>NC_090448.1:1154384649-1159264649 GCF_031143425.1 Pleurodeles waltl
GTAAAAAAGGACAAAGTGCTAGTGCGTCCTTAAAGTACAAGTCACCATACCATGTCTCAAGATGCATTTTCAATATGGAACATTCGACCTATAGGGGTACTATGTGATGTCCCCTAAATGGGGGGGATGGGAATGATTGAAAAATAAGAAAGTATACCTAAAAAAAGGTGCTCCTATAACCTAAAGTGCATAATAGAGTACAATTATTCACTTAATCATAGAAAAACAACACATCCTAGTCCTAGGTTTCAAGGAGTGGACCCACAGTCGCTCTCAGAGACCAAGTTACAGAATCCTAATCCAAGTAGGTACCACTAATTGATAATAAAACCATTGGACAGTTGGTAAGAAAAAGCACTTCACAACACTACAGATGGACATGCAATTCAGCATCAGCATTATGTCCCCACGGTACCTCCGTTCCCAGCATTATAAATAATCTAGATTCCTCTCTTCTAAGCTCCTTTTCCCTATCCCCTCCCGAGGGTGAGGTTTCACATGTTTAATTCCATAATACTGCAAACTCATTAGGGACCGGGCATGATATTGTTCAAAATGGCCAGCCATCGGCATTCCTGATAGTTCGAATATGCTGACGGATTCTGACTTTTAACTTTTTGATAGTGCTGCCCACATATAACTTATTGCACCCACATCTTATTATGTAAACAACATGATCTGTGTTACAAGTTATTGTATCTCGTATTTTGACACTCCAGCCTTCAGAGGTCTGATACGCCTTGCAATTCAAACCATATCTACGGGCTTTACGGGTATCACACTTGATGAAACCCTTATCAACCAATTGTCTACTCCCATTTCTTTTTTTGAATAAAAAAAACAGCACGCCACTATGTCACCTAATGACCGGGTTCTCTTAAACGTTATTTGGGGGCCAGCATCTGCAATATTTCTCAAGTGCTCATCCCTACGCAAAACATGCCCGTTCCTACACAAGATCTTCCTCAACCTTGGTTGGGGTGTATTGTACTCCAAAAATAATTGTTTGATTCTCTTATCCTTTTTCACATGATCCCTCTTCTCTGGGTAAAATAATTATTGCCTCTGTATCACAGTGACCCTCTCCTTGGCACTTTCCAAGACGTCCACAGGATAGCCATGTTCAATAAATCGTGCTATCACTCTCTCAATTTCCTTGTTACATTCTCCATCAGTGGAACACATCCTTTTCGTTTTCATCATTTGACTATAAGGGATGCTTCACTTTAACACTCCTGGGTGGCCTCTGTTGGCATGTAGGATGGCATTGGTCTCCATTGGCTTCCTATGTATTTTACTAACCAGCTTCCCATCTAGAACCTCCAGTTCAATGTCCAAGAATTCACAATGAACCCTACAATACACATAAGTAAATCTGATGTTATGCTCATTAGAATTCAAATTCTATCTGAATTCCTGTAATTCCAATCCATCTCCCTCCCACAAAATAAAGAGATCATCTATAAAACATGACCATAATAACACTTTATCCATAAAATGATCATTGTCCTCAGCCCAGGCCACCTCCTTCTCCAACCACCCCATGAATAAATTTGCATAGGTGGGGGTGAAGAAGGTGCCCATCTCTGTACCCTGTAGTTGATGCATTCTGTTTCCTCCTTGTCGCGTCGTCATGTGCAGGAGCCGGAGTTCCCGTTTAAATTGCCCCTTCTCCACAAAGGATTAATCTGCGCTGAAGCCAGGTCAATCTCACTCTGCTCGTTGGTTACAGGCCTGTTCTGTTTCTCCTGAGCACTAAGATGGTCATATTTCTTCGCAAAAGTATAAATGTGGCCATACTGGTAATCCAGCCTGTCCCAGGTAAACTTCCTTGCTTTCCTCTCCATTATTTCCTCATTATAATCTTGCAACATTTCTTTCACATTAGTTACTTTTCTCCAGCTCCTTCATGATCAACTCTATTTTAGCAGATAGTACTTCCAAATTCCTCTTTGCATGTTTAATTAGTGTTTGCATAAGCCTCATCGAACGAGCCTCTCTGTTTCCAAACCATTCTGCCACTAAGTCATCATCCATGTCCTTGTACGCCGGCATTAACATATTATGCAAGCCCCTGGGAATCCTCTAGCACTCCAGATATTTACTATAGCACCCAGCCACCTATAAGCACCCAAGCTCGGGTCATGTGTGGCAGAGGTTGGTGGCAGGATCTGTCCTCTGGCCAGGCCCTGCAGATACCCAACTATAAGCACCCAACCCAGGGCCATAAATCAATCAATCAATCATTGCTTGTAAAGCGCAACTACTCACCCGTTAGGGTCTCAAGGCCATGCATGGTCTTCGGCTGTGATCAGTAGGGGTTGGCCACAGGGCCTGGCCTGTTGCCAGGCCCTGCGGCCTACCCCCTATAAGCACCCAACGCATGCCACACATGGCCTATGGCCGTGCGTAAGTTGGCCACAGGGCCTGTGGCCAAAACCCCATTAAGTAGCCAATCCCACGCTACACAAGGCCTTCAGAAAGAAAAGAAATGGGGACATGGTAGGTATACCCTGTCCCCCTAGTCCAGGTGCTGGGGTTCCCAAGGCATCCGAACAAGGCAAAAAAATCATTTTTTTAATTTCAGCAAAATTGCTGCAAATCCGCAAAATCTAGTGATAATTTTTAAAAACCAAGCCTGGTCCCCTGCGCTGGTTCAGTATAGTCTCCGGGTGGGCCTAGTCTCGGGCATTCACCAAAATAAAAAAAGAAGGAGGTGCATGGGATCCCTGACCTAGGGCTCTTTTGAGCCGTAGGGGCCACCACCTCCTTGGGGCTTTCTTGTAAAAATGGAGGGGGGTACATGCGGACCTCCTGGGCTGTTTGAAGCCCCAGGGTCCACCACCTCCACAGGGCTTTCTTTTAAAAATGGAGGGGGTCTACACGGACCTCCTGGGGCTGTTTGAAGCCCCAGGGTCCACCACCTCCACAGGGCTAAATTAAATACTTTAAAGGGGGGCCGTGCGGACCCCCCAGGCCACCGGGACAACTGCCTCCCGGGGGCCTATAAAAGAAATAGAACTGGGAGAGGGTGCAGACCTCCTCCCCTCACCAATTTTGAAGCTGGTGACACCATCCTATGGGGCCTGGCCATGACTATGTGGGTACCTTGGCCTCACCCAGGGCACCCAGTTTGCAATAGTGGGAACCGAGAGGTGAGCCTGAAGGCCATCATGGTCCCAGCCGGCTCCCCGCCTCCTGTGGGAGCCGGCATTTCTACCACACGCAATAACATGTACCGCTCACCCTCTGTTGTGGCCATCCATCCCTGAAAGCACTTAGAAGTCAGTGTACGATCACAGGGAGCGCTTTACAAACCCATTACTAATCTATCTAACTATCTATCAATCTATCGTCAGGCACCCCCTACTTGGCAGGTTAGAGAGATGGCATGGACAGGACTTCAGGGGGTCAGGTGCGGAACAAGTTAGATGTGTTATGTGAAAGTTCTCTGTGCCTGGTGTCTCAATGCCCCACGTTATTGTCAAACACCACAAACTGGACGCATCCGTGACAGTGCAATGGTATTCTAACAGCCGAGGCAGGCTTTGGGCGGTGCGGCCGCACCGAGTGCTGACCTGGATTGGGGGGGGGGCGCCGTCCTCAGGGGGC
Organism: Pleurodeles waltl; assembly: GCF_031143425.1. NCBI lineage: Eukaryota > Metazoa > Chordata > Amphibia > Caudata > Salamandridae > Pleurodeles > Pleurodeles waltl. The sequence goes on from NC_090448.1 coordinate 1,154,388,262, forward strand.
CACTGTGTTTAGCAATAACTTAGACACAGGATTTAAAAGCACCTGCTGAAAAGTTCTGTGTGCTTAAGAAGCAATTAAAATGTCAAGATACCGCTTGTGATTAATGTTCCTGCTAGGGAGAGAGTTGGTAGTTTTGACTCTAGATAAAGTAGCTCAGAGAGTTAATATACCTGCTGCAAAGAAAGAGCTAAATTTTATGCGGCTAGTGAGTGGATTAGTGAAGCCTGCCTCTACATGCGCTTTAAAACAAATGCATGTATGCAAAAGGAGGGCCATGGAAGAATGAGGGGCACATTTGCTGGGTGGGAGTAAATCCGAGGAGGTGGTCATGGGGTGGGGAGCCAAAAAAGACTGTCTCCCAGGGCCCACCGGCGCTAAAGCCGGCCCTGCTAACACCATAAGGCTTGGGTTACCTAGTTTAGTTTAGTTTAGTTTAGTTTGGAGGATTTGTAGAGCGCATGGCTACCGGAAGGCCTCCTATAGATGGAAATATAACATACGCGCATTGTTTGCAGTGAACAACTCAAAGCTTAAAATCAAAGTTATTCTCATTTCAAAGGTAATACAATTCTGGGGTCAGAAATAAATAATGGAACATGCACGGACTAATGGGGGTGAGGGGTGGTTAGGATATAAAACTAAAGAGCTGTACTTTGAAGGGGCCCGCGGAGAGAGAGACGCAGTCTAGTCTCTCCGCGGGCAGTTTCGGGAAAAGGAAGTGGCGTGCAAGGCGCCTCATTGGGTAAAAGGTAAGTGGGGGCGGGTATAGGGTAGGAAATATAAGGGGGGGTGGAGGGTGGGGTCGGCCTCTTCACCGCGCCGACTTAGCGTGGGAGGGTCGCGTTAATTAGGAAGGAGGTAAGGAGGCAGGTTTAGTCAGGCCAGGGGATCTTTAGCTGAGAGCAGTCTCTCAGGCAGGCACACCATCCCGCGGGGCCTGCAGGAGGAGTAGGACACCGGCGGAAGGGGAGGCCGGCTCCTTGGGCATTTTTGGCACGAGGGCAGAGATGGGGAGGCAGCCCCCCCTTGGGCATTGTTTTTTGGCAAGGGGAAAAATATAATCGGAGCGCGAAGCGGGGAAGGCCGCAAAAAAACTAACAAATAATAATAATTTTCGTTAGCGCGCGGAGACGCGTGTTCGGCAAGAGGCGGCCCCCCGGGGTTTTTCAGCACCGCCGGGAGACGCACTGCCGAAAATCAGCAGGCACAGACCTTGCTGACGCGGAGGCGCCGCCACACCCACGCGCGGGGCCCCCAGGGCAACAAAAGGCGCGCTAGGGACAGGGAGGGCCCCTCGGGCACACAAAAAAAAAATATATATAAAAAATAAAAAAAATAAAAATAATAATAATAAAGTATAATTTTTCGGAATTGCTGGCAGCAGGTCACAGGCAGCTGGACACCTCCCCAATGCAAGGGACAGCATAAGGAACACCCAGAACGGGTGCAGGCCAGTTTGTTTTTTTGGGGCACAACATTGGTGCAAAAAAAAAAAAAAACATAATAATAATAATACACATAAATAAATATTAATAAAATAGAAGAAAAAACACAGATAATTTTCAGAGACACATAAAAGAAAGCACCTAGTAAGGCTGTGGTAGTACAACAACCGACGTCTCGGTCAGCAACATGGCCACCGGCCAAGACGCAGAGGCAGTAATGGCCGCACTACGTGTTTTAGGCGAAGCAGGCAGGGCGGATTTACTTAGACCAGGGGTCCTAGCCCAGGCCTGGGTGGGGATGACACGCCCCAGCAGGGCGGCATCGGGGCGGGTAGCGGCCGCAATAGCGGCTTGCGAGTCACAGGACTCTGATGGGGAGAGGGATGACGGATCTGTAGCACCCGGGCAGGGCGCGATTGCGCAGCAAGTTCTTCACGGGACATAGAGCCCGCTGATGTTTGGCGGGGAGACACAGGTCACGCAGGACGCAGGGACAGCTAGCGCGCAAGTAGGCGCGGACCCTGCAAGCAGCAGGGGCCACCCAACGGGGGGGCCGGGGACGACAGGCATAGCAAGGAGGTAGAGCAACCCATACCGGGGCCCAGTGGGGATTTCGCCCCTTTAGATTTGTCATACCACAGGGGGGAGGGCCCCAGCTCTGGGTTTTTCGGGGCGCCCGTAAAGAAAAGAGGCAAGTATGCTGGAAGACACAGGGGTGGGCCAGGGAGGGCCAAGGCAGCGCCACGCCAGGCCAGGGGAGGGAAAGTGAAGGCAGCACAGGAAGCTTGGGTCCGTGGGCGACTTGAGCCCGCACACGCAGGGGGCCTGGGACCAGGCAGAGACATGGGATTTAGAGGCCAGAATAAGGGAACAGCGAAAGGCCGTTGCAGAAGCAGAGGCCAGGTGGGCGCAGCTCTGCAAGGACAGGGACGAGGCACAGGCTTGCAGTGAGACAACCCCAAAACCCAGAGAGGCCAAGGGCCAGGCAGGGACACAGCAACCAGGGCAGGGAAGTGGAACCTGGGTATGGGTGCCACAGGCAAGTGGAGAACAGAGACAAGAGGCTCGAGCGGCCGAAGGGGCAGTAGGCGCGGTGAAACCCGGTGACGCAGACGGTCACGGGGGCAGAAGGGCAGCAATGCCAACGGCAGAGGTTGGCAAAAGACGGAATACACCGGCTGGGCGCAATATGGCCCAAACGCGTTGGCACGAAGCTCTGGAGGGGTCTGCGGCGGCCTTCTCCATACCGAGGGATCACGGACACCGTCCCGATGACACGCGTCATGCGGGTTTGGAAGCAAGTGCGAGTACATCAACTAATACTAGAGATTTCGGCCAGCGCAAAGGCCAATGGGAAGGAGATGATGAACTGGAACTGGACTATGAGGAAGAAGGGGATGAATAGGAGGATGGCGAAATACGAGATTGGGAGGTGAGCACGGTGACAAAGGGTGGCGGGCGAGGGCGCAAGAGCGGCGCAACCTCTTCGTGCTCTGTTTTACAGGTGGCAGCTCCGCTGGAAGGCCCCACTGGTGGTCGGCAAGTTACGCCGCGTGGCAGAAGCCTAAAAAGAATACCAAGGAGTCTGGGAGACACCGCTGGAGGTAAGAATTGGTGGTGAGTGTGGGGCGAAGGGAGCGGGATAATAAAGGAGGCTAACACAAGAAGGTCCATTGGGGTAGGAGACGGGTCAGTTCTAGAGAAGGCAGGTGATAGTGACATTCAGAAGACGGTCGAGAACAAAGATAAAGAAGGCACCGCCACGGGTAGTACGGCCACAACGGGGAAGGTGGATACGGGAGAAAAGACGGTAGAGGACAAGGAAGGGGGAGGTCACAGGAAGAGACTGCCGTACATGGGTTTAGCCATGCCACTAGGTTCGCATGTGGCCGAAAAAACAAAAAACAAAATATGGAAACACGAATATGTAGATGTGTTTAAACTGTTGCATAGGGACATACAGGCAAAGGAAGGGTCCAAAGAGGAAGAATGGGAACTAGCATGTAGGCCTCTGGTGCCGATAACAATGGATAACTGGACATCGGCTTTTTTTGATATTCGCCAGTATATACTGCGAGAAATACCCGGACAGGGCCATTGCACTTTTTAAATACATGGATATAATTAGGAAGGCCCAAATGCATTTTGGAGGGTTCGCATGGCTCAGTTACGATGAGGAATTCAGGGCCCGGGTGAGTGTCAATCCGGAGAAACCGTGGGGTGACGTGGACCCCGAATTGTGGATGCAATGGATGGCATCGGCGCAGACAGCGGCGTCCACTCACACTGCGAGTGGCCTGCCAGTGACTTACAAGCCCTTTCAAGTTCGCCCCGCCCAGGGAGGGGCGGGAAATACCACTAAGACAACAGGGACAACGGCGGGGGCTTATTGGAACTTTAACAAAGGTTTTTGTTCCAGGGCACAATGCAGGTTCAAGCATGACTGCTCCAAGTGCGGGCCGTCATCCAGTCACCCAATGTTTCTCCCTGTCCAGCCCAGCTGAACAGTGGAGGGCTGCTAGAGGGAGAGGGGCGCATGGCACTACTGCGCCAAAAGGGGCCTACACCAGTTAGACTGGAATTTCTGTTGCCATGGTTACATATATACCCAGACATGGATAAAGCGCGTTTACTCGAATGGGGTTTTAGAGAAGGTTTTAGAATAGGTTACCAAGGCCCTCGGCAATGGAGATGGGCTGACAATTTGCGGTCAGCCAAAGAACGCCCGCAGATAGTACGTGACAAACTGGCAAAAGAGGTAGTTTTAGGCAGAATAGCAGGCCCATTCTCCGGGTGGCCAAGTGACACCCTGATGATATCCCCCTTGGGAGTGGTACCCAAGAAAGCACAAGGGGAATTTCGGTTGATTCATCATTTGTCTTGGCCGGAAGGGACGTCTGTCAATGATTTTATTGCCCAAGAGGACTCTAAAGTAATTTACGCGTCAGTCGATGATGCGATAAAGTTAGTTTTAAAGTGTGGCAGGATGGCGGAATTGGCAAAATGCGACATTCAATCAGCCTTTAGACTGCTCCCTATTCATCCAGCAGATTTTGACCTCTTGGGCATGCAGCTGGATGGCAACATTTATGTGGACAGGGTGCTGCCTATGGGCTGCTCGATATCATGTGCTCTTTTCGAGACTTTCAGCACCTTTTTACAATGGGTTTTTGTAAGAGCGGGTGGACATAAGTGGGTGACGCATTACCTAGACGATTTCTTATTCGTAGGGCCTGCGGCATCTGGGGCGTGTGGGCAGGCTCTGGACGCTTTCCAGAAGCTGGCGCAACAGGCAGGTGTGCCTTTCCTTTGGCTCCGGAGAAAACAGAAGGCCCCGTGCCGATTCTAACCTTTTTGGGCATTGAACTGGATACGAAAGAATTGGTCGCCAGGTTGCCAGCGGGAAAAGTGGGAGAGATGCTAGATTGCCTGGCGGAAGTGCGCACTTTGCACAAGATGGACCTGAGAATGGCTCAGAGGCTGTTAGGCTACCTTAATTTTGCGTGCAGAGTAGTTAAGGGAGGTAGAACTTTTTGTAGGCGTTTGGGACTTTCCATGTCAGGTGCCGTATTTCCGCACCACAGGATACGAGTATCATTGACGTTACGAGAAGACATTAGAGTATGGGAGATTTTTCTGAGACATTTCAATGGAGTGCTGATGTCTTTTGGGGAGTCGGACACGGTATGGCAGGTACAAATTTTCTCAGACGCAGCAGGAGCATCAGGCTTTGGTTTGTATTGGGACGGGAGGTGGTGTGCGTAGACATGGCCGGCATCTTGGATGCAGCAAGGGAGAAGCATTGCGTTTTTGGATTTTTTTCCCCTTTTAGTGGCACTGGCAGTGTGGGGACAAGAATTAGCTAACAGGACAGTGATTTTTCAGATAGACAATATGGCAGTGGTAGATTTGGTAAACAGACAGAGAGCAAGGGACCTCAGAGTTTTGCGCTTGTTGCGCCAGTTCATGCTGTTATGTTTGTCTTTGAATGTTATTTTTAAAGCTGCACATATACCGGGGATCTACAACGAGATTGCAGACTCACTATCTCGTTCACAGTGGCAGCGTTTCCGCGAATTGGCACCTGGAGCGGATCAGAACAAGACTGTGGTCCAGGCAGTATCTGGGAATGGGGGGCATGATGATCACGGGGCTGGTGGAGATGTCATTAGCAGTATCCACGCGGCGTAATTACAGAATGGCATGGTTGGAGTTTCAATCTTTTGAACAGTTTTGGGGCAATTTCTGGGCACAAAGCCTGCCAATGCTTGAAGCCAGGACTAGACGTTTTGTGCTGTTTCTGATCGGGGAGGGATTATCTCCAGCTACAATTGGGGGGAAACTGGCAGGCATGTCTTTTTATGGCAAATTGTTTTTCGGTTATGATCCAGCGCGCAATGATTTATTGGGTAAAATGCTGAGGGGATGGAGCAAGGTTAGAGCAAGTGGAGACAAGCCAGCAAGTGAACCCATTACGTTTGAAATGTTGGTAGAAATGGTACAGGTGCTACCAGTCTGTTGTAGGGATGAATACGAGGTGGGTTTATTTCGGTTATGTATGTTGTGGATGTTTTTTGGCGCATTTAGAGTATCAGAATTGTTGGGGGTGGGTAAAGAAATCGGGGTAAGGAGAAAAGAGGTATGCGTGCATAAAGACAGGTTGGGGATATGGCTAAGACGGTCAAAAACCGACCAGCTGGGGAAAGGCAAGTGGATATGGTTGAGAAAAGGGGGTGTGGAGTCAGCTTGCCCGGTTGAGGAATGGGTCAGTTTCAAAGCCAGATGGCCAGGGGCAGGTGAAACAGGGGTTTTCATGCATGCGTCAGGGAAGAAGCTAACTAGTTACCAACTTTTACAAGTTATGAGAATGGCCCTTGGAAGGATAGGGCGGCGCGCAGGTGACTATGGAACGCACTCATTTAGGATTGGCGCGGCAACGGAGGCGGCACATTTGGGATGGGATTGGGCTAAGATCAAGGCCATAGGGAGATGGAAGTCTAGGTGCTGTGAGAGATATGTTAGGCCTTGAAGAACACGGAACAGACAGAAGAGGGGAGATGGGGGGGGGGGTTGCGTATCCAGGCAATTGTTACAATGTTTTTTCTTTACAGGCTGCGTGGCTGGGCCAGAGACGGGAAAGATGACGACATGGTTGGTCGGCCATTCGTTTGTTCATTGGGTGGCGAAATTTGCAGAGAAGCAAATTTACGGCAGATCATTGGGACTGCCCAGCAGAAGCCATGAAGTGCGCTGGTGGGGCAAGAGTGGTATGAGGTGGAGGAGCCTGCTTCCATTTATCACGAGTAACTTGCCTCAGTGGGGATGCCCAGATTTGTTATTGATACATCTGGGGGAGAATGATCTAGTGAAGCTATCGGGGCTCACTTTGATTCAATTGATGCAGAGGGATTTGGAACTTTTAAAACAAAAACTATACGGAACATGTTTGATATGGACGGAATTTGTGCCGAGAAGGGCTTGGAGAGGGGCTATCAATCATGGAGCCATAGAGCGGGCTCGGAAAAAATTGAACAGAGCTATGAGAGTTTTCTGCTGGGCCCGGGGGATCAAAGTGTTGAGACATGGGGACATAAAAGAAAAAGAACAAGTTTTGTTTCGCGACGACGGGGTCCATTTATCACAGTTGGGTAATGTATACTATATCACAGAACTGAGACTGATGTTAGAAAGCGTATAGGGTAGAAATTTGTGTACCCGGAAATAAAAGAGGGTGGGGCAGCGAAACGCCTCACGGGTTTCTCTGGTTGGCAGGAGATGGGGGAGGGTGGAGAGCCAGGTGCGGGCTTGTCCACCCTTCCAGGGGAAAAAACAAGGAATTGAAGGAGTAGAGTGGGGAGGGGTAGGCTACAGGCAGGGAAGGCATGGGAGGAATAGGGGAGCATATACGGTAGGAAAATTGAAGGGAGATATTTTAAGGAGAAAATAAAGGAAAAGGAATTGTTAAGTTAAAGTCTGTTTAAAAGGAGATACAGTTAAATGTTTAAGTAATGATGTTTAAACCCCGTTCTAATAAATGACCTTTTACACCAACAAGAGTGTCACGTATGTATGTCCCGATGAAGGGGCCAGCGGAGAGAGAGACGCAGTCTAGTCTCTCCGCGGGCAGTTTCTGGAAAAGGAAGTGGCGTGCAAGGCGCCTCATTGGGTAAAAGGTAAGTGGGGGCGGGTATAGGGTAGGAAATATAAGGGGGGTGGAGGGTGGGGTCGGCCTCTTCACCGCGCCGACTTAGCGTGGGAGGGTCGCGTTAATTAGGACCACCCACCCACCCAGCTTAGGAAGACAGAGGGAGGAGAGGTTAGTCAGGCAGGAAAGGGGGGTCAGTTAGGGGCGGTTTAACAGTCATTTAGGACAGGTGATTTTGAGAGTAATGACAGGAGATGGGGGAGGGTGGAGAGTCAGGTGCGGGCTTGTCCACCCTTCCAGGGGGAAAAACAAGGAATTGAAGGATCAGAGCGGGGAGGGGTAGGCTACAGGCAGGGAAGGCATGGGAGGAATAGGGGAGCATATACAGTAGGAAAATTGAAGGGAGATATTTTAAGGAGAAAATAAAGGAAAAGGAATTGTTAAGTTAAAGTCTGTTTAAAAGGAGATACAGTTAAATGTTTAAGTAATGATGTTTAAACCCTGTTCTAATAAATGACCTTTTACACCAACAAGAGTGTCACGTATGTATGTCCCGATACCTTCTGTAGGGGGCGGGTTGACAGGCATCATTCATTGTAAGCAGAGAAGTTTTCACAAACGTTTGTTTACTGAGCTATAAAGGGCCTCTCTCGCTACTTCGACGGTCTGCTGTCACGCTGCTGTGTATTCTGTTATTTGCATTTGCATAGAGCTGCCACCATTGTTTCGGCATCAGAGCGCTCTCGCCGTTTGGATCTGTTAAATTCATACATAGAACAGGGGGAATCCATCATTTGCCAGCTGCAGGGATGTTGTTTTTTTGTGTTTTTTAAATAAGTGAACCTGTGTGCAGGGCGCATATCCTTGAAGGCCAGGGGGGCAGTCAAGCCAAGTCATTTATAGAGCCCTGAAATCTAATAAAGATACCTAGGCGCTACTGCTGGCAGCCGTATGAATCAAGTCAGTACTGGAAGGTCTTCGAAGCACGCTCCCTATATAAAATATAAACTGTTCTCCCGTTTGGCCACTCCCCACTCGTTTGGCACTTGTGATCGAGCTCTGGTAACTCCTAGTGCTCGATGGGCTAGTGTGAAATAAACTCTCCTCCCCCCTCTTCCACGGCACGCATTCCGGCAGTGCTCCCCCCTCCATCCTCCACAGGATGACGAAGGGCCCCAGGGACCCGTATGGAGTCGCTGAGGCCCATAGAAATGTACAGGGTCGGGCCCCTGCTGCGTGCTCAGTGATGGAATGGAATGGGAGACCGGCACGCTTAAAGGGGGCCTCTGTTGGGAGCTGGGGGGTGGGGAGGCAGCGGCGCGTGTATCCAAATATATTTGACAGCACCATTCTCACGGGCACGTATTTTTGGCCTTATGTATTTTTTTTATTTTTCCTCTCAAAGCGCCTTAATCCACTAGATGATTTCAGGCGCTGGGATATCATAGAGTAAATGGTAATAATAATAAAATATCACCTCATTTTTCTCCAACGGAGTACACTACACATGGCACATTTTGACAGGCCTGCAAGTAGCTCCATTTGATGCCAGGATTTCTTTGCATTATTTTGAGGTTAATATATCATCACGTTGGTGCACTAGTTTTTCCAGATTGCACTTATCTATATATGGACAGTATTGTTTTGCACAACTCTTTCAAAGGATGTTTTGGAACGCACCTCCTGCCATATGCACCTGTGTCCCCTCTACCCCATCAGTCATTTTTTAGGTTGAGCGTAAGCATTCAACCTCGTGTATACTTTAACATACTTCGTAAGGCTTAAAGAAATTTCATTTTTTGGTTGCAGTGTCCTTTATAAATTCTTGCTCGCTAGTGGTCAGTTTTGCCTTTTTCTCCCTTCATTTTCTTTTTCAGAGCAGTAACCAACTGCTGTATTATTCCAGTTTGGTTTCTTTATCTGTTGCTGTGATGGACTATTTTGGTTATTTCTTTGGTTCTCCCTTTTCACCGTGGGTGTTTTAGGCTGGTAGCTGCCTGCGTTTTATTGCAGCATTCTGTTCCTCCCATCTCCTCCCATGTCCCTGGAATTTGTTTTGGCTTTATTTCAGTGCTTTCCTTGTTTACCTCTGACTCCTAAAATAAGCTTATTTTACAAAAGAAACACCCAGTTGTTTAGCTCACTGCTCACAAAAGCCACAATAGGCCCTTTCTGATAGAATGTAGCTAAACCTAGAAGCAATGATGTGAAACTTGCTTAGCCTCACATCTTGAGTCTCTCTCTCCAGGGCCTCTCCCTGCCAGCACTCATGACATCAGACACAGGACATTGCTTATCTAGTTTATTGGGGACATAAATCTTCTTAGGCTTCTCTGCTATTTTTAACTTCATTAGAGCTTTGTTGAAATGGGAGGGCTTGCAAGACTTTTCATTCAGTTCAAATAAAAAGAAAATACTTTTCCAGCTTATTTCCCAATTTCTGTTCAGATGTTTACACAACTCCAGGTAGTGCAGTCAGGCTCGGTTCCAGGAATTTATATCTGGATGAGACAAGGGTGCGTTTGGGTGGGCCAATGTGTGCCCAATTTTCGACAATTCTGGAGGTAGCCTACTACCGGGGCTCTGGTGCCACTGCACCTGCTGAATCATTGGCAGGTAAACCCCTCTCTTCTCTTCCCCAACAGACACCTCCCCACTGTAGCTTCCCTCAGACATTAGCTAAGTTCGCCGACAGGCTGCTTTCTTTTTAGGGGCATGCCCAGAGTTTTGTCTCAGACAGTAGAAAAATTAGGAAAATCATCTAAAGAGGATATTTTTCTCCCTATCAGTACACAAAAAACAGCTATTATTAAAAAATTGCACTATAAAATGTATTCTAGAGATTTCTCATAGACCCCTGACTGATAATTAAAGTAAACAAAAGTGAAACAAAAAAATCACATTTGCAGATATGGAGGAAGCACTTAGCAGGTGCTTTCTCTGTGGCCTCTTTTGCTGTTACTGGGAGGGAGAAAGGTCATGTGTGGGTGGGCCTGGCCCACCCAGCCCGCACGCTAGAACCGGGCCTGAGTACAGTCATCTTCTTGTCTCTCCTCGAGGGCTTGTGATTTCTGATGTCAGTAACTGCCAGTGACCACCAAAACATGGCAGAAAAAGACAAAATTATTAGACAGGGTTGAACAATTTATGTGGCTAGAAAAGTCCAGTTCTAAATTTACAATGTCAATAGCTCTAACTCAAGAATATGCTAGACCTATTGCATTGCAAATGCTTGTTTTCTATTTCAAATGAGTGATAGTTAGTTAATTTTTTTTGTTTAATGTGTGTCTTATAACGTGTACGGAGTAGCAGCGTTGACTTTAAAGCAAACATTTTTATTGCAGCGGGAGCATTTCAAACACGGGGAAGTGAACTGAGAAGCCTGGAACACGTGTTTACAAAACCAGAGTGTTAGTGAGGAAAGGGCCAGGTCAGTATCTCCAACAGGATTTTGTAAGCTGTTTCTTTTTTTTTTAAATAATGTAGTATATGGAATTTCTGCCTGGACATTTGCTACCCAAATGTTATGAATTTAACAGAAAGTAATGCTTTGTATTTAAAGTGCTTTTAATTTAAAGTGCATTTTGGAACAGGCCTCAGAGGCTGATAAAAAGCACTCATTCTACAGGTGTCGGGAAGAGAATCCAGGCATGTACATGATGAACTTATTTAGGATTTTTCATTTCTGAACTGTCCAGTAGATGTTCAGGGTTTAGCTCACTCCACTTTGCAGATAAACTTTAATTTCTAACACACTGGCTTCTAAAAGTGGAATAATTATTTCCAGTGTTTGGCTCAGAATATCTTGTTAATTACAAGTTTAATGCCAATCAGGAGAGTTTCACAAACACTCAAGTTGAGCTCCCGCAAATGCCACCTTGCTCTCTGTTGTTGTGCATGGCCATGGGCAACTTTTTTAAGGGTGGATTTTAAAAAAAACACATCATATCTGAGTATTTCACTGCGGTGCTGTGAAACTCGGATTTCTAGGAAGACTTTGGGATAGTTGGAGAGGGAATGCTGCCTGACATAGGTGTGTGCTTCTCTGCTCTGCAGATGTTAGCTGAGATAAATGTGTCAGATGGCAGGTAGAGGGTGCCATGGCCCCCGTTCTGGGGCATCTTGGGTCGGCAAGTGTGAAACACTGCTCGATTTGTGATGAACATTTTTTGAAAAATACTTTTTTGCCCTGGTGGAGTACCAGGGCTCCACCCCAATCCTACCCTGCCATCTTTTTTTTTAATCTTTTTGTTTGGGACTCGGCTGAGTCTGAGTCCCAAAATGGCTGCCAATCAGATCTTTGCATGAGATTGGGAGGATTCGCAAAGAGATGAAGTATCAAAATCCCAAGGATATGTCCCAGCTCAAGGCCCACTCTTGGGGGACTTAATGGAGGAGGCTGTAAATTAGGAGTTAAGAGGAAATTGTTTAAGTTCTTTTTGAACACCGTAAGAGAGGGGTAAATGTGGGTGGTAGGTGGAAGAGAAGTCCAGACAGTCACTGCACAGCCTGTAAAGGATGGTGTCAAAGGGAGTTTATTTTTTGAAGATCTGGTTTCAAGAAGTAAAGTAATGGAGCTGCAAGGTTGCTGAAATCGTACTGACAAATACTGGACAAATAGTAGGAACGGTCAGAATGTAGACATTTTTGCACCAGGTCTGGATGTTCACAAGTGGACCTGCCTTCATTAGGGAACCAGCTTAAGGAGAGTTAAGTGGGTGTGATGTGGCCAAAGTGGTCGGTCCCTGAGATCAAATGTGGTGCAGCATGCAAGGAAGCCTTGAAGGTAGGAAGATGGATTCTGGGAATTCCAGAGAGGATGGTATTTCTACAATCTATCTGAACAGAACCAGGTCCTGGATTACTTCTGTCAAGTCTTGTTCATGTAAGAAAGTTTCACTACCCAAATGAGTCTTATTGGTATTTACAGACATGATGATGACATGGAAATTTGGGCAATTATGAAGAATGAATTCCATTGACTTAGAGTAGTCACGACTGGTCAGTGTGCAGTTTAACATATTGTTGGAATCTAGCCAAACGGGGAAGTATGAGGAATTAGGTGAGACTGGACGCAACTAAGGGCCTGATTTAGATTCAGACGGACAGGTTACTCTGTCACAACGGTGATGGATAGCCCGTCCGCCGAAATATAAATCCCATAGGATGCAATGGGATTTATATTACGACAGACCAGTTATTGCCTCCGTTGTGATGGAGTAGCTCGTCTGCCGAAACCTAAACCAACCCCTTAGTTTTGTTTGGGTTAAATCGAAGGTGAGGATCAGTCATCCAGGTGTGAATGAAGTTAAAAATTGAAGTCAATTGAGAGTCTTCAGTAGGGAAGGAAACCTTCAAACAGAGTTGGGTATTGGCCACCTATTGGTACAAAAAGAAATAGGAGCCTTTTTAATTATTTGCCCCAGTTGTTTAAGATAAATATTGAGGGTGTAGTGGCTAGAACTGGTCCTTGAGGAAGTAGAATTGAGCTACAAATAAATTTGCCCAATTCGTACAATTGAGAACAATTGGTTAGATTTATCCCAGTTCAACAGCTAACAGCTCTCCTTCAATCCCCATAAGATCGTCAACAGTGTGAGTGAGAATGTCATGGTTGACAGTATCAAAAGCAGCTGAAATGCCAAGTACTATTAGCATGCGAGGGTCACCATTCTCCAAGGTGTAAAGAGAGACATTGATTTGTGGAATGGTTGCTACAATCAGTTCTGAAACCAGACGGAAAGTTGTTAAGAAGATTAATGTCACTGATACATTGTTTAATCTGGTTGTTAACATAGTTTTCAAGAGTTTTGGAAAAAAAACTGAGAACACTCCCTTAGGAGTGATAGTTTAATAGGGTTGGGCGGGAAAGACATGTTAGCTTCACTTAGGCTAAGGCTAATGAGGGATTGAGATTACATATGACACAAAGAAGTACCAACTGGGAGAGCTCTTTGAAAAGGGACCAATTATATGATATTTTAGATTAATTATGTGACAAAGCTGGGATTAAGAGAAAAACTGTGATTAAGAGAAAGGGTAATCTCCAATCTGTTTGGTTTTGGAATCCTAACAAAAACCGGGCACAGTCCTTGTATATTTTGTGTGGATCAGTAACCATGAGTTTAGCCTCAGACTTGACAATCTCAATAAATACCTATGTTTTTTTTGGGCTCAGTCTATTTGCTCTCTAGTACCCACTGAATATCATAAAGTAACTGAAGTAAATGCATGCAATTTTTTCTAGAGAGTCATGACTAATTGCAATCACCAACAACAAGAACCAGATTAACCACGAACCTTGGGTTTCAGAGTAGCGTGCTACTTGCTGTAAAGGGCGTCAATGCCTCATCAGGTTTAGTAAGCGCTATATAAATACTATAAAAATTAAAATTTGGCTTAAATTCTTTTTGTTAATTTTATCAGGATAGTATCACCAGGACGATTCAGTTGAAGTGAGGAACCTGTTCATCATTAAGTTCATTTGCACGCCATGGGGTAGATCTTTTGAATTTCGTTGTCTTCTCAGTAAGTGGAGAGACATATTGACAATCTGTCATGATGACATTGACATTCTTGATAACTTCATTGGCATTCTTATGTTCCACAAGAGTGGTTAGGGTTGCAGAAGTCGTCTTTGCTTCTTTGTTGCAGTTAGGGTTCCAGGGGATCCCTATAGGCTGCAGCATATCTTTTGCCACCCATAGGGAGCCCATGCAAAGGCTTCTGCAGGACTGCCATTGCAGCCTGTGTGAAAAGGTGCATGCACCCTTTCACCACCATTTACATTGCACCAGGTCACTTATAAGTTACCCCTATAGCAGGCCCTCCAGCCCTGAGGGCGGGGTGCAGAGTACGTGTGTGTGAGGGCACTCCGGCACTAGCAGAAGTGCCCCCATGACCTCCAGGACCGTTTTCCCAGACTTTGTGAGTGCGGGGGACACCATTTTATGCGTGTACTGGGCATAGGGCACTACGTATGTCCAGCTACATAATGGTACCTCCGAACATAGGCATGCTTGTGTAGTGTGGTCAGTTTTACGTATATTTTGCGCATTAGCTTCAGGCCTTAGGCCTCTGTGCACTTTGCCCTAAATATATTTTATTCATTTGCTAACAGCTTAGAGCCTCTGTGCACTTTACTCTAAATGCTTTCTATTAGGCTTCGTACTGTTATTTTACAGAATAGCCAGTTCTACGGTGTTGTTTTTTATTCATATCACACTGTTTTGCCTACTTCAGCACTGGAGTTCTTCATAACATATTCACTCTGTGCTTTAGTCAAGGATACAGTCTGGTACATTGCCGATAGACGTGGTAGGAGTCTAGACTTGCCATTCCTGCGCAGGAACATTTTGTGATCACGATGACATGTTAGTTATAAAATCACTTCCTTGTCCCAATACATCAAGAGGGAGATTCCGACCAGGGAACCACAACTAGACGCTGACTGCCTCGTTGCAGATGCTGAACCAGATCACAGGCCTTTGCTCAGGTATGAGTGTGTCCGTCTCCCTAGTGATACAGAAAGGCAAGCTGAAAGCTTAACATGCTGTGCTCTAAATAGAACAAGCAGAGGGAGAGTAGAAACGGTTAGGAATTATGATAGCTTTATTTCTATGTTTTACTCTCCTGGTTACTATATCAATCCTACTATGTTGTATTGTTCTGGTTATTGCGGCTCACGCCTTAATATCTAAAATACAGTCGTTTTATTAAAACATTATATAAAACTTATACTGTCTTTGTCATTTGTATATGAGACCATATAGTGAATGAGAGAGTTGGTTTGGATCTGAGTGACCACGACTTCCCTGAGAAGTTCCAAAGATGTCATGCGCTCGGCTGCCCAATCATTTCTTCCCCGTGGGAGAAATGAGGCACTGCTAGTTAGCCGGAGCAACAACCGGATTTAGGGTGACAGAGTTCCTTACACGTGGGTCAGACTCAGTCCCCCACACCGTTATCGATCCTGCTGCCTAGAAATCCAGTAGTCTCATTTAGGATAATGAGAGCCCACGCGACATGGCGCCGCCAACGTTTGGTCTGGCTCTAATGTTTGGGTCCGACTGACTCTCTCGGTCTCGTATATATTTTGACTCCTCGGTTCCGTATGCGGAGACGTCCGTGGGGCTGAGGGTTTCCGCCACCACAGGTTGGGTACATCCTATTACTTAGTGGTTGGTTGTTCAAGCTTGAACTTTGAAAGGAAATACCCCGATATTGGTGTGCCTTCTCTGTCCTAGAGCTATTATTGTTATACTAATGGCGAATCCAGTTGTAGTAGATATACCGCTTAATATGCGATTTCCGCTCACGGGTCATCTGATAGCACATGGACTGACGGTCCAGGGGGGTCCGGTCACTTTTGTGGTGGACGCCCATGCAGCCTATAGATCAGAACTTTTTTATTCTTGGGTCGTATTTCCAGCAGCTGATGGGGGTACAAATACTTTTCACGAATATACTGTTGCGAATGTCCCTGGACAATACAGGGCTTATGCATACTTAGAAATACCTTTATCTTATCAAGAACACCATAATTGGCTTGATGGCGCCCTCCCACATTCAGTAACACCAGTACGGTTAGGTCCGTTGAGTAATGATGGTCCGACCTTGCCTTTATTGGCTACATATACACCATATCCTGGAGTGGCAAATGTGGCAGTGGCTGAAGTGCGTCGTTTATATGTGGAATTAACTGCAACGTACAGACGATTAGTTCAGTTTGTGATGCAGACATTAAATACTAATGCAGCGCGTGCTGCTCCAGCTCATCCACATGCGGTGGTGCCGGGAATAAATCCGGCCACTGTACACTCTGTAATGGGCAAGGTACCGGCTAAACGTGAGGAGACTCCATTTTGGCTGGCGCAAAAAATTAATACGCTGGAAGCAGTATTTCCCCATACGGGACCTCAGGATAAGCATAGAATTTTGACGATGTGTTTGCCGTATGGGATGGTTCCTACGGTGGATCTTTGTAATACTTGGGGCACGGTGTTTGCCGCTCTCTATACTACAGCACACGGTACACCGACTTTGGCTAATTTGACGGAGGTGCTTAAACAAATTCAGGATGAATATGGGGCTGCCCCTGCCTTGGATTTAGGCATGCAATTGATGGGTAATTTTGACGCGGTTTCTTCTATTATTTTGAGTAATCTCAAGGGGGAGGCAGTAGCACTAGCAGTGCGAATGCGTCTTCGGGACGTTCCGCAGATTAATCAGGAGCGGGAACTTCCGAGAATAATAGCTGAAACATATTCTAGTATTGGTCGTGATAGCCTAGGGGCTCGACCGCAGAAACCACAATTGCAGGGTAAAAATAATAAGGATAATTCTAAGCAACAGCAACCTGAGGGTGCGAAAAAGCGCTGGGATAAGAAACAGCAAACACCTAAGAAAGATGGTGGGCAGTCTCCGCAACCGGAGACCCCACAAAATAAGTATAATCTCAGGAATAGGGATGCTTTGAAGACGCCTGATAGATATCAATATACTGATACGCGCCAATCTCGTTCCTTTCAGGACTCCTCGGAGAAAAGAAGTGAGAGAGGTGGGCGGTCAGAGCGGAGGACGGAGTACGTGAAACCGAGACAGGATTCACAACGCTCAGCGGAGGTTTCTATTAAACAAGAAGAGAAACCGCTGCAACAAAAACAGCAGTTTAAAAAGAAGAAAGTGGCAGCAGTCTCAGTTAGACATGCCGCTCAAGAAGAGAGTTCTCTTGACGAACAAGACATGGGTGTTAGCGCTGTTAGACAGCGCGGCAGAGGTCACAATAGTTCGCCGGAGTCTTCTAGAGCATCTGGAGGCGAAAGCAACTGATGACTTCATACAAGTCGAGACGGCGGATATGCGAGTCTCTGATCCTGATCAAGTATATCTTGTGACTCTACGATTAGAAGGGGACATTGACCGCGTTGTACACGCCATCTTTTGGGACCATATGGTGAAATCATATGATGTCCTGTTGGCCGAACAAGATTGGCCACCTGACTTTGTTCGCGACTGTCCAGTTGGGGAGGAGGTTATTGCGCCTTCCTTTTCACCACTTGTTCCGAGAGAACTAGCGGAGTCATATGGTAAATCATGGGCTCTAGCACAAGCCCCCGCCCTATATAGAAATAATGTGGGGTGGGATAAACAATCACCTTATCATGTCATTCCCATTAAAGGAGAACCTCAGCCACAGCCGCAATATCCTATTAAATTTGAAGCAAGGGCATCGGTTCGGAAAATTCTTACACAATTGGAGTACCAAGGTGTGATTGAGCCTTGTGTCTCGCCGATGAATAATCCCTTATTTCCGGTTGCTAAACCGGACCATTCCTATAGGATAGTGGTGGATTACAGACATTTGAATAGTCATACACGCACATATGCTATACAGAATTCACATAGCGCTGCGCTTATGAATAATATAGTGCGTAAAAAATACAAAACAACCTTGGATATCTCGAATGGATTTTTCTGCCAGAATATAGCACCCGAAAGTCGGGACTATACCGGTTTCAGTGCGTTTGGCTCTCAGAAAAAGTTTTGTCGTTTACCTCAGGGGTATGAGAATAGCCCAGGACTGTTCTCGGCTCGTGTGACTGAACTTCTGCACGAGTTGGACCCTGAGGCGTTATCATATGTTGATGACATTTATTTGACGGACGATGAGATTCTACAACATCTCAGTCGCGTATCGCGCATTGTTGTGGGTTTTGCTGATATTGGTTATAAGTTTAATTTTAAGAAATCGAAGATTGCCTTCCTCAGTGTTATTTTCCTGGGATATGAGTTATCGAGTGAGGGCAAGAGCCTGGCGCCACATTTTTTGGAGAAATGTGCTTTACTGCAGCCTCCTAATACGGTTCGGAAGCTCCAGTCTTTGTTGGGGTTTCTGAATTTTGGCAGAACTTACATTCCTGATTATGCTACACGTATAAAACCCTTATATGAACTGATTCGCCCGAATTTTTCAAGTAGATTTTGGACGATTGAGCATACACACATACTACGAGAGCTGCAGAATGATCTCTTAGCAGTTAAACATTTACACACGCGGGACAATAAAACTCATTTGGTCATCAGGGTGATTCCTGGGGCTGTTGGATTTACGTATGTCACCTTTAATGAAGGGGAGACAGTCCCAATAGCATACAAGTCCCACTTGTATTCTGCTGCAGAACAACGTTTTGCACAGACTGAGAAAATTCTCACTGCAGTACAGATGGCTGTGATCAAAGAAAGACCGCTAGCCCAGGGCCAACGCATTATTGTCGTTTCCCCAATTCCGGCCTTGGAGGCTGTTACAAAAACGAGTGTTCCTAATTCGAAAGCTTTACACCCGCGGTGGATACAATGGGCTACGTCTTTGACGGCCACTGATGTGGATTACATATTTGACCCTAAGCTGCAGACTCAAGAATTTCTTCAATATGAAATAGAGTACCCGGTTCCTGCTGGCACATTACCTATTGACCAATATGAAGTGGTCATGTATACCGATGGCTCTGCGCAACCGGCGGTTGGGACTAAACAACAGTATTCTGCTGCTTGTGCGGTGGTGAGCGGGACTATGGAGGGGGGAGTTTTCTGCCCCCGACATACTTATACTAAAACCTTGGGAGATTGCACGGCGCAGCTGGCTGAGCTCAAAGCTTTTTTGTTAGCGTTGGAGCATGCAGAGCCGGCGATATTGACCTTGCTGGTCTGTGACTCCTACTACTGTGTGCAATCCTTCAATGAATATCTGCATTATTGGAAGATGAATGGGTTCAGAGATTCTAAAGGCAACACCATTAAACATAAATTGTTGTGGGGTAAGGTTGCGGGTCTGAAAGAGACGCTTCCTAAAGTCCATGTTGTACATACACTTGGACACCAGCGCGTTGGAATACACGTTGCTGGGAATACTTTGGCTGATGAGGCTGCAAAGTCGGCAGTGGCTATCGCCACTGTAGCCGCGGTAACTCGTTCGAGTTCAAAACCAGACATAGAGATTTCGGCTGCCATAAAAGCTATGGCTGATGGCACGCCATTTCCTAAAGGATTCCCTTCTAAATATAGTTACTGCTTGAGTGGTGCACTAAATGCTGTTGTTAATATTCCAGGCGTTGGTGTACGTGAGTTACCGAATAAGATTGAGAGACCTCGATTAATTTCTGCAGCGCATGAAGGGGTGGCATCTGCGCATGCTGGTGTGGCTGCCACGATTTCGCTTTTACAGGCCCGTTATTGGTGGCCTGGTCTCTATAAGGAGACAAAGCAGTATGTCCTTTGTTGTGACGTCTGTCAACAAATTAAAGCATCGTTGGCTAGACGCCCGCAGCAGACTCCTCTTCTGATATCAAATAGACCATTACAGTGTGTGTACTTGGACCATTGTGGTCCACTGACACCAGATAGTGCATACAAATACATATTGGTTGCTGTAGATTCGTGCTCCAGATTTGTGTGGGTCTGGCCACAGCGCTCGGCTGACGCTCGGACTGTTATTAAAGATTTGCGTATCTTTGTCGATACATTTGCAGTTGCGGCTTTTCATTCGGACCAGGGCCCTGCTTTTGCCTCTAAGGCATTCAGGGACACCATGGCTTCGTTGGGGGTCCAACTCCAATTCTCGTCTCCATTTCATCCCGAGGGAAATTCTGTCGTGGAGCGTTTAAATCGTGATTTAAAGCAATCCTTGACGGCCAGAGTTATAGGTACGGGTCGTAGTTGGCTAGCCCACCTGTATGGAGTACAGAGAGCACTTAATAACTTGCCTAGACGGTTCCTGGGGGGGTCGTACTTCATATGAGTGCCTGTTTGGAACACAAATGTATGTTCCTGATCTAGATGGTCCTGGTGTGGAGGCGGCAGATACGCCCTTTGACATAAATGATCGTGTCACTGTTTTGCAGGATTTACAACAATTCCGTGAAGATAACTCTTCTGCAAGTGCTGCCTCCTCTGGAATTAAGGATGAGCCAGTAACACCTACTGGTTGGATACCCAGGATTGGGGATCTAGTGCGTGAAAAGGTCGCAGTAAAGAAAGAATTTGGTCCTTCTTATCGAGCACCTGTCCCGGTGTTGGGGGTGAGCGGCACGAGAACTGTGATTTTGCCGCCGCTGCAAGGGGCCAAAGGAAATCGTTTTGTTTCCATTGATAATGTCAAGTTACAACATGTGGCCGATTCTGCACAGCAGACCAAGAGGGACACCCAGTAGTTCCGGCATCCCTCTCACTACTGGGGAAGAAGTCCCGCTGCAGGTGATTAGCACCGACCATGTTTCCTCTCCGAGCTTGGGGAGGGTGGAAGATGATCTTGCGATTGTTCCACAGTCAACGATTGATATCGATTATTTTTCTCAAATTGCTGTACGTTCTACTGATGTTTCTGAACATGTGATTTATAGCGTGCCTAGGAGAGAACCTCCATCAGCTTCCTTGTTCACTGTTGCACCTTTTGCGAGAACTGCCTCTGGCTGCTTCAACGACGCGGATGCAGCTGTATCCAGCTCTTCGTCTTCGCTGTCTTCAATCCGAGGTCCACGTAAGCTACTAAGTTGGCTTAAACGTACATATTTTGTTGTTCCTTGGAACTATTTGTGGCTTTTTATGGCTGTACTGACTATTTTTTTATGGTTGGGATTTGTGGTTACCTTTTTTCTGGTAATACATGGTCATTTTCTTCCTGATCGATCAGACATTGAGCACGTGGAGACTGTGTTGAGACCACATTTTTCGTCTCATATGGTTCGAAGAGACTTATCCAATGTGAACATTTCTGCAATACCAATTCCGGATGGAATTGTGTGGGATAAAGTAATGTTTGAAATATATGGTTCCACTGAATTGATTCAAATACCGTATGTTCTTAAGTTATCAATGAATGATATTGTTATTCCAGGCATTGTTTCTGATGATTGGGATGTGAAGACAGTAGATGCTATGCTAAAAGATTTGCAATATTATACTGTCTATGACGATGAAGATGCTTACCAATTTAAAGATAATCATGGTGATATGTTTTGCTACACCTATTATGGACACCACTTTATTCACAAAGCGAGTAGCCCTAAGTCCATCTTTAATTATGTACAATGGGAACATTGCTCGACTCCTCCACAAGGGAGTTCGAAAACGTATAATGATAAATTTGCATATTTTTCTGGGCATGATCAGCGAAGCGCTAAGTCTTACTATTTTAAAGTGACACCGTATTCTAATAAGCAGATTTTGTTGACCGATACTAAATTACTGTATTCTAATTCGTTTGTATCTAAACTTTCGGTCGAAGGATATGAATACTGGTTGAAGACTGTTGACTTGAAAAGTGTTTGGGGTACGAAAAATTGGCAGATGCAAGGCACAGATACATTATTTCGAGCATGCATTATCCCTGTGCAAATTATTTTCCTCAATGACACAGTACAACAGACTAGTTGTTTGGGCTTGGCGTCGATTAGAGAATTGACTTTGCCTAGCATACCTGTCCCTTCTAAATTAAATAACTGGCAGCACTATGTGAATGCTACTTTTAGTGAATTTACGCATTAGGTCCAGAATGGTACGCTTAACGCTTCATCGTTACATCCGGGCGGGTGGTTATTGTGGCCTGTAGACACTAATCAGTGTCATCAACGTTTTGTTACCTCTTCTGGGGGGTTCAGGACTAGTAGGGCAGACCCTTGTTACATTTCGCCAGAACATGCAGATATAATAACTACATACAGTGTGGGGAAACTTTGTCAACAATGGTTGAAGTACTCCACGCTGGGTGCAGTTAAGTCACACCTCAAGTTACTGTCTAATGGTACTGATTTACAAGATTTCTTGTCAGGTCCCAAGGTGCCCCGGAGAAAAAGGTTCTTATACGAAGTGTATAATGAGTTTTGGAAACTTTCCCAGCAGGAGGCTGCAGCCAGGTTAAGACAGATTGATCGAGAAAATCTGCTGCAGACTTAGGGGGTTATTCTAACTTTGGAGGAGGTGTTAATCCGTCCCAAAAGTGACGGAAAAGTGACGGATTTACCACCAGCCGTATTACGAGTCCATTATATCCTATGGAACTCGTAATACGGCTGGTGGTATATCCGTCACTTTACTGTCACTTTTGGGACGGATTAACACTCCTCCAAAGTTAGAATAACCCCCTTTGTCTGTTGTTGATAATGGCATGCATACCCTTTCTGACCGTGTTTACACGATTGACAGCATTGTCTCTTCTGCTATTGACATTATAAAATCAGACATGTCTTCTTTATATCATGGGCAGAGTCAGACACGATCTATCATGCAGCTGGGTTGGACTCTTCAGACCTTGAAGGCGGGTCGCGTTCCATGGCAGCACATTCGTGCCAGAGAGATCTTTATCTCCTTTAATTTAACTCGTCAACAACAATTGATGGCTAAGAAGGAAGCGACGTATGTTATGTTAAATATTGAAAAGTTGGAGAAACTGCCTTTTACGGTGGCTGAGATTCCGTCAGCTGAGTGGTTGATTCATGGGGTTATTAATTTGCCTATCTCCACTCTGCAATTTACTTCTTGTTTGAAGCACATTCCGGTGGGAAGATATGAACTATTGGGTGACAGTTACATACACGAGGTGTGGGAGCTTCCTTTTCAGTACAGATGTGTTAATGGTTTGCGGGAAGTTTTTCTTAGCGGTAGCGACTGCGAAACTTCTGTTAGCCATTCCATGGTTTGTAAACAGCTGTCCTTGCACGGAGCGTGTAATGCTTCGATTGCTAACTTAGCTTGTTATCTGAAGGGAGTTCCGGTCCCGGTAATTAAAAACACTTTCCAGGGGCTTTCTAACGGCAGTTACATTGTTCTTAACAGCGAACGCTGCTGTGGCATGCGTGCCGGAATAGTTTACATCGTCGTTGTCAACAAGGCCGTTACGTGCTGCGGGAATGTGTTGTTTCCCCCTACTGAATTTAGGGAGGTAGCGGACATCTGGCCTCATATTGCTACTTCCAAGGTTGATTTCGACAAGTTGAGTCGGCTGAAAGCTTTATTGTTTCAAAAGCATGTGGCCCTTACATCTGCTAGCGAGACCTACGCACTTCAAGTGGCAAGGTCATCGGCGGAGATACAGTCCCTTTTGAATACTAACTTTCCGAGTCACTTCGGTGAACTTGTGGGACGTATATTTAATGCATCCAGCACTGCTGGTATTGCTCATTTTTTCAAAGCCGTTGGTGTTGGTTTCCTTCACACCTTCTCTTCCATATTCGGTTTGATACCTTCGGCTATACACTCTATTTTCGGAAGCATTTTTGGGGGTTTCCCAATTACTTTGGCTTTATTGGCTGGAGTTTTGCTATTGTTGCTATTTTTTCGCAATGGCTGTCCCGCCGCAACGAGATCCTGTATTGCTGTTCCCGTCAGCGCAGCTGTGTCGTGAACGCATGATGCAGTGTTTTGGAGCAACACTCCTGGCTCATTTGGAGTGTGACTGGTCTTTGTCGTTCCGACCGGTTTTGGATTGTGTGCAACCCGTGTTTTGATGCCTTTGGTGCTCGTTTGAACATGCACTGGCTTTCTGTCTCTCACTGCAGCGCTCTCCAGTGGTTGATCTTGATCTGTTGATGTTCCCGATTAGGGCTCATTCCCAGACTTGTGCACTACGGTTGCGTTTGCTTCGTGAAGCGGATTATAAGATTCCCTTCCTGGAGGAAGATGGTTTTGTCTCTTTCCTTGGCACTACACGGGGTGCCGCCCTGAATGGTTTTGGGGCTTTGGAACACACCTGCTCCATGGTACTTTGTGGCGTGGATCTTCCGATATTGACATATCTCGAAGTGGAGGAGCTTCTACGTTCTATTGCTTCTGTCTGACAATTGGATTTTTTTTTCTCTCTCTCCCGACTGAATTGACACTATATTGCAATTCGCTCTCTCGTCACATGTTTCCTAAATTTATGACTTTGCTGTCTTCTCATCTTGTCGAAATGTTGGGTTTAAATTTAGGTCATGTTTTTTTTTATGTTGTTAGAACCACTTGCTACCGACAAGGGGAGGGTGTAGTGTGGTCAGTTTTACGTATATTTTGCGCATTAGCTTCAGGCCTTAGGCCTCTGTGCACTTTGCCCTAAATATATTTTATTCATTTGCTAACAGCTTAGAGCCTCTGTGCACTTTACTCTAAATGCTTTCTATTAGGCTTCGTACTGTTATTTTACAGAATAGCCAGTTCTACGGTGTTGTTTTTTATTCATATCACACTGTTTTGCCTACTTCAGCACTGGAGTTCTTCATAACATATTCACTCTGTGCTTTAGTCAAGGATACAGTCTGGTACATTGCCGATAGACGTGGTAGGAGTCTAGACTTGCCATTCCTGCGCAGGAACATTTTGTGATCACGATGACATGTTAGTTATAAAATCACTTCCTTGTCCCAATACATCAAGAGGGAGATTCCGACCAGGGAACCACAACTAGACGCTGACTGCCTCGTTGCAGATGCTGAACCAGATCACAGGCCTTTGCTCAGGTATGAGTGTGTCCGTCTCCCTAGTGATACAGAAAGGCAAGCTGAAAGCTTAACATGCTGTGCTCTAAATAGAACAAGCAGAGGGAGAGTAGAAACGGTTAGGAATTATGATAGCTTTATTTCTATGTTTTACTCTCCTGGTTACTATATCAATCCTACTATGTTGTATTGTTCTGGTTATTGCGGCTCACGCCTTAATATCTAAAATACAGTCGTTTTATTAAAACATTATATAAAACTTATACTGTCTTTGTCATTTGTATATGAGACCATATAGTGAATGAGAGAGTTGGTTTGGATCTGAGTGACCACGACTTCCCTGAGAAGTTCCAAAGATGTCATGCGCTCGGCTGCCCAATCATTTCTTCCCCGTGGGAGAAATGAGGCACTGCTAGTTAGCCGGAGCAACAACCGGATTTAGGGTGACAGAGTTCCTTACACGTGGGTCAGACTCAGTCCCCCACACCGTTATCGATCCTGCTGCTTAGAAATCCAGTAGTCTCATTTAGGATAATGAGAGCCCACGCGACACTTGGTATCAAACATATTGGAATCATACCCCCAGGCTTTTGCAACATTGGTTGTATGATTCCATGCACTCTGGGGGCTCCTTAGAAAGGTTTCTGCCCTCCTGTTGCTTGAAAAGCTCAAGCCCAGGAAGGCAGAACAAAGGATCTCCATTGGGAGAGGGATGTTACACCCTCTCCCTTTGGAAATAGGTGCTACAGGCTTGGGAGGGGTAGCCTCCCCAAGCCACTGGAAATGCTTTGGAGGGCACATTTGGTGCCCTCCTTGCATAATCCAGTCTACACTGTTTCAGGGAACCCCACTCCCTGCTCTGGCACAAAACTGGACAAAGGAAAGGGGAGTGACCACTCCCCTGTCCATCACCACCCCACGGGTGGTGCTCAGAGCTCCTCCAGAGGGTCCCTGGGTTTTGCCATCTTGGATTCCACGTTGGCAGGGAACTCTGGGAGCATCTGAGTGGCCAGTGCCAACAGGTGACGTCAGTGCCCTCCCTTGATGGGTGCTCACCTGTTCAGCTGACCAATCCCCCCTTTCAGAGATATTTAGGGTCTCCCCTTAGGTGGTTCTTCAGATTCGGATTGTAAGACTCCAGCAGGAACACTCTGCATCCTCTACTTCACCTTCTGACTGAAGAAACTGCATCTGGACCCTCCAGGAACTCCACAAACTGCAACAAAGAAGCAAAGACGACTTCTGCAACATTGTATCTTCAGCTCCTGACAGCAACTGCAACTGTTTCCCAGTCGTGCATCGTCAGAGGACAGCCTGTCTTCAGCCTGACACAGAAGAGCGAAGGATTCTCCCTTGGGGTGAAGGAGTCAATCCCCTGCTTCAGCAGGCACCTACTACCATGACGACCACTGGGTGGATCCTCTCTCCTGCTGAGCTGCATAGATCCTGTACCACGGGTGGTGGACTGAAGTGGTCCCATCGGTCCTGATGTCCAACTGTCCAACTTTGGTGGAGGTAAGAGCTTGCCTCCTCACGCAAGACAGTACCCCCGTGCACCGTGTGTTTTGCAGTTGCAAAGGCTTGTTGGCATCCTTCCACGAAGTTCTTCATGCACCATGCAGCTCCAGCCCTCAGCACTCTATCTGTGATGCACATCTTCCTGAGTAGTTCTCTGGCAGTGTGGGAGCTTTTGTCGTAGTGCTGCGTGGTCCTCCCTTTGTACCTCATTTTTCTTCCTGTGCTGTGGGACTCCTGTGTGCGCTGCCCTATCTTCTGTGGGCTCTCTGAGTTGGTGAGAGCCCCACTGACTCCCCCTCCTGGGTAGAGTCCACCTGATCCCTCCTAGTCCCGGGCAGCGCCATTTTCCACTAACCACAAGCTTTGCATGTGCCAAGGCTTGTTGGCGGACTCCAGCGACGCAAACCATACTGCAATCCTCCATCCAGCGTGGGACATCACTTGCACCAACCAGAACCCGAATCCATCTTCTTGGTGCAGCACTGACTGTTCTTCTTCACCGGTGGTTCTTCTTTTGCACCTTCATCCGGGTTAGCAGGGGCTCCTGTTCTCCCTGGACTCTTCTGTGCATCTTGGACCTGGTCCCCTTCTTCCACAGGTCTTCAGGTCCAGGAATCCATTGGTGTCTTGCAGTCCCTTCTGGTTCTTGCATAATCTTCTTTCTCGAGTTTCTGTGTGTTGTAGGAAAGTTACTGTGTTTTACACCTACTTTCCAGGGCTCTGAGGTGGGTTCTAGTACTTACCTTTGGTGTTTTCTAGTACTCCCAGCACCCCTCTACACACTACAATTGCCTAGGTGGAAAACACACATTTGCATTCCAGTTTCTTAGTATATGGTTTGTGTTCCCCGTAGGTCCATTTCTATCTATTGTGATTTTCACTAATTGCACTGTTTTCTAACTGTTTTAATGCCTATTTCTGCATACTAGTGTATATAATTTGTGTATTACGTACCTCCTAAGGGAGTATAGTCTCTGGTATTTTTGGCATTTTTGTCACCAAACTAAAGTACCTTTATTTTTGTAACACTGAGGGGCATATTTATAATCTGTTTGCACCGAATTAGCGTCATTTTATTTTACTCTAATTCGGTGCAACACTAACTCCATATTTATACTTTGGCACTAGACCCGTCTAGCACCAAATTTATGGAGTTAAAGTCATTTTTTGGATGTGGAAACCTACCTTGCCTTAATGAGCTGCAGGGTAGGCGTCCCGTTCCAAAAATGACTCTATGGCCTTAACGCCATATTTATACTCCCGTGCAAAAATGGTGCACGGGAGGGAGGAGGGGTCAAAAAATGGTGCAAAGCTTGCTTTGCCCCATTTTTTAATGCCTGGTTCTGAGCAGGCGTTAGGGGACCTGTGGGCCTATTTCCATGATGGAACACCATGGAATAAGCCCACAGGTGCCCTCCCCAGACCCCAGGGACACCCACACCAGAGGGACGTCGGACGATGGGGGACCTCATCCCAGGTAAGTACAGGTAAGTATTTTATTTTATTTTTTTAAGTGCCATAGAGGGCCCCGAAATGGGCCCTCTATGGCACATGGCACAGGGTGCAATGGCCATGCCCAGGGGACCCTGGTCCCCTGTGCTGGCCATTGGGGTGGAGGGCATGACTCCCATCTTTTCTAAGACAAGAGTCATGTGGTATGGATGGTTTTGCTCAGAAAATGACTCTAGGCAGGTTAGAGTCATTTTTTTTTACTCTAACCTGCCTAACGTCAATTTTTTGTGCAAAACCCCCTTCTTCCATACCGCCAGGCCCACCCGACTAACGTCATCTTTTTTTTTACACTAGCCTACCCTTTGCACCGGCTTGCATCATTCCATAAATATGGTGCCCGGCTGATGCTAAACTTTTTGCGCCAGCCGGGCCCCACTTTTTGGTGCAAAACTGCATTAGTGCAGTTTTGCATCAAAAAGTATAAATCAGGGGCTCAGTATTTTCTATCATGTGTGTGAGTACTGTGAGTACAGTGGTACTGCATGAGATTTGCATGTCTCCTAGATAAGTCTTGGCTGCTCAGCTACACCTACCTCTAGAGAGCCTGGCTTCTAGACACTGTATACATTTTACTAATAAGTGATAACTGGACCTGGTATAAGGTGTAAGTACTATAGGTACCCACTACAAACCAGGCCAGCCTCCTACATTTCTCCTTCACCCAAATATTTAAAATTGCCCGGTGCTCTCCTACCCACCACCCTCCAACTTCTCTGCTTATATCTCCAGTGTTTTGCTCTCAGGCTAAGAGCCTGCGCCATGCTGGCAAACAACTGAGAAAGAGCCACTCTTTGGCTTGGGACAGTTCCATACTAGCAAGGGCCTTTGGAGTCCTGGAATGACAGGTAAGATGGCAGCTGGCAGGAGAACAGCACTCCCAGAACAGCACCCCCCACTCCCATCCTCCCGCTTCCCTCAGGTCTGTAGAAACCCGAGAAAGGCAAGAGAAGTTGAGTGGGGCCATCATCAGCCTTTCTACTGCCTCACCTGAGTCTCTATTAATCCAGGCGAGGTGGGGTAAAAGCGGGAAGCAAGCACGTCTCCGTAGTGTCATAACAGCGGAAAGACAAGTTTTGTTCTTCAACTGTTGTTACATCACAGCAGTGAACAACCAGATTCAGAATCTGGTGCTCATGGCAAAGGTCCTCTATGTGACCAATACATAACATAGTACATTTTGTTAGGTACTCTAAGTTTTTTAGGGACAAAATGGCTGCAATGGAAATTTTAAATAAATGTCTATTTTAGATTTTCTACTGGAGGGATAACCTTCTAATTTAAAATACTATGATACATAGACATAGACATAGTTGACAATGTTTCTAACTTTGTATGTGTATTGTACGTCACAGCACGCACAAAGTTTGAAACCTTTCCTAAAACGTTGTGCCTGCTTTGAGGAGGAGTACAATTTTGGTGTAAAGCCATGTCTATCTTTTTTTAGTAGACACAGCTTTTATGTCAAAAACTATGGTTGGTTGCAGGGAGCTCCCATGTACCACCCATGGGATGACCCCTTGACACGAAGTACTGCAAAACTCTACTTTGTGTTACTTTAGGGCTACTTCCCAACATAAAACAAGATTTGAACTCAAACGTAAATCCAAATTCAAGCCTTTGTGGTGGTTTTAGTTACTTTTTGTGAGACTGCATCTGGCCCTTTGTGTTTCTACTTTCTGGTAGGAGCCATGCAAGAGGGTGAGGACTGTTCAGAGTCACTCTTGTTCATTGAGCAACAAGCTTGCTTCCTCTCAGATATTTCATGGGATGCAATCAGACTGCTAATGTCAGCAGCAGGTACTTCTGTTCTGGCTAGACGCCATATGTGGTTAAAGGATTGGAAACCAGACACCCCTGAGAAAACTGCTTCACTGAAAATTGGTTTTCTTTGCACGAAGTTGTTTGGCAAACAATACCAAACTGTTTTATCCTACCTTACAAGGACAACCCTTCCTCCTCCACTAGCTTTTCTAACTGGAATTCAAAACAATATCCTCAAAAACAATATCCTCAGTCCACAAGATTGCCATGTATGAAGCATTTCCAGCCAAGAAGATCAGGCAAAAAGCAGACCCAGGGTCATAGACATCTGGACAAAAGCAGCAGAAGTCCTGACCTTCAAGGAGAAGGGTAATACCCACAATCAGAATGTGGCTGTATCAATGAATTAGGAGGATGCTCCAGACCATCATCACCTAGAAGGAACAACCACCACCATGAGGTCCATCCATTAACGGGTCCTATCAGACCCCTGCCTCACCATGCCTACTCCAGAGGACTGCATCAGTGGCATACCCACACACATTCTTAATGCTGCCACCACTTCTGTGACCTTCCTAGATACTTGAAAACATGCGTCCTCCTTTTGCTGAAAAAACCCTCTGCAGACCCTTCAAAGCTTCCCATCTACAGACCAATCTCCCTGCTACCATCTCTGGCCAGGGTCATAGAGAAATCATCAACAGACACCTAAGCAAATACCTCAATGACCACCAACTCCTCTATACCACCCTGTCTGGTTTCAGACCCAACCACAGCATGAGTCTGCCCTTATTGACACCAAAGACGACATCCACATGAGTCGGTGGCCCTCTTTCTCCTGGATATTTCCACAGTATTTGACACAGTCTCCCATCCCATCCCATTCCAACGCCAATACAACACCGGAATTCAAGGACATGCACTTTGAAGGATCTGCTCCTTCCTAACTGGTAGTACCCCATCCGTCAGCCTGGCATCGTATACCTCAGATGCCCGCAACCTCATCTGAGGAGTTCTGCAAGGATCCTCCCTGATTCCGATCCACTTCAACGTATACAGGATACCTATAGCCAGCATTGTCTGCTCTGACAACATCAACATCCTCTTGGACAAAGATGCCCACTACCCGGCCCAAGTTCAATGCATGCATGACTGAAATTGCCCACTGCTTGAAGACCAACTATCTAAAGCTGAACACAGACAAGACCGAAATCATGATATTCAGGAAGAGCACATCACCATGGGACTCCACTTGGTGGCCAACAGAGCTGGGACTGACCTCTCCCCTCCCCCCAACATCATCATCAACAGCAGCAAACTCGACATGACCACCCAAGCAAACGTTGTCACTGCTTCATGCTTCCATACCCTCAAGGCACTGAGGAACCTTTGCAAATGGCTTCAAAACAGCACCTGGAAAACTATCACAGACACCCGGGTCACAAGCAAGCTGGACTATGGGAACTCCCTCTATGCTGGGCTCAACAAAGAACTTACCAGCAGGCTGCAGACTATTCAGAGCTTGGCGACTGGAATCACTTTCAACCTCACACGCCACACTCACATCAAACCACATCTGAAGGAGCTCCAGCAAGGGTTTCTCCCGTACGAGGGGAGCATCAGAATGTTTTTACTGTTCCTTTGGAACAGTTAAAAAAATGATTATATGTCCACCCATCTAAACTGGATGAGCGAACATGTAGTAATTTCTACGGGTGACCGTGACACCCCAGAGCAATCCTAGGGGATTAATCCCAGCAGAGACAGAGAAGTCTCCAGCACTTAGCACTAATGTCCTCCCACATGCAAATTCAGTGGGCGGACCACTGTGTTGAAGGGGCAGGTACTTTGGCGCCGATGCTGTGGAGTAACCTTTGTGCCAATATATAAATCAGGCCCTTTGTCCTGTGTGCAAGTAAGAAAGAAAAGGCTCACCCTTCACAATGAAGAAACTGGAAGATTTGACCCCCACACAAGAGGAAAGCAGGATGCATTTTTGGTTCATAGGTTTACACCTATGTATGAGGGTCAATTGTAAATAATAAAATGTAAAACAGGCTTAGAGAGCCCTTTACTTACCATTGGTTGGCTTCCATGTCACTCTTGTTTCCTTGCTTCTTATTGGACAGTGCTACCTCCTCACACTCGGCTTCCTCCTGAGGCTTTGTGTGTTTCCCTGCTGTGCAGCATGGACGGACCAAGATTAGCTTCCTCTCTGTAGCCAGTGTCCTTTCACTGGCCACAGGCTGCTGCAGGAACTCTTTTTTTACTTTTGTCCATGTACTCTTATAGAGTGCATGAGTCTGCAGTTCCTTTCCCTCACCCTGTCCTCCTCCCACTGTTACTGCTCCATCCCTCGTGTTGCTTTCCTCTGCTATTTTCCCACCATCAATAATTTCCCCACCCCCTTCCTTCTGCTGTTTTGCCACCCCCTCCCTCCTCCCGTTATCTATTGTTTCCCCACCTCCTGCCCTCCTCACGCTGTCTGTTGTTTCCCCGCCCTTCTCCCACTGTCTGTTGATTGCTCACCCGCCCTGGACTGCTGTGCAACATGTAAAAAATAACATTGACAAAGCCAATAATTCTTACTTGGGCAAAATGCATTGGATCATAACATTCCAATCCTTCGTTCTTTCACCCACCATGCCACTCAGATTGGACCCAACCATAACCAAATCAGTCTTGACCCTGCCCCAATACGAACGGTCCAGCCCGAACTACCATGCCAGGTCCTCTAAGAACCCGAACTCAAACGACCTGAGATCCAGTTTCACCGTGAATGGTGCTCGTCAGATGGGTGCAGCTTGGGTCCAGTGGTACAGTGAGCACAGGAGCCATGTTTGGGCAAGGCTACACCTGAATGAGGAGCCCCAGTCAGGGAGAAACTGGTCTTGTGCCTCTTGTGTTCTGGTTCAGGGGTTACTGTAATCAATAAAATAAGAGAGGGGACCCTCACACCAAGGGGACAGAGCACCAAAATGAAATCTCCCCTTGAAGAATCAACAAAGCACATATATATATATATATATAGAAATTTTATCAAGAAAATCCAGTACCACAACACTATAAAAAGAAGCACAAAGCTTTAATGGCATGTTCACAGGCACACTTTTTAAATGCAAATTATTACAATACTTATAGCAACAATAATTTGGTGATCATATCACCTACACCCAATTAAAAACAGTTGTCATCTCAAGGATATGAATATATTTTTTTTTTTTAAACAATACGGTGCACACATAAAATATCAAATTTAACATACGAAGTAAAAATTAAAGAGTGAATAAAAGGGAGAGACAATTTCAGTGGATTCCACAAATTATTACCAGTTTTCTCAGGACAAAAACATATATTCTCCCACACACATCTGAGTTCCTTTAAGGGACCTATCCATCAGTATTAGCGTCCCAGAAGGACTTCTTAACTTCAAAGCTCAAGGCAAACAAACCCCCGGCTATAGTCCAAGATTGCGTTCGTTATAAAGCTAGTCTCACTTCCATATGCAACCAATCATTGGAGCACCATCCGGACTTCATCTGGGAAATTAATCCTTCTTTCTGTTTTTAGAACTGACACTCAATTTATATAAGGATATTAAAAGCATCTCAACTTCTTTCACTTTCGTGCATTATGGTCGCCGATATTCGTTCTTTTTGAAAAGGGGGTCCTGGTCTGGCAAGTCCGGCTGACTGTTCCTGTTGGAGCATGGTCAAGACTGATTTGGATATGGTTGGGTCAAAACTATGGTGGCATGTTGGGCAAGAGAACAATGGCTTGGAGTAGGACCCTGAGTGATTGCCAGTGGTTGGGTTTATTGTAACCATTCATCCCATCAGGTTTTGTGTGTTAGATGTACAGTTAAGTTCATTGTCTACCATCCCCACCTTGCACTTAAATCCCTATCTTTTCCAGTAAAACTGCAGCAAGGCGGCACAAAAAGACCTTACAGTAGGAGGACTGTGCTTTCAGAAGCAATATTGCCTCAATAGAATATTTGATGTTTAAGAATGACATTCATCCCAGATATCAAGGGATGGCAATAAGTACTTAAAGTATTTAAAGATGATTTAGATTCAACTATTGTCCATTATAAGGAAGGACAAAGTTTCGTAAGAACCAGGACAATAGTTAACATGATGTGTGTGTGTGTGTGCACAAACATGCGCACATGTGCAAGGATCCATAGGATCATAACATCCTTACTAGACTGGTTGAGCTTGCCCAGACAGCTTGTGCTGTCAGGCTGCAAAAGACCACTTGTGGGCTTATCAATAACTTACAGGGGCTGACAGCCCACCCAACGCTTTCCACTAGTATTAGTTGGCTTCATAGTCGCTCTAATTTCCTTGCTTCTTATTTGATGTCTTTCCTTATCCATCTTGTGTTTATAGGCTATAGAGCATAGTCTCATAACGTGTGTCCTTCCACTGCTCACTTTAGAGAACTATGGGCCAGATCTACAAGAAAGTGGCGCATTGGTCCCCATGCGCAACTTTTCTTGCGCCGCTCCTGCTCCACCTAACGACACCATGGTTTCACCGTATTGTACAACAGCGTAATAATTCATGACGGTATTGTGGCGCTTTGCTGGATTAGCGCCCTAAATTATGTCGCTAGTGCAGCAAAGCCCAAGGAGGCCCATAGACTGATGTGGGACCGTCACTTTAAAGCCTGCCCCGAGCAGGTGTTAAAAATGATGGAAAAATATATCGCAGTGAAATCTTGTAGATTTCACTGTGTCATTTTTTGCGGCCTCCCTGCGTTGGAAAGCCCCCCTTGCATACATTATACCTGGCACAGTTATAATGTTGTGTAAGGGGTTACAAAGTGGCGCAAATCAGTCTGTGTTGGTCTCACATGTGTGCTACTTGCTCCTGTATACTTCACCCCCAACGCATGCTCCGTGTTGCTCTCTCCCTTGTATGCTTCTCCGCACATCCCTGTATTTCTCACTTCCCACTCTAGTGTGCTTTTCGGCCGTGGTTCTCTCGTGCTCTGTATGTTTTCTAGATTGTATGATTCACCCGCAGCCACCTATATTGCTCTATCCTTTGTGCGCTGCTTTTCCCCTCCATACACAGCCGCTCCTCTGTTAAAACAACAAGCTATCACATATACGTGAGAATCCATCATCACACATGCATCTGTGGAATGATATGACTGCTACTCACGTACAGCATAGCGAAAAGCAATTAGCAAAGTTAAGGGGTCCCAAAGGCAGTACCTCTTGGCTTTGCCCATGCTTGTTTTTATTTTTATGGGAGTAGAGGTATTATTAACCAGCACAGGCATAGACAATAGGTCTTGATGTGAGATCTAGTGGCTTTGTTGGAGTGGAGTGGTGTCTCATGGAGTGGAGTGGCACTATGCAGTGTAGAGAGGTGTGGCATTGTGTGGCATGGAGAGGAGTGGCTAGCAGTGTGTTGAGTGGCAGTGTGTGACATGGAGTGGAGTGAAGTGGCATTGTGTGGTGTGGAATGGAGTGGAATTGTGTGGTGTGGAGTGGAATTGTGTGGCCTGGAGTGGAGAGGAATGGAATTGTGTGGCACAGAATTCTATGGCAGGACCAGATTCTTCGGATTAAGCTTCTCTTTCTTTACTGAGAGATTTTACAGCAGCCAATTAAAACACTTACCAACAAAAAAACTACTTTTCCCATGATTTCCAGTAGTCCATGACCTTGCCCAATCAGGGGCCTGCTCCCTTTATATATGCCTCAGACCTCAGTCCATCCTCTTTCTTTGCTGCTTGCAGTCAAAAGATAAGTACACTTTCATTTACATTTCTGTTATTGTTCCTGCGTATATTATTGATTGTGGGACTTGCGGCTGAGTTTCCATCCTCTGGGGTTCCGTCTGGCTACCCCAAAGCTCTGGTCAGCCGTGGAGCGGGAGCGAGGATAGATAGCAGCAAGCGCTTTATTTTGTAGAGGACCGCATCCTCTTTCTATTTTTGATGTTGTGCATGCGCATAACCGACCGGGTGTGAAATTGTCCCCAATTGGCTCCCCTTGTAGTGCTGACAGTGTTTCAAGCGCCTTCATCCCCTCCGAACGCCCAACAGGACCGCCTTAACGTTGTAGGTCTTTGCCCTAGGGAAATGATTGCAGGTTTCTACGTCCGCATTCAATCTGGGCTGACAGAGACAATTTGTCTCATTTAATCCTTCTGAGAGTCGTAATATTGGACCTGCTGGGGCTTGTCTCCCCCCTTCCCCCCATGAACTCCTCCATCCTCTGGCTTGCATGGCCATGGCGTTCTACGCTGAAGTGGAGAAATATTATCAAGATATGGCGGAAGTGCCCTAGGAGCACCAAATGGAGGACAGATTAGTTGAGACCTGTGGAACCATGTTCAGAACTCTGTTAACCAGGCTCTTATTAAGGCGTGGAAGCCATTCAAACAACCACTCATGCGGTATAGACAGTGTGAGCTAATGAGTAACTCTCCCTCCTGATCCTTCTGCCAGAGATGGCCAGAATTATGAATTGGACATTGCCCAGAGAGCCTCATCAGGACCTGCCTCTTCTGCAGAAATTCTCGTTCATGTGGCAGCGTCAGTCCTTAAAGATCATGAATATGGAAGTTTTGCCTCTCTGGGTTCCTCCGGAACTTTCTCTATTTCTACTGCACAGTTGACTGCCCCCCGACCTCCTCTCACTCTTCTGACTCTGATCAAGTGCAAGAAGATCCAAAACCCCCCTCCAAACGTAAACACAAGACCCACCACATGAATGTTGAGACCACAGTTCAGCAAAATCTGTTTTTCGACTCAGAACATTATACACCCACGCTCCAATGAAAGGGTTCCATGCATGGAACTGGCTCACTATGTCCAGACAGAATGAGGAAGGATTTTGAATGGGATGTAGGTAGCACCCTTTGTTCGGAATGCCCTCTCTCTTAGGGAAAGTGGTGGAAACACCAGAATTAAAACCCTAATATGGCAATCTTCTCCAAATCATTTGCAAAAGATCCCAAGAAGGGTCTAGATTGAGCATGGAGAGAGTGTAAGGTTAAGCTCTGGGTCATTTCTGGTCCTATCACAGAAATCTTGGAGCTCGCAGTGCAAGCAAAACGATCAAACTCCCAATTTGATCCCGAGACGATTCTAGATTGGGCTCAGAGGGCTATATGTCTTTTGGGAACGCCAATTGCGGTATGTCCACGGACAGTCGGAAATCCTTCCTAATGTGTATTGTCCTGAAGTTCAAAGAGATGGCCCCTACAAAGCAGACTCCCTGGCAAACTGCCTTTTATTTGGGGACAAGTGCGTGAAAGATTTAGGAAAGTATGCTACTACCTTTTCTGCACTAGACAAGGCCCAAACATCCATGAAAAAGATGTTTTAGTGGGGGCCTTTTTACCAAGGCTGGACATTTCCAAGGCCGAGCGCCGGCCGTGGTCTCTATTAGGCCTCCTCAAGTGGATACTCCCAATGAGGTTGAGGTACTTACTACACCAATTCTGGCTTCTATCCTTCTCGATCGGAAACAGGTTGTGGCCATGCCTACAGAGGGCGAAACCAGGGAGGTTTAAACTCATCAGATGCCAATTACTCAGGTAAGGGTAATCTCTTTTTCAGAAATTATTCTATGGGGAAGGATAAAGTGGCATTTAAAGGCCTGGGAGCGGATCACTCAGGACCCATGGATTCTACAAACAGTACAAGAGTAAGAACTAGAATTTTACTCCAACCCTCAGCAGGTACCTCTCTCCTTAACACTTCTTCATTCCCAAACAGAGAACAGTTTTATAGATGACGAAATTGGCTTGTTCCTCCTCAAACAGGCAATAGTCAATTCAACCCCTCACCCCCAGGGGTTTTTCAGTACAATCTTCTTGGTGCAGAAAAAGGGCAGCGGGTCCTGATGAGTCCTAAATCTTAAGGCCTTCAATTCTTGGATAGCGTATCACTATTTCAAAATGGAGGCCATCCATCTATTAAGGGACCTATTACAGGAGGGTGACTGGATGGTGCGTCTTAACCTCAAATATGCATACCTAACAGTTCCCATTTCTGCTCCCTGTCGCTTTCTTCAGTTTTGTTGGCGAAACCAGTGGTACGAGTTCACTGCCCTTCCCTTTGGGCTCTTGTTGGCCCCGTGGCACTTCACCAAACTGTTGTGACCGGTGGTGTAGTATCTCAGAGAAAGAGGTGTCCACCTCATTATTTATCTCAACAACATCCTGATCATGGCACAAAGTGAAGACACAGTCCTTATACACTTAGCTTGAACTATTCAGGCTTTACAAGATCTAGGATTTGTGATAAACTCAGACAAATCGGTCATGACACTGTCTCAATCCATAGAATTCTTAGTTCTTTGGGTAGACTAGGTCATAGTCCAACTGAAGCTGCTCCTAAAGGAACTGAGTTCTATTAAGAAAGAGTTGAGGAGAGCCCTTGCCTTTCTGACAGTATCATTGAGGACCCTGGTGGGCTTGTTAGCTTCCTCGATCCAAGCGATTTTACCGGGTCCTGTAGGAAAGTAGCCTCTTTCTAGCTTGGCTATCCCCACTTTTGGCCTGTTTGTCAGTGTGCTTGACTGTGTTCACTGGGATCCTGCTAACCAGGACCCCAGTGATCATGCTCTCTCCCCTAAATTTAGTTGTTGGTAACTGTTATCACTGTATTTCACTCCACAATTGGCATACTGGTGTCCCCATGTAAGCCCCTAGTACATGGTACCCAGGGCATTGAGGTTCCAGGGTATTCCTGTGGGCAGCAGCAGCTATTCTGCCACCCAGAGGGAGCCCATGCAAAGGGTTCTGTAGGCCTGCAATTGTAGTCTGCGTGAATCGGGTGCATGCACCTGTTTTCACTATAGCTCACTACACCAGGTCACTATAAGTCACCCCTATGGTAGGCCCTCTCAGCCCAGAGGGCAGGGTGAATGTACCTGTGTGTGAGGGCACTCCTGCACTAGCAGAGGTATCCTCACAAACTCCAGACCCATTTCCCTGGACTTTGTGAGTGCGGGGACACCATTTTACGTGTGTACTGGACATACGTCACTACCTATGTCCAGCTACATGTGGTAAGTCCAAAAGTAGGCATGTTTGGTATCAAACATGTCGGAATCAATTTTGCAAGTATTGGTTGTATTATCCCATGCACTCTGGGGGCTCCTTAGAGGATTACCAGCATTGCTACCACAGCCTTCTGAGGTTTTCAAGGCAGCCCCAGCTGCTGCCACCTCACAGACTTGTTTCTGCCCTCCTTTTCCTCGAGCAGCTCGAGCCCAGGAAGGCAGAACTAAGGATTTCCTTTGGGAGAGGAGTGTTACACCTTCTCCCTTTGGAAATAGGTGTAACAGGCTTGGGAGGAGTAGCTTCCCCAAGCCACTGGCAATGCTTTGAAGGGCACATTTGGTGCCCTTCTTGCATAAACCAGTCTACAATGGTTCAGGGACCCCCAGTCCCTGCTCTGGCGTGAAACTGGACAAAGAAAAGGGGAGTGACCGCTGGGGGTCCCTAAACCGGTGTAGAGTGGATTATACAAGGAGGGCACAGTTTGTACCCTTCAAAGCATTTCCAGAGGCTCTGGGAGGATACCTGTGTGTGTTCTGGGAAACTTACTGTGACTTACTCCTATTTTCCTGGTCGCTGGGGTGGGTTATGGTACTTACCTTTGGGCTTCCGTAGTACTCCCAGCTCCCCTCTACACACTACACTTACCTAGGTGGGGGACCGATTTTCGCATTCCATTATTTTAGTATATGGTTTGTGCTCCCCAGGGCCATTTCTCTCAATTGTGATTTTCAGTAATTGCACTGTTTTCTGTTTTTACGCCTATTTCTGCATACTAGTGTATATAATTTGTGTATTACTTACCTCTTAAGGGAGTGTAGCCTCTATGGTATTTTTGGTATTTGCGACACCGAAATAAAGTACCTTTACTTTTGTAACAAGAGTGTTTTCTTTCATGTGTGTAAGTAATAAGTGTGACTACAGTGGTATTGCATGAGTTTTGCATGTCTCCTAGATAAGCCTTGGCTGCTCATCCACAGCTACCTCTAGAGAGCCTGGCTTCTAGACACTGACTTCACTACACTAATAAGGGATACCTGGACCTGGTATAAGGTGTAAGTACCATAGGTACCCACCACACACTAGGCCAGCCTCCTACAGGTCCCCTACATTATCTTGTCCTTCAGCGGCTGAAATTTTACTTCTCCAGAAAGGTCTGTCTTACTCGAAGCAGATTCTCTTATCGGAGGAAGCCAGGTCAGAGATTACCTGGTGGTTGGACCACATGGACGCCTGGATCAGCACAGCCATTTTCGCATCTTCTCCAGAGATAATGATAGAATCGGATGCCAGCTGCTGGGGTTGGTGTGCTCAGTGTGGCTTGGTGGAGACAGGGGTCAGATGATCCCCAGACGAACTGAGCCTACACATCGATTGTCTGGAGGTATTGGTGGGAGCTTTTGTGATCCAGTGCTTTTCTCCACGCAACGTAAGCTGCTGCATACTTCTCTGCATGGTCAATATCTCAGCAGTTCGATACAAAAATCGCCTAGGAGGAACCAGGTCTCGAGTTCTGGTAGAGATTGCCAAGGATTTTTGGCATTATTGTCTACAATGTCAAATATCTGTGACTGAGGAGTACATTCTGGGGTGTTCCAATGTAGTAGCGCACTGGAAATTGCACTTCCAGGAGGATGTCAGCGACTGGAAACTCAGTCCTTAAGTTCTTCGCAGCTTGAATCTGAGATGGGGGCCATGTTCGATAGATCTGTTTCCGTCCCACCTGAATACTCAGCTTCCCCTCTTTTACAGTTGGAAGCCGGATCCCCTAGTAGCGGGGTCCGATGATTTCATTCAACCCTGGACCACGGGCCTCCTCTATGCATTTACCCTATTTTCCATGAATCAGAGAGTACTCTCTCAGGTGAGGAGGCAGTTGGTGGATATAAACCTACTGAACCCTCTCTGGAGAGCTCAGTCGTGGTTTCCAGTAGCAATGCCACTGTCCTGTGCTCTTCCAGCGTGAATTCCATCCTGTCCCAATCTTCTTTTGGATCCGTCGGGCCTTCCTCATTGGTTGATAATGGCAGGTCAGTTGTCCCTCGTGGCATGGAGATTTTTCGGTGACGTTGGCAAACGCCAGGAGTTTCAAAGGACGCAATGTTTTTCCTATCCAAATCGTGGGCCCCCTCCACTCATAAACGATACGAGGCATACTGGAAAAGATGGGTTTGTTGGTGTGGTGAACGACGTGCTGATCCCTTGGGGGCAGGTATTCATATGATTGTCAACGTTCTTACTGATTTGGCCTCCCAAGGTTAGGCATATAGGACCATTAACAATTTTAGGTCAGCTGTTTGAGCCGCTCACCCTCTTTGGGAAGGTAAACCTGTGGGTGAACATCCTTTGGTTTGTAAACTTCTCAGAGGTATTAGGATGGTGTGCCCACTTCAACTGAAACATATTACCTTATGGCTCGTGGATGTTGTGTTATAGTTTTTGAGAACATCGCCATGTAACGAGGATCTCTCGCCTAAACAGTTGTCAGCTAAATTAACACTGGTCCTTTGCCCAATATTGTGTAGATGTGTCTCTGATGTGCATGCAATGGATTTAGCAGGTAGAGTATTTAACCCTTCAGGGGTCTCTTTTTCGATACCTAGACATACAAAAACAGCATCACATTGTATTTCCTATTCATCTTTTTCTCCTATTCATAAACTATGTGTGGCAAAATGTTTAAAGGCCTACAAAGATGGTACCTGTAAGTTTTGTAGAGATGTTCAAGGTCAATTGCTTATTTCCTTACAGAAACCATTTGGTCCAGTTACTGCTGCAACTTTGACACAATGGGTCAAATGATTATTGGGTGAGGCTGGAATAGACACTTTCAGTTTCGGAGCACATTCTGTTCATGGGGCCATAGTGTCTAAAGCCTTTTGCACAGGTTCTCGTGTAGAAGATATTATGGCTGCGGCAGATTGGTCTTCAGATTCCACTTTCAAGGTGTTCTGTCATAAACTGATTGTTGATATATCGTCTACAATAGTGGAAGAGCTTTAAACTATCATAATACGAAACCTCTGGTCCTGCCATAGAATTAAAAAAAATTCTGGCTATCCTGTCTAGAATTTTCAATTCTATTAAGGTAACAGAGGCGACGATTATCACACCCGTAAAGTTAATACTTGTGCATAATACTGTTGACTATGATAATATTTGATGTATATACATAATGTTCTTAAGATATTATTCACATGCCCGCCCAATCAGTTTTATTTGCTAGTCAAGATAAATATTATGCGCATATATTTATTTTTCTTAGGAACGGATAATAAGGGTGTGTGGATGAACAGGAGGTTTATGGAATGAAGAATGTGCGTCATTGTTACAAATCTAGCTGTCTGTTGCAGTTTGGAGCTCTCAGTTGGATGGGATCCTTGGTTCAAGTTCTCCATTGAATTGAGGTTATGCTATATTGTCAACTGATTGCAAAAAAAAGAGGAAGGACTGAGGTTACAGAAGCATATAGGACCACTCCTCGTCGGGCAGGTGCTCCAATGCCCGATGGGCCCCTGCAAAGGGGCTCTATGCCAGAGATCGGAAATTGTGGCCGATTGAGGCTTTTTTCTTTTTACGTAGCTGTTCATGTAAGTTTTTGTTGTTGTTTCTGCTTACGTCAAATGTTTGTTTTGAGTAGCTAAGGTTTTCATAGTCCTGATGAAACGCCAATTGATCCTTATGGACATCTGAGGCGTGAAACATGTCGACCTCATAGTTAGGGCGAGAACCAATGTCCAATGTCCTTTTTTTGCCCTACATGTTAATGGTTAGAGTAGAGGAACATTATTTCCCTTATACTCCCCTTGTTTTTAACCTTGACCAAGACCCAGTACCTCCAATAAAATTGTTGATGAGTGGTTCTTGAGCCAATTTTAATGTTCTAGCTCTCTAGTTTCCACAGTAGGTCTGGCTTTTTTCCTACTCATCTTTGTGGTACGCACTTTAAAAGATCTCCGGCATAGAGCCCCTTTGCAGGGGCCAGTCGGGCATTGCAGCGCCAGCCCGACAAGGAGGAGATCCGAGGATGAAGCATGACATCAAAATGGATGCGTGAGGGTTTTAGCTTCTAAATTTAGAAGTGCCCCTATCTCTTTCTTTTAACTCCTTTCTTTTTAGGAACAGTGTGCCTACTTTGATTTTCATATATGGCTTAGGGAGACTGCACACTGGACCTGTCTTAATTCTCCCTGTCCCTCATATTTTTGATACATAAGCATATGTACATGGAGCAGGTGCATAATTGGGCAAGGTCATGGACTACTGTGGATCATGAGAAAAGTAGTTTTTTAGGTAGAGCACATAGCAGCGCGCAAGCGCTGCTTTTTTTCCGATCTCTTGTGAACTGTTCTCTGGGTTTTAACCACGCCTATCTCACACCCATCACTTTCATTCGTTTGTAGGCTTGCCTTTCAAAATTCCCTTGGTTTAATTTGCCTTAGGCAGACATATGTCATGCCTTTGCCGGTGTTTAGCCCTCTTCCAGAGCTCCGGCCAACTACTGTTCACATAGGCAAAGTCCATTTTTATGGACGGTTTGTGGACTACTTCGTTAAGTTTAGCTTGACCTTCTCTCGACTGGCAGTACTGGAGCTTGTGAGGAGCCACGGAACCCAGATCCGGGGAGGAAGTGCCCCGGTGGCACTGTCAATGGTATCCATGCTGACCCGGAAGAGGAGGGAGTGGTGAAGCAGCGTATCCGCGAGAAGGACGCAGAACCTACCGGGGTTTTAAACCCCGAGCAGGACGAGGGAAGGAGAAAATCATTTTTCCCAGGAGGCGAAGAGGTGTTGAAGGTGGAAAGCGGAACGGACAGACCGGCTGCAGAGTGGAAGGACGGAAGAAGAGGACGAGGAGGAGAGGCACTCATCAAAGCCGAAGTGGAGATAGCGAAGGACACCCGGGAGGAGAGCAGGAGCAAACAGACCGGCCACGTTCTTGGAAGAATGTGGCCTAGTCAGGTACAGGCCACTGCTGAAAACGGAAGTCAGGGAGGCGGGGATTTGTTTTTATAATTAAACAGAAGGGGGAGTGGGTAACGAAAGGAATTCATCACGGGGAATCGGGGCGGGGTGCACAAAAGCAAGGTTTTGGAAATTGCATGTTGACTCGGGCACAGAAAAATGCTATGATTCTAAGGCTCATTTTTCATGTGGGGAAGCTATAGAAACAGAGAGAAAGACTGAGGAGAAGCACAGACAGAACAGATATCACAAACAGGGGGTTATAGAAGAGCTCTGGGAAAAGGAAGAAAGAAAGGAAAGTCCAAAGGAAAGGAAAGAGAAAGCCAGGAGTAGAAAAGTACTGAAAACAAACAGCTAGAAAAAGAAAGGCAGAAAAGATATAGAAAAAGAACACCCAGGAAGAAATGAAAGATAGGAGTAAGAAAACAAAGGTCAGGAAAGACAGAGAGAGAGAGAGGCGTAAACAATACCTACCTCCTAAAGGTCTTCTATGTTCTTCTTTCCTCCTATGGCCCGCCTGGATGATCATGGAGATTCCACCTGAAAAGAAAGAGAAAAGAAAGTCGGATCAGAGGCACGATACTGAAGACTTAACAACAGAGAGAGAGAGAGAGAGAGAGAGAGAGAGAAAGAAAAGAAAACAAAGAGACACTCGGATAGAAAGTCTGTGACAAAATTTGACAAAAAAGAAATAAAACCATAATCTACTACAACGTCTACAAGCCTCCGTTATTTCTGACCCTGTCACAGTGGTGTCAGAAGTGGGATTTAACTACCATCTCACGAACAGGCTCAGGCAATGGGAGAGAAACCAACCCTAGCAGGCATCATCGCCCAGTTAGCGGAAGGGCAGAGATATCTGCAGCTGGTCTGGGCGGAACAGTTAAAAGAGGCGAAGGAAGAACGTGAAGTGCTACAAACTGCACTGAAAAGTCAGGTGACTATCATCGCTAATAATCAGTTAGTGCATGAA
Source organism: Pleurodeles waltl (assembly GCF_031143425.1). Lineage (NCBI taxonomy): Eukaryota > Metazoa > Chordata > Amphibia > Caudata > Salamandridae > Pleurodeles > Pleurodeles waltl. The sequence continues at coordinate 1,154,433,080 of NC_090448.1, forward strand.
ATGGCCATCGGAAAATTTACTGAGACGATAGCCACGACCAGGGTACACCATAATGTACCCAGTAGCGTACTACAAAAATATCAGGAGAATGAGGATCCTGACGCCTTTTTTACCAAGTTTGAGCAGGTAGCTAGCTCTGCCAGATGGCCTATGGATAAATGGGGCCAATATATTGTACCCCTTCTCACAGTAACCTTGCAGGCAGCCTATCAGGCAGTGAACCCTGGGGGTGTAACTCCTTACTCGGAAATAAAGAAAGCGATTTTAGAACGAGTGGGATTAGACCAAGAGAACTACCGTCTGCATTTCTGTCATACAAAATGGGTCAGTCAAGAAAATCCCAGGACCCTCTACTATAGCATCCATCATGGAGCCAGTAAATGGTTGAATCCCACCAATTCCTCGAAAGAAGAAATGTTTGAAACTGTAGTACTTGAACAGTACCTAGACGCCCTACATTCATCTATAAGGAACTGGATTCGCCAACATCCAGGTCTCAACAATACTACCGCTGTCGAACTGGCATGTGCATATCACGAGCACCCAATTTTAGAGGGTCCAACTTAAAGCCCGTAACATCGATGACCCGAGCAAATCCACCAAAACTCTTTCTGCCAAGACCTTTACTGAGTCCTAGTACCGAGAAATCTGGTCCTCCTCGTACCCCTTCCAAAGAATTCCCGATGAGGCCCCAATGTTTTCACTGTGCATAGTGGTGGCACATTGCAAGACACTGCCCTCTTAAAAGAGATCAAGACAAACCAAAGGAAATTGGCATGACCAAGAGAAGAGTAATATGGTTGGGCCAGACAATGGCTTGTTATCTCACCCCGCTGATGGTAAACCAACAGAAAAGAATGACACTGATCGATTCAGGCTGCAGTCAGAGTGTAATTAAACAAGTATACATCCAACCAGACCAATGGATAGAGAACGTACAAGTGTTGATCACTTATGTGCATGGGGATAGTAAAATCTATCCCGTAGCTGAGATACAAATAAATTGGACAGGAAAAGAAGAGTCTCTCTCAGTAGGAGTAATCCCCGAACTAGGCAAAGACCTTATTTTTGGAACTGACTATGACGCATTTCCAGAACTCTTAGAGTCACTAAATCACACTAACTGAACGAACTCATGGTGGAGTGAGGCTCTGTTTGTGTCTTCAGAGATAGAGAAACACACACCCAAAATGAAACTCTCTAGATCCCAAAAGCGAGAACAAAAACAAATGTTTCATAAAGACATCACGTGAACACCTACACCTCAACCGACGTTCCCGAAAGAAATCATGTCCATTGCCGGACAGTTTCGGCAATCACAGAGAGTGGATCCCACGTTGAGAAATGCCTGGCATCTGATCCTGTCTTCTGATAATCCTTCTGTAGGTCCCACGTTTCAAATCACTAATGCTCTTTTATATTGTGTGTGTCCTTCTTCCACTAACCGAGGTCCTCAGCTAGTAGTTCCCCAAGAATAGAGAGAACAAGTACTTAATTTGGCACAGGGAGAAAGAGTGGAAGGGCATTTAGGAAGAGAAAAAATGGAGGAGTCCATAACCAAGAGGTTCTATTGGCCGGGTGTATACGGTGATATCAGGAAACATTGTCAGTCTTGTACCAAATGCCAACTAATCAATCCTTCCACAGACCTTAGGGTTCCCCTCCGTCCCTTACCTATTATAGAGGTCCCCTTCACTCAGGTGGGCATGGACATAGTGGGGCCTTTGATCCTATCCACTAGAGGACATCAATACCTTTTAGTACTTGTGGACTATGCAACCAGGTATCCAGAGGCTATCCCATTGGCAAGTCTGACTACTAAAAGCATAGCTCAGTCCATGATAGAGTTTTTCTCCAGAGTTGGTTTCCCAAAAGAACTCCTTATGGACCAGGGGACACGTTTTATGTCCCGATTAATGTCCGAGGTATGTCAGGCTCTCGGGGTTCAACAAATACGGACATTGGTCTATCATCCCCAAACCGATGGTCTGGTTAAACGATATAACAAAACCATCAAAAACCTTTTACGTAAGATCATTAATGACTCTGGGAAGAACTGGGGAAAAAATTATCTCTGGTTCTATATGCCCTAAGAACCCATGTACAATCATCCACAGGGCATAGCTGAAAGCGCCATAAGCACGACTAAAAACAAAAGATAAAATTACAAAAAACTGGTAATTATGCAAATCTGTCCAATAATCCCGATCAAGTTCCCGCAGAACTCGATCGGCAGTATTGGAGCAATTTGCATAACAGCAAGTTACTTGTCATTATAGCTTTTGTTTTTTAGTTGCGCTCATGGGGTTTTTATTTTTTATACCGTGGGAAAACAATTGGCAGTATTGTAGCGCTTTTTGCAAATTGCTCCAATACTATGGATCGAGTTCCTGCTGTATAAAAATTGAAAGCACCATGAGCTCAACTCAAAAACAAAAACAACTTACTTGTCATTCTTTCTTTTTTTTTTCAGTTGTGCTCATGGCGGCTATGGTGCATTCAAGTTTTACACAGAACAATGGGCGGTACTGAAGAGATTTGCATGACTACAAATTACTTCACATTGTTTCTTTCGTTTTTCATTCTCATTGTTTATTTAGTTTTTCCTGTGCGCTCCTGGCGGCCAAAGTGCATTCAAGTTGGACACAGCGCAATGGGCAATATTGGAGCACTTTGCATGACTGCCAATTACTTCAGATTGTTTCTTAGTTACCTCACATCACAGTTACGGAGAGGACAGTGCATCCCGTTCATACACAGCTTACAAAATGTCAGCGCAAAACTTCTTTAACTATAGTTAAGCACCTAAATTTTGTTCATCATTGTACAGAACTGTGATACCTTATCCTTCACAATTCTTGTTTCACTGTTTCTCATTAAAAGTTCGCTTTTGTCAAGCATGGTTTTGTAGAGCTGCTTGCTTAGTGGTATTATATGGCAGGAAAGGACCAAATTATGAGGGAGGGTTGACCAATTTATATAGCAAAAAAACTCTACATCCATTTACAAAGCTAATAGCTCTATGCAAATGCAAGACCTGTTGCAGTGCAAATGCTTGTTGCTGTTAAGTGTTTAATTGGCTGCTGTAAAATCTCTCAGTAAAGAAAGAGAAGCATAATCCTTGCATCTGTGTCCTTAATAGAATTCAAAAATTTTGATGCAATAGCTAGGAATTTGTTTTATTGTGTGATGTGGAGAGGAATTGGTGTGGTGTGGACTTGTGTGACATGGAGGGAAGTGGTGTTCAACTGTGTGGCATGGAATTGTGTGGTGTGGAGTGGAATTGTGTGGAGTGCAGTGAAGTGGAATTGTTTGGCATGGTGGGAAATGGAGTGGTATTGTGAGGCATGGAATTTTGTGGCTTGGAGTGGAATGGAATTTTATGACCTGAAGTGGAATTGTGTGATGTGGAGTGGGCATGGAGGGGGTTTATTTGGAGTGGAGTGGAACTGTGTGGCAGGGAGTGGAATTGTGTGGAGTAAAGTGGAATTGTATGGAGTGGTGTGAAGTGGAATTGTGTGGCGTGGAGTGGAATCGTGTGGTGTGGAGTTATATGGTATGGAGTGGAATTGTGTGGCATGAAGCGGAGTTGACTGGAATGGAAATGTGTGCTGTGGAGTGGAGTGAAAATGAGTTGAGTGCCATGGAATGGAATTGAGTGGAGTGGGGTTGAGTGAAGTTGAGTGAAGTAGAACTGTGTGGAGAGGAGTGAAATTGTGTGGTGTGGAGTGGAACTATGTGGCATGGAGTTGAATTGTGAGGCAATGGATGGAGTAGAATTGTGTGAAGTCAAATGAAGTGGAATTGTGTGGCGAAGAATTTTGTGGAATGGAGTGGAGTGGAATTGTGTGGTGCGCAGGGTAGTGCAACTGTGTGATATGGAGTGAAATTGTGTGGAGTGGAATTGAGTGGAGCAGTGTGGAGTGGAATTATGTGGAGTGGAGAGGAGTGGAATTGTGCGGTGTGGAGTGGAATTGTGTAACATGGAATTGTGTGGTGTGGAGTGCAATTGTGTGGTGTGGAATTGTGTGGGGTGGAATTGTGTGACATGGGGTGGAGTGAAATTGTGTGTCATGAGTGGAATAGAGTTGAGTGGAAATTTGCAGCATGGAGTGGAATTGTGTGGAGGGGAGCGCAGTGGAATTGAGTGGAGTGGCATGGAATGGAATTGAGTGGAGTAGGGTGGAGTGGAGTGGAATGGAGTAGAAATGTGTGGCATGGTGTGGAGTGGCATTGAATTGTGTGGGGTGGAGTGGAATTGTGTGGTGTGGAGTGAAATTGTGTGGTATGGAGTTGAATTGTGTGGTGCAGAATGGAGTGGAACTGTGTGAAGTGGAATTGTGTGATACAGAGTGGATTGCAGTGGAATTGTGTTGTGCAGAATTGTGTGGCATGGAGTGAAATTTTGTGGCATGGAGTGGAGTGGAACTGTGTGGTGTGGAGGGGAGTGGAACTGTGTGGCATGGAGGGGAGTGGAACTGTGTGGAGTGGAGTGGAGATGAGTGGAACCGTATGGTGTGGATTGGAATAGAATTGTGTGATGTGGAATTGTGTGGCATGGAGTGGAATGCAGTGGAATTGTGCTGTGCGGAATTGTGTGGCATTGAGTGAATTTTGAGGCGTGGAGTGGAACTGTGTGGTGTGGAGGGGAGTGGAACTGTGAGGCATGGAATGCAGTTGTGTGGAGTGGAGTTGAGAGGAGTGGAACTGTGTGCTGTGAAGTGGAATAGAATTGTGTGATGTGGAATTGTGTGGCATGGAGTGGGATGCAAATGTGTGGCATGAAGTAAGGCAGAGTGCAATTGTGTGGCATGGAGTGGAATTATGTGATGTGAAGAGGAGTGTAGTGTGAATGTGTGGTGTGGAGTCAAGTGGAATTGTGTGACATGTAATTTTGTGACATGGAGTGGAATTGTGCACTGTAAAGTGGAGTGGAATTGGATGGTGTGGAATTGTGTGGTGTGAAGTGGAGTGGAACTGGGTAGAGTGGCATTGTGTAGTGTGCTATGAAGTGACACTGTGTCAAGTGGAGTCACATTGAATGGTATGGAAAGCTGCCTGAGTTGGCACTGAATTGCCCTATAGCGCGTCAAAGCCTCTTTCATTGGAATTATAAGCCAATATATTACTAATTATCTTGATCTATGATCGAGGTAAGTATCTGATGCTTTTGATCAGACACAGGGGCTTGTTAATATGTATAATGCTTCTACAAGAACTGATTTGTTTACAAATAAATGTGTTTCAGACTGTGAGTTGCTAGTGGGTGAGGGAGCAACATATATCGTACCGGTTGATGATAAAAGAGATGGTGGTGTTGTGGACCTACACATGTTAAAGACTGTTTCCAAACAGTAGCAGCAGACATACTCTGTACTCAACCATGAAAGAGAATTGTAGTGAATAACATTCCCCTTGTGGTGAGAACAGGCGAACAGAACAGACTGTCGAAGGCTTGAACCAAAAATATTCCAGAGTTGAAAATCAGAAAGTTCTATGATGATTCTCTCAAGCTTTGGGGTTGGGATGTTGTTGGGAGGAGGAAAAAGCACCACGGACACAGGGGTTGGGAGGTGAAGAAGAAATAGTACCCCAATCACAGTGTGAGCAGCAGATAGACACTAATGAAGATGACTCAATCTGTGCTTGGTCCATGCTCCACAGACAGAAAACAAAGTGACTCTTGGTACACGCTGCCCATCTAGGAGGCAGCAAAGAAGAGTGGCAATGATGCTCTTGAATGGTAAGCAAAGGGCGGGCTCCAAGCCCTTTATAGTAAACAATACCTCTCACAGCGGAGAGCACATGTGCTGTCAGCAGGCGTAAAAATGTGCACTTTCACCATTACACCCTTTTAAAAATCATTGCCCTTTAAATTTACTACAAACATGATGGAACCATTCCTAGTACACTCAGCTAGGCATGGAAACAAAAGATCCTGTCATATCCATCTTGAACTTGCGTCCTTGACGAAGAGCAGCCTGATGACAAAGCAGATCATCTTGACTGAAGTCAAGTCACGTAATTATGGTCAAATGACTTAGGGCCTGATATAGATCTTGGCGTATGGGTAACTTGGTCACAAACCTGGCGGTTATTCCATCTACCATATTACAATTTCGATAGGATATAAGGGAATCGTAATACGGCAGACGGGATATCCTTCACGTTTGTGACAGAGTAACCCTGTCTGACAAATTCTAAATCTGGCCCTTAATTTCCCTGTGCTTACAAAAAAATGAATGTGTCCTTGTGTAATGTAACTGGTGCTCATGTAAAAGGCTCCAGTACCTTCTGGTCAAGTTACACTATATAAAACTGCAAAAAAAGAAAATCACCCCTGGAGCTATCAGCAGGAGTCTTAAACACGCTATTGAAGTGAAGACAGCATATTTAGAATGGCATCTACAGGGGCAAGGAGGTAACTTAAACAGTCACCAGACCTGCAAATATATTTTAAAAAAAGGTCAAAGAGACATCATGCAAACGCATTTAAACAGTGCTTAATTTGTAAATAAAAATGTGCTGGTGCCCAAAGTTCTCCTATGAAACACGTGACTGCTGCATTTAAATGTGCGAGCACAAAATACTGAGGCAGTGTAAACCTGAAGCCACCTCTGGCCCCTCTAATCCATTTACAGCCAGTCCCTGCCCCTTCAAATGACTCTTGCAGCTTTCTGCCTGCTCCCTTTGTGACACTTTTTCATCTTTCCCATATGTGTCTTTTACTCACAGTAAATGCCGGATGCAGAAAAATAAGACCCGGCCCTCAAAAATAAGTGTCGGCGCTAAGTGAAGGTTATGGCAAGCCCACGACGTGGGGTCTCGACTAACAGTAGATGGTTCAACGATTCGTGCATGAGAGCCAAGGCTGGCCTAAAAAAGGCTATTAAGGGTGGGACCCCGGGGGCAATTCAACAAGCTAGATGCGTGTACAAGAAGACTATCTCACAATCAAAGAAATCCTGGGAAGACTCCAATTGGCAGGAATTGTTGGATGCCTCAAAAACAAACAATAACACGCTCTTCCGGGAATTGTTAACTAAACACGAGAGAGGGGGTAGGTCAAATCTTAGGAACCACATTCAACCCGAAAGTTGGGTGGAGCACTTTTCTCTTCTTTATGAGGAAATTACCATTTTTGGGGCTCCTGATAATGACAATGTGGGGCTAGATTCCCCCACTTCGCCAAACGCCAACCTTGATATTTTTCCCCCTGACGGGAGTCTACACAATCGAGAGGGTCATATTTGTTTCTCTTTAGAAGAAACCGCTGATGCTATCATCTCCATGAAACCTGGCAAAGCCCCAGGACCAGATAAAATCCCAGGCGATCTTTACAGATCCGAGCCAGCCATATGGACCTGGTATATCAATTTGTTGTCGAATAAAATCGCAGAAGGAGGACAAATTCCCGGGACATGGAAGGGTGCCGAAATTATCCCCATCTATAAAAAGGGTAACGTAAATCTCCCAACCAACCATAGACCGATTAGCCTGAACGATAACCTGCAAAAAATCTTCGCCAAACAGCTTTTAGGTAGACTATCGAGTTGGGGTATGGAACAGCAGATTCTTTCTCTGCTACAGGCGGGGTTCCGGCCAAGGATAAGCACGGTAGACCAGGCCTTTAGGCTGACAGTGCTACATTGGAAATACGTAGTCCTGGCAAAGCAAACCTTATATGTAGCATTTGTTGATTCGCGTTCTGCCTTCGATTTGGTCCCAAGAGAGAAATTGTGGGAAGTGTTATACAAAATAGGGATAATCCACCTATTGAAACGCATGCATGAGGGCACATATGCGCAAGTGAGGTGGGGCAACCAAGGCGAGTTGACTAATAAATTCCCCATCAAAAGGGGAGTCCGACAGGGTTGTGTCCTAGCACCACTCCTGTTCACCCTATTTATTAATGAGGTGGTGCAAGAACTAAGGGCATGTCAGAACGATGCACCCACATTAGTCGACCAGAAAATCCCCATTCTTCTCTTTGCAGATGACTCCCTACTCATCTCAAAAACCCCTATGGGCTTACAAATCCTTTGTTTGAGTTTGAGCTATACCTAGATCTAATTCCTGACCTACTAGGCAAAGGATTGTACGCTAGATTCCGTTTTGGAACATTACCATTGATGACCCTGACGAGCAGATTGGGATCCAATACCACTTCTGACATTTGCCCAGTGTGCGGTAATTCCCCTGAAACAGTAGAACATTTTATGTTTTTCTGCCCTGCTTACTTAGTCTCAAGGTCCAAATGGATCCGCAAAATCTGTCGGGAACTGAAGATAAGAAAATGTGACTTAGCCTTGAGGATTTTAAAAAGCCACAACTCCAATATGTTAATATACGCAGTAAGCAAGTTTTTAGCAGCGGCTTGGCGTATACGCAACTTTTACACAAACAATGATCTTAATTGATTTTAAGTTGGACAATTAGGGGTTTTATTCTACTTATTCCATTTTAAACTTGGTTGATGGTAGTTTTGTACTGTTTTATTATTGATGATGATTACTTATCTTTGTATTGTATTGCTTTGATGGTCTGCTGGACGAATAAAGCCTATTGTGAAACACAAGTGCCGGCGCCCGCCACTGGCAACCACCGTCACAAATTAAGCACTGCATTTAAATAAACATCGGTTTGGAAGCAGTATAGCAAATATGCGCAACACAATCCCACATTAAAAGAGGCGTACACTAGGCATTGAGCAGGCAAAGCCAGGATACACATCATTTTAAATAAGCATGTTTTTGAGGCAGCATTAACACCATATGTCGCACAGAGACTGCCAGTATGCATGAGCCAAAGTAAGTTAAAAAACAAAGCAAAAATGCAAACAGGACAGGACAAGCAGACAAAAAACCTGAATCTGATGGGCAGACGGGTCTGAGTAGTCACTCATACCAAAATCTCTTAAAGCAAATGCTTGCACAACTAAGCTGAATATCCATGTGCAAGAGGCTTTTTGATCAGGCCCCTTGCCTCTTGGTCACCACAATACATGGGAAGAGTGGGTAATTAGTATGCTGGGGTGAAATCTAAATTACGCCGGCGTGATTTGTTTAATTTCTGGAATTTTGTGTTACATCTATTATGAGAAATTTGTGAAACTATGCCAATATGCCACTTTGTGTAATTATGTGTCATTCACAGTAAAATAATTAACATGTGTAGCACCATTCACTGTAAACATTTAAGAACAGAAACAAGAGAACACACGTAACTGTTGTTCCCGAGGTTCGGCTCAAATGTGTCCTCTCACCTATTGCACGGCAGATCTGCCATCCTAAGGCACAAGACCTACTCAGCCGTTACATACTTGCAAGGCTGAGAAAATAAATAATGTTGACTTTGGGTTAAAGTGACACCTTTTTATTACAGCGCCATGAAGCCAGAAGTCAATCACATCCTGTTCCTGTTATTATTACTGACTGTTGCCACCACAGTTTTTGTATTTATGTTTTATTAGGTCTGGGTTATCGAACTGACCTATTGCTTACAATATACAGAGAGGGCTTTAAATCAATCTATCAGTCATGAGCCTGTAAAGCGCACTACTCACTCATAGGGTTTCAAGACACTGAGGGTTGACCTCAGAGATCAGTTGAAGAGCCAGGTCTTGAGGTCCTTCCTGAACTGAGGCAGCGATGGCGACTGCCTGAGGTGCGGTGGTAAGGTGTTCCATCCTTTTACTGCCGGGTATGAAAATGATTTTCCACCCACTGAGGACTTCTTTATGTGGGGTAAGTTGGTGAGTGACTGTTGGGATGAGCGGAGCGGTCTGGAAGGGGCGTACCATTTGATGCGGTTGTTGAGGTAGTTGGGTCCATTGTTGTGGAGGGCTTTGTAGGTGTGTATGAGGAGTTTTAAGTTGATCCTCTTCTCGATGGTTAACCAGTGGAGGTTTCTCATGTGTTCTGTGATGTATTCTCGGCGGGGGATGTCTAGGATGAGAATGGCAGCGGCGTTCTGGATCTGTTGCAGTTTGTTCAGATTCTTCTTGGAGGTTCCAGCGTAGAGGGCGTTGGCATAGTCAAGTTTGCTTTTGACAAGGGTGTGTGTCACGGTTTTCAGGCAGTCGGTTGGTATCCATCTGACGATCTTTTGTGGGAGTCGAAGGATGTGGAAGCAGGTGGAGGCAACGGAGTTGACCTTCCTTGTCATGTTGAGCGTTGAGCCGAGGATGACGCCAAAGTTTCATGGTCTGTTGGGGGGGGGGAGATGCCAAGTGTGAAGGGCCACTGGGAGTCATCCCAGGCCCACGGTGAGGCTCCCATGACGAGGATCTATCCTATTTTATCAGAGTTCAGTTTGAGGCAACTTTCCCTCATCCAAGTGGCCACAGCTTCCATCCCGTTTCTGAAATTCTTCCTGGCTGTTGATGGGTTTTCGTCATGGAGATGATCAGCTGGGTGTCGGCAGCGTAGGAGACGATATTCATCCTGTAGTTCCTGACGATGGTGCCGAGTGGGATCATGTATATCTCGAACAGTATGGGGCTCAGCGATGATCCCTGGGGTACTCCACTGCTGATGTCGGTGGGCTCAAATCGGTGAGGTGGGAGACTGAGGCCCTTATTATGACATTGGTGGTGACAGTGACAGTGAAAGTGGCGGTAATACCGTCAACAGTCTGGCGGTAATTACTGCCAAATTATGACCATGGCGGTGATAACTTCCATAGACAGCCAATTTACCACACCAACCGCCAGGGCATTAACACCACTCACCACGGCGGTAGCCTTCAACAGCCAGGCGGAAGACAAGGTACCGCCCACCATATTATGACACTGTAAACCACCACGATTTCCGGGGCGGTACCAACGCCATCAAAAGCCTGGCAGAAACACATCACAGAAGACCAAAGACTCACAAACAGAGACACAGAGAAGACCAACGCCGCCATGGAGCCAGAACTGCAAGTCTTCCCGGTGCTCTTCTCTGCCATGCTCCACCTGGAACACCAACGAAGACGACAACGGTGAGTATAGCCGCCTAGCAGCCAAGGGAGGGAGGGGGGAAAAGGAGAGTGACACACACACGCACGACACACACCAGAAACACACACACCAGACACCCAACCAGCTGCAGACGTAAACCAATGGCACACGACGCATGGCATAATAATACAAGGTCTACAGGTCGGCAGTCCTGAAATTGTAATAGCAAGGCAACACCCACCACATGAACCAATTTTAGAACAAAGATACAAGAACAATTGTCCAGAAAGGGCCAATGCCCAGTCCAAAGTACATAAGGCCCACATGGCCACAGGACACAGTTGAAGCCCCAACTTGATCCTGACTACCTCTGCACAACACTGTGCAGGGGCAACATCTTGGAAGTGGACAGGCACCTCAGGGGGAAGAGGGGTAGGGGGCACCTCAGCTGAAGTCAGGTACTTGCCCACTGCTCCTGGAGGGGGCTCCACACCCATTTCCCAATGCTGGGGAGTGCAAGCTCACAGTCTCGGAGGTGGGGAGCTTGCCCACTGCTTCTGGAGGGGGCTCCATGCCCATTTCCCAATGCTGGGGAGTGCAAGGTCACAGTCTCTGAGGTGCTGAACTTGCCCACTGCTTCTAGACGGGGGCCCTTTACAACAGTCCATGGAGGGTGGCATGCATTCCCTCTGCTGGAGGCGAGGGCTGCACTGTCTCTGTTGGGGAAGGTGTCTCCTGAGCAGCCTCTGATAGAGGTGAGGGCTGCTGTGTCTCTGCTGGGGGAGGTGTCTCCTGGGCACCCTCTGCTGGAGGTGAGGGCTGCATTGTCTCTGCTGGGGGAGGTCTCCTGGGCAGCCTCTGCTGGAGGTGAGGGCTGCTGTGTCCCATTGGAGGTGAAGGCTTCTTGCTTGCTTGCTTTCTTGAGTGGGAACCTCTTCTGTCATTGGTGGTTGAGTGGGAGCCTTTTCTGACATTGGTGGTTGAGTGGAAACCTCTTGTCGTTGGTGGTTGAGTGGGCATCTCTTCTGACATTGGTGGTTGAGTGGGAACCTCTTCTGTCATTAGTGGTTGAGTGGGAACCTTTTCTGACATTGGTGGTTGTGTGGGAACCTCTTCTATCATTGGTGGTTGAGTGGGAGCCTTTTCTGACATTGGTGGTTGAGTGGGAACCTTTTCTGACATTGGTGGTGGAGTGTGATTCTTCCCTTTCCTGGCTGGTGAAATGGGATCCTTCCTTTTCCTGGTGGAGTGGGATCCTTCCCTGTCCTGGCCGGTGGAGTGGGATCCTTCTCTTTATTGGCTGGTGGAGTGGGATCCTTCCCTTTCCTGGCTGGTGGAGTGGGATCCTTCCCTTTCCTGGCTGGTGGAGTGGGAGCCTTCCCTTTCCTGGCTGGTGGGGTGGGATCCTTCACTGTCTTATCTCCAGGACTAGGAGGTTCCGCCACTGTCCCTGTGGACTGTTTGGCTGAGGTTCTGGGCTGGGACCCTGCTCTTACGGGCAGGAAGGGTAGGGGAAGTGGGAAGAGGTCAATTTGGGCAAGGAAAAGCTTCTTAGGGACGGTGGGGCAGAAAAAGGGAGGAGGGATGGGAGTGGAGGTTGAGGGAGTGGTTGTTGGAGGAGTACGAATGCTGGTCTTGGGTGCAGGAGCATGGGCAGTGTGCTGATGTGAGGTGGATGGCTGTTGGGTGTCTGAGTGCCTGGGTTTGTGTCCTTTAGGAAGGGGGGGCAGACAGGGTGGGAGAGGACACAGGGGACGCGTAGATGGATGTTGTGGAGATGTCTGCTAGTGTGGTGTGTGTGCTGCTTGATGTGGTGATGCTGGTGGTGGCTGTTGAAGCAGTGCATGCAGGTGTGAATGTGGATGTGACTGTGAGGGAGGTGAAGGAGGAGGAGGGGGAGACAGTGGAGGCAGTGGATGTGGATGTGTGTGCAACTCTCTGTTGTTTGTGTGAGTGCTTGTGGACTAAAGTGTGGTGCCCGTGTTTGACGGCGCCACTCTTGTGTGATGTCTTGTGTGCATGCTTGTCTGTATATGTGCATGGGATAGGCTGGGGTTGAGGAGAATGGGACTGGGAAGTGGTAGTTGGAGGGGGCAGTAGGAACAGGAACAATGGCTGCCATCAGAGAGGAGGCCAGAGCCTGGATTGATCTCTGTTGTGCCACCAATCCACCGTAGATGCCCTCCAGGAATGCATTGCATTGCTGGATCTGGGATGCCGGGCCCTGGATGGCATTCACAATGGTTGACTGCCCCACAGAGATGGATCTCAGGAGGTCAATAGCCTCCTTACTCAGGGCAGCAGGGCTCACTGGGGCAGGACCTAAGGTGCCTGGGGCGAAGGAGATGCCCACCCTCCTTGGTAAGCAGGCATGGGCAACTCGCTGAGAGGCTACTGGGAGGGCGGTGCTGGTACGGGGGTGGCTGTACCTGCAGCTGGGGTGGTCACAGAGGTGTCCACCACTACCAGGGAGCTTCCATCAGAGGAGGTATCTGAGTCAGTGTTGTTACCTCCTGTCTCCGCCATGATGCTCCCCTCGCCCTCCGTTCGGTGGACTCTGCCTCCTGGGTCCTGTGGAATGCAGCTCCCTCTGTCGCCGGTGCCCCTGCTCCTGATGATGCTAATGCACACATGGACAGGATAACAGAAGGCAAAAGGGAGGGGGAGGCAGGGAAAGGGAGCACTGGGTCAATTACAGCACCAACACCACAGTTGGCATACACAGCACCATCGCACAGAGGGATCAGGATTGAGCAGTATGCATTACACTGGCATTTAATTGACTAGATACCACAGCAAGCTGAGGGCCAAACACCACCAACTGCACACCTCCCGGGACCCACAAAGCCCTGACTGACATGGAATGCAAACGAGCTAGGTTACCTCCATTTGCCATACACCCATTACCCTTGAGCTGGGTCATGCTGCAATGTCTGTCCTGGCGTTAAGGGGAACCCACTAGCTCACAACCACCACCCGGTTCCCATGCCACCTACCAATGATTGTAGTAATGCCCACTGTACTCACCCCCTTGGGGCTGCTGTGATGCCCTCAAGCGCCCATCCAGCTCTGGGCAGGCACTGCCAGTATGCGGGCCATCAGGGGGTCAGGTTCCGATGGACACCCCTTCCTCGTTGGGAGGCCATCCCCAGCTGGGTCTCCGTAGTCTTCCGTGCCCAGCATCTCAGGTCCTCCCACCGTTTCCTGCAGTGGGTGCTCCGCCTGCTGTAGACACCCAGGGTCCACATGTCCTTGGTGACGGCACGCCACAATCCCTTCTTTTGATGGGCGCTGACCTGCAGAGGTAATACATACAGGAGGACAGCATTACACTTACAATCCAGCCTGTCACACATATGGCCCCCAAATCCCATTTCCAAATCCATTGGCACTCAAATCGCCCGGCGCACACCATGTACACTACCACCAGACATACCACCCCACATATGACACAATGCCTGCACACACATCTCCATGCAACCCTCCCACATGCCTCGTGTCCAAGGTGTACTCACCTGTTGGTCTGGAGGCCCATACAGCTGTCCATACTGGGGCAGGATCCCATCCGCCAAGCGCTCCAACTCCATTTAAGTGAAGGCAGGGGCTCTTTCCCCCAGTCACACAGGCCATTGTAGGTTCCAGACACAGGTCACAGCAGCACACACAGTGTAGGTGTTGTCCTGTAGAAAGTCAGGAATCAAGTGAGGGTATAGACAGAATATGGCGGTCACGTCCGCCGCGGTGTACACCTTCTCCGCCACCGCTGAACCCCATTGGCCACTGTACTCCATAGAGCCCCATTTTAGCCAATGAGGAATTGCACGGCAGTGCAAGACCGCCTTCCGCCACAATGCCAAACATCAGCGGAATTACCTCACTTCCACCTGTCCCTAGATACAGGACAGGTGGGCGCCATTTCATGGAGGTGGACTACAAACACATCTTCCATAACTGCATCATTTATGACAATTGTACATTCATTGCCATTCCCACAGTCCCATCACATTAATGCTGTATGCACAGTGAGGTGGTGGTTCCATTGTTGAAACTGAGACAGCCTACTCACTCTTGTGTCCCTTAGCTACCTAGCACTGCGGATGAGACAAACTCCTGTGTACAGACCCCTTGTGGACTTGGCTACACTGGAGGACAGGCACATTATACTCACCTATAGACTGGACAGGGCCACAATCACAGAGCTGTGTGCCAATTGGATCCTGACCTGATATCAGCTATCCGTCATTCCACTGGGATCTCCCCTCTTGTGCAGGTTCTATCAGTGCTCCATTTCCTGGCAACTGGTTCTTTCCAAGTGACAGTGGGCTAGGCAGAAGGAATTTCACAGCCAATTTTCTCAATCATGCTGGCAAGGGTATTGTCTTCCTTGGTGAAACACATGTGCAGCTACATTTCTTTCCCCCATGTGGAAGATTTAGCCACTGTGAAAGTGGGATACTATGGAATGGAACATATTCCAGTAATATTGGGGCGATTGATGGTACACATATTGCATTTGTCCCCCCTCGCCAGAATGAACAGGTGTTCAGGAATCAGAAGAGTTTCCACTCACTCAATGTGCAAATGGTGTGCCTGGCGGACGAGTACGTCTCCCACGCTACTGCCAAGTATCCTGGGTTGGTGCATGACACTTCCGTTCTGAGGAATAGCAGCATCCCAAATGTGATGGCACAACTACAGAGGCACAGGGTGTGGCCAATAGGTGAGCCGGAGTCCCCATCCACTGTATGTCAGTGTATGCCTTCAAGTGTTTTCCCCATGGCATTGTGCAAGGCTAAATTTTGTCCCTCAATACTAGCAGGTGACTCTGGCTACCCAAACCTTTCTAATGATGCACATGGGCGAACCAGGAGAATAATCGAGAGGACCTTCAGCCTCCTGGAGGCTAGGTTCAGATGCCTGCATCTGACACGTGGATCCCTGTGCTACTCACCCGAGAAGGTCTGCCAGATAGTAGTAGCGTGCCGCATGTTGCACAACCTGGCCCTCAGACATGTGCCTTTTCTGCAGGAGGGGACTGGAGATGACTCTGTGGCAGCAGTGGACCCTGAGGAAAGTGAGGATGAGGAGGCAGAGGATGAGGTTGTGGACAACAGAACATCAGTTATATGACAATACTTCCAATGACACACAGGCGGGACAGTGGAACTGACCATTACTCTGACTATTGATGTTTTCTTTGTGGCTGGATCATGAAGGCATTCACTTCCTTTGCATCTTGACTTACTGTCACCTATGGCTTGCCATTTTGCAGATGTTGGTGATATGACAACATTGTCCTGATGTGTTTACTGCTGACAGCTACAGGTCATTATTTGTATGCTATCACAGTGTTCAGATCATTTGCACTAGATGTGACTGTTCCCACAATTTCAACATATAAAACGGTGTCACTCAAGTTGTGTTCAAGGCTGTTTATTGTAGTGCAAATAATTGACTGAAAAGTGCAATGGAATGGGGTGATGATAGAGGAAAGACAGGGTATTGTTCTAGTCTGTTTGTAGCACAGGTCCAGGGTCCAAGGGGCCATAGGAAGGGGAGCAAAGGCAGTTCAAAGTGGACAAGGTGACAGGGTGGGACACAAGGGGGACAATCAGGTGAGTCTCATTTCCTGTGGTCTTGGTCTTGGCAAGTATCTCTGGCTTCTGTCTGGGTCGCAGGGAACGTTTGCAGGGTGGTTCACCTTCTGCAGGGGGGAGGGGTGCTGTTGGCCTGTGGGTCCTGTGACAGGGCCTCCTGCCCACTAGCTGCAGCAGAAGTGGGGGCTGGTCATTGACTGGCTAGTGGTGGGGGCCCACTTGTGTGCTGTCCATTCCCTCACGATGTTGGCCATGTCTGCCAGCATCCCTGCTATGAAGATCACTGTGGTGTTGAGAGCCTGCAAGTCCTCCCTGATCTCCCGATGGTGTTCCTCCTGCAGCCGCTTGTTTTCCTGCATGTTGTTAAGGATCTGGCCCATCGTGACCTGGGATTGTTGGTAGGCCCCCAGGATCTTTTTGGGTGCCTACTTGAGAGTCGGTTGCCAGGACCTGTTGTCCCCCTGGCGCACAGCGGTTCTCTCAGTGTCCCTGTTCCACTGTGCCTCTGCTCCCTGAACGGTGTGCCCACTACCACTGATCCCAGGACCCTGATTGTCTTGGGGGCGAGGTATGGACTTGGTCCCTGTACAGGTGGGCACACTGCTGATTGACGTGTCCTGGGGACAGAGGTGTGGGGACGCTGGGTGGGTGCTGTGGTGTTGGATACTGATGGGGGAGGCTCTGTGGTTGACTGGGAGTGGGCTGGGATGACTGACTGACCAGTGGTCCCTGATGGGCCAGGTAGATCATCCAGATCCAGCAGTCCAGAGTTACGGTTATCACTGGGGGCATCTTCTGTTGGGGGACTGGTTTGTTGTGGCACCTCCTCTCTGCGGACATTGGCTGGGACACCTGTAGGGATGTAAGTGATGTATTATGCTTCATGTCTGTGACATATTGTACATCCCTATCTTCCCCTCTATCGTTGCTGTTGCCCTGCCACCTTTGTGTATGGTGATGTATTGTATGATTGTTAGTTCTCCATGTTGTGCATGCTTCTGTGATGGGTGTACATGCAGGGCTGTCCATGCATTGGTATAGCATGCAGGGGTTGGCATTGGGGTTAGTCATATGTGTAGGTGCAGTGTGTGGGATGGAGTGGAGTGATGGGAGTTAGGGTGAGATGGCATGCAGGTATGGGGGTTGATAAGTAGTAAATGTTGATTCACCAGGGTCGAGTCCTCCAGCAACTCCAGTGAGTCCCTCAGGATGCAGGAATGCCAAGACTTGCTCCTCCCATGCTGTGAGCTGTTGAGAAGGAGGTGGGGGTCCACTGCCAGTCCTCTGTATGGCGAGCTGGTGTCTTGCTGCCACGGAATGTACCTTTCCCCGTAGGTCGTTCCACCTCTTCCTGATGTCGTCCCTTGTTCTTGGATGCTGTCTCACGGCGTTCTCCCTGTCCACGATTCTCTGCCATAGCTCCATCTTCCTTGCAATTGGTATTTGCTGTACCTGTGCTCCAAACAGCTGTGGCTCTACACTGCCTATTTCCTCCACCATGACCTGCAACACCTCATCTGTGAAACAGGGGTGCCTTTGTGGGGACATGGGTGTTGTGTGGTGTGTGTAAGTGTGTGGGTGTTGGGTACTGTGGTTGGGTGTGTGAAGTGGGGTGCATGAGGGATGTATGGGTGTATGTGGTGTGTGTGTCTAGTTTTTGCAGTGGTCTTGGTGTCAGTCTGGTGGCAATAATTTGTATTTGTAAAGGGTTGTGGGTAATGTGGGTGTGTGTTTTATAGGGGTGTGTGTGTGTGTGTGGTGTGTGTATGAGTGTCAGGTGTGTGTTTTTGGTACTGGCCAATGTTGTGTAGTTTAGTATATGGGTGCCCATTCTGAGCGCGCCGGTGTGTACCGCCAATGGTGTACTGCCATTGAATGTCCGCCGTGGTGATTCGTGGTTCATAATGTGGTGGGTGTTGTTTTGTTGGCATAACGGTATGGGTGTTGGTACCGGCACTTAGCACTGACCTCTGGGTTGGCGGATTTTTGTATGTGGCAGTATTCTATCGGATTGGTGTGTGTGTGCTATAATTTGGCGAACGGATGTTCGCCTCCGGGCGGTATGTTGGCAGCTGTCACCGCAGTGGTAAGCGGGATTTACTGCCAATGTCATATTGAGGGCCCGATTCTCTGTGTTCTGCCAGACAGGAAGGAGTGAATCCATTGAAGTGCTTTGCTGCGTATGCCTGCTGCGTGTAGTGTGGCGCATAGTGTATGGTGAGATACTGTGTCGAAGGCGGCTGAGAGATCGAGGAGGATGAGCTCTGCTGTCTGTCCTTGGTCGAGGAGGGAGTGTATGTCATCTGTGGCTGTGAGCAGGGCAGTTTCGGTACTGGTATTCTAGGATGTTATTGTCCTCAATGTGTTGGCATAGTTGAGTGTTGATTGCTTTTTCTGCAACTTTGGCTGGAAAGGGAAGCAGTGAGATTGGGCGGTAGTTCTTGAGGTCAATCGGGTCGGCTATGGGTTTCTTTAGAAGTAGGAGAATCTCAGTGTACTTCCAGTCTTCGGGATAGGTTGCTACTTTGGGTCTGATCCATTCAACCACTGACTTTCTCGACAGGCCTCTTTCAGCTATTCGCTTAAAATGTTGTTCATCCCCTCTTAGTTGAGTCCTGTGGAATAGTCATTTCTCATCTTACGCTATTGGCTGTTTGTATCTTTCCACCTTCACTCAAGTGCTTGCATTGAACTGCAAGAGGAACCGCTTTACAATTACATTTGACTATATCCTCTCTGTCCAGCTCCCTCCTGTGTGTCTCATTCAAATATCTTATTACTGCATGCTTTACTGCATTTATCCAGGGAGCCCCCTCAGCAAAGTGCACTGGACTGGTACCTCCGAAGTGAGTCTGAAGAGGGGGCCCCTCCATGAACTGTGCAGGAGGCCCCTTAAAGTTTTGTTAGGCCATTGCGTTTTCTGCTAATTTAAGCCCACATGATACCACACAATACTGACTTGTATATTAAACTTTCTGACATCGAGTCACACAAAAACAGCCAAAATATGTTTTTCAGGGAGCCCCAAAATCCTTCACCGACAGAGTGAGAGAGAGAGGCATACAGACTGAAAGGGAGTGGATGTAAAGACATGGAGAGAGCATGAACGTCAATTCACCAAAATGCGTGGAGTAGCGGAAGTGACATCACACGCTCTTTGACCTTCAGTTTCATTCACACACACATGCCTACACATACATGCATTCAAACTTACACACACTCTCTCTCACGCAAACTCACACTCACCCTCAAGCACACACACATCATGCACTTAAAAGCATTTTTACCTTACCTCAGCTGCCAGGGAGGGCTATAGTCCAGCTAATTGTATTTTTATTACACTAATAGAGAATAGTTAAACATTATTCACTACTAGTGTAATAAAAAATGAGATAAAACAACAAGAAAAGAGCCTCAATCGACATCAATAAGGACGCACTCTCATTGTGCCCCTAGCACTGATTTTGGCACCTCTGAAGCCAGGGGTCGCAAGGGGCAAGCCAGGGGTCGCAGCTGCAACCCATGGCGACCCCTGAGGTTGGGATTAAGAATTAGACATGAGTGAGAGATCACCTTCAGGGGGGGACCTTGAAGGTTGGGGCCCTGGGCAATGGCCCACTTTGCCCATGCCATAAAAGTCTCTGGTCCTGATTTAGAACTCAGCGGGCGAGTTACTCGTCACAACTGGGAAGGAAATCACCATCAGAGGGGGGGGCCTTGAAGGTTGGGGCCCTGGGCAATGGCCCACTTTGCCAATGCCATAAAAGTCTCTGGTCCTGATTTAGAACTCAGCAGGCGAGTTACTCGTCACAACTGTGAAGGACACCCCATCCCGCTGAAATCTAAATCCCATTCAATTGGGTTTAGATTTGGTCGGATGGGACATCCGTGACAGAGTAACCCCTCCACCATGGAGTAACCCCTCCACCAGGTTCTAAATCAGGCCCTTTGTCTGGGTCAAAGAATATGTGATGTCACTTCCGTTTTCCCTGGCATTTTGGTGAGTCAACATCCGTGCCCATTCTGCTCCAGTGAGAACTGACAGATCTTTGTGGCCTGGGTGGGCAGAACCCACGGAAAACCATACCCTGGACACTGAACCACCGGGGAATTCCCCCAAAACCCATGCACCTCGGAAACTGTACGTCACCGGTCGCCCTTTCCGCCGCCAAACGCTCCCTTCAAAATCCAGAGCGCACTCGGTGTTATTTTGTAAATGTCAGCCTGCTTTGCATAAGTGCCTCTGACGCTCGGAGAAATAAAACAGTAAAAAAGGGAAAGATTTGTTCACACCGCTCTGGCTCCCTCCCTTTGCTCGTATTTCGCCCCAAATGAAAGGATTCTGCGCGCCGGCTCCGTAAACAGCGTGCTCGGCTCGGGTATCTTAGCAACCCTGGCATTGTTGCGCCCCACTTCCAGCATCCGAAGGGGTGAGTCACGCCAGGCGCAGAAGAGGGGCCATGATGAACCGCGCTTGGCTCCCGCTCAGCCGCGGAAGCAGCTCTGCACTTCCGCTCGGATCCGGGCTTCCCTCGCCTTCCTGTGTTTGTTGGTGCTTCCTGCGAAAGTTGTGTCTGTGGGCCTCGCTCCCATCTCTGTTTCTCCTTCCTACACCTGTCCTGTTTTTTTGTCCTCCACACTAGGGTCGGCTTTAGGGGGATGCTGAGTTTAGCAATATTTTTGGATTTAAAAGCACCTGCTGCAGAGTTCCTTGTGCATCCAGCTTTCAGGCAGCAATAAAAAATGTCACGATAACTCTTGTGATTAATGTTCCGGCCACAGAGAGGACTTTTGTCCAGTAGCAGGTTTGACTCCAAATAAACAGCCCTGCCAAGTTTCCCAGGTTCATGCATGATGTGGTGCTGCAGTGCAATTTTTTAGGTCGAGCATAGCAGCGCGCAAGCCCCACTTTTTGAGGTGTTGTTATCTATTTGGGCTTTTAGCCACGCCTATCACTATCGCTTGTTCATGGGCTTGCCTGCCAAAAATCCTTTGTTATCATTGGTAAATGATTTACGTTTGTCCCTCCTTGGGGCGGTTTGGGTATCGCCTTGGACATCGACCCTGTTACGTGGCTAATTGTGCTTTTGCCGACACATTTGACTGCAAGTGAACTTCTTTTTCCTTTTATGTGTCTCCTTCACACTCATACTTATGGCAGCCGTCGGCTCGCTTATGTGAAACTGTTTTACTATTCATTTTCAATTTATGTGTCAAGAAAAGTCAGGTTAGGAGTTTACAACACCAAAAGCTCAAACTCGAGCAAATGCGAGACCAATTGCATTGCAAATGCTTGTTTTCTTTGAATTCTGGGAATTGTAGACGTGATTGTTTAAGTATAAAACAAGACTACAAGTCCCAGGAATCAAAGGGAAAAAATACATTGAGCAGCACATCATGCATGGACCTGGGAAACTTGGCATCTATGCATAAAGTAGCACAGAGGGTTAAAATGCTTGCTGCAAAGAACGCATTGCACGCAGATCACAGATCTGTATTTTATATGGCTAGCTGAGTAGATTAGTAAAGCCAGCCTTTACCAGTGGTTTAAAAAAATTAAATATATGCGAGAGAGGGGCTATGGAGCGATGAGAAGCACTTTTTCTAGGTGGTAGTGAGAGAATCCGAGGAGGAGGTCATGGGCAGGGCGGCATCAAAAAAGACTGTCACACCAGATGCAACCAGCGCTAAAGCCGGCCCCCGTCCTCATTGTCTGCCTCTGTTTCTCGTTCCTTTCAGCAAAAGTTAGTTTCTTGCCTCGGTCTCTGTTCTTCTTTACTACACATTTCTGGACCCTGACTCCTTTCCTGTGTTTGTCGTTCCCCCGTGTTTCATCGCTTCCTGTATTTGTCATTGCTTCTTCAAAAGTTGTGTTTTTCAGCCCTTCTAACCTACTTTTAGTCGTTCTTCCTTGTAATACCTGTCATTTTTCAGGGCCCTGCACTCACTTTCTTTTCACTTTTTCTACTTAAGTTTTGTTACCCACCCCTCCTGGTTTCCCTGTAATTATAGTGGTTTCATACAAACGTCTCTTTCAGACCCCTCCCTGCCTTACTATAACTGTTGTTCCTTAAGAGTTGAACTCTTGGGTAGGGTGACCAGGCATCCCGGATTTACCAGGACAGTCCCGTTTTTCACCAGCTGTCCTGGCAGATTTCTGCAAATTTGGCTCATGTCCTGGTTTTAAAGGGGGTCGACTGGAAAACAGTGACAGGCATATTTGTTTAGGTGTTCTAAAGCTGTGCTAGTTAGCAGCTCTTATAAGTAAACAATTTTTTTACCAGGTATGATGCTGGTTTTAAAAATTAAATTTTATTTATTTTCTCCACCCCCTCTTCTGTGTTCCGATGTTGATGAGAGCTGTCATTCTGCGCCGCTCTGTTGATGTAAACTTGTAGTCCTTCTTCTATTTTCTGCAAAATGTCCTGTGTTTTGGTTCTCAAGATCTGGTCACCCTACTCCTGGGCCCTCCTTTCGGTTGCCCATTTGTTTCTTTTTACATCTGCTCTGTTTATGTGTCCTCCAAACCATTCTATAGTTGTTCTTTCTTGAAGGCCGTTAAGTCGCAGACGGCGGTGCCTTTGTTCTAGTATCCTTGCACCAGCTTACATGCACATAAGCACCACTATCGCCAGGCATACAGAAACTGACTGCAGTAAAAGGAAATATCGCGCACTCATGGGAAACCAGCAAAGAAGAGCGTGTACTGTTTTACTGCGTCCAGAACCTCTTTGATAGTACAAGATTGTGCCCGGTACCAGAGCCAGGGACCTAGCTTAGTTATTGAGATCAGGGCCGGCCTTCGTCGCTGGTGGCGCCCGGTGCGACAATGTGTTTTTTTGGCGCCCCCCCAATGACCACCTCTGCCACGGATTCCTTCACTAACACCCTTTAAAAAGTGCCCTTCAAGTCTCCATTACCACTCTCTCTGGGATGCTTTTAATTAGTTTTATAGCACCACTCATACCAGTGTAGGGTTTCAGAGCACTTTACATTACACAGAGACAATCAATCATAGGTGTGTACATCAGTGTATAGGAAATGGTACATTAGACTGAGGACTACAAGATGTAGGAGTCAAACGTCCTCCATACTGGTAGGCTGTATAGTTTGAGTGCTTGGTCTGGCGAAGCACAAACTCAGAATTTAAAATGTAAAGCTATGGCTAGTGGTTCTCTTTACTAATAAGAATTGATTTCTACCCAAATGGACCCTTTTTGCAACATTAGGATAATGAAAGACTGGGAAAAAATTGTAATGCTCAAATCTATACCTTGCAGTATGCATGTAGTTCTTTGTTGACAGTTAATTGCTTTCTGTTCTTTATTATGATTTTAACTTATAAACTGCCAGTAACAAAAGGATCTCTCTCACAAAAGCAGTGACCCAAGGACCTATATACATTATATTCACTTTGTGATCTGCATAGTACACGTTCTTTGCAGCAGACATTTTAACCCCCTGTGCTATCTTAAAACTTGCACTAGAGAAAACTCCAATCACTCTCCAGGCAAAAAAATTCATCACTAGAGTTATCTTGACATATTTATTGTTGCCTGAAAATTGCTGGAGGAAAGGAATGCCCAGCAGGTGCTTTTAAAACCATAATATACCTGCAAACACGGCGCTTCGACCCGAAGTCAGCACCCAGTGCCATGGCACCGGTCACACCACCCTAGAGCCTGCTCCGATTGAGATTCGGGGAGTGTGAAACTCAGATTTCCCAACTAAGAAAGCAGTGGGCTGCAGGGTGCAGGGATGAGACGACCAAGGCTCAGGATGAACTATTTTCTTGAGGAATAGGGTCAGTACTGGTTTGCATTAGGTGGAGGCCTCTGTCTAGAGTGGCACACTGTGCGGAAAACAATGGGTGGCAATGCTACCTGAGTGACCGCCATTGGTTAGGCTATTTGAAAGCATTAATTCCATCAAAACGTTTGGTGTTTGATTGCCAGTAGTATGCCTGGAACCCAGGGACTGGCACTGTTTTCAAAGCCTACTACTGTCAATGTTTGTGAATTCTAAAAAAAGGGTACATTTGCACCCATTCAGGTAGTACTTCTGTGGGTGTAGGCTTACTGCTTTTTTGATAAATTACACCCGTACCTGTCCCAACCAGGCCTGGTGGTTCTCCCTGGAGACTCACGACTATGGTCACATAAAACGCGGCAGCCTGGGGTCCCTACCCTGGGATTACTTATTTGAAATGCATTTTCATTGCAGTTCTTCGTCTCTGCTACAAGAAGCCTTGTGGTAGGGTTGTCAAATCAGTGAATGTGGGCAGGGCTCCACGTTTCTAGTCTTCACCTTTTACAAATCATTTTTAGGAGTGGGCGATAAACTCCGCTCTTCCGGCAGATTTGGCAGTATTTTGGCCAGTCCACGTTACAATTATAATGCATGGATCCAGCCAAATTCCACCAACCCCTTCATGGTGGAGTTTTTTTCTGAAATGCTGCTCGCCAACAATAAGTTGGCAAGTGTGAGCGAGAATTAGTGGCACCTAGCATGATTTTCGGGTGCTACGGGTGCACCCTGCAAGATTTTCTCACCATGAACGGTTGCAGGTGGACGCAGTCGTTCACAGAGAGAAAGCTTCTGCTCGAGTAGAAAATATACTAGAGCGGCAGCATAACAACTCGAACAGCAGCAGCCTCTGGTGCACCACATGGTGCGGTGCGCATTGATTTTTCAGCGGAGAATTAGCTTCTAGCACTAAAAATCAGTGAAAGCAGTGTGACGTGCCGATTTCAGCTAATTCGCAGACAGCTGAGGAATCTCACAGACTTTTCATATAACTCAGCAGAATTTCACAAAGTGAAACTCTGTGAGTTCCGCCTACCCCTAATCGTTTTATCATGTACAAAGACAAAGTTGCAAATAGAGGAGGCTGCTCAGACAAATAGGGCGAGCCACGCCAGAGCAGAGTCATGGGTTTAGCTTGGCTCTAAGAGTCTCTGCAAGAGCCGAGCCAAGAAAAGATTTGGCTTGTATATCGTGCAACATTAGGTAAAAGCATGATGCAATTGCTTCAAAAATTCAAACAAGTGGATTTTTCTAACATGCAGAAGCGTTTCACCTCAGTACATCAGAATATATCAATGCATAGACTTTAATCACTGCATGGACATTTATTAAAAATGATAGTTTATAGAAACATTCATGGCTTACCCCTAAAGACAATGCCATTAATGAAATGAGTCACGTTTGTAGTCATGTAAACCCTAAACATGGTCTAGATTCATAATATAGATGGAGCAACAGTACAGATTATCAAATCAAATATAAGAGGAGCTTGTGCAGGGCACATCCTCAACTCAAATATTTAAAAGTGCTCTCATATGTGATAATAAAGAAAAAAAAGAGGTGCTGTGAAATAAAATTTGTGCCTAGGAGCACACAACTTGGACAGGCTACAAACTGATATTGAGGTTATCTGTTTTCCCATTTTTAAATGAATCCACAAGATAGGTTTCTCTGTCTCTCGTTTACAATAAAGGTCACTGTTTTGTCTTCATTTTTGGCTCACAATGAGAAAAACCAACACCGAGATAGCAGACCCAACTACTGAGTCAAGAATGCATTTATTTTTGGGGGGTGGGTACCGAAACACCACCTCCTACCGCCCAGCTATGCCCCTGACCAGAGCCCAGCAAGTAGTTGACACAACTTTGCAAGCCTGGTCAGGGGTAAATTCACCACCATTCCTACAGCACGGATTCATCAAACACGCTAAGGTGAAAGCAGCGTCTCATGGACCTGGGCCTAAAGTTTGCCTTAACAATGACATAACTGGAATGGGCAAGGAGAAATAGCAGCTGCTGCATATTGTAGGGGAGGAGCCACAGGTGACTACCAGCCAGCTGGGAGCACAGTAAATACATGTTTCCCACTCCAGATCAACCCAGGCTACAAAACAATTCCCACTGCACTTCACTTGGCCTGAGCCTGGAGAGACCTAACATGTCTTCCACATGTACAGGCAAACTAATAAACATCAGCGCCATGGATGACTCTGAGGATTATATCAAGTCTCAGGTAATCGTGGGGTGCTGGTCTTCAGATTCCAGGCAAAATATTTTATGAGAACTTGGACACAACTGTGTGACATTCTGAGGAGCACACAGAACTATCCCAAAGTGGTCCACATGGAAGCATTGTTTGCCTCTTTGATGGTGAAAAATAATTCTTTGAGTTTGCTGTATTCAAATAGGAGGGTTACATGTGGCCTAAACCAATGAGCTCTGGCCCGAGGGACACCGAGTTGTGTAGTTGTTATGACAGTCTCCTGCTTCACAAGGATAAATTCTGAAAGCTCCAGGTGCGGCAAGGGAACCGATGCCCAATATTCAGGAGGAAGTGCATACCACTAGAGCCTGGAGGAACGTCAACACCAAGGAAAGCCCCAGTCAATGGAGGGACCCACTCAAGTTGCTAGGAGGCACAAGCTGCTGAATAAACTCCATCGTGCAAAGTGATTGGAAGACATGAAGGACACCTCATCCACCAGGTGTTAATGTAAGGTTTGGAAGTTTACTGCTCTGATTGACTCTGGACCACCAGTAAATGTCATGGCCCTTGAAGAACACTGCCAGCTGTGATTCTGACCCATGCTCATTCCCACATGCATTCATATATTCAGATACTGAGACCTAGAACTCGTACCACTCACAAGGATGCTTATAATGCACCATCCAGCATGATAGAAACTCTGCAAGAACCTACGTATTCACCAATGAAGCAGGAGATAGCCCAATGGTCAGCTGCAGCTCTGTCAAGAACTGCAGTGAATCCACCTTGCCATCAACGTGAATAGTGCAAGATCATCTGATGCAGTGACAGCTTTGACTTTTGCGGTCATGTCCAGTTTGCTGTTGATGACTATTCCGAGGATCCTGGTGCACGTGCTGGGTGTCGGTCTGGGTTCAATTCGGCCGGCCACCAGCTGGAGTCCCATGATGAAGTGTTCTTGCCAAAGAGCACTACTTCTGTTTTGTCAGTGTTGAGCTTGAGATAGTTGGCTTTCATCTAGTTAGCGACTTTGGTCATGCATGCAGTAAACTTGTTTCTTGTGTTTGGGTGCCTTATTCGACAGTGATAGAGTGAGTTGCATGTTTTTGGTGTTGGCAGAGGAAGTTGATGTTGTGTGTGCAGATGACATTGGCCAGAGGGATTATGTATGCTTTGAAGAGGGTGGGGCTGAGCGATGAACTACAGAGACACTACACAGATGAGTTTCCCAGCTTCCAAGGAGTAATGTACCAGGCTAACATTGTGCGTTCTATCCCTTTAGAAGGAGCATATCCATTGGAGAGCGGGTCCTTGGATGCTAATCTCGTGCAGGCTCTTGATGCGGATGGTATGTGAGACTGTGTTAAATGCTGCAGAGAGGCCCAAGAGAATGAGGGATGCCTTTTCTCCTCTGTCAGGGATCATGCTAATGTTGTCTATGACAGTGATAAGTGCTGTTTCTATACTGTGGTTGGGCCTGAATCCTGGGGTGGTCGGTGAGGAGTCAGTTGATTAGTTTCTCCAAGACCCTTTCCGGGTATGGTAGGAGGGAGAAGTGTCTGTAGTTGGAAAGCATGACTGGGTCAGTGGATGATTTCTTGAGAACGGCATGATGGTGGCATGTTTCCAGGTGTCCAGGAATGTGGCTGAATCAATGGAGGAGTTGAGGATGGGTGTTAGTGCTTTTCTGATCGATAGAGTCCTTTGGTGAAGGTGGGGTGGGGGCATGGGTTAGATGGAGCCACAGAGTGGATGGTCTTCATGATAGCAGTGAGTTCAATGGTGGTGATGGTGGACCACCAGGTCAGGGTTTGTCCTTCAACTATGATCAGAAGATGAGCCAACATGGGGTCCTATTGAGGGTCAAAGATGCTGTTTATGTAGGTGATTTTCTTATAGAAGAATTCCGAGAGCATGTTGTAACAGTCTTGTAGGGCGGTGGGGGTGATGCTGCTGAAGGCAGCAGGAGGCTCTGTGGAATACTTGATGATGGTGAAGATTTCCTCGCTGCTGTTAGAGCCAGCGTCGATGCGATCTGCAAGAGATGTGCACTTGCTGTTCCATAGCTGCTGGTCGTAGTATCTTAGGGCTGATTTGAAGATGTCTTTATCTGTGGTGTCTTAACTTGTTCTCCATTTGTGCTCCAGTTGCTTGCAGTAGTGTTTCACCATCCTGTGTTCCTCTGTGTACCAAATGGCCTGTGGTTGGGTTCTTGTCATTGGGTTGCTCTTGGTAAGAGCCAGGATGTTGGCACATGCATTGATCCAACTGTAGAGGTTCTTGATGGCTTTCTGCTGATGTGCTTGGGCTAGTGCTCAGAGAAGCTGGAAGCCCACTCTTCTTCTGAGATGCTTTTCCAGCTCCAGCGAGTGGTAGGTCGGTGGTTGTGCTGGGATGAGCATTCTGAAGCTGGCATGGTGTGGTCGGTCCAGGTTATAGTTGCTGGCTTATAGACTTTGACATTGCTGGTCTAATAGGTGTCCGGCATTGTGGATGGGTTCAGTAAAGCACTGGGTGAAGCCTAGGTTTGCAAGGTTTGCTAGAAGAGCTGTTGAATATGGGTCAGTGTGGCCTTCTAGGTGAAAGTTAAGGTCTCTGAGGAGGATGACGGTGCTGGAGCTGATGATGTTGGGTGAGACAAAGTCTGTGATGTCGCTGGCGAAATTGGTGTACGTTCATGGTATTTTGTGTATGAGGGTTCTGCCCAGGGAGAATTTGGCTGTGATGTGTATCTTGTCAGTGAGGTGCTCCATGTAGCTCGTGGAGGTGTCTTTGTAAGTAGTGCAGTTGATTGGATCTTTGAATATGATAGCGAGTCCACCCCCAGGCTTATGCTGATGGTCTTGCCTGGCAATTTTTTAGCTGGTGGGGATGGCTGTAGTGATGTTCAGTGCAGTTTGGGTTTAGCCATGTTCCTATGAGGAACAGCAGGCCTGAAGCATGGTCGTGCAATAGGTCCCATATCTCCATGGTGTGTTTGGTGAGTGAGCAGGTGTTGAGCATGCATGCAGAGTGCACAGTGTTACGTGGGTGGTGTTTGGTCTGTGTGAGTGGCTGGCTGGTTTGTGTGAGTGTGAGCGAGTGGGGTGCTGTTGGCACAGGAGTGGTGGGTCTTGGTGTGGCAGAGTGCACAAGAACTTGCAGGAGGTGCATGTCAAACCTCCTGCGTTGTGAGGTGCAGTATGGTAGTAGTGCAGGAAGCGGGGACCAGAGTTAAAAGCACAGAGGAGCACAGCAGGGTAGCAGTAGGAAGGGGATAACCAGGGTTCCTGGAATTGAGCATAGTCCAGGCACGGAATGGGTCGGAAACCAATGATGTTGCTTCCTGTGCAGATGGATGATGGGAGATCACGTGATGTCACTTACTCTGCTGATGGGTGATGGGAAACCAATTCAGTCCTATAGATATGACAAATTGGACTGTACTAGATGACCTAATGCTGTACGAATGGCCTGAGCACCCTGCTATTATTATTCTTTTAATTGTCTATTGATTTCTTCAAAACTTTGTCCATGTACTTTTATAAACATAGTCTGACAGCGCCATCAGATGGTCAACAGTAATAAATATGTGCTGAGTTTACAAAATAAGTGCTGACACAAATTCAGCACTGTTAGGGTGCCCCAGCAACAAGAGACTTCCCTATATGTGGACCCCGTCAGGCAGTTAGCAGCACTGAGACACCTGCATTAAGTATTCCACATTCAGCACAAGTGGAACAGCTGCTGAACTTACTGGAAAAGCTGGGTGTAATCGATATAGTCCAAGTGTCCACCCGCTGATTGTTGTCCTTTGTGACCACCCACACACTCTAACAATAACCCATATGCCTAGGGGGCATATATGTGAATATGAAGCCTCCCGATATGGCCAGAAGTCGGAAATGGTACATCACACTGATGGTGAATGAGAACCTTGAAGACCTCAATGGGTGCAGAGATTCTGCAACAAGGCCTCAGTAGATGCAACCACCAGTTGAAACTACACCTGGACACCCTGAAAATAATTTGCTCAGCGCATGTGAACTTCTGCGGATACTGCTTTTGAGTGTTATCAGCCGTCCCAATGTCCAAAAACCCATCCAAGTAGTACTAGCAAGACTTCCAGGAGTCTTCAATTTGAGTGGAAATATTCCCACTCACACCACCACAACAAAGTAGGACTTCCCAGCTAAAGTGCAACCCCCAAGCAACTGCAAGAACAGAGCCTGATTCTCCTCCAGCAAGCATGGGGGATGCTGAAGCCCACTTGTAGTTCTTTGGATACATATTTGTGAACAGAGGGACTGAGGTGGACCCCTGGAAGGTTGAAGATATTAGTAGTACCACCACTCTTCCTTAATAGTGGTTTTCTAGGCATAGCTAAATACAGTGGGCTGATCATTCCTTTTTGCTACCCCCACCAAGCCCTTGAGGGAGCTCAGGAAGACAAAGTTAGAACAGATCCAGGGGCGGAGACAAGAGGAAATCTTCAGAACAACCAAAAAAGCCCTACAAGGCAAAACAGCAATGTTCTACTTCAAACTGTTCAAACACTGGGCTCTTGGTTGGTCCCACAGATGCACAATAGCCACCTTAAACCAAACTTACAAGAGTTATACAACCTATTACATCACCTATACCAGCAGGAGGCTAACTTAGACCTATGAGAGGTAGTCATAAATCATGAGAGAGACCATCATCATACACTGGAGATACGGACAGTTCCACATGTAGATCATGAACTTCCATTTGTACTTTCTCCAGGACCATAAGCCAATAATACACATTTTCCAAGGGTCAGCCTCTCATCTTGCAGTAACAAATAGATCTTCCAGCAGCAAGAATACTGGTTTGACCTTGAGTGAACTGGACTGAAAATCTTGGTGAAAATAAAACATCTCCAACAGGCCACAAGTGCAAGGAAGGGTGATTGGCAACAGGTAAGAGTAGATGGCAGTAGAGGCCTCCTAAATGTAAGCCTGGGGGAGCTGACAAAGTCTGCAGAGGACCCAACCCTTCAAGTTGTGAGCAAGGCCCAGCAAGAGAACTCGTGGAAATATATGTTGGAAGGCTTCCCCGCCAAACCTACAATAGAAGCCGAAGGTATGGCTCAACATCTGACAGGTAACATCAAGGAAACCAGAAGGTTCCGTCATGATAGTGTACCATCTGACAATAGCATCCCTGGCAAGTGATGGTTAAAAAACTGGAGAGCCCTAATGTGGGTCCCTGATAGGTATGAAAAAAATAATCGGGATGTGATTTTATTTACAAACTTCACAATGTAATTAGTACATTTTGTTAGTCCAATGGATTGACCAATAAGACGGACAATAGATGCAATGATGAAATTAAATAAGTACTTCACGCAGTGACATTGGTTTAAACTTCTTTTATATCTTTTAATTCATATATATATTTTTAAGAAAATCGGGAAATAAATTACAAAAGGTGAGAGGTGTCCAGTGTAAGTGGTGATCATACAGTGAAAAAAAACAAAAGTAAATGTTCCTTATGCATTCATTTGTGTATCAAAGAGCACTGTGCCTCTAGTGATCTTAAACGGTTCGTTAGGCCATAGTTCTTGGGACAAACCATATGTTCAGACAAAAAATTCATTCCCCTGCATGAGAGAAAGGGACTTCCAAAAAGAAAAAGAAATCCTTTAATAAGTTCCTCGTAGATTCTTCCAAAGACGTTTGTGCGCCATTTTTCCTAACCTTCC
The DNA here is from genome assembly GCF_031143425.1 of Pleurodeles waltl. NCBI lineage: Eukaryota > Metazoa > Chordata > Amphibia > Caudata > Salamandridae > Pleurodeles > Pleurodeles waltl. The sequence continues at coordinate 1,154,465,337 of NC_090448.1, forward strand.
TATCTGTAAATCCTTTTCCAGCAGGCAGCAAGATTTTATGCTTCTCCAAACTTATTTGAGAAAGCAATTCTATTTTTGCACCTTCTAGGAATTGGTGCCTTGAAGCCCCTTAAACGCTGTTGATTACTCCAGCAACTTAGCCTATGAATGTTTCCACTTCCTCGCTGCACATTCACTCTGTCTTGCGTGCATTTCTCTTCATCTGTTCCACTTTGGTGCCCCCTCCCGCCCTCTACATCTCCCTCCCCTCCCCCCTTCCTCTCCTCCGTCCTCTCTCTACTCACCAGTAAGCACAGCGTTTTATTTTTCCTTTGTCATGGTCAGTATTTCAGCAGCTGTGTGCACCCCCTTCACACACATTCAGACAAAATGGTAATGACAATTGGCACATGTGTGGCACTCTGTGCGCTCTTCCGAGAGGCCAAGCATTGTATGAGCATTGTATGATCATGTACGCTGTACACCACTCGAGTGGTTGCATTGAACTAGAGGAAGGACTACTTTACAACAATAGCCCTCTCTCTGTTCCCTCCTGCTGGCCACCTCCTCTGTATCTCACAGTAATGTGCTAACGCTGCATTCATTAGCACATAAAACCCTGACCTATTGGCTTTGCCCGAGCTTGTGTTGTTTCTGCTTCAAGCCCTCACATTTTGGGTCATTCTTGCTTTTCTTTTCACGGCCGATTCTTATATCTGTTTTTTTGTCCTATCTGATGCACTGCTTGTGGCCCTTTGTATTTTGTCATTTCTTTCCATCTGCCATTTTTCTAGGACTTGCTGTTTTTTGTTTAATTAGATGTTTCATGTGTACAAGCTCTCAACGACTTCCTGTTTTGGTATTTCATGTGTACATTTTCTATCTCTCGGTGCTCTGCTTACCTTTCTATATTTATTGTTCCTTCCTAAACCTGTCACATTTCCAAGCCCCATTTGCTGGCCTGCTTTTTCAATCTTTTATACACCTGTCGTATTTAAGTGCCTGCTGTATTTTCAGTTTATTTTGTCACTCATTTTAATGCATTGTTCTGGGCAGGCCAAGACGAGGTCTTTGCTGGTAATGGTGGCCTGCTTGGTGGGCACCTACTGGATTTAGGGGGCTTGTGCATAAGCATTTAGGAGGGAACAACCTCGCTCCTTCATGGGGTAGCTCACTGGTGCTAGAACATTTTTCAGAGTGGGGATGCTGTCATCAATCTTACATCATAGAAGTCATATGACAACTCTAAGCGCTAGGCCAGGAAAAAGTGTAACAAATGAGCCATGTCCGTTCTGCAGTAGAGTGGTAACTGTGTGGTATGTGTCTGGTGGTGCATTTTGGAGCACATGTTGCAAATGTAGTACTAAAGCGTGGTGTAGAAGCGCACTGTCATTTACAGACAGCACATAGTCCATTGAAAAGGTCACTAGGTCTGCACAGACAATCAGTTTTTTCTGATAAAACTATACAGCACATAAATGATGTTTGGAAAACAGGTCTGAGCAGTATTCATCATTCGCGTATCACCAGGAAATGTGTCTTGATTCGTTTTAGTCCTATTCAAATATTTTTTTCCATCAGCCTTCAGAATTAAAAATGTGCCTGATTTGTACTTTCCTTCCTGCTGATATATTTTGAACTACTTGCACAGTTCATTTAGTTAATTTACATTTTGTTGTATGTTAGAAAAAAATGATATTCTACTGCCTTTCCTTTCACGTGCTCTATAACCCAGCAAGATTGTCAGACAGTTGATGTTAAAAAAATACCCTCACACTTTGCAGAGAAGGAAAGTAAAAAACAATATCCCTTTTAAAAGAATAAGCAGCACTTTGTCGGAGGCATAGCCTGACATTTGACTCCTGCCTTTGAAGAGATTGCAACATCAACAAGACAAAAGCTAAGTTCAAAGGCATCTTTCTTGTTCACCCCTTTCTGAACTCCAGCATGGTCCTTTTGGGGGTGCCTCCTGCAGGGGAGCCTGGTCATACAAGCACTGGAAATACAAATAGGTCTGGCTTGCAGCCCCGACTAAACATTAAAAGCCTGCTGCAGTGACAAACAAAAAAAGATTGCTTTATCTATACAGTGCAACTCTGAGAAAAATATTTTAACGTGTGATGACTCTGTATTTGTGAGATGTAAAATAGTCCTCTGTGCATTGAAAAGCGAGCCCTTCAAACAAGGAAGATGATTACACCAAGCAGCTAATAAACAGCATGAGGTGAGAGAGGACAGTGCTTCTGGTTGGAGCGCCGTTTACAATAAGTCAGACAGATCGCAGCTATGTCAAGCCAGACCTAAAAAGCAGACACTGAGTGAGAAAGTGAAGGTGTCCGTAGGCAGAAAGAATGAGTGGTGATTGCCTGGGGGTGATCTAAGGTTTGATTGTTCGATGTCAGAGGGAGTGTGAGGTTGTGCTGTGAGTGACTGGTTCATTCACTCTTGTGTGAAGTCAGGCTGTGATCAGGGGTGATGTGTGAGGCAAGCTAGGAACTGTTCATAGTGAGTGTTGTGTATGCGAGAGAGAGGGCTGTCCAGGGCCGTGGAGAGAAGAGCGAGGGATGTGGCTGACTGCACCTAAAAGAGAGCTCACTTCAGAACTCTGTCAACTAATGGGGTCACCTCTTCAGGGGGTTCTTGTTCACAATAGGAGACTACACCTCCTAAACAGAAACCAGGCCTGTCCATGAGTTGATAGCTGGTGAACTGCTACCTCGCGTAAGTAGCAGGTGGCGGGCCTCTCACATCACCCTCACTTGGGTCGCCTCTTCTCAAACCCACATCACTCGAAAAACAATCTTCCTTCCTCGCTAACCTTAGTGGGATCTCCTCTGAAATGTCTGACCGCCCTCCTTGAGAGTGGTATCAACAGGTTTGGGGTAGAAGGCACCGTTATGAAAGTTTTAGTAAAATGCCAACTTATATATGAGGAGGCTGTCTGCAAGAACACTTTGCCTTCCCTGGCGGGAGGTGACTGTCACGTTGGAGAGGGATACACTTTCACCTTCAGTTTAGATTGCGTAGAACTCTCCATGTTCCACTCCCAAGTAAAGCTGAGTTAAGACAAAAAATCCAGGAACAGCAGACACTGGGTATTTTTTGAGGGATCAGGCGCTATTTTCACACTTTCCTTTCCTTCACTGGGCCCTAATCCTATACAAACTTACAACTGACCCAGCTGAAACGTCTCTAATAGTGAGGGATGCCTGGGGAGTGCACACCTGTACGTATGCAGTGCTCGAAGCACATTGAGACCATAGTGCCTAGAGGCAGATAACCACTGTACACCTCAGGGATTAGGAAAGGTTACATTTGTTTTTGACAGTCCTGCCTACAAATGTGCTACCTCCGGGACCTCTTGGCATTCCCATGAGTGGAGCTCCCATTCACGTCCGCATTGGCCCGAAATGTGACTGACTGGTTCCCAGCCCCACCAGCCATGCATAGTGGCCCCTGTCTGTAGTGCACCGCTGAGACCCACAGGCCGGGGTGACACATGTACAGTGAAGGATGCTAGTGACTGCCTGAGAAAGTGATCCCAGGAAATTTCACGATGCACTAGATATGTTGCTCATTGTCCCAATAGGTTCCTAAAAATAGGGCCACCCTTTAAGAACAAGAAGTTCGTGAGACAGTTGTCTGTGGTCCAAAGTAGAGGGCTAACAGAGGCCAAAATGAACTCAACTCTACTTGGAACACGTTTGTTGACGGCGCACAGTGTCACACCAGTGTGTGGCTAATACAAGGTAGCTCAGAGTGTTACACTGCTGTTGCTGCACGGTGAAAGACCGGCATTTTTATATAGCGCCAACTCGACCGGAAGGCATTGGAGCGCTTTACATGAGCACAAGTTACATTACACAGGGCCACATTCATTTTTGTAGGGATGGGGTGATTGAGTGATTTGCCTAGAATCACAGGATGTTGAGCCAACGCTGCGACTCAAACCTGGCTCCCCAGCTCCAAAGTCGGCAGCCCTGGCTGTTACGCCACATGCTCTCTCCCGAACGGGATCCCATAGAATGGTCAGATTTTCAGGTGCCTTCCTGATTGGTTGAAATTTACTTTTAATTTCCAGTGCTATGAAGCCACTGGACTGTGGCATCAAGTGATATACATAAGTGAATACTGTCAGGCCTATTCTGTATCCATGGGTGTGCACAATCCTGGAGGGTGGTGTCAGTGAGCCTCTGCATGGAGGAGGGCGGAGGGCACTCCTGCTCCTGGGCAGGTTTCAGCCATTGCCCTCTTGTAGGAAAGTAGCCTCTTTTTCGCATGATAACCCCCACTTTTTGCCTGCTTGTCAGTGTGTTTGACTGTGTTCACTGGGATCCTGCTAACCAGGACCCCAGTGGATATGCTCTTTCCCTTCTAACTTGGTAACTTGTACCATTTTCACCCCACATTTGGCATATTGGTGCCTCCATGTAATTCCCGATTATATGGTACCCAGGTACCCAGGACATTGGGGTGCCAGGTGATACAGAAAGGGCTGCAGCATGTATTAGGCCACCCTTGGGGAGTCCATGCAAAGTGTTCTGCAGGCTTGCCTTTGCAGCCTGCACGATAGCCCGCATGCACCCTTTTTCACTAGAGGTCACTGCACCAAGTAACTGTAAGTCACTCCTATGGCAGGCCTTCCCAACCCAGAGGGCAGGTGCAAGTACCTGTGTGTGAGGGCACCCATGCACTAGCAGAGGTACCCCCATGAACTCCAGTGCCATTTTTATGGACTTTGTGAGTGCAGGGATGCCATTTCGTGTGGGGATTGGACATAGGTCACTACCTATGTCCAGCTACATAATGGTAACTCTGAACCTAGGCATGTTTAGTATCAATCGTGTCAGGATCATACCCCAATACTGTTGCCAGTTTTGGATGTATGATTCAATGCACTCTGGGGGCTCCTTAGAGGACCCAGCATTGCTCCTACCACCCTTCTAGGGTTTTCCAGGCAGCCCCAGCTGCTGCCACCCCTCAGTCAGGTTTCTGCCCTCCTGCTGCTTGAACATCTCAAGCCCAGGAAGGCAGAACAAAGGATTTCTTTTGGGAGAGGGGTAATACCCTCTCCCTTTGGAAATAGGTGTTACATGGCTTGGGAAGGGTAGCCTCCCCAAGCCACTGGTATGCTTTGAAGGGCACACTTGGTGCCCTCCATGCATAAACCAGTGTACATCTGTTCAGGGACCTTCAGTCCCTGTTCTGGCGCGAAACTGGACAATGGAAAGAGGAGTGACCACTCCCCTGTCCATAATCACCCCAGGGGTGGTGCCCAGAGCTCCTCAACAGGGTCCATGGGTTCTGCCATCTTGAATCCAAGGTTGGCAGGGACCCCTGGGAGCATCTGAGTGGCCAGGCAGGTGATGTAAGAGCCCCCTGGTGATAGGTGGTCACCTGGCTAGGTGACAAATCCCCTTTTCAGGGCTATTTAGGGTCTCTCTCTTTTGGTGGGTCCTCAGGTTTAGCTTGCAAGATTCCAGGAGGACTCCTCTGCAACCTCTACTTCAACATCTGGCCACTGGAACCATGACTGGACCATCCAGGACCCGACAATCTGCATCCTTGACAAAGACTCTGCTTGCAACATTGTTTCCACAGCTCCTTCCAGCTTCTGCAACATTTCCCTGGCTGTGCATCCTCCGAGGGTGGCAAGTCTTCAGTCTGCATGAGAAGGAAGAAGGAATCTCCCTGAGAGTGAAGGAGTCAATCCCCTGCATACACAGGCACTAACTGCAACGATGACAGGCTGCGTGGATCTCCTCTGATCCTGAGCTGCTTGGATCCTGCATCATGAATGGAGGTCCGGAGTAGTCCTTTTGGTCCCCTCTGCCAGCTGTCTAACTTTGGTGGAGGTATGCCCTTGCCTTACCACGCAGGACCCCATGCACCATGTCTCTTGCAGCTATCAAGGCTTGTTTGCATCTCATCCAAGGGATCCTCAGGCTGTGTGAACCATCAGCCCCGAGCACTCCTTCCTGCGATGCACAGCCCTCTGCGTGTCTCTCCTGTGGCGTGGGACCCCTCTCCAGTAGTGCTGGTGGGCTCCTCCGGACCTCCTGTGTCTCGACCCTGTGGGACTCCTCTGGGTGCTGCCTCTGCTCCTGTGTGCTCTCTGTGTCGCTGAGGATCCCCTGTGACTCCCCCTCCTAGGTTGAGTCCTCCTGGGCCTTGCTGGTCCCTGGCAGCTCCACCTTCTGCCAACAACGACATTTGCCTTTGCCACGGCTTGTTGGTGGAATTCCTGCATCAGACCCCGACTGCAATTCTTCTTCCAGCGTGGGACATTTTCTGCATCCCTCAGGAACTCTTCACCGACTCCAGGGCTGACCTTCTTCACATCACATCGACCAACTCCTGCATCCACAGCTGGGTGGGTATAACTCCTACTCCTCCTGGACTTTTCTGTGATTTCTGGACTTGGTCCCCTACTTCACAAGTCTTCCTCTTCAGGAATCCACGGCTAGTTTCTTGCAGTCTTGTCAGGGTGCTGCATTTTCTTATTTTCTTTCCTTCTGGGTGGTTTGGAGAAAATCTAGTAATTTACTCCTTTCCTCCCGATCGCTAGGGGATACTGTGGTACTTACTTACTTTTGGGGTGCCCTAGTCCCCCCAGCACCTCTCGCCACATTCCACTTACCTAGGTGGGGGTCCTGTGTTTGCATTTCATTTTTTAAGTATATCGTTTGGGCTCCCCCTAGAGTCACTAATGTCTAACTGCATTTGCACTGTTTTCTATCACTTTCTATGCCTGTAGCTGATAACTAGTGTACATATTTAGTGTGTTACTTACCTCCTATTGGAGGGTTGCCTCTCTAGTACGTTTTGGTATTGTGTCACTGGAATAAAGTACCTTTATTTTTTAACACTGTGTGGTTTATTTTCATGCTGTGTGACTACAGTGGTATTGAATGAGCTTTGCATGTCTCCTAGATAAGCCTTGGCTGCTCATCCATAACTACCGCTGGAGAGCCTGGCTTGTAGACACTTCCTACACTACACTAATAGGGGATACCTGAGCCTGGTATAAGGTGTAAGTACCTTGGGTACCCACCACACACCAGGCCAGCTTCCTACACCTCTGCATCTGCCAAGTCTTCATCAGGCTCTCTGGGCCTCGTCCACCATGAATCAGTTGTTCTTAGGAGACACTCCACCCCACCAAGGTCACAAGTAACTTCTGACCATAAACCTGGATTCAAATGTCACTGAGGTTTGTCACTCAGATCACCTGGCACCAAGTCTTTGAGTTTTGCATTCAAGGTAGTTTGTTTGGCAAGTCCCAGCCCTCCCCGCACCCTTGCCTCCCAGCCCTCCTGGAGCCCTCGCCTCCCAGCCCTCTTCAGTCCCACTCCCCCTGTGATAACTTCCTTGGACAAAACACCTGCTTAGCCCCAGTACAAGGAGCTTTGAGGCCCCAGGGAAAGGGAAAGTTTACCACTGGGGAGCTCTTCCGCTCCTAGGAACAAGTTAAATTTGTCTTGTACTTTGGTCTCCTCTTGTGCTTAAGGCAGCTGCCTACATTGGCCTCAGTGTAACAACAGCCCTCTCCCTGCTTCTCTCCTCTGCCCTCCCTATTTCTCCCTCCCACTCTCCAGGTCAACCTGGATGAAGTCTGCACCTGTTTCTGTCAGCTGGGGGGGGCTGGTGGAGGAGGCTGGGGATGGAGAGGTGATGAGAGTGAGGCAGGGGGCTGGCAAGACCTTGGCTCCCCAAGGGAAACCCCCCCCTAGATTTTTGGGGGAGGTGGGTAAGAGTGGTGTTGGCCCATACAACGGCCCATAGCTGCTGACCTTGGAGCAGGGGAACCAGCCTCGGATTCTGGCGTCCGCTCAACATCCTGTGATTCTGGGCAAATCACCCAATCGCCCTGTGCTTTCCAAAAATGAATGTGTCCTTGTGTAACGTAACTGGTGCTCATATAAAGCGCTCCATTACCTTCGGGTCGAGTTCAAGCTAGCTAAAACAGCAAAAAAAAGCAAGCATTTGCAATACGATGGGTCTTGCGTTTGCTTGAGTTAGAGCTATTGTAAATTCCTAACTGGACTTTTCTTGCCACATAAATTGAAAATGAAAAGTAAACCAGTTGACATAAGCAAGCTGATTCAAAGCGCCACAACCACCATAAGCATGAGCGGGAAGGAGAGACACAAAAGGAAAAAGAAGTTCGCTCACAGTCAAACATATACTGTAGGCAAACGTGCAATTATCCATGTAACAGAGTCGATGGCAAAGGCAGTAACAAAACTGCCCCAAGGAGGGACAAACGTAAAGCATTTACCAATGATAACAAAGGATTTTTGAAAGGCAAGCCCATGAACGAGTGATAGTGATGGGCGTGAGGTTGGTGTGTTTAAAAGACCACAGATAGATTACAACAGGCCATAGCGCTTGGGCGCTCGACCTATAAAAGAGGGCTCAGGAGCCGGCCAGTCAGGCTGCATTGTTTGGTTTGGCTCTGCTGCATGTTGCAAAGCAGAGTGATGCCTGCCTGTGCAAGGCCCCGTGACCTCCAGGTTCAAAAAGTCCCAGAAAATCCTGAGATGTGACCTCACCTGTGTGATGAGCCATCGACGGAAGAGCAAGCGCTGTCACGTGAGCATTCAGGGAATTGTCGGTAGCCAATGAGACTGCTGCTCCTCACAATGTGAGACACGACAGCAGACACAGCATTTGTTCTATGACTAAAACAATGACTCATGAAGGTTATTTGTCTGCCTTTTTCTTCATATTTACACTAATCTGAATAAAGACAGGTTCTCTTCGGTGACCACAGAAAATATTGGAAGTTGTGTATTGGAGATTAGTCCCACCATGGAAAATGAATAAAACAAAACAGTTTCAGGAGTTCACTTATTCCAAGTGTGGGTAGTTTACACTGTCCTCTTTCTAGTTTCTTTGCACTCTGGTAATTGTGGTCTTGTTTTCCTCCATTTTAAATATAGGACTTTTACCTCCAGTAAGGAAAGGAAAACCCAAGATTCGGTGAGCTAGTCACACCTGGCATGGGAAACCTTCAGAGCTCTGACCACCTAACTGCCTAGGGATGAAGGATGTTTATCGGTATCCCTCCAAGATCTATTGTTTCTCACACATTGTTTAACGTATACAAAGGGCAACATGGCTTGCTACTCAGTCTACAAGACATTTGCTTCTAATAATACATTGTCAACACACAGTTACACTTGAAAGTGTTGTCTGCTAAAGCAACCCGCAAGTTAGGTCGCAGTGACCTATTGTGTTGAGGCTGTCCCCACCTCCTCCAGAATCTTAGGCCCATATTTATACTTTTTTTGCTCTGCATTTGCGTTATTTTTTTGCGCAAACTTACAAAATATAATTGCATTTTGTAAGTTTGCGCCTCTTTTACATCAAAAAGTGACGCAAATGTGGCGCAAAAAAAGTATAAATATGGGCCTTAATGTCTCTTACACCCAGGGGAGAACGGTTCACCTATGTGCTCACTGTTTAACAGAACTAGATCACCTGTCCTCTTAGTGAACACAACTCAGGTGCAGGAACTTAAAAGGTGCTCATGGAGGGCACTAGAATCTAGAACAGTGGTTCCCAACCTGTGGTCCGGGGACCCCTGGGGGTCCGCGAAGTCTTCTAAGGGGGTCCGTTAGAGCCTAGAAAATAAAAAAATATTAACAAATGTTGACAAATTAGGTCCCCAGCTAACAGTAATGACTCAGGCGGGGGTCCCCGGATTCCAATGATGATTCAGTGGGGGTCCCTGGGTTCCATTAATGTTAAAGTGGGGGTCCACAGAAATCAAAAGGTTGGGAACCACTGATCTAGAAGACGTGGAAGCTGATTTGGGTCTCCCTTCACCTAACCTCCCCAGCAGCTTTCTAACTCAGTTCAAATGTAGGAGAGTGTAAAGTATATACTTTATTAATGCAGTTGTAAACTTCATACTTGACAAAGTGGGGCAAAGCTTCCTAACTTCATTCCATACTGCACAAAGCAAGCTTCTGCACCCACAGCCAAGCATCAGTGATGAGTTGCTGCTGCAGGGGGGGAGTTGAGGGAATGATATCATGAGGCAGGAAACCCCACTTGCTGTGAGCCTGCTACCCTACCTGTGCTCCTCTCCCAGTACTTTATTTGAGAAGTGGTCACAGGTGGTGCCTGTCGGCACTCATTCTTGGGGACCAACACTTATTTTTCTTTAACAGACCCTGATCCAGAGCAAGAGAGAGAAAAACACAAAAGGAGGAAAGAAGGAGGAAGAGAGAGAGACAGAAAGATAGTAAGAAAGCAGAGATGAAAAAATCTGTAAGAGTGAAATAACGTGGCGTGGGGTGTCAGGTGGTGGATTAAACAGGCATGAAATGGAATCAAGACCACACAGCCTTGGTATTTGCACCCGATGTTTGACAACAGTGGCTGCGGGCTTATGAGCAGAACTTTGCGCCCTGACACTTAATCCCAAATTTATACTTTTTTTTGCGCCGCATTTGCGTCATTTTTTGATGCAAAAACGGTGCAAACGTACATTGTTTTTTGTACGTTTGTGCCGCTTTTGCGTCAAAAAATGACGCAAATGCGGTGCAAAAAAAGTATAAATATGGGCCCTATTCTTTTACAAAATAAGCTGTCTGCACTACAAGCCGATGTGATGAGAGATGGGGAAGGTGCAGTGGTAAGGGTGGAGGGCAGGAAACAGTGCTGGTGGAAGCAAGCGGCTCCAGAAAGCAAAGGGTGAAGGAGTAGTAGAAAGGGGGCTACCGAGTGCCCCAAAGCGCTACCAAGCACAAGATCAGTTTAGTAGAGGTTAGATTTCATGTCCCAAGTACCCACCTGCTATTGATTTAGAGCATTGGTTCATAACCTGTGGTCTGGGGACTCCTAGGGGTCTGGGACGCCTAATCAGGGGCTCAGCTGCTGCGTGGAAAATTAAATAATATTACTATATTAATAAAGTGTATATGAATAAGGAAGCACAATTGAACATTTTAAAACGTTCTGTAAATGTGAAGGAATTTGAAACTGGAGGCTTAAGTTTAAGTTGGTATCCTTGGATGGATGTGTAGGAGCACTACAAATGCATTAGACAGTATATAGTAAAGGCGATGAGTGGCCTCAATTGAATTTAGAAAATCTGGAACTTTCCCATTAAAAGTTTTTTTGGGCTGGGAACTAAAAAATAATAAAAATAATTCATCATTTTTTTATTTGTTAGATGAATGCCTGTGTCTGTATTTTTGTGTATTGTTTTGCTGTTCAAATCATCAAAATTGTTTAAACTGGGGACCCCGCTTCCAGTAATGACTCATTCGGGATCCTTGGCTTCCAATAACGATTCAGTGGGTATCCCCGAATTACAGTAATGATTAAGTGGGGGTCCACAGAAGTCAAAAGGCTAAGAACCACTGATTTAGCGTATTTCTGAATGTCCACCAAGTTGTAGCCATCTGGCTGCTTTACTGGTTCAGATATGCCAACTGTACCCCAAAAGTGCCACTGCGAGTTTCTGTCGGCTGATTTGCTGCACATGGCCCGGAGTTGTACAGGACTTCTTGGATCGGCTGGTCGATAAGCCACACATACCACAGGGCTGCGGGACACCATTACTCCTGAGTTTTGTTTATTGGGGAACGCTAGTAGGCCTAAGGGACACAAGATGACGTATAAATACTTACAGCTGGCTTTGGTGCTGGCCCAGAGGAGAATGGCTATAACATGGATGGTCCAGCACACGCTGTGGGAGGAGTGCTGGATTAGGGTTGTGGCGGAGTGGACTTTGGCACAAGAACTTCATATGAAGCATAACAGGAGGGCTGAAGGGTTGGGGGACGTCCTGGTTGCCTGGGGGGCCCTAGGAGAATGATTTGCAGCCCCCATAGGACACATCATCGAATGGGAATAGACACAGACACTTAGAGACCCATGGCATATAGAGCATCAGGTGGGGAAGAGCAGAGTGCCTTGGATGTTCCACTGCTTTGTCGCTGATTAATAGACTCCTGTGCATTTATTGTTCCTGTAAGGAGTTGTGCCTCTGGCTGCTCACTATGTACTGTGACTATTGTTGTACGAGCTGCACTGTTGGTTGTGGTTGATAACCTGAAACTGTATCAACAAAATAGTATCCCTCTGCCAAGTATGGGGAATTGATATGCTTCATGACGGAACACAACCTCTGTAAGAGGTGGGACAGAGAAAAATTCATCTTTTTTAGAGTCGAGCGCACAAAGCGCCCTGTCCCTGGTGTGATCTCTCTATGGGCTTTGAACCATGCCAATCAGTTTGGTTGGTTTGTGGGCTTGCCTATTAAAATTTGCTTGATTTCATTAGTGAAGGGTATGCACATGTCATGCCTTTTCCGGTATGTAGCCCTCCTCGAGGACACAGGCCAACTACTGAGAACATACATGAGGCCAATGTTTTCTGTATGGTTTCTGGACTACTTTATATTTTTATTTTGTAGGCAGCGCGATCTCGCTGGGCAGTAGTTGAGCGATTTGCATGACATCGACCCTGTTAAATGGATAATTGCACTTTTGCCAGTTACATGGATAAGTGAACTTCTGTTTCCTTTTGAGTGTCTGCTTCATGCTCATGGTGATCGTCGGCTCACTTATTTGAAACTGTTTTACCCTTTCAGTTTATGTGGCAAGAAAAGTCTGGTTAGGAGTTTATAACGCTAATAGCTCTAACTCGAGCAAATGTGAGACCCATTGCGTTGCAAATGCTTGTTAATATATGTAACCCTCACCCACTCTACTAGTGGCATGCTTCATCATCAGGTTCACCCTGACCCCTATAAGTCAGGGTGGGCTCAACCATATTCCAGGGAGCTCTTAATATATTAAAACGTCTAGGAGAAGCTAACTATAGATACAAATTCCTCATCCACTCCTAAGGTGTCCCTTTAACAGGGTGGATGGGAAATTATTGAAAACCAACTATGCAGAGGAGGGCAATTGGATATAATGGTTCTATGGTCCTCCTTCTGGTGCCAACATGTTTCTGCCGTGCACTCAAGACCATAAAAGGTCCAGGGCATTCATCAGGGCGGGAATGCTTTTTTAATGCTCCCCCGGTTATATTCACCGTAATCCAAAACTTTTAAAGTGGTGGCATGCACTTTAAACTATATGTCATGCCAGGCAGTAAATTCTTGCCCATCCAACAGTACCTGTAGATGGGATACATAAACACACAGAGGAGATATATACTCCTGCGCATACGTGAAGCCTAAACACATACAAAGTGATGTATTAGCCAGCTCTCATTCACAAGGTGATACACCCCTGCAATGAATATTTTGGTGTGGGTGTCACATGCCCATTTCACCCCTAATTGAATCATGCAACAAAACAGAACATCTGCACATTCATACATCAAAGGTAGTGCTCCAGATAACCTGAAACTGCATAAATAAAGGGTTTTTTTTAAAACTGTACCGCAAAAGTGCACAAAGGCACACAGAGGACACCACGGCGACATGGAACAGAAGCAAACCAGAACCAAAAGACAAAAAATAAACACCAGGGCACACCAAGTACATCCAATATGGTGTCATGTACGTCAATGATGATTCCAATTCGCAAAACGGTGTGTAGACACGTTTATTGTTCATCCAAAAGTGTTCCATATGGCAGTATCCATCATACATCACGAGGAAAGAAAGCCATGATAATGTCCATCATAAATCCAAAGGAAAAACAGCCAACACGTGTTTCGTCAACATGACTTTTTCAAGGCAAAGGCAAAATGGTACCAAATTTCAAGCGTGTCGAAGAAAAAAGTTCTGATGTACCAACACAGCTTGTTGAAGCGAATCTTAACACCCAGAAATAGCCGTCGGGTGAGTATAAAGGAAGGCAGACACGACCATGATAAGCCTGTCAACGCATAGCGAGCGGTTCTTTCGTCAGGTTTCGACTGGCACAGGTGATGACTCTAAGCTAAAGGGTGGCTATTTATACCATAAAAAAGGGCAGCCCAGATCCCAAGTGAGCAGCTGCCATGCAGGCCCGGCAGAAGAAGCAGCCACAGTTTGAGGCAGAGGGCAGAATACTGTAAGAATCTGTCACAAGTACGGGGGCCACCCCACAGGAGGTCCTGTGAACAATGAGTAGGGATTTTAAATGTACGTTTTTAATGGTGTGTACAAAAGCAACTAGTACCGGGTTTTTGCATTTTTACTGGGGCTGTTTTTGTTACCCAGACCACCCTGGATGGGCGGCATCTTCCGGTTCATCCGCAAGCAAGCAGCCGGAGACTGTGCTGTTCTCACAATACCCCAGGGCTGAGGTTAGTGCACTCACAACCTGGGACAGCTGTGGCACCAGCAAGGGAAGGACCCATAGAGATGATCACAGATGGAAGGTCCTAGGACCTGCAGCAATCTTGTATGCGGCAATAGACGCAGGTCTTCGACCCATGAGATGTGGCAATGCAGCCTCCTGCAGAAGGAGGCCAAAGACGAGGCTGCAGGCAACGCTGCAACATGCAACACAACTGAAGGAGAGGCAAGCAGACCTACAGGGGAGTCATGACCAAGGGTAACATAAGAAGATATTCAAGAAGCAGATACTTGGAAAACTGAGGAAAGATGCAATATTTCAATTATTGACTGAAATACAAATATTCGTGAATAATTAGTAACCAGTACTAAGGAATTTCAAAGGAAGTGGTTTCTCCGATTATGGATTGCAAAAAGGTTTTCTGATTGGGGAACATGGGAACTTCAAACCTCAAACTACATCAACTGTGACTTGATCAAAAATGAACTTAGTGGTAAGATTTAGAGGCACACTCAAGGTAGTCTCCTACTGCAAGCTTTTAAATGAAGGACATCTTGGAGAAACCATTATCAACCCTATGCCTCTGGGTTCACGGAAGATACAGAGAGAGAAAACCATTGAAGCCCTGTGTGGGCCACGCAGATGGTTTTAAGAAGCAGACGGACTTCCAGAGAGTGTCAATGGAAAGAGAGTTGGAATCCAGAACCACGTGAAGCATCCTAGGTGGACCAACCTTCCTTCTGGGGGCAGTGCTCATCCTATCTCTCCTTGGGGGCAAGAGAAGAATTAGGAACCCGTGCCAGAGCTGGGCTGCCACCATTCAGCATTGACAACATAAGGACTTGGCCAACCATTCAACACTCTACAATTTTATAAGGTTACCAGATAACCCAAG
The DNA here is from genome assembly GCF_031143425.1 of Pleurodeles waltl. Classification (NCBI taxonomy): domain Eukaryota; kingdom Metazoa; phylum Chordata; class Amphibia; order Caudata; family Salamandridae; genus Pleurodeles; species Pleurodeles waltl. The sequence continues at coordinate 1,154,480,472 of NC_090448.1, forward strand.
ACCATTTTTTTTTTATTTTACATAGAATTAAAATCTAGAATTTGAGTCCAATTGGTTCAATTGATGTTTTCCAGGATTTGAACTCCCAGGATACATTTGGTTGTTAGCTGAATGCCCAGCACTGAAATTTGGCGTCACTAATGAAACAAAGTTGTTATGTACGAAAGGGCAACTCAGTAATCCCCCAGGAAACGGTTTGTACATATAAACCCAAAAACATAACGACTCTGAAGTAATTTGCAAAAAATAGTTTCTCATATAGTGGTTGGTGTCAGAAGAACCCAGTCACAGTTAACAATGAAAGTACATAGCATGAAATAAATTCATATACATAATAATACATCATACATTGAATGATGAGGCGTACTATATGTAAAGGGTACAAAAAGTCAGCTTTTTTCCTTTGTAATTTTAAATCATCCATCATCATTAAATTGATATATAATCTCATAGGGTCAAATAGAAAGACATTCATGCTGACTCAATAGTCCCAAAAAAGTAAGTACGTATACAATTCGTGGTGGCTATAGTCAGCGGGGTAGTTCACTCGACAGATTTTAAGAGCCCCTGTACTAACGATTATACCTTATTAGGCATCAAGTGTAGTCTGCAATGAGGAAATTGAAGTGGATATAATGTCAACGCTTTGGTTTATTTGCGTCAAACAAGTATTTAAGACCATCTTCAGGACAAGGTGTTGAACCGGGTATATCTGTTCAGGCTGAATCTAGAATATATACCAACAGGTACCGAAGAACACACAAAAGATTCAATCACTTTCTGATTCTAGAAGATGCTGAGAAATCGAGTAAAGTGTCCACCAGTTGTCAACTGCTACCTTAAATCAGAGGACAAAAAGATTCAGAAATGTTGATACATTACTAAAATTCATGTTACTAAAAAAGTTTCAAAAGAAAAACATACATTTATCATACAAATAAACCTTAAATTAAAATCACAAAACACAATTGAAACAACAAAAATAAAAAAGAACAAAAATAAAAAATACTAATATAACAAAATCTACAAAAATTAATAAAAAATATATACAAGTTTAACAAAAAGAGAAAACATATTTTCAATTCTTCATCTAAATTAAAAAACAAAAAATGTGAAATAAATATCAAACAAACAATTAAACTCCATTAAAATAAAAATTAAACCAAGAAAAAAAAATGAAATTTGGAGAAATTGATTTTGCTATTCTGATTCCAATGTAAGGAAAGTGCAGGAATTTATGGGTGTTTGATTTTCTGGTCTTACGCCAACCTACGTGATATTGAGAGGTTCAACAGCAACCCAAGATCTTCTGTCTGCAAGAAATTTCATCATTGGAATAATGGGTTGTGGCCTTTGTACTGCAGTCCATCACTAAAGGCTGACTGGGGGCAGCTCAACATGGAAACCGTCTTGTCACGCATCACTCCAAGAATTTACAGAGAGGGGAGGACAATTATAGGCAAGGCCACTGGAATTATGCAATTGTGCGTCCGCAACTATTTTCACATAATTATAGTTTTGCCACTTTATCCTTCATCTTCTGCATAATCTGTACATTTTAACAAAAAAATATTTTTCCTAGCTTAAATGGTTCAAAAGATACTAAAAATGCAAAAACACGTCGCACAGTGGAAGGCATTTTGCAAAGCTGGATGTTTCACCTTTCTGTTGCTTTTTGCTATATTTGGGTGTTAAATAGGTACCTACCAGGTGTAACAAGTATCCCAGTATTACCAGTTTAAAAATGATGAAATAATGAAGTAATACTATTTTAAAAAATGCTGCATTATGCCGCATAATTTGCCTTTTCTTGTCTCATAATTTACTCATCCCTGCTGCATAATTTGGTCCTCTCCTTCGGCATAATTCCAGTAGCCCTGGTTAAAGGGCAAATAATAATGTTTGTCAACACCGTGGGGGCAAAAGGGGAACAGGAGGAGACCGGCTCACTGCAAGAGAATTGGGAGGTAAATGCTTCAAAGGGTCTTATATGGTAAAACCACTGGCATTTAGATGTGATTAGAGGGCAAAGTAAGTGCCCTCCTGCCATGGGATGGGTTTTGAGGTTGCAAAAATCGAGGTAATCACAAAGGTAGCAGAAAAACAACACGTGTGTTCAGTTCAGAGCATGCACAATGCGCTTTTAGTTCAGATTTATTCTCTGCAGTGATGTTTTCAGACAATAGCTTTACAAATCCCGATATTTGTGAAGATTTAGATACATGTAAAGTTTTTCAGGTTTTGCTCAGTATATATATATATATATATATATGGTCGACCACACCTCCGCAGTACCACTGCAAGGATATTCAGGCCCATATTTATACTTTTGTTAGCGCCGCATTTGCGTAATTTTTTGACGCAAAAGCAGAGCAAACATGCAAAAATACAATTGAATTTTGTTAGTTTGCGCCGTTTTTGAGTCAAAAAGCAGCGCAAATGCGGCGCTAAAAAAGTATAAATATCGGCCTCAGTGTCTGCCCCACCTAAATACCCAGGCGAAAAGATATTTTGCCGTTCAGGCGCTGTCTTTATTCTCGCGTTTAATGGTTTTTTTAGAACATTTGGTGTGATCTGGTGCCCTCCTGTGGCCATTTTTGGGTGTTTCCCTAAGGGAGGTGCGTGCAACGGCCTTATTGCAGCTCTGGCCCTGTAACATGGAAGACTTTGCCACTCGGCCGGGCCTCGTCCCCGGAGTCAAGGGATTAACGCTTCAGCAGGGAGCCAGCCCGCCCACACTTCCTGATGGCACCGGCCCTGCTGCCAGCTTGACTTGGCTTCCCCTCCCGAGCGCCCAGAGGGTGCCACAGGAGGCAAGCGCCGAACAGCTTGGCGTGAGTCATCCATGGGTGGCGAATGCGCCCAGTCAGTGGCTGCGCCTCGGCACACACTGTCCCGGCGTGTATTATTGTTATTTTAACTAAAATCTGTGTGTTGTGGGGAGGGGGCTGGGAGTGCGGCGTAGGGAGCCGCAAGAACAGAGTAAGAGCGCCCGATGCATCCTGGGTGGGGAGGTTAGGGGTTGGCGTTGGGGGCAAGGGCCGGTGAAGCAATGCAGGCTCCAGCCCCGCCCCGCCCCCTCGGTGTTAACACAATATTTCTGTACCTTGCAACTTCAGACGCAGACTTGGGATGTTAGCGCCTCGTGGCAGGTGTGAGCAGGGTGTGAAGGTATCTCACAGCCTCCCCGGCACCACTGGAAGCCGCTGCTTGAGTTTGCACTTTAGGGAGGGGGCTGGCGTGGGTGTGAAGTCCTCTGTCGCACTCATATGTCTGGGTCTGGGGTGTCAGGATGAAGTCGTGTCTATGAAGAAATTTGGGCTGGCAGGGAAGAAAGCGGCACTTAATTTGTAAATAAAAAGGTGCCGGTGGCCAAAGCTCTCCTCTGGAACACGAGGCAGCGTAATCCTGAAGCCATCTCGGGCCTTTTTAATCCATTTACAGCCTCTCCCTGCCCCTTCAGCTCACTCCTGCAGCTTTCTGCTTTCTCCCTTTTGATGTTTTTCCGTTCCTCCGTCTTTTCCAGGTGTGACTTTTGCTCACAGTAAATGTTTGAGGCAGAAAAATAAGTGCTGCCCCCCCTCGCCCCCAAAAAATAAGTGATGTGCCCCGTACCGGAAACCACCGCGTGTTTCGGAGGAAAGCTTTGGGCACCGGCACGTTTTTATTTACAAATTAAGCACTGCCCCCAAGTATCCCCCTGTCATGATGGTCCTGCAGGCTGCATGTTTTGAGTCCATACTTACAATGTTAAAAATAAAACGACAACTTTAACGTTGAAAACCACAAAGTGTAAAGAGCCAGAACTGGCAACGAGTGTCTTGCGAAATGGTACAAAGTGGCAGCTGCGTGTACCCCGAATGCTGCCATAAGAATAAGGCCTCAAAAACAATCTTTGCTACCCCATCTCTCCTCCCTCGCCACCATTGTCCCCTTGTTACCTGCGGTCTTAATTATTGAACCTGCTCCCCCACCCTGCCTGGTAACAAGAGGGGCCCCACATTTCCACTGGGACACCTGCTGCAGAAATCCACATGTAAGTGCACCTGGGAGGGGAAATGCTGTGGCCTTCTGTCTGCATAGCAGATTGTGGAATTAAGAAACCCAACGAGATCAAGGTGAGGCTTAATAGATCAACAGTGCGTTAATGGGTGTAGGTTCACACACTTGTAGAATTTACTGAGGGGTCCAGGAGTACACACCAAGTCAGAGATGGCACCAAAGCTGACAATGAGGCCACATCCGTGAACAGAACCAACACCCTGCTCGAAGCAGGAGCCACAAACCAGCTCACAGATGACTCAATGTTGTCTCACCACAGCTGCCAACCTTCTGCCGGCCTGTAAGATGTTCACTTAGGAAGTAACACCAGGGGACCCCGAGACACGCGTCATTTGAGCGAAGGGGTGAGAGAGCTGGCATGATGCCCGCCTGGAATCAGCCGGATGAGCTTCCAGGAGGCGAAGCGAAGCTTCTATAGCCACCTTGACCCGGAAGAAACCTCCTCCCCACACCGGCCTGGTCGGGCAAAATGTGCAATACTCGGAGGTCGAAGTGGGCGGGATCTCAGAAGCACCACGTGCCTATACTTATTTAATTTGACAAAACAGTTCCCCTGCGGGTATATTAAAAGGCACCTGTCCCGGGACAGTTAATTCCGACATTGGAGAGGCCTCAGGTGAAGTGGGAAGGGAGTCTCGTGCGCTGGGAAGCCAACAGAGGGGCAGACAGCTAAACAACAGGCATTTTCCCAGGATGCCTTCTGCCTGTAAGAAATGTAAACGTGCACCCTTGGTTAATCTGCAAATCTGAAGGCTGCTTGGAAGCCATATTGGCTTTAATTGATGGAGTCACTTGAAGCATCCAATATATTCTTTTTCCGAGGTATTTGAAGTTTGCTGCCATCTGAGCTGTGCTTTTAATGGACAATTATAAAAAAAAAGTTTGCACCAGGTTCAGTGAGTATGTTGCTAAAATCTATGTTTTATAAGCTTTTTTGTATCTTATTCCAAATCTTTCTCTGCGTTTTTTTGTGACAGCTTTTCTTATAATGTGTGGAATGGAAGTTTGAAAAAATGACTTTCATAGTCATAGTGCTTTCTATCACAGGCGGGGACCTCACAGCACTAGAAACGTACAAGTCCCTATTCCCCACAGCAGCAAACAGAATGCAATTCTGTGGCTCTCTGTTACACAAACTGTTGTGCAGTGGTCACATTAACCAATGGAAGTTTTATGCAGTAAAATAGTGCATTTCTCAGCGATTAGTTGAATTTGCATTTATTATTTAACATGTGCGTTATTATATATGCAGTTACCTGGAAGTGAAAGACGAACAAAATAGTTACAAAATCTATTGTTCTTTTAGCCACGCCTTTGAGCCCAACCCCACGCTCACTGACCCTGCCCCATTGCACTCAGGGTCACAGTTCCCATACTTTTGTAATGCACTTCAACCACTGTCCATACTGAACAATGTCGCTGATCAATAGCATTGTTAATGAATTCAGTCATGGATAGGGGGAGGGACAAATGAGGAGGGATTATGAGCAGAACCAGCTTCTTCCTGGAGTTTACTGAAGGAAACAAATAAAATCAGGTAACAGGGGCGCAGTAATTGGATTTGTTCCGAGGAACTCACTCCTTACCTGTCATTGTCTTCCAACCTCGGTTTCTGCCTTCAAGAGAAGAAGAAAGTTTATCTAGAAAACAGAGAGGTTTGACCATAAAACTGGTTAAGGCCATTGGTGAGCAGTACGTATATAAGCAACAATATCACATTTAGAAAAATACTTATTTTCAAAGTTAATGAATGGATAAAGTAAATTAAAGATCTATTCATTAGGCTAATCCACAGGTATCAAATTTCATGCATAAAAGTGTGTGAATGTCAGATGCCCAGTGCTTAATTTGAGCCAGTGGTTTCCGGTGCTCGGCACCAGCACTTAATTGTTGGCACCAGCACCAATGACAGTCCCCACACGGTGGCGCTGTCTAATTTTGTAATGAGCACAAAAATGGTTGTTTAATAATTCTCTGTATACTAAAAATGACTAACACCAGCTACCCAAGCCATTGTTATAACTTTAGGAGCCTGGAATAGTCTGAATTGTCCCACGTGTAGCAGTGTGATGGTTAGTCGTTGTGTTGTTGTGATTATTGGCATCGCTGGCAGGAGCAATGGATGGTGCAAGCTTCAGTGGCCTCCTGACAAGGGCCCTGGCACTTATTATTTTACAGAAGGGGGTGGGATTACACTGCCTCACATCACAGCACGGTTGGTCCCTTTGCATTGTGGAAAATGCAGTACAAAGTTTGCACTTACTTGAATATTAGCTGTAGTGTTTTACCAGAGTTGGTGCAGATAGTGTTGTGCATCTCTAGACACATCTTTCTGGATTTTATCCTTCATCAGTAGAGATCAAATTAAGCACTGCAGACGCCTTATCCGCTCCAGACATCCCAGGCCTCAAACACTGCTGCTCGTCTGTGGTTTGCTGTGAATTTCTCACCAGCACAGCAGCTCAGGAGCTGTGTTGGTTTGGTTTTCAGGAGGCTTTACTCTTCCAGCTGCCTGTACAGTGAGCAGTATTGTTCTCCAGAAACAATTGTCTTTGTTGGCAACAATCAAGGAAAACATTCAAATGCTAAATTTCAGAAAAGCAATGCGGGTGAATGAATAGGCTTGAATAAATACATTCAAGAGGGAGTGCTTTTTGTCAGGAAGAAAAGAAAATGAGGAAATATGAGAAAATTCACAGAATTTGAAAGTTTAAAATATCATATTTTATTACCTTGAGATGCTGCTCTATAAATATCTACTGGGTAATACACTTTTAGTATAAAAAATGCCTTACCTTTTAAACAACATTTTTAATTGTTTTCTCGGGGCCCTGATCTTGGACACATCAGACCTAAGAATGAAAAGGCTTCTTATTTTTTGATAGGCAATAAAATAAATGTTGAATATTACGTAGGGATCTTACAACCTTTGTCTGCCCGCCAGCACTTCTCCCCATGTGATAATCCTCAAACAGGCTTTTATTGTATGGCGTGAAAAGTAGGGGACATCCTTGTCCCCCCAAGACACCTCTGACTGCTGCTGCACTACAGTCAGGGGTCTTTTGGGTGATACAGTAAAACCACCCTCCCTTAACAATGACCATCTGATGCACACATGGCCGAGCGCGAGCTTGTCATACCTGCCCAAGACCTCCTCCAACTGAACACCAAGGGTGAGTCCACATCAAGGTGAATTGATCCCTCGAAAGGCCATTACTAGCGTAAAGATCTGAAGCTCTTGAAAGAAGGTGACTTCAAAAAGGTTGATGAGATACATCAGTCAGCCCTAATCACAGAAAAGCCACACAGGACCAGGTCAATAGCTGTCACAATTTGAACTCAATATGTCTGTAAATCCCTGTGAATTTTTTTTTTTCCATCATTATCATTACTGGACAGTTCTTTAGTTCAGTACCCTGGCTCTTAGCACCCTCCTAGGGGCCATCCTAACAAGTGCTAGCTCCATTCTAGGTGGAATAGTTATGAGCCCCTTGTGCCACTGATGCGTCACTTTTTATGATGCACCAATATCTCAGAGAGCAGACTTTACGTAGCATTTTATGGCCTCGCAGATATGATGCAAGGCAACGCAGTGCAAGTCACTGCGTTGCCTTACACTGCGTTGCCTTACACTGCACCAGGGAGATGCTCCATGGGCGTTGCAGTGGGTTTTCCCATGCAACACCCATTGATTTTCATGCTGCCCCAAATTTACTGAATGACGTTAACCTGGAGCAGCGACAAAACCTTAGGCCTCCTCAGGGTAGACATAATGTAAAGAAATCTCTTTATTTTTCCTCATGTTTTCCTCTTTCTGTGTGCTGCATTCTACAGCTCACACATAAAGAGGAAAATCCTCCATGGATTATTTTTGTGCAGGAGGGTGCTGTAGGAAGTTGGCTCTGTATATACTATTTCAAAGTAAGAAATAGTGTGCACAGAGTCCAAGGGTTCCCCTTAGAGGTGAGATAGTGGCAAAATTAGATAATTCTAATGCTCTATTTTGTGGTAGTGCGGTCGAGCAGTAGGCTTATCAGAGGGTAGTGTTAACCATTTGTTGTACACACACAAGTAATAAATGAGGAACACACACTCAAAGATTTACTCCAGGCCAATAGGTTTTTTATGTAGAAAAATATCTTTTCGTAGTTTATTTTAAGAACCACAGGTTCAAGATTTGAAGTAAATACATAAAATGCAAGGTACTCCACACAGGTAAGTTAGGAACTTTGAATTAGAACAATAACATATACAGTCTTTGGTAAAATGACATTAAGCTATTTTAAAAGTGGACAGCGCAAAAATCAAAAATTCCTGGGGGAGGTAAGTATTGGTTAGATTGTGAGGTAAGTAAAACATTTACAAGTCTCAGTTCCTGGGCATAAGCAGCCCATCGTTGGGGGTTCAAGGCAACCCCAAAGTTACCACACCAGCAGCTCAGGGTCGGTCAGGTGCAAAGGTCAAAGAGGTGCCCAAAACATATAGGCGCCTATGGAGAACAGGGGTGCTCCGGTTCCAGTCTGCCAGCAGGCAAGTACCCGCGCCCTCGGGGGAGCAGGCCAGGGGGGGGTTTGTAGAGCACTGGGAGGGACACAAGTAGGCACACAAAACACACCCTCAGCGGCACAGGGGCGGCCAGGTGCAGTGTGCAAAGCAGGTTTGGGGTTTTAGAAAGTAAACAATGGAGGGACTGGGGGGTCTCTCTAGCGGTGCAGGCAGGCACAGGGGGGGCTTCTTGGGACAGCCACCACCTGGGCTAGGCAGAGGCTGAAGTTCGGTTCCTTCTGGTCCTGGGGGCTGCGGGTGCAGTGCTTGGTCAAGGCTTTGGGTCCCTTGTTACAGGCAGTCGCGGTCAGACGGAGCCTCTGGATTCTCTCTGCAGGTGTCGCTATGGGGGTCCAGGGGGGTCGTCTCGGGCTACTCACGGGGTCGCAGTCGCCGGGGAGTCCTCCCTGTGGTGTTGGTTCTCTGGATTTCGAGCCGGGGGCATCGGGTGCAGAGTGTGAAGTCTCACGCTTCCGGCGGGAAGAGTGAGTTCTTTGGAGGTTGCTTCTTTGTTGCAAAGATGTTGCTGTTTTTGAGCAGAGCGGCTGCTCACAGGAGTTTCTTGGTCCTTTAGTCCAGGGCAGTTCTCTGAGGCTTCAGAGGTCGCCGGTCCCTGTCGGATGCGTCGCTGGTAGCAGGTTTTCAAGTCAGGAGACAGGCCGGTAGGGCTGGGGCCAAAGCAGTTGTTGTCTTCCGTCTTCTCTGCAGGCTTGTAGGTCAGCAGTCCTTCTTGTTTCTTCAGGTTGCAGGAATCTGGTTTCCTAGGTTCTGGGGTGTCCCTAAATACTGAGTTTAGCGGTGTGTTTAGGGCTGGGAGGGCAGTAGCCAATGGCTACTGTCCTGAAGGTGGCTACACCCTCTTTGTGCCTCCTCCCTGTGGGGGGGGGGGGGGGGGGGAATCCTCCAAACTCAAGATGGAGGATTTCTAAAGGCAGGGGTCACCTCAGCTCAGGCCACCTTAGGGGCTGCCCTGACTGGTGGGTGACTCCTCCTTGTTTTTCTCATTATCTCCTCCACCCTTGCCACCAAAAGTGGGGGCAGTGGCCGGAGGGGCAGGCATCTCCACTAGCTGGGATGCCCTGGGGCGCTGTAACAAAAGGGGTGAGCCTTTGAGGCTCACCGCCAGGTGTTACAGTTCCTGCAGGGGGAGGTGAGAAGCACCTCCACCCAGTACAGGCTTTGTTCCTGGCCACAGAATGACAAAGGCACTCTCCCCATGTGGCCAGCAACAAGTCTGGTGTGTGGCAGGCTGGCAGAAACTGGTCAGCCTACACTAGAAGACAGATTGGTATTCAGGGGGCATCTCTAAGATGCCCTCTGTGTGCATGTTACAATAAATTGCACACTGGCATCAGTGTGCATTTATTGTGCTGAGAAGTTTGATACCAAACTTCCCAGATTTCAGTGTAGCCATTATGGAACTGTGGAGTTCGTGTTTGATAAACTCTCAGACCACATACTCTTATGGCTACCACTTACAGTGTCTAAGGTTTTGCTTAGACACTGTAGTGGCATAGTGCTCATGCAAATGCCCTCACCTGTGGTATAGTGCACCGTGCCTTAGGGCTGTAAGACCTGCTAGAGGGGTGACTTACCTATGCCACAGGCAGTGTGAGGTTGGCATGGCGACTTAGTCATTTTCTCCCCACCAGTACACACAAGCTGTGAGGCAGTGTGTATGTGCTGAGTGAGGGGTCCCCAGGGTGACATAAGACATGCTGCAGTCCTTAGAGATCTTGCCTGGCATCAGGGCCCTTGGTACCGGGGGTACCAGTTACAAGGGACTTATCTGAGTGCCAGGGCTGTGCCAATTGTGGAAGCAAAGGTACAGAGGTCGCTGGTCCCTGTCGGATGCGTCGCTGGTTGCAGGTTTTCGAGTCAGGAGGCAGGCCAGTAGGGCTGGGGCCAAAGCAGTTGTTGCTTTCCGTCTTCTCTGCAGGCTTGTAGGTCAGCAGTCCTTCTTGTTTCTTCAGTTTTCAGGAATCTGGTTTCCTAGGTTCTGGGGTGCCTCTAAATACTGAATTTAGGGGAGTGTTTAGGTCTGGGAGGGCAGTAGCCAATGGTTACTGTCCTTGAGGGTGGCTACACCCTCTTTGTGCCTCCTCCCTGTGGGGAGGGGGGCACATCCCTAATCCTATTGGGGGAATCCTCCAAACTCAAGATGGAGGATTTCTAAAGGCAGGGGTCACCTCAGCTCAGGACACCTTAGGGGCTGTCCTGACTGGTGGGTGACTCCTCCTTGTTTTTCTCATTATCTCCTCCAGCCAAAAGTGGGAGCAGTGGCCCGAGGGGCGGGCATCTCCACTAGCTGGGATGCCCTGGGGCGCTGTAACAAAAGGGGTGAGCCTTTGAGGCTCACCGCCAGGTGTTACAGTTCCTGCAGGGGGAGGTGAGAAGCACCTCCACCCAGTACAGGCTTTGTTCCTGGCCACAGAGTGACAAAGTCACTCCCTTATGTGGCCGGCAACATGTCTGGTGTGTGGCAGGCTGGCAGAAACTGGTCATCCTACACTAGAAGTCGGATTGGTATTCAGGGGGCATCTCTAAGATGCCCTCTAGGTGTATGTTACAATAAATTGCACACTGGCATCAGTGTGCATTTATTGTGCTGAGAAGTTTGATACCAAACTTCCCAGATTTCAGTGTAGCCATTATGGAACTGTGGAGTTCGTGTTTGACAACCTCCCAGACCATATACTCTTATGGCTACCCTGCACTTACAATGTTTAAGGTTTTGCTTAGACACTGTTGGAGCATAGTGCTCATGCACATATGCTCTCACCTGTGGTATAGTGCACCCTGCCTTAGGGCTGTAAGGCCTGCTGAGGGGTGACTTACCTATGCCACAGGCAGTGTGAGGTTGGCATGGCACTCTGAGTTGAGTGCCATTTCGACTTGGTCATTTTCTCCCCACCAGCACACACAAGCTGTGAGGCAGTGTGCATGTGCTGAGTGAGGGGTCCCTAGGGTGGCATAAGACATGCTGCAGTCCGTAGAGACCTTCTCTGGCATCAGGGCCCTTGGTACCAGGGGTACCAGTTACAAGGGACTTATCTGAGTGCCAGGGCTGTGCCAATTGTGGAAGCAAAGGTACAGTTTGGGGAAAGAACACTGGTGCTGGGGCCTGGTTAGCAGGGTCCCAGCACACTTTCAATCAAAATTTAGCATCAGCAAAGGCAAAAATTCAGGGGGTAACCATGCCAAGGAGGCATTTCCTTACAACACATACACCCTTTCACCATGGTGCAAGGGTGCCCACTTTGGCGCTAGGCACCAAATTGTGTGCCGGCGCTGGGTGAAAGGACGGGAATGCACCGTTTCTCATAGATACAGTGCATTACTGTCCTTACGAATTCAATGTTAAGGACCTGGATTACAGCATGAAAACCAGTTCAATGGTCTCCCCCCAGGGTAAAACTGACCATACTGCCACACACGCGAGAAGAGTAATTCTGCATTTAATACTATTTTCTTTGCACAAAAATACCCCCACAAATCCAAAATGGACACGGAGATGCATTTTGTGCTAAGAAATGGCGCTAAGTGCAACAGAACATAAACAGTCACACGAGCAGCTGCTCACGCTCGCTATATGTGCTCCTGACATTTAGCACTAGTTTGTTAGCACAAAACGGACCGTCGCGTCCAAAATGGAAATGAGGATGCATTTTGGGGCAAGAAAACAGCTCTAGATGCCAACCAACACAAAGAGCAGTGTGAAAAATTAATTGTTTCTGCACTAATTTCCCACAAGTTATTCCTCATTATACAAGCAGTCATACACGCCTAATTATTGGTAATTCCACATCAAAGAATAATGCGCAATTATTGAAATTACTCTAATTACTCCCACACAATTAAAATGGCTCCTAGGCCTAGTGATTTGTTTTTGTAGAACTGCGCATACAAAAGCTATTAAAGTGTTTGTGATGGTATCTCAGCCCAGTAAGGTGTCTGGACCCTACTTTTTTGGTAGATTCTAATTTTAGCATAAAATGAAATTTTATTTTAAAGTAGAATTTACATCAGTGCCATAGTTCGGACTGGATAGTGTGCTTTTTCTCTGCGGTAAATTGTGTCATACGGTATCCAAGTTCCAAACCCCCTGCAGTTAGCTTCGACTGCTAAGTATCACTACCCCAAGTATCTTGGAAGTATCGTGGCTATCCACTTGGTGAGCAATAGTACCAGAGTACTAGAAGTTCCAGGTTAGCGATGATACCTATCGGGATCAGCTAGTGATACTGCCTCGTAACTACTGACTGACAGCTGGTAATACTCCCCAGTAATCATTGACTGCTAGTTGAGGATACTGCCCAGTAATCGCTGACTGCCAGTTAGCAATACTTCCCAGTAATCGCTGACTACAAGCTAGTAATACCGCCCTGTAATCACTGACTGCCATCAGGTAATACTGCACAGCAGTCACAGATTGCCAGCTAGGGATACTTCCCAGTAATCGCTGACTGCCAGCTAGTAATATTGCCCAGTAATGGCTGACTGCCAGCTAGTAATACTTCCCAGTAATCGTTGACTACTAGCTAGTAATACAGCGCAGTAATCACTGACTATCATCTGGTAATACTGCACAGCAGTCACAGATTGCCAGCTAGGGATACTCATCACTAATCGATGACTGCAAGCTAGAAATACTGCCCAATAATCACTGCCTTCCAGCTAGTAATACTGCCCAGTATTCGTTGACTGTCAGATAGTAATTCTGCCCAGTAATCTCTGGCTGCCAGTCCACACACAAATAAGGCCTCAAAGTTGACCCTATGAAGATCTCGGTTGTGAGACTTTGACTTTAGTTGAGCTATTCCTTTCTCGACCTTTGACCCCTCCCCGTGCTTGTCTCCATCCAGGCCACAGTGGCACCCGCCTCACTGGATTCATCCCCTAAATGCTCAGTGCAAGGAGAGGGTTCCCACAAACCTTTCAGATGGGGGGAGGGGGGTGCATCGGGGTCTCTAGAGAAGAGTGGCTGGGGAGCGCCAATGTGCGGGGTGCACGTGCTGGTGGGCTGGTTATCGAATACTGCTTGATGTAGGGAGGCACAGGGTAAGGGTTGGTTGACCGTTCATACGTGGTGTCTCGAAGAGGGTACACCTGGGCAGAGAAGAGGTCAGATCTGACTTTTGATTTATGGTTGCATTATAGTAATGGATAAAATACAAAGTTGAATTAACTGCTGTAAATAAAAAAAACGAATGAAAAATTGCACTGTAAGGTCTCTAGTATGGCGAAGGAAGGGCGTGTGCAGACCTGGGGTCTTGAAGGCTTCGACTGACCTTGACCGTCAATTTTGCTTGCTCTGAGGGCATGGGCGTCAATTCTATGTCAGGACCGGAGGCTTCGGATTATGCTTCTCTTAACTTTACTGACAAACACAGCAGCTAATAAAAGTAACGATTTTAAAACTACAAATCCCATGAGCCTTAGACCACCAATCATGGCTCGATATTGTCCATAAATAGCCTAAACGCTATAGTCCTTCCTCTTTCTTTGCTGCTCCAGCAGCCAGTTAAGTCGCGAGCGAAACGCTCCGATGCTTTGTATATGTTTGATATTAAATTAAGCGAGCGTGCATAACAATAACGCGTTGTTTCTTTAAAGCGATCCGGAGCTTCAGCTCCGCTAAAATTCTGTTGTTTATTTGTTGCCTACTGGTGAGGAGCGGGAGCAAGGCCAACGAACGAGCGTTCGCTTGTATCAGAGGACGCAGTCCTCTTTTCATGCCCATGCATGCGCACGCGCACTGATCCGATCGAAGGTTGCCGACCGGCTTTTTCTGCGTGTGTGCACGGAGCGGCATTTTTCAATCTCTCACTCGTCCTGAAATCGCCCACAGGAGCTGCAAAAATACTTTTAGAGCATTGCTCAGGGGGCACATTTGGTTCTTATACCAAATACTAAATACATTAAAAAAATTTAGCAGGTGGCTCCCTCCACATAGAAAATTTTACCGGTTTTCAATTCAATTCAATCTCTATTCACCTGCTCAGGGTTTTTTACCCCCCCCCGTTAACTCCTCCTTGCCAGATACATTAAGATGGCATACTACGCCAATGAGGATGAGCAGTATGGCGAACTGCAGGAGATACCCTCAGAACACCAAATAGAGGAAAGACTGGTGGAGGCACTTGGTTACCACGTGCAAGATTCCGTGAACTGGGCGCTAATTCAGGCCCTCAAACCCTTTACCCAACCTATATCTAACTTTGCCAAAAGAGAATTTTTAGGCGAGAGTAGCCAGCAACCTCACTTACAGGCCGGAGATTCCGGCGAGGCGGTGGGTCTTAACCTGCAACGCTCAAGCGGCACTTCTTCCGTGGAAATTTTGTCGCAGATGGCAACCTCTGTGTTGCGTGACCATGCATATGGAGGTTTTCTTCCTCCTCAAGACTCATATTCTAATCCTTTGCAATCCTCTCATTCCAGTTATCATGACCCTTCCTCCTCAAAATCGGATACAGAGGATTCGCAAACTGACCCTCAACCGCGCAAAAAGCAGCGCAAGACACAGCATAATGTACCCGAGGGTAACCCCCCTCAAGGCAAGAATCTTTTATTCTCTCCAGAAGATATTATCCACCCTCGCTCTACTGAGTGGATTCCTCATCAGGAAGTGGCTAATTACGTCCAAGACGGACTGCGCAGAAGTTTTGAAAAAGAAGTACGCAACACCCTTAGATCGGAATGCCCCCGCCCCTCCCTCCTTGGCAAAGTGGCAGACACGCCAGAGTTGGATCCCAGCATGGCGACCTTTCTCCGGAAATTCGCCAAAGACCCGAAGAAGGGTCTAGACCGTGCCTGGAGAGGTTGCCAGGACAAGTTATTGGACGTGTCTGGTCCTCTAACAAAAATACTGGATTTAGCCATAGAATCCAAAGAAACTGAGATCCCGTTGGATACGGAGGCAATACTTCAATGGGCTCAGAGAGCAATCTGCCTCCTTGGCAACGTAAACTGCGCCATGTCAAAGGAGCGCAGACGATCTTTCCTCATTTGTTTAGACCCTAAGCTCGCAGAGTTGGCCACTAACGAGGCTGGTTCATCGGCCAATGGTATGCTCTTTGGAGATAAGTTTATTTCCAATTTGAGCAAATACGTAGCTACCTTCACAGCCCTCGACAAAGCCCAGTCCAACATCAAGAAGGTATTCAACAACGATCTTTTTATCCGGGCCGGACGCTTCAGGGGTCGTGCGCCAGGCCGAAGATACCAGGCTCCCAGATACGCCTCTCAGGGTAACCGTGGGAGTTATTCAAACCAAGGCAATTTCTACCCCAATCGTTACAGAGGGCGGGGTAGAACCTCCAGAGGATATCGTGGAGGTTACCCCAATCAGGACAACGCAAACGCAGGTGAGAATTATTCCTCCCTCGGAGGTCATATTGGGGGGCAGGATACATTTTCTCCCGGCTTGGGAATCTATTACTCAAGATCCTTGGGTTCTTCAATCGGTCCAGGGCTTCCAACTAGAATTTTACGCCCCCCCGAAGCAAACGAACCCTCCTATGCCTCTCCTTTTTTCCCTCGCAGATCGCAAATTCATAAAAGAGGAGATTCTCTCTCTCATTCAAAAAGGAGCAGTGGTAGAATCCTCTCCTCACCCTCGAGGCTTCGCCAGCACTATCTTTTTAGTACAAAAGAAGGGCGGCGGATCCAGGCTGGTCTTAAACCTAAAACATTTCAACTCCTGGATGGTGTATCGTCACCTCAAGATGGAGGGCATCCATTTCCTCAGAGATCTTTTAAGAGACAAAGACTGGATGGTACGTCTAGACCTCAAAGACGCCTACCTCTCAGTTCCAATTTTCGCACCTCACAGGCGTTTCCTACAATTCCAATGGGATTCCCAGTGGTTCGAATTCAAAGTGCTTCCCTTCGGCCTCTCCTCAGCGCCCTGGTGTTTCACCAAACTCCTACGCCCAGTGGTGCAATATTTAAGAGAACGTGGAGTGCGCCTAATTATTTACCTGGACGACATTCTTATCATGGCCCAGGACAGGGAGCTTGTGCTGATGCACCTCAACTGGACAATGAAGTTACTCCAAGATCTCGGGTTTATCATAAACTCTGAGAAGTCCTGCCTAACCCCTTCACAGAATATAGATTTCCTGGGGTTCCAGATAGACTCTGTGGAATCCTTATTAATTCTCCCGATCAGTAAGCGGAATCTGATCAAGAAAGAGTTGAGGAGAACGCTTGCCTCTCCGACTATATCATTGAGGACATTAGCTCGCGTCGTCGGCCTCCTAGCATCATCCATCCAGGCGATCTTCCCGGGGCCCCTTCATTACAGAGCCCTTCAGAGATTGAAGATTCTTCATCTTCAGAAAGGTCTTCAATATTCAGAGCTAATTCCCCTTTCGGTAGAAACCAAGACAGAGATATCATGGTGGTTAGACCACATGGATGCTTGGAATGGCAGAGCGATTTTTCCTTCCAATCCGGATGTAGTGATAGAGTCAGATGCCAGCCGTTGGGGCTGGGGGGCACGTTGCCGCCCTGTGGAGACAGGGGGCCGTTGGTCCCCGGGGGAACTATCCTACCACATCAACTGCCTGAAACTCCTGGCGGGATCGTTTGCCATAAAATCCTTGGCTCCTCGCCGGGCTCATTGCTGCATCCTCCTGCGGATGGACAATGTCTCCGCAGTCAGATACATCAATCGCCTAGGAGGGACCAGGTCTCGTCTCCTAGCAGAGATAGCGAAGGAATTCTGGCATTTTTGCCTCAGCCAGAAGATTTCAGTGGTGGCGGAATACATTCCGGGCATTACCAATACGACGGCAGATTGGAACTCTCGTTTCCTTCGAGATGGCAGCGACTGGAGGCTCAGTTGGAAAAATTTTCAAGCTCTCCAACTTCGTTGGGGGACATGTCGGATGGATTTATTTGCCTCCCGATTGAACAGTCAGGTCCCTTGTTTCTTCAGTTGGAGGCCGGACCCTCAAGCGAAGGGGACGGACGCCTTCATGCAGTTGTGGCCGAAGGATCTTCTTTATGCCTTCCTGCCTTTTGTGATGATTCCTCGCGTCCTGGCACAAGTGTGTCGCCCACGCTCGGAAATCATTCTAGTGACCCCCTTATGGACTGCTCAACCCTGGTTCCCTTCCGCAATGAACCAGTCATGCGACTTTCCGGTGAAGATTCCGTGGTCTGTGGACCTTCTCTCGGATCCGTCGAACAGTTTTCACCCACTAGTTCTACAGGGACTGTTAACCCTGATGGCCTGGAGACTTTCAGGCGACGATGGCAAGTGCCTGGAGTTTCGGACTCGGCAATGTTTTTCTTATCCCAATCTTGGGCCCCCTCCACTCAAAAAAGATACAAACAGGCCTGGAGGAAGTGGATACGTTGGTGCAATACAAGGAGTGTGGATCCCCTGGGGTCAGAGATTCATGTCATAGTCAATTTTCTGTCAGAATTGGCCTCCCAGGGTTTGGCATATAGGACAATTAATAACTGTCACTCAGCTGTTTCTGCAGGTCACCCCCACATCCACGGGAAGCCGGTAGGAGAGCACCCCTTGATTTGCAAATTGCTTAGGGGTATCCGTATGGTAAAACCCCCTCAACCGAAATATACCTCCTTATGGGATGTTAACATCATTTTACGTTTCCTTAGAAACTGGCCGGATAATGATGGTTTATCTCGCAAACAGCTATCTGCAAAATTGACAATGCTATTATGTTTGCTCTCCTGCAGAAGAGTCTCAGATGTTAAAGCTCTGGATTTTTCAGGTAGAATATTCACTCCTAATGGAGTATCTTTTTCCATTTCTAGACGTACGAAAACTGCATCCAAATGTATTTCATACCCCTCTTTTACGCACAATAAGAAACTGTGGCCCTCATTCTGACCTTGGCGGGCGGCGGAGGCCGCCCGCCAAAGTCCCGCCGTCAGGTTACCGTTCCGCGGTCGAAAGACCGCGGCGGTAATTCTGACATTCCCGCTGGGCTGGCGGGCGGTCCGCCCGCCAGCCCAGCGGGAAAGAGGCTTCCACGATGAAGCCGGCTCGGAATCGAGCCGGCGGAGTGGAAGCTGTGCGACGGGTGCAGTTGCATTTAGGGGCCCTCTTACGGGGGCCCCTGCAGTGCCCATGCCAGTGGCATGGGCACTGCAGGGGCCCCCAGGGGCCCCGCGACCCCCCCTACCGCCATCCGGTTCCCGGCGGGCGGACCGCCGGGAACTGGATGGCGGTAGGGGGGGTCGGAAATCACCTCGGCGGCGCAGCTAGCTGCGCCACCTTGGAGGATTCCAATGGGCGGCGGTACACTGGCGGGAGACCGCCAGTGTTGCCGGTCCGACCGCGGCTTTACCGCCGCGGTCGGAATGCCCATTGGAGCACCGCCGGCCTGTCGGCGGTGCTCCCGCGGTCCTCCAACCCGGCGGTCATTGACCGCCAGGGTTGGAATGACCACCTGTGTGTTGTTCAGTGTTTGAAATGTTATGAAGATGTCACAAGAGAATTCAGACAGAATGTTTCTGGGCAATTGCTGATTTCATTACAAAAACCTTATAATCCAGTCACTGCAGCAACCTTAGCCCGTTGGGTCAAGTGGTTATTAGCTGAAGCTGGTATTGACATAAGTGTGTTTGGGGCTCATTCGGTTAGAGGAGCCATGGCCTTGAAAGCCTTTGCTACTGGAGCCAGGCTAGAGGACATCATGGCTGCAGCTGACTGGTCAAATGATTCCACTTTCAAGGTTTTCTATCACAAACCCATTGTTGATGTAGTGTCAGAAGTCGTAAATAGACTTTGAACTAGCATAATCCGAAGCCTCCGGTCCTGACATAGAATTCAAAAATTTCTAGCTATTGCGTCAAGAATTTTAGATTCTATTAAGGACACGGAGGCGAGGATTATCCCACCCAATTTGCACATTGATGCCAATGATGTTCTAAATGCTAAATTGTCATAATTTAATATGTGAATTAAGTACCCTCCCATGGTATACCTCGATATTAGTTTGATTTTTTGTCTCACTCAGGAGCATCCAACACGACTTCATGAAAATCTCCAATGGATCACCGCTGGTGCAGTTAGTCTCCAATGTCTTGAGATCGTTTCAAGGACCCGGAGGGAGTTTGTTACCAAGTTCTGCAAGTTAACGCATGTTTGAACTGTTTTCGCAAAGAAAGAGGAAGGACTATAGCGTTCAGGCTCTTTATGGACAATATCGAGCCATGATTGGTGGCCTAAGGCTCATGGGATTTGTAGTTTTAAAATCGTTACTTTTATTGGCTGCTGTGTTTGTCAGTAAAATTAAGAGAAGCATAATCCTCGCCTCCGTGTCCTTAATAGAATCTAAAATTCTTGACGCGATAGCTAGAAATCTTTTAATTCACCAACATGCCTGGGGTAGCGGAAGTGACATCACACGCCACATCATTTGACCTTTACTTTGACCTACACATACACATGCTTACACATCAAACACATTCACATATTCATGCTCACCTAAACACACCCTCACCCACAAGCATGCATATAACATACATTTGAAAGCATTATTTCCTTCCCTTGGCTGCCAGATAGGGGCACATTCCAGTCCATTGTACTCCACTTTTATTATACAATCGGTGATTCATTTTATTCACTATTTGCGTAGTGAAATATTGATAGAAAACCACGAAAGGGGGCCTCTGTTTTCCAGGGACTTATTTTGCTACCTCTGGGGCCAGGGGTCGCAAAGACAGTGCCGGGGGTTGCATGGGGAAAGCCGGGGGTCGCAGCTGCGACCCCTGTCGGCCCCTAAATGACACCCGTGTCTGGGGGGGTGCGGGGGGGGGGCAAGAGCCCTTTTTATGTGGTACTAAGGCATGAGCCTTCATTATCTCACATGGGTTCACCCATCTGGTACCAGGACTAATCCACCATAGACCTAGTCCACAAGGACCAACGGTGTCCATTTGAAGGTGTTTATATAAGAGTGACGGGCACAGAAAGTTGAAGAAAATATTGAGGTCGAGGGACGTCACCTTTGACATCATGTTGAACTCAGTAGCTTTTATTAGTGTTATGTGTTCTGAAATATGGTGAGAGTAAAAACAATACGTTTGCTGTCTTTTGACATCAGTTAGTTCCCTCCTCCCGAATTATTCAAGTGTCCTCCGGGATGGAGCTGGACACCACCTATAGAAGAGTGGTTTGTGCCAAGAATGAGCAGGGGAATCCAAGAAAGGGGGATCTCTGGTCCTGAGTGACAGGGATGCTCACCAATCAGAGAGCAGAGACACGTCAGGGGTAGAGAGCTTACCGAGCATTGGAGCCCGAGAACTTCACGAGACACCACGAGGAAGCAAGGGGCCTTCCCCTGCTCCCCCAGGGCGTGAAGAAAATGCTGTTCGAATCCCCTCCTCTCGGCACAGCCAGGTGAGGCCCTGCATAATCCACTCTGAGGTAAGGCGCTTTGTTTCCTGGAGTCTTTGGGTTCTGGGCTGAGTGTACACGTCTTGCGTTTTTACCAGATTTATTGCGGAGGTTCCTATCAAGGTTTTATGAAAACACCTATAGTTTTTTTTCAGTTTCAGGAGACTGCATGTCCCATGAGTACCGAGTTCTGTTCAGCCCTTGACAGCCCAGCAGATGAACACAGACCATGGTTTATCTGTGTGGGAAGGTGGCGTCCAGGCTGTGACCTTGTGAGTGTGCGGCCCTGGCCACCAGTTTATTTATCTTCTTTGTAAATGCTATCCCTGTAATGCGCCTGAATGGCCTTCATTTCATCTGCTTCTTGTGATGAAAGACTGAGTCCCCTGTGGAGTCTATGTTCTGCAGGTATCACGGAGACCTCTGCAACGTGGGTTCAACCAACTGAGTTATCCTGCTGATATGGGTTGGAACATTTTCTCTCGGGCTCCGTAGGGGTCATTTCTCTTACGTCACAGAGTGGGGACATTAAAACAGAGAGCTGGGTTGTTGGAACTCGTAATCTCCACCCGTGGTCTTGCTGCTCTGAGACAAAAAAAGGGAGCAATGCTAGATTGATGCCCAGGGTACCAGTTGGCGGTATCAGCCAGGTAGATGCCACATGGTGGAATGGAATGAAAAAAAAGTGTTGCTTCGCCTAAAGATGGGAGCCCGTTCATAAACATTGTGCGGCGCTTCAGAGGAGAATTGAGGTGCGTGTTACCAAGGCGCTAACAGGTACGTGAGCACGTCGATGTTTTTGTATTAACGCTCCTGCCATCCAGGGAGGTTGTGTGGTTGGGGGTGTTCGCACCCCTCGGTCCTAGCCACAAGGACAGTGGGGCACGTGAGACAGATGTGAGAGGATGTGGCGTTGGTTTGACGTCCGGTGATCCTGGGCAAATCACCTAGTCTCCCTGCGCCCACCAAAAAAAACAACACGTGTCCTTGTGTAAGGAACTGGTGCTCATGTAAAGCGCTCCAATACATTCAGGTCCCTATATAAAACTACAAGAAAATTACAGCATTTTGTGACATCCCATGTTTATTACAGATGCTCAGCGAACATGTACACATGCAGGCATATTATAAACCAGCAGCGCTTGAGCACCAGCGCCTAAAGTCTGCGCACTACAGCGCTGTACAACTATATTTATCATCAGCAGTAGTCAAACAGTTTAACAACCCCGAA
Source organism: Pleurodeles waltl (assembly GCF_031143425.1). Classification (NCBI taxonomy): domain Eukaryota; kingdom Metazoa; phylum Chordata; class Amphibia; order Caudata; family Salamandridae; genus Pleurodeles; species Pleurodeles waltl. The sequence goes on from NC_090448.1 coordinate 1,154,502,695, forward strand.
GAGTGGTTGTAGGACATGTGTAACCTTTTTTGTCTGGATATATCGTTTGGAACATAGAGCGCGTGCTGTGATGCGGGTTCAAGACCCTTTCCCCCAGCGACACGTGACTCGTCCAGGCACCATAAGTCAGTGGCGCAAGAAACTTAAGCACCCCCTGCAAAGTACCTGTAGGGGTGGGGGGTTCCCTCTTAGCAGGAGCCTGTCTCCCGTGTACAGAGTACTGTGCTGAGGGGCCTCCCTGGAGCTCAGCCCCCTACCGCCCGCGCGGGAGCTGCGGGGGCCTTTGTTATAGTACTGCACTTGCGCACCATAAACATGGTAGGTAATGTAACAAAGAACGCCCCATTTCCTTTGCGAGCCTCGGTTCAGTTATTCACGAAGAGGGAGCGCATAAGAGGACCCCTTCCCCGTCCCGCGCCACCCCCGCAAGGAGCGTGAGGTAAACACTTCACGCAGGGCTCCGGCGTGCGGGGCTGGCGCGTATTGTACCGGTTCCCAGTACCGCTTAAACACCAATTTCCAAGCTTTGAATTCCGAATTCAGTGCCTTTCATGCCGCCTTGTGCACAGCAGTAGATAAATGTCCCTAAAAGCCTTTCAAGTGCATGATTGAACGCGTTACAGGCTGAAGGAAGGGGGGGCAGTTCTTAATGTATTGTTGGCTTTTTATGCTAAATCCGTCCCTGAAAGACTTCCTGCTCGGTCTGAGAAAATATTTATCTAGGAACCCACTTGGAAAAGCCCTAGACAATACAGCGCATTGTTTAAGGCGCGTCACATCCTGTAGTCCACCATCGGAGGCTGGAAAGTGTTTAAATTTGGGCCTTTTGGGTGCCCGTGGTGGCACACTGCTTATCTACTTCCGGTTTCCCCTCCAGGCAGCTGTTCCCAATTCTATGGACCAGATAGAGTGCCTTCTGGAAGAATCTCTGACGACACAATGGCGTCCGTCTGGGTCTTATCACGCCTGTGCCACCTGGCCTCTGCGGGGGGGTTTGAGGAGCCCTGGCACCGCACTTTTGAAATACGAAAAAGGATTTCCAAATGCCCCTCCCCAACATCTGGCATTTCAGAGCTGCAGCTGGGGCCAAGCACCAATTTTCAAAGAAAACTTAAAGCAGGTGTTTAGCAAGGTTGATCGATGTGGATGGGTCTGAGGGACAGAAGGTGAAAGGGCATTTCCCAGAATGTGAAAGTTTGGACAAGTGGACAAACAGGTCTCCTAGGTCCATATTTATGGGCAATTGGAGCGGGGCAGCGCTGCAAGCCTTTTTTTTCTATGTGCAGCCCTATGTGAGGAGGGGGGGGGGGGGGGAATGCACCGTATTTATGAAATGCGGTGCAATCCTGTCCTTTTACCCAGCGCACAATTTGGTGCTTAGCACCACACAGGCACCCTTGCTCAATGGTTCAAGGATGTCTGCGTTGCATGCAGGATTGTTTCTGTGCAGGAAGGGACACTTCCTTGCACAAAAACAATCCAGAGAGGCGTTTTCCTCTTTCTATGTGTGCTGCATTCCTGGGGAGGCGTAAGGTTATGGTGATGCCCTGCCCAGGTTTACTTCATTAGTAAATCTGGGACAGCATCAAAATCAATGGGTATTGCATGGAAAAATCCACAGCAACGCCCATGGAACGCCTCCCTGGCATAGAGGAAGGCAATAGAGCGACCTGCGCTGCTTTGCCTTACTCCATATCTATGAAACCATGAAAAGCCACACAAAGTTGATTTGTGTGGCCTCAAAAACGTGGTTGAGGGACTTGGGCTGCTGGAGTGTCACAAAAAGTGATTCTCTGATGGCGCAAGCCTCTTGTCAATAAGCACCCTCGTTCCCATGTCTCACCGCCTCTGCAGCAGCTTGAAGAGTGAGATTTAAGGATGTAGCATGTACCCTCGCCATGAAATGAATGTGAGGTATACCCCATGAGCAACAAAACCCATGTAAACTGGATTGAAACACATTTATGAGCAGCAGCCAAGTGTCTACATGTGAGAAGAGACATCTCTACTCAGTCCTAGCTTTTCAGCTAAGATTACTTTGTATGCTGTGATCTGTGACTCCTAGGGGTGTATCTTCAGGGGGGTGGTATGGGGTGGCACATGCCCCCAACATTTACTATCAATAGGGTAACATGACAGAGCTGATTGACTGGTCAGGTAGCCTCATAAATTGACGTTTCACCTGACTGTAGAAAAGGATATTGTGGCAAGGCCCAGGACAGGATGCACATGCTACCTGAAATAGATGCTGCACGCTGGCTCATCCCTGGGACCCGGCAATACATTACAGACAATAATGGTCCGAGGGGCTGCTTATGTACTTGTAAGCGTGTGCGCATCGAAGTGTTTGCATGTAAGTGAGGGTGCACATGGGGGTGTGTGCATGCCAATGAGTGAACATGCGTTCAAGTGAGCATCTGCATGTTTGTGTGCGAATGTGGGTGAGGAAGTACAAGCAAAACTGTCTGTGCATATGAGTGTGTGTGTGTGTACATGAATGTGTTTGATCTCATGGTTACATGTTCAAATCCTGGTAGATCTACTCAGCCATTCACCCTTCTAAGAATGATAAAATGAGCACCATTGAGCTGAGTAAAACAAAACCTGTTACTCATAGCCAAGATATCCCAAAGGGTAAACGCATCACAGATATATATTCTATTCGTGCATGTCAGTGTGTGTGCATGAGCAGGGGTGTGTGCATGTATGAATGCTGTAGCAAGGTGCAGTATTATGTGTTGTGACTGGGGAGTTTTACCATGTAATAACAGCACATTAACCAGTAATGGACCTCTGGTTTGCACTCGTAAACCTTAGCTCAGTCCTGTTAGTGTGGAAAAGAGCAGTCAGGCTACCTAGAGGAATGTGTAAAGCATTTCAAAATACAAGCATGGATGATAAGTAAATGACATGACTGAAGATAATTCCAAATCCATTTTAGAAAAATAAATCTTATTGTTATATAAATTTCAACATGAAAACAAACTTTTTAAGTTACACACAACTGGAGTTATGAATTTTAGAAGCTTTAGAAAATGGGGTATTTTCACTGTTTAAATAGCTCCCACTGAAGTCAATGGAGAAAATCAAAGTGTGCACTTTGGCACTTGTAGGGTGACTTCCGGGAAGCCCACCTGGACTTAAGGTTCTGCAGGGCCCTAGACCAAGAGTCAACAGTTTCTTATTAACTTGCCCAGGGTGTCCGGGTGCAGAGGTGCTTTGGCTGTCCTTGGTGCTGATGGGTCCACGGCTGCTGATTCATTTGCACCTCTTTGCAAACGGGTTCCAATCGGTGGACACATGCTCTACCCTTTGGATGTAGACATCTTTGTGGGGCCAGGACAGCCAGGACCAGGAATCAACAGTTGGAACTTTGCCACCAAGTGCAGAGGTGGCTTCCCGCTGTCAATCACAGGAGCTGGTCGGGCCAAGATGCTTTGATGCTCCTTTTGAGGACACTCTCTTCAGGATGCAGAACCACAGGAGAGGGGCTGTTGCCAACGTTGGTCTCTATGCTGGGGATCTGTTCTTGAGTCGGTGATGTCCAAGTGGCCGAAGGTTTCCTGATTGGCAACAGACAAGCCTTGGTAGCTGCAAAGGTGTTCCGCTTACACTTCAACGACTAGTGGTCGTCCAGCGGGGAGTAGAGGCTAGAAACTTGGCAGAGACCTCACTCCCACTCTTTGGATGCGGGACACTGAGTTTTTTTAGGCTCACTTACACAGAACCTGCTGGGTTGCAGTTCTTTGACTTCAGCACAGTGTTTAATCCTGCTGTTTACAGGGGACTGGTACCAGCAGTCAGGATAGTCTTTCTTGTCTTCTTGGTGTCCACAGGGGTCCCGCTTGCTGAGACCAACAAGCTTTCACCTCAGTCACTCAGTCCCAGTGGTGGTCTACCAAGGTCACTTCTGTGTCCTCTCTTCGATCTGTAGCCGGAGTCCGAGTCCTGTTGTCAGTGACATCTTCTTTGTGCCTCTTCTTCTTTGCAAGTAAGACCTAACTTTCTGGGGCAGGAGAGTTGCTCAAAACCTCGATTTAGGGGGCATTAAGAATGAGGGGGGCAGTGGCCAATGGGCTACTGGTGCCTGTGGCTAGCCTGCCCTGAGGTGGCCACTTTCTGTGGGAGTGAGTCACTTTCCTACCCAGAATCCACTAAACCTAAGGCTTGCCAAGATGGCAGCACCTATCCCTGGCTGTACAGGCCCCCTAGCCCACCCTAAAGATGTGGCTAGCCTTTTGGGGGTGTATGCCTCTTGCATAGCTAATTTTCCCACCTGTTGGGCTGGACAGGGCACGAAGGGCTTTGTCCTTCACTGAGGGGCAAGTAATTACATTTCAAGAGTGGGTGAAGCCTTTGAGGCTCACCACCTTGATTACCTTTTCACACTAGCCAGCCTGGGGGGGAGGATGTGTGACCTCCTAGCTGCCCAGGCCCTTTGTCTCAAACCTGTGGAAGTGCTAGCACAGCCATCAGGAAGACATACTCGTGTCTGTGGTGGCAGAGGCTCGTGAGAGCCCGCCAAAACAGCAGCGAGCTTGGTAAGTTGGTGGGCACCCTCTAAAGGTGCCACCTGGGCACACGCTAGTTAATCCTTAGCCTGGGCATCATGCTTAAGGTTAAAAAGCAAGATGTTTGATACCAAACACAGGGGGAATAGTCTGGGCCATCATGGAACTGGACATCTGGAAACTGCTCAGATGCCAGACCATGTTATCCTATTGGCCGCCGGTTACTTGTGGTAGCCTTACATTTTAAATGCTATAACGGGAGTCCTATATGCTCATGCATATATTTCTTCACTCATAGTAAAGTGCGCCCTGCCTCCTCGGCTATAGGAGGCCTGCCTAGGGGGGACTGGCCTGTACTATGGGCAGTAAAGGGACTCTGCCTGCACCTAGTGTGGCCAGAGTTACACTCCAGCAGCAGGATGCTTGTGCAGGCTGACATGGCAGCTCTGCAGTCCCACTTTTACTCGGGTCACACAGGGTGGCACAATCAGTGCTGAAGTCCTGGTGACTCCTTTACCACCCTGCCCTGGGTACCACTGGTACTAATGATTACGGACTTGCAGGGGTGGTAAAGTCCTTGCCAACTGGCCTATGCAAGTTGACATACAGTTTAAGGGAAAGAGCATAGGTAATGAGGTCTGGTTAGCAGTCCTAAGTACACTAGCAGGTCAAAAACAACAGTATCAAGCAACAAAAAGTGGGTGATGACCATTCAAAAAGGGGCACTTTACAACATGACCCGCCCAGATGAAAGGAGACGAGCACTAACCTCCCTTCCGGTAGCCCTCATCTTCTAAGTGAAAGAACCTGGAAAGGCCATCTGCATTGGCATGGTCAGTACCTGGTCTGTGTTCCACTACAAAGTCCATCCCCTGTAGGGAAATGGTCCACCTCAACAATTAGGGGTTCTCTCCTCTCATCTGCATCAACCACCTGAGAGGCCTGTGTTCGGTTTGAACCTTGAAGGGAATCCTAGAGAGGCAGGGTCTCAGCTTCTTCAGGGCCCAAACCACAGAAAAGGCTTCCCTCTCAATGGCACTCCAACGCTGCTATCTAGAAAGGAGCCACCTGTGAATAAAAGCGACGGGCTGATCCTGACCCTCATAGTTGGTCTTGACAACACTGCTCCAATCCCAAGTTCAGAAGCGCCTGTCTGGACAATGAATTGTTTCCCATAATCAGGTGATTTTAGGATAAGTGCTGAGCACATGGCTGGCTGCTTTCAGGGTGCCAAAGGCATTTTGACAGGCTGTGGTCCCAATTACCTTCTTGGATTGCTTATTAGAGGTTAACTCAGAGCAGGAACAATGGTACCACAAACTTTAACAAATCTCCTATGGTACCCTGTCGGTCCTAAAAAAGCTCTGACCTGAGTCTGAGTAGTGGGAGGCTACCAATCGATAATGGTCTGGATTTTGGCTTGGAGAGGTCTAACTTGGCCTCCACCTACCAGGTGGCCCAAGTAGACAACATACCCCTGCCCTATCTGGCAGTTAGTGGCCTTGATAGTGAGATCTGCTTGCTGCAGGGTCTGCAAGACGTCTCTGAGATGGACCATGTGATCCTCCCAGGTGGAGCTAAAGACAGCTATATCATCTAGATAGGCTGCACTAAAGTCTTCCAAAGCTGATAGGACTCTATTCGCCATCATCTAAAAAGTGACAGGTGCATTCCTTAAACCAAAAGGCATCACACTAACTGAAAGTAGCTCTCAGGGGTGGAGAATGCAGCTCTCTCCTTAGCTCCTTTGGTCAGTCCAATTTGCCAGTACCCGGAGGTTAAGTCAATGGTACTTAGGAACTTGGCTGCCCTGAGCTTATCAGTAAGCTCATCTGCTCTGGGAATGGGGTGTGCATCTGTCTTAGTGACTGCATTCATCCCTCTATAATCCACACAAAACCTCATCTCAGGTTTCCCACCTTTTGAGTGAGGCTTGGGAACAAGTACCACTGGGCTGGCCCATGGACTATCAGAGGGTTCAATCAACCCTAGCTCTGGCATATTCTTGACCTGTCTTGATGCGTTCTTTGACTTGATTCAACAGTCTGTACAATTTGTTTTTGACAGGTAGACTGTCACTGCTGTTCACATCATGAGTACAACATGTTGTCTGACCAGGGGTCAAAGAAAAGAGCTCTGCAAATTGACTGACAACCTGTCTGCAGTCAGCCTGCTGTTGTGAAGTGAGGGTGTCTGACAGTGCAACAGGCGTCACTGTACCATCTTGAGGATTGGTTGACAGAAGATCAGGGAGTGGCATTGTCATGTCAGCCCTGTCCTGGTGTGGTTTTAAGCAATTGACGTGAATCACTCCGTGAGGATTCCTGGGGGTGCCTAAGTCAACCAAATAGGTGACCTCCACCTTCCTTTCCGCAATGGGATGGGGTCCAGTTCACTTGTCCTGGAGGGCCCTGGGAGCCACAGGCTCCGACACCCACACCAGCTCACCAGGTTGATACTCAACCAAGGCTTCCTTCTGGTCATACCAGTGCTTCACAAGCTCCTGGCTGGCCTGCAAATTTCTGTTTGCCTTCTTCATGTATTCAGCCATACGTGAGCGTAGACCAAATACATAGTCCACTGTGTCCTCCTTGGGCTGTTTGAGAGACTTCTCCTATCCTTCCCTCACAAGACTAAGAGGACCCCTTACAAACAGGGGTCCAAACAGAAATTAAAAGGAACTGAATCCAACCCCCTTCTGAGGAACCTCCCTCTATGTAAACAGGAGGAATGGCAATAGTACATTCCATCTCCTTCTGAGTTTGTCTGGGCATTCCATGATTATGCCCTTAATGGCCTTATTGAACCTTTCAACTAAGCCATTAGTCTGGGATGATAGGGGTGGTGAATTTATATATTATACCACATTCATTCCACATAGCCTTCAGGTATGCAGACATGAAATGTGCCCTTCTATTAGAGACTGCTTCTTTAGGAAACCCCATCCTGGTAAAGATACCCAGTAGGGCCTTTGCAAGTGCAGGAGCAGTTGCAGTCCTAAGAAGGATTGCCTCTTGGTACCTAGTGACATGGTCCACTACCACTAAAATGAATCCGTTCTCAGATGCAGGGGGTGGGTGAAGGGGAGCATCCATGTCTTTTCCTACCCTCTCAAAGGGAGTCCCAACCACAGGTAGTGGAATTAAGGGCGTCTTTGGTTGTGTGCCTGTTCTGGCACTGGCTTGGCAGGCCACACAGGAGCAACAAAACTCCTTAATTTTTTCAGACATCGGGTGCCAATAAAAATGGTCCACCAACTGGTCCCAAGCTTTGGACTGTCCCAGATGCCCAGCCAGTGGAATGCCATGTGCTAAAGTTAGGATGAACTCTCTGTACTCCTGGTGGACCACCAGTCTCCTGGCTGCCCCGGGGTTGGGGTTCCTGGCTTCAGTGTGCAGCAGGCCATCTTCCCAATAGACTCTATGAGTGCCAGTGGTATCTCCTTCTCCTTGCCTGGCAGTGTGCTGCCTCAGGCTCTCAAGAGTTGGGCACCTTCTTTGCTCTTGGCAAAGCTCTTCCCTGGAGTGCCCCTCTGCACTGAAATGATCTGCCAAGCCAGGTTTCCTCAGATGCAGTTGCCTCCTCAGGCATCAGGGCCTCACCCTAGGGTGAGTTCTCCCCTGATCCTGTGTGGAAGTAGAGGCTGGGTCAGCAGTTCTCTTGGTCTTAAGGTGCTTGGCCATATTTTCGAGCTCCAGCTACTTACCTTTACCCTGTGCTCTTTTTGTTACACACAACCACCCACCCACCCAGGGAGACCCAGCATTTCTGCATGAGCCCGCTTTTCTACCTCTGCCCATGCAGAAGTTTCTAAATCATTGCTTAATAGACACTCTAGTGGAATGGCATGATACACAACCACCTTCTTTGGACCAGTAACTCCTCCCCACTCTAACTTCACCAAAGCCATTGTATGAATCTTAGTCCCATTGTCAGCATTAGTAATCAGGTGACTTGCACCAGGGATCATTTGGTCTGGGGAAACCAGTTTGGCTGTCACCCCAGTGACACTGGCACTTCTATCACTCTGAGCCTCTACCCCAGTCTAATTAATTCTTGACCTTTGCCTATACTTCTCCAGGCTTGGAGGCAAGTCTGCCAAGGGTACAATGTCCACCCCTCCCAGGGAAACCAGGGTAGCCACGGTGTAGCCTCTGGCCTCTCAAGAGTATACCTCTACAACCACCCCAATACTAATAACACCCTCGGATTGCCCCTCAGTGGGGGGCTTCTTAGAGCAAATTGCATCACCCCTCTTACACCCTGGCTGCTGGCAGTCAAAGCATGTCCCAGCCTTCCTGGGATCTGAGTGTTTCCCCTGACACCCTTTTCCTTTGGACTGGGAAGAGTCTTGGGGTCCACCCTCCTTTGAGCTCTTCCGGGGGCCTGATGAGCAATCTGTCTTTTTACTTTTTTTCGATGCTAGCCCCCTTCCCCTGCTGAGAAGTTTGTGCACCCTTCCTGGAGTCACCTCCACCTTGGGCCTTGTTCTGGGTAACCATGGACCTGACCCACTTGTCAGCTATCTTCCCCAGCTCTCTGGGAGAAGAAAACTCTGAATCCACCAGATTCTGTCACAATTTCTCTGTGTAGCAATCAGTCAGGCTATGCTCTTTCATTAAAAGGATTATATAGCACTTCATAAGTGTCAACTTTATTGTTGTTTATCCAGTCCTCTAGTGTTTTGACTGAGGAATCAACAAAGTCTACCCAAGTTTGGTCTTGACCTTTATGGGTATCCCTAAACTTTACTCTGTACTCCTCAGTGGTGAGTCCAGACTCTTCAATGAGGGTCTCCTTCATATGGTGATAGGATTCAGCCATTTCCTCTGGAAGGGTCAGAAGTCTATCTCTGCCCTTAGGTGGGAATAATTCCCAAAGGAGAAAGCCCCATTGCTGTGGATGAACCTTTTCCATTCTGCAACAGATCTCAAATGCTGCAAACCGCTTGTATATATCATCACCTGCAATGTATGCTGGGACAATCCCTTTGGGAACCTTAGGGTCAAATGACCCTTTACTTTCCTTATTTATACTGCTGCCACCATCTTTGGAAACTAGTCCCAATCTAACCCTTCTCTCTTTTAGGGCTAGTCTCAAGCTTGTTCTCAAGAGTACTGCTTCTCCTTCGAGTAGGGGGCCTACTAGAGTGACTTTGTACACTTCACACTGGTGAAGAAGGTCTGGGGAAGGGTTGAGACTCAAGGTCCTCCCCGCCTTCCCCTGCACTTACTGAGGCCAAGGCATTCTCCTCTACTCCTACGACTTCTCCTTATGAGGAGGAAGTCTCTTCCCTAGTTTTCTGTTCCTCAAATGAGGTGAGGCCTTCTACAAGGTCCTTTCTTTTAGCAGTAGCCCTAAAGCTAATGCCCCTAGCTTTCCACATTGCCCTCAGATCATTGATCTTGAGGATGGTAGAGTAGGCTGATCGAGGCTCAGGATATTCTCCATTGTGCACTTGTTTATCCAAGGAGTTGGGTGCGTTTTAAAACTTTTAAAAACTCTTTTACCTGACTACCTATGTTACTTGGAAAATTACTTTTGAGTACTTTTATGGCCTATTGGAAGGGGGGTGTAACACAGAGCCCTAGCAATCCCAATTACCCTTACTTTTGGTAAAAATCAAAGAAATACCTTTTGTGTCTAGAGACAATTTAGGATTTCCTGTGTACTCAAAAATATACTTATATCTAAGTGGCAATCAAAAATATACTTATATCTAAGTGGCAATGTGAAACACAAATTCAAGATCCGCACCACTGAAACATCAATGTAGCAAGGTGGCAGTATTATGTGGTATGACTGGGGAGTCTTACCATGTAATACCAGCACATTACCCAGTAGTGGACCTCAAGTTCACACTACTAAACCTTAGCTCAGTCCTGATAGCATGGCAAAGAGCATTCAGGCTACTTAGCGGAACATATGTAAAGCATTTCACAATACCAACATGGACGATAAGTAAATGACACATCTCAAAAGAAATCCAAATCCAATTTAGAAAAATAAAGCTTATTTTTATATAAATTTAAACAGTAAAATGAACTTTTTAAGTTACACACAACTGGAGTTATGAATTTTGGAAGCTTTAGAAAGTAGGGTATTTTTAAATGGCTCAGACTGAAATCAATGGAGAAAATCAAATTGTGCACTCAGGCACTTGCAGGGTGAGTTCCGGGGAGCCCACCAGGACCTAAGGTTCTGCAGGGTTCTAGACCAAGAGTCAACAGTCAGCCTCTTATTACCTTGCGCAGGGAGTTCAGGTGCAGAGGTGCTTTGGGTGTCCTTGGTGCTGACGCGTCGCTGCTAATGCATTTGCACCAGTTGGCAAACGGGTAGTTGAAGGTGGACACACACTCTACCCTTTTGATGTAGACGTCTTTGTGGGGCCAGGACCAGGAATCAACAGTTGGAACTTTGCCACCACATCTGGTGGCTCTGGGTGCAGAGGTGGCTTCTAGCTATCAATCACAGGAGCTGGTCGTACCAAGGATGCTTTGCTGCTCCTCTCAAGGTCACTCTCTTCAGGATGCAGAATCACAGGAGAGGGGTCGTTGCCACATTGGTCTCTATGCTAGGGGGCTTCCTCTGGAGTCAGTGATGTTGGAGTGGCAGCTGGTTTCCAGATTGGCGACAGACAAGTCACGGTAGCTGCAAAGGTGGTCAGCTGGTACTTTGACGGCTGGAGGTTGTCCAGCAGGGAGTAGAGGCTTGAAACTTGGCAGAGACCTCTCTCCCACTGTTTGGATGGTGGACTTTCAGGGGCATATTTATACTCTGTTTGCGCCGGATTTGCGTCATTATTTTGACTCAAATTCAGCGCAAATTTAACTCCATATTTATACTTTGGCGCTGGACGGGTTATGGAGTGTGCGTCATTTTTTGGATGTGAAAACCTACCTTGCGCTAATGATATGCAAGATAGGCGTTCCTGTTCAAAAAATGACTTTAAGGCATGTGCGACTTATTTATACTCCTGCGTCATTTTTAATGCACAGGAGGGGGCGGGCCTTAAAAATTGGCACCCAGCCTGATTTGTACCGTTTTTTAACGCGTGGGTCAGGGCAGGCGTTAAGGGACCTGTGGGCTAATATCCATGGTCTCCAACCATGGAAGCAGTCCATAGGTGCCCTTCCCTGCCCCCAGGGACACCCCCTGCCACTCTCGCCCACCCCTGGAGGACACCCATGGATGGGGAGACCCATCCCAGGTAAGTACAGGCAAGTATACATTTTTTTTTTAAAGTGGCATGGGGGGGCTAACTTGGGCCCCTCTACATGCCACTGTGGCCAATGGCCATGCCCAGGGGACAGAAGTCCCCTGGGCATGGCCATTGGGAAGGGGGGCATGACTCCTGTCTTTCCTAAGATAGGAGTCATTTCAATGGGGGTTGTGCGTCAAAAAATGTCTCAAGTCAGGTTAGAGCCAAGATTTTTTACGCTAACCTGACTTGCACCATTTTTTGACGCACAACCCCCATTCTTCCCTACGCCTGCATCGCCCGGTTAGAGTCATTTATTTTTACTCTAGCCAGGCCGCAGCGTCGGCTAATGTAATTCCATAAACAAGGCGCCCGGCTAGTGCGTCGGAATGGCGTTAGCCGGCGGTAAACTTTTTGATGCAAACCTGTGCTGGCGCTGGTTTGCGTCAAAAAGTATAAACATGGACCTCAGTTTCTTTAGACTCACTCACACGGAACCTGTCGGGTTGCAGTTCTTTGACTTCAGCATGGCGTTTATCATCCAGCTTACAGGGGACTGGTACCAGTCAGGGGAGTCTTTCTTGGTTTCTTTGTGTTCAGTGAGGTCCCTCTTGCTGGGACCAATGAACTTTCACCTCAGGCACACGTCGACCACTCAGTCCTACTGGTGGTCTATGTAGGTCACTCCTGTGTCCTCTCTCCACCCTGTGGCTGGAGTCCAGGTCCTGTTGTTGGTGATGAAGTCTTCTTTGTGCCTCTTCGTCTTTGCAAGTAAGATCTAATTTTCTGGTGCAAGGGGAGCCCCTTAAAACCTGATTTTAGGGGGCATTGAGGTTGAGGGGGGCAGTGGTCAATGGGCTACTGGTCCCCATAGCTAGCCTGTCCCTGTATTGAACACTTCCTGTGGGAGTGGGTCACTTTCCTAACCAGAATCCTCTAACCCTAAGGGTTGCCAAGATGGCAGCACCCCTCCTTGGCTGTACAGACCCCCTAGCCAACCCTAAAGGTGTGATTAGCCTTTTAGGGGTGTATGCCTCCTGAATAGCTAATTTCCCCACCTGTCGAGCTGGGCAGGGCAGGAAGGGCTTTGTCCTTCACTGGGGGACAAGTAATTATATTTCAAGGGTGGGTGAAACATTTGAGGCTCACCGCCTTAATTACTGTTTCATACTAGCCAGCCTCGGATGGAGGAGGTGTGACCTTCTGACTGCCCAGGCCCTTTGTCTCTATCCTGTAAAAGTGTTAGCACAACCAGCAGGAGGGCAGACTTGTGTCAGTGGTGGTCGAGGCTCAAGAGAGCCCGGCAAAACAGCAGAGAGCTTGATAACTTGGCGGGCACCACCTAAAGGTGCCACCTCAGCACATACTAGTTAATCCTGAGCATGGGCATCATGCTCAGGGTTAAAGAGCAAGACGGTTGATACCAAACTTAGGAGGACTCGGCTGGGCCATCATGGAGCTGGACATCTTGGAACTGCCCAAATGCCAGTCCATTTTTTCTATGGACCGCTGGTTACATGTGGTAGCATTATGTTTTAAATGCTATCACGGGGTCATATATGCTCATGTATATATGTCCTCATTCATAGTACAGTGCCCCCTGCCTCCTGCGCTATAGGAAGCCTGCCTTAGGGAGGACTGACATGTGCTATGGGCAGTAAAAGGACTCTGCCTGCACCTGGTGTGGGCAGAGACGCACTCGAGCAGCAGGATGCTTGTGCAGGCTGACATGGCAGCTCTGCAGTCTCACTTTGGTGGCACAATCAGTTCTGTAGCCCTAGTGACCCCTTTACCACCCTGCCCTGGGTACCACTGGTACCAGTTATTAGGGACTTACATACAGTTTAAGGGAAAGAGCACTGGTACTGAGGTCTGGTTAGCAGGCCTCAGTACACAAACATGTCAAAAACAACAGCATCAAGCATAAACAAAGTGGGGGGTGACCATCCAAAAAAGGGCACTTTACAACATATGCGCACATGATTGTCTGTATCGCAACGACTGGAGCACCACTGAGGAGTTCAGAACTGAGTTCACTGGCAAAAGTATCAGTTTGTTAATCATGAGTAGCTGAATGAATGGTGTTATCAGGTAGAATGTTCAGGGTGTTGGTACCTGGGGACTGAAATAGCAGGGGCCACAGCAGGTCAGGAGACTCTGTAAAGTTCATTGTGAGTCATCGAGGGATGGCTAGCAGGAGTAACACGTGTGTGTGTGTAGGTGTCTGTCTCTCTGCAAGTCATTACTAAAGAGCCATCTTCCGTCAGGTGAGGGATATTGGCCTGCTGGTTGTCAGCGATGAATGTGTCGGTAGAGAAGTGTGTGCTTTGTGTGTAAGGAAGGAAAGAGGGACCCAGCTAGGACTGCTGCAGGAAAGGAGTGAATGAGAGTTTACCAGCAAAACAGTGTGCCTTACGCCAAGAACTAAAGTGATGCGGGGAGCTGCAGGTCAGGCCTCGGTTGCACTAGTAAAAATGTGTCCTGCTTGACTGATTGATGTGGGGTGCTGCAAATCAGAGGGGTCAGCACATCTGTGTGTATCAATTAGCAGAGTATATGTGTTTGTATAAGAGAATGTGTGTGTGAGAGAGAGCTTGAGCTCAGTAGGTCAGTAGTAGTAATGAGGTTTATTGGCAGGATGGTGTCTTGTGTTCAGCAATAGAATGAATTTGATTGCTACAGATTGCTCCTGCTTAGAACTAAAGTGCTTTGCCCCAGCTGTGTGTGACTTAACTGGCTTGTGATTTGATTGAAATTCACGAGTGAGGGTCATTGTTTGGGGGATGAGTCACAACATTGGCATCCGGGTGTTCTGAATGTCAGGAAAGGGCACTTTCAGGGCTGTGTTAGGGTTGAGTCCTGCACCTAAACTTGGACACATGACAATACCTTGTCCATTGTATTGTAACCTACTTCATGTATGTAAATAGTGTTTGTATGATGGGAAACCAAACCTAGCCAAAAGGCAGCAGAGACCTATACAGTGGCAATGGGAAAGGTGCAGTCAACAAGTAATTGGAGATGTAGCTGGATTTGGAGAGCAGAAGTGGACCTTTGATGCATCCTGATGTCGTTTTCTCTAAAGGGATGCATCTTCAGATCTGTTCTAAATTGGGGCAGTGATGGGCTGGTCCTGATGGAAGTGAAGTTGTCATTCCAGATACCGGACTCACAGAAAGAGAGGGCCTGATGCTTTGTTTTTCCTTTTTTACACTTCTTCGTCTCCAGTCCTCTCTGTGTTGGTCCACAGAAGTTGGGCTTTCTGGGCGGAATGGGTTCACTTTCTTAAGTAGGGAATGCCGGTACCAACTTGTCTTGAAGGCGAGGTCAGTACCCAGGGTGAATCCGAGTGACTTGGGTGACTACTGAAGTTTGGGGGTTGAGGTTCAGGTCCTTGAGCTATAAGGGTCTCACAGTTTGAGATCTAGGTTGTACCAGATGTCTAATATCTGAGTGGCGAAAGCTGCCATATAATGTTGTATGTGTAGTTTTTTTTTATCCTGGAGTGTGGAACCCTTCATGTGTCAGCTGATATGGCGATAGAATGAAATGTCTGCTCGATGATTTGTAGTAATGCACCACTTTGTGGCACTTATTTATCTGCATCTGAATGATGAAACACTGCAATTGCCTTTTGGAGTTTAAATCTGTGACCTGTGCACAAGAATATTGTTCTAACAATCAGAATCAATACTCTTTGGAGTACCCACACTGGGCTATATTCTGTGTGTCACATCAACTGAAGAGACAACTTGGTAGCAGAGGGCTAGGTTCCTCGGACAGTAGTGTGGATTTGGTTACATCTTTGGGCTTTACATGTGTTGGTCGATTAGCAGGAAGATTTGTCGAGGGAGTGGGGTAGGCACGCAAGATGCAGGATACTATTATATGTGACCCCTCTTTCCATCTCTAGCTAGGATTCTTTGTCATTGCCCCATGTGCTCTTATGCGACATAATCTTGTCTACAGAAATAGGTATTCTGTAGCTGTCTAGCTTGAAAGCTGCAGTCCACATCCAAATCCAGCAAATATAGGTTTTCAGTGTGCCATCTTGGGGAATAAACAGCAAAGTGGTTTTGCTGCTGAATAGTCTAGTCTAGATCGGTACAAGTTTGAACCTGCACGAAACCTCAAACTTCACTTGTGGGACTTTTGCAGCCATCAGGACATGACTCTACATGTGGGTGCACCGCCTGCAGTAGGAATGCTGTTCTGAGATGACTTGCCTCTCTGACTGCTTAAAGAGTTCCCGAAGTGACAGAACACACCCCACCATGACGCGGCAAGTGTAGAGTCCCGAAACACACGCCCACTGCACCCCAGAGACTGGAGATATTGCAATAGCAAAAGAAAGTAATATTGGTGGATCTGGTCCAGTGGCCGAGGGAAAAGAAAACAATGATGGACCAAGGGCAGGCGACGAGCTCTGGCATAGTGGCTCTGTCTGGTGAGTTTGCTTACCTGCATCAACCAAAGAAACAATAACCGTCCACCCCCTAACAAGATTCCTGTCCTGTACCACAACCTTCTTACCTGCCTCCATCATGCTGGGCATCATGTGTAGGAGTGAAGATCTTCCGCATGGTGAGCTTTGAAAATGTTCAGAGGTTCCTGGGATTTTGGAAAAGCTTTTGAGGTGTTGGAAGCCCAACAGTAGAGGCCCCCTACGAGCCTTGAACAAGAGGTGTCAGCTTCTTCTCTGGTGGGTCCTAGTTCTGCTGCTTTCAAAGCTACTGAAACTATTCTGAAGGGTACCCTGAATTCCTGCATACGCACAGACAAAATAATTGTATGTCTGCGATCACTGGCTCCTAAAATGGGTTTTCCCGGAACAATGCAACTGCTATTGGCCACTTTCAAGCTACTGACCTTGAATTCCAACCCATATAATATACAGGATGAAATTTATAGTTCTGTGTACTATTCAAAAGGCCTTCCACAGCCAGGCCCCATGCTACCTGCAGATGCCATCCTTATGTGTACCAACCATGAACCTCCAATGTAAGACCCCAACAATTTACCAACCAATGTCCAAGGCACAGAAATATGGGGACATGTTAATCAAGCTTACAAGGCTGGAGGCTTTGGGGTTGTTCTTGAACTATCCCTGGGAGAACAGGCAAGCTAAGCTGCTTCATTTTAAGGTCTTTTCGAACAAACCTTTTTCTCCTTCCTACATAGAAAGACCAGAGCAGGGGGTGGTGGCTCAGACAGCGGCCTGGGTGGACTGCCCCCAACAACAGGCGAGATTAAAATAATGTTGGGCCACCAAACATATATTTACAAAAGACGAAAACCTAATATCGTGATTTTTTTCTTGGCTGTGAGAAGTTATTGTTTAGGGCAATTGGGTTTATTTTGTCAAAATAAAAATATTTTATTTGTGTGAATTTTCATAAATTGAAAACCCGAAGTTTGGCAGCAAAATGAGTGTGCTACTACTGTTTGAACCCCTAAAAAGTAAGATTAGTGTAACCAGTCTCTTGTTAACGCCTGCAATGGCACTCTGGGCCTCCTGTACTGCCTGAAATTGCATTATGATGTATTTTTTCATATTCTGCCGCTTTCAAGAAGATACTCAAATACAGCATATGATTGAGCACCTGCTTCGAAGGTGCAGGAGAGTAAGCAAATTGTATAAATGTAGGAAGATGCTTAGATAAATCATAGGCCAGTGAACACAACATTTTCTGAACTCTAACACTTGCAGCTTTTTAGACATTGTACTGAAAATTGCGCCTTTTTCTCACCAATTTCTGAAAACAGTCTTGGCTAGACTCAGTCTTTTCTGGGAGGTTTGGACTTGCCTGTACCCCTTGAAAGTGCTGGAAAAATTCTCAAGTACGTCTTTAGGACGTATCAATTTATAATAATGTGTGGTACAGTTCATCTTTCCTATGTTACAGGAGATGTTGGGTGAAGATTGAGGGCATCAAAGAGAAGATGTCATTTGTATTTGCTGCATTTCTTCAAGTTTGATTCAGTACAAATCTGGATCTCCTAAATATCTTGTATAGGTATTTGTCCTGTGGCCTTTCATTCAGCATTTTTTGGAATTAGGACCTGCTTTAAAGAACCCATTCAAAACAAATGCACAATTCAGTGACCCAAGCGAATCACACAGCATAGCACTTGCACAATACAACCCTTGCACACATATACACTATTGTGTGCCATGTCAGTGTGGAATTGTACCTCTTTGTAAACACTGCCTTAAGTTATCCTGTATTGTCTAGCATTTGTTTAATATTCCACTAGTCTTTGAGGCAAGTTATTGCTTAGAGTTTTGCGAAGTTGTTTTGCAAGTGGAAGGTGATACAAGTCTGCTGCCACTATCTATCTATATATTAATGCTACCAAGACTATTTGTAACAGTGTTGTATTGTAACTGTATTTATATAGCGCTTAATACCCCTGACAAGGCGTCGAAGCGCTTTTCGGTGTAGCATGCTACTCTGAGACCCAAAAGGGTTAGTGGTGGATTAGTATAGGGAAACAGGAGTATAGTATCAGTGTAGGAAAATATGAGTTGATTTGAGCATTCGGCATGTGAGTCTGTTAGTTGGATTGAATAGAATAATGGAGGGATAGAGGGAAGAATCTAGGAGGTGTTAATTGGGAGCTCATAGTAGTAAGATGAGATGTGGGATGACTAAGGGAGAGATGGAGGAGGGAAGAATCTGTAGAAAGGAATTTTCGTAGCTCTAAACTAATTACCCTAACTCCACCCCCCCAAAATCAAGCTCCAGTCCACCATGTGTCCTTTTTAGTTGAGTACCGTCTGTTGAATCATCTTCTTCCATAGAGTCTTGCAGAAATAGTTCCACTTCCTGTGAAGAGGCAGTGAGATAGTTTTAGAGTAGATGGTGTTGATCACTGTCGTGTATCAACCTGAAAGTAGTTTCCTGTAGGCCCCTATTTTACTAAGGAGTCATACATTTTGAAAGTACTGAGTTCATCAAGGTGATCACCTAGGATTCGTAGTAGAATATCGGCCTGATTTTTATCTTGGTGGAAAGGGAGCTCTGTCTCAACGGTGACAGAGTTCCCTCTCCGACAAAACTATGGTTTGCCTGCCTGATTTAAATACAGTGGACCACAGTTTGACAATGGTGGAGACTACTCTTTCACCACCACCATAGTCAAACTTCTCCAACGGCTCGATGGAGTAAGGGCCGTGAGAGGGCTGGCCACATGTCCAACTGCCTAATTTAGAGGGGCAGACACATACTCATTCTTTAATGCCAATCATGCCAGGAAGAACCGTACAGTAAGGGGCACTGAAAAGGGCTAAATTTTCCCCTTGCCACAGGAGGAAACTCCTGTGGTGAGGGGGGCATTGTTTCTTTTAATTTCGAAAAGAAAATCCCGCTTTGGGATTTGCTTTGGGATTTTCTTTTTGAAAATAAAAATATATAACTTTGACATATGACTCCGTCATGATTGATGGAGCCATCCAGCGTAGTTACAATGCAGTGGTAGGAACCGCCATAGGGGCGGCTGCTGTCAATGCATACAATTTCTGTTGAGCCAGCGGACATTTCATATTTTTGCGAGTGGCACTACTATCACGGCAACAGAGTAATTTACTCCGTCGCCTGTTGAAGGACTGACCATCCGCCAAATTATAAATCAGGCCCTATGTGTCAGTTGTTGGTATCCCAAAAATTGTACAAGCTATAGGTGAAACCCCATCTACAAGTCTTAAAATGATTTAACTATTTTATCCCTTACGTTTGGCTGAAGAGAGGAGCCCTTTCTGCGACCATGAAGGCTAGTGTAGAGATTCATTATCAACTGTAACTGCTGCGTTGTTCGAAAAAGGTGTGCTCAAGTGCAGGTATCCTTTCTGCTGTAGGAGTTTGTGACAACTTTCCCAAACATTGTGGGGCCCAAATAAGATGAGTGGCGGTCTCCAATCTAGGTCATTCATGACTGGGGAGTCGCCGTATGATACAGTTCTACAGTTGGAAGATGCAGGCCTCCTGCCGTGGTTTCGCCTTTGATTGACAAGTGATCTTCCCTTGCCAGATGTATTTCCTGATATGACTGTCAACTTGCCATGACATTATTGGCAGTGGTAGCAGTGTGTCATTTCTATATAATAAACACCCAACAAATATTCTGCATGTGGCTTACTCATGAATCCAGTTATTTGAGCCAATTTTGAGGGGTATATCTTTGAGCTTCCTTAGGAAGTCTTCTGTGGTAACATGGGTCCATTGTAGAACAGGAAGAATTAGATGAGCTGAAACCTCACTGTCTGTTGATTCAGTATGAGAAAGAGCATCAGCCTTTCTGTGTCTGTTGATATTGAAATGGAAATGTACAGAATAACATTGACCCGGTACACGTGTGCACTGATTTTTTATAATCGGTCCAAACTTTGATTTTATGAATAGCATCTTTCAACTAATGTCTTTAGTGCCCAAAATATTAATGACCAACTAATCTCTGTCATATATTGTATGATGTCTCAGCTTCGTTTAAGGAACAGGAGTAGTAAGCACTTGGATGACTGTATATCCTTGAGGCAGAATCAGGAACTGGACTGAATGGCACGTACAGCTGTTGAAGAGGCATCAATGTCAAACATGAATGGTGTGGGCACATGGGGTAGTCTGAGTAATGAAGCTGTGCTAAATAAGTCCTTCAATTTTGCAAAAGCTGTTTCTTTTCTGAATTAAAGGAATTTGTTTATATTTTTGTTGCTGTTCTTTTCTCTTGTTAGTTGATGTTCTGTTGGAAGACCATGATACAAGTCTGCTGCCACTATCTCATCAGTCCAGACATCCTGAACAAGGTTAATTTTGGAAGATAATCACATAGGTAGCAATATCTTGAGAGGCATACTTCTACGAGAATAGCCTCTGTGCTGTTTGTCTTCATTCAAACACTACACAAAATGTGGCCATGAACATATCATAATGAGTTAATCATAGATAATTTTGAAATATGAGGGGCGGGGCCCAAGTAAGAGTTCCTTAGTGAGGACAGATAGTATAGAAGAAACATGGTCTGTGTCCATAGTAACATGTTGCTGACTATTCACAAAATATAATTAATATTGTGCAATGAGTGCAGAATTGTCTTGGATCACCCGAGAATTTCTCTGGTGGGCCATGGCAATCCCCATCATCCCCAATGCAGCTGGACTTAAAGTTGTGGTGCCTAGGGAACCATCAAAGAGTTTGAGACTACCACAGCTCCAAAAGGATTAATAGCGGGGAGCACGGGACGTTCTGCTGGACTATGTTGCAGATAGTTAAGTCTATGTAAAAAATGACCTGACTGTACATAGCTCTTGAGTGAGTTGTGGCATGAGTTAAGGAAGATAATGAACTTCCCAATTCATGTGGGTTGACAAAAATGCAATGACCTCTGAGCTATTTTGATCTGGGCGATGGTGCACCACAGTGCTTAATTTGTAAATAAAAATGCACGGGTGCCCAAAGCTCTCCTTTTAAACATTCGGCTGCTCCAATTAAATGTGCGAACACGGAATACTGAGGCAGCGGAATCCTGAAGCCATCTCGGGCCTCTTCAATCCATTTACAGCCACTCCCTGCCCCTTCAGCTCACTCCTGCAGCTTTCTGCTTTCTCCCTTTGTGATGCTTTTTCATTTTTCTCTCCCTCCAACTTTCCCATATGTGTCTTTTGCTCACAGTAAATGCTTGAGGCAGACAAATACGTGCTGGTGCTCCGCACCGGAAACAACAAGCACTTATTAAGCACTGGTCCACCACCTCTCTCTTGCCCACTGACAGAGCACTTGCAGTATCAGGTGCCCTGACTATAGGTGAAATAGAGAAAAGGGGAACAGAGAATAGGGGTAGCAATGGTATGGGTTTCATCTCTGGGGTGAGAACGCACACCGGGTTTACTTCCTGCATAGTGCAACAGTTGCATGCAGAATGAGGGCTAAGTTAAGCATAGAAGCATAGAAATAGGCAGCAAGTTCATGAGTGATCTTGAACTATATGACATAAATTACACACATGGAATCACTTCCTCAAAGGATATGAGGGGAGGCACTCATTTTCTAACTTTCTAAGTCTGTCAGTAACCAATATAAGATTGCAGGAGAAGAGAAGAAGTTCAGAGGTTGAAGCCTCTACAGCAAAAAGGAGGAGAGACACTATAGAAGAGACTGGAAGGAAGATTTCTAGAATATCACATGAAGGGGAAGGTTAGTAAACAACACACATACACTTGAAGGAGAAGCCTGGTGCGACTTGGAATGGGAGCAGAGAATCCATCAATACACTCAGTTGTCAGGCAAGGTGTGTCAGTCTTTTCGATTGGTGAATACTGGGTCTGCCAATGATAAATCAGAGTCACAAAAGTTTTGTTTGCTGTCACTATCTTGGACTGTAAACTCAGTATAAGGGTAAACTCCTCTGTCTTGAACCAGTAATCATGTTGCTCTAGTTCTTTCAACACAAGGATACACCCGGCTATCCTGGCCTTCAATCTATGCTCCTTCTCCATGAGGACAAGGGTACAAACAAGCACATACTGACCACCATGAGTGTTGAGCATTTCTGAGCCTCAACTACTCTACAGGGTCCTATTTGTTAATTCCTACCTTTGCTTGAAAGTCAGACCATCTTCTTTTAGGATGACTATGAAATATTGATATTTTCCTCAGTGATCTAACCCTAAAACCGTTGGCCAGGGTATGCTGTGTGAAGGTACGATAACCTCCTTAGATTAAAGAGCTAGCTTTTTGTTCACGTCACCTAGACCTCCCTTCATCAAGATACACTTCAATTAAAACACATTTTAAGGGAAAACCCTAGGCCGGGATCTACAAACAAGAAAAGACCTGTGATGAATATCAACCATTCGCAAGTCAGTTAATACATGCATGAAACATATGATGCCAGGAGTCGGAGACACATACTATATCCAAAGGCTGACAGGCCATGTTTTTGGCACATCCTCTCTCATCTCTCTTTCCTTGACTTACCACATTTTCCAGTGCCATGCTGCAAGTTCTTATCATGGCAAGTTCCTTCATCGAAACAGAGATTAGTTTATGTGTGTGTATTATTTGTTTGCATATCATGCAATATGTGGGCTATTCTAGGCAGATATGTTGTTTAATATTGTGTGTACACGTGAAGATTACAGCATTCTGTGTATGATTAGAATTGGTGTCATGTATAGAGGGTCACTGACAGTATTGTTAAACATATGCTTAAAGTGGGCACTGTAAGGAAACGCCTCCTTTTTCATGATCACCCCAAAGTTTCAGACTGATGCTGCTGGTTTTTCAACACTGAGGGTGCACTGAGACCTGCTAAACAGACCTCAGTGCCAGTGCTCTGACTCTTACAAGGTATATTTCTGAATGGTTCACCCACTGTTGGCATAAGTTAACGTCCCTCGTATATGGTACCAGGGATATCCACAGCCGGTAAGTTAAAGTATCCCTCGTGGAAATGTGACAAAGCAAGACTCCCATTCTCGAACTCCTAATTCGGCTTTGCCATTAAAGCTCATGACATGCCCAGACCTTTCTTTTTAATATATATGTCAACCATAAGGCAGGCCTGTAAGCAGAGTGCTGTATATTAAAAAGTGGGACGTGTTTTTACCTTTCCTAACAGTAAAAATCCTAAAATCATAATTTTTACTTTAGAAAGGATAGTATTCATGAGTACAGGGTTACTCACTGATAACTCACCTGTGCTTAGATGGTCCTTCAAAGTATCAAACAAACTTTGGTAGTAAACCCAACATGATGTCCAAGTCAAATGTAATGTAACTTTTAAGTAAATAGCAACTTTACAGTGTTGCAACTCTGTTGCCCAAACTTTTCCAGTGACTGTTTATGGTTGCTAGCTACAAGACAGCCTTCTGCCCTCCTGGGGGAGGTGTGAATGACTCTCAGGAAGGATACAAAGGGCCTGCTATTGTAAGAGGTGTTACTGCTCCCTTGCAGGAAGGCCAAACATGGTGTGACCAAAAGGCAAGCTTCAAAGGGGAAGCTGCCTTTGAGGGTCAAATGGTGGACATACAGGAGAGGGGCTGCTCTTATGTTCTATTAGACAGGTTGGTATCAGGGACAGAGCGAGGGAAACAGTTGTCAAACTAGTTTTCCAGTGGGTGTGTAGCCCTTAGGTAGCCACATATCTAGGATAGGCTACTGTGCTCAACACATTTAAGGTGGAGTCCTGTCATCTTTGAAGTGGGCAGAATATTTGATTCTGGGCTAGGTAGATGTTACACATTGCAGGAAATCATCGGTAGGAGCGAGGGGACCTAGTAGCACATTGGCTAGTAGTCACCACATCCCCAGAGGGCAAGTTCTGCTTTAACAATGGCACCCTGGCACCCAGACATCAGATCACATCTGCACTTGAGAGAGGACTGAACAAGAACTCCCCTGATGTTTCCTGGACCCAGCAAAGAGAGGCTGCATCAAAGACTGGACTGCACCTGCTGGTCCTTGGGTTGGCAAAGAGTGCCTGTGGTGCCCTGCTCGAGGAAAAGTCCTCCTCGAGCCCAAGCAGAAGAAGACACTCCAAGAGCTAGTTGGATGACTTCCTGTTACAGCCTCAGGGCCACAAAAGCCGAAGAAGCAGCCTTGGGGAATTGGTAGCCTAGATTGCCTGACCCCTGCTGACCACCAAAGCACAGCCTTGAAAGTCGAGTCTCAACACTCAAAGGTTGCACCTGAGTTTTCTGGACCTGGGAGAGTCACTCGAATGCAGTTTGGTTTCCCAAGACAGAAGGACACTAGCCTCAGTTAAAGGGAACTGCTGGTGTTGCTGTAACCAGCAACCAGTAGACCGGTGGCAACTGGCTTTTGGCTGGACTTCGAGAGACATCTATCACTGTGGCCAAAGCTGCCCCACCATGTTCCTAGAGCAAGGGGTGGCCCCAGGAAGACCCCCATCATCAGATCAGTGTCCTCAGCATCCTTCGGCATCTTCGGCATCCTGTACTCCCTGCATCAGGACCACTCTATTGATGTCTATGATGGTTCGCTCATAGAATCTGCAAATGGACTGGAGACTGCTCTGACTGCAAGGTAACTGACCTGCCAAGCCTCATTGGCCACTGTGACTCACTCCCTTCTGGAGTTTGTTGTCCAGACCTGGACAAAGTAGTCATACTCAACTTTACAACTTTTCTAACTGCGCTTGTTGCCAGTGCTTTTTGCAATTTGAAAGAAAATCAGTGATTTATTACTTTTACTTAATCATTTATATCTCTGGAACACTCTGGTAGATTTGGTTCATTTTGGTGTTTATAAATTCATAAAAATAAGAGATTTAGTTTTTTTAAATTGCTGTTTGCTTTCCTTTCTTCTTCGCTTCATTCTTATTTGATTGCTTTGGTACTTCTAAATGCTTTGCACTTTTTCTTTTTACAAAACTTGACTGCCTGAAGCCACAGCTACCCAGTGTTGAGTTTTCCAGACAAGCCTGACCCAGACAGGTTGTTTAGTACATGGTGAGGTTGCACAAGCACACCATACAATAAACGCTTTCCTCGCATTCACTGACTGAAATCTTAAGGGAATGATATTCCTTATTCCTAGCAATTAAATAAAAAACAAAACAGCGTTTATTCGCCTTGTTTTGCCAGGCAGAAATTTCTTATTTTTTGGAATTCATCAGCCCGAGGTAATACTGATTAAAAATACAACAACAATTTGTAAAGTCACCAATGAAGTTTTTACCACTGTGACTGAGAGGGATAAATAGAGGTGCATCCAAAGAGTAGAGCATTTATCATTGTGACAAGAAGGTTCCACGCAAAGTAAGCGAGGCATTGTAGTTTCAGGAAGTAAGCTGTCAATTTGTTAAAAGTTTTTTTTTTACTGATGTTATTGTCAAGATTGATTATGTGTGTATGAACTAGACAATAAAATATTATAAATGTAAAGTAATCAGTAAGGATGTGCAACATAATCATTTGGAGAGAGTAGAAATCTTCGAAAAAATCACAGGTGGGGGAAATTACAATTTTGTTATTAATGGGAACAGTGATATATCAAGTTTGAATGTGCCAAGGACACCGGCAAAAAAGTGAATATTGAACAGGGACCCTATGGGGACTTCTATTTCTGTCTTTTGAAGGATGAATACAAATAAAAACTTACCCTCCCTGTCACTTACGTTGTCACCGAAGGTCTACTTTGTGACATAAGGATGTAGTACAGTACTTCATTTGTGTTTGTTGTTTCCGGTGCGGGCCCCGGCACTTATTTTTGAGGGCCGGGGCTTAATTTTCTGCCTCAAGCGTTTATTGCGAGCAAAAGACACATTTGGGAAAGACGGAGGAAGAGAAAAACGAAAAGGAGTCACGAAAGGGAGAAAGCAGAAAGCTGCAAGAGTGAGCTGAAGGGGCAGGGAGTGGCTGTAAATGGATTGAAGAGGCCCGAGATGGCTTCAGGATTACGCTGCCTCAGTATTCCATGTTCACACATTTAATTGCAGCAGCCGTGTGTTTACGAGGAGGGCTTTGGGCACCAGGACATTTTCATTTACAAATTAAGCACTGATCTAGTAACATAGTGGGGATGGTCAAGGATAGTTGGTGTACTTGGGCCTAACATGTGAATAACCTGACTGGTGCACTTGGCTTGCTTTTGCTTTGATGTATCAGAGATGGAATGATGAACATTAAATGGTAAAAAAGAGCGTTTGAACCTGATTACAGTCCTGGATTCCATGCAATCTGGAGAGGAGTATCTCACTTAACCGCAAAGCCTTATTCTA
Organism: Pleurodeles waltl; assembly: GCF_031143425.1. Lineage (NCBI taxonomy): Eukaryota > Metazoa > Chordata > Amphibia > Caudata > Salamandridae > Pleurodeles > Pleurodeles waltl. Next base: position 1,154,529,146 of record NC_090448.1, read on the forward strand.
GCCTTAGTTTAGAGATGCAGAGATTAAAACTGAAGTTTAAAGCATGTGCTCACCCTGTGTGGCAGAGAAGGAGTCTGTGGCTTGTGGAGATGATATCTAAATATCCGGAATTAAGACGTATCTTTCTTCCTTTCACAATTGATGTTCTGCCCCAAAAACCTCGTCTGTTAGATGTCAGCGTCCCTTTTTTCACACAGTAACAGCTGATATGTAATTCATAGCGAAGTTCCTCTTTTGTTTTGCATTCAGTCAATTTGTGACCACTAAATGCACATATATAGAACAAGCATTGCCAGAGCCCGTAGGTCTGGCGTTAGCTACCAGCCTTTACCGCTGTCAATGCTTGTTTTGTCAGGCATTTGTAAAACATTATTTAAAGAGAGCTGTCAAGACATGGCTGAAAGCAAAAATCTTTTTATCGTAAAAAATTACACAAGTGCCCAGTAGTCCCAGGCAGTAACCTATGGGGGTCTTTATGACCCTGGCAGTCGGCGTTAATATGGAGGAAAGTACTGCCAACAGGCTGGCGGTACTTTCTTCCATATTATGACATTAGCGGTTTCTGAAGCCAAACCACCAATGTACCACACCGACTGCCACGGCAGTAACGACCGCCGGGCTGGAGACTTCAATCTCCAGGCCGGCGGCCGGCACTTACCCACCTGTAGGATTATGACTCTGCCTACCGCCATGGTTTTCGTGGCATCCCTACCGCCAAGAAAACCATGGCGGTAGGCACTATAAGTGACAGGGAATCCCTTCCCTGTCACTGATAGTGGTCTTCCCCGCTCCCTCCCTCTCCCCAGGCTTCCCCCCCACTCTTCTTCCTCTCCAACCCCCCCTTCATACACAACATTCATCCACGCATGCATACATCCATACACAAACACATCCACACACACTAACATACATACACGCAAACACGCATTCACACAACTCAACATACACACATGCACACCCCCAAACATGCACACACATACAACACACACCCGCATATACATGCACAGACATACACACACACCCCCGCACACACACACACACACACACAACACCCCCTTCCCTGTCGGAGCACCCACTTATCTGGATCTAGGAGGTCCTCAGGCAGGAGACGGGATGAGGCGCTGCTGCAAGCAGCAGCGTCTGCCAGCAGTACACCGCCAGGCTGTATTATTCTCATAATACAGCCGGTGGCGGTCTACTGGCATGGCACTGCTGCTGGCAGCAGCACCACCTTGGCGCCACCCATCGGCACAGCCACAGCCGGATTTCATCATTTGGCGGATGGCTGGTAGCCGTGGTGACGGTCTTTTGGTGGCCATCGCCGCGGCGGTAGGCGGTTTTTACCGCCGGGGTCATACTGAACTCCTATGTAACCAATGTGCTCCTTGTGAAAGAGCAGAGTGGAACCACTCTCTGTAAGTGAATATATATATATGTAAATACATATATATTTATATTTATTACCTACTGGTGGTCGCCACTAGGTAGATATAGTTAGGACCTACTTTCCATATGAAAAGCATTTTTTTACTTGCCTATATCTTTGGTGCCTCTTAACAAATCTTTTGAAACTTTCCAAAAAACAATACCAGACACGTCAGCTGCTGTCTGAAAAGTTTTGGGGTGATCTGCCTGGGGGGGACCCCAAAACACTTTTCCCCATTCATTTTTCCATAGGAAAAATTGAACAGTGATAGAGCCAAAACTACTGGATGGAATTACACCAAACTTGGCAGAAAGGTAGGTCCTGTTCCAGAAAGCAACCTTTTTTTGTTGTTGTTTTGGTGTAAATCCTTCCAGTAGTTTTAGAGAAATTGAAGAAAGTCCAAATTTGTATATCTAGGGACGCAAAGGATTCTCAACCCCTCCCGATCTCGTGCGGCGATCTGATTGGCTAACAACACTTCAACAAGGAAGCCTTTGAAGTGTTGTCAGCCATCTTGGGGCCACCTGCCCCCCGCAGCCCTGTGAACCACCACCTCCCTGGGACATTTATGATATTCTCTGCAGGGGGGGCACACGGCCCCCAGAAGCCCTGGGGACCGCCACCTCCCCGGGGCTATTCTCATTGGAGGGGGCTTCGTGGCCCCCCCCACATGGACCCACTGATGGCCTGGGGACCGCCACCCTTCAGGGCTGGATCCTGCTATGTCCCGGGGTGCCCACCACCGGGGCATAGCTGTTTGCTGTGGCTTGGCTGCAGCTTTGACAGATGCAGCCAAGTCACAGCAAACAAACTCTGCTTTCTGACAGTGGGACATGCAGAGATGACATTGCTCCGGCAACCAGGCAGCTGCTGTTAAAAACAGCTGCCTGCTTGCTGGAGCAGTGGGACAGCAGAGGAGGCCTTGAGGCTCCCCCGTGGTCCCAGATAGCCGTAAATGGCTTAGTATTAAAAATAAAAATAGCGAGGGACCAGAGGGGAGGTCTTGAGGCTTCCCCCTGGAGCCACTGATAGCCCATAAAGGGCTAAAACATTTTTTTTTTTAAATACATAGCTCAAGTGTGAAGGTCGCAGATCTTTACATTGAGCGTTGAGGGTTCGAATCCTGGTGTGTCCCTGGTTGTTTCCCTTTTTTATTTTATTTAGATGTTTAAGGCTCATACTGAAAGGTGACTTTACCCTTTTTAATTGACAAATACATTTGTCTTTTCAATTTTTGCAGAAATATCTCTTTCTAAGATTATCATCCATCAAAGCCTAAAAAAACTCTCTATCTCTTTCCTTCTCCTTCTCTCTCACTCTCCCTGTTTCAATCTTTCTTCCACTCACACACCCACTCAGAACCTTACGCACCCACTCACAGACCCACTCAGACACTCGTGCACCCACTCACAGACCCACTCAGACCCTCGTGCACCATTCAAAGCGCTAGTCAGACCCTCACGCACCCGCTCACACACCCACTTGGAGGCAGTTGGGCACACACTCACAGACACGCTCAGACTCTCACACACCCACTCACAGACCCACTGACACCCTCATGCATCCACTCGCAGACCTGCGCACACACTGACGCATCCACTAAAACACTGATGTACGCACTCTCACACCCAGACAGTCTGACAGCCACTCACACCCCCAGATAACCCTCTCACGCCTATGCTCAACCCAGAGAGGCCGTGGCCTGCTACCGCTGTGCATTGCCAAAGGGCTGTGCCCAGCATGGGTTTGGGTGTTTAGGTGGGGTTGGCTGCAGGCCAGGTCTTGCAGGCAACCTCCGCTGTACACAGGCCAAAGCTGTGCAAAGAGCAAGGTTGGGAGCTTACAAGGGGTTGGCCTCAGGGCCTGGCTGCAGTTTTGGATTAGTGTATAGTAATGAAAATTACTATACATAAAAAAAAAACTATAGAAATTCACTGAAAAAAAACAAAGGTTACAGGTACGTTATTGTTAGGAAATAGAATTTAAAAGAAATATAGAAATTCAATTGAAAAAAAGTTTACAGGGATGTTATAAATAGGCTCACATTTTAAACGTACGAACCCATAGAAATTCACCAGTTATAGTTAGAGTTCCCTCAAGTAGCTATTACACGTGCCCTAAGGTAACTATGGACTGTGGCTTTTGGATATTAGGTGCATTCCCTATCAGCATAGTTGATATACGTATCCATAGAAGATCCACTAAAGCAAAGACGCATCTATGCTCACAAAATACCAACACATTCTTTAAGACCTTTCATTACTATATAACCATGAACACCCTGTCAGTCTCTTATGCCTCAAAGTACCCCCACTCATCATCCCCATCTGGCACTTCTACTACCAGCCAGTCTTGGCGTCCTGTTGACCAGTCTATGAACCTTCCCACCTGTACCCACTGCCTCTCTACGCTCCCGCTCTACCTCTGCTCCCTGCTCCTCCCCCTTCTGTCCTTCTTTCCCAACTCCATACCCACCTTCAAATGCTAATCATATTTCTAGCATATCATCCACCTTGCTTTCTGCCCCCCACCCTCTTGGAACACATAATACTCTTCTCTAATACCTTCCATCTCACCTAAGCCTACTCACATCCCTACCCTTTAAATATGATCAAAGCAGAAGTTCCGCAGATGGTACTCACTATCCAGTAACAATGGAATCTTCCTGGGCATCCCGCTATGGAGTGTTTGGATAAACTGTGACCAACAGTGCTCAGCGGCTTGAGATTTGACATGGGCTGGGTGATGGTTCATTACAAGATCCGCATCAGGAGCAGTGCATAGTGTTGTGCACAGGCTCAGTTTAAAAGCAGCAATCTTCAACCGTAGTGATTAGACAGCCGGCGATGTCCTGAAGAGGCCCACAGCTTCATTACATTCGGGTCGAAACATCGACACACTGTTGGGATTGCCACTTTTGTACATGTACAAAACTCTGATTGGAATAGGTAACTTTGAATGATTGTGGTGTACAATATATTGAGACTCAATGCATTTCTATGCATAGATGTAAATGTGGGAATATTTATCACACACCAACCACTACCCGCACCTTGCTCCATCTGCACTAGACTGTATAATATTGTGGTTCCACCATATGTGAAGAATACATTGTGTTTTGAAAGTTCTGAGAGGCTTTACATCTTTTTGATTGTCAACCTACCCTACCCCAATGTGACTGATTTACTTGGGTGGGTTAATCTGTGAATGAATTAGAACCACAGGACCTACTGTCTGCGTTATAACTAGCTGACTCGGATTCCGGTCTGAGTATAACGGCTTGTCCTTGTCATTCTATTGGTACATCCTATAAACCTCACTATATAAAATCTTGCCTAAATGCATGGAGAGCTTGAAATGCAATGCTTAAGAAATACTACTGAACTAAGCACTGAACTAACTACTGATATTTTGGTCCCAGAGTAGATTTTTACTTTAATGTCTCATCAGGAGCGGTAAGCACTTTACAAAATACAATCCAATACCAATCGTCTGACTGTGTGGTCATCAAGTATTGCCTAGTTCTAGCCAACGCACTCTATGAAGATCTATAATTTGCATGTTCAGTGACCATGGGGCTCAGAAACGTATTCTTAGCATGTGTCCCTAGTTCTGTCTTGAGACCCGGTCTGTTGCCACATATTCTCAGCATCTGTTCTTGGTTCGCATCATAGGTTTCCTTTTCATATCGCTGTTCTGCAATAAAAGCGTGCCATCAAGCCTTGTCGTGGATGAGGTTGATTACCCAAGAGGTAAGTTGTCCTGCCAATAGGCTTTTCAATAGGATTTGACCTTATTTGGTCTTGCAGAAAGCAGGGCATTTCTCTTCTGCACCACTGCCCTTAATAAAGATACTCCGGTTGGGTACGTTGACACAGGTTTTTATCATTCGCTGATCACCTGGAACAAAGCAAGACTTAAAGAAACTGGTAAATTGTTGCCTAAGGATGAGACCAGTACAAGGAAAGCATGACCACTCTCAGCTTATATGGAGTAAGAGAGTGTATGTAAGGTGAAGGCATATAAAGAATATGGCTACTGGAAAAAGAGTATGGACCACTGCCAAAGATACCTCCATTTGCCAAGCAAAGGCTTTAAAAATGGACTTCGCCTGCAACAAATAGCCAAGACTGGGCCGCCAGCAGTCCAAAGATTCTGGAGGATTCTGCATCGTGTATCACCTGCACCTTCCCAAGACAATGAGGAAGACCAAATTCAGGCATATCCCCCTACCCAGCAGAAGCCGCCAATCCCCACAACACAGTGGGAAGCCAGGCAGCGGAGAATTTGCTGAAGAGCTTTGAGGTGAAAATAAAACATGAAGCAAAATATTCACCTGGAGATTCAGATAAAAGTCACTGTTATATCTGACATTTTAAACTTCCATGAGAAAAGACTCAAGTACCTATGTTGGGAGGCCAGAGAAGTAATCCCAGAGGTTGACACCAGGACCTTCTCGGAGTTAAGCTCGAAACAAAGGTTGTAAATTTATTTTTGTTTCGCCAACGTAAATTGTTTAATCCATTACTACTGGGATTACTGCTCAGGAAGATATGAGCACCAGGAGCGTTCACGTAAAAGTGAAAATCCTGGAACTGGATGGAACACGGGTTGATAGGTAATACAGGCCCAAGACAGCATTGTCACCCTCAAGAGCTCCTGCACAGAGGCAGGAACTGACTTACGCCACAGAGGAGGTGGAAACTAAACAGGAAACCCTAATGCTCAAGGAATCAAAAATGCCCCAGAGCTGGGAATGAGTTTATCTGCTGCAGGAGGCTGCAGTCAATTCTGGACCGGGGGCCTGATTCACAAAGGTAAACAGACTTAAGGCTAAGTTTACTATTTTTTGGTGCTGACAAAGGTAAGTTACTACTGACTACTGTAATAACTTTACTACTAGCGAATTTACTACTGGTAAGATTACTAGTAGTAACGTTGCTAGAAGTAACTTATCTTTGTGAATACCAAAAAGTAGTAAACTTAGACTTAAATAGTAAACTTAGTCTGAGGTCTTAGGTTACTACTTTTTAGTATTCACACTGGTAAGTTACTACTAGTAACTTTACTATTAGGAATGTTACTAGCAGTAACTTCACTACTCGTAGGTTTACTAGTAGTAAAGTTACTAGTAATAACTTTACTACTGGGGACTTTACTACTGGTATGTTTACTGGTAGTAAAGCTGCTAGTAGTAACTTACCTTTGTGAATACCAAAAATTAGTAAACTTAGACTTAAGTAGTAAACTTAGTCTGAGATCTAAGTTTACTCTTTTTTTGTATTCACAAAGGTAAGTAACTACTAGTAACTTTACTATTAGGAATTTTACTAGTAGTAACTTTACTACTCGTATGTTTACTACTAGTAAAGTTACTAGTAATAACTTTACTACTACTGACTTTACTACTGGTATGTTTACTGGTAGTAAAGTTGCTAGTATTAACTTATCTTTGTGAATACCAAAAAGTAGTCAATTTAGGCTTAAGTAGTAAACTTAGACTGAGACTAAGTTCACTCCTTTTTGGTATTCAGAAAGGTAAGTTACTACTAGAAACTTTACTATTAGTAATGTTACTAGTAGTAACTGTACTAGTAATAGGTTTGCTAGTAGTGAAGTTACTAGTAGTAACTTACCTCTGTTAATACCACAAAGCAGTAAGTTAGACTTAAGTCTGAGTTTACCGCTGTGAATCAGGCCCTGCGTGTTTTAGCGCAGGACAGTAGCCGTGGGTCCCATGAGTGGCACCTGCACAATCGCAGAAGTAAAGGTGGAATGAAGCCTCTGTCAGAGGTAGGCGGCCTCAAGCTCTGATAAGGGGTTTTAAAAAACACACTGGTAAAACGTGAGCCAGATTGGTGGTTCTTCTAAGGTCATAAAACCACCTCAGGGACACAGTGCAAAACTCAGATGTCACTGATTAGAGTCAGGGTTAGAGTAAGAGATGGTGTAAGTGATGGTCTAAGGGACATGATCAGGAAGAGAGCAGGGTTAGGGGTAAGATTGAGAGATGGGGTAAGGATTAATGTGCCATGCTTGAAGTAATCGCCAAGATTTAGGTTTAGGGTATATATAAAGTTTAAAGGGACGTGTAGTAACCTTCATCACTTTTACATCTATAGTTTAAGGTCTGGCATTAACCAAGATGCTTTACTTTTACTAAAGGTACCTGTATATTGCACTTTTTATTGGGACTGTCAGCCAGTCCCCTTCATCCATTGGTCTGGTATTGTGCCATTTATGTTTTTCTTCTTCCCACTACAGCATAGAGCATGGTGCAGTGGGTCAGCTCTCTTCAGCCATTGGCTTATTTAGCTGTGAGTGACAGCATTCTTCCCTTTCACAAGGCGCATATCACCACACAAAGTAGTTCCTATAAGTGCCACACACTTCCATGCCAATGTGCGCTTTCTCTGACCAAAAAATATTTTAGCTTTTAGCCAATTGTTTTATCTTTACAAGGGCCCAGCAGCTTCCCCAACAATAATGCTTTGCGAAAATCATAACAAAACAAAACATGCATTGATAAAGCAAAAAGGCTGGCAGCCAAAGACTGACCTATTGCCTTTGCCAATGCTTGTTCAATCCATTTTTTTGGCTTCTACTTTTTCATGGAACTTTTTTCCGCATAAAGGTGAGGTGATGGAATAAACGAGCTGGCCACGATTCAGACTAGGAGCGTCTGTGCAGTACAGGGCTTGTGTTTGGGTGTTTCTACGTTTGAGAAACTGGTGCCCTGGGGTGTGGTGAGCAAAGGGGGTGTATAATAATGTATGTTGACGGTGCAAGTCCTTACTAGAATTAAAGAATACAATACAGAACCCGGAAGACTAGCCCAGGACAGCCACCCTTATAGGCAGAAACAGATGCAGTTCCCTTTGTGGTGCGTGGTATTAATCTTTGCATTCGTGCAGCGCTTGTATGAAAAAAAGGTGGCCTACTAGCGCTTGATCTTTAGAAGTGCAAAGTACATGATGAAGAGGCGCGGTTCGTGTCACAGGTGTGATTGGTACCTGATCGCCGCTACTGACCTTTCAGAAGTCACCCTCGGCGCTCTACAAAACTCCATGACAAAAACATGCATAAAAAATACATACAAAATAAATTAAGTAATGTGTGAGTGACAGAGCTAGGACACGGGGAGGGCGACAGATTGAGGAAGGAGAACCTGTGCTTATGGGAAGCTTAGGGTGGGGGAGGCGAGGCTGCCGGAATTGACACTTACAGTAATTGGGCGTTAGTGGAAGTGAAACTGCAAGGAGGCCTCCAGTACCGAGGGAGGGTGTGTTTTAGACCTGTGTGAGAGTGCGTGCACGAGTGACGCATGCACATCTGCCGAGATATCACATCACAGGGGAAAACTGCTGTTTCACCTTCTCAGGGACATTCATTGAAACGAGGTCCGTTTTAGTAGGAATCGAGTTAGGTTCTAAGGGGCCTAACTCACGAAGGCCATTCCGATTGCAAACCGAGACGTTTTAACTAAGTCACGGGCAAAGCTCTGTTGTGAAGAGTTTTTCCCTGATGACCTTGACTAATTCTAAACAGATTGTTTTAAACCCTGTTTTACTTGAATTCATTTTTAACGCGGGTGATGTGTGAGTCTTTTACAGTTTGTAGAAAGAAGTTGTGTTTATGTGGCATGCACCATCCATAAAAAAAGTTTCTTTTAGATCAATACAGGACCTCACATATACAAATGGGAGGGTGTCACAGAGATTATTTGCAGTAATGTTCATGAGCTGCTGCTCGCTGTTGTGAAAACACACATCACTATCCCTTAATATTAGATGTAAACACTTTTAGAATGTTGATAAGTGTGCATGTGCATTGTCAGTGCCCAAAGGGGGCGTCAAAGAGCTGAAACTGGATCATAAATTTAAAACTGTTTCAAATAAGGGCCCCAAAATACGTTAGGCATAGGGCTCCCAAAATCCTTAAAATTTTCTTGATTGCAAACCTAGCAAGGTGATGGTGCGCATTACAATGCGTGGTCAGCCTTGCGACAAGTCACGAACTCCTCTCTGATGTTTCTCCACCCCCAAACGGGCGGAGCTTACAAACTCCTCTCTAATGTTTCTCCACCCTCCAAATGGGCGGAGCTTAGAAACTCCTCTCTAATGTTTTGCCACCCTCCAAATGGGCGGAGCTCTAGACGCCAAATGCTGGAGTAAATTCCTTTCTATGGCTGGGACACTCCCACAACTTTGTATAAGGAAAAGAAAGGGACATTTTATTAGCCATAGGACAACACAGATATGTACTTTGTGTGGAATTGTCCATTGGGGAAATTCCCACCCCAAAAAATAATAAAAAAAATCACATGATGTTCCTGGGATTACTCCTGGAAAGAGGCGACTGGTGCAGCTTTCCAGACAGAGATGTGCAACGCCTCTTGGGCTAAAAGGGCTTCAGCGGTCTCGTCTTGACCCAGGATACTGCAGCTTCTGGAGGTCACAAAATGTTTATATGCAATGGAGATGCTTACCGGAAAACTTTAACATCAAAGGAAAAAGCTATTTTATCCTGCATCCCAAACCAGGAAGGTGGGTGGGAATGACAACTAGCAGGCGGAGACAATGACGCAGAGTAATGAAGCTTACCGGTAAGTAATCTGAGCATTTCCATGCAACAAGCAAGAAAATGAACTGGACCAAGCTTGATCTGTTGCACCCAGTGCAATTTTTGCAAAAACAAAAAAAAGTTATAGTAGACTGCACCACTTTTCCAAAAGAAGAATAATAAAGTTCCCCTATTCCCAGAGTATAGTGGGGAATGAGAGCACTGGGTGAAGCCCATGTAGCTGTTGTTCATATGTCATTTATTGATGCTCCTTTAAAGGCAGCCCATGTTGAAGATATACTTCTGCTGGATCTATCTTGCACCACAGAAGGAAGATGACCCCAGCTCCTGAACAGGACAGAGAATTAGTTGCTTTCACCCATTTACTAAATGAAGATGTCATAGGTTTATGTGCCCTTCCTGCTAGACCTAAGGTAACAAGAAAGATAATCTGCCTCTCTAAAAGATGATGTTCTGTTCAAATAAATAGACAAAGCCTTGTGCAAATCGAGCCAATGCCACAAACTCTCCTGGTCCCAAAATGGATTAGGGAAAAACACAGGGAACATTAAATCCTGAGAGCAGTGAAAGGCTAAAGAAACCTTGGGTAGAAAGGTAGGATCCGGACTGGCCTATCCTCAAAGAACTTTATGAGAAGGTCATGAGACAGGAGAACCCCAATCTCTCCTGATCGTCTACAGAAGTGATGGTCACTAGAGAATACAACTTGTAGGTGAGGAAATCTAACGCTACTGATTCAGAAAGTTCAAAGGGTCTCTGCTTCAAGAAATTGATAACTAACAGAAGAACCTTACCGGGTATATGGAAGGAGCAAACTCTCCTTCTTTGGACAAATCGCATTAGGAGACATGTAGCTGAACTGCCGTAGGCCAAAAGTCAAAAACCCTAATGGCTCTTATGGTCAAAAACTCTGTCGATCAAGTTGAAGCTGCCAACCCCAACAAAAAGCCATCCCCCAGGAAATCCAATACGTAATTACCATCACATGAGGCAATCAGATTCCTCAAACGACACCATGAGTCAAAATTCCTCCACTGTCTCTCGTAAAGCCTGAGAATAACAGGTCTTCTGTAATTCTGCATTGAAACAGCAATATCATGGGAAGATCCCAGGGCCCCTAGCCTCTGCCTTTCAATCTCCAAATCTGCCAGATAGCTGGTCTCTCTCGCTGACAGAATTGGGGCGCTTAGAGGAGATAGAGAGGTTGCAAAAATTAGAGGAGGTAGGACTGACTCTTCACCTGGCACCCCAGGAGACCTATTTGTGGCCCCCACAATCACTACCACCTGCTCTGCTATGATTTGCCACAGAACTCTGCTGAGAATGGTGACTGGGAGGTAAAGCGTACAAGAGGCCAGCGGGCCAGGGAAAACTCATTGCATCTACTGCCCAGATCGCTACCCCCCCCGCGCGCCACACAAAAGGAGAGGGCAGTAATCCTGAAGACCAGCATTTTGCTAGGAAACAAAATAGTTCTAACCATGGGGAAGCCATTGTCACCTACAGAGACTGGAATGTTTTTGGAGATAGGGACATCTCTATTCAGGATGGAAAGGTCCGACCCAGACTGTCAGCAGGATAGACTGCATAGAGAGACTGAAGAATGATCTCTGCCCATGGCCCTCACTCATCTGCCAACATATTCAAACAAAGGCCAATGGAGCTCCCCAGATGGTTGATAAACGCCCACGTGTCCTGACTGTCTGTGCCATTCTGAACCGGCTGATTCTGAACATGAGACAAGAGCTTGAAGGGCTTTGACAATTCCTGCCACTTCTTTCCAGTTAGAGGAAGTCAGCAGCTCTGTTTCTGACCAACTCATCTGAACCGAAAGATTGGCTAAGCTAGCGTCCTACCCCCTATTACATGTCATCAGAGTCTACAACCAGCGGAGGAGGAGAGAGGGAAATTCCCTTGTTCAAATTATCTGCCACCAAACATCACTGTCGTTTTTGAACAAAGTCCTTGGCCACTGGGATCTCTGCTGTGTAGTTCCTTGAGACTGGATTCCAATGGGCTAGAAAGGGGTTGAGTAGGGGATAAAGATGGAGAAGAGCCAAAGGGACCAGGTGAAGAGCTGCTACCATATCCCCCGGCACAGGTAGTTGCAAAGAGTTATGGGGCTGAAGAAAGGCTGAATAGCAGGACGTAGATCTGGTAGTGATCACCTACAACTGCAAATCTCAGGAACCTTTGAGGATCCTGATGCAAGGAGATGTGCAGATAGGCATCTTGTAGGTACAAGGAGGCTACATACATCCCTGGAAGGCCATGAAGTATAATCAACTGGATGGAAACCATTTTGAACCTTAAATACCAGACATGGTGGTTCACCTTTTTCAGATTCAAACCTGTATATAGGTCCCTTAAGCGCTCTGGCAACAAACATTAGGGAGTAACACCCCTATCCTCTCAGTTTTGAATAGGTATTACTGTCCTCTTTGCCAAAAGATGCAATATTCCCTGAGATAGATCTTGGTGTCAATGGGGAAATTTTGGAACAGGAGTCGGACACAAAATATCTTCTGAAGTAGAAGAAAAGTCTTTTATGCATCATTCCGAAACAATTTGAAGAACTAATGAGTATGTTATTGATGCTTTCCATACATGAGAGGAATGAATGAGCCTTCTGCCCACACTCTTGTCATGACTTCTAGGAAGAGGATGTGTTAGGGCTGACTGTAGGCTCTGGGTATTTATAGGATGAGGGGTCGCTCAGACCTTGACCCCTACTCCGAATGGGCTGGTTTCCTCCTCTTTGAGTACTGAAAGCATGATGAAAACCAACACCTCTACACCTGTAGGAGGTCCATACGTGAACCACCGTCAGCTGATATCTTCACTAAGTCTTCCAATTGTGGACCAGTTTGCCCCCTGTGAAAGGAATGTGGGTGCCATATTTTCCTTGGAGTTGCCTACTTTCCAATTTCTGAGCTATGTGTCTTCTTGCAGAGATTTAAGTTCCTGAGGCAGAGGCTTCTGCACACGATCCATCAAAAGATATGTTGGACAAGAATCTTACTTCTTGTTTCATCATGGATAGCCTTGCCATACAATCTCCACCCTGCCAGAGCTCTTCAGCCAAACCAGGAAGTCATGTAGCAGTGGTCGGATTGGGAAACATCCGGAACAACGAGTCATGAACCACAAAGTTGTGGAAAATGAAAGCGAAACAACGCTTTCGTTTTCCACGACGTTCTTGTTTTAGGGCCTTAACCACGCATGTGTGAACCTCGTACATGCGTGGTTAAGGCACAGAAGAAGGGAGTCGACGTGATCAAGGAGGAGGTAAGTTGGGCTGGGACTGGGGCTGTTTTTTTGGGGGTGGGGAGCTCGGGGTGATTAGAGTTTAGGGGCGGGGGTCAGGATTTAGGTTTTAGGGGTGGGTTGGGGTGCTTTAGGTTTTAGGAGAGGGGGAGGGGACTCAGGGTATTTTTAGTTTTTGGGGGTGGGGTGGGGGCTCGGGGTAATTAGGGTTTAGGGGTGGGGGAAGGGGGTCAGGGTTTAGGTTTTAGGGGTGGGTTGGGGGGTTTGGGTGCTTTAGGTTTTAGGGGAGAGGGTTGGGGTTGTGGTCATTTTGGGGGTTGGGGTGGTTGTGGGGGTTGCTGTAATTTTTAGGCAGTGGGGGGTCAGGGGGGACGTATGCTGGAACCATGCATGCTGATTACTAATGCCTTTACCAGGAATGCCTTTACAATGAAAAATCGTTGTTAAGGCATTCGTGGTAAAAGCATTAGTGAAAACAACGAGGTCGTTGTTCCGACCTCGTGGTTGAGGCATGGGTGGTTGAAGCACTCGTCGTTTCAACATATAACCAGTTGGATTGCCTATGTGATGTAGGCACATGTTCTAATGACGACGTTGGAAGCGGCATTGGCTCACCTGATTGCTCTATCCACTCTTTTATCTAAAGCGTCTGAGAGAGAAGCATCTTTGTAGACATTTGTACACACCAGAAGACGTCAGCTACCAGTGAATCAACCTTCACTAGGTTGTATCTTTTCTCCAAAAATCTGGGGAAAGTGGACCGCTCTATATCCTTTCATTCTCTTAAATGCAGATTCCTTATAGTTTTGAGGACGGGAAGAGAGTCAGGATCCTTGCACATATATTCTGCAAAAAAGGAATCTGCATCAGGTCTGGATGAAGGAGACTTGTGGGATAGATTAGACCTGATAAGGTCAATAACCTCTGAAAGGTCACATCTTTGCACAGATAGGCCTCTCTGTTCCCTTTCTTCCTCAGACACATCTGTATCTGGATCCTGGGGGCAGGAGAAGGTTTCTTTGTGAGAACAGAAGGACCCACCCTTGCTCTAAATGTACCTTCTACACCCTTGCTGCTGTAGAATATCCAGTTGGTGAGGATTAGCCAACTCGGTAGAAGCAGATGCCTTGCTGAGGAGGTTCTTCCCCAACTAACATTTCCGTATGCCTTTTTTCCCCAGTTCTTTTTCCCTCCATGCTTAATGCACTTGCCAAGAAAAGTAGAAAGCAGGAGGGACTACACATGGTTGCAACGCAACCATTAAAGACAGGAGGTCGTACATAACTGCAATCGTTAGGTCAGGCAGGTCCTTTATAAATATATTTCATTATTTTCCTCTTTTTTTAATCATGTAGAGCAGAAGAATCTGCCTAAATAACCCAAGGCTTTGCATTTCATATGTTATATGGGCCTTGCGCAACCCCAGTCACCCCGCGGGGCAAGCGCTAACATTCAAACATCTCAATCACAAGTGATATCACACGCAACCAAGTGCAGCGGAAGGCCACTAAAGCAGGCTTATCTGCAGTGCTGTAAAGAAAAAATTGAATAAAACAGAAATTACAAAATAAGTGCTTACCTGTAATGGGCATTCTGCAGTGGAAAAAAGCATTGGCAAAGCCAATAGGTCTCGCTTATGCAAGAGTTATTGGCTTTGCCAATGTGTTTTAACCATGTTGTACACCAACACGGCTGCTGTTTAGCATGGCTAAAAGTTAGTGGCATAGAAGAGAGTGGCATGGAGTGTCATAGAGAGGAATGGCAAACAGTGGAGTAGAGTGGAGTGGCAGAGTGTGTTGTGTTTTGGAGTGACAGTGTGGAGTCGCTTAGAGTGGCATACAGTGAAGTGGCATAGAATAGAGAGGACTGGTGTAGAGTGCACTGGCATAGAGTGTTGCAGAGTATAGTGGGGTAGCGTGCAGTGGCATTGAGTGCAGTGGCGTAGAGTGGTGCAGAGTAGAGAATCAAAGAGTGGTGCAGAGTGCAGTGGCATAGAGTGGAGTAGTGCAGAGTAGGGTGGCATAGAGTTCAGTCGCAGAGTGCAGTGTTGCATAGTAGAGTGTCATAGTGCAGTGGTGTAGAGTGGAGTAGAGTGGCGCAGAGAGCAGTGGTGTAGAGTACAGTGATGCAGAGTAGAGGGCAGTGATGTAGAGTGCAGTGATGCAGAGTAGAAGGCAGTGGTGTAGAGTGCAGTGATGCAGAGTAGAGGGCAGTGGTGTAGAGTGCAGTGATGCAGAGTAGAGGGCAGTGGTGTAGAGTGCAGTGATGCAGAGTAGAGAGCAGTGGTGTAGAGTACAGGGATGCAGAGTAGAGGGCAGTGGTGTAGATGGCAGTGACAGAGTGCAGTTGTTTAGAGTGCATTGGCACAGAGTGCAGTGGTTAACAATAGAATGGCATTGAGTGTGGTGGCATAGAGTGGAGTAGAGAAGAGTAGAGTGGAATAGACTGTTTCCGAGTAGAGTGAAATGACAGAGTGGAGTGGTGCAGGGAGAGTGCAGTTGCTTAGAGTGGCATAGAGTGTAATGACAGACTAAAGTGATGTACAGTAACTTGGTGTAGAGTGCAGGGGCATAGAGTGCAGGGGTGCAGTGTAGAGTAGAGTGGCATACAGTGGATTGGCGTAGAGTGCAGGGATGTAGAGTAGAGTGGCATACAGTGGATTGGCGTAGAGTGCAGGGGCATAGAGTGCAGGGATGTAAAGTAGCGTGGAATACAGTGGATTGGCGTAGAGTGCAGGGATGTAGAGTGGCATACAGTGGATTGGCGTAGAGTGCAGGGGCATAGAGTGCAGGGATGTAGAGTAGCGTGGAATACAGTGGATTGGCGTAGAGTGCAGGGGCATAGAGTTGGGTGTTACAGAGTAAAGTGAATTAACATAGAGTGTACTGGCATAGAGTACAATGGCGTAGAGAGCATTGTTGCAGAGTGGCATAGAGTACAGTGTTGAAGAGTGCAATGGTGTAGTGTAGAGTTGTAAAGAGTGCATTGGCATGGAGTAGAGAGTAGAGTGGTACAGGGTAGAGTAGAGAGGTGTAGCGTTAAGTAGTGTAGAGTGGAGTGCTGCAGAGTGCAGTGGCATGGAGTGGCATAAAGTGGAGTGGTGCAGAGTAGACTGCAGTTGCGTGGAGTGGTGAAGAGTAGAGTGAAGCGGTGTGAAGTTGTGAAGAGTAGAGTGAAGTGGCACAGAGTGGAGTATTCATGTTGTGGTAGCACACTGCCATTACAGACAACACATTTTCAAATGAAACAACCATTACATTTGCAGAGACAGACCGTTTCAGTAATAAAGCTATACAGTGCACAGACAAAATTGTGTGGAAATGGCATCACCTAGTGTAATGATTTGTTTTAATCATATCAAAGTACATGTTTCCAACACACTTCAGAAATAACAAAAAATGTGCTTCATGTGTGTTCCTAATTCTGATATATTCTAAAATACACCGTTCATTTAACTGTGGTCCTGTGCTAGAAAAAACTCTTTCCTACCACCAGTATTCAGCAAGATTGTCACATGAATCCTCTCACTTTGAAGTCCGAGAACGAAAAGTAAACGTGCACCCTCAGAATACAGCATTTGACATTTGACCTAGGTCTTTGATTGCACAGTAAATGTGACAAGATAAAAACATGATTTACATGCCTTTTTACATAATGGGAGCACTCCCAAGCTGGACAGCCTAAAGCAAATGAAGCCAGCAAATGGAAAGCAAGAAATGTGAGTTCCAAAACACAAAACCAATGGCAAGCAACAACAGAATGCATTCCTAGGTCAGCTTTCTGAACGTCTCCAAGATGTCTCTGGCAAATCAGCTGTGCTGTCTGGTAGGCTGCGACCTAAAAGAAAAAACAGGAAGTACTTCCCCTCCCAAAGTAGCTTAGCACAGGAAGTATTAGTGTCAGCCATATTAGGAAGAGTGAAGAGTTTTTTCATTTTTTGATGGGATGTCTGTGAGCAGGAGGATAACGCTCACCACGTCAGGACTGTGCGGAGGAAGCCTGGCGAGGAGGCAGTGGGTTCTCAATGAAAGCCTCACACAAAGTATTTCACAAATCATCCTGCGAGTGGAGTGCATAAACAAGCATGAGAACTCTGATCCTTAGTGCAATGGGAAGTAGGCAAGAAATGTATTGAGCACGTGTGGTAAATGGCACATTCTATTCCAAGAGATCTGTAGGGGGCTGAGTGTGTTAAGTATCTCAACCTTTGTTAAATGTTTGCAGCTTAAACCTGCAAAACTGAACATGGGAAAAGTGTTACTGTATTTACTGTACCGTGCAGATGGTAAACATCAACATCCAGATGTTACTCTTAATAGGTGCTATTTATCGCACCCCTAAATACCTGGGGTATCCTTATTTATGAGGTGTGATCGATAGTGCCTTTAATAGTGACAAACTTGTAATCAGAGCTTTTCAGTGCAAACTATCACTTATTACAATATTGTCAAGGTGTAGGAAAGTACCATCTTGCCTGGCATGTTACCCCCATTTTTCACTGTATATATGTTGTTTTAGTTGTATGTGTCACTGGGACCCTGGTAACCCAGGGCCCCAGTGCTCATAAGTGTGCCTGAATGTGTTACCTGTGTAGTGACTTACTGTCTCACTGAGGCTCTGCTAATCAGAACCTCAGTGGTTATGCTCTCTCATTTCTTTCCAAATTGTCACTAACAGGCTAGTGACCATTTTTACCAATTTACATTGGCTTACTGGAACACCCTTATAATTCCCTAGTATATGGTACTGAGGTACCCAGGGTATTGGGGTTCCAGGAGATCCCTATGGGCTGCAGCATTTCTTTTGCCACCCATAGGGAGCTCTGACAATTCTTACACAGGCCTGCCACTGCAGCCTGAGTGAAATAACGTCCGCGTTATTTCACAGCCATTTTACACTGCACTTAAGTAACTTATAAGTCACCTATATGTCTAACCTTTACCTGGTAAAGGTTAGGTGCAAAGTTACTTAGTGTGAGGGCACCCTGGCACTAGCCAAGGTGCCCCCACATTGTTCAGAGCCAATTCCCTGAACTTTGTGAGTGCGGGGACACCATTACACGCGTGCACTACATATAGGTCACTACCTATATGTAGCTTCACAATGGTAACTCCGAATATGGCCATGTAACATGTCTATGATCATGGAATTACCCCCTCTATGCCATCCTGGCATAGTTGGCACAATCCCATGATCCCAGTGGTCTGTAGCACAGACCCTGGTACTGCCAAACTGCCCTTCCTGGGGTTTCACTGCAGCTGCTGCCAACCCCTCAGACAGGCATCTGCCCTCCTGGGGTCCAGCCAGGCCTGGCCCAGGATGGCAGAACAAAGAACTTCCTCTGAGAGAGGGTGTGACACCCTCTCCCTTTGGAAAATGGTGTGAAGGCAGGGGAGGAGTAGCCTCCCCCAGCCTCTGGAAATGCTTTGTTGGGCACAGAGGTGCCCAATTCTGCATAAGCCAGTCTACACCGGTTCAGGGGACCCCTTAGCCCTGCTCTGGCGCGAAACTGGACAAAGGAAAGGGGAGTGACCACTCCCCTGACCTGCACCTCCCCTGGGAGGTGTCCAGAGCTCCTCCAGTGTGCTCCAGACCTCTGCCATCTTGGAAACAGAGGTGCTGCTGGCACACTGGACTGCTCTGAGTGGCCAGTGCCACCAGGTGACGTCAGAGACTCCTTGTGATAGGCTCCTTCAGGTGTTGCTAGCCTATCCTCTCTCCTAGGTAGCCAAACCCTATTTTCTGGCTATTTAGGGTCTCTGTCTCTGGGGAAACTTTAGATAACGAATGCATGAGCTCAGCCGAGTTCCTCTGCATCTCTCTCTTCACCTTCTGATAAGGAATCGACTGCTGACCGCGCTGGAAGCCTGCAAAACTGCAACATAGTAGCAAAGACGACTACTGCAACTCTGTAAAGCTGATCCTGCCGCCTTCTCGACTGTTTTCCTGCTTGTGCATGCTGTGGGGGTAGTCTGCCTCCTCTCTGCACCAGAAGCTCCAAAGAAATCTCCCGTGGGTCGACGGAATCTTCCCCCTGCAACCGCAGGCACCAAAAAGCTGCATTACCGGTCCCTTGGGTCTCCTCTCAGCATGACGAGCGAGGTCCCTCTAATCCAGCGACTCTGTCCAAGTGACCCCCACAGTCCAGTGACTCTTCAGTCCAAGTTTGGTGGAGGTAAGTCCTTGCCTCACCTCGCTGGGCTGCATTGCTGGGAACCGCGACTTTTGCAGCTACTCCGGCCCCTGTGCACTTCCGGCGGAAATCCTTTGTGCACAGCCAAGCCTGGGTCCACGGCACTCTAACCTGCATTGCACGACTTTCTAAGTTGGTCTCCGGCGACGTGGTACTCCTTTGTGCGACTTCGGGTGAGCACAGTTTCACGCATCCTCGTAGTGCCTGTTTCTGGCACTTCTCCGGGTGCTACCTGCTGCTGAGAGGGCTCCTTGTCTGGCTCGACGTCCCCTCTCTCTCCTGGTCCAATTTGCGACCTCCTGGTCCCTCCAGGGCCACAGCAGCGTCCAAAAACGCTAACCGCACGATTTGCAGCTAGCAAGGCTTGTTGGCGTTCTTTCGGCAGGAAAACACTTCTGCACGACTCTCCACGGCGAGAGGGATCCGTCCACCAAAGGGGAAGTCTCTAGCCCTTTTCGTTCCTGCAGAAACCACAGCTTCTTCTGTCCAATAGAAGCTTCTTTGCACCCGCAGCTGTCATTTCCTGGGCATTTGCCCATCTCCGACTTGCTTGTGACTTTTGGACTTGGTCCCCTTGTTCCACAGGTACCCTAGATTGGAAATCCACAGTTGTTGCATTGTTGGTTTGTGTCTTTCCTGCATTATTCCTCTAACACGACTTCTTTGTCCTTAGGGGAACTTTAGTGCACTTTGCACTCACTTTTCAGGGTCTTGGGGAGGGTTATTTTTCTAACTCTCACTATTTTCTAATAGTCCCAGCGACCCTCTACAAGGTCACATAGGTTTGGGGTCCATTCGTGGTTCGCATTCCACTTTTGGAGTATATGGTTTGTGTTGCCCCTATCCCTATGTTTCCCCATTGCATCCTATTGTAACTATACATTGTTTGCTCTGTTTTCTAAGACTATACTGCATATTTTTGCTATTGTGTATATATATATCTTGTGTATATTTCCTATCCTCTCACTGAGGGTACACTCTAAGATACTTTGGCATATTGTCATAAAAATAAAGTACCTTTATTTTTAGTATAACTGTGTATTGTGTTTTCTTATGATATTGTGCATATGACACTAGGTGGTACTGTAGTAGCTTCACACCTCTCCTAGTTCAGCCTAAGCTGCTCTGCTAAGCTACCATTATCTATCAGCCTAAGCTGCTAGACACCCTATACACTAATAAGGGATAACTGGGCCTGGTGCAAGGTGCAAGTACCCCTTGGTACTCACTACAAGCCAGTCCAGCCTCCTACATTGGTTGTGCAGCGGTGGGATAAGTGCTTTGAGACTACTTACCACTCTTGTCATTGTACTTTTCATAAGAGAAAAATATACAAAACAAGGTCAGTGTATATACACATAGCCAAAAAGTTTTGCATTTCCTCTTTTCACTCTATTCTAAGTGCTGAAAAGTACTTCTAAACTTTCAAAAAGTTCTTAAAAGTTTAAAAAGTTTTTTTCTGTCTTTCTAAAAAGTTCTGAAAACTTTTTTCTCTTTTTCTATCACTTTAACTCTCTCTAAAAATGTCTGGCACAGGCCAAAATGTTGATCTGTCCAAACTTGCATATGATCACCTTAGCTGGAAAGGAGCAAGGAGTCTCTGCATAGAGAGAGGTTTGAATGTAGGGAAGAATCCTTCCTTGGAACTGTTACTTAACATGCTTAGAGAACAAGATAAAGCTATAGGTGCCCCATCTGTTGAAAAAGTACCTAATAGTTCCCAATCTGATTCAGGGACTCCCCCAGGAAAAGATTCAGGAAAGAAACTTCCTAGCCTGCCCATTACTAGACAGTCTAGCATAGTTGGTAATGATGATGAGCCACACCATACAAATAGTGTTGTCTCACATCATAGCAAAAGCATTTATTCTCACCATACTGGTATTAATGTTTCTGTTAGCCAAGCTGTTAGGGTGGCTTCTGTAAGGGACAGGTCTCCTTCTGTTCATTCCCATCATACCTCTGTATCTAGGAATGTCCCTCCCACCAACCCTGATGACAGAATGTTAGAGAGGGAACTCAATAAGTTGAGGGTGGAACAAACCAGACTGAAGCTTAAAAAGCAACAGCTGGATTTGGATAGACAGTCTTTTGAACTAGAGAAGGAAAGACAGAAGTTGGGGTTAGAAACCCATGGTGGCAGCAGCAGTATTCCCCATAGTCATCCTGCAAAAGAGCATGATTCCAGGAATCTGCACAAGATAGTTCCCCCTTATAAGGAGGGGGATGACATTAACAAGTGGTTTGCTGCACTTGAGAGGGCCTGTGTTGTACAGGATGTCCCTCAAAGGCAGTGGGCTGCTATCCTATGGCTATCATTTAGTGGAAAAGGTAGGGATAGGCTCCTTACTGTGAAAGAAAATGATGCTAATAATTTCCAAGTTCTTAAGAATGCACTCCTGGATGGTTATGGCTTAACCACTGAACAGTACAGGATAAAGTTCAGAGAGACCAAAAAGGAGTCTTCACAAGACTGGGTTGATTTCATTGACCATTCAGTGAAGGCCTTGTAGGGGTGGTTACATGGCAGTAAAGTTACTGATTATGACAGCCTGTATAACTTGATCCTGAGAGAGCATATTCTTAATAATTGTGTGTCTGATTTGTTGCACCAGTACTTGGTGGACTCTGATCTGACCTCTCCCCAAGAATTGGGAAAGAAGGCAGACAAATGGGTCAGAACAAGGGTGAACAGAAAAGTTCATACAGGGGGTGACAAAGATGGCAACAAAGAGAAGGATGGTAAGTCTTCTGACAAGGGTGGGGACAAATCTAAAAATGAGTCTTCATCAGGCCCACAAAAACACTCTGGTGGGGGTGGTGGGCCCAAATCCTCTTTTAATCAGAACAAGGAAAAGAAACCATGGTGCTATTTATGTAAAATAAAAGGCCATTGGACAACAGATCCCAGTTGTCCAAAGAAAGGCACCAATGCTCCTACCACTACAACCCCTACTGCTACCCCTAGTGTCCCTACTAATAGCAGTGGTGGTGGGAGCAAACCTACTAATAGCCAATCCAAGGGAGTAGCTGGGCTCACTATTGGTAACTTAGTTGGGGTTGGCCTTGTTAGGGAGGCCACAGAGGCTGTGTTAGTCTCTGAGGGGGCTATTGATTTAGCCACCTTAGTTGCTTGTCCCCTTAATATGGATAAGTACAAGCAGCTACCCCTAATAAATGGTGTTGAGGTTCAGGCCTACAGGGACACTGGGGCCAGTGTGACTATGGTCATAGAGAAACTGGTCCACCCTGAACAACACCTACTTGGTCACCAGTACCAAGTAACCGATGCTCACAACACCACACTTAGCCACCCCATGGCTGTTGTTAATCTCAACTGGGGGGGGGTTACTGGTCCAAAGAAAGTTGTGGTAGCTTCAGATTTACCTGTAGACTGTCTATTAGGGAATGATTTGGAGACATCAGCTTGGTCAGATGTGGAGTTGGAGGCCCATGCAGCAATGCTGGGCATCCCAGGGCATATTTTTGCTTTGACAAGGGCTCAGGCCAAAAAGCAAAAAGGACAGGGAAGCTTGGATCCTGGAACAATGGACCAAGTGCTCCCTAAAGCTAGGGCTAGTAGAAGCAAACCACTTCCTACTATCCCTCCCTCTACAGTGGATTCTACTTCTGAGGAAGAAGAATTCCCTCCCTGTGCAGAACCTACACCAGAGGAGCTGGAAGCAGACACTGCTGAGCTTTTGGGTGAAGGGGGGCCTGCCAGAGAGGAACTGAGTGTGGCACAGCAAACCTGTCCCACATTAGAGGGTCTCAGACAGCAAGCTGTCAAACAGGCTAATGGGGATGTCAGTGACTCTCACAGAGTTTACTGGGAGGACAACCTCTTGTACACTGAGCATAGGGATCCTAAACCTGGAGCTGCCAGGAGATTAGTGATTCCTCAGGAGTACAGAAAGTTCCTCCTAACACTGGCACATGACATTCCCTTAGCTGGGCATCTAGGACAAATGAAAACTTGGGACAGGCTTGTTCCCCTGTTTCATTGGCCTAGAATGTCTGAGGACACAAAAGAATTTTGTAAGTCCTGTGAAACCTGTCAAGCCAGTGGCAAGACAGGTGTCACCCCAAAGGCACCCCTTATCCCACTGCCTGTGGTTGGGGTTCCCTTTGAAAGGGTAGGGGTTGACATAGTTGGCCCCCTTGACCCTCCTACTGCTTCAGGCAATAGATTTATCTTGGTGGTAGTGGACCATGCCACAAGATATCCTGAAGCTATTCCTTTAAGGACCACTACAGCACCTGCAGTGGCAAAGGCCCTCCTGGGAATATTTTCCAGGGTGGGCTTCCCAAAGGAAGTAGTATCAGACAGGGGAAGCAATTTCATGTCTGCATACTTAAAGGCCATGTGGAAGGAGTGTGGTGTAACGTACAAGTTCACAACACCCTATCATCCACAAACAAATGGACTGGTGGAGAGATTTAATAAAACTCTCAAAGGCATGATTATGGGTCTCCCTGAAAAACTCCGCAGGAGATGGGATATCCTTCTACCATGCCTCCTTTTTGCCTACAGGGAGGTACCCCAGAAAGGAGTGGGCTTCAGCCCCTTTGAACTTCTTTTTGGACACCCTGTTAGGGGTCCACTCACACTTGTAAAGGAGGGTTGGGAACAACCTTTAAAAGCTCCTAAGCAGGATATTGTGGATTATGTACTTGGCCTCAGATCAAGGATGGCTAAGTACATGAAAAAGGCCAGCAAAAACCTTCAGGCCAGCCAAGAGCTCCAGAAGCAATGGCATGATCAGAAGGCTGTTTTGGTTCAGTACCAACCAGGGCAGAAAGTGTGGGTCTTGGAGCCTGTGGCCCCAAGAGCACTCCAAGATAAATGGAGTGGACCCCACACAATTGTTGAAAAGAAGGGAGAAGTCACCTATTTAGTTGACTTAGGCACTGCCAGGAGTCCCCTTAGGGTGCTCCATGTCAACCGCCTGAAACCCTACTATGACAGGGCTGATCTCACCCTGCTCATGGCAACAGATGAGGGACAGGAAGAAGACAGTGATCCTCTACCTGATCTCTTCTCTTCCACAGAACAAGATGCTCTGGTGGAAGGTGTAGTTTTGGCTGATTGTCTTACTGCTGAGCAGAAAGACAATTGCATAAACCTCCTAGATCAATTCTCTGAACTCTTCTCTACTGTGCCAGGTACCACTTCTTGGTGTGAGCACACTATAGATACTGGAGACAGTTTACCTGTCAAAAGTAAGATCTATAGGCAGCCTGACCATGTCAGGGACTGCATAAAGCAAGAGGTCCAGAAGATGTTAGAACTAGGAGTAGTTGAGCACTCTGACAGTCCATGGGCTTCTCCTGTGGTACTGGTACCAAAACCCCATTCCAAAGATGGAAAGAAGGAAATGCGGTTTTGTGTAGACTATAGAGGTCTCAACTTGGTAACCAAAACTGATGCTCACCCTATACCCAGGGCAGATGAGCTCATAGATACACTGGCATCTGCCAAGTATCTAAGCACTTTTGACTTGACTGCAGGGTATTGGCAGATCAAATTGTCAGAAGATGCTAAACCTAAGACTGCATTTTCAACCATTGGAGGACATTACCAGTTTACTGTAATGCCTTTTGGTTTGAAAAATGCACCTGCCACTTTTCAGAGGTTGGTGAACACAGTCCTGCAAGGGCTGGAAGCTTTCAGTGCAGCATATTTGGACGATATAGCTGTCTTTAGCTCCAGCTGGGATGATCACCTGGTCCACCTATGGAAAGTTTTGGAGGCACTGCAAAAGGCAGGCCTCACTATCAAGGCTTCAAAGTGCCAGATAGGGCAGGGTAAGGTGGTTTATCTGGGACACCTTGTTGGTGGGGAACAGATTGCACCACTTCAGGGGAAAATCCACACAATTATTGATTGGGTTCCCCCTACCACTCAGACTCAGGTGAGAGCCTTCCTAGGCCTCACTGGGTATTACAGGAGGTTCATTAAGAACTATGGCTCCATTGCAGCCCCTCTTAATGACCTCACATCCAAGAAAATGCCTAAAAAGGTATTATGGACAGTAAACTGTCAGAAAGCTTTTGAGGAGCTGAAGCAGGCCATGTGCTCTGCACCTGTCCTGAAAAGCCCTTGTTACTCTAAAAAATTCTATGTCCAGACTGATGCATCTGAATTAGGAGTAGGGGCAGTCCTATCACAACTTAATTCTGAGGGCCAGGATCAACCTGTTGCTTTTATTAGTAGGAGGTTGACCCCTAGAGAAAAGCGTTGGTCTGCCATTGAGAGGGAGGCCTTTGCTGTGGTCTGGGCTCTGAAGAAGTTGAGGCCATACCTGTTTGGCACTCACTTCATTGTTCAGACAGACCACAAACCTCTACTTTGGCTAAAACAAATGAAAGGTGAAAATCCAAAATTGTTGAGGTGGTCCATATCCCTACAGGGAATGGACTATACAGTGGAACATAGACCTGGGAGTAGCCACTCCAATGCAGATGGACTCTCCAGATATTTCCACTTAGACAATGAAGACTCATCAGGTCATGGCTAGTCTTATTGTCCTTCGTTTGGAGGGGGGTTGTGTAGGAAAGTACCATCTTGCCTGGCATGTTACCCCCATTTTTCACTGTATATATGTTGTTTTAGTTGTATGTGTCACTGGGACCCTGGTAACCCAGGGCCCCAGTGCTCATAAGTGTGCCTGAATGTGTTACCTGTGTAGTGACTAACTGTCTCACTGAGGCTCTGCTAATCAGAACCTCAGTGGTTATGCTCTCTCATTTCTTTCCAAATTGTCACTAACAGGCTAGTGACCATTTTTACCAATTTACATTGGCTTACTGGAACACCCTTATAATTCCCTAGTATATGGTACTGAGGTACCCAGGGTATTGGGGTTCCAGGAGATCCCTATGGGCTGCAGCATTTCTTTTGCCACCCATAGGGAGCTCTGACAATTCTTACACAGGCCTGCCACTGCAGCCTGATTGAAATAACGTCCACGTTATTTCACAGCCATTTTACACTGCACTTAAGTAACTTATAAGTCACCTATATGTCTAACCTTTACCTGGTAAAGGTTAGGTGCAAAGTTACTTAGTGTGAGGGCACCCTGGCACTAGCCAAGGTGCCCCCACATTGTTCAGAGCCAATTCCCTGAACTTTGTGAGTGCGGGGACACCATTACACGCGTGCACTACATATAGGTCACTACCTATATGTAGCTTCACAATGGTAACTCTGAATATGGCCATGTAACATGTCTATGATCATGGAATTGCCCCCTCTATGCCATCCTGGCAGAGTTGGCACAATCCCATGATCCCAGTGGTCTGTAGCACAGACCCTGGTACTGCCAAACTGCCCTTCCTGGGGTTTCACTGCAGCTGCTGCTGCTGCCAACCCCTCAGACAGGCATCTGCCCTCCTGGGGTCCAGCCAGGCCTGGCCCAGGATGGCAGAACAAAGAACTTCCTCTGAGAGAGGGTGTGACACCCTCTCCCTTTGGAAAATGGTGTGAAGGCAGGGGAGGAGTAGCCTCCCCCAGCCTCTGGAAATGCTTTGTTGGGCACAGAGGTGCCCAATTCTGCATAAGCCAGTCTACACCGGTTCAGGGGACCCCTTAGCCCTGCTCTGGCGCGAAACTGGACAAAGGAAAGGGGAGTGACCACTCCCCTGACCTGCACCTCCCCTGGGAGGTGTCCAGAGCTCCTCCAGTGTGCTCCAGACCTCTGCCATCTTGGAACAGAGGTGCTGCTGGCACACTGTACTGCTCTGAGTGGCCAGTGCCACCAGGTGACGTCAGAGACTCCTTGTGATAGGCTCCTTCAGGTGTTGCTAGCCTATCCTCTCTCCTAGGTAGCCAAACCCTCTTTTCTGGCTATTTAGGGTCTCTGTCTCTGGGGAAACTTTAGATAACGAATGCATGAGCTCAGCCGAGTTCCTCTGCATCTCTCTCTTCACCTTCTGATAAGGAATCGACTGCTGACCGCGCTGGAAGCCTGCAAAACTGCAACATAGTAGCAAAGAAGACTACTGCAACTCTGTAACGCTGATCCTGCCGCCTTCTCGACTGTTTTCCTGCTTGTGCATGCTGTGGGGGTAGTCTGCCTCCTCTCTGCACCAGAAGCTCCGAAGAAATCTCCCGTGGGTCGACGGAATCTTCCCCCTGCAACCGCAGGCACCAAAAAGCTGCATTACCGGTCCCTTGGGTCTCCTCTCAGCACGACGAGCGAGGTCCCTCGAATCCAGCGACTCTGTCCAAGTGACCCCCACAGTCCAGTGACTCTTCAGTCCAAGTTTGGTGGAGGTAAGTCCTTGCCTCACCTCGCTGGGCTGCATTGCTGGGAACCGCGACTTTTGCAGCTACTCCGGCCCCTGTGCACTTCCGGCGGAAATCCTTTGTGCACAGCCAAGCCTGGGTCCATGGCACTCTAACCTGCATTGCACGACTTTCTAAGTTGGTCTCCGGCGACGTGGGACTCCTTTGTGCGACTTCGGGTGAGCACCGTTTCACGCATCCTCGTAGTGCCTGTTTCTGGCACTTCTCCGGGTGCTACCTGCTGCTGAGAGGGCTCCTTGTCTGGCTCGACGTCCCCTCTCTCTCCTGGTCCAATTTGCGACCTCCTGGTCCCTCCAGGGCCACAGCAGCGTCCAAAAACGCTAACCGCACGATTTGCAGCTAGCAAGGCTTGTTGGCGTTCTTTCGGCGGCAAAACACTTCTGCACGACTCTCCACGGCGAGAGGGATCCGTCCACCAAAGGGGAAGTCTCTAGCCCTTTTCGTTCCTGCAGAAACCACAGCTTCTTCTGTCCAGTAGAAGCTTCTTTGCACCTGCAGCTGGCATTTCCTGGGCATTTGCCCATCTCCGACTTGCTTGTGACTTTTGGACTTGGTCCCCTTGTTCCACAGGTACCCTAGATTGGAAATCCACAGTTGTTGCATTGTTGGTTTGTGTCTTTCCTGCATTATTCCTCTAACACGACTTCTTTGTCCTTAGGGGAACTTTAGTGCACTTTGCACTCACTTTTCAGGGTCTTGGGGAGGGTTATTTTTCTAACTCTCACTATTTTCTAATAGTCCCAGCGACCCTCTACAAGGTCACATAGGTTTGGGGTCCATTCGTGGTTCGCATTCCACTTTTGGAGTATATGGTTTGTGTTGCCCCTATCCTTATGTGTCCCCATTGCATCCTATTGTAACTATACATTGTTTGCACTGTTTTCTAAGACTATTACTGCATATTTTGGTATTGTGTACATATATCTTGTGTATATTTGCTATCCTCGTACTGAGGGTACTCACTGAGATACTTTTGGCATATTGTCATAAAAATAAAGTACCTTTATTTTTAGTATATCTGTGTATTGTGTTTTCTTATGATATTGTGCATATGACACTAGTGGTACTGTAGGAGCTTCACTCGTCTCCTAGTTCAGCCTAAGCTGCTCTGCTAAGCTACCATTATCTATCAGCCTAAGCTGCTAGACACCCTATACACTAATAAGGGATAACTGGGCCTGGTGCAAGGTGTAAGTACCCCTTGGTACTCACTACAAGCCAGTCCAGCCTCCTACACAAGGTCAGTGGGGGACCCTGAGACCACTGTTAAAAATCCTGGGCTACTTACCCTCTCTGTATTGTTTCAGGTCAATGAGTGAAACTGGGTACAGTGGTATTACACCCTGCAGCCGCCCACATCCCTCCTGGTAGAAGTCCTGCCAGAGGGCTATGGATGAGGGTCTAATGCGCAGCATGTGTGTTGCCCTGCAAGGCAGTCGAGCAGAGTCTGGTACCTTTCATGAGCCCGCTTTTCTAGCCTACCTGGATCTGTGAGTGTGCCAGGTCTCTGACTTTACATCATGTCCAGTGCCTGGCCCCAAATCTTACACCATCCATCAGCTCAAGCCTTGTATTCACTGTGTCAATGTAGTAGACTCCAGGGGTGACATTTAAGGGGGGTACACCTGGCACTGCTAGGTGGGATACGGATCGGTGTAGTATAGTCTATATATGTTATTGAACAGCGATGGAGCGGATAAGATATATCGGGGACACCACTCCTTTAAACTCAGATGTATCAAACGGTTTTACCCATTCTGTGTCAATGGGAAAATGCTTTGGTACATATGGCCCTTGGTGATCTCCAAGGACTAGGGTTGTGTACATTTTAGGAACTTTCTAAGGAGTTGTATCGGTGTGGTGTAGCAAATTTACATTTTAAATCTATAGAACCCGAACACCTACAAAGGAGCTGTTGTATATAAAGTGTCTAAAAACATACTTAAGAAAAGTACGACGGGGTGAGGTTAATTGAGCAGCAGTGCCCAAGAGTTCCACAAGGACCACTCAGGTACAGACATCTACTCGGCTCCCATACAATACTGGCTGGCATGACTTGGAGTTATTATGGGGGGCTGCACAGAATGGTGGGTGCCAGCTAGGGGCGGCCATGGTTTGCGATTACCACCCTGGTGTTTACCCTTCGTACTCCTGACGCTGTCCTTGTTACCCTTGGTCTAAGGGCACATAAAGGCAACAGCAGGAATTAAAAATAAACAAAAATAAACATCCTTGTCAACTTGGATGTGAAGTGAGGAGAGCAAGAAATAGAAAATGTCATCCCTAGCTGGCTCTTTGGTACCGGGAACCGTGCCTTGATTACCTTGGTCCCAGGGGTCAAGAAGGCAACCGAAGGAAGGAACTTCAAGAGCCCTGGACTCCCAACAAACTCTCTGTAGTTCCCCCACACTGCCTTCCCCCATTCCCACTCACCAGAACCGGGATGAAGGGGTAGGACAAGTGATAACCCCTGTGATGCCGCTGGGGGGCGGTAGACGTGTGATGTCACTTCCGATTCCATTTAGCAAGCTGCGTAAACGTGCAGATTCCTTAATAATAATACTGGCGGCATTTTCAAGCGCTTTACCGCCAGGTAAATTATTTTAAAACTGCAATTATTACAGGTTACTCGCCGTGTCACTGCCTGGATGTTCACCAGGTGCTTTGTACAATACAGGTAAAAATACGTCATTTAGTGGTCGCCAGGGGTCGCAGCTGCGACCTCTGGCCTTCCCCTTGCGACCCCTGGCACTGCCTCTGCGACCCCTGGCCTCAAAAGGCGGCAAAGACAGTGCCAGGAACACAGTGGCAGCTCGCCCTATTATTGCCATCGGTTGAGCGCGACTCTATTTTTTCTCTTTTTTTTTTATTACACTGATAGTAAATAATGTTTAATTATTCAAAATCAATGTAATAAAAGATGGAGTACAATTATCCAAGAAAGCAGTGGGAAAGGGCCTGAATGACAGTAGTAAATGTGCAGTTCTTTGAGCTGACGTGCACGGGTAATGCCCAGGTTAGTACATTCGTTGCTATGGTTGTGGTACGTGTGTATGATAGCACCTTGGGTGGTTTTTGGGTAGCACTACACACTTTGCCATTTAGAGATGGGATTCTGCCCATGTGTAATGGATTTTGATGTCCTCAGTGATCTTGTATACGTTGTAGTTAAGTATGGTTTGTGTAAAAGCATGTTGCACATTGTTAAAACGGTAAGGAGGGGTGGGATTTAAGATTACTGTGACACCTTAACTGGCGAAGTTGTTGTCTTTTCTGGTTTTGTGTTGTGGCCCTTTCACCCTTAAATTCCCCATAACCTTAATTTGTCCGGGAGTTTGCCTGGATTCTATACGTTTGCTGAGGTTCTAAAGTTGAAGAGTTTTATGAAAACTATCATTTACACTCAAAGGGGCACACATACAAACCTTTGTACTTATAAGTGTATTTTTACATATATATCTGTGTCAGGGGAGGGGCCATGGTTCACAGGAAGCTGGGCACCTCCCTGCTCTCCACTTTAACTTCATTTGAGATGTCATCAGTGGCGTCATTTAACATGCCATGGGATATGTAATAAGTAAGGTCATAAATAGTCCATGGCACTGGGGCAAGTCATAGTGATGGTGAATTTCAGTTTTTTTGTTTTTTTTTTTAACATTCGTTTTTGCGTTACTTTAGCACCTAATTATAATGTCACTTTAACTACTTTTTTTCAGTGAATTTCCAGTGTTTTGTAACATACGCTAAAATCGTATTACCTTACTATTACCTCACTTTAACTTTCTTAATTGTTTAAAAAAGTTTGTAACTGAATATTTTATACATACATATGTGTATAAATATTATCTATACAGGGAGTGCAGAATTATTAGGCAAGTTGTATTTTTGAGGATTAATTTTATTATTGAACAACAACCATGTTCTCAATGAACCCAAAAAACTCATTAATATCAAAGCTGAATATTTTTGGAAGTAGTTTTTAGTTTGTTTTTAGTTTTAGCTATGTTAGGGGGATATCTGTGTGTGCAGGTGACTATTACTGTGCATAATTATTAGGCCACTTAACAAAAAACAAATATATACCCATTTCAATTATTTATTATTACCAGTGAAACCAATATAACATCTCAACATTCACAAATATACATTTCTGACATTCAAAAACAAAACAAAAACAAATCAGTGACCAATATAGCCACCTTTCTTTGCAAGGACACTCAAAAGCCTGCCATCCATGGATTCTGTCAGTGTTTTGATCTGTTCACCATCAACATTGCGTGCAGCAGCAACCACAGCCTCCCAGACACTGTTCAGAGAGGTGTACTGTTTTCCCTCCTTGTAAATCTCACATTTGATGATGGACCACAGGTTCTCAATGGGGTTCAGATCAGGTGAACAAGGAGGCCATGTCATTAGATTTCCTTCTTTTATACCCTTTCTTGCCAGCCACGCTGTGGAGTACTTGGACGCGTGTGATGGAGCATTGTCCTGCATGAAAATCATGTTTTTCTTGAAGGATGCAGACTTCTTCCTGTACCACTGCTTGAAGAAGGTGTCTTCCAGGAACTGGCAGTAGGACTGGGAGTTGAGCTTGACTCCATCCTCAACCCGAAAAGGCCCCACAAGCTCATCTTTGATGATACCAGCCCAAACCAGTACTCCACCTCCACCTTGCTGGCGTCTGAGTCGGACTGGAGCTCTCTGCCCTTTACCAATCCAGCCACGGGCCCATCCATCTGGCCCATCAAGACTCACTCTCATTTCATCAGTCCATAAAACCTTAGAAAAATCAGTCTTGAGATATTTCTTGGCCCAGTCTTGACGTTTCAGCTTGTGTGTCTTGTTCAGTGGTGGTCGTCTTTCAGCCTTTCTTACCTTGGCCATGTCTCTGAGTATTGCACACCTTGTGCTTTTGGGCACTCCAGTGATGTTGCAGCTCTGAAATATGGCCAAACTGGTGGCAAGTGGCATTGTGGCAGCTGCACGCTTGACTTTTCTCAGTTCATGGGCAGTTATTTTGCGCCTTGGTTTTTCCACACGCTTCTTGCGACCCTGTTGACTATTTTGAATGAAACGCTTGATTGTTCGATGATCACGCTTCAGAAGCTTTGCAATTTTAAGAGTGCTGCATCCCTCTGCAAGATATCTCACTATTTTTGACTTTTCTGAGCCTGTCAAGTCCTTCTTTTGACCCATTTTGCCAAAGAAAAGGAAGTTGCCTAATAATTATGCACACCTGATATAGGGTGTTGATGTCATTAGACCACACCCCTTCTCATTACAGTGATGCACATCACCTAATATGCTTAATTGGTAGTAGGCTTTCGAGCCTATACAGCTTGGAGTAAGACAACATGCATAAAGAGGATGATGTGGTCAAAATACTCATTTGCCTAATAATTCTGCACTCCCTGTATGATTGAAAAAGGCTACTGAACAGCTGAAATGCATCTCTCCGAGTTACAGGGTTGGAAGAGGACTGATGCATTACATTTGATTTATTCTTCAGTCTTCGAGTGTTTGCTATATATATATATATATATATATATATATATATATATATATATAATAATAATACTATGCACAGTGGTGGCCACCACTGTCTTGGTATATGTGAGTTTCCATAGGAAGAGCGTCTTTTTTTTGCTAATAATTTTAGTGCTGTGAGTTAAATATTCTCGAAACTTTCCCAAACGTACACCCACCTTAGCTCCTTCCTGGAAAGTTTAAAGGTGATCTGTCAAGCGGGAAACTAGAAAAAGTTGGGACCCCAACCACTTTCCCCATGAATACCCACAGGGAAATTTGAACAGCGAGACAGAGAAAATGGTTGAACAGAATTACACCCAATTTGGCTGAAAGCTAGATCTTTCCTCTGTTTCTGAGATCTTTAACCTGTTGAACCATTTTAAAGAAATGAAATCTAGTCCTGCGGGACTCCAGTGAGGAAATAAAGTGTCGGGATTGGCTTACCATAACATAAGGAGAAATGTTGCAGCCACATTTAGGGACGTGGCCTAAACTGAAAAGGCCTCGTGGTTATAAGAGGTTATAAAGTAATTGTAACATGCAATCTCTGAGGCAGTAAACAACAGTTTTCTCATGTAATTTTCATACTACTGTGATCAAATGAAATTTGACATGTGCCCTGTATTAATAAATGTGTAAATGTGCATTTATTAGTACAGTTGCTCAAATTAACATGGATTTTTGTGCCATGTTCATTTTCACTAGCAAGTCAAGTAACAAAGAGCAAAAAAAAAAGCTTGGGGGGGCACAAGTTAAGGTGTGTAATATGTGTTGGGAACCAATGAAAACGTGTCTAAGAAAGCAATGCTCCATTGAGCTGGCCACATGTGAAACTGGCAGCAAAGTTGTTGAATGAATTTCTGGGAATGAGCCAAGCAAGACAATAATTGGCAGTAAGAGGCGGACCCGGAGCACACTCCATGTATATTTTATACAATAGGTCTTTAACAACATATAGCTAAAGCTGTCAATCAAAGCAGAGCAAAAATCATTCTGATGGTCGCAAATGCATGCTCACACAGTGGCCTTCCATCTTGTAATGATTTCTGCGATACTGTATTGACAATTTGAACCAATAAATTGAAAATACTTGTATGTCCGTGGTTCTGGGCTGGAAGCAAGATGACAGGTCGTGGTGTGCATGGAGCCACTGTGGTTGTATGACAGAACCATGCATGGCAGAACCACGCACAGCTTAACAATACGGTTGGAACCACAACAAATTTTGTTGTAAAAGCATGCTTAGTAAATGTATATGTGGTAACGCCATGCGTGGTTGTGTAATACACCCTCCCGACCCCCTCGCCCTAAACCCCAAAACCTACCCTGTCCTAAAAACTACCCCACCCTGTCCTAAAAACTACCCTGACCCCCTGCCACTGCCCTAAACCCTAAAACCTACCCTGTCTTAAAACCTACCCCACCCTGTCCTAAAAACTACCTGACCCCCTGTCCTAAACCCTAAAACCTACCCTGTCTTAAAAACGACCCCACCCTGTCCTAAAACCTACCTTACCCTGTCCTAAAAACTACCCAGACCCCCCCACCCTGAACCCTAAAATCTACCCTGTCCTAAAAACTACCCACTCTGTCCTAAACACTACCCGACTCCCACCCTGAAACCGAAAACCTACCCCGCCCTGTTCTAGGCCACTACCTCAACCCCCCAACCCTAAAACCTACCCAGTCCTAAAAACTGCCCCACCCTGTCCTAAAAACGACCCCAACCCTGTCACCTCTCTGAACCCAAACCTGCCCTAAAAATTACCTGATCCCCCATGCTAAACCCTAAAACCTACCCTGTCTTAAAAACGACCCCAACTCCCCACCCTCGCCCCTAAAACCTACCCTGTCCTAAAAATAACCCCATCCTATCCTGAAAACTACCCCACCCCATCCCCGCCATGAACCCTAAAACCGACCCCAACCTGTCCTAAAAACTACTCAATCCCCCACCCTGCCCTAAACCCTAAACCTACCCTGTCCTAAAAACTACCCTGCCCTAATAAGTACCCCACTCCCCTGTCCTCGCCCTGAACCCTAAACCGGACCTCGCACAATCCTAAAAACTACCCGATCCCCTGCCCTGCCCTAAACCCTAAAATCTACCCTGTCCAAAAAACAACCCCACCCTGTCCTAAAAACTACCCCGATCCCTCGCCCTGAACCCTAAAACCTATCCCGCCCTGTCCTAAACACTACCCCGAATCCACCCTAAAACCTACCCTGTCCTCCAAGCTTCCCACCCTGTCTTAAAAACTACCCTGCCCTGTCCTGTCCTACATGGTTGGAACCACGACTGCGTCTTTACCACACATGCCTTTGCGAATTTCGTTGTAAAAGCATGCTTAGAAAGGTATATGTGGTAACGCCATGCATGCTTGTGTGATACACCTCTCCAACCCCCTTGCCCTAAACCCTAAAACCTACCCTGTCCTAAAAATTACCCCACCCTGTCCTAAAACCTACCCCTACCTCCGCCCTACACCCTAAAACCTACCCTGTCCTAA
Source organism: Pleurodeles waltl (assembly GCF_031143425.1). Classification (NCBI taxonomy): domain Eukaryota; kingdom Metazoa; phylum Chordata; class Amphibia; order Caudata; family Salamandridae; genus Pleurodeles; species Pleurodeles waltl. The sequence goes on from NC_090448.1 coordinate 1,154,564,965, forward strand.
AATCTACCACACCCTGTCCTAAAAACTACCCTGACCCCCTGCCACCGCCCTAAACCCTAAAACCTAACGTCTTAAAAACTACCCTGACCCCTGCCATAAACCCTAAAACCTACCCTGTCTTAAAAACTACCCTGACCCCGCCCTAAACCCTAAATGCTACAATGTCCTAAAACCTACCCCATCCTGTCCTAAAAACTACCCGACCCCTTGTCCTAAACCCTAAAACCCACCGTCTTAAAAACGACCCCACCCTGTTCTAAAAACTACCTCACCCTGTCCTAAAAACTACCCAGACCCCCCGCCCTAAACCCTAAAATCTACCCTGTCCTAAACACTACCCCACACTGTCCTAAAAACTACCCCGACCCCACCCTGAACCCTAAAACCTGCCCTGTCCTAAAAACTACCTCAACACCCCGCCTGAATCCTAAAACCTACCCTGTCCTAAAAACGACCCCGCCCTGTCCTAAAAACGACCCTTACCCCGTCCCCACCCTGAACCCTAAAACCAACCCTGCCCTGTCCTAAAAACTACCCAATTCCCCACCCAAAATCCTAAAACCTACCCTGCCCTAAAAACTACACCACCCTGTCCTAAAACCTAGCCCAACACACCGCCCTGAACCTTAAAACCTACCCTGTCCTATAAACTACCCAACCCTATCCTAAAAACTATCCCACCCCTTCCCCGCCCTGAACCCTAAAACCGAACCCACCCTGTCCTAAAAACTACCCGATCCCACACCCTGCCCTAAACCCTAAAACCTACCCTGTCGTAAAAACTACCCTGTCCTACAAACTACCCCACCCTGTCCTAAAAACTACCCCACCCCGTCTCTGCCCTGAACCCTAAAACCGAACCCACTCTGTCCTGAAAACCTACCCAATCCCCCGCCCTAAACCCCAAAACCTAGCCTGTTTTAAAAACTACCCCACCCTGTCCTAAAAACTACCTTACCCCTGTCTCTGCCCTGAACCCTAAAACTGACCCCACCCTGTCCTGAAAACCTACCCAATCCCCTGCCCTAAACCCCAAAACCTACCCTGTTTTAAAAACGACCCCAACCTGTCCTAAAAACTACCCTGACCCCCCTGCCCTGAATCCTAAAACCTGACCCGACCCCGTCCTAAGCCCTAAAACCTACCCTGTCCTAAAACCTACCCACCCTATCCTAAAAACTACCCCACCCCCTGCCTCCGCCCTGAACCCTAAAACCGACCCGCCCTGTCCTGAAAACTTACCCAATCCCCCGCCCTAAATCCCAAATCCTACCCTACTTTAAAAACTACCCTACCCTGTCCTAAAAACTACTCCATCCCCTGTCTCCGCCCTGAACCCTAAAACTGACTCCGCCCTGTCCTGAAAACCTACCCAATCCCCCGGCCTGCCCTAAACCCCACAACCTACCCTGTTTTAAAAACTACCCCACCTTGTCCTCAAAACTGCCCTGAACCCTAAAACCTAACCCGTCCTGTCCTAAACACTACCCGACCCCGCCCTAAAACCTACCCCACCCTGTCCTAAAAATGACCACGCCCAGCCCTAAAAAAAAAGTACCCTGCCCTGTCCTAAAAACTACCCTGAACCCCGCCCTTCCCTAAACCCTAAAACCAACCCCACCCTAACCTAAAAACTACCCTGCACTGTCCTAAAAACTACTCTGACCCTCACCCGCCCTGGACCCTAAAGCCTATCCCACTCTGTCCTAAAAACTACTGTAAACCCCCGCCCCAAAACTGAACCCTAAAACCTACCCCACTCTGTCCTAAAAACGACCTCGATCCCCACCGCCCTGAACTCTAAAACCTACCCCAGCCTGTCCTTAAAAGTACCCCCCCCCACCCCAGCCCCACTTCCCTGGCCACTGCGTTCCTTTCCCGGCTGTTCCTCCTGTGTGCCTGAACCACGCATATGCACGGTGCCTTAGCCACGCCTTTGCGTGGTTCCGGCACATGCGTGGTTCAGGCAAGCGTGGGAATGCTTGAGTGGCTACACTACGCGTTGCTCTGTAGAAAAGGCCTTTTCCCAGTTGAACTCCCACCTCTAAGTATAAAACATGCAACAGTTTTTAAGCAACAGAAAGCTGTCTGTAAGCAAGACCTAAAATCATGACATGATTGGGAATAGGGGACATGGTTAGAGATCCCACTGTAGAGTTACTTTTTACATCACAGATGTATATTGGAGTTGTGTTCTTCCAATGCAAGACACAGAGAGGTAAAACAACTATGCAAAATACACATTTGTTTTCTTTGTCAATTGCAGGATTAGAACCGAGTTCTCTGCAGTTCAACCACTAAACCACATCCTCTCCCTGATAAGACAATGACAAACAGCTTTAGATATTTTACAAGTGGTTGACTCGGAAAACAGAGTGAGCGTGTGTGTGTGTCTGTGTATGTACAGAGAAGGGAGAAATGAATTCACCTAAGCATATCTCAGGTGAGCCCCAAGCCACCACCCCCAAGCGATGGTATCTACTCCTTATTTAAATGAAACCATGCCACCCATGGTTCAGTGGCCCTTGTAAGATACCTTGGTGGGTTAATGTGCTGGCTGCTGATACCTTTATGTAGGGGCAAACTCAGCCTTTCCTCAATGTGAGGTTGATGAAATGAGTTCATAAGTTAGAAATTGTTTGGGGGTGTGAGGATGAGAAAAAGGCAAGAATGCACAATGATGAATAAAGAGGGAAAGAGATAAAGTGGTTGGCGAGGAGAGGTGCTGGGAATCTCACTTTAAGTTACAGGAAGGGGGGAGAGAAGGCTGTTCATTGGTAGCTCAGGCGCAGGGAGACGTAGGAGCTGAAAGTAGGGACGCGGGGGGATGCTGCAGCACTCAAAGGAGAATGAGCAATAAGGATGCTTTTAAATTTTGTTTTTATCGTGTCACACTAGCTGTGTGTTTAAAGATAGGGGTCAAAGGTCACTGTATCTTCTGTCAAATCAATGCTTATTATTTTAACATGGAGACTGGTGTGTACTTTTCTTTCTCTGACTCCAAAGCTAGAGGATTTTGTAAAATGGACTATCTGACAATCTTGCCTGGGTACAGGGAGTGTGAAGAGAAATGCTGTAGGATGTCAGTTTTTTTTTTCAACACACAACAAATGTAAATACCTGTAAACGAAATGTGCAACTATTTCAAAATATATGCCAGCAATTAGGAAAGCACAAATGAAGAGCATTTTTGTAATTCTGACGTGTGATGGAAACAAAGTTTTTAATATGATCAAACCAAATTAAGACAATTTACTTGGTGATGAACAAATAATAAATATTTGTTGAAACCTGATTACCACACACATCATTTGTACACTATATATTTTATCAGTAAAACTGTATTTCAACGTGAATTTTGTGCCCATTTCAATGGAAAATGTATTGTCTGTAAAATACAGTGCACTGCCACACCCTGCTTAAATCATATATTTGCAAAACTATACTCCAAAGCGATGTCTTGTAACTACCACACCACTCTTTTCCGGAATGGGCGATGCTCATTTGCTGTTCTTGTTCTCTGATTTTTCACAGCCCCAGTGACGTCAGTAATGTAACATTGATGGCAGCAGCCTTCTCGGAAAATTGTTCCAGCACCAGTGTAGAATGAGACGAGGCGTGCATGGCTGCACCACGATATATAGAGGGAGGGCATTTTTAAGGTTTTTGGGACCACAGAAAAGACATACTTTTTGACTCCGGGTTGGACAAATAGACATTTATTACCCCTTTTCAGCTAAACGAGACTCAAGTTTTCCACAGTCTGCCAGCAAAACAGCATCAAAGTTTAAATTAGAATTGGTGAAGTTATTTCTTTCTGCTTGAACCTAGTTTTTCTTACAATATTAATATTTTACATGTAATTCCGTATTTCTCTCGTTGGAAAGGTAAGGGTGGCTTGATGGATCTTTGGAAAGCATGTGGTTAATATTAAAATAAGTCACCTGCACCTAGATCTTGGTGTTATGTATTTAATTGGCAGACATTTGTAATCACAAATAAACCACCCTTCACAATTGGCATTCTTGCTGCAAAAGAGAAAATCAAAGAATTAATCAGAGGATTTTCCCTGTTCCATCAGGTGAAATCTAACAATTTTGCTTCTCTAGTCCCTTCCCCTGGTCTCCCCACTCATCTTTATATGTGTACCCCTCTCTGGCTAGCCTGTGATCCCTGCTTCTGCTGAGTAAAGGAAACGAGAGGGCCTGGAGACAGGAGAGGGACAGAGTTAAAGAGAATGGTACAGGGAGATTTAGAGAATTCCATGGAAAGGGAATTGGAGACAAAGGTAAAGTTAGAGGAATAGGTGAGTGAGGTGAAGATATAAAGTGAAGGGAGAAAAAGAAGAACTGGTCAATCATGGGCACTCGCAAACATTTCACCAGGGGCCACAAAGTATGGTCTGTGGTGTGACTGAGGGCCGCACTAATGCCAGAGGGTGGCGGCTGGGATGGGCCGGGATGTGAGAAGGGGATGTGTGAGGTGGGCGTACAGGAAGCAAAGCATGTACATCTAGTGGCTGAAGTGCACAATTTGAAACCAGAAAACCTGGGCTCAATCCTGGCTTCCCCGCTTGACCAAACTGTGTGACCCTAGGCACTTGTTTTAGTTTTCACTTTGCCTCCTTTTTCTTCAGGATCACATTAAGTGAACCGGAAGTACATGAGTTCAGGATGTGGGGGAGCAGCAAACAGCCCCTCTGCCGTACTTTGAGTATTACTGGGCTAGAGAATGAGGTAGTGAGGTAAGGAAGATGTTAAAGCAAGGAAGACACAGGGAGAAAAATTGAAGAGAAAGCAAGAGTGGTGAGGCGCACCTGGGGTTGAGGGAGAGAGGTAAAGAAGAAAGATTTAAGTCAGAGGTAAAAACAGGAGGATGAAGGTGTAGGAGGCTGGACTGGCTTGTAGTGAGTACCAAGGGGTACTTACACCTTGCACCAGGCCCAGGTATCCCTTATTAGTGTATAGGGTGTCTAGCAGCTTAGGCTGATAGATAATGGTAGCTTAGCAGAGCAGCTTAGGCTGAACTAGGAGACGAGTGAAGCTCCTACAGTACCACTAGTGTCATATGCACAATATCATAAGCAAACACAATACACAGATATACTAAAAATAAAGGTACTTTATTTTTATGACAATATGCCAAAAGTATCTCAGTGAGTACCCTCAATATGAGGATAGCAAATATACACAAGATATATGTACACAATACCAAAATATGCAGTAATAGTATTAGAAAACAGTCCAAACAATGTATAGTTACAATAGGATGCAATGGGGACACATAGGGATAGGGGCAACACAAACCATATACTCCAAAAGTGGAATGCGAACCACGAATGGACCCCAAACCTATGTGACCTTGTAGAGGGTCGCTGGGACTGTAAGAAAACAGTTAGGGTTAGAAAAATAGCCCACCCCAAGACCCTGAAAAGTGAGGGCAAAGTGCACTAAAGTTCCCCAAAGAGCACAGAAGTCGTGATAGGGGAATTCTGCAGGAAAGACACAAATCAGCAATGCAACAACGATGGATTTCCAAACGAGGGTACCTGTGGAACAAGTGGACCAAGTCCAAAAGTCAGAGATGGGCAGATGCCCAGGAATGCCAGCTGTGGGTGCAAAGAAGCTGCTACTGGACTGTAGAAGCTGAAGATTCTGCGGGAACGACAAGGGCTAGAGACTTCCCCTTTGGAGGATGGATGCCCCACGCTGTGGAGAGTCGTGCAGAAGTGTTTTCCTGAAGAAAGACCGCAAACAAGCCTTGCTAGCTGCAAGTCGTGTGGTTAGGGTTTTTGGATGCTGCTGTGGCCCAGGAGGGACCAGGATGTCGCCAATTGCGTCTGGGGACAGAGGGGGCATCGAGCAAGACAAGGAGCCCTCTCAGAAGCAGGCAGCACCCGTAGAAGTGCCAGAACAGGCACTACGAAGTGGAGTGAAACGGTGCACACCCGAAGTCGCACAAAGGAGTCCCACGTCGCCGGAGGACAACTTAGAAGGTCGTGCAATGCAGGTTAGAGTGCTGTGGACCCAGGCTTGGCTGTGCACAAAGGATTTCCGCCGGAAGTGCACAGAGGCCGGAGTAGCTGCAAAAGTCGCAGTTCCCAGCAATGCAGTCTGGCGTGGGGACGCAAGGACTTACCTCCACCAAACTTGGACTGAAGAGTCACTGGACTGTGAGAGTCACTTGGACAGAGTTGCTGGAATCAAGGGACCTCGCTCGTCGTGCTGAGAGGAGACCCAGGGTACCGGTGATGCAGTTCTTTGGTGCCTGCGGTTGCAGGGGGACGATTCCGTCGACCCACGGGAGATTTCTTCAGAGCTTCTAGTGCAGAGAGGAGGCAGACTACCCCCACAGCATGCACCACCAGGAAAGCAGTCGAGAAGGCGGCAGGATCAGCGTTACAGAGTTGCAGTAGTCGTCTACGCTACTTTGTTGCAGTTTTGCAGGCTTCCAGCGCGGTCAGCAGTCGATTCCTTGGCAGAAGGTGAAGAGAGAGATGCAGAGGAACTCGGATGAGCTCTTGCATTCGTTATCTAAGGAATCCCCAAAGACAGAGACCCTAAATAGCCAGAAAAGAGGGTTTGGCTACTTAGGAGAGAGGATAGGCTAGCAACACCTGAAGGAGCCTATCAGGAGTCTCTGATGTCACCTGCTGGCACTGGCCACTCAGAGCAGTCCAGTGTGCCAGCAGCACCTCTGTTTCCAAGATGGCAGAGGTCTGGAGCACACTGGAGGAGCTCTGGGCACCTCCCAGGGGAGGTGCAGGTCAGGGGAGTGGTCACTCCCCTTTCCTTTGTCCAGTTTCGCGCCAGAGCAGGGCTGGGGGATCCCTGAACCGGTGTAGACTGGCTTCTGCAGAAATGGGCACCATCTGTGCCCATGAAAGCATTTCCAGAGGCTGGGGGAGGCTACTCCTCCCCAGCCCTAACACCATTTTCCAAAGGGAGAGGGTGTAACACCCTCTCTCTGAGGAAGTCCTTTGTTCTGCCTTCCTGGGCCAGGCCTGGCTGGACCCCAGGAGGGCAGAAACCTGTCTGAGGGGTTGGCAGCAGCAGCAGCTGCAGTGAAACCCCGGGAAAGGCAGTTTGGCAGTGCCAGGGTCTGTGCTAGAGACCCGTGGGATCATGGGATTGCACCAACAATGCCAGGATGGCATAGAGGGGGGAATTCCATGATCTTAGACATGTTACATGGCCATATTCGGAGTTACCATTGTGAAGCTACACATAGGTAGTGACCTATATGTAGTGCACGCGTGTAATGGTGTCCCCGCACTCACAAAGTCCTGGGAATTGGCCCTGAACAATGTGGGGGCACCTTGGCTAGTGCCAGGGTGCCCACACACTAAGTAACTTAGCACCCAACCTTTACCAGGTAAAGGTTAGACATATAGGTGATATACAAGTTACTTAAGTGCAGTGGTAAATGGCTGTGAAATAACGTGGACGTTATTTCACTCAGGCTGCAGTGGCAGGCCTGTGTAAGAATTGTCAGAGCTCCCTATGGGTGGCAAAAGAAATGCTGCAGCCCATAGGGATCTCCTGGAACCCCAATACCCTGGGTACCTCAGTACCATATACTAGGGAATTATAAGGGTGTTCCAGTAAGCCAATATAAATTGGTAAAAATGGTCACTAGCCTGTCAGTGACAATTTGGAAAGAAATGAGAGAGCATAACCACTGAGGTTCTGATTAGCAGAGCCTCAGTGAGACAGTTAGTCACTACACAGGTAACACATTCAGGCACACTTATGAGCACTGGGGCCCTGGGTTACCAGGGTCCCAGTGACACATACAACTAAAACAACATATATACAGTGAAAAATGGGGGTAACATGCCAGGCAAGATGGTACGTTCCTACACAAGGTAGACGAGTGAGGTATTGGGAGAAGTATGGAGGGATAAAGGTAAAGAGAGAGTGGTTGGATAGAGAGAAGAGCACAATGAGAAGTGAGGTGTACAAATACAGGTCACATAACGAGTGTTGTGGCAGAGAGAGGCGTGAAGAGCAGAGAGAGATGTGGTTTAAAGATGGAGGTGACGTAGGGAGAAGAGATACAGAAAGAGATGAGGGTGATACAGAGGCAGGGAATGAGGGCGAGGTAGGAGCTCACATGTACACAAAGAGAGGTGAAGTAGAGAGTACGCACTGAAATAAAAACATCCGTCTACGGACATGAGAGAGCGAAAGAGAGAGAATGATAGAGAGAAAGAGGTAAAGTCAGCGATCTAGAGGTGACCAGAAAGGAAGAAGGTAGGGACATAGGCATAAAAGAGAGCGAGGGGTGGTGGACAGGCGGGGAGTTAATAAATAAATAAATCAATAAATAGAGGATTTGTAAAGCGTGGCAAATCACCCGTGCGGGTGTCAAGGCGCTGAGTTGTAGGCATGGGGAAATTAAGTGGTTTGCCCAGAATCGCAGGATGTTGAGCCGACGCCGAGACTCGGAGTTGGTGTCAGCGACTCGGACGGTTAAGCCACATCCTCTCCCGTCGAGGTAAATTGAGAGGTGAGGTAGTGAGAGGGTGGTAGAGTAGAGGGGAAATAGTGAGAGAGGTGTATGGCAAAGAGAGAATGAGACAGGGAGGGAGTGGTGAAGCTAAGAGAGAGGCGAGGCCTGGAGAGACAGATGTGAAGTAAAGAGAGATGAGGATGAGAGATCGTGAGTGGATGGAGGAGAGAGATGGGGTGGTGAGATGGAAACAAACCCCTGTGATGTCGAGAGGGTTGCGGCAGAGAGAGTTGAGGTGGGGAGAAAGCATTGAGAGGCAGAGATGTAGAAATAGAAAGTGGACGAGAGAACTGTGAGGTTGTGAGAGACTCTGGGATGGAAATGTGGTACTGAAAGGGATGTGAGGTAGACAGAGGTGAGGTAGAGAGACTATGAACAGAAAGATGGGACAGGTACATGGAAATGTAGAGGGGGAAAAAGCTGAAGCTGTGGGAGAAGAGGTGAGGGGGAGTAAGGAGACAGATGTGAAACAGAAAGATAGCTTAGGCAGAGATTAGCAGTAGAGGGTGGTGGAGGGAGGTGAAGTAGGAGCAGTGCTTAATTTGTGAACAAGTAAGTGCCTGGACACATGAATTTCTCAGGAGCCCAATGCAGCGTTCACCACCTACGTACAGTTCATGCCAGCACAGGCAACTGTTACACATCGTTCTTTAAAGAACAGACTGTCAGCGCCACCATGTGGTGGACTGTCATAAATATGGGCCGGTGTTAAGAAACAAGTGCTGGTGCCGAGCACCTGCAGATACCGGCACAAATTAAGCACCGAGTAGAAGGTGGTAGAACGCGCCAACATAGACCTAGGAAGAGGGTTGAATGGAGGAGGGGGCTAAAGAGAAGGGCAGGAATCGAAGAGGAGGACTGGTGACGTAGAGAGGAGATAAAGGATAAAAATGAAGTGCACAAGACAGATGAAGTAGAGAAAGGTAAAATAGAAAGAGGGAGAGGCAGGGGTAAGAGGAGGCTACATTGAGGTAGACAGAGAGGTAGAAAGAGAGGAGTGAGCAAGGAAGAAAAGAAAGGATGCGGAGAGACAGAGTGTGGTTGATTAAAAGGTGGAGAGTGGGGGGGCAGCTAGTGAGAGACAGTCTAGTGGTTGAGAGGGAGAGACATTGAGGAAGTAGAGAGTGAGTTTTGCTTTGTTATTGGCCTTAGGGCAAGGGTCTTCAAACTGGGGGGCGGGCCCCCTAGGGGGGCCTCAAGTGATCCCAGGGGGGGCGCCAGACTCTGCCCAAAAGAAGCATTCTACCTATAACGGGCCTTTGTTTTAAGCAGAAGCATGTTATTGCAATTTTTAAAAGGTAACATTACTTAACTGCAATGTTTAAATAAGTCTAAACATATTTAAACATTTCCATCTTTATAAAATAATTGTGAAAAATTCTGAAGGGGGGCCCAATATTTTTATTTTTTACGGGGGCGCGGCATTAATAAGTTTGAAGACCACTGCCTTAGGGAGTTAGTTAGGGGCCTTTGAAAGTGGGGGGCCGGGCAATGTCCCGCTTTAGCCCCGCTTTGAAAGGGCTCTGGCTGAGAGGGGGAGGGCAGACTGTGGGAGTGCAGAAGGGAGAGGAAGGTGGGGGAGGAAGAGATAGGATGGGGGGAGACGGAGCAGAGGTCACCAACGCTCTGCGCCTCCTTCCCCGGGCAACCCTCTCACACGTCCTTTCACACACGTGCATGCACATGCACTGAATCTACACGCTCGCACACACTCGAAAACTAACGCACCTCCCTCACACTGGTGCGCGCACACACTGACCCTAACACACTCTCTCTCACACACACACTCGCGTACACTTTCACACACCCTCTCACACACTGACTCCAACACACTCTCTCACACACTCACGTACACTCTTTCACACACCTTTGCGCACACACTGACTAACACACCCTCTCACACACACACTCGCGTACACTCTTTCACACACCTGTACGCACACACACCGACTCCAACACACCCTCTCACACACACTCAGGCACACTCTTTCACACACCTGCGCGCGCACACCAACACGCCCTCTCACACACACGTACTCTTTCACACACCTGCGCGCACACACACTAACACACCCTCTCACACACACTCAGCTACATTCTTTCCCACACCTGCACGCACATAACATCCTCTCACACACACACTCATGTACACTCTTTCACAAACCTGCGCGCACACTCACTGACTAACACACCCACTCACACAGTCAGTTACACTCTTTCACATACCTGTGCGCACACACACTAACACACACACGTGCGTACACTCTTTCACACACCCACGCGCGCACACACAAACTGACTCCAACACACACTCTCACACTGACTCAGGTACACTTTCACACACCTGCGCACACACACACACTAACACACACGTACAATCTTTCACACACCTGCGCACACACACTGACTCTTACACACACTCAGGTACACTCTTTCACACACCTGTGCGCACACACACTGACTCTAACACACCCTCTCACACACACTCAGGTACACTCTTTCACACACCTTTGCGCACACACTGACTAACACACCCTCTCACACACACACTCGCGTACACTCTTTCACACACCTGTACGCACACACACCGACTCCAACACACCCTCTCTCACACACTCAGGCACACTCTTTCACACACCTGCGCGCGCACACCAACACACCCTCTCACACACACGTACTCTTTCACACACCTGCGCGCACACACACTAACACACCCTCTCACACACACTCAGCTACATTCTTTCCCACACCTGCACGCACATAACACATCCTCTCACACACACTCATGTACACTCTTTCACAAACCTGCGCGCACACTCACTGACTAACACACCCACTCACACAGTCAGTTACACTCTTTCACATACCTGTGCGCACACACACACACTAACACACACACGTGCGTACACTCTTTCACACACCCACGCGCGCACACACAAACTGACTCCAACACACACTCTCACACTGACTCAGGTACACTTTCACACACCTGCGCACACACACACACTAACACACACGTACAATCTTTCACACACCTGCGCACACACACTGACTCTAACACACACTCAGGTACACTCTTTCACACACCTGTGCGCACACACACTGACTCTAACACACCCTCTCACACACACTCAGGTACACTCTTTCACACACCTGCGCGCACACACTGACTCTTACACACACTCTCACACACTCTTTCACACACCTGCACACACACACTGACTTACACACACTCTCACACACACGTACACTTTCACTCACCTGCGCACACACACTGACTCTAACACACCCTCTCACACACATGTACTCTTTCACACACCTGCGCACACACACTGACTCTAACAGACACTCAGGTGCACTCTTTCACACACCTGCGCACATACACTGACTCTTACACACACACACTCTCACACACACGTAATCTTTCACACACCTGGGCACACACACTGACTCTAACACACCCTCTGGCACACATGTACTCTTTCACACACCTGCGCGCGCGCACACACACACACACACACTGACTAACACACACTCAGGTGCACTCTTTTACACACCCGCGCACACACACTGGCTCTTACACACACACTATCACACACACGTACAGTCTTTCACGCACCTGCGCACACACACTGACTTACACACGTAGTCTTTCACACACCTGCGCACACACACTAACACACCCTCTCTCACACACACTCAGGTACACTCTTTCACACACCTGCGCGCGCGCACACACTAACACACCCTCTCACACACACTCAGGTACACTCTTTCACACACCTGCGCGCGCACACACTGACTCTAACACACACTCACGTACACTCTTTCACACACCCGCTCGCACATACCCTGGCTCTAGCACGCCCTCCACACATACACTTACGCACACTTTCTCTCAGACATACTCCCCGCTCTCTGTCCCTGTTACACAGCCTCCCTCTCTTCCTCTCGCTCACACCTCCCTCTCTGTGGGGTGGGCGGATGCGCCCTCAGTGCACTGACTCTCTCGAAGTGAGGGAGGGCTCGTCCTTCCTCTCCGGCGCTCTCCGCTTCTTGAGGTGGCACTCTCTCCCCAGGGCGGGCCGCATCCCTCCTTTCCCCCACGGGGTGGACCGGAGCGCTCTCTCGCCCTCTCTTCCGGACAGAGCTGTGCTTTGTGTCTCTCACTCAGGGAGGGGCTGTGCGCTCTCTCTCCCCTTCTGGGCGCTAGGTGGGGCCGTGCGCGCTCTCTCTCTCTCCAGGAGGGGCCGTGCGCTCTCTCCCCGCCTCTCGGCGCTAGGCGGGCCCTGCCTCCCTCTCTCCGGTGCTCCCTTCCTCTCTCTCCGCAGGGCGGGGCTGTCCTCCCTCCCCAGGCTTGGGATGCTCCCGGTGTCCACACACTCCCGCCCGGGCTGCTGTTCAGCATGGGATACCGGCAGGGCGCAGCAGGAGCCGCCGACAGCCTGGTCATGGGAACCGTAGGGAGACGCAAGGACCCGCAGTGAGTGACACCCCTTACCTACCCCAGAGCCCCCCACCCCTTGTGTGTTTTGTACTTTTTATACGAACAGGAACTCCCTCAAACCATGCTGTGTGTTTGTGATGTCAGAGTTGTGATAGTGTTGTAATCACTTGTTTGGGGCGCACCGTAGCGCCTAGGATCTGTATTTTATAATCGGAGCCTTTTATAAAGTATGTTTAGTCACTCTTACCCCCCCCCCCCCCCCCCGGAAAATGCACCCGGACTCCCAAATGAGGGTGGGACCACAAACCGAGGGGTCGCCCTATCTGACTCGTGTGAAATTACACAAATAATCTGTTTCATAACTGCTCCTTGGTGTGGTAGTAATTGAGTTAATTCGAACAGGTGCACCCCCCACCTCCCGGTGCTTGTGGCGTCCAGGTGAGGGGCTGTGAGACACACGTGCGTGCAAGGAGGGGCGGGGCCTGTGCAGGGGGTGGACAGTGGGTGTTCACAGCCTCAGAAGTCCAGTCTCAGTGCACTGTGGCAATGTTTCTTGTTGTGACCCCGTCCGTGCGTTTCAGCGGGGAGCTGCGAAACCCCTCTTACAGACCGGTCCTGTCCAGCGCGTTTCAACGGGGAGCTGCCCCCTTTACACACCCGCCCCCTTACAGATCACTCATGCCCAGTGCATTTAATCGGGGAACTGCCCTGCACCCTTGCAGACCCATCCCCCTTGCATACCTGTTCTGTCCCCTCTTACAGACCCATCTCTTTTACATGCTTGTTCTGTCCCTTCTTACAGACCCATCCCTCTTACATACCTGTTCTGTCCCTTCTTACAGACCCATCCCTCTTACATACCAGTTTTGTCCCCTTTTACAGACCCATCTCTCTTGCATACCAATTCTGTCCCCTCTCACAGACACATCTCTCTTGCAAATTCTATCCCCTCTCGCAGATCCATCACTCTTACATACCAGTTCTGTCCCCTCTTACAGACCTCTCTCTCTTATATACCAGTTCTGTCCCTTCTTACAGACCTATCCCCCTTACATACCAGTTATATCCCCTCTTACAGACCTCTCTCTTACATACCTGTTCTGTCCTCTCTTACAGACCCATCACTCTTACATACCAGTTCTGTCCCCTCTTACAGACCCATCCCTCTTACATACCAGTCCTATCCCCTCTTACAGACCTCTTATATACCAGTTCTGTCCCTTCTTACAGACCTATCACCCTTACATGCCAGTTCTGTCCCCTCTTACAGACCTCTCTCTCTCTTACATACCTGTTCTGTTCCCCTCTTACATACCAGTTCTGTCCCCTCTTACAGACCCATCCCTCTTACATACCAGTTCTGTCCCCTCTTACAGACCCATCCCTCTTACATACCAGTTCTATCCCCTCTTACAGACCCATCCCCATTACATACCAGTTCTGCCCCCTCTTACAGACCCATCCCTCTCACATACCAGTTCTATCCCCTCTTACAGACCAAGCCCTCTTACATACCCGTTCTGTCCCCTCATACAGACCCATCCCTCGTATAGACCTACCCTGGCCAGTGCATATCAACGGGGAGATGCCTTCACCGCTCTTACAGACCCATCTCTTTTACAGACCAGTCCTGCCCATTGCATTTCATCGGGGAACTGCCCTCCCTCTCTTGCAGACCCATCCTTATTACAGACCAGTCCTGTCCAATGCATTTCATAGGGGAGTTGCCCTCAATCCTCTCCTTACAGAGCAGTCCTGCCCAGTACATTACAACGGGAATCTAGCCCCCCCCCCCCCCCCCCCCCCACACACACAGACCTGTCCCTCAGACCCGTCCTGTCCATTTATTTCAGCGCGGGGCTGAACCTCGTCCTTTGTACAGACCTCTTGTGCTCCGAACATTTCAAGGGGGGGGGGGGGGGAGGGGGGCTGACGCCTCCAACTTACAGGCCTGTCTTCCTCGATTAATGGAGGAGCTTCAGTCCGTCCTTTACAGACCCACCCCTCACAGACCCACCCTGATCCATTCATTACAATGGGGAAACTAGAGTCCATCCCGCTCACAGACCCGTCCCGCTCACAGACCCGCCATGCTGTATTCATTCCAGTTGGGAGCCTCACAGACCCCCTTACAGGCCGTGGCGTAGCAAGGGTCGCTAATGCAAGTATGTAAGATGGGCCCACGAACCCCTGTTGGGAAGTGCAAAGCGCCTATAATTGAGGTGCAGAGGCCCCCTGGCAGCCTCGGCGCCACTGTACTTGCTGCACCACTGATAGCTAGCCCCCCGCTTACAGACCTGCCCTGTCCCACTCATTTCACGGGAGAGCCGGAAGCTGTTCGGAGGGAGACAAGCCGGTCTGGGTTCCCTGGGCGGCAGTGCCGGTGAGATCCCCTCCCCCGCCCCACGCACTGCATGGAATATACTGTTTATTACACACCCGGCCTCACAAGGGTAGGAGGCAGTGGAAATGCTGCGAATACATGAGTGTGGTTTTGCACCTGGCAGTGCTGAAGGCTTTCTGATCAGGGGAACCAACTAATGGGGGAACGGAGGGGGGAGGGGTTGTGGGGGGCGTTGGAGTGCTACACACCCCCTAATGTATTTTCTGGAAAATAGTTGTGTACAGGTGCTTACAGACGCGTGTGGTGACTCGTCTGTCGGATTTCACAAGGGATTTTTGCTCACACAGACAAAAACACACACACAGTCTCTCCTCTCCCCTTTGAAAGTCTTCAAAAGGTTGGTAATTTTTACAAAATATTGTACTTTCCCTCACTTAGTACCCCTACCAATCTTCTTCTGTCGCTTTAGCCCCCACATACGCCCTTCTTGTCATATATGTTTTAACATTTTTAAGATTATATGATAGGCCGATTGTCGGAAAATCTGAAGCTCCCCCCCCACCCCCAACCCTCCCCCCATCTAAGTGACCATGCCACGCCCCTGCGGATCAGCGAGGCACCAAACACGGGGCGGCTGGACCACTGAGGCCTAGTGTACCCCGGGCCCCCAGACAGTGGCGGAGATAACGAGGGGCCCAGGGACAGAGTGACTGGGCTACTGACACACAGTGTGCTCTGGGCTACTGAGGCCTAGTGTACCCTGGGCTCTCAGCCAGTGGTGGAGATGGCGAGGGCTCCTGGTGTGACTGGGCTACTGACACATAGTGTACCCTGGGCTCCCAGCTCCAGGTGTGACTGGGTACCGAGGACTAGTGTACTCTGGGCCCCCAGCCAGTGGCTGGAGATGACGAGGGACCCAGGGACAGAGTGACTGGGCTACTGACACATAGTGTACTCTGGGCTACCATCCGACTGGGCTACAGAGGACTAGTGTACTCTGGGCCCACAGCCAGTGGTGGAGATGGCGAGGGCTCCAGGTGTGACTGGATACTGAGGACTAGTGTACCCTGGGCTCCCAGCCAGTGGTGGAGATGGCGAGGGCTCCAGGTGTGACTGGGCTACTGAGGACTAGTGTACCCTGGGCTCCCAGCCAGTGGTGGAGATGGCGAGGGCTCCAGGTGTGACTGGGCTACTGAGGACTAGTGTACCCTGGGCTCCCAGCCAGTGGTGGAGATGGCGAGGGCTCCAGGTGTGACTGGGCTACTGAGGCCTAGTGTACCCTGGGCCCCCCAGCCAGTGGTGGAGATGGCGAGGGCTCCAGGCGTGACTGGGCTCCCAGCCAGAGGTGGAGATGGCGAGGGCTCCAGGTGTGACTGGGTACTGAGGCCTAGTGTACCCTGGGCTCCCAGCCAGAGGTGGAGATGGCGAGGGCTCCAGGTGTGACTGGGCTACTGAGGACTAGTGTACCCTGGGCTCCCAGCCAGTGGTGGAGATGGCGAGGGCTCCAGGTGTGACTGGGCTACTGAGGACTAGTGTACCCTGGGCTCCCAGCCAGTGGTGAAGATGGCGAGGGCTCCAGGTGTGACTGGGCTACTGAGGACTAGTGTACCCTGGGCCCCCAGCCAGAGGTGGAGATGGCGAGGGCTCCAGGTGTGACTGGGCTACTGAGGACTAGTGTACCCTGGGCTCCCAGCCAGAGGTGGAGATGGCGAGGGCTCCAGGTGTGACTGGGCTACTGAGGACTAGTGTACCCTGGGCCCCCAGCAAGAGGTGGAGATGGCGGGGGCTCCAGGTGTGACTGGGCTACTGACACATAGTGTACCCTGGGCCCCCAGCCAGTGGTGGAGATGGCGAGGGCTCCAGGTGTGACTGGGCTACTGAGGCCTAGTGTACCCTGGGCCCCCAGCCAGTGGTGGAGATGGCGAGGGCTCCAGGTGTGACTGGGCTACTGAGGCCTAGTGTACCCTGAGCCCCCAGCCAGTGGTGGAGATGGCAAGGTCTCCAGGTGTGACTGGGCTACTGAGGCCTAGTGTACCCTGGGCCCCCAGCCAGTGGTGGAGATGGCGAGGGCTCCAGGTGTGACTGGGCTACTGACACATAGTGTACCCTGGGCTCCCAGCCAGTGGTGGAGATGGCGAGGGCTCCAGGTGTGACTGGGCTACTGAGGCCTAGTGTACCCTAAGCCCCCTGCCAGAGGTGGAGATGGCGAGGGCTCCAGGTGTGACTGGGTACTGACACATAGTGTACCCTGGGCCCCCAGCCAGTGGTGGAGATGGCGAGGGCTCCAGGTGTGACTGGGCTACTGACATAGTGTACCCTGGGCTCCTCAGCCAGAGGTGGAGATGGCGAGGGCTCCAGGTGTGACTGGGCTACTGACACATAGTGTACCCTGGGCTCCCAGCCAGTGGTGGAGATGGCGAGGGCTCCTGGTGTGACTGGGCTACTGAGGACTAGTGTACCCTGGGCTCCCAGCCAGTGGTGGAGATGGCGAGGGCTCCTGGTGTGACTGGGCTACTGACACACAGTGTACCCTGGGCTCCCAGCCAGTGGTGGAGATGGCGAGGGCTCCAGGTGTGACTGGGCTACTGAGGACTAGTGTACTCTGGGCTCCCAGCCAGAGGTGGAGATGGCGAGGGCTCCAGGTGTGACTGGGCTACTGACACATAGTGTACTCTGGGCTCCCAGCCAGTGGTGGAGATGGCGAGGGCTCCAGGTGTGACTGGGCTACTGACACATAGTGTACCCTGGGCTCCCAGCCAGAGGTGGAGATGGCGAGGGCTCCAGGTGTGACTGGGCTACTGACACACAGTGTACTCTGGGCTCCCAGCCAGTGGTGGAGATGGCGAGGGCTCCAGGTGTGACTGGGCTACTGACACATAGTGTACTCTGGGCTCCCAGCCAGAGGTGGAGATGGCGAGGGCTCCAGGTGTGACTGGGCTACTGACACATAGTGTACTCTGGGCTCCCAGCCAGTGGTGGAGATGGCGAGGGCTCCAGGTGTGACTGGGCTACTGACACATAGTGTACCCTGGGCTCCCAGCCAGTGGTGGAGATGGCGAGGGCTCCTGGTGTGACTGGGCTACTGAGGACTAGTGTACTCTGGGCTCCCAGCCAGAGGTGGAGATGGCGAGGGCTCCAGGTGTGACTGGGCTACTGAGGCCTAGTGTACCCTGGGCCCCCCAGCCAGTGGTGGAAATGGCGAGGGCTCCAGGCGTGACTGGGCTACTGAGGCCTAGTGTACCCTGGGCCCCCCAGCCAGTGGTGGAGATGGCGAGGGCTCCAGGTGTGACTGGGTACTGAGGACTAGTGTACCCTGGGTTCCCAGCCAGAGGTGGAGATGGCGAGGGCTCCAGGTGTGACTGGGCTACTGAGGCCTAGGGTACCCTGGGCTCCCAGCCAGAGGTGGAGATGGCGAGAGCTCCAGGTGTGACTGGGCTACTGAGGCCTAGTGTACCCTAAGCCCCCTGCCAGAGGTGGAGATGGCGAGGGCTCCAGGTGTGACTGGGTACTGACACATAGTGTACCCTGGGCTCCCAGCCAGTGGTGGAGATGGCGAGGGCTCCAGGTGTGACTGGGCTACTGACACATAGTGTACCCTGGGCTCCCAGCCAGTGGTGGAGATGGCGAGGGCTCCTGGTGTGACTGGGCTACTGAGGACTAGTGTACCCTGGGCTCCCAGCCAGTGGTGGAGATGGCGAGGGCTCCAGGCGTGACTGGGCTCCCAGCCAGTGGTGGAGATGGCGAGGGCTCCAGGTGTGACTGGGATACTGAGGACTAGTGTACCCTGGGCTCCCAGCCAGAGGTGGAGATGGCGAGGGCTCCAGGTGTGACTGGGTACTGACACATAGTGTACCCTGGGCTCCCAGCCAGTGGTGGAGATGGCGAGGGCTCCAGGTGTGACTGGGCTACTGACACACAGTGTACCCTGGGCTCCCAGCCAGAGGTGGAGATGGCGAGGGCTCCAGGTGTGACTGGGCTACTGACACATAGTGTACCCTGGGCTCCCAGCCAGAGGTGGAGATGGGGAGGGCTCCAGGTGTGACTGGGCTACTGAGGCCTAGTGTACCCTAAGCCCCCTGCCGGAGGTGGAGATGGCGAGGGCTCCAGGTGTGACTGGGCTACTGACACATAGTGTACTCTGGGCTCCCAGCCAGAGGTGGAGATGGCGAGGGCTCCAGGTGTGACTGGATACTGAGGACTAGTGTACCTTGGGCTCCCAGCCAGTGGTGGAGATGGCGAGGGCTCCAGGTGTGACTGGGCTACCGAGGACTAGTGTACTCTGGGCCCCCAGCCAGTGGTGGAGATGGCGAGGGCTCCAGGTGTGACTGGGTACTGAGGCCTAGTGTACCCTGGGCTCCCAGCCAGTGGGTGAGATGGCGAGGGCTCCAGGTGTGACTGGGTACTGAGGCCTAGTGTACCCTGGGCCCCCAGCTCCAGGTGTGACTGGGCTACTGAGGCCTAGTGTACCCTGGGCTCCCAGCCAGTGGTGGAGATGGCGAGGGCTCTAGGTGTGACTGGGTACTGACACATAGTGTACCCTGGGCCCCCAGCCAGTGGTGGAGATGGCGAGGGCTCCAGGTGTGACTGGGCTACTGACACATAGTGTACCCTGGGCCCCCTGCCAGAGGTGGAGATGGCTCCAGGTGTGACTGGGTACCGAGGACTAGTGTACCCTGGGTTCCCAGCCAGAGGTGGAGATGGCGAGGGCTCCAGGTGTGACTGGGCTACTGAGGACTAGTGTACCCTGGGCTCCCAGCCAGAGGTGGAGATGGCGAGGGCTCCAGGTGTGACTGGGTACCGAGGACTAGTGTACCCTGGGCTCCCAGCCAGAGGTGGAGATGGCGAGGGCTCCAGGTGTGACTGGGCTACTGACACATAGTGTACTCTGGGCTCCCAGCCAGTGGTGGAGATGGCGAGGGCTCCAGGTGTGACTGGGCTACTGACGCATAGTGTACCCTGGGCTCCCAGCCAGAGGTGGAGATGGCGAGGGCTCCAGGTGTGACTGGGCTACTGACACATAGTGTACCCTGGGCCCCCTGCCAGAGGTGGAGATGGCGAGGGCTCCAGGTGTGACTGAGCTACTGACACATAGTGTACCCTGGGCCCCTGCCAGAGGTGGAGATGGCGAGGGCTCCAGGTGTGACTGGGCTACTGAGGCCTAGTGTACCCTGGGCTCCCAGCCAGAGGTGGAGATGGCGAGGGCTCTAGGTGTGACTGGGCTACTGACACATAGCTCAAGCTAAGAGCTGGGAGCCCAGAGTACACTGCCGAGGGCTCCTAGGCAGAGATGGTGAGAGCCAGCCTGCTGCTACTCAGTGCAGACCCCTTGCCAACAATGTCCTACTCCCTTCACAACCATAACATCTCACTCCTCCCTTACTGAACCTTCTAGTAAGGCTCCTGACCCCTCCGTCGCTCCTCTTCTCCTTCAAGGACCCCCCTCCTTAACACCGCATCACCACACCTTGTGCTTTCCATCCAGCCACCACTTCTACACCAGAAAAAAACACATACCCCCCCAAAAAAATGATTTTATTCACTGCAACAATTGGCCATTCTCATCTGATAGCAATCCTTTGCATGCACTCCTGTTTCTAAGCCCACATCTCCTTCTTCCCCTCTGGGTAACTTTCCCCCCGCCTCCCTTCAGACTTCCATGGTCTCTCTCATAGGTACACTTAAGTTCCTCTCTACCTGAGTACTCAACCAACCAACATGGGCACCCCTCGCCCTTTCCCCATTAATGACTTATCCCTGAACCCCATCAACCTACTTCTATTCGTAAAACTGACAATACCTACTACCAGCAACCTTGGGTTATACGGTTAGAGTACTGCTCGCTGCAAAAGCGCTTCAGTGCCTCGTCAGAGGTAGTAAGCACTGTATAAACGCCGCTATAATTACAATTTCAATAATGTACGCTGGGCGCCAAGAGATGGGGCGACTGGACTGCTGTGACATAATGCACATTGGACTGATGAAGGCCAGAGAAGCTGGGCAGCTGGACTACTGTGACAAAGTGTACAGTGGGGTACCAGCCATGGGGGACTGGACTGTGAGGCTGACCAGGGCCACAGGGATGGTGCGGCTGGACACTTGGCTCCAAAAAGTGTGCTGACGAGGGCTCCACATATGACGTGACTGGACTACTGTGACATAGTGAATGCCGGGATCCCAAGAAAGCTCTTAGACAGACTTCCAGGACTACAAAACCTGCGCCAGCATGGTTCCCCAATATTAATGAACAAGATGATAATGTGAAAATCAACCTGAAAAACACCAGTGGAGTCAGGGGTCATATTCAAAAAGCTCTGAAGGTAAGTCTGTCTCCCCACTGCACCCCAGCCTGCAACCCCGATGAGCCAACCTGCACTCTACCCATGGCTGGAGAAAGGTGAATGGGCACCAAGGGCCCCAGACACTGGAGTGCCTGGAAGACCAGTCCGAAAGCATATCGTCCCCACCTCCAGAAGCGTCCTGGCGACGAGGCACTGTGAGGCCAGTGTGGTGAAATCTTTGAGGAAACATATCTGGTTGGACTCTACCTATACTTGCCTCTTGCTACACCTTTCGTACTGTCCCCTGTTACATTCTCTTTATGTATATAGTATCTTCTCCCATTAAAATGGCACCAAAGCGCTTTTATGGTCTGGCCTGACAGTACAGCTGACGACAGACAATTATGTGAGCATCACTTGAGGGTCTTTGGCTCACCACATGTTTTCAGCATGAATACATGTTTTGATTGGGGAGACGTTGTGTGCTTCCACAAAAAAAGTGCTTGTCCTCCACGCAGCCCTGATCATTTTGTTGCTTTATCCATCTGCTTGAGTTTGAACTTTCAGTGGCACACACATGGCATTGTAATACTATTAAAGTATCTTTTCTCTGGCAGCAGCACAGAGAGGAGGGCAGCCATTAATCTACTTGAATGTTTAGGTCTGGCTTGAAAGTGCATCTGTCACCTGACATTTTAACCTACACCAATATTATTCTACAGTTCTTTGTTTTTGAACAAAAACACATACATTCCCATGCTATTTTCTTGTAATTCTTCACATAAACTTACGGCATTCCTTTAAAGCCAGACCTATTGGCATTGCCAGTGCTTGTTTAATCTGGCTGCCCTTTTCATTTGATTGTGTGATTTCCATCCATCTGTTCTGCATGGTTGTTTGGTGGCATATGGCTAGTTGAGATTTGTTCAGTATCTAGGTTGGGAATAGTATGTAATTGTTTATGTATTTCTCAGGAGCACCCATGAGTCTCTTTGAGAAGGGCACGGGTGATTTCTAGTGGCTGAGATTAATTCAAGCATTCCATCTATCTCTTTTTACATGCTTTAAGATGTTGCCCCAGGTGCGAGGGATACACTCAGACGTGGGTCCCATGCACACTGTGTCACTGGAAGCAAGCTACACCTGGCTGATGAGACGTAACTAGGGAGAAACTGGTCCTCGGTTGCTTGTATTCTAATTCAGGGAAGACCTGGCTAAGCAGTTCTGCTGGAGTGTACTCACTGGAGTGACAGTTCTGCTGGGCTGTACTTGCTGGAGTGACAGTTCTGCTGGACTGTTCCCAGAGAAACAGGGTGAAAAATGATTTGCATATGACTGAGTCCAAACCGAGCTGAAATAATGTGGAAAATAACAATGGGCTGGGGTGCTGCTCAAGTATTTACCAGTGGCTGAAATTAATTCAAGCATTCCCTCCATCACTTTTTGTATACTTTAGTGTGTCATCTTAAGTGGGATGGGCCTGCCCAGATGTGGGTCCCGTGCACACTGTGTCACAGGAAACAAGCCGTACCCTTCTGATGAGCCCATAACTGGGGCAAAACCTGTCCTGGGTTGCTTGTTTTCCGGTTCAGAGAGGACCTGACTTGGTAATTCCAGTTGGACTGCTCCCATTGGAGCATGGTCGAGACTGATTTGTATGTAGCTGCGTCCAAACAGAGGTGGCATGGTGTGCAAATTAACAATGGACTGGGATGCAGCCTGAGTGAAAACCAGTGGCTGAGATTAATTCAAGCATGCCATCCGTCAGCTTTTTGTATACTTTAATATGAAGTTAAAAACAAAAACACCACTTAAAAAATGGTTTGAGTGAGGTCAAGCGCATGGGTGCCAATTTCAGAAGGTATCCAAGCAGCATATCAGCTGAGGGGCTTGTGATAGGTGTCCCGATCCTGGGCTCTGCATGGGCACAGGGTAACCACCAGTGATGTCTTTTTTTTCCATCTTCTCATGTTCAGGTGCCT
This sequence comes from Pleurodeles waltl, assembly GCF_031143425.1. NCBI lineage: Eukaryota > Metazoa > Chordata > Amphibia > Caudata > Salamandridae > Pleurodeles > Pleurodeles waltl. Next base: position 1,154,588,530 of record NC_090448.1, read on the forward strand.
TCAACTGTAGCTGGTGTTGGTACAACTCTAGGAGAGGAAGGGCAGCCGGTGCTGCTGCTATGACAAGGGGCCCCACCCCTTGTAGGCTTTCCTTGTGGTGGGCAGAACTGTGTTTAGCAAGCCCCATTGTTTCAGAGCAGTGTGAATATCCGCTCTGTAGCCATGAAGTCCTAACATATGCACATGAAATCACTCTCCCCCCTTTCACCACTTCACTGATTAAGATTTGATTGCTTCCAGGAATCACTGCTGTGAGGCACAAATCAAAAGCTGGTTTTTTTAACTTGTTAGTTTGCTAAGTGTTTCGTTGTGGTCAGACCAGGCTTTTGAGGAACCAAAATGATGCGTTCTAGGACCTGTAACGTGTTTCTGGCTAGGAAGCCAGGGTTGCCTGAAGGCTCCATGCTGCACACGTGACCACTTTCACTTAATGTTTTATAATTTTACGCCGTGGTCTATGTCCAATGCTGCCCTTTCTTGATTCTTATGCGAAATCAAATCCTGACCCTGTTCACCTGTTTTATGGAAGAGCACTATTTCATTCACATCATGCATGAAAACAAGCACTGGCTATGTCATTTGTTTTGATTATTTTTTTTAATTATTATTATTATTATTATTATTGAGATATATATTACTAATTTTCATTAACAGACAATGCAGGACTGGCAGCTCAGCAAACCTTTCTATCAGGCACAAGCAGATTGGAAAATGGTTGTGTGAGTGTGAGAGAAAGTGTACATGAGTATGTCACAAAATGTGTGTGTGATAAAGAAAATGTGAGCGAGAGTACGTTTGAGTGTGAACATGCGTGTGGGGTAGCAAGTGAGAGCAGGTTTGTGTTATGCATGTTAAAGAGCTGCTAGATCTGGAATATTGGAGGTAATTCATGGCTTAGAGGGACTCCCATTTCAAAATGAGGATGCTGACACGCTGGAGGTACTCTGAGGCGTAAGAGAGGGTCCCAGGGTATGGGGGCACCACTGGCAAAATGCTGTCTGTTGCATACTGAGATGATGTTTGACATATGGGGGCACCCATGGTATATGGGCAGGCATCAATGGCAACATTCTGGCACTGGCTTATTGCATGGAAATCTTGGTAAAAAGGGACACCCATGCTGGCCTGGCCTACTAGAGGTAAATATTGGACTACCTGGACCCTGCTAGAAAAAGTCTTCCTCATGTCACTGGTCGCTTGCTTAAACCGGGGCAAGTATTAGCCCCTACCGTCTTCAAAGATCAGCCGGCACCACACATGAACAGAAGTGGCAGGGAGCAAACAGGGCAGTGGAAGAGCACAAGGGCAGAGAAAGAGAGAGAGTGTGTGTGTGTGTGTGCGCGGATAGCACAGTTATAGATATTTGGGAACAAAGTTAACTGCATTGTCCATTTTTAAAAGTGATATAATTGCCAGAGACGTAGCTTTGGGGGGGGGGGGGTGTTTGGGGTGTTACAACCCTCTAATGAATGTATTTTCTATTCAATAGTTGGGTACAGCTGTTCTCAGTAGGGTCTGGTGATGTCTGACGGATTTCACTAGGTATTTTTCCATACACACAAACTAAAATGCACAGACACTCTTTCCCTCTCCCTGTTTTGAAAGTCTTAAAAAATGTTGGGTATTTAACTGAACTATTTTCTCTCACTTAGCATCCCCAACAATCCTTATTCTCCTCCGTTTGCACTACACCTAAAACCACTCTCTCACGTGCCCTGCTTCTCTATAATGTATTAACAAAATATCCCAAAGTGATTGTTGGGAAATCTAAAGCCCCCCTTGCCCCAATCTTAGTGACCAAGCTACAACCCCTGAAAATTGCTTGCATTTCATAAGTGGATAAAATCCCTCCCACCCACCTATCCTACCAACAATTCTTCCCAGTGTCTATACAAAATTAGGTTATGTGTTCCAAGCTTCACTAATAAGTTTGTGAAGTTGGATCCCGTGGTCGAGGGGGCATTTGGAGGGTGCCCACTAAACAACTCACACTGTCCGTATTTTGAGAGCCACTATTTTGAATAGTGAGATGCGGGAACCTGCCCCCACTTCAAACCCACAGTGTGGTTACAACTTCTGGGGCCTGAAGGATTGGGGAGTGGGTAAAGCAATTGTCAAGTAACTGTCTTCTCATATAGCGCTTGATGCCTCAGTACGATAGCTTTGTTGCTGTATTTTGGGATAAACCAGACATTGTTCTTCACAGAATGAATGAATGAATAAATGCTTTCATTAAAATAACCATCCATAGATAGTGTCTCGATGAAGCAACCCGCCTGTTGTTCACATGTAGATTGCTGCAGCAGCTGGATTAAAGTCCTAGTACGTTTCAGGCCTAAATCCTAATGCAGCGGTCTTCATACCTTTTAATTCCACTCCCCCTCCCCCCCACCCCAGTGGAAAAAATAATAATAATCGGGGCACCTCCCTCAAAAAATTTCACAATTATTCTATTAAACTGGCAATATGTCTAGACCTATGTAAACATTGCAGTTAAGTCATGTTACCGTTTATAAAATGCAATCAAGTACATGATGCCAAACATACTATTCTGGTCATTCAGGCATTACAAATGTGTAAAGGTATCCACAGTGTGATTATTAGAGGTGGGGGTGGAGTGGGTGGTTTTGAAGAATATTTGGAGTCCTTTCCCTTTTGACACATACTCCCGGCTTGGATATAGATGACAAAACCTGCTGGTGATGGCCCATTACAGAGCGCTTTACTGCTGCTCATTTTTCCCACTATGAAGCCCTGTTATCAGCATAATGCTTCTTTTGGCCAGAGCCTAACCCAGCTGGATCACTTGCAGCCCCCTTAGAGGGTCCTGACCCCCCACTCTGAAGACCCCTGTCTTAATGTACAGCTCTTAGTATCAACGAAACGCACTTTCTTCCTTTGTCTTTCTCCTTTCTCGCTCTCTCACCCATCCCCTTTCCTTTCACCATTTTTAGGTCGAGTCTCTCAGACAGCGTAAGCTGTTTAAAAAAACAAACACATTTGTGTTACGTTTTCAAACAGCTCTTTTCATGCTACTTTTTTTTTTACCGATCAATCTTGAATAGATAAGTAAAAAATAAAGTATTTTTGTAGGCATACCCATGCGTGTTGAGTGCTTGCACACAAGATGAAACGGTGATTGTGTCATCCCATTTTTGTTGTTGTTTTTTAGCCATGCTGCACAGCATCGTCCAGGCTGTGCAGCATGGCTAAAAACATTAGGAAAGCCAGTAGGTCTTGTAAGCAAGACCTATTGTCTTTGCCTATGATCGCTCTTCTCCACCCCTCTCACATACTTTGCAGGCAGGGTGACCAGGCGTCCCGCATTTGCCAGCACAGTCCCTGTTTTTCACCAGCTGTCTCCGCAGTTATTGGCAAATTTGGCTGTGTCCCTGTTTTTGGAGAGAGTGCAGGGAGGCATCATTTTGTGTGTTACATAGCAGGGCTAGTTAGCAGCTATTGTAAGAAAGCAATGGAATTAAAATTTTGTATAGTGCCTCTTCGGTGATTCTAGGTGGATGAGGGCTATCGTTCTGTGCCGCTCGGTTGATATAAAATTGTAGTCTTTCTTTTATTTTTGCGAAATTTCCCGAATTTTGGGATTCTGGGTGACCAGATTTTGAAAGCCAGCCCCAGGAAATGGCTCAAGCTCACGTCTGGCTCTACAAATCATTCACTCAGCTGCTTTCTGACTCCCTCAGAAACAACGAGGAAGAGAATCGTTAAGTGTCAAAGCGAGGGAGCACCACGACCTAATGGTATCCCTGCCGCCTTGTACAAAGAGGACCCAGACTTTTGGACAAAACACCTCTCGACACTTTACAACTGCATACTCGCCACAAAGACCATTCCACAAGCATGGAGAGGCTCAATCACCCCCCCCTATCATCAAAGGAGGCATGACTAATGACCCAGAAAACTACCGACTGATTGCACTTTTAGATGCTGAGTCCAAAATCTTTGCAGGGATTCTCTTAGAGGAGTTAGAAACCTGGGCTACTACCAATAACTTAATCCCTTTCAACTAAACAGGTTCTCTAAAGGGGTCTGCATGACTGCGAACATAATGGCCGTAGCACAATTATTCGACCAACGTCAGGGCGCCAAGTAGTCCCTTGTCCTCTCCTTCATAGACTACAAAGCAGCGTTTGATCAAGTAGACAGAAGCAAATTATGGTCTAAGCTTGCGAAATGGGGCATTCCGGCCCACCTGTTGAAAGCAATGGCCCTCCTCCGCACAGACGCCTGCTTAAGGGTTAGATTGGGCAATGAGATGCACCTCTCCAGGAAAGTTCCTACCTCTCAGGAACTGCGGTAAGGATGTGTGCTTGATTTACCGGTGACACTAGACAAGGTGAATTCACACCCACCAGGGTTGAGGCAAACTGCTATAGCATGCTTGATGTATGACGGCGATCTTATTCTCTTTAGTCATACCAGAATAGGTCTGCAAAGGCTACTCAATGCAACATCCGATTTTTCAGAAGGAAATGCTCTTCTGATTAATCCGGACAAATAAAAAATCATGCCCTTTAGGACGACTGCGCAGCCGTGGCACCAGTGGTACCTGGGCAACAACAACATTGAAAAAGTGTGAGAATATAAATTCCTAGAGATTTTTCTTGACTGCAACAACTTCTTCAAGCCCCACCTAAAATGCCTAAGCCGGAACTCCAGCTCGCTCACACTTGCATTTGAGTGCGTTAAAAAAGCAACTGGCTCTTTAACCTACCTGCCGCTACTAGAGGTCATGCAAGCCAAACTAATTCCAGCAATCACATACGGCAGCAAAGTCCCTAATATGTCGGCATCACAGTCGGAAGGGTGCTTGTCCTTGAGACATGGGGGCCTGGACAGTCGCGGCTCCTCCACTAGAGCAGAGGAGCGTCGCCCTCCCGCCAGCAGCAGCCGCTGCAAATCCTTTAACAAACTAAACAACAATAAACAATATTTATTATTGTTTTATTTGTTAAAGGGGCCGGACATTGGGGAAGAAGAGATGAGGGGAGTGCACTGTGCACTCCCCTTACTGTGCACGTATGTTTGGCCGGCCGTCTCTGAACATGCGCAGTAGGCTCTCTCCAGTTCAGCAACAAAGTTGCCGGGCTGGAGAGAGCAGGCACAGGCTCCCAGTATACCTAGGAGTGCCCTGGCTGGGCGCTCCCAGCCAATCCTGCTGCTGCTTTGCGCAGCATCAGGATTGGCCGCAGGGCAGCCTGTGGGAGCCTGTACCTACCTGCAGCGACGGGAGACGAGCATCGATGGACAAGCAGGTGTTTTTTATTTTTTATTAATTCGCCCCCTCGTGCGTCCCTCCATCCCCGCGCCCCCTGCTCTTCCCCGCCCCAACAATGCCCCACGAGGTGCTCCTGGGCCTGGGTTCTTGAGGTTGGAGTGGTTTCGGGCAGGACCCCCTGCAAGTGGGAGAGGAGCTCCCCCCCAGATCTGTAGGTAGCTGTCCTGCGGCCAATCTGTTTTTGCCTATTCTGTCCAGCATGGAACAGCTCAAACTATTTGTAATTACAAGCTAAGCGATGGAGACCCGGAACCAGCTCATTTCATTCTGTAAATGTGGTAGGTGTGCAAAGGCGCTGCTCTGTTTGTGAGGTGCTATCCCAGGGTAATTTTAAGGATTTTGGGGGCCCTGGGCGAAAAGTCCAATATCGCCGTTTTCATGCCCTCTATGCCAGGTCACTGACAGACACACTCCTCCAAATTCTAAGTGCATTTATTTCTAATATTCATGTATAGTGACATGGGTTTTCACTGTTGTAACACAGCAGCAGCTCACTAATGTTATTGTAAATAATCTCTGACACTCTCCTGGCTCTCATATGTGACGTCCTGTTGTCATCTAAAAGAGACGTTTTATGAATGTTGCATGAAACATAAACACATTTCTCTGCGAAATGCCTGTAATAGGCGCTCTCTCACATCACACACGTTAAAAATAAATTAAAGGAAAACGGTACACAAAACAATCTATAAACTATTCAAAGTCATCAGGACACGACTCTCTGCAGAACAGAGCTGGCTCTAATAGGGGCTGTATCAGGGCCCCCCCTGAATGGCTGGGGCCCTGGGCCGGAGCCCACTTTGCCCAGGCCTTTAAACTTCTATATGTGACGCGATTTATTTCTTCAAATAAATGCCTTGCTGTGTAAGTATACAAAGTTGGGTTCCTCTGTGTCTTGTTTCCGGGGTCCGGGCGCCCCCTAGCGCCTGGAAACAGCCGGCTCTGTCATGCGAGAGCAGCCTGTGAGCGACAGCGTGAACGATAAACCGCGCGCCGCCCAAAAGGGGATTATCTCTTAATAATAGTTGTTGTTCTAATTTTTGCACAACTCCCTCTGGTGCTCCTGTTGTGGAAGCTCGGTGCGTTTTGCAGGTGAGCCCTATTTGTCAATCAGCAAAGTCTACGCTTCCTGGGGGCGTTACCTGAGCATTACTGACAGACCCTTGTTAGATACGAATGTTTTTAGCAAGATCACACAAGTGCTGCAGTGTCGAAGGTTCCCACTCTGAAGAGATACTGAGTTATAGCGCTCATAAAATACCCAATCCAGTGCTTCATTTGTAAATAAAAACGTGCCACAGCTCAAAGCCCTCCTCTTAAACACGCGGCTGCTGCAATTAAATGTGCAAGCACAGAATACTGAGGCAGCGTAATCCTGAAGCCATCTCGGGCCCCTTTAAGCCATTACAGCCACTCCCTGTCCCTCCAGCTGACTTTTGCAGCTTTTTGCTGTCTCCCTTTGTGATGTTTTTTTTTGTTTTTCACTTCCTCCGTCTTTCTCATATGTGTCTTTTGCCCACAGTAAATGAGTGATGCTGAAAACTAAGCGCTGGCCCTCAAAGATAAGTGCCGCTGCCCCCCCCACCGGAAACCACCAGATCAAATTAAGTACTGCCAATCACAAAAGAACTACTGAGGTGTAGCTCACACAGAATACTTAACCACAAAACAGCGGTCGAAAGGTATTAAAAAAAAGTATGGGAACTGTGCTACTGCATGCAATGGGGGCGGGGTCATTGAGCGTGCAAGCGGACTCAAAGATGTGCCTAAAAAAAACAAAATATTGTGCACGTCTTTCACTGCCAGTTAGTTACATATAAAACAACGTGCAGCAAAAAAGAGTTTTTACTCAGTGGGAGAATCAGTACTATATATTATGGAACCTCTATTAGTTAATTCACTGCAAAGGTCTCCGTGTAACCAGAGAGCCACAAAATTAAATCTTGGTGCAGTAGAGAATAGTGACTTGTGTGTTTTTAGTGCTACAAGGTCACAGCCTGTAACAGAAAGCACTGTGAATAAATAGGTCATTATTTTAAACTTGCATTACACACAGTATGAAATAGACTGCTACAAAATGGGCAAAAAGGTTCAAGATACAATGGTGCTTCCAAAATATAGATTTTAGTAATACCCAGACCGTACGTAATGCATTTTTTTTTACATAACTCTCCCTCCAACACCTCGTCAGCGGTAGTAAGCACTATGTAAATATAATTACAATTAAAAGCACACACTTCACAGCTCAGTTGTTAACTCTGTGCTACCACTGAAAAAGAATAACTCTTCCTCATCACAAAAGTTCCAGTGGTCGATCAATTACAGCCAGTCCGGCTCCCAAGCATCCTTTACACTTGGAGATTACCCTTTACATTTGCAGATTAACCCATAGCACACATTTGCATTTCTTTCAGGCAAGCAGGCTCCCTGGCAGGAAGGCTTGTTAGTGTCTGCCCAGCTTCAGTTTCACGGCAAAAGATACTCACTGAATGACACTTCAGCTGAAGCATTTAACCTATCGGAATTAACCGTCCCAGGACGAGTTTCTCATAAATCAGAAAGTATGGACACATCAACCCCCTCCTATCCTGCCCACTTTGACCCCCACCACAAAAAATGTACTGAGTTTTATTCCAAACAAAATAACTATTGAGTTACAGCTCACACAAAGCGGTTACTTTGTAACAAATCCCACAAAATACTAGGCCTGGGCGGAGTTCTGCTACGAGGAACCCTGCGAAGTGCCGGAAAAACTCTGGTGTGCTGTGCGGAGTTTCGTGAGTGGGTAAGGCATGCTGTTCGCACTGATTTTCAGCATGGGGATTTCTCACGCACTGTAAAATCAGCGCAGACTGCATCACGCGGCGTGCCAGAGGGCGCTAACTTTGTTTTTGCTGCTCAAGTAAATTGAGCGGCAGCTTCCTGAACGCGAGCGGCAGCTTTCTCATCGTGAGCAGTCATGGCCTACCACGCGCGCGTTCAGAATTCTCGCTCATGCTTGCCAAATTAGCGATTTCGTTCTCTCACACTCACCAACTTAACATTGGTGAGCGCGAGCAAGAGAAAAAAACTCCGCTCTGCGATACTTCGCGGAATTTTGCAGAACTCCGCGCGGAGTGGGGAAAACTCCGTCGGTGGAGTGGAATTCTTCGCCCACTCCTAAAAAATACCCAAGAACGGAATGACTGTTTGTAAGAAATTGTGTTATTAGTTGAAAAGGATGTGAGTCCTTTCATTAGTAGTAATTTCACAACTTTCTCATTACTGGAAACCAAGTACTCCATTGAGCACTTGTCACACTCAGGGTAGCGAAGCACAACAGTCCAAGGCCTTCCCAGGGGAGGTGGTGTGGGTTAGTATTCTCAACTCAATGATACACAACAACACAATAAATCATTGTCCAGTCAGTGCTTTTTCATTTGAAAAGAATAATTACAGTGCTACACACATACTACTAAATACTACACATTAATTACATATATATGTGTGTGAATGTATACACACACACACAATCTCTATCAGGTTAATGGAAATGCCTTTAGGGACACCCCCAGAGCAGTTTACACTCTAGCAAGTCCTGAAACCACAGTTAAAATCCCACTCACCTATATTGAAATACAATATCAAAATATAAGGGGGTGTCAATATCAATGAGGCAGGGCTTCTGGCTATAACTGGGCATCACCACATTAGAAAAAGCAGAAAGCATGCTATAATTCACCTTTGCAACGAGTGGGGACAATACCACCAGTCAATACAATTCATTCTAATACAAAACCTTGCATTGTCAATCATAAACATTGTCAATAAAGCATTCTATTGAATATCATAGATCCTAGAGTCTTATTTCTACCTTTTAATATTCTGCTGTTGAAGTTTTAGGACCAGTAAATAGGGGTTCCAGCACTCCAAACCCTTAAGAACATGAAAAGCCTCTCCCGATGTCAAGTAGTCTTATGGCAATTTTACTAAAAATGTTCCTGGGGGCTGCTGCAACCCTTACAGCCCTAAATATCTTTTTCCATTTGTTGGTGGTGGTGCCCATGCCCTTCCTGGGCAGGACAGAAGAAAAATGTGTTAATTGCTATGCCTTTTCCAGCACCATAGGCAGGGAATGCAAAATGAGAGGGTTCTCAACTGCCTTTGTTTTCTTTCATTTTTTTCAAATAACATGCAACTATGGAACACTTCTGTCATATTATGGCTGCCTGGGTTCCAAAAAGGCAAACCACATGTCTTTTCTTGCTTGGGGTATGTAGCCCCCGCTAGCTCCCGCTAGCTCCCGCCTGGCCAGCCGTCTTCCTCAGGCCAGTGTGGGAGCCAGCGTGCTTCCTCCTGCCACCTGCATGGAGCATAGGTGGGAACTACTGTCCAAGAGTGCCTGCCCACCTTCAGACATGGGTCCAATTAGGGCACGAAAAGCACCCGTCGTGTGTCCTGGAAACCTCCTTTTTAATCCTTCAGTCCTGGAGAGATGGGGTCCCTGTGACATTTCTAAACCGGTCCGGCCCCTGGGGATAGGCTCACTTGGGCTGCAGGTAATCTCTGAAAAGGGTCCCCATGCATGTCCCACCCCATGGTAATTAAACAAAATGAGGATGCCCTGAGCCTCAGGGGCTTGCCTCTTCTTGCAGGTTTTAGAAATCAGCAATGCATTCTCTTTCCTGGTCGGGGGAATAGAACAATTCTTAAGGTGCTATAAGAAAGAACTACAGTTATCATAAAAGTGAAAGTGGAAATGCACTAAGCCTAAGAGAATATTGCTGTTGCTATTGTCGCTACAGCTTTTTTCCTTGTTCTCTCTTCCCCATTCACATAACTTTTTGCAACCGGATTGTCAGGCCTGATCAGAACAGCCTTTCTGTCCAAGGGATGCAAATATTTGACAGGCATACCAAATGGTTTCTAACTCCTCCTAACTCGCCGGACCCCTGATATTTGTTTACACTGGATACCGACTTTAAAAAAAGAAGACTAAGCTATAAGCAAATCATCGGGTTAGGGAAAATTTTGAATTCCTGTAATTGTACAAATTTAGCAACTGATTCAGGCATGCAGGATGCAGGTACGTCTGTTTGTTAGGGCTTTAAACTGTTAATGATGGTTCTTTACTCCAAGATACAGTTCCTGCTGACTTTCCTGCTGAATCGGTTTATGGAAGTGTGCATCATGTAACTCCAGAGTTGCGAGAATTCCCACCTTAATATCATTGGGAATATGGTGTGCAAGGTTACCATTCTGAGAGCTGTATGGCAAATTTGTTGATTGTTTTGTAAAGTCTATTACCAGTCTGTATTTCCCCCCCAGTTTTGCTACCAAAAAGATTATTGAATAAACCCCACACCCTGTTTAGGAGCATGGAATAGAAATTGTTGTTCTTTTTGGAAGTAAATGTTGTATTCCACCCATCATGGCTATCTTTTTGACTTCTGATCCGGGTGTTGGGTTTGCGATAAGTCAGTGCCCCGTGAACTGGATTGCAAAGTCTCACAGCCTATACATTTCTTTTGTTACAATGTTTAATACCCATTTGTCTCTTATTAGTGCTTTCTATTGTAGATTTTTTTCTATCTGTCCTCCCACTGCACTATCCATATAGCCAGGATTTGGAAGTTTGCGGAGTGCTCGTCTGTGACTGGGCTTTGACGGAGAGTGCAGGTCCGCTGAGCCCTGCCTCGAATGGGAATGCTTTGCTTCCTAAGTGTATTGACTTGGCTTTGTCTAGAAAAACAGCTTCCTTCCTGCATGTGCTCTAAAGAAATGCAGCATCATTCTTTCCTCAGCCAATTTCTGTACCATGTGAATCAAACATGTATGAAAGAGCTTTGGCCCCCAGAACAACAGAAGTTGGTGAATTAAATATCTGTGAGTTTGTTCAATCTTCCAAAGTTTTTGAACCCTACCAGCCTTTGTCTGCAGCTGAAACCTCTGTAGCTGTTGATGCTGCCCAGGGTGAATCACACATGGTGTCCAACAAGAACACATGCTGGGTCCTTTCCATCTTGTATTCAGTCAGACAAGAGTTGAAGCCCTTTCAATAAGGTTTGCAAAGTATATACTACATATGTACATGCTTTAGGAAACAAATTGATACTGTAAATGCCCATTTAAAGGCATCGTCCACTTTCCTTTAAAATGCATTAGGCATAGATGCTCCTTCCAAGGCTAGGGAGAAAGTGGAAGCCATAATAGCCAAAATCAAGTTTACTTTAGGAGTTTGTTGGAAATCGTCCTCAAATCCTTCAAATAGCTTGGAATCTTGGGAATTTTTACATCAATATCCTTCACCTGCTTGAACACTATGTTCTTAACAACCTCATGGAGCGGAAGACTTTCAGTATGTGATGTAATATACCTCGCAAAAAAGTCTCCTCGTCTTGTTGGGATTCTCTGGGAATTTCAGTACTTCCCTATATGAGATAACTTTCCTAAAATTACATCCTTTGAACATATTATTTCATCATCATCCTCCTCCATGTCCTCTTCTAAGTCAGTGTCCAATTTCTGCATCTTTTCAGGTAGTTCCTTCATGGCAGCATTAATTGCTTCATTTAGCAATGCCTCCAACTTACCTTTGATATAGAAACTCCTTAAATCTCCAGGTGAGTATCTGGCTCTGTAGTGTTCATATTCAGAGCTGTTTCTCTACTTCATCTTGCAACAGAAGCTATTCTCACTGAAATGGCTTGATTATTTAGAGCCTTTACTAGCCAACTCTCTTCTCGTGAGATGAGAGTTACAGCTGACAGTCTCTTGGTGTCTGGCAAAATTGTGTACATGTGCATCCCGATAGTGCAACAACAAAACTCCCCAAGGGGGAAAAAAAAAACGATAGTGCTGCATAAAGCCAGAGATGTCAGCCTGTCAGTGACTTCCACATGGTGCGACGATAGACACAGAGCCTGGTCCCATCCTCAGGCCAGCGCAGGTGGGGGGAGCATCTGCCATCTCTGCATCTCTCTCGCCCCTGGCACAGCACAGCCGCGTAAGCAACATATAATATGGATGAAACCTACCTGACTGCGTGCGAAAGTCATCGGGGACAGAAAACCAGCAGATCGCCATGAAAGGAGGATGGGTTCGTATACTTTAGAAGAATTGGAAAAAATACTTAAAGATGGACATCAGTGCTTAATTTGAGCTGGTGGTTTCCGGTGTGGGGCACCAGCACTTATTTTTGAGGGCCGACACTTAGATTTCTGCATCAGGCATTTACTGCGAGCAAAAGACACATATGGGAAAGACGAAGGAAGAGAAAAATGGAAAAGCATCACAAAGGGAGAAAGCTGCAAGAGTGAGCTGAAGGGGCAGGGAGCGGCTGTAAATGGATTCAGTAAGCCTGAGATGGTTTCATGATTACTTCTCTCAGTAATGTGCCCTCACACATTTAAATGCAACAGCATTGTGTTTTGGAGGAGAGATTTGGGCACCAGCACATTTTTATTTACAAATAAACCACTGGAGGGAATGCCTGAAAAAGGGAGGGGATGTGTGGAGGGTGAAAGCGAAGCCACTTCACTTACTAGTGACTGGGACGAGGAGAACTGACAGAGTTAATTGATAATACTAACATAGCTACTAAGTTACAGCTCACACAAAAATGCCCATTAGTGAGTAGTCATTGGGCTACAGCTCACTCAAAATAGCCAACCACAAAACAGCAAATAAAGTTAATCTCAAGCAATATAGCTGTTGAGTTACTGCTTGCACAATGTAGCTGTCAAGGTCCTGCTCACACAAAGCAGCTACAAAGTAGCAACTTACACAAAGTAGGTAATCAGTTAAACTTTACACAATGTATCCAGTCAAAAAATGGCTGCTGAGTTACAGCTCACAGAATCCCAGAATAGCTCCTTAGTTTGTTCTCATGCAAAATAACTGATCACAGAACAACGCTTAGATTACGGCACACACAAAGTAGCCAGTCAAAGAATGGATCACACAAAATAGTTGCAGAACAGCTCGAGCAAAACAGTCAATCACGGAATACCTAGTAAATTACACAAATAATTACTGAGAAACAACTCACACAAAATACATAGAGCCTGATTTAAATGTGGTAAATAGGTTACTCTGACACGAACATGGCAGATATCCTGACGGTCTTATAACAAGTGCATTATATTGTATGGCACTTGTAATAAGGTAGACGGGACAGCCATCATGTTTGTGATGGAGCAACCCGCCACCACATCTAAATCAAGCCTTTACTCACAAACTGGATACAAATCGGCATTCTACAGAAAAAAGGTAAAGAATGTCATCCCACCGGAACATCTACTGTGTTGCAGGTCACACAAAAGATCTCCTGAGCTACAGCTCACTCAAAATACCTACAGAGTTGCACCCCACGCAAAATAGTCAACCGTAGAATATCTCCTGAGTTACAGCTCTCATAAAAAGCCAATCACAGAATAGCTCCCTAGTTACAGCTCTCACAAAATAGCCAATCACATAATTGCTCCATAGTTGCAGCTCTCACAAAATAGCCAATCACAGAATTGCTCCAGAGTTACAGCTCTCACAAAATAGCCAGTCATAGAATGGTGTCTGAGCTGCAGCTGTCACAAAATAGCCAATCACAAAATTGTTAAGCCGAAACAAAAGGATACTCAACATAGCTATTATTCAGAACATCAGTCATTGTAGTGATCTCTGTCAGCTAACTGAAAGACATGCTCTGATAGTCTCTAATCAAGAAGAACACCTCATGTACCCATTTCACCCTTTTCATTCCAACCCCCCCAGTGTAGAGCCCCCCAAAATCTTGTTTTTTCTAATTCCTGAAGACTGGGTTGGGTGACTTCTTGGCAAGGGCAGCCGTTTTAGGGTGCTGCAGGTCAACCATGCAGGAATTGTTCTAATGCCTGGGTTTAAGTCCGGGTGGAGTTGTTTTTGTTTCCTTTTTAGGAGTAAGAATGGTTACAGTCTAACACAGTGTTTTATCTCCACCTTCTAAGAATGTGTGCACGTTCTGGCCGGTAGAATAAAGCCGAACTCGCGAGACCTCGTGTCCTCGCGACTGTGGACTGGGGAGGTATCTTCACAATATCTGGGCCAATCATGTCATGTTCTTCAGATCTCAGTCCACGAAAGCACATTCTTCTCAACCTTCTGCTGGTACATGGTGTTTGTTTTTAATTCACACGTCTGTTCTTCGATCTGTACTTTAAAAAACACAAGACACCTAGCTTGCAAGCCAGCTCGAGTCCAAAGATGCTAGATTGTGAGAGGCTGCGCAGACACCAAGCCAAGTTAGACTTGGGAAAAATGTTCAAACCAGCCCCAAACTGCATGAGGCTGTGGGTGCGATGCTGCCACGGGCCTGTTGGGCTTCTGGCTGCCCACTGGGCTCTGAAAGCATCCCGTAGCCAGTGGAGCAGCGAGGATGCCATGGGCCCTGCCGCAAGCAAGGAAAATGGCACCTTTGACTGCTGTTGGGGTGATAAAGCAGTAATTATCAGAGCTTAATGCCCCTTCCCCAGGACTGGGGTCCTGGTACCACTGCACCTGCTTCACAAATAATAACTACACCCCCGCCCTTCGCATTCAGCTTGCTGGGGAGCTGCCAAGGTGGTACAATGGGGGAACCAGACATCTTCGACGGAAACCTCCCCTTCAGAACCGATATGGTTCAGCCCGCACGTCCTTCTCCGCGCAATCACAGCACACCTGTCTGAGTCCGGCTTCTGGCCAGGACGACACTCGGGTCCTGGTCCTCTGCCAGAGGGATGGTGGAGTGCGCCATGCTGGTCGGCATCCCTCACCCCCACAAACCCAAAGATATACAATGACCACCCCTACAGATCCAGGCCTTTCTTTCAACGTGGCGGCAGTCCTCAACGCACCACCCTACCTGCTGTTTTAATCATTGTGTATGTTATTGGTTGTATAAAGCGCCTAGCTGCCCCAGCCGCAGGGCGTCCCCACGGGGGGGGGGGGGGTATATGTGTGTGTGGATGTATATGTATTTATGTATAATATATATATATATATATATATATATATATATATATATATATATATGTGTGTATACCTCTAACAGCGTATATATGTATAGAACTATAAATGTATTTATAAATATGTACACACATACAAAGTCAGATTTATACATTTTAAGAAAACAGTGAAAGGTGTGTGTTTTTTCTGAGTAGCATCCTGGCACATTCAACCATTCAACACCTGTGTGATGGTGGGGCTCAAGTGCGTTCCGGGGCACCCTCGCACCTTAAACCCATCATCGCTGGAGCTCTCCCGCTCGGCGGGGGAAACCTTGGAACGCCACGGCTTTTCACCAAATCGACTGTCCGCGCTACGAGGCCAATCTAATGACAGAATGGGCGCTATATAAGTGCACATAAGAAAACAAAACACGGGAAACGATGAATATGCCCACAATACACGTGTAGTGGTAGCGACATGCACGGGGGCCTGATCCGTAATGTCAGTCATTTAAAATGACAGGTCTTTTGGGATCCGGTGCGCGCGCCTGGGTTCGCACGCGCTGTCTCTCCATGCAGAAAGAGGCCCTGCAGGTGAGAAGCAGGAACACCAGAGGGTGTGCGGCCGTATTTTGATAATTGCACACCTGGGAGTTTTCTGTAAAGCTGATTAAAGCGTATTTTCCACTTCCCGGCTGGAATGCTAGGACGTATCCCGACTCGTTCTGGGTGCTCACCTCACACCCTGCGGTCCCCAGGCGAGACAACAGCCTCGTTTCACTGCAGCGCCTACAATGCAGAGCGTATTGAGCAGCTTGGCGCTATAACGCGACCTGCGGAACACTTTAGCACAGTAACCTCCTCACATCTCACGTTAAGAAAGAGAGGGGGGTTACACACCCCTCACGCCTCCAGGCCCCACACCCCGCAGCCCTCAAGTGTTGCAGTCTCTTTGCGTATATTTGTTAGTTTGTATATAGCGCTTAAACTCGTTGTTGTCCTGGCGCTCTTCTGGCCCTAAGCTAGGGATTGCTGGGTGGTAAGACTCTGGTCTCAAGGCTTGGTTGATTATCAGGGCAGCAGAGAGTTCATACGAGGCGTGATCACCTTCACTCCTTTGTAATTTAATATGTGAACTTTCGACATAATCATTAAAAAATGAAGCGCCTAGCTGCCCCAGCCATAGGGCCTCCCACCGCTAATCCCAGCTCAACACAACCAAAGAAAAGCAGCTGCTTGTTTAAATGAACTACCTCGGTAATGCTCAAGTGCCCAAGAGTCGGTCCGCACCCTGTAAAAATTTAAAATATTAGAAGGACGTGCTGTTTTGTGGTAGAAAAATTGGCCAGCTAAACAAAATAGACCTTTGTCTGCTGAAGTACACATGTTGCCAAAAAAACAAGCTTTAGTAAAGCCAATAGGCCGGTAATCCAGTGTCTAAAGAAATACAACAGTGTTACCTGACCCTGATAAATGTCTTTGTCTCCGCTGTGCATCTGCTTATCTTCAAGACCTGGTGGACCATCTTCAAGGTAGTAGAAACTAACAGGCCACCCTGCCTTGCCAAAGAAACATCGCAGGTGGACAGTGTCACACAAGAAGTCTGGACACTACCAGACTGGCCATGAAGAGATGCAACCAGGAAAAGGCCAGGAATGAAGCCTTCTCAAGCTCTCGAGCCATGATCTGGAGTAACTTCCTGGCACAAGTCAGGCCCAGTTCTTAACCCCTCCAAGTAAAAAAAGAAGCCAAACACCCTCCAAAGAGCATCTTGCCCCATATTGATAAGAAACCACAAGATCCTTGTCGCCTCTGTGCAGAGACCCCTCTGTAAAACTGTTCTCAATATTGAGTGGTTGTTCTTTGTATGACTATCTGCAGTGCTGTGTTACTTCTGAGCTTTGTGCTGTATAAATACTATCTCTGGGAGTGATGTGGTGTTCAGCTACGCATCTCTACCTACAGGTTGCGTTATGATGATTGTGCAACATTTATCGTGTGGTGTGTGTGGTTATCTCCTAAATGTGAAGTCATAGTGGTTGACTCCCACGAGTGATTTTATGCCCTCCAGGCAGATCCCTTTGTGAATCTCTCCTTTGAGTGATGTGGTGGACGTGTAATTGTGAAGATTGAGCAGACTGTTGCCTCAGAGTGTTGTATGCTTCTGATTATGACACATTGTATTATTTGATTTGTGTGTTTTTATCTGATTATGGGAGCTGTCGTGGTTGCATTCTCTGAGAGACTGCATATCGTGTGATATGTGCTCTGACTCTGAGAGGTGTAGCAGCGGTCCCATCTGATGGATGTCTCTTTTTCTGAATATGGAGACAGGCGGGCACTGGGAGTTGTCTCCTCGAGGAGCTATGTGCTCCTACTGTTAGCAGTTGTTTCATCTGATGGTTGTGTCTTTCTGGAGACTGCAGTGGTTGCCTTCTCTGAACGACAGGGAGGCGGGCACTGGGAGGTTGTCTCCTCGAGGAGCTATGTGCTCCGACTCTGAGAGGTGTAGCAGCGGTCCCATCTGATGGCTGTGTCTTTTTCTGAATATGGAGACTTCAGTGGCTGTCTTCTCTGAGAGCCATGGAAGCAGGAACTGGAAACATTGCCCATTCTGTGGAGTGTGTTCTGACTGTGAGGGCTGTGGTCTCCTTTCAGTGACTGGTGGGCCTCTTTTCTGAACCTTGGGGCTGCAGTGGCGAGTGCACTCGTTTGTTTATAATTAACTGGTGAAAGTGCCAGGGTCGTGTGTTGGCACCTTCTCTCGCCACCCTTTAAATTAGTGGCCTGGAGACCTTTTTATTGGCAAAGGGACAGGACATACCACAGAGAGGTGCTCGCCCAATACCAATATCGTGGTACGCGGACAACACCGTCCTGACCGCTGGAACAGCCAGTGGTCTGCAGAGATTACTTGATGCCTTTACTCTGTTTATGGGCAAGTTAGATCTGAAAACAAACTTAAATAAATCTTTTACTAAGATCGCTGGTACCAAGGCCATGGAAAGGCACCACCATGATATTAGTGGCATGTTGGTTGGAAGGGTTCAGTCGTTTACCTACTTAGCGATACCCTTGGGCTCTTCTTTTAGTCGCAGGTGTTTACGTACTGTCAGGGTGCAACAGTTTGAAAGAGTTGTAGAGGCCTTAAGGTTTGCACCCAAACCTGGTGTGAAACCTGCCCGGGAAAAGATTACAGTATATAAAAGCAAATGCTTATCTGTAGCAACCTATGGAGCTGGCCTATGGGATTATGCAGATATGAATAGCTTACAAAAGACTGAAACCGCTTTCTGCAAAGAAACTGGCTGTTTGACAAAACTGATGCACTTACATCTGTTGTGATGAATTGGGAATTCATTCATTGTTTAGAGGATACAATACAATTACGCCCATTGGTTTATGGGTATTAAATATGGCTGAGGCAAGAGGCCAGTTTCACGAGGTCAGTAACAGTTTTTGAGTTATTTAATAATACTGAATAGATTAAGGTCTTCACCAAGGATTTTGTAAATAATCTGTATTTAAAAAAATATGGGAATCTCTTGTTTTCGAGAGAATATCGACGATCTTCAGTGAGCGCACTGACGATTATATCGATTCTAGGTAATATGGAATCCTATTGATATTGGATTATCAATTTGCAACATATATTTTATCATACTCGGCTGAATCTTGGACACTTTTTAGTTGCTGTTCCTGAGGGTGGCTCATGCTGTTGTTGTGACAACCAGTCTTCCCAGAGCAACCGTCACTATGTTGTTTTTTTCTACATTTTTTAAAGCCTCAGGAAACGGTACTTGTTTGAAATACTTCGCACCTTAAAGGTGACACAATGTAGACCAGCACCTGTGTGTGCCCAGCAACTCTCTTCTGATCAGATGTGCTGTGATCATCTTTCTTCAGAGTGCTTTTATGACGTCTTAGATGAAGGTAAACGTGGCAGTGGTTTGGTGACTGACTAGCCATGTTGAGAGGATTGTATGTATTGCGTTTTGATTTTGAACTCTTTTTATCTTCAGACACTGTTTTTTTAAAAAAATTTGATCAATATTCCTTCTAGGTGTAATTTTGTGCATCTTCATGCCTCTTCAAGCCTTAGTTATGATGATGACGATGGGTGCTGTTGTGGTTGAATTCTCTGAGTGACTGACAGGGAGGTTGGAAAGATTGTCTTCTCTGAGTGAATAGTACTTCTTTCTGTGGGAGTTGTAGTTGTTGCCTCATCTGATGGCTTGGCCTTTCTTCTGATTATGGTGACCGTAGTGGTTGTATTCTCTGAATTATATTGACGCGAGCACTGAGAGGTTGTCTCCTCGGAGTGATGTGTCTGACTGTAAGAGCTGTAGTTGTTGTCCCATCTGGTGGCGGTTCTCTACATGATTGGCCAGAGCGGACTCAATATATTGTCTCCTCTCAGTAATAGATGCTGACTGTGAGCAATGTAGTAGTTGTCTCTTTGATGTGCCCATTCCATTGAGGATGATGATTGCAATCCTTATATTCTCAGTGATATGGAAGCAAGCACATTGTCTCCTTGGAGTGAAGGGTGTTTCTGACTGTGAGAGCTGGAGTAGTTGCCTCATCTGATGGCTGTGATTTCCTTCTGAATATGAGGACTGTACTGACTGTGCTTTCTGAGTGGCATGGCAGAGGAAGGTTTGGAGAGATTGCCTTTTTTGAATGAGGTTTTCTCCTGAGTGGTGTGTGCTTTGTCTGTTTGAGCTGTATTTGTTGCCTCATTTGATTGATGGCTGTGGCTTCTTCTTGGTAAGCGGACTGTAGTTGCTGGGCTGTATGGTATGAAAGCGAGCACAGACCTGTTGTTTCCTCTGAGTGAGCTGTACTTTTGTCTTTGGATTTTAATAATCTTCACACAAACCAGGAATGTAAAGTGAACCAGTGGTGTCTTCTGAAGGCCAGCTGGGTACTATCTGCCTGAAGTAGAACCCCACAGGGTGACTATACATAACCCCAAAGGGACACCATATATAAACATTCCAATATTGAACATTCTTGCTTGACTTAAAGCTACAACACATCTCCTATTGTTAAATGCCACCAGTGGCCTGCATGGTCTACCTCAGTCCCCCATACTGCAAGACCCATTGCATGCATGTACTGGCAGACTACTGCTACCACAATCGCAAATGGCAAACTGGCACCATACTGTACAGGTCCACTGGAATGTCAACTACCTGATCTAGAATCTCAGACCAGCTGAACACCCACTGACGGACCTTTTGATTCCTGATCAGTCAGCATCACCAAACCACTTCATAATCAGCAAGCCCATGACATGTACTGCCTCTCTGATACAAAATGACCTGCAGGAAACCATTTTTGGCAATTCTCTCAATTTCACCCATGTGCCAGTGACCATTTTAACTCTGTAAAATCCCCTGAGAAACTAATAGTGAATCCACATTGGTTCACCATTACCCAGTCCCCATTCCCAATTGTGTCATATGAGCTTTGCTCCATGCTTTCTCCAGATGACACATGGCCAACAAAGTACTAATTTTGAACCTGCCATCCTTCCTTACAAACAGAGACACTTGTGTATGGCCATTCACAGTAGTAGTAGCTACCTAAACCAGACCTCTAATCACATCATCAACTTTGGGACTGCTCCTCACAGCCATCTCTTGCCCACCTTTGACCATTATATTCATCCTCTCCACCTGGCCATTAGAGTGGGGATTATAGAGAGAGGCGCTGATGCGCCTAACTCCCAAACTGCCAAAGAATGCTCTCGTTTTTGCTGAGACTAATTGTGTACCTTTGTCCGTAATGAGGCACAGGGGTATAACCTTCCTTGCAAATACGTCCTCTAGCACCTTGAATGTTTCCAAAGTAGAATTCATAAACAATAATACCAACCATTTTAAATGAACACCCACAAACACAGCAGCAAGATGCTCTGACCGGGGCAAAGCTGCAAAAGCCCCAATAAAGTCCAAACAGACCTTAATCCTAGGTGCCTGGATCCTGGAGATTCTGACACGCCACATTTCCTCTCCCCTCCCCGCCCCCCCCAAATTTCGACCTCTTCTCCCCTTCTTTACACACACATTAGAGTCAGTGACTCTCAATGTGACCCGTGCCTCCAGACCGCGTCATCAAAACCTTTCTTTGAGCCGTCCTTTCATCGTGTTTCATGGTGACCTTCTTGAGCCACGGATATAAATTTGCCCCTCACACCTTGGGGAGGTGCAACCTGTCACCATGCACCACAGCATAAGCATCACAGACCGTGAGTTCATCCGTACCATTGAAATATGGCCTTGCTTAAGCCACAGCAGAGACTTTGACTTTTCTGAATGATGCTCCTTTCCTTGGAAAGTCTCTGTCTCCTGACTGACACAGCTTGCTTCTGAAATGGAGATCTGGGTGACTGTTTCTGCTGTGTCACGTGGGCTCTGACTTCATTGCAGACTAACACTGTACACTGATGCTATACACAGGGCTTCGGAGTTCTTTGTAACAAGCGCCAAGAGTTAACTCTGTTCAGTCTTAAGTTATCTTATAGCACAGTTTTTCAGACAGTGACTAAAATCTGTTGGTTTTGCACTTGTTTCTGAAGATGAAGTCGAACAATATTTTTTTTTTTTTTAAAAAGGTTTAGGCAGAATTTCCTGCTCACTCGTTATTTCTCTACAGCAACAAACCATGAACGTGCAGCTAAAAGCAGTATGTGCCCAAAAGAGGCATTGGGTGCACAGCTGGCGTGGGAGAAGCAGTGCCTGACTCCAACATGTCTGTGCTGGGGCAATAACACCAGTTTGAGATACTGCCCAACACGCTTCTTTAGTAAGAGAGTAAAACGTGAGAGCACCGATGTCACCTCGGCCCAGGTGCTCCCTGCATATTTCAGATGTGATTGTCTCTTGTATAATCCAGCTGCTGCCAGTTATGTAATGATGCTGCTAAAAATATAACGCTAATTATACAAATTGTCCCACTGTCTGTGAACGACACATTCCTGTTCTCTGAGCATCCACCCCGTGGAAGGTTCAATAACGTGTATGGAAAGCACCAGTGCAGTGAGAGGCCCAGTGCCCGGTTTAAGTACCTGCGATGTGTTTCCTCATTCCCTTCAATGTCAAGTGTACATTTCAATCCATGTTTTCACATTCCGTGGGACGGAAAGCACTACTGCCATGTCTCTTCTAGGAGAGTTCTTTATGTCACATGCACACTCCATGCACATACTGACATTGCAATGCACGTAAAGCCTAGGCCATGCACACCTTCACAGTGCCCTGGTATGTAAAGCACCACTGCCATGTCTCTTCTCAGACAGTTCTTTGTCACATGCACACTCCATGCATATACTGACATTGCAATGCACGTAAAGCCTAGGCCATACATACTTTCACAGTGCCCTGGTATGTAAAGCACCACTGCCATGTCTCTTCTAGGAGAGTTCTTTATGTCACATGCACACTCCATGCATATACTGGCATTGCAGTGCATGTAAAGCCTAGGCCATACATACTTTCACAGTGCCCTGGTATGTAAAGCACTACTGCCATGCCTGCTTGCACATCAACTTTTACAACTTTTATGTAAATCATCACGTCCACATGCATTGCAACATTGCCCTGCATGCAAAGAACCATAGCCATATGGGTTTCCACATTACCACATATGTAAAGCAGTATTGCCATACACCTCAACACATTACCACATATGCAAAGCACCAGTGCCATACACCTTAACATATTACCATGAATGTAAAGCATAATTGCCATTCACCTTAACACGTATGTAAAGCCCTGTTGACATGCATGTTAACACATTACCACATATGTAAAGCACTATTACCATACATGTTAACACATGATTACGACATACATAAAGCACTATTGCCATGCAAGTTAACACATTCACACACATATAAAGCACTATTGCTATGCATGTGTACACATTTGCCATGTGCTTCCACATTGTCCTTTATGTAAAGCGGCAGTGGCTGTAAAAAACCTATGCTATATAAACTTTCACAATGTCTGGATGTAAAGCACTATAGTATGTCATGCATGTTCCAACAGTGCCATGTATCTAAAGCACCATTGCCATGCATGTATCCACATTCCCAGTCTGTAAAGCACCATTGCCATGCATGTATCCACATTCCCAGTATGTAAAGCACCATTGCCATGTGTATTTCTATATAGTCCTGCCGTAAACCATTGCCGTGTGAGCTTGTATGATATATAGTCCTGCCGTAAACCATTGCCGTGTGAGCTTGTATGATATATAGTCCTGCCGTAAACCATTGCCGTGTGAGCTTGTATGATATATAGTCCTGCCGTAAACCATTGCCGTGTGAGCTTGTATGATTCTCTGTACACAGAACATCCCTCTCATGCATGCTCTCAAGCTAACTCGGTTAAATATGCTTTTCCACAGTGACCTGCTTGTAAAGAACGACTGCCAGGCCCATTTGCAAACTGCCATGTAAGTGACTCACCCTTGCCATGCATTTTCACATTGTCTCCAAAAACATGTTCCGCCAGGCGTGTTTCCTTATTACCCTGCAGATAAAGCAGGCCTTGTCGTGACCATTTCCACGTTACAGTGCTCGGTATATAAGGACCCATTGCAGTGCTATACTGCTCCTCTATACAGTGTCCAGTGCCCCTCACTCTGTGGAGCCACAGGGCAGGAAAGGTGGCAATCAGACTGGAAACTCAAAGGAGTCCCAGTGACTTGCCACCTGGTTTAGGTCCACAGAAGAGCGCGCAGGAGGGCAGGTGGACAGCTGCAGATTGGGGCTGCGTTACATCGCAAACGCAAGTGTGAGCGAAGGCGCGGTGCATAGTGACACTGTTGTAAGCGCACACAACAGGGCTTCCCCTTTACAAAGGTAGCTTGTCCATGACTGCTCCAGGCTTCAGTGACATTCAGAACCACAGGTGAGTAGCCCATAGTCCAGCCCAGGGTGGGTTTCGGGGAATCGCGGCCAGTGCGGGCTATCCATCCATGCCGGCACCCTCTCCTGGGTTTGCGTATGGCTAGTCCAGTCCTGGCCAAAAGGCACTAGGTTGTGTTCACCATGAAATGGAGGCTGTAGAGTGAACTTACTCAGAACCATGAGTGATGTGCACAGACTCTCATTTGAGAGGTTTGCAAATTCCATTTGATCTGTTCTTTCCAGCAGGTTGAGAGGGTGGTCAACAGGATGGATGGCAGAGTTTGAGGTCACGCTTGTCTCACTTCTCTGGCCCTGGCAGTGCATGTGATTGGGTAATACCAGATCTTGGATGTTTACGCGGGTGTTAGATGCTCTCCATCCTTGTTTGTTGCAGAATAGAGATAGTGTGAGTAGTGAGTACATACTTGCTGGAACTGTTGTGGTGTCAGGAGGAAGTCCACGCACATGGAAAAATCAAAGAGATAAGAAAAAGCCAGTCGTTTATCTATGTGAATGTATTGTATAAGGTTAGGGCTGGACAAAAATCTGTGTAAATGTATTTTTTTATTAAGCCTGGGTAGAGGGAGTGGCGTAAAGGCCTGCGCTGACGACTTTTGAGCTGGAGGAACCAGGTTCAAATCTCGGCGTCGGCTCAACATCCTGTGAATCTGGGCAGATCACCTAATCTCCCTATATTTCAGCGCCTTGAGACCGTCATGGGTGATTTGCCACGCTTTACAAATCTTGGATTTATTATTACCTGCATAGCCAGGTGGAGTTGGGAAATTTTACATCTCAGGAAGTCGGATCCTGTTTTCTTTCTCCAATTGAATCGCCATGAAACTTAGTAAAAGAAACCTTCTGCCTCCCTCCCGTGATTGTCTGCCCCATGATGGTCTTGCGTGGGACCTTCGGGTGCAGCAGAGTGCCAGACCTCCCACGGCTGCCAAGAAAGAGGTGCCAGGGATGGTCCAAGGGGACATTGTCTGCAGGGGCGTAGCGTCAGGGGGGTGTTGGGAGTGTTAGACCCCACTAATAAATGTATTTTCAGGTAAATAATTGTATACAGAAAAAGTCACACACACTCTCTCATCTCTGTTTTTATAAGTGTTCACAAATGTTGGTTATTGTACAAAATATTGTCTTTTCTCTCACTTAGTAGCCCTACCAATCTGCATTCCTCTCTGTTAAGCCGCTCCGGTGCGCCCTGCTTGTCATATAACGTATTTTAATCAGCCGCGGCCCATCCTTAATAGGGTGGAGGGGCCACGCCCCCCACCTTTTGCCCCTCATGAAGAGTGTCTGTCAGGCTGAGCAAAGGTCAGCCTGACAGACACTCTTCATGTTCAGCTCAGGCAGCCAGGAGCGAGACATGCGCGATTTGCGCAGACTCCATTTGCGCAGACTCCTGGATGCCTGAGCTGAACTTTGCTGGGCTGAAGAGGTCACAGCTCCTATGGCCGTGACCTCCTCAGCTCAGCAAAGGTCACTCGAGGCCCTTCCTCTCGGTGGCGAGGGGAAGCATCACGATTGACTTCGACCTGGGCGCTTCCGGTTTAAGCCCTGAAGCGCCCAGGGCGAATGTCAATCAGTGACACCTTGTCACAGAGTGGGGTGGGGTCAGCAGTCTCACTGACCCCATCCCACTCTGTGACGAGGCTGGGACTGCTGCCTTCCCTCATTGGCTGACCTAAGGTCCGCCAGAGAGGGAAGGCAGCAGTCCCAACCCTCCTGGGACCTCCGAGCTGGAGGTAAGTGTGTGTGTGCACACCTTCCAGACCTAGTGATAGGCGATCCTTGAATGGTTCCATCCTCGTGCTGCAGGTGCCTATACGTCAGAATTTAAAAAGTTACACTTTCTCAACAAAATGTGTTTCCCTGTTGCAGAGTAGCAGCGCGTGGGTGGATGCTGCGTGCGGATTGGAGGAGGCATTAAAGGCGTCACAGGCCCTGACTGAATTCATTCATAACCTTGAAACAGTGATTTAAAGCTACCGCAGAGACCTCTTCTGAATGGCCCGCCTCTCAGCTGAAAGTCTCTGTGTGGTGGTGAGTGATGCAGTTCGCTTCTGAAAGCAAGGTCTGGTGTGACTGTGTCTGTGCGTAAGACAAGGCCAGGGGAAAACTACCTGCGCAGTTGAGAAATAACAAAGCCATTGTAAGCCCTGAGCCCACGCGACTTCCGGCATGCAACTTCATTCACTGAATGAGATCCAGAGTGAGATATAAGCCCTCCAGTGCTGAAGGAGACCGTGACCTCTGACATCATCACAGACAAACACAGCCCAGCCAACCTTAAGAAACTAGCATTTGCAATGCAATGGGTCTCGCATTTGCTTGAGTTAGAGCTATTAACATTGTAAATTCCTAACTGGACTTTCCTCGCCATAAATGGCAAATGAAAAGTAAAACAGTTGACATAAGGGAACCACTTCAAAGTTCCACGGCTGCCATGAGCGCAAAGGAGAGAGACAAAAGGAAAAAGAAGTTTGCTTGTAGTCAAATGATTCAGCAAACGTGCAATTATCCATGTAACCGGGTCGAGGGACAAGGCATTAACAAAATCACCCCAAGGAGAGATAACCGTAAAGCGTTTACCAATCATGGTATAGGATTTTTGAAAGGCAAGCCCATGAACGAGTGATAGTGATGGGTGTGCGGTGGGCGTGGTTAAAAGCCCACAGATAGATTACAACACATCAAAGCACTTGCGACCTAAAAAATCACTGTTGGGGCGGTGGGGGGGGCAGGGCCTTGTTCCCAGAACTACCTAGGAGGCACTTCTGTGCCCTCCCACACTAACATCCCTTCTCCAAAAGCAAGCCTGCTGGGGCTGGTGCCCATGTCCTGGGTTGTTTACACACCTCATAATGTAGGTCGGCTTTTAAAGGCCTCCAAAAACAAAAAGAGCTGGAAATCCACTTTTTGCAGTGGTTTCTAGCTCGTTTCTCCTGCCACGTGTGATATAGGCTCCTCACTGAGTGACAGTGTGATGAGTGCCGATACTGTGTGACACACTGTGGCACCGTATGAGGTGGCAGGTCTGCAAACACTGTACATTGATGCTATACTTGAGGCTGCCAGATTTTCACTAACTCCCCAGTATTAGTCAGCCTGTGGCATAACTACCAAGTTTCCCAGGTTCATGCGTAATGTGCTGATCCAGGCCATGTTTTTTCCTTTGAATTCTGGGAC
Source organism: Pleurodeles waltl (assembly GCF_031143425.1). NCBI lineage: Eukaryota > Metazoa > Chordata > Amphibia > Caudata > Salamandridae > Pleurodeles > Pleurodeles waltl. The sequence continues at coordinate 1,154,615,885 of NC_090448.1, forward strand.
TTGTAGTATTATTCTACAACAGAATAAACAAAGACTCAGGAAAATCCCAGGACTGGAGCAGCACATCACTCATGGCCCTAGGAAACTTGGCAGGGCTGCTGTGGTGCATTTCCCAGTGTAATTCAAGATTTTGTAATTTGAGATTGTGCACAGAAGTAATTATGTCATTTCGAAAGATATACATTTAGTAATTCTCAGTTTTCAGATGTACATCATACTAGTGTATTTTCTGGTTGAAGTTCTACCCTAGATTCCATGTGGCTTTAACCTTGTGGTTAAGTCATAACTCGTGCATCTTAAATCCCTTCATAAACTTCCATGTTGCTCTTGCTAGCAGTGGATAAGTAAATGAGTAACTTCAAGAATGTAATCTCAGTTTCACCAGTGGAAACAAAGCCTGATAATCAGTCACGTGCGTGAGGACATCCATTGCTAGAGGGACCGCTGATAAACACCAGCAAGAGAAGTGGCTGCTTTATCTCATAACCAAACATCCTTTGTGGCTGAAAACTACTTCCTGATTATAGATTTACTCCTGCACAGGGTTGTGATGATCACACAGCAAAGGAGTGACCGGAAGTAATGACAAGTTTTGTTCATAAACACCAACATCTGGATGCACCACATTCATTTCTGTTTCCTTTCCTTCCAATATTAATTGCACGAATTTCCATGTCCTGTTGGTGCAGTTAGAAAGAAGTCTGGAACTAGAGGTCCATTCATGAGCTGGAGTTCACAGTTCCCCAGAATTAAATTAGAAATGTGACTATGGAGTTTGAACCAGCTGGCTGTGGTTAACTAAGTGAAAATTAGATAGTGTTAGACAAATTCCCAGTAAGACAGCCAGGTGAAAGTGGCCATTGCGGCTTTAACATCAGGGTGACTATCAACTCTTGCTGGGTGTGATCATCACTTATTCATAGACATCCACCATAAATAAATTGCCAAATGGCCTACCTGGAATTGCACACATGAGGAGGGAGCCAGTAGTTGTAGGAGAGATATTTGCATGAATTTGACAGAAGCCGTGACATGCTATTAGGGTCAGAGAGAGTCTTTAGAATGTTTGAGGGGAGTTGTTGGGGGGGGGGGGGAGAGGGGATGGGGTTAGAATAAACCTTGTCGAACTAAGGATTCTGGAGAGCTGGTGTATTTCCCACCCGTGGGAGAAAAGGTTGTGAGATTACACATGTTAATGCTTTTTAAAAGGGCTTTATTAAGCTTTTCAATGTGTGAATTAATGTAATATACATTTTAATTGGGTTATTAGTGACCTTTTGACAAAGCCAAAGGGTCTGGTTTATATTTGATAATGTGCTGACCGCTTAAATAAAGCCAATAGGCTCTGCCACTATTATTCATTGTTTTAGCCTTTGACAAAGCCAGTAGGCTGCTTTCCTAAAAATACACTTTTTATATTGTTACATGATATAGTTAGCCATGTGTGGGCAGGGGGTTGGGCGCACAGCCAGGCCACAGGAGGGCGCTTTCACATCACTCTCATACCACACATGGCGATGGACATCCTACTTTACCTTAAAAACAAAAAAGCTAATTCATTGAAAAAACAAACAAAGGTTAAAGTGACAGTTCTAGTTAAGTATGTAAAAAACAATTTAGAAATTCACTGGAAAAACAAAGGTTAAAGGGACTTTATAGTTGGTGAAGATGTCAGTTAATACATACGGTTTCAAGTGAACAAAACCACTGAATTTCACCAGTTAAAGTTATCTCAAGTAAGTGTAACTCATGCCCTAAAGTAACTATAACTCGCACCCTTGACGTGCACTGTGAATTACCTCACGTATTACATCACTCATGACACGTTCTATGACATCATTGATCACATCAATGCAACATCTGAAATTACATCATACATAACAACACTGGTGACAATGCAAGTTATGTTAGGGAAAAAGTTACATTTCCTTCAGATAACTATAGCTGGTGAATTTCAGTGGTTTTGTTAGTTTAAAACAGTATGTTTTAACTGACATTTTTCACCTAATATAGCATCGCTTTAACCTTTTGGTTTTTCACTGAATTTCTCAAGCTTTTTTAAAATACCTAGCTATAGCTGTCACTTTAACCTTTTATTTTTTTCAGTGAAGATTGAGTTCAAATCACATAATTGATAACATCATCCATATTAGTGTAGTATGTATTCTTTGGATTTTGTTATAGATATAAATGAAGATTTTGTTAACAGCTTTAGTATGGATACATTTCTTTTGTAATGAACTGTTTTGGAGAAGCAATTCTTTTGTTTCATTATTTTTGGAAGCAGTTCTGAACACCTGTATATGATATGTATGTTGTTTTGCAGTATTATGATGGGTTTCTTGTTCAATAACAGTAATTCTATGTCTATATATTGGTTATATAGGTGTATGCGGTACACTGTTTGTTTATATATTGAGGTTTGTGTAGGGGTTTCTGAAACTACCTTTTTGTCTGTATGGTGGTGTATATGGTACTTTACTTTAAAAGATGATAGGCTGTATTGCTGCATATCTATTCATAATTGTTCTTTTTCAGAGTGAGCAATATTTGATCCAGTGTTTCTATCTACCGAGGGGTGGTTTGCTCATATGGCCCTACTTCTGTGGTTATGTTACATGACTGTGTGTGTGTGTGTGTGTATATATATATATATATATATATATATGATGGTAGCTTTTTTGTTTCAATTTTTATAGACGTTGTATCGTTTATTTAATTTTTTCTTTGTGTCATTCTAAATGTGTGTCAACAAGATAGTGGGTGTGTGTCTGTGTTTTGTTTCTTGCTCAGTATTGTATAGCAGTTGTTGTATTAGGGCATAATGTGAATCTTTTAATATAGTTTTTATATGATTAAATGTGCATTAGTATATGTAGGCAAGTTGAATTGATTACTAGTGCAATAGTGAGTGTACTTTAGTTATTTTACTATAGTAAAATGAGGTACATTTCCTATGTTAGCATCCATAGGAAATTTTGCAGCCCACTACAGCAAAAAACTGAACAGAATTACACCAAATTTGGCTTTTAAGTAGAACTTTAGTCAGAGTAGTGCAGTTTTTTTGGTTGCGTGATATGATGTACGTTGGTTCTGTTTATTATGAGTTTTTGAGGTTTGGAAAATGTCAGTCAGGCATGAAAGAGGTAAATCTCAGTGGTGTTTTGATTGGTGAAAAGGTACCTTTTTGTTTTGCCTATAACTTTAACACTGTTCGACAAACTAACACAACATTTGGTAAACAATTATCACACTTCATGTTCTCTTTATGTTTTAAAATGTGTGCAGATCCATTAAGTAGGAGGCAAAAATAAGGTGGTTCAGGGGGGCGGGGAGTCTCCAAAGTGTTAATTAGTTAATAAATGTGGCACACTTTGCCAAACACATCGATGACTAAACATGCTGACTGTCTGCCAAATTTCAAGTGGATCAGTCAAATGATTCCACATTTATTAACAAACAAACAATGTTGCCCTCCCCTTGATACTGTGCCCACCTACACAGAGTTAAAAATACCAGGAGTACGCTGAAGATGCCGAACATGCGCCACATTTTGTCATTAAACTGCTCTAAGGTTAAAGGCTAATAAAAAATATATTTTCTGTTGTCTCTAACTTTTTAACCCTTTCATGTCGGCCAACACATTTTTGTAATGCTAATTTCTCAAACTACTGAACAGATTTACACCAAAGCAAGCAAAGACACATCCTTGTATGAAGTTCCTGTTTAATGTCAGTGTTTAGGAGTGGGAGACTTGCAAGCTTTTCAATGTATCCACTTGGTACACCTCCCCACACATAAAATGGGCCATACATTAGACCCAATTTTCTCACATTTTTCTTGGGTGGGGGTGGACATTCTTATTCCCTTCATTTAGTCTGATCATTACGTCACACCATTTCAGATCCCGCCCTCTTGTTCTCCATCAAGAGTAACTTCTGGTAGGCAGAATGTTCTTGTATTCGGAGATTGGTTACACCGTGGCTTTTACAGAAAGGCTCGTTTTAATCGTCCAATTTCAGACGAGAATGTGGATGAGGTAGATTTACAGCTAGATAAATGGATCAAGGAGGAGCTGGATCATATTGCACTAGTGATGCACCATACGTCTCATCGGCGTAAACCTTCAGCCGATTGGTTTAGTGAAGAACTTTGTTAACTTAAAAAGTCTTGCAAACGTCTTGCATGACGATGGTGCCATAACTATGACCAGCAGGAGGACGCTATCTATACTGCCCTCAACGATTATTACAAGCAGATTAGGAAATCACGATGCCTGTTTTATGCTAATAAAATTGAAGAAGCCAAGAATGTTTCGAGAGAAGTATTCTCCATCATAAAGACGTTGTCTTCTCTGGAGCGCGTTGTTCTGACTACTACCCTCACCGAGGAGGGCTGTAACGCAATTGCTTGGTTTTTTTTTGGATAAGATTGTTAGTGTCTGATTTGTTCCCTACAGAGGTGAATGAGGTCCCTTCCTAGATGTATGGTTTAAACCTAGGCAGTCCAAGGCAGGATTATTGAAGTTTAGTGCTCTAAATCCTGCCCAATTACGTGTTCTGCAGGGCATGGTGAAGTCAGGTTCGCCTATCGAGCCTGCCTCTCCCATGATATCGGAGAAAGGAATGGAGGCAATTCCTCCTGGGCTTTGTGGCCTCCTTAATCTCTCTTTTGCATCAGGACAAGTTCCAGTGAGATGGAAACAGGCTATGTATGTCCTGTTGTTAAAAAAGGCTTCTTTCGGTCCCGCTAAACCGGAAAACCTGAGGCCTATATCTCTGCTCCCTTTCTTTGCTAAGGTGGCCGAAAAGCATGTGAATGACCAGCTGATGGACATTGTTGCTGCTCAGGAATTGCTTCGTGATACCCAATCTGGCTTTCATCCACAGCGTAGCACCTAATCGGCCCTGTTGTTAGCATCTGAATCTTTGTGGCAGATAGCTGATGGGGGAAGACAGCCGCGTTGATGATTCTTGGGTTAAATGCAGCCTTCGACACCGTTTCCCACAATGCATTATTGGAACATTAGTGGAAGAACGGAGTCAGGGAAGGAGCTTTGCGGTGGCTAGCCTCCTTCCCCCAGAACCGCACCTTCCAGGTGGTACAACAGCCGTACACTTCGGAAGCGGTGCTGCTACAGCAGTGAGTGCTGCAAGACTCAGCTTTGAGCCCTACATTGTTCTATCGTTATATGCGCCCCCGTGCCGATGTCATTGAGTGTCATGGATTTAATATCATATCATACGCTGATGACACGTAGCTTATTACTCTTTTTCAGGATGAAGAAGAATCTGCCGCCCGGTTCAAAGCGGGTTTGGTAAATCTTGCGGAATGGATTTCCCAGAGTTGCCTCAAGCTTAATGGTAGGAAAACCGAAATACTGCTGGTTGGGAACCAACCTTCCATCTGGTGCTCCGCTTGTGGCCAGATGTGCTAGGGCCACTACCCGTGCCTCAGCTGAAAGTGAGAAATCTCAGGGTCTGGTTTGATATCAGTCTATCTTTTGAGAGCCAGATTTCCTGCTTGGCAGGAAAGTGTTCTGGTATTCTGAAAATGCTGAGTAAACTTATGGGCTATCTGCTCATGGAATCCAGGAAATCAGTGGGCCAGGCTTTAGTCATCGTAAGCCGTGGCTACTGTGTTGTGTTGTACCTTGGTATTTCTCATGGGAGACTGGCCAAACTCCAGAGAACGCAAAATGCTGCAGCCCACCTTTTGTTAAGCATTCCTAGGCGGGCATCTACCAGGACGGCTCAAGCAGGTTACATTGGCTTCCCATTAGTAAGAGAATCTTGTTTAAGGCTTTGTGTTACTGTCCCAGGAATCTACATGGGAAAGACTCTTGTTACTTACATTCCTTAATAAAAGATATGTCCGGAATAGAGTTCTCGCTTCCCAAGTAGTTATTCCCAAGATTAAAAGAGCACGCTTGGGGGAAGTTCCTTTGGATTCCTGGCCTTAAACTCTGGAATTCTTTGGCTGCTGATCTAAGACAGGAGAGAGTTGAAGGTGCTTTCCACAAGAAACCCAAGACGTGGCTTTTTAGGCAATGATAGAGGGTCTTTTGGCTACTGCTTGTGGTGGTTCACTATGTACGCTGTAGCGCTGGGACACTCTAGTTTGGATAACCAAGTGCTTTATAAATCTTGTTATTATATTTTATGCATTGCTAGCTAGTGGGTTTTGTTTGGCATTGGAAAACCAATATTCTTATCTCAGTTCAAAAGTGAACCATTACCTTTTTTGAGCCCTTCACCTCATTTATTTTTACCTTTCATACTTACTCTTTGCGAACTCTGTATGAAACTCAGCATCCACAACCAGGCAAATTTATTTATGAATATTTGATATTCAAATCTGAATGGACAAGGTAGCTTTTTCGCCCTTCACCCAGAACAACACTGATATTTGGAGACTATGAATAGGTCCATAATCCTTAATTCACACAAAAGCCATGTAAATCAAAACTGACACACACAATACAGTGTTTCTGACCTCAAAATATGTATGTCAATACGTAAAAACACTTAACAGCACAACCTAATAAAATAAAAATATATATTCAAACCAATAAAAATACTTAATTGATGGCCATCTCTTTCATGGTGTTAAGGGTTATGTATAATTAATCTAATCTGTGAGATTCTACACAACTTCATTTCAATTGTCACATCAGTAGTGAGGTCTGTCATGAGCATTGCATTTGCTGTGCCAATTTTGGTTTGCATGGCCAAGGTAAACTTTGATAGTTCAATTTTAAATTTTTCGTGAATAATTCATTCTTTTATTTTGTTGCATTTTATGTGAAACGTTTATTGCTCTTATGTTAAAATGAACTTTGCTTTTTGGGCGTAAGTATAATTTAGCTGCGAGGGAATATGTGCACTCATCCAAACTGATTTCTGTAATTATAAATATGTTTAAAAAAAGACAGATGCAGGGTCACCATCTCTAAAATAAATGGTCAATTGATTTGTGTACCCTAATAATTATCTATTTTTAGGTCTAGCTTGAGCAACGTAAAAAGAGGTTTCTAAAGCACTACCAAGAAAGCGTCTTTTTCTCCACCCACATGTTAATTGCCTTCAGAACATCATTTGATTGAGGGGATATTGTGTGCTTCCACTGCAAAAGAGTGCTTGTATTAAACCTTTTGCCTTGTGTGAAAGCTTCTGCTCAATACAGTAGGACTTTGTTGGTTATGTGGACATGCTAATGATCGAGGTTACAGACCTGATCTGTTCATGATGGAAAACTATGACAAAGGCAGTAGTCCTGTTGTATTTATTGTGAAATGGGTATGTTATTGTCAACACACAAATAAGGGCGGTTTGCTATCACTCTATTAAAGCCTGCTGAGAGGTATTTTTTACATGGAATTTCAGAGCTTACTATAGTAAGAAAGGACTTTGGTTTTCGTTACCCACTCCCATCCCCCACAAACACACGCACACCTCCCCCACACCTGACAAACTCTAGTGATGGAAGATTTGCACTGCAATAATCCTTGTTTGGCACTCTTAGGAGAGAAAGTGTTTTGTTTTGCCAACTGTAATTTTTCATATATTTGTAATTTTATGACTGTCTGCCTGATGGTTACCCTGTGTACAAGTTTATGCTCAATACAGTAGGCATGAGGTGGGTGTGGTGACAAGGCAATGAATAAGGCTGAAGGCCTGATTGTTTAACTGGGAAACGTTTCGTCTAATATCTTAGGTGTGATTTTTCTATTATGAAATGTTATGACAAAGGCAGTAAGGCTGGCTTTTTGATTGTGGAAAACATTTGTTAAAGCCAATAGGCTGTTAAGGTCAGTGCCTAATTTGTAAGATAATACCAGCCCCTTTGTTTCACTCTTGCAGGTTATTTTTCATAGCTGCTTTCTCCCTTTGATGCTATTTTTTTAGGTTTGATGAGGATAAGGAAGCGTTGGCCACCATAAATGAGTACCAGAGGACCCCCACCTGCAACCCCCGACACAAATCAAGCACTGGATGAGGGTGGATTGTTATTACACTGTGTTACAGTCTGTAGACAGGTATTTTGTTACATTAATCTGTGAGATTTCATGTAATAGGCAAGGGTTTTGGTGCTGGTCCCCCTCTGGCACTGCCTAAGTTCTTTATGGTACAACCACTGTTGTGGAGGTTAATTCATATCCTTCCCTCAGAGGGACCAAAACAATTTTTGTTATATTATGGGTAGAAATCAGCACTATGATAATCCATGTTTGGCCCTTTTGGCGAGGGGTTGTATATTGTTTACCAACTGTATTTTTGTACCTATTTGTAACTTTTTCACCCTATGACTGATGGTTTCCAGTTTAAGCGCAGTTCTGTAGACCAGTTTTGGTTATGGGGACAAGGCTATTGGCTTTATTCGTTCATTGGAAAAAGTTAGGTCATATCCCATAGATGTTTATCAGTTTATTATGAAAAGTTATGACAAAGCCATTGGGCCTGACTTACTTATTGTGAAGAGCATTTGTCGAAGGAAAAAGGCTTTTAGGGTGTATTGTTACTAAACTGTGTTAAAGCCTTTAGAGAGGTGTTGTGTTACATCAGGGTCTCCAATATTTTCTGTAGTAAGAGCTACTTATGTTCACTGAACATCTTCCTGTGTTACCAATGTTATTAATGTTGTAATAGTGACCACTTTAGACAGATTGCATTGGTGGCCAAGCCATTCAAGACTATCCGCAGTGATCACCTCATCGCATCAGGCAGGGTTGCCAGCAGTAGTGTGACAAAGGCTTTATCAATGTGCAGGCCCTCTACATGGGTAATACATTACAGCCATAGTGTAATGCCCCTGGCACCAAGGTAATAATAAGTCTCCCCAACGCTGCATGATTTATCACCCTAATATTAGCTTTAAATATACCATAATGCGGATTTGTAAAGTGCTTGTGCACCCTACAGGGTATGTTGGTGCAGAAATAGCATATGTGTACTGCTGTCCACCTCCGTGATTGGCATGGTTGAATTGGAAATTCAATTAGAAATTCAACCATTTCTCTCCAAACATCAGCTTATGAGTTCTGAAAATACATACATTTTCTTCTTGAATACATTCTTTTCAGTTTTTATGTATGTATTGTATTAATTCAGCCAGACAAAAGCTTCTATTTTGGTAAGCTGGGTTGTATACAGGAGAGCTACTTGCAGGTAGGTGGAAAGCTGTTGGTAGCTCACGAGCTACTTGTTGGAAAAGCCTTTGCTATATGGACTCTCACAGATTACCATTGCCGGGAAGGGTTTTGATGTTGGTGACCCATCAGAACACCCTGAGGGGATAGAAGATCTGCACTGAGATAATCCATACTGTAACCTCTTAGATGGGATTTTGTATTGGTTTGGATAGCTATGAAGTATTTATAAGTTTATTAATGTATACCTGATGGTTGCCTTTTGAGAAAGGTTGTGTTTGAAGACAGTAGTCCTGAAAAGCCAATACAGGACCTCTGATTTATTAGGAAATGCATATGTTAAAGCCAATAGGTCTGTAACAGTGTATTGTTAGTGTTATTGTTAAAGTCCTGGAGTGGTTAGTTTTTTGACAACTGATCGGTCTCTGCTTGGCACTGGTGGCATTTGACACATCAGACCAAACCGCAAGGGCAAACAACACCTTGGGGCGAAGCTGGCAGTCCAGTTTGCCATGGCACAGTAAGAAAATGGTAATGGCAGGGTTCCTGGACAGTCTCCTGGCAGCAGCGTTCAACCTGCTGACCTGTGTGACTCCGTGGAGCAGTGGGAGTGGTTTCTTGTGGCTGCAAAGAGTCACTGAAAATGAACCGCTTATAGCTTTCATCAAGGTTGCTATTTTTAGTGAGAGTTTTTAAATGTACAAATTGCCCCAGGGCAAGAGCCACTTTTGTGTGAAAACGATGGTAAGCTGTGGGGCTCAGAAAGAGTGTGATTTAAGACACAAGGTTCAGAATGTAAGGTGAAACGGTGGGAGACCTGTGTGCACAAGGGGCAGGTTTTATTAGAAGGATCTGGAAGACCAGAGGAGGAGAAAGAATTTCACAAGGAGAAGCATCAACAAAGATATGAACACTGAGAGCAAAGCTACAGTTGTCTAAGTGGCTAAGAAACCCAAGGTTACAATATGCTCCTCTTAAAGTCCTCTCCTCGAACCCAGCTCTGTTCCTTTTGGTAAAGTAAAGTAAGACTGACTGACATGACATACCATAACGAGCAGTGCTAACTTTGTGCTAGGGGTTTCTGGGGCGGGGCACAAGCACTTGTTTTTGGGGCCGGCACTTATTTTTCAGCCTCAAGCATTTACTGTGAGCAAAAAACACATGAGAAAGACAGAGGAAGAGAAAAAAGCAAAAGCTTCACTAAGAGAGAAAGCAGAAAGCTGCAAGAGTGAGCTGAAGGAGCAGGGAGTGGCTGTAAATGGATTAAAGAGGCCCAAGATAGCTTTACGATTACGCTGCCTCAGTATTCTGTGGTCGCACATTTATTTGCAGCAGCCGCATGTTTCAGAGGAGAGCTTTAGGTATCGGCATGTTTTTATTTACAAAGTGAGCCCTGATAACAAGGTACTTGGTGGAAGATGGAGGCAGGGCTGGTGGGAGCTGCTGCTCAAATTAGGACAGAGAGATGACTCCAATATTACCATTACTTTTTGCCTTAAGTGCCACAAATCCTTGAACCATTCCTGACTATGCACTCATGGTTCCTTCCCTTGTGTATGGCTCGGCTCCACATCATGCCTACATAGCTCAAGCAGCACGCCTCCTCAGCCCCCAAGGCACCTTAGTTGGACTATCATGTTACCATGGTCCACAAAAAAAGAGGTTATAACCTCTTGACACAGCATGGGTGGAAATGTGCACCTATAGAATGGGCATTGCAGCAGGAGTTGCACAAGCATCCTTGGGCCTTGTGTGATATAGAAGGGGCCAGGAGGTGCAAAAAGAAGTCACATGCCCATAGTGCCCCCTGGGGAAGTCCTTAGTCCAGTCACTAGTCCTGAACTGATCACATTTCTGCCATAGAAGAGGCCTTGATTGGGTTTAACCATCAATTACACCTTATATAGTTCCTTTTTAGTAATTTTCCAGAACCCTTGCTTCTGAACGAGTTATCACTCCACGGTTTATTAACCGCCATCTCGCTTGGCAGCAGAATGTTTGTTTAGCCTTTAGTCCCTGCACCAAATTCAAACACTAAATTTATTGGAGATGCATAAACATCTTCATGCTTTATTGAACCTTGTTCTTGCTTCTATACTCCTTCCTAGCTTGTCTTACAGTTTGATTCGTATTAGCTGATAATCGCACAAGGTTAGGATACTGCCGGCCCAGCTACCAGCCGCTTTCTTTACTTCCTCCCTGCACTAAAACCGTGGAAGATCATGCGGTGCAAATACTATGTAAACATCTGCTGGAGACCACATTTTTTATTATTTTCAAGCTGGCTTTCGCCGGGGTCAGAATACGGAATCAGGCAGGAGTAGGTCATTGGTTAAGACCTGGACCTCTGCAGCCTTCGATACTGTGGACCACACCATTTTACTAAACCAATTGTCCACACACAACTAGGGTCAGTGCTCTTAAGATCACTCACAAGCGGTGAAACTTGCCAACTTTAATGCTCATAAAATTACAGTGCCCTTCAAGGTACCATAGGGCTATTCTTTATCCCCCTGTTAGTTCAACATTTGTTCCCCCCACCTGCAAAAGACTTAGAGTTCGGCAGATGGAGTTACTCTGTCTCAAACATGATGGCTAGCCCGTCTGCTGCATTATGAAACCATTATATTTTATGGAAATTGTAGTACGGCGAACAGGATATGATGAAGTAACCGGTTTGCCAAACTCTAAATCAGGCCCTCAGCCACCTTGGGTTTCACAATGTATACATTTATGCAGACAACTCGCAAATGGTATGCCCTCTCGTCATGCAGCATTTAAACAAGTAATGTCATTTGTTTGGAAATTGGTGTACAGTATTTGTTTGAAACTGAATGCAAACAAAAAAGAAGTTCCGATTATTCCTGGTAAATGTGATCTCCAAGTACAGAAATGAGGTAGTTCCCCATTCTATCTCCTTCTGTGAAAAGCAATGAAGTAAAATGTATCCGTGTACTCTCCATGGCTAATGCGATCTCCCCTGTGGTCTTTTCACCTGAAAGTTCTCTGGAAACTGCTGACATTTCTGAAGGAAGGCCAGAAAAGAAATGCTGTGACCTCAGTCATTGGCTGTAGACTGGCCCATGCATACTCGCTCTGTCTTGGGGTACCGTCCACCTTGCTGAACATCCTCCTGATCTAGACTGCCCCTAGCACTGTGCATGCTCCTCTGTTACTCCACAGACTACATTGGCCTTCTTTATTCAGTTTAAGGCTCTCTGCATCATCCTCAAGGTGTTCAGGGGCTTGCTCCCTCTTTTGTTTCCCAACTAATTGCTAGGTATATTTAAGGTCACATCCTTCGCTCCTTCTCTGGCAATCTGTTGGCTGTACCAAAATCCTTCAAATCTAGAAAGCAGGGACCATTGTTTTTGAGTTTGTGCCCCACAGCTCTGAAACCTTTGCACTGCAAATCAAGGTTAATCTAACTTGATGTCCTTCAGACCTCACTCAATTCTCTGCTTTCTCAGCAAGCTTTAAACTTCTTGTGTTTTAACTTTCTCATACTAGTGTAGAGCCAAGAAACCATTTGGTGAACGTATGTCTGCCTTACAAATTTCATTATCATAACATAGGGTTTCAAATTTGGTTGAAAGCTCCTTTATCCATATGGTCGAGGGCATTTTACCTCACGCGTCCTTCAAACCACATATTCCATCCATTTGTAAAAAAGAGATTGAATTTGGGCACAATTAGAAGTAGGACACATTAGATGCAGTTACCGGCTGGTAGGAATTTACGATTCCAGACGGTATCTCCAATTTAACTTCACCTATCAAGTCAATACCCAAGAACTGGAAATAACCATGAGGGCCTGTTTTTTCCAGATGAAATCCCACGTGGTATTCCTTTTTCCACTGGGGTTTAAGGCTCCCACTATCTACCTGCTTTGAACAAGATGGTAAACTGGAATGGTGGGGGTACAGTGCTGGTTAAGGGAGGGAAACGCCCTTCACAAAGCTGCTCGAACCATGCTGTGCCTTAACAACGTGATCGGAACCACAAATGCGTCTTTACAACGTGTTCCTTTAACACACGTCACTACAACGACTTGCCTTAAGGAAGAATTGTTGGACTCACTTTAGGTCCAACACTTTCCCTGTTGCTGCCAGACTGGTGCTGAAATAGTAACTTATACTGTTCCAAAGTCCAGCGCTTTAAGGCAATTAATGGCAAAGGAATGCATTGTAAAGATGCATTTGTGGTTCGGACCGGGTTGTTAAGGCGCAGCGTGGTAAATGCATGTGTGGTTCCAACATACAACTGATAAGGGACATTGGAAAGGGGTAGACAGGTTGACAGAATTAAAGAAGAAGAGGGTGTGGTTTGGAAGGGGGTTGGACTAGGACCAGGTGTCACAGCCCACGTTCCAATCCAATTTCCAGCCAGTAAAATCAGGTCCGGTGTTCCTGCAACCGGGATGTTCCATTTGTGAGAACACTGGGCCAGTTGTAACTGGGCAGATGGTATCCCACTTTACTCAGCTTAGAACTGGGGCCTGTGTGCACTGTGCCTAGCCGGAAACAGCCCTAAGTCCTTCCACCGAGTCTAGGTAATGGTGCGCCCAGTCTTTGCACAGAGCCACGCCACTTTTTCCTATTAAAAGAAAAAGTCAAATAAATGCAGGAGCGCTTTATTGGACCATCAGATTCCTGCTTCATTTCGGTATTTTTGGAGCAACCTTTGCCTCCTAGGCTAGCATCGTAGCCACCAAACAGGTCACAACAGTTTCCATATCTTCTGTTACGACAGGTTTCATCTCCAACGCTTGTGCCATGTGACTCACGCATGTTTGATCTCGAGAGCACGTGGGGGAAGCGGAGAAATTTTAATGTACACATTACACAACCATTGTTAACCAGGCCAAGCCGTTTGGGCGGGGCTGCAAAGAATATCTTAGGCAGGAGCCACCCCCCCCCCCAACCTATTATGGTATTTACCCTCTGGTGCTCAGCGTAGCTGCACAATGCGCGTCTATTCAACATGGCAATGAATTCTAACCCGTCTCGTTGGTTTGGGTGGAGCGTGCGGGAAGAAAGGGCAGGCGCGCGGCACCACCCGCGCAGGGGTGGTCACCTGCTGGACCTCAGCCACCCTCCCCTCCCACACTGTCTGCACAGGGCGGGGAGCTGATGGGAAACCGAGGGCAGGGCTGATGGGAAGAGGCACAGGACTGGGCAGGTGCCATCACCGTTTATTCGCGGTTTGGTGGAGCCTTAATCTAAATACTGCCGGGACATTGTCTAGAAAGAGATGTTAATTAATTCTGCACTGCCAGGCTGAAGGAAACAGCAAGACTTGGTCCCAGGACATAGTTTAGTCAAGCGCTAGGGGTAGCGGAAATGATACCCACATGCTTGGAACCTCCCCCCCAGTGGCGTCACAGAGGTTATCCCTTGTCTCACCCTTTGACCCCCGCAACCCAATGTTTGCTGCTTAGGGGCTTGGAGTAAGGGAGAGCTGTGGAAATTATAGAAAGTAAGCAGGGTGCTTAGAATACCACCTCAACCCGCGTGACCACCAAGGAGGCCCGGTTCTAGCAGGTGAGCCAGGCCCACCCAAACATGCCCTTTGGCCCTCCCAGTAACAGCAAAAGAGGACACAGAGAAAGTCACCTGGTTGTATAGAGCCACTCGGGCTCTACTATACTTTGTGGCCCTCGAGGGCGGCGTTAGCCAAGGGTGTTAAATAAAGTTGGGGCTGCTGACCCGGCAGTTTCTGTGTTGCCTACATAGTGATTGAGTCATTCTGTTGCGTGGTGAGGGGAGTTCTGCGCCACCTTTACATTGGCGACAAGGCTGAAATCAAAAATTTTGGAAAAACAGTCAGATAGTGCTCTGACCGAACTCTCACACGGCTGACCCTATCAACAACCCGCAATCCTAGAAGTGCGCGCACTGCGCAGCTGGCGAAGACTGCAGGGGCCCACCTCTGTGTCTCCCTCGCCGTTCCTGGAAAACCGCGCTCACTAAGTCGGGCGAGGCACGTGTGCGGAGTGGTGCCGGCTGAGTGCAGGAGTCCGCGGTCGAAAGGCGGCGTGTGGTACGGCTGATCAACCCAAACCGGTCGGCCGCAAGGACCCAAGAAGGCATCCATCGCGGTGCCTGCCCAGCAAGCCCCGCAGAGTGAACTGCAGTACCAGAACCACGTAGCACACACCAAGTAAGAGTAAAAAAACACCACACAAATTGAAGCCATTACACATAGACTACAAATGCTGTGCTGGACAAACAAGCAAACGAAGAAAAAAAAGAAAGGCTCACCCTGAAATTGTCAAAGAAAACAAAAGAAAATAAGAATAAGAGACTTATAGATAGTATAAAACATACTCATTTGAAAGGAATTGACTAGTGACACTGGGAAAATGAGCGCACCGCAGCAAAGACCGGAGCAGCAACCCACACATGCCCCTGCAGGGGCTCACTCGTCCGTGGCTGCGCTGCCCCCATTTAGCTAATTAACAGACCCTGCCACAGCAGCACCACAATGGCGCCTTTGGCGTGGCCGCCTAGGGAACTATTCCTGCGCAACCAGGGAACCAGATGGCGCAGTACGCAGATCGCTGATGCTGCACATGGGAGGCGACGAACTTCATGAGCTATTTGACTCGCTCCCCCACACAGGTGACGCAGCAGATTTCGACGCTGCAGTGCAGCACTAAATAAACACTTCGACCCTCGGCTAAATCCTGATTATGAACGGTTAAAACTGCGTCAAGCCCAGCAGACAGAGGTAGAGTCCGTAGACATGGTCTACGCCAAACTGAGAAAACTCGCCAGCATGTGCGTAGGCCTCAACCAACACGAAGAAATACGTCCACAAATCATCCAAGGAAGCCGTTCAAACATGCTTCGTAAACGTATAATGCAGCAGCCTGGTATCTCCCTCGACAAAATCTTGATTCGGGTGTGATCCCATGAACTCTCCGCTGTCCGCCCGGATGCCATGGCTGCCATGAGGGGACAAGCCATATCGGCGACAACGGCTCCTCGATAACCGGCTGTAAAATAGGAGCAGATTGACGCCGTCCAAGCCTGCCAGATCCCTGTGCGGCAGCCGAGCACCTCCAAACAAGGAGACGGGATATGTGGCAGCTAGGGCTACTGGGTCGATGCCCTGCGAGAGGCAAAGTCTGCAACAAATGTTTGAAAGGGAACCACTTTGCCAAGATGTGCCAGATCGGAAGAGGAAGACAAAGAGAGTTTAAAGGGAAGGCGGTCACCGTAAAGAACATAGGAAAAGGGGACTGTACACCCCAAGAGCAAGTGGACACAAAAATGACAACATACGATGAGGACGATGAAGAAGACATGTTTGTTATATCATTCACGGGATGGAGACCGCACAAGTGGCAACCACCCCCCATAAGCACAGTCATGATAAACAACACCCCTGCTACCGTTCTCATTGACACAGGTGCTTCGGTCAATGTAATGGACAACACAATGTACCAACAACTATCTCCCAAACCAAGTCTGTTGCCCAGCAACACAAAAATCTACACATATGGAGGGCACAATCCACTTCCTCTGCAAGCCACTATAGAAGTGTCCATTACAAATAAAGACCATACCGCCAAAGCCAAGTTCTATGTGGTCAAAGGAAACCGTGGCACTCTGCTAAGGTGCCACACTGCAGAAGACCTTGAACTTGTTTTCTTTGCATGCCAGGTGCACAAATCGCACACGGAGTCCCTCCTCAGTGAGTTCACACAGTTGTTCACAGGATTGGGAAAGCTCCAAGACAAACAAGTTAAACTGCATATTGATGCGGACGTGACACCAGTGGCGCTGCGACACCGGAGAGTGCCTTTTCATCTGAGGCCAGCAGTTGAGAAAGAACTACAGATGCTGGAAAACCAACGGGTGATTGAAAAGGTTGGCTGACCCACCCCCTGGGTCTCCCCACTGGTAATCGCACTCAAGCCAAAACAACCTAGGGCCATCCGCCTCTGTGTGGACATGCGTCTACCAAATCGTGCCATTGATAGAGAGCAACACATTACACCCACAATGGACGATATAATTGCGGACCTGAATGGAGCCCAATGGTTTTCAAAGTTAGGCTTAAATTCGGGCTATCAACAGCTGGACCATAACAAAATGGAGGGATATGGAGGTATTGTGGTCCAGTGTATATCCTCCCAAGTAATGAATCTGAAACGTAAGATACACTGTTCCAAAAGAAAAAGAAAGGAGTGGGATACCGTAGAGGGGGTCCTAAATTTTAGGATCAAGACACCTCACACATCCCGAGGGATGTCATGCTTCATCATCGGAGCTGCTCCTCGTCAGACCGGCGCTGCAGTGTCTGACGGGCACCACCCCAAGAGGGGGGGCTCTTTGCCGGAGATCTTTTGTGATAATGAAGCCGTGACCCCAATAATGTGAGAAAAAGTATTAAAGGAGATTAAAGGCAGTGATTAAAATTGGCTCTCAAAAATCAACACCAGGTAACTAATTTATTGGACCCAATGTGAAGAAAAAGGCCAAGATTAAAAATAGTCAAATGAGTGAAGCTCTAAATCTGAACAATCGAAATAAGGGTGGGGAACTTCCAAACCATCCTAGCATGGGTCAACATGTTTCGCATCCTGGTGGTCCGTACGGATCCCTTGATGCTTCGTCAGGACCAAAAAACAACTATAAATATCTCCTAGGTATGATGGGGGTCTGGAAAACTATTCTCCAAAATTTGATAAAAAAAGGGAGAAAAAAAAAATATATAGGTATCCAGTCACTTACGTTAGTAAGAAGGTCTATTAACCGTCGCCCAACCCAATTAAGGAAACGCGCTTCCTAGGACCACACGGACCCTTGGTCGAGCGCGTGAATAATTTCAAAATGCTGCCGCCATTGTCGGTCCACCTACCCGGGTCCGCGTTCCCTGTAAAGTGTACCAACAGCTGGAGTTGGACCCTGATAGTCGGAATATCACCACGTTCTCTACCCATGTGGGGTTGAGACGCTACAGACAACTGAGTTTTGGGGTGTATTCAGCGGCAGAAGTATTCCAAAATGCCATCGGAGAAACGCTCTCAGGCCTGGCAGGTGTGATCAACTCGAGCGACTATATCCTGATCTTCTCAGAGACTCCTGAGGAACTACATCGCCATTTGAGAGCCACGCTGCAGAGGTTCTCTGATGCGGCCTCACCCTTCACAGGAGAAAATGTGCATTCTAGCAGACCTCGATCAACTTCTTTGGGTACATCTTCTCAAGGGATGGTTTGCAAGTAGACTTAAAGAAGGTAGAAGCCATTCGACAGGCACTGACTCCTCGAAGTGAGACAGAAGTCAGGAGTTTCCAGGGAGTGGCAACATACAGCAGCCGGTTCATTCCCCAACTAGCCACAATGGCGGAACCACTTCGACAGCTCATGAAAGTAAATCGCAAGTGGGAATGGAGCCCGAAGCAGACAAAGCTTTCCATGACATAAAAGGGGCACTGCTATGGCGTATTTCCACCCCGAGAAGCGGACAGAAGTGGTGGTAGATGCTAGCCCCGTGGGGCTGTGAGTGGTTTTATTGCAGGAGCAGCATCACCAAGAATGGGCTCCAGTAGCGTATGCCAGCAGGGCCCTATCTGCTGTAGAGAACTGATACGCTCAGGTAGAGCGAGAGGTGCTGGTGATTCGGTGGGCGTGCATACACTTCCACCTGTATCTCTGTGGCCATGAATTTAAAGTTGTTAGAGACCACAAGCCTGCGGTATCATTGTTTGCCCGATCCATGCGCTTGGCTCCTCCAAGGATTGAAAGGTGGGCTGTCCTGCTCCAACCATACCACTTTAAAGTTCTCTACCGCCCAGGTGCGAATAATCCGGCAGACTACCTGTCAAGGCATCCCCCGACAACACCATCGGGCACATCTCAAGACGATGAAGAGGAGAGAGTTGAGAGCTTCATCAACATGGTGGTACTGGCTGCCTGCCCTGTGGCCCTAGCTGTGGCAGAGATAGCAGATGCATTGGAAAAGGACCCTGTCATCAATCTTGTTAAAGATGTTCTGAGCAGAAGCCAGTGGAAACACTTCCTAGATGGGGTGAGGACCTATGACCCAGAAGAGAGGGCAGCCATGCAAGGAATGTGGAAAGTGAAAGATGAGTTGTCAGTCGTGTGCAATGGTCTCCTCCTGAGAGGACAAAAAAATAGTGATTCCACACGGCTTATGGGACTGGGTGATGGAGCGAGCCCATCAGGGCCATTAGGGAGCAGCCAACACAAAGGTGTGCCTCAGAGCTAAGGTGTGGTTTCTAAGTATGGACTCAAAGGTAGACACCCTTGTGGGAAACTGCCACTCCTACATATTCACATCCCACTAACCCAGTAGTCACCGAAGCTTTAAAGCATGGACTTTGGAAGTTTCCCCGACAGGAGGCTAACGGCAGTTCTGATTGACTCCTACACAAAATTTCCCATGGTGGAAGTAGTGGCCGCCACCTGCTTTGAGAGCATTAGAACGGTGCTGGAGAGGACATTTGTGATGTTTGGGCTCCCTGATGAAATCCGAACAGATAATTGTCCACCATTTCAAGGACAGGACTTCGAGACCTACCTCGGCGGTTTTGCAGTCCGCCACTGCAAAATCACACCATACTGGCCACAGGCCAGTGGCGATGTAGAAGGATTCATGCAGTCTCTTAACCGAGCTTGGAGAATGGGTGTGGAAAGAGGCGAAGATGTGGAAAGATGCGTGCATCACTTCTTGAGAGCATATCGACCAACGCCTCACAGCACCACTGGGTGTGCACCAGCTGCTCAGATGTTCAAGGTGGCTCCGCGTGACTGCATTCCGGCTGGCTCTCAGTGGATCTTCAGGTAGGCGACCGGGTAGTTGTGAGAAACCGGCGTCTTGGAGGGAAGTTTCAGACCCCATTCGAACTTGAGGTGTTGAAGGTTGTGAGGGTCAGAGGGTCCATGGTAACAGCCTGCCACGGAGAAAGGCAAGTGAAAAGAAACATATCACATTTCAAACGAGCGGGTGTGTCCGAGGAGGTTGGAGATGAAGAAGATGGTGCTGTCGGAGGAGAAGAGTGTGAAACAGAGGAGAGACTGGGTAGTCAAGAGGCGTCATGTCCTTCATCGACGCCACAAGCAGACGAAGTCAGTGACGTGGTGTTGAGTGGTCGGAGTGAGAGGTATCACCTCAGACTCAATCCTGCACCCAGCCTGCTAAAAGAGACGAGTGGATGAGCAGACTCTGGATAACCAGGGAGTGATGTGGAAACGCCCTGATGTGATGGTCTGACAACCTGGAGAGCTCTTCTGTGTTAAGTCTTTGATTTGCTTTGGTTGTCCCCTTTTCCCTCTCCCATGCGCGCGCTCTCTCTTTCTCTCTCTTTCTCCCTCTTTCTCTCTCTCTCTCTCTCTCTCTCTCTCTCTCTCTCTCTCTCTCTCTCTCTCTCTCTCTCTCTATATCTCTCTCTCTCCCCCTTTCTCCCCCTCTCTCTCCTTCCCTTCCTCCCTCTTCCTCCCCGTGGCTAGTTGCTACTCATTTCTTTTCATTGTTTTAATTAAAGCCTTGGAGGGATGTAGCATGCCGCTCGGGCTCTACTACACTTTTTTGCCCTGCAAGGGCGGGCGTTAGCCCGAGGTGTTAAATAAATTTGGAGGTGCTGACCCGGCAGTTCCCGTGTTACTTACATAGTGATCGAGTCATTCTGTTGGGTGGTGAGAGGGGTTCTGCGCCACCTTCACACTGTTAAGTGCTTCCTCCATGTCAGCAAATGTGATTTTTTTGTTTCACTTTTGTTTACTTTAATTATCAGTAAGAGGTCAATGAGAAATCTCTAGAATACATTTTATAGTGCATCTCTTTTAATAATAGCTGTTTTACATGTGTACTGGTAGGGAGAAAAATCCCACCTTTAGATGATTTTACCTATGTTTTCACTGTTTGAGAGAAAACTCTAGGCATGCCTGTAAAAAGAAAACAGCCCGTCTGCGAGCTTAGCGCATGTCTGAGGCGAGCTGCAGGAGGGAGGTGAGTGATGGGGAAGAGGAGACAGGGGTTTACCTGCCAAAGATGCAGCAGGTGCAGTGGCACCGGAGCCCAGGTTGTAGGCTACCTCTAGAATTGGCACACATTGGCCCATCCAAACGCACCCTTGGCCCATCCCGATATAAATTCCTGGAACGGGGCCTGCCACCAGGACTAGTGTAGTGTCCAGCTGGACACACTCTAGTGTTTCCACAGCCACTCTGCTGCGGGCTGGTTTTCACACTCACCCCACACCCGTCCATCACAGGCGTCACCAGTCAGGTGACCCTGTAAATAAGAGGCCCGGGCGCACGTGCCCTCGGCCAGTTGTAATAACCACAACTATGTGTCTGTGTCATCAATCTAAGTCGCACGAGGGCCTAGGGCCCCCAACACTACAATGGCGATGAGTGGGTCTGTGTTGTAAAGGGGACTCCACACCAAGGATGTCTTCATTAAGTGTTTATTTAGTTAACACGAAACAAGTGTGACCTCCACCACAGCCAGGATGAAAATAATCACCTCCAGTGGAATGTCACCGTTCCTAGGGAACCACGTTCCTATAACAACATACGAGCATTCTAATGTACCTAAGCTACACATTATAACATATCCTCCTCCTTTACATAAAAATATATTCCCCCTTTTTGATTTATAACAACAGTAAATACAACACAAAAAAAACCATAGATTGGATAAACATCAGATAGCGATATTAAATGTCACTTACAACTTCTACCACATTAAATGCGGTTATCTCAGATAATCTTGCAAGTATGAAGGAGGGTGTCTCAGCCTCTGCTCTCTTGTAGACAAACGCTCATCACCACCCGGATTTATGTCAGGAGATTTACCCCCTGATGATTGAGAAGAAGATACACTGTCCTCTACAAGAACCCTTGACCAACATGTAGTGCCCTTCTTCATGTCCTGTGACGTCTCACCCCTGGATCCACCTACTTCCACATTAAACACTATAGGATTAGACCCAACCTGATTAGAAGAACTCGGGCACTCAACCTCTTTATTAGAACCACCTTCTTTAGTGGAACTCAAGTATTCCGAGATTTCTCCTTCACTCTCACCCAAAACTGATCCCTCACATTCACCCCTCTGTGTGCCAAACTTTGAGTCCTGCGCACCAAATCTAGCCACTCTCCTAAAATTCCACTTTTCACCATTCTCCAACACAACATGCCACCTGCCGATATGCTTAACTTGAAATGGCCCTCGAAATTTGTTTAATCCTCCAACACACCTTCCCGATTTTATCTTCACCCAATCACCGGGAATTATTATTTTCCCAATATTCCTTTCCCTCTCCTGACTATCACACTCTACTCCATTACCTTCTAAAAGAGCTTTAATCCAGAACGGAGTCAGCTTGGTACTAGGCTTCCTGCCTCGCATCAACTCGAAAGGCGAATATACTGATGTGTTGTTTGCTGTAGTGCGATAGGCCCACACCAAATCACTCACCACTTTTCCTACACTCAGTCTATTTGCCAAAGCAAGCTGAATGGCACCCTTAACCATCCTATTAGCCCTTTCTACAGTGCTATTTCCCTGGGGATTATAAAGAGACGTGCGTGCATGTTTTGCACCACACTCGTTTAAGAACTGCTTCATGCGATCTGAGGTAAGTTGAGTACCATTATCAGTGACGAGACAGTCTGGAAAACCCTCCTCACTGAAAATTTCTGATAAAATCTTTATCGTAGAAACTGTTGTCACCTCCGTCATAAACTTAACAACTAACCATTTGGTATTCAAATCAACCAGAACAAACGCAAATCTCTGACTGTAACCCACACCTGCCATAGGACCAATAAAATCACCACAGACCGTATGCCAAGCTATGCCTGGATCCCGCATGGTCCCACACACAGTTTGTTTGCTCACCTTCAGCCTTTTTTCACTCTCTATGCACTCAGAACACCTTTCCACCCAGTTTACCACATCATCATCCATGCCTGGCCACCAAAACTCAGCCCTGAGGCGTTTCTTTGACATTGTCTGTCCTAAGTGACCTTCATGGGCTATATCAAATAACCTTTTCCTGACCCCTAGCGGAGGTATCAACCTTTCTCCCCGTACCAAAACTCCATTGCCCAAAATGGACAACTCGTCCAAGACCTTACCGTATGGCCTAAGAGCTGGGGGTAATGTGCTTTCTCTCCTTCCTCCTTCCACTATCATTTTGACCACTCCCTTCAACACTTCATCCTGTGTCAAAGCTCGCTCCCACTCTTCTTCACTCACCGCACCAAGAGTCCAATGAACTACATCACACACTCGCAACTGCACCTTCTCTCTCATGCTTCAACACACCCTCTCCATCAACTACCTCCCAATCTAAAGGTAACCTTGATAGACAGTCTGCCTGCACATTCTTCCACCCTGGTATGTACTCAAGAACATACATATATTCCTGTAACCTTGCTGCTAGTCGAGCCAATCTTGCTGAACACTTCCCAGCACCACCAGAAGACAGAATCTTTAACAAAGGTTTGTGGTCAGAACGTAGCGTCACACACGTTCCCCATACGTAAACTCTAAAGTATTCCATGCCCCAAGCTGCAGCCAAAGCCTCTCTCTCGATAACCGAGTAATTTCGCTCTGAATCCGTAAGAGAACGCGAAGCAAACGCAACGGTCTTTTCACCTGTTGGGTGTATTTGCGCTAACACAGCCCCTATCCCACATGCACTCGCATCCACCGTGATTACAGATCTTTTACCAGTGTCAAAAGGAGTCAAAATGCCAGCACAGCACACCTCTTCCTTGATGGCCTCAAAACACTCTTGCTGCACCCTGGACCACTCAAATCTTGTCCCTTTCCTCAACAGCATTCTCAGAATCTCCGTCTTAGAGGCAAAGTTCTTCACGAATTTCGAGTAATACTCTATCATACCTAAAAAAGACCTCAATTGATCTTTGTCCTGCGGTGGTGGGACAAATTTAATGGAATCTAGTAGGTTATTTTTAGGCTTGATACCTTCCCCCGAAAGTGTATGCCCAAGATATTCTATCTCTCTGACCAAAAACACACATTTCTCCTTCCTCAAAGTCAGTCCAGCATTCGAGATTCTATCCAGAACCTGTTTCAAAGTGAAGTTATGACTCTCCACTGTATCTCCAAAAATTAAAATATCATCCTGGAAATATAGTACATTATCTATATCATGGAATACTTCAGTCATCACTCTTTGAAACACACTGGCTGCCGAACATAGTCCAAATGGCATGCGTGTAAATCGGAACGTTCCTTCCATGGTTATAAATGAAGTTAGAGATTTGGAGTCATTGTGCAACTTGATCTGATGATATGCATGCTTCAGATCTAGTTTCGTGAAGAATTTTCCGCCCTTCAATAGAGTCAAGAGTTCGTTGATATTGGGGAGTGGAAAATTGTCTGCAACAACGCATTGATTCAGGCTCCTCAAATCAACACAAAATCTCAATTTTCCATCAGCTTTGCGTGTAATTACTACTGGAGAAATCCACTCAGATGTCTCCACAGGCTCAATTATTCCCCTTTCTAACATGTCATTTAGTAATTTGTTTACTTCCTCTTTTACCAAAACAGGTACTCTTCTTACTCTATGTTGGACTGGAATCGCCCCATGTTTCAATTTAATCTTATGCACGTACCCCTTAAGTTCACCCATTTCCTCACGAAACACATAGTCTGCACCCCTGATAATGTCTTCCAATGCCACCTCTTGAACAACCATAACAGGATTCTCGGCACGTGGATTTATAGTGATATGCAAATCAAATTGATGAGCCCACCCGAGGATCGGCGGACCAGCTTCCGCAACATACACCTTCCCTTGAGTAAACCTGTCACCAAAGGTGATATCAGCTAACATATAGCCTATGATATCAATTTTTTCCCCTTGATACCCACCAGGGTTGATATCCTTCGGCAAAAGCTTAGCGTCTGGCCACTTGGATTTAAATAAACCCTTTGGTATAATGGTATACAGAGACCCTGAGTCAACCATTAACTGAATAGCCTGTCCTTTTATAAGAAATTCAGCTGTGGGTCTTTGTTTCCTATTGCATACATCCTCCACTATTAATACCCTGTCCAAGCATCCATTCAAACTATTATCTGATCCTTCGGATAACACTGCTACCCTCATCTTTGCGGTACTTCTGCACATCCTGGCGAAATGTCCTTTTTGATTACACTTCCTACAATCCTTTCCCTTTGCGAAACAATTCCTAGCTCCAGTACTATGATTGTAACTACCACAGTTACTGCATGTTTTCCCAGGAGCTTTCCCATTTTGACCACCTTTACTGATTCTGTATGTACTCGCACCACTTTTGTTACTAAAGGCCTCACAGTCCGCGTGTTGTCCAATGACTGACACACCAATTTTCTCCTCCCTCTTATCCATTACCCTCATGCAATATTCCGACTCTTCTATCACCTTAGCTATCTCTATAGCATCTTTTAAAGTCGGATTCTTAGCAGCCCACAACCTTTCCTGTATCTTACGACTGTTGCACTGTACTATAAGTTGATCGCGTATCATCTCGTCTGTCATTGGCCCAAATTGACATTTTATCGATAACTCTCTTAACCTGGTGACAAAATCATCGATCGACTCACCAGGACGTTGTGGCTGAGTATAAAATTTGTGTCGTCTAATCACAATATTACTACCCTTAGCAAATCTTATCTCTAAACGTTTACGCGCATCAACCTAAACATCAACATCAGGTTGATCTTCTTGAATAGGCAACGCCGGTAGATATTTAAAGATGTGTTGCCCTTCCTTGCCCAAAGCATTCAATAAAATCGCCTTTTTCCTCCCAATAGAAAAACTGCACCCATCAATTGCTTCCAAATAATTATCAAAAGCATCAATCCATTCTTCCCACTCCATCGATGGCTCACCTGGTTGGGATAAAAATGGCGATGGTGGCGTGATAGCATGCAAATCCATACTGATACAGCTGCTCAAGAAAATTAATGTCTATACAAGAAGTGGTCAACCACGTACTGCAGTTACACAGACAATTAAATGTTAAACAATGTAAAAACAAGGAAAGAACAGAAAAAGAAAAAAAAAAATGCTTAAATATATGTAAATAACAGTGTGCATTTGGTATGCATTCAACACATCAAACTCAAAAACCTCAGGCTTGAGTCAATGTCACCTAACAGTGGTAACTTCCCACTGTGCTGCAAGTGATAGCTTATAATCAGTTTATCTGATTTTTATGTCTTAAGGGCCCTTCTTCTAAAATCCTCAAACCGGAACCCAAGATCCTTTCCTTCAACGTCGTGTAGCCGGAAACACTCTCTCCTTCACCGTCGTAGAGCCGGAAAAGCTCTCCGATCCTCCTCCTATCCGTCAATCTGGAGCAGACATGCCATTGTGCTGGACGAAACGAAAAATCTTCGAAACGAGGTGAGTCCGACGGGCTGTACAAGTGGGTTCCACACAGCCAGTCTCATGTGCTGCACAAACAGATGTTGGATACCGCCGCGCTCCACACAGCACACGCGCGGTGTTCGATAACCGTTTGTTTCTCCCGTCTCACCAAATAAATACCCAATACAGTGCACTCCACGCAGCGCGCACCTGTTATTTTGTCACCGTTGATTTCCTCCACCAACCGATAACATTAGACACCATCCACTGTGTATATTTATTGTAGATTTCACCCGTCTCACGCGCTGCACACATAAATTTCAAATATCAGTGCACTCCACGCAGCGCGCACCCGGTCTTTTGTCACCGATGACTTCTTCCACCAAACGATGACAGTGAACACCATCCACGGCTTGGCTCATACCAGTACTTACAAAACATCACAGGGAAAAGTAAGACGGGCAAGGTCCTTTCTCTCTTTGAAGTCGCCGAATCTCTACACGATAGTCCATAGAGGTCACACTAATCCTTAGCCGCTCCAACTCGTCGCCAAAATTATGTTGTAAAGGGGACTCCACACCAAGGATGTCTTCATTAAGTGTTTATTTAGTTAACACGAAACAAGTGTGACCTCCACCACAGCCAGGATGAAAATAATCACCTCCAGTGGAATGTCACCGTTCCTAGGGAACCACGTTCCTATAACAACATACGAGCATTCTAATGTACCTAAGCTACACATTATAACAGTCTGCCACATGCATGAGCCGGTTGCAGTTCTATCGCGCCGTGAGGGGGGAATGCATGAGGTGCCCGTGCACCTGCCATCTGTAAGGCACCCCCAAGAGCCGAAAGAGGGGTGAGGTGTGCTGCAGGAATGAAAAGCGACTCCCTGCACCAACGCCTGCGTGCGGCCACAGGACAGTGCCTACCTGTAGCTGTGGTTGAAGTAACCGCCAGATCAGCGGCATAGTGAGAGGCAAGCCGACTGCCTGCTGAGACGCCGCCCATAGGTGAGAGGAGCATCAGGTCAGCCCTACTGCATCTACAGTTATCATTGCGCCCACAGGAGAGTAAGGCCTGCAGTGCTCCCGCGGCCTCTACAGATAATGCGGCCGTCCTGCCTACCTGAAGTTGTGGGAGGAGGCCCACACAAGACGGTTGTCATTGAGGGACAATCTGCCCCAGTATCGTGTGGCTCCGCACTGGCAAACCCAGCCTTGGACACCTCATGGAGGTCCGCGGCAGGAGGACAAGGAAACTAGGACAGGCCTGGTCTGAGGAGCGCTGCCAACTGTCACCGGTCAGCAAAGACAGAGAGTGCTGTAAAGTAGCGCGAGGCCACTCCGCATGGTGCAAACCTCAGCACCTATGAAGTTGTTTCCCAGGTCAGACCGAAGTGGGAGACTGCCACGGCCTGAAGGAGAAAGGCTTGCCGCTGGGTGCACTGGATGCCAGCTACAGCCTCATCTCCACTCACAGGTGAGGGGCACGTGACCCATAGTGCTAAGAAGCCTGGTGCTACCCCCACAGCAGAGGTACGAACACTGAAAGAAGCCCGCACTGCTTTTGAATGTCCCCAGTCACCTGTGCACTACGCTGTGCGTGAAGGTGTGGCGGAACGCGGAGCGGTCCCACCCAAATTGTCTGCAGGCTGTGGTCAGAGCACCCCTCCGGTAGGAGAGAGGACCATGTCAGTACCCTTTCTGCGTGCGTCTCAGTACCTGGACCCGAATCACTAGTGAGGCTGCAAATGCACTGAAAAGAGTGGCAGCAGTGCCACATAGAAGACATCCTTGCACAAAGGCAGCATTAATGCCAAATGATGCCCATAAAGAAGCCCCTAGAACAAGCAGGGCACACTCACCATGGTTGGCATTGCCTCATGTCCCCAAACATGGTGAATACCATGCAGGCAGCACAGGGAGGCGCCACCTACTACAAACTGCAGGGCTCCCGGTGTGCCCAACACAGGCGACTCCAAGAAAGAGAGAGCAGGCCCTGAACAGTTCTGTGTGCCCACCATAGGAAAAAAAGAATGGGGCATCAGCACCAGGCTCCTTTTCATGCCAGCAAGAGAGGAGAAGACAAGTGCCTAGCATGGCAGCTGACCAAGAGGTGAATAGTCAGCCCCCGCCATGCCTGGCTGCCCACAAAGACATCATGCCACAAGAAGCACAGTGTGCTGCGCGCACACCCCGAGCACCCATCTGCCAACATCACACGTGAGAAGATAGCCCCACATGCACTCAGCAGTGAACGGCCATGACCGCAAGCCCGGAGAAATGCACACGCAAGGCACCAGCAAAAGGCACCCAGGAAGAAGGTCAGTGTGCAAAGTCAGAGGTGCACACAGGGCCGCACTGGCAAACCTGACGGGATGGGCAGGAGCCAGAGTGAAAGGGAAGAGCCCTCATGGAGACAAAATGTTTGAGAGGAAGAGGCCACACCAGCTGAGAACACCGCACCACCAGATGGCCATCGTTGACCCATTGTTGAGTAGGCCAAAAGGAGTGACCAACCCTGCCAAGCTATCTCGATGGAGGCAGGAGCAAACTCTGCAACTGCGCAATATCGAGGCGCAAGTCCTGTGCCCTCCTGGGGACAAGAAAATGGAAAGGTGACCCTCCAGATTGGGAGTGGACCACCTAGAAAATCCCGGAAGGGACCGGACCTATGAGAAGTCCATGAGGAGAAGTAATCAAGCCCTACAGACAAGTCTAAGCCAGTGAGAGCTCCATGTGGCGCAACATGCAGCCTGTGGCGCAACGGCACATCAAGAAGGGAAATGGAGAGGAGAGAGGAACATCGCACAATGGCACGATGTGAAGGACTGAAGAGCCACACAGAAGATCCGGGACACCACAGGTGCGCAAGAGAACGGGAGAAGAGCAATAGGACTGAGGACTCATACCAGTACAAGAAAGGGCATCCATCACCACATGCCAGCCACCGGGGCGAACAGACATCACTGGAGACAGCTCTGTGGATGGGCCAACTGTAAGCCGCCAGCATGCGTGAACTGCGCCCTGGCCCCACGCTTCTCAGTGCGACTGTCCGGCCACCTGTCACCGGCTGCTTGACAAAGATGGCATCGCTGCTGGTAACTGTACATGCCATGCAAGAACCACTGGTGGCCACAAAGTCCTTCAAGTCATCCCTTCTCCAAGAAAGACACTGCCGCATGTTCATCGACGTAAATAGATGGTAAGTTCGTCATCTTTACCAGGTGTATCACCTGAATGACCTAAGGAGCACTCCACCACCAGAGAGTAGCCGATGTCCGTGGAAAGACAAGAAGTTGACAAGGCATCACTGGCACCGTGGGAGGCTGACCACCCAGAAACCTGCTGTGAGCCCCCTGTGAACCTGAGACCTGCTGAAGAGAGCACACTCGACCATTGGACCATCCACCCTTGGGGTTGCACAAGGCTTGGACGTGGCCCTGTTGGGAGTTCTGCAACAATCCTTTCGGCACGGCCTACGAGAGGCCTGCACAGCCCACGCAGTGCCGTGGCAATCCAGGGGCAAGGGCCTCAAGGGAATTCCAGTGAGAGGGGAATCATGGCAAGAGAGATGTGTCGGAGGCAGCTCCACAACAGGCACCGGGAAGCACTGAGATCACGGACGGAAACTAGTCACCCAAAGACCATTACAAAAAGGCCAATGCACCTGCGTTCAGATGGCCAGAGCACACAGACGCTGTGACAACCACCCTTGCGGCTCCAAGCGTGACTTGGATGGGGTCCTGTTGGCTGTTCCTCAGTGACGCCTTCGCTCAGCCTGCGATAGGCTCTGCACAGTCCACACGGTCCTGTGGCAGCCTGGCAAAGTGCCTCGAGGAGACTCCTGTGCAATGGAGTTCTAGCACGAGAGAGAAGCCTGAGCCT
The DNA here is from genome assembly GCF_031143425.1 of Pleurodeles waltl. NCBI lineage: Eukaryota > Metazoa > Chordata > Amphibia > Caudata > Salamandridae > Pleurodeles > Pleurodeles waltl. The sequence goes on from NC_090448.1 coordinate 1,154,646,298, forward strand.
CTCTCCCACCAGACGTTAGTATGCAACAAGGCCTTTAAGGACGACGCCTTTTCTTCCAGGTCACCCTCAGTCTTTGGAGGTTTGCTATCCCTGGAACATGGATGTCTTCCAAGAGATCCTTGAAGTGGACTTCCCACTGCTCCTGATGCACCCGCATCGAACTTTGTAAATAGACTCCAACACCATGAGCCCATGGTGGGACAGGACATACAGTGCCAGAGTGCATTGTAACCCCATGGACAGGAGATTGAGGTATCTGGACTTCATGAACACTGCCATTCATGTCCAGAGCAGTCTGGTTAAACTACAAAGGTGTGCTGTGACGCCCGGTGACACTACCTGCACCTATCCACGCATTCTGTCCTGTAGACAACCTGAAGAGACTCAGTGGTGTTTTGTTGGTTTGTTTCTTTCCAACGGTTTGGATTCATTTGTCCATTGTCAATAAAGTTTGGGAGGGATGTAGTGTCCTGCTGGACACATTCTAGTCATTTTCACCAGCCACTCTGCTCACCCCACACCCGTCCATCACAGGTGTCACCAGTCAGGTGACCCTGCAAATAAGAGACTGGGTGCACGTGCCCTGGGCAAGTTATAATAACCACAACTATGTGTCTGCGACATCATTCGGAGTAGCATCAGGGCTCCCAACACTACTAATAGCGGAAGTGTGAGTGATACAAAAAGAGCAAGCCAGGGGAGCTAGTGATGTTATCCCCCGGTGGGGGTTCCTTAGCAAATCTGTGCTGTCACAAGGTGGTAAGGAAGATGTAGTGCAGGATAGGTTGACCATATATTCTGAACAAAAAACTGGGACAGCCACAGACATAGAAGTAAGACTGTCTGTTGACGACTACCATGGATAATGAAGGCATGCATAACAGAGCCCATCAACACAGAAAAAAGACTATACTACCACATCCACTGAACCTGTTAAAAAAAGACTACACATACAACACTTTTAAGGGAATGTGCACTTCTTACCATTTCATAAAGATTGGGTTAGCCCAAGAGGGAGAGTGAATATTTCAAGTTATCTAACATGACACACGAAACGTATAATCCACTTTGCTTTGCATTCTGGAGCTTGTGGTCCTGTATTTATAATGTTACAAGTATCAAAAGAAAAAGAATGCCTATGCCTCGTTGTAAATTTTAACTGGGAATAAAGAAAAATATATTCATGGATCCTTTTCAAGTTGAGCTTTAGATTTTGAGCAAACATTTGAAGACTGGATTAAAAGGCTTCTTCTCCAAGCCATGATGAGGCTCATGGCATGCTTAGCCTTGGCTTAAGGCCTCATTGGGCACTGGTTCACCCCTCTTTGAAAACTGCTGTGCTATCTCAATGACCACAGCGGGAGGCCATTTAAATTCAGCATGTCCCTGATGGGAAAAGGGCTGGTGGAAACGTAAGCATGCACTTAACTCCAATTAATGACTGCTCTCACTCGGTCCTTTTGAAAAAATTGGAAATGTATTCACTTATACTAAAAAAAAGTGCTGGGGCGTCAGGACTGTTCTTGGATACCTGGAACTGTCCGGGCAAATCCAAGACATCTTTCTGGACACTCTAAGTGAAGGACCAACAAAAGAGGTCCTAGTGGCTGAGGTTGAGAAGCCACTATGCCCTGGGCCAGGAGCTATTTGACATTTAAATGTCCATCCATCTTCAGATCAGCCATGAAGTATGCAGAAGCAGAGGTAGCCTCCATGGGTCAAGCTAATTCTTACTTAAAAACTAGGGTCACAGAAGACATCATCCAACATGTTCTACGTTTCCACCTATTTCCTTGCACCTTCTCACCAAGAGGACGTTCTCACTACTAATGAAGTATCCTCGCTGCCCAGTGGGATTGTACTCGGAAGTTGAATGAACTGTAGGTAAATTGAGAGATCTCTTCAGAACAACTTGTGATGCTGGAATGCAGGACAGACTGGGACAACGGGTCACAAGTTAAGGACTAACTCAGCCTCACCCATTTTTAAGAAAGACCACCCTCTTGGAAAATATTATGGACTTTTCCATGGGTGAGTCAATCGCTGTTGTGCTGACCTTAATTTAGGTGTGGCATTGGCTTTAAGCTGTCAGGTCATCCAGTCTCAGAGCCGACAGTAATTACAATCTGACTTTGAAATGGCTCCCTGTTGGGTCCTGTATTCGTGTCAGTAACTTTACAGGCAACAATGGCCACAGAACCCTTGGGGTAATCCTTATCAGCGATGAAATCCTTTTTGGAGTTCACAGACTTTCCTTCATTTTTGCATTCCCTAAAATTATTTGTGTTTACAGATGTTGTGTTTCTGTATTTGTTTCATGCAACCTATGACTTGTATAGCGCATAGAGTGAACTGAGTCACGCCCATATCTCTGGGTGAGTTCAGGTTGACGGTGGGTGTTTATGACGGGGCACGGTTGAGAGCACTGAAACTGAAGGCAGTGTTAGTTTCTCACAGTGGATATCAGTGGGTCATAAAGGTTTTCAGTCTATATGCACATCCAGATCTTGGCCACTCTGCAGAGAGCATAAAGTGATGCTCCCTTACATACCACTTGAAATTGTGGTTCTTTGGAAAAATGCATACAAGAGGTGCACAGCTGAAAGTCCAGACCTGGAAACAAAAGCATCCCAGGCAGAGTGCTCACTTGTGCCCCCCTCCCTTCCTCTATTTCCTCTCTTTGTCCATCCATTCTCCCTGTAGCCTTCACTTCTCGGCCCCCCTGATCTATTTCGCTCCGCCTCTTTCCCTCAATCTATGTCTTCCTCTTGAAGCCCCCTCACCCACTTTCTGCGTACTGCAGTTCTCCTTCAGGAGCTGGGGAAAGTGTCAGGGGGACCAGCTGTGGTCCCCAGCTTTCAGATCCGGGCTTCAAGTGGCCAGCCCACCAGGGAAATGCCCGGTGGACTGAAAGGCCGGTCTGGTTCCAGACCGTGCCAAAGGAAAACTAAAATGCAGCACTTACAGGTGAGTGGGTGGGTTGGATCAGTGGCATAACAAAGGCCCCCACTGCCCCCATGGTGTGGGGGCCCCGAGCTCCAGGGGACCTCCTCATCACAGCACCTGACCTGAGTGAGTCCGGAGTGGGTCCTCCTCCATGTTCTTTGCAGGGTGGCCCCGTCGAGTTTAATTATGCCACTGGGTTGTATGCGTGGGGGGTGGCGAAATGGGGGAAGATAAAAGAAAGTATGTGCAGAGGAGAGCTGAAGAGGAAGGAGATGAAGTGTAAGCTATGCAGATGAAGCATATTCAGAAAGATGTAGGGAGAAAAAGGGTACAAATGTCTACCAGAGGCTGCAGAGGAAAGTGGCGTGAAGGGGAGAACGGAGTGTATGCAGTGCTTAATTTGTGCTTGTTGTTTCCGGTGCTGAGCACCGGCACTTGTTCTTTTATGACCAGCGCTTAGTCTTCTGCCTCAAGCACTTGCTGCGAGCAAAAGACACGTTTGGGAAAGATGGAGGAAAAGAAAAACGAAAAAGCGTCACAATGAGAAAAAGCAGAAAGCTGCAAGAGTGAGCTGAAGGGGCAGGGAGTGGCTGTAAATGGATGAAAGAGGTCAGAGATGGCATCGGGATTATGCTGCCTCAGTATTCCGTGTTCGCAGACTTAATTGCAGCAGCAGCCACGTTGAAGAGAAGGGCTATGAGCACCGGCACATTATTATTTACAAATAAGGCGCTGAGTGTATGAGACATTCCAAAGGCCTCTACCCCCCTCCACAGACCTTAGTAATGTTTATTTCACGGACTCATATTTTCAGAGCAGAAACATTTTTAGTTCTAAATCTTCACAACAAAATCATTGTTTTCACTCATTTATTTGATATGGTTAGGAAGTACTTCAAAATCCAATAGGTCCGGCTTGTTTTAGGTGTGAGTCCGTTGTATGATATGTCTTGATTGATCAATATAAAACTCGCGTAGGCCGGTCAGCTGACATGCTGTGTAAAGCACAAGATATCTGTTTATATGTTTCAAGCCACGTCCTTAAATACATGGGCCACACCTCTTGGAAAGGATTCTAACTGATACTACTTCAGCCACACCCCCTTCGGAGACCCCGCCTTTTTCATTATACTTAAAGCACTGCGTGACATGTTTGTTAGCTCAGAGCAGTTTGCATCTTTTACCAGAAGTATGTGTAGGTTTCTGGCCAGGGGCTGTTGATTTAATTGTAAAGCTAGTGGCTTTAGCGGGTTCGGGCTCCCCTAAAGTGGATAGGTACAGACACGAGAAAGGCATCCAAAGGGCTCGCTTATAGATTTGGTGGTAGGTTTGTAATTTTCACATGTGATCCGCCACAAGTTATATTTATGAGCTGTGATTTGTTGAAGAACGATCGTCAATGCAATTCTGTATATATAATTTCTTGTAAGAGATTATTTTGCTAAAAGTGTAATGTGGAGACCGTCAGTCACTATTAAGTTCATTTCCTGAGATCATCACCTATCAGTATTTGCAATGTTTAATTTTAATATCATATACAGTTCTGAATAAAACATTTATCAATTTCTGTAAAAAAATGCAAATATTTCTGTTTATTAGGTGCAGTCTGTTCCCTGAGGACATTAGGAAAACAAGAAAACATATTATCCAATCTAATATCTATGAAAGATGCCAAGTATTTAGGTCACATTTCAAACAATAAATGTGGGTGAGTGTTAATTATAGACTGATATAGTCTACAATGTGTTCCTTCCATGAGAACTTTGGTCCAAGCTCCTAGTACATCCAGAATAGGTAGATGTCCCATTCCTGTTTCCGTAGTCTCTGCAGTGCAGCGGACATGGCCGGATACCTGTATACATTGGCTTGTTATAAATATTACAAAACCTCCATTTTCTATTCTACTATACTCTTTTCTATTATATCCTTTAATGACCTTTATTGTCAATATCTATAAGGGGTCGACGTGGATAGCTCACCTGTGTTACCGTAGGCGTTTAGGGCAGAGACGTTCCTGCAACATTCCACCTTTAAAAAGAATGATTCGTGACTCTGTCCTTCTCAGGAAATGTGACCAGAATATGGAACTCCCTCCTTTGAACCCCAAAAGGGGTGGACGCAACTCTGCCAACTGGTGGAAAGTATACACGTTGCACTGCAATTTCGTGTCAGTAGCATGAGCAGCGCTGGAAAATCAGCACACACGGTACCATGCAGTGCGCGCGAGTGCACAGCCATTCGAGTTGATTTTGCCGACACGTGAGTGGAAAACCTACTTGGCGGCGGCATATCTACTCAGGAAGCGGCCCTGTGACTGCGACCGCCTGCGTTAGAAAATCATGCTGGGGCCGCCAGATCGTATTCGCGCTCACCACCAGCTTGCATTTCTGGAGCCTCGCGGGAAAAAAGTTCCGCCACGCGTTGAGTGTCAAAATTTGGCTGGAACTCTGCGTAACAAGAGTAACGCAAAGTCACAAAATTCCACCAGTTCCACAAGTGGAATGAAACATTCCACCCACCTCTGACCTACGCGCGATCACCTTGCTGGCGATTTTCAAAACGGAGCTCAAAGCCTTTCATGCAAAGGCATTTTAGTTAAAGACAACTTTACTAACCTCTCGGTGGGAACTGCTGCCTCACCACAGTGGCCACTGACCTGAGATTCACTACTCTACCTCAATTACAGTAGACTTAATCGGTTGACAATCTGGTGCAATCTATACTACCAGCGATCTCAAACAGCTGTGCCCTATGTGATGACCTTATGTAATGGCTTTATGTAATAGGGTTATGTAATGATCGGCTATTTTGTAAGTTTGGACCTTATGTAACCTATGTTTTATTGTAATGCACCTTATGTAAAAACACTGTTAAGTTCAGGCATTTTCCATGTTATTTTGTACATGCATAAAGAAAGATATAGTGCGCGTGTTCGCCCCAAGGGTTCTTTTTCTGCTATTGACACATAACTGGTGATTTATTGCAATCAGTACTCATTTCACCAATCTTGAAAGGTTGAAAGGCAGAGTGGATCTGTTCGGATTTGAAATGTGACCATGAGGTCATGAGAGATCTCTGCCCACAATGTACTAAGCGACCTGGCACCATGGGCATGGTAGAACTGTGCTATGAAATGCTGATAATACAGCACGTGTCCCTGAGCTACGAGACCCCAGAGCAGGAACACACCTTTTATGTTGTGTACGTGTAGTGTTGCATGCTGTGTTTCTGCTGCATCTGAGTACACTGGAGGATGGGTGCACGGAGGATTGTGAATCACAAAGTCCGCTTCGATGCCAGCTTTCATGAAAAAGCCTTTGAATGGGTGTCCTGGTCACCCAATTGACCTTTGCCACCTGACAGTGTAGTGGGTAAGAACTAATATAGTGCACAGGAGCCCACAGTTGGATGGTTCATTTGAACTACAAGTACCAGAATGCAAAGCGAGGCGAGCTCAAATGCAGAGGTAGGCTGGCCTCCTTCTACCTTGAGATCTCGCTTAAGTTGTCTTGCGCCGACGCTGGGAAAGGTTTTTCCAAGTGAACCTTAGCCAAGGATGTAAATCTATCCTCAGGTCTCAAGTAGGCTCCATGCATGGTTTGGACTTTATTTCCACAAACTGGTGCAATCTGCTAGCTTGGCCTACTTAACTAGATGCATTCATTAAATGAAAGGGCTGACTGAGGCATTGCGCCCTTGGTGACAAGGTAACATCCACCTGGTAGCTTTTAACCAGGGGGCATAAGGTGGGCCCTTCGAGCCCCCTCTGTGCAGGGGTGTTCAACATATATGGCAATGCTCCCTCGCAGGAGTTTCGCAGTTTTTCTAGCCAGTATTATATTTGTTTAAATTAATTTCGCCCTCTTTAAATGAGTGCCATTCAAGCAAGCTACTCCGCCCCCCACCACGGATTTATTTTCTCCCTCTAACCCCCCTCTAAGTTGTTGGCACATATGGCTTCCACACCCCTCAGACGCCCCTCTGGCCCTCCGTCAGCCAGAACTATTTGAATGGATTTATGGTGTACCAGCTAAAGGTATTTTTTCAGGTGACCCCCACAGATGGGGTGCACAGATCTCCAGGTTACAGCAATATCTGAACAGAGATGTAAGGCTCCCAATGAAACTAGCAAAAGGGGACCTGAAAGATGCTGTGACTTAAGTCCCATGAAAGGCAGGTTTTACAGAGTTTGGGGCTCTTCCCTGCAGAGCTAAACTGAAGCCTCTGACGTGTTCTTGGTCAAATATATAAATTGTGCCTTGCTGCATTTGCTGTTTTTGTTACTTACACAGATCCTTATATAATTTAAATAATACAGATCAGCTCTGAAATGACCTACATTGCTGTTTCATGTGAGTTTTGAGCAGGGCCATTGGAATTATGCGGCAGGGTATATGGCAAAAAAAAGGCAAATTAAGTGGGGTAACGCGTCACACTTTGTGATCGTATTACTTCATTATTTTGTCATTTTTAAACTTAACACAGTCTGGGCATTGATTGCACCTCATTGGTACCAGTTTAACACCCAAATATATCAATAAGCAACAGAAAGGTGTCAACCTTTCCAAAGGGCCTTCTTAGCATCTGTTGCTGCTTTTTTAGGAACTTCAGACCCGTTTGAGCTAGAAAAAAAAATTCTGGGTTAAAATCTTCAGATTATGCGGCAGATGATGCATTGTGTGGCAAATGCGGCAAATCTATAAATATGTAAAAATCGCTGTGACCGCACAGTTGCATAACTACAGAGGCCCTTGTTTCGTGCATGTCTCGTCTGCTACCTACAAGGTTGGACGTAGGTTCACCGGCAGTGGTATGTGTAGGGCGTAAAACTGAATTCTAAAAGATGAAGTACATCAGCACTGGTGGGCACCAGGGCTGTGTGGATCCAAGTAGTGAAATACCTGGATTACTTCAGGCGAGTAATTTCTGAAATATTTCGATGATGGTACAGTAATGGCCAGGAAGTTTGTAGGTTAGAATTAATGTGCATCCGCCCAGTTATCTTTGGGTGCAAGGTGTGGGGTAGCATTGGTGCCACAAGTTGGGATTGGGGTGCAGTGAGTTTGTGAGTCCAGCTGTGTCTCACTTGGGCAGAGTGGGCCAGTTCTGATGATGCACTATGGCAAATACGGGCAGCTGCCTTATGGGGCCACCGCACATGGCAGCAAGAAGCCAACATGTTGCAACAAATGGGATATTTTGCCAGGGGGAAATGGAGCACCAAAAGGGCAAAACATAAATTTGCTTGGCATTTTGGAAAACCTTGGACTGGGCTGCTCTAAGCGATATATTGATTAAACATCGATAGGGAGGATGTGTGTCGATGGGTGTCCGAGAACAGGTACTTGGGATATGACCAGGGCATATATGAGTGGTGCAGTAAAAGGGGCTATGAGAAAGGTGGAGGCTTGAGGACTATTCTCGACGAAGGAAAAACTGATGGATAAAATAATCATTTAAAAAAAATTAAAGAGCTCTTCCTCTTAAATTTTTGCTTAAAATTAGTCGTGGAGGCCTACCAAATACGTTTTACCTTGTGGCCCACAAAGCGCTGGTTGACTCTCGCAACATTTTGCTTGTTGGGAGCATCTTTTTGTGTTATGCACCTTTTGCAACCTCTAAAATATGAAAAGCCCAGTGAAACTCCCTTTCCCTAACTCAGCTGGAGACAGGGAGAGCCACCCTGGCCCACGCATGTCTCTGCTGCGAGGGAGGGGCAGTTCCACAACCTGCAGTCAAATTACAGGATTACTGGCTGCCTTAAACAGGAACACCTTGAGTCATATCCATAATGTCTAGTCCATGTGAACCCTACAGCTCTCTCATCTCAATACACTGACCCTTCTATAAATGTGGGTTATTCCAAGTTCGTCTTCACTAATACCTGACTCTCAGCAATATTACATATGTGCAGTAGATGGTGGGAAGCATGTATTGTGGTCCTATAATATATGGATCCTTGCAGTGCATGTATAATACATGTATTTAATGCCCTGACTACAATGTACTTGTGATGGTACTTCTTACTAGTAATAAGAAAATTAGATTACTTCGCTACGTAACACTTTATTACAGTTGAGGTGCGACATCACAATGCCTATTACTAGAGCTAGCAGGTAGGTCATTTAGCAGAACTACACATTCGGTTTAATTAAACCAAGAAGGAATTAGCTTTTTATTGCCCAGTTAGCTGAATTTTGTTCCCTGTCCAGAATTTAAAAGAGAGTTGCAAGAAAGTTCACGATGTAATATAAGGACAAAAATACCCCTTAGCGTAGATAAAAGAAGGACTTTGCAAATTGCATCATAGCTCTGTGGCTTTAAAGAACATGACCTCAGTCTTTGTAAAGTGTTGCAACAACCTCGAAGGGTGTCCTGTAACAAAATGGAAAGCAAACAGCCGAAGGCACAGAGAATCCCTGCGGTTGAGACACAACCAGCCATGTTTTGAGATGTTTTTTACAGATATTGGCCCTCATTACGAGTGTGGCAGTCTCAAGACCACCACACTCGCAATGGCGGTCAGACCACCGAAGACAGGGCGGTCCGGCCGCCCTATTATGACCGTGGCAAATGGGCCACGTTCCGACAGCCGGCACTGCCAGGTTGCTGCCTGTTGACAGCCTGGTGGTCTCGGTGGTCGCAATCCACAAGGGGATTACGAGTCCCTTTTCAGCCAGCCTTTGCATGGTGGTCTCATGCAAAGGCTGGCGGAAGGGGGCAATGGGGGACCCATGGGAGCCCCTGTGCTGCCCTTGCACTTGGCATGGGCAGTGCAGGGGCCCCCATGGACAACCCTGTCACGCATTTCACTGCCTGAATTACTGGCAGTGAAATGCGCATCGGATGCTATTGCACCCGATGCACCACAACATTGCCGCCTGCTCGATTACGGGCTGGCATTAATGTTGTGGTGAGTTTTCCGCTGGTCCAGCAGGCGGAAATGTTGTTTTCGCCCACTGGCCCAGCGGAAAACTCCTAATAGGGTGGCCAGCATACCACCATCAGTGGCCGTATGCTGGCTGCAGTGGCTTTGGCGGTCTTCTATGAAGACCGCCGAAGTCGTTGATGAGGCCCATTGTGTTTATACTGACTGAGAAGATTCAGACGCCCGTTGTTCCAGAGTTTATTTGTCAGAGAAGAGAAGTAGTGTCCTTTTAAATGGATCCTGCGAATAGGAGGGGATTGGTGAGTGAGAAGATTGTGCTTAGAGCAGCTGAAGAAGGCCCTTTGCAGTGACTTGCAGCAAATTTAAACCGTATTGAATTTTGCATTTATATAGCACTCACTACTCCTTAAGAGGCCTTGAAGCGCTTTACAGCGAGTAGCACGCTACATGGGAGCCCCAGAGATAAGGGTGAATCCATTGGTTAGTCTTGCGTGCTAAAGGAAACTATTGCGTGCATTTACTCCAGTTTCTTTGTGGTACATTAATGACTGAAGTGTGACCGCTGCGAGAAACAAATGATTGCTGGAACTCATAGAGACTGTTACGTTGCAGGGATCTGAATTCCAAAACAAAAAGTAAGACAAACATGATTGAAATTTAGTGTAGTCTATATACACAAAAGGCATAAATACGATTGAAGGGGAGGAAAGGCACATTCAAAATAAAGAGAACAAGGATTTACAATGCAATGGGTCTTGCGTTTACAATGCTAATAGCTTTAACTCTAAACTTCTAACCAGACTTTTTTGGCTACATAAACTGTAAATGAAAAGTAAAACTGTTTCACATAAATTGAAAATGAAAAGTAAAACAGTTTGACATAAGCGAGCCGACGGCCTCCATGAGCGCAAAGTAGACACACAAGTGGAAACAGAAATGCGCTGGCAATGAAACGTATCCGCAAAAGTGCAATTATCCATGTAACCTGCAAAAGTGCATCTATCCATGTAACAGGGTCAGTGTCATGCAAAGCGCTCAACTAGTGCCCAGCGAGATCGCACTGCCTACGAAATAAAAAGAAAAAGTAGTCCAGAAACCTTACAGAAAACATGGAGCCTTGTATGTTTTCAGTAGTTGGCCGTTGCACTCGAGGCGGGCTAAACACCGAAAAAGGCATGACGTATGCGTGCTTTTCACTAATGAAATCAAGCAAATTTTAAAAGGCAAGCCCACGAACCAACCAAACTGATGGGCGTGACATGGGCATGGTTACAAACCCATAGAGTGATTACAGCAGGGGCAGAGCGATTTACGCTCGATCCTAAAAAAATAAGTTTCATTTAACCCCTTCTGTGCCGCAGACGTAATGGTTACGTCCTGCGGCACAGTGCTGCTGTGCCCAGGACGTAACCATTATGTCCTGGGCACACAGCCCAGAGGGAGTGCTAGCGCTCCCTCTGTGGGGTTCCCCACCACCCCCCCAAGTGAGGGATGGAAGGGGAAGCGTCACTGGAGGGGCAAATTGTATTTAGGCCATTTCTGCCCGCTTTGGGGGCAGATCGGCCGATTTTAGGTCAATCTGCCCCCAAGGGGGGCAGAAACCACTAGGCACCAGGGATCTTTTTTTTTGCACCGTCAGGCAAGGGGAGTGACCCCGTAGACAAGGGTCGCTCCCTGGAGGGGGTGGGGGGCACATATATTTTAGGCCATTTCTGCCCTCCCTGGGGGCAGATCGGCTAATTGTTATTAGGCCGATCTGGCCCCCGGGGGGCAGAAACCTCTAGGCACCAGGGCTATTTTGTTTTTTGTGTTTTTGTTTTTGTTTGTTTGTTTTTTTAGAGATGTGGAGCGACCACTTAGGCAAGGTTCGCTCCCCTGGAGGAGCAAATTCTATTTAGGCCACTTCTGCCTGCTTTGGGGGCAGATAGGCTGATTTTAGGTCAATCTGCCCCCAAGGGAGGGCAGAAACCACTAGGCACCAGGGATCTTTTTTTTTGCGCCGTCACGCAAGGGGAGCAACCTTGTAGGCAAGGGTCGCTCCCCGGTGGGGGGGGAGCAAATTTAATTTAGGCCATATCAGCCCCCCCTGGGGGCAGATTGGCCTATTGTTATTAGGCGATCTGCCCCCGGAGGGGCAGAAACCTCTAGGCGCCAGGGCTAATTTTTTCTTGTGTTTTTTTTTTTTTATTTGTTTGCTTTTTTAGAGATGGGGAGCGACCCCTTAGGCAAAGGTCGCTCCCCTGGAGGGGCAAATTGTATTTAGACCATTTCTGCACCCCTTGGGAGCAAATCAGCCGATTTTAGGTGAATCTGCCCCCAAGTGGGGCAGAAACCTCCAAGGGGGGCATAAACCACTAGGCACCGGGGATCTTTTTTTGTGCGCCGTCACGCAAGGGGAGCGATCCCGTAGGCAAGGGTCGCTCCCCGGGGGTGCAACTTTATTTTAGGCCATTTCTGCCCCCCCTGGGTCCGGCTGAGCTAGAGGCTAAAATCCACAGGTAGGCACTTTGCAAAAAACACCTGTTTTCTGTGAAAAAATGTGATGTGTCCACGTTGTGTTTTGGGCCATTTCCTTTTGTGGGCGCTAGGCCTACCCACACAAGTGAGGTACCATTTTTATCGGGAGACTTGGGGGAACGCTGGGTGGAAGGAAATTTGTGGCTCCTCTCAGATTCCAGAACTTTCTATCACAGAAATGTGAGGAAAATGTGTTTTTTTAGCCAAATTTTGAGGTTTGCAAAGGATTCTGGGTAACAGAACCTGGTCAGAGCCCCATAAGTCACCGCATCTGGGATTCCCCTAGATCTCTAGTTTTCAAAAATGCACAGGTTTGGTAGGTTTCCCTAGGTGCTGGCTGAGCTAGGGGCCAAAATCTACAGGTAGGTACTTTGCCAAAAACACCTCTGCTTTCGGTAAAAAAAATTGGGATGTGTCCACGTTGTGTTTTTGGCCATTTCTTTTCGTGGGTGCTAGGCCTACCCACACAAGTGAGGTACTGTTTTGATCGGGAGACTTGAGGGAACGCTATGTGGAAGGACATTTGTGGCTCCTCTCAGAATCCAGAACTTTCTGTCACCGAAATGGGAGGAAAATTTGTTTTCTTAGCCAAATTGTGAGGTTTGCAAAGGATTCTGGGTAACAGAACCTGGTCAGAGCCCCACAAGTCACCCCATCTTGGATTCCCCTAGGTCTCTAGTTTTAAAAAATTCACAGGTTTGGTAGGTTTCCTTAGGTGCTGGCTGAGCTAGGGGCCAAAATCTACAGGTAGGTACTTTGCCAAAAACACCTCTGTTTTCTGTAAAAATTGGGATGTGTCCACGTTGTGTTTTGGGCCATTTCTTTTCGTGGGTGCTAGGCCTACCCACACAAGTGAGGTAACGTTTTGATCGGGAGACTTGAGGGAACGCTATGTGGAAGGACATTTGTGGCTCCTCTCAGAATCAAGAACTTTCTGTCACCGAAATGGGAGGAAAATGTGTTTTTTTAGCCAAATTTTGAGGTTTGCAAAGGATTCTGGGTAACAGAACCTGCTCAGAGCCCCACAAGTCACCGCATCTTGGATTCCCCTAGATCTCTAGTTTTCAAAAATGCACAGGTTTGGTAGGTTTCCCTAGGTGCCGGCTGAGCTAGGGGCCAAAATCTACAGGTAGGCACTTTGCAAAAAACACCTCTGTTTTCTGTAAAAAAAAATGGTATGTGTCCACGTTGTGTTTTGGGCCATTTTGTTTCGTGGGCGCTAGGACTACCCACACAAGTGAGGTACCATTTTTATCGGGAGACTTGGGGGAACGCTGGGTGGAAGGAAATTAGTGGCTCCTCTCAGATTCCAGAACTTTCTGTCAGGTTGCAAAGGATTCTGGGTAACAGAACCTGGTCAGAGCCCCACAAGTCACCCCATCTTGGATTCCCCTAGGTCTCTAGTTTTCAAAAATTCACAGGTTTGGTAGGTTTCCCTAGGTGCCGGCTGAGCTAGAGACCAAAATCAACAGGTAGGCACTTTGCAAAAAACACCTCTGTTTTCTGTCCAAAAATGGCATGTGTCCATTTTGTGTTTTGGGGCATGTCCTGTCGTGGGCGCTAGGCCTACCCACACAAGTGAGGTATCATTTTTATCGGGAGTCTTGGGGTAACATAGAATAGCAAAACACGTGTTATTGCCCCTTGTCTTTCTCTACATTTTTTCCTTCCAAATATAAGAGAGTGTATAAAAAAGACGTCTATTTGAGAAATGCCCTGTAAGTCACATGCTAGTATGGGCACCCCGGAATACAGAGATGTGCAAATAACCACTGCTCCTCAACATCTTATCTTGTGCCCATTTTGGAAATATAAAGGTTTTCTTTATAGCTATTTTCTACTCTTTATATTTCAGCAAATGAATTGCTGTATACCCGGTATAGAATGAAAACCCAAGGCAGGGTGCAGGTCATTTATTGGCAATGGGTACCTAGAGCTCTTGATGAACCTACAAGCCCTATATATCCCCGCAACCAGAAGAGTCCAGCAGACGTAACAGTATATTGCTTTAAAACATCTGACATTGCAGGAAAAAGTTACAGAGTAAAACGTAAAGAAAAATTGCAGATTTTGTCACCTCAATTTCAATAAAAAGATTTTTCAGTTGTTATTTTCAGTAGGAAACCCTTGTAGGATCTACAGCAATTACCCCTTGCTGAATTCAGAATTTTGTCTACTTTTCAGAAATGTTTCGGTTTCTGGGATCCAGCATTGGTTCTATGCCCATTTCTGTCACTGACACAAAAAATCCTAAAAATGGGGTATGTCCCAGTAAAATGGCAAAATTGTGTTGAAAAATTGGGTTTCCTGATTCAAGTCTGCCTGTTCCTGAAAGCTGGGAAGCTGGTGATTTTAGCACCGCAAACCCTTTGTTGATGCCATTTTCAGGGAAAAAAACACAAGCCTTCTTCTGCAGCCCCTTTTTCCCATTGTTTTGAAAAAAACTAAATTTTCACTGTATTTTGGCTAATTTCTTGGCCTCCTTCTGGGGAACAAGTCTGGGTACCTCTAGAATCCCTAGGATGTTGAAAAAAAAGGACGCAAATTTGGCGTGGATAGCTTATGTGAACAAAAAGTTATGAGGGCCCAAGCGCGAACTGCCCCAAATAGCCAAAAAAAGGCTCGGCACAGGAGGGGTAAAAGGCCTGGCAGCGAAGGGGTTAAGATACATTTTTAATGCAGGATTTTTAAGGGAATATAGCAGGTGGAGAATCGTTGCAATACTATGCAATCTGTGAGCGTTCACCTGTAGAAAGTTTCAATTCTGCTCTAAAAGACAACTGGCTTTCTGGATACACTTAACTTTTAAAGAGTTGCCAGTTACTAAATTCACTGCAAAAACCAAGATCAGTGCCTCTTTAGACACCTTTACGAGTGACCGTCGAGCAGTGCAACATTTAAGCATATCCCACTACCCGTAATTACAATTTGACAACACAACTATTGCTCAACTTATGAAATGTAAGCAATACTTTCAAACCCCTAAAAGACTCCAACGTGTCATCTATTCAATGCCATAAAGTATTACAATTTATGCAAATCATTTTACACCATACATAAGCAACACATGTAGTATAAACATGTAATGTAAACACCCCAACTTAAAATATACCAATGCATCTGATAACCATACAGCGGAAATCATTGTTAGTAAATTCAGTGCATGTTTCTGACCCGTTCACTTCCTGGTTCGGAAGGTACCGTCTCCTGTGTCCACCTGAAGAGCACTGGGCCCGACAGAACAGACACCAGGTTCAGAGTGAATGTGTTGTCTGGTCACTATGACCCTCCTCAGTCACTTGGCCTTGTGAATGGTGCAGTGGTTTATGCAGTAGCTCTTGAATTGCATTATATGGACAATGAAGACTACCTTGATGATGGTGACCTAAATGATGGACATCACTGAGATGTCAAGGATGGAAGGAGGAGTATTTTTCTGAGTGTCATGAGGTACAGCACACATGTAGAAGGGTGTCTTAGAGTCTGTGCCTGAAAGTGAGTTTGTAGTTGAACAGAAATCCTTGATTGCAGCTTGCAAGGAGGCACTACAGAACTTGGCTCACTTAGAGCTGGGCATTATTGGCATAGTTGGCAGAGCAAAACAATTGAGGCCAAAGGCACAGATGAGAGAGGAAAGGCACAGTGTGAATACTGAAAAGGGTGGGGCCTGGTGGACTCCTCAGGGGAGAATCTTAAAAGCAGATTGGAGTGGAGGAGTGGAGACCGCTACCTGTGAAACCAAGCAACGACAGCAGGTCAAAACATATCCATGCACAGACCCTATTTACGTGCATCAGCACATTAATGACAGACCTATTGGCTTTGCCAATGCTACGTGTCCTAAAAATGAGCAGCACAAGCGTGCCCTGGCTTTTAGTAGGTATCCTGAAAGTGAGCAACACAAGGAAAATATTTGATGTAGTGTTTTTTTCACACCAAAAATAATTTTCTTTAAAACAACTCATAATTAATAGACAGTGTTTCCATACGTAGGGGCTCATTTGGACTTTGAAAGGAAATTTAAATCCTCCACTTTCAGGAGTAACCTGTAAAGACAGAAGACAATTCTGCAGCCGAATTTCTTCCACCATATGGATAGTATTATAGTGGAAATTTAGCCAGTGGGTTCTACTTCGTGTTTAGGTTTTCCTCCAGAAACTGGTGGCTTTTCAGTTCCCACCAAACTCTAAACGAGACACTTAATGCTTAGATCATTCTCCCATTAGCGCCTGCTTAAAATGTAATGGATGTTGCATTTGGAGACGGAAGCCTCCTTTTCAGGATGGCTTCTGCAGTCTCCAGGTAGTCCCTGCGAATGTTGAAAATATGCACCTCATGCCTTGCAATGGAAGCACTCTCTTGGGGGTAGAATGATACCCCACACTTTCAATACCACGAGGCAACAGATATCTACTGCTCCAAAGGCCAATGTATGTTTATTTCTTAGAAAAGTAGCAGCTTTGGCAGAGAGCTATATATATATATATATATATATATATATATATATATATATGTTTTACAATAGTACTGCAAATGAACTGTAATATAATTTGTAAACTTTTTACTAAACAAGAGGGGACTGTCTCTTTACAAGTGGTATATTTAAGATGGGCACATATGACCAGCGACACCAAAAGCACACAACACGTAATATACTGCGTTTTATATACTTCACTTTTAGATCATCTTCAAGCAGGTATTGCCGAACGTCTTGCATGTATGAGAGGGTAAGCATTCTTTTTAATGAGTTATTCGGTCATCCAATGAAAATAGCCACTGTCGTACCTGAAAACAATGCACTATCATTGCAATGGAAACACTTCCTATGAGCTGGAATGGTACACGAAACAGCCAAAAGTGCCATGCCTCTCATCAGGAGGCCACTGCAGTTTGCACCAGACATTGTCCCTGCCATGCTGCTAGTAATAGTAACACAAGTACTAACGATCACCGTCCTACAAGTGTAAAAATTCAGAATATTCCATGCCCCTATAGCTAGAAGAATAGCTAGAAGAATTGATTAGGAAGCAGGTAATAGCCATTTTTATTGTATATTGAATTAATATTTAACTGTTCTTGTGGTCATTTCTAATTTAGCTAAACAGCGCCACCTTTTGCAGACTGTCACAAATGCTGGTGTTGACATTTAAGTGCCGGTGCCGAGCACCGGAAACCACTGGCTCAGATTAAGCACTGGGCGAGAAATTACCTGAGAAATGTTTACTGCACTGAAATCTACTGATTCTGTATTTTTTGGGGGAAGAGTGTAGATAGCAAGCCTGACAACTGCACTATCCAGCTAGACCTAACCAGGACTAAGAAGACGCCAATACGGCCCATGCTTTTCTTCTTAAATGTAGGAATAGGCAGCATGTCGGGTGAGGAGTGGAACACCCCCCAGAAATGCTCATCACAAGGGGTTAGGACTTCAGAAGGGGGGCTCACACCCTGGCTAGGTTTATTCTGTGTAACAGAATTGGTCCGTTAAGCACATTACTGGATGCAGATTTTTTCTTATATATGTCGTAATGTATTTTTAGCCTTCCATTTTGTTGAAACCCGTGATCACAGAAATGCTGCTAATCCTTTGAATTACGCAACAAGAATGAACTTTTGTTGCATTATTCCTATGAATTATGTGTTACCAATACGCTGCTATTTGCTCTACCAATAACAGTATTCTTAATGATCTTTGTCCGCATGTCACAAGTGATTGTTGATGGTTTTATTAAGCACAACAGTGTGGAAGACAAAACATTTTTTTCAAGGATTTGAAACTTGGCCTGCAGCTCCAGCATTAACCTGTTGTGCTATCAAAATATCTTATATTTGTTTTGAACACATTGTCTTGTTTATGGTGTAGAACATATGTTGCATTGCGCCGTGTGCCTGCAATGAAAAATGTACCTGCGTGTGCCATTCAAGTGACTACATGATGCTGTGGTAGCTCTGTGGGTGATTGCACCATAGTGCTTAATTTGTGCTTGTTGTTTCCGGCGTGGAGCACCGGCCCTTATTTTTGGGGTGACAGCACTTATTTTTCTGCAAGCATTTACTGTGAGCAAAAGAGACATATGGGAAAGACGGAGGAAGAAAAAAACGAAAAAGCGTCACAAAGGGAGAAAGCAGAAAGCTGCAAGAGTGAGCTGAAGGGGCAGGGAGTGGCAGTAGATGGATTGAAGAGGCTCGAGATGGCCTCAGTATTCCGTGTTCCCACATTTAATTGCAGCAGCCCCGTGTTTACGAGGAGGGCTTTGGACACCAGCACGTTTTTATTTACAAATTAAGCACTGGTACACCAGCTGCAGGTCACGGGTTCGAATCTCTCAAGCCTTGACTCCGCCTCTCGGATGGCACTAATAGCAATGTTTGAGGCACAGGCTCACCCTTCAAGGTATGTCTTGCTCCCGGGTGAGGAGTCCCTAGGTGAGATGCACCGCGAAGCATCAGGGAGGCCAGTGGGCGGTGAGGAGGGTATGATTGGTGCCCCTGTGGCTCGTGCTACCTTCACGACCCAGGCATTATGTGCTATTACTGTCGTCTTTAGAACGAGCAGCAGTTTCACTTCCTGTTTGGAATGGAATGCAGGCGCGAAGTGTTCCCAGGCTCACTGCGAAACATGAATACCATTAGCATGTCAGCCATGGTGTGTCAGGTGGGCGACAAGTTACTCACGCACACCTCAATTGTTGTTTTTGTGTAGTATATTTATCGTGTACACACTGAGTAACAGCAGAAAGGGACACTGAGGACAGGGGGAGCTGCCAGCACACAGGAAGGTGCTCATGCTTCCAGTTTACTGGTTTGTAAGTGAGGTACATATGTGGTAATGTGATGTGTACAAGATCACATAGTGTGTATATGTGCTGAGCAGAGTCTTACATTCTGAGCTAGGAATCTGTGAAACTCCTGTTTTCTTTTCAATTAAATTCACAGTTTCCCAGCTGGTCTATCCAGTAGTAGGACATTCCCAGAAACAGAGGAGATGGAATGGAGAGCTGTCTTCCTGACATATTTTGTTTACCTGGAAACTTTGCCAATGTACTGATCTTCATGAAGAGCACATCCGCTTGGGACTATAGATGGTGGCCAGCAGAAAACAGACCCACAGACCACGCACGCAATCTAGGCATCATCTTCAACACACTCATCATGGAGCTCCCCAAACTGACCCACATCACCCCCACCTCAGAAACCTCCACAGGCTCCCAATACAGAAGCGATGCCAGTTTACGATCCTGACGCATGCCTACAAAGCTTTATACAATCAAGGATCGTCCTACATCAACTGTCCACTGAACTTCTATCTGCCCTCAAGACAACTGTGCTCCTCCTCTCTTGCCCTCGTGCATACCCACCTCATCCGTCGCAGTGGGGGTTGCTTCTTCTTCTACATCGTCACCCAAACCTGGAACAACCTGCCCCAACCCCACCCCCACCTGCAAACAGCACCCTCCCTGTAAGATTGCAGAAAGGAACTCAAGACTTCACGGCTTTTTGACGTAGACTTGGCACCCTCAGCGCCTAGATACCCTAGGGGTGGCAGTGCTGCGCTATACAAATGCTGATTTATTGATTGATGTAGGCATCATATAAGGAACTCCAAGTAAAAGAGCCAGGCTCAGCAAATTATTGGTGGGGCCCAGGACATATGAGCAGTTCTGAGGATGTCCTGATTGTAGGAAGGTGGCTTTCTTGTAGCATGGTTACCTCCATTTTTGGCCTGTTTGTCAGTGTTTGTCAGTGTGGTTTTACTGTCTCACTGGGATCCTGCTAGTCAGGACCCCAGTGCTCATAGTTTGTGGACTACATGTCAGTATGTTTTACTGTTTTGTCAGAACGCTTGACTGTGTCACTAGAGTCCTGCTAACCAGAACTCCAGTGCTTATGCACTCTCTGATTCCAAATTTGTACTTACATACTGGCAACCCAGTATTCCACTCCAAATTGGCATACTGGACCCCCCTTATAAGTCCCTAGCATATGGTACCTAGGTACCCGGGGCATTGGGGTTCCAGGAGATCCTTATGGGCTGCAGCATTTCTTTTGCCACCCCCTAAGGAGCTCATACAAACACTTCTTCAGGACTGCCATTGCAGCCTGAGTGAAATAGTGTATGCAATATTTCACAGCCACTTTCACCGCACCAGGTAACTTAAGTCACCTATACATCTAACCTTCAGACCCTGAAGGCTAGGTACAAAGTTACTGTGTGTGAGGGCACCCCTGCACTAGCAGAGGTGCCCTCCAGGTTGTCCAGGAACAATTTCCTGGACTTCATGAGTGCACGGACACCATTGTAAGTGTGCACTACATATATGTCAATAACTGTATGTAGCTCCACAATGGTAAACCTGAATATGCCATGTGAGTTGTCTAGGACTGAGAAATTGTACCCCAATCCGATTCTGGTATTGGAGGGCCAATTACGTGCAGCCTGGGGGCTCCACCATAGACCACAGACAGGCTTCTGCCCTACTGGGGGGCTTGAGCAGCTCAGTCCCAGGAAGGCAGAACAATGCATTTCCTTTAGGTGAGGGGTGTTACACCCTCCCCGTTTGGAAATAGGTGTTACAGGCATGGGAGGGGTATCCTCCCAGAACCTCTGGAAGTGCTTTGAAGGGCACAAATAGTGCCCTCCTTGCATAATCCAGTCTGGACCGGTTCAGGGACCCCCAGTCCCTGCTCTGGCGTGAAACTGGACAAAGGAAAGGGAAATGACCACCCGCCTGTCCATCACCACCCCAGGGTTGGTGCCCAGAGCTCCTCCAGAGTGTCCCTGGGTTCTGCCATCTTGTTTTCAGGATGGTCAGGGAACTCTGGGAGCATCTTAGTGGCCAGTGCCAGCAGGTGATGTCAGAGACCCCTCCTGATAGGTGCTTACCTGGTTAGGTGACCAATCCCCCTCTCAGGGCTATTTAGGGTCTCTCCTCTGAGTGTTTCCTCAGATTTGGTTTTGCAACCACAGAACTGTTCTAGGAACTCTACAACTGCAACAAAGTATCCAAGAAGACTACTGCAACTCTGTAACTTCAGCTTCTGCCATCAGTTTCCAGGTCATGCACGCTCTGAGGACTGCCTGTCTTCATCCTGCACCAGAAGAATCAAAGGAATCTCCTGTGGAGTGACAGTCACATCACTGCTTCAGCTGGCACCTCACTGCAGTGACCACCAGTACTTTGGGTCCCCTCTCCTGACCATGAGCGTGGATCCTGGAACACAGGTGGTGGACGGAAGTGACCAAGATTGTCCAAAGGTCCAGCTGATCAAATTTGGTGGAGGTAAGAGCTTGCCTCATTGAGCCAGACAGTACCCCTGTGCACCGCGTGGTTTGCAGCTCCTAGGACTTATGTGCGCTTCTCCAAGGAATCCTTTGTGGACAGCGTAGCCCAGGTCCCCAGCACTCTATCCTGTGACGCTCAGCTCCTGGAGTTGTTCTCCGGCGGCGTGGGATCCCTTTGTGTAGTGCTGTGATGACCGCGATTTGCAACTCCTCTGTCCCCATGCCTTGTGACTCCTTTGGGGGCTGCCTGGTCTTCTGAGGGCTCTCTAAAGTGCTCAGAGCTCCCTCTGTCTCCTCAGTCTGAGTTGAGATCCCCAGGTCCCTCCTGGTCCCAGGTAGTGCCTTTCCCCACCAAACGTATCTTTTGCGTGAGTCGAGGCTTGCTGGTGGAATCCAACAACGAAAACCAGCCTGCATTCTCCTACTCGACGTGGGACATCTCTTGCCCCAAGCAGGAACCTACAGATGTCTTCTTTGGTGCATCTCTGACTTGTTCTTCTAACTGGAGAATTCACTTTTGCACCTTCACCCGGGTTAGCAGGGGCTCCTGTTCTTCCTGGACTCTTCAGCTGTTCTTGGACTTGGTCCCCTCTCTCCACAGGTCTTCAGGTCCAGGAATCCATCGTAGGTGTCTTGCAGTCTTGCTTGGTTTTTGCATAATTCTTTAACACGACCCCTAGTATGTTCTGAAGAAACCTGCTGTACTTTACTCCTGTTTTCCTGGGCTCTGGGTGTGGTACTTTACTTACCTTTGGTCTTTTCTTACACTCCCAGCGCCCCTCTAAACCCTACTCTTACCCAGGTGGGAAACCGACACTTGCATTCCACTATTTTAGTTGATGGTTTGTGCTCCCCCTAGACCCATTGTGATCTATGGTGATTTTCACTATTTGCACTATTTTATGACTGTTTACTTACCTGATTTTGGTTACTAGTGTATATTTTGTGTATAATACTTACCTCGTAAGGGAGTATAGCCTCTAAGGTATTTTTGGCTTGTGTTACTAAAATAAAGCACCTTCATTTTTGGTAACACTGAGTATTGTCTCTTCTTGTGTGTAAGTACTGTGCAACTATAGTGGTATTGCAGGAGCTTTGCATGTCTCCTAGCTCAGCCTTGGCTGCTCTGCCTACAGCCACCTCTAGACAGCCTGGCTTCTAGACACTGACTACATTTCACTAATAAGGGATAACTGGACCTGGCATAAGGTGTAAGTACCTGTGGTACCCACTACAAACCAGGCCAACCTCCTACACTGATGATGTCATCTTGAGGATGACGGGATGATCTGTGGAAAAGACCGAAAATGAAAGAACTCGTCCTAGCTCTAGAACAATAAATAAGCAACTTATTTATCCAATTTGTTTAGTGCTAACAAACCAGTGTTGGACACCCATGCTTGACACCCCTTGAACCCTGAACACAGGGACCAAGTCATAGAAAAAAGTGGGGAACAATTAGCATAGACGACATGCATCGAGTCATGTTAACATTGGAAGGGCCCTCACAACTTTATAGAGCCCCCTTATTACAGTCATATAGGAGTTACAAAAGTATCCATTATACATGTAAGCAAATATACAGTTTGCAGTGCATATTTTTATTGATCACTTGCAAGGATCTCAGATGTATTTGAAAAAAATCAAAAAGAAACAAAATAGTATTCCAAATAAATTGTACAAAGAACGTTATTTCACCTATTGTAAGTTTCATGCATGTTTTTGATGTATTGAGGAGTTAACCTTATGAATGAGTATGCATGCTTGTGCAGCTTCTCATACAATGATCTAACTGTTCTGCCTTGAAGGTTATAATTAGGGCTCCTGGTCTTATGGTATTTATGTGTTTTAACGTTTCCATCTGTATTCATCCATATTTCTTTTACCCATCCTATTGGCATTAATCTATATTTATGTTGTGTTTTAAGAACAAATGGAGTCGTCCACATTTATTTAACTGAAAACCGTGCTCTCATACTGTGATGCCTGTTGCTTTTTAGCAGATTAAACTGCCAATACAGAAAAACACTACACCCACAGTTAAATATTAGCATTACATACAAATATATGTCCAAGTATGCCTGTAGTTAAGGAAATATCATCCGTTTTTTAACTCCCCATTCTATTTGTCCATCTGTTGGCCTGGAATTCATGAACCACAGCATGAAAAAACACTCCCAAGAAGCACAATTTTTCTGTATTTTTACAGTTTTAAAAATAAATGCAGACAGGAACACATTGTTTTCTGTCTGTAATTTTCCGTAAAAATTAGTAAAAACTGAAAACTGTGAGCTCTAGTTATAATGCTGGGGTGCAAACGATCTGAGAGATGGCTTTGAAATGCATCCTAATGTGTCTCTGACCTCGCATCTTAGTCCCTTTAGAAATGCTGGCGGCACTGTTGTACTATGTCTTTCAGAAGGCAGGCCTCTGCAACCCACGAGCCTGGCCACGGTCCAGACAGTGCCCAGTGTGAGGGGCCCTGGCTACACTCTTGGGCTCTTACCATAGATCATTGGTGGGGCCGAAGTCCCCCAGCCCTTATAACCAGCCACCTGTAGCTCCAAGATGCAACTGGAATAAACTGGACTTTTTCTCCAGAGCTGTTCAATAGATGTCCAAACATCTGGGCATGAATTCTCACAATTGGGCAAATAATGAACTGCTTTGAATAAAATGCCAGTGGGTTCTAAATGCCAGCTTTAAGGGTGTTTGCTGATTTTAGTTGTTCCTTTTTCAACTAAAACAGAATATTGTGCTTTTTTTGCTTCTTTGGACTTAAATAGCAAAACCTTCTGTTCCCACTGGAACCAGAGTAACCATTTGTAAATGGCCACCTGGAATTCGAGCAGGAAACCGACCTGATTAGCTTGTTTCACTGAACAATAACAGATCACAAGCAAGAACAAGCCGAAACCACAGTGGAACTGGCTATGAATGTGCCTGTGGAGGCATCACTCAAGCAGCCTTGCACTGTTAGCACCAGGGCTGCTGTGCAACGAAGCACCGTAAATGTTGCACAATTAGTGTTACGCTTTATGTAATCAGGTGTGCAGTAAACACCACAATATAAACATTCAACTGTTAGTGTTGTGCTTAGTGTAGACAAAACTACAGTAAACACACCACTATTGGTGTCAGGTTGTGCCTTGATAGCCACACCGTGAAGACACCGCACTGTTATAGGGTGGCCAGGTGGCCCGGATTTGCCGGGGCAGTCCTGGATTTCCATCTGCTGGGGCAGATTTCAAAGAGTTTAGATCCTGTCCTGGTTGTTAGAGGGGGTCGACTGAAAACTGTGGGAGGTGTCTTTTTATGTTCTCCAAAGCTGAGATAGTTTGCAGCTATTTAATTAACAGGCAGGATACTGGCTTCAAAAAATGCATTTTATTTATGTTCTTAGTGTCTCTTCTGTAATTCTATGCTGATGACGCTGTCATGGTAGTTCCTTTTCTATTTTTATGAAATGTCCGGGTTTTTTACTTTAGAATTCTGGTCACCCTACCTACTCTGATTTTAGCATGCATTTGGTAGATACTGCATTGTTGACCGTGTATCAGGGATAAGGGAAGTGTATATAACTCCTACCCTGAGGAGATAAAGCTCTGGACAATACACGTGCCTTGACGTATTTGGACCTGGGATTACCAGACCTGAGTACCGGGTCTGGTAATCCCTGGGCCAGAAGCACAGAGCCCGGTATCACCCGGGCAAAGTGCAGAAAACCTTGCATTATAGCATTGTGTTTACAGAAGGCAGAGACCAAAGAACCTGTCGCCCCCATGCTGTTCCTAAAGTTTGCCTCATAGGAGGGTGCAGGTACAAGGCAAACTACCGAGTTGTGTGGGAGCCTCGCGGTTTTTAAAGCACATTATAATTTTATTTTCTCTCTCTCTTTCTCATAAAATGTTCCAATTCAATGCGATAGTGAAAATCCTTTCCTCTCTATATTTATACTTTTCTCTCCTCTATGTTCCCAATTCTCAACAGGAATGAAAAAAGTTCAAACTAAGTGCTCTGTTGCTGGTGTTGCCAGACGTTTGTGTAATCTGATTAGTGCAGCCAGATACACCCGGTGTGAGGACTGCAGCTCTCGGGTCATATGTGTATTGCAGGTAGACACAGACAGAACAGGAAGTGGTTATCTGGGGTCGGCCTGCTAGGTGAAAGGCGGCCTTGCGTGGTTTCCGGTCACGTGACGGCGTGCCCTTCCTCTCGGCCCGACCGTCTGGCTGATCAGTAACCAAGCACATAAACTGATAACTAGTGACACAGTCGCTCGTAGTCTATAACACTTTCCCGTGGCCTTTTGTTGACATAGTCGAAAGTCTAAATTTTCGTCTCTTATGTAGTAGTGTCCTGCTGGACACGTTCTTGTGTTTCCACCCGCCACTCTGCTAAGGCTGGCTTCTATCCTCTCCCCATACCCATCCATCACAGGCTTTTACATTACCTAAAAGCACGCCCTATCTTCGGGTCACTATAAAAGGGTTTTAGATACTGGGATTTCCCCCAACCATCCCTGCTTTGAGGGGACTCTCGGCGCCCCTACACTTTTGCGAACTTTAAATACATGGCCTGGTCTTTGGGACAAAGGTCAGTTCATCCTACAAAAACCTGGGAAAAAAACATAGAATGTTAAAGCCAGTTTGCACTTAGGGTACCATTGGAGGTTGTCCCATGGGAAGACCCTAGGGTCTCCCCAAAAATCATTGAGTTATACTGAAATAGGTCTCCCCAGCCATCATTAGGAGTATTAGGGTAATACAGATGGATCACTGGCGCCCTCTGTTACATACACACAGTACTGCGTTGTGTCATTAGTACAATACTTGTCTCTTTTTAAACCTCGGCACTGCCTGAAAAATGGATTTATTAACCTGTACACCCCCTTCCCTGAACGATCCTTGGACTGTCCAGATTCACCTCCCTGAAGGTCGAGCGCCAAAGTGGTGCGATTGGTGCCCAGTTGCAAAACTGCTCCAAAGCGAGCTGTACTATTAATTTTGTTATAACATGTTGAAGTGACGTTGTAACATTGTAGCTTTCTGAGATTTGTGTTTCCTTAAATATCTTTTTCCTAATCCTTCACAAATTTTAATTACATTTTTGATGCAACTGAAAGGCCTGTTCTTAATGATAGATGTTCCTTACATTTAAAACCTTTAATCCAAGTATAAAGCATCCACAATTAGATGACGGCCATTTTGTGTCTTTTATTTTCATTTTTCGAGGCATATATTATGTAAAAATTACAAATTAGCCATTGCGTCAATTTGTGTAGGCCAGATGTACTAGCTTTCCCAATGCTTAACTAATTTGCTATCATTGCACACACTTTCTTTACAAATTCGTTGTATTTTCAGTAAGCTTCCATAAAAAAAATACTTTCCCATTTGTTAATATTTTGGCTAATTTGGGGGGCTGGAGGATCTTTTCCCTGAAGGCTGCTGAGCCTGGAGTGCCCCAGTATTCAGATGTGGGGTCATCTGGAACCTATTTCTGAACGCTTTTCATATCAAACGACACTACCGATGGTCCTGCAAATAGGGATGGGCTGTGAGCGCCCCTCTTTCTTTTTTAGATTAATCAGAAGAGAGTTTGCAGTGAAAAGTTTGTCTTCGGTTCCTAGGAACAAACCAAGCACCAGGAATAAGAGGTGGTGTCTTGGTGGTGGAATGCAGCAAGGGAACTGTTACTCCTATCAAAATCCAGATGTGGCCCGCTCTGTTGATGACAGATGTGCCCCCGAGTTCTGCATCGCAGTTTGTGGTTTAAATACGAGTTATAAAAATGACCTTGATGGGTAGGGAGTCTTCTTGCATTGATACAGGCACCCCCGGATCAGATACCACTTGCTCTAGCGGCCTCATTAGACACCCCCTGATTAGACACTTCCCCTCTCTAGAGGCCTCAGGAGGCACCACCTGCTTTAGAGGCCTCACCAGCCACCTACAAGGCTCAAGAGGGCTCATGGGACACCTCCTGCTCCAGAGGCCCTGTCAGACACCCCTACTCCGGAACTCTCATCACACACTCCATGTGCTAGGCCTCATCAGGCACCCCCATCTCTAAAGGCATCCCCAGAAACCCCCTGATCTGACACTTCCTGCTCCACAGGCCTCACCAAACACCTTCTCTAGAGGCCTCTCAGACCCACCTCCCCCCACCTTAAGAGGCCTCATAAGACATTTCCTGCACTAGAGGCCTCGCCAGACACCCTCCTTCTCTAGAAACCTCATCAGACACTCACCTGCTCTAGAGGACTCATCAGACACCCCCTTTCCTAGCGGCTTCTTCAGATACCCCATATTCTAGAGGCCTCAGCAGACGCCCCCTGATCAGGTACCTCCTGCTTTAGAGGCCTCAGCAGACATCTCCTATCCCAGATGCTTCATCAGACATCCCCCTGCTCTAGCGGCTTCTTCAGACACCCCCTGATCAGCAACCCCCCTGATCTAGACGAGGCTTAATGAGATACCTCCTGCTCTGGAGGCCTCATCAGACACCTGCTCTAGAGGCCTCATCAGACACCCTCCTGCTCTAGAGACATCATCAGACACGTCCTGCTATAGCAGCCTCACCAGACACTCCCCTGTTAGACAAGACCTCACGAGACACCCCCTACTCTAGACCCCTCGTCAGACACCCCCTGCTGTAGAAGCCTCTCCCTATCGCCACGGGGCCCGTGAAGCTTTCCTACGTCTGCATTTGCATACGAAATGACTGTAACAGAGTGTGTCTTGTTTGTTCCCTCTCTTGCTGAGTGGGAAGGAGGGGGTTATCTCTCCCCCTAGGGAAGCTGGTTTATCTCTCCTGCGGATGATTTTCCTTTCCCCTCTCCCCTCTCCTCGCTCCCCGGCCCTCCTGTGCCATGCTGGGCCTCCCTGCCCGGACTCTCCCCCTCCTAGAAGCTCACTCGGGGTCTCTCTCTCTCTCTCCCACAGGAGGCCCGCCACCAGCTGCAGCACCATACCCAAGCTGGCCCTGGAGCTGAAACAGATCATCCACTGCGCCTCGCACCCCAAGCTGCCGCAGGTCACTCCCTGCAAGATGGGCGCGCCGCTGGGCCAGCTGGCCAAGGGGGCCAGCCTGGAGGAACTGCTGGAGTCCTGCATCCACTCCTTTGGTGAGTCCCATTACCTTTCCTCCTCTGACCAGGGTGCTGTGTGACTTGTGCGTATAGCGCTCTTCTAACATCACTATTGTTTCATAGCACTGTGGGTTTTCTGAGACATATGTTCCCGGTTGGATGAGGGGTTTCCTGTCCGAGTATCTCCAAGTTCTGTGTCCCCGTTTCCTGTTCTCCCATGCCCGGCTCCTACTGCTGCCCTCCTTGTGTTCTTGTGCTATTTCTCCACGTGCATGTTTCTCCTGTTTGATTTCACCGAGTGCCCTCCCGTGTCTGTCTATCGGACCCTGTCGCTCTCCCGTGCCCCTGTCTCCCTGTCTGTATCCTCTGCGTCTCCCGAGTGTCCGTGTGTCTCTCTCCTTCCGTCCATCCCTGTCGCTCTCTCGAGTCTGTCTCCCTGTTTCAGCCCTGACTGTTCCTGATGCTTCTGTCTCCACCAGTGCCTCCCTGTCTTTCCGTTTCCATTTTTCTGAGTCTCCCTTTGCCTGTCTCTCCGTGTCTTGTTCCCCGACTCTGTGTACCCGCAGCTGTGTCTCACAGGTGTTTGAGTCCTGCTAGTGCACTCCTGTGTCACCCCTTGTCTGTGTCACCCCATGTCTGTGTCTCCTGTGTCTGAGACTCTCGGCGTCTGTCTTCCTGCCCCTCCAAGTCTGACCCCTCCACGTGTCCTCCTGTCTCTCCGCCTGTCCATCTCTGTGTCCCTCTCTCTCTCTGTGTCCATGTCTCCTAGCGCCTCTGCTTCCTCTGTCTGACCCCTCCTCGTGCCCTCCTGTCTCTCAAGGCTCTCTGTCCGTCACTTTCTCCACGTGCCTGTCTCCACATGCCTGCGCTCTCCTTCCTGTGCCTGCCTCCACATGCCTGCGCTCTCCTACCTGTGCCTGCCTCCACATGCCTGTGCTCTCCTCCTGTGCCTGCCTCCACGTGTCTGAGTCCTTCCTGTGCCTGCCTCCACGCCCGCGCTCTCCTTCCTGTGTCTGCCTCCACGCCCGCGCTCTCCTTCCTGTGCCTGCCTCCACATGCCCGTGCTCTCCTTCCTGTGCCTGCCTCCATGCCTGAGCTCTCCTTCCTGTGCCTGCCTCAACATGCCTGCGCTCTCCTTCCTGTGCCTGCCTCCATACCTGAGCTCTCCGTCCTGTGCCTGCCTCCACATGCCTGCGCTCTCCGTCCTGTGCCTGCCTCCACATGCCTGCGCTCTGCTTCCTGTGCCTGCCTCCATGCCTGCGCTCTGCTTCCTGTGCCTGCCTCCATGCCTGCGCTCTGCTTCCTGTGCCTGCCTCCATGCCTGCGCTCTGCTTCCTGTGCCTGCCTCCATGCCTGCGCTCTGCTTCCTGTGCCTGCCTCCACATGCCTGCGCTCTGCTTCCTGTGCCTGCCTCCACATGCC
Source organism: Pleurodeles waltl (assembly GCF_031143425.1). Classification (NCBI taxonomy): domain Eukaryota; kingdom Metazoa; phylum Chordata; class Amphibia; order Caudata; family Salamandridae; genus Pleurodeles; species Pleurodeles waltl. Next base: position 1,154,676,447 of record NC_090448.1, read on the forward strand.
TGTGCTCTCCTTCCTGTGCCTGTCTGCACATGTCTGTGCTCTCCTTCCTGTGCCTGTCTGCACATGTCTGCGCTTTCCTTCCTGTGCCTGCCTTACATGCCTGCGCTCTCCTTCCTGTGCCTGCCTCCATGCCTGTGCTCTCCTTCCTGTGCCTGTCTGCACATGCCTGTGCTCTCCTTCCTGTGCCTGCCTCCACATGCCTGCGCTCTCCTTCTTGTGCCTGCCTCCACATGTCTGTGTTCTCCTTCCTGTGCCTGCCTCCACATGTATGTGCTCTTTCCTGTGCCTGCCTCCATGCCTGCGCTCTCGTCCTGTGCCTGCCTCAACACGTCTCTGCTCTCCTTCCTGTGCCTGCCTCCACATCCCTGTACTCTCTTTCCTGTGCCTGCCTCCACATCCCTGTACTCTTTCCTGTGCCTGCCTCCACATCCCTGTACTCTTTCCTGTGCCTGCCTCCATGCCTGCGCTCTCGTCCTGTGCCTGCCTCCACATGTCTCTGCTCTCCTTCCTGTGCCTGCATCCACATCCCTGTGTTCTCCTTCCTGTGCCTGCCTCCATGCCTGTGCTCTCCTTCCTGCGCCTGCCTCCACCTGCCTGCACTCTCCTTCCTGTGCCTGCCTCCACCTGCCTGTGCTCTCCTTCCTGTGCCTGCCTCCACCTGCCTGCGCTCTCCTTCCTGTGCCTGCCTCCACATGTCTGCGCTCTCCTTTCTGTGCCTGCCTCCATGCCTGTGCTCTCCTTCCCGTGCCTGCCTCCATGCCTGTGTTCTCCTTCCTGTGCCTGCCTCCATATGCCTGCACTCTCCTTCCTGTGCCTACCTCCAGGCCTGCACTCTCCTTCCTGTGCCTGCCTCCATGCCTGCACTCTCCGTCCTCTGCCTGCCTCCACATGCCTGTGCTCTTCTTCCTGTGCCTGTCTCCACTAGTGTCACCAGTGCTTGTATCTCCTGTGACTCTCTCCACATGTATCTCTTTCTGAGTCTCTAGTGTCTTTGTGTAACTGTGGTGCCTCCTGGTGTCCTGCTAGTTTCTCTTCACCACCCTTGTGTCTCACTAGTGTCACTCAGTTTCTTGTGTCCCCTGTGCCTCTCTCCACATGTATCTCCTTCTGAGTCTCTAGTGTCTCTGTGTGTAACTGTGGTGCCTCCTGGTGTCCTGCTAGTTTCTCTTCACCACACTTGTGTCTTCTTGTGTCTCACTAGTGTCACTCAGGGCTTGTATCTCCTGTGCCTCTCTCCACATGTATCTCCGAGTCTCTAGTGTCTCTGTGTGTAACTGTGGTGTCTCCTTGTGTCCTGCTAGTTTCTTTACACCACCCTCGTTTCTTCTTGTGTCTCACTAGTGTCACTCAGTGCTTGTATCTCCTGTGTCTCTCTCCACATGTATCTCCTTCTGAGTCTCTAGTGTCTCTGTGTGTAACTGTGGTGTCTCCTTGTGTCCTCCTAGTTTCTCTTCACCACACTTGTGTCTTCTTGTGTCTCACTAGTGTCACTCAGTTTCTTGTGTCCCCTGTGTCTCTCTCCACATGTATCTCCGAGTCTCTAGTGTCTCTGTGTGTAACTGTGGTGCCTCCTGGTGTCCTGCTAGTTTCTCTTCACCACACTTGTGTCTTCTTGTGTCTCACTAGTGTCACTCAGTGCTTGTATCTCCTGTGCCTCTCTCCACATGTATCTCCTTCTGAGTCTCTAGTGTCTCCCTGTGTAACTGTGGTGCCTCCTGTCCTTCTCTTCACCACCCTTGTGTCTCTCTAGTGTCTCCCTGAGTCCGTGTCTCCAGTGCCTTTTCACATGCAGGTCTCCTGCCCCTCTCGTCTCCGTGGTGTGTTTCTCTCCAGTGTCTCCTTTTCTCACTTTAATATCTCTTTTTCTTTGTCTCTCTTTGGTATTTCTCGGTTTACTGTATCCTCGCCTCTCTCGTGTTCCCTTGTGTCTCTCATCCTTGTGATTCCCAGTGCGTACTGTGTTTCTCTAGTCTCTCGTTCCTGCCCTCGTTTCTCCCTGGTGTGTGTCACTAGTGTCTCTTCCTCTGACTTGAGTGTCTGTTTTATTTATTGCTGCTCTCTGGTGTCTCCCGGTCTGTCCCTTGGCTACTCGTCTGTCCCATGTACCCCTTATGTCTCCCGGTCTGTGTCTTGTTTCATGGTCGGTTTCTTGTCTCTTTCTCTCTGGTGTGTCTTGTCTCCTGTCTGTCTCTTGTTTCCCGGTCTGTTTCTTCTCTCTTTTTGTCTCAATTCGGTCTCTTGTCTCCTGACTCTTTTCTCATCGTCTGACCCATGTCTCCCTCGTGTCTCCTGGTTTATTTCTTGTCGGTCTCTTGTCTCCTATCTCTTTTCTTCTTGTCTGCCCTATGTCTCCTTCGTGTCTGTCTCTAGTCTCCCGATCTGTCCCTTGTCTTTTCGTCTGTCCCATGTGTCCCGATCTGTGTCTTGTTTCCTGTCTCTCATTCTGTTGTCTCTTGTCTCCGGTCTGTCTCTTGTTTCCCGGTCTGTTTCTTCTCTGTCTCTTGTCTCCTATCGGTCTCTTGATTCCCGGTCTGTTTCTTCTCTGTCTCTTGTCTGTCTCTTGCCTCCTGTCTCTCTTCTCATCGCCTGCCCCATGTCTCCCTCGTGTCTCCGCTTCTCTGTCTCTTGTTTCCCGGTCAGTTTCTTGTCTTTCTCTGGTATCCCCTGTCTATCTCGTTCTTACTGCCGGTCTCTTGTCTCCCGGTCTGTCTCTCGTCTCCCGGCCTGTCTCGTGTCTCTCTTGTCTCCTCGCCTGCCCCATGTCTCCCTCGTGTCTCCGCTTCTCTGTCTCTTGTTTCCCGGTCAGTTTCTTGTCTTTCTCTGCTATCTCCTGTCTATCTCTTTCTTACTGCCTGTCTCCTTTCTCCTGTCTTGTCTCCCGGTCTGTCTCGTGTCTCTCCTGTCTCCTCGTCTGCCCCATGTCTCTCGCGTCCCCTTGTGTCTGTCTCTCCAGTGTATCTTCAGGCCTATAAACACCACTTTCAGAAGTCAAGTACAGGACTGGCTGTCTCCCGCCCCTGAGAGGGATTCTGTGGCTTCTGACGTGAGGACCTGAACAATCCTGGGGCGAACGTCCTTTTATGTGGGGTCTTCTCAGAGTAGGATAACCCAAAGGAACATCCGCGATATTATTATTAGTAGTAGAAGTCTTTTTATTGTCGTAGCTGTCTGCCGTGTGTTGTAGTTGCTATTGACTTGTTCTTCCGGATCCTCTAGCGCCCCGATGTGCGCACGTGCTCCAGTCCAGTCGAGGGGCGGGGACTGCAGAGCGGGCCTTTTTTACAAAGAGTGTCTTCAAAGCTTTGTGTAGTGTAAGACGCCGGGTGAAACGTCTCAATCAGTGCCAGAGTCCTATCTATCAACAGTGGAGCAGGTTCAGTGGCACCGGGGCTAGAGTTTCGAGGGAGCTTTACCCCGATAAGTAGCTGTTTAATGACCAAACTGGGAGATTAAGGGGCCCTGTTTCCTAGCGTGCTCTGGGGGCACTGGTCAGTTGTTGTTTTGTGGGGGGTTGTATTTTTGTAATCGTGTCGTATGGTGGTGCTGTCTGGTGATGACGTGGCGTTGTGCTAGCCTGGATGTCAGCAGGGGGTAACGCGTTGTGCTGTGATATTATAGGCTATGTATTGTTGGGGAACACAATTGTAGGCCGAGCTGCGCAATGGTAAAGTGACACTAGTGTTTATCTAGCGCTTGGTCGCTCAGTGTGTACAATTTCATAGCGCTCAATGGAACGTCTATGCAAGGGCCCGTAGAGAGAGTTCGAGGAGAGCAGCCCAGATTCTGGCACCTGTGTTTGTTGAACTTAGAGACTCTTATCGCACACACTAGTTGTCATATTGAGGGTGGAGGGGCCGTGTGTTTTTAGAAAAGCATTTGAAGTGGTCACTGTCTCAGAAGAATCCAGGTGGGTGTTTAAATAATGCAACTACAACACCAGCGCCTAGAAGCAGTTCCGCCCTGCACGCTATATTTCTTACTATCTAACCAAGGGCTTATTTTTACATTTTAAAAACAAACACGGCGGCTGGACTGTTGGAAATAAAGCTCCCTGGTACGAGGTACAGGGTGCCAAAGGGATGGAGGAATTGCGCTGCCCCTCCCCCAGGACAAACAGCATGGTATGGTGTCGGGGTGCAACGGGGGAGAGGGGCAGAGGTGTTAAAATCAAGGTGTGTACTGGGTAGTGCTTAATTTGTAAATACAAAATACCGGTGCCCAAAGCTCTCCTCTGAAACACGCGGCTGCTGCTATTTAAAGTGCGCGCACATACTACTGAGGCAGTGTAATCCTGAAGCCATCTCGGGCCTCTTCAATCCATTTACAGCCACTCCCTGCCCCTTCAGCTCACTCTTGCAGCTTTCTGCTTTCTCCCTTTGTGACGCTTTTCCGTCCTTCTCTTTCTCCGTCTTTCCCTATGTGTCTTTTGATCGTAGTAAATGATTGAGGCAGAAAAATAAGTGCCGGTGCCCCGCAACGGAAACCACCGGCTCAAATTAACCACTGGGTCAGAACACCCCTTCTCCAGCAGCACTGTGGGGCATGAGGCCGAGCTGGGGGAACATGATGGTGGGTCGAAGCACAGAAAGGACGGGCGAGGGAAGAGCCTCGGACGAATGGGGGCGAAGGGCAAGGGAGGAAATGGGGTTCCTGGCTGCTGTTATGAAACACAGCAATGATCAGGATTTAGGACGAGCCTAGGCCCGGTGCTACTACACCTGCTGCACTAATGGAAGCTACGCCACTGGGTGAGGAGCACGAGGCACAGGCGGGCGAAGGTAGAGGGAACCGGGAGGACTGGGAAGAGAGTGAATAAGACTCCGGAAAGATCACGTTGCACATTTGTCCAAAACTGCCTGTGGCTGGGAGTGGACCAAAGGCAAGAAACCTGTTGAGCAGAAATTCTTCCATTGTGCAGTATTTAGACAATCCAAGGTAACGCAGCTCAAGGGTGAACAATCCTTAAAGCGAATGCTCACCAGTCTGGGAAATCTGAAACTCAGTTCAAGTAGGAACATTGGTCAATTGCTGAAATGCACTTTAAATTGCCCCTCAGATGATACTGACATTCCTTCTTAAAGGTTGGCTTCTTCCTTCTCATGGCGCTTACACAAAGATCCCAAGTGACAAATGTCTCCCAAGCGGATGTCCGGTTTTGCCAGCTTGTTCTGCTGAAACCTACCCCTCTGGGAACTCTGGTCTATCTGTGCACCTTTATTTAGTGGCACAAAAAAACCTTATAAATGATTTTGAGCTCCATTTTCTTCTCGTCTTTTTAACTTGATGAACTGTCAATGCATGTCGGTTTTACTCTAGAATTGCACAGTTTTTTATTAACTGAGAAAATAAAACGTTCAGAAGTTACAGGAAGGAAAGGTTTATATTTCACATCCTGTGTTTTGATCGTCAGTGACACATACACCATCTGTCTTGGCTTAACTTGGCTGGCAACAAGTCTTGTATGAAGACCTTGGTGGCGTAGGCTTCATGGCAATTCTCGCAACACTAAGGAACAGAGTCTGCGGGGAGGCCTGGTTGGGCGGGAAACCACCCAGGCCGGTAGCAGAGGATGAGTCATGTTTGGCCACAAACAGGTAGACAACCTTGGCATCAAGGATATGTGTAGGCGATTTTAAGCATTTAGCTCAATCCGGGGCAGGGGTGTTGCGGTCACTGCTGGAAGGCTGGGCCGCCCGCTACCGCGATTGTCCTTAGCCAGCCGGGGTACTCCATTGTACGGCCCTGGGGATACGGGGGATGGTGGGCTGGTGTGGGAACCGACGTATGGCCCGGGGGTCCAAGGCCCACCTCCCCATGGGTGCCAGGGGGAATCCCTGTATTGGGTGGCTCTGATTGGTTTGGGGGTACAGCTGTTATGCTGGCCCAAGCTCCCTCTGTCTTGAAGGGCCAGGTGAGGTCACCTTGTAGAAGACAACTTATGGAGGGACCAGGAGGGTGTTATCCTGGGTCCAAGTCAATTAAGTCAGTTGAATCAGTCAGTGTCACAAGGGCCTGAGGGGTGGTCAGTCACGATTCCTCATTTGCTATGACTTTTAATGTATTCATGTATTAGCTATGGAGTATTTGCTAGGAAATTTTATGTATTAGAAATGCCCATGCGAACACTATGCTGTACTGTACGTATTGTGATTTTATATGGAAAACAAAACATTTATTGTGTTTATGAATTGTAATAAATATGACCAGAGAATGTTCTATTCTCTAACGCAAGAAATTGGCTGGCATTGGGTCTTGTTTGCATAATCAGCCATATGTTGAGTGAGTAAATGTATGTCTGGTTGAGATATGACTGGTCTCGCTGCGGTCCCCCACCTGTTAATATCCGAGTCTCTCGGTCACCGAGATTGGTTGAAATTCCTGTTGCTTGAGAGAGGTTTGGACTGATGTTATAATGGATCCGTTAATGACAAGCTAGTTCAGTAGCTTGAACCACTTCTGCCAAGACCTGTCCTTAATCTGGAGGTCAGAGGATGAAATCCTGGCAGGACCTATTCTGCCGTTCAGCCATCTGAGCGTGAGAATATCATTGTTACTGTATTGTAGCATTTGCATAGCAGTTCATGTTATTAATAAAGCACTGCCTGCTGACGTCATTGTGAAAAGGATGGCTGCGTGCTCAGCACTCATCTAACCTGATATTGCATTCTGCAAAATGTCATTTTTGTTTACTTCAAGTGGATTATTATGTCATCAAGATAAAATGATGCCTACTGATAAGTGAATGTAACCGTAAGAAGTGACCAGGCCACGACGTAGTTGTCAAGTGGCCCGAGTCTTGCATGTCTGGGACCAGTCCTCGCTCTTTACCAGACATCACTTTACATTCTGGATTGTTTATGATAATTTCACAAATATCACATTATACAAAACTAGGCCATCTCTGGTAATTGGCTTATTACATGTCCATGGTTGCTTTATTCTGCTCGTGACGGATTGTCACGCACAATGTCACGCAAAGGGCATCAGTGTCACACGAGGGCACCAAAAGCATGGAAATCTCACTGGTAAGCAAACTCAAAATGCGGCCTTTTCTGCAGCCCATCCCCCCCCATCACCGTGTGATCTGGGCACAGATGGCAGCGTCACGGTGGGCAGTGGCAGTAGCCCCCCGCAGCCCCTACGGTGGGGGGGGGAGGGATGTGCAAGCTCCAGAGGGACTCCCTCCCGCACTGTGCACGGGCCCCTGGTCTTAGAGCTCCAGGCTGGGCCTGGAACGCGCGGGGGTTGGGGGGGGGGGGGTATTGTTTTTGTAGTAGGCCCCTCCCCTCAAGTTTCGTTACGCCGCTGGTCTGTGAAGCCCCCACAGATCACTTGCTCATATATAAGACATTCCAGAGCCTGGCAGCCTGTGTAGGGACCTCCCCCCCCACAACAACCCCCAACACACCTTTCAGCACAAAGAGCCGGGTGCTCCCTGCACCTTCCACCGACCATGTCGCACTTCTGGCGCAGCCCAGAGTCGGCAGAGTGCACTCGTTTCGTTACTCCATTGTCACTTGAGTAGAAAAGGGTCTCAGGTCGGCGCCTACGTCACGGGGATAGCCATAATAGGCAATGCAAGCGGATGGGAAAGGTGGAGTCTTCAACCAGCAGCCATGGCTTCATTTCATCTGCTGGAAGGATTTGCGGTGCCACCACGTGACCTATAATGTCGAGGAGTCCTAGACCCCTCCTCAAATGGTCTTCTAAAAGGACTTGATTTTTTAACTCTGGGTTCCTTATTCCCCAGTGTGACATTTAGCAATCGAGATGGGGTATCGTTTAGCATGTTTTTGGGGCATTTTAGTAGGACTGGTTGTGTCACATATAAAGGGCTGGGAAGTAAGTTCAGCTTGATACTGTTGCAGGTCCTGTCGCCCCCAGCTGTAAACATCCTTAAAAAAGCATTTTCACTGCAACAGTATTGGGACAGTGAGAAGACGTTGTACGGAATCTTGACTCCTAGGTGTTGTAGGAGGTCCATCAATTAGTGGAGACCTTCCCGCAGTAGCTGTGGACGTGAACCGTGAGTGGGATCAGTGGTGCCCAACCCCACCAACTTGGAAAAGTTTATTTTGAACCCAGATGTCTCGCAGAAAGGCTTTGTCTCTACCACTAAGGCAAGAACAGAAATCAATGGATAGGACCTAGAACATCATCTGCAAAGAGGACCAGCTTGTAAGTGCCCTTCTTTGTTGTAAAGCCTTTGATTCTTGGTTGATCTTGGTACCAAGGATCCTGTAGCCAGAGCAAACACTCGTAGGGAAAATAAGCAACCCTGTCTCATCGAGCTGGAGAGAGAAAACCACTAGGAGAGTTCTCCATTAATTTTCATTCAGGGAGCGGGGTGTTTAAAATTGGTCATAAGAAGTCAGTCTTGGTGAGCACACAGAAGAGAAAGTGCTAGTACACTGTATTGAAGCCACATCAAGCGTACGAAGGGTCGTTGGAGCTTTATTTTTCTTTGCCGGGTCTATTACATTTATTACAAGTTACTACAGTCACACACATGTGATGCTCCAAAAAATCCAGATTGATGTAGAGTGGTCAATGTTACAAATATCTAGTATAATCTCTTTACTAATAGTCTTGTGGAAGAATTTTGTCTCATTGTTGAGGACTATATAGTGGTAAGAATTGCAGGATTTGGGGTCTTGATAGGGCTTTTATAGGCCTATAATAGTTGATTCCATCATGGAGTAGGTGACCCGCCAACTTCACCAATATGTTTGAGTAATTTAGCTGGTGGATCCACCAAGAAATCCTGGAACGTCTTATAAAATGTCATGAGAAGTCATCCGCACCTGGAGCCTTGTTCCCAGCTTTACCTCTACGGGGGTGATGAGCAAAGATAGGTCTAGAGTTGTTTCTGGCGGGTACTATCAAATGAGTAAATTGTGTCAGGTAGGTATCATCAATAGGAGAGCCTAGTGTTTGGCCCTGATACAAGACACGCTACTAATCGTGTGGAATGTGCATAATATGTCTTGTGTTGAGCGCAGCTCAGGCCCCCATCACTGCAGATTGCTTTTCTATAGTTGTGAATTTGTATTGTCTGCAGTTTATAGGCCAAAATGGGATCCACCTTGGCTTCCTGGACACAATACAGTTGGCCTGTGTAGAGCATTTGTTGACGAATTAGACCAGTGGTTCCCAACCTGTGGTCTGGGGACCCCTGGGGGTCCGTGAAGCCTCCTCAGGGGGTCTGCAACTGCTTAGATAATTAAATAATATTAACAGAATAGGTCCCCAGCTTTCAGTAATGACTCACTGGGGAGTCCCTAGATTCCAATAATGATTTAGTGGGGTCCCCATATTCCAGTAATGATAAAGCGGGGGTCCACAGAAGTCAAAAGTTTGGGAACCACTGATTTAGACTATTAAAACATGTTTCAACTTCCCCTGTGATTTAATCAAGACCACATAGATTCTAGGCTACTTATTTGCTTTATCATCTGTTCTTGTGTGAATATTCAATTTGCAATTCCTGCTTTCGATCTGTATTACATTTCTGGAACTTTGAAGTATGTGAGATTAGCTTTCCTCACGTTATTGACTTGACTGCAGCCCAAACCATCAAAAGCCATAGTTTTCTATCTCATTTTCATCAAAATAAGGATGTAGGGCATCTACTGTCATGTTCCTCAGGGTAATGTCTCTAAAGGCCACCTCATTGAAGTTCCATGTGTGAAGGCCGGGAGGCCTTGACACCAAGAGTCAAAACATCGAAATTAAGGCGGGAGTGATTATGCTATAATCTTCCCCCAGTGGAGAAATTTAATGTGATATTGAATGCTGGTTTGTTTGCTAGAGTTAAGTCATTCTTGGAGTGAGTTCTGTAAACCAAGGATAAAAGGAAGAGTCCCTCTAGTTTAGGTGCTGAATGCACCAAACATCCAAGAGGCTCGGTGCCTCATCTCCGGCTGCCAGCTCTTCTAGTGCAGGATAAGATCCTGATCTAGAGGCAGAGCGGATGAATGAGTCGTCCAGCACCATCTTGAAATCTCACCCAATCAACCGATGACAACACACAAAACATTACATTTCAAGGAATATTTCTATACAGAATTACTTCTTGCCTGCAATGAGCCCATATATGATATTACTTTGAGTTTAAGACCTTGTAGTGCAGTGGTCTCCAAACGTTTTAATGCTGAGCCCTCCCCAGTTGAAAAAAAAATCATTAGCCCCCCCTCAGAATTTTTCACAAATATTTGATAAAGATGGCAATGTTTAAATATGTCTAGATGTATTTAAACATTGCAGTTAAGTACTGTTACTTTTTAAAAATGCAATAACATGTTTCTGCTAAAAATAAAACACTGTTATATGTGTAGTACTTCTTTTCGCTAGAGCCTGGGCTCACTTGAGGCCCCCCAGTTTGAAGACCCCTGTTGTAGTGTGCTCTGTATTCCAGCTATTCTACCCCCCAATCCCTTGTCACGTTATGAAGCCTAAAGAGGGGGTAGTTTCTCAAAAAGATAACCACTACCTTCTTTTTATTTACTGGGTGGAAATGTTATTGCCTCACATACCAGTATGATTACAATCAACGTTTATCTTGGGGGTTTCACGCGTTTCCTGTAACAGTGCAACCCCAAAACCCTTGCAATACAGCTTGATGTTTAACAGGTGTATTTAATCCCTGGGAAGATGAGAGACCATTTGTAGATCACTTTCCATAGGATGCCATTGTTCTAGGCATGACTTTCATACTGTTAACCTGAAGGCCTCGCTTCTTTATGCTAAAGTAGACCCCCATTTGGATTTTGGCCTTATTCACACCCGGCAACAAGTGAGGCAGCCCTCCTGGAATAAATTGTTAACTGATTGATGACTTCTCAGTGACCTCTTGTCGCCTCACATACCCAAAACAATAGATTCCTAGCAAACAAACAACCAAGCAATTACCAGCACAGAAACTGGAATAGATCTCCAACTTGGATGCCTTGAGGCGCCAGCCAGTTTCCTTGTAGCCTCTGATCCCCTACACTAGATCTGTCCCATAAGACCTAGATCTGTCCCCATTAAAAAAGGCTTGTTTTGTGCCAGAGTTTAAAGGCGTTAGGCTGTTGTAAGAGGAGGGCTGCTCATTGAGCACCTCTTTGGCTGATCACCAAGTCCACCCATAATGGTAGTGTAATAGTCTCAGCCGGTTCTGGCATCCTCAAGGATTTTCAGTGTTGCTTCTCCTGTGGGAGACAATTATTGCTAATAAATTCAATCCTAGCCTTTGGTAGTTGGGTGTGGCTCCTTCTCAGCTCTCTGTCTCACCTTCAGTCTTTCATTGCATCCCTTTCCATCAAAGGTTTTCTCCATCCCCGCGAGCCTTCTGGCCGTAGCTGCCCGTCATCTCACTTTCCCTTTCCGGACCCATTGGTCCTTCAAGGCCAAGACACATGCTTGCTTCCTCAGGATCATATACTGCCTGTGCTTTGCCTTTGTGAGTAAAGAGGAGGCAGGCCGGCTATCCATGCCAATAGGATATCAGTTTCTGGTGGAGTGCACCCTTGGCATAGCTGAAGTCTTTGCCTCAATCATGGATGCTACATCTTGAGATAACAAAATCTTGCCCCCCATCTCCCACACTACCTCCGGAAGTCTGCCTTGTTCAGGGCCCTCTCTCCTGCCATTATTTTCTCTTTCAACTTGGAAAAAAAGAACTCTTGTGAACGTGTCAGACAATACTTTATTCTGGAACTGATACACGAGAAGATCCTGTGGGTTCTATCAAGTTCGAGCTCCACAATGTAGTCGTCAGATAAGATGCAGCAAAAGAGAGCCTTAACATGGAATTCCAAATTGTGGTTAGAAATGTGTAAGAAACTCCATTATTATTTGGGGTGGTTGAACACCCACCTCAAGGAACAACCACAACCCTTGCCAGGTTGAACCCTCAAAGTCACTAAATAACCTGAGCTCAACATTCTGGTAGCTATGGCACAGAGCATACAGGCTTAACTTAAGGGCAATGTGTAAAGTATTTACCAGTGCCAAAACGGTAATAAAGTTGAAATGCAAAACAATAAAATTCCCAAAACGAATTAGAAAAAAAGAGTATAATTTAATGAACTAAATGACACCAAAATGACAAAACTCCTATAAGGGGAACCACGCATATGATTATTACAGGTTTAAGTAGCAATAGCACCAGGAAGCATAAAATGCCAATGGTAGTCGATGCTTACGGGAGACCGCGACCTACACACAATTTGACGCAGACCATGCTGGAGCGCAAGTTGAATACACCAACCACGTTCACCCTGGTCAATGATTTTACTTTCTGATATTAGTCCTTTAAGTTGCATTCCAAAACAGGAGTACACTTCTAAAGCCCCTGGACCTCCAAGGGGGGGGGGGCACCTAGGGGACCACAGGGTGCCAGGCATAGGCCATAGCATGATCCAGTCCAGGTCCAGTTGCCTCTGATCAGGTGGGCAGTTGCAGGAAAGACCTCTTGTAGCTTACTGTATCCGTGTTCCTTGAACAAGAGGTCAGCCTTTTGACCCTTGGAGTTGGCTTCTTTGTCCTGAATACAAGAGGGAGCAGTTCCCATCTCTCAGAGCTCTTCTCAGTTCACAGATAGTAGGTTCACTCCTCTTATCATCTTCCTAAGGTCCAGAAGTGCTCTTACGTTGGTCCCTGGAGATGCCAATTTATTCCTGTCACGAGCTTGTGGGTGGGGGAATAATTCCTAGGCATGCCCTAACCAATGGGGGAAAGCTTCCCTGGGCCAACCCTACCCACTTGGGCATTTTGAAGATAGCAGAAGACTTCGGCCACAGTAAACTTGGGCTCTAAGAGCTGGGGCTATATGTGGGAAGTGTATTATAGAAATCCTCGGGTCTTCCCACATAAAACGCTAAAATCCAGTTTGGGGCAGTAACCGTACCCATAATAAACCCAGAGACAGAAGTCTGGTAGAACAAATCATAGTTTTCCAGCAATCAGACAGTGAATACAAATAATTGTTTTAGCATCCTGCTTTTCCACTTTGAAAAACACCCAAGTGTTATATAAAAAACTTCAGGAGACCTGTCAAGCCGGATTTGACATTCAAGCAGGATCTGACACTGTAATGTCAAAATGAGGCCCACTGTGGTTGAAGTTTTCCTGGCTGGTTGGAAATAAAGGAAGGGCCTTGCCCAGGTGTCTGGCTGCCTTGTTGTCCAGCACAGGGGCATGAGTTTTCATTTCCCCTGAGTTATCTGATAGGACTCTTGTGTTGCATTTCTGACTATGGAGAAAATCACATATGAAAGTCGTTTTGCCTCGTTTGCCCTTCTGTTATGCCATACCAGAGTATGCTGTATAAATAAGCCCCGGGATAATGTAAGGTGCGGTTGGGTTGAGTATCCAGGAGTTAAAGCTGGATACTTGCCCCAGAGGAAGACACACTCACCAGGTGGACCTTTCTTTTCCATTGTGGGTGCCTGGGATCTTGGAGTTACTTTAACCTCCCCATGGGCTCGAGGGACCACGTGATGTGGGAAGGGGATGTGCCTGGGGCCAGCTGTGCTGGGAGTACTGCCTTGACTTCTTAACATATTGCTATCTGCCACTGCATGTGTCCGTTCTCGTGTGGGTGTGTAGGGACCTACACAGCTGCGCTGTAGTCTCAAGTTCTTCTAGGGCCACACCAGAAGAAGGCCACTTGAGAGCCGGCTCCAGGCGTCACACTTCCTCTGCTGTACCCCCAGCTTTGGCCACTACTGCCTTGTCTTCTCCACCCCATGTGGGTAACGGGGGTAGAACGGTCTCAGGTGTCGCTAGAAGCCCACTGACCAGGGCCTTGTGCCCCAACCCAGTCCTGAAGATAGTCGTGCTGTCATTAGTTCAGGCAGCCCAGCAGAATACTGCTTGCCCATGATGGACGCCATCTTGGATTGCTTCCGGCATGGTCCGGTCGAGATCCGTGATCGCTGCCAGCCTCTGGCTCTGCATCATCAGGAGTCGGGTCTCAGGTGCTGCCCCTTTGATCATAAAAGGTATTGCTTCACCCAGTCCAGCTCTTGTCATGACCCTCTGCTTACCACCCGGAGGCCCGGAAGAAAACCCAAGTCGGAGTTCAACAGAAAATCGTCTTGTGCTGTCCCTGTCCAGACCACGCCCTTTAAGTTAATACTTTTTTCCCTCAGAAGCCATCAGAACACCAGCTCATGTCCCTTTCCAGAAGAAATCACCAAGTGAAAAACTTGAGAAATCATAGCAGAGAAAGCTTGTGCTCGTAAAACGGCTGCCTTTTCACTCTTGATGTAAAGTTGGCCATGCAGGAGTTTTGTAAAATCTGTTTTTGGTATTTAATTCCCTGCTTATCCTTAATATAAGCCAATTATAGTTTTTCAAGAACAGACCCTCCACCTCACATGTATTCATTTGTTCTAAAATTCAGACCAGAGATATTATTGAATTTATAAAAAAAAAAAAATCTAGAAAAAATTAAAAGTTAAATTTGCTAAAATAACCTAGAAAAATTCTGCACCATTAATTGCAGCAACTGACTGGTGGAAAAAATGATTTTGCACTGCCCGACTATTGAAAAGACTTCATTTTGCATCAGTCATTAACGCAGGTGAAGGCACCTCCTGACCTCATTCAACAAAGTGCAGCACCTTTCCATTGCATCACAGTACACCTGCATTCACATCCCTTTGTTTGGTTTCCTTGTATTCAGTAGCAGCTTGCGGGGATTCCTGGGGGTGGGGCAGCGCGCGGGGGATGGGGCGTCATTAATATATTTACATTTATTAAAGTTAAATAAAAAAAAAAACCTTCTCCAGCGCGCACCGCTCCTCTCTCCCGCGTTGTCGCTCCATACACAGGCTCCCAGTCTGCCCTGCGCCAATCCTGACGCTGCTCAGAGCAGCATCAGGATTGACTTGGAGCACCCAGACAGGGCGCTCCCAGGCAGACTGGGAGCCTGTGGAAGCTCTCTGCAGCCCGGCAACTGTGTTGCTGGGCTGGAGAGAGCTCTGTGCGCATGTGTGTTTGGCCGGCCCGAGACGGCCGGCCAAACATACATGCGCAGTGAGGGATCAGTGCATGTCACCCCTGTGGCCCCACCCCTTTCAAGTGTATTATCCTTTTCTTTGAAAGGTTTTGCAGCTGCTGCTGCTGGCGGGAAGTGAGGGGGGCGACGCTCCTCCACCCTTATGGAGGAGCCGCCCCTGAAATCGTGCATTTACCCAAAAGCCATGCGGTAAGAAGTGCTGATGTCACTTACAAAGAAGGTCACAATGTGTCGAGGGGGTGTTCCATGCACACCTTCCTGAAGATCCTGGTACTAAACCAGGGTTCAATCTTCCAAGGATGCTTTCAAGCAGATAATGCACATTTTTGCTTGCATAGTTTCTGTACTTGCATTCTCTTGAAAGCCAAACCTAAAAATGCCAACAAAGCTGACTGAAGTGATATTTGTTATCAATTCTTTAACATGTAATTAGACTGAGCTTTGGGTCTGCCCCACAGAAACATCACTCTCACCTCATGCTATTGACTCTTTGATGTATCACGCCGCCTCCTGGTGGAGCACTAGTACTGCAGTGCATGAAGGACACATTAACACCTTTATAGTACTCTGAAGCATCAGCCATGAAATGTTGTATCTAACAGATGTTTTGCACACGAAGGGCAAAACTTTTTTTGCGTTGCTTTTTTACTTCAGCTGGCTTTTTAAAACCATAGTTAATTCAGGATTTAAAATGCAAGGCAGACTTATTGGATATGCCAATGATCGTTGTTAGACACCAGAAGCTACCAAAAATATAGTGACAGGCCTTATTGTACATTCAGAGTGTTTTTTGGCATGTTTTTTCCTAGAGATGTTTCCTCTCTTCTTAACTTGCTAAACTTTCTCCTTTCCCACACTTCTGTATTCTCCTTTCTTCCTAAGGTGAAATGGTTTTGAAAGACACGCAATGCGCTCACTCAGGAACGCTTACATAGGATTGTTGGGAGTCGGCTGGTCGTCCCAGTATGTGAGATATGGTCACTGCTCCTGAATATATCATGGCCATAGCTGACCTTTTGATAACGTGTCATGGCAGCACCCCGGCTAAGATATAGTTGGTAACTAAAATAACATTTTCAACCCTTCTTAGTTTTTATTATTTGGTTACCCTTACACATTTAGTAATTTTTATTAAAGTCCTGTGATGTCACTTCCTGTGAAGTGATTCTGAGGTCAGAGCCTCTTCGTCCTAAAAACCTAATGTACAAGTTTCCAGGTGCTGGGTAATTACTGGGTAATTCCAGGTGAGTGGCACAGCTTGTTGTTGGCACCTGTTCTCATCCGAGAGGTGCTCTCACTGGACAAACAAGGGACATTTTGCTGTGTAGCAGGTTGGATGAGGCCTGTGCACAGAATGGCAGGAATTACTGAACTAGGAAGTTCAAAGCTGGCAGACTCCGGGGAGCACTCTAGTAATGTAAACGAAACAAAAGGTAATGTGCATGAGTTAATGGGTTAGATTTGCTGATTAGGAAGAATGAACCACTTAAAATTCTAAAATGCATAAACAACAAAGGGGTTGGTTGAGGTAGCCTGACATTTCGGTCTCTACCTTAGCTCGTCGCACCGTAATTGTAACTAGTTTACCTTCTCCATCAACCTGTAAGACCACAGGATGAAGGAGGGCAGTAGGCACAGGGATGGAAGCTTCCTCAAGCACTTGAGGGGCAGTGACGTGTTGTCCACATGATGCTATACACTGTGTGGATTTGCCAAGTGACATCTACAGAGCCAAGAGTCGGGGTTCAAAGAATATGATTCTTTGGGCGAGTTCACCAAAGCTTCAAAATTACAATTCACTTCTACCGTGATGTTTGAGTCCTTCACCTGCCCAAAGCCTCAGCCAGGTTCCGAGTACTTAACATCAACTACCTAGACTGTCATGTCACCGATCAACGCTCTAGTTCTGACTACCTTGGACTACTGCAGTGGCTAACCGGTTAAACTCACCAACACTTCTACTCCCCTTTGACAAAGTCAAAGGACTAGTCACAAAAGCACTGCTCAGTGACCCCAGAGCCCAAAGCACAGGGCCCAGTACAGATGTCTCCCTAGTGTTCAAGAGCATGCGTGGCACATCTCCCTCCCACGTCTCGGAGCATCCGGTATGTCGCGTCTTTGCTCACGCACGTTCTTCAAAGTCTCTCATTCCCTAACTTCACCTCGCTCATCCTTAAGGTTTCTGTGCTTCAACTTACTCAGACCTTCTCTGTGTAATGTCTTTATTTGTCAGCTCTGAGCCAATCCCCTTTTTACACAGTGCAGGTAAGGTCTGACATCCCACTGTAGAAATCTTGACATGTTTGTCTGCTCCCCATCCCTGCACCTCTGCATGAGCACCCTGAAGTCCTTCTCCCTCTGACCTGGGAGTATCCAGAATGCATAGTTGACAACACCCTAAGGTGTCAGTCTGTGTTAGCATGTATTCAAGGCTTTAGGTTTCAGTGACTTAGAGATGAGCCTTTTGAGTCATGCATGAGGCCAAACTAGGACTTTGAGATAAGCAGTTTGTAATATTCTGGACCCAACACTAGGTGGCAGGAGTATGCACAGAGTACCCATCACCAAGAGAAACAATTTGCAAACTAATGTTTGAAGAGAGGTTCCATATTGAGTGAATATGCGCGAAACCATTGTGCTGTCTTGTTACAGTCCCATGACTCCTTTCACTTAATCATAAACTGATTTCTTATGTACCCAAACCATTACAACAGCTCACATGTACCACCAGTGGTATAATATTGAGAATATCTGGTGTGCATACTCCCATTTTCAAGAAATACAGTACAATACTTACCATGTACTGATTACTCTAAAGATTTTTATACAATTACAGAATACCTGAAATATTTTAAGAGGCCGTCCAGTGAATGGTGTCACAACAGATCTAAAAATCCAAGCAATATTCTGCAAAGCTTATTGCTGGCAGCGGTGCACTGTTGTGTTAAGAGAACAATTAATATCCTCTACACTGAATGATTCCCTTAAGGTGCTTACATTACATGAAGTTGCTCTGGAGGACCAGGCCTGTCTGCCCATGAGTGTGATGACTCCACTGGAGCACCAATCCCAAGGGTACTGGACCTCCTGCACCAAGCACGAACAGCGAGAGCCCAGTCGGTGTTCTCACTACACCAGGACTAAGCACCCATCGAGGGACGTCAGCATCACTGAGACCTGCTTCATGAGTCCCGACTGCAAGGAGCAACTTTGCGCACCAGGCCCAGCCGCCCTATCCGCTCTGCATCCGAGCCGCCCGGCCCAGACCTTGAAGAACTGGCTGCATTCCCTGCTCCAAGACCCCTTGTGACTCAAGACCCTGTTTGGGAGCTCTCAGACTAATCACCAAGGTCCCCTGCACAGCCTGTTTCTAGGTGGGGCCCCCCTTCATTGTAGTGTGCCCATTTACAACCTCACCAGCACCCTCCTCCCGATTAAACCTGAGTGTCTCCCGACAAACTGCTTGTAGTACTTTAGACCTTGGACCTCTACAACTCCAGGCCCTGAAGGTGAACCCCTAAATCTGACTGTACTTACCTTTATTCATTATTGACTTTCACTTCCTTAGGATTGTATTATGCGTTAAGGTGCACAGGTTTGCACATTGTGCTTACCTGTAAAAATTGATATTGAAAACAGTACTTATTTTTTAATGGAGTTCTTGGTTTCAAAGCATATTTAAGAAGTGTTATTTTTCTAAATGGGTCTCCAATTTGGCTCTGTGAGTACAACAAATGCTTTGCACTGGCCTCTGATAAGCCTAACTGTTCGACCACACAACCACAAAAGAGAGCATTAGTATTATCTACTTTTGCCTCTGTCTTATTTGTAGTGCTCCATATAGAGAGCCAGCTTCCTACACCCAGCAAACCACAAATCATGGTTCATTAATCCTTTTGATAACGTTTCCGAAGTTTTCCTTCAATCGCTGGTGTCACTGTGCAACGATGTTGAAAAAATATATTTATGTGCACCAGTTGTTTCTGGGGGATGTAGCATATGCCATCGGTGTTTACCGATGAAACTTAGAGGAGGTTTCAGTCTGCAGGTTTAGGGCAGCCTCACAATTCCTTTACTTTCTTCCATGTTCTCTGCTGGTGCATGTTATAAAGACATCCATTTGAATCCCTTCCTGCGAGGTCTTTGTTGACAGTAAACTTCGTACTTGTATAGCGCACTACTCACCCGTTAGGGTCTCAAGGCGCTGTACGCATACCGCTGTGGAACCCCTCCTGGCTTTTCCCTGTGAGGTGCCCACTCCTGGGCAACCTCCAAGGTGAAGCCAGGCATCCCAGCGCTGTTGGGGCCGTTGTGGAGATTAAGCAAGCTATTGCCCAGAGTTACAGAGTGGGACCCATGAATTAGATTAGGCACTGATGCGAGAATTATCAGGTCCGAGGAAATTGAGCCAAAGACCCGCCGAGGGGGGAATTGAACCCTGGTCCCGGGCCAGATCTCTGCATCGGGGTCTGCCGCTCTAACCATTGAGCCACACTTCTCATGCAGAAGGTTTGAGAGGTCACTTCTTTACATTTAAAGGCCCAAGCTACTTTTGGCAGAAAGTTTTCCAAGCAAATCCTTGTTTAAAAGGTTAGTGTCCTTTATAGATAACCCTGGTGGAACCCTGCAGTGAATTAGACATTAAACTCCCCAATTGCAAATGCTGAATTGTAGTTGGTATTATAAGATTCTTCAGATATGGATAAACAGTGAGCAGGTATCTTTTGATTTCATGATATAGAAGTCAAGAGAACGTGGCTTGGCGGGATCAGAAAGTCCAACCCTAATTTCATTATGTCGACAGGGATAATGTTAGTACACCAGCTTTATATACCTAATGTAGGAAAAACACAGGAGAACAACTAGACCCTAGTGGACATAATATCAGACTCCTAAACCATGGCTCCCACCACCCTGGTAGAGAACCCTCAGCCCGCTTTAAACATCCCTACCTGCCTGGTGGGGGCACTAATAAGCGTATATTACATCAAGGGGGCTGTTGCAGTTACGGATCGTTTCAAAGCACTGAAGGTTTCTGAGTGGGCATCTTGTTTACAGTGCCCACTTAGTAAACTTTTTATTTATTTAGGGATTACAAGGTCCCAAATTTTGAGTTTGTGTTCCCTAAGCAAAAGCATCACTGACCATGATATCCAGGGAGTTTTCTGCCCATTGGACCATTCCGAATTTTCTATTTCTTCCATTCTTCATCTGGCAGATACGATTAGGAAAAATCAGTAGCAGTCGCTGGACCTCACTAGTGTGAGGCAACTGCCATCATGTCCCGGTGGCCCTGTGGCATTAGGCCCAGTGCGCACTGTGCCACTGGAAACAAGCTCTATCCGACTGATGAGCCCTAATAAGGACAAAACTGGTCCTAGGTTGCTTGTGTTCGGGGAGGGCTTGGCAGGTGGGGCTGAATTGTTCCTGTTGGAGCATAGTCAAGACTGTTCTGCACATGGCTGGATCTAAACTGAGGTGGCAAGGTGTGTAAAATAATGATGGACTGGGATCCGGCCCGAGTAATTACCAGTGACTGACATTCAAGCATTCCATTCATCACTTTTTTGCATAATTCAGTGTGACGCCCTAAGTGGAACAGGTCTTTCCAGACGTGGGTCCCATTCAAACTGTGCCACTGGAACCAAGCTATACCTGAAAGATGAGCCTCAGTAAGGATAAAGCCAGTGCTGGGTTGCTGGGGAGTACCTGGCTTGGCAGTTCAGGCTGCACTGTTGCTACTGAAGTAGGACCAAGACTGAATGGTATATGGCTGGGTTTAATCTGAGGCGGCATGGTTGGCAAAAAACAATGGGTTGGAGTAATACCTGAGCAAATGCCATTATTGTAAGCCTTCCTTCCATCACCCTTTGTGATTCATGTAATGCCTTTAATGACCAAGGGTATGGCCAGATGAGGGTCCCATGCTCACTGTGCCACCGGAATCAAGCTGTACCCAACTGACAAGCCCCAATCTGGGCAAAGCTGTTCCTGAGTTGCTTTTGTTCCAGTTCAGGTAGGACCAGGCCTCGAAGTTTGGGCTGGACTGTTCCTATTAGAGCAGGGTCAAGACTGATTTGCATATGGCTGGCTCCAAACTGAGGTGGCATGGTAGGGAAGAAAACAATGGACTGGGATGAGGAGTGAGTAATTACCAGTGGCTGAGTTTAATGTAAGCATTTCATCCATGAGTTTTTGTATACATCAGTACACATGTAAATGTGATAGGTGAACTGCAGGTTTGGGAGGATATGGCTGGGGGCATGACCGCTGCTATACAGTGGTCCTGTCGCTGCACCAAACCCTAAATGATTTGGGATTTGCAACACACTTCACTATGTTAATTACATTTGAACCTCAGAGGAATGAATGATTAAATTATAGACCAGGATTTTTTGATGGATTTATTCCCTGGAGTGGCTCCTGTCGGGGCAAAGGGTTGGGGGGCACAAAACAAAGACAACAAAATTAGAAGAAAAAAAATACCTGACCCGTGGCCTCGCTGCTCTACTGGCTCCACTCACAGCAGACACAGGCTCCCAGCCCGCCCTGAGGCCAGTCCTAATGCTGCTCTCATGCTGCTGGCAGCATGAGAGCTGTGTTAGGATTGGCCTGAGTGCCCTGGCTTTGTGCTCCCAGGCAGACTGGGAGCCTGTGCCTGCTGTCTCCAACCCGGCAACACAGCTCGAGTTGGAGAGAGCTCAGTGCGCATGTGTGTTTGGCTGTCCTGAGACGGCCGTCCAAACACACATGATCACTGAGGGGAGTGCACACCACTCCCTGACGGTCATCCCCCATAGCCCCGCCCTTGAACAAAAAAAACAATAATAAACAATGTTTATTATGGAATTATTTTTCAATATGCAACTGCTGCTGCTGACGGGGGAGGGAGGTGCTCCTCCGCCATAGCAGAAGAGCCGCTGCTGTTTATTCCTGATTTTATAGCAGCAGTTTGTGGTGGCGTAATATTGTTGCAAGATGTTCTAATTAGGGCTTCTAGTTTTATGGTATGATTTTCTGCCATCTC
This sequence comes from Pleurodeles waltl, assembly GCF_031143425.1. Classification (NCBI taxonomy): domain Eukaryota; kingdom Metazoa; phylum Chordata; class Amphibia; order Caudata; family Salamandridae; genus Pleurodeles; species Pleurodeles waltl. Next base: position 1,154,698,484 of record NC_090448.1, read on the forward strand.
TGTCTGTATTAAAGCTTATTTCTCTTTTCATCTTAATCGTATTTACCTGTATTTATGTTTAGTTTTGTGACAACAAAATGTGTGTATATGTTTAACCAGTAAATGTGCCCTGTCTGTAGGAGCTGACACTAATACATCAATGCGCACAACATTCTAGTGGTTTCACAAACGCATGAACACATCTGCAGTTATTTAAGCAAATCTCATTTCCTTTTTTTAAATTCTCCATGCTGCCAATCTGCACACCTACTGGCCTAGCAGCATTACTGAGACTTTAGAGCCGCTCTTTAAACAACTTCCTGTATATTCCATTTGTAAAAATGAATACAGACTGCAACAAAAAATGGTTTCTGTGTTAACTGATGTGTAAAATTCTGAAAATTCTGAAAACTGAGAGCTTTATTTAGAACCCACTCATTTCTAAGGGCGTTTAAGCTAAGATAACATTACGTTCCTTAATTTATAACTTAAATGTGTTTAGAGGTGTGACCAGTGCTTAATTTGAGCCGGAGGTTTCCAGTGCGGGGCACCAGCACTTATTTTTTAGGCCCGGCACGTAATTTTCGGTCTCAAGCATTTACTGTGAGCAAAAGACACACATGGAAAAGATGGAGGAAGAGAAAAACGAAAAAGCGTCAAAAGTTAGAAAGCAGAAAGCGGCAAGAGTGAGCTGGAGGGGCAGGGAGTGACTGTAAATGGATTAAAGAGGCCCAAGATGGCTTCAAGATTACGCTGCCTCAGTATTCAGTGTTCGCACATTTAAATGCAGCAGCTGCATGTTTCAGAGGAGAGCTTTGAGTACCGGTATGTTTTTATTCACAAATTAGGCACTGGGTGTGTCATTATCTGAACTAGTTTGAATCAGTCTTGCCCCATTGGCTTTCTGACTCATGATATAGTTATATTGCTTTGATTTTGTAGAGACATTTCACAGCCTTTCTGCAATGGCTTGCTTTCCTATCTTTTTCTGCCAGTCGTTCATTACCCCATGAACTAGGTGACTTTCCAAATTGCTCTTCTAATCACTGTTTGTAGAAGCACAGGCTGAATAAACCCAGTGTTCCAATGCTATATGTTTGTTGAGTGTTTAGAGCCTTTTGTCCAATTTTCCCATAGCAATTCCTCTCTCGATGATGGTCAACATAGGCTCAAGTACAGGAAAGTTGGATTTAAGACCCTTCGATGGGAGATGTGAGCTCGTAGCGCCTGGACACTCCTAGGAATAGCTGCATCTGTACACAAATCCATTATTCATTCAACAAGTTAATCTTTATCACAGTGCTTACATTTCTCAATTGTTCCTCCAACCCTATGCCCTTTAAGTTATGATCCATATTCTCAGGCCACTTAGAAGCACAGGGTTTGTGTGGTTTACAGAAGCAGGGGTTATTCTTAACCTGTGTGAATGAAGAATTTATTGAAAGATTGGTGTTTTAGGGTCCTGTTCTGTGTGATCTAAGATGCATATCTTAAAACTTCTGGGAAAAGGCCAGGGAGTCACCAATCAGTGGCCCTGCCTGTAGTGTACAGGCGTCTGCCTGCTATTTGGTGGGTTTCCTTGGGTCTGGGTGTTGTAAGGAAGATGTGTCTCCTGTCCTACAGAAGTATGCTGGTCTCCCTAACATCCTGGGTGGATTTCCCTACATGTTAATGACTTGACACTTACCATTTCCTGAAAGTGCAGCAAGAGTCCCACAGTGGTCCTACAAAGAGTTGACTCTGCCAGACTTGGTGGCAGGCTAGCTGTCCTAAATTGGGTGGCTCCACCGCCCGCATATCTGGGGGAGTAGTGCCCAGCCTCACTGCGCGTACATCAATTTAGGTACACTCAATATTGTGGTTCGGCCGCTTGAGGTGCAAGCAGGGAATCTGCCACTTTTGGCATGGTCTAAGTTTCCCATCCACTGAATTCAGCCTCACTGCATAAGGAAGCCATACCACAATATATTCAAAAGGTAAAATGAAAGCGTGCATTTCAGGGTTCAGTGCAGCACCCCGCAGTAACGTTTGCATATAGAGCCAGTGGCAGAGTTTTTAGGACAAGCATAGCAGCGCGCAAGTGCTGCTTTTCCAACACGTTGGTATGTATCTGGGCTTTTAACCATGCCCACCGCACGCCCATAACTATCACACGTTCGTGGGCTTGCCCTTCAAAAATCATTTATTTTTTTTGTCCTTCCTTGGGGCAGTTTTGTTACCGCCTTGGACATCGCCCCTGTTACATGGCTAATTGCACTTTCGCCGATACGTTTCACTGCGAGCGAACTTCTTTTTCCCTTTGTGTGCTGCTTCACGCTGATGCCGTGGCACTTTGAATCGGCTCGCTCATGTGAAACTGTATTACTTTTCATTTTCAATTTATGTGGCAAGAAAAGTCCGGTTAGGAGCTTACGACGCTAATAGCTCTAACTCGAGCAAATGCAAGACCCTATGCACTGCAAATGCTCGTTTCTATTTTTCTGAGGATGCCGTGTTAGTCTAGGAAGCGGTAACTTTGCATGGGCAGCTGACCCTTCTCTCTGCCCTAGCTGCTTTTCAGAGGTATCATCCTGTCAGCAAATCGAGGACCCTCTTTCTAGACCAGCACCCAGTACAGCAGCTATCGACAGATACAAGCACTGACCGGTGAAATGTCAGCCTTTCCGCTGTGCCGTCTCGGTACGCCAGGTACCTTTCAAAGCCCATGCTTCTTTGGTCAGACATCAAAAGCTTGGTCCATTGGTATTTAACAGATTTGTTCCGGCAGGCTTTGAAGTCGAAAGATTCAAGCAAGGCTTTAATGATGTTAACTTTTTTTATAATCTAGCACAGTGGTTCCCAACCTTTTGACTTCTGTGGACCCCCACTTTATCATTACTGGAACCCGGGGACCCCCACTGAATCATTATTGGAATCCAGGAACCGCCCCACTGAATCATTATTGAAAGCTGGGGACCTTATCTGATAATATTATTTAATTTTCGGAGTAGTCGTGGACCCCCTGAGGAGGCTTCACGGACCCCCAGGGGTCCCCAGACCACAAGTTGGGAACCACTGATCTAGCACATGACCGACAAAGGGCATGATTTAGAATTTGGCGGATGGGTTTACTCTGTCACGAATGTGACGGATATCCCCACCGCCATTTTACGATTTCTATAGGATATAATTGGATCATAATACGTGGACGAGATATCCATCACGTTTGTGAAGGAGTAACTATATCCACCAAACTCTTAATCAGGCCTCAAGTCTTAAAGTTTCTTGCACAAATAACAGGCATTTATTATCTATGTAATTGGTGGGTGGAGCGGGGCCACCTGATGAATCATCGTTTTATTGTTAGAGCAGTGGAGGGAAACTTGACTGAGAATGCAATTGTGTGTGAGGAAGAAGGTTTTGGGAACTCTGCCTCCATGTTTTCTTCTTGGCTTCAATACTAGGGCTTTCTCCATACTGAACATCCCTGGCAGATCACTGAAAAAACTCCAGCTACTGCCAGTTTCTAGTTTTCTTTCTTTTCCCTTTTCCACATAATTTTCAAGTCACAGGTCTCTAATGCTGTTGCCCCTCACTAAATGATTTGTGAAATCTAATTCATGCTGCCGTGAGGAGACCTGTTGCTGACATTGTTTCCTTGATTCCAGGTGGCACTTGCTGCAAACTCAATGATTTATTTATTCACAAGTGGTTTCCTATTGTTATAGAGTGTGATGATATCACAGTTAGTAGCCCTGCCTAAAGCACTGACCTGACCACTCCAGGCAATTTTCCCCTCGGTGGTCAGTATTGTCACCTTGAATGATGTAGTCACTAGTATAAAGGTGATATTTGTTAGCAGCTCAGGGCAATTTTCATGGCCATAAGTAGCTCTCATTATTGAAACGGGAACAGATCCATGAACTATACAGCTAGTAAGATTTCAGTCGAAGGTGAGTAGAGCCACGGCACAAAACCATCCCCAATGGTGAAAATGAATGTTGTTCACAGTGGGGGCGACCTGACATGTTCAGGGTGCGCCAGTGCTTAATCTGAGCCGGTGGCTTCCGGTGCTCGGCACCAGCACGTTATTGTCAGCCCAGGCTCTTATGACAGCCTGCCACATGGTGGCGCTGTTTGTCTTATTTTTTTGAGGAGCACAACAGAGTTGTGCATCATAATTAAATGTACATTAAAATCACTAACACCTGCCACTCAAAGCTATAAGAGCAGATGGGCTGCATGTATAATGTATATTTAAAGTCTGAATTGTCACATTCTGTATGAGGGATGTCCAGTAGTGATGGCACTGTCGGTGGGAGCAATCGATTGTGCAAGCTGTTGTGCCCTCCTGACAAGGGCCCTGGCAATCCTTTTTGACAAATTAAGCACTGGGGTTTGCATATGTAAGGTGCAGATTGAGGGCGAAAGGGGGGGTCGGGGCATCAGCTGAGCCTGGCACGTGCATCTGAAAAACAGCGAAATAATTATTTCGTCGAAAAGGCGCTCAGTTCTCGGAACCTGCGGGGTAACAGGAGGGGGCACAAAGAGATATCTTCTGACATCCATACAATGATTTTTTTTTAGGAAAGACTTAGTGACAGGGGATAAACGCTTCCATTAGACTCGTTTAAGAACGCTGAAGTGTGTTCGCCGCCGAGATGAAAGGGAGACCCCGATGAATGGCTCCCATTGTGCGCGCGGCCCGGAAACCTCATGAGATCGCTTTATATTTGCATTTCTTAAGAGAGATGACTTTTTCCTTCAAAAAAGTCCTGAAGACTGACACACCCCTTCAGCTCCCCAAAGTCTGTATTTTAACCATGCTTAAAACACTCTCCAATATCTGCAGGGTCCCCGGACTCCTGGTAGCCACCAGAGAACTAATGCGTGGCCAGTAGGCATGGCCACTGAAATTATGCGGCAGAGGTGGGTCAAGTTAGGCGGCAGGGATGAGTACATTATGCGCCAAGAGAAGACAAATTATGCAGCACATTTTGTGATGGTATTAGTTCGTTATTTTGGCATTTTTAAGCTTGTTGGGGCATTAGTTGTACCTCATTAGTGCCATCTTAACACCTAAGTATAGCTATAAGCTACAGAAAGGTGACCTGTCAACCTTTGCAAAGGGCATTTCACTAAGCCGCAACACATGTCGCTGCATTTTCAGTTTCAGCTCGAAACAAAAACGTTTTGTTCTGCAGATTATGCGGTGGATGATGGATTATGTGGAAAATACAGCAAATCTACAACTAAACGAAAATCGCAACAGGGTCGCAATCGCATAATTACAGGGAACCTGCCAGTAGGTTAAAAATCATGAATGGTTGAGTGCTTTTAAAGCAAACTCCGCGTGTGCCCTTAGCCTGCACTGTAGGCCATGGTTGGTTCGAAATGTGGTGATACACAACACCACCTGCACATCACCAACAAGCAAACCAGTCCTGTGACCCGCACACCTTCCTGGCCTGTTGCTGAATCTTGTGTGGCAAGCAGATCGCAGACACAAAATGGATCTAAAACCGAATATCTGATCCTTGATGTCAAACCCACCACCAAATTCCCATCCAGCATTGGTGCCATGTGGTTCTGGTGTCTTCCCAAAGGGTCAAAAGTGTATTATCAAGCTGGTGGACTTCGAGCTAGGAAATGCAAATGATGGGACAGATATATATATATATATATACAGTGCTTTAAATGGGCCGGTACTCTCCGGTACTGAGTACCGGCACTTTTTTATTTTAAGAGAGGGAGAGTACCGGCACATCTCAAGAAAAACGTAATACTTTTAATTGGAGAGTACCAACACTTTTCAGAAACAAGCAGGTACTCTAGTACAGAGTACCTGCACTTCTATTTTTCCATTTAAAGCACTGTATATATATCTTTATATATTTATTTATTTATTTATTTATTACCTTGTAGCGGTCACCACTAAGCAGTTATAGTTAGAACCTAGTTTCTATAGAAAAAAAGAGTTTTTTGTTTTTGCTAATAACTTTGCTGTGGTTGACGAATATTCACAACATTTTCCCAGAAACTTTTACGTTCACTTCAGCTGCAGTCTGGAAAGTTTCAGGGTGATCAGTAATCTGGGGCAAAGAAAAATGGGAGGGGAGGTCCCAAAACACGTTTTCTCCATTTTTCCATAGGGATTTTGAACAGCGATAGTGCATGAACCATTGGACGGAATTACACCAATTTGGCAGGAAGGTAGCTCTTGGTCCAGAAAGAGGTATTTTTGTAATTTGGTGTAAATCCGTTCAGTAGTTTTTGAGAAAATAAAGAAAATCCACATGTGTATATATAAAGAGGCGAAGATCGTGCTGAGATCTAATTGGCTGCCAACACTTCATCAAGGAAGTGTTGGCAGCCATTTTGGGACTCTGCTCCAGCCAAGTCCCTTAAAAAAATGTATAAAAAAAAAAAAAAAGGGACTAACTAGGGTACGGACAGCATGACCCCTTAGCTCTGATGCTGGGGTCCCAGAGGGACCCACCCGGGGCTACAAAACCTTTTTTTTTTGCCGCAAGTCACAGCAGATCCACCAAAAAAAACAAAAAACAAACAAAGCGCAGCACTTCCTAATTCTGAAGCCCCCAGGTGGGCCAAGTCCCGAGGTCATTCTTAATGTTAATGCGGGGGCCACCTGACACCCCCCCGAGGGACCACCACCTCCCCGGGGCTTCAATATAATTCTGTGTGGGGAGGCAGAACCCCCACCCCAGACCGCAGCCCCAGAGACCACCACCTCCCTGGGGCAAACACATAAAAATAGAAAAGGGGTCCGTTTTGGACCCCTGAAGCTCCAGGAGCCACCGCCACCTCTCTGAGGCTCTTTTCATTGAGCCACTGATGACCCTGGGGACCACCACCCCCCAGGGCTGAGTCCTGCTATGTCCCGGAGAGGCCACCCCCCGGACATAGCTGTTTGCTGTGGCTTGGCCGCCACTTTGACAGCTGCCACCAAGTCACAGCAAACACTCTCCTGACAGCGAGGGGCAGCTGCCAAACAGCTCTTCCTCGCTGCGAGCAGAGGTTTCCTCTGTCTCCCTGCCGACGGAGATACAGGCAGGGAGGCGGAAGAAACAATTGCTCTGACAGAGAGGAAGCTGCTTTTGTAGCTCCCTCTCTGTGACAGCAATGCTGGCTCCCATAGGAGGTCGGGAGTGAGCTGGGACAATGGGGGCCTTCAGGCTCCCCCACGGTCCCCAACATTGTGACTGGGTACCCTGGGTGGCACCCATGTCACATGGCCTGGTCCCCAGGGATGGGGTCTCCAGGGCTGAGATTGGCCATTGGGATGGGGCCATGTGGCTCCCCTCCAAAAAAAAAAAAGAATTAGGCTAGTCCCCAGCGAATGGAGACCCGGGGCCAAGGCTGGCCTGGGGGGTGGGGGGACACGTTCGCCCCCTCCAAAAAAAAAAAAGTAATAATTAGACCAGGTGCTGGGGGATGGAGTACCCAGAGCCAAGATCGGCCGGGGGAGGGGTTCAGCGTGCCCCCACCTCACAAAAATAATAGAATGTTTAGGCCGGGCCCCAGGGGGTTGGGTCCCTGGGGCAGAGATTGGCCTGGGGAGGGGTTTGCACAGCCTGCCACCCCCAAAAAGTTAAATGTTTGGGCTTGGAGGATGGGGTCCCCAGAACAGAGATCGGCCTTGGGAGGGGATCCTTGTAGGGTTTGGTTGGTATAGTGGTTGGCCACAGGTACTGACTGCAGGCCAGGTCCTGCGGCCAAACCCCGCTACACACGGCCAAAGGGCGTGCTCTACACAGGGTTGGCTGGCTATAGGGGTTGGCCACAGGGCCTGGCTGCAAACTAAGCTCTGCGGCCAACAGCTGCCGCACATGGCTAAACCGTTGTTGTTTAAGTGAATTTCTATGTTTTTTTAAATTATATTTCTTACTATAATGTCCCTGTAACCTGTTTTTTTTTTCAGTGAAAATATATATCCTGCACAAAAGTCACTATAAACTTGCTGAACACTTTTCTTCGTGGGTGCATCCACACGTGCTAGTGACTGCATGTGATAAATCTATACCCAACGTCCACAAGGAATAGGAGCCCTCTGCAGGTTCACACAAATCCAGTTTATTTATAGGCAGACGCGTTTGGACATAAAGATGTTTTTCTCAATGCCATTATGAATAAGTGGGCTGCAAGCACTAGTTTTTATATGTCCGTTCCACACTCCCATTGAGTTATAAGATGTTGCAATTACCAACAGGTTGTTTAATTTTCATGTTTTTCTGCAGCAATTATGGTGTCAGTGGGCAGAGTGCTCCTTTGTTTATCGTGATCAAGACACTTAGGGCCTCATTACGAGTGTGGCAGTCCAAGGAACGCCACACTCGAGTTGAAGGTCGGACAACCGCAGCTTTGGTGGTCTGACCGCCCAATTACAACCGTGGTGGGCGGACCTGCCAAGGAACCGCCATCCCCGCCGGTAACATGGATCCCGATGGCATGACGACAGTCAGGCTTGTAACCAGCCAGGGCGCCGCCGCCTGTCAGAAAGCCAGTTGCGGGGACCACAGAGGGGCCCTTGCACTGTCCCTTAAAGGATACAAGACCAATATCCTAACACTGTTCCTGACGGTCAGCCCAGTGGGAACAATGTAATAGGCTGGAGGGGGTCACGCTATGGCGGTGGTGTCCACCCCGTGAGTTTGGTGGTCCTGTAGTGGGACCGCCCGCCTTAATGAAATGCCTGAAATGCATTGAGTGTGTTGCCTCAATACAATCTAACTACTTTTTCACCAGCAGTGTGCATGGATTTCTCCTGTATCAGAGTGTTTTTCTAAGATAGCTATATAAATATATATATACACACGCACACAAACATTTTAAAGTAATTTAAACATGGTTATCAAGTATATTGGTGTGCAGCACAGACATATTTGTTCTGAAGGTTTAACACTCTTGTTGTTTGTTGAACTCTACAGAAGGCTTCATTGAGAACACATTAGCTGTGGCAGCATGGTCTCCCTCCTCCGTGGCCATCAGTACCCTCTCCTCTCCTTGAAGAGAAGCTCCGGCTAAACTCCCCCTTAGGCAGCAGCTATGAAATCTCATAATTCCAGTAACCCTGGCTGTGATGTGTGCCCAGCCTCGTCTAGTGACGCTCATGCTGTTTGGTCTACCGTCAGCATTAGTGTAGGACAGTGGGGGGTGCTCTGGTACCATGTTGTGAAATGAGGGGCCAGAAGGCTGCCAAAAAATGTTTTTGTTTCTGGGAGTGGGAGAAATGAGGGGCACGTACAATGGTGGAAAACCGTGTTTCCAGCTGTGTCTCTGGAGGTGCCTTATGCGCATGTGGTGCGCTAACGTTGATGTTGCGCACTCTGTTGAATCAGTGAGATTTATGTAACCTTCTGCGTTACACAAACGAAATGAAAATTAAAGTAACACTGATAAAGCGCCCTAAACACAAGGGTATCAAGGCGCTGTGTCCAGAAATCTCAAAACCCTCATCTGGGGAAGCCCGACCCAGGGCGAAAATTGAGAAAAGAAAACTAATGGAATCCCAGCTAGAAAAGGGAGAAGAGAGGAAGATCTTTTAATCTGAGGGACCAGGGAGGTCTAAACTAGAAAGAAAAAAGCCAAGTTTTTAAGAGTTTTCCAAAAGAAATGACATAGTCGGTCTCAGCGATGTAGCTTGGCAGGGTGCGTTCCGTAATTTGGCAGCTGCCACAGAGAAGGACCGTGCTCCCCATGTTGCCTTTCGAAATTTAGAAAGAATAACTTTCCTGCTTGGATCTGATCTTAAGAGCCTGGTCGGCCTGTGCAGATGAAAGGATGACCTGATGGCCAGCGAGCCCTTGCCAAGGAGAGCTAGGTGGACTATGCTAAGCATCTTAAAAACCACTCGCCTCCGACTGGAAGCCAGTGCAGTGAGTGAGTAGTGCACTTTACAAATGCTATGATTGATTGATTGATTGATTGATTGAAGGCCTTCTCTCACTGAAAGGCATTTCAGAGTGTTGAGAATGAGACACACGGCCACGTTTTGCACCATCTGAAGTTTCAGCAGTTTCTGTGCGCAGTAGAGGGAGAGTACCTGGAAGAAAACGTGGTGGTGGTACACATAACTTCCTGAGATTGGCCTTGTATAGACCGATAAAATGTGAGCACTGGATAAAATCAGGATTCCAGCAACAGTGGGTGGTGTGGTCTAATTAGTGCACACATTTCAGTGTGCAAACAGTTGCTGGTCTTTGTTTGAGTCATGGCACCTGGTCCTGCAGAACTCATCTTCAGACTGGTTTGCATGAGCCCGGGGCAGCCTGCTTTCCTCTGCTGAACAGTTGGTTTTGTTTTCGGGGCAGGACATGTTGATTTCAGTTTTGATCAGCAAGGATATCGTTTGTGTGCAAGGGAAGGAACCATGACATACTGCATTGATGTGGAGGGCTGTGGTTGACATGCTGTGTGCTGTATGCAATATATTTGTGTTTGTGGTTTACATGTACGACCAGGACATACTGAGTTATTTTGCAGCATATTCAGGAATATCCCTGCAGACCTAAGCCTGTCCTGGGCCCATAATTATGGGTGAGAGGACCTGCAAAGGTTTTCCTCTGACAACTTCATGAGGGTTTTAATAAACTTTGCAATCTTAGTAATTTTCCAAGAAGGTTGAATTGGTCTGACACAAATCCATGGAATGGTCATAAAAAGGTTGTTTTTTTTCATATTCCCTCTCACCTGATCACACACAGAAAAACTCATATTTAGTTTGACAATTTACTCCCAAAATATTCTGTTGGATATAAAACTCCACCCAAAAAGTTTTTGCAAGACAAAGTTTAGTGAAGGTCACAAACTTCGCAACTTTGGAGCAGCAGCTCCTCCGCTAAGGTGGAGGATCGTCACCCCACTGCATTCAGTACAAGGAAAAATAAAATGATAAAAACGCTATATTATCATTTTACTTTTCCTGGGAGCCAAGTTAAGGAGGGGTGGGGTAGGGCTTGGCCGGAGGAGGGCTGGCAGAGGAGGGGTATGTGCACCACAAGTGCGCATGTATGTTTGCCTGGCCGTGTTGGGCCGGCCAAACAGAAATGCACACTTTTCTTTTCTCCACCCGGCTGTATTGCACAGCTGGGGGGAAAAACTGCACAGGCCTTCACTCCCTGTGTGAGCGCCAAACCAGGCCGCTCAGACCAATTATGACTGCTGTCATGCTAGTGACCGCTTCGTCATGATTGGCTGGGAGCCTGTGTGCTGCAGGGAAGAGGACGAGGATGGAGAAGAGACAAACGTGCCTCTCTTTTTTTTTTTTAACACCCCCCCCCCTCCCAATCCCGCCACCCCCGTTCAGTGGCAGCTGCCACTGCAACTTTGTTACAAACATCATGACCAGGGGCGTAGCTTCAGGAGGGAGAGTGTTTTGTGTGTGTGACACCCACTTAAATGCATTCTTGGCTTGAGAGTTGGGTCCGGGTCTTCTGTGACTTGGTTGTTTTTTCTCGTCATTATTGTTTGCCCAAAAGGTTGTAACTTTGTTATTTTTATTTTTATCAGGTACTTAGACAGGAGCCCACCTAATGCAAATCAATAGTGAGCCAGTTCCTCCTGTATCCCACACCTTACTCATCCCTCCGTCCTTCAGCATACTGTTTTTAGGGGGGAAATTTACGATTCACACCCCCCAAATCTGACTGACTAAGCTACACCCCTGGTTGTTACACCTATTAAAATTTCCAGGGCTAATTATAATTTCCATCACTGTCACGCATATCTCCAGAGCCTATGGAAATGTTAAATGATTAAGTAAGGGTAATTAAGCTATTTTATTAACCTAAAAAATTTGAATGAATCTAAAAAAAAAAATGAGACACATGAATTTATCTTGTATATTAGTCTAAGAGCAACATATTCATAGTGTAAAGATGAAAACAGGCATATCTCATGTATAAATCTACTTTAAATGTCATCCAAATGCTTAATCTTCTGTGTATTTTATAACTTATTTTTCCTCGTGGCTTTCTAATTCTATCCTCTTCCTTTGTCAGTTTGTAAAGCGCCTACTGGCTAGACAAATAAACAATAATTTCATGTATCAGATTTTCCCCATCCCAAATCATATCTCACTCTATTTAGATCAGACCTAGAGACTGCTTTAGCTGTCTCTCCAGACCCATGTAATCAATAAAATGAATAAATGAAAAAATATGTACACATGTGCGTACATGCAGGGGTTTTGGGCCAGCCCTCTTCATCCACTTGTATATTCAGCTGTCATTCACATTTTGCTTATGCCCACCACAGCATACAGTAAAGGTGGCCTGGGCCAACCCACTTCAGCAATTGGCTCTCTTGCACTGTAATGGAATTTTCCTGATTACATGCGCATGAGCATATCAGCCTATAAAAATGCACTTCAGTGCCATGGATGGAAGGTCAATATTTTTCATTTAAAATGTTTTTCCTTTCTATTCTTTGTCCTTTTAAGGTCTTGGCTACAAACAGGTTTAGCTGTCTGCGGGACAAATCTATTGTTTACAATGTACACGGTGTAGGCCCCCTGCTCCTGATTGGAGGGTTTTGTTGCCCATCTCAGTTTACTGCGCTTGATTTGATGGTTTTCTTCCCTATTCGTGTTTGTCGTATCCAGGAGCGTTTCCGCCTCACACTGTTGATCTGGCTGTCCTGTATCCTTCCACCGCTGACGTTGCTTGCATTTATGAGCTACATTTGCTTTTAATTTTTTTATTCCGTGGGAGTGAGTGTGTTTTTTCCTCACTCCTCTGTTTGCAGCTTTTCCTTCTTAAATACTGTCTCAGTTTTCCCCAAAAGCGCACATTTGGTGCAGTCTTAACTGATGTGACTATTTAGTAAGTGCTTCCTATCAATAAACTTTGCTTTTCTAGTCTACACCAGTGGTTCTTAAACTTCTGACTGTGGTGAACCCCCACTTAATCATTAATGGAAGGCTTCAACTCCAGCCAGAGCAATGTCAAGGGTTTGAATTTCAGAACAATGCACAAAAATAGGAAACAAGCATTCATCAAACAAATATAAAAACGATTACATATTTTATTTAACTCATAAGAATAACAAAATCTCAATTTTAATGGGAAGTTGGCGCTTTTCTAAACAGACCACAAATTATTCATATTATATTCTGTTTGATGCACGTGCACAGCTCCCACAAATCAGTATGTGGATGGCAGCTTAATTTTTAGTCTCCAATTTCAAATCCCTTCACATTTAAAGAACGTTTAACATTTTCCAATTTTATATTTTACTTCTTTATTCATATACACATTGTTAATATTCATTCATTTTCTAAGCAGTCACAAAACCCCTAAGAAGGCGTCCTGGTCGCCAGGAGATCCCTGGAGCACAGGTTAGGAACCACTGGTCTGCACCTTTCTGTTACTCAGCAAGAAGTGATTTTTATAAGATCACACATTGTCTTGAAAGAAATTCATTAATTTGGCTCTGGAATTGAATCTTCACAGGACTTTCCCTCATTTTCTAAAAAAAAACGTTTGACTTTGCAAACAGTGGGACCAACACTAATTTAATTTGATATATTTTTATTGCAGAACTCTGTCATATTTGATACAGATTGCCCTATGCCTTACATTTTTCTGCATTTTTAGGTCAGGCCAATATGCTACTTCGGCTGTCTTGTCAGCCCCACGTTTTCAGAAAGATTAATGAGAAAAATGCATATATTTTATATACAGGGGGTTTCTTTAGAGCTCTTCATCCATCCGTTGATTCAAATTTTGCTTCTGCCGCCACAGCATAGACCACGGGGCAACAGGTCAGCCCACTTTAACTCTGGTCTGTCTTGCACTGTGATTGACATCATTTTGCATTATCACATGGACACAAGGGCCTAAAAAGGAGTGCCCTTTTCACTTGTTTGTTGAAAACCTGTGCCTGCCACCTTTAAATTGCAGCATTTTGGGTTTTTACCTGCACGTTGCTTGTGCTGTGTTTGTGAAATGTCTGGTAAACAAAAAAGTCTTGAAATTGGCTCAGAGTCAGGCCATTGCTTACCATTACTTGCCATTGGTTGGCTTCCAAGTCACTCCGGTTGCCTGGCTTCTTATTGGTCATTGCCTCCTTCTTGCCTCCTGGGGCTTTGTATTTGCCCATGCCATGGAACATGGACCAAGCACAGCTTCCTGTCTGCGTTGTGTCCTTTTCACTGAGCCCAGATGCATGCAGGTACTTTGTTTAGTTTTGTACATGCACACCTATAGAATGCATATGTCTGCAGTAACTCTCCCTTACTCCTGCCCCCTCCCACTGTCCATGTCTGCAGTTCTTTTCCCACATCTCCTCTCCTCCCCCCCGCCCTCCTCCTGTGGTCTGTTCTGTTTCCAGACCGCACCCTACTCCCTTTGTTCATTCTTTCTGCCCACCCCACCATCTTTCCACTGTATTCTTTCCCCCACCCTCCTCCCGCTGTTCTTTCTTTGTTCCACACCTTTGTGATGCTTGACACCCCTAAAACCCTAGTGCTGTTTTAAAATGTACTGAACAGCAGTGCGGGTTGCTGTACAACACGGTTGGAAGGAAAAAAACACTGACAGTCGGTGCTGGCTGCATCATATCCCTTTTTGTTTTTACTTTAAGCAATGTTGCTCGCCTTGCGATGTAACATGTAAACAAACATTGACAAAGCCAATTTATCTTGCATATGTGAAACCTATTGGGTTTGCCATTGCTTGTTTCTTGTTACACTTTTAAACTTTTGATTTCTACTCCATATGCCTACAAAGAAAAGCTGGCTTTGCAAGGCCAGAACAATTGCCTTTGACAATGCTTTTTTGTTGTTTTTTTTTTGTTTATTCATCCATTTTCAGTATTGAGTGTGCTGTACTGATGGAGTGGTGCCACTGTTTTCCCTACCTTAATGTAGTTTTTGTTAATCACTGAGCACTAGCCTAGAGAATAACCACATTAAAGGGCCTTAATAAAACACTCTCACCATATGTGAGCCCACTTGATGGTTTGGTTGTTTAACAACTGTTAGACCTGGCAGCTTTTTGGCGTGTCTCCCCTGTCTTTTTGCCTTCTGACCTCCTGGTTTTGGACTCTGTTTTTGCTGGTTTACTGTCTCTGCGCACTTCACCACTGCTAATCAGTGCTAAAGTGCAAGTGCTCCCCATATAAATTGTACTGTGGACTGGTTTATCCATGATTGGCATATTTGATTTACTAGTAAGTCCCTAGTAAAGTGCACTAGAGGTGCCCAGGGCCTATAAATAAAATACTACTAGTGGGCCTGCAGCACTGGTTATGCCACCCACATAAGTAGCTCTGTAATCATGTCTCAGGCCTGCCATTGCAGTGTCTGTGTGTGCAGTTTTATCTGTAAATTCGACTTGGCAAGTGTGCCCACTTGCCAGGCCTAAACCTTCCCTTTTCTTACACGTAAGACACCCCTAAGGTAGGCCCTAGGTAGCCCCAAGGGCAGGGTGCAGTGTATGGTTAAGGTAGGACATATAGTAATGTGTTTTATATGTCCTGACAGTGAAATATTGCTAAATTCGTTTTTCACTGTTGCAAGGCCTGTCCCTCTCATAGGTTAACATGGGGGCTACCTTTAAATCTGATTAAAGTGTAGATTCCCTTTGGGAGCGGATGGACATGTGGAGTTTGGGGTCTCTGAG
This sequence comes from Pleurodeles waltl, assembly GCF_031143425.1. NCBI lineage: Eukaryota > Metazoa > Chordata > Amphibia > Caudata > Salamandridae > Pleurodeles > Pleurodeles waltl. Next base: position 1,154,714,086 of record NC_090448.1, read on the forward strand.
CTCACAATTTAAAAATACATCTTTTAGTAAAGTTGATTTTAAGATTGTGCGTTTGAAAATGCCACTTTTAGAAAGTGGGCATTTTCTTGCTTAATCCATTCTGTGACTCTGCCTGTTTGTGGATTCCCTGTCTGGGTCAGTTTGACAGTTGGGCTGTTCACACCTCTCCTCTAGACAGTGACACAAAGGGGGCTGGGGTGTAGCCTGCATATCTTGATTAGCCATCTGTGCTGGAGGGGAGGAGTGGTCACTCACACCTGAAAGGACTTTGCCTGCCCTCACACAATGCCATCTCCGACCCCCTGGTGAGTGTCTGGGGCCTGGCATGGACAAGGAAGGATCTTGCAAACACTTGAGACTTTCCTTCGAAGTTTGTCAACTTCAAAGGCAGAGCTGGGTATAAGAAGCAGACCCAAAACCCCAGACTTTTAGAATCTTTCTGGAATCAAGAGGAACCTCTGCCCAGGAGAAGAGCTGAAGGAGGGGTACTGTCTCTTTGCTGTTTTGCTTTGCTGGACTGGCCTGCAGTTGCTGCTTCTGCCTGAAAAGAGTGCAAAGGGTGAACTTTGCTGTGTGTCCTGCTTGAGAAAATTCTCCAAGGGCTTGGAGTAGAGCTTGCCTCCTGTTGGAAGTCTCAAGGACACCAAAGACTTCAGTTTCCTTGCCCTGCAGCACTGGGAACAGTGTGTTTTGTGCTGTTCAAGAGGAGAAACCACTGCGACGCCGCCAATGACGCCACTGGCCTGCACCGTGACCAGCCGATGCCGCACGGAGTCGCATTGCCCCACTTCGCAACGCGACACTCGTCTCACCGACCCCGTCATCGGACGACTTCACCGAGCCGCTGCTCGCACCGCGACCTGAGGGCCCCACACTCCGGCGTCACCTGCTCACACTGTAGCCTGGGCATCCCAGACGACGTCGCTCCTGCTGACACCGGCGCCGCTGCCTGCACAGTGGCCTGTGGACACCGCTCGTGAGGAGCACGAAGCACTGTCCCGTCCCGCGCCGCAGCCCCGGTCCACCGACGCCAGCACCATCGGCTCCAGTGTCGTCACCAGTCATCCTTGCCTGCACCGTGGCCTGTGGACACCGCTCGTGAGGGTCACGAAGCACCGTCCCATCCCGCACCGCTGGCTTGGGCCTACCGACGACAGCGCTTCCGCAACGACGCAGCCGCTGCCTGCACCGTGACCTGTGGACACCGCACATTGCACCGCCCCGCTTCACACCGCAGCCCTGGTCTCACCGACGCCGCTGGACGCCGTCACCGAGCCGTTGCCTGCACCGTGACCTGTGGGCACCGCACGTCGCATTGTCCTGCTTCGCACCGCAGCCCCAACGCCATCCCCGCCAGCGCACCTGATTTCATCAGCCTGGAGTTCGATCCCCGAGGTGCGTGACTTCAAGGGCCCGATGACTCCTGCGCCGACTCCGGAACCGACGCCGGCGACGCCACTCTCCGTAGCTCACTGCGAGTCTCACGACGCCCTGCAAATCCAAGGTACTGTTTGTGGGTCTTTCCGACACCGCAGCTGGCCCGCGACGCCGAGGCCAGCCTGAACTTTTGGTTTTGTTGTTCACAACGCCGTGATAGCCCCAGGTGGAGTTATCGACTTCAAGGAACTGTATTGTTAAGTAAAACTTGTAGCATTCATATTTTTATTATTGTATGTTGGATTTTTATCGTATTTGGTCTTGTTTTATATAGATAAATAATGGCTATTTTTCTAAAACTGGTGTGGTGTCCTTTTGTAGTGTTTTCACTTATTACTGTGTGTTATGTGCAAATGCTTTACACATTGCTTCTGAGATAAGCCTGACTGCTCGTGCCAAGCTACCAAGGGGGCGAGCAGGTGTTATCTAAGCGGGTATCTCCCTTATCCTGACTAGAGTGAGGGTCCCTACTTGGACAGGGTGCAAACCGACTGCCAACTGGAGACCCCATTTCTAACAACAACTTATAAAAATGAAAAAATATATGTGCACTCGCAATATAAGGACTTGATCCCGCAGACCTAAAAGTGCAAGCCCTGCACAGCAGTTTCTACATTTAGCAACCTTTTTCTGCTACATGTAACTCAGGCTAGCCACAGAGGCATAGCAGCTCACTTGTCTTTGCCACAGACTTACTTGCAACCAGGTGTAACAATACCACAAAAGATAAGGAAATGGTAGAACAGACGGAAAGGAGCGACCTGCGGCGCAGCCGTGCACAACGTAGTGCTTCCTCTCGTCATGAAGCGGGTCGGCAAAGATTTGTTCTCTCCTGTTGTCAGATTCTGCCTTTTGAGAAACTTTTCACAATTTGGGTAAGCCAGCAACCCAGAAGTTGTTTCTTTAGCGGCCATTTTCATGCTCCTTTATGCTTCTTTGTTCAGTAGCTGGGTTTACAATTGTCACTGTTTTGCTGTCTCCATCGTCCACAGTTTTGGCCTGGCTTCATACGTCACTCTGACATCTCGTGAGGTCAATAGACGCACATGTAAATAATTGTTTTTAGGTCTGCCATAGAGACCGCTTTAGCTTTTTTGCAAGCTTTTTATAACAAAATAAATTACAGATCAAAAATACATACATATGTAAATACACAGAGAGGCTTTGGGGCAGCCCTCTTCAACCACTGGTCTGTTCACCTGCAGTTACGTTTTCCTTCTGCCCAGCACTGCATAGCACGTTGGTTCTGCGTCCGACTACTTCAGCCGTTTATTAGTGTGCACTGCCAATAACGCTGTTTTGTCTGATTACTTGTCTACATCTGCCTAACAAAGTGCACTTTATTACTGGGCCAATGCTTGACTTTGCCAATGTTTTTTTTTTAATTAAAACTATGGTATGTTTCTAAACCTGGTCAATTTAAACCTGCCTGCAAACCCTGCCTGAAAACAGTGCTTGGAAACATCCATACTATTCTATTAAAATTATATGTGGTTATCATCATTCTTTTTATTTAACACTTTTGTTGTAAATATATGGCTGCCATGTTTAGAAAGTAGCATGAAATATAAACAAAACGTAACGCCTTGCAACAATCCGACTGAGTCGCTCTGCAAATGTTTGTCATGTTTACCTGCCTGTAAGAGGTGAACCAGTTCCTAAGCGCTCACTGTTTACTTAGAGAAGGGACCCTAGTCTCAGAGATATAAAATAATCTGCCCTGCGTCACGTATTTTGGACAAGGCATTAAGCACCATGGATTTTAAATGTATTTCTGCTGTTTCCACAATATTTAATGTGACCACAGACCACACCTCCCTAAAATCTCACACATTACCACTTTTTCTGCTTTCTTATTGGTATCTCCACAGCTTGGCTTTGCTTTCCTGAAAGGCTAGATTGGAATTTAAATGTCGGGGGGGGTCTGAAAAAGACCATAGCAGAGTCAGGCTGACCTATATTGAGCTTGAGAGGTTTCCTTATTCATGCATGGAGCATTCAGGGGCTCATGGAGAAGGGTCAGAGTCAGTCTTGGTATCTCCTATCTTCTTTGTGTATGTGATGGGCTAGAAGGGAGATTTAGAAATCATGATACTGCATGTGAATAACCTCCATTTCAGACTCTTGTCATGTGTGTGCATGTACATGTGCAGACACACTTACCAGCCAGGGTCAGCACAAGCTGAGGGCAGCCAGGCCTCTTTGCTCCAACTTTGTGCTTTGGGGCCCCAGACTCCTGTTACAAAATATATTACAATATTTTAAAACATCAGGCCTGAACGATTCCTTCATGATGCAGGTAACACAGCCGCACCAATTGTTCACCCAAATAAATTCTCTTTTCCCAGCTAATGTTTTCCACACTTAGAGATGTTTCTTGCATTGAAAACCAAACGGGGCTCCGCAAAGGTTTTTGCCCCAATCCCATAAAGGTACCAGGCAGCAGCATCACCAGGACTCAAAGCATTAGCAACAAGCCTCCAGTGTTTGATCCAAGGAACCTCACATGCCCCTAAGGCGCTTGGAATCTCAAGTTAGATTTCCAAAGAAACTATTCCCAAGTTAGCATCAGGGTTGCCCTTGAGGAAAGTCTAAGATCTCCAGATATATCTGGTGCCTGTGAAAGGTGGAGAGAGCTGGAGAAGAGTTAGAACTGCACCTATTATCTGTTTTGAGACCATTCTGTTATATGCACAGACCTTTTGGTAAATCTCTCGCCTTACTTTACCGGCCCAGCCACATCTGCCCCAGTTATTGTGGTGGCCAGCAGGGTGGGCGGTGTGCAGCTGCCCTTCACAGCACAACTACCCGTTTCTCAACTCCCACTTTTTGAAGAAGAAATCATTTTCAAAACTTTTGGTATATCTCTGATCTAAGGAAAGCCAATAAATGTTTTGCCCCCAAAATTTCAAGTTTTACCTCTATCTATCAGATAATAGGTGCAGATGTACAACATTTGGAAAATGTGCTTTAATAAAACATCATTATTATTATTAATATTATTATTATTGTTATTATGCACACCTCAAAATGAATTGTCACTTGCTATCTAAATAATAGGAGTCATTATTGCCAAACTCAATGGTGCCAGTTCTCCAAGATTCAAACCTGTGGCCCTTCATGTTACACAGGGATCTTTGTACGGGTCCCATTGCTTAATTTCTACATGAAACGTGTCAAGGGCCTTGCCAGGTGGCCACTGCAGCATGCACCACACATTGCCCCTGCCACTGCTGCCAATGTCAAACTAGCACAACTGCTGCCCACCACGCTCCTACAAGTCTGATACGTCAGGCTATTCTTGCCCCCAAAGCTGTAGGAATGACTTGAGCATCAGGTATTAGACATGTTGATGTACATTTAATTATTAAACAACTGCTGTGCTCATCCCTAAATTAGACCGATAGTGCCACCATGTGACAGACTGTCTTAAATGCCTGTGTTGACAATTAAGTGCTGGTGCCGAGCACCGTAAACCACTGGCTCAAATTAAGCCCTAGACCCACAGTTGTTCGCCGAGGTATGCTACCATTCCATTCCTCCTTTGCATAATTTAGACTGTCCAGAAAATTAGCCATTTAAGAAAAAATGAAATTAATTGCTTGTAAAGGTCGGTTGTCATAGACTGAGAGTGAACATGATTGCTGTAAAGGACAGGTGCCCCGTTTCCTGAAGCAATTCAGTGTGAACCTATCTCCGCATCTGAAGGATATGTGGGACGAGGCATGGAATCGTTGTCCCTCCATCTCGTATCTACATGAGAATATCACTAGGAGGGAACAACCACTCCGCAATTCACTGAGGAGGAGAACGCATCACTACTGGACAGCCATTCGATGCTTCACCTAAAGGAGGGACAAATCAAAAGCAGCAACATTTCCACAAGTTGTTCACCTAAAATAGAACTAAGAAAGGACAACCACTCCATGTCTCAACTAAAGGAGGCAACAAATCACCAAGCAGCGACCACTCCACAATTTACTTAAAAGAGAACACATCACTGAAAGGAACAACCACTCAGTGTCTCACCTATCGTGGTAATATACAACTTACCATCAATCACGCCACAATCCACTTGAAAGCGGTTAACACATCAATACAAGAAGATAACATCTTCATATCACACCTAAATGGGGATAACCTATCTCTAAAGGGGCCACAATGCCACATCATACATAAAGGAGGTCACATAGGTGAATTGTGGGGTGGGCGTCCACTCTTAGGCCAGATTACAACATGGAGGTTGAATTCCAGTCCTTGAGGAGTACGCACAGGGTTCCGAATTCCAAGTTGTGTGATCATTTGTGCGCCCGCCCAGGCAGGTCAATCGTAACCAAATGTATTGGTAAAAAATGTCTGAAAAAAGGCGAAATAAATGTGAACTTCTGTGCTTTAAATACCTACTTATGTCTCATTTCCAAGTAAAAAACTGGGACAATGAGGTATTAACTACTGTGATCAATACCTCACCCAGAGCGAACAGTATTTATTGGGTGTGGTAAATACCTCACCCCTGTTCAGCTGACTTTTAATTGGTCCGTCATGATGCCTGCCCTCCTCTAGGTGAGTAGTGGACCGTTTGTCTCCTCTTAGTGAATTGCCTTTAAGAGAGTTGTGAAGTGGTTGTCTCTCCTCTTACTGATGTGTTCTCCTTCTTCGGGTGAGTTGTGTACTGGTTCTCCCGTGTGTGACGTGGAGTGTTTGGCCCCTGTGAGTGGCCATTTACTCTAATGTACATGATGCCTGGGACGCTGCTCACGTTTGGAAATTGTGTTTGCAAAGTAGCCCCAGATGTAGAACTCCTTTTGGTTGGAATTGGAATCTTTTGTGACCCTTTTTTATTGGTTTTTTTTTTTCTATATATTTGGATTTGTTTTTTACGTGAATTGGCCATATTTAAGTCTCTCAGTATCAAGGAAGGTCAAACTAAGTCATAAATACATTACCAAGTCCTGCAGGGGTCACAGTCGCCTGTTCTTAATCCTGCATCATATTTGGAAGGGGCTTTAGACCAATCACCACACGGGGTGGTTGGGTTAAAAAAAAAAAAAAAACAGTGTTTTAAACTGACCCCTCGTGTGCGTGTGCGCGTGCGTGAGTGCACGTGCGCCTGCACGATCATCAGTGTTATTAGCGCATAATGCAGCCCTGGCTGAGCCTAATTGGAAACTCTGCAGAACAGGAGTGCAGACCCTTGCGGAACAAACGCCTCCAGAAATAACCGGCGCTAATGACGAGCAATGGCGGGAACAAAAAAACAAGCATTTACTTGCCAATTAGCACCTCCCTGTTCTTGCAAAAAAAAAACCTCCTGCCTGTGTTTTTCGAGCACTTGCGTCTCGGGCGCCACCGAAATAGATAAAGTTTGTTAAGTAGGGCAGAGGCGAGAGGAGCTTGTAAGCAGGCCCCTCTTGGAGCCGGGGCGCGGAGGGAGGCAGTGGTGGGGTCCACGTGCAGACCACTAAGGTGGCGGAGGCAGCCATGATAGTGGCCGGTTGGGCGCTCATTGCTGAATTTGGGCACTTTGGACCTAATATCCAACACCATGCTTTTCCATCAAAAGCCACCCATAAAAATGTGGGTGCAGGATGTATATAATTCAGGGGACTCGGATACATATCCACGAGCATCGTGTGCCAGGGGACCACGTGCTATCTGTGACACTTTAAAGCAGTTCTGACTGACCTTTTAGGCGACATTATTTTAACTGTTGTGATTTCTAAACCCATATTTATGCTGCCTAACAGTCAGGCGTTGAAAGCCGTGTTTGCTCCCGTCACGGGACTACTTGGCAATCACTCATGCAGGACGAAAAATGTTTCCCCCCCCCAGGGAGGGAAAACGCGCTTTGGCACATTCGGCTGCGCCTCCTAGTTGCGGAATTGTACACTGGCTGTTCCGCACAGGGGAGATCGGCGGCCTTAACGAGTCACATGCCAGATGCAACCTGGAAACCTGAGAGGTGTGTGAATATCCAGGTGTTTATTACAACTTGTTTTGTCAATAGTGAAACGTATAAAACATTACGTCACGTGGAGTAATATAACCCCACCCGTACTTTTACGCTGATCTTCATGAATCAGGCACACAGTGGACATACTTAAGCCATTCTTTTTAAAAACAGAGTATCTAATCAAGCTGTTCCCTCACAAAACAAGCATTGGCAGCGCCAGTAGGCCTGGATTTTAGATGCAGATGTCTCATCAGTCAATGATGGCTTTAGGCATTCAATAAGCCATCATAAATGCTCTGTCACTCTTCTTAAACCAGTGTGTCCATTCATCCACCCAGTTGCTTATTCTTGCATTCATCCATTCACACAACCACTATAAACTGACACATAAACTCAACAACATATGCAAGACAAATTAAAAGTGGCAAAAGAAAAAAATGCTTCCACCTGTGCATGGCAGAGACATGCTACCAATAACATAGTTAAACATAGCAGCTGGTGACTGTCTGGCAATGTATTGTACACAGTGTTTCATTGTTTTGAGGTACCATCATTGCTGCCATGTTTAGAACCAATGTGCTGGCCATCTTGGAACAGCAAATCAGTGAAACTGTGGGCAATAGCATCAGATGAAGGCGGCCTTGACCAGAGGCTGGGGCCTCGCATGATGCGTCACATGGCGTATGGAATGAGTGGCAAGCGAGCAGCCTGTTATCACCGACTAGGGAGCTGTAGTATGCTCTAAAATAACGAGCATATAAGATATAGAGGCAAAGAAATGAGAGGGCAAAATGGGAAACTGAAGGACTGGCCCACCAGTCCAGGCACTGAAGCGCGCTCATTTTCAGATGGATGCGCATGTGATTAGAAAAATGCTGTCACTCGGGGCAATAGAGCCAATGCTTGAAGTGCCCGACCCATTGCCGCGCGCTGGATGTTGTCATGGATGCTTCAGCCACTAGTTCTGTTGAATTGGCTGTATTGCCCTGTGAGCGACAGCATCTTTTCTGATCTGTTTCTTTTCTTCTCCTCTTTTTATTATGGTGTTCATTCCCCCCCCCCTCAAAAACCCTAGGAAGTAGAAGAACTCCACTGAATACATCTTGCTAGAATTTCTTTGGAAAGCCTGACAGGATCTTGTGAGAAAATAAATAAAAGTACATATTCATAAATAACTTTTTATATACCTTATTTATTTTATGTATACATTAAGTATTTTGTGTATTGTTGTTAGGCCACTCAAAAGGGCCTAATAAGGATTAGCGCAATGAAAATTTATACCCCCAGGGATTTTCACAAGGGATGATAAAAACCAAAAACTTCGTTTACAAAGGTAATCTGTGAGATTTCATGTAAAACACAGGCTATATTGCAGCGCGATAACAATCCATCAATAAAGTCCTATTGGCTTTAACTAGTGCTTTTCACAATAAAAAAGCCAAGCCTACCGCCTTGGTTATAAGGTTTTATAATAGAGATCAGACCTGTAGTTTCGGACATCATTTTTACCAGTGAACCAGTCAGGCCTCTGCCCTTCATCATTAGCTTTTCATCATATCCAACTCAGGCCTACTGTATTAAGCGTAAGCTTTCCAACAAAGTATCCACCAGGCATACAGTTACGGAAGTAGAAATTTCACATTTCAGTGAGCAAACCTAAATAGCAGGTCTCCTAATACCGCCTGACCATTATTATCCCAGTATATGCCTTCCATACCCGTGGTTTGTCAGAGTGGATAACCAGCACCAAAACCCTTGTCTATTATAGTAAACTGTGAAAATCCATGTAATAAAATACCTCTCTGAAGAGTTTAATAGAGTAATAAAATCTACCCTTAAATGCCTATTGACTTTTAAATATATTTTTCACAAAAAATGAGTGAGGCCTACTAACTTTATTGTAACTTTTCATAATAAACAGATTTAGCTTATAGCTTTGTTCTTTGGTTTGCCACCATAACTAACAGAGGCCAGTTTAACAATAAAGGCACAGCATTGGACTAGGGAACATTTTCTCCCATCGTCCATTAGAGACTCACAAATCCGGTTCCAGAATTGTGAATCCATCACACTCTGACTGGCTGGCCGTCAGTGAAAAACTTCTCTTGTGACCGCCTTGATCCACATGGTGTATTGAGCACTGTTTTGAAGGAAAAAAGAGAAACGGGGCATAAGAGTCCTGGTGAACCTACCCATGTCCCACTGCCTTAATATGGTGATGGGAGAGGAAAGGGGTCCCCTATTTGGCAATAAAATAAATACTCCAAAAATTATTTTTATCTTGGCATTTGCACACCCTATGCTGGATTTGAAAATTCTGGACCCCCAATGGGTCCTGCAGACAGTCCTGGAGCTACGAGATTCAGGAATATAATTTTGAAAAACAAATACTTTATGGAGTATTGTGTTTCTCCAACAGGCACACATTTAGTTTGGATTCATGCAGCAGGTTGAGAGCAGGGTCTGGCTTTATTCCAGTCCCTGCCTCCAACCTTCGCTGCACACAGCTGAAGTCCACGGGCAGAGGGGTTGGGCACCTGTGACAGGAAGGGGCACTGCAGCCAACCCATGCTGCACACAGCTGAAGTCCACGGGCAGAGGGGTTGGTCACCTGTGACAGGACAGGACACTGCAGCCAACCCATGCTGCACACAGCTGAAGTCCACGGGCAGAGGGGTTGGTCACCTGTGACAGGACGGGGCACTGCAGCCAACCTTTGCTGCACACAGCTGAAGTCCACGGGCAGAGGGGTTGGTCACCTGTGACAGGATGGGGCACTTCAGCCAACCCATGCTGCACACAGCTGAAGTCCACGGGCAGAGGGGTTGGTCACCTGTGACAGGACGGGACACTGCAGCCAACCCATGCTGCACACAGCTGAAGTCCACGGGCAGAGGGGTTGGTCACCTGTGACAGGACGGGACACTGCAGCCAACCCATGCTGCACACAGCTGAAGTCCACGGGCAGAGGGGTTGGTCACCTGTGACAGGACGGGGCACTGCAGCCAACCCATGCTGCGCACAGCTGAAGTCCACGGGCAGAGGTGTTGGTCACCTGAGACAGGACGGGGCACTGCAGCCAACCTTCGCTGCACACAGCTGAAGTCCACGGGCAGAGGGTTGGTCACCTGTGACAGGATGGGGCACTTCAGCCAACCCATGCTGCACACAGCTGAAGTCCACAGGCAGAGGGGTTGGTCACCTGTGACAGGATGGGGCACTGCAGCCAACCTTCGCTGCACACAGCTGAAGTCCACGGGCAGAGGGGTTGGTCACCTGTGACAGGATGGGGTACTTCAGCCAACCCATGCTGCACACAGCTGAAGTCCACGGGCAGAGGGGTTGGTCACCTGTGACAGGACGGGGCACTGCAGCTACCTTCGCTGCACACAGCTGAAGTCCACGGGCAGAGGGGTTGGTCACCTGTGACAGGACGGGGCACTGCAGCCAACCTTCGCTGCACACAGCTGAAGTCCACGGGCAGAGGGGTTGGTCACCTGTGACAGGACGGGGCACTGCAGCCAACCTTCGCTGCACACAGCTGAAGTCCACGGGCAGAGGGGTTGGTCACCTGTGACAGGACGGGGCACTGCAGCCAACCTTCGCTGCACACAGCTGAAGTCCACGGGCAGAGGGGTTGGTCACCTGTGACAGGACGGGGCACTGCAGCCAACCTTCGCTGTACACAGCTGAAGTCCACAGGCAGAGGGGTTGGTCACCTGTGACAGGATGGGGCACTTCAGCCAACCCATGCTGCACACAGCTGAAGTCCACGGGCAGAGGGGTTGGTCACCTGTGACAGGACGGGGCACTGCAGCCAACCTTTGCTGCACACAGCTGAAGTCCACGGGCAGAGGGGTTGGTCACCTGTGACAGGACGGGGCACTGCAGCCAACCTTCGCTGCACACAGCTGAAGTCCACGGGCAGAGGGGTTGGTCACCGGTGACAGGATGGGGCACTTCAGCCAACCCATGCTGCACACAGCTGAAGTCCACGGGCAGAGGGGTTGGTCACCTGTGACAGGACGGGACACTGCAGCCAACCCATGCTGCACACAGCTGAAGTCCACGGGCAGAGGGGTTGGTCACCTGTGACAGGAAGGGACACTGCAGCCAACCTTTGCTGCACACAGCTGAAGTCCACGGGCAGAGGGGTTGGTCACCTGTGACAGGACGGGACACTGGCGCCAACCCATGCTGCGCACAGCTGAAGCCCTTACACAGCAGGGTTTGGTTGCCACTGTAGTTTGGGAGCAGGGCCGGTCTGTCTGTGGCCAGCCCCCACTGCGCACAGCTGAAGGAAGGGCATGGCCTGCCGCAGAGGGTTGTGCACCCCGTTGCTGTCCGAACACAAAGCTTTGCAAGCTACCCACACTGTACATGAAAACAGTCCATGCACAGCAGGGGTTGGCCACTCAGAGGGAGTAGGGAGTAGGGCCGGGCTACAGCCCACTCTTTGTAGCCAGCTCCCACTGTGAACATCCAAAGGCCATGCACAGGGCTGGCTGGCTGCCTATGGCTGGTTGGGCACATTGTATATTATCAAAAAGTCCCAAAAAATAATTGAAAAACTCAAAGCTAAAAGTGACGTTATGGTTGGCTTTAGCCATAACACATTAACACATGTTTAAATACCCTTAGCGATTCACTGAAACAAACGCAGTTAAAGTGGAGTTATGGTTGTGAATTAAATCTGAGAAACCACTGAAATGTTCAAGTTTTGGGCACAAATTCATTCATACACCAAACCCAAAGATTATGACCACCCAATGTTTACATCAAAAATTAGTAATACACTGTTCCAACCATGCAAAAACAGAAAGTAGTGACCGGGGTCCTAAATTCTAGGAGCAAGAGGCCTCACACACCCATAGGGTGTCATGCTTCATCATAGGCACTGCTCCTCGTCAGACCGGCACCCTGGTGGGGGGGCTCTTTGCCGGAGATCTTTTTATATGGTGGTGCCGTGACCCCAAAGGTGACTGAAGTGTCAACGGAGATCAGAAAATAATATGGTTTAAAATTGACTCTCAAAACCGCCACTGAGACAGTAGATTTTATTGGACCAGATGGACGGTCAGGGCCAAGGCTAAAAATAAAGTCAGAAGAGTGAATAAAGAAATTTAAGATTAATCAATCTTATAGTGAAAAAAATATATATCAAAGAAAGGAGTCTGGGAATTCTCCAAAGTCTACCCTCTCATGGGTCAACATGTTTCGCATCCTGGTGGTCCAAACGGATCCAGTGATCCTTCATCAGGACCTTATGTGACTATGTGTATCTCCTGAATAATAAGGGCCACATATATTTCCAAACAAGGTATACAAGTTACTATAGGCCAGCAAATAGCTTGGGGGAGTAACAATCACTTACATGAATATGGAACCAATAGTTCCTAACTCGTGCCCGTCCTAAACTTGAAGACGAGCATCCTAGGAATACACAGACCAATGGTCCAGCGCTAAATGACGTTTGGTACAGGTGCTCTGGCCAGGCGGTAACCTACCCCGGTCCGTGGTTCCTGAAGATATCCCAATAAGTATCAACACCTAAAAGCACAGAGTAATGAAACAGCAATAAATATTCAAATGCATAAGTAATGGTACATTCATAACTATCTCTTTCATGGTGTTACAGGTAGTATGATATGTAACCTCCACTGTAAGATTATTTACTTTTGTAATTGTATTTGTTACATCAAGGATGAAGTTAAGAGCATTGAATCTGATGTGTGAGTTGTGAGTTGCCTGTCAGGATGAGTTATGGATTGTCTATCTAACCATGACTTGCACATTTTGGTTTTAATTTGCAACCATAACTCTATATTAGTCATGTTTTTTCAGTGACTATCTAGGAGTTCTTTGTAAACATATATAAAGCGATCTATAACTTCACTTTAACTTTTGTTTTTGTGTGAATGGATATATCTGTGTCAATATCTGTTTGCATGGGGAAAACAATCTTGGCGTACTGGTAAAGTTCAGGCACTGCTCGATTAGATGCTCAAATATATTATTAAAGAGATGCTCTGCCCTTAGATTTATGGAGATTCTTTCACAAAGCTTGCTGAAGTTGGGAACAGGAGGATTAAGCGCAAGACCATCTGAGTAGAGTGACCTGATTGCTCTGTGTGCCCCAACTTGTCGCCTCTCTCTTTAGGTCCCTTGTTACTCTTGTTTTACAATATGCAGCCTGAACCACACAGGTGCCCTTACTCCTGGAAGGCTATTGCCATGGATCTGGACACAAAACTTCCACTGGGTATCAATGTTAAGCCTTTAAGAGCTAGATTGTGGATTGTATGGAGCGGTGTGAATGAAGAGCTACTTGTGGAGCATAAACAGGTACCCAAAGAGGGTACCCAGGTCCTTGGGTGGGATACTGCCTCACCCAACTGTAAGTGGCCCAGTGTTCCCACGCCCACATTCCCCTTGTGCCGGAACACCAGACTGAATTTTCCTGGCCAGGTGTTATTGTTTCAAGCTTTGCAGCCCAGCCCTGTTCCCGTCCAGCCCCCTCCTATGGCACAGGGCAGCAATAATGTTTCCCTTAGCCAGACCACATCTGCCCCAGCCTACTGCCACGAAACCCACCCTCCTCCCCCGCTCACATTTACCGACTGCTCACAACAGATGCCAGATATGAGAATTAATCCTCATAGAATTTGAAGTTCCTTGCAGAGTAAACCCTCCAGGGCTGGCCTTACACACCAGCCACAGAGCACCTGGATACCGTCATGGGTGATAAGCGCTCTATTAAAACATGGCTAACAAATTCAAACATAAAATAAAAACATAGATAATAGAATTTTGCCCAGAACAATGGGATGTGTTCACAGTTATTCTCCTTTCCACGAGGAATAACGTATGATAACTTGATTTAAGTGCAGGAATACCTCCCTGAAGCTTAATTTTTGCCAAACAGTACTCTTAGGGGCACCAAGGACGTAGATACCGTTGGCGCAGCAGGTGCAGTGGCACCAGGGCCCAGAGCTCTGATTGGACCATTGAACCCTGATGATTGCTGTCTCTGTCCACTGCAACAGGAGTCAAAGGGGGACTTTTCCTTGCTTCCACCAGGGCCCCTGGCATCCTTGCTGTGCTTGTGTCCAATCCTGCATCACTTGCAATCCGGTGCCTTCCCTCTAGAACACTCTGGTCCCCCACTCACCACTAGGACAGAGGCAACGGAAAAGGCTGGGTGGAAATGGCATCCGGCTGCACACATGCAGTCGTGACTGATCAGCAGCAGGCCTTCTCTTCCCTGACACGAGACAACGCGGTGTGCAGCCTACACAAGGCTCTATTCCATTCTTCACACCCGGTAATGAGCTGCTTGCATAACACACGGCGAAAAGAAAATTGCTTTCAGAGCTGTGTGTTAGGTTTTGCAGTTGTTATCGTTCTTATTTCACCACAAAAATAACTTGCAAATTGCACCTCCTTTCCCGCCCCCCGTGGTGTTCATTCGATCAGCGCCTCCCTGCCATGCTAAATTTAAAAAGCAGTTATGAGATATTGTTCAATCTGTCTTTTGAGTTCTGTTTGCTCCTTTTCAGATTATTTTAGGCGGAGTCCTGCTGGTGTCACCTAAACAAGCAGGACAACGCTGAAAGGCAGCACCACTGTCATTATGCACATCTGTGGCATCAACGTTAATTAGCTATAGCCATGGTCACTGGAATTATGCGGCAGGAGAGGGCCAAATTATGCGGCGGGATTGAGTAAATTATGCGGCAAGAAAAGGCAAATTATGTGGCATAAAGCAGCACATTTTGCAATAGTTTGACTTCATTATTTTGGCATTTTTAAACTTGTAACTCTCTGGGACCACGGTCAACCTCACTGGCCCCAGTTTAACACCCGATTATAGCAATAAGCAACAGAAAGGTGACCACTCCAGATTTGCTAAGGCCATTCCACTGTGTGGCAACACATGTCACAATTTTAGTAATTTTTGAACAGTTTCAGCCAGAAACAATTTTTTTGGTCAAAACCTGCAGATGATGGATTGTGTGGCAAATGCAGCAAAACTATAATTATGTGAAGATCAACACTGCCTCACACCCGCATAGTTCCAGGGGCACTGGCTATAGCTGAAATTGATGAAAAGTAACTAAAACACTGCACACGGACTGCAGTGATGGCCCCAAAACCTATCACCATTCACCTGTTGACTGCTGTCTTCAGTCTTTAAAGTGGCAGTTTTCCAGAAAGCCTAGTTTTCGTGGTGCACCCAAGGGTAGTTCATCCAAATATTTGCCTTTCATTCTGGGATTTGTAGTCCTCGTTTTATTTTTAACTAGGCAAATAGTCTTAAATATTTTTTATGGGTCTGTATTGTTTCGTATCATTAAGAGTGTGAATCATGTATTTACACACAATTTCATATGTAGACTGTTATTATGTGAGTGACTTTAAAACTAACTTCCTATAATGCGTAGAAGAGCGTTTTTGTCTAATGTATGTAAACTAGGTCACATTTCTGTGCAAACACCATCTTGTCTAAGATGGAAGTCATCATTGTCTCTCATTCTGTGTGTCCCCCCGGGCACACATCATGTACCCACAAGCCCCACAGAAAACAGTCAAGCTGTAATGAATTTAGGTATTTTCCACTGTTATTGTTGTTCTGCTCCTGTTGAACCTTCCCCACTTCAGATGTAATTTGCAAAGTTTCATTTCCTTCTGCTTGTTCACCAAGACTTATTCATTCACATAACATTCTATTGTTAATGTATCCAGTTCTGTTTGAGTATCTCTGGGGGACATTTTCATAGAGGGTAATGAATAATTATTCATGTTGCTGTGGGTTAGTGCTTTGGTGTTAAGGAAATATGACATTTATTTTTCATGTGCTCTGATTTGCTGAAGAAATGATACATTTGCTCACACCATGATGAAATTTCAGAAATGTTGATGTTTTATGCAAGAATAATGTATAAAAACCCTTGTTTTGGCGGTCAGCCGGGAGCTTTCCTGAAATTTTCTAGGGATGCTGTCCATTTTTCTATTGATTTTGCTGTCCATTTGGGACTTAGAATAATTTCAGATTTTTTCATAATTTGTGTTACTCCGCCTTCAGAACCTTCATGGCATTGATTCGGTATCACTTTATTTTTTGTAATAAAATGATTTAAGTTTTCATGTATCTACATCTCCGTTATTGAGGTGGACAAATTATTCTAAAATTGAAATGATTTAAAAACTTGTATTTTTCCTGATTTTGGTGTTTTGGGAGTTGCCTTAACGTGGAGACACATTGTCTTGTGAAATTGAGGCTCAATGCTGTCTCCAGTGCAGTAAATGTGTGAAGATTGTTTGAGGTAAATTTTGGGCTCTCTTGATTTTGAGTACCCTTTTGCTCTGACAATAGCATTAAGAGTCCCAAAATGCAAAGCTAACGAGCACTGGTAAAGCCAGTAGGCTGCACTATTGGCCTTGCCGGTGCTTTTTGGTGATGCTCTACAGAGATACGTCCGGCATCGGTCAAAAGGGGGAAAAAAAAAAGAAAAGTAAAAGGTGCAGCTGTAGTGATCGTGTCATTTTGGAAGTGCTCGCATGTGACAATATATGTGTGTGAATGTATCACCAAAGCATGCCCAAAAATTATACACACTTAATTTTGTTATCTACCCATCCAAGGTGGATCGGTGAAGAAGACATCTGATTGGTGTGGCGCCAAAATGCTTGTCAGACAAAGCGTCCATTAGCAATTTGCTGCCGTCCCATCCCAAAAAATTTAAAAAAGGATCACCGTGGTAACAAAGGAGCAGGTGGAGGGCAACAGGAAGAGGGCGGGTGGAATAAAATAAAAATAAAGCCTGATAGGCGAGAATAGAAAATTAGCATGAGAGCAACAAGGGGTGGAAGAGAAGCACCCAAGGGAGAAAGCAACATGGAGTGAGGGGGCAGGAGAGAAGCACAGGAGTGGGGGAGCAGGAGACAAGCCAGAGAGCGAGCGGCAGAGAAGCTGGAGAGTACATGGAGTATGGGGGAGGTATTTGGCAGGAAGAGAAGCACATGAGGGATAGAGCTGGAAAACACATGCACTGTGATCGAGTGCTTAACCAAAAATAGAAAGTTGTTCCTTAAAAGTGAGCAGTGGAAGGATACAAATCAGTGAATCAAATTAATGGCAAAGAGACTATGCTTCAGAGGAGCATACACATGAAGGTGAATGCGGGCCATCAAATAAGAGGCAAGTTAATGAGAGTGACAGTAAAGCCGACCAATGGTAAGCAGTGGGCCGGCTGTAAGCCTACTATAAGTTTTTGCGAAGCCCACAAAAGGTATTTTGCTACCAGACAGATTTTGCTGTCTGGCAGGCGAGACCTAATATCCTGGACTCACCACGGACCTTGGAAACTAAAATGCTCTGGACAGTGTTTGCATCTCCAATTGATTGGGTGAATTACTTTATTCTAGGGCAAGGCACCAAAAAAAGTTAGATGTAATCCAAACACAGTGCTAAGAACTATTCCTTCTGAGTCACCCAAATATTTGAGGGTGTTTGTGTTGGAATGCATTCACTAACCTTAAAATATGGCTCTAGAAAATACATTTTGTAATTAGGATGCCCAGTATAAAATAGACACAACATTTATTACAAGAGATTTGTATTGGCAAGGTGTGTTCTGCATAGCATACTTTGCAAAAAGCAAGTTTACTACTAAAGGTGGAAAGGAGAGTGTAAATAAAATGCCAGACCTGTCCTAACAAGCAAGATGAAATCAGAACTTGTTGGTGAATAACATTTTGATTACTATCTGCTGAATGAGTATAGTTTCTTTTCTCAAGCATTACACTTCATTTTGTTGCCATGCCATGCAGGCTGAAATGCTTTTAAAACAGCTTGACGAGAACGTTGTGGAAAGTGATACCTAATTATCAGTAATCACAACAATAGTTTTCTATATAGTGCTTTATTCCATTGTTTTGCCTGTCTCTGGGGAATGTAAATAACAGATGTTCCTGTTACCCAGTTTAATGGTACTCATTTTTCTGACTTTAGAAGGCTAGAGCTCCGAGTTGGCATTGCAGGGATTTGAACCTGAGCTGTACCCTACACAGCAGATGTTAGCAGTGAGTGTTTAACAACAATCTGTGAGTCGACGTTAGGTGCTGCACTTCCTGCTATGACATTCCACAGTAGGGTCTAGGTTTTCCCCTAAAGGGTGTCAATCAAACTGTACCCACTCCTGTAGATAGAGGTGGGTACTGCTCACTCATACCAGGCTGTGGATCAGCTGACGGTTGCTGTTCAAGGGTGCAGCCCTTATTACCAGAGGTAGCAGCGCACCAGCTCCCCCATTTAAAATCTGTGGATTATAGTCCATTGCGTTACCTGTGGTTGATGGTTAACTTGTTTAAAAAGGGTGCCAGGGTGCCTGTCAGGAGACTAATGCAGTTTACACCAGTAAAACACAACTACTAACCATCACACTCCTGCAAGTGGGACAATTCAGACTATTCCAGGCCCCCAAAGCTACAAGAATGGCTTAGGTGGCAGGTATTAGTCAGTTTTAGTGTATATTGGATCAATGAACAATTGTGGTTGTGCTCATCTCTAAATTAGACAGACAGCGACACCATGTGGCAGACTGTCATCAGTGCTGGTGTTGACAATTAGATGCCAGTGCAGAGCACCAGAAACTACTGGCTCAAATTAAGCACTGCCTGTATTTGGTTTGTGTGGGATCAGGAGAAAGTGTACAAGGTCAGTGGTGTCTGCAACACATTCAGTGCAGGTCTGTACCAAAAAGTGGTCTTCCTGCAAGTGCCCTCCTTCTTCTGTCGATGTGGCACATTGCATGCACTTTGTTCCCTGATATTGGAGTTTTATTTTGGGCTGCTGCAGAAGAAACATATCTGCCTCAGTTATTCTCCACTGTATCTGAAACATCCTCTTCTTGCTTCCTGTATTGAGCTGAGTTATACCTAGCAACCAGGAGATATTAGCCAAGGATGTCTATGGATGCACATCTCTGAAAGTCCAAGAATGTAATGCAAAATCCCAGGAAAGACAATCCCTTCTGATTGGAGCTGTGCTTGGATTGGGACTAGAGCTTGCACTTTGATTGGCTGTGGTTCCCGCCAGCATCCTCAAAGTGGAATCAAGTAGGATAAAATACTGCCCCCTTTCAAACATGAGGTTTTCATTCACCTGGACTGTAGTGAGACTCTGTGTTCCTACCCAAGAGAGGTAATTTGCCAGCGACAAGATCTGGTTGGTGGCTGTTTCTCATCCAGTCCATGACCAGGTCTAGGTTGCAGAAAAGACGCTGCTACACCTAGACTTGGAAGAAGTTGACAAGGACCTACTGAGAGGGCTGGAAAGAAGAGGCCTCCGACCAAGTGGACAACAAGCTACATCCAGCTGACTGAATCCTACATGTTGGACACCTCAAGGAGCAGAGACACTAGGAGGCCATGTTTACCTTGCAGCCCTGATGGCCAGAATAGCCAGAGAAGTGATTGCAGCATCAGAGGCTCAATCCATGCTGGGAATCAATCAATTAATCATTCAATCAAACAGGATTTATAGAGCACAGCTAATCACCCACAAGGGTATCCAGGCATTGAATGTGATGAGCCTACACCATCCTATTTGTTCAGTAACCCAGGATAGCCCTACCTACCCAAATTCAAACCCGGTAACAAACAAAGGGTGTTCTTATTCACCCACTGTGTCCAGGTTACTGGAGCTATCAGTCTAACGCAAGAACCATTTGATCAGTTGTATTAATCCCTACCATTCCATTGTTATAGGTCTTAAGAGTTAAAGATGATGGCTGGCCGTAAAACCCAGTTGAAAGTAGACAGGGTTTCGGGTGCAGTGGGTGCCTCTGCCAGCAGTAATTCTTTACTGCAAAGCCAGTCTTGAGATATCCCCCACGCCCTCTGAGGTTTGGTACCCCAGCGGGACTTGGCTTGGGATGCCCACAGCAACCAGCCGCCATCCCTCCAGCATAATCGTTGGACCAGCTGTATCCCTAACTTGTCCACATGTCTAGTGACCATGCCCAGGGCATCAGTTTTACGACAGGCGGTCTGTTTTAAAAAATATATATATTTTAATGATTTCTTGGCTTTTTTGTGAAAAGAAGGTGGTAGAAATGGGCAAAAGTGGAACAACGCAAGTTTCTAAAATGTTGACACAGTTCACAAGGCAGGAGGATGGTTACTTGTGTATGTTCTAGCACCCTGTCACTCCCATTTCCTTGCAGGTTGTGGAAAATCTACAGGGAGGCGGAGGTAACACATAGATGCTATGATATCTTTGTGTCTTTCCATGCTGGTTACTAGTGAGAAACAACTAGTAGGACAGAAGCAGTACAAACTTGAGGCAAGAAGGTTTCAATGCAAAATCAACCTTCTACCAATAGGAGAAACTAGTTGTATAAACCTACCTGGATCTTTCCAGTACCGGTGAAAATGCTGAAGGTGGCGTTACCAGCCATGACCAATTCCGATAGCAGTTTGCACCATCTGTAGAGCGCTATTGAGAAGTCAAAACTTAACCAGCCATACTTCTCTGTTCAATTAAACACTTCAATCTCTAGCATAACTAGGATTGACAAAGACAATGGATCTATGTTGGCTGCCAGCCGTTTTGCTTTGTCAATACTTTTTATGGGCGAGCACAAAGTGCTGCGTCCATTCTGTAATCTCTCCTTGGGCTTGAAACCACGCCCGTGCCACGTCAGTCACTTACATTGGTTCGCGGGCTTGCCTTTTAAAATCCACTTGCTTTCATTTGTGAAAGGCATGCATACGTCATGCCTTTTCTGGTGTTTAGCCCACCTACACAGCACTGGTAAAGTACCAAAAACATACGAGGCTCGATGTGTTCAGCCTGGAGTCCGGACTACTTTATCTGTTTATTTTCCACGCAGCACAAACGCGCTGCATTTTACATAGCGCGATCGTGGTGCGTTTTTTTTTGCTTTTCAGCGCTAATAGCTCTAACTCGAGCAAATGCGAGACCTGTTGCATTGAAAATGCTTGTTTTGATTTCTTATGGCTTTGGAAACCTTTATTGTTAAGGAAGCTGCCTGGCCCTCACCAATCTAAACAAAATGTCTAAAAACTAAAATATTTTTTGGTCTTAAAAAGCACCCAGTGCAAAACTAATCATAGGCACATAAGGGAACTACTTTCTCTGTGGATGTAGTCCTTGGGAAAGGACAGAATGCTGTCACTCCTGTGAAGTTGGCCAATGGCTGAAGTGAGCTGGCTGATTGCCCCATGCTATATGCTGTGATGGGTGATAGAAAGATGTGAATGACACCATAAGAGACTAATGGATGAAGAGCGCTGGCAGGAACCCCTTATAAACAAATGTATTATACATATACATTTGGTAAAATCATAAGGACTTGCTAGCACCAGACCTCAAAATGTCAATTAGGGAGCAAAAAGATGAAAAATGCCCACAGTTGATCTCTGTGAGTAATTTACAATTCTCAGCTTCCAATATTAGTGGGTCAGGCAAAGCCTTTTTAGGTCAAGCCTACTTAACAGAGTATTGGGATGTCTGTTGTGAGGCATATTGTGGCTTACCAACAATATGAGGGGGCTTGGAGCCCGCCCATTACTTTACATTGGTTGACTTTCCTTGTCACTCTCTTTTGCCAACATCCTATTCGTGTCCTAGCATGTGAATCTTTTATTTGTCCCTCTTATGGAATATTACCTTCTTTACGTTCTCTTTGGTTGGTTCGCATCGATTCTTTCAACCGCTACTTTTTTTTATTTTGTATGATTAGGGTACGCATGTTTTTGAGTCGTGTCCCTTGTGTAGGCAGGTCTCTCCCCCTACAATCTGTGTGGCTGTTTGTTGCCCGACTGCTTGTCCCCGTCTCTCCCTCTTTCCCTCGCCCATGTGTTTTTCCCCATTTCTTTCCCATCCACGGTGCTTTGTTCCAACCCCAATATTGCTCTCTGCTACCCTCCCCACTGTTGCCTTTTCATCCACTCCAACCATCACCCATTGCTTTTGCATCCCCACTTGAATTATTCGGTATTTACCCTTAAACCTCACCTGTGTTACTTTGTCATTCCCCCAACCACCCCTGTGTTGCTTTAGGCAATTGCATCATTCTGTAGGTGTGAATACGCGTGCTGCTCTTGCATACAAAATGACATGGGTGGCTGTGTCAAAGTTTTTTTTTTTTGTTTTTTGTTTTGCTGCATAACATAGTGACTGCTCTTCAACGTGGCTAAAAACTACTGGCAAAGCCAATACTTTACAAAGGCGAGATCTGTTCTCTTTGCCAGTGCTTGTTTCCCTTTTGGGATCGATAACAGGAGATAGGAGGTAACAGTTGCAGCTGGTGCGGGGCAGGGTGGTGGGACAGGGGTGGCGAGGACGGTGGTAGCGAGGGTAATGAGTGATGTGGGGCACACAAAACAAAAACGGAAAGGAAAAAAAAAACATACCTGGCGCATCTTCAGGCTCCACCCACAGGCACAGGCTTCCAGCCTTCCCTGCAGGCAGCAAAAGAGTAGCATCGGGATTGGCCTGAGCACCCTCAATTTGCACTCCCAGGCAGACTGGGAACCTGTGCCTGCTGTCTCCAACCCGGCAACACAGCTCGGGATGGAGACAGCTCAGTGCGCATGTCGGTTTGGCCGTCCTGGGACAGCTGGCCAAACGCACAT
This sequence comes from Pleurodeles waltl, assembly GCF_031143425.1. NCBI lineage: Eukaryota > Metazoa > Chordata > Amphibia > Caudata > Salamandridae > Pleurodeles > Pleurodeles waltl. Next base: position 1,154,737,142 of record NC_090448.1, read on the forward strand.
GCGCACTGACAGCAGTGCCACCACTCCTCCTCCCTGCCTGTCATCCCCCATGGCCCTGCCCCCTTGAAAAATAAAACAATAATAACAATTGTTTATTATTGTTTTATTTTTCAAGTTTTGCAGCTGCTGGTGGGAAGGGGTGGCTCTCCTCGGACATAGCGGAGGACCCACAGCTGTGAGGTAATGGCATGCTTTGATTATGAGTCAAGTGGTATTTCAGTTTTCAGTGTTTGTTATAATTGGTTGTTGTTACTATTGCCGTGAGAAGATCCGACAGCAGAGGTCAAAGATGGAGTCATTTCGATGAAGTAACTGTCTGTCTTCTCTTTCAGACTCGGAGGGGAACCTGTGCCGGAGCGGGCCGCTGCTGCAGATTATCGTAACCATGCACCGCTTCCTCGTCCCATCCACAGACCTGATGCTTCGAGTCAGCACCCTATATCCTTTGCAGAAACCAGAGATGTTTTAAGGCATGGGCAATGTGGGCTCTGGCCCTGGGCCCCAGCCTTTCATGGGGCCCCTGATAGAGCCAGCTGAGTTCTGCAGAAATTCTTGCCCTGATGACCTTGTATAATTCCTAAAAATAAATGTTGTGTTTGTTTTCTGCAACATCCATAAAAAAAAGTTTCTTTTAGATCACAGTAGGACCTCTTAGATGAGAAATGGGAGGTTGTTACTGAGATTATTTGTAGTAACATTTGAGAGCTGTGCTACAATATTGAAAACACACGTCACTATCTCTGAATATTAGATGTAAACACATGTAGAATTGGGAGAAGTGTGTCTGTGCACGGTCAGTGACCTGTCCAGAGAGGGCATGAAAGAGCTGAAATCGAATCATAAATTCAAATCCGTTTGGGGCAGGGATCCCCAAAATAAGTTTGGTCCAGGGCCTCCAAAATCATTAAGATGTCCCTGGCAGAAAACCCACATTTACCAAAATCCCGTCCACTGCCCCATCTCTGCAGGTCGGAGGGGTTCACTATTACCTCAGGCTGCTTACGAGGCTATCACTACATGCTCTGCTCCTCTCTCTTCCGTGCATTCTCCACCCATCTTCTCTGTCTGGGTATCCTTGAGGCAAGGCCATCTAGCATGGGATCATAAGAGCCGGGTGTACTCCAGACTCTTTGCATATCCACTTAAGGTACATTTTACACAATCAGTCGCTATATTGCGTTTCACTGCCGTAGTGCCTTGACGAAGGCCTGGGGCTTTAACACAGTGCTTCTGGAGGCAGGGAGATCTAGTTGTCTCTCCTCTTAGGAGAGGTTTTACATACAAATAAACAGATTTATTGGAAGTTTTGCGAGGTTCTCTTGCTCTGATAACTCCCTCTTTTAGGATAGTGGATCGTAAATACGGCTGACCTTGTCAGCGTGGATCTGTAAATACGGACTTGTACAGAGCACACGCAGACTGTTTTACGTTTCAGATATATATAGCGCTTTAACGCTGAAGCTTCTTGGTGCTACAGTAGGTACACACACCAAAAAGAATACAATGCAGATATTACTGACTGAAGAGCAAAGTTTTAGCCCTTTTCTTAAGAGCAGTGAGCAAGGATCAAGTCAGAGTTGTTTTGGGTGTTTTTTTTTTTTTTTAGTACTGAGAGGCATATTTACAAGGAAGTCGCGTGGCGCTGTGCAAAATTAGCAGCGCTGTGTCAATTCAGGGATGTACCGTATTTACAAAAATACAGTGCACCCCTGTGTTTCCCATAGCGCTGGTGCTAAATTTAGCTGCCTAGTGCCAACGCACTACAGTGATAATTGTCTAAGTGCAGGAAGGGACACCTTCCTGCACATAGACAATCAATAATGGCCTTTTGTTCTGTGTGCTGCACAAAGCAGCACACATAGCAAAAGCAAAAACAAGGCGAAATTAAAGTATTTCTCCTTGTTGCACCATGCTAACACCACCCTTGCATCCGGAGGGGGGCAGGAGGGAGGCAATATTTAGAAGGCAGCACAAAAAGTGGCTTAGCACCGCCTTCTAAATGTGGCACTCTGCACAGCGCTACCGGAGCACCAGAAAAAGTGACGCTCTGTCGGCACTAGGGGCTTGTAAATATGCCCCTGAGGGGCAGATTTAAGAACCCCGAATGCCTCCTTGCGCCACAAAGCATCATTGTTTTTTTTTGTTTTTTTTTTTACACCAATGTGGCCCATCGAGGCCAAAATCACGGCACCAAATTTGCAAAGTGGGGCAATGCATGCATTGCCCCACTTTATAGCCCTTTGCACTACATTATGCCTGCGCCAGCCATAATGTATGCAAAGGGGGCGTTCCCTGCAAAGCTCAGAAGTAGCGTCAAAAATGTTGACACTAGTTCCCTAAATACCGCTATGGTGCACCATATCTCAAATACGGCGCACACATGGTGGCGTTAGGGGGCACTAAGGGACGCAAGAAAAGTGGCGCTGCACTGGATGTAGCTTACCTTTTCTTAAATCAGGTCCTAAGTGTTTAATGAAATGACAATACGACAACAATGAACAAACAAGAAGTAAACAACTTTGAACTCGACAGAAATGTTTTTAAAATATTTGGAACAGTTAATTCAAATCTGGGATATTCATTAAATCCTCCCGATCGTAGCATGGAACAAGTGTTGAGTAAGGTTGCACACTTTTCGGGGTCCTAATCCGGGGTGGAGGTTCCACTGATGCAGCAGGTGCAGTGGCACCGGGGCCCATCCAACCCTGATTATTGCTGTACTTTACAATTGAAACAACAGCTGGGGTGCATTTCCTCCCTTTCCCTCGGGCCCAGGAGCTTTCACAGCGGTCGCTGTTAAAATACCTCTTTAAAAACATTGCTAATTGTGACTGAGGATTTCAGGGGCACACTGCCCACCCGCTACTGTGGGGGCATTATCACCTCTGCCCGGGGAGGAGTGACAATCTGCCACATCTGGAGTTTTTCAGCACCATGAAAGCGGCTGCATCTGCCATTGAAGGACGTCACGTGACGAGTGGTGTGCTACCATTTATAACTGCAGCAAATGGGTAACAAAACAACTCTCGGGGGAGCGAGTTGAAAGGAGCGGCGGTGCTGCTCAAGGGTCCTCCTCTTCGGAACAAGAGCGTCACAGTGCGTGAGAGCGCGCAACGTGCGTCCAACAGAGCCACGCGCCTCTCTGCGGTAAACAAGTGCTGCAAGGTATTATTGACAGTCTGGGAGCAAAAACAGGCTTTATATAGAATTGAGCCATGGAAACCGCTGCAAACCTGTGTGAATGTACATATAAATAAATGTACGTATATATTTATAAAGTACTTAAGTGAATGTTGGAACATGCCTACAACATGTTTGTGTTTTGAAGAGAGAAAAAACAAGTGTTTATCTTTGAGTGTGTGGTGTGTGTATATATATATATATATATATATATATATATATATATATATATATATATATAGCAACCCACATAGAAAGAGGAAAAACCGGGAGAAATAAAGTTAATTTGCCTCGTTACACCGCCCCCGGGCAGGTGTAGGCTTTTGATCCTTGTAAGTCAGGGAATGCATCAAAATCCGTGGGTGTTGTGTGGAATACCCATGGAACGTCTCTTTGACACAGAGTAAGGCAATGCAGCAACTTGCCCTACGTTGCCTTTCTCTATATCTACAAGGCCATGAAAAGCCACGCAAAGTGGCTTTGCGTGGCCTTGTAGAAATGGGTCTGCAGCCTGCACTGCAACACAAAAAGTGACCCACCGCAGCACAAGTTGCTTGTAAATATGGCCTTGGGTGTTCAGGAATGCTTCTGTGTGATGTGTTAGGACCACTCAGCATCTCAGGTATATCCTCTTGATGGACCACCACATCTTGAAGATGGACTGTATCTTGGAAATGTCTATCTGATGCACACTATGATGACAGTGCCCTCCAGAAGCAGCACATCTTGGGTTGGCCTCCCAGTGCACCATCTTGTGTAGATGCCCTTCTAATAGAATGCATGTTAAATGTGCCCTTGAGAGGTACCACCTCTTGAAGATTGCCACCTGAAGCACCTCATCTTCTAGATGCCCGTATGATGCGCTGCTTCATGAAAATGCACACCAGAAGTATCAGATCTTAAGGATGCCCAACTGAAGCTCTGCATCCTCATATTGCCCTTCTGCTGCTGTGTGTCTTCAAAGATGCCCACCCAAAAGCACCACACCTTGAAGGTGCCCACCCACAAAACTAGATCTTCAAAAAACTGGTGCATCGCACACTAGGATGTCGGCTAGAAATATCACATCTTCAGGAGGCCTGCCAACACCACCACCTTGTGTAGACACACATCTAACAAAATACATCTTGAAGATGGTCCCCATAAGTACTTCTGGTGATACTCACCCAAATCACCCCATCTTCATTCTGACTGATGGAGTGCATCTTGTAGATGGCCACCAGAACATCACATCTTGAGGATGCTCATCTGTACCACCAGATCATGTGGATTCTCATCTAATGCACTCTAGCTTGATTATGCACACCAGAAGCAGCACCTCTTGAAGATGCATGAACCCACACGGCTTTTTAATGCTCCTGTGATGCAAATCATCTTGAAGGGGGAACACAAGCACAGCATGTTAAAGATGGCCACTGGAAGCACCACAGGTTTGAGATTCCCATATCCCACATTATGCACTTTATCTTGAAGATGTTCTCCAAAGACACAATGTTTAGTAGGCAAACACAAGCAGCATCAGATCTTTGTCTTTAATGCCCATAGTTTGTCGTGCTTAGGTCTCTGTCTAATTTGCCATGAAGTCTTTCTTCATCTTTTGATCCTCTCCACCCATGGTAACTTTGGGATGATCGGGGCCTAGTCACAAAATTATTTTGGGGTACATAAAGTAGTACTTCTGTAGTAGTCTTTTACATACCCTATACATGCCTTTGTGAATAAACCCCAAAACATCTAAAATGGGAGCAAAATGGGAATATTCACAGAATATCCATGTACAGTTAGTACAAATACAAAATATGATGCCCCTCTTTGCTGTTATACAAATAGGCAATAGGACATTTCAGGGCTGATTCATAAAGACGTGAGAGTATGTAAAATAGTCCTGCTGTGGTACGACTTGCTGTGCTTATAAATGCTTTCTCGAATCAGTCCCCCATTTTCAATCTCAGGAAGAAGTTACTTGAATTTTTTGGCTGCTTGTGCCCAAACGATGTATTTTTGATTTCCTATTGTTTATTGGTTCATTGAAGAACTGTATTCTTTGTGGCTTAAAGCCAGCGTTTTACTTCTCTTCTTCTACATAGTTGATGTGCTGCCTGCACAAACGTGTTTGTTACCAAGCAACCAGATGGTGTTTAAAGCTATGCACAGAGATGTCACCTATAACGACACCTATCTGGACCTACCTGGCTTTGGTCTTCTGCTGTTCACTTTGACACATACATATTAGTATCTTTTTTACCTACGTACATTTACCTTTTATTTATTTGTGAGTTTTATTTAGCACTGTGCATCTCTTCACTGATATGTCAGAGTCTTGCCATGTTGAATTAAAAGCACAATCTTGTCCAATAAAGATCAAATCATCTATAGATCTTGGTTCTTATCAGAAAGTCCACGCTCTGTACCATCAATGCTATGGTCTAGACAAAGGCTATTCAGATTGGTTAGGTTTCTAGGATTCTTCTGAAGTACAAGTATTGGAGTTCTACCCTCTAGTTTGGGTTCAGAATAGTCCACAAATTCAGGTCTTGACCTTCTATGGACCTGCCTGCTCTGTATTTCTTTTGACTCCTCTGTATTTCTTCCTTTTGTGGTTTGTTGAGTGATCCAATGCAGTGTAGCTGGCCAGAGAGTCTTGGGTGAGACGTAGCAGGCTTGAGGAGACGATACACCTGACGGCACGATGCCGAGGTTCTCAGAAGCATGGCTGGAGACCAGAGTCCCCCTTGCGTCATCCCCCTACATTCTTTCCCTGCACTTCTTTGAACACGAAGACAATGGTAATGCAATCTAGACGGTACATGTTGTATTCATCGGAACATTTTCCGCTGGCAGTAAGTATTTATAATGACTACAATCAAATTGTTGTTTGGCCGCCTGCCTGTGCTTCAGACGGGTCTTCCTGGAAATTTAATGAACATCTTCCGGTCCCAGGACTAGACTCCCTGTGCTTTCTCCATCTTGCTTCTATTCATATCCTTTGAACATTTAAGTTGGAAGCAGAATCTGGTCCCTGTCTTAGGAGGCATACAAGCTTCTAGGCGCTTCAGGACAGGTATATAGCTATTCGAGCAAGAGGTGCAAGCTTCAGGGGTTGTTCTCTTACCTATGGAATATTAGGCAGACACCAACCCTAGCTGCACAGCAGCCCTTTGGCCCTGTGCAACTTTCTCTCATAGAGGACTTGAAACTGGAACAGCAAGTAAGGTACTGGGGCCCCACTTTTACACTCCACAGGCAGACCGTAGACGTGGATCACTTTCTGAAACTGTAGAAGCAGTTTATGGTAGTTTTCCTTTCAAGTGTCCCTTCTACATAGTTCTTCTGACACAGCCTTTGTGTATAGTGGTCAGGGTTGGACTGAGACAGAAAACAGGCCCAGGCATCAAAATAAAAGTGACTCCCAGACCCCAATTAGCTAAAAAGAGCTAAAAAAGTGGCCCACATTTACAAATCGGAAATGATTTGAACAAGACACGCTATGTGGGTGTTTTGCATTGAGCAGAGTACTATATTAGGGATTAAATCATGGCACTCCTGCGGCTCCCAAAATTAACACCCGAGGTAGCCTTCCAATAGAATGAGATCTGTGCTAGAGTCCCCTTTCTGCACTCAAAGGTGTACATTTACTCAAAGGTTAGCTTTGGGGCTGTACAGAACAAACCCAAGCCCCCCCCCCCCAGAGCACAGTCAAAGAAAAGCCACCAGTCAAAATCTGAGCCCACAGAAAAGATGCATGCTAGCATTTAACTCATCCCAACTTCATCCATTAGCAATTTCTACTAACTGGGGTGGGGTTTTACATCACAGGGCAGGCAGGGAGTCAAAGCATTCAGTGCTGTTCTCTGTTTAATGTATTCAACTAACCCAGGAGCTGGAGCACAGAATGATGTTTCTACTCTGGATTTAGCTCACAAAAGGAAGTAGAAGCCACTGCATAAGGAGGGTAAAGGCCCAGATTTATGGACTTCATGAAACGGAGCCCTGCATGAAAGTTTGCAGCTCTGCGTTACGCAAAAAACTGAAAAGAGCGCATCCTAGATTTAGCAAGAGCTGTTGGCGATACATTGTGCAAAGCCAAGCCAGCAGTGTCTATCCTAGGATACCTACTCTAGGTACACCATGTAGTACACATTCCTACACATACACACCAGCACAGGGTCCGACATGTAAGATATGTGTGTGAGCATAAAGCACACATCACAAGCAGGTGCACCAGGCGATGTGGCGTGGACTCCTTGCTTGCACCTACACCCACCTGATGTTAGGATCTGGTGCAAAGCTAGATCATGCTAATTTAACAGATCTAGCTCTGTATCAAACCCTCAGGTTTCTGTGCTGGCCTGCCTTAGACATGCCTCTTGCATACATTAACCGCCGTAGAGCGGTTTGGGAGTAACACGAGGGTTAGCGTTTAACAAAAATAGCTTTACCGTATGCAAGTTGATCCGTCGCTGATGCTGCTGCTGTTTGCACCGCTTAGTTCAGATTCGTGAAGCACAAACACCAGTGCAAACCTTTAGTAAACCTGAGCCAGTGTTTTAAAATATCTGCAACAGGCATCTCTCCTCAGGTCCCTCCAGAGAAGCAGCACCACGGATGCTACATCAGCACTTCTGAAGCTTTCCTTCTACAGGGTGCAGTGACACCTGTCAGTGATGATGTACTCTACCCTTCCAGTCCAACACCATAGGGCAACCCAGTGATCCCTCAGGAGACTGGCTACAAATGTGTACAAACACAGATTGACTCCTGAAGGAGTAGTCTGTACAGTTACTTCGTAAGTGGATTGGTAAATATCATATCCGATCCTCCAAACAAATTAATAGTGCATTCCATTATTTGCATTAGTTGTACTGCCGAAAAGAAATTATAAAATAAATGGTAAACTGCTTACTTTACCGTATAGTATAAAAATCATATGTATTTATTCAACTGCAATGCATCTTTACTTAGGATCAGTGAAACAGCAGAAGCCACTGTCACGAAGGATCACACAGAGGTCATCCAGTCAAGTTGTGCTACATTTTTGTTGTTGTCCTTTTTATGGCCCATGCTTGCTATATTTTCTATAAAAAGCAACCATTACACCAGCTTGCCTAGGTTGGACCTATTGGCTTTGTCAATGCTAGTTTCTTGTTTGTGTCAAAAACATATTGTTACACTTCTCTTCTATAGGCAGCTTATTTATAGGCTTTGTCCTAGCTTTAGTAAGGTAGAAAGATAAGGATATAATCATATACTTAAATTTTTAAATAGGCACATCTTCTTAAGTCATTGAAGCTGTATTCCTGAACAGTCAGTTTTTGAGACCTGCGTCCACTGCTTGGACTTTTAAATGTGGAACCACACTAGATGCACCCCCTTATCCATTCTTTTACACCCTCCTACCTATCTCTTTCTTACTGTAAATGAAGTGTTTCAACAGGATGCAGAGTACAAACCAACAAGTAGGTGCCCCAGAAAAGGAGACCCTTCGATAGTCAAGGGGATTTGTTTCTAGGTACCACATGCAGTCCAACCAGCTTCATCAGCGGAGGGGATACTGGCAGCAACGGGAGCTGCCCATACCCAGTGTGGCCGGACAGCTGACATCATCACTGTGTGCCATGGCTTCGCTGTCCCTTTCCTTAACAGACACCGCACATACGAGGAGGCATCGGAGAAGAAGCTGTCCTCCCGCTGCCTGAAGATATGCTACTTCGTTAGGTATGTCCTTTATTGTTCTTTGTTTTGTGTGTATCACTCTTGATATTCTCTTTTTATGTGCCTATACCTCTTTACATTTCTTTGTGTGTGAATATCTTTATATTTCTCTAGTTATGTGCGTATCTCTTGATATCTCTCTAGTTATGTGCTTATCTCTTGATATTTCTCTAGTTATGTGTGTATTTCTCTTGATATTTCTCTTATGTGTGTATATCTCTTGATATTTCTCTTATGTGTGTGTATCTCTTGATATTTCTCTTATGTGTGTGTATCCCCTAGTATTTTTCCTTTCTGTATGTGTATATCTTTTGACATTTCTCTTGTTATGGGTGCATCATCTCGTGATATTTCTCTTATGTGTGTAGATGTCTTGATATCTCTGTGTATCTCTTGATATTTCCCTTTATGTATGTGTATCTTGAAATTTTTGTGTGTATCTCTAGAAATTTCTCTTTAGCTGTGTGATTATCTTGATATTTCTCTTTGTGTATCTCTTGATATTTCTCTTTAGTCTATGTGTGTACCTCTTGAACATTTCTCTGTGTGTCTCTTGATATTTCTCTTTAGTCTATGTGTGTACCTCTTGAATAGTTTTCTGTGTGTGTGTCTCTTGATATTTCCATTTATGTGTGTATATGTCCTGAAATTTCTCTTTGTTATATGTGTGCATCTCTTGATATTTCTCTTTGTTTGGGTGTGTATTATCTCTTGATGTTGCTTTTGTTATGTGTGTATTATCTCTTGATATTTCTCTTTATGTGTGTGTATTTCCCAACATTTCTTTGTGTGTATCTCTTGACAGTTCTCTTTATGTGCGTATCTCTTCAGATTTGTCTTTGTGTGTGTATCTCTTGATATTTCTCTTTATGTGTGTATATTATCTCTTGATATTACTTTGTTTTGTGTGGGTATCTCTTGATATTTCTCTTGTTATGTGTGGGTATTCTCTCTTGATATTACTCTTGTTATGCTTGTGCATCTGTTGATATTTCTCGTTGTGTGAGTGTATTTCATGATATAGCTCTTTGTTTAATGTCTGGATATCTCTTGGTATTTATCTTTGTGTGTGCATTATCTCTTGATATTGCTCTTATGTGTGTGTATTGATATTTCTCGTTGTGTGAGTATCTCTTGATATTGCTCTTGTTATGTGTGGGATCTCTTGATATTTATCTTTGTGTGTGTATTTCATAATATATCTCTTTGTTTTATGTGTGGGTATCTCTTGATATTTGTCCTTGTGTGTGCATTATCTCTTGATATTTCACTTTGTGTGTGTATCTCTTGATATTTCTTTATGTGTGGGTATCTCTTGATATTTCTCTTTGTCATGTGTGTGCATTATCTCTTGATATTGCTCTTGTTATGTGTGTGTATCTATTGATATTTCTCCTTGTGCGAGTATCTCTTGATATTTCCCTTTGTTATGCATGTGTATCACTTGATATTTCTTTGTGTGGATCTTTTGATATTACTCTCTTTATGTGTATGCATCTCTTGATATTTCTCTTTATATGTCTGTATCTCTGGATATTTCTCCATTATATATGTGTTTGAACACTTTTTATTATGGTGAACATGACACGTATGTGCCTTGAGCTGCTGTAGGACATCAGCCATATGTAATCCCACGGGCCATGTGTTAGATCACATTCCCCAAAGGGCCATTGCACATCTTTCGTGGTAACACATACTGTGTGGAATACCACAGACCCTGTAAGACACCACAGGCTATCTGCTACTCTGCAGTCCATTTTCAGCTTTGCAGACCCCCCTCTTTGATACCTCAGTTCCTCTGTAACATCAGACTTTGTATGACATCACACACAGTCTGTGACACCACATGCCTTCTCTAATGTCACAGACCGCACCTTATGATATCACACACCATCTGTAACTCCAGAGGCAGAACATCCTAGACCCCCTGTGGCATCTTAGCCTAAATCCACAAGCCTTCTGTGACACCACATTCCCTCTGACGTCACACCTCCTCTGTGGCACCAGAGTGCCTTCACAGATCTTTTGTAACAGGGGAATCTCCTTGAACTCCACAGACCTCTGTGGCATCTCAGCTCTTCTCAAACAATACTGATCTCTGCAATAAGCAGACCAATCTGTAACTGCAGACTTTACCCCACCGACAGACCATCTGTAATATGACAGACCCTCTTTATTGTAACTGACCACTTGTACCTGGCGGACGGCTTTTAATGCAACACACAATCTTTAAGCTTTGGCCTTCTGAAATATTGCAGACCCTTGGACCCTGCTCACCCTGCGTGCAAGGTGTTGTTTAATACATTTAAAATGATGTAATACATTGTTTTCTGCAACTGCATAAGTGCATTTTACATTTAGACTTTGGGAGGAACATATAAAAAGTCAATCAAGTATTTTGCTCTTTAAACTGCTGTGCTGACATAGCACCTGCGTGTGGCAAGTAAGAGCGTGAAGAAAAAATGCTATTCTGTACAGTGTCAAGTCACTGAATTCATAATCCGAAGATCTTCAGTACAAGAGCATCACGCGCCAAAGCTCACAGCTTTACTAATTTTGGGATCAACAAATTTCCTCTTGGATCAAAAGACCTAAAACATGCACAGACAAAGCCAGGCTGTAAGGCTTAGTGTTTTTGTTAAAGTAACTGATGCGGATCATCTGTTTAATACTGCCAAACAAATTCTCAACTGGCGTGCGGGCAGAGAGCGACTACACCAGTGATACTCAAGGTACGGCCCGGGGGCCACCTGCGGCCCTCCTAACCTTCACATGCGGCCCCCTCCGACAGCACTAACATTTACAAAGATGTTCAATAAATGGGGAAGCTTTTATTTACAAGCTAACTGGAGTAAAGGGGAAAAAAAGCAAAAAAAGTATCCTACACCATTTAACCACCCACAAAGCCCCACTCTCATCCTGCTGGCAACAATGCGGCCCTCGGGGCCACCACAGACCGTAATTTGTGGCCCCATGGAAAATGTTTGTGAGTATCTATGGACTACACAGTGCTCCCTGAACTCCTGACATTCGCAAGAGATCTTCTAGGGCATGGTCTCCTGATGCCACAGGCCTTACAGGAGCGGGTGGTTCCCACTTAGCCGACATGGGCTGGCATCCTTGCGTTGCTGTGACTTGGTGGCACCTCCCAAACACTTGAAAGTTAACAACCTGCACGCCATCGCACCCCGCTGGACACTGGCATTTGCTCTGCAATCATTGTGATCATATCATTTTGATATTAATTATTACTGTGATCGTAGGGAGCACTGCTACTTTGAAATAAATGGGTATGCCTGGCCCCCGTGGATTGCAGGATTTCCCTTGTCCTGTAGAAGTGTGTCAGTTTGTTAGCTTGCAACAGCCCAGTATAATCACATTTCAGTATTGTCATGTACTCTGGAATCAGGTTTAGGTGTCCTAACTCCATGACTTCAGGCATAGCACTAAATTGAGCGAGTGAGAATTGGGTTGTAACACCCACCTGTTGGCTCTGCAAATTAAAGCACAGGGTTAATTTCCTGTGATAATGCGCTGACATTTCCATGAAATGAGAAAACTATCGAAAATCACTCACATTGGCATGCCTCGTATTGTTCCAGTCCAGGTGTGAAAGGAGTAATGAGACAAACGCACAATGTTGGCGGCCATTTGCCATAGAAGATTCCCTCAGACTAGGCTGTGGGTACCTGGCGGTGAAGTTTGGGCATTTTGTGGTGTTTGTGACAGCTCTATCCTTGGTGCGTACCTTTCTTAGAAGAACATCTGTGGAGTCTAGGAGTGAGGACATTCGTGTGAGCGTCTCCACTGTAAGTGAGATTCATGTATTGCAATGGTCACCTGCGAACAAGGGCCTGCAAAGTTTCCGCTTGCCATGTGATTGTTTCTTTCATTCAGTGTGTTCTGAACTCTTCCCGATACCAGTTCTAGATCCACCAAGCCTGAGTCATTTCTAACCATTGCAGTGAGAGCCGCTCCTGAAGCGGTCTCGTGGACCGCTAGTGGCATGCAGACGGCTATCACCGCGAAGAGTTAAATAACCTTCCTCACTGTCAGTGACTGCCAGGTCTGGTGTGTCCCTTTCCACAGTCAGGTTCTCCTAAACTACCTTATACCTGTTATTGTTGCAGGTGCATCTTTAGTTTAGACCTCAGGGCAAAGGTTTGGTTCACTTGGTCTGAGTCTTACATTGATAAAAAAAAGTCTTTGCCTTTATTAGAGAGTTGTCCACCAGTGAATACACACTTCAGGCTTGAAGACGCAAGAGATCTGCCACCAAGAAGAGACATTGTTCCAACACCCTGAGAACTGACTTGATCCCGATAGATAGCCGAGTGATTTGATGATGGTTGCCACATACCACAAACTGGGGGCTCCTGCTGATGCCCTGCATGCGTTAGCAGGTCAAGGGTTGCATGAAGACTTCCACTTACAGTAGCGGTATGGCCTCCTAGAATGTCATCCTTTATTTTTTATATACAATCTGAACATGTCTACTGAGCACCCTGAGATCTGAATAATGTTCCATCTTCTTTTTAATGAGCAAATTTAGTCTCTGCGCTTGTTTAGCGGTGGCATTGAAGGATAACGAGGAGGCTTCCTCTAAGAGCCGTGGTAAGTGATTGCGGTTGGTGTTAAATTTCCATGGTTGGTGGTTACACATTTTCTGCTCAAACTTAAACCTGTTGTCGTCTTGATGGTAGTTAGCACTCACTTATCTGAGGTTATTTCATCCCATTTATGTGGGAAAAACCTCAGAGTTCCCAGGGCCGGTCTTGTGTGATCAAGGGGAAGGGTAACGGAATGATTGCTTGGTGCTGGTGAAACCTCAGCTTGGAGATCCTCTGACTCGGCATTGAGTACTGACTCAAGAGGCACACATTTGATACTTCTGTGCTTGTTGTCACTCGGTGGTCTTTGCCCTGTGGCTGGATATTTCCATCATGGCCCACAGTTATACGGGCAGTGTTGTTGCAAGCCCTCCATTGATGCTGCCAGGCTTTCCTCTTGATTCACACCAGCCTTTGGACCAAAGAGAAGTCTTCTTTGAGAAACTTTAAGAGAAGCATGCATTTGTACTTCAGGGAGAGATCTGAGGCTCTAAGCCACAGATGGTGGTGCATCAGGATGGTGTTTAGTGGACGACTAAACGTTTTCACTGCATTGAATGCACAGCTGTTGCATGCCTTCACAATGGCTGTGCATCCTTGCATAAATATCTCTTCCCTTTCCCGATGTGGCTCTGGAAGGTGCCACGTCAACTTTCCTATCTTCTCCCTTTGAAGCCTCTCCTAACGACCTAGCTAAGCCAAGAATGTGGCAACGCTGCATCACACAGTCTATCTGTAAACGTTTTTAGGTCATGTCTGCCAGACAATGCAAGCTGCCTGGTTGCAAAAGATCTATTGTCAGCTTCCCAGAACTTAAATAGGTCTAAGATCAAATTGATGCTACCTTTCTCCTTTAAAAAGAAAGGCACTTTCACTCTATTTCACTTTCATCTATTTTTTTTTAGTTACTTGTCCATCTCTGGCCATTAAAGGAAGAAAAACGGCACACGTGTCACATACATGTATCAAGGCACACACGGGTGCCTGCAGAATGCCACTGTTGAACATTTTCCCTTTTATTTATGATGAATAGCATAACCATTTTAGTCAGTTATGTGCACCATCATCAGAAGGAACTGAGGGAGCCAATACGTCTCAAAGAAGACACCTATTGGCTTTGCCAATGCTTGTTTATCCAGGGAGGGAGGCGCCAGTGGGCTCTGGACTGAGTGATTGATTGTGAACAGTATGTGCGACCATAGTATCGACTCCCACAGACGATCACAAGCCTAACTCGTGCCTTTGGCTTCAGCGTTGTATTTTCTTTCCACACAACCAAGTCCTCACTGGTGCACACACGGGATCTTTGCTGAGCTTACACAGGCTTCAGCTTAGGCAGACAGTGGTTGCTTCTTTCACTTCTTCTTATGGTTCCCACTAGACGGGCACCTTCCTCTTTTTCTACCTGTTGTGAAGAGAAGCAGTGGACTGAGTCGCCTCCTGTGATGCAGATGTTTTGGCTGCTGTTGAAGGTCACATTGGGGATGACTCAATCCTTCCTGGTGTGGGGAATCCCCTGGTACCCTTTCTGGGCACCCCCCTCTTACCTGTCCTTTTACTTTACAGGTTTCTGGTTCCCCTCGTCCAATCCTCCATCAGAAGACAGGCCCTTACCTCGTGAAGGTGGTAACATAGCCCTCATTCCTCTGCAAGCACAAGGGGGTCAGCATCTTCCTGGGTACATTTCCTTTCATTTGGAATTGGAAATGGTCGCAATTTTGGTGAAATCGATGCCTCAAGAATATTTTATGGCAAAGAACAAAAAAACAAACCCAGACAAAATCCATAAAGTTGAATTTTATATGCCATCAGGCTCAGGTTACAATTGCATACACACTTCAAAGCTGCATGCCAAATCGCAGAGTCATCTGAAAGATAGATGCCACAGAACAAATAGTTGCATCTATTTGCTGGAGGATCCAATTGAAGATGCTTTTGTGACTGCTTGCTCCCGAGTGCTACCGTACACCTTTCTGACTTGTTTCAGCTGGACAAAAGTCCCTCATGCATTCCAGCAGAGGTGGAAGGACACACCACACAGCCAATAGAAAAACGATCAAGCTAAAATATTATAGCGTACTAATCTAGGATGTGATTGACAATGCTCCAAGCCAATAGCTGTAGGCTCCAGAGCAAAAGAAGGCAAGAAGAAAAGAGGCCTTGCCCAAAGCCCCTTAAAGTAAGTATAGAATAAAATATGTTTTCTATGAGTGGCACAGTGCTTAATTTGAGCCCGTGGTTTCTGGGGTGGGACACCAACACTTATTTTTGAGGGGCGGTACTTATTTTTCTGCCTCAAGCATTTACTGTGAGTAAAAGACACACATGGAAAAGAGAGAGGAAGAGAAAAAACTAAAAAGTGTCACAAAGGGGAAAAGCAGAAAGCTGCAAGAGTGATCGGAAGGGGCAGGGAGTGGCTGTAAATGGATTGAAGAGGCCCGAGATGGCTTCAGGATTAAGCTGCTTCAGTATTCCGTGCTCGCACAGCGTGGTTCAAAGGAGAGCTTCGGGCACCAGCACGTTTGTATTTACAAATTAAGCACTGGAATGCCGCAAGCACCATACAAGTCAAACCTAAAAACGAACCATTGATAGTAAAACTGGATTCTTGTGGAGGTGTCAGGGATCTAAGCATGTGATAGTTTAGTCATGCCCACCAGGTGGGGTCACTGGGGTAGTCGGGCATCTCTAGCCAAGGCCAGCAGTCAGGGCAATTGAAAGAAGAGACCAATGCTGTGTGTTCTACTTGGTCTTTTGAATGACTAGTTTAATGAAAAGGTGTGATCTCCCAACAGGTACTGGATGACTGAGTTTTGGCTCATGTTCAAAATGGACGCCGCTCTGAGAGAAACGATGGAGAAATTCAGGGACCTGGTGAAGACCCGTGATGAGAAGATGAGCCAACACCTTCTCGACACCTCCCAAATGTAAGTTCATTTTATTGGTCCTTATATAAGCGGCGAGCACACCCGCTGCTACTGTTGCAGTTTATTCAGCCTTCGGTTCACATCTGACTCCTGGGACCCATAGGGGAGATTTCAGGAGGGAAATGCAGAACTATTTTCTTTTATTTATTCTTTTTATATCATGATTTTATTTCTTTAAGAAAGTTTCCAGGTGCTTTCTGGGGGAGGGCATGGTAGGAATTAATGATAGAGAGCCACACTTGTGAGGGAAAGAATAGCCATGCATGATTTATCCATCATTGGAGGTAGCTTGCGTTGGTGAAACTGGCAGAACAAGGCCGGTTCTGCGTTGAAGAGGCCCTCAAATGTAGACGGAAAATAAACAGTTCTTTACCCAACCCTGCCTTGTTAACTAGCAACAACAATAGGTTTTCTAGAAAGTTCCTTTGTCCAATGATGTCTGCTTTGGTTTTGAGACTAAATATGACGACATTCATTAGGTGGCTCCTCTAAGGCCATTGTAAGCAGCTGCCTTATAGTACCGCCAGTAGGGGTCGCAGTGCCAGACTGCAGCAACTGGCCTATAAAATGGTTTATTTGCTTGGATAAGAGTAGTCCCTGTAAGATAAAATGTCCTTTTTCAAGAGGTTCTGAAAATCCTAGTGCAAGAATCAAATAATCCCCATCTGGCCTTTTAGGTCCCGATGCATTGCATCACACAGAGTGTGATGACCAGTCAGAGAACAACAAGTAGAACAGGAAAGTTTCTGGTCCTCCAGTGAACATCCGGAAGTTGTTGTGTTTCCAGGAGAAATGAAGGAGGCGGGACTTCCAGAGGGAGGAGTCTTGTTCATGGAGGCCTCTGCCCGCCGAAATGTTGTACATTCTGGGAGGAGCTACAGTTTGTGAGAATTGCAGGCTTCAGTTCATGAATAATGCACCCCATACTGCTGTGGAGCTGGAGAGATTCTTATTGTTATGACTCCATTCCCGCGATATTAAAAAAAAAAAAAAAACCTAATGTGTCCTTGTGTAATGGAACTGGTGCGCATGTAAAGCGCTTCAGTACTTTCGGGTCGAGTTTGCAATACATAAAACTGCAAAGAAAAGAAAAGCTCACTGGAAATTTGCTGCTAATTTGTGTTTCTGTTCATGAATAGTACTGGTGTATACATAGCATAGGTGGGTGGTTGTTAAGGGCAGAATGCCTACAGAAAAGCAAAGACCATTGAGTAGATTAGATCACGTGATCCTTTTATATTGGACTCTTTCTCAATTCGAATGAAAAAAGAATCAGTAGCATAACAAAGGTCCCCGCAGCCCACATTTTGGGTGGGAGGGGGGAGCCTCGAGCTCCAGGGGGCTCCCTCAGCATAGTGCCCTGGCCTGAAAACCCCCTCAGTGAATCCGGAGGGGGCCTCTCCATATACTTTGCACGGGCACCCTCAAGTTTTGTTACGCCTCTGAAAATAACATTTGACTCTCCAGGCAAAATACAACTTTGCTGCTGGGGACCTCCCCGCATGTGAATAGAAATACCGTCTTCTGGTCTTTCTCGTGTACTTTAGCAGTATCCTGTGTCTGCTGGACACTAAGCCTACCTTGTCTTCTGGGTGCGCCCACCCTGGTTCTCATGGTGGAGCAGCAGAGATGGGTCTTACAACATAATAAAAGAGCCACCATATTATATATTAACATAACTTTTAGTGTCCAGTCTGTGTTCTATATGGTCATACTGGAGTGGGATGGTTCTGTTGGGAGTAAGACAAAGTTTGAAGGTGTTGAGATTAAGCAGTTTTTTGGGGTCTGATGGTGTTGGGTTTTAGGAGGGGTGGGCTTGTTAAGCATGTTCACGTGTGGGGGGGATTCTTTTTGTTTTGCAAATTATTTGCTGTGTGTTTGGTCAGAAAGCCTTTTGGCGGTTGTTTAAGCATTTCACATACATTAACAGGGACCCGTTTGTGGGGGATCAACCTCAGTGTTGTGCCCACCCAGCTTGCTTTGGGATGGTCTAACTTTCATAGAGTAGAGGCAGGCACAGTTAGTAATGTGTTGGTCCACCACTAGGAACCAGGAATTCTGGTTCACTGTCTATTCAGAATGATTTTTATGACACACAGCACACACAGACACAAGGCAATATGTTTGCTTTGCATTGTGAGCCTTGGCTGGAACATTAAAACAGCCTTCTGCAGTAAAAATAAAAAATAAAAACAGTTTTTTGTATACAATTTATCTATGACCTAAAAAGTAACAATGCTTTTTGATGGAGAGCACTTAAGAGCCCCTATTGCATTGAAGTGCAAGCACTTCAAAGGAGGTCGAGCGATTTACAAAAATAGTCAATAGGGTGAGGTGAGAGATAAATTTTCCTCTGAGACAACCTCCTAGTGCTGTGAAGCACTGCACAAATAATCTACAGCCTATTCCAGTGCTGTGGATGTGCAGCTCAGCAGAAGCCACATTGGGTACATTGCAGAGATGAGCCTTCTTCCTGCAGAGTTACTCCCTCAAACAGTTTGATCCTCGGCAGGAGCAGTGCGAGACTGTTAATTTAGGCCAAGCGTATGCTTCTGGGAGGACAATGAGGAGGGAATGAGTCCGAGAGGTCTCCTGGAGCTAGGCAATGATTGGTGCACCAGGCACAGGGTCTCTAAGTTGACCCGATCAATCGCCCAATGGATCGATTTGTAAGCTGGAGTGATGTGTCTGAGGAGCCTCCTAATCTGTAGACCAGGCCACCGATGAAGTGTGTGCTCTTTGTCACTTGTCTAATGACTCGACTGGGAGATCCCACAGATACCGATGCACTAGTGCAATGACCGGGTGATATGATCCTGAATATCACATACCACATACAACCTCATCCATGCAATATGACATACCAACGCCTTGCACACAGCAGCAGAGTATACAGGCAACACAAGGGCATTGACATCATTCAGGTCCCAGCCATCCTTTAAACTAGTCCTTTTCATAAGGAAAGCAAGAGAAATAAGTTTTGACAAAGCCAATAGGCTGGGACAATACTTTTGGCAATGCTGTACAGCATCAGTAAAAAGTAAAATGTGTTTAGCCGGTGCTGTGCAGCATTGACCAAAAAAAGAAATAAAGGACAAAAATATGCCTTGACGCATCACTCAGTAGGTACACGCATCACCTCGACGTGTATGCACATTCTTCACAATGCATGCGTGTACCTACTGAAATACGCATAAGCTATTTTATTTAATATTTTATTTACCAATCCAAGATATCAACATACTTGGCGCGGTAAATAAGTGTAAAACATTAAAAGAGCCGGAGAGCTCGGGGAGTGATTAAAAAAAAAACTGCATGAGAAGTGGAAGGAAACCAGTCACTCAATCTAAAAGATGGTAAGAAGGCTGAGCTCCAGGGGTAGGGCAAACACGAGAGGAAGGAAAGCCATTAGATGAGAAGCAAGCAAATCAGAGTGGACTGTAAAGCCAACCAATGGAAGCAGTGGGCGGGCGCTAAGCTGAAATTAGGTTAAAGCCAACCAATGGAAGCAGTGGGCGGGCACTAAGCTCAAAGTAGGTTCTTGGCATAGCCCACAATAAGCTTTTGCCTATGGACAGCTTAAAGCTTTCTGGCAGGTGAGACCTAAAAAGTTAGATGCCTAAGTAGGTATTTCTGTTTCATGTGCACAGAGGGGTAGGAAGAGGAGAGATGAGGGTCAACCATCCTAGGTGAGGATATGGAAGATGAGGAAATATAAATATTGTAAGGGCTTTGAAAGAGGGCTCACTGGTGTAGGAGGGAATGGGAGTGAGAGAGGGGGAGAGACAGGGAGGAGCCCAAGATAGGAAGATATGGAAAGAGAGAGAGTGCTTGCATGTCTGGGGAAGAGAGGGGGCGCCTATGAAGGGAGATTGGAATAGAAGAGACATGGGAAGTTGTTTCAGAGGTGAAATGAAGGAGAGAGAAAAAGAGATGGGAAACCAGTAAGAGGGACAGGGAAAGAGAGAGGCGGAAGAAGCGAATAGGAGAAGCGAGAGAGACAGGAAGCAAGTGCAGGCAAGAGGAGGAGATGGGGGAGAGAAGAAAGGAGAAAGGGCCTAATGAAGAGAGAAGACAGCCTGTGCAGGGAACAGGAATCACAGGAAGAAGGGACATCATTTAAATAGAAAGAAAGAGGGAGACAAAGGAAGCCCGTATAAGTGGGAGGGGAAAGAGGGAGACGGAGAGAGAGACCTGAGAGTTCGGGGATAGGAAGAAGAGAGGGTGAGGGTGGGAGAACCGCAACAAGGTTGGAGATGGAAAATGAACTGCCCAAGAGGCAGGGAAGGGGCTTCCCCCAGAACAAGAAGAGTTAAACAGAAATACTAAACAGTCGGGTGCCTAATACAGGAACACTGGGGTAAGGCTGGAGACCTGTCAGGGCCTAAGGGCGCAGGAGACCAGTCAGGGCCTGAGGTCGGCAAGAGGCTGCAGGAGACCTGTCGGGGCCTGAGGTCGGCAAGAGGCTGCAGGAGACCTGTCCAGGCCTGAGGTCGGCAAGAGGCTGCAGGAGACCTGTCGGGGTCTGAGGTCGGCAAGAGGCTGCAAGAGACCTGTCCGGGCCTGAGGTCGGCAAGAGGCTGCAGGAGACCTGTCCGGGCCTGAGGTCGGCAAGAGGCTGCAGGAGACCTGTCGGGGTCTGAGGTCGGCAAGAGGCAGCTGGAGACCTGTCAGGGCCTGAGGTCGGCAAGAAGCTGATGGAGACCTCTCAGGGCCTGAGGTCGCCAGGAGGCTGCAGGAGACTTGTCAGGGCCTGAGGTCAGCAGGAGGCTGCAGGGGACCTGTCCGGGCCTGAGGTCGGCAAGAGGCTGCTGGAGACCCGAGGGCGGCCGGCAAGAGGCTGCAGGAGACCTGCCAGGCCCTGAGGTCGGCAGGAGGCTGCAGGAGATCTCTAGGTTTTATAAGTTATGTTCAAAATTAAGTTTGCTCTTAATGCGAAAGCAGAAGAGAGATCTCTGTGTCATCCAACCACGAGACATTACACATTCCGCTCTGTTTCTATGCGCCCAACGAGCTCTGAGGAGCACTCAAAATAACAGCCGACTGTTAAGCGCAAACAAGCCCTTTTCCGTCAACTTTATAGTGTATATCTTTGTTTTTCCCAGCATCTCTGGAGATTGCTCGTCAACCTTACCCTGTTTCGATTTTCCTCGCCTGCCCCCAGGTGTTCTTGGGTAACATCTTAGCACAAGCGCTATCTAATCTGATACTATAGTGCTTTGAGGCGGGGCTCGTCGGTGACGAAATCGGCCTCCAGTGTACAAAATGAACCGCTGGGGATGTAGGGAGACGGGTCTAAGGAGACCTCATTTCTTGACCCGACCTCCCTAGTGGACCATAAGATATATCAGCTCTAGCAACTCGCTGCAGTCACATGTGCCGTCATCCATTTTGTCACACTAGAAGCGCTACATATTAGGCTGAATACAGGCACTAACGTGCAAGAGTAAAATACAGCTCGGGCATGTAAGAATAAAAGTGAGAATACAACTAATATAAAAATCTGCATATTTTATATAATATATATTTATAGATATATATTATATAAAATGCATAATATATAAATATATTATATATAACATATATATTATAGATAATAATATACAAATAAGCATATTTCTTCCTGTTGGTTTAAATACGTATTTTTCATACGTATTTTTCAGCGCATTACATATGTGTTGCTGTAAAACCAAATACTATTCATTTTAGTAAAGCAATATAATTATAGGGCCCCGTTGTCTGGTTGGCTCCACCTAAAATGAAATGAAAATCTTAGAAGTAACCCAACCCTCAGTGTCCTGGTGATGGCCTGCAAAACTGAGCAAATTGGCCAAAACACAGATATCCCAAAAATATCTTGTATAGCAACAGAAACATCAAGGGGAATGGATATTGTAATGGCTTTATTCTTACTAAAAACCTCACTAAGACATTATAAAGATTGAAACTAATTAATGCTGTCTTCGTTATTAAAATATAATTGAACAAAATGTAGTGTATATATTAGTTCATGTGGCATTGAACACGGTAAACGCCTAGGGACACGCTAGTCACTTTTCACAGTTGAAAAAAACCCACAAATTTGTAGAAATGATAAAAAATGCCCCAACCTTTTTAAAACAAGGTTTGTGCATGTTGCAGTGCATGTGTATATATGTAGGAAATATATGAAACAGAACATATCTAAACTAAAAGGACATCACAATGTATGCCCTACATTGAAATACACTAGTTGACTTCATATAAATATGTATGCCTTAGGTATCTGGACAGCTAAACCAACTTATGTAAACTAAAAGTCAATTAAACAAACTTTCTTCTCGAAAGCGTTTCTTGAAAAGGCCCGAGGTTGCGGTGAACGCTCCGCGAAGGGATGTTAAGTGTCACAACGTACAGTCTCAGCTGCAGCAGGGTGGGCTGGGGCCACAGGGCACAGAGTGCACGGTGTGCGCAGCTTCCTGCGAGTGAGCGTGCACACACCGTTGCACATGAACCAGCTGGTGACCAAACCCAGTATGCAGTGCTTATTTGTAAATAAAAACGTGCCGGTGCTCCAAACTCTCCTCTGAAAAACGCGATTGCTGCAATTAAATGTGCGAACACAAAACGTTGAGAGGTTGCGTAATTCTACAGCCACCTCGGGACTTTTAATCCATTTACAGCCGCTCCCTGCCCCTTCAGCTCATTTTTGCAGCTTTCTCCTTTCTCCTTTGTGATGCTTTTTCTGTTTCTCCGTCTTTCCCATATGTGGCTTTAGCTTGCAATAAGTCCCTGATACTGAAAATAAGTGCCGGCCTCAAAAATAGGTGCCGGTGAACACAACTGCCCTCCCCCGGAAACCACCGTAATAAGTACTGCCGGTATGACGTTGTACCCCGTACCCTGCTGTCTGGCTCTAGTCCCCATGGCGGATGGAGGGCTGGGCAGCATTGGTCTCGCCTGGTCCTACCGGTCAGACTCTGTAAGACACGGGTAGATACCTACGGCACCACCGCAGTGGGGTATGTAGTGCAGTGGCTGGCGTCCCGGTGGAGCCTTGAAATCCTCCTCACAGCGCGAGCGGAGGCAGCAGAAAACACTGGTGCAACAGTGACACCTAGTGGCTAGCCAGAGTGTGACTCTGCGCCCTACAATTGCAATCTGGTGCACAACCACAATGGCCATTTTAGGACCGACCATATTTAAAAACGACAATTGTCTATTCATATAGCGCCATGCCATAACATCGTCCCTGCCTGTGCCAGAGTGAGCAACGAATCAAGTGACGCAATTGGTACTCAGTGACCCCCAGAATTAGATTAATTTAGCATTCTTTCATCTCTTTTTTTTCTCAATGAGGAGCCCTGGGTGTGCACATGTGTGAGTACTTTAGCTCTGCCGTAAGACTCAAACTGCACCTCACTGAGGTCTCGTCTAGGCCAAGACATGTCTTGAGGTGCGTCTGTCCCCTGTAGAGAGGGGTCGTGGGCCTGTAGGTTTGAGATGAACTGTTCCTATGGGAAGGGACCAGAACTGATTTACATATGTTTGGCTCCTGTCAGTCATGCCACAGCGAGCAAAAAAAAAGATGGATTTGAAGGTGTGCCAAAGTAATTCTCAGTAACTGGGGTTCATTCATCCATTCCATTCATCACTTTTTTTGTTTTGTTAATAATGAGAAACTCACTTATCCGGCCCTGAACGTTTTACTGATAGGTTTGGTGCTTGGACCATAACTCGTGCCTCACAGGACGCTATAGCGCACTAAGACCCGCAGTGAGCCTCTAGGTGCTACTCACGAATGTTGCTGACCATGTTCCAGGTTATTGCCATGGGAACCTTCTCAATGTCTCCGTTCTGCCCCTTTTCTTGCAGCACGTCCCGGGATTGGCCGTGGAAGCTGACGCAGCGCGTGAAGTCGAACACCAGCAAGAAGCGCAAAGTGTCCCTGCTCTTCGACCACCTGGAGCCGGAGGAGCTGGCCGAGCACCTCACCTACCTGGAGTTCAAGTCCTTCCGGAGGATTGCCGTGAGTGAATGGCCGCCTTGGTGGCCTCGTGCCTGGGCAGCAGCCCGGGGACAGTTCTTGTGGTTTGAGGTTTGAACTAGGCGAGCAGGTTCTTCTCGAGAGACACTGGAAGTCCAAGGCTTGTGGCAGCTTTACTTGGTGGTGGCACAGAGCCAGTGGTTATAGTTTGAGGTAGTTCTGGAAATCCGAGGCCCCTATAGCAGCTTTACTCCTGGGCAGTAGCCCAGGACCAGGAGTATTGGCTTGGGGTGGCACTGGAAATCAAAGGCCCTTATGGCAGCTTTACTCCTGGGCAGTAGCCCAGGGCCAGGTGTTATGGCTTGAGGTGGCACTGGAAATCCAAGGCCCCTATGCCAGCTTTACTCCTGGGCAGTAGCCCAGGGCCAGGTGTTATGGCTTGAGGTGGCACTGGAAATCAAAGGCCCTTATGGCAGCTTTACTCCTGGGCAGTAGCCCAGGGCCAGGTGTATTGGCTTGAGGTTGCACTGGAAATCCAAGGCCCCTTTGGCAGCTTTACTCCTGCGCAGTAGCCCAGGCCAAGGGGTTATGGCTTGAGGTGGCACTGGAAATCAAAGGCCCTTATGGCAGCTTTACTCCTGGGCTGTAGCCCAGGGCCAGGAGTATTGGCTTGAGGTTGCACTAGAAATCCAAGGCCCCTATGGCAGCTTTACTCCTGCGCAGTGGCCCAGGACCAGGAGTATTGGCTTGAGGTGGCACTGGAAATCAAAGGCCCTTATGGCAGCTTTACTCCTGGGCAGTAGCCCAGGGACCAGTCTTGTGACTTGAAGTGGCACTGGAAGTGCAAGGCCCCCTGGCAGCTTTACATCTAGGTGGCAGCCCATGGCCAGGACGTATAGCTTGAGGTGACACTGGAAGTCCAAGGCCCCTATGGCAGCATTACTCCTGGATGGAAGCCCAGGGCCAGGTCGTATAGCTTGAGGTGGAACTGGAATTCTAAGGCCCCTATGGCAACTTTACTCCTGGGTGGCAGACCAGGGCCTGGTCTTATAGCTTGAGATTTGTTTAACCAACCTGGCAGGTTCTTCTGGAGAGGCACTGGAAGTCCAAGGCCCCTATGGCAGCTTTACTCCTAGGTGGCAGTCCAGGGCTGGTTCCTATAGTTTGAGGTAACTCTGGAGGTCCAAGGCCCCTACGGCAGCCTTACTCCTGGGTGGCAGCCCAGGCCAGGTATTATAGCTTGAGGTGGCACTGGATGTCTGACGCCCCTAATGCAGCTTTACTCCTGGGTGGTAACCCAGGGCCAAATCCCTGTGGCTGGACCATTGGGAACACATCAGATCAAGGACTATGCTTTATTTAACAACTAAATGTGTTCTGCGGGTTTTAGTCCTAAACATTTTTTTTGTGCAGCAATTATTTTATTGACATAAATTAAGTACTAAAAATAACAGCAAATATAGTGACATGCAAATCCAACATGAACCCATATTGAGATACAAACAGTGCTTAATTTGTGCTTGTTGTTTCCGGTGCTGAGCACCGGCACGTATTTTTGAGGGCCAGCGCTTATTCTTCTACCTCAAGCATTTGCTGCGTGCAAAAGACACATTTGGGAAAGATGGAGGAAGAGAAAAACGAAAAAGTGTCACAAAGGTAGAAAGCAGAAAGCTGCAAGAATGAGTTGACTGGGCAGGGAGTGGCTGTAAATGAATTGAAGAGGCCCGAGATGGCTTCAGGATTACGCTGCCTCAGTATTCCGTGATCACACATTAAATGCAGCGGCCGCGAGTTTCAGAGCAGGAATTTGGGCCCGGCATGTTTTTATTTACAAATTAAGCACTGGATACAAATGTTGATTGCGATACGTGTACCAATAACAAAAAATCCTAATATATAAGAAAGGGAGAAAAGAGAGGGGCAAGAAAATTACCTAGAGAAAGAGAAAGTAAAGAGAAGGAGGTAAGAAAGAAAAGAAGGGAGGGTGACAAAACTACAAAGCACAGAAGAAAAGCATGGGCCAGGGAAACTTATATGCCATAGAATGACCAAGAACCAGAAACATGGTGTCAGATTTAAGAAGCCCCTTGCGCCACCTTAGTATAATTTTTCTGACGCTATTGTGGCGTTAGGTCGGCAAAAACGCTGCGCTATATATACAAAGTGGCGCAATGTACGCATTGCGCCACTTTGTGAACCCTTGTGCCACATTATGCCTGCACCAGGCATAATGTATGCAAGGGGGGTGTTCTGGCGTTAGGAGGCCCAGAAAAATGGCGCAGTGGAATCCAAGAGATTCCACTGTGCCATTTCTAGTGTCATTTTTAATACCTGCCTAAAACTGGTGTTAAAATGATGCTCCTATTGTTTTCAATGGGGCTCCTTTCACTTTGCAGAATTAGCGTCAATATTTTCGGTACTAATCCTGCAAAGCGACAAACTAGTGTCAACGTTTTTGATGCTAGTTCTCTAACATGCGCCATAGTGTTCTGTATCATAAATATGGCACACACATGGTGGTGTTATGGGGGGGCGCAATGAAACGCAAGAAAAGTGGCACATTGTGATTTGATACACCACTTTTCATAAATTTGCCCCGTGGTGTCCTGACTATGAGAGCAGGTGGTCGGTCACCTTTGCTACCTTATGCCCAGATTGCTATCCTGGTCCACACATAGTATGCCCGGATTGCTATCCTGGTCCACACATAGTAGCCCTGTGGCATGTTAATGCGGGGATGCCCAACCAATGACCATATCAGATGCTTAGCATACCACTGGGGACCCTATATTTTTGGTACAGTTATTCTGCCTACAAATATAATACCTTAACCTTATTCACAGTGTACCAGTGGTATAACCATTAGGGCTACAATCCCACAATGCATATGGTTTCAAATTTAAGAGCAGGACTTGAACATGGTGACCCTGGTGACAAGGAGTAATTTTCTGACATTAACAATGTGACCTGGGTTTAGCCATGGGAACCAGCTAGCTTCTACAATCTCTGCAAAAGATGCCTCAACTGGTCTTAAAGATAACTCCCAGTCCTACTTTGTTTTCCAACTTACTGTATTCTGGGATTTGTAGTCTTGGTCCAGTTCAACAGAACCTATTGGAATACCACACATGAAAACAGGGGTTTGTAAAATGGAAGCCCAGGACTGACATCGCTCCTGATGTACAGTGTGGCCGAGACCCATTGGACAGTATGCCTGACTCCCAGCGCATAGCATGCCTCAACCCAATGTACAGTATACACAGGCCGCAGGATGCAGCGTGTCTCAAACACAGTGCTCATCAAGTCTGAGCCCAAGTGTACAAATGGGGCCAGTTCACAGACATTTGGATTGTGTAAAGTGGTACTCTTGTAGCGCTCTCTTACCTATGCCTACACGCCTTCGTGAATCAGCATCAGATCGTCCAGCCCTCTATGGACAAATGTGCAAAGAGGCCAGAGTCCCTTCTATTTATACTAACTGTATAAGAAAACACAGTTGCCTCTGTGTTGTGCGCAGAATGTGTTCACACAAACTGCCATTCAATCGTGATAACCGACTATCTCATATTTACATTAGTACTGATTTCTATTGGTGAAGCGCACTCAAATTTACATCCGTCTCAACAAAACATCCACTTTGAACAATACACATCAACTTAATATGATTATAATACAATTATAAATGCCAAGCATCCATTAACCTCACATTTTCAACCTGACAACATATATGACAAAAAACAGTCAACGCGTGCTTCCCAGTGCGGCTTTGCTCCCTGTGACGTCAACATTTGCATTGGCTGGTACACGAGGGAGCGTACCATGAATGAGGTCCTCCATGGTGAATTTCAAAGTGTGGTCCTTCGAGTCCACCTTATCGATGATATGCTGTTAATTTGGAAATGTATTGAAGAGGATCTATTGCCATTTCACCATTTTTAAATGAGAAGCCATATAAGATGCAACTAACAACTGAATATAGTAAAGAACTCATTCCATGTTGTAGTTGTGTATGAATATTCCCCAAATATTCCCATTTATATTTTATTTATATACCTTTGAGGAGTAGTACTTTACTTACTGCAAAATGCCTTTGTGAATAGTTTCCAGGTCTAATGCTCTCCCTTGTTTCTTTTGCCCCCTCTAGTTCTCCGATTACCAGAATTACATTGTGCACAGCTGTGTGAAGGAGAGCCCCACCATGGAGCGGTCGGTCGCGCTGTGCAACGGCATCTCCCAGTGGGTGCAGCTGATGGTGCTCAGTAGGCCCACCCCGCAGCTCCGGGCTGAAGTCCTCATCAAGTTCATTCATGTGGCCCAGGTGGGATGTACACGCTTTACTGCATTAATGTGAATTCTCCGCAGTCTTCTCACATCTACAGATTGAGTCATCTATAGGGAAATCTGGAGATTACCCCAGACATGGGTATCTTGGAGTGAGCCACGTGTGCCCTCCATGTAGCTTGGATCAGTGGTCCCCAACCAGTGGTCCGAGGCCCACCAGGGGTTCATGACACATTCCCAGGGGCTCCGCAGGCCTGAGCCGTCAGGAAGGCACTTCTCCAGCTCGTGCCTCTGACAGAAACATGTGCATGTTTTTATATGTATTACTTCCTTGCTGCAGCAGTTTTAAAAGCACTGCAAAGTTCTTTATACATCCAGCAGCTTTCAGGCAAAAATAAAAGCATCAAGATAACTCGGGTGCTTAATATACCCACTGGAAAGAGATGGGAGTTTTGTCTAGTGGCAGTTTTGACTCATCTAGGGTAGCGCAAATTGTTAATATGCCTTCTGCAAAGAATGTGTATCATGCAAAGAACAGTGTTTTATGTGCATAGCACAGTGGGTTACTGCTTTTGTCACAGAGATTCTTTTGTTACTGTGCAGTTCATAAATTACAATCGTAATCTAGCACAGTGAGCAATGAACTGCCATTAAAGAGCTGCATGCAAACTACATGGCACAAATTAGAAAGTTATGTTTTTTCCAGTTTTTAATTATCCTTATGCTACTAAAAAAGATTTGCTTGAATTGAAATATATTGTTATTATTAAAGTCAGCTCTGATCACTGTGTTATGTTCTAAATCCTGAGTCTGTGCATCTCCAGACCAAGCGCTCTTAGAAAATTCCTACCAGTGTGGATGACATGTGAATCCTACACCTTGTGGTCCCTTGTAAAGTGCTCCGACCCCCTACACTGGTAATGAGAGGTGCTATAGAACAAATACATCACATGTGACAGAGAGGCTATGGAGAGTATTTATATAGCGCTTACTACCCCTGACGAGGCGTCAAAGTGCTTTTCGGCGAGTAGCACGTTACTCCGGAACCCAAGAGGATTAGTGTTGAACTAGTATAGGGAAATATGAGTACATAATTAGTATTAGTTGATTTGAGCAGAGGATATGTGAGATTGTTAGTAGGTTAGAATAGAATAATGGAGGGATAGAGGAGGGAAGAACCCAGAAGTGTTAATTGAGAGTTTAAAGTAATAGGATGCGGCTTGGGATGAGTAAAGGAGAGATGGAGGAGGGAAGAGCCTGTGGAAAGGGGTTAAGGAGATCATAGTAGTAGAAGGGGTTTTGAATAAGTTAAAGGTGAGATAAGTGATGGAGAATTTAGTAGGGTTGTTTGGGAGATCACATAGTAGTAAACGGAGGTTCGAGCGATCCAGTAAGAGCTTAGGAGGGGTTATTTTGGAGATCATACTAGGAGAATGGGTTTGGGATGATTCCAAGTGGGGATGAATGACAGATTGATAGAGGTATAGGGTGATGGGGGCGACTGAGTAAAGCTTACGAGATAGTACTTTTTTTTCCCCTCTTGTACAGTCGGACTAAAGTAATAAATAGATATGTAAATACATAGTAAGGGAATATATGTGTAAGGAATATAATAATGGATATAATATTTTGAGATTTAAAGTTGTTGCATAAATGCAAACTTAAGATTTGCAATATTTGCGGTTAGTTTATTTGTGTACTTTTCACACATTATTTGATCTTTCCTCAATATTTCAATAGTGAAATGCTTGCAGATAAATAGTTATGATAAAATTTGCTCATTGTGATAGATAAAATGAGAACAGAGATTCATAAGTATCGACTTATAGACTATGTAATGACCTATGAATTTGTTAAGCATAGAATAATATACACATATGTATGTATACACACACAGTATACATACTTGTATATACATAAATGCACACATATATACACACACACACATATATACATTTACTGTAAGTAAATAAACATTTGTTGAACAGACTTCAAGAGTAGGTATATATTCTATTATTATAAAATAGTAACTATACATATTTCTTAAAGAAATACACATATCTAGATATATACACATAATCAGATTATAAATAAGATGAGGCCCTTATGGATTTACTTCCTTTTTCCACCACATATTCATGTGAAAAAGCTTTCTCAGACCTTATGTACCTAAAAAATAAAAACAGAAATCACTTCGGAAATGTAGAATCTGACCTGAGGATTCAGCTTTCCTAAATGAAACCAAACATTGAAAAGTTAGTCGGCGAGATGCAGCATCAACCTTCCCATTACATTTTTTTTACTTTTGCATATTTTTTCAATATAAAGAAATTATATCTTTAGTAGTTTGAGTATTTATATAGGGCGTTCTTGTTTGTGTATTTTTTGCGAATTACTGTTTTATTGTTCGAAATTAAATCCTACAAATTGCTTGGGGGTCCCCGGCTTCCAGTAGTGATTCAGTGGGGGTCCTCAGGAGTCAAAAGGTTGGGAACCACTGTCTTGGATTGTTGAGCTATTGTGGCCAGCAAGGTAGATTAACACAGAATAACCACGCAATAATGCTAGAGCTGAAACCCTTAAGTAGGTGGGGTGAATTAGCCCTTACCGATGCTCAGATCAAGTAAGCAAAATTAATTGAAAATGTTCCCGATAATCGTGTAGGTGAGACACATCGAGTTGTAATGTATTTTTATGTTCGGAGAAGGATAACTTGGCACATTAACGTCACATTCATGGCATGTCTGGAACCCTTAGTAGGTGAGATTGATGATACCCTGATGTGATGATATGTCATATGTCTATCCTCACACTGGCAATATTGATACATTTGAGTGTCTGTTATTCTGCTAGCACTTCCCATTTTAAATTATTCACATAAATGTATAGTTTTATTGAGCCCTCGATATCCGTTTGTAAGATATTACAAGCAACCTAGTCCATTAGGTTGATCCACATTACTCTGATACATTCAATCACCTACATTTTTATGCATAACACTGGTGATTTTACACATGTTTATATGTGATGCAAATCTGTTCCCCTATCTTTAACAAAGCATTATTCAACATAGTGATCTCACTGATTATACAGGACATGCCTCTCAAGTGTGCCCTCTTGTGCCTTGTGACATTCCTTATGCTGTGCTTATGGTTGTAACCTGTCATCTGAATCTGTGTAAAGTATCCCACTCGGTTGTGTCTGCGCTAGATACTAAAACTGCTTATAAATAAATATCTAGTTAATGACCATCATGTTAGTAGTATTGGCAAATTTTATTCTCAATAGTCAGATGAAAAGCTGGCCACATTTCTGTCTCATGGATTACACGTCATTAGGTCTTGCATCAGTAGGATTGGTCAAAATGGTATCCATTTATGGTCCGAAGAAGGACCAGTAAGCCACATATCTATTTTAGTTATGATGCATCATTCATTCTTGTGTTGGAAGGACTACTTTGGTGCTGAAGTTCTTGAGAAGTTGGCTACATTCTTGTCTCGTTACTGACACCTCATTAATGCTTCTGTTAGGAAGACTGGCAAACATTAGAATTTGTTTATGGTCGGAAGAGAAGCTGCCCAGATT
Source organism: Pleurodeles waltl (assembly GCF_031143425.1). Classification (NCBI taxonomy): domain Eukaryota; kingdom Metazoa; phylum Chordata; class Amphibia; order Caudata; family Salamandridae; genus Pleurodeles; species Pleurodeles waltl. Next base: position 1,154,769,403 of record NC_090448.1, read on the forward strand.
TTTGCCTTATTAATAACACCTCATTTATTCTCCTGGTGGTAGGTTTTGTGAACTTTAGTGGCCAAAGCAGGACAATTGGCCACCTTTCTATCCTGTTCCAGACACTTCTCACTCACACTTATCCTTCAATCTTCTCTCCTGCAGAAGCTCCACCAGCTGCAGAACTTCAATACCCTGATGGCCGTGATTGGCGGGCTCTGTCACAGCGCCATCTCCAGGCTCAAGGAGACTAACTGCCACGTCCCTCATGAAGTCAGCAAGGTCAGTGCCACCAGCTTTCCTCTTTCCTGTCCACCTCATGCTTTGTTTGAGCTTTCTGAGGCACAATGAATTGTGAGCATGCACGCCTAGCACTGGCAGCTCTAGGGAAAGGGGACATGTGGGGCCTGTGCCACAGCCCTATTTGACCTGACCCCGCCACCACAGATGTTGAATGTGTCAGGATGTGGCACCCTGCCACACACATTAATTTGTCCAACCACCTTTCATTGCAAAGAAGTGTTTACTTAAAAGGTTTAAATCTGGCATTGTATTTATGTTGTGTATATAGCTACATATACATACAAAGATATATACCCCACCATTTTATTTGTGGCCCAGTAAAATTAATCTCTAGGAATGCCACTGACACCCAGCGTGAACCTGTATATTGAAACACAATTATGAAGGTTCAGGGTCAAAGGAAGACACCTGATGCTTGAGACACCAACATAAGACGCTAACAATAATAATGCAAGGGTCCACAGAATATCCTGTTGGTTAATACATAAACCAAGTGGATTATGTCCAGTGTGCCGGTGACAGATGATAATCCTGCTGGGCTGACTCCATCTTTCATTTTACTAGAGGGAGTTAAATGAATGCCACTAAGGTGGCAATGCCACCAAATGGTAGTTAAAGCGCCACAAGGTACTCTGCGAAGCTAGCCTTGCCATATTTCCTAACCCAGTTGGCATTTAAATGTACGTTTCATGTTTTCTCCTTAAATACCAAACCTTGACTATTCACTTTCCTGAGTCTTCTGACTCTGTGAAGTCCAGTATCGCTATGCCTGGGAGAGAAGTGTATCCGTGTCCGGGCAATGGATGGCGTGTGCTTGTGTGTTTGGGCGTAGATAACACTGTAGTATCCATACATCTCTACGGGAGCCTACCTGTTTTTGGCGCAAACGCACCCTACCTGGCTTGGAAAGATGATGCCTCCCTGCCATGATCATTTTATATGAGCTGTCCTTTTTTCACCCAGAGTACCAGACAGTCTGAGAGCCCCCTGAAGGTGGTTCACACACTAGCACTTTAATTCTTCAACTGAGCCCAGCTCAGCTTTCACAAGGAAACCATCTTTCCAACCCTATGTTTCCACTTACCACACCGGTGCATTCTGGGACTTGTAGTTTTGCTTTTTCACAAGTAAACCTATTGGAGCTGCACACCCAAAAGCAGGTATATGGGAAAGGACGGATCAGGTTTGAAAAGTTTCATTCTATTACCATGGAGTCCTATCCTAACTCCGCCGAACGGGTTCACATGGATTCTCCAGGCTTTGACTGACTCTCCAGTGACAGCAAAAGATATGACTAAAGTCCACCAAGTTATATGACCATGAAAAGGATACTTGCATTGTGTAAAGGGAACTGTGATTTTCACTGTGCTATCAGCAGGTAAAAGTGGGAAGTCAAACACGATAGCAGAAGGAACTTACTTATCAGAAAAGTACATTGTTCCAGGCGTCATAGCAGAAAGCAGCACTCTGGGATCCGCCCGCGTCCTCAAGATCACACACATGTCAGTGTGAGAGCCAGGTTTAAACTCACAGCTCTTGAGTCCAAAACCAGTTTATTCCTGGAACCCCCACAATAAGCTTAGATAATGGAAAGACTCCTTGGAAGCTGCAGTGGTTCATTTGCTGAGACAGACCCCGGGATAGTGGAATGAAGGTTTTCATTTTAGGGTTTAAAGGAAATGCTTGTCCCACAGAAAGTGCTTCAGGAAAACCGATTAGGCTTAAAGGGTCTAGAACAGGCTTCTCCAACGAGTAGCTCATGAGCTACTGGTAACTGTCCCGCCTGTTGTAAGTAGCTCCCCTGCGTGCATCCCAGCATATTAAATTAGAAACTTTTGATTAGGTAAATTATTGCATGTATGCCAAAACTGTATTCAAGACAAAAATGTGTCAATTTTCAGAACTCATATGCTGATGTTTGTAGAAAAATGACTTGCATTTCCAAGATATATTCAAAGCAGTTTTTGAGTGATTATCATGTGGACTTACTAATATTACATTTGTGCAAGGGCCATTGCAGCTGTAGTTGTTCTGAATTACCCATGTAGAAGTATTTAAATTTGGCAAAGCCTTTTTTCCCTTACTGCTGACACCCCTGTCTGATGCACTGAGGTGATCACACCACTGCTAGTAATCTTGCATATGGTGGCACTGATGTAATCTTGCTTGATGTGGCTACTACCACAAAACTAATATTAGTAACTCACAGTGACTTTCACTGAACATAAGTTGCTCTTACAACTCAAAAAGTTGGAGACCCTGGTCCAGAAAAAGCGGAAATACCTGAAATTGGAAGCCTAAATGTGAAATAGGTCTGTGACCCGTGTGTGTCTGCACTTCCACTTCCGGATGTGGGCCAACAGAAGTGTTCCTAAGCCGGCTGATGGAGAGCTATTAGCACTGCATCCTCGGAGCCCTTCCTCCCACTCCTTGCGCTTGAAACCCAAGCAAATCTATAGCTTTGGCTCTTGCTTTAGCACTTCCGCCCATTGGGAGCTTAGTACAGACTGCAGTTGCCTCTGTTTGTCACACCCAGCTTGCTGCTTACCTTCACCTCTTCACTGGTGGTTATTGCCTGTGGGAACCAGACAGTGTGCAATGGGTAAAAATAAGGGAAACCTTGGTGCATAAACTGTATACTCAATTATCCATCATTTACCCCTGCAACATTGGTTGCAAAAACCCATTTAATACCCATAACTAATGTTGATTGCACTCTGTGTTTTTGTACCTGTTTCTATCTCATGTGCATAAACTGCTCCTAAAGAGGCTGAAGAATATATAATTACTTAAATTGCTATCGTAAATCTCAAAGTGCAAACCCCATTGTTTCATGAAGGGGCACTTCTGCCTTAGAGGCCTCTGCTCTTAAGCTGGTGCCTTACATGCACCTGCAGAGCCCTCTGCGTTCCTCATTTGAAGACTGTTTCCCCTTCCACATGTACACCTGTATTGCGAATAAAAGGATTTTAGGGGTTTCAGATTGTCCTGCTGACATTATATTGTGTCCGCTAACAACAGTCCTCTGTATTTGCTTCTTCCTTGCTTTTATGTATAAAGTTATCATTTGTTTATTCACCTATTATGCTCCCAATAATGCTTTACCTTACATTTTCATTCAAGAGTCCAAGCACACCAGAAAATGTAGGGTATACACATTATTGCTTCAGTACTTATTTTAAACAAATTGAAACAAAATGGGTTACTTTCTGCATGCTCGAGTCTTGTGTGTGTGCTTTCTTTTGGGGCTAAAACTCTCTGGGTCTCATTATATGTTCCACTCTGTTGACTTTAATGTTAATTCCCATAGTTAACAATATCAGGGGGCCCTGTTTGCCAAATGGGGATTACAGGTGGAACCCTGAGAATTCCCTAAGCAATGAAGATTTATTGGGAAATCAATATTTCCAGGTCCAGTTTCCCCAATAATTCCTCATTTTCCCCTGGAGTTTTCTCTGGCAGATAATTCTGTGACCACCACCAGGCGGAATTCCTGGCCACTCATAATGGGGTCCCAAGCTAGAGGCCTTTGGGGCTATCAAATGCCTCTTTTTCTAGTGCACAACAGGGTCCGTTTTCTCACATGTTGCTTTCCTCATAACGTTCAACCTCCTAGGTGCTGAATGAGATGACAGAACTCCTGTCCTCCTGCCGCAACTATGACAACTACCGGCGGGCGTATGGCGAGTGCACGGGGTTCAAAATCCCCATTCTGGGCGTGCACCTGAAAGACCTGATCTCGCTGCACGAGGGTATGCCGGACTACCTGGAGGACCACAAGATCAACGTGCCCAAGCTGCACTCGCTCTACAACCACATCAACGAGCTGGTGCAGCTGCAGCAGGTGGCGCCGCCGCTGGAGGCCAACAAGGACCTGGTGCACCTACTCACGGTGAGTCGGCAGGGCGGGACCACAGGGACAGGTCTCCGAGGCCTTCTGGGCCCTTCACGCCGAGTCTACACCAATTGCATGTTTTTTAGGACTAAAATATTTTATTGAAAGCCTTTCTTAAACAACCAAAACCAACAGAGTGAATTGCGCCTTGACATATCCTAGAAAGCATAGGAAGAGTATTAAAGAACTCACATAACTATCCAGGCCTCGAAAAATCATACAAATGTTACTAGACCTGCAGGTCGAGTAACTTAAATAATCTATTCAACCTAACTGTAATGTACTTGACCCGTAAATGGGTCTCAAATTGTGTGATCCTGGGCAAATAGTTTACAGAGTTGCCTTTTCCTTAATTTTCGCATATGATTGCACCTTCAAATATGTGAGCTCAGCATTTCTGCAGTACAAAAAAACCTCTTTTGTTTGATTAGGTAGACTAAAGTTTGCTGCAAGCATCACAAGAATCTAGCCCACGTACCCATGAGGTCTAGCCCACATAACCTAGGACTTCTTTTAGTTTACTAACAACATTGCAATCAGGGCAGTAGTGTTTCTCAGTTTCTTTAAACACTCAATTTTAATAAATATACTACTGAACAATGATGTGGTAACATATTGTCATCTACACACAGTAACTTACCAAGAAATGTTTTTTGTGTTTTTTAATTGAAAAGTGTGTGGTGTCTACATTTGTGAAAACAGAGAAAGCAAGGCAGATTATAAAGAATGCTACTTTACAAAGCAAGGGACACATGTACTGAGAGAAGGGGGCATATGGTTGGTGTAATTTGTTCACAACTTTTTACGACCTCCTTGTAATTTTGCGATGTGACCTCTATACTATCAGATGTCCATGCTGTCATAAGTAGGAGCAGGTTTAAGAGTCCCTTGTGCCATCTAACGACACACTAGTGTCATTTTTTTTACACTAATGTGGCGTTGGATGGCCAAAAGTGCTGCGCCAGATTTAGAACGTGGTGCAATGCATGCATTGCGCCACTTTGTAACCCTCTGCACTACATCATGCATGCGCCATGCATAATGTATGCAAAGGGAGTGTTCCCCAATTAGGGGAGCCAAAAACATAGTGCAAAGAAATCTAATAGATCTCTTAGCGTCATTTTTTTGCCACTTTTAATGCCTGCTTACAGAAGGCGTTAAAAGGAGGCACACCGTTGGTTACAATGGGCCTTAATGGGCTTTGCAGGATTTGCGTCAACATTTTTGATGCTAATCCTGCAAAGTTCCAAACTAGTGTCAAAGATTTTGACGCTAGATGCCTAATTACTGCCATGGTGCGCTGCATTTTAGATACATGCACACATGGTGGCAATAGGGGGGGGCTAAGGGGCACAAGAAAAGTGGCGCTGCATTGTGGCAGCGCCACTTTTCTTAAATCTGGCCCGTAGTCCCACAGACACTCTGCCCCAAATATTCAATGTTGGCATCATTAAGCAACCTCATTTGTTATTGCTTCAACATGTTAGTCACAACATGCTACACATTCTGTTTGCTCGTCACAACTTTCATAGGCATTTTGATGTCATCATGAACTCAGTTTCGTGTTATCCCTAATGCATTTTGGACTGTTCTCCTTCCTCTGGGCTGTTGTTTATTCAAAAGCAGTCTCTCACAACTGAGCTATTCTGAGTGAATTATGATTAAAAAAGGCTTGTGAATTCTTGCAGTAGAAAGAAATCAGTCATCGCAAGACCTCACACAGTAGCTCACTGATACCACGGTTCCACTCCCATCTATCCAGATGCTCCAGCATTTTGTTTTCACCTTATATCACAATATGAATCATCCATAAATGCCCTGTTTTCCTCATTGATTTTAAAAATGCTTTAATTTGAGTAGGGCATGCATGGTGGAGGCCTTGCAGGGAAAGATTACACAAACTCCCCTGGTGCCCCTGACCACAAACACTGTGAAGTAGACAAACAAATAGTTGGGTGTTCTGCACTGGGTGCCCTGGGTAAGGAGGGGGGTGGATCTGCAGAAGCACGCAGCGGAAAAGTGTTAGCACTATGTTTGTACCTGTGCTAATGCTGTCCCACGCGAGACTCCACGCGGACTGCTTCGAAACGAACTGTACGATGCAGAGTGGGATGGGCAACATAACGGTGGCGGCTGTGCCATCGATAATGCAAGGTCTCTTCAAGGCTCCTCAACTGAGAACCAGACCAGCTAAATGCTTCCTCACTTATCTGTGTGTTCTCTCTCCGGACCAGCTACCTCATGGGTTTGGTCCGGTTTGGAGTTTGCAACTTCAAAAATGCTTTTTACAATGTACTGAACCCATTTTGCAATTCAGGTTAACAAATCACAAAACGCGTTGAGAAATCCTTAAAAAAACACTGTTAAGAAGAGGTGTATTTAGGGCATCCCTTCTAAATAGCAATTTGATATGATATGCATCAATGTTTTTTAATTTTACAGACTCCCAACATGGGGTGGTAAGCCATCCGTAAGTGGGAAGCTGTCTCCATAGGACCCTTTCCCATTTGTGTATATAAACAAAGTTTGTTGAAGAATATCTACTATGAAATATACTTTTAAAAAGTATGAAACCTTTTTTTTTTTTTTTTTCAAGCAGGCCCGTTTCCTTTAAGGAAAAGTGGCTGCATAAAAAAAAAAAAAAGAAAGTGTACTTAAAACGTGATCATAGAAATGGTGCCCTGCTGACCCTATCAGGCCATCCTGTGGTGGCCACCTATGGCAGTGAGTCCCACTTTGCGACCTGCCACATGAATATTGATGAGAAAGGTTAGAATTTGTGACCCACTATGATTCAGAAGTTTGTGAACCAACCTATTGTTATGTGAGTCGGTTTGCTAAATTTCACTCTGGTCACAAAAATACCAGTCAGTTTGCAACAAGTGTTTCCTAAATCTGACCCACAGTTCTTAAAACTGAGTCCCTCAAAGACAAATATACTGTTTTTCCAAAAATCTCTTTCCCACAACTTTGTTTTCTGGTCCTCCTTTAGAAACCTTGCTTGATCCCAACCCTGACTGAGTGACCAAATCCTGTTTCCACGGCCTGCACCTTCCTCTTCCGGCTGCCGTTTCCTGTCCTCTCCCTCATATTACAGATGGATTTGTTCATTCCCCCATTGATTTCCGCACTTTATCTTGGTCCCTCCATCAATTTCACTCGATGGCTTCAGTTGATGCCACAGCATAGCAGCCAGGAGCTTGCTGTGATTAAACAAACACATCTCTACCCATCAATAACAGGTGCACCGACTCCCTGTAGCCAAGAGAACTGTGTTCAAAATATACAAAAACTTTTATAATCATGCACTGAAAATGATCTCAGACAAATTTGTGAAATAAGTACCCAGGTGTAATTTAAGAACCAGACAAGCTAAAAGGCGGTCTAGTTTCCAGCAGTGCGTGCCTTCTGTCTGAAGGCTGCCATCAGAAAGAGATGGCGGTGCAGCATTACCATGGCGACTGGTGCCCTTGTTAATGTTGTCCGCGCGTCAGGCTCGCCATAGACTATTGGGAGCTGGACTAGTTTGGTAGGTTGTGGAAATTGGCTGCCTAGAGTTCTGCAGCGCGCTCGCCGGAACGTGGGACTCTACCCGTGGTCATGTTGTGACCTCCTCATCATGGATCGGTCAGTTGAGTGGTAAGGGTGGTGGTATACATGAATGCCTACTACGTTTCATATTGTTGTGTTCTAAATGGCAGTCCTCGGCCCCTCCCCAGGAAGGACCAAGGAGATCACCACTAACCCTACAGTTACAACAGGGAAAATCCACAGTGCTGGTAGATTGTAGGCTGTCGCATTAGGGTCTAGGGTATGGAAAGTCTTCGAAACCACGATCTGTGAATCAGGATTTGACTTTAGTTGGGGTGTCCATGTCTTGTTTGCAAGGCCACCCCGGCTTTTAGCCCCTTTGGAGCCCATCTCGCCACCATCTACAGGTGTCACCTATGGCTGCAGGTGAAAAGCAAGCATGCTGTGACCTTTACGCAGTCGGTATTTACACCTACACAAACTGCGGATCTGGATTTTGACCACGCAGGTTGAGGGAGGCGCGTGTGCGTGTGTGTGTGTGTGTATGTATGTGTGTGTGTGTATGTATGTATATATATATATATATATATATATATATATATATATATATATATATATATATTTTGATGTAAAACTAACATAACCTGGACATTGTTTCCAAAAATGAGTCGTTTTTCAATTGTTTCTTTTAATTCTGAAAAGTTATTGTCATTTGGACTTGCAATTTTGTGGGTTTTCAGAAATATTTCCTGTTGAATTGCGTGGCCGAGAGCCAGATCGCAGGCTTTGGAGCTGTGACTCAGCCAGTCTTCTTTTCTTTGCTTCTGTAGATTAGTTTGTGGTAATTAGGGTGCTGTACAAGAAAGAAATGCAGGAAGATGATATTATTCAAGGTTAAAGTGGGATTGGCGACAGACCATGTGGTGGAGGTTCACTTCTCGGTCTGATAACTGAAGGATGTTAATACTGATTTTCTAGAAGATTTACAACTTATTTTACATCAACAAGTCGATAGACTATTTGAGTGTATCACTTGCAAACAGAATCCTGAATCCTCAGAGTTCAACTCCTGTATCTCTTCCAGCTCTCGCTAGATCTGTACTACACCGAGGATGAGATCTACGAGCTTTCTTACGCCCGGGAACCGCGGAACCACAGAGTGCCGGTGAGCATCATTTCCTTCAGTGTTTGATGTGTTTTTAATGACTGATCTTCCAACAAGTGGTCTTCTGGCCACTCAGGCACAGTAGAGTTGTACATTGTGTAATCGGTTACCCTTATGACAGTAGAGTATCATACATGTAGCCTGTGCCGCTCTTGGCTGGCGCTTGGGTCTCAGGGCAGTACACTCTTTAATCAGAGTCCTTTATGAAACAGCCTATCACACATGACGCTGTAAGCACCTCTCGTCCATGCACCCAAGTGATGTGCGTTGTTTCACCAGCGTGCTTTGTGACACAGCTTTGTCACACATGACGCTGTAGGCATCTCCTCGCCCCATCCATGCACCATAGGCGAGTATAGTTTTTAACTGCGTCCTTTATGACTGAACGCTATCACACAGGAGGCTGCAGGTACCTCCCAGTCCCATCCATACACAAAAAGGATGTATATTGTTTTATCATATTCCAGCTGAATCACACGCAAAGTTGTAAGTACCTCCTGACCCCATGCATGCCCCTAAAGCACCTATAGTGTTTAATCAGTGTCCATTTCGAGAGAGCGCCATCATACGTGAAGCTGTAGGTACCTCCTGACTCGTTCATGAATACATTTTGTTTAATGAAAGGCCTCTATGACTGTGCCCCCTATACATATACCCCGGGTACTCCTCATGCAGTACAGTATTGTATGTGTTGTAATCACTGCCCTCATTGGCCACGCACTGTCAGCTGTTACCTCTCAGCCCTGATGCACACAGCTGTATAATCTGTAATCAGCATCCTTTATGGCAGAGTGCTTTCACACACATGCCCTCCAGGTAGCTTCCCCCCCTGCTCATGAACAGTGGTGGATATTTTGTAATTGCCCTTCTATGGCAGAGACCGTCACACTTGTACCCCAGCTGCCCCGTGCCCCCTCCATGCGTCTAAGGCCTGTCAGTTGGGTAGCTGGCGTCCTTTACGACAAAGAGCCATCACACATGTACAACAAGTATGTCTAAGCCGTGATCATGCAGTAGAGGGCCGTACATTTTGTAATCCGAATCCTTTTTGACATGGGCTAGCACACATGCACTTAAATGTCTTGGGTCCTGTCGTTAGTCCTGTAATTCAGTGTGTTGAGATTGTTGTCCACTTTAATCCTTCTGAATAAACACGTTTTCCTAGCACCAATTTATAAATCACAAGTTATGGCCCTGCAAAGTGGGATGAGGCGTCACTTGGGTGCATGTTGCCTCACAGACCTGCAAAAGTCATGCCCCGCCAGCCACATCCACGTTGGGTCACCAAAAACCAGGGGATGTGAAAATGACATCACAAACCCTCTGACAGCCATTGACATCACAATGTTGATCCCTCATCTCACACTTAGGCAGGGGCGGCTCCTCCATAGGGGCGGAAGAGCATTGCACCCCCTTAGCAGTGGCTGCTGCAAACCTTTTCCCAAAAGTGCTCAGCACTCCCCCTCAGAGCACGTGTGTTTGGCCAGCTGTCTTGGGCCGGCCAAACACACATGCACAGTAGGCTGTTGCCAAGCTGGAGAGAGCCTGCACAAGCTCCCAGTTTCCCTGGGAGCGCCCTGGCTAAGTTCTCCCAGCCAATCCTGATGCTGCTCTAAGCAGCCAAGCAGCCAAGAAGATGTAACACCACAAAAAGTGGCTTTACACCTCCTTGTAAATATGGAGCAGTGGTTAGCACCACAGGACCATCACGAAAAGTGACGCTTCAGTGGTGCTAAGGGCTCTTACATATGCCTCTATGTATAGTGTTAGCAATAGGTCTGTATGATAGTTGCACTGTCACACCAGACCTAAAAATGAAAAGGTAAATAAATAAAATAGCTAGGTTAAGTGCTAAAGAAAAGAGCTAGCATTTACTTGCACTGAATGATATGATTGTGTGTGTTGAAAAGGTGATAAAGGCTACAGAGCTGTCGGGAAGGAAGAATGAGAACCAGTTTGTGCCGGGGCCTGACCTTCAACCCTTTAAAATCAATTCACTAGAGAAGTTCCTCTACAGGTTAGCAATGACATCAGGAATCTAAAGGATGAGCAAGGTGTGTTTCAAACCAGGTAATCTCTGATAATTGTCTCCTGTCTATCTACACTCAGCCCTTGACGCCTTCCAAGCCACCAGTGGTTGCAGATTGGGCTTCGGGAGTCGCACCGAAACCGGACCCCAAGACCATCAGCAAGCACGTGCAGCGAATGGTGGATGTGAGTATGAAGACGATCCGGAAACACAGGATTATGTATAAGTGATTTTGTAAAGCGATAGTCATCTCCCAGGTCGACCACAAATCCTCAAGCTCACCTTCTAAATCTGGTAGGCAGGTCAAACTTAATCTAAAGTAAGCCTTGAATTTACATTTTTCATTATCTATATTTGTTTCTAGCACTTTGATGTTATAGAAAGTTTGTTTTCATATGATCTGTACTTCCTGGTATTGAAGCTTTGAAACTTCTGCAGCAAGGTATCTTAATTAGGGAAACTTGTTTCAGCTAGTTACAAAAGTGCTGCAGATATCTCTCCTTGCACAAAACTATTAGCAAGATTAGTCACCTTAATTTGTGCAGTAAATGCTCAAGTTCCTCGTGTTAGTCCATCTGAACAAAAGGAAGTTAGTGCAACAGCAGAGAGAGTGATATTAGTCGCAAAGTGTTGTGGCACAGGTCACTGTAGTGTACAGGAGAGTCAAAGCGAAACGATGCACTTCAGCAACGCAAACAGGACGTGTCCATGGGGGATGCTGGAGTCTTAGCAAATAGGCCCACGTATTCAGAGTCACAGTAAGTCATTCTGAGGGGCTGCCTTATAAACTTTCTTTTCACAAAATAACAGATTGCATACATTAGACAAGTGTACACAACCTTGCACCCACAGATGTAAATACTGGCCCTAAAAGTCAAATCTTCCTCTTGTTTCAATATTTCTAAACTGTTTATATGGTAGCGGATTCCTCTGGGAATTTTAGATTTACAATCAAATAGTACAAATTCTCAGAGAGAACAGCACCTTTGAACAGTGCTAAAAATACCAAGATTAGAACATGAGAGGTACTCAATTGCCCTAATAGAGGTTAAAATATCTTAAGGTGCAGGTCATTTGTCGACCTTGTGATATAGTTAGCTTGGAACAACCGAGATGTATTTGTTTAAGTTTAAACATTGTGTTGAACTAACCAGACATTGATACCTTCTAACGACTACACTCGAGTAATTCGAGCTATGGTGTAACTAGTTAGTACAAAAACCAAGGAGCCAGACTGTGCCCTAAAAGAACTTTATTGGATACCAGAAGCATAAATAAATACAATTCAGACTGTTGTGGCCAAGCATAAAATTACACAAGGACTTCAGTGAAATCTACTGTCAGAAGGTGACCGACACTGCGTAACCAATTAAAGCTGGCGTCGAATAGAGATAACCTTATCAAGGAAACAAGATGGAGTTGAAGATCTCAAGAAAGTAAAAAAAAAAAAAAAAAAGAATGTATCTGAAGTGCTTGTGCTGTGCCCACAGCAATAGTAAAACAGAAGCCTTAGTACTAGAGTAGCTATGTAGACTTGTAAACATGGTACGTGGGGCCTTTAACAGTACGAATGAGCACATTCAAAGGACACGTAGATACTTGAGGGTGGGTGAATAGCATACATACAGTGGACAGAGAAAAGCAAACTAATTAAGTCCATTAAGCATATATTATAAATTGTTATTGGCAAATAAGACCTGCTCTTGAAACCGTCTGCTAAAGGCCATTATGTTTCATTATTTCCACCCAGTCTGTCTTCAAGAACTATGACCATGACCAGGATGGTTATATTTCGCAGGACGAATTTGAAAAGATCGCAGCCAGTTTCCCTTTCTCCTTTTGTGTCATGGACAAGGACCGGTAAGCCCAAGATGCATGCTTCCTGAACAGACTAGTCTTTTGAAAGATCCATCCTCTCTACAAGTCATTCCTTCCTGAAGGCTGGTTGGGGCAGGAGGAAGGCACAGGCCCAGAGGCACTCACATGCCAGACCTGTGACTTAATCCACCCCTGTATCTCTGAGTTTTTCTTTGCAGTCCTCCATATTTTAGTAAATGTTCCACTTCCCCTGCCTCTAGACACCTGTCTGAATCAGGATGTTATATATAGCTGGTCCAAACAAGAGATTTAGGAACATTCCTTGACATTTTGAAGGGAATTGATTTGTGCACAATACTGCAAAATAAAATGCAGCAAGTACATTCCCTCCTTGTCTTATTCAACTTTGTTTGAGCCAGAGACAAGTAGCCAGTAACACCACCAGATGGACCTATCCATCTCCACCTCTGTGGTACCACCCCCAAACACAAGCTCCATCACCTCCTCTGTTTCCACTGCCTCCTCTGCAGTTCTACCTGCTCTACTGAGGTTCCAGCTCCCCCAATGATACCACCACTTTCTCTCCTTTTCCACCACTCCCTCCAAGTTCTCACAGCCTGTTTCCACATGCTCCCCCTCAGGTTCCACCTTCTGTCTGTGCATCCATCACCTGTTCTTCAATTCGTCTCCTCCCCTGGAGTGCTACGTCACCAAAAGTTTTATGTCACTTTCTGAGGTTCCATTCTCTCCTTTGAGTTTCCTTCATCTGCATCCCTCCTGTTGGTTACCATCTCATCCCCTGAGCCTCCATCTTCTGCTCTTGTATCTGCTCCACTGCAATCAACTCTTCTGTTTCCATCTTCTGCTCTTTGCTTTACTCTCTGTTTATGAGGTCCCATCACCTCCGTCGGCTATTCCCTGTTTTCATTTCCTCCTCTGTGGTTGCTTCCCTCTCCTGAGTTTCAACCTCTTAACTCAGTTTCTGTTTCCTGCTGTCTACTTCCATCTCGTCTTCTGAGGTTCCTTCACTGCAATCGCCTCTTCTGTTTCCATCTTCTGCTCTCTGCTTTCATCTGCCCTACTGAGGTTCCTTGTTCTTAGCTAAGGTTTGATCTCCTGCCGTGAGGTTCACCACCTCCTCTGTGATTCTATCTCCTGCTTTCTTTTTCCAACTCCTCCTTCGATGACCCTCCCCTCTGCTGAGGTTCCACCTCCTTATTTAAAATTGCAACTCCTCTTTAGCGGTGCTATCTCCTGCTTACTGTTTCCAGCTCCTCTGAGATTCCTTCGTTGCCATTGCCTCTGGTTCCATTTCTCTCTCTCTCTGCAATTCCTCTCCTCTACAGAAATTCCATCTTTTGCTCTGAAGTTCACTTCCTGTTTCCATCACCTCTCCAGTTGTTTTGCTGTCATCACCTCCTCTGGTTCCATTTCTTTCTCTCTGCTTCAGTCTCCTTCTCTGTGGTTCTTCCTTCTCAAAATCAGGTTCCATCTACAGCTCTGGAGTTCATGTCCTCCTCTGAGCTTCAGTCTCCTGCTTTCTGTTTCCATCTTTTCATCTAGTTCTGTCTCATCTAAGCCCCTTCTCCTTCTCCGAGTTCCATCATCTCTATAGTCCTCGTCCTGTTTCCGTCCCCTCTTCCGGGGTTCCACCTTCCTTAAGGTTCCATGGCCACCTCCCTGGTTCCATCTCCTTCTCTCAGGTTCTTCAGCACCTGTTGCTCTTCTGTGCTGTTGCATCCTCATTGGATTAAGCTCCTCTGTTTTTCCTTCTTTGCAGGGAAGGGCTGATCAGCCGGGATGAGATCACTGCCTACTTCATGAGGGCCAGCTCCATCTATTCCAAACTGGGTCTCGGCTTTCCGCACAACTTCCAGGAGACCACCTACCTTCGGCCCACATTTTGTGACAACTGTGCTGGATTTGTAAGTCCCAGCAGATGTTTCCCATGGGAATGGGGTGGTTGAGCCATGCGGTAAGTGGGGTTGGGAGAAATTGCTAAACACCATCATGCAAACCTGCGCCGTCTCTTCCGTTCATGCAGCAAGCATTCACTGTTTTTTGTGTGCCGGCTAAGCCAACAGTTGACGTTGTATGCCAGTATTCAAGTCTCCAAGGGAGGAGCAATTTATCATTTATTGTTCCTGTAATCATTGCCCCACAGTGGAAGTGTGTGTCTGTAAGGATTTATAGTAGATAGTGTACCATTATTTATGCCCCTCCCATCAAAGTTACTCCACTGGTAATCATTGTTCCCTCACAGGTCCCGCGCCTTCAATACTTGCACTGTTACGTGCGTTTGGTCTGCAGCGATGCCCCCACACTGGTGCTATTCCTGTAATCTTTGCCTCATGAGCAGTACAGTGCCTGTAATCATGCCATTCAGAAAGGATAGCAAGCCTGTAATCAAAGGCTCAAAACAAGTATGACACCAGCTATCAAACCGCAGTATGCCGCTGAAACCCATTTATATGAAGTGGAACAAGGCTTCCCCTGTCCATACTAGTTTTCTGGATACTTGGCAGCATTTCACCTTATACCTGACATTAATTACAAGAGCTTTCCCTCTCACTATCAGCATTCAATACTAAAAGCAGTTTTGTAAATTTACCTCAAACAACAACAATAAATGGAACCTGTAGAGCTCCTCCTGCATAAGAACTGCTTCTAAGCTCTTGTAAATACTGATGATGCCAATAACCACTAGTATGAATTATTTCCTAACACAAATGTATGTGTTTATGTTTTTCAGCTCTGGGGTGTTATTAAACAAGGATACCGGTGCAGAGGTACGTTCATGCAGTAACATTTGTAGCTAGCAACATTCAAGATTTGGAAAGCAATGGTAAAAGACAGACCCTATATCAGTCTAGTGTAAGAACCCTAGTAGAAGGATGTCAGTCTAGCATATCTCCTCCAGGACCGCCCAGTGAACTGAGAGTATCCCCTAGGAGTGCAAGGCTGATCTAGCACATCCTGCTCAGAGCATTCTGCAAATTGAGTACGTCCCCCAGGAATTCCAGGATACTCTTCATCATCCACCTAGGAGTTCCATGCTAATGTAATGTCCTCTCCAGGAACACCAAGCTGCTCTTGTGAATCCCTTTGAGTAAGAGACATTGTGTAAGTTGTTTATGCCACAAGGGCAGCATAAAGCCAGACTACATTCACCTTCAGGCTGTAGTCCAAAGTAGTGTATCCTTCAAGGGTCCAAAGGCTAAACAACATCTTAACCTGGTGCATTCTTCTAGCTGCAGTGACCAGTCGAAGTGCATCTGCCTAGGAGCAGCAGGCTCATCTGGTGTTTTACCTAGGATCACAAGACTAAGCTCTAGGCCCCTCTAGTTTATTGCTCTAATCGCAGAAGTCTTACATTAGCGTGAGCAAGTATCTCATTTGGGCTTCCTCCCCGACCATGCAACTGAAACTGTCCTTGTGGTAGCCCTAGATGTTTGTACGGTTCTGGGCATGGGTGGTGTCATGACACTAATCCACGTAGATCTACCCGCTGCCTTTGATACTGTCAACCATCATACAGTCAGCTCAAGGTTCCACAGGATGGGAGTAAGGTCAGAAGCTTCGAATGGATTAGTCCTTCTTTCTAACCGTACTCATTCTTTAGCTTTTTCACTGAAACTTTTTTTTTCTTTAGTTGCTTTGTCTCCAAAACTTGCACATGTGGCGGCCACAACTGCCCTCACTCAATCTTTTTGATTTGTTTGCTATAGTTAAGCCTATGATAGCCAATTAATCATTCGGCTACACCAAGCTTCTAAGACAATATTTCCAAATGTCATGCCTGAGAGATTACCCTATTTGCCTGAATGTCAATAAGTAGCCTTGAGCTAAAGTCCAACAAGATAGAAGTTCCTGGCATTCTGCTCACTGTGTGGGGTGATATCTCTTGGCCATTTTCTTTTGGAGAGACATCCACACTAGTAAATATCATCAAGAAATGAAGGGTCTCTTTTGCCCCTTGTATTAAGAGAAAGGCACTACCCTGCTTTCTTATCTTCAAAATTCAGGGAAAGATTGGTCTCTTTCTACATCCAGAGGAAATTAAACTAGTCTTTTGAGACTCAATCTCATCCCGGCTAGACTACCCAAGGACCTTATTTCACATCTTCAGATCATAGAAGATGCAACAGACTCTTGTATTTACTTGTGGCCACATCTCACTCCGTTATTTTTTTTTATCCACAATGCCACCTCAGATTAGACCCCACCATATTTAAATCAGCCTCGATCCTGCCAAGCCAGGTTCTCTCTGAACTGGAACACAAGCATCCCGAGACCGGTTTCACTCAAATTGTGTCTCTTCAGTAGACTGCAGCTTAGTTCCAGTGGCAAAGTGAGCACAGGACCCATGTCCGGGCACACCCATCAAACTGAAGTAAACAAAAAAAGATCAGTCAGATTAGAGCCTCAGTCCACTGGTACAAAAGGCAAGTGACAGCTGCTACTGCAGGACATTTCCGCACCATACTGACAGTGCCCCCTCATATTTACCTATCTGCAGACTGCGGCATGAACTGTCACAAGCAGTGCAAGGAGCTGGTGGTGTTCGAGTGCAAGAAGCAGTGCAACGGCTCGGCAACGCCGGAGAACAGCCCCAATTCAGGCATCACGGCAGCGGTCCTCTGCCCGGCAGGCATGAAAGGGCTCATGAACGGTGAGTGTCAGACAGAGTGCACAAGAGGGATGAACAACATTGCATTGCCATCTTGGATTTGGTGATACGCAGCAAATTAAAAGCAACATCAAAAGTTTTTAAGACAAGCATGTTTTATTTAGTGTATTTCATTTACTTTGATGAATTTTACTATTGTTAAAAAGAAGTGTTGTAGACAAGGTGTCAAGCATGAAAGTTTTTAAGAAAATTAGCAATGTATTTTTCATTCCATGCCCCTAAGCACTTGAGCTTGGAAAGCCGGTGGATAATGGAGCAGGAGCCTAAAGTACTCCATGCCAGAATCAGCTCCAGGCGGTCTGTGCCAAGTGCCCCAGGCCATGCCACACGTAATGAGATCTGTCCATATCTAGAGCTACTCAACCTTTCCATGTCCCAGGCTGATTCTGCTCTCTGCCCAGGTGCCCACAGCTCCGCAGCCTGCCTGAAAGTCTCAAGTCCCAGAATCCGCATGTTCATTTGTTCCCACCTCCTTACTCCATCTATCCTAAGGCTCCAGTTGTATGAATGAGCTTCTCAAGATCCCTTAACTCTCCATCAATGTGCCACTTGCACCCTGTGTATCTATAATCTTCTCAAGCTCCTCAAAACCGTCCCAGTACCACCAACCCCTCTTGTATATACATGTTTCTCAAGCTCCTCGGACAGTCAGTCCATGCCCTCAGCTTCTTACACCCTTTAGCCATGGTGGTTCAGCTAATCATGCCTTCTGTCCACCTACTTCAAGCTTCTCAAAGTAACTGTCCATTGGCCTGAAGGTTATAAAAAGGTCTGGCCACGTGCCCCTGCCCTAAATGGCTTCACGCTATGTTTCAACGCATATCCCGCTGTATGCACACAAAATAAATACACAGAAGGCTTCCAAAGAATTGTGGCAGCACCCACCAGCTCCTGCTGTATGTCTATGTGTTCGGAAGTCTACACAGTCAGTTTAACCCAAGCATCTCCTGCTGTATGTTTGTGTCCAGAGGCCAACACATTGTCTAACAATGTGACATTAGCATCTCCTGCTGTATGTCCATGTGTTCGGATGTCTACACACTGTCAGTTTAACCCAAATATCTCCTGCTGTATGTCTATGTGTCCGGAGGTCTGCCCATTGTCTAGCAATGTGACACAAGCATCCCCTTCTGTAGCTCCATGTGCCTGAAGGTCTATACGCCGTCAATACAAACCAAGCATCTCATGCTGTCCATGTGTCTCAAGGTGAAACCAAAGCATCTCTTGCTGCAAGTACGTGTCGGGTTGTCTTCACGCAGTCTCTCAACATAACCCAAGCCTCTCCTGCTGTATGTCCTTGTGTCTGGGTGTGAGAACACGATCTGTGAATATAACCCAGGAATCTCCTGCTGTATGTCCAGGTGCCTGGAGGTCTACACGTTGTCTACCAGTGCGATGCAGGCATCTCCTGCTGCATGTCCAGGTGCCTGGATGTCTACACGTTGTCTACCAGTGCGATGCAGGCATCTCCTGCTGCATGTCCAGGTGCCTGGAGGTCTACACATTGTCTACCAATGCGATGCAGGCATCTCCTGCTGCACGCCTATGTGTTCGGAGGTCTACGCACTGTCTGTTAATGAGACCCAAGTGTCTCCCGCGGTCTGGCTCTGTGTGCAAGCTTAGAACAATGTCTGGGTTAGTGTCTCTAGCCTATCAGGCAGATTAGCATGTGCATTATTTACATTGTGGGAGAGACCCATTCTGCACTTTTAAACAAAAGACGTGTGGAAGCCATCACAAGCCTCTGCCACCCAGGAGTGCAAAGGGACGTTACATATTTCCTGCTGTGCAACTCTGAGTTCATGGGAATGATAACCCCTAGAACTCACTCCAAACGTCACTCGCCAGCCTGTGTTGCTCCCCCAATTTCTGTATCCTATCTTTTCCAATGTCCCAAGTCCATCTTGTTGCTTCTTTACCCAGTTTCTGAGGTGTGTTGCCTCACAGACCCACCAGCCTTCAGAAGGGTAGCTACTGTGGGCTAGAGCACTCTAGGCAGGAGGGGCAGGGCACTGCTGCAGTCCAGTAGAACCTGTTGGGAAGGTACAACAGAATGTCACGCATGGATTTCTGGAATGATGTTGCATGTACTGTTGCCTACATCAGTGACCGGTCCCACCTCCACATTTTACAGACTCCTAGGGCCTCATTTACAAGAAACTGGCGCACAGTGACCTATGCGTCGGTTTTCTTGTGCCGCACGACACCATGGTAGTGCTGTATTTAGAATACAGTGCTCCATGGGGCACAGTGTCCACAGCTGCGTCAGAAACTCTGATGGAGCTGTGGCGCTAAACCTTAGCATTGCTGGACTGCTAGTCCAGTAATGCTATGGGGGCCCCGTTGTAAACAGCAGAATGTCACTTTTATGCCTGCTTTGAGCAGGCGTTAAGAAAATGATACAGTGAAGGCGCAGAATAGTGCCGAATCACAGCACCATTTCTGCGTGCCTTTTTGCGGGTGAACGTCTGCCTTGCATACATTATACTTGGTGCAGCTATAATGTGGTGCAAGGGTTTACAAACTGGCACAGTGGTCCCATTGCACCCGTTTGTAAAAGCGGCGCTGCCCGAGGGACTCTTTGTGCCACTGTAGCATCAAAACAATGACGCTGCAAAGCCGCAAGGGCTTGTAAATGAGCCCCTTAGTTTTTCCCACTAGACAAATGGAACCAGCAATTCCCACTGGGAGGGGAAAACAGCTGAAATTTTTCTGAATATAATTTTTTTTTTAGTTTTAACCAATCTGAATGTATGTTACTGTAGCTAATTGGAATAGGGCCTACCTTAACCAATCAGAAATAATGTTACTAGTACCCTTGTGGGTATCGATTGAACAAGGATGCGATGAACGCATCATGAACTCCTGCTAAGTGTCTTTGTTGCAGAGTGACTGGAAGCTCTCCAGCTGTCGAGCTCTAAAGTTGCACACTGAAGTAGCACATATAGCTCAAGGTATCTCAGCTCAGGTTGTTTACTAGAAAATAGATAGACATGACTTTAACCTCTGTGAGCTGCTTGTCAAGCCTTTCTTTGTCTGCACCACACAGGACCGGAGGACGGATCCTTCACATTCCCTGGTGGGGACAGAGCAAGTTCCACCGAACCCACAGAAGAATGCAAAGACAATACAATCATGCTGGTGGGCAGCTCTGCAGCAAAGATCACCCTGACGATAAACCTCGCAGCCCTGGACAAAAGTACACAGACTGAGCATGGCGTAGCCGGCTGCAATGCTCCAGTCAGGCACTACGTACTTCACCACAGACGAGCGTATGCCAAATGGGACAACAAGAACTCCACTCGCAATGCAAGGAACCAAGATGGTGCCTCATCACCAGCGCATCAGGAAGAGGACCAGGTACCATAAACTAAAGCTTTTTGGCCACCACTTGGGGAATGTGTGCTTGCATGGGAATGGGCATTACATGGTTTCATCTGTCTACGGGTAGCCAAAGTCTCTGTGAACTCAAGGGAGCCATCCTGGCCATGGGGTTGAGCACAAAACTTCCTGGAGTAGATTAAAAAAAAAAAGTCCATGAGATGGAAGCAAACATTATAAATATGCATAAGGATGCATTCTGGCAAACATTTAGCAAAATAGAGAGAATTCCTGAGAGGTCAGCAACTCTGAAAGTCTGGTAGGGCTCAGGAGAACCCATCACTTCAGGGAGTGCATGACATGATCAACTCTTCTTCTCCTTACCAGCCTTTCAGAGACCATGGGGAATGACAGCTAGGCCCACAGGCCATCATTATCATTATAACTCTGTATAGAGCTGGCAGACCGCATCAATCGTAAACCTGAACATTGGCCAAATCAGCAGACTTGCTCTAGCATCTAGCACATAGTAGGATCACCCCTGGCAGACCCCTGAACTGCTCTCATATGTAAGCCTATTTAAAAGTATTTTAAACTGAGCCTTACTCACTCTAGACATCAAAACTCAGAAAGGCCATATCTGAGCCAAAACCACCCACAATCCTGCTAAATTGAGCGTAGTCTGTTTTTCGTCGGGGGTGTGCAGCATCCCCTAATGAGCTCATCCATGCACTTGCTCCCTATAGCAACCTTACCCACCATCACAGAGATTGGTTCATGGTGCTGGTCCAGATCCAAATCCACACCCACACACCAGCATATAATCTTCACCATTCCATATGCAGCTTAAAAACTCCTATGACATATTAAATGAAAGCTAATCCAAAGTGTGATGTCCTTATCCCTAGGAACAAGAGACTCTCAGGGCGCAGAATGAAGTCTTGAAGCTCCAGCTGCTGGAGGCACAGAGGAGAATTGAGGTCCTAGAGTCAGAGCGAAAAAGCCAGGCACTGGAGAAGGTGGACCACACCGGTGACGCGTAGCCTGAGAGCTGGAGAGAACAATGGGTGTCCAAAGCCATTCACATTCACCAGAGCACACGCTGCTGTATCTAAGCTATCCTAATGGACACGCGGCTCTTGGCTACTGCGTGCATTTATGGTTTTCTGTCCTCCAGGCACTTTCAGTATCCATCAGCCTGTGGATTGCCAAAATATCAATATCTAGTGGCTCACCCATCTGCAGGGAAGGTACAATAAAACAGACATTGAAAACCTGTAAATTCCTGAAAAGGTGGGAAATTGCAGTGGACAGTGTGGGGACTGCGGAATATACAGCCAAGTCAAGAGGCAATAATTTACACCAGACTATCCATCGGCCAGGGGCAGCGCCTGGGCAATAAACTGTGGCGGAATTTTCTATGAAGGTGAAACGATTGTGCAATGAATGGTCCACGCCACAACTGTGGTGCAGTTCACGCGCAATGGATGACACTCACGGAATCACAGATGCCACTGGTTGTAGCAGTGAGAAACGTCTCTGGTGTATAAGGTGCAATCAGTGTTATCTGTAGAAGAGCACCCATGCAGTGACTCGTGCCAGCCTGGTGCAACCAGTGACAGCAGTGGAGTCACTGCAGTGCATGATGTTGTTACAGCTCTGATGCAGTGGGTGCATCAGACAGTTCTGGTGCAGTGAATGTTGTGAAAGGGTAATGCTAGTGCAATAGATATTGTGAAGGGGAAGGTCAGGAGACAACAGAGCAGATGTGCAACAGGGATGGTCAGTGGAACAACACTTGTGCAACGTGTTTTATTAGTGTTGCTTGTATGCGTAAAATAGCCTGGGTGCAACCATTGCTACTAATGCTGCTTATACAAGGGGTGATGTGAAAGTAGTAGCGTGGGTGCAATAGGCGTGTAAAGGGGCAGTGCGGTGCAGTGGGTGTTCGAATGCAACAAATCTTCAGGAAGGGTGTTTTAAATAAATAGTGCCAAGGGGTACCCTTGGTGCCCTGAATACTATGAGGGGAAAGTGATGGTGCAGTAGTGTTCGGGAGAGGCAGTGCTGCTACAAACTGCTGCCGGTAGGAGTAGCAAGCGTTTGTGTCGTGAAGGGGCTGCGTTGGGTCCATGGTCTACTGAAGGGACAGTCCTGGTGCAACGAAGGTTAGGATGGTGCGGTGTTAGTGTTGTGGGTCTGTGAAGCTGCAGTACTGGTGCAACAAGCAGTACTCCTGCAGTAAGTATTAAGATGCACTGCCTATGAAGTGGGTGTTACCAAGGAGTACTGCTGCTACAGTGCGTGTTATAGAGGCAGTCCTCGTTCAACGCGTGCTACGAAGCAGCGCTAGTGTGACGCTGTTCTGCAGAAGCAGTGCTGGTCGTTGGTTCTGTGAAGAGGCAGCAATGGGGTAACGGTTAAGAAAGGGCAGTGTTGATACAATTAGAAGTTCCATGGGGTTGGAACCGATGCAATGAGTGTTATGAACGGGCAAAACAATTAGAATGTGTTTTATGATCAGACAGCGCTGGTGTAATGCATGTTATCAAGTAACTATACTTGTGCAATGCGAGTCACGAACAGATAGCGCTGGTGCAATGAGACTTATTAAGCAACCGCGCTGGTGCAATGTGAGTTACGAACAGACAGCGCTGGTGCAATGCAAGTTATAAACAGACACCGCTGGTGTAATGAGTCTTATTGAGGAACAGTGCTGGTGCAATGCGAGTTATGAACAGACGGCGCTGGTGCAATGCGAGTTATGAACAGACAGCGCTGGTGCAATGCGAGTTATGAACAGACGGCGCTGGTGCAATGCGAGTTATGAACAGACGGCGCTGGTGCAATGCGAGTTATGAACAGACAGCGCTGGTGCAATGAGACTTATTAAGCAACCGCGCTGGTGCAATGTGAGTTACGAACAGACAGCGCTGGTGCAATGCAAGTTATAAACAGACACCGCTGGTGTAATGAGTCTTATTGAGGAACAGTGCTGGTGCAATGCGAGTTATGAACAGACGGCGCTGGTGCAATGCGAGTTATGAACAGACAGCGCTGGTGCAATGCGAGTTATGAACAGACAGCGCTGGTGCAATGCATGTTATGAACAGACAGCGCTGGTGCAATGTATGTTATGAACAGACAGCGCTGGTGCAATGCATGTTATGAACAGACAGCGCTGGTGCAATGTATGTTATGAACAGACAGCGCTGGTGCAATGCGAGTTATGAACAGACAGCGCTGGTGCAATGCATGTTATGAACAGACAGCGCTGGTGCAATGTATGTTATGAACAGACAGCGCTGGTGCAATGCATGTTATGAACAGACATCACTGGTGTAATGAGTCTTATTGAGGAACAGTGCTGGTGCAATGCGAGCTATGAACAGACAGCGCTGGTGCAATGTATGTTATGAACAGACAGCGCTGGTGCAATGTATGTTATGAACAGACAGCGCTGGTGCAATGCATTTTATGAACAGACATCACTGGTGTAATGAGTCTTATTGAGGAACAGTGCTGGTGCAATGTGAGCTATGAACAGACAGCGCTGGTGCAATGTATGTTATGAACAGACAGCGCTGGTGCAATGCATTTTATGAACAGACATCACTGGTGTAATGAGTCTTATTGAGGAACAGTGCTGGTGCAATGTGAGCTATGAACAGACAGCGCTGGTGCAATGTATGTTATGAACAGACAGCGCTGGTGCAATGCATGTTATGAACAGACATCACTGGTGTAATGAGTCTTATTGAGGAACAGTGCTGGTGCAATGCGAGTTACGAACAGACAGAGATGGTGCAATGTATGTTATGAACAGACAGCGCTGGTGCAATGTATGTTATGAACAGACAGCGCTGGTGCAATGCGTGTTATGAACAGACATCACTGGTGCAATGAGTCTTATTAAGGAACCGTGCAGGTGCAATGCGAGTTATGAACAGAAAGTCCTGGTGCATATTATTTGATCAAAAAACTGTAATTGTGCAATACGAGTTATGAAGGGACCGTGCTGGTGCAATGTGTGTTATGAACAGACCGCACTGGTGGAATGCATGTTATCGAGGAACTGTGCTGGTCAATGTGAGTTACGAAGGGACAGTGCTGGTTCAATGTGTCTTATCAAGGAACCTTACTGGTGCAATACGAGTTAAGAAGGAATAGTGCTTCTGCAGTGTTTGTTTGAAGGGACAGTGCTGGTGCACTGTCATATTAAGGAACCTTACTGGTGCAATACGAGTTAAGAAGGAATAGTGCTTCTGCAGTGTGTGTTTGAAGGGACAGGGCTGGTGCAATGCGAGTTATGAAGGGACAGTGCTGGTGCAATGTGTCTTATCAAGCAATCGTACTGGTGCAATGTGAGTTACGAAGGGACAGTGCTGGTGCAAGGTGTCTTATCAAGGAACCGTACTGGTGTGATGCAAGTTTTGAAGGGACAGTGCTGGTGCAATGTGTCTTATCAAGCAACCCTACTGGTGCAAGATGAGTTATGAAGGGACAGAGCTGGTGCACTGTGTCTTATCAAGGAAATGTACAGGTTCAATGCAAATTATGAATGGACAGCACTGGTGTAATACATCTTGTTAAGGAACTGTGCTGGTGCAAAGTCTTTTATGAAGGGACAATGCTGGTGCAATGTGTCTTATTAAGGAACCTTACTGGTGCAATGCAAGTTATGAATGGACGTGCTGGTGCAATGCGTCTTATTAGGGAACCATGCTGGTGCAATCTGGGTTATGAAGGGACAGTGCTGGTGCAAAGTTTTCTTATCAAGGAATCGTACTGGTGCAATGCGAGTTACGAAGGGACATTGGTGGTGCAATGTGTCTTATCAAGGAACCGTACTGGTGCAATGTGAGTTACAAAGGGACAGTGCTGGTGCAATGTGTCTTATCAAGGAACCGTACTGGTGCAATGCAAGTTATGAAGGGACAGTGCTGGTTCAATGTGTCTTATCAAGGAACCGTACTGGTGCAATGTGAGTTACAAAGGGACAGTGCTGGTGCACTGTCTTATTAAGGAACCTTACTGGTGCAATACAAGTTAAGAAGGAATAGTGCTTCTGCAGTGTGTGTGTGTTGAAGGGACAGTGCTGGTGCAATGCGAGTTATGAAGGGACAGAGCTGGTGCACTGTGTCTTATCACGGAACCGTACTGGTGCAATACGAGTTATGAAGGGAAAGTGCTGGTACAATGTGTGTTATTGACAGCACTGGTGGAATGTGTTTTCTTGAGGAACTGTGCTGGTGCAATGCGAGTTATGAAGGGACAGTGCTGGTGCAATGTGTCTTATCAAGGAATCTTACTGGTGCATTGCAAGTTAATAAGAGGCAGTACTGGTGCAATGCAAGTTACGTAGGAGCACTGCTGGTACAATTTGAGTTGCGTGGGGACAGTGCTGGTAAACGGGTAGTTTCGAAGGGGTTTCATTTGCAGTGGTTTTTCTTAGGATATGTTGGAGCAGTGCTGGTGCAGTGGGGGATACATTGGAGCAGTGCTGGTGCAGTGGAGGGTACATTAGAGCAGTGCTGGTGCAGCAGAGGGTACGTTAGAGCAGTGCTGGTGCAGTGGAGGATACGTTGGAGCAGTGCTGGTGCAGTGGAGGGTATGTTGGAGCAGTGCTGGTGCAGTGGAGGGTACATTAGAGCAGTGCTGGTGCAGGGTACATTGGAGCAGTGCTGGTGCAGTGGAGGGTATAAGTGGGAGGAGTGCTGGTGTAGTGGAGGGTATAAGTTGGAGGAGTGCTGGTGCAGTGGAGGGTATGTTGGAGCAGTGCTGGTGCAGTGGAGGGTATGTTGGAGCAGTGCTGGTGCAGTGGAGGGTATGTTGGGGCAGTGCTGGTGCAGTGGAGGGTACGTTAGAGCAGTGCTGGTGCAGTGGAGGGTATGTTGGAGCAGTGCTGGTGCAGTGGAGGGTATATGTTGTAGCAGTGCTGGTGCAGTGGAGGATATATGTTGGAGGAGTGCTGGTGCAGTGGAGGATACATTGGAGCAGTGCTGGTGCAGTGGAGGGTACATTAGAGCAGTGCTGGTGCAGCAGAGGGTACGTTAGAGCAGTGCTGGTGCAGTGGAGGATACGTTGGAGCAGTGCTGGTGCAGTGGAGGGTATGTTGGAGCAGTGCTGGTGCAGTGGAGGGTACATTAGAGCAGTGCTGGTGCAGGGTACATTGGAGCAGTGCTGGTGCAGGGTACATTGGAGCAGTGCTGGTGCAGTGGAGGGTATAAGTGGGAGGAGTGCTGGTGCAGTGGAGGATATATGTTGGAGGAGTGCTGGTGCAGTGGAGGGTATGTTGGAGCAGTGCTGGTGCAGTGGAGGGTATGTTGGGGCAGTGCTGGTGCAGTGGAGGGTACGTTAGAGCAGTGCTGGTGCAGTGGAGGGTATATGTTGGAGCAGTGCTGGTGCAGTGGAGGGTATATGTTGTAGCAGTGCTGGTGCAGTGGAGGATATATGTTGGAGGAGTGCTGGTGCAGTGGAGGGTACATTAGAGCAGTGCTGGTGCAGGGTACGTTGGAGCAGTGCTGGTGCAGTGGAGGATACGTTGGAGCAGTGCTGGTGCAGTGGAGGGTATGTTGGAGCAGTGCTGGTGCAGTGGAGGGTACATTAGAGCAGTGCTGGTGCAGGGTACATTGGAGCAGTGCTGGTGCAGTGGAGGGTATAAGTTGGAGGAGTGCTGGTGCAGTGGAGGGTATAAGTTGGAGGAGTGCTGGTGCAGTGGAGGGTATGTTGGAGCAGTGCTGGTGCAGTGGAGGGTATATGTTGTAGCAGTGCTGGTGCAGTGGAGGATATATGTTGGAGGAGTGCTGGTGCAGTGGAGGGTATGTTGGAGCAGTGCTGGTGCAGTGGAGGGTATGTTGGGGCAGTGCTGGTGCAGTGGAGGGTACGTTAGAGCAGTGCTGGTGCAGTGGAGGGTATGTTGGAGCAGTGCTGGTGCAGTGGAGGGTATGTTGGAGCAGTGCTGGTGCAGTGGAGGGTACATTAGAGCAGTGCTGGTGCAGGGTACGTTGGAGCAGTGCTGGTGCAGTGGAGGGTATATGTTGTAGCAGTGCTGGTGCAGTGGAGGGTATATGTTGGGGGAGTGCTGGTGCAGTGGAGGGTATATGTTGTAGCAGTGCTGGTGCAGTGGAGGATATATGTTGGAGGAGTGCTGGTGCAGTGGAGGGTATGTTGGAGCAGTGCTGGTGCAGTGGAGGGTATGTTGGGGCAGTGCTGGTGCAGTGCGTACATAACACAGCAGTTCCAGTTATGACAAGATCCAGCCGGTGTAGTCGATCTTAAGAAGGGACAGCGCATGCGCACTGGGTGGTCTGAAAGGACAGTGTTATGTGGTGTGTTTGGGTCTCTCACATACACCCTAAGGCCTCTTGGCGCTCAAGTGATCAGAGATCGCAATAGAGAGGAAACAATGCTGGGCTCACAAAGGGACAAGCCTTACATTTATTCCTAAATTAGAGGTAGGAAGAAATTGACTTCTTTAAGTCAATTGGAACAGTGTTCTAAATCTTAGGTGCCAACACTGCCACCGAGGGTGGACTTGTTGAAACGAGAGATGATTAGAATATTTGCAAAGGTACAGCACAGTGATCATGAAGAGAAGTATCTCATAGCTGTAGATTTAAGAAAGATGGGTGCAATGCCATACATAAACTTGCGAATCCTACAATGTAAAAAGGAGGCAGGATTACTGCCCCTGCAGCTTGGTTCAGAAGAGTCTGGAGTCTAATAATATTCTGCTTGGAAGAACCGTAATAGACTGAAATGCAGAACTCGGTTCCAGACCCAGTGGTGGCTGCATTTGTTGTTCTTCATAGAGAAGGCGGCGAATTGCTTATAATCAACCGCCATATAAGGAGCAAGAGGTAACAACAGAAGTGTGTGGTATTGGTGCTATGAAGGGTCACTACGTGGTAAAAATAGGCAGTGCTGGTGCCATGGATGTAAGAATTCTGCTGCCATATCACCAAAACTCCCATGTGTGTAATGTGCACCATATCCGAAATTGCGCATATCCTGACTTTGAAGATCTTCGTTATATTTTATGCATGTGGGCATCTTCCATGGATCCATAATTCGTATTAATTAAAAGTCAGAGTTTTAAGTTATTGACATGAAAATTGAACAGTAGATTAATACAAGCTTTTAAGGAACATCAATCCTTTCCAGAACGCCCAAGGTACAAATTAAACTGCCAGCGATTATCCATGGTAGCTGTGCATGTTGAGAGCAAATGTATTTAAAACTGAATAGCAGGCGTAATTGTTTGGTGCTTTTAGATAGAGACTTGGCCCATCTCATATGGTATTCAACCTTAGAGTCTGTGACACCAGTGTTAAAACCCTAACCATCAGTTTATTGTATCAACTCACTGAGCTATCTTGCCAAGTAGCAATGTGCACATTCTTGCCAGCCTTGTAGACTTTTTAGATGGAACTTAAAAATTGTGTGAAATCCCCAACAATCACATTCTCAAAGTGAGATGCATATATAGTCCATGAATGGAAAAAAACGTGGTAGTCAATATTGTGATATTGGTAGGCAGATAGTGGGGTCACTTAGGGGAATCTATGATATTTTGTGTTACATCTATACATTGATCAGAGAGCAGAGGCTTGTATTTGCTAGTATGTCAAAATAGTTCACAGACATTTAAAAACAGAATAAATGCCAACCGTGGGCGTACGCTTTTGTTGTTCACGCACTAGAATATTTGAATCTAGGGGTAAGGCAACTGTGGTTTTCTTACACTGCTCTTTTGATACTACAATGTATGTTTGAAAAAGGAGCTCAATCCTAAAAAAAAATACAAATGTGCAAAACATGCATTAGCAAATTTCCATGCAGCACAGCTCAAATGGGACCATTTTACAGCGAACAGCCTATGAAGCGGGCGATTAACCACAACGCTTGTTGATACTTTGCCAAAGGGTTTTGGGATTATAGTCTTTAGCATTCAATTTTTTAACAAAATTGTTTGAAACTTGCAGTTCAAAAGGCATTCATCAGGCGCCACTGCTCATCTCCAGAGGACTTTGTCCCCTAAAAGATGTAAGTTTAAGTTCTCAGCATGCACACCCTAGCTTGTGATCAGGTTCTGCAGAGCGGTGAATGGTCAGTGAGTGAGTGCAGCACTTGAACTTTCAGCCCAGCCCTTTATGCACAAGAAAACAATGTGTGCGCGTGTTGACTGCTCCGTTGTGCTGGGGCTCAGTGGCAGGGGTCTGCGGATATGTGCAGGCACCAGTCCCACACACAAGCTATCCATGAGACCAGTCATGACATGCTTCAAACACACATACATGTTGATGCTTAGATTTACATTAGTATTCCCTGGTAGAGGTACACATGGAAATCTGTACTCCATCCCCCATGTAGTAGAACAGAATTTAGACAAGGGTTAAGATGCGCACGGTCAAACCCTGAGCGCACACCTCTTATCTTGTGGAGAGTTTGCACATTTGGTTTTGTCATGATCAGTGCTAAAAGATCAGGAAAAAAACGGGTTTCGAGAATGAGACAATTAGTTTGGAATGTGAACTTTGTCCATAACCTCAGTTTCACTACTACAACTTAAGTCTGGTGCCCACATTTGGTAGGTGTTAGAATAGTAAAACAGAACAGTAAATATGCCCAGTTAAAGTAATGGGGAAAAATGATGGGCGAGTTCTGACGTATGAGCATACTGTGCGTATAAAAGAAAAAAAAAAGCAGTTTTTAATGTTTTCATACTAAAGCTAGATTCAAACAATGCCTATTTATTTCAAGTAGAAAAGTTGATTTCAATGTGTCATACTATAGTTAATGTATGGTTTTGCAACATGAATTGTCTCCTAGATTCATATGCTGTGAGTCAGTCCACCATCTTGTGAAGTGTAGTTTTTTCCAAAAAAAAACCAAGCATTTTTAATGCAACGGGTCTCGCATTTGTTAGAGCTATTAACGTTGTAAAGCAACAAAAAAAAACGCAGCACGATCGCGTTATGTAAAATGCAGTGCGATCACGCTGTGTGGAAAATAAACAGATAAAATAGTTCGAACTCCAGGCTGAAAACATCGAGCCTCGTATATTTTTGGTACTTTACCTGTGCTGTGTAGGTGGGCTAAACACCGGAAAAGGCATGACGTATGGATGCCTCTCACAAATGAAAGCAAGCGGATTTTAAAAGGCAAGCAAGAGAGATTACAGAATGGACGAAGCACTTTGTGCTCGCCCATAAAAAAAGGGCGTCAACTGACTGTGCTATCAACCATAGGCCCACAATGGCACATCACATAACGGTGGCGTAACAAAACTTGAGGGCCCTCCCTGCAAAGTACACAGAGGGGCTCCCCTCCAAACTCATTCAAGATCTCTCAGGCCAGGGTACTTTGCTGAGGGTGCCCCCTGTAGCTCGGAGGTGCCCCCACACCACAGAGTCTGTGGGGGTCTTTGTTACGTCATTGACGTAACCTCCATTTCTGAATTTTGTTTTTTTCTGATGAGGGTGGGTGGGGTGTTTCAAGCTCCCACAGATTTGACAAATAGAGGCATGAAAGGCTGCAAAGGCTTATAGAAAATTTGTTGGAGAATAACCAAGATAAACACTGGATTCTCTTTTCTTTTCCAGGGATGCATCGACCAAGTGAGCGAATGTTGTATGGTGGAGGGGGTGTCTAGGAAACTCCTCAGTGCTACCTAGTAGCATGAGCACAGTCTTTTATGTTCTTCTTTAACACCCACCAACTGTTGGTGCCTAACAACAAATACACTGTATGCATGTTCTGACTCCCAGAAGACCATTTTAAAAGACAAGGGGCATATTTCTGTGGCAGAAGGGCGTGCAACGGGTGTTGCAGTGGATGTTCCATCGTAACACCCATTGCTTTTGACGCTGCCCCTGATTTACAAAACAAAATCGTAAATCGGTGGCAGCGCCAAAAACTACCACCACCCCAGGAGTGTCATTAGCATGGCAAAATGAGGAGGGATGCTTTCATTCCTCCTCGTTTTTTGCTTTTTCTATGTGTGCTGCATTCTGAAGCACAAATAGAAGCAAAATGCCATAAATGATTGTTTATGTGCAAGAAGGTGTCCCTTCCTGCACATTAACAATCACTCCAAAATGACGCTTTAGTACTTCTATGTGTGCTGCATTTTGCAGCTCACATCGAAGTGCCAAATCGCCATTATCAAATGTTTGTGTATTAAGGGACACCTTCCTGCACATAAACAATCAATTCCCTCAACGCAGACACCCTTGCACTATGGTGCAAGCAGCTTAATTCAGCGTCGGCGCATGGAGAAACACAGGGGTGCGCTGTGTTCCTGTAAATACGGCGCAGCCCTGCATTTCTAAAGTGGCGCGGCACTGCTATTATTAGCACAGCAACGTGCTGCGCCACTCTGTCATAAATCTGGGCCAAGACTTGTAAAGATACACATCCAAACTAAACGGCAAAATAACTTTCAACATGTTAATCTACAAGAGCTTTAAGTTGCAAAACCATTATTAAAAGCAGCTGCTTTCTTTTGTATGACAGTGATGTCTGCATTGGGCAAATAAAGTCCATAGTGCCCACTGATTTCTATGTCACCAGTTTCAGCAATCGGGTAACTGCAAAAGCGGTTCATCATACGTAAAATCTGACATTAATGCACAATATGGAGTCTGGAGCCGTAGAACATCTGTGGTCCTTCCCATTTATTTGTGACCCTTTCCTTGAATATAGCCCAGGCCTCTGTCCCCATCTGTTTTTCCCTCTTCCCTGCACATCCTGACGTAATATTTAAGTAGCGCTCAGTATAGAGTTGCTGAAGAAAACAAAATGTACAAATTGTAAATACGTTTTAAAAAAAAAAAATATAAATGTTGCCAGTGTTTGTTCAATATTTATATATTAAAAAATGTTACAAATAAAAGTGTCTGACGTTTATTATGTGTCAATAATTAAGTGGGCAACTAAACCCGGGCATTTTTGCACATTAAAGTGCTGTAGATGAAATCATTTTCCACAATCAAAGCTCAGCTGTCTTGGTGGCCCTTGGTGAAGTCACCACAACTTAAAATGTGTCACTTCTATATGGACTCTAGACCTATAGAATATACTCCTATATAACATGGTAGCATTTTTGCTGCGACCGCAGGGTTGGTCTTCCGCCAGGTTAAATCCATTTGGCATCCCGGATGTTTGACAGGGTTTCCAGCTGGGACTCCACAGACCCCTCCTGATAATTTAATAATGCCTCCAGGGGCTTGGCCATGGTACTCTTGAATAGGATCATAAACATTTATTTTGTGGTTGATCAACTGCCCCCATCCGGGCTGACCTCCATTGCCACTGGTTGAATCCACGTAATAGTTCAACAGTGGACCCACGTCAGGGGGTGTTCTACACCGACAGACCATTCCTTAAAGGTAAATATCCAGAAAACTGTAAATATTCTCATGCACTACAGTGGCCACTCCCACACAATACGCAACACTTCATGCTAATGTGCAGTAAGACCGCCCCCATGTTTAGAGCGAGTCTTTACACCTCATTAGAATATTAACTGAATGTTCAGTTTTAAATATCATGCTACCGAACATACAGGAGCCAGAATATTGACTGTTACATACGGTGACAGTATGTATAGGCAAGTGTAGATTTACTATAATTAAAAAATATGCACCTTGACGGTATATACATAAATGTGCAGTCAAGAATAGAAGCCAACACCCTCATATATGTCATTACCTTCATGATTTTGGTAGTTGAGATTGCGGGTACGGTTTGTTGGTGGCACTGTATTTCTGCCCTTGATATTGGGCATACAACCTCCTTCCCATGCTGGAGCCAAACTGCGGCCAACACCCTTTCGAAGCATGCATCCCAGAAGGGCACCGAAGAGTGTGATGGTATATAAATGGTGCAATTCAGCATCCTGGGAGGAGGGGTGGGGCTAACCAACACTCCAGAACACACTCTTGGGCACGGTAAGAGGGGGGGGGTGGGGGGGAGGGGCAACTATCTCCCCTCCCCCCTCTCGTATTTGGGAACATTAAGAGGGCAGGGAACACCACCAAATACTCTCAATTAAGCAAGAGGAATGCAAGGGGGCAAGTGGCTGCAACAATCTCACTTGTTCTTTGGTAAGGGAGGGCTAGAGAATATCATAAGACCAGACACAAGGCAGGTGCGTATGTGCGAAACCGGCCCATCCGCTGTTGCATGCTGCAAAATGCACTCTAGCACTGTGCTGCTTTTTTGTTTACTCCCAACATGTGCAAACAAAGGGAGTGTATGTATGGTTTTTTTTTGTGTGTGTGTGTTTTTATTTTTTTCCCACTGGAAAAAAAACAAAGGTTACAGGGACTTTCTACTAGGTTATAAATTTACTCGTGCAAAACCATAGAAATTCAGCAGTTAGAGTTCTTTCATGTAACTAAAACTCGCGTCCTAAGGTAACTAACTCGCGGCGTCGCCATGCACAGGTGTCTCATCAATAATTTTATTGCAAATGTTGCAGTGAGAATATGAATGATGGCACAGAATGTCCTCAGTAATGACATATGGAGTAATTAGCTGTGCGTGGCAAAGACGTAAGTTATAGATACTTGAATAACTCTATAACTGCTGAATTGCTGTGGTTTGGTACAAGTAAATTCAGAACCTAACTATAACTTCCCTGTAACCTTTGTTTGTTTCAGTGAGTTTTTTTTTTTTTTTTTTTAACGTATAGTAATTTTCATTGCAGTAAGAGAACTAAACCACCATCACGCATGGTGGCATTGATTGGCTACAAGGCCTGGCAGCAAGCCAGCCCTGAGCCCAACCCCCTGTAAGTACCCAACCTTGCACCGTGCACAGCCTTCGATGTGCAGTAGAGGTTGCCGAAGGGCAAGCCTGTAGCCAGTCCCTGCAATCAACCTCCCTAACCACCCAACCCGATGCTCTGCATGGCCCCTTGCGCATCCACGGCAGAGTTTGCCTGCGCCCTCTCTGGATGGGAGAATAGGTCTGAGAGGCTGTATCAAGGTAAGAGTGGCTGTCAGAGTGTCTGTCTGGGAGTGAGTGCATACATTAGTGTTTTAGTAGAAATGTCAGTATGTGCGCGGGTCTGTGAGTAGGTGCATCAGGGTGTCAGTGGGTTTGTGACGGTCTGTGTGTCGGTGCGTAGCTGTCTGACTCGGTTGAAAGCCCAGGGGATGCCACCGCAGGCAGGCCATGGCTTAACCCGTAAACACGGTGACCAACCATCGGCACCGAAAAAGGGCACACACGTGTCGAAGACATCCGACTTCGGTCGAGATACCGGCACAGACCATACTCTGCACCGAGATTCAGGCTCCGACAAAACTCGACACAGAGATACCGGCTCCGACCAAAGTCGGCACCGAGAGATCGGCACCCCGAAACCAAAAAAGGTGGCTTCGGAGCCCAAAAAGACTGCAGAAAAAGTTTCAGTCCCGAAACACCCAGCCTCGGAGCCGAAACAGAGCTCATATTCCGAAGAACAAGGCCTTTCATCTCAACTACAAGGTCATAAATTTGGACAAAAATTGGAGCTGGGAGTACCAGACTATACCCAAAGAAGGCTCCATATTCAAAAAGACACAGGGAAAATAAGAACTCTTCCCCCTATTAAAATGAAAAGGAAACTTGCTTTCCAACAAACAGATAAACAGCCAAAAGCAAAAGTGGCTAAAGAAACTCCACCACGTTTTTCGCCACAACCATCGCCACTACACTCACCGCAACTGTCACCAATTGCAACACCCCCAATGATGCAATCTCCAACGCACACAGGGATGAGCCAGGATGACCCAGATGCATGGGATCTATACGATGCACCAGTATCTGACAATAGTCCAGATTGCTACCCGGCAAGACCGTCACCACCAGAAGACAGTACTGCTTACATGCAGGTGGTGTCCAGAGCAGCTACTTTTCACAATGTAGCACTGCATACTGAACCTATTGAGGATGACTTTTTATTTAATACTCTGTCATCAACACACAGCCAGTACCAGAGTCTACCGATGTTACCAGGGATGTTAAAACACGCAAAACAAGTGTTTCAAGACCCCGTAAAATGCAGGGCCATTACACCTAGGGTGGAAAAGAAGTACAAGCCTCCCCCTACGGACCCTGTGTACATCACGCAACAACTAACACCTGACTCAGTGGTAGTAGGCGCAGCCCGGAAAAGGGCAAACTCACAGACTTCTGGAGATGCACCACCTCCCGACAAAGAAAGTCGAAAGTTTGATGCCGCGGGGAAAAGGGTTGCAGCACAGGCAGCCAATCAATGGCGCATTGCCAATTCACAGGCTTTATTGGCAAGATATGACAGGGCTCATTGGGATGAAATGCAGCATTTTCTTGAACATCTTCCCAAGGAGTTCCAAAAGCGTACACAGCAAGTGGTAGAAGAGGGCCAAAGTATCTCCAGTAATCAGATACGTTCGGCTATGGACGCAGCGGACACAGCCGCCAGAACTGTAAACACAGCGATCACTATTCGGAGACACGCATGGCTACGCACCTCCGGATTTAAGCCAGAGATCCAAGAGGCCGTGCTTAATATGCCCTTTAATGGACAACAGTTGTTTGGGCCGGAGGTGGATACAGCTATAGAGAAGCTAAAGAAGGACACGGCCAAAGCCATGGGCGCGCTCTACTCCCCACAGAGCAGAGGCACCTTTAGGAAGCCACACTTTAGAGGGGGGTTTCGAGCCCAAAGCACAGAACCTTCAACCTCACAGGCCAGACCCACATACCAGGGCCAGTACCAAAGAGGAGGCTTTCGGGGACAGTATAGAAGTGGACAGTTCCCTAAAACAAGAGGGAAATTCCAAGGCCCAAAAACCCCACAAAATAAACAGTGACTTCAATGTCACAAATCCCCAACACATAACACCAGTGGGGGGGTGGGGGGGAGGAGGGGGGAAAGACTCACAGATTATTACAAAAATTGGGAAGAAATAACTACAGACTCATGGGTCCTATACATTATCCAACATGGTTATTGCATAGAATTCCTACAATTACCACCAAATGTGCCTCCAAAAGCACACAACATGTCCAAACAGCACTTAGATCTGTTACAACTAGAAGTCCAAGCGTTGTTACAGAAAGAAGCAATAGAACTAGTACCCAACCATCAGAAAGGAACAGGGGTTTATTCCCTGTATTTTCTAATACCAAAAAAGGACAAAACACCGAGACCCATCTTAGATCTCAGAACACTAAATCTTTACATCAGATCAGATCACTTTCACATGGTAACACTTCAAGAGGTGATTCCCTTGCTCAAACAACAAGACTACATGTCAACATTAGACCTCAAGGATGCTTACTTCCATATACCCATACATCCTTCACACAGAAAATACTTAAGGTTTGTAATCCAAGGAGTACATTACCAATTCAAAGTGTTACCATTCGGGATAACAGCAGCACCAAGGGTATTTACAAAATGCCTTGCAGTAGTAGCCGCACATATCAGAAGACAGCACATACACGTATTCCCGTATCTAGACGATTGGTTAATAAAAACCAACACTCAAAAACAGTGTCTTCAACACACGAAATACGTCATAGAAACCCTTCACAAACTAGGTTTCTCAATATACTACCTAAAATCACACTTACAACTGTGTCAAATACAACAATACTTAGGAGCAACAATCAACACAAAAAAAGGGATTGCCACTCCAAGTCCTCAAAGGGTACAAGCATTCCAAAACATAATACAAAGCATGCACCCAAACCAACAGTATCAAGTAAGGTTAGTGATGAAACTTCTAGGCATGATGTCTTCATGTATAGCCATTGTCCCAAACGCAAGATTACACATGCGGCCCTTACAGCAGTGCCTAGCGACACAATGGACACAAGCACTGGGTCAACTTCAAGATTTAGGTGGTCATTCCAACCCTGGCGGTCCATGACCGCCGGGTTGGAGGACCGCGGGAGCACCGCCGACAGGCCGGCGGTGCTCCAATGGGCATTCCGACCGCGGCGGTAAAGCCGCGGTCGGACCGGCAACACTGGCGGGCTCCCGCCAGTGTACCGCCGCCCATTGGAATCCTCCAAGGCGGCGCAGCTAGCTGCGCCGCCGAGGGGATTCCGACCCCCCCTACCGCCATCCAGTTGCCGGCGGTTCTCCTGCCGGGAACCGGATGGCGGTAGGGGGGGTCGCGGGGCCCCTGGGGGCCCCTGCAGTGCCCATGCCACTGGCATGGGCACTGCAGGGGCCCCCGTAAGAGGGCCCCTAAATGTATTTCACTGTCTGCTGCACAGACAGTGAAATACGCGACGGGTGCAACTGTCCGCACAGCTTCCACTCCGCCGGCTCGATTCCGAGCCGGCTTCATCGTGGAAGCCTCTTTCCCGCTGGGCTGGCGGGCGGCCTGAAGGCGGCCGCCCGCCAGCCCAGCGGGAAAGTCAGAATTACCGCCGCGGTCTCTCGACCGCGGAACGGTAACCTGACGGCGGGACTTTGGCGGGCGGCCTCCGCCGCCCGCCAAGGTCCGAATGAGGGCCTTAGTGTTGATAGACCGCCAAACACACACCTCGCTTCAATGGTGGGATCCTATAAATTTAAACCAAGGGCGGCCATTTCAAGACCCAGTGCCTCAAAAAGCGATCACAACAGATGCTTCCATGGTAGGGTGGGGAGCACACCTCAACCAGCACAGTATAGAGGGACAATGGGACGTTCAACAAAAGCAACTTCATATAAATCAACTAGAACTACTAGCAGTGTTTCTAGCATTGAAAGCATTTCAACCGTTGATAGCCCACAAACATATTCTTGTCAAAACAGACAACATGACAACAATGTATTACCTAAACAAACAGGGAGGGACCCAATCATCACAGCTGTGTCTCTTAGCACAAAAGATTTGGCATTGGGCGATTCACAATCGCCTAATAGTGCAGTACATCCCAGGAATTCAAAACCAGTTGGCAGACAATCTCAGTCGAGATCACCAACAGACCCACGAATGGGTACTTCATCCCCAGATACTGCAAACTTACTTCCAAAACTGGGGAACACCGCAAATAGACCTATTCGCAACAAAAAAAAATGCAAAATGCCAAAACTTCGCATCCAGATACCCACACCCTCACTCCAAGGGCAATGCGTTATGGATGAGTTGGTCAGGGATATTTGCTTACGCTTTTCCCCCTCGCCCACTCCTTCCGTATCTAGTAAACAAATTGAGTCAAAACAAACTCAAACTAATACTAGTAGCACCAACTTGGGCACGCCAACCATGGTACACAACACTACTAGACCTGTCAGTAGTACCTCATATCAAGCTACCAAACAGACCAGATCTGTTAACTCAACACAAACAACAGATCAGACACCCGAATCCAGCATCGCTCAATCTAGCGATCTGGCTCCAGAAGTCTTAGAGTTTGGACATCTAGACCTTACACAATAATGTATGGAGGTCATTAAACAGGCTAGGAAACCCACTACAAGACATTGTTACGCAAATAAATGGAAACAATTTGTTTATTACGGTCATAATAATCAAATTCAACCATTACACGCGTCCACAAAAAACATTGTAAGCTACTTACTACACTTACAAAAGTCTAAGCTAGCTTTTTCTTCCATTAAAATACATCTCACAGCAATTTCTGCCTACCTGCAAATTACACATTCAACATCACTCTTTAGAATCCCAGTCATAAAAGCATTTATGGAGGGTCTAAAGAGAATCATTTCCCCCAAGAACACCACCAGTTCCTTCGTGGAACCTTAATATTGTATTAACACGACTCATGGGCCCACCATTTGAACCCATGCACTCTTGTGAGATGCAATACATAACATGGAAAGTAGCCTTCCTAATAGCTATCACATCTCTTAGAAGAGTAAGTGAAATACAAGCATTTACCATACAAGAACCCTTTATACAAATACACAAACATAAAGTGGTTCTACGCACAAATCCCAAATTTTTACCAAAGGTTAAATCACCGTTCCACTTAAATCAAACAGTGGAACTCCCAGTATTTTTTCCACAACCACTCTGTAGCTGAAAGAGCATTACATACATTAGACATAAAAAGAGCACTAATGTATTATATTGATAGAACCAAACAATTTCACAAAACAAAACAATTGTTTGTAGCTTTTCAAAAACCTCATGCAGGAAATCCAATATCCAAACAAGGCATTGCTAGATGGATAGTTAAGTGTATTCAAACCTGTTATCTTAAAGCAAAGAGAGAACTGCCTATTACACCAAAGGCACACTCAACCAGAAAGAAAGCCGCCACCATGGCCTTTCTAGGAAATATACCAATGACAGAAATCTGTAAGGCAGCCACATGGTCTACGCCTCATACATTCACTAAACATTACTGTGTGGATGTGTTAACAACACAACAAGCCACAGTAGGACAGGCAGTATTACGAACATTATTTCAAACAACTTCAACTCCTACAGGCTAAACCACCGCTTTTGGGGAGATAACTGCTTACTA
This sequence comes from Pleurodeles waltl, assembly GCF_031143425.1. Taxonomy (NCBI): domain Eukaryota; kingdom Metazoa; phylum Chordata; class Amphibia; order Caudata; family Salamandridae; genus Pleurodeles; species Pleurodeles waltl. Next base: position 1,154,809,610 of record NC_090448.1, read on the forward strand.
GTCTATGCACAGCATGTGTATCTGCAGCTACACATGCCATCAAACGGAAAATGTCACTTACCCAGTGTACATCTGTTTGTGGCATGAGACGCTGCAGATTCACATTCGCCCTCCCACCTCCCCAGGAGCCTGTAGCCGTTTGAGTTGATAAAAATAAAACTTGTACATTTGTAAATTAAAAAATATATATATGTTACTTTTAGACACATTATGAACATACATACTTACTCCATTGCATGGGCACTATTACTATATACACAACTCCTACCTCACCCTCTGCGGGGAAAACAATCTAAGATGGAGTCGACGCCCATGCGCAATGGAGCCGAAAGGGGAGGAGTCCCTCGATCTCGTGACTCGAAAAGACTTCTTCGAAGAAAAACAACTTGTAACACTCCGAGCCCAACACTAGATGGCAGGATATGCACAGCATGTGAATCTGCAGCGTCTCATGCCACGAACAGATGTACACTGGGTAAGTTACATTTTCTATATATATTAATTAATTATTATTGAATATATATATTTTTTGTTTATTAATTATTATTTATTTTTTAAATAAAAAGCCCCTTACGGGCTACCTAGCACTGCGGGAGAAGTCTTAAGGCTTCACACAGTGCCATTGATTCAGGGGCCACCCCCGCATTTAAAAAAAATTAAAGCCCTGGGGAGGGCACAACATTTTTAATGCCACCGGGACCTGGCCCACCTGGGGCCTATTAAAAAAAAAAAAAAACACAAGCGCAGGAGCCCATGCTTTTTAAAAAAAATTCTGCCACGAAATTGTGAATATCTCAATTTCAGTGCTAATTAAAAAAAAAAAAAAATTTAAGCTTTTTTTGCTCTGCCCCCTCCCTCCCCAGTGCTAAGGGTTCTGGGTGTCCCTGCCAACGCTTCCTGGTTTGAAGTGTTGCCAGCCAATCAGAGCTGTGCATTTCCCTGCATGAGCTTGTCTTGGTTTGTGAATACTTTGCAGCCAGAAATATACAAATTTAAATTTCACTAAATTTCTCAAAAACTACTGAACGAATATACACCAATTAATAAAGAGCACAATCTGCGTACTGACAGCTAGCTTTCTGCCAAATTTGGTGTAATTCCTTCCAGCGGTTCGAGCTGTAGACCTGTTGACAGATCCGATGGGAATTAAAATTGGAAACCCAACGTTTTTTTTAGCTCCCTTTTTCTCGGCCCCAGCTTGACGGATCACCCCGAAACGTTCAAGTCAAAAAACGCTTTCTCTATGGAAATATGGTCCTAACTAGAACTACATACTATTGACCGCCAGTAGTGTGTATATGTGTGTGTGATATATATATATATATATATATATATATATATATATATATTCTCTCTCCCTCTCCCTCTCCCTCTCCCTCCCCCCCCCCCCCCCCCCCCCCCCCCCCCACACACACACACACACACACACACACACACACACACACACACACACACACACACACACACACACCAAAGCCAAGCACTATGCATCTGCAATATTTGGTTCCCCAGTTTTAGAGTTGCTCTCAACGAAAGTCACTGGTGGTGATTTCCACACTGCACATTCCTCATAGTGCTAATGGAACATCCGATACAGAAAATCGAACAAACGACACAGCACACTGTTGCAAAGGATACTCTGAACATGTGTAAGTAATCCTTCATTCAACCCCAGCGGATACACAAAGAAGAGGCATGCGTAATATCTCTAACCACTCCTCTCCTTCATACAATAACATCTCTCTTCCTGTTCCATTCCATAGAAGAACATATATCAGGATGTTCTATATTCCATTACCACACACCATTCCCCTTCATAAATAAAAAAAAATGAAAGAACAAATAAACTTAACCTTAACATATGTACAAAACAATGTTTCTAAATTACAGGAGAAAAACCTATTCATATACACATTTGTCTACTTACATACACTCCAAGTCACCATCAAGTACAAATATAATCATTATATTTTCTGGGTTTCAGAATGATTCTCGTAAGTCTTACTTTTTGATTGCTAAATCCCAGACTGCTTTGTGAACCACTATTATTTATGCCTATTTCATTGTCACTTCCTACATTATCATTAATAACACTTCTATGTATCACATCCTTCTCCACTATAGCATCCATCCAGTCCTACTTTTGTCCATTTCTTTCATCTTCTAGGTTATGCTTATAAATATATTCTTGTACAGAATGCAAACATTTCGCCAATCTGCTTAAATGCCACACTTTTCAATCACTAAGTCAAGCCAAATTGCTAAATAATTTATTGACCTTGAGGGGTGTAGAAAATCTGCTCCCCCCTTTCTGAACCTTCTTAGCCTTCTTCACCCAATTCCCTACTACAATTGGTACAAGTTTGACATTCTTCTTTTTGTCACGGTAATCTTTATATATTTTTTTTGGGCAAATGCATTTAAAAAAAAATAATACTCTCATGAGTCCAGAATGCTTATTTTGTTGTTTGCATTCATGCAACTTCCTTGCTTAATGGTTCGCTTCCTCTCATAAGGACAAAAGGACTTTTGTCTGTAGCTGAACATGGAGTAATTCAATACACCCATAACATTTTAAACACTTCAGATTCCCATTTCAAATTGTTACTCATTGCAATTTGTAACGACCCCTTAATCACTCTATTAAAGCATTCTACTAAGCCGTTTCTGGACAGATGGCAAACAGATGTGGTTTTATGACATACTATTCCTTTTCAAGAAGTCTTTAAACAAATCCAATATAAATTGTGGAAATTATTTGTTTTGTCAAACCTCCTTTAAAAAATAGAGCAAAATGGCCACAGCACACAGAGAGTAAAGTCCAACAATGAAGTAAGAAAAGGTGTTGCTGAAGTGGTTCTGTGGGTTAGGAGAAGAAAGATGTTGAAACGAGTCTCAAATCCTGTTTATAGGTGGTATCTTTATTTGTAGGTGTTCCGAAAGCATTGAATCATCGTGGAGATACAGCCAACACGTGTTTCGTCACACAGGTGACTTCATCAAGGCTGTAATACAGTAATGAAATCATACGTTGGATACATATCTGTGTGTTTGGTTCTGGTGTGAAACCAGAGAACGTCAATGATAAGTGCAAGTTTGTGTACGTGAGAAAAAGGTAAACATGGCTATAAAGGTGAGTGGTGGTGGGAACCCAATTAAAAATATGAAATTACAAGTTAAATCACTGTGGTCATGTGGAAATTGTCTAAAGACACAAGTGTTGTAAAGTAAAACATTAAGCATTGTGTAGTAGTGTAAGCACGTAAAAGGTATGCAAATGGGAGAAAAAAGCAAGACTAGGAGAGAGCAGGGAGATATATTCAATAGAAAACAGACGGGAGATAAGGCTAGGTGCATGGTGCAAATAAGAAGAAGTAACGAGGTAGGTGTGTCCCGGAGGGCATAGTGGAAGGGTAAAGTTCATACCTGGGGTCGCTGGTATAGGTAAGTAGGTAGTGGCGTAAAGTAGCGAAGTTGCTCTGTTATCAGTAGAGTGGGCTGGAAAGAAAGTAAGTAGGGTAAGACACAGAAAGAACAGGTAATGGCAATGGGTGGAGGGGATAGGTAATAGTGTGTGACAGGGCAGCTGGAAAGAAAAAGTAAAGATAAGGCAGTCCTGAGGAGAGAATGGTAAGATAAGTAAAAGGAGAGAAAGGAAAAAGCTGAATGAATAGATAAAGATTGGTCAGTGAGAACATACCTGAGTTTGATGGTAAGAACTATAGTTAGTGAGGTTGCGTCAGACAGCTACAGGTACGTGGGTACAAGGCATGTATGATAATGAAGATTAGGGAGGCCCTGATAAGCCTGAAAGGTGACCTGCAACATTGTTAAGGAAGAAAAAGAGAGTATAAAGAAAAAGGCAGGATGGCTGGAACAGGAGGACTAAAAAGGAAATAACTATAAATATTAAGTATAAAGGAAACAGAAATGTTAGCAAAAAGTAATTTGTTGGGAAACCGGCATGTGTGCAAAGTACGTGATAAATACTCGACCGGTTAGTAAGAAGTGATTAAGTAAAGGAAAAGGTGCGGCAGAGGTAAAGTCACGACCAGTTAGAAGAAATAAGGTAGGCACGTGGCCACCAATAGTGTATAATCGGTGGTAGTATGGGGATTAGCAAAAAAATATAAAGCGTGGTTGAAAATATGACCGTGAGGGCGTGGGCATAAATACAGTCAACGGGGAAAACAGGAGTAAAGAGATGGGAATTAAGGTGATAAAAGCAGCTATGAAGCGATATACGAGCAAATCTCGATACCGAAATAGTGAGCAAAAATACGTAAGCTCGTAGCGGTGAGAATTGACTGTCGAGGTGTGGGCATAAACTAAATACCTGGGAGAGGCAGGAGTTAAGAGATGGTACTTAAAGTATGAGAAAAACAAAGGTTAAATATACAGTTAAAGTGGCGAATCTTGATCTCGAGAGGTCATAAGTAAAGTGCCTGGCCTGGTAGCGGTGAATCAAACGTAGCGAACTACGTAGTGGGCGAGTTAAAAGCTTACCTGGAAGACGCGTAGCTGTGAGTTACCCGGTAGTCGCAAGAGCGTGTGTTGCTCTGCGAGGAGAATTGCTGAACCAATTAAATAGAAGGTATGGTAGTGTAGAAGAGATGAAAAAGGGACTAGTCAAGGATCACTAAAACGGCGTCTAAAGTGGGTGTGAGGGCTAAAATGATAAAAGCGGCGGCCATCTTAAGTGTGGCTCCGAGATGTCGTATAATGATGAAATGGGAAACAGCAAAGGCAGTTTCCTAAGTAAGGATGCGACAAGGACTAAGAAGGTGCAAGGTACCGAGAGAGTGGACAAGAGTCAAGACTAGAGGATGTAAAAAGTGTGATGTTATCCACAAGTAATGCAAGAGTGTAATAATCCATAGCTGCAGGGACAATGGAAGGTGAAAAATGAAGTGTATATGAGCCAAAAGCATGTGTTACAGTGACAGGGTAAATTGGGCAATTCATATATATGGGTGTCCTGTACCATTGTGACGGTAGGTAAAACATGTGAAAGTAGAGACCGTAAAGTACAGAAAATAAGTGCAATAATTAACACATTTGTATAAAAACATAGGTGCAATAGTGGGATATAAAGTAACCCCCAATGTTAATAGTGTTAGGAAATAATCGGTTAGGTCCAAACGTTAACACATGTGTATACAGGAAAATGTACATTAATGGGATATAGAGTAGTAAACAGTCTAATGGAGGTTAAGTCCAAATGTTAATACAATTGTGTACAGGCAAGTGTGCATTAATGGGATACACATTAGTTCACAGTCTAATGGAGGTTAGGTGAAATTGGTACGTACATTGTTACAAACAGGGGGAATGGCGAATCATGCAAGGAAAAAATGCATTTCATGGTCTGTGTTCAGGCCTAGTTCCACTGCACGTAGTTTTATGATCCATTTAGACTCGCATCTACGTAGATCTCTGGTTCTGTCTCCCCATCTCGGTGAATTAGGGACATGAGTGATGCCGTGAAACCTAAGGCTCAGAAGATCCTGTTCCCCATGTGAGGTGTTGAAATGGACCGCCATAGGATAGTTGATATTAGCGTTTCTGATGGCTCTGACATGTTCCTGAATACGTTCTTTAAGCGGGCGTATCGAGCTGCCAACGTAGATCAGACCACATACACAGATCAGACAGTAGACAGTGAACTTTGTGTTGCAATTCATAAAAGTCTTGATGTGGTGCGTGGTCCCGGTATTGTAGAAAAAGGAAATGGTTTTGTTAAGGGCTAGTTGGCAGGAAATGCAGCAACCACATTTGTAAAAACCATTCGGTTTAACAGGCATCCACCCTGTAGACCGTGTCAGGGGTGAGGGACAGAGAAAGCTAGGGCACAGAATGTTCCTAAGGGTGCGACCTCTGCTATGTACGATGGTTGGAGACACGCCTATTGAGTCCTTGAGGCATGTGTCCAACATTAACAGATGCCAGTGTTTCTTGAGAATGCGCAGCACATCCTTACTAGCAGGGCTGTATTGGGTAATAAAGGAGACTGGTCTACTGTTAGAGATACTTTTGGTCACTGGTTCTCTACGGCTCTTAATCAGTAAATCGTGTTGGTTCTTGTTACGTATACGTTTGCTGGCAAACGTGATGAGTTTCTTGGTATACCCTCTCGCTTGAAAGCGATAAGTCAGGTTTATGAGCTCCTGTTTGAAAACATCATTGTCAGTACAATTGCGTCGAATTCTGACCATTTCACCGTATGGGATGGCTCTAATCTGTGAAAGGGGATGAGTGCTCTGAGCGTGTAGGACAGAGTTACAGGCAGTAGGTTTTCTGTACAATCTTGACATGATCTTACAGGGAGTGCAGAATTATTAGGCAAGTTGTATTTTTGAGGATTAATTTTATTATTGAACAACAACCATGTTCTCAATGAACCCAAAAAACTCATTAATATCAAAGCTGAATATTTTTGGAAGTAGTTTTTAGTTTGTTTTTAGTTTTAGCTATGTTAGGGGGATATCTGTGTGTGCAGGTGACTATTACTGTGCATAATTATTAGGCAACTCAACAAAAAAAAATATATACCCATTTCAATTATTTATTATTACCAGTGAAACCAATATAACATCTCAACATTCACAAATATACATTTCTGACATTCAAAAACAAAACAAAAAAAAAATCAGTGACCAATATAGCCACCTTTCTTTGCAAGGACACTCAAAAGCCTGCCATCCATGGATTCTGTCAGTGTTTTGATCTGTTCACCATCAACATTGCGTGCAGCAGCAACCACAGCCTCCCAGACACTGTTCAGAGAGGTGTACTGTTTTCCCTCCTTGTAAATCTCACATTTGATGATGGACCACAGGTTCTCAATGGGGTTCAGATCAGGTGAACAAGGAGGCCATGTCATTAGATTTCCTTCTTTTATACCCTTTCTTGCCAGCCACGCTGTGGAGTACTTGGACGCGTGTGATGGAGCATTGTCCTGCATGAAAATCATGTTTTTTCTTGAAGGATGCAGACTTCTTCCTGTACCACTGCTTGAAGAAGGTGTCTTCCAGGAACTGGCAGTAGGACTGGGAGTTGAGCTTGACTCCATCCTCAACCCGAAAAGGCCCCACAAGCTCATCTTTGATGATACCAGCCCAAACCAGTACTCCACCTCCACCTTGCTGGCGTCTGAGTCGGACTGGAGCTCTCTGCCCTTTACCAATCCAGCTACGGGCCCATCCATCTGGCCCATCAAGACTCACTCTCATTTCATCAGTCCATAAAACCTTAGAAAAATCAGTCTTGAGATATTTCTTGGCCCAGTCTTGACGTTTCAGCTTGTGTGTCTTGTTCAGTGGTGGTCGTCTTTCAGCCTTTCTTACCTTGGCCATGTCTCTGAGTATTGCACACCTTGTGTTTTTGGGCACTCCAGTGATGTTGCAGCTCTGAAATATGGCCAAACTGGTGGCAAGTGGCATCGTGGCAGCTGCACGCTTGACTTTTCTCAGTTCATGGGCAGTTATTTTGCGCCTTGGTTTTTCCACACGCTTCTTGCGACCCTGTTGACTATTTTGAATGAAACGCTTGATTGTTCGATGATCACGCTTCAGAAGCTTTGCAATTTTAAGAGTGCTGCATCCCTCTGCAAGATATCTCACTATTTTTGACTTTTCTGAGCCTGTCAAGTCCTTTTGACCCATTTTGCCAAAGGAAAGGAAGTTGCCTAATAATTATGCACACCTGATATAGGGTGTTGATGTCATTAGACCACACCCCTTCTCATTACAGAGATGCACATCACCTAATATGCTTAATTGGTAGTAGGCTTTCGAGCCTATACAGCTTGGAGTAAGACAACATGCATAAAGAGGATGATGTGGTCAAAATACTCATTTGCCTAATAATTCTGCACTCCCTGTATTGTTGGAGATGTACAGAAGTAGATCTAGGAACTCGATTTTGGTAGTGTCTACTTTATGAGTAAACACTAAGTTAAAGTCGTTGGTGTTGAGGTGCTCGAAGAGTATATTAAGGTCTGAAGCGTTGCCAGACCAGATAGCCAGAATATCGTCAATATATCTACCCCAATACAGGATGTGTTCAGTGAGGTGTGACGGGCAGTTGGACCATAAGTGTATTTTCTCGAATTGACCCATATAGAGATTGGCATATGAAGGGGAGAACTTGGCTCCCATGGCCACACCCTGACATTGTCTAAACCATCTGCCATCATGTAAAAATACATTATTCTCTAGTACTAGCCGAGTGAGGTCAAGAAGCATGCGTGTGTGATCATATAACGTGGCATCTCGGGTACTAAGTGTGAGTTGGAGCATTTCTAGTCCCCTTTCCAGGGGAATGGATGTATAGAGAGAACTGACGTCGAGGCAGACAAATGTAAACTCTTCTGACCAATCGATGTCTTCCAATTGGCACAACAGATCACGGGTGTCCTGTATGTAGGATGGAAGGTTGTGTACCAAGGGTTGGAGGAAAGGAGTCAATGTACTCGGAGATGTGTTCCTTTAAAAAATATCTTATTCAAGAATTGTATTGCACGTTCAGTATCTGCCTTTTTTGAGAATATCTATTTCAGGCCATTCTGAAAAAATGGTCCACAACTACAATTATATACTTTTTTTGTACTTCCCCACTTTTTATTGGACCCATTACATCTATTCCTAGTTTCTCGCAAGGCATACTGGGACAAGATACTGGGATCAAAGGTGAGTAAAACATTTTCAGAGCTTTATCAGAACTGTTGCATTTAATACATTCTCTGACTTGTCATTATCCAAACCGGGCCACCAATAATTCTGTTTGACTCTTTGTTCTGTTTTAGATATACCTAAAAATCCAATATTCTTCCACGTAGTGGTACACATTTTCCACTTCTAAGTAGTATTCCATTTTCTTCACTAAGTTCATTGCGAACTTCCCAGAATGATCTACATTTGTTGTTAATAAGTTTTCTTTTCTGGCCAACCTTCATTGATAAATGTCAGTATTTTTTTGCATGATGAAATCCTGTGTCATGTGACCCTTCCATGTTAATCCCTTCCATAACGTCATCAAAAATACTGGCAACACACCCCTCAATCAGATGCTCACTATTGTCATCAGCCGGTAATGGCATGAGACTTAAAAAATCCACTATCCTATTATTCACACCAGCAATGTATTGAATTTCATAATTGAAGTCTAGTGATTTACCAACATGCATGCTAAAAGTGGAGAAGCTCCCTGTAAACCAGTTGTGGTTAACCCTTTTGTTAACGGTTTATGATCCATTTTCAATAAGAGTTTATATCCACATACATACTGTCTAAAATGACACAGTCCCCACACACATGCCATAGTCTCTCTTTCAATGACAGAATATCTTTCTTCCACCAAGGAAAGAGCACACGAGGCAAAAGCCACAAACCATTCATTGCCCCTTTTCATCCATTTCCGATAGTACTGTCCCCAATCCTTTTCTGCTGGCAACAAATACGATACCTGGAATCAAAACTCTTCCAATACAGTGCTTTACACATATCACCCTTTAAGTAAGTAAATTCTCTAAGGCATTCTTTAGACCACACAAATTTGACCCTATTTTTTAGTAGATTCCTAATCGCATATGTTTTTCCAGCAAAATTACAAATTTTGAATAAAATTCCATTAGAGCTAGGGATGCTCTGACCTCATCTTTGTTAGTAGGAGCTGGTGCCTTACAAATGGCATCCATTAACTTCTGCTTTGGTTTAATACCTTTGTCACTAATACTGTGACCTAAATATATCACCTCTTGTTTAGCAAAGGTGCATTTATTAAATTCCACCGTTAGTCCCTTCCGCTATGGAATTTCCAAAACTTGTCTCAATTTGTAATCATTTTCTTGATTGGATTCACCCATGACTAAAATATTGTTCTGAAAAAACATGACTTTATCTATATCCTTAAACAATTCACTCATCAAACATTGCAACATGGCAGTGGCAGATGCCAAACCAAATGGTACCCTTAAAAACTGGAAACAACCCACGGGTGTGATAAAAGTTGTGTACTTTCTACACTCAGGGTGTAATTGCACCAGGTGATATGCAGATGTAAAGTCTAGTATAGAAAACTAATTGCCACCTTCCTTCTTTGCTAACATTTAGTTAATTCTATGTAAAGGGTATTGATCAATCTGTATATTTTTGTTACTTCTCTGAGATCAACACACAATCTCACCTTGCCATTGGAGCTCCTAACTACCACCAAGGGTGAAACCCACTCAGAGGATTCACCCTGCTCGATAATGCCCTCCTCCTCCAACCTTTTAAATTCTGTAACCACTTCATCTCTAATAGATAAAGGTATGTGTCTTACTTTGTGCATGCATGGAGTAGCAGCATCTTAATTCAATTCTGTGATTGGATCACTTCAACAGTCCAACATTCCCCGAAAACACCTTCGGAAAATCCTTATGCATTGTTTCTTCAATGTCCTCCTCCATAGATAACACTGGCTCAGTACTATTAGGGTTCAATATTATCCCTAATTCTCCTTGATCATGCCAGCTTAAAACTAACTGACCTTTTTCAGAGCCTTACAATTTGCACATTGCCTTCCTTTCCTTAAACGTGAATTCTGTTGTTCTGACACCAATTAAGTTAATGCTCTCACTTGGGTATGGCCTAGCTTCCACATCTGGTTTTTCCAAGGCAAATCTATCTCCTAATAACTCTTCACAAACTCCCTTATTAATAATGGTAAATGGGAATCTGCCATCAAAACAGGAACTCCGTTCACCAATATTTCACATATAGGCTTTTTCCCAAAAGAATGTTCATCACTGAACACATCCTATTCAAGACAAAATACACTGGAGTCCAACTCATTCTCAAGTTGATCAGAATCTGAATAGTGTTCTCCTGAATATATTTCACATTTCCCTCTTTTTTCTTTTTACAAACTCTAGCATAATGTTCAACTATACCACAACTAGAACATTTTTTACTTTTTGCAGGACATTTTTTTAAATAAGCTAAATGTTCTACACTGCCATATCTATAACATTTCTTACAGCTAACATCCTCTGTCTTTTTTAGGCCAACCATACTGTTCATAGGCGTTGCACACTGACAATAGCTTTTTGTACTGTAATCATTACACTTGTTTTTCTTTGTAGTGTAGACTGCATTTGCACATTTGTTTTCATTTTGAGATTCCTCTACAACAGCTTTTGCACACCTACAGGTTAATTCTGCTTTCCTTACCAAAGTCATGACTTCCTTTGAAGGAGCTTCACCATTAACCCACAATTTATCCTGTATATTGGGATTGCTGGTGTCCATTATAATTTGATCACGAATGAGTTCTTCCTGTAGGTTTCCAAATCTACAACTAATAGCTAGTTGCTTAGCTGCTGACACAATCATCTATACTTTTAGTTTTGCCTTGTTTACGCTGAAAAACATATCTATCAACTGCCACACATACCAGAGGGGAAAAATGAGCATTGAGATCTTCTACAGCATGTGTAAACACATTACCTACTCCTTCGTGTCTTACCTTTTTTTCAATTTGGTTATAGGTTTTAACACCAGCCAGACCTAGACAATGTAAGAGTACTTGTTTTTAATTTTCTGGTGAGAAATCCTCATCTTCATATGTTTCAATATAGTTACAGAAATACTCTTCCCAATCCTGCCATCTCATAGATGGCTCTCCTTTTTCTGGTAGAAAAGGTTTAGGTGTTGACAAGTTCAACAAATTTAAAGCACACATTTTGTAAATAAAAACTCTAAGATATAGGTGTACCAGTCACTGTGTCGACAATAAATTTGTGCTTACTTTGTGTTGATATGGAGACATAGGTGTGCTGGTCACCGTGCTGACAGGCAATGAATCCTTGCTCACTTCGTGTCACACAACTGCACTGCGAGAGACTTTTTTTTAAAGGTGTGCTTACCACCGCATAAACAAGCACTCCGTTTAAAATGCATCCTCCTTGTGATTCCTTCCGCTGCTTCAAAAACATAAAACGAGTAATTTGACGTGCTTCACCTTGTGTTCTGCAGGTTGTTTGAGGTTATATTCTTCAAATAATGCTGCTGATTGAATCGACAAGCTCACTGTGTGTTTCCAAGGCTAATAGGACATGTACATGAAACGATTTGTACGTGATGACATAGATGATCACCACCTGAGTCAGTTAAATATGGAATCCTGCTGTTGTGCTCATTTGTAAGTGTTGTTTTTTTTTTTTAATTATAATCATTGTTGTTTCTCAATAACTTATTTCACCAGTTTAAAATCAGCAAGGTGACCAATGATTAATCAAAATAGCTTTAAAAAAAAAACGAAAAAAAAAAAACTTTAAAAACACCCAGTCGTCACAGTAACAGTCTCGATCCTGGAAATGTATAGTATTGTATTGTATTCATTCAAAGTACGCTTACTGCATGTATTCTTACGATGTACGCTTACCGCATACTAAAATGATTAAAAGCTGGCAAGTGACCACTTCCCAGGGATTTCACTTCAGGCTGATAGTGTATCTAGTCCTCCTCTGGATGGATTCTGTATCTGTTTTTCCTTCCATGTAGAATTTATGCTCGTCGCCAATGTTGCAAAGGATACTCTGAACATGTGTAAGTAAGTAATCCTTTATTCAGCCACAGCGGATACACAAAGAAGAGGTATACGTGATCTCTCTAACCACTCCTCTCCTTCAACCAATAACATCTCTCTCGCTGTTCCACCCCCAATCCATTCCATAAAAGAAAATATGACAGGATGTTCCATATTCTATTACCAGACACACCCATAAGACATGTTGGTAATGGAACGACTTAACAGTACCACCCATCGCAACTGTCTAGGTATTGGCCAATCACTGACCTTCCTGCAAGGGGACCAGAGGCCGAGTCACATGGCCCACTCACTTAGTCACATACCACCCTCTAAGCGTTCAAAGTTGTTATATAGATAATGGGACAGCAATAGTCACTAATCCAACAGGAAAATCACCAAATAAAACAAACAGCTTTATGGCTACAAAAAACAGGCAGAAATCAGAGGCACGTAGAAAGGTGTTTACAACGCCATACCAAAGGTAGAACGTAAGCACTAGAAAGAGGATATATTCTGCCCAATCTGTTAACTATGTGTGTGCTGCAAACACCAAGTCGGGCTATACATTAACCCAAAAATAAACCTCCAAGCTCTGTATTTGTCAGCATCGTTCAGCTTGCTGGGTAAATTTAAAGTAGGACTGCAGTTTGACTCTATTAGGAAATAAAATTTTTAAAAAACACAAATAAAAAACTGAAGGCTGCAGCAGGTTCAAGGCTTCTGGTGATTGCGAGATATAGGGTTGGTGGTGAAGAGGAATCTGAGAGGGAGGGGCAGGCGTGGATTACCCCACAAATTGTCCTTTCAGGAAGCAGCGTTTTATCAATGAGTTTGTTCTTGAACTGACAAACCTACTCCTCCCCCTAATGGCCACAGGGCAAGGAGGACTGCCAAGGTGCAGGGCTCCCATGGGGAAGGAGGGAGAAGCGCAAGGTAACCAGACGCCCCTCCTCTGTCCCAGATGGTTCAGTCGTGCCATGGTATCCTCCCACCAATGCGAGCATCTGACACGCCCATTGCTGCGGGAGAGTTCAGTTTTTAATCAGCTGCACACGTAAAACGTAATTATTGGTCTTGGCATAGTTCATGTTAAAATGCACATTAGCTGGAGTGGGCCTGGGTTTTGGCGAGTAGCCGGATTCCTTGAAAAGGGAAGTTACTTTCTGCAACATTTATGTACCTTAGCACGTCCTAACAGTTGTGATATTCGACAACCTAAACTTCACACACCAGTGTCATGAGGTAATGCCATGGGCTTATGGTAATGTCAAAACTGCATCCGTCACACTACATACATACATCTTGTGAATCAGCAAGCAAGGGCAGGGCCGGAAGGATTCCATACCACACCCATCAACAAGGCCACTTTTAGGTAAGCTTTATACGTGTGATGCATAGAAGTAATGCGCTCTCATGGTAGCCTCAGAAAGGACATCTGTTCAATGCTTCTCGAGGCCAACCTAGAAAACACATCTATCCGAACAGCACTTTACAATTTCACAGCTCACGAACTGTAGAAAACACAGAGAGAGAACATTGGCCAAGATATTTTATTGTTCAACGTTCCCATGGTAGCAAAACTGTATTATATCAGTAACACTGCAAATCTTTACTTTGTCTGCACAGTTTGTCACAACACAAAATTAATATAATCTACTCTGACGACTTTGTGCCAGGTCATTCTCTAAAATGGCATAAAATCTTTGTACAAAAAGTTCCCCATAAAACTGCTACCAGTAACAGAAACATCTCTGGTTCTACGAGTCAACATAACTTATAATCAAAAACGCATTTTTGAAAAAACATCAAGACAATAGGAAAAAGGTTCCTCGTCCAACAAGAAATTCATTCTTCTGCAGTTCTGTGTATTGCATAATTTGAAATGACTTAAACTAGTGAGAAACTCATGCTGGTCTCTGGGTAGGCAAGGAAGACTGACCTACTATGATGCTGGTGGACGGGGCTTTTAGAAGATAGTATTATGTGGAAAAACAAAGTGGTGTCTAATTCCGGGAAGGAGTAAGGCAGACATAATTTAGGAGGGAGTGCAGACAGGAAGGGGGACTGAGTTTGACAAAGCAGACTAATGGATGACTGGGAGCAACTCTGAGAAGGATGATTATTATCAAACCATGAATAAAAGTACCTGTATTTTTTTAAGACCTCAGGTACCATGACTTACAAATTACAAGGTAACAGAAGATTTTTTTTAAAGGTTAAAAATAGGCTTCCGATGTTATGACGTGGGGCGCTTTATTTGTTTTAAATATGCTTTGCAACATCACGCATTCTGAATTTGGCGATTTAGCATCACAGGAGATGGATGTTTAGTGACATATAGCTACAACCGGTTACCCCAGCAGTTTGGGTACCTCTACCTTCATGCTAAATTGGTAATCCATGTCAAAACCTAGCTTTGGATGGTACAGAGAGGAGAGAGGTAGGCCAAGCTTCCAAAGCACAGACCCAAAACCCACACGCAAGAGACCACACACAGGAAACTGGCTGGTCAAAGACGAAGATGCAAAAATTATGCTTAACAAAAACTAACATTAAAACGAACACACCATCCCTGCCACGAGCAGAAACAATTAGCCTCAAATAAAATAAAACAACTGGGTTTTTCAGGCGTCAAAGCAGCCGAGCTATCTATTCCTTTACGGCAGCTGGCACCAGACACTCTGAAAACAATTTACAACAGTGAAAAGTACATGAAACTTGACAACTTTCAACAGAAGGAAACATCTGGGAAGTTAGATCGGAGAAGGAAAATCTATGCCAGTGGCAAGCTCATGCGGAAACTCTTTCCACGCAGTGGCAAGAACAATTCTAAGCTGGCATTTCACAGTTCATAACTTCCATTTCAAATTCGGATATATGCGGGTTTTACGCATTGCACGAAGCATTAACAAAGCAATTGCGAAGAAAAATGCTCAACTTTATGAAATGATTAGCTTCAGGCCCTTCTGTTGTCCCAACTTTTTGCACTGCATTAAAGAAGAGAAAGTCACTCCTTGCCTCAGAAATCTGTGAGCATCTATTAAGGCTAAGTTATTGGCTCTTATGTCCTCCACTGCGACTCCATGAACTGGAGTTTAGTGATCTGCACCGGTCAGCCTGCTGGTGAAAGGGACTCCCAACCAGAGGTTCAACCACACTGCTATTGCCTCACTTAATCGGGAGTCATTTAAAGGCCAGCTGTTTAAGCCCTAGACTTTAACCACAGACCTGACCTCATGTTACTGAAAGGCTTATTTTGTTGCATGTGAAAAGCTCAGTTACTCCAATAGTGTTAAGAGAAAAGTTATATCCGGTTTCAATTTAGTAAGTCAATAGCACCAGGTTGATCAGGAAGGGTTGCAATTTGTTTTTTAGGTAGGATGGGTTCTGCAATCCTGCCTCTTAAAGCAAATACTTAGTTCCAGTTCTAAAATCTAATCGGATTGCCAATCTGTTTTGCAACCCTGGCTGCTGACAGCCAAACTTTCCCATGAGCAAAGTATTTTGGAACTGGTGCACAGGTTTGTGGATTGGGCCACCGCCAACTTGTTCCTAAGAACAAAGGTTCCAATCACTCAACAGTAACTGGTCCTATCCACCAAGTCAAATTTTTAGCTCCCATCCTTGGCTTGTTTGCACACAGCCAAGTAGTACTGCGGTAAAATAAGCTTGGATCACCACAGATGCTTCTCCCCCCTACGCTGTTTGGGCAGAGGGCACGCAGCATCACCAAGAACATTAACGCAAGACAGACAACACTGCCTCTACAAGAAGTCCTATCAGGAGTTGAAGCCAGCTGGAAGCAGTGGACTGTTTTGGCCCTGTAGGAGTCTCAGAGGAGACAGAAAAGGGGGGCACCCTTCAAGCAGAAAGAAAAAAAGAAGTATTCAGGAGCAACTACAGGAATTGAGATGAAATACCTATAGGATCAAATATGGTATGTGCATTTTAAATTGCAATACATTTCAAATTACAGAGGATGCAGTTGTTGTGTCCATGCATGAACATACAAGTCCACCCTGGGGTTTGGTCAAACATCATTGGTAAAAAAGTGAAACATTACAGAGCTTCATATACTGAAGAGGAGCATATTCAGTGTGTGGAAGAAGGAATGTAGTAGCTGCCAATTGAAGTCTATCCTTTGGGTCTCCCTGAAACAGCATCTATAGCATTATGCATATCCATGGAGCGTTCTATGCTGTAAAAGGCAATGGCGCTAACTGAAAGGTTTGACGAAGCTGGGTTTTCAGATACAGGCACCAGCCTATGCGAGGGAGCACATTTACTGCCGATAGCTTGAGGTTTTAGATACACGCTCTGAAATTTGCAGGCCTCACTATTGACGGGTAACCAGAAAGGGCAAGGAGATTTGCCAAGACTTGGATGAGGTTGGTGGAAAACTGGGAATAAAAGGAACATCCAAAGATGCTCTCCCCAAGCACACCGGCATGTTTCTCTTTTCAGACACCAGCTGCATAGGTGACAACAAGCAGAGACCTCTGTCCTGAAGGATTTCACATAAATGATTAAAAGACTTTGTGAGATTCTGTGTGGTAAACGGATCTAGAAAAGAATTCTCCCAGAAAAACTATGTAACGGAGGTCTAGGCACGTCTCCTGTTATGATACATACTGTAGTTTCCCTGTGTTTCTGTTTCATGTTGTAAAACTTAATTTCAACTAGTACCTCCTATGACCCCCACCTCCTCCACCACCGTAGCCACCTCGGTTACCACCTCCCCCATAGCCTCCACCACCTCCTCCATAACCACCCCTGCCTCCGCCTCCATAGCCACCGCCACCTCCCCCATAGCCTCCGCCACCCCCTCCACGTCCACCACCACCTCCTCTGCCAAAACCACCACCACCACCCCCTCCTCCTCCTCCTCCTCCTCCTCTTCCGCCCCCTCCTCCTCTCCCACCTCCTCCCCATCCTCCCCTGCCCCCACCATCCTGTCTCTTCTGCCAAGGAGGCATTTCTGGAGCTGGAGCCTCGATTTCAGAGGGTCGGCCCCCCCGGTCCGGTACTCTTCCCATCAAGACCTGTGCAATGAAAAAAAGGAACAAAGAAGGTTTTCGAATTATGTGACAGGTTGAAGAAGGAAACTTGTTATTTCACAGTTGTTCCTATTTACTTTTTTTTTTTTTTTTAGAGGAGCACCACGCTTTAATAACTTAACAGGGTGTTTGATAAACAACAATTGGCAATCACCATCATCCACGACTCCTCCATTAGCAACAAATCAGACCATAAGAAACCTCCTTTAAATGCTCTACTTGTGACAAAGCCACAAGTCCTACAACCGGTGAATGCTCCACCACTATAAGATGGACTGCAAGTAGCAGCGCCTGCGACTCTTCTACCTGCAGAAGACCTGCATGACATTCCACCAGTAAATCCTTCACCTGCTGCAAGACTAACCAATACCACCTCTGACTCTTCCACCTGCTGCAGAATTGGACACGAGATGTGCCACCGCCAGTGAAATACCCTGTTACTACAAGAGTGAAGTCGAGTACCAACACCTTAGAACAGCATTCCACAACTAAGTTGTAACTTCCTGGGAAAAACCTAATAATTCCAGCACTCCCTTATCAAAACATAAGTGGAGCCATCCATTCCCAAAGATATTGGATGGAGGAACAGAGGTCTCTAAAAACTTATTCCTCCATAAAATCTATTTTAAAATCGCTCTCTAGTAACCTCTGGGTCACTAGACGATGTCGCCACGGCCTTCAACTATAAGTGTATGTCAAGGGCACACAAATCCCTTCATACTGCGTTGTGGAGTCATAACTCGGGTGAAACACATTATTGCAACCATGCACTGGCATAAACAAAAGTTGGATGGTTCAAGCTCACAAATTAAGCTGCATTATTTAACATCAGTAGGAAGCTGGCCTGGTGTGTGGTGGATAACTGAGGTACTTCCACCTTATACCAGATCCAGGTATCCCCTATTAGTGTAGTGTAGGCAGTGTCTAGAAGCCAGGCTTTCTAGAGGTAGCTGTGGAGGAGCAGCCAAGGCTTATCTGGGAGACATGCGAAAGCTCATGCAATACTACTGTAGTCACACAGCACTTACACACATGAAAGAAAACACTCAGTGTTACAAAAATAAAGGTACTTTATTTTAGTGACAACTACCAAAAAGTACTAGAGAGGCAACCCTCCAATAGGAGGTAAGTAACACACTAGATATGTACATTAGTAATCATAAATAGCAATAGAAAACAGTGCAATAATGACCCTAGGGGGAGCCCAAACCATATACTAAAAGAAAAAGGAATCCAAATGCAGGACCCCCGCCTAGGTAAGTAGAATGTTTAGGGGGAAGCTGGGGCTACTAGGAAACCCCAAAGTAAGTACCAGAGTGCTCCCAGAGACCAGGAAGAAAGGATTAAGTTACTGGATTTTCCCCAAACCACCCAAAAGGAAGAAAATGCAATACCCAGACAAGACTGCAAGAAACCAGTGGTGGATTCCTGAAGAGGACCTGGGGAAGAAGGGGACCAAGTCCAGAAGTCACAGGGGAGTCCAGGGGGAGCAGGAGCTACTACCTACCCAGCTGTGGTTGCAGGACTTGGTCGACGGTGGGATGAAGACGGTCAGGAATGCAGCCATGGAGCAGGTGAAGAGTTGCTAGAGGATGCAGTTGACGTTCCATGCCAGAAGGATGATTGCAGTCGGTCAGTGGCTTGGACAAGCCACCAACAAGCATTGGCAAAAGCAGAAGCAAAAGTGGAGCTGCAAGGGAGCTGCAAGGGACCAGCAAGGTCCAGGACGACTCAAACCAAATTGGGGGGGGGGGGGAAGTAAGGGGGATCCTAGGGGGACCCTCAGCAAGGCAGAGAGTCCCAAGCAGAAGAGGCAGCCCCCACAGGAGACCCACCGGAAGAGGAACCAGGAGTTGCAGAGGAGCCCACGCAGCAGAACTGGAGAAGGGTCCCACGCTACAGGACAAGCACGCAGAGGGCTGTGCACTGCAGGAAGGAATGCTGGGGTCTAGGGCTACACAGAGCCTGAAGATCACTTGAAGCAGCTGTAGCTGCAAGAGACGTGGTTCACGTGGGCACTGTCCTGCGTCGGAAGGCAAGGGCTTACCTCCACCAAAGTTGGACAGCTGGCAGAGAGGACCAAGAGGACTACTCTGGACCACCACCCTTGATGCAGGATCCATGCAGCTCAGGATGAGAGGAGATCGACGAACCCGGTCGTCGTTGCAGTTGGTGCCTGCGGATGCAGGGGAGTGACTCCTTCACTCCAAGGGAGATTCTCTCGTGCAGATTGAAGACTTGCCACCCTCCGAGGATGCACAGCCGGAGAAATGTTGCAGAAGTTGGAAGGAGCTGCGAAAACAATGTTGCAAGCAGTGTCTTCGTCGTGGATGCAGATGGTCAGTCCCTGGGGGTTCCAGTCGCAGTTCCAGTGGCTACAAGTAGAGGTTGCAGAGGAGTCCTGCTGGAATCTTGCAAGCCAAATCTCAGGACCCACCCAAGAGAGAGACCTTAAATAGCCCTAAATGGGAGATTGGTCAGCTAGCCAGGTGACCACCTTTCAGGAGGGGACTCTGACATCACCTGCCTGACCTGGCCACTCAGATGCTCCTAGAGGTCCCTGCCAACCTTGGATTCAATGTGGCAGAACCCACAGATCCTCTGAAGGAGCTCTGGGCACCATCCCTGGGGTGGTGATGGACAGGGGAGTGGTCACTTTACTTTTCATTGTTTAGTTTTGTGCCAGAACAGGGACTGGAGGTCCCTGAACCAGTGTAGACTAGTTTATGCACAGAGGACACCAAATACGCCCTTCAAAGCGTACCAGTGGCTTGGGGAGGCTACCCCTCCCAAGCCACAAAACACCTATTTCCAAAAGGAGAGGGTGTTCCACCACCCCCTCCCAAAGAAAATCCTTTGTTCTGCCTTTCTGGGCTTAAGCTGTTCAAGCAGCAGGAGAGCAGAAACCTGTCTGATGGGGTGGAAGCAGCTTGGGCTGCCCGGAAAACCCCAAAAGGCTGGTAGGAACAATGCTGGGGTCCTCTAAGGAGTCCCCAGAGTGCATGGAATCATACTTCCAATACTGACAACAGTACTCAGGTATGATTCTGACATGTTTGATACCAAAAATAGGTTCAGAGTTACGATTCATTAGCTGGACATGGGTCACTACCATTGTCCAATACACGCATAAAATGGCGTTCCCGGACTCACGAAGTCCAGGGAAATAGAACTGGAGTTCGTGGGGGCACCTCTGCTAGTGCAGGGGTGCCCTCACACACCAGTACCTGCACCCTTCCCTCTGGGCTAGGAAGGCCCACCTTAGGGGTGACTTACAGTGACCTGGTGTAGTGAAAAGGGTGCATGCACCCTTTCACGCAGGCTGCAATGGCAGGCCTGCAGATACACTTTGCCTGGGCTCCTCATGGGTGGCATAGTACGTGCTGCAGCCCATGGGAATCCCCTGGTACACCAATGCCCTGGGTACCATATACTAGGGACTTACCTGGGGTACCAGTATGCCAAATGTGGGATGTAAGTTACCAAGTTTGAAGGGAGAGAGCATAATCACTGGGCTCCTGGTTAGCAGGATACCAGTGAACAGTTAAACACACTGACAACAGGCAGATAATGGGAGTAACCATGCCAAGAGGGTACTTTACTAACCCATCTACCCAATAATCTTGTTATTATGTACACTGGACAGATTTATGAATTAGCACAAAAGGTATAAATCTGTCATAATGTTGTAGGTTTTTCATTCCATTCCCTTGCAACACAAGGGCAAGGGTGGTCAGGGATCAATTTTATGCAACTTCTAAAGTAGCCCCTTTGTGTATCTGAGACACATTAAGTTTCAGGGGTCTGTCCCCACATGTTTTACAATCGCCCAGTCATTATGTGCAGTACAACAGGACGTGCAAAAACAATAAGGTGATGCTCGATTTTACACTCCGCCACTGGCCACAATCCAGGCCATCGTTCTTCACCCACTGTGACATTTTAGACAAAGACTCATTATGCAAACCAGCCTTGGTCCAGTCCTGCTCTACTGACAGGCCCAAGTAGGGTGAAACCAAACTGGGGTTGCCTGTGGTCCCTTCTGCAAAGGGTCCTCGCCTAGCAGCTCGGGACGAACCGATCCCATGAGGAGCAGAGTCAGTACTGATTTGTATAAAGGGGGACCTTTTACTAAAGTGGCAAGGTGGAATTTTAAAGCATTCTGGGATTTAGCTTTGTCCATTTGAGGAATGCAACAAATTTGTTATAAATTGAAAATATAGCTGTATTTTTCATGACCTCTTCAGTTTGCACTGAGATACTGACGCAGGGTTTGCAACAAAAGCCCGAATCTGCAAAAAATATACGATTTGTATGGGTGAACAAAAAAACCACAAAAATGCATGTGCATGAACAACACAATACCAACTTTTTGAAAACAAAACTCTGGCACGAAGGTGCACAAACAACCTGGCATTCAGAGGATTAAAGATCATCAAGATCTTCTTGTCTACCCAAACAGATTGCAACCAGGAAAATCAGAATATAGCTTCATTTTCACGATGCAGAGTGGATATTCAAACAACATTTCTCATATATACACGTGACAAGATTGGGATGGTGCGAATCAATACAATTAGAATAACGCAGAGCAACCCATTCTGGTTAGCAATAATTTGCAAAATCACCTGGTAGAAGAATGAATAAACACAACAAGCCCATAAAACAAAGAAATGGATTTATATTGATTCTTAAAACTAGGACCAGTAATCGCTTGTTTGCATATTAACAGAATTGACTGCAACAGTCACAGTATTAAATAACACACAGAACACATAAATCCATTCAGCATTTAATTTGGTCAACTAGGACACTGTCTGCTTGGCGCTTTGTTTAGTGACTCTGATCGAACAATGCTATAAATTTCCAGGAATTAAAATGTGGGTTGGTTCAGATCTACTTTAGCATATTGTGTGAAATGAGGGGGCAATTTCCTCTTGGGGAACACTGCAGCCCTAAGTAGGCCAGCCATGAAGTTCTGGCTACATTGGATTCTGGTAGCTTCAAGGAATGAATAATGCCTTTGAATATTAACTTTTTGGGTAACAATGCTTGTGGATTTTTACTCTCAGAACGCCACTAAGAAACTTGAGAAATTGGTTTGGTGGCATATACCAATGTACAGCTGCCAATATTTTAGAAAACAGTCTTAGCAATTTGTGGCATGAGCTCCAGTATTACTCTGCCTGCTATTTTCTATCAGCCCACCTTCCTTACACTGGATGGGGCACCACGCGCAACCAGGATGAAGGGTTCGGAGAATTATCAGAGAAGTTACAGAATGGAGACGTACTTGCAAGGTTCTGTCTGTACCCAAACCTCCCCCTATGTACCTGCCCTAGTTCCCTAAACCTAGTACCTTTCTCTCGGTCTCCCAAGAGGATAAACATATGCGGTCCCATGAAGGGTGGACAGAGAGTGGGATGCTTAATGGAAGAAGGGCTGATGAAGTAAGAGCACAGACTTCAACCTCCAAGTAAAGTTCAAGCAGTAAAGCAGTACAATATTACTGGGATGCAACAATGATGAAAGAGCTCAGCTGAAGAACTTCCTCATGCATGGGCAAAACTAAGGCAGTTTGGTCGAGGGCGGACGATAAGCATATTTTGCGTCCAGAGAGTGTGAAGTGCTGCAATCGCCTCAATAAGAACGTCACAGACCTCCAGTATAAATTCAGTGAAAGTCCTAGTATCAATTCACTACTCCGAGCCCCTGGCTGCAATCTCATCTGCAAATGCAGTTGCTGACCTTGGCTCTGCTCTCCCTACCCTACGGTCTATCACTTGATCAACACATAGCCTGCCCCGCTCCAGGTGCTGCATACAAGATACAACCCACCCATTTCTCAAACATGAAATACCTTCCCTCCTGTTCTTGCAGTAATCCACTCTACTGTAGCACAACTCCATCCACCTGCAACCCTTAAAGCATTGGTTCCCAACCTGTGGTCCGGGGACCCCTGGGAGTCCGCGAAGACATCTCAGGGGGTCCGCGAGAGCCTAGAAATTTAAAAAGTATTAACAAATATTGACAAATTAGGTCCCCGGCTTCCAATAATTACTCAGACGGGGGTCCCCGGATTCCCATGATGATTCAGTGGGGGTCCCTGGGTTCCATTAATGTTAAATTGGGGGTCGACAGAAATCAAAAGGTTGGGAACCACTGCCTTGAAGCATTGTTTCCCATGTCCATAACTACATGGCCCTTTATTGCTTTGTAGCTAGGTCTGCACTATATAAACTGCACACGGATGTGAATACCACTTCTTTTGCAGCGTGAATCTTTTCTGGATTCACATGCTGTGCTTTATCCCGCCATCTAGTAGTTGGGTCCAGAATTTCTACTATTTCACCAAATTTTTTAGTCCGTCTTCTTTTTCTACCATTGTTTGTTGATGGGCGTCGACAGAATCTTCATTTGGTGTCTCCTTGTGACATCATTGTACTTCCTCCGGATGACCCCACCTTGGATCACCATCTTCAGATTCTTTTTTTCTGCCATTGGGTCTGGATGTTTTGCAGAGACATCTCCAAATCGATGAAAAACTTCAAACAATTGCTGAAAAACGTTATCGAAAACTTTATCAAAGCTTGAGAACATCATCAACAAGGAGCAGACAACAGAAGAACTTCAACGGAGTGCTGAGAATTCCCCAGACAGGGAGGGCTCATTGCAAGGCCGAAAATCAACACCATCCCTTAAAGATCTGGAACTTTGCAGTGACGACGAGGAAAATGTTGCGAAGGGAGTGGAAGGAGAAGCTTCGGAGGGTGAAAAAGAGATCATAGAAGTCTAGGAAGAAGCACCAAAGAAGAGCAGAAAGGAGGTAAGGGACTGCAAATTCCGCTAAGGCACCCAAGTCAAGGAAATCAGACTCTGAGGCACAAAATGGAGCCTCTGCTTCGAAACATTTGCCTTCCACAGCCACACCCCATGAAAGGGAGTGCCAAGGAGCCCTCAAGGGGGTCTCCAGTAGAGAGAAAACTCCAATAAAGCATGCTTCATCAAAAGACAGAAAGGCAAAGGACGCTTCTTCGCCGAAAGGCCTTGAACCACAAACAATTCATCAAAGCTCCCAGTATGAACATTCGGCAAAGCAGATTTTGACGTCAAAGAGGAAACATTCGACGAGCAGTCCCGAAGAGCAGCCCCTCAAAATTGAAAAGAGAAAGGGTTCCAAGGCTGAAATGGCCACACTGATACAAAAAAAAAAAAAAAAAGAAGTTTGCCAAAAGTCTAAAGGTGTTCAGGATCCCACAGAAGACTTTGATGAAGAAGGAGATTTTGGAGGCAGAAGCCGAGGAAATTCGCGCACCTCTCACACTGGAGCCTCAAGAAGAAAAGGAGGAATTCGTTTATGAGGAAGAGGAGGTACAAGGAATGTATCAACCTTCAGAGGAAGGTAACTATATACAAACATAATGGGAAGATTTAGAGGGGGATTCGCCTGAGAAGGAAGTAGAAAATCTTCCATCCAAACCCTCACCCCCAGATTATATTGACATGTATAACATCGTCATTAAAAATGCAGCAGACAAGTTTAATGTACAACTGGAGGAGGATAAACCCCAGTCATGTTTCCTTTTGGACTGCCAAGCCAAGCAAGAAACCAGTATCTGCCCATGCTACCAAGTATTCTCAATCAACGCAGGGAAGCCTTTTAAGAACCAACCACCTGAAGAGCAGTCACACAGAGGGCTGAGAAAAAAATACAAGTTTTCTTCTAAAGACCCAGCGTGCATTAAAGGTACTATTCCGGCTGATTCAGTAATAACCACCATGGCAAGAAAGAGGGGGTAACATCCCCTCGACATCGGGGCAGCCCACAGATAAAGAAAGCAAGAGGATGGCACTCATGGGCCATAGGATGGAGTGGAGTGTGGCAAACCAATGGCGCATTGCAAATTCCAGTGCTTGGCTCAGACACACATATCAGCATTGGGAAGAGACAGGAGAATTAATGAAACATCTCCTAGAAAAGTATAACAAGAGGGCAGCACATCTGGTAGATAGCAGGAAAAACACAGCATATACTTGCTTAAATCCGCACTGGATGTTGCCGACACGTCTAGTCACCAATTGATGATGAGGGTTAATCTAAGGAGTCACTCACGACTGAGAATTTCCTGTTTCAAACCTGAAGTACAAGCAAACATAATAAACACCCCTTTTAACAGAGAACAATTGTTCGGGAACTCAGTAGAGGAAAGCCTCAACCAGCTAAACAAGCATTTGCAATGCAATGAGTCTCACGTTTGCTCAAGTTAGAGCTTTTAGCGTTGTAAATTCCTAACTGGACTTTTCTTGCCACATAAATTGAAAATTAAATGTAAAGCAGTTGACATAAGCAACTCAATTCAAAGCGCCACGGCCCCCATAAGTGTGAGCCCGAAGGAGACACGAAAGGAAAAAAGTTTGCTCGCAGTCAAATATATCGGCAAACATGCAATTATCCTTGTAATAGGGTCAATGGCCAAGGCGGTAACAAAACTGCTCCAGGGAGGGACAAACAAAAAGTATTTGCCAATGTCAAAGGATTTTTGAAAGGGAAGCCCACGAACGAGTGAAAGTGATGGGCGTGGTTAAAAGCCCACATAGATGCCAATACGTCGGAAAAGAAGCACTTGCGTGCTGCTATGCTCAATCTAAAAAGGACAATGAAACATCTAGGTCCATGAGCGCATTGCACTTTCGTGGAGGAATTCGAAGGGGGTCTTTCTCTGCAAGAAGACCAGCCTCTAGAGGTACATTCCAATTGGGGAGTTCTCATCAAGGATTCCACAGTGCTACTAAGACCTCTGCATCACAACAAAGCTGGCAGTAACAACAGCAAAGAAGAAATTCCTTTCGACAAAGAGCCAAAGGAAGAGGACAGCCAACTAGAGGAGGTACAACTCCTGCTAATAAATTACTGCATTGCATCAACAACATCACAAATAAAATCGGTGATAGGAAACAGCAAAGATTCAGAATACCATCACAACACACCAGTAGGTGGAAGATTACAAAACTTTCTTCAGGAATGGAGGGACAAACGGCCTTAAACACAATACAATTTCGGTAGCGCATAGATCTACACAAATTCCCTCCAACAAGCGGTCCAAAGAAAAAGAACCATTCAAGGGAGGAAACAGATCACTTCTCAAGGAGGTCAGAGAATTGTTAAGCAAGCAATAGCACAGGTCCTGAATCAAGAAATCAACAAGGGAAATTACTCAACATATTTCCCAATACCAAAGGTAGACGGATCACTGCGTCCAATCCTAGATCTCAGGTTTATCAACAAGTTTTTGAAGACATAAAAGTCCAAAATGACAGCTTTACAGAAATGTATTCCACAACTGCAAAAAGGAGATTATATGGCAACTATTGACTTAAAGGATGCTTACTTGCACAAACCAATGAATGTAAAGCATAAAAGGTATCTAAGGTTTGTGGGAAAAAGAAAACATTATCAATTCAAGGTACTGGCCTTCGGAATAAAGCCCGCACCAAGAGTATTCACAAATTGCCTAGCTGCAGTGTCAGGACATTCCAGAAGAATGGGTATACATGTATATCTGTACCTCGACGACTGGGTAGTAAGAACACACTCTTACCAAAAATGCAAGAAGAACATTCTAATGGTGATGAAGACACTGTATACTCTGGGTTTCTCATTAAACATAGAGAAGTCATCTCCAGAACAGGAGAACATTTTCTTAGGGGCAAGACTGAATTTGATTCAGCGGAAGGTGCTCCCCAGCGAGAAGAGGACTCCGTCTCTTCTGGAGGAGATTTTCCGTTACTGCACGGGGCAAGCTCTGACAGCGTGGACTGTGGGGAAATTATTGTGAAGATGGCATCATGCATTCCCTTGATCCGATATGTGAGACTTCATATGAGACCAATTCAGGAGTGGCTTCAAAATAAATGGTCTCTACCGACAGGGAGTTGGGAAGATCTAGTTGTTGTAACGCAGAAGGTTCTGGAGGAGATTGCGAAGTTCAAGAGAGAAAACATTACATAAGGAAGGCCATTTCTGCAGTCAACTCCTTCAGGAACGATAACCGCAGACGCCCGAATATAGGTTGGGGAGCTCACATGGGGTCTCTGAAATACAAGGAATCTGGGGAGTCAGGATGCTGTAAAACACACCAATATCCTGGAGTCAAAGACTTTTTTTCTAGCATTGAAAGCTTCCCAGAAACACCTCCAAGGAAAGACAATATTAATTCAAACAGACAATACAACAACTATGTTTTGCATCAAAAATCAGGAAGGGACTCCATACCCGCACCTAATGAAGGCTAGCTTGGCAACTCTGGAAATAGGCAATTCAGAGTAACTTGGAGATTCAAGTGATGCATCTGCTGCCAGGGTAAGACAATTGCAAGGCAGACAGACTGAGCAGGCAGGCCTCATGCTCCCATGAATGGGAGCTCTATCAGAAAGTGGTGAAAAAGGTATTCCAAAAGTGGGGTACACCAACAATAGATCTGTTCGCAACACCTTGGGATGCAAAATGCCAAAACTTTGCTTTCAGACAGCCACACCCTCAGTCATTAAACCAGTAAGGGACATTTGCATGCGCTTTTCCTCCAATCCCAGTTACACAAGTTCATCAACAAATGCAAAAGGAGTCACATGATCTTGATTCTAATTGCTCCGCAATGGGCAAGATAAACTTGGTACCCAGAGATAGTACAATTAGCTCAAGGAACTTTTAAAACACTCCTAAAAACGACAGGATCTGCTGTCAATGGAAAACAGAAAGGTACTGCTAACAGCTTGACTCCTGAAGCCCTATAATTTGGACACATGACGTTACCACAAAATACAATGGCAGTATTAAGGATTGCTGGAAAGCCAATAACTAGGAAATGTTATATAGCAAAATTGAAAAGACTTTCATTTTGTTGTGTGAAAACGAAGTTGAGCAAGAATATTAAAAGCATCCTTAAAAGGTTCTATAGCTTCTGGCTGCTATAGTGGACTATACAATAGGTCAAATGGGAAGAAGTTTTTTTTTCACAGCACCAATTGTAAAAAAGATTCTTAGAGGGTACAAACAGGACCGCACCACCAAGAAGGGTACCAGCACCCACATGGAACCTAAATTTAGTTCTTAGGCAACTCATGAAGGAATCCTTTGAGCCATTGCACAAAGCTACTTTACAGATGCTAACTCTGAAGACCGCTTTCTTAGTAGCTATTACTTCCCTACAAAGGGTAAGTGAGTTACAGGCACTCACAATTCAAGAACCCCATTTTCAAATTCTCAAGGACAGAATTGTCATGAGGACAGAGCCACAATTCATACCAAAGCTGGTTTCACATTAACCAATCTATTCAAGTTCCACATTTCTTTCAAAATCCAAAGACATGCTGAAAGAACATTGCACACATTGGATGCAAGATGCTCCATCATTGGATGCAAGATGCTCCATTATGTACTACATAGAATAGACAGAACCTTTCAGGAAAACTTAGCAACTGTTTGTATCTTTCTCAAAGAGCTACTCAGAAAAAACAAAGATCACAACTGCAGGATGGATTGCACAAATAATTCAGTTATGTCACAGTTTTGTCAAGCCATTGAATGTGAAGCATTAACAACCGCACCTGGAGCACACTCAAAGGAAAAAGGGTGCGACCATTGCTTTTTTGTCAAATACTCCATTACAAGAAATCTGCATGGCAGCAACTTGGTCATCAGCGCACACGTTTACAAAACGTTTTTGCACTGACATTAAGATGAATAATGAAGTTCAGGTTGGACAAAGGGTTCTAAAGCATATATTTAAAAGTCATGAGTATCTTCAACCCAGCCACCACATTAGTTAATCCGCTTTAAAATCAATTTGCAGCATTTGAATCCAGAAAAGATTCACACTGCAAAACTTAAAGTTTCTTACCTTTAGGTGTACTTTTGCCGCTTGAAGCATCTTTCTAGATTCACAAGCGACTCACCCACATCCATCAAGATGATGGAAGAATAAAAAAATAATAATAATAATAATAATCTGAAGATAGTGACCTAAGGGAACATCTGGATAAGTAAGAAGACATCACAAGGAGACACCAAATGGAGGTTCTGTCAATGCCCACCAACAAAGGTAGAAAAGGACAGGCATTTACAATGCAAAGGGTCTCACATTTCGTAAAGTTAGAGCTATTAGCGTTGTAAACTCCTAACCGTTCTTTTCTTGCCACATTAATTGGAGGGAAAAAAAAAAAGAAAAAAAAAAAAAGCAAGGTCGCGCTGCGAAATAAAGAGAAAAAGTAATTCAGAAACCATACAGAAAACACAGAGCCTGGTATGTTTCCAGTAGTTGGTCGGTGCGCCCGAGGAGGGCTAAACACCAGAAAAGACATGACGTATGCATGCCTTTCACTAATGAAAGCAAGCGGATTTTAAAAGGCAAGCCTACGAACCAATGAAAGTGGCTGACGTAACATGGGCGTGGTTAGAAGCCCAAAGAGAGATTACAGCAGGATCGGAGCGCTTTGCACTCAACCCTAAAAAACGGACTAAAAACCTTGGTGAAATAGCAGAAACTCCAGACCCAACCACTAGGTGGCGGAATAATGCACAGCACGTGAATCCAGAAAATTCTTCAAGCTGCAGAACTACACCTACAGGTTTGCAGCCTCCTCATCCAAGGCATCACCTCTGAAGGAACACACTGGAAATGTCTGAGCTAAAAAGGGAGCACTTCGCATTGGTATTGTAGATAGGGCTGCTGTCTGAACGGTCTAATGGTTGTTACACAAGAACTCTGCATTTCACAAACTAAAATGGACTACATGGTGTCCCTGTAACAGAGCAGTATATTATAGTGGAGTGTCTCATTCAGATGAGTAGGAGGAGTCAGGCCCTTGGCTTTACGCATCACCAAAGCTCCTGAACGTAGGTTAATGCAAAGGTAGGAATTCCACTGTTTCTTTCTACTACCCACAACCCTATCAGCAGCATTTTCAGATGTGGTGCATGCCAGAGATGAAGAAACATCTGGCACTAGAGACTGGTTTTACGAAGAGAGATATTTAATATGGTAACCCTTACGAAGAGAATGTCCAGGCACTATGGACAGACTCTACAGCCAATTGAGGAAATACTGCCCCCAGTAGGATAACTGATAAACTTTCAATGGTTCATGGGGAACGACCCAGGGAGAGTCTGTCGCCATACACTCACCTTGTTGATTGCACATACAGATTTCTCCCTGGTTTTACCACTGCTGGTGCGGACAATACAGGAGAGATCTTCTCTTGCAGCGAAAAGATGAGCCAACGTGACTGAGGTTTTTGAAGACAGGGCATAACGTTTTGGCTGATAGGCTCTTGCTATTTCATCTGTTTTTGCCTGAAAGATGAAAAACATGTATCACTGAGATGGGGACACTGAATGCATGGAGTTAATGTCAAGATCCGATTTAATGTGGCAAAATCTACGTGGATTAAAGAATGGCATTTAAAGCAACTTAGCCCTTCCAATTCAATAGCTGCATTCTGCCCTCCCCAGCACAGTATGCCTATGAAGCACCCAGATGAAGCGGGGCTCCTTCTGTACACTCACACCTCCCTGGTGTAAAACAATCATCCACAAACCTTAACACTTCTCAGATTTTAGGGGTACAATTGAGGTACAGGCAACCAAAATTGGACTTGAGGGTCTTTCTATGGCTGCTCACTCAGCAGCGACCCTTGCGACTCCATGGCGGTTTTTCACAGTGCTGTACAGGGCGCTTAGCTGCAGCTCTGGCCGCCAGTGATGTGGTCGCCCATTCCAAATCAGAGCAGCAAGACATGGTTTTGCCTCCAAGAAAGCTCAACTGCATCTCTGGCCTCTACACTTCCAAGGAGATGGACAGGATGAATACTGCCAATCTAAACACTTAGGGGAGGCTTTTCAACATTAAACACCAGCAATTGGATGAACAAAGAAAAAAACATCACACATGGGACAGCTAACGTAGCAATCGTGAGGAACAGTGTTGTCAAGTGAAATAAGTTTGGTCTGTTTATGTCAGAGGGAAGCCAGCAGGTCGTAGGTTCAATTCCAGGCATGGCCAACTCAGCCTTTCCTCCTTCCATGGTCAAAACAATGAGTGCCAAAGAGCTGGTTAAGGCCAGAACAACTTTTTGAGGCTTAAACAGAGATTTAATTTTGTGGTCTGTGCTCTGCTGTCAATACATTAATATACCATCAGCAGGGCATTGCTTTGGGAAATTAACTGCATACTCGCCACAACAGGGTGTCCGTAATGAGAAACCACTGCGGTGTTTGTTGTACTCCCAGTGTGACCAAGCTGTTCCAGAGGCTTCCATTATTTAGCCTTTTATTAATTAGTTCATTTCTAGGACACCCTTGTTCACCTGAATTCAGGGAAGTGATGGTGATCACAGAGTAACAGTGCTAACCTCCTGATCATCATTAGTGCAGTCCAGGGTTAACATAAAATAGGTGTATTTGTAAAGCACATGCTCGCCCTGGGGTATCTTGGCACTGAATAGCAGATATTAATTGCTACCGAACTCAATGGCAAATACTTTCTCAACTAGCAGGGATGGAAAACCTGAGTGTAATCCTGAGGTCCAACACTGATCCCAGAAGTGGATGCATTAGTACAATGAGCCACCAGAGCCACCTCAGTGAACTAATACTTGGGGATGTGACTTTGGGGTGTAGTGAGGCTGGTGTGCCACTTGCTGGAGGTAAATGAACAGTGATTCCACTCGTCATACCTACCGTTGCTCTGTCAGACCACCCGAAGGACTGCACCGTGACATCCAACCTCTTCACCAGCATTCTGCGACGGCGTTCATATTCACTCGAAAGGACAGAGTTGATTTTTTCAAGTTTTTCCTGCAGGACAATATGAAAAAAATTGCAAACATTTTCAAATAACAAAGATGTTTTATTCTCTAAAGCAGACCAACCTTTGGGGTTGAGTGAGCTAGAACTTCTTCAGTCAAATGCAATCAAGGCCCTTTAAAACAATTATTTCTCCCATGTTTTTTTGGAGGGTCTGGCAGCTGCCATTTGCTCCTGGGCTGCTCCACATTAGAAAGCCCTTTCATGCAGGTGAAAAAAAAAAAAAAAAAAAAAAAAAAATCAGAAAAAGGCACCCACTTCATTCTGTAGGCGGCTGCATGCATGGTGATGCAGGCGTGTGTCTAGGGAACAACATGGCTGCCATTTGTGGCTGCATCATTGTGTCTCTTGAACCAAACTAAAACTGGATGATGAGCCCTAACTGGGGTGAAACTGCTCCTGGGTTGCTTGTGCTCAGGCTGGACTGTTCCCACTGGAGCAGGGTCAAGATTGATTTGCATGTGGCTGGGTGGAAACAGTGGCCGAGATGTATTCAAGCATTCCATCCATCACTTTTTTGTATACTTAATAGGGAAAGAGACTGAAAGATAATGCCAACCTGTTGGAATATTTGTTTTTTTAAAGAGAAGGACATGCTGCTGAGGGAAAATCCATAGGATACCTGGAAATCAATAAGACTGTGGTTGTGAAGTCTCTTCTGAGCTCACACCACAGAGTTAAATATTTAGCAAACTGTGAACAAGTGTCGGCCCTGACCCACAGAAACCCAGCCATGCCTTGCCACCCAAAAAAAGCCATTCCTTCGGTACGCGTAAGAGAAACAAAGGTACATTGAGAGATATTTTATGAATTAAGATATTGAATAGGAGTTAGAATGAACATCATACTCTTGTCCTGTGGTGGCAATATGCAGTCAACAGGGTACCTTAGTAGAAGGGTTTCATACCGTCTGTTCTTCCTTTAACTCTCCTTTAAACAATGGTGCTCCTACATGGTTCTTTTTTACTTTGGCAAGGATGTCCTTTATCTGAAAAAAATAGAAACATCTTAAAACACTGGCACAAATCAGGACACGAGGAACCAAAATGCTTGCTATGGGGCAAAAAACGAAATTAATACCTTGCACATGTTACACACCCAGGGGGTAGCCACAGAAGTTTTCAATAGGTGCATTTATGCCACTGTGCAATGATCAGTCACATGCAAACTTACAGAATCTAGCTCTATTTAATGCTGAGTCAGACAAGCCACACATGACGCAGGCATCAGATTCAGTGCTCACACCCAGAAAATTTTGCAACTAAAAAAACTTTGCAGCTAAATAGGTTACCATAGTGCTGTTTAGTTTGCGACTTGGTTGGTTTTGCACTTGTAAGAAAATGGGTTAATAGTTGAAAAGGATATAAGACCCTTCCAAGTACCAAGTCCAAACTCTTGTCTGGTCCAACACAAAAGTAAAAAAAAAAAAAAAAAAAAAAATTCCAACCAAACTCAATTCCCGGTAACGAACGCACAGAGGGGGACAGGCTCGGCTTAAGGCTCAGCTTTTCCTTAAACTGAGCCTGCCCCCTCTGTGCCTGTACCTCAAATGTACCCCCAAAATCTGAGAACTGTAAAAAAGTCAGCAGGCTAACAGTACCAAAAAGTTAAAAAAAAAAAAAAAAAAATACTAAAAAGGTCAAAACAACACAATAAACACATTTTTTAAAATACAAAAATGCAACCAGAAACAGGACACAAAAATTCAAATCAAATCAGATCAACTGGAGATAATACTTTTTAAAAGTTATGTGATAAAATGCACCAAGAAAAGTAAAGCACCCATAATAAGTTACTGTTCTCAGCTGACCAGGCCAGATGAAATGGAAGTCGGATTCACCAAGTAGGTTGCCCGGATCAAAGTTTTTACCTTCTTGTCTTAGTCTTTTTATGGAAGTCGAAATCTTCCAATGGGGCAATGATGAAGGCTGCATCCAACGAAATCCACTCAAAGTCCAATGTTTTGGAGTAGCTCCTCCTGGTCATTTAGAAGGCTCCCAGTACCTCAATGACTGCTCTTACAGTCCAGAACCTACTCCAGTAGAGGCCACCAGCACAGTCCAGTCGAGGTCCATTTGCCATTAGTCAACTAATCACTCCATGAAAAGGTCTCTAGCAGTGTTTTATGTCCCTGTAGCCGCAAAGGAGATCAGCTAACAGAACCTTAGAGTTTCTTTTCTGCCCTCTGTGCAGATGGGAGCAGGTCCAGCCCCAGAAGGTTTCCACATAGGTGAGAGGCAGCAGGTCAAGTCCTCTTCTGTTCTTCCTCAGGTCCAGATGAGTTCTGGTGAGCTGAGGTAAGGTGCTATTTTTGTAGGGAGCACTTGAAAGTACACGAGGGTAACTCCTGGACACTCCTTCACCAATGAGTAAAGATTTCCCAAGGGCAAATATTCCCCTTTTTTCAGCACAGATGGCATCACCTCCATCAGCCCAATGGTACTCTGCCCCCCGAATTTGACGTTGTCTGCTGTACCAGGGGACAACTCTGTGCATTGAATGGAACTACCTTCACTTCAGATCCTTTCAAAGCACATATAGTTTGGTGTATTTCTGCCATAGGTTCTGACAGCAATATACCAAACATTTCAAAAAAAAAATTCCAAACTCAAAAAGCAAAACATTAGTGACCCCCAAGACCCTGTCCACTAAACCCAAAATGGGGCCTTATGTTTCCCTTAGGTTTTGATTTATACTATAGGGACAAGTTGGGTTTGAGGCAACCCGTAAGCTTTCCTTAAAGACTGCATTCCCTGGAATCCCATGCTCACTGCTTTGTCCCCTGACTTTTAGACCAAGGACGGGTGGATGCATCTACACGTCTACAACTTGCAGGTCCTAGTTTGATCACAGCGCAGGGCTGTCACCATTAATGAGATGTTTTAAAGCTTTTGGTTTCTTCGATCCAGCATTGTTCTTGGATAGTGCTCCTGCTTCATTCCAGAGAGGTCTGCGCTGTAGAAATTCCTTGTTTCCTAACCACTTCTTGACCAGCTGTGTCTTTCAGTGCAATCTCTGACTGAACCTTCATTGTTTAGCAGGTGTCTTTATGTCTTGCAGTAGACCTGTCTAGGTGGCTGTACTCTTTCCAGAGCTATCACTGTTCAGCAGTGCAACCTTACTTCATGAACTTCTACTACTTTCATTAGTTATTCTTTTCACAGTCCTCAGTTTCTTTTCCATATTTCCAAAGTTCCCAGTGTGTGATCTTCATGCCCTTCTGCTTTAGCTTCCAGTTTTCTAGTTTGACCTATTTGCTTTCTCTCTGCCAAAAGATATGCATGTTTCCCTGCTCTCCTTTTGTGCACTCGATCTCTCTAGCTCCTGGTCTCCCGTACTTGTATTAAGCTCTACATCCATGTTGTTACCGCTTTGCCAAGATTTGTGGGCAAAGCCCGAAAGATAGGTGGGTTTTCCAGTCCGCTGCGGCATTCCCTTTATGTTACAGTTTATAACATCACCAACGTGATCAGCTTTACAGACCCAGCATCAGTAATAGGTATATTTGAAGAACTTGCTAGGCTTCTGCCTTAATAATGGTACTCCTGACTGGTTATCCCACGTACCTTTCAGTATTAATGTTAAATGTTCTTTAGTAATCCTGAACGCTAAGTTGCCTCTTGGGCGACTGTTCTTCATGAGGCCTGGCTTTCTTTGTACTGTGTGCAGGGCTTTATCACCGAGTTCCTCTTCTGCAAGGACACCCTGGTGATGTTGTGCAGCTGTGTTATCAACATTAATTTCCTCGTCTTCCTTGTCCCAACCCCTTGACTTATCCTTGGTAGCATCTCTCTATACTAATGTCCACCTTCATATTCCTTGAAACCTACTCATGTCCAACATAATTCTCTGCTCCTAGCAAACTATACAGCTTTCAACAAAGTGGAATCATCGTCAAAATCAAATAGTTCTTTCCATACATCTCAAAACCCCATTACTCCCATCAGAAACTATTTATGTACAGACAGAAAATGATTTACTGTAAGAATAGAGAACATAAATAGTGTGAGAGAGAAAGATAGTGTTTGTGTGCCATTCTTAATTTTCCAACTGCAGAGGTTCTTTAAAGAAGCCAACATCAGTGCATACATTCCTAAGCCAACTGCTATAATACTCCAAGTTCTGGGTTCTCTAAAGAGAGGCGAGCACAGCAACTATACACACACACACACAGTCAAACACATCATACCTTTGCTTCTACTTTAGTGAGTATAGTCTGTGCATCATCGGAAGCATCTTTTGGCAGACCCAGGATGTCAGAAATGGCCTGAACTTCCAGCAGTGCTGCATTACTTTTAGGTGTTTCTTTTGGTTGCTTGTTCTTGGCGATCCGCAGCGCCTGCAATTCGGTGCTTAGAAATACTAAAAGGAAAAAGGCAACAGAATGTTAGCAAAGTGTTCAGAGGGTAGAAAAGATGCAGTAATAAGCAGGAGAAGCACACAGCCAGCCAGTCATCTCACAGCTATTCCATAAACCCATGCCTTTGGCCATGACACCTTCCACATCTAGATATTGGTGCTCTGCTGTTCCTCATTCATCCACAAATCAGTTATCACAAAGAACACATTGCTCACGCTGGTTTCCAGTATTTGTTTTATTAACTCATCTTCAAATTCTTTAAGTATGACCAAACAATGGTGAACCAGCATTTAAATAATCCATTATCACATATAAAACTACTTTTGCTTTTTAATATGTAATGAGAGGCAAATAACAAGGACTTTTCAGTTACCCCACACTTTTACAAAATTATATGACCTGTGGCAGCCCCAACCAAGTCATGAACATCAGGTACACTTTAGTACCCCCGAATATCTCCTGTCCATTAATATACTATTACAGCTTTAAAGGAGAATAGGGTGGATCTCACTACAACTCTACAGGGAGTGCAGAATTATTAGGCAAGTTGTATTTTTGAGGATTAATTTTATTATTGAACAACAACCATGTTCTCAATGAACCCAAAAAACTCATTAATATCAAAGCTGAATATT
Source organism: Pleurodeles waltl (assembly GCF_031143425.1). Classification (NCBI taxonomy): domain Eukaryota; kingdom Metazoa; phylum Chordata; class Amphibia; order Caudata; family Salamandridae; genus Pleurodeles; species Pleurodeles waltl. The sequence goes on from NC_090448.1 coordinate 1,154,847,095, forward strand.
TTTGGAAGTAGTTTTTAGTTTGTTTTTAGTTTTAGCTATGTTAGGGGGATATCTGTGTGTGCAGGTGACTATTACTGTGCATAATTATTAGGCAACTTAACAAAAAAATATATATACCCATTTCAATTATTTATTATTACCAGTGAAACCAATATAACATCTCAACATTCACAAATATACATTTCTGACATTCAAAAACAAAACAAAAACAAATCAGTGACCAATATAGCCACCTTTCTTTGCAAGGACACTCAAAAGCCTGCCATCCATGGATTCTGTCAGTGTTTTGATCTGTTCACCATCAACATTGCGTGCAGCAGCAACCACAGCCTTCCAGACACTGTTCAGAGAGGTGTACTGTTTTCCCTCCTTGTAAATCTCACATTTGATGATGGACCACAGGTTCTCAATGGGGTTCAGATCAGGTGAACAAGGAGGCCATGTCATTAGATTTCCTTCTTTTATACCCTTTCTTGCCAGCCACGCTGTGGAGTACTTGGACGCGTGTGATGGAGCATTGTCCTGCATGAAAACCATGTTTTTCTTGAAGGATGCAGACTTCTTCCTGTACCACTGCTTGAAGAAGGTGTCTTCCAGGAACTGGCAGTAGGACTGGGAGTTGAGCTTGACTCCATCCTCAACCCGAAAAGGCCCCACAAGCTCATCTTTGATGATACCAGCCCAAACCAGTACTCCACCTCCACCTTGCTGGCGTCTGAGTCGGACTGGAGCTCTCTGCCCTTTACCAATCCAGCCACGGGCCCATCCATCTGGCCCATCAAGACTCACTCTCATTTCATCAGTCCATAAAACCTTAGAAAAATCAGTCTTGAGATATTTCTTGGCCCAGTCTTGACGTTTCAGCTTGTGTGTCTTGTTCAGTGGTGGTCGTCTTTCAGCCTTTCTTACCTTGGCCATGTCTCTGAGTATTGCACACCTTGTGCTTTTGGGCACTCCAGTGATGTTGCAGCTCTGAAATATGGCCAAACTGGTGGCAAGTGGCATCATGGCAGCTGCACGCTTGACTTTTCTCAGTTCATGGGCAGTTATTTTGCGCCTTGGTTTTTCCACACGCTTCTTGCGACCCTGTTGACTATTTTGAATGAAACGCTTGATTGTTCGATGATCACCCTTCAGAAGCTTTGCAATTTTAAGAGTGCTGCATCCCTCTGCAAGATATCTCACTATTTTTGACTTTTCTGAGCCTGTCAAGTCCTTCTTTTGACCCATTTTGCCAAAGGAAAGGAAGTTGCCTAATAATTATGCACACCTGATATAGGGTGTTGATGTCATTAGACCACACCCCTTCTCATTACAGAGATGCACATCACCTAATATGCTTAATTGGTAGTAGGCTTTCGAGCCTATACAGCTTGGAGTAAGACAACATGCATAAAGAGGATGATGTGGTCAAAATACTCATTTGCCTAATAATTCTGCACTCCCTGTAAATGGCATCATCCATTATAATAACCAGTGGAACCCAAGGGTTGAAACAAAAATTAACGTTACCTACATCTTTTGTGACCTCAAGTTCTTGTGGGGACTTGTTCGGATGTCGAAGGCAGCAGGGTGAAGTGCTTTAGGGAAGAGGGTGGGAGGGGGCTTAAGATAAGACTCTGTGGCTCAAGTGGGCTTGCTAATGTTGCATGGGTATCAATAGGAGGGGGTAATTCTGGTATCTGCACTACCACAAACAGAACAACACTGTCACATTGTGCTGCACATTTGTTTTTACTCCTTAACAGAGACTGTCATTCTCACAAACTTTGGAGAACAGTGATAATGCTGGGTAACACGTTGCCATTTAACAGGGTATCATTAAATATTTACATCTCAGAGATCTGGATAAATTAAATGAGCTGCGTTAAACAAAAAACTAACCTTTTTTGCTGCTTAGAGTAACAGCTGACCGTAAACAATAAATTTGCTGTGCTGGTAAACATAAGTGCCAAAAACAAATCCACGAAAAAAAGGACATCACAAAGTAGAAGGACTTACACAGAAGTTTTAGACAATCTTCGCCCTTGGTCAATCTGTCCTTGAGGTCGCCTGACACAAGCGCAGAGTACGGACAGGACATTTCCTTCAGGAAGCCACTGATCTCCAACTGAAGGCTCTCAATGTCATCTCCGTCTGAAAGAAACAGGAGCCATGAGAACATCTCTCGTCCTAATAACATGAGCCTGGCAGAGTTCAATCCACAAGCATAGAGTGGCTGCAGCAATGAAAATGAGGGACACAAATACTAAAACACTGAGGAATGGGTGGAGAAGTAGGGCGGATGGACATCATTCCAGCATACTTCTCGCTGTCCCCACTGAAGGCAAAAATGCTACAACTACACGCAGGATATTATATATAAAGAGTTATATTTTATTGACATCTGCGACACCAACACTGAATTCTACCAAGATAATGTATCAAATATCTAGCAAAGCCTGCAAATTTTGAGCACTTGAATAATTAAACCCGACTGACTGGACAAACTGTTCCTTTTTTTTACTGGGACAACTTCATTCCTTCCAACTGATTTTCTATGGCAGTCTGTTAAAGGTGCGGGATGGACAGATTAACTATCATGAATTGAAAGGAAGATATTCAATGGTGGGAAGGGCCTACCTTGATCTTCAACGATTCAAGCTCTTAGAATGTAGCTGGGGTGTACATCTTGGGATGATTTACCACATCTAGAATCATAGGTTCTTTGAGGAGAGTTGAGGGCACCCCTGTGATTAATTTACCTGTTCTAATCATTAAGCCATAGCACAATGACCCAAAATATCAGGCAAACCAGCTGGATAACAATACTAGTCCTTTGATGGGTCCTCTTTCTACTCCAGTGTGAGGATATGTGGCTGCGAGGAAACAACTCTTACATTTTTTCCAGAGGAGCAGTGATAAAGATTTATTATGCTTTGCTGATTTAAAAAATAAAAAGACTAAAAAGACAAAAACCAGTCTCTTACTTTTTATATCTTTGGGGAGACTGGCAGAGATATGTGTGGTGCAGACATAAACATGAGTCCCTAGATTGAATGCGGAGAGTGGAAAACCTTAAAGTGAGAACTGTCCTAAATCACAGATCGTGTGTTAAAGGCCTAATGAAGTAAAATGGGTACATTTTGTTTTCTTTCCACTTTTAATGTTCTGGGGGTCCATTTGCTTTAAACCGTTTATTGCTTTCACCATACAGAACGCGATATCTGAACTATTGCGTAAACACAGATCAGACTCTGCCGTTCCTTTATCGGCAATGAGATCTCTGGGACTATCAGTAGCTTTCAGAAGGATGGACCATTGATACACTGAATATGTTTTCCATTGTATTGCGTTTAATTACATCTTTGTTTTACAACTATACATTGCCTTGTTTCTCAAAGGTCTTTACAGTACGAAACAATAAAAACATTTGACTTTGTAGGCAATTCAATAGGAGAATTTGAACAGTTCTTTCATGGAAAGGTATCAGCTAGTCCCACACTTTTGAATCTGAAAACCTACATTTCAGTTGAAAACACAATAAAACGGGCATTCAAATTTTTTTTAAAAAAACAACAAAAAAAACACGTCACACTGTCGACAATGTCATTTCTAAGCTAAACTGTGCACAATGTAAATGAGAAGCAAACTGTTAGCAAAATGTGCAAGTCTTGTTTTCTGAGGAGCTTTGCAAAGTCAGACAACATTATCATTGTAAAATAAAAACAAGCATTTGCAAAGCAATGGGTCTCGCGTTTGCTCGAGTTACAGCTATTAGCGTTGTAAATTACTAACTGGACTTTTCTTGCCATACAAACTGAAAATAAAAAGTAATACAGTTGACATACGCAAACCAATTCAAAGTGGCGCCGTGAACGTGAAGGGGACACACAAAAGGAAAAAGAAGTTCGCTCGCAGTCAAAATTATCAGCAAATGTGCAATTATCCGTGTAACAGGGCCGGTCCCAAGGCGGTAATAAAACCGTCCTTAGGAGGGACAAACGTAATGCATTTACCAACTAAAAGAAAGGATTTTTGAAAGGCATGCCCACAAATGAGTGATAGTGATGAGCATGCGTGTGGTGGGCGTGGTTAAAAGCCCACATACATACCAGCACGTCAGAAATGCAGCGCCTACGCACTGCTACGCTCGACCTAATGAATTATGGCCAGAAACACTGGAGTGTTAACATACTACAAAACTGGGGAAAGGGACTGGATAAGCTATGGTGAGTGTTCTGTCAACATGAGCAGGAGAAATGCAAAACACAAAATAAAATAACAGCAGCGAACTTGGCACATCAAGCATACTTTGGGAGTTCATCAGACAGCGACAATAAGCAACTTATACACCCCAACCTCAGTCCAGTTTAAAGTAGGCAGGTAAGTTCTCAAGACAGGACTAAAAGATAAAGAATAGTGAGAATACCTGCTATAGCACTGACGCTTTCTTCTAGGTCGCACAACAACTTTATTTGAGAACACAGCCAGCTGCATGCCTCCGAAAACTCAGGCGATGAGAGACCTCGTTCCACTGCCTTCTTCAATGCCTCTTCCTCTAGCAAAGGACCTTCATACCTGGAGCGTAACATCAAAACGTATTACAAAACACAAGATCCTAAAGTTTAGAAGACTTAATTGGAACTTAGAATAGATATGGGGAATCAAATGTCGAAAACAGGGTAAGCGTACATGGCCTACAAGAAAAAAAAGAAAGCACAAGACAAAGTAAGTTATGCAATTCTAGTAGGAAGAGAAGCAGGTGCGCAAAAAGTAGCTGTTGGCATGGTCGCTCATCAAAGTCTACACAACAGTGTGGCCTATTTACAGTTGGGAATGCATGGACTGGAAAACTACAACTTGCATCTTTGTACACAATTTCATTGATGAGGTCCATCTGGAGTACATATGTTAGTTACAGAGAAAGCATAGCCAAAGGCATAAAAATATTTAAGGGACACACTAGATCAGGCCTACCAAGGTGCCTGGCAGGGGTATCCAGGTTAGGCCCAGGACAGCCAGAACCATGTCAGATTTCCAGGATAGTCACATAAAACAGATCTACATACAATAAACCAAAATGGAGAAAAAAACCAGTCAGTGGTTACGTTGAAAGTCTTGCATGTATTTTGTCCTCATTAACTCAGCAAAGAGAAGTATGGCAGTGGCATATACATAGACCAGGAGTATAAACAGAGCTCAGTTAATAACCACTTTCCTGGTTTAAAATATGTGGTCACAAGAAAAGGCTTCCTGGGAAAGTAACATCAGAAGATTGTTGTTAACAGAAAGTGAGGTCTTAAGCAATAGCCTTCCAACAACAGTGCCAAGAGCAAAAGCAGTCTTGGAATTCATGGTAGTTGACATTGAGATCATTACGAGGGAAATCCCATTTTGTCCACAAATAGGAGTTTGTGCCTGAATTGCGATTTAAAGATGTGCAAATGTTACCATAACTGTGTTTTTCCCCCATGCACAATTTTCACCTACGTTTTTGCACTATGGAAAAAATCCAACATTTTCAGTTTGTGCACCTTGGAACAGGAGAAAACTTGCACTGAGGCGTGGAGCTCTAAATGCAATATTATTGCACCCTGCTGAATCGGTATTTCTGCTAGTGGTATGAATGCGGCTAAAGACCATGGTATCTGTAATGAACCCCCATATTGTGAAAGCAAAAAGAGACTAAGATCAGTTGCGAAAGCAAATGAGCAAAAAAGCAAACAAGGAGTATTGCTGAAATGATCTGACATCAATTCTACCCATCACAAAATCTTCGTTTCTCCAAACTTCACTCCTGCTTCTCTGCCTGGCCGAAGCTTTTTAAGGTCTGGCATTGGATAAAGGCTATAATTCAATTATATACAATATACTTATTTATAGAGGGCTTTTGACAGCCCTCTTCATTTATTGGTCTGCTGTTGTGTTGTTCACATTTTTGTACTGCTTACAACGGCACTGGGTCAATGAGCCAGCTCTCTTCAATCAAGGGCTAACTTCACCTTGCGTTATGGCATTCTGCTCTTTCACAGAGTATATCTGCACACTAAGGCAGTGGTTCCCAACCTTTTGATTTCTGTGGACCCCGACTTTAACATTAATGGAACCCAGGGACCCCCACTGAATCATCATGGGAATCCGGGGACCCCCGCCTGAGTCATTACTGGAAGCTGGGGACCTAATTTGTCAATATTTTTTTACTTTTCTAGGCTCTCGCGGACCCCCTGAGAAGGCTTTGCAGACCCCCAGGGGTCCCCGGACCACAGGTTGGGAACCACTGCACTAAGGAATTCCCTTCAGTGTCAGGGACAACTATAGCAATGTGTGCTTTTTGAGATAAAACATTTTTGCTTGTAGCAATTATTATTTTTTTATATATATTGTCGAGGACTCTGTTTCTCCAAACAAAACAAGCATTGACAGATTCAAATTCTGAACCCCAATGCCATACCTACAGGTTTAACTTACAGTTTTTCTAATTCTACCAAGCAAATCAACTGATGTACATCGACCAGTAAATATATTTTTTACTATTTGGCCTTAGCTTCCTTTCCTGGAGTCCTTTACTGAGACCTGCAGATGCACTGCTAAGAAGATGCCAACAGTCCTCTCTTGGATAGTGTCCATCTCTTTTGCAACGTGTGTTTCTCTTTTCTTCACTGTATGCATGTAGATTGCTGGAATTGCTACTGTATCATTTCAAAATTGTCTTTCAACTTTTGCAGATGTGACCTCAAGAACCTGACGCAACACTGTGCTGTAGGAACACAACCTCTTCTTTTCTGATCATTATCATCTGTCCAAATAAACCAAAGCATTCCTCCTCCTTATTCTGAGCTCTTGTAAGGATGATTTCACATGGTGAGGTCATCATATCTTACAGCAGCCATGCCTAAGTATTCACCTTCTGTCATGTGGTTAGTAAGAACTCACGTCTCATTTTGTACAACTCTTATGGGTGTACACGCCCAAAGTACATGGCTCAGGTGCATCGCATCTTGGGGCCTCCTTCTACAACATAATTGTGTCCTTCTCACTTCCAACCCCTCAACAGGCCACGTACGAAAGTATAAGATAAATCACATAATTTTCATTTAGGAATGATTCCATGAGCTTCTAGACCACCTGATAACACACCAAGGGGTCTGGTAACCTTGGAAAGCGTAAGATTAGCGTAAACTCTCCCTGGCCTCCTGGAACGTTTACTGTCTCTTGTAAGCATGTGGCTTGGGTTGTCAGTTAGGCTGCCACTGAAAGTCTGTTAACATCGTAAGAACAGTTCAACATAGTCCCGCTTCTTTGTGCCCCCATATGTCTTGGAGGGTGTAGCAAAGCTCTTTACTTATGACAAACATCCATCCACCCTCATTCATAATTGTTATGTTTGTCTGCGGCTCCTCGCATAAACCTGGTCATCTGTGCATGTACTATCATGTTTCCTTAAGCCCCACAACCTACAATTGCTTCCAATTTTCACTAAGATGTCTAAAAGGGGTTAAAAGTCCCATCTTTAGCTCCCTTTCGTGCCTATGTCCCCCTCACTACTATTCCTGCTTATGAGTTTCTATGAACAAGAGAACATTCACCTGCTTCTGCGATAACCTGTACTTGCAAAATGAGGTCCATGTGATCATGTGTTTCTGCACTTTAGAAAACCGCAAGCCTTTTCCATGTTGCATTCATAAATGTATGCCTAAACATGTTACACTTCTATAAGGGTCACCTCGAATTTTGCAGACATCTCAAACATTCCCTTCATACTACAGCATAGTTAAGACAAAAGAAATCAACATCTTTGCCATGGTGGCCTGTCTGAAATCCAATGAATTTGCATTCCTGAGAAGAACTATGTCACTGTTTGAAACAAACCAGACATTCGTCCTCTACATTCTCCTACTTTACTATACACATTAAACCAAATGTGAGCAGGCTGTGTGAAAAGATCTGTGAGCACCATCCACAGTAAGGGATTCAGGATAGCTCTGCCAGTATAAACAATACAAGCTACAATGCTCATTTCAAAGTTTGGCAAACAGAAGTCCATCATCAGAGCTCACACAAACACACCAGGTCCATTAACTGATATTTTCAGAATGGTTTCCTCTAAACTTTCATGCAGCCACTCACATTGACAACAGCTTGTCTAATTCACCAATGTGTCTCCAACAAATGTCAGGGCACGACAAATCTATTATAGGTTTCAGTGGCGGCCCCTCCGTGTGGGCGAAGCTTCACAGCACAACAAATGTGCAATAGGGGCAGTAACAGTGCAACCTTCTTCAACAGAAAAAAATAAGTAAAGTACAGGTGACAATACCTAAAAGGACATCACAAAGTCGTCTCACACATACATTAGAGATACAACACAAGTAATTAACACACTATAGAGGAAGTGGGAGGCATTAAAAAATTGTTGCCGGATTTCCATAAACCAACACAATAAGTACAAAACTCTTGGAAGAAAATAGCCAAACCTCTTATGGAGTCAACATATATTCATGTACTAATATATTCACATACATTAATGTATTAATATAGGATGACGAGCCCTTACCTAACTTTGGCATGCTTCATCAATGGGTTCCACATCTAGTGGTGGGAAGCATCCGAGTACTATTCTTCACCGGTTGTACATGTTCCCAGTTCCCTAATTTAAATGAGATTATCTCTCTTATGTTAACATCCATACACTCCCGTTGTTAAACGGGCAGACCTATGTTAAAACTGCATGTGGGCAAGTTAAAACTGTTTTTACTGGTGTCTCCCTACCACAAGATTACAAACAGGAGGGCCAAGCAATGAACCCTGCTTCTCTGTTCCAGTGCCACGCTTCAATGTTTGAATATGGAACCTGTGGAATCCAGTGTCTTCCTCGGGACTATAGATAACTCATTTCAAACAGAATGATACAGTATGTGGTGCAAATGGCATGTTAACAAGCATCGTAAAGGGGGTAGCAGATTGTGTACATTTCCCCAGGCCCTTGTCACGCTATTGGCAAGCCTGTCAGAATGTGTGGCATAGCGCATGCTGTTTTGGGACACTTACAGCTGATTGGGTGTGGATGGCATGGGCACACAGGCCTTGAGACCACAACCCACACGGCCAACATCAAAACAATTCCTGTCTTTCTACCAGAGCCAACAGGGAAGTGGATATGAAGCAGCGACAGACGGGTCCCATAACTTACCACAGTCCCATCTGTGTTGCATCTCTTCTGGAAAAGCAACCTGGCTGAGGAAAACAGCTGTATGCTCAGCCAGAACCCTCCGTCCTGCTACGGGTGTTGCTTATTTATAGCTGAGGCACAAACTTTTAAATAAAACAAGAGTACTTTGGACTGGTTCACTTTACCACATTAGATTATATCTCTGTACTGAGCTGCCTTTATTAGTATTAGTGAACCAAACTCTTACTTGCCTGATAATTATATTATTGACGCAAGAGGTACGTTGTCTTGTTTCGCCTATGTAAGGTTCTTTTTTTTTTTTTTTTTTATAGCTGGAGCAATACTATGGTCTATCACACAGTGCACATCCTGAACTGAATTATTTCAAGGAGCTCTGAAATGTCAAGCTCATGAAAACTCATGAAAAATCAAAAGTGAGGCACAGGAAAGTAATTGTACAGGGTCAAAACGTTTAGTCACTCTGGAAAGTCCGGGTTAACACCAGGAACTCTGAGTCAGGGCCCTGCCACAAGCTTTTGCCCTGGGTCACACACAAAAAAGTTCAAATGCACTGGGAATGTTATGCACGTGCATTCAACACATCCTTTGTTTTTCCATAGGATGGGGCTACATAAAGTGGAAAGACCTCTTCTTAGAACTGGTACAGCTTGGACAGAAACAGAGGACATTTCTCTCCTTTCTAGGAGAGACACAGCTGGGGCAGAGACAGTGCAAGGTTCCCCATCACAGACATGTACAATTCGAACACCAACAGTGCAAGCTTTGCTTCCTCACAGAACATGCATAGCACGGCAGTAGCAAAGCAAGTATCCCTCTTTCACAAAAGCACCGAGTGTATTGTCCCATTCCCTGCAAAACATCAGGCAGAGCAAACTAATATAAGCTTTCACTGTTCATAGAACATGCACAGTTAAGATTGGCATGTAGATTACAGACAGTATCCTGGAACCGGTGGTGAAGTGGCTGAGAGGAAAGTATTGGTGTGAGAGTGATCGTCATCCTGAAAACGAAGCAACTTTTACTCAGACCTGCTTGAATGCGTTGATTCTTTGGATTTGTATGTATTGACGAGCAGCTGTTACCTAGTAGGGCATTGTTTTTTTTTTTTATGCAGCCCCACCGCAAACTTAGTAACTTTGCTCTAGACAGACATACAGGCGCCAACTTATTCGATAAGGTTTTGAATGTATGTTAATAGCGTTTTAAGGGGATAGATTGATCATCTACAATATGTGGTTGATGTGCGTTTGCAGTATGTCTGGGATAGGTATGAGGAGGTACGAATGGTAGAGAATGGGATTGTAGTTTCTAGGGTTCAATAGAGTTTTTGTATAGAGCTTTGATATTATGATATGCATATGAGATAGTATGTGAAGAAAAATAAAGATGAGTTGAGAACAACGCTTATTTTATCTGAGCCATGAATATTGATATTATAAATGAGTAGAATATTTATATATATTTTTAATGTGATTGTCTGTGGTGTGGTTTTCGTGTTATGCATTCTGTTTTCCCCTGCCCCAGGAACCATTTAGTATTTCAGGGGGTCCCTATATACGCCATAGATTTGAATGCAAGTGTACCATACTCTGTGAAATCCCAGCCTCAGATTGTCAGCTGTTCAAAAGAGGGCCGCCAGTAAGACACATCACATGTAAGCTGTAAGCCTTTGATTCTCCAGATATTCTTTCTACTTCTTTAGCTTTGATGCTCACCAACATTTTCCCTCGCAACACTATTCCCTCACAACATATCATTTCCATTACTCGGTGCTCATAGTGCATCATGCTTTAATGCACCACCTACAACTAGGTTATCCTTTGCCGCCTATATATAGAGGTGTTTTTATCTCAGACTGCAGTCACCCTGATTATTGCAGCTGAACGTGCACTACACTTTACAGTGCCATACCTCTGCCACAGGTCAGTTTAGGGCACACGAAGATTATCTTATTTCCATTCTCCTGCTGCTCACATTTTAATTATTCCTTAGGCCCAATGTGAAAAGCCGAATGCAGGGTTCACGCCCCCCGCTGCATTGCACGCCCTTATCTTGGAAGTTCAGTGCACACCTGAGGATGCACTGCACGCATGCACACACAGGATGCGTGCTGCAGCACCTGAGCTGTGTCCACCTCTGGTGTGATTGTAAAACACGTGCCCTCGCCCTACCAGACCACCACACCCCCTCCACCTTGCTCCTCTCTCTGCATCTCTTCCCCGGACCTACCCCAGCTCCTCCAGGGTGTCCAGCAGGTCGGCCTCCATGCTCAGCCCGGGCCCGCTCACACACACCGTGCGGGGTCACAGCATGTGCAGCCGCAGCAGGGGACCCCGCGGAAACACGAGCCCCGCTCAAGGGTTCCACCCGCGGCCCCCAGCACCGGATACAACCTTCGGAAACCGGCCGGGTCACCCCCTCGGACTCACGCACGGGACCTGCCGGGGCCCCAGGATTCAACAATAGGGAATAAAGCCACAGAGCTGCCGGCCGGAAGTACAACCTGCAGCAGCCGCTCCCGACCCGGAAGAGGTACTTCAAACGAGCCAAGGCGCCCTCGCAGGGCTCAGAAAAAGAACTAGACCGCTAACTTTACCTGTGGATGGCAGGAAAAAGAGGGCCGGAGACGCCCAGGAAGGAAGAGGAGCCGTGGAGGTCGCTCCGCATCGAGCAAGCTGTAGCAAACCTAGAACAAGCATTTGCAATGCAACGGGTCTCGCGTTTGCTCATGTTAGAGCTGATCGCGTTGTAAACTCCTAACCCGACTTTTCATCTATCGGGCAAAAGTGCATTTATGTACACAACCCGAAAAAGTTAAATTAACTATGCAAAGCGCTCGACTTCTGCCAAGCGAAATCGCGCTAATATATTAGAGAAAAAGTAGTCCACGAGCCGGACAGAAAACAGCGAGCCTCGCATGTTTTCTGTACTTGGTCCCTGCGCTCGAGGAGGGCTAGCCACCGGAAAACAAATGAGTTAAGCCTGCCTTCCACTAATGAAAGCAAGCAGATTTTATTAGGCAAGCCCACGAACCAATAAAAAACACTGACGTGAAGTTGACAGGGCTCCGAGCCCTTTTCTAAATACAAAAGAGTCTCGCTGCGATACGCATGCGCGAGCGCATGCAACGCAGGCTCGACCCTAAAAAAGTAGTCCACGAGCCGGACAGAAAAAAGCGAGCCTCGCATGTTTTCTGTACTTGGTCACTGCGCTCGAGGAGGGCTAGCCACCGGAAAAGGCATGACGTATGCATGCCTTCAACTAATGAAAGCAAGCAGATTTTATTAGGTAAGCCCACGAACCAATGAAAAACACTGACGTGACGTCGACAGGGCTCCAAGCCCTTTTCTAAATACGAAAGCGTCTCGCTGTGATACGCATGCGCAAGCGCAGGCTCGACCCTAAAAAAGTACCTTTAAACTATGGGTTCAGTGTAATTGCTTGTTAAATAAAATAAGAACCCTGTTATTACAAATATGAAATATGTGATACTTATAAATATATAGTTATGAATACATTAAAATAGTTCAGACTTTTTACATTTTTGAAGGGTTTAAGAAAATAATGCGCAATTTCCTCGTCTACATGCAACAATGCACAGAAAACAGAAACAAATAAAGAGTAATCTATTTAAAAACATACAGAAGACTGAATAATTCCTGTTGACTACTTAAGCAGATATATGCAGAATACAGTGTTCAAATACCCGCTTCAGGCTCTTCCAGAATTTTAAAACATGCGCATATATCCATTTTTAGGTCGAAACCTACCAGACAGCTTTGCTGTCTGCTTTGCTAAAGACATCTTCGGGACATTCAGAAAGTTTCCTAGGAATGTATTCTACCCGTTACTTACCATTTGTTTTGTGGTTTGTAACTCACATTTTCTGGCTTTCTATTTGACTGCTTTATTTTTTTCAGGCTGTCCAGTATGAGTTTGTCTCTCGCAAGGAATAAAACCCTTTTCACACTACCTGTCTTTGTATTCTTCCACAAGTGTTCCTTTCTTTAAACAGGCCTGAAAATTTTGTTTTTATCTTGTCACCTTTGCTGTACATTCAACGACAGAGGTCAAATGTCAGGTTCTGCCTTCCGAAGAAGCTTGTGGCCAGATGTATGAAAGCCTTTTCCCATGCTGTTTGCGACTGGGAAAAAGCTTTTCCCCTATGTAACAATCCTGTTCTGTGAGTCAGTAACCTGTTACCGACTCACAAAATAGGTTTGCAAATCGCCATTAGAAAGGGGCGTGCCAAGGGCGCCCCTTCCTCGTAGTGAGTCTCAGGGGGCTGTGACATTGTTTTGTGACCGTTATCGCGGTCTCAAAACAATCAGCATTACCACCAACGTCAAGCTGGTGGTAACCCATTCGCAACGGGAAGGGGTCCTATGGGGCTCCTTCTCCGTTGTGAATGGAAGCAAACATATTTTTTCAGAGCAAGTAGTGGTCCCACGGACCACTGGCAACTCTGAAAAAATGAAAAGAACACTTTTAGTTTTTTTGTTTGAAATGCATCCCATTTTCCTTTAAGGAAAACAGGCTGCATTAAAAAAAAAACTGCTTTATCTAAAAGGCAGTCACAGCAATGGTGGCCCACTGTCTGCAGCAGGCCACCATCCCTGTAATTGTGGCCATTCCCAATGGGGTTGCAAATTGCAACCTACCTCATGACCATTGATGAGGTAGGTCATTTGTGACACCATTGGAAATCGCAAACAGAGTTAAACACACTGTTATAGATCCCAGTTTGCGATTTCCTAATAGCGAATCATTAAGATTCACTATTAGAAGGTCGCAAACCCAAACCTACATAGATCTGTCCGTTGGTGTTTACTTTTCTTCCTCTGACTTCAAAGTAAGAAGATTTATGTGACAATATTGCTGGATACTGGGGATAGGAAAGGGTCTTTTTCCTAGCACAACAATATTTAAATGAGCTGGGTAAGTATTTCAGAATATAACAGAATTAGAAAAGCACAAATGAAGTTATTATTTTTGTTAATTGTGAAATGCCTTGTAACCAAATTCTTTAATATGATAAAAAGAAAATTAATACACTAGGTGATGCCATTTCCACAATTTATTGTTTGTGCGTTGTTTATGCACAAACAATAAGTGTTTATTAGTAAAACTGTATAACTGTGCAAATGTAATGGTAATTTCAATTGAAAACGTATTGTCTATAATGACAGCGTGCTACCACACCATGCATATTCCACTCTACGCCACTCCACTCTACTCTGTACTGCTCCACAACACTGCATTCTACTCTGAACCACTTCACACCACTGCACTCTGCACCACTGCACTCCACTCTGCACCACTCTATTCCACTGCACTCTATCCCACTTCACTCTATGCCTCTCTTCCCTGCACCAATCTATACCAATGCACTCTTGCCACTCCACCCTACACCAGTGTAATCTTGGCCACTGCACTCTACACCACTCCATTCTACTCTGCACAACTCTACTCTATGTCACTCTGCTACACTGCACTCTACACCATTGCATTCTATGCGAATGCACTCCACGCAAATGCACTCTACTCTGTACCACTTCACTCTACACCCCTGCACTTTACACCAATTCATTGTACGTCACATTAATCTACTCTGCATCACTGCACTCTATGTCACTGCGCTCTACACCACTTTACTGTATGCCAGTGATACTCAAAGGTTGGCATGAGAGCCACTTTGGGCCCTTATGACCTTTATATATGACCCCCTGGTCAACAGCAGCAGTGTGCTGCTGTTTACTTGACTGAGGACTAACATTCAGAACAATCATAAATAAAAGACAAAGCATTTATATACAGGTTAACTGAAGTTAAATGAAAGGAAGTAACTAAGGTGTCCTGCTATCCTGCACCACTTAACTTTAGGAATACCTTTATTTTTGGAGAATATTTGTAAAAATAGATAAAGCTTCTTCAAAATTCACAAAAGTATTTCAGAAGAAATGTATTTAATTTATATGCAAAAGTGTTTCATCCTAATAGTCAGATCATATCACTGTATTGAGAGGTATTTTTTCAAAGTAATAGTTTTCAAACATGAATTTAGAAACATTCCTACTTTCCCCCACCCTGAGAACAATGCCAATAGAAGCAAAACATCTGTTGCCGTGTCCATCCTCT
Organism: Pleurodeles waltl; assembly: GCF_031143425.1. Classification (NCBI taxonomy): domain Eukaryota; kingdom Metazoa; phylum Chordata; class Amphibia; order Caudata; family Salamandridae; genus Pleurodeles; species Pleurodeles waltl. Next base: position 1,154,862,405 of record NC_090448.1, read on the forward strand.
GGGAGGCCTGGGTTGCTAATAAACCTAGACATTATAGTTTGTTAAATCTATTTCAAGTGTATTTCAAGTTTCACTTATATGTGATCATGAAGAAAAAGAAAACAAAGTGAAAAATACAATTGCCTAGGTTCTCACAATTTAGTCAAGGTAGGAAGCCAGGATTGACCCAGGTTTTCTGGTTTCACATTGTGCAATTCAGCCACTAGATGTACATGCTTTGCTTCTCCTTCGCCCACCTTACACACACCCCTCTCACATCCTGGCCCCCGACCGCCAACCTGCTGTCATCAGGGCGGCCCTCGTTTACACCACAGACCATACTTTGTGGTCCGTGGTAAAATCTTTCAGAGTACCCATTGTCTATGCCATTACACATTACGCCACTCTACTCTACGCCACTGCACTCTACTCTGAAACAATCTACTCTATGCCACTGCACTCTATGCCGCTGCACTCCATGCTGCTCTACTCCAATTTGCCCAGCTGCACTCTACGCTACTGCACTCTACACAAGTGCACTCTATGCCACTGCACTCTACTTTGCACCACTGTACTCTACGCCACTGCTCTCTATGCCACTCTACACAACTGCACTCTATGGCAATCCACTTTGCAAAGCTTCACTCTCCACCACTGAACTCATGTCACTCTACTCTGCACTACTGCACTCTATGCCACTCCACTCTGCACCGCTCTACGCCACTGCACTCTCTGCCACTCCACTCTACGCCACTGTACTCTATACCACTGCACCCTACTATGCACCACTCTCATCTACGCCACTGCATTCCATGATGCTGCATGGCACACCGCTGAATTCTGTGCTGCTGTACTGTATGCCACTGCCTTCTATGCCACTATACTCTGCAACTCTACGCAATGCACTGTGCACCAGCCCACTGTACTCTACAATACTCCATGCCACTCTACACCACTGCACTGTACTCTACACCTCTCTACTCTGCACTGCTGTGCTCAACACCACTGCCCTCTATGCCACTCTACTCAACACCATTCTACTCTAGGTAACTGCACTCTATGCCACTCTGCACCACTTCACTCTATGACACTGTACTCTGCAGCACTGCACTCTACACCACTCTAGTCTGCACTACTGCATTCTATTCCAATGCACTCTACATCGCTGCACTTTACGCCACTCTACTCTGCATCACTCCACTTTATGCACTTTACTGCATTCTATGCCAATGCACTCTATGCTACTGCTCTTTACCCCACTCTACTCTGCATCACTCCACTTTACACCACTGCACTCTGCAGCACTCCACGCCACTGCACTCTACGGCACTATACTCTAGTCTGCACCACGCTATGCCACTTCACTCTATGCCACTCTACTCTACTCTGCACCACTCCACTCTGCACAGCTGCACTCTGCATCACTAAACTCTACTATACTACACTCTAATCTATGCCTTTGAATTCTATGCAGCTGCACTCTATGCCACTGCACTCTATGCCATTATACTTTGCAAAACTCTACACCAATGCACTCTACACTAGTCCACTTTACTCAATGCCATTCCAGTGTACACCACTCTACGCGACTCCACTCTATGCCACTCTAACACACAGCACTATATGCCGCTTCACTCTATGACATTCTACTGCACTCTTTGCCATTCTACTGCATGACACTCCGTGCCACTCTCCTAACTTTTAGCCATGCTGAGCAGCAGACACATGTTGTTTACAACATTGCTACAACACACTGCCAAAGTCGTAGTACAGGCATGCATGCCAATGTTTGGGAACATGTAAGATGGAGATTTAGAAAAATAATCAGAATTTAATTTCCACATTAACTTTAATTAACGTGGAGGATGTTTTGAGCTGGAGTAAGGAAAATACAAGGAATTTCAGCTCAAACATTTGGGACTGTCCCATCTAAATCTGTAGTGTTCATATGCTTATGGAGGGATTCCAGAGTTGGCTTTAAATAATTACAAAGCATTGGAAAGTTCTCATCACCCACGACTTCCCACAAAGTAATTTGGCATTATTTTTGCAACTAATGAATTCACAGGAAATGATGTCAGTGAAATGGATAAAGAAAATCACAACATTGGTGCAACAAAACAAACCAATAAAACCATTCTATCATTTACAATGAATATGTATAATATTTCTGAAAGTATTTCAGTTACGTGTAGACAAACAGTTCCCTAGGATTTGCAGATTAATTCTATGTGGTGCACTGTTATGTTATGAGGATTTACATAGCACGCTTATCACCAGAGGGGGATCCCAGCACTGTACATACTATACATAGTACATAAAATTTGGAGTCAATATGTGTTATTAGTAACATAAGTGTTAATAGTAACAACAACATCTTGGTGCTACTCAGTGAGTTGCTACCATTAAATACAGGGCACTGCTGCTCAGTTGATGCTGCCAGTTACAGTTGGGGTACTGATGCCCAATGAGGACGGCCAGTAACTTCAATATGTTTCTAGTAAGATCTGCATTCTGCTCATCAATGGATGCAGTCAGTTCCATCATGGTGCTGCATCACATTCAGTGCTGCCAGTAACATAATGCTGTTGGAATCAGCAGAGCTGTTCTGTGGATGCACTCATATACTGCAAGTACCAGACTGCACTATGGAAAGTTTAACATAAAGCATTTAACTTTGAAAGAACGTAGACTTACCCTTATCCAGCCTCCCTGAAGTAACTACTAGCTGCATTTCCCTGAGGTATCTTCTTCCATTGAGCCATTCCAAATCACAAAAGGGTACAGAACTGCATGTAGACAATGAAGCAAGTGTAAATATAGGATTTATGCCAATAAGTATCAAATACAATTGCAAAAATGTAAATGATTTCCAGCATATCACTAGGATTTTAAAATAACTTTGTGGTGTGGCATTCTAGCAGTTAGGTGGGGTCCAAAACGTTCTGATGAAGGGCTGTCACGTCCAATAATTGGCCGAAACGTGAAGACTATGTAAGGTGCAATATAAAAGGAATACAGCATCACAAACTAGAGTTTTCTGTATGACTTGATGGAAAATGTATTAATTCAACAAATTTAAAATAAGGTACCACCATCATAGAGTTTAAAATAACAACATAATTGATTGTATAGTTAGGTGCTTTTTATGTGATAAACCACATAAAAAAGATGGATCAAACCAATCAGGAAAAAGCTGCTCATTAATGTTGCCCACAAAAATGGGTTTTCTGGAGCCTAAAGCCACCTGCATGGCTCTGTGTGATTGTCTGATTGAGTCCATGGTGGAGACATTGGACTCCACCTGTGCATGTCTTTAATATAGAGTCTGGCTTTGTTCAAGGCTTGCCAGGGTTCATCCCAGACCTGGGTATTTGCACCTTCACTTTGATTCCTAACCTGTTTCAAGAGATTGCCTCTTTTAGCATTTGAAGTAGCTGCAGGCTCCCACCAGAAGTTTACCTGCCCTTACCACGCTTCCCGTCATGATCTGTGCGTCTAATGAATTGGGACCGACACACATTCTATACACAACCTAACAGGAAAATGGAATATATGGTATAGATGTTACACATCCAGTTTCCTTAGAATAACTATAAATATACAGCTGACACCCATACACCTCAGTGCCACCTATAATACTCTGCACCCCAGCTTACTCTTCTATTTCACAACACACCGAAACCACAATCACAACATTCTGCACTCAAATGACACAATTGTCATCCGCACATCATCAAACCTATGTAACAATCACCACAGCTACATGACTGTAAACCATACTCTACACAGCCTTACAAAGGGACAGTCAACAAAAACTAAAATCATTGTGTGCCACTCACACAACATCCCATCCTGCTACAACAGCCATTAAAACCAACAAGGCACTGTGTGCTACACGTACAAAGCTTTTTTCCGGTCGCAAACGGCCTGAATCACAGAATCGGGCAACATGCAACAAGAAAAAAGCATTTTGCAATGCACAAACTCAATTTTGTGATACAGTAATCTCTTTACCAAATCGCAAAAAGGGTTTGCGAGTTGCAATTGGGAAGGGGCGTTCCCTTCCTAATTGGGAGTCGAGTTGCGATGTATGATTATTACCAAATTGGTTCTAACCCAATAGCAAACAGGAATTTCTGAATGGATGGATGTGAAAATATTTCTTCACAGCAGGCAGAGGTCCCACAGACCGACGGAACACTGCCTGCTCTGAAAATGTGAAAAGAAAACTGTTCATTTAAAAAAAAATGCATCCCATTTTCTTTTAAGTAAAAAAAAAAAAACACTGCTTTATTTAAAAGCAGTAACAGACATGGTGTCTGCTGTCCCCAGCAGGCCACCATCCCAGTGAGTGTGGCCATTCCCAATGGGAGCCCAAATTGCAACCTACCTCATGAATATTAATGAGGTATTTCATTTGCGACCCCAGTGAGGTACATATGGTTTTGCGACTTGCAAATGAGTCACAAATTGCGAATCGCAAAACTCTGGGTCATACATCTGGCTCTATACCTTTCCCTTTGTTTGCCAGAGCTTATTTTGGGCAACATGACATAAAATGCTTATGAGTGACCCCATCACGTATTAACATACATTCTACACTAGACGCAAGATGTCCTCAGACACATCACAAAAGCAGTCTCACAACAAGGATAACTACTAACCAACACATGCATGTCGTACCATTCATTGCACCACAACACTCTTTCATATTAGCGAGTGCTATGCTCCGACAAAGGCATAATACTGCTACAGCCTTGCATCTCATACTCTCTCACACTTGTGAGCGGTGTGCTACAATGCACACACAACACAGCAACAACCATTCCACCACGTACTCTCACATACCAGCGAAGTTCATGCCACAGCGCACATGTAATTCATTATTATGCCAATTCTACTCCGATTCTGCACACAAAGTCCAGGTTGTATGCTCAGTTTGGCTAAACCTTGCCCAAGAATCTGTTTTTATTGTATTCCAGCATTTATATAACGCTTACTACCCCTATGTGGGCCACTGAAGCACTTGCCTACATGAGTAACACGCTACAACGTGTAGTGTGTGTGGATGGAAGGATGTTGTCTTTGTTGTGATCCTATGTGGGAAGTTTTTCCATGTCATGTGTGATGACCACCAAGGTGTGGGTATGGGACACAGCGTGTAGCAGTATGATGGATGAAGTGTGAGGGCCAGATGAGTAGTTTTATGGTTTTCAGCATGCTGGTAGCTTTTAACAGCTCTTTGCAAGTCCCTTTATGGTATTTCATGTAATATAGTCTGGTTAACCGGTTAGTGCACTGGGTTGTTCACTGTGACGTAGTGTTTTCATTATGTAGAAGGCACTCTTTGTGACGTTGTTAGCATGCAGTATCAAGCATAGGTACTCCTAGGCTCCTAACGTCTTCTGATATTGTTGGAGGGGTTTCAAGTTCATTAGGTCACATGCAATAAGATGGTAGTTTTGCCATTGCCCTCAAGTTATAATCTTTGTCTTTGTGGTATTGAGCCTCAGATGGGTATTCATCATCCGTACATATATAGTACAAAGGCAGTCACCAAGTTTTGAATTGTACAAAACCTCTTGTAGAGCTCTTTTAAAAAAAATATTTGGGTGCATCTGCATAGTTGTGGCAGGTGAGGTTGAAAGATTTATTCAGATTTAGTAAGGGGATTATATAGATGTTGAATAATAGAGGGGATATGATCGATCCCTGAGAAATGCCACAGTGTTGTGTGTGAGGAGGTGATGTGAAAGAGGGTAGGTAGACCACACTTTGTCTGTCTGTGAGATAAGAAGCAATCCATTTTAAAGCATGTCCACGGATTCCAATATTGTGTAGTCTTTGCTGTAGGGTGTGGTGGTGGACAGTGCCAAATGCAGCTGATAATTCCAGAAGTAGTGAGGTAGCTACACGTTTTTGTCCACTGTGAGTTTTATATCATCCCTGATGGATATGATGGCTGACTCTGTGCCTCTTCCTGCTTCCTGGTCTGAACCCAGACTGCTGGTCTGACACTAAGCCATAATGTTCAGTAAAACTAGAGACTTGAATAAACACTGCTGTATCAAAAACATTCCTAAGAATGGTCCATTTGAAATGGGCCTGTTGTTTGCTGGGCCGGATGGGCTGAAGTTTGTCTTTTTGAGGAGCGGTCTGGTGTGGGTGGTTTTGAGCTCAGGTGGTAATGAACCTAGTTCTAGAGATTTGTTAAGAAGGCATCTGGCTAACTCTCCTGCACAGGTTAAGCAGAGGATAGCTTTAAAGATCCCTAGTGGCCCTGTGTCTGATGCTGATGGTCTGGCCCCAATGATAATGTTGAGGACATCTTTTTGTGACAGGGTTTTGAAGATTAGCATTGATGGATATGTATTGGTGTCTCTTTCTGTGGTGGGCAAGTCATGTGTTGTGGTGTTGTCCACTACTCCTTCAGGTAATTTTTATATCTTTGTAATGTTTTAGATTAACTCATTGGAGTTTTTCGGATACATCCTTCTCTAGTGGGTTATGTTGTCTCATTCCCAACACCTTTAGAAATTCTTATTCATCATCCCATTGGTATAGGAGGAATCCTTGTCCTTGTAATCCACCTCCCACGCTCTGTCGAGACAGGCCTTTAGACTTTCGGATGCAAACAGAGTAAATAACTTGCATGTATCATACTTAAGGAACTTGCATGTTTTATACTTAAAGAATTTGCCTGTAAACGAGAACAGGGCATGGCTAGGACTGCAAGTGCAGACGGGCATAATAAATATACACCTCCGGCCGGACTCACAAGGGGCCTCTGCACTTGTTGCAGAGATGCAAAGACACCGCAGTCGTGGCAGGGGAGCCCACACTTAATGCAGGACATCCGTACTGCAGTTATCCATTGTGGAGGTCCCACCACTAGTGTGGGGCCTCTGCCACGAGTGTGGAGGCACTTTGTGACTTGGGCCCATTGTGCTAGAATGGATGTTTTTGCACTCATTTGTTTCTTTAGAGAGGTTTGCATGCTAGAAAACCCCCTCAAAATTAACAAGCATTTGCAATGCAATGGGTCTCGAATTTGCTCAAGTTAGAGCTATTAGCTTTGTAAACTCCTAACCGGACTTTTCTTGCCACATAAACTGAAAATTAAAAGTAACACAATTCCACATAAGCACCACACCATGAGTGTGAAGGAGACTAATCAGAACAAAAAAGACCTGTCCGGTTTAGCCTTTGCTGGCCACCAATCATTAGCTGCAGCTGCAATTGGGGCACCACCATGAATAGATTGCCTCCAGCATCGCAATAGAAAAAAAAAACGAGCATGAGCGTGCTGTGTAAAACCTTGCATTTGCCAAGAAGCGCTAAGATAAACAATAGAATTAAACTGGTAGTGATGCAAAGCGCTTGATTACTGCCCAGCAAGATCATGCTTCGTAGGAAATAAAAAGAAAAAGTAGTCCAAAAATCATACTGAAAACATGGAGCCTCTTATGCTTTCAGTAGTTAACTGGTGCTGTCGAGGAGGTGTAAACACCAGAAAGGGCATGACATATGCATGCCTTTCACTAATGAAATCAAGCGAATTTTAAAAGGCAATCCCACGAACCAACAAAACTGATGGGTGTACAGTGGGCGTGGTTAAAAGCCCACAGAGAGATTACAACAGGGGCCAGGGCACTTGTGTGCTCGACCCTAAAAAGGAAAATCACATGTTATTAATTTCTCATGGTGCCAGAGTCACATTTTCAGATTTGTTGTGTGACATTTCTGATCACAAGCTTTTAATAGTGTTGGCTTTGATTTTGAGTATATTTGTTAAAAATAAAGACTGCACATCTGGAGATTGTGCTATGGAGAATAGAGGGTGAGAGACTGAATTAAGGAAAGTCTGTATTTCTTTCAGAGTTTGCTGGCAGTGTATTTCTATTTGCAACCATGTAGTAGTACAGAACCCTAACCGAAATGTGAGAGAGATTCTGCTTAGGGTCATCTGGTTGGTTTTCTAAATGATTTTTGTTTGCACGTTTCTTTTTTTTGTTTCTCCAGAGTTAGAAACCCCCCTCTTTTTGGTTGTGTTTTTTGTGTTTCTTTTAAGTGGTGATGTTTAGTGAAGTGATACAACACCTTTTCTGTAACGTGTTCACCTCAACAGGTTATATTTAAGCGAGTGCTGCACCGTTCTGAGGCACCTTTTCTGTTCTAGAATCAAACAAATAAAGAAAGCACAGGAAGGAGAGTTAACTTGAGAAGGGGAGATATATTGTCAGCTACATAGATAAAGGAACTTAGGAGACAAGGACATCAAAGAAGAGATAGGAAGTGAATTCAGCCAGATTGTTAGCATAACTCAGCAATTGTCTAGTCAGTTTGTAAAATAAGAAGGTGCGAGGCTGTTCTGATCCTTGGTCAGTAATTGTCCAATGGACAGTAAGGGCCTAATTATGACCTTGGCGGAGGGGATTACTCCATCAAAAACGTGACGGATATCCTGTCCGCCGTATCACAAGTTCCGTAGAATATAATGGAACTTGTAATACGGTGGGGGGGGATATCCGTCACGTTTGGGACAGAGTAATCCTCTCCGCCAAAGTCGTAATCAGGCCCTAAGCTTCCATGGTGGGTGTTGTCATTTACTTCTTAAGTCACAATGTCTCAGATACCTCTGCATGTCAAGTGGATTACCAAGGGTCACATGTACAAAGATCCAGTTTTGTGACTCGCAAACTGCGAGTTTTAGCGACTCGCTAATTGTGAGTCGCAAAACCAGGTGTACAACAGAGTACTTTACACTGTTTGCAATTCCCAATGGGGTCGCAAATGACCCACCTCATTAATATTCATGAGGTAGGCCGCAATTTGCGACCCCATTGGGAATGGCCGTCCTAACAGGGATGGTGGCCTGCTGGTGTCAGCAAACCATCATGTCTGTGATTGCTTTTAAATAAAGCAGTATCTTTTTTTTAAATGCAGCCCGTTATCGTTAAAGGAAAACGGAATGCATTTCCAAAACAAAAATGAAAATATGTTTTCGCATGCATTCACAAATTGGTTAGCACCAATTTGAAATTGGTGCTAACTGTGGTTGTTTTGCGACCGCATTCAAAACAATCATACATACCATTTGGACTCGGTATTAGGAAGGGACGCCCTTGACACGCCCCTTCCTAATACTGAATCGCAAAACCCAAACTGCGATTCGGTAACAAGATACCGAATCGCAGTTTGGGCTTTGTACATCCAAAAAGCATTTTTTTAGTCGCAATCGGCCCCTTTGCGACTAGAAAAATGCTTCGTACATCTGGCCCCAAGTATCCTTTTTGTGCTCCGTAATTTCCTGATGTGACTACAAAATAAGATACAGTTTGAGGTGGCAATCACATACAATGCAATCAGCGCCTCATTACACGACTGGCGGTCACTGGACCGCCAGACTTGCGGATGGTGGTTGGGCCAATGCGGCAGTCCGCCAGGGAACCCGCAGCTCTGCAAGGATCACAGATCCTGGAGGTCTGGAGGTGGCAGCAGTCTTAATTTGCCAGGGCAGGGCAGCGCTGCCCTGGGGATTATGGCCCCCTTCTCTGTCAGCAGTTTCATGGTGGTACCACTGCCATGAAAATGCTGGCAGAGAACGGGTGCAGCGGGCCCCAGCACTTCCCATGCACTTGGCATGGGCAGTGGAGGCCCTCCCACTGGCCAGCACCATCGCAATGTTCACTGCCTGATTTGCAGACAGTGAAAATTTGGAGGGTACTGGTGCACCCTGAGATCTACAGCATTGCCTCCGGCTCGATTACGAGCCAAAGACAATGCTGGAGGCTGTTTCGCTCTAGGACTGCGGGCGTAAACTCAGGTTTCTGCCCGCTTACCTAGCAGGAAACTCTTAATGGGGTCGGTGGGGAGGTAGCCAGTATGGCAGCAACCTCCCTGTCGGAAGTTCGGAGGACAGTCATAATCAGCCCCTCAGTGTCCCATAGGTGCTACTATTTATAAAAAGAACCGGTTTTATTCACAGGGTGTTCAGCTGTCTGTCCTTGGGTAACCTCTACGTGTCCTACTACACGTATTTACTACACTGTGTATCAAGGGTGCTGTGATCTGATTTCCACTTTTTCTTGCAGCTTCTTATTTTCACAGATTCACACCTTTTTGAGCAGTAACTGTGCATGTAGGGATGAGCAGTGACCATGTGCCACTGTGCATGGTCATTGATTTTCTCTTAATGTATGGCCACTGTTTAACACGTGCATGCACAATCTTTATTCCGCATTGCTCACTGTGTCACACTGACTTACAGTTATATTTTCACACTAGTTTATGTGGTTACTGTGCCACAACAAGGTCACCATTTCACATAAGTGTGCATAATTATTTAATCACACCAGTTAGCTTTGTCAGTGCTGCACACTTGTGTGCTGGGTCACTGTTTCCCACCAGTATGCACGGGTACGCAGTGCCATTGTGCACATGGTCACTGTTTAACATTGGTGAGCATGGTTACTGTTTCATACTGGTTTGCATGGTTCATGGTTAACATTGGTGTGCATGGTAACTCTCACACCAGTGTGCATAGAACCCGTTTTCTATTGTGATCACTTGCTGTGAGAACATTTGCACCTGGCCCTGCTGCACACCGGTGTGGAACAGTGACAATGGACTCTAGTTTTGGAATAATGAAGAACATCTCAGTGTGAAGCAGTGACCTTGCACCCCACAGGGACCTTGCATGCTGGAGGGAAACAGGGACCATGTGCACCAGTGGGAAAGGGTGACTAAGCCCACCAGGGTAAACAAGTATGCTTGTAGGAACACAGTTATGATTTGTAACAGCCTTTGCTTTTAGAGGCAAGGCTGCTTAAATTGCTGCACAACTGTGTGTTTGATCACTTTTTTAGTCCAGTGTGCATAGCCAGTATGTCACATCCAGGGTCACTGTTTCATATAAGCATGCATGGTCTGTCACTGGCCACCATTTCAAGTTGGCATCAGTGATTACTATCAGTGTGCTTGGTCGCATTTTCACAGGAATGTGCCTCCTGGTCGCATTTTTCCAAAGGTTTGCCTGGTGATTGCAGAACATTGGTGTGCTTGGACACCTTTTCAAGCCCTTGTGGAATAGTTCCCCTTAGGGAGGTAAGATGGCCACTGCTTGACAAGGAGGGGCCATGGTCACGCGTTTCACCCTGCTACACATAGGCTTTCCTCTCAGTGTTCATGGTCCCTGTTTTTCCTGAAAGTTCACTCTGGTGTCCGTGATCATAGCTTGCCAAAGTGACAAGTGGTCACTTAGTTGACACAGTACGTAAAGTCACTGCTTCACATAGGTGTGCCTAGTCTCTGTTCCACAGCATTCACAGTTTCGCACCACCATCAGGATCCCTGTATCCCACTACTATAAATGGTCACGGTTTCACGCCAGAATGCATGGCCACTGTTTCACACAGGTGTGCTCGGTCACTTTCACCCCAGTGTCAATTGTCACTATCCTCAAAGGCGGAAGAGGTGTGGCCACTGCTTTACACTAAGCGAATAGAAACTGTTCCCTGCAAACGTTTGCAGTCAGAAGTGCATCCTAGTGTCCTTGGTCACTGTTTCCAACCAACACATGGTCAATCATTCCCTCCAGGGCACAAGGTCACTGTTGCTCACTGCAGTGTTCGCCAGTATTTCACACCAGTGTTCATGGTCACTGCTGCACACCGGTGTGCTGTAGGTGGAGTGCGGATGTCCTCACAGCCACTTGCTGAAGCGAAGATCCCTCGGTGTTGCTTGTCTATGCCTGAAATCTAAACCAAGAAGTTTCCAAGACCTACATTGGTCTTGGTTTCATATCTAAGGTACACTGGTGTTCACTACGTATCGAAGTAATTCCACTTTCACAGTAAGGCCTTGGAGATTCAGTCCTACCAGGAACCTCCAATCGGCACGTACGGCCCAGATTCAGAGTTGGTTGGTGTTGAAAAATCATCTCCTTTGCGGAGAAAGTGCTACATCTGGGGGAAATTCCACTGGTGGATTATTCACAACATTTAGTAATTCATCCAGAATTCAGAGAATTCTCCAATGCCACCTGTTTTAAAGTTTTACTTGTGAATTTCTCATTTGCAATAACATCAGCTTTTGCTTCTCTTCCTACATTTAGGCCCAGATTTAAGAGGGCCTAGTGCCTCCTTGCACCACATTAGCGAAATTTTTTATGCTAATATGGCGTTGGGTGACCAAAACTGCAACGCCATATTTGCAAAGTGGTGCAATGCTCGCATTGCGCCAAGTTGTAACCCCTTGCGCCACATTATGCCTGCGCCAGCATAATGTATGCAAAGGAGGCATTTCCCCCGTTTAGGGGGGGATCGAAAAAATGTTGCAAAGAAATCTAAAAGATTGCATTGCGTCATTTTTATCGGCATTTTTAATGCCTGCTTAGAGCAGGCATTAAAGGAGGCTCCCATTGATTTCAATGGGCCTCTGGGTGCTTTGCAGAATTAGCATCAACATTTTTGACACTAATCCTGCAAAGCGCAGAACTAGCATCAACAATTTTGACGTTAGTTCCCTAACTACAGCCATGGTGCATCGTATGTTAAATACGGCGCACACATGGTGGCATTAGGGGGCTGCTAAAGGGCGCAAGAAAAGTGGCACTGCACTAGGTGCATCGCCACTTTTCATAAATCTGCGCCTTACAGCTCTGCTCCACGGTGACAGATTCAGCTACTCCTCCTGCATTGGGTTCTGCTCCACGGTGGCAGATTCCGATACTCCTTCTTCATTGAGAGTTTGGTACTGGAAGGAGACAACTGGTTTGGTAAACCAAACCCTTGGTACAATTCAGCAGTGAGGAGATGCAAACAATCTGCAGCAAGGTAGTTCAACAGAGACAGAATGAACCCAATGGTGGAAGTTAAGACAAGAAAAGAAAAACAAATCCGGACAATGCTGTGGATGGTAAAGGCAAAATTTATGGTGGCCCAGTAGTCTCATCTTTATATACTTTTAGGTCAACTTAATCAGGCAAAATTATGGGACTATTTAAACACCTTAAAGAAACCAGACAAGTGAGGGAATGGAGTCATAGGGCCTCATTATAACATTGGCGGCAAATGCCGTCTACCGCCACAGCAACGGCCGCCAACATACCGTCGCCGTGGCTACCGACCGTCCATTGAATTATGACCGTAGCCGGAAATCCGCCAGAAGGCTGGCGGAATTCCGGCTACGGTCATGGCGGCGGACGGCGGTAAAGTGGCGCGGCTGCCAGCAGCAGCACCACGCCAGCAAAACAACACCTACCGTATCATGTTCCAAGTCCGGTCTACTTCCGGAGGACCCGCTGCAAGCAGGTATGTCTGGTTCTCCGACAGGAGAGGGGGGTGGGGAGTGTTGTGTGCGTGTGTGGAGTGTGTGTGACTGTGTTTGAATGTATGCATGCGTGTGTAATGCGTGTGTGCATGAGTGGGTGTGAGTGTACGTGCATGTTGTGTCGTGTGATTGCGTGTGTGCCTGGATGTATGTTTGTGAGTGTTGCTGTGAGTGTGAATGAATGTATGCATACGTGGGTGAATGTGTGTATGCGTGTGTGTATGGGTGTGTGCGTATGTGCGTGTATGTGTGTATATGTGGGGGGGCAAGATGGTGGGGGAGGAGTCTGGGGAGGGAGGTGGGGAGACCCCTATCAGTGCAAGGGAAGGAATTCCCTGGCACTGATAGTGCCTACCACCATGGTTTCCATGGCGATACAGAAACCACGGAAACCATGGCGGTGGGTGGGGTCAAAATGCCATGGGCGGCCTAGTGACGGTCGCCATTACCGCCGTGGCGGTCAGTGTGTTAACTTGGCAGTTTTGCTTTGGCCAAATTGTCAATGTCATAATAGTGGAGGTATGTACCACCAGCCTGTTGGTGGTAATACCTCCACTATTACACCGACCGCCGGGGTCGTAATGACCCCCATAGTGTGTTCTGTAGATTACCCATGTGCAAAGTCTTCATAGTGATAACACAACCCAAAGTCCAGTTTACAAGATCACACCAAATAATACATCTGAAGATGATCGGGGTTCTTACCATGGCAAAAATAACAAGCATTTGCAATGCAATGTGTCTTGTGTTTGCTCACGTTAGAGCTATTAGCGTTGTAAATTCTTAACTGGACTTTTCTTTCATCACAAACTGAAAATAAAAAATAACATAGTTGACATAAGCGAGCCAATTCAGAGCGCTGTCGTGAGTGCAAAGAGTGAGACAAAAGGAAAAAGAAGTTCACTTGCACCAAAAGTTATCAACAAAAGTGCAATTATCCATGTAACAGGGTTGATGGCCAAGGCGGTAACAATACCGCCCTAAGGAGGAGCAAATGTAAAGCATTTACCAACGAAAACAAAGGATATTTGAAGGGCAAGCCCATGAATGAGTGATAGTGATGGGCGATCGGTGGGCGAGGTTAAAAGCCCAGATACATACCAACACGTCAGAAAAGCAGCGTGTGCACGCTGCTATGCTCAACCTAAAAAGGGCATTGAATCGATCTGAGAAGATGGCGCACCAGAGCCAAACTGTCTCGCCGGCTCATTATTTAAAACAGACATTGAGTTCTGGGTTCAGTGGCTAACTCTGCTCTATTCTACATCGTTTACGAATGCATAGGTCCTGGAATCATGGAGAGGCTCTATTCTCCATACTGTACATAAGAAAGGTGATAAGAATGACCCTGTCTGATTGCATTGTTGGATGTGGATGAGAAAATCAATGCCAAGGTACTGCTAGGTGAACTCGAAAGATGGGCTCAAGAGAAAAAAATTCTTCCAGACTGGGCTCAGGCAAAAATCCTCCACGTTAGACAACGTCGTGGCCTTACCATATATTGTACGCCGTTCAACTTTGCCCACTAGTCCTCCTTTGTTCACCTTTTTAGTGAATTATTCTGCTGCCTTCGATAGAGTGGATCGCAATTTATTATGGGCCAAGCCAAATAGCTGGAGCTTTTCACAATTCCCACTTAACGTTATAGTTTCTTTGTACTCAGATAATTGGGGGGGGGGTTGTTAATCCAGGAGTAGGTGCATAAGTCACAAATCTTATACAAATTAATCAAGGACTGAAACAGGGATACATTCTGGCACCACTGCTATGTAATCTGTATTCTGCAGATATGGGAGGCGCACTGTGGAAAACCAACTCCTTCCCACCAAGGCTCTGTAGACACATAGGGCCTGATTCCAACTTTGGAGGACGGTGTTAAACCGGCCCAAAAGTGGCGGATATACCACCTACCGTATTACGAGTCCATTATATCCTATGGAACTCGTAATACGGTAGGTGGTATATCCGTCACTTTTGGGACGGTTTAACACCGTCCTCCAAAGTTGGAATCAGGCCCATAGTCCAGCTTATACAGAGAGCAGATGAACTGGTCATTCTTGACTATATGAAAATTGGAATGCAATGAACCATGGGTAAATTGCATGAATATAATTTGTAGAACACATTGCAAGTAAATGTAGATAAAACAAAGGTGTTGATATTTGGCAAATTAAAGAACAAACCAAGCCAGTATTGGTATCTTGGCCAACTTATTATACTGCAGCATATAAATATTTGGGTGTTTGGCTTTCAGTTACTCACACATTGAGTATTCATAGAAGTAATATAAAGAAAAAGCAAGTAATTTAACGTTTGTACTTTGCAAGCGTAAGACACAGCTATTCAGTCCAGCTGCTGAAGCAGTACTCAGAGTTACCAAAGCCAAGCTTATTCCAACAGTTTCCTATGGACACCTGGCATTTCCTTAAAAAACTGTCTCAGTTTCTGGATAAAATCCAGTGCATATCCTATGGGCATTTCTTTTGTCTACCACAACACACCATACAGGCACAGATTCACCTAGAATTCGGTCTCTCAAGACAGGACCTGGAACGTGAGTCATCTTTTATTAAATATTGCCATCAAGCTATGAATGCAAAAGCAGACACTCTTAAGAAGGCGATTCAAGTTATTTTTACCCAAATAATAATCCATGGTTGAACTGTCTGGCCTGTGCAATTAAGAGACTTCAGTCTTTGTACTACCTCATCTGCGGCTCAGAAAGTATTTTTGAAAAACAAGTTAAATTTTATTCACAGATGTGGACCTCACTAAAATAAAAACAATGCCACAACTTTAATTAATTCATAAATCATACAAAGCTCATAAAATGCAGCCTCACTTAAAAAAGGCATTGAGTAGAACTTGCAGAAATCAAAGCCTTCATGGTAGGTTTATGGTCCTGCCAATCAATGAGCAAAGTGCAAACTGGAGAAGCACCCAATGGCCACCAAGGGTTGCAGGTTTTGTTAGTACAGAAGAGAAATGATTGCCCAGAGACGCCGTTGTTCTCCTTAATTATTACCTGTACGCTGCACTTTACTTAGGACAATGTTCCTAAAGATGCTATTAAAAACAGTAGAATGCACTAGTATTTTGGTTTACTACCCATAACACAATGGAACTTGCTCATTTTGGGAATTTTATAAACATAGTAATAAAATAAAGATCTTACAATGTCAAACATCATCAGAATAAAATAACATCAATAATCAATGCTTTCTAGAATACCATAATTGATGACTATCTGGCAACCAAAAGAACCTCTCACTGGTTTTCTGTATTTGAGGGATGTTGTAAAGGAAACTTTATTTTTTAAATAATGTCTTACTATTTATATTTCTTTCAATAATTATAAAAGGCATATATATTGTGTTGTTTGTAAGGAAAATATATTGTGTTGTATGTATTTATTGTAACAATCTAAAATGATTGAACCAATAAAGTTATACAGTATTCTTCCTACATTAAGAGCTCTGCAGCACAGTGAAAGATTCAGCTACTTAGCTACACCTCTTACTGTTGTAAGGATCATGTTTTTCAGCTCAGAGACTCCTTTATCATTTTAGTATGAAGAAGTGTTTTTGGACATGTAACAAGCAAGGAATTGCCATCTCACCAAATGCACATTTCTGGCATGTGCTTTTATTCTGTAAAGGTATAATGAATATCTTTGATAAGCAGGATCAATCAAAAACACATTCTGAGATAATTTAGTATCTATTCCAGCAATGTCATAATTCTTAGGACTGTTTCTTTCCAGAAAATCTATTATTTTTCATATGCTTTCAGGGTTCCTTCTTCTAGAGTCTGAAACACACACAGGAAAGGTTCCATTTTAGCTGTAGGTTTCATTTCAGTTATTCTGTCCAGCTTCTTTATTTACGTAGGCCTCAACTCCCCTTGACTAATGGAGGTTGCCATCTTCCCTTTCCCATAACAATGGCAGTCGCCGGCTTTCCCAACTTATGCAGAATCATTGGCATGACTAATATTATATACAGATGCTGCCTGACCTTATCTTTCAATGAACTGCAAAAGCGTCAAGCCCTTCAATCAATGACACAGACACAATCAACAAGGTGACATTTGTCTGCGTCAAATGCCTATTTACCACCCGTGAAGGTTTATTAAAAATACATATCGACATATAACCAAGACAGTGTAGTTTAAGTTGACTCCTCTCACCTTATATGTCCATAAGGAAATGTCTGGGATGCACTCTTTGACACACATAATCTGTGTCAGACATTCCTCAGTTTACCTCGCAAATGCCAATCTCAGATAAGATTCAGTATATAAGGACTGTCACTTGACCACTTAGTTAGGAGAGGAACTTCACCAAGGTCCCAAAGATGCAGATCACAGTTTCAGATGAGCACGGCACTAGATTCCATCTCGAACAAAGAAGCCTCAAGCAAGGCTTGCTGAGGCGGTGCGAGTCATTGCATTCTGCCGTTATGAACTGGTGCCAGGATTGTGTTCTCTCATAGACACAATTACCCAGCTCGTCACCTTTTGCTTGAAATAGCTAATAAGCTACTTGAAACATACAACAAGTCATTTTTATGCAGGTATGCGCAACACCACCTCCGAAACTCAGGCTTAATATTTATTCATCTGCTAGAACTAGCACAGTGCTTAGAGATAGCACAGTGAGGGTGTAGGAGCTATAAACTGTGATGTTACAATTTTCCCTGTTTTCACTGTTATTGTAAAGCTTAGATGCTTTTTATTATCTTTTATGATGTGGCCAATAATATGTGCACTATATTCTGGCATTTTAAAATAAACATGTTCAAGAACTTATTCAATTTCTAGTGATCTTGAGTGTGCAAATCAATAATGAACGATTGTTTGGATTACACTCAGGGGCGTAGCTTCATTGGGGGTGTTTGGGGTTTTACACCCCCCTAACAAATGTATTTTCTGATAAATAGTTGGGTACAGATGCTTTCAGTTGTGTATTGTGAGATGTCAGTCGATTTCAGCAGGAATGTTTACACACACACAGACAAAAACACACTCTCCCCCTCTGCTCTGAAAGTCCTCAAAATATTGTTTTTTTTACAAAATACTGTGTTTTCTCTCTTAATATGTCTAACAATCTGCATTCCTCTCCTTTTCCACTGCCCCTTGGCCCTCCGCATGCACCCTGCTTGTTGTTTGATGTATTTAAACATTATGTGCCACTCTGTCGGAAATTCTGAAGCTCACAGCCCCCCCAATGCTACTGACAAGTCTACGCCCCCTGTTAGTAACCAAGAAGCACTGACACTACCTCATTTGTATATTGGGTGGGGCTGTGTGGGACTAGAGAAATCTGTCTTTCGCATTCAGCGCTAGTGTATTAAACTAAGTTCACTTGTGACACCTGTGGGTGTGAAAACAAACCTTGAAGATGCAATAGTACATTTAGAGATCTGCACTTCAGTGGCAGATTAGTGGCTGGGGATTTTGTACCAAATTCAGAGTCTCTAAAATGGATGCAGCCACTCGTGGAGGAGGGGACCTCAGAGAGAAAATCCACCAATGCTCAATGTTGGATAGAAAAATGTTCTTCACAAACAGTGGACTTTGGAAATGTACCCACAAATGTGAGTGCCCCCTTAACCTCGCTTATGGACATCCAAGAGGGTGGGGAAGTCTACAGCATATTTGGGACACTATACTTACCTTTTGTTGAACATGTACCACCCTTTTCGCAGCTGTCTTTCATAAAGGTAACTCTGCCATAAGTGGTGGTTGATGAATAGTTTAGGATTGCTCATCTGAGAGACCACCACTATTTATGGCAGGTTCACCTCATAGCCTCGGTGCACCTGTTGGTGCTTTTTAGTAATCAATTTAAAGGGTAAATGCACAAGATCGAGGCCGTGTGACTCCCACAAGGCAGTGACTCTTAGAATTAGAATAAAAACCTTTGCAGGAGACAATTCACGATCAAACCTATACATTTTTATTCAAAACGTAAGAATTACAAAAGACAGAAAGTAGTTGGTTAGTCAGATTCAAATTAGCACCAATAATGCATAAAATAAACCCGACTGTGAGAGGTCATAACATAAGAGAATTTACCAGAATCAAAATATTATTCTGCAAAAAACTCGCATAAATCTGCTAAGTTCATAAAACACAGGAGAGTCTAAAAATAAAATAAATTAGGAAGAGGACTGATATGAAGTTTGCCTCTTAGGAAATACTGAAAATCAGAGACATTCTATTGTGGGGACTGCTTGTCTTGAAAGGCAGAGAACTGTCTATATGTATAGATCTGCAAACAGACTAAGGTGGATTTAAGCCTGATGGTCTGTAGTTTGTTAGCGAATGTCTCATTCCTGTTATCTTCTAAATCAGTCTCTTACAGCGAGTTTCAGGGATGTCATTTGGGAATTGTCGGGGGTAGCTGAAGTCATGTCTGGCTCGCCTTCTGCCGCGCCTGGAACCGCCCTTGTGATCCCCGACAAGTGTGTGGATGCTTGTTTTCGGTGCTGAGCACCGGCACTTGTTTTTGAGGGCCGGGGCTTATTCTTCTGAGCAAAAGACACATATGGGAAGACGGAGGAAGAGAAAAACAAAAAAGCGTCACAAAGGGAGAGGGCAGAAAGCTGCAAGAGTGAGCCGAAGGGCAGGGAGTGGCTTTATATGGATTGAAGAGGCCCGAGATGGCTTTAGGATTACGCCGCCTCAGTATTTCATGTTCTCACATTTAATTGCGGCAGCCGCGTGTTTAAGAGGCGGGCTTTGGGCACCGGCACGTTTTTATTTACAAATTAAGCACTGATGCACCCCCAAGTGTATCTGAAATGGGAGTGCCTGCAGTGAGAAATTCAAATGATGCAGAGAAACTCACCTTTGAAAAGAGGATCCATTTGTATTATCACATTAAAAACTAACAGCAGGGAAGAGGCCCTATATATTACCATGCAAGATTAAATGCATACACGTATTATTTTCTTTAAACATAGCTGTTCATACACATCTTCGGTATAATATGTTTTCTCTTTTCAGCTTGTGGTGGGGTTTAGTAACACTGCAGTGATGCTGTCTGTCTCAATTCGAGGTAGGTTCATGGGCTTCAGGCACATGTGCACTCTGTTACTTTTCTTACCTGGCTCCAGTGAAATGGCAGTTTAATGGTATAAATCGACCTTTCCTCTGCAGAGCAGCAACGGTTAGTAGGCAGCCCTGCCAAGTTTCCCAGGTCCATGCGCGATGATCCCATTATAAGCAGGACTACAAGTCCCAGAATTCAAAGGGAATAAAAGACCTGTACTGGAGCAGCACATCACGCATGGACCTGGGAAACTTGGCACCTATGAATGGGTTGCTCTGAATTTGTTTTTATTAGTATGGTATCGTTTTTCTATTTTTAAGTAGTGCCTTATCACATGTGCACCGAATTCCTGGACAGTTATGGTATGTTCACACTGCTTTATTTGACTTCTTACAGCTATGGCAAGGTTTATCTCAGGAATCATTCTAAAACAAGATATATTTTCATAGAGTGTTTTACATCTCTACTTTAGTCCTTAAGAGCTATTTCACCAGAGGCCCAGGGACAGGTTGACATGCACAGAAAGTGAGTTATAATTCAGTTCCATCTTTTCACATAAATCACTGACAGGTCCCTGAAAGTACCTCATTAGTAACCTGCCCAAAATGAGCCAGGAGTGAAAAACTGTTCAGTAGATGCTTTTTCAAAAGGTCATGGGCTGTCACTTCCTGTGATAGCATCTCTAGTGCTGGCTCGCCTACAGCCAGCCTGCAGGCATAAATACCTAAGATTATTGTCATTGCTACAGATTTAGAGTTTTGGAACCTGTTCCAATAAAGAGCCTTGTTAATCAGTCAGTGTTGTGGATTGGACTTTACAGCATCAAGTTTAAAGGTCAAACGATGTTACTTCCTGTGATATGATCAGGGTCAAATGTCACACGATGTCAGTTGCGGTGACGTCAGCACGGTTGCGTGGTATCTTTTACACAGCCCCTCACATTTTTGTGAACAGTCTTGTTTCACAGATATTACAGGGCAGTCCGATCCTCCTGCCGTTTTACAAGTGACCACACGATGGCAGCCTTCAATCGCTTATTCTGTGGTTGGCCTCGTCAGTGTTAAACTATTTACAACTGCCTAAAAAACATTCTCTGGAAAAGCTTTTTTTCTTACAGATTTGTCAGAGACATGATTTCAAACAAGACACGATTTTCCTCTGTCTTTGGTGACACATTCTTTGGCATTAACAAACGTTGAGCCGTACTGTCTGTTCTTTAGTATTCCTCTCTAATTCAGACAAGTGCCGGGGGGTCCTCTAGCGCTTTATACTGTTTCCCCTGTTTCTAACCGCACTTAAAATCCTGCAGCTTGTAGAAGAACTGGTACATACTTTTCTGGCGGATTGTCCCATGGCGGAGAATCCGCCGGTGGAATTACCAACTACATATGTGCAATATGTTAGGTGTAATTCTGCAAGGTGAAAAATTCTCCCCAGAATGAGAGGTTTCCTGTCACCACCAGAGTTTGAGGGCCTGGTTACGAGTGGGCTGAGCCGGCCTGGCCGTAGCGGGCATCGGGCATTTCCTCGGGAGGCTGGAAGGGTACAGGCAGCTTTTTCAGCAGTGGGGGGGGGGGGGGGGGGGGGGCGTTTTATTACTGGGGTCCGGTTTTGCAGCGGTGCTGCACCACCGGTGTGGCGGCCACTTCCAGGGACGGCCGGAGGGCAGCGCGCGCAGCGGTGGGTGGTTGCAGGGGTCAGAGGGGAGGAAAAATAAAGTTAAAAAAGAACGCTTACCTGCGGTGCCAGACGCAGCCTCGATGCTCCCACTGCCTTGGTGTTTCTCTGCCCCCCTCCGTACCCAATCCAGATGCTTCTCTCATGCTGTTACACAGTATGAGAAAAGCGCCGGGATTGGCCTGAGCGGGCGGCAACTCCGCTCAGGGAGGGAGTGAGAGCCTGCGCTTGGTCTCCAGCCGGCAGGTGGAGAGTTCTAAGTGCGCATGTCAGTTTGGCTGGCCTCGGACGGCTGGCTAAACTGACATGTGCACTTAGAGTACACCATCACTACTCCTCTTCCCTGGTGACGTAGGGGCTGCTGGCCCCACTCCACCATCCGTAAGCAGAAAAATAAAATGATATTAAAGTACTTTTATTGACATTTAATTTTTCTGCCATTCAGCAGGGGGGGTGAAACTTCTCTGCCATAGTGGAGGGGCTGCCCCTAAGTGCTGCAATATCGGCCCCCAGTAACAAAAGAACAAAAGCATCAGTGCTTTGTCCCCCCTCCATCCCCACCTGGGGGCTGTTGTAACAAAATTGCCAGGGCTGCTTTGGGTTTCCAGTCCCACATTGCGAGTGGTTTGGAATTTTCTGACCCCTGTGTAAACCTCTGTTTGTACCAGAAACTCGTTATAGGTGCCATTTATCGCACCCTATAAATAACGTACCTCATGGTGTCATCATATAGCACATATACTCATAATTTGGCCCTAAATCAAGCATTTAGCATTGGCTCGATGCCTGGCAGCAAAGAAGGTAATTATCACAAGTTCACACTCAGTTGCCTAACTGGGGTGACTGGCCCGGTGAGGGGTAGAATCACTAGACCACTAAAATTGGTGGATAGCTGGACATGAAAAGGGGGTGCTGAAAGGGGTGTTGGTATACAGTGTTTGGAGCCAGAGCGCCTTACCTTGGGGGCTCCGATATAGACCCGGGGGGGCACCTGGAGAAGAAATGCCACCATCCTGGCAATACACAGAGCCACAAGAAAACCCTTTGTAGAAAAAACATAAAACATTAACTATACCCAGGACCACTGGAAAACCATGACTGTGCAGTGCTTTCTGTGTAAATAGAGTATTTGCCACACTCACCACACAATTCATCATCTCTTTCATAATTTCCAAATTTTGCTCAACAAACTATCTTTCTAGCTCAAACGCTAGCAGTGAGCACCAGTGCTAATACTTCAGGCACAATGGTTCATCCTCCTTTCCTGACTTTGAAAAATGAATAAATAGGGAAGTGAATGCTGAACGATAAACCTGGAATAGATTTAGGGACATAGTCACTAAGATTTCATGCAACGCAGCACAGCAAAGGAAGTTGCTGTGTTGCGTTGCATGAAAAGGAGACAGCAGAACTGTGTAATATTTACAAAGATATGGTGCAATCCTGCTCTCTCCTAGCGCTGGTGCACCTGTGACTGCCTAGTGCCAACGCAGGCACCCTCACAACACAATGCACAGGTGCCTCAGTTATGCTCAAAATAGTTTTGCACAAAACTATTTGGAGAGTTCTATTCCTCTTTGCATGTGTGTTGCAAAATGCAGCACACATGCAAGCATGAAGAAATGAAGAGAAGTATTTCTCCTTGTTATGCCAGTGTCAAGTAGGTGCATCCTTTTGGGAAACCCATGTTTACTGACTTTAGTCAATATCGGTTGGCGTCAAAACACATGGGCGGATGCATGGTAACGTCCAAGCTCCACCCACGTAACGCCTCCGCAACTCTTTAGAAAGCCACGCAAAGCCACATAAATCAAGCTTTGTTTGGCTTTGTAAATCCCAAAACAGATTTTGCATTGGGACTGCGAAAACAAGTGATTCAAACCTGAAGCAGAGCCTTAGTAAATCTGGACCTTAATGACAATGTAATACCTTCCCCAAAGAGCACGCTCTCCCACGGACCGGTCTAGTCCTCCTCCTCTCCAAGAAGGAGGAGCTTGGGAGCAATAGACCGGTCATAATTAATTATTTCTCCTGAAACCAGCTCTTTTATTCTACACATATTGTGTTTTTCAGTGACAGTCGTTAAACTCACCACAGCTTGGTGACTTCCGGCGAGTGACACAGGAACCAGACTTTGGTTCTGATAGGGCACCAGCATGCACAGCCCAGTATAAATTGCATCGATGCCGCTGGGCAATAACAGTTCCTTTGTTAATCACAGCTTCTGCAAGCATCCCTTCCCTATTAGGTTTAGCCACCAGCCAGTGCCAAACTGCTGGACCCCTCTAATTATGATGCTTGACACTGAATGTTTGTGAGGTTTCTGAAGGTTGTGCAGTTGTGAAGTTGTGTTTGTGTTTAAACAGACAAAATAGGTTAATGGGCAGAAAATCAGGGGAGTGGAGCATTAACAGCCTAAAGCGCAAGCAGCCAGTGACAGGACCCCGGTCTGTCACTTCTCTCCCCTCAAACACACAAACAGTGATGGGAGGGATGCTTGCAATAAGTCTAACCACTGGCAGACGCTTGGGTAGCGTTCCAACTCATCGTTTTTCACCCACCATGCCACCTCACATTAGACCCAGGCAGAAGCAAATCAGTCCTTATCCTGCTCCAATAGTGGTAAAGGGAGGTAAGGGAAAATTAGGATTTAAGGGTGGGCAGTAGTAGATGGAAGCAAAAGTAAATTTAGGGTTTAGGGTTGGGTAGTAGTAAAAGTAATGTTTAGGGTTTGGGGGTGGGTAGTGGGTGAATAGTGGTAAAATGGGGTACACTTCATTTTAGGATTGTTGGTGTGTAGCAGTAAAGGAATTTTTGACTGATGTTAGTGTTTAGGGGTGGGCAGTGGTAAAGGAAGGTAAAGAGTAGATTAAGCGCCTTGAGACCCCATGGGTGATAGGTTGTGCTATACAATTCCCTGATTGATTGATTGAAGAAAGGGGGTTAGGAGGGGTCCTCTCAAAAATGAAATTAAATAAATTAAATATTACATTCAAATTATGTGTGTTTATATACATAAAATTCGATGTATATGTATAAATATAAATGTATACATATAAATAAATACATGTATTTTCTGTTTTTTGGGGGGAATTTACTCCTAACCGTCCTTGGTTATGCTTACCTTAAATATACTCACAGTGACTTAACCTGAATGGTAAAGGCATGCGTGGTAAAGGCAAGCGTGGTAAAGGCATGCGTGGTAAAGGCTGCATGGTAAAGGCATGCATAGTAAAGGCAAGCGTGGTAAAGGCATGCGTGGTAAAGACATGCATAGTAAAGGCAAGTGTGGTAAAGGCATGCGTGGTAAAGGCTGCATGGTAAAGGCATGCATAGTAAAGGCAAGCGTGGTAAAGGCATGCGTGGTAAATGCATGCATAGTAAAGGCATTCGTTGTAATGTCACAACCTTTGTGGAGATCTGGCCTCTCACTAACCCGGTGGTTATGGAGGATGACATCACAGGTGGCACCTTCAGCCCTAAACTAGGAACCTCTCCAGGCCAGGCGGCAGGCTGATTGTTACTCTCTGGGTTTCCGCCAGAGTTCCTGGGAAGCCTGTGGCCTGTGACCGTGCAGGAACTCGAAGTGCTGCATGGAGAAGTGCAAAGAGATAGGTCCTACTTAAGGACTACTTTATAAGGTATGCACAGCTGGACCGTTTTATCAGATTAAGGACCATATTTATACTTTTTTAGTGCCGCATTTGCATAGATTTTTGACACAAAAATGGCGCAAACTTACAAAATACAATTGTATTTTGTAAGTTTGCACCACTTTTGCGTCAAAAAGCGGCGCAAATGGGGCACTAAAAAAGTATAAATATGGGCCTAAGAATTTTCTTCTAGCAGTCTGTTTTCAGTTAGGTACATCTGGCTGTCCCCATTCCCATCTTCCTAGGATGCAGGTGCAGTGCATTGTTGGTATATCCTCCACTGGTGACCTCGCTCATCACAGTACCAGGGGCGTATCCTTAGCGTAGCCATGGAACGGCACCCTGTCTCTGTGGGCAGTTATAAGGGTGTGAAGACATAGTGCTGAAATGTTCTGAGACAACAGCAATATAGCGCTTCAATAAGCTCTCCTATGAAGAACAGCCCTGCCTTGGGTAGGCATTACATGGGTAGAGCATGGGCGTTCCTTTGCATCCACCCATGTATTTTGATGTAAACCCTGATTTACAAAGTCTTGTAGACCTGGGTTTGTGCCAAAATGGTGCACGTAAAGAGGAAAAATATCTGTATCGCTCCTTCTTACTTCCTCTTCCCATGTGTGCTGCATGTGACTAGGGCACCGAAGCCCCCAATGCTTAATTTGAGCCAATGGTTGCAGTAGGGTTCCATTGGTGCTAATTGTGGGGGACAAGGACCTATTTTTCATTGTACGATTTTGACCCAGAACAAGAAAAAAAGACAGAAAAAGATTACAGAAGAAGAAAGAGAAAGACTGAAAAACAGTGACAAAAGGAGGCAGCAGGGATGAAAAAGACCTTGCCAGAGTGAGACAAAGGAGTAGGAATGTCTGCTGGCGGATGGAAGAGGCATGAGTGGAGTCAAGATGGGACAGTATTGGTATTCAACAACCTTGACATTCAACATTGCTGGTAACAGGCTTCTGGGTAAAACTTTGGGTCCTGGCTCTTTTTCTTTTACAAATTATGCCAGCCCCCTTTTAGGGTTAATGATGCTTAGAACCACATCCCTACTTTTTTGTGACACACTGAAGTGTCCCTTGATCATTTCAGATTCTTCCCCGAAGACAACTTGTAGGGGGGGGTGCTGATGCATGTGGCAGTTCCTGGGTGGTACGCACTCAGAGCGCTGCTCCAGGGTCTTGCTCGCCCTGTGTCTTCGTGTGCACTATGGTGCATCATCAAATAAATTCCTTAATTACTTACTGGGCTGCAGACTCTTTCATATTCGACAATAACTTACATTTCATTGCATAGGTCTTAACTTTGCGCCTGTAGATTTAGCCACAAAAGCAACACCTACTGCCCTTTCTGTAATACCAAATTACCCTGATTGTTAAATGGGGTCAAATGCCCATTGCCCTCAAGAGACAAACTCATTAATATGGCCTCAGGTGCACAGTGGATAGTAGGGCCCTTGGACCACCGAGCGGCCGCCTATGCAGCCGGAAACCCGCCAGCCGCACTACAACATCCTCGCTGGGCTGTAACATTGCAGCCGGTTCCTAATGGAGCCGGCGGTGTTGCGGCCGTGCGACGGGTGCAGCTGCACCCCTCGTGCTTTTCTCTGTCTGCTGTGCAGACAGTAAAAAGCAGGGTGGGGCTGTGCCTGGGGGGCCCTGCACTGCCCATGCCAAGTGCAGGGGCCCCCAGGGGCCCGCGACTCTCCTTCCCGCCAGCCTTTCCATGGCGGTCTCTACCGCCATGGACAGGCTGGCGGGAAGGGGAGTCATAATCCCCAGGGCAGCGCTGCAAGCGGATTATAACCGCCGGGACAACGATGGCGGGACACCGCCGGTCCCGGTGGTGCGACCGTGGCACTACCACCGCGGTCATAATATGACGATTTGTACCGCCAGCCTGTTGGCGGTACAGTCGCCAAAACAACCCTGGCGGTCAAAGACCGCCAGGGTTGTAATGAGGGCCCAGATTCTTACATCAGCAGAACATTCATGGGGTGTGGCTGATATGGATGAGGATAGGTATGCTGTTGTCTCTAGAAACAGCTATAGATGATGTCATCTAAGATCAAATAATTCAATATTAATGGGGCATCTCATGTTAAAAGCCTTCATAGTGGCAACAGTGGGTCACTTGCTGCTACATTCCAAAAAAACAGGCTTGGGGAAAAGAGTTTAGTGACTCTTTAGGATGGAGAGTCACTGGTAAAGAGTAGGAGACCGAAGTTTTCTGGTTTGATGTTATGTTCAGAATGGTTAAAGGGGAAGGGGTGTTTGTGCACGCACACATGTATGCACGCACACACATGTACGCATGTACTTGATGTTGACTGGATTGAATTTCATTGATAGTGATCACAGAAAAGAAACCCCAGCAGTGGGCTTCACAAGGACAGATCACCATTGGAGTCCTATCTGTGCTAATCAGCATGAAGAGGTCTCAGGGTCAAGCATTAAGGTTAGGAACTTGCCCATCCATAATGGGACCAGAAAGGAAGAGACGCACATCCTTAAGTGACAGTGTTTCAGGTGGGTGCTAGTATTTCATGCATGCAGGAATCACCATTTAGAATGTATAGATTGCTGCTTTGGGGAGAGACAGAAGAATGTTATCCCTTATATCATTGTGCAGAGAAGTGTCCGACTGACAGTACCCAGCACTGAAGGGGTAGAAAGAGTGGATGTCTCACAACTTGTTTCCGAGTGGACCCTTGTATGCATGAGATTAATACAATGTCGACTATTGTGTTCTGAAAGTACAACGTAGAGGATGATATGATGAAGTTACAACAGTATAACCCAGATTATATGGGAAGTTGCAGGCCTGATGCAGTTTGAGCCTAAACCATCTTCAATTGGGAAGATAAGTAACAGATTCAATGACCCATAGTTTGCTTGTCAACTCCACATTCAATCCCAAGAAATGATACAACTGTGTCTATGGCCTCCATGGCAAGTAATGATACAAATGTGTCTATGGCCTCCATGATAACCAATGACACAACTGTATCTATGGCCTCCATGACAAGTAATGATACAAATTTGTATCTGGCCTCCATGACAACCAAGGATACAACTGTATCTATGGCCTCCATGACAAGTATTGATACAACTGTGTCTATAGCCTCCATGGCAAGTAATGATACAACGGTATCTATGGCCTCAATGACAAGTAAGGATACAACTGTATCTATGGCCACCATAACAAATAATGATACAACTGTGTCTAGGGCCTCCATGACAAGTAATGATACAACTGCGTCTATGGCCTTCATGGCAAGTAATGATACAACCATATCTATGGCCTCAATGACAAGTAATGATACAACTGTGTCTATGGTCTCCATGACAAGTAATGATACAACTGTATCTATGGCCTCAATGACAAGTAATGATTCAACTGTGTCTAGGGCCTCCATGACAAGTAAGAATACAACTGTATCTATGGCCTCCATGGCAAGTAATGATACAATTGTATCTATGGTCTCAATGACAAGTAATGATACAACTGTATCTATGCCTCGATGACAAGTAATGATACAACTGTGTCTATGGCCTCCATGGCAAGTAATGATACAACTGTATCTATGGCCTCCATGACAAGTAAGGATACAACCGTATCTATGGCCTCAATGGCAAGTAATGATACAACTGTGTCTATGGCCTCCATGACAAGTAATGATACAACTGTGTCTATGGCCTCCAATGCAAGTAGTGATACAATTGTATCTTTGGCCTACATGGCAAGTAATGATACAACTGTATCTATGACAAATAATAATACAAATGTATCTGTGGCCTCCATGACAAGTAATGATACAACTGTATCTGTGGCCTCTACGGATAGTAATCATACAACTGTATCTATGGCCTCCATGACAACAAATGATACAACTGTACCTATTGCCTCCATGGCAATGAATGATGGTCTATTTCACCCATCACAGGGCATGGGTTGGGGGTGGGCTGCACAAGAGGGAATCTAATATTTGACATTTTTGGTTTAAGGTATAGTACGTTTGTAGGGTGCTCGAGAGGGGATAGGACCCTATCACTCTTTAGACATGCAGCAAACATTGCTAGAGCCTCTAATCTAGACCCAGGTCTATCATTCAACGTATATTGAATTTAAATTAAGTTAATGATTGATCACTCACAGGGCATGCAAATATTTATTGCTTGGTGTAATTTCATGAAGAGATGTTCCACAGCACCGGTTGGAGGAGTAGACACAGTCGAGGCGCTGTACCAGGTCATGAAGCCTTCGCTCAGGATCCAATCCACCTGCACTCACCAGGGGATGAATATCAGACACGTCTCTACACTAAAGCACCTGAGGGCACTGCCTCAAGACGTTGCACCAAAAGTGACCCTGCAGGAAAGAATCGGGAGAGGTAAAAATGAGCAGTCAATCTGTCACTCTTCTTACACGTGCGAGCAGATGGAGGGCACTGCCTAGCAGAGGAACTGCTGAGATCAAACCATGCGTTGTCTCATACTGTTAACAACTGCTGCTACTGAAGAGAAGTGTAAAGTTGATGACTGTTGTTAATGCTTGCCTTTGAATATGAGTATGAATATGCAAATGGGAATTAAGATGTTGTGAATGTTGTAGCGCATGAGCATATTTAGTAACTTTGTGGACAAATATGCATTTTAGGGACATAATTCATTATAATGCAAGTAGTTGATAAGGGCTCTAGATTAAGATGCAGAATCTAGAATATATTTCTTATAATTAACAGAGTGATTTAAAATGGATGTCATTCATAAGAATGAGCAGTACTGCATTTAGCTCAACGATCCATCCAAAAAGTCAGCACAGAGTGAAATCGAACGTGGCAGATTCAGTGTCTCGAAGGTCTCTATTAACCCTTATGTACCTTCTACCAGGCGCGGACACTCCGCTTGGGCAGAGGAGTGTCATCGCCCCTCCAGCAACAGCAGCTGCAAACCTTTTACCAAAAAAAGATAGTAAACTATGTTTATTATCTTTTTTTGGTAAAGGCGGAGGGCCCACAGGCTGTGACGAGCAGTGAGGGGGGTGTTTGACCGACCGTCTTGAGCTGATATTGGTAACTGACATCCCATGCAGGCTGGTCCAGCTGCCTCGTCGTGCACTACACACGAAATGACACATAAACACCATATTGATATTATCTGCTTTTGCTCAACTCTAGACTGATATGACTTAGCAGTGTCACATATGCGGGTGCATTCCAGCATCTTTGGTAAAGAAGGTAGGAGCAGCTCGCTGTGCTAAATAGGGGAGGGGCAGTGCCCGCGTGCGGTTCGGGGGACATTGGGCAATTAATAATTTTAAAAAACAATGCCGCCGCCACTGTCACCACTGCGCTACTCCTCTCCTACAGACAGGCAACAGGCACAGACTCCCAGCCTGCCCTGCGGACAACCCTGACACTGCTCAAAGCAGCATTAGGATTGGCTGGAAGTGCCCAGCCAAGGTGCTCCAAGGCAGACTGGGAGCCTGTGCCTGCTCTCTCCAGCCCGGCAACACAGTGGCGGGCTGGAGAGAGCCCACTGCGCATGTGTGTTTGGCATGATGGCCGGCACAACAAAGCCCCTCAGTGCTCGTCACAGCCTGTGGCCCCACCTCTTTTACCAAAAAAACAATAATAAACATAGCTTATCATCCTTTTTTGGTAAAACATTTGCAGCTCCAGCTGCTGGTCGAGAGGGGTGGGGGATGACACTCTTCCGCCCAAGCAAAGGAGCTGTGCTTGTTTTTCAGATAGGAAAAAATATGGTAAGGTTGGTTCCCAGCTTGGTCATCGTGGTAGCTAGTGAGTCCGTCCAATGCCAGGAATGACTATGTACAGGGCGGGGGGCTTCAGCTTTGCTAAAAACAAGGAGATATGATTTATCATGTGACTGATGAAACGAAATAGACATCTCTCCTGATGGGTAGTTACAAGTATATGGTTCCCAGTGAGATTCAAGATTATCAGCCAAGGAGTACTGAACAGGGCTCCAGTGTGTTATCACTGTAGTCATGTTGGCCGAGAACCTTTTCTGCCATGACCTGTGGCAGGTAGGATGCTTAGTACCAAGTAAGAATGGGTCCCTAGTACTTGGAAGAGAGTACAATGTTCTGTAGTATTCACCCTAACATTGATGTGGCTACTAAGGTGGTGTACACAGAAGTAGGCTGCTGCACTGCTGTTATCTGCTGCCAAAAAACATTGCATTTGAATTTCCTCTTTTAGACTTTTTAAAAAACTCTGCAGTTTTTAGTCCTGTATGCAAACTGTTTTTAGTACCTAGTTGAAATTAAAGGCGACAGCCACACCATCAACAAATTTACTGTTCTGATTGGACCAAGGGAAACCAATCGGTGATGTGTAGGGAGCAGCCAGTTAGAGTTCCTCGGACATTTGATGGCAGTAGCAGAACAGACGCACAGGGGATGCACCATGCCAAAGGCAAGCCCGTCTGCGCCCGTCTGCGCCCGTCTGCACCCGTATGCGCCTGGACCATACACCCAGCCCCTCACAACTCCCACAGGTTAATTAACTCCTCTGAACTTCACAGTGATGCTCCACGGTCATGCAGCGGTCATGCAGCGGACACATGTAGGTGCCAGAGGAGTTGTTCTTCAGCTGCAGGACCTGCAGTTTCAAACACAACTCACCTGGGCTATCAGCAGACCTATCTCTTTGATCTCTCTCCATTGTACTGAATTCAAGTTTTACAGCATCAACAGTCACCCCCTAACCCGACACCATACTGATCATTTTTTATTTAATTCAGGACAATGCACCCAACAATTTATTTCTTGTAGAAACATGGCAGCAGAATCTGCCTTAGACCTCCCCCCGGCTACTACCAGGAGAATTATTTTAGATCCAGCGGTGGAGGTGGTGGCTTTGCCGTGAGCCACAAAGATACGCTCGTTTGCAGCCGAACCCACATCACTATCTCAGATTACGAAGGTGCCCTCTTCAAAATCTCCCTGAATAACAATTTCAC
Organism: Pleurodeles waltl; assembly: GCF_031143425.1. Taxonomy (NCBI): domain Eukaryota; kingdom Metazoa; phylum Chordata; class Amphibia; order Caudata; family Salamandridae; genus Pleurodeles; species Pleurodeles waltl. The sequence goes on from NC_090448.1 coordinate 1,154,895,092, forward strand.
ATTCTTCAGGCTTCTAATTTATCGTTCCCCTAGGCCCTTCCAAAGCCTTCAGGGAGGCACTGACCAATTTTATAGCACCACTGGTCATTAAACTAGCCTATTTTAACATCATTGGGGATCTCAATCTTCATCTTGATGACACACGACAACAATATCACTAAATTCAGACAAATTCGCCACTATTCAGTGAACCCAATTAGTCACTGGCACCATGCACTCTTCTGGCCACCTCATAGACCCGGTCTTCTCAAATCTCAGCTCCTTACAGGCCGCAACCTCTCTACCCGTGACCTGGATGGACCACTCCATGATCTCCCTTTCCATCCTCTTACCTCACCAAGCGCATACTTTGGTCCTTTATTCGACCCTCAAACATCCACGGCAAAAGTGTAACATTAAAACATGTAGCCATTTTATTCAGGCTAGCCACCCCTAGCTGGCCCCCAACATGGAGGAAGCAAACAGCACCCTGAAATCCAGGCTGATCTCAGCCCTAGATGTCTTCATTCCTGTTAGAAGGTCTCAGTAAAGAAGAATCGAGCTGCCCCTTGGTTGAATGAGAACCTTATCTTGGCCAAAAAGCACTGCAAAGTTTTAGAATGCTCCTGGAGGAAAACATATGATCCCTTACTAAAAAGACAATACAGATCAACCATTGAAACTTACCATAAAGTAGTTATGAAATCTAGGGCAGAATATATTGCTAATAAAATCAGTAATAGCAGCAATCCTGCTAAGACATTTTCAATTTAGTGAATAGCCTGACAAAACCAGTGCTGTCAGCAGACCCAATTGAAGCCTCCAGCGCACACTGCAAGAAATTACCAGATTATTTCACTGGCAAGATAGGAGATATCTCCTCGCACTTTCCCTCCGATATCTCACCGCTAGGTCAGATCGCACGGAACTCACGCCCTCCCTTCGCCTTCCTCCATTTCAAGCTCTCTGTAGCCAAGTGAAATCTGGTTCACATGACGACCCTATTATACCTCATCTTTTATCAAGTTGCAGGGCTCTCTCCTCCTGCCTTGCTCAGAGAACGTTAATATTTATTTGGCTTCTGCCTCTGTGCCCAGCCCATGGAAGCAGATAGGGTCACCCCCCCTGCTAAAAAAAAGTCCCTGGATGCCTCAAAGCCAGAAATTTCTGCCCCATCTCCCTCCTACCTTTCCTAGTCAAGGTAACGGAGAGGCACGTCAGCGGCATCCTGACTAAGTTCCTGGAAGAAAATCATATCCTGGGCACATCACAAAACAGATTCAGGCCTGCCCGCGGGAAGGAATCCACATTCCTTGTGGTTTCCTAGAAACTTCGCAGTGGCCTTAGATGAAGGAAAATCCTCATCCCTGATCCTGCTTGATTTGAGTGCCGCATTCGATATGGTGTCTCACAAAATCTTACTCCAGCGCTTACAGGACATTGGCATGGGTGGGTCCGCATTGTCCTGGTTCATCCTTTTTGTCTCCGAACCCTTATTCCAGGTCATTGAGCCACCTCATGGCTCACAACCTCATGCCCTACAGCATGGCATCCCCCAGGGATCTGCACTGAGCCCTACCCTATTCAATATATACATTCAACCTTTGGCACAGATCATTAAATACTCGGGCTTGCTCTGGTATTGTAAGCTGATGGTACTCAGTGTATTCTCCCACTCTGAAAACTCAACACAAGACATGACCACTTTCAAAAAGGAATGCTTGCTGTTGCAGAGTGGATGAACAACAACTGTTTACGTCTGAACGTGAATAAAACAGAAATACTGTTATTAGGCAAACCTCCACTCCTGTGACGACCACTGGTGTCCTACCTCCCTTGGGCCTCCCCCTCAGCCCACGTCATCCATCAAAAACTTAGGAGTCTGGATGGATAACAGCCTGGCCTTTGAGGCTGAGGCCAAAACTGTAGCTGGCACTTGTTTGGACTCTTAAGAAGCCTTAAATCCTCTGCGTTTTGACTCATGCACCCTACAAATCAATAATCAGGCTTAATTCTGTCTCGATTAGATTACTACAATAGTATGTACCTAGAAGCCAACAGATCTGTCACAAGAAGACTCCAGCTGGGCTAAAATGCTGCAGCCAGGCTGCTATTCTCCATCCTCAAATTCTGCCCCACTCCCAGTCTTCTTCGTAATCTGCACTGACTCCTTGCGGACAAGCACATTCATTGGAAGACCCTGTGCAACACGCACAAGAACCTGCCCTCCCAGGGAGCCCCCATTCTGTTCAACTTCATATCACCATACTGACCCTGGTGGTCCTTGCGCTCGACCCATCTCAATTTGGCCACCGTTCCCCGAGTCAGGGAAGCAAGAGCGGGTGGTCGCTCCTTCCATGCTCTGACCCCTTATCTATGGAACTCTCTCCCTCAATCCCTTACGAACAACCAGAATCATTTGCTTTTTAAGAAATCTCTTAGGACTTTAATTTTTTGCATCTAACCTTCCTCCCTCTCCATAATGTGCCGGCAGTTGCAGCTCGTATGTTCTTAAGTTCCAGCGCTGGGAAACTCTGCTGTTGGAGCAGCTACATGCGTTACAAGTCCTTATAACGTAACATAACATAACATAACATAACTTGAGAAGTCGGAAGAGGGAGAGCACTGACTTTACTGAAGACAGAAAGTACAATTATGATCACAGAAGATGCCAAGTCTCAGTAGGACACTTCTGGAGAAGATTATTGTATATACGAATGTATATGGTATTTCTATAGTACGAATCCAGCCAATAGGCAGCAGAGCACTGTACAGGCTCAAAGAATAGCATCATGTCAACAAGGGACAGGAATGTTAGCGTGGTTGTGGACATTTAATGGATTGTGCTGCAGTGTTCTTTAAAGAAGTAAGTCAACAACTCTTTCTTAAATTGGAGCAGCATAGGGACGTCTTTGATGGTGTTGTTCCAGATCAACAATAGGTGGAAAAGGCCAGGTGTCTTTGTTTTTCTCTTTTTCACACTTCTTAGTCTACAGTCTTATGGTGTCGAGACTGTTGGTCTGCCGAGAACCACCAATGATGGTGGGCTTAACTGTAAGATAACTGGGGTTACTGGTTGTGATGGCTTTGTAAATGATGCAACAGATTTTAAATATGGTGTTAACCAGAAAGGGAAGCCAGTGGAGTTCCATCCGGATGACATGACGTGATCATATTTCGTTAGGTCTTGGATGAGATGTGCTGTAGCACATAGGATGCTCTTTATAAGTGTCAGTGCGGAATCACAGAAGCCATGGAGCAGAGCGTTACCATTATCCAGATGCAAGACAATAAGGGATTGAACAGGAGTTCTGAAATCACTTTCTGGAGGCAATAGTTTCACTTCATTTAAAAAAGATAGTTTTTGTTTTTGGGTATGTATTGTTTGAGGGTGAAGTTGGTGTCCAGGGTGACTTCCAGTGACTTGGGAATTAGTGAAAGCTGGGTCTTGAAGCTTTTAATTTTTGTGTCATTGAGACAGGTTTGTAGGTGTCATGTTTATATTTCATTGCAAATAACAGGAATTCTGACATGGTTGGGTTAAGCTTCAGGTAGGTGTTGGATATCCAGGTCTGTATGATGTGTAGGCACTATCATTTGATATCTGAAGCTGAGGAGACTTTCAACTAGGGTGAATCTTTCAGATGCTAATCTTATCAAACTCAATGAAAGATGCCTGCAGCGGATATTGTCTAATACAATGTGTAACTATACACACCTCAACGTACAGGACCAAAGAGCTGAGGAAATAAGATAGAGCACTAAAGTGCTACTATAGCTCAAGGAAAAACTATATTGGAATGTACCACTATTTGCTGATAAGTGTGTTGGACCAGATTGTTTACTATTTGAAAACCAATAAAGAAGTATATAAAAAAGGTGAATCTTTATGGTGTTATCTGTGAGTACAACACCATGCTGCCCAATGTAAAGGTTGAAGATGACAGCAGAGAATTGGAATCTTGGGAGACTACATAGGTAACATGGATCTTTTGTGAACTCGACGCCTTCATGTGAACAAACTCATGTCCATGTGAGCAAACTGGTGTTGGCTGGAGAGACAAGTGGAGGCGAACCAGTGAAGGACATTACCTGTGATTCCCTCTCATGACTACAGGGTGTGGAGGAGAGCGGCATGGTCGACTGTGTCAAAGGCAGTTGAGTGATCTAGAAGTATCAGGAGGTCATCTTTATCAGCAGTCAACAAGGCATCGCTGATGACGTCTAAGGTAGCAGTCTCCACGCTGCAGCATGATCTGAAGCCTGACTTTTAGTTTTGAAGTAGGTTGTTAGCACTGATGTGATCTTGGAGTTGAACATAGACTGCTTTTTCAATTGTCTAGCCAAAGAATGGTAGGCGAGCGATGGGCTGGTAGTTGCCGACATCCTCAGGGTTTAGTGTAGGTTTCCTTAGGTGTGGTAAGATTTGGCCTGTCTTGAGCGCTCCTGGAAAGTTGTCTTGAGTGAGAGAGGTGATCACAGTGGTAAGTCGGAGTAAGAGAGCATCTCCACAGAGAGAGCTTTGATGAAGGCTGAGGGTAAGATATCATCTTCATCAGAAGTGGCTTTGAGGGAGTTGAGTATGTCAGGGAGATCTGTGAGGGATAGAGGTCTGAATGCTGAGTATTGTGAGGTTCTATTTGAAGGGGTGAGTGTAAGAGATGAAGTAGGCTTGGTGTTGTCAATGTGACATCGAAGCTTCTGTATTTTTTCACTGAAGAAAAGGTTGAAGACATAGCACTTTTGTGTGGATTAAGGCAGAGGGTGATTCAGTGCTTGAATAGCAAATTGCTTCTGTCGGTCGCTTCATTGATGGTGTTAGTATGTTTGCTTTGGCTGATGTGATGAGCTGTCACTGTGCTACACTGAAGAACTTCAGTATTAAGAGGTCATCAGGAGTTCAATTTTTCTTCTATTTTTTTTTTCATGCTTGCAGACTGATTGTTTGTCAGCAAGGTCTCTTTGAGTGCCAGATGCTGAAGGCTTTGGCTTGCACATACATGTTTTAATTGGGGGGTACTGGACAGTTACATAGTTTTCCAAAAAAAATGTAGAAGGGCGCTGGTTCTGACATGGAGTTGAAAGGGTGTGAAATGAGTTCAAGTGTTAGGTTGCTGAAGGAGAAAGTCTTTGAAGGATCTGAAAGTTTAACGTTATATCACCACACTGGCCCTTTTTCTCTTTTGTGTTGATCTTGATTTGTTGGGTAGATGCTGAGCAAGGAGATATGGATGGCAAAGTAGTAGGTCTAGTTCAGGGATGTGAGAGGTTTTGCATTGGGCTGTTGGTGATGTTGTGAAGACCAGGTTGAGGATGCTGCTTTTGGAATGTGTTGGTTGTATGACATGCAGTGCCATGTTGAGAGTATCAACGAGGTTGCAGAGGGTGTCCCTTGTGCTCTTGGAGCTTGTATTGTCTGGGATGCTGAAGTCACCCACGAAGGTAGCGTGGGCATGACAGATGGACAGGTTGTCAAGGAGATTTGAGAACTCATCAATGAAGACCTTGCTTTTCAAGGAAGGCGTGTAGATGAGATGGGAGGTAGCAGTCTGAGTTGCAGAGAGTGGGAAATGGCATGTCAGCAGCTGCATGGACTTGAGTGTTACCTGCTTGCCTAAGGTGCAAGCCCTGGAGGACTTATGGAGGATAGCAAGGGCTTCTCCCATATTATGTGAAAAGTCCACAGAATGAATGCTGCAGCCTGTGGAAAGAAGGACTTCTAGAATGTGTAGGGATGTAGTGGGGAACAATGTTTCTGTGACAAACAGGGCATCAAGCATATGAAAGGGGATGAGGTCTGTGATGTCTGGTGCATGGTGTAGTTCAGGGTGAGCATTAATGAGCATGAGTTGGAAAGTGTTCAGTAGTTTCAGGGTATACGGCAGATAGTGGGATGTGTACGAGGCTTGGTCAATGTCTTGTGGGGATGCAGAGTGTTTTAACCCTCTAGGTCTGGGTGTGATTGCGGGGGCTGCCAGTATGGGTGAGGAACATGCTTATACTTTGCCTTGTAAGCTTCCCGTGCAGATGAATGATGGGGAATGAAGTCCTCTTGCTGGCTTATCATAAAGGCAGTTTTTGCAGGGAACACAGTGATGTCTCTTCGTGTGCAGATGGAAGATGGAAGATCCAGTGATGTTACTTCCTCTGCAGGTGGATGATGGGAAGTGCTCTACACTCTGAAACTGGGGCATGAGTAGGCTGCAGTGGAATACTAACTCTAAGGACAGGAGTGGAGAAAACCCTAGCGACAGAAGTTGAATGGTTACTGAGCCAGAAAGAGAAGGTTTACAAATAAATGCTGATCTGAAGCACAATAGTGATTTTGATATGCTTCATACCTCTTTGATTACAGGAGCTTCCTGCAGATGTGACCCCTGCTGGCAGAAACTGGAGAAGAAACTCATGGAAGATATAAGGCATCAGGGTGTTCCCAAAAATCTAAACAGAAGGAGTAAATGGGATGGAGGCAGCGGCACAACAGATGTGGAGTGTCGCTGAGAGATCATGGAGAATCAGGGCACTAGCAGGCCCTGCTCTCTGGTACTAGGCAGTTCCTGCTGCGATATTCAATAGTTTTTGGTACTTCCATGTGGGCAGAGGTAGGAGTGGAGGAGGCTCAAAATGTCAATGCTTTCCATTAGAGATGAGTAGTCACATTGGATTTTAGCTAGCTATAAGAGAGCTGAGGTTTGCCAGAGCCAGCCAGTTAACTGGGTCTGCCCAGTGCTTAATTTGTGCTTGTTGTTTCCGGTGCTGAGCACCAGCACTTATTTTTGAGGGCTGGGGCTTATTCTTCTGCCTCAAGCATTTGCTGCGAGCAAAAGACACATATGGGAAAGACGAATAAAGGGAAAAATTAAAAAGCGTCACAAAGGGAGACAGTAGAAATCTGTAAGAGTGAGCTGAAGGGGCAAGGAGCGGCTGTAAATGGATTGAAGAGGCCCGAGATGGCTTAAGGATTACACTGCCTCAGTTTTCCGTGCTCACACATTTAATTGCAGCAGCCGCTTGTTTAAGAGGAAGGCTTTTGGGCAACGGGACGTTTTTATTTACAAATTAAGCACTGGGTCTGCCTGAGGTTTTGATGGCAACATTGGTGTGCTTGAGATATCAGGGAATGTGAGGCCCAGTTGTAAGCATTTTCACCACAATATTTATAAGAGGTTTACTGGCCTCTCAGTCCTGGAGGAAGCATAACTGAAGGGTGCCTAACATTACCTCATTTTATCAATACACATAAGTTTGAGGATGTAGTTTTGAGGATGTTTGCTATGGAAGCAAGGCCAGAGATAAGCTTGCAGTAATCCAGTTCTCTGTGTCTGCCTGGGGTTTAACTAGCATAGGAGTAACAATGGCTTGCTTGACATCTTAGGGAACATTTGTAATTGAAGTTGAGTCATGGACCAGTTTTGTTACCAGTAAAGACTGACAGGTGCAGTTTGATGGTGAATGTGTTGCAGGGATCAGAGGGCGCAGCTGAGGGATTTGGCTGTTTTATTGGCTATGCAATGGAGGCAGCCACACGTTCACTAGTCAAGCACCTCTGCTTTCCAGATTTAAGGGAGCAGAGTGACTATTTTGTCCACGAAGCAAACCAAAAGAGTATCTCGGAGCAGCTGAGGTGCAGCGACAGAAGCAGAGATGAAGGCACAATAGAAGAAATGGTACTTGGGTGAAACTGGCACATAAGAAGGGCTAATCTCCTCTCCCCAGAAGCCAGAATCTGGAGCCCTACAGAAATCATAAATATTTTAGCTCCGGCTTTTAACAGGGCAGCTGTCACACAGACCTATAGCTAACAATATACAGAGAGTGAGCATTGGGTCTTCCTGTTTCTACTATTGGTTTTCTTCAACCAGCCTCTTTCAACCAATGGCTAGAGAGTTTGTCACTCATGTTTTGCTCAGTGCAGTGGAGTAGTTATCCCTCATCTTGTGTTATTGCCTAAGTCATTCCTCCTCGACTCCAGAACTTGCACTGAAGTTCATGAGATTCTACAAGAATAACCCTATCTGCTCCTGCTAGCATCCTCTAGTGTGCCACACTCTAATGTAGGATGTGTTAGCACACTGAACCCAGACCTATTGACTTTGCAAATGCTTGTTATATAGAGCTCAACAGCTTTGTATGTAACACGTGTTATCATTAGCCAACTCAATGCAACTCACCTTAGTGCCACTGAAAAGATAAATAAAGACTTCTAGAATGAAACTAATGAAATTGAAGAATGTGCACATTACCTCATGTGCCGCTTTCCTTTCCGTGACCTGTGAATTGAAGGAATGAGATGAGGAAGATGGAGCCAGGAGTAGTGAGGATTACTGGTAAGTAAAAGGGGCACTCAGTACTTCATTTGTAAATAAAAACGTGCCGGTGCCCAAAGCCCTCCTCTTATTCACGCGGCTGCTGCAATTACATGTAGAGCACAGAATACTGATCAGTGTAATCCTGAAGCCATCTCGGGCCTCTTCAATCCATTTACAGCCACTCCCTCCCCCCTTCAGCTCACTCTTGCAGCTTTCTGCTTTTCCCCTTTGTGACGCTTTTCCGTTTTTCTCTTCCTCCGTCTTTCCCATCTGTGTCTTTTGCTCGCAGTAAATACTTGAGGCAGAAAATTAAGTGCCACCCCTCAAAAATAAGTGCCGGTGCTCTGCACCGGAAACAACAAGCACAAATTAAGCACTGGGAACACTGAACAATTAAACAGTATCTAGGTTAAAAAAAAAAACAGGAATCCAGGGGATATGCGTTGTCTACCGAACCACGACGTTAAGAAAGCTACATAAACTAGCCGAGTTGGGATTATGACACTGCGGTGACACTTTTACAAAGAAAAATCATGATGAAGGAAGCACTATGAAGAAACATTGTCATAAAAACTTTGACGTGAAATCAGTACAACAAGCATTGCCAAAGTCAATAGGTCTCGCCTTGCATGCCTATTGACTATGCCATTTTTTTTTTAAAAGAAAGAAGCATGACGCATATGCGCATGAATGAGTCGCCAGGCATGTACGTGCCTAGAGAATGAGTCGGGCAATTTTCTCTTTTTTATTAACTGATGTAAAATGGGGGGACACCACTCAGATCGGTAAAGAATGAATGTTAGATTGTAGAAAAGTGTTTTTCTTGTACTCGGGAGCCTGGCAGTCAGGCCCTCCAAAAATTCAAGTTACAAGTGAAAAAGTAAATGCTTGTGAAGGATGGGGAGCACAGAAGAGTGGAATTAGGGAGCAAGAGGAAGTGGGCAGCAGATAAAATAAAAATATATTTGGGTAGGGGAGAAGAGGTAAAGGAGGGAAAAAGGCACTCACGAGGGAGAGAGCAACATGGAGTGAGGCAGGGAGGCACATGAGAAAACAGCGCAGGAGGGAAAGAGCAACACGGAGCACAGGGCCGGCTATTTAATGGGGGGGGGGGGGGGAGCACACAAGGGATGGAGTTAGAAAACACAGGTAGCCCTCTGGAGCGCTTAGTGAAAAAGAAAAAAGTAGTTCCCTAAAAGTGAAGAGTGGAAGGATAAAAGTCATCCAATCAAAAGGATGAGGAGTCCGTGGTCCATGGGAGGGAGAAAGCAATACATGGAAGAAAAGCAAACAAATATGAAGCAAAGAAATGAGAGATGCTAAAGCAGTGGATGGGCTTCAAGTCCACCATAAATTCTTGCCTCTGGAATTATGTGGCAGAGGAGAGCCACATTATGCAACACAGTTGACTAAATTATGTGGCAAGAAAAGGCAAATTAAGCCACACGATTAAGCACATTTTGTGATGGCATTACTTCATTATTTTTATACTGGGTAAGGCTGTCTGGGGAAAGATTTCTCTTTAGTAGTGCCAATTTAACAACGAATACAACGGAAAGCAACGAAAATATGACTGGTCAACCTTTGCAAGGGGCCTTCTGGTGCACAGGGACACGTGTCCATGTTTTTAGTAACTTCGGATTCATTTCACCAAGAAACACTGTTTGCTTTTGACCTGATGAGTATGCAGCAGATGATCGATTATGTGACAAATGCGGAAATCCGTAATTATGAGAGAAATGGCCCAATGGCCCTCGGAATAGCCCGCAAAAAGGTCTTTCCCCAACTCTGGTGAGATGTAAAAATGAAAATAACTCTGGGGAAAAAATACTTTTTCTTGATCAGTAAAAAACAACGTGACAAAAATAAAGTAGTGGCGAGGATGTTAAAAGGGTCAGAGTTACTCGGGGCAGGGTGAGGGATTATGGTTGGAGTGCGCTTTAGGTTAAGTCCTATATTCGAAACCAGTGTCGGTTTAAGGGTAAGGTTTAGAAATGCCATGGAGGTATTCCTAAAATATTGCTGAAATTCGGATGATGATTCAACCTTTGTTTTTTTTTTCTTTCTCTCTCTCTAACACACAATCACTCTCTCTCTGGTCAGACGTTCTCATCCCCGATAAAACGGCACGGGCTTTCATCCTTCTAAGGTCGGTACGACAAGCACAAAAGCTTTGCTAGACGACAGCAGTCTGTCCCCGGTCTCACCGGGAGCCTTGGCTCTCCAGTGGGAGTTCTTAGCCCTACGCAGGGCAGGCGCTTTGATTATCTGAACAGTGTTCACATTGGCAAATAATGCGTGCAGCGCCTACAAACCCCGAGCGCCGCCCCCGCCCTCCGAGTGGGTCCAAGATTATACCGTGTCCTTGGTGCCGTCACTTCCCGGCGCTTCTCACCACGAACACATGAGTCAATAGATGTATTTTTACATCGGATGAGCAGGGGTGAGTCACCGCCTGAGGGAAGAGACAGCTTCCCTGGCACATGCGTGCGACGAGAGAGCCCTGTGCTGTGGCAGAGAGGGGAGGGGTGCCAAGGCCTGGTGCACCGTGTGATGTGGTAGAGAGGGGAGGGGTGCCAGGAGAGACCTGGTCCACCCTGTGCTGTGGCAGACAGGGGAAGGGTGTCAAGGTCTGGCCACCCTGTGCTGCGGCAGAGGAGAAGGATGCCAAGAGAGGCATGGGGCACCCTGTGCTGTGGCAGAGAGGAGAGGGGTGCCAAGAGAGGCCTGGTGCAACCTGTGCTGTGGCAGAGAGGGCAGAGGTGCCAAGAGCGGCCTGGTGCACCCTGTGCTGTGGCAGAGAGGGGAGGGGTTCCAGGAGAGGCCTGGTGCACCCTGTGCTGCGGCAGAGAGGGCAGAGGTGCCAAGAGCAGCCTGGTGCACCCTGTGCTGTGGCAGAGAGGGGAGGGGTGCCAAGAGAGTCCTGGTGCACCCTGTGCTGTGGCAGAGGGGAGGGGTGCCAAGAGCGGCCTGGTGCACCCTGTGCTGTGGCAGAGGAGAGGGGTGCCAAGAGAGGCCTTGTGCACCCTGTGCTGTGGCAGAGACGGGATGGGTGCCAAGAGAGGCCTGGTGCACCCTGTGCTGTGGCAGAGACGGGAGGGGTGCCAAGAGAGGCCTGGTGCACCCTGTGCTGTGGCAGAGAGGGGAGGGGTGCCAAGAGAGTCCTGGTGCACCCTGTGCTGTGGCAGAGGGGAGGGGTGCCAAGAGCGGCCTGGTGCACCCTGTGCTGTGGCAGAGAGGAGAGGGGTTCCAAGAGAGGCCTTGTGCACCCTGTGCTGTGGCAGAGACGGGATGGGTGCCAAGAGAGGCCTGGTGCACCCTGTGCTGTGGCAGAGACGGGAGGGGTGCCAAGAGAGGCCTGGTGCACCCTGTGCTGTGGCAGAGAGGGGAGGAGTTCCAAGAGAGGCCTGGCGCACCCTGTGCTGTGGCAGAGAGGGGAGAGGTTCCAAGAGAGGCCTGGTGCACCCTGTGCTGTGGCAGAGAGGGGAGGGGTACCAAGGCCTAGTGCACCCTGTGCTGTAGCAGAGAGGGGAGGGGTACCAAGGCATGGTGCACCCAATGCTGTGGCAGAGAGGGGAGGGATGCCAAGAGAGGCCTGGTGCACCCTGTGCTGTGGCAGGGAGGGGTACCAAGGCATGGTGTACCCTGTGCTGTGGCAGGGAGGGGTGCCAAGAGAGTCCTGGTGCACCCTGTGCTGTGGCAGAGGAGAGGGGTGCCAAGAGAGGCGTTGTGCACCCTGTGCTGTGGCAGAGACGGGATGGGTGCCAAGAGAGGCCTGGTGCACCCTGTGCTGTGGCAGAGAGGGGAGGGGTTCCAAGAGAGGCCTGGTGCACCCTGTGCTGTGGCAGAGAGGGGAGAGATTCCAAGAGAGGCCTGGTGCACCCTGTGCTGTGGCAGAGAGGGGAGGGGTACCAAGGCCTGGTGCACCCTGTGCTGTAGCAGAGAGGGGAGGGGTACCAAGGCATGGTGCACCCAATGCTGTTGCAGAGAGGGGAGGGGTGCCAAGAGAGGCCTGGTGCGCCCTGTGCTGTGGCAGAGAGGGGAGGGGTACCAAGGCCTTGTGCACCCTGTGCTGTGGCAGAGAGGGGAGGGGTACCAAGGCCTGGTGCACCCTGTGCTGTGGCAGAGAGGGGAGGGATGCTTAGAGAGGGAGGTAAGGGCAAATACCCGCTTCTACGACGGAAATAAATCAGACACCTGGAGAGGACTCGTGCGTGTGCAGGGCCTCTAGGGACAGGGGCGGGGGAGGCGCCTACCTGCCTCTGCTGAATAAAAACTTCGGAGACCCCGGGGGGTCTAGTGCACACACAGAGCCCCCGAGGGGAGGGGGCGAGGCACTTACCTGCACCGAAAAATAAAACTATCCGAGCCCCTGGAGCGCATAGCGCACACACAGAGCCCTTGGGGCTTCTACCTGTACTGTAATATAAAAATATCAGAACCCCAGATGGGGGCCAGTACACACACAGAGCACATGAGGTGGGGTTGGGGGGGGGGGGGCTTAGCTTCTACCTGTACTGTAATATAAAAATATCAGAACCCCTGATGGGGGCCCGTACACTACCTGTACTGTAATATGAAAATGCCACAGCGCCTCAGAGTTTCGTGCAGTGGTTCCCAACCTGTGGTCCGGGGACCCATGGGAGTCCACGAATCATTCTCAGGGGGTCCGCAAATGCTTAGAAAATTAGTATTAACAGATTAATAAAGTTTATATAAATCAGGTGGCTAACTGACAATTGAAACGTTTGAAACGCAGTGTTAATGTCAAGGAAATAGAAATTCGAGCCCAAAAATTAAATTAGGATCCTCAGATTGATTTGTGGGAGCACTGCAGGTGCATCAAACAGAATACAGTATGGATGATATGTGGCTGCAACTACATTTAGAAAAGCTCAAACCTTCCTATTAATTTTTTTTATTTATTTATATTTGTTTGCAAGTTAAATAAAATGTGTTATAATTTGTGAATGTGTTTGAAGAATGTCTCTTTATTTTATTAGCATTTTTTGTGTAGCTCAAGTCATCAATAATGTTTAGGCCTGCGTCCCCGCCTTCCAGTAATGACTCAGTGGAGGGGACCTGGATTAAAATACCCATTTAGCGGGGTCCCCGGGTTCCAGTAATGATAAAGTGGGGGTCCACAGAAGTCAAAAGGTTGAGAACCATTGGTCTACTGTACACACAGAGCCCCCCGATAGGAAGTTCCGCGGGGAGACGCCTGTCTTCCTTAGCCATATAAAGAAAGAATTGACAAAGCCAAAAGGTCTCGCCTTTAGGTCCTTTTGGATTTGCTAATGTTTATTAGCCAAGCTGCACAGCATCCTTGATGCTGTGCAATACGGCTAAAGGATAAAAGGGAAGCCTTTGACACAGTCGGCTGCGTCACTTTCCAGGCGCGAGCACACAGCCTCAAAATGATGCAGCTGCTATTTTACTTAACTATAAAAAAAAAAAAACTGCTATGACCAGGTAAGCCAACATGTCCCAGCAGAACACACTACATACAATGTCAGTCATGGTAAAGCTGCTACTTGACGATACAGAAAGTCAGGGGGATCACATTAGCACATCAAAAGCATCCATCCGCTGGACGCAAGTACAGGTCAGTCCACCATCCAAGAGCCCCAGAAATTTGTCCAATCTAAACATCTACATAGTACGGTTTGGACAACTATGCTTTATTGCAAACTACGTATGACTTGTGGGTTTCTGGCATGATGCAGCCACCAAGGAGGCCAGCAGAGTTTTGACGCAAATGCAACAAAACACATATAGGGAGTGGGCCTTGTGTAGTGAACTGCACACAAACACAGCCACATATGACACTTTACCACCACACAGTACTTCAACCACACGTGACTTGCAACATGCCCAGAGGTGCAAGCAACTACCTCTTGAAACCCTAGTGGATGACACACTACTGCAATCCCTCCATGAGGGAGCACAGGAAATACAAGATGTCTCACGTCTGATGTGATGCACCATCGAATGAGGAAACAGGGATTCAAGACAACACTTGCATGTCTGCCTCAGGATCAACAATGTTAGCAAACACCTAATAACACTGGACACCAAAAACTCATGTTATGATCAGAACCACAATTATTCAGGCATGGGGCAATGAGGCAGCCGTCATGATGGCAGCATCTGAGAATTGCTGGTAAGCAGAAGATGGCTTCTGAGGGTGCATCACTAACATAGAAATGTAAGAACGATGTAGGACCCTGTGGGCCTGATTCTAACTTTGGAGGACGGTGTTAAACCGTCCCAAAAGTGGCGGATATACCACCTACCGTATTACGAGTTCCATAGGATATAATGGACTCGTAATACGGTAGGTGGTATATCCGCCACTTTTGGGACGGTTTAACACCGTCCTCCAAAGTTAGAATCAGGCCCTGTGTGTCTTACAGGAGCACAGAGTACTGGGTACCCACAGGAGTTACCTGACCACTGCCACCAAATGCACTACAGAGCCATCACCATGTGTGTGGCTCATCAGACTGATTCTTTACTCAACAGTAACCTCACCTGACCCACCCACTGTAGCTTGCATAGAGTCTGAGAGGAAGCCAGGGCTTGGACAGAGTCAAAGGACCACTCAAGCCAACAGGGACAGACACTATTGAAAGTGCTGGGGAAGAGGAAAGGCTTCACTGCTCCAAATCAGCCTTTACACATCATTGAGTCACATCAAGAGGCAGGTTGATTCTAAAAGTGTAGGAGAGGGGCAAGGTGTACTCACACATAGATTAGTTTGTGCCAGTGCCCCCCCAGAATCACAGAGACTCCCCGATAAACAAAGAAACCCATGCTCGCATCAAGCCCTCTTCCCAGTGTCCCCAGGTGAGCTTGCCCCAAAATGTTGCAAAATTGTTACAAGATGCATTTCCTGGCACACTGCCAGGCCTTGTTGCTGCACTGCCATGATTGTGCCTGGGACCCTTCATTGACTTGTAGGCCATGCTTTCCCTCTCAGTGGCACAATGAGATTCATGGCCCCCCCACCCTCCTGCTGCCTTTCATTCTCCGCCAACTATTGTTGCTGATTTCATTTCCTACCCTTGTTAAGGTTCTATCAAAAACTCAGAGCTTGTCCATTTGTGTATGGGAGCTCCCCCCCCTTATTGTAAGCTTTATATAGTAGGTAGATAAGGTTGACCTTTCACTCCTCTCATTCGTGTTCATACTGGGCAAACAGCCCTTTCAGAAGATAATAACCCCAATGCAAGGTAGTTTGGTCTATTCAGTGTATTTAAAATGTGTGCCTGTGCAGAGGGTGTCCTCATCCCAGACTCTATACTCTCCACCACTGGAGCACTCAATGAAGCAAACCTTTATTCAAGTGTCAGGCCAGAGAGAGAACACGTAGATTTACTTGAGTAAACTGGAGAACCCCATATGGGTATGGAGCACAAGCTTTCCAGATTTCACCCCATGTCAAAAGCTTGCAGACTACCCCAAGCCAAATGCTGGATTTATCATCAAAATATTTTCTCTTCATTGCAGCCCATTGGGACAACAATAGAATCCGGCCATGCGTATACCACCATGGACCTGAATAAAGATGATGCCAGGGGGTCTATGACCGAACAATGATGCTGCATCAGAATCCAGACTACTATTCCCACCAAGGAACAAGAGAAAGACAAAGCCTTCACATTTCACAAAAATTGCTTACCTTGATAGAAATAGAAAATGTTTGACTTTAACCATGAAATCTTGTTCCACAAGATTTATGCATTCTACAGACTAATAGAAGCTTCTAACTACGGAACTCAGCATTAATTTATCAATAGACTCATTATCATTCATTTCATACTTTCAAAGCTGCCCATGAAATTATGTCAACTGTACAAAGGCCAACTGGTTTTTAAAAGCACCCAGGAGAAACTGACCCCAGTGATAACCAAATAAGGCCTTTAAGCATAGAAGTCAAACTTAGAACTAACTTGCAATGATAAAAGGTGGTCTGAACTCTCCCAAAGTCTCAATGCATGTTCCAAATCTGTCCCCACAACACATGCTCTCAATTCCAAGGAGGCCAGAAAGATTGGACAAAAAGATATTAAAAATGTAACATCAATTTTGAATCAGTGGCTGCATTTACGGTGATCTAGCACCGCAAATTCACCATTCACTGTTTTCTAGGACTGTCCGAAATACTGTTGTCAACTTTGTAACCCAGACAGCACAATATCAATACATAAATTAAGACTGCAGAATGGATCCTCAGACTGAACAAATCAAATCAGACTTCCAAACACAATGGCCTGTGGATGTAACAAATAAGTTCCATACAGAAGAATCAACCAGCTCCCTTCTGCACCATTGGGCATGATGCGAAATGACATGTTTACAACCATCTTTTCCAAAATCTGCTTTAATCCTTTCCTGGGCACCACTTCATAATCACCACGCTAGATCATCAAGAGCTCCTTAATCCTACCACCCTTTAAAAAAAATTGTTTTTATTGTGTTTGCAATGGTAAAAATATCTAGGCATGTACCAAGGCATACAATACGTGTATTCAATAAAGCATCGTGATCACTGTGGGAATTCATTTCCTATGTATCGCGTGTGATGGATTATATGAATATGCGTTCATTTAATCTGACTGTCCCCCACAAAGACTGTTTATTCGACCCCCAACCCTCTGTAGATTTGCCATGGAGACTGGATTGTGTCCCATTTTTTGGGGCACCCCCGGCTTTGGTATATAGTATGTTCCGCTGACATGCACCAGTCCATATTTTGTAGTCATTCTCTCAAGCTCGGTGGCTTGGGCACTGCCCCCCCAGCCACGGGCAATATTTCTCTTAGCGACTGCCAGGCCCAATTGTGCAATATCGTGTCGGCGGCTCAGAATCCCATACCCCCGGCACGCGACACTTGGCAGTGTCTTGGGAGGACAAATCCCGTCCCTTCCTGCATGATGTTCAATATGGCAGTGGAGTCATTTTTAATGTGTGGACAACTCCAGAGGATATGGAGGAACGTCCCCTCCTCTCTGCAACCCCTTAAGCATTTCACATCAGGACATCTCCCCATGGCATGTAGCGCTGTGCGGGAGTAATGGGAATGATGAAGCAAGTGCAGTTGCATTCATCGGAAACCGGATTTAGTGGGGCCCTCTCGAGGGGCCCCCAATGCCTCTTCCCATTGCCCCTCCACAAATTTTCAAATATCTGACTCCCACCTAGCCCTGAGCGTTTGCACAGTATCAGGAGCATTGCTAATCATTTTTTTGTAGATAAGAGATATGGCTTTGGTATTGGGCTTTTTGAAAAGGATGCAATCTTCCAATGGGGCACATCTTCCAATATAGTGCCTTTGGGTATATGAGCCACTAGGGCGTGTGTGAGCAGAAGATATTTCTAGCTTTGCGTATGTGCCAGTTGATACTGATCCATCATATCAGTCATGGTTTTGGGGGCGTCACCCTAATTTAGCAATATCAATCAGCTTCCATTTTCTGAAGCCTTGTAGGTTGCCTACTTCAGATAATAAGTCACTGGACCAGAGGGGAGTCATTTCTGACATTTGGTTTTTCCATCCCAGGAAGGTGGTTGCCTCCCTCCAAATGGAGATCACTGTTTTGGTGTGTGTGGGGAGCGTCCGGGTCAGTTTGGCTTTACACAGTGCATCCTCACAGCCCTCTTTACCCCAAGCCAGTGTATCAATTCTCGCCGCTGGTTCACCCGGGGGAGCAAACACCCAGTCATTTATAGTACTTTTGTATATCTGGAAGCCCTGTTCCCTCATCGTAGACTCCCCTGGTTAATTTCTGAAGATCTATATGTGGTGCCCAGAGCAATAAACGTAATGAGGCTTCTCTCATGCAGAAAAATTCTTTCGGCAGTCGGTATGTGGGGTTCTGTAATGCGTATATCATATGTGGCAGTGTTATCATGAACATTGAGAGAGCAGCGAGGTGTGTCAATGCCATACATCGGCCTTACATCACTCTAAAATAGGTTAAAAGTTTTGCTGGTAGAACGTCAACGGATCTTGGGTGACATACACACCTAGGTATTTAAACCCTACTATGCATACCGGCAGGCCTGCCTGCCGGGATGGTCAGGGGCCCTTCACCCAGTATATTAGGGATTTCCCCAGTTATTGGTGTAGCCCAAGAAAGACCCAAAGATGCGAAGGACCTGCATGAGTTGGGGGATAGTTAAAGACAGGTCTGTCACGTACAATAAATTGTCATCCACATATAAGGCTATATGTTCTTCCCAGGGCTCCCCCTAACTGATCCTGTGAATGAGTCGGTCTCCCCTAATTCAGACCACCAAAGGTTCCAGTGCTAGGGTGAATAGTAAGGTGGGGAGCGGACATCCCTGTCTTGTTCCTCGATGTAGCGTGAAGGTACGCGATGTCGCCCCATTGACCCCTACCCTGGCCTCCTTGTCTTGGTATAAAAGACGAAACCACCCTAAGAAAGAGAGTCCAAAGTCAAAGTTACCCGGCACTGCAAACATGTTCCAACTATAGGGTGTCAAAAGCCTCAGTGGAGAGAACCAATGTGGATATATTGGCGTCCCAGGATCCGGCCATTATGCCAAAAAGACGTTGCCCATTCATTCTAGTGCTTCTATGAGGCATAAAGCCCGATTGATCAGTATTAACGTAGATATTACTTGCCTGAGTCTGTTTGCACGAAGTTTAGCCAATATTTTGATCTCCACGTTTAAGAGGGAGATGGGTCTATATGACCCGCACTGGTTTGGTGGTTTATCCTCCTTATGAATTACAACAATTGTAGCCTGCTGTTGGTCTTCGGGGACAGACCCTGAGGCATGTAGCTTCTTTCCACATTTGAAGCAGGTGGGGTGTTATGTTCCTAGCTAGGGACTTAAAGAGCTTGATGGGTAAGCTGATTGCCCTCATCGCCTTTCCAGATCAAATGGAGCCAATGGCTTGTGTAGTTTCGTTCGGTGTGAGGTCACTTTCTAACATTTATACATGTTCTGCCGAGAGTGTGGGGGTGCGGCTGTCTCTAAGGAATTCTCGTGTGTCATCTTGGGTGGCAGTGGTCCTAGCTAAATAGAGCTTAGAGTAGTATGTTGCGAATTCCTCCGCTATATCCTCGTCACTCTTCCTGATTTCCCCCTGTCTGTTGTGATTTGAAGGACCCAGCTGCGTGCTTGGTCTCGTTCTCCAGCCATGCTAACAATCTCCCGGCCTTCTCGCCCACCTGATAGAGTCTCTGTTGTGTCACATTGTGTAGTTTCCATGCTAAGTCTTCGGCCGGGTCCCTGTATTCACGTTCTTTCAGTCGAAGGGCATGAGTGGTGGCTGCATCATCTCCCACAGCTAGTTCTCTTTCTAAAGTCAGTATTTCTGTTTCTAAGGTCTCTATCTTAACCCTCACTTCTTTCTTTTTCCCTGCAATAAGGGAGTGGCTTGGCCCCTCACTACTGCTTTATATGCCCCCCACACTGTCACCGTGGAGTCCACAGATACTACATTATTTCAAAATAGTCGTCTGTGGACTTATGTAAGGCTTTCCTGATGCTCTCATCCTTCAGGTGCAATGGGTTTATTGGTCGTGGGCCTATGTTCATCTGGAGGTCCCCCCTGAATTCAATCCATACTGGTGAATGATCAGATATCCCTCGGGCTAGATGTTGGACTCCGCCTATTTTGTGTAGGTGCATCTGATGGGTGAAGATGTAGTCCAAGTGCAAGGCGCTGTTATGTGGTGTGGATAAATAAGTGCATTGCTTCTCTTTCGGAAGCATGAGGCGCCAGGTATCGATTAGGCTGAGGGCCTCTAGAATCGCCACCAGCATTGATGGTGTCTTGGGTCTCGTAGCCTGGTTCGCTTGGTCTAGTGTCTTGGACATGACCATATTATAATACCCTCCCATAATCAGTAGGCATGTGGCAGTTGGAATAACAACGTACTAAGATCTGGGAAGGTAAGCGGGTGTTGGCGAGGTGGAATGTAGACTGAAAATACATTGAGCCTGTACCCAGCTATCTGCTAACAAAACAGGTAAACTAACCATTGAAAGAATAACCCCTTTCCGACTACCCTGCACAGTAGCCTTAGAACTGGCCACCTTTCCCCAACAAGCAGAGTGCTTTGGGTAGTGTGGACTTTAACTTATAATGCCTCCCCCCCCATATATCGCAGGAGGTGGCTGCAGGCCCAAATCCCAACTTGAGGTCTTATGTCCCTGTAGTTGCCATGGCGGGTGTCAATTGGTATTGTACTGAACCATGTTGCTGGCTGTCCCCGAATTCTCCCCCACAAGAGAGGAAGGTTCCTGGATGTGGGCATTAGTTGCTCAGGTCTTCTGGAGTCTAGTCTTATAGGTGGCCCGGTGCCAGCCCTCTAAACACTCCCAGGCCTCTGGAGTAAGGAAGTGCCAAGTTTTCCCTTCTGCATTGACCCTAAGTTTCACTGGAAAGAGCATCATATATTTCAAGTCTTTTGCTCTGAGTTCTTTTTTTTAAGTCAATGAAGCTCCACCGCTGCTGTTGCATCTGGAAGGTGAAGTCAGGGTAGAGACTGACAGTGGCATTATCGATCTGTAGTGCTGGGGACCTGCGGGCAGCTTGCAGTATCTTAATCCCTGTAATAAAAAATTCAGGCTATGATTGTGTGAGGCGGTAGGTCCGGGGTCCGGTGGGCTTGCACTACTGAAAAACATTTTGAAAGTCCTTGGGGTTTCAGGACATCTAAGATGAGATGTACAACGTAAAGGTCTACACTAGGGCCCTCTGCCCTTTCTGGGACCCCCACCAGGTGTAGTTTGTTCTGTTGCAAGTGACCTTCTATATCTTCAAGCTTGGCACATATCCGATCATTGTCTTTTTGTAGGCTATCCACTTATTGGCGCAGAGTGGCTGCAGATTCTGTGACTTTCGTGGCTGCCGCCTCTGAAGACTTGACTGTCTCTAAGCACGTTGACGTTGGTCTGCACTAGTGACAGTTCCACCACGAAGGAGTCGATGCTAGTTTCCAAAGTATCCTTGACCCCTTGTATAGCTGTCATTATTTTGGTGAGTGTTGGCTGCGGGACTGACAAAGGCGTGCCCCGCCTAGGATCCTGTGGTGTGGTCTACATCTCACTGGGGGAGACTGTGGGCACAACG
Organism: Pleurodeles waltl; assembly: GCF_031143425.1. NCBI lineage: Eukaryota > Metazoa > Chordata > Amphibia > Caudata > Salamandridae > Pleurodeles > Pleurodeles waltl. Next base: position 1,154,916,497 of record NC_090448.1, read on the forward strand.
TATTTGTCTATTTTGTTGGATTGCTGGATGTTGCCCCCCACCATATTCCATTATTTACAGTTGGGGCTTGCTGAACAGGCGGTGATCATTGCCGCGTGCCAGAGGGTAAGGCAAAACAAGCCACTGTGTAAGTCCTCACTTCTCTGTCCCGTATCACCCCCTGCGGCTGGTGATAGGACTGAAATACAATGTCAGATGTCCGATATATACCCCCTTTTGTAGCTGGCCCTGAAGTGTGCGTCGTAGGGTGTCCCTCCAGGGAATCACACCTTGGGAGCATGATCAACATGCCACACAAGCCCAGCCCAGGGGCCAAGGAGGGTCAATATTCATGGCTAGAAAGCAGGAGCCCAGAGGGGCTCTCTGGATGAGAGCAGGCTCTGCCAAGGCATAAGAGGTACCAAGATGCGTGCCTCCTCTCAGGTTGCCAGCTCACTAGTTGATGCTGTAGGATCCAGAAACTGGGATGGTATATATACCTGTGATCGCTCCTCTTGGGGAGTGGATGATGGAGCCAATGAGGGCCGATGGACCCTCTCTCCCCTACCCCGCTCTCCATAAGCGGCAGGGGCTGAAGTCCACTTCCCGGGCACCTGATATGCCCGTGCAGTAATTGAGGTTTATGGCAGAGGAAGTCTGTGTAAGGCCTAAATCCTCAGCGTCAGTGACGCTCTGCAGAGCGTAGGTGCTCCGTTGTGTGTTGTTGCTGGTGCTACCCTTGTTACTGCCAGTCTTTCCCTAGGCTGATGTCTTCACCGCATAGGCGCAGAGCATGTGCAGTTAGTGAGAGTTGGGAGGCCCCCACGGTCAGTATGTCGGGCCTGCGTACCTCCCGGCTGCTCTTCGTAGATTTGTTGCTGTGCTGCTGGCTGAAAAACCCAGCAGTCAGCCCTGTCAATGCCTCACCTCTGGTGGAGGGCCCTCGTCACCGCCACGTCGAATCCCCGGAGCACCGTTGCCAGAGTCCTAGGAGGCGGCGTGCCAGGTGCCTCCATTGTTCGCAAGCCTCGGACCAGCACCACTCGGCCCCAAATTTCTTAAGGTCGTACAGCTGGGGCGATCGGTGTGCACTGCTCCTGCCCTCGGGCCTATAGTGGTGTTTTGAGGCCTGCTAGTTGCGCTTGTCAGCACCAGCCATTTATTAGAGCAAGCCCGGGTCTTCAACAAGAGCACGGTCTCTTGCCCTGCATTTGGGAGACCTCTGTGGGTCTGGCCAAGCTGAATTTGGGACGGATGTTGTGGGCCGGCACTGCAGGGTGCTGGAGCTCTTTCAGTTGGTGGCCACCATGTTCAGTTGCAAGCCACACCCGCCCAATCCTACCAACCTTAAGAACAGGTGGAATGATGAATCGCTTAAATCTCCCACCTGAGTAAATATGGTGAATCTTCCATATTTGCATCAACATGTTACAAACAATGTTCCCTCTAATTTTTTTCCACTGTGTGCGGCAGTGTGCGGTCTCTGTGCGCTGCAGCCAAGGATACGTGCGCCAAGAAATTGACCATTCATGCGCGCGCAGCGCATAACTAGCCAAGATCTTTGGCATTAGCCTCTCCATACCACTAAAGCAAAAAAGGGATATCATTGCTCCATGCAATAGGGCATCAAGGCAGTTTTGTGACCTGGTTGCACACCCCAAGGACATGACCTGTTAAGTGCCACCTACACCCCAGTTAGAGAAAACAGAGGAACATTGCCCGCGGCCTTTAAACGCTGTTTTCATTGACTTCAATCCAGATTCAAATATGAGCATTTTCTGCAATAGGAGAGCACGACTATCGCTCTAAAAGGCTTATTTGAGCTGAGAAAGTGATAATGCATATAAACAACTATGAAGTATGACAATGATGGAAAAGTTGATAACAGCACATTTCCTAATGTTCTGAAGCATTTCCTAGCTCATTAACCATTAATTTTCAAAATAATATCACTTGCTCGCTTGTAAGCTAAAGTACGCCAAATGATGTTTAAAACACTCCCCGCGGCCTTTAAACGCTGTTTTCATTGACTTCAATCCAGATTCAAATATGAGCATTTTCTGCAATAGGAGAGCACGACTATCGCTCTAAAAGGCTTATTTGAGCTGAGAAAGTGATAATGCATATAAACAACTATGAAGTATGACAATGATGGAAAAGTTGATTACAGCACATTTCCTACTGTTCTGAAGCATTTCCTAGCTCATTAACCATTAATTTTCAACATAAATATCACTTGCTCGATTGTATGCTAAAGTTCGCCAAATGATGTTTAAAACACTCCCCGCGGCCTTTAAACGCTGTTTTCATTGACTTCAATCCAGATTCAAATATGAGCATTTTCTGCAATAGGAGAGCACGACTATCGCTCTAAAAGGATTAGTTGAGCTGAGAAAGTGATAATGCATATAAACAACTATGAAGTATGACAATGATGGAAAAGTTGATTACAGCACATTTCCTACTGTTCTGAAGCATTTCCTAGCTCATTAACCATTAATTTTCAACATAAATATCACTTGCTCGCTTGTATGCTAAAGTACGCCAAATGATGTTTAAAACACTCCCCGCGGCATTTAAACGCTGTTTTCATTCACTTCAATCCAGATTCAAATATGAGCATTATCTGCCTTAGGGGAGCACGTATATCGCTCTAAAAGGCTTATTTATTAACGTGCGCGCTTGTCGAAGGGGCCTGCGCGATGGGGGAAGGAAAGGTGCGCGCGCGCCTTACAGGGAACATGGGTTACAAACTGTACTTCTTTGCCATCGAAAGGCTGTTAAATCTTTCAAAGAAGTTCCTGAAACTTTCCTCCTTCTACCTCATACTTGGGGCTGCTTCTCACATCATATCACCATGTTCTTCCAGCAAGAGCTAATGCTCCATCAGTCTGCCAAGTTATTTCTTACTAGGTGTTGGAAATGGCCCTTTTTGCAGGGTTATCCCCAAACTTTTTGCCTTCTTCCTCCTATTTTTTTAGGTCTGTTTTTTCTGGTTTAGTGTCTCTGCGCACTTTACCACTGCTAATCAGTACTAAAGTGCAAGTGCTCCCTATATAAATTGTACTGTGGATTGGTTTATCCATAATTGGCATATTTGATTTACTAAAAAGTCCCTAGTAACGTGCCCTAGAGGTGCCCAGGGCCTGTGAATCAAATGCTACTAGTGGGCCTGCTGCACAGATTGTGCCACCCACATTAGTAGCCCTGTGAACATGACTCAGACCTGCCATTGCAGTGTCTGTGTTTGCAGTTTTCAACTGCCAATTCGACTTGGCAAGTGCAACCACTTGCCAGGACTCAACCTTCCTTTTTACTACATGTAAGGCACCCCTAAGTTAGGCCCTAGGTAGCCCCAGGTAGCCCCAGGGGAGGGTGCAGTGTATGTTTAAGGTAGGACATATACTAGTGTGTTTTATATGTCCTATCAGTGAAATACTGCCAAATTCGGTTTTCACTGTGCAAGGCCTATCTCTCTCATAGGTTAACATGGGGGCTGCCTTTAAATATCCTTAAAGCACAGATTCCCTTTGAGAGTAGATAAAAATGTGGAGTTTAGGGTCTCTGAACTCACAATTTAAAAAGACACCTTTTAGTGAAGTTGGTTTTTAAATTGTCTGTTTGAAAATACCACTTTTAGAAAGTAAGCATTTTCTTGCTTATACCTTTCTGTGACTCTGCCTGTTTGTGGATTGTCTGTCTTGGTCAGTTTGACAGTTGGGCTGTTTTGCACCTCTCTAGGCAGTGACACAAAAGGGGGCGGGGGTGTAGCCTGCATATCCTGATGAGCCCTCTGAGCTACAGGGGAGGGAGGAGTGGTCGTTCACACCTGAAAGGACTGTGCCTGCCCTCACACAATGCAGTCTCCGACCTCCTGGTGTGCGTCTGGGGCCTGGCCAGGACAAGGAAGGATCTTGCAAACACTTGAGACTTTGCTTTGAAGTTTGCCAACTTCAAAGGCAGAACTGGGTATAAGAAGAAGACCCAAAACCCCAGACTTTTAGAATCTTTCTGGAATGAAGAGGAACCTCTTCCCAGGAGAAGAGCTGAAGGAGGAGTACTGTTCCTTTGCTGTGTTGCTTTGCTGGACTGGCCTGCAGTTGCTGCTTCTGCCTGAAAAGAGTGCAAAGGGTGAACTTTGTTGTATGTCCTGCTTGAGAAAGTTCCCCAAGGGCTTTGAGTGGTGCTTGCCTCCTGTTGGAAGTCTCAGGGACACAAAAGACTTCAGTTTCCTCGACCTGCAGCCCTGGAACTGTGTGTTTTGTGCTGTTCAAGAGGAGATCCCACCGCGATGCCGCCAATGACACCGCTGGCCTGCACCGTGACCTGCCAACGCCACACAGAGTCGCATTGCCCCGCTTCGCACCGCGACCCTGGTCTCCCCCATGCCATCATCGGACAACTTCACCGAGCCACTGCTCGCACCGCGACTTGTGGGCCCCGCACTCCAGCATTGCCTGCTCACACTGCAGCCTGGGCATCCTCGACGACGACGGTCCTGCTGACACCGGCACAGCTGCCTGCACCGTGGTCTGTGGACACTGCTCGTGATGTACACGAAGCACCGTCTCATCCCGCATCACAGCCCCGGTCCACCGACGCCAGCACCATCGACTCCTGTGTCGTCACCAGGCATCCTGCCTGCACCGTGGCCTGTGGACACCGCTCGTGAGGGTCACAAAGGACCGTCCCGCAATGCTGGCTTGGGCCTACCAATGACAGCGCTTCAGCAACGACGACGCTACTGCCTGCACCGTGACCTGGGACACTGCACGTCGCACCGCCCCACTTCACACCGCAGCCCTGGTCTCACCGACGCTGCTAGACTCCATCACTGAGCCGCTGCCTGCACCATGACCTGTGGGCACCGCACATCGCATCATCCCACTACGCACCGCAGCCCCGACGCCATCCACCCCGGCACACCTGACTTCATCAGCCTGGAGTTCGATCTGCAACGCATGTGACCTCAAGGGCCCGACGACTCCTGCACTGACTCCGGAACCGATACCGTTAAGTTAGTGACGCCTCTCTCCAGAGCTCGCCGCGAGGGTCACGACGCCCTGCAAATCCAAGGTACTGTTTGCGCGTCTTCCCGACCCTGTAGGTGGCCCACAATGCCGTGGCCGGCCTGAACTGTTGGTTTTGTTGATCACAACGCCATGATAGCCTCAGGTGGAGCTATCGACTTCAAGGAACTGTAGTATTGAGTAGATCTTGCAGAATTCATATTTTTTTTACTGTATGTTGGATTTGTATCGTATTTGGTCTTGTTTTATATAGATAAATATTGGCTATTTTTCTAAAACTGGTGTGGTGTCCTTTTGTAGTGTTTTCACTTATTACTGTGTGTTATGTGCAAATGCTTTACACATTGCTTCTGAGATAAGCCTGACTGCTTGTGCCAAGCTACCAAGGGGTTGAGCAAGGATTATCTGAGAAGGTATCTCCCTTATCCTGACTAGAGTGAAGGTCCCCACTTGGACAGGGTGCAAACCGACTGCCAACTAGAGACCCCATTTCTAACACTAGGTCAAACCTTCCCCTATACTCATAGTGCTTACTCCTAATTTCTTGCTATGTACTTCGCTCATGTGTTAAGTTTGATGTTCATTTTTCTTCAGTTTTTCAGGAAAGATTAATAAGAATTACTAATAAAAAAGGGCCCATTCCTACCACACAGAGTGAGTCGTTCACATGCATTCTGTAGCCTTCTGCACACTAGCCCTGCCCTAAGACAACAATACGCCAGAGGCAATCCACACTTCGCAGCTGCACACACCTAGCAAGATGCTACTGTGGGTGGAGTACAGGAGGAGGAATTCAACCATAGGGTAATGGTAGAACATTTGGCCCCTTGACAGGAAGAGTAACCTCCAGTACCCTCTACGGTTATGTTTTACGTAATGCAGAGGCGCCAAATCCAGGTTACAACCTTTGAATCACCGTAACTACTCTGCGTACAGTCACTGGGGCTAAACATGGTTGTTCTAATACAAGCCAACCTCAGAATCTCCTTTATCACCTATCATAAAGGAATTTAGGGCCTGATTTAGAGTCTTCATCACAACGCTGACGGATATCCCGTTCGCTGAAATCTAAGTCCCATTATATCCTGTGGGATTTTGATTATGGCGGACAGGATATTCGTCACCGTTGTGACGGAGTAGCCCATCCGCCAGTCTCTAAATCAGGCCCTAATGTTGGTAGTTCTGGTATAAATACTGTTTGACAGGATATAGTCAGCTAAGTCAAGCATAGAACACCACCATTTTAAACACTTTTACTTTTTGAGAGCCCAATTTACAAAGCTTTTCCTGTGATTAATCGTGTCTTTCTCTTGATTCATGCATTTCCTAATCTCCATTAATCCTAATTTGCATTCTAACTCATGGACTATATTCATGTCTACATCCATTTGTACTATGCTGTTGCTTCATCCATAAACTCACCATTTCCTGAAAAAAATGTTTTCGGTTCTTTGATACCCTCTGGCCTTTCCATCTTATATCAAGGGCCTTATTTCCCAGACTACTTTTAGGGGAAACTGGGAGCATGAGAAGTGAACAAACACTTGAAGAAAACCTTCAGAGCAGGACATTTTTAATACTGGGCTTTCTAAAAGCTAAGGGAGTATACATTTTTTCCCCCACCAACATTAACATTTAGGGAACAATAGCACATTTTTCAAAAATTGAACATTATGTCAGATTGAACCTAAAAACAAACAAGAATAAAACCAAAAGTATGCCATGCATATATACTGTTTTACTTTTTCCAGTTGGGTTCCTCCTGATTTTAAGCACAACATATTTGTAGTAATCAGCCACGCCTGATGACTCTTGCCCCTGAAGCCTGTGGTAAGGCTATTTTCCGGACCACTGATCCCATAATGACATCTGAAGAACCTTCCTCCCTCGCTCTCTCTTGTTTGTGTGCCTGGGTGAAGTCAGTCCAAGTGTTTTGGCTTCTCAGATTAAGTATACCAGCACATGCCTGGGCATGACTGCTGGGTGCACTGCGCGAGCCACTGTCTGGCATTGTTTCAGGAACAGCGATGGGCGGCTTCTCTGCAGATGTTGTGCCAACATAAAGCATCTTTATGGTGCAGTTCATAGATGCCTACTTCTACTTCACAAACTGCTACACCTCAGAGCTGCTACACCGCATGGTCTTAGGGTCCTACTATGACCATCAACATTACATCCTAACATTCAACTCTCTATAGTAATTTTGTCAATATACAGGCTGTGAGATCCATAAAGTTGCAATTTTCTGCCAATTTCTAGGAGAAAGTCTTATATCCACAACTTCGCAAAGCTTTGTTTTAAACTTGACATTCTTCATGAAATTCACCAATAGTCAGAAAAATATGGTTAAAAGTAGGATGTGCAGGAAATGTTGTGGAAAATACTGGCAGAGGAAGAATTCTCTAGCAAATAAAGGTTTGCCTGAAAAACCTTGTTACAAACACTGCCAGTTTTGTCCCAGGTAGGAAGGCCAATAACATAACATTCTATCTCTGTGCATCACAGGCAGAACAAACCTATATTTTATCACAATTTGCAACCAGCATTTTTGAGAACAGTAGTGAATTTTCCAAAATGACCTATGTAGGTCATTACGAAAATTCTAATTTGGAGCGGGTCACAATCTGACCTACCTCATAAATATTCATGAGATAGATCGCAAATTGCAACTCACTCAGATTAGAGGACATCGGCCTGCTGGGGACAGCAGACCTTCATGTCCGTTATTGTCTTTCAACAAAGTAAACTTTTTTAAGTGCACCCCATTTTTCTTAACAGAAATCGAAATTCATTTAAAAAGAAAACTTTAGTTTAAAAACATTTTTTGGGAAAGTTGGCAGGGTTCTCATGGATCAGTGCCTAATGCTCAACAGACATTTTTTTAACATTCACAAAAGGAAAGGGAATCCCTCCCCTTTTGTGAAAGGGGCACACCTCATCTTGAAGGTCGGTAATGTTTCAATGGTTTACAAATGCTATTTCGGCCCTAAACCCCTTTTTAGGAGTTGGATACAAGTTACAGACTCCTAAAAATGCATTTAGTCTCACAAATCGAAATCAGAGCATTTAAGAGTACAAAAAACCTTCACACATCCCCAACAACGTTGTGTCTTTCCAGAGGTCACCCAAACGAGTTCTTTGTGCAATATCCAATGGGTGGGCGAGTGAGTGCACTGCAACTAAAGTCCTTTCATTGGAGCCTTAAAGGGTGGCCTGGTGTTGTCTGTGTCACTCTAAGACTGAACAACTCGTTTATAAACCTATGGTGTGACCTTTTTAAATGCTGTACATGGGAGTCTCACTGCAGCTCAGCTAACCTTTTCTAGAAGTAAAATGTCCTCAATAGGGCCCATATTTATACTTTGCTAGTGCTGCATTTGCGTCATTTTTTGACGCAAAAGTGGCGCAAACTTACAAAATACAATTATATTTTGTACGTTTCGGACACTTTTGCGTAAAAAAAAGACACAAATGCGGTGCTAAAAAAGTATAAATATGGGCCTAGGATGTGTGGCCACAAGCTACTTTCTTTGATAAAAGGAAAGTTGAGGCACCAGAGGTACTGAAAATGTGTACCAGGGCAGCGTGCCTGGTGGTGCCATGCAGTACTGGAGCTTGCTTGTAGGTTCCTGGGAGACCTAACATCAAAGCTCACACTGGGGTCCCCACGTGGCCGAGTATAGAGAGACTGTCACAAGACTTAACATCGTGCCAGCGAAATGTGCTTCCAAAAGCTTAAATCGCTCCTCAGACCTAGTGAGAAACCCGGGCAGACGTGGCTTATGTTTTTGTGGTGTGAATTGTACTCAAGGTCCAGTTATCAGGAAGGCCTCCCTGAAAAGAAGCAACAAGGGCTCACTCTGTCTGTTCACTGGTGGTTTGGATTGGTGCACAGACAATATGGTGTCCGATGATCCCTCAGGTTGCTCAAGGGTAGAGAACGAGGTGTGTAGGTGGCCCGTGTTGGAACCATGGCAGCCCAGGTCTTTCACCTGTGCACAAATATATTTAGAAAAGGTTATTTTTACAATTGGCAGTGATCTCCTGGACCACTGCCTACTCCCCCGGAAACATTGTTCACAATTCACAAACAGGAAGAGGTCCAAAGCAGACCCCTTAACTTTTGCGAATGAGTTACCACTCCAACTTGGGGTCGGTAACCTTTCAATGGTTTGCAAGCAGAATTCCACTCACATGTCATTGACACAGAGAATACCAAATTGCAATTTGGAAGGGACGCCCTAAACATACCTCTTTCACATTGCAATTCGGTACACATTTCAAGTAAAAAAAAAAACGGTTTCAATATTTGTAAACCTTCTGATTCGTCGAATCTTATGGTCTACATATGCGGAAATCCTTCGCACACAAGGTCCTGAAGTCTTTCATCAATCCAAACTGTACTATTTACAGTTTTCCTTTTGATCTGAAGATTGTATGGCATGCTTTCTGAATTTTACAACTCCATAAGTCAAACAATTCATGTAGTTATTACTTTAGTTCAATCCATGCTTGAGCCTACCTAAGAATGCAGTATCGCAACAAAGACTCCGGCATGTTGGAATACCCTTAATATGTCAGAACGACAGGCAGTAGAATCTCCCTTACAGGAACTAAAATCATGTTCATCACTGGATAGCTGCCCAGCACATATTTGGGAGCACTACATTTCTTGACTCGAACCCCTTTTATGATTACTTCCAAATGTGTTTGATCTCCACCTCAGTACCCTTTCCTTGAAGAAGACATGTGGCTTACCTTATATTAAAGTTAAAAAATAAATCTGGACACACTTCCAGTTAAAACCCCAGTACCATTTTTCCCACTAACGGCAAAGCCCTGGAGGAACTACTGACCAAACACCTCTCAGATTATCTGGAAGACAGATGGGATTCTGACTGGCGGTTTGGTTTTCCACTCGAAAAGTAGCACAAAGTCAGCATATTCCTGGTCATGGAAGAGCTGAGATCAATTCTAGGTGATGGTACCTCAGTGATACTCCTATTGCTCTCTGTGGCCTTCCATATGCTCAGTCACAACATCTTGATTAAGAGACTGAAAGAGGTAGTCATATGTAGCACTGTAGTAAGTGGTTCATCTCTTTCCTTAATGGAAGCACCCGAATAATCATGCTGGAAGACGCAAGAATAACATCAGGAGTGCCTCAGGGATCTTCCATATCCTATCCGCTTTTCAATGCCTACGTTTGACTACTGATTAGACTGATTCACTGCTTTGGGTGCAAGATTTTTTTCAGCCTCTCCAGGGATATGTGATGACACATATTGTAGCAGAACATCAGTTCTCCAGAACCACATCTGACACATCTGCTGAGGGACTAGAAACCTAAGGAAAGCCTCAGTCAACAAGGAGAGGCTAAAGTGCAACCTGCTCCCCCGCTGGAAGAGAAGATCAAGTCTCAACAGAAGACAAATTACAGGGACTACCCCAGATCCCAAAGATCAGAGCACCCAGTTCTTCTTGCCTTTTCTGGTAAAGTCAAAGCCTTGTCCACTTTGAAGAGTCTCAGTTTCCTCAGAACTACTGAAAGATTGGAGGTTGGGGGAAATGTATAATGGAGGTAAATTCTATTCCAATAGAAAAGTGTCCATTAAACCCCTCTTTCCCAGCAGAAATTCTCTCAAGGAGACACAATTGCAATTGTTGTTTGTATGTGACGCAAAAACGTGCATATCTGGTGCTCTTCCAGTGGAACTAAATGCCCCTTTTTACCTTCCAGGAGAGCTCCCACTAGTCAGTCCAAGTGCTCAAAAGATCTACACAGGTGTTGTCCAAACCAAAAAAGCAAGGCACAACTAGAGATAGAGGCCATAAATCAAAGTCCATTTTCCACAGATTGAGGTTCTTGTTGTAAAACCAAAAGGAACCCATGCCCACTAGTGGTGGTGGCATGGTCTGTGATGACCTGCATCTCTCAACCCTGCACCAAGGGAGACCTGCTAAGGGGACCAAACAAATCACCGAGGTTCCTGAATAGTTCTATGGGCTCTGTAAGCAGCTGATTGACAGGTTGCTCAGTGGAGCCTCTAAACCATGAAGGATGTTTATCTTTTACCAATGTGACCTTGAGGTCATGGCTGCTGGATTGATTCCCCTGTTGTCCTCTAAGCACCATTACACGGGTCCTGTCTTGGAGCACCAGGGCAGTTGTTACAATTCTCCCAATGCTTGGACTCAGTGGAACTTTAGATTCCACAGCAAGATATGCATCCCCCATGTATCTAAGGTAAAAGGAAGTTGTACAAAGCCAAAAGGGAAGACAGCCTGCAAGATCACCACACCTGGACATTAGAGGTAAACGGAGAGGTGGATGGCTAGCACCTTCTTTCACTGTGTCAAGGACAGCGCAAATTAATTGGAGCTGCTGTTAAGACACTATGCAAAACGTGGGCCGATTAACGAAGAACACCAGCTCGTACCGCGATGCAAATGTCTAGCCAAGAAGTTTGGTGTGCAGAGGAGAACTTGAAAAGGCCGCCAATCTAGGTTTGAATACACAATGGCCCCTAACTAGCACAGAAGTACCACCATGACCTTGGGGAAGGCTCTTGATGCAGAGGTCAGGCCAAAACAGCAGGTGTGAAACTGGTAGTGTTCTATGGCGACTGTAAACCTGGTTAATATCCGATGGAAAGCGGACATGAAAAAGCGAAAGGCAGTAAATCACACTTTAACCCTAGGAAAACAGTTTTACAGTACTTCGAGGTCAATTTGCTAATTGTGCCTTGTGTTGCCCATGTAGCCACCTGGAATATGTTTCTGGCAGGTACGTGTCAGTGATCCTGTCATAGTACGTTTGGCGTGGGACTGGACCTTGAATGGAGATTAAGCTCCAGGCAAAGTATAACAGTGAGTGATATAACTGGCAATGGTGGCCTTAGCGGCCATTCGAATGGTTGCATTGCCTCAAACATTCACAAAGAGTTAGTCACTAGAATGCAGGCCACCGGTGAAGATAAAAACACAAGGTGCTTCTAACATCCAGATTGTGCAGTGTTTCCTCCACTGAGGAGGCATGCAGCGGAGGAGATGAAATTGGTACCTGTGATCTTAGTTATCCTCCAGGGGAATCTTCACTGGAGTCATAGCACTGGATTGTCCTGGCCACTAAAGAGCACTTTATAGAATAAAAATATAAACTTTTCTCTAGAAAAGTGTTTTTTTTTTTTTTATCAGGACAATTTTGCCAACTTATTGAAGGCTATATTGCCCTGCATTGCCCTGGCCACTTGCGGGATCCCAAGCACTTTATAGAATACAAATATATACTTTTTTCTAGAAAAGTGTTTATTTTTGTTTTAAAATCAGGACAACTTATTGAAGGCTTTTTTGCACTGAATTATCCTGGCATCTTGTGGGATCCCTAGCACTTTATAGAATAAAAATACAAACTTTTCTCTAGAAAAGTGTTTTATTTGTTTTAAAATCAGGACCATTCTGGCAACTTATTGTAGGCTATATTGCCCAATTTTTCTCTTTCGTTAACAAAGCAGCTATTGTTTATTTTAAAACGTTGCTTTATAAAGAAAAGTGGTGAGCAAAACTCTTTCACAAACCTTATGGAAAAGAAAAGTGAGGAAAAGGAGGGCAATGTGGATATAGGCTACATCCTGAAGAGGCTGAAAACCCATCACTGCTCTCTTTAAGGGACAGTATCCAAACTCTTTTCGATCAGGGACTTAGGGTCCTGGCTGGTCTATATTTACTGTTTCTAGTCTTCCTCAACGGAGGAGTGAGGGTTACGTATGACTTCGATGAGGAGTCCCCTAAAGGAGAATAAAGATGACCGGAATGCTTCATTTCCTTCTCCTTCAGAGGATTTCTACTGATCTTAATAAGCACTGAATAGAATACCAAGTCCATCCCAAACATTAAGTCGTGGTAGAAAGAATCTATAGCCAGCTCTAATCAAACACATTCCTCCAAAAAAGCATGTCTTGCATGGGCATCTGCTATAGAATCTGATCTCATGTGGACTCTAAACAGGAGGGCCACCTTATAAATCTCTGCTAGGAGACATTTCTCAACAAAGCGGTGCCTGAAGCTTTACCCCTCCCCCCCAGTCAAACAGACTTTGGGTTTATCCATCAAGGAACTATTTGCTTTCTCATAACAGTGAACTATACACAAGACAATCTGTCTGGATATGGACTGCATGGAGGTGGGCAAACCAATACAAGCAGACCAATTGTGTGCAGACAGTCACACCTCTGAATGAATATCAAAATAAAACTTAAGAACCCCCATTACATCAATAAAGTGTAAAGACCTTTGAACTGGAGTACAAGGACTCTGCAAAAATCTAGTAAGCCATTAGTCTGATTAGCATGAAAGTCAGAGGCCACACTGGGAATAAAGCGTAGGTGTGTCCTAATGAGCACCTCACACTTACGGAAGGTTTTGTATTGTTCTTGGGAACATAAGGCTGGACCTTCAATAATCCTGCGTGTCAATGTGATAGCTACTAACAAAGCAGCCGTCTGTGAAGTATGCCACAAGGTGTCCCTATGAAACGATTTGAAAGGGGGATTAAAAAAAATAGCTTGAGCTCCCAAGGAGAAGAAGGTCTTTTAATTGATGGGAAACCCCTTTTAATGCCACTCAGGACGTTTTATAGAACAGGGACCCCAGAGAAAGAAGCTTTTGAAGGACATCTGTAAGCCAGCTGTAAGATTTACATTTAATGAAGAGCAACGCAAGCCTGATCCAGCCAAAGAAAGGATGGAAGGAAATACTGCTTCATCCTCCCACATCTTTGGATCACTATTTTTCTCAATACACCTGTTGCAGAATCTCTTCTATTTCAAGGTAAAGGAAGCTGTGGTAGACTGGCATTTGGCTTCTTTTAATATGTCCATACATTCCTAAGGAAGGTTTAGATGTCCTACTGTATGAATTTTGCAGCCAAGCGACCAAATTCAAGCATATTAAGCTAGGGTTTATCTTGCGTGTGGTCGGGCTCTTGCCCCTGAGTCGCTCTTGAGAGGGACAGGGAATCGGTGCATGCAGTGATCCAGCTGTTAAAGCTATTGATGGCTTTTGGGAAGCTGCTGGTGTGGTTGAGGCAGTGTGCAGAGATCTTCAATCATGTCAGATCTTAAAATTATATTTCTGGGGTCCATCTTAGTTAAACAGAAAATTATACAACCAGTGATTGGAGCCTTTCAAAATTCTAATATGTGATTCATGTTATCCAAAAAAACATTATTTAGAAAATCTACTAAATTGTTGAAATAGTTCATTACCCATCTTTGCATCAAATTGTACTCTAGGAGTGGCTTTTCTTCTAAAGTGAGGTCCTTTGGACGAGAAGGTAAATTGAGACATGGAATAGAAACATGCCTTAACAGCTCATCTTTCCGATTTATTTGCACAGACATAAGCAAAAAGCACTCCTTCAATTTCTTTAAAAAAACAGGAGTGTAATATACATGGAAGCGCCTTAAAAAATTATGGTATTCTGCCTATATTTGAGAGGGGGAGAGGATTCCATTTTATAAATAATGATTTTACTTTATGGATTAGAGATGAATATCTTAGTTCAGACACGTCATCTGAATAAGTACTCACTTGTAAGCCCAAATATCATTTTGTCCTATCATTAGTGCCTGTAGTTCTAATACTAAAGTATCTATATGGAAATTACATAATACAGTTTCAGTTTTCTGTTTGTTGATTTCTACCCTCCTAACTTTTGAAGTTGTGTAAAAATGTTCACATTTCTTTGCAGTATGCCGGGCTTAAAAACCATGATATCATCAGCAAAGAGTTAGATTTTTGACATTTTCTGAATGTGTGTTTTTACTGTTATATCACTTAGCAATAGGGAGCGGCTCTATGAAAATGGGCATTATCGACTGCCCAGTTGGAGGTTTAATACTTCATTGGTATTTCAAATCTAGTGAAAGGTCAGACAGATGAAGCACCTCTTTAAGATACACAAGCCCTCACCCTCTGAAGTGGTATGCTTCATCATCAGACGTGCTCAGCAGGCCCCAGGAAAAGGACCCTTAGCCAGAGATCTTTTTCTTTATCCAATGTTAAAACTTTTTGCATGAAGGAAGAGTTGTGAAATAACAACAATGCCCCAGTCATGCAGGATAAGTGAGCATGGCACACTGAAAGAACACGTAGTCATGCAATGGTAGTGATAATGTCCTTACATGTTATGAAAGGGGCATGGTCCCCCTAGAATGCCAGTGAGTCACTTCTCGAACTATCATCTAAGAAAGGCACAATTTGTACATCAAAGCGCGTAGTCTCAGCATCTCCAATCAGGTGGTCAAAAGTAGAAATCCTACATACTTCTTCATAAAGAACGGTGGAGAACCTACCCGCTCGCCGGCATTCTGAAAGTGTTTGCAAATGTGACGGTGCAGGTACTTAGCACTACCACTGGTTCAATTGTGCTCAAGGCGTGTCAGCCTAACGTCAGCAGAAGTCATTCCCATGTGTCTGAAACCACATATGTGTGAGGCATCCAGTACTGAGTGAAAAGGGGCTGCCATGTTGGATGGGTAAAGGGGCCTTTATATACACTTGATCGAGCTGAATGAGACTGCAAAAAAGTTTGTCTGAAAAACGTTTTATCACACAAACAAAAAATATTGGATGTTGTACTAAAGAAAGGAATATGCTTGGAGCCTTCAAGGTGGAAGGAATTTGAGTCCTAAAATATTTGGAGTACCAAAAAATTGAGCCGATAACACAACTAGGCCCCCCATTACGGGTCTGGCACTCACTAGACCGCCAGACTTGCGGTGGCGTTCCGACTGCAACATTACAACCATGGTGGTCGGGCTGCGGTGGGACCGCCAGGATCAGAGATCCCAGCAGTTTGGCAGCCCTAATCCACAAGGACAGTGCTGCAAGCAGCGCTGCTCTGGGGATTACGACCTCGCTCTCTGCCAGTGGTTTCATGGAGGTACCACCGCCATGAAAAGGATGGCGAAGAATGGGTGCATGGGGCCCCAGGGGGTCCCTGCACTGCCCATGCACTTGGCATGGGCAGTGCAGGGACCCCACTCGCCAGCACCCTTGCAATGTTCTTTGCTTAGCAGACAGTGAACAATGCGAGGGTGCTGGTGCACTCTGCATCCTAAAGCATTGCCGCCGGCTCAAATACGAGATGGAGACAATGCTGTAGGCTGTTCCTGCTAGGCCAGTGGGCGGAAAGTCAGGTTCCGCCCACTGACCTAGCGGGAATCTCTTAATGGGCCCAGTATGGCGCCAACCTCCCTGACGGAAGTTCGGCTGACGGTCTAAACTGTCTGCAAAACTCGTAATGAGGCCCATAATGTGCAAAGTGAAAAAATCTATAAGGTCTTTGTAAAGAGATACTAGAAAGAATTCTAGAAAAATCTTGGGAAAAGGTTAAACTTTGGCAGAATTTGTTTTTTAAAAAAACAAAATATTCCGGAGCCTGTACAATACAAATTAACTTGCCACGTGGGCAATAATAAAATATCCCTCTACTCGCTGAGTAGATGGGGATCTGGGGAAACTCTTTATTTCAATTCTGAAAAGAGCATGTGAAAATGCCATACCCAACCACTTGTACTGTATGGGAGTGGATCAAGTTGTTAGATCAATTGTGTTGTGTCTGACTGGTGTATCAAACAAGTAATGTGGTTATCAACAGAAATCTCAATATAGTAATATGGCCACTGACACATTATATGCAATCACTTGTAAGAAAATGTAAACAAATTATGCTTTGGACATGATATTCTGTTTGTGAAGCACAGTAATCATGTTGTGGGCCTTAGTGTTTGACGACAGGTAGCTCTTATTTGTTTTCTAAGGGATCCCTTACTTAATAAAGGTTCATCTAAGGTATTTCATCAATAAGCCCAAGAATATCTGTTCTGAGTTTGTAAATCCAATGCTGTTCTTTATTAAGAAGTTTCTTTAGTATATCTGGTCCATTATGTAATTTCTCTGGAATAATCTACTTCAAATCATTAGGGGTAGGATTTTTCAAAATGTAGTGCTTTGTATGTTTTGTTGCTGTCTGTTGGCATCTGACTCTGCTGAGGTGTTCATTATCCCCTTGAGGCCCTCACGGGTGATTTCTGTGAGGTGACAGATGTTGCAATTCCATAGAGATAATGATCCTTGGAAGACCTTTGGCAGTGAACACTGTGGTACCATAGATCTCCAGGGTCTTGTGTGGACTAATTGATCTTGCAGTTTTTTATTAAAGCAATCAAGATTTTAGGTAAACCAATTTTCCTCATATTCAGGGTGTTACATTGTTTAATACTAATGTTTTTGATATCATTGGACCTTGGAGTAAAGATAGTTACACAGGTAATCTGGTCATTCTTTAGTTTGTAAAACATATCTAGTAGTGTTTCTCTGTTATTTCTTGCTCTTTTTCTTGTGTTAGGAATGATTTTCTCTGGATATTATGTATGTGTGTATATGTGTATATATATATATATATATTATATGGAAAATGTCACTTACCCAGTGTACATCTGTTCGTGGCATGTTGCGCTGCAGATTCACATGCTGTGCACTTTTCCTGCCATCTAGTGTTGGGCTCTGAGTTGTTTTCTTCGGAGAAGTCTTTTTGAGTCACGGGACCGAGTGATTCCTCCCTTTCAGCTCCATTGCGCATGGGCATCGACTCCATCTTAGATTGTTTTCCCGGCATAGAGTGAGGTAGGAGTGGTAGAATGAGGATACTAAAGATGTCCATGCAATGGAATAGATATGTATGTACATAATTTGTGGTAAAGGAATATTTATTTACATATATACAATTTAAATGCAACTTAAACGGCTACAGGCTCCCTGGGAGGTGGGAGGGCGCATGTGAATCTGCAGCGCAACATGCCACGAACAGATGTACACTGGGTAAGTGACATTTTCCGTTTGATGGCATGTGTAGCTGCAGATACACATGCTGTGCATAGACTACAAAGCAGTAATCCTCCCGAAAGCGGTGGTCAGCCTGTAGGAGTTGAAGTTGTTTGAAATAATGTTCTTAGTACAGCCTGTCCTACTGTGGCTTGTTGTGTTGCTAACACATCTACACAGTAACGTTTAGTAAAGGTATGAGGTGTAGACCAAGTGGCTGCTTTACAAATCTCTGTCATTGGTATATTACCTAAAAAGGCCATTGTTGCTCCTTTCTTTCTAGTGGAGTGTGCCCTTGGTGTAATGGGTAAGTCCCTTTTAGCTTTGAGGTAACAGGTCTGAATGCATTTGACTATCCATCTGGCTATGCCCTGTTTGGATATAAGGTTACCGGCATGGTGTTTTTGGAAAGCAAAGAACAATTGCCTATTTTTACAAAATGATTTTGTCCTGTCTATGTAGTACATTAGCGCTCTTTTAATGTCTAATGTATGCAGTGCTCTTTCTGCTACCGAGTGTGGTTCAGGGAAGAAGACTGGGAGCTCTACTGTTTGGTTTAGATGAAACAGTGAAATGACTTTTGGTAAACATTTTGGATTTGTGCGGAGAACCACCTTATGTTTGTGTATTTGTATAAAAGGTTCTTCTATAGTAAACGCCTGTATTTCGCTAACTCTTCGTAGTGAAGTGATGGCTATTAGAAAAGCTACCTTCCAAGTTAAGAATTGGATTTGGCAAGCATGCATGGGTTCAAAAGGTGGGCCCATGAGTCGTGTAAGTACAATATTAAGATTCCACCAGGGTACTAGTGGGATTCTTGGAGGTATGATCCTTTTTAGTCCTTCCATAAAGGCTTTAATAACTGGGATTCTAAAAAGTTACTTTATATGTTTAATCTGCAGGTAAGCAGAGATTGGGGTAAAATGAATTTTGATGGAAGAAAAAGCGAGATTTGCTTTTTTGTAGGCGTAGTAAATAAATCACAATGTTTTGTATGGAGGCCTCTAACAGTGTGATTTGGTTTGCTTGGCAGTAGAAAACAAACCTTTTCCATTTATTAGCATAACAATGCCTTGTTGTCGGTTTTCTTGCCTGTTTAATGACTTACATACACTCATTTGAAAGGTTTAGATAGCCAAATTCTAAGACTTCAGGAGCCAGATTGAGTATTGCTGGATTGGGGTGTCTGATCTGTTGTTTGTGTTGTGTTAACAGATCTGGTCTGTTTGGGAGTTTGATGTGAGGTACTACTGAGAAGTCCAACAGTGTGGTGTACCACGGTTGGCGAGCCCACGTTGGCGCTATGAGTATTAGTTTGAGTTTGTTTTGACTCAGTTTGTTGACTAGGAAAGGAATGAGTGGGAGAGGGGGAAAAGCGTAAGCAAATATCCCTGACCAACTGATCCATAGAGCATTGCCCTTGGACTGAGGGTGTGGGTACCTGGATGCGAAGTTTTGGCATTTTGCGTATTGTTTTGTTGCAAACAGATCTATGTCTGGTGTCCCCCAGCGGTAGAAGTAATCTTGTAGAATCTGGGGATGTATTTCCCACTCGTGAGTTTGCTGGTGATCTCGACCGAGATTGTCGGCTAACTGATTGTGAATGCCTGGTATGTATTGTGCTATCAGGCGAATGTTGTGAATTGCCCAATGCCAAATTTTTTGTGCTAGGAGGCACAGTTGTGACGAGTGTGTCCCCCCTGTTTGTTTAAATAGTACATTGTTGTCATATCGTCTGTTATTGACAAGAATGTATTTGTGGACTAGAAGGAGTTGAAAAGCTTTTAGTGCTAGAAAGACTGCTAGTAGTTCTAAGAGATTTATGTGAAGTTGTTTTCGTTGATTGTCCCACTGACCTTGTATACTGTGATTGTTGAGGTGTGTTCCCCACCCAATCATGGAAGCGTCTGTTGTGATAATGGCGTGAGGCACTGGGTCTTGAAATGGCCGCCCTTTGTTTAAATTTACAGGGTTCCACCATTGAAGCGAGGTGTATGTTTGGCGGTCTATCAACACTAGATCCTGAAGTTGACCCTGTGCCTGCGTCCATTGTTTTGCTAGGCACTGTTGTAAGGGCCGCATGTGTAGCCGCGCGTTTGGGACAATAGTGATGCATGAGGACATCATGCCTAGTAGTTTCATTACAAAACAGACCATGTATTGTTGGTTTGGTTGTATGCTTGACCTTATATTTTGAAACGATTGAACTCTTTGTGGACTTGGATTGGCAATTGCTTTTTGCGTGTTGAGTGTGGCTCCCAAGTATTGTTGTATTTGGGATGGTTGCAAGTGAGATTTTTGGTAATTTATAGATAACCTTAGTTTGTGTAGAGTATCTATTACATATTGCGTGTGACTTTGACACCGGTGTGGAGTGTTGGCTTTTATTAGCCAATCGTCTAGATACGGGAATACGTGCATGTGATGTCTTCTTATATGAGCTGCTACTGCACCTAGGCATTTTGTGAATACTCTGGGTGCTGTTGTTATCCCGAAGGGGAATACTTTGAATTGGTAATGGTTGCCCTGTATTGCAAATCTGAGGTACTTCCTGTGAGATGGATGAATGGGTATGTGGAAATACGCATCCTTTAGATCCAGTGTTGCCATGTATTCTCCCTGTTTTAGTAAGGGAACTATGTCTTGTAGTGTAACCACGTGGAAATGATCTGATTTGATGAAGAGATTTAACGTCCTGAGATCTAGAATTGGTCTTAGTGTTTTGTCTTTTTTGGAAGTAAGGAAATATAGGGAGTAAACCCCTGTTCCTTTTTGATGGTGGGGTACTAGTTCTATGGCTTGTTTTGTTAGTAGTGCTTGCACCTCTATTTGTAGTAGGTCTAGATGTTGTGCTGACAGTTTGTGCGTCCTTGGGGGAACATCTGGAGGGAATTGTGTGAACTCTATGCAGTAACCATGTTCGATAATTGATAGAACCCATGTGTCCGTGGTAATGTCTGACCAATTTTTGTGGTATTTTGTTAATCTTCCCCCCACTGGTGATGTGTGTTGGGGGAGTGTGACCTTGAAGTCACTGCTTGTTACTAGGGGTCTGCTTGGCAGGCTGAAATGTTCCCCTTGCTCTTGGGTACTGTCCCCTGTATGAACCCCACGAAACCCCTCTCTCTGGTACTGAGGGTGGTAAGTGGGTTTTGTTTGGGAGGTGGATGGCTCTGAGGGTTGCTGTCTAAACCCTCCCCTAAACTGTGGCTTCCTAAATGTTCCCCTATACTGGGAAGAGTAGAGCGCGCCCATGGCTTTGGCCGTGTCTGTGTCCTTTTTCATTTTCTCTATCGCAGTGTCCACCTCCGGCCCAAATAGTTGTTGTTGGTTGAACGGCATATTTAAAACCGCCTGCTGTATTTTTGGCTCATAACCAGAACATCGTAGCCATGCATGCCTCCTGATGGTAACTGCTGTATTGACAGTCCGTGCTGCTGTATCAGCAGAGTCCAGTGCAGAACGGATTTGGTTGTTGGAGATGGCCTGTCCCTCCTCCACCACCTGTTGAGCCCGTTTTTGATGTTCCTTTGGTAAATGTTGGATAATATCCTGCATTTCGTCCCAATGTGCTCTGTCGTAACGGCCGAGGAGGGCTTGTGAGTTGGTGATATGCCACTGGTTGGCCGCTTGAGACGCCACTCTTTTTCCTGCTGCGTCGAATTTACGGCTTTATCAGGGGGTGGCGCATCCCCCGACGATTGAGAATTTGCCCGCTTTCTTGCGGCTCCCACTACAACAGAGTCTGGAGGGAGCTGCTGTGTGTAATAAACACAGGGTCTGACGGGGGAGGTTTATATTTTTTCTCTACCCTCGGTGTAATGGCCCTTCCTTTGACCAGTTCCTGAAAGACATGTTGTGTATGCTTAAGCATGCCTGGTAACATTGGCAGGCTTTGATATGAAGCATGCGTGGATGCCAGTGTGTTAAAAAGAAAGTCATCCTCCACTGGTTCTGAGTGCACAGTGACATTATGGAATGTTGCTGCCCTAGCCAGTACTTGCGTGTAGGATGTGCTATCCTCTGGAGGAGAAGGCTTTGAAGGATAACACTCAGGACTGTTGTCTGAAACTGGGGGTCGTATAGGTCCCAGGGGTCTGCATCGTCTTGCGTCAGCACAGTATGTGTGGGTGACTGTGCGATTGGTGTGCCAACTGGTGACCTTGTCTGTTGCGGCGAGTGAGGTGGCGACGTTTGTGGTGAGAAATGTGGGAGTGGTGACCTTTCTCTAACCACCTTTGCATTTGGTGGCTCAGTTTCAGTCTCATGAAAACCCAATTTTCTTTTAAACTTGAGCGGAGGGATGGTTTGAATTTTCCCTGTGTCCTTTTGGATTTGTAGCCTTGGTTGAGTTTGGTCAAGCTCTTCCAAATCCAGCTCCTGCTCAAACCTGTGCCTCTCTTTAAGTTGTTGAGAGAGCCCATGTTCTTCCGTATAAGAAGTCTTTTTCGTCTCCAAAGCCGTTTTTTTCGGTACTGAAACACCCATGGATACGGTCGGTCTCGGCTCCGAGAGGCCCTTTCGAGGCTTGTTCGGTTCGACCAATCGATGTCGACTCTTTTCGATGCCGGTTTCTCGTCCCGAGTCGGAAGACTTCGGCATGATCTTGGCCTTTTTCGGTGCCGAAGATGTTATTTGGTCACCACTTTTTTTGTGGGTCGAGCCATGGCCTTCCGGCAGTGGCGTCCCCGAGGCCTTCTGTTTCTTCACCTGAGTTTGGGGCTGGGTCGGGGCAGGTGTACTCACTTTTTGTCCTGCCGTAGGAGGCCGTTCTCCGTCGGAGTCATCCGATTCCGAACACTGGATCGAAATAGTCATCTTTTCCTCCTCGACATCGAGGTGTTGTGTCGACTTCGATGCCTTCTGCAAACGCCTTGCTCGTCGATCTCTTAAGGTCTTCTTGGATCGAAAAGCCTTGCAGCCCTCACAGGTATCCTCTCTGTGTTCTGGCGACAAACACAGATTACAGACCCGATGCTGGTCTGTATAAGGATAGTTGGCGTGACACGTCGGATAGAAACGGAAGGGAGTCCGGTCCATGAGTCTTCGACAACGGGTGTGGTCGGGCCGACCAGGCCTCGGTTGAGTGTGGAAGCCCCAAAGGGCCGCCGAAGCGGTTGTGTCGTCGGTGCCGATATATCTATATTAAACCGGTCCCGAACGTAACAATACCGACGGATTTCGATGTTTTTCAAAATGTTCCCCATTCGAATTACGGAGCGAAGAGGAACACGTCCGAACTCGATGGCGGAAAGAAAATAATCTAAGATGGAGTCGATGCCCATGCGCAATGGAGCCGAAAGGGAGGAGTCACTCGGTCCTGTGACTCGAAAAGACTTCTTTGAAGAAAAACAACTTGTAACACTCCGAGCCCAACACTAGATGGCAGGAACAGTGCACAGCATGTGTATCTGCAGCTACACATGCCATCGAACATATATATATATATATGTATCTTTATCTCTGAATTTGCTGGACAGGTTGGCAGCTTGGTTATCAAAGTCTTCGAAGTGGCTACAGTTTCTGTTTATATATAATTTCCCAAACTGTAGCTTCTGTTGTAGAGCCTTTGGGTGATGGCTGTCATATCTTAACAAACTGTTGCTATCAGTGGCTTTATGCTATGTTGTGGTTGTCAATCTTCCATTACCAATATTGATGGTGAGATCCTGAAAGGGTATTTTCTCCATAGAGTATGCAGCACCCGCCCAGCGAGCAGCATGGCCCTATGATAAAGCATGCCACTTCAGTGGGTGAGGGGCTTGTGTATCTGATAAGGGATGCCTCGTCTGTCTGTCTTTCACTAGATTTGAAATACCAATCTAGTATTAAACCTCCAATGTAACAGCACACTACATTGTTGTATGATTATTCTAGTAACTGGGAGATGTGTGCTGTACTGTCAAATCCTCTACAGCCCCTTCCTTGTTGTTCGTGGAAAGGGCGCATCCCTCTCTGGTTCCACTTTCAACTTTGCATGAACCAATATTTATGGAATTCACAATTAATCTGGTCTTTGCTCCTCTATAAATTTTAGGAAATATCCTTGCAAGTTGGGAGGGTAACTCAAGGCATCTAAAATGTTAAAAAGACCTTTTCAGCTTGGAAGATCAAATGTCTTCTCGGCATCTAAAAAAACATCTGTGCTGGAGTTCAATTGCTATAAAAAAATTATTAGTATTGGTGGCTAATTGTCCACCAGAGATAAATCCATTTAGATGTTTATTGATCAGCTTACTGGCTATCTCACTCATTCAATTCGTCAATAATTTTCTTATTATTTTACGGTCCTTCTTGAGAAGATTAATCAGCTATATGAAGTTAAATGTACAGGATTTTTATCCGTCTTAAGGACCATCACCTTCCTGTGTCGAAAGAAGGAAGACTTGCCAATTTCAAGATATGCTTATTAAAATTTCAGGTTTTTTTTTTAAGGAAAAATCCATAGGGAATCCATCTTTTCCACTAGTTTTCCCATTTGAAAAAGATTTGATAACAATATCCAGTTCTTCCAATGTAAATCCGAAGCTTGTGCTCAGATCAATATAGGCATAGGGAGACATTTAAGAAAGTTCTGTAATTTGCTGGGATCTAGTTCTTGATGATCATATAATGCTACAACAACATTTCATGTATTAATTTTATATCAGTAATTCGGATCTTGGTTTGAGAGCTATAAAATGCCTTAATCACAATTTTTCACATTTGCCATGCTAGAAACAACCCTGAATACTCACTCTTCTCATATACTTTTTGCATATAAGTTTTACTATTTAGATAGGTCTTCTTATAATAGTAAGTCAGGTCTTGATTTGTCTTCTCCAGGGACTAGTGATATGCCCCATTCTCTATAGGTATCTATTGTGGACTTGTTAAGCCAGGACTTTGTTGATTTAGTTTTACCTCTTTCAGCTATATACTGGGTTATTATAGTTACCCTAAAAGTGGCTTTAAACGCATCCCACAACATGTATGCATTGGCTGACTGCTCATTCCGTAAAAGGAACAGGGTCATGTCTGATTTAATTTCTGAGAACCAATATTTCTCTTCCAAATGGAGCTTGTTAGGGGGCCACCTGTAAGGAAACTGAGGTTTCATAATATTCATTTGCACCGTAGAATGGTCCGAGAAACCAATAGGATGATGATCATATTGCTTAATGATGAAATCAGACGTTATTTTGTCTTGTTTCACAATATTCAGAACAAGCACTGGCAAAGGTAATAGGTCTCGCTTTTACTCTCTGGCAATGCTGAATAGCACTTTTGCCAGTTGCTTCATTCTGTCGACTCATACATGTGTCTTCAGGCATGTGTCCATGTACAGAATGATGCAGGAGCCATTTTATTTTTATTCACCAATCTAAGATGGTGGGTGCCATTTTGGTCGCTCAATAAAAATAATAATTTGTGCGTTCAAAGGTGCTTTTATGGAGGCCTAGCAACAATATGGGGCCTGGCCCTCCAAATAAAATAAAATAAAATAATTTTAAAAAGACTTGTGGGGCAGAGTCAATGGAAGAGAGGGAGGAAGCCGCAGAAAGTGGCGGGTGGACTTTTACATTAAAAATTAAGCCCGGTTGAAGGAAACATGGTGCAAACAACAGAGATAGCAACACTGGAGGAGGGGAGAAGAAGACAAAGTCCGGAGTTGATGGGATTTGGGGCAGGAGAAAAGAAGGTGGAAGACATCAACACAGGAGATGGCAGAAATTAGCAAGGGGAAAATACCATGAAGGAGAGAGCTAAAGAAAAACACATGCACACTCTCAGAATGCTCAACTTAAAAGAAAAAAGTGGTTCCCTAAAGGTAAGCAGAGGAAGAATACATGTCAGCCAAGCAAAAGAATCGTAAAGAGGCTATGCCCAAGGGGTGGGATAAACACAAGATGGACAAGGCAAGCTATCAAATAAGAAGCAAGCAAATCAGAGTGACACTAAAGCCAGCCAATGGTAAGCAATGGTCGGCTAAAAGCCCACTGCAAGTTCTTGGTAAGCACACAACAGTTATTTTCCAACCAGATCACTTACACTCGCTGGTAGGCGAGACCTAAAAATATCAAAACAATAATTGTTGGTGACATCACAAGTTCCAACTTCAGCCTTCCATTACAAGGAGGAAACTGAGCTAAGTACAAGTGAGTTTCCTAAGAATAAGACCATTTACTGAGTGTGTCTTAAAGCTGCAAGGTAGTGACTAACAGTGTCAGTCAGTTGATTCCTTGTAGGTCTTAAGGCACATTCACAACACAAAAGATATTTTCACAGAATATGGGAAACAAAGAAAACATCTCTCAGGTTTTAAGTTCATGATTGTTTTAATCATTAGGTAACCACAGGGAAAACATTAAAACTTAAACTGTTTTATTATGATATTGTTATTTGATATGTCAAATTACAAGGGTATGATGTAACAAAGTTACAAACTTATATATGCAATATTTACATTATATAGGCAAACGTAACAAGCTATAATCTTATACATAAAAAGGAAATACACCAATGGCCAGGGTTAGAAACAAAATCATATGTCACTTAGTAATAAAAAAGCAATTTAAAATTTGAATGGCAATAATGCACAAGTGAGGCACTTTCGAGGTCGGTAAGATGAGGGGCCAATGGCGCTGTGCAAGACGTAGAGGACCAACCGATGTCTGTAGAAATAAAACTGCACGTACCAACTATACCGCAGAATCACATGACAAAAACCAAACCAGCTAAGATTTCTTTATAGGCTGAAGCTCTTCAAAATAACAACTTGGCTGTTTTTTGTTTGTTAGAGGAGACGGAAGAATGTGTGACCGAAGCCATGTTATGTGCATTTAGATAGCGATGCTACCCCATGGGGGTAACCAAGTGCTTTGCGAATAAGAGCTTACCGTCCTTATATAGATGCTGATGGCGTCAGATGAGTCTTAAGTTGTCTATCGGTGCAACAAAGCATGCAGTGTCAACACCCAGCCAGAGGGTTATAGGAAAAACTTTCAGCTCCAAGTGACTGACAGTCATTTTTGGATCTCCATTTAATGTTTTGTGAATTTGTTTCTGTGTGTTCTCAGGTGACAAATAGAAAAGATTCAACAGTTGAGGGATGCAAACCACAGAACACGCAAACCCACCAATTTTCCAGGACACCCAAATATGTCAAAGCACTGCCATATTCGCCTAACGGAGACTGTACGTTCAAGGGTGACTCTACAAGCCCCAAAGTAGCTGAGAAGTCTTAATGACAAGGTTGAAGGAAGGAGGACATTTTCTGTCCTGCTCATCTTACACAACAGATACACTCTTTCCTGGGCACCAATAGACGATAGTTATTCGTAGTTTAGCTACAGGAAGAAACAATGTGCAAGTCATGACTTTTAGCAACAGCGTGCCTGCAGTGGGGTAGTAAGTGCCTGATATCCCTCCTGAATGAACGGCTCACAGTTCCAATGAACCTAAGTGCTTTGGCCCTAGACCAGATGGCTTTCCTGCAGGTAGGTGGTAACAAATCACCAAAGACCTGTGAAATCCTGCTGCAACGCCACAAAAACAAGCCGCACAGATTTTGTAGTCTGTGCAGGTTTAACACTGTGAACAATCTAATATACGAAATACCATGACTCAAACAAATTGTAAAATCTTTAATTTTGCATTTAAAAGGTAACGCTTTCTTTAAAGTGCTCAAAACTTCCTTTCAAATGTGTACAGTATCACCAAAAGTAAAAGCAGATGTCTGAAAACGAAGCCCACTTCTCCTAAGCAAAATACACTCCTTTCAAACCTTATATCATGGAAGTGCAACTTTATTTCAGAGGGCTAGATGCATGCTAGATTTTTAGTGTAACAACTATGTAAAGAAATTCCATTTATAGTCAATGTATAACATGTGGATATTATGAGAATCTGGCATGGACCCATCCCTTGTGGCTCAAAGATGAACACCTCTCTGCTAGAGCTCTGAACCTAAAAGGAAGTGACTATGCACATCACCTTTTTACTGTTATGATTGTACCTTTCATGATTCTATTGATTCGAAATAAAGGAAAATGAATGAAAGACTATGCACATAAAATGCATCCAATAGTGCGAGCTGCATGTTTGCCCAAAAAAGTAATCAGAAGGCCATAGCCTTCGTCAGTGAATGAAATTCTGAATGAGCAGGGCGTGTGAGAAATCACTGAATTTTGTTGACATATAAACTCTCCTGTTCTACCGAGCAGCACAGACCAAGACATATCTGCCTTCCTGAAGCAACTGTGTGACTTGTACTATTACGATGGGATATTAAAGTGCCTCTTGCATCATTGAGCAGGTGCAGATCTAGCATGGAAGGATGTTTTTGTTTCTTATGCAAGACAATTGATTAATTTCAATGCCTGAGAAGTACTATTCTCTGTATATGCACCTTTAATCTTCCCTTTACTTAATTCAAGCAACTTCGCCGAAATTAAATACTCTGTCGCAAATGTGACTGATATCTATACTATTACAACAGTATTATATCCTATGGTACTTGTAATACGGCAGATGGGATATCCATCGTGTTTGGGATGGAGCCAAGCTCTAAATCCAGCCCTTGATCTTGCCTGTAGTGCAAAGGGGCACCCACCGTTATATCCCCACTCTTGGCTTTCGAGACATTCTTTGCTGGTGTTCGACTTCTAATGCTGAGCTCCCCGCAGCACACAATGCTTGTGGACCCTTGTTTGATTGAGTGACCAACTCTTAGTGAGACTTTTTTAATAAGAAGTTCATTCTTACTCATAATTTATCATGGGCACTATCTTACACTCTTTGCATTGTGCCACAAAAACTTAACCAGGAGGGATTTTGTTGACTAATTTTCCTTGACTCAGCTGGGCGAGATCCTTGAGTCAAGTGCATACTTTAACCAGTCACGGAGGAGGCCTTGCGAGAAGGCCACCACCACCAGACAAGAAAACACAGAGGTACACTACTAAAATGGCAAGTAAGTGAGGAGAGGCTGAAGAAATGAATTATGATTATAGTGAAGGAAAGGCAGCACAGGCAACGAAAAAGAAGTCTTTTCAATTCTTACGGGAACTAGAAAGCATACAAGGCAAGGGAGTTATATGCCAATCAGAGAGGGTATTTAGGAGACAAAGATAGTAGCAAGCTCTGTGATCACATCAAAGGAATTTCCTACAGAATGTAAAAGACACAAAAGGTAAAAGAATGAAATCTGGGGAACAATGTAGGTGTGAAACCAGAGATCACGTAGGTTTTACGGAGTAAATTAGTCGAGTCG
Organism: Pleurodeles waltl; assembly: GCF_031143425.1. Classification (NCBI taxonomy): domain Eukaryota; kingdom Metazoa; phylum Chordata; class Amphibia; order Caudata; family Salamandridae; genus Pleurodeles; species Pleurodeles waltl. The sequence goes on from NC_090448.1 coordinate 1,154,945,648, forward strand.
ATTTGACTCTTAACTAATGCCAAATTCTCTGTATCTATGGATCAATGTTTCCATTTCCTGAGCCCCCTTTAATTAATCTCTTATTAGCATTTATTACTTTCTCAGGAGTGCTCTGCCATTTAAAGACCTAGTTTCTTGCAGAAGTCAGCATTTGGCTGAAGCTCCGTTTAAAAAAAAAATATTTTATCCAAATAACATGGCATAGGAAGTAATGAGGTCGAAGGAAGACCACAGAATATAGCAATAATTAACTCCAGCAAAGCCTGTAACAATGATAGGTTATATTATCTGGTCTTCTTTCATTTCCAACAGCTGAATGCCCATCTCAATAGACCAGCATTTCTTTCTATTTTGGAAACCACAGGCTTTAGTATTTGCTAAATACTACATCACTAAAAATGGCGACTCAAGTTTTCTAAATAGAAGACATACTAGACCTTAGAACATATCTGTTATCGTGTATCACTTGAAGTGCGTCTGCTCCTAAAGTAATGACAATGGGACAGAAGACGCACAGAATCACCATCAGATGTAGTCTAATGCATTTGTTGCATAGGTAGATGGAAGAAACCCAAAACTTTATGAAGCAGACAAAGCTAACACATCTTCCTTGTCTATGATTTTATTAAATGCATACAATTAATGTGGCAATAGAGTTGAATGCTTGCAGGGATAATGATCCAGGCAAGGCAGAAAGGGTGCTTCGTGTCACTGGGAGGCCTGTGAGAAGATGTCTAAGGTAAGCATCTGTTGCTTCTTGACAAAGCATACTGCATTGACCATGATGGATCAGGGCTTGGCCGACATTAGAACTGTGCTAAATGTTCCAAGTCAAGAATCACAGATCAAAAATGTCAGCTATCAGGAAAACAGGAGAGTGTGTCTGACCTTAAAATCTTGATTGAGAGTTTTATGTAAGTGTGCAGAAGAATTAAGCTTTTAGTTTGCATTTTGTTTTGGTTCTCAAAAAATGTCTACATTGCAAGGGAAGAGGGGCCTTGCTCCAAAGAGGTTCAAGGTTTCTTAAAAGGAGCGCACAAATGTCACTGAGCGGTTGTCCAGAAGCATCCATGGAAGTTCTAGTCTCTCAACTTAAGTGACTCTAACAGGTCTGGCAGGTTCTCAACGGCCTTGCACAATTGTTCACTTGAGCATTGTAGGATTCATATTACATCTAACATCTACATGAGAGCAACGGGTTTCATGTTGCTTTTTGCTTCTGGAATGACCCGTGACAACATACACGTAGATCACAAACCTGCATATAGGCTGAGCCGAAGTTAACTGAGTCCACAAATCCTCACAAGAATGCCACTTTTATCCCCGTCTGTACTAGCAGTCTCTGTTCATATGATTATATGAATATCTGTTTTTCATTGACTTATCGATGGTGTACCTGGCCTCCAGACTTTTGCAACATAGGCTATCCACAAGCTGGGTACCTAAAAAACAGTAATGTGATCAGGGTCGCTGTGTTTTTTATTAGAACATAATCCAAACCTGCACTGGATATGAAATAGAGGTGTGCATTCTGATTGGCTATTCTGATGGTCGCCACCTACTATAGTGACTAACATTCAAAGAACAGTCTGACGAGCTGTTCAAAGAACACCTAATAAGTAAGAATTCAACTGATGAAAAACATGCAACAACACTAAGGCTTTTTCCAGTACATCACCAGAGCCAATGACTTCAGACATGGACTTGAAGTGGAAAGCTGTAGACAATGTAAGCTTTGTGATGTTCATATTGGCAATGAAAATTAACAGATTTGATTGGCATGTCTTTGTTGCTGTTCAATCCTCTTTCTTTTTCCTGATGGAGTAGGGAAGGTGTCTGTTTCTCTTAAGGATTGTCTCACTCCCTAGACACAGGCACAGGAATGTGAACCTTTTCTCCAAATTGCTGTTCCTAGATGAGACCAAAGCATGCCATCTTACAGACACGTTTATCTGCAGGTGTGAAGCACAACATTTTGCTGGATGAAAGTATTTGTGTGGAAACACTGGTCTTGATCAATGGAACATTCTAATGGGTATATCCCTCCATCCAAAAGAGTTGGGCAGGGAATCGGGGTCTGTTAGGCGTCGAACCTGGACACAAAACAACTCTACACGTAGTATGATCTAGTGTTGTATTGTCAGGCACAAGGATGCTAAAGGATGTGCTCCTCTGGGAAAAAAGGAGACATCGCCCACGCCCCATGCTGCCTGCGTGTGTTTGCATGAGGCAGCATCTAATGGACTGGGGTCACCTGGGGTATAGAACCAGCAGCACATCTGCAAAACATGGCTTCTAATTGTGACTGTAACGTTGTCCTCCAGAAAGTTCTCCTCGTTGCGAACTATGATTGCAACTTTCTCCTCAAAGTTAGGAACTGATTGCAACTTGCACTCTGTACAGGGGGTTTGAAATAAAGCCAAACCCTATGCCTGGTGGGATTTGGTGGAAAGGATGCTGGGCTTGAGTGTATCTTTTCGTGGGAGTACCACTGTTACGTGCTAAGGGTCACGCAACTGAAAGAAGTCTTCTGTGCTCTTTTGCACGGGGTAGGTGACCTCAGTCCTTACAACAACTACTGCATGAAGTTACAGTAAGTCTTCTATCGTCTGGCCTTCCATGACATCAAGTGGACTCAATCAATCAATCAGGATTTATAAAGCGCAGAAAATCACCCATGAGGGTCTGAAGGCGCTGCGCAGACATGGCTGCATCCATTAATCTACCCGTTTTGTTAACCCAAGTGTGCAAGCAAATCCGAAACACCTGACCGCTCCCGTCTCTGCTGAGCCAGGCAACCACCTCACGGCCAACACCCGCCAGCTTTACTGTACTATTACCCTTCTGCTGGGCATGTTTGCACAATAATCACGCAGAAACTGTGCCAAGGCTACAGCTGTTTTTTGTGTTTTAACCACTAATCAGGAGACATCCTGTTTGTGACAGCACATGACAGCCTGTGGATTGTACGGCCAAGGGAGGGGTTGGGGGAAGAAATATCGCTGTGCATTTTTGGAGGCTCAAGTAACACTGCAGGCAAAGCAGAAAAGCCCAGGTAGAGCAGAAATTGGGCTTCGAAATGGGCTTTCCATTCATTCTCTCTCTCTCTCTCTCTCTCTCTCTCTCTCTCTATATATATATATGTATATATATATATATATATATATATAAAAGTCTGCTTGTTCGCAATAAATTCGAAAAACACAGATCTTTCCCCACCCAATTAGTTCATGTCTGCTCCTCCCTTGATTGTGACAGGCTTCTATGAAGTGTTTCACAAACTGTTTTATTTCTCTGACACAACAGGTAGGGCCTGATTACGACCTTGGTGGATGGGATGGCTCCGACAACGTGTCGGACACCCCGCCTGCCGTTATACAAGTCCCATAGGATATAATCGAACTTGTAATATGACAGACTGAATATCCATCACGTTTGTGACGGAGTATCCCATTCGCCAAGGTCACAATTAGGCCCTTAGTGTCTGCAAAGCCTTCAACCTCCGAGAAGTACCTATAATCCAGCCTTGCACACGGTTACAGCTCAATCCTTCCTGTGTTCAAGCGGTTTTCAGCCCTGCTGCTGCCTGAATAAATCTAAACGTGCCTCACTGCGTGCAAAAGAAAAGTGACACTCTGATGACATCACTGTTTCGGTCAGTGTCCAATCGTCTGGGAAAAATTATTTGTTGAAATTTCATGGTTTAAAATCGCTGAAAAGCCCAAAATAAAAATTATTAGGCGATCTATTTTGGGGAAATAGCAATAGGGATGGAGTGCGCTTGTCCAGATGGGGCATGGAATTATTACGGGCAAAATCATTAAAAACTAAACAAAAATGTTTTCTGTCAATTTTTTTCACTGAAATCTGATGGGGATGTAGGAGGTGTTCACAACTTATTCCCAGGAGCAAAGTGGTTAACTGAGCGTATCACAAGCATTTCTATATTTCAAACACTGAAGCGCAAATGTTGCTCTTAGAACACAGCCAAACTCACGCATCACACTACGCGGAAAAGTGCTCCAGGCGGACAACTGTGGAGCACAATTTCACCAAAAGAGCGTATGTACAACAGCATTACTTTACAACATTTACCTATCAAACCAGTAAGTTCTGTATTTACAGGGCCCATTGCCATCACAACCTCATGTTCCGCTGCCAGCACACTATAATTTAGGAATTTATGACATACTTAAACTTCTCCGAAACAGCCACACCTTGTTTCTGTAATGAGAAATCAAGCACAACAAAGGCCACACTAACGTTACAAGTACCCCCAATGCCTTTGTTAGCAGGCCTATATTTGACACTGACTGCACTCAGTTGAATTTCTTAAAGTTGATGTTTATCTCCAGATTACAATTCAGACTGAGCGCCTGGTTTAGAGTTTGGCAGAACGGTTACTCTGTCACAAGCATGACGAATATCCCGTCCGCCGTATCACAAGTGCATTATGGCCAGAGCCAATGTAATTGTGCGATTGTGCAGTCGCAGACATTTTTGCACGATTATGGATAAGCTGCATTTGCCACAAAATCCACCATTAACTGCATTATCTGCAGATTTTAATAAAAAATATTTTGTTTCACGCTCAAATAGTTTAAATGTTACTAAAAATACAGTGACATGTATTGCAGTGGAAGGCTCTTTGCAAAGGTTGACTTGTCATCTTTCTGTTGCTTATAACTATATTTGGGTGTTAATCTGGTGCTAATGAGGTGCAACCTATGCATCCGCACTGTGAACAAGTGTCAAAATCACAAAATGCGCCGCAACACTCCATATAAAATGCCTTTTCCTACTGCATAATTTAGCCAACCCTGCTGCATAATTTAGCCAACCCTGCTGCATAATTTAGCCAACCCTGCTGCATAATTTGGCCAACCCTGCTGCATAATTTGGCCAACCCTGCTGCATAATTTAGCCAACCCTGCTGCATAATTTAGCCAACCCTGCTGCATAATTTGGCCCTCTTCTGCCGCATAATTCCAGTGGTCCTGGTTGTACCCGATGGCATTTGTAATACAGCGGATGCAAAATCCATCATTTGTGGCGGACTAACCCTTCTGCTGAACTCTAAACCAGGCCCTACATTTCTAATGTTGACCATTCAAGCTTACATACCAACCCAAAACTGATGGATCACTGTGCAGAAAAATCCATGTTGCAAACAAATTATTTTAATACAAGCCCACTAAACATTTCTTAAAATGAAGGGAACTCCTTAAAATCGCTTCACAGGTAGAATATCGCTCTAAATTAAATATGCAGGTGCATGCTGGAAATGGTGTATAATATGCACTAGGTAACTGGTAACCAGCAACTGGTAACCAAACAGCAGCTTTAATCATAAACATAGCAGAAACTTAACTTGCTGCTTGAGGCTGTTTCCTTGAACTGACCCCATCCAACCAGTTTTCTCATCACTATTTTTTATTTTTAAGTAAAAAACTAGAAAGAACCTCCTGTTTGCAGAGCTTCTATAGTTCTCCATAAACATGTGTATCCACTTTTCAATGTGAAATACTCAAAATGAGCTATGTACACAAGGGTGTCAATTGAAACTGCCATAAATATAAATGCTATCTTTAGGGTAAAATAAAATAAAATAACATAAAAGATAAAGCGACTGAAAGGGAGTTGGAGTGTAATTTACAATGAATTATTTACATTTGTTCAGAGTTTGTTACATGGGCTACGTAAACAAAATATTTTACACTTTGGAACTACAAATACAAAAAACAAAACAAAAGAAAAAATTGCATAGAAAATGAACAGGAAATTTAATGGAGTTAGGCTTCCATCTGTGACACAGCAGGACGGAATCTGGGGGGAATCATAATTTCCATCTTTCTTGTAATGCTATATCTCAGTCACTTATTAGACTGATTCTGCTTAAACGAATTCTAAAAGTCACCATATTGGAACGATTTAGTATACCCTTGTGGAATTTTGTAATACCTTTTGTTAGTCTCCGAATCAATGACACGTAATTAGCTGTCTGAGAAGGGCCAGTTGCTTACATGTGCTATAGATTCATGTAGTCTGTGTTGTCATTTAAATAAAGAAGCTGTGTGCAACAACTTTGGAATCTAAAGAAGTTAGGACTACAGGGGAATTGAGAAAGTTGCTAACAGATGTGCGGTACTCACATAAAGCCAACACTTTCATTAACGACGGGGAAGAGTCATTAAAAGACCAGTGGCAATGTTATACAAAATACAGGCAACATTTGACTGCGCAGGAATTTAAAAAGGGGAGTTCCTTGTTTTTCCACACCCAAAAAGTTTGAATTTGAGTGGGGTCACATAACCCTTTTGATCCCCTTGCAGAAGGGTCAGGAGTAGTGGTATTGTCAGCACAGCCTATCGTTACACTTCTGTTCCCCCTGGACCCCGTTCCTCAAATCCTTCGAACTGACTTAGGTGGTCCCCAATCACATAGTGACATGCACTGAGTGGGACTGCCACCCTGCCATAGTGTGCATCTGTACACCTGCCCTTGGCTCACGTAATGCAGTATGGCACGCCTGGTAACTGTGTTTCTAGACTGTCAGACCGCCAGCCCCGCGGAGGTGTTCAAGACGGCCGCTGCTGTGGCAGTCTGACCGCCACACTAGGACCCTGGCAGCCATACTGTCGGGGTCCCACTGTCTCCGCCAGGATTGGTGATCCCGATAGGTTGATGGCGGGCGGAGATCGTAATCTGCTAGGGGAGATTACTACTTTGTTCTATGCAGGCCTTTTCATGGCGGTTTCACCACCATGAATAGGCTGGTGGAGAACAGGTGCAGGGGGGCCCTGCACTGCCCATGCGCTTGGCATGGGCAGTGCAGGAGTCCCCGTGCCCAGCACCATCGCAAAGTTCACTCTCTGCTTTGCTGGTGCACCCTGCAGGCGACAGCATTGCCGCCAGCTCGATTTTGTGCCGGAGACATTGCTGTTGTCTGTTTCCGCTAGGCTGTTTCCGGTTCAGCCCAGCGGGAAACACCTAACACGTCCAGCGAGGTGGTCGCCACGAAGGCGGCGGCCACCCTGATGGGATTTGGACAGACGGGCTTTCCCATCCATCAAACTCATAATCGGGTCCTTAGTCACAACAGAGTGTTTTTAGTAGGACAAGGATTAGATCAAGAGGTTTGAGGTGTTGTTTCATACATGTGAGTTAGTGGGTACTGATATCCATCCTAGAGGTCGAGATCAACTGTATCAAGCCCGTTTTGCAGGAAAATGCACCCAAGCTTACAATAACATGCTAAGTCAAAAGATGTATTTAATATAGATCCTAAAATAGTCTTCTGTTGCTATTAGGAATAAAGACTTGGACTGTCAATCAACATATCACTTTGAACGAGAGCAGGTTTTCTGTCATAGCGCAAGCCAGACCAGTTTGTTGCCAGATTTTCAAGATAATTACGGATTATGAGAAAGAATTAAATGTATTGTATGCAGATCTATCTAACATGGATGTGTATATCTTGAAAGATTACCCATCAGGGCCTACACTGACCCCCTCTCATATGATGTCTTTCCTCTTGGGCTGCGGGAAACCACAAGTAACTCCAGAAAGCAGTACTGTTGTAGTGAAGTACTTCAAAAAGGGTGGGCAACCTTTAGTGATCAAAGAAATCCCCTTTGGCACAAGTTAGAGAAAATGGGTGATTATCCTGAGTTGAGCAGTGCACTGGAGCGGGGGATGTTCTCTTCGGACAGAACCCAGAAAGACTGACTGAAGTGTTTTTTAAGTGGTGCAGGAGTCGAAAAACAATCACAAGGGGACCAGTGTTGTCGAGGATATTGTGTTAACATAGTGAAGAAGTGAAGTTTCCATTGCAGAAAAGATTAGGGTGCTTTATGCTCCTGAACCTATCAGTGCAAGGATGCAAACGTTTGTCCCACCGATGTGCAGTTACCATTACAAATAATCAATGGAGAAATCAACTTACCCAATATATGGGAGATATAAAAAAATGGAACCAGGCCAGAAAAATATGGCCAGCCACCAACTAATGTCAATGGTATAGAATATTAGATTTTACTAATGCCTGCTAAAAGCACAAGACAAGATGTACGCTGAATATCCAGATCAGGCATTTCCCATTACATACATTGAATTATTTATGTACGACAGAACTTCATAATACTTTGCTGCAGAAGTACTCCATTATACTACCTGGTTTGGATGAACACAAGCCATATTTTTATTTTCCATCATATACAGGAGTTGGTGCTCACCTCCACTCAGGGGACCCAAGTGACAAAAAGTCTACTAACAGGAGAGACGCAAGACGAGCAGGTAGGAAAGGGGCGGTGTGCCAAATTTACACATCCCCTGAAAAAAAGAGACACCTGAAGCAGGAGTGAGACAGAGAAAGGGGCTGGTGAGAGGTGAGTGAAATGGAAAAGCGAAAGTGATGGAATAAGGGGATAATGTTTGAAGGGGTCAAACAACGGGACAGTCCACCAACAGCAAAAGGAAAGGAGATCTGATTGAAGGTTGGAAAAATAGGCAGACAATAGACCAGGCAGGAGAAGGGGTACGGCCCCGAGGCGTTCATGTATTCTACATAAAAGCTGTCTGGAATGTCTTGAAGCTGTGTGGAATGTCCTGATGGAGAATGTAGAGAAGTCATTACAGACTGTAATATGGTGGTTTAAGAATGACCAGGTGGAATATTGAGGAGAAGGCTGGAGGTGGTTGAACTGAATGGATGGGATAGCATCTCTAAAGATTAAATGCATGTTAACTACACCTGCCGTGTGCGCCTTATCTTTAAGTGAACTCACCTCTTACACTGGCGACGAGGAAGGGATACGAACCCACACCTGCACAGCACAATAGATTACTTCCCCACAAAAATGCTGTACGTTTCTTAAGTGCCCAGGGCACAGCTAGTGCATCCCTTTCAATTACAGAATACCTTGTTTTTGCAGCTTTCAAAGTTCATGAGATGAACATGAAAGTGTTAGCCGGACCAATAGCACCTTGATGGTGGACAGCCCCAACCCTTCAAGAGGTTCCACACAGCTCTGTGTAAAATACATAAATGCCACAATACCACAAGTCGCAAGAGGAAGAACAGAGACAGAAGCAGGAAAAAAACAGGATGGCTGGCATGAGCAGAACCCACTATAGATAGTGAGGAAAAATAAGTGAGGCCCAAAGGTCATCCATCATCCGGAACTGACACTTTATCTGACATGAAGTAAGGAAGAGACAGGGACAGATGAGGATCTCACCAATACTAATCCAGGGACCAAGACCTGCATGAGACCTCCAAGCAGTCGAATTAGACCTAAAACGGTAAAAGGTTTTCTTTTCCCTTGTTTTCTGATTTTAAAAACACTTCTTTTTAAAAATCAAGATATATGTATTCAGGTCTAGATACACATTTATAGTCAGTGTAAGAGGTGGCTTTGCCAGGTACCTCTCACCACCCAAGGGGCTGAAAAATCACTAGAATGTGGACAATGTCAGGGTATACTGTATGTACAGAAAAGTGTATTCCAATAAGGTAAGTCATTGTTACAGCATGTTTTAATACCAGGAATTGCAAGATAACATCCTCAGAGATGAACGAAATGTGAGAAACTTCACACGTTTAGAGTTTGGGATGAGATTTGTCAACAGGCTGAATGTCCCGCCTGAGAAGAAGAGTTAGAATACTGCTACATCTGTAAACGAGTCTACTCGAAGTTTTGGCGCTATTTCATGCATTTGATGTGCTTTTTGATTTTTTTTCATTTGGCTGAACTCACTTCTGCTGTTAGTAATGCCAGATTCGTGTGACATCACTTCCTTTAATGTAATCAAATATAGTACTGGTTAAAACTCCTAAGAACTCTTGCAATTTGACAGCTCTAGTATAACACACTGCTTTTTATTCTGGGATGTGACTTGGATAGTATGCATAGGCGGATAACAAAACCTTCTGAAAGAAGAGGCACATCACATCTGATTAAAGGAACCAATACTCAAGGGTCTACTTTGGAGTTAAGTGGAAGGGTTACTTCATCACAAAGGTAACGGATATCCAGACATACTGTGTACCGTAAGCCAATTTTGGAACAAAGCTCACTGGCATCATCAGCATCTCTTTGTGACTGCAGGAATCCTTCCTGCAGACAGGAGAGTTATGAAGTTATGACTTCAAATTGGAAACCAGTCGTCCAGGCCTCGAGTGATGACAGATGGGGCTTATCACTTCAACTCCAACACTCACCTGCACTGCCTTAAGCTAGCTTCAAGGATTAGTTCTAGGCTAGGAAAAAGGCTAAGCTGCCATACACCAGACTGCTCAAATGGAACAGAAGACAACAGATCTCACAACAACTTTTAAGCAAGCAGGAACTGGTCTAACTGTCTGTTGTACTTCAAGGCATGTTGGTTCGACTGTGGCACACATCCTCGTATAAGCATGGCATGTGTTGCACATCATTTGACATTTTCCACTGTTCACTTGTACATTTTGAGTTGTTGACTAGGGCGTGAGACTACATATGCGAGGCAAAGCGGAGGTGGTGGGAGTGAAGGGTGCTGAGTGTTTGTAAAGCGACCATGGTTTCCAGCACCATACATCCTACCCACCTGGAGACGGGTGCCTCGGTGTACCAGTAAGCAACCCATATAGCTCAAAAATCTAGGCCCGCTATTATCAGAAATGCCACTGTAAGAGGATGTCCAACTTTTCATAAATCTGAACATTCTGCCTGAGCTCACCTCAGCCACTCACTGTCATTCACTCAACATGGCAGGGGGCTTAATTCTTAGTGAAAGCAATAGCTGAGTGGTGCATGCTATTAAAAAAGAAAAAAACCCAGTAAAGTACAAAAAAGTAAAACAACACGTAAGCAATGGCTGGTATTTATAAAAGCAAATACAGCTATCAAACGACAACATTTAAATACTGCTTTCGCGATGCCATGGCGAATGTTAGAGTAGCTTATGGTCTAGCCACAGCGAGTTTGTTACAGGTGTTAAAATAGGGCGGCTTCACCTTGCAGAATGTTTTCGAGGGAAACTCTAAAAAGGAGATCTTAGAGCAGGCTTTCTCATTTTGTTTTCCTTTTGCTATACTGTTGAAACTAAACGTCACATTTGTATAAAAAAATAAAGATTATGTTCCTCTTAAAATATTTTAGACAGTTGTATCTGTGTTTTACAAAAGGTTGACCTTTCTGTTGCCAATCCAGAGAGCTGGAATTAACATCTGAAAGATCTTTGAGAAGGGCAGAGTACATCAATACAAAGGTTTTAAATCAATCTACCTATGTGCAATAGATAATTTGTCACTGAACACCTTGGAATGTGGGTTTGGAGAGATGCCCGCGTCTACAAAAAGTAACTGGTTGATGACAAGGGCAAACGAGGGATAGAATAGAGAATCAATATGTAATCATTTGTACCGTACATTTAGTTAAATATAAACATTTGTTATTTATACATAAAATTGTTTCCAAAAACCTAGCTACTAATAAATGATTTAGTTGCCTTTTTCCTTTTCCCCCACTGTCAAGTACTAACTGCTTTCAATAGCAATCTCGTGGCACCAGTGCACTTTCAAGTTCACTTACACGTTGTCGACAAATGTTTTTTTTTCTTTCCTTTTTAAGCACCCCTTTCACCGGGAAACTGCAAATATACAAAATGCAATTACAAAAAATGAGTCCCTTTAAGTATGTTTCCGGTCACTGCAGTTGCTCTCTTTCGCCACGAAAAAGCAAAAAAAGATGGCTTCCATCACAGCTCTTCTTTACAATGCAAAATGTCACTCCATGTGCCCTAAGAGTGAAAGTTAGGCAAGGTTAGCATTAGGCAAGGTTAGCAATTATTTAGAACAGCAAGGTCCGCGGATTCACACAACTTTCTCGACCACATCACCAGACTTTTTCTTTGTGCGGCTAAGATTCCCTTCTGTTCCGCCGAAAAAGCCACAGAAAATCCAGGCAACTTTTCAACCTGGAGTTAGGACCACCATTTCAGCTCCTGCCTGGCAGGCTTGCCCCTCCTCATCCAGCAGCTTTGTGCTTCCCCCCACAGCACCCGCATACCTCACCGCAGTGGTGGCATGCTCTCAAGGGGAGGTAGCAGCACATACAGGGCGCGATGAACGACAAGGCCACCAAGGCTAGCCACCGGAGGCAGAACTTGTCGTCACCAGTGTCACAGGAGCAGGGGTCCGAGAAGTCTCCCTCTGAGTCCGACATGCAGTGATAAAGCATGCTTTCTGCACAGAGCATGCAGCTGACTTGGTAGATGCACCTCCGGATGGGGTCAGGGGCATCCTGGCACTTTCCTCGGCTGTTTTCTTCATGATTGAACCGTTCCTGGCAATAGATGCACCGAGACCTTTCCCCCTCTTCTATCCTGCGTTTGGACTTTTTAAGCTTTAGAGAGGACGGCTGTGTCTTGAAGACCACAGACGCTTTGGAGTCTTTGAGAGAGTTCACCTCGCCACCGTCCATGCCAGAGTAGAGATATTCAGACTTCTTCTGCTCAGACTTGGACATTGGGGTGTTGGGGTCCAGGTCCTCCTGGTCCAGGTCGTTCTTCCAGATGTCCGGGTGTCTGTAGTCGGCATAGCGTCGGATGATAATGTCACGAGGGTTAATTCGGACAATCTCTTCTTCATCCTGAAAGCTGACATGTCGAATTGACTTTAGTGGGACCTGCGAAGAGAAAATGTATGTTTAAATCTCGTTGACATTGAGTCGAATCAGTCTACACAGAAGTTAGGCAACACAGAGCCTTGGATATGGTTGTTTCTGGACCTGATCTTAAGTCAAACCCTCCTTTTCCTTAGACATCTTTAAAGAGCAATCTCATTCCCCTGCGTTTAAAAAACTTCTGAAACACACTGACTTTACTTGGACATATCTGTGTCTTTTTACTTTAGGGCTAAGAAAGTAATCCATATTTCCTTCCCATTCCGAAATTAGCTAACATCTCCAACACATGGAGGCTACATTTTATGCCCCCAAAAGGGTTACTTTGAATAAAATCCTCTTACGTTTTTGACTTGGCTGCGTTCTACCCAATCTGCAGAGATTTGCATTGTCTTGAAATAACACAAAGTGTGGGAAACGTGTCGCTGATGGTATTGGGCACAGAAGAACTAGATTCTAGGATCAGGAGGATAAGAATTTGGAGTCAAAATCAGGGGAAAATGGAGAAAGAGCTCAAAGACAGGATTGGTGGATTTCACTGGGGTCCTGAATCAGAGTTAAGAAACAGAACTTTTGCACAAATTTACTTTGCTATGGAGGAGATGAAATTATACCTTATGGTTTGATGTAGCGACCTATGAATGTCTTAATGTGACAGAAGTCAACGTTGTATCAAACTGTAGAGAGGCAGAAAGGGCAGCCTATCAGCCTAGGGGCGCTTCCCTTGTAAGTTTGAGAGGGTGTGGGGGGTCGTGGAGCCTAGTATGGCTTGTGTTGGGGAGGCCTAGGTGTGTGACAACCTCTCCCAGGTAGTACAAGACATACGTACTGATGAGCTGCGCCACGGTATTGCAGAGGCAGAGGCTGCCCCCGTTAGCGGGCCGGCGGGAGGCTGAAACCAGGTCTTCATGGAGGTGGCCGGGCCCACAATAGGACCAAATGCGAAGCTACAACTGTTCCATTCCACATTCGGCGACATATTAGAATGTCTTTTGAGCAAGTGCATTGTTGTTTGTTTTGTGTGGTTACAAAAAGTAATTAAAAAAGTATTGTTGAGGGTCTGGACAGGGAGGAGGAAGGCAATAGCGATAGTAGCATTGGAGGGAGTAACAGAGGACTGGGCGGCTTAAATTAAAATAATATGTATAGTAGCACAGGCAGCCCACTCTACCTATATATTTTAATGCACTAGAGACAATAGGTATTCAACAACAAACCATTAAAGGAGACAGCAGGAGAGACTCAAAAAGAGAGAGTTTTGTGAGTTTGTGAACAATATTTCAAATTCAAATCAAAATGACTTAAAAGTAAGCCTAAATTAACAATCTATTTTCGCCTGAGTCAGTGGTCCCCAACCTGTGGCCCAGGAACCCTTTGGGGGTCCACAATGCCTCCTCAGTGGGTCCGTGACTGCTTGAAAATTAATTAATATAAATAAAGTTTCTAAATGTACAACTGAAAATTTTAAAACGTACTGTCAATGTCAAGGAATTTGAAACCAGAGACTAAAAATTTAAATATTATCCTCAGATTGATTCGTGGGAGGAGTGCAGGTGCGTCAAACAGAATACAGTATGCACAATGTGTGGCTTCAATTGAATTTAGAAAAGCTCCAACCTTCCTATGTAAATAATATTTATTTATTTTAGATTTGTTTGCATATTAAATAAAATTTGTTACCATTATTGTATGTATCTGATGAATGCTTGTTTCTGTGTTTTTTCTGTATTGTTTTGCGGTTCAAATCATCGACATTGTTTAGGCCGTGGTTCCCGCTTCCAGTATTGACTAGGGGGGGCCCTCGTTTTTCCAATAATTATTTAGTGGGGGTCCCCGGGTTCCGATAATGACAAAGTAAGGGTCCACAGAAGTCAAAAGGGTGGGAACCACTGGTCTAAGTGGCAGAAATAAATTTGTAGAATCAAATCTGTAACAGTCTTTTCCATTTTCTAGTATTCATTCTCATACGACTGGGGCTAGGACAGGATGTTCCATCTGGAGTATATGACACCCTTTGTAACACTGCATCCCCAAATTTGGTCGTAGTAGTAGTTTATGATCTTAAACATCTGTGCTAGGGTGAAAGTATCAATGAAACCAAGGTGTACATTTACAGATTTCCCCATGGGAATGCTTCTCCATGAAAGTGATAGGAGCATTTTCTTTCTCTGTAGTGCGTTTCTGTAAATTGCATGGAAGAAAAAACAAGCATTTGCAATGCAAATGGTCTCGCATTTGCTCGAGTTAGAGCTATTAGCGTTGTAAACTCCTAACCGGACTTTTCTTGCCACATAAACTGTAAAACAGTTTCACATGAGCGAGACGATTCACAGCGCTACGGATACCATGAGCATCAGCGTGAAGAGACACACAAAAGGAAAAAGAAGTTCGCTCGCAGTCAAACTTATCGGCAAAAGTGCAATTAGCTATGTAACAGGAGCAATGGCCAAGGTTGTAACAAAACCTCCCCAAGGAGGGACAAACGTAAACCATGTATTTACTAATGTCATAAAAGGATTTTTGAGGGGCAAGCCCAGGAACGAGTGGTAGTGATGAACGTGAGGTGGGTGTGTTAAAAGCCCAGATACATCCCAACATGTTGGAAAAGCAGTGCTTGCATGCTGCTACGCTCACCCTAAAAAGTGTCCTACCTGCGAGGAAGCCATCACTTGTCTGTAACAATAGGATGCACACTGCAATGCTCTTCACATGCTGTGCACACCCCTGCCATCTAGTGTTTGCTGCGGGCACTGTAGTTTGCTTTCCTTCAAAGAGGAGGATTTGGTTTTCATGCGACTGGTGATACCTCCCCTAAAACCTGCAATGTACCAGACACAGGTTCCACTTTAGACTGTGTTTTTTCCCTGTGCTTCTAGTGAGGCATAAAGTTTGTACAGTAATGCTTTGTAAATGCGTGAAAAGAGTTGGTGGTCCTGGGTGTTCCTGTTGTGGCCACCATGCAGATATAGACCTAACCGGGGCACAGCTATTGTCCCGCACCCTCCGACTGGTGCTGGTGTACCTCCACCATGCGAGAGGGATATGTGAAGAACAGGAATGTACAACTCTATGGAAAGAGTCGTGTGAGAGACCAGGGGCTTTTCTTGTAAGTTCAATCGGGTGTGGGGTAGTTGTAGAGCATACTATGGCTTTTGCTGGGGAAGCCTAGGTGTGCAACCCCTCCCAGGGAGCACAAAAGATACGTACTGATGAACTGAGCCATGGAATGGCAGAGATGGAGGCTGCTCCCCTAGCGGGTGGGTTGAAGGCTGAATCCAGGTCTCTTTGTTGAGGTGACCAGGTCCACAATAGGACCTAATGCGTTGCTTTACGGATGTCTGAAAGCAGCGCTTAATTTGTGATTGTTGTTTCCGGTGCAGAGCACCAGCACTTATTTTTGGGGGCCGGCACTATTTTTTCTGCCTCAAGAATTTACTGCAAGCAAAAAACACCTATGGGAAAGACGAAGGAAGAGAAAAAACGAAAAAAGCATCACAATGGGAGTAAGAAGAAAACTGCAAGAGTGAGCTGAAGGGGCAGGGAGTGGCTGTGAATGGATTGAAGAGGCCCGAGATGGCTTCAGGATTACGCTGCCTTAGTATTCCATGTTGGCACATTTAATTGAAGCAGACGCGTGTTTAAGAGCACCGGCAAGTTTTTATTTACAAATTAAGCACTGTCTGAAAGTGGAATGTTGCCTAAGATAGCCATAGTGGCACCTTCATTTCGAGTTGAATGTGTCCCAGTCAAACTAGTGGGAGTTTGTCTTTGACAGAGCAAATTTCAAAGCATTTGTCGCTCCAGCGGGCAAATCCCGCTTTGGAAATTGGATTTCCTAGGTGGAACTGCCAAGCGCCTGAAGGCACTGCTTGGTCAGTGTAGTATATAAGGGTTCTTTTAACATCTAAAGTGTGTAAAGCCTGCTCCACAACCAACTGTGGTTGTTGGAAACAAAGAGGATAAATCAATAGTCTTACGTGAAAGGGAAGACGAGTAAGGCTTGTAGTTTAATAACTCTGCGGAGGGAAGTGAATATAATAACGAAGGCCACTTTCCAGGAAAGTAACTACAGTAGACAAGAGCGTAGCTGATCAAACACAGGTCCCTTAAGTCATATAAGGTTGATGTTAAGGTCGCATGAAGGGACGGTGGGTTTCCCTTTGAGGCTTCCGTCAAGGCTTCAACACCTGGGATTTTGAAGAAGGACTCGTGCTCCTTTCAGCAGGTAGCGGCTGGATATGCCCTTACTGACCTGTTGGCTAGACCTGACTTTTGCAGGTACCACAAGCAGTAAATTATTTCTTTTAATGCGCCTTCTAAGAGCTACTGTGAAGATCTTTACAGTGTTGGACAAATCAGGTGCGTAGCATGCAGGAGTAGAGGACCTTCTGGCTTTTTTAAGATCTAGCATGCAATAATGGGGAACTGTATGTAGGTGCCTTCTGCAACGTCCGGTGCCAAACCGCAAGACTGAGCGACATGAGGTTCAGGTGGATTAAATTACCTTAGTGCTGGGTGAGGAGATCTGTGAATAGTGGCAGCTCTTTATGGGGATAGATGTACATTCCCAGGAGTCGCAAGTATCAAGGCTGATGAGCCCAGGTGGAAGCTCTGAGGATTTTCCCCACTGGAGCATTCAGCGTCTTCTTCACTACATACAGGATGAGCAGTAGTTGGGGGAATGCGTAAGCAACTATCCCTGACCAGCTGATCCATAGAGCATGGCCCATGGATTGTGAGTGTGGCTATCTGGATGCGAAGCTATGGCACTTGGTGTTCTTGCGTGTGCCAAGAGGTCTACTGCTGAGCCCTCCCAGCGCTGGAAGTGTTGCTGGAGCACATGAGTTTTTATTTTCCATTGATGCGTTTGTTGGAGCGTTCTCCGGAGCAGGTTTACAAAGTAGATGTGCACTCCCATGAGATGTTCCTCTAGGAGGCAGACCAGGTCACAAATGGTCCAGGGCCACATTGTCTGTGCTTGTGTGGGCTATTGTGGCAAGTGTGTGCCCCTTGTATCTTTAAGTAGTACCTAGCTGTCGTGTTGTCTGCGCGAATGAGGATGCGAAGGGCATAAACACTGAAGTGCTGATGACATCGTTGCAGAGACCACTGGCCTTGGATTGTGAGCTGGGCCACATGTTTTCCTCTCCCCATATGGAAAGTGTCTGTGTTAATGGTCACATGCAGCTCGGAGTCGAGCAGCCGCCTGCCGGGTAACAAGTTTTTGTTGTTCCATCATTGCAATCTGTCCTGGCAACTAGGCTCCACCAAGACAAGATATCCCCACACATTGCCTCACATTGCACTCTTGCAAAGGGCGTATGGCCAAATGTGCGTTTGGGATAAGTGCAGTGCATGACAGCACCATTCCCAACAATTTCATCAGCATCTTCACTATCAGAGGAAGCAACGTCGGGTACAAAGGAAGCAGCCTTTGAAATGCCACAACTGTTGGGGCTGGAGGAGGCCTTGCCCGTCACTGCTTTGAGTACTGCTCCCAAGAATACGCGTGTTTGTCGGGGGTGAAGATGGGATCTTTTTGCACCCACTGTGAATCCCAATGTGTAAGCGTAGGACAGCGAGCCACTGCGCTCATTCCCAGCAAGTCAACTAGGCATGAAAGGACACAAATGCTGCTGTGCCAAAGATGTGCAGCTACCATTGGCATAATGAAGGCCAGGAGCTGCCCATGAACCACCTGGAACCAAGGTCCTGAAAGAATGATAGGACAATGGTTTCTTGTGGAATGACTTATATTAGCTAAACAATGGACAGTCTTTCATATGAATTATCAATATGAATTAATGGAGATAGCTGAGAGAATGAATGATAATTGACAAGTCACAGAACAGTTGCACACATGATATTTAATACATCTTGACTGTGCCCTGTGCTCACATGATCACACAGTGAGTAACAACTGGAGAAAATATAAAGCTGTGTATTATACAGAGAGGCAAAGGACTAGATATCCAAACAAGCAGTTGTAATATTTATTCAAGCAAAGTCCAATTGCCTAAGGCGTTGACGGTACGACTGCCAGGCCTTCGATAAACAGTCGAGGGGCTCGAAGGGCAGAACTTTGAATTGATAATGAACTCCAATTACTACTAACCTGAGGTACTCCTGGTGAGCTGGGTGGATGGGCGGCGGAAACAGGCGTGCTTGAGAATCAGGTTTTGTCGTGTAGTCCCTGATGCGGAGCAGCGGAATGACTTCTTGGGGAGCTGTCGTCTTGAAGTGCTCGGACACAGCGAACTGACTGAGTGATTGGACGCTGAGTATCAGCGGTAATTTCCCATCTTTTTTTAGGATAAGAATGCACAAGGAATAGACTCCTTGTCCTCCTGATGTGGTGGGACAGGTTGTGCCCTATAGCTCCTTAACGCAGTAACACATGGACTTTGTCTAGCACCAGCTGCAGGTGGTATTGGCTGATGTAGTGCCGGAGAGTGGTACATGGGATGGGATGGTGTGGGATGAAGGCACCAGCGATGGGCGATGAAGGACAGCACCCACTCACCTGAGGTTATATCCTTCCAAAGAGGAAGGTGGGGCGGTCAGGTTAAGTTGCCGGAAGTTGATTTTGTGTCATTTCATGGACTGACAAGCTGAGATTAATAGCTACGAAATTCCAGGATTTAATGTTGATTTCCACTCCTGCCATCTGAAGCATAGCACAGTGGGAACCCTAATACATTTAATCGACATTTACCTTCAATCTTTTCCCAGTCTTAGCTAGAGCCGAAGCATAGTATTTCTGCCCCATATAGAAATTGTGGAGGGACCAGCACTTTATAGGCTGTAGACACTTGTTCGAGAGAGGGTTCATCAAAGTTTCTTTTAAACTTCTTTAGGCCTCCAGCTATTGTCATAGCTTGTGACTTTAAGGTGTTGAAGAGCAATATACAGTTTAATTTTAAGTTAAAAATCATATCTAAATAATTCTAAGATCTGGTTTCTTCCACTATTGTCTCCCCACCTGACCTTTTGAAGGACTTACCTTTTCTTTTACCAAACACCACAATGTTGTTTTTCTGCATGGTTACAAGGAATTCACCACACAGTATGTATTATAAACGCTTCTAATTTTCTTTGAAACCCCACTTGCGTCATATCTAAAATTACCTGATCGTCCACTTACCCTTCATATACAGAAGGATGGCTTTGGAGTATATTTTTGCTCCCACATCATTGAAGCTAATTTGAGGATACATTTTAGGCTTGATAGGGTCACTGTTTTTAAGACTCGGTTTGATGATTGCGCCTCTCCAGCTATCGGTGGAATCTACCGCGACTGAATGGAACTCTAGTGAGTAAAACCTAGCCCATCAATTTGGATTTGTTTTTATAGTGATAGCTGGTAGTTTGTCTGGATCCTTGTTAAGTTCAGAGTAATTATAATGTAAGCCCATCAGACTGTGTTTGTGCTCATTGTTTAGATGCGCAGTTTGGATTGCGGGTGCTATGATATAACTAAAACTTCCTGGTGCAGCGAAGGCCCAATTCACCTCCCAAACTGAAAAGGTTTGCACTATGTGTGACATTACGCATAATTAGGCGAAATGCAACATATACTGAAAAAATTACCCTAACGGTCTGTTTGAGAAAAATTCAACTCAAGAATGTAATTTTGAGATGATTTTCGGGTCGCTCGCATTCAAAACACTGCCACCCGTGTTCCGATTTGTAGATTTGCGCTCAAAAATTACCTAAAAGGTCCACTCAGTAAAAAATCTATCTGAAATGTACGTTGGCCCCCAACGTTAAAGGAATTGCCGCTCAAATTAAAAACACTGTCACCTGGGTATGGATTTGTAGTTTTGTGCTAAAAAATTACCGAACAGTCCACTCTGGCAAAAAAATCTACCTGAAATGCGTCTTGCATTAAAAAATTACCCCAACAGTACATTTGGCGTAAAAATTCCTCCCTGAAATTACACTTCGTGGTGTGATGGCACAATCTCTGAATTCTGACAAAATTTTGTTTAGTCAAATTACCAAAATTGCACCAGAGTAATAAAAATGTCTTCCCCAGGCCTTGTTGTCAGTATAAAGCGCAAGCTTCCAGGACAAGGAGGATTTCGAAAGCCTTGTCTTTCAAAAGCCTTCTCTCCCCAGTGTCAGTAGAGAGAACTTCCATATCTGCACTCAGAATGCAGTCACTAGATCTCTTTAGCCTGGGGTCAAAAATCTCAACTTCAGTGTCATCAACAAAGGGTCAAAAAAAAAACATCTTTGTAGAGCTTCAAGACAGAATTGCAAACCTCAGTTAACTCACTTCCTAGGCTGAGGAGCCACTGACCAAGGTAGCTCCATTCCTTTCATTACTGACTGTATCCTGGTATTCCACTCACGTAAAGTCTGCAGCAGAACTGGCCTGACACTAACGACCTGGGCATCATATGTATGGCTGGTGCCCTTGCTGAGGTTATAGACCAAGCTAAGGAACATCACCGAAAGCTCTTGTTTCATATGACACACATTGCTCCAAAGTTCCGTCCTCTCTGCTACCTTGATCTCGAACTGAGCAAACGCGTTGATCAAAGTTGAAGAGGCTTAAAGACACAGGATAATGCATACAATGGGGGTTGTGGGGCTTCTGTAACACAGTTTGAAAAGCTTTCAAATCAAGGAGAAGATCTGTGTGTGTCTGTAAGAAAAGTCCCTTGTCAAAGCAGGACCAATGAATCAAACAGCATCATGAAAAGAGAAAAAATGAAAAAAGATTATGGAAAAAGATTTAAAATGTGCCTTATATTTGCTTTTTCCCACTTCTTCATGGCCACTCAAACTAACAGCGATGAAAGGACCAGAAGGGTGGCCTGAGGTCATAGAACATTCGCATGACCATACTATAATCCTAAAAAATAAGCATTTCAACACAGAACACAATGGAGACCGGTATTTTGATGCAGCTACTAGTTACCTATGTGGATGATGTAACATGTTACTCATGGCAGGGACTGGAGATGATATGCCCTGATGAGGAAACTCTCTTGATTTGAGGCTCCAACAAAAGTAATTATTGATTATTACTCCTACACATATTGTCTGGCAGGTGATGCTCAATCCTAAAATCTAAATTGTGGTCTGAGCTAATTTCAACTTCTTTCATGCTAATTTGGTGGCATCTGTCGTACAGCTAAGCTGCACATGTTCACCAATTCTCAGGCTGATCCTAACCCACTATGAAACCTAGGATGACAATAATGTAAATAATGCAATGTCTTGAAGAAAAGCAGACACCAAGATGCACACAATTACCTGGCTATGACAGTAGGTTCTTCTAGAGTTCAGTTCTTCAAAAGCTGTAGACCTGATGCTCGAGCTTCTGTAAGGTTCATCTGTTACTATAGATCCGTGGCGGAAAAAATGCTCTCTTGTTAAAGAATTGGAAGTGTTTTCTTGGTGTGCCTGAAACAAGGAAATTTTTGTATTCTTTATTTAAACATCATCGCAAAATAAACACAGTCTCAGAAGGGTAAACCCAAAACATGTCCAGAGGACACTGGACACCTAGCACTTTTCAAGTCTGAACTTCAGATCAAGAAACAAAATCAGTATGGCATCTGCAACCCAAAATTGTGTCCCAAGGAAAAATATTTTCATTATTTGCAACAAATCAGTGAAAGAAAGGTAAGCACTTGGAAAGTGAAGAAAATCTTTGCGGCCTAAAAGAAGTAGACCACTAAGTTAAATAAGAAGAAAGATGTAATTTACCTCTAACTACAATTCTCCAGCATTGGTGTGTTTTATTGATTCACGTGATGGCTTGATTCCCCTGTAGCCACAAATTTAAAACAGGAAGATGGGGAACACACCAATCCGAGACAGGATGATGCTGTGACGGAGGTTTCTTTCAGGAGCTAAAATTCCAGGAGTTAAAACTGCCCACATGCAGACTACATTCGCATCCCTATACATATTCTCAGTAATCAGTGAATTCTTGTGAAGTGTAGATTGGCTTCATGGGACCAAGTCTAGGTGTATGTGCGAAAAAAATTAGAAACACTTCTTCGAAAAACAGATAATTTAAGAGACCAGGCCAGGGGTGTGGAAATCTTATAACCCAGTAAATACTATTTAGGGGCAAGGACAATCATTTTTCATGTATATTTTTTGCAATGGAGAAGTATTCCCACCCACCTGTAGCACACGCCGTCCTGGCTGCCCTCTTGCAGTAACACAGTATCGATCTCTGAAAGAGGATTGTCGGCCTCTAAGGCAAGATCATTACTGACAGTGATTCCAGTATTAAAATGTACATACGTTTGCAAAATATAACAATTTGATACCAGTTGCAATGCCCCCAGAAAGCTTCTCTGAGACATCATTTAGTAAAGCATGTTAGAGTCATGACAATATTTGAAAAAAACTGGGGGCGAGCCCGAGATTGCTGCTGCGATGGACCCTCTGTGAAGAGCTCCGGCTCTGCCCTACATATATCCTCAGAAAACGATACCCACGCAGCCCTGCCAACTGCGACCCACCGCCCTGACCCCCGTCTGGGACAAGATGACTCTGTTGGGAGAAGCACCATGCCGAGAGCATAGCTGCGAGCAGAGGAGATGAGGGGCCGTGGAGCTAGCCGGCGCGGGGCATGACAGGCAGCAGCCAGGCCCCTCCACAGGAGTGCCCCCCCCCCCCCCCCGCCTGCATTAGATAGAAGCGCCCAAGCCTCTGAGGTGTGCTGCTGCGCTATCGGGGCTTGTCTCCCATGCGGGACTGCGGGACGATGTGAAGCACGCTGGTCTGCTGGAGCCAGACCTGAAGGTACCGGGTTAACTCAGTTGGCACTCCGTATGCCCTGGAGGCTGAATGGGCACCTTGGGGGGCTCTGGGCTGCGGGGCTGAGACCGTGCAGTGCAGCTAATCATTGAGGCAGCTCGACCGTCGTCTGAGATGAGCAGGCACGAAGCTGGTGGTGCACCACTGACCCACGAAGGCGCATCGGCACAGGAAGTCCAGGGGATCCCTGCTACTTTGGAAAAAGTTGTGGGAATAGACGTCCAACGCGGAGCAGGGACCCCAGTATGTGACTGAGACGAGATGGGATTTTGCAGGGGGTGGCTCTCCTAGGTCTAGTGTGCCCGCCACCTCCTGCAAGGGTTTCACTACTGTCTGCACCTCGCGACACGCCGCACTGAATCCTATTAAGATAGTGAAACCTAAAACCATGAAGACTTCCCTTTACGAGCATGGGGAGACGACGCTCAAGTCGGCACCCATGGGCAGCACCGTGACTGCCCCTCCATCAGCTGGAAGCCACCCTCCTGACACACTCCACCCAATTTGAGAGGGTCCTACAAGCCATACTAGACACCAAAACTTCCTTGAAAGGCAAAAGAGACGCGGTGCCGCAAGATGTCAACCTCCTACGCGCCGACCATCATAAACTGACCGACAGAAACTGAGTCATCCCTCGTAGTTCTGCGGCCCACCGTCCAGGAACTACAAGCACAGATGAAGTGATTGAATGCAAGTGTGGTGTCCTTGCACTGCAGGGCTGAGGACGCGGAAGGGCTCTCAAGATGCAATAAGATCTGCTTCATGGGTTTCTATGAACGGACGGAGAGCCCAAGCGCGGAACTTTTTCTTAAAAAATGGCTGACGATTGCAGTACTAGGTGATAAAGTGCTGTAATTCTTTTCAACTGAACGTGTGCACAGGGGCCTGGGCAAGCCACCTCCTCCTGGGGCACTCCCTAGGCCACTCATTGCCTGCCTCCTCAATTATCGAGACAGCGACTTGATACTCCAACATTTTCGAACACAGGGGCCCTGTAAATTTAAGGATGCCTCCATAATTGCTTATCCTAACTTTACAATGGACGTCAAGCAGCGACTCCGCGATCACAACGGCAAGTATGCTCTTTTGTTCCTTACAAAGCTTTGTTTGGTTGACAGCAAGAAGATCCATATCTTTACCTCGCCAGAGGATGTCTGGACATGGCTTCATGCCAAGGGCCTGGCCGAACCCCAGCTGAAGGACACCGCAGCTGGAGATTGGCTGGCTCCCCAGCCCTGCTGCCGATGCAATCTATTCAGTGCCAAGCTCACCAAATCTCAGGTGGTGAAGGGGAGGGATAGAGCTCTGCAAGAGACCTCCTAACACATCACTAATTCTTTCAAAGTACTACGAGAAGAAAGTGTGTTGGTCTATGGCTCTGACGCAGACAGCTCCCACACCTCCTCTACAGACACCACTAGTGGTCCAGTAGTCACTCCACGCTCATCAGATGACCTCTGAGGGGAACCCCATTGCCACATACTACTTGATTTTGCCTCGTGGGGCCCCAGCTGCGTTTGATACAGAGCACTTTACTGCTCAATGTTCGTGGCACTGCTTGTCCTGGCGTTGCTCAGATACCTGGAGCACAGGTCGGAGTCGGAACCGGACTACGGTGACTCCCCTGCATCCACAGCTGAAGTCCATCACGGCCTGACTGTTACCCCACGATAGGTGAATACACTGGGAGTTGGATCTCTATAACAGCTGGATGAGCACACTGGCGAGGTTGGCATTTCCCTGGGCTCATTGTCCCCCGCCCCGCCCCACAACAGTAAACTGTATGGCCTTTCCCATTCACAGGTGGCCCCAATAGGGGTGCTTCCTGCCTCCGGTACTATTTGCACTGGCCATGGAGCTGCCTGCTGCCATGTTACGGAGCAAGGGCCCCGCTTGGGGGATCAGTGTAGGCATTAACTAGCACATCATATACCTGTATACTGATGACGAGTTGATATATTTGCGGGACCACAGTCAGTCGTTGCCAGCTCACTTTGATCGACTGGATCAATACTGTGAGATCACTGGTCACAAAGTGAACTGGTAATATCAACAAAAATGAGGGTCCCTGTTAAAATGTAGTAGCTAATCCAGGGAAATTACCAATAAACGTGTAAGTATAGCTACTCTTCAATCCTGCTGCATAAATATACAATATATGACAAAAACTGATAAATATACCTTTGATGAGTATGTCGAAAAATAATTATTACAGAAATCCTCACATACAAATGTGTATATATATACCACTAATCTTCTGTCAATTAGTACAGAGTCTAATGGCACACATCATGTACCTACTAATATACTGGAACAGCCATATATTTCTATAATATTTTATTTATAGCCATTTCTAATAATGAATAAATCAAAAACATGAATATACACAATTGATAAAGACAATACAAAAAGAGTGTCCCACACCACTAAGAACAACAGACAAAAATACTGATCAGGTCTATACCTCATTCACACTCTTTAATGTCCAGACTAAACCATCATATCATAAAATCTATACAATAAAAAATCCAATAACTAATACAACAAAAACTTCTAGTATACATTCAAAAGAATATAACAACAGAATAGAATAAAGAATATAACGAATATATGAGAACATATGTATCAGACTATAATTAAAGAATTCTCCTTATCAATCCTTAATATAACAATGGATCAGATCAGGATCGACAGTTTTGGACCAATAAAAATACTGTCACCTTCGCAGACACTTCTGAGTCACACGGAGAGGGAAACTCTAACCAGTTTGACCAATATGGAAAACGGACAGGACAGAGTGAAGGACACAATTGTCCCAATCATTTTTTATCCAGGAGAGGGACATTCCGGACCAGGTTCAGAAATCAACAAAGAGGGAGGTATCAAAATACAGACAACCCCCAACATGTACTGCAGACCAGGAGACAACAGTATGGGAGGGATTGAATTCCATTCCAGTATTCAATCTAAGCCTCTCTCAGATGGATATTGATACTAGAACTTTACTTAAGAAAGGACTCTCCTTTATCCAGGTACTCTGATAAATCAATTTGGATTGATGAAGGACTTGTTTGCATCTTTCAGACGCATTAGATTAAAAAGATTTTTTGAAGGAAGATCAAATAGTACTGATATCAATATGTCGGGATTGAAACCAGCATCAACCTTTACACCAAATCTGGATATGGTAGGACCAGAGATGAAAATCTTTGAGAATGTAGTCTTATAGAAAATAAGGGCTGTGCTTAAATCTATACCGAAACCGCAATACAATCTGACAAAAAATGAATATCAGGCACTCTGTAAACTTTAAAAAGGTAAACAGATTACTGTCAAATCTAGCGACAAAGGCATAGTCCTAGATATGGACCATTACAAACAAAAGATGCATTTAAAGCTAGACATTCCTGAACATTACAGTAGAGGCAGAGCCAATTAGAAAACACACACTAGACATGAAATTTGTAAAATCTGTGTTGAAGTATGGATGGAGTGCCTCATCTGTGACCAGGAATATGAATATTTAAATCCTTCACGAACCAGGATCCCAGTATTGTACGGGGTACCTAAGACCCATAAAGATGAGGTTTACCCTTCTTTTCGCCCTATAGTTTCCACAGTAGGCTCGATTACTTAACCACTATCGAAATATGTGGAGAAGTTTCTCAAACAGAGAGTAGTCAGTCTCCCTGTTTATGTCAGGGATATACTGGGCCCATAATTTCCAAACTTGAAGGTATGCCTTTTAATCCAAAAACACAAATGTTGGTGACAATGGACATTGAGACATTTTATACTAACATTCCTCAAATGCAAGCTTGGAAAGCAGTTTCACTGCTTTTTTAAAAAAAAGGGAATGTCGGACCATCTTAAGTTTGTTTTGGCATGCCTTAAGATAGTCCTCGATGAGAACTGTTTTGAGTTTGATGGCGATATCTACCAACAAAGAAAAAGAGTTAGCATGGGGGCTGCCCGTGCACCAAGTGTAGCTAATATCTATGTGGGTTTGTTTGAGGAAACCCACATATATAACGAGATGGCACCTTTCTATGAAAATGTCCTGTCATGGTCCGGATATATAGATGACATCATCTTTATGTGGTTGGGTCATGAGGAACAGCTTAATTAATTTTGTGATTGGATTAATGTGTGTGATTCCAATCTAAAGTTCACTATCCACAAGAGTAGGGAGAAAGTGGAGTTTTTAGATATCTGGATAGGACACAACAATTTAGCTTTAGAGGTGTCATTACACACTAAACCCACTGCAAAGAACACCATACTCCACTTTGAAAGCTTTCACCTCAGAAGTCAGAAGCAACGTATACCTTTCAGTCAATTTCTACGCATTCGAAGGAACTGTACCATTTCAGATTATGATAAACATGCAGGCATCCTTCAACGGAAACTACTGATAAGAGGCTACCCCAAACGACTCATACGGGAATCTTCCAAAAGAGCCAAGTATTCAGACAGGGACACCATGTTTGAAAAACTAAACAAAAGTGTGACGGATCAAATGGTATGTGTAGTCCAGCATTCTAATTTGAATGATAAAATTAGAAAAATAATCTGGACGAATTGGCATATCCTTAATACTAACCAGAATTTGCCCCCACTTGAAAAAACACTCTTTGCATTTAAGAAGAACCAAAATATGCATAACTTGTTGGTTAGATCAACCACACCAAGGGACAAGAATGTTTGTCAAAAATCTATCATGGGGCAGCGACCCATTAGAGGCAACCATAAATGTGGTACCTGCAAGGCTTGTCCAGGAGCCATTGTAGCAGCTACATTACTATGGAGACATAGGGAATTTAAACTCAATGATATAACCAACTGTAGAACAGCAAGCTGTATATATCTAATTTGTTGCCCTTTACACTAGGATATGTAGGAGAAACGGAGTGCGAATTAAGAGTGAGAATATCAGAACATAAATCCAATATTCGGAGTAGGAGGGAGGGAGCTCCCTTGGTCCTACATTGTGAAACTATGGGGCATAGAGCATAGGACCTGAGGTGGACAGTCCTTGAAAAGAATCAAGAATATCCATGAAAATGAATGTAACAAAGTCAGGAAAAAGCTAGAGGTATTTTGGGTCTTTACCTTGGATACATGTAAAAATGGTTTCAATGAATACATACCATGGGAGAATGCGATCACTTGAACATCTTGAAGAGTTGGGGGTTATTCCCCATCTTTGAGGGTATCTACACCCAACCCCCCCTTCTTCACACAGAGGACAGTTTCAGCTGGAGGTGTAGGTTGCCCTGCTGTGGGTGAGGAATTCCCTCACAGTTTGGACACATTGAACCCCTGTTATTCGCTCTCTATATCCCTATAGGTTGGATGAACTCAGATGTAACCTCACACATGGAATGTGCTATTTAGTCAGCCCCACACTATATAGTTATGGTCGGGTTTTTTCTTCCGTTTATATTCGTCCCTTCGTCACCCCCGAGGTGTAGATGTAGGTATATCTTCTCTCTATCTGAGGGGGGCGCATGTGTTTATTTTATTACGCCTGATTAGTAGCCTTGTTCTTTTTTGTTTCCCTCCCTCTCTCCGGTCTCTCGCCTTTTATCTTTGGGTTTTTCCTTGTGAAAGAAGGTAGCTGTCTGTCAATTTGTATTTTCACCGGATACCCCTCTGGTTGGCGATGGCAGAACATTATATAAGGGCGAGGATAGGACTTAGTACTTTGTTTCTACGTTATAAGATGGCGGCCACTGTAGATCATGATTATGCTTACGCATGGTTATGATCGACGTAGCATGCGTAACTTATGACGGACACAAATCATGTGACCGCCAGTATAAATCTGATCCATTCCGCTCGGGGGAGAACGCTAAGGTACTGAATGAAAAATACAGCGTGCGAGTCTATCATCAGGTGAGTGACTACATGAGTACGGTCAAAGTATTAGGTGCGGAAGTTCTCTAATTATAAATTACACTGGGCTAATGATTCACTATATGAATACAACGTAGCAGGGGAAACCGCACTTTATAAAGTTCCGGATGAAAACTTGATGTTAGCCCAAGTAAAGTATTTTGTATATATAATTTTGTATATTAAGGATTCTTATTTCCCGCTTCCTTTGCAGTTGGTCATCCTAAAGCCCATGTATCTTTTTATCATAAAAATAAGTATTTAGCTGTACAATCATCTAACAAATTTTGAATACTGAAAAGTTCATCAATGATGCAGCAGTAGCAGCTTTCCCACTTGAAAAGTTGGGTTTAGGCTTAAAAGTTCTGTTAGCATTATATTAACCTAAAAGAAAACATAAAACAACCCATGTAGAAATCGATGTCGTCGAACTGGTTAAGTCAGTAGGAATAGGCACAAATAACTAAAAGTTGATTAAACTGGCTAATATCATTAGTCTTATACAAAAAGCACTTTAAAACCCTCTTAACGTCCCGGGAATGTAAATATATTTTTGCTGTAGAGAAGAGATTTTGGAAAAAAAATTGAAAGGGAAATAACCTAATAGGCGTGAAGGTCTGACTCTGCTTTCGGGAGGAAAGTCTGGGGAGTCCTCCTAAAAAAACTGTATATTTATGGAAAGTGGAATACAGTACACTTCAGCAGAGGGGCTCCATCTCCCTAACCAAGCGGCAGAAATGGGGGCAGCAAGGAGAAATGCTTTCCAATATAAATCTTGCAAGACACATTTATGAATTGGTTCAAACTGACAGCACGATAACTTCAACAGCACTAAGTTAAGTTTCCATGTAGGAGAGGGTTTATGAGGAAAGATATGTTTAATCCACTCTAGAAATTCTTTTATCACAAGGACTCCTTCTTGTAAGCAGCAATGTCTTCAATATGCACCAAGAGAGGAAACCAAGCCGAGAAGATAAGGGAGTACCATTCAGGGATCTGGTTGGGTCAGGATTCAGGATGCCAAAGGCATGAGTCTTCGATCTAGTGGGTTAAAGGCAACGTTGTGCTGAGACACATATGCAGCACCCACAACAGACAAAGTTAGACTATTTCTGAACACTAGCAGACCTCTTACACCATGTTACTAGTAAAGCTAAGAATGGTTCTTAACTAAGGAGGTCTGAGGCAAGGGCAGAGTGGGAGGAGGCAATGCTATGTCACAACATTAACTGTGGGTATGAGACATTGGATGCCAGACACTCAGGCCCACATTACTTGTGTGGCGGTCTCAAGACCGCCACACTGTCGATAGCGGTCAGACCGCTGCAGACAGGGTGGTCCGACTGCCCTATTATGACCGTTGCAGATGTGCCACGGTCCGACCGCCGGCACCACCAGGGTGCAGCCCAGCGACTGCCTGGCGGTCGCAATCTGCCATGGCAGCGCTGCATGCAGCGCTTCCAAGGGTATTACGTGTCCCCTTTCCGCCAGCCGTTGCATGGCGGTCTCACCATCATGCAAAGGCTGGAGGAAAGGGGGCATCGGGCCCATGGGGCCCCCTTACTGCCCAGACAACTGGCATGGGCAGTGCAGGGGCCCCCATGGACAGCCCCGTCGCACCACAACATTCCCTCTGGCTCGATTACGAGCCGGTGTCAACGTTGTGGTGAGTTTTCCGCTGGGCCAGCGGGTGGGAATGCTGTTTTTGCCCTCTGGCCCAGCGGTAAAACTCCTAATAGGGCAGGGAAAAGACCTCCATTACTGGCGGTCTTTTGCCAGCAGCGGCTTCAGCAGTCCTGTGCAAGGACCATCGAAGTCGTAATGAGGCCCTAGGTGTCTTTTGGAGGATCTGAACAACACAAGGGCATTGCAATTTTCAGAAAAGATACAATTTCCACAAGCCCCCCACCAGGGAATCTATAAGTACCATATAAGCCCCGTCTAAGTAGTGTCTTAATTTTTTTCCATCTGGATCAAGTCTCTAGTGTCTGCTCGTCGAACTGCGGGATCCAGCACCCAATGACAGATATGAAAATACTGAAGTCTAAATTTTCGCAGGGTGGAATAATCCTTGCTGCAGTGGTCAAAAGACCTAGGGCCTAATTACAACCTTGGCAGAGGGGATTACTCAGTCACAAAAATGACGGCTATCCTGTCCGCCATTTTGCAAGTTCCAAAGGATATAATGGAACTTGTAATACGGCGGGCGGGACATCCATCATGTTTGTGACGGAGTATCCCAAGGTCGTAGTCAGGCCCTTAATCTTTCTTAGATGGAACAAGTTGGATGTCACCCGACAGTCTCCCCTAGCCGACATGCAAAACCTGTCAGCTTTCAGGGAGGAGAAAAATGTGGGTTGCTGTGAAGTAGGGTGTTAGAGAGAGGAAGGTTTTACCTTTGCATCTTTGGAAACTGCTGTGGCCTGCAGTGTTCCATTGATCATTTTCTTTTTGTTTGATTTGCAAAAACAAACTCCCACTTTGGAAAACAAAAACATCTGCCTGAGAGGCCCTATGAACTATTGTGGCTACTCAGAAAGCTTTCAATGCCTTCAGAGGAGCTGCTGTGGTGCACAGACTTCTCTACTACTCAGGGGGAGATCTCTGGATATGGCAGGCACGAGTCTTCCGGCCGTGGGTATTATCACCTCCGCTTCCCTGGCGGATAGTGGGCCACCTGACAAAGGGAGGCCAAAACTTCTCATTCAATTAGATAACCTGTTTTGCTAATTATTTTTCTTGAATCTCTGTCTCTGCTCTTTCTCTCCTCCCACTTAAGCTCCCCCGGGCAAGGCTGAGTTGGGTTTGCCAGACTCAAGGTAGATTGTGTAGTATTCTACCACGATGGGCAGGTGGTTATAACAAAAAGGAGTTTTCTGCATTCAATTATATTGGTAGACTGTTGATGTTTTCTTTGATTTGGTGAACTGTAGAAGTTTTTTTTTACCATCACCTCTTGGACCAATAAAACGATTTAAACCCTAAAATAGGTTGGTCAGAACTCCCCCCTCCCCCCCCAAATAACCGAAATTTCTTCTTGAAGATAGGTTTTGCAGGTTTTTTAAACTCCTGTAATTAATACTTTTTACATGAATTTGCACTTGTTTTATTTTAATTCATCAACTTTGCTTTGTCTCCAACGTTTTTAAGAAGTAAAAAAAAATACAGATTTTGGCAGAATGAAAATGTGCCAACTGCACACATCAATCCTTTTGAGTTGATTCCTACAGACAAGGTCATTTCATCGAACATATGTCCTGAACACTGGTAACATGAAACACCAACACTGTCAAGTTACCTCAAAGTTTGATTTTGAAACACTGGGAGGACGTACTTTTTCGGCAAGAGGACTCAGAATTTGGAATGTTCTCCCTTGCGTTCCTTCGAGTGATTCGATTTTCGTAGCCACCGTGGACACAGAAACCTAAAAAAATAAAATTGAGCACATTAAAGGAAATCTTGCAAACGTATTGTTAACTTAAGCTTGTTCCAAGAAATTGCTAGGTATGTGCAGCCCTCTGACCAGCAGTAGGACTGCTGTAAATACAGAGGGGGGAACCTGTTAGCACTGGCTCCAGTATGAGCTGCTTCAAGCAGTATCCTAGAGGGACACCACTCAGGGCAAGCACGAGCTTTGTGCTGCCTCTGGGCCCAGAAGGATGGGGAATGCAAACACCCGGTGTAATAATTCTGGCCCCAGAGACACCAGACCTGCGGGTACATCTCCAAGGGATCGCCCCCCACCTGCATACTGCAGCATGGGGATGGGGGGAGAGAAAAGGCTCCCCAGACGGAAGTAAACTCAGCACTGCTCTTGCCATCCCCCCACACCCCGTACATCTGCAGAGAGAAAAGGCTCCCCATGCATTTACCATCTGCTCCAAGCAGCTGATGAATGTGGGTAGATTTGGGCGCATTATTTCCACAAGAAGGGAGAAAACACAAAACTGGGTCCAGTATTGCTGCGTCTAGGTGTTATTCCCCATTCCAGGAGAATATACATGGTTTCCCCCTGGAACAGGAGCAGCGATACCGCCTGGAATTGGATCCCAGCTCTCCAGGGTCCCCTCATCCAGGGACCTCACAATGCGGTCCCGGGATGTAGCAGTGCCCATATGAATTTATGGAACACACACTTCAGCACGGCTCTAAAACAAGCACTGGCAATGCCAATAAGTCTGGCTTTTAAAGAATGCTGTATTTTAATGTGAAGGAGTACATGTAGATAGCATGGGAATGGATATGTATTTGTGTGGAAGCAAAGAGCTTTGGAATAATATTGGTGTAGGTTAACAGGTCAGGTGCCAGACCTAAAAATCAAAACAAACAAACATAAATAACCAGCTATCTAAAACACTTTAATAGCATTACACCATCATGAGTGTGCCCCTCTAAGTTCAACTTCTGTCAGCGGCATAAAAAAATGATCACAGCTGTGTGAAGGACCAGCACTTTATTGTGGAAGCACACAATTTCTGCCCAATCAAAACATGTACTCCTGGTTGCCAACATGTGGGCGGAGACAAAGCCCCTCTCCTGGTGATCCTTCCTCACATAATTGTCTGACGAAGGCTGCGCTGTCATGACAGACCATATCCAACATTGCAAGCGGCACGCTTACAGCATAAGAAAACTGGAAATCACACTTCACTCTGGTCCTTTCACGCAACATGGTTGTCTATGGACTTTCGGAAACGGCGTAGTGCGGAAGAACAAGGTTTAAAGAAATCTAATGGCCCCAAGGAAATTTGGAATCTTAGCCAAAGTGAATGGCCACTGATTATACATTTGGAAGGGTGTCCTTAACTTCAATTCATCCTCGCCGCTTCCTTCCAATTGTCAGTGTCTCTAGTATTAGAGCTCTCCCTCAACTTTTTTTTAATGGTCACAATTTTTTTAATGGTCACAATTGATGTTCTTTCCTCCTTCAGTCCCAGCACCCTCACCACTTCTATTTTAAAGCAACTGAAGAAAAAATAGAGTATCATAAAAGAGTTCTGGAAACAACTCAAACATGTGAAAACTGGACATTACGAACACTAAAGGTGTTAGAGTAGTAAAATATAACATTTATACTGGGTCGGTGGTTCAGTTGATTGAATTTGTGTTAGACCTCATAGTCACAGGTTCGAATCCCCGCGGGTCCACTCAGTCTTTCATCCTTCCGAGGTTGATAAAATGAGTACCACTGAGTTGGGCAACAATGAAAACCTGTTTTTCAGCACCAAGATACCCTAAAACATCTGTTATTTCAGCATCAAAATACCCTCCAGGGTAAAAGTTGCCCTTTCCAAATACAACTTATGTTATTTAAACAAATGATCTGAGTTTAACATGGGTTGTTTGCAATAGTTTATAAATGCCCCATCCTTTATTTAAAGAAAACATCTGTTACAAGGGTTGATATGTTGTGTTCTTTTCAATTAACGTCTCTAAAGTCTCGCGTGGCATAAAAAAAATCACTGGACAATAGTCTTCTAACAAATCATTTGTGTTTTTCTATCGTTTTATTTAGCATGTAACTTTTGTGGGTTTTTTTTTAACGAAATAAGAAAAAAATAGTGTGATGGAACACTGAAGGTGCACTCCGAGTATATTCATTTATTGTTTTTTTTTTTTTTTTTTTAAAGGGCGGGAGTGTACATGGGTTTGAAATTGCTATCTTGTCCTGTATTACAAACAGAGAAAGAAGTTCATACCGCATACTGCAAAATATTCTCCGCTTGGAGTAATAAAGCAAATACATACTGCATGTATGTAAATCCTGCTCATTTACGTATGCCGAAAGGATTACCATAGTGAGTGGTCCTGCAAATCTGCGAGTGTTTCAGCTTCCCAGAAATATCTGTAGATTTTTTTTTAGACTTAAGAACAAAATAGTCCAAACGTCAGTAAAATCTAGGTCCTTAGACTTCAGCCAATGTTGCCCACGAGTCCCAGTGCTTTAAATGGGCAGGTACTGTCCGGTACTCTCCCCTTAATTTGAAGGGGTGAGTACCTGCACTTCTCAGCACTGCTGCAATACATTACAACGGATGAGTACCGGCACTTCCCAAGAGCAAACAGGTACTCCAAAGGGCTACTTCTGTTTCCAATTAAAGCACTTGCCACGACTGAGGCTGCCTGTGAAACTCGCAGCACCGAGTAGGTTACTGTTTAAACATGAAGTGGTTTTCTAATTAATGTTACTTTCATTTTGGGGGCAAACACTGTAGGACAGAGGAGTGGACACTTAAAAGACCCCCCCCCCCCCCAATGTATGCCTTCCTGAAAAGGGCCAATCCACTTCCGAAGCAGCCTTAGTTTGTAAAAAAAAAAAAAAAAAAAAAAAAAAAAAAGTAAATAAAACATTAATGTGGAAACCGGAAAGGCAGAACGAGCTACTGCATGGTTGAGATTCAACAGAGAAATTGCCCTGACAGAGCACTAAAGCGCTGCCTTCCTTTAAAAATAAAAGTACTCGGATGGAGCACAGAGGTCATGGCATGAGCTGCCAGCAAACCTGGACAATGTTTTACCAAAGACCGACTGTAGGTGGCGCAAATTTACAAATTAGAAAATAAACCTGGGTGAGGTTCTACAGAAATCACGAAAGACCAGAGGGCTTCATCGTCAGTGGGCCAAGCTGAGACAGAGAAAGTAAAAAGATTTAGGTTGCCTCTCCATACAAAGAAACAGCTTATAAGTGCTGTGTTAAAATATTTCAAACCATAACATTATGGGGAAAATAGCAGTATGACCCTTATATGTACTTTCATCCCTATTTAATACACGCATTTTTATTTTTAGGTTTGTTTACACCAGGACTAGTACCAAGGAAGACGTGGTGCATTCTGTTCTAGTCTCTGATTTGGTAAAGCGCATAGCTACCCGAGCTCCAGGCTTCCCAGCGCTCTCAGGGAAAAGATGTGTGATTGGTGCATTACAACTAAGGCTCCCTGTTCTTAGTTTTTACTGATTTTTGCAGATAAATACAGACATAAAACCATTTATTTTCCGGTTTTGCATTAATTTTTAAATATGAAGAAATTCAGAAAGGGTGTCTTTTTTGACAATTCTCACTATTGTCATTCACAGGTGGCAGGTCAGTAGATGTCCAGATGGAGAGGTGGGAGAGTTTAAAAAATCCCAATTAAGTTTAAATAAAGGCAGGTGTGCGGATTTTTGAGCTGTTATACAATATAAGGGTTTCCAGATGATTTAATTGTACTGGAAAGTTCTAAAACCCACTACATTGAAAGGTGAGTGTACTTTTATTGGTTAAATACATGTGGAAACATAACCATTCCAGCTTCATGTATACACCGTACACAAAATAAACACGGACGAATTACAGAAAAATGAGCACGAGATAAATATGGATACATACAAACGGAAATGTTTTTAAAAAATAGCATGAAACTGATAAAACTGGGAGCCCCAATATAACGCTGCAAAGGGTCGGGGTGAAATTAGGACATTTTCAGTAAATTGGCATATGACATTGAAGCAGGACTAGGCAGTGGAGCAGATCCGTAGTGTGGAGAGGTTTCTGCACCGAGGCAAAAACGCACCAAATGTTTAGTGCGTTTACATTTTAGGGAATATGGTCCATCCCCTGAAAGTGTCAATAAATAGCGTAGAATTGTTTACGAGGCAACGCTATTCAATGAATATGTTTTTGAAAAAAACATAACGCAAATTAATTTTGCACGATTGTCTGGCATAGTGGTTCGGGCGGGACTGTTCCTTGTAAGGCGGGGCCAAGACTGCTCTGTCCCACTGCGTGTTTAGCAAAAACGTGGGCCCCTTAATGCGGCTCATTTTGACACCAGCTAATCCGAGCACTGCATCCCTTACTTTGATTTTTAATCCGAACATTGCACTCCTCATTTTGATTTTCAATCAGGCACTGTACCCCTCAATTTGATTTTTAATGAGAGCGCTGCACCCCTCACTTTCATTATTAATCCGAGCACCGCCCCCCTCACTGATTTTTAATCCGAGCACTGCACCCCTCGCTTTGGTTTTCAATTTGGTTTTTAATCCGAGCACTGCGCCCCTCGCTTTGGTTTTTGAAATACCAGGCCCAAACTGCCTTCCATGGGGGTCCTACTGCAGAGTCACCCCTTGAAGACCGAGGACTCGGAAGAAACGGCTGTAGTAGCATTTCATTCCTCCTTGTAGTTCTGAACCCGACCCCTCCTCTGTGTCTAATCTACGCCTCGTGGTCCCCGCGTGTGCTCCAGGCCCACCCCACCTCACTAGGGCCAGCCTGTGGTCCTGGCTTTTCATTGGAAACCCCTGCATTTGGTGCCTTGGTTTAGAGGGGGTGGGGGGGGGGGGGGGGGGGCTGGGGTAGAAGGGCAGTCGGACAAGCGGATAAGGTGAAGATGGGACGTAAGTGCAGCAAGGGGGTGCAGGGGCCTTTGGGGAGGGGCAGAGAATATCATGGAGACAGCCAGGGAGAGAGGAACCCAAGGAAGTGAATGACTGATATGTATCAGGTCCCGGTAGAGCATAAACTGCAGGAATGAGTGACGATCCAGAAGAAACGCACTTCCGAAAACCACCCTGAAGCGGAGAGCGTTGTGCTGCTCGCAGTATTTAATATGTGACGTCACTGGGAGAAAGTATTTTTTGCTTCGGGCTGGGGAAAGAGGAGGTTCAAATAATTTGAGTCAAGAGAGGGCCTCGATCTGAAGCCGAGTTAAATGTCACCCTTTTGGAAGGAATGAGACAGTCCGCGACAGAACTTGAAGTGGGGCAATAGAAGCGCAGATACTCAATAGTTACTACACAAGAGTACTTATTAGACAGTGACACGCGCAGGCAGAAGTGCCATGAAAGAAGTGCAGGCGCTTAGTAGCTGGTGGTAACTGGCATTTAAAGCACAGGGGCAAATCCAAGCATTGTGTCACAGACATTAGAAGCCTTTTAAACACGGCACACGTCTGTAGTTCCCGTGTCTGGCGTGCAAACCCTGCATTCACTCCCATACACCTCTTGAACTGAACTTGTGTAGTTCCCAGGACTGCTCTCTAATCTGGCATCAGTCTCTCTACCCACCTCTCATTGTCTCACCCTCAGTTCTCTGCTCCTCTCCAGCATTCCTTTCAAGTGTTCCCTACACATTATAATACTCTCCCTCCGCCTCTTCCAAGGTCCCGACCAGCTCCCCACTCTGTTCTTCTCGGTCCTCCCCTCTTTCTGCTCTGTTCTCTCCCTCCCAATCAAGCACCTAGAAGCCCCTCCCGCGGCGCAGGGCACCGAGGTCGCCCGGGCCAGGCGCGGGCAGCCTGTGCTGATCCCACTTGCTGAAACGACAATCGAAGACCCACAGTTGCTAAGAGATGCCCCGAATACCTCCCCCCTGCGCCCCTCCTACGACAAGAGCGCTATCTGCGCGCGCCCTGGATGCGGGGGTCCGCGGCTCCGCACCGAACTGGCAGCCGGATGACAGCGAGAGTGGGGGCTGGGGTGCGCTCCAGGCGCGCCCCCGTCGTCCCTCTGTCTCCCCTCATCCCTCCATCGCCCCCCTCCCCATGGACACTGCTTCAGGGGCGCAGGCAGGAGCCAGTTGAATGGCTGCTTTGTCTCCCCCCCCCGCCTCTTCCTTGCAGCCATCACTCGGTGCTCATCTCGGTGCCCGGGAGTGCAGAGACCATTTTAGATGCCCCAGTCCGGGAACCTGCCTTCTGGGGGCCGGGCACTGACTGCAGAAGCCATCCACCCTGGGCTGCATTAACTGCTCTCACAGGACAGGAGCATCGATTCTGTGGAGGGGAGGGCCGGCTCTTTACCAGACAAGGCATCTGGGACATTGAAATGCCTTGTGATGCACAGTTTAAGGCCTGCACCAGGATCCAGGCATGCCATTAGAAACACGACAAGTAAATCCCCCTTCTGGCTCACGCGCTAGGCCCGTCCATTAGACCCTTCCCCTTACAGGCCCCTTCAGAGCCCTGGTTCCCAGAAGCATCATTACTTTGGGCTTTGCTGACAGTAAAATGGCAACTGATTCCCCTTTCTTCCCTCTTTTTCCCACACAAATTCCTCCAGGGAATTTCCCAAGGGCTTCGTATGGGATAAATACCCATCTGGCCAACCTTGGAATGTGAAGGCACCTGCGGGCGGCCAGGGCAGGACTGGGAACCCAAAGCAGCCCTGGCAAATTTTGTCAGACTATCCCCCATAGGGTGCACAGAGAGCAGCCTGACTACTGCAGTGGGCTCCGCCCCCCAAGAAACAAAAAAAGCGAATGGAAAAAAAAAAAACTTACCTTTTTCCCTGTGGCACCACCCAAGCGCTCCTCACCTGTAGGGACAGGCTCAGGCTACCAGCCTGCCCTGCGTCCAATCCTATGGCTGCTTTCATGCTGCCAGCATGAAAGCAGCCATAGGATTGGACAAGCTCCCTGGGTACTCCGAGGCAGAGTGGGAGCCTCTGCCAGCTTTCGCCAACCTGGCACTTTGGTGTGGGGTTGGACAGAGCCTACATGTATGTTTGGCCGACCCCAGACGGCCAGCCAAACATACATGCACACTGAGGGGGAGTGCTGTGCACTCAGTACCTGTCACGCAAGTGGCCCCGCCCCTTTTGCAGCAAAAACATAATAAACACGGTTTATTACGTTTTCACTGTAGAAGTTTTGCAGCTGCTGGTGGGGAGGGTGACGCTCCTCAGCCAGGGCGGGGGAGCCGCCCCTGCATTTGAGGCATACTTGGAGGCAACTGACAGCAAAACTTTCATTTCTAAAAAGAAAAAAAACCAATTTGGGTTCTGAGGGTAGAAGCCTTTTAAAGACACCCCACCTGGAAGCTGTTAGTGTTCACAACTGGTGCTGGTGAGGATAGTGACGCCTCTAAAGTAAAGGGTGAACATGCTTCTATTAATAAAACTCCTGACAAAAGATTTTATCCTGCGAAGAATACAGCACTGGAACTGCACAGGTCTGGGGATCATCACAGCTACCCGGAGAACCTTCAGATGATGTAGTAGATGCATCAAGGGCACTTGTAGCCACATGGAGTTATCGGCAATTCACGCACACGAATATTTGTGACCAGCTCATCGACAAAACAACTATAATAAAGTTCAGGCAATACCCCAGACTTAAAAACATCACTAGCATTACTAAGGAATATCAGCTCTCTGAACCGTGCACGAAAGAAATCCACACAAGTACTAGGTCTCGTGAGATTAAACAAATCTCAAAACAACCAGAAAAACACACAATTCAAGTGCAGCGGGAAAGGTCACAATAAAAACGTGACAGTCCCAGCACCAAAAGTAGATGTGAGAAAAATGGAATGTGATGTTTTCAGTGTGGCTGTAAGTCACACCTTAGCAATGCCAAGTTTTGTGCGGCTTCGAACCAGATTTCTCTTAAATGTGGAGGAAAGGGGGATTTTGTACATGTGCAAATCCTCAGTGGGTGAGAAACTTCGAAGCACTCAAATTGTAACAACTATAAAGGACACGCCATCCCATGAGAATGAACTTTTTGTACCTGTGTTCCCCTCCTCCGAATATGGGGTGGATGAAATATTCAAATTAGTAACAATGAACATTGTACACAAATGAACCCCCCCTAATGTGATGTACCACAAGTAACAAGATTACATTTTTGGTGGATTCAGGGTCCCCTTTCACACTCATCAACTAAAGTGATCTGTCCGGTTTTGGCAAAATACATCTACAAGAAACTTGCACAACAAGTTTTGCTTAAGGTGGTTAAAGGGTGGAGGTGGCGGGCAAATTCGAAACTGCACTAGAATTTGAGAGTCATGTAACTATTGGGACGGGTTATGTGGTTACGAATGGATCTAAGAACGTGTCATGTTGGAATGAACAGGGTGAGCTCAATATCGTGTCAGGGCTCAATCCAGGCATGGTTGTGTCTAGGGAAAAAAATGAAGTGTCAATTGTGCGTGCATCTGCCATGTGCGTGGGTGTGAATGAGTACCTTAAAGGTTTCAGAGGCAGATTAGGCAAACTTGAAGAGTTTCTAACCGCATTATTTTACAGGATAATGCTCAACTAGTCGGACACAAAGCACATCAGGTGCCCATGGGTTTAAGGAAAGACCGACAGACAACAGGATACTCCCAATGCTGCTAATTAAAACATCCCTGCATAGTAAAGCGGAAATGCGGGAGCCTTGCACCCCACAAACAAACAATGCACACGTGGTCCTGCGTCTAAACGGGGGCTGAAAGGAAGGCCCAGCGGAACAATGCAGGTGCTCGGCCAGGCTGCTGGTGTTTTTAGGTGGCCTACGCCTCAGGTATCATCTTAAGCGGTGTTGCACAATAGGCTTGGGACAGATCACCTTGATACTTAAGCTACTTGAACCCTCAGATATCTGATCTATGACTCCTCCTCCTCCTATGCATTACTGTCCGAGCAGGACTGGGTTTCAAACTTTACCATATTCCTGCCACTTTCTGTAACTGGCTCTCTGTCTTCGGAGACATACAAAGGGTACATCTCTGAAGGGGCTCAAACTGAGTCCCCATGAAAAAGGTAAGAACCAGGTTAAAATCTCACTGACGATTACGGGAAGGAAAACCAACGATGAGAAACGCTCATATAGGACGTTTTGTTGAAAAGTCACAAAACTGTGAAGGGGAAATATATGTTTCAGTTCTAATCACGTCATTCAGTGGTTTAATGTTCAAATCAAACTGGAGTGATGAAAGTGGGTAACTCAGTCTCCTTGCTTATTTTCCTGCAAAAGTGTAAAGAGGCCCCACTGATCATCAAACTGGAACTATCTTTGCAAGGAATGAAATACCCCACATTAACTGTGGTGCAAACACCTACTTCTGTAAAACATCCCAAAACAATTCCGATCAAGATTGAGCAAACACTTTTTTGGCCCTTTTAAGTCATTATGGGTAGGAGAAGCTTCATGTCCTCTCATGCCAGGTCTGCCACACGTCTTCCCAGAACAAATCCCTTCTGAGTAGTGGAAAAAAAAAACATACTCGTCCAGCTAGTCACACATTTGAAATAAAAGTTAAATTGTACAATTGTTCAAAAGAGATACAGGAAAACAACTTTTAAATCTATCTGAGTTATTAAGTGAGACTTAAATTAAAGGGGTCATCTAAAGAAAGATGTCACAACAGACCTCAAAACTCCAGATGACATCATCAAGCAAACAAACGCCCCAGAATGCCTCGTCTGATGTTTGTTGGAGATGTAGAACTGGGCAAAGAGAATAATATCTTTTCTCTACACCGGTTGACCCTTTACCCAGCTGCCCCCAAGCCCCATGTGCAAGCCTTGACCTAAGTATCCTAATGAATACTTATACTGTTCAATTTGACACGGGCAGTGTGGGATCTATAATCCACTTTTCATGTCTCTCAGGCTGCCAGGAGACCATCAATCTCTTCCTGTTCATGGATATATTGAGTGGAATAATGTTATTAACTAAATAACTTAATAAAGAACACGTAAGACACATCCATTCAGCCACTGGAAGAATGGACACGCGCCTTTACTTCTGATTCGACAGTAATCAAAAGCTCATGCTTTATTCTATTAATTTTCTCTTTCGTCTGGAACAAATCCTTCTTAACCCAATTCAAAAATCAAAGGGCATGACTCTACATTTTTTAATAAGATTTTGAATGTATCCCATATCAATTAATCTTTTCTGTTCTATTATTTAAATTACAAATACGTTTCAGTAGTTGGATCATTTCATCATCATGTTTTCTATAGGTATAATTATTTAATGCCCTTCTCTGCCTAGTCTTCTTCATGAGCCCAATATCATGATCTGAATGATTCATGCAGGGGTCCTGTCTGTATCTTTAGAAAAGGCACACAGGCTCCACCTGCCACTAGAATAAGAAAGGCCCGGGCACCAGTGGTAATGTCTGAGATAGTATCTTGTTACTCGTGATTCTCATCTAGCCCATACTCACTGTTTCTGAGGGTCTGTCAAGTGTGTTATTTAACGCTAAATGGTGGTCGCCGCTCAATACAACATATGTAGCTCCATTCACATCACTGCTAGAAAGTTACTTACTTGTGGTACCAATCTTTCTGGTGGTTACTCTATCTACCTGCACATTCCTCACCTGAAGAGCAAACTCCAGGTGTCAGACCAGATCTGAAACATTTCAAAGCAATGTCATCACCAGTGGTGGGTGCTGAACCTGGTCGGTGCCGGAACTGACGTCAGGCCACGTTCCAGACGGCATAAAGAGCCCGTCCCTGCAAAGCCACGCCAGTTTCCCCCCATTTTTTCAAAGACTTCAAGGCGAGAGTAAGATTAACATCGATGAAGAATTGCAGTACCAAAACACTATAACATGGGAACCTATTAGCTTTCCCTTTAACCTATCCATCAAACGAGGAGCCGGCGGGCAGCTGAGGAATTTGCGAGTAGATAAGAGTATCCACCATAAACATTGTTATCACAGGTAAGTCACTTTTTCTTTTGACGGATACTTCTACCTGCAGATTCCTTACTTGTAGAACAGATTTCACAGCAATACCCTTCCCAGGAGGAGGGTTGATCAATGGTTAGACAAGGAAGTCCTGTTAGAAGGACCTGGCAAAGTGTCCATCCCTGCGCACCTCCGCATCCACCCAGTAATGCTTACAGAAGGTGTGCAAGAAAGCCCACATTGCCACTTTACAGATTTCGGCAATTGGAACATCACAAGCAAGTGCAGAAGTGGTTGACATAGCCCTGGTCCCTCAGGAAGCTCTTTCTTGGCCCAGGCATAGCAGGTCTTGATGCAGAGGATGATCCACCAAGAGAGAGTCCTCTCTGATAGCGCCTTGTCTTCTCTGTCGCTACAACAGCAGACATAAAGCTAGTCATTCGACTGGAATTCCTTAGTGCGGTCAAGGTAACAGCCAATCGCCTGCCTAGGATCCAACCAATGCAACCATTTCTCCTCTTCCATAGGATGCGGTGGAGGGTAGAAGACCGTGAGAGTAATCGATTGGGCAAGCAGGAAAGGAGTGACCACCTCTGGTAGGAAAGCAGCCCTGGTTCGCAACACCAACTTACCTGGAAAGACGGAAGTGAAAGAAGCGTGACAGCTAAGGGCTTGCAACTAACTGACCCTTCTAGCAGAGCAACCAAAAACACTTCTGAGGTTCAACATACGAAGGGTACGTCTCTGAAGGGGCTCAAACTGAGTCCCCATCAAAAAGGTAGTGACCAGGTTAAAATCTCATTGAGGAACCAAAAAGGGAGCTGGAGGAAAAAGATTGGTCAGACTCTTAAGAAAATGCATGCCCACAGCGGATTTGAAGAGATAGCTGATTCGGCAGAGAGAATGAAGCCAACAAGGTGACTAAATATCCCTTAAATGTGCCAACGGCACCTCCCCTCTGAGCAAGGGAAAGCGCAAATTTCAGCACTTGAGGGAGCTTGGCCTGCAAGGGATCCACATCATCGTCTGCAGAAAATGTGACA
The DNA here is from genome assembly GCF_031143425.1 of Pleurodeles waltl. Taxonomy (NCBI): domain Eukaryota; kingdom Metazoa; phylum Chordata; class Amphibia; order Caudata; family Salamandridae; genus Pleurodeles; species Pleurodeles waltl. The sequence continues at coordinate 1,154,990,435 of NC_090448.1, forward strand.
AAGTTGCCCCATCTGCTGGAAGAAGCAGACTTAGTGGAAGGACAACGTTCAGACAATATGCCATCGACCACCTCTGGTGGCAGCTGAAAGGAGCTCAATTGTCCCTGCTCAGTCTCCAAGAACGTAGGTGGAGGGCTCAGAGATTGAGGTGCAGGACCATTACCCATGACTTGGAGAGAAGGTCCAGCCTGAGTGAAAGGTGAAGAGGCGAGCACATTAAGAAGCACTCAAGGTTCGCATACTGCACCCTTCTCAGCCAATACGGGGCAATGAGAATGGCTTGGGCTCAGTCTTGGTGAATCTTCCTGAGAACTTTAGGAATCAAGGATAAGGGGGGAAACGCAAAATGCAGCTGAAAGTTTCCCCTCAACTGAAATACGTTCTCCCAAGGCTTCCCACAGTGGGTACTTTAGGGCTGAGAATTTTCTGAAGAGGTGAAATCCACCTGAGGAGTGGCCCACTGGCTGAAAATGTGCTGGATTACCGCCAGCAGAAGATGCCATTCAATATAGGCAAGATAATGCCGGCTCAGGCTGTCGGCTCTGACATTCAGAGACCATGCTAGGTGATTGGTGAAAGCCAGATCCCTTGGTGGTATGCCCAAGACCACAGTCTCAACGCCTCCAGACAAAGGAGGTTAGACCCTAATCTCCCTTGTTTGTTCACATACCACATTGCAGTCCTGTTGTCCATCAAGCTTTGAATGGACCGACCCACGATGGAGGAGAGGAATGCCTTGGTCATCAGTTGAATGCAACATAGTTCCATGAGACTGATGTGAATATCCTGCTCTTCCGGAGACAAGAGATCGCTGATCTCTAGATTGTCTAAAAGGCCTCCCAGACTAGGGTGGAGGCATCCGTGAGTACCGTAGTAACAGTTGGAGGGGGAGTAAAGGCCACCCCGTAAGCTAGATTTGCCTTATTTCCCCACCTTTTCACTTCCACTGCAGAGCTCGGGGAGATCATAATGGAGTCTGGAAGGTCCCCCCTGTACTGGAGCCATTGCCTGTGGAGGCCCCACTGCAGGGCCCTCATGTGCCAATGTGCGAGCCTGACAAGGAGAACACAGGAAGCCAGCAGACATATAAACCGCAGGACTCTCAGAACTGGAACTCTTGCACCTTGCTGAAAAGATGGAACCATCTCTTGAATGTCTTTGAGCCTTTATGGAGGAGGAAAGGTGCAGAGAAGAGTGGTGTCCAGGACTGACCCTATAAACTGGAGTTGTTGGGAGGGTTACAGGTGAGATTTCGGCTCACTGACTGAAAAGCCCAGGTCGAGCACTACAGATGCTGTCGACTGCAGATGGCGCAACACCATGTCCAGCGAGCTGACTTTGAGAAGCCATTCATCCACGTACAGGAAAATGGGGATGCCCAACTATCTGAGACAGGCCGCAACCACTGCCATCACCTCTGTGAAGACTCGAGGTGTCGATGTCAAACCAAAGGGAAGTACCAGAAATAAGTAGCACATAGAATTCACCAAAAATCGCAAGCACTTCTGGATAGGGTTGTGGAAGTACGCCTTGACAGTGGTGTGACCGACGCCACAACAAAATCCACCCGAGGCGCTGCTTCGTCCACTTGAGTTACTAAAGGCTCGACAACACTCTTTTTACCTTTTTAGAACTGATTCGGATAATGAATGTGACACAGGTGATGAGTTAGCTCAGCCCTACCAAGATGACAACTGGTATGCAGGAGGCTAGCAGCCTTAATACCTCCCCGGAGGCACGTCTCTTCTCTCCCGCTGGACCAACCACAGAAGAATTCACCTCCTAAGCAATGGTGATACGTAGGCCATCTTAAGTCACTCACCTCCAGCTTCCCAAACATCTTCATAGCCCCTTCTTCCCTTCAATGAGGCATGGATGGATACCTTATTGGGGGCTTGGGTCACACCTTGCTCTAGCCCCCACCCTCATCAGCAAACTGTTGGGTGCCATTGTCCTGCTATGGCAACCCAGCTTTTCTTTTGCAGCACCCCTTGTTGTGCAGGCTTCCATAAACCGCTCTAATCCCAACACACTTCCCACAATTCTCCAGATAGGGAATCTAAGCTTACTTCCGGCAAGTGTAACTTTGTTTCTACCAGGTTGGTCACCACTGTGAGCTCAGTGTGGGGCAAGGAGAGAAGTCTGCCACTGACCAAACTGCAGACCCACAGCCACCACTGCAGATCTTTTGCAGTCTTCTCCAAAATCAGCACCAGATCGGAAAGATCCACCTAGTGCAGTACCCACTAGGACTTCAGATCCCACTGCAGAGCCTGAGCTTGGCTAGCAGGATGCAGGAGGTCACAGCAGCATCGGAGTCATCCTCAATGAGATCCAGGGCAGGGACTGAAATATTGGGATTAAAGCCCGAATGTCCAGGACTCTCCGCTCCAGGATGGTTCCAGTGAAAGGGAGCATCTGTGGTTTCAGGTGTGACTTCGGAACATCAATAGTAAACCCCAATGATGTTAAGAAGATCACTGTAGTCTTGGCAATGACCTCCTGGGCGAGCCCACCTTCAAGAGCCTGTAGTCGAGGTATTGAGAGACTGGAACTTCCAACATCTAAAGATGCACTTCAGCCACCGCCATCACGTTCATAAATACCCGACGTAAGGCCAAAAGAGAGCACAATGAACTGAACACTCTGGTGGCCAACCGTGAATGGCAGATAACTCCTGTGGGCCTGAAGGTTGAGAGAGCTACCAACAAGTTTCCAGGATCAAGGGAAGACAAGACCTGGGCCAAGTTCATCATTTTGAACATGTCTTTATTTAGAAAGTTGTTCTGACGGCGAAGGTTTAATTTGAGAGTCTCCCATCCTTTTCAGCGCCAGGAACAACAACCATGACCGACGTTCGGCACTGGAAACCTTTTTATGGCTCCTTTGGCCAAAAGATCCTGCACTTCCTACTGCAAGAGAGATAGATGGCCTCCGTCAAGTAGGTGGGAGGTGCTGTGGGATTTCAAGGAAAGGCCACGCATAGCCCAGTTCAATTGTAGGACTCACTTGTCTGAAGATATCTCCTACCACCTGGCAAAAAGTGTTGCATATTGCACCGAAGGGGTGGCTGTGAGTCACCAAAAGCACACTAAAGAGGTATGGGAGGGGAAACAGCTGGGCTGTAGAAGACCAGGCTGCCCAATGTCCTTGTTGCCCTCTTCAAGCATCACTGAAGCCACAAAAGGGTTGTGGCAAGTGGTGCACCTGTTGAGCCTGCTGGCAGTACTGGAAGCCCATACCAAAGCAATGAAATGTCAAAACTGTTGGTGCAAATGGCCGCAAGGGGCAAAATGGCCCTGAGTTCACAGTGGCCCTGCTGTCCTTGAAGTATTCCAGAGTATAATCCTGTTTATCACCAGAAAATTGGAAGGCACTGATTGGCATATCCATAAGGCTGGCCTTGACATCTACCGAAAAGCTCATGGAAAACATCCAAGTATGTCTGTTGATGGCCACACTAGTACCAATAGCCCTATGGAGGGCATCAGTCATGTCCAGTCTGCAGCAGCTAGTAAACTTACCCACATCATGGCCATCCTGCATGGCCTGGGAAGGGATGGACCTGGCCTCTTTTGGGACAAAGGGCTACTCTTGGGCCTCAGATCCCATAGTGCGTGAGTAATGGCCAAAGCGGCAGGTAGTGTGCACTTAAAAGAAGGGCCAAACTTGTGGAGGAGAAAACCCTTGTGCCAAAGGTTTTTATTCTCTTTGATTCCCTGTTGAGTGGAGTAGCGGGAAAATAGTTTGGGGTCACTCAACTGGCTGAAGCCTGCTTCACAAGACTTACAGCAGTGGGGTGCTGAGTGAGAAAGGAAGGGTCACCCAAATAGGGCGATGACATATGGCGATCTGGTGTTGCATGGGTGGACCAGAACAAGGTTTGGCCCAGGTGCCCAACAGCGTTTCTGTAGGGGCCTCATTAAATGGTAACAAAGGCTCAGAACTCATCTGGCTAGGTTGCAACACTTCAGTCAGGACATTAGTTTTGACCTTATGAATGGGAAGGTGTAGATGTCAGACCTCTACCACCCTCAGCATAACCAAAGTGAAGGAGGCACTGTCTTCAGTGACAGGCCCTGGTGGATAAACTAGACCAGTGTCTGGTGAGGTATCCAGGTCACTGCATCCTGAAGATCTTCGTACCAGTTATCCTTCAAGTACGATTGGGCAGTCCTCACCACATACTCATAGCCCCATTGTCTGAAACCGTGAGGAAAAGGTCATGAAGGCACTGAGCCCTACCAGGAGGTAGAGGCACTGCGTCCAAATCAGAAGGATGTATGAGGAATTTGCAGTTCAGACGAAGGAGCACATGGCCTCGGTCTAGGTCCAGGCGACGCCCAACAGAACTATAGGATGGCATCATCGTCTGGGGTAGATGTCATGGTTGCGGCCTTGGGGAGGGAACTGGCACCAAAGTCAGTCCTAAGCCCTGAACGTATACAGAGGGCCTGACTGTGGCCGAGGGCGGACCTGCTGACAGCAGCCCAGTTGGGAGGCCTCTTGGCTTCTTTGGGCCCGAAGGTGCAGCAGAGGGACTTGGTAACGTGCCAAAAAGGAGAGGCGTGACATCACCAAATTACTCGATTTGCTGCAGAGTCGCAGATGAACCCAAGTATTCTGGCTGCAACAGGACCGAGGTCGGAATCGACTTTAAAGTGGACTGACTTCAGGAGTGAGACCTGGAGACACAATGACACCCTCACTCCTTTTTGGGGGACTGATAATGGTAGGACAGGGGCCAAATCCCGTTTAGACTTGTTCTGCTTGTTTTTTTAATTTCCCTGAGGACTTCAAGCTCAAAGAAGACTGGTCGCAAGAGTGACCTTGGAAGCGAGACCTAACATCAGGCCTCAAGCGATCCCAGTGAGGGGTACTGTAGTCTTTCGCTTTGGAGAGCACCAAGGCGCAATCACTGCAGGCCTTGGAGTAATGATCTGACCCCAGGCAATCCACATGTGGGTCAGTCCCAGACACCTGCTTGTGTCATTCCTGACAGGGTTTAAATCCTGTAGAGTTGAGAGGTGACAATACCCTTGCACACTGGACTTTGAAAAGTTATAACAAGAAAGTCTCCAAGATATGAGTAGCTCTGGGTCCACGTCTGTTGGCGGCGAAAGGACGGAACTGACTTCAGTGCGCATGGGTGGCACGTATATAGGCCTGCCGGTGCATGCCACATCCGCAGGAGGGCGACATCGGTGCCACCTGCCAGGGCGCGGAGGCACTGCAGAAGATTTTCCTGATCCTGTCTGAGGAAGTATTCAAAATGTGAGGAATCTGACGTTAGAAGTCTCTGCCACAAATAATAAACAATAAAAAGCCAAGCTGCTTTAAGAGATTTTACATACAAAACTCATGTATGTTATTTTAGTGAACTTATTTACTATAACAAGTCTGTGCTCTGACGTCGTCGTGGTGATGCCATCCTTCACAGTTGTAACTCCTCCCTACAAATGTCAATATATCAGAAAACTCTACTTTTTTTACGTCAGAGTTGCCTGCCTGGCAGCAGAACTTATATTACACGAACCTGACACACCCATGATTGAAAACACAAAGTGGAAACAAGATTTACCTAATTTCATGAAACGAGAAAAAAACTAGAGCGGCGTGCAAGCCTTTGGAGAACGAGACCGAGTTTATTGAGAAGGCATGTCACATAAAACCATAACACCCATCCTGGGCAAAGCAGGGCCGTTATTTCTTTTGTGAGCACAAAACTGGAAGCCCTTAAATGTTACCTTTACAGAGAAGCCCGAGTCCAATCCCCATCCTGGCCGCCTGCAGCAAAAAACAGCTCCAGAGGCTGCTTGCAAATCACAGATGCTTTTTAATCACTTTGGCACAAGAGCTACAAAGCATCATCCCGACAAAAGAACCTCCCTGCAGCCAGAGAAGAGCCATCCTTCTAGCCCCCCTCATCCACCCCCTAACCGGGCCAGGAAACCCGTGAGCTGCTCTGAGCCACGTCAGGCACAATGATTCGGACTCCTTAATACAAAATGCTATGGGGCAAGCAGTCACCACCTTCTCTTTTGTCAAGAGAGAGAGAGAGAGAGAGAAAAAGCACTGGCAAAACCAAATGGGTTGGGATTTGAAGTGCTAACCCGTGCAGCAGTAGCATGTTGGAGCGAGACACCCAATGAGCAGTAGCGGACAGAGATGTGAGAGATGCTTACTCCAATGGGCTAAGTGCTGAAATGATAAAGCCAATGGCTGAAAGGGGAGGACCCAAAGACCAGTCTATGTTTATTCACAGCGATAGGCCCATCAGCATGAAAAGTGGACTCCTTCACTTTACTGTATCCTCAGGGCTGCCTGCACTCATCAATCGAATGTTGACCAAATTTAATCAATCAATCAGTGGTTTGTAAAGCGTGGCTAATCAACCAGGGCACATCGTCTTATGCTGGAATTTTGTATTTATGTACAAACTTTGCAAGCTCCAGACTGATCATTGCAGGATGTTCCTCCCTCATATTATCTCTGTTTACAAAGCCTTGCACCAGTTGAACTTTTGAGGAACCAGTTGAAACTTTCAGGAATGTTGCAATGAGTTCCACGACCTTGAAGGCTTTGTCCCTCATGCATAAACCTTCAGTCCGGCACAGGAAGCATTTCTGGCTTATCCTCCCTACTTAAAGGTGGTTCACGACTGGGTCTAAGGACATGTGCCCACACTGTTGTCCAGGATCTCCTCCTAGTATGTGAACTCTGCAATGCTTTCAGTTTCCTTCCTCTGCTGAGGTGGGACCACCGCACTTCACCGATGTTATCTCTTTGCACACTCTTGTGACCTCAACATTGAAACACAAAAGCCTTGTGGAGAAAAAAAGGGGAAAGAGGAAAACAGACGGGACCCACCAAAGCCATCAATAAGGTCAAGGGATGAGAACAGTTCACCAAGAGGTGCCCATGCAGAAAGGATCCTACAGCAAGAGGTCTGTAAAGACTGACTGACCACCAGAGGTATTTACCCCACACAGAGCCAGTGCTCACACAGTAATGTTGTTTTACATTTAAAAATCCACAGTCTCTAGCACTGCCAACACAGCAAATTATTTATACCGGAACTCTTGAGAGGAAAAAAGGAAACGGATTTATTTTCAATGTTTCACTTCACTAATCCACAATTTTGCATGAATTACTATCAAAAAATCTTCATAAAGTTTGCACTCAAATATTAAAAACTATACAGAGAAGACATATGATGCACTTTAGTAATTTGTTTAGATCCAATTCTGCCTCATGAGAGTTTTGTTAACATCATAAAACCACAAAATGGCTGACTAAAGCGCACCAGACATTTTCATCTTAAATATCTGGTTCTTGATCCTCCAAATGGTGCAAAATGTTTCAGATTTCACTAGAAAGTCAGGAATCTCATTTAACAATAAATTCAAATGGAATTTTGTCATCAAATTTGCACTGGATACCGATTTATGCAAGCATGAATTAAAAATGTGCTGCCTCAAAGGCAAAGTTATTCATCTATATAAACTACCTTATTTGGAACACCTGCTTACCTCGTCTTTAGGTGCAGATCTCTTGAGTATGAACCCACTCTATACGGAGATCCTGAGAATTAAAATCTAGCTAGTGCTAAATCACACATTCACAGATTCTGCAAATTCGATTTTTCAATAAAGGACACGACCAGAGTTATTATTTTAAGATATGTTGAAATCTCACCTCTTTCGCCTCCATCTGAATGAAGTAAACTTTAGTTTTTTTACCTTATTTCTGTGAATTTGTATTTTGACTACTTTCTTTATGCTCATGAAACTTTGTTTTACTTTTAATTGCATGTGAAGTGCAGTAACACCACCCGTTTCTGCCCTTGCAAACCTGTATAATACAGTTTTGTATGCTGCTTAAATGTTTTTTGCTCCATGTTATATGTAAAGTGAATGAGAAAAACATAAATACATTAAAGATGTTAAGTAACCATATTCTTGACATTTTAAACTGAAAGCGAGACTTGACATACTGTCGGGAAGGGAATAAAAAATATGTATTCGGCAAAAAAAAAAGAAAACACACACATATTGAAAACAGAAGGCAGAAACATTATTTGAAAAATGTAGATGCCAGGGGAGCGACCATGTTGTTCCGCACACACCACACTATGGCAGATATTTCTAAAGGGGATCTGGTGTCCCTTTCAAAAGAAAATCACATAAATAGACAAGCATCTGCAATGCAATGGGTCTCGCGTTCACTCGAGTTGGAGCTATTAGCATTGTAAATTCCTAAATGAACTTTTCTTGCCACATAAATTGAAAATGAAAAGTGAAACGGTTGACATAAGAAAGCCGATTCAAAGCGCCACAGTTGCCATGAGCGTGAAGGAGAGACTCAAAAGGAAAAAGAAGTTGGCTCGCAGTCAAACGTATCAGCAATCGTGCAATTATCCATGCAAGGCGTCGATGGCCAAGGCAGTAACAAAACTGTCCCAAGGAGGGACAAATGTAAAGCATTTACCAATGATAACAAAGGATTTTTGATAGGCAAGCCCATGAACGAGTGATAGTAATGAGCGTGCGGTGGCCGTAGTTAAAAGCTCACAGATAGATTACAACAGGCCAGGGCGCTTGCGAGCTCGACCTAAAAAACAAGAATCTCTGTGGTGGCACCACAAGGTCAGCCACCCAAACAAACAGCATATGCAGACCTGAAATTTCCATTCATTGGTCCAGACAACAAAAAATTTCTTTCTTATGTGAAATTAAACAGAAAAACAAAGCTGGGACGAAGGGCTTCTATTCTTGTATTCCGTGCAGTGGGAGTCTAAAGGTAGTAAGTCACCTTTTGTGGTCTCAGATGGGAAAGGAAAGGATCCTGACAACATGGGAATACCTGTTTCATGCACGTTTTAACTTAATCACACACTGTAGTTACAGATGGTCAAGTCTTTCGATTGCATTCAATTAGACATGCCCTCGTTTTATGGGAATAAATATTAATCATCTTTAATTATGAACAAACACCTGATTTTTAGCACCTACTCTCAACAGAAAATAAAGGCACAGTGTTGTAAAAGCACCAAAAGGAAAACAACTTTTCATTGCAGCAGGACCGGACAGTGAGGTCCTCCCTAAACACTAAGATGACACTTATCTTTGTTATGTTTTGTTGTTATGTCATGCAGATTGGCAGAGCACACCATCACCCCGGAGAGTATGCTGGCACTGAGCAGGTGCAATCCTAGCCCATCCTAGGGCCTAGTAGGACTACTCGAAAGCCTGGTCTTCAGCTTCTTATGGAATTTAAAAAGAGTCGTTCCATGCTTCTGCAGCGATGTAGAAGAAGGCTGGATCGCCTTATATCTGGTTTTCCATATGGGTGGGATGTTTGCAAGTAGAAGTCTGGATGAGCGAAGGTGTCTGGAAGGTTTGTGAAAGCAGTTGCAATTGTTGAGGTATTCTGGGCCAGTGTCATGTAGTAACTTAAAGGTGTGGGTGAAACTGTGCTCGTTTGCACATGGGGAGCCAGTGGAGCTCCTTCAGGTGTGGTCTGATGTGAGTGCGACGTGAGAGGTTCAGAGTGATCCTTGCTGAGTCCTGAATGGTTTACAGCCTTCTGGTAACTGGCCATCTTGTCAATGAGGGAGAGAATGAGGTGCATGTTGTCGGTGTGGGACAGAATGTTGATGTTGTGTGAGTAGATGTGATGACTAGAGGAATCATATATGCATTGAAGAGGGTAAGGCTCAGAGAGGATACTTACGCAACCCTACAGATGATGTTGTGGGTCTCTGAGGTGTATGGTGCCAGGCTGACTATCAGGAAGGAGCAGATCAATTGAAGTGCGTATCCTTGGATTCCAGTGTTGTGTAGGTGTTGGGAGACCTTGTTAAATGCTACAGACAGATCTAGGCGGATGAGGGCCACCCTGTCTCCTCTGTCTAGTGTCAAATAGATGTCATCCATGGGGCAATGAGGGCAGGTATTGAGCTGAGGTTGGGTCTAAAACCAGACTGAATGGTGTTGAGGAGTTTGTGGTTGTTGAGGGATCTGTTGATGATTTTCTCTAAGTTTTTAGCCGGGCAAGGTAGCAGGGAGGTCAGACTGTAGTTGGCAAGCATTGAGAGGTCTGCAGAGGGTTTCTTTATTGGGAGGAGAGTTGCAGGTTTCGAAGCATCTGGGAAAGTTGGGGAAGGGATGGAGGCGTTCTGAATGCGTGTGGGAGTGTCACTGATAACTTGCAGACTTTTGGGTAGGTGTGGTGGAGGCATGGGTCTGATGGGGTCCCTGGAGTGAATGAACTTTGTGGTGGCGGCGGTTTCTTCTGGGCTCATGACAGGCCATGCGGTTACCACTGGCTCTTTGGAAATAATCTTGAAGCGTCTGGAAAGGTCTGTGGGGTCTAGTTTTGGGTTGAAGTTGCTGAAAACTGTGTTGATTTTGTTGCTGAAGAACTGAGAGAGATTGTTTCAGGTGTCCTGTGAGGGGGTGATCAAGTTGGAGGCAACTGCTGGTGAGTTAAAATCTTTCACAATGGCAAAGATTTCTTTGCTTCGGTTGGTGCTGGGATCGATGTGGCCCGCCAGACCAGTGAATGGTCTGAATCATTTGGTGGTAGTGTCTTAGGGCGAACTTAAAAGCACGCCTGTCTGTATTTTCCTGGCTCACTTTCCATTTACGCTCCAGTTGTTTGCAGTGGCATTTCATAAGTGTAAGTTCCCCTGTGTACTAACTGACCCGTGGTCTAGATCTTGTTGTACTGCTGTGTTTGAGGAGAGCCAGGGAGTCGGCGTAGGAGGTGATCCAATCTTTAGGTCTAGCTTGACAATGCAGCAGTCTGCAAGACTTATGCTTTAATATATGGATAGAGTAAGATTTGGCCCAGAAAGAGGAACATCCTCTTTCATCTCAAGCTACTAGGTGCTTGGTACTTCATTACGCCTACTATTGAGTACTACCACTGCAACACATGAGGGACTATTTTAAAATCTCTAAAGTACACTGAATCATCTCACATTAAAACAATTCTCATTGATGCATTATATGTAGAAAGCAACTGTTTTTTGTTTTGTTTTTCTCTGAAGTGGGCTGCTGTTGATGTTTACTGGCATAAATGAAGAGGCTACCACCAGAGAACTAGAATTGGTCTAGTGCGGTTACCTTGGACAGACCTTCTTTGCCCGTCCTTGGTTACCAGAAGGCAGGATCCTGAAAACTGTGATTAGCACTCCTACTGAGGATTTGATGGGTACATGAGGAGTATAATGCAGAAATTCTACATGCAAAACTTAGGGATACTATCTGTAACAACGAAAAAAAAGGCTTACGCGTACTGGTGTGTTTTTATATTGCATTAGGAAGGATGCTGAGATAACAGGTTTCATTCTTGGGAAAAGGAAGAGCAGCCGAAAATCATCTCCCATCCATGGTTTCATAATGAAACTTTGCAATCACCAAAAGTCTTTGAAGGTTTCAGACCCAGGACAAAATGTTGACAACTTACTTCACCATACAAAGAGGACACATGACTTAGGACAGAACTTTAGAACTCACCTGGAAAACATCATCCGTCACCTCTGTTTCACTGTGTGATGATGGACAGCCTGAAGGGAAAGAGAACAGTAAAGTATAAGACCAAATGTGTGCCGGCCCAGAAGGAAAACATCTTTACACAAGCAAATAATGAATTATGGTGGCTATTGCGGTAAGTAGAGGGAAATGTTCCACCTAAAGGTTTTGGGTTCTGAAGGACCCACAGTACAAAAATCCCAAACCATCCAGTCATCTCATGCCTTCAACTCTAGCTGTTGCTACTTTTTTCCAACTGTATGAACTGAATGTGACGACTGACAGTCGCGTTTCTCACTCCTTGATTTTCTCTGACACATTTCAAGTGAAGGGGAGGCACTTCTTACTTTGACACCATATTAAGTAGACTACTTAATCCAAAATAAAACACAGAGAGGGTAACAAAGTAATGAGTGCTTCTTACATGTATAACATGAGGATTCACCAGTTTTTAACGAGGTTTTGAAACATATGTACAGGGGACTACACAAGCTTGACATTTACCAACACATAACTTGTTCCTACCTCAGTCATATGTATGAATGATTTGCAAAGCAGCCACTAGGAAATCAGTCCACACTTTTACAAGACACTATTGTCTTGATTCTGATACTAAAGCTGACTCTAACAAGGTACTCAAGAACTCTCTTTGGCTAACTCTTAATTCAGAGTTTCTTCACTGTCCCAAGTTAATTAAGAGTTTTTGTTCCTTATGCCCAAGACTTGCAAGAGTAAGAATGCTTTTCTTTAGCTTGCTATTCTACTCTACCAATTATGACTATTAATAAAGATCCCATGATGTAGAAAAAATGGTCCCTTACTTGTAGCCCTGGTTCAGCATCATAGGAATCTTCATTTACGTCATAAACAATCCTTTTGTGTCTTCTGCTTCATTTCGTGGCGTATAATTTAAAAACCTAAATCTTTTCTAGACCCCACTATTCGGTTCAAGACTCCCTCACTGAGGCACATGACAGTTAAAGGCATCATGGTTAGTGGAAGCTACTGGAGCAGAATGGTTTTGTCACTCTTATACTGTGCGCCTGTCAAGCTGCCCTTCCGTTTATTTTTGCGAATTTTGGTGCCAGAAGCACAGAGTCCTCAAAGAATGCTGATGGACCAGTCTGCAGATACTAAGGATCTACAAGGGTCACCTAAAGTAGAGAAATGTGTTCGCAGAGCAGAGAGGATCAAGTAAGGAGTCTGTGGCTAGACAGAGTCACTAGCACATAAGACATTTCCGAAGTTAAGTAACTTGTGTGTCTGATAGAGTCTTCTAGCCACGGATTCCATACCTTAGATTAGATACCCAAGAAATACCTCTCAGGAGGTGGGTCTGCAAAACAGATGTACACCAGGGAGTCCTGGAGGACTGGATGGGTGAAGTGCCCATCCCAAATGACCTGACTGTCCGGGCAGTAGTGCTTGGTAAGTGTGAGCAGATACATATGTAGCAGCATTACAGATGTCCAAGACAAGAACTCCATGAGATAATGCATTAGTCTCAGCCCTGGCTCTGGTGGAATAAGCACATAAGCCCCCTCTAGGGTTGCTTCTTTGCCAATACGTAGCAAATTTTAATGCAGAGCATAATCCATCTTGAAATGGTCCTTCACTGCACAGCCTTTCCTTTTTTGCCCCAACAAACCCAATGAACACTTCGTCATCCACCCTGAACTCTTTCGTACAATCGATGTAGAATGATAATGCTCTTTTTGGTTCCAGGCAACGGGGTCCTGCCTCCTGTTTGGAAGGGTGAGGTGGAGCAAAGAAGATCGGCAGTGTGATGGTCTAACCTACATGAAAGGGTGTCACCACTTTCAGTAGGAAAGAGGCATGTGTTTTCAGAACCAGTTTATCTGGGAAAAAGGTCTTGTAAGGAGGTTGCACAGAGTCTGCCTGCAGTTTCCTCACCCTCCTAGCCTATTTCCCAATAGAAATGCAGTTTTTATGGTCAGAAGCCATAGAGGGCAGTTGTGCATAGGCTCTAAAGGTGAGCACATTAGGAATGTCAAAACTAGGCTCGAGCCCCATTGAGGCATGTGTTGTAGTCCTTTTAGAAAATAAGTCACAACAGCTGACTTAAAGAGAGGACTGGTCCGGCCACTGCAAGAACACTAATAATGCCTAAAGATTCCTTGTAACTGTGCCCAAAGCAAATCCTTGCAGGGAAAACAGAAGAACAAATAACACCACATAAGACAAAGGTGCAGAAAGGAAACTAACATACCACAAATTTGTCCCAAAGGCAGCCGTATACATCTTAGTAGAGAAATACCTGGTTGCCAAAATGACATTGCAGACTTCTGCAGGAAGGTGAAAAACTGTCAATTGCTGCTGCTCAATCTTCATGCATGAAGGTGGAGCAGGAGCAGGTTTGTGTGCAGGACTTTGCCGTGTTCCTGCAACAGTCGATTGTCGCTACAGGGCAACCTGATCGGAGAACCGAAGAGCATGCTCGGGATACCATACTCTCTGTGCCCAATCCAGGGCCACAAAAATTACTTGAGCCCGGTCATTCCTGTTCTTCTTGAGAACTCCAGGCAGGAGTGATATCAGCAGAAAGGCCAGAGCTCCACTTGATATGAAAGGCATCTCCAAGCGAGAGTAGTCTTGGAAACACCAGCAAGCATAAGTGCTGATACTGCACGTTCTTGGAGGACTAAGGTTCTCCCCAGTCTGTGAAGACATTGCACCACCTCTGGCTAGAGACACCATTTATGATCCGTGTGGCATCGAGGTCTGAGTTCACCCGCTCTGGCTTTCAGAGAGCCCACCAGATGTTGAACCACCAGGAATATGTCATGACATAGGCCTCATGTCCAGCGACACAGGGCCTCTTGAAACAGAGTCCACGACCCCAGGCCAATCTCGTTTGCTGCAATGCCACATGGCAGTGATTTTGTTGTGAACACCTGAACCTGTCACGGTCTGCACATGTCTTGCCGTTGTAGGCTGCACTACTTGGAAGGACACCTGGTTTCTTACTGGTTCTGGACTGGCCAAGATAAGGGCGCCCCTTCTAGTAGCCATGGTGCTGCTGACTAGAAGAACACCAAGGCAGACGTACCCTCCATAAGGACTCCCAGAGGAAAAAACCCAAGTAATGGGAAAAAATCTCTATCACAGAGAGTCCTGAAAAAGAAGAAAAAACAATGAAAAAGGCAAAAACAGAAGTCAAATCCGCGGGGAAAAAATAAGCGAGTAGAAAACTGGAAAAAGGAGCGAGGATCACCACCAAGACAGAAGTGTTTGCAACGCAAGGAAGGAGGGAACTGCAGTGCTTATATACCATTAAACAGGTAGTGACAAAACAGGAAGCACGTGCGACACCATCTTGGATTGGGAAAAGCCACATAGAAATGAATGAGAAAAAAAACAAGTAGAAAAGGAAAAGGAACAAGGCATGCTGGGAAGACAACCACCACAGAAGAAGACAATATGGAGAACCAAGAACAAAGAAGACATGAAGAAAGAAGAAAATGGACCTAAGTAAGGTAAGTGGGAAGGAAAAGTCGGGGAGGCGGCCAGGTGCTGCGGCGTGACTCAGAGCACGAAATGTGCCTTCTGGTACATACTGCAGTAAAAAACACCAAGCAATTGCCAAGAAATGGGCCGCAGCAATTTCGGCGTCCCAAAACGCAGACTGCCGGCCTGACTGCGGCCTGAAAAAGGGACGCCGCGGTAGGCCACGGCATCACAGAACCACCTTTTCCTTGATGAAAGGAAGAAAGGCTTTCAATGCCAGGAGATTTGCTCTCAACTCCAACAGGTTGCTGTGGAGCTGAGACTGCCACAGACCAGAGTCCTCTGATCTCCACTTCTCACAGATGGCCAACCCAGCTGTGACAAATCTGTCACGACGTTCAGTTCTGTGTACGGAAAAGAGAGGGGTCTGCTGCTCACCCAGTCGCGGTTGGTCAGCCACCACTGCAGATCTTTTGCAGATCCCTCTAAAATCTGGACCACGTCGGAGAGATTCCCCTGATGCTGAGCCCATTGGGAATTCAATTTCCACCGCAGTGCCCGCGTATGCCTGCATTACCAGCAGGATGCTGGAGGTGATGAGGCCCAGCAGCCTTAGGTAGAAAATCTGTAGCTAGAAGGCTCTATCAAAGTTTACATATTTATTATTAGAGAGCAAAGGTGAAATTAGTAAAGTATAGCAAAAACGAACCAAGTAAAACAGCTCTGCTGCCTCGCAGATCGCACATAGCAATTCATTTGAGATCACTCTCCTCAAAATCACCCGGTGGGTTCGAGGTGATTTTACCACACTGTACAAAATTAACCCCATGCATCATGGTTTTGGTCAAATATCTTATTTCTAACACAAGTACACCTGAAAAAAATATCTCTGCATATAACAAATATGCAGATGTTCAGAGTATATATTTACCATTGTTTGGGGAAGAGAAGAGACATCATGATTCACTTGAGGATTTGCCTTTCGGGAGTCGCGCCCCTTTCCCCACAAGCAACAGTGGTAATGAACAGCACCTTCTATTCTAGGTGCATTTGGTTTACCAATATTGACATGGATGGGACAGGGTTGCCAATTACCCCTTCTTTGCACCCTGTTTCTCTCCCGTCTTGGGTTTCACTTACTGGTTTTGAAACCATCATTTCTAGCACGGTGATCTGTCAATCAATCATTGTTCATAAAAACAATCACCTCTTGACTGACTATGGAACTTCCTTCTCTCCATCCTCCAGATGTGCTGCCCAGCTGTGAACAAAGATACAATTGCAATGGAGAGGGAGAGAGGGACAGACAGAGATAGATGGAGAGCGGGAGAGAGGGAGAGGGAAAGGGAGAGAGAGAGATGGGGAGAAAGAGACAAGGAGAGGGAGGAGGAGAGAAAGAAAGGGAGAAAGAGAGGGAGAGGGTGAGAGAAAGAGGGGGAGAGAAGGAAGGGGAGAGGGAGTGAGAGGAGAGAAGAGAGAGAGGGAGAGGTAGACAGAGAGGGAGAGGATGAGAGAGAGGGGGAGAGCGGGAGAGAGAGAGAGAGGGGGAAGGGAGAGCGAGGGAGAGACAGATATATATATATATATATATATATATATATTTTTTTTTTTTGTATAGAAATATATATATATATATCCCTCCGATTCTGAACCAGGCGGAGCCTAACCAAAAGGAATTCTGTTGCGCATGATCATGAGTGGCCCTGAGTCTCCACACCTGGTTTTCTTGGGTGCAGGACCATTGGACATGATTTTAACTGGCCAGTAACTCCGGCCTAGCAAATCGTTGGAGGCTCTGACTGCAAAAGCAGCCAGGCATTGCTAACCAGTCCCACAGAAACTCTTTGTTTGGCAAGTGGGGAATAGTCAGTGCTCCCTCCTGTCAAAACTATTCTTCACTTTCCCATCCATTTCCCATCCCCGCCCTGCAGAGAAGCCACTAAACACCTAGGAATAGGAGATATTGAGCTGAATTCTACACTATTATTCAGTGATTGATTATTATTTATTGTACAGTTAATTAAAACCATTACAAAACAACTATATTTATCACAGTGTACAAAATATAAAAAACATGCATCAAAGAAAACTTGACATTTCATAAATCTGTTCTCAAAAATGCAATTTAGCACCAAAAATACACTCTTTAAAATACCTTTTTCCCACCATCCTCTCTATTTCCTATTACGGGAATTTGCTCCTATAAATTAAGACTAACACTCTTATAAGACAGGGTAATGTAATTCTAAAAAAAAAAGTAAAAACAATCTACCTCAAACTGATGACATTTGTGCAAAAATACATATGTGCAGATCTAACAATGTAAATCAGCGTTCTGCACAGTTATTCCTCATTCCAAGCAGTCTAACTCATAATAGGAGGAATACCAGGCGGAGATTCCGGCCATTAATGGTAATTCCAGCCACTGGGAATCTCTGCATGGACTTCTGCTTAACTGGTTATCAGGCATTCTGTGACCTAAACGGAGTGTGAGTTTGGTTGTCCTTGCCTTAGCGGCCCCCCGCAGTCTTTAATCTTTCCAGGGATGTGACCCAAGTTTATCGGGCAGATGCGACTTGTTTTGGAAAGCTACAGACGTAGGGTGACCAGACTTTCTGGATTTCCCCGGACAGTCCCGGTGTCCCCACGCTTTTCCTAATTTTAAATACATGTTCAGTTTTTTTTGGCTAAAGGTCATGTCATCCTGTAGGATCAAAAGATATGCTCTTGCATCCAAAGTCTGAAACAATTAAAGTAATTTATTTGTTTTTGTCAGGCAGCACAGGGCAGGGCCTGCTCCCAGCAGAAAGAGAGAGTGGGGAGGGGGGCAGGGGGTCCAGGGTGGGAGAACCGCCATAGCTAATATTATGTAAACGAAGTTTTTATAAATGTGTGCCTTTATATCTATCTATCTATCTATCTATAAAAGACACACATTCACAAAACTGCATTTCCACTGGTAAAGTCATACTTCTACAAGGCCATGCAAACACGGGACGGGCCAGATACAATCATGAGACCATAGGATTTAGTCCTATCCAGTGCTTAACTTGTGCTTGTTGTTTCCGGTGCTGAGCACCGGTACTTATTTTTGAGGGCCGGCGCTTATTCTTCTGCCTCAAGCATTTGCTGCGAGCAAAAGACACATATGGGAAAGACAGAGGGAGAGAAAAAGGAAAAAGCGTCACAATGGGAGAAAGCAGAAAGCTGCAAGAGTGAGCTGAAGGGGCAGGGAGGTGCTGTAAATGGTTTGAAGAGGCCCGAGATGGCTTCAGGGTTACTACCTCAGTATTCCCTGTCAGCACATTTAATTGCAGCAGCCGCGTGTTTAACAGGCAGGCTTTCAGCGCCGGCACGTTTTTATTTACAAATTGAGCACTCGTCCTACCTTTATGTCTGGCCTGTCCCAGTTTGTGCTTCTGAAAATATGATCACCCTACAGAGCACATCTTTACATCTGCCAGAACTAGGATAAACCTCCATCCATGGAGTAGCCTCACTGGTCTTGCAGCAGTACACGTGGAAAGAAGAGGAGCGTGGGGCGTGGTGGGATATCTCTGGGCTCCGGGGTCGCCTTCACGGACAGTTTGCTGTTCCCCGGACATCACAGCATCCTTTCAGAGGCGGACCAGGTGATGCTGCCTCTGAGCGGGAGACGGTCTGGGTGGGTCCAGAGAAATGCCCGTGTGAGCTGCGATTCAGGGATGACGGCAGCGTCCTGCGAGACCAGGCCCTGCCTGCACCCACACCGCGGCAAGTAAGGGGGCATTGGCTACAGATGGCATGGGGATTGACGCTTTGAACACAAACTGAAGGGCAGAGGGGGGCACGGTCAGGACAGTGCCATCTAACTCCTGTATTCACGGAGGACACGCGATTCCAGACCCCTTTAGCGAGTGCAGGTGGCTTCAGGTCACCAGACTGCCACCGAAACCACAATTCACCAACAGTGGTGCACCGCACCTAACCACTTTCTGACCTCTGAGGAGAGGCATAGAGAGGGCACAGAAAAGCTGTCCCACGTTGGGCACATCCTTGCTAGCTAAGTGAAAGCTCTGGCACCCTCAGTGCACAACTGCCACCCAAGACGTCACCCCAGTAACCAGGCACCACGGGTGGAGGAAGCCACCAGGGCTTGAAATGCCTGCATGTCACCACTTGAGTTTTTATTAAAAACAGGGAATGGCACTGAAGGTAACTGCTGTCGAGGGCAAACTGGAAGCTCCCTCGATGAGCACCGCAGAGCCTGCAGGCTGGCACTGGGCACGAGAAGGGCGCCATGGAGACCTCCACAGCCAGGCGACTGCAGACCAATGATGGGTTTGCTAACTTCCCACTGTAGAAAAAGACGATTTAAAGAGGTACGTATGCTTTGGGTTCTTATGTTCTGATGTGTCTTTTCTGTACATTGTTTCTCTATATATTTCAGGATAAAATGAAAGTTAAATACGTTTTTGGATTAAAAAAAAGGAAATAAAAAAACACTGCATTGTTTCTCGGATCTAGCGTGATGGGTGGGAAAAATGCAAGTTTTGTTTTTTATTGACTAACTTCGGATGCCGAGACCCCCCCCCCCGTCACTTCCATTCACAAAATCCCTGAGTGCACCTGGTAGATTTTAGCTCTCTAGAAATGCAAAGGAACACAACAGAAACAGTGGGATACCTGCACGTTTAAAGATTGATTTTCTAAAAAAAGAATATTTTGTTAACATACATGGATGCCTGTACTGTGGCTTAAAGTATACAGATATTTTACCAGTTTCCTGAGTCACAAGAGATTTATTTCGGTTTTTTTTTGTATTCCATGGAAACTGTGAAAACTACAATGTATCGAAATGTAAAAAGCCAAAATATGTGCATCCTACAAGCAAACAATGGAAACAGAACAGTGGCGACCGGCAGCTTTAGGAGGGAGGGGGGCGGGCGGGGCACACACACACATTCTTTCACACACAGACACGCACACACGCACGCACATCCATTAACAACATTCAAAACATTCAAACATGCACGCACGCACCAAACATTCAATTTGAAACATCACACACATACACACACACACTTACCTTCGGCCTCCAGGTCCCAGGAGGGTTGGGACTGCTGCCTTCCCTCACTGGCTGACCTTGGGTCAGCCAATGAGGGAAGGCAGCAGTCCCAGCCTCGTCACAGAGTGGGATGGGGTCAGTGAGACTGCTGACCCCACCCCACTCTGTGACGAAGTGTCACTGATTGACACTCGCCCTGGGCGCTTCAGGGCTTAATCTGAAGCGCCCAGGTAGAGTGTCAATGGGTGAGGCTTTCCTTGTCACCCAGGGGAGGGCCTCGAGGCACCTTTGCTGGGCTGAGGAGGTCACGCCCATAGGAGCTGTGACCTCCTCAGCCCAGCAAAGTTCACCTCAGGCAGCTAAGAGTCTGCGCAAATGGCGCATGTCTGCTCCTGGCTGCCTGAGCTGAACATGGAGAGTGTCTGTCAGACTGACCTTTGTTCAGCCTGACAGGCACTCTTGATGAGAGGCAAAAGGTGGGGGGGGCATGGCCCCTCCGCCCTAAAGGACGGGCCGCCACTGAAACAGAATGTGCCAAAATGTAAAAGTCAGTCCAGGTAATACACACCATATGGAGTACAGTACTCTCCAAATAGAACTCTCTGTCCATTTGGAGCCGTGACTGTATACAACCTTCCATGCGTACACCTCAACAAAGCAATATTGTTTCGTTCCATGTCACATGCAACGAGCATGGATTTAAGGACCACTCATATATAGCAAATCAGGTTCTTTGCCACCACAAGTATTGTACACAGTTTCAGAACACTTCTTGGAAAGGACTTGCTGAATCACATGTGATGTCAGTGCTGAGTGCCCTAGAAACAGAAAGAAACACCTGGAAAGGGGGCCGCAGGAGTACCTTGTGTGAGATCTTCTATGGCTATGCGAATTCCTCTATCAAAAGCCCTAGCGTCGGCTGGGCTCTGAAACGTCAGGCCGAACTTTTTGTCGTCTATCTTCCAGTGGTGAAACGTTGGGGTGACCTTGTTGTAGATGAGGTTCCTCTGTAGCATACATTCCAGAACCACCTGTTAAGGAAAGGAAAAAGTGGGGGTTTAATGCCTGAGGGGGCAAGAATTGTAGTGATCAATGGTGAGAATTGGAATTGTGTCAGATGCACACATGGCTGTTTACATACATACTTATGCACACATAACATAAGAGTTGCTTAGCAGCCCCCCACCCCTGAACTTTGGTGCCACCTAAAAACTCCTTCCACCCCTTGATTAGCAAAGATAAGGGTGACAGCAATGCTTTGTAAACAAATTGATATTCTAATATTGAATAGATGCCCATTTTACCCACTGTGCAAAAATTATTCTTCCATCAGTAAGTTTGTCATTTGCAATTACAAATCTTAGTACAGAGGAAGATAAGGTCATCAGAAAACACAGATGAATTAAGATATACATTAGTTATTTATCAAATCAACACATGAGATTCACAAATTATAGGAAACTTCCAAATATTGATCACTTCATTTAAAAATAATGAATTTAAAATCCTCCTATGAAGTATAGGATTGCATCTCCTTGTTAAACACAGAGAAGGCAGAGGTCGTGACGATATTAGTGAAATATTAGTTGCTGTGACATATAAACCAATTACAAGCTAATAAAACTACAGTTCATAAGTAAGGCTCCTAGTTTTCAGTTTTACTGATTTTTACAGATAAATACAGACATAAAATAGTGTGTTTCCTGTCTGTATTAATTTTTAAAAGTGAAAAAAATATAAGTAATCAGGCTTCTTTTGAGTGATTCTCTAAGTTTTAATTCATGAACTCCAGTGCAATAGCTGTACAGATTTAGGGAGTCTAAAATAGGATAAGATTTCCTTAAATAGGTTGAGATTTCTTTAAATAACGCCATACCTCAAACTTTGTTTACTTATAATGCTTATATTTTCATTTAGGTGTTTTAATATTATTGGCCTTTAAATGTGCTAAAACCAGGAAGGCCGTGAAGTATGTATGACGCATTAATCAGTTAAATAAACATGGAAATATACAAGTTAGAACTTAATTTGTTCTCAAAACTCAAAAAAATATAGATAAAAGCTGATAAGATGGGCAAAAAATAAATGTGGATAAATACAGATGGAAATGTTGAAAAAATAATTACCATAAAGCCGGGTTCCCTATTCATAAGTAAGCATGAAGTAATGCCCCATAAGGTAATAATACCATAGTGCGGTGTAACAGGAATCTATTTAATATAAGGATATTAAGTGTCCTCAATCTTTGTAACAGGAAAAATCCCAGGTATAAGGGAGGTTTGTAAACATAGGGACCATCCTGATTTTTAAAAATGTATCTGCTATTACTGGTAAACTATTTTATCAATATATTATTGCAGCTCTACATACGTTTATCAATATATTTACTGAATCGTTGAGTTTTCTCGAATTAGATTGTATTTTTAAGTATGGTTTATGAAAAAAAGAAAATATTATAGTCTGTATGGAACAGTTCCAAAACGCGCTTGAGCTTTCCAAGTAGAAAAGACATTGGTGGAAGTTTGACCACTTTGAATGTAATCACATAATTGTAATTGTATTTATATATTGCTTACTACCTCTGACGAGGCGTCATGGCGCTTTTTGGCGAGTAGCACGCTACTCCGGAACCCAAGAGGAATTAGTGGTGGATTAGTATAGGGAAATATGAGTACAGTATTAGTATTAGTTGATTTGAGCGGAGGATATGTGTTTCAGAACATCATCACTACTTGTACTTAATATTATAAAATAAAGACTCCACTTTCACATCTTTGATAGGGATCCTCTTTCTTGGTGCGTCACATTAAAACAAGTTTCAAAATACTTAGCTTGAAAAAGTTAGTTTCAAAATGGGAATATCCCCTTGTTTGACCAACTTGACCAGGTGATAATTTCAATTTGGTGCATCACTTCATCTTTCACTTGTTATTGTTTCAGATCTATTATTCTAACCACAGCCCAAGCCACCTTGAGCTCTACACCCAGGGGCAGGAATACGTAAGTAAGTTCAACATGCAAACTAAAAATTTTAAACCGAACACTTCCCAAACGAAATATTTCGAACCATGTGGCCAGTAACTCACAAAAATAAACCCAATTTCTTTCAGAGTAGTTTTGAGGCAGCTTTGATTTGATTACTGAATTCTTAGGTCATAGTGTGTTACGCTACACACCCTGTGAATCCGCTTTCTTTTGAACGTCCATTAGTCTTTGAATCTCTGTTTCAGCAGCCGACACGTATTTTGATTGAATCCTGTGTCATTGATGTGGCCTAGAAGGAGCTTCTGCACTTAAGCCGGGAAACTTATGTTTCTTTGATTACTGCGGCTTTCCATAACACTTCCGGGTTTCTAGTTTGGTGGTGGCTTTCCATAACTCTTCCGGGTTTCTAGTTCGGGGTGGCCTTCATAACACTTCCAAGTTTCTAGTTTGGAGGTGGCTTTCCATAACACTTCCGGGTTTCCGGGTTTCTAGTTTGGAGGTGGCTTTCCATAACACTTGCAGGTTTCTAGTTTGGTGGTGGCTTTCCATAACACTTCCGGGTTTCTAGTTTGGGGTGGCTTTCCATAACACTTCCGGGTTTCCCGGTTTCTAGTTTGGAGGTGGCTTTCCATAACACTTCCAAATTTCTAGTTTGGAGGTGGCTTTCCATAACACTTCCGGGTTTCCGGGTTTCTAGTTTGGAGGTGGCTTTCCATAACACTTGCAGGTTTCTAGTTTGGTGGTGGCTTTCCATAACACTTCCGGGTTTCTAGTTTGGGGTGGCTTTCCATAACACTTCCGGGTTTCCCGGTTTCTAGTTTGGAGGTGGCTTTCCATAACACTTCCGGGTTTCTAGTTTGGAGGTGGCTTTCCATAACACTTCCGGGTTTCTAGTTTGGTGGTGGCTTTCCATAACACTTCCGGGTTTCTAGTTTGGGGTGGCCTTCATAACACTTCCAAGTTTCTAGTTTGGAGGTGGCTTTCCATAACACTTCCGGGTTTCTAGTTTGGTGGTGGCTTTCCATAACACTTCCGGGTTTCTAGTTTGGAGGTGGCTTTCCATAACACTTCCGGGTTTCTAGTTTGGTGGTGGCTTTCCATAACACTTCCGGGTTTCTAGTTTGGGGTGGCCTTCATAACACTTCCAAGTTTCTAGTTTGGAGGTGGCTTTCTATAACACTTCCGGGATTCTAGTTTGGTGGTGGAACTCTGGGTCATATTCCTGGTTTCTGGAGTTCTGTACAATGTTTAGGCTTTTCATTAAGCTGTGTCCATGCTCAGTCATGGCTCACATTCACAATACCACCCAAGAACAGGTGCAAAGAGCAAGGCACAGGCGACTGCAAATAACCGTGTCTCTGCTGCACCTACAAGCGCAGGGTCAGGTATACCACAGGCATGGCCAAGTGCCTACATCAGGGCCACTGGAATGTTGTGGCAGGGGTGACTAAATTATTGCAGCAAGAAAAGGCAAACCATGCTGCATAATGGGACACACTGTGTGATTGTATTACCTTATTATTTGTACATTTTTACACGTTAGCACTATCCCGGCAAATGTTTCACCTCATTAGTATTAATTTAACACCCAAGTACAGCAAAACGCAATAGAAAGGGACCAGTCAAATTTTGCGAAGGGCCTTCCACTATGCGGCAACTCGTGTTGCCACATTTTTTGTAACATTTGGGCTGTCTAAGCTAGAAACTATTTTTTTTGTAAAAATCTGCAGATTGTACAGAAAATGATGGGATTAAATGGAAAATGCAGCAAATACAAAATTGTGCAGAAAACATCATGGCATAAAGTCACATAATTCTGGTGGCCCTGGCCTATATGCACAGAAACTGAAAACCCCTTCACACACATCACCACTATCTTCCTGTTACATGGAGATACGATAGCTTGGGCAGCAAAAAATTGAAGCCACCTCAATCAGGAATAACCGGTAGAGGAACGAACATGCATACAACTAACTAATGCTTGAATAAATACAGACAAGGCCACAGAACTGCAGTCCTCTAGCAGAAAAGCTGCAAAACAGCTTGTATACTCGCAGATATCTGAGAACATGACACACTCACTTCACGCAAACAAAACATACACACTCTAGGGAAGACTTAGGAACAAAAAATCCATCTGCTCACAAACCGAGAAAGCAATCAATAATGTCATGTATTACTTCAGTACATGGTTTGGTGCTAAATTTGTGCCGGTGCTTTCCGGTACTCCACACCTGCACTTAATTGTCAACACCCGCTTTTATGACAGTCTGCGATATGCTGGCGATGTTTCACTCATTTAGAGATGAGTTTGACATCTTAATTCTTTTTTTAATTCTAACAACTAAGACATGTTACTCAACCCATTTCTATAGATATGGGGTCCTAGAATAGTCTAAATTGTCACAGACATATCAAGACCTCCTCTGACTTTACGACAGCATTTAAATAATGCACTCAGTGCTTAATTTGTAAATAAAAAAACATGCCGGTTCTCGAAGTCCTCCTCTTAAACCCGCGGCTGCTGCAATTAAATGTGGGAACATGGAATACTGAGGCGGCGTAATCCTTAAGCCATCTCGGGCCTCTTCAATCCATTTACAGCCGCTCCTTGCCCCTTCAGCTCACTCTTGCAGCTTTCTTCTTTCTCCCTTTGAGACGCTTTTTCGGTTTTTCCCTTCCTCCGTCTTTCCCATATGTGTCTTTTGCTCGCAGCAAATGCTTGAGACAGAAGAATAAGCCCCGGCCCTCAAAAATAAGTGCTGGTGCTCAGCACCGGAAACAACAAGCCCAAATTAAGCACTGAATGCACTGTGTCACACTTTGACTGTGGATTAGTGCTGACGGGCAATGTTTGGCACAAATACAACAACAACAAAATAATTATTTTAGGGAAATGTATTTTGCACAGGAAGAAGCAGGCCACCAGCTTCATCTGAGAGAGACCACTACTCACACTCTGGTGTGCTGCAGCTTCAGAAGGAATGTAAAAAGGGACGAGAAGCCCACACCTACTGCTACTGTGAATGATTTGGACAATCTGGAGGTACTGCCTCATGAATCGTGACCTTTAGAGACTGAACTGATTGTGAAATAGCTATGACAGGAGCAGGTAGTTCTATTAGCATGGATTAAACCTATGTGTAACTATCTAACATTCTAGCTCATAATAGGTTCATATACTGTATAGCGTACATAGAGAGAGGCTTTAGGTCAGCCCTCTTCATCCACTGGTCCATTCAGCTGTCATTCACATTCTGCCTCCACCTGCCCCAGAACATAACATGGGGCAATAGTCCAGCCAACGTCAGCCCTTGTGCACTGTGACTGTCAATATTTTGCCTGGTCAAATGTCCACATCCGCCTAAAAAGGAGTGCGCTTCAGTGCTTGGGCTGGTAGGTTAACTTTTAACTTTTAAAAATGATCGAAAGAAAAAGCATTGGCAATCATCCTTTTGGGTTGAAACAATGTATTCAGGTGAACGTGATTCAGAGCTAAGAGCACCAATGAGAATCATATTTTCCTTTGATGTGCATTATGACTAAAAAGGGCTTCTATACCTGGCCTAAGCACACTGATTGCTATAAAGCACCCATTCTGTACTATTAAAATTACAAGTGATGGACATTTTTTTGGCTGATTTTTTATTGCAATTATATGACCACCATTTTTGCTTGTTTCTTCTTGTTTTATTTTTGTTGCATATGGCTGCAAAAAAAAAAAAAAAAAACTAATCATTTGAATGGCTATCCAAGGCCAGACTTGTTAGTTTTGCCAACATTTGTTTCTAACTCGTTTTTCAATATGTTTTGATTGCTTCTATTTCACCAATCTTTGTAACACGTTTTAGTACATTATGAAAGCTTGTTTTCAAACACTTTCTGCTGGCATGCATCTTAGCAGCTCTTGCTAGTTCACACCCTTATATTTTGCTAGGCTGTCTTTTCACCATGTTTCTCAGCTGGTATTCCAATATATATCGCTACTTTTCCGCATCAGTGTCTGCCAGCTCCTTTCCCAGCAATTGTTTTACCAACTTTCATTCCACGACTTTTCGGTGAAATTATTTCCTGCACTTTTGCTAGCTTGTTTTCTAGCTATTTGTTAGCATTTGTTTTTCTCCCAGCTTTTTCCAGCTGCTTTGATCCCACCAGTTTTTGGTAAACTTATTTTTCATCATTTAGTGCAAGCTTGTAATCCAGTAAATTTGGATCATTTGTTTTCCCCTGACAATTTCTGGTAGTTTAGCTTGCAGCACTTACGAAAACGTTAATCTAAGAATCAAGGGCCATATGTATGAACATTGACACAGAATGGAGAAAACCCTTTGCTACATCCGGCCCTAAGTCCTAAATGCAGGCTCTAGGTCGCTCTTTTTTCAGCCGGAAAAACACGACTTTTAGTTTCAATGATTACAGGCGCATCCTCAGAATACTGCCACAGCATTAAGGGGACTGGGCGAATAAAATGTCTTTGTCTACCAAAGACAAACATCTCTCAAAGATGATCAACAATCACAGATGTATTTCGCCTCATTTTGCTCTCCTCGGTGTGGTCTGATTGACATGTAGGGTTTATTACAGGCATGATCTTTTCTCCTGCACATCATAGTAGCTTTTTTTTAGCATTATTTCCATACTTTTTGTACCACTGGGGTCGGCGTTGGATAAAAAGGGAAAAAGGCACCACCCTAGGTCAGTGTTTCTTAAACTTTTGTGGTCCCCCTACTTAATCATTACTGTAAAACTGGTACCCACAACGAATCATCATTGGAATCGAGGAACATCCATGAAGTCATTACAAATGATCAAAATTCACTGGATTACAAGCTTGCACTAAATGATGAAAAATAAGTTTACCAAAAACTGGTGGAATCCAGCCCAAGCTATTTCGATGACTTCAACCGCAATACAATGCACAAAGATACAGAAACCAATATTCATCAATGAAATACACAAATGATGAAATATTTATTTCACAAAAATAAAAAAACTACATTTTGGTAGGAAGATTAGAGCTTTTCTAAATGCACATGCACTGCTCCCACAAATCAATCTGAGAATACCAACTTAATTTGTGGGCTCTAATTTCAAATTCCTTCACATTTACAGAATGTTTTAAATGTTCAATTTTACATCTTGCATCTTATTTATATACAATTAATTGATCTTTTAATAATGTTACGTTTTCCAAGCAGTTGCAGGCCCCCTTAATAGGTGTTGCCTCAATCCACCCCCAAGGGTCCCCGCTCCACACTCTGTCTTAGGTGTACATCAGCAGGGACTTAACTGTTTATGTGCCTAGTGCGACCAAGGCAGCTAGAGCCCAACACAGTACTGTAATTCATCCATCCTTACACCTACTCGCCAACATCTCCCTGAACCCCCTGGTGTCTCAGTGCTTTATTTATTAATTAATTCTGCACCCAGAGGACGGCCATCTCAGCACTGTGCATAGAAAAACCCACAGTAAGAGGGAGCAGAAGGTAAAGGGAGGCCTACTGTCTTATCAGAAGCATCTGGAATAGTTGGGTATTCAAGTTTTCATGAAAAAAAAAGAAGCAATGGTGTGGGTTTCAGTTCTTAAGGGCCTACACTTTCGGGGCATAGCTCAAGAATGCTTTGTTTGCAGTTTTGGTTTTGTTGTATCTGGGGATTTCGAAGATTATCTGGGATTTGCTTCTTGTCGAGCAAGTTGCTCCAGCTATGATGAGTTCTACGTATCATCAGTCTGGATGGTGCATGCGCAAAGATTCATAGGTGATGCAAAGGGTCTGGAAAATGAATCTTCTAGTGCAAACGAACAATGATGGGTGAGATGTGCTCGAACCTTTTGGGTCCTACTTCTAGCCTAGCTGCCATGACAGGTGGGAAGGAATCTCTGGGTGTGCGGGGGAAGCAGATGAAGTTGTAGTGTATTGACCGATGTCATGCATTGTTGGTAAGAGGCAGTTGTATGAAACCGGTGGAAGTTCCTAACAATGGCATCTAGGTTTGCAGTGTTCCAGCCACCATTGGATTTCTGTTTGGGTTTTGACTTTGTGGAGGAGACAATATTGATTTTTGCTCAATGGAAAGGCAGACATCTAAATATGAAGTTCGAAGGCGAAGGAGTTTCAGATTTTCAGTGCCTTTTATAGACAAAAGTTTGAGTTATGGATGAGTTTTATCAGCATGCTGATGAATGGCATCTCCAAGGTCTCCCAATGTTGTTGATTCCTGTGGCTCAACGTATACTTTGAAGATAGTTGGTAAGTGTTGAGCCTTGTGGGACTTTACATACCAGTGAAACTGTGGAGGAACAGATTCTTTTTAACTGCACAAAATGGCTGTGCTAGGCAAAACAGCTTGGCTCGTGGCCTTCCATGCCTAAGTTGCTGGTGATGATGTGGAGCTGTGTCTCGTGATCGACGCTGTGAAGGCCACAGAGAAATCAAATAGGACCAGGAGGCATATGTCAAAAATCTGCAGCCTACTGCATATAACCTGCAAGATGGTAGTCTCACCGCTCTATTTATGTCTAAAACAAGTTTGGCTGCTGTGCAGGAGGTGTTCTTTGAAACACACTTTTTTGATGATTTATTCAAAATGGTAGCCTAAAATATACCAGTGTTAAGTACAGTAAGTGTTCTGCATCCAAGTTTGAGTTTTTGGGCCCTAGGGGAATTTCTGCTATTTTGTACTGAATCATGAAAAGACCTCGCGAGAGGGAGGTGGTTTTTGGATTATCAGCATAACTTGTTTTCAGGTTGGCTGCCCAGTCAACATCTACAAATGCAAAGATCTGAGGATGGAGGTCACATTTAGGAGAATGGTTATGTGAATCTAGGAGAGAAACGCCAACAGGATTTGTCCTTGATACATACATTAAGGTTCTAGGCCGGCTTGAGATGAGATTTGATCTTGGAAAATGTTTTGCTCTTTTTGGTGACAATTTTATCTCAATATGGAATTTGAGGTAACTGTGTTTCAGAAAGGAAAAGAGTTTTATAGGGTAATTACTAGTATTTGCAACAATTATTTTGAAAGTCACTTTATTCTTCAGAAGGATTTTTTTTGTGACTTCTAAGTATTCTCGTTGGAGATATTTAGGAGTCTCTGACTTAGTCTAAGGAGACTGGCCCTGGGTTACCACATTCCTCGAGGATCAGCCAAGATGTGTCCCTCTATGTCTAGGGTGACCAGATGTCCCGGATTTCCCCAGACAGTCCCGGTCTTAGAGAACTGTCCCGGTGTCAATTTTAAATAAATGTGCTGGTTTTTGGGACAAAGGTCAGATCACCTAGGGAAGCATAAGTTAAAAAAAACTACAAAGTATGAAATAATTAAAGTAATTTATCTGTTACTGTCAGGCTGCACAGTCCCCTGTCTGCTCTCAGCAGAGGGAGTGGGGAGCAGAGAGAGGTGGGTAGCAGCGGGTTGGGGGTGCAGGGTGGAAGGTCAAGCCATAGCTAATTTTATATATGTAGTCTCTTAAATGTGTGTGTGTATATATATATATATATAAAAAAACACACCTGTATAGGCACAAATTTACAAAGCTACGCAAACAAAACGGGACAGGCCAGATATAAAAGTGGGTGTAAAGTCTTTAGTCCTTCTTTTGTGTCTGACCAGTCCCGGTTTTTGCTGCTCAAGATCTGGTCACCCTATGTCACATCTCCTGCTTAATGTATGGGAGAGAAAGGCCATGATAGCCCGTGGCTTGCCTCCTCGAGTCACTTTCTCCCACCTGAAGGTGTGATGTTTACCTTGCTCTGAACGTTTCTCCGTCAATGAGAATACACAAATCCATTTGCATTTCACTCGTTCTCGCTTAATATCAGCCAGTGGCCACTGGCTGGGCGAATATTGAAGGGAAAAGGGCTGCTACATTCGTGTCTGTAACTTTAGTCTTTTTTGCATTTAAACACTGCAATCATAGGCGATTGTTCAAAAACAGGTGAACAACATGTAAGTTGCGGGTGCGAGCGCTGCAGAGATTTCTGGCGGGCTCCCGGGGCCCTCCGGGGGAGGCGTGCCTCTGGAGGCGCGCAGGGTGCAATCACCCCGGGTCCTGGGCCACACCTCGGGCCTTCAGGTGCCAAAGCCTTCCTCGCACTGGTATGCGCAAAGGAGGGACACAACCTGCTCCCTGAGAGTTACAAAGGGACAACACGACGGAACACTGCACCGCAGCAAAGCCGGAAGGATTAGCGAAGATGCCCGCCCCTCAATCTTTCTCCCTCTGTTACCATGGCAATAAAATCTGCCTTGAAGCAGGTTGGTTCACTCTTAAAAAAACCTACTCTTCTCTGAATGTAAAGAGCAGGCATCTTCCTCGTGCCGCGCTCTGCACGCGCACGCCCACATGGTGGGCGCCGCACGTGACACTTTGAAGGCCTCATCCAAAGTCCTTTGAGAATGTTCGGGCAGGAGGACTGGTCCCCTCTTTCACATCCGAGCATCGCCCATCGGATCAGCTCCCTGTTACTGCTACCAGCTGGCCGGATGCGAGCTGCGCTCACACAGGGTGGAATCGATCTTGAAGCTAAAAGCTTATTTTCATTTGGGTGTTTGTTGGTTTGCATTTGGGTATCGTTTTATGTCAGTTGTTCCACACATAAATCACAAAAGTCCAATAATCTCAATATGTCGTAGTGTACCTCAATTCATTTATTTTTTCAATACACCGAAACAGCCAATGCGTTTCGTTCACTTTGTTTGAACTTCATCAGGGCTCTCTTTTGCAGATGTACGTGGGTTTTTCTTTTTTCTTCTCTCATAATCAAGAAACTGTTTCATCCAGTCATATCATGTATGGATGCAGGGGATTATCTTCCCACAGCGAACACCAGAGTCCGTGTCCGCAGCCTTAGGTCCTGCCTTCACCCTCACGGCAGGTTTCAAGAAAGTTGAATAAAGCCTCATTCACAGTGGGGAGATAATCTCCCTTGTCTGTACGTGATGCGACAGGATGAAATATTTACCCGACTATGAGAAAAGACAAAAAAGAAAACACTACGGGTATCTGCAAAAAGAGCCCTGATGAAGCTCAAACAAACCGGACGAAACATGTTGGCTGTTTTGGTGTTGTATTGACAAAATAAAGGAATTTAATACCCTACGGCATATTGAGATTACTGGACTTCTGAACATTGGGGTGCACCATTCCATATTGGTTACTTAGGATTGCTCTCTGCAGTTTGCAGCGGTTCCACACAACGGCTGGGGCTGAGGAAAGTCTGCACCAATTTATAACGTATGGAACTCTGAAGAAGGGGCGGATTAGAGTGTCCGCCGTTGGGGAAGCATTCATTTTTGACACAGTTGTTACACACACGTCTGAGTTCCCTTCGAGGAGCTGCAATCTTGACGTTTCCCATGTCGTGGTGTCAAAGAAAGACTTCTAGATCTGAGCTCTGAACACAATGCTGAAAACCCAAATACGCAGTGCTGGAAATGAGCCATTTAGTGGCACCTTGTACGCACGTACCACCTACTAACCCATGCAAGAGCAACCGAGCATCTCTGCCAAGGGGCATCTTAAGGATTTAGGGGGCCCTGGGCCAAACGTATTCGAGGGGGACCCTGTTCAGAACAGCTTTGAATTTATGATCCAATTTCAGCTCTTTCCTGCCCTCTTTGGCCGGGTCACTGACAGCGCATGGTGCGTCCAAATTCTGTGTTTAAATCGAATATTCGGGCTAGTGGCGTGTTCTTTTAATATTGCAACACAGCAGCAGCTCAGTAATGTCACTGAAAATAATCTCCCATTTCTCAAGTATGAGGTGCCGTTTTGAACTAAAAGAAACTTTTTTATGGATGTTGCGTGAAACATAAACCCAACCTTTCTCTGCAAAATGTCTGTGATAGACGCTCACACATCACCCACATTAAAAATAAATTCATGGAAAGCGGTATTGTCAGTAAAGCTGCTTAAGAATTTTTCAAATTCATCCGGGGAAGACCCTCTGTGGAACAGAACTGGCTCTATCATGGGGACCCCTGAACGGCTGGAGCCCTGGGCCAGAGCCCACTTTGCCCGGGCTTTAAAACGTCCCTGTCTGCACCCATGCCTGAGGGTGAAACACCAGTCAACTGCTACCGCAGGCTGCTGAGCACAACAATGGTCGTTCTCCAGGGTTCAACACGGCACTGGCATACGAACCAGTTTAACAGCAGAACAAGTTAGCATTCCTTCTGCAGCATTAAAAAAAATCAAGTTTCGCCACTAAAACCAGTTTTATTAACTGATTTTGCAACCATCGAGCAAGGTCAGAATTGGCCTGAGGGGGCTGAAACCTGTGACAGGGTTAATGTCTTCATCAAGCAAGGTAAATTAGCCAAGAAGTACCACGAGTAAAAGGTTGTGAAATAATTAATTTTACTCATGACTGATCAATGCTTTGACGAACAAAAAGGAAAAACAAGCATTTGCAATGCAATGGGTCTCACATTTGCCCGACTTAGAGCTATTAGCGTTGTACGGACTTTTCTTGCCACATAAATTGAAAATGAAAAGTAATACAGTTGTACATCAGCGAGCCGATTTAAAGTGCCACGCCATGAGCATGGGCGTGAAGGAGCACACAAAAGGAAACAGAAGTTCACTTGCAGTCAAACGTATCAGCAGTTATGCAATTATCCATGTAACAGGGTCTATGTCATGCAAAGTGCTTGGATACTGCCCAGCGAGATCGAGCTGTGTAGGAAATAAAAATAAAAAGTAGCCCAGAAGCCATGCGGAAAACATGGGGCCTTGTTTGTTTTCAGTAGTTGGCTGGGGCGCTTGAGGAGGGCTAAACACCGGAAAAGACATGACGTATGCGTGCCTTTCACAAATGTAATCAAGCAATTTTTAAAAGGCAAGCCCACGAACCAACAAAACTGATAGGCGTGCGGTGGGCGTGGTTAAAGCCCACAGAGAGATTATAGCAGGCTCGAGCACTTGCGCGCTTGACCCTAATAAGGATGCATTTTGGTTTTTGTGTAGTAGCTCTTACCTGACTCTTTCTGTATTTTTCGTATTCCATGCTGGAAAAGGAAAACAATTACTCCAGGACCCCAAAAATTGGGGTCAAAGTGTAGCAGCTCAAAGGGGGGAGATTCATGTAAAGCGGATTCTGAAAGGCAACTTATACATTTATTATTATTATTATTTTTTTTTTAAACACTGCCACAAAGAAACTTGTAAGAAGGACAAATGCGGCCGTAAATCTGCCCTGGATTCGTTGGTCACGAATAAGCTGTATTATAAACTACAGCTACGGGGTTAAGGCACTTGCTACAGCGACCTCTGATCTCTGGGTGGCCAGTTAAAGAGGTCAATGCCCTCCTGGAGAGATATGTGTTTTGTCCAATGGAAGTTTTGACTCAAAGTAGAACAGAGGGTTCATTCGCTTGCTTCAAAGCAAAAGCATGTGGTGTAAACTGCAGATCACAAATCTGCATTTTTTTTAGGTAAGTGGGTCAGTGATTTTGACACAGACATCCTTTTGTTACTTGCAGTTTGTAAGTTGCAATTCTTCTGATATAGAAATTGGCCTCCAAGAGCTGCATGAAAACTGAAAGTCCTGGGATTAGCACTTTAATGTTATTGTTGTTTTTCTTAATCTGTCGTTATTCTAGGGTTGCTAAAAAGCATTCTTTGGATACTAATACAGTTCTGCAAACCGCCCCAACCAATGTGTTGCGTTTTAAATCCTGACTACGTTTCTCCTGACCATGCACTCTTAACATTAAATATGTGTCTCTGCCATATAAAGCGCTCTGAGACTGTACATTAGGATGAGCAGTGCTATAAAAGAATTACATAAGAACAGTTTAGGAAGTGTTATTTAAATCATTATTTGTGTAATTACTCATACAGACAGATACATCTAACATTCTTACAGTGCATCAATGTCCTTTACATACAGGTGTTGGACAAAGTCCAAAGCCTGTCTCCAAATCATGGTTTCTTTTAAGTACTTGTGAAGTGTTAATATGCTGTGTGCCTTTGTTTCCCACTCACTGCATTGGCATCCGGCTAACTCCCAAGCCAGGAGGATGCCAGCTGGCAGCCCTTTAAATCAGGCTGTTTTGGACCCGCAGGCTGCTGATGTGAACGGAAAGCAGACAACCCCCAGGCACTTTTGAATGTGTACCAGTGTCGGCAAGTTACATTTAGACAAATTTCGCATTTTCACTGAGGCCAGCACCGATCACAGATCCAGCTAGATGATAGCTGCCAGATCTGGGATCCGCATAGATCCCCCTCGTTTCCTTCACTGTTTGTATTAGATATTGGGTTCCACAGAGTGCTCCCTAAGGAAATTGTTACCAAAAAGAAAAAATATCAGGCGGGAGACTAGACAGATGATTCATAGGGCGGCGAGGGGGCAGGTTTTCAAGGCCTCTATGAATTTCAACAATGTGCTTTCTCATCTAATGTACACAGTAAGTAGATTACCACGTGTTGCAGCAGGGATGGAGAAAGCTCTTCCTGCATTTCCTGAACCTAGGTACAGACATAAGACTTTGATCTGCAGATCTAAGAAGGTGGTAAGCCAGCAACATTAGAAATGATGGAGAAAGAGGGTGGTTCAGCCAAAATACATTGTCCTATGAACGGAGTACTTTTCTCTGATTGGCTGTAAGTCACTAAAGGGTTCTCAAAGCAGGAGACTCTATGGAGTCACCTAATAATTCTTGCAGATGCATTTGGAGACTAGAAGTAACACCTGCTGGCAGGCTCAGGTGAGTGATAATATAGCATTCATAACCATCACCTTGTGAGAGAAGGCCCGTAGATGAAGGCTTCTCTTAAGATCAAAGAATCATGTGCTGACTATGGCACTGATCTGGGCAGAAAGATTTCATTCCGCATCCAGGTTTACTTCCAAGTTCTTCACTTGGGAGGTTCACAGCTCTGAGGGGCTAAATGGTATTGCCTGAAATATGTTTTAACATGTGGGGCTAATATCTCAATTTTGCGCCATTGAGCTTCAGTTGGTTATTCCTCATTCAATATTCCACCTGTTGAAGGCAACAAAAGATGTGCCTGAACCGGCTTTGAAGTCGTTAGGTATCTTCATATAGATCGGTGTACATAAAGAAACTGTAGCTAAAAGAATGAATTTACTGGGAAAAAGGAGAGAACAGAAATAAAAAA
This sequence comes from Pleurodeles waltl, assembly GCF_031143425.1. Lineage (NCBI taxonomy): Eukaryota > Metazoa > Chordata > Amphibia > Caudata > Salamandridae > Pleurodeles > Pleurodeles waltl. Next base: position 1,155,026,610 of record NC_090448.1, read on the forward strand.
TAAAGGAGTCATGATGGACTCATGCAGGTCTTCACAATAGCTGGGCCAGGTACTGAAGACAAAAGAACTACTGTCAGAGAATGTAAAAGTAAGAACTCTTAAAAACCAGGCGAGAGCTGTGGTCTGAGCACTGGGATCACCCAGGCGAGTTAGCAATGTATGTTCGTCTACTGTGTACAATAAGGGCCACGGGAACTCCTGCTCCGGTCGTTAGTCTGAGTACATCTAAAGCCGCACTACCACAACCCTCGCAATACTGACCTAAAACTGGCCTGAGCGGGGTGTAAAATGTTAAAAGACTCTACAGATTCTTGTAACTGATCAGTAACTCCCTTTTCCAGAAGTTTAGACACACCTGGGAGTGTGTCCTACAATTAGCCGCCAGCCTTGGACCCAGCAAATTCTCCTTTACAATGAGTGCGACCAAGTCAGATTTAAATCCATGAGACACTGTCCTTCTTATTAATAAGCTTTTTACATATGGCTTGTTAATGCACATTAAATCTTTATGGAGTTTGACTGGAAGCACATCTTCTGGGGACCATTATCAATGATATATTGTTAATATAGCATCTCCTTCAAATGTATTAAGAGGTCTAACTTTAAAGAGTTGTATATCAGAGTGAACAATGGCACCGTTGTCACTGTTTGGGGGGAAGGAATGCTATTCTTTTGAATATTTAGATTCTGGAATATTAAACCGCCCTCACGGAAATATTTAGCAAAATGATCGCATTTCCCAGGGGGTATTTCTATAAGGGTATATATGTGGGGTCTTCAGGGTTATTCAGAGGGGACAAAATCGATACAGATATGTTAGATAGAGGCAGAATAAATATGGTTAGTGTAAAAAAATGTTTTTGCTTTTTAATAGCTAATTTGTTGCTGCGATTCCTAATTTGCCATTTGATTTTGTTTAGTGGCAAAAAAGTCAGGTGGAGTGCACCGTGGGTGTCCAGACTTCAGTACTGGAATCAATTCTTTTGGACAGGCAGCGGCAAGTGGGTAGTTGGATGGAGTGAGTGGGAGAGGATGGTGTTCGAAACGGGGGTGGGGTTAAGCAGAGGAAAGTTAAAGTGGATTGAATGGAGGACATTTAAGTGCAAAAGGTAGGAGTCATTACCGGTGGCTGGAGTGCAAGGCTAAGCAGGGGTTGAAAACAGTGGATTTACAACAGATGCTCATAGATGGTAATGTGGTCACATAAGTAAGAGGGCTTAGATGCAGGTAGAGCTGGTAAGGGCACTGATGGGATGAGCTAGGAAGGACATATCCTCTGCATAGTAAACAGGCATGCACCCATGCCCTGACTGCCCGACTGCATGCAAAACTGATTTCTGTGTAGTCCTTTACAAACAATAATCAAGAATGTGCAGAGACCTAGGCATGTCCCGGGAAATGGAATTTTCATGACATGTTCTGCGAGCAGGAGGGGTGCACCAAGCTTGGCATCACAGCAGCATTGGACTACTATCTATGCCCTAGGTTTGTGACTCCAAGTGCCCGATGGCAGCCACTGAGATTTCTGACTCATCAGTTATGACGAGACCACTTCTCCTTGTCCGATTAAAGTGTGGTCTACTGGCCCCTCTGCCCCCACTTCTTCTAAAGTTCTGCTGAAAGGGAACCCCCAAATCCTTATGCTGACATTTTGTGTGCATGTCAAGTGCATGTATGAGCAGTTGATGTACAACAGGTGCTGGTATCTTGTGGTGCGTGTCTTGGGCACTGGGACCAGTGGCATCCATTTTGGATGGCCCCTGATTTAGCATGGCCCAAGCAGGATGGTGGATCCAACTTTTTCCACACAATGGAAGTGGACTGCCTGCATTCCTGTGACTGGAAGGAGGAGATCCACACAATAAAGGGAGGGTGGTTGGAGACAGGCACACTCTTAGAAATTCAAGAAGGACCGTGTTAACAAAAGGCTGCTCATTTGTTCTTTAGGTGCACTGCCATTTGCTAAATGCTAGGAGTGAAACCGCAGTTTCTTTTGTTCAAGCAGAAGAGGTTTCTAGGTAGTGATTGCCCTTTTGTCCATCTCTGATCACCGCTTCAATAAGGCAGATGACAGCCAGATGCACAGATCTCACACCTCATTGTGGCCTTGTTTTGGAAACTCCTGCTTGAGTAGTATCACAGCAACCTGGAGGCTGCTGTGAGAGCCATCCCTGTGCACAAAGACTGTGTCTGAGGAGGGGTCAGAAATAACATTTGAAAGAGAACCAACCCAGCCAATTGGACGGCTTTAGTCAGTGGAATCCCATCTTTCTGGAAAATGGATATAAAGGTGTGACCCAAACCATCCCACTTTATTTGTTACAAGATCTTCTTGACCACAAAGAGAATGCTTCACAGAATACTTGAAGGACAGCTGTCGGATGTCTGCATGACAGATGTTAGAGGAGATCACCTGAAGTTCAAGGGCGGCTCCTCCATACGGACAGAGGAGCACCCCCGCTCCCCCACCGCCAGCAGCAACCACTGCGAATCCTTTCACAAGGAAGGGATAATAAACTGTGTTTATTATCCCTTCCTTGTGAAAGGGGCGGGCCACGAGGGTGACGAGCAGAGGGGAGTGCACTGTGCACTCCCCTCACTGCGCATGTATGTTTGTCCGGCTGTCTCCGGCCGGCCAAACATATATGCGCAGCAGGCTGTCTTCAGCCCGGCAACGCTGCTGCCGGGCTGGAGAGATGCTGCACAGGCTCCCAGTCTGCCTGGGAGCGCCCAGTCAGGGCACTCCCAGCCAATCCCGACGCTGATTTGAGCAACGTCAGGATTGGCCGCAGGGCGCCTGTGCTGGGAGCCTGTGCCTGCAGCCTTCAGAGGAGCGAGCAGCATCATGGCACGGGAGCCGAGGTAGGTTTCTTTAAATGTTATTTTATTTTAAATTATTATGCCACCCTGTCCCCACTCACCACGCACGTCACCCCGCCCCACCCCGAGGAATACCCACGAGCCGCGACTGCTGAAGTCTGCAACTTGTTGGAGAAGCTAGGGTCTGCCCCAGCGTGGAAGTGTGTCTGCCTGCTCAGAGATGGAAGGAGAGTGCCAGGCCCTGCAGAAGGAGTGAATGTCAAGAAAGAGAAGCTCAGTATGTGCTGCTATGTGGAACACCCACAAGTAGCCAATTCTCATTAGGTTCGGAGTGTTTTCATCCGACTTCCCACAATAAAGAGCAACTGGTTTGTAAGGGAAATCACTTTTGTAAGGAGCAACATTTACAATACAGACATATCAATTTTCATGTGTAAGCCATCCATATGCAAGTTATTCCTCCAAATGTATTCGTCACATATTATTATTGTAGTGTTGCAAGTGAGAAACACATATCAGGGACAAATGGTGGCGGCTGACACCTCCAAGCCTCCCCACAGTCCTCCATCCTTATTTGCCTGTCCCTTATGGTTTGATCCAAGATGAGGGGTTTCCAAAGAATATCCCAGGAAGCCTAGGTTCAGGATCCTTCTGGAGTTGCTAATGACCCGTTCAGTGTCCGAGTAATCCTTCGAGTTAATCTGCTCTTCTATAACACTGGGTATGAGGAGGCAGCCTCACACCTTCGATCACTTCAAGCCGGTAGAAGTCTCTGCAAGCTCTCCGCACTCTGCCGCTCTGCCAGCACTCACCATCTTTGCCATGTGAAAGAAGAAGGCTGGCTAAAGGCTAGACTTGTCAGCCAGTGTCCTGCAACAGTGTGTGGCTGAAAAACACCAGTGCACTACCAGAACAAGAACAACGCCAAGTCCATCAGGAAAAGTGGTAAGTGCCTGTTCTCGGGCACGAATCCAGCCCTTCCTAAAAAAAAATTAAAAAACAGGAAACGAGCAAGGCTAAATTTAAGGTGAGGAAATAGCTGAGCTGAAACAGCAGCCACACAATCTAGGAACTGGGATGGAGAGCACACCACCGTTAACACGCCCATCAAACAGAAGCGGACTCAAAATACCATTCCAATCTAAATCTGTGGCAAGAAGAGGGACACAACACCAGCTGTAAGGGTGAAAAGAATACCTAAGTGCCACCCCACACAAAGACAATAGCATCACCCTCCTTTGATTGCCACCAGAACCAGGCCTAAGACCAAGAAACAAGCATGTCTACCTCAGCTGCCATTGCCCCATTTGAAACCTCGGCTAATAGCCATAAGCACCCAAACGGGAAAGAGGGACATTTATATGGCGTCCACAGGGGTAGCAAAATATAGCAGAAGACCATCTAACTCCAGAACCTAATTAATGGTTTCTAGCAATACAAATGACGCAATCAATTTAGAACATTGTACATAGGCACGCCCCGATGAGACCTTGTTACAAACTGTAATTAAAAGCCTTTGAACTATATCCACTGGATAGTGTTTAAGTGTTGAGAGAAGTCGCTAAGCCTCTCAGTTCCCAGACATCACTGAGTCTATTTTTGTGCTCGAGATGATTCATCCATCTGCATCCACACAGTGTGAGGTCTGGAGTTGGGTGGTGTATTGGAAGTATTACACAGTTACATGGTCAAACACACTGGATAACTATGGGTAATGGTTAGACGCAACACATTTAATATAGGTTTGGATGATTTACCCCATTAGACCTGTTGACCATTTGATGCAGTTGAACTTCCAGAGAGTTTACACATTCAATGTGATACACAATATCAATACAGCTTTTGTTGATTTACTCAGGTTTTAACTCGTTAGGCTTGAGAAATGATCACCACACAACGTAGTTTGCGGACTCCTTGCAACATGACGGACGATGCGTCTGTGTTTTGCTGTGGTTGCTCGTCAATCACTGCGAGTGGAGATAACACCAAAGGTGCGCTAGCTGCAAGGCGAAATTTGAGTTGGATGGCCCAAGCGCGTGGCTTGTCTAGCGGCAACTTCTGGCTCATCCTAGTAATCCTGCGCTGGAAAGCTTCCGTCTACTTTTGAGGAAGTGAAGAAGTGAGTACAAAAAGAGATATGATGCTGCACACAGCTATGTAACCTTCCTATGCTTGTGTCGGGGACTGCTAAACCAGTTGTTTTTTATTAGAGTGAGGTAGCGCATTATGAGTTATGTGTTATTTTGTTGCACTTAGACACAGAACGGTTGAACCAACTTTGGTTAAGTTGATGGCAACAATATAACATTTGAGTTTGTAATTGTAACAAGTTATTTTATGACTGAGTTGTGCTTCTGTCCGGAACTGATGAACAGGCGTGGTGTAATTAGTTGGTACCATTAAACCCTCCGAAGGGGTCTGGCTACCAATAATATACATATAACAGAGGCAAAAGTACACTAAAGGTTGGCCTCTTTGTGGCACATATCATGCATTAGACTCCAAGCATGGAGTTACAATTTCGATGACATTGCCTTAATGGTTAACTACCGGCAACACAAAACTCGGTAATATGATTTTGAAAACTGCGGGAATACGGGTCCCTTAATTCAATATCTTATGGCTGATACCTGATGGGAACTACACAAAGGGGGTTATTCCAACTTTGGAGGAGTGTTAATCCGTCCCAAAAGTGATGGTAAAGTGACGGATATACCACCAGCCGTATTACGAGTTCCATAGGATATAATGGACTCGTAATACGGCTGGTGGTAAATCCGTCACTTTTCCGTCACTTTTGGGACGGATTAACACATCCTCCAAAGTTGGAATAACCCCCAAAGTGTCTTCCTTACCATATATTGCATACACTGATGCACCTCCTTTCTGAAGTGTATCTGTTACCGAGTTGGAGGTAGGTCACACACATAGCGTGGACTATTATGCACTAACGAGTGCCCAACAGACCTTTCTTTACTCCTATAGGTACATGAGATAGATGGCACAATTTTGTCCTGATGAGACCCTCAAAATCATAGGAAAGGATTGAAACATCACTAACACTTATGGATTGTTCATTAGGAAGCATGTAACTCGCAAGGAATCACCATGTCTGGTCATACGGAATCAATGGTGATTCGTGATTTTGTATACATTGTGTGCATTACTTTTGTTCTATTGGCACAGCACTTGTACTTTTGAGCACTGAGCCATCCTTACCAAGAAGAAATGATTTTGCATGTCAAGGAAAATGTCATTTTGTAAAACAAGGCCTCTGAAAAAATGTTTTGCTTTTATGTCATAAACTGTTGTCTTGAGTAGTTACAGGTCTACATATGTGGTATGACCGGGTGTACATAAGACCCTCAGACCCTTCTGTCTTAGTTTTTACTCTGCAATCTACACACAAACCAGCTTAGCACCCCCAAATGAAAATAAATATCTCACACCGATTCAAGTCTTCTTCCACTGAACTCCCAGTTTACAAACAACAAAATCTGATTATCCACTCGAGAGACTGAGGTGGGTAATACTGGTGAACCTCAAGGCACCAAAACCAATTTATTCCTTGCATCACTGGCTGAATTCTTCTGTTGTAAAATGTATAGTCATTCGCATAAGGAACATTGAACGCCTGGGGCTCCGAGTCTTGGGTGATGTGTTTAAACATATATAGGGGGTCACTCTGACCCCGGCCGGCGGCGGTAGCCGCCGGTCTGGATGGGACCGCCAGAAGACCGTGCCGCGGTCAAAAGACCGCGGCGGTCATTCTGGGTTTCCCACTGGGCTGGCGGGCGACCGCCAAAAGGCCGCCCGCCAGCCCAGTGGGAAACACCCTTTCACGATGAAGCCGGCTCCGAATGGAGCCGGCGGAGTGGAAGGTGTGTGACGGGTGCAGTAGCACCCGTCGCAAATTTCAGTGTCTGCTGAGCAGACACTGAAATTCAAAGTGGGGCCCTCTTACGGGGGCCCCTGCAGTGCCCATGCCATTGGCGTTGGGCACTGCAGGGGCCCCCAGGGGCCCCACGACACCCCTCCCCGCCATCCTGTTCCTGGCGGTCGAAACCGCCAGGAACAGGATGGCGGTGAGGGGGTCGGAATCCCCATGGCGGCGCAGCAAGCTGCGCCGCCATGGAGGATTCCCATGGGCAGCGGAAAGTCGGCGGTACACCGCTGACTTTCCGTTTCTGGCCGTGGCTGTACCGCCGCGGTCAGAATGCCCTGCGGAGCACCGCCAGCCTGTTGGCGGTGCTCCCGCCGACCCCGGCGGTCCTTGACCGCCGGGGTCAGAATCACCCCCATAATATTGATGTATAATATAGCTAAAGAGGTGATTCTATTTATAGATATATAGCTATTGGTAGAGATCTGTTCCTTGACCTAATGCAATTGCATAAATCACTGAATACGGGGGACCACAAAAATGGACTGGAATACCATCTGCAAACCCACTGAAGACCATGAATGACCAAAATGTCTCATTCTATAACTTTCAGTACTGGTCTCCCACCACTAAATGCATGATATATAAGACTTCCAAATATGAGAAACATTTTTGTCCAGGAAGTTCCAGGAGGAAACCGGTCCACATGACATATTCAAATTGAATAGCGGGTTCTCCCTGGATATGACTTCATTCAAATACTTCTTTGGTTTACTTATGAGTAAAGAGTACAACATACGAACAAAACTAGGTAGCATCCCACCATTTAATTACTGTTTTTCAAGAACCTTTCTCTCCTCTTGACAAGAAAAGGTGTCATATTTAGAAGAATGTGCCTTTTCTTTTGGAATCAGGGACCATAAGCTAGGATTTCTTTTTTCATCTGTGTTCACTGTGGGTCGTCTGAAACTTTGGGAAGGAGGCGTGCCAGACAAACAGAGGATCACATAAATCCTCTGTCCCTGTTTAATTCTGCTTGTAAACAAAACAAATTTCCATCACCTAGAATGGTTCTCTGGTCTCTTGGTCTTATGAATTTCTCATTGAGGTATGACAGAACCAGGTCTTAAACTTAATGCATGTCAGAGAGAGTCATTTGGCATATGTATTTTATTACCATATAAAAATGATCCATGCTGCGATCTAGAAGGGATCTGAACAAGAATATCTGTCAACAAAATTTCCTGTATCAGAGCTGAAAATTAAAATGCCAACGCTAATCAATGACAATCAACCTCATAAAGTATGAAATGATCACAGTAACCCCGCCACTGCAATTCATCTTATAACCTAATGAGCTAATATAAATCTTCAGACACAGAAAGATCTGGTACATTACATTAATCAAGAAAACAGATAGATAGCTTATCTTCTCTTAGACCACATGTATCATATGCTCTTTAAAACATAACCATTTGATCGTAACCATCAAACCCGCAGGCAAAGCTGGAGACAAAAGCCACAATCAGCCCAGTGGCTACATACAAGAAGCATTTAGGAACATGCAGTTGAGATACACGACACCAAAGACAGAATGGCAGCCTGAGGGACTGTTTCAAGAGCTCCAGGATGCAAGTTAAAGAACTAGAAGATGAGATAAAATTGTACAATTTAACACCATGATGCACATCAATTGTCCAAATGGTGGTGAGGATTTGTGGTTCTGTGTCTCTTAAAGGTTCTTCATTTGTTGTAGGGTTCTTGAGCCTAATGTTCATGGAAAAATCAGTACACCGGGAGTAACACTACCTCAAGCAGAAGAGCACTAAACTCAAGAAGCTAGTAGGATTCTCTGAGTCACAGTTTATGCGTTAAAGAGATCCAAGCGCATCTAGTTTTTTAAAAACTTGCCCCGCTTGATATCTCTCCTCTCAGCTGTTCAGAGTTCACAGAACAACTGAAAATGTGACTTGAACAAAGGTTAAAACTAACGCTACTGAGTCTATACAAGAAAATAGTTTACCACTAAGATGCTCAAGGTTGGCAAACACAACATAAAGACATCGGGCCTGATTCGCAAAGGTAAATTTAGACCAAAAGTCTAAGTTTACCTTTGTGAATCAGGCCCACTCCTGGGAAGCCAAAAAGAAAAGACTGGCAGTGAAACCCCGTTGCCCTCCCAGGATTTTTCAAGAGGGTTGTGCCATGTACCGCTGTAGCCCCGACGGAGAGTGTTTTGATGTCACCGGTCACTCATCTGGATAACAGACACCCATGGAGAACATATAAATAACACTCAAGATCACAATACAAAATCCAAAGAATGATACCCATTGCTCCAACTGTAACTTAAACAACAAGCTCTACTGAAGAAGATGTAAGAAATTACCCAAGGAGATAACTAGCCCGAGATCTGGGAAGAATTTCCACCACTCGGAACATTAATAAGTCAGAGAAGAAGCGAGCACCGCCAAGGCCTGATTCAAGCACTATAAGAATTACATAAATAAATAAGCCTGTGTGCCCATGGCCAGGCCTTCAGGAAATTGCAACACTTGATAAAAGTTTAATTGTTTAGGGCAAAATGATTTAGTCGCGAAATGTGGAGTCTTTAATAGTGTGTCTCAGGAACCACAAAACAAGGCGAAAGAGAAAACCCTGAAGCAAGCCCCTCCTCTGGTCTCCCACTGACCAGCACAGCCAGAGACACTTTCTACCTCTGAGAAAAAGTACAATGAATTCTAGCCAAGGAAGTCCGAACTACTGGAAGAGCTGTGCCCATGGTCCTCAAAACTAAATCACAGGAAAGCAGGGCTTGGCCATCCCAACCAGCCCTGTCCAGGGCCGGCACAGGAAGGCTGTATCCTTGAAAGATGAAGAGACAAAGGGTAATTTAAGGCATCTGTATTTTCCTGGGGCAAGTACCTTTAACAGATTCACACTCTGCCCTTTTGAAATGAGGCATCATATTACTTTTCTCGGTTATTGCTCCAAAGTTGACCGCTTTGGGCCTTTCAATGTCATAAAAAGGTGGCAGCTAATGAATAAAAAAAAAAATACTAAAAAAGGCCTGTTCGAGAGCTTGTTTCCCAGACAACAAGGCGTGAAGTGGCCAGATGAGTACAGAGAGGGTGCCCTCTACTGCTGAAAAGAACTGGTTTTTCTCTTTGCGAATGTCAGGTTAACCCGCTAACTGGGCCCCGGATTACACAGAATGAATAGCTGCTCCTAGGCAAAAAAAGAAACATCTCTTTGGCAATACAAGTGTTCTGTTTATATGTCAAACATTGGTCCTACAGAATTCAGAAGTTTATATCTTGTCTTCCTTTCCCCATTTTTACAGCCACGAGCAGATATTTTTGCATAATATAATTATGCAAAAATCAACACAAAGTAAATATAATCCCCTGCTGAACATACCACAATAAAGGCTACTCCAAGGACCCGCCCAAGGCTCATTAACCTGTGCTGTACGCTTCCCAGACACACTGGAACACAAAAGGATGCGCGGACAGTACATCTTTACTCCATCCAAGAGTAAAGTGAGCCGCTTGTGCTAACACATTATGCTGCTTGGCTTGGAATACAAGTGTCTACCCAGGGGCGGCTCCTTCACTATGGCGCTGCTCTGAGCAGCTTCAGATTGGCCGCAGGGCAGGGCGGGAGCCTGTGCCTACAGCCTGAGACAGAGGAGCGGATGGAGCAGTGCGGCGGCGTGCCGAAAATGGTAAAAAAAAAAAATTAACTACTACTTTTATTGGTTCCTTCTCCCCCAACCCCGCCACCCTGCCCCTTTTTCCTCCGGCGAGCCACACCTGTGTCTACCAATCATGAAGCAGGAGGCAGAATCACTCTTCGGATAAGCCTCTCTTCCTGAAGCTGTACCCATCTTTCGGGGTACAGCTTTGCAAGTGCTGGTGACTGTGGTTAGGAACTGTGCCATACCTCAGCCTGAAGGAGCAGCTGTGCACTGCGGAAAGCGCTGTCCTAAGGTTCCCGCTCAAGGCAAAAAACTGGGTAGACCTAATAAGAATTTCAATGCTTCAGCTGTGTTGGGGATCAGCAGTGTTGGGGATGTCTGGATTAATCAGTGGGTCCCTATTCACCCCATTTCACCACCAAGGTTCAAAATATCCGCTAGTGACCAAGTGCTCCGTTTCTATACAACTGTAAAAAGTAACTTTATACTAGCCAAATATCTTTATTTATACGATATATAAGGTTTATTAAGCACTTGTCTTCCCACAGGAACGCATACACTGAAGTTGACATGACTGTAATGTGTTCTGTGCCATTCATGAATAAAAATAATAAAAGTTTGGGGAAAAAACTTAAGCATATGCCTTCTACTAAGGGGTAGAGAGCTGTACGTGAAACGTCCGTTACTAAACACGGCAAATCAAGTGACAGTCATTACATGCACAGAAAAGGAATGAAACACGGTAATAAAAATTGGCGACCTGTTGGTCAGTTTCTGATGCACATGTCCAGAGGTAGTCAAGGTGGGCTTTGGGCGGAGGGAACACGCTGTTCCATGGGGACACTGTGTGCTCCTCATAATGTGCTCCTAAAGGGAAACCCCCCTGTCCGCTCAATGAACACGGACTGCCTTAAAAATATTTTCTAAGCAAATGCAAGAATGACTTATCAGAAGGGGTTGAAAACTGTGAACAGCCTTAATTATATTCATTGCTTCTGCACCCCTGCAAATAGACAACTTGCGATGTGACATATTATTACAGAGGTGGCATTGCTAGGTGCATCCCCATTTGCACATCAGTCTGTGTGCAACTTGCACATTCCTTGTTTGCAGATTGTATTGTATTGTAATAGTATTTATACAGTGCTTACTACCCCTGACGAGGAGTCGAAGCGCTTTTCGGCGAGTAGCACGCTACTCCGGAACCCAACAAGAATTAGTGATGGATTAGTATCGGGAAATATAAGTACAGTTTTAGTATTATTTAGCAAACGTGTGCAGGGATGTCCACGTAGCTGCCTGGCAGATATCCAGGCCAGGAACTCTGCGTGCTAACGCCGTGGGAGCAGCAGTCGCTCTGGTGGAATGAGAGGCCAAGCCTTCAGGGGGTTGCTTTTTGGCCAAAGCGTAGCATGTCTTGATTCAAAGAAGTACCCATCGAGAGATGGTTCGTTTTTTGCACCGCTTTCCCTTTCTTTGCACCCACATACCGGACAAAGCATTGTTCATCCACCCAGAAATTTTTAGTACGATTAAGATAGAACGCCAACGCTGTTTTTGGGTCCAGAATGTGGAGTCTCTCCTCCTCATGGGAAGGATATGGGGGTGCGTAAAAAGTAGGCAAGATGATGGACTGGCCTACATGAAAAGGCGTAACAACCTTGGGAAGGAAGGAAGCCTTAGTGCACAACACCACTTTGTCAGGGTACACAAACAAGAATGAGGGCTTGGAAGAGAGGGCTTGAAGCTCACTCACTCTGCGAACAGAAGTGATGGCAACAAGAAAGACAGTCTTGAAAGTGAGGAGCGGTAAAGGGAAATTGTGCATTGGCTCAAAGGGAGTACACATTAAGAAATTAAGGACAACGCTGAGGTCCTACTGAGGCATGATAAATGGAGTGGGAGGAAATAAATGGGTGAGACCTTTAATGAATCTATTCACAACAGGAGATTTAAAGAGTGAGGGCTGATCAGGTAGCCTAAGAGAGGCGGAAATGGCAGATAAATACCCTTTAAGGGTGCCCACAGCAAAGCCCTGCTGGGCCAAAAAAAGAATGAACAAAAGAACCTCAGCGGGGCGGAGAGGGGAACAACAGATTTGTTGGTGAACCATGCCACAAATTTATGCCAATAACAGGCGTATACAGTTTTGGTGGAGGGACGCCCGGCTGCCAAGATAACATCACAGACTTCGGGTGGAAGATCAAAAGTCGTCAATTGTCACCGCTCAATCTCCACTCATGAAGGTGTAGGTTGGACAGGTTCGGGTTGAGAACCGTTCCCTGTTGCTGCGACAGAAGATCGGCCCGAAGAGGCAGTCTGGGTGGAGGATAGGTGGCCATGCTCAATAGCTCTGGATACCATACTCTCCGTGCCCAGTCAAGAACCACCAAGATGACTTGAGCCAGGTCATTCCTGATCTTCTTGAGAACTCTGGGCAGAAGTGGTATAGGCGGAAAGGTGTACAGGAGGCCAGAGTTCTACTCAAAACGAAAAGCGTCTCTGAACGAGTGCTGCCTTGGAAACTCCAACGTGCAAAACAGCTGACATTGCCTGGTCTCTGCGGAGGTGAACACGCCTAACCAAGGCTCTCCGCACTGCTGAAAGAGGCCTTGCGCCACCTCCGGATGGAGACGCCATTCGTGATTGGCTGTGCTTCAATGGCTGAGGTCATCCCCTCTGGCGTTGAAAGAACCGGCCAGATGTTGCACCACCAGGGTAATGCCCTGATGTTCCAGCCATGTCCAGAGGCGTAGCGCCCCCATGACATATGGTCCAGGACCCTACTCTGCCCTGTTTGTTGCAGTACCACATGGCGATAGTATTGTCTGTGAACACCAGCACTACTTTCCCTTTGAGAGAGGGAAGAAATGCTTTCAACGCAAGCCTGATCGCCCGGAGCTCCAAAAGATTGATATGGAGCCCAGACTCCGCCAGAGACCAGAGGCCTCTGATCTCCGCCTCTCCCATATAAGCCCCCCTAACCCAGAAGTGACGCATCTGTCACTATGGATAGATCTGGCTGGGGAAGGGAAAGGGATCTGCCATTGACCTAATATGGATTCGAAAGCCACCACTGCAGGCCCTTCGTAGTCCCCTCCGAGATCTGGACCATGTCGGAGAGACTCCCCTGATGCTGCGGCCACTGGAACTTCAGGTCCTATTGCAGAGCCTGCATATGCCATCTGGTATGTGTCACTAGCAGGATGCAGGAGGCCATGAAGCCCAGCAGCCTCAGAGTCAGTCTCACCGAAACTCAAGACAGCGGCTGAAAGATCGGAATCATAGCTTGAATATCATGGAATCACTTTTCGGGAGGATAAGTCTGAAAGTGCACTGTGTCCAGAACAGGTCAGATGAAAGGGAGCGTCTGAGAGGGAGTCAGGTGTGACTTCGGCACATTGATAGTGAACCCCAGTGTGTGCAGGAGGCTCACCGTAGTCTGAAGGTGGGAGGTGACTTTCTGGAGCGAGTCCGCCTTCAACAGACCATCGTCGAGGTAGGGAACGACTGAGACCCCTAACCTGAGCAAATGAGCTGCATCCACCGCCATTAGTTTTGTGAACACCCGAGGGCCACTGGTGAGGCTGCAGGGGAGCACAGTAAACTGATAGTGTTCGTGACCTACCACGAATCGCAGGTAACGTCTGTGGGAAGGCAGGATGTGAATGTGGAAATAAGCGTCCTGCAAGTCCAGCGCTACCATCCAGTCTCCTGGGTCTAAGGCAGACAGGACCTGAGCATTTTGAATTTCTCCTTCTTGAGGAAGTAGTTAAGGTCCTGAAGGTCTAGGATAGGACATAAGCCCTTGTCCTTTTTGGCACTAGAAAGTAGCGAGAATAACAACCACGACCTACTTCTGGCACAGGGACCTTCACTATGGCTCTCTTGGCCAAGAGAGCCACGACTTCCTGGTGGAGAAGTGCCAAATGATCCTCCGGGAGTTGAATGATTGCTGGAGGCATGGCTGGTGGGGCAGATTTGAAATGGTGGGAATAGCCCTTTCGAACTATCTGCAACACCCACCTGTCCATAGTGATGGATTCCCAGTGGGGCAAGTAATGGCGAATCCTGCCGCCAACTGGATAGGAGTGAGGGGACCGACTAGGAGGGTTTGGAGGCTGCAACAGGGGCAGGGATGGACTGGGCAGACCTCTAGTTCCCTGTCCCACGCGGGATTCCGCTTCCCCAGCCACTCAGCGGCTGAACAGCATGGGTGGCACGGTGGGCGGGTGAGGGAAGCGACAGAGAACCCCTTCCATGGCCACAAAAGGGGCGAAAGGCAGACTGTTGGGAGCGAGGGGCAGCGGAAAGGCCAAGGGACTGGGCCGTAGCTCAGGAGTCCTTGAATCTCTCCAAGGCCGAGTCCGCCTTGTCTCCAAAGAGACGGGAGCTATCAAAGGGCATGTCCATTAGAGACTGCTGGACATCCCCCGAAAAACCAGAAGTACGCAACCAGACGTGGCATCTCAAGGCCACCATCATAGCAACCAATCTGCCCAGAGAGTCGGTCATGTCCAGACCACATTGGATCGTGATCATAAGTCGCTCCCTCCGCCGTAGCCACGGTAGGCGAAGACAGCATGCCAGCGTCTGGAGAAGTATCCAGTCAACTGGCCTCGCCCAATTCATGTGCCCAGTCCAAAGATGGGTCATTGTGATATTCATAACGGTCCAGGGAACCCTCCAATCCTTCCCCAAATTCATACCCATTAGGAAAAGGGTTCAAATCCGACCTGGGGTGAGTAGTCCCCATCGAAGACAGAGGCGGCGTCGGCTGATGCCATTCCGACTCCGCGTCATCGGGGTTTGGGATCGGGTCAACATTGATGGTGGGCACTATCGATGTCTGGAGCATCAACAATCGAACCAGCGCCACGGAAGGTCTCAGTGGTACGACCGGCATCGGTGCGGATCCGGAGGGGACCTCGTGGCCAGAGCCGAAGCTGCCGGAGTGGATCCCAAAGGCCCCTCGTCCAAACCCCTTGGGCCTGAAGGCACCGAACGGGGCGGCCAGCCCAAAATTGAGGCGCATGGCCTCATAAAATTCTTTTAATTGGGTGGGGGCAGCTCCAGCTCCCATTAGGGGAAGCACAGAGCGGACCCTGAAGAAGGCTCTAAAAAAGGAGGCCTCGAGCATCGACGCTCCTCCCACGTCGCATCAGCCCAGCGGCAGGGTCATGTCGAGTGACGGGACCGCTTTGACTTCTTTCTCTTCTTACCTGTGTCCGAAGACTTGGAGGAATAAGAATGGTCGTGGCTCCGCGAATGGTCTTGAGCCCTGCCTCTCGAGTGAGACCGGGACCTACTCGGAGTCAAGCGGCGGGCCGCCACGAGCATGAGGGACCACTCCCTCAAGGCCTTTGGGCGCATGGTCTGGCACTCGGAGCATGACTTCGGGTCGTGGTCGCGCTACAAGCACCACAAACAGACCTGATGCGGATCTGTCACTGACATCATGCGGTGACAGTCCTCGCACGGTTTGAAACCTGTCTTCGGGGACATCTTGACGCACCAAAAACTCACCAAAAACCTCAACAAAACTGTTGAAGTCAGTCAGAAGAGACCAGGTTAGCGCTCTCAGGATCAGCGTGTGGCACAGAAAGAAACAAACTGACATCACTGCATTGAGGTGGCGTCTATGTACTACTCCCGACGTCATCACAGCGACTACAACGCCAACGACGCCCACGGAGTAGACCGACGCCACCTACCAACATGAAAGGGTATTGCTTGAAGAAAAAATCTCCAGATCCAGCCTGACGCCTGGGGAAAATTCGAAGGTAAGGAATCTACAACTAGAAGTCTCCATCAGATATACAGAAACATGATTTCACCAAACACATGCATGAATGATTACACATTTTATTTATTTTCAAACAAACATACATAAAAAAATAAAAGTATTAATTTTAATAGGAAGGTTGCAGCTTTTCTAAATTCAATTGAAGCCACATATCATCCATACTATATTCTGTATATTGAACTTGCACTACTTCTATGAATAAATCTGAGGATACTAATTTTATTTTTAGCCTTCAATTTCAAATTCCTTGACATTTATAGTACGTTTTAAGATTTTCATTTGTACATTTAGCCATTTTATTTATATACACTTTTTTAATCTATTAATATTATTTAATTGTCTAAGCAGCCACGGATCCCCTGAGGAGGCTTCACAGACCCAAGGGTCCCGGACCACATGTTGGGAACCACGCCTACACTTTAAATCCAAATTACAAAAGTTTTGCAGAGAACCTCACAACCCTGGGTGAAAGTTTGCTCCTAGCCCAACCATTCAAGATGATTACCAAAGTTCTATGAGACCTACCAAAGACAAACACACTTCACCTTATAAATGAGCAGAATTTGCTAACCGCCCGCAAACAGGCTCTTAATTAAGGATGACAACTTCTCTGTCTCCATGAGAACTCATAACGCAAAGCCCAGAGTAACATCCTTCTGACCATACAAGCTCCTAATCTTTTCCTGCTTTCATGCACCATTATGTAAGATATTAAGTCATCGATGAAGGTTTGTAACTCAGGTGCCTTAGTAACAGCACTCTAAAGCCAATCAAAGCTGTTTTACACCTCTGACCAAATACATAATCCTTTTTTTTTTTTTTTTTTAAGAATCTTGCTTAAAACAACAGCATTACTGGCAAATCGCTGCCTATCCATTACCCTTTGCACATTGTCTTCAAATCCCTTCCTTGCTGCCACATTTATGTGGAAAATGGAGGTAAACAATGGCATCAAAGATGGAAGGAGTTAGGAGACTTTATTTCCAATTCAGTCCCCGGCAGATCTCACCACAAAATGGCAGAACTGAGTGATGCGTACACCTTGGTCTCTTGTAGGACCAGTACATCATACAACAATGTACCTCCTACCCAGAAAAATGAACCTGGTATTTAAGCCTTTATTTGTGTATTTTGGCAGGAAAGCAGAGGCTACTTAATCCTTGGCAAGCTCTAAGCAAGTACTGTAAACTTTCCGAGTCCCGCCCCCAGCCCTGACTTTTCAGACACTAAGAGTTTCAGAGCACAACCTCTCTCCCAGGCCAGACCACCTCTCTGGCATAGTGAAAATGTTTTGAGGTTGTCAGGTCTCTAGACTCCAGTTCAGGAACAATTCTGCTGCTGCCAGCTCCTTGGCCCTCAACTTTGCCCTGTCCCATCTGACTCAGACTAGCTCCCTTGAATCACATCGCTGAAGCGACAGGATATGCCACCAGTGATAAATGGCTTCTCAGTACAGCAGTACCCCTCCAGCTCTCTCTAAGGGAGCAGGGTGCACAACTCACAGGAAACCTGCTCACCCGTCACTGGCGCGGAGTGCCAGATGCACCAGTTATTTCACCAAGGGCAACTTGAGCCCAAAGTACCCCAGAAAAGTTCATAAAAATTGAACAATATGCTCTATTTTTCGCACTGCTGTGAATCTCTGGGTAAAGTTTTGTCATCCAAGCAACGTAGTAAATGTCCTGTTTTTGTATTTTAGGTCTGGTTTAAGGACAGCTACAACTGTCAGGAAGACTTCATGTGTTTGCAAAAAATAAGCAACTGAAGTACCAACATATTATATATATATATATATATATATATATATATATATATATATATATATAGACACACACACATATATATATATATATATATATATATATATACACACAGAGATGCTTTTTGTCAGCCCTCTTCATACGCTTGTCTTGTCAAGTGGTATTCACTTTTTGCTTTTGTCAATCACACCAGCCGGCATGGGGTCAGCACTCTTCATCCCTTCACTCTCCTATACTGTGAGTGATGGCATTTAGCCTGATCGCATGTGCACAACCACCTGAAAAGGACATTCATTGATAGGGCTGGTTCACCACTCCTTCCTTTTTAGGGGCGAGCGCAAAGCGCTCCGTCCCTCTTCTAATCTCTCTTTAGGGGGATTTTAACCACACCCATGTTACGTCAGTCACGTTCATTGGCTCATGGGCTTGCCTTTTAAAATTCACTTGTTCTCATTCGTGAAAGGCATGCATACGTCATGCCTTTTCCGGTGTTTAGCCCTCTTCGAGAGCAGAGGTAAACTACTGAAAACATACGGGGCTCCATGTTTTCCGTATGGTGTCTGGACTACTTTTTTCTTTATTTCGCAGCGCGATTGCGTTGTTTTTTACACAGCGCGATCGCGCTCGTTTTTTTTTTTCTTTCATTTAAAGTGGCAAGAAAAGTCCAGTTAGGAGTTTACAACACTAATAGCTCTAACTCAACGTAATGCGAGACCCGTTGCATTGCAAATGCTTGTTGTATTTTCTACAGGCTTGACACTTTTTGTATATAATGGCACATAGACAGATCAAAACAATGGCTCTTGCAAAGGCTGACTTTCCCAATATCTTTTCTAAGCTCGATGGACACAGAGTAAAATTAAACTTGGTGTCCCCTCTTCAACCGTTGCAAGAGTTTAGGGGTTTCAGTTTACTAATACTGTTCAACAAAAAGTGCCTTATTCCTCTGAAAAAGATGGCAAAATGAACTCTGAAAAAAAAAAAAAAATAGAGAGTCAACTATGAAAACCTGAATGGTTTTCAAATCGATAAGCATCTCCTTTATATACAAACCTGAAATGAGGGACATAACAACCATATTACTATCTACTATCCAGGATTTGTAAAGCGCAGCAAATCACCTGTGAGGGTCTCAAGGCGCTAAATTACATGCTAAATGGTGCCCATAAAGGTTACATGTTTCAGCCTTCTTATGCTTTGTAGCTGACGGCTTTCATCGGGACCAGTGCTCTGTTAGATCCCGTCAATACCTGTGGAGATACTTTCCCCTGTGGTAAGATGAATCAAAACTTTTTTCCAAACTAGGGCATCTAATATACTCCCCTTAGGAAGACATGGTCATTTGTTGGTGTTCAATAATTTCCCATTGGTGTATTTTCAGTTTAAGTCACAAACAATATTAACCTTCACCGTCATCCTCAGTATAGCCATCCTTAGTTCATCCAGCCTCACAAGGACAGCCTAAATCTTTATTACTCCACAGTGCTCACACTGATGAACAGAGTATCACCCATGCATGCATTCCAATCTGTATGCACAAGGTAGGGCTTGCATGCTCGATGCAAGTAAGAAAGTGTGTGCATTGAAAAAAGAAAAGCACCACAATGACAAACACTAACTAGCACCGGCAAAGCCAACAGGTCTCTGCTCTGAAAAGGTTGAGCTACTGGCTTTGCCAGTGTTTTTAGGTCTAGCGCGCAAGCGCTTTGACCTGTTGTAAGTCTTGTGGGCTTTTAACCACACCCACCTCACGCCCATCACTTTCAATCGTTTGTGGGCTTGCCTTTCTAAAATCCTTTGTAATCATTGGTAAATGCTTTATGTTTGTCCCGTCTTGGGGAGGGTTTGTTGCTCTTGGAGACTGACCCTGTTACATGGATAATTGCACGATTGCTGATATGTTTGACTGAGCGAACTTCTTTTTCCTTTTGTGCGTCTCCTTCGCGCTCATGGCACTTCGAAACAACTTGCTTATGTCAACTTTTACTTTTCATTTTCAATTTATGTGGCAAGAAATGTCCAGTTGCCAATAGCTCTAACTCGAGCAAATGCGACACCCATTGCATTACAAATGTTTGTTTCAGATTGCATTTACATGCATATGTATACGTTAGGAGATGTGGGTAAGCAGATGGCAATCTTGAAATAGGTTTTCTGTCAAATAAAAGGCATTGAAAAATGGCTGCTGGTGCCTACGCTGGCATCGTGAAGCATGCATGCATCGTGATGCATGGCGGCCATATTAAGTGCACTGTTTTGACATGGCACAATGCCATTTTAGAACTGTAAAAAAACTAATAAATAATAGCGGGATGGTATGTAAAATGAGAGCGTGTACGATGAAAGAGGAGCAAGGGGGAAGCTAGCAAGGACACATGTGCACTCCAGTGGGGTGCTGACCACAAAAGAAAAAAAAAACAAAGAGCATCCTTAAGCCAGCAGTGGAGGGATACATGTCATGCAATCAGTACACCCTGAGACCAAAATGCTCCTGGGGGCACAGGAATGGTGAGGAAAGCCAGCAAATTAAAAGCAGACAAATGAGACGAACAACAATCTTAATCAAGGGGCTGACCACTCTGAGTAGGTGTTCTCTATTGAAAACAATAGGGCCCATATTTATACTTTTTGAGCGCCGCTGTCTGATGCAAAAGCGGCGCAAACTTACAAAATACAATTGCAAGTTTGCGCCGCTTTTGCGTCATAACATGACGCAAAAGCGGCGCTAAAAAAGTATAAATATGGGTCTAGGTCTACCAACAAAAAGTTGACGCTGCCGAGACTACAAATGATGGCACTGTTGAGGTTTATTGATATCTCTGCAACTAAAACCAAGAGTGTATGGTACCAGAACCAACATGTGGCCTGCACACAATTATATAACAAGTCGGCACAGTGATACAACAAAGGTCTCTTAATTGCTCACGACAAACATAGTTACTAACCACATCTCGCGAGATGTCTGCTGCATTAATAGGTTCTTTGTAACTAGGGGCCAGATGTAGCAATGTCCGATTTTGCGAATCGGAAATTGCGAGTCAGTGCGACTCGCAATTTCCGAGTTGCAAAATCGGGTGCAGAACAGTGTCTCAGACACAGTCTTTGAATTGCTATCGGGTCGCAGAGACCCACCTCATTAATATTAATGAGGTGGGTCGCATTTTGTGACCCCATAGCAATGTCCTGCACTCACAGGGATGGTGGCCTGCTGGAGACAGCAGACCTCCATGTCTGTGACTGATTTTTAAATAAACCAGTTTTTTTTTTTTGTATTGCAGCCCGTTTTCCTTAAAGGAAAACGAGTTGCAATACAAAAAAAATAACAAAACCATTTGGTCTCGTTTTTTCAGAGTAGGCAGTGGTATATTGAACCACTGCCTGGTCTGAAAATACATTTCTGGCAGCATTCACAAAGGGGAAGGGGTCCCATGGGGACCCCTTCCCTTTTGCGAATGGGTTGCTTTGCGACTGCGTTCGCGGTCACAAAGCAATTTAGCATCGCGGTGCGAGTCGCAAACAGGAAGGGGACACCCCTTCCTATTTGCGAGTCGCATTCCCATTTTGCCGACTCGCAAAATGGGAATGAGCATCGCAATGCGCATTTTGCATGGCGCAAACTGCGATTTTCGCAGTTTGCTTCATGCAAAATGCTACCTACATCTGACCCTAAGTGTTTACTCATTTCAGAATGTTAATATTTCTGTCTGTTCGTAGACGAAATGTTTTATTATTTTCTGTATGAAGGAACCACTCTTTAGTTAAATTTGATTACTTCTTTTTCGTCTTTATTTACATCTACCAACGATTATTACTGCATATTTTTTTGCACAATTTAAGCTCATGTATACATATTTATTTTAATGTGCATCACTCATCTCTTCTCTATTTGAAAATGTAATAAATAAATTATATATTTTTTTAAAAAAACCTCTGCCGTGCGCAATATTGTCTGGAGACTGGTGTTGGCTAGAAGAAATCATGGGAGGGGTCGGAGCACAGAGGCCCGCGGATGCCTGTTTTCAGCCACGGATGCCACCGGGGCGGGGGGGAGGGGGTCGGAGCACAGAGGCCCCC
The DNA here is from genome assembly GCF_031143425.1 of Pleurodeles waltl. NCBI lineage: Eukaryota > Metazoa > Chordata > Amphibia > Caudata > Salamandridae > Pleurodeles > Pleurodeles waltl. The sequence goes on from NC_090448.1 coordinate 1,155,048,653, forward strand.
GGCTGACTGTTATCAGCCACGGATGGCACCGGGGCAGGGGGCGGGGCTGCAGCAGACAGGCTGGAGCCAGCTGGAGGAAGGTGAGGGTTAGGGGGAGGAAGTGTGTCATTATCTTCAAGGGTATTCTGCCAGCCAGCTCTGCATTCCAAGGCAGATCGAGACAAGCCAGCCAGGGCCTCTGAAATCAATATCACCGGTGCCACCCGTGACCCAGCTCCCGCGGTCTGCACAGGGCTGCGGTCGGGCGCTCACAAGAGGCCACGCCACGGCCGGGGAGTAAACTCTGCGAATCAAGCATGCTTCCTTGTGAGAAGTAAATGCGCCCAGCCTCATTAACTTTCAAACATCCCAAACCACTCGCCTTTTGGGTGAGATATTGAGCGGTTCAGCGCGATCCCAATTAAATCAATGGAAAGCAAAACCTATTTTAGGGGGTGGGCGAAGATACGTTCATGGAGTGTGATGCCCTGCACAGAAGGAATGGCGTCTGCCCAGCCAATGGGCATCTGCTGTCTATAAAAAGACACATTTAAAGCGGTCTGAAGTGCTGGACATGACTTAATTACCCAGAGAGAGTTAATGTTAACTTCCGTATGTGCACAGACGCAAACACCCCAGCACCATTTTCTGTGCGCCACTGACACGGACGCTTCAGAACAGAGGTTCCCAACCTTCTGACTTCTGCGCCCCGCGTCCCCACACTTTATCAATACTGGGACCCCACCGAATCATTATTGGAATCTGGGGGCCCCCACTGAGTCATTACTGGAAGCCGAGGACCTAGGCCTAAACATTGTGAATGATTTGAAGTGCAAAGCAACACATAAAAATTACAGAAACAAACATTTCTTCAAAAACATACACGAACAATAACCCATTTTATTGAATTTGCAAACAAATAAAATAAAATACATTTTTAATAAGAATGCTGGAGCTTTATGGTTGAAGCCACACGTTTGTCCATATTATATTCTGTTTGATGCACCTATACTGGTACTGCAAATAAACCTGAGCATACTCATTTATTTTTTAGCTTCCAATTTCCTTGACATTTACAGTAGGTTTTAACTTTTTAAATTGTACATTTAGCTACTTTGTTTATATAAACTTTATTAATCTGTTACTAGTAGTTAATTTTCTAAGCGGTCACGAGCCCTCTGAGGAGGCTTTGCGGATCCCCAGGGGTCCCCTGACCAAAGGTTGGGAACTCCTCCTTCAGAACATTTGGTTACAATGAATATAAAGAAATTGCCTTAGCTACAGATCTCCTGAGTTGCCAGTTTTTTACAGAATCACATCCTTGAATCATTCCCCACACTCACACTTAAAACAGCAAGCATGTGAATCTATGATCCAGTGTTGGAAAAGAGAAAAAACATTAACCTGTAACTACACTTCTCCCAGATACACATCTTTCATGGATTCAGGTGCTACAATTAAACATGCTGCTGTTCAATGGTTTACAGCAGTGGTTCCCAACCTTTTGACTTCTGTGGGCCCCCACTTTATGATTACTGGAACCCGGGGACCGCCACTGATTCATTATTAGAGTCGGGGGACCCCCCCCCCCCACTAAGCCATTACTGAAAGCTGGGGACCTAATCTGTTAATATTGTTTAATTTTCTAAGTAGTCGTGGGACCCCTGAGGAGGCTTCATGGACCCCCAGGGGTCCCCGGACCACAGGTTGGGAACCACTGGTTTGCAGCTATCCGAAAAAAAAGCATACTTAAATTTGTTAGAAAGCGTGGTGAAAATACGCTCAATTGACTGGACCCTTGTCACAAAAAAATATTGCCTGGCAGAAAAATAACATTTGTGCTGACAATATGGTTCGCACGGCCAAGAATTCCAGTAGAAAGACACCCATTAGAGTTCTGTGGAGCAGGAAGAAATCTAGTGGGAGACCACCCATTGTGGCAGAGTACATCAAGTGGCAGAAATGTCCGTCTATCAGAAAAGTAATCTGTTGCAACAACGGTCCACTGGCCACAGCACATACTGACAGACCCCTTCACATGATGTCATATCCATTTAGTGCAGCAGTACTTTTGTATAGTACCAACAGTCCAGCATAACCTGCAGAAAAGCATGCGTAGACAGAGAAGCCCCTGAAGCAGAACAGAAAACACAATAGTACTTTGAGATACTGAAATAACTCGCTAATCCATTATCCACAAGCTGCACCACCACAGTCTAGCTAGACAGAAGGCAACAGCGGGCAAATAATGAGACAAGCTGAGACAGTTAGACATACTGTGCAATGCTTCCCCGGCTGCGGCAGCCAACCAACCACTGGAGATGACTGTGGTGTTCTCTAGATTCGATTCTCTGACAAGTTATCTTGGCTCTTTACATGGGGCCCTTTTGCTGTCCTGCAGGATGACAAGACCATCAATATCCCTCAATTCTTCAAAAAGTCATTGGGCTTACTCGTCAATTCCAACCTCAGATTCAAGATCCATATCCCACATAGATAGAGACAAAGATGGCCTAATTCAACTGACCGTGGCTCTACAAATTGAAGCACATCCTTCCAGAATCCAACTTGAGGGCAGAAAACCAGGAATTGGTCTTGTACCATTTGCTGACTCACATTGCAAACGAGCTGCAATACCCACACAAGGTTAGCAACACCAACATTCAGCTGTACTTAACAACCAAGATCAAAATCTCAGGCTGAACATAGATAACCAGCAACAAAAAATTGGAGAAGAGGCCCTGACTTAATCTGGCCCTGAGACAATCCTGAATCCTACAAAAACAATAAAACAAAAAACATTTGTAGAGCGCTCAGCTGCTTCCAAAGAAGCGTCCCGGCGCTAGCAGCACAAGTTTGAATAAACAGACAATAAAACAGCAGACATAAAAAGAAAAGTTGTCTTTTTTTTCTAAAAATCGCCTCAGAAGAAGCTAGCCGAAGGCTATTTGGAAGGACATTCTAAAGCTTCTTAGTAAGGAATACAAAGGATTTTTCACCTATTCTTGCTTTATGCACCCGTGAACCCTTCAACTCCTAGATGCCAAAGATCTGGACTGAGGGTAGGCCGTGATTCTTTTTCTTGAATATGCAGGACCCCTGAGGTCCACGCCTCCAGAGGCCAAGTAAGAGCCTTAAATTGAACTCGCTGGGCAATCGGCAACCAGTGAAGATGTCATACGTGGGTATTACTGATTGAACAGCTGGAATTTTCAGAATCAGTCTACCAGCAGCATTTTGCGCTATCTGTAAACGACCCAGTAAATAGACAGGTAAGCCCAAATAAAGACTTTTAGCGTAGTCCAGTTAAGACGTCACAAGAGAGTGAACAGTGGAGATGTAACATTCACCTTAGAGATGGCTGATAAAGTTTTCATTTAAGGAAAAAAGGGAAGATCGGAATCAGAAATGATCCCCAGATTACTGGTGGTTGATGCGGGGGAAGGAGGAGCCCCAATTTCCAAAGGTCACCAACTGCATGAGTCGGGATGGCACATAGTACAGAAAAAGAGGACCTTGGTTGTAACAGAGTTCAGTCTGAGGCATTTATTACTCATCCAATCTACTACCGACTTTTAGCACAATTTAAAGGAGCTGGGGGCCCTTGAGTCCTTCTCATGGAAAGACTGAAGCAATTAGGTATTGTCAGCAAAGGAAATCACCCCGAGACCCTAATATTTCAATTAGAGTCGCTACCAGCTCCAGATGAATATTAAAGAGTGGGGCTCGGAGCGGAACCCTGTGGCACCCCATACTCCAACGGTTTTGCAGAGGAGGAAAAGGGTGATAACAAGACCGAATGTATCCTGTCCTCCAAGAAAGACTTAAACCAAAGAGCCTGACTTTGTATTGAGAGTTTTGATCAAGATTCTCTTTTATAAACTCAGATTTATCCAGTGAGGCTGATTCGGTGCTATCTCCAGCCCTCAAACCAGATTAAGAGTAATGGAGATGATAATTCAGGTCCAGAAAGTGAGTCAATTGTCTTTTCACTAATTTCTCCAGCATGTTGGCCCCCACAAAAGAGAAACAGGTATACAGTTACATAAGGTCTTGGGGTCCGCACTAGGCTCTTTTAGTAATGGAAGTAGAAGAGACTGCTTCTAATACTTAGAAACTAGGGCAGAATCAATGGAGGAGTTCATCAATTTATTCAAAATGGGGTTTACCATGGAGGACGCCATTTTAAGAATGTCAGGTGTACATTGGATAAGAGGGAAGCAAGAAAGGAAAATGGTTTGGTACCAGCTCTCTCCTATTTAAAGTGAACCAGCTTCTTCCAGAAAGCGACTTCAGAACTGCCGTTCAATATCTTACACTCTTGCATCTGGATGGTGCTCACACCCAGCTCCATGGCCTTCCAGACCACACACTGACAGCCCTTAGCAGCATCCTACGTACCACATGATGTCTCATTTAAGGTCTGAGGCATTACGATCACATCACCCACTTACTAATGGAGCTCCACTGGTTCAACTTTCCGCCCACGCCATCCTCAAAACCAGCTGCATGGTTTACAAATCCATCACAACCAACATCCCCGGACAGCTCACCATCTCTGGTGGTTCTCTGCACACCCACAGCCAGGACACCATTAGACGGAAGACTAAGAAATGTAAAAACGAAAAAACAAGGCAGCAGGTCTTTTCCATCTATGCAGCCAGGATCTGGAACAACAAGCCTATATCCATTAGGACTGACCCTACGCTGCTCCAATTTAGGAAAGAAATGAAGACTCGCCTCTTTAAAAAACACATCACAATTGATAACTCAGCTACCTCTCCTATCAGTCAATGACTATATGCTTGACTTTTACCCTGCACCCTGATCTGTTACTTTCTTGGTAGGTTTGCAGTACCAAATATCACATACTCCAAACCTGGCATGCCATTTCCCTTCCCAAGTTCATGAAAAAAGCTGGAAAAGGTATCCCTACAAAAAACAGACTGATGCTAATGACGTCAAGGGAAAACGATGAAGCAACGATTTGCTATCAAAAATCAGTTAGAAAACAGAGGTGTGAAACCTCACGTGCTCTGAGATCTTACTCACAGTAGCCGGAAAAAAGAATTGCACTGTGAGGCAACTGCCAGCCCAGTGCATTATGGGTAGCAGAAGCTCTTGGACTATTAAATAGCAGGCACCTTCTTCTCACCTTTCGATGAAAGCCTGTCACCCTGCATTTTTCTCTTCCCTTTGATGCACTAGCACAACTTCCTTGCACCTCAAACACAGTAATGCAGGCTTGGAACTGCTCCTTAAGGATCATTAATGGATTCCTAGGAAAAGCCTAGCCCAAAGGGTGTTTCAACACAAGGACAGATGACACTGACACCCTCTCTGGCATTTCAATGGACAATACATCTATGAAAAGTGTTCCGGGGTCCACACACACAGTGTGTCAATATTCGCGCATTAGTGACTATCAGTGAAGGCCCTACCACACAGAAGTGGCCTTTAGCCACGTAGAGCTTAGGGCACTAATCCGTGGACAATCTGGAGTAACATCCACAGCTGGAGTAAAACAGAAGGCACAAGTGCAGAATAAATTACAGTCAAAGTGCTTGTCCTTTTCTACATGGAAAATGTTTGCTGTGCTAGAGAGGGGAGTAAGCTGAACAGGGGGGCAATAACATGACAAAGGGAAAGAGGCTGAGGGAAGAGGGGGTGCTGTGAGTGAAGAAGGTAGGAGGAGGGGGCAGGAGGCATGCTTTTAGTAAGGGAGAGAAGTAGGATATGGAGGATGGAAAGGGTATGCTGGGGGATGGGTAGGGGGTGGAATGAAAAGGATTTAGGAAGAATATTGTGGGGTTAGGAGGAAAGTATGATGATCAGGGTTTTAAAGGGATGTCTGGGTCACAGAGGTTGACAAAAGTGATGCCTCAGGAATGCTGATGGTTAAGGGTAGAGGTAGGATGAAGGGATGTGTGAAAGAGGAGGAGGATGGATGACAAGGAAGCAGGAACGATGCTGAGTTGAGTTAGAGGGGTTGGGGTGATCAGGAAACATCAAATTATGAAGAAAAGCAGGTATGATGATGCGGGAAACTGCGAATGAGGAGGGCTGATTATGAGTGAGCACTAGGGACACTGTGGCTAAGGGAGGTTGACAAAATGACGAGTGAGCAAGTGGGATTGTGTGGGGCGGAGAGGGAGATGGGATGACAAGTGAGCAAGAATGAGTCAAACATCAGGTATAGGAGGTTTTTGTTGGTCTCATCTGTCACTCCTTCTATGTAAAAACCAGGCTTGTACTGTATGTCACTGGATTTATATGATATTGTGGCAAATTCCGCATAATTGTAGATTTGCCACCTAATTCATCATCTGCCACATAAGATGCAGATTTTAACAAAAAAAATGTTGTTCGAGCTCAAATAAGTCAAAAGTTACTAAAAATGCAGTGACGTGTTGCGTAGTGCAAGGCCCTTTGCAAATGATGACTGGTCACCTTTCTGAGGCGTACTGATATCTGTAGGTGCTAAACTGGTAGTAATGAAGTGCAACTAATGCACTGACAGTGTTACCCATTTTCAAAATGAAAAAATAATGAAGTAACACTATCACCAAATGTGTTGCCTAATGCTGCATAATTTGCTTTTTCCTGTCGCGGAACTTACTTAATGAATCCTGCCGCATAATTGTCTCTCACTGCCACATAATTTCAGTGGATCTGCTCTTATGCGAGACTGCGTAAAACTCCATTGACAAGATAATTCCTCGCCGTTGTTCTAGTGTCTGGAGTTTTGGGAGTTCCAAATTAGTCATTTCCATTGAATTCATTCTTTCAGTGGCTTCTAGTGCTGTGCCTCCATTCCCGTTAACAGGATTAATCTGTAAATGCAGAATGATGCACAGAAGTGAGCGACTGAAGGCCAGCATAAGCTTCAGTAAGCCTTACGGTCCAGGCTGGCATCTGACGTTGATGTCAGCAGTTCCACGGTGAGCTATATGAGTCCTTGTTGGAGCATATTTCAGCTGGCACGCTTGCCTGATAACAAAATCACTTTCAAAAAATGGAAATAAATCCTCTACAAAACCAAAACCTCACAGACACACTCCTTTAATACCACTCCCAGGTCCGTGCGAAAGGAGGCCCAGATAGCAAAGCTGCCATGATGCAACAATGCTGTGGTGAGCACCAGGCAAATAAAATACCAACATTTTAAATATTTAAAATATTCTCAATGTTCCTGTACTTGCACAGATATATTCCACTGCTTATCAATTTCAAAGGAAGTTCGCTGATTGAGAAATCAAATATTGGTTTTGCATCTTTCATAGAGATGGGTTCTGCTACATAAGAGGTTAAAAACTGCACCGTTCAACATGAAAAACATGAACATCCTCCCATCATCTGCAGCAGAGAAAGGTTTGCATGTACCAAGTGACTCACACTGAAGTCATTTGATTCTCCCACCAACAGTCTGTCTCATCTGGTATGCAATGAAGTTAATAATTCTGTACTTGAGACATCAAGCTGTTGTCATGGAGACAATCGTATGGCAACAGAGTGGGGAAGGGGGGGATCTGCCAGAAATGCAAATGGAGGGAGCAATTTGAAATCTGAATCACACATCACTGCCTATGACAGAGCTCCCCCAATCCTCTCCCGCGCGCGCACACACGTACTCATGGCATCGCCCCCCTCTTCATTCTGCACATGCTCCACCTCCACTGCAGGCAGAAGGCCAAATGCAATAGCAGCAATCGGCCCCTGAACCACATCAGGCAGGTCTGTGATGGACATGAGCTGCACTGACGGCCCCAACTACGAACTGCATGGTACTGGGGCAGATTCACCATTACCGTTCGGTATATTTCCCAGTACCGTGCATTTACAAGTTAAATCCTATGAGGCAGTGGTTCCCAACCTTTTGACTTCTGTGGGCTCCCCCTGCTTTTTGATTACTGGAACCCAGAGACCCCCACTGAATCATTATTGGAATCCGGGGACCACCCACTGAGTCATTACTGAAAGCTGGGGACCTAATCTGTTCATATTATGTAATTTTCTAAGCAGTCCCAGACCCCCTGAGGAGGCTTCGCGGACCCCCAGGGGTCTCCGGACCACAGGTTGGGAACCATCGCTATGAGGAATCGTTAAGTGCTGCTGTTTTTTCCAGCTGTAAACCACAGGAAATTAGCCTTTCCATGGGGCTTTTCCAAACAAAATCTTCCAAACAAAATCCCCGCTTGTTCTGCGCAGGTGGTAAATGTATGCCGGGGCTGCTGCGCACATTTTAGGGGAGAAATTTGGAAGTTGAGGAAGCATTCTATGCTACAGCTAAAGTTTCACAAAACTGACTCAGTGACTGAGTAACCCATCTGCCAAAATCTAAATCAGGCCCAGAGGTGTGTTCTTCCACAGCTGGAAAACAAGGTGTGGAAAAAAGAAATGAAGTGTGTGTTCCTTTTGTTGCAGGTGACTCACAATTGAGCACAAGTACATTAGTGTATCAGGCAAGGCCCATGCAGGCGTGCTAGGAGTGACCGCTCCAGTGTATCAGGCAAGGCCCATGCAGGCGTGCTAGGAGTGACCGCTCCAGTGTATCAGGCAAGGCCCATGCAGGCGTGCTAGGAGTGACCGCTCCACTGTATCAGGCAAGGCCCATGCAGGCGTGCTAGGAGTGACCACTACCCATGCAGGCGTGCTAGGAGTGACCACTACCCATGCAGGCGTGCTAGGAGTGACCGCTCCAGCGTATCAGGCAAGGCCCATGCAGGCGTGCTAGGAGTGACCGCTCCACTGTATCAGGCAAGGCCCATGCAGGCGTGCTAGGAGTGACCGCTCCAGCGTATCAGGCAAGGCCCATGCAGGCGTGCTGGGAGTGACCGCTCCACTGCATCAGGCAAGGCCCATGCAGGCGTGCTGGGAGTGACCGCTCCACTGTATCAGGCAAGGCCCATGCAGGCGTGCTGGGAGTGACCGCTCCACTGTATCAGGCAAGGCCCATGCAGGCGTGCTGGGAGTGACCGCTCCACTGTATCAGGCAAGGCCCATGCAGGCGTGCTGGGAGTGACCGCTCCACTGTATCAGGCAAGGCCCATGCAGGCGTGCTGGGAGTGACCGCTCCACTGTATCAGGCAAGGCCCATGCAGGCGTGCTGGGAGTGACCGCTCCACTGTATCAGGCAAGGCCCATGCAGGCGTGCTGGGAGTGACCGCTCCACTGCATCAGGCAAGGCCCATGCAGGCGTGCTGGGAGTGACCGCTCCACTGCATCAGGCAAGGCCCATGCAGGCGTGCTGGGAGTGACCGCTCCACTGCATCAGGCAAGGCCCATGCAGGCGTGCTGGGAGTGACCGCTCCACTGCATCAGGCAAGGCCCATGCAGGCGTGCTGGGAGTGACCGCTCCACTGTATCAGGCAAGGCCCATGCAGGCGTGCTGGGAGTGACCGCTCCACTGTATCAGGCAAGGCCCATGCAGGCGTGCTAGGAGTGACCGCTCCACTGTATCAGGCAAGGTTAACCACAGAAAGTTCATGAAAAGCTTTTTTCGATGTGAATGGACCCTACATGAGTAATGAAGTAACAGCCATAGCAGTAAGGCGCCCATTCATAGCAGAGAAATAACATCAGCAATAACCCTCAAAGCACAATGAATTATCATTCACACGTCAGTTTAGAACAACTTTGCTGGGGCACGTACGTTTCTAAAATATACATATATTTTCACTTTGGTTAAATTGAATCCTGTTCAAACATAAGAAACAGACTTTTTGCCTTGAAGTAGCGGTTTTCATTTACAGTGTCTACATTTTGCTGTGGCTGTGTGTAGGGGGCAGGCCCTCTATACTGGGCTGACTGCCTCATCTGTGAGCTACTTACTAACTGGAGAGCTACTGGTAGCTTATAAGCTGCATCTTGGGGACCCCTTGTCTAAATCCTGTAATGATTGAGACGTAGAACACAACCAGTATCTAAGCGCTTCTATGCGACTACATAGAGTTAATGTCATAGAACTGCTGCGTGGTTTACTCCTTAGAAACCTCCAATTACTGTAAGGGACAATTGTACAACACACTGAAAAGGTTAATCAACAACCTGCATCCAAAGTTGCTGGTTAGAAATTGGTCAAATGTAGGAAGGTGTTCTACTAAGTGTGTGTCCTCCTATCTTCAGCAGGACCAAGGAGAAGAGACCGGGGACGGGATAAACTGCAGCCATAATAGCCCCTGGTGGGACGTGTACCCCGGTACTTGCTTTCAGATGATCAAAGCGTCTGAGGAAGGCTACCATGTCCTATAAATGTGTTCAATGCATAAGCTTGCACCTTATCATAGCTATGTAGGTAGACATTGTATGTAGGGTGCAACCTTCCTACGACACTATGAGAAAGAAGAATTCCGGGAGCCCCGCAGGTTGGTGGGAATATTCTATGTAAGGCTATCAGTTAGGATTTAAGATGCAGAAATGGGGTCAACATTGCCGTACTACAGTCACACTAAGGATGAAGATCTGAGGGAGCAAGGGGGGTCACAATCGGACTGAGGCATTGGCCCAATGCTTTCAGGTCTTCACTAGTGGGTGAAGATAAAATATTGCTCCTAAAGTCAGAAAGAATAGAACAGGAGGGAGTTCTTTCTCATTTCTCGAAGAGCAAGTTTGAAAATGCATCGCCCACGAACCTCAGGCTTCTACAAAATTGCCTCACTTTCAGAAAAATTGTCAAAATCTGCCTCTTCTCTTTGATAGTCAAGAAGATCTTCACTATAGGATTACACCTAGAAGTCCATTTAGAGCCAGGTCATGGCTGAGCTAGCAGAACATGGCTAGAAATCAATATTCAACAGTTCAAAAAGTGATGAGTACATTTAAAAAACAAAATATGTGTTTCATTGACCATGTATTCAGTGAAAAACCACCACATCCACATACCGCAGACCTGGGATGGAATGGAACAGCAGCCCTATTTAGTCAATGTCATGTGATTAAAAGGTGTGACCATATTTCCAAGAAGGTTTGTCTAAATGATATAGGACCCAAGTCTCGGAGCATTTTGAGCTCCTAAGTTCATATTAAGGGAGGAAACTAAAGCTAAATGTATGAATGGCTTTATGTATGTATGGGCCAGATGTATGATGCCAGTTTCCATTTCTTAATAGTCTGAATCGCTATTTTGGGCCGTTAAGAAATGCAAACTGGGCTTTTCTTATGTACAAAGCCATTTAAGGAGTCGCAATTTGCGATTCCCAGAATAGGAAATCACAAATAGGGATTTCCTATTTACGATTCCTATTCTAATGTACCATGCATTTTCTAAATGCAACTTGGGAATTCAGGAAATGCAATTACCATCAACTTAAAGTAGATGGTAACCAAGTGCAATTTCAAAGAAGCACCCCAAAGTGTTTTTTTTAAATTGCTATAGAGCGCACACATGCCTCATAGGCATATTTGTGCCCTATTTTTGGGATGCACCAAGGGGGGGGGAGGGGCTTTGCCCATTGCCATCCTTAGTTTTGCATTTCCTAAACAGTGATTTCCTAATAAGAAGTCGCTATTTAGGAAATGCAAAACCGACCCATTGACTCAATGCAATGGATTTTCTTATTAGCGATTTTCTATTAGCCATTCCTACCTTGTAGAAATCGCTATTAGGAAATCGGTATCTTAGTACACTGCACTTTGCATTTCTTAAATAGCGATTTCTATGAAGTTGTTATTTAAGAAAAAAAATTGTGTTTTTGTACATCTGGACATATGTATGCATGAATGTGGTATTTCTATAGTGCAAATCTAGCCAAAAGGTAGCGGAGAGCTGTACAGAGTCAAAGATGCCCATTACGTCAACGAGTGACAGGAGAGGTAGCCAGTTTGTGCAGAGAGTTAATGCATTGTGATGCAGTGTTCTTTAAAGAGGTGTGTCTTCAACTCTTTCCTAAACTTGAGCTGTGTTAGGGTGATCCTGATGGATACCGGGATGTTATTCAAGATCCAGGGTGCACAGATAGAAAGGGCCTGTTGCCTTGTTTTACGTTTCTTTTCATTCTGATGGGTTCCCGACTGCAGGTGTGCTGAGAACCACCAGAGATGATGAGGTTGTCCGCACAATAAGCTGGGTAGTGGGTCTTGATAACCGATGCAGCGTGCTTTGAAGATGGTGCAGGCCTGCAATGGGAGTTAACTGAGTTCCATCAGGATGGGGCGATGTGAACATATTTCTGCAGGCCACGGAAGAGATGTGGTGCAGTGTGTACAATGCCTTAAAGGGGCGCCAGTGCGGAAGGCTATGAGCAGGATGTTACTACCATCTAGATTCAAGAGTACAAGGGCTGGAACAGCAGTTCTGATGTCACGTTCTGGAGGAAACAGACGTCTTTCAGAAGGGAGAGCAGGTAACAGGCTCTCCTTGTTTCTTTGGCAATGAGTTCCTTAAGGGTGAGGTTGGTGTCCAGGATGTATCCGAGGGGCTCGGCATTCAGGAAAAGTTGGAGTTTGAAGCAGTCAATGTTCATGTAACTCAGTCAGTTATGTATGTTTGTTTGTTGTGTTTGGCAAATAACAGTGATTCTATCTTTGTTGGGTTGACCTTCAGGCAGGCACTGGACATCCAAGTCTAATGGGCAGTGACTTGTATTAGCATGGTTTAATAGGGCCTTGGATATGGCAGGAATAAGTACATTTGTATGGTGGAAAAAGGGGCACTGCCAAGTTTAAGGGAAGGATTTCTAGATGAGGAAACATACTTTTCACAGAGAACATACATTTGCACGCTGTGCTAAAGCACATTTGCACCGTAAGGTTTCACAATTTTTCATAAGGTGGTATCCCTGCATACATACACTTTACAACGTGCGGGCTATGGCTATAAATCAACGACTCCTTCTAAATTCCATGATAACCCAAATTTTGTTGTATCTGCTAGCGAAGTTCTAATGGTACAAATTCCAGACTTCCAAGGATTTCGTGAGGATTTGTAATAATGAGGAAAATGGAGGCTCTAGGTTATGAAGACGAATTTTATTAGCAGAACTAATATTTTTCTTTGGCTAACTCTCAACTGGGAAATGTTCTTGTGAAGGAAATGAGAAAAAAACTCTAAGCAGAACACAAGCCAATCGTATAATAAATAGGAAAGGAGAAAAAGGTCCATCCCTTTGTAGAGCAATTGCAACTTTAATTGCCGGACTCTTCTGCTGGTAGATCACCAGTCCGAGTTAATGCAAGTTAGTTTTGAAGTATGCCCGGGTGTCTTGTGGGACCTCCGAAAGAGCAAATATTAAATTCTCCAGTGAGGCAAAGGATCCTTCTTCTTTCATGCCTTAATGGCAGCCGGAGGGTGTCTCGCAGCCTTCTATAGACACTTTATGGGATTCACACTGGTTTAGGGCCAGCTATTTTACTTTTGTTTACTTTGGGAGAGGGAGGAGAAGCTAAGTTATGCATGGCTCCCCACTCCTCCTCTGACCCTGTGTAACAGCTGGATGTAGGGACAAATGATTTTGGGGTCAACTATAACAAAACTATATACATAGATTCAACGTGAATAACGGGGATGCTTTTCACCTCGGGGTTCAAAGGGACATTATAAACTTGAGCTTTGCTCTTGGTGTCTCCTCTATGTCACTCAAACCCCATGGGGATAAAAGAATGCTGTTATTCACTGTTACCCATATATAATTCTACATGTTGATGTGCTGAGAGGCAGTGACACCAAAGATAGTGCCCAAACGTGAACAACAAGCTCTGAATGTGTCGTGTTGCGTTCCTCGATGATGGTCGATTTCCAATCCGCCCTTTTGATAAGCAACATAAGCAGGCCTGTATGTTTAGGTTTCTATCCATTTGCGCGCAGGATCAGTTTCTGCTTCTGTCTTGGCAAGTGAGGGATTCAATATTTATTTTGGCCTGTGACTTGTTGAGATTTAAATTTATCACTGAGCACTTATCCACAGTAAGATCCTTTTCTAAAGCTGCATCCAATTTTCGTTAACACTTTTCTGCTCATATCAGAGACGTAAATACTGTTCCTACCGGTGCGTGCTGCAGCGGTCTGCGCACACAGGCTGAAATGATCCTTCAGAAACTTCCCTTCACGCCCTAGGTAACTCACACCATTAGTGACAACTGTGGAGTCAATGTGAGGTGCAAAACTATCTCCAACTTCTCAACTCCTCTCCAACTCTCTGCCATTTTCAAAGCCCTGCCCGCATCACCTGAAACTGTAGCAACAGAAGGGCATGAGTTGCCTCGTGGTCCTGGTGCTTTGCAAGCTTACAGGTGAGGAGAAGGGACGGTGAGGAAGTGGACTTTGCTACAAGTGCCTTGAGGTGAAGGAAAAAGCCGGAGACGTACTTGAACTAATAGAAATATGCCTCCTATATCACACTCTGCGAAAGAAGACTGGACCGGTCTGTTAAATAGCAGCTAGCACCCGGTAAGAAGCCAAATATTACTCTGGGAGGCCCATGATGCTCTTCTCTAAAGGTACCTCAGACAAGAGCCAACGCTTAACTTCTGATGGAATTTAATGGAGCTGTCTCTACCAGACAACACCCTTCATGCTGGGTTCCAACACGCAAACTACACACGGCTGAAGAGGGGAACTGAGGTACACTCAGTAAAAACAAGCAACAGAGGGCGGCCCGACCACCGTGTCTCCTTCTCCCCTGACTTCATCCCATGCAGATGATCGCCCGTCTACTTCAGGGCTCAATGGAGTACAGGAAGAGAGGCAGACAGACCGGTCACCAACCTCTTCTCAAGTCCATTCAGCCTGGGGCTTGACCTGCACATTGTGTTTGCAGTTAGTGCACATTCTGAGAAGAGAATGCTGTCCGGCACTCCATGACCATAGGAATTCAAGGCAACTTAGCTATTTGTTCAGTGAGCCAAGTCACAGCCGTGAATCTAAATGAGGGATAATGCTTAGACATGTTCCCTCACACTCATCCAACTCATCCTTTTCCTTCATGTAAAAGGGCAGTCTGACCATTCTTGAGGTGGGATGCTGCCACACACAGACAACTCTTTTGTACACAGGTGCATCCTTACAAGTCCCCAAGCAGGTTCCCCCCTAGCTCTCAGTTCAGGGGGGCATATAAGCCATCTTTCTCGCAGTTTCTCAAACCAGAAGCTTGGATACAATGTCCGTAGTGAGGAATCCAACTCTGTCCAGTTGCGCTGCATGGGAGGCGGCCATCTTCAAGGTGGTGACACTTGGAGAGTGTGTGGATGCCACAACGCATGGAGTTAACTGCAGATGGATGAGCGCTGCTGATGACTGGCATGCACGCCCTCTATAACACTCTGAAATGCTGCTCGTGTTTGCCCAATGCGTCAGTTTTAGAAATACTGCCCAAAATTGGATTAAAACTTGGCCAGTTCCAAATGCATGTTTCCACAACTGTCTTGTGGCATTGCACCACTGGCTGATCAGAGCAACACACCTAGCCACTGTCCACTCTAAATCGAACATTAAACATTATTTATACAAAGCCTCCCAAACCGCATATCTGAATGCTGCGTGGGCGCTATCGGGGGATGCTGACAATTTACCCATCAACATGCCCTGTTTACCTGTGGACAGCAGCGGGTGATCACTGGGATGCTAAAAACAATATTTTTTTACAATCAATATTGGCTATGCAAAAACCATAAAGCTTTGTTCAGACAGATCATAACTGTGATGTCACT
Organism: Pleurodeles waltl; assembly: GCF_031143425.1. Lineage (NCBI taxonomy): Eukaryota > Metazoa > Chordata > Amphibia > Caudata > Salamandridae > Pleurodeles > Pleurodeles waltl. The sequence continues at coordinate 1,155,064,274 of NC_090448.1, forward strand.
ATCAACCACTAGAAGTCATTCCTGTCACAGTTGCTTTAGCGTTCTATTTATCAACCCAACTAATTTCAACTTTTTGCACACCACTCTAAGACTTGAACCATATATATCTATATATATCTATATATCTATATCTATATATATATAAAATCGTTTCAAAGTACTGCCTTAGCGCTGCCGAACCCCAGACCACAAGGGAGGGTTGGCAAAACGGAGATGGTTTCTCCGTCTATTACATTGCTACAAGACCCCTTCAAAGAAACGGGTGTGGACACTCATAGTTGCACATCAAAACTCCTTTATTAAAGAAAAGCCACTTTTCATCGGCTTTGCTCACAACAAAGAAACGTCATACGTCCTTCATTTAAATAAATGTATAGCTTCCTGGTGTGATAGGCATAAACACAATACTGTCCGCACATCCCAGTGTTTAAACGACTTATAATTATAAAACATATTGTTCTGGAGAAACGGTAATTACACCATCTTATATTTCATTAATGCTATTGTATGAATTATATTTCCCAAAATGTTATGCTATCCCCTTAAAATTATTAGCGACATTACTACTCTCCACATAATTCCAAATCAAAGGGGTCCTCCATTTTTCTCTGACCCCTCTCATCAACACTAAGTTGGAAAATTAAACTTCATATAATTTTGCCTCACCTTCATATACGCATTTCACTCCTGCGCACCATAAACGTCATATAACCGGGCATAACTCTGTCACATGCAATCAATGAATCCACACTGCAGTTATTCATCTAATCAAGGTTAGTGAATATTCAAAGCCCTAGTCCCTAGTGGGGGACAGACTCCCATCTTTTCTACAATCATTAATAATTCCCAAGCGGGCACTCTAGCTTCTCCGTTTCAACTCAAATACCAATCCAACCCAAAACAAATAATATGTGACATATACCTTAACCGCTATCACATTATATACTACGTGCATGAGTACTACACAACAGACCCAGTTTCTTTTACTTTAAATCAAAAGCTAAATGGTTCTACTGGAACGTATACAAATCTTCTTCCAAATTCAGGCCCCTTGGGCTTTTTACTATCTAGCTCGAGAATATATCTTGAATCTAACGGACGCAACCTCCTTTCCCTAATCCCCCGCCCCTTACATCCCTGGGGACACGGTCAACAACATAATGTTTCAATTGTGTCACATCTCCTTTATGTCTAATAGCAATTTTTGATCACCCTCATATGCTGTAATATTAGTTTATGGACCTGATGTACCATTCTACCACCATAATTCAAAGGGCATGGGCACGTCAAACACACACTATGTATTTGCTCTTACAGTTAAAGTCTCCCCTGATCTTTTTCGGGTCCTTACAAAATGGTGTCTCATATTCTGTTTCATTAATGGCAAACTGCCATGACCCACAATTAGCGCACCTTCTAAAAGCTTTGATACTCATTACCAATTGTGGTTTATCCTCGTATTCGGATTGGTATTAACCAAAGCATCTCACAATGACCTACACTTTCTATAGGTGATCAGAATTCTTTTTGAAAATTTCTGTCCTATAATGGGATCACTTTTTACCAGATGACAATGTTTCATCATAATACGCCTGATCTTCTGCCACTGTGCGCTATAGTCTGTAATAAACCTCTTTTCAGTAGGAGCCTCACTTATCTTCTTTCTGCTCCCAAAAATAAAATCTTCTATTTTCACAGCGTATGCCCTCTTTGTTGCTGCCAATTATAGCAGCTCTGCAAACCCCCTTTCTTTTAATCTACCTTGAAGTTCTTTTTGTGCTTGTACAGCCTCATCAATTTCACTACAATTCCGCTTGATTCTTAGATTTTCCCTATATGGGCTACTTCTTTTTACACTTTCTGGATGGAAACTTTTAGAATGTGAGGCCGTATTCCCAGGTGTAGGCTTTCTACAGACCTTACTATGTAGCCTACCATCTTTCATTTATACAGTGAGATCTAAAAAGTTGACTTCTTTTTTTTACTAATGTGACTGGTTAGTCTTATATTGAGATCATTTTTATCCAATCTCTCCACAAAGTCGAGTGCAATGTCTTCTGTAACGCGACAGATGAGAAACACATCACCTATAAAGCACAACTATAAGATCACACTGTCTGTGTACATTCTTTCTCAAAATCCTGACGACGCGCCTGCTCCTCCCACCAGCCCATCTCCAAATTTGCACAGCCGGGGGCGAAGTAGATGCCCATCACAGTCCCAGTAACTTGTTGAAAGATCTCCTTATTAAATATAAAAATGTGATTGTTAGGCACCATTTCACCATCTCCACCTGTGTATGCTTAAATAAACTCAATGGAAGTGCTTCTAAAAAATGCTTTGTAGCCGGGAGGCCACCTTCATGATGGTTACTGGTATACAGTGAGGTAACTACAAGAGATAATAACAACATATCGGATCCGCACTGTACTTCATAGATCTTTCTTAAAAAATCCCCAGTGTCTCATGTATGCTGGTACATCTTTATAAATTTATGGAATCAGATAAAAAGTAGGCGTCTTAGGAAAATCTTTTTTTTTTTTTTTTAAAGAATATCTCCTGTTATGCAACCCCCTTAAAATACTCAGTCCTCATTTCAAACATCATCTCTGTTGTGCTTCTCTTATAACATATTGTGCCATTAAGATGTCGGTAAGCTTCCTCATTATAAATTTCCACTGGCCATAATATGATATTCCCACCTTTGTCAGCTTCCTCAATAATAGGTCTTGTTTTCTTTCCATTAGGGCATTATATTATCACTGTTATTTATTCAGTAAAGTTTTTTTATGTCCTTCTGTCCGATATAGTTGTTTAATCTCTTGAATGACAAGCTCTGAATAGACATCTATATTGTCCATGTGTAGCACTGGGTAAAAATATAGACTTTGGTTTAAATTTTGTGGGTGCATCACCATAGACATCAACATCCAATTCTACAAAAAGACTCTCCGCAGTAAAGATCTGCTGTATTTCATTACCTTCATTCCAAAGTTCTTTTAGATTCTTAAGTAATTCCAAATCTGACACTTTAAGATTACAAACATCCTGCAATTCTTCTGGCACTGATCTTTTTGTCATTTTATCTGGTCTCATACTGTAATATTTCATGAGCTTCAACGCTCTAATATGTAAACATCAATTCTAGTTTGACTATAGTTCAGTGATTTTTCCAGACATTATGATAACCCAAGTGTCAGTATTTGTTCTTCTGCCTTTGTCAAATTTAGACTAATGCGATTGATAAGTATTTAAATGAAGGACGTATGACGTTTCTATGTTGTGAGCAAGGTTGTATGCATCCTTCCCCACAGTTATTGTTTCCTCCTTAGGGTCCCTTACGAGTTTAATCGTTCGTCTTCTCCATAAAGCCGCGACCCCCGTCTCTGCAGCTCAGAGCTTAAACTCGTAAGGGACCCTAAGGAGGAAACAATAACTGTGGGGAAGGATGCATCGCTTTACCCAGTTGGGGAAGAGGATATTGAAGAGTATCTAATTGGGTGAGTTTGTTTCTCCAGATCTAAGAAAATTTGGGGATATAATTGAGAAGATGTTGGTTGGAAGGTGGAGTTGATTTTAGATGTTCCCTGCCTATAAGTCCTGAGGAACACCCGTTTTGGAGCCCAGAATTGGCCCTAGAGTCACTATTGGGTCGAAACGTCGACGATAATGTTATAGCCTGGGCTGGTTTATGGAATTAATTGAGTATTTGAACCTGGACATAAATAAGTGTTGATTCAATTGGAGGGAATGGCCAACCAACAGGCTTTTTGAATTTAATGTGTTAATGGATATGTGGGAGATTTGTTGTCGATTTCTGTGTTTCTAATCACAAGCACTTTATCTTTTGCACTTTTTCTGTCCTTTCCTTGTCTCAATATGGTAGGAAGCTCTATAAATATTTAGTAAATTATTAAAGAAATTTTAATATGGAGTAATGGATAGATTCTTAATGTTTTTAGTATATATGCTACATGGTTGGTAATTATTGTTATTATGTATGGATTAGATATTGATGAGGGTGGTTTTTCGGGATGGATCAATGTTGTTTTGTAATATGACTAACAAAGATTCTTCGGATTCTTATTGGGTTACCCTTTGTAGATTGTAATATATTGACAGAAGGGATTTGGGACTTGTGCCCATCAACCTTCCTAGGGTTTTGTGCTACCAAGCATATTTAAGGACAATTTAGGGTCAATTTCCACTGGACAATTTAGGGACAATTTCCACCAGTACAGAGGCAGGATCCCTCTTCTGTGGTACTTTCACCACTATGTTAGTAAGAAAAAAGTAATTTCATTTCACAAAAGACAATGTATTTTGATGACATGGACCTTTACCACCTGGAGGAACTCACATTGGTGCCCCTCATAAGTATGAAGCTGAGGGCTCCTGAAGAGGTGAAGCAACTTGAACACTGGTACCGGTGTGCCATGATCATACAGGGACAGCATTCGATCCCAAATTCCTACAGATGTGTGACAGTTTCCATTCCATGATGAAAGTAGGGGTCTCCTTGGGTACCAATCCCATCTTTGTCACTTTCATCCTCAGTGACCCTCTGGGGATTCCAGAACACAAGAGCAAGAACTGACCAGGTGGAATTTCTGCGCTCAAGAGATTGAGGTCTTGTGAAGTCAGTCGACGGAAACTTCCCTCTGCCCTCATAGCACTACTTAAAGGCTGTTGTAGTAATTGTGTGGTGAAGTGGAAGGCAAGGTTTTTATTCTGTAATCATTTAGGGGAAAAAAGGTCCCCTCCAAGACAATGTGACAGAGAATGAAAATAATGCCTGATCTAAAATAAAGACCAAAACAGGATGTTTACTAACTTGCATTGATGAGTTATGGCCTCACTACTGAATTGTTTGGTTTACAGATACCACAAAAAGCCTCCTCTGAGTTGAATGTTGCGATTATAATTGGCCTTCAATAAATCAGAGGAACCACCCCCAAAAGCTACTCCCTGGTGATTCGCAGCGCTATATTAATAACATATACCATAACTTAGTAGACAGGTAAAACAAAAACAAAAAATCAGGAAATGTTTGGGACCGCTGGAGATACACGTGTGAAGGTCATGGCCTCTCTGGACGGAAGGGCCAACCATTTTGGGATGCCTGGCAACAAGATTAAAGAGACAGCATCTTTTGAGACAGGATTTCCAGTCATGCTTTGGGCAAAGACCAACTGATTTAGAAATAAGGCAATGCGGGAAGCCAGGATAACACGAGTAAACACAGAATTAGGTCATATTTCCTTGTGACTTTAATCACGCCCAATAGCACGTTATCACGGTCGGTAAATAAATGCACAGAAACCCGCCAGTTCCAGTAAATGAATAATCTGTAATGCGAGTGTGCACACACAGTTTTTGAGTTCCTACCGTGTTGTCCCTGAGTCGTTCTCCGCGGACAAGGAAATCCGCGCATCCATTTTCCTCCGGCCTCGGTGCTTTGAAGACAGTGACACAGCTAAGTCCGCCGCCTCCAAGTGGTACCCATCCACCACTTGAGTCATCCCGGGTCATCACCACAGCGCGCACGCGTGCATAACTATTACTGCAAGAGAGGGAGGGGGAAAGCAGAGCATTAGCACCCGGCAATCAGAAAAATGAATTAACTGGACACGAGAAGGCAAAGTGAAATACACACCAGGCTTAGTCCGTCTTTCATTTCACGTGTGTGTGTGACTGCACACAGTACAGCAGCTGAAAACCCATATTCCTCAGAGAAGAGTTTAATATATATATATATATATATATATATATATATATATATATATATATATATATATATATATATATATATATATATATATATATATATATATATATACACACACACACACACAAACAATACTACAGTCCAGAGGTCAGACTGCATGTTTTTACCACAGTACTGAGAAACTGACATGTGAAAAGTGACAAACAGAGTTTATTACCACTGCTGAGTGGGGTAAGGGAGGCGTCATGAGTCACAAGAGGTGGACACTGCTTTCTCAAGTCACAGTAACTGGCTTGGGAAAACAGTGCTTGCGGTCTCACAGACTTAATTCCAAACTCAGTTTGCAGAAGAAGGCAGCTGCGGCAACCCTCACAAGGCCTGGTTCTGGTGATACCGCCTCAGCTCTGGTTATGGTTAAATACCTCTGTTTATACCCACTGCAGTTGCAAAACCACAGCATGACATAAACCATGGATGTAGAGGGAAACGGAGTAATATGTTAGTGATTGCCAGGGAGGGGACTGCCCCTGTGGCCACTTGTGCGCCATGGCCCCCCTCCACACTATCACACACCGTACAGAACCATACATCGGATGCACATTTACTCACCCAAACCAGTGTGCAATAACAAGCAAACAATGCGGGCGGTGCTGCAAACGGCCTCCCCCTATTACTCCACCAGAGTGTGCTGTTCTAGTACCCCGGTGAGTATCAGGCTCGGTCAGCGGAGTACTGAAGCAGGAGTGCACACTGCAAGAGTAATTGAAGGTTTCAAGATGTACAAGTCGAATTGCATCCACGTGTGGTACTTTCTAAAGACCCAGGCACCTTCTACGCTGCCCACCCCCAATGAATTGTTACTGCCCGGCCACAGCTGGAGCCTGTGGACAAAGTGCTTGTGGATTATGGCGATGCAAGAGCCATCTCAAGCAGGACCTGAGAGGGCGCACGAGGAATGAAGGGAGATTTTTAAAAGGCTTCGAATCACCTGGCGGCAGAACCCTGCGTTTCTACACTGGCAGGAAAAAGGGGGGAAATGTCCTATTTAGAAGCCAGTGGCTCCCTCTAAGGACTCCTTGGGCATGTACTCCAACGTTCTGTGTATCCGTGGCCCATTCAGGTTGCATTCCATAACTAGATTCCATGCATAACCCATACTATTAACATATATATTTTTTTAAAAAGTGAAATGACAGAAGGCGATCATCTCCTAAATTGCCTCGCTTGCATTTTGACCACTTTGAAGCAGAGTTAAAAGCTCATTCTAATGAACAGGGAACCATGAAGCCTCATTCTGCAGCACTCACTAGCATTTTCCTCCAGAATGTGATTTTTTTTTTATTACTAGTGAAGTCTAAACCAGAGCCATTGGCATTCTCGAAAGCACATTCCAATCACCAAAAACATTTGCTTCATTACACCTTTTCATTTATGATATATGAAAATCTATACAATAGAAACCCATATTAAAAATCATTCTGTCGATTTTGTCGTTTAAAAACACATTAAACATACTTTGAAATCAGTTCCACCCAACACAAGTATCTTGCAAATACTCTCCCAATTCGTGTAACAATCCAAAATGGGCTAATCAACTGCAAAATATCTATCTTCTTAATTTAAATAACTAATCTTTCATCAACCTGATCGTCCGGCACTTCCTCTTTCCAAACACATGATGAGGAATTGTTTGCTTCTTTATTTTCTAGAAAAGTATAATTTCGAACCTACTGGCATGAAGGATTCCACTTCAGCTGACCTGCCAGAGAAGATCACTGCATGGTGTGTGTGTATCAATCCACCAATGCAACAAGCCCTTTGCCTATCCATACGTTTTCCATCAGTTTGGAATAACTGTAGAAACCTTTGACCACAAACAATACTTCTTTGTGTTTCCCATTTATATCTTCCCAGTTTATATCTTCTATACGTTTCTTTCCATCTTCCAGAAATAATCCAATACACTCATATTCACTATGACCACTTGGTGTGATGAGCAACATTAATACATTCTGTTTAGCATCATGGAAATTATTCCTTTGAAATTACTGGCAGCACCATCCAGCACGATAGGGTGAATCTGAAATGGGATACCATAAATGGTACTTAGTAGAACTGGAATTAAATATACTCTCTACTCCAGCATCAATATAGGACCACTAACAGCTCATCTCTTGGTAACATTCTGCTACAAATACTCTTGGTGGGCTAACTCAGTCACCTTTCACACTGGGGAGAATTTCCACCCTCTTGCTCAGAATATCAGCAGCTCTTCACTAATTGCATCGTCTTTAACATACTCAGGAAACAATCCCATCTTACTGTGTCCATCATCCCAAATTCATTTCCAGCTGACCCAAAATTAGAGCCGACCGGGACCATTCTCCCATTTACTAAAAGCTGTGCACTTCTGTCTGAAATAAATCATAAGAGTCTGTGACCCACCACAAATCTAAAAGCTATAAAATAGAGGGGAACAAAGTAGTATTTTTGCACAGTTGGCAAACATCTGGCTTGTGATGGATTAGGATCTTTATACAGAACCCTCACACATAACCTAAGAGGAGCTCAGAAGTCAAAACTTACAAGTGTCTCTAAACACACTACTTAATTTTCTTAATTATTCTGGAAACATGCTCACTGTAACAAAATAAGGAACACTCCATTAAATTATATACCAACAAGACTATAACACTTGGACCATCCCATCCTAATACAGAAACTTTTCTTTATGCAACAAAAATCCTATCAGATATGAGCACATGGTGCTACAAATTACGCCTCAGATCAAGGCTCTTAGTGCAGGTTAATTTGATGTTAAACACAGGAGAAAACAAAAGTGTACAACCCTCTTTTTGTTTCCAAATATTTAAACCATCTCTATGATATTTGTAAATTATGTTTCTTCACATATATGCTAATGTTCAGATCACACACATGTGAATATCACCACACTGCTTATTGGTTTCCATGACAGGAGCTGGCCACTACAAGCCACCAAAGGTTTGATGACAAGCTCATGGCTTATTCTTTCTAATTATACATTTGAAATATAAATAATTGGCATAGAAACTCTAGATGATTTATGCATGTTGCACTTTCAGTGTGATCCTGTGATAAAGTTCAAAAAGCTTATTAATGCAAATATGAAAGGCCAGAGGTTATCTGTCACTGACACTTTGTATTGACATTACACCCCTCACATCCGTCTGTGTTAGCTCCGCACCTGACACAAGGACCATACAAATAGAACTTTGATCCTTCCATTCTGATATGGATACCTACGTTTACGAACAAAAACCAGAACAGTTATGAGCTTGTGATTTAATGATATCATCAAAGGTTAGGTACCATTAGATGATCCATAATCAGATCCATTAACACTCCCTTGCCCCTTGAATACAATGTGTAACGCTGACAAAATGCAATGCCACTTCAAAAAGGTTTACATTCACCATACAAACAATCTCTTCACCCTCATTATTTTCACACTTGGCACTAGTCAACTACATTCTTTGAACATCAGCCCCAAAGCAATAAAATAACAATACACATGTTCTCGTTCCTCTAAAAATCTTTTCCAACAACTTGTCAAAAGATACACTTTAAAAATGTCCCTCTATTAAAGCCACAGGCTTAGCTCAGGTAGTAAGGAAACAAGAGGGATGTGACATACTCCACCTTAATTTCTAAGAAAATTGGAATTACTTTTTTGGAGTAAGTCACAGCGAAAAAAGAAAAGACAAAAAAAGACAAGAGGAAATAAACACTAACTGTTACAGTGAATGCCACTTTTAATTGTTTCTCAAGAGGCGATTTGTACTAAGAATTTAAAGGCTGCATACACTCCAATTCGGTGGGTTTTATTAGTTAAAAATCATTTTATTACGTACTAAGCGCTTTAAATTGTTCTGACTCCTAAAATGGGATGCACAAAGGACAGCGATTCAGTATCTGAAAGGGACGTGTGCTAGGAGGCCTTTCCAAATACCAAATCGGTATCTAAAGTATAAAGTTTTGCAACTGAAATACAGTCGCAAACCCATTCACAAAAGAGACTCCTTTCTCATTGTGAATGTAAAAAAAATTTGTTTAAGAGGAAGCGGTGGTCTAAAAGACCTCTATCTCCACATATTTTTTTTTAAAAAGCTTACTTTTATTTTTAAAAGCAGTCCCATTTCCTTTTAGGAAAATGGAATGCATATAAATATAATGTGTGCTTTATTATAAAGCAGTCACAGGCATGGTGGTCCACTGCACTAATCATGGTGAGACAGAATGTGTGACCCACACCATTAATATTCATATAGTGGTTCAGATTCCAACTTTCTACAATTCAGAATTGTAAGAATTAATGTTTCAGTACACAGGTTGCTTCTTAAAATTATATACCAGGCGCAAAACTACAATCAGTATTTTGCAACCAGTAAATAGCACATCTGGTGCTCTTTTGCTTATAATTTTGGAAAACGTGCACTGTTTTAAGAGCAGCATCCATATAACTGCGTAAAGCACTACGCTGCACTGAGCAATCCTTTGACTACATCCAGAAACTTCTAAACCATGGATGATGATAACCACAATAATGACTAGATTAACAACATGTTTTTTATAGCCCTTGTTAATCCAGATTCTGCCATTTCTAAGAGCTGTAACAGGTGTTACTAGTGATCAATTTGATAGTATCCAATTTATTGATCACAGAAGGGCGAAAGGTCACACTGGTGACAGAGTTTTAGAGCATGTTACCATATACTGAAAAGATGAGCTAAGGTAAGATGTTTTGCAGAGTGACAGCTAAGGGCCTCATTACGAGTCTGGCCATCGGACATATCAAACATATCGGCAAACGTGCAATTATCCATGTAACAGGGTCGATGGCCAAGGAGGTAACAAAACTGCCTCAAGGAGGGACAAGCGTAAAGCAATCGCCAATGACAACAAAGGATTTTTGTAAGGCAAGCCTATGAACAAGTTATAGTGATTGGCGTGCAGCGGGCGTGGTTAAAAGCCCACAGATAGATTACAACAGGCCACAGCGCTTGTACATTTGACCTAAAAACTGTATTAGTTACACAAGCACTTATGGTTGGATGAACGGAATTTAAATATACTTACCTGATCGTACATAGGCGTTGTACTTTTAGCGCCTCTAGTAAACAATTGTATTGTTCCCTAAGTTTTCGACTGCTTGTCAGACAAGTTTGTGTTACGTAAGAATCAATGAACATTATATACATGCCTCTGATGACATTCAGTTGTTTTTGGAAGCGCTCGCTGCCAAATCTAACAGCATCCTCAGTGTGAGAGTCTAAATATATTGTTGAATGTTTGTCCTGTTGCTCAAGAGGCAGTTTTGAACATCTCCTTTGGAGGAATGTCATTATTTTCTTCTAGTAATATGCCATAAAACCTTCTTGCACAAGGTTTTCAAACTGCAATGAAGCCCAACGTGTTGGGCAATTCTCCTGGGAATTGTTTCCTGTGTTTACTTTTCCCTTAGTACCAAAAATAACAACATTTTGAAACAAGGCCTAATTTGCCTTTACTTAAATTGTACCCCCGAGCTGTTGTAACCTAAAAGCATATGAAGCAACTCTAACACACCTAAGTTTTTCAAGCTCCTCTCCTGCCACTTCCCTCTATCTATAACCAAACAGCTCCTTTTATCTGATCCACAGATCACCTAGACCAAACATGAACTTCCTACAAGAAATCTCAGTCCTCACCATTTCTGCTTTCCTCCAACACACCCACCCCACATTCCTCGGAGACTTCAATCTCCCAGGCTTTACAATACAAAATGTATGAAGGAAACCTTCGACACACTTCTCAACAACCGGGAGATAAAACAACTCACCAATGATACCCAACCCACTTGAAGGCAACATACTGGAACTCATCCTGTCAGCTTCTCCATACATGCACTGCCAAACATGTACAGCCTTGGAGTAGACTGGCCACTTTGCCACCCCCTTCAGTATCAAGGACAACTGAAAAGGGAACAATTACCTCCATCAAAGATGTACATCTTGTAAAAAACAGAACTAAACAACCTGTCAAACCACTTTCAGCTTGGCAGAGATGTCCACAAACTCCTCAGCATATAAAGCACCACTATACAAACTCATATCAAACCCTATGATCCAATTAAAATCCAGTCCATCAAGGCAAAGCCCTCAGCACCTTGGTACACTCAAGAGCTTAACGAAAATAAACATACCATAAAAAACAGGAAAAGAAATAGAGAAGATCAAACCTTCTGAATGACCATAGCCTATTCAAAACACTCTGCTCTAATAGCTGATCCCTCATCATCACAGATAAATTCTCTTATGACCATCAGTTTAGCAACCAACATAAGCAATGCTCACTTCAAGGCTGTCAAAAACTGCAGCAATCCTCTCCCAGAACCTACAATACCTATGTCCTTAAGGAAATGCAAACCATCAACCTCTTTTACACCAAGAGGAATGGCAAAAATCAGATCCAACATCATTACTGCTTCCTCAAACTCCTTAATTCCAGCCATTTACCATCGCCTCATTACCAAATAGACTTCATTCAATTCAGTCTCGCATATGGATCTCTCCAATCTACTGAACCTTCTCAGGACAACCTCCAATGAAGATGACACCCGTCTTTCTTCATCATCAAAGTGCTCCATGGAGAGGCTTTCATACCCCTTCTGCCTCCTCCCTAAGCCAAAGAAAATTCCCCGGTGCCCTTAAGACAGGTCCAATCCTTCCCCTACTAAAGAAGTCATTCCTGGATACAGCCGACCTCAACAACATCCACCCTATTACCCATCTTCCCATTGAGAAAGCAGTCATCATTCTGATACAGTAGCACAACAGCAAGAATAATCTACACTTCAACCAATCAGGTTTCAGGCTATGCTGCGGCAACAAGCAGCCAAAAGCCCAGCAGTTGACAATGCCCTCCTCCTCAAAGACAGGAATGACCCCTGCTTCCTGATCATGCTCAACTTCTCTGCTGCCTTTTACAGAATCGACCATCAAGGACCGGTCAATCCCTCAAACTTTACATAGATTTTCAAATACCAGCTTAAGCTGGTTCACATCCTACCTCATCAACTGGTGACAATTCTTGGAACTAGGTTCCAGAACATCACAGACACTCCCAGTCTTCTGTGGAGTGCTCAAAGTTTCCATCCTTTCTTCCATCATCTTTAACTTCTACATAAAATCTCTTGGACCCATTCTTGCAGACCACAGCATCAAACTCCATAAATATGCAGATGATACCAACTGCACCTAAAATAATATATTCTCTAACCATCCAATAGAGACAAATCCTGCCCTTAACTCATACAATCTTGGATTTCAATTAATTTCCTGAAGCTAACCCAGACAAAGTCTAAATTCTTCCTGTTTTCTAACTGCACCAAACAACCATTGACTCCGGCTTTGACCTACCAGACTTTACTCCATCTGACAAAGCATGAAACATCTCTGGGATTAACCCTCTCCAAAGACATCTCTTTCAAGCAACGCATTGCAAGTAAAACAAAGACAGCTTAGTTCTAACCCTCCGCCTGTACAAAATGAAGTTGTTTCATCTGCAAGATGACTTCAGATCAACCATACACACCTTAGTCCTCTCTCATTTGGGCTGAGGCAATGTCCTGCTCAGCAGTCTCACTCAATATCAACAACAACTCTCCTACAATTAAGAATAGACCTGAGACACACATCTTCAAGGAGCATTACCTCTGACACCCAGACACAACAGTCTAACCCTAACCTTCTCCCAATGATTGTACCTTCCAGTGGTCCTGCCTCTTGTTAATATATTTCTGTAAGCTGATCTCCTTTGGCCAGTCCTACGCCTATTGGAACCTGCATTATAATTCAGCACAGTCAGGGCTAGACTCCAACTACGTTTTTCAGCAAAGACAAGTTCCATGCAATTCCGCACCTACCCACCCTCTGACAACTCAAGACGTGACACAGCATATTAGAAGATTGATATTCCACCAAAGATTAGAATTGCTCAACCACAACCTGAGTGGCAACAATCAGCCAACCTAAGTGGCGACCAATACAATCAAGCTCCAAGCAACGGACAGACACGTCAAACATATGGAGTGTCCACACTAAAAAAAAAGATCATCTCTGCAACCTTTGGACCATTTTGGTTGCTGTTCTTTCATTACACTTGACTAAAAATGGGGGGACAAAAGTACAGAAGTATGGAAACTTGAGAGAAAAGCTGATAAAAACTAACAAGGATGGTGGGAAGCTACACCTGGAAGGCACCAGAGGTAACTCACCAAGAGCACCCACAAATAAACTCTCAAAAAAACTGCCAAGTGGTTTAAACTTTTCTACTGTTTATATCAACTTAACCTGATACCCCTCCTCCTCATTCCCTTTCTCAGCAACTTCTTTTGAGTGCTTACCAGCTTCTCCCAGCGTGATGCAGCACCACAAAAGCAAATGAATGAATACAACTGGTGACGTCTCTGTCAGAAAGTAGAAATCAGTGGTCGGCAAGTGAATTACTAATTTTCCAGACACTGCTGAAATAAGTGTTCCGCTTTTCACAGCCCTGTTCCAGCAGTCAATTGAAACAAGTAGTAGAAATAAACAAGCATTTGCAATGCAACGGGTCTCGCGTTTGCTCATGTTAGAGCTGATCGCGTTGTAAACTCCTAACCCGACTTTTCACCTATCGGGCAAAAGTGCATTTATGTACATAACCCGAAAAAGTGAAATTAACTATGTAAAGCGCTCGACTTCTGCCAAGCGAGATCGCGCTCGTAAATTAGAGAAAAAGAAGTCCTCAAGCCTGATGGAAAACAGCGAGCCTCGCATGTTTTCTGTACTTGGTCGCTGCGCTGGAGGAGGGCTAGCTACCGGAAAAGGCATGACGTACGCGTGCCTTCGACTAATGAAATCAAGCAGATTTTATTAAGCAAGGCCATGAACCAGTAAAAAAAAAAAACACTGATGTGAAGTTGACAGGGCTCCGAGCCCTTTTCTAAATACTAAAGCGTCTCGCTGCGATACACATGCGCGAGCGCATGCAACGCAGGCTCGACCCTAAAAAGGGCCTGCATAATTTACTACTGTGCTTTCCCCAGAGAGGAAGACAGTCTGTCCTTGAGGCTAGGTCTTCATAGGATGTTTTTGTTTAGCACTGTTTATTGTGAAAGTATTCTGACCTTCCCTTCCTAATACCCTTCAAATGATGTAACCTAATCTTTATAAATGCTAGGTACTTTCACTGTGATCCAAACGTCCAGGGTTCTGCTTGTCCATTTTCCTTCTGTCTCTATCACTTCTCCTTTCAGCTTCAAAGCACTGTGAACAACAGGAGTTACTCCTATCCCGCTCTGGGGTACTCGTTTTCTCAACATGAGAAAAGATTAAAAAACTCTGCCTGACAACAGATATTCCCAACCTGTAAAACGCAGTTATGTGTGATGACTGAGGTCCCAGAGGGATTGTATATTAAACCATTGATTCAATATTGGAATACATTACTTTACTTTTTTACATGTCTGCAGGGAGTATTTTTTAGGTCGAGAACGCAAGCGCTTTAACCTGTTGTAAATATTGTGGGCTTTTAACCAAACCCACCTCACGCCCATCACTTTCACTCGTTCATGGGCTTGCCTTTCAAAAATCCCATGATACCATTGGCAATTGCTTTATGTCTGTACCGTTTTGTGGCAGTTTTGTTACAGCCTTGTTGACTGACCCTGTTACATGGATAATTGCACGATTGCTGATATACTTCAGCGTGGGTGAACTATATTTTCTTTTGTTTCGTGCTCTATAGCAGCCACTGCCCTCACAGCACCAACAGTGGGAACTCCATCGGCGGTACTGGAGCGCTGGTCATATTGTTCATGCAGTTACCTAATCAAAGACATTTCTTTTGGCTCTCCCTTTCACACTCCATAGCTTTCCCAAAACACTTATAATTGATAAATGCTTTACTAAAAAACACAGAAATCTCCAACAAGGCTCTCCCAGCACAGCGGGAGAGCCAATACTACAATATTCACTGCACTCTGAAATGTTGCCCCATATTGCTTTGCAAGCATTCTTTTTGCCCATATCTCTGCTTGTGGTGGTCCTAGGACAATGGGACCACAACCAAAACGTTCAGCATGATGCACTCTTTCTGTTTAGATCATATCTGGGTCCCCACACTAGGTTAGGGGGGACCCGAAAATAATAACCCCTCCCACCATTCAGTCCCCTTTCAGGCAAACTTATGGACGGAACTTTTGTTTTACAGCTTGGAGTAGTTTGTGTTCTAAGGACTTTAGTATTGCAGTAGGCTTGCTAGGCCTGAGAATGTGTAAGGCACTATGCCTTCTAGGAGCTAAATATATGGTTGCACTACATTATTTTGTGTCATTCTATTTTCATGTGGTTGTGTCCTCTAGGGGCTAATGATAGACCATGTTTCTTACAAATGATATTTTTATTGTGGTGTCCTCTAGGGCCCGTTCTGAGCATTACAGTCAGCATACTACAATATTTGCTGCACTCGGTTGTCCCATAATGCCTTGCAGGGCATTCTTTTACAAAACAGTTTTGCTCATAACTCAGCCGTTCAGCACGATGCGCTCTTTCTATCTTGATCTGGGTCCCCATGCTAGGTTAGTGGAGACCCCAAAAATAATAACTCCTCCCTCCATTCAGTGTTTTATTAACCTCTCTCATGGCTGGAACTTTTGTTTTACAGATGAGAGTAGTTTGTGTTTTAAGGGTTTTGCCTGTAATATCGTTGCATTAGGCCTGCTAGCCCTGAAAATGTGTAATACACTACACCCTCTAAGGGCTAAATATATTGTTACACTGCAATACTTTCAGTCATTTTTTTTTTCCTGTGGTTATGCCCTCTTGGGGCTAACTATAAGGCAACATGACCATGTTTCTTACAAATGCTATTTTCACTGTAGTGGCTTCTAGGGGCTGCTCAGAGCATTTCAGTCTAATGGCAAACGTTTATTTCGGATAAATATGTTTGTTGGGTTTATATAATAATTGTACATGTTTTATTAATCTCTCCTTATTGCAATTATGACCATTTTTCAGGCCAACATAACATTCTTATTACACTATGAATGAACACTCTTGATATGTTTGGGTGGCCCTTCTAGTTTATTTATCTCATTACTCCTCTGTGGCTGTCTTGTGTCTCTTTTTGGGAATTGTGTTAGCCAGCCAGCATCCCTGCTGGTGGAGTCGTGAAAGTGGTATTCTACTGGAAATAGCATGGCAGATTTAAATTAGGATGCTAAATGGAAACATTTTCATGTTTGGCTGCAGATACAGGAAGAAGGTATATGGAAGTGCTTTAGTTATGTGCAGGGCCACTGGAATTATATGGCAGGAAATGACCAAATTATGAGACAGGATGGACCAATTTATGTGGCAAGAAGTGTCTATTTATGAATTTACAATGCCAATAGCTCTAACTCAAGCGAATGCGACACCCACTGCATTGCAAATGCTTGTTTTTAACTACTTTCAGGAGAAGAAGATCAAATGCACCACCATAAATATTTCTCCAGGCAATCTTTCTGCCCTGCTAACATAGTTGGGTCTTTATCTATTATTAGATATCAAATATTCATGCTTCTTTGTCAGACCAAGATTCTCTTAACACTAAGATCGTTAGCATTAAAGTCACCTCCTAATATCTGCCTTGAATGAGGAAGGAATTCTTACTAACAATCATTGCACAAAGCAGGACCATGGCATCTCCTGCTGATAACAATGTCTTCCTCCCTCTACCCGGGCATGGAGGAATAAAACGTTACATTCATCATTCACATCAACAAGTCCTGTGTGATCTACTCAATGTAGAGAACTGGCAAATTATGTCTTCAAAGTCTTGAAAACAGAACTCCATTTCAACCAAGCAGACACTGGCCTCATCTCTTTCGTATGCAGTAAAGTTTCAATGAGGAATCCTAAGTGGTACCCAATCGAATGCATCCTAAAGCCCACCTGCAAACTCAAAGCCTACACCTTATGCAGCTTAGGCATCACAGAGAACTTGGTGTTGTGGAGCCTGAGGTCCTAACCATACCCGAATGATGAGGAAGCAAGCATAGAGCATCTCTACAACTGGAAGCCTCATAACTGGGGTCCTGTCACTTCCAACAGACCCTGTATGCTGCAGGACTTATACCACATTCTCCACTCTTCACCACCATTCACACATGAACACTGTTCTGTCAACAGTCCAAGCTCGCCACCCAACCACCTCTCACACAAGCCCTGCTCTCTCGACATTCCAAGCTCACCACCCAACCACCTCTCACACATGAGCACTGCCCTCTCAACACTCCAAGCACGCCACCCAACCACCTCTCACACATGATCACTGCCCTCTCGACACGCCAAGCTCGCCACCCAACCACCTCTCACACATGAGCACTGCCCTCTCAACACTCCAAGCTCGCCACCCAACCACCTCTCACACATGAGCACTGCCCTCTCGACACTCCAAGCTCGCCACCCAACCACCTCTCACACATGAGCACTGCCCTCTCGACACTCCAAGCTCGCCACTCAACCACCTCTCACACATGAGCACTGCCCTCTCAACACTCCAAGCTCGCCACCCAACCACCTCTCACACATGAGCTCTGCCCTCTCGACACTCCAAGCTCGGCACCGAACCACCTCTCACACATGAGCACTGCCCTCTCGACACTCCAAGCTCGGCACCGAACCACCTCTCACACATGAGCACTGCCCTCGCGACACTCCAAGCTCGGCACCGAACCACCTCTCACACATGAGCACTGCCCTCTCGACACTCCAAGCTCGCCACCCAACCACCTCTCACACATGAGCACGGCCCTCTCGACACGCCAAGCTCGCCACCCAACCACCTCTCACACATGAGCACTGCCCTCTCGACACTCCAAGCTCGCCACCCAACCACCTCTCACACATGAGCACTGCCCTCTCAACACTCCAAGCACGCCACCCAACCACCTCTCACACATGAACACTGTTCTGTCAACATTCCAAGCTCGCCAACCAACCACCTCTCACACATGAGCACTGCTCTCTCGACACTCCAAGCTCACCACCCAACCACCTCTCACACGAGCACTGCCCTCTCGACACTCCAAGCTCGCCACCCAACCACCTCTCACACATGAGCACTGCCCTCTCAACACTCCAAGCAAGCCACCCAACCACCTCTCACACATGAGCTCTGCCCTCTCTACACTCCAAGCACGCCACCCAACCACCTCTCACACATGAGCACTGCCTTCTCGACACGCCAAGCTCGGCACCGAACCACCTCTCACACATGAGCACTGCCCTCTCAACACTCCAAGCTCACCACCCAACCACCTCTCACACATGAGCTCTGCCCTCTCAACACTCCAAGCACGCCACCCAACCACCTCTCACACATGAACACTGTTCTGTCAACATTCCAAAGTCGCCAACCAACCACCTCTCACACATGAGCACTGCTCTCTCGACACTCCAAGCTCACCACCCAACCACCTCTCACACGAGCACTGCCCTCTCGACACTCCAAGCTCGCCACCCAACCACCTCTCACACATGAGCACTGCCCTCTCAACACTCCAAGCAAGCCACCCAACCACCTCTCACACATGAGCTCTGCCCTCTCTACACTCCAAGCACGCCACCCAACCACCTCTCACACATGAGCACTGCCCTCTCGACACGCCAAGCTCGGCACCGAACCACCTCTCACACATGAGCACTGCCCTCTCGACACGCCAAGCTCACCACCCAACCACCTCTCACACATGAGCACTGCCCTCTCAACACTCCAAGCTCACCACCCAACCACCTCTCACACATGAGCTCTGCCCTCTCAACACTCTAAGCACGCCACCCAACCACCTCTCACACATGAGCACTGCCCTCTCGACACGCCAAACTCGGCACCGAACCACATCTCACACATGAGCTCTGCCCTCTCAACACTCCAAGCTCGCCACCCAACCACCTCTCACACATGAGCACTGCCCTCTCGACACGCCAAGCTCGGCACCGAACCACCTCTCACACATGAGCACTGCCCTCTCGACACGCCAAGCCCGGCACCGAACCACCTCTCACACATGAGCACTGCCCTCTCGACACGCCAAGCTCGCCACCCAACCACCTCTCACACGAGCACTGCCCTCTCGACACTCCAAGCTCACCATCCAACCACCTCTCACACATGAGCACTGCCCTCTCGACACGCCAAGCTCATAACCGAACCACCTCTCACACATGAGCACTGCTTTGTCAACATCACAAGCTCACCACCCAACCACCTCTCACACATGAGCACTGATTTGTCAACATTCCAAGCTCACCGACCAACCACCTCACATGAGCCCTGCTCTCTCGACACTCCAAGCTCACCACCCAACCACCTCTCACACATGAGCACTGCCCTCTCAACACTCCAAGCTCGCCACCCAACCACCTCTCACACATGAGCACTGCCCTCTCAACACTCCAAGCACGCCACCCAACCACCTCTCACACATGAACACTGTTCTGTCAACATTCCAAGCTCGCCAACCAACCACCTCTCACACATGAGCTCTGCCCTCTCAACACTCCAAGCTCGCCACCCAACCACCTCTCACACATGAGCACTGCCCTCTCGACACTCCAAGCTCGCCACCCAACCACCTCTCACACATGAGCACTGCCCTCTCGACACACCAAGCTCGGCACCGAACCACCTCTCACACATGAGCACTGCTTTGTCAACATCACAAGCTCACCACCCAACCACCTCTCACACATGAGCACTGCCCTCTCGACACGCCAAGCTCGGCACTGAACCACCTCTCATACATGAGCACTGCTTTGTCAACATTCCAAGCTCACCGCCCAACCACCTCTCACACGAGCCCTGCTCTCTCGACATTCCAAGCTCACCACCCAACCACCTCTCACACATGAGCACTGCCCTCTCGACACTCCAGGCTCACCATCCAACCACCTCTCACACATGAGCACTGCCCTCTCGACACGCCAAGCTCATAACCGAACCACCTCTCATACATGAGCACTGCTTTGTCAACATTCCAAGCTCACCACCCAACCACCTCTCACACATGAGCACTGCCCTCTCGACACTCCAGGCTCACCACCCAACCACCTCTCACACAAGCCCTGCTCTATCGACATCCCAAGCTCGCCACCCAACCACCTCTCACATGAGCACTGCTCTATCGACATCCCAAGCTCGCCACCCAACCACCTCCCACACATGAGCACTGCCCTCTCGAAACTCCAAGCTCACCATTCAACCACCTCTCACACGAGCACTGCTCTGTCAACATCCCAAGCTCGCCACCCAACCACCTCTCACACATGAGCACTGCTCTTTCGACATACCAAGCTTGCCATCCAACCACCTCTCACACAAGCACTGTTCTGTCAACATCCCAAGCTCACCACCCAACCGCCTCTCACACGAGCACTGCTCTAGCAACATCCCAAGCTCGCCACCCAACCACCTCTCACACGAGCACTGCTCTGTCAACATCCCAAGCTCGCCATCCAACTACCTCTCACACGAGCACTGCTCTGTCAACATCCCGAGCTCGCCACCCAACCACCTCTCACAGGAGCACTGCTCTGTCAATATTCCAAGCTCGCCACCCCACCTCTCACACGAGCCCTGCTCTCTCGACATTCCAAGCTCACCACCCAACCATCTCTCATACATGAGCACTGCTTTGTCAACATTCCAAGCTAACCACCCAACCACCTCTCACACGAGCACTGCTCTCTCGACATTCCAAGCTCACCACCCAACCACCTCTCACACAAGCCCTGCTCTCTCGACATCCCAAGCTCGCCACCCAACCACCTCTCACACGAGCACTGCTCTGTCAACATCCCAAGCTCGCCACCCCACCTCTCACACAAGCACTGCTCTATCAACATCCCAAGCTCGACACCCAACCACCTCTCACACGAGCACTGCTCTGTCAACATCCCAAGCTCACCATCCAACCACCTCTCACACGAGCACTGCTCTATCAACATCCCAAGCTTACCACCCAACCACCTCTCACGAGCACTGCTCTATCAACATTCCAAGCTCGCCACCCAACCACCTCTCACACGAGCACTGCTCTGTCAACATCCCAAGCTCGCCACCCAACCACCTCGCACACGAGCACTGCTCTGTCAACATTCCAGGCTTGCCACCCAACCACCTCGCACACGAGCACTGCTCTGTCAACATTCCAGGCTTGCCACCCAACCACCTCTCACAGGAGCACTGCTCTCTCGACATTCCAAGATCGCCACCCAGCCACCTCTCACACATGAGCCCTGCTCTGTCAACATCCCAAGATCGCCAGCCACCACCTCTCACACATGAGCCCTGCTTTCTCGACATTCCAAGCTCGCCACTCAACCACCTCTCACACGAGCAATGCACTGTCAATATTCCAAGATCGCCACCCAACCACCTCTCACACATGATCCCTGCTCTCTCGACATTCCAAGATCACAGGTATTACGCTAACTACAGGATTTTTGGCATCCTTGCTGCCATAACCCTAAATGCACCCAGAACAGCTACCTGTCGGTAGTCACCCTGTCATGACGGCTACCTTTCCATCATTCATTCCCCTGCCAGTCTGCACAGACAAATCACCATTACACAATGCCCAGGTTGTCTACTCAGAAACTGTAGGATCCTACACGTATCTAGCCAGACTTGTCCCAAAATGAAGGAGCAACAGTCAGCTGTTAATAGTGCTGCCTGAAAGCCATTTACACAAAAACAAAAATACAATCATTTCCATTCAGGTGTCTCTTAAGTGCAGAAGCTATTCACACCATAGACCTATATCTCACCGAAAACACCCATGCACACCCCTTGAAATTCCTGCTCGCTTTGCCTGCTGAAAAGCCAGAGGAATATCGTCCTCACCACTGCTGCCTTAAAGCGAGCATCTTTTCCAGTAGATTGTAGGTGGTTTTGTCCTGCGGATGCTTCTACTGCGCACTGGTTGCCAGGGAAAAGGACCACACGCGGAATGCAGGAATAGTAAGGTGAAGAAAAAGCCAGAGGATGCTCGTTTCTACGAGGTCATTTTGTGACAAACAGGATGCTAAAAGTCACCTGCCTCTGCACCTCTGAAAGCAGTCCTAGTCTTTCCTCAAATGCTGGACAAGCGAAAAAGGCTGTTACACGTACTCTCTATGTCAGCTCTATAAAGAGTGTCACTAATCTCTGTAAATCAAAACAAATGTCCCTTGACCTCTGCTGAACGCGCTTTCTCACGAGCTGAGGTCTTTAAACATCGCACAACTATTCCCAGTCTGCATCCCCACTAGCGATTTTACAGTCCACATGTTAAAACAGCTTTTGAGATTTCAGCGAGACATGGGATCCTTCCTCTAGACTTTGGCCACCCTCTCTCTCAGGTATCTGCAAGGGGAGGTTTCAGGGCCAGGGAGAATGACTTCTATGCAACTTCTGTATCACTAATAAGAACGCACTTCTGTCCCTTCTGACCACTGCAAATAGCAAAGTTTTGCTACTACGCATGACAAAGGTGCTCAATTTACAGAACATTGAGGAAAAGTTAGACTGAGATGTCTTGGAAGGGATTCGAGCTCGTGAAAAGCCATTTTAACATTAAAGACAAGACACTTTATTTTTAGGTCTCACCTACAGACAGCTTTAACTAGCTGTCCTTAAATGCAGCAGCGGGTCCTTCGCAATGGCGGAGGAGCGTCGCCCCACTGGCTAAGATCCAGCAGCTAAAAAATAATATTTTGTTTTATTTTTCAGTGTGTGCGGGAGGGGCGGGGCTGGGCCATGGAAGATGGACTGGAATGCACTTAAGTGTGCATGTTGGTTTGGCCGGCCGTCTTAGGACTATGCGATGCCAAACTAAACCACATGAGAAAAATTTATTTTCATCATCACCAGGTGCTTAAAACCAAGAGGTTGCATTGCAAAGCACCTGATCTGTTTGCACATTATGTCGAAAACTGCTGCTCTCACAGTCTTAAGTCTGACCCAGACCACCTACTCTACCTATCCTGGCACTTCCTAACTTATAATCCGTCGTATTCTATTGCAACTGCATTAGCATACCACCTGACGAAGCATAGAGGCGCTCTATGGCAAGTAACACTTTACTCCAGAACGCAAGGTTAGTGGTCAATTTAGTGGGTGTTTTTGGTTAGCGAGTTCAGTTTACAAACCCTTGCATGCATTGGCCCAATTTATTTTTGGTGGAATCAGATGAAGTAAGATCATCCGGTCTTTCCTTTCTTCCGGCCTACATTGTGGATTGTGTCGGTCTGGCACCTTTTTTAATTGTGGGGTTCTCTTTTCACCCTACACATTCCCGATAGGATGCAGTTCCACCCATCTGCGTTACTCCTTAGCGCCCCTGGTTCCAGTTCTAGGCTCATGCCTCTTGTTCTGTGTATAGTTCTGGAGGATCTAGAATGGTTCTTGTGTTATTGCCCCATTGCGTCGTCTTGTGCAGACTCCATATTTGCGGACCTCACCATGAGACTTTCTAGAAGATGTTCTCTGGTCTCTACTCTGCTCTTTGCACGATTATGTACAATGGTAACAAAAGCTTATCCGCTGCTGCATACACAACCCCCTTTGTTATAACTTCCTCATCCCTACGTCAAGGATCTGTTGCACTCTACAAACTTGGGGGCCTTAGACATCTATTTATGTGTTTTATTTGGTACCACGTTAACCTCTACAGTGTGCTACATCAGTGGCTCTTAAAACCCTCTTCTCGTTTTTGGACTAGTTCCCTGCTTTTCAGCTCCCAGAATGAAAAAATATTGAATTTTGTGGAATCATAGTTGTCACCAAGTGGACACCCCACTCAGATGTCATTAGTCTAGGCTCATAAGGGTGGAATACCCAGCATGCACTGCTCTTAAGTGCCATCGCTAAAGGGCGCTTAACCCCCCCGCCCACTTCTGCTGAAACTGTTTCACCCTACCAGTAGTGTCGTCATCACCAACCCGCCACAGGAGGTACGCCAGGAGAGGAGCCACGTCTGGGATAATGGCAGCACTATGAATTTACTGAAAAATCATAGTCCCTCCTTACAATTAAACCCAGAAAAGTACCATGTAGGTGTAGCAAGGTAGCCTGAGAGTAAGTGAAACAGTGCTACTCATTAGATCAAAGATTTACAATTGAGCCACCTCACTATGCACATATCATTTAAACATGGAAACATTGTTAAACCCAATTTAATGTTTTTCATGAAACCAACATATCCTGCACATACGTCATACAATGCTTACCTTTTTTGTAAAGTGCTGAGCTACTCTTGTGACGGAAGCAGTTTAGTACTATAAACATATTTGAACTCGGCCGACTCCTAAATTTCACCAGCTCCTCTCGTCTTTAACCTCCACCACAAATCACGAGAAGGCGGTCTGTCACATTACTTTGTTGATTTGAATATGGTGACCTCTATATGGGTCTTCGGTGTTGGCCTATTTCCTTGCAAGTATTTCGTTTTGCCAGTATCTTTGACTGTAGAACCGAATTTTCCTTATGCGCTAGCTGGAGCTACCCTGCAATAAAGTACATCTGGACAGTGCTTTACTTTGATGCAGCCAGCTTCTACATGTCTCCAGGTTTGGAGGTTTGGGATTTGAAGACCATGGAGATAAAGCAGTGCACCTAGGATCAATTGATGATCGACAAATGGGGAAGCCATGTGTAAACCAGTAGTTTTCTGGCTCCAAAATCAGCACCTTAGCTTCGTGATCACATCAACAGAGCTTACAAGCAGTCAACTTTTACAACTTTTACCAGAGGATATGAAACTCTGGGAGTTTGTAGTTGATGTGTCAACCCAAGGGCTCAGCTTACAAATTAGATTGTGATTGCTGGATCATACTGTGAAGATACTTCAAATGATTTGTGCATCCCCAAGCCCTTCAGAAATGGATCCAGGCACCATAATGAATGTGTTTTTACCAATTTTGTCGCTCTCATGGTTTTTAAAACTTATTTTACTATAATTTAGTATCCCAGCATAGACGTTTGATTTATCTGTATTGGTTCAATTTATTTCAACCCATCTTTCCCACAGCATCCATGATATAATGTCCCATATTTAAAATCTCAAAGTACTCAAGTCCGATATCTTTGCCCATGTTTGCGAAGACTGCCATCATCACATCTTCTGGAGATCACCAGGATGATAGCACTTTTATCAACCGAACCATAAAGGGATGATCGATTCTAAAAGATCTGAACTTGTGCCCTAAAGGTACTGTCGCAGGTCGAACAGTATGAAGACCACTGAAGCGTTGTTTAGTTAGTGGTAAGTGGTTTATTTTTAGTTATACAGGAAGTAGGGTATGTTTAACAAAACCACAAGTGTTATTGTCTTTCTTAGTCGCTTGTTCTTCTTTCGTATCTTTTCCCCAGGTTCGTGATTATATGTTCTTGCTTCTTATTTTACAGGTGACCCATCTACCTTGCTCACTCGTCGGAGTCCAGGGTGATGCCGGAAATAGAAGAGAAAACGCTAAGGTAAGTATTGATTTTTAATTGGAGTTCTTCCCTTTCTCTTCTCTCTGGACTGGGAGGCGGTACACACAAAAGGAGGGGGTTGGTGCCGGTGAGGAGTGTTTTAGGAAATAGTGTGAACACATCTATTCGTAGTGTAGGAATAAGTGACACTGGTGAGCTAATTATAGTGCCCTTCCTTCTACCTCCCTTTCCAACCCTCCTCTATGACCCCTCCCCAGTCCCTTTTTCTCCAATTTCCCTTCTTTTTGTCCAAAAGGACCGTACCTTGTTTAGCCACGACCCTCCAGGGTCGTGGCTGGCTTGGTAGTGTTCCTCCTGCTGGTCTCCTGTTTCCAGGCTCTGGGGCTCTTCTTCTCTCTCTCCCTCCTCCTGCTCCTTGTCTGCTTCTCTCCTCGTTCTCTTTTCCTCCTTGCTCTTTTCTCGCCTCGCTGTCTCCGTCTTCCTTTCTCCTCCCTTCTGTCCCAGTGCGTCTCCCTCTTGTTTGTGTCCAGCCCGGGAAACGGACGTCGTTTCCCGGGCAACGCCGTCCCGCCTGCCGCTCTCGGGCCGCGTCTCTCCAGCAACGGGAAGACGCGGAAATGACGTATCGGCCTCGGCCGATACGTCATTCGCCTTGCTTGGAGCCGGGATTGCCCGGCTACATACCTCTCCCCATGAAAGGTCCTGCTCGAGGACCGTAGCAGAGTCTGGAAAGCGAGATAAATAGTCAGCCGGGGCCTGTTGGTGACCTGGGATGTGACGGACCTGAAAGGAAAATGGTTGTAGTTCAAGGAACCATCGTAATATCCGAGAATTGGTATCCTTAAGGGCAGACAAGCACGTGAGGGGAGCATGATCCGTAAAAAGGATGAAGGGCCGGCCCAGAAGGTAATATTGTAAGGTATCCACGGCCCATTTTATGGCCAGACATTCTTTTTCAATGGTCGGATAGTGTTGTTCCCGGGGAAACAGCTTCCTACTGACGTATACTACCGGATGATCCCTACCTTCCCCGTCGGGTTGGGCCAATACGCCCCCTAAACCCACATCTGAGGCATCAGTATAGAGATGGAAAGGTTTCGAAAAATCCGGGCATCAGAGTATTGGGTCTTTGGTTAGGAAGGATTTTAGTTGTTCAAAGCTGGTGTTCTGTGGATCCGAAAAGGGTGCTAGCCTATTAGGATAGGACTTAGACAGAAGGTCCGTGAGAGGGGCTGCCAATGTGGAATAATCAGGTATGAATCTTCTATAGTAGCCCACTAACCCTAGGAAGGATCGTAACTCTTTCTTTGTTGTCGGTTTAGGTGCATTTAGTATGGCCTCTACTTTTTTTGTTTGAGGTTTTAGGTTCCCTTGACTAATTTTGTAGCCCAAGTAGGATATGTCGGGTGTTCCTATGATGCACTTCTTAGGATTGGCCGTTAAGCCAGCGGTGATAAGAGTGTGGAAAACCTGGTGTAAGTGTTTTAGATGATCGTTCCAGGTTTCACTAAAAATCACTACATCGTCTAGGTAGGCTGCTGCAAAAGACTGAAAGGGATTTAAGAGTTTATCCATTAACCTCTGGAATGTAGCTGGCGCTCCATGGAGACCAAAGGGTAGCACAGTCAACTGATAAAGACCGGACTGGGTGGCGAACGCTGTTTTCTCTTTATCCTCTGTGGCTAAGGGAATCTGCCAATATCCTTTTGTCAATTCTAAGGTAGTCATATATTTGGCTTTTCCTAGTTTCTCTAATACGTCATCAACTCTGGGTATCGGATATGTGTCAAACATGGAGTTTTCGTTAAGCTTCCTGAAATCAATACAGAATCTAATAGTACCATCGGGTTTTGGCACCAAAACAACCGGGGAGCACCAGGGACTATTGGACGGTTCAATCACCCCTTGTTCTAACATTTTCTGTATTTCAGCCTCCATAATCTGTTTCCTCGCCTCAGGAATACGATACGGCCGTAACCTCACAATTTTCCCTGGTATGGTTCTTATTTTATGGGTTATCAAGGTGGTTTTACCTGGTAATGCTGAAAAAAAATCCCGGAAGTGTTCTAGTAAGCTGTATACCTGTTCCTTTTCTGCTTTTGTTAAGGTTTCATTTACTGTGGGTAAATCTTCCGCGTTGCTGTG
Source organism: Pleurodeles waltl (assembly GCF_031143425.1). NCBI lineage: Eukaryota > Metazoa > Chordata > Amphibia > Caudata > Salamandridae > Pleurodeles > Pleurodeles waltl. The sequence continues at coordinate 1,155,092,673 of NC_090448.1, forward strand.
TTCGGTTGGACAGAATTCAATGCTCGACTTATTATTTGGACATAGGAATCCTGCCAACACTCTGGCAGTGTTCGAGGGGTCTGGTTCTTCCCATTTCTTAAGGAGGTTTATGTGATAAATCTGTGATTTCTGGGGAGTGTTCGATAATTCAACCAGGTAGGTAACCGGAGATACTGCTCGTATTATCTTATAGGGGCCCTGCCATTTGGCGATTAGTTTTTGTTCTGAGGTTGGACGCATTATTAAAACCTGATCTCCTGGTTGTAAAACCCTTAACTTGCTCCCTCGGTCATAATATTGTTTTTGCATGTTTTGAGCTTGCTCCATATTCACTTTGACCGTGTCCCATAGACCTTGTAGCTGCGACCTTAAATTGTGGGCATATTCTAGAAGGGGCCTTCCCCCTTCTTCTGCCTCTTCCTCCCATGTTTCGATGGCCATGTCAAGAAGAGATCTCGGCTGTCTTCTGAACACCAGCTCGAATGGGCTGTGGCCTGTAGAGGACTGTTCATGTGTTCGAATAGCGTATAATACTAAGGGTAATTTTTGATCCCAGTCTCTCCCTGACTCTTCCATCACTTTTTTCAGTAAGGTTTTGATTGTTCGGTTTTATCGTTCCACTAGTCCATCCGTCTGTGGATGATATACCGAGGTACGGATTTGGGAAATACCTAAGGTCTTACATACTTGCTTCATGAGAGTGGACATAAAAGGAGTCCCCTGGTCGGTGAGTATTTCATGCGGGAACCCAACTCGGGAAAAAATGTTTATCATTGCCTGGGCCACTATCTTAGTTGTCATACTTTTTAAGGGAACGGCCTCAGGGTATCGTGTGGCATAGTCAACCATGACTAGGATATACGTGTGAACCTTTGTGGATGGTACTACAGGTCCAATCAGGTCCATTCCTATCCTACTGAATGGGATGTCTATGATGGGTAGGGGCATCAGAGGTGCTTTCTTAGGTCTGCCGGGTTCAGTGAGTTGGTATCTGGGACATTGGGAACAATATTTACGTATGTGAGCAAACACTCCCGGCCAATAGAACCGTCTAAGAAGATATTCTTCTGTTTTTTTCCCTCCCATAATGACCTCCCCCGGGTTGACAATGTGCCATCGTTAGGACCTGATTTCTATAGTGATCGGGTACCACTAATTGTTGTTTATGTTCTCCGGTACCAGTAGTGGTTATCCGATATAAGAGGTTTTTCTTAATGAGGAAGTAAGGACCCACCTCTTCGGTTTCTTCTTCTCTGGCCGACTTCCAGGCGTGGGCGAGAGAAGGATCTTCTCTTTGCAGATGGGGAAAACTGACAGGGACTTCATGGGTTTCTGCAATAATGCCTGTGTTCGATCCTGATCTCTCTTTTCCCAAGTAATTCAATTTTTCTATTCGTTTCTCTCTGCGTGATAACTTCCTCCGGATGGTGGGGCTTTCTATACTGCTATCAGAAAAAGGAGCGTCTCTCCACCAATCCTGTGTCAGTGTGGGTTGTCTAACATAATCCAGTATTTCTTGGAAATGTTCATAATCAGTTCCAATGATACACTCCTCAATCAGATTGGTCATTATACCCATCGGTAAGACATCCCGGTGTTTTCCCCATTCTACTGTGACGTTATATAAAGGGTATTGTTCCTTATCTCCGTGTATGCAACATATATTCACCCATTGTTCTGTTCTTTTATCTACTATGGGGAATATGTCTTTTCTCACCACCGACTGGCTACACCCTGAGTCAATAAGGGCCCATACTGTTTTCCCGTTAACTTTCAGAATCTGTTTAAACTTCTGGTTACCTCTTCCGGTACACAGTACCCGTCGCCTAGTAACTCCGATTTCCATGGGCTCACTACTATCCTGTTTTCTGGGGCACATTCGGGCAATGTGGCCCCATTCCCCACAGTTGTAGCATTGGGGTCCTGCTACCGCTGGAGGGGCATGAAATCGGTGAGGTACTGGTTCCTCCGAAAAGGTTCTTGGCGTAATTTTAGGATTGGAAGGTCCTGGCTTTAGGCTGGGTCGGGTTGACATAATTCTTACATCGGTGGAGCGATGATAAGCACACGCTAGATCAATTGCCATGTCAGTAGTCACCTTTGGATGTTGACGGATCCAGTGCTTAGTGGTGGTAGGCAGGGATTCTAAATATTGTTCAAGGACAATTGTTTGGATCACTTCCTCCCTACTATTTCCGGAAGAACCCAACCATTTTAAGGCCAAATCCTTTACCCGATAATAAAAGGTTCGGGGATCTTCATTCGGTCCCCATTTGATTTTTCTAAATTTAACCCTATAGTATTCCGTGTCATGTCCCACACGTTCTAAGATACTAGTCTTTATCTCTTGGTATGGCGTGGTTCCACCCGGGTTTGCTGCTTGATATGCTGCTTGTAATATCCCTGTAAGTAAGGGGGCGACATACTGACCCCATCTATCCTCAGGCCATTGGGCGGATGACGCCACTCTCTCAAAATTAGTAAAAAAAGCTTCGGGGTCTTCTCCGTCTTGATATTTCTGTAACACGGAACTTGGGACATTGGGGTGCACTTTACTACTAGCAATAGTCTCAGTCAATTTTTTCATGGCGGTCTCGTGGACCAGTTGATTATTCGCAAGGATGGTCGCCTGACTTTTCAAAGCCGACTGTAAAGCTTCCCTGTCCTCTTTGGCTTCTCGCTGGTGAGCCTCCCACACCAGTTGTAGATGACGTTGGCCCTCGGCCAATTGCTTTATCATATCCTCCAACGAGGGTTGGTCACTCATGGTTGTACTGTTCGATTACTGCGAGGAGGCCACACAGGTTATAATCCCACTTCTGACACCACTGTCGCAGGTCGAACAGTATGAAGACCACTGAAGCGTTGTTTAGTTAGTGGTAAGTGGTTTATTTTTAGTTATACGGGAAGTAGGGTATGTTTAACAAAACCACAAGTGTTATTGTCTTTCTTAGTCGCTTGTTCTTCTTTCGTATCTTTTCCCCAGGTTCGTGATTATATGTTCTTGCTTCTTATTTTACAGGTGACCCATCTACCTTGCTCGCTCGTCGGAGTCCAGGGTGATGCCGGAAATAGAAGAGAAAACGCTAAGGTAAGTATTGATTTTTAATTGGAGTTCTTCCCTTTCTCTTCTCTCTGGACTGGGAGGCGGTACACACAAAAGGAGGGGGTTGGTCTCCGGTGAGGAGTGTTTTAGGAAAGTGTGAACACATCTATTCGTAGTGTAGGAATAAGTGACACTGGTGAGCTAATTATAGTGCCCTTCCTTCTACCTCCCTTTCTAACCCTCCTCTATGACCCCTCCCCAGTCCCTTTTTCTCCAATTTCCCTTCTTTTTGTCCAAAAGGACCGTACCTTGTTTAGCCACGACCCTCCAGGGTCGTGGCTGGCTTGGTAGTGTTCCTCCTGCTGGTCTCCTGTTTACAGACTCTGGGGCTCTTCTTCTCTCTCTCCCTCCTCCTGCTCCTCGTCTGCTTCTCTCCTCGTTCTCTTTTCCTCCTTGCTCTTTTCTCGCCTTGCTGTCTCCGTCTTCCTTTCTCCTCCCTTCCGTCCCAGCGCGTCTCCCTCTTGTTTGTGTCCAGCCCGGGAAACTGACGTCGTTTCCCGGGCAACGCCGTCCCGCCTGCCGCTCTCGGGCCGCGTCTCCCCAGCAACGGGAAGACGCGGAAATGACGTATCGGCCTCGGCCGATACGTCATTCGCCTCGCTTGGAGCCGGGATTGCCCGGCTACAGGTACATACACATTTCGAGAACGGATGCATTGGCCCACTGAGCTGTCGTACCAGCTGATAAAGAAAAACAAGTATTTATTTGTTTATTTTATTTGTCTTGTAGACCATAGAATCACTCACGGACAGACGCTCTACGAGTTGGATCATGAAAAAAGAAGGGACTCAAAAGAACTAGGGGATTACTCCATCACAAACGTGACGGATATCCCGTCCGACGTATTACACGTTCCATAGGATATAACGGAACTTGTAATAACACGGACAGGATATCCGTCACATTTGTGATGGAGTAATTCACTCTGCCAAACTCGTAATGAGGCCCTGAGCATGTTGTCCGGACAATTGTATTGAGTGAGCGCCCAGGCTCTGAGGGTTTTTGTAACTATAAAAAGGTTTTGTTCTTTTCTTGTAATGACTGGTCGGGAATCCCACGAATACGGGTCTTGCATGCACAATGCTCTGCCTCCCCCAATTCTTTAGCTTGAATTTACGGACTGAGAAAGAGCAGCCACATTTAAATTTGTGGGATGCCTGGTACAATTTCAATGTTTTGCCTGGAATGCAGAGAGGAAGTCATAGTAAGCCTTATGCATCAGGCGTGCAGCTTTAAACTGAATCCTATTTTTTTTATCACCAGCCAACTGTATTGCAATAGCATTAATATAAAGCTTACAGGCGACAGTCAGAAATTTCAAGTAGATCAGTTTTTCACTCCACATTTTATGAATAAAGAGGACGCTTGAGACAGCATGCAATTTGAGGATGCAAGATTCTAGACAGAAGCAACATCATTTGCTTTTGAAAACAGTGCTTCAGAAAGACACTAGAATCTGGTGAAGCCCCACTACTGACCATCGCTTCAGTAAGGATGGCTGATCTACCTCAGGGATTGAAAGCCTAAAATAATGGTTAGGTGCAAACCTTGAATTGAGATTCTACAAATGCTGGAATGGATCTCTTAAGTTTGTCTCACAACTGTAAAGCAAGGTGGGATCCATTTTGGATGCCTCTGGATTGACATAGCATAAGTTGGAGTCCAATCACAGGTTTCCCAGTCAATGGAAGCGTGTTGCCTGTATTCCTGTGGCTGGTGGGTGGAAAGCCAGATAGTGAAACTCAATGAAGGCATTGTTATTAAGGGTCTGCAGATCATATTTCCTGGAGCACTGCCCTTTGGTAGATGGTATGGGTGAAGGGTTGGACTGCAGATTATGCTGTGCAAGGTGAAATGGACGTCTGAGGTGAGGCCCCGCCATCTGTCCTCATTGCTCACTCTTCCTGTTGGGCTGATGTCAGGCAGTGCAAACCTCACACCTCCATGTACCTTTGCTGTGAGTGCTCAAGGGTGGAGAATACCCTGCTGTGAGGTGCACACTACACAAAGGCTGTGTCTAGAGAGCAGCCTGGAAAAGACATCTGAACAAACAGCCACCCTAAACCGGTTCTATGGCATGCAGACTTTAGAAACACTTATCACCATCGGTTTAAAGCATTAGTAGGCCTTGGTAAACCAGCAGAACTGAAGTCTAGCATTTGAAAAAAAAACACAATCTACCGCATCCAATAAAAATGTCGAACCAGCAATAGGACAAACATATTTTTCTGCAGACCGTGGGCTCGATCAGTTTTTTTTTTAAGCTATTTAAATGTAAAGGCATGAGAGCAGGCATTTGGTATGATAATGCATTTGGTAATGATTTATGGCTAAAGAAAACACAAGCTAGCAGATGGTAAATATGTTACATTTTTTTTAAGACTGAAAATTACCCTAATGGTGACATTTTGTAGGTTTTTAAGTCTTTTAGGACTTTTTTGCAAAGCGTCAGGAAGCCTCCGCTAAAAGTAGTCGCCAAAATTGAGTCATGAAAAGATAATGGCTTTGGCAGGAATAACTTTATGGGGGCAAGGAATTAAAAGTTTTTTTTTTTTAAGGTTCTCAGCTGGAAAAGACAGGATTTTGTGACGTATATTTACAGGATGCCATCTCTGGGCGCCATAGCCCGATTACCTGCAACCATAAAAGCCCAACCAGGGCCTAACTATAAAGGTCTACCTTCAGGTTTATGACGGCGCAGTTCAAGCAGAATCCTGTCAAGCAAGGTATCCCAGAAGCAAGATTCTTTATTGACAAGACCTTGCTTCTTCACATACTAGTTAGCGCATAGACAAATGGGTGAAGAAAGCGCTCACTGGATGAGCTCAAGCATCTATTTAGGTGGGGCAGCGGATGTACAGAGCTACAGAGGGCGCGCAAACTTCTGATGTCTATAGAGAAACCAAACTCCTCCCCCAATTGCCACCCTTTTCAAGCACCAATGCAGAAAGAGAGTCCTCCTCAATGACGGAACCTGGAGACCTTAGACACAAAAATATAAAAAGCCTACACATTTAATAATTGTATAAAGTACTGTTGTAACCTGAACGAAATCAGACTACTTAATACTGAAGCCCTCATTACGACTTCAGTGGTCGCGGGCGCCGTCATACCGCCAGTGCTGGTGGTATGTTGCCACATTAGGAGTTTTACCGCTGAGCCAGCAGACGAAAACAGCGTTTCCGCTCGCTGGCCCAGCGGAAAACTAACCACAACTTTGAAGCTGTCTCGTAATCGAGCTGGCAGCAATGTTGACGTGTGTCGGGTGCAGCAGCACCCGTCGCGCATTTCACTGCCTGTAATCCGGGCAGTGAAATGCGCAATGGGGCTGTGCATGGGGACCCCTGCACTGCCCATGCTAAGTGCACGGGCAGTTCAGGGGCCCTCAGGCACCCCCCCCGACAACCCCATTCCACCAGATTTTCCATGGCAGTGTTTACCGCCATGGAAAGTCTGGCAGATGGGGACTTCTAATCCCCAGAGCAGCGCTGCTTGCTGCCTTGCCCTGACGGATTACAACCGCCGGGACCGCCAGGCTGCAGGTGTCGGCGGTATGACCGCGGCGGATTAGCCAGGCTCATAATGGGGCAGTCGGACCGCCCCGTCTGCGGCGGTCCGACCACCATCGCGAGGCTGGTGGTCTCGTAATGAGGGCCTGTGTTTGGTGCCAGCATACGGAGAGTGAAGAGGAGAGGCGAGGAGAGGAGATAGGCAGTCTTGGAGGAAGTGGACGTACTAGGCATGAGATGGCATATGAGGTATTACCGACAGCAGCAGAAGCTTCAGTAGGAGCAATAACTAGCAAATAGATATATTAGTCCTTCTGAGACTTTTCAGAATACAGACTATCCTCAACCACATTGTAATAGACAAAACATTCTGAAGCGATTTTAAGAAAAAAAGTTTCACTAAAAATGATCTTCACGTACAGAAAAAAAAAGGTTTTCCGCAAACGTTTTGTTCTTTTTCGCCCTAATACTTACTCATGTAAGGCAAACCCTTTCTCCTTATGCAAGAAAACATCTTATTCAACATTCTCAACAAGGAGTGAGTAAACGTTCCCAGAAACATGAGAAAACCATGCTGATGTTGCCAGCTAAATATCAATGGTTTCACATTCCACAAACTCTGGACCCCAAATCTACTAAGATGACTCGAAAATAGTCACTACATAGTAATGTGGGAATGGAATGCTGACATTATATCAGCTCCTTCGTGCTTTGTGCATCATCAGTGACCACAGCAACACCATCAGACAGCGACTAATCAATTGTCTGATGGGTATCCAGGAACAGTTCCCAGATGAGTAATCAATGTTCACCAAGAGCAGACAGTCAACTCCATACTGGAATTTTATTTCAACACAATACAAACTGTCTATGTATGACCAGCTACACAGGCGTGCTAGGCCCACAAACATTTCCCGCGCATTCTCTTTCCAGGCTCGGTGATTGTTAAAATGTAACTTTCATCATTGCCACATAGTTTAGTATTAAGGAAGCTCCATGGACTGTGTGCCTTCTCCGCAGAGGATGTTTGCACTCACGGTACATTTGCGCAGTGCACATCCTAGCGACATCAAAAAGATGCTAAAGGCATCAAAAGCCATTTATTTTGGAAAGCATCAGTAGCTTGACATCCTTGACACAAGTGAATTGTGAATCTGTAAATTCTGCCCCACATACTGGCTGTGATTGTTGAAAACTATTCGTAGAAGTGTAAGGCAATACCAGAATGCCTCGTGTAGTCGTCACAACAATGCACTTGAGAACTGCAGCCTACGAGGGAAAGAATTGCCACCACTTGTCATTGCCCCTCGCCAACAGAATCCAAAGCCGTACTCTCGCCCGCAGCTAAGGGGGCAACGAGAAAGCTTGGCATTAAAGGCGACACCTAATATTGCCAGTCTGCAGCACCTACAGACGACTGGTAATATTTTCAATGTCTGCAAACCAGTACCTGCAGCACATACTTCGGGTGATGTCAGTACTATATCAAGAACCTTTGGAGAGTAGGCCAGTTTAGGACCCGTACAAACCTCAAGAGCTCACCCTAACAATAGTTTGTGAAAAGACCAGTTTGCAGCTGGGCATATTCCTAACCATGCGTACCCACTTACAGTAGTTGTGGGTTGGCAGTAGCATCAATGCACCCCAAGCATGGGCATGCTGTGTGGCACGCTCGCAACAAAAACCCACTAACTGGAGAACCATCTAAAGAATGAACACTGTCAGATGGACAGCCCTGACCACATCACACAAAGCCTGGACCATATAACATGAATTTAAATAGGGAAACAATACTGAAAATGCTCACATTTTAAAGCAATGATTTTTGGAAATTTACATGAAGAAGCGCTACTCTGAGTTCCCAATAAATATCAATTTCAAGGTGCATCTGCATGTATAGTCCATCTTGACAGAAAAGGGACCACAGGTCACTGGGGGTGGAGGGACGACTGTCCTGAAATAGCTATTTAAAGTATCCAATATTTTTTTTCAAAATAAAGGTACTTGGGTTACTCAGAACTGAATAGTAATTAAATCAAATTGACTGGAGTACCTTCATGCGCTTCCCATTTTAGGGGATACCTTATTTGGATTCTGTCTCATCCTCTAGGCCTCTACCTGTGTAGTAAATGTCCCACCAGGACCTCTTTTAATATGATGTTCTATTCTACTCTAAGGTCAGTGATTACACAAGAACTTCCTACATTTCCAATAACACTAGGTATCATCACATATAAGCAAGGCTTGAGACCACTGACTCCCATGCATTTGGGTTACAATATGTTGCCGAATCACAATTACTGTTTGCGACCAAATCCCGGTTTGGTATTTGGAAGAGGTGTCCCTTCCAAATACCAAATTGGAATGGTATGTATTAATGTTTTGCAATCAAATTCTGGTTGCAAACCTTGAATACTTTACTGACTAAAAGCGTGTAGTGATAATCCATTTGCAAAGGTGAAGTGGTCTCCATTAAACCCCTTCACTTGGTAAATGTAAAAAAAAAAAGTTTGTTAAAGAGGAGGCATGTTCCACGGAGCCAATGCATCTTCTTAAATAAATAAACAAAAAAAAAACATTTTTTTTTTTTTAATGTAGACCCGTTTCCTTTAATGGAAACCAGCTGCATTAAAAAAAGACTGCTTTATTATGAAGCACAATCACAGATATGGTATTCTGCTGACCCAAGCAGGCCACCATCCCTGTGGTGGTGACAATTCCTAGTGGGTTGTAAACTGTGACCTACCTCAATAATATATATGGTAGTTCAATTTGCAACCCACTAGGAATTGCTAATTCAAAAGGTTTAGTGATTATCAAATAGCGATTCGAAAAAAATCACTGTTTGGAAATCGCTATTACAAAGGTGCACAAATCTTGCTTTTAGATCCCAAAATTCAAAAAGTTGACCCAACTATGCCATAATTTGTACCACAGTCTATGAACGAAACTACAGCATTTCCAAAACACCTCCGCCAGACTCATCCTGGACATTCCCTGCTGCGAGCACATCTCCAATCATCTAAGGACCTCCACTGGCTTCCTATCAAGAAAAGGATTAACTCTAATGTTTGGGTACAGCATGGGTTTGGTTACAAGCTTCAAGCCGTGGACCTCACTCCCACGTTGGAGCATGATCTCCTTTGAACTCAACAGCATGTCCAGAACAGTTTCAAGAACGGTGCCATCCCAATGCTTTCCTTCCCTGCTGTCGTGGCACAGTCACCAGGGATTACAAAGGACCACAGCCTTTTTGGGATGTTTAGAGCCTTGGGTTTGAAAATAGTTCTTTTGATGGGGTGGTAGTTTCATTCAGCTGATGTGTTCGTATCGCCCACTCCCACCTCCTACTGTGTAACTTCTGCCTGAGTCTCGGCAAACCTATCCCAACAATCATCTGTTGGTGAACTTTCAAGGACCCAGTTCTGCACTCCAATGTCCACAGTGTAATCTGCTGTGCATAGAAGGGATTTACGTACGAACTGGCACTAAGACAGAAAATCAAACCCTGAGGTGACCTAATGGTCCACAAAGTAAACTACTGTTTCTATTTTATGGCCAGAAACCAGACCTGAGCACACCAAGAGCAGGTAGACAGTGCCCCACACTGCCTGCACGTGGAATGGTTGATGCTAAGAGCATGTAAACCTGATGCACTGCAATCTATGCAGTCATGTTTTAAATCTGAAAATAATCTTAATTATTCTCACTGATCCTCAATCCTTCTTCAATGTTAAATAAACCAGGACACCCTGCTATACAACTGATGCCAAACATGCCGGCTCAGGACGCGCTGCAGGCAAGGCAGGAAACACTGCCGTGCACCAGAATATTTTGTTTCCAAGAATCGAGCTGTGCATAGCCGTTTCACTCTTTTACAAGAAAAAGCAGATTTGCTCATGTCTATGGGTACAAAAGATACAACATGAATCAATCAATGAGGATTTATAAAGCTCGGCAAATCACCCTTGAGGGTTTCAAGGCGCTGGAAGACCATGAATGGCTGGATGTCTCAGTGGGGAGGGGAGGGTGCCAGAGTGAGGCTTACAGGGAAGGGCAGTTGCAGAGCATCAGGGAGGAGAGATTATGCGCTGAAATCAAGGATCCTAACCCGAAGTACGACATCTGCCGTTTTAGCTTTAAAAAAAAAAAAAAAAAAAAAGGTACCGCGAGAACAGTAGCGGAACAAACAAAAAACTTTCATCCGGACTCTTTCAAACACGAACAAGTAGCTCATTAGTTTGAAGGGAAGAGGTCTCAGACTTCCATCAATAACTCAAGAGTGCAGATGTTACTAGGTTAGATGAATACTTTGCAAATGTTTTTATTGTGGAAATTTTGTGCACAGATAATGATAGAACAGAATAACCCACCTAACACGGACCAATAAAAAACTAGCATTGTGGACACAGTAAAAAAAACTTCTGCCTCTAACCCCAGGGCCCGGCGGTACACAGGATGGCCTGTAGCAAGGAGTAAAGAACTGGGGTGAGTAAGTCGGGCCTTCCTTGCCAAAGTGTGGGAAGGCTGCAGGAAGCGGAGGGGAGGACGGCGGCTGTGATGGTCAGCACGAATCAGACGGTATGTCCACGCCGCAGGCCTCAAGGGATGATCTGCAGAAGGCATCAGGAGGGATGTGCCTCGAAAAAGGACTTCCGTGCACACGCTGGCCCGGAGTAACGTCTGTGAGGGACGGGGCTGTACGAGAGCTGCACTTCGATGTGCGAGAGCAATGGTTCCACCTGTGGTCCGGGGACCCCTGGGGGTCCGCAAAGCCTCCACAGGGGGTCCGTGACTGCTTAGAAAGTTAAATAATATTAACAGATCAGGTCCCCAGCTTTCAGCAATGACTCATTGTAGGATCCCGGATTCCAATAAAGATTGAGTGGGGGTCCCCGGACTGTAGTAATGATAAAGTGGGGGTCCACAGAAGCCAAAAGATTGGGAACCGCTGTCTAGAGCCTTGTTTTCTAAAGGGCAACAGATGCTTTGAAACGCTGCAGTCAGGGCAAAGAAATGACTTTGGAGACATCCCCATCGCCAATCATTTCGGTGGTTTAGAGCTCTACTGAGCACTAAACATAACATGCTGTATTCACTACTGTTTCGTTTTTATTCCCGCTTAAAGTTCACTAAAGCACTTGATGCACGATTGCACACTTGCACTTGTTTGAAAGAAAGCGCCATTCTGCTCTCCCCTGTTGTACATGGCACATTTTAGCTGAAGCGCCCTAGTAAGTGTGGCCTTGCCCTGGAGTTGGCGCCACAACGTGAGCCTTACAGAAAGTCTAGCTGAGAAAACTAGCGCTGTCTCCCAAAATATCCTCGCATCCTTCGAAAGATGAGAGCCTGGTACATGCTTGGTACCTGGTCCTGCTTCCAATATCTCCTATATAGAAAAAGTGTACATATGGACCACTAAAAAGTACGGATTTTAGCATTGCGTGCAAAGGCTGCCCAGGGGGCGAAGGTCTGGTTCATTGATATGGTGTTTTGCTGTTGCTTAAACATGTCAGACATCTATGCGCTATCCCAAATGCCTGCTTTCTTGTACAATGCAGGACCACTTGAGTGATGTGATCTGCAGCAGTGCATTTGCAGCATAATTATGGCTTTAATTTACTTGTCACACTCGTCACCATCTGCAGCATAATTTGTGGACTTCAAAAGTTTCTTTCTCAGACAGGTCAAAAGTCACTAAAAGGACACCACGCCCGGGTGGGCAGCAGGACACCCTTACCATGATTTATCTCGGCACTTTCATTCGCTGAGTGCTGAATTCACGGGGTACACTAGTGCTCATGAGGTGAAAGCTTTGCCCAGACTGCATTAGTGTGTGTTACAATAGATTGTGAAATAAAACTGACAGAGACTGTGCTACAATATGACATGTGGTTTGCCTTTCTTACCACACAATATGGACTCAACCCTGCCACATAATCTCCTCCTCCACTGATGCATGATACAAATGGCCGTACTCCCACAGAGAAAGAAATATCCTGATGAATAAGGAGGTTTTAGATGACACTGTGCAGTAAACCAGTAACAAGTGCTATGGGAAACTGAACTTAGGTCTGAAGACATTCTTATGCGGATGTGAGAGTCATCGGAAATGCAAGACTCCATGACTTAAGATAAACTGGGTGCAGTGGGTTGCAACCGGTGCTTCATTTGAGCTTGTTGTTTCCGGTGCAGGGCACCGGCACTTATTTTTTGGGGGCCGGCACTTATTTTTCTGCCTTAAGCATTTACTGCGAGCAAAAGACACATATGGGAAAGACGGAGGAAGAGAAAAAACAAAAAGCCTCACAAAGGGAAAAAACAGAAAGCTGCAAGAGTGAGGTGAAGGGGCAGGGAGTGCCTGTAAATGGATTAAAGAGGCCCGAGATGGCTTCAGGATTACGCTGCCTCAATATCCGTGTTCGTATATTTAATTGCAGCAGCCACGTTTTTAAGAGGAGGGTTTTGGGCACAAGCAGATCCTGGGTCCACGGAAGACCTCTGCTGTGCCAGTCTCTGAGCGGGCACCAAGAGTCAGTCCAATGCTCGAGCACAGCTCCAGGACCGCGGACCCAACAGGATCTTCAATTGGGACAACTTCATTAAAACACTAGCGGCAAGGCGCTGGCGTCCCTGCCATTGCATCGTGCTCCATTGCACTGATGCAAAGCAAACTCTACGCTAATCCTGCTTAGAGCAATTCAAGGCTTAAGGCGTTCAGCAGCTAATCTACTTCACTTTTTAATCAGGTCAGGCGTCAGAATTAGCTGAAAAAATACACAGCACACTAATTCTTAAAGTGATACCCCATGGCCGCCCACCTTCCCTACATAATAGTATAACTTGTGGTGGAAATGACCACTCCCCCCAACTCACAAACCAACAAGTGACTTCAATCACAGAAACGAACACAACATCTCAGGTGCTCGACAGCATCCTTTGTGCACCGGCCTATGTACTGCACAGCATCAGCATCTGGACACTGACGATATGTGTTATTGAAAGAGGCTACCTACAGGGAGGAAAGCGCATGCATGGTACCAGGAGATGCTGTCATTGCACGGTCTCTCTGAACACTGCTTTATGGACCTCTGGTCGAAAATAAACAGACTAATGAATAAGGGTATAGATACAGGGTTCTGCAAAGTCGGTCCTGGAGAGCCGGGTCCATGCCAGGTTATTAGCATATCCACATTTAGAAAAAGGATGTTTCAGAAATCTACATTTGTCTAAATGTGGATATGCAAAAAATCTGGCATGGACCCGGCTCTCCAGGACCGACTTTGCAGAACCCTTGTTTAGAACAATCCACGTATAATATGGTAAAACACCAGGGGACCCACCACCAAACCGTTTTGGCTGACGCTATTTCATGTTCTTGGCGGTATGTAAGTAGTGCTTCCTGCAAGCGCCTTTTGCCACAATGTCATGAAAGCAGGGCTATTAAGGTGGCAATATGTTACAAGAATATCTGTGCATATTTTTGTGTTGTATTCTGTGTGACAGTGATATATTGTTTTCATGCTGTCATGTTCTTGCGCAGTATTATTGCACTGTGTTGTGCTTTGGTGTGCTGAGCTCTGTGTTGCTGCTCCTCGCTATGCTTATTTGTTGTCTGTTGTTTTGCTTTGTACCATGCTACTGTGTTGTATTCTGTGTGATAGTGATGTATTGTTTTTGTGCTGTCATGTTCCTGTGTACTATGATTGCATTGTGTTGTTGTACTTTGGTGTGTTGAGTTCAGGGTGACTGTCCCTCGCTATGCTTATTTGTTGTTATTTTGCTTTGTACTATGATATTGTGTTGTATTCAGTGTCATAGTGATGTATTGTTTTCGAGCTGTCATGTTCTTGCGCAGTATGATTGCACTGTGTTGCTGTGTTGTACTTTGGTGTGTTGAGTTCTGTGTTGCTGTCCCTCCCTAAGCTTATTTGCTGGTATTTTGCTTTGTACCATGCTACTGTTGTGAATTCTGTGTGATAGTGATGTATTGTTTTCGAGCTGTCATGTTCTTGCGCAGTATTATTGCATTGTGTTGTTGTACTTTGGTGTGTTGAGTTCAGGGTGACTGTCCCTCGCTATGCTTGTTTGCTGTTGTTTTGCTTTGTACCATACTATTGTGTTGTATTATGTGTGATAGTGGTGTATTGTTTTCGTGCTGTCATGTTCTTGCACAGTATTATTGCAATGTTGTGTTGTACTTTGGTGTGTTGAGTTCTGTGTTGCTGCCCCTCCCTATGCTTATTTTCTGGTATTTTGCTTTGTACCATGCTACTGTTGTGAATTCTGTGTGATAGTGATGTATTCTTTTCGAGCTGTTATGTTCTTGTGCAGTATTATTGCATTGTGTTGCTGTGTTGTTCTTTGGTGTGTTGAGTTCTGTGTTGCTGTCCCTCCCAATGCTTGTTTGCTGGTATATTGCTTTGTACCATGCTATTGTGTTGTATTCTGTGTGACAGTGATGTTTTGTTTTCGTGCTGTCATGTTGTTGCGCAGTATTATTGCACTGTGTTGTGTTGTACTTTGGTGTGTTGAGTTCAGGGTGACTGTCCCTCCCTATGCTTGTTTGCTGGTATATTGCTTTGTACCATGCTATTGTGAATTCTGTGTGATAGTGATGTATTGTTTTCGAGCTATGTTCATGTGCAGTATTATTGCATTGTGTTGTCGTGTTGTACTTTGATGTGTTGAGTTCTGTGTGACTGTCCCTTCCTACGCTTGTTTGCTTTTATTTGGCTTTATGCCATGCTACTGTGTTGTACTCTGTGTGATAGTGATGTATTGTTTTTGTGCTGTTTTGTTATTGCATTGTGTTGCTGTGTTGCACCTTGGTGTGTTGAGTTCTGTGTTGCTGTTCCTTGCTATTCTTGTTTGCTGTTGTTTTGCTTTGAGCCATGCTATTGTATTGTATTCTGTGTGATGGTGATGTATTGTTTATGTGCTGTTATGTTGTTGCACTGTGTTGCTGTGTTGTACTTTGGTGTGTTGATTTCTGTCTTGCTGTCCCTCCCTATGCTTATTTGCTGGTATATTGCATTGTACCATGCAATTGTGTTGTATTCTTTAATAACTCACAGATGCCAACAAACGCTGCTCCCTTTCTAGCCAAATGCAGCACATGCGGTTAAAGTTACAGTGACAACCGGTTACCACCGCCTCCGGGGGTGTACTACACCTGCCCCATCTCTTCCACTACTTAAGACACCTGTCAGTCCAGAACTGTGCAGAGCCCTTGCCTTAAATGAGCATTTCCAGTGCCCACTTTATGTGGCACGGCCTCAGGCGCTATCAGCATCCCGGCTGTGGTACGGCAGAGGTGTGAAGGGCAGGTGACCAGACCTCCTCCCTGCAGGACCCAGCCTTAGGGAAACCTGTGCTCACCACACTCGCTTACTGATGGAGGTAAGGGGCGATCAACTCTCCAGTGAGGACGATGTTCAATAGGGTAGTTTCTCTGCACGTACTACAAGGGTTGTGGCTACCTGAGACACCGGGCGCAGCCTAGCTGTGCGGTTGTACTCTACGCTACAACTCAGTGTATTTTGTAGGGACCAAAACATTTTTCTGTTACATTATTCACTTACCCAGGTCCCAGGGTACTGGGTTACCCCATTTTTTCAAAATAATGTCTCAATAGTTGGCAACAGAACCGTGGCAAGGGTGACTATACTAAGGGTCTACCCAGTACAGCCAAGAGGAGGAATCAGTGTAAGAGTAACTTACACCTGCAGGTTTACTCATGTGTAAGTTTACCTTTGTGAATAGGCCCCATAATGTTTCTTTGATGAATCTTCTTGATAAAATCTAACATTATACTTATCATTGGTTTTAATATAGCCACAGCCATTACAGTTTTACATTATCAAGCAATAAAAAAGGTATTTTATTAGTAACTGAATGATACTCAGTTTGTCGACATAGGAAAGGTGAAACGCTGATCTGGTCCTGCTGGAATTCGAACCTTTGACCACCAGGTTTCAGAGCTACATCACTGGCCGGTTAGAGATAACACTGTGGTTTAGTTTTCGCCTTTGCTAATGGTAGGCAGTACTAGACCAGCTTGGCTTTTACTGCGATGGGGGGAATTCCTCTTTGGTGCATTTCCCTAAAACTCGGACTAAAGAGCACATATTTCACTTTCCTTGTTTTACATCCGGAAACAAAATTAAGACAACCCGTGAGAGATACAAAAAACTTAACTTACATAATGTGACAACTCATCTGTTCATTTTTTTATATAGCCTGGTCTCACCACACTACGGTTTTTCCCAAAAATAATACACATACTTTGAGGGACTTTTGGTCAGATGGCTTCATCCATAGGTCTGTTAAATTGTCAATCACATTAGGCATCCACCCACTACAACACACAGCGCGGGGCAATAAGGCAGCCCACTTTACCCACTGCCTCCCATCAGTTTGAGGGACTGCACAACGCCTGTGAATTTTCTTCACAACCACTTAAAATAGTTCCTTTCTCTTCAGGGACACACATGCTTTAACATGTGAGTCTTATATTATTTATTTTATATACAAACCTTAAATACCAACTATTTATTTTGCCTGCTCTTTGAATGCTAATTAGATGTTGATTTATGTGCTGCCTCCTTTTTGAAGTGATAAGGTATTTAAATAACATTGTAGCTGCCTGGGATTTGAGTGTTTGTTTATGTAGCGATGTATTCTTGTCTGCTCACAGGCGGCACAAGTGAACGCTTTTGATATAAATTACGTCACTCGTGAAAGGGCCACAACAGTGAATCATTTTTGCATGTAAACTTTTATTACAAGCAAGTCACAGCCATGGTTAGGTTTTCAGTTTTTTCTTTTTGTGGCATATGCTTGTAATAAAAAAGAATTAAGCATTGCACAGCTTGCTAAAACCAGAACTAACTTCTTATTACAAGATCTTGTGGGTTCAGATTTAGAACATTGTATCATTTTAGTCAACAGGTGTTACTGTTACATATGGGTGCAACTTATTCACCTGAACCACCAACATTTTATTAGCATACCTCTACATTAGTGGTGTGATTTTTAAGCCCCAAATTAAATGAAAATATTTAAAGGTTTCTTGAGTTTTCACATATAAATCCGTGAACCCTTGCAGCTTAAGTCTGGGTAACTTTGCCAGTTAGTTACTGTTATCTGTAGTCCTCATTTCATCAACCGTAGAAGAATGAAAGACTGAGTCGCTATGTTGGGGATTTAACCAATGACCTTTTAATTAGCACACCTCTTTCTACAGCACATGCATTACCTAGCTTATTAGCATATTTAAGGGACTTGGATATTACTTTTAAGCTCACTTTCCAATATTTTCCAGACAACTAAGTGGATTCCCCTGCTTGGTACATAGAGTCATCACAATGTTTAGTTCCACATTAGTGCAGGAAATATATGTGGACTCCTCAAAAAAAAAAAATGTTTTAAATCACATGGCGGTCATGTTGTCTGTGAAACAAATCGTTCGCAGCTTCAGCAAGTTGGTGCAGAGGAAAGCTTCCACCAGAGACCTCTGATTGCCACCTCTCCCAAATTAACTCCCCAACCCAGTAACAATGCATCTGGTTAGTTTGGGGTGGGGTAAGGAGAGGGTTCTGCCATGGTCCCATTGCGGGGAAGCAGCCAACACTGCAGGTCTTTCACAGTCCCCTCGACACTTGAATGGACTCTGACAAGTTCCCTTGATCCTGAGTCCACGAGACTTCAGATCCCACTGCAGAGGCCGCATGTGCCACCTTGAGTGGCCCACGAGCACGATGCAGGATATCAAGAGGTACAGAAGCCCCCCAGCCATTCTCACTGTGACCCAGGTCAAGGGCTGGAATACTAGGGTCATAGCCTGAATGTCCTCGGCTTGTTGAGCAGTAGGGATGGCTCGGAAGAGCTACGTATCCAGGATCGATCTAAAGAAAGGGAAACTTTGTGAAGGAGCCAGGTATGACCTCAGACCACTGATGGGAAAGCCCTAAGATTTTAACGGACCACTGTTTGGAGATGATTTATAACTGTTTGAGGCCAGTCTGCCTTCAGTAGCCAGTAGTTGAGGGATGGGAACACTCAGTGCTTAATTTGTAAATAAAAAGGTGCCAGTGCCCAAAGCCCTCCTCAAACATGCGGTTGCTGCAATTAAATGTGCGAACACGGAATACTCAGGCAGCGTAATCCTTATGCCATCTTGAGCCTCTTCAATCCATATAAAGCCACTCCCTGCCCCTTCAGCTCTCTCTTGCAGCTTTCTACTTTCTCTCTTTGTGACGCTTTTTCCTTTTTCCCTTCATCCATCTTTCCCATGTGTGTCTTTTGCTCGCAGCAAATGCTTGAGGCAGAAGAATAAGCCCTGGCCCTCAAAAATATGTGCTGGTGCTCAGCACAAGTTAAGCACTGGGAACACTGGTATTCTGAACCTCCACAGGTGAGCCGCAACCACCACTATCAAGCTTTTGTGAACCCCTGAAGTACAGATGAGGCCAAAAGGGAGCACTTAGAATTTAAAGTGCAAGTACAACGGGTGTGCTACTCTATGTGGCTCAGTATTTCGCTTATGCAGGAAGCTCTGCACCTGTTGACGACCACGGGTATTACTGCTATTGCTACTGGGTTTTTTTGGGAGGGGGCGGATGACAAGCAAATATCCTTTACGAACTGAATGACAGTGCACTCAGTTGAGAATTGGATACCCGGATATGAGCTGTAGGAAGAGTTGTGCTATGTTAGGTAGCATAAAGATCTAAGTTTGAAATTCCTAAAGCTTTGAAAATACTGCCAATAAATCACTGGTCTAGCTCCCACTCATGAGACACACCTGTTGGCCTCTTTACCTTGCCTGCTTCTACATTTAGATCTCTTAGCAAGCAATGTGGCCACAGTGAAAGTTTATTGTGAAAGTCTCATTGCCAGCTGTCCAGCATGATGTGACAGTGTGAAAGATTCTCACCCCACTTGCTCATTTATTTAAAATATTGCAGTGATATTACATATTTGTATTTGCACAACCATCTCCCCAATTTTATTTGGAAAGGCTTTTGGTGTGAGAAACACTGTCTCTAGTTCTAACTCATTCATGTTTCACTGCACCCGGAATATCCTGTGGCCTCTAACTTTTAAGCCGTGCAACTTCTTCCCGTGGGATGTATTTGTTGTTATAGTCACAGTGGGGTCTGACGGCTTACAATCTGTGCCTTTTGTCAAGTTGTCCTGAGTCCATCACTTTAATTCTATGTGTACTTTGCTTGTGACAAAACCCACCCAATATTCCAAAAGTTTTGACCAGTTCTTTTTAATGTACATAAATTACTGGGTCATCTCTAAATTTGGTAGATGGTAGTCCATCAGTGTGGCGGAGGTAATGTCATCCACAAGTCTGATGGACTGTGCTCTGACCACCGAACCTTAAATCAGACCCTAAGGCGTCTGGTGAAGACCAATTTGTTCCCGAAAAGAAGGTATTCTATTTTGTGTTGGGAGTTATATAGGTGCCCTTATGGTCACATCTGCTCCTAAGAAGTGAATGTTGACTGTAAATCCCAATCTGTTTAGGATTTGAAAGACTTGAATTTTACCAGATTGCAATGCTTGCAAAAAGTCTCCATTCACCAGCCAGTTGTCTAGAAATGGGTAAACATGAATGGACTGTTGCCGGAGGTGTGCACCCACCAAAGCTGAATTTTTCATTACAACTCTAGGCCCAAACTTTATTTCCGAATGACAACATCTTGAATAGATAAACTACCCCATTGGACCTGAGATTCTCTTAACTAATCCCCTTCTTGTAATAGGTGGGATCATATTCTGATGCCCCATCATCGGGAATCCAGACCGAGTTTTAATGTCAAGACTTGTTTTGCTAATAGGAAGTAACTCCATTGTTACGTTCTTAGGCCCCGATTATGAGTCGGGCAGAGTGGAATTACTGTATGGATTTGTCAGTGGGCAGTGCTCTCAAACCCATTTTCCCTTCATGGGAATAGCCGATCCAATGTCACCGGGTGATAATTCTTCCCAGAAAAAAAAAAAAAATCACATGAGGCTTTGGCTACAGCAACCAAGCCTGTTTCACAATTGCCTTAGGTTGGATGGGTTGGTCGGGGTAATTTACTTATTTATTGGGGAGGGTAGGGGGGAGTTTAGGGCTCATGGTGGGTGGGCGGTGTCGGGGTACTTTTGTTTTTAGGGGCAGGGTTGGGGTAGTTTTTTTTAATAGGGCTTACGGGGGGGTCAGGGGAATTTTTTTTGTGCTCAGGGCAGGTGGGGGTCAGGGTAGTTTAGATTTAGGGGTGGCGGTGAGGGTAGTTTTTCTTTAGGGTTCAGGGTGGGTGGGGGTCGGGGTACTTTTGTTTTATGGGGCAGGTGTGGGGGCATGCTTTTACAACTAAATTAGTTGTAAAGGCATGCATGGAAACGATGCGGTCATGGTTCCGACCGCGTTGTTAAGGCATGCGCTGTTCCAGCATGCGTGGTTCCATCATGCAACCCACACTGTACAGTACTTTTCTATTGCTACTTTCAGCAGTAGTTGTTAAACTTCTTGCCTACGTTCTACGGTTGTTTTGGTAGGTTTAGGACCCATGGTAAGAGGCATTTATTGCAATTCTAAGCAATGTGCTATACCACATACAATACAGGCTCGTCGGTTATCTCTTGCAGCAAATCTGCCCGTCCGTTATCTACTGATTGTGACTGATGCATGCATTCGTGCCTAGAATCATGCCAGTAAACACCTGTCCGCTGGCTACGTCTGCAAAATCAAATGGGGATTTACACCTGTATTTGCTGTGGGTCTTTCCCTTTGCATCCTGTATTATGCCCTTTGCTGTTCTTCCGTGTTCTTAGCTACTCTATCAAACCCCTTTCATGATGACCATACAGTCTTAAGGATGTCTTTGATTACTTTTTCTCCCTAGTGAAGGCAATTGGAGTAACAGGTATATCCCTTATAACGAGTTGACAATGTCTCCTATTCTTCTAACTGCATCCCATCGGTCTCAGACGCTCTTTCTTACACGGTTGGATACGGATAAGCCAGCAGGTGGAGATGGAGATCCATATCATCATTAATTGCATCAGGTTCAGCATTTACCATATGTTATGCTCATCTTGGTCATAATTCACAACGTTTGGATCCCTTGATGGTACTATGGGCCATCCTCCCCTGTACCACCATCTTCATGATGCCACTGGGGGTCTGGTGTATGTGGTCTACTCTCCTCTTTGACTTCTTCGACTTTTGCCTCCTCCCTTAGGCTTGTATGGCCTGTTCCTAAAGGGATCTTAAGAGCATGTAATGCCTCATAAAATTCATATTTGTTTTGCAAAAGGTCAGCCATCTTGGTTTCAAGAAACCAGCTTCATTTTCATGTTTTCTCTTCACTGGTGTTCTTCACCTTTAAACTGACAGTATCTCTCTTTTGTGTCCATCTTTGGACTGTCAAGGTTTCCAACATCAATTATATGCTTTTAATCCTTCGCCTGGTTTTGAAGACTTTTCTTCTTGACACATTGCAGCCGTATTCCTTTCTGTGTCAATGACATTTGTAATGTTTTAGGTTATTGCTTTGCGACGCTCTTGACAAGTTCTGGCCTGGGGGGGCAGCTGTGGTACACATCCAGAGGAAGTCTAAGTCGGCTTATGTGGTACAAACAGTGTGCGTAGAGAGTTTCAAAAGTCTGTCTACTACCCCCTGATGTGTGTTTTCCTCCTGACTGGTTTCTATTATAGGGTGAAATACAATTAATGACCGATAAAACATCTTTAAGAGATGCCTGTCCATGGTAAACGAACTCCTTTTGAAAGTGGTGCTGCCTCATTCTGGACTTTTGTTAGGCACCGCAAAAGCTCAAAATCTGGCATAAATAAAGCACTCGTTTTCACTTTTTTTTTTTTTTTACACCTGGAGACTGAAAGCAATCTTTTTGCCACCTATAATTATAATTAAAAAACAGCATAACTGTACAGATTGAAAGGACAGGGAATAAAAGGCGCCACCATAGCTGCTGGTGTGTACATTTGCCGCTTCTAAAATGCCACTGCTTTCTAATTCATGTTTTTTTTGTATTTTATGCTATTTAGGCCTTTCAGACCACTCAAACCAGACAAGAATCCAAGTGTTAATGCACATTTCATCGAGAAAATAAGTGTGAACAAATACTTCAAGTTAGTTCACAGAATATAAAATAAACATGGATACCGATAAATTGGTCTAAAAAAATAAACATTAACACATAGAAGCGTTAAAAACAAATGAACACTATAAAACAAGATCCCCTGTTATATACACCGCAGGCAGCAGCCTGTCCACATTTTGTGACTGTGTAATAATTATATCTACGGAGGTTCAAATATCTCGTAAAGTTTCTCAACTTTAAATAAAGTGTAAGTCAACATTCACAAAAATAGGTTTCTGATTTTTAAAAATGGCTGACGGTCTGTTAGTGCGCCAAGACGCAGGGGGACCCATCTCTGTTCTGATTACAAAATACAAATCCGAGCAAAACGCAGAGGCGGCCACCTCCCCTCCGCCGTGGCTGGAGCAGTCGAGGGCTGATCAGCTCGGGAGTTCTTGGTATTTGAGACAACTTGAAAAAAAAAAGTCCTTTCTGTTTGGAAGAGTCCGTGGCGGAATGTTGTCCTATACAGAGAGCGGCTGCGGCAGGCCGGAAGGGGTTTGTGGTGAATTGCTTCCTTGGCAGTCAATGAATGCTTGGTGGGGGGGACGGGGGATGGGGGGGGGGGGGGGGGGAAGAGGGCGATGTCTGGCTGCAACCAGGGAAGCTTTACATCTGCTGGACAGCGAAGGCACGAACGAAACGTCCCTCCTGGCCGAGTGTCTGCCTTGACGAGCCGTCCACCGAAAAGAGGCCCGCTGCATTTCTGATTTGTTTCACAAGGCGACCTATGCAGGGCCAGCATTCATCATTCAGTTGTAACTTTGGGATCGCAGCTACAGACATCAAATGACTGCCCACAAAAGGTCAGTTTACACAGCAGACACCCCATCTGGTCGCCCTTCCTACTCCCAGTAATAAGAGTACACGTATTTGTTTGGAAGGCCAAAGGCCACAGTTTATGAGCTACTTTCGTTTCCAAGTGATATGTCGAGGGTTCACTTTTTACAGGTTTGTATCTAGGTTTCCTGGTGAGCATTCAGTGACTGACACTTCCCTCTTTATGGGTTGACCTTTCATACGAGTATCATTCAACAAAGCACTCAGCAAGGGATGCCTAATGTCCATCTGGGAGTGACGGTGCACTCGAAGGAGGGTTGCTTGACTCCTTCATCAACAATTCAGTCTTGCCAGGTAATCACAGTCTGTACTAAGCTGTGTTTCACTTGCCTTCAGTCAATCTAGCATGCCAGGAGGATGTCCACTTCCATCAGCCCTGCTTCAGTCACTCAGGCACGCCAGGTGGCCCTCCACTCCCAGTGGCTGTGCTGCAACAGTCACAATCTTACACAAGACATGTCTCATTCTCCTTCAGTCACTCAGGCCCGCCAGGTGGCCCTCCACTTCCAGTGGCTGTGCTGCAACAGTCACAATCTTACACAAGACATGTCTCATTCACTTTCAGTCACTCAGGCCCGCCAGGTGGCCCTTCAGTGGCTGTGCTCCACCAGGCACCTTCTTACAGAAGACAGGTCTCAGTCACCTTCAGTCTCTCAGGCACGCCAGGTGGCCCTTCACTTCCAGTGGCTGTGCTCCAACAGACACCTTCTTACAGAAGACAGGTCTCAGTCACCTTCAGTCTCTCAGGCACGCCAGGTGGCCCTTCACTTCCAGTGGCTGTGCTCCAACAGGCAACTTCTTACAGAAGACAGGTCTCAGTCACCTTCAGTCTCTCAGGCACGCCAGGTGGCCCTTCACTTCCAGTGGCTGTGCTCCAACAGGCACCTTCTTACAGAAGACAGGTCTCAGTCACCTTCAGTCACTCAGGCACGCCAGGTGGCCCTCCACTTCCAGTGGCTGTGCTCCAACAGGCACCTTCTTACAGAAGACAGGTCTCAGTCACCTTCAGTCTCTCAGGCACGCCAGGTGGCCCTTCACTCCCAGTGCCTGTGCTGCAACAGTCACAATCTTACACAAGACATGTCTCATTCTCCTTCAGTCACTCAGGCCCGCCAGGTGGCCCTCCACTTCCAGTGGCTGTGCTGCAACAGTCACAATCTTACACAAGACATGTCTCATTCACTTTCAGTCACTCAGGCCCGCCAGGTGGCCCTTCAGTGGCTGTGCTCCACCAGGCACCTTCTTACAGAAGACAGGTCTCAGTCACCTTCAGTCTCTCAGGCACGCCAGGTGGCCCTTCACTTCCAGTGGCTGTGCTCCAACAGACACCTTCTTACAGAAGACAGGTCTCAGTCACCTTCAGTCTCTCAGGCACGCCAGGTGGCCCTTCACTTCCAGTGGCTGTGCTCCAACAGGCAACTTCTTACAGAAGACAGGTCTCAGTCACCTTCAGTCTCTCAGGCACGCCAGGTGGCCCTTCACTTCCAGTGGCTGTGCTCCAACAGGCACCTTCTTACAGAAGACAGGTCTCAGTCACCTTCAGTCACTCAGGCACGCCAGGTGGCCCTCCACTTCCAGTGGCTGTGCTCCAACAGGCACCTTCTTACAGAAGACAGGTCTCAGTCACCTTCAGTCTCTCAGGCACGCCAGGTGGCCCTTCACTCCCAGTGCCTGTGCTGCAACAGGCACAATCTTGCAGCAGACATGTCTCACCATCTTACACAAGACATGTCTCATTCACCTTCAGTCCCTCAGGCCCGCCAGGTGGCCCTCCATTTCCAGTGGCTGTGCTCCAACAGGCACCTTCTTACAGAAGACATGCCTCATTCACCTCCAGTCACTTAGGCACACCAGGTGACCGTCCACTTCCAGGAGCTGTGCCTCAGTCAGTTGGGTGCACTGGGCGCCCGCTTCCCTTTAGCAGCCTCAAGTCACAGTCTACAGAAGCCTTGCTTCATTACCCTTAGCCTGGCCTGCTGGGTGGCCATTCAATTCCGGTAGACCAGCTGACAGCTTCCTCCCCAGCAAGGCGCAGAAACTAGTTTTTTGCTCTTCTAAAGTCTATGCACAACCCATTTCGGCAGAAGGGGAGATATATTCTGCCTAAACAGATCCAGGCCTGGTTCTGTGAGATGACTTCCATCTGAGCCACAGCTGAAAGGGGCCTGGAGGTTAACTAGTGCTGTGTCTCACAAAACCCACCCCCACTTTATGGGAACCTAGAGCCATTTAACTCCACATAGGACACCTTGACTCCCTGCTAGTGTTGCCTGGGAACAATCGAAGTCCATATTATTTCTATGGCAACACTTTCTCTACTTTAAACCACAAGAGTGCTTCATCTTCTAAGTAGAGGACCCCTGTCCTAAGCAGGAGGGTAAACAAGACCCCGGTCTACTACTGTGAAGTCTGCCTGCCGGGGACTGCTTCAAGTGTAGATTGATGGATCCCTCCAACATACACCAATGTCTGTAGGCACTGCTCACCCACGCTACCTGTGTGCACACAAAAGTGTGTTCCCCTTGTGTCATGTGGGTATGATGCCCCACTCTGGAAACACACGAATGCCTCATCAGCCCTAACTTTCTGGTGACAGTAAGCAAAGAAAACAGCCAGACATAATTAAAGTGAAATAAATCTCCTTTACATGTTATCACAGACAGTGAAACTTGAGGTTAAAAGACTGAATTCCCTCCTTTGCGCTCATATCGAAGATTTTGTTTAGAAACAGTAGTTTAACACCAACATTCGTTGGGAATCCCATTTAAGATCAAAACACAAAGTTTTAAAACTTATTAGCGCCTACATTAGCAAACTCCCAATTCTTCTGCCAGTCTTTCTTATGAGAGGACAACAGTTCCTGCTACTCTGATTTGGAAGGAGTGGGCTGAAGTGATATGTTGTCAGTGGCTACCATCCCTTGTGGACAAGCTGGTACTCCTTTGCCGTTCCTTGATCTTCCAAGATTGAGGGTAAAGTTACTTAAAGATAATTCACACCGGGCCATAAACGTCTTAGTTTTACCTTCTTCCCATTACTCTGCTGATCAGTTCCTGAAATGTACTTGCAGGTTGACACAAAACTTCTCTACTCCCATCGCGCTGATGTGCAAAGCCCTGAAGCTAGCTTCCTCCGCCGAGAGACCCACCAGCTCCCAAGGCAAAGAAAAAACAGCACGAAGAAGAATATCTCATACTGGGAGGTGCATGTCACTGGGTCTGGTCTGAAATGAACTGTCATGCACCTTGGGCTCTTCTTCCAATGCTTGGCAAAGTGAAGAAAACTTTGGTGAGGTCCACCAACTCTTGGTTGTAAGCAATGGCCACCAGGTGTTGAGTGACCCAAGAAATGGACTTCCCCGAGGCCTTCAGTCCTTGTGAGTGAACAACTGTAACCTGCTCTTACTAGCGCCTTATGGTTTGGCACGGTCTCAGATACCTGTGCCAAAACTGCTTATAACATGGTTGGTAATGTTGATGCATGCTGAAGGCCAGAGACAGCTCGGCTATGTGCTTGAGTCGGTGCACCAGCTTCGACAACTCTGGGTCGAAAGAGGCCGCTAGAGAGTCAGTGTCAGAATTCTCCACACTGACCCTGTCCAGCTGCAAATGAGAACCTGTTTTACTCAACTGTTTTTAACTCCTCCCCATGCATAGCCTGCATTCAAGTGCCAGGCACAAAGTACCAGCTTATGCAGCAAGCCTAAGAGAGTCAACCAAGATACAGATTATGAATTTCTTGTTTGTACTATTACCATGTCTTCTGACCAAATAATGAGCTTGTGGTTGGACAACCTGGCAGGCCCGTGTACAGGGCAACACGGATGGGAAACGCTCTAGTGCTGCTCTGGTCCAACCATGAAACAGGGCACTTTCCTCACAGCTCCTAAACCTGGTTTCCCAAAGGTAGCCATGAACAGCCGTGCATGTTGGCAATCCCGCGGATTGGCATAAATGACACCTGCTCAACTTTGCTAAGAATATCGGCTCTATGTGCAAATGTTCCTTCGGGCCCACCCTTTACCCTGATGAAGTGATACTCATGTGTTGTGTCCACAGATGCACAAGAGGAGCCTCGCAAACATTCTACCCACTGGGATAATGTGGTCTGAGGGTTAAGATCCCTTCCCTGCCAGTTCCTGTATTGGCTTCAGTGTCATCTCGTCTTTGGAGACTACCATCTGAATGACTTCAAAAGGCCTCCATTTTGTTATATGCTAGGAGGGACAGGGCGTCCTTGGTGACCAGTTCTAGTCTTACGAAAGTTGATTGGGTTGTGCCACCACCTGTGTTCTCAGGGGTCAAAGGGCCCCACAGGTTTGCTGTCAAGATAGAAAAGGCTTTGCAAGGACAACAGATATTATAATCAGTGTTACAGCTTTAGCCCGCAAAAATAAATCGTAGACAGATCCATTGCCACAGAGTTGAATTTTTAAAACACACACACACACCCATATATATGTATATATATTGCATTTTACTGTATTTTTAAGTCTCTCCTCACTCGATGCCAGTACGTTCACAAGTAATTCCTACCAAACTCTCTGTTTCAGTTTTTACAGCCCTTCCCCAAGACAAACCTCAAGGTATCCTACAACATTTCTTCCTCCCAGCTCATCCTCTTTGCACTCCATTCCTCCCCTATCTGTTGGTCCTGCTATCCAGGGAGCTACTGCTTCCCATCCTAAAAAGAACAGCTTCATCTGCTTCACCAAACTTAACTCAGCTCTCTTCCAGTTTCCCGCTAAACCCCTGTCCAATCCACATTATGGACTGCTGAGCCCCTCTTACCGAGTCTCACTCAATTACCAACTGAAGTCAGTCAATTGCTTCTGGCTTAGACCTGGAAGTATTGTAAAGAAGTCTTAGTTGTGCCTCTTTACAATAAAATAAAAAACTCTTCCCCTAGCTGTAGTATTCTATGTATGTGTCCATCTCTCACTTTTTCATTTACAATGCTGGTTTGTGTACATTTTATTTTGAAAGCAATTACCATTCTTGCTTTCCTGCTTCTGCATGTATTTGCATTCACTCAGGGTGCAACCTGTGAACATTTTCAGCAGCTTCAAACTGTTAGATTTTGCTTATCTACATATTTTTATACTGAAACCACAGTCAATATTGCAAACTGAGCTCAATGCATTTCCTTAGAGCACTCAACTTAATAGTAAAGGATTTTGCATTAATGAATTATAGATACAAGTCTGAACAAATTACACATATAGATGCATATCTTGCTTTACTGGCAGGCAGTCGTCTCCCACAGATCCGTACTTAGAGGGCATGCTTAAAATATGGCTTTGCTCTGCCCATGATTGGCCAATAAAAGAAAAAGCAAAAGCACAAGAGGTTAAATAAGTACAGGTAGCTATAAATACACTAGCACTGCAGGAATACTACTGAAGACACATTAAAATAGGCAGAAACCAACCTGTGACTTTTGTATCCAAGGACACACTCAGAACTCTGCCTTTCAGTCCACTTAGGTGACCAAGTGGTTTAAGGTATTTGGGGGTGGGGGTGTAGAAACGTGAGAGCACAGTGTAGGGCACTGAGTTTGGAACCGGTATCAACAGCTGCATGCAAACTGCAATGACCTTATTCTTATTTTCTCAGTCTTTTATCATTCTAAGGTTTGTTAAAAGCGCTACTCTGAGAAGTGATAAAAAGTTATTAGTACAGACAACCCCACCACTACATTCTATAACACACATTTTAAATCCTGATTTTGGGGGTCTTTAGAACAAACGCTACTAGCACGTAATGCCTATCAGTATGGATGATATGTGATTTTTACTCATTAAAACCCTCATTGTCTTATGTAGCACTAACTGTATATTGACTTACACACTGGTGTGATTCCCTCATTGGCATTCCCCGATTAACCCACATCACACCCCACCTCAGGCAACTCTACTGGCTTCCCATACAGCAGAGATACCAATTCAAGCTGCTGACCCACACACACAAAGCTCTACACAACCAAGGACCTGCGTACATTACCCACCGCCTGAACTTCCACTAACTGTCGAGAAGACTGCGCTCTGCCTCCCTTTCACTTGCCCGTACTCCTCGCATCTAGGGAGCAGACGTGGAAGACGCTCCTTCTCTCACTCAAAAACCTGTAACAGCCTCCCTACGCACCTCCGGACCACCACCTCACTTCCGGAATTCCAAAGGGCCCTCAAGACCTGGATGTTCAAATAAGCCTCGGGACCTGCCAGCGCCTGGATAACCAATCGGGTGATTAGCTGTGCTGTATAAATCCTGATTGATTGATTGACTGTCTTGGAATAATATCTGTGTGATGTAAAGCGCACCGACCAACTAAAGTGGTAGGCGCAGCGCTATAAAAGAAAGTTTAAAAAGAAAAGTAGTTAGTGCTATATAAATGCTCATCATTTATACAGACAGATACATCTGACATTTTACAGTGCATGTATATCTCTGACATATAGGAGATGGAAAAATACCTCCAAATCAAAGACTTGTGATGTCCCAACAAACTAAGGGGGTCATTACAACATTGGCGGGCGGCGGAAGTTGTAACCGCCGTGCGGGCGCCAATGCGGCCGCACTCCCACGGTGCCCATTATGACATCCCCGCTGGGCCGGCGGGGATGTGGGCCGCAACATGGGAGCCGGCTCCAAATGGAGCCGGCGGTGTTGCGGCCGTGCGACGGGTGCAGTTGCACCCGTCGCGCTTTTCACTGTCTGCTATGCAGACAGTGAAAAGCTGCACGGGGCCCCCAGGGGCCCCGCGACTCCCCGTACCGCCAGCCTTTTCCTGGCGGTTCAAACCGCCAGGAAAAGGCTGGCGGTAGGGGGACTCGTAATCCCCTGGGCAGCGCTGCAAGCAGAACTGCCCTGGCGGATAATCACCGCCGGGGCAAATGTGGCGGGAAACCACCGGCCCCGGCGGTGCGACCGCGGTGCTACCGCCGCGGTCGTAATCCCCTCTGAAGCACCGCCAGCCTGTTGGCGGTGCTTCAACCAAAAGAGCCCTGGCGGTCTTGGACCGCCAGGGTTGAAATGAGGGCCTATGTGTTTTTGTTTCCCTCAGCCTTCTTTCCTGAGTCCGCCCTATCTATAGCTTGGATATGATTTAATAATACCTGATGCACCTAGGATTCAACTCACTTCCTGTACTGCCTTCTCATGCCCACACCCCATTCAAGATGCAAACTGATCTTTACAGAGCATTGTATCATTTCGTGGACGTCGTTTAACACTTTCCACGTAATCCCACACCCTAAGAACAAAACACAAACACTGGCATAGCATCTTGCCCAAAGATGGTGAGCATACAGAAAATCAACTCTCCTAAACTTCTCTACTCATTCCAATCTTAACTGCATCCTCAATCCAATTTGCCACACCTCTGAACTTCATGATCAACACAAAAGTCCTTCACGCATCCACCTATCTATAAACCAGAACTCCAACATTGCACAACAAATGAAGTTTCCTCTTACTCAACTGTCCAAAGGTGATTTGGAGCCCCAATCCGGGATATGAGGCAGAAAAAATGTTATAATTCACTAACGTTTCCACATACAGATGGCTTCAAGCTCTAAAGGAGCCATTCCACTTAAACTATGACTAAAGAATCTCAAAAATACACAGAAACAGAACAGTGCCATCAATTTCCTTCGGTTTTAAATGTGCTTTACATAATTTCTCAGACTATATCCCACTCCTGTTTCAAACCTCATCTCACTGAACACAATGTTTTTAGTGTTTGAATTCAAAATGATGGAAAATTGGCTTTGTGGGCAACCACGAGTAGACGGATAATCGTGGCAGCCATCAACATGGGTCATGTGCTCCCCAAACCACATCTGTGCGAGTCCATTTTTGGTTCTTGTGGCAACTAATGTGTTGAAATGCTATAGCTGACTATTGTGCCTGGTTTGATTCAGTTAGGGTGCCTCAAAAGTAAACAGATCTCTAGAATTTTTTGGAGAGGACACACCACAGACTCTGAACCCCAGACAGAGCATGAATCTAGAATACAGATTCAAACAATGTGTTTTTGAATCTCCCTACCAAATATCATTTGAGGTGACTGAACAACTGCATTCATTTGTTACGGGTAATTTTCCTTTCCTAGCGTAGTATCCTCAAGCACCGGTGAATCACTGCTTTACATGGGCAGGTACTGTTCGGTACTGAGTACCTGCACTTATTTAATCTTAAAGGGAAAGTACCTTCTCTTCTCATCACTGCTGCAATACATTTAATGAGAGGGTACTACCACTCCTCAGGTGCAGACAGGTACTCCAAATGGTGAGTACCTGCACTCCTGTATTTCCATTTAAAGCCCTGCCGCTGATCGCGGTTGGTATAAAACTTCACACTTGTATAGTGCACTACTCACCGGTTAGGGTCTCAAGGTGCTGTACGCATACCGCTGTGGAACCCCTCCTGGCTTCTCCGTGAGGCACCAACTCCTGGGCACCCCCAGGGTGAAGCCAGGCATCCAAGCTCTGTGAGGGCCGTTGTGGAGATTAAGCAAGCTACTGCCCAGAGTTACAGAATGTGACCCATTAATTAGATTAGGCACCGAGGCGAGAATTATCTGGTCCAAGGGATTTGAGTCCAAGACCCGCCGAGGCTGGAATTGAACCCTGGTCCCAGGCCAGATCTCTGCATCAGGGTCTGCCGCTCTAATCATTGTGCCACACTTCTCCACTATAAAAGGAAGGAACGGAGGAGATACACGTACTGGGACGAGTAAAGGTAATCAGAATAAAGGAGGTTATTTACCATTAAGTAATTGGTGCATTACCTCTTCAAATATTCCTCGTCCCAGCTTGTCCTACATGAGGATAAACAAGAGGGATATTTATTTTATTCTTGTCTTCTGGTGCCTGGGATAAGGTGAACACACCTCATCTCGTAAGGACTGAAGTGGGGATGATTAGGTGATGCAGGTTTATAAAGTCTGACAGCAGACCTGCCAACACAGTGTCACAGGATATCCACAATCTTCACACGGTCACGCGGCCAAGAGCCACAATTACACAATAAGCAGAAGGTGAACTGGAAATGCCTACATAGAGTACATTTCCAGCTCGTGTGCCAAGGCTGGTTCAATTAAAATCCACTACAGATTTTGTAATCTTCTTGGAACTCGACTGGCAGGTTCCCGAGCCTTTAGTTTTTGTGTACGGTAGGAGTGGCCGCTCTGCCCCACCACAGACAATGTTCCTCCACGGCTGCTCAGGGTGTGATGGTCTGAAAGTCCTGGCCCCCGCTCCAAGCCACTTTCCTCTATGGCCCCATCTCCTCTCATATAGAGTGAATAATTTTTCGAAATTGGCAGACCTGTGACTTGGCTACTACCCTGGGAGGTCAGAAGGCCACAACCACTGAAAGGTTTGTGAAACATCCCAATGCACCCCTCTCCCTTTCTATTATCATGGATGAGAATATATGATGGAACCTGAGAACTGGATTGATTCTAAACCCGGAGGTCCCAAATTATGTTAGGATATTGCATGTCGGGTGAGTCCATGCAAATCATTTTACTTCCTTGTGCCACAATTCCCTACCAAGCCAAACTGGAAGGACGCCCCCAATATTTAAGTCCGGTACACCCCAACAGGCTCAATTCAGACGGGAGACTCCCCATTTTCAAAGCTAAAAACAACTTCAATTTAGTTTTCTCCCACCTGAAATTTGCCCAACTCCAATGCAATTAAATGGGGAAAATTTCCATGATTATCTTTTTTAAATCACCCTCTTTCTGCTGTTGCGCTGTTTGCGAGTACGAAGAAGTATGGTTGAAAAACTGGACGTTTGAGTTCATAAGAAGCGGGGCTGAGGCTGATGTTTCCTCAATTCTCCATTTTTGTCAAAGCAATGGTCCCGCTCCCTTCTGTGTCCTTTGGGGGCGGAACATTCATGCGCTGCAGAGCCATTCGCCCGTGAAATTAGTCTTTAAATGACTCATGGCCCACCCACTCACAACATGTGCAGTACACAACAACAAACCAATTGGCAGCCTGCACCTTCTTCAGCGTTCCACAACAAGCGAGCCAAAACTGAAAATTGAATTAATTTGAAAGAATGACTGCAACCCATCCTTTAACTTTCTTTTGTCAAGGTATAACCCAATATGTTTAACTCCGTATGTCTGCTTAATCTGTTGACTTGGGGCAACTGTGATTGTGCAAGTACTTATATAGCACTTACCACCCCGACTTTTACCATTTAATGATTAGATAGCTATCTTTTCATTCTATTTTTGTGATTTTCTAGACTTCTCATTTTATGTATCAATTGA
This sequence comes from Pleurodeles waltl, assembly GCF_031143425.1. NCBI lineage: Eukaryota > Metazoa > Chordata > Amphibia > Caudata > Salamandridae > Pleurodeles > Pleurodeles waltl. The sequence continues at coordinate 1,155,126,585 of NC_090448.1, forward strand.
CCTATGGAACACAATAACAAATGCACAATATCCACTAGGCCCTGTAATACAGATATTACAACTGAACCACATACATAATACAAATCTACTTGGTGATATACACCGTACTCAGCGGTGGGCGAGCCACTTAAGGCTCGAGCCAGAGGCCTGGCTCAGGTCGAGGTCTTCTTGGACCCTCAAGCCCAAAACGAGACCAGCTTTAATGCGGTTTCTGCCTGCTACAAACCCTCCTCTACCGTTATACGCCAAGAATTATAAACAAAGCATAAACCTTTGGTGTTAAAAGGGAGGGGAAAAAGTAGCCATCTCGTGGGTGAAGTGCATAATGTGAAACCACAAAACCAGGGACCACTTCTAGCTTGACCAAATTGTGTGATGCTTAGCAAATATTGAATTTTATTTGACATAGCCTCGTTTTTCTTTGCTATCAGACAAGTGCTACTTTTAATACGCGAGTTCAGGGTGCATGCTGTACAAACATAATATGATGTATTAGGGTGAAAAAAATACCCTTTAAAAATTTTAAAGATACTATCCTTTTGTTCACGCGGGTTTTGACAGCTATTTTCGGGGCTCGGCTTGGGCTCCTGGAGCTCACCCAGACCTTGGCTTGGCTCGGCTCTCTCTGTTAATTTGTCAGCTCTCCCACCTCTAACTGGACTCAGCACGAGTGAGGTTTCTGAACGCCAAGTATTAATGAGGAGATCATATGGAGTTTTGGAAAGTACGGAGCGTTTGCAAAGATATTAGCTATAGCCAAATGTATTTTTTAGTAATTGTATTTTGTTACACTACGACAATAAATAAAAATGTTTATCTGTGATGTCTTTTTTTGTTGGAATATATCAGTGCCGGATTACCAAATAGGCAAAGTAGGCACCGGCCTATGGGCCCCACTCCTTTTAGGGGCCCCGTGACAACCTATCAAAATAATATTGATTTGATCTTGAAAGAAAACTACAATCAAGCTTTCTTAAATTGTTTCTAAAAGATAGAAAAAATGAATCAATTCAAAGAAACAAAAACCTTACATTAAAGACTCTATAGAGAAAATACTGTATTAATGCAATGTACCCATTTGCAACTTAAAGTACATAAACCACAGACATCAGATTCACACAACAGTTTGTCTCTTAAAAGCTCATCTTCTGTCAGTTTGTAAAAAAATCAGTGCAAACTCCGTATGGGTAATGTTTAGTTTTGTGTAATAAAATTCATTACAATTGTTGGTAGGTAAAATGAAAAACGTATTAGGAGATAGTTTGCGCGGGGGGTGAAGAGGGATTTCGACTCCCCAGGGGCCTCCATAGGGTTTAATCCGGCATTGGAATAGATTGAGAAAAATTGTCATTTAAAACATGGATAATTCACTTGGGAAAATATCGGTGTTTAGTAGTGTTCCTGATTGGAGTATCTCAAGAGGTCAGATGCATTCCCACCTCACTGACATACATAGCACTTCATATAGTCATGTTCTGGAGGAGCCTGAAGCTGTAGTCTGTCAGTGTCTCTGAAATGATCAGACCAGGAAGCGCATCATAGGAGGTGTCCCTGCTCCAAGCACATTCCAATGGGCTCAAGGGATCAATGCATCTGTCCCCCTCTGAACAAGGAGGCGGCCTGTACAGCCCTTTCCGGGGGCTCCCGACTTGCTGCTAGTTCCACCCAGGGCTTTAAGGGTGGCTGGAGTAACTTGCCGGGAATTTAAGTAGGGTGGAAAAGCGGGGAGTCTCTAAAAGGGGCGTAGCTTCAAGATGAAAAACTACATTGTGAGCGACACAACATTCTGGAAGTAGGAAACACTCACACTCTAGATTAAGTAAAACGTGAAATATGAAGAACAAAACTGCTGGCATGGATTACTTAAAGTTTTTTTTTATTTTTTACATTCATTGTTGAGAACTAGATGAGTGTTTTTGCCACTAAAATTAAGAACATGGATACAGCCGATAACGACCCATTTCAATGTTCGTTTTTAATTACCACCGGTTCTCAGACCCGGAGGTTCCTGGCTCACCTAAAGCCCTTGGGCGGATATACATTTAACAGGCAGACAGGGCCTCTGGCCACCTGTAGGTCAGTACTCCCCTTCAGAGAGGGTTCCCCATGCCTGCTGACTACCCTCTGCTGGGACCCTGCTTTAGAAATGGGAGACTTGTGATGATAAATCAGTGCAAAAAGTTGGTCAGTCTCATTTGATGGTCTGCCAGCATTTATACTCAGTCAGATGTTTTGGACGTAGGGGTCATTTGGAGAGTCACGGCTGTAAAACTGACATTTTATTTGTAAACTAAAATGAAATGTACACTGCTGTGCGACTCTTCATGGGAAGTCACTTCAAAATGATTAAAACAAATATTGGTGAGACCCCAGCACCCCTACAGGTCTAATCAGCAGTTATCACTTGTTTTCCAGCACCCCCCACCCCCAGCCAAGTCCATTCCAGACAAAGATAGCGTAGGAATCACCATCTCAACACCTGCTGAATTTGTTACAATTGGCAAGGCAATAAAACAAATTTTAGCTAGAATCAAGCCATCCAAATGTATCATTCCAAGAAAGTCTTTATTTTCTTCAATACAAAGGAAGAAGGCCAACACGTTTCGTTCACCCCTGTGAACTTCCTCAGGGCATCAATGCTTTCCTACCATCAATGCTTCAGAGCAATTTTATGCTCAATCACCAAGTTTATCAGCTTCACAAGTTTAATAAACATGTTCCATTATAATGTCCCTTTATGTGGCATGTAGTAGTTCCAATTCAGATCATTTTAAATCCCCAAGGCCATGATAAGCCGCTTGCATAAACTTTCCAACCACTCAGTAGGACGCCATGGTAAATGGCAATAAAGGGACATGATAATGGAACACGTTTATTGAACCTGTGAAGCGGATACACTTGGTGATTGCAACATATTATTGCTGTGAAGCATTGATGGTAGAAAGCATTGATGCCCTGAGGAAGTTCACAAGGCTGAACGAAACGTGTTGGCTATCTTCCTTTGCAATGAAGAAAATAAAATGAAAGTGGCACAGAAAATATAGTTTATGAAAACCAGCTACGGTCGCTTAAGCAACTGCCGATGGATGGATGCTGCAAGATGCTCATCACCGCACGTCACAACTCCCGCTACCCCGCTAAAGCTGACGCTATTCCATCATTGTCCAGTAAGGAGTCACGGGACGCGACAACGTCTTCTTAACAACTGTGACATTGAATAAAAGATGGAAGCTTGACTGAGCCATGCATCGTAATGCTGTAATCAATCTCGCAGGGTCCTCACATCATCAGCAACCACAAGGGCAAAGGTCACGACATTAGAGATTATCCAAGATAATCATTATTACCTCCATTTCCCTCCTCCCTGATCCAGTCCTTACTACTGAGATGTCATCTCCTTCTGGCAGGCCCTATTCCCTGTCTGACTCAAATTACTTCCTCCAATATGGCCGCCTTACCCAGGTGCCACTACAATGGGGAAGTCAGGAAACGCATATCCTGGAATAGCAAGCAAACCACAGAAAATCATCAGATATAATCAATTCCCGCCGACCCCCCAAGCGGGCGGATGGAGGAGGGGAAACCCAGGACTGTATCAGGGAGGACTTGGACCTGGAGTAATGAAGATTACCAGAAAGTAACCGGAGCATACTGCAGTGCTGCTTCTTTCTGTCATTGCATCAAGGTGTATAATACAACAAGACACATTACAACTAAAAAAAACCAGGACAATTGGGTTTGTCAATGGTTGTTAGTTGCAGGGTTGATCAATTTATCTGGCAAGAAAAATCCAGTTATGCAATTATGTCAATAGCTCTAACTCACGCAAGTGCAAGACCTATTGAATTGCAAATCCTTGTTTCATACTGAAGATGTTCATGGTGGTGCTGATGCCTCAACTTCATGACAATCCTCGTTGCAAATATAATCTACCTGCCTCCCATAGGAGCTAAAAGGGCCGCTACAGTGGTAGTTTAAGTGGCTCTAACAATGAGGAGTAGAAATGAACAAGCATTTGCAATGCGATGGGTCTTGCGTTTGCTTGAGTTGGAGCTATGAGAGTTGTAAATTCCCAACTGGACTTTTCTTGCCACATAAATTGAAAATGAAAAGTAAAACAGTTGACATAAGCAAGCCGATTCAATGCGCCATGGCCGCCATGAGCATGAGCGCGAAGGAGAGACGAAAGGAAAAAGAAGTTCACTTGCAGTCAAAGGTATCGGCAAACGTACAATTACCCATGTAACAGGGTCGATGATCAAGGCAGTAACAAAACTGCCCCAAAGAGGGACAAACATAAAGCATTTACCAATGATGACAAAGTATTTTTGAAAGGCAAGCCCACGAACGAGTGATAGTGATGGGCATGCAGTGGGCGTGGTTAAAAGCCCACAGACAGATTATAACACATCAGAGCGCTTGCGCGCTCGACCTAGAAAGGACCTACTCACTTCTCAGTATGCTGCCACCACAGTGCCCCTGCTTCTTAACTCTTGGTGAAGGCCCAGCCTTCCATTACTAAGAGGTTAACACTTTGGGCGCTTTTCCTGGTGCAACAAGCACCATCACATTTGATAACTGTAACGTCTGTATTTTTGGGCACTAAGGATCAGTACAAGTGTGGCACAAGGACTGTTTGAGAATAGTTAATCTTTATTGTTAAATAGTTTATAAATTTTAAGGACTTAGCTCTGTGGTAGTTACAGTGCGCACAGGGGTAGAGAGGCTAGTGAGGCGGTGCCTCAATATGGGCTACTTTGTTCTGGCATCTTCTCCTGCATCCCAGGGCGGTCGGTGACAATGCTTGTTTACAATGCACCACCTCTTGCGTGAACAATGAGTGTCATCTACACCAAAGCCCTAGAATACCTATCTGTAAAGGTCAAAGGCAAGCCTCTATACATGAAGAAAACAGAGTGACAAAGAAAATCAACAACTGTCCAGAAAAACGGCCTTTTCTCCAGATGAGGCTGAATAAATACCCCTGCGGTGGCAATTCCAGCAGAAGGTTGGCATTCCTCAGAAAGGCGTGTTCAGGTGTGCCACCCCTGAGCCATCTGAAGAACCTTTTCAACTCCTTCTACAATTAAAGAAATAAAGGATTCTTTCCTTCACACCCATCTTATTGAAATATGCGTCAATATTTTTTTTTTTAATGAGTTATTCTGTTTAGTTTCAAAAACACGATTTACAACTGCGTATTCTGCCTGTCATCTGCAAGGTCGGGTTGTTCGACTGAAATTTCAACCTGGAGGACCATACCTTCTCCTATCTTCAGTTACTGGCCTAAGGGGGGCACATGAGACGTCAGTCCCTCGCGGGAAACTTTACCCCTCACAATGTAACTCTCCTGCACTCACTCTGAATTCACTGCCTTTCAGTGGGTGCCAAGGAAAGAGAGAGGCCGTGCACACGGCTTAAAATTCAAACAGATTTGCTTTTCTGGGAGACTATTCTTTCAAAAAAAGCAACACTGATCTGGCGGGATAAGATTTCTACAAACACATGTTTTTTTGTTTGAACAGCCTTTAAGGATTTTTCAGCGCTGGGGATCATGTCAAGGAAAAGGAGGATTTGTTTTTAAAAAAATGATTAAAGTTATTCTTAGATCAGGTTCGCGCACAATATTGTGTTCGTCTGTGGGTCTCCCGGACGGGCCTGCGCGTGCCCGGCCCCCTGATTACCCCTCGAATGTAGTTCCTGCACACGGCTCACCCAGGGAGAAATTGCAGCCTGCCAGCCGCCGTCCCCAGGCCTATCATTAAATTGTGCAGCTCGGCTATGACGCGAACCTCCCTTCCTGCAGGTTCTGGTGGCCGAGCCCCACTAATATTAAACTCAAGGACACGGTTTCGCATCCCTGGGCCTGCCTGGAGGGCGTGGGGCGACGGTCATAGGAGCAGACTGTGTTATCACGCGCCTTATTGCAGGGGCGGCTCCTCCGTCAGGGCGGAGGAGTATCCCCAACACCCCCCCCCCCTGCCCGCCCCCCACTCCTCACCTGACAGCAGCGGCAGCTGCAATCCTTTTACCAAAAAACAATGGTAAACTGTTTATTAACATTTTTTTGGTAAAAGGGCGGGGCCACGGGGGCGAGAGCAGTGAGGGGGAGTGCCGAGCACTCCTCACTGCACATGTATGTTTGGCTGGCAGTCTCGGGCCTACCAAACACACATGCACAGTAGGCTCTCTCCAGCCCAGCAACCCAGTGGCCGGGCTGGACAGAGCCTGCACAGGCTCCTAGTCTGCCTGGGAGCGCCCTGGCCGGAGCTCCCAGACAATCCTGACGCTGCTCCGAGCAGCATCAGGATTGGCCGCAGGGCAGGCTGGGAGCCTGAAGGGAGGAGACAGAGGAGCGGTGGCGTTGTTCAGGTAAGTGTTTTTTTTTAAATTATATTTAATTTTAATTCATCCCTCCACGCCCGTTCCCCCCCTTGCCGTCCCTTGTGCTTGCCACGAGCCGCGACTGCATTTGTGCAGTTCTGGCCCTGTGGCTATGTTGTTGCCATGAAAAGCCTTCACGCATGCGAGAAACCAAACCCCAGTCGACACGAATCTTATGCACAGGATGTAAATGAAACAGACCACCTTGCATAGTTGATTAATACCGACACATATACCAAGAGTTATATATGCTATTCAGCACCGAGGGCTTCAGTGACCTTCCAGTGCCTCCTCTGGTGCCCTCCCATCCCCTTGGAGCTCATATGATTGCCAGTACCTGACTTGGTAATTCAATGTAGTCCAGGCTATCAAAGACAGTATCTGCTTCACTATCAACCCACTAGGTCTACTTGGCTGCCTTGGGCTGAATCTCATGCAAAAAGAGATGAGAGAGACCGGGCCCAAAACATCCATCTTGATTTTCCAAATGTATTTCAGTTTCAGAAAACTAACATTAGATACCCCTCAATCTCTGGGTCTAGAGTAAGACAGCTTGATGAGCACTGCTGGAATCAGGGGTATTGATGGAATGGCGTAGAGAAATTTGCCTGACCAGTCAACCTTTGAACTTGGTTGGTATAACCTCAAGGTGAAGTCTGGGCATTTTTTGTTCTCTGCGGTAATGAAGAGATCTATATGCGTAAAACCCCATGCATAGAAGACACAGTGAACGACAGAGCCACTGTGGACTCACTAATGATTTTCTTGATTACTCTGCGCTTGAATGTTCTGGATGCCCAGGAGATGGGCTGCAGTAATCCTCAAGTCTCTAGCTAGAACTAATTCCAGATGGTTTGGACTTATTATGATAAGGCTCTGGACCTCTGTACAAAGAGGTTTGAAAAGACTTCAAAACCAAGTGAACAGCTCTTAGTTCCAGTAGGATGATGTGGTATGTCGTTTATTTTGTGGACCACGTTTCCTGGATTTAAAAGCGATGCAGATGTGCGCGTCAACCTGAAAGGGAGGCTTCAGTCACTACGGTCTGTGATGGCACCTCCTGATGAAAGGACAGTCCGAGGAAGAGATTTTTCAACTGACATCACAATTTGAGAGATTCCTTCACTTTGAGGGAAAGGATGCTTTTGCCTTCCCAACTGTCCAAATAATGGGGCCACTGGCCTTCCAGATACTCTTGTAGTGATCTCATGTGAATAAGGGCGGGTGTTCAGACGTTCGAAAGATGAAGGACACCGTCAAGCGCGGAGTAGATGACACTTGTCTTGCCGTTGGATGGGGGGGCTTTAATTAGAGATTTACATTTTAGACATACAGAGAACAGTCTCTCCTCTTAAGGATACACTTTTGCTTTTTACACTTTGCTTTTATGGTATCGAGAATCACTTCTAGACGATGAAAAGACTGCCCCGGAGATGATGCTGACTTTTTGTGACTGGCCTGCAGTCCTAGGTGATTGAGAATAGAGGAAGTTAATTGATACTGTTGATGAGCTTTTTGTTGTGTTGATTCCTTGATGCGCCACTCGTCTAAATACGGACAGACGAAGATACTAAGTTTCCCGAGATGTGAGGTGACCACAGCCATGCACTTTGAAAAGGTTCTCAGGGCTGATCTGGAGCTGAAAGGAAGTACTCTGCACTGGTAGTGGTTGTTTCGGACCCAGAATCTGAGGAATTTCCAGCACTTTCTGGCTAATGGTATATGAAATTATGCATCCTGAAGATCTATGCAGCACAGCCAGTCTCCCTGAAGGATCTGAGTGTACATTTGGTGTAACACTAGCATTCTAAATTCCTCTCTCGATATGTATGTGTTTGTAACTTTCAGATCCAGGATGGGTCTGAATTCGTTCTTTGGGACTTTTTATTTTTATTTTACCAAAGACTAACTGGAATAAATTCCCATTCCTTTTTTGGGAAAGGGGAACTGGTTCCTCTGCTTGCTTTTGTAGAAGAACATTTACTTTTGGTTGAACCATGTATAGAAGTTGATGGGATTTCTTTGGTGATATAGCTGGTGGCAGACTGATGAAACTGAGCTGAGACGGTAATCATTCCGTACGATATTCAGTACTGATGCGTCTTTTGTGATGGAATGCCAATCTCCCAAGTAATTAGAAATACTTCTCCTCACCGGAATAGGTAACGGAAGAAGGGAAGTAAAGGCTCACTGTTTTGCTCCTGAAGGAGGTTTTCCTGCCTGAGCTGGTTGTGAGAACCTCTCCCATTCAGATGTTGCTTTTGCTGTTGGAAAGGCCTTTGCTGCTGCTATTGTTAACTTTTGGGCCGCTGAGGAGTTTGAAACCCCTGAAGATAATTACAGCATTGATAATGTTGGTAAGAATGTTCCTTCTGCAACTTATATTTCTCAAGACCAAAAGCTTCTTGGGTTTCTATCTCGGTTTTCAGCTGAGCCATCTCATTGCCTGCCTGATTTCCAAATACTCATTCCAGACAAAGGTAGAGTGATAATCCTCTGCTGAGACTCCTGCTAGAGAGCCAAGAGTGTCTTCTTAAGGCTAATACTTGTCAATAACCATGTGCTGCTAATAAAGATGAGTCGGCAGCAACACTGATCACTAGGTTAGGCACCATCCTACCCTCAGTCAGGATTTCAATTAAATCCTCTCTGCGATGGGTTTACAGATCGTCCACAAATTGCTGGAGCGAGTCCCATAAAGACTGTCGGTATTTCCCCAGGAGGACTGTCACGTTTGCAGATTTCATATGTGTAGCTGCTGTACCACACACTTTACACCTCACAGAGCCAAATGTCCTACTCTCCCTCTCCGGTGGGACTGTAGATGAAGAGTTAGTAGAGTGGACTTTTTTAAAGCCAAGACCACCACAGAACCAGGAGGAGGATCTGAACATAGCAATAACAGGTCTCCATCAGGTGGTCTTTATTTTTCCGTAGCTTGGAAGGTTCAAGGGGCTGTTCTAATAAGCGTGGAACTAGTGGTAGGAGACGTCTTGATGAATGTTGGTGAAGAGTTTAAACAATAACCAACGTCATTGTTGGGGGAGCAGATAGTGGAGTAGCTCCTCATATGATTACTTTTTGAAATGTATTAATGCAATTGATTGGTCAGACTCTTGTTGGAGGAGAGTTAAACGAGGGAAACCCTCCTTGTGTCCAATGTCATCACTGTGGAATAAGAAAGCGTCCTGGACCTGGACTGGACCAGTACTTCTGTCTGCATCTAGATGAATACCTTGCAGTAGGGGCTCGTCTGGAATGTTGTGAGTGACATCTTGAACTTGTTCTTGATCTGCGGCGAGATCTGGATCTCAGTGGTGGCGAGTTAGATCTCATTCCTTGGTGATGCAAGTGGGCTTGCTGCGGAGTGAGCCTCAGAAGTCATCTGAGGCGGAGGTGAGGGAAGCAGAGTTGTCGTTGGAGGACCTGGATGTTGAGATGAAGAAGGATGTCAAGATGTATGGAGCCCTGGAGAATCTGGTATGACTACTGGTGAGGGTGGTGTATATGCTTGGGTATCCTGAACCCAAAGTTGATAGAAGTCTATTCACTTTCATTTTTCTGATCCAGTCAGAAGATTTAGAGTTGGAAATGCAGATTCTGTGTGTCTTGACATCGAATGGCCACTCAACGTCAAATGTCTCCCAAATCTCAACATCATGGTTTCCCTCAATGCCGACAATCTGTATTTCGACGTCCCATGGCGCCTTCTCTTCAACGTTGACCCAGTCCCTGACAATGAGAAGGCTGCCACTCTACCTTGCCTCTACGCCGTAGTTCTCGAAGTCTAACTGGAAAGTCATCTTTTTTACAGACTTCTCTTTTTTTTAGTTCTCCTTCTTATGGATTCATCAGAACGTGGAGTCAGAGCCCTGGTAGAAGACTGGCCCACTCCTCACTCATGTGTCAGCCCACCTTTGGATAGCGCCTAGTGCGGTCTGCGAAGTTCCTCTCTTCCACGAAGATGAATACTGTCCATGTCCTTCATGGTACGCCTGGAAAAGGCCTTACACTGATGCCATTTGTCTGAGATGTGACTGTCAGGGAGGTAAAGTATACATAGATCTTGGGGATCTGAGTTTGCCTTATTTCTTCCACAGGTAAATAAAGATGGCATTTTATGTGCCTTAAAACCACATTTTCCAGTTACAAAATGACACAGAAAGACTCCAGGTTTCAAAAGATGGTGAGGTATGCTGGTTAGATTCCAATTCATAAAGCTTTTTAGTGAAAAAAGGCCGCGTTCAGTTCTCCGAGAGCCTGTCACCAGGCACAGGGACAAAAAAGAACTGAGACAACTGCCACCTGCTGAGCACAATGGGTTACTGGACGGCTGTGAAGCCTTGAAGGCACAGTGTCAGCTTTTATACTATCATAGCTGCAGCCTGTATGCCTACATTGACCTATTCCTTCTTCCCCATCTCCTTTGAAAAAGGTTTGTGAGCGAGATTTAAAAGGAACGGTTATCTAGTTTATAGCAATATTTACAATTTTTTTTCTATTAATTTGACCTTTTTAAAAGTAAATGAATGCAATTGCCAAAACAGTCCATTTTCCCTGTTGCAATTTTTTTCCCCCAAAAAAATATATGTAAAAGCTTGTCCTTCCTGAAGTAAGGCGAAAAGGTGCACTTGAGAAGATGTAGTTTGAAAAAGTGCTCCAGGACAACGCAGATGAGCTGGACAATTCAGTGCTTATTATTATTAGTGGGGATCCCCTGAAGTAGAATCCCTTTGCTAAATGAAAAAGAAACTGGGACTGTAACTTGTCAAACAAATACCTAAATTAGTACATAAAGGGACATTTTCAGAATGAGGCACTGGTCAAGGAGAATGAAGTGCCTCGAAAAAGGAGTCTGTTTATTTCTGACCCCTAGAACTCACAAGCAAGTATTCTGGGAGTCTAATCACTCTGAGACTTTTGACAACAGCCAAACATGGGATCATTGTTCAGGCTTCCCCTTGCATTGGTACAATACACATCAGTACTTTTTTTCCCCTTTGTTTGATCTATCACATAAGAACTATTCACAGCACTTAAGCTTTTCAAGCCTGATAGTTGTTTTCTTTCCCAGAAAGCCTTCATTTTAGGGATTTCTAGCCCCATAGTATGTAACAGAATACCTGACCAAGTAGGTATAGTTACTAAAGACGTTCGTCGTTTTCCATGAATTTTAAAAAAGAAGGTTGAAAGTGTTATGGGTAGAGCTCAGCGATGGTGTATCTATGAGGGGGAGGAGGGCCAGGGATTGTGGCGTTGGGCATTGCCAAATGGATGAAAGACAACTACCTGAAGCTCAGCACGGACAAGACAGAGGAACTAATTTTCAGAAACGAAAGCTCCCCATGGGACCAATGTTGGTGGTCCTCAGAACTAGGACATAGTCCTTCTACTCCCACTGACCACGGCAGGAACCTAGGCATCATTCTGGAGAACAAGCGGACCATAACGATACAGGTCAACGCAGTCTCTTCCTCCTGCTTTTTCACCCTCCACATGCTTTATTAGATATTCAAATGGCTACCCCAAAGGTCAAAACGCACCATTACCCAGGCCATCATCTCCAGCCGACTAGATTATGGTAACACACTTTATGCAGGGATTGCAGCTCACCTCCCCCGAAGACCACAGACCATATAGGAAGCCGCAGCCAGACTCATCCTGGATCTCCCTAGGCAAACCCACATCACCCCTTACTCCAGGGAACTACACAGACTACCTGTACAGAAAAGATGTTAATTTAAGCTTGTGACCTATGCATACACGGCCTTACACAACTGCGGACTCGCCTTCTTGAGGCACCACCTAAACTTTAATCAGGCCACAAAACCTCTGCTCTGCTGCCCTTTTCTCCAAGTCTCATCCCCCAGCATCCGACGTAGCAGATGCAGAGGTCACCCTTCTCCTGCCTAGCAGCGAAGACATGGAACAATTTACCCTTTCATTTACTGGCCTCCCCATCTCTTCCAGACTTCCGAAAGTCTCTGAAGACCGAGCTGTTAGGCTAATCAACTACCAGTGCCTGGATACCCTCACCGGTGACAAGAAGCTCCCTACAAATCTACTGATTGATTGAATGATTATGGGTGATGGGAGCCAGTAGGGATCATCTACATGAACCATACAGCTGTCTCTTACTAGGGAAGAGGTTGTAACCCATGAAGAACTTGATTGTACATGTTCTTTATGAAAACAGGATACATAGAATTTAGGACAGCAATGCTCCTCCAGGATGAAGGCCAGGCACACCAGCTGTATTAGAAATTGCATAACTTTTTTATAGACTTGGAAGGATTAATGAATTAAGAGCCTGACCAAATGTACTGAGTTATTAAATCCTTGTACAGCTGTAGTTCTTTATGTTTTATAGTATTGTACGATGTAAACCTATAACAATAAAGACATATTGTGCATTTTTTCTGCTTTGTCACAGACAATATATTTCAGAATCCCTCCTTCATTTAAGATGTCTGTGCTAATTTGAGGATTTAGTATAGTTCCAAGTCAAGAATTGACAGCTTGTATCCTATTTTTCTTCATCACTCAAGGGGACATTGGGGACCTTAGAAAGGAAGGTAATTATATTTTACAACCTTACCTATTTTGTTTCTTTCATTTGCAAGCCATATCAGGATATGAATCATGAAAATTATAATGATTTTAAAAAAATGTCTCTACCCCCCCTATACGTGCTAAATGTTTATCTCTCTATCCCTAAAGGTTTAGTGTTAACCCACTAGCCATAGGGTCTACTACCACACTATACACGAGTCTAATCTAGCATCACTAACCAGCGTTCAATAAGAATCTCTTCAACACAATGTAAACCTAAACCAGATACAGGGTCAGTAGACCACTTGACTTTGGAAAACTAGATCAATAAAGGACCCCCCGATTTTGAAAGGCTCTACGGATGGTGGTAATCACAGTACAAATGCAGATGACATATTCCTCTGAATCATGGAAGTACTGCTGGAGCATGAATTTGTCATGAGGGTCCAAATTCCAACTGTCCAAGAGCATACATGGACCTTACAAGCTTCTCCTACATACATGAAACATCATAAAGACAAAAGGCCGGACTTAGGTCTTAGCGGAGGGGAATATTCCATCACAAACTTGACGGCTATCCCGTCCACCTTATTACGAGCGCATGGAATCCTAAGGATGTTGTAATAAGGCGGACAGGATATCCGTCACTTTTGTGACTGAGTATTCCCTCCGCCAAGATCTAAATCAGGCCCAAAGTTTTAAGGTCACACAGATTCTGTGAAGAAGACTTAAGTGTAGCTGTCCAGGTGACCCCCGAAAGGGGAGGGAAGGGGGGGTGGCTGCTGTGGACGATGCAAACTACAAGCCCTGTGTGGCACATGCACATAACTCTGGATGGGTGTCTTGATCAGGGAGGATACTGAAGGTCATGGGACTCGAGATGAAGGTGCAAAGCTGGAGAACCTACCAGCAATGGATTCTATCCAGAAAGAGACAGTGAGCAGAGGAAAGAGGGCTCTAAGAACAGCATTGCACATTACAAATTAATTTTTTGGAAATCTCCCCATGGTTCCCAGCAGTGACGCTGTTTATGAGTTATAACAGGATGTGATGGACGAACCAGGAAACACCCTGCAGCCTTGCACTGGGGATTCTATAAATGGCGGAGGGTGAGATAGGTGATTCACGCTTCCCCTCATCCTGCAAGCGGAACACAATCATGCAGTGCCGAAGGAAAATGAAGCATCTAGGTTTGTGGGAACACAAAGCACTTCTTGTGGGTTTTGCTCTGATTTCAGAGTTTCCCGCTGCTCAATTTTGCAATGGCTCAGTTCACCAGGAAAAAAAACCCCTTCCTATTGCACTAAAACGAGCAAAGTTTCTTGAAACAGGTCAATGCATAAGAGGGAGAATTGAAAACAACGTATATTTTCAAACCTGTTGTGTTTTTCAGAAAATGGGCTTCGGTCCTCTATAGGTACCCCAAAACAATACACAATGCAACATAGGTAAGTCAATTAGCAACAATACTGGCCCACTTTAATAGATTTTTTCCCTATCCAAATTTTGCACAAAGATATCAACTTTGCCCAGTCGAAAAGCTCAAGAACGCCAGGAAGTTCGACCTGCATGATGCTTCAAGGCGAAAGCACCTGAGGGCTATTTTCACGACACTTGTAGGGGATGTAACAGATGAACACGCGAGCATCCAAAATGGTGGAAATGATTGAATGTTTACGTGAATCAATGTGCTCATCAATAAACAATGCCAAAGTGTAACAATGCCAGGCTTTCCTTGTAGTGTGGTACATCTTAACTTTGAGGGTAACCAATCAGAAACTGTGGCTCTTTATTAAGGCATGGTTTATTTATCCACCAAGCAGTAAAATCTCACCAGGTTTTCAGGATGTTTATAATGAGTATGCATGAGGCATATTTACATATAATTAATTCCAGTGGAGATTGCTTGTATTTTTGTTAGCCTGAAAGCCACTGTGGATTTTACAATTCAGTAGGTCAACAAAGCCAGCTCGTTCAGGTGCAGTGCGCTAAGATGACCAAGTAGGCGCTTTCCGGCACACAGGAGACTTTACCAAGGCAAACAATGCTGTTCTGTCCATTGTCAAAAGAAGAAAAAGTTGGCCATGAGGACAAACTCTGGAAACCTTAGCAAAGAGATCCCCTTCCATCAACTAGTATGAATCCAGTGTTGATCTGAGTTGGGACCATAAACTGTGCAATGTCAATTAGAGAAGTGAGCGGACAGGTGGTGACATTGTGTCCCTGGCTCCTCCCATCTAGCATGCTTAAGTGAGAGGAGTGGTGGGAGGTGTGTGACTCCCTTACTAAGACACTGCCCTGCCTAACTGGGAGAGTTCTCCAAGGTCCCTCCAACAGGCTTGCAATCTCCTAGAGCAGTGGTTCCCAACCTGTGGTCCGGGGACCTCTGGGGGGGCGTGAAGCCTCCTCGGGGGTCCATGACTGCTTAGAAAATTCAATAAGAATAGATTAGGTCCCCAGCTTTCAGTAATGGCTCATTGGGCGGGTCCCCGGATTCCAATAATGATTCAGTGGGGGTCCCCAGGTCCCATCACTGATAAAGTGGAGGCCCCCAGAAGTCAAAAGGTTGGGAACCTCTGTCCTAGAGTCATATCCATTTTAGACAAACAGCACCTACAAATGCCATCCTGCAGGAAGAGCTTCTTCCAGATTTCCTGATGAGGACATTGGTGATTTACACTTTAAGGGAAGTAAGCACTGGGGATACTGCACTAGTTGACTTCCATGGCTAGGGTATTGTACCCTGACCACTAGTCAGGAAAGATACTGCAGGCAGCACAGCCTAACATTCTATAGCTCCAAATTTAACATCATGTGTTGACGCGCCCACCAGGAGATGCAAGGCCTTCTAGCTGCTTGGATTCACATACTGGACTTGAAGGGGGCTGACCTAAAGACCCTCAAAGTGTGCACAGAATACAATATGTTTGAATGCCACATGCACCATGAAGGTCAAACCTAAATATCTTGCAAGCAGGACACAACCCTTTAAATCGCTGGTAGAACAGGCGAATTAGATTTACAATAAAACTGTGACATTCTTGGCGAAAACGTCAGAAATGTGTTCCAACTCCTTGCTAGTCATGGAGGAAAGACAAGTGGGAGATCCGGGCATTCTAGAAGGCAAACTCCAGCCAGCCATACACAGCACTTATGAAGATAAACTATTTTGGAATTTCAAAGGCCCTGTGCCAAATAAAACACATTTGTAATCATTTGCCAGTCTCCTGAATACAGCTCGGTTGGCTAGCTGGGCTGATGAAGCCCAACTTTTCAAGGTTGGTACAATAGTGAACTGTGTGATTGTACATTTTCAGCTCCTTTGACTGTTTTGTTTGTGCGCTATACACAGAATTATAAATGGGTAGGCATTCTTAAGGTGGCTGTTTTCTACTAGGGGGTCAACGTGACATCACGAACACCCGCCTCTTGGGTGCAGAGGGAGAAAATACGTAGGGAAGCCACATAAAAATGCTAGTAATCATCTCACTTTTCTTCCTCAAGCCCTCTCACAAAATTACAACAAAAAATACCTGTTACCGTATCAAATTCTCCCACCTCTCTCTGGCCATGCCACCCACTTTCCCTTAATGAACTGGAAGAAAAAAAACACTACCCAGTGCCCGCTGCTAGCCTTCTCGCTCCCACCCAGAGGACTCAGAGAGCCATGCTGGCAGCGGGGAGAAGATGCTCTTATCCGCTGAAGCAAAGGAGATGGTGGTTGGCAGTGCCAGGGGGCACCACTTTCTTCCATGTTCCTCCCTCCTGCAGAGACTTACTGGAAGTAGGTGAAGGCAGGGGACACTTCAGTCCATCACCCAGCAGGTTTAGGTAGTGGATTTCTGTAGTTTTGTTCTGCACCTGATCAGTTTTGTGGCAAACTTAAAAAGAAACAAGCATTTGCAATGCAACGGGTCTCGCATTTGCTCATGTTAGAGCTGATCGCGTTGTGAACTCCTAACCCGACTTTTCATCTATCGGCAAAAGTGCTTTTATTTACGTAACCCGAAAAAGTTTAATTAATTGTGTAAAGCGCTCGACTTCTGTCAAGCGAAATCGCGCTAGGAAAATAGAGAAATAGTAGTCCACGATCCGACAGAAAACAGCGAGCCTCGCATGTTTTCTGTACTTGGTCGCTGCACTCGACAAGGGCTAACCACCGGAAAAGGCATGACGTGTGCATGACTTCCACTAATGAAAGCAAGCAGATTTTACTAGGAAAGCCCACGAACCAATCAAACACACTGACGTGACGTCGACAGGGCTCCGAGCCCTTTTCTAAGAACTAAAGCGTCTCGCTGCGATACGCATGCGTGAGCGCATGCAATGCAGGCTCGACCCTAAAAAGGAGTGTGCCTATATTCCCATTTTTTAAAATGTTTGCCCATCCCTAACTAAAGTGCTACTTTCAAGGCCCAGGAGCTTGCAGATGACAGAAGGAAGGAGCCGGGTGCCCAGAGGATTCCGCTCTTGCTTTGGGGGGCCTGTGCCTCCGCCATGATTCTGCCGCAGGGGTTGGCAA
This sequence comes from Pleurodeles waltl, assembly GCF_031143425.1. Taxonomy (NCBI): domain Eukaryota; kingdom Metazoa; phylum Chordata; class Amphibia; order Caudata; family Salamandridae; genus Pleurodeles; species Pleurodeles waltl. The sequence continues at coordinate 1,155,144,043 of NC_090448.1, forward strand.
GTTCCAATTTCTGCTGTTTTATTTGGAATGAACCACTATGTAGAATGGATGAAAGCTCTTACAAAACCCAACGAAACAGTACAAGTTACACAGCGTGAAATTGATCTATAGTGCTGCATTGTATACACAGCACATATGTAGATGACGGTATGGACTGTCACTGAGGAACAGCTTTAGCGCTGGTGGGGCCCGGTGCATCCAACTCTGGTCGTGCCCCCCTAGATTCCCTCAATACCACCCTGCAAAAGTGCCCCTCATCTCTCCATAGCCCTCTCTCACATACATTCCATTTGTTTTAAAGCTCAGGTTAGGCTGGCTTTACAAGTCCACCCAGCTGTCCATATAAAATACAGATCTATTCTTTGCAGCAGGCGTAATGACCCTTTGCGCTACTTTAAGGCCTCAAAACTGCCCTCGACAAAACTCCTATCTCTCTCTCCAGCAGGAACATTACTCACAAACGTTATCTTGATATTTGTATTCATGCCTGAAAGCTGGACCCACAAGGAACTCTGCAGCGGGTGTTTTTAAATAGAAGGTTATTGTTCAACACAGCACCCAGCCCCCCCTCTCTTCTCCCCCCCCCCCCGCCCCCCCGATAGTGCTCCCTTCCGGCCCTTCGCCCTCCCTGACGGTGATCGCAGCAACTGTGCGGCGTAGGGTAAGGCCTAGGCAGGCCGGAGCAGTCCCATCTCTACTCCCATGCCTTCTCCTTCCGCCACACCTTGTCGGGCTGACGCCGCGCTTCATCCTTAACCTCGTATGTCGCCCCTCCTCCTCGCACCACCACTGGGTAGATATTACAAGTGCTCTTCTTTTCTGAGAATACTGTTGGTAACATATACTTACTCTCGGCGACGGAGCATTTCGACACGAAAGGGTTTAGACAGTAACATTATTGCTCTGCTCGGGACATGTCCACTTTTGGGTCTATACAGGGAGAAAGTGATGGGATTAAAACGAGGATGGATTTAAACAATAGCATTACAATAAACACCTGTATCCTCTGTTTGGCACAAAGGTGGGCGCTGCACCCCTCCTTTAGTAGGTGTCGCCATGTTTCTTCAAGGCCTGGGCCCATCACACCACCTGCCAACAAATCTCATTAACAGCCATTACTGCAGCCGGCGCGGTCGTGTTGAGTAGGCGTCAGGGATGTGAATCAGCAAACAGCAAGCTGGGCACCGTGGGCGCCACATCCCGGGCTGGGTTGGCCACTTAGCGCAAAGGGCATTTCCCTGGGGGCTGGAGCCATTAGAGGCTGATTTTGAAGGTCGAAGGCCTGTCTCCGGTCTCTCTCAACCACCCGGGGTCATGCAGACCTGGCAAATTTCCTAGGTCCATGGGTGATGTACTGCTCCAGTCCAGTTTCTTTCTTAGAATTCTGGGACGTGGTGTCTTGTTTCCCAGTATAAAACAGGACTACAACTCCCAGCATGCCCAGGGGGAACCTGGCAGTGGAGCAGCACATCAGGCATGGATGGACCTGGGAAACCTGGCAGGTATGCATGCCACAAAACGCTGAGGGACAGTGAGTGAGAAAGCGCAAAAGAGAGAAAAAAATAAGAGAGAGAAAAAAATAAGAGAGAGAAAAAAATGAGACAGAAAAATAGAGAAAATAAGAAAGAGAAAGAAAAATGAGAGAAAAATAAGAGAAAACATGAGGGAAAAAAATGAGAGAGAGAGAAAATAAGACACACACAATTCTCCCCCCCCCCCCCCCCCCTCCGGCCACCTTTTTTGAGCTATATTACCAGGGCTTCACTTAGCTCCCAGTCAGGCCCTGGAACATCGAACCGAGCGACCCGGAGGCTACAGGTCCGTACACTTAAAGAAAGACACCCTCCATTTCTACTTTAAAACGTGCTTAAACTACGGATTTATTTTTCTTCGGGCAAGTGACGTCCATTAACCGCGTCTTTAACATTTGTAGCCAGGTCATGCGCTAATTAAGTTCCGATGCCGTTTTCGGTCAAAGGATGGAAACAAAGGCAAACAATAACTTTTCTTCAAACTGTGCCAACTCAATTTGCATGTTGGTAGAACACAGACTCCACAAGAACAGAAGAACCACGCTGGTGCCCTCTCTGGGCTTGGCTTGCCTTTTCCACATCCATCATGCCTCATTTTTAGATTTCGAATGAACAGCACATGTGCCTTCAGTGATTTAGTTTTTCTTATAAAAAAAGAAGCTTAGAGCCCGCCCTTTACCTACCATTGGTTGGCTCCCACGTCACTCATATCCTTGCTTCTTACTGGGGGGTGGGTGTTTTTTTTTTTTTTTTTGTTATTTTTTTTGGAGCCTTGGCCAAGTACAGCTTCCTGTCTGCAGCCAGTGTACGCCCACCGGCCACCGTCTCCTGCAGGTATTCTTTTCTTAATTTTAACATGGACTCTAGAGTGCATGTCTCTACTGTCTCTCTCCTTCACACCTGTCCTCTTCCCTCCATCGTGCCCCCCTCCTCTTCCTGCAGTCTGTTGCTTCTCTCCCACCCTCCTACCTCCCCCTGACTCTCCTTATCCTCCTGCTGACTTTTGTTCCCCGAGCTGTTGTGCAACATGCCTAAAAAAAACACACTGACAAAGCCAAAAGATGCCAGACAGGCGAAACCTACTGTCTTCCCCTTGTTAGCTCTGGCTTGACAGCACAGCTGTCACCACGCGTACTGTGATAAACCTAAAAAAAATGCTTTCAGGAGTACTACAGGCAGGGCCAATGGAATTGTGCTATTGTGCAGCAGCAGCAGTGTTATTGCCATAATTTATATATCTGCCGCACTCACCACATAATTCATTTGCTGCATAATCAGCAGATTTTAACCAAAAAAAAAAATTGTAGGTGGCTCAAATGGTTCAAATGTTATTAAAATGAACCAACCCGTGGTGAGTGTAGTGGAAGGCAAAGGTTGACTGGTCATCTTTCTGCTGCTTATTGCTAAGTTTGGGTATTAAACTGGTTCCAATAAGGTGCAACAGTGTTAACAAGTGTAAAAATGACAAAAGAATGAAATAATACTATCAGAAAATATGCCACATCATGCCGCATATTTTGCCTTTTTTTGCGGCATAATTTAGTCAGCCCTGCCACATATTTTGGCCCTCTCTTGCCGCATAATTCCAGCGGCCCTGACCACATAGAGGAGCCATGGCTCCACCCTCCTTTTTGAAGTCAAAGAGTATATGTTTTGACTGGACAGACGTTGTGTGCTTCCACGGAAAAAAAGTGCTTCCCCCCACACAGCCCTGATCATTTCTTTAAATCAGAGCTGGCAGGGTTATGACTGCCTGAGTTTTTTTAACTTTCAGGGGCACCCCCATGACACTGTAATGCTGTTAAAGTGTCTTGGATTACAAGATAGTTTAAGGTGTTTGGTTTGCTCTGGCAGCAGCAAACACACCTCCCTCTCAGCATTAACTTGTGACTTTGGAGAGCAGTGATGTGACTGAGCAGTGAGGGATGCCCAGTGGTACACTAATCCACATGGATTTTTAGGTGTGGCTGCAACTGTTGCCTGATCTTATGCGATCAACAAATAAAGAGCACATAGAGCACTACTGGGAGAGAAGTTTAGATCCCATCCTCGTTGGTTCCCCTAAGTACAGGTTTTGATTGAGTTGCATTTGTGTGCTTCCACTAAAAAGACTTTTGGTTTGTGGCAAAACCTATATGCTATGCAGGACTGAGTGGCAATGGTGGAAAGCCAATGAGCCTGGCTATGGGTCTGGTCTGGTTCTCATGAAATGCTACGATAAAAGCACTATGACAAACATATTTATTATAGAAAGCATATATATTAAATCAATATGCATTTAAGCGTAGAGTGTAATTACTCTATATCAGTGGTTCCCAATCTGTGGTCGGCGGACCCACAGGGGTCCGTGACACATTCCCAGAGGGTCTGCAGGCCTGGGGTTGGGCCCCTGGAGAGAAATACATGCTACATTTATATTTAAGACTTCATCAAATTCCCGGCAAAAATAAAAGCGTCACGATACCTCTGGTGATTAATGTTCCTGCTGGAGAGAGAGAGTTTTGTCTAGTGGCAGTTTTGACTCATCTATGGTAGTGCGTGTGGTTAATATGCCTGCTGCAAAGAGGTGAGCACAGTGAGCTATGAACTGCCATCAAAGAGCTTCATGCAAACTGCATGGGACAAATTAGAAAGCTTGTTTTTTTCCCAGTCTTTCATTAACATTATGCTGCTAAAAATGGTTTGCTTGTGTAGAAGTACATTCTTATTATTAAAAGCAATACTAACCACTGTGTTGTGTTCTGAATCTAGAGTTTGTGCTGCTCCAGGCCAAGCACTCTTAGTAAATGCCTACCAGTGTGGATGACATGTGAATCCTACACCCTGTGGTCCTTGTAAAGTGCTCCAACACCCTACAGTGGTATGAGAGGTGCTATAAAACAAAGGAATTACATGTGACAGAGAGGCTGTGGAGATATGAGAGGCCCTCATGATTTTATCTCTTTTTGTCACCACATATTTCTGTGAAAAAGCTTCCTCAGATCTTATGTACCTAAAAAATAAAAACAGGAATTGCCTGGGAAATGTAGAATCTGACTGGCTTTCCTAAATAAAACCAAACATTGAAAAGTTGGTGGCCAAGATGCAGCGCCAACCTTCCCATTAAAATTTTATCGATTTTTGAACTATAAAATAATTATATCTTCAGTAATTTGAGTATTTGTTTGGAGTGTACTTGTTTGTGTATTTTTTGTGAATTACTGTTTTAATGTTTGACTTTAAATTGTACAAATTGCTGGGGGCCCCCGGCTTCCAGCAGTGATTCAGTGGGGGTCCTCAGGAGTCAAAAGGTTGGGAACCACGATCTATATTAAAGGCTACAATCAGGTACATTGTTAAACAGTATCGTACAGACTGCTGTGTCAGGCAGTGGTTGTGCTCTGTGAGAATCTTTGTTAGGCCCCATTAGGAGAGACAGTATTTTGCTTAGCCACCTGTAATTTTGTGTACTTGTCTAATTTTATGGCTGTGTTTTTGATGGTTGCCATGTGAAAAAGCTTGTGCTAAAAAATGTAGGCCTAAATCAGTTATAGTGACATGCTATATATAGGCCTGACTGGCGCAGTGGGAAACATTAAATGCCTAATGCAATAGACCTGGGCTGCCTATTACGAAACGTTAAGACAAAGGTGGATGATCTAACTAATTAATTGTGAAAATAACTTGTCAAAGCCACTACATCTTTAACAACTGATTATCATCACATTGTGTTACAGGCTATAGACAGGGATTTTGTTACATATAAACTTTCAGATTTCCGTAGGAGGTAATGGTTTTGGCACTAGCCACCCACTGCGACAAAGGATGGGGGTTTTCACTGTGGTGGTTCTAGTTAGGCCATGCTGCGAGGTGCTGTATATTGTATTACAAGTGGCATTTTTTGGCATATTTGTTATTTTATAACTGCGTGATGGTCGCCAGTTTACGAGCACCTAAATAGGCCTGTGTTGGGTAAGGTGTAAACCCAATGGTAAAGGGTAAAGGCTTTGTCGGTCTATTGGGGAAGTCATGACAGTTGTTTGTTGTGAAACTTTATAACAAAACTAGTAGATCTAAACAACTTATTGTGAAACACATGTTCAAAACAATAGTCTTTTAAGTATGGACTATTATTAAACCTACAAGCAGGTATCTTGTTACATGAAATTTCACAGATTACCATACTAGGCAAGGGTTTTGGTAATGGCAATCCACCCAAAAAATGTTGGAATAGAAGAGATGCTCTACAATAATCATTGTTAAGCTTTCTTAGATGAGATAGTATTTTTCTTGAAAAAGTTGTCATTTTGTATACCTCTGTACATTTATGAATGTCGGATTTGTGGGCACATGCAAGTTTTAGCTCAAAAAGTTTTGAGACACATTACATTTTATGTACATCATTTTCTACTTTACTCACAGTTTGCAACAATGAAATACTGGGAATTAGGATAATTAAGTTTGCTGCAAATGTTCAACCAAACTAGAATTATAATAAGTATTGCCATCGCCATAACCCGACAGGTCAACTCTGTTGCATCCTCCTGTTTCTACACACTCCAACTTCTCCGGAAGATCCTCAAATGGATCCCAAATGACTGCCGCAAGACCGTAACCCACACCCTGGTCACCAGCAGACTAAACTATGGGAACACCCTCTACGCTGGCATGACCTAGAAGAATCTGAAGAAATTACAGCACATCTGCAATGCCTGCACCAGACTCATCCTGGACACCCCCAGCTGCAAAAACATCACAGACACATAAGAGACCTCCACTGGCTCCCAATCGATAGAAGGATCAACTTCCAACTCCCCGTCCACGCATAAAAGTCCAGAGAAAAACACCTTTAATTATTTAGTTATCTAAGATGCTTTCATAGCATTTAAGTCTCATGTGTGGAACGCTGAAAGTTCAACCTCAGGTAGCTGGATAAATAAACAAAATGGCCACACCTGTGTGGCGGGCAAATACTTCTTTGTGGAAGCACACAATGTCTGCCCAACAAAGCGTGTTCTCCTGGCTCCCAACATTTGGGCCGGAGTTAAAGCCCCTTTCAAGTGATGCTTACATTACTGTCTGGCGACAGCTGGGCTGTCAAGCCAAATCATAAAAAGGGACATTACAATCACTGCCACAACTATTTGGCATGTATCCTTCACGTCTATGAAAAAGAGTATTAACGATACATGTTTTATAAGTTCACTATAACCCACAGAGGGTACAGATTATTTGGTAGAAACAGATTTTTGACTGTTGGTCAACTTTGAGAGATGTCTGAGAGTCTACCTTTAGACGATGACACTCCAGCTTTTCTTTGCAACCAATGTTGCTACGTGATCGCATTTGCATAGTGGAAGCATGGCTTCGTGGCACTTTCAGGAGTGTGCAGAGGGAGCTTTCCGAACCATTCTGGATTTTCACACTGACATTTTTAATGACCATGGACACCATTGTCACTAGTGTTTGTGACCTATTGGTGTACTGCTTTACGCTGACCCTACTAGAAATGTGAGTTATTTGGTAAAATCAAGCCATTGTGGTCAGTTCTCCTCATGATTTGATAACAGGCTGAGCTAAGCTCCCCAGGAGCCAAGAGAGGGTAGCGCACCACTCAACCCCTCCCATCAAATGCAAGGAGTGATAATCAAGCATGAGAACCTACTGCAAGGAGAGCAGAACACGTGGACCATGACAGCAGTGCCCCTGCAACTATGCAAAAGTAGCTCTTAAAGTGAAGCTTGACATCATTCAGAGCAGGGCTTATGTAATAAGAGCTACTTCTATTCAATGAAACTCATCCCGAGCTCCTAATAGTATTAGTGTTGTAACAGTGACCACCTCAGGAAGAAGTACATTAATAGTCACACCATTCACGATTACTAGCCATGAGCGCCACAGTGCATCAGGCAGGGAGGGTAGCCAGCAGGAATGTAAAACAAGCATTTGCAATGCAATGGGTCTCGCATTTGTTCGAGGTAGAGCTATTAGCGTTGTAAATTCCTAACTGGACTTTTCTTGCCACACAAACTGAAAATAAAAAGTAAAATAGTTGACATAAGCGAGCCGACTCAAAGCGCCCCCGTGAGCGCGAAGAGAGAAAGGAGAAAGAAGTTCGCTTGCAGTCAAAGTTAAAGACAAAAGTGCAATTATTCATGTAACAGGGTCGATGGCCAAGGTGGTAATAAAAGGGCTGTCCCACAAAGCAGAATTTTCCATATAAGTAGCTGCCACCGGACCTGCCTGTCCAAGAGCGCAAGCTGTTCCAGAGAGAGATGTCAAGAATGACTGTCCGGCAGAGATGGATGTCACAGAATGCGGGCTGTCCCTGAGAGCAGTCTTTTTCACAGTGTGTGCTTAGAGAGTGTTGTGTGCCAAAGAGCGGGGTCTCCCTGAGCGCAGTCTGTCCAAGAGGGTTGACATTCACAGAACATGGACTGTTCCAGAAGGCAGACTGTTCCAGAGAGGGGGGATGTGAACCAGGCCCGTCTGACCAAGGAAGTGGGCTGGTGAGAACGGGTTGTCCTAGCAAGCAGGCATTTCCAGAGACATCTGCCTCTGACAGGAGGAGGTCCCAGAGAGCAGCCTAATCTAGAGAGTGGGCTATGCAAGACCTAGAGGTGTCTCAGAGAGTGGGCCATCGAGAATAGGCTGTTCCAGACTGCGAGCAGCCCCAAGAAGCAAACTGTCCAGGAGCGCACGCTGTTGCAGAGAGCGAGCAGTCTCAGAGACCCAGCAGTCTCAGGGACCCAGCAGTCTCAGGGACCGAGCAGTTCCAGACAGTGGGACATTGAGAATGGGCTGTCTCAAAGAGCAGTCTGTGCCAGTCTGCGAGCTGTCCCAGACAGCTAGTAGCCCCCAAGCGAATACTGTCCCAGAGAGCGAGCTGTGTCAGAGAGTGTGCACTCCCAGACAGCAGGCTGTCCCAGAGAGCGGGCAGTCCCAGAGAGCAGGCTATCCCAGAGAGCAGGCTGTCCCAGAGAGCGAGCAGTGTCAGAGAGCAGGCTATCCCAGAGAGCGAGCAGTGTCAGAGAGCAGGCTGTCCCAGAGAGCAGGCAGTCCCAGAGAGCAGGCAGTCCCAGAGAGCGAGCAGTCCCAGAGAGCAGGCAGTCCCAGAGAGCGGGCAGTCCCAGAGAGCGGGCAGTCCCAGAGAGCGGGCAGTCCCAGAGAGCAGGCAGTCCCAGAGAGCAGGCAGTCCCAGAGAGCAGGCAGTCCCAGAGAGCGAGCAGTGTCAGAGAGCAGGCTGTCCCAGAGAGCAGGCAGTCCCAGAGAGCGAGCAGTGTCAGAGAGCAGGCTGTCCCAGAGAGCCGGCAGTCCCAGAGAGCAGGCTGTCCCAGAGAGCAGGCTGTCCCAGAGAGCAGGCTGTCCCAGAGAGCGAGCAGTGTCAGAGAGCAGGCTGTCCCAGAGAGCCGGCAGTCCCAGAGAGCAGGCTGTCCCAGAGAGCAGGCAGTCCCAGAGAGCGAGCAGTGTCAGAGAGCAGGCAGTCTCAGAGAGCGAGCAGTGTCAGAGAGCAGGCAGTCCCAGAGAGCAGGCAGTCCCAGAGAGCGGGCAGTCCCAGAGAGCAGGCTGTCCCAGAGAGCAGGCTGTCCCAGAGAGCAGGCAGTCCCAGAGAGCGAGCAGTCCCAGAGAGCGAGCAGTGTCAGAGAGCAGGCTGTCCCAGAGAGCGGGCAGTCCCAGAGAGCGGGCAGTCCCAGAGAGCGGGCAGTCCCAGAGAGCGGGCAGTCCCAGAGAGCGGGCAGTCCCAGAGAGCGGGCAGTCCCAGAGAGCGGGCAGTGTCAGAGAGCAGGCTGTCCCAGAGAGCAGGCAGTCCCAGAGAGCGAGCAGTGTCAGAGAGCAGGCAGTCCCAGAGAGCGGGCAGTCCCAGAGAGCGAGCAGTGTCAGAGAGCAGGCAGTCCCAGAGAGCGGGCAGTCCCAGAGAGCAGGCAGTCCCAGAGAGCGAGCAGTGTCAGAGAGCAGGCTGTCCCAGAGAGCAGGCTGTCCCAGAGAGCCGGCAGTCCCAGAGAGCCGGCAGTCCCAGAGAGCCGGCAGTCCCAGAGAGCAGGCTGTCCCAGAGAGCGAGCAGTGTCAGAGAGCAGGCTGTCCCAGAGAGCAGGCAGTCCCAGAGAGCGAGCAGTGTCAGAGAGCAGGCTGTCCCAGAGAGCCGGCAGTCCCAGAGAGCCGGCAGTCCCAGAGAGCAGGCTGTCCCAGAGAGCAGGCTGTCCCAGAGAGCGAGCAGTGTCAGAGAGCAGGCTGTCCCAGAGAGCCGGCAGTCCCAGAGAGCAGGCAGTCCCAGAGAGCAGGCAGTCCCAGAGAGCGAGCAGTCCCAGAGAGCAGGCAGTCTCAGAGAGCAGGCAGTCCCAGAGAGCAGGCAGTCCCAGAGAGCGAGCAGTCCCAGAGAGCAGGCAGTCCCAGAGAGCAGGCAGTCCCAGAGAGCGGGCAGTCCCAGAGAGCGGGCAGTCCCAGAGAGCAGGCTGTCCCAGAGAGCAGGCTGTCCCAGAGAGCAGGCTGTCCCAGAGAGCAGGCAGTCCCAGAGAGCGAGCAGTGTCAGAGAGCAGGCTGTCCCAGAGAGCGGGCAGTCCCAGAGAGCGGGCAGTCCCAGAGAGCGGGCAGTCCCAGAGAGCGAGCAGTGTCAGAGAGCAGGCTGTCCCAGAGAGCAGGCTGTCCCAGAGAGCAGGCAGTCCCAGAGAGAGAGCAGTGTCAGAGAGCGGGCAGTCCCAGAGAGCGGGCAGTCCCAGAGAGCGAGCAGTGTCAGAGAGCAGGCTGTCCCAGAGAGCCGGCAGTCCCAGAGAGCCGGCAGTCCCAGAGAGCGAGCAGTGTCAGAGAGCAGGCAGTCCCAGAGAGCGAGCAGTCCCAGAGAGCCGGCAGTCCCAGAGAGCAGGCTGTCCCAGAGAGCAGGCAGTCCCAGAGAGCGAGCAGTCTCAGAGAGCAGGCAGTCTCAGAGAGCGAGCAGTGTCAGAGAGCAGGCAGTCCCAGAGAGCGGGCAGTCCCAGAGAGCAGGCTGTCCCAGAGAGCAGGCTGTCCCAGAGAGCAGGCAGTCCCAGAGAGCGAGCAGTGTCAGAGAGCGAGCAGTGTCAGAGAGCAGGCTGTCCCAGAGAGCGGGCAGTCCCAGAGAGCGGGCAGTCCCAGAGAGCGGGCAGTCCCAGAGAGCGGGCAGTGTCAGAGAGCAGGCTGTCCCAGAGAGCGGGCAGTCCCAGAGAGCGAGCAGTGTCAGAGAGCAGGCAGTCCCAGAGAGCGGGCAGTCCCAGAGAGCGGGCAGTCCCAGAGAGCGAGCAGTGTCAGAGAGCAGGCAGTCCCAGAGAGCGGGCAGTCCCAGAGAGCAGGCAGTCCCAGAGAGCGAGCAGTGTCAGAGAGCAGGCTGTCCCAGAGAGCAGGCTGTCCCAGAGAGCAGGCTGTCCCAGAGAGCAGGCTGTCCCAGAGAGCCGGCAGTCCCAGAGAGCCGGCAGTCCCAGAGAGCCGGCAGTCCCAGAGAGCAGGCTGTCCCAGAGAGCGAGCTGTCCCAGAGAGCAGGCTGTCCCAGAGAGCAGGCAGTCCCAGAGAGCGAGCAGTGTCAGAGAGCAGGCTGTCCCAGAGAGCCGGCAGTCCCAGAGAGCCGGCAGTCCCAGAGAGCAGGCTGTCCCAGAGAGCAGGCTGTCCCAGAGAGCGAGCAGTGTCAGAGAGCAGGCTGTCCCAGAGAGCCGGCAGTCCCAGAGAGCAGGCTGTCCCAGAGAGCAGGCTGTCCCAGAGAGCGAGCAGTCCCAGAGAGCAGGCAGTCTCAGAGAGCAGGCAGTCCCAGAGAGCGAGCAGTCCCAGAGAGCGAGCAGTCCCAGAGAGCGAGCAGTCCCAGAGAGCGGGCAGTCCCAGAGAGCGGGCAGTCCCAGAGAGCGGGCAGTCCCAGAGAGCGGGCAGTCCCAGAGAGCAGGCTGTCCCAGAGAGCAGGCTGTCCCAGAGAGCAGGCAGTCCCAGAGAGCGAGCAGTGTCAGAGAGCAGGCTGTCCCAGAGAGCGGGCAGTCCCAGAGAGCGGGCAGTCCCAGAGAGCGGGCAGTCCCAGAGAGCGGGCAGTCCCAGAGAGCGAGCAGTGTCAGAGAGCAGGCTGTCCCAGAGAGCAGGCAGTCCCAGAGAGCGAGCAGTGTCAGAGAGCGGGCAGTCCCAGAGAGCGGGCAGTCCCAGAGAGCGGGCAGTCCCAGAGAGCGGGCAGTCCCAGAGAGCGGGCAGTCCCAGAGAGCCGGCAGTCCCAGAGAGCGAGCAGTGTCAGAGAGCAGGCAGTCCCAGAGAGCGAGCAGTCCCAGAGAGCCGGCAGTCCCAGAGAGCCGGCAGTCCCAGAGAGCCGGCAGTCCCAGAGAGCCGGCTGTCCCAGAGAGCCGGCTGTCCCAGAGAGCCGGCTGTCCCAGAGAGCAGGCTGTCCCAGAGAGCGAGCAGTCCCAGAGAGCAGGCAGTCCCAGAGAGCGAGCAGTCCCAGAGAGTGTGCACTCCCAGAGAGCGAGCAGTCCCAGAGAGTGTGCACTCCCAGAGAGCGAGCAGTCCCAGAGAGTGTGCACTCCCAGAGAGCGAGCAGTCCCAGAGAGTGTGCACTCCCAGAGAGCGAGCAGTCCCAGAGAGTGTGCACTCCCAGAGAGCGAGCAGTCCCAGAGAGTGTGCACTCCCAGAGAGCGAGCAGTCCCAGAGAGTGTGCACTCCCAGAGAGCGAGCAGTCCCAGAGAGCGAGCAGTCCCAGAGAGTGTGCACTCCCAGAGAGCGAGCAGTCAGAGTGGGCAGTCCCAGAGAGTGTGCACTCCCAGAGAGCGAGCAGTCAGAGTGGGCAGTCCCAGAGAGCAGGCTGTCCCAGAGAGCAGGCAGTCCCAGAGAGCGAGCTGTCCCAGAGAGCCGGCTGTCCCAGAGAGCCGGCTGTCCCAGAGAGCCGGCTGTCCCAGAGAGCCGGCTGTCCCAGAGAGCAGGCAGTCCCAGAGAGCAGGCAGTCCCAGAGAGCGAGCAGTCCCAGAGAGCGGGCAGTGTGAGAGAGCGGGCAGTGTGAGAGAGCGGGCAGTGTGAGAGAGCGGGCAGTGTGAGAGAGCGGGCAGTGTGAGAGAGCGAGCAGTCCCAGAGAGCAGGCTGTCCCAGAGAGCAGGCAGTCCGAGAGAGCAGGCAGTCCCAGAGAGCAGAGAGCGAGCAGTGTCAGAGAGCGAGCAGTGTCAGAGAGCGAGCAGTCCCAGGGAGTGTGCACTCCCAGAGAGCGAGCAGTCAGAGTGGGCTTCCCAGAGAGAGTGCACTCCCAGCGAGCAGGCTGTCCCAGAGAGCGAGCAGGCTGTCCCAGAGAGCGAGCAGGCTGTCCCAGAGAGCAAGCAATCCAAGAAAGCAGGCTGTCCCAGACAGCGAGCAGTCCCAGAGAGTGTGCACTCCCAGAGAGCGAGCAGTCAGAGTGGGCAGTCCCAGAGAGCGAACAATCCCAGAAAAGCAGACAGAAGAGAGACAGCAGGCTGTGTGAGAGAGAGAGAGAGACTGCCCAGAAATCTCTCTCGCCTAGAGAAATGGATGTCCAGAAAGCAGGTTGTCCCAGAATGAGGCCTGTGTCAGAGAGCCGCCTGCTCCAGAAAGGGGGGTCCTCCTTCCTAGAGAGACAGCGGCCCCAAAGAGACAGCTGCCCCAGAGAGAGAACTGTCACAGACACAGGACTCCCCGTTAGCTGCCACGTTTTTGCTCTCAGTCATCAAGTGGGGCTGAAATGCCAGAGATGCTGTAAGAACACGAAGCGCGGGCTCCAAGCAAGTTGTACAAACACGAGGGGCTACTCTTCAGGGGGCGTGTTCTGAAATGCAGTGGCACGCCTGAAGCTTCTTTGGAGTTAAGGGGGTCGTGGAGGGGGGCACATTGGCACCTCTTCACCCCTCTCGAGCGTCTCCAGTACTCAACACACTTCTCAGCTGCTTTCAAACGCTGGTGAAGCCGGAAGAGCAGAAGCCAAGAGAGATAGGAATGTTGCCAAGCACCATCAGCCAAAAAAACACGACGCACAGGAGGAAGAGAGAATATTTTAGTTTCCTATTACAAAACGCCTAAGGAAATGGGCAGGCAAATATATCCCTATAATTTATTTTTATGGCTACAGACCTGGCTGGTTTGCAAAATCGGATGTCAGTTTAAACAAAGGAGCCTTGCCTCGCTGCCAACCTGTAACTGTGGCCTCACCAAGGATCTGAAGAGGCCGCCTTCCCCGACAGGCGGGCACCCCCTTCCCCGGCAGGCGGGCACCCCCTGCCCCGACAAGCGAGCACCCCCTTCCCCGACAAGCGAGCACCCCCTTCCCCGACAGACGGGCACCCCCTTCCCCGACAGGCTGGCACCCCTTTCCCCGACAGGCTGGCACCCCTTTCCCCGACAGGCTGGCACCCTTTCCCCGACAGGCGGGCACCCCCTTCCCCGACAGGCGGGCACCCCCTTCCCCGACAGGCTGGCACCCCTTGCCCGACAGGCGGGCACCCCCTTCCCCGACAAGCGAGCACCCCCTTCCCCGACAGGCGGGCACCCCCTTCCCCGACAGACTGGCACCCCTTGCCCGACAGGCGGGGTGCCCTTCCCCGACAAGCGAGCACCCCCTTGAGCTGTCCGTCCCACCGAGCGCTGCTCCCAAATACTGCCCGTTCTTCATCAACCGAGTCATGCACTGAAGCAAGGCCCGTGGCTAAGAACAAACATGTCACTGACATCACAGTCACTTGTTCGCTACTTTTTTGTCATGATAAACAAAACTAACAAACAATCAATAACTCAAACCTGCCACCAATTCTTCTAACATAACAGGGCAGCAAAGTGAAAACAAGCATTTTCAATGCAACGGGTCTCGCATTTGCTCGAGTTAGAGCTATTGGCATAAACTCCTAACCGGACTTTTCTTGCCACACAAAAGAAAAGAAAAAAAAAAAACAGCGTGATTGCACTATGTAAAATGCAGCGGATCGTGATGAAACTAAAAACGGAAAAACTGAGCACAATCGTGCTATGTAAACCCACGCGCAGCGTGGAAAATAAACGGATAAAGTAGTCCAGAAACCATGCCCAAAACATCGAGCCTCCTATGTTTTCAGTAGTTTACCGGTGCTGTGTAGGTGGGCTAAACACCGGAAAAGGGCTGAGCTATGCATACCTTTCACAAATGAAAGCAAGCGGATTGTCAAAGGCAAGCCCACCAACCAATGAAAGTGACTGACGTGACATGGGCGTGGTTGAAAGCCCAAAGAGATTACTACAGGGGACGGATCGCTTTGCGCTCACCCCTAACAAGCATTGCCAAAGTCAGTAGGTCTCGCCTTTCTGATGACAGAGCTAAGTATTGTCATTTACTATTTACAGCACTGGAACGGATGTTTTGGGCGTTAATGCTCCGCAGCAGTCCAGATAATAGATTTATGGGTCTCCTAGAGAAAATACATTTCTTTTCCAGTCACTAAAGGTACACCTTCAGCAGCCTACTCCTCCCGTGGCGCTATAAATGCAACCCATGTCTGTCAAAGCCCAGGTTTTTATGCAACATATGGAAGACAGGAGAGTATAGAAAACCAGCCTGATAACGTGTGGTCCTTAGTAAAGCCTGGCAAAGGCATGCCTGCTGCTTACGGATCAACTAGAAGGCATGGGGAGGTGGAGGCAGTACATGCACTCCCATGGAGCGGCTGAAGAAAAATAAAAAGTAGTTTGGTGTTGTGAACCCTGGAGGATAGAACTCACCCAATCAAAAGAAAGATAAATCACATAGGCAACAGGGGTGGGTGGGGCTGTGTGGCAAGCAAACAGACAACGCAGGGTAATCGGGAGGGACTGGGGGCAAGCATATGGATAACAGAGGGTGGTCGAGAGTGGATGGGGCAAGCAGGCAGACCACAGAGGGTGGGAGCCAGTGCTTAATTTGTGGCAGTATTTTCCGGTGCTCGGCAACAGCACTTAATTCCTAACACCGGCACATTTTTAACTGACAGTCCACCACACAGTAGCACTGTCTGCCTATTTTCAATGGGGCACATCTGTTTAGCAATTCAATATACACTAAATACTAGTAATACCGCTAGCAGAGAGTCCAGGCTACTAGTAGTGCCATTTGCACCATCCGCAGGGGCAGTTAGAGGGTTGGGGAAGGGCGGCGGGTACAAGCTGCCTTGGTATCCTAAGTGGTACCTTAGGCATTTCCAAATTTTTTGTAGAAATTGAGCACTGGTGGGAGGGGCGGGGAACAGGAAGCAAGCAGACACAGACAACAGAGGGTCAGTGAATGGAAGGAAGTAGAGGAGGAACACAGAGAGGGGAAAGTACATGAAAGAGAAAACTTAAATGCACACAATACTGTAGCAGATTTAAACAAAAATAAAAAAGTAGCACCTGAAAAAATGTGCAGTGGAACAACACAAGTAATGCATGCATGCTCCAGGGGAGGGATAAACAAAAGAAGATTTAGGAAGGCTATGGAAGATAACCAATAAGAAGCAAGCAAATGACAGTAACAATGAACCTGACCAATGATAACGAATGGGCAGGCTATAAACCCCCTGTAAGAAAACAGAAAGCACTGTGACTATGCAAGTCATTGTTTTAAACTTGCATTACACAAACTGTAAGATAGAGTGCTACACAATGCTTAAAAAGATACAATGGTGCTTCCAAAATACAGCGCAGCATTTAAGAAAAATGGTGCTGCATCCAATGCGGTGCCACTTTTCTTGTGCCCCCTGCACCTCCTAACACCATCATGTGTGCGCCGTATTTAAGATACGGTGCACCATGGTGGTAGTTAGAACAATAGCGTAAACATTTTTGACGCTATTGTGGCGCTTTGCTACACTAGCGTAAACATTTTTAACGCTAGTGTAGCAAAGTGCAAGGAGGCCCATTGATTTTAATGGGTGCGTCATTTTAACGCCTGCTCTGAGAAAATCTTTTAAATTTCACTGCACCATTTTTTCGGGCCTCTTACCGGGGAAACGCCCCTTTGCATACAATATGCCAGGCACAGGCATAATGTGGGGCAAGGAGTTACAAAGTGGTGCAAAGCATGCATTGCACTACTTTGTAAATATGGTGCGGGGAAAAGGCCACCTTAACGTTAAAAAAAATTACGTTGAGGCGGCGCTAAAGTGGTGCAAGGTGCTCTTAAATCTGCTCCATAGTTTTTAGTAATAACCAGACTGCACATGATGTATTTTTTAGGGCCGAGTGCGCAAGCACTCCGACCCTGTTGGAATCTCTCCCTGTAGAAAGTGGTGGGCTTTTAACCACGCCCACCACTTTCGTTAGTTTGTGGGCTTGCCTTTTACAATTCGCTTGATTTCATTAGTGAAAGGCATGCATATGTCATGCCTTTTCCGGTGTTTAGCCCTCCTCGAGTGCACCGGCTAACTACTGAAAACATACGAGGCTCCATGTTTTCAGCATGGTTTCTGGACTACTTTCTCTTTTATTTCCTACGCAGCGTGATCGCGCTCCTTTTCTTTCTTTCTTCAATTTCCGTGGCAAGAAAAGTCCAGTTAGGAGTTTACAACGCTAACAGCTGTAACTCGAGGAAATGCGAGACCCATTGCATTGCAAATGCTTGTTTTGATATAGCTGTCCCTTAAAAGCAAGCGCTTCCCAGCTCATCTGGTAACTCCCTTGCACTACCACCCAAAAAGAGTAAACTTTTGTCACCCAGAAGCGCCAAGCACCCTTTACATTTGCAGATTAATCAGTTGCAAACATCTGCATTACTGTCAGGCAAGCAGGCACCTTAACAAGGCGTGTTTATTGTTAAGCTGTGTGCCCAGCGTTGGTTTCACAGCGCAGCAGATTCCCTGAATGAAACCTCAGTAGAATCATTTAATATCGCAATGGATCCTCCCAGGACGGTTGTCGTTTAAAGAAAAAAAAATAGGGGAACAGGTTTTCTTAAATTAAAAAAATACGAGCACATTGTGCCCTTTCGATCCCGCCCACTTCAACCACTGAGCAGGATAGCTGCTGAGAGCAGTAGGTGAGCTACAGATTGCAGCAGGGGAGCCGTAGAGTGCAGGAGGATAGATGCTGAGAGCAGTAGGACAGCTGCTGAGAGCAGTGGTGGAGCCATAGAGTGCCACATAGTAGCTGAAAGCAGCAGGATACCTGCTGAGAGCAGTAGGGGAGCTATAGAGTGCAGTGGGGAGCTGCAGAGAGCAGCAGGGTAGCTGTTGGGAGCAGTAGGGGAGCCATAGAGTGCAGCAGTATAGCTGCTGAGACCAGTAGGTAAGCCATAGAGTGCAGCAAAGGAGCTGCAGAGAGCAGCAGGTGAGCTGCAGAGTGCAGGAGGGGAGCAGCATGATAGTTGCTAGGAGCAGTAGGGGAGCTGCAGAGAGCAGAAAGATAGCTGCTGAGAGCAGCAGGGGAGCTGTAGAGTGCAGCAAAGAATTTGCAGAGAGCAGCAGGGGAACCATAAATTGCAGCAGGATAGCTGCGGAGAGCTCCAGAGTGCAGCAGGGGAGCTCTAGAGCAGTGGTTCCCAACCAAAGTATGGTAGCATTATTCTTGTGTTTTACTCTCCTTGTCACACATTTATTCTTATTGTGCTTCATCGTCCTAGTTATTGCAATATGTGTTTTATTATTTAAGATGCAGTTGCTTCAATAAAACCTTATTGAACTATACTCTGCCTCTGACTGTCCTTGCATATGTGAGACTAATGTAACTGAGAGAAACAGGTGAGATCTGAGTGACTACGAGCCCCCTGAGGAGTCATGTATGTCATGCGCCCGGTTTCCCAAATCATCCCTGCTCTTGGGTGGAGATGAGGCACTGCTAGTTAGCCTGAACAAACCAGTATTAGGTTGACAGGCGTCACCTGGAGCAGGTTCAGAGTCAGTCCCTTACAGTCCAGGCGATTGTGCCCCCAAAATCCAGTAGTCTCATTTAGATAATGAGAACCTATGCGATACTTATAATAATGTGCTTGTTCCAAGTAGACTACCTTTACAGAACTCTTTGCCTTTGTAACTTTTCTTTAATATGACACATTTTTAAAGTATTATTTTGCTACATTCTTCCAAATACCAAAAGTGTGGCATTATTTAAACACTGTACCACGTGGTTTTCAACTTTTTGACTTCTGCGGACCCCTACTTTACCATTACTGGAACTAGAGGACCATCAATCATTACTGGAGCCTGGGGACCCCCCCACTGAATCATTGCTGGGAGGCAAGGAACCTGGCTAAGCATTTTCAATGATTTGAACCGCAAATTAATAAAAAAAATATAGAAACAAGCATTCAACAAATACACAAATGATGAAATATTGTATTTAATGCATAAATGTAAAGTTCTCTAAAACTTTTTTAAGTTTTTCTGAATTCAGTTGAAGCCACTCATTGTCTATACTATATTCTGTTTGATGCATTTTCACTGCTCCCACAAATCAATCTAATAATATTAATTTACTTTTTAGCCACTCATTTCAAATTCCCTTACATTTACATAATGTTTTAAAATGTTTAACATGTTGCTTCTTTATTTCAATCCAGGCCACAGGTTATGGTCCACTGCTGTACTGCTTTGAAAGGATTAGTGTACAACAATCTGGCTTTCTTAAAACCCTTTTTCAAACTTTCATCAAATTCTCTGCACATCACACCCCGTTTTGGTTTTCTTATCTTTATTTAAACAGGTTTATGACAAGGGGTGTGTGAAATGTGCGCAATTTTTACTTCTGCACTATCCAAAATAAAAATAAAAATACCCTTTAGCATTATATTTTAGTACAAAATGCGTCCTGGTGTCAATTTCTGTTGTGATGAGGAATTTCGTGCTAAAAATAGTGCAAAAACACAATTACCGTGAACAACAGCTACACACTGGTATGCTGGTTGTTCCGCGCTCCTGTGCTATAATTATACCATAAACGATGGAATATTTACACAACGGGGCGTAATGGTAGAAATTCAGGAATTAAATGTAACGTGCATTATGTGAAATTCTAGTTATTGCCCCAGCACAATTTAAATGTCTTCCTCGACAGTTCATGCTCCTTTACCACTTTACACACTGCCTTTCAAACCTGGACGTGTGTGTTGGATTTGCATACTCACAGCATCAAGAACAGCATTGTTTCTGTGATGGCAAACTGTAAGAAAAAATGCATCCTTTTTGTTTTGATGCAGTTTCATTCTGCCTTTGACAACCAACACCACACAGTAAATTAATGGTGTGGTTTGGTCTCTCTACCAACCCATTAGTCTCAGAGAGATAGTTGGAAGACTTGCAATGATAAATGCCATTACCCCTAAGAATAATTTTCATCTGTCATCAATCTGCAAGGTACGGATTTAAGCATGCCACATTCTATAAGGATCTTGCTTTGGAATATTGTTGATTTAAAGGGTAAATTGCAGAACCAAGACTGGATGTCTTTAATATCTGTGTTTTCCATTCTTTGCATCCAGGTGACATGTTTTTTTACACATAAACGGGTATATTACGTATCACACTCCAGCAGTGCCTTCCCTTGTGGGAAGGGCTAAGGGCCGAATTTAGAGTTTCGCGGATGGGTTACTCCATTACAAATGTGAAAGATATCCCATCTGCTGTAATAAAATGTCCATAGGATATAATGGACTTATAATACGGCGGGCGGGAAATCTGTCACATTTGTGAGGGAGCAATCCCATCCTCTAAACTCTAAATCAGGCTCTAATTGAGGTTTGGCTACTTATGTCTCGACATAATTTCTGGGTACATTGGTAAGGGGTTTTCCTGAGTCCCCATTTTAGCACATAATTGTTCTTGAATTGTCTAGGGATTTTCGTATATATGTTTGGAATTTTTATAACAATGCAACTATTTCAGAAATATATAATATGATGCTTTGCCTTGCCAAAAAATTTCAAAACTATGCAATCTGCATCTGCTGAGGAATTGTATGTTGTTTGGGACAGGGATTTTAACATACATATATGTGCGCTTCAGGCTACAGAAATATGTGGCTATATGGATACGGATGATATGGGACAATCACATTTTGTACACAATGTATATGGAGAGGGGATGAACAATTTGCTATTTAAATTGAATCTTGTATTATACTACCTGTACCATTTGTATGCACCTTTTCAAGTAGAGGAATGAGGTCTACCCTTGACTCTATGATGATTACAAAAAGTTACGTTCTTATGTATGCAACTGTAAAACCTAGGTCAACTGTGTAAGTGACCTCAGCACCCAAAGTATTGACATCAAATCTCCAAGTGATCCTAAGTGGGCGAAACAAGTAGATCGGGTGAAAAATGTTAAAGTTGCCTTGACTAATGGCATAACACTAAGATGAGATTGCGTTGACCCTGTCGTGTTTCTACAAAGGTTGATTATGGATAAGAACACTGATATATGTAGGAGAAGGTTGGAGATGAAGAAATTAAAAATGCATTTAGGAAATCTCGAGTTCCATTGCACCAAGGCACACAAGCTATTAAACGAAGTACTTAAGAAAACCACCAGAAATAAGTAGGTTGTTATATCCAATAAGTAGACCTTTAGGGCTGTTCTTATACAAAGGAGGGAAAAGTTAAGGAAGAGGCTTAAATGGTACATACGGCAGCAAATTAGGCAAGGATTGTGCTTTATGGCAAGTGAATAATATTTTGCACTTTACAGTGCCCACGCCCCTACACTAGAGAGAGCCATCCGCCCTTACGACTGAGTATCACACTTTCGCAACATCTATTCTGTGCCTTAGAATGAATGGAGGCCATGTCCTGCGTCGGTATGGAACATCGATTATAGTCTCCCGGTGTTTGCATTGGATGAAGTAGTCATTACCTTTGAGCACAGTCGGAATAGAAGGGCTCCCGGGCCTGACAGTATCCTCAATGATGTCTTTAAATCTAACACAAATATATGGGGCCCACTTCTAACCTATGTTTTGAATTCTGTGTGTAGATCGAGCACCCTAGAAAAATGGTCCCTCTCAATGATAGTCCCACTATTCAAGAAGGACATTCGTGGGGATCCAACAAGCTATGACGCTATTTCTCTATTACACTCCCTGGTGAAAGTCGCAGCAAGAATTTTACTACCAAGAATAAAGGCTTGAGCGGAAGATCACCATATACTCTCGGATATCCAATATGGATTCTGCTGAACAATGTTTAAATTTAAATTTTCTTATTGGCTAATATACCCAGGTGACGATCGGGCCAATGTACCTGGCGATTATAGATGCCTGGTGTTTATAGAATTGGGAAGCATCTTCGGCTGTGCCAATCACAGTAAACTGTGGAGTATTTTGAGTAAATTGGGAATAAAAACCCCTGTAATCAGTCTTCTCAGGAAAATCTATTCAGGTATCAGTGCAAATGTATGGTTTAATATAAATGGGGAATGTTCCGAAGAGTATGGCATGTGCAGAGAGGTGAGACAGGTGTGTGTCCTTCGCCGTTTCACTTCACCCTATATATTAGTAATCTGGGCGGGATGTTGCAGAAATGATGTAGAATCTTGCCTCCAATCAGAGATCGCCGTGTTCCTGCCCTCCTTCATGCCGACGACGTGGACTTATGGCCCACAACCCCATTGTTCTGCAACAACTGATCAATGTCCTTGTGGATTTCATGGCAGATTTAGATCTGAGTACTAATTTGAGCAAAAACGTCATTATGAAATGCTATCCAAAAGCTAATAGATCCTGCCTATTTAAAGTAGGGAAGACAAATTATCCCTAACTTAAAACTTTCTCGTCTTTAGGGGTGTGTTTTAACATTCAAGGGTCCTGGAAATATCTTATTATATGAAAAGTCCAATTTATATAGTTTGTTACGCACTATTCACTTTTCCTGATTAACTGGGGATGAAGTCACCGTAAGAGATGGGCTTCATTTATAGGGCCGAATGCATTATGCATGGTGCAGGTGTCTGGGGTAAACTCTAATGTTAAGAATTTACAAACAGCAGAAAATGTTGCTTGAGGTTCCCCAGAGCTGTGCAACATTTCTCTGTCATCAAGAGCTAAGTATGATCTTAATAGAGGTTCTAACCAGGGATACAACCCACATTTTGAGGGATAAGATATGGGCTCATGAGGAGGCACTTCTTAACAGAGTGGTTGTCAATGCCTATCGATCGACCAAGCCACGGATATACCATGGATACAGCACATTAAGACTTTTTTTCTGAAAACCAGACATGTTTGTGGCACCAGAAACCTCTGTTGGAATTGGTAAAACTGAGATAAAAAATGCTTTGCATGAATTTGCGAAGTATAGTGTAATTTATAACCAATGACTGTTTATACCCGTGACTGCCTCCAACCCCATTTGGAGCAAGTAAATAACGTTCAGCACAGATTTGTTTCAGGGAGTTTAGGTGCCATACTGTTCATCGACTTGTAACATTTCCTAAAAGGAACATTTGGTATGTTCCACTAATGAAATGGCCCTGTGATTATTATTCTGCACAAAGCATCGTGCACATTTTTTTTTGTAAATATTAAGAAGTACAGGGAAGACGATTTGTTTTACCCACTTTAAGTAAAATACATTTTAGGCAATGCAGACCAGCTCTCATGTTCCTTCAGCAGCTATGTTCATCTGGGATTAGCTGTGCAATTGAGTGTTTGTATGAGAGGCTGTTTTTATTAGTTAAAAAATGGGTGATCTGCAATCTTAACTGTGTGCACATATTGATTATTGTGAATATTGTATTTATGAATTACTTATTCTTCTGAATTGACTGTAAGGATTTTCCGTGTATTGACTGTTGCTGACGATGACTTTTCATCTTATTAGATTTCAGTTCCGCTGCATTGAAAGTAAGCATAAAATCGTATAATCTGTTTGCAACATATAATCTGTTTGCAACACAAGCTACACGAAAGCCATGACAGAGCAGTGGTAAACATTTTTTTTCCAACATGTTTTTAGTGAAAGCGGCATATCACAATCCGGAGAGTGTAACATATAAGCATACATCATCAACGGTAATATACCGTAGCATCTACAGGCATTTTGGCATATATTGTGTGAAGCTTCAAGGTGATACCGTCAAGTGTGGATTAATGGATAGCACGGAAAACCCACAGTGCCTGACATAGTTACACTCTTTCAAGTCAGCATCTAGCTGGCGGTCAGTCCGTCCAGGGTAGTATTTCACTAAGACAATAGAAAGAAATTAAACTATAACAATAAAAGAAGAAAAAAAGAGGAAAGAAGAATCAACAAAGGGAGAAGCAGCAATCCGATCCTACATCAGCAGATACCCCCAGCATCCACAATTGACTCCCACTGGGAAAGGGAGTAAAAGCAGTGCGCCGGCGGGGATGGCAGGGGGAACCAAACATGCACAGTGAACCTTCTGAACATTGGTACATCGTCTGCAGCCTAATCAAATACGGTCTCATCATTCGTACAGGCTCACATAGAGCTCTGGGGTGTGGGGTTGGGCGCGCTACTGTAGCAAGCGCGGTCGTTTCCCAACTTGAGCGGTTGTCAACTTTACTTCAGGTTCCCAAGGGTGGTGCTTGTCCAAACTGCCACATACCATTTTGCATCCACTCTAACACATGTGAATGGTATTAAGTAAACCACCCCATCTACAGCAACCACGCTCAATTCTGCTTTACGATGGGCAGAAGGCATTACAGGCAGACCTCCGGTAGCCCTACACAGAAACATCTACTACTCTATCATGTATGCGGTCCATTCACGGACACTGGTATTCAGCTCCTACTCTTTGATCGAACATGAGCTGCTTACCAGCAAAATTAAGACTATTCTCCCAAAAGTCCATCAGCGGAACAAACATTTGCACGCACCATCCAGTTTGTCAAAAAGAAAAATCTCTCACAATTCCAAGTTCTTGCTAAAAGAAACCACTAGCCTTACCTTAAAACGTATGTTTTTCAGTCACTAGCCAGCTGCATAACTTGTAACCTGCTGGAAATCACTCTAACTTCTCTATTAACTGCCTTCTCTTCCTTCCCAAAAACATTTGCCAACTGCGAAGACGTCCGTTCTAGATCCTCACTGACCTAGGGCCTGATTACGACTTTGGCGGTTGGGCTACTCGGTCACAAACGTGATGGATATCCCGTCGGCCATATTACAAATTCCACTATATCCCATGGAACTTATAAAAATGGAGGGCGGGATATACGTCACAGTTGTGATGGAGTATCCCATCCGCCAGGGTCATAATCAGGCCACTCGTCTTTCCCTTAACAAATCTCTTGCATATGCAATCTGCCGCAAGGTTTCTTGCCCTAGGTAAATAAACACTTGAACTAAAATGTAAGCACCTGAAGCGCGGTTACCATGCTGCATGAATGAAATGTGAAATGAAACACTGTCCTATCCTTCCCATGCTCACAACAAATGTAAGGAGGCTACGCTCAGCTCTTAAAAGAACACGTGCTCCGGCCAGAACCATCCTTTTGATCCCCCCCAACACAAGCGAAAGCTTCAGTTGAAACAAGAGGAATGCGAGGTGGATCCCTTCAAAAGCTTAGATGAAATAAAATTATTCTTAAGCCATCAGCACTGCCTTCAACTGTGATGAATGTCTTCTGTTCCTACAACCAAAACTAAATTGGAGGCCTCGGTAATAGTTATTTTTGCCACACCAAACTGTCCCAGGCAAATATCTGCCAAGACAAATAGGCTGATTTTTAGGTCTCGCCTAGAAAGAGCTTGGGTTGTTTGTCTGTTGGGAACAAACAAATGTTATTAAATACACTTACGGCCAGATGTATCAAAATGCAATTTTGCATTTCCTAAATCGCAACTCCATAGAAAATGCTATTCAGGAAATGTAAAATGGCATGTATGAAATTACCGATTTCCTGATAGCGATTCCTACAAATTAGGAAACACTATTATGATATCGCAATTAGGAAATACCACGGCATTTGTTCCAATGGGCCAGTTTTGCATTTTCAAACTAGTGATTTCCTATTAGGGAATTGCTATTTTTGGAATGCTAAATCAAGGAAAACTATGGGCATAAGGCCCCCTGTGATGCACCCCAAAAATAGTGGTGCACATGTAGAGCACACATACTCCCTAGGGGCATGCATGTGCTCTACTGCATATTTTTTTTAAAGCATCTTTGGGTGCTTTTTTATATTGCACATGGTTACCATCGACTTGGAGTTGATGGTAATTGCATTTCCTAAGTGCCCAATTCACATTTAGAAAATGCTTTGTACATCTGAATACGAATCACAAATAGGTAATCCCTGTTTGTGATTTCCTTTTTAGGGGATCGCAAATAGCGATTTCTACTGGGTAGAAATCGGTAATTTGCAACCATTTATAGGGCTTTGTACATCTGAAAAGCACATTTAGCATTTCTTAACAGACCGAAATAGCGATTCAGACCGTAGAGATGCTAAATGGCTTTGTACATCTGGCCCTTGTATACTTTTGATCCAGGCCTCAGCTATGAGCGTCCTTCTCTACCTCAGTTTCTTGCTCCTGATTCAATGGTTTTTCTCTCTATTCTGTCTGTCCCACCGAGAGGATCTCATCTGTCTCCTTGTGTTTTGATTTGTTGAATTGTTTCTTTCCACTGCTGAAGACAGGGCCTTGAACTGCAGTGTTAGAGGGATCATCTGGTTTCTCACTCCTTGCTCCCACTGCTCTCTGTCCGACCTCTCCTCTGTTTATTTCACGCCCATATCACTTCGGTGTTGTCTTGGGCAGCCAAAGCTCCAACTAGTTCTAATAAAGCGGAGGGCAGCATTTTTAGATGCTTTTTTAGACCATTCCTAGATGACCACAAATGAATGCACATTTTTTTACACTGTTTATGGCAAATATATATTAAGACTGTGGATCGCGCACACGTTCATATGCTTGGATGGCCATCTTGGAATGGTGTTTCATAAATCTTAACAAAAACATGCCAAGATGAGAGCCATGTAAGCACATGTAATGGAATCATCATGGAATTTTTTTTTGCCATACCAGTCCAAGCATGTGCATGGTTATGCCCACATGATCTTCATTCTTGCAATAGTTTATGGCATAAATAATGACAAAATATTTACAGGAATTAGCCTGGTGTTGCAAGCTAGAATTATTGGCTTTGCCACTGCTTATTTTAGCTATGCTCCAAATCCTAAGATACTGTCGGAGTTTTTTTCATCCTACGGGAGAGCTACTGTGCCTTTGCAATAAACAAAATCAGTAATGAACAGTATTCTTTGAAACCGATGTATGTAAAGCGATACTGATTGCACTGCTCTTCTAGTTTACTCCAACCTTGCTGAGTCCATGACCTAAATAGTCAATACTGGCAACTTTGGTGGACGGGTTACTCCGTCAAGAGCAGGACGTATTACAGTTCCCATAGGATAAAATGGGATTGTAACAAGGCAGACGGTATAACTGTCACGTTTGTGACGGAGCAACCCCGTCCACCAAACTTGAAATCAGGCCCTTAGTCTTGATGCAGTGAAACACTGCAGCTGCCAACATCAGACAAAACCACAGTGCTGAACACAGTACTCCAATATATGATGCAAAGATCATAAGATAATGCCTCTAAACTCTCAATAACATATACTGTGCATGTATGCATGCACGCCCTCACACACACACATTATCTAGTACTCCAAGGGGTGACAGAGAATTTAAGCTACCACAGAGAGAGCCCCACCAGTGAACAGCAGACTATGTAAGGGATGAAGTCTGCAAGACACCCAGGAGGACAGGGCCAGAGATGAGAGTGAAGAACCTAGCATACTTCTTTGCCTTACATATTTTCCCAGATACTGCAGACGCGGACTGCCTTTCACCGATGCACGGTTTGGCTAAAATCCAAATGCACGTGCAATGATTCCACGTATCAGAAGACTAGGCTAAAAGGTAATTCTCCAATAGATGCAGGTCTGGACCCTCACTTTGATGTCAGCTTAGAGCCTTTGGGTTCAGTCTGCAGATACTTTTTTTTCGGATCAGAAAACATTTGACCCCTGCTATTTAGCAGAATGGCGCCAGGGTGCGTCTACAAACAGCCAACCTGCATACTCTCTGTGTAATAATGATATTGTTACACTTGTGTTTATTCCTGTTATGAGTCGGTCACCCAACCGCTGTCACGCATAGACGTATAATCACACAGGAACCCTCCCTTATGTTATGGGTACTATCACCCCGGGAGGGTGTCCTGGTGCTGATGCGGGTGGAAGTCTGACGAGCAGGCTTATTTGAAGAGCCAAGTCTTTTGCTTCTTGCAGAACCCAAGAATTAAAGGAAGGGGCTCTGAGGTTTAAAGGATGATCGTTCCAGGCTTTAGGAACCACGTGGAGAGGGTCCAACCTCCAGTTCCGGTTCTTTGTGTGTGTGACTTGTGTGCAGGTAGGAGTCCGAACAAGCATATGTGTCCAACAGGAGTGTGAAATGAGATTGGGCTGTTGAGGTAGGCTGGACCTGTGTTGGGTACCACAGTAGTTCCCAACCAGTGGCGTGGGGGCTCCTGGGGGTCCGCAACCCTCCTCTGGGGGTCTGCGACTGCTTAGAAAATTAAATTATATTAAAAGATTAGGTCCACAGCTTTTAGCAATGACTCAGTGGGGGCACCCGGATTCGCAAAAATAAATTCAGTGGGTTCTAGTAATGATAAAGTGAGGGTCCACAGAAGTCAAAAAGGTTGGGAACCGCTGGTGTAGCGCTTTGAAGGTGTGTGAGAGTCTGCGGCGTAGAGCGTATTCATATGAACCATAATTTTGCAACCACAATGTACTTGTTGATGCTTACTACACATATATGTAACTGTTGTATTCTGCAATTAACAACTTTCCCTCAATCAGTGGGGATGGTCTGCATTTTATAAAACTACAGATAAATAAATAATCAAGTTTCCAACCCCGCCAACAGGTGGCAGAGTGCACCCGAGGATGCCGGAATGGGGGAGCTGAACAGAACCAGCACTTTGCAGCGTGGTCACTGCAATCAACACACCAAGTGTTCACACAACATGTTTATTCACAGCAAGCGCACACCCGTTTTTAGATATGGGCAGGAAAGTACATGAAGGTTACTTCCTGCAAAGTGTCACTTTTATTTAAAACAAAAAAGAAACAATGCAGAGGATTTACGGGGTGGCTTTTCATAAATTGGTTACTAAAAACGTCTGCGAAATGTAAAACGTCCCACGTGACAAATCAGTTGTGTAGTATCCATGTCACACAGTTAGAGGCTCAGCAGCGCTGGAAACTGAAACAATGACGGCCTTTAAAGCCATTTCTGTGGATTCTCCTCGGCGGTGTTATTCTGTTACCCGGTAACACACTTTTTGGCGAGAGTTCACGACGTGTAAGGAGGGTCCCGTTACGTCCCGGCTCTCGTGTTCTCTCTGCTCTTTGATGTATTGAAATGGTGGGCCATGCGTTCACACCTCTAATTGAGATGTAACTGGCTTTTCCTCCCAGGAAGTTGAAAGATCAAACAAGGCTGCAGGAGTGTAACTTTTAATTTTACGCGGTATCGAGTGTTCTGTTTTTAAATCTTCGGAAAACGAGGACTTGAGCGGCGTGTGGCCCTGGAGAGAGGGCCCCAGGATTGAAGAATTAGAAATGGCTTCTTCAGGACGCAGCAGGCCCCGACCTCCTGCGTTCACAGAGAGGAGGCTTTTGCCTACTTCTGGAGAGAAGAGAACGAGAAAAGGAGGTCCCTCCCCGGCGGACTGGTCCTGCAGGTTTTATGCATGACATTTGCATTTTTTAAAAGGGAACTTGAACAGCAAAGACGCCTGCAGGGAATTCATCAATCACGGCTGTAACTGAACGTGTTGTACACCGGTCATTTGCTTACAATGGTGTTTTCGAATAATTTAATCTGGAAACTGTAGCAAAAACCAGTTGGCTTTGATCGGATTTTACAAAGCCCCCCATCACCGATCATGGGCAGCATGCGTGCATTCAGAAGAACAGGCATGTGAGGGGTACACAGGGTGATGAACTGTGACACCAGAACCTGCACTTGGTGATAAAATAGGCACCCCATTAACAAACTCTTAGTGGGCTAGAGCTACGGAAGAACCCTTAGAGTTATGCTCTAATAACACAAAGTCTGCTCACATATCCACCGACCATCAGAGCTACCGTAGATCCCTTAGAAATATGGTCCATTCACAAGCTCTTAGTGGACTAGAGCTACGGAAGAACCCTTAGAAGTGTGGTCTAACGACATAAGGTCTGCTCACGTATCCTCCGACCATCAGAGCTACTGTAGGTCCCTTAGAGATATGGTCCATTAACAGTGCCTTAGTGGACTAGAGCTACGGAAGAACCCTTAGAAGTGCGGTCTCATGACATAAGGTCTGCTCACGTATCCACCGATCATCAGAGCTACTGTAGGTCCCTTAGAGATATGGTCCATTAACAGTGCCTTAGTGGACTAGAGCTACGGAAGAACCCTTAGAAGTGTGGTCTAACGACATAAGGTCTGCTCACGTATCCTCCGACCATCAGAGCTACTGTAGGTCTCTTAGAGATATGGTCCATTAACAGTGCCTTAGTGGACTAGAGCTACGGAAGAACCCTTAGAAGTGTGGTCTGATGACATAAGGTCTGCTCACGTATCCACCGATCATCAGAGCTACTGTAGGTCCCTTAGAGATATGGTCCATTAACAGTGCCTTAGTGGACTAGAGCTACGGAAGAACCCTTAGAAGTGTGGTCTAACGACATAAGGTCTGCTCACGTATCCTCCGACCATCAGAGCTACTGTAGGTCCCTTAGAGATATGGTCCATTAACAGTGCCTTAGTGGACGAGAGCTACGGAAGAACCCTTAGAAGTGCGGTCTCATGACATAAGGTCTGCTCACGTATCCACCGATCATCAGAGCTACTGTAGGTCCCTTAGAGATATGGTCCATTAGCAGTGCCTTAGTGGACTAGAGCTACGGAAGAACCCTTAGAAGTGTGGTCTGATGACATAAGGTCTGCTCACGTATCCACCGATCATCAGAGTTACTGTAGGTCCCTTAGAGATATAGTCCATTAACAGTGCCTTAGTGGACTAGAGCTACGGAAGAACCCTTAGAAGTGTGATCTAACGACAGAAGGTCTGCTCACGTATCCACCGACCATTAGAGCTACTGTAGATCCCTTAGAAATATGGTCCATTCACAAGCTCTTAGTGGACTAGAGCTACGGAAGAACCCTTAGAAGTGCGGTCTTATGACATAAGGTCTGCTCACGTATCCACCGACCATCAGATGTAAGGTAGGTTCCTTAGAAATATGGCCCATTAACAGACTCTTAGTGGATAGAGCTATGGAAGAACCCTTAGAAGTGTGGTCTAATAACACAAGGTCTGCTCAGAAACCCACCGACCATCAGAGCTACTGCAGATCCTTTAGAATTAGGAACCATCAACAGATTCTGTGTTGGTTAGAGCTACTGAAGATCCCTTAAGTTTAGGGCCCATTACGATACCCTATAAGAAGTTGATTCACAGCTACTACTAATAGTTTTAGAAAGTGCGTGATAACCCCACCTTTAATCCTTTCTAAATGTGTTTACAACAGGTGCCAGTATTACCAAATTAAACTGTACACAATGTAAAGGCCTTGGAAGAATGAAAGGTCAAGTTGATCTTGCTGGTATGCAAACAAGCAACCTTCATGTCGCCCAGAACTGAGCATTAAATGCTCTCCTGTCTAATACATCTTGAATGCCCAGACCACCACACTGAATGCTCAGACCACCATCAACGGGCAAGGCTGAATACTAAATATGCAGAGTAGCTTCACTAAAAACAAGCATAGGCAAAGACAATCAGTGCCTCCCTTCGAACTTGCCAATGCAGAAATAAAAGAAATGGTTACTACTAATGGTGAACATCATCAACAAAAAAGGGCAATGATGTGTACATGTACTTCATCATCACACATGCGAACAATGGCACCAAAATTCTACGGTAGCCTAGCATCATGACGTATTAATGTGTATACATCACACATGCACACGATAAGACATCTGCTGTTTTACATATTTTTTTAAGTTATCGTTGCAAGCTGGCAGATGCGCAACTTGGAGCAGTAAATAAAAACAAGCATTTGCAATGCAATGGATATCGTGTTTGCTTGGATATCGTGTTTGCTTGCATTAGAGCTATTAGCGTTGTAAACTCCTAACCGGACTTTTCTTGCCACATAAACTAATAATGAAAAGTAAAACAGTTTCACATATGCAAGCCGATGTTTGCCAAGGGAGTGAAGGAGACACAGAAAAGGAAACAGAAGTTAGCACACAGTGAAACTTATCGGGAAAAGTGCAATTATCCATGTAACCAGCAAAAGTGCAATTATCCATGTAACAGGACTGATCATGCAAAGCGCTTGACTTCTGTCTAGCAACATCACGCTGCGCAGGAAATGAAAAGAGAAAGTAAGTCCAGAAACCAGCTTAAAACATGGAGTCTCATATGTTTTCAGTAGTTTACCGGTGCGCTCGAGGAGGGCTAAACACCAGAAAAGGCATGACATATGCATGCCTTTCACAAATGGAATCAATCAATTTTTACAAGGGAAGCCCACAAACGAATGAAAGTGACGGGCGTGACCTGGGCGTGGTTAGAAGCCCACAGAGAGATTACAACATGGTCCAGAGCGCTTGCGCGCGCTCGACCCTAAAAAATGTGCATGAAAGCGCATTTTCACAAAAGAGGGCCTTGACAGCAAACTGCAGCCGCTGGTCCCTCCAGAAAAATAGAAAAAATAAATCAAAACAAAGCATAGGACAGGGAGATGCGGGGGGAGGGGGCAATGGAGAAGCAGGGGATAAGAGATTTCCAGTAAACAAAGCCAACAATGACCAGGGAGGAGCAATGGAGGGACTTGGAGGTGGGGCAGCAACAGCACAGAGCGGAGGTCTAAAGGGAGATACAGCACACAGAGGAGAGAGGTAGGAACGAGAAAACAGAGATCGGTAAAAGCAAAATAAACAAGCATAGGCAAAGCCAATAGGTCTCACTTTTCAATTGTGTCACCTGACCTTTTGGGCGTCTAGGTGCTGAAGGAAAAGGGATGTGCATCATCCACAAAAAGGTACATTCAACCATCCTGGAATGCAAGATCACCTTCACCAGTGGGTCTCTTGATGTCTGCTCACCACCATCACCAGATTGGAGAACAGGCAATACAGGATGGAGAAAAGGAGTCCTCCCTTCCCAGGTCTGCACAACTCCTTCCCACCTCCACTTTCAGGGGGAGATGAAGAACGGTTGGCGACCCATCTCATGGAGCAATGCCGCATGTCTACTTAACCCCTTCCTTCTTGCTTCCCAACTTCCCCTAAAGTAACCTCCCGCTTAGTCCTTCTTCCATGGCTACAGCACTCTTCTAGTCTTTTTCCCATTATCACACTCTTCTTCTATTTATACTCCCTTCACTATTCCAACCCTTGTACACACCACCTTTTGTTTGTGGGTAGGCTTGTGCTTCATAATTCACTCTCACCCACAGATACCTGCTAAGTGAATCTAAGTAAATACAAACGTTTTTCAGTGCAGATTAGTGTTTTGCTCACTGAACATGCTATATGTGCTGGACAAAGTTATGTGCCATATGACCATTAATGTATATACCATATTGCTATTGTCCTACATTGCAAAAAGAAGCCACGTCTACTCCACAGACCTGAACCACAGTTCCTATTCTGCGGCATCAAATGGTAAGTTATATGTTTTCATGACCACTTGGAATGACCACGCCTGCTATGCACAAGCGTCCTGTCCATCACGCCTCTTCACGTCAAAGTTCACGCTCGGGCGCATCGATGAGAAGGATAGGACACACCCCACAACTCTGGCCCACACGCACAGCGACTACACTGCCCTAAAAGGCCATAAGCCCACTCTTCCATCCGTGGCACTCACGTGGAGTAGCAGCTACCCATCCGCAGAGCCCATCAGCCATTTGTCAGAAGCACTACATAAAAGCAAATACAATACAAAACCATTGTGCGACCAACATCTACTCGCCTATCTGCAAAACCACTAAAGGGAACCATCTTGTAAATTCCATTAAATATGGTACGGGGCACAGTTCATGCGCCTGTCGCATGTCACTAATTAAATCATTATTACCAATCCCACAATATGTTACCAGCCCAACTCCCAATGTTCTTGCCTCCTGCTGAAGCCATGTAAGGCACGTCCTTCAGAAGGGCTCTGATTTAACAAATGTTATCATTATCATATTTTGTACACCAGCCCATGAATCATTCATCCTGATTTGAGGGGCAGGCTGGTGTATTTTAGAGTACCCTACTTTGAAACTGGTGTCATGGCCTACCTAAGAAAAATATGTTTGCACCAGATATAAAGGATATATAACAAAATTCAAAATACAAATAAATATTTAGGTGTGCCAGATAGCTGGGGTTGTGGTACATGCAAAGCATTTTAAACAAGCATGGTTAAAAGTTAGCAGGGGAAAAAAAAAAACACACAATGACAACACATTATTCCCATTAGGAGAAAGAATGCTCAAGCAATGCCCAATGGCTTTATATTTCGAAACAGGTTAAACTAGTTTAAACAAGCAAAGCAAATGCAACCACAATTCTCTAGTAATCAGTAGCGCCGTGAGTCTCTGCATCAGCCCTTACCCTAGTGAGACTGTCTGCCACGTCGAGAAAAATCCCAAAAGCAGTTGAGATAAATCTGTGAAAACGTAATAAACGTGCACGGCTTCTGGAGCCCAGAAGCGGTGTCTCCCCCAGACCTGGGGGGTATACAACATTACCTCTACGGGCCCTGTGCGGTAAATATTTGCACGTACAACGTGCTGGCGCTCCAGATCTCAGTGAGTATGTAAACGCATTTAAAAAAATGACCATCCAACTCCCAAACGGCACCTGATAAAAACAAAAAAAATCGTAAACGGCCTCCTGGACGTTTTCTCCTAATTTGGAGTAAATTTACATTTAAAAAAACATCTCAGCGGTACAGCAGTTTGCACATTGGTAACGTATGTGTGCGAAAATACTTGGAAAACAGCATATGCACTTGCTAAGTGTTTTTTCTGTTTTTCTACACAGGGAAATCTTTCTCCACACCTTAAACAATGTTGTCGGGCTCAATAGGGCCACGATGGGGTTTACTCAGGTCTCTAACAAAAGTATTTATCCGCCCTATCCAGTTCCGGCCAATCTTTGAGAACATCCACCAGGTCTCATGTCTGTGGGTGTTCAGCACAGTTGCATGGCTTCCCTTCCATTTAAAGCCCACTTGCCGGCCATCGGAGCAGATCTGGACCTATACATACAATCAACATCTGTGCCTCGGTAAGAGCAGAGGGCACCTATTTTGACTCCAACCTTAAAATGGAAACCCAGACGAGTAATGACAGGAGTGCGTTGGGCGGAGGGGCCATTAACCTCCTAGGGCAGTGGTTCCCAGCCTGTGGTCCGGGGACCCCTGGGGATCCGCGAAGCCTTCTCAGGGGGTCCGCGACTGCTTAGAACATTACAAAGTATTAGCAAATATTGTCAAATTAAGTCCCCAGCTTCCAGTAATGACTCAGGCGGGGGACCCCGGATTCCAGTGATGATTTAGTTGGGGTCCCTGTCTTCCATTAATGTTAAAGTGGGGGTCCACAGAAATCAAAAGGTTGGGAACCATTGTCCTAGGGCAAATACTGGGTCAGCATCTACATCAAAGCACCCAGGGTTGGTCTCCTGCTCGTTTAAGGTTTGCATCCTGAGCTTCATTAACATGATGCAGGGAAAAAAAACAAGCATTTGCAATGCAATGGGGCTCGCATTTGCTCGAGTTAGAGCTATTAGCTTTGTAAACTCTTAATCCGACTTTTCTTGCAACATAAATTGAAAATTAAAAGGAAAACAGTTTCACATAAGCGAGCTGATTCAAAGCACCACGGCCGACCATGAGCATCAGCGTGAAGAGACACACAAAACGAAAAAGAAGTTCGCTTGCAGTCAAAATTATCGGCAAAAGTGCAATCATCCACGTAACGGGGGCGATGGCTCAGGCGGTAATAAAACCTCCCCATGGAGGGACAAAGGTAAATCATTTACCAATGTCATCAAAGGATTTTTGAAGGGGCAAGCCCACGAACGAGTAGTAGTGATGGGCGTGAGGTGGGTGTGGTTAAAAGCCCAGATACATCCCAACACGTCAGAAACGCAGCGCTTGCACGCCGCTATGCTCAACCTAAAAAAGTATTGCTGGAACTGAGCAGTGCAAGACACCTACTGTTCTGCTTCTCCTCTCCATCAGTTGCCCACAAAAAACTAACAGCAAGCTTAGCCTGTGTCAGGCTGTACCACAATATGATATTTGAAGCCAGACAGCCTCTTCACTGTGCCCCAGATACTGGTGGGGTACCAGTGGAATTACATGGCAATAATCTGCTCGTCACTTTAGAAGTGTCCAACCCCGTGTGGTCAAAGGGCACCAGACATCACCTGTATGGAATATTACCCATTTATGTCATGCTCTCACAAAAGCTTCTGAAGTGAGTAATTTACCTATTACAAATATACAACAATGTGCAGTTACACTGTGAGAGAAGGAATAAATAGAAATCAAAATGACAGCTATATTGCCCATAACAATATCTGACAACATCAAATAAATGGTCTAGCTGTGCTTAGTGAGTGAGACAGGGGCCTTCACCATATGACAAAGCTACACATGCACTAATTTCTTCAGATGGCCAAAAAGAAAGCATCTTTTGAAAATACTTATTTTATCGCACCAACCTAAAAAAAAAAAAAAAATAAGTAGTAACAGTAGAATTTTCAGTTACTTAAAACTATTTTAACAACTTTGGATTAATCAGTATGGCATAAGACAACAATCATCCTTCATGATCACATTTGGAACATCCCTTTCACCATGCAGTGTACATCTTTTGGAAACACGTCTCTAAACCATAAGTTTCAATTCATTTCAATGCACCTTTTCAGATTGTATTTAAGAATTTATTTCTGAATCCTTAATTCCAGTAGCTCTTAGTACCAACATCTAAAAAGGTCACGAACCCCATGAGTGGCTGCTCCTTTTAAGCAACCTCTAAAGCCTCTACAATGGAGCCACTCTGGAGCCTAAAACATTGGGGACAAATAAAGGAGTCTTAACATGATCGACTCTAGCCAGTTACACAATATTTGCATTTGATTAGTTACTCCATATCCACACAATCTAAAATGCCATGTGATATTCCTGTATTTATTCCCTTGCACTTCTAAATTCCTTTAATAGGAAGCACTGCAAGTCTAAAGCACTTCAATTTACATGTAATTTGTGAATGTATATTTGCTTTGAAAGTATATCTACAATTTAAATTCTTCAAAAGTTGGAAGAACATATTTGGCAGGTTTCTTCATGCTGGTCTCCATACTTTGAAAACAAACAAGGCTAAATGTGTTGCAGGCCTTCTCTTGATACCTTACCCAAGGGTTTGTGTGTACTGTATTGATATTTTAAACTCGGGCCACAAACCAAGTGACACGGAGAACCTACTCATAAAGCCACGTGTACAGTGATGAAAAAATATAAAAGGGCTTTAAATAGTCATGTATTAGATGCTCATCTAATCCTCACTAATTCCTAACCTTATGTGACAAATAACACACAATTTTCACTTTGTCATCCATTACCAAACAAGAAATCATTCAGCAGTCTTACGTGAAAAAGTGAGCTCCCTTCTTCCCCACCATTTATTGCTTCCATATCAGTAATGAAGATAATTAGAATTAGGTAAAGATAAACAAGCGCGTATTATTAGTTGATCATTAAAAAGTGACACCCAACTATTATAACTGAACCTTTGTCAGCTTGGACTAAGGTATACAGGTTTGCAGTAGCACATCATGCTTAGACCAAAAGATATCTGTTACCATACAGGGAACAGTTGCTGCTTATTAATCTGAGAATGGCTATGAAGCCATTCGCAAACAATATGAAGTCCACCTTTCACAGAGAGAAACATTATTTACTAATGTCGAAAGGGAAAGATGACTGCCTAACTATCCAGGAGCAAGCAGCCTAATAAATTCACCCCAAGATCTGACCGAGCAATCCTAGATAGAGAATCTAAAGAACCACAAACCTACACCCAGGGATCTGCAGGACTCCGTCAACAAAGTAAACTCTCAAGTTTGTGGTTCTCACATTAGGAAATAACTGAACAAGTATGGTTTTTATGGAAGGTTAGTCCCCTTTCCCTCAAAAAGAACAATACTGCAAACTTATTTTTGTAAAAATGCACCTTAACCACAAAAGCTTAGCCGAAAGTGGATCAAGCAACAGGACAATGCTCCAGAAAATTCTCCAACAGAATGGCTACAAGGAAAACAATCAGGATTTCGTAATGTGAAAGTTAATGTCCAGAACTCAACCACATTGAGATGGTATGGAAAGAACTAAAAAGAACCTGCTTAAATGAGTACCATCAAACACTACCAAGCCTAGGCATTTTTGTAAGGATGAATGGTGCCGGATTCCTCTTAGGTGAAGTAAAAGACTGCTAAAGTCTGAGGGGAACTGTTTATTTTATCAGATGCATTCACTGTTTCACACAACACTAGTAGAGGTTAGCTATTTTTTTGTGTAATAAATAATGACAGTGTGAACATTGTGTGTTGTCAGGAGCCAAGATTTAGCCACATTTAGGAATTTGTGAGGTCTTCATGAAGGTCACCTATGTGTTACACAAAACAACAGAAGCGGTGCATGGTGAAGGTTTCTATGATGTCAATGTAAATAATCAGGGCTTTTTCGGATAAAATTTTACCTTTCATAAAGTCAACATTCATACACCTGAGCCTGGGACAGCCAATGTTTGATCAGAATATTTTTTTCATTGTTACATAAAAGGTCATCAGTGCATAACTGGCTATAGGTAGCCAATTTGCTACACAGAATCATAGGCAATAATTTAATTTTCATTACTCTAAATGTGGGATCTAATGAGGAACCATACAGACTTTTTTAATTCGGTTTCTAAGTACAACTTTATTTCTTGAAAGACATGTTTAACAGTTATCAAACTAGGTCAGAAGATGAAATCCCTTCTAAATAACTGTACTTGGTGCAGAACTGAATCAGATTATCCCTGATCAGTCAGTACACCTTTCTTGTTATTTACTTACCAAATTTTAACAAGTTTGTTTTTTAAATATGTTAACTTTATGATTGTTTTTCGTATTATATGCATATAATCCAGTCAACACATAATTTACTAATTTAAAGGACCCGGAAAGGAGCTGAAAGCACACCAGGCAAAAAATGTGACTGTGAAACATAGAATTTGTTCCATTATGAAGACAAAATAACGAGACACCGAAAA
Source organism: Pleurodeles waltl (assembly GCF_031143425.1). Lineage (NCBI taxonomy): Eukaryota > Metazoa > Chordata > Amphibia > Caudata > Salamandridae > Pleurodeles > Pleurodeles waltl. Next base: position 1,155,182,790 of record NC_090448.1, read on the forward strand.
CACTAATAATATTTTGCGAGAATGCATGACTCAAAATAGGTGTGCAGACTTTGAGAATTGGTCTTGGATGAACAGATACCTATTCATTTGGAAAAAGGGAAACCAACATGCTGGATAACAGATGCTAACATTTCAAAGTGGTCAAAACTCAAGATAATCCGATCGCAATTTTGTTATTAAGGAAAAGAAAAAATATAAACAAATACCCCTAGCATTCGTTCCCCATCCCAAGCAAGTCTGGGGAATAGCGACAATATACTATACAAGATATCATGCAGCAGAAATCGGCTTGGTTGTATATACTTGATTTGTGGTTCTTGGGTAAATAGTAAAAGAGAAAATAATGAAAAGTAAAAAAACATCAAACAGTAAAAATATTGAAATGTCTCTATATCTAATTATACTCCAAAAACTGTAGGGTACACTGTGGGGAGTGTGAGCCGGAGATTCCTCAACCGAAAGGGAATTAAAGGAAGTCTCCTATGTTGTGAAGCCCAGATGGGGAAAGACAGCTAAGCAACAAACAAGCCGTCTTGCCAGGGTGCCTGCTGCCTGAAACAAATGTAAATGTGTGCATTTCTTAATATGTGAATGTAAGGCCTGCTTGGAAGCTGGTATTGTCCGTGATTGATGGAGTCACCGTAAGCTTTATGATGACAAAGATTTATTCTTTTTGGAGAGGTATTGTAAGGGTGTTACCAGCCACGCTATGGGGTGCGTGCTTTTTTTTAATAGACACTTAAAAAATAGTTTTCACTTGGTACATCCTTATTGTACATTACTAAAATCTATATTTTGAAAGCACTTTTTTATCTTAAACCTAAATATTATTGCACAAAGTTTGGCAGCCTATCTTATACAGTCTGTAATGCAAGAGTTAAATAATAACACACAAATTCAAAGTGTTTTCTGTCACAGGCTGTGACCTCGTAGCACTAAAAATAGACCAGTCTCTCTTCTCCACTACACCAACAGGCATTTAATTCTGTGGCTTTCTAGTTACACACACAAGCAACTGCAGAGATCGCATTAACCAATAGATGCTTCATAAGGAAAAATAGTGCATTTCCTACTGATTCACTGAACTGGCATTTATTTTTCATTTAAGGTGTGTTATTTTTTATACAGTTGCCTGTGATCAACTTAATATTTACAGAATATTTTGTGCTTTTTTATGACATCTTTGACCCTGCGACTGCGCTCACTGACCACACTGCTCTCAGGATCATAGTTCCCATTCTTGTTTAATGAATTTTGACTACTGGAAAGATTATATACACACGTCTGGTCGGGATACCCGGGCAATGTCATAACTGTGCATCTTTTTGTTGTATTTTTTATTTTACAAACTATTATAATCACTGTACAAATCTTGACAGAAAATGATACTTTCAAAGACATTTAGCTAAACCTGCCAACACGTTTCATGCCTCTTAACATGCCTTTTCTTCAGACAAATCATTACAATTCATGAGAATTGATCTAAAATATGTAAACAAATTTCATATTTCAATTAAAAAAAAGCATCAAAAACGCTTCTCAGTGGTGAATTTTAATGCAAAGGCAACTCACAGTTTTATCTGTATTCTGGGTTAAACTGAGTAAAATCTTAGTGGCTGCTTAAAATATTTAAGGGGTTTATTTACAAGCCCCATGCGCTACTGGTGCATCACATTTTGCGACAAACTGCAGCGCATGGTGCAGGCCCATATCTACAAGGCCACACAAAGCCACTTTGCGTGGCTTTTCATTGCCTTGTAGATATGGTGTAAGGCAACTCAGCGCAAGTCGCTGTATTGCCTTACACTGCGTCAGGGAGGCGTTGAGGTGGATTTTCCCACACAACACCTATGGGTTTTGACGCATTTCCAGATTTACAAGGCATTGTTAACCGGGGAATGTGTCAACATCTTACGCAGGTCTATTTAAATATCACTTGCCACTAGTCAATGCATGTGAAAGAGAAGTATCAGTACAACAAGTGGCAACTAACAACATAGGATGAGACTAGCCACAACGCAGGACGAGAGAGGAGCAAACAACAGAGCACAGCGGGACAGGTAAGGGCATGCAACAACACAGTTGGGTGGAATGGAAGGGGCAACAATAACACGGAAAGAGGTGGGAGGGCCAAACAAAGAAAGGCACAGGAGTGGGGCAAGACGCAACACAGAGAGGGACAAGGCTGGGTGGGGGCAAGCAACAACACAGAGTGGGACGAGAGTAGAAGCACGAGGAAGACTGTCTAGAAACACGTTCACTCGTATGGAGTGCTTCAATTAAAGGAAACAATTAGTTCAGAAAGCATGTACAGTTGAAGAACTCAAGTATTTGCGTCATACTCGAGCGGGTGGGGGGGACAAGCCCTTGAAGAGGAATTGAAGCCAACATGCGCTGGCCAAAGAGAAGCAAGGAAATGAGAGGGACCGTGGTGCCTACCAGTGGCAAATAATGGGGGTGGGGGGGAGGCCATTGTAAGCTAATAAAATGTCTTTCAAGCAGCAGTGCATGCACCATCTCAGGTGAGAAGTAAAAACTTTGTGCGTGAAGACTAAAATTCCATCCTGTGGGAAGGGAAGCCAGTGCAACTTGTGACCGAGTGGAATTTCCTAAGGTTGAGAATCCTGTTGGCTGCTGTATTCTGAATTAACTGTAACTTTGCTATGGTTTTGACAGAAGGCACAGGATACAGGGCATTACAGTAATTAAGCCTTTCTCAAATAAAGGCGTTAAAAATCTGAATCCTATGGTGGGGTAAAAACAGAAATATTACGTGTTTCAGGACTCGGGAGAAAGCAGAGTTGGCCACTGATGGAACTCCACTGCCTTTCCTCGTGGGCCCGGGTCATCTTCACAACCAGCTACATCACTTATAAAGCTAGCGCGGACAGCATTCCCGCTTCTCCTGCAAATAAGCTCTGCATCTCTGGTGGATCTCGGCACACTCACAGCTAGGACACCATCAGACTGTAGAGTAAGAAGTGTGAAAAAGATAACAAAAAGACAGCTTGCCTTTTCCATCTATGTACCAGGACCTGGAACAACATCCCAGTATCCATCAGGACCACCCCAGTGTTGCTCCACCTTAGGACACAGTTGAAGACTCACTTCTTTAAAGAAAACTACACCAAAGTGCATTGACCATTCACAATCCGGCTTCCTCTCCTATTACTTGTTGACATTATGCTCGTCTTTGGCCATGTACAGCGCTCCATAGCCGTTTGGCTACATTTGCGCTATACAAATACAGTATACATTCATGCAGACAATTAACCTATGTTCCAATCTTAAATTTTGGTAACAGCACACTTCCACATTTTTCAGGACTGCTGTAGGTATGAGATTTTGGCTACAACAGAAGAATATTTATTGAAAAGGGGTCAGAATCTCTGTTTTCTTCCTATTCAATTTTAGCTGATTTGAGGTCAATCATTGTTGTACACTCACTAAACATGGAGTCAAAGAAACTGAGATGGAGAAACAGAGGTAGGAAGGGGATCCACTGTGAGGGGAATATATGAGTCATCAGCATAAATGTATGATGAAAAATCCTGCAACAGAACAAGGGAAGCCACAGGAACAATATGAAGATTAAGATGTGGTGGGGAGAGTACCGACCCCTGAGGAAACCCCCATATGACCTGCTGTGCTCTGAAAAGAAGGAACCAATTCTGACATCCATGGACTGTTTGGTTAAAAAGTTTTACAGCCACAGTGACACTGTATCCTGGATACCAAAGGACCAATGGTGTTGAAGCAGGAACTGATGGTCCACAATGTCAAAGAGAGCTGAAAGGTCTAAAAGCACCAGCACTGAGGAAACAACCCTCACAACAATGGAGATCATCTAAAACCGCTGTCACAACTCCTGCGATACAACCAGCATGGGACCCAGCTTGTAAGGGGTGCAGAAGATTTTGAGATTCAATCAAATGATGTATTTGATTAAACAATGCATGTCCAGGCAGCTTAGCCAGACAGGGAAGCTGAGGAATCGGCCTGTAATTTTTACAACGATCTGTCAAGCTTCTTTAATAATGGCACGACTTGTTTTTTCTTTAAATCATTCGGAAGAATATCTCATTTCAGTGAAGCTCTGATGATGGAAGCAAGGAACAGTTCAGAGCAGTGGTTCCCAACCCCTAGGGGTCTGCGAAGCCTCCTCAGGGGGTCTGTGACTGGTTAGAAAATTAACTGATCAATAAAGTGTATATAAAAAAGTAGCAAAATGTACAATTGAAAACTTTAAAATGTACTGTAAATGTCAAGGAATGTGACAGTGGGGGCTAAAAATTAAATTAGTATTCTCAAATTGATTTGTGGGAGCAAAGCAGGTGCATCAAACAGAATACAATATGGACGACGTGTCGCTTCAACTGAATTTAAAAAAGCTCTAACCTTCCTCTTAAAATTAACATTTTAACTTTTTTATTTCATTTGTTTGCAAATTAAAATATGTTTTTATTTGCGTATGTGTTTGATGGAATGCTTGTGTCTGTATTTTTGGTGTATTGTTTTGCTGTTCAAATCATTGACAATGTTTGTGCCTGGGTCCCCGGCTTCCAGTAATCACTCAGTAGGGGGTGTCCCCTGATGCCAATAATGATTCAGTGGGGGTTCCCAGGTTCCAGTAATGATAAAGTGGGGGTCCAAAGAAGTCAAAAGGGTTGGGAACCACTGGTTTAGAGGGTGAAATATCGGTGCTGGCACCAATGCCTTTGCTGCACCTTTCTGTCATCAAATTCAACATTGTAGGGAGCAGCCAGAATGTTCCACGTTTTTGTTTCTTACTCCACCAAACCACATTTTGGATATGGGGTGAAGCCAAAGGATGCACACAACATTAGTGGGAGGAATCAAGCACCACTTTCTAAGAATTTAAGTGGGTTTGATACCTTCAAATTTCAGACCCAGTAGTCATTAAACACAGACCTGAACTGAGACCCTGTTGGGCCCTATAGTCATGTTCTTAACTGTGATGGCAAAAACAATGATTGAGTGTTAGCTATTTCCAGGATGTTCTGTTCCTATATTTTGTTGTGTATCATATTACTTTTGTATTGTGCAGAATTCAACTCCAGCTGTTTATAATGGACCACGAGTGAGAGCTCTCGAGTTGAGGCGGAAGGCAGTGGCATTTGCTCCCAGTTCCTGTCAGGGAGTCAAAAAGGTGTCCACAACACATGGTCATCCAATCAGTGGCCTCTCTTCAGAGCACACAGAGGAATGGTCATGTACTCCAGTTGTAAATGTGAATCTCTGCAAATGTGTGTGATAGAGATACACAATTGTCAAGGTGAAAGTTCATTAAAATGCAGAGCTTACAGGTGAGTGGGTGTGTTGTGTATTTAAGGGGTGGTGAAGTGAAAGAAATGGGAGGAAGTGCATTCAGGAGAGAGCGAAAAGAGTGCTGAAGAGGAAAGATATAGAGTTGGACACGATGTGCAGAAAAAAAGGTCTCCAAGTCTATAAGAGAGGACATGACAGGGTTGATTGAGACGCTGAAGACCACTTGACTGAGACGCTGAAGACACTTTCACAGCCCTCGGTAATGTTTAATTCACAGTCTCACAATTTCAGAATAGAAACATGTTCAATAATTATTTATTATTTTCAATAAAATTATTGTTGCCCCGCATTTACCTTAAATAGCAAGCAATCATTCATAAAGTCAATAGTTTTAGGGTGTATGTCAGCTGTTGTATTATATATCTGGATGCAATAACAGAAAGCTGAGAGGAACCAAAATACTTGTTGGGTGGCACACTGTGGAAATTGCAGAAATTTAGTTTAAGTGTTTAAGCCACGTCCTTAATTACATGGGCCATGTCCCTTTTAGAGCCCCCCACCAACTCACTTTTTTCATCCCACATTATGCCTTACCCCTTTCACCAGACCAAGAGAAGACTGGTGGAGGATGGTGGATGGTTAACAGGGTGAGGCAAAGGCCTTTTTCACCTTTACCACTGGGAAAGTATGCACTGACTCCCCACCCCAAACAAAATCCATCTAGGCCCAGTAAATGAGATGCTTCACTTCCAAACATCTGGAGTGCCCTGAAGGACTGAGCATATCCTGGAACCCCTAGAAGATGAAGCCAGCTGACAGTGACTTGCCCAACAATCCTCATTTGAACTTCAAAGACGTACTTGGATCTTCGAAGGACTGCACCTGTAGGTGAAATGGCACTGCTTTTTGCCTGGCCTAAGGTTATGAGAGGCACAATCCCCTATTTCCACTGCAAGAAGAATAAATAACTCAACCCCCCCTTCACTGACCCACAGAAGTCCTTGTTAAATGGACACTGAACTTTGAGACCATCTTCTTTTGAAAACCAGAAATTTCCTTTTTTGCAGGTCCTTAATCGCAGTTCCTTTCTTGGTGGCGTTTTCTTTTTTGGGGGTGGGGGGTTGTTGGCAGGTTTTGAGCTGCCTGTGATCAAGACACTGACATATAGGGGGTCATTCTGACCCCCGCGGGCGGCGGGAGCCGCCCACCTGGAGGGAGCTGCCATATGGCCGCTCCGCGGTCGAAAGACCGCAGAGGCCATTCTGGCTTTCCCACTGGGCTGGCAGGCGACCGCCAGAAGGCCGCCCGCCAGCCCAGCGGGAAACCCCTCCCCACGAGGAAGCCGGCTCCGAATGGAGCCGGCGGAGTGGGTATGTGCGACGGGTGCAGTGGCACCCGTCGCGTATTTCAGTGTCTGCAAAGCAGACACTGAAATACAAAGTGGGGCCCTCTTACGGGGGCCCCTGCAGTGCCCATGCCATTGGCACTGCAGGGCCCCCCAGGGGCCCCACAACACCCCATACCGCCATCCTGTTCCTGGCGGGCGACCCGCCAGGAACAGGATGGCGGTATGGGGTGTCAGAATCCCCATGGAGGATTCTGCAGGACAGCGGAAAACCGGCGGGAGACCGCCGGTTTTCCTGTTCTGACCGCGGCTGAACCGCCGCGGTCAGAATGTCCTGAGGAGCACCGCCAGCCTGTTGGCGGTGCTCCCGCATCCCCGGCCCCAGCGGTCCTTGACCGCCGGGGTCGGAATGACCCCCATAATCCCTTGCACGCAGGGCCGTTTATATTCTAGGCCAAAAGGCATCTGCATCATACCACAATTGATACATCTGTAGCAGCCTGACACCTTGAAGCATTCAGAAACCCTACCCATAGTAAAGAAGCGAGGCTCAATGGGTTCCGGGGATCACTCAGGATCTCTGGCCCACAGGATAATGCTGTACATAGGCACCAATGTTGCTTTAATTATATTGCTTTACAAGGAGCACATATGCACCATGGTGATGTTTGAGGTTTCATCTAGGCAACACAAGGACCTGGTCCCTGCAACCAACCTAGAAACAAAAACTTTTTTAAAAAGTATATCTTTGACTGGAGGGCTTACTGGGTGTGATCACTGTGTCATACTGCTTCTAAGGACCAAACCTTGTTCCAGCTTCTGCAGTAAATCTTGGCTGGTCAACATATTGTATATAAAGAGAAACCTAGTGAGCCAACTGGAGGGTAAAAGTATCTAATGCTCTGAGACACCAGCAGTAAGTAACAACAGCACTCCTCTTGCCTTCCAGGTGATGCAGCCAGTGACCGCTGGCTACCTCAGGACACAGGGAAGGGTTGTAAATCACCCCTCCCACAGCACTTAACTAGACCAAGCTCGGTGCATCCTGTGGGAAGATCTAAGACCGACTAAAAATATACGTACGAGTTGCTCCCTATATGCAATTTACTCACAGTGTGTATTGTTTATGGTTTATAAATGTAAAAATGAACTCCGAACATGATGCTTTTCTAAACCTTATCAATCACAGGAAGTGTGGAGTCAGTCATTCCCGCCCGTGAGCGGCAGAGAGCGAAAAGCAAAAAATCTGTATGGAGAAGTGTACAATACCGTCAGCCATTTTATGACACACTTGGAGAAACATGCAGTCACCCAGTGCGGCTACGTCTTCTCTATTGATGAGGCAAAAACCATCATTTGCAAATATTTTTACAAACAGCTCCACATTTTAGACGCTAATGCACGAGGTCGTGATTTTTTTATTTTTGCATCGACGTTTTATTTATTCTACTGCAAAAAAAGGCCGATGTTTCTGTCTTTCGGAAGTAGTATTTTCAGAATGGGCGAATCCAGGGTACATCAATGGCCCGGTGAAATAATGTTTGATGAATTCATATTCTTAAAATCGTTTTTCCAATTTTGCCTTCCGCATTTTTCTTGTATCCGGATAAAACAACCCCATAGTCCAGATGAGTTTTTTTTTTTTTTTACAACCCCAGTGCCAGATATAGCCAGGCCGCGGAGGTGGCCTGTTTGTGCAGCTCCTCGGCGCTCTCCCCTCCCCCCCTGGCATGACTCACCCCTGGAGTGCTTTCAGAGCTACGGCGAGGCCGAAATCTGATGCACCTCATCCTTTCCAGGCCTGCGAAGGCAGGAAGGCTCGGCTTCCACAGCCCGACAAAAACACATTTGTCTTGGAGCCTCCGGAGGCCTGGGAGTGGCCGTGTCCAGCGCACTTCCGCTTGTCTCTCCCCCACCCTCTGATAACGAGGTCTTTTTGTGAATGCCTGTCTGCGGAGCACGCGCTGTGCCGCCTTGTGAATGGACACGGCAGGTATTTTATGAATGGAAGGAGGGGGTCACGTGACGCCCACAGCCTCCCTGGGCTGCAGCTTCTCCTTCCCCACATGAGCGGGTGTCAACAAGGCGGGGGAGGCCCTTCCCCTCCCCGGGCCCCCTCCCTGCCCACGGACGCGAGCTGACCCTCCCACGCCCCCCCCCCCCCCCCCCCCCGGACGCTCGGTTATGTTTTTTTTTTTCATGAATGAACACCGTGGCATGCAAATTGCAGCGATTCACAAAAAAATAACATGGCGGATCTGCCTGCAGTCGCTTGTTCCTCTCTGTACACCGATGCAGACACACAGCTCCCCCCTCGGTGGTTATTTAAAAGGATGTTCATTATATAACCCCGCCCCCTCGGTGGCTGTGCGAAAGGTAAAGAAATAAAATGGACACATCGATAATGAAACAGGAAATTCATTCACTTCCGAGGAGACGGTCTGTGTAAAGCATATCCCTGCGCCTCCTGTCTGCACCAATCCTGCACGGTTTAAATTCTCTTTCACAGGGGCGAATTAAAATGGGATTTCTTTCGAAAGCAGGATACAAAAAAAAACAAAATCAACGCGAATCACTCGGTTAAATGGAAAGTGTATTTTAACACGACTACAAAACGCAATTCTATCAGCCTTAAACATAATTCTACACACATAATGTATAACACTCTCTTTAGGCTTTACTAATAACGGTGGAGTGATTTAGAGGGGGAAAAACAAAATATATATATATATATATAACCTCCTGACAGTCGCTAGTAGGTAGTTATAGTTAGTACCATGTTTCCATAAAAAAATATTCAATATATATATATATATATATATATATATATATATATATGTTCCCCAAGTGTACACTTCATACAGCTGTCACACGAAATCTAAATTTGCAACTACTGAGACTAGACACCCAACGGCGAGATTTGCATTTTTTTAAGAAAGAATTAAAACAAATATGCACCCTGCTTACTAGGACATAGAGACTTAGATACTTTCAAACACAAAATGCCCAGCACACGCTCGATTTCAGCATCCGGAGTAACATCTCATTCGTGCCGACTGTGACATTCACGCGCTGCCTGGCAGGATGCGTGGGTTTGCACCCACGGGCAAATGAAAAAGCCCTTTGTGCAGCGCCGCAAAAACCTAGGCATTTTGTTGGGGTGTTGTGGCCACCGAACGCGCTCCTTGGTTACCAAAAACTATCTTCGGACGTTACATTTAATCAGAAGGCACACGCCAGGCCCGTGATGTCCTGAAAAAATGCAACATGACCCCGTCCAATGTCATCACACTTGGAGCACGTCCGGTTCAGCCGCAGCAACGGGTCAGCACGCCGCTGGAATGCAGGCCTACTTGAAATGCTAACCACGGCCTGGAGACCTGCAGGTGATGCTGTGCTTTGGGGCCTGCAGAGGACATCCATGCAGCAGGCCGCTGCATGGTTCCTGCCACAAACTAGCCATCCACCCATCTACCAACCACGAAAATACACAGAAAAGGCAGCCAGGCATCCACGGATTAGCAAGACGGCGCTCGTCAGAGGGAACAACATGGCTGCACTGCCCTATTCTTGACGGCTACGTGGATGCAAACGTGGGCGTGAAAGCAAATCACCGTGGGTGAGCAATGAGTGGGCCCGTTGCATACACAGCTGCCTAACAAGGGCACTGCGTGTTAAGGGAGTTACTGGGTGTGCACTAGGCCACCCTACCAGCCCACAGCCGCAAGATCCCCAAATCGCCTCTGGCTACCTTCAGGTTCGCGTCAGGCCTGGAGGCGAGAACATCACTAGACGCCTGGTGGCACGGGGTGACCACCTCCCTCCCAGAGTTTGTGTAAGTGCCAGCGAGGGGACGACGGCTGGCTAACTCCGATGCAACAACTCTTTGGCATTCCCCCATCGTTAGGATGGTATTGGGAAACCCCACACAGATCCCCCTGTATCTTCTGCCGGGGCATCCCTTCACTGACCCAGCAAGGTCATGCGGCTACTTCCACCGGCGTGAGAAGATGCAGGTTTCAATCTCCCATGGCTCATGCAACGCTCTAACAGGAATTCGTGGGTGAAGATCCCCCCAGCAACCTACCAGTGTGGTAGGGGTTGGTCTGATCATGAAAGCTGCATGCTTACAGATTAGAATTGTGAATCCCTTGACGAAAGCCCTAGATGAAAGCCTTCACGGACTTTTCACAGGCCTTGGCTCGAGTCGATATGAAGCCACTGTGTTCATAGGCTGTATACCGGATACAAGTAGCTCTTGTAGGCACCGTGCCATCTGACCAGTGCCCCAGCCGGATGGGACTGCACCCGTGTATTACAATCTGTAAACAGAATGCCGGCAAGAATGGCTAGTTAGACATCAACACGCTCAATCCAAAAACCATGGTTGCTTCTACCTTAGCATTGAGGCACAAGGCACTGAATCTGGGACACTCGGCCAGACCCAACACTTTACACCCCACGTAACACCACCACTGCAATATATCACTTGTGGTAACAGGACGCCAGCAGACATGCTTTCCAAGGCCCCAGCAGCTCAATGCAGGGAGCACTTTACCAATCAGTAGAAAGGGGACTTGTTTACCAGTGTGGCACCATAGACCTTTGCTCCAACCTATGGAGAACATTAACTGATGACTGGCCGGACATCCTTCCTCAACACATTAGTGGACTGATGCTAGGAAAGCGTGGCTGGATATCCGCCCCACTGCATGCAGCACGTCAACAGATGGGGATGCGAGTGAACAATCTAGCATCAGTCATGCACGGCCAAACATCTGCACCACAGGCTAGACGCCCCTGTTCCAATGCACGGGCTTGTACGACAAATTCATGGAGCAGTGAGGTTACTCTAAATGCCACCGATCAATGGTGGCGAGAACATCTGCCTGGCCAGGCGCCCGGGATCCGGTGCATGGTCCAGCCTGGCGCATGTGATGGCTGGCGAGGCAGGCTTCAGTACTTGTGGCCCACTAGCCAGGAACAGGAGAGCCTGGCTGGGCGCCTCCGCTCCAATGAAGGAAACATGTAAACACAACAGTTTGAAGGCTGAAGGCTGCCCCAGCGCAGTGAGACTGTTCACGGGGCGATATAAGGAATGCACGCACTCTGCACGGGATGCATAGGTTACATACGTGCACCCACTGCACATATCATGTTATCAGTGGCTCCGGTTTGAACCCGGCCTAGCGTCCTGGGCGAGGAAAGCTTATCACAGCGATCTATGCGCGTAGTCATGCGCTGCATAATGCCTCAGAAACCCAAGCAAGCAACATCTGGATCCCCTGATACTCAAAACATAGGGGCTGCGGAGAGGCGAGGGCGCACGCATTCTTGTGCGCTAGGAATGCGGCGCTGCACGGTGACCAGCACATGCACGCGTCCTCACAACAAGGAATGCAGCGCTGCATGTCTCCCCGGGTCACGATTTCACCCAGACATGCATGCGGACTTCTGGAATGAGCGTTAACCCCTCCCCTGCCCCAGTGCATGCGCCCCCCACACACGGGGCGCTGTCAGGAAAGAGCCCCAGCACTCTCGGCGCCTCTTTAAAATCAGGACCGGCTATGCAAGGGTCCCCGGGCAGGTCGTACCCCCACACCCCGCAAGCACCACCGCCCCCCACAAGCCCCCGGCTGGATGTGGCACTCACTCGTTGGTAGAAGCCGCCGTCTCCTCGCTCATTTTTCTCTCACCGGGATCCGGCCTGGGGCAGAGCGTGGGAGGCCCCACCCGCCCGAAAACCCATCGTGGGGCAAAGACAAATAATGCGGAAAAAAAGAGCCAGCGGGCCGAGCCCCCTCCAGGGGAAGCGGCAATCCCAAATCCAGAGGCTGCACCCCGGTGCGTGGAGCAGGGAGGCCGGCACCCCCTGCAGCCAGAGCCCGGCTCTCTAGGGCGCCGAAGGGGCGAGGCTGGGGCCGCCCGCGCCGGCTGCACCGGCCGTCCAGCGCCGCATCCCTCCAGGCTCGGAGCGCAGATCCCGACGGGGCAGGAGACGCGAGGCCCGAGCGCCGAGCCCAAGACACTGAGCGCAGCGGGAGGAGGGACGCGGCAGGGAGAGCCAGGCGAGGGGGCGCGTCAGCGCCCGAGAGGGAGGGAGGGAGAGGGAGGGGAAGCGGGAGAAGGGATGTGGGGCCGGCGGCAGGAAGCAGAGGAAGAGGGCACGCCGACAAATGGTAGGGGAGAAAAGCGGCAGAGAAGAGGGGCAGTGGAGAGGGCGAGGAAGAGAAAGGTGTGATAGAAGAAGGGGGCGGGGGGGGCAGGAGAGGATGCAATGACCGGGGAAGAAAAGGGAAACCGAAGGAAATGTGAGAACGGAAAGGACAGAGTGAGTCAGCGAGGGAAAGTGGCAACAGAGCAGACGGGAAGGCAAGGCTGAGCAAAAGAGAGCTCGGGGCAACAAAGTGAGCTGATTTCAGGGGGCGCGGCCGAGTGAAGAGATTGGGAAGGCATCGCGATAAGGCGATAAGAGGGAACCGAGGAGTCAGTGGGGGCAGAGAAGCGAAAGGAACGCGAAACACATTTCTGGGTGGAGGAGGTCCCATGCGGAAGGAGGCTCGCGTAATGATTAATTTGTCGGCGGTACCCGTGGCAAGTACCGTCGTTTACCACTGGTGTTTACCACAGAGCCGGGCACACCAGGGGGGCAGTGCCCCGTTATCACTTTACAGGACACTGTGCGCCTGATGAGACATTTCCTTAGGCACCAGAAGCCGTTATTAAGGGGTCGAGGAACTAAGGTGGCATGGGGACCCGAGGCCATTTTTGGGGGTTCACTGCATGGAAGCCACCTTCAACTCAGGCCACGCATTCTTCACAAGATTGAAATCTAACCAGATCTCGAGCTTGTCGAGTGTGATTACTGTATCTGTGTTCGAGCCCCCCTTGTTCTGCCTCAAGGGACCCCTCACTGCTTGGGATTGCCACCCTTCAAGGGTGCACCTTGAATATCCCATTGGAATGAAATAGCATCGAGAAACCAATGGGAAGCAACAGTATGTACTTGGATGAGGCCCAGTGGCCACTTACTACCACAGGGCCCACAGCGAAGGCATCGTTGTCTCTGTCTGTCTTTACTCCATTAAATGCAAGCATTAGGGCCGCGGTCAAAAGTTCAGTTCTAGTAGCTGGTGGTATTTAAAAAAAACAGTGACATCTGCAACCACATAGACTATTCAGGTCACCCACACACCACAACTAGACGTGGTCCAATTGGGCTGCAGTTTAGCCATGGAAGTAGGAGACGTGATCTCTAATCTTGGTTTAACACCTGAATGAAATATGCTGGTACTGAGCACTGCATTAATAATCTGGACAGGGCCCTGCACACAGGTCCTGGAGGACAGATCCTGGCCCCAGCCCCTTTCCATTTGTAGTGCATTAGGAAAGCTGGTAAGTATGGATCCAGAAAATATGTTTTTAACGATGTCGTCACTATGTGACTTGTGCTATTTGGTAAACATTTTTAATAATTTATTTATTTTGGAGTATTAAATGCGTGATCCATGTTAATGTTGATGGAAGAGTGCTCTACAAATGAGTATATATATATATATATATATGTGTGTGTGAATATATATATATAATTTAATTGTATAACTCGGCATGAATGCAAGTCTGAGTATAAAACTACAAGCAGATTAGACGTAAATGCATTACAGATAAATATATAGAGTGAACATCTTATTCCCAACCTATTTAGAAGGTGACAGTGTATTACCATTGTGGATGTGAACAGAAAGTGGCCCTAGCACGTGCTAACTAACCATGGTCCTCTTTCACTATGGTGAGCATGCCTAGTGCCACCTGCATTGCCAGCAGATTCACACCATGTACTTCCGTCCAGCACTAGCTCAATAAATATGTTCTTGGTTTTTCAAATACTGCAAAGGTCACCAGATCAATTCTCAGGTGTGCCTGGTCCAAACCCAGCCAATTTGTAAATACACCCACCCGCCCCATCCTGAAGCCTTACATCTGTCAAGAACACAGAGCTGGCTGGAACACATTTGTTGCTGAGTGGGCCGCCCAACAAGAGACAACTATCAGACATTTAGAATAAAATCCTGCAAGGTTTGCGGACTGTCTTTTTCTAGCCGGGTCGCTGTTTCTGCGCAACATAGCCCGGAAATAGAGGCAGACGTATAAGGAAGTTAGGGAGCGCTAAGGGGTTGTCCTTCACATGTAAATAAAGCTGTTGTTTGCGCACCGCACGGGTGGAGCTTAACATCTGCACTGCGTAGCAGTCACACTCTCATTAAACCTGATCTGGATACTTTGAACCTCTGAGAGTTTGTCTTTATTCCGGAAGCTGCGCCTACTGTGCTTTACATTAGCATAAGGCGTTGACTTATGGTTCAGTGAGGCCTTCAGGACAGCTGACCTCATGCCAAGGATCCACCTGCTGGATTCAGATTTTGAGCAATCCCACGCAGGGAATCCAGATGAAGTCCAACGCGAGACCAGGATTGATAATTACTGAGTGCAAATTTTCCTAATACCCCTTCTGTCCCTTTCTCAAACACAGTGTTAAGAGATGGGTGTCCTGAGCACCGGTGGAATGGTTTCACAATTCGTACATCCCAGACAATGATTGGATGAGGGTTTTTTTTGTTTCTGGAATATGGGATTTCTCACAAAGGTGAGCACTTCTTTGTTTTTAGAATCTCGGTTCTTTTCTAGATTTTCTTTTAGTTTCTGTGGTACAGATGACGGTGAGTTAGGATGACGGACCTTGTATGCTATTCACACAATTCTAAGAATACATCATCTCTCTATTGGGAGCCTGTTGGTGATGTTAGGACAGCAGAGATGTGAAGGTTATTCATGATGGAGCCCTACATTCCGGTATAAAGGTTTTTGTGAAGATTAAGGGTCCTCAGAGTTAGATTAGAAGCTGCTGGCGAGTGTGTGATACGAAAACACATTCAATGTTATCCAAAGGTAGACCAAAGCCAGACTGAAGCCAGACTCACAGTCTACCCACTAAAATGTGGTATGGCGGGAGAGCTGCAGGCCTAGGAGCAGGTAGGCTTCTGACGTACTTTCAGTTTTTTTACGTCATCAATTTGTTTGATCCTGGGCAAATCATATTCCCTCATTGCTTGTATCTGTATCTGCCTTCATGGGAGAATTTTGAAACAGGCTCAATCTAGAAAATGAGCACACAAAATGTACTCCCAGGACAGGTATCAGCGCAGTTTTCACTCACATCTGATCATGATTTTACAGATAAATTGTTATAGTTTGACAGATGATGGTCACGTACCCTACATTCTGATACCATAGAATGTCTCCCCAGTCTCAAAACCTAATAACCCCATAGCAGCTACTCACCAGTTGTATTGTTGTCTTTGTAAACACTCCACAGTGTCCCACACAATATAAATAACATATGTCCCATTTCTATCTCTGATTCCGACAGAATGCAACAAAGCACTTGTGCCCTGATTATGATTCGCCAGAGTGGAACCCCCAAGTGGAATTCCTCTCTGCCCGATCACAACTGGCCCGGTCTTCCAACATCTATTTCCCCAGGTGTGCGAACATTAGACCCCTGTTCACCAGCTGTAAATTCTGGTAGATGAAACCATTCGAGGCTTAAGTTGCAACAACAGCCAGGCCCTAGAATGTGGCTCTGATGACTTTTTTCTCGGGTATAAGGGAAGCATGCACTTCCCTTCTTTAAGAGCATCCTTTACTCTCTCTACCCAGCTTCCCCCACCACCCGACACGAAAGCCCCCCCACACACCTTCTACGTGCTCAGAGTAGGTGGTAAACACGTGCACCAAAGCCCTCAGAATAGGGAAGAATGTGTAGGATTTACATTATAAATATACAGTACTTGTGTGGGGGTTTACATTATAAATATACAGTGCTGGTGTGGGGTTTACATTATAAATATACAGTATTGATGTGGGGTTTACATTATAAATATACAGTGCTGGTGTGGGGTTTACATTATAAATATACAGTATTGATGTGGGGTTTACATTATAAATATACAGTACTTGTGTGGGGGTTCACATTATAAATACTCAGTACTGGTGTGGGGATTTAAACCATAAATATACAGTGCTGGTGTGGGGATTTAAATCATAAATATACAGTGCAGGTGTGGGGTTTACATTATAAATATACAGTATTGATGTGGGGTTTGCATTATAAATATACAGTGCTGGTGTGGGGTTTACATTATAAATATACAGTATTGATGTGGGGTTTACATTATAAATATACAGTACTTGTGTGGGGGTTCACATTATAAATACTCAGTACTGGTGTGGGGATTTAAACCATAAATATACAGTGCTGGTGTGGGGATTTAAATCATAAATATACAGTGCAGGTGTGGGGGTTTACATGATAAATATACAGTACTGGTGTGGGGGTTTACATTATAAATACACTGTACTGGTGTTGGGATTTACATTATAAATATACAGTACTGGTGTGGGGGTTCATATTATAAATACTCAGTACTGGTGTGGGGATTTAAACCATAAATATACAGTGCTGGTGTGGGGATTTAAATCATAAATATACAGTGCTGGTGTGGGGGTTTGCATTATAAATATACAGTGCTGGTGTGGGGGTTTACATTATAAATATACAGTGCTGGTGTGAGGGGTTTAAATTATAAATAAACAGTGCTGGTGTGGGGGTTTACATTTTAAATATACAATACTTGTGTGGGGGATCACATTATAAATACACAGTACTGGTGTGGGGATTTACATTATAAATATACAGTGCTGGTGGGGGGTTCACATTATAAATATACAATACTTGTGTGGGTTTTTAAAATTATAAATATACAGTATTGATGTGGGGTTTACATTATAAATATACAGCACTGGTGTGGGTGTTTACATTATAAATATACAGTATTGGTGTGGGGTATTACAATTATAAAAATACGTACTGGTGTGGGCTGGTGTGGGGGTTCACATTATAAATATACAGTTCGTGTGTGGGGGTTTAAATTATAAATATACAGTATTGGTGTGGGGGTTTACATTATAAATATACAGTGCTGGTGTGGGGGTTTACATTATAAATATACAGTACTGGTGTGGGGGTTTAAATTATAAATATACAGTACTGGTGTTGGTGTTTACATGATAAATATACAGTGCTGGTGTGGGGGTTTACATTATAAATATACAGTACTGGTGTGGGGATTTACATTATAAGTATACAGTGCTGGTGGGGGGTTCACATTATAAATACACAGTACTGGTGTGGGGATTTATATGATAAATATACAGTGCTGGTGTGGG
The DNA here is from genome assembly GCF_031143425.1 of Pleurodeles waltl. Lineage (NCBI taxonomy): Eukaryota > Metazoa > Chordata > Amphibia > Caudata > Salamandridae > Pleurodeles > Pleurodeles waltl. Next base: position 1,155,200,710 of record NC_090448.1, read on the forward strand.
GTTTACACTATAAATATACAGCACTGGTGTGGGTGTTTACATTATAAATATACAGTGCTGGTGTGGGTGTTTACATTATAAATATACAGTGCTGGTGTGGGGGGTTTACATTTCAAATATACAGTACTGGTGTGGGGATTTACATTATAAGTATACAGTGCTGGTGGGGGGTTTACATTATAAATATACAGTACTTGCGTGGGTTTTTAAAATTATAAATATACAGTATTGATGTGGGGTTTACATTATAAATATACAGCACTGGTGTGGGTGTTTACATTATAAATATACAGTGCTGGTGTAGGGGTTTACATTATAAATATACAGTATTGGTGTGGGGTACTAAAATTATAAAAATACGTACTGGTGTGGGCTGGTGTGGGGGTTCACATTATAAATATACAGTTCGTGTGTGGGGGTTTAAATTATAAATATACAGTACTGGTGTGGGGTTTACACTATAAATATACAGCACTGGTGTGGGTGTTTACATTATAAATATACAGTGCTGGTGTGGGGTTTACATTATAAATATACAGTGCTGGTGTGGGGTTCACATTATAAATATACAGTATTTGTTTGGGTGTTTAAATTATAAATATACAGCACTGGTGTGGGGTTTACATTATAAATATACAGCACTGGTGTGGGTGTTTACATTATAAATATACAGTGCTGGTGTTTACATGATAAATATACAGTACTGGTGTGGGGGTTTACATTATAAATATACAGTGCTGGTGTTTACATTATAAATATACAGTACTGGTGTGGGGGTTTACATTTTAAATATACAATATTGGTGTGGGGCATTTAAATTATAAATATACGTACTCGTGTGGGCTGGTGTGGGGGTTCACATTATAAATATACAGTTCGGGTGTGGGGGTTTAAATTATAAATATACAGCACTGGTGTGGATGTTTACATTATAAATATACAGTGCTGGTGTGGGGGTTTACATTAGGAATATACAGTATTAGTGTGGGGGCATTTAAGTTATAAATATACAGTGCTGGTGTGGGGGTTTACATTATAAATATACAGTATTGTGTGGGGGCATTTAAATTATAAACATACAGTGCTGGTGTGGTGGTTTGCATTATAAATATACAGTGCTGGTGTGGGGGGTTTAAATTATAAATATACAGTACTGGTGTGGGGGTTTAAATTATAAATATACAGTACTGGTGTTGGTGTTTACATGATAAATATACAGTGCTGGTGTGGGGGTTTACATTATAAATATACAGTGCTGGTGTGGGGGTTCACATTATAAATACACAGTATTTGTTTGGGTGTTTAAATGATAAATATACAGCACTGGTGTGGGGTTTACACTATAAATATACAGCACTGGTGTGGGTGTTTACATTATAAATATACAGTGCTGGTGTGGGGTTTACATTCTAAATATACAGTATTGGTGTGGGGCATTTAAATTATAAATATACGTACTGGTGTGGGCTGATGTCGGGGTTCACATTATAAATATACGGTATTTGTTTGGGTGTTTAAATGATAGCACTGGTGTGGGGTTTACACTATAAATATACAGCACTGGTGTGGGGTTTACACTATAAATATACAGCACTGGTGTGGGTGTTTACATTATAAATATACAGTGCTGGTGTGGGGTTTACATTATAAATATACAGTGTTGGTTTGGGGCATTTAAATTATAAATATACGTATTTGTGTGGGCTGGCGTCGGGATTCACATTATAAATATACAGTTTGTGTGTGGGGGTTTAAATTATAAATATACAGCACTGGTGTGGATGTTTACATTATAAATATACAGTGCTGGTGTGGGGGTTTAAATTATAAATATACAGCACTGGTGTGGATGTTTACATTATAAATATACAGTGCTGGTGTGGGGGTTTGCATTATAAATATACAGTGCTGGTGTGGGGGGTTTACATTATAAATATGCAGTACTGGTGTGGGGGTTCACATTATAAATATTCGGTATTTGGGTGTTTAAATGATAAATATACAGCACTGGTGTGGGGTTTACACTATAAATATACAGCACTGGTGTGGGTGTTTACATTATAAATATACAGTGCTGGTGTGGGGTTTACATTATAAATATACAGTGCTGGTGTGGGGGTTCACATTATAAATATACAGTATTTGTTTGGGTGTTTAAATTATAAATATACAGCACTGGTGTGGGGTTTACATTATAAATATACAGCACTGGTGTGGGGGTTTACATTTTAAATATACAGTATTGGTGTGGGGGCATTTAAATTATAAATATACATACTGGTGTCGGGGTTCACATTATAAATATACAGTCTTGGTGTGGGGGGTTTGCATTATAAATACACTGCACTGGTGTGGGGGTTTACATGATAAATATACAGTGCTGGTGTGGGGGTTTACATTATAAATATACAGTATTGGTGTGGGGGAATTTAAATTATAAATATACAGTGCTGGTGTGGGAGTTTACATTATAAATATACAGTATTGGTGTGGTTGCATTTAAATTATAAATAAATATACAGTGCTGGTGTGGGGGTTTACATTATAAATATACAGTATTGGTGTGGGGAAATTTAAATTATAAATAAACAGTGCTGTGTGGGGGTTTACATTATAAATATACAGTATTGGTGTGGGGGAATTTAAATTATAAATATACAGTGCTGGTGTGGGAGTTTACATTATAAATATACAGTATTGGTGTGGGGGCATTTAAATTATAAATATACAGTGCTGGTGTGAGGGTTTACATTATAAATATACAGTATACAGTACGGTGTTTACATTATAAATATACAGTGCTGGTGTGGGGGTTGAATTATAAATATACAGTACTGGTGTGGGGGTTTACATTTTAAATATACAGTACTGGTGTGGGGGTTTACATTATAAATATACATTACTGGTGTGGGAATTTAAAATATAAATATACAGTGCTGGTGTGGGGGTTTAAATTATAAATATACAGTGCTGGTGTGGGGGTTTGCATTACAAATATACAGTGCTGGTGTGGGGGTTTACATTATAAATATACCGTATACAGTATGGGTGTTTACATTATAAATATACAGTGCTGGTGTGGGGGGTTTAAATTATAAATATACAGTACTGGTGTGGGGGTTTACATTTTAAATATACAGTACTTGCGTGGGGGATCACATTATAAATACACAGTACTGGTTTGGGGATTTATATTATAAATATACAGTGCTGGTGTGGGTGTTTACATTATAAATATACAGTGCTGGTGCGGGGGTTTACATTTTAAATATACAGTACTGGTGTGGGGATTTAGATTATAAATATACAGTGCTGGTGGAGGGTTCACATTATAAATATACAGTACTTGTGTGGGTTCTTAAAATTATAAATATACAGTAGTGATGTGGGGTTTACATTATAAATATACAGCACTGGTGTGGGTGTTTACATTATAAATATACAGTGCTGGTGTAGGGGTTTACACTATAAATATACAGCACTGGTGTGGGGTTTACACTATAAATATACAGCACTGGTGTGGGTGTTTACATTATAAATAGACAGTGCTGGTGTAGGGGTTTACATTATAAATGTACAGTATTGGTGTGGGGCATTTACATTATAAATATACGTACTGGTGTGGGCTGGTGTGGGGGTTCACATTATAAATATACAGTTCGTGTGTGGGGGTTTAAATTATAAATATACAGTATTGGTGTGGGGGTTTACATTATAAATATACAGCACTGGTGTGTATGTTTACATTATAAATATACAGTGCTGGTGTGGGGGTTTACATTATGAATATACAGTATTAGTTGTGGGGCATTTAAGTTATAAATATACAGTGCTGGTGTGGGGGTTTACATTATAAATATACTGTATTGTGTGGGGGCATTTAAATTATAAATATACAGTGCTGGTGTGGGGGGCTTAAATTATAAATATACAGTACTGGTGTGGAGGTTTAAATTATAAATATACAGTACTGGTGTTGGTGTTTTACATTATAAATATACAGTACTGGTGTGGGGGTTTATATATCATATATATACAGTGCTGGTGTGGGGGGTTAAATTATAAATATACAGTACTGGTGTGGGGGTTTAAATTATAAATATACAGTACTGGTGTTGGTGTTTACATGTTAAATATACAGTACTGGTGTGGGGTTTACACTATAAATATACAGTACTGGTGTTGGGGTTTACATTATAAATATACAGTGCTGGTGTGGGGGTTTACACTATAAATATACAGTGCTGGTATTGGTGTTTACATGATAAATATACAGTACTGGTGTTTACATGATAAATATACAGTACTGGTGTGGGGGTCTACATTATAAATTTACAGTGCTGGTGTGGGGGTTCACATTATAAATATACAGTTCTTGTGTGGGGGTTTACATTATAAATATACAGCACTGGTGTGGATGTTTACATTATAAATATACAGAGCTGGTGTGGGGGTTTACATTAGGAATATACTGTATTAGTGTGGGGGCATTTAAGTTATAAATATACAGTGCTGGTGTGGGGGTTTACATTATAAATATACAGTATTGTGTGGGGGCATTTATATTATAAATATACAGTGCTGGTGTTGGGGTTTGCATTATAAATATACAGTGCTGGTGTGGGGGGGTTAAATTATAAATATACAGTACTGGTGTGGGGGGTTAAATTATAAATATACAGTTCTGGTGTTGGTGTTTACATGATAAATATACAGTACTGGTGTGGGGGTTTACATTATTATATATATACAGTGCTGGTGTGGGGGGTTTAAATTATATATATATACAGTACTGGTGTTGGTGTTTACATGATGAATATACAGTACTGGTGTGGGGGTTTACATTATAAATATACTGTGCTGGTGTGGGGTTTACATTTTAAATATACAGTGCTGGTGTGGGGATTTACATTATAAATATACAGTGCTGGTGTTTACATGATAAATATACAGTACTGGTGTGGGTGTTTACATTATAAATATACAGTGCTGGTGTGGGGGTTTAAACTATAAATATACAGTGCTGGTGTTGGGGTTTACATTATAAACATACAGTGCTGGTGTTTACATGATAAATATACAGTACTGGTGTGGGGGTTTACATTATAAATATACAGTGCTGGTGTGGGGGTTTACACTATAAATATACAGTACTGGTGTGGGGGTTTACATTATAAATATACAGTGCTGGTGTGGGGTTTAAACTATAAATATACAGTGCTGGTGTTGGGGTTTACATTATAAACATACAGTGCTGGTGTTTACATGATAAATATACAGTACTGGTGTGGGGGTTTACATTATAAATATACAGTGCTGGTGTGGGGTTTTACACTATAAATATACAGTACTGGTGTTGGGGTTTACATTATAAATATACAGTGCTGGTGTTTACATGATAAATATACAGTACTGGTGTGGGGGTTTACATTATAAATATACAGTGCTGGTGTGGGGGTTTACACTATAAATATACAGTGCTGGTGTTGGTGTTTACATGATAAATATACAGTACCGGTGTGGAGGTTTACATTATAAATATACAGTGCTGATGTGGGGGTTTACATTATAAATATACAGTACTGGTGTGGGGGTTTACACTATAAATATACAGTACTGGTGTTGGGGTTTACATTATAAATATACAGTGCTGGTGTTTACATGATAAATATACATTACTGGTGTTGGGGTTTACATTATAAATATACAGTGCTGGTGTGGGGGTTTACATTATAAATATACAGTACTGGTGTGGGGGTTTACACTATAAATATACAGTGCTGGTGTGGGGGTTTACACTATAAATATACAGTACTGGTGTTGGGGTTTACATTATAAATATACAGTGCTGGTGTTTACATGATAAATATACAGTACTGGTGTGGGGGGTTACATTATAAATATACAGTACTGGTGTGGGGGTTTGCATTATAAATATACAGTGCTGGTGTGGGGGTTTACATTATAAATATACAGTACTGGTGTTGTGGTTTACATTATAAATATACAGTGCTGGTGTTGTGTTACCAAACAGTAAAGCAGCCTTTGCCCCTCACCAGTATCGTGCTGCTCCTAATTGGAACCCTAGTGTTTAGTGCAGTTATTGCTCTTACAATATTTTAATAATGTGCTAAATTATCAAACTTACAAACACACCAGAGAGGGGTGCAAAATAGGTTCTGTTTCTAAATATTTCTGAAATGACAAAACTTTTTTCTTTCAGTGAATTAAGTCAAAATCATTACTCTGCTTAAAAGGTCTCAAACTATTGCTGACTGATTGGCTATTATCTCAGTCTAGCATCAGTGGACTGGTCATCTGCATGAAAGGCGCTCCTGCGAGCCCCCTGCAAGCTTACGGCCTCTTTATTACAAGGGTTCACTTTCCTCCTTGTTAGCATCACTAAAGGGAAAACGCTATAAGTATTCCAGCCTTCCCATGTTTGTCTCAGTCTCAAGGCTTACAGGCTTTTGTCTGCAGGCTCAAGAGGCTAAGGTTTCAGGAGCAAAAACCATGACTTTTGGTGTCCCACACCAGCTTAGAGTGGGACATGGGACAGACAACTTAAATGTGGTACAAACCAGCAGAAAACTGGACGGTTGGCCAACCTAGTCAATACTGATGCCATCTAGGAGGATAATTAAGTTACTCCCTTGGGGCAAAGGACTCTCCTGGAGAAATAATGCTGACCAGCTTAGGTTAGTTGAGGAAGGGGGTGGGGGGGGTAGAAAGAGAGGTGCAGCATGACAAAACAAAGTACAACTATAAGCTACAGTCAGTGCTAAAACCTCAAAGAAGAGTAGATGTTATTAACAGATATGTAAAATGGGGCAGTTGAATATATACACACAACAAGTGCTACCACCCTCCAGACAGAACCCTGACTGTGTTCACAAGATTTACACTCTCGGTCTTACAGTACCGTTGGCCCCAACTGGCCAATGTTATCCTATGAAAAAGTGTTTGCACATTAGGCTTTGGTGTCTGTTTACATTTTACAGGTGATGGGGTAACAGGTGCATGACAAAATAAATGTGTAGTCTGGTTGCCACAGTAGGCAAAGTCCTCTGTTTTAAAGGCTTCTGAGGTTCTGGCTGCAGGATTAGTTAGCTAAATGTGTTGCATGTGCTGCTGTTGAATTCAAGAAACCCAAGGCGCTTACTACCCGAACTGGAATAGACGTCTCACCCACGGTCTTACGCGGCCACGGTTGCTAATGGAAAAGCCCAAAAAGTCCAACATCGGTTAGCAGGCATAGCAGGATTCTAGAAGTGGTGTCCAAGGTCCACAGTTTTGTATGTCCTGAGTAATTATGTTGGAGTCGCCACTATATATTAAATAGCTACTTTTGTGCTTATGGTGTTAGAACCCAGAGAAGTAGAAAATATACAGAGTAACCATATGAAAACCCAGAATATAAAAAAAATGAAGGTGGACTCAATAAACGTGCATGCAATTACATAAGGTAATCCACATTGATACATATTGTCCATTAACATTTAGATAAAGGGTGATGACAGAATACATGATACTCTTTCCACATTTCAGAAAGCAATGAAAACACTTCCAAAAGGCATCCAGACAGATTGAACAATATCAAACACTTTGAGTTTTCTTCTCTACAACAGTTGTGGTTAGAATACAGGTACATTATTAAATAAACCACAGTACCTGTTGCGATTTTGCAGAGGTCCAACGGAATAAATCTTTGCTTTTATCCTCTTCCCCTAATGCCTACCATTGTTAGTTGGGGCAAACAGGGAGACAGTACTCATAATTGATTTCATATCCTCGGGCAAATTTAACCTAGTAAGTGATAGCAATTATTTTAAGCTCATGACGATATCTTCATCCTGGGAAATTAGACTGAAATGAGAAATAACATTTCTAGTCATGAGTAGCACATTTTTCGATATTTGTACATGTAATCAATATTTGAGGATGATTTATTAGTTAAAACAAAATGTTAATGTAATCTACTTGGTGAAGTTTGTGAAACACAAGAGGAATTGTTTTTTAATTTAATACATATGATTTTAAATGACATGTATGCATTTCTTGATTGTAGCCTTGAAGAAGTTCTATATGAACGAAACACATTGGATGCAAACAGGCTGCAAGCAGTTGTGTGACCGGCTACAAGCAAATTTACATTTATGGGAGCAATAAAGGATTCCTGTCAATGAGATACATGGACTCACATGCACTTGCCTGATGGAAATACATCTGTCACACTTCAACCGTAGAAAAGTACATTTATGAGAGTGCTGAAGGCTTCTTGTTAAAAGTTGTCCAGATAAAGGCTGCTTCCAATAAGGGGATTGTGATGATTGATCCCTAGTTATCTTGTGCACCTCAAATCAATTACATATTGGATAACAGTGTCAAAACAACAATATGAGCAGTATTTTGCCCATACACCAGATGTAAATCATTTGTAGTTGAGTTATTTGCATGACGGGGGCTCCCACCGGACTGGAGACTCCAACTAGCTTCGCTCGCTTCACCAGCCGCCATTGAGAATTTGAATGCAGGCTCACGCGGAAATGAACAAGTTGCTTACATTCATTAATGTTCTGTCAGAATGCCTCAACCTTGGGCCTGAAATCCAAAGGGAGCAATGCACTCTTCAATAATTCACCATCTCCATCACTGACCACATGCACAGGAATAAGGGGGCCAGTGGTAGAAGCACGGAAAGGAGAATGCGATTAAAGAGAAAACAGAGACTTTGGACTCCACTACTCTGACTCGTCACTTCTGTTGCTGAAGCCTGTCTGAAGGATGTAGTGTATAGTTTAGCAATATCTCTGTGAAACCAAATTATCTGTACTTTGAGGTGGAGCTTGGAATTCCTGAAAACTCAAGCTTTATCACTATCTACAGAAGATGAGTTATAGTTTCTAATTGACTCTTATAGAACTTATACTTTGATACTCATACAAAGTATGCGTAACATAGTCCAGGCTAAAAATCATTCCTTTTCCATAGCAGGATAACCATTAGTTAAACTTAACAACTCCCAGTATTAAGAAAAATTCTTACAAGTATTTTAAAGAGTTCAAAATTTGTATCCACCAACAACACAACTTTGTAAAACGTTTCTATGTGTTCTCAATGTCCTTTATTGTAAGTTTATAGGAAAATAAGTGGGTCTTGGCAAAGAAAACACAAGATGCAAATAGCAAGGTCCGGGCAGTAGCAACATTGTGTCACAATTGGCTGTCAAAGATGTTGTGGGCCACAAAAGAAGTTATACCAAATATCCAAAGTGGTGACTGTCTCTACCGGCCTACACAAGAGTTAATGGCCTGCTGGGAATCATACTTCATTTTAAGGATGCTACTGTGGACTGTGTTCTCCTTGTACACAGCCTTTGTCCAGACAGTGCCAGCACTCTGCGTTCACTGCCAGTCTTTCATTCCTTAGATGAACTCAGCATGAGCGGGCTTGGAATATCACTTCCCTCCTCTCATCTTGTACCACAAAGCATGTAATACCTCCAGCCCCTCTTCCTGACACACTCTTTCTGATGGAAACAGATCTTACCACATATTCTTGATCACTCACTTCTCTCGCCAAGGCTCTGGCCTGGATCTAAAACTTTTTCTAGCAATTTTTCACTGCTGCTAGATGGCGCTGTGTGGGGTCAGCTGCGGGTCTCCAGGCACTAACCGTAATTGATAAAACAGCACAAAAAGGCACCTCTCTGTGAGATGAGTTCCACCATAGAGGCTAGGATGGAATGACACAGAAAAGAATAAAACAACTGAATGGAAATTTTAGAAAGTCAGAAAAATATAAATGAAGAACCAATCAAAGATATTGTATGGAGGAGAGAGGATATAAGAGTTGGGTGGTGTTGGAAATGGCCCGTTCTGCAGGCTTATCCCCAAACCTTTTGCCTTTCTCCTTTTGTTTTGCTTATCTTCTTTTTGGTGGCTTTAAGACTCTGAGCACTTTATCGCTGCTGATCAGTATTAAAGTGCATGTGCTCTCTCCCCTGAAACTTGGCATAATTGGCTTATTTAATTTACCCGCAAGTCCCCTGCAAATTGGTATCACATATACCCAGGGTCTGTAAATGAAATGCTAATAGTAGACTTGCAGCACAGATTGTGCCACCCACAGAAGTAGCCTTTAAAACCTTTCTCAGCCCTGCCACTGCCGGGCCTGCGTGTGCAGTTTACTGCCCCACTGACTTGGCAATTAAAACTACTTACCAAGGCCGTAACTCCCTTTTTGCTACACCTAAGTTACCCCTAAGGTAGATCCTAGATAGCCCTACAGACAGGGTGCTGTGTATGTAAAAGGTAGGACATATCTTTATGTATTACATGTCATAATTGCGACAAACAGCCTATTTAGTTCTTCACTACTGTGAGTGCTGCTCCTCTCATAGGTTTGCATTGGAAATGCCCTTGCATATGTCTAAGTGGTATCTTCTGATCTATGCGGAATAGCGTGGGCATGTTTGGTATGTTTTGAACAGTAGTGAGAAATCCTGCCTATTGCTGGCTTTTAGAAAGTGGGAATTTCTCTGTGATAGTAACTCTAGTGCTTTGCAGTCTGACTCCAATCGACGTCTGGAGCAGAGTGACAGCTCCACTTGGTGCATACTTTCCAGACAGCCATCACACCGGAGGGGCTGGGTGCGACAGACGAGGCATCTGCACACTGATAGTCGTCCTGGGCTGGGGAGAGGGAGGGTTGTTCACACCTTATATATGAAAATACTGTGTCCTGCCCTCACACAATGGACTGATTGCCCCCTACTGATGTCTGGAGATAGGGCTGGGTTAAAAGGGTGTTGTGCTTCCCTTTAAAGGGCTCTTTTGAAGTTACCCCCTGGAATAAAGGCATTACTGAGTATAAGCAGGCGGTCGGTAGCCCCCTGTTTTGGAGAGACCACTTTGGAACTGGGACTAAACCCCTGCTAAAAGGGCTGCTGTGATGCATAAAGGACTCACCTGGACGGCTCTTCTTTTGTTGCCCTGCTGCCTGGTGTCTGCTGGGTGGCCCAAAGCACTCATCAGGATTGCTTTTCTGTATGTTGTCCTCCTGCCAGCCTGTGCCCTGACTCTGGACTGCCAAGGGTCTGTGGGACTGCCAGGAGGAACCACCACTTGACCTCTTCTTGTGTGCTGGCCTGCCCTTTTGCCCTGTGTCCCCTCCACGAAGCTCAGAGCAGGGTGGAGCACAGTGTCCTACTCCTGGGTTTTCTCAAAACTAGCATGTGAAGGGCACTTCAACTTGTGGTTACACTACCTTATTGTGCAGCCAAAACCTAGCGTGCGCTTCACCAAATACGTCTACCTGGGGCTCTGGTGCATGAGGATTGCTTCTTCTGGCCTGCCTGTTAGGAGGACGGCCTATGTTGTGGCCAGGATGTCATGATTTTCCCGAGTGAGCCAGCCTTGTCACAACCTACCAACTTGAGACCTACAGAACCGAAGAGCAGAGGCACTCGCTACCTAGTGCCCCAGGGGCAGCAGCAGCCATGGCTTTGGTGCGTTCATCACCACAACGTGGCCAAAGCGAGGAGAGGAGCCGGGCCACAGCTGGAAGGCTCCTCAGGCTGGACCGGCCTAGATGGAGGGAGGTAGCGACCCGGGATGCCCTTGGGGCCTCTGGGTGCACTACCAGTGTAAGGCAGCATGTGACAAAGGTCTCAGCTGAGCAGTGCAGGCATGGGCGGCTGCCGTGCATCCACCGCCCTCTTTAATCCTTGTACGGGGAAACCAAGGGAGCATTTCACCCACCATTCCTTTACCGGGGACTGACATGGCTGCGGGGGTATCTCCAGTTCTAGTGGCCCTTGTGAGAGGGACAGGGTCGCACCCCCTTTTGTAAAGCTAATACCGTAGTTCCCCTAGTGGAGAGGAACCTGTAGTGGCCCCAGTAGCCAGGCATTTGTTCTCGTCACTGAGAGATCGGGAGAGATGGGTGTGTGTGTTTCCTCCCCCTCTTCTTGGGGAATACCTTCGGGGCAGTTTTTGTTTGCCAGCTGTCCGCGGGATGGGACGGAAACCTCAACTGAGGCCCCAGCTGAGTAAGTACCGCCTTCACTACAGTGGGAGTGCCGTAGCACCTGTGGTGGACATAATGGGTCAGTACCTACCATATACCTTGTGTAGGAAGCGCGGACGCGCTGCAACCTTTGCGTAGAAGTTAGTGTTGGAGACCCGGACCGAGAATGTATTTCGGTACAAGATTTTTTGCCCTCACTGTTTTTGCACTGTTCTATAACCTGATTCATGCTGTAGGTCATGCTCGCCATATTGGGGGGACCTATATATTTCAGGATTCAGATTGTAGACATTGGGGTGGGTATGTAATGTTTTATGACGTGTAATATGGAAAGGTTTCTCATTATTTTGCATTCATAATGGTGATCTGACAACTGCTTGCTTAGCAGAGTATCCCTGCTTGATGTCATCTTGGTCTGATTGTTGGAAATGGTCCTTTCTGCAGGGTTAACCCCAAATGTTCTGCCTTTCTCCTCCTATTTTTCCGACCCTCTTTTTGTTGGCTTTAGGACTCTGGGCACTTTACCACTTCTGAACAGTGCTAAAGTGCACATGCTTTCTCCCTGAAAACTTGATATCATTGGCTTACACCTGTTTGGCTTATTTAATTTACCAGTAAGTCCCATGTAAAGTGGTCTAACATATCCCAAGGGCCTGTAAATAACATGTTACTAGTGGGCCTGCAGGGCAGATTGCGCCATCCACAGAAGTAGCCTTTCAAACATGTCTCAGGCTTGCCACTGCAGGGCCTGCGGGCGCTGATTACTGCCACACTGACTCGGCAAGTCAAACTACTTGCCAGGGCCTAAACTCCCTTTTTACTACACCTACATCACCCCCTAAGGCAGGCCCTAGCTAGCCCCATGGGCAGGGTCCTGTGTTTGTAAAAGGTAGGCACATATATCTTTATGTGTTACATGGCCTAGTAGTGACAAACAGCCTATTTAGTTTTTCAGTACTGTGAGTGCTGCTCCTCTCATACGTTTGCATTGTGAACTCCTCTATATATGTTTAAGTGGTAATTTCTGATCTATAAGGAGTGGCTTGGGTATGTTTGGTATGTTTGGAATGGTAGTGAGAAATCGTGCCTACTAGGGTAGGTGGGTTTTACATCACTATTTTAGAAATGCCACTTTCAGAAAGTGAGCACTTCTCCGTGCTTATAACTCTAGTGCTTTTGCAGCCTGACTCCCATCCATGTCTGGGGCAGTGACAGCTCTACTTGGTGCATACTTTCCAGACAGGCATCACACAGGAGGGGCTGGGTGTGACAGAAGAGGCATCTGCATACTGATAGTCGTCCTGGGCTGGGGAGAGGGAGGGTCGTTCACACCTTACATGTGAATATGCTGTATTCTGCCCTCAAACAATCGACTGATCACCCCCTACTGGTGTCTGGAGACAGGGCTGGGTTGAAAGGGGTTTGTGCTTCACTTGAAGGGGCTCTTTTGAAGTTACCCCCTAAACAAAGGCATTTCTGAGTATAAGTTGGGGGGCTGTAGCCCCCTGATTTTTAGAGCCCTTTTGGAACTGGGACTGACCCTGTCATAAGGATTGCTACCTGCCCAAAGGACTCACCTGGACTGCTCTTCTGTTGGTTGCCCTGCTGCCTGGTGTCTGCTGGGTGGTGTGGCACAACGGACTCATCAGGATTGCTTTCTGCTTGTTGCCCTGCTGCCAGTACTCCCTTGCTTGGCCTTCCCAGACACTGCGTGGACTTGTAACCAGATGCTGCCGGTTCTGAATGCTGCTGATGTGCTGAGCTGTGACCTGCTAGGTTACCAGAGGGACTGCCACGTGTATTCTCCAGGACCTTTGTGCTGGCCTGCTCGCCTGCACCCTGCTTTGGCGCCCCCCGTGTTCTCTTGGGACTGGGTGGTGTACCACTTTTCCCCCTGTTTTGTGCTCTGTAGTGTGAGGGAAGTGATTCATTCTTTGGCTTTAGCGCGTGGCGATCACTTCTTCCTCACCCTTGCACAAGCACGTGGTGAGTGCTGCGTTGTCCAGTTCCCTGAGCACGTGGTGGGTGCTGTAGATTTCTGTCCCCCACCCCGAGGAGTGTGTCCACTCTGCGGCACCATAAGGAGTGCTGAGTTGTCTCCCCCTTTTGCCTGCATCTGAGGCGTGCGGAGCCATTTTTTTTGTTGGCTTGCGCGGACAAGGATGGCATTCAGTGGTGCCCCCGTGGCACAAGCAGGCACCAACTTTGGTGCGTTCACCATGCGACCCGGTCACTACAAGGAGAGGAGCCGGCTCGCGGCTGGGAAGTTCCCTGGGCTGGGCCTCCCTAGAAGGAGGAAGATAACGACCCAGGAGGCCCTGGAGGGCCCCGGGCATTCTCCCAGAGTAAGGCAGCGCATGTGGGAAGTACTGGCTGCGTCACACGGTCGTGGGCGGCTGATGTGTGGCCCATTTTGGAAATATTGCACCAGGGATGCCTATGAGGGTTTCCCCATCTTTCCCTACAGGAAGGTGGTGTGCCTTCCTATGTTTCAGCTCCCTCCTTGTGTTTGGGGGCATATGTGTGGCACTTAGCGGGCAGAGGCCACATCCCCGCTGAGGATAAGATTGACCTTATCACCTCTATTAGGAGCGCAATCATGCTGGATTTCACAATGAAAATGTGGACCGCAATGGGTGGATGGTGATGTATGGATGAACCATTTGTGGTTTATGACCAGTCACTGCATTTGTTATTCATCACCTTGATATTTTCTGTAATGTGTGGTGTCAGGCCCTACCTTGCCAAAGTAACCCTATAATTGGTTCTGATGGGACTGCTATTTCAGTGTTGGCATTTTTTATGACCTATGCAATATGGAAATGTTTCTCCTGATTTTTGCATACCTAATGATGATGATTTGACACCTGTTTGCTTAGCAGAATATTACTGAGTTATGTAGACTTGAGACCCTATGTGTGAGAAGCACGCTTAAAAAAATGATAATTGATTGATGTCGTTCTTGGTCTAAGGTTTTATATAACTTGTTGCAGAGTCTCTTTTCTGGTGTATTTATTGTGTCACTTGAATGTTTGTGTTGTGCAAACACTTTACACATTGCCTTTGGCCAAAGCTACCAAGGGAGTAAGCAGGGGTTACCTTAGGTGTGTAACTCCCTTGCCCTGAATAGTGTGGTGGTCCCTGCCCGGCTGGGGTGCCTACCCTAGGCAACTAGGAACCCCATTTCTAGCAGGTGGGCACACCTATGTATATCGGAAATAATGTTACCAAGGCTGTTTTTAATTTGTTTCCATAGATTATCTGACCCACTCCTAAAGCAACACCAAATAAGGAGGCAGAATGAGTTTTTACATGTCAAGTGCAAAGAGGCTTCCTTATGGGAGCGTGTCCAAAGTGTGATTTATACCTCAATTCAAAGTCCAAACAGCAATTCTTGGTAAAGGTTTGATTGAGCGAAAGGCGGTGCCTAAGCAGCTGCTGACAACTGGAACATTTTGGGGGAGTGGGATAGTACTGGTGGTCACTGTAGCAGAGTGAGTTCCTACTTCAAACTCTTGTTTTTTTAGCCACAAGGTAACATTTACCACTGTTACAGTGTTGAAAGGAAAAGAGCGCTTTACCACTTGTTAGCAGGGGCAAAGAGCCGGCAAAAATAGGGTTCAGCAAAAAGACCCCAGCTATTCAGTGTGACCCTGCAGAAAATTCACATTTCCAACAGGTAATGATTCACTGCTTAGTTTCTTCATGTGAGAAAGCAAAGTAAAGAATGTCAAGAAATTCTGTGGAATGGGGGGTCAGTTCCTCATGACGTATGCCCTAAAGAGAACATTATCCATCTGCTCAAATACGCAGCCTTTGCAGATGGATGTCTAGAGCCTAAGGACACCTAACACACCCAATTGTCCTGAATATTATCAATTCTTGGATTGTACGGCCTATGATCCCTTCTTCCCTATGGGTTAACATGTAATGATTATGTACTAATGACATTTTTCTTTTGTTTCTTGATGATTTTGATTTGCTTCCATGTCTGATATGAATATGCGAACCACGTCAACAATATCATTTGACAGCCAGCTATTTTGTCTCTTCACATACACAACCCATGTGTAATGATTTTTATTACGTAGTGCAAGGACAGCTTCTGACGCTGTTGCCTAATGGGGATAACAAAGACAGTTGTGTGTGTTTTAGAATGACATAGGTTATAAAAAACCCAGGTTACTTAAGAAGGACCTTCTGGATTTCCAAGAGACACTTTTAGGCCTTGAGCCAACCATGTTATCGGTACCACTTTTAGGGGATGGGTTCTACTATGGTTTATTGGCAAGGTATGAACGCCTAGAGATGGAAAATGTGTGATAGCAAGTCATAACTCTTTGCCTTTTGTAAGATACCACTCCACTCCCAAAATTCCTTGATGAAAGTGGAATGTTTTTCATAATTGATATTATTGTGAAGTTTATTTTTAAAAATTAGAATTACAGTACATGTAATCATATAAATAAATAGTAATTATAATAGTTATTATGATTATATTAAGTACACCAAGTAAAATTTATACAGTTTTCTATTAATTTCATTTTCCAGTGTTGGTGGTGAATGACTGTGCAGCATCATGAAGAAGACTGAAAGAAGCACATCCTGTAAACTCCGGTCCCCAGTGTATAATTCTTCTATGGTCAAATGCCCAACATGGAGTTATGCTGACAAGTTTGCAGGACTACACATCATGGAAAACCTTATTAGAGGGAGCTCAAGTAAAGAATCACATTCCAATTTTAGACATTGCGAGAAATGTGGAAAGCAGCAGGGTTCCCCAAGTATTTTACCACAGGAAGAGCAGGAGCTTGTTTACTATGAAGAGAGATTGACAGACTATTAAGCGAAATGCTGAAGCAAGTGTCAGTGATGATGCTGGAACGAGTGAGTGCACGAGTAAACGCTTAAACAGAAGAACATCATTAAAGTCAAACGTGTATGCTGAAGAATGTTTATTTTATAGAAAGATAAAATGCTTGTGGAAAGATAAAAAGGAACATCAACACATGAGAAATTAGTCAAGGCCACTGAGCTTAGAGTTGACATAAGACTTCGAGACTGTCCAACCGTTAATTGTGATTCAAAACTGTTAGTAGTTTGTAGTAGGGACATAGTGGCTGCAGAAGCTCTTTATCATGCATATTGTTATAGTAAGTATACAAGGGTTAAAGCAAAGGAGGAAGATCATGCATTTAGCATTCAAACCGATGATCACTACAAAAATATTAGAGATGAACTATATGATGAACTATTTCAATACATTCGAACTGTGATTATTCCTAACAAAGAGGTAATACATGTGACGACTTTCACTGAAAGGCTTGAAACCCTCATGACACACAGAGGAATACAGGGAACAGACAAATCAACCAAGAAGCATATTAGAAGGGACTCCGAGTTCAGTGACAGCCTCCACATATTCCCAGACAACCAAGGAAAATTATTGCCCCAACTTGATAGTTGCAAAAACAACATGGTCAAGACTGATTTGCATATGGCTGGGGCCAAACTGGAATGGCATGGCAAGTAAAAAAACTGATGGACTAAACCCAGATCTGTGACTGGGGGCGAATGTTTGATTTTCTCTGCATTCCGTCCATCATCTGTTGTTTTTGCTTCTAACTTGATAGTGTCATGCTACAGGGCGTTGTAAGAGAAAACCAGAGTTTGAAAAGAGAACGAGAATTATCATTTTTAACGGTTAAGGCAACAAACATGAACAAGATCATTGCTCAAACATCGTTGCACATAAGAACACTGATTAAAACAAAACTTGACATCAGCACCATGGGCATATTATCCATCAGACGTTGATAAAGGTTCATTACAGTGCTTGATTACCTTAACCGGTTCCTATTAGGACTTCTGACTGGAGATCCAGAAAACACAGAGCTGTCCAAAAGGGTTGCCTTACTTATGCAATCATTCACTCAGGACGTTATATATGCAGTCACAAATGGCCAGCAGAAACCCCCAAGCAGTTGTTGCTCCCATACACCGTAAAAATGCTGACAGGCAATCATTTGCACTCTAAACAGACTTGGTCATGAGATTTCGTCCTCACAATAATACCGCATTTTGTCTTCAGACACTTGCTGCTACCTTAAATGAGCAAATTGTTCTTCCAGCCGACATTCAGCCTCATGTCTTCAGTAACTTAGCATGGGATAACATTGATAGTCTGGAAGAGACTCTTACTAGTAAAGGGACAACTCATTGAGTCAACGGTATAGCTGGGCAGCCCAAGTTGTTTGGACCACAATCTCTTAAAGCTCCTCTCCCAAGCATTGAGAAATAAAGCAAAGATCACTTACCACCACAAATACGGAAGAATTGTTCATGTATGTTTCTGGTGAACAAGTTGGGCCCCAGCCATTGATGACCAGTACCGAAGTCATGCCGGAATGTGTTGCCCAATTGAAGCTTGCACAAAATAAGAATATAATCTGGGTTGTTCCAAAACAAGAAGCGGGCCTTGAACAGATAATACCAAGTTGGACAGGATTTAACATCAGTACTAGAGACCTAGTTAGTGTATCACAGGATTCCATTGGCTACTTGCCCACCATTAATACCCCTGCAACTGAGTTGACAACTGTTTCTGAAATTTTGAAACAGAACTGATAAGGGAATCACTGCATTTGGTGAAAGTTGTAGTGGTCATGGATCAAGTTCTCTACACAAAAGTAACTGAGATTGTGTGGTATAACGCAACATACAACAGAATAATTCTTCGAATGGGCACCTTTCACACCATTTGCAATGTCATTTCCATTCTCGGAAAACGCTTTCAAGACGCTGGCCTTCACAACCTTTACATTTAAGCAAACATGATAGAAGGATAAAAATCATCCGTTCTATTAGGTCATATGTATAATAGTCCAGTTCGAGTACACAAGTGCGTGTATGAAATATGTTGGGACTAGCTTGGTTGGAATGTATCCACTGGCTGGAAAAGAATTAAGAAGAGCATTCCGGTTGTCTACTCATTCATTGAGGGTTTTAATGACTTGCAAAAAAACTATACCAGAGATTAGACGACCTCTTGCAGAATGCTGCCTTTGCCGAAGTAAAACAGCTTTGGGATGTACTCCTGGAACATCTTTGTTATGACAATGGAGATCTCTGTGCATTTTGGATGTTGTATGTGGATATTGTTGAAAATGTCTTGCTGCCGCTGCTTTGTGCTGGTCGAGAAGGCAATTGGCATTTACATTTTACAGCCATACGCTGTATGATCCCATGGTGTTTTGCGTATGATAGAATGAACTATGCTAGATATCTTCCTGTATACTATGCCAAAATGAAATTACTTGCAGTGAAACATCCAAAGATACGCCACAACTTCATCAACAGAAGCTTTTCAGTTCAACAGTCATATGTTAATCCGGTAGATCAAGGCGATCGAGGTAACAGTCAACAAAGACACTCAGACTACGGGATTACGACAAGGTTCAACTTCAAGGCAGTGCTGTGAAAATATATTATATGACAGCTTAACACAGAAGCACCTTTTTGGGTCAGATAAGGGTAATGGTTTGTAACAACAGATTAGATCTTACGCAGACCTGCATAAGTCACAAATTGAAAAATACAAAGATACTGTTACGAGAGCTGTTCAAAGCTGAATAAACCCATTTGTTCGGCCACATAATCTCATTTGTCTCTTCATGGCAAAAAAGGCTTCTCAACAGACAGGGCCTCATTACGAGGCTGGCGGTCACAAGACCAGCGGACCTGCCAACAGACCGCCGCCTCCGCCAGGATCCATGATCCTGATGGGGTGATGATGGTCCTGGTTGTAATCAGCCTGAACTGAGCGCCGCCCTACTGATTGCCACCTTGTTCTCTGCTAGCCTTTTCATGGCAGTTTCCCCACCATGAAAAGGCTGGCGGAGAACGAGTGCAGGGGGACACAGGGGTCCCCTATTCTGCCCATGGCTATGGTCTGCTTTGCAGACAGTGTGCATTCTGAGGGTGCTGGTCAGTGCCTTCTGTGCTACGAGATAGCACTAGGCTCCTATAAGGGAGCCACGTGCTATCTCATAGCACTGTTCCCGCCGGCAGACTGGCGTGAATGCTCTATTTCAAGGTTTCTGTCGGTCAGCCAGGTCAGGCCAGCAGAAACCTTGTAGTAGGGTGGCGGGGGGACGCTACTGCTATCGGTGGCATCCTCCCCGCGAGTTTGACAATCCCACATTGAGACCACCAAACTCGTAATGAGCCCCATAGTATCTGGCATAATAAGGGTGCATAAAATAGGTGAACAGCGTTATACAGACTTCAAACTTGAGCAACTTGAGAATAATCCACTTATTAAGAAATGTCATGACCCAATGGAAATGCACAAAGTAAAAACCACTAACATGTCCAAGAAGAAGGCAGTGAACAGCAACGGCAGAACAATCATCATGAAAGCAGACAAATCACTGTTTGGCCGAATCACTGTGATAGCACAGAATTGGAACGTTCAAGTGGCGGACGCACTCTCTCATCCCTTAGGACCCTAACTATGTGCTACAGCAACTCCAGAAGGTCTGTAGCAAAAGACAATCAAAGCTCTTTTAGCAACATACTTGCAGAAAAATGTTACCCCTGCTGACGAATTCAGCCACGCTGATTGATGGTATTTTTCTTGTTCAGAGAGTAAAAGGAAAGGAATCAAACTTTGGTGAGGTGGCGGTGTCTGTCTTGTCCACGGCTTTGCGGGAAGGAACTAGGAGTCAAAGAATCGATCTTGTGTTTCATACATACAATGAGACTTCTATTAAGAACAACAGAATGACAATCAGAGGGGAAGAACTCGGGCACCAGTTACAGAGCATCTCACATTCCTAGATTGAGAGACAGTGGAGGAAATTCCTAAGCCACAGAAGGAATAACACAACTCTCATCGCATTTCTTGTTGATAAATGTAGGAAACCAAAGTATTTTGTAAAACTTCAGAATAAAACATTGTTCGTGAACTGTGAAAATAAGGGCTACAAAATCACATCTGAAGAGAGCCACAAAGTGCCCGTTCTCAACAGTGCACATGAAGAAGGAGATGGTTGTTTGTTGCTGCATGCAACACACGCTGCTATGAGGGTTATCAGGCAGTAATGATAAGCTCAGATAACACTGATGTGTTTATTATGTGTTTGGGATTCCATGACAGAATCATAGTTTTCTGAAATGTGGTACTAAAGTACGCATGCAAATCCTTGACATTGGGAAACTAGCTTCAACTATTGGTGAAAATGTTTGTCGAGCTATGATAGGTCTCCATACGTTTACAGGATGTGACACAGTAAGCGCATTTGCGGGAAAAGGAAAAGTAAGTGCATTCAGAATCCTGTCTGCCTATAGACATGCACAGAAAACATTTTCCTAACCCTGAGACAAATGGGATCTCTCTGAAGAACTAATGGACAAAGTGGAGCAATTCTCGTGCTTGCTCTAGGTACCAAAATCTTCTGTTCATCACATGAATGACTTGAGACATCACCTATTCTGCGAAAAGAAGGGTGAGATAGACAGTCATCAACTTCCACCTTGCAGGGACTATCTTAAGAAACATGTCAAACGTGTGAATTATCAAGCCGCTATAAGCAAGTGATGTCTTCTAAATGATCCACAGCCACCTAGTCCAGTTGAGAGTGGATGGAAGTTGGAAAAGCACGAGGGAACAGAGCAATTAGTATTGGACACGATGGAGAGGCAGCCAGCACCTCAGGCTGTGTTAGGTCTACTAGCTTGCAACTGAACTAACCCTTCTCATGATTAGCTGTCAAACCACTGAGCTGCACATCTCAGGGTGCGGCAGGTACTAAGTTGCCTAAGCCTCCTCCATTCATGTCATTTAGTATTGTTTGTTTATGTTCCTCAAGGAGGTCGCACTTTGGCAATATAGCATAATAGAAGAACTCAGCAGACTTCTCCACAAAAATACAAGTATAAAGCTGATAAAATATCTTACGAAAGAACATGCACTGCAAATATCTTTGAGAATCCTGGAGTCCATAGGTTAATATTGCGGGAAGGACAACTTAGACTTTCATCCATCCAAGACTGATAAATAACAGTACCATTAAGTTAAAACATGCTAAGTCCTGTTACTGGCAAATCAACTTGTGATGTCTACTTTAACTATGACATTGCTACCGGCTAGCATAAATCCAAGCAGAAGAGGCAGTGACCAGTCTGGAGTCCATGGCCACTGGAACTATAAACCTGACATCTGTTTGGGAGGCCTTCGTTAAGGAACTTACAAGCCAAGGTTCCTCGAAAAAATTTAAAGGAGTTCATCTGGGATATTGCAGTGGCGTACATATGCCACACACAGTGTGCATGAGGAAAGCTGATGTGTGTACGCTTTTGAGGCAACTGCGCAGATCCCCAGAGGAAGAAGCATTATTAAGTACCCTCCGGAAGCAAAAGAAGCTCTTAAAAAAGGAAATATGGACTTTTAAAATCTCCAGCAAGAAGCATTATGGGCTAAACTGCACTACGTGTCAGGATTATCAGACTCAAAACGTTTTTGGAAACTGAATAACTCCATTAACAAAGGCCCAAAAGCTGCCCACAATGCAAACATAAGCGAGTAAGCTTGGGTTGACCACTAGAAATAACATTTCAATGGAAGTCCCACTGGAGAAGTCATGCCAGTTCAGTTGGAGAAGGATATACAGGAATCTGATGATTTGGATTCTATGGTATTTACAGCGTCAGAGATAATGAAGATTATTGGGAAATCACAATCGGACTGTGCACCTGGCCCTAATGGATTACCACGAGCACTGTTGAAATGGTCAACGGGAAGATGGGCAGTCTTTCTGGCAGCAATGTTTAATTACGCTGTGTCAACTGGAATTGTGCCGGCTAGTTAGAAGGGTTCAATAATTCACCCCATTTATAAGGGGGGGAAGGATGCCTCTCCAAGTAACTATAGATTGATTGCCCTTTTAGATGTGGACCTCAAATACGTTTCAATATGCTTACTGCAGCATTTACAGTCTTGGGCCGTAGATAATGACAGACTTCCCAGAAACCAATTCGGCTTTAATAAGAACCAAGGTACCTTAACAAACCTTAAGGTGCTGGGTTTGATCCTTAATAGAGCAAAGGCAACAGAGACCACATTATATTTGTGCTTTGTTGATTTTAAAGCAGCTTTTGACTGTGTCCCTCCGGGCAACTTGTGGGCAAAATTACAGTGATGGGGGTTTCCCCCAACCATCCTGCATGCTATTAGATTACTTTTTTCCGACACACGGGTGTAAGAGAAGCTTAGGGATGGTTCGCATTCATCTAGTGCAGTCATAACAACAGCTGCTTTAAAACAAGGCTGTGTTTTAGCACCACTTCCCTTTAATCTTAACATCGCAGACCTCCCCACGGTGTTAAACGGCCAGTCTGCCTATTCTCCCACACTTGGTGGTCACCAATGATCCAACCTGCTATATGCGGATGACCTGCTGTTGCTTAGCAACTCCAGAATAGGTATGCAAAAAGCAATAAAGAATAAAGCGCAAGCTGTCAATCATGCCTTTGGAATTGTAGCAAAGCCCATCCATGGCTCTACCCTTGAACCGTTAGCAGCAATTATGAGAGCAAAATTATTACCAATGCCCAACACGGCACAGAAATAATGAGGAGGATGGAGGAAGTTCTCTTTGATAAACTAATGGTAAAATCCTACAAGCAAGTTTTCCGGTTACCTAGGTCGGCATCCCCGGCCCAGGTTAGACTGGAATTCTCGCTAGTAAAGCAGTTGTTGGCTAGACTGGCAGCATTTATTAAATGCTACAATACATTTCGGCATTCCCCGGAAGGGATGTTAGCCAGTTTAATATCGCATAAAATTTACCTTGAGAAGGGCAATAGTAATTATAAAGAGTATCTGGAAAGAAGTATGAAGCATCTGGATGACTTATAGGACCAGACGCTATCTATCCCAGCATTTAAGAAAGTAGTGAATAAATCAAGTAAGCTACAAAGCAGGATAGAACATAGGGAGGAATTAGCTAAAAGGTCTCATGGATGGTTGGTTCTTAAATCATATAAAACACATAAAGAATCACCAATTATGGCCGCACCCTATTCTCTGAAAATTAAACAATGCTTCTTCAGGCTAAGGCTAGGAGATATTCCAACGTTAGACCTCGTACGTTGGTGGGGGAAGGAGACACAAAGAGCCAATCAGAAATGCTGCTTATGCCATCTTGTGGTGGAAATGTTGGGGCACGTGGTCTGCATTTGTCCAGCCTTGGCTATTCGAAGAAGAAAATTGTTGAAAAAATAATTCAGTGCACTAGGGATTAGATCATACAGACATGCCCTAATCAAAGCACTTAATCCAGAAAATGAAATACTGAACATTAGGCTAGTCCAACTTTTGGAAATCTTTATTTCCCTTACTGCCCCATCGAGAACCCAGTGACCCTGGCAACTGGGCAATCAATAGAGCAGAGTACCTCCATAGAGACTGAGTTAGGATATGAATACTGTTGTCAAGGATTTATCTCTTAACATTTAATCAGTATTTAGTAACCATGCCGAAGGAATATAATGCACTTTTTGGGCAACTTTGCACATTATCTAAGTTAGTAACTTTTAAATAAGTGCTTTTTGATCATCTGTTTCCAGGAATCCATGGCTGCTGACCAAAAACACCTAAAAACGTGATTTAAGAACTGGTTCCCTCCACAACCTTAGTAGATATGAATGATGCTGGGAGGGTTATTTTGTGTTTTACCTCGATTTTAACCCTTTTTATATGTTTGGAATTGGCTTCATGGAGGGTTAATAGATATGAATGATGCGGGGGTTATTTAGTGTTTTACAATGAGTTTAACCATGTTTTATATTTGGAAATGGATTCAAGAGGGTAAATGTATTTATTGCACTGATCATGCTTTTCACTATTTACTGCACTGATTATGTATTGTTCTATTTTTATGGAGATGTAATGTTTTATGGTTTTTATTAACTAATAAAATTACTTAGTCATCAATAGGTGCACGTCATAAATATGTTTTAAAAACTATCTTCCACTTCGGGTTTATTTGATGTCTACATTCTAATTCTGAGGAAGAAATTCTGTCCATTTTAAAACTGACCTTTTGACCCATGTTATACCTAGTATCTCTGTTATTTAAGTATCCCTCAAGGAGGCACTGCAAGATTCAAGACCTTACATCATAAAAAAATTATCAGGCATTTTTTTCACTCTGAGTATTCACTTGAAATAATTGCTGTTTTGAGAACGGTGTCAGTGGTGTGACAGGAATTTATACGAACAATGAAACAAAATATTTGTATGCCAAATAAAGAATCATTATTTCCACCTTAAAATAAAGACAGAGTAACTCCATCCACCAAACTCTAAATCGGGCCCTCAGTTTTGTGCTTTTTCACACAAACTCCAAAAACTGGAGATTATTTGTGAAAAACTAACAAATCAACTGATCTGACACATAAAGACTGCTCTTCCTGTTCCACTGCAGTCATTGCTTTTCCGTTGGGTGGACCCGGGTTAGGGAAATCACTGCTGGCGTCCCTGCATATTGATGCTCTTCTTAGCAACATCATCCTTCGCCATCTGAAAACCGTTGGTTCTACCGTAGCAAAATGGAGCAGGGGATCATGAGTTCAGAAAAGTGGGACACCCACCAATATTTACCACCAACATTACCAAACTCAAAATCAACCGCAAAGTTTGAGACCAATGTACAGTAGCTCCTTCTGTTGCAATAACACAGCATGCTTGAAGAAAAGTTGTCAACGTTGTACGTAAGTCCTGTTTCTCCAGTGAAATCAATAAGCATTCAATTAGTTTATAGGGGGTGTGCCATGCAGTGTGGGGGGTAAAACAGATAGTTATATTTATCCCACTATGGGTATGTGCCCACATGTTCCAGCTTGCTTAGTGTTGTTGCTCAAAATTACAACACACTACAACAGATCATTAGCGGTGTTGTGCTAGGGTGATTCGGAAATTAAGGGCCTGGTGCACCCTATTTAATACAAAACAAGGGACCACTGAGGTAGCAAGAGTGTTAGAGGATCTAGTGAAAGCAAAGACGATGAGTTCACATTGCTGATTTGTTAATAAAGAGTTATAACTTCAACTTAGGTGCAGTGGACCCCCCACCCAGACACCTTTTTGAGCAGTGCCGGTCCACCTGCAGTATACTAATGACAGTTACGTCCCTTACTTGCTTCTATGAGGGCAGGCTTCTCCAATGAGTAGCTCGTAAGCTACAGGTAGCTCTTCACCTATTTGTAAGTACCTCTCCTGTGTAGCCAAACCTATTAAATAGAAATGTTTACTTGCTGAATTAATATATGTATGCCAAAATTGAAAAGTGTGTATTCAAGACAAAAATGTGTCTATTTTCAGAACTCAAAAGCAGATGTTTGGGGAAAATTGGCTGCATTTCCAAAGTATATTTAAAGCTGACATTTGAGCAATAAATCATGAGACATTGGGGGACGTTTTTACTAATATTGTTTCCCTGGTGCCAGGAGCATTGCCATTATGGCTGCTATGAAGTACCCATGTAGAGGTACTCCAAATTGACAAGGACATTTCTACATTATTGCTGGCAGCTGTGCCTGATGCCCTAAGGTGATTACTGGTGATAATCCTGTATGGGGTACCACTAAAGTAATCTTGTCTGACTTGATCATGATTACAACAGTAATATTATTAGTGGGTTAGGATGATTTTTATTGAACATCAGTAGCTTTTATGACAGAAGAGGTTGGAGACCCCTGTATTAGGGCCTATGGCACCCCTGGTACAATGCAAAGTGCAATATGACGCCAAACACCAATTAATAAAACATATAATTCCATAAGGTTCCTAAAGTTCAAGAGTGTAATATACACATACAAAACAAAATATTTAAATGTTACTGACTTCTTGCCATGGCCCGAGGTCCAGTCAGACGTTGAGCGACAGTTTACCTGCTTGAAGAGAGTAAGGAAATGTTGGAGCACTGCAGTGGGTACATGCCTTACAGCCTGACAGTGCTTAATTTGAGCCAGTAGTTCCTGGTGAGGGGCACCAGCACTTATTTTTGAGGGCCAACACTTATTTTTCTGCCTCAAGCATTTACTGCGAGCAAAAGGCACATATGGGAAAAACGAGGAGGGAGAAAAATGAAAAAGCGTAACAAAGGGAGAAAGCAAAAAGCTGCAAGAGTGAGCTGAAGGGTCAGGGATTCGCTGTAAATGGATTAAAGAGGCCCTAGATGGCTTCAGGGTTATGCTGCCTCAGTATTCTGTACTCACAGGTTGAATTACAACAAATTAGGCACTGCATGCTGCACCTACCATCAGGTGACTAGACGGTGCGGTAAGGCTGGGAAAGGCAGTTGTGATAGGCGCGTGAGCGCAACCGGGCATGTGCTCGAGAAGAGGTCCGAGTGTGCCTTACACAGAGCACTGCTGGAGAGGAATTTGGCGGGAAATTTGAAGCGGAGCTCGTGCGCACCACGGTTGATAACACAGGAAGGACCATACACTGCCAGAAGCGATGGACTGGAATGAAGCGTGTGACCCAATGGGGCCAGCAGATGCGCAATGCGAGCAACAAGCCAGATATTAAAGACCGGAAACTCGTCATGAGGGCGATACATCCAGCCAATCCGAATTAGTCTGAAAAGCGCTGCCTAACCATCATTCTAGCAGATAGTTAGTCCGTAACTCTATGCTAGAAGCTGCAGGAACGCAACTTAGCCTGAGCTTCGGTTGCATTGGGGAGGTGTGAGGGGGGGTCAATTGAAGCAGACAGACTAGCACTTACAAAATTGGGGCGAAGCTGTTCTTAGAGCCCATAAATGAAATAGAGTGATAAATGTTGCATTTTAAACGTTTGTCAAACCCAAGCCTATTACACCATGCATGAACCATTGGGTTTTACCGCGTTTATAGGACGCTCATAGCTTCAGATGCAAAGCACGTTTGAACCATTTTTTCACAAACTCAGTATAAGACATCATTTTTTAAGCTGAAAATGGCTGTATTGTAAGTGTTTCCCACCTAAAACCTCTTCTGCTTCATTGTACATCAAAGTGGAAAATCAATTCTCCTGATTCTTTTTCCAAAATCTCCTTACTTGGTTCAAAATGTTGGCATGTATGTCTAGAATGACTCTCCTTTTTTATGATTCTCCACAAATTTCTTCTATGGAATGACAGGGAGTTTCTGAAATATTTTTAATTCCATTTTAGGAAAGACGCTCCTTCCTAAATGTTGCCCCAAGGGACGTGTTTAGTCTACTCATGGAGACATTGCAGTATATGCTTGTTTGATGCTGTGCACACTTGAAATTGTCTCAGAATATTGAGCTTACTGGGTTAAATGCACCTGATTCTGGGATGTATTAATAGCAAGTCTCAGGTTTGATTCCTAGTGCATCCTTGATCCTGCGATTGAATGAGTGCCAATTGGATGGCAATATCAGGGCTGTTCCGGCTACTGGGCGTTTTGGTGGGAGGGGGAGGGGGCAGCTGCTACATACATGCCAACCCTCCCGATTCAGGAGTAAGACTATTGATTTCAAAGTTAGTCCTGCATGTAGAACCCCGATTCTGATTTCCGAATCATGGAAACAAAGCAAAAGTGAAATGTTGATGCCTGTCACACACGCTCCAATTCTCCCCTACAAGAATTACATCGGACATCAAAAGTTAATGCTTTGTAATTCATTCTTGTAGGGCGAGGTTAGAGTGTGAAAGGCCTCGACATTTTGGCAGTTTTTCATACCGTATACAAAAACAGAGTTTGGAACTCTGTTTTTGTTTGTGCTATGTTATTAAACTGCCAAAAATTAAATGCCAATAGATCTGATTCAGGCAGATTGCCTTCTATTTCAATAGAAATCAATAGGGAAAATACATTCTCTTAACTATTTTTTTTAATTTCCCACTTGCTTACTCTAAAATGTTGGCATGTGGCTGCCACAGGGACAGTTTTGGTGCTGGGGACTTGCAGGCCAGGTTCCTACTTCTAGTGCGTCTAAAGAAACAATGCAAAAGCAAATGGTTTTAAAGTGTACTTAAAGTTTACTTTCAAACTGAGTGACCCTCAAGCAGTCCTGGCTTTTTGGCTAACAGCAGCGTGTGTGAGGGTATTTTTAAGTCTAAACATGCAAAATTAAAAGTAATACAACATGTTCAAAATATTAATCACATTAATCCAAAAATGTGATTGGTGAAAATGCCAGGACTTCTCCAGGTTGTCCACATATCATGAATAGTCTTGTCAACTAATGGATCATCCATATTAGTTATTCAGTTCAAAGCATTACAATGGAAAATACAGGTTGGAGCAACATTTTGCACTGGGTCTCTGTTGAAAAGAGGCTGACAACTATACTTTCACAAAAAAATGGACAGAAACATATATTTTAAGGATTCAACAATAAATTTCAATGCAATTATCACATCTCTACCCATAAAGTGTGTCATTCTGTGGATCTGATGTTTTCAACACATAAACCTGTTTTAGGAATGCCTTGCCTGTATCCTGTGGTGACCACTTTGGTTGTCAGGGGGCACGGCTTACCACATATGGCTTGGCTAGTGCGTGGGCACAATTCTTCAAACTTGCTCACTCTTTGTTAATTGCAAGGAAAGAAAGACTGATGGTGTCCGCATTGTGGATGCTGCCTGTTGTATGGCTTTGTTTCTGTAGAGAACACACCAGGCGACAGCACCTGACACCAGACTACATTTCATAGTAGTTCCTAAACTCACCTTGTTTTGGGGACAGTGGTGTTTATCTTTTATCATCAAGTTTAAAGTTTCTTGTGATTCACAGTGCCCTTGTTAGGCTGCTGTGCTACTATGTTATGGCAGGCAGCACTTTGATGCTGGATTCTTTGCTTTAGCAAACAGATATTTCACCAGAGAACACTGTGATTACAGAGAAGTATTCTGGAAATCAAGTTGAACTGTAAAATAAACTTTAAACTCTATTGAACATTTGACTTAGTATTGCAAAGAATTTAGAAATTGCTTTAATTTGAACTTGAGTTTTTTTCAGTGAAGGAACGGACAATTGTTGTTTATGAATGGTATATATCATTAAACGTTTAAGTACAAGTGGTAATTAGCAAGTGATACAAATAATGCTGATGATAGGAAGCAGCAAATATCATTGACTGGTTATTTTCAGTTATTCAAGAGATAATTCATTAAACCAGTCGTATGAGCATCTGAGTGTATATTTATGAAGCTTTTGATATTTATGTTTTCAATAGAGGAGAACGGGAGTTGAGCATGTTTGGAGCTACTAAATTCTTGATAGGCTTCAGTTTCAAAGATACCAGCTTCATTCCAGAACATAGAGAGTTAGTTATCTAGAGATGCCATAAAGGTATATCCTTTTCACTGTTAAGGTGAGATGCTAACCTATTATCGGTTATTGCCTTTAGATATCCACCTTGTACTGCAGACATCAGTACCCAGCAGTGACCAATCAGAGTGGGGATATTTAGTGTTTCTATTTTTTCTGATCCCTTTCCTTTTTCTGCAATTAGCCAATAGATACTTTCTGTCCTGTTTAGTGGTGGAGGATGTGAGGTGCAGAAGGTTGCTCTGCTCATCGGACCCGGAATACAAAGTTAGTGTGTTTTGGCAATAGTCTTTTCTTTGTGTTTTTGCTAGTAAGCATTATTCTACCTGAATACAGCATCTTTCATTCCTTTGTCAATACGCTGTCTAAAATTTCTTCATCTGATTTTACCAAAGTTTTAAGTACTCCTATTCCCAGTTTTGTAGATGGAGGGATTAAAAGCAGATTGCTTAAATACACTTGGATTACCTCTACAAACAACTTCACCTACAAAAATGCCTGCATACCAAACATATTAAGTAACAGACTGCAGGTGTGCAAACATTTTACATACTCTTAAGAAATTATGTTATAAAAAATAATGATTCTTTCTTAAAGACATCAGTTCTGAAGCCAGAATGGTGTAGGAAGAGTCACCCAAGCTATCCAGATCAGAAATCTGGTTAGTTGGCAAGAGTTAACTTTTAAGTTGCTTGCATTCAGAAGCCAAAAGATCCTTCTTCAGAAGTGTTTCCTAATTTATAAGACCTCACCAATATCTTGCCAGCCAATATCAGAGCCTGCTCTACAATAATACCTGTGTAGTCTGCTGGAAGACAACAACTTGTTTCCGAACGTACCAACACAATGACGTATTAGAAGTTGACATCCTTCTCAATGTTGAAGAACAACTTTATTTTAACTAAGTTGATTAATGTTAAATTTTGATCCGCACTTGACCTTTATCCACCCAAATTAATACAGAAGTCTGCTGGGGTTATTGTTCCAGATTGTACTCAGTTGTGAAGCCAATCAATCCACAGTTCAGTAGTTCTCATCCAGCTGGGAATATGTTCTTGTTGAACCTTTACTAAAGTAACCCTCAGTGTTACCCCCAAGTTTAACTGGTTACTGAATAATTTCACTGCTTCAGCTTGGAAATTAGAGTGCAATTAATCCAGAACTAGATGGCTATCTGGAAACTAATTACTGGACTTGTGTAAAGTTGGCTTGCAATCAGGGCACATAACCCAATTATTAATTATTTCTGCGCCCGGTAACCTTCGGATAAATTTGGATTTGGTGGCTCTGCTCCATTGATCCCCTCAGACCTTTCTGCCACCTTTGATGCTGTCTCCCACCCCATTAGTCTTACTTTAGATGAAGTTGGGGTGGGAGCAGCACATTGGCATGGGTGGCATCCTTTTTAGCAGAATGCTATCAAGCGAATGATGCCATCTTTTTCAGTTCCCGTTTACACTGTGGGGTACTACAGCGCTTATCCCTAAGCGCTACTTCAACATATATATTCTTCCCCTTGTTGCCCATATTTGCTAATTTGGTTTGCAACTTTTTTATGATCAGAAGATCGACCGCATGGCCCTTGATACCATCTCAAATCAGTCTTGGCTACAACAATGCCTATCTGACTGGATGACTGCCAACTCTTTAAATTTGACTGGATGACTGCCAACTCTTTAAATTTGACTGGATGACTGCTAGTTCTTTAAAATTGACTGGATGACTGCTAGTTTTTGAAATTGACTGGATGACTGCTAGTTCTTTAAAATTGACTGGATGACTGCTAGTTTTTTTTAATTGACTGGATGACTGCTAGTTCTTTAAAATTGACTGGATGACTGCTAGTTTTTTTTTAATTGACTGGATGACTGCTAGTTCTTTAGAATTGTCTGGATGATTGCCAGCTCTTTAAAATTGAATACAGAGAAAATGCAAAGGCTGAGCGTGGGTGGCTGTCCTTTCCATTTGTCTCAAGACCTGTGGTCTTTTTGATGGGCTATACTTACAATCCTGTTTCTAAAGTTAGACACTTTGATGTAATTTTTGATTCTGATCTATCTTTTCACCAACTAATTGTCACATTTAATGCCTCCTGTTTGCAGTTCTCAAAGCCCACAAGGCAGTTCTCTCTTTACTTCTGCTGGACTATTAAAATACATATCAACATATCCTAACTTTATTTCAACCATTGGCCATAAAAGTACAATCATCCAACATCAGAACATAAAGATATATTAAAAGCTCCTATAGGTATCTAAAAACCCAGAAGGGCACACAAAGATACTGTTGAAACACAGCAATCCAAGTAGTAGTGTCTTCTCACCTGGATTATGTATTATTTGTTAATTTATTTGTAAAGATTCTGTGGTATACTGTTACCCAACAACATATGAGTGCTGTACAATTGAACACATTTTACAAGCAACATTGCAAGACTCATCAAACATCAGTGAAGTGATTAAAACAGTATCATAAACATGCAGATGCATTGGTAAGGAGGCCTCATACTGGAGAAATCTGAAAGTGAATCTTTAACTGTTGAAGGAAAAGCAACATGTTAGCGCTCCCTCCCAAGTTACTGGAAATGGAGTTTCAGAATGATGGGGTGCAGCCTTTGAGAATAATTGGAAGTGGGCAATGGAGGTTTTACATCATGGGCTTTTGAGCAGTTGTATGACCTTACTTCTCACTTTCCAAACAGGGATTATAAGTAGGTTTGGGTGGTGAAAGGGTGTGTCAAAATGCAGGCCCCTGTGTGCGCATACGTTTCCCTCAGTACACCATATTACAACTTTGGACTGTTCATAATGCAACTACTGGGCTCCAAATGTTTGGAATCTGTGTCTGATCCGGTGGCTCCATGGACTGTTGCAATCACTATTATATCCCAGTAATGTCTTTTACATGAACACCCGATAAGCACACTAAGGGGCTCATTACAAGTGTAGCGGTCTATAGACCGACACACTCGTGGTGGCGGTGTGGACCACCGCTAGTGCGGCGGTCCGAATGACACATTACAACCCTAGTGGTTGGACCGCCAGGGAACCGCCAGCTCCGCCCGGATCTTGGATCCCAGCGGTCTAGTGGAGGCAGAGGACCTAATCTGCAAGAGCAGCACTGCAAGCAGCGCTGCCCTGGGGATTACGACCCCGTTCTCTGCCAGCGGTTTCATGGCAATAGCACCACCACAAAAAGGCTGGCAGTGAACAGGTTCAGGGGGGCCCATGCACTTGGAGCCCACCTGGCCAGTACCGTCACAAACCATTACAATGACGGACAGCGAACATTGCAAGGGTGCTGGTCGACCTAGCATGAAACCCATAATAGCTCCGGCGGAGAGGTCGCCACACGTAATCAACCCCTAAATCTGGATTAATATTGCTTTTATTTATTCATCTAATATTTTTGTCTATTTGTGACATTTTCATTCCATAATCTCCCTAATTAACTTATTCAACAACAGTTTAATTTTTGCCATAGAATTTTTATATAGCAATCCCTGAACCTGTTTGAAGTATCTCATTTCACCTATCAGAAGAACTATGCAAGTTAATTTGTCTAAATAAGAATAAGTACATTAATTTCAATTTATATCAGTAATTATATACAGACGCCTTATGTGCATCCTCATTCACTGTTTTGTTTTGCTTTCACAGTCCATGTACCAATACTTCAGAGTGGTCACTGTTTCTAAATTCTATTGTATTGTTGGTTGCCATACCGTTAATATTTCTAACACAACATAAATGTCTTCCTGTACATTTCCAATTCCATCTCAATAGTCCAGGAATGACTTATTTTTAAACAGTTTTTATCAGTTTCGATGTACATAGTATAGGTGACAAAAATGCTGTAATTGATAAATGCCGAATAGTAGTTTGCCACCAAGAGTATTATAGCATTTTACATGCAAAAACTTGAGTGTTCAGGTTCTTCACCAATGCTGGAAGAAAAGCAATGCTTACCATTAGAGTATATCACAACCAAGGTACCACACAACCCTTTCAACTGAGCAAACCTTTCTAGGGGATGCTGTGCATGTGACCATTGTACGACCGGTTGTTTAGGAGGTGAATGGACACTATGGCAAGATGAATAATTTCTACGTAGAGTACGTGATGAGGGTGATTGAGAGTCGTATGGAACACGTGTCCCTAAGTCATCAGAGAAGAGGGTAAGCAGGTACAGTGTTGGTGGATGCATGATCAGTCAGAGTCATCTACCTCACTAATAGCAGGTAGCTGGAGATTGCCAGCGTTATCTAGCTGTGGACAGTCATGCAGTACAGCATTCCATGCTTGAGCATGGCCAAGGGACGGAAATACACAACGTCCCTTCCAAAGAAACGCTGCTCCCTCACATTTTGCCCGTTTAATAACCTCAGCTCTCCACTGCATAAGTCGAGGACTCTGAGAGGCTTACATCATGTGCATGACATCTGCCCCCTCGTCGGGCCACTAGGGCACTTAGGACCCGCCTCAGGGAACATTGCATTTATCCTCCCCAGAGTTAGGTATGCCCTGTGGAGGAAATTAAATTGAATAAGTCTGAAACAACCATTTCTAGTCATATGTGGGGTGGCTAGTAAGAGTCCAGTCCCTGTCTGGTCGGGGTGTCCACATACTCCACCAGCTAGTCTGGAGTCCTTGAAGGTTCACCTTGGCCTGCCGAAGTAATGCATTATATAATAATATGATCTCTTTAAGTTTGCCAGGCGTTGTGCAGATGGCCTGCCGGGCAGCGTGTACTGACAGCTCTGTGTCGCCTAGCCTACAATGAGCCTGCAAAGTAGTCCTCACCCAGCCATACACAAGGAAATGTTGAGGGAGGATTCCAAATTCATCCATGAGGGCCCGCAGCTCTTTAAGCTTCTTGCTCAAAAAGATCTCCCAATGTGGCAATGCCCAGATTGGTCCACTCGTGCGGTCTGCTTCAGTTGCCCAGAGGATGGAGGACACGCAGGACCAAAACTGGAAGTTCTCGGGTGTAGAAGAGTTGGCAACGCATTGCTGGAGTGACCAGGCACAGATTTACCGTAATGTACGGAGAAAGATGTCACCATCGATGTCAGTGTGAAGCTGACCATATGAAGCAGTAGGCAAAACATGGTATCCCAAATGGCATTACCTGCAGTCTCGGCCTCCGGTATGCCCCAGGAGGCCACCCTCCACTGAGTCACCTAAACAAATTGAGTGCCCAGGTAATATAACTCAAAATCTGGAACCGCTAATCCCCCCTCAGAGGCAGGACACCGCAACTTGGGCAGTGCGATTGTATGTCTCCGAGTACCCCAGATCAAGGACAGTTAAAATCTATCCATCTCACGGACGCCTGCACTGGTAATAGTAACATGGAGGGCCACAAACAGATATATTAACCAGGGAAGGACCACCATCTTCGTGAGGGCTGCCAAACCCATAAACGAAAGTGGCAATGTGTGCCACAACGCAGCCATCTGTCTGAGGGAGGACAACGCCGCTCGGATACTGTTTTCAATTAATTCATTCAGAACGATAAATGTATACCCCAAAGTAGCAGAAGGTGTGCAGCTCCCACCTGGTCTCATTACTAAATTCTCAGGCCTGTCCTCCAAGTCCCCGGGGCACAGGGAGTAGATGCTGGACTTGTCCCAATTAACACTGAGCCCAGACACCACAGCATAGTTGGCCAATGCTGTACAGACCCCCTGAATGTCCTCTGTGTGTCCTCTTGTTCACCATGAAGGTGTAAGAGTATGTCGTCCACGCATAAGGGGACATAATATAGGGTGTTGCCTAACCATAGCTCCTGAAATGAGGTGCCCTGCCCGAGCGTCGCCACCGAAGGTTCTACGCCTATAGCACACAGCACCGGGGAGGTCGGACAGCTCTGACTGGTGCCCCCCTCAACATTGCAAGGATCTGAAATAAATCCCCCGTATTCCAGGCATGACTTCATCGCTAGTTCCTGGCTTTTCCAACAGCTGTACATATATGAGGACACCCTATAGTCACATTTTAGTCTCCAGATGTAAATTGTATTCTGGGCATCTCAACCAATATATTTCTCAAGGGCTTGGCAAGGCAATTGGGGTCTTGGTCTATAAATGTGTGACTTGAAGATGGGAAGATTGACTGCAGAAGCCACTTTGCTAGCCAGTGACTGGGACACAAAACTCTCCGGAGTGAAGAGCAATCACACAGGAATCTGGAAACTTTGTGACGCACCATCATGTCTGACTGTTGGGTTGGAATAGCTCAGCTTGACCTGTACAAATGTGGAATGACCCAGAAAAAGAATTCTCTAAGTCAGTGCTTCTTAACCTTTTGACTTCTATGGACCCCCAGTGATTCACTTGTGGAAGTTGGGGACCCCTGCCTAATCAATTTCTAGGACATCAAACAAAATACACAATTACAGAATTAAGTATACTTCAAACAAATACTCAAATATGAAACATTTTCTTTAATCCACAAGAAAAAAATCAAATTATAATTTTAATGGGATGGTTGGAGCTTTTCAGAATTTGGATTTATTTCTAAAAAACAAAGCTATATGCTATGATTTGCCTTATTACTTTGTATCTTTTGCCATTAATTGATCCTCTCTTTTTGACAGACCATGGTAGTGCTTCAATTGAGGCCACTAAATATCCATTCTACTGTTTGAAGTTCTTGTGCTGTTTCCGCAAGTCAAGCTACGGATAACAACTTAATTTGTAGCCGCCTGCTTCAAATCCCTTCTCACTTACAGAGCATTCTAACATTTTCAATGTTCAATTTAGGTTTGTTCTGTATATATACTTTATCAATCCAGGGACGACTTTAGCCCTGATGGTGCCGGTGCTGCAGTCTTTGTTGACATTCCCATAAAGACCACCTTTTTCCATGGTTTTCCTCATTAAGAACTTCCAGTGGTGCCCCTCACCTGTTCATAGCTACTCTCTCATATTTATTGAGTTTGTTTACAGTGCTACTCCTGCTAACATAGGATGCTAGAGCACTTTACAACACACAAACACATTATACAAAGACCATGATTCACACAAGTGTGTAAAGAAGTGTATGGGAAATGAGGTCTACAGGGTGCAGGAGTTGCATATTATATGAACTGGCAGGAACTCAATGTCTACAGTGCTTGGCCTGGAGCACCACAGAGTCAGAATTTAAAGTGTAAAACAGTGGTTGGGGTTGCTTTCTCTAATAATAAATTGTCACAGAACAAAGGCACCCTTTTTAGCAAACTCAGAACTAAAAAGATTGAGGTAAAAACCAATATTTTTCTAAACAATTGCATTGATGTTTGCATCCAGCTGTTTGATGCTGGTTACTGTGCCATATTAGAGAGACTGTATTTTTTTAAAGTAACAAAAGGACCTCTATCACAAAATCATGAACCCACTGGGATACCTACATGAAATAAAAATCTGTGATCTGCATGTTCACCGTTGTGCTTTGCAGCAGGCGCATTTACCCTCTTTCTTTGTGATGAATGACATTTCCACTAGACAAAACTCAGACCTCTCCAGCAGGTATATTAATCATCATAGCTAACTCAATATATGTATTATCTTCTGATAATTGCAGGTCACATGAAGGATTCTGCAGCATCTGTCTGAAACCCTGTCTTACACTTAAAAATGAAGTGCTTCTGCTCCTGAACTTGGGGCCCAGAGTGGCAGCATAACCCGAAGCTGGATTACTAATATTATTTAATATTCTGAGTAGGAGCCCCAGAGGTCTGCAGACCGCAGGTTAATAATCACTGCTCTAAATTGGGAAACTACCATGTTGATTAGGTCAAAAGGAAACAAGAAGTCCCAGCGGAAATGACGTTGCTGACTTCCCATCATAGCTCCTGGGTTAGCATCCTTCCCTGATGCCAAATCTGGGCGACACAGTTCTCCACCCTCCTACCCCCAAGACCTGGCACCACCCCGCAGAACCACTCCCAGAGCAACAAGACACCAGGGCATGGTCGGAGAGATCCTGATGTTTCCTACCCAGAGGACGCCTGCCGGTGAGTGCCAACTCCAGGGCCGGCTCTAGGGCGGTGCGACCAGTGACACTACACTGGGGCGCCATGTTTGCAAGTATATTATGATTTTAAAAGCACCTGCTGCAGCGTTCCTTGCCTCTAGCAATTTTCAGGCAACAATAAAAATGTCAAGATAACTCTAGTGATTAATGTTCTGCCTGGAGAGAGGTCGGAGTTTTGAAGGGCACTGTTAAAGGATGGTAGTGGGGCAATGCATGACGGAGGTGGTCATGGGGAGAGCACCAACAAACATTGTCGCACAGAGAGCCACCAACTCTAAGGGTGGCCCTAGCCAACTCAAACACATTCCCGACACAGTATGCCCCACCTTTCGCACTCCAAATTTGTTTGGATGTAAGCGAAATAGATTTTGCCCCAAAGTGGTGCCATGAACAGCAGCAGCCGGCTCTCAAGACTGATCACAAATAGGATACCTGTTCCAGTGAATCAAAAACTGCAACTTCCATTGAAAGTAACAAGAGTCACAAATATTTGAAAATTCACATTCAGGTATCTCATCCA
The DNA here is from genome assembly GCF_031143425.1 of Pleurodeles waltl. Classification (NCBI taxonomy): domain Eukaryota; kingdom Metazoa; phylum Chordata; class Amphibia; order Caudata; family Salamandridae; genus Pleurodeles; species Pleurodeles waltl. Next base: position 1,155,239,632 of record NC_090448.1, read on the forward strand.
CTTGGATCGGAGGAAGACGAGAGCTATCAAGAAGAAACAGATCAGGAACGCGAGGCTTTAGCTGAGAAATGTGAACTTCCCGGGGCACGCGCTAGGTTGATGGTAACTCATGACGCACCACCACACGACCCACAACTTGAGTAATAGAAAAAGGCATAAGAAATAAGGACCAAGCTAAGGATGTCTACCCTTAAGGAGCAGAAAATGAGAAGATAACCGGCCTCCTACGGACTCAGATCGCCTACATTTGTCTGTCTGATTCTACATTCCGCTCTGGGCTGAATGTAAACTTTTCTTGACTTTTTTGTAACAGAGATATATCTTAAAATACCTCTAAAGCAGCTGGTACCAAAGAATGATTGCAGTTTTGCTAAGGACTCTTTCTGGGGTGAAAACTTTATAAACAAAACAGGTGACACCCGTGGCAGTATGTGTGCTATTCATTGTTGTAGGGAAACTGCACACGAGGCAGCAAAAATGCACAATAGATACAAGTGGCATTACAAGAACATCTCAGGAATGATTCCTTAGTTTGGTTCTTCTGATCAGATAAGCCATTAGTCTGAGGGTGAAAACCTGGAGACAATGCTCTGGAAATACCCAGGGCAGAACAAATTGTTAGCCAAAACTTATATACAGAAATACTGTGAGCCTCTGTCTGAAACAATCAGTGAGGGCAGTCTGTCAAGGGGAAAGATACCGGGGACTGAGACATGAAGCTGGAGAGTGCCATTGAAGAAAACTGCTGACAAAAGGAAAAACACAAAATACCAGTGCTGTCTCGATTAATGGGTCACCCAAAGGAGAATGTCCTAATCCGGGAGTTCTGTTAGTTCTGTCTGTAGGTGTCTCATGATTCTTATTAAAAAATTATGACAAACGCTCACCCTCCAACCTAGGTGGCATGAATCATCATTGGGTTGTCACATCCGCCTGAGAGTGTGGTAGGGTGCGAATGGACTTTCTGTGTTTACAGAAAGCACTTTTATAGTAGTCAAATACCACATTTTGAGGCAAGGAATCTTGGAACACTAAAAATTCCTCTCAATGTATTGGGACATTTGGGAAACTTGGGCCCATATTTATGCTTTTTGACACAAACCTGCGTTAGCGCAGGTTTGCGTCACTAAGTATAGCGCTGGCTAGAACGATTCCAGGACGCCAGCCGGGCGCCATATTTAAGGAACGGCACAAGCCGGCGCTAAGGCCCGGTTAGCAGCAAAATACATGACGCTAACCGGGTAGGGGAGGCGTAGGGAAAACTGGAGGTTGTGCGGGAAAGAATGGCGCTAGTCAGGTTAGAGTAAAAAAATGACTCTAACTTGACTAGCGTCATTTTTTGACGCACAACCCCCATGGACATGACTCCTATCTAAGTTAAGACAGGAGTCATGCCCCCCAGCCCAGTGGCCATGCCCAGGGGACTTATGCCATTGGGCACAGTGCCATGTAGGGGGGCCCAAGTTAGGCCCCCCATGGCACTTAAAATAAATATATATATACTTACCTGGACTTACCTGGGATGGGTCCCCCATCCTTAGGTGTCCTCCAGGTGCGGGTGGGTGGGGGTGTCCCTGGGAGTAGGGAAGGGCACCTGTGGGCTCTTGCCATGGTCTGTGACCATAGAAAAAGGCCCACAGGTCTCCTAATGCCTGCCCTGACCCAGGTGTTAAATAATGGTGCTAAGTAGGCTTAGCACCATTATTTAAGGCCCTCCTCCTCCTGTGCGTAATTTTTGCCCCGGAGGATAAATAAGGCGCTAGGGCTTTTGAGTCACTTTTTGCCCAGGAAAGCCTACCTTGCATCTCATTGACTATCTAGCGCCAAAATATAAATATGGAGTTAAGTTTGCGCCTGATTTGCGTAAAAAAAAAAAGAATGCAAATCCGACGTAAACAGAGTATAAATATGCCCCTTATTTCTCCTCTATCCCTTATGTTTACATGTTTCAGCCCCTGAGGCGCCCCCTCAGGGTTCAAATGCATTCTTCAGGACCATTTTCATGCTGATTTAGCCAAGTCTCATTCACCTGTGCATACACACACAGTAGTGCCCAGTGCACATAATATTCACTGTGGTTGTATTATAGAGAGTCCCTGCCTTTCTGGGCCACAGACCAGGTCATTATCTTCTGGGAGCAGGGTTGCTAACTTTCCTTGAGGAATCTGTATTGAGCTGATGGATTGTGGCGGAGTGACAAACTAGTTATGGATGAGTTTTGGATTACGTAGACAAAGTTCTTTTTTATAAATTTACTTTTCCACTAAAGTTACCAGTATCTACATTCACTGTTTTTTAAATGTAAGTGGAAAAAAACTTTGAATCATTTTGATAGAATGTTTTAAGCCTAGATATGAAATAAAGATTTCAATCTCACCCAGGTCTGTTTATGAAAATCTGATCTACACAGTGAAGTAGCATGTTGGTATTTAGTCACTTTCAGGCACACTATGGCCCTCATTCTGACCCTGGCGGTCTTTGACCGCCAGGGCGGAGGACCGCGGGAGCACCGCCGACAAGCCGGCGGTGCTTCAATGGGGATTCCGACCGCGGCGGTAAAGCCGCGGTCGGACCGGCACCACTGGCGGGGTCCCGCCAGTGTACCGCGGCCCCATTGAATCCTCCGCGGCGGCGCAGCTTGCTGCACCGCCGCGGGGATTCTGACCCCCCCTACCGCCATCCAGATCCCGGCGGTCGGACCGCCGAGATCCGGATGGCGGTAGGGGGGGTCGCGGGGCCCCTGGGGGCCCCTGCAGTGCCCATGCCACTGGCATGGGCATTGCAGGGGCCCCCGTAAGAGGGCCCCTACATGTATTTCACTGTCTGCTGCGCAGACAGTGAAATACGCGACGGGTGCAACTGCACCCGTCGCACAGCTTCCACTCCGCCGGCTCGATTCCGAGCCGGCTTCATCGTGGAAGCCTCTTTCCCGCTGGGCTGGCTGGCGGTCTGAAGGCGACCGCCAGCCAGCCCAGCGGGAAAGTCAGAATTACCGCCGCGGTCTTTCGACCGCGGAACGGTAACTTGACGGCGGGACTTTGGCGGTCGGCCTCCGCCGCCCGCCAAGGTCAGAATGAGGGCCTATGTCTAATTTGTAGGATTCCACTTGTTATATACTAAGCACCCAGCCCTGTGTGTGTAAAAAGGTTTCACTACATAGCAAATTTACTTCCCCTACCATGTGCACTGTAATCTTTTTAAGTTGCAGCTCAGGCTGAGCACAATGGTGCTCCTGATTGCTCTAGATCAGTGGTTCCCAACCTGTGGGCCGGGGACCCCTGGGGGTCCGCGAAGCCTCCTCAGGGGGTCCGCGGCTGCTTAAATTTTTGTATAATATTAGGTCCCAGCGATCAGTAATGACTCCTTGGGGGTCCCCGTGTTCCAATAATGATTCAGTGGGGGTCCCCGGGCTCCAGTATTGATAAAATGGGGGTCCACAGAAGTCAAAAGGTTGGGAACCACTGCTCTAGATGTTTGTGTGAAGCCCACATCTGACATTGAGGCCCATATTTATCCTTTTTTAGTGCCGGATTTGCGCCGCTTTTTGACGCAAAAGCAGCGCAAACTTACAAAATACAATTGTGTTTTGTAAGTTTGCGCCGCTTTTGCGTAAAAAAATGAGGCAAATGCAGCACTAAAAAAGAATAAATATAGGCCTTAACTTACCTGCTACTGGTGCAATTTCTTTGCCTACTTATAATGGTCTTACTGGAAAGCTAATTACACCAATTGTGTGAAACTACTTTCACAATACTCTTTTTGGAGCAGAGCACATGCACTGTGGCATCAGCTGGCAGTGTTGCAACAGTCAGAGCCCTAATACCAACAAAAACGGGGTTCAGAGTAGGTGAAAAAAACACCACACATTAAAGGCAGATTTACTACCCTCTTGCATTTTTTTTTCATGGGCGTAGCTTCAGGGAGGGTGTTTGGGGTGTTACACCCCCCCAGTGTCTGTATTTTCTGATGAATAGTTGGGTACAGGGGCTTTCATTCAGGTATGGTGAGGTGTCTGTCGGATTTCACCTGGGATTTTTGCATGGACTCACTGACAAAAACACACACACACTCTCATCTCTGTTTTGAATGTCCTCAAAATGTTGGTTATTGTCCAAAATGTTCTGTTTCTCTCACTACTCCCACAATTGGCATTCCTCTCCCGTTCACTGTCCTTTAAGTCGCTGTCATGCGTCCTGCTTGTCGTATGACGTACATGCCAGCGTGATTGTTGGGCAATCCGAAGCTCACGCCACCCCAGTCTTACTGACCAAGCTACGCCCCTGGCCTTTTTCATTCTCTCATGGAAGTTTTTGTGTCCTTCTACTCCCCCTGTTCTCGCCTGCCCTTCTTCTCCCAGTTGTTCCCCATCCACCTATGTGGATAATGCATCATTTATGATTAGGCTGGACACCAGTTACAAAGTGACGTGGCAACGCTTTAAAGCCAGCCTTAAAGCGGTTGCCATTTGGGTGAGCAAAATGCACTAAATATAAGCCATGCAAAATAAAAATGTTTCTTGTAGGTGGACGATTGAATTCCAGGTCCCTGAGCTGAGGACCCCTCGGTTTCAGTCATGCAAGTCCATCCCTTTCCTTGGCCTGGATTTTCTTTTCGAGTTGTTCCTTTGTGAAAAGTCTCAAGTGAATACATTCACTTCCAACAGTTCCCTTTGGTTAAAGACACTGAAGAAACTTATGTTCATTCTACAGATAGGTCATTGGAAAATCATAGTAAAGGCAGCATTTGTTTCTTACTGGGACTGAACAACTTATTGGGGAATCCCAAATGCATCACTGCAAAACTATAGCTGGTCCAGAATGCAGATGCTTGACTTACCCTCGGCCTTCTTCTTTGGGAACATATTTCCCATCATCTTTCTGTTCTTCACATGACTTAGTGCAGAATATAATATTTTTTAAATGCACCTACTTATCTTTCTAGCTATATCAAGGCATAGGCTTCAGGTATCTACAATCTTGGCTTATGAAAAATAAGCCATACTCAGCATTATTCACCCCGTTCGATGTATGGGCCATTCCAAGAATTTCCTTATTTGACCCCTAAGCTATGTTTCTATTCACTTTCATCTCTCAGATGCCTCCCAACCCTGCTGAGCTTTCAGAAAGCATCTCAAGACATGGGGATTTTTAAACCTGTCTTGGTTTGGGCCCTCTTCCCGTGCTCTGCTGCATATTGCCTAGTGTCTGGACAACCATAGTGACATCTGATCCACCTTATAATTCCACATTACATTCATTTTGAGACTTTTCAGGTGTGTTCAGACAGACGTGGGATATTTTACCTATTATTTACTTATTTATTTATTTGTTTATGCTACAGGGCAAACTTCATTGTTTTCTATAAGATCTTCTCAAGATCGTAGCATCTTTCTGGAACACCATTATTTAGTACATAGAATTTGTTTGGCCCATTCCACTGTCATAAATTTGGATTGCTCCCTTTTTCCATTTGAACGTGAGTGTTTTAGTTTTATCTTGTAAGCTTATGTGAATGAAGACATATATTCCTCTTTCCTCTGTGTTTGCCACAGTTATGGTGCAGGTTCGTTCATCCACTGTGTAATGGTTCGTTCATCCACTGTGTAATGGTTCGTTCATCCACTGTGTAATGGTTTTCCCTCTTAATGTAATGTGCCTGAAGTGTTCTATTTTTGCCCCCTAATGGTCTTGCATCTTCTGTTTCATTTTGATTTAACATCTTTATTGCAGATACTGACTTTCCTGTAATAATTTCTTGCCACCATATACCTACCAAGGTGGTCTTCTTCTGTCAGCTCCTGAGGTTGGTAATAACCTCAGAAAGGCCTGCGAGATGGAAAAAAATAATTAATTACTCTATGTTGGGCTTTTGGGGGTTGTTCTTCATCCCAACTTTGGGCCTAATTAGGAGTCTGGCGGTCCTAGGACCGCCAGACCTGCGGTAATGTTGGACCGCCACAACTGTGGCGGTCTGACCGCCACATTACGACGCTGGCAGTCAGACCAACACGCTGACTGGCAAAAACTTTGGTTCCCGCCTGTCAGCCTAGCGGGAAAGTCATAATGGGGCCAGCAGGGAGGTCACCACTACAGTGGTGGCCACCCTGTCGGGAGTTTGGCGGACAGGTATTCCCACCCACCAAACTTATAATCAGGGCCTTCCTCTTTTCCTGCTCGAGTGATGATGTTTCCTAAACTGAGAGGAATACAGGCAGTTTATTTCTTGAGTGTTATTTTATGGGACTGGTCATGGTCTCCTCTATTTTGTTTTTAGTTGTATCCATTAAGTAAAAACCTTTGACTAGAGGCTTTGACTTGATGGCCTCATTGTAATTTATTTCTACAGTGTCCAGCTACCAATGTGGTCTTTTACCGCGATTACCTCATGTCAGGATGGCAGGCAAATGTGTATGGTTGAAAACAGTGTTGGGTAACGTGTGTGTGAGATGTTTATTGTACAGTTATTAAAATCCCTGACAAGAGCGGACCCCCAATTCATTCCACTTATTCCGCAACAGAGATCTACGCTCCCGAAGCAAGGAAGGACACAGGCAAACCACGTGTTCAAGGGATTCTTTCACTCTGCCGAAGCCCCTGCACGTGACGCCCTCCCAAGGGGCGCCTTAAGGGTAGATGCCTCAGAAAAGCCCATCCTTAAAGCCATGGATTTCTCTTTCGAATGGGTTTCATAGGACCAGGAAAGATAGCCAGCTGGGGTACCTGGCTGAAATAAATTGATAACCACCCAGGCGTGTTTACGTTTAGTGAGGAAAGCTCGATCAGAGTGGTAGGACGCAGGCTGAATACTCTTTTTAATACCCAATTTGAAAAGGGAGTGAGAAAGGTTATTGGCCCAAAGATTGTCGGCACTTAATAGCTGTCTGCAATCAATCAAAAAGCGGCAGTGGGACAGTTCCGCCTCGGTCGCATTAATTTCAAGCCACAAGACAGACTCCATACTACCTGCCTTGGCCCGGCGCAGCTTATGAAGGAGTTTCAGGAAGCCACCTGCCCTACTGCCCTCTAGTCTAAAAGACTAAAAGAGAGCCAGATGCGTCAAAGGGTTTTACCTATTCTGTTAATGGGAAAATGCTTTGGTACATACAAAATACTAAATACGTTTTACATTTTCCTTAAGTTAGGACTGTGTGCTCTGTGCCATAATTACCAGATGTAAGCCCAGTTTATTTATTAAATGTTTGTGCAGGACTTGACAAGATTTTGGACCTATTACTTGGGAGACAGACTCACATCCTCCCTAACTAGTAGTCATTTTCCTACATGTACCATTAGGGGCTTGCAAACTTGTGAACATTTATGGAAAAGGTTCATGCACTCTCACATTCTTCAACAACCAGACATATCAAAACCAATTATAGTAGAAACAGACTTACCAGGAAGAGCCTTAGGAGCAGTTTTATTACAGTCCAATGCATAAAGTGTAGAACATCCAATCGCCTACTTTTCTTATAAATTCTCAAACTCTACATGTACTACTCGGGTACAAAAAATGATTAAGGAATTAGCCCTAAACGTGTTATACATAACTTTGAATAACCTTTTGTTAGGGGTGAGGCATCAAGTTAAGTTACATACGAATCAACATCATCTACTAGTTTTACAACAAGCTCAGTACCAAAATAGCTCCCAGAGCTGTTGGGCTTTCTTCAACCATACGATTTTTGTCTGGAAGACAACATGCTGTTGCTGACAGTTTATCACAATGATGCCCTGAAATATGACGAAATATGGAAAATTCTTCCTGATAAAACCTTTCTCCTTTCTGCTTCCCATGCTTTCTTGGATTTAGTAAAGAAAAAGACAGCGACCTCTGCTCTTTACCACAAGGAAACAAAAGACATACAACACTTTGATGTGTTGTTGTTTAAGAAATAAAATGTCTGCATTCCTTCAGAAGTTTTCCTACTATCAATCACGACCCTGTGTCATGATTCTGTCATTGCAGGACATTAAGGACAAAGAGTGAAAAGGGATTCTTTTACCAGATTGGCACATTTTACCCTCTTCCTGTCCTACCAATAGCTTCTTAAAGGCTAAGGTTTTTCTCACGGATATATTCAAATTACATGGTCTACCCTTGAAAATAATATCTGACAGAGGTTTACAGTACATCTCCAGATTTTGTTTGGAATTATGCAAAATTGGGTATACAACGGCCATGCCAACAGATGTTCATCCCTAAACTAAAGGTCATACAAAGACTAAATTAGACTTTAAAAATTACCTGCAATGTCATGTTAATGCTGCTTCATCAAGTGGAAAAATATATTAGCTAATACAGAATTTGCCTATAATAATGGCAAACATATATTTGTCCTTTTTGCCATCTTTTGGTTTACATCTACAAATCTTTCCATCCTTAATTGCTTCAGACGATTCAGTCCCTCTGGTTGAAGATTTCCTACCAATCCTAAATACAGTTAAGCTTCTTTTACTTTCTTATTTGCAAAAGGCACAGACTGTACAAGACCAAAAAGCCAACAGGCGAGGGTGACCCTAGCCCCATAAAAGGTAGAAGACAATGGGGGTCATTGTGAGTTTGGTGGACTCACGTCGTACCACCAACTGGCTGGTGGAGAAGACCACCAAATTATGACCATGGCAGTATTCACAACAGAATACAGCCAAACCACGGCCGGCATCACCACTGCGGTCAGACCGCCACAGTCGATGGTAGCCCCCTGCAGGCCAGCGGAGACCATGTTCCCTTCGGACATACTACAAGGCTGCACACCGCCAAGGTTTCCGCCGCAGTCACACCTCCACGGAAACCCTGGCGGAAACCAACAGTATAAATTGAGACACCCACCATCAGGAAGTCATTCCTGTCTGGAGCTGCCATGGAACCAGACCTACACATCTTCCCTCTGCTGCTGCTTGCCCAACGACTCCGGAACCAACGACAGCAACCGTGAGTACACAAACTTACCTGTCACTGTTGCAAAATGTCAATGTACCTATGCACACACAACACACCATTCGGGAACGGGTGGCGAGAGTGACGCACACGTAACCTCACACTGACACGCACTTTCACACTCAGCCACATACACACCCGCACAATACATAGTACACACACATACGGCCATCACACACACACATGCCAAAAACACACACCAACCCACACACACCCACTGATAATCAGCACCGGCACACAACACCACCAAATGACACATCTATTCCACAACCGCAACACCACCAAAGCACTGTTAAGCACCCACAATTCACAACACCACTTGACTAATCATACATACAACACAACGTAACAACACCAGAGAACTAGCACACACAATCACACATCCAAATAACGAGGCATATACGTCATACCCTGCAAACATACCTCACAGTGGATCTGACATACCAATCCCCACACACACTCACGCACACAGTACAACCAGACAAAGGCACACCACACTGAAAATAACACATGCCTACACAAACACCACACAATACCAACACAATAACATGCCCCCAACATACACATGTCCATCACACAACAAACACCCATCACTGGGGGACAAATGCTCCGCACACAACCACACACGCTGCCCAGACAAAACAGGCTGCACAACCACCACTGACACACAAATGCACACACACAAACAATGTCACCCAAGAACAAATCTGCCCTACGAAAATAAATGCAGGACAAAGTTGTAACTTTGAAACCAACAACAGGTTGGTCCAAATAAATAATATTTGTACAAACATAGTTAAAATATCTAAGACCAGTCCAAGAAAATATTGTGCAACATGCACACATAGCACATGTGTATGCCCCCAACTTGACTCCTGGCTGCAGTGTAACCGCCACAGGTAGTGGCACCAAGGGGACAGGAAGGCACCTCAGGGAATAAGGGGGTGGTGGGAGTTTGGGCTTAGGGTTTGGAGGGGGACCTTTGGGCTTGACTTTGGGAGGAGGACTTAGGTCGAGGCTTAGGGGAGGTTTGGGAAGTCTTGGGAGGGATAGACTTCTTGGCGAGGGGCATGGGTACTTACGGGGGGGCAGGTGAGGTGGTAGAGGTGGAAAGGCTGGACTTAGGGAGGGACACAGAGCGTTTGGGGGTCACACAGTGTGGAAGAGGAGTAGGGAAAAGGCACAACTCCGAGAGGAAAAATTTCTAAGGCACACAGGGACTGTCATGGCAAAAGAGTCTGGATGTGAAGGGAGAGGGAATGGTTGTCTGAGGTGCTTTGATGGATGGTTTGGGTGCATGTGTGTGCGAGATATGCTTGTGGGTGGTGGGTGTCTGTTGGGTGGGTGAGTGTGGGCGTTTATGTGTCTTGGGAGGAGAGGGGTGGAGGTGCTGGGAGATGCCGTGGTGGATGGGTGACTATCTGTTGGGGTGGTGACTGCAGGCATGGTGTATGTGCTGCATGTAGGCGTGTCTGTGGTTGTGGTGGCTGCGGATGTGTTGACTAGGGTGGATGTCTGAGGGTCTGCTGTTGTGATGTCTATTGGTAAGATAGGTGTAGTGGCTGTTTCAGTGTATGTTGGTGTGGTGACTGCAGGTGTGTCAGCTGTTGTAAATGTGATGCTGCGGGTGGTGGGGGTTTCAGAGCAGGTAGTAACTGTTGGTGTGTCTGCAGGTGGCTGTTGCTTGTGTGCATGCCGGTGGTGGGTCTTGTGGTGCTTGTGTTCGTCAGCGCTACTCTTGAATGTTGAGGTGGATGCATGCTTCTCTATTTGTGTGCTTTGGCTGGGTCCGGTAGAGGAGTTTGGGATTGGGAAGGGGAAGGTGGAGGGGGAACGGAAGACAAAATGTTACTGGCTGCCGTCAGTGTGGAGGCTAGAGACTGAAAGGATCTCTGTAGGCCAGCCAGTGCACTGTGAATGCCCTCCAGGAACTCAATACTCTGCTGGACTTGAGTTGCCAGTCCCTGGATGGCATTCACGATGGTCGACTGACCCACAGCGACTTCAGGAGGTCAATAGTCTCCTCACTGAGGGCAGCAGGACTGAAGGAGCAGGGGCAGGGGTGCCTGTGGCAAAGGAGACGCCCACCCTCTTGGGTGAGCGGGCATGGACAACTGGGTGGGGAGCTACAGGGAGGACGTGGTGGTAAGGGAGGTGGTGGACAAAGATGGTTCTGGGGTGGTCCCAGATGGGTCCGCCACCACCAGGGAGTATCCACTGGAGGAAGATTTCGAAGATGATGTGCTGGATCCAGTCTCCCCGTAGCACTCCCCTCACCCTCCGGTCCACTGGGTCCCTCGCTGTCAGCGGTCTCAGAACTCCGGATCCCGTGGCCGGCAGCATCCCCACTCACCTGTGCCCCGTCTCCTTCGCCTGCCGATGCTGATGCACACAGAGAGAGAGGGAGAGAGAAGTAGAGAGGGAGAGAGAAGGTCATCACAATCTTCACATACATACATTACAACATGCACAACTGTAGGTATACATCTCCTGGTTAGGGAATCCCATGTAGAAAACCACATATCCTACATCATGTCAAAACATGTTACATCTATCCACCCCTTACTGTCATCTCTCTCACCGACATCATTATCCAACTAAGGTAGCACAACTGGGGCATTCCATCAAATCACTGGTAAACCTATGTCAACATGCTCATCATGCCCTGGCTAAAGCTGATATTTCGTCCTAATCCAGGCCATAACTCTCCATAATCTTATCACCTGTAGGAAATGCAGTTGAATGATAACACCATATCATGCATGTTCAGAATCAACACCTCACCTGTCCATGTCCATAAGTCATGTTCCATGCAAGTACAGACAATTCTATTCACAAACGACACAGCACTTGCCATAGCAATCACATGCCTAGCTGAACCCTCTGTACATATACATATATGAAACAATGGATACAATCTCGGATGAAGACACAACATGTGGCAGTCCCATACAGTTGCCATCACATTTTTACTTTCCATGTCTGGAGAACAGCTATGTCACTACATGTACCAATTATTAGATGAATAGCTGCAATCACTATTCACAGTTACTCCATATCACACCATACATGCATGTACAGCTAAAGTGGCCTACCTTGCACACATGAGACATCCACTGACTATCACAGAGAGCAGGGTCACAACAACTAAACAAAGGACAGCCTACTAATTCCTAAAAGGGCATATCACATTCCACCTGACATGCAGATACAGAGCCACGACATGACAACATGAGAACACCAACATCACTCACACCATTCCTGACATGTTATTTCCAGTAGTCAATTCCAGTCAACACACACATCCCACTGAAAAGACATGTACACATGGACCTATACGATGCCAATTGCACTGACAATATATCCCACAACAACACATTACACATGTGGTAGGAGCCATTGATGGCACCCATGTAGCCTTGGTCCCTCCCAGTACCAAGGAACAGGTGTATAGGAACAGGAAGAACTACCTCTTAATCAATGTTCAAGTACAGACTAGTACATCTCACAAGTCACAGCCAAGTATCCAGGATCAGTTCATGATTCCTACATCATGTGGAACAGCAATGTCCAACCTCTAATGGCACGTCTCCAGACGGAGAGGGCCTGACTGGTTGGTAAGTTTCCAGTGTAGTGTGAGTTATGTCCCCTGTCGTCACAAAGTAGCCAGCACCACATACAATTTTGAATTGTTCAACCATTGTGTTCACAGGAAACTCAGGCAATCCAAACCATCCTTGGCTGTTGATACCAATGAGGTACCCAACCACGCCAGGGAAACTCTGTTACAATGAGGCACACAAGAGGACAAGGGGTGTAATCAAGCAAACAATTGGGCCCTAAAGGCAAGATTCAGGTGGCTGGACCTATCTGGAGGAGCCCTTCTCTACTTAGCCCACAAGGTATGCCAAATTATCGTTGTCTGCTGCATGCTCCACAATCTAGCCCTGAGACGTCAGATACCATTTTTAGCAGATGAGGGGGAGGCAGCTGGACCAGTGACTGGAAATGCTAATATGGCAATTGATGAAGAGCCTGAGGAAGAATGAGCAGGTGGCTCTAGGGCAGAACTCATCAATCAGGACTTCAACTGACATACAGCTATGTGAAGTGGACCTCTTGTAATGAATGTGCACAATTTGTAGTAGATGGCTGCCAATACACCTCCTTTCTTGCGTCATCAGTGGGGGTATAATGAGCTCCAATGCCTATGTTGGGGTTGTGGATGCAGACAGATAGTTTGTAATGTGTACAGGATAGTATGTTCTGCTTTTCCATGTATTTTTACAGCAGATGCTGACATACAATTCTGGTAATGACATCTCATCTTTGAGGTATGTATCATGCACTCTCCTATCCTCTTGTCCTCCCACTCACTGATTTGTCTATGTCATGTTTGGTTCTGCAACCTATACGTGAGGTATTCATTGTCAGTAGCCAATGGTGATTGCTGACAGACATGAGAGATGTGCCTGACAGATGCCTGGTTACATGAGTTAAGTTTCAGTGGGTGGTACCTTGAGAGTTTATCGTCCATATAAGTGGGGTTGTTAAACTTAGTCCTTTACATTTACCTGTGGGGCTAAGGGGTATGTTAAATGGTGTGTGACGTGTCACGTGAAGTTTCTGGCACATGCGTGAAGGTTGGATCATGGCCTCTCGCTTCACAATGGGTGGGGTACTTTGTGATGGCCATGGTACCTAGCTGTGCATGTATAACTTTGCTGTCTAAGGCCCATGTAACTATATACTGACATAGGTGACTGACAATCCTACAGGTATGGGGGCCTTTGTTAGTGTACGTTTTGAGTAATGGGTTCCTCTGTCGTGTTCTTTGTGTGTTCCATGGGATATGTGAATTAGTCGTTTTGGTATGGGTATGTAAATAGCCTCTACTTGGTGATATATAGAGGTCCAATCTGTGAGCCCCTGCTTTGTAGTTTGTTTGTTTGGCATGAGCCTGGTTTCTATAACCTGTATATTTGTGTTGTGTAACACCATGGATTATATCCTGATGGTTCTCTCTGTCATGCTCTATTTGCAGATTGGAATATTGACTATGCAATTGTGTTGACCTAGATTTCAAACTCTCTGACATCTGTCCTGTGACATTTCTGTGGTAATGTGTTTCCTGCTGAGGGAGCCTCCGTCTGATGACAATTACACTGGCAATTGGATACAGGGGGGCATGAGCAGACCACAGTTGGCAAGCATGACTATTCTACATGCATTATAAAGGACACATACACAGTAGCTGTGTTTGAGTGTGATGTATTGTGCATATCAAGAGACTAGCAGCAAAAATTAAAGTGCATAAATGAAAATAAAAGTGATGAGTGAAGTCATGGTTGATGTATTCATCAGGGCAGCTGCTACTCCAGTTGGTTACACAAGTCCTGTGTCCTTGTACCATGGGAAAATGGAGTTTGGTTTCAGAACAGTCAACAGGGTGTATCTTGGCATCTGCTCCAGCTGGATGTCTGGGTGGACGTCCACGTCTGCGAGAAGGTTCTTCAGCTACAGAGGGAGGAGTGTCTGAGGCATGAGGTTCCTCTGGCACGGCCTCCATTCAACTATCTGCCGCAGATGTAGAAAGGGCAGATGTAACATTGCTAGTGGAAGGGACCTAATGTTGTGTGGAGAAGGTCATGGAATTGATGTCCCTCAGCACCACTGCAATGGTAGCCATGTGAGCATTTTGTGCCTGCTACTGCTGCATGACTTTCTGGTGGTGTTCCCTCTGCAGCCTTTGATTTTCCCCCCAACATGGAGATGATTTGGCCCATTCTGTCTTGAGAACTTTGGTATGTTCCCACGACTTGGGAGATGGTTTCCTAGTTAGTTGTGTCCCGTTGAGGCCCCGTCCTCTGGCTCACAGCATCCCTCCCACACACCCTACCCCTACGTGCCTGTGCCCCTGGCACAGTGTGCCCATTCCCAGTGGTGGCAGGACCATCATTGTCAGGGGTGTCAAGGTTAGACTCAGGTCCCTGTACTGTGGGGCACACAATAGATTGACCAATCCTTGGGACACAGATTTGGGGGTGAATGGATGCCTGTGATGTCGATGCAATAGGATGGGAGGGGTTGAGGTGGGTAGGGTGAGGCTGAGAGTCGTAATATTTGTACAAACATAGTTAAAATATCCAAGGCCAGTCCAAGAAAATATTGTGCAACATGCACACATAGCACATGTGTATGCCCCTAACTTGACTCCTGGCTGCAGTGTAACCGCTACAGGTAGTAGCACCAAGGGGACAGGCAGGCACCTCAGGGAATAAGGGGTGGTGGGAGTTTGGGCTTAGGGTTTGGAGGGGGACCTTTGGGCTTGACTTTGGGAGGAGGACTTAGGTCGAGGCTTAGGGGAGGTTTGGGAAGTCTTGGGAGGGATAGACTTCTTGGCGAGGGGCATGGGTACTTACGGGGGGCAGGTGAGGTGGTAGAGGTGGAAAGGCTGGACTTAGGGAGGGACACAGAGCGTTTGGGGGTCACACAGTGTGGAAGAGGAGTAGGGAAAAGGCACAACTCCAAGAGGAAAAATTTCTTAGGCACACAGGGACTGTCATGGCAAAAGAGTCTGGATGTGAAGGGAGAGGGAGTGGTTGTCTGAGGTGCTTTGATGGATGGTTTGGGTGCATGTGTGTGCGAGATATGCTTGTGGGTGGTGGGTGTCTGTTGGGTGGGTGAGTGTGGGCGTTTATGTGTCTTGGGAGCAGAGGGGTGGAGGTGCTGGGAGATGCCGTGGTGGATGGGTGACTGTCTGTTGGGGTGGTGACTGCAGGCATGGTGTATGTGCTTCATGTAGGCGTGTCTGTGGTTGTGGTGCCTGCGGATGTGTTGACTAGGGTGGATGTCTGAGGGTCTGCTGTTGTGATGTCTGTTGGTAAGATAGGTGTAGTGGCTGTTTCAGTGTATGTTGGTGTGGTGACTGCAGGTGTGTCAGCTGTTGTAAATGTGATGCTGCGGGTGGTGGGGGTTTCAGAGCAGGTAGTAACTGTTGGTGTGTCTGCAGGTGGCTGTTGCTTGTGTGCATGCCGGTGGTGGGTCTTGTGGTGCTTGTGTTTGTCAGCGCTACTCTTGAATGTTGAGGTGGATGCATGCTTCTCTATTTGTGTGCTTTGGCTGGGTCCGGTAGAGGAGTTTGGGATTGGGAAGAGGAAGGTGGAGGGGGAACGGAAGACAAAATGTTATTGGCTGCCGTCAGTGTGGAGGCTAGAGACTGAAAGGATCTCTGTAGGCCACCCAGTGCACTGTGAATGCTCTCATGGAACTCATTACTCTGCTGGACTTGAGTTGCCAGTCCCTGGATGGCATTCACGATGGTCGACTGACCCACAGAGAGCGACTTCAGGAGGTCAATAGTCTCCTCACTGAGGGCAGCAGGACTGAAGGAGCAGGGGCAAGGGTGCCTGTGGCAAAGGAGACGCCCACTCTCTTGGGTGAGCGGGCATGGACAACTGGGTGGGGAGCTACAGGGAGGACGTGGTGGTAAGGGAGGTGGTGGACAAAGATGGTTCTGGGGTGGTCCCAGATGGGTCCGCCACCACCAGGGAGTATCCACTGGAGGAAGATTTCGAAGATGATGTGCTGGATCCAGTCTCCCCCGTAGCACTCCCCTCACCCTCCGGTCCACTGGGTCCCTCGCTGTCAGCGGTCTCAGAACTCCGCATCCCGTGGCCGGCAGCATCCCCACTCACCTGTGCCCCGTCTCCTTCGCCTGCCGATGCTGATGCACACAGAGAGAGAGGGAGAGAGAAGTAGAGAGGGAGAGAGAAGGTCATCGCAATCTTCACATACATACATTACAACATGCACAACTGTAGGTATACATCTCCTGGTTAGGGAATCCCATGTAGAAAACCACATATCCTACATCATGTCAAAACATGTTACATCTATCCACCCCTTACTGTCATCTCTCTCACCGACATCATTATCCAACTAAGGTAGCACAACTGGAGCATTCCATCAAATCACTGGTAAACCTATGTCAACATGCTCATCATGCCCTGGCTAAAGCTGATATTTCGTCCTAATCCAGGCCATAACTCTCCATAATCTTATCACCTGTAGGAAATGCAGTTGAATGATAACACCATATCATGCATGTTCAGAATCAACACCTCACCTGTCCATGTCCATAAGTCATGTTCCATGCAAGTACAGACAATTCTATTCACAAACGACACAGCACTTGCCATAGCAATCACATGCCTAGCGGAACCCTCTGTACATATACATATGTGAAACAATGGATACAATCTCTGATGAAGACACAACATGTGGCAGTCCCATACAGTTGCCATCACAGTTTTACTTTCCATGTCCGGAGAACAGCTATGTCACTACATGTACCAATTATTAGAGGAATAGCTGCAATCACTATTCACAGTTACTCCATATCACACCATACATGCATGTACAGCTAAAGTGGCCTACCTTGCACACATGAGACATCCACTGACTATCACAGAGAGCAGGGTCACAACAACTAAACAAAGGACAGCCTACTAATTCCTAAAAGGGCATATCACATTCCACCTGACATGCAGATACAGAGCCACGACATGACAACATGAGAACACCAACATCACTCACACCATTCCTGACATGTTATTTCCAGTAGTCAATTCCAGTCAACACACACATCCCACTGAAAAGACATGTACACATGGACCTATACGATGCCAATTGCACTGACAATATATCCCACAACAACACATTACACATGTGGTAGGAGCCATTGATGGCACCCATGTAGCCTTGGTCCCTCCCAGTACCAAGGAACAGGTGTATAGGAACAGGAAGAACTACCTCTTAATCAATGTTCAAGTACAGACTAGTACATCTCACAAGTCACAGCCAAGTATCCAGGATCAGTTCATGATTCCTACATCATGTGGAACAGCAATGTCCAACCTCTAATGGCACGTCTCCAGACGGAGAGGGCCTGACTGGTTGGTAAGTTTCCAGTGTAGTGTGAGTTATGTCCCCTGTCGTCACAAAGTAGCCAGCACCACATACAATTTTGAATTGTTCAACCATTGTGTTCACAGGAAACTCAGGCAATCCAAACCATCCTTGGCTGTTGATACCAATGAGGTACCCAACCACGCCAGGGAAACTCTGTTACAATGAGGCACACAAGAGGACAAGGGGTGTAATCAAGCAAACAATTGGGCCCTAAAGGCAAGATTCAGGTGGCTGGACCTATCTGGAGGAGCCCTTCTCTACTTAGCCCACAAGGTATGCCAAATTATCGTTGTCTGCTGCATGCTCCACAATCTAGCCCTGAGACGTCAGATACCATTTTTAGCAGATGAGGGGGAGGCAGCTGGACCAGTGACTGGAAATGCTAATATGGCAATTGATGAAGAGCCTGAGGAAGAATGAGCAGGTGGCTCTAGGGCAGAACTCATCAATCAGGACTTCAACTGACATACAGCTATGTGAAGTGGACCTCTTGTAATGAATGTGCACAATTTGTAGTAGATGGCTGCCAATACACCTCCTTTCTTGCGTCATCAGTGGGGGTATAATGAGCTCCAATGCCTATGTTGGGGTTGTGGATGCAGACAGATAGTTTGTAATGTGTACAGGATAGTATGTTCTGCTTTTCCATGTATTTTTACAGCAGATGCTGACATACAATTCTGGTAATGACATCTCATCTTTGAGGTATGTATCATGCACTCTCCTATCCTCTTGTCCTCCCACTCACTGATTTGTCTATGTCATGTTTGGTTCTGCAACCTATACGTGAGGTATTCATTGTCAGTAGCCAATGGTGATTGCTGACAGACATGAGAGATGTGCCTGACAGATGCCTGGTTACATGAGTTAAGTTTCAGTGGGTGGTACCTTGAGAGTTTATCGTCCATATAAGTGGGGTTGTTAAACTTAGTCCTTTACATTTACCTGTGGGGCTAAGGGGTATGTTAAATGGTGTGTGACGTGTCACGTGAAGTTTCTGGCACATGCGTGAAGGTTGGATCATGGCCTCTCGCTTCACAATGGGTGGGGTACTTTGTGATGGCCATGATACCTAGCTGTGCATGTATAACTTTGCTGTCTAAGGCCCATGTAACTATATACTGACATAGGTGACTGACAATGCTACAGGTATGGGGGCCTTTGTTAGTGTACGTTTTGAGTAATGGGTTCCTCTGTCGTGTTCTTTGTGTGTTCCATGGGATATGTGAATTAGTCGTTTTGGTATGGGTATGTAAATAGCCTCTACTTGGTGATAATAGAGGTCCAATCTGTGAGCCCCTGCTTTGTAGGTTGTTTGGCATGAGCCTGGTTTCTATAACCTGTATATGTGCGTTGTATAACACCATGGATTATATCCTGATGGTTCTCTCTGTCATGCTCTATTTGCAGATTGGAATATTGACTATGCAATTGTGTTGACCTAGATTTCAAACTCTCTGACATCTGTCCTGTGACATTTCTGTGGTAATGTGTTTCCTGCTGAGGGAGCCTCCGTCTGATGACAATTACACTGGCAATTGGATACAGGGGGGCATGAGCAGACCACAGTTGGCAAGCATGACTATTCTACATGCATTATAAAGGACACATACACAGTAGCTGTGTTTGAGTGTGATGTATTGTGCATATCAAGAGACTAGCAGCAAAAATTAAAGTGCATAAATGAAAATAAAAGTGATGAGTGAAGTCATGGTTGATGTATTCATCAGGGCAGCTGCTACTCCAGTTGGTTACACAAGTCCTGTGTCCTTGTACCATGGGAAAATGGAGTTTGGTTTCAGAACAGTCAACAGGGTGTATCTTGGCATCTGCTCCAGCTGGATGTCTGGGTGGACGTCCACGTCTGCGAGAAGGTTCTTCAGCTACAGAGGGAGGAGTGTCTGAGGCATGAGGTTCCCCTGGCACGGCCTCCATTCAACTATCTGCCGCAGATGTAGAAAGGGCAGATGTAACATTGCTAGTGGAAGGGACCTAATGTTGTGTGGAGAAGGTCATGGAATTGATGTCCCTCAGCACCACTGCAATGGTAGCCATGTGAGCATTTTGTGCCTGCTACTGCTGCATGACTTTCTGGTGGTGTTCCCTCTGCAGCCTTTGATTTTCCCCCCAACATGGAGATGATTTGGCCCATTCTGTCTTGAGAACTTTGGTATGTTCCCACGACTTGGGAGATGGTTTCCTAGTTAGTTGTGTCCCGTTGAGGCCCCGTCCTCTGGCTCACAGCATCCCTCCCACACACCCTACCCCTACGTGCCTGTGCCCCTGGCACAGTGTGCCCATTCCCAGTGGTGGCAGGACCATCATTGTCAGGGGTGTCAAGGTTAGACTCAGGTCCCTGTACTGTGGGGCACACAATAGATTGACCAATCCTTGGGACACAGATTTGGGGGTGAATGGATGCCTGTGATGTCGATGCAATAGGATGGGAGGGGTTGAGGTGGGTAGGGTGAGGCTGAGAGTCGTAATATTTGTACAAACATAGTTAAAATATCCAAGGCCAGTCCAAGAAAATATTGTGCAACATGCACACATAGCACATGTGTATGCCCCCAACTTGACTCCTGGCTGCAGTGTAACCGCTACAGGTAGTAGCACCAAGGGGACAGGCAGGCACCTCAGGGAATAAGGGGTGGTGGGAGTTTGGGCTTAGGGTTTGGAGGGGGACCTTTGGGCTTGACTTTGGGAGGAGGACTTAGGTCGAGGCTTAGGGGAGGTTTGGGAAGTCTTGGGAGGGATAGACTTCTTGGCGAGGGGCATGGGTACTTACGGGGGGCAGGTGAGGTGGTAGAGGTGGAAAGGCTGGACTTAGGGAGGGACACAGAGCGTTTGGGGGTCACACAGTGTGGAAGAGGAGTAGGGAAAAGGCACAACTCCAAGAGGAAAAATTTCTTAGGCACACAGGGACTGTCATGGCAAAAGAGTCTGGATGTGAAGGGAGAGGGAGTGGTTGTCTGAGGTGCTTTGATGGATGGTTTGGGTGCATGTGTGTGCGAGATATGCTTGTGGGTGGTGGGTGTCTGTTGGGTGGGTGAGTGTGGGCGTTTATGTGTCTTGGGAGCAGAGGGGGGGAGGTGCTGGGAGATGCCGTGGTGGATGGGTGACTGTCTGTTGGGGTGGTGACTGCAGGCATGGTGTATGTGCTTCATGTAGGCGTGTCTGTGGTTGTGGTGCCTGCGGATGTGTTGACTAGGGTGGATGTCTGAGGGTCTGCTGTTGTGATGTCTGTTGGTAAGATAGGTGTAGTGGCTGTTTCAGTGTATGTTGGTGTGGTGACTGCAGGTGTGTCAGCTGTTGTAAATGTGATGCTGCGGGTGGTGGGGGTTTCAGAGCAGGTAGTAACTGTTGGTGTGTCTGCAGGTGGCTGTTGCTTGTGTGCATGCCGGTGGTGGGTCTTGTGGTGCTTGTGTTTGTCAGCGCTACTCTTGAATGTTGAGGTGGATGCATGCTTCTCTATTTGTGTGCTTTGGCTGGGTCCGGTAGAGGAGTTTGGGATTGGGAAGAGGAAGGTGGAGGGGGAACGGAAGACAAAATGTTATTGGCTGCCGTCAGTGTGGAGGCTAGAGACTGAAAGGATCTCTGTAGGCCACCCAGTGCACTGTGAATGCTCTCATGGAACTCATTACTCTGCTGGACTTGAGTTGCCAGTCCCTGGATGGCATTCACGATGGTCGACTGACCCACAGAGAGCGACTTCAGGAGGTCAATAGTCTCCTCACTGAGGGCAGCAGGACTGAAGGAGCAGGGGCAAGGGTGCCTGTGGCAAAGGAGACGCCCACTCTCTTGGGTGAGCGGGCATGGACAACTGGGTGGGGAGCTACAGGGAGGACGTGGTGGTAAGGGAGGTGGTGGACAAAGATGGTTCTGGGGTGGTCCCAGATGGGTCCGCCACCACCAGGGAGTATCCACTGGAGGAAGATTTCGAAGATGATGTGCTGGATCCAGTCTCCCCCGTAGCACTCCCCTCACCCTCCGGTCCACTGGGTCCCTCGCTGTCAGCGGTCTCAGAACTCCGCATCCCGTGGCCGGCAGCATCCCCACTCACCTGTGCCCCGTCTCCTTCGCCTGCCGATGCTGATGCACACAGAGAGAGAGGGAGAGAGAAGTAGAGAGGGAGAGAGAAGGTCATCGCAATCTTCACATACATACATTACAACATGCACAACTGTAGGTATACATCTCCTGGTTAGGGAATCCCATGTAGAAAACCACATATCCTACATCATGTCAAAACATGTTACATCTATCCACCCCTTACTGTCATCTCTCTCACCGACATCATTATCCAACTAAGGTAGCACAACTGGAGCATTCCATCAAATCACTGGTAAACCTATGTCAACATGCTCATCATGCCCTGGCTAAAGCTGATATTTCGTCCTAATCCAGGCCATAACTCTCCATAATCTTATCACCTGTAGGAAATGCAGTTGAATGATAACACCATATCATGCATGTTCAGAATCAACACCTCACCTGTCCATGTCCATAAGTCATGTTCCATGCAAGTACAGACAATTCTATTCACAAACGACACAGCACTTGCCATAGCAATCACATGCCTAGCGGAACCCTCTGTACATATACATATGTGAAACAATGGATACAATCTCTGATGAAGACACAACATGTGGCAGTCCCATACAGTTGCCATCACAGTTTTACTTTCCATGTCCGGAGAACAGCTATGTCACTACATGTACCAATTATTAGAGGAATAGCTGCAATCACTATTCACAGTTACTCCATATCACACCATACATGCATGTACAGCTAAAGTGGCCTACCTTGCACACATGAGACATCCACTGACTATCACAGAGAGCAGGGTCACAACAACTAAACAAAGGACAGCCTACTAATTCCTAAAAGGGCATATCACATTCCACCTGACATGCAGATACAGAGCCACAACATGACAACATGAGAACACCAACATCACTCACACCATTCCTGACATGTTATTTCCAGTAGTCAATTCCAGTCAACACACACATCCCACTGAAAAGACATGTACACATGATGTACACATGGACCTATACGATGCCAATTGCACTGACAATATATCCCACAACAACACATTACACATGTGGTAGGAGCCATTGATGGCACCCATGTAGCCTTGGTCCCTCCCAGTACCAAGGAACAGGTGTATAGGAACAGGAAGAACTACCTCTTAATCAATGTTCAAGTACAGACTAGTACATCTCACAAGTCACAGCCAAGTATCCAGGATCAGTTCATGATTCCTACATCATGTGGAACAGCAATGTCCAACCTCTAATGGCACGTCTCCAGACGGAGAGGGCCTGACTGGTTGGTAAGTTTCCAGTGTAGTGTGAGTTATGTCCCCTGTCGTCACAAAGTAGCCAGCACCACATACAATTTTGAATTGTTCAACCATTGTGTTCACAGGAAACTCAGGCAATCCAAACCATCCTTGGCTGTTGATACTAGTGAGGTACCCAACCACGCCAGGGAAACTCTGTTACAATGAGGCACACAAGAGGACATGGGGTGTAATCAAGCAAACAATTGGGCCCTAAAGGCAAGATTCAGGTGGCTGGACCTATCTGGAGGAGCCCTTCTCTACTTAGCCCACAAGGTATGCCAAATTATCGTTGCCTGCTGCATGCTCCACAATCTAGCCCTGAGACATCAGATACCATTTTTAGCAGATGAGGGGGAGGCAGCTGGACCAGTGGCTGGAAATGCTAATATGGCAATTGATGAAGAGCCTGAGGAAGAATGAGCAGGTGGCTCTAGGGCAGAACTCATCAATCAGGACTTCAACTGACATACAGGTATGTGAAGTGGACCTCTTGTAATGAATGTGCACAATTTGTAGTTGATGGCTGCCATTACACCTCCTTTCTTGCGTCATCAGTGGGGCTATAATGAGCTCCAATGCCTATGTGGGAGTTGTGGATGCAGACTGATAGTTTGTAATGTGTACAGGACAGTATGTTCTGCTTTTCCATGTATTGTTACAGCAGATGCTGACATACAATTCTGGTAATGACATCTCATCTTTGAGGTATGTATAATGCACTCTCCTATCCTCTTGTCCTCCCACTCACTGATTTGTCTATGTCATGTTTGGCTCTGCAACCTATACGTGAGGTATTCATTGTCAGTAGCCAATGGTGATTGCTGACAGACATGAGAGATGTGCCTGACAGATACCTGGTTACATGAGTTAAGTTTCAGTGGGTGGTACCTTGAGAGTTTATCGTCCATATAAGGGGGGTTGTTAAAGCTTAGTCCTTTACATTTACCTGTGGGGCTAAGGGGGATGTTAAATGGTGTATGACGTGTCACGTGAAGTTTCTGGCACATGCGTGAAGGTTGGATCATGGCCTCTCGTTTCACAATGGGTGGGGTACTTTGTGATGGCCATGGTACCTAGCTCTGCATGTGTTATAACTTTGCTGTCCAAGGCCCATGTAACTGTATACTCCCATAGGTGACTGACAATCCTACAGGTATGGGGGCCTATGTTAGTGTACGTTTTGAGTAATGGGTTCCTCTGTCGTGTTCTTTGTGTGTTCCATGGGATATGTGAATTAGTAGTTTTGGTATGGGTATGTAAATAGCCTCTACTTGGTGATAATAGAGGTCCAATCTGTGAGCCCCTGCTTTGTAGGTTGTTTGGCATGAGCCTGGTTTCTATAACCTGTATATGTGCGTTGTATAACACCATGGATTATATCCTGATGGTTCTCTCTGTCATGCTCTATTTGCAGATTGGAATATTGACTATGCAATTGTGTTGACCTAGATTTCAAACTCTCTGACATCTGTCCTGTGACATTTCTGTGGTAATGTGTTTCCTGCTGAGGGAGCCTCCGTCTGATGACAATTACACTGGCAATTGGATACAGGGGGGCATGAGCAGACCACAGTTGGCAAGCATGACTATTCTACATGCATTATAAAGGACACATACACAGTAGCTGTGTTTGAGTCTGATTTATTGTGCATATCAAGAGACTAGCAGCAAAAATGAAAGTGCATAAATGAAAATAAAAGTGATGAGTGAAGTCATGGTTGATGTATTCATCAGGGCAGCTGCTACTCCAGTTGGTTACACAAGTCCTGTGTCCTTGTACCATGGGAAAATGGAGTTTGGTTTCAGAACAGTCAACAGGGTGTATCTGTGGCACACAGGGGTGACAAATCAGGAGAGGTTCACTTCCTGGCAGTGAGTTTGGTCTTGGCATCTGCTCCAGCTGGATGTCTGGGTGGACTTCCATGTCTGCGAGAAGGTTCTTCAGCTACAGAGGGAGGAGTGTCTGAGGCATGAGGTTCCCCTGGCACGGCCTCCATTCCACTATCTGCTGCAGATGTAGAAAGGGCAGATTGCTAGTGGAAGGGACCTAATGTTGTGTGGAGAAGGTCATGGAATTGATGTCCCTCAGCACCACTGCAATGGTAGCCATGTGGGCATTTTGTGCCTGCTACTGCTGCATGACTTTCTGGTGGTGTTCCCTCTGCAGCCTTTGATTTTTCCCCCAACATGGAGATGATTTGGCCCATTCTGTCTTGAGAACTTTGGTATGCTCCCACGACTTGGGAGATGGTTTCCTAGTTAGTTGTGTCCCTTTGAGGCCCCATCCTCTGGCTCACAGCATCCCTCCCACGCACCCTAACCCTACGTGCCTGTGCCCCTGGCACAGTGTGCCCATTCCCAGTGGTTGCAGGACCATCATTGTCAGGGGTGTCAAGGTTAGACTCAGGTCCCTGTACTGTGGGGCACTCAATAGATTGAACAGTCCTT
Source organism: Pleurodeles waltl (assembly GCF_031143425.1). Lineage (NCBI taxonomy): Eukaryota > Metazoa > Chordata > Amphibia > Caudata > Salamandridae > Pleurodeles > Pleurodeles waltl. The sequence goes on from NC_090448.1 coordinate 1,155,265,340, forward strand.
GGGACACAGATTTGGGGGTGAATGATTGCCTGTGATGTCGATGCAACAGGATGGGAGGGGTTGAGGTGGGTAGGGTGAGGCTGAGAGTCGTAGACTGACCAGGTGTCCTAGATAGGCCAGGTTGTTCGTCAGTGTCCAGACAACCAGAGGTGTTTTCCTCACTGGGGCCTTCATCTTGAGGGGGACTGACAGTCCCAGGTATCCTCTCCATGGTGGCAGTGGCAAGGTTACCTGTGGAGGGAGTGAGACACAGAGTTCAGGTTAGAATGTGTGTTTGATTGCTTATTTGCGTGATGCAGACATTGGCTTTACCTGATTCTGTGCAATTACATTGACAGATGCAGCACAGCATACCTTAGTTGTACTTATGACTCTGTGACTTATTTACCTTTACCCATGTTGTGAGCTGTCATACTAATTGAGTACAGGTTGCAGTTGTAATCTGAATATGTCTGATATATGACATGACTGTTCAGCTCTGTTACCTAGTGAATAGTCAGGATTGCTAGTTGTCTCACATTTGAGCTGCACAATGCACCATGGGCACACAATATGTGAGTATGCAGGGGAAATTGTCCTGTTACTAGATGTTGTGCATGTGCATGGAGTCTGCCATCTTCCTTTCCAAACCAGGTCTGTGTATTTCTGGTTTGGGATCTTTGATCTGTGGCCATTGGGAGTGGTAACTGAGCTATGGCTGTGTTTTGATTTGGTTGCTATTGTGTGTGTGCCATTCATTGCTCTCATTGCCCTATACTGGTCCTCAGTAGAACAATCTGATTGGTGTAGCTAGTACACTTGTCAAACATGCATGAAATGTGATGTGATGTGCACAATCCAGGTTTTCACAATGATGGGCTGGTGCATTCTGGGAGTCTTAGTGATCTGATCAGCCTGTAGTTAACGTGCTATTGCCAAGGGCTGTGAGGGCAGATGGGCTGCGTGGATAGGTGGAATGCAAGCGAGGTGATTAGGTGAGAGGTATAGTGACACAATTAGTTAATTAGGGAGGATTTGGGTGGTGTGGAAGCATGCAGGACTAGCCAATTGTGTGACATGAAAGTTGTGGGTACTTACCAGACTCCAGTCACTCAGGTATTCCAGTCAGACCCTTAGGATGCAGTATGTCCATGAACGTCTCCCCCCATTATGTGAAGTGTGGGTGAGGAGGTGGGGGCCCATCGCCAGTCTTCTGCACGGCTATCTGGTGCCTGGATGCCATGGAACGGACCTTCCCCATAGGTCGTTCCACCTTTTCCTGATGTCATCCTTTGTGCATTGATGACTACCTACAGAATTGACCCTTTCGACTATCCTTTGCCACATCTCCATTTTCCTGGCAATCAATGTTTGTTGGACCTGTGCTCTAAACAGTTGTTGCTCTCCTTGACAATTTCATCTACCATGACCCGCAACTCGTCACCTGTGAAACGTGAGTGTTTTTGTGGGGACATGGTAGTGGTTGTGTAGACGGTATATGGGGGTGTTGTGAGTGTAAGGGTGCAGTGGTGGGTAAATGGTGAGGTGAGGGTGCTGAGTTGTGAGTGGGAGATGGTAGTAGAGGATTGTGTGTGCTAGTGATGTGTGTATTGTGATAGTTGTGCTGATCTGGGGTGTGTGCTGAGTGAAATGTGTATGTGTACCTATAGTGTAAGAGTGCTATTTCTATATTTTGGTCTTCTCTGAGTATCTGAATGGCATTTCGGTTGTAAAGGATTGTGGGTTTTGTAGGGGTGTGTTATATAGTGCAGTGAGTAGGTGTGTCGGGTGTGTGGATGTGTGTCAGGTGTGGAGTATTCAAACTATCCAATGTGGTGTTGTGTTCTGACTGATGTGAGTTGAGACAGCCACGGTTCGCACCGCCAATGGTTTTCCGTCATGGAAGAACCACTGTGGTGATTTGTGGCTCATAATCTGGGCTGGCGGTGCTGGTGGTGGGACTGCCTCTCTTCCGTCCTCCAATGTCCTGGTGGTTTTGGATTTTTGGCTATTGTTTGGTGGTCTTCACAGTGTAAGTCGTAATACGGTGGCCACCACCGCAGCTGTCTTCCCAAAAGACCGCCAAAGTCGTAATGAGGCCCGATGTGTTACTTTCTTTCATTAACCTGCCTATTGCAGTCCATTCCTCCAAAGTTGCACTTCATTTTTACGGTCCTTTTTCTGCTGTTAGGATTCTGAGTCTTGTATCAATTCGCCTTCACCTTCCTTATGTGACTACTACTTCCTCTAAGATCACTTCCTTCCTTTTAGACTCTTCCGTACCCTTTGATGTCATGTGACTTCAGGACTATATACGCAAGCTGCAATCACTCTGCAGTGCACTGCATTTTGTTCTGTTCAGCTCTAAAAAGAGTTCTGCTGCTTTTTCATCTGGTCCCTTGGATCTGAAAGGATCTGGAAGTCCTCGTTGAATGAAGTGATCACTTGGAGTCTTTGGCCACTCCAAAGAAATCTTTTACCCTGTTTGTGAAGGATGAACTTTTATTTTCCTACAATGCTAGTTTAGCTTCATACATAGCTTTGTGATATTGCCCATGTTGCCAGATTTAATCTAGGTTGGATTGTGCATGCCATTTTGTTTCTTGTTGGCAGTTTTTTCTTTTACTTTTTTGGAGTTCATAGAAAACCATTGAGATGTGGAATCTGCCTTTCTGTGAATAAAGCAAATTGAAAGGCCCTGGTCTGGAAATTCAGGAACCTCACTTTCTCCTTCGTCTGATCTTTTGATTTAATTCCACCCCTCCACAGTTCCACAGAATGTAGCTGGAAGCTTCCTCAAGTTTCCAGTAACTAGAGTTTGGCTGATTCTCTGTGTCATACGTATGGACTTGATGGCCTGCTCTACGCTGCTGTCACTAGTGTAGAATTCCTATTGTACAATGCCCAGGACATATTGCTTGGTGTCAAGGGTATGTTTTCATGTTTATTTTGTCCACTGGACAACTAGGCTCAGTCTCCTGCAGCACAAACCCATTAGCAGCCAGTTTACAGTACCAGGTATAAATAAACCTGAGAAAGAGAACTGTCTGCCATCAAAAACACTATTACTATTAGAACTAGTGCACGCACTTTACTGACAGCAGATCCTTTTTAAAAACACGTGATCATGTTCGCAAAATGTAACAGTTGGTTAAAATGCTCCCAGAATGCTCCCTAATTATATGCAAATACAGTATAAGGACGAAAGCACGATTGGTGATGCTTTACATTTAAAATAAAATGTATGCACAAAATTTGCAACTTGAAAAAAAGTTTAGCTAAACCATTGGACATCTTTAAATTCAATTTCTAAGAACAATCAATTAGTAAAATATGTTTCATGCATGCCAATGTAAGTAAAAGAGGAATATTAAAGAATCAGTGTAAAACCATTATAGGAAACATGAAAATAATTTGGGGTTCTGATCCTTAAAAAAAAAGTCACAAAAGCGTACCCACGGGTATGTTACCTTGCTTTGGTGCAAATTTAAAACTTACAGGAATTTACATAACGAAGCTTTGTAACTTTAATTTTCAAATGAGCAGATTTACATGCATATATATGTTGGTGTGAGCATCTGCTGAGAGATTGTAAATGCACTTTCCCTAGATCCTCTTTTTTCCCCACCCTGGTAAAGGTTTTACTGCTGCCCTTGTCAGGAGTACAATGCAACCTTTCTGGCTGCTGGAAGACACTGAGGAGGATCTGATGAATACACCTACACGTTAGTTTGTGGGTTGCATGGGCTCAATGGGTGTTCCAACCCTGTAATTACATCTACCCTTCTACTTTTAACCCCTCCATGTAAATATTTGGAAATGTGGCCAAATCACAGGCTAGCTAAAATCCAAACCCTGATAAAAGCTATAACATAATCAGAGAGGCTGCTAGGATGAAAATGGTAATGGATGTGTAGCCCTCCCCCGAGTGTCCAAATGTACTGTTGTCTGGATCCCTAATGTTGATTTGTGTTCTTAAACGCAAATAGGGATCATGTGTGTGTGCCATGACATAGGCCTGTCTCATGGATTGCAGTCCTGTTGGACCAGCAGAAGCGCTCAAAGTGCTACCCTTATAAGTGGACGAAGGCTACAGCCTTCCCCGAAAGTTAAAAAGCAACAGCTATTGGGACCGGAGCTGCTGTGAGCACCTATGGATGGGGCATACTGTAAGACTCTGCAGTGGTGGCAGCAAACAGTGCAGTGATCGCTAGGAATTAACACGTCCTTTTTAGCCTATGTCATGGAAGTGAGGCCTACGAGCTCAGAAACATTTTAAAATCCTGCTGCTGTGTGCTTCACTGGCCCCTTCGCCTACATGGGTTGAATGTGAAGTGCTGCATAGCATGGAAGTGTTAACTCTGCCAAGAATGTATGTGTGCCTAGGAAGGGATAGGACCAGGGATACAACAGTGATGTGCAGTGCATGCATGGTGAGTGCATGTGGTGTGTGTGTGTATGCCTGCGAGGAGTACAGTACATGAAGGATGTAATATTTTGCAGCACGCGAATGGTGAATGTGTGTGTTGGGTGTATGTGTGCCTTCAAGTGGCACGTTACAGAAAGGCTACAGGGCTGTGCAGCGCACACAAAGGGAATGTGTGTGCTGAGTGTATGTGTGCCTGTGGTGGCACAATATATGGAGGTATCAGTGCTGGACAGTGTGTGTGTTGTGTACGTGCACTGGGTGCCAGTGTGCCTGTAATGTTACATTGCATGGAGGATCCTTGTATCCTTCTATTTTGGTACACCCCAACCTCCATGGCCAAGACATGAAGAGTTAGAGGAAACCCCCTAGACAGATTTTTGTATTGCCGCATTCCTGTGAGCTGGGTGGGACATACTGGGGAGAGGAGAGTGAGGATTCCCCTATACTCTTCAAAGGGTCCTCTGTCATTCAGTGAGAGATCACAAGGAAGGCTCCTGAACACATCTCAGGAAGGAGATGGGACTGATAAGGGAATAATAAAGAGTATGGCTAGGAGCCAGAGATTAACCTTTTGATGCAAATATCAATGTGGCTGACATCCAGGTGTGAACTCTAGTCACTCCTGTGGCCTCTGTTGTGTGACTATCAGCTTTGGAGACATCCCTGCTGTGACAGACTGCTTTTCAAGAGGAAGAGGGAGCAGAGTAGTATGCACCTCAAAAATAGCAGAACCCCAATGTAAAACTTCAGAGATCCAGACCCCAAATCACATTTGGTGTCTGGAAACTGACTATAAGAAGGGGAGTTTGAGAGCTCGAAAATGGTCATCAGCCAAGCTGCCAGATGGGCTGTCTGAGGAGAGCGAGCTCTGCAAGACTTCTGTCTGTGACCAAGACTCTGGGCCAAGGCTTAGTGGACATCACCCAGGGAACCCAAGACCACCGGTCCTGTAGTCTGGAGTACCAGCCCTACGTATGTGCCAAGACCAGTGTGCCCTGTGAGCATGCATGCCAAGGCGGCCCTTCAGCAGAAGTCAATGGGGGAAATACATTCTCCCGAATATTTTTAAAAATTCTCCCCATTTCCTCTTCTGAAATGTTTGCATGTATACCTGTGAGGAAGAGGAGAGCGGTGGAACGAGCAAGGTCCAGTGAGGTGCCCTGAGCCACGGACTCCCAGTGCGATGTATGAGGAAACAGCGGATTCACTGTTCGGGTCTTTGCTGGTATGCAGAACTGAGTTGGTGACCGCCGCATGCCAGGAGAGGGCTGCTGTGAAGATAGCTGTGGAAAACGTTTGCTGTGCAGTGAAGGCGGAAGCTTGCGCTGCACCGTTGCTGCAACCCAGTGTGCTCGGAGGGACTGCCATGGAAAAGGATGTCTTGTAGAGAAAGACTGAAGTCTGCGTGACACCATTGCGGCAACCCCTACCCCAGGAGAGGCTGCTGTTGCAAAGATTGCTGTGCGTTAAGGGCCAAAGCCGTGCGTGGCAGCTCTGTGGCAACCCTGTATGCTGGGAGTACTTGTGCCATGTTGATCAGGCAGTAGCCCCTAAACTGTGGTGACCCTAAAGTCACCTGAAGCAATGAGGACTGTGACTGACTCAACCCCGTAGAACAAGTGAGAACAACTTGGGAGCATTGTCACCCCTGTTTGGGATCCAGGACAGGAGCATCGGAATCAACCCCCCACCAACCTTCAGGGGCTTGGAAACGTACCCCGCTAGAAATGTGCGGAAAACCTCCGATCTCTGAAGGGAGCAGCGACTGCAAGAGAAATAGAGCGAGAGCCTGCTTCTGCCGAGCGCATCCACTGAGTCCGCGTGCAGCCGACACAGCTATTGGGACCGGAGCTGCTGTGAGCACCCGCGGATGGGACATACTATAAGACTCTGCATGCTTCACTCCCAGCGGAGTGGCTACGACTTGTTTCAGACCTACCGGCCCCAGGAGGAGAGACACTGCTGAAAGTGCTGTGACACTTTTGACTTGACTGTGAGAGTCAGAGTGGACTCTTGAGAAACGGACCACTACTTGAGCATTCCCTGGATGTGGCCTACAGTGAATGGGGAATAACCCCTACTGCTCTGTGAGGAAAGAGTGGGACAGGGAATTGCAATTAAAACCATAGAGCCCCATCCTCAAGGGGAAATGTTGTTATTTTTGTGAATGTTGCATTCTTCCTTTGAATGAGTAGAGTTGGAAATACAGTAAAACACTTCTCTTATTTTTAATAAAAGTGAGTATTTGGCTGCACATTGATTTATTGCTGCTGCTGCGCGCTCTTTGAGCACATGTCCACTAATCTGTATCCACACTTCTCTCCCCAAGGGAGCTTTGGACTGCTCGACCATCTCTTCCCCTGAGAGTCAAGGGCCGAAGGGGTATACTTGGCCTAGTTGCTCAGGATCCATAGTAGGTCAGGCCCGGGACATCAGGAGTAAATAGCCTCATCTCCCATAGTCTGGCCCAGTAGTTCCAGCATGCCCCAGGGTCCTCTGAAGGGGGTTCTCACAGAGGCTATTATCAGAGCACTGACATAACAGGAATGTTGCAACAGTTTGCCACGTTACTACATGGCACCAAAAAGGGACAAGTGGATTTTTTTTACAGGACAAGTAGATTTCTGAAGCACCCCATCCTGAGGACAAGCAGATGTTTTAGAAAATGCCATACCTTGTGCTGTCCTCTGCACCTAGAAACAATAAATGTACCTTGTAGTGTCCTCAAAGTAAAATGTTTTCTACTAATAAAGAGTTTATGTAATTCATGGAAGGAGGGAGACAAATTCAAGTACATAAATGTATTCAGACATTATAATGTCATGTTTAGGATGTCATCTCCAGTCTTGACAAGATACTTGTATTACGTTGGATACACACCAGTCAAAACTATCTGAAACTTGAAAGTTGCTCTGTTTCTGTTCACAAAACATGTTTGCTTAATGGATATGCTACAAGGTTAGAAGTGGGATAAATGTGATCTTTTGGTTTTGACTAGTGTTAGACTGGCATCCACTATGCACTGTGTTGCTAAGTGGTCCTCAAGGGACGTAGGTTGTAGTTTTCTGGTTCTCCGTTTCAGATAAAGGAACTTAAGGCTTGATTTAGAGTTTAGCAGACAGGAGCTCCATCACGTGACATGTTCTTAAATAGTCTAATCCATAGTTGTTTTTATGCCATGCATTTGTTTTATTTGCTTTGATAAAACATAATTTTAGGGCTTTTATCATGAATCTTGGTAGCTGTTTTTCTTTTTAGGAAACTTGATAGTTTGATTCAGGGTTGGGTGGCTCCATCCTATTTATATTGGAAGGAGTTCTGTGACCTTTCCATTGCACTGTTCTTTGTTACCCCCTCGTTTAGTGTGCCACTGTATAGATTCCACCAGAACACGTGGAACATGTGTTGGAGCCTACACCCTGACTGGTGCCTGCGTCCAACCCACGTGTCTTCAAAGTCACAAGAAAGGGACCCAGGTTTATCTAGGGCTTTAAGGTTCTTTATTTTAAATGTAAAGGCACAATTACTTTGCTAGCTCATGCTCAGAGAGGATTTTTGGATGTTTCTCTGTAGAGCCTGCTTAAAATCAAAGTAACACCCTCTTATATGTGTTTCAGGATATATTTTTTAAATTGGGTGGATCATTGATGGTTCAAAGTCCATTATACTTTTCCTAGGGACATAATTGTTTATTTTTGTCGTATCATTGATAAGAGTTTGTGGTAGGTGGTACTTTGTTTATTAGGAAGGAGTGCAAAGACTGGAGGTATATTATAATGTTGGTGCCCACCCTGGCTGGTATAGGTGTGGCTTGAGGGTGGTGTTCAAGATTAAAATCTACCATCCATTATCCAGATGGTGGTGGTAATAAATTGTTGGGAGTAGTAAAGAATTGTATTCTCTTCTAAATGTTTAGATTATCATACATAATAAAATTTACTTTTGTGCACATTTCTATAATATGGACTGGAACGTCTATATCATTGAATCTTTTAGGTGCAGTCTGACTTGATCTTTCTGCTCATCAGGGTCTGTCCACAGAGGCATTTTAGAGAAAGTGCATACAGTTGAATTCCTGTTGCTGTGTTTAACAAACACTTACATGGCTTTGTGAATTAGCACCAAACATCTAAATTGGGATAAAATGGTAACATCAGGGAACATTCATATTCAGATAGTACAAACAGAAGGGGCTGTGTCTCTTTGCACTTTTACTAAGAGGGAGTTCGATGTTTTGGGACAATCCACAAAGACATGTAAGAAAATGTAAAAGAGGAATCCTGCAATGCTATTTCCAATACACATAAATGCTTTTGTGACTTGGCCCTTTTGTGTTTGGTTTATTGGCATCTTTATACTAGGAGCAGAAGGTATCTACCCTATAATTTATACTGGGATATTTAGCACTTGGGAGCTATTCATAAACCGATTTTGAGTAATTGAAGTCATATTCCAGTATTACTATTTTCCATACTCCAAAATGCTATTTAAGAATCTCAGGCAGGAGATTTCCCCAGGTCCTGTCTCTTATATTCAAACGTGTCCCAACAAGTGCCAGGGATTTCTGCACACAGAGGTACATGTTTTTGTAGTAAAGTATATTTTTAAATATAAGCAACATATTTATGCAGAAATAATCAAATTCACATATCCCAACAAGGCTTCAAATAGAACCCACCACATCCATCAACATGTAAAACTCACTACAACATCAGCCAGTCACACACAGGCTGCCCACATAAAAAACCAAGTCACACACAAATAATTTGGTTCTCTGTTAGCACCAGGACGCCGTTTTGGGGTAATTGCACACTTTATACATTTTTATGTATTCATTCATGTTGGTGAATATCTTTGCTGCTTTGCTCCCCATTTTGAGGAACAGTTATCGGAGTAGAATAAGAGGGGTTTACTGGCAGAAGATTAACATCTTTGACATGCCCATGGAGGCAGATCTGATGTTTGACATGGTTGCATGGGAGCAGGAGGTCAGTCCACCTACACCCCGCTCCCGGACCATACCTACTTATGTTAAAGTACTAGCTGCATTCTATTTACTGGTCTTTAGATCTTTCAAGAGGGAACACCAGGGGTATATAATAGGCAAGCCAGTCATTATACCTGCAACAGGTACTAAGATGCATCACCTGGAGCGTTCACTAGTTTTCGCCATGTCACTGGTGGGAAGGCAACAGCTGGTAATAAAATTCTATTTCATTGCCTATTTCTGTTGAATATTAGGTGCCATTGATTGCACCCACAAGTTCTACAGCCACCCTATGGCAAGGAACACATTTTCCACAATAGACACCTTTATCACTTCATCAACATGCAAGCAGTCAGTGCTGCCGGGGCCTGCTTCTCTGATACGAACGCTGACTTTCCCATGGACCACGCGCACATATTTTGGCAGTCATTTCTTGCATGTTGTTTGGTTTCTGTGGATTTTGGTGATATGTGTGTACGAGGTAAGTTATAATAACCCCCACTGGGGTTGCACATAAATCTAGGGAATGGCATCTAAAAAATGTTGTCACTGTCACACAGTCCTAAAATCCCTAACATTCTTTCTGCATGCACACATCTATAGAATATATACAACTTCCATAAGCTTTTGCAATCAACTTTCATTTAAAAAAAAAAAGTTTGGCGTGGCCCAAATGGTAGTCGTGCTCTATGTTCCTCCACCCTAACATTAGCCAGAAGCGGACATAGCAGGGTCCTGAATGGCTTCCCTGCTTAGCGTGGTGGGAGTCAGCATCCCGGGAGACCCCTCATTCCTGTCCGGGCAGATCGTGAGCCTTGCAGAATTCAAGATAGCGGGCGTGACTCAGGAGCAGCGGGCGTGACTCAGGGCGTGACTCAGGGACTCAGGTGCCCACCTGCTGACCCCGAAAGAGGGGTGTTTGCCAGGGCTCCTTAAACCCCAGCGCTTGCAGCGGCATTGCAAGGAAGCCGAGCTCACCCCGACGAGCACTTACTAGTGGTCGGGGGCCGCTCCCAGCACCAGAAGCCCATACGGAAGTCGCAGAAAAGGCCCCACTGTGAACGATCAACAACGGGGCATCACACAGGAACACGGAGTGATGGGAGATTGACCCAAATCACAGCACATACCGCTTATTCTGGATGGTACACAAGCAGGGGCATGGCTTATTAATCTCAAAGCCACAAGGACTCCAGAGTTGGCAGACAGCAAGGCAGGAGCATCCCCTAACCCTGCCCCTCAACCCTCATGAAGTGAGAGGCACAAACCCATGCTCCCGGGGCATACTAAAGACTACATTTATTGGCAGGTTGAGCACAGCAGGACCACATAGCACCACCTAAGAGCAAGCAGGACCTTGCTGTGAGGGGGGATTGATGAATTGTGCTGTGCTCTACACACAACAGGCCGCCTGGAGATAATGAGGTGAGGCGGCTTGCAGCAGCCAACGCTTTGCTTGCCTCCCCTTCTCTGTATCGTTGCAGCCACAGTGTTAGAGGTGGCCCTATCAACTCGCTGTCCTGACAGCAGTCCGCGCACTTGAGCAAAGTGCATCCAGGAGATAGGAATGTGTGAAGCTGCTGTCGCATTTGGCGTAGGCCCCGGTCTAACAATCCTCCCACTATGGCTTCATTCAAAGGTAAAAAAGAACCCAATGTACGGGACATGCTGATGAGATCTACCACCATCTCCGCTGAGGAAGGCACATCAAAGCAACTGAGCCAGCTTATTGAATACCAGGGAAAGAACCAGGCGCCATCAACATGATCGTTCATAGAACACCAATTTGACTCCTCTTGAGTGGACCTTCAGACAGAGAAACATGAACTCGTGTTGGAGCTGGGAGAGGTGATGCATGACCTAGGAGCTCTGGGGGACACAATGTCCACCCTGGATGATAATGAGAGAGTAAGAAGCAAGAAACTCAAACTCCTCCAACAAGAGGTGCTGCGCCTACAAGAACAACACACTGAACTCCAGGTGCACACAGAGGACTTGGAGAACTATTCCCCCCAGAACAACATTAGAATATGCGGGATACCAATGGTCGCTGAAGACAGCAACATCTTGGGTTATGTGAGGGCCCTGTTCCAGTAGACCCTGGGTCTGGACAGAGAAGAGATCATTCAACTGGACAGAGTCCACTGAGTGGGCATCCCTGGAGGAAAAAATTCACAAACGCCAGGCGTCCTGGCCTCTGTCAAGACTTCCAGCTGAAAGAGGAGATCCTTAAGAAGGTCAGGGACACACAACCACTTCTCCTCAGGGGCCAGAAGCTCCCTCTGATCCAGGACCTCTCTGCCTTCACACTCCTGTGACATTCTGCCTTTCAGTCCATTATCGACTGTCTTAGAAGCATGGATGTCTCCTAAAGCTGGAGACACCAGTTTTGAATCATGTTCTGATAGGAGGGACAGCTACATTGGATGATATCACTCACTGAAGCTCGCCGTGTTCTGAGCCTATCTCAGACTGACCCACAGGGCTCACTCAAGAAACCTGCAGAGCCCTGGCCAGCCGTGAATATTAATGGCAGAGGATATCATGAACAATAAAAGGATCAGGAACAAACCTCGGTGCGATTGTGCAGGAGTTGCAGGAGGTTCTGGACAAGGTGTCAGAGGAGACGGGCCGCTGAATGGAGGGGCCGCTTGACACACAGGGGAAAGCAGCGTGATGGAAGGACACAGGTAGAAACAAACTGTCAGACCAAATAAAACTGTTTGGGGGGGCGGGAACGGATAAAAAGGGGCACCTCAAATCTGGTGGGTGATGACCACATTCCAATCTGGCAATGTCCTCAGCACATCACTATTTATACTCCATTTTTAATAGACTTGTTAAAGATTGTTTTGTCATTGTTCTAGTTTTGATTTACATGTTAAGTTTAGGTTACTGCATACAGTATACATCCAAATGGCTCATCCCACCTATGGTAAGGCCGTCACGCGTAGTACCAGTCCTCCGTTGCTAAGCATATCTCGTCCATTAACTCTCTGCTGGCCAACGGGGTGCCAAGGGGATGCCAGGGCTGTCTCCCACTTAAAATCATTAATGTTGAAATAATCAACCTCAATGTCAGACGCTTAAACCACTCGAGCAAAAGGACAGCAGTTTTGTCCTTGCTAGAACAGACAGAGGGAGATATTTACTTACTCCAGGAGACACATCTCTTGTCTAAAGACGAGCACAAAATGAAGTCACAATGGTTTCCCCAGCAATACTACTCATCGAGCCTTGGAGAGGGAGTGGCAATACTATTCTCCTGGAATTTCCATGGAGTAGTGATAGGCAAAGTTGCAGAACACAGTGGGCCATTGTTAGAATGCCTCATTAAGGCATGCACTCAACACCTCACAGTATCTACTATCTATGCCTCTAATGAGCACCTGGAATGCTCTTGATGCCCTCCCAAGTGTCTTTCAAAGTCCAAACATGGGCAATGCTGATAGGAAGCAATATAAATTTGGTAATTAATACTGACACAGACAAGTCAGGCTCTGTGGTCAAGGGACAAGTATGGCTCAGAGAGAGCGGTCTAGAGGACCTATGGAGGCTCACACACCCCAACCTGAGGTACTATAACTTTTTCTTGGCTACTCATAAAACCTATGCACACATAGATTTCTTCCTGGGCCGATCAATAATACAAACGGTAGCCATAGTATATGTATAGAGCCCATGTCATTGTCAGACCATCCCGGCTATCCCTGGTCCTCAGGGTGGGGGGGGAGAGAGTGCCCTCAGATAATGAAGATTATACACGACCCAAGCCACATTCAGGCACTTAACTCAGCTCTTGTCGGCTACCTAAAGGACAACAGCGAAGAGGTGGGGATAACAACCTTATGGACGCATTAAAAACTGTGATCAGGGTGGAGTTAATCGCAATACCAGCAAATGACAACCGTCTTCAAAGTGAGAGGTGAACACAACTAGAAGACGAAGCTGGGGGACCAGAAACCATACACAAGCCAACCAGAGCACTTAGAATTTGGAAGGAACTAGACAAGGCATGTGGCAGCTTAAGCAATGAGACCTAGACAGATCAGAAAATGCCGCACTACCCCTCAAAGTCAAGGTTTAAGTAGGGAGGAATAAATGCTGTAAAATATTAGCATGGCGACTGTGCTCTAAAATGGCTAACGACATAGTACGAAACATAGTTAATGGGGGGTAATGAAGTTACTGGGGACACTCAAATAACAGTTGCTTTGAGGTTCTGGTGGTATATCATCATATCTGAAAGGGGCACAGGTAACAAAACTCACAAAGACACAAGCAGAGTCAATGGAGAAACCAATTGGAATAGCTGAGGTGATCTCTGCTATAGCACTACGGAAACCCCCTCATAGCTCCAGGACTAGATGGTTCACACCACTTTTTTACACAACTTTTTGGCACACCTTGGCCCCTGTATTCACCAGGCTAAACTTGTATATGCTGTACCTGGTGGAGCCCGACCAGGTGGGCTTCATACCCAGCAGATAGTGTGGGGACAACACCAAGCTTTTTCTTCACATCATAGACAAGGTTCAGAGGTCCCAATAGGAAGATTTGCTGTTTGTGATTCAAGCTGAAAAGGCATTCAATCCAGTCCAGTATCCATACCTCATTAGTACCGTGAAGCACTGGATTGGTTCTGAAGGTAGATCCTATGTGGCTACAGCTCACCTAGGGCCTTAATGCATGCAAATGGAGTGTCCGCAGACCTCCTTTCAATACAACGAGGGATGAAGCAGGATTGCCTTATGTCAGCCCTCCTATTCCCCTTGTATATAGAACCATCAGCCCACAGCATCAAAGCAGACCCACGTATTACTGGGCTATGATTTGGTAGTGACACCCATGCCTTCATGCAGACAAAGTGATTGTTGTCCTGGTGGACCCCATAGTCTCGCTTCTGGGTTTAATACAAGAATTACAGCACTTCCCGGAAATTTCCAGTTTTAAGGTTAAGTTATTAAAATCTCAAATTCTGAACCTAACAGTTCCCAAGGTACATCAATACCTGCTATGCGTTCACTACCCAATCACTTGATCCTCAAATTCCTGCCCTTATTTAGGGGAACAACTCACTCCCACAGCTTCCAAAACAGGCTAGGTTAACCATAGTTTGCTCATTAGACAAATGAGGCAACATCATCCAACTATCGTTGGCTCCAACTCTCATGGATGGGGCAAATTGCCACTCTTAAAATGACCAACATACCCAAAGTACTGTTGATGTGTCAAACACTACTTCTAACACCTCCTCCCAGCTGGCTAGCAACCATGCAGATGGAGATCAATAGGTTCATGTGGGATGGGAAGAGGCCCTGCATGCCACGCCTCCTCACTTATAGACCTATGACTAAGGGGGACTAGGAGTGGCTAAAGTCACACAATACTTTCAGGCAGCACAACTCAGGGACATGGTGGAATGGTGTCAGGTCCAACCTGAGAAGCACTGATGCTTCATGAACCAGCTCATCACAGGCACACATATACAAAAGGTACCACTGCTATCTCAACAGAGTAAGGCATGGGGTTTGTACTCCTCTCCGATAATACGGGCCACGATGATAGTGTGGCATTAGGATGCTGTGTGAAAAGGGTTCACAACACAGCCTTCACCAATGATCCCTATTTGCTAATCCGGACTTCACCCGGGGCCTTCACCAGTCGCGGCTTGTGTCGAGGCAGGGTGGCGGGGCTGTGGGGAGGGGACAGCGGAAATGGGGAATAGGGAAATCAAAACAAAAATGGGAAAAAAAAGAAACTTATCTGCCGCATGTCCGAAACGTCGGTCTTCGGGCTCCACTGAAGGAACAGCCTCCCAGCCTGCCCTTCACCCAATCCTAACACTGCTCTCATGCTGCTGGCCTGAGTGCCCTGGTTTTGTGCTCCCAGGCAGACTGGGAGCCTGTGCCTGCTGTCTCCAACCTGGCAACCCAGCTCGAGTTGGAGAGAGCCAGGTGCGCATGTGGATTTGGCTGTCCTGAGTGCACACCACTCCCCTCCCTGTCAGCCCCCATGGTTCCACCCCCTTGAAAAATAAAACGATAATAAACATGGTTTATTATCGTTTTATTTTTCAAGATTTGCAGCTCCTTCTGTTGGCGGTGGGGCGATGCTCCGATTTCTATGGTCGCAAAGCACAGGGTGCAAAAGGATCTGTGATCTCTTTGACACAGACAGGATTATCCCGTTTTATAAATGAAAACAAGAGTACAACCTCCTAGAGCATAGAGCTAGACCGCATACAATACCTGCAGGTCAGACACTGGCTGCTGCACCCTTCTGTAAACCATATGCCCAATGGCAGCTGATACCATTAGAGAAATGGATTCTTCTAGAAGATAAAGACAGTCGCCTGATCTCAGATTTATATGAACTCCTGGCCCAGCCCACACCACAGAAGAAAAGCCCAGAACAGGCACAATGGAAATCTGAAATATGGGGGCTACTGACAAATGAGGAATGGGAGGAAAGTTTTTACAAGGTGCGCCACTAGGGCAGGTCGGGCTGTAGCGGGCATTTTAATGGTGGGGGTGGAGGGATGGGGGCTGGTTTTTCAGTGGTGGGGGCCAGTTTTGTCACTGGGGGTCGGTTTTGCAGCAGTGCTGCAATATCGGCCTCCAGTAAAAAAAAGCACAAAAGCAGCAGTGCTTCGGCTCCCGCTCCCCCACCCTCCCCGAACCCGGGGCTGCTCTGACAAAATTGCCAGGGCTGCTTTAGGTTCCCAGTCCAGACCTACACGCCACACAGCTTACAATGTGTTGAGTACAGAAACTGCAGCTATGATCATTTCCTACTGGCACTGGACTCCTGCCTGGATACAGAAATGGTACCCAGAGTGCACCAAAGAATACTGACAGTGTGTGGGGGTACAGGCCCTCTACCGCACTTGCAGTAGAACTGCCCCGCTATTGGGAGAAGATAATCGATGATATAGGCCCTCATTACAACTTTGGCGGGCGGCAAGAGCCGACCGCCAAGTTGTATCCGCCAATGCAGCCGCACTCCCGCAGTGGCCATTTCGAGATCCCCGCTGGGCCGGCGGGCGGAAACCTATTTTCCGCCTGCCGGCCCAGCGGGGATGTCGGCTGCAACACGGGAGCCGGCTCTAAATGGAGCCGGCGGTGTTGCGGCGGTGCAACAGGTGCAGTTGCACCTGTCGCACTTTTCACTGTCTGCTATGCCCCGCGACTCCCCATCATACCACCATGAAAAGGCTGGCGGGAGGAGGACTCATAATCCCCTTGCAACGCTGCCCTGGGGGATTACAACAGCCGGGACCAAAGTGGCGGGAAACCGCCAGTCCCGGCGGCTGCGGTCGTAATTCCAAGGAAAGCACCGCCAGCCTGTTGGCGGTGCTTCCGACGAAACAGCCCTGGCGGTCTTTGACCGCCAGGGTTGTAATGAGGGCCATAGTCTTGGTCTTTAACACACAAATACCTCACTTCCGGTGTATGTCCTCCTGGGTTTATCATACCCTCTGAAGTCCTTAAGAGGCACACAAATGGCTCTGGCACTAGGAGCGGCAATCCTCTCTGTCTTTGAGGCTCAGATAACACTCCAGATTGCACAACATGGCTTTATAAACTGTGGCACCTATTGGGCATGAAAAGGCTGATGTCTGTCGCAAACTAGATGATCTGGGCCCCTTTCATAAGGCTTCTATCATCGGAATTCAGAGAGCTGACCTGTCCTAAGTACCTCAATTGTTACACTGCTCCTCCTCTATGTAGGTGGCACACTGGAATCGCCTAACAAAAGGGGATGAGGGAGTGATGAGGGACACTGAGAGGGGTGAGCAACTAAGTTCTTGGGGTTCTGATGATGACTCCCTAACTATTATTATTGCATTTGCACATGGGGGGACAACTATGTTGGGGGGGGCTCTATGGTTGTGGGAGGTTGTTTTCACTTTACTTATGCAAAGCCAGCCTCCTGGTTGTAGACAACAGAGCTGTATGTTCTTTGTTATGTTCTTATCAAACTAATAAAATATAAGTGATCCATAAATTTTTTTAATTAATTGTTGCAAGTGGTGCCAGGTATTCTCTCTTTCCCCGTCCCCACCCTTCCCAACATCTGACCACACAGGCTCATCAGTGCTTCAACAAAGCAGTTTACACATGCATGCATATGTTGCTGTGCATCTGGTGTCCTGATCTTTCAGGGGTGCTCCAGTGCTCGCCTGAAGTTCTGTGCACCATTATTGTAGGCTTTTGTGTATTGCTTAGCATGCTGGCTTATATGTAGACATATCCCATGAACAACATCCCAATCCAATGGGACAAATCACAGAGCTCATGGTTTGCAGGTACATGACCAATGAGTGTCCTTACTTTTGACCTAAACTGGTACGATATAGTGACTGGACAGTGTTCTGTCAATGGTGGACTTTGCCACCATCTACTTGTATCATCCTGATACAACACGGTTCCACGATGACAAAACCAAGCATTTTTCACTCATTATAATATGCATAATTTAATGCATCACTTTCTTACTCATGCATTCATTAGTTATATATCATTAAGATAAACATTACTCACACACAATACATGTATATTCATACAAACACTCTTAGCTCTAGAGATTTGCTTTTTCATATTATTATTTTTCAAGTCTATACCGCATTCCTCTGCTATGTTTGTCAGGAGCGGCTTGCGGTGCGCAGCTCTTCTTCTGCAACCTGCAGGCACAGGCTCCCGGCCTGCTATGCGGCCAATCCTGACGCTGCTCAGAGCAGCATCGGGATTGGCTGGGAGCGCCCGGCCAGGGCGATCCCAGGCAGACTGGGAGCCTGTGCAGGCTCCCTCCAGCTCTGTAACACAGTGCCAGGCTGGAGAGAGCACAGTGCACATGTGTGTTTGGCCGGCCCGAGACGGCCGGCCAAATATACATGCGCAATGAGGGGGAGTGAGTGCTGCCCCTTTTACTACAAAATGATAATAAACATCGTTTATTATCGTTTTATAGTAAAAGGTTTGCAGCTGCTGCTGCTGGCGGGGGGGGGAGGGGTGGACGACGCTCCTCCGCCCTAGTGGAGGAGCCACATCTGATGTTTGTGGAGATCTTCATCCTAGACCAGCACCACTGCACAGGAGGGTCCCTAAAACAGCCTGACTTATCCTCAAGGGCCATTTGAGCAGCAGAAATACGGTATGTTTCATTTGTATGAAAAAATACATGTGCATTAATGTTTTTAATGTGTTCTCCAGACATGTCTTACTGTGGCTTTGATATGTCTATGCTGACCTTAACATATGTTGTTGTGTAAAATGTGTTGCTGAATGAACTTATTTATGTATACTTTAATGTAAAACATCTAAATTACATATTGACAATGTTTTACTAATATGTTGGCCCACTGTAACATTTCAATAACTTATTTTAAAATGTGGCAATCGTTTTACTTGAGGTTTCCACTTATTCGCTATTATCAGTTTATGTCATGTGTGAAACAGAACTAACATAACGGGCAACAAACACCTAAACTATACAGACATGCAGTGATACACAAAATGGTCATTTAAAAATGTTAAATTGACACTGACCGCTTATAATATTCAGCCATCACATGTCCAAAAACTAGTCATGGGTGATCCAACCATCACTCAGCATTGCTCACCATTCACTCACATCTAATTTTCAGTTTTCTATCACAGTTGGAACGGTGTGCCAATTATTGCATGGAATCCAGTGCAAAGGTGTAGTTTTGCCATTTCTAACATAGAAAAATTATATTTTTTAACAACAAAGAAGTCAGGGGTGGCTCCTCTGTTAGGGCGGAGGAGCATTCCCCCCCCCCCCACCAGCAGCAGCCGCTGCAAATCTCCTTTAACAAACGAAACAATAATAAACCACGTTTTTTACAGTTTAGTTTGTTAAAGGGGCGGAGCATTGGGGATGACGACCATGAGGGGAGTGCACTGTGCACTACCCACACTACACATGACTGTTTGGCCAGCCCAATACAGCCGACCAAAGCGTCATGCGCACTTATGGTGCACACACCACTCTTCCATCCCTCGTCCTCCAGCCCAGCCCCACCCTAACCTGGCTCCCTCAACATTGCGTTATTATCATTTTATTTTTCCTTCACTGCACAAAGCAGTGGGGCGACGCACCAACACCTCAGCGGAGGAGCTGCCACTCTGTAAATGTTTTCTGGAGGAGGTTGTTGAGCAGACTGAGAGGGTAGTGGAGCTGGACACCACGTCAGGATTAATCAGATGACAGGTCTCCTCCTGGCCCAGAACAAGGTATCAGTGCTGTCCCTGGAGAAGGCCCACCATCACTAGTGCGTTGGTGATCCCCTTTTCATCAACTCCACAGGTGCCCACACAGATGGAGCCTCCAGCTGCACTCCTTACTGTACTTCTTCCTCATACAAATGCCATTGGGAAGAGCAGCAGGCAAGGGAAGTATCTGTCCCATATGGCGCTAAAGCCTCTTGAGGCTTGGGTCCGAGGCTCACTGTGCCACTGGAACTAAGCTATACTTGGCTGACGAACCCTGACTAGGGCAAAACTGGTCCTAGGTTGCTTGTGTTCTGGTTTAGGGAGGACCTGGCCTTACAATTCTGGGTGGACTGTTCCCATGAGGTGAAGGGTCATGACTCATTTGCATATATCTGGGTCCAAACTGAGGTAGCACAGTGGACAAAAAATGATTGATTAGGATGCGGCCCGAGCAATCACCAGTGACTAAGATTAGTTTAAGCATTCCATCTATCACCTTTTTGTTTTTGCATGTGCTGCCCTACGTGCTCCGGGTATGCCCAGATGTGGGTCCCAGACTCACCGTGCCACTGGAACCAAGCAGTACCTGGCTGAACAGCCCTAACTAGGCTGTAACAGGCCCTAGATTGTTTTTGTACCAGTTCAGGAAGGACCCGGCCTGGCAGTTTGGGCTGGGATCAGGGTCAAGACTGATTTGCATATGGCTATGTCCAAACTAAGGTGGCATGGTGGGCAAAACACCAATGGACTGGGATGTGGACGTGAGCGATTGCTAGTGGTTGAGATTAATTCAAGCATTCCATTCATCACCTTGCTGTTTTTGCATTTGCCCCCTCGACTGCAAGCCAGCGTGTTCTAGTGCAGCCAACAAGAGCAGACCCTGGCATCTCTATCCGTGATGTGACATAAAGAAAAATAGGAACTGTAAGTAAGCAACTCCCCCGTATAAACAATTACAATAATACATGCACCCACTGCTCCAGCTCCTATCCCACTGAGGAGCAATCAACCCACTCTTCTATCAAGAGTCAATGTTCTTCCTGAACATCTCCACATCAGCACACAATAATAACATGAGCACGATGGTCATTGTGCTGTTTTGCATGCGTGCAAGAGGTCTCTTGTGTCCAACAGGCAGTGCTGCAAGGTGCCTTCCACAGTATTATCTTGGATATCAGGTGGCCCCACTCTCCACTCATATCATGCATCATTTTTAAACAATATGTCCCCAGGGATCAGCTCCTGATTGGCTGCCATGGTCACGAAGGCGCCACCACCGGCAGATCTAGTCTTTCATCTTGTACCTTATCAAATCCCATCTCGTCTCTCTGTGGAACCACTTGGTCTGTTCCGGTTCTTCTGTTCTCACCCAATCAGAGTTGCGGCAGTGTGCTGCATGCCAGTTTCATGTGATCTCTCGATCTAGCCTCACATGTCTTCCGGTTGCATGAAGAAGTGGGACTGACCCCAGTGCACCACTAGTAATCTGACCCGGTATACGTACATATATGTGATATTCAGAGTGCATACTTTACTGTCCGAAACTAATGTCTCTGGGCCTGAAATATCTGTATGTAGTCAAGGAAGATGTGTATGGTTTGTCCCTCAATCTGGGGGGTCACCATTTTGAGCCCATCACTACATGCAGTCCTTGTCACGGTAGTTGAGAATTTTAACTATGAAACGCCTGGCTGGTGTACCTGGAGGTGGGCGAGGGCCAATGCCCTGTGAGCTCTTTGGATTACAAAAAATGCAGACTAAACTCCTGGGGCTATAACATCCCTGAGCCATTTTTCCGGGAAAGATTCAGGGTGTTTACCCCTCCTGTTGATCTGCAAAGTCCACAAAATGAAGGTTGCATCTCCATGACCTGCCCTCTGCATCTTTTAGCCTACCATCCATGTGTTTCGCCCTCCCCAACAGTAGTTGGACTGCAATTTGTAGATCTTTGAGGTCCCTCGTCAGGGTCCCAACCTCCTCTGCCATTCCGAGTGAACTTTTTAACTGTTGTAGGTCTCTGGGCAATACGTTCACATCAATAGAGATGAAGTCCATTTTATGCTCCAAGGTTTTCTTAGAGTGTTCTATAGCTGCAATCATCTATGCACATGTGGGCTCTGGTAACCCAGGCGTGATAAGCTGTCACTGGTGTTGATCTGACGCATGGAGTTTTGTTTCACGCCTGTGTATAGGTCCACACAGGTTTGCTACATGGTTTTAACAGGTTTGCTGGGCTGATTTTGCTGGTGAGATACACCCACTGAAAGAACCAGTAAAAAAGCGCTAGAGCCCCTTAGAGTTGTAGGACCTGTTGCTGTCTCTGGGTCAGTGTAGTGTCTCCGACACCAGGTATGAGACCAAGTAGTACCATTAAGCAGCAGAGGCCTGAGGGTGCGAAAGGACGCAACAGGGGTTAGCGCAGCCGCATCTCAAAGCATGCTGTTGGCCATCTTGCTTGGCCACGCCTCGGTTATGTTGTTACTCTTTCCTGAATGTGTTGGCATGCATGTTGTAGTCTAAGTGTGTTTCTTTATTGAAAAATGTTAGTATACAGAGTTTGAAGCACTTTATTATAACAATGTTCATATACTTTATTAATTGAATGTGAACACATATAAACACACCAGTAAGTGGTAGGTAAAAGTGCAGTTCATTATAAAGGTTACAAAACATTAATTAATGCCACAACAGATTGGGATAGGTGGATATAAAAGTTGTTTTTACTTCTGTTAGTGTGTATGGGTTTGGTTGTTGTCTTTGTACAAGGGGGCTGTCAACATCTCCACCTGTGGAGTAGTGGACAAACTGGAGGTTGTGGCTGGTTTTGTGGATTCTGAAGTGGCATGTTTGTAGATGGTGCATGTGGGGTGTTAGTGTTTGAAGTAATGGTACGTAAGTAGGTAGATTAGTTTTGCACCCAAGTTGATTGAGGCGTATGCTTTGGTCTTACCAGTTGATACAGGCATCGTTGTGGTACAGCCTGCAGAACCAACGTATGTCGCCTTGCACCCTTCTCTATCAACAAACAAACATGTTACCTGTTGCACCTTCCTCTTGTCTTGGATGGATGATTCATCTCATCCAAGACATGGGTTGCTCTCTCCAATAACATTATTAAGCCTACTGGTGAGTTGTGATTTTGCATAGCGCTCCCCCATCCCCCATTTGTCAAATATCCTCCCTCACAGAGAATTATTGTTGGAAAAATCCCACTCCACCTGTGGCTGTCTTACAATTCGAGCAGGGTGCCTATCACTTTGAGGGTTGAGTCTGTGGAGGTAGTGTGAAGGGGATCATTGAACGAGAGCGTAGATGTCCGTAGTAAGGCTTACTTCTACCTCATTTTTTACAGTGTATACTTGATCAAAGGGCATTTGAGCGCTTTACATGAGAAACAGATTACATTACACATTTCAGGCATATGGAAATTAAATGATTTGCCAATTGCCAGAGGATGTTGAGCTGCTGCTGGGAATCAAACTTGTCTCCCCATTTCCAAAGTTGACATCTTTGATAGTTAAGCGACATTCCTGCTCCTCAGTTTATGAAGAGAAGAGGGCATTAGAAGAAGTATGGGAGTCGACAGGAATACCTGTTGTTTGAAATGTAGGTTGGGAAAGAGTACTGAGTAGCCAGTTCAAGTATCTGTGCTGTAGAATCTGTTGACGTGGGACTTGCAATTCGAAGGAGTTGTATCGGAGGAAGCCTGGTGGCCAGTTTTGAGGTCTTTTTTTAGATGTTATCTTGTATGGGACCAACAATCTTCTACTCATCCTTACCCTCCACCTCCTCTTGAGCTGTGGAGGATGCAAACATGGTAGCTTGGAGGAGGATCAAATGTTCTCCTGGTATTTCAACCCATCTTCCGCACGTGGATGGTAAAGCACCATTGTCAGGCTTATGGCCTTCAGGGGCTAAAATGACAATGCCACTTTAAAACATGAATGTTCACTTTAGAGATTGTGTCTGATCATGCAAGTAACATATTGCACATTATTTGGTCCAACTGTAAAGCTACTTCTATTAATTCAAAGTCATGTTTTATGTTGTAGAGGGCCCCACACCCACTTAACTCTAGTGCTAAGAGGAGATGTTCACCCTAAATTGGTCAGTTTGTATCGCCATGGAAAGGCTGGCAGAATGGGGGTGTTGGGGGGCCTCTGGGGGCTCCTGCACTGCCCATGCGCTTGGCATGGGCAGTGCAGGGAGCCCCATGCACACCCCGTTGTGCATTCCACTGCCCGGGCAATGGAATGCGCGACGCACAGCCACATTGGCGCTGGCTCCATTAGGAGCCGGCGTCAATGTTGAGGCCCTCTTGACGGCAGGGCCGGCAGGTGGAAACAATAATTTGTGTTCAGTTTTTTTTTTTTTTTTTTATAATTTCCATAATATTTAGGTAATCTGTGTATTTGTTGAGAATGTTTTGGCTATTTTGGCTATTTTATTTGTTTTATTTACTATAAGATCGATAATATGTATAATGATATTTTTGTTGTCAATATTGTTGTAGTGTACAAAAAGTGTTTAAAATGTTCATATTTATGTACTTTTTATTTTTGCAATACTAGTGTTGCATCATAAAATGTTTGGTGTGCAAATTGTGTGACACCACCAATAATCAGTAGAGGTGGCCTGTGAAGTGACCCCCAGTTAGTTGGTGATTATTCTTTCAGTCAAGCATATTGCATGTTGGCTGGTGTGTGTGTGGTGTGTGTGTGCCTGGTGATGCATCTCCCAACTTGTGTTCCTTGTGGAGGAGAACCCCATAGATGTTTCTGTGTTCCCATACTCCTCGCCCATCTGCACCGGAAGATGAACAGTGGCTTTGTGCTTGCTCGTCTTGGTTTGCCTCCTAGTTCCAGATCTGGACCTTTGAGATTTTTGAACCCTGCAAAGGATGAAGAGGCTAAGTTAGATTTTGCTGGAGATGCTCTGTAAATCATTGGTTCTGCCCGTGCACCTATCCTGCAGCCCCAGCCTCATTTAAGGGATGGGGAAACTGCCTGGCTTCTGACAGTGGAACCTCAGCTGGCCTATCCATTAAAATGCCATTGGCTTCTGAACTTGAGAAAGCTGCTTTTTTTTAAATTGGTCTTTTGGCGTTCATTTTTGCTTCCTGGGACCACCAGAAAAATAGTGGAAATGCCCCAGACTCATGAGATGAAACCTCATCGTGCTTAGGGGGCATTTAGTGCCTTGAGACCCGCATGGGTGAGTCGCGCGCTTTATAAATGTTAATGATTTGATTTGATTTCCTTTTTGTTTCTCAGACACAGCCCCATGTCCCTGCTGGATGGGTTTGCGGCCTTTTTGGAGCAGTAACTATAGAAGTGTAGTTTGTGAACAGTAATGGGCTTACTATTTTGTGGGTGGGTGTATGTCTCTCACTATACCCCTCCTTACTAATACTAAAGTACTAGAAAGTGCAGTTTGTGATAGAGCACCCTGTCTTTTGTAGTCACTGGACCAGTGCTTAATTTGTGCTTGTTGTTTCCGGTGCTGAGCACTGGCACTTATTTTTGAGGGCCGGCACTTATCTTCTGCCTCAAGCATTTACTGCGAGCAAAAGACACATACAGGAAAGACGGAGGAAGAGAAAAACGAAAAAGCGTCACAATGCGAGAAAGCAGAAACCTACAAGAGTGAGTGAGCTAAGGAGCAGGGAGTGGCTGTAAATGGATTGAAGAGGCCCGAGATGGCTTCAGGATTACGCTGCCTCAGTATTCTGTGTTCATACGTTTAATTGCAGCAGCTGCATGTTTCAAAGGAGAGCTTTGAGCACCGGCACGCCTTTATTTACAAATTAAGCACTACATTGGGCACCACAACTAGGTGACACCCTGGGCCTCTTTGCTCACCCTTTGGAACCACTGGCCCTGCTGACCAGTGTAGGGTCCCCGTTTATTTGCTGGCCATCTTTACACTCAGGAAGACTACGTAGGGAAGCAAGGCGGCACAATGTGACCCCAGAAAAGTCATGAGCGGGATGGAGTGTGCACATTGAGGCTTTACAGTAATAAAAATGCATTGCTCGTGGTTCCCTCTCAAAGGTAAATACGATAATTACAGAACACAGTGTAAGATACTAAATAGGTGCCGAAATAAGTATGACTTATTACATTTAATTCTTTTAGGAGGAAGGTTTGGCTCATAATATCTATTAATACATGTGTTTTCCAGGTTCAGAGCCAAAAATGTCTTAAACCACATCATCTAAGCAGGCCTCAAACTCACTGCACCAGGGCGTATTAGTGATGCTGTTTGACTTTAACAGAAATACAGCTTTTCATGCCTCCTGATTTTTTTCCCAAGCTTTAAAAAGACTTGCTGCGGCAATCAGATGAGTAACTATATTCCTTTTTTTTTGCTTTTCGAAATTCACTCCAGTTCCTTAGCGCCTCCGTCAATCTGCGGACCCTCCCACATGCACTGAAAAAAAGGATTCTCAGAGAGAATCGTGTGGGAGGAGGAAAAAGAAAAATACTGTGTGAGGAGATAGGCAGAAAGGAAGTGGTGGGGGAAGAAGATGAGATGCCAGAAATCCTCTGTGTGCTGCAGACCTTCGAAGCACTATTCCAGCCTTTGATTTCAAATGGCTGATAGTGCTGAGAAGCATTCAGTTTGGGCGTTCTGCTCCTCTCACCCTCATGTAGAGGGTGTCACTCTATTTAGACTCCTCTTGCCTTCTAAAAAAGTGTAAACCTCCTTATTCTTCAGTGGGAATAACCACCCTGCAACCATGCCACATTCCCCAAAAAAGCAGGTAATCTCTATTGATTTCAGTGGGATCACCTTCTTCAGCCTGTACCTAATAGCCCCCCCAAGACTACTGCCTCCAAGGCTCTTCAGGTCAGCCGTTTGCATAAGGAAGCAGAGTAACTATTGTTGTCACCAGTGGCGGCCACTTGTCAACAGGGGTGGCGGGGCAGGGGGTATTAAAAAAATTAAAAAAATAAAAATAATAATAATAATAATTGCCTTTTACGTTGGGAGAGACGGTTCTGTCTCTTCTTCCTCCTCGGACTCCGAGAAGCACACAGGCTTTCGGACTCCCGTCCAATCATCACTCTCCTGTCAACAGCATGACAGCAGCATTGTGATTGGTCTGAGCCCTGCTTCGGCACTCAGACAGGAAGTAGGGCCCTGTGCACTTTCTCATCCCAGCTGTTCAATACAGCCTGGTCGAGAAATGCAAAGTGTGCATGATTGTTTGGCCGGCCCAACACGGCCGGCCAAAGCGACATGCGCACTTATGTGCACATAGCCCTCCTCCAGCTCAGCCTCGCCCCATCCCGCCCTAACTGTGTTCCTGAGGAAAAATAAAATTATAATAATCTTGTGTTATTATCATTTTATTTTCCCTTTTCCTTCACTGCATAAAGCAGTGGGGCGATGCTCCTCCATCTTAGCGGTTGTCACACCAGATTCCGAAGTGACCAAAACGAACTGTTAGAACCTGTGAACCACTCAAAACGTCTTTGCTGATCCATCCAAACAGCAGCATTGGTTTACCTTAAGCCAAAAATCATGTCCATGTCCCAGTTCTGTGACATCACAAAAGGTCAATGCAAAATATATCCTGGCATAAATTGCACCAGCACCCAAAACCACTGGGGAGGCAGAATAAAATGGCAATAGTGGTTGGACAATGCGAATGTTGTGTACAACACTGTGACGTTCCTGTGACTATGACTGCGTACTTCAGCCCTAAAAACGACATAGTGCTCTGAGGGCTGGCTCATTAAGGTAGACTACACCAGTGACACAGAGGCGGCATATTTACAAGCCCCTAGCTCCACCTTGCACCGCCATAGCGTAATTTTTGTTTACGCTAAGGTGGTGCTAAGGTGGCTTTTCCCCAGCACCGTAGCATTGCGCCACTTTGCAACACCTTGCGCCACATTATGCCTGCATCAGGCATAATGTATGCAAGCTTGGGTTCTGATGCAGGGAGACCCGAAAAAATGGCACAGTGAAATGTACAATATTTCACTGCGCCATTTTTTCTGTCATTTTTAACGTGTCAAATGACGCACCCATTTTAATCAAGCCTCCCTGCGCTTTGCTGCACTAGCGTCAACATTTTGTACGTTAGTGCAGCAAAGCGCCACAATAGCGTCAAAGATTTTGACACTATTGTCCTAACGACCGCCATGGTGCGTCGTATTACAAACACTGCGCAACCATGGTGCCGTTAGATGGGGCAAGGGTGACGCAAAAAAGTGGCACATTAGGACCGATGCGCCACTTTCCTGTAAATATGCCCCAGAATGTCTTAATTTACCTGCAAGCTCCCTTTGGTGAAACCACATAATTAACCGCAGGCCCCTTCGGAGCGTGTAAGAGGCGGCTTTAATGCGATGAGTTTAAGGTCAAAAACATGATGACACCTGGATTAGAGCCTGTTTATGCGTCACATGGAGCAGTACTTATGGGTGTGGTATTTATCCCTACCTGCTAGTGCTAATACAGTGGTGTGCTATCTGAATATTATGTGGGAAATATCGATGTGCCAAAGTATCATCGTCTGAAAATAGAGGATTGAAATATAGTCAAGATAAGTATATACAAGTGAGCATAGATTTACTATACTTATCTCCAATGCCATGTACCTTGACAATATTTATATTTTGAAATAGACAGGGATGTGGAGTTAAGTAAAGGAAATCTTTAGGTGTATATATATATATATATATATATATATATATATATATATATAATCATATATATATCTATATATATATATATATATATATATATATATATATATATATATACTTACCTTCTTGATAATTTGGCCCTCAGTATTTAGGCTGTGATATTTTGGCAAATCAACATTTCCCACACAATATTCTGACACACAACCAATATGGGTGCCGATACAATTTGTGCCTGTTTAGCACTAGCCTCTTCACAATTCCAGCAGAATTTGTGCTCACTTCTGTGTTTGCACTGACAAGTAATACTAATTAGGGATTGGTGGAGCTTGCACATGAAAACCATGGTTCCAGGGGTAATATTGCATGCAAAATGGACACAAATACAGTTTTATAACAATTTATTATTTTATAACAAATACAGTTTGCTCAATGTTATTCCAGAAATATAGGCCCGTATTTATACTCCGTTTGCGCCGAATTAGCGTCGTTTTTTTCAACGCAAATTCGGCGCAAAACTAACGCCATATTTATACTTTGGCGTTAGACGCGTCTAGCGCCAAAGTATGGGCAAATAGCGTCATTTTTTTCCGTGAACGCCTTCCTTGCGTAAATGAGATGCAAGGAAGGCGTTCCCGTCTAAAAAAATGACGGCGACGCAAATGCGTCGTATTTATACTCCCGGGCAAAAATCACGCCCGGGAGTGGTCGGGTCAAAAAAACCCGCATTTGCGCCACTTTTTAACGCCTGGGTCAGGGTAGGCGTTAAGGGGCCTGTGGGCTCAAAATGAGCCCACAGGTGCCCTCCCATGCCCCCAGGGACCCCCCCTGCCACCCTTGCCCACCCCAGGAGGACACCCAAGGATGGAGGGACCCATCCCAGGGACATTCAGGTAAGTTCAGGTAAGTATAATTTTTCATTTTTTTAAAAAAAATTTGGTGGCATAGGGGGGCCTTATTTGTGCCCCCCTACATGCCACTATGCCCAATGACCATGCCCAGGGGACATAAGTCCCCTGGGCATGGCCATTGGGCAAGGGGGCATGACTCCTGTCTTTACTAAGACAGGAGTCATTTAAATGGCGTCTGGGCGTCGAAAAAAATGGCGCAAAAAGGGTTGAGGCGATTTTTTTGCCTCAACCTGACTTGCCCCATTTTAAGACGCCCTAACGCCATTTTCCCCCTACGCCGGCGCTGCCTGGTCTACGTGGTTTTTTTCCACGCACACCAGGCAGCGCCGGTCTGCTAGCGCCGGCTAACGCCATTCCATAAATACGGCGCCCGCATGGCGCTTCAGAATGGCGTTAGACGGCGCTAAATTTTTTGACGCTAAACTGCGTTAGCGCAGTTTAGCGTCAAAAAGTATAAATATGGGCCATAGTCCTCATCTGTAATTCTGTCCATGTTTCTTCAATCATGTTTTGGCTCTAGGCTGTTTTCACCATTGCAATCAGCACCTTCGATGGCGACTTCAAGGGGTTATTGGAAGGAGGCCCAGCTAACATTACGTAATGGAGGAGAAAACTTTAGGCTTGCAACTGTGACCTATTCCCGTGCCCTTCCTCTAGCCATGTAAAGGAAAAACTGCTGCATGAGACTGACAGAATTCAATCGGACACCTAAATGACCAAAAGGATTGGCCTAAATAGGCTAAAACCATCTGGAGTTACTTGAATTCCATCCTGGCCGTTCAGGATGGAGTGTTTCCATGAGGAGCAGGGTCAGTACTGACTCGCATCAGGCAAAGTTCTGTCTAGAGTCAGGAAACTTCAGGAAACTTCTCAAGACCTGGCTGTTCGAGCAGTAGCAGCACCACCCCCCTTGCACCTCCTCCCCTCCTAAGTGCCTTGAGACCCTCACGGGTTAGTAGTGCGCTTTACAAATTCCTGATTGATTGATTGATTGATTGATAGAGTGGCACAGTGGGCAAAAAACAATGGGTTGGAATGCTATAATTAGTAATTGCTTATAGATGGACTATTTTCAAGCATTCCTCCCATCACCTTTTGTGTGCCTTAGGCAAGGTACGGTCTAATTTAAAGTTTTGCAGAGAGGGTGCTCCATTGCAATGACGACGGCGCACCCTCTGCACTAAACGCTAGGTCTGCCAGCCAATTTTAGAGGTGAGCAGACTGCCAGGTTTATTCCAACGGGATAACATTTACTGCAGTGGCATAAACCTTCTTCTATTGTCCCAAGGTCATAGGGCTGGCAGATGTAAGCCATTCAACCATCCACCCCATTTGAGGTGGGCGGAGGGGATGGCTTTTTTCACATGGCTGTGAGAGAGTGTTAAAAAAAGAAAAATGCTGACCACACCATGAGGGAAAATTCCTGTAGTGTGAGAGTTATTAGTTTATTTTTATTTTTGACAAACAAACTCCTGCTTTGGGAGTTTGTTTTTGAAAAATGAAAAACTTAGGAAAAGTTTGATGACCTGCATAAAGTTGGACAGCTGGCCGTCTTTTATAACTGACCCATCCATCAAACTTTTCCTAAACTGAAAGGATCCTCCGTGGCTGTCAAACATCTCTAACTTTGGCAGGTGGAGAAAATACAGGGTGGTAGACGTGAAGTTCGCCAACCTGCCTGCCTTTACTTCTTCCGCCAAATCCTAAATCAGGCCATTAGGGGGTGATATGGAGTTTGGTGAGAGGGCTCTACATTGCAATAGCAACGGCGCACCCTCTTGACTAAACTCTTTGTCTATCCAATTTAGAGGTGAGCAGACTCCCAAGTTTATGGAGAAAATGTACTAAATTTACTAAGACATTTGTTCCTAAATGTTTGACATCTGTGGACCCCCACTTTATCATTACTGGAATCCGGGGATCCCCCCACTGAATAATTACTGGATTCCGGGGACCCCCACTGAGTCATTACTGAAAGCTGGGTTCCTAATCTGATAATATTATTTAATTTTCTAAGCAGTCGCGGACCCACAGAGGAGGCTTCGCGGACACCCCCTAGGAGTCCCCGGACCACAGGTTGGAAACCTCTGTACTAAGGCATAAACATTCGTTCAGTGGCCCAGAGGAGTAGGGATTGTTGGAGATAAGCAAACTGGCCATCTGTCCTATTTACGGTGGACGGTCAGATAACTCTTATTTTCACTGTCTGTCACAACCAGGTATATCCTGGCAGTGAGGCAAAGTAAAAGAGAAAAATTATCCCCACATCATGGGAGAAAACACCCATGGTGTTGGGGTGATTCATCTTTTATTTTTTAAACTTGAAAAATAAAAGCTTAAGAAACGTTTGTCAGATGTATGTCATGCTTAACAGAGCCATTTGTCAATCTGTCCTACATGAACAGACGCTACCATGATGCCAATGTGTATAACCTTCCAAGGGGCCGGTGGACATCTCTAAATTTGGCTGGTGAAGTAAAGGTATGCTGGTGGATGTTAAGTGCTCTGTTGTCCTGACCGCTTGACCTTATCCACCGAAGCATAAATCAGGTCCTTACCCACCTCACTGGCTCAGGTAAACCTCATCCAAGATACCTTGTCGAAAACCTCAGCATGCCAGACTTCTCCCATTGCTCAGGTGGTAAGAGAGTTTTACCCTGGTGGGGGGAGTTGAACACTTCTGTTCCGGGGGTGACAGGGTGGCTCCACTTTCACGGTACAGAGGAACACCGTCTCTTGAACCCTTGGGGCCAGATGTAGCAAAGGTTTTTACCCATTCTGTGTCTATGGGAAAAAGTGTTCATACATATGGCCCTTAGCCTCCACAGAAAGTTTACTATAACAAAGGGAGCAGAAAAACATGTTGCATAAAATGGACGAGAAGAGATCTGATTTAACAGTAATTTGTAGGGACGGGAGACAGTGAGCGGATGGAATTACACATCAACACTTCTTATGCATGTCATATTGTATTGCCCCACTCAAAAACAATACTTCAAAACAATTTTCTAATTGAAAAAACATAAACATTCCAGGGTAGGCATGGAACCAGTAACCCCTCTTCTTTTTTCCTGAGAAATTAAAACTGATGCAGGTTTTAAATTTGTCAACTCAAAAACCTTTTCACTCTTCTAAACTCTTTTTAGTTGCTGGTATGTTTCCCTCAACTATATTACATAATTTCACAGTGCCATAATCCTGAAAAAACGAAATATTATATAAATGCTTAAGGATGAGTTTCTTCAAAGGGAGGGATAACATTTGCCTCCCTGACTTTAATAAAATCAAGATCGTTGGCCCTTCCAGCTGGGGAAAATCTACTTTTTATGGCAATGCACAAATGGCAATATTATTCATTTTCAAAGTGTTGCCATAAAATTTTCCAGGCAACGTACAATTGGATTAAAGTAAAATATCTTAACAGTTGAATCACCAGACAAATGAGCTGACTTTAACCAAATGGAGACTGTGCCCCCAAAATCAGACACCACAACACCAGCCTGCTCCATAACTTCTTTTCACCATCTTGACAAGGTAGGAGAGGAAACAGGCCAATATGGTCTTCTGCCTAAAACTTCTGAGTGTTATTTCTCCCTACCTGGTGAACTTTAGGGTTTGACTTTCAGATACATGGGCCCAGATTTACAAAGCCCTTGCATTGCGTGACACAAGGCGGCTTAAGGAAACGCAAGGGTTTCAGTGAGATTTATTAAGGCCCTCAATGCCACCTTGCGTGGCTTTGCGTGGCTTAGTAAATCCAGAATAATGCAAGGCAGTACAAGTCTTTGCTGTGCCGTACTCTGCTCTGGGGAGGTGTTCCATGGGTGCAGCATGGGTGTTCCCACGCATCCACCCAAGGATTTTGTCGCATTCCCAGATTTACTAAGAATAGTAAACTTTGGAAAGTGTCAAAATATCTTACATTCTTCTCGTTATTTCCTCTTTCCACAAGTGCTGCATTGTGCAGCACAGGTAAAAGAAGAAAATGCCTCTGGGGATTGTTTTTGTGCAAGAAAGTTTTTCTTCTGCATAAAACCAATACTGCCTGTAATTCAGGCACCCTTGCACCATGGCCCAAGGGTGCCAGGTTTGGCGCTAGGCTGCATTGTGTGTGTCACTGCATAGAGAGAGTGCAGGCGTGCATCTCAGTAGATACAGTGCATTCCTGATCTCCTCATTTGACACAGAACAACAAGTACACTTGCTGTGTTGCGCTGCATCAAATGATGGTAAATCTGGGCAATGGCTTTTTTTTGCACTTTGCGTCTGCATAGGAATTCCAAGGTTCTCAGTCTCAAGGTAAACTGTGATTAATCTTAGTGTAATTCTGGTTGAAAAGGAGAGGAGTGCAAGAAAGAGGCAAAAAAAGAAAATGGTATCCCAATAGTAACTAGCAATTACACCTATTCGGGCATCAGTGAATCTTTAGATGGGAACAGTTTTTATTTCATTGCAAACTGAAACGTCCTTTTAAACCTGGTCCACAACATTGAGCTCTGAGCACATGTTTTGTCTAGCAGCAACCACACGGGCTGTGTGGTTCACATACTTAGTCATCAGTAGATGCTTGCTTCTCCAGGTTTGAACATTTTCCCTAACTAGAAATGTTCTCCAGGGTGCCATCCTACCCCAGTGATAGTCATCCTTTACATGGATCACTTAGCAGTGATGCTGACATACAAAAGCATCAACAGCCATTACAATGCAGATGATACCCAGCTGTACCTGAGCATTTCATCAGGAAGTACCATTGACCACTTGAAGGACTGCCTTTCCACCATCCAGGCCTGGCTGTTGCAGGTCTATTGAAGCTAAACCACTTGAAGATGGAGTTTGTGCTTGTCACTGATAACAGCAAATAAGAATTAATATATGATTGGGCTTTTCCAATGAGCCTCTATGATTGTGCACCAGCTGTTGCAACATCTTGTCATCCATACTCCTGCTTTCTCATCCAAATCGTACTTCACAGAGCATGAGTCCCTCAATGCTTTATCATCTCACCCATGCTTTTCAACACCTACATGAAGTTATCAGCAGAAATGATCAATGAATGTCGGCTCACATGCTGTAACTATGCAGATGACTGACAAATACTCCTTAATCTGGCAGGCCCCAAGGACATTGGAAACTCAAAATCATAAATTGCCTCACAGCTGTTGATGGGTGGATGACATGGAGCCATCTCAAACTGAATGCTTCCAAAACTGAAATACTCTCATATGATGATTGGAAAAATGACGACACGCTCTGCCCCTTGCCTGGCGACCTGGTACCACCTCCTTTCTAAGGAAGTACGAAACCTTGGAATTACTGTGGACTCCAAATTATCAATGAATGCCCAAGTGGACAAATTAGCAAGATCAAGCTTTATTACTATGAAAACTCTGTGACGCATCTTCCCCCACCTGGGATTTCCACACAAGGTCCAGGCTACTATCTCTCTTGTACTGTCTAAACTTCATTGCGCCAATATCTTTACCACGGATCATCTTTATCAACTACGAAAACACCACAACTGACTCAGAACTTTGTTGCCAGACTACTCCGACATGTAAAGCCACAAAAACACATCACCCTGCCTTGAGGGCCCTACATTAGTTACCGGTTGCCAGACGATCCACCGTCAACTGTGTTGTATCACCCACAAAGCAATACATGGTATAGGACCACTTTTCATCAGGAATAAAATCACCAGATACGTTCAACAAAGGAACCTCTGCCCCAGATTGGCACCTCACCTCAATACCCCATCACACAAGAAAAAAAAACTTGGGTAGTACATCGTTCTCTGTTCAAGCCACGCTGTGGAATTCATTACCACCAAACATAAGATCCGTGGATAACGATCTTACCTTTAGAAGGCTACTCAAGAGTTGGCTCTTTCCTACATAACCACCATACTCAAACACTAATGCACAGCATATCCCTGTGTATTGTAAACATTTATAATATGATTATATGCATGTATCTAGATATGTGTATTACTGTGCACAAAGGTGTTGTCTTTAGGTCTGCTTAACAAATGTAAATATTACTTATGGTTAAATATATATACTGCATAGTTTTGATATAAGTTATTTGATTAGATGCTTATGGGTGTCTGTTTAGTTATCTATCACAATATGGAAATATTAACATAACTATTTATCTACAAGTGCTTGATTAATGAAATAGAATAAAAAAGTTATAAAAGTACACAAATTTAGCTTAAAGTACAGCAACACTTGAAAGTCTGAGTTTATACAATACAACTTAAAATCTCGATGTATTATCTTCTTTATCAATGTATAACCTTTCTAAGTACTTATGTATATGTACCTATATATTTATTACTTTAGTACTACTGCAGGAGATAAAAAAAACAAAAATACGTTGACTCCCTCCAATGCACCACTCTATGTCTCACCCTATACCTCTCCCCCAATATCCTCTACCTCTACTTTCTGAGTGATCCCAAACCTCAACCTACTACTATGATCTCCAAAATATCCTTTCCTAGACTCTTCCATCCTCTATCCCACCTTGGCCCATCCCAAGCCTCATTTTACCACTATGATCTCCCAAAACAATACTTTCTAAATTCTTCCTTCATGTAGCCCTCCTTTCACTTATCCCAAACCTCATTTTACTACTATGATCCCCCTAATTCCTTTCTAGAGACTCTTCCCTCCTCCATCTCTCCTTTTACTCATCCCAAATCTCATCTTACTACTATGTGCTCCCAAATAACACTTTCAAGATTCTTCCCTCTTCTATCCCTCCGTTATCCTATTCAATCCAACTAACAGACTTGCATGTCCGCCGCTCAAATAATTAATATTTTCCTATGTTAATCCAGCATTCATCCTTTTTGGGTTCCGCAGTAGGGTGATACTTGCTGAAAAGCGCTTTGACGCATTATAAATACAATTACAATCTTCATGTGCAAAACAAGAAAATGCAAGATAATTGCACTTAATGGGGTGGTCTTTTCGGTAGCTGCCAGATATCTTGGAGGTGTAGTTCATATGGATGACTTGTTGCTTGGAGAAATATATTTTCAGTACTTTCTGAAAGTGGAGTGAGGAAGCCTGACCAATCTGTGTCTGGATGGACAGCAGAAAGCCTGTCATCAACACTTAATTCTCCATTGCTTTTGGGCTCCTTTGTTCAGCACTCTATTATCTTGTACCTAGGGTCTTGATTTATTCCTTACTTGCACATATACGTGCATTAATCCTGCTTAGTTTTACAGAAGGTGTGTTGATAAAACTCCATGCCTGCCATTGCATATGATCATATGTGGAGGTCTGATGATCCTCTGGTGAATGACTTCATGTGTCATGCAATGTCCAATTATTCTTGGAAGGGTACCAGCATCCCAGTGCTTAATTTGTGCTTGTTGTTTCTGGTGCTGAGCACCGGCACTTATTTGTGAGGGCCGGGGCTTATTTTTCTGCCTCAAACATTTGCTGCTAGCAAAAGACACATATGGGACACACGGAGGAAGGGAAAAACGAAAAAGCGTCACAAAGGGGGATAGTAGAAAGCTGCAAGAGTGAGCTGAGGGGGCAGTGATTGGCTTTATATGGATTAAAGAGGCCCGAGATGGCTTTAGGATTACGCCGCCTCAGTTTTCCTGTGTGCAAATTTAATTGCAGCAGCCGCGCGTTTAGGAGGAAGGCTTTGGGCACCGGCACCTTTTTATTTACAAATTAAGCACTGCAGCATCCTAAGTAAGTCGTTTGTGCTCTGCACACTGGCATTTAGCCATCACTCAGGGCTCACTTGAAACTTGTCTTCTGCAGATTCTCTTTGTACTGTGAAAGGCATTTGACTAGTTAATGAGTTTCCGTCAATCTGCATCTAATAACCAGAAACAAACTCCATTTCCAAGCCCCTGGCTTTGGTACACATTCAACAGGTTTTATTAGGAAGCTCGGGTGGTTGCCTTTCTCTTTGCTTTGGGTAAATAGAGGTGCCCTTGAATCGTCTCTTCTCTGGAAATACATTTGTTGCCAACTTTATGTGTCAAACTTTTCTTTTTTTAACTAAAATATAAACTCAGTAGCTTAACCAGAAGTTCCTTATGGGGTAGAAATGCCTATCTGTATCTACTTAATGTCTACCCAATGCATTTAAAAAAAAGATTATCACAGACATAGTGGTTTGCCGACCCAAGCAGGCCATCATCTCTATAATGGCAGTGATTCCTAATGGGTCGTAAATTGTAACCTACCTCGTTAATATTCATGAGGTAGGTCGTTTGCGACCTACAGGGAATTGCGATTTGGGAATACAAAAATGTGTACATTAGGAATACTGATTTCCTAATTGTGATTTGGAGATAATCGCAATTAGGAAATCTGTATTCCTGATATTTATACATTTGGCCTTAAGTGGTTATGCTATGCACCAGAAAGTAGAAAAAGTTATAAGGGTGTTTGTCGTGCATAAGAAATACAGTAACAAAGTTGTTACAATCTTTGTATGTAAGTTTTGCTGTTTCCTGAGCTCGACCATAGCTGGCTAGCAGTGGAGCTCTGTACGGGAGACAAGCAAGAGTGAAGATACATGGAGGGGAGGATGGGGACAGAGGGAGGAGGTAGAGTTAGTGTAAGAGGTGAGAGGTCAGCTACCTGAGATTCCTCTGTTTCTTCCTGAAGTGTAGGAGGGTTGGTGCTACTCTGATGTCGGAAGGGATGTTGTTCCAGATCTTGAGAGAGTAAGCTGAGAATGCTTGTTTTCTTGTGTTGTCCTTCCTGTAACTTTTAATCTCTAATATAGCGATGTCACAGCTCCTCGTCTGCCCTTGACCTCTAACTAATTTTTAGTTTGTTAGCTAGGTAAACAGATGTCTTGACATAAAGGGCCTTGTAAGTGATGCAGGTGACCAGTACTCTGATCCTAGTTTGCAGGGGTTGCCAGACAAAATACTTTAGTGTAGTGGTTTCCAACCTGTGGTCTGGGGACACTGGGAGGTCCACTCAGCCCCCTCAGGGGGGTCCGTGACTGCTTTGGAAAGTAAATAATATTAACAAGTCAATAAAGTGTATATAAATTAAGTGGTTAAATGTACAATTGAACATTTTAAAATGCAATGTACATGTCAAGAAATTTGAAATTGGAGGCTAAAATTTAAATTAGGATCCTCAGATTGATATGTGGGTGCACCAAACAGAATATGATATTGACGATCTGTGCCTTCAATCGAATTTAGAAAAGCTCCAACCTTCCTATTCAAATATACTTTTTAATTATATTTATTTGCAAATTAAATAAAATGTGTTCCCATTTGTGTGTGTGTTTGATGAATGCTTGTTTGTGCACTTTTGGTGTATTGTTTTGTGCTTCAAATCATTGATGATGTTTAGGCTGGGGTCCCCGGCTTCCAGTGATGACTCAATGGGTGGGTCCCCGCATTCCAAAAATGATTCAGTGGGGGTCCACAGTTTCTAGTAATGATAAAACGAGGATCCACAGAAGTCAAAAGGTTGGGAACCACTGCTTTAGTGCAATGGTGATGTCATCAGATTTCTTCAGCGTCTTGCCGACCTATGCTGCTGCATTAAGAATGTCTTGCAGGGGCGCAGGATAGTTTCTTGGATGCTCGTGAGCAGGTCGTTGGCTCCACCTGGGTGGGAGGGGACTATGGATTGAACTGACATTCTGTAGACTTCTCCTAGAGAAAAGATTTCATATTTGTAGGAGAAAGAGTAGAAACCAGGCTGTTTCGTCTTCTTGGCTCTGTGCTCTTTAATGAGAACTTCGGGTTGAGGGCGAGTCTGAGGGATTTGCCTTTTCCGTCTGTGGGAATGTGGACCTAGATGGGTTTAAGCTGGAGGCCATGGCAGAATAGAGGATTTTTGGCATCGTTGGCAAATCGGAGGAATTCATTTGTTGTGGGGTTTAGCATCAGGTAGTTTGTTGACATCCAGATTTAGATACATTCAAGATAAGCTTTGAGTCTCTGTGTTTTGGTTGACAATTTCTGAGATAAAATTGAGTTTCTTCAGCATAGTGGTGGATATTGATGCTGCTGTCCGCAAGGATGCTCCCAAGGGTTCCGCGGAAGGACTGAAAGTTTTGAGTGGCAAGATGGAATCCTAGGGGACTCTGCAGGAGGTGAGGAGAGTTCTGGATCTGGTAGTTGCTATCTTAACAAGCTGCAGTGGGTTGGTGTGGGCAGATGAAAACCATTTTAGGATGGTGAAGCCAATTCCAATTTCCAGGGTGTAGATTAATACTTAATTTGTGATGTTGTCAAAACTGCAGAAAGGCCAAGTCGGACCAGAAGGTAAGGCTTGTTTTTGTCTTTGAGGAAAAGGGCTTTGTTGACTATTTGGAGCACAGCTCTTTCAATCTTGCAGCATGGTCTGAACCCTGAATTGATAGTTTTGAAATAGGTCATTCTGGCCGATGTGCTCCTGAGTACCTTCGTGGTTTTGGTGTTGAAGTCACCGGGTAGATTGAAGTCGCCAAGAAAGGCGCAGTGAGAGTCTTGAATTGAGTCAGAGGTGATGAGGTCTGATTTTTTTTTTTCAAAGTCCTTGTGCTTTCTGGGTAGTCTGGAAGTGAAATGAAGGGGGGCTTTTCAGTCTAAGAGGGGAAAGTGACAGGGGAACAGCTCAAAAGACTTGGGTGTGACCCTGCTGAAGCTGCCGCAGAGCCTTGATGACTTGCATAAGACTGCCATTCTCCCTCCAGTTTAGCAGGTGCGGCCTTCACACTGGGTGCTGTATCCCCTGGGAGGAGGGCACCAAGAATAGTCATGGAGGAGGGTGTCAACCAGGTTTCTGTGATGAAAATAGTACTTGGGTTGTGGTGCTCGATGATGATGGCGATGTCAGTGCGCGACTTGTTGATGAGTGTGCGTTTACGAGCATGAGTTGAAGATGATGATGTATGTGGTGTGTGTATTCTAGGTTGTTGGGGTTGGATGTGCAAGTATGGTGAATATGTTTACAGGGTCCTGGTGTGAGAGTTGACAGCCGGGGTCCTGGTCCCACGTACTTCAGGCCAGAACAGGTTGAAACAGGTAAATACCCTTGTGTTGGCTGCTTTTAGCCTGGGACACTTCTGTGAGGGACTCTGGGGTGTGGGGGATGAGGCCTTTGAAGGCTGTGGTGGGTTGGAAGATGCAGTGATGTCACACCCTTTTGAGATGGATGGTGGGGGTGCAGTGATGTCACACCCTTTTGAGATGGATGGTGGGGATGCAGTGATGTCACACCCTTTTGAGATGGATGGTGGGGATGTAGTGATGTTACTTCCTTTTCAGACGCAGGCTGGGGCATCTAGAGATTGTTTTTGCTAAGATAGATGCTAGGGAAACGATAATGCTCTTAGCCCCATCAGTCATGTTATTTATTACCAAAAATATGATTTCCACTAGTCAGAGGTTTACAACCCCTCGTCAGACTTCAAATGTGATAAAACAACTTACAGGCCATCAAAGACACTTAAAAATGTAAATTAAATGCAGCCTGACTGAGCAGCAGAAACTGACACCACATAGAATGGTTTCCCACTACTGTTGGGCTTGATTCTAGAGCAGGGGTCTTCGAACTGAGGGGCGCCTCAGGTGACCCTAAGCGGGGAGGGGAGGGAGCTAGGCTCTGGCCAAAAGAAGCATTATGCTGATAAAAGGGCTTTGTTTTAAGCTGAAAACATGAGCTGCGGTAACCCGCTGTGTGATGGGCCTTCACTAACATGTTTTGTCATTTGAATCCAGTTGAGAGTTTGTGTCAAAAGGGAAGGGACTCCAGATAGTATTCAAGTTCCCCCACCCCACCCGCACTAATCACACTGTGGATACTTTTACACCTTAGTAAAGCCTGCCTGACCAGAATAGTATGTTTGGTATTTGATTGCATTTTTAAAACAGTAACAGAACTTAACTACAATGTTTGAATATGTCTACACATAAAATTCATAGGGGGGCCTAATAGTTCTTTTTTTGCCCACTGTTGTAGAGTTTGCTCCGAGCACAGGTATCATCGACAAATGCACTCGTGCAGGACGAGTTTACCAGCCAAGTCCAGCACAGCTGAGCACATATTGACTAAATATAATCGCCAGGATGTGTCCACAATAACACATTAAGAGAAAGGTTCTGCTCGCCTCCTGCACCTCGTGTTGTGTCAACAACAAAATGCGGAAGTCTAAAACATCTCTGTAATTATGCTAAGCACAGAGCAGAGTTGCTGAAATTGCAGAAAGACACTTTCACTTCCTGGCCACCGTGCGACAGGCCCTGTGTTTGGAGAATGCGCGACCGGAATAACCGGACGCCAGGTGTCACTGGACGAGATGGATTGCATCCTTTTACCCAAAGCCGCCTGAAAACGATTAGCATATGGCACGTTTCTTTGTC
This sequence comes from Pleurodeles waltl, assembly GCF_031143425.1. Lineage (NCBI taxonomy): Eukaryota > Metazoa > Chordata > Amphibia > Caudata > Salamandridae > Pleurodeles > Pleurodeles waltl. Next base: position 1,155,306,902 of record NC_090448.1, read on the forward strand.
ACCAAGGCGGTGTGAAACGGGCTCCCCGACAGGGAGGTCACAGGTGTGCCAGGGCTTTGCCAGGAGTTGCAGCTTGCCTTGGGAGAAGTTGTGATATAAAGTGCTGAGGTCGAGTCAAGGGCGCGCTTGCACATGAACAGCAATGGCTGCCATGAGAGGGCGGATTAACTCTTCCACTGCTGCAGTGCGTCAGCTTTGCACAGTCGCCAACAAGGCTAACAAGCGAATGGCAAAATCAGGTCCAAATATGGTTCGCGCCTGCATCCGGAAACAATGAACTGAAATATGAATAACAATATATAATTTAAAAAAAATGCATGCAAGAGCATAGTTGAAAACCGAAGAGGCGTGTTGATTTCCATTTAGCAACAAAAGGTGCATGTGTTGAAAACTCCATTCTGTGGAATAATAACAGATTTTCTAGAAAATGGCTAGCATTTGGAAATTCAGGAGGGCATAATGCCCACTGCAAGGGAAGAATTTCTAACCACAGACATAGGTTGTAATTTTGTTTTAGCCCATTTGAGATCGAAAGTCTGTGAAATGGCCCTTAAAACATTTATCCAAGTGCATTTTAACAGTAGTGTTGGAGCAATTGTCCAGTGACTTCACGTGTTGTGAGCAAAAGTGATAATATCACATAAGTAGGTGTAGAAATAGCCAAACTCTGTTGGGGAGTGGAGACCACCCTCTGCCTGAAAAAGAGGCGCAGTGTGCCTTTAAAGCATGTTTCTTCCAAAGCATAACATCAATTTAGTTTATGCTTCTTTATAGAAGCGCATGTTCGCTCTGAGTTACCCCTTGGTGCTTTGAAATTGCCAAAAAGCAATAACTGCCCCGAGTCAGTCTTATTGAGTTAATAATCAGATCGTATTTGCTTTTAAAAATGAAGGAGGGTGGGTTTTGAAGCTTGATCTGGCAGTGACACATCGTGATGAAAAGAGTAACACAAGACCCTCTTCTAAAATCCCTGAGTCACTCAGAGATGTGGAATTTATAATGCCAAGTCTGTCTAGTAATTATCAGACTCTTTCAGTGTTAAACTTTGGATAATACTAAGACTTCTACAAACTTCACTCCTGATAGTACTCAAAAATCAAAAAAATCACAATACAAACACCAGGGAAAATGTGGTAATTTCTGGTCTTTATTTTCGGACAGCAGACAACCATTCCACCAGCACGTTCCAGAGTCAACAGCGACTACCGTACTCCAAACGCTCCAGTGGAATGCTGTGCGGTATTCCATATGGAATTGTAAAACAGGGTATAACACCAGGGCTTGATTTGAGCCAGTGGTTTCCGGTGCTGAACATTAGCACTTATTTTTATGGGCCGGCACCTATTTTTCTGCCTTAAGCATTTACTGCGAGCAAAAGACACATATGGGAAAGAGGGAGGAGGAGAAAAACGAAAAAGCGTCACAAAGGGAGAAAGCAGAAAGCTGCAAGAGTGAGCTGAAGGGGGAGGGAGTGGCTCTAAATGAATTAAACAGGTCCGAGATGGCTTCATGATTACGCTGCCTCAGTATTCTGTGCTCGCACATTTGGTTGCAGCAGCCGCGTGTTTCATTTGAGAGCTTTGGGCACCGGCACGTTTTTATTTACAAATTAGATACTACCGTTTCCCCTTCCAACACAAAGGAGGAAAGACACTATGATACAAAACAAATCTATAACGAAGAACAAATTGACATGTGGAAATAGCATAAATTAAAAGAAACAAAATACGACATGTAATAACAATTTGAGAGAACACAATCATAACATATTACCACAACGTTTAAGAAAATACAGTATAGAACACCATTTTAATAACCCACACTAATCCAAAATATAGGGGGTCATTCTGACCCCGGCGGGCAGCGGTTGCCGCCCGCCTGGCGGGAACTGCCATTTGGCCGCACGCGGTCAAAAGACCGCTGGTGCCATTCAGACCTTCCCGCTGGGCCGGCGGGCGCTACCCAAGGTAGCGCCCGCCGGCCCAGCGGGAAGGAGCCCTGCAACACAGAAGCCGACTCCGAATGGAGCCGGCGGTGTTGCGGGGGTGCGACGGGTGCAGTTGCACCCGTCGCGCTTTTCACTGTCTGCTAAGCAGACAGTGAAAAGCTTAATGGGGCCCTGTTACGGGGCCCCTGCACTGCCCATGCCAGTGGCATGGGCAGTGCAGGGGCCCCCAGGCGCCCCAGGACACCCGTTCCCGCCAGCCTCTTTCTGGCGGTGTAAACCGCCAGAAACAGGCTGGCGGGAAGGTGGTCAGAATCCCCTGGGCAGCGCTGCTTGCAGCGCTGCCCTGGCGGATTTGCCCAGCCGGGGGAAATCCGGCGGGAAACCGCCGGACCCGGTTTTCTGACCGTGGTTTTACCACCGCGGTCAAAATGGGCAGGGAAGCACCGCCAGCCTGTTGGCGGTGCTTCCTCCATTCGCGGCCCTGGCGGTCTTTGACCGCCAGGGTCGGAATGACCCCCATAATCCTTTAAATGTTTGGGAAGAACAGAATTCCTTCTACAGCTCATCTCATAGGGATAGTAGATGATCCAGAAAAATCAGCCACAGTTCCTGGAATTCCATTCGGCGGTACACCAGAAGGACCAACGCCCGAATGTTGAAGGGAATCACCACCAAGAATGTTGTAAGAATCCCCACGACACTCAAGAGTCATGCATTGGATGATATCCTGAGTAGTCTCTTTCTCAAACATACACTCTTTCCCAACACTCCTACACTCTTTCTCCAACCAGCAACTGGGTTCATCCTCCGAAACAACTGCGGATGGCAACTGTCACTGAAGTTCATCATCTGTACCTCTCTTAACCAACACCGCACGTCTTTTTCTCCATCATTTACCATTCTCAACCATTATGGCGTGATTGGAGACTTTAACCACTCTGGAGGCAGGAAAAAATTTAGAACCACTTCTCTATTGTCCATGAGGTCTCCTCATCTTTACTAAATCACAACACAAAAAGCAACCTCCTTGACCCTGTGCAATGCGTCAAATCTAATCTTGCTTCTAATTTGTTCTTCCGATACTTTGCCCCGCCCCTCCTAGGAACCCCGCATCCTCCTCTTTGCTTCCCTGATGTACTCCAGGCGCTCCAATGGAATGCTGCGTGGTATTCCAAATAGAATTGTAACACAGAATGTAACATTACGCTACCGCTAACACCAAGATTCTGAAACACTGAGCAAGTAACCAATATACAGATATATTATCAATAGAACATGAGTAGGAAAAGTACTAACCACAAAGAACACTCCACACACTTTAAAATCATCAGTGCCTCATTGTAGGTGCAATGTTACTGTGCCACTCAAAATGTTCTGCCATCCAACAATTGCTCTCCAAATATCAGTCAGTTCATACCCCAAAAAATGTGATGCTAAATAATATTGCCTCAGGATACACATCAAGGGTTTACTCATATAGTTGTTTGCTGATATAAGACTCTTACACCGGAGTACTTGCATCGCAAGTTATATCAGCTCAGGCTACGACCTATAGGAACTTAATGAGGAACCGTAGTAATATTCAATAAAAAGTATTTTAAAATGCTTTCTGGGTGTTTTTGGTGTACAGTTAACAACCATGAGAAGACTCTGCAGGCCTCTACACCATGAACATAAATGTTCAATTTTCTTTTTTAGTTGTAACAATAGATTCAATCATTGGAATCCCTCCTCCTCCTTAGAGCTCTGACCTTTGATAAAAGTCAACCAAACTCTATTCTTCAGTATACCCCGCTAACCTCACCAATCCCAATCGTTCTCAATAACGTGGTTGACGAAAATAACTGCTCTTGATAAAACCCAAGCTCTAATTTTGAAAATACGCAGTGTCACCGAGAGTTATGATCCCAGGGTCAACACCGATCCTAATTTATTTTCCAACTCACTTGTAGCTCTACGCCTGTTAACAGACGGACTTACTCAGACCCTCTGTGTTTAATATTAAGGGTCACATTATGACTTCGGCAGACTTGCAAAAAGACAGCCGAAGCCGTGGGTGCCACAATACCGCCATTGCTGGTGGGATTGGTGGCTCCATATTTTGAAATTTTCGCTGGGCCAGCGGACGGACACAGCATTTCCGTCTGCTGTCTCAGCATAAAAGTCACATCAACATTGCAGCCGGCTCATAATAGAGCCGGCGGCAATGTTGATGTGCAGCGGGTGCAGCAGCACCTGTCACGCATTTCTGGGGCTGTGCCTGGGGGCCCCGGAACTGCCCAGGCCAAGTGCATGGGCAGTGCAGGGGCCCCCAGGGGCAACTCGAGTCCCCCTTACCGCCAGCCATTCCATGGCAGTGTTTACTGCCATGGATAGGCTGGCGGTTGTGGACTCTTAATACCCAGGGCAGCGATGCCCTGGGGATTATGATCGCCTGGCGGAAGCCTGGCGGTATAGTGGAGGGGCCGGCGGTATAGCCGTGGCTAATGCGCCACAGTTATAATACACTGGTGGAACACCGCCAGCCTGTTGGCAGTGTTACCGCCAGTGTTCCGCCGGCTGCCAGGGTTATAATGACCCCCTAAGTCTTCAAACAGATCAATGTTCTGGTCATGTCACTTGCAGCGAGCTCTACTCTTGATGGTACCCAGAGTAATTAAGAGGCCTGCTCCTGATGATGCTCAGACTTACTTGGGCGCCTATTCATGATAATACCCTGAATTGCAAGTTCTGTTTTTGATAGTATCTAGAGTCCTTTCTAGTATGATATCAATTCCTAGCCTTTGTTTTTTAGAGCTGCCTATTAGTCCATATTTTGGCTCATTGTCGGATTATGGGGCTTGGGCGTCAAAAAATGGGGCAAGTCAGGTTGAGGCAATTTTTTCGCCTCAACCCGATTTGCGCCATTTATTTTCACTCCCAACCCCCATAGAAATGTCTCCTGTCTTAGCAAAGACAGGAGTCATGCCCCCTTGCCCAATGGCCATGCCCAGGGGACTTATGTCCCCTGGGCATGGTCATTGGGCATAGTGGCATGTAGGGGGGCACCAATCAGGCCCCCCTATGCCACAAAAAAAAACAAAAAAAAACACTTACCTGAATTTACCTTAATGTCCCTGGGATGGGTCCCTCCAGCCTTGGGTGTCCTCCTGGGGTGGGCAAGGGTGACAGGGGGTGTCCCTGGGGGCATGGGAGGGCTCCTCTGGGCTCCTTCCGAGCCCACAGGTCCCTTAACGCCTGCCTTTTGCAGGCGTTAAAAAATGACGCTAACGAAGGTAGACGTCTTTTTTTTGACCCGCCCACTCCCGGGCGTGAATTTTGCCCGGGAGTATAAATCCGACGCACATGCCTCGGAGTCGATTTTTTAGACGGCAACGCCTACCTTGCATATAATTAACGCAAAGTAGGTGTCCACGCTAAAAAATGACGCTAACTCCATGGACTTTGGCGCTAGACGCGTCTAACGCCAAAGTATAAATATGGAGTTAGTTTTGCGTCGGAATTGCGTAAAAAAAAACGACGCAATTCCGGCGCAAACGGAGTATAAATATGCCCCCAGATGTGGTGATCTCGGAAAAGAGGAAAAGTTCAGTTGACCTTGCCAAACACACAAATGTAATTTACCCATGCTTGGAGAGCCACCTTGTGAGTTAGGTGCGAAAATGTCTGACATTTGTCTTGTGGTATCAATCAATTACATGGGAACTTGTAAATAATGAGCGTTTGTGTGCCAGAATATTTTTTGTGTTTTTTTCTTAACTACAGATACAATTGGAGGCAATATAGTGTTTACATTAGAAAGGCACTTGGTTCTCAATGCCTTGTGCATAGCGGAGTACCCTGGTGGTCTGAATTTCAATGTCAGGACCTGAAGGATTCTCCTAACAAGCAGGTGAGCGCTGAGTAGTATTTTAATTGACATGGTATATCAGTGGGTCCATGCACCTTCTGCACTGACTGCAAAGCCCCAAACCGATGGTAAACACCAATAACACTGTTAAGTGTCATCACGGGCCAGATTCACAGTGAGGTTCCTTGACTTGGGCTATCAGGAGCCTTGCTGTTTCAGCTTTGAAGGATTTTAACCCTTTGGAGTGCACAGGGGCTGTGCATAGCGAGGGACCCAACGCTAGCCTCAGTCAAATAACAGGGCGGATATTGATTTTAAAGGAGTGAATGCTGGGATGGAGCCTGGTCTGCATCAGAGAGCAGAGCTCAGCCTCAGCCTTCAAGTTTGCAATGTTCCTGCCTTAAGACTATTGTGTCTTAAATGAACAGGGGTTGCTATGCCACAAAAAGGGACTTCTTGTGGAACAGACATCAGGGGTCGGGGTGGACAAATTCTGTGGTCCACAATATGCTGCCTGATTTTAGCGATGCCCACAGTCCAGATGGATAAGTATAAGCTGGCAGAAATGACCACCTAAGTTCTTCATATGGTCACTCCTTGCCGAAGGCGGTCTGTACCCAATCCGTGCTTTGCGGCAGCATGAGAGGTTGAAAAGCATCTGTGCACACTTTGTGAGTTGCTAGGAAAGTGAACAAGCAATCGAATGATGGGGAATGATTTGCATTCACAAAGTCAGGGGCGCTGACTTTTCAATTGGCGTCATTTTTTTAATTATCCCCTATAAGGTATAGTAAACACAACTAACACAAAGGCACATTAAGACCCTCATTATGAACATGACGGTCCAGACCGCCATGCCGGCGGCGGTGGAAATTACCGCCACCGGCATGGCGGTCTGGACCGCCATACTATAAACAAGGGAAGACCACCACAGGTGGCCCTCCGCCACCGCCAGGCTTCTGCCGACAGGCAGCCTGACGAGGGTGGATTTCTCTATCCGACAGGGCAGCGCTGCAAGCAGCGCCACCCTCCGGATAGAGAACCCTTGTTTTCCAGCCTCACCCTGGTGGTTTCACCTGCCAGGGAAAGGCTGGCGGAGGGGTGCTCAGGAGCCCACTTGCAGGCCCCTACACTGCCCATGCACTTGGCATGGGCAGTGCAGGGGCCCCAGTGCACAGCCCCATTCGCGTGGTTGACTGCCTGATTTACAGGCAGTGATATGCGCGACAGATGCTGCTGCACCCGTCGCACTGCGGCATTGACGGCAATGTCCTGGCCCAGCATTCCACTGGGCCACCTGGCAGAAACAGTGTTTCCACCCGCCAGCCCAGCGGAATGTTGATTATATGGCCGGTGGGGTCCTCAACAGGCTGGCGGTCTGTGTTCAGACTGCCAGCATGAACATGGTGGGGATTCCTGCCGTGTTCTTAACGAGGGCCTAAGTGTCCGAAGGAAAATGCAAAATTAAGTGCAAATGTTTATTTGCACTCAGTTTGACATCTATTATCCCAGGCACATACACACTTGTGGTTTTTTCCCCCATGGACATTTTGCCAGGTTATACCTGCCAAACTTTGCACGAAGAACAAAGATCCTGATTGACATGGAAATGTATGTTTTACAAATCTGTAACACTGCAGTTCCTATCGACAAAACTCAGAATAAGGAAGAAGCAAAGCCCAAATTTAAGGATGGCCTTGCGCCATCTAATGCCACATTAGCATCATTTTTCTGACACTAATGTGGTGTTAGATTGCCAAAAGCGCCACACCATATCTACAAAGTGGTGCAATGCATGCATTGCGCCACTTTGTGACACTGTGCGCCACATTATGCATGCGCCATGCATAATGTATGCAAAGGGGGTGTTCAGGCGCAAGGAGGTCCGCAAAAATGGCACAATAAAATCTACAAGATTTAATTGTGCCATTTTTGGCGTAATTTTTAACGCCGACTGAAGCAGGCGTTAAAAGGCAGAATCCATTGGAATCAATAGGCCTCCTTGCACTTTGCTCCACTAGCATCAGAATTTTTGACGCTAGTGGAGAAAAGCGCCACATTAGCATAAAAAATGTTGACGCTATTGTTCGTAATACCACCATGGTGTGCTGTATATTAAATACAGGGCACACATAGTGACGTTAGGAGGAAGAAGGGGGTGTGCAAGAAAAGTGGCGCTTCACAATGTGGAGCACCACTTTTCTTAGATCTGGGCTCAAATTTGCCTCAGGGATAAAAAAAACAAGATGTGGAAAGGCTTTTTAACCTGTGATTTTATCTTTTATTATTTCCAAGCCACTGAAATGAGGACAATACTGTACACCACTAGTGCATGGAATCTGCAATATTTGCACAAAATATCTTGCCACAAAATATACCCATTTATGAATTTGCCATGGTGTCAATTTCCTCTGAAACCAGAAATGCGTATGAAAGAGCAATGCAGAATGTTGAGTGATTTTAACCTGATGTGCATTCCTCAAAATACACCTGTATATATCTTTTTTCCTTACAATATTATTAAAACATCTCTTTCCTTAATACTTTTAGATTAAAAAGTGAGTTTTAAGAAGATTCTAAAGTCATTTTCTACCTTGAGTCCTCCCTTCTCTTGGGGAGAAAGTGATACAAAATTATGGCCCTCATTCCGACCCATCAACAGAAGCGCCGCCAACAGGCTGGCGGTGCTTCAGTGCCCATTCTGACCGCGGCGGTAAAGCCGCGGTCAGAAAAGGGGATCCGGCGGTTTCCCGCCGGATTTCCCCTGGCTGGGCTGAACCTCCATGGCGGCGCTGCAAGCAGCGCCGCCATGGGGATTCCGACCCCCTTCCCGCCAGCCTGTTTCTGGCGGTTTTGACCGCCAGGAACAGGATGGCGGGAACGGGTGTCGTGGGGCCCCTGGGGGCCCCTGCACTGCCCATGCCGCTGGCATGGGCAGTGCAGGGGCCCCCTAACAGGGCCCCAGCATGATTTTCATCGCGATGGGTGCAACTGCACCCGTCGCACCCCTGCAACACCGCCGGCTCCATTCGGAGCCGGCTCCTGTGTTGCAGGGCCTTTCCTGCTGGGCCGGCGGGCGCTCCCCTGGGGGGCGCCCGCCGGCACAGCGGGAAAGTCAGAATGGCCTCCGCGGTCTTCTGACCGTGGAGCGGCCATTTGGCGGTTCCTGCCAGGCGGGCGGCATACGCCGCCCGCCCGGGTCAGAATGACCCCCTATGTGTTTTACTTTTTGACAAACGTAAATATAGATCAGCCTAATACATTTTTAAAAATCTGCATTTTGTTAACCAACGTTGTTTATGGTGTATACGGTGTATTGTCACCTATCAAATACTTTCACATGATATACATTTGAACAAAGACAATATAAAACAAAGGCACCATCATGTTTTTCGTCATCCATCTGGATTCCATCTCCTCCATGAAGAGGGGGCTGCAGGGAGTGCTGCAGCACCCCTGTAGCCCTAGTTCCAGTGTCACATAGATATCAGAGTAAATAGTACTTTCTGAAGGGAGTGGTTTGAGGATATGGTATTGCTAGATGTGTGGAGGGAGAAGCTGCCCTGGGAGATAGATTACGCTTATTATCCGGTGACCCAAAAGACATACACCAGGATCGTTATGTTCTTTGCGGACTGTTCGCATAGTGTGGGCGTTGATACCGATGGCCCATGGGATGCTGATGCTCTGGTAATCAGAAATTTTTAATGGTGTGGCCGGTGACACAAAAGGAATTGCAGTTGGGGACTTGCTTAAGGATTCCATATTTAAAGACACAATACGATACATGAGTTGAAAGACTCAGAGTCTTGCAGCCTGGAGACAGTTGGACTGTCTCTCCTAAGTCTATGGTTAGGAGGATCTACATTGTGGAGGCCATCAGCTTACATAAGATAGAAGAACAAACACAGAAAGGGCCAGAGTGGCCTCCATAAACTGCAGCTTCAAACAAACAGTACATCCAGGCCTGGAGGGTTTGAATCGGCAAAAGACAGGCTCGAGACAACACCAAAATGGCTCACTTGATCAATATAGCCAGTAAAAGGAGAAGCCAGACAGAGTTGCTCTATGTTCCTCTGCACTTCACCGTACCTCGAGCCTTTAGCCAAATGATACAGAGAAATCCAGCTTCCTTGCTGTGGACTGTCAGAGCTTTGCAGATCGTAGACACTGATGGAATCTGCTGAGGCTAAGAATAGATGGATTCTGAGAAATGTCTGTAATTAGAAAAAATAGCAGCAGTGGAATAGAGGCTTACCTGATAAAGGGGAGGAGGGTATTAATGGTAAATGCATATGACCTTTAATGCAAAATCAATATAAATGATCGCAACCAGGGGCATGACCTCGACAAGGACCCAAATGCATGTGCCACTGCTAACCTCCAAAAGTTGGTACCTAGAAAAATTATTTAAATCTAAAGCAATGTGGCCAAACACACACAAATTATCATGAGACTGCAGCTCATAGAGGGGTACTGTTGGGAAGTGCCGCTCCAAACCTGGGTCTGGTGAATTTCCTTCTAGAGAGCACCTCTCCCTGAGCTGCATGCCAAGATGGTGGCTGCAGCCATGAGAAGATGAGGCCTTGAAGAATAGGCAGGCAGTCCTCCGCTACCCTAGCTGTATGATCTGTGTTAGCTGGGCCAAGAATGGAGCCTCCGTCTCTCAGCAGTAATGGATGGAGGCTCCTCTCCTTAGTGGGGAACTGTGTGTTCCACTTCACTTGGGAGAGGATATTGTGGTGGATGACAGCTAACGTGAGTGCCTGCACTGATCCTAGAAGAAGAGGGCATGAGCAGAGACGGGAGACAACAGCCATCTCACCAGGACAAAAAGTTTGTGCAACTGTACACTTCCTTTGTGCTGTAGGCAATGGCAACTGGGGCCTTCTTTGCAGCATGGGCCTCTGCTCAAGCACAACTTACTTAGTTGGCCTGACCCTCTCTAGTGAATATATGCTCCTACTTGATTACTTAGTGGGTGGCTTTGTTGCAATAATCTAAATTACCCTGCAATGGCCTCCAATAAACATAAGGCACTGAAGACACCTTCTTGCAGAAACTTCTCCTTCGCTTTCAGGGCTGACAAGGGAAGCATGCGTGCTGTTGGCTTATTGCCCAAAAGAGACAGTGCTCAAGCCCCAGCAGTCATCCCTGGGGATATGCAAGCCATGACAGCAACGATATCCAACTCATAAAGGAAATCAGGAAAGACATGTATCTCTGTGCCAGGATTTCTGATGTATTCTTCTAAGCACAGATTTCCTCAGCTTATGAATATTTCCCAGGCGTGAGACTGGATTGGGAAACTTTCAGAGCAGCGTGCCAGTAGCTGTTATTCTGTGCCTCAGCGCTGACCTCGCTCTGCCCTGGAAGTGACGAGTGGTGCTGTATATAAGTGCTACCTATGCATGCTTGTGACACTTCCTTGCTTTCCATTTCTTCAGAAACGAATTTGAAGCTTTTCCCTGGCCTTTACTGGATAAGTGGGTCCTCCAAATTGTCCATAAGAGCTTTGCCCGTCCATTCTTTGCCACCCGATGCAACTTCCACCACCTTCAGGGCAGCTAAGGGGATCACCTGTCTATCTTATGACAGCGAGTGCAGGCTCGGGAGTAAGATCTGGGCGTTACTCCCTCAACTTCCTTGTGCCGAAGAAGGGTGGAGACCTTCGTCCTAGCTTAGATCTTCACCCCATCCTGTGGAATGGCAAATTCAAGATGCTTACATTAGTTACCCAAGCACAGTCTGCCCTGGACCCTTGAGACTGCATTTGGGTATTGGACCTGCAGGTCACTTATTTTCACATACCAATCCTACAGCCCTACAGGTGCTACCTGTGGGTCATGGTGGGCTAAGAGCTTTTTCAATTAGCAGGGATCCCCTTTGTCCTTGCCAGTTTCATGGTAATTACAGCAACCCTTCGGAGGTCGGGCCCAGTCTTCTCTTACCTTGATGACTGGCTGCTGAAGGAGGGCTCACCTTAAGCAGTCGTAAACAACCACCAGACAAAGACAAACCACCTAACATTGTTGGGGTTCACTATCAACATGCCGAAGACACACCTTTGCAGACGTTCCATTTCCTCAGTGCCATTCCAGATTTGACACAGTTTTGTACCTGTCCCCCAGAACGGAGAATACAGGATATTTGGGCTGTGGTCCCAGTGTTTGAACCTCTGTCCTAGATCTTTGTGTGGATGATGTGAAGCTGCCTGAGATAATGGCCTCCTGCATCCCGCTGGTGAACTCAATGGTACATAGAGCCTCTGCAGTGGGATCTCAAATGACAATGGGCACAACATCAGGAAAATCTGTTGGATCGTATCCATATTTCAGAGGAAGCTACAAAATATATGCAGTGGTGGTGGCTACTGGATTACGATTTGATCAGACCCCTCTCCTTAACTCATCCAGAGCTGACGGGGGTCACAGATGCATCACTGCTGGATTGAGGAGGCCACCTGGGAGAAGTGGATATCAGAGGCCTCTGGTTTCTGGCAGAGACTTGACTCCACATCAATCTATTGGAGTTGAGGGTGAATTGCTTGCCGTTGAAAGCCTGCCTACCTGCCATCAAAGGAAGGCGGGCGCAGGTGCTCACAGACAATACCACTGGCATGTGGTCCTCCAACAAGCAGGGCAAATAGGGTCTGGGGCCCTGGGTCAGGAGGCTCTGTGCCTTTGGAAGTGGCTGGACCGCAAAGGAATTTTTCTGGTGGTGAACTACCTGGTGGGATTTTTAATCGCTGGGGTGAGTGAACTCAGGGGCAGTTGCCTAGTGGATCACAAATGGCAGTTGCACACAGAGGTGGCACAGGCGCCCTCTCAGCAATGGGGAGAGCGATGCTCGATCTTTTTGCAGCTGCAGAAAACATGCAATTTCAGCCATCTTGCATGTTGGAGTTTCGAAAACAGCTCACACTCAGACGCTTTCTGCATAGAGTGGAGCTCAGAACTCCTGTATGCCATTCTGTCATTGCCTCTCCTGCCCTGATCTCTGAAGAAGATCAGGAAGGACTGGGCCAAAGTCATCCTAGTAGCATTGAATTGGGCCGGGAGAGTGTGGTACCCAGAACTCCAGGGCATGAGCATCTATCCTCTGATTAAGCTGTCGCTTCGGGAGAATCTTCTGTTGCAGCAACAAGGCAGGATTTTCCACCTGGGCCTGCATGCGTTGCATCTCCATGCTTGTAGAGAGAGCAGCGATAGCTGACCTCCTTCAACCTATAGCCTGAGGTCAATGATGTCATTTTGGTGGTGAGGCGTCTCTAAACAAAATTAGTGTACGCCAGTCGTTGGGACAGATGTATGGACTGGTGCAGCACCCAACATGTTGACCCTTTAGAGGCAAACTTGTCTAAAGTTTTATTGTTTATTCTGTCTCCAACCCAGCAGGAGAATGCTTTAGGGATTAGTTAAGGGCTATTTATCAACTCCTTCTTGCGGTTGCCAGAGTAGCTGTCATTCTTCAAATTACCCGTTGTGATGCAATTTTTTAAAGGTCTGCAACATTTGTTCACACCAAAACCATTTAACATGCCCCGTGGGACATGAACTTAGACCTCACCTTCTTGATGAGTACCCTTGTTGAGCCATCAAAAAGTTGTCCTTTGAGACTCCTGACCTTAAAAACAGTCTTTCTCATCATCATATCATTTTGAGTGAACTTCAGGCTCTCTCTGACAATTGACCTTATACCACCCTCATTCCTTATAAGTTGGTTTTGAGCACCCAACATTCATTTCTACTGAAAGTGGTCCCCTCTTTTCATGTCAGCCAGGCTATCACCCTACTGATCTTCTTTGTAATGGCTCGTCCCTCTAAGGAGGACGAGAGACTCCATCATGTGGACCCTAAAAGAGCATTACGTTTCCATATGGATTTGACCACGGAACATGGTGTGGACGATCAACACTTTAAAGGGTTTTCCAGAGAAAAGAAGGGCAAAGCGGTGCAAATATGCACTGCCTCCCGATGGACTGTACTCTGTATAATGATCTGCCAGGCACAGGCATAAAAACAGCCCCAGAAGGCTTGTGGGTTCATTCTACCAGGGCCAACGATGCAGCCACTGCAATGGCACATGTAGTGCCTGTACTGGAGATGTCAGGAGGCTAGGTGGGCATCTGTACTTACGTTCACAAAGCTCTACTGACTTGAAAGTCAGGTCCGTTGAGAAGGGCATTTTGCCCAATCGATCCTTCAGGATTTTTTGGTCTGAGCCAGTTTGCAGAGCCACCACTGTGGAGTCTATTCACAAGGTGAGGACTCTGTGGTTAAAAGTATCTACCAGAAGAACAAGTTACTTACCTTCAGTAACAATCTTTGCGGTGGATACTCTAACCGCAGATTCCTCACTGGATCTCCCACCTCCCGTTGTGTGAACTGGACTCTTTTCTATCTAAAAAGGTCCCCGTCTTGAGATCTGCACACTGGGCACACCAATCTGCCAATGAGCTCTGCGTCTGAGGGCACAGACAGCCTAAAAAGCAACTGACATTAGTGTGCACGAGTGGTGCTTATATGCAGCTCTGCTCCTCACTTCCAGAGGGGAACGATGTCAGCATGGAGCCCACATCATCACCTATTGTTGCACAGAAAACTTCTCTAAAAGGTTCCAGATCGAGTCTGACACCTAGTTAATATTCAAAAAGTGTGGAACCTGTGGTCAGATAGAGTATCCAGCAGAAAGATCATTACCAAATGTAGGTAACTTGTTCTTTGCAAAGTCACTATTGATCTGGACCCTGTCATTAAAAAAATTGACTCTCCAATGGACTTGAGCTCGCAGTGGCTGAGGAAACCACTAACAAGGTGACCTCTTGGAGAGAATGGTTCCACTGGAGCAGAGGCAGAAACACTTCAAGCCAAACTTGACTATTAAAACAGCTTGTGTTGTAATAATCTGTGCATTAGGGAAATTAGGACTGAGATACCTCATGCAGAGTTGGAGGTACATGTTCAAAAATTGTTTCACACACTCCTGAAGCTTCCTGGTGATGCAGCTGCCAGATTCTACACATTGGACCTTCTCTGACTTTGAGAGAAAACATAACTGAATCCCAGATGTCGTAACAAGGAAGCACTTCTTCCACACAAAAGAGATTTTCTCTTTTACATGAAGGTATGTCTCTTTACATTTCAAGGGTGACACCTTCAAGATTTTCCAGGATTTCATCACAAACACATTAGGCAAATGAAGGGACTTCAAAAAGTCAACAATACATCTCAGGAAGTGCACTTCTTTGTGAGGGCTGGTGCTTGGTTTTATGCATCAGACATTTACCGCGAGCAAAATATACTCATGGGAAATAAGGAGGAAGAGAAATACAGAAAAGTGTCAATCACAAAGGGAAAAAGCAGAAAGCTGCAAGACTGAGCTGAAGGGGAAGAGAATGGCAGTAAATGGATTAAAGAGGCCTGAGATGGCTTTAGGATTACACTTCCTCAGTATTCTGTGCTTGCACATTTAATTGTAGTAGCCACGTGTTTCAGAGGAGAGCTTTGGCACAGGCACGTTTTTATTTACAAATTAAGCACTGATCTCAGGAATGAAAAACATCCTGTCATATGTTTCCATTGTGCCTGCTTTTCATTGTTGCTGGGGAACATCACTACTGTCTAATCCAAGAATAAAGAAATTATGACCCAGAACCTGTTGCAACTAGCACTTCATAGCTCCTGGAATACTGACATGATGTTCAAGTATGGAAGATTGGGTGGTACAGGAAAGACCAGACAGAAGCCCGGTGACTCTGAAAAGATAAGAGACAGAACCCTGAAAAGCCTTAGCAGATGATGGATGAACTTCACCTAGAAGTATTGTTCTTTCTAGTACAGTATAGAGACTAAAGATATTGAATGTTGTGTTGCTCCAGAACTTTCTCTTGTGGACTCTTAGGGCCACAAATACAAAAGTAATCGTATGCGAGTACCAAATAGCGAATCTTTGTGATTTGCTATTTGGAAATCCCAAATACCCATGTACAAATGTGTCTGTAACACATTTTGTGATTCCCACTGGGTCGCAAAAAGACCTACCTCATGAATATTAATGAGGTAGGTCTCGGGTTGCGACCCATTGGGAATCGCTATAATGACAAGGATTGTGGACTGCTGGGGTCAGCGGACCATCATGTATGTGATTGCTTTTAAAAAAAAGCTTTTTTTTTTTTTTAAATGGAGCCTGTTTTGAAGGGCAGGCAGTGGTCCTTGGGACCACTACCTGCTCTTAAAAGTGCTTTACAAACATTCACAAAGCTTTATAAACCTTCACCTTTGCAAATGGGTTACCACTTACTCGAAGTAGGTGGTAAAATGCAAATGTTTTGCAACTGCATTTCAGTCACAAAACATTCACACATACCACTGTGATTTGTTATTATGAAGGGACACCCTAAGCACGCCCCCTTCTTATACTCAATCCCAAACACAAGTTGTGATTCAGTAATAGATTACAAATCGCAAATAGGGCTTTGTACATTTGAAAAAGCGTTTTTGCATTTGCAAATGGGCTGATTCTGCGAACGCAAGTGTAAGAAGGCAGATCTTAGCAGCACATACGTTTTACGTTTACTAGCTTCCAGTAGCGTCAGCAGCCACCTGGAATGAAACGTGCTCGATCAGGATGAATCAACATTTTAATAAGTGGAAGTAAACAAGTGGCCAATATTTGGCTCAGAATTTTGGAACTGACGTTTAGCATAGAGAGAGATCGGTATGCCTCAATGTCATTCGCTGGTTTCCCAGGTTTCAGTAAAGGGACAACCAGTCCCTTCTGGTAGTCTGTGGTAGGTCTCCGGCATCCTTTGCAGCTCTATAGAGCTCAACTAATTTGGGGGGGGAACTCTATGGCATTAGAAGCATATAACTCTGCCGGCAGCCCATCAGATCCTGGAGTTTTACCACTCCCTAGACCCTTGGCCACCCGAGGAGCTCTGGAAGGGTAATGTCAGCTCCCAAGCTTTCTATCTCATCAGAAGTGAGGCGTGGGAGGGCAGCGGCCATGAGGAATATGTTCCGAGCCGTGTCGTCAATCGGCTTTTTACTCATATAGAGATCCCGGTAATATGACGTGAAGCAGGCATTAACATCAGCCCGTGAGTGGAGGGTATCTCCTGCAGGGGAAGTTAGTTTCTTCTATTGTTGTTTCTCTTCTACTTGGATTAGTTTGCCATGCCAATGAGCAACCAGTGCTGTCGCGTTCTGAGTGTGATTTCTCCGTGTAGGCTCTGAAGTCGAAAGAGCGTCGGCGCTCAGTACGCGCCTCCCCTTGTTCTTTAGCATCTAACAGCCGTTGTTGCAAATCTGGTGCCCTGGGAGATTCAACTCCCTGAGTAGTGTCTCAGCAGTTTTGCTGCCAGTCTCTGAATACAGGGGCGGAAGGCAGCCAAGGGAATCACATAATGGGGGATGGGAGTGGACAAGTTCGGGGTCTGCAACGCAGTTGAAATCAGCCACAATTATGACATTTTGGGTTAAGAAAGGGGTCAGTTGTGTCGACAGCCTTGTAAGGAATGCACTTTGGTCTATGTTTGGGCCATGTATGTTTATGATAATGATGTCCCTCCCATTCAGCGTACCAGCCACTGCTGCATATCTGCCTTCTGTATCATCTATCGATTTCACGTGTTGGAATGGGAACCCTGTTCTAAGCCATATTAGGGCCCCCAAACGAAGGCAGAGTTAGTCGTATAGAAGGCCTGCCCCTCCGTCGCCGCTGAAGGGCTGCACCTTCTTTTGCTGTTAAATGCGTTTCCTGTAGTAGTGCTATATTAACCCCCCTCCAATTGAAATGGGAGAATAACTTGTAGCGCTTAGACATGGTGTGAATACCCCATACATTCCAGGATATTAGCTTGTAATCAGCTGTGTGCCCCATGGTTGTATGACAGGAAGTCCTATGTGGGTAGCCTCTCTTAGTAGGGATCAAGCGTTCTGGGGCCCCCTGTGTGTTTGCAAAGAGAGTTATAATATCAACAGTTTCCAACTCAGAGGGATTCCCCCTAAACGCACAAGAACAATTGACTAAGCCATTCCACAACTCCCACACCCAAAGACAGGGAGTAGAAATCCACCCGTCCAAACTTTATGTCAACTCTAAGAAGTTTTTGGGGAGAGTAGTCTAGCCATGCCCAAGGCTGGCCACTCAGGCATCCATCTGACTGATGAGTATACGTCAAACAGTATAGCTCGAAGAAGCATCAGGAGAGTGCCTGTAGTATCATAGTACATTCATGAGGAACACAGACAAGTTCTCTCTCCCCCTCCAGGGGTTCTCGGTTGGAGTGTTGGTTTTAGATAAGTTCATCTGCTGTTTTGGGGGTAACATCTGGTAGGATGATGCTGGAAAGTTCAGAGTGAGAGGAGTCGTGATCAGAGTCCGACCCCCCTCCAACCGTTTCTTGGGGCAGAGAGGTTTGACTGTATCCATAGAAACTAAGGGATGCCACCACCACCACCACTCTCCATGACTCTTATTGTGCCTCTGCCTCAGTGGGGGACATGGAGCTGCCCAAGTTTCTTCATCGGTGGGAGCACGGACAGCGTCCCCCTCCCCCATCTTTGCCTCAGGCACCCTACTCGGTCCAACCTGGGGCTGTTGATCTACCTGTTTCCTGCAGCGAGTGAAAGAACTGAGTACCTTCCGGCATTACTACTTTCAGATCAGTGGGGAACTGCATTGAGTATGTGATTTCAAGCTCACTGAGTTTCTTCTTTGCTTCAGTGAATGTAGTGTGTTGGACTTCGCAAGAGAAATCCAGGAGGATAATTTCTTTGTTATTTTCTACAGTGAGGTTTCCCCTCTGTCTGGCCTGCTGCAGGATATGGTCCTGGTCCTTGAAGTACAGCAAGTGCACCACCATGGGCCAAAGAGGGGTCCCCGGAGGGAGGGGTGAAGATGGTACTCTATAGGTGTGCTCCAGCGCGAAGAATGTGGAAATGCCCTCCGGAACAGCGTCAGTTTGAAACCGTCTCCCTGGGTACGTCACCATGTGTCAGACCCTTCAATCTTTTCAGGGACTCCCACGATTCTGATATTATTACAGCACAACCTATTTTCTGCATTTTCGGCCCTGGTTTCTAGGATTTTTAGGCTGGATTCCGTGGTGGCAAGCTGACTGTTGAAGGTGGCTATGGTGTGGGTCATGTCTACAAGGCCTCTCTCAACAGTGGTGGCCAGTTCAGCAAGACACCTATGGTCATCCCGCAAGAGGCCTAAGTCCTTGTCTAGTGTATCAATTTTGGTTTCCAGAGCCTCACGCAAGGCTGAAATGGCTTGTAATATGTTCTATAGTCTGGGAGTTAAAGGTGGGCTCCCAGTGTTTGGGCAGATAATGTCCCTGATCTGGTCCTGCCCTTTCCTGGCTGTGGGAGTTCCTCCGCACACAGGTCACATTTGCGTGTGCCCTTGCCCAGGGTAATCACATGTGTAGTATAGTAAACTTGGCAGTGAGCAGCAAGAAGTTGCTATAAGGAGTAAAGAGTGTGTGAATTTTGATGTGGGAGAGGACAGCTTCAGGGAGAAGATCCTACCTTTGAGTGGTGCCAGCAGTGGAGGGCCGTAAACAATAATCAAAGTGCCCCCAATACAAGCAGGAAGCCAGGGCAAAGAAGCGTTTCGTGCCCATGTGTGATGGAAGTGCTTCCAGTGGCCTAATCTCCTTGCAGTGTTCTCGGGTCAAGTGCTATCAGCACCCCACGATGCGGAGCAGGAAATTACGTATCTCTGTTCTCTAGCTGGGCCAAGCGATGTGCCAGATGGGGAAAGTTCAGTACAGGAGTATGGGCTACTTTGGTGCCTTAGAAGTTAAGCCAAGATTAAGCACCAACGGTGGGACCTAGACAAAGATGACCCGGGGGTTCCACAGTGAAGGTTGTTCACCCAGGGGACTCACCAGTAAGCCTCTTCAATGAGTGCCCATACCCCCTACAGGACACACCGTGCTGTCTCATCGTGAGGGTCAGCGGTCTCCTCCCTGTGAGGCCCAACTGAAGCGAGGGCCACAGCAGTAGTCACAGAGGGCTCCCCGGCACTGGCCCTGGTCATTCGCCTCAGGTATTCCACTTACATTTGAGGTATCAATTTCATCAACAACTGCAGAAGGGGGCAAGTCCCGTTTCACTGTCATTGGTGTGTGTCACTACGAGGGCCCAGGCTTCCAGCCACTGTAGTTCCCCTAGCAGTGGGCATCCCACCGCAGATCGCGGCCAGTGTGCCCACCGCCATGCAGTGTCTGTACTCTATATACAACTGCCCTGGCGGTCCTCCAGGAGTGCAGGACAGAGCGACCCCAAACTCCTTTTTCCACTGCTCCATCTCAGAGTCAATCCAGGAGGGGGATACAGGAGTGGCAGCAGCTGGCACCCTACCACTGTTTACGGCCCGTGTGCCCACCGCCGTCATGTACAGCCTCACCATGCATTCAACAGATACATGTGTTGTGTTCCCCTTGTCGTGTCCTCACCTTTCACCGCTGACTCTCCTGGATCCCATAGCAGCCGTGGGCAGGGGAAGTCAAAGTAAGCCCACTCCTGTACCATGCTGGCAGGCCCTCTGGCTCTTGGGGCTCCTTGTCTGCTAGCACCAGAGCAAACAGGGGGTGATTCCAGATCAGAGGAAAGCCCGGCCTGGATCGTGCTGGCAGACCCTCCGGCTCTCGGGGGTCTTCGTTCATTTCAGCAGTGGAGCAGAGGCAGGTAGGTGTGCCCTCTGATTGCCGCTGTCCTCTCGGGGTGCGCCCCCTCCCCTGCAAAGAATTGGCTACGGACCTTCTCTTCTCCACTGGTCCAGCAGGCCCAATCTCCACACTCCCGCGCGGCCCCATCTTCAGGCCATGTCGCTGTGGCGCCCCGGCTCAGCAGTCCTGGGAAAGACCACTCAAGTTCTCCTAATAGTGGGGGCAGCAAGGAGGCGGCAAGGTCGTCTTTATTACCGCCTCTCCTTGTAAGGTCGATGGACCGGAGGGCTCGCTCACAGTGGGACCGTTACCAAACCCACAGAGTGGGCGCCATTTTAGGTAGCTCTCTGCTGCAGGCCTGTCTTCCTCTAGGGCAGAGTGCACGTCTCCACTGTTGTTGCCAGACTCATCGGTGTCCTCCGTGTGTTCCAAGGGGTACGGGGTAGCGGCCCTTGTCGTTATTCATTTAAATCATGTCCAGGATGGGGTCGGATAGGGCCTGCTATACAGGAGCTCTTGGGATCCCCTCTTACACCATTCGCTGTTAGCCACGCCTCCCTCTGCTTCTCCACTATTATTAACTCTTGAGCCCTATGTACTTAAAAATACCACCTTCATTTTTGTAATATTATTTTTTGGAAATATATATTTTTGCAACTCCAGATCTGAGACTTGCCATTTGTTTTCCTGAATGGTTTTGAGCATAAGATATTGATTCGCTCTTGGTCAGTTCATGTGTGGACTATATGGGACTGAAACTATTGCGTTCAATAACATGCAGGAATTCTGTTTAAAAAGTAAACTATTAAGACCAGTGGGTGCAAAGCTTACTTACACAAGACTGGTTCTTGTCTTTAAAGCAACAGTGAAGAAAGAAAAATGGAATAGTATGTTTCCAGATAAAATGCCAGAGGTTATGATGAGTTCATTCATTTCCATCCATCACTTCATGTCTTTCTCAAAGATTCTTCTTCAGGACATGCAACATTCGCCATAGCACTGTGTACAGCAGTTATACTGCTCTCTCTGCAACACATTCAGTAAATGCACTTTTGGATGATGTTTTCTCCACCAACGCCCACCTTGTATGTATCACTGCTAGACTGGGCAAACACTTCCAACAAAAAGTCAATTTAGTGGATTCCCTATCCCCCTCCCCCCACACACACTTCTGTTAGCCCGTCTACAGAAAGGATTTTCTGTAATAAAATCCGCCACCAAGCAGACTGCATATCTGAACACGGGAAACCGCCTGTGTTCAGTTTGCTTCCTCTTTCTTGGTCAGCTAACATTTTAGAGGACATAAACTGTCCTTTGCTACGTTGACTGACTACCTAGCACAGTGTTGTCCAACCTTTTCATCGCCGCGGACCGGTAAATGTTTGATAATTTTTCCGTGGCCCGCTTGTCCCATTGTGTGACAAGCGGGCCACGGAAAAATTATCAAACATTTACCGCCTGCCACAGTGGGGCGGCCCGGTGCCGATTGATCCACGGACCGGCACCGGTCCGCGGCCCGGGGGTTGGGGAACACTGAGCTAGCAGACAATGAGAACATGGTAAACCATAGGAGCCTTTTCGGATTGGTTTGTAAGGCGGCCAATCAGAATTGCAGAACAATAGTTTAATT
Source organism: Pleurodeles waltl (assembly GCF_031143425.1). Lineage (NCBI taxonomy): Eukaryota > Metazoa > Chordata > Amphibia > Caudata > Salamandridae > Pleurodeles > Pleurodeles waltl. Next base: position 1,155,329,013 of record NC_090448.1, read on the forward strand.
CTGCGATCTGACTGGATGCCTTTCCACCAATCAATCTGGCCTCTGTGATCCAGCAGCAATCCAGGAATATGCTGCTGCCCACGAGGGGATCGGATGGCTGGAAATCTTTCCTCTTTCTTTGGCCATCTACAAGATACGGAACTCTGTAGATTTTTATTCTTTCTGTTTGCCGATGCCAAAAGACATCCTGGAAAAAGCAGATTCACCTGCTCATTTAATTTACAAATCCATTTATCCACCACTAATCTCTGTGCCACAATACACTAGAGAAGACAAAGCCACAGATGCCTAACTCCGCCCAGCTTTCTGGACAACACTGAAAACCTCACTGTTACCCTTGTGAGCATTGATTCTCTGTCAATAAAAAGAGCATTAAGATTTGGGCTTACATTAGCATGTGTTTACACTGTCCCCCATCTTGCCTCAACGTCACAAAATACCACGTGATGACTGTCATTGATTCCTGTTCTAAATAAAACTTGCCTAGTTTTCACTTAAATATGTGGAAAGTGTTCTCAGAGAAATGTCCACCTTGTGCTGAATGAAGAACAGTTCCTACTCTCTCAGGCCATGTCAGCAATGTACAGCTGTACTCTGTAGTAAAAGGTTTCTTCTAGAATGTTTCCTATTGGTCCAAACCCTGAGAATCATGCATTCCGACAGAATGTATGAACTTCTTTGTCAAAAGCCCTATATAAAGGAGTGGATTCTGTTAGCAAAACTGATCCACTATACCCCATTTTAGAAGGCAAATCTATGCCGGATTTCAGTTAGAGCTGTACTGAGTTCTTTATACTTATGACTTATATTGTTTGCTACTAGATTGGCTCATGGAATTTTTCTGTATTTGCAGGTAATTGTTACATAAAGCATTGAAAAGAAAATCTTTGTCTGACATTCTTATGAGAATTTTTCAGCATTACTGCATGAGTTTCCCTGATTACAGAGACAATTCCAGGTGGGGATTACCAAAGTCTGCGTCGGAACTACACCACTCCCAAATTAAATATTGGCGCATCCTATGAGTTAGAATTTGAAATAGATTTGTGCGCCAACACCCTAAATAGTGTTACAGGAACAACCACTAATCCAGGTGTGAGCTTCATCTGCAGCAGTCAGTTGGCGCTGTTCCTATTAGAACCTAAATTCAATACAACCATCACTCATGGAAGCAGTGATAATCCCATGACACGGATGCTGCAGGAAGAGGGATGGCGTGGAATTAGCAAGTACAATAGTAACATTATAGTCCTGTCATCCAGTTTAACAGCTTTAATAAAACTAATTACTGGACGTGTTACACCAGATGCTTGTGCTGCCTGATTGGGTTTTACGCTCAACGACAAGTTGCTCAGACTTGTTGCGGTTTCTGAGTAAGTGATGTCCCTTCATTGGATGTAATCTCCTGCTGGAAAGACAAAGTGAACTGGTAAATCTTTCTCTGGGAGGAACTCTAACTTTCCAGTGCCAAGGAGTTTCAGAGTCAGCCTTCACAGGGTGCCAGGGCTACCACCTGGAATGACCCTGGTCTCTGCCTGGTGCCTTCCATCTGCTCTGCACCAGGGGCAGTGTTACAGAGTTGTTTCAGCAGTGCAAAGAACAAACACTTGCACTATTTTTGTTGTTTGTGAAACAGGTAGAGGGAAACATTGTAGTTGCATCAGGACAAAAATGGAAAACTGATTTCGCATTATTTTTTTCTGTATTTTCATTATAAGCATTTAAAACATGAGGGCCAGATTTTTTATTCAAAATACGTTTTCTTCATTATTATTACATAACCCCCCTTCCAGGTCAGTACCCAGTGCAACTGCACTGGTCGCACCCCCTAAAGGCGGCCCTGATTGCCATATTAGCCAGAAATTAGCAGCAAGCTAAGCACTCTATTTCAGAACTGTATTAATTTTGATTTTATTTTTGGATAGTGTCGTCCTCAAAGGTTTACAGCTTAACCCCTTAACTGGTGAGGTTTTTCCACCCTGAGTGCAGAGCCATTTTTTTTTTAAGTACTTCACACTTACCACTTCATAACTTTTTTTCCACATAAGGCACCTATGCCAAAATTTGTGTCTTTTTTCTTTTTCGAAATCCTGGAAATTCTAATGTACCCAAGGTTTGTAGATTCCCCTAGAGGGAACCGAGAAAATAGCCACAATATAGCTATAGTTTTTATAATGGGAAAAAGTGGAGTGCAAGAAAGTGAATGTTTTTATTTTCTAAAATGGCATCAACAAAAGGTTTGCTGTGCTACGATCACCATCTTCCTAGCTTTCAGGAACAAGCCGACCTGTGACAAAAACATATTTTTACCGCCGGTTTGACATTTTTGTAAGAGGTAGACCATTTTTCCTAATTTTTGTGGGATGAACCTATTTGCACTTTGTGATGGAGACAGGTATGAAACCAACAGGTGATACAGGAAACCTATACATTTCTGAAAAGTAGATACAATTCTGAATTCAGCAAGAGGTCATTATGTAGATCCCTGAACGTTTGCCTAAAGAACCTATTTGTTGAAATAAAAAAAAGTAAAAAAAAAAACATTTTCATTTGTATTTTTTGGTCACAATGGACGATTTACGAAAGCAATATACCATTACGCCGCCAGACCCTTTGTACCCTTGGGTTTGTAGATTTCCTGAAACACACAAAACCCACAGCCAACAACCGAGCTGCAGTTTTTAATCAATTTGCATCATATAGCAACTATGCAGCAACTTATATGGTAAAATCTAGTGAATGAACAATGGGTATGAAATAAACCTATGTTTATTGTGAAATGTGAACAAGATACTGAGTTTATGAACTTTGGTCATTTGTACACCTCTGAATTTGGAGCTACCCAAACTATCGTGATTCAGAAGGTATTTTGCAAAATGTGTCTTTTCTTGCCCACTGCATTACATTTGGAAGTAAAAAATCCAGAGAAATCCAGTTGGTTAAAACAAATGTTGTACTATTCTGTGTTCTCACACGTCTCCTCATAAAACCAGTACCCCACTTGTGTGGCTGGATCTAGCCCAAGGGACACAAAACATGCCAACACAGGACCTAGAGACATCCCATTTCACCCAGCAAACTCAATGCTTTTTTTTTAGAATGTGATTAGCTGTTCAATTTGGACTCCAGCTCTGCTGCAAACCAGAGAAATCCCTACCAAACCAAGACATTGCTGAAACCTAGACACACATGGGAACCCAGGGTGGTGCGACTTGTGTGGATCCCATGGTGTTTTCTTGTCTATACAATCTTGCAGATTTCTAATTTTGGCTAAAAACAAATTTTCCTCACATTTCTGTGTGAGAAAGGACTACAAGCTGGAGGGATCTACAAAATTCCTACCATCCAGGATTCCTATACTTATCTCAATAAAAACTGTACCCCACTTGTGTGTTTGTGTCTAGCACCTGCAACACAAAATGCCCAGGTTTGGAAATGTGGTTAGCTGCGGAATTTGGGCCTGGGCTCTGCTGCTACACTGGGAAACCACCAAAAACCAGACATTTTGAAAAACTAGACACCATGGGGAGTCCATCGTGGTGTGACTATTGTGGATCTCACAAGTTTTTTGTTTTACCCAGACGCCCTTGCAAACCTCAAACTTTGGCTAAAACCCACACATTTTCCTCACATTTCTGGGACAGGAAAGTTCAGGAATCTGCAAGGATCCACAAATTTCCTACCACTTAACGTTGCCACACATCTCCCAATAACAAATCTACCCCACTTGAGTGGCTGGGCTTAGCTCTAACAACAGAAAGTACCCCAAAACACAGCAGGAACTGACCTAACGTTTCCACTCAACACCAACTGTTTTATTGCAGTGGCAGCTGTAGACTCAAATGGTCCATGGTGTGATGCATTCTTGCCTTGTGAACTAAGCCCAGTCACACAAATGGACAAATAGGGAAGGGTATTTTAGTCTGAACTCGTATGGGAACTCTGGATGGTTAGTTTCTAGAAAAGTCTGGGTTTGGTAGATTTCCTTTGTTGGCAGCCGAGCCCAGACTCAAAATCCACAGCTACCTCCTTCGCCATTGTCTCCATGTTGTATTTTGGGACTGTTTGTATCACATGCCCTAGGCTGAGCCACCTAAGCATGGTAGTATTTGTAAAAGGAGGTGTGGAAACTGTGGATAATAAGAATTCTGTGGATACCCACAGATACTGGATGTTTTCGCCATAGAAACATGAATAAAATGTGTGGTTTTAGCCATTTAGGCAAAGTTTGAAATTTGCCGGCCAGTGTGGGTAAGTGAACGGATCAATGCAAGTTACACCACTCTGAACACCACTAGGTGTTCTGTGTTCACAAATGTCATTGTTCCTTTGGAGTCCATCCTCAACTGGCTTACAGATTTCTACCAGTTGATGTAGGCACCAGCAGTAGCAACAGGGTCAAAGAGGAAATACCAATAACAGCACCAGAATATTGAACTCTACACTAACTGGTAGTGAGCTGTAAAGCCAGGTCAAGCACCAACCACTTTACGGTCCATTCACTCGCCTATCTTGCATGCCACATAAACCATTCACTCCATTTGCCACGGGTACCATGCACACAACAGTCACATTGACAAACCGTCACCATTCAACGGCTCATCACATTCATTCTTCTACCAGTTTAGAACACCAATCACACTGCCACTCAACCAGTCATCAACCAACATGCATACAGTCCTTTAGCAAACAGATACACACCTTCCGCCACCAGCAGCTACACATACTGCCACCCAACAAACACACATTCTGCCAGCCAACAGGCACAAATTCCACCAGACCACAGCACAAATTATGCAACCCAACAGCCACACATTTCACCAACCAACAGCCACACATACCGCCTGCCAATAGCCACACACTCTGCCAGCCACTCAGTCAACACTATACAAATACTTCCAGCCACTGTTGGGGGCTAGTTTTGTTTCGACTATAACCATCTCCCTTCTACCTACATGAGATTGCTATGAAAACAAACTTAGGCCAAGCATTTACTACCTCTTCATGTCTGTCTCACCCGGAGTCCTAATACTGCAAAGGTCCCAGGTGCACCTTTACTAACACCTCACTGTGGCTGCATGATTAGGCTCAGAATCCCTTTTCTTTCATGCACCTTCCTGACACTCACTGTACTAAATCCAGCTCCTTCCAGTGAGTGGAAGTAAGCTAGGGGTGTCTGAAGATGCACATGGGGCCCATTTCTCAGACGGTGTGAACAAATCGACATTTGAGAACTGGGCTAAGCATGCAGGGACTTACCGTACCTAATGGAAAGACTAAGGGCTTTAAGGCTTGGTGGACTGGGTTCCCAGTCAAAACATGGTGCATGACCTGTCCACGTTTATGTGCAGTGCACTGACTGCAATGCATTTGTAATACAGTGGACAGAACGTTTTGACGGTGGATGAAGATGGCAAGAAGCCAAAAGCAAGACCAAGACACAGTGAATAAAATATAATTTAGGAAGAAAAATATTTGGATTAGAGTCCTTTCTTCTTATTTATCAATGTACAGCCATTTGGGCAGATAGTAGCTCTTAATCTGTGTGCTCCACCTCAGTCAGTTTCCTAGAACTTTACTTTTGTGTGGTGGAAAGTGAAGCAAGTTGGAAAGCTCAGGCCAGGCTGAGAAGGGCACTGAGGACAATCATATCTATTTTCCTGCTTCTTTCCTTGCTCAGCACAAACTTTGCATCTGTGATATTGGTGACTCTTTTGCTCTGTAACAGGACTGTGATTGGCAAAGTGCCCATCCTGCAGTTTGCAATGTCCTCAACAAAAGATTAAGTAAATGGTACAGCAGTAAGGCTTTCAGTAACAGCAAACTGAAAGTGACGTAAGGACATCAGCCTTCCTGTCGTGGTCAGGCAATAGGCAACTTATGCATTGTATGTTGCCAACTGCATCAGGTGAGTAGCCAACATCTTATACCATGTGTGGGTATTTCAAATTTGCATTATTTATATGATTGTCTTTATCCACACCACCCATGTACTTGTTTTGATTATATGACGGAACACTGAATTAAAAACAACTACTAACCTTAACAACGAGGTCGGAACACCGACCTCGTTCTTTACTTCTAATGATTTTACCACGAATGCCTTAACAACGATATTTCGTTGTAAAGGCATTCCTGATAAAATCATTAGCAGTAGGCACCATTCACCCTACATCCCTCACCCCACCCCCCCAACCCCACCCCAAAACCAAAAACGCCCCACCCCCCCAACCCCACCCCAAAACCTAAAACCCCCTGACCCCCCACCCACTCCCCAAAACCAAAAACGCCCCACCCCCTAACCCCACCCTAAAACCTAAAACCCCCTGACCCCCACCCACTCCCCAAAACCAAAAAAGCCCCACCCCCCCAACCCCACCCCAAAACCTAAAACCCCCTGACCCCCCACCCACTCCCCAAAACCAAAAACGCCCCACCCCCCAACCCCACCCCAAAACCTAAAACCCCCTGACCCCCCACCCCAAAAGCAAAAACGCCCCACCCCCCCAACCCCACCCCAAAACCTAAAACCCCCTAACCCCCACCCCCTCCCCAAAACCAAAAACGCCCCACCCCCCCAACCCCACCCCAAAACCTAAAACCCCCTGACCCCCCACCCCCTCCCCAAAACCAAAAACGCCCCACCCCCCCAACCCCACCCCAAAACCTAAACCCACCACTTACCTTCGCCAACTCCCTTCTTTGTACCTTAACCACCCATGTTCGTTGTTCAGAACATACGTAGTTAAGGCACAAAAATACGAAGTCGTGGTTAATAAAAGCGTTGTTACGCTTTCGTTAACCACGACTCTCGTAATAAAAAAGTCGTAAAAAAGGATGTTTCCCACTTGTTTTACTCAATTAAACAGGTGGGTTTGTGGACTTCTCGCAACTGACCCCAAATGGTGACTGCAGAAATGCTCTCATTGTGAAGTATATTGAGCACATATACTTCCTGTCTGTCCTAGAATTTGACAGTGAACAGTTCATTGCAATGTAACACTGTGTTCTGGCATTTGTGAAGCTTCTTACAAACAAGCTCTTGAGGGAATCCTTTGCAATGCTTTCTAATGTACTGCTAGCCACAGGGCCAACTTTGTAAAGTACACTTAACAACTGAACTCCTTTAAAAAAGTTATATACATAAAGGTTATAACTTTTATGAAGCTGAGATTGGCCAAATTCCCATACAACTTTCTCACTAACTCCTAAGGAGGCAGGATTTAATGTGAAGTTATTTTCGGTATATACTGTCAGGCTGTACACATAACCAGTAGAGCTCTAGCATATCAAGTACATCTTGATGCTATAACAAGCTCTTTTACTTGGTGAGTACTGCCTGGTCATCCGCCGGTTCTCCGTTCCGCCCGCTAGGGCGGAGACGACCGCCGGGCTGGAGACCTGGGTCTCCAGCCCGGCGGTCGTCACTATACCGCCGGCGGTATTTGGACCAGGTTGACCGCCATGGATTTCATGCGGTTTGGAAACCGCCATGAAATCCATGGCGGTAAGCACTATCAGTGCCAGGGAATTCCTTCCCTGGCACTGATAGGGGTCTCCCCCACCTCCCACCCCCACTCCGACTCCCTCCCCTACACCACCCCTGCCACCCCCAAAAGGTGGCAGGACCCCCTTCCCCACCCCGACCCCCAACATCACATCACTCATTCACAAACGACACGCACGCAGGCACCACCAACACACATACACGCACACACACCGACATACATGCCAACATCCACACACACAGTCAGACACGCACACCCACATTCAAACATACATGCACACATCCATACAGACATACCTACAGACAGACACGCTCTCATTCCCAAACACACAACACCCCTGCATGCATACACGTACTCACACACCCCCTCTACATACACACACGCACACCCTCATGCACGCACACAACACACAACACCCCCCCGCCCCTCTCCCCTAACGGACGATCGACTTACCTGGTCCGTCGATCCTCCGGGAGGGGACGGGATCCATGGGGGCTGCTCCACCGACACCACACCGTCAACAGAACACCGCCACGCCGAATCACAGGACGTGATTCGGGGGGCGGTGTTCTGTTGAGGTGGCGGTGGAGGTGGAGCAACCTCCACTTCACCGTCGACCGCCAGTATGTCTGTTGGCGGCTCTCCGTCCGAAAAAGGACGGAGAGCTGCCAACAGTCATAATACGCAGAGCGGAAAACCGCCACCACTGGCGGTCTTCAGCACGGCGGTCTCTCGGCGGTCTTCAGCACGGCGGTCTTGACAAAAGACCGCCGAGGTCAAAATGACCCCCTAAAACATGAGCCACATCCAGCTCAGTGGGCAGGGACCTAAAGACTTATTGTTGCACTCTAATCAACTGCTTGCCCAGGTTTCAACATGCTTGAGTTCCTAATCTTGCAAGTTGCATAATAATTTCTGATATGCATTTGAAAAGTGAATCAGGAAAGAGGCCTGATGTGGCTAAGTATAAGACAGGAAGATGAAATCCTTTCATGAGGCAGCCTAGGCAAATTATGATGGATACTTGTTTTTTTGTTTTTTTAGTTGAATCATACTGTCTTAGGCAGAAGGGACTATGGTAGTTCCTAGTACATCCTTCTCAGGGTGTGAAAGCACCAAATGGGAGTTCCAGGGATTACTTAGTCACCACCGTACATGCCCAGTCCCATTTAAGCAGTCCTCAGGATTGCCTTGAAGGTGATCCTAAGTATTACCATTTCCTTCCGTATGCAGGGAATCCAGATGAGAGGATGATGGGAGCTATTTCTGCCTCCCCGGGCTTCGGGCTTAAGGAACTCCCAGGAGTCCCTGAGCTCCGACTGCCAGCTCTAAGCTTGCATGCACATCATTACCCCTCCACTGACGTCCTTCGTGCCACCGGCACAGGCACAGAATACCACAGCTTCATTTTATTACAAGACTAGAGGATCAATTATGACTTCACTTATTTACTGAAAGCTCTAGCAGCTAAGAGAAATACAAAGATAATAAACCACACACCATGGCTTCCTAACTGATGTGTGTGAATTAATAGAAAATGAAAAATGAGAAACCACATTGGAGGAAACCAAATCATGGAAAAACTGTTTACAGGAAATACAAAAAAATCTAAAATTAAAGTAAACATTTTAAAGGAAAGAAAATCTTAAGAAAAATCCAAAATTACATTAAACTTGGATGGAGATTAGGACTACTCTGGAGCTTTGGGGTTCAGAGATGGGTAATGTTTAGGGTGATGAGAGGTTCTTAGGGGTCAGGAATAACTGGAGGTCGGACATAGAAAGGGGTTTTTAGGTTTCAGAGATGGGTGGAGTGTAGGGGTGGTGAGGTTTTTTTTTTAGGGTTCACTGATGAGTGGTGGTGTGTGTGAAGTATTTTTAGGTTTCAGGGATGGATGAAGTGTAAGGGTATTGAGAAGTTTTAGGGTTCATGGATGGGTGACATTTAGGGCTGGTGAGGGTTTTTAAGGTTTAATTATGGGTAGTGGCTGGGGTTGGGAAGAGATTTTAGAGTTCAGGATGGGATGGAGTTTAGGGTGGTGAGGGGTTTTAAGGGTTCGGGAATGGGTGGAGTTTAGATGTAGAAATAGGTTTATAGGGTTCAGGGATGAGTAGCTTAGGGTGATGAGGAGTTCTTATGGGTCATGGTTGGCTGGTGCTTGAGAGCAGTGGTGGGTTTTTAGGTCCAGAAATGGGTGGAGTTTGGTTGCGCTGAGGTGTTTTAAGGGGTATGTAATGGGTGGAATGTAGGCATTGAAATAGGTTTTTAGTGTTCAGGAATGGGCGGAGTTAAGGTAGTGAGTGATTTTATGATTCAGGGATGGTAGAGTTTTGGGGAAGAAAAGGCTTTTAGGCTTCAGGAATGAGTGTAATTTAGGTGTGGTGAGAGGTTTTAGGGACTGGTGTTTTTGTTGTTTTGGGAGTTGTGAGGGGTGAGGAATGGATGATGTTTATAGGTGGTGATGGGTCAATGAATTAAAAGCGTCTGAAGTAATTGTTTGACAATAAATAGATAAAAATAAGAAATAATATCCCCCGGAAGTAAAGCACTGAAATACATTTCTTTGACAAAACTGTTTCTGAAAGTAGGACCTGCAACTGTTCATTTACACTTAATAAATAAGCATTCAAAAGCCAAGTTCGACCAAAAAGACATTCTATGAACTGGTTTCTAACAAAAGGAAAATGTCATTCATTCTGAAAATTTCCATTAAACAGTTTAGATGAAATGGTTTCTCAGTAATGCTATTCTTTGGAATTGTTTTTCCATGAAATAACATACAACCTTCCTAGCAGTTCCAGTAAGGTTAACGGTATCCCACTCTGCTCTCTAAGACCAATAAGGACATAATCAGTCCCCTGACATTATCAGCACTGTATAAATACTGAAAGTGCAGGCAGCACTTCTTCTTTGCTGCCCATACAGGAAATGGGGGGGTATTGGTTTCTTTCAAAATATGTATGTATGCTTACTGGTATCTATTAATCTTTGCTTTTTTTTGCTGTACGCTTCATCTTTTCTATGCTGTTTGCTGCTTTCAGTTTTTTGTTTGCTTACTATTTCAGTGTGTAGAGGTTTCCCATTCTAAACCTGGTTAATTAGGCCCTGAGGCATGGCAGAGCATGCACTTTCTTGCGGGGCACACAAGTTCTGGTTCTATGTGGGACCTCCAGCTGGCATTAGAGTGCTTGCTTTCCCTCGGCAGCCGCCATAGCTGAGGACATTGTTTTTTTTCTGGTTACAGTATACAACATGTCGCGTCAACTGATGACAAATGGGCGCGTTTTGTCTTTTTATTTCTGCCGATCGCATCCTCTTTGCTTGGTTTTCACTGACTTCTGTTTTTCTGGCAACAGCAAACTGTTAATATAGATCGAGTTGTCAACTCTGGGGTTTTAAGCTGTTTAGAAGAAAACTAGCTATCAGGTTTTCCTTTTCCTTCTTTTGTCCATCGGTTTTCTCCTTTAGACTTTTTCACTACCATATGTTTTTACCTTATTTTGTTACTTCTATTGCCGTTAACCTTTTTCTTAGCTGCAAATGTTCAGCTGCTGCTTTTTAGTAAGCCTGTTTGATGGAGAGTACAGGCAAAAATGTGCTGTGGAGGAAATTTAAAGTAAGAAAGCTATGATGTCTGAGCCTGAGGATGCAGACTTATCTGTTGAGGAGTGAGAGACTTTTCAACAATGCCAACAGGAGTCCTCCAAGGAGGAACTGCATTTAAGAATTCAAGGTTTGCTAGAATCTTCTCTTAATGCAGCCATGAAATCCAGGAGCAAGCTGATTGAAACCTCAGTGATAGCCTCTTTTGGTAGACTTATCACCCGCCTCCCTCCATGCCCTGATGGTGGGGTGCATGCCGCTGAGGAGAGAGTTTCTTCTGTCATTCTATTGTCATAGTCTACAAAGTGCTCTAGAAATAGAAAATATATATCTCAGGGGCAGGAGATGTTGCTGCTTTCACCTATTCCAAAAAGAAGTCCCTCAGAAGACAGCAAAGTCTCCAAACATGCTAAGGAACAGATCTGTCTGCATCCTTGATGCTGATGCCGGAACTTTACATCTTGTGGATTGGGACTTTGTGATGCTGATGAGGGTGCTGATTCTCAGGCGCATGATAAGGATAAGCTGGTCAAGGTCCTTATGGCAGCAATCCTGGATATGCTACAGCAACCATTTATTGGCCCTAACTCCATCGTTCACACTAGACCATGCAAATGGGTCCCATCACCGACAGTTTCTGAGTTCCTTTGTCATAGGATTAATGGAATTCTCAATGGAAAATGTTGACAGAAACAAACTCTGTATTAGACTCAGTTTTCTGTATAAACTTTCTTCAGCCCTTGATACTGATCTGGAGTTGTAGTATTTTTATCTAGAAACGACAAGGACCCTAAAAATACATGAATACGGTGTTAAAATCCTGCCAGGATAAGTTGCGGTGTATTCTCGGTCCACTAACTCAATTTTAGGAGTTGGCTGAAGCTGCTGCTGCCTCTGGTGTGTCTATCAATTTAAAGCTGATACAGGATTGGATTTATCAAGCCTTATGTCTAGATAGCAATGCCTATTCTTCGCTGTCAGCATATGTAATAAAATCTCTGTTGATGAGGACTAAGCCTAAACTGGCCGAGACGACAGATAAAGAATTGAAGGCTGATGCTCAGAGTCCCCTCTTTGGTGACAAATTTGTGAAAGAACTATCTGCGCCGACATTCATGTCAGAAGATAAGGCATAGCCGAATTTGAGGAAAGTTTTTTAATTCAGGGGTTTTTCCAAAGCAGGCAGAGGCAGAGCTTAGACAGTCAACTTCCAAAAGCAGAGCTCTTTCAGATCTACATTTAATCCTACCAGAGGAGGTCATTCTTCCTCTTTTTCAGAGAGAGAAGGCTACAGGTCTTTTTACACCCAGTTGGGTGAGGGAGTGGAGCTGTGGAGAGGAAGGAACCAACGAGGCATAGGATGCCCCCATGCCAACAAAGGTATGGATTTCACATTTAAGTCTTGTTTCCCCAGGAAAATTAGGTAACAGACTCAACCTTTCTTTCAGTACACGAAAGACCATCACATCAGATCCTTGGGTGTTAAAAACAGTTCAGGGTACAGGATAGAATTTTTTTCAGCTCCTTTTTAGCTAGCACCCCACGTGCAATGGCTTTCCCTTTTCCGGAAAGGGTACTGATATTGCAGGAGATTCAAGCGTTAGGCCCTCATTACGAGTTTGGCGGACAGAAAACCTCGACTACAAAAACTCGCAGGGAGGAGGCAGCTGTTATGCCGGCTGCCTCCTACCCGGTCGTATTATGATGTTCCCACTGGGCTGACCGGCGGGAACATTGTACTACGACGTTCCCTCCGGTCAGACCAGCAGGAACAGTGCTACAATATTGGTCTCAGCTCCCGTAAGGGAGCCTAGGCCAATGCTATAGCACTACAGCACCCTCGGAATGCGCACTGTCTGCAAAGCAGATAATGCGCATTTACAGCACCTTCAGAATGCGCACTGCCTGCAAAGCAGACAGTGCGCATTCCAAGGATGCTGGGCAGCGGTTGGCCCCCACCACTGTGTTTCAGCCAGCCTTGGAAAGGCTGGCGGAAACAGGAGTCGTGATCAGCACAGCGTTGCTGAGTTCAGCTCTGCCATGGCTGGCCATGAGTCCGACCACTGTCAGCCCGTCGGGAGCCCTGTTCCTGGCGGTGACGGCGGTCCCCTGGTGGTTAAACTGCCACAGCTGTAATGTGGCGGTTGGACCGCCAGGAGTGTGGCGGTCCGACCGTCACCAAGACTCTAGTGGTCCTTAGACCGCCAGACTCATAATGAGGCCCATAATCTTGAAGGGAGCAGAGAAAATTTCTTTGGATTCTCAAGGTTTTCTAAGCAAAGCTTTTTGAAAGGGGACAAAAGTTTTTGTCTAGTATTCATTCTCAAATTACTAAATGGGGTTGTAATGTACAAACACTTCAAGATACTGCTCATTGTTTGAAGGATTCCCTTCTCCAATTGAAAGCAGCATTTCCCAAACTGTGGGTCGCTACAGGTGCCTTTAAATTTTGTATTTATTTTGTCATTTTTGCTGAGCTTCAGAGACAAAGGTCAAGTGCCAGGATATGCTCCTGCCATATTGCTGCTTATCCTTCTACATGGGGAATGGTGTTTACAAACTCCTCTCACTTTTCAATCAGAGAAAGAAAAGTAAAGTGAATTATGTGACAATCTCGCTGGGGTACATGAGTGTGAAAAGAAAGGCTGTAGGATATCATTATTTGTAGCACACAAGAAAATGTAGATACCTGTAAATAAACAGTAGGAATGAGCACACTTTTTTTCTGAAGTGTGGTTGAAACAAAGATTTTAATGGGATCAAGACAACTCAAGACACTTTTCTTGGTGATGCACAGATGATAAATATTACTGAAACTCGACTTCTACACAATATCATTAGTGTGCAGTATACTGTATGTCTGTACAAATTTAGTGACCATTAAATGTAAATGTGCTGTTTGTAAATGACAATGCGCTACCACATCATACATTAGTTACAGTAAAAAAAGCCTGCCTCGTGTCCATTAAATCCAGGCAGGCCGCAAATGCTTGTTGTTCAAAAAATTGGGTGATGGTTCCAAAATGTTTTGGAAGCACTGATCTAAAACATGCATACTTGTCAGTTTCCATCTTTCTTTCAGACACTTCATTCAGTTTTCCTGGGGGAAAAAATGTCATTTCTTCCCTTTGGCCTCACGTTAGCTCAGTAATGCTTTGCAGAGCTCACAGAGCCTGTGGTAGCGATCCTGAAGATCCAGGGCATTTATTTAGTGGTGTACCTGGACAGCATGGTGATGTGTTCCAACACAACAGTGTTGAAGATCCATTTAAGGAAAGTGGTATCTCAGGTGCAAGCATTAGGTTTTGTTATTAAATCAGAGAAAATCATTGTTATTCCTCACTCAGAGGTTTCTGATTCTGTGATTTATCATAGACTCTGTGAGGCCACAGCTTTACCTTCTGAATGCCACACCAAAGGTGATAAAGAACGAGATCCGGTCTGTACTGAAAGTGGGCAGGTTCTCGATGCACAGGTTGGCCAAGATTGCGTATCTTTTATCTGCATTTATTCAGGATATTTGGCCAGACCCTCTGCATTATCACAATCTGGAGCTCTTCAAAGCGCATCACCTCAGAAAATGCCTCTGCTAATCAGCTGTAATTTCCCTCTCAGATGCAAGGGAGGAGTTTGTTTTGATGGCTCTCCCCGATCAAGTCCTGGGATGGAAAATGTTTATTTGTCCTGGCCCCATGTATCATGTTAGAATTAAATGGCAGCAGACTTGAAATGGGTGCCTGAGGGGGAGATGTCTTGATAATAGGCAAGTGGTCCTTAGATAAAACACAGCATCATATAAATTATTTAGTGCTGGCCATGGATTTGTTTGAGTAAATGCCTGGTTCAGGACATAGTAGATTGTTGCATGTTACTCCCTGTGGATCACATTTCCTCGGCAAGATCCATGAACAAGTTAGAGGTTCATGGTCTATCGGTTTAGCAGATCCACTCAGGGAGTTCTGGCGTTATTTCGTAGACAAGGGGATCGTGGTTCAAGTACTATCACTTCAAGGTTTGGTGAAAGCCACGGTGGATTTGGTCTCCAGATTCCTGCATGACAGAAGCAACTGGATTCTGGATGCTTTGATGTTTCATAACTTTAGTTTGCTTGGGTCCATTTCAAATGCATTTGTTTGGCTTCAGATTAAATTGTATGCTTCACTGTTTTTTTGCGGTTGGAGACCAGATCCCAAAACAAAAGAAGTAGATGCTTTTCTTCAAATTCAGTCGGCTCTCCAGAGGTACTCATTTCCTGCTATGCTGTGATTCTGCAGTCAGATGCTTGATTCAGGCGCGTATGGAGTTCGTCACAAGTGATAATAATGTCCTTTTAATCCTCTCAAGTGTGGTACCTGCAACTTCTGAATCTTGAATTACAGGGTGACTTACAGCTCATGGCCTGGAAGAATACCGGGGATCCTGGTACATCCTGGGACTTACGCAAAAGGCTTTGTCAAACGTCAAGGAGTCTTGGGCGCCATCGACTAGATCTAATTACATATATGCTTGATCAGTCTGGGTAGGCTGGTGTCTGAAGTAACAAATTGGTCCCTTTTGTGCAGCACTGACGAGCTAATTTGTTAGTCTCTATTTGGATGGAAAGGCTTACAAAACAATTAATGCTTATAGGTCTGTGATTTTTGCTGGCGAAGCATGAGTTAGTAGGTAAACATTTACTTTGGGGACCTTTGAAGGACTCTCTGATCATATGAAGGTGCCACCTAAACCCAGATACTCACCGCTATGGAATGTTCAGAGGGGTCTACACTGTTTTCTATCACGGCCAGATAATAACTTTCTATCACTCAGTCAACTTTCTGTAAAATTAATATTACTGTGTATTATTTCTGTTCGAAGGGTGTCTAATGTTAAGGACATTGATATGGAAAACAAATCTTTTTATCCTCAAGGTGTCACTTTTAGTATCTCCAGAAGGACTGAACCTTTGTGAAATTAGTTTTCTATCCTGCTTTTATTCACTGTCCAAAAGTTGTGCATGGTGTGATATTTAAAATGTTATGAAGAACAAACTGCTGCTTTCCATCCATCCTCTGTTTGTTCTCAGATTTTAATTTAATTCAAGAAGCTGTAAATGCCTATTTTACCTTGTACGCTTTCCTGTTGGATTAAATGGGTCATGAGTGAGCTGGGAATTGAAATTTCTGTTTATGAAGCCCATTGGTCAGGGTGACCACCGCATCCAAGGTCTTTACAACTTCGGAGGGCTGAAGGACTTTATGAAAGCAGCACACTGACCTTATGAATCTACTTTAGAACTTTTTGTTATTATCCAATAAAATATGTTTCTCAATCTGTGGTTAATAATCTTTAAATTTGTTGCAATTGAGCCCTAGTCTTGCGATAGAATGTGAAATTCCCCAACGCAACAGGAGATTTAGATCCTATTAAAGACATAGGGGGTCATTCCGACCCCGGCGGTCAAGGACCGCCGGGGCCGGGGTTGGCGGGAGCACCGCCAACAGGCTGGCGGTGCCCCGCAGGGCATTCTAACCGCGGCGGTTTGGCCGCGGTCAGAACAGGAAAGCCGGCGGTGTACCGCCGGTTTTCCGATGCCCTGAGGAATCCCCCATGGCGGCGCAGCTTGCTGCGCCGCCATGGGGGATTCCGACCCCCTCACCGCCATCCTGTTCGCCAGGAACAGGATGGCGGTGAGGGGTGTCGTGGGGCCCCTGGGGGCCCCTGCAGTGCCCATGCCAGTGGCATGGGCACTGCAGGGGCCCCCGTAAGCGGGCCCCACATAGAATTTCAGTGTCTGCATTCCAGACACTGAAATTCGCGACGGGTGCAACTGCACCCGTCGCACCCTTCCCACTACGCCGGCTCCATTCGGAGCCGGCGTCCTCGTGGGAAGGGGTTTCCCGCTGGGCTGGCGGGCGGCCTTCTGGCGGTCGCCCGCCAGCCCAGCGGGAAACACAGAATGGCCGCCGCGGTCTTTTGACCGCGGTGCGGTCATTCGGCGGTTCCCGCCAGGCGGGCGGCTCCCGCCGCCCGCCGGGGTCTGAATGACCCCCATAGTGGTGAAGATTATCCCTTCCAACAGCTGCATTAACCAATCTTTATTCAATTGTCGCAGTTTGAGTTTTCATTGGACCAGAGATGGCCATTTGCTGTTTTTGTTCTCTCTTGGAAATCTGTTATTGTGGGTGTTGTGCCATGCTAATGTACTTACAATGGTCGCCTTTAGGATTGTTTATGGTTCCTGTAGAATGTTATTATTCAAAACTTACCTGAGCCTCCACTGTTTGGTTCAGTTCGCTGGTGTTGCGTTGCTTCCACTGCTGCAGTCGGAACTGGGTGTCCTCCAAGCTGCTGGCACTAGACGTGGGCTCCTCCCTATTCAAATAATCTTGGATTAAATTTTACCTGCCTCTACGGATTCTCCTTGCCACATTTGGCGATGAGCAGCACATCTTTCCAGGGAGTCCGCATTCCGGGGCGAATCATTGCAGGCGACCGAAGTTGCCTTTCGCCTTGGCCGTCACACTCTGCTTGCGAACCCCTGCTACCGCCATGTTCCGCTCTGGACGTCTCGCTCCCGGATTTTCCCAGTGGTCAGCGATGAAGGATTGAAGAAAAAAAAATCCTTTAAATATTGAAGATTCCACATCCATAGCCAAAGGTGTGTGCAGACTGTGTGGCAGCTCAGGTTCACACGCAAGGTCATGAGCATACCTGCAGTTAATACATCACTCTGCGACACACACGCAGAAATGGCCATCTTTGCTCGGGGAACTGAGATTAGATTGTGGTGAAAGTGTCTATGTGACATACACACAGGGGCGGCCATTTTAACTCTGCGAGCTGAATTTAACGTGACGTTAACATTTAATTTGCTGATCTTGTTTTGGCAACATCATGTAACCCCTGTGGTGGCACAGCAATGCGTTTATAGTGAAAAAGAGGCACAATATTATCCTCATTATTTGGACGGCTCAGTTGCAGGTACCATTTTATTTGACAGTGAGCATCATACCTAATTTTGTTAGTTAACTACTTATTGGCTTATTCAAGACAGTTTATTATTCCCAATGGCAAACCAACAACTGCCTACTCAAATTACGCAATTTCTACAGAACCCAGGGAAACCGCCTATTGGCTAGAAAAATTGGTTCTGTATTTTTGAAAATTATTTAGCTGCTATTGATGCCATCAAATTCAAACCTGCAAGGAAAGCAGCATTGTAATTCAGTCATCTGGCGCATGAGGGGCAGCAGGTATTTGATAACCTACCTATCTTGTCAGCACAAGTGGGTGATGGTTGGATGCCTACTCAGAAGCAATCTAACTCCTACGTATCAAATTCTCTGAACATCACAGCGTATTGCTTAAGAGATTTAGGGCCTCATTATGACCCTGGCGGGCGGCGGAGGCCGCCCGCCAGGATGCCGCCCTCCAAAATACCGCGCTGCGGTCAAAAGACCGCGGCGGGTATTACGAGTTTTCCCCTGGGCTGGCGGGCGGTTGCTGAAAAACCGCCCGCCAGCCCAGGGGAAAACGACCTTCCCACGAGGATGCCGGCTCGTAATCGAGCCGGCGGAGTGGGAAGGTGCGACGGGTGCAGTGGCACCCGTCGTGTATTTCAGTGTCTGCAAGGCAGACACTGAAATACTTTGCGGGCGGCAGGGGCCCCCAGGGGCCCCGCGACCCCCCCTACCGCCATCCTGTTCATGGCGGCTTTCCCGCCATGAACAGGATGGCGGTAGGGGGGGTCAGAATCCTCATGGCTGCGGAGCGCGCTCCGCAGCCATGGAGGATTCAAACGAGCAGCGGAAAGTCAGCGGGAGACCGCTGACTTTCCGCTTCTGACCGCGGCTAAACCGCCGCGGTCAGAATGCTCGTTGGAGCACCGCCAGCCTGTTGGCGGTGCTCCCGTGGTCGGTGGCCCTGGCGGCCACCGGCCGCCAGGGTCAGAATGACCCTCTTAATTTCTTCAAGAGGAAGCAATCACCTGATGAAAGTATTGAAGAGTTTATTTCTGGCCTTAGACACTTAGCTTCCACTAGAAACTTTGGTAATGCATTAGACACTTACATTAGAGATCAATTTGTCTTTGCATGTTATTAAAAACAAATCCGTGAGCGTCTTTAGATCAGCAGAGAGCTCACTCTGCTTGAAGTTATTGATCTTGCCAGGGCCATAGGACTTCCCATGATATCAAGCAAACTCATGTCAGTGGAAGCTTCAAGTAGTTCATATACCAATGTCTACTCATGCTCAGGAGAAGAACTCATAAGGGCTGTGTATGTCAAAGGCACGTAAGCTAAGAATGTATCTAAAAATGTTTGTTACAGATGTGGTTCACAGCTGCAGTTGAGCAATTATACAAAGTGTCCGGCTTTAGGTAAAAGGTGCAACAAATGTATAAAAGTAGGCCATTTTCAAGCGGTTTGCAAAGGGGGCAAACCATCATTCAAAATCCATAGTGTGGATGTGAGTATAGATGAGTGTATGTCTGATTTATCTAAAGTACAGTTATTGGTTCACTCACCAACTCTTCTTCAGAAGATTCTGATATCAACATGTTAAGCGGATATGCTAATGAACCTTGGTGTGAAATCACCATTGGTAAAATCAATATCAATATGATGGCTGGTTAAGGTGCCCCTATTACAGCCTTATCCGATGTTTGTTTTTATCAACACTGGAGTAAGGACATGCCTCTTCGAAAACCTGATGTCCATCGTAAAGCCTTTGGAGAGCAGGATATTGATTTGATTTGTTGGGGTACTTCCAGGAGTCGGTTACCTGCATTGGTAGAACAACAGTTACTAAGGTGTATGTCACTATTAAAGGCAGGAATTTGATTGGTTGGCAAGACTTGGCAAAGCTCGGTCTCATGTTAATCCCTGGTTCTGAACACCAGTAGTAACTACTGACTCCTTTTTAGCTAAATGGGGTCCCAAACAGTTACATGGTGACATATCTCTTTCTCTAGTACATTTCCCATCATCAGAAGTCAACAAATCCTCACCCTCTACTAATGGGGCCATCACAGAAGTTTTAGAAAAGTTCAGAGATGTTTTTTGTAACAATATTGGGTCCGCGATTACCTTAAAAAAATACTGCAAAAAGTAGCAGTAGACGGAGTTATGAAATCTACTGATTCCGCTGAGTGGGTAAGCCCCATTGTTGTAGTATGTAAAAAGTCTGGGGAGCTCAGTTTTTGTGGACTTATGCACACTAAACAAAAACATTATTATTGACTGCCACCCCCTTCCCAAGTTGCAAGAATTACTAACACATTTGGGGCGTGCCAAATTCTTTTAGCTGATTGATATACAATCAGCATACCACCAAATTCCGTTTGCAGAGGAGTCTCAAGATTTAACCATCTTCATAACACCTTTTGGTGCGTTCAAATTGCTACACCTTCCATTTGGGCTAGCTTCTGCTGCTAGCGTATTTCAAAAAGTCATGGATGTCATCCTGAAGGGTATTGTAGGCGTACAAGCTTTCCAGGACAATGTTCTTATTTTTGGTAAAAATGTTCAAGAACATAAGGAAATTTTAAGAAAAGTTTAAAAAAAAATCAAAGATATTGGTATCACACTGAGGTGACAAATGTCAGTCTCTAGTACAAAATCTGGATTATTTGGGTCAATATATTTCCAGTGAGGGAATTAAATCCATATTTTGTTTGGTGCAAGCAATTTTGGATAGTACTCCCGCTTTATAAAGCGGTATGCCTTTAGTATCCAACCACTACGTTGTCAATAAAAAAGGTGTCAAGTTCATCTGGAGTGAACATGCTGAACAAGCTTTTTCTAAACTCAAAACACATCACTTCTGCTCTATCCCCATTTGATCCTGATAAAAGATGTTTTGTAACCGCTGATGTCCGCCAAATTGGGCTGGGTGCTGTCCTCTCACAGTGGGTGGGTGGTAAAGAACGCACTGTGGCATTTACGTCTCGGATCCTAAGTCAACCTGAAACTAATTACTTTACCATAAACCGGAGGCACTTGCGTGTTGTTGGGCAGTAGAGAAGTTTAGAACCTTTTTGTGGGGTACTAACTTTAAAATGTTTACAGACTACAAACCTCTAATTTATTTGTTGAATGGAAACATCACTGGTAGGGCATCAGCTAGGTTGGTCGGGCTACTTGCACACCTCAGGAGTTTTCTTTTACCATCAAGTATATCCCAAGAGGTAGAAACAGCAGGGCTGCCTTTCTTTCCAGAATGCCATTGGAAGTTGATGAGTCAACAGTTCAGGATGACGATGTTGATTGTGTAGTGGCATCACTGGAAGACTTATTGAAAGGAAATGGGGCTATTTCTAAATCTGAATGGTTGCAAGCCCTTGATTTTGATCAAGATTTGAAGAAAGTAATGAAGCATGTGAAGGAAGGTTGGCCTGAAATGAGAAACTTGGATATTGGTGATAGCCCCTTGGAAAGATTTTAGAAGAAGTTGCTATTGTTAATGATTGTTTAATGTGTCAAGATCTTTGTATTTCCCCATCTACCATTAGGTCTAAACTCATCAATCTAGCACATGAAGGGCATCTAGGCATTGGTGGCACGTGCACAAATCTGAAACAGTATTACTGGTGGCCCTCAAAGGATAGCCAAGTAATTGAATGGATCAATTCTTGTGGAGTATGTCTTAATTGTAACAAACATTGGGAAACTGTAGGATCACCTTTGTATGTGGTTCTCCTACCTGAGAATCCCTGGGACAAGGTAGCTCTAGATTTTGTGGGACCTTTTGAGATGTTAACATCTGACAAAAATGTTTTAATTGTTCTAGTGGATTACTTCTCAAAATGGGTGTATTTTGAGTTTGTATGTAGTCCCAAAACTATTACAGTGATATATATTTTTTAAAGAATGTCTAAATGGAAGGTGCCCCTTCAACCAGTCACCGAAAAAGGGACACACTTCATCTCATTACTATTGAAACAGATTATTGGATTACATCACATGACTCATCACATCACACATCTTCAAGTGGCCTTATATTCACCTGCATCCAAAGGCCTTGTGGAGAGGATGAATAGATTTTTGAAGGAGGGGATCTAGACTGCTTTGGCAATGGGCATTGATGTAGAAGTGTTCTTGATGCAAAATTTGGGTTTATTTAACCACACCTCATAGTATCACAGGGGTTTCTCCATTCATATTGTTGAAGAAAAGAAGACACAGATCTTCTTTGTGTCCTGATTGGCTGAAAGGTTATGTTGCATTAAATGATTGGGAAACTGACTTATGTAAGAGGGTAACAGCCAATGTTGAAGCTCAGCAGAATTGTTTAATAAGAAGCATAATGTCAAAGACATGGTGCTTAATGATAGAGATTGGGTGCTTCTCAAGAAACTCTACAGAATTAAGAAAGGGGAATCCAAATTTATGTCACCCAAAAGAATTGTCAAAGTTTCCAAAGGAGCAGTTCTTATTGCTGGTAAGGGATGGTGGAGTAGATGTCATGTGGTGAAAGTGTTGTCTGAACAAACCCACATATTCAATTCTAAATTTGATGATGGGCGAAATGTTCATGATGAGGTTGGGTGTTCTTGGTGGATTAACATCCCTGATGGGAATGGTGGCTTACCTATGATTGAACTGGCTAGTGTTTCTAAAGGGAGACCCACTGTTTGCACCGATAGAACATTGCACACCAATCAGGTAACAGCGGAGTGTTGTGGTATGGAACTGAACAAAGAAAATGAAGATGGTGTTACTATTTTGAGACCTGTACGCAAAACCAATGTGCCTATTAGATTTAAGGATTTTGATATGGGTTAGCATTGCTTCTCATAAACCCTTAGTGTTAAGTTTATTATTTCCAGATTTGTAAGTTAAATTGTTATTTTACTTTTCCATTATGGTTTAATTTATTGTTTTGTGTTGAGAAAGGGGAAGGTGATGTAGTGCCATGCTAATGTATTTACTGAATTTGCATGCAGGATTGTTTATGGTTCCCTGTAGAATGTTATTGTTCAAAGCTTACCTGAGCCTCCATTGTCTGGTTCACTACGCTGGTGCTGCGTTGGTTCCACTGCTGCCAGTTGGTACTTGGTGCCCTCCACACAGCTGGCACCCGCTGTGGGCTCCCTTCTATTCAAATAAACTTAGATTGAATCTTACCTACCCCTACGGATTCTCATTGGGACTTCTCTTCTACTGGTTTAAGTCTGAGTAACTTTGATCTTTATTGTTCCATTTCCAGTTTTCAAGTACTGGACTGCTCTCAGAGACAAAGAAGAGGAAGCGATGAATGAACCTTCAGCATTGATAGTGTGCAAGTGATGTCAGGGGTCAGATTATGATGTCATTGGTTGTAGAGAGCTTAGAGCAGTTAAAGACTGTTAAAGTTACTGTTAAGAAGCAATCTTGAATGGTGTTTTTTTCTTTTTAATTCAGTTTGTTGCTCGACTTTTCAGTGCAGAAGTGTAGCCTTACACGTCATCTCCTTATCTTTGACAGTATGTAAACCTCCTTTCACAATAGTGGGGGCTATTTCACATTCTAACATGGCCAAGATTTGAGGGACCTCTTGCTGGAATGGAGGCAGAGATACTGCTATGTGATTGGCAGTATTCTGACTTCCATCCCCACTTTGTAATTGTCTGATGGGAAGATGAAGGTGGACCAATGAAAGATCGAAGTTACCTCCAAAGTTAAAATAAAGGCCATATCCTTTAGTCTGTCCAGTCCCCTTCGCTGTCACTCCACTAAAGCTGCCTGCTACTGACTCCATCACTTCTGTTCATTCACTGCAGTCAATCACTTCATTCTTGTAACACAATCTAAGGTCTGCTGGGACATTCCAATGCCTTGATTCTTACCTCACCTAGACCATCACCCTCACTATGCCTCAGCCAGAGGTGCAAAATCTGAGGTCTTCTGGGACACCACAACCCCTTGATACTTACCTCACCTAGCCCATCACCCTCACTATGCCTCAGCCAGAGGCTCAAAATCTGAGGTCTGCTGGGACACCCCAACCCCTTGATACTTACCTCACCTAGTCCATCACCCTCACTATGCCTCAGCCAGAGGTGCAAAATCTGAGGTCTTCTGGGACACCGCAACCCCTTGATACTTACCTCACCTAGCCCATCACCCTCACTATGCCTCAGCCAGAGGCTCAAAATCTGAGGTCTGCTGGGACACCCCAACCCCTTGATAATTACCTCATCTAGTCCATCACCCTCACTATACCTCAGCCAGAGGCGTGAAATCTGAGGTCTGCTGGGACACTACAAGCCCTTGATACTTACCTCACCTAGTCTATCACCCTCACTGTGCCTCAGCCAGAAGCGCAAAATCTGAGGTCCGCTGAGACATCCCAACCCCTTGATACTTACCTCACCTAGTCCATCACCCTCACAATGCCTCAGCCACAGGTGCAAAATCTGAGGTCTGCTGGGACATCCCAACCCCTTGATACTTACCTCACCTAGTCCATCACCCTCATTATGCCTCAGCCAGAGGTGCAAAATCTGAGGTCTGCTGGGACACCACAACCCCTTCATTCTTACCTCACCTAGTCCATCACCCTCACTATGCCTCAGCCAGAGGTGCAAAATCTGAGGTCTTCTGGGACACCACAACCCCTTGATACTTACCTCACCTAGCCCATCACCCTCACTATGCCTCAGCCAGAGGCTCAAAATCTGAGGTCTGCTGGGACACCCCAACCCCTTGATAATTACCTCATCTAGTCCATCACCCTCACTATACCTCAGCCAGAGGCGTGAAATCTGAGGTCTGCTGGGACACTACAAGCCCTTGATACTTACCTCACCTAGTCTATCACCCTCACTGTGCCTCAGCCAGAAGCGCAAAATCTGAGGTCTGCTGGGACATCCCAACCCCTTGATACTTACCTCACCTAGTCCATCACCCTCACTATGCCTCAGCCAGAGGTGCAAAATCTGAGGTCTGCTGGGACACCACAACCCCTTCATTCTTACCTCACCTAGTCCATCACCCTCACTATGCCTCAGCCAGAGGTGCAAAATCTGAGGTCTTCTGGGACACCACAACCCCTTGATACTTACCTCACCTAGCCCATCACCCTCACTATGCCTCAGCCAGAGGCTCAAAATCTGAGGTCTGCTGGGACACCCCAACCCCTTGATAATTACCTCATCTAGTCCATCACCCTCACTATGCCTCAGCCAGAGGTGCAAAATCTGAGGTCTGCTGGGACACCACAACCCCTTCATTCTTACCTCACCTAGTCCATCACCCTCACTATGCCTCAGTCAGAGAGCAGTGCATGCGCCTGGGAGTCAGTGGAAGGAAACTGTGAAGGTGACAGGGACAGAGAAAGGCAGACTTCTCGGTCCGAAAACACTGCATGTGGTTAAACACATCCAGCCAGGTGTATCAAGCGAATTTGCATTCGCAAACGGTGCGAATGGCCGTTTGCGAATGCAAAAATGCCTTTCATTATGTATGAAAGGCATTTGCTATGCAATTTTAAGGAATCTCTAAAATAGCGATCCTTAAAATTGCGACCCCGTTTAGAGAATCGCAAATTGCGATTGTCTAAATAAGAAATCGCAAAAAAGGAATCCTTATTTGCGATTTCTTAAGCACATGTATCAAGCTTTTCCTTAATGCGAATTGGGCATTAAGGAATCGCAATTACCACCAAGTAAAACTTGGTGGTAACCCTGTGCAAATTAATTTTTTTTATTAAAAATGCATTTTTAAAATTGACATGTAATGCACACATGCCCCTTTGGCATGTGTGCGCCTTACATGTCCTCAAATATTATTTTTTTGGGGTGCAGCAGAGGGGACCTTAGGACCCCAGCACCCTGGGGTTTTGCATTTCCTAAATTGCGAATTCCAGTTAGGAATTCGCAATTTGGGAAATGCAAAAAATTTGCAGTTATGGCCTACAGGGCCATAGGTGCGAATGGGCTCAGAATCGCTATTTGTGATTCGGTAAAAGCATTTGCGATTTTTAAGAAATCGCTATTACCGAATCGCAAATATGATACATACCATTTTGCGAATCAGAAATAGCGATTTCTTAAAAATCGCTATTAGATATTCGCAAAGTGGTTTCTTCATACATCTGGCCCATCATTCCACAGACCTGCTGCCAGGACTCTGGGTCCTTTGTAAACTGAATGCTGAGGCAATTGTCATCAAATGACTTCATGGTGGATTCACTTATGTGGGACACATGTTTGAAGTGGGATTATTGGTTGACAAGGTTTAAGCATCCTTTCGGGTAAAGGAGGGCCAGATTGTGAATTACGCCTCACTGTCCACAACGGCCCAATTTGTGTAGTTCTTGCCAGGGGTAGTAAGTGCTAAGTAAATACACAAAACATACCATATGCAGCCCATTGAGTCCAAAGTGCTGGAATAGGCATTGTACCAATCTCTGGACCATCAAGCAGTGTCTTTTATATATAGAGTAATACAGATCATGACCAAGGAATCCAGCTGACAGATGGAGAATGGGATATATAAACATGTTAAGACACTTTACCTAAATGCAAGGTTTAAACAGTATATTCATGCACATAACATATCACAGACTGGTTGTGTTGCAATACATTTACCTCAAAGGTACAAATGCTTGTCCGAGATGTCACGAAGATAGAGCAGGATACATACATATGATGTGGTCTTGTCATGTATTTGTTGCGTACTGGATGAACGTGGTTTATAGGTGCAGGGCCGTCTGGGGCACACTGCTGAATGTGATATTAAATATTATATTGTTAACCTGCACCCAAAATCATGTAAAGGAAAATCTGATATCAATTGGCCCCCCTTTTCCTTCTGCTTGCTCGCAGTACACTTGCCATACATTAGCTTCAGGTGGCTTGCCTTCCATTGAATCTATGGTATGAAGATGTATTGGAATCACCATAGCTGAGGAGCTACATTTGCTTAAAACCAAAAGTGACTCAAAAGTTGCTTCCATAGTTTCTGCTCTTCACAGCATCTTGTGGTAACTAACCCCTTCTGGAAGAAGTGTCCTGGAAATTGATGGGGGCAATTTTCCATCACAAAAATGCACTGATCTTTGTAACCATTTTATAAAGTGCAATTTGCCCAGTAATACAGAGGCAGAATGAGTACTGTGTTGCATAGCTGTAATTAGACCTGGGCGGCGTTCATGGAGTCCAACTCCACGGAATTCCACGGAGTTGAATAAAAGAACTCAGTGGAATTCAGCAGAGGCGGTGTTTTGTGACCTGTGGAGTCCTGAATGCTCCCGATCTCGAAAGCGCTAAGCAGGGTCAGGCCGTGTCAGCCAGGACTGACCCTAATTAGCACTTCCGAGATTAGGCGCACTCAGGAGAGGGCTGTAGGCAGGGAAAGCTGCTGTTTCAGGCCTCTTGTGCACAGGATCCACGGTTGTCCGATCATCCCAGGTCTACAAATACTAACTTGAATCTGCCTTGCCCATCAACTTTGTGGCAACAAACCCTAATTGGGAAGCACCAATGGAGAATTACAGCAACTCTTGTTGACCCTCAGGTGCAACTTGTGTGGAATACTCTTGGGTATCCACATCTGGTACAGGCTGGTACAGTTATTGCCTAGCATAGCAAATGAGTCCCATGCAACATCAGTACCATCGGAATCTGCATATTGCAGTACTGCTTCTCTTTTAATCTTATTGTATGTGCCGTTGTTGTTCAGGATACTTTATGTGTTCAACCCACCACCTATGTGCTGATTGTTGGTGCTATAGGAAGTTGCCTGGTATTGTGTGCGGATGTGTGATGTCCGCTCTGGTCGACCTACAAATGAAAGCTACATCACATAACATAATCGTCCCAGCTCCCGCTCTCTACACTCCTAAGCCTCCAGAAGTACCAGCCACTCTTCCTTTTCAATATCCTCCTTCTACAATGATATCCTAACAAAGAGGGGATGTGGACAAGATTGAAGGATAGCAGGTTACCTCCTCCCATTCCTGAATGGATGCATTAAATGTTCCCATCTACGTATGTTTGGGATTGGCGTAGTCATCAAAAGGGGGGTTCCGCAGTCTTATATGGTAGGTATGCCTACTCATGATCTATCATCAATTCAGGCCACAAATAATGTCCCATGTGCAACATCGACCCACTCCACCCCTCCCATTACAGCTTTTACTATGTAAACACAACTTAGTCATGCCTATTCAATCGTTAGCAGTAAACGTTTCAGTGTCTGCATGACTGTAATGTACAAAAGCATGTCTGTTTTCTCCTGATTCTAGTAAGTTTATATTTCACCATCAATGTCTGTTTGGTAACCTTCAGTCATTATCCTCACATCCAGACCATTCTCTGTGTTCTCATTCTTCTCCTGCTCCTGTGCCATATTCTGTTGATCTGCTTGTTTCTGTGTATTAGTAGGACGCCAATGTTTCCCAAGGAGTTGATTCTTTCTTTCATACTGATCTAGGGGTCTTATCAGAATGGTCTGTTTTGATAGGTATTCCTATTTTTAGGCCTCACCTGCAACAGCACATACACTGCATGCATTCTCGCTTGCAACAGATAGTGTATACAACACTGGGATTGTAGCCACCCATTGCTTACCAGTTGTCGGCTTCAATGGCACTTATTTTCAGCCTCCTACTCGAGCAGCACAGACCGGCTTCATTTCCTTTTCTTTCCTCTGGAGCATGGACCGAGTACAGATTGCTTCAGCTTGATTAGGGTCCTTCTGTTGCTGGCATTGTGATTTTTTAGGTCGAAGCCTACCGCACAGTGCCGCTGGCTGGTTTGGTAACAACATCTCAGGGACATTCTGAAAGCTTTCCTGAGAATGCATTTTGTCCACTGCTTACCATTGGCTTTGTGTTTTGTAACTCACATTACTTGCTTTCTGTGTGCTGGCTTTATTTGTTTTAGGCTGTCCACTCTTTGCTACAACACTCTACGACACAACACTCTATAACACTACTCCACTCTATGCCTCTTTACTCCACTCTATGCCAGTCCACGCCACTGCACTCTATGCCACGCCACTCTATGCCACTTCACTCTGACATTGCACTTCAAGCAACTCCACTCTATGCCACTCCACCCTAAGCCACTCTATGCCACTCTACTCCACTGTATGTCACTCTACAACACTCTACTCCACTCTATGAGACTCTACGCAAATCCTTCTATAGCACTTTATTCCACTCTACTCTATGACACCCTACTCAACTCTTCTCCACTATGCCATGCTAAGCCACTCCATTCTATTACTCTATGCTATTCCACTCTATGACACTACTCCACTCTGTGCCACTCCACTATACTCCACTCTACCCCACTCTATTCCACTCTACAATACTCCACTCTGCAAAACTCTACTCAACAACACTCCACTTGACGATACTCTACTCCACTGTACGCAACTCCTTCTATGCCACTCCATGACACTTTATTGCACTCGATGCCACTCCATTCATCTCTTTGACACCTTACCCCGCTCTTCGCAACTCCACTCTATTGCACTCTAGTCCACTGTAAGCCTCTCCACTCTATGTCCCACCACTCTATACCACTCTGTGACACTCTACTCCCTTCATGACACTCCACAACACTCTGGGCCTCATTATGACATTGGTGCTAATAACCGCCTACTGCCGTGGCGACGGCCGCCAAAAGACCGTCTCCGTGGCTACCAGCCGTCAGCCGGATTATGATCATAGCCAGATTTCCGCCATAAGGATGGCGGAAATCCGGCTATGGTCGTGCCTGTAGCAGCGCCACGCCAGCAGACCGCCGCAGACCGTATAATGACCTATGATACAGCCTGGTGGGGTTCTGCTGGTGGCCGCTGCTGCTGGCAGCAGCGCCCCATCCAGTCTCTGTCAGAGGACCCCCTCACAAAAGGTAAGTCGGGTGCTCCGACAGGGGAGGGGGGTGTTGTGTGGGTGTGTATGTGTCTGTCTGTGCGTGCATGAATGCGGGTGTGTGATGCGTGTTGTCTGTATGTGTGTGTATGGATGTGTGAGTGGGTGTATGTTGTGATGTGTGCATGCATGTGTGCATGTATGTATGTCAGTGTGTGTGGATGTGTGTGTGAATGGATGTCTGCATGTGTGCTTGAATGTGAGAATTAGTGTGTGCATGAAGGTGAATGAATGATGGGGGGTCTGGAGATGGAGGGTGGTTGAGGGGGAAACCTGGGGAGGGGGTGGGGAACCCCCATCAGTGACAGGGAAGGAATTCCCTGGCACTGATGGTGTCTACCGCCATGATTTTCATGGTGGTAAGGATACCACGAAAACCATAGCAGCAGGCGGGGTCATAATTCCGCTGACGGGCTAGTGACGGCCGTCTGACTGGAGACTGAAGTCTCCAGCCCGGCAGTCGTTACCGCCGTGGCGGACAGTGTGGTACATTGGTGGTTTGGCTTGGGCCAAACCGCCAATGTCATAATGTGGGGAAAAGTACACCCAGTCTGTTGGCAGTACTTTTCCCCATTTTACCGCCATCTGCCGAGGTCATAATGACCCCCTCTATGCCACTACACTCTATGACACTCTAATCCATTCTATGCCACTCTGGACCGCTCCACTCAATTCCTCTCTGCTCCACTCCATGCTACTCCACTGTATGGCTCTCTACTCCACTCCATGCCCCCCCCCCACTTTTCACCCTTCCAATCTACTCCCACCACGCCACTCTACACCACCCATGACACTCCTTGCTATGCCACTTAGAGACACTCTATGCCACTCCAACAGGCTCCACTCTACTACATGTGCAAAAAGAACAGATGATGGACGGAATGCTGAACAATGCAAACATTCACCCTCAGACACACAAATCTGGGTTTAATCCATTCTTTTTTTGCTCACCACGCCAACCCAGTTTGGAGCCGCCATATGCAAATCAGTCTTGACCCTGTGCCCCATGGGAACAGTCCAACCTGAACTGCCAAGCCAGGTCCTCCCTGGACCGGAAACAAGCATCCTGGGACCGGTTTCAGGGTACCACCCTTTATCAGCCAGGCTAGCTTGAATCTAGTGGCGCAGTGAGCATGGGACCCACATCTGGGCGTCTACTCTACTCCACTCTACACACTCCACAACACTCCACTCTATGAAACTCCACTCACTTTTAGCCATGCTGAACAGCAGCCACACTGTGGCAAGGGCAAGACCTATTAGCTTTGCCAGTGTTTGTTTCTTCTTCCTGTCATGTTACTTCTTTTTTTATTCTTGCCGTCATGTTGCTGTATGTAAATGTGTCCTCTGCATTCTTTGTACCTTATACATGTGTGCTGTATACCTACTGTGGCTAAACAGGTTTTCTCTGCATTCTGTACACCGCGTCCTTGTGTATTACAAGTATGATGTATGAATATGGACTCTGCAGTCTTGAAGCATCAACATGTGGATTCTGTACATTCTGTATGTATGCATGTGTGTTGTCTGAACTCTAAACACCATTTAGGCTTGTGTGATCTGCTCATGCTGTATATAACCATGATGGTGTCCTTTTTAGCAGACACCTTCCCTTTTCCAAGAGGCATGCATAGCCTTTCCCTGGTTCAAGGTGGATGAAACAGGGTGCTTTCCTTCTCTAACGAGACTGGACTGTGTGTTGAGTTCTGAGATTGTTTTCACATGCAAACTTTGGGAAAGCCAATAGGTCCTGCCCATTTGAGAGATACTGACTTTGCTAATGTCTTTTAGCCATGTTGGAGAGCAGCATGGCTGCTGTGCAGCATGACTAAAAGTTACAAAAAAGCACTATAAAAGTTATTTAAAAAATGCTATGATGCTAAAAGTGAAAGAAAATGCTTATAGCACTTTTTAAATATCTTTTAGCCATGTCTCCTAGAAGCCATGCTGATCTATAAATTAGCGAAAAGGCATTGGCAAGCCAACAGCTTGCCTCACATAGGTGAGACCTGCTGGCTTTGCCAATGCTTGATGTACCAGAGGTTGTAGGTGGCCACCTTCCTCGACCCTGCTGCAAGCACCCTTGGAGTCTCGAAGAAGAAGATCCCTTGTGGAGTCAGTTTTAGTTTGGCCAGAAGCTTTGTAGAAGCCTGTAGTCCAGCTGAATGGCATGTAGCTTCTGCTTTTATCCTTGGAATGTTTTATGTTGTTCTTGTACTTGTTTAGTGTAGTTAGCAGTGGCAAAACACTAGCCCCTGCAGCCTCTGCTGTGTGAGGGGCGCTGAGCACCAAGGGGCCTCCTCAGCACAGCTGGTACTGTGCACAGGCAGTGGGCTCCTAGCCTGAGAGTTCCTTACTAGGTCTGGGAAGGTGGGGGCCCCCTCCATATACTTTGCATGGGTGGGCCTTAAGTTTTGTTACACCACTGGTAGTTAGGGAACAGAATTTTATTCAGAGAATCTTATTTTAAATTTTCTTGGCGATGAGCCATGCAGAGGCTGTTAGCTTGAGCTGCCTAATTCGGTAATTTGGTGATGATTGCTCTAGGTGATGCGCCTAGCGGTGGTTTTGTGTAGACCCGTGTGCTTGCTCTAACACGAAGCAGACAGATACCTCTTTCTTGGATTCCTATGATTCCAACCATTTTTTTTTTAAAGTTCAATTTTAGTACATTCTACACCCTCCAGTATTCCCACCAAGCTTATATTATTTCCTCTTGTGCATTCTTCTGTGTCATCCGCTCCTCCCCAGTGCACTTGGATTCAGTCTATAGGTGGGTTATTTCATACACAAATGCGTTGTTTTCTCTTCTGCCTTGGATAAACTTTCTTCTTCTGCAGAGGTGATTCCTTCGACTACCCCCTGTAAGCCCTGATGCACTAGTGTCCTGTCTCTAAATTGACTGTTATTTCCACCCTGAAGCATGAATTTAACACATTCAGTTAGGATTCATCAAGATGGGGACATTAGGCAAAATTATTACGAGAACTCCTGGTCCCTCGTCCCACGCCAGGCATTTAAGAATATTAATAACCCAATCATGTGATTGAACGGAAGCTACAGATGGGTTGAACCTTTGCTGCTGGTAAGTACCTTTTTCTGCTGTAGCTTGCAAATCCACTGAAAAATGAACTGCCTCACAGTGAAAACAGAAGTTCAATGTTGCAGAATGGTGAAAAATGTATAGACTGTTGAGGGTCTATCCTGGAGCAAGCAGACAAAAAGTGCGCTCACAAATTAAAATGTGTCCTAATCTCCCTGATAGAGGGAGGAAATCTAATGTAGGAAAGTGAATACACAGAATCCTTTAGGTGAAGATTAATTTTATTTTAAATTATGTGGTGTTTCAGAAGTTTTGTGATTGGGCTCACCAGAACTGTAATAAATATTCACAGATAGCTGTTCAAAAACTGCTAAAATTACAAAAAATCTTTTAAAACAGATTGTATGGCTCATTAATTGAGGATGTTCTGGTTAAAAAGAAATAATCAAAAATAGCACCACAGCTGAACTTTGAAAACAGATGTGTTTATTTTTGTTTTCACTGGGAAAGGCTCTTCCTAACTCGGCCCAGCTGACATACCCTCGGCTACCGTCTGATTATCTTGCACCTATTTTCAATTCGTGCGAACAGAGGATCGTGACTCATGCTTGGTTTTTGCTCGGGAGGCAGAACATAGATCAGTTTTCTGTTTGAAGCATGCCATCCTTCTGCTTTCTCACGGATGCGATGAGCAGAAGATAGGGCGTTGAGAGGAGCTTCCCTGCTTTCACTTCCTGTCTGCTCATCTGCAGACAAGGGGGAGAAAGCTCATCAAGCATGTCATGTGGCCTGATGTACCAGGAGCACAGCACAGGCCAATAGGTCTGGTTTTAAATGAATGTATGGTACTATAAAGCATACAAGTAAATTGCATGGGATTGGATATGTATCTGTGTGGATACAAATAACTGTTGAATAATATTGGTGTAGGTTAATAGGGCAGATGGCTGCTGCACTGTCAAGCCAGACCTAAACATGTAGGTTAATGCCCTCTTTCTGCTGCTGCCAGAGAAAAACACCATAAATTACATTGTTATCTAAGACACTTTCATAATATTACAATTTCATGTGTGTGCCCCTGAGAGCTCAAACTCGGGCAGCTGAAGAAATAAATCAAATGATCACAGCTGTGTGGATGGTATGCACTTTTTTATGGAAGCACACAACTTCTGCCCAATTGAAACATGTACTCCTGGTTCCCAGCAAGTGGCAGGAGCCAAAGCCCCTTTCTGGGCGAGACTCTGGACGAGACTCTGGGCGGCTGCACTTTACCTATCTTCCCTGTAAAGAAATCAGCAAAATAACGTGTCACCCATTCCGAGACAACCTCTGGTATGAAGACTTAGACTACTATGTCGTTCCTACAATGACCACTGAGCACTGCACAAAGTCTGTAGAGGATGATGACTACTGGATATATACTGCACAGTGCGTGCTGGAGGCAACGGTTATTGCATCATGTCTGCTGGGGCAAATTACTATTGCACAATGTAGAGGGCAATTAATTTATTGTGGGAAACAATTGCTGCCTTAGTGCCATTTTTAGGGTCGAGTGCAAAGCGCTCTGTCCCTGGTGTAATCTATCTATGAGCTTTTAACCACGCCCATCGGTTTGGTTGGTTTGTAGGCTTTCCTTTTACAATTCACTTCATTTCATTAGTGAAAGGCATGCATACGTCATGCCTTTTCCAGTGTTTAGCCGTCCTCGAGCGCACTGGCCAACTACTGAATACAGGCTCCATGTTTTCCATATGGTTTCTGGACTACTTTTACCTTTATTTTGCCGGCAGCGCGATCTCGTTGGGCAGTAGTCATGCGCTTTGCATGACATCGACCGTGTTACATGGCTAATTGCATTTTTGCCAGTTACATGGATAATTGCACTTTCACCTATATGTTTCACTGCAAGAGAACTTCTGTTTCCTTTTGTGTGTCTCTGTCACGCTTCATGGTGGCCATGGGCATGCTTATGTGAAACTTTTACTTTTCAGTTTATGTAGCAACTCTGAATTTGGAAAGAAATGCACGACTCACAATTGACAGTTGCCCAAATGAAGCAAAAATATTTCATCACTTTTACTTGAGCTCAGCCATCCTCCTCATAACATCAGGTTCTATTGTCCCCTATCACCAAGTAACATAGGGTATTCTCAACTCCACAAGAGTGTTTCCAATTCAGTTGGTTGTCATTTGGGTTAGCATCAGCTGCTGCTGTATTCCAAAAGATAATGTAAACCCTTTCTAAAGGATTTAATGGCATAAAGTATTTTCTGCATGATATTTTAGTCATGGTGTCCACTGAGTGGGGTGGAGTTTGCAAAAGAAGAGGCACCACACCCATAAGCAGTACGAATAGTAGCCCTACACATATGAGGGCCATGATAACCTTTGCTATTTAGTTTCCACAGGTATCCCAGAAGGACATCGGCACCATTGGGTATTATTTCAATGTATTTAGGTACACCACACCATACCATAGAGCATTCAGTGTTATTGCCTTTACTAGTGGTAGTCAATCAAGGAGTGACATTAGGGAGTCCACCTTGGTCCCGAAGAGGAGTCTAGGGGTTAGACTCTGAAAAATGTAGACATGAGGTAAGGTACATAATTTACCCCACCTCCAAAACCCCTTTTTAACCATACAGCCCCTGTGAGACATATTAAATTAGTAGTACCACCCAGAGGCAGGTATTTTTAAGTAAATTAAGACCCCACCACTCTTATCCCTCTCTAAATTCAAATTGATGAAACCACAACAGTGCTCCCACGTATTCCGTTGGTCGTAGCACGCCCCGTTCATCAGCAGAATGGGAGAAAACCCAATGATGAAGCATGCCACCAAGGTGTAATCCTGTTGGGTGAGGGTTTTTCACACACAAATTGTTTTTTCTTTCGCTTGTCCACCCTGTGGAATCTCTTTTTGGCTGGGCCTTTTTGTAATGTTATAGGGGCTATAAGGAGGACAGACTCAGCCCTACAAAAACCTCCTTCTCCCTCTTTGTTATCGTCCACTGAAAAGGAACACAATCCCAGGCTAGAAAAAGTGTAATGTATTGTGGAAAAGAATGTGTTAATTTTAGAAATGTCAGTGCAAAGTGCAAATCTGCACAATAAAGTATAACATAAATGGGTCACAAAATAGGTAAGGAGGAGATCGGACCGAATATAAAAATAGCGAAGGCTCTTAAACAAGCACTTGCTCAGCAAATCAAGGTTGACCCTAGGCCATTGTTGGGCTGAGGTGAATGTTACTCAAAGTAGGAATCAGGTAAACTAATTTGCTAAAAAATCACAGATATATACATATATATATGGGTTTTTGTTCAGTGAATTTCTAAATTTTTCTTGAACGGAAAGTAATATTATTACCGTTACCACCGCCAACCCCCCACGGCGGCCAATACCCTAGGAGCACAGTCTTTTGCTCTGCGCGACATGGGGTTGGCCTAAAAAAAAAAAAATCTATGTTAACTAGGTCCTAACTTCTCTACAGTCACTGTGTAATAAATGTATACCACCTTCTGATGATAGCCTGTCGTTAGCTATAGTTAGGACCTAATTTCTATTGGAATAGCATTTTTTTTTGCCTTTAACTTTGGCGCAGTTTGACAAATCATCACAACATTTCGAAAACTAGTTTGCCACTCATTTCAGCCTCTGTAAAGAAAGTTTCCAGGTGATTCATCAAGTGCAGACCGAGAAAAAGGGGGATCTCAAAACATGTTTTCCCCATTCAATTTCCACATGGAGTTTGAACACAATTACAGTCCAAACTGCTGGACGGATTTACACCAAATTTGGCAGAATGCTAGATTTTGGCCCAGAAAGGATGCTTTTTGTAATTTTGTGTAAATGGATTCAGAAGGTTTGGGGCTATTAAAGGAAAATATGTATGTCTAGCTAAGGACACGAATCCTCTGCTGATCCATCTGTGGGGGATCTGCAGATCCTGAGCCCAAAGAAAGGCCCGGACTGGCTGACCGCAACATGAGAGAAAAGTAGCAGCCACCATTATGTTTATTGGTTGGCTCTGGGGGGGAAAAAAAGATGAAAAGTGAAATAAGGGGTCAGGGTAGAGGTATCCTGACCCATAGGCCAGATGGAGGGTCTCTGAGGGATGCAAAGAAATTGCCCCAAAAAATGTTTTGTGAGCTACACGGGTGATCCACGGAACCACTGTGGTGATCAGCTTGGCCCCCAGTGTAACTTTGTGATGGATCCGCAGATCTTAAGCCCAATAAAAAATAAATAAACACACTTACATACTCACTCACTAAAATGCCACTGCACGCGGCCAAAGGCTGTGCACATCGTATGGTTGGGTGCATGCTGGG
Organism: Pleurodeles waltl; assembly: GCF_031143425.1. Classification (NCBI taxonomy): domain Eukaryota; kingdom Metazoa; phylum Chordata; class Amphibia; order Caudata; family Salamandridae; genus Pleurodeles; species Pleurodeles waltl. The sequence continues at coordinate 1,155,366,353 of NC_090448.1, forward strand.
GGTTGTCTGCAGGCCCTGCTGTGAGGCCCAAGGCCATGCACGGTGGTGGTTGGATTGACGTATGGTAATTAAATATTACTTTACATTAAAAAACATAGAAATTTGCTGAAAAAAAACAAAGGTTACAGGGAGGTCATAGTTAGGAAATAGAATTTTTAAAAACGTACTAATTCATTGAAAATAACAAAGGTTAAAGAGATATTATAGTTAGGATCACATTTTACACACACAAAACCATAGAAATTCAGCATTTATAGTTATACTTATTTGAAGAAACTATAACTTTTGCCATAAAGTAGCTTTAGGCCATGAGTTATAGTTTCTTAACACCTCACAAGTGTACCAGTAATCAGGAAGTGAGTGTATCAGTCAGTCAGTCAGTTAGTGACCTAGTGTTCCCAATCTCTTCTGTTTCCGTTGTTTTGTGTTCCATAGTTTGTAGCCCCCGTTAGCCCTATGCTTGATCAGTCATGGAGATGCCAAATAAATTGTGTTCATGGTTATCAGTTTGAAGTGGCTATAAGTGTCTTTTGTGAGAAGGCTAATATGTCTGCCCTGATACCATTTTTTGCAGAGATTTTCTTGAGAGAAGAGATTGCATCATTTTTGGTAATTGACAATGGTGTGCAATTTAAATTAGCATGAAAAAGTCTTCATAAATTGGGAACTGAGCACAAAAGTATTTCACTGTATCAGTGTGGTGATAGATTAGTAAAGAGGTTTAACAGTGTCATTGAAGGAACAGTACAGTTGCCTGTGAAAGGAAGGACAAACTAGGAGGGAGTAAAGAGAATGTTGTGGGCTTACAGAGTTGCCATGGATGAGGTCATTGGTGACCCTGATTGGAGTGATGCGAGGATGAGGACTCAACTCAGAACTGTTCAGGGGAAGGTTCAGAGTAGGTAAGTTGTCTCCTGAGGAGATAAGAATGAAAATGATGAATACTCAAAAAGAACACAGAAGCCATCATGATGCTAACAAGGAGGTGTTTGTTGAAGCAAGTTTGTCGGTCAGTGCTAAGAAAGGTCTAACGCTGGCTGAAAGGGGAGCCAGGTTTTCGGCGCTTGAGGTTTATGAGGTATTATGTGATGCTGTGAGGTGGAGTGATGAGGTTTGGCTCATGAATCGCATAACTTTGTATGGCAAGGACGTTAAAGTTGAAGGCATCATTGTTCAGCCTGGTTGGAAGACTGCTTTCTGGAAGGAGCATATTTGGATGATGAAAGTTGTGAGCCACAAGGAAGTATAAGCGGTATCAAAACATTGGTAGCGGATGGAGTAGTTGAAGCGCTTTGTATTGTATTGGACGAAAAGTGAGGGATTGAGACAACTAGTTTGAATAGTTGTTTGGAAGAGCAAGTGAATTGAGATCGATGTTGAGAAGTGGACATGGAAGGTCCATATTTGCTATTAAGCACCATTTAGATTTTAATACTGTTTTTACAAATCTATTTTTGTATAGTTTTTACGTTTGTGTACTTTCATTAGTGTGTAGTCTGTATATATTTGTTTTCCGAAGGGGATGTGTGTTGTGTAGCATTTCCCTTTAATTGCTATATACAATCTTTTATTGTGTGTAACATAGGATGTACAAAATATGTACGCGTTTGGTCTGCATATTACCAATTGGAGCCTGGGCAGCCCAGTTAACTGGGTTAACTGGGTGTCCATAGCTAGAGCTTTTGTTCTACTTTGATGTCTTGTGTTTTTCTAACTCTACATTTCACTACCTACGAAGACAGACTTCTCTTAGAAGGACTTTGTGCTGTTAGTGGGTCCAAGACCCACCATCTACTCATGACAAGAAATTGTATAGGAACATCCTCTGTTTGTGGCTCTCTTGCCTGAGCTTCTGCGTTCGGAGGAAAAGAGGGCATTATCACTCATTAGATTTCCTCTTCGTTCTTTAAAAAATTAGGGTACCAGCTCATCTCTTGTATGTCATGTGGAGATGTGGACATGGAATGATATATGTCAATTTAGGCCATCTGCCTTGTTGCCATTTGTAAGCCCAGGAGGCTAGCTCAGTAAGGCGGACTCTGCTTGTTGCAGGCGAATGGGGATGGCGGGGAGAATAAAATAAAGAAATAAAAAAAAAAACACTTACCTTTCTTCCGGAAACATGTCCGCGTCTTCCCGGCAGGACAGGGGCTCCCAGCCAATTACAATGCTGCTGTCACCAACATGACAGCAGCGTCCTGATTGGTGTGAGAGCCCTGGACACAGGGAGTGGGAGCTTGTGCACATGTCTGTTTGGCTGGCCCAGCACGGCTGACCAAAAAGACATGCACACTTAGAGGGTCATTCTGACCCTGGCGGCCGGTGGCCGCCAGGGCCACCGACCACGGGAGCACCGCCAACAGGCTGGCGGTGCTCCAATGAGCATTCTGACTGCGGCGGTTCAGCCGCGGTCAGAAGCGGAAAGTCAGCGGTCTCCCGCTGACTTTCCGCTGCTCTTTGGAATCCTCCATGGCTGCGGAGCGCGCTCCGCAGCCATGAGGATTCTGACCCCCCCTACCGCCATCCAGTTCATGGCGGGAAAGCCGCCATGAACAGGATGGCGGTAGGGGGGGTCGCGGGGCCCCTGGGGGCCCCTGCCGTGCCCATGCCAATGGCATGGGCACGGCAGGGGCCCCCGTAAGAGGGCCCCGAAAAGTATTTCAGTGTCTGCCTTGCAGACACTGAAATACGCGACGGGTGCCACTGCACCCGTCGCACCTTCCCACTCCGCCGGCTCGATTACGAGCCGGCATCCTCGTGGGAAGGTCGTTTTCCCCTGGGCTGGCGGGCGGTTTTACTGGAACCGCCCGCCAGCCCAGGGGAAAACTCGTAATACCCGCTGCGGTCTTTTGACCGCGGCGCAGTAATTTGGAGGGCGGGATCCTGGCGGGCGGCCTCCGCCGCCCGCCAGGGTCATAATGAGGCCCTTAGTGTGCACTTCACTCCTCCCTGCAGCCCTTCTCCAGCCCCCTCCAGCCTATCCCTGCCCTAAAATGTTAGTTTTTCCTTCCCCTTCTGCCTAAAAGCAGCGGGGTGAAGCTCCTCCACTAAGCCTCTGTCACTCTTCTGTGCTTTCAGAGTGTAAAAAGGTAAGCTATACTTCCAGCTGGAATAGGTAGAGTCTCTCCCTTCTGGTCATCACCTCTTATTCTGGTACAAATGCTCCACCACAGCAGATACGGAGGAAAAGAAGCCACGTCATCTCCGCCAGCTTCAGAAATTGACACTGCTCACCACGCCAGGGAGTGTGCATTGCCACTCTGATCAACATCCCCATAGCACACAGCCAAACACAATGAGCCTCATCAATTCAGCGACACACATCTAATATTTTTATGAGGCCCACTGATCCATAGGTCAGAAGTGCAGGAGAATAAAAGGAGCCATGCTAAGAGGGCCAGGTGACTCTACCCCCGTCTGAATGTTTCAAATTATGGGAGGTGCTGTCTGTCTGCAGAGTGGGACATTCTGTCTGAGCAGCAATTCCTGGTTCTACACCTTTACCCTCAGCTGTAGAGTTCCTCATATCTCAGTCTACAGTAGCCCTGGGTGACCACTGGGTAACATAAACATCCCTCATGTGACTGGAAGGTCCAAACGTAAGTGTCTCAAATGTTATCAGAGGGCCTTGGGATCAAAGAACATTCTTTTACAGTAAGATGAGGGACACTATTCCACCATTCTTGGGCTTTTCATTTACAAATCATTGTATTCAGGTATGATATTGTAGTTGAAATGAATCAAGACCATAACTCCACAAACGCATTCTGAGGGTAAAGGAAACCCCAGGAATTGAAAATGGGATCCCTGGTTACGTTTGGTAACCTAGCTTCAATGCTTATTGCCCCACGTTTTGCCAGTCTCACCAAAACATTCATCAAGTTTGGATCAGGCAAATCCTTTATGATGGACACTTTTAACTGCAGATTCCTCACTTTGTCAATTTCCCCAGGTGCTAGACTGTATGGGGAAATTCTTGCAATTGATCTTGCGTGCTGGCAGGACCAAATGTAGCTGTTCTACTTCTAGGTGCTCCGAACTCAAGGGAGAGCTCACGTGGCTAGTGCTTAAAAGTTCCAACTCCAGCTTGGACATCCAACTTGGATCTGATTCAATTTTTGGATCAATGTACCTATGTTCCTAAGGCGATCATCAACTCTATAGCAAATTCCAACTCTTGAGGAGGCCATGTTGAAGCTCTCTAAGATTGTTTCATATCCCTCTGTTGCTTCAAAGCCCCATGGATCTGTCGGACCTCTACTCAGGATTTCACCAGCGGGTACACCCCTGATGTTGACTGACCCCAAAAGAAGCCAGCTCGCTCCACCTCCGGAACCAGGCCACTCGTTTGCTGCAGGCTCAGCTCATTGCTCCCTTATCTCTGCCAACCCCGGCTCCAGAGGTTTTAGTACTGGATCCTACACTAACTCTGTTTTACGACTTAGAAATGCTTTCTCCAAGGGCGGATCCCACGTGCCACTAAACTATCAATAAAGCCAAAACTGCTTTAGGGAGACTTTCCTGTTCTCACCTTGCCTCTTGGCCAATATTTAAGCAGGATGGATGCCAACATTGACTAACATTCTGATAGGTCTTGACCAGGTTACCCAAGATGAAGACTATGATGAGGAGGTGGACCTTCTTCTTTATATTGATGCTGCCTTGTATCTTGAGCTTTAAAAAGCCACTTACTTGGATAATTCACCAAAGATACAACTGAATTCACTCTCATGGCCCCTAATAAAGCGGTGTCTCTTTGGCGTGGTGGTTTGCAGAGCTGCAGAGGTCCTAGATTTGCAGCTGCCTACGGAGGAGACTAATGCCAACTTCCTTTCTGAAATCTTGAGCCTGCTCTTTCGATTTCAGAGCCTTAGCTGCTGTTTAAATGAAGCCCTGACTTTATGGCAGATTGTTCTAAGCTTTGCTCGATACTGTCAGTGAGTCACCCTAGTAGTGCAAGATGTCACAAACCTGTAGGAGGTAACTTCACATTCCCAGCGCAACATTCTCCTTCTGAGATCCTTATAGTTCAGAACTCCATGATCCAAGTCAATCCAAATTCTTTCCCTGCTGCATTATTGGACAGAGAATTCATAACAATTGATGCTATGTGCGAGAAACTGGTGTGTTCTTCCTTGAATGCTGTCCATCTTCTGGGTCACTCACTTACACTCTTTGTAACATGCCAAGTATCGATTTACTCACTTTACTTTAAGACGTACAAACCTCTTTCATCCAGATGTGCAAGGTGGCCAGGATATGGTGAAATATGGTTTGTGGTCCCGGCAATAGATCATGTATTCTGTGGCCCGTGCCGTTGGCACCAGAGTGGTCACCAGACTCCCCTCTTGGATGCCTGCCATATGGTCTTCGGGGGACGTTAAGGATCGCTCATAGACATGCTTCTTGATGGGGCTAAGTTGTTTTGCAAAAAAGTGGATTCTGAGGTAGAACACTTCCAGGACAGCAAAGTGTGACTCGTTCCTTTGAGCTACTTTCCATCACTAGCCAATTTCATCAGCAGCATAGCAAGTTTCAGGGATACTCGAGGAGCTATGCCACCAGAGGGAGAATTCACAGCCAAAGTAGCAGGCCATTGAACCTTTTGTGGCTCCAGAGGCAGGGGTGGAGGCTGAAAAAGAGATCATTAATACCAGCACATGTCCTCCTGAACTTCACCCTGCACCACCACCCAGTAAATGGCAGAATCCAGTAATGTCTACCCCACTGGTGCTCTGTCCTGTCAGACCTATGGGCCCTTCAAATAGTTTGACAAGGTTATGCCTTTCCCTTTCTGTACATCCCACTCACATCCCTCCAGTTTTGCTCAGACGCCTGTGGCTTATGCCACTATTTGTTCCTAGAGAAGTGTTGATGTTGCTTGCCAAGTGAGTGCATAGCATCATAACTGAGGTGGATGTAAGTTTGGGTTGCTGCTCTGTATACTTACTTACATATGCTTTCTGTCCCCTAAGAAGGATGTAGGTCTATAACAGATTTTGGACCTCAGAGCATTGAACTCATTGCTCAAGAAGGATAAGTTCAAAATGATGACCCTTGCTCAGGTTCTCCTGGCCGTGGACCCCTAGGACAGCATGGTGCATCAGGCAGTGCAGCCTGCTTACTTTTAGGTGCTGATCCTTCAGGCCCACAGGAAGTAGCTCCATTTTGTTGTGGAGTTGAGTTTCTTCCAGATCACCATCCTGCCCTTCAGCCTGACATCAGCACCTTGGATCCTTACGAAGGTCATGTTGGTAGTTACAGCCCATCTTCGCAGGTCGGGGAGCGTGTATTTCCATGTATCAGCGACTGGCTGTTGAAGGCAGGCTAACCCAAGCTATTTCCAGACCTCCTTTAGGCAATGGTGTAGTTGCCCACCCAGAACTTTTTCATAAGTAAACCTAAGTCCCATCTTCTACCATCCCAGAGGTTTCCCTTTATTGGACCATTTTGGAGATAGTTGACCTGAAGGATTTTCCACCTCTGCAGAGAGATTGATACATCAAGACTATTATCCCAATATCTGAAGCAACAGTTTCTGTTGCAGCTTCGATGGTTGTGAGACTACTTCATCTTCTAGCGTCTGGCACCCTTCTGTTGCTTCATTACTTGTTGGCATGTGTGACACCTTCTGTAGAACTTCCGCAGTAGGCCCAGCATTGGGGAAGCTTAATGGACAGGATTTACTGATGAGATGGCCTGGGATCTTCACTGGAGGATGATAGATCCTCTAGAAGTCTCAGTAGTGACGGATGCAACCGCTGTATGTTGGGGAGAGTTCCTGTAGCACATGGTGATCATAGGACTCTGTTCTCCAATGAAGCAGCACAGTCACATCAATCTTTTGAAGCTGCACTCCGTCCATCTGGCCTTTAGGTCCTTTCTGGCTTCCATCAATGCTGGGTTCAGCTAGGTATTGGAGGACAACACAACCGCCATGTCGTACTGCAACAAGCAGGGCAGAGTTGAGTCTTGTGCCCTCTGCCTGGTGGGCCTGGTGCTCTGGTGCTTGCTGGATCTTCACTGCATGTCTCTGATGGTCAGTCACATGGTGGGATTGCTCGGCATCCTGGCAGACACGCTCAGCAGGCATTATGTTGCTGATCACGAGAGGTGTCTATACTTGGAAGTGGCACAGAGATCACTGTTCTGTGGGACGTACCCTCAATAGACGTTTCTGTCACCTCCACAAACTCTCAGTGTCAGTCTTCTATGCTCTATAGTCTCCCCCTCGTGAGTCTCTAGGAGATGTGTTCCAACTTCTATGGAACTCCGGCCTGCTGTACATATTTCCACCCCTGCCACTGATATTGTGGGACCTGAAGAAAGTGAGGCAGATCAAGTGCAGTTGATCCTAGTAATCCCCAGTTGGACCCAGAGTTCATGGTACTCTCAGATGTTGACTCATCTGTTTCCCAACTTGAGTTCCTCTTTGGGAGGATCTACTGGCCCACTAGAGAGTAGAGTGCTTCACTTGAATATCCAAAAGCTGCACCTCCTTGCATAGAGATTGAGGGGGGCAACTGAGAGGCCTTGATCTTCTATGGGAAGTTGTAGATGCCATTCTGCAAAACCCTCAATTCTGCCATTCCACCAAGTCCAATTATTCGGGCTGCCATGCCAGATTTGTCACCTGTTGAGAGGGGAAGAAGACCAACTCTCTACAGATGAAATTCTATGATGGTCTTCTATTTGTATTCTTCTTGCAAAGGTAAGGCTTTGTTGTGAGCATGGTTAAATCTTACTTATCAGTCCTTGTGGCCCTGCTTCATTTTCCTTATCAACGCTTTTTATTCAAATCACCCACAGTGAAACTTTTTATAAGTGCTCTCACTTATGTTCCCTTCCACTTCCCATATTTTGCTACATTAGGATCTTAAACTCATCTTGACGAATCTCATCTGTGTTCCTTTGGTGCTTCTTCACAATTATATCCTGCTTTTGTTAACTTTGATGACTGTGTACCTCATGGCAGTCACTTCCGTGTTTCACTACAATGATTTGCAGGCATTGTTAGTTCAGCCTTTGCATACAACATCTTTTTCGGACAATCTGGTGTTTAGGACCTATGAATCCTTTCTTTCAATATTGGTGTCGCCTTTCTATGTAGGACAATCCATTATGCTTCTCATGTTCTTCTCTCTGCCAGATCACTCTGTAGTTGAGGAGAGGCTACACCATTTGCACACAGTGTGAACCTTCAGCTTCTACATTGATGGAAGTAATGGTTACTCATTTTTTTACGATGGGTAATGGAAGAGGCAAGTATACAATTGAGAGTGACTACTCTACACTGCTGGCCAATGGACCACTAGTATGATGAGAAAGAGCTGACAAAGCCTTTGGTAAGGAGGCTTTATGCGTCTGGCCAGTAAGACTAGGGAAAGTCTGGTAGTAACTACAACTAAGTCAACTAGTCTATACAAATGCCATGGTGAAGAGGCGTGAGTTTAATGATTTCCTAAATTTCATGTAGTTCTCTCATAACATTATGGATCATAAACGAGTGACAGATACTTGGTACTTCAGTGAAACTTATCTAATGAGCAGGTGCCAGAATCTTCTCACAGAACAAGTGGGAGACGCCCTTGAAATTAAGATACAAGTACATGAACGCACTGCTCATTTAATTATTTTTTTTAATCATGTTCCGCTTGCCAACACTGAAAGCGAGGCTACACTTTGCTACAAGTTGCATGAAATGTGCAAATGTACTTGGTCGGACTACTAGAGTCATGAAACTTAGCAGGCATTTTAAAGGTAAAAGGCACTTCAGATTAGTAAAAAACAACATCCACATTCCATTATAAAATACATCAGTGCACATTGTGATGTACAGGTGCAGGGGGACATTAACGTTAAAGCGATCGGAATACAAGATTATGTTCTCACAACAATGAGAAAGAGAGATCACGGATCAAGATCACACCCAGATTAGGAGCTTGATTTACAGGAATTGGGAGAGAGCCTAGGTTCTTGGCCATGGGATGGACAAAGAGGATAGGTTTACGTACCTGAAAAGCAGGATTTGCGTTTTAGCATCACTGAGGCCCAGGCAGTTGAACTGCATAAATCTATGGTGGAGGTGAGACAAGCAGAGAGAAACCTTGGTTAGTGTGCCCTGATCCTCATCATTTCTTGGATAGATCATGGAGTCATCCACATACAAGTGGAACCAGATCTTGTAGGCAGCCAGGATGGATCTCAACAGTGCCACGTATACGTTGAATAGGATGGAAGAAAGGGCAGACTCCTGGGGTACACAAAAGTGGATATTGGGAGTCTGGGAAAAGAAGAGACCCACCTTAATTTGCTGGGTGCAGTGGTGAAGGAATCCAGTGAACCATGCTCCGCCTGTGTTACTAATGCACACTGTGGCCGATAACCTTTGAAGGAGCACCTCATGGTCTATGCCATGGGACCAAATGCAAGGGAGAAATCTAAAAGTATCAGGGCACTGATGGCCTTGTTCATGGGCGATGAGTTCCTCCTTTATGTTTAGTAGGGTAGTTCTTGTGTTCTTTCTTGGCCTAAATCCTGATTGGAAGTCATGGAGGGGCAGTTGATCTTAAGAGAGTGGAAGAGTAATGGACACACAACTATCTTGATAACCTTGGAATTGCAAGAGAAGTTAGAGTTTGTCTATAATTTACTACATCGCTGGGATCTGCAGAATGTGGAAATGAGTGTATGTTTGAGGTCCTGATGGATTTTCTAGCTAGTTATGGAGTTTGTTTTCTTTTTTTTCCCAAAGAGAATGTCTATTTAGACCGTTGCAATTCATTAACAATTCATTAACATGAAATCATGTACGAGTCATAAAAACCAGTCATAACATTCATACAATATGTTAACATACAAGACCTAAGTGAGAAAGATCAAAGCAGCTACTAGTAAAATGCACACTTGCCTCTTTACTTAAAACTTTAAAACAAATGTAGGAAAAGCAGACCTCCTTTTAATCTAATGAAAGATTCTTTGCAGCCACCATAAACTCCCTAAGGTGCAGGCAACATTCAAGTAGCTTATATCAGAAGTACCTTTGCCCGCCCATGGTTCCTAGTACCATATTTTAGAAAAAGAGGCCTTAGGTAGGTTTTCCGAAAGACCTGGGCTTTTAGCCAATCCAGGAGGATATGTAAATTGTCACATTTTACCACTCAGGCCACATGAACATTTACCCGCTGTATCAATCATCACAGACTTTGTTTTGTCGTTGCTGAGACACAGGTCGATACCAATTCTAAACCATAGCAGTTCATATCTGAGCCAACGATTGGGGAATAGATCCACACAGGGGTACCACTCCTCATTTTGCCAAGAGTTAGTCATAGACTGGAGGAAAGGCTTCCTTTAAGTACTGCCTATCATGTTCCTCAGCAGATTCCTTTGTTAGGAAAGGGAGTTCACTCCTGGAGATCTCTGCTTGCAATGACTGGGAGTCCATCCTAAGGCTTAATTCTCTGCATATATTCTCAAACTATTTCTTGATACCTCAGGCCACTTCAACTCACTGTGCATTATCTTATATTTACACCATAAGAAAATCGTCTGCTCCTCTACTGCAGACGGACGTAGCCATAATCTGATTGCCCCACCCATGCCGGGTAACTCTGTGATGTGGTGCCTGCTTCCATCTCTACTGCCTGGACCATTGCAGACTTCGGCAGGGACAATAAACTGTTCAAACATTTTCACCTCCTCGGTGTCCCAACACCTTTTGCTGCTTAACAGCTCTGCTCCATACTGAAATTGAGGCCGGATCATGGTGGTGTTAGCTGTTAGCACTGGTTTAAGGGACAATTCTCCATAATCTCTACTGAATTTTTTCAGACCAGTTACAGCTGAGAGGGCCCTAGACTTTGAGACATTCCACTTTAAGCTCTTCTCAAACCATACTCCTGGGTCCTTGTATGCATTAACTGATTCCAACTTTGTAGAGCCTAGGTGCCACCCAAATTGTACGGCTTTTTTGTTGAAGGCCGGGTCCCTAGTTTTCTCTACGTTTACCACTAGTTTTTTGATTTTACAAAATTCCATGAATATGTTCTTTTTTCTCTGTAGGCCAATCTCTGTCAGCTCTGTAACAACAAGATAGATCGTCTGCATAGAGGAGACAAGCTATGTGTTTCCCATCCATTTTAGGATGGAAGCCCTTAGCAGTTGCTCAAACTGATGGCAAATCTTCTATGAAAAAAGAGGAGTAATGGAGCCACGATGCATCCCTGTCTCATTTTGTTTGTAATGCATTGCATTTTCCTTTAAGGGAAACGGGCTGCATTAGGAAAAAAAGCTGCTTTATTTAAAAAGCAGTCACTTACATGGTGGCCTGATGTTCCCAGCAGGCCACCATACCTGTGAGAGTAGCCATTCCCAATGGGGTCGCAAATTGCGATTTACCTCATGAATATTGATGAGGTATGTCATTTGCGACCCACTGGGACTAGCAAACAGTGGGAGTTACACTGCTGTACATTTTGTTTTGCGACTCGCAATTTGCGATTCCCAAAAGCATCGCAAAATGCAAGCTGCAAAACAAAAGGTCAGATATATCAAACCTTTTTGCGATCGTAAAAATGCATTTTGGTATGTATCAAGTCCAATTTGCGATTTGGTAACTTGCTACCGAATCACAAATTGGAATTGCCACTACATACCGATTCAGAGTTAGGAAGGGGTGTGTCAAGGGTGTCCCTTCCTAATACTGAATCGCAGTGGTATGTATGAATGTTTTGTGACCCAAATGCGGTCGCAAAACATTCACATTTAACCACCCATTGAAAGTAGGTGGTAACCCATTCGCAAAGTGGAAGGGGTCCCCAAGAGACCCCGCCCCCTTTGTGAATGCATGCGAAAACATCCCACGGACCACTGCCTACTCTTAAAAAATTAAAAGAAAACTTTTCAATTTTCTTTTTTAAACGCATCATTAAAAAAAAAAAGATTGCTTTATTGAAAAGCAATCACAGACATGGTGGTCTGCTGAGCCCACCAGGCCACCATCCCTGTGCAATGGGTCGTAAATTGCGACCTACCTCATAAATATTAATGAGGTAGGTCCATTTGCGAACCCTTGCTAATCGCTATATGAAACTCCTGGAGTGTCACACATTGGAATAGCAATTACTTAATTGCGATTCGCAAAAAAATCGCAATTTGGTAATCGCTATTGGAAAGAATGATACATCTGGCCCAAAATGTCATACATCTAGCCCGTAGTTCAGAAAAACCTTCTCAGTGTCCAGCCACGCCAGACATCCCCTCTTATAGGCATGATGAAATAGGAACTGAATAGGAAACGGTGTCGCGCCCACCACAAGTGCAGGAATGCGGATCTTTTCTCATAACCGTGCGTGCCGAGGACACACATGATCACAATTTAGCTAAGCTTTCCTGTAATTCAGATAAATAAGCAGCAGAGAGGAAGGGAGGAATGAGTCTAATATACCGTATTACATTTGTTTACAGATTCGACCAAGGCTCAGTCAGCCGGCGGTACAAAGAGCTTCAGAGTCCCGGATGAAGCTGGGATGTCTTCTTGCGAGTTTAATCCCAGAGTTTCCAGCGTTTGCAGGTCTTTGAGTGGGTGGCTCACCCTGTGCAGGTTTTAGATAGGCATCTGGGCTGCTTATCCCTTTGTCACATGCGAACTACAAGTCCCAGAATGCAAAGTTAATTCCTGGGTTAGATGTGTTCCTTGGCGTGAACCCAGAACACCAGAGAGTCCTGTATGAAATGGATCGACCTCGTTTTATTGTCCAGATTTCCCTTCGTTCATCCCTCTCACATCCCGGCTGGAGCTCTGAAAGCCGAAAACCTCACTCTAAGATTTGCGAAATCCTTCCATGTACATCAAACAGGAATATCCACTCCTGCGCGTTTGTGTTACAGATAATTCTTAACAGGTGCTCTAGTTCGTGATGTTTAATGGAAGAAGGGCCAATGGAATTCTGCCATTTCGCGGCTGTGGCGGTTTCCGCATAATTATTGGTTTGCCGCATTTGTCCCATAATCCATGAACTGCTGTATAATAGACTTTAACAAAAAAAAATGAATCTAATTTATACATATCAAAAGTTATTAAAAACTTGTCAAGGTTCTCCATGGGAGTGGAAGGTCTTTCGCAAAGATGATTGGTCATTTTTCAGCGGATTACTGCTGTATGTGGATGTTAAACAGGTCCCAATGAGGTGGAATCTTCCCCCTGACAGAGTTACCATGTGTACAAATTACAAAATATTGGAATAATCCTATCACAAAATGTGCCTTATTACGCCGCATAATTGCCTTTTCTTGCTGCTTAATTTAGTCAACCCTGCCACGTAATTTGCTACTCCCCTGCCGCATAATTCTAGTGGCCCAGACTACAATTCTCAGAATTCACTATTTGCTTTAAAAAATGACCAGTGCTGTAAACGTGTTGTCTCAGAAGCAAGGAGTAATTTAGCAACAGAACGACCTGCCACCTTGGTACTTTACAGATGTAAAGTATCTGTCCTACACACACCGCTAGCAAATGCCCTCTTCGATGTGCGGCACTTTAAACCAGTCCTGCTTTTAGGCTAACACTTTGCGTGCTTGGGGCTTGCTTGATGATAGCATACTTAAAATGCTAACTATGAAATCGCAAGCTCCAATATGCCAGGGGGCGACATAAGTTATTTGGTTACTTGTAAATGACTTACTCACCCCTGTACCTGCCTCAAAGCGCTAGGAAGTGTAGAACAAGGACATCAGTAAAGTGCGGGAAGAACATTGTGAAAAGAATGATCTTTCCCCCAAATGCCTATACTAGCCCTGATTTATAATGGAATAAAGAAGACTACACGCCCCAAACCTTAAAGAAACCTGGTAGGGCTGGGGAGGATGAATGAGGGGGTCGCAGATTGGTCTGCTTCACTCCCACTGCCAAGGGTGGCAGGCAGTCGCGGCTCGCTGTGCTTAAAAGGGCAGCGTGGCGCGTGGAGTGGCGGGCGGCGGGGGCACACAAAACAAATGGGACAGCATTACACTTAAAAAAAAAAAAAAAGTACCTTACTGTGAGCCGCTGAGCCGCTCCCCTGGCTGTGCTTGCAGGCACATTGCTCCAAGCCTGCTCTGCGGCCAATCCTAACGCTGGTCTCATGCTGCTTGCAGCATGAAAGCAACATTAGGATTGGCTGGAGCACCCTGGCTGGGCGCTCCGAGGCAGACTGGGTGAACTCTGCCTGCTGACTCCAACCCGGTAACACAGTGCCAGGTTGGAGAGAGCTCAGTGCGCATGTGTGTTTGGCCGGCCCGAGACGGGCGGACAAACAAACGTGCGCACTGCGTGTCCCGGTCACGTCCCATGACCCCGCCCCTTTAAAAATACAACGATAATAAACATAGTTTATTATCACTGTTGTATTGTTAAAGGTTTGCAGCGGCTGCTGGTGGGGTGGAGGGGATAGTGGTTGGGGAGGGTGGCAGCAAGAGTCAGCAAACCATGAAGTACGTGCTGTGGAAACACACACACACTCCTACCTCCTCAGTTTAACCCCAAACTTGCTGCCAAAAGCGTCAGTTTTAGTACGGGTCAGGAGGAACTGGCTCATTCTTAGAGGGACAGGAGTTGGCAGCAGCCAGAGCCGTGTCTCCGGGTGGTCACTGCGTATTTGACAGTCGCTGCTCTGTGCACATATCCTTCCCCAGCTCTGCCTGCGCTACACCCCGAAAGGCATCACATAAGAAAGAATTACTTGCCATTTCATTCACCATGCATTAGTATTTTGGCATTTCGATGGACAGTGTGTATGTTTTGCACGTCCCACAGAACTGACTACACACCCAAAACACACAGGCTCACATGCAAAGAACATTTGCAGCACCAATTTATGAGCTCCCACGTACACAGAACAGATGCAGCACAGGCACTCAATCAATCAATTCTTGTAAAGCGCAGCTACTCACCCGTTAGGGTCTCAAGGCGCCGGAGGGGTAAAGTGTAGCATTCACCGGTGGTTCTTAAAAAAGCCATGTCTTCAGTTCCTTTGTGAAGCTGAGGAGGGAGGTGATTTGTCTGATGTGGCGAGGAAGGGCGTTCCAGGCAGTAGCTGCGAGGTAGGAAAAGGAGCGTCCTCCTGTTCTGGTTGTCCTGATGCGGGGTACTTCTGCCAGGAAGAGAGCTGGGCTGAGCGTAGGGTCCTGTGGGGTACATGGAGGTTGAGTCGCTGGTTCAGGTAGGCTGGTCCGGTGTTGTGGAGGGCTTTGTGTGCGTGGGTGAGGATCTTGAAGGTGATTCTTTTCTCTATGGGAAGCCAGTGCAGTGTACGCAGGTGTTGCGAGATGTGGCAGTGTCGAGGACCAGTCTGACGGCGGCGTTCTGGATGTTTTGTAGTGTGCACTGAGGTGCAAGCTATGATTATCCTCAAGCATCTCGGAGTTCGCTTCTTGGAAGACATTATAGTGATTCAACATTATAACAAGACATGATGAAAGGAGGCGGACTGATGATTGGAGTCACAGAAAGAGCTGTATCAAAAGGAAAATTGTGCTGTGTGTGTGCACGCAGTGAACACATCATTGTTAGAGCTCACTTGAAGTACTGGGTCAGTTGAAGGCCACCACATCTCAAGACTTGAGTTTGTTCTGGGTTTCTCCTCTCCATTGGTGTTTCAAATTCGGATCCGCTCAACTGGAGAATTGTGTCCATTTCTAGAAGACGTCTCCTGGATAACATGGAATGTTTGGAGGCCATCTTTGGAACACTGAGCAGAGTTCTAGTGGATACACCTATTGTGCCCCATCGTTCCATGTTTAGGTGAATTTTCAGGAGGCCTTTTCTGGAGGTCTTAATTCAAGTATTGTTCCCAGTTCTGGAATCCACAGCTGGATTTATTGTGCTCAGTTCTGGTGGCCAAATCTGAACTATTTTGTGAACTTTTGAAAGTCACATCTGGAGTGTTGTGCCCAGTTCTAGACACCACATCTGGATGTATTGTTTCCAGTTCTAAAGGCCACTCCTGGGTAATTTTGAGGTCACCTCTGGAGTGTTTCGTCTAGCTATGAAGGCCACATTTGGAGTATCGCGTCCTGCTCTAGAGGACGCATCTGGACCGCTGCAGTTTTGCATAGGGTTGACAGGGTCGCCACTGAAGTATTGTAAAGTATGTAGCCCAGTAAAGGAAATGTGTTTAATAAAACATACACTAATTATTGGAATTGCAAAACCACCACGTGTTCATGCATGATCTTATTATAGCCACCACATCTGCAAATATCTGAAGGATGGTTTTGAGACAGAATAAAACATTTAATCTAAGCCAGAGTTGAAGACAATGTTTACCCACTGAAAACAGATTAAACTTGTATGATTGTCCTATAGAAGGTTGAGATTGTTTAATGCTATACATATCGGGGTGGGGTGTAACAGGGGACAGAAGCGTGGTAGCACGCCCAATATTAAAGATAGAATGCTCATGTCTAGGTCTAAAAAAACTCACTAATTTGGGGGCAAAGACAGAGTAAAAGCAGGGAACAGCTATTTGAGAAAAATCCTTTGATGGGAAGCAGTGATCCACAGAGCTATGTAATAGGTTTCAAGAAGGTGAGAGGCACCTGTGTGCCTAAAGTTGGGGTGGAAAGTGGGGTTGCCAAAGGGGAGTGTGGGTGATGAGGGACAAGCCTGGAAAGGAAAGTGATGGAAGGATGGGTGGGCTATCAGATGATGGGAGTAGGACCTTTAAAGAAGGGCAGACTTAAGTGATTACAACAGACCTGGGAAGAGAAGGCAGAAAGATAAGTGAAACAAGCAGATGAGAGACAGGCAGAACAGTCTTTTTTTAGATAATAGAGACAGTTTCCATATCCCTTCCTGGAAGCAGGAAGCCATCCTTGTTGCTGATGGTGGCCAGGTGCAAGCAGGTGGACGGCCTCGCTCAGCAGGCGTCCATTTCGCAGAACCCTCCTGCGGCGCTAGTGATTGGATGCTCAGTCTCAGCAGTGGGCGATCTACAGCTGGAAGAGGTCAACCCCTTTGTGGATGCAACACCATACAGCAGGAAGTTGTCAGCCGCAGAATTGACTGGATTCACTTTATCTTGTGCAAACTCAAGTGATATTAGAACATTTTGACCACCTTTGAGAAGGGTGAAGTTTCCTCGCTTCACCCAGTTCACAGGCAAACTCCAATTTTCGCCCAGCCCTAGCCATTTATCCATTTGTTGCAATCTGTCGCCTTCATGTGTCCCTTTGTGGTACTGCATTAAGGCAGCAGTGGCTGGAAGAGGGCTCAAGCCATCAGGTTGCCTGCAATCCCAGTGTTGAACCTGCTGTCACGAGATGGATAGCACCATTTCGGCAGCATAGTTGAACAGCCTGCCCCAGTAGGTTGGATGTATATGTGTCACATGGTGTTAGCTGAATGGGTGGATATCCTTGGGGAAAAAATACTTATGGTGTAGATAACTGATCGATTTGTACTTTTGTTAGCTCAAAAAATCCAAAAGCTTCAGAGAACTTGGAAAATGAGCAGAATATCAGGAGGCAGGTGAAATTACAGGCTGAATAAGGGACAGTGTTCTAGTTTTTCACCGACTTTGGAGCAGGGGAACTAGTTTCGAGTACCGGCGACGGCTCAACATCCTATGATTCTGGGCAAATCGCTGATTCTCCCCATGCCTAAAATACATGGATGTGTCCTTGCGTAATGTAACTGGTGCTCATGTAAAGCGCTCCAATACCTTCGGGTCGAGTTTGAGCTATATAAAATTGCAAAAAAAAAAAAACTAATAGGTCTGCAGTGACAGCTGTGTGGCTGTCATAAAAAAACCAGTCATCATTCTCTTCAAAAAATTTTAAGTGTGCACCTCGTTCGTTCTGAGGGTAGAAAATGTGGCCTCTTTTTGCATGTTATATTCCTCTGATGAGGTTAAAAAATATGAAGCATATGACAGGAATAGTAAAGAAGACAAGCAAAGGGATGAATGGAAATATGGGAAACTACAATTCTACTGATGCCAAGGGAGAAATTAATAGATAAAAAGCCCAGATCTGCATATCCTTGCTGGTGGCACCCACCTGAGAAGCAATCTAGGCACTAGGGGTGTGATTCACAAACTGCATCTTGTAATACAGTAGCAACTCACAGACCTACAAGTGTAAATTTCCACCTCCACCTCTCCTATCTGCCTCTATGGAGATACTCTCACGTGTAAATTTACTACTTAGCAATAAATGTGAGAGGGACGAGCGAGAGTGGCTGGAAAAAGGGGATTTCTTCCTCCTAATGGGAATGCTTCAGGGAGCAGTACGGAGGAGTTTAGTGAGGGCTAAGAGGGGATTTAGATTAGGAAGAGACAGACACCAGTTTACAAAAGAGTAAGCCCATTGCTATTCACAAACTGCACTTTTTATGGTAAAATATTTTATTTTTTTGATTTAATATTAATTGTAGATTTAGTTTGTTTAAAAAATGAAAATAATTATTTGCAAATATAACATTTTGTAATTTTTAAATCATCATAAGTAAATATAAACATTTTATTTTAAGTGACAGTCATTTTTAAACATGTCATACTTGTTTTTAAATGTAATATGATTAAATGAATTGAATATTTAAATCAGAATTATTAGTGCTGTAGCATTTTTATTTTGTCCTACACTTAACATAGTAAATAGGTATATAAATTAATTCATAATAGCATTTAACATAAAAATATATTTACTTTTTTAAAGTTAGATACATTTTTAAAATGTTCCCTCATTTATTTTTTAACATAGGGAGATCTCTGCGCACAAGTGAAACGTTAGTGTTAGTAACTTTACAGTATTAACTTCATTTTGAACAAATTCTTCAATTAATTTTGATATTTTAAATTCAATTAAACACATTTTTTAAAGATTTATGTTTAAAAAGTCCCACCCAGAGGAAAACATTTGTATTTACCTATTTTGTAATTCAAATTACAAAAAGTTATGTATAGAATTAATTTAAATTAGTTGAATATAGTTTTATTTATTTCCAAATTAAAAAGGTATCAAAATATGTTATCAAAAATAATATTTACAATAACAATACATTTAATTTATAAAGGACAAAATAAATTAATTTATTTTAACATTGTTTTCTGTTGGGTTTCACTCGAAGTTCCTGCTGCCAATTTTCTTTATGAGAGATCGGTTGGAGTACCAGATGTTGGCCATGTGTGGTGTTGGATTACTTCTGAGTTGTTTTTGTCTCAGTAACTTACCCTTTTAAATTTCTCTTCACCTGCTGTTTTAAGTCAACATTTACAGTTTATCAGACCATAGAGAGTTAATTGTTGGACTACAGGTGCTGTCCTTTCCTTAGGAGGATTATACTCTTGTCATATCTAGCCTGCTACATTGTTTGATATTATATTACCACAGAATAACTAGAATAAATAAGTTAAGAGTACGGGCTAATAAATTAGGAAAAAGGTAAGGGAAACATGACTGCAGAAAATTTAAACAAGCATTGGCAAATCCAATAGGTCTTTCCTTTGGGGCTGGTTAGCTTCTCCAATGGTTCTAGCAACACTGTATATGTTGTGACTCTTAAAAACAAAACAAAAGCCTAGGACATGAGCGCCATGTTATGTTGTAGGTGCATGCACCAAGCATGCAAGCCTGGAAAATGATTTAAGCGCTTTTTAGGTCACAGCCTACTAGACAGTGCAGCTGTCTGGTTTCCTAAAGACATCTTAGGAACTTTCAGAAAGTTGACCTAGGAATGCATTCTGCCCGTTGATTACCATTGGCTGTGTAGCCTGCAGCTCACATTTTCTGGCTTGCTATTTGCTGGCTTTATTTGCTTTAGGCTCTCCAGGTTCAGTTCCTCCCTCCCGTTGCCTAAACCGAGATTACTGTGTTCGTCCATGAACTCCCTTTCTGTAAACAAGCCTTTAAATCTTGTTCTTATCTTGTCACATTTGCTGTGCATTCAAAGACCGAGGTCAAATGTCAGGTACAGTCTTCCAAAGGTGCCTGTTTAATTTTCTTTCCCTGACTTCAGAGTGAGAGGATTTATATGGCAATCTTGCTAAATACTGGGGTAGAAAATAGATTTTTTTCTAGCACACAACAATATTTAAATGAACTGTGTAAGTATTTCAAAATATATCAGAATTAGAAACACAAATGAAGCACAATTTTTGTTATTTCTGAAGTGTGTTGGAAACAAATACTTTAAAGTAATCAGAACAAATCATTACATTAGGTGACGCAATTTCCATGCAATTTCGTTTGTGCACTGTATAGTTTTATTAGTAAAACTGTACGTCTATGCAAATGTAATGATCATTTCAATTGAAAATGTGTTGTCTGTAGTGGCAGTGCACTACTGTATCATGCAAACTCTGCTCTACGCCACTCCGCTCTTCTCTGCACAATTTCACATCACTGCACTCTACTCCGCACCACTCCACTTTACACCACTGCTCTCTGCACCACTCCAATCTACACCACTGCACTCCGTGCCACTTCACACTGTTTCTCTCTTTACTCTACCCTGTACTACTCTACTCTAGACCAATGCACTCTTAGCCACACTACTCTACACCACTGCAGTCTATGCCACACCAAGCTACTCAGAATAACTCCACTCTACGCCACTGTACTCTAGTACTCTATGCCACTCTGCAACACTGCACTCTACGCCACTGCACTCTATGCTAATACACTCTACGGCAATGCACGTCACTCTGTAACATTCAACTCTATTCCCCTGCACTCTACGCCAATCCACTGTACGCCACTCTAATCTACTCTGCACCTCTGCACCTCTGCACTCTATGCCACTGCACTTTACACCACTTTACTCTACGCCATTACACTCTATGCCACTCTACGCAACTGCACACTACTCTGCACCACTCCACTCTATGCCACTTAACTCTACTCTGAAACAATTAGTCTATGCCAATGCAATCTATGCCACTCCACTCTATGCCACTCTACTCTTAACCACTGCACTCTACACATCTGCACTCTGTCACTGAACTCTATGCCACAGCACTGTACTCTGTGTCACTGTACTCTGCGCTACTGTTCTCTATGTCACTCTTCTGCACTCCGACACTCTACTCTGCAGCACTGCACTCTCCGCCACTGAACTCTTTGCTACTTAACTCTGCACTAATCCACTCTACGCTACTCCCCTCTACGCACTCTATGGCACCATACTCTACTCTGCCCCACTCAAAGCTACTCTACTCTGCACCACTCTTTGCCACTGAACTTTATACCACTCAACCCTACTCTGCACTCTACGCAACTGTACTCTATGCCACTAAGTTCTACTCTGCGCCACTGCCCTCTGCATTACTGAACTCTACGCCACGCCACTCAGGACCACTCTATGCCACTCTACTCTATGCCACTCTACTCTGTGCCACTCCACTCTGTGCCTCTCCACTCTGTGCCTCTCCACTCTGCTATGCACCACTCTAATCTTCACCACTGCATTCTACAATGCTGCATTGCATGCCACTGAATTCAATGCCACTGCACTCAATGCCACTGCATTCTGTGCACTACAATTTGGAACATTCTACGCCAATGCACTCCACACCTGTCCACTCTACTCTATGCCACTCCAGTGTACCCCACTCTACACAACTCCACACTACGTCACCCAAAACATGACACACTCTGTCACTCCTCTTCTCCACTCTTCACCATTCCAGCTTACTACACTTTATGCAACTCTCCTCTATGCCACTAACCTTTAGCCATGCTGAATAGCAGCTACGCTGGTGTACAACATAGCTAAAACACTTTGGCAAAGCCAATAGCTCTTGCAAGGCGAGACCTATTGGCTATGCCAATGTTTGTTTTCTTTTTGTTTGCCAATCTGAGCTGGATCGCTAAACATAAAGAAAAAGAGTAGCACTGTTAGAGGGAAGCAACACAGGGTGGTGGAATCATGAAGGGCTGGACAAGCAATAGGGAGGCGGGGAAGTAAAATGGGCACAGGTTTGGGGAAAGCAACATGAGGGTGCAGTAGGGAATGAAGGAACTCAGAGGGTGAATATGGGGTAAGGAACATAGAAAGAAAGGAATGTAGGCAAATGGATGAGAGAGAGAGAGTAACATGGAGATAGGGGGAAGAAGCACATGGGTGAAAAGCAATGCTGGGGGATAAGCACACCAGGGCATTATGGAGGAGGGTGGGGGAGACACTGTGGCATAAAAAAGCAAAACAAGCAAGTGCAATGGAGGGGAGAAGTACAGAAAAGGAACTGCTAGAAAATGCACATACTCTCGTAGAGTGCTAAAACAAAAATAAAATAGTAGCGCCTAAAAAGGGAGCAGTGAAAGGACACAAATAATGCAGTCATGTTCTAGGAAAGTCCAACCACAAAAAGAACGAAATCCCACACATGCTAATTAATAAGAAGCAAGCAAATCAGAGAGGCGGTAAAACCCACTCAATGGTCAGCAATGATGGGCGGGTCAAAGTCCCGCGAGACAATGCAATGTGTCACAATATGGTAATGGTAATGTACTACCCCATAATGTAGTGACATAGGGGGTGATTCTGACCTTGGCGGTCTTTTCGCAAGACCGCCGAGTTACTGCCGCGGTAAAGACCGCCGACCGCGGCGGTATGCCGCGGCGCGTATTCCGACCGCTGGGAGCGTTCCGCCGGAAAACCGCCAGCAGCCACACTGGCGGTCGGCGGGAAAGTGGAGACTGGTCAACCTCCACCGCCACCGCCACGCCAGCAGAACACCGCCCACAGAATTACGACCCACATTTCTGTGTGGCGGTCTTCTGTTGGCGGTCTTCTGTTGGCGGTCACGTCCCTATGGCTCCCGTCGCCTCCCGGAGGACCAACGCAAGGTAAGTTGATCGTCCGTGAGGGGAGGGGGGGGGGTGTTGTGTGATGTGTGCGTGCATGGGGGTGTGTAGAGGGGGTGTGTGAGTGCGTGCATGCGGGCGGGGGGTGCTGCTGTGCCTATGGGCAATGTGTGTAGTTCGGCGGGTGCGCATGTTGGCATGTATGTGTGCGGGTATGTGCCCCCGTTGTGTATGTGTGTGTGTAGGGGGTGTGCATATGTGCATGTTGGGGGTGTGTGCATGTCGGGGTGCGTGTATGTGCATGTCGGGGTGGGGGGGGCAGGGGGTTTGTAACATCTCTGGGGGGTGGCAGGGGGTGGAGGGTGGGGGGGGGGACTCGTGGGGGGTAGTGGGGGATGGGGGAGACCCCTATCAGTGCCAGGGATGGAATTCCCTGGCCCCGATAGTGCCTACCGCCATGGTTCGCATGGCGGTTCCCGACCGCCAAAAACCGCGGGGGTAAGCAGGGTCATGATGCGGTTGGCGGTCTTGGGTCGACCGCCGGGCCGGAGTGCGCAAACTCCAGCCCGTCGGTCATGACCGCCGTGGCGGTCGGAGTGGGAAAGTGGCGGTAGATCGCGGCGGTAACCGCCGCGGTCAGAATGCCATTTTTTGGACCGCCGGTCTGTTCGCGGTCCGACCGCCGCCTCTCCGCCGACCGCCGGGGTTAGAATCACCCCCATAGAGCGGTTTGCACAGAGCGGGAGTATTAGAGCGCCAAAGGTGCAATGGCGCTCTTTGTGTTGTTTTTTTATTCCTAGTAGTTCCCTTGTGTCTCCGAGCCTTGGTTGGTAAAAATTCTTAAAGAAAGGCAATTGAATGCATTTAATAGTCGATACCCCTATTTGCGTTAGAAGTTGGCGATCCAGAGAGGGGCATGTAGGATCCCGTTCCACAAATAACGGATTTCACTTTTGGGTCATGTAACGGGTCGACTAATGATGAGCCGGCCCAGCAGTACCCCAGGGGCACCATCATGTCCTGAGTATGTGACCCGGACATTGTTCAACCGCCACCCAATCAGGGAGCGTCTTCAATCGAAGGAGGAGATTTAAAATCCCTATCAGGACGTATTGGATGACGGCCGGCAGTGACAGCAGCAGCGGAAACTGGATATCACGAGGCTGACCAGCAGAGGAGGGCGGTGGAAACCACAGCAACGAACGGCATGCCGTACGAAATGGCAACAACAGAGAAGACGCCAGGACCAGGAGGGGGAACGCAAAGATGGCGGCCCAGTCTTCGTCCCAGCGTCCAGGTGGAGGACCAGGAGGCAGCAAGACCAGCAGACTGGCCACGCTCTGGGGCGAGCATGGCCCTGCCAGGTACGGTCCTAAAATAGGACGAGGGACTAGAAACTGATAGAACAGGTGGAAGGACGGAGTATAAGACAGCTGAACATTGGTTATTGATTATTTTTCCTTTTGGGTATTGACAGTTGTGTTTCCTGACAAGATCGCTGTACAATAAAATAACGGCTGTGCAGTAACAGTATAGAAGAGAGTACAAACCAAAGATAGTTAAGAGTGATGCCAGACTCTCATTTTTTTTTTTGTTTTTGTTTGGTTTTGTTTAATTTTTTTTCTCTTTCAACAAACATTTTGTGAAATATTAAGACAATAGGAAGAAAAGAAAACCAACCTCTTGTATTTAATAAACCTGAAAAGAGAAAAGGACAGAAAAGGAGGTAGGAGAAGATATCCCAGAAACAGGGACAAGAGACAGAAAAACAGAAGAATAGACAGTAGAAGAAAAAGAAGACAATGACAGTTAGTAAGCGAGAACAGTACAAGAATTAGAAGAGAAGAACAAACAGTAAGAGGAAGACAGAAATATAGGAGAGCAAAAACAGTCCAAGGCAGTAGGAATAATACTTACCTGTCCACCAACAGTCTTTTCTTTTTCCTTTCCCCATGTGCCTCCCGAGACACCACCTGGAAGGAAAAGAAAAGAAGATGAAGACCCCATGAGCTGATAAAGAAGAACAGGGAGAGGAAAAGCCACAAACAAAAAAAAGAAAGAACAAAAAGAGTAAATTACTAGTAAAACAGCAACAACTAATGAAGAAAATATACATTATATCCACTGGCTGCGAGTCTTCCTTACGGTGACCTTGTGACAGTGGTGTCAGAAGTGGGATTTTTCATTAACAATCCCAGAACGGACAGGGTACCGTAATGGAAGAAAAACCATCCCTCGCCGATATGGTAGCCCAATTAGCAGAGGGACAGAGACATCTCCAGTTGGTCTGGGAGGAGCAATTGAAAGAGGCTAAGGAAGAACGAGAAGCGTTGCAGACTGCATTAAAGAGTCAGGCCACGATAATTGCGAACAACCAACTGGTGCATGACACAGCTATTGGAAAGCTAATGGAAACCACATCCAGTACTAGGGTACACCCCAATGTTCCAAGTAGTGTCCGCCAAAAATATCAGGACCAGGAAGTACCGGATTCTTTCTTTACGAATTTTGAAAGGGTCGCCAGTTCGGCCAATTGGCCAACAGACAAGTGGGGACAGTACACTGCCCCGTTATTATCCGGTAATCTGCAGGCGGCATATCAGGCCGTAAACCCAGGAGGAGTAACCCCATACAGTGAAATCAAGAAAGCAATTCTTGAACGAATAGGTCTGGACCAAGAAAGCTATTGAGTTCAGTTTCGTCAGACAAAGTGGACACCACAGGAAAATCCACGCACCCTTTATTATAGAGTATACCATGCGGCAGGAAAATGGTTAAATCCCGTAGAAACCTCCAAAGATGATATGTTTGAAGCTGTGGTTCTGGAGCAATACCTAGACGCCCTCCCATCTACTACAAGAAATTGGATCAGACAACATCCTGACCTCACTAACTGTACCGCTATAGATCTTGCATGTGCATTCCACTGAGCTCCTGAGTTTCGGGGATCTTATCCCAAAAACAATCCTGTACCCTCTCGGGCCTCTACACCTAAACTTCTCCTTGCCAAACTGGTATCAGGTCCTAGAATTGAAAGATCCAGTAGCCCTCATCCTCCCTCCACCAAAGAATTCATGACTGGTCCACAATACTTCCACTGTGCCGAATGGGGACATATAGCGAGATACTGCCCACTCAAGAGAGAGCAGGATGAACCTATGGAGATAGGCATGACGAAAGGACGTGTCTTATGGCTAGGACACAACATGGCATACTAATTGATTCCGGGTGCAGTCAAAGTGTGGTGAATCAGGCTTATGTAAAACCAGATCAGTGGGACCCGAATACCCTGGTGTTAATTACTTGTGTACATGGAGACAGGATAACCTACCCTGTCGCCATTATAGAGATAAATTAGAGGGCAAGAGGAATACCTTTCCGTAGGCGAGATTCCCGATCTAGGGGAAGACATGATTATAGGGACAGACTATGAAGCATTTCCCCAGCTGCTAAACTCTGCATATCAGGACAATTTTCCTGTGTCTTGATGGGAAGAAGCTCCCTTTGTATCCTCCACTATAGAGGGAAGTAGCCCGAGAAGGAAACTCACTAAAGCACAAAAACGCGAGCAAAAGCAACTATATCAAAAAGAGACTGCTAATCCCAATAACCCTTCACCTGAACTTCCAAAGGCTCTAATGTCCATGGCAGGACAGTTCCGACAGGCACAAAGAGAAGATCCTACCCTGAAGAATGCGTGGCAGATTGCGTTATCACCTGATAACCCGTCGGTAGGTCCTCCGTTTAAACTCACCAATGAGTTATTGTATAGAGCAGTGGTTCCCAACCTGTGGTCCGGAGACCCCTGGGGGTCAGCAAAGCCTTCTCAGGGGGTCCGCGAGAGCCTAGAAAATTAAAAAATATTAACAAATATTGACAAATTAGGTCCCCAGCTTCCAGTAATGACTCAGACGGGGGTCCCCGGATTCCCACGATGATTTAGTGGGGGTCCCTGGGTTCCATTAATGTTAAAGTGGGGGTCCAAAGAAATCAAAAGGTTGGTAACCACTGGTATAGAGTATGTCCTGACTCCCCTGATCGAAAACCACAGTTGGTAGTTCCCCAAAGCTATCGGGAACAAGTATTCCACTTAGCTCATGGGGACAATGGAGAGGGTCACCTAGGTAGAGAAAAAACTGAGGAGGCAATCACAAAACGCTTCTTTTGGCCAGGGGTGTATGGCGATATTGGAAAGCATTGCCAGGTCTGTCCAAAATGCCAGCTGATAAACCCTTCCCCTGATCGCACCGTTCCCCTTCAACTGCTTCCTGTAATAAAAGTCCCCTTCACCAGAGTAGGAATGGATTTAGTGGGCCCTTTAATCCCCTCCGTAAAGGGACACCAATATATGTTAGTCATAGTGGATTACGCTAACCAGTATCCTGAGGCCATTCCACTATCCAGTATGAACACCAAGACCATAGCACAGGCCATGATAAAGTTCTTTTCTCAAGTAGGTTTTCCCAAGGAGATCCTTACAGACCAGGGAACTCCATTCACTTCCAGGCTGATGTCCGAAGTGTGTCAAACACTAGGGGTAAAACAAATCAGGACATCAGTCTATCACCCTCAAACAGATGGTCTTGTGGAGCACTACATTAAATCTATCACAACTTTATTGAGAAAGATCATAAGTGACTCAGGAAAGAACTGGGAGAAGAAGTTGCCCCTAGTACTATACGCCCTCTGAACCCATATACAGTCATTCACAGGACATAGGCCCTCATTACAACATTGGCGGTAAAAGCCGCTTACCGCCGTGCAGAAGACCGCAAACACACCGCCGCGGTCACGGAATTCCGCTACAGCTATTACGACCCACTGCTCAGAAACCGCCAAAATCTAGACACCCACAGAAGTCCGCCACACCAAAGGTCAGTGATAAACTGGCGATAACAAAACCTCCACCATCACGCCAAAAGGAATACGTCTACACTATCACGACCCGTGAATCCACACGGCGGTCTTTCAACTGCGGTATTCCATTGGCGTAACACTCCGCCGCGCTCAAAATACATATACAAAACACTACCACATTGGACAATTCGAAATACACACACCTGATACACATACACACACCACTCCCACACACCCAATACAATATAAAGCACACACCCACATTACCCACAAACCCTTACTACCCAAAAATCCAAAGAAGGCCAGAGAGACAGCAAAGCAAAGACAACACCAGCATACAGAGGCACACAACACCATCACACATACACATCCACGCACAAAACACTACACACCTCTAAACATCACCCCACACATCACAAAACACACCACCTCACACATCACCCACACCACACCATGGCACCGCAAAGGCACCCCAGGTTTTCTGAGGAGGAGCTTAGGGTCATGGTGGAGGAAATCAGCCGGGTAGAGTCACAGCTATTCGGATCACAGGTGCAGCACACAACCATAGCTAGGAAGATGGAGCTATGGCGTAGAATCATGGACAGGGTCAACGCAGTGGGACAGCACCCAAGAACACGGGATGACATCAGGAAGAGGCGGAACGACCTACGGGGGAAGGTGTGTTCCGTGGTCTCAAGACACCAAATTGCGGATCAGAGGACTGGCGGCGGACCCCCACCTCCTCCCCCACAACTAACAACATGGGAGGAGCAGGAGGAGCTGGAGGAATGGACTCTGGTAAGTCAAATCTGTAACTACATCATCCCCCACCCTACCTGCATGCTATCACATACCCCCACCCTCGCCCTCACCCCCATCACTCCAACTCCTCACATATGTCCCACTAGCACAAACCACACATCCCAACACCAAGCCCTGCATGCAACAACAAAGCATCGACACCCATCACCAATGCATGTCCACTACACATACCCACACAGACCCCTAAACAATTATCACACAAGCTCCGACACAGGAATGGAAGCACTGGGGTACGGGGTCACCAACCCATTGCACACCATGGCACACACAGATACTAAAACTATGCATTTTCACCTCTGCAGGACCCCTACCCAACGTCACCGGACAGGAGGTTCCAGACATGTCCACTCCCCCCACAGAAGAGGCCCACAGTGATGACAGCAGCTCTGTCCAACTGGATCTAGATGACCAGCCCAGCCCACCTGGGACCTCGGGACAGTCGGTTCCCCTCACACTGGCACAGGCCACCACAGACCCTCCCCCCTCAGGAAACACCAGCACAGCACCCACTCAGCGGGCCCATACCTCTGTCCCCAGGACACGCCAAACAGCAGTGTATCGACCACTACAGGGAACCAAGGCTGACCCACCACCCCAAGAACAGCAGGGACCTGGGGGCAGTGGTAGTGGGCACATGGTTCAGGGGACAGAGGCCCAGGAACACAGGGGAACTGGGAGGGCTGCTGTGCGACAGGGGGAGGACAGGTCCAGGGAACCCACTCTCCACGAGGCCCTCTCCAACATCATGGGAGCGAACCATCATTCCCAGGAGACGATGGCAACGGTACTGGCCAAGTTTCAGGAGACCCAGCGGCTGCAGGAGGAACAATATTTGGTGTTCAGGGAGAAAATCAAGTCCATCAATACCACCCTGGGCACCATTGTAGGGGTGCTGAAGGAACTCGTGAACACCAGCAGGGACACTGTGACACTAGCCTGGACGGTGAACTGCCCTCCACCTCCGCCGGCGCTAGTGGACAGGAGGCACCGCCACAGGACCACGACACCAGCACCCCACCCCCTGCAGATGGAGAACCACACCGCAAACGGTCCCTGAGATCCAGGACAAAGACAGAGAACAATGCCAAGACCCCCGCCAAGAAATGAGACCACCCTGATTGTCATCCTTCTGTCCCACTTTGTCACCCTGTCCATCCTTCAACTGCCCTAGCTCCACTTCCTATGCCCCTTTGGACAATGCACCTGTGAGACAAATAGACTGGACTCTGCCATGAACATTCCTCCACCTTCACCCCTGACCATTTTACAACCCCCTCCACTAATTTGCACTTAAATAAACACCCTTGAATCACACAACAATCTGGAGTCAGTCTGTGCTTTCACAAATGTGTATTAGCTATAAGTAAGGAAAATAGCAATGTCCATAGTATTGTCAACATACCTATGTCACACAGCTCTAGTCCATGAGGGTACATAGAGGTCACACAGTGGGACCCACATCTGTGAAATCAAAAGGGAAAGTGACAAATCAGGGTTCATACACTGGGTGAACGTGACAGACAGATGAGAGGTCGAACAATTTTATCAGATGTAGGAGGCAGTGATGTCTTCTTACCTGTGTCTCACTGGAAGTATTGATGGATCATGGTGTTTCTGTTGTCTATGTCCTCTTCTTCTGGCTCCTCTTCTTCACTGTCCATAGGCTCCACAGCTGCCACAAGATCTCCATCTGGACCATCCTCCTGCAGAAAAGGCACCTGTCGTCGCAAAGCCAAGTTGTGCAGCATACATCAGGCCACGATGATCTGGCACACCTTCTTTGGTGAGTAGTAGAGGGAACCACCTGTCATATGGAGGCACCGGAACCTGGCCTTCAGGAGGCTGAAGGTCCTCTCTATAACCCTCCTAGTTCACCCATGTGCCTCATTGTAGCGTTCCTCTGCCCTTGTCCTGGGATTCCTCACTGGGTTCAGTAGCCATGACAGGTTGGGGTACCCAGAGTCACCTGCAAAAGTCGAGGGACAACTGTTAGACACACACTAACCCTTAGGGACAACCCCAGACCCAGACAACTATTCACACTGTATAGGGTCCATGTCCTCACCTAATAGACACACACAGTGCCTCAGGAGTTGCCCCATCACATAAGGGATGCTGCTATTCCTTAGAATGTAAGCATCATGCACTGCACCAGGAAACCTGGCGTTCACATGGGAGATGTACTGGTCTGCCAAACACACCATCTGCACATTCATTGAATGGTAACTCTTCCGGCTTCTGTACACCTGTTCACTCCTGCAGGGGGGACCAAGGCCACATGTGTCCCATCAAAGGCACCTATGATGTTGGGGATATGTCCCAGAGCATAGAAGTCACCTTTCACTGTAGGCAAATCCTCCACCTGGGGGAACAAGATGCAGCTGCGCATGTGTTTCAGCAGGGCAGACAACACTCTGGACAACACGTTTGAGACTGGGACATCCCTGATGCTATGGCCACTGTAGTTTGAAAAGACCCACTTGCCAGAAAATGGAGTACTGACAGGACCTGCACTAGAGGGGGATACCTGTGGGATGGCAGATAGCTGACATCAGGTCTGTCTCCAACTGGGCACACAGTTCCTGGATTGTGGCACGATCAAGTCTGTAGGTCACTATTACATGTCGCTCTTCCATTGTCGACAGGTCCACCAGCAGTCTGTACACCGGAGGATGCCGCCATCTCCTCACCTGCCCCAGCGGATGTGCTCTATGAATGAGAACAGAGAGCAGAGGGTCAGCCAACACTGAGGTACGAAAACACAACTTTATTGCACACATTTGTCAATCTGCTATGTGCCTGTCGTAGTGTGTATGCAAGGCCTAGATATGTGTGGCGCATTAAAAATTAATGCCATGTGGCCCCCTGAAATGGCGGCTGTCTGACCTGTAAGGTGGGACAATGGGATATGAGGTAACTGCGCTGGCGTTGTATACCGTCGCGGTAGACCGTCGAAGACCGAGGCGCAATCCTGCATTGGTTAACATTGGACCCTATGGGTCCGAGGAGCCAATGACGATGTATGCTGGTGGTGACGGTACGCACCGCCGCGGACGTGACTGACATTTTCTCTCTGTTCACTCACTTGATATCTGATCTTCGACAGGAGAGGACCTACTCTGCAAGTGCTGCTGTGACCTCAGTCTGGAAGCGACAATGGCTCAAGTGTCTGGAGAAAGGGCCCCTGCCTTCACATCGGAGGAGTTGGACAAACTGGTGGATGGGGTCCTCCCCCAGTACACGCTACTCTACGGTCCTCCAGACAAACAGTTGAGTACACTGTGAGCATGCTGTATGGGCAATGCCTATTTGGAGTGGTGTGGATGGGAGATAGGGGGGGGAATGAGGCGTGCATGAAACGACGGTGATTGGATGTGCGTCATGGCAAGGGTGGGGAAGTGGGCCAATGACTGTGACAGTCCGGACGGTTATAGTTTCTCCTTTTCCCCTGTACTATTCCTGTAGGTCAGCGCCCACCAGAAGAAGGATATTTGGCATGCCATCGCCAAGGAAGTCCGGACCCTGGGGGTTCACCACAGACGGAGCACCCACTGCCGTAAAAGATGGGAGTACATTCGCCGCTGGAGCAAGAAGACAGCAGAGGCCCAGCTGGGGATGGCCTCCCAACGTGGGAGGGGTGCCCGTCGCACCATGACCCCCCTGATGTTCCGGATCCTGGCAGTGGCGTATCTGGAGTTGGATGGGCGCTTGAGTGTATCACAGCAGCCACAAGGGGGTGAGTACAGTCACATTCATCTGATTCAGCGTGCATGGGAGGTGTCTAGGTGGGGGAGGTGGGCAGTGGGTGCCCCTAGGCCAGGGCAAGTTTTGCAGGCAAGGTCCCTTCGTGAGGCAGGCTATGTGGCACCCCATCCCGCCAGTGTTAAGAGCCATCTACCCCTAGTAAGGCTCCTGTGACTTGCATGCGTGCAGCAATCAGGCATAGGCCTTGTAACCCATGGCCGTGTGATTAATTAGGGAACTCTAAGTGCATGGCGTAGTGCAGAGGGCAGCTGTGTCTGTAGTGTCCACTGACGGTAGCGGTATTGCATGCACCTAACATGTCTTTCTACTTTCTTCCCCCCCCCTTTTTTGTGGTCTCCCTGTTCTTGTGTGCATTAGCATCATCACGCAGAGGAGCAGTGCCACCGGAGCAGGAGGGAGCTGCATCCCACATGGCCCTGGAGGGCGAGACTACGGACTCCGAATTCACCAGTGGGACGGAGGGCGAGGGGAACTCCACAGCGGGGACAGGAGCTGAGACCAGCGACACCGACTTCTACTCTAATGGGAGCTCCCTTGCAGTGGTGGGCCCCTCAGTGCCCACCGCATCTACAGGTACAGTCGCCAGCACCGCCCTCCCAGCAGCCCCTCAGCGTGTGCCCCGTGGCGGCTCACCCAGGAGGGTGGGCATCTCCTTCCCCCCAGGCACCTCAGCCCCTGCCCCTGTCAGCCCTGCTGCCCTCAGTGAGGAGGCCATTGACCTCCTCAGATCCCTCACTGTTGGGCAGTCTACAATTCTGAATGCCATCCAGGGTGTAGAGAGGCAGTTGCAACAGACAAATGCATACCTGGAGGGCATTCATTCTGGTCAGGCAGCCCAACCGCGAGCTTTTCAGTCTCTGGCCTCAGCACTTATGGCAGCCATTGTTCCTGTGTCCAGCCTCCCCCCTCCAACTTCCTCAACCCAGACCCAATCAACAGTACCTCAGCCTATCCCAAGCACACCATCAGACCAGCATGCACACACCTCAACACACAAGGGTAGCTCTGGCAAAGATAAGCACCACACATCCCACAGGCACTCACACAAGCATCATATCCATGCAGACATACCAACAGCCACTGCCTCCTCTGTGTCCCCCCTCCTCCACGTCTCCCTCCTCCCTTACTGTCACGTCTCCACTCACACCTGCATGCACTACATCTTCAGCCACTACGTCCATCACCAGCATGCCCATCACCACACACTGCTCAAGTGCACTCACCACCCCCACTACCATTCACACATCCCCTGTGTCCTCTACCAGTGTGTCTGTGAGTCCACCTCCCAAACTACACAAACGCAGTCACACACCCACCCAACAGCCATCCACCTCACGACAGCCTCCAGCCCATGCACCTTCACCCAAAGTCAGCAAACGTACACCTCCTACAACCACTACCTCTTCCTCCACTCCCAAACCCTCTCCATCTACCCGTCCTAGTGTGTCTAAAAAACTTTTCCTGGCAAACCTTGACCTCTTCCCTACACCTCCCCCACCCCTTCCGTCCCCTAGAGCCCGCCTTTGCAGGTCCCAACCCAGCACCTCAGCCACCACATCACCGGGAACAGTGGTGCCAGCAGTCACCAGCTTCTGGAGTGCGCCAAGCAGCAGGGCAGCCAGTGTGCCAAGGAGCCAGGCCAAGGACATTCCCCCACCTCATAAACAAAAGAAGTTGGCCACAGCCCGGAAGGAGAAGGCCAAAACACCTGCCACCATGGGCTCTCCCAGGACTACAGTTGGGAGTGGCAAGACAGCTGCGCCACCATCCAAGGTGGGTAAGGGCCAGAGACAGAAACGGAAGTCACCGCCAACCTGCACGGAAGACAAGACCGCCACCGGCACCACCAAATGCACCGCCGCCAAGGGCACCTGTGCTCATGACCCCGCCGCCAGCAGCACGCTCACTGAGCCACTCACCAGCACCGCTACCCAGGACACCGCCGCCAGCAGCACGCTCACTGAGCCACCCACCAGCACTGCTGCCCAGGATACCACCGCCAGCAGCACGCTCACTGAGCCACCCACCAGCACCGCTGCCCAATGATCGCCACCAGCACCGCCAGCGGCCACGCCCCATCCTGTGCCAGTGGCACCACTGCAGACATGGCTGCCATCCCCAGTGGTCAGTCGTATGAGGCTGGTGGTCAGTTCCAGGGGCCTGGACAGCTTCCATGTTGGCCCACCGTCAGTGGAGTATCACATCCACTAGCTCAGTCCTGGGCAGGATGAAGCACTCTGGGCACCAAGCCCCCTCCAGAACCAGTGGAGAAAGGCATCCACTACCTCAGTCCTTGGCAGGATGAAGCACTCTGGGCACCAAGCCCCCTCCAGAACCAGTGGAGAAAGGCATCCACTACCTCAGTCCTTGGCAGGATGAAGCACTCTGGGCACCAAAACCGCTCCAGAACCAGTGGAGAAAGGCATCCACTACCTCAGTCCTTGGCAGGATGAAGCACTCCGGGCACCAAGCCCCCTCCAGAACCAGTGGAGACTGTTATCCACTTGAGAGACTGTGGATTTGCACTCCCCAGGATAAAGCAGTGGGCAAACCACCCACTGGAGTGACTTGAGTGACTGTGGCTTTGCACTCCCTAGGATACATCAAAGGGCATGGAGCCCCCACGTGGAGCTGGCGTTGTGCACTCATCCGGCTGAGGTGCCCCCCCTTGCTTTCCCCCTGAGGTGCCTGTTTTATTTCGATCTGATGCCCCTGCAGTGCTCTCTCCGTTTGGATCGCTTTTTGAGTGTGGAAATCGCCCATGCATTTTGGGCCCAGTGGTCCACGGACTATGTAGGTGCAGTACATGGACTTGGAATCTTGGTGTACATATTTGTTAATAGTGTATATATATATTTTTGAGTAATGGATTTTTCCTGATTACAATCATTCAAATCATTTCCTTTTGTCATTGAGTTCTTCCATGGGGGGTTGAGGGGTGTAAATGTAATGTTTCGACATGTATTGGTGTGTGTGTTGTTGTGTGTGAGGGTGGGGGTGGGGGTGTTCCATGTTGCATGTGTGTCTCACTCTCTTTTCCCTCCCCCCTCCCCTGTGTCGTAGGTGCAGTACTCACCGTGGTCGTCGCCGCCGTCGGTCGTGCTCCTGGTAGAGGAGCAGGAAGACAAGGGCAGGTAGAATTTGGAGTTCCGGCTCCTTGGCGTCCTGGTTCCTCGTGGGGTGTGTAGAGGTGAGCGTTTTCCCTTCCAAGTCCTGTTTCAGCCATGTTTTTGTTCGCGTTGAATCCGCCCTGGAAAAGGTGGCGGATTGGCCTCTCATAATGGGGTGGTCTTACCGCTGCTTTACCACCGACCGCCAGGGTTGTAATGAGGTCCATAGTCCCTTTGAGCTTCTTTTTTATAGACAGCCCTGTACTTTATTAAAAATGTTGGCAGAACAATGGGAGGAGATGGAGGATGAAATTAAGGACATCCTCACTTACACTAAGGACCTAAAAGAAAATTTGCACACCATATGGGAACAGGCCCATAGGAGTTTGGAAGAAGCCCAAGAGAAACAAAAAGCCCATTATGATGCACACAGTAAACCCTGCAACTTAACAGTAGGTCAAAAAGTGTTAGTACTGTTACCCACAACAGAAAACAAATTGCTTGCACGTTGGCAGGGACCATATACTGTCCCTAAACAAGTTACGCCTGTAACGTATAAGATTGAGATACCCAACAGGTCTGGTAGAGAAAAAATATATCATATCAATCTTCTTAAAACATGGTATGATAATGATGATTCCCTTAGGAACAGATATATAACCACCGTGAGTGAAGGCGATATTCCGGTGTATCCCACAGAGGTAACCAAACAGAAAAAGATAATAATGCCCCAACTTAGTGAGGCTCTCTCTTCGGAACAACGGACCCAATTATGCAAGATAGTGAAGGCTATCTTAGATGTTTTTTCTAAAGTCCCAGGAAGAACCCACATGATCAGACATCATACTTGTACAATAGGGGATAGAGTGTCCCGACAACGACCATATAGAATACCGGAAGCCAAACGGAAAGTGGTTGAACAGGAAGTCAGGGAGATGTTGCAGGCTGGTATTATTGACCCCTCTTCCAGTCCTTGGTGCTCCCCCATAGTCCTAGTCCCGAAACCCAATGGGACTACCAGGTTTTGTATTGATTTTAGACAAGTGAATGCTCTTTCTCACTTTGATACCTATACAGTGCCTAGGATTGATGAGCTACTGGAACGATTAGGACAAGCCAAATATATGACCACCATAGATTTAACTAAGGGTTATTGGCAAATTCTCCTTAAGGAAGAAGATAAAGAGAAAACAGCCTTTGCCACCCCCTCAGGACTCTACCAGTTTACTGTCCTCCCTTCCAGTCTGCATGGTGCACCAGCTACTTTCCAACGACTCATCGATATGGTGCTACATCCCTTTCAGGAGTATACTTAGATGACATAGTTATCTATTGTACTACCTGGGAATATCATATCTCACATAGAAAACAAGTATTACACGCCCTTAGAACAGCCAGACTCACAACCAAACCTGAAAAATATAAGATAGGACACAATACTATTAAGTACCTGGGGTATATCATAGGACATGGAATGGTGAGGCCCCAAGTTGAAAAAGTACAGGCCATCACACAAATACCCCTTCCACGCCGAAAGAAAGATATCAGGGCCTTCCTTGGAATGGTAGGATATTACAGACAATTTATTCCTCATTTCTCGGAAATAGCGCCCCCCCTCACTGACTTATTAGGGAAAAATAAGCCCAATCATATCAACTCTCTATTCGAAGTTGAACAGCACAGCTTTCAACAGCTGAAGCACCTTTTGATCTCCGAACCTGTACTGTGGGTCCCGATATTCAAAATCCCTTCCTGGTCCAAACAGATGCCTCTGATCAAGGGTTAGGTGCTGTATTGTCACAGAAGGATGAGGATGGATTATATCACCCCATAGTATATCGAAGCCGAAAACTTTTACCTCGTGAGAAAAAATATCCGACCCTTGAGAAAGAATTTCTCACGATTAAGTGGGCTGTCGAGTCCTTACGGTATTGCTTATCAGGCCGCCCCTTCACTTTGCTTAACCTAGTTGGCCCGCCATAAGGATACTAATGCCCGTGTACTCCGGTGGTTTTTGTCACTTCAATCTTTCTCCTTTCAGGTGCAGCATTTGCCAGGCTCCCATCTGACTTATGCGGATTATCTATCCAGATATCCTGCTGGCATGTGGCTCCAACAGCCACTGTCTAGGGGAGGTGAATGTAACGGGCGACTAAAAATGACCCGGCCCAGTAGTACCCCGGGGGCACCATCATGTCCTGAGTATGTGACCCAAACATTGTTCCACCGCCACCCAATCAGGGAGCGTCTTCAATCGAAGGAGGGTATTTTAAATCCCTATCGTGATGTATTGGATGACGGCCGGCAGCGACAGCACCAGCGGAAATGGGACATTGCGAGGCTGACCAGCAGAGGAGCGCGGTGGAAACCACAGCAACAAACAGTGTGCCGTACGAAACGGCAATGACAGAGAAGATGCCAGGAGGAAGAACGCTAAGAGGGCGGCCCAGTCTTTGTCCCAGGGTCCAGGTGGAGGAACAGGAGGCAGCAAGACCAGCAGACCGGCCACGCTCTGGGGAGGGAGTGGCCCTGCCAGGTACAGTCCTAAAATAGGACGAGGGACTAGAAACCGATAGAACAGGCGGGAGGATGGAGTATAAGACAGCTGAACGTTCGTTATTGATTATTTTTCCTTTTGGGTAATGAAAGTTGTGTTTCCTGTCAAGATCTTTGTACAATAAAATAACGGCCGTGCAGTAACAGTATAGAAGAGAGTACAAACCAAAGATAATTAAGAGTGATGTCAGACTCTCGTTTTCTTTATTTATTTTTTTATTTGGTTTTGTTTAATTTCTTTTCTCTTTCAACAAACATTTTGTGAAGTATTAAGACAATAGGAAGAAAAGAAAACCAACCTCTTGTATTTAATAAACCCGAAAAGAGAAAAGGACAGAAAGGGGGGTAGGAGAAGATATTCCAGAAACAGGGACAAGAGACAGGAAAACAGAAGAATAGACAGTAGAAGAAAAAGAAGACAAGGACAGTTAGTAAACGAGAACAGTACAAGAACTAGAAGAGAAGAACAAACAGTAAGAGGAAGACAGAAATAAAGGAGAGCAAAAACAGTCCAGGGCAGTAGGAATAATACTTACCTGTCCACCAACAGTCTTTTCTTCTTCTTTTCCCCATGCGCCTCCTGAAACACCACCTGGAAGGAAAAGAAATGAAGAAGATGAAGACCCCATGAGCCGATAAAGAAGAACAGGGAGAGGAAAAGCCACAAACAAAAGAAAGAAAGAACAAAAAAAGAGTAAATTACTAGTAAAACAGCAACAACTAATAAACAAAATATACATTATAACCACTGGCTGCGAGTCTTCCTTACGGTGACCCTGTAACAGGTCAGTCACTGCTGTATCTGTATTTGACAATATGAGACAAGGATGACCAACATAGCCGTAGCAATGCAACATTTACAGACAGTATCAAAGTGCGGTCTCCTAAGAGCTGCTAACTACATCTGCACAGGAACAGGTGAAAACTTGCCTCCCACTGTATTCATTACATCCTATCTGAAAACTAGAACATGTGTTAAATTTACTGAAATTTGCTGAGGACACAGTGAAATACAGAGACTGACCAGTCATATGTAACATTCACCTTTCAAGGTAAATATACATCAATACAGAAAGGACCGGGAATGGCTAAGAAAAGAGCTCTTAGAATGGTCCAAACCTGTAAAAAGTTTGTAGGTACTGGTCATCTACTATTTGAAAAACTAGAGAAATCCATTTGCCATTTTTTGGGTATTTTATCATCTCATTTCAAATGTTTTTTTAGATGATGCAGGCGATTAAAGATGGTGAAGCTGGCAGGTGTTCCATCTGGGTGGTGGTGATGAGGTCATAGTTGTTTAATTTCCTGGTTTTGGTGGGGAATGCTACAGCATGTAGGATGCCCTTAAGGAGCGGCACTGTGAAACCTGGGAGGACGTGGGGCAAAGGATTGCCAACACCCAGATTCAAGAGTAGAACGGCTTAATCAACAGTTCTGAAGTTGTTCTCTTGGAGGAATGGTTTCACTTTCTTTAGTAGGGAAATAGCACCAGGCCGTAATAGTTTTCTTGATGATGTGACCTTTGAGGTCCAGGTTGAATTCAAGAGACTTCACATTGGGTGAAAGTTCCAATTTGAATCCATTCAGGTTCATGCCATTGAGCTAGGTTTGGACCTGTTTGGACCTGTTCTTGCTTGTTGCTCTGGGCGAACAGCAGGAATTCTGTATTGGTGACGTTAAGCTTCAGGTAGGTGCTAGATATGTGTTGCGGTTTATTGTGAAGTTTAATCTTTCACTAGAACCTCTGCCAACATCTTCCATCTCTGATTTCTGTCATGGGACAGACAGCCTCTCGGTGATAACACACAGCTCTATGGCTGTACAAAGAACAAACATGATAACTTCAGCCCCCAATTGAAAATCAATCAATCAATCAATCAAAGGCATTTGTATAGCGCACTGCTCACCCGGAGGGTCTCAAGGCACTGGGGGGGGGGGGGGGGGGGGGGAAACGCTACTGCTCGAACAGCCAGGTCTTGAGTTGCTTCCTGAAGGCGAGATGGTCTTGCGTTGTCCGGAGGTGGATGGGGAGGGAGTTCCATGTCTTGGCTGCCAGGTAGGAGAAGGATCTTCCTCCGGCGGTGGCTCTGCGAATGCGGGGGACGGTGGCGAGAGCGAGGCTGGTGGAGTGGAGCTGGCGGGTGGGCTTGTGGAAGGTCAGGCGGCTGTTGAGGAACTTGGGGCCCAGGTCTTGGAGGGCCTTGTGTGCGTGGGTGAGGAGTCGGAACGTGATTCTTTTGTTGACGGGGAGCCAGTGCAGGTCTCTCAGGTGTCCGGAGATGTGGCTGTGTCGGGGGATGTCCAGGATGAGTCGTGCTGAGGCGTTCTGGATCCGTTGGAGTTTCTTCTGGAGTTTGGCGGCGGTGCCGGCGTAGAGGGCGTTCCCGTAGTCCAGCCGACTGGTGACGAGGGCCTGGGTGACCGTCTTCCTGGTCTCGGTGGGGATCCACCGGAAGATCTTTCGAAGCATGCGCAGGGTGTTGAAGCATGAAGATGAGACGGCGTTGACTTGTCTGGTCATCGAGAGGGAGGAGTCCAGGATGAAGCCTAGGTTGCGAGCGTGGTCCGTTGGCTTGGGGGTGGCTCCCAGGGCGGGGGGCCACCAGGAGTCGTCCCAGGCGGAGGGTGATGATCCCAGGATGAGGACCTCCGTCTTGTCTGAGTTCAGTTTCAGGCGGCTGTTCTTCATCCATTCGGCGACGTCTTTCATCCCTTCGTGTAGGCTGGCGACGTCCGGGTCGCTGGTGAGGGAGAGGATCAGCTGGGTGTCGTTGGCGTAGGTGATGATCTTGAGGTTGTGTTGATGTGCGATGGTTGCGAGGGGGCTCATGTAGACGTTGAAGAGGGTGGGGCTGAGCGATGACCCTTGTGGAACGCTGCAGATGACTTCGGTGGCCGCTGACCGGAACGGGGGGGAGGCGGACTCTCTGGGTTCTTCCGGTGAGGAATGAGGTGATCCACTCCAGGGCCTTCTCCTGGATGCCGGTGTTGTTCAGGCGCTGTACCAGGGTGCGGTGGCAGACAGTGTCGAATGCTGCGGAGAGGTCCTGGAGGATGAGGGCCGCAGTTTCCCCATTGTCCATTAGGGATCTGATGTCGTCTGTGGCTGCGATGAGGGCGGTCTCCTTGCTGTGGTTGGCTCGGAAGCCGGATTGCGAGTGGTCGAGGGATCCGTTGGTCTCGAGGAAGGCGGCTAGCTGTCTGTTGACGGTCTTCTCAATGACTTTGGCAGGAAACGGGAGGAGCGAGATGGGGCGGTAGTTCTTGAGGTCGGAGGGGTCTGCAGTTGGTTTCTTCAGCAGGGCACTGATCTCGGCGTGTTTCCAGCACTCCAGGAAGGTGGCGGTGTTGAAGGAGGCGTTGACGATGTCGCGGAGGTGGGGTGCGATGATGTGGTCGGCCGTGTTGAAGATGTGGTGTGGGCAGAGGTCCATAGGGGATCCGGAGTGGATGGTGTTCATTGTGCGTGTTGTGTCTTCGGTGCTGACTGGGGTCCAGGTGCGGAGGGTGGCGGTGGGGGGCATCGGTTCGGTGGTGGGGTTCGTGGTTGGTGGGCCGAAGCTGTTGTGAATGTTGGCGATCTTGTCGTGGAAGAAGGCTGCGAGGGAGTCGCAGAGGTCTTGCGAGGGAGTGATGTCATTGTTTCCGGCGTCGGGGTTGGAGAGCTCTTTGACGATGCTGAAGAGTTCCTTGCTGTTGTGGGTGTTGTTGTCCAGTCGTTCCTTGAAGGCTGTCTTCTTTGTGGCGCGGATCAGTTGGTGGTGTTTGCGGGTGGCGTGTTTGAGGGCCGTCATGTTGTCTGTGGTCTGGTTGGTGCGCCAGGTGTTCTCCAGGGAGCGGCAGTTCTTCTTGGAGGTGATGAGCTCGTCGGTGAACCAGGAGGCTTTCTTGCTGCTGCGTCTGCTGGGGGGGTTCTTCTTCAGTGGTGCGAGGGCGTCTGCGCAGTTGGTGATCCACTGTGTGAGGTTGTTGGCGGCTTCGTTGGGGTCCGTTGAGCTGGTGGGGGGGTTCTGGCTGAGGAAGGTGGTGAGCTGGTCGCCGGTGATCTTGTTCCAGCTCCTGCGGGGGGCTTGTTGAGGGTGGTGGTGGGTCGTCGTTTTACTGAAGCTGAAGTGGACGCAGCTGTGGTCAGTCCACTGGAGATTGGTGGAGTGGCTGAAGGTGACGTATTTGCTGGATGAGAAGACTGGGTCAAGCGTGTGGCCGGAGTGGTGGGTGGGGGTGGTTACCAGTTGCTTGAGTCCGAGGTTGGCCAGGTTGTCCAGTAGAGCAGTGGTGTTGCGGTCCTTGTCGTCCTCCAGGTGGAAGTTGAGGTCCCCCAGGAGGATGTAGTCGGTGGAATTGATGGCGTGGGGGCTGACGAAGTCTGTGATGTCTTCGCTGAACTGTGTGCGTGGTCCCGGTGGTCTGTAGATGAGGGTGCCTCTGAGCGTGGTCTTGGGGTCGGTGTGTATCTGGAAGTGGAGGTGTTCGGCGGAGGTGAAGGTGTCATCGGAGTTGGTCGTGATGCGGATGGTGTTCTTGTGGATGATGGCGATGCCTCCTCCTGTCTGGTTGACGCAGTCCCTCCTGGTGATTTTGTAGCCTTCTGGGACGGCGATGGCGACGTCGGGTGCTGAGGAGGCGTTCATCCAGGTTTCCGTCAGGAAGGCGATGTCTGGTGCTGTCGAGTCGAGGAGGTTCCAGAGTTCGACGGCATGCCTGTGAACGGAGCGGGTGTTGAGCAGGATGCACATCAGGTGTTTGTTGCTGGGGCTCGGTTTAGTAGGTGCGGTGTTGGGTCGGAGGCTGGTGAAGCGGCAGGTCAGGCAGGTGAAGGGTCCGTGGGTGCGTCTCGGGGTGGCTCGGTAGCAGGGGGTGTTTCGGCCGGCGTTGAGTGCGTGGAGGGTTTTGGCATCGTAGATGTGCAGGGTGTGCTGGCGAGGGCGAGGACCAGGGGGTCTGGCGCTGGGCGCGGACGGGCGCAGACGGGCTTACCTTTGGCGCACCTTCGGTGCTCAGTCGGTGCTCCCGCTGCGTGTGTCCGCTGCGCGGTCGCTCTGGGGGCGTCATAAGTAAGGAGCCGGGAGGGAGGAGCAGCTGGGTGGCGGGAGCAGGTGGCGAATGGAATCACAGGGGGGCGGGGCCGCAGGGAGGCAGCGGCGGGAAATCCCAAGAAGCAGCGGGCAGCGGGAATCCCAGGAGCAGCGAGCGAAGGAATCTGCAGGCAGGAGGCGGCAAAGGCAGGCAGGAGCGGCAGCAGTGAGTGGGGCGACCAAGCTCCTCCAACTCTCTCTGCTCTGATGTGGTAGGGCACCCTAAGCAGCAACAGATGTAGGTATTCCCCGCAGCATATTTTGGACAGTTGTGTTACCATCTGTGTAAGACGAGTTGGACTCCGCAGTCTACTCACAGTTTTTGGTTAGTCAAATCTGCCCTTTTTATTGTAGAAACACATAAGGAGACCATTGTGGAAAGATTAAAGTGTCCTAATTTAATTCACCCAATCAGGCAGCGCAAACAACCACATTAATGAGGATTCCTCAATGTCCTTTTTAATTATGTCTGGGTGCGTTTTAAGGCTGAGTATCACCGTATATTGAACGTTGAGAGCTGGGCATCCAATCAGGATACTTCACTGCCAGGAATACCTACTGGCAAAGGCCTGCTGCATGAAGTGTTTGGAGACTGCCTCCCTGCTTCCTGTCACTTTGGTGTGCGGGTTTGCCATATCCTGGTGGAATCATCCTCCCATCAACACCCTTTGTTGATTTATGCTTTTCCTTAATGTAGGTGGATGTAGGAGTTTATTCCACCCACTCAGCTTAGCATTGTGTGGAGCAGAGCCAGCACACTGTGTTTTTATATAGTGGTGCACATCTGTGTACGACTACTCACCCGTGAGGGTCTCAAGGCGCTGGAAGTTTGGAGCCTCACCCGAAAGCCATGTCTTGAGGTTCTTCCTGAAGATGGTGGGCGTTGGGCTTTGTTTGAACCTCTGTCAGTGGTTTTCTGAATGCGAGGGACAGTGGCCAGAGCCAGATGAGTGGAGCGGAGTGATCAGGCGGGGGTGTGGAAGGGGATACGTTTGTTCAGGTAGGACGGTCCGACATTTATGGCTTTGTACGAGTGGGTGATTAGCTTGAAGGTGATTTGCTTTTCTATCGGGAGCCAGTGGAGGGTCCTCAGGTGCTGGGAGATATGTTCTTGGGGCGGGAGGTTAAGGACAAGCCTGGCAGTGGTGTTCTGGATGAGTTGCAGCTTTTTTTATGTTTCTAGTTGTGGTGCCGGCATAGAGAGCATTGCCGTAGTCTAGTTTGCTTGTGACTAAGGCGTGGGTGCCTGTC
Organism: Pleurodeles waltl; assembly: GCF_031143425.1. Taxonomy (NCBI): domain Eukaryota; kingdom Metazoa; phylum Chordata; class Amphibia; order Caudata; family Salamandridae; genus Pleurodeles; species Pleurodeles waltl. The sequence goes on from NC_090448.1 coordinate 1,155,410,574, forward strand.
CTGTGGCAGACTGCTGGGATCCATTTGAAAATTTTCCGGAGTTTGCGGAGGGTGTGTCAGCAGCAGGAGGATCTCGTGGTAGAAGAAGGTGGCAAGTTTGTTGCAGAGGTCTTGCAACCGGGGATGCTGGTGGCTTCGGAGGGGGGATTTGTGAACTCATTTATGACTCAGAAAAGTTCCTTCGTGTTGTGTGGAGGAGTTGATGTGTTCCTGGAGTGCGTTCTTTCTTGCGTTATTAACATGTTAGCGGTGGATGGCGGTTGCGGTTCTGAAGGAGGCGAGGCCTTTGCTGATTTGGCTATTCCTCCATTTTTTCTCTAGGCGCCTGTGGGTGCGTTTGGATTCTTGAAGTTCAGTGGTGAAGCAGCTGGCTTTCTTTGATATGCGCTTGGCCAATGTCAGATGGAGGGGGGGCTAGAGTTTCCGCGCATTTGGTGATTCATGCATTGATTGCACGCTGAGGTGTTGGCATCATCAGAGGGAGGTGGGAGGGATTTGGCGAGAGTTGTGGTGAGTTGCTTGTTGGTTATTTCAATCCATTTCTTGTGGTGGGGCCTGGGGGTGCAGATGCGACTACTGGGTGCGGTGATGGTGAAGGGTAGACAGCAGTACTCGGTCCAGTCTGGGGTGGAGATGGTCTCAATGGTAATCCGTTTTTGCTTAAGCTGAGGATGGGGTCCAGTGTGTGTTCTGCGATGTGCGTTGGCATGGTGATCAGCTGTCTGAGGCCGAGGGTGGCGAGATTGTTGAGTAGAGCGGTGGTGTTTGGATTGTTGTGGTCCTCGAAGGTGGAAATTCAGGTCGCCGAGAAGGAGTTAGTCGTTGGATGCCAGGGCCTGGGGGGGGTGGCGATGTCTACGATGTCATTGATGAATGTTTGGCGGGGGCTGCAGATGGAGGAGTTGTGATTGGTGTGGACCAGGAAGTGAAGGTGTTCCATGGTAGTGCACTGTTCTTCTGAGTTGGCCTTGATACGTAGTGAAGGCTTGTGTACAATGGCGAGTCCTCAGCCCGGGCAGGTCCCTCCTTAGGATGCTGTATCCGTCTGGGATGGCGATGCGATGTCTGGTCCCGAGGTGGGGGGGTGTTCCAGGTCTCTGTAAGGAAGGCGATGTCCAGTCGGGCTGTGTCGATCAAATCACAGAGTTTGGTGGCGTGCTTGTGGAGGGAGCGGACTTTCAGGAAGAGGCAGTTGACGGGGTTGTGGTGGGTGTTGTTGTTTCCGGGTGTGGGGAGTACCTTCTACTTGTTGTGGCCGGCACTGAAGTTGCAGTTCCTGCATGAAAAAGGTCCATGGGTGTCCTTGGGGGATTTGGTGCAGCAGTTGCTGAGATATCCGGTGATAAGGTGGTGGAGGTTCACGGCATCGTGATGGATGCTGGCCAGGGGATGGCTTGTTGGCGATCCAGGGTTCCTGGTGCTGGGCGCGGTCCCGACGCGGACAGGTGGAGCCGGGCTTGCCTTTGGTGCGCCAGAGGCATGGCCACCATTAAGAAGGGGGGGTGAGGGGTCCAGTCAGCTGGGAGGTGGGAGGGCGGGAAAGGCGATTCGCGGGGAAGCAGGGCGCAGGGTCAGGAGCAGCGTGGGAGGGAGAGTGACAGAAAAGGACAGAAAAAGAGAAAGACCAAAAGTAGAAAACGAGTGAAAGAAAAAAGGCAGAAGTATAGAAGCAGGAGTAAAGGAGAGATAGAGAGAGATACTTACTTGTTAATGGCCACTAGACCACCAGGGATTAGGCGCAGGCAGGAGCCTGAGGGTGGAGGAGGGCCTTAAACTCAAACTGAGAGACAGGCAGACTCTCAGTTCATTCCCAGGCAAGGCAGAGGCAGCAGCAGCTAGAGGGGCTGTGGGGGCAGCAGTGATAGGACTTGCTTCGCACTTAGCGAAGCAAGAGTTTGGGCTGGGTCATCAAGGCATCAATGGGCAAGGTCCCGGTGATTTAAGGGATCTTCGTGCAGGTGCAAAGGGTGCCTGCTGCAGTAGAAGTCAATGAATCAGTGCATAGATTTGTAGAGCACTTCTTGTCACCGGTAAGAGTATCCAGGTGCTGGCATGGTCCAGTTGATTAGCTGAATAGCCAGGTCTTCAAGGACTTTCGGATTTCTGGAAGAGATGGGGAGGTCCGGAGAAGAAAGGGTAGCTTGTTCTATGTCTTCGCTGCTAGGTAGCAGATAGAGTGACTGCCTCTAGCACATTGGATGTGGGGGCAAAGGTTAGAAAAAGGGAAGCACAGCGAAGGTGTCAGGTGGGCTGTTGAAAGTTCAGGTGGTGGTTCAAGTAGGTGGGTCCATGGTTGTGTAGGGCCTTGTACACATGGGCCAGGGGCTTGAGCTGGCATCTTTTCTGTAGACGGAGCCATTGGAGATCCCTGAGGTAGAGGGTGATGTAGGTTTGCCTAGGGAGATCCAGCATGAGTCTGTCTGTAGCGTTCAGTATGGTCTATGGTCAGAGGAGGTGAGCTACGGTCACTGCGTAGAGATCGCTGCTGTAGTCCATTTGGCTGGAGATGAGGGCATGGGTTATGGTACATCTTGAGATTTGGGGTAGCTATTTGGATTTCTTACGAAGCATGAGGAAGATTAAGAAGCGTTAGGAGGAGACGTAGTTGACCAGAGTTGTCATGGTTAGCTTGTTGTCCAGAATGATGCCCATGTTCCTAGCATGGTCAGTGGGGGTAGGTGTAAGTCAGAGTTCTGAGGGTCATCAGGATGTGTCCCATGGGGAGCTTTTGTTTACAAAGATCAATTTCTCTGTTTTGCCCTGTTCAGGCACAACACGGACAAGGCAGACCACATTGTCCAGTTACAAAAGTACTGAATTATGTGGCCATAAAGTAGAATTCATTCAGAACCGGTGTCATTTGCACAGTTTATGTAACATGCAAAATTATTTTTCAAGTGTCTCTTTGCATCAACATCTCTAAAAACCTTGAAAGGGGTAAAATTGCTCGGGATACTGTCACATGGCCACAGGCAGGCTGAGTTAGCGTCCTGTGGCCCGCTGTCTTTGAATTGCTCCAGTGCAAAGTCTGCTTTGTCTCTGAAGAGCCAGGTGCCGTCAAATTACATATCCATTAATGCTTGGACATCACCTGAAAAACCCGTTGATCTCATCCACGAATGATGTCGGAGCAACAAGCTGGTACCGACTGCCCTGCCTAAGCAGTCATTAGTGTCCAGCCCAAGCAGGTGCCATATTTGTATCCTGGCTATCCTGGATGATCTGCAGTATGTTAGAACGAAATTTCGGTAACTGCTGCCAATATTTTGCTGTGTGCCACAGTGCATGCCAGTGTTGTCCAAGAAGGCAGATGGCATTTCCTGAATGAAAGGCCAGACTGGCTGAAGAGTACGTCTGTTTCCCAAATGCATTTCGACTCTCCGTCAAGAGTAATTTTAAGGGACAAGTTAAGATTCAACTTATTGTTGGAGGCCGGGACCACTTGGCTCTCGGGCTTGATGTTGTATGAGGAAGGCAGGGTCACCTGGTGTATCTCCACTTGTCTATTTACCAGCAGGCAAGAACAAGGTTTGGCCTAAGTACCCATCAGCATTTCATTTAGAGCTTCACTGAAAGGAATGAGTAGCTCTATGGAGATCTCCCTCGCTGCAGAACATCACTCTGTTACTTTTGACCTCCATAGATGGAAGCTGAAAGTTAATAACTTTGGCCGGATGACTATAGCGAAGGAAGATTATTTCTCTGTTGAGGGTGTAGGGGGTTTCTCAACCCATTGTCATGAGAGATGTCCAAGCCACTGGCCTCTTGTAGGTCCATGAGAAGATTGTCATCATCATATTTCTGGGATGCATCATCTCCATTGTCATCACCAAGACCACGTTGACTATGTTTTGGATCCTAGTCAAAAAGATTTTAAAGTGCTTGAGTGCGACTACTGGACAGTGGTAATGTTCTGTCTGAATCATACTGAGGTTGGACTCATTGTCTCAGAATACATATAGGATGTGACTTTGCTCAAGATTGTGGCAAATTCATCTCAGAGTGACAAAACAATTCGGCCTCTTCTGGCGATGGTGTCTTCGCTGCTGGTGTTGAAGTGGCAGAAGCAGTATTGGTTGTGGAGCCCGGTTTGAAGTTGGAATGGGAGTTGGTCCCAGAGTTGGGATGGACCCTGGAGAGGTGCCTAGAGGCATAGATGATGCTGAGGATGGAGTTACCCATGGTAACCCGACTGGAGGCCTCCTTGGATCCGTGGAGACTGAAGGTGTGCCAGAGTAAGCTGGATTGGTGCAAAGATCCACAACATGCCTTTTTTGAAAGCCACTACCTGCTGCTGTGTTGTTGATAGATCTTGAAACTTGTTTTGCATTGGGACCAGTTGTGGAATTGGTTCCTCAGTGGCTGATCGAGACTGAGAAGGTGAGGCACCTTGACAGCCTTGCGACTTCTCTGAGCGAGAGAGGCGAGACAGAGAAGAATTCGGCTTTGTCTTTGTTTCTTTTTGGACTTTGACTTACCTGAGCACTCTGAATGCAATGAGGTTCTTTTGTGAAATTGGCCTCAGAATGGGTCTGTATGCTCAACTTCCACCAGGAGCGGGTCGTAAACAACTTTCTTCTATGTTTGGTGACTCGAGTTTGGCTTCTTGCTTCCAGATTACTTTGGTGTGTATCCAGGCGCAGGAGTCATAAGCCTTGGAGTTGTGTGACCACCCTAGGCACCAGAAACATACCTGGTGGGGATCTGTCACAGACACCTGTTTGGAACAGTCATGACAAGGGTTAAAACCTATAGTTTTCGGTGGGGACACATCCCTTGCAGACCGGAGAAATAATTTTTCAAAAAAGAAGTCAGGAAGGGGGTGGGTAAAATTCAGGAGTAAGCTTTGGATTTGCATATAAAGGCGCAGAAGGAAAGGGACTGATGTCAGCGTGCAGGGGCGGTGCTCATTGGTGGCTCTGATATCACATGGCAGAACGCCATCTACTGGCCCATAGAAGCAATGTTGAGAAAAAATCTCCAGATTCAGTCTAGATCCCAAAGGTATTCACAAAGTAAAGAATGTGAGGTCAGAAGTATCCATCAGAAAGCAAAAGAGGGCCCATGAAAAAACAGATGGAGAGGGATCACAGGGGAAACTACCTTCAGAACAATAAAAAAATCCGCCTACCCTATAATTTTGATTTATCCGTACATTCAGTGATAGAAGAAGATTCAAGACTTCAGCATTGAGCCAAAAATTGTCATAACAAACACTCTGTATGTTTATGATCTCACAAAATGTTTTTTCTTTTTACATATTGTAGTACTCTTATTCAGTCATCATTTCTACAGAATGATATAACATAGTGAAATACGTACACATAAATCACAATATATCAAAAAGAATTGTTTATAAAAATGGCCCAAGCCTTCTCACATGCCGTAAATAATATTTACCACACAATAAGGGACATATTTGATATGGTCATTTGTTTTTGGCCACGCACGTCATGGCCCCAGTTATCCTCCGACTTATCATTGCACTTGTATATTGGGTTTTAGCTGGTCTTGGCCATCAGAACTTTATTCTTTCCTGCGCATAAAGATTGTTAGTTATTGAGTGTTTCCCTGTGCAGACCCAGTCCGGTGTTTGAATTCCTCAAGTATTTAGGAGTGGGCTTAGTTTAGGTCTCTAGCTGTCCCTTTGTTGGATTTTGTCTGTCAGACCCTTTAAATCAGTGGTTCCCAACCCGTGGCCCAGGGACCCTTGGGGGTTTGCGAAGTCTCCTCACGGGGGTCCGCGACTGTTTAGAAAATGAAATAATATTAATAGATTAGGTCCCCAGCTTTCAGTAATAACTCAGTGGTGGGGTCCCCGGATTCCAATTATGATTCATTGGGGGTCTCTGGGTTCCAGTAATGATATAGTGGGGGTCCACAGAAGTCTGGGAACCACTGCATTAGATCATCATTATCTGGTTTTGTCATACTTGTGTGCTATGTTACATCCGGGAGACGGTATGTTTAATGGTGGAAGAGTTCAGCGTATTTTGTTCTCCTTATTGTCAGTGTGTTTCATACGGTGAGCACTGCCTCTCCAGTCATCTCCCAATTGCCATGTTATTTAAGGCCCATGTTCCTCGTCCCACAGTTCTTTGCAGGAAAGTGGATCTATATATTCTGTTAAGGCCTTCCCCTTTGTGGCAAATTCTCTCTGTTCATCCTTTAGTCCTATTCTAGGTGATTTGATAGGCCTCCCAGGAGTCAGCATCCTAGTTTATTTATTTCCCATCCCCTCCATGGAAAATCCACTCTGTTCATTCTCTAGTCCTATTTAAGGTGATCTGAAATTCCTGCCATGGGTCAGCGCCCTAGTTTATTTGGCATTCCTTAATTTTCAGCTGCTCTGAGGAGGACGGTGTTGTCTATGAGATAGTTGTGCCCTTCCCTGCCTACACCCCAGACTCCCTTAATTCTCAGGAAGGGTCACTCCAGGTATTCACATTGCAGTCATTTACAATCTTTAGGGTTAATATTATTATTCCATTTTGGTACATATCCTTTGTGTCATATTATCTTTAGTGGTCCGGTTAGTCTTCTTGGGTGTCGCTAAACTATTTATTTATTATTTTGTATTTTAGTGGTTCGCCCTGAAAGAGAGATGCTATTGCCCTCAGTGTTCACAGTTGCTTCCATCCGTTGTGAACTTGTGTTAGTCCATCTTTATAGACCTCATGTAAGCTGTGGTGTTAGTCCCAGTTTGGGCATGTCACTTCATGGCACACTTGACCTGCGTAGCCATATTTTCGCCATGTCTGACTACTATGTATGTCACCTTTACATGCTGCTCTAATTATTTTCTTCATAGGTTACTTCATTGTGGTTTGATTGTTCATATTTGGTGGTGGTGGTCAGTAGATGTACACATCCGATTGATCTTCGCCATACTAGAGTCTGCTGGGCACTTTACATTTTGCCGGGAGGCCTTCTGTATTGATCTAGGTTTTGAGAACACAGGTTTTATTCTCTATGGGTTATAGTTTTGTTGTAGTAATTTGAGCCCTTTTTCTCCCTTGTTGGCCTCCTTCCTTGCCTCCCTATGTAACCTTGGATTTACTGCGCCCTGAAGAAGGTGGTTGACCGCATTTGGTTTACACCGAAACGTGCATAGGCCTGGAACATTGAATAAACTCACAGGAAATACAGGGTAACAAGAAGACTTCCTCATTCAAAGAGTCTATCAGTGTTTCTATGGAAAGGTTTATTGAAATTTGGAAAGTGGGAAAATGAATATATAGAGTTCATAAGTATAAATAGGGTATATTCTGTGCACAAGAATTGAAATGGTATAACTTCTTGTGTATTCTACTAACTAGGCACAACTTGAATACTGAGTAAGTTACTGAGCTATTGTGGTATTCCACTTGATGATTTTAACTGTGTATATGTGAGGTATGGGTGTGATAGGTGTGAAAGTGTCAGGTAACTTGTATTTAAGGCGTGTGAGAAAGGTTGGGCCATTTTTGTAAATAAGTGATTTTGACATTATTGTGATTTATTTGTACACGTTTCACTTTGTTATATCATTCTGGGTAAATGATGATTGAATACGAGGCTCACAAGTTGTGAAAAGAAGAAAAAAAATAAAAAATACTGTGAGAACATAAACATAGAGAATGTTTGTTACGACAATTGTTGGCTCAATACATAAGCTGTAAATCTGGCTATGTTTCTGGATGTACACGTAAACCAAGATGATAGAGTGGGCGGTTATTGCTTCTTGTTTTGAAGCTAGAGGTATCCATCAGAACAATGTGGGGCATTTGTGGGTGCCTTGGATTTCCCTGCTCCTCGACGGACCAGGCGGGGCCACTGGTTCACCGATGGCTGAATCAGACATGCATATGGCCATTAAAAATCTAAAATCTGGCGGGGTCTCAGGCTACTAGAATACTTTGCAAAATGTTCTCCTCCAAACTGTCACCAATCCTCCAAAACTTACTGAACTATTTTCCAGAGTCAAGGGAGATAACACTGTGGTGGATGGTACCACCATAATAGTGCTCCCCAAACGAGGCGAAGACCTTTCGGATACTCAGCCTACAGGCCGATTACTTCACTAAATGTGGACGCCAATATCTACATGAAGGTTTTGGTGACCCGATTAGCATCTTACCTACCTTTTTTATACTAAGTACCAATCACGATATGTGACGAAAAGGCAGACCTTCAACACTGTACAGAGACTGTCCAACAGTACTGAAAAATGTGAATGGGAAAAAATCAAATTTATCCTACTGGTGTTCGATGTCATGAAACCTTTTGGCATAGTGAGGTGGTCCTTTATGACACTGGTCATTGAAAGGTTCAGGTTGGGGGGTTCATTTATCAATAAAGTGCATTTCTTCAAAAGATGGGGTATCCTCAAGATGTTTTAGTCTAGGGAGTGGTACTAGGCAGATATTCCCTCTGACCCCTCTGCTGTAGGTTTGGTGATAGAACCATTCAACATGAATATTAGACCTGATGCCAACATCAATTAACACAAAAGCATAAAATATCATTAGTGACCAACAACTAGGGTATCACTTCTACCACTGATTAATGTTCTGGAGTACTTTGGGAAGACCTCTGAGTGCAAAGTCAATAAAAATAAATTGGATCTCCCGCCATCTGGTTGTCAGTAGTGCCTATGAGGGACCTGGGAAACTGAGTGCCTGTTAGGTTCACAAAAGGGGCTGTCAAGTATTGAGGAGTGAACCTATCGGCCTCCATGATGGGTTGGTTTGCCATGAAAAAACCTGATCTACTCTGAGAAATAAAAGCCGACCTAAAGAAGTGGAGAGCCCTCCGTATATCATAGTTCGGCCACATCGTAGAAATTGAGGTGCATGTGGTCCCAAGGGTGTTGTATATGTTCCATACGCTGCCAATCAGAACAGGTTAAGCGACCTTAGAGGACCTGCAGCAGGCGTTGGTGAATTTTGTGTGGAAGGGAAGGCCACCTAGGTTTGAGAACCCCAATAGTAAAGGGATGGTTAGTATTCCAAGCATTACTACTACTACAACAGAGTGGTCCAGTTGTGCCTACTAGGAGTATGGTCGAAAATGAACTGGCCTGTAGCATAGACGTTTGCGGGACTTAATATGGCTACCAAGAAGACAAAGCCCCAAAAATGTTTATTACAGCCACATAACACACTCTTGGAAAAATGGGACAGCGTAGCACAGGACAAACACATGACATCATTCCTGTCACCGTTGATGCCTGTACACGATAGCCCAATTAGAAAATGGGAGATGGTCTGATGATGTCAATCATGTTTGGGAATGGGCATATTAGATCATTCAAAGACTGCAAATGCACCTATGTGGGTATTAAAGGACAGGAGCTTTCCATACCAGCAGATTGGACATTGAGGGCTACGGCAGTGGTTAAGCAGACAGCTATAGGACCACCACTGACTTACAGAGTAAAACTTCTAACTTCTTACCACAGCACAAACGGTTAGGTGTCAAATCTATACAAACTTCTTAACTCCCCCCGGATGGATATGCATGGAAGTAAAAAGACAGAGGAGAGAGGCACCTAAGAGGGGAAGTGTCACTGGAACATGGTAGGTGTTATACAAAGACATTTTAAATAAAGTTTATCATTCCAGGAACAGGAACCTTCCCTCAAGATTGTGACAGGATGGAACTCCAACACCAAGACGTTCCATTGGAAGTTGACCGAGATGACAAACAGATGTAGGAGGGGCTTCAGTGAGATAACCAGGCCTCTCCACATCTGGTGGTCATGTCTCATCATCGACACATACTGGAAGGCGGTACGAGCAATTATTAAAGTTACGATAACCCGTCTGCCAAACTTCCGATGGGGAGGTTGCTGCCCTGCTGACTACCTCCCCGTCGGGCCCATTACGACTTCCCCCTTGGGCTGACGGTCGGAAACCAAGGTTTCCATCTGTCAGCTCAGCATGAAAGTGGCAGCACCATTGTTTCTGGCTCGTAATCGAGAGCACGAGCACCCTCGCAATGCTCACTGTCTGCACCTGCACTGTCTGATACCGCCATGAAACACACCTGCTTCCACACACTCCGCACTCTAAAAAAATCCTTCAAATGATTCCCCCAGAAACCAGAAAGACAGTCACCCGCGCACTCATCAGCAGCAGACTGGACTACAGTAACGCCCTCTATGCCAGCACCACACTCAAACTCAAACGCAAACTCCAGAGAATCCAGAACACAGCCGCACGCCTCGTCCTGGGCCTCCCCCGCCACGGACGAATTTCACCACACCTCAAATCCCTTCACTGGCTCCCCATAGACAAGAGAATCACATTCACGATCCTCATCCACGCACACAAATCCCTCCACAACATCGGCCCAACCTACCTCAAACGAAAGAGTTAACTTCCACACTCCCACACGCAACCTCCGATCAGCCGACCTCGCCCTAGCCACAATCCCCCGCATCCATTCCACCACCACAGGAGGCAGGTCTTTCTCCTACCTCGCCCCCAAAACTGGAACTCCCTCCCCACCGACCTTCGCAAAACCAAAGACCTCCTGGTTTTCAGAAAGAACCTCAAGACATGGTTGTTCGATCAGTGACCCTCCCTACCCCCCCCGACTCCCCCCCCCAGCACCTTGCGACCCTCACAGGTGAGTAGCGCGCTCTACAATTATTTTTGATTGATTGATAGATGAAAAGGTTGGCAGAGAACCAGGTCGTAATCAGCACCCTGGCTGAATCTGACCTCTGCCACCGTCAGCCTGTCGGAATCACCGATCCTGGCGGAGACGTCGGTACCGTGGCAGTCTGACCACCAGGGTGGTAATGTGGCAGTCGGACTGCCACAGCAGCGGCAGTCCTGACCACCAGCCTCGTAATCAGGCCCCTAGTGGGTTCCCAATAAAAGAAGATCCTGTTACTCCTGTGGTGGACTTGAGTCCTGCTGATTAGTCAGAGATTTCTCCATGTCCTTGCAGACTGATTTATCAGGTACTGCTGATAGCCAGGCAACCCTGGCTAGACAGTGGAGAAAAGGTCCAGCAAAGCCGGACATACATGGTGCTGAAGAATAAGGGAAACTACGACAGTGAAGTTAATATTTGTCTACATTTGCGACAATTTTTGGTATCAAGGTTACAAGTTTTATGCAACATGGAGGGCAACTTTTGCTCACCTAGCCTTAAAGCCTTGAAATTGTTTGACTAATTCTGATGACACATATCAGGTGACAGACAGTTCACTCACAGGCTCAAGGAAGGATGCTCTACTTTATGACAGGGTAGAATGATTCTGGTCCAAACGCAAACTCCTGTTTTGGGTGGGACGAGTGAGACAGGGGTCAAGGGTTTGGGCTTGAATATTGCTCCTCTTTCAGTGTTCTAGGCCCCTCGAGCAAATGCTATGCTTACACGCAGTTTGAGAATTACTGTAATGATCTGTTGAAATCAATTTTAATATCAAACATGAATCTGTCTAAATGCATATAAATGCAACTAAAGAGTTATTGAGAAAAAAAGTTAAGAGGAGACAGGGAGGGGTGGGGAAGCCATAGCTGCACATTTCCCAGGTTCATGCGTGATATGCTGCTCCAGTCCAGGTTTTTGTTCCATTGAATTCTGGGACTCGTAGTCCTGGCTTTTAATGGAATACACAAGACTTCAAATCCCAGAATTCAAAGAAAAAAACTTGGACTGGAGCAGCACAACGCGCATGGACGTAGTAAACTTGGCAGGGCTGGGAAGCAATGGACGAGAACTCAGAGAGCGTGGGGATGGATGTAAAGGGGAAACAGCTCATGGTGGAGAGGGGACATATGCACTCTAATGAGGTGCTAAAAGCAAAACAAGATGACTGAATGTAAGCAGTTGAATGATACAAGTTATGCCATCAAAAGTGTCATAAGGAAGCGATGCTCTAGGTGAGGGATACACACAGGAAAGCTATCAAATAGGAAGCAAGCGAACCAGACTGACATGAAAGCCAGCCAATGATAAGCAACAGGCAGACCCAACGCACAATGTAAACACTGATACTATACTCAATAGGTTTTTGGACAGGCGACACATAAAAATGTAAAAAACATATACGAACCTAAAGGAAATTAATAGAGAGTTTGGGGGGGGGGGGGGGTGGGAATTCAAGCATTACCATGTCATTGGAAGGACTTAACTCGATGACTATTCACTTCCGGTTCAGCTGTCTACAATTGTAATTGCATTTCTTGTGGAGCGTTTAGTGTCCCCCATCCCACTCCCATGAGAACTGTGCCGTGTGAAATGCTAACATTTCAAACCACTGCTGTTTTCGAACAACTTTTCGCCTTCACAGTCCTGCCTGGGCGCTTCCTTTTAAAAAACAGACTCTAAACGCAAGAGAACCCGGGAACAAATAGGCCTGGAAACCGATGACTAACCCGCTCCTGAAACCACTGCGGTTAAAGAAAGCTGGCTGTTCAATTTCCAAGCCTGGGAATGGCGGCCGGGGGAGGTTAATGATAGCCCTGACTACTGAATCACACTGAATATGCGAAGGGCGGTGCGGGTGATGCTTCCGGGGGAAGGGGCATTGTAAAGATGGCATGGAGAATGCGGACAAATCCCGGGCTATTTCTACTGACAACGGCCTAGCGCCACGAAGCGGTCCTGCACCCGCAACCCAGAACAATCATTACAACATCACTCTTCGTCGTCAGAGATTTATTTTCCACTTGCTGTTGGGTGTTAACAGCTGTTAACTGTCTTTCTCTTAATGAGCCTTTACCTTTGGCGAGTAATTACAGAGCAAGAATTTAACAGTGGATTCAGCCCTGTTGAGAATGCATTAACTGCAGTAAGCGCATGATTAGCGCCGTGAAGCGTCAACAACGACATCTAATTAGCACCCTCTCTGCAATGCTCTCCTAGGTTCAACTACTTCCGAATGCCTGTATCCAGGGCCTCTAGAATTATGCGATTATAGAACTGCCGGAATTGCACAAAATTCACCATGTGCTGCAAAATTTGCAGATTTTGACAAAACAAAATAGTTTCTAGCTCAAACAGATCAAAAGTGAACAAACAAGATAGTCACGCGTGTTGCTAGCATTGGAAGGACCTTAACAAAGGTTCGCTGGTTACCCCTTTTTTTGCTGATTATTGCTGTATTTTGGTGTTATATGTGGTACTAATGAAGTGAGAATGTTCCCAACCAGAGATAACGTGGAAAAAAACTAAATAATGATCTAGTTAGTACCTTCAGAAAATGTGCCGCATTGGTCCACATAATTTGCCTTCCCTTGCCGCATAGTCCTCCCCGTCCCATAATTCCACTCGCCCTGTTTGAGTTGTAGTGTGAGTGGGTGGGGCATGAAGCGGACAGACCGAGGAAGAAGCTGTTGTTTTTGGCATCTGATGGGTTAGGTTAGGGTGATGGCTTCGAACCCCCTTAAGAAGCCAAGGCGTCCACATAGTGCTGGCTGTCAGCAGTTCTTAATTGCTAGGCTCCTCGTTATGTACTTTTGATTTGGGCCGTTACAGGGCAAACAATTAACAGCAGTTAACGCCCTCTACAAAGGGCTTTAAGTGCTGTTAGGAGAAAGCAATGGCTGCGTGTTGTTGTAACACTGGACGGTTTTGTGCTCCATTGGAGACTAAAACGACCACACCACGGCTGATAAAAAAAAACAGCATCTGTACACCAGAAGAAATGTGTTATAACTTATTTCATTTTGCATCACCCCAAATGCAAAAAATATGGGGAAAGCACGTGCCTTGTGCTGGCAGAGAGCGTGTTTCCAGCCTCACAGGCGAAGAGCTAAGCAGCCCTTGCTGTGAATTTTAAACCCAGTGGCTGCGTCTGAATGGAAAGACTTCTTTGGTTGACACAGTTATCTGACCTTTTTTGGTTCACGCTGGTAAACAAACAAAAAAAGAGGAAGTCTTCGTGGCCCAAGACAAATCAAGAATCCCCAATTGGCACCCCCCTGTGCGCCCGGCCTTGGTGCCATCATCCTCCTCTGAGGTGAGCCTGCCTCTGTGGTGTGGTCAGAGAGTGGTGCGGAGGGGAGGCTGCCCTTCAGCCTCAATGGGACCATTGTTTCTCCGCTCCTGCAGAGCCAGTAATACGCAACAGTGGCCGGATGGGGTGGAATAGAAAATGAGGCTCTCTCCCCCGGCCTCCCCTCCACCAGCCATTTAAAAATAGAAAAAGTACCGCCCCGCTGCGTCTGCGGCCTCCCAGTTCCCACCCCCTCCTGCCCTCCGACGTCGGAAGAAAGCCTGCGGGACGGAGGCCAAGTCCTTCTTGGTGGAGGGCCTGGGACAGAGGGCGGCGGGGAGGGATGGAGCCCAGGCCTGCAACAAATGTCTCTGCGCTGTGCGTGTGCAGCGCATTCCAGACACCGCTGCCCCCCGACTTCCCAGCCAGGAAGTACTTAAGGCTCACTGGGAAATAGGAAGGGATTTTTCCCCCAGGGAGCCAGTCTGGCCCCGCCACATTCAGTTGTTTTTCGCCAGGAGGCTGGACGTGGAGCGGGAGATAGGCTTGTGTGTTCCCCGGGCCACCCAGGGACTCCCCCTTTCCTTATTTGGAGCATGGGATGTGTGTGTTTTTTTTAGGCCGCAGCGAAATTCACATGTGTTAAGCGTGGCTGGCCAGAGCAAAGTGAGTTATGGCCACGAAACATCTTTTTTCAATAAAATGTTCTTTCTGCATTTAGTAACAAAGCACCGGCTATCCGGCTCTGTCCCTTGGCTCGTAGGTCGCCCAGTGAGTGTCAGAAAAGAGGATGCTTGAAGCCAAGGACTACAAGGTGACTTTTGTTACATAAGGGTATGTTTTGAGCAAAGTTTTCGAGTACAAAAACATGGGTTTTGATTTTGAGAATTGTTGTGTTGAATAAAAAAAATTCTACCTTATGCGTCAACATTTTTCAATTCTATTAAGAACAAGGAGTCTTTACTGATTACTAAACAGCAGTCAATCACAAACTTTTAAAACACAAACTACTTTTCCCAAGTGCCCGGGTAGTCCATACTGTCCACCAATCACATGCCTGCCCCATGTATATCTGTCTCTGCAAAGACAGTCCTACCTCTTTTTTTTTGCAAGCAGTGGAAACCATGTTACTTGACTCCTTAGAACTGGAATCCAATCGACGAACTGAATCACAGACTCCCAAGATGTCGACAGCCAACTGGGCTGAAGACCTCGAAACGAAGACTCTCGTCTCCCGATCCAATCGATCATTCAGGCACCTTTATTATCCGTACCTACGGTCATACAAAAGAAAAAAATAACACCCAATCCATACCAATGAAACAACGGGTAGATATCTAAATAAAATTCAAGATATTGTGCATAACATATCATCAGCAATTGATAAATAACAATAGAAGCAGATAAATTGGTCTATGGGTGGGATAATCCTCGCCTCTGTGTCCTTAATAAAATTGAAAATTCGTGACGCACAAGCTAGACATTTTTTTATTCTATGTCAGGACCGGAGGTTTCGGATTATCCTAGTTCAAAGCTGTTCCACCACTGCAGACGCCACATCAACAATAGGTTTGTGATAAAAAACTTTGAAAGTCAAGCCTGAAGACCAGTCTGCTGCTGTCATTATGTCTTCTGAATGAGAACCAGTACTAAATGCCTTAGAGGCCATAGCTCCCCGAACAGAGTGAGCTCTGAACATGGAAATATCTATGCCAGCTTCCCCCAATAACCATCTGACCCATCTTGCTAAAGTTGCACCAGAAACAGGTCCAAAGGGACTCTGTGATGAAAATGAGCAATTGTCTATGAATAGCTCTATGAATCTCACGAGTACACACCTCATAAGCTTTTAAACATTTTACCACACATAGTTTCTGATGATGGGGAAACGCTGGATAAGAAATACGTCTAGATGCAGTCTTTGTGCATCTTGAAATAGCAAAAGGAACTCCAGAAGGAGTAAATACTCTACCTGCTAAATCGAATGCATGAACGTCTGAAACACATCAGCAGGACACCAGACAAAGTAGAAGGGTAAGTTTTGCGGACAGTTGTTTGCGTGAAAGGTCTTCATTACAAGGCCAGGCCTTCAGAAAACGTAAGACAACATCTACGTCCTATAATGAAGAATACCTAGGTTGAGGAGGCTTAGCCACCCAGATACCGTGCAACAGCTTGCATATTAGCGGATGCTCGCCCATAGGTTGACCTTCTAAATGAGGATGACCCGCTGAAACCGCCAACCTAAAATTATTAATGGTTCTGTAAATTAGGCATTGTGCTGCTAAATTGGAAAGAAAATTAACAATCATATTAATGCTCACTCCCATGGGATCAATGCATTGCTCACCACATCAACAAACCCATCTCCTCCAGGAAGATTCATATAGTTTGTGAGTGGAAGGTGCCCAAGACTGGGACAAGAAACACATTACGTTATCCAAAACTCCCAGCACTTGCTAGTGTCTCTGGAAATCCTTCACGCCATGAGCGACAACTGCCCTGCTAGTATCAGAGGATGGGTTAATCCCACTGGATCCAGCAACAGATATGGATCCTCCTGAATAGCAATCGGTCGTTCACATGACAGTGACATCGCTACCCGAAACCACGGTTGAACCTTCCAAAGAGGCGTCATCAAAATTATCTCCGCCTTTGGTCTCCTCATTTGAGAGAGTACTCTCTGAATCATGGAGAATGGGGGAAATGCAAAGAGCATATCTGAAGGAAGGCATCCGACCCTAGAGCTAAGGATCCGGTCTCCAACTGAAGAATTGTGGCAGCTGAGCATTCAGTCTTGATGCAACCAGGTCCATCGAATACGGACCTCACCAAAGATTCAGATTGTGAAACACTTGCGGGCTGAGCTTCCAATCGCTGCCATCCTTCTGGAAGTGAGAGTTCCAGTCTGCCACCAGGTTGGCGCTTCCTGGAATATACTCCGCTGTCACAGAAATATGATGTTGGAGGAAAGATTGCCAGAATTCCCTGGCAATCTCTACCAGGACTCGAGACCTGGTGCCTCCCAGGCAGTTTATATATCGAACCGGCAATATGTTGTCCATTCGCAGTAGGATACAACATTTTGCCTGGCGGGGAGAAAGTCAGTGAATCGCAAACTCCCCGGCTAGAAGTTCCAGGCAATTGATATGGAGCGTCAGTTCCTCTAAGGACCACCGGCCCACTGTCTGTACCGAGCCGCAACGAGCTCCCCAGCCCCAACGACTGGCATTCAACTCTATTACTATCTCCGGCACTGATGCAAAAATGGCCCTGCCGTCCCACGCATCCATGTGAGCTAGCCACTAGGAGATCTCTGCCCTGGCCTCGTCCAACAGCAAAATCGGGTCCGACTAGGACAGTCCTTTGCGAAGATGCATTATCGTCAATTGCTGTAAGGCTCAGTAATGAAGAGGCCCCAGAAAAATCGCCTGAAAAGAGGAGGCTAAGAGGCCTACCAGCCGTGCAAGAGTCCTCAATGATATAATCGGAGAGGCAAGGGCTCTCCTCAAATCTTCCTTGATAGAACTCCTCTTTGTCGGGGCAATAACAGCTGGGCATTGATAGAATCGACCTGGAAGCCTAAGAGTTCTATGACCCTGGATGGAGTCAAGATCAATTTGACCCAGTTGGTGAGGAAACTCATATCTTGCAGAAGCTGGACAGTCCACACCAGGTGCATAAACACTGATTCCTCGCTTTGAGCCATGATCAGAATATCGTTGAGATATATAATGAGGCGGAAGCATCTTTCTCTGAGGAACTGAACCACTGGATGTAAAAGCTTGGTGACACCCCAAGGAGTGGAAGAAAGTTCAAATGGGAGGACGGTGAATTTGTACCATTGGTGTTGCCAAGGGAACTGTAGATATCAACAGTGCAGCCCATAAATAGGTACAGTAAGATACGCGTCTTTGTGATCTAGACTTGCTTGATAGTCTCCTTCTTGCAGAAGATCTCTTAAGAGATGGTTACCCTCCATCTTGGAGTGACGGTAGACTATCCAGGAGTTGAACTCCTTCATATTGAGCACTAGACGGGAACCCCTGCCTTTTTTCTGTACCAAAAATATCAAACTGACAAACCCGGAAGAGTGAGGGCTCGTTCTTACTATGGCCCGTTTGCACAGAACTGCGTCGATCTCCCAGTCCATGAAATTGCTCTCTACTTGGGAAAAATGAATGGGACAGGGAAGGGCTCTCTGCTGAGGAAAAGCATAAAACTCTAGTCTGTACT
The DNA here is from genome assembly GCF_031143425.1 of Pleurodeles waltl. Classification (NCBI taxonomy): domain Eukaryota; kingdom Metazoa; phylum Chordata; class Amphibia; order Caudata; family Salamandridae; genus Pleurodeles; species Pleurodeles waltl. The sequence continues at coordinate 1,155,428,749 of NC_090448.1, forward strand.
CTTGCACAGTCTGCAATATCCAGGGGTCTTGAGAAATGCGTTCCCTACCCAAAATATGCTCTTTCAAACCCCAGAATAACCTCTGAGTAGGGAATAATTTTCACCTGTTGGCGCCCCATCAGAGGGATTGAAATCACCTCGGCTGCTGGTCCTGAAGCCACGGACTGACCTCTCCAGATCTGGTAGGATAGCATCTGAACATAGAATAGGTGGTACCTCGACCCCGCTGGTAGTAGCCTCCTGAGGTCTGCCAAAATCTGCTGCCTCTCCCTGTAGCGTCTGGCCCTGATAAAAAGGCCCCCCACTGAACATCATTTTCATAGAGGATTGGGCTTTATCCAACGCGGAGAAGGTAGCCACATCTTTCCCCAGGTCTTTGAAAAATTTGTCTCTGAATAACTTACCATTCGCCATAAAGCCTGCTTCATTAGGGTTAATTCAGCCAACTTCGGGGCAATGCACATCAAAAAGGACTGTCTGCGCTCAATGGACATCACGCTATTGGTATTCCCCAAAAGGCAGATGGATCACTGAGCCCATTCCAATATGGTTTCTTTTGCCTGAACTGCAAGTTCCATGATTTTTGTGATAGGGCCTGAAATGTCCAGTAGTTTATCCTGGCACCCTTCCATGCACGGTTTAGGCCCCTTTTTGGATCCTTTTAGACTCTTTTAATGACATTTGCCATATTAGGATCTAGTTCAGGCGTATCCGGCACCTTGCCTAAAATGGAGGGGTGAGGGCATTCAGAGCGCAAGGTGCTGCTCACATCACAGTCAAAATCCTTCCTCATCTGTCTTGCACATAATGTGCCACCTCAGAACAAGGGATCCACTCTGGAGTGAGGGTCGACTATATTTTCAGGATTGAAAGACCCTGTACGAGGTATCTGATCGCCCTCTTGCAGATTGCGGGTCTTATGCTTTCGCTTACCCAAAGGTTTAGGGTCAGCATGCACTTGGTCAGAATCTGAAGATTGGTAAGAGGAACAGTGGGGCTCCTCCACCTGTGTAGGAGGCCCCATAAAGGAGTCAGGAACACCCAAGGAAGCGAATGAGCCATACTCATGGTCTTTAATAACTGACACAGCCATTTGCACAAGAATTTTAGCTGAAGAGGCGGGTCCCCTTGAGGCTCTCAGGGCGATGCCTATATCAGAAGTCTGGTCGTCTTTAGACACAGTCTTGGGGAGGGCTTGCCCCTTAATTCACACTGGGCAAACCTCATAAGGGGCTGAGTAAAGAGCTTTAATGCTTTAATTAGAACCGGATTCACGGAGTCCTGGACATGGTGCCCCAGGGCCTCAACCAATCTCTCCTCCATGTGATGTTCGTCTGTTATCTCAGGGAGTTCTTGATAATATTCATCCTCTTTGGCGTAGTACGTCATGCTTTCGAGCAAGAGGGATGAAGGAGTTCAAAAGGGGGGGGGGCATCCCCAGCAGGATATAAGCTCAAAGATATTGAGATGGACTTTATCCAGTCAAAGACACAATTTCAGGCAGCAAAGATCAAATGTGGAGGGAGCTCCTACAATGAAAACCCCTAAGGCAGAGCCCTGAAATGTTTATGTGCCCACTGGGCATTTGGGGGGATAACAGAATGCTCTACACATGTGTGCAGCGCTCGAGCCGATATCCTATCTTAAACTGAGAAAATCACCCCTGAGCGCATGTGGGACACGCAGCATAGAAAGAGGACTACAGTCCTCCTGAGCTTAGTGGTCGTGGTCCACATGTCTGATCGGACCCTAAGCATAAATAAAAGAGGGCAATGCCCCTAACATATAATCGCCTGTTGGGTGTTCTGACAAGCCAGAGGACGGGCAAAAATAGAAAGGAGGCGACGGGCCTCTAGTGTCAGGCGATCGCGTACAAGCTGATTGGGACGAGCAAGAGCGCTGCACTAGGAGAGCACCGCAGCACACTGCGCTATTCCTGCTCCCACTACACGCTGCTAATATACTTGGAAAAAAGTCACTTTACAATAACGAAATGACTATAAGGGAAAAGCACTTATCTAACTGCTGCAAGCAGCAAAGAAAGAGGAAGGACTGTCTTTGGAGGGACAGATATACACAGGGCATGCATGTGATTGGTGGACAGTATGGAGTACTGGGGAGCTTGGGAAAAGTAGTTTGTATTTTAAAACTTTTTGATTGGCTGCTTTTTAATAGTCAGTAAAGAGAGAGAAGCATTATCCGAAGCCTCTGGTCCGGACATAGCATGCTTCAATCGTTTCACTACACTGATTTCCCCCCCAACAGAGAATATGTCCCCTGTGCAGTAGACGTGGATGGCAGTAGTTATCTGCAGAGACTCTAGACAGGAGCTGGGGCTTTCAGCGTAATAGAATTGCCTGAGCGGCCGCTGGTCCAGAATTAAGCACCGAAAGGCAGTTCCTAAAAGTGGAACTTCTACAGACCCTTCTGTAGTGCTTAATTTGTAAACATTTAAATGCCAGGGCACTTCTCGGAAGGCCACTGCAGCCTGCACCATGCCTTGGCCCTGCCAGTGGTGCCAATAACCGCACCAACGTAACAGCTAACGACTGCTCTCCTACAAGCCTGACAATTCAAACTATTTCAGGCCTCACTAAGCTATAATGATGGTGTGAGAGGCAGGTATTGTTCATTTTCAATGCAATTTGACTTAATAAACACAGTTGTTGTGCCCAGCTCAAAATTAAACAGACAGTGCCACCATGTGGCGGACTGTAACTGGAGCAGGTGGTGACAATTAAGTGCTGGTGCTGAGCACCAGAAACCACCGGCTCAAATTAAGTACTGCTTCTGTCTTAAGTGGTATTTATGAATGACTTACCAAGGCCCCAGTAATTGACCCCTGCATTGAAATCATACTGATCATGCATTCAAATAATAGTCAAGTGTGCATACTGTACAAGCAGGCCTTTGTCTACTACAACCTCGGGTCGTCAGCACCTGATAACTGAACGCCGTCCTATGCCACAGACAAGTTTTGCATCAATCCTTGATGTCCTGCATGGTGCTGATAGTGTGAGAAGATAAGGATGCACTACACAGGCTAGGCGCAGTCTCTCGCCCACACTGCATGTACTCAGGTGGACCGTGATCTCGAACTGAGGTTGACAGTCTTCTATTTGAACATTCCAATCACAGTAAAGCACGTTTTGCACCACAGTAAAGATAGAGGGGAGTATATTTGCAAACCACAAAGATTTCTTAACAAATTAGTAAAGTTACAATCTCAAATTGAATCAATTAAACATAAATCAATAGTAACCTGAATGCATGACCTATGAAGGTAATCTAGGCAATTGAATTCAGCAAATGCAAGTATACATTATTAAAGACAGCTTCTGCAAAGTGAGTTAAGATTCCGTTCCCCTAAAGGAAACTCCCTAATGCTAAGCTAAGGTTGTGGGCAAGTCGGAAAATTTCAAAGTGACTGGTGTCAGCAAATACAGCCTCAAAAGTAGAACGAAACGTAGGTTCTGAGAAAAAAAAATGAATAAAGTATTTACTCTAGAAAGTAAGTCTATGACCAGAAATATAAGGAGCATTGGGTCTCGCGAGTGAGAGGACATTCGCCTGCAACAGTGGACAGGGGCAAGAGTTCTAACTAACTCAGTTCACACAGTTAAAACATGAAATTAAGCAAAAGAGATGCATTCCACAGGTTCCCACTGAGTAAGAACCTATCAGAGACAGTGTTCTAGCTGTACTTCGTACCGGCCTTCTCAGGGATAATAAAATGCCAGCTTCTTCCATCATTGCGGCCTTCACAGTATGTCACGAGGGACATTCATCTCCTCTGTCCCCATCTCGTGCAGGTTCTGAGAAGCATTGTCCAACCTAGTTAATTGCTGCTTGTATCTTCAAATTGTAAACTAACAAATAATACAATTTTTAAGGAGAACATAGTGACTGATATCTGAAAAACGAATAGTTACACACAGGAAGCAGCTACACCGTTAACTGTAAGACTGATGGAGGAGGGCACCTGCGCCCACTCACATCAATATTAAGATGCACATTTTTAACTAAAATTAATCAAACATATGGTTCCTTCAGTTTACAAAATATAAATATAAAAAGTGTGTAAAATGTGTGCACTCGTGTAAACTGATTATGTGGGTTACAGACTAACATGTCATTAAGTACAAGTAAATGATGGTGACACTGCGTTCTTACCGCCCTGTAATCTTGGAAGATCATTTTATCCTGAACTCCCTCTTTATCTCTGTAACTGCTAAGGCCTCTGCCCAGTCTCTGTTCTGCCTCCATCCTACATTGTCGTATTGTTCCTCTCTCTCTTCACCTACAACTCCTATTCCCGAGCCCCTGCCCCGTCCCATACTCCAAGCACCTCACTTATCCCTCCCTGAGATTTACCCCCTTCACTGCTTCATGCCTCCTCAGGGAACTCTCTTCCTCTCTCTCTAACCTCAATGTAACCCCCTTCCTCTCCATCTGCTCTTACCTATCACTCCCCTCTTACCCTCCAGCCTTACCAAAGCCCTCCCACTTTCTCTGCTTTGCAAGTTTCGTGCCAGCTTTCCATCGATTAGCCTCTTACCCTCCAATTTACTAAAGGCGTTCCGACTCCACTGGTTGCCATCAGAGATGGGATGCTCAAGGGTCTGGTTCTGACACAGAGAGCCTTCTACACAAAGGACCTTACTACCTGTCCAGCAGATTCACCCCATGCCAACCAGCCAGGTCCCTCCAGTCCTCAGACTCCTTACTGGTAGTCATGTCTCAATTTAGAAGAAGAAAGCTGGGCAGTAGCTCCTTCTCCTATCTGGCCGCTAGAGAGTCGAATGCCCTCCCAGTTCAGCTTCGTGCCACTGGGGATATTCAGACCTTTAAGAGAGTCCTCAATACCTGGCTCTTGAGGTCTGCCTTCTAGAACTCTGTCAGTCAGGGATTAGACTCTGCTACCTAGCGCCTGGACACTTACTGTTTAGCTGGTGTGCTTTACACATTTAATTAATAATACAATTGGCAGCGGGTTGCACAAGATAAATGCACCTGACCCCCATCACCTGTTATGTATTCAGCACAAAAAAGTCACAGATCCCATTTTTATGGTAACGTGTGCACTCATCACAGCATCTGCACCAAGATGCCATCCTTAAGAAAGGACTATGTAGTATATATATTGCGATGGTGCACCACTTGCAGTCTATCTAAAAAAAAGTCCAATCACTCTATGTCGTCTCATTATTGTCTTCTTTTCTTTATGAAGTGTTTTAAAGAAAATAAATATATATACTTTACAAATTACATAATAATATTAATCTCTATTACTCTCGTTCCTCAGCTCACTTCAGAGTATCACATTGATCTGATGCTTTCTGGTACAGACACTAATGCCAACTTCTTATCCCAACCCTCCTCTAAAACACTCACGCTACCCCCTACTTGACCTAGCAAGATAAGGAGAAAACCACTGTCTCCTTAAATCATTCTCTGCCCCTCAAAAACACTATCTACTTCACCCTTTATTTTTGCCACCACTTTTACAATGAAAAGCCTACACTATCCACACCTTGTAACAACTCTTATCAGACTCACTTCATTGACTGTCCTCTGTCGTGTCCCTGCTTGTGATGCTAGCATCTGAACCCAGTGAAGGCCATCTTCATCCTCCTACCTCAACTTCTACACGCCTGCCACCTAACACTTTCCAGTCTCCCTCTTGCACTAACCAATACCACCTACTGACCACCCAGCAACTGACCCTCATCAATGCTCGATCGATGACCGAGAACCATGTAAATAGTCGCATGACTTACGTGATCTTGGACTCGTCTCTTGGCCTCTTGCTCATCACAAAATGTTGGCTAGGTGAGGAAGCTTCAGAAAATTGGAATGAGTTTGCATCTACAGGATACAGAAACATGACTAGAAATTACCCCAAGAAGATGAAAGGAGCCTTCGCAGTGGTAAGACCACAGGCTTTGATGACTTTAGTACAACTGAATGCACATCCTTTCTCGTCTGATGCTCCTTCTCCCATCATTCTTCGGTTCTTACTGATACATGGACTGCTGCCGATTGACCGTGCATTCCCTGATCCCATAATTTAGACCGTTCCAGGGATCACAATAAACCACAACACCATCTGCTGACTGTCCCAAAATGAAATCCATCACAGCAAATTCAGAGGCCCTCAACTACTCCCAACGCGTAATAACACTGACACATGCAGCTGGACACATCCCAGACGCATTTTCTGCAGTGCTGCAACTTATCTCAATAAGAAAAAAAGTTCCAATAATGTGTGACAACCATCATCTCTTCTCTTTCTGTGTCACCCGCTCAGCTAGGACAACTATCAAAAGAACAGAGAAAATCAAAGCTACTTAAAGACAGTGAAAGAATCTCAAGCTATCAACAGCTGACTCCTACTTCATGTAAGGCCTCTACCAGCAAACACATAAAAAAGTATATTAGTTCCAAAACTGGCTCATCAAAGGCTTCAACAGGCCAATACCTGAAAAGACATCCACTTGAACTAGGCAGATAATGATTGCGCACGGGCTAGGAGCTCTACAACTCCAATGGACAAAACTGAAATAATCTCCCTCCAACACTACAGAGCTGCAGGATATACAAATTATGCATCACAACAGAAAAATACTTTGTTACTCTTTAGTGACCTACAGTCCAAAATGTCCATCAAAGGAATCTCTCACAATTTTACACCTTAGAAATCTGCACTGTCAAGATACTAAGCTCATAAACTTTCTACAGCTCCATTGCTAATTCGCTTGTAACTAAAACTAAGAACCTGGAAGACTACTTAATGAACAAGATGTCTCACTTTTAGCATACAAAGAATATAGCCAGCAAAACAAATAACTGCGTCAGGCAAGAATCTGTGACTGACTTCAAACATCTCTCATATGCTGATTTTAAGGAACTCGTCAAGTCGAGCGGATCATTGGCCCTCTGTTGGACCGATCTCTAGCACAAACATTCCGTGCAGGACGAAACATACAGTGACGCCTCAGGAATATTCCCCTCCAGACCCAAGACCTTTTTAATCAGATCTTCCAATAAAAGTGGAACCTCGATCCATCATATCCAGCAAACTGCCTACTGATCTCCAATGGCCATTCATTAGAAATAGTCATTGAATGAGCTGCCTACATCATGGTGAGAGCAGTCTACACATTGACAATCAAGCAGGCTTCAGTCCCAGCAGAGGCAGTAAGGGCTGGATGTACAATGGCCTTTGGCGGTCGCAAATGGCAAAAATCGCTGTTTACGATTGCAAAATGGGCAGGTACGATGTACCATCCCGGTTTTGGTTGACAGTCACAATTACCGACTCGCAAAATAGGGATGTGTGACTCACAATTAGGAAGCGGCATCCAGAGGGCGTCCCTTCCTAATTGCGAGTCGCAGGGGGATGTATGATTGTTTTGTGACCGCAATTGCAAAACAATTGCAGTTACCACCAGTTTCAAACTGGTGGTAACCCGTTCGCAAATGGGAAGGGGTCCGTAGGGGACTCCTTCCCCCTTGTGAATGGAAGCAAAAATATTTTTTCAGAGCAGACAGTGGTCCCATGGAGCACTGCCTTCTCTGAAAAAATGAAGAAAAAAAACCTTTATTTTTGTTGTTGAAAATGTATTTCGAAAATAAAAAATCTGCATTATTTAAAAGCAGTCAGACATGGTGGTCTGCTGTCCCCAGCAGGCCACCATCCCTGCGAGTGCAGCCATTCCCAATTGGGTCGCAAATTGCGACCTGCCACATGAATATTAATGAGATAGGTCATTTGCAACCCCATTGGGAATTGCAGACAGTGTGAGGTACACTGTTGCACATTAGGTTTTGCGACTTGGAATTTGCGACTCGCAAATGAGTCGCAAATTGCGAGTCACAAAGCTCTGGGTCGTACATCTGGCCCCGCATCCACCGTGATAAGCATCTGGGTTGATATGAAAACGATACCAGAAATAGATCTACGCGCTGCTTGTGACAGTGCCCGTCACCAGACTATGGGGGTCATTACGATCCTGGCGGCCGGCGGTAAGGTGGCGGTAACACCGCTAACAGGCTGGCGGTGTTCCGCCAGCAATTATGACCGTGGCGGAATTGCCACGGCCATACCGCCAGCCCCCCCAATATCCTGCCAGGATTCCGCCTGGCGGTCATAATCCCCAGGGCAGCGGTGCAAGCACCGCTGCCCTGGGGATTATGAGTCCTCGACCGCCAGCCTGTCCGTGGCGGTAAACCCCGGCATTGAAAGGCTGGCGGAAAGGGGACTTGGGGTGCCCCTGGGGGCCCCTACACTGCTCATGCACTTGGCATGGGCAGTGCAGGGGCCCCCAGGCATAGCCCTGTCGCGCATTTCACTGCCCGAATTTCGGGCAGTGAAATGCGCTACAGGTGCTACTGCACCCGCTGCACATCAGCATTGCCACCGGCTCTATTACGAGCCGGCAGCAATGGTGATGTGACATTTCCGCTGGGCCAGCGGACGGTAACACTGTTACCGTCCGCTGGCCCAGCGAAAATGTCATAATAGGGAGCCAGGAATACCGCCGGCAATGGCGGTATTCTGTCTCCCGCGGCTCCAGCAGTCTTTTTGCAAGACCGCCGAGGTCGTAATGACCCCCTATGTTGTTAAGTCTAGAAGTGTTCGGCATTCAAGGAAGCGTTGTAAAGTGGATCTCCCCCTAACTCCAGGCAGACATAGCATTGTGTCACTGCTCCGATTATATCAACTCAATTCACCGCACACTATAGAGTACTCCAGGGCTCGATCATCCTTCCACTTATATGCAACATCTCTCCCACCCCCTGCTGGACTTGATCAGTTCCTTCAACCTAAAATATGTCTTTTGTGCAAACGACACAGAGATCGTTGTAAAACACAGAACTCCTCCAAGGATCTAGAATCATCAAGACATGAACCCTGCGGTCATGCCATGGATGAAAAGAGCATGACCAACCATCTCAGACTTCCCGACCGATGGACCGTGGAAAAACCTGCGACTATCTTGACCAAGGAACTAGACACCTCCTATGGCAACATCAAATGAAGTAAGCGATCTCAGAGTAATAATGGGTAGTAACCTCTTCCAGATCCCTCAAGTAAATGACAAGAAGATCCTTATACATGACGTGAAGACTCTGAACGCTCAGATGCATCTTTCTACACTTGGGGTATCTGTTGAAATTAAAGGTGGCTTCCCTTTTCATCTTGCCTGCAGACTTTGCAAATGTTCTGTACTTGGGGGTATTGCTCCCCCTACTTGGTTAATTGTAAAAATCCAAAAAACTGGAACTAAACCGCTCCCACACCCATTACCGTTGGAACACGTAACACCGTGCCGATGTACTACCAGATTGAGTTTTTCACACCGACCTATAGAAATATACACTCCAGAATACCAATTTACTCCATATCATCACAGTAAATCTATACAGACAAGGATATGTTCACAGTTCTTAACTTCACATCTACATACATTGAAGATGCCTGCATTCTGTGTCTCCCTCCTCTTTCCACTGATATGCACATTGGTGCTGCAACATTTGGCAAGATTCAGCTGTCCGTCATTCAGTTGCTTTGGGGGTGGGCCCAGAACACCCTGATCTCAGTGGTGGGTCTCCTAAGGTGGCCCTACTGGGAATTATGGAGGAGCTGGTGGGTGATGGTCTCCCACTTGATGAAATAGATACAAAGCACATTTGGGGGCTCAGAAAGGAGCACTTCTCAGTTGTAAAAATCTTTTGTTCTGGAAAGTACATACCTATTTGTCGCTTTGTGTCCCCACAGTGGTGCAAAACCTTAGTAAATCTGGGCCCTGGAGTACTATCAAGTACATGCCCCCAAATGCCTGGAGTTGGAATTGTAAACTAAGCTAGTCCTTACATACATGTGGTGTAAATTTGGCAGCACTTAGAAATGAAATATAAGTCAAAAATAATTATCTGGAGATAATTCTGTACACTAAAGATTTTGGAAATTTATATTTTGGAAACTGTGTTTTTACGAAATATATTTTTGCTGACAGCATTTCCACATGGAACCATCTGAGGACAACACTCGTCTTTTTTAGTATCTAGTATGTAATAGTTAAAATTTTATTTAAGACGTGTTTTTAGTATTTCAAGATTTATTTAAAATATTTTAGTCTTGCACTATTTCTTACTTACTGAAGAATTCATGGAGTTCAGGGTCCGGCAGAAGTGCTTCTAGTCTGCTTCTGGAACCCTGGGTGATGCCATGAATACTGCCATAGTAAGCCACACTTCCTCAGAGCTACATATGTGTGAATGGGACCCTCCATGTTTCTGCTGAAATAAACATCTTCTCTGTAAGTGGCTGCCCTGCTCCTTGTAGAGAGGTCCACGCTGTAGCAAATACTTTATTTGAAGGAGTAACGAAGGCTGTGCAGTTTGAAACCAGCCTATGGAGCTAGCAGGCAGCTGCACTGGAAATCTGAATATCTACATTTTTTTAAAAAGGTGCGCCTGCAATGCTTTTGGTTGCTCTCATCCATAAAAGAAAAGCATAAATGTTTCAGTGTTGCTTTCAGGATGCCCTAGAAACACTGCAGAGTGGATATTTATCGGAACACTCAAGCCACAAGCAAAACATGTATACTGAACCTTCCAGGCCTACTAGAGAACGCGCATTGACAAATCCAATAGGTCTCACCTCTTGGACCAGTTGGCTTTGTCTATGCAGTTTGCCCATGCTGTTTGCCTGTGCCTTGCAGCATTGGTAAAAAAAAAAGAATAAAAACAAAGGCATGATGACGCAGCGGCTGTTGCTGGTCATGTCTCTGTGTAAGTGCACGCATGTGTCACAAAACATGTGCATGCATACAGAATGATGTGGCTGCCATTTTCTTTCTGATGTAAGATTCAGACACCACTTAGAGTGTGGGGAAAAAAGAAATTTTAACTGTTGAAAATTGCTGTTCCTTTCGGAGACCCAGGGAGGAAATGGCAGAAAGCTGGTCCTTCAAAAATGGAAAAAATGTAAATACCTACAAGGGGCAAGAGATGGGATATCAGTGGAGAAAAATGCTATGAGCACAAGTGATAGGAAATAAAAACATATCAGGGTGTCAGGAGGAGGGGAAGAAGCAGCACACGAGGGGGAGAACAACACTTGGTATGTGGGAGAAGCACACAAGCGAGGGGGGTAACATCACGTGGGGGGTGGAGTCAAAGCGCATGAGAGAAAGTAGAGCGTGTGAGGGGGGTCGAGTGTTTGAAAGAGGGAAGCATCACCAGAAGAGAGAGCTAGAGAGCACATGCCCTCACGTGGACTGCAGAAAGAACAAGAAAATAGTAGTTCCCTAATAATGAGCTGTGGAAGAATACAAGTTAGTCAAAAGGATGGTAAAGAGGCTATACGCCATGGAAGGGAAGCGCACACAATGGAGAAGGCAAACCATTGAGTAAGAAGCAAGTAAGCGAGGATGGCAATAAAGTCAACAACGTGGTAAGCAGTGTGTGGGCTTGAAGCTCACTATGCGTTTTTCGGGTGGTCCTCAAGAGCTTCTTGCAGAAAGACGGCAAAAAGCTGCCTGTAGGCTAGACCTAGAAAGCAATCTTTGCTGGTGGGAGGGTGGGTGGGGGAGGCGCGCAACAGTGGGATGTAGAGAGTATGGGTTCAGAAGAAGAGGGGGTGTTGTGGGGATAGTGGGCCAGTCAACACCCACAGCAAAAGCTGTCTAGACCTCTGGAAGTATGGCTGTCCTAGTAAGACAGGAAGGAGACCCCAAGTTTCCACGAGGGAACTTCACTGCTGTTGTTTATTCTCTGTCTCCTGCAACTCATCACCCAAAACAAGCAACTATGTTTAGCTTCTCCTGGAGTCCCACAGCAGAGACAGAAAGGTCCACCTTTGACCCCCACGACTGATCCAGTACTTCCTAAGCCTAAATCCTGGGATCTTAGAAATTCTTAAATCCCACTTGATGACTAAAACCAACTCCAATTGTGCTTGTCTTAGTGGGACAGCACATACCTGCAACTTTGTTGTAAACTCTGGGTATTTTGTTGGGCTCTGATCTCACTATGAGAACTCATTTCTGTGGTTTTCCAAGTGATACCTTTTCACCAGATTCTTCCCCAACTGTATTTTTTGCAGAGGGGCAGAAGTAAAGGTCTATGTTTCCGCCAGCCATAATTTTGGAAACGCAAATTATCTGGGACTCCCAGATTATGCAGTTTGGAGCCAATTACATGCATAGAATTCAGCCCTTCGATTACGGTCTCCATTTTTATGCCAACTTGATTTGCCCACTTTTTTTTCCACAAAGCTCAAACCAATTTTTTTTTTCACAACAGCTTTGTGGACTCGGCTACACCTTCACCGGCGATACTTGCCTTAAATACTCTCCCTCCAGAAAGTTAAGATCTGTATCCATTTGTCTGCAAAATGTCCTCTCTTTCACCATGCCCAACTTGGCCACCGCTTGTTTCAAATTCAAGCAACTCACATCTTCACATTTACAGTTCCTCAAACCAAGATGACATGGATTTTTGTTCATGTCTCTGCTCTTTTTTAAACTGGGTTTCAATTACCTTTTTTTGCACCATGACACCTTTCAGGTCTGTGCTCTTTACATAGACATAACAACATGGATTCTAGGAATTAAAATGCAGTGTTTATTTCTACTAAATCTACTGAATGCCAAATGATACAAGCCGCAGATATCATAATTTGGAAGGATAGTCCACTGAATTGCCTGTGTATTTCTGGAGATACCTAACAGTCCTAGGCATATTAGAAGCCTGGAATGTTGGAAGCTCCATTGAAGAAAATGGAGTGGCACAGGGCCAATTATGGTAGATGGGGGATTTCTGCTCCAACATTCCAATGTTTCTCTTTCTGTTTCTCCCCGGTCACTTTGGAATGATCTAGCATCAGTGATTGGAATGTGCTAACACCATTGTAGCTCTTCTGCCTTTGGTTAGATGAGTTGTTAAATGCCTTCCTTATAACTCAGAGAGAGGGGATTTAACAACTGTTGTAGTTTTCACCAGCGGCCCATAATACTTCAAAACTGTGTTACTGAGGAACAACAGTGTCCTTCTTATAAATGGGGGTCTCTTCAGTTGCACACCCCTCATGGATCTCCAGGCCTGAATAGACTTTCATTGCACAGGGTACTCTCTTGGTATATGCATTTTGTAGGTCATTTCCAGCTCCACCCAGCCTGTGCACATGGGGACAGGAATATCTGATTGCCACTGAGTAGTGGAGTCGGCAGTCAGGCCAGAAGGCTGCAGGGCAGACCCGATGCTGCTCCTTGTTAGGCATTTTACTTTCCTTCATAAAAACAGTGTTCCTGAATATAGAAATCTTCTTCTTTGGACTTTGACAATTCTCAAACCCTGGAAGGCTTGGGGACAATCTTCTCTTGATGTCCACCTCATCTTTTCTCAGCCCTGATATGCTCCGAGTCCCCCCTTCCTTTGCTGAATATTTGTGGTCTTGGACATCCACTTTTTACTCACATCATGTTGGCAATCCTTGGACTCGTACAATGGTAATGAGCTGTCCAACCAATTTCACGAGCATCAGTGAACCTGGCGTGTGACAAGAGTAAGCATAACTGTGCCAAATGGTGGAGCAGGCTGCCTATCAAAGCAGCCTAAGAAGTGGGAAAAGGTATGGGGCAACTGGCGCTTATTTTGAGAACACTGAGAAAGGGGGGTGGTGCCGGGGAAGCAATGCTTTTCAATGTGTTAAGTGTTGTGGACCCAAGCTGTTGAGAGCCATAAAGGCTCCATTCCAAACCCAGGCTGTTGAGAGCCAAAAATACTCCATTCCAAACCCAAGCTGTTGAGAGCCATATAGGCTCCATTCCAAACCCAAGCTGTTGAGAGTCATAAAGACTCCATTCCAAACCCAAGCTGTTGAGAGCTATAGAGACTCCATTCCAAACCCAAGCTGTTGAGAGCTATAGAGACTCCATTCCAAACCCAAGCTGTTGAGAGCTATAGAGACTCCATTCCAAACCCAAGCTGTTGAGAGCCATAAAGGCTCCATTCCAAACCCAAGCTGTTGAGAGCCATAAAGACTCCATCCCAAACATGCAAACATCTCTTAATCTGGATATTGTTTGCTCCAGTCAACATGTATACTAACAGCTGCACATCCAACACTGTCTACTGTATACTGTGCATTGTTTAATAATAAGAGTTTTAAAAAAAAGAGCTGGAGTAACTGTAGAACAGTTACCCAGTTTACATATGTCTTAGCGCTGTTTCCCTTTATTCAGCCACCAAATGACCTCAGTGCTGAGTCAAGTTGAACCTCCAAAGATAGGCTTGGCTACTAAACTTCCTCAAATACTTTCCAGGGGTTCCAAGCAGACTTCCCCAAAAAGAGTGGCAAAGGGGGAGGGCTGGACGAGGTCAATGCATACTTTTTTTAAAACTTTTTATTTTTACTTTTATGCAAGACACATACAGTATGTAAATACAGACACATGAAGTTGATGCAGAAAACTAGTGTCATCCAAGCCAAGAGCAGTGATCTGAACATCTCAACATGACCATTGGCTACTTCCACGTATTACATTACAGAGACTCTAAGGCACATAGTAATATCAATAGCAAGATTCAACATATTATTCTGGGTCATCAGATCCGGGGTCAACTGTTCCATTCTCAAGTAGGTATTGTTTATAAATATCCCAGTATTTTGTGGGTCTATGGGTAGGAGGCAGAAGCTCACTGTAATTATCAGTTTGTGTGTTGCAATATACCATATCTCGGTGCCAATCTGCCAATGTCGGTGTGGGTCCGCGGTCCCACCTCATGGCCACACGCCGCTTGGCCAACAAAAGACCAATCGCTATCAACTTACGAATTTTGGTGGCAAACTGTTTGTCACCACCCCAGGAGCGCTACAATAGGTGCACAGTCTATAGGGACCTCAACTATGGACTCTAAGTCACGAAACACCACCGTCCAGAACTGCTGCACCCCCCCCGCAGGCCCAAGCCATATGTAGAAACCCGGCCGGCTCCTCCCCGCATCTAGGACAAGCTGCAGTCTCTCTCAGACCATACCTGTGAAGGCGCAGGGGGGTGTAATATACTCTGTTTAGGTATTTGAAGTGTAGGAGTCGGTGTCTACCATTCAGGGAAACAGAGCGCGTCCTGGCAAAACAATAGTGCCACTGCTCGTCTGAAATAGGTATCCCCAAGTCCCTCTGCCACTCCAATCGCGCAGGCACCAGCTCCGAGACCCTTGACTGCTGGACATGTGCGTACAGATAAGAGACCAGCCGCCTAGGCGGATCTTCCCCCATCACTCCCGTTAAAGCCGTGATTTCAGGGGGTTCACGCATATCTTCAGGTCAATGCACACTTTGAGAACCAGAACGGTCCTCACAGTGTTATTGAACCCTGACAAACATCATCTCTGTGAGGACCCGCACGCTACGAGGACCAGTCCCCTTAGTGTGTTAAGGTATTTTCGATTGAGTGCTTTTATGTGTGTGTATGTTTTCACCATGATCTCTAGTCTACAGTGATGAGAGTTGTGTTTACTCATTGATAAGGCCTCCAATCGAGTTGCTTCAGCCTCTAAATAAACCTTCTTCTTGTGTTCCAGGGTCGCTCTATGCCTCACCGTATAGAGCCAAAACAATCTCCTTTCCTCTCCTCTTCCAGGAAGTCAGTCTGCTCTGTCTCTTAAGGGTCAACCTTCTTTCCATTTTTAGCTTCTCCGTTTACAGTTGTAGCATCTTCACTGCAGGTGACTAGGGATGAGAATCACAAAGTCACACGTATGGCTGTGGCAGAGGCTCTGGTGCGGGCATCCCCTGGAGGCTCTGGGCATTAGTCAGTCTACTCCTGGGTGAATCAGATTTGCCAGCATCTTTTCAAAGTTTGAGTGCCCAGTATTTCTTGCCTCCATAAAATCAGGGAAGACACCGTCATTTATGTTTTTTTGTATAGGCATTCTGGGCAGGGAAGGCCAAGAGGAAACCATTTTTTATGTTCTACCCACATATACAAAGGAGTATGTGCTTCTGCAGCACAGTTTTTGTTTCCTTGAGCTGCAGCTCTGTCGCTGAGGCAATGCAGCAACAGAACATCTTTTACTATTTGCCTACCAGTATGTTGCAGGTCCACTGTCCCACTCTGCTGGTCCACAGCTGTTTACTGTATCATTCCTGAGTGAAGTCCATAAAGTACACAGCTGTGATTTAATGGTGACTTCAGTGGGTCGCTTCTCTGTCGCTCCTGAGTGGGGTTGTATGACAGAATATTGAGGCCAAGAATATCAATGTTGCAAAATATTGAGGTCCCAAATATTGAGAAGGGAAGTGTATAAAGATAAGTATTGATTTATTATTCTTCACTCTACATCTATGCCTATGAACATCGTCAAGGTACATTGATGTGGAGTTAAATTAGTAAACCTGTGCTTACCTACATAAACTTACTTTCATGATATTTTGGTCCTCGATATGGAAGCCTCAAAATGTTGCCCCATGGTATTCTGTAGTCAATATTTTGGTGGAATACCTCTGGTGCACTGCATGTAATGTTCCTTGGGGGTTTGACAGTGACTCCCAAGGATTTCTCCCCGGTTGCTCCTTGGTCGCCCTCCATATAATGCTCCTTGGGGACCTTGCATGTCTCTGCGGCAAACAGGCCAGCACAGCCGTTGTCACACCGTCAGCTGACCGCCCTAAAGGCCTCCCACGCCTGGGGATCCACCCCTGGTCAAGGACCCCAGGCTTATTCAGGTCATCCCTCTTTTCCTCCTCCAAGGCTAGAGGAGCTTCAATTACTTTTTTTATTTTGCTGTGGCATCTCCCGAAATTCGAGCTATCCTTGCTGACCAGCATGCCTGAAACATGTTGAAGGTCAAAGGAGGTGACTCCACCAATTGTCCTCTCCTTTGATTCCCCAGCCCCGCCTAGAACCCCACTAATTGCTTTCCCCTGTGGGGGAGAGGGGATCCCAAAAATATCCTTTCCCTAACTCCTCTTCAAACTGTGGTTTCCTAAAACTAATGATGTCAATTTAGCAAGTAGACAGCCCCATGCACCCTCACCATGGACTCATGTAAAACACACATGTACACAAAAACACACACAAACAAACACAGATACACATATAAGCAAAAAAGGAAGCGGGGACTCTGGGTAGTTCCCAAGATTAGGCTGCTTTATATGGAGCAACCTGCAACACCACTGACACTCTGAATCTGCTCTGCTCAAATGTCTGTTTTTCTAGCAGAGTTTTAAAGCATAGGATTAGCGCAGTGCCATCCACGCTGAGCTAGAAAGGGACAGAGCCTGGATTAGCTCAGTGCCATCCACACTGAGCTAGAAAGGGAGAAAGTGTTTTGCCATTTTTACAGCACAACATAGGATTAGCACATGCCATCCACACTGAACTGAAAAAGACAAAAGCATTTCAGTACTCCAGGCACAGTATTACAGCTTTGGGTTAGTAAAATACCATCCAAACCACCCTGGTTGAGAAACAGCAACCCCTGACACATTTTAATTAGAGCTTATGAGAGAGGTATAGCTTTATCCAATCAGAAGAGAGCACCCAATGTAAGTCAGGACAATGCCCTTCCAGGCTTACAGTGCTGCATAAATTATGGGGAAAAAGAAGCAGGGAACTCTGGGTAGTTCACAAGTTTGGGCTGTGCCTCTCCCCACCCTCATCACTACCTTGTCTGGACAAAGCTATACTTCTCTGATGAGCTCTACTTAGAGAGAAACATGTGTCAGGGGTTGCTTTCGTTCTTTCATTTTATTCAAACAAAACCACCAAAATACACCAGTTATAGTTATCCCAAGTAACGATAACTCATGCCCTAAAGTAACTATAGCTCGCATCCTTGCCATGCACTGCTAATTACCTCACTTATTACATCACTCAAGACATGTTCTATGACATCATTGATAACATCAATGCAAATTCTGAAATCACATCATTCATGACAACACTGTGCATGGCAGGGGCACGAGTTATAGTTACTTTAGTACACGAGGGAGGGATAGTTACTTGATAACTACAACTGGTGAATTCCTGTGGTTTTGGTAGTTTAAAATGGTATGTTTGAATTACTTTTTCAAATAACTATAACATCCTTTTAACCTTTGTTTTTTTCAGTTTATATGTACATATATATATATATATAACCTTTTAATATATGATGTCCTTTTAACCTTAATTTTTTTGTTTATATATTATATATATATATATATATATATATATAAATATATATATATATATATATATAGAGAGAGAGAGAGAGAGAGAGAGAGAGAGAAAGCGAGAGAGAATCTCCCTATGCTTTAAATGTAAAATCAGCCTAAAACTTAAGGTACCCAGACATAGTCTAAATGCAGCTTTATATAAACACGTGTTTGTGTGTCTTCCCTTAAATGTGCACGCATGTGAGTCTGAGAGTGTGGGAGGGTATGAGACAGGCTGTACTGAAATCTTAAAATATGCCTGATTGGAGATCTGATAGGTGCCCAAGTCACTAATTTCACATCGTTCAACCACGGGAATAATTAGAGACAGAGCTGAATTGCAGAGACACAGATGTTCCTTTTATTCTGCTTTTGCCCACATAGTTGACAAAAATAGACCGTCTTCTGTGTTGCTGCCTGCTGACTTCCGGCTGCTGATCTCAAACAGCAGATACTGAAATGTATTTTCCTTTAGGCAAATTATAAGTCCATGTTGCCGACATCCTTATAAGACTTTTTAAATGTGATTTCCTTTCATTGCTGGTTTGCAAGTGAAGTTCCCTGTTTTTTCTCATTATTCTATTCCCTTTACTTTAGAAGAATTGCACTGGAATCTGTTTTGAAAAGTCTCCACCGGGCTAAATTGTTAATGCATTTAGGATGATCCCTGGCAGACAAACACAAATGCCAATATATTTCATTAGGGAAACCTGCCAGTGTAACAATAGGGAAACCTGCCAATGTAACAATAATTGGACACAATGACACATCCAGGTTGTTTGTCTCCATGTAACTTTTCACTGTCAAGAATTTAGAGTTTGGTGGTAATGGTAAACCTTCTGATTTGTGGAAGCAATGCTAAGTTCAGAGAAGAATTTCCTGCTCCACTTTAGGGATAGTGCAGTGGAGAAAATTCCACCAGTGGGCTCCTCTCCAGAGGTTGGAGATCATTTAGAGACTCATCTGCCAAACTGCCTTCACCATTTCGTGTCCCATCAGCGTGGCTGGTATTTTTAGGTCGAGCCTACCAAATAGTCTAGCTGTCTGGTTGTGAAAGACATATTGTGAACTTACAGTGGACTTAGAACCCGCCCATTGTTTACCATTGGTCAGCTTTATTGTCACTCGGAATAGCTTACGTTGTATACATTGCCTTGTGTGGGCTTGCCTGCTTCTTCAGTGCTTGTCCCTCCCTAGAGCATAGCCTGTTTACTTTTGCCCTTCCACTGCTTATTTTTCGGGAACTGCATTTTTGTTAAGTGCTTAATGAGAGAGTGTGATCTTTCCAGCTCATCTACTTCTCTACCCCTTGCCGCGCTCTTACCCATGCATTTCTCCCCCAACCACCTCTATGTTACGCTTGCCCTTGTGTGCTTATTTGACCTGCTATGCTTTTTTACTCGCTTGATTCCTGCCCCTCTTTGACTTTTGTCCCTCACTGGCAGTCTTTTTTTCTCATTTATACATTTTTTTTTTTTTTGCAGCGTACCAAATAGAAAATTGCTGCTGGCCGGCCCACCTTAAAAGTGCTTTTGCGCAACTTCCAATTATTACTTTTTTTATTTACTGGTCCATGACACTTGCACCATTTTGTTGGCACACATGTGAACTAGAACATGCATGCGACTACAAACATTGTCCTTTGTTTTAATTTTTAATATTTAGCTTCTCTCCGTAGGGCACAGCATCCTGCTGAAGTTGTATGGCATAGCTAAATCCAAGAGGTCCAAAGGCAAGACCCTGCCCATGTTTATTTATTTACAGAGGCTACCTCCGGAACAGTAAGAGTCCCTGGTGGTGGAAAAATATCACAGCGGATGTTGGCACTCGCCCTCATGTCTCACCTACCATGGCTCCTCCATCCCTCGAGCCCAGTGACATCCCCCATGCCTGCCAAGATCCCCATCCCTTGTAATGACACCTTGCCTCCCAGATTCTTTGGTTGCCTCCCTCTAACCACCATGAACAACCCCTTTCTTGTGGCTCCTGCCTTGACTCCAGGACCTTGCAGCTTGCTACCCTTGGACCAAACGTGGGTCTTGGAAGGGTGCAGCCAATCTGCGAGTACCTTTTCAGGATCCACATTCAAGTCTTTGACATGCCTCACTTTGCGTTACCTCCCTAACAGGCTGCCATGCTTCGGCTACATGGTTCCACAATTGCAGAAAATGTAAATTGCGCTTCTGTGTAATCGAGTTGCATGAGAAGGAATTCTACAAGATCCAGTGGAAAGGAAGGACAGGGATCAAGAGGTAAATGATGAGGACGTGAATAAAAAAGGAAAGGTGCAGAGAAAGTGAGGAAAAGGCAGATCTTGCCTTGTACGTTAAATTCTAGGAGACGACAGGTATGTAAACACTTGGATTTGCAGATTACATTAAAAGTAAGGGAAAAGATTATTATAGATTCACCAAAACTCCGCAAAGAAAACAATGAAGCTATTGGGAGGGTGAAAAAATACCGAGAATTTCAGCCTTTTATAAATTAGGGTATAATGGTTGCAAGAATATCCGGGTTTTGTGACCTCAGACACTGTTGAAAACTCAGATTTAGTGAAGATAAGACACGAAAAGCTAATCTGTGGACCAAAAGAGGTACTAAGAGTCACAGAAAGATGATGAGAGGTGATGCTAAAACTCTGGAGTTTCTTTACATGCGGCTTTCTGTCAAGTAGGTCTCTTTACAATGGCATGGGGTACAAGGAATCCCATTTCTCAAAATGAACAAGTGCATTCATCTCACAAATAAAATTGTCACGATAGAGGCCAGCTTTGAACCTGGCATCTACTCTGTGCGGTTGGGAGCCGCCTACTGCAGCCTCAGAACATCTGCACTGTGAGTGCAGGTTTCAAAGTGTGCAACATGATAAAGTTTTAATGTTTTGTGGCAGCAACTTTTCCGACTCCTTTGCATTTCCCTCCTCCATGCAATTTCCAACCCAATACTAACCTCAGTAGAGGGACAGCCATCCTTGGGACAATCAATAAATGCATCTTGATGAGCAGATGTGTCCCAAATTCTGGTGGTGCTGTCTAATCTTCTCTTGCCAGCAAAACTGCAGATGATGCTTGTGTAGCATCTACGACATGGACACAAGTGCCATTTTCAACCTGGTCCATGCAGTTGTTGTGTTATGTGTCATGTCGTATGTCAAGTGATATGTCATGTTACAATAAGTGCAGTTATATGACACTTCAATCATAGGTGTAGTCGAATAGAGTTAGTGAAACCCGGAAGCACTTTTCTACACTGGCATTTCCGTTGATTGAGGTTAAGGTAATTTGTTTGTCCTTGTGTTTATTTAGAGTAGTCTACCTGTCCATCTAATTGTTGGAAAGTGGTTTGCTTTGGATAAAGGGCTTAATAGTATGTGTGTAATCCAGTCAGGACTGGTGAATTCCGTTCTGCTGTGGTTCACGGTTGTCCATTGCCCAGCCTGCTGATGGTGTCTGCTGAGAGGTGTCATTAACTGATTATATGACTTTGATACATTTTTGTGCATCTGTGGGTGTGGCATGTTTGAGGTAACATCTTCCGAATGGGCTTGATACATATGTTTATATGACGGTATGTATTTGCCTAGTGTTTAATTTTAGCAGGTGGTTTCCCGAGCTTGGTACTGGCACTTAGTTGTCAACAGTGGCACACACCACTGACAGCGAGGCACACGGTGGCGCTGTTCGTCTAGTTTTACAATGAGCATAACAGTTGTTTATTAATTCAGTATACATAAAAAATGACTACTACGTGTTTCTGAAGCCATTCTTATAACTTTAGATGTTCTGAAATAGTTGTGTTGGTATTGTCACTGGTAGCACCGGGGCACTGGAGCAATGGGTGGTGCAAGCTGCAGTGACCTCCTGGCGAGGCCCTGGCACTTATTCTGTTACAAATTAAGCACTGGTTGTGATATTGAGGTGGCAATGTTTGGCAAACTTTACAGCCTTTGTGCTGTGTTGTGTACATGATGGTCCCATGGAGCGTGCCTAATCTCTTCTGTTGCTATAGGGTGAAGTGTGAGTGTGTTCAGCTGAGGTATATAAGTCTGTGAAAGCATATGGATGTACTACAAATGAAGCAACACGGCCTGCACCATGTCTGTGGTGACATGTACTTGATTGTGCAAGAGAAAGTGAGTTGATTTGGATTGGAGGAAAGGTACCTGAATGAGACTGAGCAAGATGCAATTATGATGGAGGTGTTAGTTTGGAGACAGCTGAGGAGCTGGCACACCAGAACTGTGTTGAATGTATTTAGGTTTGACTGAGCTCTGAGATCTAGTTTAGGTCTTGGACTTTTATGCATATCTCCGGTATTGATTGATGTTCTTGAGAAAGAAGTTGGGCCAATGGTTTTGACCATGTACAGCTCTCCACTGCCTTTTAACTTGATTTGCACTATAAACATTCCCATTCATAGATACATACACATGATGCTTCCAACACGGTTTTCCTGAAATAAATGGAAGGAAGAAAACATATATCTGCTATTGATAGTCCTGTCTCATTTGAAAACCTTACAGTACTCAATATTGTAAATTATTTGTCTTATTAAAAGGACATTTTTTCTTCATAAAATGTTGTTAAGCATCCAGATGTCCTGCTGGGGAGGACTTCAATGCCCAGCATTCCTCAGGGCCCCAGGAGGAAGTCCTGCAACGTTGCCCAGCTGCAGCTTGTTGGTACTATATAGCGGGTGCCTTTCTCCTGCAGCGCAGGCTCCAGTTGTTCTGCGGGGGAGGACTATAACACCCAGCATTCCTCAGGGCCCCAGGAGGCGGCCCTGCAACGTTTCCCAGTTGCAGCTCGTTGGCGCTATATAGCATGTGCCTTTCTCCCACAGTGCAGGATGCACCTGGGCGAAGCCTGGGCTAAGGGTGGGCCCGCCCCGCCCCGTGCCCGTCAGAGACTGGGCTGGGCTCACTCTCTGACATCGTGATTCTGGGATGAGCGTCTTCATTTTGTACGGGAGATTACTATAACCTTGTGGCTGCTATTACATCTTGTGGCTCTGATCTAAACTTCATTGAGCAAACGGAAAACACAAGGGGGTTTACCCAAGGCACTCTCCCCACTGAAGACCACCAGCATCGATAAAATGCTACAGAGGGCCACGGGGATTATCTCAACCAAAACTGTGCTAACAGAAAGGAGACTGTCACTGGGAGGTCCTAATAATACAGGCCAAGATGGGCCTATATTGCCTAGTCCTACCACTGTTGATATCACAGTGGACAGCACAGCCCTAGATAATGAGCCGGGTAGCTTTGATTCACCTCGTTCTGTTAAGCGGCCCAGACAACATCCTGTGCCTTCGTCCCCTCTTGCACCTGATAGCCACACACTGAACTCAATGCAGAAGACTCACACATTTTCAGTCCTCAGGGGTCACTGTATAAACCACCTGGGGCGGTTGACCTTCCGGAGACTTACCTGGGGAAATTAAGGACCATCTACATAAAGAGCTCTCCCCATTGACAGCACGGTTGAGTCATTGAAAAGGCCCTTGGCTCTATACTTACTCAGCCGAAGCGATCTGCCTGCCCAGAACCCGAGGGAGAAGTTGGAGCTCACGCTTCGACATCAGACTGCTAAAGTAATTTGAATAAGGCATCGGGTAGTTCGCAATAAAATCTATTAGGCAAAGTATCTAGCTTTACTGCAACTAGCTACGCGTCATACAATACTGGTAAGGGGATTGGAGCTAGGGGTATCTCGCATGTGACTAAGGTTCCTCAAACCCATTTGGCTTCAATCCCTCATCTCCCTGGATTAGTGGGAACAAGTTTATCTAAGTCTAATGCCCTCGCACTCACGAAGAGGCAACCAGTGACTGACCGGCCTCTTGTCCATATGTTCTTGTTTTGGTTGGTGTTTCTGTGTTGCTTGAAAATCAGAGGGAGGGTCAGGTTGAGTTGACTAACAAATGCTTGAACTGGCTGGCCCATCAGAGGCAATTTCCTTACTACATGGCCAGGGAGACTTTGCTTACAGGAAGGGTGAGTTGGCTGGGGACAAAGGTAAGTTGTGGTCAATTTTAGATCCCCCAGGGGATCCCCCAGTTGTACAGAGGTTACTTTTTGGCCCTTTCCTGTGACCTACGAGAGAATGTAAGATTAGCCTATTCCCGTTGGGGTATTGCTACAAATCGTTCTGCCCTAAGGAAGCAGATACCTTTGTACACAAATCCTGTGCCCGTACCTGTGCATTAAGAGATCTTACTGGTTATGCAATGGGCTATGCTGGTTTTAAGATACCAGTCTTGAATAGTTTTGATGCCCTGGACAGGGTTGAGTGACTAGACCCAATAGGGAATGGTCCACCCAGAATGTGTTTCTTAATAGTGAAAGATATATAGGAGTTATTGAAAATGACCGGGCGTATACAAATGGAAAGGGGGCCACCTTGGTGCAGGGATGCAGATGCAAGATTTAAATGTCACAATGCCAATTAGGTCTACAGCATGTGACAAAAGCGAAGCCCCAGAAGTTCTAGATAGTGGGGAGATTGTCCCCATAAACCGTCAGGATTCCCAATGGTGGACAAATACTGTCACTACAAACTTCTACGGGGGACAAGGATATTTTGGCACAGCCGAATCTCCAGGTTAAGTTAGCTCCCAAGGCAGGTTGCAGCAACAGCGACCATTTGGGTCTGCAAAACCCTGTGGGTTCTTGTTTAAAACCCTTAGATAATTTGTCAAAATGTTGTCTTGGAATGTTGCAGGGTTAAGCTCTAAACTTAATATCCCAGAATGAGCTGAATGTCTTGAACAACATATCATCTGCCTTTTCCAGGAAACTTGGGCCCTCAGACCTTTGTATTGGGCTGGTTATGTTAATTTTAGTAAAGAGGCTATTTCTGATGGCAGAGGAAGACCGTCTGGAGAGTTGACAACCTGGGTCAACACTGGATTAGCCAGTAAGGTTAAAGAAGTTGTGATACCCTCCCCGATATTGTATGTGTTTTTATAACTCCCATGGCTAGAACTGTGTATCTATATAATGTATACTTAAGGCCAGGTGGTTTATCACACAAGTCACCCACTATTGAACTGTTAATTTCTCATTTGGTAGCTGCTCCCGGGGATGTACTGAAGGTGGTGGGCGGCGATTTTTACTATCAGTTTGAACCCTTGGACGATGATGGTGCGACTTATGCTCACGAGGAAGATAGCGTAAAGGGCATTCCTAGGCTGTCAATAGTTCCGGTTATGAAATGGTCTCCCCTGGCTATGCAAATTAATGCGCTCACTATGAAATTGGGTCTTCGAGCAGTGAATGGCAGAACAAGGTCTGACTGTAAGGGGAACATACATATAACTGCCTGGCTAGCACAAGCCTTATTGATAATATCCTAGTGAATCTCAGGGTTTGGCCATCTTTGAACGATTTTTCTGTTGTTTCTTGCTTAGATAGCAACCACAACACCTTAATCCTGGATATTGACCTATTTGCCCTGGGCTTGAAGACTCATTCTGGGGGCCCGTTTGATCCTAGGGTACGTGTGTCCACTAACAAGCGCAGAGTAAAGTGGGCTAATATGAAGGACTTGGAGGAACAGATGGGTAAAATGTATCCACTAGTGGCTGGTTATCTAGGGGACCTTCTCAGTTTGGGGAGTGATTATGGCAGTGAGGCAGTTTTGAATTCTATCTGCTTAATCCACAATAAATTGTTTGATGATCTTAAGGAGTACTTTTTTGTGGAATCTAAAAAACCTCACAGTACGTGCCCGTCTGAGCCTTGGTATAACAAAGCATGCAAGAATGTTAGATCCGCCCTTTTCTCTGCAATTAAAGGCCAGGATAGACAGGACATTAAAGTCCAGAAAGAGCTGTATAAAAAAAAATCTATTAGAAAGGCTAAAAAATGACTGGGAATTTGAGTGATGGGATAATATGTTGACTGCAGTAGAGAACAGGGACCAATGTGGCTTTTGGAATCTGGTCTCGCTGGGTTGTAGGGGAGGTGTTTCCCCTTAAATATCCAATATTTCTGAAGCAGACTGGGTAGCACATTTCTCCTCTTTATATTCACTTTATATTCTCTGAAAGAAGATGTCAGTAAAACCCAGCTAATGCTGATGTCTGATAATTTTATGCTAGAAGAGGGTGACCACTGCAATTGTATGAAACCTAATCCAATCACCTTGAAGGAGGTAAATTCAGCTACCGCTAAGATAGCGGTTAATAAAGCCCCCGGATTGGCCAAAACTCCCGGGGACATTTTTAGGAGTAGATTGGATGTTTGGGGACCATAGTTTTTGCTAACCTTCAATAATATCCTGGAAGGAGCACCGATCCCTTCCACATGGGCAGAGGCCAAACGTATCCCTATACATAAAAAGGAATCTTTAGCTCTAAAAAATTATTTTGTACCATATTCCTTGACAGGCTTCATGCCTGGACGGATGAGTACAAAATATTAACACCACTACAAGCTGGATTTAGGGAGTGCATTAGTACAGTGGACCAAGTTTTTCGTTTCCAGCTAATTTTCTGGGAAACAGTGGTCCTGGGTGGTGGCAGCCTTTATATCACATTTGACGATATACGTTCAGTGTTTGATATGGTTCCCCGGTCGACACTGTGGCAGGTCTTGGCTGATATGGTTGCCCCTGACAATCTTCTGGCTATTTTTATCAGATTACATTCTGGCAACTTTGCACAAGTATGATGTGGACTGTCTGGGGAATTGACAGACCCCTTTCCAGTGGATCGTGGGGTCAGGCAAGGGTGTGTCCTCGCCCCTTCTCCTTTTACACTGTATCTCAATGATCGGATCTCTTATATAGTCAATTGTGATGGAGGGGTACCTAGGCTGGCAAACATGAAGGCCTTGATGTTTGCGTGTGACACACTCTTAATATCCAACTCCCCTATGGGCTTACAGAACATCCTATGTCACTTTGAGTGAGTCTGTGGCCAGAGGAGTCTTGAAATAAATGTTGAGAAAACAAAATTCATGATGCTGAATCCTGGTCACTTAATGCGATCTAACCCTAAGTTCTTTGGGGTACCCTTAGAGCAGGTCAAGGATTTTGATTACCTAGGGATGACCCTCACTGGGGACTTGGATTGGAGCTTTTATATAGAGAAACAGAAACTCAAACTTACATAGTGGGGCATTATTAAGAGCTCAGCAAAGTTTGTCTTTTCGCCCAATTTCACTTGCAATCCAAATATATAAAATGCAAGCTTTGGGGCTGCCATGTATGGGTCCGAACTCTGGGCACACAAAAGCATGCCCAAATTACAAGTGCAGAGAACAGTTTCCTATGCCAGCTATTAGGTCTTCCCAGCAGTACCCTGCTAATCCCACTTAGATATGATCTGGGTTTGAGACCTATCACTGAGGGGTTGGGGATCAGGCCCATATTTTACTGGAGATGGATCTGAGCCACCCCGAGTTATCTTCCTACCGAGCCGGTCTCCGAAAAGTTTTAGGTTTGCTGGGATGGAAAAGTATCCCCTGGTTTAGTTATGTGAAAGAAACTCTAACCAAGATAGGGTGCAGAGAACTGTGGGAGGAACCGTAGGCTGCCTGGACAATTAGTAAAACCATGGTTAAAAAAAGATGTCTCCAGTTTAAATTAGATCAAATGCTCACAGGTTCTTGTAATGGCTCTCTGACTGATTGATTTTGTCAAACTTAGGTAGCTTATCATTTTGAACACTTTTTTGATGAAATGGAGCCCCCATTGGTTTGGAAACTGTGTCTGCAGCTTGGATACGGAACATTGCCAATTGCCTCTTTCAACGATAACTGGGCCCGTGATATGGGCACCAGTGGGTGCATCTGTCCTTCCTGTGGACCAGAAAGGGAAACGGTAGAACATGTGTAGTTTTTCTATCCAGCTTATTTTGTGAGCAGGAAAAAGTGGATCATTCCAGTGTGTCTGCTTATAGGCATTAGAGAACATAAAAACGTCCTCTGTATTTTAAGGTTTGATGCTAGCCAAAGTCTAGTTCTTGCTGTATCCCGTTTTTTATTAACATGTGAAGGATTAGGCAAGCAGCCTGTCCACAAACGGCCACTATTGATCTCTAGCATTTTTTACATTTTAGTAAAAGTCTTCATTTTTTGTCCGCATAGGGGGCCTATATTGTGTTTGTATTTGGAATGAGTTATACTATGAATATTTTTTATGTATAGTCATTTTTTTCTTTTTGGACATAGGTAATATATAGTTTCTAGTTAAGATCTAGCTTTACGTGTGAGGTTGCCATGAGGCATCTAAAATTGTTGTAATTGATTGTGAAGCCTATTTTCTTCTTAGAGGGTTTCCATATTGGTTTTATATTTTTTGTTACTGATCCTGTTTTATTATTATACATGACTCGATTGTATTAATTATGCATTACATTTTTTATAAATTTCTGTGACTATGTTATTATTTTTATAAATTGAGTGAATATTGTAATGTTTTTATTTGCTACTTTTATGGTCTTTTGACTGAAATAAAGTATTTTTTGAGTGTGAGTTTGTTAAGCATAAAACCAAATACACCAGCGCTGGCTCATCTCTTAAAGTAATCTACGTTAATTAACTAAATTATATTCCATAGAGGTTTAAAATAGACTATTAAGACTTCTGAAGACTAAGGGGGTCATTCCGACCCCGGCGGGCGGCGGTGCCGCCCGCCTGGCGGAGACCGCCAGAAGACTGCAACGCGGTCAAATGACCGCGGCGGTCATTCTGACTTTCCCGCTGGGCCGGCGGGCGACCGCCAAAAGGCCGCCCGCCGGCCCAGCGGGAAAGACCCAGCAACGATGAAGCCGTCTCCGAATGGAGCCGGCGGAGTTGCTGGGGTGCGACGGGTGCAGTGGCACCCGTCGCGATTTTCAGTGTTTGCCAAGAAGACACTGAAAATCTTGCTGGGGCCCTGTTAGGGGGCCCCTGCACTGCCCATGCCAGTGGCATGGGCAGTGCAGGGGCCCCCAGGGGCCCCACGACACCCGTTCCCGCCAGCCTCTTCCTGGCGGTGTAAACCGCCAGGAACAGGCTGGCGGGAAGGGGGTCGGAATCCCCATGGCGGCGCTGCTTGCAGCGCCGCCATGGAGGATTTCTTTGGCCAGGGGAAAACCGGCGGGAAACCGCCGGTTTCCCTTTTCTGACCGCAGCTTTACCGCCGCGGTCAGAATTGGCCAGGAAGCACCGCCAGCCTGTTGGCGGTACTTCCGTGGTCGTTGGCCCTGGCGGTCAATGACCGCCAGGGTCAGAATGACCCCCTAAGTGCCTGATTACGATCTTGGCGGATGGGATACTCCATCACATACGTGACGGATATCCCGCCCGCCATATTAAAAGTTCCATTATATCCTAGGGAAATTGTAAAATGGCGGGCGGGATATCTGTCTTGTTTGTGATGGAGTATCCCATCCGCCAAGGTCGTAATCAGGCCCTAAGCCTGAAAAAAACTGTCAATTCACCATTTACCTTCTCAATGTTGTCTAGATTCGCCATTTCCAAAACTTATGAGTCAACACATGATGTTAGTAAAAATCTTCTTTGCCACCATTAAGCACAGTATCAACCACTTAATTTGACTTGCAGTTAACAGCTTGATTTTCTTACTGTCATTGAACAAAATATTTTTTATTGACAGATTTATTGCTGTAGATGTTGTTAGCTGCTTCTGTTTGTCGTGAATGTTAGGGCAGTGTAGAAACATATCTCACATATAGCACGACAATACGACCTATAATCACCAACCTCCAGCTTGAAAGTTTTGTCATCTTTAAGAGTTACTTTCTCCAGCATATCCAGATTTTCCATTTAGTAGGGGTATAGCATGTTATTAGTAGAATAGTTTGTTGTTTCATCACAGTTTGCAAGTTACACTAAATTTCTGTATTTAAATGACTTAATTTAATTGTCCTTTCCATTTGTGACATTGAGCAATTTAGTTTGCCAGACAGGTTTTTGCTTCTTTAAAAGAAAGAAGTTGGAAAGTCATTGACTTCTACGCTTGAGATCAAACCAATTGCTTTCGGAATATTTTCAGTGCTGGTGTTTGGTTTAATAATCCTTGCCGCAATATTATGCAAAGCAAATAATTCCTAATTTCACCCTGGGGCAAACTATGTATTCTAAACAATCTTTTGTCTCAGATACCATCATTGTTGAAAAACAGTTGTTGAATTGTGAATATAGTTTTGATCGTCCAGTCTTTCCATTAATAACTTTCTTTGGAAGAGTAATAATTTGGTTATATTGGTGCTTTCGATAACAAGAAATGGTTTATGTAAATTGTTCCATTATGTTTTTGGGAAAGTTTTTGCAAATTTCATACGGTCAAGTGAGTAATTATTTAACTTATTTCCACTTTAAAACAGAAAGTGGGAATGGTTTTTCATCTGAGTCGATATTTTGAATTCCACCAATGTTGTAATATTCTTCCCAATATTCCTATTATTCCGAAAGTCAAAAAGTTTTGAAGGAACAGTTTTGAAATCAACTACAAGAAATTGATTGCTTAATCATCACTAACATTTTAAGCATCTACGAAATGCCCAAGAAAATACGTATTTATCTGGGGTAAACTATACTGTAGAAATATTTGAGAAAACTTCAAACTGAGATGATTCAACATAAATGGAAATCAGGATTCTTGAGGGGATATCTAGTAATGTGCATAAGAAAGATTATTTTAAAAGAATTTGGACCAGCATCTTAGATTCTTATTATTGAAGATGATAGTAATGGAATTGTTAGGTGGGTAATTTAGTCTGAACATGCATAGTTTTTAAAATGAACACAAAGATTAACATAGTCAGTGCCAAGTACCTAAAGTGACATCCAGGATTCAGTTTATGAAAAATGCTTATTTTTATGAAAAATACTACAAGAGAAATTATTTATGTACATATTAGAATTTTTTATTATCTGCTTGAGAACCTCATAAACTTAAAATCTCTAGGCCCTTACTCCCATTGTGTGGGGGGCTGTAGTTGATTTATTGTGCCTGGGACTGTCATGATGCGAATGGTGGATTCGGACAGGGAAAAACGTGGTAGACCTCTGATGATGGCTGGCCTTAAGTAGGGTGGGCCTTCTGATGTCAAATCTGCCATTGAACGATGTTCATTGGCCAGCCATAAGGATTTCCTAGATGGCACAGGCCGTCTGTCCTCTGCACTCTAAATGAGGAGTGGCGACGTGGACAGATGAGACATCTGCCCATTTTTGCAGATGCTCCATTACATCTTGTCTCTAAATGAAGGTTTTAGGACAAATTATTTGGCAGTCCTTTGAAGTGAGGACAATCAGCTATTTATAAACATAAGCAGAGAATTACCCATAGAGCATATTGATATCCAGTAGCCTGATGATTGATCAACCAGCATCATATGACACTTGAGCCTCCTTAGGGTGAGTCTTCCAAGGTCATGTCCACCATGCTTTTCCTGCCTTGGTCCATCATGCTTCGAGAGACCACTGCCAGGCCGATGGAGATTGGGCCTCCGCCACCCCAGCAGGAAGATAGGGTGCCAAGAGACTCAAGAACTGGGCAGCAGCAGGCACAGTGCTCCTAAGCGTGATGGGAGAGGTGCCCTGGCATTGACCAGCCCAGTCCATGACGCAAGCACCAGGATGCTTACCATGCAACATACAAATACTAACAACGTAATATAATATTACATACAGGCGCTCTTTCTGACTTGTAGGTTTGCGGAGCAAGTCTCAGTTAGGAAGAGAATGGTGGTTATTTTTTCTATCACAGATTTAGAAGGATTTGGCTCTTGTTATGATGTGATTGTAAAGGAGGGCAGAGTTTCTGCCAATTTAGGTGGGGGTTTTGCCATAACAGTATTGGTGATGATGTACCAGGCCTTGAAGATGGCGAGAAACTGTGTGTTGTGATGGTCATGGGTATACACCAATACAGAGACGCGAGCACAGACACAGTACATGCAGTGATATTCACTAACACAGTGCCAGTTCATACCACAATCGTTCAATTTATTTGCTGAACAATACCAAATGACCATATCCAGGAGAAGCAAACAGGTAGGTGGACGAAGTACCACCTGTGCATGGGACAGACCAAGTGAAAAGACATAACACAGCGGAATCTGGGGCTCATGGTGCCTGTGTGGGGCCTGTGGTGTGGGCACATGATGGCACAACACACCACTAAACACGGGGACAGGACTGTCTCTCCATCAGACACCTTTATGCACAGACGGTACGTCATGGACTGAACCATCACCCTCGGCTGTGGAGGGGTCATCTGGTATGCACGGCGTGCACGCACGACCGAACATCGTGATGTGCTCGAACTTCCACTGACCTTGAATGAGTTGTGAGACAGGACGCCGGACGACCGCCCAAGACACTTGTCACCGGATGTGATGCACTTCCAAAGCTCCTGTGTTTTGGAGAAACTCTTAGCATTTCCTTTCTGAACATTCCCTGGCAGGCCTCCCGCTGGCTTCCGCCTCGCTCTTGCAGGCTGTCCACCAGGGAAACCAGAGCCAAGTGACTGCGGAAAACAGAGCAATTTACTGGAACCATTCGCCCAGCACAGAAGGGTCTCTGTGACGTCAGCGCAGCATCCCGGAGGCGAGCATGTGGGATGCGACAGGGACCTGCCTGCCAGGGCTGCAGCCCTGTAGAGGCAGAACACACAGACCCGCACGTCCCCCAACACATAATCTGAGAGGAACAGCAGATTTAACAGTGATTTTCATGGTGCTTGTTTCAGGAACACCAACAGGCACCCTCATCATTTGGTGACGAATTTGGCCTACTCATTTAGAAAAAAAGAAAATTATAAGTATCTGACTTTCCGTGATATTTCAAGTGGGGCATTCCTGTGCTTTTTGCGCCATCTGCTGGCAGCTGAAGAGAAGTACTGGCAAATTAAAGACTCATTACATACTGGTGATCTTCATTGCTCCAATGCGTCCTTCTTCGCCCCAGTGCCTTATGTTTTTAAAAGGAGCCTGGTTTCATGCTGAGCCCAGAACAGCTGTAGCCAGTATGGGTTGGCACTTCAGGGTGGTCTGGTAAGCAGTTGGCCAAACAGCTCTTATTTACTAATCCATAATTAGTACAGCGGAAGTGCGGATCTACCAACCAATTTACATTGAATTGCCTGAGATGCATCTCTGCCCCACCCCCCTGCCAACCGTGTCCATCCCTCCAAAAAAAAAAACACAAAAAAGCTTGCTGAGGCTTCGACTGATGTCCTGGGCCATTAAACAGCCTTCGGTTGCTCTGAACCTCCAAATACGAGCCGGAAACCCCAAAAGTGGGGTTTCCAACTTGCCTTCCCTACAGTTATGTGACCCCCTCCCCCATGCTCTCCCCTCCGGTGACTCTGTGACGGAGGGGGACATCGTGTGACACATGGAGGCATCTTGTGAGTTCGAGACACCTAGGGAACCCAAGAAGAGTTTTTAGGTTCGTGAAAGTGGGAAGTGAGCAACTTTCTCAACAGTAAACATTCAACCTGTATTTTTGTTCCATACAGTTAATCATCCAATTATTAACTGACCTCCCCTTTCTTTTTCAATATCTTTATTTAATTTCTCATTAATTCTGTCTCTGGGTAGCGTAAGATTTTAGAAAATATATCATTTGCATATAGCTTTTGCCAATTGTAACAACGATGTATTTAATTCATCTGTATGTAAGGACATGACGTAATCACTCACGATCCCTTCTCCCACTCCAGCCCTTCTCATACATACCATACATTCATACTCATACGTACTAGTCAGCAACCCCCTCACACCCCAGGAGCTCTCATTGACCCAGCATGGAGAACACTCTCCTTCCGCAGTCGTTGTGTCATAGCATGTGGAGCTTCTTAAACGTGTGAGTTGGCAAGTCTGGTATTTAATATTGCATGAATCACATTCCCTCTTAGTACCCCAGGGAGTGGGAGGAAAAAGGGGAAGAGGCGGAAATGTTGAGCTTTGCAGATGTTTGAACTCATTCCCTGGGGCACCCAAGGGTGGTGCCTTGTTCCCTGCCAGCTAAACGTGTGAAACTGATGTATGTTTTGGTTTGTCTGCAGCATGAGTTAATGTGTTCTACAGGTCTCAGAGTTTTGTCATGGTGTTTTATGTTTCTAGTTCCACTGGTCCAGATGTTCTAAGCTGTATTTGCTCTCACAAGGATTGAGTAATATTCCTTCAATATCAGTGTTAATTATTGTCTCTAGCTCCATCTTAGCTCGTACTTGTCTGCTTCTGTTGTTGATGAGGCCTACTGTCTTCCCCATGTTATACTTACCTCTGTACCCCAACTCCCCAGCCCCATGACCCTCTCTCCCTCTGGTATCCTTTCCTAACTTTGCAAATTCCCAACCTTCTAGTTTCCTGGTCTTTGTTGTGAGTTCACCTGGCTCATGGTCCCTTAAATCGTGAGTGGTATTTAGTGGGGTCCTTCTTCCCCTGCAGGCTGGGACTTGTGCGCACTTTGTGAGGTTTCAGAATTATTTAAGGGGGTTCCAGCAGTTCACCTACAATTTGAAGTATGGTGAGTGATGAGGGAAAAGCTTCATTTCCCACTGCACATGGCGGGAGGAGAGGTCTGTGTGCTGTGGGCGTGCATTTGAATTTGGTACTTATCTGACCTGTGTTGGCCTCATTGGCGGTCGGTGCTCTGCAGGACTTCAGGGCTGACCATGGTGGTGGTATGGGTTATGTATGGTTAGTAGTGTGGTGTGCTATATGTTAATGTGTAGTACTCGTCAGGGATAGTGGTATGTTGTGCTTTATGTGGTCATTGTGGTAGCTCTTGGAGATAGTTGTTTGTAGATCCTAACAACAAAAATGGGACAGGTAAAAGGTTCATAGAGAGGGGCACCTCATATTCCACGGACAATCACTACAGTTTTCACTAATAACCCTCATAGTCATGCAAACTTCATGTATCCCTAATTTCAGCTTCCATCAAGAAATTATCCTCTTTATTTAGAAGGACTCTCAGCCAAACGCACTAGTGTGGCGTGCGTCATCCTTGAGTCTTCACATGGTGGGTCTAATACCCCCAGGTGGGCTCTACCTCACTCGCAAGTGGTAGAACTCTTGCATTTAATTCTCACAGGATCCTGTTTTGAATTTTAAAATAGCCTCAATGTACCCCTTTTGTTACTTTTAATCTCCAGGACCCGTGGCTGCTTAAGAACAGAAAAGGCATGTGCATGGAGTATGTTACTTTTCCCACGTGCACTTTGGTCAACATGTTTCAGTCATCTTTAGTTTGCCCTTTTGGTCACCTAGCTTTCATCAGGACAGATTGGATCCCTCTGAAATTTCTTCACTCACATGTAGAGTGTTTTTTATATTTGCAGTCAATCACACACGCATTCCATGCACACAACTTTTGTGTACAAAACTGACAATTTCCGGTGCTTGAGTAATTCCCTACACTTAGACATACTAAACAGACTCAAGTCGTCCCAAAGCAAGTCCGGGGCAGGTGGACCCCTCGAAGGTGTATCGGAAGAAGCACAATTTAGAGACCCTGAAATAGATTTGGGGGTCCATCGGACCCCCACGGCGTAAGTGTAACAGAGGGGTCCTTCTGCCTGGAACTTCCTACGGGGTGACTTGAGCCCGGGTAGTATGTCTGAGTGCAGAGCATTGCCCGGGCACCACCGAATCTAACCTGTAAGTGATGGTTTCATTAGCAAGTGTTGTGGGTCATGCTTGGTTGAGATATGAACTTGTGTTTGTATGGCCTGAGGTCTCAGGTTCGCAGTGGTGTGGGGTGTTGTTTTGCTTCTAGTGATATCTTGTTGTCGAAGCAGTATATTGTTAGCTAGAAGAGGTGTAGTGGGCGTGGGTAGTGGTCTGTGCAGTGGTGAAGTAGGTCCTGAGCAGCATCATGGAACTGGACACAGGTGTGTCGGCAGCTCACCCAGTAAAAGAAAAAAAGCATAGAAACCTGGACCTGTAGAGAGTCGACCCCCCCTCCAAAGTGCACTAGATGCAGGATAACCAGCATAACCAGGGGCAAAGCAACCAAAACAGTGCAGAGCTGAAAGGGTAGTACACAGGAGTGAGCCAGATGAAGGCATCCTGGGCTAGCAAGACCTGCATCCGCAGCAGAATCCCTCTCTGGAATTGATTTTACAAAGTGCATAAATACCCCAAGGATGGCGTGTCCTGGTGCTGATGGAACTAAGCTATAACAGAACTAGGTGGGAAAAAGTGAGTTTCGAGAAGTTTACGGCACGTGAGACGACACGAGCAGACAAAGAAAGAGCGTTCCATGCTGGAGAGGTGCCCACAGAGAAAGAGTGACCACCAATGCAAGCCTTTTAGAATTTGGGAATGCTGACACAATGAAGAGTGCTAGAGGGAGACATCTTACAAGAGTGCAGAAAGAGAAATGTCAGGACATGTAGACATCAGGGGACAAGGTATATAGTGCCTTATGACATAAAAACAGAGGGCTTGAAAAGACAATGTTTATGTATGGGTAGCCACTGAAGGACAGAGGTGTGTCTTGATACTATCTATCCTGCTTAACCCTGAGATAAGGCGAGCCCACCATTTTGAATAAACTGCAACTTTTAAAGAAAGTAGCTGGGCAGACCCATGAAGAAGGAGCTGCTGTTGTCAAGCTTAGATATGATCAGTGGTTGGACCAAGGTTTTCTTGGGGGAGCTAGTATGTAGCAAAACGATTTTCCTAATAACTTTGAACATGAAGAAGCAGGTAGAGGTAAGGTAACTGAGCCTGAAAAGAGAGTTTGTCATCAAAGGCAACCCAAAGTTCCCATCACTGGAACAGGGCATAGGAGGAAGGCCAAGGAAACCAAGCCACTAATTGGAGGACCAAATAGAGGTGTTGCCAAAAACAGGGACTTTCTTGTTATCTGTAAACAGGCTGAGAGAGTTCAATGTCATCCAGCTGGCCACCGAGTGAAGCCATCCATGGTCAAACAATTAGATGTCACCTTCATAAACAGGCTGAGAGAGTTCAAAGTCATCCAGCTGGCCACTGAGTGAAGCCATCCATGGTCAAACAATTAGATGTCACCTTCATAAACAGGCTGAGAGAGTTCAAAGTCATCCAGCTGGCCACTGAGTGAAGCCATCCATGGTCAAACAATTAGATGTCACCTTCATAGATGATGGAAAGCGTCAGACTTAACAAAGAGTCCTGGAAGATCCACAAATGATGGTGTTGAATGCAGAGCAAAAATTAGCTAATGCTTGAGAGAGCCCCTGTAGAAATTACTTGAACCAGTGGTGTCGAGTCTACTCAGCACGCCGTCACGGGAGAATGTATTGAAAGCTGCTGAGAGGTCCGAAAGAATGCGAGCAGCCGATCCACCAGCATTTGAGATCAACCAGATGCTGTTGGCTGCTTCAAGTAACACAGTCTCAGTGCTAAAGTTAGAATGGAAACCAGGATGAAAGATGTTAAAGCATGAGCATCAACATGCTTAGACATTTCTTGATTCACACAGATTTCAGAGATCTTACCGGTCAGAGGTAGAAAGGAGATGGGCTGATAATTGGACGGAAGAGAAATATCAAGCAAAGCCTTTTTCTGAAGGGAGATGATGAGGATCTTTTTCCAGTTATCCGGTACTATGCCGTAGCTTAATGAGGTATTAAAAGCCAAGTTCACATATGGAGCAATAAAAGAGGCAATTCCTCTGGCACCCTGGGCAGGTCAAGGATCTAGAAGGAAGCTGGAGAATATGGTAAGAATTTTGGATAGAAAATCATCTGTAGTTACAGCATCGAAAGATGACCAGACAGAAGCTGAAGTGTGTGAAAAAGAACTGACAGAAGGAAAAGATGCAGGAATATGTGTCCTATCAGAGGGAAAGAAGCTTAGTTGCTTCACAATGTTGTCTTGGAAGAAGTCTGAAAGATCTGAGCACAACTGTTGGGCAAGAGAAACAGAGCAGAAACTGCACCAAGATAAAGAAGAAGAGTGTCATATATTGAAAAGATCTCTTTCAAATGATTTTTTACACATACAATGCGCTCATGGCAATACTTGGCTCGAATACTGGAACCAGTCTTTTATAAGCGCTGAGCTCCCCTTTGGAGAGCTCTTTGTCAGCAGAATTATCGTCTGATTCCACTTCCTTTCCAATTTCGTGCAGCATCATCTGTCAAGATGTCTTCTAAGTACTAAGAAGCTGAAGGACATGTTTTAAGGAAAATTCTAATTTTATATGGAATAAAAGTGTCAAGTACTTTTGCAACCCATTTGTTGTAGTAGTCATGGAGAGAAGTGATGTCTGTTGTGTGAATGGAAACTATGCTGTCAAGAGTAGAAGCAAGATCAAAAACGTCAAGTTTGGACCCGGGCGTAATAGACTTGGTTCTCACAGACGGAGAATATGAAGGAACATGGTCTTGTAGTTACCCCAAGCGAGCTCACTGGAGGTTGACTGGCTCCTTGCGGGCAAGGCTACGGTCGAGAGTATGGCCGGCCACGTGAGGTGAACTCAACGACTGCTCAATTAAGCTAAAAGGCCACCTTTTCAGGTGTATCGTTAACATGTAAATTGAAATATTAATGGAGTATTAGCTTATCAGTCTCCAGACTATAGTAGAAATGGCTTCAAGCAATGAAGTTGTGAAACATTTGGCTGATGGTCTTTCATGGGATCGAGCATACGACTAGATACTGAGCTTTTAAAATTACTCTGGCCCTTCCTCCAGGATGAGAAGAGCGATCAAGTTGTTTTATATAGTAGCTAGGGGGAACTGCAAGAGCAGTGCCAGGAGTTGAGTCCTCATTCCATCCGTGTCTCGATAATAAAGGCCATATTAAAGTCATGGTCAAGAAGGAGGTTCATAAACTCTAGGCTGCGCTGACCCAGGGAGCGGGCATCGATAAGGATACAGCTCCTGTTAGATGATCCGTGGCTAGTGGTTGGGATATTTTATTCATGTAAAGCAGGACAGTCTGGGGCGAGAAAGTAAACTCAAGGTGAAGCCAATGAGGTAATGAGACTGCGGGAGGGAAGATTTAGTTTCTGGGCATGCACAGTTGATCGACATTCAGAAGATGGAGGTTGAAAGACCAGACATATAGGCTTTAGAGTGCCTGAAGGGGTTTCACAAAGAGACAAAAGAAGCTCTCTAATGACCTGAGAAGATTCGAGAAACAGCATCCCTGCCCTGGACCCATCTGAGGCGTGGACGAGCGCAGAGAGGCTTGCCTTCCGCGTGCCAGCAACATGCCCGCTATGCTCTTCTGCTGACAAAGATGGCTGCTGGGGTGTGAGAGAGCAGAAAAGGAGATGTTGGTATCAGCCCCCGTTCACACGGAGGCTGCTTCTGTGAAAAGTGAGTAGACCCAAGAGTCAGATGATAGGGGGGTAACGTAGAGAGAAAACGAGCCTGGGCTACTAAAATGGCCTTCGCTCAGGCCATCCGCCTCGCCATAACCAGTGTTTGCAAAGAGCACAGAACGCAGCAGTACGTTGACACTTGGGCTAAGAGACGACAGCGTGCTGGCCGAGGCCTGGTGTACACTGCACTGGTTGCCAGTCTAGAACAGAATCTTGTTCTTACCAGCCACTCTGTGTTAAAATATTTAAACAGGCCTGTCCTAGCTATCTGGAAGAAAGACTCTTTCTATACCATCCAGCTACAAACCTAAAGAACAGCTGATCATGCTTGTTTAGAAGTAAAAAGTAGGGGAGTCAAAGCCCTTAAGATAGTACCCTTTTATTAGATTTAGTTGACCGGTTTCAAGAAATCTCAGAGTATGGTCTGTTTTTCAAGCCACAATTCATTCAATTACTAATTCAGATTCCCCATCCTCAAGTGGTAATTTGAAACTTTCCTTTTCAGTCAGCTAGTTGAAAAATATTCTTTAGGTTTTTTTTGCAAATGAGTTTTCTGCTGTGTCAAAGAGATCTGTCATCTGAAGATGTTACCAGTATCATTAGTACAGCAAACCAGTGCTTGTTAAATATCAGACGTTCACTTGCCTCTAAAGAATTGCAATTTTTGGCAAATAAATAAAATGAGAAATACGAAAATCAAAACAGTGTTCCTACAATAACACATCGGGGTCATGGAGGCAAAGGGGGTCATTACGAGTCTGGTGGTCACTTCAATGCCAGGCTCGCAGTGGCGGTTCGGGCGCCACGTTATGACCACGGCGGTCGTGCTGCAGTCGGACCACCAGCACCACCAGGATCAGAGATCAGAGGTGGTTGCGGCGGTCCTAATCCACCAGGGCAGCGCTACCCTGGGAATTACAACCCCCTTCTCCACCATCAGTTTCATGGCAGTACCACCGCCATGAAAAGGCTGGCGTAGAACAGGTGCAGGGGGCCACACAGGGCCCCTGGACTGCCCATGCACTAGGCATGGGCAGTGCAGAGGTCCCCCTGGTGAACACCATCTCAATGTTCATGTGAACATTGCGAGGGTGCTGGTGCACCCTGAATCCTACAGCATTGCAGCCAGCTCGATTACAATCTGGAAACAATACTGTAGGGTGTTTCCCGCTGAGCCAGCAGGCTGAAACTCAGGTTTCCGCCCGCTGACCTAGCGTGAATCTCATAATGGGCCCGGCGGGGAGGTAGCCACTATGGCGGCATCCTCCACCGTCGGAAGTTCGGCGGATGGCCTAAACTGTCTGCTGAACTCGTAAAAAGGCCTAAAGTAAGGAATAAAACCAAAGTATACAAAGTATACTGATTTTAAATCTGCAACCTAACCACCAGAGCATTCACTCTGTTGGCACCTTGTGCCAGCCATAGGAAACAGAAGAAACAAAGTAGTAAGCTAAAATTAGGCAAATGTATTGCCAATAGTAGGCCCTGCTTACTTTGGCTAATCTCAGCTTGACTCAAGATCAACATCCTGTGTCTTTGAGTTCACTCCATTGAAAGAAAAAGCTTGCTAAATGGACCAATCCCTTGTTGTTTGATATCCTTTTTAATCCAATCGGTGGGTTAGCTTCTTAGCACTGAGGATGGATTTCTGCCCCAACACCCTCATTTCTGAACATTCAGATCTTGTCTCTGTGGTTGATGGAGTTCATATTATATTGTTCAGACAAAACCACCTTCCTCACACTTCCCTTAAAAGCACAACCAGAGGAAGTGTGAGCAGTTGAATATAGAATTTGTATCGTGACATCTTTCCCTGATTCTTCTTTTCATGTTGAAGTCCCAGACATTTCATTGTAACAGCTATGGCGTTCTCATTTTGCCACAAGTGCAACGCCAGCACTGTCTAAGAGCAAAATGTCAGTAGCGTGAAAATAGAGACATTCTTCGGAACCCAGAATGATAGGGAATGTGTATGTCACCCTCATCTTTGCACCACGTGTTATGTGGTGTTTCTGAGGAGTGGCAGGCCCTTCCTAGAAATCCAAGGAGAGTTAATAGTAAGTGGACCTTGTCAATGTGAGGAACTTGCTTGTTCCGGACATGTTCCAAAGCCCTGGTACTACTCATAGGGCTACTTTCAAAAAAAGAGCTTAGAGTGGAAGACTTCCGCAGATTTTTTTTAGTTTTAGAAAGCAACTCAAAAGTTGGCTTTTTTTCAGCTTCCTTATAAGACCAGTCTTTCCTGGTGTGTCTTCCTGTCCTGAGGCACATTATAAATCATATCAATATGAAAGAGGAAGACAGAGAACCTTCCACTCAAAAATCAATCCCTACAGAAAAACCCTTCTTGCTGCCCCCATAATTTTCTTCACATGGTAACATCCTCCAGAATTGTTTTGGAATGGGTAAGGACCAGTTACGCAATCTGGTTGGGGTGTATAATTCCTAAGACCAGGCAACTCCCCTAAGATGCTGTGCTATTACAGGGAAAATAAGTCATCTCACGTAAGCCGCCACTGTTAGCCTGACTATATTGCTTAACCCAACTGGCCTTGCTATCATCATTGGCGTAGCTCCTTTATTTTCAAAATTCCAATGGCCACTGACACCGCAGGTGGCATCTAAAGTGTGGATACCATGTATTTCTAGCAGATGTGAAGGTCCACATTGATATATGGTTGAACTGAGAGCCAATCGAGTTTTTGGGGGCCAAAGAGATATACTAACCCTTTTGGAGGTAACACACCTAATGGATTTCAAAATTCTGGAACATTTTATGATTTTTGATCTGTCTGATTGGGTGCCCCGAGCTCTCCATGCTGATGCGACAGGTTTTATTAAGGTAACAATGCAAAATAGGAAAAGCCAAATCCGTATCAAATATAGTGTATTTGGTTGCTGAATGAGAAAAGAAGCAGCTAATTTTCTTAATGTAGAAACTATTTCAGTATAAGTGATATAGGACAAAATGATAAAAAATCAGTGAGTCGACCGTCACATGAGTAGATAGTAAATTGGGGCCTGAAGATTCTGATATCATTGGTTCCCCTGATGGGGTCAGTAACACCGCCGCCACCATCATTCACAACAAAACTTGGTACCGGGTGTTGGCTAGCTGGGGCACATTACACGCAGAACATGCTAGGAAAAGTAATAATTCTGTTTTCAGATCAAAGGATATGAAGACTAGGTCTTACAGAAAAGATTAGGGCCCTATTTAGGAATGGTTTATTAATTACTCAGTGAAGGCAGTGTGTGCTTACAGAGGCCGGATGGAATAAGGGGAAAGCTAGTTTTCTAGGTGGTATAAGCATCTTCTTTGCAAGGATTTTGTGTGTGTTTGGGTGATGTTATTACTGCCTAATTTTACACAGGCCTACTGGAATCCAGTTCTCCTGAGTAAAAGACAGGGGTGTTTATCTTTATGGGAAAGAAGTCCACAAGGCTCTCTGGGTAGTCCATTTGCTTAGGAGTTTTCTGACTCAATCAATCAAAATTTTTTATAGAGCGCGCTACTCACCCGTTAGGGTGTCAAGGCGCTGGGGGGACTCGGGGGTAGTGAAGGAGGGTCACTGTTCGAACAGCCATGTCTTCAGTTTTTTTCTGAAGGGCAGGAGGTCCTGGGTCTTGCGGAGGTCGGTGGGAGGGAGGTCCAGGCCTAGGGGGCAAGGTAGGAGAAGGATCTACCACCTGTGGTGGTGCATTTGATGCGGGGGACTGCGGCGAGTGCGAGGTCAGCAGATCGGAGGTGGCGGATAGGAGTGTGGAAGTTTACTCTTTGGTTGAGGTAGGCTGGGCTGTCGTTGTGGAGGGATTTGTGGGCGTGGATGAGGATTTTTAAGGTGATCCTCTTGTCAATGGGGAGCCAGTGAAGGGTTTTGAGGTGTGGTGAGATTTGTTCGTGGCGAGGGACATCCAGGATGAGGTGTGCAGCTGTGTTCTGGATTCTCTGGAGTTTGCGTTTGAGTTTGAGTGTGATGCCGGCGTAGAGGGCATTACCGTAGTCTAGCCTACTGCTGATGAGTGCGTGGGTGACAGTCTTTCTGGTCTCTATGGGAATGCATTTGAAGGTTTTTTTCAGTGTGCGGAGTGTGTTGAAACAGAAGGAGGTGACGGCGTTGATTTGCTGGGTCATAGAGAGGGAGGGGTCCAGGATGATGCTGAGGTTGCATGCGTGGTTTGCGGGGGTAGGAGCGGGGCCTAGGGCGGTGGGCCACCAGTAGTCGTCCCATATGGTTTTGTTGGGTCCAAAAATGATTATTTTGGTTTTGTTGGAGTTGAGCTTGAGGTGGTTGGCTGTCACCCAGGTGGCGGTGTCGAGGACTGCAGCGTGGAGGTTGGTTTTGGCGGTAGTAGTGTTGCGGGTGAGGGAGATGATGAGTTGGGTGTCATCTGTGTAGGAGAGGATGGTGATTCCGTGTGGTCAGAGGATGTTGGCGAGCGGGGTCATGTAAATGTTGAAGAGGGTGAGGCTGAGGGAGGATCCCTGGGGGACACCGCAGATGATTTTGGTGGCAGTGGATTGGAATGGAGGGAGGCAGACATTTTGGGTTCTATCGGTGAGGAAGGAGGTGAGCCAGTCTAGGCCTTTGTGTCGAATCCCTGCGTTGTGGAGGCGTGTGCGGAGTGTGTGATGGCAGACTGTGTCAAAGGCAGGGGAGAGGTCCAGGAGGATGAGTGCGATGGTCTCACCCTTGTCGACTCTGGTTCTGATGTCGTCAGTGCATGCGATGAGGGCGGTTTCCGTGCTGTGGTTCTTGCGGAAACCGGACTGGGAGGGGTCGAGTGTGTTGTTTTCCTCCAGGAAGTGGGATAGGCGTGTGTTAGCTAGTTTTTCCGCAGCCTTGGCGGGGAAAAGGAGGAGAGAGATGGGGCAGTAGTTAGAGAGGTTGTCCGGGTCAGCTATACGCTTTTTTAGGAGTGCAGTGATTTCTGCATGCTTCCAGGGGTCTGGGAAGGTGGCGGTGTCGAATGAGGTGTTGATTATGTTGCGAAGCTTGGGGGCGATGGTTGGGCTGGCTTTGTTGTAGATGCGGTGGGGGCAGGGGTCAGAGGGGGATCCAGAGTGGATGGAGTTCATAGTTGTTTCAGTTTCTTCATTGGTGGTTGGGGCCCTGGTGGTAAGTAGGTTGGGGGGTGTGAGGGGATCTGTGTTGGACAGGTCAGGGGTGTGTGCGGTGGGCATGCGTGGTGTGAAACTATTGTGTATGTCTAGGATTTTGCAGTGGAAGTGGTTTGAGGGGGAG
Source organism: Pleurodeles waltl (assembly GCF_031143425.1). NCBI lineage: Eukaryota > Metazoa > Chordata > Amphibia > Caudata > Salamandridae > Pleurodeles > Pleurodeles waltl. The sequence goes on from NC_090448.1 coordinate 1,155,473,501, forward strand.
TCGCAGAGGAGTTGTGTGTGCGTGGGGTCTATGTTGCTGGCTTTGGGTTTGGAGAGCACTTTGATGATGGTAAAGAGTTCTTTGCTGTTGTGGGCGTTGCTATCTATGCCTTCCTTGTAGTATGCTCGTTTGGTGCTATGTATGAGTTGGTGGTGAATGCGAATAGTGGTTTTGAGGGTGGAGAAGTTAGTGGTTAAGTGTTCCTGTCACTAGGCTTTCTCAGCTTTGCAGCATTTGCGTTTGGAGTCTTGGAGTTCAGTGGTGAACCTTGGGGCGTTCTTGATGGTGCGGGTGGTGATGTTTTTTCTGAGGGGGGCGAGTGTGTCTGCGTAGGTGGTGATCCAATTTGTGAGGTTGTGGGCAGCAGTGTTGGGGTCGTTGGTGTGGGTGGGGGAGTTCTGTGCCAGTTGGGAGTTCAGGTGTTCTGTGGGGATCTTGTTCCACAAGCGGTAGGGCGTGGTGTGTTGTTGGTGGTGTGTGGGGGGTTTGGCGAAGGAGAAATGGATGCAGTGGTGGTCGGTCTAGTGGAGTTTGGTGGTGTGGGTGTAGGTTATGTGTTGGCTCGAAGTGAAGATTGCGTCTAGTGTGTGTCCTGCTGAGTGGGTGGGTGCTGTGACCAGTTGTTTGAGTCCGAGGTTGGTGAGGTTGTCTAGGAGGGAAGAGGAGTTGTGGTTTTGGGGGTTCTCCAGGTGAAAGTTAAAATCACCAAGGAGGATGTAGTCTGTGGTGATGAGTGCGTGAGGGCTGATGGTCCGGCGATGGTGTCGCAGAAGGGGGGGGCATGGCCCCGGGGGTCTGTATATGAGTGTACCTGTGAGGGTGGTATTATTGTTTATGTGGATTAGGAAGTGCATGTGTTCTGCGCTGTCGAGGGTGTTGTGTGTGTTGGTGGTGACCTTAATGGTGTCCTTGTGCAGGATGGCAATGCCGCCTCCTGGTTTGTTTAGGCGGTCTTTGCGTTGGAGATTGTATCCATCAGGGGTGGCTGTGGCTATGTCGGGCTCAGATGAGTGGTTTGTCCAGGTTTCTGTGAGGAAGACGATGTCAGGAGAGTGTGATGTGATGAGGTCCCAGAGTTCAATTATGTGCTTGTGTAGGGATCGGGTGTTGAGGAGTAGGCAGTTGAGATGGTTGTGGGGGGTGTTGTTGTTGTGTTGTGCGATGGTGGTGGTGTGGGTGCTTGTGGTGTTGTTGTGGGTTTTGGAGGTGTTGTTGTGGAGTGTGTTGGGGTTGGGGTTTTTTTTGTGGTGGGGCCTGTTGGGGTGTGTGGAGGCTGTGCCTGAGTCTGTTGTGTTGAAGTAGTGGTGTTTGGTGTGGGGGGTGTCGGGGGTCGTGTGGGGCATGTGGGTGTTGGAGGTGTGAGAGATGGAGCAGGAAAAACAGCAGGCATAACAGGTGAAGGGTCCTAGTGTGTGAGTGTGGGGTTGGTTTGGGTGCATGCGGGGCGTTGTCTTGGGTTGAGGGAGAGGAGTGTGTTTGTGAAGTAGTGTTGTCTGGGGGGTTCTGGGCTGGGGGGGCCAGGTGGACTGGCGCTTGGTGTGGTCCAGGCGTGGACGGGCGCAGACGGGCTTGCCTCGGCGCTCCACGCTGGACCAGCTGGGATGAGGGAGAGAGGGCCAATGGGTGTGTGCGGGGGGCAGGGCCGCAGGTAAGGCAGCGGCAGGGGAAGCGGAGACCGGCCGGAGCCGTAGAAGGGAAAAAAAACATGGCGGGGAGAGAGAGCGGAGCGAGCGCTGAGGGGGAGCAGGGATGCAGAAAGGCGCAAAGCAGAGGATCACAGGAGGAGTGGGGGGCTGTGAAAAACGGCAAATACAGAATACAAAAAAATACGTACACTGCAACTACAGAGTACAGAAATAGAAAAACACAAAAGGGTTACTTACACGGTAACCGGAGCTGCCTACCACTAGGCACCAGGGATGAGGCACCAGGCAGGTGCCTGCGGGTGGAGGAGGGCCTCGAACTGCTGTCCAGGCGGCAGTCAGAGCGGCTCAGGGGCACGGGGGCAGGCTGGTGGAGCCAAGTGGACTCCTGGCCAGTACCAGGTCAGGGAGTCACACAGGGCTCTGCACAGCGGCCGCCATTAAGAGGGTGGGGTGGGAGGGTGGAGCAGCTGGGAGGAGGGAGGGAGGGCCAATGGGTGTGTGAGGGGGTGGGGCCACAGGGGAGGCAGCGGCAGGGGAAGCGGAGACCGGCCGGAGCCGGAGAAGGGAAAAAACGGGCGGGGAGAGAGAGAGAAGAACAAGTGCTGAGAACGGGGGGGGGACAGGGGGCAGAAATGCACAGAGCAGAGGATCACAGGAGTAGTGGGGGGCTGTGAAAAACAGCAAATACAGAATACAAAAAAATACGTACACGGCAACTACAGAGTACAGAAATAGAAAGACACAAAAGGGTTACTTACACGGTAACCGGAGCTGCCTACCACTAGGCACAAGGGATGAGGCGCAGGCGGGTGCCTGCGGGTGGAGGAGGGCCTCGAAATGCTGTCCAGGTGGCAGTCAGAGTGGCTCAGGGGCACGGGGGCAGACTAGTGGAGCCAAGTGGACTCCTGGCCAGAACCAGGTCAGGGAGTCACACCTGGCTACAGGCTTCCCTTGTGACCGCGGCCATTTCAGCTTCATTGGGAGGGCGCAAGGGCTGGGCTCAGTCTTGATTTTCTAACATTATTCCTCATACATTGGGAAAAATAGATATATTTGAGGGAGACAAATGTATTATTCTAAGTTGAATCGCAGAAAGATTGGAAAACAAATGCATATTCTGACTCGAAGCCCGTAAACATCGGAGAAAGTGCTTATATTTGGGAGGTGAGATTTACTATTATAACTTCATGCCCAAAAACACTGCAGAAACAGCAGATGTTGATGGAGGGAATAGAATTTATTGTCATAACGCCAAACGTACATCATTTTGGTAAATTAAAAATACTGAAAAATAATAATAATGAAAATAATATTTTGAATCAATATTTTAATATTTATTTGTATTTATCATTCATTCAAATGAGTAGATAAACATAAACGTACACATATTGAAATATAAAGTTTATTCATATTTAATGAAAAAACATTATTGGGATTCATTTGTAAAAATGTATTTTTTCAAATTTTAAAACAGTAAAAATAAATGTAAAATATTGAACCCTAGTATATTTTCTTGAACTGAATTGAAATCTATTTGAAGTTATGTAACTAAAATATTAAACCCCAATTGTATTTGAAAATTGATTCTTTAATAATGTACAAAAATATCTTTAATAAATAACAAAAATAATTTCATGGTAACCAGTAAAAATGTATGTAAATTATTGTTTGTATTAATGATAAACTACCCACCAGAAATCCCAACTAAATACACATTTATGCAGTTTATAACAATGTGAAAACCAAAATCAATGAATCCAAATCAGTTATTACATTATTTTTTAGTCATTAAATAACATATTTATTGAATTTAAAAATATTATTCAAAACTATTTTAAATTAATATATTTTTAACATTTTTTAAAAATGTCACTGAATTCCTCAGTAAAGCACACAACGTGAAAAATATACACAAATCAAACAATTAAATCATGTTATATCCAATGATATTTTAATATGCTACACTTTGACTCTGATTTTATTAACAGAAATATAAAATTATATCCTTACCTTCGGTAATTTGACCCTCGATATGTTTGGCACTTTCAATATTTTGAATATGATATTATGGTCAAACAATATTTTAGGGCTGATATGCAGGTACCACACCATATTCCACTATTGACGAATATCAATTTAGAACCAAATTATCATTCAAGTCTATTTCTTCTGAATGGTGTTGAGTGTTCAAAATGGAACAAAGTGATTGGAGCGGGTCTAATAAACACAACGGGGCATAACACTCATCATGTATCTTTAACAAGGTTATCTAATTTCCTCCTTCAATGAGTAGATCCCTCTCTGATGGTTTTATTTCTAACATACTCTGAAAAGTAACTAGTGATCCCTTACAGAGATATTTAGTTATGTCATAACAAATCGAGCAGGGAGACAGGCGGGAGAATGAGAAGGGGATTTTTTTCATTTTAGCTAATCAGATTATTAAAAATGAGAAAATGATAAGAGAAACAACATATAGAAAATAGTAGTTGCTTCTCCCAGTTCACATATCAGAATCTCCCCACCAGCTAAACAAAGTAGAAAATAAGAAAGGGCAGTGTGTCCCTTATTCTGTTTGTCATTCCTTACCAGTAACAGAAAATGGAGCTTTCTAAAGAAAGTGGCACTCCAGAAATGCACTCAACCAATGTTCAAATGTAGGTAAAAGAGTCTATGCCCACAGTCTTGCAATATTCAGTCTCCATGTAATAGTAGCGTATACAACATTGCGTTATTAAACTGGTCACTAATACTAGGGCCTAAGATAATATATCTGTGTCTTACTTCCAAATCTCATTGTAAAATAACTGATGATCTAATATTTTTTTTCTCCATTATTGAAAGATGACAGACATTAGGGCAAACGTATCGACAACATCTGCCGTCAATTTACATCTCCTGCAACAAATAGTGCGTGATCTAAGAATTTAATTATTGAGCATATATTAAGGTTTAATGCAGTGAAAATACATCATAAAATGGTGTTTTTGTACTTATGAACTTATGTGACACAGTGTACAGCAAAGATGTAGATTCCTCATTCTCTGCCTCTGTAGCTAGAGTTAACAATCTCTGAGGATCTTCGCCATCAAAATATTGTACACAAGCGTTTTCCCTAACATAGCACAAAAAGCGCCTATTACAGGAATATCTGAGTTGCGTAGATATGTCTCTAGTTGTTATTTTCACAGAAATTTACACCTTGTAACTTGCTTCTTATAGCATCCCATACTTTAAGACATATAAAATAATTGTGATTTAGGCAAGCCAAAGTTAGCTTGCAACACTGTAAATTATTTCAGAGTTTCCCCATCCTATTACTGTTAAAATTGTGTGATACCCACGCTTGTCCAGCATCTCAGACTTGCTTCCTGAAATATATCAGGTGCCAAGCTTTGCTGGAAGCCCTTACCATCCCTCAGCCATTGTACTGATTAACAGAGTGATAAGCATCACCAGAAACAGCAAGCAGGGGCGAAAGAGGCGTAAGGGGGAAGAGGAAAATCCAGGGCTGAAACTCACTCTCTGAGACTTCATCTGTTTCAAGGGATACACCACTCTGCCTTGATGATATGGATCTAAGACACAGCGCAGAGAGTAAGTATAGGTACCAGCTGACACGCAAAATACAAGTAACAACAAAAACGTTGTAACCCGTTGTGCTACATTATGCCTGCACCAGGCATAATGTATGCAAAGGTGGTGTTCCCCCGTAAGGGGGGCTGAAAAAATGGCGCAAGGAAACTTTTCTGCTCAGAGCAGGCGTTAAAAGGGGGCACACCATTGTTTACAATGGGCCCCTATGTACTCTCCAGGAGTAGCGCCAATATTTTGGCGCTACTCCTGCAGAGTACGTCAATAGCGCCATAAAAAATTACGCTATTGCCTCCTACCCTGTGCCACAGTGCGCCGTATTTTTAATATGTCGCACACATGGTGGCATTAGGGGGGCAGTAAAGGGCACAAGAAAAGTGGCGTTGCACTGTGTGCAGCACCACTTTTAAATATGCCCCTAAGTACTTTGTCCAAACAAGTTTCAACTCTTTAATTCCATCATTCAGTTGCCAAGAGCAGTCCAGTAAAAGAACATGGTCTCTGGGAGAGCACAGCCTCTGCTAATAAACCAGAGCTGATTACAATTGAGTGTTTGCCAAGGTGTTGTATACCATACATATATATAGTTATAGCCACACCTAACACCCTGGAAATCGGAGCAGGGATATATCGTGGGATCATGTGAAAAAGTATTGAAAATTAGGCATAACAGACATTTTAATCATGCAACAGTGCCCTACCAGCTCCGCCCACCTTTTCATCATTTCAACACAGTTTTTATGTAGTATCATTATTATGTATGACAGTTCTTGTAACACCAGCAGTAAGATGAGCAGTCATGGTTACTGCCGAATACTCTACTGGAGGAGCCATCCCTTGAGGTAACTGACAATAACATTGTCAGGCAACTATTTGCTTCTCATCAGTATTGAGAGAATGCCCCAAACCTTGACCCATTCTACCAGTCAAGCTCTGAACAGCCTGTGGTTCTAAACTTGGATATATAGGGTGATAGCTATATTATCTGCATAACAAGGAGGGCCGAAGCTGGAGCAGGTTGGTGTGCACTAGTATCGAAGTACTGGATAGAAACTGGGTAACATCTGTCAGAGAGAAAACTAGAAAGACAACATATGTGCCATAAAATAAATAATTGTAAATAGAAGAGGGATGGACAACAGAGGGTAATAGAATACCCATCATAAGTGATAGTTTGTATGCTCCATGGGAGTGCTAAGTGAGTCTCTGTGCATAGACCACCAAGCCCCAGAAGTCACTGGCACCCACTTCTAATAACAACAAAGACAAACACAGGAGAGGACAAACACAACAGAGCAAGAGAAACAGAATTCAGAAGGAGGGCACTGGAAAGGCAAGACTGTATCCCGAGAAACTAGGAATGAGGGGAGATGAACAATACAGAACAGGGCTCAGGAAAAGCAGGACCAGATTGCAAAGGACAGGGGAGGCAAGCCAGAACACAAAGAAGAGAAATCAACCTAACTAGCTTGGAAAACTAGACATTTAGAGGAGATCAGGAAAGGTAGATACGAAAAGCAAGGATAGGCAATATGCAAAATAGAACAAGAAACCACAGAGTACAAGGCACGAGTTCTACACCATAGGAGAACAGGAAGAGGGAGGAGTTATTGGCAGGAAGTGGGACAGGAAGTTCTGCTTCTCCTTACGTATGGCCTGGGTGTGTGGAAGCAGTACTTTAAAGCAATGCTCTCTGAGTGCCTTTCAGCAGAGGAAAGACTGGCGGTTATTGCAGTGTGTTGGTGCTGGCTGGATTCAGTCTGTGTGTGTTCAGAGGACACGCTGTGTCTCAGAGCCCTGGTAATGAGCTACATTTCCCAGCAGGCCACACACTCTTCCATGTCTAGAGAAATGGTGGCCATCTGGAATCTTCAGGTATAACATTCCTTGTGGTTCACAGCATCCTTGCTAGGCAAAGTTGCTATGATATTGCTGCAGCCAGCATCTTGTAATATGGCAGTTGGAGTTCAGGTGTCAAGACCCATTTCCTCTTAACAGATTTTTCTATAGACATTCTCAACTGTACATAAGTATCCCGAAGTCATGTATGATTGAAAACAAAATTCAGACTATTCCTGGCACATTTATTTTGAACTCTAAAAGACTGGGTTACAGCTATTTGCATTTTAAGACTGTGGTTGTGTGTTCGGCTTAAAGCCCCTGTCAAGGAAAGACTGATTCTTAAAGAAATTACAGATGTGTACATTTTTGAACATGTGTGCAAGGTGTTACACTTGCAGCCCATGTCTATATTGCTTAGAGAAGGGAAACACAGGCTACAGACGTTAAGTAGGGAACTATACTCATCTTCCGCAAGGAGCATGTTGTAGCGACTACTTTTGAGTTACATATTATAAATATAGGGATAGGCGTGAGTGTGCATGCAATTTTAAAGATAATTTTGTTTCCTTGTATTTAGCTTTCACAAATCCCCACGTACTTGTTGATGTATAGAGAGTTGGTTACACAGAAATATTGCTGGTGTAAACCTGTTCATAATTACAGTTACATTCAATATTCCAACGACAAGTTATTTGTTGCTTCTTTTTTATCTTATAGAGATTCAGTACGACCTGCAGACATTCTTGACCCCAGAAGTGATGAGGCAGAGGATGGAGTTTAGCAACACAAAAGGATGATGGATGGAGTGCTGAAACTTTTCATCCACTCACCCCCAGGCACAGATCTGGGTTTAATCCATTCTTCTTTTGCTCACCATCCCACCCCAGTTTGGACTCAGCCATATGCAAATCAGTCTTGACCTGAAAAGTCCAGCCCGAACTGCCAGGCCAGTTCCTCCCTGGACCGGAAACAAGCATCCTAGGACTGGTTTCAGGGTATCACCCTTCATCAGCCAGGCTAGCTTGAATCCAGTGGCACAGTGAGCAAGGGACCCACGTCTGGGCATACCCTTCCCACTTAGGGAAACTTTAACAACACAAAAGGATGATGGACGGAATGCTGAAACTTTTCAACCAGTCACAGATCTGGGTTTAATCCATCATCTTTTTGCCACCCCAGTTTGGATACAGCCATATGCAAATCAGTCTTGACCCTGTTCCCCATGTTCTGTTTTCTCTCTGATCCCGCACCCCTATCTCCAATTCTCACCACTGGCCTTCATATCTTAGAATATGTGACCATTGGTGGGGCCAGAAAAGAGCATCACTTTTGTTGGATCTTGCACACGGGGTTAGCGCAACCTGAGAGGTAACATCAAGACAGGATCTTGGACATCAAGAAACAGGTTAAGCAAGCTGACAAGAGTTTGGAACAGGCCCAAAAGTAGAGCTGCAAGGCTTATGTGGCCTCAGCAGCACGATGGATGCGAGGTCACTGTGCCGTGGGCTCAGAGCGAAGATGTAGCTCACAGCCCAGGGTAGGAGCGCAGGCACAGGGAGATAGCCGGTTGCGGGTCCTCTGCTTTGGCGGAGGAGTGTCGCCCCCGCCAGCAGCTGCAAAACATTTACAGTATACTATGTTTATTATGTTTTTACTGTGAAAGGGGCGTGCCACGGGCTTGACAGGGACCTAGGGGGAGTGCACAGCAGTCCCCGCAGTATGCATGTATGTTTGGCCCGCTGTCATGGGCTGGCCAAACATACATGCGCACTAGGCTCTCTCCAACCCAACACTGCATTGCCAGGTTGGAGAGAGCAGGCAGAGACTTCTATTCTGCCTGGGAGCGCCCTGGCTGTGTGATCCTTCCAATCCTAACGCTGCTTTCATGCTGCAAGCAGCATGAAAGCAGCGTTAAGATTGGACGCAGAACAGGCTGGGAGCCCGTGCCTGCAGTGGAGGAGTGGAGTTGAGCAGTGGTGTGGTGATAAAGGTAAGTTTTTAAAAATTATTATGTATATTTTTTTGTGCCGCCCCGCCCCTTTTCCCTTCCCGCGAGCTGCGACTGGGAGAAAGCAACTAATCAGGTACTGAAAATCAAAACTCCACCAGCAGAACGAAGGCAACTGGCACCTGGAAAGGGAAGACTAGAGAAGGCTCAAGGCACAAGAAGGGAAACAGGAAAACCAAGAATGTAATTTGAATGAGAGCTGAGAAAGAGGAAAGTGTAGAAAATATATATATACTAAAGCGTCAGAGACTCTGTACGAACCCGGAATCACAATGACACACAAGATGTCACCTGTAGGAAGTGATCTAGGCAAGAAAGGGACTATGTAGACCATAATGCATTGCTATGGGAGTGTAACGTCTAGAGACTAGAGTTGAAAGTAGATTGAGGTTTGTAGTGTGTCAAGTAGTGTACTATTGTACACTGAAGTGAAGGCAAGGCCCTCTAGAGCACCACCTAGTGCATGATGGTAGAATCCTGGCAACAGGGGGTAACCCACCCATAAACTCTGACCAAAATTCTTGCCCCTCATATCAACTTTGCCTGGTTACTGGAAACCGCTTGTTGATAGCCAAAAACATTAAGCATATGCATATCTCTAGCCAATATGCATGTTTCTTGTAGGCAAAGAACATCGACTTTTAAATTCTCAGGTTTATTCCTAACTGTCCACCATTTATTCACATTATTTAGCCCCTTAACATTCCATGTTACAAGACAATGGGGGTCATTTCAACCCTGGCGGTACAGGACCGCCAGGGCTGAAATGATGGAAGCACCGGCAACAGGCTGGCGGTGCTTCCCTGGATATTACGACTGCGGCGGAAGCGCCGCGGTCGCACCGCCGGGGCAAGCGTTTTCCCGCCACAATGGCCCCGGCGGTAGTAATCCGCCAGCAGCGCTGCCCAGGGGATTACGAGTCCCCGACCGCCAGCCTTTTCCTGACGGTTTGAACCGCCAGGAAAAGGCTGGCGGTACGGAGAGTCACGGGGCCCCTCGGGGCCCCTGCACTGCCCATGCCGCTGGCATGGGCGGTGCAGGGGCCCCCTGACAGGGCCCCATGCGGCTTTTCACTGTCTGCTATGCAGATAGTGAAAAGCGCGACGGGTGCAACTGCACCCGTCGCACGGCCGCAACACCGCCGGCTTCATTTGGAGCCGGCTCCTATGTTGCGGCCGAGATCCCTGCTGGGCCGGCGGGCGGAAACCAGGTTCTCAGCGGGGATCTCCTAATGACCGCGGCGGGGGTGCGCTCGCATTGGCGGCCGCACGGCGGTCAGATCTTGGCGGGCGGCTGTAGCCGCACGCCAAGGTCATAATGAGGACCAAAGTCTGCGCTGGTTCATAATATTAATAATATAATCTGCTTTCCAATCATCTGTGATGAAAAAACACTTCTGAGTTGCCTTTTCCTCTTCCAGCCCCTTCTTCAACAGCATCCTCTACAATGCTACCTATTTACACCACCGGTCCCCAGACCCCTCCCATCCCTAGGAGAAGTCACCCTCTGTATTGTTTGCATGTACAGACACTCTTCTCTCCACCTGAAAACAACCCCTGCCATGTCCCAAGTCTTAACCATATATTTAATTAATGTTCGAAGGATCACTATAATCATGGGGCTCCACGGTTCCTCTAACAAAATGTGTGCCACGCTAGCCTTGGCTGGTTCAATGGGATGTCGCGGCTGCCATCTGCATGCGACAGTCACTTGGCAGAAGTCAGAGCTCACAAAAGACACATGCTGGCGAAGAGAGGGCAGCACCAGTGCTGATGACATCACTTCAGCTCATTATGTCCAAGTTAAATAAACCTACACCTCTCTACCCCTGAAATGGTGCAGGACCATTGCTCCATGTACCTGGCCCAGGCGGCACTAATCTGTCCAAGGGAGTGGCACATGTTCCCATCTATGTAAACAAGGGTGACCAACACACTGCCACAAACCCAGTCCAGGACACATCATATAATCATCAACAAAACCAGTGTGTCGGGTGTTGGTCAGCTGCCTGTTGGCTTTGTCAATGCTTCTTTTGTCATGGTTTTTGTTGGAGGGGCTGCTAGGCCCTAAACAATGCAACACAAACTTCTGGTACCATATAGTACAAATTGCTATAGTAATCCTTGACTGAAGGGAGCTAGTTTGTGTGCGGATGTGCTTATTGTTAAGGAGCAAAATGGCTTCATTCAGTGGATGAAGATGACTGACCCATTGCCACATGCTGTAGTGGGTGGAAGTAAAAAGTGAATGACACAACAACAGACCAATGGGTGAAGATGGCTGGCTGAATGTCCCAATAAGTGCGCATATTACATATATGTTTATTAAAATTAGTAGGTCTTGATGCCAGACACAAGAATGAGCCCTTTTGGCACTGCCACATTAACAGACATAACCGGTTCCAATCTGGCGACGTTCCAGTTGGCATTAGGAGCTCTGCTATACATGATCACCCCTCTTTAGCGGGCACAGAGTGTTTCCTCACTGGATGCAACCCTGCGACAGACACTGCAGACAAGCTGTTGGATCAGGGCCCCCCCGCGGCGTGACTGGCTCCAGCAGATACACTCTTTCTCCTTGGCAGTGTTGACAATGACATCAATTTTTCACTCTAAAAAAGACTAGAAACCCGCCTGACTCCTCCATCTGCCGATTTCCAGACTCCTGGAGGGGAACAGGCAGGCAGGTTGTGTGGAGGCTAGGAGGCTGAATCATTTCTTGTGACAACAGCAAACAGCAGGTGCCAATGTGCGGCCAAGAGAACCAGGGAAAATGTTGATTTAAACACTTATAGATAGTCAGTATTAGTAGAACTTACTTTATCTGTAGTCCTGTTACTGAATTAATTTGTTCTGCTGTTACCAAGTCAGCATTTGAAATAAAATGATTTCACTTTGACTGCAGAGTATTATTGGTGTATAATTGGTAAATATCTCCATTCAAATTAGAGAGCGGAGTGATGTTTCTGCAGTTGTGCAAGAGGTTTCATTACTTGTCTTGTAAAGACCCATAAGCCATGTAAAGAATTGATGCTGCTGTCCATGGTAACTCCGTACTGGGTATAAACGACTGATACCTCTGTCCAGCTCCGTACTGAGTGTTAACAGCAGATGCCTCTGTCCCTGTAAACTCCATACTCCATGGAAAGGACTGAGGCCACTGTACTTGTGAACTCCATGTTGTCTTGAAAATGACTGAGACCACTGTACTTGTAAACTCCATCCTGTTCTGTAAAGGACTGAGGCCTCTGTACTTGTAAACGCCATACTGTTCTGTAATGGACAGAGGCCACTATTCCTATAAACTCCACACTATGGCCCTCATTACGACCCTGGCGGTCGGCGGAGAAGTGGCGGTCTTACTGCCAACAGGCCGGCGGTAAAAAAATTGGAATTATGACGCCATGGTCATCCGCCACTTCTCCGATCCGACCGCCAGGGCGGTAACGACTGAGGCCTCTGTACTTGTAAACTCTATACTGTCCTGTAATGGACAGAGGCCACTATTCCTATAAACTCCACACTATGGCCCTCATTACGACCCTGGCGGTCGGCGGAGAAGTGGCGGTCTTACCGCCAACAGGCCGGCGGTAAAAAAATTGGAATTATGACCATGGCGGTTACCGCCATGGTCATCCTCCACTTCTCCGATCCGACCGCCAGGGCGGTAACGACCGCCGGGCTGGAGACTTAGGTCTCCAGCCCGGCGGCTGTCACAAGACCGCCGGCGGTATCACGACCTGGCTTACTGCCATGGATGTCATGGGGTTGGGAACCGCCATGTAATCCATGGCGGTAAGCACTATCAATCTCAGGGAATTCCTTCCCTGGCACTGATAGGGGTCTCCCCCGCACCCCACCCCCTCCCCAGAGTCCTCCGCCACCCTCCCCCACCCTTTCCTGCCCCCCGCACATATACACACTGACACGCGCTCCCATACACACACATGCACACACGCATACCCACCACCACCCACGCATGCACACATACATTACCACACGCCACAACACACACCAACATACCTTGATACACACATGCATCAACAACACCCAACACTCACAATCACTCATTCATGCATGCATCCACCGCGACTCACACCCGCATGCACGCATCCCAAAACATATACACACCCTCCCCCCCTACACACAATACCCCCAACCCCCCTCTCCGGTCGGAGAACCCGACTTACCTGCTTGCAGGGGGTCCTCCGGCTGGAAAGGGTCTGCGGCGGTGCTGGCAGCAGCAGCATCCGCCAGCAGAACACCGCCAGGCCGTATCTTTGCTCATTATACGGTCGGTGGTGTTTTTCTGGTGTGGCGGTGCTGCTGTCAGCACCGCAGCCTTACCGCCGACCGCCGGCAAGACCGTCGGCGATGTTCCGCTGGATTTCTGGCGGTATACCGCCGGCGGTCATAATACGCATTGGCGGATGGTAGCCACGGCGGCGGTATGTTGGCGGCTGTTGCCGTGGCGGTAGGCGGTCATTACCGCCAAGGTTGTAATGAGGGCCTATGTGTAAAGGACGGATGCCTCTATACTTGTAAACTCCATACTGTGTGTGAAGGACCAATGCCTGTAAATGACTGAGGCCACTATACTTGTAAACGCTATACTGTCCTGTACATGAGTGAGGCCACCTTATTTGTAAACTCCATAATCCGTGTAAAGGACTGATGCCTTTGTCCCTGTTTACTCTATACTGCGTGTAAACAGCTGATGCCTCATTCCTTGTAAACGCCATACATAGGGAAGGACTGATGCCTCTATATTTGTGGTGAACTCCATACTGTCCTGTAAAGGACTGAGGTCACTGTACTTGTAAACTCAACTGTCCTTTAAAGGACTGAGGCCCCGTTGATTGTAAACTCTAGACTGCGTGTGAAGGACTGATGCCTCTGTACTTGTAAACTCCATAGCGCGTGTAAAAGACCAATATCTCATACTTTTAAATTCCATACTGTCCTGTAGGGGAAACATCACTTACATCGCGGTGAATGCAATGAAATGCATTTACCACGATGCATTTACAACGCATGTGCGCTTACCACGCACAGCTTTACCATGCATGCCTTTACCTTGAATATACCTATACCACGCATGCCTTTACTACAACGAATTTCATTGTAAAGGCATGAATGATAAAGGTATATGCGTGGTAAAGGTTTTAAAGGTAAGAACAGGTAAGTATTAACTGGGTTGAATGATATATATATATATATATATATATATATATATATATTTATATATGGGCATTTTTAGATTTTAGGGTGGGCATGGGGTTTGGGGTGGTAAAGGCATATTTAGGTTTTAGGGTGGGCATGGGTTTTGGGGTGGTAAGGGTATTTTTAGGTTTTAGGGTGGGTATGGATTTTGGGGTGGTAAGGGCACTTTTGGGTTTTGGGGTGATAAGGGCATGTTTAGGTTTTAGGGTGGGTTTGGGTAGGTTTTAGGGTGGGTTTGGGTTTTGGGGTGGTAAGGGCATTTTTAGGTTTTAGGGTGGACATGGGTTTTGGGGTGGTAAGGGCATTTTAGGTTTTAGGGTGGGCATGGGTTTTGGGGTGGTAAGGGTATTTTTAGGTTTTGGAGTGGGTATGGGGTTTGGGGTGGTAAGGGGTGTGCAGTTTTTACGGTGGGTATGGGGTTTGGAGTGTTAAGGGCATTTTTAGGTTTTAGGGTGTGCATGGGTTTTGGGGTGGTAAGGTTATTTTTAGGTTTTAGGGTGGGTGTGGGGTTTGGGGTGGTAAGGGCATTTTTAGGTTTTAGGGTGGTTATGGGTTTTGGGGTGGTAAGGGGTGTGCAGTTTTTACGGTGGGTATGGGGTTTGGAGTGGTAAGGGCATTTTTAGGTTTTAGGGTGTGCATGGGTTTTGGGGTGGTAAGGTTATTTTTAGGTTTTACGGTGGGAATGGGTTTTGGGGTGGTAAGGGCATTTTTAGGTTTTGGGGTGGGTATGGGTTTTGGGGTGTGTAGTGTCCTGAGACAATCCACAACAGGAAAACACGTAGAAACAGCAGTGAGTTGATGTTAGATGCAGGTTTATTTCCAGATTAATCCAGGAAAAGGAAACTCCATCCACCATTAAGATACAGTGCATCCACTCCACTCCCAAGTCCTCGCCAGAGTCTAAGAGGACGAGAGACAAGAGGGGGAAAATTAGGAGCAAACCAACTAGAGCAGACAAACTAATTAAGGGGGTTACAATAAGGGCAGAGAAGGTTACAACCTGCAATAGACAATGGGAAAAATAACAATAGTGAAAATGTATAACACACCACACTACCTCCCCCCTTTAAATTATAAAAGAAGAGGAGAATTCTTTTCATTTACACTTTGACAGCTCTGTTCAAATTCCAAATGCGTCCATCGTCAACTTTGAAGCCCCTTTAAACACTTTGATAACTTTAAATGTTTTACTGTAGTGTGAAAGACCTGTACAAATTCTTTTCGGTAGCCTAATCTTGACCGAATCTCCAACTGCAACAATCAGAGGTTTAACAGCTTTACGAAGATCATGTGTTAACTTCCTCTTCTCTTGCAGGGTCTTTTCTCTGGCTAAAGCAAGCTTTTTAATATTCTCGTGATTCAAATATTTTCTGATAAAATCTTTCACCCAGGGAGGACTTATCTTGGTGTGGGGTACCCTTTTCCTGAACAATACAAAAGGAGATTAACCAGTACTGGTATGTGGTGTGTACCTATAACTTTCAACTTTGAACTTCACCACATCCGTCCAACTATGCCCAGCTAATTTGGCTACTTGAATGGCTTCCATTAGCATCCTATTAAAACACTAAACCATCCCATTGGTTTCAGGATGGTATAAGGCACATCTTTTATGTATGATATCTCTAGACGATAAGAACTCACACATGTGTTTTGAGGTAAATTGAACCCCATTATCAGTTATAATACACTTGGGGTTTCCTTCCCTAGCAAATACCCCTGTAAGAAAGTTTGTTATAGACTGAGAAGTTATGTCAGAGGTAATCAGGATTTCTGGCCAGCGAGACCACATGTCCATCAGGACAACAATATACTTAGAAGCAGAACCACAAACTACAGGTCCCATAATATCTAACGCAACATCCTCCCACACCTCTTTCGGGATTTTTCTAATCTCCAAGGGACGGGACCTACATTTAAGCGTTTTATCAGCAAATTTGCATTCCACACAATCACGAACAACTCTCTCTAACACTAAATCCATTCCTGGCCACCAATACAATCCTCTTAAACGTTCTTTGGTTTTGCAAATACCGTGGTGACCCGAATGTGCAAGACTTAAGAACCTATCTCGTAAGCCAGACGGAGGAACTAGCCTCCCACTCCTCAAAACCAAACCATTCTCAACAGACAGCTCGTTCCAAACCTTTTTATACACATTATCCTTATCGCAATCAGCTGGAGTACGATTAGATTCTATCAAATCCTTGACATGTCCTAAAATTTGATCATTACTTAACTCCATTAACCATTCATTCTCAGTGATGCAACCATCAGTCAACGCGCACACATCAACCCACCATGAATTGTGATCAATATCTTGGTCCCAATAAACTGATCTTAATCTTGACAAACAATCTGCTGTACGGTTTTCACACCCTGGGACATATCTAACGGAGAACTAGAAATCTTGAAGACCAACAATCCACTTGCAGATGCGCGTGGAAATGCAATCCAGGCCCTTTTTGTCAAAAACCTCTTGTAGAGGCTTGTGATCAGACTGCACTACAAAGTGAGACCCCCAAAGAAATTGTTTAAATTTTTTTTATCGCCCTATAAATTGCCAGTGCCTCTTTTTCATTGGTGTAATACCTGGACTCCGCTCCCCTCAAATCTCTGGAGGCAAATGCAATAGTGATGTCTTTACCGTCGCACCTTTGCTTAAGAACACTGCCTAAACCTTTATCCGATGCATCTGATATAACGCAACATGGTAAACCTGGACGAAAGCTGCTGAGGCATTGGGCAGAAGATAACGCAGTCTTTAAATCCTCATATTCCTTCTTGCACTCCTTAGACCAAACAAATTCAACACCCTTCTTCAGTAAACCTCTAATGCAACTAGATCTACTGGCAAAATTTGGCACGTACTTAGAGTAAAACTCAGCCATACCTAAGAACACTTGCACATCTTCCCTTATTACAGGATCAGCTAAGTCGCCAATTGTTTTACCAAATCTTCCTTTGGTTTCACCCCATCAGCAGAAATAACATGACCCAAGTAAGTGATTTCTGAGCATGCATACTTGCATTTCTCTCCCTTTGGTGTGATGCCCCTACCGCAGAGAATTTGTAAGACTTCTTTAACTTCTTTTCTTCTTTTATCTTCATGTGATTTCTTCACAGCAACTACAATAGGAGCAACCCACTGTGCAGCCTCTACTTCCTCAATTATTCCCTCTGATTGTAACCTCTGTAGTTCTGACTTTACTTTGTCATGCAAAGTGAAAGGGATTTTCCTGACCTTGCACCCTACTGGCTGAACACCCTCCTTGAGACAAATACGATGATTGTACCCTGCAATGCACCCAATTTTGGAGGTAAACACATCAGGAAATTCACCCATAATGTCGTCTTTGATGCTGCACACATTCTGAACCAAAACTTGAGGAATAGAATTAGTATTCAATATAATGCCCAGCATCTTCTGGTGTGGCCAACTTAAAATTGTGTCACCAACCACTGGAACATATATTTTTCCAGTAATCGAGTTCCCCCTGAAAGTTATGGTGGCTTCAAAGTAGCCTTTCAGCTCAATAGGTTTGCCGCCATAACTGTAAGGAATGATATCAGGATCCAGTGGAGAAACTTTCCCCTTGAAATGCCTTGTAAAATCTGACACTGAGACCAGAGAAAGTTTCGCACCCGAATCCATCATCATGGAGATGGATGTCCCATTAACCTCTACAGTGTCAGAAGGGTACTCACAATGTTCGTCAGTGACACAATTGACATCATTAATAATCTGAAGAACAAAATCTCGATCGTCATCACATTCAACTTCCTGAACTTTGACTCTAGATTTAGCTAACGATTTACAGTATTTGGCAAAATGTCCCTTCTTGGAACATTTGTTACATGTGGCATGAATAGCAGGACACTCTTTACTATTAGCAAGATGAGTTGTAGAGCCACATCTAAAACATGACAGTCTGGCTCTGTTGCTTGGGTGAGATCTGTTTTTAGTTTTGGCATCGAGAACCTGGACATCCATAGAAGCATTTCTAGATTTCCTCAAATTCTCAATGCAAGCCATAGAGTGTTCAACTTGTTTAGCAATAATTAATACTTCACCCAAAGTCGGGTCATTCTTAGCCCATAAAGCTTCTCTTACTTTGTCGCATTTGCACTCTAGCATGAATTGGTCTCTAATGCGCTCTTCTAGATTCTCCCCAAAATTACAGGACGAAGCTAGTTTGCGTAAAGCTGTCACAAAGTCCTCAATGGATTCATCCTCATTCTGCTTGCGCTTTCCAAAATAGAAGCGATGTAAAATAATTGAAACCTTAGGTAGAAAATGCTTGTCCAATCTAAGTAAGGTAGATTCAAATTCGTTCAGGGAACTGTCACCTTCTGCACCATCAGAAGTTGTTATGGCAGGTATAGTTTCCAAGATTTCCTGACCTTCAGCACCAAGACAATGTTGTAATACAGAGGTCTTTCTTTCAGACGACATATTGCTGCCACAGACACGCATATATGTCAAGAAGATTTTTTTCCATTTAGGCGAAGGTATAGGTGGATCTCCACGGAGAGCAAGAAAAAATGGAGGTGGTGTAATATTCTGCATTTTATTTTCCTATTTTTTTCTTTCCTTTAAAAACAGGAAATGCAAAAAGTCCACAATTAGAAAAGCTTTTGTAAAGATCACAGAGGTGCTGAAACAAGAGAACAACGGAACTCCAAGAAAAAAAAAATTGGATAAAATAACAAGTTTATGCAATAGAATTATAATAACATAAGTCTGTAATGTAAAAATAAAAGATCCAAGATGCTTGAAACAGTAACAGTTATCCAAGCGTATCGTAGAATGACACTCTTCCAAGAAGCTTAGAACTGTAACAGTTATCCAAGCGCAGCGTAGACTGATAGTATATATCTGTTAAGCCATACAATGCCTGTTAATACGCTTTTTGTTAACAGTAGGAGGGAGAAAGAACGCGAGCAGCTCCAGCCGTTTAATGGAAACACGTCCGAAGGCAAGCGCAAGAGAACTTCTCGAGCGCGTACAAAGACCGGAACAGCTGAAGCTTGTTGTAGCAACCGTTACTAAGAGAGACGTGGGGGAGAGCGCTCAGCCAGACAGGGAAGGTGCGCGTCTCCAAGACACGTCAGATGGCATGAGCAACAGGAGGCGGTTGACAATGTACGCGTGCCGGTAATTATAAGTAAACAAAAGATGCGTTAAGCAGCGGCTCAACGAAAACAAATGGGCGAAATTTGAGCAACAAAAAAAAAAATAACAGTACCTTTTCCTTTTTTAATTGTCTCTGACGGAAGATGAAAAAGTGTTGAAGTTTCCAAGTTATAAGTATTTCACGGGTCTTGGAAGTTAGGGCATCCCATCCTCGTCACCAAAAATGTAGTGTCCTGAGACAATCCACAACAGGAAAACACGTAGAAACGGCAGTGAGTTGATGTTAGATGCAGGTTTATTTCCAGATTAATCCACGAAAAGGAAACTCCATCCACCATTAAGATACAGTGCATCCACTCCACTTCCAAGTCCTCGCCAGACTCCCACATTCTACATTCCGGAGAGTCTAAGAGGAGGAGAGACAAGAGGGGGAGAAGTGGGAGCAAACCAACTAGAGCAGACAAACGAATTAAGGGGGTTACAATAAGGGCAAAGAAGGTTACAACCTGCAATAGACAATGGGAAAAATAACAATAGTGAAAATGTATAACACACCACAGGGTGGTAATGGCTATTTTAGGTTTTAGGGTGGGTTTGGGTTTTGGGGTGGTAAGGGCATATTTAGGTTTTAGGGTGGGTTTGGGTTTTGGGGTGGTAAGGGCATTTTTAGGTTATAGGGTGGGTATGGGTTTTGGGGTGGTAAGGTTTTTTTTTTAGGTTTTAGGGTGAGTGGGGGGCTTGGGGTGGTAAGGGCATTTTTAGGTTGTGGGGTGGTAAGGGGTGTTTAGTTTTTAGGGTCTTGGGGTGGTAAGGTAATTTTTAGGGTAGGTAGGGTTTTTGGGTGGAAAGGTGTTATACTTACCTCTAGTTTTTACCATGCATATGCCTTTACCAACTATGCCTTTACTACAAAATTTTTGTGGTAAAGACATGCGTGGTAAAAGCATATGCATTGCAAAAACATTTTGTGGTAAGTGCATGCATGGTAATGACCATGCATTGTACTTACCGCGTTGTAAATGCATGCGTTGTTCCATCATACATCCGTCCTGTAAAGGACTAAAGCCACTATTCTTGTAAACTCCACACTGCGTGTAAAATACTGATGCCTCTGTACCTGTAAACTTCATACTGTGTGTAAAGGACTGATGCCTCTGTACTTGTAAGCTCCATACTGCGTGTAAAGGACTGAGGCCACTGTATATGTAAACGCTATACTGCCTGTTAAGGACTGATGCCTCTGTACTTGCAAACTCCATACCGTGTGTAAAGGACTGAGGCCACTGTATATGTAAATGCTATACTGCCTGTTAAGGACTGATGCCTCTGTACTTGTAATCTTCATACTGTCCTGTAAAGGACTGAGGCCACTGTATATGTAAACGCTATACTGCCTGCTAAGGACTGATGCCTCTGTACTTGTAAACTCCATACTGCGTGTAAAGGACTGAGGCCACTGTATATGTAAATGCTATACTGCCTGTTAAGGACTGATGCTGCTGTACTTGTAAAGTCCATACTGTGTGTAAAGGACTGATGCCTCTGTACTTATAGTGAACTCCATACTGTCCTGTAAAGGACTGATGCCTCTGTACTTGTAAGCTTCACACTGTCCTGTAAAGGTCCGAGGCCACTGTATATGTAAATGCTATACTGCCTGTTAAGGACTGATGCCGCTGTACTTGTAAACTCCATACTGCGTGTAAAGGACTGAGGCCACTGTATATGTAAATGCTATACTGCCTGTTAAGGACTGATGCTGCTGTACTTGTAAAGTCCATACTGTGTGTAAAGGACTGATGCCTCTGTACTTATAGTGAACTCCATACTGTCCTGTAAAGGACTGATGCCTCTGTACTTGTAAGCTTCATACTGTCCTGTAAAGGTCCGAGGCCACTGTATATGTAAATGCTATACTGCCTGTTAAGGACTGATGCCGCTGTACTTGTAAACTCCATACTGCGTGTAAAGGACTTAGGCCACTGTACAGGGAGTGCAGAATTATTAGGCAAGTTGTATTTTTGAGGATTAATTTTATTATTGAACAACAACCATGTTCTCAATGAACCCAAAAAACTCATTAATATCAAAGCTGAATATTTTTGGAAGTAGTTTTTAGTTTGTTTTTAGTTTTAGCTATGTTAGGGGGATATCTGTGTGTGCAGGTGACTATTACTGTGCATAATTATTAGGCAACTTAACAAAAAAAATATATACCCATTTCAATTATTTATTATTACCAGTGAAACCAATATAACATCTCAACATTCACAAATATACATTTCTGACATTCAAAAACAAAACAAAAACAAATCAGTGACCAATATAGCCACCTTTCTTTGCAAGGACACTCAAAAGCCTGCCATCCATGGATTCTGTCAGTGTTTTGATCTGTTCACCATCAACATTGCGTGCAGCAGCAACCACAGCCTCCCAGACACTGTTCAGAGAGGTGTACTGTTTTCCCTCCTTGTAAATCTCACATTTGATGATGGACCACAGGTTCTCAATGGGGTTCAGATCAGGTGAACAAGGAGGCCATGTCATTAGATTTCCTTCTTTTATACCCTTTCTTGCCAGCCACGCTGTGGAGTACTTGGACGCGTGTGATGGAGCATTGTCCTGCATGAAAATCATGTTTTTCTTGAAGGATGCAGACTTCTTCCTGTACCACTGCTTGAAGAAGGTGTCTTCCAGGAACTGGCAGTAGGACTGGGAGTTGAGCTTGACTCCATCCTCAACCCGAAAAGGCCCCACAAGCTCATCTTTGATGATACCAGCCCAAACCAGTACTCCACCTCCACCTTGCTGGCGTCTGAGTCGGACTGGAGCTCTCTGCCCTTTACCAATCCAGCCACGGGCCCATCCATCTGGCCCATCAAGACTCACTCTCATTTCATCAGTCCATAAAACCTTAGAAAAATCAGTCTTGAGATATTTCTTGGCCCAGTCTTGACGTTTCAGCTTGTGTGTCTTGTTCAGTGGTGGTCGTCTTTCAGCCTTTCTTACCTTGGCCATGTCTCTGAGTATTGCACACCTTGTGCTTTTGGGCACTCCAGTGATGTTGCAGCTCTGAAATATGGCCAAACTGGTGGAAAGTGGCATCGTGGCAGCTGCACGCTTGACTTTTCTCAGTTCATGGGCAGTTATTTTGCGCCTTGGTTTTTCCACACGCTTCTTGCGACCCTGTTGACTATTTTGAATGAAACGCTTGATTGTTCGATGATCACGCTTCAGAAGCTTTGCAATTTTAAGAGTGCTGCATCCCTCTGCAAGATATCTCACTATTTTTGACTTTTCTGAGCCTGTCAAGTCCTTCTTTTGACCCATTTTGCCAAAGGAAAGGAAGTTGCCTAATAATTATGCACACCTGATATAGGGTGTTGATGTCATTAGACCACACCCCTTCTCATTACAGAGATGCACATCACCTAATATGCTTAATTGGTAGTAGGCTTTCGAGCCTATACAGCTTGGAGTAAGACAACATGCATAAAGAGGATGATGTGGTCAAAATACTCATTTGCCTAATAATTCTGCACTCCCTGTATATGTAAAAGCCATACTGCCTGTTAAGGACTGATGCCTCTGTACTTAAAGCTCCATACTGTCCTGTAAAGGACTGAGGCCACCTCATATGTAAACGCTATACTGCCTGTTAAGGACTGATGCCGCTGTACTTGTAAACGCCATACTGTGTGTAAAGGACTGATGCCTCTGTACTTGTAAGCTCCCTACTCTGTGTAAAGGACTGAGGCCACTGTATATGTAAATGCTATACTGCCTGCTAAGGACTGATGCTGCTGTACTTGTAAGCTCCATACTGTCCTGTAAAGGTCTAAGGGAAGTGTCTTTTCAAATGCATACTGTTCTGCTTTTGTAATATTCATGCAGTCCGGCAAAGTACTGGTTACTGTCCTTGTAAATTACAAACTGTCCTGTACAGAACTGCTTTATGGTCCGGGTAACATCCATAAGGTCCTGTAAAGGAGTGATACTACTGCTCTTGCAACTCCATGTAGTTCTGTAAAGAAGGGCTGATGCCTCTGTCCTTGCAAAGCCCATGCTGTCCTGTAGAGGCCTAAGACTACTGTCCTGTTAAACTCCATCCTGGGTAATAATGGTACTGTGTTCATGAGCTTGAGTTAGTCCTGTAAAGAATTGGTTACATTCCATGTAAAGTACACACTGCCCTGCAAAGAACTGTTGTAATTGTCCTTGTAAAGTTCATATGCGCTTGTAATAGACTGACGCTGCTGCTCCTTTAAACTCAATTTAAATTTTCATGAGACCTTACAGGAAAACTCCCCTTTTCAGCTGGGCCATTAGGATACAGCTCCTAGTGGCACTGAGTTTCCATACGCCCATAGTTATTGATTCCCTGGTATCAGCAGCTCCCGGGTAAGGAAATACCCGCCCATTTTCTGGGCTTAATTCTTACTCACCCGGGAATCAATGGCAAAGGACTCGAACAATATTGGAACTTGCCCTAATGGATGTAAGTAATCATTCATTGTGTGTGATGAAGAGAAGAAACTGGTTTACTACACCTCAGTCTGCCTTCCTTCATCAGTGCCAGAGAGAAGCATCACTGAGACTAAACTGATTTACTGCACCTCAGTCTGCCCTCCTGCATCAGTGCCAAAGAGAAGCATCACTGACACTAAACTGATTTACTGAACCTCAGTCTGCCCTCCTGCATCAGTGCCAGGGAAGCAGCACTAATGAACTGATTTACCACACCTCAGTCTGCCTTCCTGCATCAGTGCCAGAGAGAAGCATCACTGAGACTAAACTGATTTACTGCACCTCAGTCTGTCTTCCTTCATCAGTGCCAGAGAGAAGCATCACTGAGACTAAACTGATTTACCACACCTCAGTCTGCCCTCCTGCGTCAGTGCCAAGGAAAGCATCACTAAGACTAAACTGATTTACCACACCTCAGTCTGCCTCCCTTCATCAGTGCCAGAGAAAACATCACTAATAATAAACTGATGTAATGCACCTCAGTCTGCCTCCCTTCATCAGTGCCAGAGAAAACATTACTAATAATAAACTGATGTAATGCACCTCAGTCTGCCCTCCTTCATCAGTGCCAGAGAAAACATCACTAATAATAAACTGATGTAATGCACCTCAGTCTGCCTCCCTTCCTCAGTGCCAGAGAAAACATCACTAATAATAAACTGATATAATGCACCTCAGTCTGCCTCCCTTCATCAGTGCCAGAGAAAACATCACTAATAATAAACTGATGTAATGCACCTCAGTCTGCCTTCCTGCATCATTGCCAGAGAAAGCATCACTAATAATAAACTGGTGTAATGCACCTCAGTCTGCCTTCCTGCATCATTGCCAGAGAAAGCATCACTAATAAGGAACTGATTTACTGCACCTCAGTCTGCCTTCCTGCATCAGTGCCAGAGAGAAGCGTCACTAATAATAAACTGATTTACTCCACCTCAGTCTGCCTTCCTTCATCAGTGCCACAGAAGCATCACTAATAATAAACTGATTTACAGCACCTCAGTCTGCCTTCCTTCATCAGTGCCACGGAAGCATCACTGAGACTAAACAGATTTACCACACCTCAGTCTGCCTTCCTTCATCAGTGCCAAGGAAAGCATCACTAATAAACTGATTTACCACACCTCAGTCTGCCTTCCTGCATCAGTGCCAGAGAAAACATCACTAATAATAAACTGATGTAATGCACCTCAGTCTGCCTCCCTTCATCAGTGCCAGAGAAAGCATCACTAATAATAAACTGATGTAATGCACCTCAGTCTGCCTTCCTTCATCATTGCCGGAGAAAGCATCACTAATAATAAACTGATTTACAGCACCTCAGTCTGCCTTCCTGCATCAGTGCCACGGAAGCATCACTGAGACTAAACAGATTTACCACACCTCAGTCTGCCGTCCTGCATCAGTGCCAGAGAGAAGCATCACTGAGACTAAACTGATTTACCACACCTCAGTCTGCCTTCCTGCATCAGTGCCAGAGAGAAGCATCACTGAGACTAAACTGATTTACTGCACCTCAGTCTGTCTTCCTTCATCAGTGCCAGAGAGAAGCATCACTGAGACTAAACTGATTTACCACACCTCAGTCTGCCCTCCTGCGTCAGTGCCAAGGAAAGCATCACTAAGGCTAAACTGATTTACCACACCTCAGTCTGCCTCCCTTCATCAGTGCCAGAGAAAACATCACTAATAATAAACTGATGTAATGCACCTCAGTCTGCCTCCCTTCATCAGTGCCAGAGAAAACATTACTAATAATAAACTGATGTAATGCACCTCAGTCTGCCCTCCTTCATCAGTGCCAGAGAAAACATCACTAATAATAAACTGATGTAATGCACCTCAGTCTGCCTCCCTTCCTCAGTGCCAGAGAAAACATCACTAATAATAAACTGATGTAATGCACCTCAGTCTGCCTCCCTTCATCAGTGCCAGAGAAAACATCACTAATAATAAACTGATGTAATGCACCTCAGTCTGCCTTCCTGCATCATTGCCAGAGAAAGCATCACTAATAATAAACTGGTGTAATGCACCACAGTCTGCCTTCCTGCATCATTGCCAGAGAAAGCATCACTAATAATAAACTGATTTACTGCACCTCAGTCTGCCTTCCTGCATCAGTGCCAGAGAGAAGCGTCACTAATAATAAACTGATTTACTCCACCTCAGTCTGCCGTCCTGCATCAGTGCCAGAGAGAAGCATCACTGAGACTAAACTGATTTACCACACCTCAGTCTGCCGTCCTGCATCAGTGCCAGAGAGAAGCATCACTGAGACTAAACTGATTTACCACACCTCAGTCTGCCGTCCTGCATCAGTGCCAGAGAGAAGCATCACTGAGACTAAACTGATTTACCGCACCTCAGTCTGCCTCCCTTCATCAGTGCCAGAGAAAGCATCACTAATAATAAACTGATGTAATGCACCTCAGTCTGCCTCCCTTCATCAGTGCCAGAGAAAGCATCACTAATAATAAACTGATGTAATGCACCTCAGTCTGCCTTCCTTCATCATTGCCGGAGAAAGCATCACTAATAATAAACTGATTTACAGCACCTCAGTCTGCCTTCCTGCATCAGTGCCACGGAAGCATCACTGAGACTAAACAGATTTACCACACCTCAGTCTGCCGTCCTGCATCAGTGCCAGAGAGAAGCATCACTGAGACTAAACTGATTTACCACACCTCAGTCTGCCTTCCTGCATCAGTGCCAGGGAAGCATCCCTGAGACAGAAATACCAAATGTCATGCGAGAGGACGATGTGCAGAACTTTCCACATATCAAATATAGGAAACTTCGGACAAACTGCAGTACTTCCTTCACTCCGGAGGGGGTGTTAGCAAGAGTGGGGCCTGCTACAGAAGGACGTCTGGAGCCCCTGCCAATACCCGTCACATCATTTCAGCGGCATGTTGGCTGTTTACATGTTAGAACACTGGAATGTTGGGGCCCCCTTTGAAAACAATGGAGTGCTATGGTAGGAGCCTGGAGCTCCAACATTCCAACACTTTCATTCGCGGTTGTTGCTGTGAACAATGGCCTCAGGAGGCTCTGCAGGCCTTTGTTTTATTTATTAGAACATTGGAATGTTGCAAGCTCCATTGGAGACAATGGAGTGCTCTGAGCCTTTATTGTCTGGTAAAAGCCGGGAGCTCCAACATTCCAATGTTCTTTGTTCACAGCAACAGCTGTGAACAAAAGGCCTCATGGAGCCCGAGGGGCTTCCAGTCCCCTCTGCTCCGTGAGGACTTTGTTTTATTTATTACAACATTCTGCCCTCTAGTAGCAGAATGTTCTATTAGCTTTATAGCCCTTGCCTTCGGCTCAGGCCTTTAACAAGGAAGCAGATCTTTAATGGCCGTTATAGCCCACCATGGCGGACTCAAAGGCTATATTAGAACATAATGCCCTCTAGTAGCAGAATGTTCTAATAGCCTTCTAGCCCTCCGTAGCTCCGCTATACTGGGATTAAAGTCCCGCTCCCTTGTTAAAGGTCTGAGCTAAATGCTGGAGCAGGCCTTTAATGGCCAGTATAGCTCACTACGGTGGGCTGTAAGGCTATATTAGAACATGACATAATTTTTAACACTATTGAGGACTTGATGTGCACTATTGCCTAGTTGAAGTCTGATAACCCACCTGAGTCTAGGGCTGCAGGCCCCAGACTCTCCCATCACTTGGTGGGGTCCGCAGGGCATTGGGGCTCCCTTCTGTGGAAAGGGTTGACAGGACACTGTCCGGCATTTTCCATGTTCCCTCATTATTTGGTAAAAAGGGCGGGGGAGAGTTGAGGGGGGCGAGGTGGACTTTAAGATTGAAACTTCATCACAGAATGGGAAAAGATGTACTTTAGCTGGAAATTATTCCAATAGGAACCACCGATAACTCGAGCCAAGACTCGCACATTCACAGAATTTTTGCAAAGCTTCGTCTTAAGTTCTGTAACAAACGGTGCCTTAAACGAAGTGCCAATGGAGAATACAAACTATTTAGGGGTGGGTGAAGTTGTAACTCAGATGGCGTTTTGAATGTTATATCAAATAATCCTCGGGCAGTGCTTAATTTGTAAATAAAAACGTGCCGGTGCCCAAAGTCCTCCTCTTCAATACGCGGCTGCTGAAATTAAATGTTCGGACACGGAATACTGAGGCAGCGTAATCCTGAAGCCATCTCGGGCCTCTTCAATCCAATTACAGCCACTCCCTGTCCCTTCAGCTCACACTTGCAGCTTTCTGCTTTCTCCCATTGTGACGCCTTTTCGTTTTTTACTTCCTCTGTCTGTCCCAAATGTGTCTTTTGCTTGCAATATATGTTTGAGGCAGAAAATTAAGAGCCGGCCCTCAGAAATAAGTGCCGGTGCTCCGCACCTGAAACCACAAGCACCAATGAAGCACTGTCCTTGGGTGAAATTGATACTTTTTGCAGGTGAAAGTCCCACACAAAAGCCATTTGCAGGATGTTTTCAACAAAATACTGTACTGGAAATTTAGTCGGCTATTGGTGGATTACTCCCCCACAAAAAAAAAAACTGTTTGTGGATCTTGTGTACACTATTAAAAAACTTAACAAACTTCATGACATTTTCTACATTTTATATGCAGTTTCACGCAGTTTGCAGAAATAATGCCCTCCAGTATGTCACTACTCCAGTTTTTATACTTAACTTGTTACTTTTAAACTCTTCAAACATAAGACCTAACCTAGGCATAGGACAGTAAACATATTTCTACAAAATAAAAAATTCGGAAAGCTGGTTCTGCAACAAATATATCGGTCAAATGAAAACCCCGATTAGACAGCTTTTCTTAGCAGAAGAAAATGCGACGTTTATTTTAGTAATATAATGTAAACAGCTCCCCCTCGTGGTTTGAAACTGTCACCAAATTAAAATAGAAAAGAGGCGCATTGGGAAAAAGTTGAGAACAATATGAGGCAGAGTGGCAGACATTGTGAATGGAATGGGAGGCAATTCCATGAAGGGCCAGAAATAACTTCTCAAACATAGTTGACGAGGAGAGAGAAGAGATAATAACTTCAAAGAAACTTTGATAGAGACAGGAAAGAAAGGGGAAGAGTGTGAAACAGAAAAATGTTTTTCTCAGGGAAGAGGGCAGACACAAACGTTTACGAAATGTACCGTTTCAATTAATCTTACAATTACTTTGTGAGTTGGTCCCAAGACATCTAAATTAGGAGCACAATGGGAATATTCAGTGACTGTTCATATAGAAAAGATTGTGCCCTCTTTGCATTTTTACTACTAGGGAGTTGAACATTTAGGGCTGATTCACAAAGGTGTTTATCAGCACCTAAAGTGACATGGGCACCATGAACCCCCACTTCAGCAGCGTGAATAGGGGTGAGTGCCACTGGGTAGCTCTCTGCAACTTAAAGTATTTAAATTGTTTACATCTCCTTTTAATTTGATCCGAGATAGAACTCCTGATGAACTCATGGCACTGAAACCTCTTAGGGCAAGATGCACCCAGCTCATCACATCACCTAAAGCAAAGAACTATACCGTTACCATCAATGAAGCCACCAAACAGCAGCATGACATTTTTAAAGTCAATCAAGCACTTCATCAACCTCCTGTCAGACCCACCTGTCGCTCACTAAACAGAAAATTGAAATGCCTTCAGTGAAAAAATGCAGAATATCCCACAGAATTTCAGTAACATCAAGTCTGTTCCAAATCTTACAGCCAACTCCTTCCCATAGAATCCTGCAATGGTCATCCTTCAAAGTCCTATCGCTTGCATATCTCGTTGACATACTCAGTGCCCTGAAAGCCACTTCTCATTAAAACTAACTAGTTACTGAATGACTACCCGTCTAGCTTCAGCTCAACTGCAGTGCGGATACCGCTACCTTACACAACGTAGATGATGCCGTCCTGACCACAGATGACGATGATCCCAGTCTCCTGATATTGCTGGACGTCTCAGCTGCTTTGAACATACTCAACCATCCCACCGCCATAGGCAACCAGGAGTCTCAAATGGGATTCACTGTAAAATCCACTGGTTCTTGCCTTACTTTTCCATCAGACACCAGTTTATTTACATGGGCACCGGCAGGTCCAAAGGATCCCTGTCGCCTACATAGTCACTCGGGATTCAAAACTATCCCCTGTCCTTTTCAGCTTCTACATAGAGCTACTTGGTGCTCCACTCCCAGATAACAGCATTAATATGCAAATGATATATAACTCTACTTGAAATTCTCCTGTTCTTCAGACACCCAGTGCCTCAAACAATGCCTGTATATCCGCCAGCCCTGGATGTCCAGCACTTGCCTGAAGCTCAACCCAACCAAGGCAGAATTCTTGCTATATCTCCCAAGAACAAGAAACAGTACAAACGTGGCTCAGTAAGATGTACTTTGACGACCTCAAACCCCAACTTTCAGTGAATGCCGAACCACTTGGATTTACCTCGGCCTCCAACCCCACCCTCAAGGAACACAAGTTAAAAAAAAAAGCCTGCTACCAGCTCTCTCTTCTACAGAAAGTGAAACGATTTCTTCAGAAAGTGAATCAAGAACTTCAGTTCAGCCCTCCATGCTGTTGTCTCTTGATGGCAGTAATACCCTGCTCCATGGCCTCCTAAATTCCACATTGGTACCCCTGCAGGGCATCCTGCACATACCAGAAAATCTCATCCAGAGCGGTAAGAGGTATGATCACATCACCCCCATGCTGATGGAACTCTACGTGCTCACCCTGCTGGCCCGCACCGACTTCAAAACCAGTTGCATCGTTTGCAAAGCCATCACGATCAAAACCCCCACTACAAGCTTAGCTTTCAAACAAGTTCCACATCTCTGGTGGTTCTTGGCACACCCACAGGTGGGAGACAGTCAGGCTCAAGATCAAGAAGTGTAAAAAAGAAAAAAAGGGAACATGCCTTTTCCATCTATGCACTCAGCATCTAAAATATCATCCGGTATCCATCAGAACTTCCTCACAACTGCTCCAATTGAGGAAATAGTTGAAGGTGAACCTCTACACTACACCGTAATACCGTCCACAAACCAGACACTTCTTGCATCGCTTGTTGACTTTAAGCTTATCCTTGACCTTGTACAGCGCCTTACTGCCTTTTGGATGGTTAAACGGTTCAAAAATACAACCTACACACATACATACATAGCCAACAACCTCTGGGCTTCACTGCAACAAGAGCCGCTGTCACTATACTGAAACTGTAGCGTAAAGTGTGTCAATGTGAATCCCACCTCAATTAGTCA
Source organism: Pleurodeles waltl (assembly GCF_031143425.1). Taxonomy (NCBI): domain Eukaryota; kingdom Metazoa; phylum Chordata; class Amphibia; order Caudata; family Salamandridae; genus Pleurodeles; species Pleurodeles waltl. The sequence goes on from NC_090448.1 coordinate 1,155,504,734, forward strand.
ATGAGGATTCTTAGTAGTGATGTCACCAGCAGAAGAGTGTTGCAGAGAATAATTTTACATATTGCATAATTTTGTACTGTTGAACAATTATGTACAGTGGTGGATATCAGTCAATCCTAAATTACAAATATCAGGATCTATCACAAAAGGACACATGAGCCTGTAATACATGAGGTACACGGGATGCACAACGGTGCCCTCACGGTCTGTGCGGCAGAGGCAGTTTCATATTGCAGAAAGGGTTGCAGAAGCTTGTGTGGCCCCTTCTGTAATACAGATCATGCCCGTGCACGTATAGCATCTGCATGACCCTAAGAGGACAGTTCCCTCTTTTTTATATGCGCATAGCGGAGGAGGTTAAGCACTCGCCTCTGCGCTGTACTGTATAATGGGCAAAGGCGCAGAGGTGAAGAAAACGTCAGGTGGTGTATTAACTGGGGGGAAACACCCGGAAGAACGAGTCCGGAACCACAAGGTTGTGAAAAATGAAAGCAAAACAACGCTTTCGTTTTCCACGACTTCCTGGTTTTGGTACCTTAACGACGCATGTCTGAACAACATACACGCATGGTTAAGGTACAGAAGTGAGTCAGAGTGGACGTGGTGAGGGAGGAGGTAAGTTGGGCTGGGACTGGGGCTGTTTTTGGGGGGGGCGGCTGGGGGTGATTAGGGTTTGGGGGGGCAGGGTTTAGGTTTTAGGGGCGGGGTGGGGAATCGGGGTAGTTTTAGTTTTTGGGGTGGGGGCTGGGGTTGATTAGGGTTTGGGGGGAGGGGTGGGTTAGGGTTTAGGTTTAAGTGGTGGGGTGGAAGCATGTTGGGTCGTGCATGCTGATTGCTAATGCCTTTAGCAGGAATGCGTTTACAATGGTAAAATCGGTGTAAACTCATTTGTGGTAAAGGCATTAGTGGTTAGAACGAGGTCGTTGTTCCGACCTCGTTGTTGATCCACGGGTGGTTTAGGCACCCGTGGTTCTGAGATATAACCAACTGTGGGCTTCAAAAAGGTCATGCAAAGTTGTGTACCCCATGTGTGTCCCAGAAAGAGGAAAAGGAGTCACATGGACCTGCCCAAGTCCCCTGGCAGGTGGGTGCAGTCACTCAATGCCCCCTCTTCAGGGGGTTACTGTCCCCCTTTGTAAAGCAGGCCAGGTGCCCCCTGCTCTGTGAAAGAAGGAACTTCAGTCAGCCAATCTGCCTTTCGCTCATGAACTTCCCTCTGGGCAGAAGCGTGTTTGCAGCTGCCCTTGGGGCAGCGGATTATCTGTAATAGGGCACACTAACCATGCCTCTCCCCAGAGCACCAATTTAAAGGTGTGCCACGACACCTTCCAGGCAGTGCACCCTATACTTAAAGTAATCCCTGGTGTCTAGAATCTAATGAGAGGAGGGGCAGCAGCGAAGACTCAGAAGAAATGTCTAAGCTTGGTTTTGAATGGCAGAAGAGAAGGGTTGGTGCAGAAGAGAGTCGGGTGCTTTGAATGGACTGAGGGAGACTGGGCCAGCGTGCTAACTTTTTTGAAGACTGTGATTTCAAGAAGCAGAGTGTCAAAGTTACAAAGTAGTAGAGCACCTCCTGAAATCTTCAGTTTCCTAGCCAGATAGTGAGAGGGGTCTCAAAGGATGAGTATGTGGTCAAGCCATCCAAGTTTGTGTGTGGAGCTGCCCTCAATTGGAAGCCCTTTAAAAAAGATTTGCATGGGAGTGACGTGTTCAAAAAGACCTATTTCTCAAATCTGGCTTGCAGCTGCATGCAAGGAGGACTTAAAAAGAGTGGGGTGTATTTTTGTAATGCCTGAGAGGATGGCATTTCCATAGTTTGATCTAGAAAGTGCAAGAGATTGGTCTATGTCTTTAAGGTGCTGTCCAGTGACAAAAAGTTTGATCTCCTTCAGGAGTCTGAGCTGGTGATTAGCATTGCTTGCTATGGTGTCAATGTGATTGTGAAGGTTAAGGCAATTGCTAAGGAAGAACTCAAGAGATTTAGGGGCTGATTTAGAGATTGATGGACAAGTTAATCTGTTGCAAAAGTGATGCAGGACCCGGTCAATCAAACTCTCGATTTTGCCGCCTCATTTAGAGAAGGACAGGCCTTGAGCTTTCTGTCAATAGAGCCCTGTTAAGTCCGTCAATGGAAAACTTCCTCCAAAGGCCCAGTGGAGTAGGGGTTACTGGAGAAAGGGAATTACACTGTCTGCTCTATTTAGCATGCACAGTGTGATGTCCTTCTTTGACTGTTTGGACGTCACCACCAGGAAAAACTTGTCAGTGAGGCACAGAAAAAAATAATGACCCCCCACACCTTTGGGGAAAACTTCCATGTTTCTAATGTTATTAATGTTTATATTTTTCAAAAACAAACTCCCTAAAAACCTCCCACTTTGGGAGTGTGTTCTTGAAAAACTAAAATGTTAATACTAATGGACACCCATCAAAAGCAAGGGTGGCTCTCCATCAGGTGTTTTGCACCTTGGTGGGAACTGTTCTGATGGTGGTTCCTTTCAACGTGCAGAGATGACTGCTGAGATAGCGGTCATCTTTAGATTTAAAAGACGGGCATACCTGTTGGTGGACTTACAGCCCTCCACCACCCTGATGGACTATAATCTGTCCACAAAAGCCTAGATCAGATCCTTAGAGGTTTCAACAATTTTTATGGTGCAGCTGTAGACATTGGCGATCCAATTCCAACCTCACTGGATCAGGATGCAAGATGATTTTGGTGAAAAGAGTAGCAACCAAGAAGGATTGCATTTCAAGTGTGAGCAGTCAGCCAACACTGTATATGATTGCCAGCAGCAGACAGTAGGGAGTTGTCAGCAGAGGCAAATAGAAGGGTCCAGAACTCCAGGAGTAGATGTAGGAGCACTGGTTCCTTTAAGGAACATGAACTCATTTTATAAAAGGTTTCTCATTTGGGATTGCAAACACATGGATGGTGGTCTGCTGTTCCTTGGTGGCCACCATCTCTGTATTTGCAGCCAATCACATGGGGGCTCAAATAGCAACCTTGTTAATTAATATATATAAGGCAAGTTGTTCTGCGGCCCTCTGTGACTTGAAGGTTTGTTTTGCAATGTCTCTTAATACAACGGGCCCTAAAGACTTACATTTTGTATCAGTTACAGGGATTCTATGTCATTGGTTCTTACCAGCTCTAACCTGCATAGGGCTTCTTTTTAATATCTTTTAACTCTTCCAATCTGTCTTTGCCTCCACCTTGCAAGTCTTCTCGAAGTTAGTGTGCCAGGTCCCATGAGGTTGGTCAAAGGCTCACTGGGACAGTGCAGCTTTGTACACATCCCACCTGCAAGAGGAGCGGTCCATAGATCACTGATCATCATTTTTGAGCAGTGCAGTCACATCTGGACCATAGGTAGGTTTAGATCCAAGTGCAAGAAGGACCCAGAGGGTGGGGGTGTAGCACCTACAAGACACAGCACCCAGAGACAGTAATTAAGTATATAATTATGGGCCGAAACGGCACATTTGGGGGTGGACATTGGTATTATAACTCTTCTTATTTGACTTCATGCCCAAACCTCTGCCAAAGTGCGATATAGCCAGGTGGGTGATTTTATGAAGGAGTTTCCATCAGCGAAGGGGGTGAGGCAAGGGTGTGTTTTAGTCCCCTTCTTCTTTCTCCTTTAGCTAAATGGCCTAGAGGATCATCTGGTAGCACGCAGGGGCAGCTCCTCCATACGGGCGGAGGAGCGTCGCCCCCACCAGCAGTAGAAGCTGAAAACCTTTCACCAAGAAGGGATAATAAACTATGTTTATTATCCCTTTGTGGAGGAAGGGGCGGGGCCACAGGGTGATGAGCACCGACTCCCCTCAGAGCTCATGTGTGTTTGGCTGGCTGTCTTGGGCCGGCCAAACACACATGCGCTGTAGGCTATCTCCAGCCCAGCAACACAGTTGGCAAGGGTGCTCCCAGCCAATCCTGACGCTGCTCTGAGCAGCGCAGGATTGGCCGCAGGGCAGGCTGGGAGCCTGTGCCTGAGGGAGGAGACGGAGGAGAGGAGCGGCGCGCGAGGAGCAGGTACGTTTTTATTTTATTTTATTTTTTTTAAATTAATTTTAAGACCCACTCCCACGTGCCACCTGCCCCCCACCCCCATCCCCTTCTGCTCCCCTCCCCCTCCTAATTAGGGAAGCGAGCCGCGACTAGTAGCACAGGGGAAAGATTTGCCTATTATCAACTCACGGCATGTCCCTGTGCTACTCTATGCAGATGACGCTGTTCTTATTTCAAGGACAGCTAATGGCCTTCAATCTGTAGTGGATGCCTTTAACAATTTCATGGGCAATCTTGACCTTAGGAGAAATAGATCTAAAGCCCTCATCATGTAATTGGCGGTAAAAACTGCCTATCGCCACGGCGATGGGCGCCAAAAGACCGTCACGGCGGCTAATATCCGTCCGCCATAATATGACCACAGCCCGATTTCCGCCACAATAAGGGTGAAAATCCTGCTATGGCCATGCTGGCGGATGGCGTTAAGGTGGCACTGCTACCACCAGCAGCACCATGCCAGTAGACCGCCGCCAGCCGTAATATAAGAAATAATACGGCCTGGCAGTGTTCTGCTGGAGGGCGCCGCTGGCGGTAGCAGCGCCCCACCCCGTCCCCTGCCGGAAGACCCCCTGGATTCAGGTAAGCCAGGTTTCAGACAGGGGAGGGGGTGGGGGGTGTTGTGTGTGTGTGTGTGTGTGTGCATGAATGTGTGAGGGTGTGCATGGATGCGCATTAGTGTGTAGTGTTGATTGCATGTGTGTGTGCATGTGTGAGGCTGCTTGTATGAATGCAAATGGGAATGAGTGTCTGCGTGTAAGTTTGGATGTGTGCGTGAATGAATGGGTGCATGCGTGTTTGAATGTGTGTATGCATGTGTGAGTGATTGTGTGAATGTGTGGTGTGTGCCTGTGAGTGTGCATGTATGGGGGGACTGGAAAGGGGGAGAACGGATGGAGGGGGCGGGTGGGGGTAGTATGGGTAGTGTGAGGGGGGAATTCCCTGTCACTGGTAGGGCCTACCGCCATGGTTTTCATGGCGTTACAAACGCCACGAAAACCACGGCAGTACGCAGGGTCATAATACCGCCGGCGGTACAGTATCAGCCGCCGGGTTGGAGATTGTTATCTCCAGCCCGGCAGCTGCTACCGACATGGCGGTCGGTGTGGCCAACCCTCCAATGTCATAATGTGGCGGTATGTACCGCCAGCCTGTTGGCAGTACTACCGCCACATTACCACCGACCACTGGAGTCATAATGACCCCCAAAGTCTTTTGTTATGAAATGCTAGCTGAGGCTTACAAAGTCTAGAAAGTTTGTCCTTGAGGGATCAGAGATTCTAAAAGTTCCCAATTTTACTTACCTTGGTGTGCCTTTAGATGTAGATTTTAATTAGAAAAGTTTAATGAGCATTCACACTTTACAATTTCAAAGATCTATAGATGCTGTTTTTAGATTCTCAAAAAAATCCACGTGCCGGTGAAAGAAATGCTTACTGTTTTTAAAAGTAATTGTTTGTCCTCTGCTTCTTTTGGGCCTGGTGTACGGGGTTACACCAATAGTCAAAGTCTTCAGATAGTGGAGAATAAATTTATTAAATGGCTGCTTGCTGCTCCGTCGGCTATTTCATCATCATTGGGCCTTGCTGAAGTTGGTCTATAGCTGATCATGTTAGAATACAGCCTCTGTTGCTCTGGCTTAAAGTTTGGAGGAACCAGGAAGCCCATTTCTGCAGAGCATTGGTAGCAGATTGCTTTACTCTTGATCCAGCCATGGATATACCTTGTTCAAGTTATGTTAGGAAAAGCGTTGCAAAGTATTTTTTCGCCCCTGACTACCTGCCTGCCGTGGCGAGAGGAAGAACTAAAGAGCTATTTTGGCACTCCGTCCATGATTTGAGCTCGAAGGGGGGTGATTCAGGGCCAGTCATAGATCCACAGAAGTCTCCTCTACATCCTCCCCTGTATCTTCAAATTATTTCCTCTTGGCCCCAAATATTTTTTTTCACTTGGCTTCCCTTGAACACCGTGCATTATTTGGTAGCATTTCCTGTTCAGGCTGCAAGGCTTCACACGCTCCTTTCATGTCCTTGTGACTGTTTCACCTCCCAGAGCACAATGCACTTTCTTCTTTTTTGCAGTTTGTGTGCTGTACTGAGGAGAAGGTTTTTATGCCCAGCCCTTCTGGCCTCAGCTATCAGAACTAGTCTTTTGGCCTTTTCTTATTTGAGAAACCTGGGCTGTGAAGTTCATGCTGTGTTACATTATGTATTAAGCGCTATTCGAATTAATAATAATTATTAGTGATGATACTGTACAACTGCCCTTTTAACTTGTTTTGTTGGGTGTTATAAGTATTTTAATAATTGAGTGTATCTATTGCTTTTTATTGATGGTAATTTTTATGGTTCTTGTGAACCAAATAAATTATTAATGATGATGGTGTATAACTATTGGAGTGTGTAGTATTGTGTACAACTGTATGTTTAAAGTACTATGGGGGTCATTATGACCCTGGCGGTCTTTGACCGCCAGGGCGAAAATGACGGGAGCACCGCCAACAGGCTGGCGGTGCTTCCCGGTGTATTTGGACTGCGGCAGTAGCACCGCGGTCGCACCGCCATTTCAGCCCCGGCGGTGATAATCCACCAGCGCTGCCCTGGGGATTATGACTCCCCTACCGCCAGCCTGTTTCTGGCGGTTTGCACCGCCAGGAAGAGGCTGGCGGTAAGGGGACTCAGGTGGCCCCTGGGGGCCCCTGCACTGCCCATGCACTTGGCATGGGCAGTGCAGGGGCCCACAGGCAGAGCCCCGTCGCGCATTTCACTGCCCGAATTTCGGGCAGTGAAATGCGCGACGGGTGCTAGTGCACCCGCTGCACATCAGCATTGCCGCCGGCTCAATTACGAGCCGGCGGCAATGTTGATGTGACTTTTCCGCTGGGCCAGCAGACGGTAACTCTGTTACCGTCCGCTGGCCCTGCGGAAAGGTCAAAATAGGGAGCCAGCCATACCGCCAGCAATGGCGGTATTCTGGCGCCCGCAACCTCGGCGGTCTGCCATGCAGACCGCCGAGGTTGTAATGACCCCCTTTGTTTCTTACAAAGACAAACACTGGGCTGCACATCCACTTTGCGGGGGCTATTTGTTGATGAACTCTGATCTCGAGCATCTCGAGCTACCTCTCCATTGGTAACTTGAGAGTCGAGTGCATAAGAGGTTATACTCGGTGCAGTCTCCAGTGCCACAGTAGGACGAGCGCAGGGATACTAGTGGCGGACAACCTCAACCCCCACGGTTGAAGCACAGGAGCTCCTGCCTGCCCCGTGGCTCCTGGAGTGGGGTCTGACAAGAAGCAATAAGCAATACCAGAAAAGTCCTTCTCTGCAAATTAAGGTTCTAGCACAACTCCTTTTTTGTTGTTACTAGCTGTGAGGCTAAAGCAGGGTATTGGGATAGGACTGTCCCTGCATAGTAGACTAGATGTGCAACCCCTGCCCTGAGTGATCCCAGCTGTAGGGTATCTGGTATCCTGACATGATAACCCTACCTGCACACTTTGGCCTGAATCATGTAACTGACTGTGAGCCCTTAGCCTGTGTCTCAGTGCTGGAGTGGGGCACTCAGAGCACAATCTAGTCGACACAGGACTACTGTGGTGGGAGGTATTTTTCTGACTGATAATATGAAACAGAGCTTTTTATCTGTTGCAGAATGTGGAGAAGTGTGGCACAATGGTTAGAGCGGCAGACCCTGATGCAGAGATCTGGCCTGGGACCAGGGTTCAATTCCCGCCTCGGTGGGTCTTGGGCTCAATTCCCTTGGACCAGATAATTCTCACCTCTGTGCCTAATCTAATTAATGGGTCCCACTCTGTAACTCTGGGCAATAGCTTGCTTAATCTCCACAACAGCCCTGACAGCGCTTGGATGCCTGGCTTCACCCTGGGGGTTGCCCAGGAGTGGGTGCCTCACAGGAAAAGCGAGGAGGGGTTCCACAGCGGTATGCGTACAGCGCCTTGAGACCCTAACGGGTGAGTAGTGTGCTATACAAGTGCGAAGTTTACAGTTTACAGAATGAGTGTGTGGTACCTATGTGGCCCACTCGATTAAAATTCCACTTCGGTGTAATACCCACATTCTGCATTGACATCCCTATGTGTTTCTCAAGTGTGTGCTGTGTATATAGTGACAGTGAGCAGGGCTCCATGGGTATTGTGAATAAATGGTTACAGAGACCAGTAGGATCCATTGTGAATGCTCCTGGTAAAGCATACCACAAGATGGAGGTTGTAGTACAGCCCCCCCCCCCCACAGATAACAAAAGTTTACTGCCCACAGTCAAGTCTCCCAGAGATGAGACAACATCACCTGAAGTCTGGCATTTTCCTTGAAAAGCTGTGGGTAGGTCTAGGGGCCCGGGCCGGCTTGGTCTGCTGAGGGAGGGCCTCACCATGTGCGGAGATGACTGCCCGAGGAAGAGAATACCAGCTGCTGTGCCCGGAGTCCAGGTTGCCCATCAGGCCAGACTGAATTATATAAGTGTAACTGGTGCAGACCAGAGTTTATTAATGGATTTTTCAGCCTCCCCATAAGTTTCCTAACAAAGACTCTTTATGCCTGACCAGTCAAGAGCCTGAAAATGTGACAATCAGCACTAGTGTGATGTTGCAACTGGCTGCAACGACGTGCTTGCACTGCCTCTGCTGGAACTGAGGTTGGAGAACTTGTGACTCCAAAACATTGGGGGCACCTTTTGGTTGGCTGGTGTCACAACCTGGGCCTGTGCTGCTGCTTCCTGGAGTCAACACATTCCTCGAATGACACCTGTAACAGGGGGCGGGGCCACCGGCACTGCTGCTGTGAGCCGTGAGCAGGACTGCTTGTGCTGCTGTTGTCTGTGGTCTTCGTGCTCAAGGTTCCTGAGCGCCCAGTACTTCAGGTAGACCAACCGAGAGAACTCAAACATTGACTGTGCCTTGTCGCTAAACTGAGTCTGTATTTTCCTTCGTTCAGCTTTGAAGCCCTAAGAGCACATTTTAGAAGTGGGATGCAAGTGTACTGATCAATGGGTTACAGAACCAGAAAGTGTGTTCACATGTGCCATAGTCACCTAACACCTGGGCCATGATCTTGCCTAGCCATGACCATAATCCCATAGTGCCCGTATTAGGACCGCCCGCCTGACTGATATTGCTTTGTGTGGCATTACATCTCGCTGTGTGATAAAAGTACTCCTCTTCTATAGAGAAAAGAAGTAGGCTGGACTGCATTTATTGTCTCTCTTGCATATAAGTTTGACTTCTGAGTCGTTTAGTTTCATCAACTTTATTCGGCCAATACAAAATAGCCATAAAAGCACATAGAAAATATAAATACATATTAAACATACTCAAATCCTAATTCAAAATACAAGTACTAACTAATCATAATAATTAAAAGATAAATATATAATATATAATAACATTAAAACAGACCCCCCAAAATTCACCATTATTACCATCATAAGATAGTAATGAGGCTGATATTGTACTGATCTGCTTCCACCGGGACTAAAAAAACAAAAAACTTTTCCTTATTTGTATAGCATTTAAAATATATAATGCCACCCTGTAACATACATGTGCATTGTCAAGTCTTAACAAAAATTCCAGCGCCACCAGATAGGTCCTTATACTATTTTTTTAAAAAGAGGTTTGAGATATAAAACTCTGAGATATTCATAAAACTTACAGAGTAACATAAAATGCAGAGTACTTTGCTTATTTAACTGACTTCTGAGTCTTTTACCCCTAACACTATCTTGAGCCTGCTCGCCGTCCCTACCCTGAGCGTCAAGTGAGGAGGCAGCAGATTTGACACCCAGTTTGCAGTGCTACTCTAGATCAGGCCCTGGGACATCAGTAGTAAAAGGCCCCAAACACTACGGTGAAGGCCGCTAACCCCTGCTTACTCCGAAGTTGCCCAAAAGATCTCTGACAAAGGCAGTCCTCTCTTTGTGTTGAGCTTTGCACATGATCAGGCGATAACATGATGTCTAGGGCCTTCAACACAGACCTGCTGCAAACAAAAAAAAAGATGGCTCCCGGTCAAGGACCTTTTGCTAGAGCACCTATGGCCAGGATATTTGCAAAAACTGCTGCACCGATCCCTCAGCATCTGCAGATCTTCCAGTGGGTCAAAAGATCCAACCTCCATTGGCAGGAGCAATAAATAGAGTAAGGCATCCAAAATTGCCACAAGACTTCACCAAGTGTCCCCTCCGGTGCTTTTACGTGCACAGAGGTGATGGGTAGCCCACGGCGGTGGAAGCACCAGTGATAGCATGGTCCATTCCAAAGTTTCACATTTTGCATTTTCAGCAGCGATGGCGGCCTTCCCACCTACCTTGCTGCTACTCTACAGGCGGGGCACCGGGCAGGGAATAGAGAGACTCTGGATCCCAACCTTCTACTAAGAACAGTACACAGATGTTCTCTACGGCGAACCTCTATGATGCAGAGTCTGAGGACAGTCCACTTCTTGCTGTTGCATCCAGGGTCTAGGAACAAGAGAAAGCACCTCACACTAGGAGGCATTCCTGTGAGCAAGCCAGCCATCGGTGAGGCGGTAGCCTCATCAATTGTACCAATTATGGTTTCAGATCATGTCGCCATGTCAATAACCATACCAAATGTGCATTCATAGACTTAAAGTAACTCTTGGGGGATGGACAATGAAATTTTAGGAAAGGATTCAGACATCTATGATCTAGATAAGGAAACAAAATGATTTATCCAAGAAAACACAACTACTGACTCCTTTCTATTGATCCTATGGGATACTTTTAAATGTTTCATTAGAGGTCAGATAATATGTCAGAAAAAACAGAGGTAAAGTTTTCACTAAGTATTTTATCCAAGACTTTTATGACTTCCTATAAACAAAAGCTCCAGTGCTGATCCTTCTCTTTACAGACATGGCTTTCATCAGGACACACTGCCTCTAGAATTTATTTTAGTTAACATACACAATGCCATAGCCCTCTCACCCATCCAGGCCAAATGGATAAAACAGTTTAAAAATGTAGGCAGACAACACCCTTCGGAGGTGATATGGGTTACCATATGTAAAATAACCATACGTAACAAATGTGGTCCTTACCTCACACAATGACTACTCTTTTCTATGCACTTAATAAATTGGACTCTGGACACACCAATCTAAAGCTGGTAGATATCAGCAGTTTCTGAAACTTCATAGAGTTATGGGACGACCAAAAACATGTGTTCTTTAGTTGCAAACTAGTACAACTTTACTGGGGGAAGATGGCAAACCAATCATCCCCATTTTTAAAAAACAGAATTCAACTAAACTTCAATTTTGTGTCCCTTGGTTTGGCCTAACTCTTCAGCCCTCACGGAAATGGACATTGCCTTATTAGAGAATATATTAATCATTGCTGTTGAGTTCAGTCTTATTGAATGGAAATCAACAGAAGTGCACACAGTTCATAAGACAGTCTTCCCGGGACCCCCAGAACTTCCCACCGACCATGCAAATCATTAGATCACTTTGTTCAAGAATTTGCTATTGAATAAACCCCTGAACAAACCATCTTTCTTTAAACCAGATTCACTTGAACTCCTGCTCACCATCACACAGGCTGCCCACCTGCTACCCTCTCCATACCTATCCCGTGCTGTCCCTATCCATCCAACTTCCCTTTCTTTGCTCTTTTTTTCTTTTTCTGAGGTACACTATCCACTCATAACTAGGTGTGGGCAGAGTCCCGCTACGTGGAACTCTACGACGTGACCACATAACTCTGCCACGCTACTTTGAGTTCTGCAAGTGGTGGAGTGCATTAGGTCTCGCCGTTCGCGCTAATTTTTAGCACCGAGTGTTTGTCCCGCGCTGAAATATCCGTGCGAACCGCACCACAAGCAGCACAAGAGGGCGCTGCTTCTTTCCTGCAGCTCGAGTAGATTTTCTACTCGACCTGCAACTTCCTCAACGCAAATGGACATTTCTGAAAGCGGGCGGTAGCGACCATCCGAGGTCGCCATCGTTGTGAAATCTCACTGTGAGGTGGTGATTTTCCTTGTTCGCGCTCACCAACTTAACGTTGGCGAGTGCAAATGCGGAAAAAACTCTGCTCCACTACATGGTGTTTTTCAGAATTCCGTGCTCTAAGTGGAGCGCAGAGCGGGAAAAATTCTGCCACCTCCGCGAGCGGAGCGGAGTTCACCACCCACCCCTACTCATAACCTTCACCCAATCAGTGGGCCAAACATCTCACAGTTATAGTTATTTCCCCCAGATGTCATCTTTGGCATTTTGTTGCACCAACATGTATGTGTTTCACCTGCATTCGGCTCCACCAAATCTGTATCAAAATTACATGAGATGTTTAACTATTTTTTATCTTCAGCTCAAACCTATTGTCATCATGGATCAAATAATCATAGATCTCATTATTCTCTGTAATACTCCAGTGAAGTTTTTTTTTGAGCCGTGTAAGCAAACTTTACCCAGCTATGGGCACCCAGACCATGAGGTGGCAAACCCCAAGGCAATGGTGAGGTGGATCCAGAACTGTAGAAATCCAAAAGCAACCCTGAAAAAAGGCTGTTTGTGGCACACAACCCAGTAATAGAAGCTGAACTCGAGAGCTTGCAAAAAGGCCTTTCAAGATGCTGGATTCAACCGCAGTTTTGTACTTTTTTAATGCGTTGCATTGGTCTCACGGGATTCAGGCACTGTAAAAACAAGCATTTGCAATACAATGGGTCTCACGTTGGTTTGAGTTAGAGCTATTAGCATTGTAAATTCCTAACTGGACTTTTCTTGCCACATACATTGAAAATGAAGAGTAAAACAGTTGACATAAGCGAGCCGATTCAAAGTGCCATGGTCGCCATGAGCGGGATCGGGAAGGAGAAACACAAAAGGAAAAAGAAGTTCACTCGCAGTCAAACGTATTGGCAAACATACAATTATCCATGTAAGAGGGTCGATGGCCAAGGCAGTAACAAAACTGCCCCAATGAGGGACAAGCGTAAAGCATTTACCAATGATAACAAAGGATTTTTGAAAGGCAAGCCCATGAACGAGTGATAGTGATGGGCGTGAGGTGGGATCTGTTATATGCCCACAGATAGATTACTACAGGCCAGAGCGCTTGCACGCTCAACCTAAAAAGGCTCAAGCAAGGTCAAGCACTAGAATAGATGTCTGACTTTGCATGGAAGGTGGGAGCTTGAGAGCCGTAGGCCATGCACAGCATGGGTTGAGCAGCTAGAGTGGGCATGCATGGGTTGGGCATCCATGGTGGGTCTACTGGGAAGCTTCAGCCAACCCACACTATGCACGACTGACAGCTGTGCACATGGGTTGTTGAAAATAAGGTCAATCATGAAAAATACCAATGAAATTCTTTGGAAAAAATCACAGTTAGAGCATGAGGTATGTTTGAGGCTCAAATGCGCAAAACTATTGAAATTCACCAGTTATCTTCTGCAATGCACCCAACTTACAACAAAACTCATTAACAAAACTCAGGGTAGAAGGTCATGTAAAAAGACTTCTTTGCCAGGCCACGCATGTACAAAAACAGTTACGTTGTGAACCACAAGGCAGATGACTGTGAGTTACTCTCTGCGCCTTGCAAAACATAACTGGCTACTATGTATGTATACCTGCATTTATTTTACATAGTGGCGGTTGCCACTGAGTAGTTATGGTTCAGCCACACTTTCCATTTGAAAGGCATTTTGTGATTTGCTTATATCTTTTGATCCAGAGAATAAATTTGCATGGATCTTAGCAGCCTATCAACTAAGTCAGCATGGTCAGTTCTGACCTGGCAAGTTTTATGAAGATTCGTCCACAGGGAAAAAAAGTAAAAGGGGGAAATTTTAGCTCCAATAGGAAATGTTGCTGCAAAAACCACTGAACAGATTTACACAAAACGTATCATGAAATAGAACTTTTCTCAGAAAATGTGCTTTTTAATTTGATGTAAATCTGTCCAGTAGATTTTGAGATATTTGCATGTGAAAAACGTGCCTTGTGGGCCTTAAAGGGTTAACACTTTTGTATATATTCTTTAAAACTCACTTCAATCACAGTTTCTATTTGTTTACACAAAGCGATTGGGTGGAAGCACCCAGGGACACAATTAGAACGTGAACGTGTGCTCCAATGGCAGTCACGGTAGAGTGTGGTTACAGTGGCTAACACATGTCCTAGTTTACACACAAACCCCACTCACCCATAACATCACTCAGGGCCACGGTCAGGGACTTGAAGGGGCTCTCCAGTAGCACCAAAAGTACACAACTAATTCAATTAATCACAAGTATTGGAGGACAACAAAGGAGTAAAAGAAACAATGAGATGTGTGTGTCCAACACATGCCCAAGTACTCAAACACTTCACTCAGTCGGTACACGCTCAGGGCTACCCTCTAGAAAACTAGCGCTTTGAAGGAAAGATTGGCACTGTTAACTATTTGCTGTCTAACAAAGAACCAAGAATGCAAGCACCACCATACATTCGGGGGTAATCACAGAGAAGAAAGAAAGGTAAATTATTACCAATCAGATAAGAAATTTCTGATTCTTAAAAGAATGTTTTTTCCAACTAGTCGGTACAAATACATTGTGACTGAAGTTTACTACAAGAAGAAGGGTAAATTTATTATCGTTCAGGTAAGGTCCTGCTGAGTTTGAAAAGTATGTTATCGCAAGTGAAAAATGACATTTCGCACGTTTGAAGCCAAATCTCTATAAAAAGATTGAAATTCACTGAAAAATACAAAGTTCTGACTTAAATGTGTTAAACCACAGACATTCACCATTTGTATAGCACCGCCTTTTTGTGTTGCAAATGCCATCATTCACCACATCATTGAAGTCATAGGTGGTAACATTAATTGCATTACTTATGACGTCACCATTGACATGTCTGGTTGAAGAATTATGCCTCTCCTTGAGCTGCCTAAAATACCATCCATGACATGATTGATGACATAAATTACACAATTGATGGCATCACTGATTGATATCACTGATGACATGACTGCTTCTTGTTACTACGCTATGCCTTTTTTTTTTTTTACAATAATATTATATATTAGATCAAATAGCCTGGTTAATCTTTAAGGGTGATGAAATACATTTTATAGAACTTGTTCTGATTACTTTGCTAACTTTTTTCCCTGAATTATCAAATGCTAATGAAGATTGCCATTTTTGTTTGAAGCAATATTTATAGAGAGATTTGTTGAGAATGTGAGGAAAATTTTGAACAATGTGTGATGTTATCGTGCAGAGAACTTACTACTGTGAAATGGAGTGTGCCTCTCCCTTTGTTAATATCAGTTCTTACATATTCTATTTTTTTCTGAAGTTAAAATATATGGTCTCATACAAGTGTTTTAATGTGCATTTTTTCTTTGTATTTTATTTCTGGTTTTGGTTCTCAGTCTTTGGATTTAACCCTTTGTATGTTCAATCTGGTTAAATACCTCTTGATAACTACTACTGTGCTGGGTGTGTAAAAGTGACAAACCATTTTTTTCACATTGACAGGTTTAAAATCTGGATTTTGTTCTCAACATAGATGGGGCTGATTTATGTTGGCAGAAAGGCCACTGCGAGGCTTGCTGTTAGGAGCTAGATTAGAACAACCCATGTTTCACAGTGCCGATTTTCTCTGTTTCAACATGATTCACAACCATCAGTATAATATTAGGTAAGCCTGCCATCGTGTGGTGCATCAGGGTGTTGCAATCGGCTTCTCTTTTCGATAACAAACAATGGCCCATTGCCTGCCAATAAATACACACGCACACACTTCAGAATTTAATGTTAAAAGTCTTGTAGAAAAGACAGAGCAGGTTTCTGCAGACGCTTGGAGTTGCTTTCGGTCCTTAACCCTGTATGTAGAGTGGCACGGATCATGAATGCAACAAGGCGTAGAAAAACACGATTAACCCAGCATCAAACGTGTGCACGCCATTAGCATTTTGCTGTTAAGTGCAGTGCACGACTTCTAAACCATGTCTGTGTGCTTAAACGAGATATAGGAAAGGGGTAGGTGAACAATGCAAAAATAGTCATAGGCATTTGTTAAAAAAAATAAAATAATATATACATATAGTTCCTCCAAGGCTGCTGGACGCCACTTTGCTCCTGACCAGAGTGTGAATCGGTGACTCAGGAGCCAGCACTCGCCTTGAAACAATCACCAATAATCCTTCATTATCAATCCAACAAAGGAGCCGATGGATGCTGCGTACAGTCACCTTTTATTTATTCCACTGCTGCCAAAACCATCGAACGCATTTTGGCTACCTCCGTAGCCTTGCTCACTGACGCCGAAACTCCATTTTGTGCAATCATGTGCAGATACATTACATCACAAACAAAATAAGAAACAGACTAAGGGCTGGATTTCAAGGCCCTAGCGCTTCCTTGTGCAAAACTAGCGTAATTTCTTTTACACTAATGTGGCTCAACGAGGCAATTTTCGCCTTGCCATATTCACAAAGAGGCGAAATGCATGCATTGCGCCACTTTGCGACCCCTCGCGCCACATTATGCCTGTACCAGGCATAATGTATGCTTTAGGACGCTCGCAAAAATGGCACAGTGAGATCTACAACATTTCACTGAGCCATTTTTGGTGTAATTTTTAACGCCTGCTCAAATCAGGCGTTAAAGTGAGGCATCCATTTTAATCAATGAGCCTCCGCGCACTTTGCTGCACTAGCGTAAAAATTTGTGACACTAGTGAAGCAAAGTATCACAATAGCATCAATCATTTTGATGCTATTGGCCTAACGTGTGCAATGGTATTCCATATTGTAAATAAGGCAACCCACGGTGTGGTTAGGTGGGACAGGGGTAATGCAAGAAAACTGGTGCATGAACACTGATGCACCAGTTTCTAGTAAATATGCCCCTGAGGGCTCTACCTTGCTTGAAATGAGCTTATGGATCGGCGTACAGTTGTGACTTTTAAATGCGATTACCCAACATTGCAATTGTTGGTACACTTGAAAAGTTCTTATAATAATTTTTCAATAAAGTAATACACATTTTTGGTACACCCTACAGCAATACATAATAAAACAATTTTTAGGGAAACTTTCTAAAGTGCCTTCTACCTATGAACAATGTAGCCTGAGTGGGCGAAAATGCACATGTTTACATTAATGCCCAATATATACCAAAACTTTGACATTCTTGGTTAACACAACAGTAGTATGAATAAAGTGCTAAGTGCAGTCTATCTCAATAAACAATACAATAATTACCAGCAAAAGTTAATAAAATAGCAAAGTGCCTACTGTTGTCATTTTTTAAGGTAATTTGCAACACTTACTGGAATAATATTGACCTATTTATTAATAAAGTGCTTTATGCTATGACACTTTGATAATCAAAACAAGCCATCGTACCCCACCAAACAATCATACCCAAGTGGGCTAATATTGCTGTTCTTGTTATCTTATAATCACATTATCTCCAAGTTATGCCCTTTAAAAAATACCCTTTACAAAACTACCAAAACCATACTGAAATTAGTATATAAAATCATATGTGAACTGCTTTGTACATCAAGAAAGGTATACTCTTTTTTCTATTCTTATCCTTGCAACTATGTAAGCATTCATTTTCTTACAAATGTGTGTGCATATCCTCTTCCATATCAAGACCATTGGGACTTTTCGTATTCAATTTGATAATAAACCGTGACTCTAACCTCCTCAATGCTTTCTCCCTGTCACCCCCTCTTATGCTTGGCGGGATTGCATTAATAACAAAATATACCAGACCATTGGTGTTACTCAATAAAATTACTCAAAATGCCTAGCAACACGATACAGCCTATCGTAATTCTTGATGGCCCGTAGATGCTGCAAAATCCTTTTGTGGACAGGGAGTGTTGTACTGCCAACGTGAGCTAGATCACAGGGACATTTCAAGACATAAATTGCATACCCTGTTTTACAGTGGTAGTTGCAGATGACTTTCATACTTCTCTGAGTTAAAGGCGATGTATAAGTCCTTGTTTTGATACCATGCCCACCGGCTTTGCATCTACCACATTTTATGAACCCAGGATTTTGATCTAACCAGGTTTTATAAGTCTTATTACAGATCTCAGGACTGTTCCTTACAAGATTGTCTCTCATGGATTTTACTCTTCTGAAGGTTACACAAGGTCTGCGAGTCACCACCTTGCAATCACTGGATCACTTTGAATAGGGTACCAGTGTGTCTGCAAAACAGATCTGACATTGCCTTCTTGTCTGTTAAAAGTAGTGATGAATCTGAAGTGTGAATCCATTTAGTCTCATCTGTTCTTCCTGCTATCAAACAATTGTACCCCAACTCTTTGTTGTGCCTCCTGACTACAGGCTTTAGAATAGCCCCTTGCTACAAACCTTTTAGACAAGCTTTACAATGCTCTAACTTCCCCTTCCTGTTCACTACAATTTCGTTTGACCCTCAACCTCTCACCATATGGAACACTTTGAATTAATCTGTGAGTGTGAAAACTTGTAGCATGCAACAGTGTATTACAGGACGTTGGCTTCCTAAAAGTCTTAGTTTCCAGCTTGGTCTCTTTGACATATACAGTCAGGTCTAAAAAAAATTACCTCAGTTGTGTGGATGGTGCACGTGACCTGCAAATTGAGCTCATTGTCATTGATTTTCTTTGTGAACCTCTCCACGTTCTCGTTAGTACCGTTCCACACTATAAACAAATCATCGATATACATATTCCAATGTGCTAATGTGTACTCCACTCCTGGTGGTACTCGACTCTGACCACCTGCTCCTTCCACCAGCCCCTATGCAAATATGCATTGCTGGGGGCAAAGCAGGTGCCCATTGCCGTCCCTTGAATTTGATGAAATAACTCCTTATTAAATAAGAAGATATTGCTTTATAGGTACCATTGAATAATCTTTAATAACATTTGCGTATGTTTCCACAAGCTCAGTGATCTAGACCCCCCAAAAAACTGTACTGCCCTCATGCCATCAGCATGCTGAATACTAGTATACAAGGTTTACACATCTTTAGTGATCACGAGGTAGTCTTGTTTCCATGGCATATCCTAGATTTTTTTTAGGAAATCTCCTGTATCCTGAACATAAGAAGATAAGGTGGTGACAAAATCCTGTAAGAATCCACATATCTGGAAGTATTTTCAAAGGCACTCCCAATTGCACAAATAATTAGGTGTCCAGGTGGGTTCTTTCTGTCCTCCTGAATTTTAGGTATCAAGTATAACACTGGAGTCCTTGGTTGGTCAATTTTCAAGAATTGAAATTCATCGTACGAAATAAGGCCTTGGTCATGCCAGTTTAATAATTCCTGGTTGTACTCTCTATGTATTTCTTTCATCTTTTCAATGGTGACCTTCACACAGCAGTGTTCATTGTTGAGCTGCTTATAGGCCTCCAACACATATTTCTTCGCTGATGATCAGTACTCTTGGTGTGTTTTTTACTGAGATTGGTATATAGCCATTTTAAATCTTGAGTTACTAAGTTACAATAAATGTCAACAGTGTCTTTAGGCATTGTTGGTACAAATTTAGGCTTGGGTTTAATGTTTGTGTATATATTTTTATACATGCTTGCTTAAAATGTTTAAATATGACTTTATACAAGTGTGTGTGTGTATATACGTATTACATAGTGGCAGTCACCACTTTGTAGGTATAGATGAGTCAGAGTTTCTATACGAATGATGTTTTTATGATCTGCCTTGATATTG
Source organism: Pleurodeles waltl (assembly GCF_031143425.1). NCBI lineage: Eukaryota > Metazoa > Chordata > Amphibia > Caudata > Salamandridae > Pleurodeles > Pleurodeles waltl. Next base: position 1,155,524,529 of record NC_090448.1, read on the forward strand.
CAACTGCCAGCAGACAAATATGTGAGCTTCACTAGAGAGGGTCTTTAGCTCCACCCATATATTGAGAGCCAGGAGTACATGTTTTGATTGGGCAGAAGTTGTGTGCTTCCACAAAAAAGTACTTGCCCAGTTGTGATCATTTTGTTTTATTTATTCAGCAGGCTGAGCCTGAACTTTGAGGGGCACACACACATGGCATTGCAATGCTGTAAAAGTGTTTTAGATAACTAGATCATTTATGGTGTTTGTCTTTCTATGGCACCAGCAACGATGGGAGAAAGGCAGCCATGAGCAATGTAGTGCGGTCCCTGCACCCTACCCTTCTATTATTAACTTTAAGTTTAGAGTGCATATTTGTGTTTGAGAGCAATGTGGGATGTTCAGGGCTACTCTAATCAACATGGATTTTGAGGCCTTCTTGACAGTGCAGCTGTCACCTGAACTTATGCGATCAACAAAAAGTAACCTACAGAGTACTACTGAGAAAACATGTTGGTTCCCCTGAGTCCAGGATTTGATTCACATGCTGGTTCCCCTGTGTCCAGGATTTGATTCACATGCTGGTTCCCCTGTGTCCAGGATTTGATTGGGTCAAATTTGTGTGCTTTCACTAAAACAACTGCTTTTTGGCTTTTGGTACAGTGTATACTTGACACAGAAACCCAAAACACGAAAAAAGAGCTTGGGTATTAAACAACCCTGGGTAATCATACATATGAGTCACTAACACAATAGCCTCCACGGATCAAAAAGATATTTAGGCGTCGCCTCGCCCACAACTTCCCGTGGCATGCTTCATCATCACCGGCCCCCAAAGCAGAGTAGGATAGCACCACAACCATAAAGAGAGTTCTTACATATTTGTTCATTCAGGACAAAAACGTTGGTTCAGATATAGTAGTTAAAAATACCTAAGGGTGCACCTAAGAAATCTTCTGTTATTAACAGGGGCCGTTGGTGTGATTAAAAAAATGTACGTGGTTCAGTGGTGAAATCAATAGATCACCTAACCACTTGTAAATGGCAACATGTTTCCACCGATTGTAAATGACTATACCGGTCTGCGATATTCTTCAGGGCTCATGAACTCCTTTCTCACAGTTTACATTCAATCTGTGGAAAATTATGAGACTTAAGGCTCCCATACCTGTCTACTGCAATTCGTGATGACACAAGTAGGTGAACATTAAAGGCAAAATGAAACATGCTTACACAATGCTTACAATTTATAAATGCAGTGTACATTTCACCTTTGATGCCATTAGTCTATGTGGATGATGTATTTTCCAAAATGTACTAATATCAGAGTATACTCATCACTTGTGGATACTGCGTTTCTCTAAAACAAGGTGCATATTTCAAATGAGGCCTTATGAGTCACTGGAAAACATTATGTCAGATTCCTTTGGTGTAATCTGTTTATAAGGAAAATTTATGATAGAACAAGTATGCCTTATTTACTTAGTGTGAAGACTTTTAAGGGTGAATTGTTATCACACTGTGCTGAAGCCTGGAGGCAGCAATTTTATTACTTGGAATCTTGCAGATTGTCTTAATAAGCAAGGGTTTTTGGTGATGAGAACTTATCTGACAATTAGTCTATTATGTTTAAATATGTGTAGACTTAATTAAACGTTGCAGTTGAGTTCTATTTCTGATTTAAAAATGTAATCAAATACATTGTGCCAAACATACTATTCTGGTCAGGCAGGACTCCCTGACGTTCAAGGGTATTCACAGTGAGCTTATTAGAAGTGGGGTTTTTGAAGAGTATTTGGAGTCCCCTTTTGACCTTTTGACACATACTGCCAGCTAGGATATAAATGACAAAAACAGTTACTAATGGTCCTTTACAGAGTGGTTCACTGCTCCTCATTTAGTCAGCTTTTAACCAAGCCCTGTTATCAGCATAATGCATCTTTTAGTCAGAGCCTGCCCCCCACCTCCAGGATCACTTGAGGCCCATCCCCCAGTTTGAAGGCCCGTGTCCTAGGGGGAGAAGATTTGCACCGTAATAATTCTTGCGAGACCCTCTTCTTTGCTGTCTGCCAGAATCTTGTAACAAAGAGAATCATTAAATAATACATACATCATATGTAAACATACATCCATATAGGTACATCGAGGGCCTTTAGATCAGGTCTGTTCTGCCAATGGTCTGCGTGTCGTTCACACTCTGCTTCCATCCATGACAGTGTACCGCACATCAGTCATTGGCTCTCATGTACTCTGAATGACGTCATTTTCTGATCACATGTTTACATCCACCTGAAAATGAAAGTGCTTCAGTGTCAGGGCTGGTTGGCCTGTCCTTTAGTTTTCAATTTTCACCTTTTATAGTCCCCCTTTTATTTCCTTACAGCTTCTCTTTTTATTTTAATATCTGTTGAGACAATACTACAGCCCTCCAGGCAGTGCTAATGGTTCACTTGCGTGCCGCTCATTTTATTTGCAGTGCATTGTATCCTACGTGGCAACTTCTTCTAAAGCTGGAGACCATGATGAAATGCTGTTGTCCATAGTGCATCATTGCTTTAATGTTCCTAAATGGCCATCACATTGGTTCTAAATGTGGCAACCATGCTGGAACTTAAAAAAATAAATTATCACTATTTACTGTACCTCTGTCAGACATACACCTGCTTCTATGCTTAGTGTTGTTATTGCAAGCATATGCCCGCTGGTTTTAGACAGAAGCAGGTTTTCTTTTTATGGTCTGGCTTGATGTCAAAGCTGTCACCTGTCAATTATGTGTGAATCACGAGGAGAGGGGCGCAGACTTCGCAGACAAGTTGGGAGCCTGGAGGATATGTTGTGATCATTTTGTTTATTTATCCAGCCGCCTGAGCTTGAACTTTCAGGTGTGCACACATGACATTGTGATGCTATTAAAGTGTCTTAGATAACTAGATAATTTATGGTATTTTTCTCTGGCAGCAGCACAGATGGGAGGAGGGCTGCTATTAACTTACATGGATATTTAGGTGAGGCTTGGCAGTACCATGGTCACATGAGCTTTTAACCTACATCAATGTTATTCTACAGTCCTTTGCTTCCATAAAGATAGATATCCATTCCCTTGCTATTCAAAATTCCCTTAAAGCTAGACCTATTGGCATTGGCAATGCTTGTTTCTACTTTTATTCTTTTATTGTGCATATGTTGTTGAATTTGTTTGTTGTTTTCTTGTTATTGTGTCAGAGGTTGAATGCAAGAATGTGTCAGTGGATGGATACATGGATGCTTGAATGCACAGATGAGTGACAGAGTATGATGAACAACTGAGTGCCTAAACCCATCAGCGACACAAGATGCACTTTCCTTCATAAGCCAGACCAATTGGCATTGCCAATACTTGTTTATTTTGCTTAAAACGTTGGCGTGGTTAGACAAATCTTCACAAACTTTCCCCAAAAAAGTTGATCCACCCCAACTCCTTCCGGGAAAGTTTCAGAATCATCTTTAAAGTGGGGGCTGAGTAAAAAATGGATGGGTCCCTAAAAGCCTTGTCCTTCGTGCATTTTTCCAAAGGGAAAATTGAACAACGATTCACAGATAACAGCTGAGCTAAATTACACCAGATTTACTAGAAAGCTAGATATTCATTCTGAATGTGTTTTTTTGTGAATTCATGTAATTTTGTTGAGCCATTTTAGAGAAATAAAGTTTAAAAAATAGCAATATCTAGTGCTCATGAGACTCTTGTGAAATTCCAATTGGGAAAAAAAAAAAAAATCTGATTGGTGGGTTCTACTAGAGTCATGAGGGCCTGAGCATTGTGATTTGTGGCCACAAGATGAAGAAAAAAGTTTCAGCCACCCTTACAGGACTCAGAACCTGTCCTTGAGTCCTAAAAATATTTACAAAAGCACATTGAACGGACAGCCTGAGTCCTTAGTCTGGGACCCAAAGGGGCAAAATTGGAAAATAATTTGTTTTGACTCAATGTGGTTTAACAGGAGGCAGAATGGACCCTCGACTGGTCCTATGGGACCCTGTGGGACCCCCCTCCCAAAAAAAAAAAGAAAATATGAGATGGGAGGTGTGTGGCTGGTTGAAAGCTTGTGAGGGTGTTTGCCACTCGGTGGGATCCAAAAAATAAAAGAAAATATGAGATGGGGCATCTCTGGCTGGCTGGCTGGCCGCTTGTAGGCTTGTTTGCTGCCCATGAGGGTTGGGTGGACGTAGACTAGGCCCTACGTCCACAGCCCCTGCTGTGCACGGCCAAAGATTGTGTGATTTGAGGGCTTGACCTCCTGTGGGAGCTTGGGTGCAGGGCCTGGCCATGGCCAACCCCAAGCAACAGAGGCTGGCTGCAAACTTATCATAAGAAGGTATCACTTTACATTTGAAAAAACATAGAAATTCACTGAAAAAACAAAGGTTAAGGTGAAGTTCTACATGAGAAAAGTAGTAGGAATACTTATTTGAAAATGTAGCTAATTCACTTAAAAGGCACTACTGTTTGCAAACCAAAAAATCCCCAGAAATGTGCATATCTATGTGGGGCAATATTCAACAGATGTGAGGGGTGGCCCTATAGGAGTGCTAGAACAAAGGGACATGGGACAGGCCCCCATTTGGCCATTCTCTGGAGACTCCAAAGCTGTCCAGGCTTACATGAACTTCGCTGTGAGAAGGCAGGACTCGAGGCGCATTTTACCACTCTTTGGAAGTCCTGCACGTGGAGGTGGTGTGTCAGTCAACAAAAGATCGATGTTCTTCACTGAGTGCTGGTGTTCTGTGTACTAAAGCAGTACATTCTTTGAGATTATGTTGTGGGAAGTGCTCTAGCTTGACCTAGCAGCAGGCTGAACTCCTGCATGTTCCAGAGAGATGGTGACCATCTTAGATACTGGTTGTTGCCTCTAGGTTGATAGTGTCCTTGCTAGGCAACTGTGCTGCAATGTTGCTGCAGTCACAACATGCTACTTGATTCCGGGCTCCCTTTAACAGGGACCAATTGCACGTTGAGGATTGTTTTATTGGTGAGTGGATCAAAGAGAGCATCCTCTAACCGTATGGTTGATTAAATTGAATTTTTAACTTGGACTAATCTTGAGTTATTGAAATTGGGGATTAATTTACTTAACATTACAGTGAGAGCTATAAAGTCTCATTGTTCATAAAAGCATGCTTGATTAATTCTGAAAAGTGCAGATGCTGTCCAGCACTGTCACGTTGCCAAGCAATGTAATTACTAGGGATGAATGACGTGCAGAATTTCCTTTTGGATGATTGCACAAAATTTTGAAAAAAATGGACGAAGTAATGCAAAATCCACATTTGGCATTATTGGCCATATTTTAGTGTGAAAGGCATATTGCATAAATTTTAGACGTGAAGACGCACATTGTGCTGGAAAAAGGTAAAAAGATAAAAGTTCCATGAACAAGAGCAATTCGTGTTCTGTCATTTTACGTTGCTTTGGATGTTCCATAATCAAATTTCTACATGAGTAACTCCCAATTACGCCAAGTGGCATAATGGCATAATTTCACATAATATTGTGTAAAAAGCGTACAGCAAAATGCCAGGAATTTACGTGAATTATGACAGCTTAGTTAAAATTTCATCCAGCCCTAGTAATGTATTTACCTAAATGTGAGTAAATTAATTGCCTGGCCTCCTACAGTCTGTAAGAAATTGGGTTACTGGTTTCCTACTCAAGCAGCAACCACAATCCACGTGAGGGTGAAGTCACATGCAGGTCCCAAATTAACCTGTACTCAACCCTCTGGTAGTCTGACACAGAACAGTCAGATCTAACTTAGAGGCAATGTGTAAAGCATTTGGGCAATACTTCAACAGTAACACAGTGAAAACACACCACAAAAAGGATCCCACACCAGATTAGAAAAATAGAGTCCATTTTATTAAATAAACAAAGACCAAAAATAACAACAATCAAATCAGTAGAACCAGAGATATGCAGTTTAAAAGATTTAAGTGAAAATAGTGCCATAAAACCCAAAGCCCCACTTGCGCTTATCTGGTCGAGCAAGACTAGGAGAGTGTCACAAGTGAAGGTCGACTATGATGCGTTTCAGATACAGGGACCAGGATGGTCCTGCTCAAAAGTTACCTTCTCAGTCCAGTGCAAAGAGTCCTGTTCGCGGTGGAGGGGGCTGCGAGGAGCAGGGAAGCATCCAGAATGGTCATCAATGTAGCGTGAAGAGTAGGCCTGTTGTTGTGGGCTGTTATTGCTGTAGTGTGAATATCCTGTTGTCATCGTGAATGGCAGGGACAGAGATTTGTGGTGTCGCTCCCCATGTGAAGTGGATGCTTTAGTGCAAAGACTCAAGTTGAAGGAATTTCGCATTGGTGGGCAGTGCAAGTCACAAGGTTTTTGCACCGATGGTCCCATTTGTGGTTGCAAGGGGCCAACAACTTCAATTCAGTCTCTCTGAGGCCCCACCAAGGGTCCAGGACCTGAGGGGCGCCACCTGGGGGACAGGGGCTTGCTCAGCTGGATCTGGGTGCTGCTCCAGGTGATTGGGAGCCTGTTATGTCCCTGTGGCTCTGAGCAAGACGCCAGCAGACTAGCCCTCAGAGTCACTGTGGGATCCTGGGTTCAAGTGCAGCTCCAAATCCCTCTGACTCAGGTAGGAGGGCCGCAATTAAGCAGTGCATCTGTCCAGCAAGGCAGTAGTCCAGCAAGGCAGCAGTCCAGTGGAGTAGCAGCCCTTTCAGCAGTACAGCAGTCCTTCTTCCAGGCAGAGACTCCACAAGTCCAGAAGTGTATTGAAAAGTTGGTGTCTGAGGTCCAATATGTATACCAGGTGCCTCCATTGAAGTGGGAGAAGCTTCTAGAGGTTTCCCTTTGAAATGCACGTTTCCTGTCTCATCTGCCCTCCCCAAGACTATTTACAGGGGCGGTGCAGCCCTTTGTGTGGAGGCAGGACACAGGTTATTCAAGTGTAAGTTGGGCTGTGCCCAACTCCGCCTTCCTAGTCAGCCAGGCACACCTAAACTCTCAGCTACACCCAGGAATGTGACCCAGAGACAGACTGCAGGCACCAAATGGCTAAGGCAGGAAGATGCCAATTTTTTAAAAGTGGCAATTTCAAAACTGTAACTTAAAATCTAACTTTACCTTAAAAGGGGACTTTTCATTACAATTTCAAAGACACCAAACATGAACTGGTTACCTGTTCTGATTGGGAAGTTACAGTTTATTAAATATAATAAGGTAACTCCAATGCTATCCTATGGGGACAGATAGGCCTTGCAGTAGTGAAAAATGAATTTAAGACATTTTCACTAAAAACGCATGTGAAACTTAAAAGTACACGTCCTACTTTTCAAATACACTGCATCATGCCCTCTAGGCTGTCCAGGGCCTACATTAGGGGTGTTTTTTTTTTATTTAAAAAACTTTAAAGGTTTCTAGGGATAGCACATAGACAGTATATCACATAAATCTCACATTAAGCATCATGTCATTTTGCAGTTCTCAGTTTCCGCAAGTATATACAAACATCTGGAACATAAGCACGTACACATTGGCAGAAGCCGTACCCATTGGGGGTAAATACAGAGAGAAAACAAAGCCTTCGTAAAAATAATCCATGAAATGTATTGATATAGAAGGAGATCATCCAGTATGGCCTTTCCTGAAAGACAATGATGCTAATAACAAAAACAATCCTCAGTTCTTTTGTTCCTCAAAGCTAATATATAGCAAATTAAACCGCTCCACCTCTCCTCGTGTCTGCTTTCATGTTAGGCTTCCGCAGTAATGTAAGAGAGGAGTGTGGTAGATAGTCCATAAACACCAGTGGCAAAACCATCCAGAACCCAAAGTTTCCTCTGCCCCATTTCAACATTTCTAGGGTGTGAACAGTGTATTATGTATCCCCATCTCGAGAGGCCCTCAAGCTCCGCGACTCATCTTCAAGCTTATCTACCAATGGACATTTATCATCCGCACTTCCTCTGCAATCGTCCATTCAGACACATCTTTCATCCATGCCGTACATGTGGGGGGTGTCAGACTGAGCAATGCAATGACTATGTGCCTTTCGCCAGCACAAGGAGGACAAACTTCCTGCTTAATTTTTTCTTTGCAGGAGACGGGAGCTGTCCCAAAATTACCTGGCAGATCTCGATTTGCACGTCCCACCCAAGGTCCTATTTAGGTTGTGTAGTATGCCTTGCCAGTAGGAGGACAAGGAGGGGCATAACCACACCATATGCAGAACGCCCGCTGTCTGAGTCCTGCAGCGAGCACAGCAAGATGGTTGAGTGTCGTAAATACCATGTAAAGTTTGTGGAGTGAGGAAGGTCTGGTGTACAAAATTATATTGCACAAGTTTAATGCATGCATTGGAGCTGATCGTCTGTACTCTCTTGTGAACTTTCACCCAGTCTACAGGTGGTAAGGATTCCCCACATATGGCCTCTCACTTGATCTGTATAGGAGGCACCGCTGTTGGTAGATCGTCACATAGGGCCCCGGGCAATTTCAAGCAGTGTAATGAATGTTCTGGTCTTGGGCGGTTCATCAGGAAAAGACGGCCACACCTCACGAGCCGAGCTCGAAATTTTGAAATATTGGAAGTATTGACACTTGCCTAGGGAAAAATAGTTGACAGCCTCCTCCCTCGTGATGAAGCACTATCCAGGATATAGATCCCCCATAGTTTCACACCCTCCATCTTTCCAGCTCTGCTCTAACATAGAGTCAGTGATTCTCAGGAAGGGCTGCAGTGCCCACTAAGGCATGGCTGAGGCGTATGGGGCATGTTGGTAAACTCTTCAGCCCACTCCCTCCCATACCCCCACCACCAGTTGTATAACATAGGGGAAGGCGGAGGGGACCGCCGAGCCAGACATCAGTTGGACCGGCAGGGGCCTCCCTTCATGAATGCCCTGCATAAGCTGCTTCTCTCAATTGCCATCTGTGTCAAGCCAGTGAATCGCATATTGCAATTAGGCTGCCATGTAACAGAGTTCCAGATGTGGGACCTCAAGCCCCCCACCCCGACTCCATGTTCTCTTTCGGGTGGCAAACCTAATACGTCACCGCTTGTGTCCCCAGAGTAGGTCCACTATCAGACTGTTTAGGGTGAAAAATAACATCTAGGGATCGCAAAGAGAATACTCTGTAGGGCATAGAGGCAACATGGCAATATTATCATTTTCACAATAGCAACCCTGCCCATTAAGGACAGGGGCACCTCCCTCCAGAACCTAATTGAGGTGCACAGCCCCTCAACCACTCTTCCAACAGTAAGCTCAAGATACGTAGGGGCTGTGTGGGTCAGGCAGATCCCGAAATAGCAGACATCCCACCTAGGAAGCTCATCGTCTGGAATCCCCACAAGTCTTCCCAGTGGAAATAATTGAGATTTGTCCAGGTTAACACAAAGACCTGAGAGCTCCCCAAAAGCCTGCATGACTGTGAGTAGAATAGTCACTGAATAGGTCGGTTGCATCCGATACACCAGGGCATCATCAGTGTAGCGGGAGACCACATTGTTGGTCTCTCCCAGTGATATTCTCCACGGCCCCAACGTCCACTGCAGGGTCCCTATTAAGGGCTCCATGGTAATGGCAAACAGGAGCAGTGAGAGAGGGTATCCTTGTCTAGTACCTCTCCCCAGCTGGAAGGACTCTGAGACCACTCCACCCGAGTGAACTCAGTTATATAGATCACAGTAGAGGAGGCAAATCCAACGGATAAACTCAGGGCCCAAGCCCATCTTCTAAAGCATGTGCCACAACTATGTCCAGTTCAGGAAATCAAATGCCTGCTCTATGTTGAGGAGCACCAAAGCATAATAATCAGTCAGGAGCTGCGGGAAATGATAAACATGGGCCATGCATCGCATATTCGTAATGAAGCCAGATTGATCTGGGTGCATTGTGGTGGGCAACTGAGGAAGTAGGCGCACCGTCAGCACACAGCTAAGGATTTTCATATCCATATTTAAGAGAGATATTGGCCTATACACATAACCACTGGATCCATTCCTGGTTTTAATATCATGACAACTAATGCCTCCTGCATGGAGGCCAGGAAAACATGGGTACCTAAGGCCTCTTCACAGAGTCCAGAAGCCAGTCAGCCACGACGTCCGCGTATTTATGATAAAACTCAGTGGGCACACCATCGCTGCCTCTGGTTTTTGCGGTTTTGAGGCGTTGAATCACGGTTACGATTTACTCTCTAGAGAGTGGATCATTTAGAATCTCCCTGGTTCCAGGATCAAAACTCTGGAGTGGCATATCACTAAAAACCTCCGCAGAGCTTCCGAGGGGGGTGCAACCATTCAATATATACATAACTGAGATGGGTGCAAAATACCCTTTTGATTGCCCTTTGTGTGCAGACCAGCGCTCCTGTATCAGTGCGTAATATCAGGATGGGGGACTCAGGGGACTCCGACTGGGCCAGCATCGCTCCCATTTTATCCCCCTCCATATGCAGGCACTGCCTGTAGGAAGTCCAAGTATGCTGTTTGAGCCTGCGCCAATCCACCAGCAACTATGTTCTAGCTGCACACCAAGCGTGTAGTTTGTGAGGGCAAGAAGGAAGCATAGCCTCCGGTTTTCTCAGTTTCTGTTCCTGGACACAAATACCACACTTTAACTGGCACTGGACCCCGTAGGAATGGTTTTATATAAACCCCCTGCAGGACGACCTTCATTGCCTCCCTATCCAGGTCCTTGCAAATCGCTGAGCAGTTGCTGCTGCTGGTGGAGGGGGGGGGGAGTTGGTAAGGGAGCAACGCTCCTGCTTACATCTGTGACCTTAGCCACCAGCTGGGCAGAGATGAAACAATAGTTCAGTCGACTATGTGTGTCCATCGCTGGGGTATGACAAGAAAACAGTTTTTGTGATGAGTGCCTCTCACACCAACTATCGCACAGGTGCAGACCACACATCACATCTCGGAGCGCTGCTGTGAGGCCCAGGACGTTCCCAGTCCAGTCTTCAACTCAAGATAATTATTAGGGTGACATATGTGTTAAAAAGGAAGGTTTGAGCCCGGCAAAAATATTATTTTGCCTGGTCGAAATGGCAGCTAAACACTGCACACATGTGCTGCACTGGCAGGCCTGAAACATGTTTAAAGGGCTACTTTAGTGGGTGGTGCATTAAGCTCTGTTTTTTTATTTGTAAAGCAATTCTGCACCTGTGAAGGCCTCATAGTGCTATAGAAAAGACAGGGTAACCATGAGCCAGAGAAGACTGTTGGGGAGTGAAAAGCTATTGGCCTGATTCACAAAGGTAACTTACACTTTTCAATAAGTTTACAGTTTTGAGTAAGGTCACTGCGTTTTGGTATTCATATTGTAGTGACTTACAGTTTTGTGGCAATTTTCATGTGTTACTTACTCCTTTGTGGTAAACCCAGCACTACAACTGCCATCCTTGGGTATGCCGACACCCTCACCTTGAAAATAATGAATGTTGGGAATTAAAGTAAATCCCCATAAGAAATAATGTTAAATTAATTTAAATTAGATTATGTAAAATAGTTACAAATTTGAATAAATAAAAATGAATTTTAAAAATACATACAACTAGTACGTTATTATTTAATTATAAAATATTAATAACCTATCTGTAATTTAAAATATAATGCCACATTACATTGATTTTCATTAATTCCATACATCACGTTTGATGATTATTAATGCACATTACAATTTTTTTTTTCTTCAGGTAGGAATTTATATTAATAAACATAATTTTAATATATTTTATTATATTTACAATAATCAAAGTTGTAGTTTAAAGTTAATTTATCAGTGCTGTATCATTTTTTTTCTTTTCTGTACTTCATTTAAAGTAAGTACATAAATTCATTACACAACATTAAACATAATATATTTTAATATGTATTTTCGAATTAAGTACATTTTTTCACATTTCTCTGTACTTTACCAAAGGAAGATTCCACAATGAGGGAAGAGATCTCTGCATAGAGAAGTATTTGGACATCTTTTAAACTATTTAACTTGAAAGTAAATATAAAAAATATTATTAAGTTCAATATTAATCTAAAGTATTACGTTTCTAGGGATGACAGCACTCTGTCTGGATGTTACGAAAGGTAGTAGATCCGACCAGCTGGTAAGTATAGTATCCGAGCTGGACAGCAAGAACAAATAACAACTGAAACAAGGCTTACTGGTTTCAGCAGCAGATGGTGCTATGATGAGTGGAATCCGGCTCATGCCCCTGGACCTTGCTAAACACACTCAAGTAAGACTGTAGGAGAAATTGGACAAGAGACAGTACAGCCAACAATACAAGGCAGAATGAGACTAAGGGAACCAAGGTAACTGTAACGGGAAAAACAACAAACAGTGTAGGGATGCCCAAATGGGTGCATACTAAATTGAGAATCAGAAAGCCAGTGCAACTACGCAACATGTTGTGAGGCAGAGGACTGAGGGGGTCATTCTGACTATGGCGGTAACTGAGCCGCTATGCTACAGGTGTAATTTCTCCGTTCCTACTGCCAGGGATCTGGCGAGCATCTCTGACATGGCGGACCTCCCAATACCGCTGGTATTCCAAGTCCCCTTTCGGCAAAGGATTCTGTGGTGGCAGCACCGCCACCAAATCCCTGGCGGAAAGGCTACCGGCAACAGGAATTTGCTTTCCTGTTGACGGTAGATGACTCTCCCACACCCCACTACCATTAGTGACCCATAGTAGTGACCCTCCCATTGTCCCCCTGATTCCCGTACTGAACCCCACCCTGCATACCCACAGGCACCCACAAACATGCACACCCTGACACACAGTCACCTACAACACCCACACACTTGCGCACACACACGCATCACCATCAACACAATTACACACAGACACACACGTATGCACACACAAACATTCCCCTATCACTCCTCCATTCGTGACACACATACACACACTCACACACACCCATTCACACACCCCACTACCCTCCCCTTGCGGAGGACACTTACCTCATCTGACTAGGTGCTCCTCCCTGAGGGGACGGGACCCGGCTTTCCCACCACCAGGCCCGCCCCGCCATCAGGACACCACCAGGCCGTATTATACGGCTGGCAGAGACCTTTTGGTGGGGCAGGCTGGCGGTGGAACCTCCTCTGCACCGCCAACCGCCAGCATGACTACTCAAGGATTTCTGCCCAATTTGAGGCGGAATTCCTTCAGTACTCGGAATATGGCAGAAGCAAAAGACAGCCGAAGTCATAATGAGCCCCTGAGTTACTAAGATAACTAAATAGAGCTCTACCTCTCATGACCAGGAAAGGACTGCAACCCAGGAAGTGTGTGCATGAGTCACTGACAGTGGTCTAATGTTCCTTTCTCACCATCCAAAGATCCAGCACCTCCAGCCACTGTGGTTCTGATGTCTCACATGAATCCTGACAACTATGTTGGTTACTAAAACATTCCTTCCTCATTTGGCGGTTTGGGCTTATAATTTAACAGTGAAATAAATTGCTTGTGAAAAACCTCCCTCCGACATGTCTCCTTACCAGGTTCAGGCGCACAATTTCATTCTTCTCTGCGTAGGTAGCAGGACTTGACAAAGAAAGTGGATTGTTAATAGAGAAACAATGGGCAGGATCTGCAGGGACCTATCTGCCAGAAAAGTAAAATACTTAGGGTACTTGTTAAGAGACGGTCTCATTCAACCTCCGAAAGAGAACATTGTAACCATTCTCAAGATCTCCTTTCCTAAAACATAAAGAGACCTTAGGGCTTTGTTTGGTGGGTTACTATTCAGTTCTATTCTATTGGTTCTTATAAAGTGCATGTCTTCCTGGAGGTCTCCCAACACTGAGGCAGAAAACCAAGGACAAGGGGACTGACCACGATGTTACCAAGGATAAAGCCACATTTTAACAGCCTTATGGTAGGACAATTCATTTGATACCATATGTATTTCCAAGAGAAGAGAGTTCCAAAGTCTGGGGGGCTGATAGGAAAATTACTGACCACCCCATCGGGCTCATCTCACTTTAGGCACTTGCAGCAAGTGAGCCAAAGAAAATCTTGGATACAGGGGTAGCCAATGGGACAGAATTGTTATAGGATCTGTGCAGAACACAGAGTGCTTTGAATTTAATCTGATGCTCAACTGGCAGCCAGTGGAGATCCATCAAGACCTGTTTAGCAGATTGACTCCTTGGGAGATTCATAAGGAGTCGAACAGCCGCATTCTGGAGCATTTGAAGCTTTTTCAGCACAGATCGAGGGAAACGGAAATAGAGGATGTTGCCATAGTCCAAGCAAGAAATGACCAAAGCCTGGACAGAAGCCTTTTTGCTAGTGGGGGCAGTAGATTTCAGAACCTTTCCTAAGGTTCTTAGGATGTCAAAACAGGTAGCAGATAGTTTAATGCTTCATAGTCAGACTGGAATCCAGCCAACAATCCAAACTCTTTATTACCTCTCTGGGAGGGGGAGGCCTGCCAAACAGTCAAGAGGGAGGGAGGGCAAGGTCCTTCCTGCTGACATTATTGCCTAGTACCATGACCTCTGTCTTATCCTCATTGAGTTTAAGCTTACAATTGGTCATCCAGCTGGCCTCTTTATGTAAACAGGGGGACAAGTTACTATGGTCAGAACTAATGTCTGGGGCAATGGAAAACACCAGCTGTGTGTCATCTGCGTAGGAGACAAGGGACTGCCCAAAAGAATGTACAATTGTAGCCGGAGGGAGCATATAGAGGTTGAAAAGAGTAGGGCTCAAAGAGATTCCCTGTGGCACTCTAATGCTCAAAGGGAGAGTATCAGAGTACCAGGACTCATGGAGCACCTGAAAAATCCTATTCTTCAAGAAAGAAGAAAGCCATTTCAAGGCTTGGCCTTCGATACCCACTTCAGAAAGCCTTTGAATCAGTATAGAGCGATCAACCGTATCAAAGGCTGCACTAAGATTTTGTAAAATGATTGCTGCCATACCTCCATGGACCAAGATAATTTTAATTCCTCCATAACAGCAAGCAGGGCCGTTTCCATGCTATGTTTAGGCCTGAAGCCCACTTGAGAGGGATGCAGAATGTCATTAGACACCAGAAAAGCAGAACTGTGATTATTTGCATACTTTTCAAGAAGTTTAACCAGGCCAGGTAGAAGTGAAATAGGCCTATAGTTACTGAGACAGAGTGGATCCAGTCCAGCTTATTTTAGCGAGGGTGTCACAATTGCTTGTTTCCAAGGCTGTGGAATGTCTCCACTAGAAAGAGAGAGATTCAACAAGTGGACTAATGTTGAAACAACATGGTCCCCTTCCTTACAAATTATGTGGGGAGGAGCAGGGTTGAGAGGGGAGCCTTGTTTCACTTCATCTAGAAGAGCCCTCGCCATATTCACAGAAAGTTTGGGGAAGATTGTAAGAGGTTCCCATGGGTGCCCACTGCTAGGCTTCCCTGCTGGAGAAGAGCATTCCGCACCAGATGCTGAGGAAAAAGATGAGTAAATATCTAGAACCTTTTATTGGAAAAATACCGCCAGCTTGTTAGTGAACTCAGGAGAGGCTTCTGAGACCCTATCGACAGCATGTGGCTCAGTAATAACCTTCAATATATGAAATATCTCCCTAAGGGACTTTACTGAATGTTCAGTTTTCGTAGAGAAGTATGTTGATTGAGCAGATCTTATGGCAGCATGGTAATGTCTGATAGCGATCCTATACCTTAATTTACTTGCATCAGTATATGTTTCCCTCCAAACTCTCTCCAGCCATTTACACTCCTTTCTTAAGCTGAGAGGCTGGAACCAAACCAGGGGGTCTTCTTTTTTCTTTGCATAGCCTTGACCCTTATCGCAGGCAGAACCTCCTCTAAGGAGGTTGCCACCCAGTCATTAAACCAGTGGGTGGAAGGGGTGATGAGTCAATTAGATCAGGTTTGATAGACTGTAGAATGTCCAACCAGGCTCAGAAATTGAGCCTTGACCAACGGTGTTCCAGTGTCCCAGTGGGCAACACTGTACACGGGTACACGGGTACACGGGGAAATTGGCACTAAAAAGTGATCCGACCAAGATAATGGAGTACGCATCTGCACTTGGAGAGAGTCCAGGCTACTGAACAACTAGTCTAGGGTGTGACCTTTTTCATGAGTGAGTCCTGTTACGAGTTGCTTTAATTGTAAAGAAGCCAAGTCCGATACCAGACATTTTTCAGCCCCACTACAGGAGGTTCATACCCAGGTTCTCTCACATTAGCTACCCCTCAATCAGATCTGCTGCAAAAAGGGCAAAGAGACTGAGTTAGGATTACATCATCCCTCCCAAGCGGTCCTAAATGCTTTCCGTACCTTACAAACTGTTCTTATTTCAGAGCCCGTACTTCACAGCCTGACTTTTCGAAACCCTTCATTCTCCAAACGGATGCCGCTGGGTTGGCCTGGGTGCAGTTCTGCCTCAAAAAGACAAAAAAGGAGAAGAGAAACCCATCTTGTATATGAGTCTCAAACTATTTCCCTCAGAAAAGAACAATGTGACTCTGGAAAAAGAAGCCTTGACTTTAAAATGGGCTGTCGAGGCCTTACAATATTATTTGGAAGGATGTGGAGTCATCCTTTATACAGATCACGCTCCACTAGAATGGCTTGATGCAACAAGGGTAGAAACACCCACATATTAAGATGGTTCTTATCCCTTCAGCCCTTTCCTTTTACAAAACAACACCGTAAGGGAGAAGAACAGGGCAATGCTGATTTCTTATCTCAATACCCGATAAACTTATTACTTCATAGGAAGAAAGTAGGGGAGGATGTATGTGAAAATCCTCCCTCTCGACCTATCTCCTTACCTGATTTGGGCGCATGACGTCCGGCTTCTCTGCATAGGCAGCAGGACCTGGAAAAAGAAAAAAGAAGCGGATCATTAATAGAAAAACAATGGGAAGGAATTGCAGGGTCACCAAGACTAATGAAGGACTTCTTATTGCAGGAAAGGAGGGGTGGGATCAACCTACCTCAAACGCTGGCCAATTTGATAGAGGGGAGGAGGGTGGCAGAACGTGACATGGAACAGGGAGTAGGAGATGAGAGGAAAATGGACATGAGGGAGTGAGACAGAAGAGGAAAGCAACAAAGAACCAGGATGCCGAGGGAGACAGAAGAGGGAAGCGACGAAGAACCTGGACGCCGACTGAGTGAGACAGAAGAGGGAAGTGATAAAAAACATGGATGTCGACGGAGTGAGACGGAAGAGTGAAGCGACAAAGAACAGGGACGCCGAGCGAGTGACACAGAAGAGGGAAGCGACAAAGAACACAGACGCCGAGGCAGTGAGATAGAAGAAGGAAGCGACAAAGAACATGGATGCCGAGGGAGTGAGAGAGATGAGGGAAGCGACAAAGAACACGGACGCCGAGGGAGTGAGATAGAAGAGGGAAGCGACAAAGAACAGGGACGCCGAGGGAGTGAGATAGAAGAGGGAAGCGACAAAGAACAGGGACGCCGAGGGAGTGAGAGAGATGAGGGAAGCGACAAAGAACAGGGACGCCGAGGGAGTGAGATAGAAGAGGGAAGCGACAAAGAACAGGGATGCCGAGGGAGTGAGAGAGATGAGGGAAGCGACAAAGAACACAGACGCCGAGGGAGTGAGATAGAAGAGGGAAGCGACAAAGAACAGGGATGCCGAGGGAGTGAGAGAGATGAGGGAAGCGACAAAGAACACGGACGCCGAGGAAGTGAGACAGAAGAGGAAAGCGACAAAAAACATGGACGCCAGCAATGTGGAGCAGAAGAAGGTAGCTGACAGGAACGCCAACCTGGACCTCGCAGCCGGGAGGATGGAGAAGAGAGAAACCCCAATGTGCACGAGGAACACGGGGAAAGCCAAGCCCATACCCCTGAGCAGAAGGAGACAGCAGAGTGGTGAACACCACCAGAGAAGCTGTCATAAGCTGCCACAGCTCAGTAGAGCTGTGGCTAGTCTGATGAGTGACCGGAGCGTGGGTGGGGGACCCTCATACCAGAAATAAGGGAGCACGATTGGGACTGCACACAGACACTAAACGAAACGCCTGGAAACACCAGAGGGAAACGTCGGAAGTACATGTGGTGGTAAACAGAGGGGTCACTATGGAGAGCACCCTAGAAACACCCCTCTTCCCCTAACTGTTGGAGTTGGTAAAATAGAACCTTACTTTTCCGTTTTCTTGGGACACACATTATATATTTTCTTTTTCTTCCTACCTGAATCCTCACTATATTATTTTGGACCCTATAAGTAAAGAGAAGAAAGAAAATCGGTCAAACAACGCCTGTTAAGACAAGTAAAGATGCCCCCTCCCATCCCCTCCTGAGACAGTGTCCATTTAAATAGTACAATTTTACAAAAATACATACATATATATATATATATCCTCAGCATTATCCAAGTATTCAGAAAAGAGACAAAATTCACCAAACACCCAATCCTCCGAAGCCATATTTCCGCCCTTCCCTCCCACATTGCTATATACAGGCATTCTTGTTGTTACGTAACGCAGTGCAATGTAATCTATTTAAGTACCAGGATTACAATTACAATTACATTTTGTTTGACTTTCCCATCAGCTGAAATAGCCAAGATAGAGCTGCTCAACATGCTTATGGTTTTTAGACATCTGTATATTTGGCGGCGTACGTCAATGAAGATATCCCTATTACGGTTTAAGAGCTCTACTCACTACTAGTTGTTTTGGGAATGACCTATGAGTCATATATATTATTATTATTAATACTTAGGCCCTGATTATCCACCCAATTTAGAGCAGACGATCTGATGCTTTTTCTGTCTCGAAAAACCTGGTGATCTCACTCAGAAACAAAATGAATGACCTCCACACCCTGGATGAAAACCTCCCAGGGCTTTAGTGTCATTATAATTTGGTGTTCAAAAAACAGCCTCTGCTTTGGGAGTTTGTTTTTGAAAAACAAAAAAGTTTGGTAAGTGGCCGCATGAAACATGGTCACAGCTCATCAAACTTTCAGATCTTTCCCAGTGGCTTTAGTGGCTCTTGTGAAGGTACAGAGATCCCCGCAGGGCCGGAGACAGGCCAGGGTAATGGATGTAATGACCTCTGCCATACTTTAAATCAGCACCTTAGACTCTCATGGGAAAATGGTGGAATGCCAACTAGACACTTTAGGAGTTAGTATTTGACATCCCAGCTGCAGTATTTCGCTCCATGTTTGGCTGGTGGCTCTGACCTCAGCACAACATTGATTGCAGATTTGCTTGCACCTGAGATTTATTGGTGTTGCCATTACCTGTCTAGCATACTCCATGCAACCGTAAATATCCATGCCCACAGTGTAATCAGAGTATGGAAAGCGGCTACTAGACCTCCTGGCTGAAGTGATGAGGCAGTGTCATCATCATTTATTTGTGGTTAAATAAAATATTAGACTGTGACTGGCATCACCCTACCCTACCTGATTTACCCATTATGTATTTATTATTTATGCATATGACTTTAACATATTTTTTCCATATTGTTTTATATTTACATTTAGTGGGATGAACCATATATTTTGCTCAACTTTACTTAGCTAATATTCAATTAAAGTTGGCATGAGTAGGCTAGGTGCCTCACTCCATTTTGAAATAAGCGTAGTATTTCTGCTTGCTGTGTATAACACTTTTCTTTTTCAGACACCAGAGTCACTGACTGCTCATTAAAATGTTATTCTTTGTTAGCTTACATATTGAAGGTTGTAGAGGAACAACTAATTGGCTTGGACAGTGACTTCACACCTGCAGTCAATGAGAATCTGAGGAGGTGAAAACTCCTTTGTGAGATATTGTGAAGGTCGTAGTGGGAGGAGAAGACGTTGGCATTGTATTATCGATGAGAAGGAAGCCAACACAAAGTATGGAGAGAACACTGGGTTTTGATTGGTCCCTGCTCTGTGGGAACCTGAAGAATCTATAATTTGGATGACACATTGGGCCTGATTACAACTTTGGAGGAGGTGTTAATCCGTCCCAAAAGTGACGGATATACCACCAGCCGTATTACGAGTTCCATAGGATATAATGGACTCGTAATACGGCTGGTGGTATATCCGTCACTTTACCGTCACTTTTGGGACGGATTAACACCTCCTCCAAAGTTGTAATCAGGCCCATTATGTTTAACTGTGTGCAGCTCTTTAGGTAGTTACATCACTTGCCCCTGTCCACTTTTGCAGGCGGATGTCCATTCTGTTCTCTCAAGACCGATGCTCCTTATTTTTCTGCTCATAGAGAGTCTTGAGAGCAAGTACCTTCCTTCCTATTCTAATTGGAACCTTTATCTGTTTTTTCTTTCCATGCTATATTTGTTGATCCTTGCTGCTTCTGAATTTCCCCAACCTCCCCACAATCCCAGCTTAGAATTAGGGAGTATCCTTTATGGAAACAAATCATTGCCTTGATTTACATATGTTACCTTTCATACTGCAATATTTGCATTACTGATTGAACTACTTGGATTCTATTCAAGTATGCTGTATTCAGGTGAATATCGATTCCTATTTGAGTTTATCGGGGATTGTAACTTTACTAATTTGCTAATAAACCTTTATAGTTTTGCAACTTGGTCCTCTCTGTCTTTATTGTGGGTCAAAATCTGCTTCACTGTGAATGCAATGTTAATGAATTTGTGATTTCAGACTCACTTTGAGATAAAGATCCATCCGGGTGGACTTAGCAGAGTTTCAAGTTTGCACCAAGTTAGCAAATACCATCCTTATCTAATCCGCTATCAACAGTCAGCCAATCAGAAGATGTTATGTTTGCCTGCCCTGAAACCTGGCCATTCCTTTTGCCAGATCATGAATTAAGTGAGCTGCAGTAGGGCAGCTATAAACAACATCTTTTTTTTTTTTGCACTCATAAATCAATGCCCATTATTCACCTCATTTTGAGCCTTATCTCGCAGCGGGGCACAGTGCCCGGGGTGGCACACACTGTTCCAGGGAGAAATGGTCAGCAGTACACACTGAGTGCTAGGTGAGGAAGCTGTCAGTCCTTCTCCTGCCCACCTGTACATGGGCACCCCCTATCTGAAGGAGTTTTTGGTAGCCGAAGGCAAGTCCAGTATGCTTCGATCCACCAGCCTGTAAAGCAAGACAACAGTGCTCAGCAACATGATGCGCCTGCTGAAGAGATATATCTAGCCAGCAAGTCATAGGTTCAAGTCCTGGCAAGTATCATTCCATGCTCAGTGAAATAGGTACCTCTGATCTGGTAACAATACCAAGATCTTTGGTTAACATCACTAATTGCATGTCAGTGCAGTGTGAGTAATGGGCAGGCAGACAGGGGCACTGACTGACTTCCCGGTAATACTGCAATAACAGAGGAAGAGGAAGCAGGAGTAAAACTGGAGACCATGCAGTATCTGTGTGATCAGGGTAGGCAAGGATATTGTTTCTAATATAATGTGGTAATCCTCAGGAATTTGGTGTCCGGGGTGGAGGAGTTGTATTATATATCAGCAACCTCAACAGAAAGTGCCCTGTAGACCCTTGCTCACCACACATGTAGGGAGATGGGTGGCACGGTGTAGTGGAGATGCATTGCTTAATTCTGGGCTCCAGTCTCAGCTCGCCCAGTGTAACATAGTGTGATCTTGGGCACATTTTAGCCACTCTGCCTCAGTTGCCGGATCATTCAGGCAACATGAAATGATGTTCCTTCACCCCTATTTGCCCTCCCACGTACCTCCTCTTGTTTCTGGTTTGCATGCCTCCCCTTAGCTAACAGAATGGCCCAATGCCCTGATCAGGCATCCGTGCAAATATTTTGGTAGTTCCATATCTCAGCAGACAGTTGTACAAGCCATGGCGATGGGGAATGTGAAACTATCCATGTTAGAACCACAGTGAGCACATGCAGTGGACCCATTCGAAGATCTTGCAAGGGGCATGGGTCCGCTGATAGAGAGTGTCGTGGGTAAAAGTGGACTCTGAAATTGTTTGATAAGCGATTGACACTACTGTTTCCTACCTCCACCCCTGTGTTACATGATGTAAAATGAATATGATCAAGGCGAGCTCTAGTGATCTTGCAGTCCCCTCTACTTCCTATAGCAAAGAGGCCAGCAGGGAATCACTTCTTGGAGGTGTGAGATAGGAACTACCTACAGCTAAACTCTTAGTACATTTAAAAAAAATCAAACTTCATCCCTTCACATGCGTCACCACGACACAGAAATTGGTGTCTTTATTTTTGGGTGAGGTTGTGTGAATTACAGATGTTACCACCTTATATAATCCTGTTCTCCATTTTTTCATATTACAAGTCTTATTTTCCATTAATTTAGTGAACTGTTAAAGCGAAAACTGATGGGTGAAATGCTTTAATTTATTGCAGCTACTGGCCAGCATTCAGGACTCTGTTCGATTCCATCTTTCTTTTGCTCACTGCACCTCTTCAGGCAAGGATCAGTCTCATGCAATCTCTCCTGCCCCATTGAGAACAGTCCAGCCCATGTCACTGAGCTGTATCACATCTCTAAATGACCACATGCATCCTGAGACTCGTTTTGGATTTGTGGGCCTCATCAACGAGGAGCAATGTGAGTCCTGTTGCACAGTGATACAATGTGCGGCACACCCTTTATGAACACAGTAATATAAATAAAACCCCAAAATGAGTAATCTTAAAGAAAACAAAACATCCAATTTAATACAAGTTCGAAATGTCCAATCCAATCCAATGATCCAAAAAATCTTCAAATATTTGGTAACCCATCCGTGGTATTACAACTCAAGCTGTAGTATAGTTCAAGCCAACATGTGTTTCTTCATGGATTCTTAAGAATTTACCTAATTTTGAGCCCTGAAGAAGTCGTTCGCGATCTAAAAAAGAATTTCCCATGACGAAACACATGTTGGCTTGAATTGGCTTGAACTATACTACGGCTTGAGTTGTAATACCACGGATGGGTTACCAAATATTTGAAGATTTTTTGGATCATTGGATTAGATTGGACATTTCGAACTTGTATTAAATTGGATGTTTTGTTTTCTTTAAGATTACTCATTTATGGGTTTTATTTGTATTACTGTGTTCATAAAGGGTGTGCCGCACATTGTATCATAGTCTGTTGGGTTTCTATTGAACCTTTGAGGGATGGGTGTTTTCCCTTGTGTAGGCACCTCTTATTTCGCTGCATAAATTCGCTGATTAGGATCCTGAGCGCCTTGTTACCCTAACAAATCGCCCCATAGGTTAGATCCTGTTGCACAGTGAGCTAAGGGACACATGCTTGGGGATACCTGTCACGGTGTGGTACTGGAAAAAAACAAATAGTGAGGGGTACAATGCTTTGTTTAGTCTCAGCCAGTGGGGCTTACAAATATAGCAAGACATATAGCATGGAAAGAAGAACCAGATAAAGGTTCCAATTAGAATAGGAAGGAAGACACACACTCTCGAGAGTCTCTCTATGAGCAGAAAAATAAGGAGCATCGGTCTCGAGAGAAGAGAAAGGACGTCCGCCTGCAAAGGTGGACAGGGGCAAGTGATGTAACTACCTAACGAGCTGCACACAGTAAAAACATAATGGCCCTCAATTGGCGATTGGCGGTAAAACCCGCCTACTGCCGCGTCCACGGCTGCCAAAAGACCATTGCCGCGGCTACCAGCCATCCGCCGTATTATGACCACAGCCGGATTTCCGCCACAAGAATGGTGGAAATCCGGCTGTGGCCATGCTGGCGGATGGCGGTAAGGTGGCGCTGCTGCCACCAGCAGCTCCACGCCAATAGACCGCCACTAGCCTTAATATGACCAATAATATGGCCGGGCGGTGTTCTGACGGCGGGCGATACTGGTGGCAGCAGCGCCTCGTCCTGTCTCCTGCCGGAGGACCCCCTGAACACAGGTAAGTCGGGTCTCCGACAGGGGAGGGGGGTGTTGTGTGTGTGTGGGTGTTTGTGAATGTTTGTGTGTGCATGGATGTGGGTGTGTGTTGCGTGTTGGATGCGTGTGTGCATGGATGGAGGTGTGAGTCCGTGTATGTTGTGTTATGTGAATGCATGTCTGCGTGTATCTATGAAAGTGTGCGTGGATGTGTGTGTGAATGGATGTATGCATGCGTGGATGCATGTGGGAATGGGTGCGTGTGTGAAGGGGGTGTGAATGTAGGAAGGGTGGGGGGTCTTTGGAGAAGTAGGGGAGTGGGGGGGAGACCACTATCAGTGACAGGGAAGGAATTCCCTGTCACTGATAGTGCCTACCGCCATGATTTTCGTGGCGGTAAGAAAGTCACGAAAACCATGGCAGTAGGCGGGGTCATTATCCCGCAGGCGGAACAATGACGGCCGCTGGGCTGGAGATGGATATCTCCAGCCCAGCGGCTGTTACTGCCGTGGCGGTCGGAGTGGTACATCCAACCCACCGATGTCATAATATGGCGGTAAGCACAGTCAGCCTGTTGGCAGTACTTACCGCCATATTTACGCCGACTGCCAGGGTCGTAATGACCCCCAATGTGTCATCCAAATGATAGTCTTCAGGTTCCCACAGAGAAGGGACCAATCAAAACCCAATGTTCTCTCCATACTTGGTGTTGGCTGGATTCCTAAAGGTAGAGGTGACTGTGAAGCATAGTGAGTATTGTGGATCAGGAAATAACCAACGCAGGTATATTTTGGCTCTCTTTTGCCTATTGCACCCTAACATACATCAACTGCGCCCTCTTTTTTCCAAACATTTGTAGTAAAAAACAACTTGCGCCCATTTTTAGGTCGAAGTCTACCAGACCACACAGCTGTCTGGTATGCTAATGACATCTTGGGAACATTCGGAAGCTTTCCTGGGAATGCATTCTGCCCATTGCTTACCATTGGCTTTGTAACTCACATTTGCTTGCTTTTTATTTGCAGGATTTATTCGTTTTAGGCTGTCCAGCTTGACGTCATCTCTTTCCGTGCCCAAACCATATTTAATGTATTCTTCGACCAGTACTGAATTTCTGTAAACAGGTCTGTCTTTAAATCATGTTCTTATCTTGTCACGTTTGCAGTGCATTCAAAGACAGAGGTCAGATATCAGGCTCTGTCTTCCAGGGAGCGTGGTGTTCACTTTTCTTTCTCTGACTACAAAGTGAGAGGATTTATGTGACAATCATGTCAGCTTCTAGCGCAAAATAACATTTAAATGTCTGTAAATAAAAAGTGGAAATATTTCAAAATATGGAAAGCACAAATTAAGCAAATTTTTTGGTAATTCTGAAGTGTGGTGGGCACAAATATTTGAATACAATCAAAACGAATCAATACACTAGGTGATATTTCCACACATTATCGTTTGTGCGCTGTCTACTTTAAACTGTATGTCTCTGCAAATGTAATGGTCATTTCATTTGAAGATGTGGTGCCTGTAATGGTGGTGCGCTACCACACTATGCATTCTCCACTTTATACCACTCCATTCTACTTTGCACCATGCCACACTATGCAACTCCACACCACTCCACATTACGTCCCTTCCCTCAACATCTCTGTACTCTACACCACTCTACTCTATGCCAATGCACTCTATCCCACATTACGCTACTATGGACCACTGCACCCTTTGCCATTGCATTCTACTCAAATCCACTCGAATCTACTCTGCACCACTGCGCTCAATGACACTAAACTCTATCTATGCCACTGTACTCTATGCCACTTCACTCTACTCTGAAACAATCTACTCTACCCCACTGCACTCTAAGCCACTCTAGTCTACGCTGCTGCATTCTACGCTGGAGCACTCTACGCCAATGCACTCTACACCACTTACTCAGAGCAATACACTTTATGCCAATCTACTCTGCACCTCTGCACTGTATGCAACTTTACTCTACTCTGTAACACTACTTTATGCCACTGCACTCTATTTCACTCTACTCTACACCATTGCACTGTACACCACTGCACTCTACAATGCTGCACACAATGCCACCCTACACCACTACACTCTAATACACTCTACTCTGCAACACTACACTCTCTGCCACTGAACTTTGCATCACTCTATGCTGCGCCACTGCACTCTATGCCACTGAACTCAACTCTGCACCACTTTACTCTATGCCACTCTACTCCACTCCACGCCAATGCACTCTCTGCCACTGTAATCTACTGTGCACCACTGCACTCTCTGCCACTTCACTCTAAGCCTCTCTACTTTGCACCACTCTACTGTGGAGTCCCTCAGTCCCGTGATCACTGTGCCACTGAATTCAAGCTAGCCTGGCTGATGACGGGTGATACCCTGAAACCGGCCCCAGGATGCTTGTTTCCAGTCCAGGGAGGACCTGGCTTGGCAGTTCCGGCTGGAATGTTCCCATGAGGAACAGGGTCAAGACTGATTTTCATATGGCTGGGTCCAAACTGGGGTGGCATAGTGAGCTGAAGTACGATGGATTAAACCCAGATCTGTGACTGGGCGTGAATGTTTGCATTGTTCAGCACTCCGTCCATCATCCTTTTGTGTTGCTAAAGTTGCCCTAAGTGGGAAGGGTATGCCCAGACGAGTGTCAATAAACAAATGCACAATTGATGAAATATTGTATCTAATTCACAAACCAATAAAAAAATGTTGTTTTTTTCATTGTAATGGGAAGGATGTATCTTTTCTAAATTCAATCAAGGCCCCTCATCATTCATACTACATTCTGCTTGCTGCAGTTGCACTGCTCACACAAATCAATCCAATAATGCAAACTTAATTTTAGCCTCCAATTTCAAATTCCTTCACATTTTCAGAACGTTTTAGAATCAGTTCTTTATTTTTATACCCTTTTCTGTTTGATTTTCTAAGCAAGTGTGGAACCCCTGAGTAAGCTTTGTGGTCCCCATAGGGGTCCCTGGACAACAGGTTAAGAACCACTGCTCCATGACACTCCACTCTACGACAATCTACTCCGCTCTATGTCACTCTAGTCTATAGCCCTCTACTTCACTCGACTTAGCACCCTCTATGCCACTCCACTCTGCCCTTGCCCACTCCATGCCACTCTGTGCCACTCTACTCCACTCTGACACTCTACTCTGCTCTATGCCACTCAACTCCACTCTACGCCCTTCTGCTTTAAGGCACTCTACTCCCTCAATGACACACCCCAAAACTACACTAGTATGTGCCCCTCTATGACACTCCACTTCACCTAACTGTACTCTACACCACTCCATGCCAGTCTATGACTCTCTATGTCACTCCAGAACTCTCTACACCACTCTGCAACACTCCACTCTATTCCACTTTACGACACTCCACTCCACTGTCCTTTACCCAACTAACTTTTAGCTATGCTGAATAGCAGCCACACTGATGTGCAACATGGCTCAAACATATTAGGAAAGCCAATAGCTCTTGCACAGGTGAGACATATTGGCTTTGCCAAATCTTGTTTCAAAATGTTCTCTTTCATTTTGTTCTCGCTCACACACTATACTTGGAAAAAAACTTTCTACCCCACCACTTTCAAAATCCACCAGCTGCCCCTGCCTGAGCATCTCGCACAGCGGTGATACCTGCAGGCCCCAGGTAAATCGAAAGCATGGTACCAGAGGTGTATTAAAACAAAACACAGAATTCATGTTTTCAAACAATGCTTTGAAAGGTGCTGAACCTACAAAGCACTGTTTGTGAATTAATTGTTTGCAGGATGCCTGGGGGTCCTCCTTCTGCCCTGCCCCCCACTCCGTAACTGAGACACCAGTGTGAGGCACTGTGCACACACGACAGATGACATGTACCACCCAGCCCTTCCATGGTGCCACAGGTGAACCTTGGCCTGCATAGACATGTTCAGGATTCCATAGCCAGGATCAGGTAAGAAGTAAGCATTGGTGACAAAATGGGCTGTATGCTTGCGCCAATAGGAACGCTGCTTATTTGTTTTCATTATGGCTTGAATCAGACATGTATACAACTCTGTCTTCAAATCCTCCGGATCGGGAGCTTGCGGGTGTTTTTAAGCATTTCCATCACATCCATGGGCACTGGAAGTAGGGGTGCTGGGAGTGCTGCATCACTACCAAAATATCCATGCTGGAGTTCAGAAGGTGAATAACAAATAAATATGCCTTCAAAGTTTTGTTTTCTTTTATTCTTGTCACATTTTTGTGTGTTCAAAGGAAGGACGGATTTCAGGTTATATCCTCTAACAAATTCCTGCTTATTCTTTTAAAATAGAGATTGATTTTATTTAAATGTATCTTTTTTGCCATTTTATATAGCGTGGACATGGCCTGAAGGCATCAGAGCCCTTTACAACACACTGAATACAGGTTACATTAGTAGTTGAACTCAGATGTTTACATCAGTGTATGTATACAGGAGTTACCACAAGAAACAGTTACAACAATAGAGCCGAGGCCACGAAAAGTTAAACGAATGTTAGAACAGAGTGCATTGGAGAAAGTAAATAAGTCTGGTCCAGGGTGAATTACCCAAGATGTCTGTCAAATGGGAGGAGCTTGAGGTCCTGTTTGAAGGTTGCTAGATGGTGATTGGACAGAGTGAGGGAGGCAGAGAGTTCCAGATTCTAGTGGCGCTGCCAGAGAAGGGCTGATTCATGTATCGCTCTCGTCTGAAGGTGGGGGGGGGGGGGTTCCAGGAGCAGGCATTGGGCATTTCTGGAACCCCTATTTGCTCCGTAGATTTTTAGTTTCTCGTTTAGATAGGAGGGTGAGGAGGAGTGCAGCGCTCAGTGAGTGAAGCAGGTGATTTTGAATTGGGCCTGGGCTTCAACGGGGAGCCGTTGGAGGGTTAGCAAGACAGGGGAAATGTGGTCAAACTTCTTGATGCCTAAGATGAAGAGTGCTGAAAGAAGGGCAATTCCATAGTCAATCCAGAGAGAACGAGAGCCTGCACCACTGTTTTGAGGTATTGTTCTGGAATCAGTTCTCTGATGCCCCGAAGCTGTCTAAGTTGGTGTTGTGCACCGTTGGCCATGGCTGCTATGTGGCTGTGAAGATTGATATGATTGTCCAGTCTGATGGCAAGTGATCTGGCACTCGGGCACTCTACAAAGGCAGGAAAGTTGGCCATCCATTCTTGTAGAAGCGTTTTTGCTTTCGGAGGTGAGTTCAAAAGAAACTCTGTTGTATTTGAATTTAGTTTTAAATGGTGGTTGAGCATAGAGTTTTGAATCTTTTAGAGTGTATTTGAAAGCAGAGCAACTTCCATTGTGGATGGGATTTACAAGTATATTTGGGTATCGTCAGCATAGAGGTAGAAGAGATTCCTGGAGTCTCTGAGAAACACCCCTGG
Source organism: Pleurodeles waltl (assembly GCF_031143425.1). Taxonomy (NCBI): domain Eukaryota; kingdom Metazoa; phylum Chordata; class Amphibia; order Caudata; family Salamandridae; genus Pleurodeles; species Pleurodeles waltl. The sequence continues at coordinate 1,155,553,749 of NC_090448.1, forward strand.
TGGTTCTAGGTAGAGGTTCAAGAGTGCTGGGGAGAGGATTGAACCTTGGGAGACATCTAGTCTGGAGAAAGAGTTGCCTACTTTCACAATTTGGGAACAGTTGGATAGGTAAGAGGAAAACCACTGGGGGACATCCCATGTGTAGTTCAAGAATACAAAGGAGGTCATGATGGTTGACAGTGTTGAATGTGGCGGATACATCCAGGAGGACCAGGATGCAGGAGTTTCCGGAGTCGAGGATTCTAAGGAAGTCATCGACTATTTGGAGGATCATAGTGTCTGTACTGTGACCCTGGTGGAAACCTGATCGGAGAGTGCCTAGGAAGTTGTTTGTTTGGATGTGTGAGGTTAGTTGGGATGCTACACACCTTTCAATGACTTTGACTAATAATACAAGTGAGGAGACTGGGTGGAAGTTGTTCAGGTTCTCTAGATTGAGAGGTTGTTTTTTTAAGAGCGGAGTGATTTGACCCATTTTTAGTCATTCAGGGAATAGGGACAGATTGAGAGAGGAACTGACCAAGGTGGTCCAAATGGGGAGTATGTGTGTGGCAAGAGATTTGCTGATAGATCCTTGAATAGCGTCCTGATTGTGGTTTGAGGCTTTTACTTTGGAGATAGTATGTAGTAGGTCATGCTCAGAGATTGGAGAGAAAGAAGACCGTGATTCTATTGTTTTGCACAATAGAGACTCAACCGTTTCATGGGAGTCATTGATGGGAAGCGAAATATGGATGCCTCTAACTTTTTTATCAAAGAAATCCATTAAGTCATTGCAAAGGGCCACGGATGGCTTAGGAGCCGAAGTGATAGCGGGGCTAGGAGACTATGCAATAACCTCAAACATGCACTTCGGTCTTTTCTTTGCATAATTCATAAGGGCTCTGATATGGGAGGATTTGGCTCGGGGATTTGGCATTTGTATTGTTTTTCTTGTTTTGAGAAGCGTAATCATACTCCGCAAGGATGATGCTTTTCTCCATCCTTTCTTGTTTTTCCTGATAAGCTTTTGTTCTTCATGAAGCTCTTTAGAGAACCAGGACCTAGAGGGTTTTGGTCCGGATAATTTGCACTTCAGTGGTGCTCATTTGTCAATCAGGGATTCCATGCAGGAATTGAACTTGTCGGTGGCCTCATTGATATCAAGATGAAGTGTGATTACCATTATGGTGGGAAAGGCCATGATGGCCTTGGCTCCTGTGTCAATGTTGGATGTATCTCTAAACCATATTTTCTCTTTCTTGGGTCGCCCATATGTTTGATGTTTACTTTTCTTTCTCCAACTTCAAACTTAGAGGATTTTGTAATGGGAACTATCTGACAGTCTTGTTCGATTACATGGAGTGTGAGAGGGAAGGATGTAGGATGTCATTGCTTTTTCTAGCACACCACATTTAAATACCTATAAAATACAATACCCGAACCAATATATCAGCAGTGAGGAAAGCACAAATGAAGCATGATGTTTGTGATTCTGAAAGTGTGATGGAAGCAGAGATTTGAACAGGATTAAAACAAATCAAGACCCTTAACTTGGTGATGTAAAAATGTTGAATCTTTTGCTGAAAATCTCTCCCCTCACATTGCTGTTAGTGTGCTATACAGTTTTATCAGTAAAATGCATGGGTGTGCAAATTTAGTGTTCATTTCAATGGATACCGTAAAACTAATAAGGCTTTATTAGCTGTGAAAATGGGCAAAGCCCCAGGCCCTGATAAAATTCCCGGCGATCTACTAAAATATGATGTGGATGTGTGGGGGCCCTATATAAATTACCTGAGTAATTCTATTGTGGCAGGCACACCGATCCCCGATTCTTGGAAAGGGGCAGAAATCATAACAATTTTTAAAAAAGGTGATCGCTATGATCCAAGTAATTACCGCCCAATAAGTTTAATAGACATTTTTCAAAAGATATATGCCAGACACATTTTAAATAGGCTTTTAGATTGGATTGAAGAGACTAAAATATTAACCAAATATCAGGCTGGTTTTAGAATAAAAATCAGTACGGTTGACCAGGTGTTTAGGTTTATGTGCATCTGTTGGAAGTATATAAACATCAGGAAGGGTAGTCTCTATGTGGCATTTGTGTATCTAAGGGCCGCCTTTGATCTTGTTCCGCGCAATTTGTTGTGGATTACATTAAGGAACATGGCGGTCCCTGGGGAACTACTTAAAGAACTTATCAAGCTTCACACAGGGAACTATGCAAAAATTAGATGGGGAAAAGAAGGTGAAACCTCAAGGGCCATACCTGTAGACCGTGGTGTGCGCCAAGGTTGCGTGTTAGCACCTACGCTCTTCTCATTATATGTTAATGATATTCCGAGCTATTTAAGGAATTGTGTACATGACTCCCCGAAGCTAGGTGGTGAGCCGGTTACGGCATTATTATTTGCCGATGATACCATCCTTATTTCCCAAACTCCGAGAGGTTTGCAAAATTTGGTGGATTCATTCCAGAAGTATTGTGTGGGGAAGGGACTAGAAATAAATCCTACCAAAACTAAGTATATGTCCATAAACCCCAAGAAATCCCTCAGGATTAATCTGTCCTTGGAGAATCAAAAACTGGAACAGGTAGGGAGTTTTAATTATTTGGGGTTAATGCTGGATAGTAACCTGTCCTGGAAAGGACAGATGGATAAAAGCATCTTATCCCTTAAACAAAACTCAATGCCTATTTTAAAAGTACACGGAGCTAGTTATTCTAAAGCAATCTCACCGGCACTTGAAGTATATAAAGCGAAGGCCCAATCGGCCGCCCTTTATGGTGCTGAACTCTGGGGCTACTATTGTAACAATAATTTTGGAAAAACGGAAAACCACTTTGTACGAAGGCTACTTAAAATACCGACAAGAACTCCTCTAGTCCCTGTTTTCCTTGATATTAACCTTAAAAGAGCAGACTATCAAGCATTATTAAGACCACTGCTGTATTGGGTCAGGTTATGGGTAACCCCGGAGTTGAGTGACTACAAGAGTGGATTGACTGAATTAACTCAGATAGATGGTCATATGAATACCCCTTGGTTAAAATATGTATCTAAGTGGTATGAGAGATTAGGGTTATCACACCTATGGGAAGTTCCTCAGAACATGACAACACGTACCAGGAAATATGTAAAGGACACCTTTTGGTCTTATGTCAACGGAGAGCTATTGCATAGTTCATCGATTGGTATTCTGACTTTGAACTTTTTGAACATAAAAGATACACCTAAATTCGAACAATTTTTGGATGAGATCGGTCCCCCACTGGCAAAAACACTGTATCTGCAGTTTAGGTATGGGGTCTTACAGATTAATGCTTACACATGCAATTGGGGAGGGGTAAAAGGTTGTGAATTGTGCACTCTCTGTACTTTAGGGGCTAAAGAAGATGTTGTTCATCTACTCTTCTTTTGCCCAGTATACAAGAAACCAAGGGATTGTTGGATCAAACCCGTTTGTAAATATGTGGGGGGTAGATCCTACAAAGAAGCAGAGCGCATATTTCAGTCTAATACTTCACAATTAGTGGTGTTTGGCACGAGTAGATTTTTATTTAATGTGTACCTTATCAGAAAACGACTTGGTCACAAGCTGTAATATTTTGTTAGGTGGCCCGCTCTTTCCCTTCCTTGTAAAGGCGTATGATGCACTGTTTCTTCGACCCAAGTTAATTAATTTTTCTGTTCTGGCTTTTAATTAATTTATAAACTGTTATTTATATTTTTATATGCGGTACTGCTTAATCATGGAGACACCCATATATTTCTTGACAATTGTATGTATTGTATCTTATATTTAATTGTGAAATGTATATATGTATGTTGTATTTATCTCTTGTCCTGACTTTTATGGCAATATTTGCCGAAATAAAGTTTAACGAACGAACGATACCGTAAAAGACAGTGCTCTCCCACCCCATGCTTTGGTAATATTTTGAGACAGGGTGCTCCAAAATGCACAATCGGCTACACACCACACCCTCACCACTCCTGCTGAGTGGGTGTGGCTTATTTGCCATGCTTGTTGTTTAGATTTGCAATGCCTATGACTTCAGTCATATAACAATGGTGGCAGCACTGACCCCTGTCACTGCCTGTGCGACCCCTGTCTCTGAGGTGGTAAAATCAGTGCCTAGACCACTGGGGCAGCTCATCCTAATGGACGTAGGTTGGGGCTCCCTTCCCTGGTTTCCTGTCAGTTTTTTATTAAACAAATAGTGAATAAAAGTATTCACTACTGGTATAATAGAAAACTGAGTACAGTTTGCTGGAATATGGCAATATATGGCAGCTACGGTAAGTAAGAATGCTTTTAAATGCATGGTTATGTGCTTGCGGGTGAGAGTTGTTTATGTGAGAGTTTGTGAGTCTGTGTGTAGGTGTAATCATGTGTATGTGTGTGAAGCACAGTAAAGGGCAAATGGCGTGTCATGTCATTTCCGCTACCCCTGGCATTTCAGGAGCACCTCCACTCTTAAAATTGTTCCAGCACACTGATTGCATCGGTTAATGTTTTCTGTTGTTTTGAAGTTTTACATGAGGAGCAAACGTTACCAGGAGGCGCCAGGTTTGCCGAGGATCACAATATTGTGCCGACGCCGGGATTCATAGCTGGGTCTCCATTTCCAAAGTTAGCCGCTGTCAAGGATAGGCCACATCTCTGCCTGCCGTGGAGAGAGCTATTTTCTGAGGCACAGAATGCCCCAAGCAGGATGCTTGAAATACACAAGAGAGTTATCTCATATTTTTGCAAGTCATACACAAGCAGTACTATATTAAACTTTCTCCAGAATCGAACATAAGGTAGGTCACGGGTGTCCACTGTAGGTCTAGGAAGGCCAGGTACATTCGTGGTTATCAGATTAATCTTGATTGACTACTTAAATTCTATTTAGAGCAATTGATTGTAAAAGCTTGTTCCACATCTGACCTGGTTCCCACACTTTTAGCCCTGTGTTGGACCCTGGCGATTATTATGGACAGCTGTTATCTCTGACCTGAGCAAGTATTCAAACTCGAGCACAACAGTTCTCTATGAGGCAAGTGTTCTAGATGATGTGAACAGCAATGTATTCCCACATCATTACTTGAAATTGCACTGTTTAGGCAGTGCTTAATTTGTAAAAAAATAAATAAGTGCCAGGGCCCTCTGCAGGTTCGCCACCCACTGCCCCTGCCAGCGCCCCCATGACAGAATCAATACAACTACTAACCATCACACCCTACAAGTGTTGTTACAATTCTGACTATTCTGTGCCCCCAAATCTATAAGAATGGCCTGGGCAGCAGGTATTAGTAATTTTAAATGTATATTGAATAGCAAAACACTGTTGTTCTTTTCATCTCCAATTTAGACAAACAGTGCCACCATGTGGCAGACTATCAAATGTGCCAGTGTTGACAATTAAGTGCCGGTGCTGAGCACCAGAAACCACCAGCTCAAATTATGCATTGTGTTTAGGTGAAGTAGGGGAAGGTGCATGCTTTCTCTAAGCTCCACTTTCTCAGATGGTACACATGCAGATTTGTACCACACACAAAATGCAGAACCTCTACATCTGTCATGAATCTGGATGCCGGAGATGGGCAGAGACATAAGAAGAACATGAAGAGAACAGTACAACAAGAGATGAAGCAGAGGAGGTAGAAATAGAGATGAGATAGAAAGATAAGTGAGGTAAGCAGAGAAATCAAGTGAATAGAAAAAGGTGAGGAAGCCAGAAGGAAAACTAAAGAGAGGGAGAAAGCGGAAGATGTAGGAGAGCAAAAGATGTTGTCAAACAGGTAAAGTTTTAGAGCGTGGGCAGCAAGGTAGGGAGAGATAGAGATGGGGAGAAGGAATGTGGAGTCAGTCAGAGGAGTACAGTACTCCAAGGTGTGAGGTAGAAAGGTAACATAGAAAAAGAGGTGAATTAGAGAGCAATAAAGGCAGTGAAAGGTAGAGATAGACAGCGAGACTTGAGGAACAACAAAGAGATGCAGGATCAAGGGAGAGTATAATGCAGACGGTAGAGAAAAACGGGCCAGGTAAAGAGAGTAGTGTGCAAGAGAGAAACTAACAGAGAGCGGTAGAGGTTTGAACCAGAAAAGTGGTGTACAGTGAAAAGAGGAAGTTGAGAGACGTGAAATAGTGAAGGAGAGGTGAGGTTGATACAGAGGTAGGCAGTTGTGCGAGGAAGTTGTGGTGAGGTAGGGTGATCTACAAAGAAAGGTAGTGGGAGTGATAGTCGAGGTGTAGGGAGTGAGTTGAAATGGAGAAGCAGGTCCAAATAGAGCTATGTGTATCAGAGAGAGAGAAAAAGAGAGAGGAGGAACAGAGAAAGAGATAGGGAGAGGGAGTAAGACATATTTCCATAGCATCATTTTTTTTACGCTAAGGCGTGCTTTTTACGCTAAAGCAGCTTTTTACAATGCCCATATTTACAAAGTGGCGCAATGCATGCATTGCGCCACTTTGTAAGCCATTGGGCCACATTATGTCTGCGCCAGGCATAATGTATGCAAGGGGGTGTTCCCCATTAGGGGGGGCTGAAAAAATGGTGCAAGGAAATCTGAGAAATTTCCTTGCACCATTTCTTTAGGCACTTTTAATGCCTGCTCAGAGCAGGCGATAAAAGGGGGCATGCGATTGGATACAGTGGGCCCCTATGTACTCTGCAGGAGTAGTGCTATAATTCTGTTGCTACTCCTGCAGAGTACATCGGTAGCGTCAGGAATTCTGGAATGTAGAGGTCTGTGCATGCCGTCTAGCATATCCTTCCAGTACAAAATCCTGTGCCTAGACAAACCCCTAACCATTCCACACATTGAGTGTGCTGTACAGTGCCTGCTTCCAGGAGGCATTATTGGTTGACACCAACTCTCGTCTGGCTAGCTTTGTAGACCCGGCTTTAATTAAATGAATCCATGTGTGCTTGTGCTAACCTGACCAAGTGATACCCAATGACAGCCCCTTGACGCAAACTGACACAAAGTTTTACACAGCAATGCAAAGCATTATTTGCACATATAAAAGGGCAACTTCAGAGCAAAAACATACTGGAAAGTAAATACCCATTAAGAGTTTATGCGCTTTGCCCCAGTGCAAGCCCTTGGTAAATCAGGTCCTAAGTTTCTGTTATGCAGGCAGTGATGTCAAATTAGGAAAATAAACTGTTTTTTAAGCAACGTCATTATGGCAGGAGTTGAAACTGCCCCCCTTAGTTTACCAGGGAGGTGGGGGCCTTGGGCACTGTCCTACTTTGCCCATGCCATAAAACGTCTCTGACCCCTGGTGACCCGTAGCTGATGTCTATTTTTCCTCTGCCACACACAGCACTTTACGAGAACAAAAATCAATATTTTAATGCTATTTGCAGTGAACAGCCATTGGGTTTCAGAGGCAATGCCTCAGAACGCCTCTGTGATGTCGATAGGGTCCGCCTTGTCATCTAAGCAAATATTAAACATGCTGTGAGTGTCTCCTACCAGTTTAGACATAGAGACAGCAACAACCACAGACTCCCATCTGATGCTGGAATCCTCCTCTCTATGGACCCAGATGTTTGTCACGCGCCTATCTGAATGGTAATTGGCCTGCCATTTAAAAACATTAATGGCTAGGCTTTGCAGCAAATGATCGCTGAGAGAACTTGGGTGTATAATAAAATTGCTGGCAAACGAGTCTAAATTGTCCAATAAGGGGATCAAATCTATGAGGAATCCTTCTCCATTGCCCACATACGTGTTGGAGAAAGGAATATTATTTTTACTAGATTTATTGGAAAAGCCCATGTTAAAGTTTGTTTTGAGGAAGTTAAGACTGCTGCCGTGGACCCCGTGCAAACAATGGGTCTGTGGGCTCCTGCCTACATCTAAAAGGCCACAAGCATCGCAGAACAAACTAAGCCAGAGATGGACATTAAAAGCCCTCCACACCAGGCCCAAATCTCTGCCACATTTTATTGTGAGGGAATATATGTCCAATTCCAACCTAGATAAAGCAAAGCCTCCGTTAGCAGAAGGGAGGTTGGTGATGCCCAGCCTTGTGCCATACCTGAATTTGAGGCAGAGCAACTGGTAAGAAGGTGATTCAGCTTTATATAAAAAGGTTCTGGTGTGAGCCATGAAAAGTAAATTACATTGCCACCTACTGGGCATCCAGCGAGATGGAGAGTCTTAATTCCATTTAGATGCACCGGCTTTACTGACCAGAACTCTTGCAGGCAAGCCATTGCAAACGTATCCCTAGAGCTAACCCAGAAATCATTTCTGAGATTGACCCCGGGACCCGCCACAGTCCAAAGACAGAATGGTCAACTTCTGTGGTTCGGAAGTTGGCATGATGGGAGACCCTGATGCATAGGGATCTATATCTGTGAGAGAACCTGATGCATAGGGATCTATATCTGTGAGAGAACCTGATGCATAGGGTTCTATATTGGTGAGAGACCCTAATGCATAGGGATCTATATCTGTGAGAGAACCTGATGCATAGGGATCTATATCTGTGAGAGAACCTGATGCATAGGGATCTATATCTGTGAGAGAACCTGATGCATAGGGATCTATATCTGTGAGAGAACCTGATGCATAGGGATCTATATCTGTGAGAGAACCTGATGCATAGGGATCTATATCTGTGAGAGAACCTGATGCATAGGGATCTATATCGGTGAGAGAACCTGATGCATAGGGATCTATATCGGTGAGAGAACCTGATGCATAGGGATCTATTTCTGTGAGAGAACCTGATGCATAGGGTTCTATATCGGTGAGAGAACCTGATGCATAGGGATCTATATCTGTGAGAGAACCTGATGCATAGGGTTCTATATCGGTGAGAGAACATGATGCATAGGGATCTATATCTGTGAGAGAACCTGATGCATAGGGTTCTATATTGGTGAGAGACCCTAATGCATAGGGATCTATATCGGTGAGAGAACCTGATGCATAGGGATCTATATCTGTGATAGAACCTGATGCATAGGGTTCTATATCGGTAAGAGAACATGATGCATAGGGATCTATATCTGTGAGAGAACCTGATGCATAGGGTTCTATGTCGGTGAGAGACCCTAATGCATAGGGATCTATATCGGTGAGAGAACCTGATGCATAGGGATCTATATCTGTGAGAGACCCTAATGGATAGGGTTCTATATCGGTGGCATTAACAAATTGTTCCGGAGCATCCCCGCCGTATGGAATGACAGGCCCTAGGTCTTTTCCGAGTTGCTCTTTTTTTAACAACGGGGAGCTCATGTTGGTTAGATGGTGTTGTTACTTTCGAGTCTGTGTAGCCGTTGACTGTCATGGCAACATGTCATTTCACCCAGCCTGAGACTAGAGCTGACATATGATTTTCCAAACTTCAAGGGCAATCGCAGGTTTCATGCATGAGAGAACCCAAATGTAGACCAGGTCCCTAAGCCGCCTTCATGAGGGACGGTAGACAGAGTATTAATTTGGTGGTGGGGACCATTCAAGAAAGTGATAGTAATTTGCAGGCATTCAAGACGCTCCTGCAGTGTTCTGAGCCAACAGCCACTGTGTGGTGGAACAAAGTTTATAGGGCTCTGAGATAACAGGGCAGGATAAAGCAGGGGGCCTGATGCAAAACCTCTATGCCCCAAAGAACTAATCCCTGAAATGCCAGATCTAATTGGCTAGATCAGGAAGCCACAGTAATGTGCTTGCCTCGCCCTTTAATGACCAATCAGTTTGAGTGTAGCACTTCTGTGGAGAACATCATGTTTGCCTTTGGACATGTAACCAGGGAGCATCTCAAGTTTCTTTGTTTGCAGGCCAGACCTACTGGTGGCCTTGGGCACTGCTGGAGTTGTTGCTCTAGTTGTTGGCCACGGCTCCCGAGGGCAGATCTAAGAGTCCCTAGGGTTTTTTTTTTTAATCTGTGTGCAAGAGTTGATGCTGTTGCCCCAGTTGCAGATATAGGCCCTCATTACAACCCTGGCAGTCGGTGATAAAGCGGCGGTAATACCGCCAACAGGCCGTCGGTAAGAAAAATGGAATTATGATCACGGCGGAAACCGCCAACACATACACCCACTTTAACACTCTGACCACCACGGCGGTAGCAACAAACACTGTGGCGGTAACCACCAACAGTCAGGCAGAAGAGAATGTACCTCCCACACTATTATGACACACCAATCCGCCACCTTTCCCGGGGTGGTACCAACGCCATCAAAAGCACGGCAGAAACAGTACACAGAAGGGAAACAACTCACCTCTCGACAGACAAGGAAGAACCACGATGCCATGGAGCCCGAACTGCACATATTTCCAATGCTGGCCTACCTCCTCCTACACCAGGAACACGAATGGCGGCGAAGACGACCACGGTGAGTACTGCACCTAGCACACAAGGGAGGGGGGAGAAGAGAATGACACACACAGACAACACGCAACACCCCAACCCCCGCACCCGCCCCCAACACCATACACACAAACAGATGCAACAACATCACATATACACCCCGTAACCCTCAGGAATAATGCAAGGACAAAAGGAATTGATTGAAGTGAGTGTAATATTACAAATGTAGATATATAGGTCCTTAAAGCAATAAACAGAATGTACAATATGTACAGATGGAGGGGCAATGCCCACTCCAAAATGTCTGTGGCCCACAGGGCCATAACACATAGGCCAAGGCCACACTTGACTCCTGCCTCAATACGGAGAGATCACTGCAGGGGCATCAGGTCGAAAACACAAATGCACCTCAGGGGGATGGGGAATGGGGGCAACTCAGCCATAAGATAGTACAACGCCACTGCTCCTGGAGGGGGCTACATGCCCTATGCGATGTCCTGGGGAGTGCAAAACCACAGTCTCTCTAGTGGGTGGTTTGCCCACTGCTTGGTCCTGGGGAGTGTAAAGCCACAGTCTCTCTGGTGGATGGCTTCTCCACTGGGTCTGGAGGGAGCTTTGTGCCCAGTGTGCTTCATCCTGGCAAGGAGGGGGTGAGTAGATGCCTTCTTCCACTGGTTCTGGAGGGGGCTTTGTGCCCAGTGTGCTTCATTCTGCCAAGGAGTGGGTGAGTGGATGCCTTCTTCCACTGGTACTGGAGGGGGCTTTGTGCCCTGTGATGCTGATCCTGGATGGTGCAAGGTCACAGTCTCTCACCTGGGTGTCACACTTACAGGTGTTGCAGGGGCCTGGACGCACTGCAGCCCATGTAAGCATGACTACACACTGTTCGCCGGCTGTGACGGCTGCTCAGTGGTGGCAGTTGCAGGGCTGGCGGCGGTGCTGCCAGTGGTGGGGGGAGGCTCCAGCCCTTCCCCTGCAGCCTCGGACGGCTGCCCACTGGGGCTGCTGTTGCTGGCAGTGGTGCTGCTGGCGGTGCAGGTGGCGGTGCTGCCAGCGGTGCAGGTGGCGGTGCTGTCATTGGTGGGGGAGGCTTCAGCCCTTCCCCTGCAGCCTCGGACGGCTGAAGTGCTATGGCTGGTGTTGTTTGCCCAGATACTGCTCCATCCCCAGGCACCAGATCCATCCTGCCTGCGGCGTCGGTTCCCTTTACATTGGCCTTGGCAGCTGTTGTCCCCTTCCTGCCCCTGGCAGATGGTGGTGTCTCCTTGCTTCTGCCAGCTGGTGTTCCCTTCCTGCCCTTGCTGGCTGGTAGTGCCTCCTCCCCTTGCTGGCTGGTGGTGCCTCCTCCCCTTGCTGGTCGGTGGTGCCTCTTTCGTCTTGCTGGCTGGTGGTGCCTCCTTCGTCTTGCTGGCTGGAGTGCCCTTCTTGCCCTTGCTAGCTGGCGGCCCCTTCTGGCCCTGGGCAAGTGGTGCAGGCACACTGGCTGTGCTGACGGGTGCCTCCTTGGAGCCTCTCACACCTGCAAGCTGCAGGAACTACAGTGGCCGTGGACTGGGTGGCTGAGGTGCTGGCCTGGGTTCTGCCCACCCTGGCCCGAAGTGAAGGACGGGGGGAGGGGGAGAGGGGCAGGGAAGAGGTCAAGGGTGGAGAGGAAAAGCCTTTTACGGACACTGGGGCTGGAAGAGGGTGAATGTTTGGGAGTGGAGGAAGAGGGAGTGGTGGTATGAGGTGCAGTCTGGTGTGTTTGGGTGCAGGTGCATGGGCTGGATGCTGTTGTGAGGTGGATGGCTGTTGGGTGTCTAAGTGCTTGCGTTTATGTACGTTAGGAGGAGGGGGCACAGACACAGTGGGAGAGGACACAGGGGACGTGTGCATGGATGTGGGGGTTGTGACTGCCAGTGAGGGGCCTGTTGTGATAGGTGTGCTGGTGATGGAGGTAGTGGATGAGGATGTAGTGCATGCAGGTGTGAGTGTAGACATGACTGGGAGGGAGGTGGACGAGGAGGAGGAGGGGGACACAGTGGAGGCAGTGGATGTTGGTGTGTCTGCATCTGGATGGTGCTTGTGTAAGTGCCTGTGGGATGAAGTGTGGTGCTTGTGTTTGCCTGAGCCACTTCTATGTGTTGATTTGGGTGCATGCAGGTCTGAAGGTGTGCTTGAGATAGGCTGGGGTTGAGGGGAATGGGACTGGGTAGAGGAAGTTGGAGGCGGGAGGCTAGAGACAGGGACAATGGCTGCCATCAGTGAGTTGGCCAGAGCCTGGAATGCTCTCTGTTGGGCTGCCACGCCAGAGTGAACACCCTCCAGGTATGCATTTGTTTGTTGCAAATGCCCTGCTAGACCCTGGATGGCATTCAGTATGGTTGACTGCCCAACCGAGAGGGATCTCAGGAGGTCAATAGCCTCCTCACTGAGGGCAGCAGGGCTGACTGGGGCAGGGCCTGAGGTGCCTGGGGCGAAGGAGATGCCCACCCTCCTGGGTGAGCGGGCACGGGAAACTCGCTGAGGGGCTGCTGGGAGGGTGTTGCTGGTACGGGGGTGGCGGCTGTACCTGTAGTTGGGGTGGGCACAGAGGTGTCCGCCACCGCCAGGGAGCTTCCATCAGGGGAGGTGTGCGTTTTAGAAGTGACGCAGTGCGACACTGCCAATTTTGAGGCAGGAGCTGCGCTGCGCCACATCTAGTAATTATAGGTTTGCCCATATAGAGAAATCTATTTTTCTGTAGGATGCTACGTCAACCCCAGCTAAATTCATCGAATGTACTTAGCTTTGTGGGATGGCCAGCATAGCGGCCTGGCGAATGCACAATGGCTTGTGTTGCTTTTAACCTTGTAGTTGCAATATTAGAACTATCCATCAGGTGCTAGTTAAGAATTCCTGGATCGCTTACTGGGTTCTAGTAACAGGCCTTGTGGTACTTATAGGGGTTGGCCCAAATGTTAATGCCAGGCTTCTTAAAGCCCTTTCTTAGCAACAACGGAGCTCAGAACACCCTGCATCTGAGCGTCACTTGTGACCACCACCTCCTCCAGTTATTGGCTAGTATTGCTTTTGTTTTTGTTTCTGCCTTTATATTTTACTATGTTGGCTGGGTTGACGGTGCCGCAGATCTTGCCGAATCTCAAGACTCTCAATCTCACGTGCTAAGTGCCCCTCTTACCACCACTTGTTCAGCCTCAATGAGAGCTCAATAAGAAGCATAAAGGGGCCACGCAGTGCTTGGCAAAGGAAATAACCATATTTCGCCACCTTTTTCTTCTGCTGCTGATCTTGTGTCAAGCATTGACTCTGCCAGGCACTGCTAGGGTGGGCTGGGCAGATCACTGCTGTGGGAAACTGGCATCTTGTTGCAGTACCCCCCAACTTTTTGCCTGTTTTTTTAATGCAATTTGGACTGGAGTGCACTGGGATCCTGCAAACCATGTTCCTAGCACCAGTGTTCTTTCCCTAAAACAATGTAAAGGTAATTGGGTATACCGTTAGCTACAACTATAAGTCCCTAGTAAAAGGCTCTTAGCTGCCCAGGGCATGGGATACTAAGGGTAAGTCCCTGAGGGCAGCAGCACTGATTGTGCCACCCTCTAGGGGACATGCATCCTGATGCACTCAGCACTGCCATAGCAGGCTGAGTGTTCTGGTGCAAACTCAACACTCAAACACGACTTGGCACACTACCTGTGTGCCCTGTCCACCATACACTGCATTTACTATGGGTAAGACACCCCTCTGGCAGGCCTTACAGCCCTAAGGCAGGGTGCACCATATTATATGTGAAAGCATTGCTGCATGGCCAATATGCCCCCACTGTGTCCCTGCCAAACCTGGGACATAGAGAGTGAACAGAGCAGCCATTTAAATATATATGCTAGACACTGGTCAACATGAGTTTCCCAGCCACATAATGGCTACTCTGAATCCTGGGTTGTTTGGCATCAAACAGCTCAGAGTGATAAATCCAAACTGGTACCAGTACTGGATTTATTATAAAATGTACCCAGGGGTCACCTTAGAGGTGCCCCCTGCAAAAGCTAACTATCCTGGCATTATTGCTGACTGGTTCCAGCTAGCCTGCCACATCCAGACAGCCAATACACAAACCTTGGGGGACAGCCCTGTCTCTCTGGTTTGTAAAACAATGCCCTTCCTGGGTGGAGGAGCTAACACCCCCTCCCTCAAGAATGTGCACTGACCTGGCAGTGAGCTTCAAAGGGCTACCACCCTTGAAACTCGACCTCCAGACCTGCTGCTAGCAGCAGATAGCCTCCCCTTTTGCAAACCCCACTTTTGGAGGGAGCAAAGGTGGGAAACCACACAAAGGGAAGGGGGAGTGGCCTCACCTTGCATGTACCACCGCTAAGGTTCATTTTCCTCCATTTTGGATGGAAGGAAAAAAGGCAATCAGGTTTAGGGAAGTGATCCTTCCCACAGGAAGTGGTCACTATAAAGGGTGTAGCCACCCAATGGTAAGTGTCCCATTGGACACTACCAGGTTCTCCCTAAAACGCCCACTAAATTCAGTATTTAGAGGACACCCCCAGACAAAGAAATCAGACTCGAAAGGACAAAGAAAAAGACAGCCCCAAAGCAAATGAACTGAGGGCCGGCTGCATCAAAAGAAGATCCAAGACCCTTTCTGCTGTATCTGTTTCCCGACAATCACTGCTGCAGAGGAGCTGACCAAAGGACTGACCTCAAAAGACGCAGAGGACCTCCAGGCTTTGCAAATAGCCCATGATCTCCCTCCTGAGTGGAGGCACCACTCAAAAAAGCAACAGGAAACCAACAACCCACTGAGGGTCACTTCACTGACTGGCCAATAGCTCTGCAACCAGAAGTCACAGCCAGACCCAACGGCACTCTGACAACAGCCCAGACAAGACCTGCAAGTGTGCTAAGTTTGGTGGCATTGTGCTCTCCAGTGGCTGAGTCGTGCCAATACGCCAGGTGCTGGTCAGTGGACGCCGAGAATCAAGTAGCACAACTCCCCCTGTGCTGCAACTGGACAAGGAGGAAGCCCCAGTTGAGGGCCTTCAGGAACATCCTGGACCTCCTGCCAGAGTGCCATCATTGTCCTGTAAGTGACCTTTAAAGAGACTTACCTCCAGCTCTAAAGGCTCCATTGCGCACAGCTCCTGGATCACCAACTCACCATGCATCCGGCCGCCGTGCACCCTGCAATGAGGAACCAGCTGTGCTCCATGGATCCCTGACCCCTTGCGACCTCAACAGCCCAAGGGGACCCCAACGCACCACGTTTAAGTTTGCATACCATCTCCTTTCCCAGGTGGCCCTTCCAAGTGGCCCTGTGGCTGTGCCAAGAGACTTTCCAGCTCTGCTACCGCCAGAATCGGGAGCCGCCAGAGGCTCTCCAGCTGGCACAGTGTGCTCACCGACTACTTTGACCATCCTGCAAAAGAAGAGAGTGGTAACCCAAATGTACGATTGTTAATGCATTTTTTAAAGTGACTGCCTATTGATTCCTATGGTGCCTAATTACGCACAGAAAGACTAACTTTGTTAAAACTTTGAAAAATCATAACTCAGAAAGCACTTAACATATCTTGACCACCTTGGTCTTAAAAATCATATAAAAATCTGAATTATTTTTATAAATTTGGTCTTGAGTTCTTCCTTGAGTGTGTGTGGTGCATGATTGATGCTGTGAGTACAACAAATGCTTAGCACTCCTCCTAGACTGGCCTAACTGCTTGACCAAGCTACCTCAAAAATTGGAGCATTAGGTGATCTGATTTTTGCCTCTGGAAACCAACGTGTGGTTGCCTGAATCCGCTGCACAGTGTGCCTAGTTTTGCACACTACATAGATGGCCAGCCTCCTACAGCTGCTGAATTAAGAGCAGGGCAACAACCTGGGGGGCTGTAGGTCTGTGAGTCTGTGGGTCTATAGGTCCATAGAGGCGAAAGTAAGAGATGATGACTGAGGAGGTGCCTCTAGCGCAGTGGTTTCCAAACGTTTTAATGCCGCTCCACCCCCCAGTGTAAAAATAAAAATCATCTGGCCCCCTTCAGAATTTTTCACAATTGTTCTGTTAAAATGGCAATGTTTAAACAAGTCTAGACTTATTAAAACATTTCAGTTAAGTTATGTAATTTTTTTTAATCCAAGAATTTTTTTCTGCTTAAAACAAAGCACGATTATCCCACATAATACTTCTTTTACCAGAGCTGGCGCCTCCCCAACCCCCCTAGTGGGGCCTACCCCCCAGTTTGGAGACTCCTACTCTAAGAGCACATCACTTCATGAACAAGCAGCAGTTGTACCAGGCCGTACCAGGCCGTATCAGATGTCCTTCCTGTCCTTCATCTCCCTACCGCAGCAGTTGCTGGTTGCGGTTGCAGGCCTTCAATACTGCAACCGTCTTCCCCCCTACAGGCCTCACCACATCAGCGTACCGCATTGCTGGAAACCCCAGGATACGCCGGGATGGGAGAGATGATCTTCCAAGTCTGCGGCAGTGGGGCGCAAGCCACACTGGTGCCACCTCCTCACCGCGGGTCTCTTGCACTCGTACACCCTGAGTCCAGCACTGAAAAGTTCTGACAACGTCCTCCGGTGCTGAAGGAGCTACAGCCCTGCCAAGTATCACACATCAGGCGTGATTCTAATGTATTTCAGTGTGGTGGTCCGCATCACCGCACTGAAATGGAAAATCACACATTATAGCACCCCCCAGCTGTTAAGGGAGTACTATAATGCACAAATCAACTGAGCAGTGCTGGGCTGAGTGTGCTGTGCGCTGCCAGGTCCCGGCCCGCTAAGGCCAAGGGGCTGGTTCTAGCTGTGCTAGCAGCGGCAGTGGAATACTCTGTTACAATGTTTCTAAAACTTAGTTACTAGTGACCAGAGACACACCCACCCACCCCGAGTCGGCTGGCCGACACACGCGCAAAGCTGATGTCAGAGACAGTGAGCGTGCAATCATGCGCCAGAGCATTATTATTGGCTGCGTGTCG
The DNA here is from genome assembly GCF_031143425.1 of Pleurodeles waltl. Taxonomy (NCBI): domain Eukaryota; kingdom Metazoa; phylum Chordata; class Amphibia; order Caudata; family Salamandridae; genus Pleurodeles; species Pleurodeles waltl. The sequence continues at coordinate 1,155,571,040 of NC_090448.1, forward strand.
TTTGGCGGTGCCAGATTCATTGCAAGAAGTTATGCTATGCGTGCAGTGCTGCCTGTGTAGAGGCTGAATGATCCACATCCTCCTACTGGACCCCTCGCTCACTGCAGCAGGAACAGATCAGCTACCAGCGCTCAGCGGGTCACTGCGGCCTGGGCTGTCCGAGCGATGGGAGGGCATGAGCTGCTACGAGCCTTGCCTGTCCCTCATGGCGGCTCCGATTCCAAGCACCATGGGGGTTCCGCTACTCAGCTGCTCTAGTCAGATGCTGGCTCTGGTCTGATGCTCTGACCCCATTTTTGCTAATTTTGTCACAAGGAGAATGCAGCTTCTGTTGACCAATATTTTGGGGAAAAAACTTACCACCTATTATTAGCTTGAGATAACTGCCTGCAGAAACTATTCCAAAAGGTGGTATTAACATATGAAACACAGGTGCAAACGAGCATGGCAAAACAATAGGTCACAGCTCTATAAGGCTGAGCCATTAGCTTTGCCACTACTTTTTCATTGGGAACCTCATTGTACAGTATTGTATTGCATGTACTTGCATTTATATACCACCTAATGCCTTTGGGCCCAGATTTATACTTGCTTTGCGGTGAATTAACGCCATTTCTGTTTTACGCTAACTCAGCACAAACATAACTCCATATTTATATTTTGGCGCTAGACAAGTCTAGCGCCAAAATACTGCAGTTAAAGTCATTTTTTGGATGCGTGAACCTACCTTATGTCAATGAGATGCAAGGTAGGCGTTCCCGTCTAAAACATTACTCTAAGGCCTTAGCGCCTTATTTATCCTCCTGTGCAAAAATGGTGCACAGGAGAGAGGCGGGCCTAAATAATGGCAATAAGCCTGCTTAGCGCCATTATTTAACGCCTGGGTCAAGGAAGGCGTTGGGGGAACTGTGGACCCATTTCCATGATCAAACACCATGGAAAGAGCCCACAGGTGGCCTCCCCAAGCCCCAGGAACAGCCCCTACCACACCAGGGGATGGGGGGACCCCATCCCAGGTAAGTAGAGGTAAGTATTTTAGATTTTTCTTTAAAGTGCCATTGGGGGCCCTGTAATGGGCGCCCCTATATGGCACTGGGTGCAATGGCCATGCCCAGGGGACCCTTGTCCCCTGTGCTGGCCATTGGAGTGGTGGGCATGACTCCTGTCTTTTCTAAGACAGGAATCACGTGGTATGGATGGTTTTGCATCAAGAAATTACGATAGGCTGGTTAGAGTAATGTTTTTTTACTCTAACTAACCTAATGTTATTTTTTGGTGCAAAACCCCCTTTTCCCATACCTCTACCCCCTCCCGGCGTAATCATTTTTTTTTTATGTTAGCCCACCCTTTGTGCTTGATTGCGCCATTCCATTAATGTGCCGCCCGGCTGGAGTCCTGGAATGGCACAAGCCGGCGCTATAGTATAAATATGGGCCTTGGTGAGGTGTTGAAGGCTTTACTTTGAATAGCACACTATTCCAGAATTCAAGGTTAGTTGTTAGTCCAGTCATTAAAGTTAGTCCACTCATTATGGTTCAATATTGGGATTACTCATGTGCTCTTAAGGAAAAAACATTCCATGCAGATGCTCTAGTTTTTTTGTGATAGATTAAATTACTAGGAGTTTGGCGTGATCATTTATTGGGCACTTTGTCCGTTCAAACAAAGAGAGGAATAGGTAGGCTGGTGAGGTGTTCGCCAATTGCAGAAATACAGTAGTAGAGATTAAGGCAGACAGGCATGTGAGTGAGAGGAGGCCATACTCAGAGAGAGGAGACATGCAGAGGCCCAAAGACAAGGAGAGGCTCAACCTGAAGAAAGGAGGTTAATCCATCAAGAGCTGCAATTCATGGTCAATGCTTCATGCAGGGTTTTAGGAATACAGTGAGATGTAGCTTTCTGAGACTGCATGCAGTCTGATGGTGTGAATCTGTGGAAAGAAACAACTTTCTGTAATGCTCTCTGTACTGGGCAGATTGCTTAAACATGTGCAGATCATTTAAACATGATGAGCCCAACCCTTCTGTGTGCCAGTCCTAGGACAGGCTTGGAACCGGTTCTGTATACTGCACAAGGGGCGTGGCACCGACTCCTTTGTTAGGAAAAGTTACATCTAATAATCTTCCCTCACTATTCTAACATTACTGTACTAAAAGGTCTCTCGAACCATTAAAAATGATATATTTGTCATTGGCTGTGACTATCTCGTCAAAACATAGCAATCAGCATTTTCTTTTTGAGGGCAGGGAAGCATAGCCCCCGCTCGCTGTGCAGGCAAAAATAAAATTGCACTGAAAATATTTCATTTACATTTTATTTTTACCTGCGCAGTGCGCACTAGCCCAAAGACATTCTGGGCGTGTCCTCTGCTGCTAGAAGCAGAGGACTATCTCTGCTACCAGTAGGAGCGGACTGGAGCAGTGCCTTGTCTAGGCGCTACAAAGTGCGCATGTTACTTTGGCCAGCTGTTTTGTGCCGGCCAAAGTGACGTGCGCACTTTGAAGCTCTCCACTCAGCTGTCTTAAGACAGAAGGGTGAAGACCTAACACAGGCCTCTCGGGCCTGAAGGAGCGTCGAGCCAAGCTGCTCCATCCAATCCAATCAGCTCTCATGCTGATTAACAGGATGAGAGCAGCGTATGGATTGGTTAGGGGACCTCTTCTGGCATTGGAGAAGGAGAAAAGCACCAAGGAGGACTCACAGCCCATGGGTAAGTGCCATTTTTAAAATGTATATTAAATGTGTAATGCATGTGTGTAATGCATATGTCTGTAATGCATGTATGTGTATAATGTATGTAAGTGTAGTGGTTGTATTTATGCTGTATTTGGTGTTACGGTTTGGACTTTTGGAGGAAAGATGGTTTACTTTTGGGCTTTGGAGGGAAGGGTGAGTTTAGGGGGGAAGTGATGGGGCATTTCACTTGGCCCAACAGTTTCAAAGGGTACAAGCCGCCGCTGCACACAGCCAAATTTGCATTCTTTGTTACTTAATCCCATTCTAGGTTGTTTATTCAGCATTTCAGAGCAACCGCAGATACAAAGGAATCTAGCACTAACATCTCAAGTGTATGTTGTACGTGCTTGTGCGTGGGGTGTGTGTGGTACATGTGCTGTGTGTATGAATGAGCTAGAGTAATGGATGCCTGTGAGATCCTCTTTGGATGCTCTTGAACCGAATCATGCAACATTATGCATGTACACGTATTGGTGACAATAGTGAAACAGGTTTTCTACTGAGTAAATCCCATTTCATGATGGCTGCCAACGCGTGCACATGTGTAGTTAGGCACCACAGCTCTTTTAAGGATAAAAAATAAAAATTAAGTGCACATGAGCCCAAATAAATGAAGTGGGCGTTTTTTAGCTGCCTTCTTCTTGCAAACTAAATAAATATGTAAATATGTAAACAGAAAGTGGGGTCAGGAGCTGGACGGAGAGCAGGGATATGGCCACTGAAGGGTGAGGACGGGAAATCAGCTAAAAAGACACCGGCTGGGGAGGGGCACAGAAACCAAAAGAACTTGAAAGTGAGAACAAGAGGCAAGAAGTGTGGGGTGGTGGGAGAAAGAGGCACGAAGTGGAATAAGACCAGGTAGGCGTGGAATTTGGCAAACCAGGCATTCAGCAGCGCCCGTGGCATGCTGCTAGAAAAAAAATAGGTCCCTTGCAGTTATTTTGTTTAATTAAGCACTCACCAGCATGGAGCTATAGCACCTTCCTCAAAGCCAGGCTACAGGAAGTCCATCACCTACTCAAGCAAGTCCCTGGTGGAGGGTGAGCCACCCCATGTAGAACTTTACCCCAAAAGACATTTATTGTAACATGGCAAGAAAGTGGTGGAATAAAAAGTGCAGCCTTGAATTCCCCTGAGGGGGGACCTGCCATGTGCCCATGTGGGTACCCCCTCAGAGTATGCAGCAGCTTCATGTGAACAGCTCTGGCTCAGGTGGCACCACCTTGGCTGGAGTGCCCAAGAGGACAGCAGGGCAGCATTTAGATGCCCGCTCAGGGGCTTTGTTCGCCATTCCAAAGAACTAGTGCCCGTATTGTGAGCCGGGCTGCACCCGCCAGAGTCCCACAGTGTTAAGCACTTCTCCCCCCAAAAAATCCCTGACAAATTAAGAAAAATACACTCTAAAAAAGAAAGCAAATTCCAAAAACAGAAAAGAAAAGCTGGCGCAATTATCTCTCTGCCATGTACATTTGCATGCCAGGATCTGTGCCCAGGAAGCTCTTTGTGTTAGAGGCCACTCTCTGCCAACTCCTCTGCTACAAACTCACAACACTTTCCTTGCAATGGGCTAATTGGCAGGAGCTGCCAATCTGCAGCTCGTCCCCACCAGATGCCAGTGGCGCGGGCATCGTGGAGCCCTCTTTATTCAGATTCACACCGCGGCTCATGGAGAGGGGACTGGGTGCTAGGATCACCGTTTGTACTCGCGCCTTCCTCGCCTTCTTATTACAAAAATAATAACATCAAGGATACCAATAACATTATCATTATTATAAAAATTATCCTTATTAATATTATTATTATTATTATTATTATTATCATTGTTACAATTATTGTTATTATCACCGTTAATAATAATAATGATGATAAGAATTTTCATTGTTATTATTATTATTAATAATAATAATAGCAACATTAATGATAATAGTACAAATGCATTTAAAAAAACGTATTGTTAGTATTATTAGTGTTATCATTATTATTATTATTATTATTTCTACCATGCAGTTGTTGTTAACGTTATTGTTATTGTTATTATTACATTAATAATACCATTATTTGTATTGTCATTGTCACCATTGCTTTTGCAAACTTGATTGTTAACCATTGCTTTAATTTCTTTTATTATTGATATTATCATTTAAATGTGTCTTCTTCCTTGTGTTCTTCTAATTACCTTTATAATAACAACAATAATAATAATGATACTGCTACTACTACTACTAATAATAATAATACTAATAATAAACATTATTATCATTGTTATTATTATTGTTATTATCAAATTACTTTAGTGCTTGCGATGGAGGCAATAAAGCAAACAATAGCATGGATATAATAAAAGTAACAATAATTTTAACAACCACCACAATAATGATAATAACAGTAATAATATTAATAATAATGATAGCAATAGTAATATTAATAGTAATAATAATAATAATAATAATAATAATAATAGTAATAAAAATAGTAACAATAATAATAATGATAATAATAATAACAATAATATTAATAATAATAATAATAATAATAATAATAGTGTTGTTATTATTATTATTGTTATTAATGTTGTTGTTATTGTTGTTGTTGCCATCATTGCTGTTGCTGTTATCATCACTATTGTTGTTGTTATTAATGTTCTTTGTATTAAGCACTTTGCGTGTAATGTTGCGTATGAGTGAGGTACCTCAGGTCCTGAGTACACAACGCCGCTGGGTTGGGCTTTCGCCGGATGATCTCTTAACACAAGTTCTCTGTAGCCACTTAGGTTCTATCTCCGTTGCGGCAGAGGTATGTTGCAGATCTGCAGCTCGCAGCACAGTCTTGAGAGATTAAGGTAAAGCTGTGATCTTTAGCTAGGTGGTGTGTAGAATGGCTATTCATAAATAAAGTTTTGCATGAAGGTCTCATGAGCCTGGGTCAACTTTGGCAGGTCCAGTCTGTGGCCTGGCTGAGGTTGTCTTTCTGATTTCCTAGGAGTTATCGCACTTTCTCAAAATGTTTGCCCAAAATGCAAACTGCCCGGTTTTTTACAGTGTATTTGATTATACAAATGTGTGACTATTACAATGCTTAAAATGATGTGAGGTACATTTATAATACTTTATATCAGCATATTGTTATCAATGTCTAATCAGGGGTGAATCTGTAAAAAACAAAAAACAAGGCCAGGGGCCCAGAGTTTTTCTCTTTTCTGAGGAGCCCACTTCTTGCAGCCGAATGCCCAGCCGGCGGGTACCAAGGCTGTTTACTGTTCATTTCACTTCGCGCCGCTTTCATCCTCCACCACACACAACCTCCAGGTCTTGTTATCTCACAGGTGGAGGTTCTGTTCTTTATCCCTGCTTTCTCCCTCTCTCACTGTGTTTCTGCCTTTCTTTTCATCCTTCTTTCTTCTCTTAAGACTTTCTCTCTTATGCTCTGGGTCAAAATCCTTGATGCAAAATAAGTCCCAGTCCCCAAAAACGAACTCTGGTGCCCACCACCTGCACCTCCACCAATATTTAAGCCCTAGCTAGATGTGTCCCAGAGTTGGGATGATGGACCGAATGTCCTCGTACCTAAATGAATACAAAATGAATTGATCACTAGCATTGTCACCACCGTTCAGTCTCGAAGTCAGTCCTTAAATATGGTGATTGGCTCTGCCAGAGTGTAGACAATAATCATTGATTCTGCCATTGCACATTGACTAAGGCCATCAACAAGGCTTGAGCTTTACAACATCTGTCAAGATTTACAAATGCAAGTGATTTCCATTTTTAGAGAGTTCAATGCGCGACCACCCTTTTTTAGCTACCCGTACTATCAGAGGAGCCGTAACGACCAACGAATCAATGAGATTTCGTTTTCAATGATCTGTGTAGCTAAGCGTAGTAAATCTATATATACTTACCTGTCTTATCTTGGTTGTTGATTTTTTGGTTTCCATAACCTGATAATATGAGATTTTGCACTGGATAATCCCTACCTACACTGTCACAAATTCTCACAATTGCTTTGCACCTGGATTTTGGATAACATTTTTAATTACTGGGATTTTGCTGCATACTTCGGAAAGTAAAAGCAGTAATCAATCTCTATCCAGGCTGTTTAAAAAGATGCATATTTTGAAACCTGTGGTTCCGATTCCATAACTATTTATGAGTTTGGGCAGTAACTACAGGAGTTTCTTTTACACACACACATATCTTTGGGAATCAGAACTGAAGCATACAGCTGCCTTTGTAAGAGAGTTCACAGTGCTTTCTATATGTCCCAATTGTATATGATTTTTCCCTGAATATTCCCATTTTATTCTCATTTTAGATGTTTTGAGGCCAGTTCACACAGACATGTATGGGTGCTGCATGAGTACCACTTGACGCACTCCTAAATGCCTTCGTAAATCAGCACCATGTGCATTTGTTGCAGGGAATAACGCATACTAAGAGGGATCCAACAATGGGGTCTTTTTTCCAAACATTTCATGTTCTGTTTCTCGCAGGCGACGGGCACAAAGGAGCCTGAGTGACAAAGAGGAACGAGCAGAGTTTCTGTTCATCCAACTTTCATTAATGTGGGAACACTGCTTATTTGGAGGAAAGCGACTGAGCGCTCCCCATTTTTGGAATTTTGCTTGCAGACACTTTGCTTGTCACGTATGAACTCTGCTTTAATAGAGTTTGCTAATATATTTTCGCCAAGAGCATGGTTCTGTCTAGAAAATTAAAGGGACGATTCACAAAAACATTTATAAGTATGCGAAGAAGTGTGTAGGAAGAACTGTTACTTTAGCCAGGGCAGGCTTTTGGGCGGTGCAATCGGCGAAGATGCACCTGGCACTGAGCTCAGGGGTGCTGTGTTTAGAGATAACTCATGGGTTCAAAATCATCTGCTGCAGAGTTCCTTGTGTGTCCAGCAGTTTTCAGGCACAGTAAAAATGTCCCGATAATTCTGGAGATTACTGTTCCTGCTGGAAAGAGATAATAGGTTCGTCTAGCGGCAATTTTGACTCAACATAAAAAAGCACTGAGGGTTAATATGCCGGGTAAAAAGATCGTGCACCATGCAGATCACAGAACTGTATTTTATATGGATAGCTCCTTGGAATAATGCTTTTGTCAGAGAAATCCTTTTGTTGCTTTCAGTTTATAAATGATTACCGTCATAATTTAGCACAGTGACCTATGAACTTTCATCAAAGAGTTGCATGAAAACTGCATGCTATAGGTTAGAACGTTATTTTTGTCCCCCAGTCTTACACTTTCTATACCTAATGTTGCTAAAAAGGGTTTGTTTAGGTAGAAATACATTCTTATTAGTAAAGCCAACACCAACCAGAATTTTAAAATGAATAAAATGTGTGTGAGCGAGAAGCTAAGGAGAGAAGAGGGACAGTTAGTGAGGGAACCCATGGAGAAGAAGGTCACGGGGGGTGTGCCAAAGAAGGCTGTCGCACAGGGCACCTCCATCGCTAAATCTGGCCCTGACTGTAGTCCTCTCTCACCTACCCTGATGCTCCTTTGTGAATTTGCCGACAGGTCCAACTCCCTATCAGTAAAAATGAAAGGAGGGCAAGGTCCTTTCCATTTGTACTAATTGTATATAAATATTCCCATCTTATTCCCATTTTAGATGTTTTAGGGCCAGTGCCCAAAGACATGTAAAAATACTACAAGTGAACCTACTTAGGTTATTTTATGTGCGTTTGTACCTCAAAACTGCTTGCCTCTGCTGTGCTCATGTTAACATGCAGATCCTCCAAGTTTTCACCTATTTAAATTCCACAAACCCTAGCATTAATAAGTGTAACTGGGGTGTCCAGTAGAGGTCAAGGAGGATCAGAGCCATGATAGACTTTCAGGATAGGTACATAAAATAAGTTTTCCTGGATTTTGTTTTTATTGAAATCATTTGCAGAGCCAGAGGTTAGCCTGAAAATAAGCATAGACTGTTTCCTCTCCCTGCCCTAGATTGGACACCCCTGGCTACAAAATTTGCAATTTCCCCACATAACACCTGTTTCACATGGCGTTTTTTATGAGTAGATATGTTTAAAAGGAGAAATAGATGCATCTTTATCATGTATGCCACAACCTCACCTGCTTCAGCGGCATATGTATCCTGAAGCCAGAGGCCTGGTTGAGCTTGACAAGCATAGGCCAGTCGAACCAGACTGTGGACAACTCATGTAGGATCTCTGACATCAGCAGGGCCCATTAACATTGAGCACAACTTTAATGAACTGTTGCCCAGGTTGCTGTTAGTCCAGCAAGATGTTGATGGAACTGCCAAGAATCCTGAAAAATCTTGCTAGGACTATCACAGATTTTGGAGGGACTAGATTAGATCCGAGGTGAACAAACCAATTCTCATAGGGGCTATGATTGAAAACCTTGCTAGTTGGTCTGTCTTTGCAAAGAAACTTCAGAAAAGTGCTTCAAAGCTGAGAACCCGTATAGGTAGCCCTCCCAAGAACCAGGCGACCATCAGCCCATCGCTGTTGTTTTGATTAACCAGTAATTCTTCAGGAACCTATATCGGTGGCACTGGTGGTCACAGAACACTAGACCACAGCAAGATGAAGAAAGAACAGTGCACGGAGGGACAACGTAAACTCAGATCAGATCAGTGGAAAGGCTAAGACAGTGAAGGTACCTACAGAGCTAAGAGAAAGTAACAGGGCCTCAAGGAGTGGAGAGACCCTAGGAGGCTGTCAACACTGACAGGCATTGAGAGAACCTCAAAGAGTGAAAGACCGTAGAAAGGTCACAGCAAGGAAACAGAAACAGGGCACAGCAAGACTCCAGAGTTGCATTCAGCCAGCTAAGAGGGCCATTGTCTAATCAGATATACCAAAATGCACGCCAATGCTCTGAAAGCAAGAGCTAGACGCACCAAAACAAGCGCATAGACTGATGTAAGGCAGTGTGGCACAGGCTGATGGAGAAGTTCTTCAACTCTTCCAGCGCGTGATTCAGGATCGGGTGGGAATATAGCATCATTTCATCATTTCACTTGTAGGACCGTTGACTGCATCCTATAGAACCTATGTAATATGTCTTTACTCTGTCAATAGAACCTCAAAGAAGATACATTGAGCCTGATTTACAGTGCAGTGGAAGTGTACTCTGTTGCAAGGTTGATGGAGTGTCCTTTCTGCCGTACTGATAGTCGGTCAGTCCACCCCCTTTAGAGCCGGGCGGGCCTTCAGGATGTCAGCGACCAGGACTTTTCCATCTCTGCCGCTGACATGCATTTCCGATGGCTTGTTAGAGTAAAAGTCATTGGAGGTTTTCCCATTGGTCTGCCCCTACTGAAAATGAGCAATGACACCTAAAAGGTGGCGGTAAGTCAAATCAAAAATATTTTAATGACTTCTATGCCGTGGGAGAGATCTCCTATGGTGAGGGGGGACATTTTTTTTATTTTCAAAAAGAAAATCCCACTTTGTTACTTTGCCTTCAGAAATAAAAAAAAGATATTGAAAGCGGGCAGGGTGGCTCTGTCATGTTGACGGAGATGTTGGAGCACTCTTTGATTGCATTGACAAGTACAGACGTGGTGGCTGTTCTTGCCAATGTAAGATGTCTGATGGGCCAATGGACATCTTTAAATATGGCGGGTGGAGTACCCTTAGCATGGCGGTCATAAAGTGCTTCTCCATGCTGATGGAATATACTCTGTCTGATTCGCTCTAATTTAAGCCCAAATTATCTTACAAACTGTGAACCAGTCTCTTTTTTCCCTCCCACTCCCCTTCCCACAGACCTTTTTCAGATGAAAAGTGGGTAGATGGGGATATGGGAGCAGACACCTCACAGCTCTTGTGGACACAACTAGATCCTGGCAGGTTAAACTAATATTTTACCTGGATTATGGTAAATGCTGTACGAATCAGTCCCTCCAGCGATTATGTTTGAAGTTTTCTCTGGGTGCTCATGGGTTTCATGTAAAAACATATACTGCAGAAACATCTTCTGCAAGAACACAGACCGAGAAAGGCTCAACCTTGCGCAGACATCTCCCTGCAAAAACAGGTTGGCCTGTATTTTATTCATATCTTAAGCCAAGTTCACTTCGCTATTATTTTAGAGCTAGGTCAATTCCTTTTTTGAACTTCAGTTCTTGCACATTTGCGGGCAAGAGCTTGATATTGGAAACTGGGTAAAAGTTTCATTTTTTATTGAGATATTTCAGCACATGCTCGAGATTTTGGTAGTCTGTTTTGAGTCGATGTTCTTGCAGCCATGTTTTTACATCAGGTAAGGTCTAGGCCTCCTCGTCTTTGGACTGGACCTATCTACCTCTTATGTTGAACAGGAGCAGCTTTATAAACAACCACACCCAGGAGATGAATGATGCTGCTCCTCTTATGACAGGAACCAGGAGATCTCGTTGTATCACCCGAGTACTCGCACCCTGGACTTGCTTCTCATAGAAGCAAGCAGCAGATTTAAATTGACCTACTTAGTCCATGAACCTACCATTCCGGCTCTCCAAGCAGTCTGGACGGTAAGCTAACCATCTTGGGTAAAACATCACTGCTTCAGGTCCAGACCTCTTAATTTTAGAAGTACCACCCTTCAAGAAATGAAAGGCCTTCAGGCAATCCCTTTCAGGGACTGACCTAGAGTCTGTAGCTCACCCCTCCCAGTGCTTAATTTTAGCCAGTGGTTTCCAGTGCTTGGCACCTGCACTTAATTGCCAACACTGACTCTTTTGACAGTCTGACACATGGTGGCGCTGTTTGTTTTATTTAGAGATGTTCACAAGAACAATTGTTTATTAATTTGATATATGTTAAAAATGACTAATACCTGCAACCCAAGCCATTCTTATAGGTTTCGGGGCCTGGAATGATTTGAATTGTCACACTTGTAGCAGTTTGATGGTTTGTAGTAGTATTGATACTGCCATTGCCAGAGCTGGCAGAGGCAACGGTGCAGAGGGATCCTGACGCGGGCCCTGGCACTTCTTATTTTACAAATTAACCACAGCCCCCTCCCCCATCAGTCCAATGTACTCCAGCCCTTCAGGCACTGAGGTGCTATTATTGCAACCACGGTTCCAGATCTGTGTGTGCGCCTGGTGCACAGCTCGTATCTCAAGCGCTAGACCCGTGGATCAGTGCTTAATTTGTAAATAACAAGGTACCGGTGCCCAAAGCTCTCCTCTTAAACACGCGGCTGCTGCAATTAAATGTGGGAAACCGGAATACTGAGGCAGCGTAATCCTGAAGCCATCTCGGGCCTCTTCAATCCATTTAAAGCCACTCCCTGCCCCTTCAGTTTACTCTGGCAGCTTTCTACTTTCTCCCTTTGTGACGATTTTTCGTTTTTCTCTTCTTCCGTCTTTCCCAAATGTGTCTTTTGCTCGCAGTGAAGGCTTGAGGCATAAGAAAAAGCTCCGGCCCTCAAAAATAAGAGCCGGTGCTCCGCAACGGAAACAACAAGCACAAATTAAGCACTGCCGTGGATGAGAAAAACCACAAATAGAGATTGCAGTGTTCCTCTGCTGAGATAATCGTAGGTGGATTCGGGCCCTGCATCCCAGGTGCTGTGACGTCACTCCACAGACCACCCACAATCTCTGACTGCACTCATGGGAATACATTTTTTATTTTATTCTGGATGCCTCTTCTTATAGAGTATTTCCTCGTATGTTTTCTACTGTTTCTTCCGTTTTGGACGTGCACATAATAGGATTCTCCTTTCAAGTGCTGCTATCTCTCCTCCACTGCTGAATGTTCTCTGTGTTCAAACTTTAGACTTTGGAATACTTGTCAGAGTGCCCTGATGCCCTGATGGGTTCTGTGAACACCATAAAAACCGCACATGAATAAAAGAAATGAAATACTCCATAAAGACCTCCCTAAACAAGGGCCAGCAAGGGTCAAACACACACCGGAAGCAGGGGCCACAGGCCTTGCACACCACGTGATGTCCCTGCAGGTCAGGTGCAGTGCGTTTTCTCCCTCGCTCCTTCATGGCGCTTTACTTTTTTTTGTACTTTGTCCTCTCGGCAGAATGATCAGACGCGTGCCAAGAGCCCCCCGCGCCTTCTCCGGGATTTCCAGGCTGTTTCACAAGTTTGGGGCGAAGGGCTGTTTCCCAGCAGGCTGCGGCTGGGACTGGCGCGTGACGCTGACAGGCTGCTATTGTGCTGCGGGTCCTCAGATGGCGCCTGTTGAAGCCTCTCCAGCGCCCATGCAAATGCGCTTTTCACTCGCGCAGGACCATCGGTTCGCTGGAGGGGATTATTTATTCATGTCTCCCTGCTGATCTGGGAGGATAGCTGCTCTGGTAGCTTGTGTTTTCTTCTACTATGTCAAGTCACGTCTATGGCTTCTAGGCGCTTCTGCTAGGCGGATCCACTGATAACAATAGTGATTGTTAACAGGCGCCTCGCTCTGGAAGAGCCCCGTTTTTAGTAAATTACCAAAGGGCCAAGATGGACATCCAGGGTTGGGATTGCTCTACTCAGATTGTTTGCACTGACTTTATAGCGCTCATTAGTTTGTTTCAATGGTTTGGAAATCGAAGGAGTAACGTTTCCAATGATCTGAAGGTCTGCAAAGGAGCACAATTAATTTTCTGGTCTACCCACACGTGGAGAGCCTTACCAAAATAATAATAAAAAAAATGACAAATACATAGGGCCAGATCCACAAAGGTTTAGCGTTGGGTTAGAGTTACTTTTTTAATGCTGTGGGATAAACAAACCAACGTAAATTGGTATTTGTGTTGGTTTGAATGGAAAAGTAACGCAAAGCAGCGCCAGAGGGGTATTACATGGGTGTACATGGGTGTTTCCATGCAACCACCCATGCTTTTTGTCGTGAAACCCTATCTAATAACATTAGTAGACCGGGTTTAGAGCCAAAAATTAATGCGGCTGAAAAGCAGCCATTAAAAGGAGAAATGTTTTCATTTCTCCTTGCTTTTCTGACCTTGCATGCGTGCTGCACGGTGCAACAAACATGCAAGGTAGGACAAGTTTTAAAGTGTGTCTAAGCACAGTATTTTTTACTGGAAGGTTACCCTTCCAGTGCAAAACCTATGCAAGACTCACGCACACACCCTAGCACTATAGCGTTAAGGTGTGTGTGAGGCACTCAGCAGCAGAAACCTACCCACCAGTGCTAGAGAGAGGGGATGAGAGTGCCATATCTCTGTGAATCTATCAGGGTCGGCTTCTCTGCAATGGCGGAGGAGCATCGCCCCACTGGCTAAGAGCCGGCAGCAGGAAAATAAAACAATACTTGAATATTGTTTTATTTTTCTGCTGCTGGCTTAGCCAGTATGCGAATAGAGAGGCGGAGCTGGGCCACAGGAGGTGGGAGGGGGGATGAGTAAGAGCACTAAATGCGCATGTGTGTTTGGACGGCATAAGACAGGTGTCCAAACTCATATGCACACTTAGGTTTCTCTAGCCCGGCTGTGTACACAGCTGGGCTGGAGAAACTTCACAAGTCCCAGGGTTGTGTCTGAGCAGCAGTCCGAGCCGCTCATACCAATCCTGATACTGCTCTCATGCTAGCTTCAGCATGAAAGCAGCACCAGGATTGCTGGGGACACCAGAACAGGAAAGGAGGACGAGCAAGGCAGCAGGAGAGGATGATGGTGGCGATGAACGGTAAGTTGTTTTTTCACAAAAATGTATTAACCACCCCCCTGCCTCGTCGTCTCCCTTGCCCCTCCCCTTGATATTTGTGGCAGCCGCTGCTGGGATATGGTGCTCTCTGGCTCTCCCTCTGTCACGCAATGCAGTTTAGTATCTTTGCGTGTTGGGCTGCGTTGACTGACAGCTTTGTGGCTCTGACATAGTGCTTTAAAATACTTTGTGCAAAATTCAGAGATTTGTGAAGTTGCCAAACTTCACTAAACTTTTATGGCATGTGAACTTTCATATAAACAAAATATTGTGGCGGGGGGTTCACTCCTAACATTTTTGTGCAATAATGTTTTAGCAAATTGTAAGATTTGTATATTTTGCGTCCTGCAGAGGCCTACACTTTGTAGGATTTTTCAAGTGATTTAAAAAAAATCTTTAATGTCGTGCAGATGGCAGAGTTACTAAACAAGCATTGGCAAAGCTAATATATGTATAAAGTGCGTGGTTAGTGCGCTATCACTTGCAAACACAGGTGTGCACAAATGGTATTTGCATGCATCACCATGTTAAAGCCAGATCGACTGGCTTTGCCAATGAAGTTGTCAGTAGAGTGAAAAAGATTTTCAGTGTTCTAAGCTAAATTATATGTTTCCATTTGGCTACCATTTTCTGCTAGCAGCAGTGCCCCCCATTAGGCCATTTAGTGAGATTTGGCACCTTCTGGGGGCTGGGTGCACTGGCATCCACGGTCGGACTAAGACAGAAAATAGGCCAAGGTGCCAAAATAATAGTGGCCCCTATTACTGAATTGGATAGCTAATAAAAGTGGCCTATGCTTGCAAATTGGGGCAGCTTTGAACTGGTAAAGACATGTTGAATTAGTGTTTTACGTGGAGTAGAAGCCTGCGTGGATTGGAACTTGCTGTAGGCAATGTTCATTTTAATATCAGGAAATTCATGAGTAAAAACCAACAAATCATAACACAGACCCACAAACAGCCAAAATAATCGGCCCACTACCTGACCTGTCAGACCAGCCAATCGGGCAAGACTATGCAACAAATATAAAAGAAAACATTGCACCTAAAGGTGTTGGTGAATTGCTTGCAATGAAATTATACATTAAAAGAAAGAACTAGCTCATTAATTTTAATAGAAAAATGTGGGTGCTTCCTAAAATGCTGGTGTACATAAAACAGGTGTAGAAACTCTTTTTAGTTAAAAAACACACATCACCGGAAAGCCCTGTAGAAACCCCAGCAGACTGATTTGTGAATGACTGAAGTGCACCCCTGTATAAGCACCCCCACCGGCACCTCTGCAAGACCCAAAGGGCTGAGGCTGGGAGTTTTGAATGTAAAGGAGTCAGTGTACATGCACCTCCCTCCTTAAGATACAGGCAGGATGAAGGCCCACCCTTTCCCTTCTTACCCTTCTCCAAACCCCCTCCATACAATGAACTACAGCACACAGCTGGCTGATACCTCACTGAGTGCACTGCTGTGAATGATGGCACAGAGGGGACAATGGGAGCTGCTAAGTTAAAACTGGATAAAGCCCCAGCAAAATGGACTTCCACCCATGGGATGTGCCACCAGCAAAATGGACTTCCACCCATGAGATGTGCCACCAGCAAAATGGACGTCCACCCATGTGATGTGCCACCAGCAAAATGGACTTCCACCCATGAGATGTGCCACTAGCAAAATGGACTTCCACCCATGGGATGTGCCACCAGCAAAATGGACTTCCACCCATGAGATGTGCCACCAGCAAAATGGACGTCCACCCATGTGATGTGCCACCAGCAACCCATGTGATGCGCCACCAGCAAAATGGACTTCCACCCATGAGATGTGCCACCAGCAAAATGGACTTCCACCCATGAGATGTGCCACTAGCAAAATGGACGTCCACCCATGTGATGTGCCACCAGCAAAATGGACTTCCACCCATGAGATGTGCCACCAGCAAAATGGACTTCCACCCATGAGATGTGCCACCAGCAAAATGGACTTCCACCCATGTGATGTGCCACCAGCAAAATGGACTTCCACCCATGAGATGTGCCACCAGCAAAATGGACTTCCACCCATGTGATATGCCACCACCACAAAAGAGCGCGTACAGGTATAAAGAAGATAGGTTTAAGTGCGCAAGCTGTGAGGATAAGAAATATATTTCAGAAGAAAGTACATTTGATGTTGAATAACCTTAATAAACAATTGGTAGATCAGACACATAAATCCCACCCAGAATAACAAACAACATTTCTGATTTAGTATGAAGCAGTTATGAAACAAAAACAGGAGTTTCAGGTGCGGGGATTGAAAGACACCCACAGGAAACTGAGATACCAAATTAGCAACTTCAGGAACAACGGTAGGGCTTGTGCCTCTACTTTGCTGTGTCCTCTTATATTATTCCCCAAATCAATATCAAGCACTCCTGAGACTATAGAAAAAAATAGGAAGTGCACATACTAGGGGGCATATGTACAAAATAATGGCGCATCGGTCCCGATGCACCACTTTTCATGTGCTCCCCCGCCCAACCTAACGACAGCATGGTTGCACCATATGTACAATACGGCTCACCATGGCAGTCGTTAGGACAAAAGCGGAAATATTTTTTGGTGCTATTGTGCCACTTTGCGGCACCAGCGTCAAAAATTTTACACTAGAGCAGCAAAGCACAGGGAGGCCGATTGATTAAAATGGGTGCATCATTTTAACGCATGCTCTGATCAGGCATCAAAAATGACGGAAAAAATGGTGCAGTAAAAAGTTATACATTTCACTGGGCCATTTTTTCGGGCATCCTTGCATCAAAACGCCCCGCCTTGCATACATTATGCCTCACGCAGGCATATTGTGGTGCAAGGGTTTACAAAGTGGCACAATGCAAGCATTGTGCCATTTTGTAAATATGGCACGGGAGAAAGGCCTCCTAACACTGGCTTAGCATTGAAAAAACTTATGCTAGGGTGGCACAAGGTGGCACTAGGGGCTCGCAAATATGTCCCTAGATGTTCTGAGTTTCCCTATATTACCCAGAGATTCCGAGAGTGCACCAAAAGGCAGTCTCGGGAGCAGGTCAGCTGTGGTCTAGCTAGAGGGGCACAGGCGAAGCAAGGAAGTGCAGTGAGCATGGTAAGCCAGGTGAATTGATGCACGTGACTGCGTGACTGATTCAAGACCTGTTAGGTCTGAATTGATAACCTCCGAGTTATCCTCACTACCTCTCTTGGGAAAAACGATTGATGCAGACATTTCTAATATGCGTGTTTCTCGCTACATTATCAATCCCCTGTCCATGGGCCCTATTACGAGCCTGGCGGTCCCAAAACCACCAGACTCACGGTGGAAATCGGACCACCGCAGCTGAGACGGTCCAACCCCCACATTACGACCTTGGCGGTTGGATCGCCGTTTCCCTCAGGATCTTTCATCCCTACCGGATGATGGCGCTCGTGGTTGGAATCAGCCAGGGCAGTGCTGAAGTAAACACAACGATGCTGATTACAACCATGTTGTCCACCCGCCTTTTCGTGGCAGTTCAATTGCCATGAAAAAGCTGGCAGAGAACAAGTGCTGGGGGCCACAGGGGGGCCCCTGCAGGGGTCTCCTCCCCAGCACCGTTGGAATGCGCACTGTCTGCTAAGTAGACAGTACACATTCCGAGGGTGCTAGGGGCCTCTTGTATGACGACATTGGACTCGGCATGTGGAGGCGAATCCAATGGCTCCGCATGTTTTCCACTGGCCAGCCCAGTGGAAAATTCGTAATGGGCCCGGTGGGGAGCCTGTCGGCACCGTGGTGGTCTCCTCATCAGGAGTTTGGCAGTCATGTTTTTCCGACCGCCAAACTCGTAATCAGCCCCTGTCTTTTGGTCCAATTACTGACCGACATGCCATGCACTTAAGCCCTATCTTACCCGTGAACCTCCTAGGGAGCTCTCTCTTGTGTAAACTGAAAAGTACTGTTTATTATACCTGCAATGGTGTCTATTTGAATGTCCCCACGGAAAAAGGAAATATTTTCCTTGAGGACCTGAGTGAGAGCAAAGGTTTATGTGAAACTGATGCTACTGTCCAATGTTTACCTCAATCAGCATTTGATGTCCTTGACCAAGTTCCTTCTACTCGGTAGCCTGAACATGCTAATGGTGTAGGTTGTGTTTTAGCCACTGAAGCTGTTATGACCCCACGGAAAAGCTTCCCCTGAATACCTCAATATCCAACATGCCCTGAGCCCGATAAGGGGATTCGCCTTTTCGTTGCTGCTTTGCTGAAACAAGGGGCTTTGCTGCCTATTGCAAACATTTGCAACACTCCTATTTTACTGATGAAAAGCTTGTGCAAGATTTATGTGCCATTCACGCTGTTGTACTTACAAGTCTTTCTGTTGTACCAATTTGTGCTGCCGTTCTGGTATGTAACCCCGCAACGTCTTCATGGTTCTTGCTGTAGATTTGGGCTCTGTTTCATTTTCCCTTCTACAGTAGTTCACCCTGATAGACAATATATTTTGCTTTCTCATGGGCCTAACTGGCCACTCTTCTATTTCTCCACCCTTCTAATTTTTCACAGGCCGTCAAGAAAAGATTTGTGTACACACAATCGTCCCAGAAGAGTCTACACTGGTTCAATATATTGGCGATTTGTTGATTGATTCTAGCTCATTGGACCAAGGTTGTGTCGATTCTCTGCATCTGTTGACTGAATTAGCTAAAAAGGGGCATCAAATATCTAATGAGAGTTTGCAATTTTGTCATCCCCATGTTCGATATTTAAGTCACCCTATCTCAGTGGGAAACTGGCACCTGTCTGCTGATCACATCAAAACTATCTATAGGCCACCCAGACCCTTATGCTTCTAGGATAAGCCCACAATTGTGAATAGTGGGGCTATGTAGGCACTGGATTGTGCTAGCATTGTTAAACCATTGCAAGATATTGTTAAGAAGGACACACCTGAATCTTTGCCTTGGACCAAGGATACAGAACAAGCATTTTCATCTTTGAAACAAGCATTGACTTCTACACCTGTATTAGCATTACCTGATTATGCCAAACCTTTCAAGGTGTATTGCCATGAGAGATGCTCTGGTTTAAGATCATGGTGTCAAGAAGAAACCTACTGCCTATTAACCCTTTGCTCTTCATGCAGTAGCAGCAGGGCTAGGACTAGCGTCAATTTTCACAGTAGCTGTTCCTGTATCGTTATTGGCCACTAAAACTCAGAACCTTCCCATGTCGAGGTTGTTAAGATATGAAATATTGTTGCTTTCGTCTTGACATACGACGTAGGTATGATGTTCTGAGCTCTCCTTCTCGTTTCTTCGTAGCCCTCAGTGGGGAACCACATGATTGTATTCTGTCCCGCCAGCACAGAAACCGTGATAACCACTGATTCTAAGTAGACATTTCTAGGTTTGGACACCTCTGGATGCAGGGAATGTTCTTCCCCTCTGTGGGTTCCCTTATTAATTCTGGGTCTTGCGTAAAAGGTGTGCTTGACGCTTTTCAGGTACTTTGCACAACTGCTATTTGTCAAATGAGCCGCACATCAATCCACCCAGGACAAGGTGCTCAGAGGTAATGGCTTTGCTGATCAAACTGCCACCAGTGTTGCATTGTCCCCTAAATCTGAGGTTACTCTGTCCCAAGCTATTGATCCTCTTATGTAAAAGACCTTGCTGCTGAGTTCCTAGAATGATCTTCTGACACTAAAAAGAATGTATGAGAGAAATACAATTGTAAAAAAAAACTTCTTGGAGAGTGGAAGAACAAACAGGGGAGTGTGGTCGTTTCAGAGTTTTGCTCCAAAATATAGTCCGATTATACTACTGTGTTGCCCTATCAGTTGAGGCAGTGGCATGAAACATACTGCAGATACCCAGAGGTTTGCCCTTTCTTTCCCTCCCAATGCTCAACAGTATTACCACACATGTGCCATTTGCCAGGTCATCAATGTAGGAAAAGGTGACAAGGACACCTCTGCTGCCCACCCACCTCCATGGGGACCCTTTGCCCATATACAAAGATTTTATTCAGATGCCTCAATGCTCTTCTCATGTGTATGTTGGAGTTCTAGCCCGCAGGTTGTCTGGATGAATCAAAGAATACCCATGTGCCTGAGCTGACATTATCACTTTTGCTAACCAACTACTCAGTCACTTCATCCCAAGGTCCAGAATACTTCTCCAGATTGGAACTGACCAAGGTGCCTACATTGTAACGGTAAACTTCACACTTGTAGAGCACACTACTCACCTGTTAGGGTCTCAAGGCGCTGTACGCATACCGCTGTGGAACCCCTCCTGGCTTTTCCCTGTGAGGCACCCATTCCTGGACAGCCCCAGGGTGAAGCCAGGCATCCAAGCGCTGGAAGGGCTGTTGTGAAGATTAAGCAAGCTATTGCCCAGAGTGGGACCCATTAATTAGATTAGGCACCAAGGCAAGAATTATCTGGTCCAAGGGAATTGAGCCCAAGACCCACCAAGGTGGGGAATTGAACCCTGGTCCCAGGCCAGATCTCTGCATCAGGGTCTGTCGCTCTAACCATTGTGCCACACTTCTCCATTGTTTCATCTGTAGTTCAGGAACTGTGTGAAGCTTTAGGGATCAAACAGTATTTCTATTGTGCTTACCACCCTGAGTCCTCTGGAATGTAACAGAATGTTGAAAACAAATTATCAAAAGCTTGTGCAGTAATTGAGCTTAAGTGGATTGATACTCTACTCTTGGCACTCTGGTCAAATCGATTCACCTCTAACCAAAAGACTTTAGGCCTGATTTAGAGTTTGGTGGAGGGGTTACTCCATCACAACGATGACGGATACAGTGTATGCTGAAATATAAATCCCGTAGGATGTAATAGGATTAATATTTTGGTGGACGGGGTATCCTTCACAGTTGTGATGGAGTAACCCCACCGCCAAACTTCAAATCAGGCCCTAAATGGGGTGTATATGAGATCATTCGAGGGCTTCCTCTGCTACTTTCCGTCAGTCCTCCAGTGTCCACAGCTTTGCTTGATTCACTGCGGTGAAGCGCCGTAGGCTGCCTTCCTGGATGCATGCATCCCACTGCAAGCACACCACAGAACCAAGAACTGAATCTGCAAACCCAAGAGCTCCCGCACCTGTTACCCAAAGCAAAGCAGTCTTGGAATCCAAAACATTCCTAACTTCTCTGCACCACCGAACCACAGCTTTCCTGCTCTTGTAGGGTACAATGACTGTTCCTGCTACTGCACCAAGGTCACTAGAATGCAACCCCTCCTGCTGCTCCTTGTGACCCGGTAGTGGGAGGCCTCCCTGACAACTGATCCCTCCATGAGTCTAGGTGTCTCTCTTCTCTGATAGCCTGCTCGGTTGGCTCACCACGTGGCTGTGTCTGAAGCGGGTGGAGGGCAGCCATGATGCAATGAGCCATACTGAGCCTGCTGCCCACTCCCAGAACAAGTGCTTCTTCTACAAATACAGTATTGGAACGAACAATGTGATGCATGCGCGACATCTCTGAGCGTAATTATCGTATTGCCTATCTTTCATCCGCGAATCAAGAAATCCCCTTCCCTGACCAATGCGCTATGCTTCCTTGGGATTGTCTTATGGTTGCTGCCCGTGGACTAACCTGCAAAGCGGGAAATGGAAGTGTCTTCATGCGGGACGGTGAATGTATCCTGACAATATCCAGGTCTACTGAATCAAGTCATTGTCCTGTTTTTACTTGAGTAAACTTGGCCTGAACAATCTGTCTTCTGGAGCTCTGCTGGCAGGAGGAAGATGCTGAAGGTCTGGCACATGTTATGTGCATGGGGGCAGAGCCTGTGTGTGGTTGCCCAAAGATTGGCCTGGATCTTGCAATCCTGTCTGTGATGTGCCCACTACCAGACATTGTACCACACATCCTTCAGTCTTGCGGAAAAGACATCCAGAGACAATTCAGGACCTACAATGTTATTTTCTCTCCTGATCAGAAGCTATGAAGTGGGACTATCCATCTATGAAATACACCAAATTTCCAAAGATTTGGAGCAAGTAGCAAACACAAGTTAGTCTCTTTAGGGTTGGTGCCTGACCAATTAGTGGCTCAACAAACTATAATTGTACAGCATAGACTGTCTCTAGGTTTTTTTGTGGCTGCCAGGGTTGGAGTTGGTGATATTATAGGGACAAAATGTTGTAGATTTGATCCAAGTGTCTTTTTATGACTACCTAGACACATCCATCACATGCGTGAAAGTGTTAAAAGGCCACAAACAGATCTGCATTTGACAGTGTCTGCTCATGGTCAAAATGCATTCTTTGAGATTGCGCAATTAATATTTTAGGGATTGTATTGATCGTCTTTGCAGTCCTCATATTGATTTACGTCTTTGTCTGAGGCTGTATTGCCCGGGTCACTACCTTAACTACAGGCAAGTGTGCAGACCCCTTGCCCTTCCAAAATTTTGAGAAATAATGATCCACATTGTACACCAAACTATGAATTCTTGTAATGTTATGAATCTGATATGGAACACAAATTGACTGAGTTGATGTCTATTGAAACATCTTAACAATTGCACCACTAAATGGGGCAAAAGTGAGGGATTGTGAAATAATAATCCTGTTAAGGTAACCATAATTTATTTCAGCCATGTTTTCCTGTTCTTGCTAAAAGATGACTAAAGGAAGTGCCCATCTCTGGTGTTTTCAAGCTGTCTTTAGCTTGCTCAGCCATAAATGTTGACATCTTATTACATCTAAAGACCATCTTCTTCCTTTTTCATGATCTCTGAACATCTGGATGCTCCATTTGTTTGATTTTGGCAGGCTGTCTCTTTTGCAGAACCATTTGTAAAACCCAACAAGTGAGTGTCCCACTTCTGCGTAGGCTGTCTGCCCCACTCCCAAATTCCCTAATGAAACCCTGATCGGCTGTACCTGTCATTCACAGTTTAGTAATTGTTTTCTTTTTGTTAATCCCTTTCAGACTAGGACTGGGTTGTGAGATGACTTTCTTTGAAAATCCCCCCTCTTCTTTAACCACCCTTGTACAGTGCTATTTGGCTGGCCTGGAGCCACTCAGCCTAAGGGGGGACCGGTAGGCAGAATTTCTGGGGTTTAGAAATATATCTCAGTGGCATAAACAAAATCAGCCTATTTTGCAACTAGCAAACCCTGGGGCAATTTTAGCAATATTTGAGCAGCAAAACGCAGCAAGACAACTTGCTGTGCTGAGTGAAACGGAAATGCCAGAAATATACCACATCTACAAAGATATGGAGCATTCCTGCTCTCTCCCTGTGCTGTGCACTCTGGGCTGCAAAGCGCCAATGCAGGGACCTTTGGGCGATGGTGCAAGGGTGCCAAAAGCAGTCCTTAAAGGCCTTTCCTCTATCTTAGAAAGAGGAAACAAGAAGGAGAAATTAACATATTTCTCCTCATTGCGCCTCTATCAGGAAGGCGTACAAGTTTGACACATTTCCCGGTTTACTTGTCTTGGTAAATCTGGGAATGCTTCAAAATGCATAGGTGGATGTGTGGGAACACCCATGCTCCACCCATGGAATGCCTTCCCACCACAGAGTAATGCAAGGCAGTTTCTTGTGCTGCCTTGTGTTACTCTGGATTTACTAAGCCACACAGGGCCCTGCAAGGTGGCTTTACATGGCTTGCTAAATATGACTTAGGAATTGCATTGCCCTTGCACCCCCTTGAGTGACGCAAGGTCAAAGCAATCCCTTGATAGATCTGGGACGGTATCTGCAACAAAACGAGAGTGACCAGAGTGGAGTTTCTGAATGACAGCACAACGCAGTAAGTCACATGTTAAAGGTTGCTTCTGGGTCCCCATCCAGTGCATTATTGTAATCAATAACACCTCCTGACATTATACGAGTCCCAGGCCCTTATCTTTCACCCAATGTAATGATTTTTAATCAGCTAACACATCCTCTGTCTCCTTTTCATGCCTCTCTAGGACCTGCCCCAAAACCACCACCAGTAGGATTTCTTGAAGGAAAGATGGGATAAGACCCCTAGGAGCCCTATTACATTTGAAGTTGAATTGGCCATTCTTGGGATATCTATTGAAGTGATACTGGTCATTACATTTCTGCGGTCACCAATGAAGGGCTTACCTCTCTGTTTGCTCTTGTTGTATGGTGGGTGGTCAAGTCCTAGCATCCCCCCTCTCCCAGTGTTGGACTCCTATGGCTAGTGCCACCTGAATCTTCTGAGATCCCACTGTCTCACTTCTGTGAAGCACCAGATGGCTTGAGAATTCCTGGTGCTCAATTCATGCAAAATAGTAGTCATCTATTTTCCGGCTTCCACAAACCTGTGTCCGTTGAATTAACAAGTCACTTTTCCACTGATATCTTTTCGCTCTTACCCTCTGCTAGAAAACTTGGAGAGCTGTTCAACAGAAATAATGTAAGTAAACTCCTTCTTCTCACCACAGTCACTGCTGCCCGATATCATCTAGTTCACATCTGAAGAATCTGAACCACCTCTTTTACCCTTGATCTAAGACCTTCGTAAACACTCTTGTCATGAGTGAATTAGATCATTGCACCCTTCTGTCTGGAGGCTTTCTACTTTATTCATTGTCTCCCTTCACCAAACTTATTAACTTTGCAACCTGTATAGTGTTCTCTCTTCCACAACCCCATTCCACTGCCTTTTATAGTCTGCAATTAGTTGTCTTGCAAACAGCTTCACAAGGCAGTCTAAGTCTCTCTTCTTAGGACCTCTTTATAAGTTGTCCAGACTTTCGTGTGGGTATACCAGGGTGCCCGAATCTCTGATTCTAGACAGTATTTCCACCCCAAAGACCAGCTGTTTGGAGTTTTCCCCCAAGCATGGGCAATAACTACTGTTAGAAACCGGGTCTCTAGTTGACAGTCAGTTAACACCCTGTCCAAGTAGGGACCCTCACTCTAGTCAGGGTAAGGGAGTCACACTCCTAAGATAACCCCTGCTCCCCCCCTTGGTAACTTGGCATAGGAAATCAGACTTATTTTGGAGCCAATGTGTTAAGTTTTTGTACCCACACACAGTAACACAATGAAAAAACAAATGAACACCCCACCAGTTTAGAAAGATAGCCCATATCTATCTAACTAAAACAAGACCAAAACAACAAAAATCCAACATACACAAGCAAAGATACACATTTTTAAAGATTAAATCCCAGTAAAGCGCTTAGAAACACAATGGCTCCAACTGGTGCTATCACGGTTTTGTGATGAAGTCATTCCCAGCAGTCCAATGCCACTTGTGAGGGAGTGTGGTGCCAGTCATGGAGTCGCACGGATCCCAGGTACAGTACCTTAGAAACGAGGCAGAGTGAAAGACTTGGCATGGAGTTGGGGAGGTGAGGCGTTGCTGGAGCCAGTGCGGCATCGGTTCTGTACTGCTACGCAGGATGTGAGGTGTCAGTTCCTTACTGCTACACAGGGGATGTGAGGCGTTGGTTCCTTACAGATGTAGTGGAGGTGAGGTGGTGTCGCGTCAAGGCGTCGGTCCCTTACGATCTGGCGGGAACAATGAGTACAGAAGCTCAAGATTCAATGGGGAAACCTCGCGGGGTCGCGATCATACCACGGGGCCACAGTTGCCATGACAGAGTCGGATGGTCGTGGACATCAGTGACATGGCACTCGGGGCTCACAATGGTGCAGGACTTCAGAGGCGCTGTGACAGCTTCACGCCTGCAGTGCTGGTCCCGGCCGTTGCACTTCAGCGGGGACTATGGCTTTGAGCGTAGACAGCAGAGCAGAGTCGGACAGTGGCGCTGGTTCAGGCGGTGTCCAGAGTCGTATGTGCCTGTTTCTTCTTGTTTTATGCCAGACTTCAGTCCCAAGGGCCCAGGAACTGAAATGGGCACCTCTTGGCAAATCAGGGTCCTCAGCCAAGGAACTCAGGGGCTGGCAGGTGAAGTCTTTGATGTCCCTGAGACTTATTAACAGGAGGCAAGCTCAAGTTAAACCCTTGGAGAAACTTCACAAGCAGGATTCACAGCACAGTCCAGTCTTTGACCGCTCCAAAGCAGAAGCAGCAACTGCAGGCAAACCCAGCAAAGCTCACCAGCAAAGGGGCAGTATCCTTCTCACGGCTCTTCAGCTCTTCTCCTTGGCAGAGTCTCCTCTTGATCCAGAAGTGTTCTAAAAGTCTAGGGTTTTGGGTCCAATACTTATACTCATTTCTGCCTTTGAAGTAATCAAACCTCAAAGGAAAGTCTTTGTAGTGCACAGAACCCTGCCTTTCCTGCCCTGGCCTCAGACATGCTGTAGGGGATTGGAGACTGAGTTGTGTAAGGACAGGCACATCCCTATTCAGGTGCAAGTGTCAGCTCCTCCCACCACTCTAGCCCAGGGAGACCCATCAGGATATGCAGGGCACACCTCAGCTCCCTTTCTGTGACTGTCTAGAGTGAATTCCCAACCAGCCCAACTGTCATCCTGACACAGACTTGTATTCTACAGCCAGGCAGAGGCACAGATTGGTTAAGCCAAAAAATGCCCACTTTATACAAGTGGCATTTTCAAACACACAATTTAAAAACCACCTTCACTAAAAGATGTATCTTTAAATTGTGAGTTCAGAGACCCCAACCTCCCTATCTCTATCTGCTCCCAATGGGAAATTACACTTAAAAGATATTTCAAAGCAATCTCCATGTTAACCTATGGGAGGGATAGGCCTTGCAATAGTGAAAACTGAACTTGGCAGTATTTCACTATCAGATCATGTAAAACACACCAGCACATGTCCTATCTTTTAAATACACTGCACCCTGCCCATGGGGCTACCTTTGGCCTACCTGAGGGGTGCCTGCAATGTACTAAAATGGAAGGTTTGGGCCTGGCAAGTGGGTGCACTTGCCAGTTGGACATGGCAGTTTAAAACAGCGCACATAGACACTGCAATGGCAGGTCTGAGACATGTTCACAGGGCTACTCCTGTGGGTGGCACAATCAGTGCTGCAGGCCGACTAGTAGCATTTGATTCACAGGTCTAGGTTCACAGGGTGCACTATACTAGGGACTTACTAGTGAATCAAATATACCAATCATGGATAACCGATCACAATTTACACAGAGAGCACTTGCACTTTAGCACTGCTCAGCAGTGGTAAAGTGCCCAAAGTACCAAAACCAGCCTAAACAAAATCCAACACACAGTGAATAATACAGGAGGCATAGGCAATAAGACAGGGGAAACCATGCCAGGGATGACAGGTATAACAACTACTCAAACTCAGAGATACTGGGTCCTCTTTCAGGCAGTTGTTTCTGGTGACAAAACACAGACATTTTCCGCCTGCTAAAAGTGTCAGTGGAGGACATGTGACGACTGGGGGAGAATGAGTGCAGGGCCCATATGTACTGGTCCGAGGGGGGCATTGTCTGCTGCCCCCCTATTGCTGCAAGGGTCAGGCAAGAGCTGGGATGTGCTGATATCCACAGTCTCTGCTCCAAAGACAGGCCTGCAATTATTGGGTGTGCATTTGTGGACCTCAGAACACCAACCCCAGAGAGAGTTGTAATTGAGGAATTTCACCTGCAGGTATGGCTTGGGGTGAAATAATCCAGCTTTTAATGAGGGCCTTGGTGTTCAAATAGACTCAAGGACTATTGACTCCCTTACCTGGTAGAATGTCTGTTCCGCCTTTCAACACTCAAACTGAGCAGTGCCTAGACCTTAAGACTAGTCTCTCTTTTACTTGGCCTTCATAATCACTCTTACTGGCCCCTAACGAACAATTATGTGAGTATGATCTACATACATGTAATTATCCTGACATTCTTCTTCTTGTGTTAATGTCCGTCCACTCTTCCATCCATGACCTTTTAACATCCTATCCCTCTGTTGCTTACCACTCAAACTGCTAAACTGTGCCAGAAGAGAGCAGTTCTGCAAGGCTCAGTGCATTTTTATCTGTACCATGTACTGTGCCTTGCTTGTTGCTACATAAAGAGTTTCTGGTTGCATAAAAGGCAGGAAAGCAGGCTTCACCAGGAGACAAGTCAAACTCTGAAAAATTGACACCTGTTCGATAGCTGAAGATTTCAAATCAAAACTGGAGAAAGGAGAAAATGAGGAGAACCCATGTTGTCTTGCAGTAGCCGACTCCGCAGCATGGCTATCAAAGGTGCAGAAAGTGCAGTGCACCTCCAGCCAGTGGTGTGAGGGACACACGTCTCCTCAATTAGCAGTTTATTTACCATAAAATCAGTGAATGAGGAGCCCAATTTCTTTGTTAGCATTAAGGCCTGCAACGTCCTTGCTACACCATGGCCCATAGCTGTCGTTGGAGAAGCCGCCACTGAAACCAGTGAGGTGCAACCATTGAGTCACTCTCTCCACATCTCAGAGGAGCATCCGACTGAAGATAACTCTGAAGAAAAAGCTTTGAGAAAAAGTAAGTGGGACAGTGAAGTTAAAAAGAAAAAGAGGTAAGTACAACACCAGCCAACGAATGATGTGTGGGTCTTTCTTTGAAGGAGCCCATTGTCTGATGGCAGGGGATGTAATGTCTTGAACGGGGGTTGAAGTTCCTATCACAGTGCTTCATGAATATTCAAAGAGAAGAGTAATCTGAGATTCAAATCAGCCACTGATCAAATGTGATAAATAATCTTAGAAAGTCAATATTGAGCTAGTGGAGTTTCACCAATCTTTTATTCTTGAACTGGTTGAACAGTCACCATGTGCTCTACTTGGACTGCAGTGTCCCCCCAATCAATCAATCAATCAATCAGGGAACTTGTAAAGTGCACTACTCATCCATGAGGGTCTCAAGGCGCTGAGGGGGTGGGGGCTGCTACTGCTCGAAGAGCCAAGCCTTGAGAAGTCACCTGAAGGTAAGGAGGTCCTTGGTCTGACACAGGTGGGTGGGAAGAGTGTTCCATGTCTTGGCGGCGAGGTGCGAGAATGATCTACCACCGGTGGTTGTTCTGTGGACGTGTGGGACGGTGGCAAGGGCGAGGTCAGCGGAGCTGTCGGGTTGGGGTGTAGAAGGAGAGTTTCCCCCCGAGCTTTCTCAAGGCAGTCTTCAATATACAAATAGATGCCCTGTCCAGGGCTAATACCTCAGACCAGGTCCTCCTTGGCATAATCAAGGGGGATGAGTGATGGGAATAAACATACCAGGGGTTCATCTCACATGACAGCCTCCACAGCTAACACCTGCCACCCTATGACGAGGAAGCATCATTCTGATCCCTCCGTGTCCCTGAGACACAGGATATTGTGACCACCCCCGTTGCTGTGCCTGGCTTAGAACTGTTGCAGGAACATAGGCACTAGCACCAGTTGTAACAATGACGTGGCATGTGACATCCAATGTGTGCATTGTCGGGGAATTCTTAGTATAGTTCTTCATCTCATTAAAACACTCAGCCATACTGGGTCCTATTCAGATATACCTCCCCTAGTATGCTGCAGAGTGTAAGAGTACAAATGTAGAGTGTCGAGGTTCTGGGGTGCCCTGCATTGATTTTTCCTCACTCTGTGAGCGGGGTGAAGCCCCTCCCAGGATGGAGATAGTTCTTTTTCAATGCTTGCGCTCATGCAATGGAAAATAGAAAAATACTTGAAATATCTTGATCGGTGGAGTTGAGTATGCTGAATGTGCATGCACTGGCCGAGCAGGGTGGATCGAGAGACAGACAGATCTTTTGGTTTCCAAGTGACAGGAGGTGCGTGTTTGTCACCTGAGGTCATTCTCTTGTCTTGCTAAGATGTCGGTGTTGTTAGCTCAAGGACTTGCTGGACATATGTTCTAGCGTGTGTGCAGAAGGATAGACTGGGCAGGCAAGACAAATGACATGACAATGCGCCCACCCCGTTGTATCTGCGCAGGCTTCGGCTGGAGCAGGGATCTCAGTTAAGTTATCAGTTTATGAGAAAAATTCACCATTCATCAAGGAGAAATCCCCGTTGCTCCTTAACGGGCCAATGGATCTTTGATGTTGGATGAGATTAATCAGGAGCTTTACATTACATTAAATTGTTATCACGATCTCTAGTCTATTTTCAGTCAATAACAAGAGCTTGATATGAGTTAAAGAGTTTTATTAATCAAATCTTTAGTAATCCATCTTTATTAGAATCAGTGTATAAGTTAATCAACATCAGTCAATAGTTTTGTCAATAATCGAAAATAAGTAATCAATAGATCATAAATACATGCATTAGGCACGTTCCTTAAAGGAAAGAATCCCTACTATAGAAGTGGGAATAAAAGGCATCAGTCTCGGAAGCCCATAAAGAGTTCTATGCTTGACAGAGATATAAGAAAAAGCTGCAGCATCAAAATCAGCTCAATAGGTCAATAATCAATCAAAGCAGAACTTCTCATAAAGAGAGGTTCAAGAAACTCAGTAGAGTCTCAGCATGAGCAGCAAAGGGGAGTGCTCTACGAGTGAGAGGAGCAAGGCATGCAGTAACCTACTTTAGGAACACACACTATTATAAACAACAAATATTTTCCAAGTTGCAGTTCGTTGTGTCTTCTTTCTTCAGCCAGCCAATCGTCTTTCGATGCTCTCATGGGAACAGGATCACTCCCTGTCTTCTCACCAGGAACACCATAACTTTAGATTTTAGATGGAAACGTTCAGGACAGCAGCTATTTCTCATCAACTAACTGTTTAGTCTCTTGTTCATATGATTCATTCTCTTGTTCAAAACTGCTTTCCCATGTGTGAACTCTCATACATGGACACCATGCAGGGGTCGCCAGGGGTCACAGCTGTGACCTCTGGCTTCCCATTGCAACCCTTGGCACTGCCTTTGCAACCCCTGGCATCAGAGGTGGCAAAATCAGTCCCAGGCACACAAGGGCAGCCGTACTTTCATTGTTTTTTGTCAATTCGTAATTCCACTAATAGTAAATAATATGTTATTATTCACAATGAGTGTAAGAAAGACTGAATTACAATTTGCTGGAATATGACCCTCCCTGGAAGCTGAGGTTAGTAAACAATTAATTAAATGTATGTTGTGTGCGCACTTGTGCGTGAGAATGTGCTTAAGTGAGCATTGTGTGTGTGTGTAAATGTGTGTGTATGCGTCAGCATGCCTATGTGAGTCAAAGTAAAGGATAAATGCCATGTGATGTCACTTCCGCTACCCCTGGCATTTCGGTGAATTGACGCCCATGCTCTCATATCTATCTTTCAAAATAACAAGTCTATTCTTCAGCTAACAGTGATCTTTGTGTAAGTAGAAACATTTGCAGAATTAGATGAAAACATTTATGCAACTGTTATTCTTTATGAAAAACATGTCTATGGGAAGGTCACAAAACAAACATTTTGTGCCAATTAAGCATTCTTTAGTCATGTCAGCTTGTTACAAAATGTTGTTTCAACTATTCAGGCCTAGTAC
This sequence comes from Pleurodeles waltl, assembly GCF_031143425.1. Classification (NCBI taxonomy): domain Eukaryota; kingdom Metazoa; phylum Chordata; class Amphibia; order Caudata; family Salamandridae; genus Pleurodeles; species Pleurodeles waltl. The sequence goes on from NC_090448.1 coordinate 1,155,602,774, forward strand.
AAGTAACTATGGTTGCCTACTACAATTTGTGCATTTGAACATGTTTATTTTTCATGAAAACCTACACGTTAATTCTGCGCATTGTTACGACACTGCGTTATTTTTCTTGACATTGTAAAACGCTTCAGCACTTCCATGATCACCACTTCCAAATAAGGCTTGCTGCAGCCTGTACATGGTACACAACACCCCTGACCTCTAGCTGCTGAAGGGGTTAACCACGTACTCTGCTTGATTAACTCTCTAGCGCACATGTTGTCATGGATTGTATGACGCTATATCAAAGGTTGATATTACTGACCTACAATAATATCACATCCTACAGGTCATCATTATGGTGAGGGTATCATTACTGTGTTTACTTCCACACTACTTGTCCAAACCTATTAACTAATGCAATTAACTTTTGATGTTGTAATTAGGGCAATGGAATGGATGTGACATTATTTCATGTGGAATAACTAGGCTTTCTTTCTTGCACTAGGTTTAAACCATAACCAATGACAAAACCCCACATAAATGAAAATAGTCCTTATCAGTCTAAACATATAAATACTGATTCAAACCTGCACCCAAAAAAATCAAATGCCAGTCAAAGAACATAAAGTGAGAGAGAATGTGTCGTTTTGCTTTCTTCCTGGAGGGGCCACAGAATGTGACTTTGTTATACCAGGCAGCATATAAAAAGATTGATCTAAGACTAGCCTGCTTTTATTTTGCTGTTTTGGGCTGTCACTAACATATTTATTTTTCCAGTTTTGTGTGCATGGAGTAAAGGTGTAAGTTTTAGACACATGTTTTCAGGCCTGGTATATATTTCATACACTCCATAGAATTTCAGAGTATTCAAACCTTATTTTATCTTTTGGCAATGTGTAATTCTGTCACTCATTAGTGAAATGGCTAGCTCATAGAAATCCTGGCCAATATGTGTTAATATAGTTTCCCATACTTAGAGACCTGGAAAAACCCTTAGATATGTCAGGCCCTTTGCTTACAAATTAGTACTGATGGCACATCATTTGCCAAACACCCCATGCCTTGACCATTCAATTCAATGTGTGGTGAGGGTGAAATGTATTGTTGTCATGTGCATGGGGCAGTGGTGAAAGCCTGGCACAAAACTACCACACATCACAGCAGTATGAGAACACACATTCACAGGTGCAAGGTGTCCAGTTGTTATATTGACATGTTCCTCTAAGTCAGGCCTAGTAGCCAACTGCACTTTACTGCTAGAGCTTTTGAGCCCAAGCTTACAACTCTAACAGCAAAATTCCAAGTACCAGACTGCTATGTGACAGACAGTTGGGGCATGTGACATGGTGACACTCAGCTGCTATGAATCTTCATGCAACAACAGCTGCACCTCTTTCAAGTAGTCAAACAAAAGGACAGATAATGCAATAATGCTGAAAGCATCAGCTGTCAGGTACCTTAGAATACAGGGCTACCTACTAATCTGCTGTAATTCAAACATATATAAAAGCTGTACACAGTACTGAGCTGTTGGCACCGTTGACTACTTCTACAATGTCATTATGTTTATTCGTGAGTAGATGAATGCCCACTCCCCAACTGTGTCCAATAATTTGTTTATTTGCGTTTGAACATAACTCTTTCTTAGTTCACTAATCCACTAAAAGTCCTGTTAACCAAAGAGAGAGAGTGCGAACAAGAGATAAAGAGATGTGAGAGAGGGAATGCGATGATTTGTGAGTACAATATACAGTGTCCTATGTTTAACATAGTTTATCATAAGTCCATTGGACTCACTGATAGCTGGAAGACATTACCTATCCTGCCAAAGCTGTCTTTAAAAGTTAATTTGTGCTTTACTTCAATTACAGCAAAAAAACAACATGTTTCAAACACACTGGAAAAATATGCTTTTTTTTGTTTTGGAGGTTAGGTGATTGAATAAACAGTGATAAATAATGATTTCAAAAGTTTTAGAAAACACTGAGAAAACACCATTGAAATAAATCCACAAAAAATAAACACTGGAAAAAAGAAAGCCTAGATATAATGCATTTAATATAATGGTGGGATGCCCTGCCACATGTGATCATCTCCTGCACATGTATCTCCAACACCTTCCTTTCATCTGCAATTGACAGAGGGTACAAAACTGATGCAGTGCTGACTTACCTATAGAGCTGGTATCCCTAATGATGAGCTGCTACTTTCATCCACTTCTGGTTCTCCTTCTTGGGTCCTCAGTAGTGTGTCATCAGTAGGCTCAGGAGAATTCCAATTTTTGGAATGGTGAAGGGAACAAGGCACCCCATGCGTCACATGCCCGTGTCTCGATCGGTGCAAAGACTTGAAAATCTATTAAATTGCTAACAGACACACTCACATCAAGCAAAAATAGTTGGGTGGTGAAGACCCCTAAAACTGACAGATGTACTTTTGCCCTGTGTGTGCATAGAGACCTTTACATCCTAAATGTGGTGGAAGGGCAGTCACCATTTCATGGATTACATCTTATATCTGCCAAACTCTAAATAAGGCTGAAAGTATTCACTAAATAAAATAGGAGGCTGAAGCTCTCATTACAGGTGTATTAAAGTCCTAGATAAATTTCAACTGGTCAAAACTGCCAATATTTATTGGGAAAAAAATTGGTAAATTCAGGGACATGTGGATATTGGTGTAATAAGCACCAAAATGTGCCTATTATTCCACATTTTAGGGGAAAACTCATAATAGGTGGAATTTATCACATACCCTATAGTATCTCTGTTTATCAAGTACGATAAATATTGCACCTTACAAGGGGCCCCCTGTAACAACGGCCTACGTGTTACAATTTTCAACAGGTTTGTACGACCACACTCATCATCCACGAAAACACTGCAAGGAAAGAAAAAAACTTGAAACATCCTACACTAACCTCCACTAACCCCTGAATCATGTTAGCACACACAGGGGGTCATTCTGACCCCGGCGGGCGGCGGGAGCCGCCCGCCTGGAGGGAACCGCCAGAAGACCGTACCGCGGTCAAAAGACCGCGGCGGTCATTCTGGGTTTCCCACTGGGCTGGCGGGCGACCGCCAAAAGGCCGCCCGCCAGCCCAGTGGGAAACAGCCCTCCATGAGGAGGCCGGCTCCGAATGGAGCCGGCGGAGTGGAGGGTGTGCGACGGGTGCAGTGGCACCCGTCGCGTATTTCAGTGTCTGCAATGCAGACACTGAAATACAAAGTGGGGCCCTCTTACGGGGGCCCCTGCAGTGCCCATGCCATTGGCATGGGCACTGCAGGGGCCCCCAGGGGCCCCACGACACCCCTCACCGCCATCCTGTTCCTGGCGGGCGGAACCGCCAGGAACAGGATGGCGGTGAGGGGGTCGGAATCCCCCATGGCGGCGCAGCAAGCTGCGCCGCCATGGGGGATTCCCAGGGCAGCGGAAAACCGGCGGGAGACCGCCGGTTTTCCTCTTCTGACCGCGGCCGAACCGCCGCGGTCAGAATGCCCAAGGGAGCACCGCCAGCCTGTTGGCGGTGCTCCCGCGGTCCCCGGCCCTGGCGGTATTTACCGCCAGGGTCGGAATGACCCCCACAGTCTGCACGAAGAGTAAAACCCACAAACCAGGGCTGGCTTTAGTGCTCGTGGTGCCCTGTGCGACAGTCTTTTTTGGCACCCACCCCACCCCATGACCACCTCCTTGGATTGACTCACTTCATCTGGCAAATGGACCACTCATCTCTCAATAGCCCCCCTTTCACATACATTAATTTGTTTTAAAGTGCTTGTAATGGCTGGCTTTACTAATCCACTCAGCTATCCACATAAAATACAGATCTATTCTTTGCAGTAGGCACATTAACCCTCTACGGTACTTTATGGTGAGTCAAAGCTGCTGCTAGACAAAATTCCCATCTCGCTCCCTAGCAGGAACATTAATCACAAGAGGTATCTTGACATTTCAATTGTTTCTGAATGCTGGATGCACAACTAACTTCTTAGCAGGTGCTTTTAAATCGCAAATTTTTTAAGTTATTGCTAAACACAGAGCCCCCTGGAGGCCGGTGCCTCCCCAATCCACATCAGCGCCCAGTGCGGCCAAGCAGACAGTGAAATACTTGTAGGGGCCCTCTTACGGGGGCCCCTGCAGTGCCCATGGCAGTGGCATGGGCACTGCAGGGGCCCCCAGGGGCCCCGCGACCCCCCTACCGCCATCCGGTTCCCGGCGGGCGGACCGCCGGGAACTGGATGGCGGTAGGGGGGGTCGGAATCCCCTCGGCGGCGCAGCTAGCTGCGCCGCCTTGGAGGATTCCAAAGGGCGGCGGTACACTGGCGGGAGACCGCCAGTGTTGCCGGTCCGACCGCGGCTTTACCGCCGCGGTCAGAATGCCCTGCGGGGCACCGCCGGCCTGTCGGAATGACCTCCTATGTCTTTCCTACAACAAATCGCAACTGTTGTCCCAACCTTACCAGCTCACTAGCAGCACCTCACCAGAAACACAATAGTAAAAGGTGATTTGCGGCAGCCTTTACGCATGGACTCGAGAATAAGACATCTCAGGGAGTGTCGTGGTTAAACGGAGATTACCCCTTTCTCACAGATACATCATGTCTCATACAAACACAGGCAATGACAAAGATGCAGTAAAGTTTCAATAGTTTTTATTTAACATAACTGCAATTTGCGATGATTTGCATGGGCTGCAATGATTAGGATAATGAATAATGCAAGAAACAGAATTGTGAAGATGAGAGTCATTGTTACAAAGACCCCCACCATCTTGCAATACGTAGAAAAGATATATGAGATGTAATATGCCCTAATACCCTAATGTGAAAGGCCTAATCTCTTACCTAAAGGAGAGCTGGGTTTGTTAATCCTAATCTGCCAATGCCGTGTCCATGAGAGGAGCTCCCAACCCTTGTTACCTTGGAATGAGGTCTCTATCTCAGACTCCGCAGGGACACAAAGACTGGGTCAGCGTCAAGATGACTGCAGCATCGGTATCAGCGATGGTGGCGATGCCCTCTGGTCGGAATCCCTCTGATTATCTGTCTAAAGTGTGATGTATTTATACAGATGTACCAGGACCCCTTGGCGTAGGTGTGTTCCCAAACAATAGATAACGGACATGCTTGGGACTGCAATTAATATCAACAATCCCTCGAAAGTATAGAGAGGGAAAACCCCTAAGTGTGAACAACTACTGTTTGTTTGTCTTTGATGCTTGATTTTGACGCCTTAGCGCGGTGACACTGATAATGTTACTCATAACAAGTGGCCTAACTATAAACAAGGCAGCCATCTTAGAAGAAATAAATAATTAAATGGGCTAAGACAGAGCAAGCTTAGTAGGTTAAAAGTCACTAGGTGACGGAGGCACGAGTCTACAAGCCAGAGGCTCAGCTAACTCCTGTTATCCCATTAAAATGAACTAGGATTCACTACAGGGCCGTCCTACATTAACCATCGACTAAGCTTCCACTTCCCCATAAGACACCTGCCATCCGCCTCACTCAACCTTGCACGCCCCACAACCCCCGCATCCACTGCAGCCACATTTGGGGCTGCTGCTGCCCCGGCATCGCAGTCAAGTGTTAAAAAATGCTGATAAAAATGGCGCGAAGGAATCTCATGGATTCCTTTGCACCATTTTTACACCTCCTCCCCCAGCGCCCCAACGCCCCCTTGCATACATTATGCCTGGCGCAGGGATAATGTGGCGCAATCAGTTACAAAGTGGCACAATGCAAGCATTGCACCACTTTGTAAATATGGTGCATGGGAAATGCCACCTTAATGCCACATTTGCATTGAAACCAATGCTGCAAATGTGGCGCAAGGTGGATTTAGGTGCTCATAAATATGCCCCTAGGGGTGTAGTTTAGATCTTGACAGTATTACAGCCAAGCCACTGTGGCGGCAGGCCCGAGAACTCCAGCAAGCCTACGGTGGTCCACCCACCGTATTTAGATGTATTGTGGCTGAGTAGCCGAATACAACAACGGAGTGCTCTTCCTAGCAGTCACCGACCGTATTTAGATGTTACAGTAGTACATGCGGTGTACTGGATGGGGATTACTGACGGACTGAGGACATCGTGGGACTCAAGAACATCGGATAATGACTGTGGCTGTGGAATAGATGTAAGTCTCACACACACACACACACACACACTGTATCTTACCCATAGGTGTTTCCCTGCACAACACACTAAACAAAACACCACATACACACTATTATCTATTACTATTCTACCACAAAAACATATACATGCCAAAAACACACATTGCCATATACCCAGGACACAACATACACACACCATTGACACTACACCCACGCACTACACCACTATAATCAACACACCTCCACACTCATCCACACACACACACTCACACGATATATCACAACTACACACATCACAACAACCACACTCACCTGAATGTTGCGCACAGCAACACAACACACAACCACACATACCCAACAGCACGCCCACATGCAAGTGGCACACAATCTGACACAAACACATCACCCACTTCTCCTCCCTCCAGCTCACACAGCCAATCCAATCGCACACACACATACATGTACTGGCTCACATACACAACTGTTAGCACAACATTACAGGTAAAGGTCCTTTTGCAATGTGCGCACATGGACATAGTTGACAAGAGTGATTGTGACATTATTGTGGTGCCAGCATTCATTTGGCAATCAATACTGATACCATAATGACAGTTGTGTATGTGTGCGATATGTGTCGTGTACCAGTGTGTCCCGATCCATGTCTGACCCATTTGTGTACCCGACATATGCATGTCACAATAATTTTTTTTTAATCCTGTAAAATGTATATGACTGCAGTGGTCCTAAGCTCATGTGCAGTGACTCCACAACGTACAGAGTCAATGCATGTTCCCCACCTTCGGTGATGTAGGGGTCATGTTTTTTCCGAGGTCCAGTGGCAGCAGCAGGTCTTGTCCAATCGTGTCCAATCGATAACAGAGGTGGAATCGGGGAAAAAGGTAAGTTTTTACCTTATTACCCCCCAATCAGCCAACTCAGATGTGGAGGTCGGACTGCCACAGTTGGCTTGGCAGTAAGGCGCATCCAAATCTGCACGGTAGTAAGAGTGGCTGGAGTCCTGCTGCCAGCCACTATTTCCAATGGTGCCATTGCGGTGGATGAGGATTCCTGGCGGAGACGGCAGGAGACACGGGCAGTCTATTGCCTATGGCACTGCCAACATCTAAATTGGGTGGATGGATCATCAAGTTGGTGGATTTGGTTTTTCATCAAAAAATCAATGGGGGACTCTTACCGCCAAGATCTAAATCAGGACCCACGTCAGCTCCTCAGATATTTTGGATTTTCCATCACTAGGTCCGATCTGGCCACATCTTCTCTTTGCAGCCTTAGGGAACCCTTTAAAAACACCACATTATTAGTTTGATGTATTTATGCTTTATTACTTCTGGTGTTAAGAATGTCCACAATGCTAAGGTCCTGGACATCTCCTGCATCAGGTTGGTGATGTTCCCAGAAATCTGAACATACCACTGGTCATGAAAACACTGGTATGCAGCAGCAGGTCTGGGGGCAAAACTCTACTCCGAAGACCCAGATTTTAATGTGAGAGGCATTATTGTGGAGACCCCTCTTCCCAGTGGGGCATGTCTAGCCCATCATGCTGTGTACACTTTGTCCATCAAGAGGGGATTACAAACAATCCAAGACTGGTTTCAGCATTGCTGCACCTCGTCACTGAGGTACAGCTTGGTTCCAGTGGAACGGTGAGCTACCCAGGTCGATTCCCAATTGCTTAGACTATTTGCAAGCATTTTTATCATCACTTTTTTTGTATATGGTTTGGGGCTCTAATCAGCCAATAGCATGCCCAGGCAAGGGTCTCCAGCTCACTGAGCCACAGAATCCAAGGTCAATAGGGCTGAAACCGGTCTGGATTTATGTGTACTTCCTTCTGGAGGGAGCCTCTCCTGGTGGTTTGGGATGGACAGTTCCCATGTTGAGCAAGATCAGTACTGAGTTCCATAAGGTGGGCCTCTGTCTAGACTGGCATAGTGGGTAAAAAGTAATGGATTACAGTACTACCCAGAGTGATTGCAAATGTGTTTGATAACTTACAACCTCAAATCGCCTATTTGTGTTTGCCGTGATTCATCACAACAAAGTAGAACAAGTTGCCTAAAGCTTAAGTTGGTCAAATGCATCAACAAAGTCAATTTCCAGCTGCTCAAATGGAACACCCGCACATGACAGCTGCACCACCAGATCCTTGATTTTACCTCGTAATTATCACTATGGTAGCAAGTGGGGTGAGTTCTACAGAACATTTAAATGCTTCTTGGCATTCCTCACCAATAGAACAGTATTCAACCTACCCTGTTTTTTCACAGGTGTTTGGCTAAGGGTGCTCCTCACGCCAGTGATAGCAGGAAATCCCTGTGTGTTAATGGAAGCACCAATGTCATGCTAGCTCGTGGCTCAGGAATCATGGACTTGCTGGAAAGCAGTCCATCTTCCCAGCCGGCATAGTGTCTTCTGACCACTCCCTCTGTTTACCTGTTCCTGGGCTTATTTCTAAAGTCACACAATGGTGGCACTCTCAACACGTGCCTTTTGTAACTCAGGTAGGTCATCCAGCAGCTAATAAATGTTGCAGCTCTGGAGTGACCCAGACTCCAACGCCTAGTCCACTACATCTATCTTATCCTCCTCTCCATTTGGAGAATTTATGGACTATACCTTCTGATAGTCTAGTTATCACTTCCCCCTGGTCTAGGCAAATCTGGCCTGCTCCCAGCCTCCTCCTGAAGCTGATGTATAGCCTCTGCTATGGTCAACACTGGGTCAACACTGCTGACATGGTCAAATCCATGTAGGTTCTGGTACTGGTACTGAATCAGGGCCAATCAATTCACTGTCCAAGAGACCTCCTGCACCTTGCTTGTCTCTCCCACCTACGTCAACCACTGATGACTTGCCATTGATTTCTAACTCAGCGCAGACAATTGAGTTTGCCATGTCTTCCCCATTGGCTACTCAACTAATCCTGTGCCATTGGCACCAAAGAGAATCCCCATGGGGTTTTAGATACATCCTCTCAGCCATAATCCTATAGGTATCTGTATCCCTCAGGGCAGGCACCTTCTTCCCATTGATGTCAGCCTTCAACACAAACCTATTTGTATTTCGATGGACGTGCTTAGGAGTAATGTCCTATGTAGTTACTACAGCGCCCCAGTTATTTCCTTCTCTCTCAGGCAATAAAGCAATCATCTTAGGTTCTTCCCCTCCACCCCCATCTCTAAGGGCAACTAGGAGTCATGTGAATCAGGCTGAGGTGCAGATTTGGTTGCCCACAGCTAGAAATGTGTTCAGTCTTTATCTTACCCCTTCTTGGAATAGGTGAGTTGCAGGTCCATGTCAGCATTTATCGGAATTGGTCGTGGTGTGCTTTCAGCAGCGTGTCTGCTAAACATCTACTCCAGAGGTCCTGGGTCCCGCTTGGATGATTTAGAGGATCCGGATGGGCCTAGTGTATTTGGCAGATGCAGCCCGGCCATGCCATCCAAAAAATGGCTGCAGCAGCCCTGGTTTGGGCCTACTGTATTCAGTATAAGCAGATCAACTAAGGGCCTGATTTAGAACTCGGTGGACGGAGTACTCCTTCATAACTGTGACGGATATCCTGCCTGTCAAAATCTAAATTCCATAGGACATAATGGGATTTATATTTAGCTGGACCGATATCCACCAGTGTTGTGACGGAGTAACCATCCACTGAGTTCTAAATCAGGCCCTACGTTTTCTTCAGTCAGGCAATTGCAGGCCCGTCAGGAACCAGGAACTCCTTTTGTGCAGGCTGCTTCTTCCTCATCACCCCAGAGTCATTGGTGACATGGTGACCTTGCTCTGTCCTGGGGAGTCTCTGCTCTTGCAGTTCCAGGCAGGCTACTTCCCTCTCTTAGCAGACAAGCAGCCTTGTAGGCACTTCAGAGATGTACGCAGCTCCTCCAGCAGGAAATGCAGACACCTATGGTAGACTGGCTGCCAAGCACACATCAGTCCTGATTGCAAAGCAGTCTTTTAGGTACTCCACTGACCACTCTTTTCCTTGGTATATAAAGGACTGGGAATTGGAACAAAGTGGGGTAGTTGGGATCCGAATTTCACACGCAAGTTATAGAGAGGGTTTGTGGGTCTACTGACTCAATCCGTAGAACCGGTTAGGGGTGGTTCTTCTCTTAGGCCTCGTTTCCAGGCAGTTTCCCAGACACAGCCTTTGCCTAGAGTGAGGTCTCGCCTCAGGGGTTGAGTCGATCCTGGAGCACCTGCATAGAGACACAAAAGAGACGTGAGGTTTTTTCACCTGACTGTCAAGAGCTGAACTGATGGAGCAATAAGGAACGTCAAATTGGCAAGCCTAACTTACAGACTTCCTCACCTTTCACAGCACAGTCTGAAGTCCCACCCCTCACTCCTACCACCCAACAAATGGCAGTGCGCATGAACACTAATAAAAAGCTCCTCGCCAATCAAAAGGCCTCATAGAATATCTAAAGACGCCCTAAGTGCTATCACCTCTTTTCAATGTCTGGGTTCTTCAACCTACATCTTGTGGTAGATTCCACTGGCCTCGTTACCTTGGATCACTCACACTGCTACACACACAAACATGTTCATCACACACTCTGGATGTCTTCTGTATGATCTGACCATGCACAAAGAAAGAGAGCTTTACGCAGGCGGCCATTGGGCCTCAGCCTGGGTGACCATATTAAAAAGTCTGATCACACAATTATTTCTCTTAACCACAGGATGCTGACACTGTTAGTGTATGTGCTATCCTCATGACAGGAATGGTGGTCCCTGTCAGTTGTGTGGGTATGTTTTGTGTATCTCTCAAGGTCACTGGACTGGTCAGGGTTGAGACAGAGCTTAATTTGTAAAAAAAAAAAGTCAATGCCACGGCCCTCGCCAGGAGGCTACCGCAGCTTGCACGACAATTGCCTTTGGCAGGGTTGCCAATGGCAGTACTTACACAACTACTAACAATCACACTGCTACAAGTGTGACAATTCAGACTGTTCGAGGAGCCAAAGCCATAAGAATGGCTTGGGTGGCAGGTATTAGTTGTTTTTAATGTTTATTGCATCATTGAACAACTGTTGTTCTGCTTATCTATAAATTACACAAACAGCGCCACCATGTGGCAGCTCTCATAAGTGCCGGTGTTGGCAAATAAATGCTGGTGCCGAGCACCAGAAACTACAGGCTCAAATTAAGCACTGGTGGGAGGCCTAGGCCTCTCTACACACCTTAGTAATGTGTCATCAGTGCCAAAATAATAAAAATTAATGATATCATATATGCTTGCAGTTGGGCAGTAAGGACAGGGGGGCACACCTATGCCCCATACAAGGAATATCCCAATATTATTAATAGATATCAGTGGAACAACTGAGGAGATAAACATCGACACTGAGGCACTGCACGTGTACCATGAACTGTAACATATGTAAATGACCCTGGATTAGGCAAAGGTACTTTGTAAAGTGACAATGATCTACCCAAGTCCAGGATCCCTGCTGTGAAGAATCTAAGCCCATCACTACCAAATGGCAAAGACAAAGATTTGGTGGAAGGGGTTGTAACTCTGGAATGACCCTCCACCATTCCAAAAACATTCAGCCCTGAAGAGCTTTAAATGCAGGTTAAAAGAAAACTCCTGTCTTGGCTCCTGATGAGTGCCTGAACTTTATTGAACAATCTTTCTTCCTGTAAATTGTTCTCTTCCCGATTATGTACCACTCATCCATCCCCCTTCCCGCCTCCCTGTGCGTTGAACCTGGACTGTGTTTCTGGTGTGTGCACAATAAACAAATAACTACACAACTCCATACACAGCCTCGAGGGCCTCTTCCCTTGCCAGCCCAGAAAGTTAACAAGGAGCCTCAAAACCTGTCCTTTTGCTGTCACAAGAAAAACAGAACGATCTTCCTTATATCTTTGTCCATTGAGGCTCACAAAATGAGAAGCTTGTTTGTCTAGGTTTTCTTCTGAGGTGAAAGATGCTGTGTTGAAGTTCTGCACTGAGAGCAGGGAGGTCTTTGGGGGGGTGGATGCACCAAATAGACCTGTTGATGTTAGAGTGTCATCTAATGCACAGGGGAGCGTGTGCACCTGCTATTTACTTCTTCTCTGTGGTCATCACGAGCAGGAGGGATGGGTTTGTGATGGTCAGTTGCTTGTTGGTTTGTTGGGGAGTAGGTGCTATTGTGTCTGTTGCACCTCCCTGGCAAAGTGCTAAGCTTCCCGCAGTAGTTGCCTACATCAGTGGTTCCCAACCTTTTGACTTCTGTGGACCCCCACTTTATCATTACTGGAACCCGGGGACCCCCATTGAATCATTATTAGAATCCGAGGACCCCCTCCACTGACTGCTTAATCTGTTAATATTATTTAATTTTCTAAGCAGTTGTGGACCCCCTGAGGAGGCTTTGCGGACCCCCTGGGGGTCCCCGGACCACAGGTTGGGAACCACTGGCCTACATCATCCTAGACAAGCAGCAAACAGGATCATTATTTCATCATTCTGACCTTTCACCTTTTGATAGTGACAAATTTCTTTCCTGCTATCTGTTTTACCTGCACTGTGTGTTCCAATGTCGGAATGGGAAGTCCTGCTTTGGTGGGAGGAAGCCAACTCACACACCAGCCTCAAATTGCACTTCTTTCTTATGAGATCACTCCTAACACGTTCCTCTGCCTCAGTGCTTAATTTGTTAAAAAAATTAAAATAACAAAAAGTGCCAGGGCTCAAACTGTTCTCTGGATGCGTGGCTGCAGACCATGTAGCCAACCCCTGCCACACAGAGCTGAAGGCCATGTGCAGCGCGGCGTTGGGTGGTTATAAGGGCTTGGCCTCAGCACCTGGCCCTGTGGCTAGTGCCCGCTGCACACAGCCGAAGGCTGTGCATGCCAGTGGTTGGATTAACGTATAGTAATTAAAAGTACTTTATGTTAAAAAAAAACTGAGAAATACACTCAAAAAGCAAAGGTTAAAGGGCATTATAGTTAGGTTCAGAATTTTCTAATACAAAACCATAGAAATTCATCGGTTAGAGTTATTTCAAGTAACTTTGATTCACGCTCTAAGGTAACTATAAGTCACGCCCTCGCCAGGCACTGCTAATTACCCAGATATTACAGCACTCATGACAACCTCTATAATGTTATTAAAAAAATAAATGAAGCATTAGCAATGAAATTAATGAAGAAAAAACTGTGCATGGTAGGAGAGCGAGTTATAGTTACCTTAGGGCACGAGTTATAGTTACTTGAAATAACTCTAAATATAACTGCTGAATTTCTGTGGTTTTGTACGAGTAAATTCAGAATCAAACTATAACGTCCCTGTAACCTTTGTTTTTTCAGTGAATATCTCTCTCTATATATATAAACATATACATATATATATAAATAGAGAGAGAGAGAGAGAGAGAAATAGAGGGAGATCAAAATTACTGAAAGTTACATTTTTTTTTATTTAAAAGTTAATTTATTAAAAAATAAATGACATTTTTCACTTTTATTAAAAAAGAAAATGTAATTTTCACTAACTAACCATACCTTTAATTAAATGCACCTAATATTAAATACAAATAAAATACCTAGGTAGGGAGTTATTTTGTTTAGTTTATAAATGAATATGTACAAAATACAATTATATATTTCAATACTTTATTAAACATTTAGGGCCTGATTTCAAACTCGGCACAACAGATATCTAAATCCTATAGGATTGAATGGGATTTAGATTTAGACGGATGGTATATCCATCACTGTTGTGACTGAATAACCCATCTGCCGATTTCGGAATCAGACCCTTAGTTCTCTAACATTTAATTTTATTTGTTCTAGGGTAAAAAAATATTATTTTAATTTATTTTACATATATATTTCACAATAAAATAAATATTTATTTTAAGGAAATTAATAAACAAATACATGACCTATTCTTTCCTTTAGGGAGATCTTCACCACAGTGGCGATGAACGCCACTATAGTGGAGGTGATCTCCACTAGACTGGCGGAGATCTCCACCTACGTGTGAAAAGTTACACGCAGTAACTTTACTTTCTCAAATTTGACTCCAACCCTTGTTTTCAGGGATTGAGGCATGTATGTCTACACTTTGGAGTATATTGTCACTCAGAAATGGTGAGTAACCAAAATTAGTTAATTTGCAGACTCACTCCCTTGTAAATTTACCTTTGTGAATAGGTCCTTTTAAAATTAAAGGGGCCACCCAATGAGCGTGGGCACAATACTTCTGAAAATCCCTGCAAGCATTATCAAACATTATCATCATTCTACAGTGGCTATCGTTGGAGATTGTTAGTGGTGCAGAGCTGGGAAACAAGAATAGTTTATTTTTCTCTATACTCATTGGTACCTTTGAAGGTTCATGGGAGATGGAGGAGGCGAGAGAGTCAAGATAAGAGAGTAGTTACAGATAATCTCTGGACTGAGGAGGCAGCTTTAGTAGTGGAGAGGGAGGAGTAGATCACCTGAGAACTGTTTCAAATTGTCGTGAACACTGTGACAGTTTCTGTTCCAGCTTTTCTATTTCCCTTGCTTGGTTGTATCTGACTCTACAATTTCTATTCCTCGTCTATTTCCAGACTTTTTTTTCTCTTTCATAGAAAGTATGAAGTTTAAAAGACGTACAGAGAAATGTTTCCATTTTGTCTGCCTACAGTCTAAGATGACGTGTTTTTGTCGTATATAATGATGGTTACCTGTAATCAATATGATATTCGAGATGACGCATTTGTTGCCATGACTTTTAGTCTAGGTCATTGGTTCCCAACCTGTGGTCCGAGGACCCCTGGGGGCCCGCAAAGCCTCTTCAGGGTGTCCGCGACTGTTTAAAAAATAAAATGATATTAATAGACTAGGCCCCTAACTTTCAGTAATGACTCAGTGGGGGGTCCCCAGATTCGAATTATGATTCAGTGGGGGTCCTCGGGTTCCATTAATGATAAAGTGGGGGTCCACAGAAGCCAAAAGGTTGGAAACACTGGTCTAGGTGATGCCTTAGTGTCTGCAAGTTATACATTTGTTTTCGTCTTGTAAGATAAAATCAGAAATTATATACTATAGAAACTTAGGTATAGAACCATAGTTAGAGTGGGGCTTCACTCTAGGGCCATCACACCGGAGGACATACTGGTTTGTAGCACCAACCACCCTCAGTCAGAGGCGACAATGGGGACAGCAAGCAGAAGTGGCCTTTAGCCTGTTGCTGTTCATAACTGCCTCACTATTTCATAACAAAAACACAGGTCTGCTGTGCAATCCCTCGTGAGAAATCCTAACAAAGCCTTTCTATTTACTGCATTAGCTAGAATTAGCTTAGTGCTTAGAAACAGCCCAAGGGTGTTAGGATTCTATGAACTCAATCATCATGTTAGAAATGCTTTTCTCGCTGACCACAACGTACTTCGTTGCATTAGTCTTTGGATTCTGTGTAGTTACCATTCATATTTTAAGCACTAGGTTAGGGATTTTGGTTGAGGCAGGGCTTAATTTGTAAATAAAAACGTGCCGGTTCCCAAAGCCCTCCTCTTAAATACTCGGCTGCTTCAATTAAATGTACGAACATGTAATGCTGAACCAGCGTAATCCTGAAGCCATCTCAGGCCTCTTTAATCCATTTACAGCCACTCCCTGCCCCTTCAGCTCACTCCTGCAGCTTTCTGCTCTCTTCATTGTGACGCTTTTCGTTTTTCTCTTCCTCCGTCTTTCTCAAATGTGTCTTTTGCTCGCAATAAACGCCTGAGGCAAAAAATTAAGTGCCGGCCCTCAAATATAAGTGCTGGTGCTCTGCATCGGAAACAAACAAGCACAAATTAAGCACTGGGTTGAGGGCTTACGTGCCTCAGTGACCTGGAGAACTATGATGGCGGGAGCCTCGTCTCCTGGCAGGATCACTTAAGCTGGGCAGGTCAAAGGATAGAGACCAGACCAAGCTTGATCCATTGGTTCTCCAGTTTGGGGTTTGGGCACAACGCTAACAACCTTGTCCCATAAAACAATTGTTACAGAGATAGCAGCTGTTGCCCTACATGCCAGACAGCATAATGGGCAATATAGAGAGATAAGAATTGTAAGTTAAATATTTGAAAATACATGTTCTGTTTCTTAGTGTTATTTTGAGTGTGTCATTAATTTATAAAAGAGGGCTTGGCGTTCCACTCTGTCCCTGAATTCACCTTGTGGGACTGACAGGTACCAGGAAATGCTTCCTGCACAGTATTGCTCAGTGGGTTGTGTATGAGTTGCAGTCCGATTGGATTTCTAATTTGTGTTGGTGCTTTGTCTGAGTGCTAGCTCCAGGGGGTAAGAAATCTGACCCATGTGGCTCTGGGTGGTGACCTCTCCCCTCACCCCTGACATCATATCACAATGTTTAGGAGTGATGGCTAAGTTTAAGTTTATGGATTGAAATTTTCATGGGAGTACATATCTAGTGATCATTTGAGGGAGGAGGTAGGGGGATAATTCACACCTTGTAAAACAAAAACAGTCGATGTATATTGCGCCACTTCTACAGTCAGCCATCCAATTGTCTCATGTTATTGAGACACAGGCAAATGGCTGCAAGATTGTAGAGAGCCCTAATGGTTGAGGTTAGAACCATGTCCAATGGCAAGAAAGATTATAGGAGACATGCTAGTAGGTTGTTGCATTAATATAATTTGGTAAGGACAAGTGCAAAGACCTTGTAGACAGGGTTACAGGGTTAAACTTTGAGAGTACTTCATATCTGGCAGGAGTAACTTGGGAGTTTGAAGAGATTCCAGACCCATGGTTGAGTTGAAATATAAACCAAGATTTCTGGATGATGGTGTTGGGATGAAAGACTCAGAGAAAATAACACGGGAAGATGGAAATGTGCTAGAGCTGTGTAATCCAGAAAATTAATCTTAGGAAGGATAGATGTGACACAATATAAGTATTCCTTAAAAAATGTTCTGCTTCTAAACCAGCTGCTTCTGACTTTGGCTAATGTATGTTTTGATACATCCTCCCTATTCACTACTCCTGCTGTTGGACAACTTTTGAATAATTGTCAACATCAACCCTACCACAGGATGCCTCAACAATAGGCTTAAGAAATATGACAACATCACCATATCTAGATAGAAGTCCACTGGCCTTCCTTAGTGAGTTGCACCATCTTTAAAACCAGCCGTGCTATCGACAAGGCCACAGTGGCTTGCATCCCACCTATTTAGCTGACAAGGCTACCCTCACTGGTAGCTCAGTGGGGCTCATTACGAGCTTGGCGGTCGGACGAGCTGACTGCCAAACTCACAGGGAGGTGCCGGTCTCCCCCCCAGGCCTACTAGGGAGGTTTCCACTGGCCAGCCCAGTGGAAATAGTGTGGTGACATTGGCCTCACCTCTAGATGGAACGGCGGCCAATGCGGTCGCACAAAGGGGGCCAGCAGACAGTGTGAATTCCAAGGGTACTGAGCAGGGTGGCCCCTGCACTGCCTGTGACCTGGTCGTGGGCAGTGCAGGGGCCCTCCTGTGGCCCCCTGCACTGTAGGAAGGGACCCTGCCATGGAAAGGCTGGTGGAAACTGGACTTAGCTCTGCCACGGCTAACCATGACTGTGACTGAAGCCATGCCACCGGGAACCATGGTCCTGGTGGGAAGGGCTGTCCCCTGGTGTTCCGACCACCAGGGTTGGAATGTAGCAGTCGGACCGCCTGGAGTGCGGCGGACCCACTGTCATCGCGAGGCTGGAGGTCTCTACTCTGCCAGCCTCGTAATGAGGACCATTGAGACTGGCCAGACAGGGGCGTAGTTTCAGGGGTGGTGTTTGGGGTGTTACATCATACTAAAAATGTATTTTCTGGTACATCATTGGGTACATGTACTTTCAGCCAGGTAATGTGAGGTGTCTGTCAGATTTTACCAGGAATTTGTAGTAGCTACTCTCTCTTTTCAAAATCATCAAAAATGTTATTATACAAAATATTTTTTTTCTCTCACTTAGTAACCCTGCCAAACCTCATTTATTTCCCTTTCCACTGCCTCTTAAGCCACTCTCGTGTGTCCTGCTTGTCATATAATGTATCTTAACATGATATGCCAGCGTTATTGTTGGAAAGTCTGAAGTTCAGAACCCCACAATCTTACTGACCAAGCTACACCCTTGTGACCAGAATATGGAACAACACCTCAAATTGGCTGTATTTTCCTCTGATCATACATTTATGGGCTGTCTTCGGCTATGTTTGCAATATATAAATGCCGCATACATACATAATACTAGCTTATCAGAACCTTACAAACTTTTGTTAAAAATAAAATAAACGGAAATCCAAAATTGTCGCTGCTTTTTTATGCTTCATTTGACAAATCAGAAAATGAAATTAGGACTAGGGAGGAAAAAGCCAAATAAAGTGCCGATTTGTCTGGAGAATGTGACTAGGGTCTACGAAAATCTATTGTGTTCATTAAACTACAAGTTTCCCTGAAATCTTTACAGAGCACATTCTCTGCAAAGTAGGCCAACCTGTAGTTCATAGAAAAGACCATAAGAGGGCAGTAGAAGCATGTCGAAAGTATCCACTGAGCTGCACATAATAGAGCCAGCAAGCGTAGAACTATTTATGTATAATGAGAAAATCGCGTTAATTTGAGCTCTGTTTCTTTTGTCCTGAAGGCCAAATTCCTGCTTAAAAAAGAGTTTGCGTGGGAGTCTTTCATAGCGCTTCTGGTTTATTCCTGAATTTCAAGAAGCCCTGACTAGTACTCCTGGTTTACTTCTTGGAATTCAGTAGTAAGCCAAGAGATCTACAGGAGTAAATCACATCAAAATATTTGTGAGTTGGGCTCCGAGGGGCATATTTACAATGAATTAGCGTAGGGCAGTATCGCTATTTATTCTTCTGCGCTGCCCTAAACCAATTCAAAATGGCAGAAATATACTGTATTTACATGAAACGATGCATTCATGTCCTTCCCCCTGCGCTGGTGCACAAATTGCTGCCTAGCGCCAATGCAGGCCCCCGTGCACCATGGGGCGTTGCATGCAGGACTGTTTTTGTGCAGGAAGGGACACCTTCCTGAGAGTCTTTTTCCTCCTTCTACGCAGCACACATAGCAAAAGGAAAAAATCAGGAGAAATACAGATATTTTTCCTCATTGCCCCTGCCCTGGGGAGGCGTACAGTTTTGACGCATTCTCAGGTTTACAGATCCTTGTAAATCTGGGAATGCGTCGAAACCCATGGGTGTTGTGTGGGAAAACCAACTGCAATGTCCATGGAACGCCCCCTTGATGCAGTGTAAGGCAACACAGTGACTTGTGCTGCGTTGCCTTGTACCATATCTACGAGGCCATGAAAAGTCACACAAAGTTGCGTTGCGTGGCCTGGTGGATATGGGCCTACACTATGCGCTGCCAAAGTGTCACAAAACGTAATGCACCGCTGCACAAGGGGCTTGTAAATTTGCCCTCTAGTGTCTATATGACAATTGTAGAAAACATGTTCATTGCAGGTTTTCTGCGTTTAAGTGCTGAGACGTTGCCATCAGTGTTTTGTGACAGTAACAGTCACAGTTCATTTCATGATGTGATGTGATATTACCTAATTTCACTAAAGCTGTTTCATCTGAACAAGCTGATGGCAACAGATGTTGGGTGAAACAATTTACTAGACATTTGTCACATTTTCTAGGCACTCTGAATAGAGTCCTACGTGGTGGGTGCAAACTCTAGGTTTTCCCTGCTTCGCCCATTTCTACAACACTTGTAAAAGAGAGAAACTTTAATTCTGCATTGAGATGTTTTTGCTTGCATGTCTATTTCAATGCATTTCTTTTTTTTAAATGTTAAGGTAATCTATTTTATTCTAGTTTATTGTATTCTATTTATTTTATTTCAAATTTTGTTTGTTTACATTATTTTATTCTATGTTTTCTATTTTATTTCAATTGCTTGTTGTTTTCGTTTATTGAATGATAATATTTAATTTATTGTATTTAAATTATGAGTTTTTTATTGTATTCCAGTGCAATTAATTGAGTTCACTTCTATGGCAGCTTTATCAAACTCTGTACATTATTCATAAACAGTACAGAGAAATCCGTACTATGAGAGCATTGGATTGTTTTTACACAATTTATGCATCCAGAAGTGGAAAAAGGTAGTCACAGTAGGTATGTTTTAAGACAGTGCTGTAGAAATCAGATCCTCATTTAGAAAGCAGTGGAAATGAGTGAAAAGTGTGGTAAAGGTGTAAAAGTACATTTCACCCCAATCTATAGATTCTCAGCCAAGGGATTATAATGCATTACTAATCCGGGAATAGCAGTAACCACCAGCAAAAATCTGTTGGTAGCTGCATGTACATAAATGCAGAAAAACCTGAAAAACTATGAATGTGGCAACCTGGGCAAAACTCTCTAAAATGGGTTAACACCACACTTTCCAAAAGTGCTAATGGGATTCCATTGAGGTTTTTACCAGATTTAGTAGAACAATAAAAATCGGAATAATACTGCACACCCAAAATGTGATGATGCAAATAGAAAACAAGCACTGACAAAGCTAATAGGTCTGGCCAGTCGGTTGGCTGCAGCCTTTTATCTTTGCCATGTTTTTTTTAAAACATTATATTTGCGGATGCTACTGGGCCCTCGTGAATATAGAAGAAAAAAATGTTGAGAAGCTATTTTATTCCAAAAAGAACACATTGCTAAAGTAGTCTGTGGCACTTAATGCAACCTCTTTAAGGGGATGTGCTTCTTAAGGAAGGGCAGAATTCCGTCACCCGCAGTGAAGCTCACCAATGACTGAGTGTGCTGACCCACTACCCCGTGCTGTAGTCAGTGGAGGGAAAATGTGACTGACGGAATGACAGACCAATGGATAAAGTAGGCTGGCTGGAAGACTCTAGAAAGAAATATATTATACGTATAATTTTGATAAAATCAAAAGGTCTTGGCTAATACTAGATGTAAAATTGAGTATGGGATTCCATGATTGGGGTGATAGGGGTTGCAGCGGAAAGGGGGCAGAGAACAGAGTGGTGGGGTCATGAGAAATGTAGTCTGCCAGTCATCATGTACACTTATTTTTTTTATAATGTGCCCTAAAGAAATTGGCAACAAGGGCAAACGTGATAGTAAATCTGTTCTGGCTTACATACTTGATCATGGACAGACTGAATTGTAAAATATTGCATAGGGTTAAACACCTGCTGGTGAGATCAAGTCTACCCAGCAAATTTCAGGGTGTTAAAGCAGTAAGGTAACTCGGGTGGTTAATGCACTTGCTGGAGAGATCTGTGTGACGTTCAGTCACAGGTCTGACTCATCATAACATAGCCTACAGGGTTGATGTGCCTGCTGCTGAGCTCAGTCTAGATAAAGGTCACAGACATATTCATTATAGATAATTAAGTGGGTTACTGTTTTTGCTGCGTAGATCCATGCTTTACCTACAGGCCACAAAAACAATCCTTGCAAAATACCTTAGTGAGTGATGAACTGGCACAAAAAAAGCTGCATGAAGGCTGTAATTAGTAAGTTTAGAAACAAACTTTTATCTCAATCTTTCTTCATTCTAGTGTTGCTATAAAAAATCCTTTGGGTAGTAATAAAGGCTTACCGTAAGAGCTATTTAAATATGTTTTAGTATAATTAATCATACAGGCAGATACATCTGACATTCATACACCGCCTGTCATTTTCATACAAAATGTGGATAAGTAAGAAACCAACCATTAAATTGCAGTTGATCTCTTAAGAGCTAGAGAATTTACAACAAGTAGAGGGTCTGTTTCCTCTGATAGCATTGGCATAAGGGTGTTAGGCTCCAGCCAGACACAGCCAGGATGAGACTCAAACACAAGGATTGCTGGTGGACCTTTAAAGGAGACTTCTGTGTTAGCCCCATCTGGAACTGAAAGTCAGACCTCAATCTGCAAATTGGTAATCTGAATGCAAACACACAAAATGCTGTCACTGCTAAATGTGTCCGTGAGTATGTAAAATGCACGAGGACACATTTGACACATACACTGGAGAACAATATATGGAGAAAAACAGAAGAAATATTAGTAAGTTGGAGAGAACCAGGTCCGAAGAAGGAGGAAGGGTGAAAACAAAGGGTCTGATTCTCAAAATAAATCATACATTTATATATGTGGGTTTCTGTCCTGTTTAGAGAACATTTGTGTTGTTTCTGGAATTCCCAAAAAATTATATGACCGGGGAGGGAGAAGAAAGAGGAACTGTCAAGGCTTTGTATCCTGGGCACAGACGTATGAAAGCCACTTGATTTGATATATAAAAATACTCTTTTTTGGAAGAATTGCTGGCAACAAAGACGAAAATGGTCCTGTCTTGTAAAGTACCAAATGATCTCCCACCTTGAACGAGTGATTATGCCGCTTTGACTCACTAAGAAGTTCGTGGGAGTGCTTGGGGTGAGAGATTTATGCATCATCTGGGGACCAGGGAAGGTGGGAGCACCAAGTTAGCTTTTCCCCACAGCAAGGGATTTGCCACTGTCTGCCAGACACCCTTGAGGGCACAGTGGGCACTGCCTGAGTCTGAAGCAGGCTCTCCCACTGAATAGTTCATTTATGTTCCAAAAGCATGAGACAGGGTGACAATGAAGATAAGGACATGAAAAGAGGGGGTGCGCATAGCTACTCCAGGAGAAGGACAAACTGAGGAAGAAGAGTTAAAGCTGACACAAGCTAACAAAATAAAGCAAGCAAATGAAAGTGACAATAAAATCAACTACTTGTAAACAATAGGTGAGCTGTAAGCCCACTGTACGTTCACAACAGACAGAGCATCAACTGTCTAGTAGGTAGATCTAAAAAGAATGGCAAAGCCAACTGGTCTCGCTTGTATTCAAAACTAAGTGCAACCTATTGGCATTGCCACTGCTTGTTCACCATTGGCTTTCTACCACCAATCCCTTTCGGCTATTGGCTTGAGACTTTGCCCATCACTTTTTTGGCTCAGCCAAGTGGATTATTCAATAATTATTAATTCATGATTTTTCTATAGTGCGGCTCTACCAATTTAAATTTAGCACTTTGCAAAGAGTATAAAAATATATTTAAACCAACAATCCCTTCTGTATGTCGGAGATGCTACCCATAGGGCTGCTCTAGCTTGCTAACAGGAATAGACTCGAGATAAGAGAAGATGAAGAGAATGGGAGAGTGACCTACTCATTTCCCATGTAATGCCATTGGCTGTTTCGGTGTATCCCTCCGCTTCTAATCAAGTTCGTATACTGAAGTTACTAGGGATGGCTTTGCAAAAATATATGCCTCGTTGTCTGCGCCTCCTGGTTTTAATGTGCTTCCACTGCATGCATTAGCACATTAACCCTAGACCTGTTCGATTTGCCAATGGTTGTTTTCATGTACGTTCACCTCATCAACCACACTTCCTCTCTTCTATTCAGTACATTTATAGCACAATGACTACTGACCTTGCAGCTTTCTTCGGTCAATCTATGGCGCTTCAATCTTAGGGCAGATTTGCAAATCTTAGAAACCTGCTGCTTACGAGATCTGCCTACATTCAGCTCTGAGAACAGGGGTGCAGCTTTCATTGGCACAGCAGGTGCGGTGGCACGCGGGGCCAGAGGCCGGAGGGGGACACTGAACCCCAATTATAGCTGTACTTCACAGTTCCAAGAGGGGCGGAGCCATTTCCTTTTCCAGGCCCATGAGCCACTGACTTCGCCACTGTCGAGGCAACCTGGCGATTTTTTTATCCTCTGAATTTCTGCCCCTTCGTGTAATAAGTGTAGGATTGTATGTTTGGGACACCCACCCAGACACAAATACAGCCCCCGAAGACTCCCAAGTCAGTCCACACAGGTTCATGTTCCTTTAAAACCAATATCAGAGCGTCATAGAACTGCAAATAGACCAACAAATCATGTTAAGGAGCACAGATGTTCATGACTTCATTTTATCTCGATAAAAGGAATACGAATTCCTGAAAATTTGATTACAACTCTATCATCTGGTTTGTGTCAATGAACCAGTGCTTGATTTGTGCTTGTTGTTTCCGGTGCGGGGCACCGGCACTTATTTTTGAAGGCCGGCACACTTATTTTTCTGCCTCAAGCATTTACTGCAAGCAAAAGCCTCATATGGGAAAGACAGAGGAAGAGAAAAACGAAAAAGCGTCACAATGGGAGAAAGCAGAAGCTGCAAGAGTGAGCTGAAGGGACAGGGAGTGACTGTAAATGGATTGAAGGCCCGAGATGGCATCCGGATTACCCTGCCTCATTATTCCCTGTCAGCACATTTATTTGCAGCAGCTGCATGTTTAAGAGGAGGGCTCTGGGCACCGGCACGTTTTTATTTACAAATTAAGCACTGTTATGAACTATTTGTATTACGTGAGCTGGAGGGCACTTCAACGCTGTTTCAAACAGAGCATATAAAACGTTCCTATGGTCAATATCACACATAATTTAGTTACAAATTGAATCAAAAACGTATAGATAAAACGAATAGCCCTTAAAACTGGAAATCGTACACCTTCCCGCATTCTGGAAGTGTTGCTGTACCCAAACTCTCCGGTGTACAGATGTCAAAGCATCGCTAGGTGGCGGCATTGACCCGCGTTCCACCGTGTGATCTCCCGCACACCATTAACAGGGGCTGTGTCTGCCTTTATTTAGTGAGTTTAAAACCAGAAGCCTGCGCATCCAGCGAACTGTGACTCCTCGCACTGCAGCCTATTAATGTCAGAGGCAGTGCTGGGGGAGCAGATCGGGGGGTGCGGGAGGAAGGCAGACAATGCGCGCGCCCGCCCGCCCGCCGGGGGCGAGCATCCATCACCTGCGGGGCCATTCAGGGCCCGCGCTATCTCCCGGGCTGGCTGCGGGGTCTGAGATTAACACCTATCTGCAGCTCGGCACCTTCCACCGGGCGCCCCCCACGCCCCCGCTGCCAGCCTCGCCGGGCAGGTGGAGGGGAGATAGCTCCCCGAGCGCTTTGTCTGCCCTGACAGCATCATTAATCACTGCCCGGCTCTCCTTCCAGCGGGGTAATCAGGGCAGGCGGCCCCCACCGCCTTTCACAATTCAGCCACAAATTGGAAGAGTGGCCGGGGTGAGATAGGGTGGCTCGCCCCCACCTCCCCCCTTCTGCCAGGCAATCATCTCTCCCCATCCCAGGAGGGCAGAGGCTGCAACCCCGGCATCTGACCTACCTCCTTGCCCTATTCTCCCCCTCTACCCTAGTCCACCCCAGACAGCCACCTCTAGTACCCTGGGAGGGCAGAAATTGAAGTCCTTGCATCACCTGGCTCTTTTGCCCCCATATGACGTCATTACCTCTCCATCCTCCTCCATCCCTCACCTCTTGCAGGGCCCAGGCCTGCCAGGAGTACAGGCCTGGTGGCTCAAATGCTGACCCTTGAACTCTGAGGCCGTGGACCATATTACAGAAAGTGACACTCGTGCACAAAGAAGTCACACCTGCCTGCGCTATTGCTGATGCTTGTGTAACGCGGAATTGAGCATATACATCTTTCAGTAGTCAACTTCACAGAAAAACACAGTAAAAATAAAGGTAATTTATAACGAAAGTATATGTGATGGCGTAATTTTTTGTTTTAGTTTATTTTGTTTTATTTTAGGTTAATTTTTGTTATGCTATAATATGTAATGTTGTCGGTATTGTATGCACCTCTTCAGAGATTAATAAATCAATTTAAATGAGCAATGGGTATTTGAACAGAATTTGGGTCAATGAAAACCCTTTTAGAAAAAAATGCACTATAGTTTTTTGATTATTTAAGAAAACACCAGGACGAATCGATTTTTTCACTCACAGTCGCATCTTTCACATTTTGAAAAGTGGAGAAAATGTTGAGGCTCCCTTTACTTATTCAGCAACACTAGTGTAAAGTCGATTTGCACCACTTTGCCTGCTGCATTTCCTAATTCCCTGCAATAGAAAAAAAAATAGAATGAAAACGCATTTGCTCTGTTTTCTATTCAAGAACACCATTTCTGTAACGTGGCTGTAAGGGTCCAATTCCAGCTTCATAACATTTTTGACTTAAATCGTGTGATTGGTGGTAAGTCAATTATTTGCTTCTTTCCCTAAATTGCAAATACGTAAGATAAATTTGTAAAATAAAACTTAGTCTGCTGTTTAGGTTACCTGTTGCCCCCAAACCCTCATCACATCCTAGTTTCTGTAATTGTGGCCCCACACTCTGTGCACGGCACCTTAGCATCAAGGCGCTCCGGCTGCAATAAAAATGTTCTCCGCAAAAATGTGTTCCGCTGCTCTTTGGAGCGAGGCATACACTATATCAAACACGTAAAAAAAAAAAATGAATTCCAGGATGGAAGTGATTGCATCCTCGGCGCCGGATCCGTACCTCCGGCCTCCCCCTCGAGCCCCCCACCCCCGCAGACCTGTCTCATCACGCAGGTATTTATCCACCGGGCCTGCCTCATCCCAGGAGGGCAGAGATTGCAATCCCAGCGCCTGATCTGCGACCCCAGCCCCGGCGCTTTGATTGTCCGCCTCTAAATTCAGAGGATTACAGTAAATGGACATTTCCCACAGGGCTCCGAGGGATTTGCTGGCGTTTAACTGTTTAACCTGGTCTCTACGTGAAGCCGAGGGGAACCGAGCGGGATTGGGACGGAAGGTAGCCTCGAACGCAGGCGGGGGACCCCGACCTTTGGCGACAGACGCGGCCCAACTTCCTTCTAGTAAACCTCACAGCTGAGCCCAACTGTTACTCGAACGTAGAAAAAGGACAATGTTAAAAAATGCTATTTTCAAAGCAAAATAAAAAACAGAAACAAAAGAACCGTGCCTCTATTTCTCTCCCTCTCTTTTTTTATTTTTTGCTTTGAAGTGTATATTTTCTTTTCTGTCATTTCCTTTGCCGCGTCCTCCTTTTTTCCCCTTGAGTAACATTTTAATATTTGTTTATAATATTGTCTGTCGTTTTATTATCGTTCAGAGGATGCCCATCTTCCGGCGCCAATTTCTGCACATGAAATGTTAATATTAGAACAAGTGAATAAAAAAATAAACAAAAGGAAAAGACTCCTTTCCACATTAGCTCTGCTCTATGCAATGGAGAATTCTAGGGTCGTAATGCGTGTTATATGTTTTTAATAGAAAAAATGCAAATGTTAAAGGCGAGTGGTAACACACAGCAGCCCTGCCTGGAGGACATGACCTCAGCAGCTCTGATGAACGCTGTGTGACCAGCCACCTGTTGTGTCTGAAGTCTTTGGAGAACAGAGCACAATACCAGTAGAAGCCGCTTAAAGGGAAAGTGAGGATATATGTCCCTATTGTTTTAATTTCACAATTCCTAACTGAGAACTTTGCTTTTCTTCTTTCCCCGCTATGTCTTTTTTTAAATTGCATATTGGTGAGATGTATTTACCTTTATATTGATGAAATATTTTTAACTTTATATCGCTGAGATGCTCTTAACTTCATAGTGGTGAGACGTTTTTAGTTTACATTGACAAGGTGTTTGTAACTTTATATTGGTGAGATGTTTTTAACTTTATATTGGTGGAATCTTTTTAACCTTATGGTGGTAAGGCGTTTTAAACTTATATTAGTGAGATGTTCTTAACTTTTAGGTGGTGAGACTTTTTTTCTTTCTAATGGTGAGATGTTTTTAACTTTATATTGGTGGGACCTTTTTATCTTTGTAGTGGTGATACATTTTAACTTTATTGGAGAGATGTTCTTAACTTTACACCGGGGAGACGTTTTTAACTTTATATTAGTGAGATGTTTTTGAACTCTATATTGTGAGATGTTTTTAACTTTGTATGTATGAACACTTTTTAACTTTATATTTGTTAATGTTTTTAACTTTATATTGGTGAAACCTTATTAACTTTATAGTGGTGACACATTTTAACTTTACTGGGGAGATGTTCTTAACTTTACAGTGGCGAGGCATTTTACATTTTTTATTAGTGAGATTTTTTTATCTTTATATTGTGAAATGTTTTTAACTTTGTGCGTATGAGCAATTTTTAACTTTATAATTGTTACTGTTTTTAACTTTATTGGTGGATCCTTTTTAATTTTATAGTGGTAAGACGTTTTAACTTTAAATGTGTGAGATATTTTTAACTTTATGTGGGTGAGATGTTTTTAACTTTATGTTGCTGAGATGTTCTTAACTTTACACTGGTGAGACTTTTAAAACTTTATTTTGGTGAGAGGTGTTTAACTTTATATTGGTGGAGTGTTTTACCTTTATTTTGGTGAGATGTTTTTAACTTTATATTGGTGAGATGTTTTAACTTTATAGTGGTAAGATAATTTAACTTTATATTTGTGAGATATATTTAACTTAACAGTGGTGAGGTATTTTTAACCTTATATTTTGAGATGTTCTTAGCTGTATGGCAGGGAGATGAAACATACATTTCAGGCCAAATGCATTCAGTTATTAGGAATGTTTATACATATTTATTGACAGTGTAGCAGCCAATATCTAGAAACCTATTTTTTCTATCCTGTCACCTGAAGAACACTTTGTGATGTTGCTTTCAACCATTTGTAATTTTATTTTCAATAATACAATAAAATCTATTGTTCCTATTTGAAGACACACACACACACAGACACATACACGCACAGAGTTAGCCTTCCTTTTTTTCTAAATGTACATTTAGCTCTGCTGTTTCAGTTCCCCTCTGTATAGGGAGTAGGGGAACCTGTGGCATACTGATGTACTTGTCAGAATGTGTACAGAAGCATCTATTTTTTTAAATTCAGACAACTATCCTGTAAATTGTTGCAACTGGGATCTCCAACATGTGCTTTATTCCTGGCATCTCTAAATATGAAAAATAAATATAACTCAGTAGCAAGAATAAGCATGAGAAATACATATATTAATTTGATGTGTTAAGAGACGTAAATTATGCTAAAAGCAGATGAGCTTCATAAGTGTGCTACTATACACTATATTGACAAGCATCAACAAGAAGAAATCATTTATGTAATCAACATATACTAAAAAGGACTGAAAGTTTTAAGATTTGAAAAAAACAGAAATCTCAGTTGGAGTCTGAAAAGACTCTTTCAGGCATCAGCGTAACTGATTGTTGGAACAATCTGTGCAGTGAGGTTTTTAGAGGTGCATTAACAGAAGGCTTTAACACACCATCAATGGTAAACAGATAAAAAGGTAAGCTGGCGATTGTCACAGTCGTAGAATCTGAGTCGTAGTAAACTTGTTTAGGGATGTTTCTACCTCTCAGCAAGGGCTTGCATGGGGCATTATATGCGATGCTCATGCTATGGTAAGCCCAACCTCCTGCTGTGGGCCCTGCCCCAGAGCAGGGATTGCACATAGTGACACATGGTGTGGATCCTGCCCCACGCAGCAACCCATGCTATGCTGTACCCAACCTCCTGCTGTGGATCCTGCCCCAGAGCAGGGGTTGCACATAGCGACACATGGTGTGGATCCTGCCCCACGCAGCGACCCATGCTCTGCTTTACACAACCCCCTGCTGTGGGCCCTGCCCCAGAGCAGGGATTGCACATAGTGACACATGGTGTGGATCCTGCCCCACGCAGCGACCCATGCTATGCTGTACCCAACCTCCTGCTGTGGGCCCTGCCCCAGAGCAGGGATTGCACATAGTGACACATGGTGTGGATCCTGACCCACGCAGCGACCCATGCTCTGCTGTACACAACCCCCTGCTGTGGGTCCTGCCCCAGAGCAGTGGTTGCACATAGTGACACATGGTGTGGATCCCGCCCCACGCAGCGACCCATGCTCTGCTTACACAACCCCCTGCTGTGGGTCCTGGCCCAGAGCAGGGGTTGCACATAGTGACACATGATATGGATCCCGCCCCAGACAGCAACCCATGCTATGCTGTACACAACCCCCTGCTGTGGGTCCTGCCCCAGAGCAGGGATTGCACATAGTGACACATGGTGTGGATCCTGCCCCACGCAGCGACCCATGCTCTGCTGTACACAACCCCCTGCTGTGGGTCCTGCCCCAGAGCAGGGATTGCACATAGTGACACATGATATGGATCCCGCCCCAGACAGCAACCCATGCTATGCCGTACCCAACCCCCTGCTGAGGGTCCTGTCCCAGAGCAGGGGTTGCACATAGTGACACATGATATGGATCCCGTCCCAGACAGCGACCCATGCTATGAGGTACCCAACCACCTGCTGAGGGTGCTGTCCCAGAGCAGGGGTTGCACATAGTGACACATGATATGGATCCCATCCCAGACAGCGACCCATGCTATGAGGTACCCAACCACCTGCTGAGGGTGCTGTCCCAGAGCAGGGGTTGCACATAGTGACACATGATATGGATCCCGTCCCAGACAGCGACCCATGCTATGCTGTACCCAACCTCCTGCTGTGGGTTCTGTCCCAGAGTAGGGATTGCAAGTCGTGACACATAATGTGGATCCCGCCCCACGCACGACCCATGCTCTGCTGTACCCAACCCCCTACTTTGGGTCCTGCCCCAGAGTAGGGATTGCAAGTCGTGACACATGATGTGGATCCCGCCCCACGCACGACCCATGCTCTGCTGTACCCAACCCCCTACTTTGGGTCCTGCCCCAGAGTAGGGATTGCAAGTCGTAACACATGGTGTGGATCCCGACCCATGCAGAGACCCATGCTCTGCTGTACCCAACCTCCTGCTGAGGGTCCTGTCCCAGAGGAGGGATTGCACATCGCGACACATGATGTGGATCCCGCCCCATGCAGAGACCCATGCTATGCTGTATCCAACCTCCTGCTGAGGGTCCTGTCCCAGAGCAGAGATTGCACTTAGTGACACATGGTGTGAATCCCGCCCCATGTAGCGACCCATGCTATGCTGTACCCAACCCCCTGCTGTGGGTCCTGTCCCAGAGCAGGGAATGCACACAGCAAGACATGATGTGGATCCCGTCCCAGACAGCGACCCATGCTCTGCTGTACCCAACCTCCTGCTGTGGATCCTGCCCCATGCAGCAACCCATGATCTGCTGTACCCAACCCCCTGCTGTGGGTACGGCCCCAGAGTAAGTATTGCAAATAGTGACACATGATGTGGATTGCGCCCCACACAGCGTCCCATGCTATGCTGTACACAACCCCCTGCTGTGGGTCCTGCCCCAGAGCAGGGATTGCACATAGTGGCACATGATATGGATCCCATCCCAGACAGTGACCCATGCTCTGCTGTACCCAACCTCCTGCTGTGGGTCCTGTCCCAGAGCAGGGATTGCACGGCGCAACACATGATGTGGATTCCGCCGCACACAGCGACCCATGCTACGCTGTACCCAACCCCCTGCTGTGGGTCCCCAGATCAGAGATTGCACATAGTGACACATGGTGTGGATCGCGCCCCACACAGCGACCCATGCTCTGCTGTACCCAACCTCCTGCTGTGGGTCCTGCCCCAGAGTAGGGACTGAACATAGTGACGCATGGTGTGGATCCCGCCCCACACAGCGACCCATGCTCTGCTGTACCCAACCTCCTGCTGTGGGTCCTGTCCCAGAGCAGGGATTGCACATAGTGACACATGGTGTGGATCCCGCCCTAGACAGCAACCCATGCTATGCCGTACCCAACCTCCTGCTGTGGGTCCTGCCCCAGAGAAGGGATTGCACATAGTGACACATGATATGGATCCCACCCCAGACAGCGACCCATGCTATGCTGTACCCAACCCCCGCTGTGTTTCGTGTCCCAGAGCAGGGATGCACACAGGACGATGCTCTGGGATACCCAGCCCTTCGCTGTGGTTCCTGCTGCCCAGCAGTGAGGTAGATACAATAGCCTAATGGCCACTGCTAGATCCATAAAACCCTGTCCCTCCTGTATGACAGGAAGTGAAACATTATTCTTTGCTTCTTTCTTTTTTCTTCATATTTATACAGCGCTGACATTATCTGAAGGTGCCAGAGCGCTTTACAGGATGATATTTCGATACATGAAAGTTAGAGATGGTTTAAGATAGACAATAAATACAATGATAAGTAATTACAAAGGTTGAAAATATAACAAGGTGAATCATTACACAAAACTCAATGTACAAAAGCCATAAAGAGTTTGAGGGAGTTTACAGCCCTAAAAAGGTTGATCTGCAGACCCTGCAGAGTGCACTGTGGACATAAACACGGGCACAACCAGTACAAATTCTGCTGTGCCAGGCAGAGCCGGCCTTAGCACTGGTGGCGCCCTGTGCGCCCACCTCATGACTTCCTCTTCGGATTCCCACACTACCACCTGGCAAAAGTGCCATAGCCCCTCTCTCACATACATTTGTTTTAGCTCTGGTGAAGGCTGGCTTTACTAATCCACTCAGCTATCCACATAAAATACAGATTTGTTCTTTGCAGCAGGCACATTAACACTCTGCGCTACTGTATAGTGTCAAAACTGCCTCTGGACAATACTCCGATCTCTGTGTCTGGAACATTAATCCCAGGTTTTGTTGACATTTTATATTTTTGGAAGACAGCCTGGGCACACATGGAGCTTTGGGTGATTTTAAATAGTAAGTTATTGCTAAGCACAGCGCCCCCTCCAGCTCAGCGCTCAGTGCAGCTGCACCAGTCCCACCCCTTAAAGCCCGCCCTGGTGCCAGGCACCCATCGGTGCATTCCTGGGCAAGGCCAGGGGTTCAAGAAGAAGCATTTCTTTATTCCAAGGGACCCACGGTGGACACGTCTGAGTGGGACTGCAGAGAATATACAGGCCTGGCCACCTGACTGGCGCTGAGAAGCAGTTTCCAATCCCTGGGACTCGAGGTGCTTTAGAAATAAAACGTGTCTCTGTCGGAGCGGGCACGCGCCGCTCACTCTGCTCCCAGCCAGTCTGGTGCTCACTGCCGGAGACACTCAAAGCTCACCCAGGCTTAAAGCGCTAATTTACATCGGAAGATTAAAATGCAGCCTTTGTGCTGGTTTTTACTCACAGCAGAGCCCGGCTGCAGGGGATACTCTGCCGCCTGTAGGTGAACCCTGCCTGCCCGGGTCTGAGGATGGGCAGCGAGGGCGCCCACGGGCCTCCCGGCAGAGGCTCCCTGCTGAGAACAGCCCCACCCCCAAAGAAGAAGATCCAGGCCTTGTAGGCAGATCCCGGCTCCCTGCAATTGAATCTGAAAGAACTACAGAATGTTTAAATAATCGCATTTAAAGCAGCGCACATATGTGGCTTGGTTCAAGCACAGTGGCCCATATTTATACTTTTTTAGCGCCGCATTTGCGTCATTTTTTGACGCAAAAGCGGCGCAAATTTACAAAATACAATTGTATTTTGTAAATTTGCGCCGCTTTTGCGTCAAAAAGCGGCGCAAATGCAGCGTTAAAAAAGTATAAATATATTAGTTGGGGCACATGTTAATTCTAAAACACCTCGATGAACCAGAGAAAAGGAGTAATATCGGTTTTTAAATATTGCAGTTACACGTTTTCCTCGTCGTTTTCTAAGAAGAGAAGATTGTGAGGCTAAAAGGAAACACTCATTTGCCCAGGATCACACAGTTTGTTCAGCTGGGTAAACCGTGGTTAGATCTGACGTATCCTGGTTTGATAGCAGACATTTCTCCACTGAGAATGAGATGCAGTAAAGGGACAGCACTACACATTGTACATATGATGGCGTTGCATGAACCTGCCTTGCTGTTGATGCATATGTGATTTATGTCAATATCTGTGTCAATTCTGTTTGCTGATTGAATCAAAGACCTGATTCTGGCAGTATTGAAATATTCAGTGGCTATCGGCTTTCAAAAGTATCCAGGAGCAGATTTATCAATATATCACCTTGCTACGTTGCGTGACAGGGAGAGGGCAGGTATGCGTCATATTTAGGGTGCATTCATGTCATCTCGTCCTGGCTCACTACATGCTGCCTAGCGTCAATGCAGTCACCCTTGCACCGTGGTACAGTATGCCTGCTTTGCAGGGAAGATTGTTTTTGTGCAGGAAGGGTCACCATATTGGACGAAAATAATCCTCTGAGGCCTTTTCCTGTTTCTAGTATGCTGCACACAAAAAATAATTAAATACAAGGAGAAATAAAAGCATTTGTCCTTGTTACACCTCCTCTGGGAAGGAATAGCATTCGGAAGCATTCTCAGGTCCGCCAGTACTGGTAGATCTGGGAATGCTTCAAAATCCATGGCTGGATGTGCGGGACAATCATACTCCATCCATGGAACGCCTCGCTGTGGTAGAGCGATGCAAGGCAGTGACGTGTTGCTGCCTTGTGTTACTCCAGCAGGGCCACACAAGGAGGCCTTGCGTGATTTGGTAAACCTCATTCTAGTTTAAGTGTAGCTCTGCGTTCCTTTGTGTGGCACGAGTGTGATGCAAAATCTTTGATAAATCTGCCCTCCAATGTGGAAGCATTTGTGTCACTAGTTTTAAAATAGCGCTGAAACAATTAGATACCCCTTCGTTTGCAATCGGGGGGGACACTTCATTGTTACTTAGATAGTAATAGAGTGAGTGTGTTTTTGTGTAAATTATGTTTTAATAGCTTTAAGAGAAGAAGGAAGCACCCTTACTCTGACACATAGGGGGTAGGGCTATAATGACTGAAAGCACCGCCAACAGGCTGGCGGTGCTTTCTTCCCTATTCTGACCGCGGCGGTAAAGCCGTGGTCGCACCACCGGGGCCGG
This sequence comes from Pleurodeles waltl, assembly GCF_031143425.1. Taxonomy (NCBI): domain Eukaryota; kingdom Metazoa; phylum Chordata; class Amphibia; order Caudata; family Salamandridae; genus Pleurodeles; species Pleurodeles waltl. Next base: position 1,155,637,531 of record NC_090448.1, read on the forward strand.
CGGTTTCCCGCCGTTTCTGCTCCGGGGGTGATAATCCGCCAGGGCAGCGCTGCAAGCAGCGCTGCAAGCAGCGCTGCCCTGGGGATTATGACCCCCTTACCGCCAGCCTGTTTCTGGCGGTTTTCACTGCCAGGAAGAGGCTGGCGGAAAGGGGTGCCCTGGGGCCCCTGGGGGCCCCTGCACTGCCCATGCCATTGGCATGGGCAGTGCAGCGGCCCCCTAACAGGGCCCCGGCCAGCTTTCGCGACGGGTGCAACTGCACCCGTCGCACGGCCGCAACACCGCCGGCTCCATTCGGAGCCGGCTCCTGTGTTGCGGCCTCATTCCCGCCGGCCCAGCGGGAATGTCGGAATGGGGGCTGCGTGAGTGCCGCCGCATGGCGGTTTCCGCCTGGCGGGCGGCGATAGCCGCCCGCCAAGGTCGGAATGACCCTAATAGTTCTGGAGAAAGTAGTTTCAACCCTACTTTGACGCTCTCCTAATATCTAAGTTTAATGGAGAGTAATACTCAGCTTCCATTATTGGAATCCGTAATAACAAATACCAGATTCCCAACAGACTATTTAAAAACAACAACCATTGGCAAAGCCAGTAGGTCTCGCCTTTGGAACCTATTGGCTTTGCCAGTAGTTTCTAGCCATGCTGTACTGCATTGCAGATGCTGTGCAGCATGGCCAAAGAAAACAAACAAACAAAAAAAGGCGCGACCAGAACGAGTGTGGAGAACAAAGGCAAACATATTCAAACTCATTTAGACCCACTTTCCATACACACCCCACGGAAACCTGGGTGCCGCTTTTTCAGGTACTGGGATGTTCAGATCAACCTTCCAGATTCAACACCACCGGTCTTTGCATTAGATTCACCCTCCACCACCACATGGGTTTGGGTCACCTTCTGTGAGTGAATGTTTAGGGCCTTCCCTGGTTGGTGCCTGGCTGACAGACCCACAGAGCCCCAGAACAGCAAACACCTTCCTCGTCCTCTTGCACGGACCTCCTTCTCGGTGGCTGTGCCTGGGGCACAGAACATCAAGCTGTGGTTGCCAAGTACTCCATTCACTGCTGTTGGCTTCTTCCTGATGAGAATCCCTAAGGATCGCTCTAAAAGTTGCCCCTCATTTAAAACAATCATGGCCTCTTATTTGAAAGGCTGAAAGCCTTAATCTTTTTTGAGATTGGTTGGCTCATGGTTAACCTCTTAGAGTCTGCAGCATCCCTCTGCCCACAGAGGTGTCTCCAGCAGTCCAAGATTCCATACGTGCACGCTGTTCTTCTAGATAGTGGTCTATGTTCCAGATAGCAGATGATTGAGACACTCTTTCATTGCATTGTACTGGGTGTTGTAGTTGCATTTATATAGTGCTTTATACCCCTGATGAGGTGCCAAAGTTCTTTAGCAGATGAGCAGCAGCCTATTCCTTCGGTTGTTCATGGTTGGAAGGACCCTTCTTTGGTAGCGTGTCCTGTGTGGGGCAGATTTAGGTGTCACTCTGCTGTTACCTTGTTCCAGGTCACTGCTCTTGAGTGAGTAGTAGAACAAAGAGGACTGAGGAACTGTGCACTAATGCTTCACCTTATTGCTCTGTTTGGTCACTTGGGGACGTATTTATAAGCCCCTACCGCCACCTTGCGCCAAATTTGTGTCATTTATTTTGACGCAAATGTGGTGTTAAGGTGGCACTTCCCATACGCCATATTTACAAAGTGGTGCAATGCATGCAACGTTTTGGCGGTACTCCTGCGAGTACATCACTAGCGTAAAATCTTTTGATGCTTTTGCCTCCTATCCTGCTCCATGGTGTGCCGTAGTTTAAATATGGTGCAGGCATGGTGGCGGTAGGGAGGCGCTAAGGGGAGCAAGGAAAGTGGCACTGCACTGGGTGCCGCATCAATTTCCTTAAATCTGTCCATGAGTCTTCTCAAGTCACTGCGGTCATGTAGTTGAACCTAAGCACAGAGAGCAGTGAAGCAGAGAAAGAGAGATAGCTGCCCATGTTTGCATGTCTACCTTCCATGTGTGGAACGCTTGGATCTGTTTCTTCGGTCCATTCGCTTCTGAGACTTCTGATGTCTCATCTGTACCCTCCATGAGCAGGAGATTGGTTCTAGCTCATGGTCGGTTCAATTCTACGTGATCTGTTGGGGAAGAGTGGGTCTGATGAATGAATGAATGACAAAGTCACAGCATTCATGGAGTTTGCACTATCCTCAGCCTGTGCATGGTGCTCACAGGAATCTGTTCCACTCTCTCGCCGTGGGATGACAGTGGTCCACAATAGATTTAGCATTATTGATTCTGTGTCTGTGGTACCCATCTTTCTATGTTGCGTCTGTATTACTTTGAGAAGAGAGAACTGTCTTTTCGGAAGTCACTGCTGTGTTGACTAGTGATATTGACAAGTGGATTGTGCAAGTGGATCTCTCACAGAGGGGGATGCATGTGGCACAAGGCATCTTCTGTTCCCTTTCAGGTCTAGCCTCTAGGCAGTTTTACCTGTCTTGCTAGCCTCATGTAAAGAAAAATTCATAAATAGAAATTCATGCATGTTTGCATATGCAGAAAGGCTTTGAATCTGCCGTAATCATCAATTGGCATATTCAGCAGCCATTCACATTTTGCATCCACCCACAATAGCATGCAGCATAGGAAAAACTCTCTCGCACTATGAGCGATGGCATGTATACTGCCACCTAAAAAGAAGTGCACTTCCAATTATTAGGGTCGAGCCTGCGAGTGCATCCGCTAGCCCATGCGTCTCGCATGTGAGACACTGTTATGTTCAATAAAGGACTTGGGGCCAGATGTATCATCAAGGCCCTTTGCGATTCGGAAATAGCGATTTTTAAGAAATCGCTATTTCCGACTCGCAAAGTGCCATGTATCACATTTGCGATTCGGTAATAGCGATTTCTTAAAAATCGCAAATGCTATTACTGAATCGCAAATTGCAATACCGGCCCCATTCGCAGCTATGGGCCTGTTGGCCCATATCAGCAAATTTTTTGCATTTCCAAAATTGCGATTTCTGAACCAGAAATCCCAATTTTGGAAATGCAAAACCCCAGGGTGCCTGGGGGGCTAAGGCCCCCTCTGCTGCACCCCAATTTTTTTTTGGGGGGACATGTAAGGTGCACACATGCCAAAAGGGCATGTGTGCTTTACATGTACAATTTAAAATGCATTTTAAATGCATTTTTTAATTTTGCACATGGTTACCACCAAGTTCAACTTGGTGGTAATTAGCGATTCCTAAATGCCAAAATCACATTTAGGAATTGCTTTATACATGTGCTAAGAATCCTCATTTGCGATTTCTAATTTAGAGAGTCGCAATTTGCATTAAAGTTGGGTGTCTGAGAAGAAGGTCATAGCTTTGGCACAGGGGCATGTAGCTGAGTGGCACACAGCCTGAGTTGGGTGCATAGGAGGTGGGGCAGTCAGCCTGCCTGAAGGCTGTGCACTGCCACTTTGCAAAAAGCTGTACGCTGCAGGGGGTTGGCAAATCGGAGGTGGGCCACACAAAAACATCAGGAATTTCCTTAAAAAGCCACACTTAAAGTGATTTCTAAACGCAATTGAACTCACTCCCCTGACTAGTAATGGCTAACGGAGCAAATAAATAAATTGCTTCCTGCCATGCAAATAATATCTCGTGTCCCACATGCAAAGCTTTCATTTTTGAGTGTGAGGAAGGGCCATGAATCACGAGTGACAAAGTCACATGCTGCCCTACCCTCCCTCAACCAGGGTAATAAATTCCATGATAGCTGATGTGCATCTGTAGATATGGTTTATGCCATGGTGATGTTCATATTGCAATTAAATCCTGCATACAGGGGCTAGGTTTGTGTAGTTAGGTAAAACACGCTGAAGAGGCTTTGTGACTACCTGCTGACTTGTTTCCTGGTGTAAAGTCATTGTAGCATGCCAGCTGCAAGTTAGTGTATTTATGCCAATTTCAACAAACTGTGATAAGAACATGGAATTGGTCCTATGCACTATAGTAAAAAATGTGAGAATGTTTCTTTATTAATACAGTTGTTGTAAATAACATGCCCGCATAAACATATATGTATGTTATGTCAATGAAAATAATGCAATCGAATCTAATAACACATGTTATTTAAAAGAACTGTGTTGATTAACACTCAGGTGGTCATTTTGAGTTTGGGGGGCGGCAGAGGCTGCCCGACAAACTCATCCCGCCAGGGCCGGCAGGCAGAAACAGCGTTTCCATCCACCGGCCCTGCGGTGAATATGGCCTTAACATTGACGTTGGTTCGGAATCGAGCCTGCACCAATGTGGCAGTTCAGAATGTGCATCAGCACCTGTCGCGCATTTCACTGGCCAGAGGTTAGTGCTGGTGGATTGCAACCGCTGGGACCGCCAGGCAGCAGGCTGGCTGCAGCCTGGCGGTGTTGGCAGTTGGGCCGCGGAGGCTCCGCCACAGTCAGAATGGAGCGGTTGGACCGCCACTACTTCGGCGGTCCGACCGCCACCCCGAGTCTGGTAGTCTCAAGACCGCCATACTCAGAATGACCACTTCAGTCACAGGTTTATAACTACAGTTCAAAGGTCAAGTTTCCTATTATTAATACAGACCTGTGAAGACCAGTGATACTGCGTCCAGACTGCATGTTACATTGGCTTTAGACAGGATTTTCTGTATCGCTTCCCAAATTTTCTCTGGGAAAATTAATATGGGAAATGTATTCTGGGATCCCCCTTTTTCTCAACCCACAGTTTATGGATCACCCCTACATTTTCCAGGATGGAGCTGAGGAGGAGGAATGTTTTTTTTAAATGGAAAGTTTCCTAAAGATTTGTCAAACAGCACCAAAGCTCTAAGCACAACAAAAACACTCTTTGCTCCCTCTCCATGCAGTGTTGTCATCAATGATGTCATTTCCGATGTTGCAGTGATATTATCAATGATGTCATAGAACATGCCTTGAGTGATGTAATATGAGTAATAAGCAGTTAATGGTGAGGGTGCGAGTTAAAGTTACTTTAGGGCATGAGTTATAGTTACTTGAGATAACTATAACTGGTGAATTTCAGTGGTTTTGTTAATTAAGAAAGGTATGCTTTAACCTTTGTTTTTTCCAGTGAATTTCTAATGTTTTTTTTAATGCAAACTGAGATATTATTACCATGCTTAACAACAACGTCACGTTAACCTTTGTTTTTTCAGTGAATTTCTAGATTTTTTTAATGTAGAGTAAGCTTTTATTTCCATACTTAACACCAACCCCTTGCTATGCACAGCCTTTAGCTGTTCACAGCTTGGGGTTGGCTGCACAACATGACAGTCAGGCCTTGCTCCATCCTCATACTGGCAGCAACCCCATGCCGTGCATGGCCCTATGCTGTGCATGGCATAGGATTTGCAGAAGAGCATGGCTGGCGCACTGGCAGGCAAACCCACACACGTATGGCCTTTGGCCATGCTCAGAATGGGGGTGACCATGGGAGAGACCTCTGGCCCAACCCCAGCTGGTGGCTAATCCTCCCCACGGCACAAGAGCCATGCGCAGCAGTGGTTGGGCCCAGAGCCTGGTGGCCAATGCCCTCCATGCGCATGACTGAATATAAGGGGTGCCACTTTTAGTAAGGCAGTGCTACTGACTTTGTGAAAGAGTCAGATCTAGGCCTGGGTGTAGAGTTTGTTCAAGCTTGCAAGATTGGGTTATGACGCTTTCTCGCGAGCACCACAATACTCCCAGGCCGCTAGTGAGCATGCGCAAGACTTCGCATTCACTCGCATTGCAACAACAGTGCCACTTGTGAGCACAAACTAATTTCTGCAGTAGGTTTTCTGCTCCAGATGCCACTAAATGTAGTCAAAAGATATTTTGATTAGATGTTCTTCTCCAATGGACCCTGCAATTTGTTTTTCAGAAGCCTCTTTTTCTCAAACTGAAAGGAAGTGCGTCAGAGACTCCAACTTCCTGTTGCTGTCCAGCAGGCTCCTCCCAGTGCTTTGTCCACCTCCTGGTCACTTTTCACTTGGATTTCAAGGTGGAAGGATCACACTCTTTGTCACCTGGATATACCTTTGGATTTAAGGACTTTGTTTTTGTTGAATAACGCCAAGTAAGTTCCAAAATTTCTGTATAGGGGTGCTGTTTGTTTGCTTGGGCCTGCATCAGTATTTCTTTTTACTTTAATTAGATGTTACTTTGCATTTCATTGATTTTTCCCCTTTTGTAAAGGAAAATTGTTGCACATCTGAGTACCTTTTCTACATGTGTGTTACATTTGGAATATTATTTTAGAATGTGGCCTACATTTCCAAAAGGCCATTTAGCCAATAGGAGCCAGCACTAGTAGTCATCAGTGTATGACATAAATGTCTCAGTTGTATATGTTTTTTAAACTTTATTTAGGGCAGGGATAGTATTTTATTAATTAAAAATGTTGGCTATTGTTTGCATTTCATTTTTTTTGCAAAAAGTGTATATTTTGTGGTGTAATATTTGATGGTATAGGAGGATGTGTGTTTTTATAGTACAGTACATTTTCTAGTGTTTTGCATAGCTGAATTAATTAGGTCTGGGGAGAGGACACGGAGTCCGACTACTCGGAATTCCACAGAGTTAAAAAAAAACTGTGCAATTCCACGGAGGTGAAGTTTCATGACTCGCGGAGTCTTGAACAAGCCTAATCTCAGAAGCGCTAAGCAGGGTCCGGCCAGGTCAGCCAGGCCCAACCATGCTAAGCGCTTCAGAGATTGGGTGCATTGAGAAGAGGGCTGTAGGCCGAGAAAGCTGTCGTTTCAGACCTCTTGTGCACTGGTCTGTCCCGTGTGCAGTGCACATGGGGCAGGCTGGTGCAGAAGAGGCCTGAAATGGCAGCTTTCATTCATTGCCTATGGCCTTGTCCTGAATTTAGGCCAGGGTCATAGGCGGCGAAAGCTGCCAGGCCTGTTGTGCACCTGCCTGCCCTGTGTGCAGTGCACACGGGACAGGCGGGTGCACAAGAAGCCTGAAACAGCAGCTTTTGCTGCCTATGGCCCTGGCCGGAATTCCGGAAAGGGCGTTTCAGTCCTTGTTTGTGCACCAATGTGCAGAAACAACGACAACAGAAGAAAGAGACGAGGACTTACCTGGGTCTTCCAGAAGGTCCTCCTCCCCTCCTCATCCAAAAGCGATGAATCAGCAGTGGCTTCCTCCCTCCGGTGCATGCTGCAGCCCAGTTATGGGCTGCACAAAACAAGTGCAGACTGTCTGCGCTTGCGCTGTGCAGCCAAGCCCATAACTGGGCTGCAGTGTGCACCGGGTAGGCTCCGCTCGTATGGCGGAGCTAGCAGAGTTTTTGGATAACTCTGCGTTCGAAGCGGAGCGCAGAGTTCCAAAAACTCTGTTAGCTCCACCAGCGGAGTGGAGCTTCCCGCACACTCCTAGAATTAAAGTTGGTCACCTTTCTTCAGTGTTACCACCATCATGCCTCCTTATGGCCAGCGTGTGTGTGTGTTTGTCATCATCCACCATTTTTCTTTGTTCTCTGTGTAGTGGGCCAGGGGCCATGTTCTGCCCATAGGCTTGCATGTGTTCTTTGTTCTCCATTCCTCCTTGTTTACAATTGTTGTTTGACCATGTGGCTGGTGGCAATTTTGTCCATCCAGCCAGTGTCCCTTTGCCACAGGATTGCAAGTGTTCTTTGTCCCCCATGCCTCATTGTTCACAGTTGTTGTTTGACCATGTGGCTGGCAGCTATTTTGTGCATCCACCCAGTGTCCCTTTTCCACAGGCTTGCATGTGTCCTTTGTTTGCCATGCCTGCATGCTCGTTGTTGTTTGATCATGTTGCTGACTGGCAGCCATTTTGTGCATGCAACCAGTGTCCCTTGCCATGGGCTTACATGTGTCCTTTGTTTTCCATCCCTCCTTGCTGTTGTTGTTTGACCATGTGGCTGGCTGGCAGCTATTTTGTCCATCCAACCAGTGTCCCTTGCCATAGGCCTGCATTTGTCCTTTGTTTGCTATGCCTCCCTGCTCCTTGTTGTTTTGCCATCCAGCCAGTATGTCTTTGACATAGGCTTACATACAAACATAATTAATTATTGATCATTTGTTTTTCAAGTTTCTATTTGAATTTTTAATTTTTTCTTTCATGTAATTTTTTATTTTTATTTTCTATTTTATTTTTTTATTTTAATTTTTAATTTCATTTTTCTATTTTAACATTTCCTTTTTATTTAAATTTTAAAATGTTAGTTTTTAAAATATTTTTTATTTATTTTACTTTTTTATTTGTATTTTTCATTTATTTTATTTTAAGTTTGATATTTTATTTTTTTAATATATTTTTATTTTACTTGTTATTTAATTCTGCACTTTGCCTTGATCTATCCATCCACATCTATTCCTCCATCCATCCATCTATCCATCCACCAAAGACGCACAGCTGCACTCAAGCACTCATTTTCTTTAAGTGTAATTCCAGTGCGGAGCACTGCAGACAAATCAACAGCATAATTCATTTTGTTAATGATTATTTCATGTCCCGTGGACCACCTAGTTGCCATAGGTTTTTTAAAGGATAATTCCATTTAACCATGCACCTCTCTTTGACTACCCCAGGATTTGCCTTTCAAACAGATGGAGATAATGCAAAGAGCTTGATCTGCCTGTTGTGCTGTTTGATTTGAAATGTAATTTTTTATGGTGTGGTTTGCCTTTACAATATTTGATTAAATTGGAATTTACTACATAAGTAACCCACCGCACTAAGATTGCATTTGTCTGTACTATTTGAACCTGCAACAATGCCACATTACACTAACTACATGCTTTTCTTGCTTGGTTGTTTTTAGGTGCAAAAGAGAAGAACTGGGTTGGTGGGAAAAGTCCAAGGCCCATCCCAAATCCCTCCCCACCCTCTCCACCCACAACAGGTTCCCTCCCACCAAAACTAAACATTTAAAAAAGGTCTTAAAAGAAGGCACCGTCAATATGGATCTGGAGCTGGTCCAGGCTCTGCTCAATGCTGATGAGCCGGCTCTCCATGCAATCCATTTACTGCAGGATGCGGTTGAGCGATGCCCTGTTGGAGCGGGAGGGTGCAGCAGCAGGTGCATTCGGGGGCCCTGATTGCTGGCGGAAGCACAGCGATGTACTGGGCAGGAGGTTGGGAGCCGGCATGCTGTTCTGCTGTGTCTTGGGTCTGAGGCAGCTGTTTCACCCTCTTCCTCCGCCAGGATCACCAGCCACCAATATTTGACCTGGATGTTCCCCAGCCTCTGCTGCCACAGACGGGCCGCTATCTCCTGCCTGGTTGGTGGTGGTGGTGGTCAAGCAGGAGTAGCTATATTGAGAAAAATAAGAATAAACAAGACACATTGTAAACAATGCTCTGAACAAACACTTCTTCAAAAGATAGGTAGTAGGTGACATAGTAGCACTACATTGCTGGTACAGTAGGATGTTGGAATTTAATGTGGTTATGATTAGGAGAGTCACAGGCCCACTTGTATTTGTTTACCTGCACATGCCTCATATAAAAAGCACCTACTGTCTGATAGAAAAGAATTAAGGCAGAATAAGAATAGATTAAAAAAACAGTGATTTCATTTTTTTCTTTTAAAGTCTTTTCTAGTAACTAAACAGACACATTTAGAGGAAAAATAAAAATGAGTTGCCACCTCTCATTTATGATGAGTAAGGCATTATGCACTATATAGTACAAGTTGTTGTGCCAAATAATTGAAAGCATGCTAGCCAGTGCTTCAATTATTTTGCTACTGTCTGCAGCTGTAGTATCTGGAGCTGATAATTATCTATCCTAAATTCCAATGGCCCTGCTCTTCCCCAAAATGCCTTTCACTCAATTTCTACCCTGACTACAAAGAGGCAGATGAATAAATAAGATACATCACACATGCCATGTATAAAATTCGGAAATATTTATCCTGTCTGCAGTAAGTAGACGGTGGAGAAAACGATGCACTGCACTATGGGGAAAGGAATGGGCTCTATAGATTGCATCTGGCACCTTTGTCACAGAGTATCCCCTTCTCCAAACTTGAAATAAAATCGTGCACTTACTAATCCCACTTTACTCACTGGCCTCACCCAACATCACAAATTCTCTCCAATAAATTAATTCACTAGGCAGTACGGAAAGACTCTTGACTTACTTTACTGCAGAGTAAGGTAGAGGGATTAGGCAGGTAGGTAGAGCTTTGGCTATAAAATAGTAGAGGGGCGTCACTGATCATCGATTCATCATATGCTTAAACTTTGGCTTATTCAGTCACTGTATAGTGAAAGCCTAAAGGGAAAAATCCGAACAGGCGTCATATAAATTGGTCATGGGTGGCAAAATGCCATGGGCATGAAGGTGGTTAATGAATGATGATGGAATACATATCAGCCTCATTTATCCAATACAGTGAGTCAAGGAATTAGAACACAAATTAAAATACCCCAACCTTTAACCATAGCTTTGATAACCATAAACGGTAAAACACTAAAAGTAAGTGAAGTAGGTGAGAACTAAGCATGCCCTTCTACAGAAGAGCTCCCTTCTTGAATCATCCAAGCGATTATTAAATCACCCTTTCTTTCTTCCTACTATATTCACCTATAGCCACCATGATGTAAGCTATACTTTCTCTCATCGAGTCTTTCACCCAAATTCAGAATCCTTTATCCATCCATTCAGTACCCACTATCCACCCTTTCTTCCAATCATCTATTCACCAACCCATCCATTTACCAAATACTCACCCACGCACCCTTTTTCAGCTACCCACGCATCCTTTCCTTTCACTCTTTTCACCCATCCATTCTTCTAACCTTCCTTTCCTTCACGTTTCCACCAAGCCATTATCTTTAGCATACATTATGGGGGTCATTACAACATTGACGGTAAATGCCATTTACCGCCGAATAGAAGACTGCCAACACACCGCTGTGGCAGTGGAATTCCGCCACAGCGATTACGACCCACAGCTCGGAATCCGCCGAAATCCAGACACCCACACAAGTCCGCCACACCAAAGGTCAGTGATAAACTGCCGATAACAAAACCTCCACCGTCAAGGCAACAGGAATACGCCCACACTATCACGACCTACGAATTCACGCGGCGGTCTTTCAAGCGCGGTATTCCATTGGCAGTACACACCGTCGCGCTCAAAATACACACACATTTACAAAACACTACCACATTGGACAATTCCAAATACACACATCTGATACACATACACACACCACTCCCAAACACTCACACCACTATAAAACACACACCCATATCACCGACAAACCCTTACGACCAGAAATTTAGACGAAGGCCAGAGAGACAGCACAGCAAAGACAACCCCACCATACAGAGGCACACAACACCATCACACATACACATCCACGCACAAAACACCACACATCCCTAAACATCACGCCCCACATCACAACACACACCACATCACCCACACCACCCCATGGCACCGCAAAGACACCCCAGGTTTTCTGAGGAGGAGCTCAGGGTCATGGTGGAGGAAATCATCTGGGTAGAGCCACAGCTATTCGGATCACAGGTGCAGCACACCACCATAGCTAGGAAGATGTAAATATGGCGCAGAATCGTGGACAGGGTTAACGCAGTAGGACAGCACCCAAGAACACGGGATGACATCAGGAAGAGGTGGAAAGACCTACGGGGGAAGGTGCGTTCCGTGGTCTCAAGACACCACATAGCGGTTCAGAGGACTGGCGGCGGACCCCCACCTCCTCCCCCAGAACTAACAACATGGGAGGAGCAGGTCTTGGCTTTACTGCATCCTGAGGGCCTCGCAGGAGTAGCTGGAGGAATGGACTCTGGTAAGTCAAAGCTTTCACTACTTCATCCCCCACCCTACCTGCATGCTATCACATACCCCCACCCTCGCGTTCACCCCCTTCATTCGAACTCCTCACATATGTCCCACTATCACAAACCACACATCCCAACACCAAGCCCTGCATGCAACAACAAAGCACGGACACCCATCACCAATGCATGGCCAATGCACATACCCACACACACCCCTAAACAATTATCACACAAGGTCCTACACAAGAATGCAAGCACTGGGGTACGGGGTCACCCACCCATTGCACACCATGGCACACACAGATGCAATAATCATGGCTTTACACCCCTGCAGGACCCCTACCCAACGTCACCGGATAGGAGGGTCCAGACATGTCCACTCCACCCACAGAAGAGGCCCACAGTGATGACAGCAGCTGTGTCCAACTGGATCTAGATGACCAGCCCATCTGGGACCTCAGGACAGTCGGTTCCCCTCACACTGGCACAAACCACAACAGAGCCTCCCCCCTTTGGAAACACCAGCACAGCACCCACCCAGCGGGCCCATACCTCTGTCACCAGGACACGTCAAGCAGCAGTGTGTCCACAACTATAAGGGAACCCAGGATAACCCACCAACCCAACAACAGCAGGGACCTGGGGGCAGTGGCAGTGGGCACACAGTTCAGGGGACAGAGGCCCAGGAACACAGGGGAACTGGGAGGGCTGCTGTGCGACAGGGGGAGGACAGGCCCAGGGAACTCACTCTCCACGAGGCCCTCTCCAACATCATGGGAGCCTACCACCATTCCCAGGACACAATGGCAACTGTTACGGCAAAGTTTCAGGAGACCCACCAGCTGCAGGAGGAACAGTATTTGGGGTTCAGAGAGGAACTCAAAGCCATCAATTCCACCCTGGGCACCATTGTAGGGGTGCTGAAGGAACTCGTGAACACCAGGAGGGACACTGTGGCACAACAAGGGGCCCCTGACACTAGCCTGGACAATGAACTGCCCACCACCTCCGCCAATGGACAGGAGGCACCGCCACAGGACCACGACCCCAGCACCCCACCCCCTGCAGATGGAGAACCACCCTGCAAGCAGTCCCTGAGATCCAGGACAAAGACAGAGAACAATGCCAAGACCCCCGCTAAGAAATGAGATCACCCTGATTGTCATCCTTTTGTCCCACTTTGTCACCCTGTCCATCCTTAAACTGCCCCAGCTCCCCTTCCTATGCCCCTTTGGACAATGCACCTGTGAGACTAATAGACTGGACTCTGCCATGGACATTCCTCCACCATCACCCCTGACCATTTTACAACCCCCTCCACTATTTAGCACTTAAATAAACACCCTTAAATCACAAAACTATCTGGCGTCAGTCTGTGCTTTCGAAAATGTGTATTTGCAATAACTGAGCAAAAATGATATATCCATTGTATTGTCAACATACCTATGTCACAGAGCTCTAGTCCATGAGGAAACAAAGCAGATGTCACACAGCAAGACCCACATCTGTGAAATCGAAAGGGAAAGTGACAACTCAGGGTCCATACACTGGGTGAAAGTGACAGACAGATGAGAGGTAGAACAAGTGTATCAGATGTAGCAGGCAGTGATGTCTTCTTACCTGTGTCTCACTGGAAGTATTGATGAATCACCGTGTTTCTGCTGTCGATATCCTCTTCTGCTTCCTCGTCTTCACTGTCCACAGGCTCCACAGCTGCCACAAGACCTCCATCGGGACCATCCTCCTGCAGAAAAGGCACCTGTCGTCGCAAAGCCAAGTTGTGAAGTATATAGCAGGCCACGATGATCAGGCACACCTTCATTGGTGAGCAGAATAGGGAACCACCTGTCATATGGAGGCACCTGAACCTGGCCTTCAGGAGGCCGGAGGATCTCTCTATAACCCTCCTAGTTTGCCCATGGGCCTCATTGTAGCGTTCCTCTGCCCTTGTCCTGGTATTTCTCACAGGGGTCAGTAGCCATGACAAGTTGGGGTAGCCAGAGTCACCTGCAGATGTCGAGGGATAACTGTTAGACACACACTAACCCTTAGGGACAGCCCCAGACCCAGACACCTCGTAACACTGTATAGGGTCCATGTCCTCACCTAATAGCCACACACGGTGCCTCTGGAGTTGCCTCATCACATAAGGGATGCTGCTATTCCTCAGAATGTAAGCGTCATGCAATGAGCCAGGAAATTTGACATTCACATGGGAGATGTACTGGTCAGACAAACACACCATCTGCACATTCATAGAATGGTAACTCGTCCAGTTTCTGTACACCTGTTCACTCCTGCGGGGGGGACCAAGGCCACATGTGTCCCATCAATGGCACCTATGATGTTGGGGATATGTCCCTGCGCATAGAAGTCACCTTTCACTGTTGGCAACTCCTCCACCTGAGGGAAAACGATGTACCTGCACATGTGTTTCAGCAGGGCAGACAACACTCTGGACAACATGTTGGAAAACATAGGCTGGGACATCCCTGATGCTATGGCTACTGTCGCCTGAAAAGACCCACTTGCCAGGAAATGGAGTACTGACAGCACCTGCACTAGAGGGGGGATACCTGTGGGATGGCGGATAGCTGACATCAGGTATGGCTCCAACTGGGCACACAGTTCCAGGATTGTGGCACGATCAAGTCTGTAGGTGACAATTACATGTCGCTCTTCCATTGTTGACAGGTCCACCAGCGGTCTGTACACCGGAGGATGCCGCCATCTCCTCACCTACCCATGCGGACGTGCTCTATGGAGGAGAACAGCGATCAGAGGGTCAGCCAACACTGAGGTACGAAACCACTACATTATTGCACACATTTTTCAATCCGCTATGTCCCTGTCGTAATGTGAATGCAAGGCCTAGATATGTGTGACGCATTTAAAATTAATGCCTGTAGGAAAGTACCATCTTGCCTGGCATGTTACCCCAATATTTCACTGTATATATGTTGTTTTAGTGTATGTGTCACTGGGACCCTGCCAGCCAGGGCCCCAGTGCTCATAAGTGTGCCCTGTATGTGTTCCCTGTGTGATGACTAACTGTCTCACTGAGGCTCTGCTAACCAGAACCTCAGTGGTTATGCTCTCTCTTTGCTTTCCAAATTGTCACTAACAGGCTAGTGACCAATTTCACCAATTCACATTGGCATACTGGAACACCCTTATAATTCCCTAGTATATGGTACTGAGGTACCCAGGGTTTTGGGGTTCCAGGAGATCCCTATGGGCTGCAGCATTTCTTTTGCCACCCATAGGGAGCTCTGACAATTCTTACACAGGCCTACCACTGCAGACTGAGTGAAATAACGTCCACGTTATTTCACAGCCATTTACCACTACACTTAAGTAACTTATAAGTCACCTATATGTCTAACCTTTACCTGGTAAAGGTTGGGTGCTAAGTTACTTAGTGTGTGGGCACCCTGGCACTAGCCAAGGTGCCCCCACATCGTTCAGGGCAAATTCCCCGGACTTTGTGAGTGCGGGGACACCATTACACACGTGCACTATACATAGGTCACTACCTATGTATGGCGTCACAATGGTAACTCCGAACATGGCCATGTAACATGTCTAAGATCATGGAATTGTCACCCCAATGCCATTCTGGCATTGGGGAGACAATTCCATGATCCCCCGAGTCTCTAGCACAGACCTGGGTACTGCCAAACTACCTTTCCCGGGGTTTCACTGCAGCTGCTGCTGCTGCCAACCCCTCAGACAGGTTTCTGCCCTCCTGGGGTCCAGCCAGGCTTGGCCCAGGAAGGCAGAACAAAGGACTTCCTCAGAGAGAGGGTGTTACACCCTCTCCCTTTGGAAAAAGGTGTCAGGGCTGGGGAGGAGTAGCCTCCCCCAGCCTCTGCAAATGATTTGATGGGCACAGATGGTGCCCATCTCTGCATAAGCCAGTCTACACCGGTTCAGGGATCCCCCAGCCCTGCTCTGGCACGAAACTGGACAAAGGAAAGGGGAGTGACCACTCCCCTGACCTGCACCTCCCAGGGGAGGTGCCCAGAGCTCCTTCAGTGTGCTCCAGACCTCTGCCATCTTGGAAACAGAGGTGTTGCTGGCACACTGGACTGCTCTGAGTGGCCAGTGCCAGCAGGTGACGTCAGAGACTCCTTCTGATAGGCTCTTACCTGTGTTGCTAGCCTATCCTCCTACCTAGGTAGCCAAACCTCCTTTTTCTGGCTATTTAGGGTCTCTGCTTTGGGGAATTCTTTAGATAACGAATGCAAGAGCTCATCAGAGTTCCTCTGCATCTCTCTCTTCACCTTCTGCCAAGGAATCGACCACTGACTGCTCAGGACTCCTGCAAAACCGCAACAAAGTAGCAAAGACGACTACTGCAACCTTGTATCGCTGATCCTGCCGCCTTCTCGACTGTTTTCCTGGTGGTGCATGCTGTGGGGGTAGTCTGCCTCCTCTCTGCAGTAGAAGCTCCGAAGAAATCTCCCGTGGGTTGACGGAATCTTACCCCTGCAACCGCAGGCAACAAAAGACTGCATCACCGGTCCTCTGGGTCCCCTCTCAGCACAACGAGCGTGGTCCCTGGAACTCAGCAACTCTGTCCAAGTGACTCCCACAGTCCAGTGACTCCACAGTCCAAGTTTGGTGGAGGTAAGTCCTTGCCTCCCCACGCTAGACTGTATTGCTGGGTACCGCGTGATTTGCAGCTGCTCCGGCTCCTGTGCACTCTTCCAGGATTTCCTTTGTGCACAGCCAATCCTGGGTCCCCGACACTCTAACCTGCAGTGCACAACCTCCTGAGTTGTCCTCCGGCGTCGTGGGATCTCCTTTTGTGACTTCGGGTGAGCTCCAGTTCACTCCTCTTCGTAGTGCCTGTTCTGGCACTTCTGTGGGTGCTGCCTGCTTCTATGAGGGCTCCCTGTCTTGCTGGGCGCCCCCTCTGTCTCCTCACGCAATTGGCGACATCCTGGTCCCTCCTGGGCCACAGCAGCATCCAAAAACCCTAACCGCGACCCTTGCAGCTAGCAAGGCTTGTTTGCGGTCTTTCTGCGTGGGAACACCTCTGCAAGCTTCTTCACGACGTGGGACATCCGTCCTCCCAAGGGGAAGTTCCTAGTCCTCTTCGTTCTTGCAGAACCCACAGCTTCTACCATCCAGTGGCAGCTCCTTTGCACCATCAGCATGCATTTCCTGGGCATCTGCCCAATCTCGACTTTGTCGCGACTCTTGGACTTGGTCCCCTTATTCCACAGGTACTCTTGTCCGGAAATCCACTTTGGTTGCATTGCTGGTGTTGGTCTTCCTTGCAGAATTCCCCTATCACGACTTCTGTGCTCTCTGGAGAATATAGGTGCACTTTACACCTACTTTTCAGGGTCTTGGGGTGGGCTATTTTTCTAACCCTCACTGTTTTCTTACAGTCCCAGCGACCCTCTACAAGCTCACATAGGTTTGGGGTCCATACGTTATTCGCATTCCACTTTTGGAGTATATGGTTTGTGTTGCCCCTGTACCTATGTGCTCCTATTGCAATCTAGTGTGACTATACATTGCTTGCATTACTTCCTTTTGCTATTACCGCATATTTTTGGTATTGTGTACATATATCTTGTGTATATTTGGCATCCTCATACTGAGGGTACTCACTGAGATACTTTTGGCATATTGTCATAAAAATAAAGTACCTTTATTTTTAGTATATCTGTGTATTGTGTTTTCTTATGATATTGTGCATATGACACCAGTGGAATAGTAGGAGCTTTGCATGTCTCCTAGTTCAGCCTAAGCTGCTCTGCTATAGCTACCTTCTACCAGCCTAAGCTGCTAGAAATACCTCTTCTACACTAATAAGGCATAACTGGACCTGGTACAGAGTGTAAGTACCCCTTGGTACCCACTAAAAGCCAGGCCAGCCTCTTACATTGGTTGTGCAGCGGTGGGATAAGTACTTGCAACTACTTACCACTTTGTCATATTGTACTTTTCATAAGAGAAAAATATACAAAACAAGTTCAGTGTATGTACACCTAACTAAAAAGTTTTGCTTTTCTTCTCTTACTCTATTGCTAAGTGCTGAAAAGTACCTCTAAAACTTTCAAAAAGTTCTAAAAAGTTGAAAACGTTTTTTTTTTCTGTTTCCTTAAAAAGCCCTAAAACTTTGTCTTTCTTTTATCTGTCCCTAAACCTTTTTCTATCATGTCTGGTACAGGTCCTACTCTTGATCTGGCCAGCACTGCTTATGATAACCTTAGCTGGAAAGGTGTAAGGAGTCTCTGCATTGATAGAGGTTTAGGGGTAGGGAAGAATCCCTCTAGAGAATTGTTGATTAACATGCTCATTGAAAATGATAAGGCCTTAGCTGGCACATCAGTTGAGAAGTTAGCAGATGGTTCACACTCTGATTCTGGGGTAGCCCCAGTAAGAATGTTAGATGGTATCCTTTCCAACTTGCCT
Source organism: Pleurodeles waltl (assembly GCF_031143425.1). Lineage (NCBI taxonomy): Eukaryota > Metazoa > Chordata > Amphibia > Caudata > Salamandridae > Pleurodeles > Pleurodeles waltl. The sequence continues at coordinate 1,155,655,782 of NC_090448.1, forward strand.
CTTAGCAGACCACCTAGCATAACTGGTACTAATGTGAGCTCTCATCACAGTAGGGATGTCATTCCTGCAGGTCAAGTTGTTAGAGTGCCAACTGTTAGGGACAATTCTCCCTCTGTTCATTCACACCATTCTTCCATGTCAAAGCATGCCCAACCCACCCACCCTGATGACAGAATGTTAGAAAGGGAGCTCAATAGATTGAGAGTGGAAGAGTCCAGACTGAAGCTTAAACAGCAACAGCTGGCTCTAGACAGGGAATCTTTAGACTTAGAAAAAGAAAGACAGAGGTTGGGGTTAGGACCCCATGGTGGCAGCAGCTGTGAAAGAGCATGATTCTAGGAATCTGCATAAGATAGTTCCCCCTTACAAGGAGGGGGATGACATTAACAAGTGGTTTGCTGCACTTGAGAGGGCCTGTGTTGTACAGGGGGTCCCTCAAAGGCAGTGGGCTGCTATCCTATGGCTATCTTTCAGTGGAAAGGGTAGGGATAGGCTCCTTACTGTGAAGGAAAGTGATGTCAATAATTTTACAGTTTTGAAGAATGCACTCTTGGATGGATTTGGCTTAACCACTGAACAATACAGGATTAAGTTCAGAGAAACCAGAAAAGAGTCCTCACAAGACTGGGTAGACTTTGTTGACTATTCAGTGAAGGCCTTGGAGGGGTGGTTACATGGCAGTAAAGTTTCTGACTATGAAAGTCTGCATAATCTGATCCTGAGAGAGCATATTCTGAATAACTGTGTGTCTGATTTGTTACACCAATATCTAGTGGACTCAGATCTGACCTCTCCCCAAGAATTGGGAAAGAAGGCAGACAAATGGGTCAGAACAAGAGTGAACAGAAAAGTTCATACAGGGGGTGACAAGGATGGCAAGAAGAAGGATGGTAAGTCTTCAGACAAGGGTGGGGACAAATCTAAAAATGAGTCTTCATCAGGCCCACAAAAACACTCTGGTGGGGGTGGTGGGTCCAAATCCTCTTCTAATCAAGTAAAGAAACCATGGTGCTATTTATGTAAAGTAAAAGGCCATTGGACAACTGATGCCAGTTGTCCAAAGAAAAGCACCAAGCCTCCCACTACCACAACCCCTACTGCTACACCTAGTGCCCCTAGTAATAGCAGTGGTGGTGGGAGCAAACCTACTAATAGCCAATCTAAGGGAGTAGCTGGGCTCACTTTTGGTAATTTAGTTGGGGTTGGTCTTGTTAGGGAGACCACAGAGGCTGTGCTAGTCTCTGAAGGTGCCATTGATTTGGCCACCTTGGTTGCTTGTCCCCTTAATATGGATAAGTACAAGCAACTTCCCCTTAATAAATGGTGTTGACGTTCAGGCCGACAGGGACACAGGTGCCAGTGTTACCATGGTAATAGAGAAACTGGTACACCCTGAACAACACCTACTTGGTCACCAGTACCAAGTGACTGATGCTCATAACAACACTCTTAGCCACCCCATGGCTGTTGTAAATCTCAACTGGGGGGGGGGGGTTACTGGTCCAAAGAAAGTTGTGGTTGCCTCAGATTTACCTGTAGACTGTCTACTAGGGAACGATTTAGAGACATCAGCTTGGGCAGAAGTGGAGTTGGAGGCTCATACAGCAATGCTGGGCATTCCTGGGCATATTTTTGCTTTAACCAGGGCTCAGGCCAAAAAGCAAAAAGGACAGGGTGACTTGGATCCTGGAACAATGGACCAAGTGCTCCCTAAAGCTAGGGTTAGTAAAGGTAAATCCCTACCTACTATCCCTCCCTCTACAGATGATTCAACTTCTGAGGAAGAAGAATTTCCACCCTGTGCAGAACCTTCACCAGAGGAGCTGGAAGCAGACACTGCTGAGCTTTTGGGTGGAGGGGGCCCTGCCAGGGAGGAGCTGAGTGTGGCACAGCAAACCTGTCCCACATTAGAGGGTCTAAGACAGCAAGCTGTCAAACAGCAAAATGGGGATGTCAGTGACTCACACAGAGTTTACTGGGAGGACAACCTCTTGTATACAGAGGCAAGGGGCCCAAAACCTGGAGCAGCCAGGAGATTGGTCATTCCCCTGCAAAACAGAGAGTTCCTCCTAACTCTAGCCCACGACATTCCCTTGGCTGGACATCTAGGGCAAATTAAAACATGGGAAAGGCTTGTCCCCCTGTTTCATTGGCCTAGAATGTCAGAGGACACAAAAGATTTTTGTAAGTCCTGTGTCACCTGTCAAGCCAGTGGCAAGACAGGTGGCACCCCAAAGGCTCCCCTTATTCCACTGCCTGTGGTTGGGGTTCCCTTTGAAAGGGTAGGGGTTGACATAGTTGGCCCCCTTGACCCTCCTACTGCTTCAGGCAATAGGTTTATCTTGGTGAGTGTGGACCATGCCACAAGGTATCCTGAAGCAATTCCTCTAAGGACCACTACAGCTCCTGCAGTGGCAAAAGCCCTCCTGGGAATCTTTTCCAGGGTGGGTTTCCCAACAGAGGTGGTATCAGACAGGGTTAGCAACTTTATGTCTGCATATTTGAAGGCCATGTGGAAGGAATGTGGTGTAACATACAAATTCACTACACCTTATCATCCACAAACAAATGGACTAGTTGAGAGGTTTAACAAAACTCTCAAAGGAATGATAATGGGACTCCCTGAAAAACTCAGGAGGAGATGGGATGTCCTGTTACCTTGCCTCCTTTTTGCTTACAGGGAGGTCCCCCAGAAAGGAGTGGGCTTCAGCCCCTTTGAACTCCTATTTGGGAGCCCTGTCAGAGCTCCTCTAACACTTGTAAAGGAGGGTTGGGAACAACCTTTAAAAGCTCCTAAGCAAGACATAGTGGACTATGTACTTGGCCTAAGATCCAGAATGGCTGAGTATATGAAAAAGGCCAGCAAAAACCTTCAGGCCAGCCAAGAGCTCCAAAAGCAATGGCATGACCAGAAGGTTGTTCTGATTCAGTACCAACCAGGGCAGAAAGTGTGGGTCCTGGAGCCTGTGGCCCCAAGAGCACTCCAAGACAAATGGAGTGGACCTCACATTATTGTTGAAAAGAAGGGAGAAGTCACCTACTTGGTTGACTTGGTCACTGCCAGGAGTCCCCTTAGGGTGCTCCATGTCAATCGCCTAAAACCCTACTATGACAGGGCTGATCTCACCCTGCTCATGGCAACAGATGAAGGACAGGAAGAAGAGAGTGACCCTCTCCCTAATCTCTTCTCTTCCACAGAACAAGATGCTCTAGTGGAAGGTGTAGTTATGGCAGATTGTCTTACTGCTGAGCAGAAAGACCACTGAATAAATCTCCTGGGTCAGTTTTCAGAACTCTTTTCTACTGTGCCAGGCACCACTTCTTGGTGTGAGCACACTATAGATACTGGAGACAGCATGCCTGTCAAAAGTAAAATCTATAGGGAGCCTGACCATGTCAGGGACTGCATAAAACAAGAGGTTCAGAAAATGCTTGAACTGGGAGTGGTTGAGCACTCTGAAAGTCCATGGGCCTCTCCTGTGGTACTTGTACCAAAGCCTCACTCTAAAGATGGGAAAAGAGAGATGAGGTTTTGTGTGGATTACAGAGGTCTCAACCAGGTAACTAAAACTGATGCTCACCCTATACCCAGGGCAGATGAGCTCATAGATACACTGGCATCTGCCAAGTAGCTAAGCACCTTTGATTTGACTGCAGGGTATTGGCAGATCAAGTTATCAGAGGATGCTAAAGCAAAAACTGCATTTTCGACTATTGGAGGGCACTACCAATTCACAGTAATGCCCTTTGGTTTGAAAAATGCACCTGCCACTTTTCAGAGGTTGGTGAATACAGTCCTGCAAGGGTTGGAGGCTTTTAGTGCAGCATTTCTAGATGATATAGCTGTCTTTAGCTCCAACTGGGATGATCACCTGGTGCACCTATGGAAAGTTTTGGAGGCCCTGCAAAAGGCAGGCCTCACTATCAAGGCTTCAAAGTGCCAGATAGGGCAGGGGAAAGTGGTTTATCTGGGACACCTTGTAGGTGGAGAACAGATTGCACCACTACAGGGGAAAATCCAAACTATCATAGATTGGGTTCCCCCTACAACTCAGACCCAGGTGAGAGCCTTCTTAGGCCTCACTGGGTATTACAGGAGGTTCATAAAGAACTATGGCTCCATAGCAGCCCCTCTTAATGACCTCACATCTAAGAAAATGCCTAAAAAGGTATTATGGACAGCTAGCTGTCAGAAAGCTTTTGAGGAGCTGAAACAGGCCATGTGCACGGCACCTGTCCTAAAAAGCCCATGTTACTCCAAAAAATTCATTGTTCAAACTGATGCATCTGAATTAGGGGTAGGGGCAGTCTTATCACAACTCAATTCTGAGGGCCAGGATCAACCTGTTGCTTTTATCAGCAGGAGGTTGGCCCCTAGAGAAAAGCGTTGGTCTGCCATAGAGAGGGAGGCCTTTGCTGTGGTCTGGGCACTTAAGAAGTTGAGGCCATACCTGTTTGGCACTCACTTCATTGTTCAGACAGACCACAAACCTCTACTTTGGCTAAAACAAATGAAAGATGAAAACCCTAAATTGTTGAGGTGGTCCATATCTCTACAGGGAATGGACTATACAGTGGAACATAGACCTGGGAGTACCCACTTCAATGCAGGTGGACTCTCCAGATATTTCCACTTAGACAATGAAGACTCATCATCAGGTCATGGCTAGTCTTATTGTCCTTCGTTTGGGGGGGGGGGTTGTGTAGGAAAGTACCATCTTGCCTGGCATGTTACCCCCATATTTCACTGTATATATGTTGTTTTAGTGTATGTGTCACCGGGACCCTGCCAGCCAGGGCCCCAGTGCTCATAAGTGTGCCCTGTATGTGTTCCCTGTGTGATGACTAACTGTCTCACTGAGGCTCTGCTAACCAGAACCTCAGTGGTTATGCTCTCTCTTTGCTTTCCAAATTGTCACTAACAGGCTAGTGACCAATTTCACCAATTCACATTGGCATACTGGAACACCCTTATAATTCCCTAGTATATGGTACTGACGTACCCAGGGTATTGGGGTTCCAGGAGATCCCTATGGGCTGCAGCATTTCTTTTGCCACCCATATGGAGCTCTGACAATTTTTACACAGGCCTACAACTGCAGCCTGAGTGAAATAACGTCCACGTTATTTCACAGCCATTTACCACTGCACTTAAGTAACTTATAAGTCACCTATATGTCTAACCTTTACCTGGTAAAGGTTGCGTGCTAAGTTACTTAGTGTGTGGGCACCCTGGCACTAGCCAAGGTGCCCCCACATCGTTTAGGGCAAATTCCCCGGACTTTGTGAGTGCGGGGACACCATTACATGTGTGCACTATACATAGGTCACTACCTATGTATGGCGTCACAATGGTAACTCTGAACATGGCCATGTAACATGTCTAAGATCATGGAATTGTCACCCCAATGCCATTCTGGCATTGGGGAGACAATTCCATGATCCCCTGAGTCTCTAGCACAGACCCGGGTACTGCCAAACTACCTTTCCCGGGGTTTCACTGCAGCTGCTGCCAACCCCTCAGACAGGCTTCTGCCCTCCTGGGGTCCAGCCAGGCTTGGCCCAGGAAGGCAGAACAAAGGACTTCCTCAGAGAGAGGGTGTTACACCCTCTCCCTTTGGAAAAAGGTGTCAGGGCTGGGGAGGAGTAGCCTCCCCCAGCCCCTGCAAATGCTTTGATGGGCACATATGGTGCCCATCTCTGCATAAGCTAATCTACACCGGTTCAGGGATCCCCCAGCCCTCCTCTTGCGCGAAACTGGACAAAGGAAAGGGGAGTGACCACTCCCCTGACCTGCACCTCCCAGGGGTGGTGCCCAGAGATCCTCCAGTGTGCTCCAGACCTCTGCCATCTTGGAAACAGAGGTGTTGCTGGCACACTGGACTGCTGTGAGTGGCCAGTGCCAGCAGGTAACATCAGAGACTCCTTCTGATAGGCTCTTACCTGTGTTGCTAGCCTATCCTCCTTCCTAGGTAGCCAAACCTCCTTTTCTGGCTATTTAGGGTCTCTGCTTTGGGGAATTCTTTAGATAACGAATGCAAGAGCTCATCAGAGTTCCTCTGCATCTCTTTCTTCACTTTCTGCCAAGGAATTGACCGCTGACTGCTCAGGACTCCTGCAAAACTGCAACAAAGTAGCAAAGACGACTACTGCAACCTTGTATAGCTGATCCTGCTGCCTTCTCGGCTGTTTTCCTGGTGGTGCATGCTGTGGGGATAGTCTGCCTTCTCTCTGCACTAGAAGCTCCGAAGAAATCTCCTGTGGGCCGACGGAATCTTCCCCCTGCAACCGCAGGCAACAAAAGACTGCATCACTGGTCCTCTGGGTCCCCTCTCACCACGACAAGCGTGGTCCCTGGAACTCAGCAACTCTGTCCAAGTGACTCCCACAGTCCAGTGACTCCCCAGTCCAAGTTTGGTGGAGGTAAGTCCTTGCCTCCCCACGCTAGACTGTATTGCTGGGTACCATGTGATTTGCAGCTGCTCCGGCTCCTGTGCACTCTTCCAGGATTTCCTTTGTGCACAGCCAAGCCTGGGTCCCCGACACTCTAACCTGCAGTGCACAACCTCCTGAGTTGTCCTCCGGCGTCGTGGGATCTCCTTTTGTGACTTCGGGTGAGCTCCGGTTCACTCCTCTTCGTAGTGCCTGTTCTGGCACTTCTGCGGGTGCTGCCTGCTTCTATGAGGGCTCCCTGTCTTGCTGGGCGCCTCCTCTCTCTCCTCACGCAATTGGCGACATCCTGGTCACTCCTGGGCCACAGCAGCATCCAAAAACTCTAACCGCAACCCTTGCAGCTAGCAAGGCTTGTTTGCGGTCTTTCTGCGTGGGAACACCTCTGCAAGCTTCTTCACGATGTGGGACATCCATCCTCCAAAGGGGAAGTTCCTAGTCCTCTTCGTTCTTGCAGAATCCACAGCTTCTACCATCCGGTGGCAGCTCCTTTGCACCCTCAGCTGGCATTTCCTGGGCATCTGCCCAATCTCGACTTTGTCGCGACTCTTGGACTTGGTCCCCTTGTTCCACAGGTAGTCTCGTCCGGAAATCCACTTTGGTTGCATTGCTGGTGTTGGTCTTCCTTGCAGAATTCCCCTATCACGACTTCTGTGCTCTCTGGGGAATATAGGTGCACTTTACACCTAATTTTCAGGGTCTTGGGGTGGGCTATTTTTCTAACCCTCACTGTTTTCTTACAGTCCCAGCGACCCTCTACAAGCTCACATAGGTTTGGGGTCCATACGTTATTCGTATTCCACTTTTGGAGTATATGGTTTGTGTTGCCCCTGTACCTATGTGCTCCTATTGCAATCTAATGTGACTGTACATTGCTTGCATTACTTCCTTTTGCTATTACTGCATATTTTTGGTATTGTGTACATATATCTTGTGTATATTTGGCATCCTCATACTGAGGGTACTCACTGAGATACTTTTGGCATATTGTCATAAAAATAAAGTACCTTTATTTTTAGTATATCTGTGTATTGTGTTTTCTTATGATATTGTGCATATGACACCAGTGGTATAGTAGGAGCTTTGCATGTCTCCTAGTTCAGCCTAAGCTGCTCTGCTATAGCTACCTTCTACCAGTCTAAGCTGCTAGAAACACCTCTTCTACACTAATAAGGGATAACTGGACCTGGTACAGAGTGTAAGTACCCCTTGGTACCCACTACAAGCCAGGCCAGCCTCTTACAATGCTATGTGGCCCCCTGAAATGGCGGCTGCCTGACCTGTAATGTGGGACAAGGGGATATGAGGTAACTGCGCTGGCGTAGCACACCGTCGCGGTAAGCGGTCGAAGACCGCGGCACAATCCTGCATTGGTTAACATTGGACCCTATGGGTCCCAGGAGCCAATGACGATGTACGCCGGCGGTGATGGTACGCACTGCCGGGGACATGACCGCCATTTTCTCTTTGTTCACTCACTTGATACCTGATCTTCGACAGGCGAGGACCTACACTGCAAGTGCTGCTGTGACCTCAGTCTGGAAGAGACAATGGCTCATGTGTCTGGGGAAAGGGCCCCTGCCTTCACCACAAAGGAGTTGGAGAAATTAGTGGATGGGGTCCTCCCCCAGTACATGTTACTCTACGGTCCTCCAGACAAACAGGTAAGTACACTGTGAGCATGCTGTATGGGCAATGCCTGTGCGGAGTGGTGTGGATGGAAGATAGGGGGGGGGAGAATGAGGCGTGCATGAAACGACGGTGAGTGCATGTGCGTCATTGCAAGGGTAGGAACGCAGGCCATAACTGTGACAGTCCGGACGGTTATATCTTCTCCTTTTCCCCTGTACCATTCCTCTAGGTCAGCGCCCTCCAGAAGAAGGATATTTGGCGTGCCATCGCCAAGGAAGTCCAGACCCTGGGGGACTGCTGGAAAAGATGGAAGGACATTCGCCGCTGGAACAAGAGCTGGGTATGGCCTCCCAACGTGGGAGGGGTGCCCATCGCACCATGACCCCCCTGATGTTCCGGATCCTGGCGGTGGCCTATCCGGAGTTGGATGGGTGCTTGAGAGCATCACAGCAGCCACAAGGGGGTGAGTACACGCTCATTCAGCTGATTCAGCGCACATTACGAGGTGTCTGAGTGGGGGAGGTGGGCTGTGGGTTCCCCTAGGCCAGGGCGAGTTTAGTTGGCAAGGTCCCTTCGTAAGGCAGGCCATGTGGCACCCCACCCCACCAGTGTTCAGAGGCAACTACACCTTGTCAGGCTCGTGTGACTTCCATGTGTGCATCAATCGGGCATAGGCCTTGTACCCCATGTCCCTGTAATTAATTAGGGAACTCTAAGTGCACAGCGTAGTGCAAGGGTCTTCTGTTTCTGTAGTGTCTGCAAATGGTAGCGGTATTGCATGCACTCAACATGTCTTTCTTCTGTCTTCCCCCCATTTTTTGGTCTCTCTGTTCTTGTGTGCAAAAGCATCATCAGGCGGAGGAGCAGTGGCACCGGAGCAGGAGGGAGCTGCATCCCACATGGCCCTGGAGGGTGAGACAATGGAGTCTGAAGCCACCAGTGGGACGGAGGGCGAGGGGAGCTCCACGGCAGGGACGGGAGCTGAGACCAGCGACACGGACTCCTCCTCTGATGGGAGCTCCCTTGCGGTGGCGGGCCCCTCTGTGCCCCCTGCATCTACAGGTACAGCCGCCACACCCCCTACAGCACCGCCCTCCGAGCAGCCCCTCAGCGTGTGCCCCGTGGCTGCTCACCCAGGAGGGTGGGCATCTCCTTCGCCCCAGGCACCTCAGCCCCTGCCCCTGTCAGCCCTGCTGCCCTCAGTGAGGAGGCCATTGACCTCCTCAGATCCCTCACTGTTGGGCAGTCTACCATTCTGAATGCCATCCAGGGTGTAGAGAGGCAGTTGCAACAGACCAATGCATACCTGGAGGACATTCATTCTGGTCAGGCAGCCCAACAGCGAGCTTTTCAGACTCTGGCCTCAGCACTGATGGCAGCCATTGTCCCTATGTCCAGCCTCCCCCCTCCAACTTCCTCCACCCAGACCTAAACCCCTGTACCTTAGCCTATCCCAAGCACACCATCAGGCCAGCATGCACACACCTCAACACACAAGGGAAGCTCTGGCAAACATCAGCACCACACATCCCACAGGCACTCACACAAGCATCATACTCATGCAGACATACCAACAGCCACTGCCTCCACTGTGTCCCCCTCTTCCTCATCTCCCTCCTCCCTCCCTGTCACGTCTCCACTCACACCTGCATGCACTACATCTTCAGCCACTACGTCCATCACCAGCACACCCATCACAACACACCACTCATGTGCAGTCACCACCCCCACTACCATTCACACATCCCCTGTGTCCTCTCCCAGTGTGTCTGTGATCCCACCTCCCAATGTACACAAATGCAGTCACACACCCATCCAACAGCCATCCACCTCACGACAGCCTCCAGCCCATTCACCTTCACCCAAAGTCAGCGGACGTACACCTCCTACAATCACTACCTCTTCCTCCACTCCCAAAACCCCCTACATCTACCCGTCCCAGTGTGTCTAAAAAACTTTTCCTGTCCAACCTTGACCTCTTCCCCTCACCTCCCCCACCGCTTCAGTCCCCTAGGGCCCGCCTTTCCAGGTCCCAACCCAGCACCTCAGCCACCACATCAGCGGGAACAGTGGTGCCAGCAGTAACCGGCTTCTGGAGTGCGCCAAGCAGCAGGGCAGCCAGTGTGCCAAGGATCCAGACCACGGACAGTCCCCTACCTCAGAAGCATAAGAAGTTGGCCACTGCGCGGAGGGAGAAGGGTAAAACACCTTGCACCAAGGGTCCTCCCAGGACTACAGTTGGGAGTGGGAAGAAAGCTGCGCCAACATCCAAGGTGGGGAAGGGGCACAGAAAGAAAGAGAAGTCGCCGCCAACCTGCACGGCAGACAAGACCGCTACCAGCACTGCTGCCCAGGACACCACTGCCACCAGCACCGCTGCCAAGGACACCGCCGCCAAGGACACCGCCACCACCAGCACCGCTGCCCAGGACACCTCCGCCACCAGCACCGCTGCCAAGGACACTGCCGCCACCAGCACCGCTGCCAAGGGCACCGCCACCAGCACCACTGCTCAGGACACCGCCGCCACCAGCACGCTCACTGAGCCACCCACCAGCACCGCAGGCCAATGAGCGCCGCAAGCACCGCCGCTACTGAGGCCACCACGAGCAGGATGAAGCACTCTGGGCACCAAGGCCCCTCCAGAACCAGTGGAGAAAGGCATCTACTACCTCTGTCCTTGGCAGGATGAAGCACTCTGGGCACAAAGCCCCCTCCAGAACCAGTGGAGAAAGGCATCCACTACCTCTGTCCTTGGCAGGATGAAGCATTCTGGGCACCAAGCCCCCTCCAGAACCTGTGGAGAAAGGCATCACCTACCTCTGTCCTTGGCTGGATGAAGTACTCTGGGCACAACGCCTCCTCCAGAACCAGTGGAGAAAGGCATCCACTACCTCTGTTCTTGGCAGGATGAAGCACTCTGGGCACAAAGCTCACTTGAGAGACTGTGGCTTTGCACTCCCCAGGATAAAGCAGTGGGCAACCCACCCACTTGAGAGACTTTGGCTTTGCCCTCCCCAGGATAAAGCGGTGGGCAAACCACCCACTGGAGAGACTTGAGAGACTGTGGCTTTGCACTCCCCAGGATAAAGCAGTGGGCAAACCACCCACTTGAGAGACTTGAGAGACTGTGGCTTTGCACTCCCCAGGATAAAGCTGTGGGCAAACCACCCACTTGAGAGACTTGAGAGACTGTGGCTTTGCACTCCCCAGGATAAAGCAGTGGGCAAACCACCCACTGGAGAGACTTGAGAGACTGTGGCTTTGCACTCCCCAGGATAAAGCAGTGGGCAACCCACCCACTGGAGAGACTTGAGAGACTGTGGCTTTGCACTCCCCAGGATACATCAATGGGCATGGAGCCCCCTCGTGGAGCTGGCGTTGTGCACTCATCCGGCTGAGGTGCCCCCCTTCCCTTCCCCCTGAGGTGCCTGTTTCATTTCGATCTGATGCCCCAGCAGTGTTCTCTCCGTTTCGAGTCTGGTATCGAGTGTTGGCCTTGCCCATGCTTTTTGGGCCCAGTGGTCCTCGGACTATGAATGGTGCACTACCCGGACTTGAATAGTTGGTGGAAATAATTGTTTATACTATATTTAAAGTTTTGACTAATGGAATTTTATTGATTACAATCGTTACAATCATTTCCTTTTGTCATTGCGTTCTTCCAGGGGGAGTTGGGTGGTGTAAATTTAATGTTGCAGCATGTATTGGTGTGTGTGTTGTTGTGGGTGAGGGTGGGAGTGGGGGTGTTGCGTGTGTGTGTCACTCTCTTTTCCCTCCCGCCCTCCCCCCTCCCCTAAGTTGTAGGTGCAGTACTCACCGTGGTCGTTGCCGCCATCTTTCGTGCTCCCGGTAGAGGAGCAGGAATACTATCGCAAGTAGTATTTGGAGTTCTGGCTCCATGGCGTCCTGGATCCTCGTGGGTTGTGGTGAGTGTTTCCCCTTCCAAGTCCTGTTTCCGCCGTGTTTTTGTTTGCATTGAATCCGCCCCGGAAAAGGTGGCGGATTGGCCTCTCATAATAGTGTGGGTGGTACATTGTCTTCCGCCTGTCTGTTGGCGGTGACTGCTGCGCTGTTTGTTTCTACCGCCGTGGCGGTCAGAGTGTTAAAGTGGCTGTCTATGTTGGCGGTTTCCACCATGGTCGTGATTCCATTTTTTTTACCGCCGGCCAGTTGGCAGTCTTACCGCCGCTTTAACACCCACCACCAGGGTTGTAATGAGGGCCTATGTTAGTGGTACCATTAATCTCCACAAAATTAATATATTACAGGCAAATGCAATAACATTGCACTTAAATCAGATCACCTGTGGTACTAATATGATCAACTATCAGTGAGTTGGCTATACTCCGAAAATCCCTATTCCAAATTTTCTTAACAAAACTACAGGGCTGATTATGAGTTTGCAGATGGTTTACACCGTCTGCAGAATTTCAGACAAGGAGGTTGCTGCCATACTTGCTACCTCCCGGCCAGCCCTATTAAGAGTTTCCCACTAGGTCACTAGGTCAGTAGGTGGAAGCCTGAGTTTCTACCTGCTGGCCTAGCAGAAAAAAGCCAACAGCATTGTCTCCAGCTCATAATCGAGCCGGCGGCAAGGCTGTAGAGCGCAGGGTGCACCAGCACCCTCGCAATGTTCACTGTCTGAGGGTCTAGCAAAAGAAAACATTTTGTTTCTTCTTCAGTGATATATGACAGGGTACTTATTTGTAAAAAAAAAACTTATTTAGGCAAGGTACTCGTTTGTAAAGAAACCCGCTTTTGTTGTTTGTTTTGTCTAGAGGTCACCACATCATTATATTGAACATACCTATTGGCTTTGTCAAAGAGTGACCACATCATTATACATAACAAGCATATTGTTTTTCCCAAATGGTAACGATAACAGTATACAAGGCAAGGCTGTTTGCTTTGTCAAGAGGTCACCACATCATTATATGAAGGCAAGCCAATTGGTTCTATCAAGAATTTATAGCTCTGTGTAAGAGCTGTTCCTTTACACTCCTCAGGCCACATAATGCCGCTGTAACACCACCACAAAGGGCCCTGCAATCTTCAACTGAAGAGCAACAAACTATACCCCCAGTAATGCTTAGAAACACAATCAACCTTTCCTGGTGTCAGATTGTATACACCCCAGAAAACCTAGGATTTATTTTAATACACTATTTGTTCTGTTGACTGCTCTTCTGCAGCCCCCCACAACAATTTTGTAAGATGTTGGTTCTGCACCTACCCAGATTGTATATCACTGAACAGAAATATAAATGCAAATTAGCTCACCAAGGGAATTATGGGGCTATCCTGGCTGAAAGCAGTGGATAATAAATGAGCTCCCTCAGCCAATCAGGATTCCAATTTAAAATTTCAGCCCAACGGTCAGAATACCTATAAATGTTGAAACAGCCCCACACCACACATGACAATGAGATTTTACTCTGGACATCTTAAGTTGGGTTAAAAAAATAATAGAAATTTTCTATGTAAAAAAACAAAGGATAAAGTGACTATTAGTTAGGAATTGTAATAACATCTTACCTTACGTTATAAAAAAACCTTAGAAATTCACTGAAAAAAACAAAGGTTAAAGGGACGTTATGGTTAGGTGAAAATGTTAGTTAAAGCATATAGGCCCTCATTATGACATTGGCGGTAAGTCCCGCTTACTGCCATGCCGACTGCCGCCAACATAACGCCGGCGCGGTGGTTTACCACTACTCATATTATGACCCACAGATAGCAATCCGTCGCTATACCGCCACACACACAAGTCTGCGAGCCCAAAGGTCAGTGATAAACTGCTGGTACCAAAACCCACACCGTTACGCCAACAGAACTACGTCCACAGCATTATGACCTCCGAATCACCGTGGCAGACATTCAAACGCAGTAAACGACTTGCGGTACATACCGGCGTGCTCAAAATACACACACATACAAAACAACACTACATTGGACAATTCAAACTAAACACCCCTGACACACATACACACACCCACACACCACTATAAAACACACAAACACACACTACCAACAACCCTTTACGACTCAAAAAAATTGACAACAGTGAGAAAGAGAGACACCAAGAACCCCCACAGAACCAGAGCCACAGAACACCATCACCCATACACCATCCACGCACCTTACAGCACACACCCCAACACATCACCCTACACACCCTCACACACACACCACACACACTACACCCATGGCACCACAAAGACACCCCAGGTTCTCTGATGGAGCTATGGCGGAGGATCGTGGACAAGGTCAACGCTGTGGGACAGCACCCAAGAACAAGGGATGACATCAGGAAGAGGTGGAACGACCGATGGGGGAAGGTACGTTCCATTACAAGACACCAGCTTGCAATACAGAGGACTGGCGGTGGACCCCCAACTCCTCTCCCACAACTAACAACATGAAAGGAGCAAGTCTTGGCAATACTGCATCCTGAGGGCCTGGCAGGAGTAGTAGGAGGACTAGACTATGGTAAGTCAACTTTTTATGACTTTCACCCCCCCTACTTGCATGCCATCACATACCCCCATCCCTACCCTGACCCCCATCACCCCACCACCTCACATACACCCCACCATCACAACCCACCCATCCCAATACCAAGCCCTGCATGCACCACCAATGCATGGACATCACTCACAGCCCTGCATGGATACCCATCAATAAAGCATGCACATTAGAGAGAATCACCTAGCCCACAAACTCACTACTTACACAAGGCAAAGCTGTCAGGGCAATCACAACCATACAGGGCAACACACCCATGCACAAGATGTCACACGCAGAAAAAATAACTGCATTTACATCCCCACAGGTCCCCCACACAAAATCACCGGAGAGGAGGTGCCAGCAACATCCAGTCCCCCCACAGAAGAGGCCCACAGTGATGAAAGCAGCTCAGGACACCTGAATCTGGATGACCAACCTGGCTCATCAGGGATCTCCGGACAGTCGATTACCCAGGCACAGTCCCATACCACCACAGAGCCTCCCCCCTCAGGAAATACCAGCACAGCACCCACCCAGCGGGCCCATACCTCTGTCCCCAGGACACATCAATCAGCAGTGTCCCCCGCACTACAGGGACCCCAGGCAACCCCACAAACACAGGACGATCAGGGACCTGGGGTCAGTGGCAGTGGGCACACGGTTCAGGGGACGGAGACACAGGACAACAGGGAAGCTGAGAGGACTGCTGTGTGACAGGGGCAGACAGGCCCAGGGAACTGACTCTCCAGGAGGCACTCACCAACATCCTGGGAGCATACCACTATTCTCAGGAGATGATGGGCAAGATACTGGACAAGTTGCAGGAGACCCAGCAGCTGAAGGAGGGACAGTACCTGGGGATCAGGTAGGACTTGAATTACATCCACACCACCCTGGTCACCATTGCAGGGATGCTGGCAGACATGGCCAACACTATGACAGAGGCAGTGGCACACCACCGGGCCCCTGACACTAGCCACACCGATGAACAGCCCTCCACCTCTGCTGCCACTAGTTGACAGGAGGCTCTGCCACAGGAACAACAGGCCGCCAGCACCCCTCCACCTGCAGAAGGAGAACCACCCCACAAACGGTCCCTGCGATCTAGGCAGAAGCCAGAGACTATTGCCAAGACCCTGCCAGGAAACAGGACTCTCATGATTGTCACCCTTGTGTCCTACTCTGTCATCCTGTCCACCTTGAACTGCCATTGCTCCCCTTCCTATGCCCCCTTGGACAATGCAACTGTGATACAAATAGACTGGACTCTATCCTGGACTTTCCTCCACCATCACCCCAGCCCATTGCACATACCCCTCTACTTATTAGCACTTAAATAAACACCCTTTGAAAAAATACAAGTTTGGAGTATGTCAAATGATTTAACTATGTATTCATTTAACAAGGTTTAAACACTGCAATACAACTGTACAGTAAAGTATACATATGAATGACCTGAAGTTGGCTGCAGCCAACACACCAGGTGCCAGAGTGGGGCACAGAAATATGAAAATAGAGATGCCAAAGGGTACAGTAAGTGGCCATAGAAGTGGGAGAATCTGCCTGCCATGTACAATGTCAAATCAAAACTCTCAATGCAAAGTGAAGTTACAGAGTCTTACCTGTGTGTCACTGGAAGTGCTGTCGTACAATAGCTGTTCTGTTGTTCTCTGCCTCCTCATCTTTACTGTCCACAGGGTCCACTGCTGCCACACGCCCATCTCCAGCCTCATCCTCCTGCAGAAAAGCCACCTGGCGTCACAAGGCAAGAATATGAAACATGCAGCATGCCACGATTATCTGGCAGACCTTCTTGGGTGAGTAGTACAGGGATCCACCAGTTAGATGGAGGCAACAAAACCTGGCCTTCAGGAGGCCGAATGTCCTTTCAATGATTCTTCTTGTTTGCCCATGTGCCTCATTGTAACGTTCCCCTGCCCTTGTCCTGGGATTCCTCACAGGGGTCAGTAGCCATGAGAGGTTGGGGTAACCAGAGTCACCTGCAAATATCGAGGGATACCTGTTAGCCAAACACTAACCCTTATGGCCAACACCGTAACCATACACCAACACCAACTGGGTGGGAACCATGGGCTCACCTATTAGCCACTGGAGTTGAGCCATCACATATGGGATGCTGCTATTCCTCAGGATATAGGCATCATGCACAGACCCAGGATACTTAGCATTGACATGGGAGATGTACTGGTCCACCAGGCACACTATCTGCACATTCATCGAGTGAAAGCTCTTTCGATTTCTGAACACCTGTTCCTTTCTCCGGGGGGGGCATATGCAATATAAACCATCAATAGCCCCAGTAATGTTGGGGAAATGTCCCATTGCGTAGAAGTCAGCTTTCACTGTGGCCCAATCCTCCACCTGGGGGAAAACAATGTAGCTGCGCCTGTGTTTAAGTGTTTAATCAGGGCAGACAGCACTCTGGTCAGCACTATTGAGAACATTGGCTGAGACATTCCTGCTGCCAAGCCCACTGTCACTTGGAAGGAGCCAGTTGCCAAGAAATGGAGATCAGATAGGACTTGCACAAGAGGTGGGATCCCAGTGGGGTGACGGATAGCAGATATCAGGTCAGGCTCCAATTGGGCTCACAGCTCTGTGATTGTGGCCCTGTCCAGTCTATAGGTGAGGATAATGTACCTGTCCTCCCTTGTTGCCAAGTCCAACAGGGGTCTGTACACGGGGGATGTCTCCATCTCCTATTCATCCACAGCAGTTGTAATCTAGGGGGCAAAACGGTGAGCAGCTGTTTGGTATTCCACATTTCCAAACACTACACTGCATTGCATGTTGTGCCTGTAACAGTATATTGTTGGCTAGGCCCAAATGGTGCCTGGGTGTACTGTGACGCAGTTAGGTGCCATGGCCTGCCCCCCCCGAAATGGTGTCCGTCTGTCCTGTGTGGATGGACATGTGGAAATGAGGTAATGCCGCTGACGTTGTGCGCCGTTGCTCGAGGCGGTCGAGAACCGCCGTGCAACTCCTCTTTGGTTGTCATTGGGCCCTATGGTTTACAGTGGCCAATGGTGATGTACGCTGGTGGTGATGGTACGCACTGCCGCGGATATCACCGCCATTTTCAATCTGTTCACTCACTTGCTACCTGACCTTCAACAGGAGAGGACCTACACTGCATGTGCTGCTGTGACCTGTGTCTGGAACCGACCATGGCTCGTGTCACTGGAGAAAGGGCCCCTGCCTTCACCGCTGCGGAGTTGGAGAGACTGTCGGATGGGGTCCTACCCCAGTACCGACTGCTGTATGGGCCTCCAGACCAACAGGTGAGTACACTGTGAGCACAATGCAGGGGGCATGAATGCATGGAGTGCTGTGTGTGAGGGCCTCGTGCAGGGGGGTTGGTGGAAGGGTTCTGGACAGCGTGCTGTATGTATGTTTGGCCATGTCTGTGGTTAAGGGAATGTTGTGGGCTATGGTGGGCCATGAGTGTAACAGGCTGGATGGTATGACTGATACCTTTTTCTATGTTTCTTTTCCTGCAGGTCAGCGCCCCTCAGAAAAAGGGTATATGGTGTGCCATCGCCAAGGATGTGCGGACCCTGGGGTCTTTGGCAGGCGGAGCACCCACTGTTGCATATGGTGGGAGGACCTGAGACGCTGGGTAAGGAAGGCGGTGGAGGGCCAGCTGGGGATGGCCTCCCAATGAGGAAGGGATGCCCATCGAACCCTGACCCCCCTGATGGCCCACATACTGGCGGCGGCCTATCCGGAGCTAGATGGGCGCTTGAGGGCATCACAGCAGCCACAAGGGGGTGAGTACAGATTCCCAATATACTACTTGCGCGTGGTGGGGTGGTCTCCGGGTGGGGGATGTGGGCCTGTGGGTGCCCCTAGGCCAGGCCGGACATTGCAGGGTAGGTCCCATGTCGAGCAGGGGCTGATGAACACCACCTCCTACCAAGCTAGTAGGCATCCACACCTGGGCAGGGGTCTGTGGGTGTCAGGTATGCTGCTATTGGGGTTAGGTATTCCTGTCCATGGCCTGGTGACTAGCATTGTGACTGGTAGTGCTTTGCCTAGTGCGTAGGGCTGTTCCCTGTTTGTGTGTGTGTGTGTGTGTGGTGTACGCCAACGGTGGTGTTGTTGCTGCCATTGACCAAGTGTATCCTTTGTCTCCCCCCCTATTCGTTTTGTCACCCTGTCCTTTTGTGCATTAGCATCATCTGGCAGAGGAGCAGAGGCACCAGCGATGGAGGGAGCAGCATCCCACAGGGCCCAAGGAGGCCGAATCCACTGACGGTGAGAGCACTAGTGGGACAGAGGGCAAGGGGAGCACCACGGCGGAGACTGGAGGGGACAGTTCTGACAGTGATACATCCTCCGATAGACGCTCCCTGGCGGTGGTGGACACCTCTGTGCCCACCCAACTACAGGTACAGCTGCCACCCCCGTACCAGCACCACCCTCCCAGCATCCCCTCACCTTGTTTCCTGTGCCCGCTCACCCAGGAGGGTGGGAATCTCCTTCGCCCCAGACACCTCAGGCCCTGCCCAGTTAGCCCTGTTGCCCTGAGTGAGGAGTCTATTGACATCCTACGATACATCTCTGTTGGGCAGTCAACCATAGTGAATGCCATCCAGGGGCTGACAGCCCATTTGCATCAAACAAATGCATTCCTGGAGGGCATTGACTCTGGCATGGTGGCCCAACAGAGATCAATCCAGGCTCTGGCCTCCTCCCTGATGGCAGCCATTGTCCCTGTTTCTAGCCTCCCCCCTCTAACTTCCTCTACCCAGTCCCATTTCCCTCAACCCCAACCTATTCCAAGCACACATTCAGACAAGCACGCACCCAAGACAACACACAGGAGTGGTTCAGGGAAACGTATGCACCACACATCATCCCACAGGCACTCACACAAACACCATCCAGATGCAGACATACCAACATCCACTGCCTCCACTGCGTCCCCCTCCTCCTCATCCTCCACCTCCCTCCCAGTAGCGTCTCCACCCACACCTGCATGCACTACATCCTCATCCACTACCTCCATCACCATCACACCTATCACTACACACCTCTCACTGGCAGTCACCACCCCCACATCCATGCACACGCCCTGTGTCCTCTCCCACTGTGTCTGTGCCCCCTCCTCCCAAAGTACACAAGCGCAAGCACTCAGACACCCAACAGCCATCCACCTCACAACAGCATCCAGACCATGCACCCAAACACAGCACACACCTCCTACAACCACTTCCTCCACTCCCAAATCTTCTCCCTCTTCCCGCCCCAGTGTCCCTAAGAAGCTTTTCCTCTCCACTGCTGACCTCTTCCCTACCCCATCTCCCCCCATCCTTCACGTCGGGCCAGGGTGGAGAGAACCCAGGCGAGCACCTCAGCCACCCAGTCCACGGCCACAGTAGTGTCAGCAGCTACTGCAGGTGGGACAGGCTCCAGCGAACCAACCATCAGCACTGAAAGTGTGCCTGCAACAGCTGCCAAGGGGAAGGGCAAGGAGTCACCACCAGCCGCCAAGGGGAAGGGCAAGGAGTAACCACCAGCTGCCAAGGGGAAGGGCAAGGAGGCACCACCAGCTGCCAAGGGGAAGGGCAAGGCGGCACCACCAGCAGCCAAGGGGAAGGGTAAGGAGGCACCACCAGCTGTGAAAGGGAAGGGCAAGGGGCCTGCACCTGCAGGCAGGAAGGACAGGAGGCATGGTGCTGGGACTGATTCTGAGCCCCCACCACCAACCATGGCGGTTCAGCCACCCGAGGCTGCAGGGGAAGGGCTGGAGCCTCCCCCCACCACTGCCTGCACCACCACCAGCACTGCCACCAGCAGCAACAGCCCCAGTGGCCAGCCGTCCGAAGCTGCAGGAGAAGGGCTGGAGCCTCCCCTCACCACTGCCTCCACCGCCACCAGCACCGCTACCAGCACAGCCAGCAACAGCAACCCCATTGGGCAGCCGTCCGAGGCTGCAGGGGAAGGGCTGGAGCCTCCCCCCACCACTGCCTGCACCACCACCAGCAGCAGCAGCTCCAGTGGGCAGCCGTCCGAGGCTGCAGGGGAAGGGCTGGAGCCTCCCCCACTCCTGGCATCCCCAACACCAGCACAGCCACTGCTATTACTGAGCAGCCACCGCCGCCGGCGGGCAGTGTGTAGTCCTGCCTCCATGGGCTGTAGTGCGTCCTGGACCCTGCAAATCCTGTAGGTGTGACACCCAGGTGAGAGACTGTGACCTTGCACTCCCCAAGGGCTGCATCACAGGGCACAAGGCCGCCTCCAGAACCAGTGAAAGAAGCCATCCACTCACCCCCTGCTTGCCAGGATGAAGCACACTGGGCACAAGGCCCCCGCCAGAACCTGTGGAAGAAGCCATCCACTCACCCCCTCCTTGCCAGGATGACGCACACTGGGTACAAGGCCCCCTCCAGAGCATGTGGGCAACCCACCCACTAGAGAGACTGTGGCCTTGCACTCCCCAGGACCAAGCAGTGGGCAAACCACCCACTCGAGAGACTGTGGCCTTGCACTCCCCAGGACCAAGCAGTGGACAAATCACCCACTTGAGAAACTGTGGCTTTGCACTCCACAGGACCAAGCAGTGGGCAAACCACCCACTAGAGAGACTGTTGCCTTGCAGTCCCCAGGACCAAGCAGTGGGCAAACCACCCACTACAGAGACTGTGGCCTTGCACTCCCCAGGACAAAGCAGTGGGCAAACCACCCACTTGAGAGACTGTGGCCTTGCACTCCCCAGGACCAAGCAGTGGGCAAACCACCCACTAGAGGGACTGTGGCCTTGCACTCTCCAGGACCAAGCAGTGGGCAAACCACCCACTTGAGAGACTGTGGCTTTTCACTCCCCAGGACCAAGCAGTAGGCAAGTCACCCACTTGAGAGACTGTGGCCTTGCACTCCCCAGGACCAAGCACAGGGCATTTTCCCCCTCCAGAGCCAGTGGGCAAGTCACCCACTTGAGAGACTGCGGCCTTGCACTCCCCAGGACCAAGCACAGGGCATGTTGCCCCATCTAGAGCATGTGAGCAAGTCACCCACTTGAGAGACTGTGGCCTTGCACTCCCCAGGACAGAGTGGTGGCCATGTTGCCCCCTCCAGGACCAGTGGTGTTGTACCATCTGCCGGCTGAGGTGCACCCCCAGCCCATTCCCCGTTCCCCTGCAGTGCCTGTGTATTTTCGACCTGATGCCCCTGCAGTGTTCTCTCCGTGTTGTTGCAGGAGTGAGGTGGGACCTTGGCCTATGTGATGTGGCCTTGTAGCCCATGGACATTGAAGACTACGCAGTGTCCCTCCATTTTTATATATGTATATACTGTTTTTATTTTGAAGCACGTATTTCTACTTATTTATCTTATTACACTCACTTTAATTAATTCCATTTGTCCTTGCATTATTCCCGAGGGGTACAGGGGAATATGTAATGTTACTGTATCTGTTTGTGTGCATGGTGTTGGGAGTTGGGTTGTTGCGTGTTTGTGTTACTCTCTTTTTCCTCCCCCCTCCCTTGTGTGCTAGGCAGCAGTACTCACCGTGGTCGTCTTCGCCGGCGTTGATGTTCATAATGCATGAAGAGGTATAGCAGCATGGGGAAGATGTGCAACTCGGGCTCCGTGGCGTTGTGGTTCTTCCTTGAGTGTCCAGAGGTGAGTCCTTTGCTTTCTGTGTACTGTTTCCGCTGTGCTGTTGATGTCGTTGGTACTGCCCTGGAAAAGGTGGCGGAGAGGTGTGTCATATTACTGTGGGCGGAACATTGTCTTCCTCCTGGCTGTTGGTGGTTACCACTGCGATGCTTGTTGCTACCGTTGTGGCGGTCGGTGTGTTAAAGTGGCTGTCTGTGTGGGCGGTTTCCACCGTGGTCCTAATTCCATTTTTTTTTTACCGCCGGCCTGTTGGCGGTATTACCGTCACTTTATCACTGACCCCCAGGGTTGTAATGAGGGCCATAGTTTTAAACAAACAAATCCACTGACATTTAGCAGTTATAGTTATCTCAAGTAACTATAACTCACGCCCTCACCATGCACTATTAATTACCTCCCATATAACTTCAATCATGACATGTTCTATGGCATCATTGATGACATGACTGCAACATCTGAAATGACATAATTGATGGCAACTTTGTACATAGTAGGGGGTGAGTTATAATTATTTTAGGGCGTGAGTTATAGTTACTGGAATAACTACAACTGGTGAATTTCAGTGGTTTTGTTTGTTTGAAACTGTAGGTTTTAACTGACATTTTCACCTAACTATATACATATGACAGAGTGGTGGTAGCCACCTTGTAGTTATAGTTAGGGCGACCAGAGATATGGCTTTGTTTGAATTTTTGTCCCTTAATAACTTTGCACCCATTTGACAAATGTCTGTGAAACTTTGCAGACGTGCTGCCTGCATTTTATTTTAGGAGTTCTGAATGTTTTCTGGCATTTGGTCAAGTGGATGCAAAGATAAACAGGGGGGGTCCCAAAAAGGCCTTCAATTTCAATGCAATTTCCATAGATGTTTGTATTTCGTGTAGCGCAAAAGCCGTCAGCTGGTTTTCTGTCAGATTTGGCAGTTTTACATAGCAGGGGATGTAGATGACTCTTTTTGGTAGAGGCCCCAAATAAATGAAGTAAAAGTTAAGCTACAAGGTATTTTTTAAATTATATCTGTGGCCACATTGGTATGTGGTATATTGCGATAGCAAGAGATGATCTTATTGCCTAATGAGGACTTCTCAAAACCTTCATGGCAGTCATGCTGACTTATACACCACTTTTACTGTGTTTCGAAATACATATTAAAAGTGAGTGTTAGTAAATGGTTTAGCCTTTTAATTGTAATTGTATTGAGTTTGGTGTATTTGGCATATGTACTGTAAAACGTTTGGAGATGTATTAAAGTGTTTTATGAAATGTGTGCAGTTCTGCAGTACGGCCGCGTGGGACTCCAGACAGTACTACAGTAACATAAAAGTGTTTTAAAAAAAATAACTCATACTCATTGATATACATTGATCCTCTGGTTAGGTTTTTATTAAAACTCATTATTTAGAATTTTAATATGTTGTAGTAGGAGTTGGCCAGTGTTATTAATGAAGATGTCACTGCCAGTTGTAGTGAAAGGGCCACCATCAGCATGATAAAGGGAAGTATTTGAAAACATAGGGGGTTATTCTAACTTTGGAGGAGTGTTAATCCGTCCCAAAAATGACGGTAAAGTGACGGATATACCACCAGCCGTATTACGAGTTCCATAGGATATAATGGACTCGTAATACGGCTGGTGGTAAATCCGTCACTTTTCCGTCACTTTTGGGACGGATTAACACCTCCTCCAAAGTTAGAATAACCCCCATAATGTTCAAGTGATACATGGAGGACATGTTGTGATCGTTTAGTAATCCAGATGCTATTTTGCTGATATGTTTGTGGTTTTCTCATACTTTGCGGTATTTTTCACAGAGCATTTCAATTGTATCCTTAGACAAATATTCGAATACACAAAATATGTGTGAGGAAATAAACATATTAAAGATGTAAAAGTTGCTTTCATCTTAATTTCTATTTTTACACTTGTGAAGTGACCAAAATAACTGCCTACATAATGAATAATTATAAAATTAGTAAGAGATGGAATTAGAGGTAGAATATTAGTTCACATTAAAGCCCTTTCAGCCGCCCATGTGATATCAACATTTGCTATACCTAAATTATGCTCCACTCCTCTTCTTTGGGCATACTCTCTCGCCCCAAAAATATTCCTGTGTCAAATTATCCACACACAAACCATCTTCTTTCAGCGCAGCCAAATACCTTCAAGAAGCAGTTAATGCAGTAAGGTGAAAGTTGTTTCTAATAGCCTACAACACTGCCCAATAAGCTTGTTTGTAACATATTACAGTTGTGAGAGAAGCATGCCGATAGGTTTAATATAACATTGGGCTGCTAACCTAGCCCAAACAGTACAACTGAAGTCCCCTACTTTCTAAAAGAGTATATTGTTAATGTTACTACAGAGTACATACAACTATTTCACTAGAAAATAAGGTCATATGACCATATTAACCACTAGAGTATAGTATTACAAATATGTCACACTATTTATTTGTGATGTACTTTATGGTTTGTTCAAAAGTACCCTACAAGTCAAAATAACTTTAGACACATGAGAAAACTATCCATTTATATGGCTTCCTAGTAATAACATTTGAATGTAAGACTAATACCTATTGCAAAATATTTACCACTAGACTATTAACACCCAATAATAGTACTAAGATGTTCTTTAGCTGCATCACAGTTGTACTTGAATAGAAGATCACAGATAGACTTGTTCCTAAGTATTTTATTATTGGTGAACTAACACCATAGTTTAGTTGCATCTAATGTAAATTACAAGAAATCTGTATTATATTTAGTATTAAACCAATGTTACATCTACATTAAGGCGGTCATTCTGACCGCGGTGGGTGGCGGTTACTGCCGAAGGACCGACCGCGGTCAAAAGACCGCGGCGGCCATTCCAACTTTCCCGCTGGGCCGGCGGGTGACCGCCAAAAGGCCGCCCGCCGGCCCAGCGGGAAAGCCCCTGCAACGAGGAAGTGAATGGAAGTGAATGGAGCCGGCGGAGTTGCGGGGGTGCGACGGGTGCAGTGGCACCCGTCGCGATTTTCACTGTCTGCAAAGCAGACAGTGAAAATCTGTATGGGGCCCTGTTAGGGGGCCCCTGCACTGCCCATGCCAATGGCATGGGCAGTGCAGGGGCCCCCAGGGGCCCCACGACACCCGTTCCCGCCATCCTGGTTCTGGCGGTGAAAACCGTTAGAAACAGGCTGGCGGGAAGGGGGTCGGAATCCCCATGGCGGCGCTGCAAGCAGCGCCGCCATGGAGGATTCCCTGGGCCAGGGGAAAACCGGCGGGAAACCACCGGTTCCCCTTTTCTGACTGCGGCGGTAATAGCCCAGGAAGCACCGCCAGCCTGTTGGCGGTGCTTCCGCTGCCCTCCGCCCTGGTGGTCAGAGACCGCCAGGGTTGGAATGAGGGCTTAAATGTTTAGAATACACTTCAGTGTACTTATTAGTAATACCACTGTTTCTTTTCTTCCTTATTTTTTTTACAGGTACATCCAAAGTTAGCAAGATGCCTTTCAAACATTACCTGAAAAAAATGGAAATGAAAACATACTGCAAAGGCATGAGGGCATAGCTAGCCACACCTTCAAAAGGACAAAGTGGACCATGTAAACAATATCATATGTTTGCAAAGTGACAATAAAGTTTGCTCTCAGAATATGATTGTGCATGTAAAAAATGATCCCAAAGTTGCTACTATGTATAAAAACGTACATCCAACTACAAACAGGTTAATTCTTCTTTCTCGCATAGTTGCACAAGAAGGAAGTCTACGAAAAGTATTATCTCTAAACAGTTTAAAAACTGAGCCCTAGAAAATGTACTACAAACTCATCATTCTTTTAAATACTATACTCCTAAACTGAAACATAAACTATTTGTGCAGTTAATTGCGGAGCAAGCCTTTGCAGTCAAATGGAAATTATTTATTTTGGCAATTAATCACCTAAACACTAACATACTTAATTTTACATTTTAAATTATCTAAGATAAGGAAAAAACTTGAATTGCTACAATTTCTCAAACATATTTGGAGGCTGGTGGAGACCTATGTCCAGTAATGAACCATACTTTCACGAAGAAGATTACCATACATATACAAATGGCTTCTAGCTGTAAACAATGAAGGATGTTGCTATGAAGTTATGCATGGACTTGTGGTTGGCTTACAGAAAAAAAGTGACCAATATTATGGAGCACTTGCAACAGGATGTTAATGAAAAAAGAAGTAAACATCTTGGTCACCAATGGAATTGCACAGCTATATGCAAAGGTACAACAAATTGTATGGTATTGTGGTGGTACTACTGAACTTTATTACCACTTTTAAGAAAAAACATTTACAGGGCAAAATTAAAATTTTGCAAACATTGGACAACTGCCCATTTTACAATGTTACACAGATACAAGGGCATAGTTTATGATGCCTTAAAATCATATGTGTAATTCCACTTTTCATTACATTAAAAACTATCAACACATCATTCGCCTATCCAAAAATATGTATGAACCTTATATTTTGCGAAAGGGCCTGCTATACAATTGGAGGAAATTAATGATGCTCTATTACATTACAATGCAGAGAAGGTCTTATCTATTAAAACTATATTGAATCAAAATACTTTGGTGGTGAGTGTGAAGATCACATCTCCACAAACATGTTTCATGCAGACACTACAGTGGATAATACTATTATGGGTGTAAAACAGTTTAATTGGGATATTTTAGCATTTCATTAAACATTAGAAAAATTCCACAGAAAGGCCCTCATTACAACCCTGGCGGTCGGTGATAAAGCGGCGGTAATACCGCCAACAGGCTGGCAGTCAAAAAAATTGGATCACAAACATGGCGGAACCCGCCAACATAGACAGGCGGTTTAACACTCCAACTGCCAGGGCGGTAACAACAAACACCGCAGCGGTCAGCGCCAACAGACAGGCAGAAGACAATGTACCGCCCACCGTATTACAAGGCACCAATCCACCAGCTTTTCCGGGGCGGTACCAACGACATCAAAATCACGGCGGAAACAGTACACTGAAGGGGAACCACTCACCTTTCGACACTCAACGAAGAACCAGAATGCCATGGATCCCGAACTGCAGGTCCTTCCCATGCTGGTTTATGTGCGGGGCACCTCAGCCGGAAGATGGTACTACGCCACTGCTCCTGGAGGGGGCAGCAGGCCCACAGTGATGTCCTGGGGAGTGCAAAGCCACAGTCTCTGAAGTCTCTCTAGTGGGTGGTTTGCCCTCTGCCTGGTCCTGGGGAGTGCAAAGCCACAGTCTCTCAAGTGGGTGGTTTGCCCACTGCTTGGTCCTGGGGAGTGTAAAGCCACAGTCGCTCAAGTCTCTCAAGTGGGTGGTTTGCCCACTGCTTGGTCCTGAAGAATGAAAGGCCAAAGTCTCTCAAGTGGGTGGTTTGCCCACTGCTTGGTCCTGGGGAGTGCAAAGCCACAGTCCCTTTCATGGGTGGTTTGCCCACTGCTTGGTCCTGGGGAGTGCAAAGCCACAGTCTCTCTATTGGGTGGTTTGCCCACTGCTTGGTCCTGGGGAGTGCAAAGCCACAGTCTCTCAAGTCTCTCAAGTGGGTGGGTTGCCCACTGCTTGGTCCTGGGGAGGGCAAAGCCACAGTCTATCAAGTGGGTGACATGTTCCACTGGTTCTGGAGTGGGCCTTGTGCCCAGTCTGCTTCATCCTGCCAAGGATAGGGGGAGTGGATGCATCTCTCCACTGGTTCTGCAGGGGGCCTTGCGCCCAGTCTGCTTCATCCTGCCAAGGATAGGGGGAGTGGATGCTTCTCTCCACTGGTTCTGGAGGGGGCCTTGCGCCCAGTCTGCTTCATCCTGCCAAGGATAGGGGGAGTGGATGCATCTCTCCACTGGTTCTGGAGGGGGCTGTGTGCCCAGTGATGCTGCACCTGGGGTGTGGCAGTTCACATTCCCTCACCTGGGTGTCTGAGGCACGAGATGTGCAGGGAACAGGTAGCAAAATACTCCATGGAGGCAGAGCCAGACTCCATCCTGCGGCGACTTAGGCTGCAAACTGATGGTCGTGCCAGTGCTGGTGGTGGTGCCTCAAGTGGTGGGTGCAGGATCCAGGACATCTTCTGCAGCCTCAGACGGCTGCCCACTGGGGATGCTGCTGATGTCCGATGTAGTGGCGCCGGCTGGGCATTTGGCAGTGCAGATGGCGGTGTAGATGGCGGTGCGGTGTCTGCGGCGTAGATGCTGCTGGTGCTGCCTGTGGTGCAGGTGCTGGTAATAGTGGAGGGAGACACCAGTCTGTCTCCAGCAGCCTCCGACGGCTGCCCACTGGGGATGATGCTGGTGACTGTCGTTGTGGCAGCGGCGGTGCAGGGGGCGATGCAGATGGCGGTGCAGGTGGCGGTGCAGGTGGCGGTGCAGGTGGCGGTGGTTGCGGCGGAGCTTACTGTGGTACAGGTTGCTGGCCTGTCAGGACAAATGGTCGTCACCAGTCCCTCACCTGGAGGCTCCGAGCACTGAAGTGCCTCGCATTTGCTTTTTTTTCCCTTCCCCACCTTGGTAGACGCTGCTGGGACCTTGGCACTGTCCTCTTGTTTTTTGGATGAGGCCTTGCTGGGTGGGTCGTGCGTCATGTCCGTGCTGCATGCTGACCCCTTCTTAACCTTGGCAGGTGGCGGAATTGATTGGTCTTTTACATTGGTAGGTGGCACACTGCCAGCCTTGACGGGTGCCCCCTTCGGTCCTCTCAGACTTGCAGGGATCACAGCGGATGCCGAGTTGGTGGCTGAGGTGCTGGCCTGAGATCTAGACATCCTGACCCTAGGGGAAGGACGGAGGGGTGCGTAGGGAAAAGGTCAATGTTAGCCAAGAAAAAAAGTTTTTAGACACACTAGTGCGGGAAGATGGAGGGGGTGTGGGAGTGGAGGAAGAGGAAGTGGTTGAGGAAGAGGTAGTGGTTGTAGGAGGTGTACGTCTGCTGAGCTTGGGTGAAGGTGCATGAGCTGGAGGTTGTTGTGAGGAGGATGGCTGTTGAGTGGGTGTGTGCCTGCGTTTGTGTACTTTGGGAGAAGGGCTCACAGACACACTGGGAGAGGACACAGGGGACGTGTGCATGGTTGTGGGGGTGGTGATTGCTCGTGAGGGGTGTGTTGTGATGGGCATGCTGGTGATGGAGATAGTGGGTGAAGATGTAGTGCATGCAGGTGTGAGTGGAGGCGCTACTGGGAGGGAGGTGGACGAAGAGGAGGAGGGGACACAGTGGAGGAAGTGGATGTTGGTATGTGTGCATGGGTATGGTGCTTGTGTGAGTGCCTGTGTGAAGATGTGTGGTGCTTATGTTTACCTGCGCCACTTTTGTGTGTTGATGTGTGTGCATGCTGGTCTGAAGGTGTGCTTGGGATAAGGTGAGGTAGAGGGGATTGGGTTGGGGTAGTGGAAGTTGGAGGGGGGAGGCTGGACACAGGGACAATGGCTGCCATCAGTGCTGAGGCCAGAGCCTGAAATGCTCTCCGTTGGGCCGCCACGCCAGAATGAATGCCCTCCAGGTATGCATTTGTTTGTTGCAAATGCCTCTCGACAACCTGGGTGGCTTTCAGAATGGTTGACTGCCCAACAGTGAGGGATCTCAGGAGGGCAATAGCCTCCTCACTGAGGGCAGCAGGGCTGACTGGGGCAGGGCCTGAGGTGCCTGGGTTGAAGGAGATGCCCACCCTCTTAGGTGAGCAGCACGGGAAACATGCTTAGGGGCTGCTGGGAGGGCGGTGCTGGTAGGGGGGGTGGCGGCTGTACCTGTTGTTGGGGTGGGCACAGAGGTGTCCGTCACCGCCAGGGAGCTTCCATCAGAGGAAGAATCGCTGCAACTGGTATACCCTCCTGTCCCCGTCGTGGAGCTCCCCTCGCCCTCCGTCCTACTGGTGCCTTCACCCTCAGTGGATTCGCCCTCATGGGCCATGTGGGATGCAGCTCCCTCTGTCACCGGTGCCTCTGCTCCTCTGCCAGATGATGCTAATGCACACAAGGACAGGGTGACAAAACAAAAAGGGGGGGAGAGACAGAGGATACACTTGGTCAATGCCAGCAACACCACTACCGTTGGCGTACACAACACACATGGAGCTGCCCTATGCACTAGGCCATGCTCAACCAGTCACTAGGGTAGTCACCAGCCCATGGGGTACAATGCCTAACGCCACCATCTGCACACCTGACACCCACAGGACCCTGCTCAGTAGTAGTTGGCCACTTGTACCATTGGGGTAGGGGTGCTTCAGAGCCTGCACAGAAGGGACCTACCCTGCCATGATCACCATGGCCTAGGGGCACCCACAGCCCACATCCCCCACCCAGCTAGTTCCTAAAGCACGCAAAGTCAGCTTTCTGAATCTGTACGCACCCCCTTATGGCTGCTGTGATGCCCTCAAGCGCCCATCAACTCCGAATAGGCCACCACCAGGATGCGGAACATCAGGGGGCTCATGGTACAATGGGCATCCCTTCCACGTTGGGAGGCCAGCCCCAGCTGGGCTTCCGCCGTCTTCTTGGTACAGCGGCGCAGGTCCTCCCATCTCTTGCAGCAGTGGGTGCTCCACCTGTGATAAACCCCCAGGGTCCGCACGTCCTTTGGCGATGGCACGCCAAATACCCTTTTTCTGGTGGGCGCTGACCTAGAGGGAAAAGACAGCGGAAAATGTAATTACTCACCCGTCAGGACCATCATACTCATTGCCCACCAGTTCCCATCCATGCCCTGATGCACATACACTGACCACCTCTCATGCAGCATTCAGGCCAGGACGCCTTAGCACCCACCAACATGTGGCTCACATCCACACCACTCCAAACAGGCATTGCCCACACATCATGCTCACAGTGTACTCACCTGTTTGTCTGGAGGACTGTAGAGTAACATCTACTGGGGGAGGACCCCATCCACCAGTTTCTCCAACTCCTCCGCAGAGAAGGCAGGGGCCCTTTCCCCAGACGCATGAGCTATTGTCGCTTCCAGACTCAGGTCACAGCAGCACTTGCAGTGTAGGTCCTCTCCTGTTGATGGTCAGGCAGCAAGTGAGTAAATAGCTAGAAAATGCCAGTGACATCCGCGGCGGTGTGTACCGTCACCGCCGGCGTACATCACCATTGGCTCCTGGGACCCATAGGGTCCAATGTTAACCAATGCTGAGTTGTGCGGCGGTCATCGACCCCCTACCGCGATGCAGCACTACGCCAGCACAGTTACCTCATTTCCCCTTGTCCCTCCTCACAGGTCAGGCAGCCGCCATTTCAGTGGGGCACATGGCATGGCACCTAGCTGCATCACAGCACATATTGGCATATCTACTGACTCTCGAATTCACACACTGCTTCTGTGACATTAATTCAAAAACAGTTGTGCATTCTATGTGGAAATATGACCTTCTGCTCACCGTTCTCCTCCATAGGCTACAACCGCTGAGGCAGATGATGAGATGGCCGCATCCTCCGGTGTACAGACCCCTGGTGGACCTGTCGAAAATGGAGGAGAGACACATTGTCATCACATACAGACTTGATCGTGCCACAATCCAAGAACTGTGTGCACAATTGGAGCCAGACCTGATGTCAGCTCTCCGTCAGCCCACAGGACTCCCCCCTCTAATGCAGGTCCTGGCAGTGCTCCATTTCCTGGCAAGTGGTTCCTTTCAAACAACAGTGGCCATGGCTTCAGGGATGTCTCAGCCAATGTTCTCCAATGTTTTGACCAGAGTGTTGTCTGCCCTGCTGACACACATGCGCAGCTACATCGTCTTACCCAAGGTGGAGGATTTGGCCACAGTGAAAGCTGACTTCTATGCCCTGGGACATATCCCCAACATCATTGGTGCCATTGATGGTACACATATGGCATTTGTCCCCCCGCAGAAATGAACAGGTCTACAGGAATAGAAAAAGCTCTCATTTGATGAATGTGCAAATGGTCTGTTTGGCAGACCAGTACATCTACCACGTGAATGCCAAATATCCTGGCTCAGTGCATGACACCTCTGCCTTGAGGAATAGCAGCATCTCTTATGTGATGGGGCAACTCCAGAGGCACCAGGTGTGGCTATTAGGTAAGGCCAAGGTCCCCACACAGTATAAGTTGGGGTCTGAGTATGGGTTGTCCCTAAGGGTTAGTGTGTGTCCAACAGTTGTCTCTTGATATTTACAGGTGACTCTGGTTACCCCAACCTCTCATGGCTACTGACCCCAGTGAGGAATGCCAGGACAAGGGCAGAGGAACGTTACAATGAGGCACATGGGCGAACAAGGAGGATTATTGAGAGGACCTTCGGCTTCCTGAAGCTCAGGTTCCGGTGAGTCCATCTGACAGGTGGATCCCTGTACTACTCACCCAAGAAGGTGTGCCAGATCATCGTGGCATGCTGTATGTTGCACAACCTGGCCTTGAGACACCAGGTGTCTTTTCTGCTGGAGGTTGAGCCTGGTGATTGTCTTTGGCAGCGGTGGAGCCTGTGGACAGTGAGGAAGAGGACACAGAGGAAGAAGATGTTGACAACAGAACAAACATCCTGCAGTACTTCCAGTGACACACAGGTAAGAGACTGTAACTCAACTTCCCATTTCAGTATAATTTTGGACATTGTACATGGCAGCCTCTTACCCTCTGTCTATGGACACTGACTGTTCCCTTTGAATTCCCTTTTTTCAGATCTGTGTACCCCATTCTGACTCCTGCTATATGTACTGCTGACCATCAACTGTCATCCTGTGGTATAATTCAATGAACATAGACGTTGCAATGCTTTGAGAATGTTGTAAGAATACATCTTTCCAATCATTACACTGACTCCAGTATGGTTTATATTTCAAGGGTGTTTATTTTTTGTGCTAAATAGTATGGGGGTAAGTGCAAGGGGCTGGGGTGATGGTGGAGGAAGGTCCAGGATAGAGTCCAGTCTATTGGTATCACAGGTGCATTGTCCAATGGGGCATAGGAAGGGGAGCAATGGCAGTTCAAGGTGGACAGGGTGACAGAGTGGGACACAAGGGTGACAATCAGGAGAGTCCTATTTCCTGGTGGGGGTCTTGGCAATGTTCTCTGTCTTCTGCCTGGATCACAGGGACCGTTTGCAGGGTGGTTCTCCATCTACAGGGGGTGGGGTGGGGTGCTGGTGGCCTGTTGGTCCTGTGGCGGTGCCTCTTGTCCACTAGCGCCGGCGGAAGTGGAAGGCTGTTCCTCGGTTTGGCTAGTGTCAGGGGCCCTTTGTTATGCCACTGCCTCACTCATGGTATTGCCCATGTCAGCCAGCACCCCTGCAATGGTGACCAGGATGGTTTAGATTTTTGTGAGGTCCTCCCTGATCCCCAGGTACTGTCCCTCCTGCAGCCGCTGGGTCCACTGTAACTTGGCCAGTACTGTGCCCATGGTCTCCTGGGAATTGTGGTATGCTCTCATGATGTTTGAGAGTGCCTTGTGGAGGGTCGATTCCCTGGGCCTGTCCTCCTCCTGTCGCACAGCAGTCCTCCCAGTTTCCCTGTTGTCCTGTGCCTCTGTCCCCTGAACCGTGTGCCCACTGCCATTGACCCCAGGTCCCTGATCGTCCTGTGTTTGTGGGGTTGCCTGGGGTCCCTGTAGTGTTGGACACACTGCTGATTGACGTGTCCTGGGAATAGAGGTATGGGCCTGCTGGGTGGGTGCTGTGGTGGTGTTTCCTGAGGTGGGAGGCTCTGTGGTGGTTTGGAACTGTGAAAACGGCTGTCCAGAGGTCCCTGCTGGGCCAGGGTGGTCATTGTGATCCAGACGTGCAGAGATGCTGTCATCACTGTGGGCCTCTTCTGGGGAGGGCTGGATGTTGATGGCACCTCCTCTCCAGTGACGTTAGGTACGGGTCCTGTTGGGATGCAAATGCATTGTTATTGTATCTGTGTGTGCCATCTTGTGCAATGGGTGTGTTTCCCTGTATAATTGTGCTCTCCCAGTCGCCTTGGCCTTGTATGAGTGGTGATTATGTGGGCTGGGTGAGTCTCTCTACTGGGCATGCTGTGGTGATGTGTGCCCATGCAGGCCTGTGATGGGTGTCCATGCATTGTTGTTGCATGCAGGGCTTGGTATTGGGATGGGTGGGTTGTGATAGTGGAATATATGTGAGTTGGTGGAGTGATGGGAGTGAGAGAAAGGGTGGGGGTATGTGATGGCATGCAGGTAGGGTGGGGGATATAATGGCAAAGATTTGACTTACCAGAGTCCAGTCCTCCTGCCCCTCCTGCGAGGCCCTCAGGATGCATGATCGCCAAGACTTGCTCCTCCTATGTTGTTAGTTGTGGGGGAGGAGGTGGGGGCCCACCGCCAGTCCTCTGTACAGCAATCTGGTGTCTTGAAACCACGGAACGCACCTTCGCCCGTAGGTCGTTCCACCTCTTCCTGATGTCATCCCTGGTTCTTGGGTGCTGTCCCACGGTGTTGACCCTGTCCACGATTCTCTGCCATCTTCCTAGCAATGGACGTCTGCTGCACCTGGGATCTGAATAGCTGTGGCTCTACCCAGATGATTTCCTACACCATGACCCTTAGCTCCTCCTCTGAAAACCTGGGGTGTTTTTGGGGTGCCATGGATGTGGTGTGAGTGATATGTGTGTGGATGTGCGAGGTGATGTGTGGGGTGATGTGTTGGGGTGTATACTGTGATGTGCGTGGATGGTGTATGGGTGATGGTGTTCTGTGCCTCTGATTGAGTGTGTGCTCTTTGCTTTTCTCTCTCTGCTTGGTCTCTTTTTTTTCATTGTAAGGGGTTGTGGGTTGTGTGGGTGTGTGTTTTATAGTGGTATGAGTGTGAGGGTGTGATGTGTGTATGTGTGTCAGGTGTGTGTAGTTTGAAGTGACCAATGTGGTGTGGTTTTGTTAATGTGTGTGTATATTGAGCGCGGTGGTGTGTACCGCCAATGGTTTACCATGGTTGAAAGACCGCCGCAGTGATTCCTGGGTCGTGATACTGTGGGCGTATTTCTGTTGGCGTAACGGTGTGGGTTTTGCTATCGCCAGTTTATCACTGACCTTTGGTGTGGCGGACTTGTGTGGGTGTCTGTATTGTGGCGGTATTCTCTGTGTGGGTCATAATACCCATGGCTGATTACCGCCGCGGTCACGGTA
The DNA here is from genome assembly GCF_031143425.1 of Pleurodeles waltl. NCBI lineage: Eukaryota > Metazoa > Chordata > Amphibia > Caudata > Salamandridae > Pleurodeles > Pleurodeles waltl. Next base: position 1,155,691,114 of record NC_090448.1, read on the forward strand.
TCTTGCCGGCCGTTGGCACAGCGGTAAGCAGCATTTACCGTCAGGGTTGTAATGAGGGCCAAAGTCTGCATTTGCTGCAGGTGCACATTTGGAAAGCAGATAAAATATATTGATTTACTGGAAAAATCTGAAACAGAAGAGAGAGAGGCTTGGAGAAAACCTGGTATATATCTTATTGTGGAAAACATATATGCTGTTTGTTCTGATCAAATGGTATGTTATTATTGTCTTGGAAAAATTTACCATAACTGTATGTCTTTACGCTCAATTTGCAATCATTTGGAAATTTACTCTATACCTCCAGAATTCCAAATTTGAATTTATACGAAAATATCTTACTTCAAACCCTACATCCTTTCAAAACTATTTTTAGAATGCAAGCACAATCTGGAAAGTTTCAAGTGGAAGAATTATTGCATGTTTTCCTACCATTACATTTTAAGAAAAATATTGACACTGTGGTAGCTCAGCACAAGTTAGGACCTTTAGTTGTGTTAGTTATTTGAGTTCCTACAAAAGATAAACAAAATGGCAAGAATTGATAAGCATTTCCAAAATGCAAGGTATTAATTCATCCTTGTTACAAAATAACATACAGTACAAAAACCTTCAGGCAGAGAACCTCCTTGACAGTAATAAGCTACTGCTTCCAAAAGAAACAAATGTAGGGGCAGTTTTTAAAGATTGATAAAGAACAGTCAGAAGAAATATATTAGCACTACAGTATACACTCATTACATTTTAAAGATTTAATAGGTGATGCCTTAGAACTTTCTAAAATGACAGAGGCAACAGGAAATCCTGATATTATTTGGGGAAAAACTTTAGAGGCTTGATGTTATCCGGTTTTATTTCCAACTGGTAAAGGAGAGCAATATGATGATCGTCCTATTCCAATTTCTGCTTCAGAATATCGTTCTACAAGACTATATTATCAAGACCCATGGTTCAGGCAAAACATACCTTATATTTTCACTTTACTATATGAAAGTGAGTAATCTGCTACCTCTTAAGCTGTTGGCCATTTAATGCAAACAGGAACATGGTTTAATAACATAACAGCTAAAGATTTTTTACAAAAAGTTGAAAGTAATGATGAAAACCTGGAATATAACTTAATCAATATCATGGCATGTCAAAGAGGTACAAATGAATACTGGTTCCGATGACACAGAGAACTCAAACATAAGCAAATGAATTGTTTCTCACTTTAAGCTGTGCGGAATACCTTTGGGATGATTTATACACTTTCCTACTAGAGGCTAACAATAATTGGTCCGATGTGTCTATGAAAAGACTACGGGAAGTATGTTCTTCTAGTGATCGAGGAAATGTATGCAGATTTTTAAATCACAAATTACAAACTATACTCAAGGTCCTAACAAATAGAAAGAAACCCCCGCTAGGAGAGGTGGTTGATTTCTTCTGGAGAAAAGAGCACCAAGTGAGAGGTGCACCTCATACTCATATGATACTATGGATAAAGAGTGCACCCAAACTTCAATACGACTCTGATGATTTAGTTCCTCAGTTTATTGAACAATATGGGCCTCATTCTGACCCTGGCGGACGGCGGAGGCCGTCCGCCAGGGTACCGCCGCTGAATGACCGCACCGCGGTCAAAAGACCGCGGCGGCCATTCAGACAGTTCCTCTGGGCCGGCGGGCGCTCTCCAAAAGAGCGCCCGCTGGCCCAGAGGAAATGCCCCTGCAACGAGGACGCCGGCTCAGAATTGAGCCGGCGTAGTTGCAGGGGTGCGACGGGTGCAGTTGCACCCGTCGCGTATTTCAGTGTCTGCTTAGCAGACACTGAAATACTTTTCGGGGCCCTCTTACGGGGGCCCCTGCCATGCCCATGCCATTGGCATGGGCACGGCAGGGGCCCCCAGGGGCCCCGCGGCACCCCCTACCGCCATCCTGTTCCTGGCGGGCGAACCGCCAGGAACAGGATGGCGGTAGGGGGTGTCAGAATCCCCCATGGCGGCGCATGGGGGATTCTAAGGGCAGCGGCAAACCGGCGGGAGACCGCCGGTTTGCCTCTTCTGACCGCGGCCGAACCGCCGCGGTCAGAATGCCCTGCGGGGCACCGCCGGCCTGTCGGCGGTGCTCCCGCCGACCCTGGCCCCGGCGGTCTTAGACCGCCGGGGTCAGAATGACCCCCTATGTTATTTGGGATATCCCAAATAAAGAAAAAAAAAACCGATTGTTTGACCAAGTAATGGAATTTGGATTCCCAAGACCAATTTAAAAAAAGGAAGAGTCAATAATGTTATGTCTTCTATTAGACATGTGGCAAATGCCCACCCTCGGGATGTAGCTGTTTGCTGTGGCTTGGCTACAGCTTTGACAGCTGCTGCCAAGCCACAGCAACCACTCTGCTCACAGCGAGGGAGAGCTATCCAACAGCTCTCCCTCACTGCGAGCAGAGGATTCCTCTGTCTCCCTGCCTGCAAAGATGCAGCAAGGAGGAAGAGGAAACATTGTTTTCACAGAGAGGGAGCTGTGCTGTTACTGCAATGCTGGCTCTTGCAGGTGGCGGGGAGCCAGCTGGGACAATGGGGGGGCTTCAGGCTCCCCCCACGGTCCCCAACATTGTGACTGGATGCCCTGGGGGGGTACCTGGTCACATGGCCCAGGCCCCGGGTGATGTGCTCCTTGGGGCAGAGATCAGCCCTGAGGAGGGGGCCCATAGAGCCCCTGTCCCCTCAAAAAATGAATAAATAATTAGGCTGGACCCTGGGGATGGGTTCCCTGGGGACCCTGACTGGCCTGAGGAGGGGGGGGCCGCACCACCCTCCTCTCCAGAAAAAATATATATTTAGGCTGGGACCTGGGGGATGGGGTCCTCAGGACCGAGATCGGCCTGGGGAGGGGTCCTTGTGACCCCCTCTACCCCCAAGAAACATTTTAGAATGCCAGGCGCCAGGGGATGGGGTCCCCAGGGTCGAGATCAGCTCTGGGAGGGGAGCCACGTAGCCCTCCTCCAAAAAAAAAAAAAAAATTAGTCTGGGCACAGGGGGATGGGGTCACCAGGGCCCCTGATCGGCCAGGGGAGGGGGTCCGCTTGGCCCCCGTTTAAAAAAAATATATATATATATTTAGGCCAGGTCCCAGGGTATAGTGTCCCAAAGGCTAAGATTGGGCTGGGGAGGTGGGCTGCACGGCCCTCCTCTCCAAAAAAAATATATATTTAGGCCAGGACCTGGGGGATGGGGCCCCCGGGCCGAGATCGGCCTGGGGAGGGGTCCTTGGGACCCCCTCTGCCCCCAAGAAACATTATAGAAGGCCAGGCGCCAGGGGATGAGGTCCCCAGGGCCAAGATCAGCTCTGGAAGGGGGGCCACGTAGCCCCCCTCAAAAAAAAAAAATAGTCTGGGCACTGTGGGATGGGGTACCCAGGGCCCCTGATCGGCCTGGGGAGGAGTTCCGCATGGCCCCCGTTTAAAAAAAATATATATGTATGTTTAGGCCAGGTCCCGGGGAATAGTGTCCCAGAGGTCAAGAGCGGCCTGGGGAGGTGGGCTGCATGGCCCTCCTCTCCAAAAAAAGTATATATTTAGGCCAGGACCTGGGGGATGGGGTCCCCAGGACTGAGATTGGCCTGGGGAGGGGTCCTTGTGACCGCCTCTGCCCTCAAGAATCATTTTAAAAGGCCAGGTGCCAGGGGATGGGGTCCCCAGGGTCGAGATCAGCTCTGGGAGGGGAGCCACGTAGCCCCCCTTCAAAAAAAAAAAAAATTAGTCTGGGCACTGGGGGATTGGGTCCCCAGAGCCCCTGATCGGCCTGGGGAGGGGGTCTGCATGGCCCCCATTTAAAAAATATATATATATACATATTTAGGCCAGGTCCCGTGGTATAGTGTCCCGGAGGCTAAGATTGGGCTGGGGAGGTGGGCTGCACTGCCCTCCTCTCCAAAAAAAAAATATATTTAGGCCAGGACCTGGGGGATGGGGCCCCCGGACCGAGAGCGGCCTGGGGAGGGGTCCTTGTGACCCCCTCTGCCCCCAAGAAACATTTTAGAAGGCCAGGCGCCAGGGGATGAGGTCCCCAGGACCAAAATCAGCTCTGGAAGGAGGGCCACGTAGCCCCCCTAAAAAAAAAAATAGTCTGGGCACTGGGGGATGGGGTCGCCAGGGCCCCTGATCGGACTGGGGAGGGGGTCCACATGGCCGCCATTTAAAATAAATATATATATATGTTTAGGCCAGGTCCCGGGGTATAGTGTCCCAGAGGCCAAGATCGGCCTGGGGAGGTGGGCTGCACAGCCCCCTCCCTCCAAAAAATACATTTTTTAAGGGTGGTCCCCATGCTTGGGGTCCCCGGGGCCAAGATCGGCCTGTGAAAGGGGACCTTGCTGCCCCATTTACCCCCCAAAAAAGACATTTTAGAAGGCCAGGTTCCAGGGGATGGAATGAGATGGGGTCCCAAGGGCCAAGATCGGCCCTGGGGAGTGGAGCCACGCAGCCTCCCCCCCAAAATTAAACAATTAGGCTGGACCCCGGATATGGGGTCCCTGGGGCCCCTGATCGGTTTGGGGTGGGGGGCCACACAGCCCGCCTCCCCCAAAAAACAAATAATTAGGCTGGGCCCCAGGGAATTGGGTCCCTGGGGTCAAAATGGGATGGCCCAGTTTCCCCATGCATTTTTCCACAGGGATTTTGAACACAACTATAGCCCAAACCGCTGGATGGAATTACACCAAATTTAGCAGAAAGCTAAGTGTTGGTCTAGTAAGCGTGCTTTTTGTGATCTGGTGTAAGTCCGTTCAGTAGTTTTAGAGCTATTAAGTAGCAAAAAATAGATGCCTAGTGACACGGATCCAACGTGGGACGAATCTACTTTCGCTGACCTTTTGGCCACCGTCCATCGCTCCCTCCTGCATGGCCGCTGCTGCTGCTGCTTGTCTCCTCACAAAGCCTGCTGGCTGTGTGTTGGAGGCCCACCTCCACCCGCAGGCCCCCGCCTGCGCCTCTGCATCTGTCAGGTCTGTCTGCCTTTTCTGTCTTTTCATTCTTTCTTCTGTACTTTTGCCTTTATTGTCTCTTTCTCCCTCTTTTCACTTTTTTCTGCTCTCACGCTTTTCCCACTCTCTGCCGCTGCCGCCCCGCGGCCTCACCCCACCCCCCAATCCTCGTAGTGCTTCACGCCCTCCTGTCTCCCAGCTGACCAATCCCCCCCTTCTTAAGGGTGCACCAAAGGCAAGCCCGTCAGGGCCTGTCCATGCCTGGGCTACGCCCAGAGCCACGGACCCTGAAACTCCTACCATCCACTGGTACGACCCTAGGGCCCTACACGCTCTGAATGCAGATGCACCTGTCACCCGGCTTCCAAATGCCTGACCTCACAGCGCCAGAACCACTTCCAGACCATCTCAACTGCATCCTCCTTAACTCCGCTCCTTGCACAAACACGCCGTGGAGATTTGGGACCTGATAGGCACCACCCACCCGAACATCGCTTTTTTCACTGAGACATGGACAAACACAACATCCGGACATAGCCATCGCCATCCCCAGAGACTACAAGCTGCTACACAAGGACCGTCCATACAGACCAGGAGGCAGCATAGCCATTGCCCACATGACTACTGACTGACGATAAACACGCAGGAATTCACCCCTGTCATGGAGCATCTACACTTCCAAGTGCACACCACCTCTAAGACCACCACCCACAGCACCCTCATCTACATACCGCCCCAACCATGTCCAGCATTCAGCGACACCTTCATTGACTTCATAGCCCCCCACGCACTCACCTCCAGCAAATACACTCTCCTCAGCAACCTCAATTTCCATTTCAACGATCTAAGTGACCACAACACATTAGCACTACTCGAGAACCTGGACACAATCTGGCTCAATCAACTGGTCTCCTCACCAAACGCACACCGCCGGACACACTCTCAACCCCATTTTCTCTGCCAGCAGCAATGTCACCATCGTCGACTCGACTGCGCTACACTGGGCTGACCACCACTGCATCTATTTTTCCATCTCCACGCCCTCAATGCACACTCACTCAATGTACCCCACCTACAGGGAAAGGAACCAGATCTCAGAGGAACAACTCATCAACACCCTCAGCAACTCACCACCCCGACAGAACAGATGCCAACACCTCTGCTCGCAAGCCCCTCTACAGAGACCACAGGGACCACTGGTTCACCCCACACTCCAGGAAGGAGGTTGGAGAAGAAGGGGAGACACATCAAATCCCCCCAAGACCTTGCAACCTTCAAAACCATCACAAGATCCCACCACAACCTCATCAAGACTACCAGGAAATCCGCCCTGCAGGACCGCATCAACTCCATCACACACAACACAAAAAAACCTTTTCAAAGTCAGCAAGAATTCACCAAACCACAAGTCAAGACCATCAACATCCCTCCATCTCAGAATCTCTGCGACAGACTGGCCACCTTCTTCCACCAGAAGATCAAAGACATCTTACAACAGTTTCAGATCCCAAGACGATCTGAGCTCACCAACAACACCCCTACGAGGATCCTGCTAAACCTGCGCTACTCCTGCATGCCTGGACCCTCTCCATCACGAGCAGCATCCACTCTGGAGCCCTGACATACCCCTGCCCACACTCCGTCTTCAACAAAGCCAGTGCCCCGATCGCACCCGAACTCTGCTCCCTACGCCGAGGTCCGCCCAATTCTAAAAAAACCAACAGCCGACCCAACGGTCCTAAAGAACTACCTCCCCATTTCGCTGCTGCCCTTCCCAGCCAAGGTCACAGAGAAAGTAATTAACACTCAGTTACGCCAACACATCGAGGACAATAACATCCTGGACATCTCCCAATCAGGATTCAGAACTAACCACAGTAGTTAAACTGCCCTGCTCGCCACCATGGATTACATCCGCTCCTTCCTCGATCGCGGAGAAACAGCAGCCCTCATCCTACTTGATGTTTTAGCCACCTTCAATACAGTGTCTCACTGCACACTATGCACCAGACTCCACTCAGCAGGCATACGTGACAAGGATCTCCAATTGATACACTCCTTCCTGACAGGAAAAACACAGAAAGTCAGGCTCCCACCACACTTGTCAGAACCCACCAACATCATCTGTGGAGTACCCCAAGGATCATCGCTGAGCCCTACGCTGTTCATCACCAGGAACTATGGTATGAATATCAACTCCTAGGCTGATGACACCCAGCTGATCATCTCCCTGACCGAGAACCCCTCAGCATCAGGAAGAATTTCAGGGACGGGATGGAAGCAGTCGCTACCTGGATGAGGGAGAGCTTGCCTTAAGCTAAACTCCGACAAATCCGAAATCCTCAACCTGGGACCCTCCCTATCCGCCTGGGACGACTCCTGGTGGCCCTCAACACTCGGCAGGCCACCCCATCACTACTGCCTACACACAAAACCTCTGCGTCATCCTCGACTCAACGCTCACCATGAGCAGACAGGTCAACTCCATTGCTTCCACCTGTTTCCACACCCTCCGACTCCTTCGGAAGGTCTTCAGATTCTCACACTCACTCTCCTACCCAGACACACACTGCAACACCCACTCTACCACCTACAGATGGCCTTTCACACCCGCTGTCACACCCAGAGAGACACTCCCCCAGCCACTCTGACACCCAGATACTCCCTTTTACATCCATTCTCACACTCAGACTCACCCTCCCACACCTATTGTTATACCCATACACATACTCTCACACCCACTCTGAGACCCAGGCTGACACTCTCACACCCAGTTACACACCGATAAAGACACTCTCACACGCACGCTCACATCCAGATAGGCGCTCTCACACCCTGCTACAATTTCTCACATCCACTTATAGTCACGAAATAGAATTTAAAAAAAACATAAAAATCAACTTAAAAAAACAAAGGTTACAGGGACGTTATAGTTAGGCTGACATTTTAAATGTACAAAACAACAGAAATGCACCTGTTATAGTTAGAGTTGTTTCAATTAACTATAACTCGTGCCCTAAAGCAACTATAACTGGTGCCCTCACTATGTACTGCTTGTAATCTTACACATCACATCATTCACATTCAGTGACTGCGTTGGTAACATTCCTAGTAACATCTGAAATGAAATCATTGATAACAACATGGTGCATGATGAGCGTTCAAGTTATTATTACAATTCCTAACTATAATGTCTTCAGTGAATATATAAATATATAAATATATATGTAGATGGATAGACATGTCTATATATATATTTGTCACCGGAATCATTAAATGATAATATATTAAAATTAGGGAGGTGTTCAGTGACTGAAAAGATGGATAGATTTGAGTAAACAGATGTGAAAAGAGGCTGCACTCATACAGATGTCTGTTTAAATATTGTTTTTCGATAAACTTGTTATTGTTTTTTGCAAGAAAGATACAAAGAAAGCATAAGACCATGCTGTTGAAATCGAGAAAAATAAGGGTTCCATGTATTTAGTCTCAGTCTCTGAACCTTAGAGAACACATCTAAAAGACGCAGTTATTTCAGCTACCTTTGTTACACTGAGAATGATTAAAAAATCCTCAAATACATCCCGTCTGATTTACAGAAAAGAGTAGTCACCTCTATGGTGGTTTCAAAAGTTGAGTACTGCAATGGGTTACATCTCAATATGCAGCAACAACATCTGAATAAATTACAAATGCTACAATTCTGCAGCAGGATTATTAACTGGGACCCCGAAATTTAACTCAGTAACCACGCAATTCAGAAGCTACACTGGCTACCAGTCAGACATCGCATTAAGTGTAAAGTGCTCTGTGCCACCTACAAAGCTTTACATGACCAAGGGCCCCTTTATTTGATGCAAAATGTTTACTGGTACAAGCCCAACAGAGATCTTGGCTGTGCAGCGCCAAGACTGTGGCTGTACCTAGATTCGAGAGGGCAAATTGGGGCGGGCGAAGCTTTTTTATCATCACTGCAAAAGTCTGGAATCATGACCCTTCCACATTAGGCTTTTTAGGAAGTAGCCTTCAGTTACTTCCGGTTTATTCTTAGAACTAGTGCCAGGACACCTACGGGTAACCGAGCCCTCTACAAATACTTGGAACATAACATAGCATCTTCTAACATTGCAGATAATCCGTAGTACTCCCACCATTTAGGCCAGATTGTCGAGAATTTATTTGACTAACCGTGGGCAATGTAGATCGGATGCTTCTGCCTGGCAAACCAATCCATACCAGCACACCACTGTCTCAACTTGGGGGGCTCAGGGTGTTTCCAGGATTGTGCTATATCTCTTTAAACCACCATAGTCGCTTAAGCTCTGTCCCCCTGTGAACCACCCAGATCATCCATTACACCCAGGAGCACCATCTTTGGAGTTAACTGCAGTGGAATATTTAGAATGGTGGAGGCAGTGCCATTAATCTGGGACCAATATTGAGTAATCTTCGGGCATTGCCACTCCATATGAAAAAAGTTGACATGGGAAGAATAAAACCCTGTACATACCTGCCTAATTTAGGTGCCTTGGGGTCAAGTAAGCCTGGTGTAAGTAATTTAATTGTACCAAATGCATGCTAGCTGAAATCGCAAGTTCTCGGGGGCCACTCATGCCTCCCATCACTCAGCCTCTTCCAGCTCCCCATCCACCTCTCCCACTTCCAGCAAAGTCGCTCCTGCTTCTCTGGGCTATTATTCATATGGGTGGGGTATAATTGGGAAGTACCCCCACGTTCTATTCTCCCATCAATAACTTGGCTTTGAGGGGGTTAAATTCTGGTAGGTTTTGAAGGTGTGTAGCATAACAACCAAGAGCGTGGCGTGTCTGTAGATATTTATGAAATTGAGCGTGGGAGAGTGAGAACTTGGTCTGAAAGTTGGCAATGGAGTACATGGAGGATCTGTGTCACATGTCAGGCAGCGTGATAATCCCCACTAGGCCCCATCTTTGAAAGCCCTCCAAACATGATAGATGTTCCAACCAGTGACCCTTCCATGGGGAGTCTGGCCGATAGGGCACCCGCCCTAGCTGGTAGAATGAAGGCCACCTTCCAAATCAAGAATACCACCTCGGTGACATCTGTGATATTGAGAAGGATTGGTCAGCCATGCAGGTGATGCCTCACCCCATCAAAACCCAGTCTACTGATCTCTGGTATTCTGGATCATCCCAACCGTCCATCAGTAAATCATTTATGATCAGCAGGTGGGATGTCCAGTAATAGAGAAGAATATCCACTGCAGCGATATCCCTATCATAGACCGCGCAGCAGCTTTTAGGCCCATATTACTGCTGCATTTGCATCATTTGTTTAAGCAAAAGAGGTGCAAACGTACAAAATACAATTATATCTTGTAAGTTTGCACTGCATTTGCGTAAAACAATGACGCAAATGCAGCGCTAAAAAAGTATAAATATGGTCCTTGGTGTGCGAGATTCTGGGAGGGAAGCCACGCCAAAGAGAGGAGCGCAACAATGTTGCCACTTCCTGGAAAAAAGTGTCAGGGATATGAAGTGGGAAATTTTGCAGGATGTAAAGGTACCAGGCAGTATCATCATTTTAACCAGGGCAACTCTACCCAGAAGGTTGACAGGAAGTTTCTGCCATGCCGCTAAGCTGTTCTTGGTGGTCTTCAAGACGGGTGCCAGGTTGAGTGTTTGAGCAAGTTCAGGTAGTGTTGTGATATGTATAACTAGGTATTTGAAACTGAGGTGACAGGAGGTTGATGCATTGTCTCCCCGCAACGGAACAAGTAAGGATCTTTCTTTTTTTTAAACGGAGACAAGAAGCCTCCTCATAAAGACGGAGGAGCTCAAGGGCGCCCAGGCCAGTGGACCCTACCTCTGCAAGGTACAGGAGGACATCATCTGCATATAGAGCGATTCTGTCCTTGGGGGGCCCCCTTCCACTGCCAACCCCTCATCTGCACATCGCATCGCATCTAATCAGGCGCACCAGGGACTCAATGGCGAGAGCGAAGAGGAGGGGGTAGCATTGATGGGTGGCTTATACGATTGGAAACACATCAGAAAATATCCCATTAATCATAACCTAAGCCATTGGGTGGGAGTAGAGAAGAGAGATCATTGCCCGGAAGTGGGCTCCGAATCCCATTCAGCTAAGCACCACTCTTTAGTAGTCCCAATCGACTGTGTCAAAGGCCTTTTCAAAATTAAATAATAGTAGGGCCATGTCTTCATGAAGTTCATCTATATGGGCAAGGGCGATCTGCAGGCCCCATATGCAGTGCCTCATGCTATGTCCAGGCATGAAGCCATACTGGTCAAGGGTGTACCAGAGAGCCGATGACCATCTGGAGTCTGGTGGCCAGAATTTTGGCTTAACTTTTGACATCAGTATGGGACAGTGTGCCGCACAGTACGTTGACAGCTGATCAGTTTCAGGAACGACAACAATAGTCACCAGATCAAGCCCTTGTGGGAAGGACCACTCTTGTACAGCTACAGAGTAAAGCTGGAGCCAGTGAGGGGCTATGTTGTTGAAGAAATGGGAATAATATTTAAGGGGGAACCCCACCGCGCCCGGGCTCTGCCCGGATTTCAAATCCTGTATTGTTCATTGGATTTCATCAAGTGTAAAAGGTTTGTCTAGGGTCTTTCACCAGCTTTTTGTTAAGGAGGGAGGGGTATATCTGCCAGCAGTGGCTGGGCCCATTCCACTGAGGGGCGTGGGTGGGGAGCAATGAGTTGTTCAACATAAGCTGCAATATCTTTGGTCGATGTGGCCAGAGCTCCAGATGTGGTCATCACAGCAGGAATAAATCATGAATTGAGGCCCCTGGTCGCCAATCGGTACAAAAGGACCCCAATTTTATCACCGTGCTCATTCACACATTGGGTGGTCACATACCACCTTGTGGGAGGTGCAGCACCGCTTTATCCAAGTCGAGTTTTTGAGTCAGTGCTTCCGTCACTCGGATTTGTTTCTGCGGTAAGTATGCAGCTTCAAGGGCAAAAATGTCTTGTTGCCTCTCTCTCTCCCTGTTTATAAGGTACCTCCTCCCCACCCCTCGAATTGTCGGCTTACTAGCTGCCACGGAGTGCCTGTATTCATTTCCAAGTATGATTACACTTCTGCGACACAATGTTCTACAAACCGATTGTCCATAAGGAACCGCGGATTAAGGCACTACATAGGGCATCTGTGGGAGGCCAGAGAACCCAGTCAGAGAAGTTGTGGGTAGCATTCTGATATACCTTGAGGGAGCATGGAAGCTTCCATTGTGGCAGAGAAATCAACCCAGGGGAGGAAGATATAGTTTATGCGGGACATATACCAGTTAGACGCCGCTGCGAGGGTAAAAGCAGTAGTTTTGGGGTTCCAGACTCTCCATGCATCACAGAGCCTAAGGGAGGACACCCAGAGATTCAGGGTGCGAGAGTGAGTGTGACGGTCCTAGACAACAGGGCCAGAGATGTGAAGGGCTGCGTCAGCGACGGCTTTGAACTGTCTCCCCAGGATTAATGCAGTGTGTGGAAATGCAGTGATTAGCTAGATCAGATCTTGAAAGGTTTGTTTGTGTACCTGGGGGGGATGCAAACACTAAAGATGGCATAGGGCTCCCCCTCCAGTGTGCCCACCTCTCCAGTATACCTGCCCAGCAGTACCTGTAGCACCTGGATGGCCACCAGGGGAAAAGACTTGTGGAGATGGATAGCTTTACTGGAACTTGAAGTGAAGGTGGAGTTAAAGGCACGGTTGTAGCCGAATAGGCAGAAGAAGGGACACTGAGTAGCCAGAAGGTATGTCTCCTGCAGTCGAGCCGCACCAGGGCGATGGAGTTGGAGAAGTTTAAAGACAATGGTGTGCTTGATACAGTCTAATAGACCATTCACATTCCAGGAGATAAGATTGAACTCCATATCTGAATTAGTAAGGAGGAAATGAATGCATGTGGTGAGAGCAATAAAGACATTCCACAGTGTGGCTGAGTTTGGCCTTGGGAGACAGGCAGCCGTGAACAGGGTCAGCAGGCTGTTGAGGGTGCACCCCATGGTGGGCCCCAAATTCCCAGGGCAGTTGCAGCCCCTGCAGCCAGAAGCAACTCCTTGAGAGAGAGGGTCATGTGGCCCGCAGGCTCCAAGCCCACTCAGTGACCAGGTAAGCTGAGGCCAACACAGGGCACTGGTGACGGTACCTCCCCGGCCGTGTCACAAGCCCCAGTGGCTGCAGGATCTGAAGAGGGGCCACTTCAGAGAATACAACTGAGGCTGGTCGCCTCATTGGAGAAGATCATCAAAAGTCTACACCGGGCCTTGGACAGACCCGTATCTCCGTCTCTCCGTGTACGACCTCAGGATTGGCAAGCAGAGGCGGTCACCATTGCAAGTCTCCATGAAGTGGCATGCCATCGAGTCTCTACCCCCGGATGCTATTGGGGGGTTCGGTGCCACCAGTGGTGATAAGGGCAGTCAGCTCCATCAATCCTCAGCTGGCAGGGGGGCCCTGGGTGTGAAGGATTATTAAGGAGGTCTCTGGAGCATTATCAGAATGTGCACGCTATCTTGGCTGCGTCTGCACACCCCTTAACTATGCTTAACCCCTTTAAAAATACAATAGGCCTGAAATTACTAAAATACCACACCTCCCCTTACATTTGTAACACTCTGGTTTCATGCTTGCATTAACATCTCAATGGTCATTGACTTCATCCTGCTCTTCAAGAAAGCCTTTAAATTCAACAACTTCAACATAATAGCATTCAGAAGTGCCTCACATTTGTCTTGAATACATATTAGCACTGTAGTTGTTCATAAAAACTTTATGGTGATGCTGCAGTTGACTACTAGAGAGTTGACAGACAGACTGCTGTATCACTTTGCATGTCCAAATGTTCTACTGAAGTGGATGAGAAGATTTTAGAAAACTCATAGAAAATGTGTCCTCGTTTTAGCTTTCTAGAGCACTAACCATATTTTCCACAACAAAAGGAACCCCGCTTTTTTATTTTATTTAATAAGAAATGCTTTAAGTTTTGCAGCTGTGATTCCATCAGGATGGCTTCAGGTGTGCCACGCTTTTGTCAGGTTTACATAATGTTAGCGCTATATTTGTTCTTTAGAACAGTGGTTCCCGACCTGTGGGGGTCCACGAAGCCTTCTCAGTGGGTCCGCGAGAGCCTAGAAAATTAAAAAATATTAACAAATATTGACAAATTAGGTCCCCAGCTTCCAGTAATGACTCTCGGGGGTCCCCGGATTCCCATGATGATTCCGTGGGGGACCCTGGGGTCCATTAATGTTAAAGTGGGGGTCCACAGAAATCAAAAGGTTGGGAACCACTGCTTTAGAATACTGAGCAAAACTGCATTTGATTACTACGTAGTTAACTGACAGCGTGCTTACAACGTTGTAAGTACAAGCTTCAATCTGAATGTTACAATGTTTTACTGTCATGAATGATAAAATGTTTCCTCTTTGTAGCTTTCCAGAGAACTAGCCATAATTTCTATGACAAAAATAACCCCCTCAATGTATTCATTTATTGAAGTATCTTCTGTAGGAATTGCTTTCTGTTTTACCGCTGTGATTCCTTCAAGAAAGCATTCAGGTATGCCACAATTCCTCAAATTAGTACAGTACCGCCAACAAATGATTTATATTGTGAATAAAATCTATCATCCTTTATATGTCTCCCTTTTAGTGAACCTTAAAAACAGGCTTTCACTGCATGCATTTCAATGGGTACCATGTACCTGAGTCCTGTAATTGCTGCCACAACACGTTTCCCATGTGGTCGCCAGACAATTAAGGGGAGGTCCCTTTTGCACCCTTCCACATGCACCTAGGGATCGGGTGTGCTCACCATGACCTTTATAATACAATTTCAGGATGTCCTAATCATGTCCCTGAATCCTGTAATAGCCTTCACAACATATTGTTCAGGTTGTGGTCAGCAAATCCGGGTTGACTAATCCCCTTTAAAGTGGCCAATCAGAGCATATCTGGATACCAGCCATTCAGATATACATTCAGATATACATAACTTTATTCCCTTCGTACCCAGGTCCCTCTTTAAATACTAATATCTTAAACAAAACATTAAATGGATTTCCAGCAAATCACAAAAACCTTACTTTTTGTTTAAACGTCCACCTTTTGCCAAATTGGTGTAATTCCATTTTACTTAATGCTACAACAGAAGCTTCATATGGAAACTAACAATGAAAATCACTGTTTTGTGAGCCCATTTTTTCTTGTCCCCTACTTTGTAGATCAGCACAAAACTTTTCAAGAAAGAGCTAAGGTGGATGAACTTATATGGTCTGTGCAGTATATATACTGCACAGTGAATGTCACCACTGTGTAGGTATAGTTCAGTCAGAGTTTCCATGAGAGGAGTGTTTATTGTTTTGTTAATAACTTTGGTGACATTTGATGAATCTCGCCAACTTTGCCAAGAAAAAGTTCATCCTCCTCAGCTTCTTCCTGGATATTTTTTGGGTGATTTGTCAAGCAGGGTCCAAGTAAAAGCAGGTCCCAAAGACATAGATTTTCCATGTTAATTTCCATCATAAATTTGAGGATGTGATACAGAAAGAGCTGCTGAAAGAAATTACTTCACATTTGTGGAAATGTTAGAATTTTACTCAGAAATTGTGATTTTTGTCTGCTCCTTAATTTTCAATGATTTGGGATTAAAGGGGTGCTCCTGATGGTCAAGAAGGGGTGATTCCACAATTCAAAAAATAGGGCCCTCTCATTATCCTAGGGAGCTTTTTATTTGGCCGCACCATGGAAGAAAATGTTGCGGTGGCCATCACAGGACTTGGGGGCTCAGGCCCTCATTACAACCCTGGTGGTCATGTGACCACCAGGGCCGCCGTGGAGGTCAGACCGCCACCAAAGCAGCGGTCTGGCCTCTACATTACAACCGTGGCGGGACTGCCACGGTCCAACCACCGGTACCACCAGGTTGCTGCCAGCCAATAGCCTGGTGGTGCTGGCGGTCTCAATCTGCCAGGGCAGCGCCTCCAGAGTACGAGTTCCCTTTCCACCTGCCTTTGCATGGTGATCCCACTGCCATGCAAAGGCTGGCAGAAATAGGGTGCCGGGGGGCCCCATGGGGGCCCCTGCACTGCCTATGCACTTGGCATGGGCAATGCAGGGACCCCCATGGAATGCCCTTTTGTGCTTTTCACTGCCCGGATTACGGGCAGTGAAAAGCGCGACGGGTGCAGTCTCACCGCAACATTGCCACCGGCTCTATTATGAGGTGGTGTCAATGTTGTGGTGTGGTTCCTGCTCAGCCCTTGTGCGAAATGTTCTTTCCGCCCGCCGGCCCACCAGGAAACTCGTAGTAGTAGCTATGGAGAGACGGCTACATATGCGGTCATCCCAACGCCGGACTTTGGCGGGCGGCCTCCACTGCCCGCAAAAGTCATAATGAGCACTTCAGTCTTTGGCCTGGGAAAACATTGAAACATAGTCTATGGAGGCATACTAAGGATACCTTGACCCCCAGGCCCTTGTTGGGAAGACCCATTGGCAACCTCAGAGGCCAAAAGTAAATAAACAAGTTTTCATTCCACAGACAGTGTGGTACTTCCACAAGACTTAGCCTAGCCCTCCCGTGAGGTCCAGCGGTGCTCTGACAGGAGTCGCCGCTCAGACTCCCATGAGACCGTGGAAAGTTTCAATAGGTAAACCCAACCTACAATGGGTGACCATAACGCGAGTGCAGCAGGGGGTTGGCTATCAAAAGTGGGTTGGGTGCATGCTAGCGACCAGGTGCTCCAACCAGTCTCCCACTGTACATGGCTGACATGCACGTGCAACATAGGGATGGCCATTTGTGAAGGAGCTGGGCGCATGACCTTCCAACCGCCGCTGCACATGCCCGATGGCTGTGCACAACAGTCGTATGGGTGCAGGGATTGGCTGGAGGACAGCTATACCACTGGACATAGCCGATTGCCATGCAATATGATGTTACAGTTAGGTATGTTAATAACATCTTTATTTATGTTAAAAAAAGCCAGGAAAAGAAATTGCAAAATTGAGGTTATAGTTAGATATGATAATAAGGTCTAAGCTTATGTTTAAAAAACCTTAGAAATTCACTGAAGAAACAAAGGTTAAAGCAACGTTTTGTATAGGTGTTAAAATAATACGAAAAATCACTGATAAAAGTAAAACATGCCAATAAAATTCACCAATCACAGTTTACTGCGCTAACTATAGGTAGTGCACATGCCATGCACTGCTTATGGCTTTACATATTACATCACTCATGACTAGGTATGGGCGTAATTCTTTCTAGTGTAATTACTCATAATTACCTCAAAATTACTTGTAAATATGCATAATTACATGAGACGTGAATCGAGCATTATTTCTTATTGCAAAATGCACTCTTGCGTCCATAATGGGTCTGAGGATGCATTTAGAGCTCCAACAACACCACTAAATGCTGCAATAGATGAACAGAGTAGCCAGCAGCCACTTGTCTCTTAGTTCATTGCTTCTGTGCTCCTCTGGTAGGATTTTACTCTTAATTACGCATGCTGGCAATTACAAGAGTTACTGAAATTACTCGGGTTACTCCAGCATAATTAAAAATGCTCCCTACTCATGACATGTTAAATTATTTAATTGATGACATCTCTAATGATTTCTGAAATTACATCATTGATGTCATATACAGCACAGAGTAACCAAGTGTACATGTGCGGGCCAATAGCATGGAAATAGTGCAAATCCCCTAGAGGCAAACATGATTGCACATGTTGAAAGTTATGTGGGGCAGTGTTTACAAATTACTAAAGTTTGGGGTGCAAGTATTATTCCCGGTTAAAGAAGATAAAGGGTGAACACACCTAATAAGGTTTGCAAAGGTATGTTTGAAAGTAGGTTGAGGATTAAAGCCAAACCCTACTCCGAAAACTCTTTGAAAAAGGCCAAACTTTCTGTTCACAATAGATTGTCCAGCAGTGGATATTAGCGTGCATGCCCCTATTAAATAGTTGTTATACAGTTCTGTAGATAAATGATATGTAGCAAGGATATTTATATGGTGTAGATGCTTATTTCCCGAACTGTGCTGAAAGTTTTGAGGCACTGCAGATATATGAATGATGTAGAATGCGGTAGGGGCAGGTGGTTTATCTCTCACTGGTGTTGAAAGCATGGTTCAGGCTCTTAGGTTGTATGCCTCTGTGCCCTACTCATCAACCTTTGTGGTGCATCTTACTAAGGGCCTGCAAGATAGTGTCTACAGTAGAAAAATTATACCTTTCAACTTAACATTGTGGGTCATTTGAAGTACTGATGTGGGTAAACCTATTAAGGTGAACAGAAAATTGTCCACACCTGTAGTGTGTTGAATTACCTCAAGCCCACAAACCATATAGGATTGTGTCACAATGATTGTATGACGTCATCAGCTGTGTCATCAATTATGTCATTTAACATGTCTGAGTGATGTAATATGTGAGGTCATAAGCAGTACATGTCAGGGCACACGGTATAGTTGGCTCAGTAAACATTGTGAATTTCAGTGTTTTGTGATGTTTAAACGTTAATATTTATATTATTGCAACTCTTAACTGTAATGTTACTTTAACGTTTGGCAGAGACAACACAGAAAATTAGTTATGGTTCTTGCTCAAACACAACATACCACAGAAATTCACCAGCTATGTTTTGCAGTGCAAACCATAACTTGTGCCTTCCCCTTGTGCTGCATATGATATTGCACATGACATCATTCATAACACCAGAAGTGAAATCATTGATGACAATATTTATGGCATCACCTAACATCACTGACGACATCACTGCGCCTACAAAGTTATGAAATTCAAAATCATAGAGGTATCGAGAGATTAAATGAGGTGCAAGGCCTGGCTGCAACACAGGCCTTATGGCCAACCCCTGCTGTGCACAGCCATTGGGGATGTGGCAAGGATGCGACAGGAGGCCTGGACCGATGTCCATTAAATACTGTGCACAGCCTGCGGCCAGGCCCTGCACCTAGCCTACCCTGGACAGCTAAATCTGTTGCTCATAGATCTTGGTTCTTCTTCCATTTCTGCTGCTTGGCGTAAATCTAGTGGAAGACTTTCATCCTGCCCCTGTCCCTGCAATACCACTCAAGAGTACTCATTGGGTTCCCAAACTCTGAAGTGTTTGATCATGCACTTGTGCCCAACGATTACTTCCCAGGAAGCCAATGCTGCAGGTCCTGGTCACCTACAGAGTAGTGGGTATTCACTTTCTTCTTCCCTCTAGGCTGTATGAAAAACTTTCACACTAGTGATTCTCATCCCAAATTATAAGCACTACCAGCCCTTGGAGGAGTTGCCATTCCCAAAAGTCATCATATTGCTGCGTTACTGCTGAGGGTTGCCCTTGACTGGATATCCCTGCTTCCTGTCTTTGTCCAACCATTTGTGATGATTTATTGGTCACATTAGAAGTATCCCTGTCTTTCTCACAGGGAACAAACAAAAGGGTGTCTTCCAAAGGAAGGCTTTATTTTTCTACAGGCTGTGGACTGTTGTTTTGGAAAGTATGAAGTGTAAATCAATTAGATGCCATATTCTTTTAGGGATTGGTCAGTTGATATCTGCCCCATTTCCTGTGGGCCAAGGAAGGTTCCAAGGCTGTCCATTGTCAATGTTGCTCTTCGCCCTGGCTATGGAACCCCTGGCTCAGCGCCTACACCACTCCGGAAGGGCATGGGGTATTCCTTTATGAGGTGCAACCCACGCAGTATTGTACACCGATAATGTACTTGTATATTTTTGGGGTATAAAAGACTATGCGGATGCTATAGCACGAGAGGTGAGCACCTTTAAGATTGCCTCAGGGTTGAGGGACAACTGGTTAGAAAACCTGCTGGTTTCCACTACATGAGGAATGCCCGGTTGTCCCAATCATGGTAGCCAACCACCGGATTAAATGGGAGCCTCAAATCTTTCGCTACTTGGGCATTAATATATATATCACTCTATTCCTGATCTCCTTGAGGGCAACTTGATAAGAGCTATCCCGCCCTCGAATCACATTTTGGAAATTTCTTCTTATGGTACAGGGCCATTTTTGGGTTGTCCAAGATCATGATGCTCTCAAGATTACTCTATCACACAACCTATTCATCCCTTGTGAAGCGTTCCAAATGCTAAACAAAATACTGGCTGATTTGATATGGAATACTGGCAAATGCAGAGTGGCTCATTTCAGATTACAGTTCTCCACAGATAGCGGTGGACTGGTGGCTCTGGTTTTAAAGCATTACTATCTTGCAGCCCAACTCCAGTGGGTGGCTCGCTGGCTAGCGGGACTCAATCTGATGGAAGTATCTGCTGATGTCGGCAGGGTTACCCTGAATAAAGTGCGAGAGCTGTGTGGAGCATGCCAGCTATCAGCGGGCACTGTGAGTCTCATCGGGGGTGATGCCTTATACGTCGGAAATACCACAGCGGTCAAAGACAGCGTTTTGAACAGTGGCGGGCAGAGAGGGAATGGAGATTTGGGGATCACTGGGTCTGGGTACACTGGGCGACTTACTCCAAAGAGGCAACCTAATCCCTTTTGACTTAGTGTCGGAGCAGCTGGTTTTCTGGTGGGTCTGTTTCTGACACCCAGGCCCCTTGTCCTCGAACTAGGACATATTTGAGGAGTCACAGCATGTGGACCCCCCATGCACCTGCTGTTTTGGGATTGTCTCCTTACAAGAGCCTTTTGAGAAACTGGGGGTCATTACAACCCTGGCGGTCTTTGACCGCCAGGGTTGTTTTGTCGGATTTCACCGCCAACAGGCTGGTGGTGAAATCCAGGGTATTATGACTGAGGCGGAAGCGCCGCGGTTGCACCGCCAGGAACGGCGATTTCCCACCATTTTTGTCCTGGCGGGAGTAATCCTCCAGGGCAGCGCTGCTTGCAGCACTGCCCAGGGGATTACGAGCCCCCCTCCCGCCAGCCTTTTCATGGCGGAAAGGGGTGTTGCGGGGCCTCTGGGGGCCCCTGCGATGCCCATGCCACAGGCATGGGCAGTGGAGGGGCCCCCTGCCACGGCCCCGTGCAGCTTTTCACTGTCTGCTGTGCTGTGCAGACAGTGAAAAGCGCGACGGATGCAACTGCACCCGTCGCACAGCCGCAACACCGCCGGCTCCATTTGGAGCTGGCTCCTGTGTTGCGGCCGAGATCCCCGCTGGGCCAGCGGCAAGAAACCAGGTTTCGGTCAGCAGAACCTGAACAACATAGACCTTCAAGTGTTGGGTCTCTTTAGGTGGCAATGGACAGGAGAGGCCACCACCCGCTTCATCGATTTGGTTCTGTTGTTGACAACATACGTGACTTGTGATAAGGTCAAAAGCAACAACAATCCCTGGAGCATGGCATTGGCAGACTGTTATGACTCAATGGGCAGAGGTGAAATCTGTGGTGTTGCGACAGGAGGAAATGCGTGCTTTACGCAGACATCCCATAGTGGCACCTTGTGATAAACTCACTCATGTACTCCAAGGTGACCTGAATGATGATACAAGACCACCGTAGCTGGTATTTTGATAGAATATCGGAAGCAGAAATATTGTTGGCAAAGATATTGTGTCAAGAATATCGAGGACAAAAATATTGTAATGTTTCTATTTATAATTCCACATGTATGTACCTTGATGATCTATATATCTGCAAAGTATGTAGATGTGCAGCTTAGAATAGTACATGTATACATTCCTATTTGCACTTACCTTCTCAATATTTTTGTTCTCGATATTTTTATTGTCAATATTTTTGACACAATATTATAGCCACACAATATTTTTATTTCCGATACTCTGTCACTGATCCCCGTAGCAACTGGCGAGGCCGTCTTGCAGTTAGGAATAGCATGAGGTACGGAATATGCCCTCCCCTAGGCAACGCTCCAACAATATCATCGTGGATTTGGTGCGCTCACCAGGGATACCACCGACTAATATAACCTCCCAGTCTGCACTAACCCACATCAATCAAGGACATAGGCTTGATGATGTTTCCTTCTTGCTGTTTTTTCGGACTTTTGAAACATCCCTGAGTTAGTATTCTGAAGTGAGACGTATATGTATTAATTGCATATAAGTATCTGGAGTAATGATATCAAACGTGTACAATCACAGTGTAACTCATGCTTTGTGATTCTGTAAAACTCAAGATGGTTAAAAACATAGATGCCCCCCATGCTTTTTTGTTGCTCCTGGATTGGCAGACCCTCCACAGCTCCTTCAATAGACAAAATGCTACTAAGCTGTGGCTCTTTTTTGGGTTTGTAGTTCTCCTGATTTCAGAGAGTTGGGACATCCTTTCCAAGTCTCTTGAACAAAACAAATGAGTACAGCGAACCCTATAATTTTATTGAAGTTGTATTTTGTTAGAAAACACATTGTGTTACATTGCTTGAGCGTAGGGCCTTCCCAACTCAAAACTCACACACCTAACAGTGGATCTCAGAATTTCTACGTTTTGAGTACTGTTAGATATGTAATACCAAGAACCGGAACTGCGGTTCCTGGCTGTGTCTGGTCCACTTATGCTTATTTCACACGAGCCGCAGACAACTCACAGATTCTGGTGGCCCTCTGAAGACGTTTTGTTGATTCCTGAAAACATTTAGGGCCTTTTTTAGATTTTGGTGGACGTGTTACTCCATCACAACGGCGACGGATATCCTGTCCACTGAAATATAAATCCCACAGGATATAGTGAGATTTAGATTAGTAAACCATCTGCCAAAATCTAACTCAGGCCCTTATATACATTAAAAATATAACATGTCTCTCTTTTCCACATATTCTAGGAGAGCTCTGTAGCAAATGAGGCTGTTCAGCTTTTTTGCTGTGGTTTCCTTTTTTGGAGTTTCAAATCCTTTTCCTCCTCTATAATGGATTCTGGATTATGAATAGCAGTAGAGGGGAAATTCAGAGGACATGTAGAGAAGACATATTAAAAACATGGAGCCGTCCACACTGAGGGTTCAAAATTGCCTTCGGATTCCATGGTGTGGAAGTGTTTCACTATTCTCTCTGGTGTGAAAAGAAAGTGAGCAAGGGTAACAGAGGCATGTGCAGCTTTGACACATCTTTGATGCACAAGCATCATAATACTTGATATGAATCTCTATTTAACAGGGAGAAGATGTAAAGGGAGACAGAAGAGACAACTCCATCCGCCACAACATTGCAAGACACTACCCTCTGGTGGGAATTTGATAGAAAGTGTCCTATAGCAGAAGTAAGATATGATGAATGCCTGCTTTGCCCACTCACTTATTGTCCTATGGCACAGTAACCTCTTGTGGAGAGCAAAGTGGGAGAGCATGGCGAGATCAAGTGCGTCTCCGCAAGAGGACCTGCAAATATGTGTTTTGTTTACTTAGTTCCTATCCCAGTACTGAAGGTGTGTTTTTGTTTTGCTGTCTCCAACATAAACAAAGCAAAAAGAACTAAAAACTTTTCAAAAAATAGAAATGGTTCTTTTTAGAAGTCAATCAATCAATCAAGGAATTTGTAAAGCGCACTACTCACCCGTGAGGGTCACCGGGCGCTGAGGTGGGGGGGAGGGAAGTGGTGCTTCTACTGCTCGAACAGCCAGGTCTTGAGAAGTCTCCTGAAGGTAAGAAGGTCTTTGGTCTGGCACAGGTGGGTTGGAAGAGTGTTCCACGTCTTGGCAGCGAGGTGCAAGAAGGGTCTGCCGCCGGCTGTAGTTCTGCAGATGCATGGGATGGTTGCGATGGCGAGGTCGCCGGAGCAGAGTTGCTGGGTCGTTGTGTAGAAGGAGAGCCGTCTGTTGAGGTATTCTGGTCCGGTGTTGTGCAGTGCTTTGTGAGCGTGGATGAGGAGTTTGAAGGTGATTCTCTTGTTGATGGTGAGCCAGTGCAGGTCTCTCAAATGGCCTGTGATGTGGCAGGGGTGGGGATGTCCAGGATGAGGCATGCGGAGGCGTTCTGGATGCGCTGCAGCCTCTTCTGGAGTTTGGCCATGATTCCTGCGTAGAGGGTATTACCGTAGTCCAGTTTGCTGCTAACGAGGGCGTGGGTGACTGTTCTTCTGGTTTCGGTACGGATCCATTTGTAGATCTTTCTGAGCATGCGGAGGGTGTTGAAGCAGGAGGAGGAGATGGTGTTGACTTGCTGGGGCATGGTTAATGAGGAGTCCAAGATTAATCCTAGGTTGCGTGCGTGGTCCGTGGGAGTTGGAGCGGATCCGAGAGTGGCAGGCCACCAGGAGTCATGCCACGTGGAGGGGGTGGAGCTGAAGATGAGGACTTCCATCTTGTCGGAATTGAGTTTGAGGCAGCTGTTCTTCATCTATTCGGCGATGGCCTTCATTCCTTCGTGGAGGTTGGTCTTGGAGGAGTCCTTGGTGAGGAAAAAGATCAGCTGGGTGTTGTCAGCGAATGAGATGATGTTGAGGTTGTAGGATTGGGTGATCTTAGCGAGCGGGACAGATGATTTTGGTGGCTTCGGAGCGGAATGGGGGGAGGCAGACTATCTGGGTTCTGCCGGTGAGAAAGGAGGTGACCCAGTCCAAGGCTCTGTTGCGGATTCCTGCATTGCTGAGGCGTGTGCGTAGGGTGTGGTGGCAGACGGTGTCAAACGCGGCTGAGAGGTCCAGGAGGATGAGGGCCGCAGTTTTGCCGTTGTCCAGTATGGTTCTGATGTCGTTGGTGGCGGCGATGAGGGCAGTTTCGATACTGTGGTTGCTGCGGAATCCGGATTGGGAAGGGTCCACGGTGCTGTTCTCCTCGAGGGTCCAGAGTGCTGTTCTCCTCGAGGAAGCAGATCAGTTGTCTGTTGACAGCCTTCTCGATGACTTTTGCCGGGAAGGGGAGCAGGGAGATAGGCTGGAAGTTCTTGAGGTCCTTTGGGTCTGCCTTGGGTTTTTTGAGGAGGGAGTTGATCTCGGCGGGTTTCCAGCTCTCCGGGAAGGTGGTGGACTCGAAGGAGCTGTTGATGATCTTCCGTAGTTAGGGTGCGATGACGGAGCTTGCTTTGTTGAGGATGTGATGAGGGCAGGGGTCGGATGGAGAGCCGGAGTGGATGGTGTTCATGATTTCGATGGTGTTGTTGTCGTTGACGGGTCCAGGAGAGCAGGATGCTGGTTGGTGGTGAGTCTGTGATGTTGGTAGTTTCCAGGGGGGTCTGAGTGCTGAAGCTGTTGTGGATGTCTGCAATCTTGCGGTGGAAGTAGGAGGCTAAGGAGTCGCAGAGGTCTTGAGATGGCGGGATGTCGTTGGCATTGGAGCTGGGGTTGGAGAGTTTCTTCACGATGTTGAAGAGCTCCTTGTGGCTGTGTGCGTTGTTGTTGATTCGGTCTTGGAAGGCAGTTCCCTTGGCGGTTCGGATGAGTTGGTGGTGTCTGCAGATGGCGTTTTTGAAGGCTGTGTGGTTGTCCAGTGTCTGATCTTGGCGCCACTTCTTTTCGAGTCTTCGGCAGGTCTGCTTAGATTTGTGGAGGTCGGCGGTAAACCAGAATGCCTTACTGTCGGTGTGTCTGTTGGAGGGATTCTTGATCAGGGCAAGAGCGTTGGCACAGGTGTCGATCCATTGCCTGAAGTTGCGGGCTGTTGTGTCAGTGTCGGTGGTGTCGATGGGTGGGTTCCGGAAGAGGGTCGTGATTAGTTGGTCTTTGGTGACCTTGTTCCAACTGCGGTGGGGAGTCTGTTGTGGATGGTGGTGTGTTGTGGGTTTCTTGAAGGAGAAGTGGATGCAGCGGTGATCTGTCCAGTGGAGTTCGGTGGTGTGGCTGAAGGAGACGTGATTGCTGGCGGAGAAAATAGGGTTGAGTGTGTGTCCTGCGAGGTGGGTCAGTGTCATGATGAGCTGTTTGAGGCCGAGGTTGGAGAGGTTGTCGAGCAGGGTGGCGGTGTTGTCATTGGTGTTCTCGAGGTGGAAGCTTAAGTCCCCAAAGAGTATGTAGTCAGTGGATGAGAGAGTGTGCTGATGATGTCGGTGATGGAGTTGCTGAACTGCTGTCAGGGGCCCGGGGGCCTGTAGACAAGGGTCCTTCAGAGGGTGGTGTTTGGGTCAGTGTGGATCTGGAAGTGCAGGTGTTCGGCGGTGCTGAGGGTGTCTTCGGTGCTGGCCGTGATCCTGAGGGTGTTCTTGTGGATGATGGTGATGCCTCCTCCTGGTTTGTTGGAGCGGTCCCTGCGGGTGATCTTGTAACCATCCGGGATTGCTATGGCGATGTCAGGCGCTGAGGAGTGGTTCATCCAGGTCTCCGTCAGGAAGGCGACATCTGGGGAAGCTGAGTCAAGTAGACTCTACTGCGTGTTTGTGGACGGAGCGGGTATTGAGAAGGATACATCTGAGATGGTTGGGTCCTGCCTTGGTGGGTGGGTCGTTGACGTGGAGGCTGGTGAAGGTGCAGTTCCAGCAGGAGAAGGGTCCGCGGGTGATCTGCGGGGAGGCTTGAAGGCAGGCGGGAGAGCTGCCACTGTTGAGGGCGCGGAGGGTGGCAGCTTCCGAATGAAGACGTGCGTAGCGTTGGTGGGGGGGGACGAGAGCCAGGGGTTTCCAGCACTGGACGCAATCCAGGTGTGGACGGGTGCAGACGGGCATGCCTTTGGCGTGCCTTCAGCGCGCCAGCGGCGCGGTCGCTGTGAAGGGGGGGAGGAGAGGACAGCTGGGAGGCCAGAGCGGGGGCAAAAACTGCACGAAAAAAGGGGGTGGGGGCAGCAGCGGTGGGAGTGCAGCGCTATAGAGAGGAGGGGGGCGGAGCCACAGGGGCAGCAGCGGTGGGGGAGAGCGAGAGAGAGAAAGCAGAGTGGCGGGAAAAAGCAAAGAGAGAGTGTGAAGCACAAGTCAATAAGTCAAGAAAGGAGCCCTGTGAAAAGCGAACGGCAAAGGGGCACGGGGGGGCAGACACAGAAGAGAGAGCACACAGGGAGTGAAGCAGAGAAAAGGAGGAGAGAGGGAGAGGGCAGGCTAGTAGGAAAGCAGAGCTCTCCCACTAGACACCTGGGATGAGGCGCAGGCAGAAGCCTGCGGGTGGAGGGGGCCTCGAACTCCTGACAGGGGTCAGGAGTTCAGAGGAGCAAGGGATGAGGGCTCTACTTACCAGGTGGAGCCACTGGAGGCAGAACAGTTCACTGACCAGGTCAGTGGTATTGGTCACATTAACTGTTTAAAAAAAGAGGAAAATGTATGGTCTTTTGTTTAAGCAAAGGCAAATGAGATTCATTGGAAGTGACAGACACAAGGAGAAATGTGTGAGTGAAATAGTGTGGTAGATAGTCAGTGAAAGACTGCTTGAAAATTAAGACGTGAGTGAGAGGGATTGTACAGAGGGGTTTGGTTGCAGCTCCTAACCTATGGCCAGTGCTTTGCCCAGCCCACTGGGGGCAGCCAACCCTGCCTGCCATGGCCTTCAGCTGTAAGGAGCAGGGACAGGCTGCAGAGCATGGCTTTCAACTTGAACTTGTATCCATCCCACTCACACAACAGCAATTAGCCACGCATAACTTGGTACTATGACAAAAAAAAGACACTCTAAGAAAGTTGGACCTTGGTGCTCCTGTAGAATATGCCACCCAGAAAATGAATGGAACCGGTACATCCCAAACAGATTGCAATGCAGCTCTGGTTAGATTAAAACTATTAGGTTGACAATTGAAATTCTGGCACAGCTTAGCAAAATAAAGAAACACAATGCTTCAGCAATGGAAAGTGTTGAGACAATGTTGACAATGACTTCCTTCTCTGGTAAGGCTGTATAAGCTAAAAGAACATATATGTCACTAGAGTATAATAATGTTTGGGTATAGGCCTAACCCTCACCCTTTCCTTCCTGTAATTCCGTTTGTTAGACTATTAAGTCAGGCTTGTTTAAGGAAAGAAAATATATTGTCTCATGTAATCCGTAACTGCCCATCTTGACGATTGAGAGGGGCAGCTACTGACCACATGAGACAATAGATCTTTTAAATTGTTACCAAAAATGAAACATAGGAACTCATATCTTAGACACACAATTAAAACAGGTATAAAGCCTTGAGAAAGCCCCTGCCTTGCAGGCAATATAGGGGCGAAACACGTGTCGGCTGGAACATATGTGCTCAGAACCTTAATTTTGTAAATATAATACAAACTTACCTAAAAAAAACTAAAAACATTAAAACTTATGGAAATGTCATTGTAAGAAAACATTCCTTTCGAAACGACACTTGTCTAAAATATGAGGAATGGAGAAACTTTAATTTTCTTGTGAAATTAACAGGAATAATTCACACAAACTTTGATACAAGTTTGGGGTCAATTATTATTTTTGAAAACAAAACTGTTTGTACTTTCTGTGAAACAAACAAGAATGATTTGAATAAATCTCGTGAAACATACAAGTGGTTTCGGTCTTTTTGACTTTTGTATTTTTCTTTATTTGGATTTATTGACTTTTTGAGAGTGGATACTCTTTAAATCAATTCATGCCACTAGAATATATGCTCATGAGTCTGGCATTAAGAAAATTAAAAAGGAAAGTTTAAGGTGCCCAGGTCATATTAGACAATATTAACGATGAATGCTCTTGTATGAAACCTGATTTTCTATCAGAAAAATATGGTACAGGCAAGGGCGTAGCTTCATGGGGGTGTATCGGGTGTTACACCCCCCTAATAAATGTATTTTCTGATAAATAGTTGGGTACAGGTGCTCTCTGTCGGGTATGGTGAGATGCCTGTCGGGTTTCACCAGGATTTTCTACAAGCCCACAGACGAAAATGCACAAACACTCTCTTCCTCGCTGTTTTAAAAGTCCTGAAAAATGTAGGTTATTTGATCAAATATTGTGTTTTCTCTCTTAGTGCTCCAACCAATCTGCATTCCTCTTCCTTTCCACTGCCTCTTAGGTGCCCCTCATGCACCCTGCTTGTCATATATTTAAGCATTATGGGACCCATTACGAGTCTAGTGGTCACAAGACCACCAGAAGGCGGCTGGAGTCCCGCGGCTGTGGCGGTCTGACCCCCACATAATGAGGCTGGTGGGCAGACTCCCCAGCCTTCTGCTGTCCCCGCTAGGATCCAAGATCCCGATGGGCTGATGGCAGCCCTGGTTGTAATCAGCCAGGGCAGTGCTGAACTCTGCACCGCCCTGCTGATTACAACCTTCTTCTCTGCCAACCTTTTCATGGCGGTTTCCACCATGGAAAGGCTGGTGGAAACAAGTGCTGGGGGCTACAGGGGGTCCATGGCATGGGCAGTGCAGGGATCCCCATGCCAAGCACCCTTGAAATGCGCAATGTCTGCTGTGCAGACAGTGCACATTTCAAGGGTGCTGGTGCACCCTGCGTGCGGCAGCATTGCCGCCAGCTCAATTATGGGCCGGGAATAATGCTGGAGCACCTTTCCCCCTGGGCTGAGAGGTGGGAACCTTGGTTTCCGCCAGTCAGCCCAGGGGGAAAGTTGTAATGGGGCCAGTGGGGAGACCACTAGCACAGCGGTGGTCTTCTCGTCTGGAGTTTGGCAGATGTTTCCATCCGCCAAACTCCAAATGACCCCCTAAATGCCAGGCTGATTGTCGGAAAGTCTGAAACTCACAACCCCCCAAACTTACTGGCAAAACTGACAATGGTTTCCCATGCTGGAAAGAGTATGCACAATCATAGGAAAAATGTCCAATTTCACTAAAATCAAAATTGTATAAAAGGACTCTCTGAAAGAATGAAGGTTGGGTCGAGATCTGATGTTGGTTGTGATGAGTTCTATGGTTAGACCTAAGAAAGGTGTGTTGAATTTTTAGGTGACTCTCTTGGTATGTGAGGCAGCATATTTAGACCCCTACGGAAATATAATCACATTTCTTTGAGTGAGTCTTGCCATCGAATAGCTTTGAGAGGGAAAATGTATGATTGAGGTAATATAACTAGAACTGCATTCCTGAAGTCCAATCCGGTGTTTGGAAAAAATATCAGAAAAAAAAATGAAACAAAAATATTGTGTCAAGAATATATGGACATCAAGAATATCATGTGCAGGAATATCAAAGGTAAAAATATCATTTTTAGTGTCGTTTTTTATATCATTGTAAAAAATATTGCTGTAGAAAATACTGTAATATGTAATATTATGTGTAACTGTTAATTAGTATGTAATGTATTGTAGTGCGTTTGATTGTATGTGTTAATTACTTTTTTCTGAGTGTTTTGGTAAGAT
This sequence comes from Pleurodeles waltl, assembly GCF_031143425.1. Lineage (NCBI taxonomy): Eukaryota > Metazoa > Chordata > Amphibia > Caudata > Salamandridae > Pleurodeles > Pleurodeles waltl. The sequence continues at coordinate 1,155,721,235 of NC_090448.1, forward strand.
TCTTTTACTTCACTTGTACTTTGCATTTTAGTTGTATTAATGTATATAATTAATTCTTGAATATGTTTTTAGTAGGAGGAGATTGGGTTTTCAGGGGATAAGCATAGGGAGATTTTTTTTAAATGTATCTTTTAAATTCAAATTGTAAGGTAATAATTTTTAAGATATGCAAATTAATAATTTTGAATTTTGAATGTATTTTGTTATATTAATATTTATATTTTATTTTAATTTGATGTTAATTAAGAAATATATTAAATATATATTAATGGTGTTTTTAATAAGCATTTATTTAATACAAATAAATATTACAAAATATTAAAAACACATTTTTTATAAAGTAGAATATTTAGAAATATATTTATGTTAAAATTAAAAATGTTACATTCTTTTAAAAAAAATGTTTACAATTGTATAACAATTTAATTTGTATATAAAAAAATCAGTTTTATTTGTAACTCACACACTTGCTGGTGTGTTTGTTTCATTTATTATATAGGTTTTTCTCTTCAAATGCATTCCATGGGTATTTTTGGATTGCTTTGTGGGATTTTGATTGGAATTCGTTATACTTTTGCTTTATTTTTGGGGGGATTTTTGGATTCATGTACCTCATTTTTGGTTGGTTACTATTTTTCATTACATGGAGACAGAGAAACATCGGCAGCAACAGACCTGAAAGTTTTATTTCTTTCATTTATTGTGCGTGAGAAATGTGATATTATATTGTTTGTGTCAAATGTATGTGATTGTTATGTGGAATTATTTAGATTATGTGTTGTAATTATTTTTTGTGACAGATTACGTTTGCTTTTAGCTATTTTGGTTGGTGATGGTTACATTTTTTTCAAATAATTCAAATATATTTATATTATATCAGGCTTTATTAACTTTATTGCAATTTTACAAAATTGATTGACTGATCTAAAAAAATATATTTATTATTAAAAAACAGATTTGGTATTTTGGTTTAGAGTTTGTCATATTTTTTGAGGACTTTGGTAGGTTGACATTTATTTTATAATTTGGTTTTGACTATATATTCTAAGTAATCTACTACTTTGTTATTTATGAAGAGTTTGGGCCACATTACGAATTTGGTGGAAAGGTCACCGCTGTGGAAATGAAGTGGTTTTCCCTGACCGCCAACTCAGCAGTCCACCCGCCTAATTGCAAGTCAAGCGGATGCATATACGAAAGACAGCCGTGGTACCGCCATCCCCGGCATGAAATTCAGACCAAGACCGCAGCTGTCGAAGCATCACTTTTTGCTATGCGTATTTGTGCAATGTGGAAGTGCAAGATATTTAAACAAACAAATCAATAAATGGATTCCTCACATACAAGTAAAATAGGTGTAAGGTACACACAAATCAATGGACGCATGTCACAAAAAGAAGACAAAAAGCCATGACAACCAACTATCCTCCAGGTTTGCATAAATAAATGACTAACTTGCACACAGTCAACACTTATCCAACATACATTATAGGGAGAAGTGCAAGTGAAATTTGGTTGACAATTCACAAGACTAGTTGAAACCTTTACCATTTGAAATACCACACAAAACAATGTCTGGCCCAATTTGTTTACACCCCACATATACATCCATGCAATACTCCCCCTTAACCTATGTAAGTCCTGGACTAGTCCCAAAATTAAACTATACAAACCTGGTCACATTGATCACCATTAAAGGGGAAAATAACACACCTGCAGTCCCACATCCCAATGTTACAGAGCACAGACAGCTGGCAGTGGACTGGACTCTGCTTGCCTCCTGGTCATAGAAACATTAGGCAAAGCACATAATCATGCACCTACTACCAGACCTACACAATCCAGAACTCCTTCAGTGCGTTGGGCATGGCACACTCACAATGTTGCTGGGCAAATGGCTACCTGAAAAAAAATAGTTTGTAAGGTTATATGGACAGCTCTGGCAAGGACTCAACCCCTTGCAGTTGTTAATGGGCCCTCAACTGCCCATCAAGCGCAGGATAGGCCAGCGCCAGTATGTGGGTCATTGGGGGGGGGTCAGCTGCCACAGCCACCCCGTTTGGAGGGCTTCCCCAGCTGGTCCTCAGTGATCTTCTTGGTCCAGCACCTCAGGTCCTCACACCCCTTCTTGCAATGGGCACTGCACCGGTGATTGACCCCCAGGGACCTACATTCCAGGCGATGGCTTTCCAGATGGTCCACTTCTGAAGGGCATTGAGCTGTACGGACACAAGAGAGGAAAGAACCGTATATCACTGCCATTATTTGGCTATTGTTTTTCGTTGTCGTACAATTTGTCTACAACTAGCACAAGCCAAAATCAAAAGTGAACACATAACATGTTTGGTTTCCACATGTTGAGCACTACAAAGACACAAATATACACTTGGGTAGTCATCTGCTGACCAGCCTCATCCCTGGTCATGTCCTACAGTAACTAAGCCAACACACAAACATCATGTAGCCCTGGGCCATCATACATTAACTGTAATGGCGGCCACTGTAAAAACAATGACACCATTATGAGCTTAAGAAGAGCACACTATATCTGCTTTATTGTACAGACACCTTTACAGCCAGGCCCAATGATTTGATGCATACAGTCCATGCAGCTTGGAAGCATAGTACAGACTACATCCTAAGACTTGGACACTAATGACAGCCCTTCCATTATGACCTGTAATAGCTTCCTCTATGCTGATGTGTAGACATGTGGACAACCTAAAGTATTATCAGACAACGTCTGTTTGAGTTTGCTTAGTATGTATCAACATTCCATTGTATTCTTTGGTGTGGATGGATGTTGACAAATTGTTGATACATACATCAAACCACTTGTAACCAAAAACATATCTGCACTGTAAATGTGTAGCATGTGCCATAGGCCTGTTCAGTGCACTCATTACTTATGGAAAATAGAATCCAGACCTCTAGGTGTAAGGGACCTGTCATCAAGAAATGTGACAGACTGCCAATGTGGGTCAATGCAATGATGTATCAGGTCAAAGGGGTTACCTCAGTCAACATTCCAAATGTATTCCCTGTAAAAGCAATCAGGACTGCCAATGTGTGTTCAAACTCTTTCAGGGCTCCTCCACGGATTCACAGATCTACTGGAAAAATACTCTTGGCATCAGTTGTATTACCACACAACCCCTTCCTCAGCCAGATCCATGGTAATGACTAGGCACAACTCAATCTCAGGCCTTGCTAACTGCAGGCAGAGCATACTAACCCCATCTAAACATCATGTTTCAAGTATTTCAAAATATTTTGGAATGTGAGGTAATTCCATATGTGTGCACAAGTCTGTGTGGCACTCTGAAGGTGTCTGCGAGCTATTGCTAGTTCACAGACAACATATTTTAGAAATATGTTCTATACTGAGTGATAGGCGGGAACCTACGCACCTACCTAACATTATTCTCAACAGTTTAGTTCAGGATACATTCACAGCTCATGCAGTAAGGGCCAGAGATGTGTTTGCAGAGTTGCATGCTCTGAATGATAAATTAGTTACAGGTACCATGACAGCTTTACATGCATATATGTCTACATATGCCACAAATGGAATATAGGGCTTAACACACTTCACGCATCCCAATGATGATGTTCAGTACACAATGTATGGTATGCTAGCCAGTCCCTGACATTATTACCCTATGCTGGGACCACAATACTTTACACAAGTAATCAGACTCAACAATTGGACTCAGAGGCACAATGTTACATGGAGAAGGAACATTAGGGAGTAAAACATAGAAACATATGAATGTGAGGCAGCTACCTGTGCCTCTGGTGAGCCATAGAGCTGGCCATACAGGGAAAGGACATTTGCCAGCAGCTCCAGCTCCTCTGCTGAGATGGCACAAACCCTCTCACCTGCTTGGCCTGCCATGATTGCTCCTAGAAGTGACAAACAGCAGCTAAAATGGAGGAGGCCTTGAAAGCAGCAGTGTCAGGAGGAAAGTGAGGTTTTTTTCCAAACCGCGGCGTACATATATGCGATATACGCGGTCAGCAGTGTATAGGGACACAGCCATTGGCCCTCGACCACCATAATCACCAATGTTAGCCTATGGCTGTGTCCGTCGTGCAATCATCCTCCTACTGTGCGGTCGACTTCCGCTGGTGGCATCAGATGCACAATGTAAAATATGAAAGGTTAGGCAGCAGCCATTTTAGCGGTTGAAAATGCAGTAATGGGGACTGTTAACTGCGTTACCACCACTTCAAATGAGGGGCTACATCTGTTAACATGTGAAAGACAATTGGGAAATATTTTAATTAAACTTTTCATCTGTCTGGTGTGTTAGTGTGCTTTTAGGCTTAATTAGCACGGTACCCTGTACACCACCGTTGATAGTACTTTCTCCAATATAACTTTTTTTTTAAATATGAAAAGGTGCAAATAATACATCAGTGATGTACAATTTACACATCAGTGGACAAACAACATATCAAGGCAACAATGTGGATTGGTGATGGATATTGCATAACATACAATTTAGATGAAAATGTCTATTTTGAAATCTAAAACAGATTTGTAGTGTCACATGAGTTTTGGCTTATTCTTCACATATGTTACTGTGGACATTGAGGCCAATGTTCATATATTGTTTACAATTTATGCATAGGTACCCTGGGAGAAGGAGAAGACGACAGCCTCCTGTGCACCGCCCATTTCCAGACCTTCACACAATGGAAGAAAGGGAAATCATCTGCAAGTTTTAATTGAATAGGCAAACCATGCTGGATCAATGTTACCTGCTGGAGCCTGATCTCCTGCCTCAAAACACCAATCTCACATGTGTAACACAAGTAGGGAAGGTGATGGCAATATTGTGTTTCCTGGCAACAGGTTCATTTCAATACACAGTGGCAATATGTGTTGGTATGTCTCAACCAATGTTCTGTTGTGTGCTAAGAGGCGTGCTTTCAGCAGTGATGAGACACATGGACAGCTACATCCGGTTCCCCAGGAGAGAGGATTCAGCCAATGTGAAGGCTAAATACTGTGGAGTTGCTAGGATACCACATGTTTTTGGAGCCGTTAATGTTATACATATTGCCTTAGTTCCACCACATAACAGGAAACAAGTTTACAGCAACAGGAAGAACCTTAATTTTATCATCGCCCAAGTTGTCTGCTTAACTGATTTGTACATTTCCAATGTCTGTGCCCGCTGCCCTGGATCTGCCCATGATTCCTTTGTCATGCGGACAGGACTGTACCCCAGCTGATGTCACAACTCCAACCGGAGAGGGCCTGGCTTGTTGGTAAGTATGATCTGAGCTAACTTTGTGTGGGTAATATCAGGTATTATAAACAGGAACTGTGTAACTTATTGTTCCACCTCTGACCATCTTCCATCTAGGAGACTCAGCCTCTCCAATCGACCATGGTTGCTGGCCCGCTAAGGAATCCTACAATGAAAGGGGAAGCCTGCTTCAATGAGGCCCATGGAAGGACAAGGCAGTCAATGGAGTGGGCTTTTGGGCTCCTGAAGGTCAGATTCCACTGTCTGGACAAAACTTGAGGAGCCCCCTTCCACTCACCAGGGAAGGTGTGTCAGATCACGTGGCCTGCTGCATGCTCCACGACCTAGCCCTGCGACAGAACATCCCTTATGTCGCAAAGTCAGAGGCCCTGAAGTGCCACCGGGGGAGGATCCTTGGATGTCTAATGATGTTGATACTGGTGAGGAGGAAGAAGCTGACGCGTCACCATCTCATCAGCAACTTCTCATCAGTGTAAGTATTTTATTAACATGTCATGACTTGGATTCTAACAACAACTCTTGTAGTGAAAATGGGAGGTGTAAGTTATGGGAAAATACCATGGAGGGCAAGCTCTGGTTAATCCAGATGGAAGGTGTTTGTTGAACAAGGTTAATTACGCCAGGTGATTAAGTTTGTGTTGCTTTGTTTTGCTCTATTTTGTCATGGACGGTGTACTCAGGGAGTTGACTATCTGAATTGTCTTACCTGTATGGGTGTACAGCTAATTTTAATTTTTTATCTGTTTTAGGTACCTTTACAATGGCATTATCATTTGGAAACTTCAGAGTTGTGTCAATTGTGGGTATATGGTGCTGTTTGGATGTACAATGGGTAGAATGGTTGCTCCTGAGTATTACAATCACAGACTTTGGGTGTACAAATCCTGTTCCAGGGCAGCTTGCACAGTGTCAGCTCCTTCCTCCTCACCAGTATGTGGAAGTAATAAGGAAATCATTGGAAGTGTTCCTTGTCATGTAATGGTCCTAATGCAATATGTGTGTCATCATGAGCTACAACAAAATGTTGTGATGGAGGCAAAACATGCTATTCTCCCTTCAGATTGGCTAAATCGTAATTGTGTGTAATGTGTATGTAGCTGTTGATGTGTTTCATCATTGTACGGTGAGGTTCTTGTAGCATGACGTAGATGTTTGTTGTCGCCATTACACCAGATACTGGAAATATGGTTTGGAATGATCCTGTGATCATACAATGTAGTACTACCATGTGTATGTCTTTTGGTGTTATTGATGAATGTGTGATTACCTTTGTGGACTAGGTGATATGGCTTCAGCTGGTGACACAGACCAATTAAAGTTTGCCTATTCATAATGAACTTGCCAGATGTAGCCCCTCCTTCCATGTTGTGCATGTATGCAAAATAAATTGTGAACACTGATCAAAATTATTGGTGTCATGTCTGATGTGCTATGTTTCTGACATGATGCCTGGCTATTGGTTCTGAAATGTACTTAAGCAGGTATATGGGTACACACTTGTATGTATGTGTGGGTGAAATATTGTTGTAATCCTGAGCTAAACATTGTAAATATCCAACATATCCATACTTGCACAAGTAGTTATTTGTGCCATTGTCAAGTTCATGTTGAATTCCCTGTATACACTGCTAGATGTGAGATGCACAACAGCTAATGGATTTATTTTAGTAAACCGGGATAAAAGATACATTGGGTAATACAGACATGAACAATGAAAAGCGAAGACGTCATTCATGGTGAATGAAACCATAGTTGGAGTTGGAGTTGCCACATTATTTGAAGTCCCAAGTCCAAAATACTGCTGGTAGATGTGTCCAGAAATAGTCCATAGGGTCAATGTGTAACACACACTGGAGGAAATTAGGTTTGAGGTTTCTTGGTGGTGGAGCTCTTGCCATCCTTATCTCCTGGCAATTTGCGTGGATGTCCCTGTTTTGCAGTGCAGGGGGGGATCTACAGCTGCGGGGATAGGGGTGTCTGAAAGTGTATCTTCCTCTGGCAGGGTCTCCCTTCCTGTGGCTGCAGCAGATGTTGATGGTCCTGATGTAGTTGGATCACAGGAAGATGTAGATGGTGTTGGGAAAGCTCTGCACAGGTGGGTATGGATGTCCATCAGCACCCCTATTAGCCAGCCCATTTTGAAGTTACGGGCCTCGATCTTATTGTATATGTCCCTATGCAGCTGCTTCATCTCCCTCGGTTCGGTGGGTATCTGGTCCATCACGCCTTGGGACTCCTGGTAGACTCCCAAAACTTGGCCAATGGTGTCCTGGGTGTGAGTGTCCCCAGTGGCCTCACTCTGCCCACTCCTACTGGTTCCTGGCTCCTCTGTAATTGGGGTGGCGATTGTCACATCAGGATCCAGCATAGAGGAGGGAGGCACACAATGGTAGTTACTGTGCTCGGTACACAGGTTGCGGAGGATGATGTTTGCTGAGGTGTTGTTGTTGGGGTGGGTGGTGTTGTTGTGGGCCCAGTGACACTCACAGTTGATGTCTGCCCAGGCTGACCATTAAACCAGAGCCGCACTCCTCATCCAGATCACCAGGAGTGTTGTCATCCCTGAAGAGTTGGTCCTGGGGTGGTGTGGGTGTCTGCAAGCTCTGGTCAGGTGTTCTGCTAGATTGTGAAAAAGAGAAGAATGTTATTGGTGGAAGTGTGATATCTACATCCTAAACTTTTGTGACACAGTAAGTAGCCACCTAGGAGAAGAAAAAATAGATAGCGGTTACTATTGTGATATATTTCAGTGGTCTTAAAGTTGTTGACAAGATAGTTGTAGACGTAAAATACATATACTTAAATTATGCAGTTCACTAGATGTCCCAAGGTGTTTACCTTTTGTATTGAGGGATGTACATGACATCTCCCCATCATTCTAGCCAATACAGTGTAGAGGTTAACAAGTATGTCTGACCATTCGAAAGGCCTGGCTGTGTACAATGCAGGCAATCACACATCTTAGTTGACTATTTCATATTCATCATCATTTGATGGTGCAAAGACAATAATTCACCTGCAATTTGTAGACTGCTGAGTTGACTTCATGCCTTGCATAACTTTGGCCCACACACTTGGTATGATGTCACTCATTCTATCAATTGTTTCAGTTGTGGAGACCACGACAAAATAAAGCAAATTTGGCAGAAATGTCTCTGCGTAGAGCATTGTAGGTTGATTGCTCACTCCATGTGAAAAGGACGCCAGTTGTGATATGTCAGACATGTGTGAATGGTCAAAATCCCTCTTTTGTTATGTTTTGATTTGCTAAAACAAGGCCTTATGTAGTTGTAGTAATTGCAATGTCTACTTGCCAACACTTACAGAATGGTTTATATAACATACCTGTGCACAAAATGCATTTGGGATGGACCATCTAGATACCAACTGACACAACTAATGAGATTTTTTGTGGGACTACACTTACAGACTCCATTTCAACTTGTGGCATGCAACAGTTATTGATGCATGTAATCTTATCTGCAGAAACACACATTGACAATGATAAGACAACCTATCTGCTACTTTGTGGATTATATGTTAGGAAACTATGCAGACAACAAAATGATAAAAGCTGGACTGAGGGCAGACAGGACATTGAGGTTTGGTGACAGTGAGATGTAGCTTACCAGAGTCTCCTCCCCCAGGTATTCTTGCCAAGCCTTCAGGATGCAGGATGGTCAAGACCTTCTCCTCCTAAGGGAACCATCTGATTGGGTTGCTGGGAGGACCACCAACTGTCCTATTGGACTCCATGTGTTGTTCGGATGCCAGGAAAACACACCTTCACCCTCAGGTCATTCAAGCTCTTCCTCATTTCCTCCTGTGTCCGCAAGGCGGTGCCTACTGCATTCACCCTGTCTACTATTCTGGTACACATTTCCCTTTTCTGACTAAAAGTGGTATTTTGGACTTGGGTTCCAAACAATTGTGGTTCTACTCTTATGATTTTATCCACCATGACTGTCAACTCTGCCTCTGAAAAGCGTGGGTGTTAGGGTTGTGCCATATCCCCAAATTAAAGTCAGTGACAGTGCAACAAAAAACTACACAAAGGGATGGGACAAAAGGGTGCTGGCAATGTGTGTGGTGAGTAGTAATAGGCCTGCCTTCTCTCACCAAAATGCTGTGTCCAAATGGCTGTGCTGCAGTGGAGTGGCAAAGGATCATGGTCTGGAATGGCGTGTGTTTCATAGTGTGATTTGCAGGCTTATTTACTTTGCAGATGTTCATCAAGTGTGTTGTATTTGTCTCAATCCAACTGCGACTGTTCTGGTGCTACGATGAGCGCATACTGTGATGATTGATCGTTGTCAGTGACCGCCACCAGGGGACCACTAGTGCCACAGTGTTTTTGTAATCTGCTCAGACGGAACACCTTGCCCTGGCCGAGACAGAGTATGTGTTGCTAGCATTGCAGTTCGTCGCTTCGCTATGGTACCCACTCCGTCGACAGGGGCAGAAGTTGAGGCTGCATGCATCTTAAGTGGGCGTGCGAAAGACTGTCAACTTTATGGTGCATTTGGGACTGCCACCGTGGCGGACTGGCGGTCCGACTGCCAAACTTGAAACTGGCCCCTTTGACTTTAAATTGTAGCATGTGTACATTCTTTTGGTTTGTTTGCTACGTTTAGGGCCAATTTGGCTAACAGAGTGCTCCATTCGTAGTTCCTGGTAGCTTTGCTCTTTTGTAATGCTTTTATAAATTCATATAGTGTAGGTTGAGTTCTGCCTAAAGTGGATTGGAAGGCATCGTGCCATCTTTCCACTGCGTTGTTTGTTTTGGGTTCCTGTGGCAAGGTGTGCCAAGGTGCTGTCATAAACATTCCACCATGGTATTTGGAATTTGGGTTGGTTTCAGTTCCAGAGCGATGCAAACCTAAGTGTCTTAGAAATAGACCATAAGGGGATGAAGTTTGCCTTCATTGTGTTGGTAGAAAGGGCTTTCTATTAGCAAACTGTAGCAGTTGGCTACCTCTGTAACAGGGACATAGGCTAGTGCTAGCATTATTTTTATTTCACAAGCAATTTGGCTGTTTGTGAAATATTCTACACTTAGTCCCTCATTATGGGTTTGTCGGTCTTATGGCTGCGAAACTGGCTGTGGCATTCTGACCACTGCACTCCTGGTGGTACGACCGCCAGGGGACCACCACCAATGCCAGGATCATGGATCCCGGCGGGGTAGAAGCGGTCTGAGTCGTGGTCAGCCACGGCGGCACTGAGTTTAGTGCTGCTGTGCTGATCACGAGCCCCCACCATGAAAAGGCTTCTCTGTGAAATAATATGCAGCTCTTGTAAGCCATGTTGTCTGTGAAGCTTGGGGCTGTTAGCATTGCAAAATTTGAGGTAGCACTGTTCTGAAAAGTAAACAATTTCCATGATTTAAACTCTATAAATAAATCCAATTTTTGAAATCTTCTTGGGCTCAGATTTAAGAGGGCCTAGCCCATTCTAATGATACATTAGCGTCATGTTTTTGTTGCTAATGTGGCGTTAGATGCCCAAAAACGCTGCACCATATTTACAAAATGGCGCAATGCATGCGTTGTGCCACTTTGTAACCCTTTGTGCTACATTATAACTGCAGCAGGCATAATGTATGCGAAGAGGGTGTTCCCCCTTTGGGGGGGGCGAAAAAATGGTGCAAAGAAATCTCAGAGATTTCTTGGTGTCATTTTTTTGGGCACTTTTACCGCCTGCTTAGAGCAGGCATTAAAAGGAGGCTACCATTGGTTACAATGGGCCTCTGGGTGCTTTGCAGGATTAGCGTCAACATCTGCAAAGCGCCAAACTAGGGTCAAAATTCTGACTCTATTTCCCTAAATACCACCATGCAAGGAACGGCAGACCTCAATCCCTGTATTTGCATTCAGAAAGGGGAAACTTTTTTTTTTAAAACAGCCCACTAGAGGGACAAATTCTGCTCTTAAAAGAGATATCGGGATAGCATGCAGTGGTCCTCTGCACCACAGTCAGCTCTCTCAAGGCTGCCCGACACTATTCTGAAAGCTTCTCCTTTATGAACCAGATAACACTGCACCTTAGGTGCTGATAACCACTGTACTCTACACCACTGCACTCTACACCACTCTACTCTGCATTGCAACACTCTGTTCTACACCACTGCACTTTATGCCACTGCACTCCATGCTACTTCACTCTATGCCACTCTACTCTACACCATTGCTCTCTAGGTCACTGCACTTTACGTTACTCTATTCTACTTTGCACCACTCTACTCCATGCCACTGTACTATGCCCCTGCTCTCTGTGCACCTCTACACCGCTGAACTCTATGACAGTCAACTCTGGACCACTGCACTATCCGCCATGATCTCTATTCCACACTTTGTACCACTGCACTGTGCCCCACTGCACTCTGCACCAGTGGTTCCCAACCTGTGGTCCGGAGACCCCTGGGGGTCCGCGACTGCTTAGAAAATTAAATAATATTAACACTTCAGGTCCCCAGCTTTCAGTAATGACTCAGTGGGGGTCCCCGGAATCCAATAAAGATTCAGTAGGGGACCCGGGCTCTAGTAATGATAAAGTGGGGGTCCACAAAGGTCAAAAGGTTGGGAACCACTGCTTTACACCACTGTACTGCACTTAACACCACTTCACTCTACACTTTCTACTCTGCATCACTCCACTCATTGCCCCTGCAATGTATGCCGTTGCACTCTACGCCACTCTACTCTGCACCATTCTATGAATGACATTTCGAGCGCATTTGCAATCACACACGTTGAAACGTCATTGCGACTTCCGATTACTTCCCCTCATAATTGGGACTCAGAATGAGACGCAGAACTCCATTTGCAAGCCGGAGTGGCATTTAATGACGAATTAAAAATACAGCGACTTTACAAATGTGATTTAGCGAATCACAGGGTCTGCGACCTCACAAGGGCTTTGTACCTCAGACCTCTTGATCTTTAATGGCTGGCACGTGGCCGCAAGAGGCAGAGATGGCATCCCTCCTTACCATCCTCCAAACGCCCCCTTCGAAAGGAAATGCGCTCTCGAAACCCAACGGCACACCTTAAAAGTACTGCTTGGCTTATTATTACCTAATAATGCAATAATGCCATTTGTACCTGACAGCCGTTTTTCTGCACGAACTGCTAAAATATCTGTACTTTTGTATCCTTTGAGCATAAATGCCGCAGAAAGCAAAGCTTTAGCCTCTAATGCGAGCGCCCCCAACCTCTCCCACTTTGGGTGACATGCCTTTAGAAGTTCCCTCCGATGTTTTATTAATAGAGGCGCGCATTATTCCGGCGCGCGAGATGGGCATGCTAACAAGGCAGGCGCCAGCCAAGCTAAAGGTTAAAACGGTTGAGCCTTGATCGTCCCCCCCCTCGCCCCCCCGCGACATTTATTCCATTTAAGTAAATACGTGCGAGAGAGAAGCATTACCGCGATTCCTGCAAATCGCGCGCTATAATGGCTGCCAGCGCTCCCTTTTGTAATGGTGCATTTAAATAACCGGGGCTGCAATTCCGACTTCCGCATCCCTCAGCCGGAGCAGAGCTGCTTCTGACAAACGACTTCTCCCCTCGGCTCCAAATTGGCTGCTGTTCTTCAGAACTTGAAGTCATCAGCTCGCTGCACCGCGGTCAATTTTCAGGAAAGAGCTTGTTTGAGTGACAGAAGCTGTTTCCAAAGGCCCACAAAGCCCGGCCCCTTCAAAGGGCCCATCCGGTGGGCAGGTCAGTTCAGGTAACCACTCCAGAGAGGCTTTTATCAAACTTCTTGCTTTGTTGTGGTTTTATGACAGATACTTGGGCTCTGTGATTGTGGCAGAGAGCCACAATCGTGCAGGAAAATAATGATCCTTTCAGTTTAGATAAAGGACAGAGCAGATTTCATAGGAGGAAATGCATATTTCGCCTCATATTTTGGAAATGTGGGTTTAGCTGTGGATTGCGGACTTTTTATAAATTCCATTTTGCCTGAATTCCCAATGATAGTGAAAGAGTGCACAAGCCCTGCAAACGAAGGAGGAATGCCTGGGCGCAAGGTGGTGGGTCCAGGCAGTGCTTAATTTGTGCTTGTTGTTTCCGGTGCTGAGCACCGGGACTTATTTTTGAGGGCAGGGGCTTATTCTTCTGCCTCAAGCATTTGCTGTGAGCAAAAGACACATATGGGAAAGACGGAGGAAGAGAAAAACGAAAAAGCGTCACAAAGGGAGAAAGTAGAAAACTTCTAGAGTGAGCTTAAGGGGCAGGGAGTGCCTGTGATGGACTGAAGAGGCCCGAGATGGCTTCAGGATTACACTGCCTCAGTATTCTATGCTGGCACATTTAATTGCAGCAGCCCTGTGTTTAAGAGGAGGGCTTTGGGCACCAGCACATTTTTATTTACAAATTAAGCACTGGGTTCAGGGCTTTAAGTGGGCAGGGTCCTGCTGGTGCTGGCAGTCCTGAAAAACAGTTTGTGAGCCGGGAACCCTGCTGGGCTCCCCATTTTTGCCTTCATCCTCAAGATGAAAAAAAAATCTTAGCTCGGCAGCAGTACCACCCTCCACTGCCTTGGAAGATACTTCAGAGACTCTTTCTAGTTACTTCAGTCGCATCACTTCAGAACTGAAGCGTTTTCAATATTATATACAACAAAGCCACTATGTACTTGCTCATCTTATGCAACTAACAACCGTTGACAAAGCCAATAGTCCTGGCATGTTTTAGGTGTAATCTCAGTTGTTGCATTATGTGTTTGGATGTAATGACAGAAAGAAGCAGCAAAATACCAGTTGGGCAGCGCACTAAACTAAGCACAGATTTTTAGCTTATGTGTTTTAAGCCACGCCCCTAACAATACAAGCCACGCCCCCGTTTTTTCATCCGACTTAAAGCCCTGGGTGGCCCGCAGCTGTGGAAGATACATTATATTTACATGTGGTTTTAACGTGGCACGGAGGGGGGAAATATCACATTGAATGTTGGAAAGATGTGAGGACTTTTTTGGAGGGGCACTGGGGCTCCAAGGGGGGGTTAATGGGCCGCAGAGGGATGTACCATGCAGCCCACTCCTTACAAAAATAGAAAACCAAGAACACATGCTTTTATTTTTAAAAATGAATGATGTTTTAGTGCACTCACAGATAAACAGTATCCTCAAAATCACAAATATATACAAAGTGTACAACTGTCTTAATAATATACAAAAAGCCAAGACGTTCTTTGTCGGCTACCAATTTCCAAAATAACAAGGGTACTGATAAGTAATTCTTTTAGTCTTTTCTGCTGATCTTGTTTGTGAGGTACCCAGTGACAACGTGTGTGCATGCAGGGCCTAATGTGTACAACTAATATGATCCCTAATTTGACCTACTGCAATACCATGGACACATCATGATCAACACAGTTAAATCTGCAGGCTTTGCAAAGGAAATAACAATCAAATAGTCAGGCCTACTGTTTTTGGCAGTGTTTTCAATTTTATTAAACCAGACCTACAGGCTTTGTCACCAATGAAATATTAACGTAAAGCACCTGCCTAAATAGATCTAAAACAGACTTCAAGTAGATGGTGCCTTAAAAAACATTAAATAAGACTCTCACATTAGAAACAAACAAAACAATGCTGGTCCATACTTATGTTGACATTGGTTGACTAGCAACTTTCTTGATCCTACAAATGCATGGGATCAGAAACTTCCAGGGCCCTCCCAGAAGCTGAGCTCCAACAAGTGATGTCAAGCATGTGCCTTGGTCCTTGGCACGTGTCCTCCCTCCTGCGAGCCAGCTTCAGCCACCAGTACCATCTTTCAGGCACCTCTATTGTTCCAGATTGGGTTGAACTCAGTCTTTGTCCATATTGCACAGTTGTGGTCCCTTTTATATAGAAGGTGTCTTCCTGCAGCGCAGATGTTCACCACACTTTTTACGCACTGGGGGGCATATTTATACTCTGTTTGCGCCAAATGTGTGTCAAAAATTTTGACGCACATTCGGCACAAACTGTGCACCATATTTAAAATTTGACGCCCGAGCCCGCGAACGCCAAAATTCCGCTGTGTGCGTCATTTTCTGGATGCGGGAAACCGACTTGCGTTAATGACATGCAAGGTAGGCGTTCACGTCCAAAAAATGACTTTAAAGACTGTGTGCCTTATTTATACTGCTGCGTCATTTTGACGCACAGGACGGGGCGGGCCTTAAAAAACGGTGCACAGCCTGATGTGCGCCGTTTTTTAAGGCCTGGGTGGGAGCAGGCGTTAAGGGACCTGTGGGCTCACTTCCATGGTCTCAGACCATGGAAGCAGTCCAGAGGTGCCCTTCCCTGCCCCTAGGGACACCCCATGCCACCCTCTCCCACCCAAGGAGGACACCCATGGATGGGGGGGACCCATCCCAGGTAAGTACAGGTAAGTTGAGGTAAGTATTATTTTTTTATTTTTTAAAGTGGCATAGTGGGGCCTAATTTGGGCCCCCCTACATGTCACTGTGCCCAATGGTCATGCCCAGGGGACAGAAGTCCACTGGGCATGGCCATTGGGCAAGGGGGCGTGACTCCTGTCTTTGCTAAGACAGGAGTAATTTCCATGGGGGCTGTGCATCAAAAAATGGCGCAAGTCCGGTTTGAGCCATGATTTTTGACTCAAACCTGACTTGCACCATTTTTTGACGCACAACCCCCATTTTCCCCTTCGCCGGCGCTGCCTGGTTTGAGTCATTTTTTTTTTACTCTGACCAGCCCACAGCGCCGGCTAACGTCAATCCTTAAATAAGGCGCCCGCATGGCACGTAGGAATGGCGTTAGCTGGCAGTAAATTTTTTGACGCAAACCAGCGCTGAAAGTATAAATATGGGCCTGAGTTTTTACCTTTTTTTCTGAAGACAACTTTCATTACAAGTCAATGAATCTTAATTAAGTCCCTCATTACGACCCTGGCGGTGGGTGATAAAGTGGCGGTAATACCGCCAACAGGCTGGTGGTAATTTTAGCCAAATTATGACCATGGCGGTGATCTCCGATAGACAGCTGATGTACCAAACAGACCGCCAGGGTGGAAACAACAGTCACCATGGCGGTAGCTGCCTACAGCCAGGTTGAAGACAAAGTTCCGCCCACCATATTGTGACTCTGCAATCTGCCACCTTTTCCGGGGCAGTACCACCGCCATCAAAAGCCTGGCGGAAACAGAGCACAAAAGTCAAAGGACTCACCATTGGAAACACAGGGAAGAAACACACTGCCATGGAACCCGAACTGCAAGTCTTCCCGATGATCTTCTGTGTTAGGCTCCACCTAGAAAACCAAAGCCAGCGAAGACGACGACGGTGAGTAAAGCCGCCTAGCACACAAGGGAGGGTGGGAGGAAAATGAGAGTGACACACACACACGCACAACACACACCCGCCACACACAACCAGATGCAATACAAAAACAATTTGACCCCAAAAATTTGCAGAATAATGCAAGGACAACAGGAATTGATGAAAGTGATTGTAATCAGTCCAACAATACAATCAACAATCCGATTTGGCCATGAAACAGATATGTACGCTTGTATAAAAAAGGGACACTGCCCAGTCCATAGTTCAAAGGGCCCACATGGCCACAGGGCACAGTCCAAGGCCCCACTCGAATCTTGCACCAATCCGGATAGAACACTGCAGGGGCATCAGTTGTCAAATAGGCAGGCACCTCAGGGGGGTGGAAGGCACCTCAGCCAGATGCGGCAACAAGCCCACTGGTTCTGGAGGAGGCAACATGCCCATTGCTTTGTCCTGAGGAGTGCAAGGCCATAGTCTCTCCAGTGGGTTTCTTGCCTACTGGTTCTGGAGGGGGCAACATGCCCATTGCTCTTTGCCCTGGGGAGTGCAAGGCCACAGTCTCTGAAGTGGGTGTCTTGCCCACTGGTTCTGGAGGGGGCAACATGCCCATTGCTCTTTGCCCTGGGGAGTGCAAGGCCACAGTCTCTCAAGTGGGTGCCTTGCCCACTGGTTCTGGAGGGGCAACATGCCCATTGCTTTGTCCTGGGTAGTGAAAGACTACAGTCTCTCAAGCGGGTGTCTTGTCTACTGGTTCTGGAGGGGGCAACATGCCCATTGCTTTGTCCTGGGGAGTGCAAGGCCACTGTCTCTCAAGTAGGTGACTTGCCCACTGGTTCTGGAGGGGGGCAGGCCGCACAGTAGCCCTTGGAGGCTGGACTACATGGCGTCCACCTGCGGTGATGGCTGCACTGTAGTGGTGGTTTTGGGAGGCTCCTGGTCAGCCCCTGCACTCTCTGATGGCTGCACAACCACAGCTGGCGGTGGGGGCCCTGTGGCAGCTGCTGGTGGTGGCAGGCTTTGTCTGACAGCTTCCGCTGGCGTAGATTGCCTCCTCTCCTCATGGTCATGGGCTGGGGATCCCTTACCCTTCCTGGCAGGGGTGGATGGACTCTTCCCCCTCTTGCTGGCTGGTGCAGGCTCCTTCCCCTTCCCCTTCTTGCTGGCTGGTGCAGGCTCCTTCCCCTTCTTCCCAGCTGGTGCAGGCTCCTTCCCCTTCTTCGCAGCTGGTGCAGGCTCCTTCCCCTTCAGTATTGTTGGTCTGGAATCCCTACTACCACGAGTAGGTGGTGCTACCAGTGGCCCCGTGGACTGTTTGGCTGAGGTGCTGGGCTGGGTTCTTGCTACCCTGCCTATACGTGCAGGACGGGGGGCAGGGGTAGGGAAGAGGTCAATAATGGAAAGGAAAAGCTTTTTAGGGATGTTGGGGCGGGAGGAGGGAGGAGTAGTGGGAGTGGAGGATGAGGTAGTGGTCGTTGGAGGTGTATGTCTTCTGGATTTGGGTGCAGGTGCATGGGCTGTATGCTTCTGTGAGGTGGATGGCTGTTGGGTGTCTGAGTGCTTGCGTTTGTGTCCTTTGGGGGGGAACAGACACGGTAGGAGAGGACACAGGGGATGCGGGCATGGATGTTGTGGAGGTGTCTGCCAGTGAGGTGTGTGTTCTGCTTGGTGTGGTGATGATGCTGGTAGTGGATATTGATGTAGTGCATGCAGGTGTGAGTGTAGACATAACTGGGTGGGAGGTGGAGGAGGAGGGAAGACAGTGGATGCTGTCATGTCTGCAACTGAATGGTGTTTGTGTGAGTGCCTGTGGGATGAAGTGTGGTGCATGTGTTTGCCTGTGCCACTCTTGGGTGTTGTCTTGTGTGCATGTTTGTCTGACTGTGTGCATGGGATGGGTTGGGGTTGAGGAGAATGGGACTGGGAAGTGGAAGTTGGAGGGGGACGGCTGAAACATGGACAATGGCTGCCATCAGAGAGGAGGCCAGAGCCTGAATCGATCTCTGTTGGGCTGCCAATCCACAGTGAATGCCCTCCAGGAATGCATTGGCTTGCTGCATCTGGCATGCCAGGCCCTGGATGGCATTCACAATGGTTGATTGCCCTACAGAGATTGATCTCAGGAGGTCAATAGCCTCCTCACTCAGGGCAGCAGGGCTGACTGGGGCAGGGCCTGAGGTGCCTGGGGCGAAGGAGATGCCCACCCTCCTGGGTGAGCGGGCACGAGCAACTCGCTGAGGGGCTACTTGGAGGGCAGTGTTGGTACGGGGTTGGAGGTGGTACCTGCAGCTGGGGTGGTCACAGAGGTGTCCGCCACCACCAGGGAGCTCCCATCGGAGAAGGTATCAGAGTCTGTGTTGTCCCTCCAGTCTCCACTGTGGTGCTCCCCTCACCCTCCATCCCACTGGTGCTTCCAGGCTCCTGTGGGATGCAACCCCCTCTGTCGCCGTTGCCTCTGCTCCTCCGCCAGATGATGCTAATGCACATAAGGACAGGATGACAAAACAAGAAAAGGGGGGAGAGAGACAAAGGATACACTGGGTCAGTGACTGCACCAACACCACCGTTGGCATACACAGCACAGGGAACAGGCCTACGGAGTATGCATGGCACTACCAGTAAAATGGCTAGTCACCAAGGAATGAGGAGGGGCACACACCGCCAACTGCAGCACACCTGGGACCCATGCAGCCCTGCCCAGAAGCGAATACTAACAAGGTAGGTAAGCAGTATTTCACATTCAAACCCTTAGCCACCATAGGACCCATGCTGCTATGCCTGGCCTGGCCTAGGGGCACCTACTGACACACAACCACCACCTGAATACCACCCCACCAGCCGTAAGTTGTAAAGATAGCCACTGTACTCACCCTCTTGTGGCTGCTGTGATGCCCTCATCTCCCATCTAGCTCAGGGTGGGCCACCGCCATTATGTGGGCCATCAGGGGGATCATGGTCCTACGGGCACCCCTTGCTCGTTGGAAGGCAATCCCCAGCTGGGCCTCTGCGGTCTTCCACACCCAGCGTCTCAGGTCCTCCCATCGTTTGCAACAGTGGGTGCTCCGCCTGCCATAGACCCCCAGTGTCCGCACCTCCTTGGCAATGGCACACCATATTCCCTTCTTTTGATGGGTGCTGACCTGCAGAGGCAATACAGACAGGAGAACACCATTAGACAAACAGTCCAGCCTGTCACACAAATGGCCCACCATACCCGTTTGCATCACCATTGGCACACCCATAGCCCAGGCCACAAAATGTACACCACCAAGAGGGCATCCACCCACCTCCCTTACACAAGGCCTTCACACACAACTCCATGCATTCATGCCACATCCATTGTGCCCACAGAGTACTCACCTGATGGTCTGGAGGCCCATACAGCAGTCCTTACTGGGGTGGGACCCCATCCACCAGTCGCTCCAACTCCTCAGAAGTGAAGGCTGGGGCCCCTCTCCCCGGTCACACGGGTCATGGTAGGTTCCAGACACAGGTCACAGCAGCACACGCAGTGTAGATCCTCCCCTATGGAAGGTCAGGAAACAAGTGAGGAATCAGATAGAAAATGGTGGTCATGTCCGCAGCGGTGCATACAGTCACCGGTGCCGTAGATCCCCATTGGCCACTGTACCTCATAGGGCCCAATATTAACCAATAAGGAATTGCACAGTGGTTCACGACCGCCTACTGCCACGGCGCACAACGTTGGCGGCATTACCTCACTTCCACCTGTCCCTCCACACTGGACAGGCGGTTGCCATTTCAGGGGGGGTGAACAGGCCTATCGATAATTTCTGCGTCACAGGATCAATAGGCACATACTTCACAAATTATACTGTCCCATAACATGTTTGCACATTGTGGACTGCTGTTGTTGCTCCATTGTTCAGTTTGTGACAGCCTACTCACTTTTTTATCCCTTAGATACCTACCGCTGCGGATAAATAGGAGATGGAGACATACCCCTGTGTACAGACCCCTGGTGGACTTGGCTATACTGGAGGACAGGCACATAATACTCACCTATAGACTGGAAAGGGCCACACTCACAGAGCTGTGTGCCCAATTGGAACCTGACTTGATATCAGCTATCTGTAATCCCACTGGGATCCCCCCTCTTGTGCAAGTGCTATCAGTGCTCCATTTCCTGGCAACTGGTTGTTTCCAAGTGACAGTGGGTTTGGCAGCAGGAAAGTCACAGCCAGTGTTCTCAATCGTGCCAACAAGAGTCTTGTCTGCCCTGATAAAACGCATGTGCAGCTACATTGCTTCCCCCCAGGTTGAGGATTTGGCCACTGTGAAGGCCAGGATTTATGCAATGGGACCTATCCAAAATATAATTGGGGCGATTGGGGGAACACATATTGCATTTGTACCCCCACGCCAGAATGAACAGGTGTTCAGGAATCGTAAGAGTTTCCACTCCATGAATGTGCAGATGGTGTGCTTGGCAGACCAGTACATCTCCCACGTCAATGCTATGTATCCTGGGTCAGTGCATGATGCCCTTGTGCTGAGGAATAGCAGCATCCCAAATGTGATGTCCCAACTACAGCGGCACAGGGTGTGGCTGATAGGTAAGCCCTGGTTCCCACCCAGTATATGTTGGTGTATGCCTATGGTGTTGGCCATATAGGACAGTGTGTGGCTAAATGTTGTCCCTCAATATTTGCAGGTGACTCTGGTTACCCAAACCTATCATGGCTGTTGACCCCTGTGAGTAATGCCAGGACTAGGGCAGAAGAACGTTATAATGAGGCACATGGGTGAACCAGAAGGATCATTGAAAGGACCTTTGGCCTCCTGAAGGCCCGGTTCAGGAGTCTCCATCTGACAGTTGGATCCCTGTGCTACTCACCCAAGAAGGTCTGCCAGATAGTGGTGGCATGCTGCATGTTGCACAACCTGGCCCGCAGATGGCCCTGAGGACAGTGAGGATGAGGAAGCAGAGGATGAGGATGTGGACAACAGAACATCAGTGATACGTCAGTACTTCCAATGACACACAGGTGAGACGGTGTAACTTCACATTTCTATGAGTACTGGTGTATTGTGTGTGGCATTTGCATGCTGGAATTACCCACTTCTTTGCCCTGCTTACTGTTACTTATGGATATTCATTTTGCAGATGTTGGTGATATGACGACATTCTCCTGGTGTGATCACAACAGCCAGCTACAGGTCATTACCTCTATGCTCATTCTGCGTACAGTTAATTTGCAAAGGTTGTAGCTGTTTCAATCAATCCAAATTTGCAATACATGAAATACTTTTAGTCGATTTTTATCCAAGAGTGTTTATTGTTGTGCTAAAATATAGAGGGGAAAGTGCAATGGAATGGGGTGATGATGGAGGAAAGTCCAGGATATTGTTCCAGTCTGTTTGTAGCAGAGGTGCATTGTCCATGGGGACATAGGAAGGGGAGCAATGGCAGTTCAAGGTGGACAAGGTGACTGAGTGGGACACAAGGGGGACAATCAGGAGAGTCTCATTTCCTGTTGGTGGTCTTGGCAAGTGTCTCTGGTTTCTGTCTGGTTCACAAGGAACGTTTGAAGGGTGGTTCACCTTCTGCAGGTAGAGGGGTGCTGGTGGCCTGTTGGTCCTGTGGCGGGCCCTCCTGGCCACTAGCAGAAGTGGAGGGCTGTTCAGATGACTGGCTAGTGGCAGGGGCTAGCTGGTGTGCTGTTGCCTCCCTCATGATGTTGGCCATGTCTGCCAGTACCCCTGCTATAGAGATCAGGGTGTTGTTAATGGCCTGTAAGTTCTCCCTGATACTGTCCCTCCTGCAGCCGCCTGTTCTCCTGGACGTTGTCTAGGATCTGGCCCATCGTGTCCTGGGAATGTTGGTATGCTCCCAGGATCTCAGAGAGTGCCTTTTGGAGAGTTGGTTCCCTGGTCCTGGCTTCCCCCTGGCGCACAGCAGTCCTCCCAGTGTCCCTGTTGGCCTGTGCCTCTGTCCTCTAAACTGTGTGCCCACTGCTACTGACCCCAGGTCCCTGATTGTCTTGTGTGCGAGGTGAAGCCTGGGGTCCCTGTACAGGTTGGCTCACTGCTGACTGGCGTGTCCTGGGGACAGAGGTGTGGGTACGCTGGGTGGGTGCTGTGGTGTTGGATCCTAATGAGTGATGCTCTGTGGTGATCTGTGGGTGGGCTTGGGTGACCGGCTGTCCAGTGGTCCCTGATGGGCCAGGTAGATCGTCCAGATCCTGAAGTCCAGAGTTACTGTCATCACTGTGGGCCTCTTCTGTTGGGGGACTGGATAGTGGTGGCACCTCCTCTCCAGTGACATTGGCTGGGGTACCTGTGGGGATGTAAATGATGTATTATGCTTCAGGTGTCTGACATTTGTACTCCTGTAGCTTCCCCTCTATGGTTGTTGTTCCCCTGCCAGCCTTTTCTTGTGTAAGTTGGTGTATTGTGGGATTGTTAGTTTCCCTATGCTGTGCATGCTTTGGTGATGAGTGTCCATGCAGGGCTGGAATGGGTGTCCATGCATTGGTACAACATGCAGGGCTTGGCATTGGGATTAGTGAGATGTGATGGTGGAGTGTGTGGAATTTGGTGGAGTGATGGGAGTAAGGGTGAGGGTGTGTGATGTCATGCAGGTATGGGGGTGATAATTGTTAAAAGTAGACTTACCAGTGTCCAGTCCTCCTCCAACTCCGGCAAGTCCCTCAGGATGCAGTAATGCCAAGGCTTTCTCCTCCCATGCTGTGAGTTGTGGGGGAGGAGGTGGGGGTCCACCGCCAGTCCTCTGTATGGCGAGCTAGTGTCTTGCTGCAATGGAACATACCTTCCCCCGTAGGTTGTTCCACCTCTTCCTGATGTCGTCCCTTGTTCTTGGATGCTGTCCCACGGCGTTGACCCGGTCCACGATTTTCCACCATAGCTCCATCGTCCTTGCTATTGATATCTGCTGCACCTGTGCTCCAAAGAGCTGTGGCTGTACCCTGACAATTTCCTCCACCATGACCCTTAACTCCTCCTCAGTGAAACGGGGGTGCCTCTGTGGTGCCATCGGTTTCGTGTGATGTGTTGGTGAGGGTGTGTTGGATAATGTGGTGGGGTGTGTGTTGTGGAATATGTGAGGGGTGTATGGGTGTGATTGGTGCGTGTGTGTCTAGTTGTCTCTGTGCTCTTCTCCTCAGTCTCGTGGTGGCAATAGTTGTTGGTAAAGGGTTGTGGGTAATGAGGGGGTGTTTTTTATAGTGGTGTGGGTGTGTGGGCATGGTGTGTGTATGGGTGTCAGGTGTTTGTTGTTTGAATTGTCCAATGTAGTGTTGTTTTGTATGTGGGTGTCCATTGTGAATGCAGCGGTATGTACCGCCAATGGTTTACCGCTGTTGAATGTCCGCCGTGGTGATTCATGGGTCATAATGTGATGGGCGTTGTTCTGTTGGCGTAACTGTGTGGGTTTTGGGACTGCCAGTTTATCACTGACCTTTGGTCTGGCGGATTTGTGTATTTGGCTGTATTCTGTCAGACTGGGGTGTGTGTGTTATATTATGGTGAACTGATGTTTGCCAGCGCGGCGGTAAGTTGGCAGCCGTCAGCACAGCGGTAAGCGCCATTTACCGCCAATGTCATAATGAGGGCCTAAATCTAATAAACGTGTTGCGCTCAGCGAAAACTAATGTGTGTGTGTGTGAAGGGGGGTTGGCAGGGTTCCAACCACCCCAAAGAAACACTGAATGGGCATGAGGGGGAGATATCTATCTATATATATATATATACATATATATATATATGGAGAGAGAGAGAAAGAGAGATTTTAACCTTATATTCTCACACACTCCTGCTTCTTCCTGCCAGGTGAGCAAACAATGTTGTGCTGTTAGAAAGTGTGGCAGATACAACCACGAGACAGCCCTATAGCTTCTGGGCCAGGTAGAGCCACAGAATTTAGCAAGCAGGTTCAGTGTTACAGAACACCTCAAACTACTATAAAACAACATTCAAGTTTGGTTGAAAGTGTTGATACGTTTTAGGTTATGAACTTGATTGCTAGCACTATATTACATAGGAATATATGAACATGATATAGGTAAGATTTGGGTTTTCACACAAATAACATCCCTGAAAAAGAATGAAGCAAGCAGGCAGAGAGAAACTAGCCCTACAAAGGGGTTTCTGTCTTCTTAGTTTCACAGGGCCACAGACCACTTCAAAATGGTTTCAGGGATGTTCCTGCAATCTACATCCCCTTCTCACAGGCTCTTGTAACCCTCCATTGTAGATGCCATCCATACACAAGATTCAAAATAGATATCTGGCTGCATATTTTAAAACAGAAGAGAGACAGTCCACACCCACCTTAATCCGCACATGCAATATGCGGAGGACACACATACTCTAAAAACTTGTCTTCCAAAATCTACCTGGGGCCTCTTACTCTAGCTGTTCAGGGGCAGTCGGCCTTATATTGAAAGGAGGCATTACAGGTTGCAGACAACAATCAATATCTAACAGAATTTACAATGTGTTCAACTCAATTATAGAAGATTACTACACTGCAGAGGCCCAAAGAACAGAGCCCCGAAATAAAAAAAACTGGGAGTTCTATCATGCTATAAACAAATTTTCTAACAGAAGCAAACACTGCTAGTTATTGAAGGGAAAATCTGCAATTATGATTTTGTGACACATTATTCCCCTATTTACCTCCAAATATTTATTACATTTTAGAACAAAGCCTACCTGATAGTGCTGCTGTCTGGTTGTGAAAAAACTTCTTGTGGACACTCTGAAAGCTTCCCTGGGAATGTATTTCGCCCATTGCTCACATGTTTTGGCATTCTAATTGCTGGCCTTATTTGTTTTAGGCTCTCCAGCTTGAATGAGTCCCTCATGTGGAGTATAATTTGTTTCCTGCATTTGTCTGTGTGCTCACTTTCTGTAAACAGGCCTGTAAGTTCTGTTCTTATCTTGCCACATTTGCTGTGCATTCAAAGACAGAGGTCAAATGTCAGGCTCTGTCTTCTGAGGGAGCTTGATGTTTACTTGTCTTTCTATGACCTCAAAGTGAGAGAATTAATGTAACAATCTGGCTGCAGTAGTGGCATTTTTTAAGCACATGAACAAAATGTAGATGTCTGTAAATTAACTGTGCAGATATTTCAAAATATATCTGAATTAGGAAAGCACAAATGCAGATTTTTTTGTGGTAATTTTGAAGTGTTGTGGAAACATATTTTAATTTCATCAAAACAAATGAATACATTAGGTGATGCTATTTCCACACATTATTGTTTGTGCGCTGTAATGGTAATTTCAATTGAAAATGTGTTGCCTGTAATGGCAGTGTGCTAACACACCATGCATACTCTGCTTTACACCACTCACTCTACTCTGCACCACTCCACGCCACCACACTCAACTCTACCACTCCACTCTATGGCACTTCATTTTGCACCACTCCATTCTGAGCTACTCCATACTGTACCATTGTACTCTATGCCACTCTACTCTGCGCCCCTGCACTCTGTGCCACTCTAAGCTTCTCTACTGTACTCTGCACCACTCTACAAGAGGCCAATGCACTCTACCTCACTCTAATCTACTCTTCACCACTGCACTCTACACAACTCCAGGCCACTCCACATAATCTGCACCACTCCACTCTACACCACTGCACTCTACGCCACTCTACTCTGCAACACTGCACTCTAAGCCACTGCACTCTATGCCAATACACTCTACACCATCACTCTATGCCAATGCACTCAAGTCTGTACCACTCCACTCTATGCCACTGTCCTCTACACCACTAAACTGTACGCCCCCTAATCTACACTGCACCACAGCACTTTATGCCACTCCACTCTACCCCCATCTAATCTACTCTGCACTAAAGCACTTGATGCCACTCCACTATTTGTCACTCCATGCCACTGAGCTCTATGCCACTACACTCTATGTTGTGCCACTCCACTTTACTCTCCTGCACTCTGTGTTACTTTACTCTAAACCACTTTACTCTATGCCACTGCACTTTATGCCATTTTACTCTATACCACTGCACTCTATGCCAATGTTCCCTGCACCACTCTACTGAAAACTACTGCTCTCTACATCATTGCACTCTACACCACTGCACTCTACACCAAGCTACTCTATTCTGTACACTCTGTTCTACACCCTGCACTTTATACCAGTGCACTCCATGCCACCTCACTCTAGGCCACTCTACTCTAAACCACTGCACTCTTCAACATTGCACTTTATGCCACTCTGTTCCACTCTGCACCACTCTACTGTATACCACTGTACTATGCCACTCCACTATGCCACTGCTCTCTATGCCACTCTACTCTACACCGCTGAACTCTATGACACTCTACTCTGGTCCGCTGCACTATCTACCATTGAACTCTATGCCACTCTACTCTGTACCTCTGCACTGTACTGCACTCTACACTTATGTACAGTCTGCCACTTCAATCTGCACCACTCCACTCTGCATCACTCCACTGTATACCACTGCACTATATGTCACTGCACTCTACACCACTCTATTCTACACCAAAGGACCCTACACCACTCTACTCTGCACCATTCTACTCTATACCACTTCCCTCTACACCACTCTACTATGCGCCACTCTATGACTGCACTCTATGCCAGTCTATGACTGCACTCTATGCCAGTGTACTCTACTTTGCACCACTGCACTCTATACCACTGCATTTAATGATGCTGTACTCTGCACCACTTCACTCTACACCATTGTACTCTACATCACTGCACTCTACACCAATGCACTCTAAGGCACTGCATTCTACTCTGCACCACTCTAGTCTAAGCCACTGCATTTTATGACACTCTACTCTGCACCACTCACTCAAGGCCATTCTACTGAACTTTGCACCACTGAACTCTACACCACTGCACTCTAGGCCACTGCATTCTGCACCACTCCACTCTACTCAGCTGCGCACCATTCTACTCTACATTGCTGTATTCTACATTACATTCTATGCCGCTGCATTCTACACCACAGCATTCTACGCTGTTGCATTCCACACTGCTGAACTCCATGTCACTCTACTCTGTTGTAGAGTGCACTGCATATAGTGGAATGGTGCACTCTACTCTACACCAGTCTGCTTTATGCCACTGCACTCCACTGTATGCCACTCTGCACAACTCCACTCTGTCTCGCCACTCCATGTCACTCTATGCCACTCCACCCTATGCCATTCCACTCTACCCCACTTCATTCCACACAGTGCCACTCTACAGCAGTCTACCCCACTGCACTCCACACAATACCACTCTACTCTAGTCCACTTCACTCTATACCACTCTTTGCCACTCCAAGCCACTACACTGCCAGGGTCGGCGGGACCACCGCCGACAGGCCGGCGGTGCCCCGCAGGGCATTCTGACCGCGGCGGTTTGGCCGCGGTCAGATGCGGAAAACCGGCGGTCTCCCGCCGGTTTTCCGCTGCCCTTGTGAATCCTCCATGGCGGCGGAGCGCGCTCCGCGCCATGGGGATTCTGACACCCACTACCGTCATCCTGTTCCTGGCGGGTCTCCCGCCAGGAACAGGATGGCGGTAGGGGGTGCCGCGGGGCCCCTGGGGGCCCCTGCAGTGCCCATGCCAATGGCATGGGCACTGCAGGGGCCCCCGTAAGAGGGCCCCACTTTGTATTTCAGTGTCTGCTATGCAGACACTGAAATACGCGACGGGTGCCACTGCACCCGTCGCACCTTCCCACTCCGCCGGCTCAATTCTGAGCCGGCGTCCTAGTGGGAAGGCCGTTTTGCACTGGGCTGGCGGGCGGCCTTTTGGCGGTCGCCCGCCAGCCCAGTGCAAAACCCAAAATACCCTCAGCGGTCTTGCGACCGCGGAGCGGTATTTTGGAGGGGGGAACTCTGGCGGGCGGCCTCCGCCGCCCGCCAGGGTGAGAATCACCCCCTCTATGTCACTATACTCCACTCTACACCACTCTACTCACGCTATGCCACTCTGCTCCACTCTACTTCACACCACTGTGCGCCATACCACTCCACTCTACTCTGCTCCATTTCACTCTCTGCCATTCCACTCTATTCTTTGCACCTCAACTCAATGCCACCTTACTGTACTCCACTCTACTCCAGTTCACTCTACTGTACCCTACGCCAATCCACTCTGTTGTATGTCACTCCAGTCTATGGCACTCCACTCTTTTACACTCCATGCCACCTCTCCACTTTACCCTTTGCCACTCCACTCTATGCCAATCTACTCTGCTTCACTTTGCGACACTCCACCCTAAAACACTCTACTCTACTTCACTCTACTCCACACCACTCTATGCCATTCCACACCACTCTATGCCATGCCCCTCTACACAACTCTTTGCCACTCTACTCCATTCTGCACCTATTTGTGCCTCTCTGCACCACTCGATGCCACTCCACGCTACACCATGGAACTCTATGACACTTTACTCCAGTCTGTGGCACTCCACTCAATGCCACTTCATGCCTATCTATGCCACTCTACAACTCTCTACGCCCGTCCACTCCACACCACTCTCCCCTATGCCTCTAACATTAAGACATGCTGAACAGCAGCCACACTGGTGTACAACATGGCTAAAACACATTGGCATAACCAATAGCTCTTTCATAGACGAGACATATTGGCTTTGCCAATGCTTGTGTATCTTTTGTGGGGGTGCCCTAAGGTAGCTGCGTATAGTGATCGTAATGTTAAACAGGCTTTAGGCACAGTTCTCATCACTGATGGAGAAAATAACCTGTGTTACTGAAAGTTTACCACAATTAGGGGTGCAGCAAAGACCCCTGTAGCCCTGAAGCCCCTGTGGCGAAGGTTGGGGGCTCAAAGCCTTTTGCAGTCCCCATCCCATTAGGTGGCCCCAATTAGGCCTAATAGCAATGAATATATGTGAGCGATGGGATTCCAGGGGCCCCACGTCACTTTTTACAGGGGGCCTCATGGCTTTATGTTACACCACTGACTATGTCATCTACACACTTTGGGCCTCATTATGAGTTTGGCGGTCCCACCACGTGACCGCCAAACTCACGCTGAGGATGCCACCGCCATAGCGGTGATGTTCCCCCCAAGCATATTACAATGTTCCTGCTGGGCTGACCGGCGGGAACATTGTAATACGTGTTACCGCCGGGCTGGCTGGCCGGAACAGTGTTAGGATATTGGTCTTGGCTCCTTTAAGGGAGCCGAGGCCAATATCCTAACATTCCAGCACCCTCGGAATGCGCACTGTCTGCAAACCAGACAGTGCGCATTTCAACGGTGCTAGGCAGGGGGGCCCCAGCACTGCTCATGCCCATTGGAATGGGCAGTGCAGAGGCTCCCATATGGCCCCCTGCACTGGCTTTCTGCCAGCCTATTCATGGTGGGCTCCCCATCATGAAAAGGCTGGTGGAACGAGGGGTTGTAATCAGGTAGCCGGAGCTGAGTTCAGCATCGTCATGGCTGGTTACAAGCCCAAACGCCGTCACCTCTTCGGGATCTTTGATCCTGGCGGAGATGGCGGTCTTTAAGTGGGTCCGCCCACCAATCTTGTAATGTGGCGGATGGACTGCCACAGCCCCGGCAGTCCGAACACCACCACGGGACCACCAGCCTCATAATGACGCCATTTCTAAGGTGCCAGAAGTTTGTACCTGATCATCCCAGGAGGTGGGTATTCATGGTGTTGTGCAGATAACTATTTGTGAATGCTATAAGCAAGTAGGCCTACGCCCTGGTGTCTTTCCACCTCAATCAGTGTGATAGAGGTAACTTTACGTGCCCTTTGAACTCCCAAAGACATTACAGTTAGTGTAAGTAAACTAATGTTGTGAAGTCTTTTAAGATGCATTAAAAGCTTATTGTATAATTAAAACAATGTTTGTGTTATCGAATGAGTGCCAGTGAAAAACAGACTAAAGATTGTGCAACTTCACAGCTCTCAAGTGTCTCTCTTCTAGAGGAGCCAGCACTCATTATACCCTTTTTCTAATAAATTTACCCTGTGATTTTGCATCCTCCACATTAGTAAGCCACTTCAATGGAAAGTTCGAGGGCGGTCTGATTTTCCGGGAGGAGGAGCCTCCTTACAACTCTGACCGGCAGAGAGCTGTAATTGACGGCCTAGCATAGGGTATAGAGCCACAGAGAGTTTGGCTACAGTTCCTTCCTCGGCCGCAGAGGGGCGCTGCAGCAGTACCACTGCTCCCATTGGTTCCAGAATCTTATCTGAAGGTTCAGAGTCACACACATGAACGCTGCAGCTGCTGGAGAGACCAGAGTTATAATACCTGGGAGCCAAGGATAGCCTCATGTCCAGGGTCGGATTGGGAGAGAAAATAGAAAGAAGTGACCCACTTTAGTGAATTTAATATATAAAAAGCGGATCATGTTTGCAACTGGGGAATTTTTAGGGATGAGCGCACAAGCGCTCTAGCCTATTGTAATCTCTCTGTGGGCTTTTAGCCATGCCCACTCTTGCTATTCATTCTTTGTTGTGCTTGTCTTAAATGCTTCATTTTGTTTGGTGCATTTTGTGAAATGTCCCTCCCTTGTGTGCTGAGTTCCCTCTCCAGGCCATTTAACTAAGTGAACACTTCTGTTGGCCATCACCCTACGTCACGCTTTCTCCTGTTACAGCATGTGATGGCCCCTCCTTCAGTTTCGGTATGCCTTTCATACCAGTCGCGATCCTTTCTAGACATTGACGCAGGGAGCCAATAACTCTCACGCTCATGGTGGTGGTTGCGCTTTGAATCGGCTTGCTTCTGTCAATTGTTTTACTTTTCATTTTCAACTTATGCTGCAAGAAAAGTCCAGTTAGGTATTTACAACGATAATAGCTCTAACTCGAGCAAGCGTCAGACCTATTGCATTGCAAATCCTTGTTAAATGTGTAAGGGCAAACTGTACAAATGTTTTGCAAGGTATGGAAGACTGTATAGATTTGAACTTGTTGCAGGCCATAATTATGGTAGTATCAGGGAAATCAACCGTAAAAGCCAGACCACATAAAAGAGGCCCACAAACACCAAAAAACATCCCACACAATGAACTGTCACAGCAGCCCGTCGGGCACTGCCTGATTGCCCTGTAGGCCAGTCCGAGCCTGCCCATGCCATATAGCTTAATTTGCACGGCACACAGGTCTGGACAAAGAGCCTCACAAAGTGCCTGATGCACCTATGCTTTTGTTGCCCTACTGTAACTTAAGTGCACAAAAAGAGCAATTTGTGCCTAGAAATTCCAAATCCTGATTCATAGGCTCAGGACTAATGCAATTTTACAATACAAGGTCCAATTATGGTGGCTGTAAACTCATCAGGGTCTATATTATATATATTATCTATATTATGGAAGTGTCTGAGGTGTGGAGGAGGCTGCAACGGCCATTTGTGATCATTATTTGCACCTCCAGTCAATGGTGCTGGATCAATTTTCAGGGCAGGGGTGCTGCCATCAATGTTACACCGTTGAATTCATAGGGTCTGTGAAGAAGCCAAGCGTCACACAAAGAACAATATAGCAAATGAGCCACATCCATCGAGGAGAGTGGTATGGGTGTGACATGTATCCGGTTGTGCACTTTTGAGTAAACTAGCACTGGTGCAAATATATTACTAAAGCATGGTGTGGTGGTGCACTGTCCTTTACAGACAGAACATCATTTACAGACTGCACTAAACAACAGAACACAAACTACGACTCTTAAAATAAAAACGAACCGTATAACTAACATTAACTAGATCTACTATATAGAAAAACAAAAAAAAGATCTTACCTTATCCTAGGATCAGCAGCAGGTAACCGCAACTTGCTCCAAGCAAATCTTATGAAAAATGACAGAAAAAGACTACAAAAGTTCATTTAGCGTTAAAAATAAGTTACTAAATTCAAACAAAAAAAACAGACTATCTCCATAAAGAAAACAGTGGGACTTTAACAAAACATTGTTAAAATATGTATATAAAATATGTAACGATGTTTAATGTAAATAGTACTAAAAAATGCATATTATAACATATTACTATGTATAATATACTTAAAAAGTATATAAAACCTTTTAGAACAAAATTATGTATAACAATTGGATATAGTTGTACCATGAAATAAAACAATATAAAGAACAATATAAAAATCATTAAATGTGTTGTTTGCTGTCCTATTAAAAAAGTAAATACCAATGATGCGTGTGAAATATGCAATACTTAAAGTTTTACATGTAATACCAACACTGTACTATAACATATTGGGGTTAAACATTCTATGCACTAAATTGGTTATACTTACTAATCCCACTTCTATTGAAACTATTTTGGGAGTTATGTTGGAAACTAAGGAATTCACAATTACTATTTCCACTCCAATCTAAACCATTTAAGGGAAGGCGTTGGACACTAAAGTGTTCACAATTGCTATTCCCATTCCTACCTAGGGCTATTTAGGATAAGGTGTTGGATACTAAAGGTGTCACATTTACTATTTTCACTCCAAGCTAAGCAACTTAATGGAAGGTGTTGGTCACTGAATGGGTGTTCTAAAGAACAAAGTACCCCCAACAAGAATAGATTGATGCAAATCATTTCATATACCACATACTTACTCTGTGTACATGTATCTAATACTTCAAAAATCCTTTAAATTCTGTACCCATCTATTAAGGGCTTCCTTTCTCTCCTTTTTTTATAGTCAATAAGAAATTAAGGAATCATGCATTGTGTGGAATGACCTGTTATTGTATTATTTAAAAAACAACAGGTATTCTTGACATACTATATACAAAAAAACACAAAATCCTTTGGCACAAAGTGTAAATATTTAAATCAAACAGAAATGAAGTTAACATCACAATATCATAAGGACATATACATTCAGAAGTGTTCAATTTATACAATCAGAAAAGATACTGAATAGTGTCCAACAAACAAAAGTACTTTACTTCAAATTATTAAATCTCCATTCTCCTTAGTCTAAAGAACTACTTTGGCCCATGGGGGTGGTGGTGTACCTAATTAGGAGCCTTAGCCCGTTCTTGAATTTGGGAGTAGTGACCCTCACTTCCACTTGCTGACACGTTTCGACCTACTTAAGGGTCGTATTTGCATGAAGGTCTGCCTTAGGGCTGGTGAATTTGAAATATAAAACCGTGATGAAAACAGGGAAAAGGTCAATACCCTTATAATTCTACACATATGGAATGAGATTAAAGGTAACCCCAAACAGCATACCTCCTTTCAATCCTTGTAATGGTTCCTAAATGGCTGTATGGGCGATGTCTCACAGCCCTACTCTAGGGATGTACTTATTGAATCAAAGGGTAAACTCTTCAGAACTTCATTATATGAAACACACTTATTAGAAAGAAACATGTCACTTAACTTTACATGGTTACCGTCATTTTAAGTGCAGTAGGAATTCTAAATATTTTATTGCTTTACATGTGGTCATTTAGATGTCAGGGCCATGTACCCTCATGCAGTGCTTAATTTGTAAATAAAAACGTGCCGGTGCCCAAAGCCCTCTTCTTAAACACGCGGCTGCTGTAATTAAATGTGCGAACACGGAATACTGAGGCAGCGTAATCCTGAAGCCATCAATCCATTTACAGCCACTCCCTGACCCTTCCAGCTCACTCTTGCAGTTTTCTACTTTCTCCCTTTGTGCCGCTTTTTCGTTTTTCCCTTTCTCCGTCTTTCCCATATGTGTCTTTTGCCCGCAGCAAATGCTTGAGGCAGAAGAATAAGCCCCGGCCCTCATAACTAAGTGCCAGTGCTCAGCACCGGAAACGATAAGCACAAATTAAGCACTGCCCTCATGGGTGATAAGCCGCGCTCTACAAATCCACTAAATAACAACTTAACATAACATTTGTGAAAATATTTTGTGCTGCAGGTTTATTGTAGCACGAGCTCTGTTAGAGTTTGCAGATATTCTTTCACTTATAATGGTATACTACTGGGATGTGGCGGGGTTATGGGATATGTAAATCACCCTAGTAAACACGCTCTTCTGATTTCTTCCATGAATCATAGTTTTTCAAAAGATATCCTTTGTGGAATTAAATCAAAAAGTGTTTTTAATCGTTTTGCCCGTTTGACGAAGTGTAGCAGATGCACCTCAGCAGCTGCCATTGCGGTGCATGCACCTCAGTATGCTGTCTGTGCAGCAGATGCACCTCCGCGGCTGCCAGTGCAGTACATGCACCACGGCAACTGTTGGTGCATCACATGCACCTCAGTAGATGTCAGTGCAATAGATTAACCTCATTAGGCTGGCAGAGCAGTGCATGCACCTCAGCAGCCTTTAGTGAAGCTCATGCACCTAGGTATGCCAGCAGTTGCACACCAGGTGTAGCAAGTGCAACTCACCCACCAGTTGCCAGTGCAGTGCATGCACCTAAGCAGCTGCCAGTGGAATGCATGCACCACAGAAGATGTCAGTGCAGCACATGCACGACAGCAGCTCTCGGTGTAGTAGATGAATCTCAGGAGGCTATCAATGCAGCACTTGCAGCTCAGCAACTGTCTGTGCAGCAGATGCACCCCAGCAGCTGTCAGTGCAGTGCATGCACCTCAGTGGCTGTTAGTGCAGCACACGCACTCAGTATGCTATCAGTGCAGCAGTTGAACACCAGCACCTATGTGTGCAGCAGATGCACCACAGCAGCTGCCATTGCAGTGACTGTACCTCAGTACAGTGTCAGTGCAGCATAAATACCTCAACATGTGTTAGTGCAGCACATGCACCAGAATAGATATCTGTGCAGCAGATGCACCCCAGCAGCTGTCAGTGCAATACATGCACCACAGCAGCTGTAGTGCAGTATATGCACTCTAGCAGCTGTCAGTGCAATACCTGCACCACCGCTCAGTGCAGTAGATGCACAACAGATGCACCAGGTGTACCCAAGCAGCTGTCAGTGCAGCACATACACCCCAGCAGCTGTCAGTGCAATACATGCACAGCAACAGCTGTTAGTGCAATTCATGCACCTCAGCTGTCAGTGCCGTAGTTGCACACTAGGTGCAGCAGGTGTACCTAAGCAGCTGTCAGTGCAGCGCATGCACCCCAGCAGCTGTCAGTTCAGTACATGCACCTCAGCTGTCAGTGCTGCAGTTGCACACTAGGTGCAGCAGGTGCACCCTTGCATGTCAGTGCAGTGTATGTACCCCAGCAGCTGTCAGTGCAGTACATGCACATCAGCTGTCAGTGCTGTACATGCACCACAGCAGCTGTCAGTGCAGAACATGGACCTCAGCCGTCAGTGCAGCAGTTGCACACCAGGTGCAGCAGGTGCACCCATGCATCTGTCAGTGCAGTGCATGCACCCCAGCAGCTGTCAGTGCAGTACATGGACCTCAGCTTTCAGAGCAGCAGTTGCACACCAGGTGCAGCAGGTGCACCCATGCATTTGTCAGTGCAGCGCATGCACCCCTGCAGCTGTCAGTGCAATACATGCACGTCAGCTATCAGTGCCGTACATGCACCACAGCAGCTGTCAGTGCAGCAGTTGCACACCGGGTGCGCCAACTACACCCATGCATCTGTCAGTGCAGTGCATGCACCCCAGCAGCTGTTAGTGCAGTACATGCACCTCATCTGTCAGTACAGTAGATGCACAACAGGTGCACCAGGTGTGCCCAAGCAGCTGTCAGTGCAGCACATGCACCCCGGCTACTGTCAGTGCCGTACATGCACCTCAGCTGTCAGTGCCGCAGTTGCACACCGGGTGCTGCAGGGTCCCCCCAGCAGCTGTCCGTGCAGCACTTCTCTGCAATGAGCACGCTCACAAGCAGGACGTTGATAGCTGCTTTCACTGAGGCCTGAGATGGTTGGAGGGTTTCCTCGGTTAATGCTCTGACATGAAAATATAAACGGAGCAGTGATCCCTGACGGATGTTTATATGGATTAATTAAGTGCTTGTTCCTGTGGATGGGCGGGCATTATCATATCATAGTGCCCTGCGGATAACGTCACGAGCGGCGTGTGCAGTCAGGGAGCTGGAGAATTATGGGATAGCAATGTTCAATCAGCCGACCGCAATAAATATAGGAGTTCTTTTTATTTTAATCGTGTTCTGTTTTGAAACGGGAGCACTTTTGTTAGTGTAAAGTTCAACCGTATTGGCTTATTCTTTTCTGCAGCCAAATGTTGAAAACATCTAATAGCTTGTTTTTATGTAGCACTTAATTCCCCAGTTTTAAGATGCCTGAGCGGTGTAAACAACTGGTGTTAATATTACCCAACTTAATGGTACGAAATGTGTTGACCTTTGAGGCGTGGATGTTGAGCTGGCCTGCCAGGTACTGGAATCTGTGACTGCAGATCACAGCAGACGTCAGTGGGAACAGTGCTCTCGCTGAGCTGTCTTCCTAGCTTGGACCTTCAGTGGTCCGCAGCAGAGGCACTAGACACCTGGACTATGGGACATCTTCATGGTCAGTGAGAGAATCCAGAGATATGTCAGTGATATACTTGCTGCGTGGAATGCATGCAGGACAACAGTGTAGGGGCTTCCTGGGTGAGCTGCATGCACCCATAAAGAAAATATTGGAAGAATCCAATGGATGCACATCTTTGTTTACATCGGGCATTGATGCAGGCACATCACTTCAAAGTCTGCATTATCATAAACCTTGTTAGCAGACAAAGGATCAGATGTATCAAACATTTCTGCGATCGTAAAAATGTGTTTTGGTATGTAACAAGTCCAATTTGCGATTCGGTAACTTGTTACCGAAGTGCAAATTGGATTTACGACTACATACCGATTCGGTATTAGGAAGGGGCGTGTCAAGGGCGTCCCTTCCTAATACCGAATCGCAGAGGTATCTATGATTGTTTGGTGACGGTAAATGTGGTCGCAAAACAATCACAGTTACCACCAATTTCAAACTGGTGGTAACCCAATCGCAAAGAGGAAGGGGTCCCCAAAGGACCCCTTCCCCTTTGTGAATGCATGCGAAAACGTTTTTTAAGAGCAGGCAGTGGTCCCACGGATCACTGCCTACTTTTAAAAAAATGAAAAGAAAACTTTTCGTTTTACATTTTTAAATGCATCCCGTTTTCCTTTAAGGAAAACGATCTGCATTTTTAAAAAAAAAGATTGCTTTATTGAAAAGCAATCACAGACATGGTGGTCTGCTGAGCCCAGCAGGCCACCATCCCTGTGATTATAGCCATTTGCAATGGCTCGCAAATTGCGACCTACCTCATGAATATTAATGAGCTAGGTCGATTTGCGAGCCCTTGCGAATCGCAGTGTGAAACTCCTGGAGTTTCATGCATTCCAATAGTGATTACTTAATTGCAATTCGCTGTAAATCGCAATTAGGTAATTGCTACTGTAAAAAATGATACATCTGGCCCTAAGATCTGCAGCAATGAGGACACGTGTGAAAACTAAATACAGGAGCTCAGTTGACTTATGCAATTGAGAGGCCATTCTGTGCAGTCCAACATCAGCAGATTTACAAAGCTTCATTTAACTCAGGAAAGCACTTATTCAAAGCCCCAACCGTGGTATCAAAAGTGACTGAATCCTATTTGTGGTAGAATAAGGACTGGATTCCTTAGCTGATCTATTTGATCCAGAGTTGGCCATCTCTGCCACCTTTTTAAAATTATTCCCATTTTACAGCCACTTTATTGATCGTGTATTCTTTATCTAATCTACTAGATTGTGGCCCAGTCGAATTTGTGTCTCTGCATCCTGCTCATATTATGCAATGATCTTAAAACTCAACAGACTGAGTTTCAGCTCCACTGAAAGACACCTTCCCTTTTAGAGAACTGTTCCTTTGAGAATCACCATCTCCACCAACAACAGTCTCCGGCCCCTTACCCCACTATATTCTCCCTTTTTGGCACTGTGTGATGTTGACCTAAACCATGGCAGATACCCAATATCACACAGCTAGCACCCCTCCCCCCGGTCAGCCATTAATAATAGGGACCTCTCAATGCACCTCAACTACATATATCACTGCCTGTTCTCTCCGCTCTGCCCCCAAAGCTTTTTTTCACCATCGTACACCAAACTTTCATGTATGCTTCGTAAACCCAGATAACTGAATGCCCCTCACGCCAATGTCTTGAACCTCATCAACCCCCAAGAACATTGATCTTTCATGTATCACAGAATCCTGTTCAATGATCTCAAGCCACATTCTAGACTCTTTAGTCCCCCCACAGCACAATATCATTTGGAAGGATAAACTTTCCAAACTTGCTAGAGGCACAGCAATAATCTTTAAAAAAAAAGCCTACAGCTGTTTAAAAGTTCCAACTTTATCCTTCTGTTCAGTTCAGTTCATAATCTTTATTCGGCTACACCAAGAGTAAGCCATAAAAGCGCATGATAAAATACAATAAAAAAGTAGAACATGAATCAATAAGCTCATAAAAGGATTGGAAATTAACATTTAAGATTAAAAAATAGATAAAATACAATTAGTACTTAAAACAAATTTTAGAGTGCAGTAAGACTTTTCCTAACACAATTTGCCACCCTGTAGCATACATCCGGGAAGCCTAAGGCTAACAAGAGTTCCAGTGCTTCCTGATAAGTTCTTATATTAAGTACATTAAAAGTGGTTTAAGGTAGGTGATTCTAAGATGTTCATAGAATTTACAGAATAGGACAAAATGCAAAGTGCTTTGTTTGCTAACTGCATCACAAGGGTATCTATCTGACTCTCGAGGGCAACGCCTAGTTTGAGGAAATGCTACTAGGTGGTGCGCAATGCCCAGTCTTAGTCTAATTAACACTAACCTGTGCTTCATGTTGGTGACTATGGAAAGATAACCAAACCTACTTGCATCCAATGAGTAAGACAAGTAAAGACAAACCGTGGTTTTGGTAGATTCAGTTAGCTTCCTAGCTCCTGCCTTAGATATCATAAAAGTGTCCTTGATACATTTTTTTGATAAAGACAGCACATCCTCTGGATCATGTTTTATAGATCTGTTAAAAACAGATTTAAAGGAGGATTCAATAAAAGCTATCCGGGGTATACACATGGCGTTGTCCAGTTCCATACAGTCTAATATAAGATCCTTAGTAAAACCAGTGGCTTCCTTAGACCATATGCTGTGCCATAAAAGCAGGGATCTCACCTGTAGCACATCTTCCAAATATTGTATGCCCATTTCTTGATGCGTTATCCAATTAGAGGCTGATGTGGGTAGACATAACATGCTTTTTAGGAAACAATTCTCCTCTAATTGTAGGGGAGCGCTTTTGGTGTAACTCCACACCCCGGCACCATACGCAACCGTGGAAACAACTCTAGCCCAGTAAATGTCCAGCATAGTGCCTATGGGGCGACTCCCTAGATTACTAGCAAATCTGAACATAGCACCTGGATTTCTTCTAAATTTGTTCCTACCCGAACAAACCAGCTGGTCCCACCTTCCGTTGCTAGAAAATAATATCCCCAAATAGTTAAAGCAGTTGACAGTAGTAATCCCCATATTCTGAATGTAAACACTTCTGCATTTCTTTATCTTCTTGCCACAGGCCATGGTAAATGTTTTGGACTTATTGATTATCATACCCTTAGATGACATAAACTGTTCAAATCCACACATTAACTTCTGGAGCCCCTTGGGTGTTCTGGAGATCAGGACAACATCGTCTGCATAGAGTAGGGCAGGCACAGGACGTCCGGTCACGTACAGGGGATCAGCCTGTAAACTCTGCAAAAGTTTATCTACCCCATTAATGTATAGAAAGAATAATAACGGAGCAAGGACTCAACCTTGGCGGATACCTCTACCTATCTTGAAAGAGGTATTGCATTCTCCAAGTTGGCCAAAACGGACTTTGCATGTCAGATTTCTATACAGGAAGGCCAAAAAATTTATGATATACCTTGGGGCGCCTATCTCAATTAGAGTAGGCCATAGGAGAGCATGTTCTACTAGGTCAAAAGCACTACTGAGGTCTGCAAAGCATAGATATAGGGCACCTTTTATTAGCCTTGGTATACTTTCCTATAATTGGGTCTAGGTTAACACATTGCTCTATGGTTCCTAGACCTTTCCTAAAACCAAACTGTACCGGTAATAAGATGTTATTTTCTACGGCCCAGTCATTTAATCTTTCCAATATGATTCTACTAAATGATTTCAAAGAGGACTTCAGCAGAGAAATTGGTTGATAGTTTTTAGGGTCGGCTTTATCTCCCTTCATATGTATTGGTATAAAAATGGATGTGCACCATGTGGGCGGGATGTCACCAGATATGGCCCAATTGTATATTCTAGTCAAACTTGGTACCCAAAAAAATATGTTATATTTAAAGACATCCATGGGAATACCATCTGGTTCGGGTGTCTTACCTTCAGCACCAGCTAAATATAGCAGAGTAAACCTCATCTGTAGTGACCTGTGGATAGTTGGGTTGACCCAGCTCCGTCTGCCTGATTATATCTACCGACCCAGTCCCTTTCTTAAAAACCTCTGAGTAGTGAGACACTCATGTTACACAGTCTACACTTAATCCCAGATCTGACAGCATCCATTTTGAAAGGAAGAGGGCATTAATGGCTTCCCAAAACAGTTTGATATTATTTGTCTCTGTCGCCAGGGCTAGTTTAGACCATGCCTCTTCCCTTAGTTCCTTTTTCCTTAGTTCCTGTGTCTTCTTATAATTTATTCGGAGGGACTTAATTGCTATCAGTTCTCTAGGAGATGTCTGCAGGGCTAGTTTAAGATTCTTCCTGGCTTTCGTGCAGACCTGGTTGAACCCCCCACCCCCTTTTTTAAGCAAAGGTCGTCCATGTTGTGGGCTTTGGGTCAGGCGCCCCTGTATATAAGCGGTGATTGTACCAAAACATCTTAATAACATAGGTACCTCAATATCCTCCTGTAGGCAGTAGCCAATTTCATGTGGGCAGCCACATATAACATCCCCCAGAATATCAGCAGGCTCAATGTCTTCCCATTTCCGTCTCACCCCCGTGGTTCTATGTACTGCGATCTGATTCGGGTTAGTATAAAACAGATCCCTTGGCCCCCAGAAGGACGTAGGGAGGATAATCATATCATGATCACTAGAAGGGTCAGCTCAGTATGAGTGTGTCACAGCCATTTAGTGCAAAGGATGACAAAATAATGTGGTCTACAACAGAGGATGAGTTGGGGCATCTATGAGTTGGAATTATTTAGTCGGAAACTCCGTGCTTACGTTCCATAAGCGTTAAGTCAAAAGTGGACAGCAGTACATTAAGGGCCTCTGCATACTCATTGTGGCAAAAATGGTCAAATCCTGTCCCATCAGGGGTAGTAAGTCCACAGAACCGAGGGGAGTTACAGGTGCAAGGCTGGATATTAAAATCCGTGGCCCAAATAATAATGGGATTAGAGCTGATGGGGTATAGAAACTTATTTAGACTTTGATCCAGGGCGTGGGCAACCCTACATTGGGTGGCGTCAAAGATGTTGTTATAGTAGCTAATTATGACCATATCTACCTTATTCTTGTACTTAAGCCACAGCAATTGGAAGTTTGTGATCTCCATAAAGGTCTTTTTAACTACTAAAGGGAGTTTATTAGAAATAAGCACCAGGAGCCCCCCCTCTAATCCCCCCCAGATTGTGATGGTGTAGCTGGCAGTGAGTGTGAGGTAGATCCATGCACATAGGCAGGCGATGTACACCAGGATTCTTGGATGCAAACCACATCTAGCTTACTGATTAATGAACCCCACTCTTCAGTCTCAGTTTTGCCACGTAGGCCCTGCACATTCCATGTAGCGAAATAGTGGCGCCCAAAGGTGTTATCGACAGGCTCCTGGTTCTGTGATTCTTCCCTACCATAGCTTACTGCATTTGGAGCTACTTTAATTGGTTCCCCATCCCCATTCTGTTTTGGATCCCCAATGCCCATATCATCCTTGCCCTGCTGGACTAATAATAGCCTGTTAGGGCTCGTATCCATCTTATGTTTGGTTGTTTCCTGTGCCTTTAACCTCATCCTCTCGCAGGCTACAGACCCCTTGCATAATCAGTCATTATCTGACAGTGAACTTAGGGCCTGATTACGACCTTAGCGGAGGCGATTATCTGTCCCAAATGTGACGGACATTCCGTCCGCGGTATTACAAGTTCCATTATATCCTATGGAACTAGTAACACGGAGGTCTGGATATCCGCCACATTTGGGACGGAGTAATCCTCTCCAGCAAACTCATAATGAGGACCTTAATGTCTGATATTTATTGCTTTTTAGTAACGGGTTGGTAGAGTGTTTATTATTGATGGGATCGGGCCTGGGTATGCCAATATAGATCGTGGCAGCATACCGGGCGCGGATCTATGTCCTGACTGGCCCGGTTGCAAATGTC
The DNA here is from genome assembly GCF_031143425.1 of Pleurodeles waltl. Classification (NCBI taxonomy): domain Eukaryota; kingdom Metazoa; phylum Chordata; class Amphibia; order Caudata; family Salamandridae; genus Pleurodeles; species Pleurodeles waltl. The sequence continues at coordinate 1,155,764,148 of NC_090448.1, forward strand.
TATAAAATACACCTAGCGGGAACAATCCCGGGGAGCTTCTATTCTATCTTGGGGGCGAAATGAGGCCCTGCACAGGATATCCCTCACCATCCAGGGGTTTCTGAAATTAATAATAATACAATCCCCCCCATGGCCTTCCCTAAGGGGCCCACCGACCCAGGGCCCACCCACCTAGGGCCCACCCACCTAGGGCCTAGGGCCCTACTCTCCAGGTTAGAATTATCTGGTGGGCATCATTCATTGAGAAAAGATTGTTCTGCACTAACCAGTGCATAACCTCTGATCAGACCGTAGAGGGGGGATCTTGATCATAATAATAACATAGGGGCAAGACTCAGGGGGAAGATTAACAATAGGAAGTTCTTCTCTTATGTGTAGGCGGGTGGAACCGTTTTTCTGGGGGTTCGCGGAAAAGTGTCCTGGAGCTACGAGGTTTGGTTTCGGATGTGGGTCGTCTGGAGTGGGGCCCAGTGGTCTGCTCTTAGAGGCTATGTGCCACCCACTAGGATGATCAATGTTTTTGCCACCCTTAGTTGCCTGGGATGCTCTGTATTTACGGCCTCCCTTACTTGCACTTGTTTAGGGGCCCCAAGATTAGTACTCAATACAGTTCCTTGCAGATCTAAGGTATCTGTGCCCTGTGATAGATGTGAGTGGCCTGTCACATTAGGTGTAGTATTGTGTACCACATGGTTCTTGGGGTTAAGGGACAACGTTGGCAAGGGGAGTTTCTGGCAGATTTCCAGAATTCTTCCCACCTCCTCTTCCAATTTATTGAGTTTTGTATAGATAGGTTTAAGCAGGTTCTCAAGGAGGAATGTGAGATCTTTCCAGTCAGTAGATACCATATTTTCAACCGTGGTAGAACCGAGATTACCATCATCCCCCCTTCTGCATCGTTTTTTCCTTTTTATAATGGGTGACTGACTTTGAGGTGTGGGGTTTTTACTTGTGGTGGTCATTGGCTCTTTCTGGGAATCTCCATTCATCAGAGCCACTGTGACAGATGAGGGGTGAATAACTGGTGTATATTCATGTGGTGCTAACGTTCCCCCTACCCCATCTCCCAATCCAGCTGCCCCCAGGGATAAGCTTCTTTTTGCAAGGTCCATTTCCTTTGAGATGACCCCTGCCGCTCTAACTAGGAAGGAGTCAATCGTTGTGCGGCCGCGATCCATATCTACCTTTTGTCCCCCTACCTTCCGCTTGCCCATAATTAGGATTTAGCTTTACCGCCTTCTTAAGTAGTTGTGTGCTCTTTATGGCTGGTTACCCAAAAGGCTAAATCTTTGGTATTGAATCTGTCCTGGATGCAGGTCTATTCTTATCACACTATATGCTAGATAACAGGCAAGTTTTAAAAGGTCTATTAGTATGTATATATATAATACATAAGGAAAAAAAGGTTAAAAAAACCAAGAGAGTGGGCCCAGCCCAGCCTCTGTCGGCCGCTGGTGGGTGCAGACGGGCCCGCTCTTGGCTTGGTCTTCGCTCAGGCATGTGCCCGGGCGCGTTCCACACAGCGGAAGTACGAGTCCCAATTAAGGCGCCTTTGGCGCGTCTGGGCGTTGTGGGCGGCCTCCTCCCTCAGGTTCTGCTGGGAGGTGTGGTTCAGCCCTGCCTTCCTCCCCCCCGTCCAAGTGCATAGTGATGCGCGCAGTGGAAGCGTGAGTCCCAATTAAGGCGCCTTTAGCGCGTCGGAGTGTTGTGGGCAGCCTCCTCCCTCAGATTCTGCTGGGAGGTGTGATTCAGCCTAGCCTTCCGCCCCCTTGTCCAAGTGCAGAGTGATCCTTCTGCTATTGAATGCCTCAGAGTTGCGATTGAGATTCTACTTCATTCCATGTCTTTACATCTGCCACCGCCACAATCTTAAATCGACTCTGAGCAGGAAATTGAGGATTATATTGCCACATCCCGTTGCTGTTAGTGAACAACACATTTTAGGTGACTTTTACATCAACTCGGGGGGAGAAATACAAACTATTCAACTGCTTGAACTCTTTCATTCAAATGCAGCATCTGAAGAAACACCCCCCTCACAAGCCACAACCAAGGCAGTGTCTTGGATCTCATCATTGTTAACCCCGTTACGATTCACTGTAATATTCAACTGAGATTAACTAGTCTGAACATTATCCTCCTTTTCCTACTTGTTCTCCCTCAACACTCTCCTGTCTCCATGAACCAGCCCTTTAAAAGATGGAAGGGCTCATTTGAGGGCTTCTTCTCCAAACCTGCTCAAAGCTCTGGCTACTTGCAAACTATATGATATTCCTTAGAGTAATTGCTCCTTTGAAGCACAAATGGCTGTGATTCAGATCCTCTGTCATTGGTTTCCCCCCATCTTAATTCACAAAGGCTCAAAATCCACAAGACTGGAAGAAAACTGAGACTCATTTCAAAAGTTCTCTAATCCTGCTAGACCTCTCTTCCAGTTAATACACAAACCTACCTCCACACCCACCAGCACCTTCTCTGGTGCCTCTCCTAAATGGAAAACTTACTTCAATTATTTCCCCAACAAAATAATATCTTTGCAATCCTTTGTAACTCCCCAGTGCTCTCCCTCCCAGATTACTACCAAACCTTCAAATACATGGAATTTCCTGAGGCTTGTTATACTGGACATCCTACTCACTGTCCTCAAATACTTAAACCAACTTCCTAACTTAATGATCTCATACCTCCATTTTTCATCAAGGTAAATCTTTCCTGCTTTGCAGAGGTCTGGTGCAAAATCGCCAATATCACTCTTTACCAAGACAACGAAGGATCCTTTCAGACTCTTTAAAATGTTGCAAAAACCCCAACCCTGAACAACTGAACCAGTAAACTACAGTCCTGTTCCCAACCTCCCCTGGTTAGGCAAGACCAGAGCCTGCATCTCACAGAGTACATCAATGATGAAAACCCACTTACAGCTCAGCAACCAGGTCTCAGTGTGTGTTATGGAAACAAAACCGCTTTGTTGTTAAAAGTAATTGATGATGTAAGTGACTAGATGCTAGATGATGGTAAGTCCTGCCTCCCCTGTTGATCTCAGAGAAGAGTTTTAAACAATTGATCACATTTGATTGCATTCCCTCCTTGAATGTTGCTATGGATTTAAGGACACAGTTCCCAGCTAGTTCACCTCCTTTCTCTTCTATTGTTCTCAATTGGTAAGATAAAGGGCTCTGTTTCTGAATCTGCTTCAATCATCTGTGGAGTTTCACAAGATTCCATCCAAGCCCCTTCACTTTTTTTAACTTGTTGGTGGAATATCTATCTGAAATTTGCTACTAACAGAGGTCGCTATTCATCAAAATGCAGGAGACACAAGCATATACCACAACACTTTTTGACCTACTCATGCTATGAGCAATCTTTTTGAACTTTCATGCTTGAGTGAATTAGAATTTCCTCACCCTCAAACCTAATAAGACAAATATATCCTGTTCTCCCCTAAACAAAAACAAATCCTTCAATCTGGATCTGCTGAAACACGTGAACATAGCAGAATTCTCTCCCATATTCTATCCCATTGTCTCGTGTCTTGGATTCCCACTGTGCTCGCTAGCTTTGATGCCCAACAGAAATAAAATTGCTAAAGCTAACTTTCAACTCCGGGCTCTAAACACCCAAAACTGCTCTTTTCCCTTGGATTATCTAAAAATGGCAGCTCACACACTAATTCTTTCTTGTCTAGACTTTGGCAGCCCTTTTCTGGCAGGGACCCCCCAATCTGCCCTTATGCCTCTCAAATCTGCCCGGCATGCAACAGTCAGACTCTTGTCTTCAGCAAAGAAACTTGACCATATAACCACAATTCTAATAGAGCTTCACTGGTCCCCCATTAAGCCAGAAATGAATTTCAACTAGGGTGTCTAGCCTTCAAAGAGTGCACTCAGAATCTCCACCCTATCTGACTAATCTACTCAAGACATCAGGCAGCTTGAGAAGCCTCAGGAGCAAAGACAGCGTTCTTCTGGAAAACCCTATCTCCAAAACTTCTCATGCATTGCATCAATCATTCTCCTGTGCTGCGTCCCACCTCTACAACTACCCCCAACCTGCAGAAATTAGGACTAAACCTACCCTGCAGACCTTACGGCCACTTCTAAAGATGTATCAATCAGACTGCCTCTATACCCTTGACTCTGATAGAAAATAACTGTTGGGGCCCTAATTTCTATTCCCCTATCCTCCTCCTTCTTGTTGCCTCCATCCTTCTTCCCATATTTCCTTCTCACATTTCCTGGATCTTCCATCCCTCGCTAGCCTTTCCCATCCTTGCTTCTTCTTCCCTACCACCGAAATTTTCTCCCATCCACCTCACACCTACTGTCCTCCCCTCCGACCCCCATGCCTTTCCCACCTTGCTCCTTCCTCCATTTCTTTTGATGTTCCTCCGCTTGCTCCTTGCAACCCAATGTGTGAAGTGCTTGTCGCCTCAATATGTGTGAACTGATTCAGATCTGGGCAACTAGAAACCAGCAGCTCCAAGTTCTCCAGAATGGATCCCAAAGGAGTGCGGCCACCTTGCATTCCATATCTGAACACCAAACAGATGGGCCAAACTTAGCAAGGCCCATTTACAGCTGACTCACGCAATATTACATTGAATTAAATTATTTTAAATGCAAAAAAATGTTTTCAATTTTAGCATCGTGAATGGTCATGAGCTGCCTCGTGGCTGTTTGAAGTCTGATGTTGCAACACTTTTTCCAAACATGACTGGGAAATTGTTCTCTACATGCTCACGGTTGCACTTTGACACTTAGGCAGCAGGTGCACAAATCACAGCTGAGTTGCACAAAAGTAAAAATGTTAATTTTATTGTAAAAAATGTTTTCATTTTTAGACAAGAGCATGTGCAATTGAGACCTCTATAGCACACTCCAAATGTCCAGAGAGCAAAAAGCACCTTATCCTCTCCGGAAAGGATAAGGGGTAAAATGGGGAAATTCCTCTAAATGTCCTTGCTGTAGTCGAGTCACAATAATCCACTGTGAGGACAAGTGGTATCCTGTGGTGTGATGACGTTCCTGGTTAACAGCTATCTAAGGGGCTCATTACAAGTCCAGCGGTCCGAAACCCAGACTGCCAGACCCTTGGGGAGGCGACTGCTTCAAGGCTGGGGGGCTCCTCCCTGGCCCCATTACAAGGTTTCCACTGGGCTGACCAGCGGAAACCTCCAAAATCAAAGTCAGCCCAGTGGAAAGGATGCGGCAGCATTGGCCTCAGCTCCTCATGCAGACACTGTGCATTCCAAGGGTACTGGACGGGGGGGCCGGCACCGCCCATGACATGGTCACCCTACGGCCCCTAGCACCGGCTTTGTACCAGCCTTTTCATAGCGGGACCCTCCCATGGAAAGGCCGGCAGAAAGTGTAGTCATGATCAGCACAGTGGTGCTGCTTTAAGCACCGCTGTGGCTGAGCACAACTTCGACTGCCACCTACCTGCCAGGATCTATAATCCTGGCAGTGGCGGCAGTCTCCTGGCAGTCGCAATATAACGGTCGGAACCACCTGGCATACGGCGGTCCCACCGCCACTGTGGGTTTGGCAATCCTCAGACCGCCAAACTCATAATGAGGTCCTAAGTCCCTCCCAGGGTGGCATTGGGTACCAAGTTAGTGCTCACATTTAAGGATAAAAATAATACAAAAGGAATTATACTTATAAAACAATTGGGGTGCCAGTCACATGGTATGTTTAGGGCACTCATTTCTATCAGCTGCTCTAAGTACGTCTAAGGTCCCTCCTGATTATTCACTGCTGGGACCCCAATCAGGTGAATGTAATAACCTCTTATACTCCTCTCGTCACCCTGAAGCATTGGCTAACTGTATTATTACATCCCATTAATGGGATACGTCTGATCCAGGTCCTTGCATGCACCACCACTCTCCACAAATACAACGAGGCTCTTCATTGAGATGATGTAAATGTTTTACACCATCAGGGCGTAATCCAGGTTTGATGGCCATCATATTCAAATATCTTCTGCTCAGCTAAACCTCATAAATTGCTTACGCTCGACCCAACAGTCAGATAGTACTGCAGCAGGAGCACGTAACAAGCGTGTACTTATGTTATACACAGTAAGCACCATTTTAAAATCCTTCACTTTCATTTTTTTTTTAAACAGATTATGCACGGATGCCATTGCTGAGCCACTGCTATCTGAACGCCATGTTGTAAGCATTACAATGGTTCAGGCAACTGATTGGTCCAGGTTTGGGCCAATCAAGATGCCGGAAATAGACTCTTGCCTTTTTTTTAATGCCTGACCCAACAGGAGCGTAATTCACAAAGCGGAACATAGAGTATGTAGTGGAAATGTACCGGTGGAGCAGCATAACCTCGACAGGAGACTTCTGGGGAATGCTGGAGGCATCAGACAGGACAAGTTCTTCACTAGTCATGAAGTGAGGTCATTGTTGCTACCAGGCAGTACTTGATATTTGTAATAAGCTGAGGTCTTGTTCTTGTATTGCTCAATTCAGCACATCCCAGAAATGCTCCGTATGCACATTTAAAAGATACAGCTGTGGAGTAAACATTATGGGGGTCATTATGAACACGGCGGAAACAACTGCTGTGTTCATGCTGGCAGTCAAAACACTGACCGCCAGTGACCACGGAACCCCGCCGGCCAGATAATGAACCTTTCTGAGAGCCGGCGGGCAGAAACATTGTTTCCGCCCGCCGGCTCACAGAAAGGCTCACCCGGGACATTGACGGCGGCTCCATATGCCTCTGTGCGGCAGGTGCAGTTGCACCTGTCGCGCAGATTTGCGCGACGGGGCTCTGCACCGGGGCCTCTGCACCTGCACTGCCCATGCAAAGTGCATGGGCAGTGCAGGGGCACCCCCTCTGCCAGCCTTTTCCTGACGGGATATCCCATCAGGAAAAGGCTGGCGGGAAATGAAATATTATCCGCAGGGGAGCGCAGCTACCCTGGCGGATGGTGTTTCAACCCGCTGCCAGGCTGCCTGATGGCGGGAGCCTCTCAGTGGGTGACGGCTGCCGCTGGTGGCTGTCACCATGTCCATAATATGGCGGTTCGGCCCGCCATGATGGCTGGCGGCTTCAGTCGCCTCTGCCGGCATGGCGGGCCGAACCGCCATGTTCAAAATGAGGACCTATATTTGTCAAACTATCATCCCGCAACTATTCTTCTACCTGGGCAGCTTGGTATCTATTATGCAGTCTATTTGAGTTTGTACATAGCTATAATCAGTCTTCATCTACCTGCATGTCCGACCATCCGTGCATTTGGCCTGCCTATCCTGTTTATCCAGGGTCTGCCTGGGACAGAAGATAGGCCTTGGCACCAAAATAAAAATACACCCATTAGTGAATAAGATAGTTAAAAAATGTAGCCTATGTTTGAAAATCGGTAAAAATCAGAATTTTTATAGGCACCCTGTATAGTTGCTTTGCAAGCCATACAAGCTTTCATGCATTTGTGTTTGCTGCACACAACATTTGTGGCAGTGTCATAGAACTCAAAGAGTAACAAGCATTTGCAAAACCATTAGGTTGGGCTTATAAATCCACTGTCAAGCCAGCCTAAAAATCTATGTGCCAGATTTAGACAAGGCCCTTGCGCCTCCTTGCGCCACCCTAGCATAATTTTTTATGCTAATGTGGTGTTGAGGCCATTTCCCTGTGCCATATTTACAAAGTGGTGCAATGCATGAATTGCGCCACTTTGTAACTGCTTGTGCCACATTATACCTGCGCCAGGTATAATGTATGCATGGTGGGCGTTCCCATGCAGAGAGGCCACAAAAAATGGTGCAGTGGAATCTACAAGATTTCACTGTGAAATTTTTTGTCATTTTTAATGCCTGCCGTTAAAGTGATAGGCGGGGCCTCCCTAGTGCTTTGCTGCACTAGTGCCATAATTGATGGCACTAATCCAGAAAAGAGCCGCAATAGCGTCATAAATATAATGATACTATTGTGGAAGCGAGTGCCATGGTGTTCCGTATTGTAAATACAGTGTAACCATGGTGTCGTTAGGTGGGGTAGGGGCGCCGCAAGGAAAGTAGCGTATCAGGACCGATGCTCCACTTTCTTGTAGATCTGGCCCTATGTGTGCTGACTGCCGTCCTCTCATCTGTGCTGCTCCCTGAGAGAAAATCCGTAAATTATCTAGTTATCTAAAACACTTCAATCGCATTGCAATGGCATGTATGTGCCGATAAAAGTTGGAGCTGAGGCAGCTGGTTAAACAAAATGATCACAGCTGTGTGACGGACAGGCACTTTTTAGTGGAAGTACACAACTTCTGCCCAGTGAAAACAGGTGCTCCTGGCTCTCAACATGTTGGCGGAGCTACATCCTCTCTCCTGTCCAACTAGACCATAAACAAGCATTTACAATGAAGTGGGTCTCACGTTTGCTTGAGTTGGAGCTATTAGTGTTGTAAATTCCTAACTGGACTTTTCTTGCCACATAAATTGAAAATGAAGAGTAAAACAGTTGACATAAGCGAGCAGATTCAAAGCGCCAAGGCCGCCTTGAGCATGAGCACAAAGGAGAGACACAAAAGGAAAAAGAAGTTCACTCGCAGTCAAACGTATCAGCAGGCATACAATTATCCATGTAACAGGGTCGATGGCCAAGACAGTAACCAAACCACCCCAAGGAGGGACAAACGTAAAGCATTAACGAATAACAAAAAAGGAATTTTGCAAGACAAGCCCATGAACAAGTGATAGTGATGGGCGTGTGGTGGGCGTGATTAAAAGCCCACCGAGAATTACAACAGTTCAGAGAGCTTGTGCGCTCTACCTAAAAATGGGCCACCAGACAAAAAAGCTATCCCACAAACTGACCAAGTGAGATCAGCCTTTTTGGAAGATCTATCTATCTATCTATCTATCTATCTATCTATCTATCTATCTATCTATCTATCTATCTATCTATCTATCTATCTATCTATCTATCTATCTATCTGTCTGTCTGTCTGTCTGTCTGTCTGTCTGTCTGTCTGTCTGTCTGTCTGTCTGTCTGTCTACCCGCTCAAGCTACCTGTTTGGCTGCCTGTGTGTCTCTCAGTCTTTCTATCCATGGAGCCAGCTGTCCTTATAAAGAGTGTTTTCTTTTACCTGTCCGTGTGCGGGGCTCACCTTGCCAGCCGCCTTCAGCTTGTCTGTCCTGCGTACCTGAGACGTGTTGGTAAACGTGTTCTTTCCTAAGCCTACCCCAGAGCTCCCTGGCAAGCTGCACAACTGCACGCTTTCTTGGAGGAGGCGAATCTGCTTTCCTGTGGGAAACCAAGAGCAGGAAAAGAGATCAGGAACTGCTGTCTTAATTTCACCCCTTGGCCTGCGTGGCAACGGCCTCGCCGCAGAATAAGGGGATAATTTCCTTTTCAGCCCTAAACCGTGGAAGTGGCGTGCTGTCGAGTCGCCTAGAAATCCCCTCTGCCTTTGAAAAAATGTCACTGGTGAGGCCGGGGATTGGCACACCAAAGGCCGGGCGTAGTGTGCGCTGATACGCATTGTCAGCTAAAATTTGGGTGAGAGACACTGACTTTTGTCTCTGCTGGGGGGCGTCCCCCGCCCCACCAAAAGAAGATGGAAGAGGCGAAATTGCAATTTCCCCCAACTGCGGTTAATGTGGCCCGGGCAACTGAATAATGTATCAGGAGATGTCCCCGCGTAATGTCCCAATTACTCATCTCGCGGCCATAAACTCAAATATTCACATTAATGGCTAGGTATTATTTTTCTTCTCTGAAATTAAGTGAGTGGCATCGCCGGCCATAAAGGGGGACATTCATCAATGCGCAGGCCGAGGCGGCGGATTAGGGGGGCTGCTGGAGGGAGCGGGGAGGGGTTCCCAGAGCGCGGGAAGGGGCCGCGGCCACGCATTCCTTCAGCGTCCATCTGCCGCAGGACAAAAAAACTCTCACACATTTAACGCGGGGCCGCGCCCGGCCACCTAATAGGATTAAGAATAATTTTCTACAAATTTAGAAGGAAAAAAACTAATCACGTGGCGAAGCTTAGAATTTGCCAATAATTTCTCCATAGTTAGGAGATCAAAGGAAAGCAGAGGTCTGGGGCTGGGGCAGTAGTTTGACCCTGGTCAGGCTTTCTTAATGAAAGGGTTAATCTTCTCAGGGGTGACCATAGAAGGGTAAGCGGTGTGACCAAAGGCGGCTTTAGTTTTCTTTAGACGACGCAGAAAAAGGTAGAGTATAAATGGCAAAATTGGAAATTGGGCCTCCTGACCGCCCCCCTGAGACTGTAGCACACATCTTCTGAAGATGCAGGGACAGGCCTCCCCTACCCTTGAGACCTAGCTCACATCTGCTGAAGCTATGTGCACAGGCCTCTCCTCTGCCTGCTGGAGGCCAAGCATGTGTCTGCTGAAGGTGCACACTCAGGCCTCCGTCCTGCTTACTTGGGGCCTATCTCATGTCTGCTGAAGATGCACACTCAGACGCACACTGCCTGCTTTGGACCTAGCTCATGTCTGCTTAATATGCATAAGCCCAGGCCTCCGTCCAGCCTGCTTGGGACCAAGCTAATGTCTGCTGAAGATGTTACCCATGCCTCCGGCCTGCCTGCTTGGGGCATAGCTCATGTCTCCCGAAGATGCACACTCAGACGTACACTGCCTGCTTTGGACCTAGCTCATGTCTGCTGAATAGACATAAGCCCAGGCCTCCGTCCTCCCTGCTTGGGGCCTAGCTCATGTCTGTTGAACATGCTCAAGACCAGGCCTCCATAGGGCCTGCTTGGGGCCTAGCTCACGTCTGCTAAAGATGCCCAAGGCTAGGCCTCCATCCTGCTTGCTTGGGGCCTATCTCATGTCTGCTGAAGATGCACACTCAGACGCACACTGCCTGCTTTGGACCTAGCTCATGTCTGCTTAATATGCATAAGGCCAGGCTTCCGTCCAGCCTGCTTGGGACCAAGCTAATGTCTGCTGAAGATGTTACCCATGCCTCCGTCCTGCCTGCTTGGGGCATAGCTCATGTCTCCCAAAGATGCACACTCAGACGCACACTGCCTGCTTTGGACCTAGCTCATGTCTGCTGAATAGGCATAAGGCCAGGCCTCCGTCCTCCCTGCTTGGGGCCTAGCTCATGTCTGTTGAACATGCTCAAGACCAGGCCTCCATAGGGCCTGCTTGGGGCCTAGCTCACGTCTGCTAAAGATGCCCAAGGCTAGGCCTCCGTCCTGCCTGCTTGGGGCCTAGCTCATGTCCGCTGAAGGTGCACACCCCACCCATATTCCTGCTTGAGACCTAGCTCATGCCTGCTGAATATGCACGTGGCCAGGCTTCCACCCTGCCTGCTTGGGTCCTAGCTTACGTCTGCTAAAGATGCTCACCCAAGGGCGTCATTTCACCAAAATGCCAGGGGTAGCGAAAGTGACATCACGCGCCCTTTGACCTCCACTCTCCCTCACAGACACATACTTGCACATGCACACTTACACACACACCGTCTCTCAATAAAAACACTCTCATCCGCAAGCATGTACACAACATGCATTTAAAAGCATTTTTACTTACCTCAGCTGCCATGGGATTGCACATTCACATTTTCATTATACTAATAGTGAAAGATATTTTATTATTCACTATTAGTGTAATAAATAGTCAGAAAACAAAGAGAACGGGGCCCTAACTGTCCATAAGGAGGAGCTGCCACTGTGTTCCTGGCAGTGACTTTGCCACCTTGAGCCCAGGGATCGCAAAGGCAAGGGCAAGCCAGAGGTCGCAGCTGCAACCCCTGGTGACCCCTAAATAATGTCCATGTGCTCACCCAGACCCACACTGCCTGCTTGAGACCTAGCTCATGTCTGTTGAATATGCAAAAGGCCAGCCCTCCATTCTGCCTGCTTGATACCTAGCTCATGTCTGCTGAAGATGCACACCCAGACCTACACTGCCTACTTGAGACCTAGCTCAGGTCTGCTGAAAGTGCTCACCCAGACCCACACTGCCTGCTTGAGACCTAGCTCATGTCTGCTGAAGATGCACATCCAGACCCACACTGCCTGCTTGAGACCTAGCTCATGTCTGTTGAATATGCAAAAGGCCAGCTCTCCATCCTGCCTTCTTGATACCTAGCTCATGTCTGCTGAAGATGCACACCCAGACCTACGCTGCCTACTTGAGACCTAGCTCAGGTCTGCTGAAAGTGCTCACCCAGACCCACACTGCCTGCTTGAGACCTAGCTCATGTCTGCTGAAGATGCACATCCAGACCCACACTGCCTGCGTGAGTCCTAGCTCATGTCTGCTGAAGATGCACAAGACCAAACCTCCATCCTGCCTGCTTGAGACCTACCTCACATCTGTTGATGTTGTGCATCCAGGCTTCTTCCCTACCCACTTGAGAACTAGCTTATATCTTCTGAACATGCACATTCAAGCTTCCATCCTGTATATCAGAGGCCTAGCTCACAACTGCTGGAGTCACGCACCCCTGCCTCTCACATGCCCATTGAGACCTAGCTCATGTCTTCTGAACATGCTCACCCAGGCCTCACCTCTGCCTGCTTGAGACCTAGCTCATGTGTGTTGAGGATGCACACTCAGGCCCCCATCTTGTCTAATGGAGACATAACTCACGTCTGCTGAAGTCGCGCACCCAGGCCTTCATCCTGCCTGCTTGAGACCTAGCTCATGTCTGCTGAAGATGCACAAGGCCAGGCCTCCGTCCTGCCTGCTTGATGCCTAGCTCCTGTCTGCTGAAGATGCACAAGGCTAGGCCTCCGTTCTGCCTGCTTGAGGCCTAGCTCATGTCTGCTGATTATGCACAAGGCCAGGCCTCCATCCTGCCTGCGTGAGACCTACTTCACATTTTCCGATGTCGTGCACCCAGGTCTCTTTCCTACCAGCTTGAGAACTAACTCGTATCTACTGAACATGCCACCCAGGCCACCACCTGCATGCCTGAGACCTAACTCACATCTGCTGAAGTCATGCGCCCAGGCCTAACGCCTGCCCACTAGAGAACTAGCTCATGTCTGCTGAGGATGCACAACCCAGCCCCATACTGTCTGCTTGAGACCTAGCTTACATCTGCTGAACATGCACATGCAGGCCTCCATAATGCCTGCTTGAGTTCTAGCTGATGTCTGCTGAAGATGCACACTCAAGCCTCAACCTGTCTGTTTTAGACCTAGCTCACGGCAGAGGTCTCCCTCCTGCCTGCTGCGTCCTAGCTGATGGCTTCTAAACATGCACATTGGGGCCTCCATTCTGCCTGCTTGAGTTCTAGCTGATGTCTGCTGAGTTGGCAAACCCAAGCCTCACCCTGCCTGCTTTAGTCCCAGCTAATGACATATGAAGTCCCCTACCCAGACCACTCTCTTACCTGCTTGCGTCCTAGCTGATGCCTGCTGAACATGCACATCCAGGCATCCATTCTGCTTGTCTGTTGAAGATGCACAAGCCCAGGCCTCCATCATTCCTGATTCACAGTCTAGCACACACCTGCTGAATACATGCATCTGGGCTTCTTTGTTGCGTATGTGAGACCCTAGCTCACTCCTGCTGAAGTTGTGCACTGGTGCCTCAGCCCTATGTGTTTAAACCCTAACTCAGGTCTGCTAAAACCATGCACCCAGGTCTCCTGCCTGCCTACTTCTGGACCCAGGCTGCGTCTGCTGAAAACATGCCTTCCAGCTTCATCCTCCTCACTTCAGATCCTAGACTGCATCTGCTGAAGATGCAGCTCAGCATTCTGACCTAGCTTGTGTCTGCTGAAGATGCGCGCCCAAACGTTCATGCTTCCTGTTGAACACTCTAGCTCACACCTGCTGAAGATGTGCACCCACACCTCCTCCTTGCCTATTTGAAACACTAGTAATCACCTACGCCTCCACACCACCATCTTTAGACTCTATCTCGTGTCTGTTGAATACATGCACCTGGGCTCCTGCCTGCCCACTTCAGGCCCTAGCTCATGTCTGGTCCCCACATGCACCTGAGGGCTCCTGCCTGCCCATGTCAGACCCTAACTCATGTCTGCTGTTCACATGCACCAGGGCTCCTGCCTGCCTATATTAGACCCTAGCTTATGTCTGCTGATGACATGCACCAGGGCTCCTGCCTGCCTATATCAGACCTTAACTCATGACTGCCGGTGACGTGCACCTGGGCTTCTGCTTGTCCAGTTCAGACCGTAGTCCATGTCTGCTGATGACATGCACCCGGGGCTTCTGGCTGGCTATTTTAGACCTTAGCTCATGTCTGCTGATGATGTGCACTGGGAGTTCCTGCCTTCATGTGTGGTGAAGATAGGTACATGGGCCTCCTTTCAGCACACTTGGGACTACAGTTTAGGGATGCTGAAAAGGCACACCAGGGAGCTCGCCACCGCTTGAGAGCTAGCACCCCACACATGCTCCACTGAAACTAGAAGAGGCACATAAGATGGACCTATTGGTGCCTGCTTGGCTGGCAACCCAACAAATCTCTGGCCACAGTGGTTAGGCTGTAGGCTCACCAATGGAACAATGACCGCTGAAGGTACATTTTGAACTGGTCAAAATTAGGATCCATTTACAGCAGAACATCAGGTCAAATCTCCACACACACATATGTAAGAGAATTGAAAGTGACATATACTCCGAAACAGTAAGGATGCGTTGAAACTTGTAAGTAAGTAGAATCCTTTCCCGGACGCTCCCTATTCTTTGAACCTGCACACAAATACAGAACGCACACCTATTATGGTTTGGCTGGCCGTACAAAAACCCACTTCAGGATCGATTTTTACCATCAGGACCACAAGGACTTTGGCTTGGTACTAATCTACATGTTTGGCGAAAGTGTCAGACCCTTGACACCTAGGACATTATGTGATTGCTACACCTACATTGTTATTAGACTAAAAGGCCTTTGACTTGGTACTGTTCTACATGTTTGACAAAAGTGAGAGACAATTTACACCTAGGATTTTACGTGACAGCTACATCTACACTGTTATTAGCCTTGAAACACGTGCTGGCCGCCAAGAACCTGTTTGTAACAACAATAAAAGGATCCACTTACTTACAAGTTTCAACGCATCCTTACTGTTTTGAAGTATATGTGACTTTCAATTCTCTTACATATGTCTGTGCGAAGGGTATCCATTGTATAATTATTCATATTGGTTGTGAACCAATACGAGATGAAGCTCTGGTAGTAGAGCCTCTCTCACCTTTAGCCCCCTCTCTATAATCCATTTATTGTTACGCAGTCACGTATCACCAACCATCACCGACAAGGGTAAGTCTTCTTTGAAGATGCTTATTTGGGGTTTTACCCTGGAGAGAAGTTTTCTGCTGGATAGGCCCTGGAAACCCACCAGGTAGGGCGGCACAACTTGTGAGGGCTAAAATGTAATGGTTCCAGACATCCATGACCTCACCATTATATTAGTATTTCAACATGGCTGTCATGCTTTGAAAGTTACATTATCAACACTTTTCACCACGGCTCTGCTTCTAGTAGCAGCACTTGTCAATAAACCTGTTGTACCTTTAGTAGAATAACACCAACACTTCTCAGCAGGACATCTGCACCTGTAACAGTGATTGTAAGCACTTCTTAAGAAGGATGCTACTCCTGGGATGCACCTCACCAGAGTGACTCAGTAGGATTAATATCTCTAAAACTCTTATTGATAATTAGCATTGGTATAGCACGTCTCCTACAGAGGAAAGATCGAGACCGGGATATAAGAGTTGGCCTGGCCAGGATTTCAACTACTCTGGAGAAATTGGAGTAATTTTGGTAATTCCACCTTAGGGCATGATTTAGATATTGGCGGATGTGTTACTCCATCACACTGACAGATATCCCGTCCGCCGAAATCTAAATCCCATAGGATATAATGGGATTTAGATTTTGGCAGACGCAATATCCGTCACATTTATGATGGAGTAACACGTCCGTCAATATTGAAAACAGGCCCTTAGTCTTTGATGCGGAATTACCAATAATAACGCAACTACTCCTGCTCACATAATTGAAAGTAATATGGAGGAAATAAATCCTACCCCAGGACCACATTTAGTGAATGCGAGTGGCTGCTCATGTTCGGTATTCATGTTCTGCTGCATTTAGTGCTAGGTTTTAGTGCAAAATGCATCCTTGCATCCATAATTGATGTAAGGGGGCATTTTGCACTAATACTGCTGAATGTTCAACATAAGTTGAGGGACAACAGTACCCCAAGAGAATATTTAGCGAGCGCTAGCAGCTGCTCACACTCTCGGTTCATATTATGTTACATTTAGCATTATTTATTTGCACAAAATGCATTCTCATGCCCACTTTGGATGCAGGGTGTCATTTTTGCGCTAAGAAATTTTGTTAAACATATAATTACTCTTGTCGCCTAATTATACATAATCCGTGTAATTATGCAGACTTCTTAAGTAATTTTATGCGATTGCGCTTCACTGAATTACTCAGGTTACGCCCACCCCTAGATTAGAGCAGACTTGTCGGAAGTTAGTTCAAGGCCTAGGGCTAAAGTTTAAATGTGGCCTTCCAGATGCTTCTTTTGTTTTTGCCAGACACTCTAAGCACTGTTACTCAGGATTTAAAAATGTTCTAGCGGGAAAGAGGGAATATCGAACATGGCACCATCTAGCGGTCTGATCACGTAAGCTGCTTCATTATTAATGAAAAGGGCAAGATTGTATGCAATTAAAAATCTATAAATACATGCTGCTGAAGGGCAGTGGGTCTTAAAATAGATGGAGCTAGGGCATAATGCACCCTTTTCTTCCCAACCCTTTAAACTGCCACATCACACTGACTACTAGAGGTAACCCACCCATACAGCTTTAAATTTGCATAGCATTTTTTTTGCACTACATGTAATTCAGTTTATGCACTACTGTTGTTTTGTAACTCAGAACTAGAAGTTGGAAAGCAGCAACTGTTTAGAATGTTATAATCTCATGCAATCGGTGGGTGGGGTGGTCAGGGCAATACACTGCTTGGCATCACAGCACCGATTATGGTACACACAGTTCAATATTACAGTCACTTAACATTCTTCTCCACCGTTGGCAGAGGCATAAGTTTGTTTAGGGGTGCTCAAAATGGTGCCCAGTTTCTCTAAGGTTTATTATCACTCCAGAGCGCAGAGGCATCCCACAGACCTGAGAAGAAGATGTAATCAAGGGAAGGAGATGAGTACACTGCTAATGGGAAGAAGATAGAACTAAACTGGCAGCAATAACAGAGTGAGTGAGTGGTGGAAAAGTAATGTGCTGAAACAGTCGTGCTGGCCTCAAGGGTCCAAAGATGCTGATGAAGTAGGATCTCATGCAATGCTTGGTTAGTCTTAGACAGGACTTTTATTAGTCTTCGGCAGATGGGCTGAAGTAGCTGGCAACTTACCAGAGCATGGATATCTCAGCAATCAAAAGAGATATGCAGTACTTCAATTCCAGCACTGACGCAACAGAGCAACCAATGCGATCCATGACTGAGGTGGTTAAGCTGGCAGCCACTTTCATAGTCTCCCTAGACGTTTAAATCACACCACTGACAGTCAAATGAGAGGACATAGAGAATAGGTCCAGAAGGGATAATATAAGGCTTAAAGCCTAATGGAGGAGGTGGAAGGTGAAGTATAGTTTCTTGCTCATGGTCCTTGTCTGAGAGATCCTGTGCTAAGATCAACATTTTAATTTGGGAAGTGATAGAGCTTACTGGGTGGGCAGACATAACATGACATTAGCCAATCAGCCAAGAGATATTGTGATTAAGTTGTAATTTTTCCTGCTGAAGGGAACACCAATAGAAATACAATGACTTCCAGGGGAGTCAGGTACTTCAATATTAGGAATTGGTAGTGATAAAATTACAAAAAAATATTTTAATTTTGGGTGGATGTTACAGAATAGGACTGATACCTCATTTGCTAAAGATAATGTTTTTGAGACTGGCTTGGAAGAATCAAGAGTCAATGGTTTACACTGTGGAGGAAAAGAAATAGAGGGCTATCAAATGAGAAAGAAGAAGTTGCTCTAGGGTCTAACCAAGGCTACAATCAGAGAGGAAGGAACAGTGAGAGGGTCATTCAGCAGATAGACATTAACTGCACAGCTGTTGATATACAGATTCCACATGAGGATATAGATGGACTGCGATTCCTGAGTTAAGTGTCAAACTATAAACCCATCTTAAGGAGACAGCAAACTGGGTTTAGATACAGCTATGCCTTTGATATAGACGATGAGTTACTCAAGTAAACTGACAGGACCTGACTCTTCTTAATACATAGAAGAAAATGTTGGATATATGGTGGTTGGTCGGGGTCATGTAATGGTGGATGCATATGTCTTTATGTATTCTTTTATTTTTGTCTACAAGATCTGACATTAAGGTTGTAAGTCCTTCCATGGAGGTTTATTATTTTATTTTTGCCTACACATTCTGATATAAGGCCTTCTGTAGAGGTTTAAAGGCATTACAGAGGGGTCAAATTGACCCTACTTCGAAAGTTGTCAGGTTAGATGGGTGGAGGGAAGGGGATAAGATGTGGGCACACAGGAGACAGTTCAAATTTAGGGGGTTGTTTTTGGGGAAGGGCGGCACAGTTGGGGCAATGGTGACTGACATTTCCAGAGCAAGTGTGAGGAGTGGAAACATGGCTACACAATGCAAAACATCAAAGAACTTTGATGTTCAGCTAAAATCCATGAATGTAAGGCGACAGACCTCACCACATAAAAGGGGATACACTATGAAACCACTTGGATTCTTAATGGCCAGACACCATTTTCTTAAAAAAACATGCATTTACTTTGCTATGACCATATCAGAAAGAAGCATTGCCTATGCACTGTGGCGACCTCCCCGTTAGGAGTTAGGCAGACGGATGCTTCTGTCCAAACTCATAATCAACCCCAAAGTATTATAGCTAAAGCATAATATTAATGTTAAAAATAAAAATATTGTAGACATAAACATAATTTAAACAAACTAAAAAATCACAACAATAAATTATACTCAATAATAAACCTATACATCTAATATGTCTTCTTCACATCAGAGTGCACCAAACACCAACTTTTAACAAAATCAGAACTGAAGTAGAGAAAACATTCAAAATGTAGGTAAAAATGTTCAACTCTTGTGTAAAAATGTGCATGCAAAGATTAATATGTAATATATTTTAAACTAATTCATTTATAATTTTTATATTCTAAAACACACAGATAAAATGTTGGAAACAGCAACACATGTGAAATTCCAAAGTAGGGCACTGTTAGAAATGGGGTCTCTAGTTGGCAGTCGGTTTGCACCCTGTCCAAGTAGGGACCCTCACTCTAGTTAGGATAAGGGAGATACCTGCTCAGATAACCCCTGCTCACCCGCTTGGCAGCTTGGCACAAGCAGTCAGGCTTATCTCAGAAGCAATGTGTGAAGCATTTGCACATAACACACAGTAACACAGTGAAAAACACTACAAAAGGACACTACACCAGTTTTAGAAAAATAGACAATATTTATCTATATAAAACAAGACCAAAATCAGAACAATCCAACATACAGTAACAAAGATATGAATTTTACAAGAATTAACTTAAAAATACAGTTCCTGATCATCTGGGGCTATCACGGCATCGTGAACAACAAATCCAACAGTTCAGGCCGGCCGCGGCATCGCGTGCCAGCTACGGTGTTAGGAAGACCCACAAACAGTACCTTGGAAATGCAGGGCATCATGATCCTCGCGATGAGGTCTGGAGAGCGGTGTCACTGGCGTCCTGTTGTTGGATCCGGAGGTCAGCGCGGGGGTCGATGGGCCCTTGAAGTCACATGCGTTACAGATCGAACTCCAGGCTGTTGAATTCAGGAGCGCTGGCGTGGATGGCATCGGGCTGTGGTGCGAATTGGGACAATGTGACCTGTGGTGCCCACAGGTCACAGTGTAGGCAGCGGCTCAGTGACGCATCCAGCGGCGTTGTTGAGACCAGGGCTGCGGTGTGAAGCAGGACAGTGTGACGTTTGGTGTCACCAGGTCACGGTGCAGGTGGCGGCATAGTTGTTGCTGAAGCGCTATCGTCGGTAGGCCCAAGTCGGCGGTGCGGCGTGGGCCGGGCTCCCTGCGGCGTCCACAGGTCGCGGTGCAGACAGGGACGCCTGGTGATGACACTGGAGTCGATGGTGCTGGCGTCAGTGGGCTAGGGCTGCGGTGAGGGATGGGACAGTGCTTTGTGTACCTCACGAGCGGTGTCCACAGGCCAATGTGCTGGCAGCGGCGCCGGTGCCAGAAGGAGTGTCGTCGTCGGGGATGCCCAGGCTGTGGTGTGAGCAAGGCGATGCCAGAATGTGAGGCAAACAGGTCATTGTGTAAGCAGCGGCTCGGTGGCAGTGTCAGATGGCAATGTCTGTGAGACCAGGGTTGCGGTGCGAAGCGGGGCAGTGAGGCTCCGTGCGGCGTCTGCAGGTCACGGTGCAGGCCAGCTATGTTGTTGACGGCGTTGCAGTGGTTTTTCTTCTTGAACAGCACAAAACACACAGTTCCCAGTGCTGTAGGTAGATGAAACTGAAGTCTTTGGTGGCCCTGAGACTTTCAACAGGAAACAAGTTCTACTCCAAGCCCTTGGAGAACACTCTCAAGCAGGATACACAGCAAAGTTCACCCTTTGCTCTCTTTTAAGGCAGAAGCAGCAACTGCAGGCAAACCCAGCAAAGCAACACAGCAAAGCACGGTACTCCTCCTCCTCCAACTCTTCTCCTTGGCAGAGGTTCATCTTGATCCAGAAAGATTCCAAAAGTCTGGGGGTTTGGGTCCACTACTTATACCCCTTTCTGCCTTTGAAGTAGGTATACTTCAAAGGAAAGTCTCTGTTGACCACAAGATCCTGTCTTGCCCAGGCCTGGCCCCAGATACACTCCAGGGGGTTGGAGTCTGCTTTGTGTGAGGGCAGACACAGCCCTTTCAGGTGTAAGTGACTACTCATCCTTCCACTCTAGCCCAGACGGCGCATCTGTCTAGAGGGAATTCACAACAGCCCAACTGTCAGTCTGACCCAGGCGTGGAATACACAAACATGCAGAGGCACAAAATGGTTTAAGGAAGAAAATGCCCACTTTCTAAAAGTGGCATTTTCAAACAAAAAGTTTAAAAAACACCTTTACCAAAAGATGTATTTTTAAATTGTGAGTCCTGAGACCCCACACGCCACTTCTCTATATGCTCTCAAAGGGAAACTGTACTTTAGGAATAATTAAAGGCAACCCCCATGTTAACCTATGAGAGAGATAGGCCTTGCAACAGTGAAAACCGAATTTGGCAGTATTTCACTATTAGGACATGTAAAACACATCAGTACAGTTCTACCTTTAACATACACTGCACCCTGCCCCTGGGACTACCTAGGGGCTACCTTAGGGGTGCATTACATGTAGTGAAAGGGAAGGTTTGGTCCTGGCAAGTGGTACAATTGCCAGGTTGAATTGGCAGTGCAGGACTGCACACACAGACAGTGTGGTAGCAGGTCTGAGACATGTTTACTTGGCTACTTATGTGGGTGGGACAATCAGTGCTGCAGGCCCACTAGTAGCATTTGATTTACCAGCCCTAGGCACCTCTAGTGCACTTTACTAGGGTTTTACTAGTAAATCAAATATGCCAATCATGGACAAACCAATCACCAATACAATTTACACAGGGAGCTCTTGCACTTTAGCACTGTTCGGCAGTAGTAAAGTGCGCAGAGACAATAAACCAGAAAAAACAGATCTGAAAAAAACAGGAGGAAGAAAGCAAAAAGTTTGTCAATAACCCTGCAAAAAGGGCCATTTCCATCAGGCACTGTTATTAAGTTATAGGGGGTATACCTAAAGTAAAGAGAGCACCTCCTCTGGAAAAGCACACTGAATGTGCACCAAATATTACACTAGCACATGCGTACTCAAAAACATTCCATCAGGGGCTGAAATACACAGTCTGGGGAATCACCAAAGGCCGCAACGATGACAGGTGGGGGTGGGGTTATGGGTGGAGGGTGTGGCTGGGGGCAGGGTGATTCAGGGGCTGGGCTAAGCCGGGAAGGACATGGAATGGTGGGGAATTTGGGGACAAATTCTACCATGTGAGTAAAACCATGCATGGCATTCACAAATTACTTCTTTAAATAAACTATTCAAAAGATTGAGAGAATGCTGCATTTTGAAATAAACATGTGGATATGTTTGAAATGTAACCATTTCACATGATGCTCTACTAATTTCTAGAAAATGTGCACCTTGTGGTATAAATCACACACACTGTGTTAAGGATGTCAAGCTCTGTCAATAGAAAGTACATTCAACACAACACTTTTAAAAATGTATTTTATTCTCATAAAAGAGTATCATTCAGATTAGGTACCAGTGGCACTGTCGGAAAAATATCGATTAAATTGATTTTCAAAAAGACAAAGGTGGAAAGTAGCTAAAATTTAACTAGTTCCTTCATATCACATATGGATGGATTAAGTGAAGAAGACATACAGAGTGTCTCTAGTGTGCAGGAGTTGCAGTGCAAGTCTTCCAATCTTGTTGCAGCACAAGGAGTACCACTCTGATTTGAAGGCTCCTTAGTGAATGTAGAACAGTCAGTACACAGGCACACAGAATGTAGGGAAAGTATTTTCCAAAGCACAGTGTTTAAGCTAATTTTCACTTCACCTCCGCAATTAATTTCCTGTAGGCTGGGACTTTTTCAGAAAGTACAAGTCTCAAGAGGTGACTCAGATATGCATCTGTAAGTTTATTTCTCAGTTAACTTTTTAGAGCATTTATTGTGGGAAAGGAACACTTGCATACATTTGAGGAGCCAAACATATATAGTATTTTCTGCGCCATGGTAAAAAGAAGAGGGAATTTTGCAGAGGGCACACTTTGCCAGAAATCTTCTGGTTCCTTCCTCAAGAAAGAGGACTCAAGCACAGAGCTTTATTGCATGTCAATTAGTTCCTTCTCAGCTTGTGCCCTTTTCAAACTAAGAAGTTAAACAGTGTCCAGATTCCTTGTACTAACCATCCACAGATTTTCTAAAAGTCTGAAAAGTGGAGTGAGGACTCTAAACTGAGAAAGTCACCTCTTTATATCCACAGAAAGTTCCTTCAGATAGCACACAGTTTGAGACTCATCAACATTTCTTGAGCATTTTCAATCCCCTGGGTTAAGGCCTGCAACTTAGGAAAGTGTGTGAGATCACCCTCCTCCAGGTGTTCTCTGAACAGATCAAGTTTACCTTCGAAAGAATATATGGCACTCATCATTGAAGACAGAAGTTTCTGTCTACCTTGAAGTGCCAGATTGAGAGTGTTGAAATATGAGAAAATATCACACAGACAATTGAGCATGATGAGCCATTGCAAGTCAAAAAGTTCTGAGAAGGACTGTCCTTGACTGATTAAAAACTGTTCAATTTCTGGAAGCAAAGCAATGAACCTTTCTAAAACTCTACCTTTGCACAACCACCTTACATCGGTATGTAACAACAGGTCTGCATATTCAGTTTCTGCATCCTGCAACAATGATCTCAAAAGTCTGTGGTTGAGTGCTTTTCCTTGAATAAAATGAACAATTCTTACTACTTGCTTCATAACATCATTCAGTTGTTCTTGTTTTATTTTTGTGCACAATGCTTCCTGATGGATTAAATCATGATAATCAATGAAAGTGGATGATGGCAGCTTTTTCCTTAACAGAGATACAAAGCTCCTCTCCTGCCCATTCATGGAGGGGGCCCCACCTGTAGTGATACTTACAAGATTGTTAAATGTCAGGTGATGTGTTTCGAAGAAATTGCACATGCTGTTCAATACATCCTCTCCTCTTGTGTGACCATGTAATGGCATAAGGCAGAGGAGCTCTTCCTTTGGGATGATTTCTTGTTCCAAATACCTCACCCAAAACATTAATTGAGCCACATCACTTACATTTGTTGACTCATCAACATTAGTTCTAAAGAAAGGGGACACTGACTGCATTAATGACCTGTTCTAGAACACCGTCACCCATTTACTCAATTCCACATGTGCATGTGGAATCAGACACTTGTAATGCCCCTATTTCCTTCATAACATTAGATTTATTAGACTAGTTAGAAAATAAAATGTCTGTTGTAGAGATAACACATTTCTTAACCAGCTCTGGCTCTGTAAACAGTCTTTTATGTTTTGCAAGCAAGTAGCATATTTGGAAAGAGGCCTCAGTTACAGCCTCAGATTCTTTCATCTGACACAGAAATAACTTTTGCTGGAATAATAGGGCTTGCATCAGTGATGCCACTTTCGCAGAACGTAGTTTTGAGGACGTTGGTAAGTTTTCTATGAAGTTAGAATGCCGTGTTTTGTAGTGCCGCTCTAGGTTATATCTTTTGAGGACATTAACCTTTTCTTTGCAAAGGAGACAAGTAGCTTTATCTTTTGGACATTTCACAAAAAGATATTCTCCTTCTCACAAAGCCTGGAACACCCTGTGTTCACTCTATATGGATCTGGGTCTTTTGCAAGACTTTGGCCCTCATTATGACATTGGCAGGAAATTCTGAATCACGCCGCAGTGACTGCCGGCAACATACCACTGCGGAGGCGAACATCCGTCCGCCAGATTATGACACATACACACAAAACCAACAGAAAACAGTCACAACCACAAATCCGCCAGACCCACTGAACGTGATAAACTGTCGGAACTACCACCCATACCGTTACGCTACCAATACCACGCCCTGTAAATAATGACCCACGAATCACCACAGTGGACATTCAAAGGCGGTAAACTATTGGCAGTGAACGCCTCCGCAGCGGATAAGGCCTCCCAAATACAAAACAAGCCAACAATGGCCGGAACAAAAAACCCACACCTGACACAAATATACACACCCCACACACCTACCAACAGCAGTATAAAACACACACACACATCACCCACAATCCTTTGCTCACATGATAAGACAGCTACACTTTGCGACGCTAATACAAAAGAGAACTGCACACACATATCACAACTACCTATTCATCCCACACGCACCACACATCACACACCCCACCACATCACACATCACGCTCTGCGCAATCTACATACACCACACAACACCCACGTCCCCACAAAGTCACCCCCGTTTCCCCGATGAGGAGTTGGGGGTCATGGTTGAGGAAATAGGGTAGAGCCACAGGTGTTTGGAGCACAGGTCCAGCAGATATCCATTGCCAGGAAGATGGAGCTATGCGAAGGACAGTGGACAGTGTGAACTCCGTGAGACTACATCCACGCACGAGGGATGACATAAGGAAGAGTTGGAACGACCTACGGGGAAGGTGCGTTCCATTGCAGCAAGGCACCAGCTCGCCACCAGGAGGACTGGCTCTGCACCCCCACCTCCTCCCCCACAGCTGAAAGCATGGGAGGAACAAGTCTTGGCAATCCTGCATCCTGAGGGACTCACTCAAGTACCCGAAGGACTGGACACTGGTGAGTCAACATTTACTACCTATCAGCCCCCACCACCACAATTAACAAACCTAAATGCCAAGCCCTGCATGCACATCCCTTCCAGCCCTGCATGTACACCCACCGCCAATGCATGCACAGCATGGAGAACTAAGAATCCCACAATCCATCACCATGCACAAACAAAGGTGGCAAGGCAACAGCAATAGTATATGGGATAGGGGAAGCTAGTGATGCAGAATATGTCACAGACATGTTGCATAATACACCACTTACATCCCCACAGGTGCCCCAGCCAATCTCAGCGGTGAGGAGGTGCCACGGCTTCCCAGTCCTCCACCAGAAGATGCCCCCAGTGATGACAGCAACTCTTGAGCTCTGGATCTGGATGAACTCCCTGGCCCATCACGCCCCACTGGTCAGTCGGCTACCCCAGCCCACACCCAGTCCACCACAGAGCCTCCCCCCTCAGAATCCAACACCACAGCAGCCACCCAAAGTCCCCATACCTCTGTCCCCAGGACATGTCAATCATTAGTGTGCCCACCTGTACAGGGACCCCAGTCCACACCTCACAGGCAAGACGATGAGGATCCCTGAGTCAGTGGCAGTGGGCACACCGTTCAGGGGACACAGGCACAGGGGGCCAGGGACAGTCGGAGGACAGCTGTGCGCCAGGGGAAGGACAGGCCCAGGGAACCAAATGCCCAGGAGGCACTCACAAATGTCCTGGAGGCTTACCAACAATCCCAGGACAAGATTTTGTCAGGTGATAAACATCATGCAGGAGAACCAGCGGCTGCAGGGGGAACACTACCAGAAGATCAAGCAAGATTTGCAGGCCCTGAACACCACCATGGTCTCCATTGCAGGGGTGCTGGGTGATATGGCCAATATCATGAGTGACTACACAGTACACCAGCGGGCCCCTTCCACTAGCCAGTGTACTGACCAGCTCTCCACATCTGCTGCAGCTAGTGGACAGGAGGGCCCGCCACAGGACCCACAGGCCACGAGCACCCCTCCCCCTGCAGAAGGTGAACCACCCCGCAAACGGTTCCTGCGACCCAGACAGACACCAGAGACAGTTGCCAAGACCACCGCCAGGAAAAGAGCCCTTCCTGAATGTCCCCCTTGTGTTCCAATGTGTCATCTTGTCCACTTTGAACTGTCATTGCTCCCCTTCCTATGGCCCCTTGGACACTGGATCTGTCCTACAAATAGACTGGCCCACTACACTGGACTATTCCCAACCATCACCCCACTCTATTGCACTTTGCATTGTATACAATTTTTATTAAACACCCTTGGACACAACTTGAGTAATAGTGCTTTATCTGAAGGTAATGTACAATGTGATGAACTGTAATGAACTGCATGATCCTGTGTAAATGTCCAGTAATATGTTGATCCATTCTACAAATGTGTCTCAGCAGTCTGTACACATTACAGCATTACACTGTTGTAACCACAGCAACATCTGCAAAAAGGGAAGGCATAGGTGACAGTCAGGTGGGATGCAAAGGTAATGACTAGCATTATGCGACAGCCACACAGCACAACACTGAAATGGAGTTATTTTTAAACCAACAGACTCACCTGAGTGTCATTGGAAGTACTGCTGGATCACGTGTCCTGTTGTACACATCCTTCTCTTCTTCCTCCTCCTCACTGTCCTCAGTGTCCACTGCTGCCACAGCTGCATTGTCACCCCCCTCCTCCTGCAGATAGGGCACAATCCGTCTGAAGGCCAAATTGCGCACCATGCAGCACACAACAACAATCCTGCAGACCTTCTCAGGGGAGTAGCAGAGGGATCCACCTGTCAGATGGAGGCACCTGAACTTGGCCTTCAGGAGACCGAAGGTCCGTTCAACAATCCTCCTGGTACGCCCATGAGCATCATTTCACCTATTTTCAGCCCTGTTCTCGTATTCCTAGCAGGGGTCCGGAGGCAGGACAGGCTTGGGTAGCCGGAACCACCTGCAAGAAGTGAGGGACACACATTAGCCCTGCACAATGGCATGGGGTATGACTCCTGAAGGCATACACTGACATACATTGGGTGCGGATTCAAGCTCACCTATAAGCCACACTCTGTGCCTCTGTAGTTGTGCCATCAGCTGTGGGACACTGCTATTCCTCAGGACAAAAGCATCATGCACCGACCCAGCATACTTGGCAGTGACGTGGGAGATGCACTGTTCAGCAAGGCACACCAAGGGACAATAAGTGAGTGGAAACTCTTCCTATTCCTGTACACTTGTTTATTGGCACTGGGGGGGGGGGGACCAAGGCAATATGGGTCCCGTCAATTACATGTGGTATATGTCCCAGTGCCTTGACAGTCAGTAAATCATCTACCTAGGGGAATGCAATGTAGCTGCACATGTGTTTGCGCAAGGCAGACAAAACCCTTGCAAGCACAACAGAGAACATTGGCTGTGACATTCCTGCAGCCAAGGCCACGGTCACCTGGAAAGAGCCAGTTGCCAGGAAATGGAGCACTGAGAGTACCTGCACAAGAGGGGGTATTACTGTTGTGCAACCGATAGCAGGTAGCAGATCGGGCTCCAACTGTGCACCCGGCTCTGTGATTGTGGCCCTGTCCAGACGATAGGTGAGTATGATGTGCCTGTCCTCCAGTGTAGCCAAGTCCACAAGGGGTCTGTACACGGGTGCTTTCCTCCTCCTCCTATTCCTCCTCAGTGGTTGGAACCTAAGGGACCCAAAAGTAAGAAGGGAGTGACAACAGGAACTGTGAACACACTACAGCAGTGTACACAGAGCATGCCTGCGTGTTGGACATTGGGAATGTATAGATGAGTGCATTCGACTACAACGACGCACTTATAAATCTGTGCAAGTGTACTAGCATTAGAAAATGGCAACCGCCTGTCCTGTATGCAGGGACAGGTGGAAGTGACCTCACTCTGCCGGCGTTCGCATCATAATTGGAGGAGGTCTGCACTGTTGTGCAATTCCTCATTGGCTAACATGGCCCTCTATGAAGTATGGGAACCAATGATGATCAATGCCTGGACGTGACCGCCATTTTATTTCTGCCACTTCACTTGATTCCTGACTTTCCACATGACGACATCTCCACTGAGTGTGCTGCTGTGACCTGTGTCTGGAACCTGCCATGGCACGTGCAACAGGAGAAAGGGCCCCAGCCTTCACGTCAAAGGAGTTGGAGAGGCTCATGGATTGGGTCCTACCGCTGTATGGGCAGTTGTATGGGCCTCCAGACCAACAGGTGAGTACATCATGGGTACGTTGCATGCAACATGGCTGCATGTAGATGTATGAGTGTGCTAGCAGTGTGTCATTTGGAGGGTATGGCTTGTGGCAGTGTTAATGCAGGGGTACGGGTTACGTGTGTGCCTGATGAGGGGCTAATGCAGTTTGTAGGCCATATGTGTGACAGGATGGATTGTCTGGTTCATGGTGTCCCACTGTTTGTGTTTCCTGTGCAGGTCAGCGCCCATCAGAAGAAGGGGTTGTGGCGTGTCATCGCCAAGGACGTGCGGACCCTGGGGTTCTACAACAGGTGGAGCATACACTGCAGAAAACGGTGGGAGGACCTGAGATGCTGGGCCCCAAAGACCGTGGAGGCCCAGCTGGGAACGGCCTCCCAATGAGGGAGGGGTGCCCTTTGGAACCTGACCCCCTGATGGGCCGCATACTGGCGGTGGCCTACCCAGAGATGGCTGGGTGCTTGAGGGTAACAGACTCCACAAGGGGGTGAGTACAGTTGCCTAGCATGGGATTTGGGTGTAGGGTACTAGTCATGGGATGCCACAATATGCCACTTTAGACATTGCTGTGTGGTCCAGCTTAGGTTAATAGGGTGAAATGCATGTTTTTGATAGCTAGGTAGCTGCCTTTCCATGGCAGACAGGGCTTAGTTGGTCCCAGTGGGTGTGTAGCTGGCAGTGTTTGGCTCCTACCTGCTGTGGTACTTAGCCAATGGAATGCCAGTGTGGGCCATACTCAGTGTGTGATGGTGATGTGTATGCCATCTGTGCTGTTGGTGCTGTGATTGACCCTGTGCTCCCTTTCTTTCTCCCCCCTCTCTCCTTTTGTCATCCTGTCCATGTGTGCATTAGCATCATCTGGCGAGGGAGCAGGGGCACTGGCGAGTGAGGGAGCTGCAGCCCACAGGATTCAGGAGGAAGAATCCACTGACGCCAAGGGGACAGTGGGATGGAGTGTGAGGGGAGCACCATGGCGGTGACAGGAGCTGATACCACTGACTCTGATTCCTCCTCCGATGGGAGCTCCCTGGTGGTGGCGGACCCCTCTAGGACCACCCCAGCTACAGGTTTTACAGAGGTTTTGCCGCCACCCCGTACCAGCACTGCCCTCCCAGTAGCCCCCCAACGATTTGCCCGTGCCCGCTCACCCAGGAGGGTGGGCATCTCCTTCGCCCCAGGCACCTCAGACCCTGCCCCAGTCAGCCCTGCTACCCTCAGTGAGGTGGTTATTGACCTCCTGAGATCCATCTCTGTAGAGCAGTCATCCATAGTGAATGCCATCCAGGGGCTGGCATCCCAGATACAGCAATGCAATGCCTTCCTGAAGGGCATTCATAGTGACTTGGCGGTCCTACAGAGATCGTTTCAGGCTCTGGCCTCTTTACTGACGGCAGCCAGTGTCCCTGTTTCATTTGTCCCCCCTCCAACATCCACTTCCCAATCCCAGTCCCAGTCTCCTCACCCCCAACCCATCCCAGCAACACATTCAGACAAGCATGCACACAATACATCACACAAGACTTGCTCAGACAAACACAGGCAGCACACTTCAGTCCACAAGCACTCACACATCCAACAGACAGATGCACACACAACAGCATCCTCTGCCTCCACTGTCTCCCCCTCCTCCTCCTCCCTCACAGCCACATCTGCACTCACACCTGCATGCACTGCACTTCAACAGTCCCTGAACCTGCCACCTAAACAACGTTGTCCACAGTCACCACAACAGCAGACCCGCAGACCACATGCGCAGTCACCACCACCATCACCACATCATGCAGTTCACCCACATCCATGCACAC
Source organism: Pleurodeles waltl (assembly GCF_031143425.1). Classification (NCBI taxonomy): domain Eukaryota; kingdom Metazoa; phylum Chordata; class Amphibia; order Caudata; family Salamandridae; genus Pleurodeles; species Pleurodeles waltl. The sequence goes on from NC_090448.1 coordinate 1,155,794,652, forward strand.
ATCCTGTTTGTCCTCCCCCACCCTGTCTGCCCCTCATCCAAAGGCACACAAATGCTCATACTCAGACCCCCAACAGCCATCCACCTCACACATGCACACTGTCCATGCAACTGCACCTAATTCAGCACACCTCCTCCTCCTACAACCACTCCCTCTACCTCCACTCCCATCCCTCCTACTACATCCCGCCCCATTAGCCCTAAGGAGCTTTTCCTTTCCCGCCTTGACCTCTCCCCTCCCCCTCCATCCCCTATCCTGCCCATAAGAGGAAGGTCCCACCCCCCCAGCCCAGTACCTCAAGCACCCAGTCTGACACTGTACCACCCCCAAAGTCTCCAGCTGCCACTAAGAGACACATGAGTGCGACGCTGGCCCCCCGCCCCAAGGACACTCCTGTGCCTCCAAAACAGAGGGCTAAAGTGCCACCCCCTCCCAAACAGACAAACAAGACCATGGAGCCACCTCTAAAACCTAGGGCCAAGAAGACCCCTCCTAGGACAAAGGCCCCTCCCAAGACCAAGGAGGCCCCTCCCAAGGCCAAGGAGGCCCCTACAAAAACTAAGCCCAAGGAGGCCCCAACAAAAACTAAGCCCAAGGAGGCCCCTACCAAACTAAGCCCAAAGAGGCCCCTACCAAAACTGAGGCCAAGGAGCCCCCTCCAGAACCAGTGGCCAAAGACACCCCTCCAGAACCAATGGGCAAGGACCCCCCCTTCACCAGAGGGCAGGGACCCCCCTCCAGAACCAGTGGGCAAGGAGCCCCCTCCATCACCAGTGGGCAAGGAGCCCCCTCTATCACCAGAGGCCAAGGAGCCCCCTCCATCACCAGAGGGCAAGGAGCCCCCTCCAGAACCAGTGGGCAAGGAGCCCCCTCCATCACCAGAGGGTAGGGACCCCATCCAGAACCAGTGGGCAAGGAGCCCCCTCAGTAACCAGTCAGCAAGGAGCCCTCTCAGTAACCAGTGGGCAAGGGTCCCTCCAGAACCAGTCGGCAAGGAGTCCCCTAAGTAACCAGTGGGCAAGGAGCCCCCTCCAGAACCAGTGGGCTTGCAGCCCCCTCCCAATGAGAAGCACTCAACACCCCACCACCCCCTGAGGTGCCTTCCCATTTCAAACATAATGCCCCTGAACAGTGGAGTTCCGATGTTGCCAGGAGTCAAGTTGGGGCTTGGACTTTGCCCTGTGGGTATTAAAGACTTTGAACTGGCTTTTGGGCCTGCATGTACATATGCAGTTGTGTATGTTTGTTTTTTGATTTTGAATTTTCATCCAACATGATTACAGTGGTCGGAACAGAGGTATGTGTCTTGGCTTTCTTTGCTCCAGGGTACTGTTACAGTGGATTTACTGTGCAGCTGGTTCTGGGTGTGTGGTGTGTGTGTATGGTGTGTGTTGTGCGTTCGTGTGTGTGTGTCCCTCTCCTCTCCCTCTCTGCCTCCTTTGTGTGCTAGGCGGCTGTACTCACCGTTGTCGTCTTCGTCGGAGTTTGTGCTCCTGGACGACCATGGCGTGGTACAGCATCGGGAAGACTTGCAGTTCTAGTTCCATGTCGGCCGCGGACTCCTCTGTGTCCCTGTAGGTGAGTGCCTCCTTTTAAATGATGTGTTTCCGCCAGGCCTTTAGTGTCATTGCTATCGCCCCGGATATCCTGGCAGTGTGCTATGTCATAATATGGTGGGCGGATCCTTGTCTTCTGCCTGCCTGTAGGTGGCTACCGCCGTGTTCAGTGGTCGCACTGCGCTGGCTGTTGGTGTGGTACATTGGCTGTCTATTGGAGGGATCACCGCCATGGTAATTATTTTGGGTTCAATACCACTGGCCTGGCGGTAACCTGACCGCCAAAGTCACAATGACCACCTTTGTTACTGGACTGTATGCCATTTCTGTTGGGTTCCTTCTGAACACTGTTAGGAAAACAGGCTTTGTGTTGACGACTGATGGCTCGACCCCGTCTCATTACCAATGGCTCAACGTCGCCTCAGTTACAGAGCTCGATACACAAACAGTGAGGTGGCACTTGTGTGCCGGTTTTTGGGGGAACATGGTTGAAAATAAAATGTGGTGTTAAAAAATAATTAAATGTCCATATTGAGGCCCTCATACCACCATCAGGCCGCCTGTGCAGCCAGAACACCGCCGGCCCTATTAGGAGCTCACCACAGCCTTTCCGCCGGTCCTGAGGTGAACAGGGCGTTAACACCAAGGCCAGCTCGAACCGGTGCCAATGTGGCGGTGAGGCGAGTGCAGCAGCACCCATCGCACTTTCCACTGCACGTAATTCGGGCAGTGGAAAGCTCAACAGGGCTGTCTATGGGGCCCCTGCATTGCCCATGCTAAGTGTATGGGCAGTGCAGGGGCCCCCGGCACTCCCTTTCCGCCAGCCTTTGCATGGTGACGCTACCGCCATGCAAAGGCTGGCAGAAAGGGGACTCGTATTCGGGCAGATTACAAGCTTTCGCTACAGTCGTAATGTCACGGTCGGACTGCCACTTTGGTGGGTGTCTGATTGTGACTGCGACCGTGACCCACCAGGGTCATATTGAGGCCCTGAGTGTTCAATTCTCACTGTGTGTTTTGACAGTGCCCTCTTTGCACATATTTAGATATCGTCATGCATTTCAGCTTATAACTGTGGGGGTCATTTTGACCCTGGTGGTACCAGACCACCAGGGCTAAAATGAAGGAAGAACCGCCAACAGGCTGGCGGTGCTTCCTTGTGTATTACGACCGCGGCGGAAGCGCCGCGGTCACACCGCCGGGACCGGCGGTATTCCGCCACTTTAGCCCTGGTGGTGATAATCCGCCTGGACAGCGCTGCTTGCAGCGCTGCCCAGGGGATTACGAGTTCCCGACCGCCAGCCTTTTTCTGGCGGTTTGAACCGCCAGGAAAAGGCTGGCGGAACGGGGAGTCGTTGGGCCCCTGGGGGCCCCTGCACTGCCCATGCACACTGGCATGGGCAGTGCAGGGGCCCCCTGACAGGGCACCTTGCAGCTTTTCACTGTCTGCTATGCAGACAGTGAAAAGCGCGACGGGTGCAACTGCACCCGTCGCGCGGCCGCAACACCACCGGCTCCATTTGGAGCCGGCTCCCATGTGGCGGCCCACATCCCCGCTGGGCTGGCGGGGATGTCAAAATGGGCACCGCGGGAGTGCGGCCGCATTGGCGGCCGCATGGCGGTTACAACATGGCGGGCGGCGCTTGCCGCCCGCAAATGTTGTAATGAGGCCCTATATATTTCTGATTCACAAATTGTACATCTTGGAATTGCATTTCTCATGTACAGTCATCCCTACCTGAGAGCATTAGTGAAAAGAAGCAAGAACGCACACAAGCCCAACCCTTCTTTATAAAATAAATTTACAAAGCCATGGAAACCAAGATGTAAGTGGTTTTACTTAACAGTTAAACGCACAAAGTAACACAAAGCAGTGCCTTGCCTTATGTTGGAGAGGCATTAAGTGGGTGAAGTATGGGCATTCCCATACATCCACCTATGTATTTTGGTGCAAACCCATATATACTAAACTCAGTGAACATGGGTCTGTGCTAACATGGTGCATCTACCTGAAGCTGGTGTAACAAGGAGACATATTGATGTTTCTCCTTGTTGCTTCCTCTGTGCATGAGTGCTTCATTGTGCAGCACACATAAAGAGCAATAAGACTCCAAGAATAGTGTTTGTGCAGGAAGGTATGACTTCCCAACCACAAACTATTCTGACCACAATGCAGACACCCTTGCATCATGGCACAAGGGTGTCTGTGATGGCGCTAGGCCACCTGAAGTGTGCCAGCACCACATGAGAATAGAACTGCGTTATATCTTAATAGACATGGTTATTTATGTTCTCTCCCTTTGACACAATGCAGCACCCTCCCTTTCTGTGATTAGTTTAAAAAATCTACCCCAATGTAAAGAGATAAATATCCCAAATTACCCTTTTTGAGCAATGAGAAGCACTTCAACTCCTGCAAACCCCCTGCAATGGAACGTCTCCAACATACGTCTGGTGTAACTTCTTCCCCCCTAGGGCACCAGTGTTGGAATGCCCTGTCTGTGCAAAGTTAGTGCTGATCAGAGTCACCCTCAGTGTGCACATGCTGTTCTCTTCAGATGACCATGGTGTTACTGCAAGGCAGGGTCTTCATCACCATGAATGTGTACCCCTAGGGCCCATTAGCACTAGTCTCCTGAAATAGGATCTCCCAGTCGATTCAAGAGACCATGATGCTGCAATAGTTGCAACTGTCTGTTCCCACCTGCATCCACAACCCCACTAGTGTCAAAAGAGGAAGAAGTAGAAAACATCCTGGGTACTGCTGACACTGTTGCTGGTGCACAATGTCTGCAGCAAGACCTTCTGCGTATGCAATAGGGCTGGCAAATAGATTCCAGGCAGTTCTATTTTCGCGGCGCAGTCAGCACAGGGGGCTATCTGCAGGAAGACTAAGGAAGCTAGGAACATGGAACCATGTGAATAGACGAGGACTTGACTTGGGCTGAGAAGCAGGTGTAGGTTAATGAATTTTAACAAAATAAAGTAAACAACCTAGCCAGGCTAAAACTGAGATCCCTATACCAAACCAGTCCTATCTAGACCTGAGCCAGGATGATGCACTCTGGCTAGAAAGCTGCTAACTAAAAACCTGCAACCACGTTTTGAGCTTCTGCACTGCATCACGCGCTTTCTAATGTGTAACATTGCATTTTGGTGCAATGCCAGGTCTTGAGTCCCTTTTTTAGTAACATTGGACATAGTGAAGATATGTGTACATAATGTGTTCACTGCAACATAAAACAAGGAGTCTGGCAAAAATATATGTTGTCCAGCTGTGGAGACCTCAGATAATCCAAAGCCAAGATGTGGTGTTTAAGGTAAGGTGTATAGCTCAAGTGTGCATGCAAATGGCTGTCCCACCTGTGGGCATGTTGAGGTTTGTTGTATCTAGCCTAGCTAGATAAAACAGCTCTGTTAAATTCACCTCCTACAACACCTGTAGCTCCTGATATGTACATATTCGAAGAACGCATGTGATCATGCTTCAGAATGGGGCATTCAAGTATGTGGTTAATCCAAAATATATGGTTGAGCATGTAAAGTGCTAACACTGTAAAAAGCACACCTTAATGTCTTAGGAAAGATGCCCCATAGTCAGGGCCAGTGGGATTATGTGGCAGGAGAGGGCCAAATTATGCTGCAGGGTTGAGTAAATTATGCAGCAAGAACAGGCAAATTATGCAGCATAATGCAGGACATATTGTAGTAGGATTACTTAATTAGTTCATTGTTTTTAAACTTGGTAACACTTTGTGGACATTGGTTGCACTTAATTAGTACAATTTTAATACCCAAATACAGAAATGAGGAAGAAAAAGGTGACAAGTCTAGCTTTGCAAAGGGCCTTTCAGTGCGCAGTAACAGATGTTGCTGCATCTTTGGTCACTTTTGAACCGTTTGAGCTAGAAACAAAATACTTTTTTACTCAAATCTGCAGATTATGCTGCAGATGATGTAGTATGTGGCAAATGCGGCAAATCTAGAAGTATGCGAAAATCACTGAACTTGGCCTGGGGTACTACACATCCCAGACTGCTCTTGGCCCCTGGAGGCGGCCATCTTATCTGCTCAACTGCTCACACTTGTGCTGATGACAAGTGCTATATAGTGCCAGCAAGGTCATCGCTGCGCTGGATGCACATGGGCCGAGCCTGGGCAAAGCCCAGGCCAAGGGCAGGCCCATCCATGCCCGTCAGAGCCTGAAGGAGGCTGGGCTGGGCCACCCCTCTCACATTTGTTTTTGTTTTTGTTTTGTTCAATCAAACTGGCCTCATAGGCTACTGCTGCAGCTGTTATATTTTGGTGGGGGGGGTATTACTGACCCATCAGGTCCAGCTGGGGCCTATTTATTTATTGTCCATTGCAAGTGATATTGCATATGAGCAAAAGAAAGGCGGCAGAGGGCAGGGCTGGGGTAGTGAAGAACAAAAAACGTAAAAATCAAAAGCATACAGCAGATAACTGTGTGCTGACAAGGATTGATAATCTTCTAGTTGGATGCAAGGAAATAATGACCTCCTCCCCAGATAATGTTCCTGAAATTGTCCAGAGTGTCTGTTCCCCCGTAAATTTGGGGGTTAAATGCAAGAAAATTCCTGACATGTTTACAACACGAAAATTGCAGGGGCCTGCGCATGAAGGGAAGGGTGGGTCATCTTGCTCACACCACATCGTCGCGGGCGAACAAGCCGTCATTCGACTGCAGTAATGTTCTGCCTTATAGTAACCACTTCAGTCCCTTAGGAGACATTCTAGACCTACACGATGATCCTGTCACCAATACTATGGCACGTAAGACTATAGTTACAACTGTCACCCCCAATGCGGTTGAGTCCCAACATCTCTCTCACATACAAGATTTAAAGACTGAGGTGGGTGAGCTTAAATCTATGGTATCTACCTCAATCTCCATGGTCCTGAGCTCGCCCCCCACGACCGCAGCACCAACCTGCTGCCTCCTGCCTCGGTCCCCTGACCACGCTGCTGTTTGCGTGTTCGAGGCCCTCCTCCACCCGCAGGCATCCTCCTGCGCCTCATCCCTGGGGTCTAGTGGGCTCTGACTAGCTTCACTTGACCCGTGTGCCGCTTTCCGCCGTCCCGTAAGTGTTTTTCGTTTTTCTCGCTTTTTTCAGCGCCTCGCCGCCGGCGCTTCTGCCCCCTTTGTGCCCCCCTGATTGCTGTCTCCCCGATCGTATATTGTGCCATTTTGTTTTTTCTGATTGTGTGCTTTTCTTATTGTAACTGCTGTTTTTTGCTCGTTTTCAGTGTTTTTGCCCCTTGTGCGCTCCCCGTTCCCTGCCGCTGCCTCCCTGCGGCCCCGCCCCCCTCGCGCCCCCATTTGCCGCTCCCTCCCGCCTCCCAGCTGCTCCTCCCTCCCCCCTCCCTTCTTAATGGCTGGCGCTGCGCGTCCGCGCTGCTGGCGCGCCGGAGGCGCGCCAGAGGCAAGCCCGTCTGCGCCCGTCCGCGCCTGGACCGCGCCCAGCGCCACACCCCCTGGCCCTTGCGCCCCCCGCATCCGCTACTCGATCAACGAACTCCGCGCCTTCAACCCCGGCCCCTCCACTGAATGCTACCGGGCATCCCCGAAGCACACTAAAGGACCTTTTTCCTGCCGTACCTGCAACTTCTCCTGCATCAGAACGACCATTCCAACTACGAAAACATCCAACCCCAACCACCTGAACTGCATCCTCATCAACACCCGCTCCGCACGGAAACACGCCATCGAGCTCTGGGATTTGCTCGACACCACTGCTCCTGACGTGGCTTTCCTGACCGAAACCTGGTGGAACGACTCCTCGTCTCCGGACATCGCCATCGCCATACCGGACGGATACAAAATCACCAGACGAGATCGAACCAACGGAATCGGCGGTGGAATAGCCATCGCTCACAAAGCTACCCTCAAAATCCACACCCACTCAGACGACACCCTCAAGACAGCCGAACACCTCCACTTCCAGATCCACAAGGACCCCAACACGACCCTCAGAGGAACCCTCATTTACCACCCTCCAGGACCAAGACCCCCCTTCAACGACACCATCGCCGACCTTGCAAGCACCCACGCCCTCGCTTCCCCGGATTACATCCTCCTGGGAGATCTGAACTACCATCTGGAAAATGCCAACGACGTCAACACCGCGTCACTGACCTCCAACCTCCTCAACCTCGGTCTCCGCCAGCTAGTCAACACACCTACCCACATCGCCGGACACACCCTTGACCCCCTCTTCACCTCTAGCAACCACATTTCCTTCAGCCACACCTCCGAACTCCACTGGACTGACCATCACTGTGTCCATTTCACCTATAAGAAAACCACAGAGCAACACCGCATCCAGCTTCCTCCCCACCGCCGCTGGGGCAAAATCACCCAAGAACAACTGACCAACACCCTCGTCAACAACATTCCACCCGACGCAATCGACCCGAGCACAGCCGCCATCAACCTCCATCAATGGATCCTCGACTGCGCCAACACCCTTGCCCCTCTCAAGAAACCCACCACCACCCAAGGAAAGAGAAAACCAGCCTGGTTCACAGACGATCTCACCACCTCCAAAAGCAACTGCCAGAAACTCAAAAAGAAATGGATCCAAGAACGCACACCCGACAACCTCGCCGCCCTCAAAAACGCCAACCGCGAACACCACCAACGGATCCGCACCGCCAAGCGCGCCCACTTCACCGAACGCATCAACAACAACGCCCACGACTGCAAAGAACTCTTCGGCATCGTGAAGGAACTCTCCAACCCGAAAGCCAACTCCAACGACATCCCGCCCTCCCAGAAACTCTGCGAAGACCTCTCCACCTTCTTCCACCAGAAAATCACCACCATCCACGACAGCTTCATCACCGGTCCACCGCCAGACCCCACCCCCGACGTCTCCTCCCGCGACTTCCGCCTCACCGCCTGGACCCACGTGGACGAGGCAGAAACCATAGCAACCATGAACACCATCCACTCAGGCTCCCCCACGGACCCCTGCCCCCATCATGTTTTCAACTCAGCAAACGCCACCATCGCCCCCGAACTCCGCAAGATCATCAACCTCTCCTTCACTTCTGCCACCTTCCCAGACAGCTGGAAACACGCAGAAATCCAACCCCTCCTCAAAAAACCCAAGGCTGACCCCAACGACCTCAAAAACTTCCGTCCGATCTCTCTCCTCCCTTTTCCAGCGAAAGTCATCGAGAAGATCGTCAACACTCAGCTCACCCACTTCCTCGAAGACAATTCCATCCTGGACCCCTCTCAATCCGGATTCAGACGAAACCACAGCACTGAGACCGCCCTCCTCGCCGCCACAGATGACATCAGACATCAAATGGACAACGGCGAAACCTCAGCCCTCATCCTCCTCGACCTATCAGCCGCTTTTGACACCGTCTGCCACCGCACCCTACTGACCCGCCTCCAGGAAGCCGGCATCCAAGATAAAGCCCTCCACTGGATCTCATCCTTCCTCTCCGACAGAACGCAGAGAGTCCGTCTCTCCCCTTTCCGCTCCAAAGCCACCAACCTCATCTGCGGCGTCCCCCAAGGATCCTCCCTCAGCCCCACGTTGTTCAACATCTACATGGCCCCCCTCGCTCAACTGGCCCGCCAACATCATCTCAGCATCATCTCCTACGCCGACGATACCCAGCTCGTCCTCTCCCTGACCAAAGACCCGCTCACCGCCAAAACAAACCTCCACGAGGGACTAAAATCCATCGCCGATTGGATGAACGACAGTCGCCTGAAACTCAACTCCGACAAGACGGAAGTCCTCATCCTCGGACGCACTCCCTCGGCCTGGAACGACTCATGGTGGCCCTCCGTCCTCGGACCCCCACCCACCCCTGCCAGCCACGCAAGAAACCTCGGCTTCATCCTGGACTCCGCCCTCACCATGTCCAAACAGGTCAGCGCCGTCTCCTCCTCCTGTTTCAACACCCTCCGAATGCTCCGCAGAATTTTCAAGTGGATTCCAACAGAAACCAGAAAGACGGTGACCCAGGCCCTCGTCAGCAGCAGACTTGACTACGGCAACGCACTCTACACAGGCATCCCAACCAAAGACATCAAACGCCTCCAACGTATCCAAAATGCCTCCGCCCGACTGATCCTCAACATACCCCGCCGAAGTCACATCTCCCCTCACCTAAAGGAACTCCACTGGCTCCCGGTAGACAAGAGGATCACCTTCAAACTCCTGACCCACGCTCACAAGGCACTTCACAACACCGGACCCTCCTACCTCAACACCAGACTTCACTTCTACACCCCAACACGTCAACTCCGATCCGCCAACCTCGCCCTCGCCATCGTTCCCCGAATCCAGCGCAAGACATCCGGCGGCAGATCCTTCTCCTTCCTCGCCGCCAAGACCTGGAACTCTCTCCCCACATCCCTTCGCCAGACCCAGGACCTCCTCGCATTCAGAAGGCTCCTCAAGACCTGGCTCTTCGACCGATAAACCAGCAGCGCTCCCCTCCCCCCCCCCCCCCTCAGCGCCTCGAAACCCTGACGGGTACATAGCGCGCTTTATAAATACTATGATTGATTGATTGATTGATTGGTCAGGCTGATGATTCCATCAGATGTGTTGACTACCTTGGTCGGTGCTCATGGCCTTGCATCTGTTCCCCTGGTCCATTATCCGTGTTGCCTAACTTCCCTTTGCCAGTCTGCAACAAGAGTCTCACCCCCTTGTCCGGCCCAGTTAGAGTTAGTCTGGCTCCTTGTGTAGGCCAATGGCCAGCAGGTGATAGGTCAGGGAATCTTCACCAGGTTCCCAATTGTAGTGGCACGGGCATGGTTAAGGAACCAAGGGCTACATGTATGAAGCAGTTTGCACATTGCAAACAGGGAATCGGGCCGTTTGCAATGTGCAAAATGCACTTTGATATGTTCCAACCCATTTTTGCGATTCGGTAAACTATTTCCTGAATCGCAAAATGGGATTGCAAGTCGCAATTAGGAAGGGGTGTTCCCTTCCTAATTGTGACTCGTAGTCCCATGTATGATTGTTTTGTGACCGCGGTCACAAAACAATTGCAGTTAGCACCAGTGTCACACTGGTGCTAACCCATTCACAAACGGGAAGAGGTCCCCTTCCCCTTTGTGAATGTCAGTCAAAACATTTTTTTGGAGCAGGTATTGGTCCTACGGACCACTGCCTGCTCTGAAAAAATTAAACGAAAACGTCACAGATATGGTGGTCTGCTGTCTCCAGCAGGCCACCATCCCTGTGAGGGCCACCATTCCCAAGGGGGTCGCAAATTGCGACCTACCTCATGAATATTCATGAGGTGGGCATTTGCGACCCCCTTGCAAATCGTAAATAGTATCATTGACACTATGCAACATAAGGTTTTGCGACTCGCACATTGCAAGTCGCAAAACCAAACTTTGGTACATGTAACCCCAAGAGTCTATTGTCAGCTTTCTAGCCCTGAGGATAATGGTACCTCCAATTGCGTGGATGATTCTGTTGCTGACAGGCCTAAACCTACCAATACCATCTTGAGGGTCAACGTACCTAAGATACATCCTGCTGCATCTAGGGAGGGTGGAGAAGCCATTAAAAACAAGGCAATTCATTGGATACGCCACATGAGAGGTTGTCATTCTGTGATCCCTGAGGACATAATTTGGGCCGTCAGGAGACCTGATCCTGCTACACTTTATGACATGATTGAGTTGAAATTCAGGGACAATCTGGTGGCTTTAGATGTTTGAACATGTCCACCAAGGTATTCTTGCATCTAGTTTAAATACTCTAGGCTCTCTACACACCATAACGCTCGACTTATCCCTTGCCCGGGGGTAGTTCAGCAGGTTTAAATGATAATGACTGACTAAGTGATTCATCTGAGATCGCTTCAGTTTATTCACTTTTTGTTCCTGCATGATGTAGCTGGTTCTGGCACAAGTGCTTTTTCTGTTCCGGTCCATTAGTCCCTTTACTTCTTATAGCTCTTGCCAAGCATCTCAAAACCAGTTAGTTAACTGTCCAGTCAATGGTGCTACTATTGAATCTATGTTGCACCCGGTATCTCATAACAATGATGTACGTCTTGTCTCTTGGAATGTGGAAGGCTTAACATCTACTGCCTCCCTGCCAGCTTTTAATCAATTTGTTGAGGGTTATGATATCTGCCTTTTTCAGGAAACATGGGCAGTGGATCCGCTTTTTTGGTCTGGTTTCCTGAAATTCTATATTACAGCACTTCCTAGCAAGAGGGGTAGACCCTCTGGTGGTTTAACTACGTGGGTCAGAACAACATTAAACCGTTGTATATCACAGTTACCCACTGACTCACCTGACATACTGGGTATTCAGTTATCATTTGGGCCGAAGTCCAGAGTAATCATTATTAATATTTGTGCAAGAGGGGTTGGGGGGGCCTGTGCTCTGGTACTCTCCTTGTGTTGGAAGCGTGTCTTAGGCAGTGCCCTCGGTATCTCAAAATCTTTGTAGCAGGTGACTTCAATGTCACTTTTGAGCCTTAAGACTGGGATGATATTGGCTCCATGTATGAGGAGGATCGGATGTAGTCTGTTCCATCTTTAGACATCCCTCCCATCAATAGGTGGTTGCAAGTAGCTATGCAGTTAAAAGCTATGGAATTTGGGCTTAGGGCACTTAATGGTAGAACTAAATCAGATGCTAAGGGCTGTCATACGTATAATAAGATTAATGACACAAGAATAATTTATTACTGCTTAGTTGATTTGAGATTGTGGTCCTTGGTCATCGATATGATAGTTATTGAGAGGATAGAGGGTGATCATAACCCACTTTCTGTCCAAATGCTTGCCGTATGTAACCAATTGTCTATGTCTAGCATTCTCATTATACCACTAACGGACATCAGTTTGACCAACGACAAAAGACATTTGAAGTGGCATCAGCTAGCAGCCCGGCCCGATATTTTAAGTTCTATGAGCGTTGTTTTGAGGTCTTGGTTGGCACAATTAGAGGCGGGCTCCACAATTAATAACACACAACTGATTACATTTCATGTTCTTTGTTTGGAAAGTATAGCAGCCCATCTCATGGTAGACAGTAATTTTGGTGGCACAAGATTCAAAGGAAAGCCCCTGTTGGACTTCAAATAAATTACTAGTTAATGCTATTAAAATCAAGGATATACCCTCGTGTACAGACCCCCTAGTGGACTTGGCTACACTGGAGGGCAGGCACATAATACTCACCTATAGACTGGACAGGGCCACAATCTCAGAGCTGTGTGCCCAATTGGAGCCTGACCTGATATCTGCTATCTGTCATCCCACTGTAATCGCCCCTCTGTGCAAGTGCTATCCGTTCTCCATTTCCTGGCAACTGGTTCTTTCCAAGTGACAGTGGGCTTGGCAGCAGGAATGTCACAGCCAATGTTCTCAATAGTGCTGACAAGAGTGTTGTCTGCCCTGATAAAAACACATGTGCTGCTACATTGCATTCCCCCAGTTTGAGGATTTGGCCACTGTGAAGGCTGAGTTTTATGCAATGGGACATATCCCTAATATAATTGGGGCAATGGACGGAACACATATTGCATTCCCCCCCGGCCCCCTCCACCCCCTGCCAGAATGAACAGGTGTTCAGGAATCGTTAGAGTTTCCACTCCATGAATGTGCAGATGGTGTGCTTGGCGGACCAGTATATCTCCCACGTCAATGCTACGTATCCAGGGTTGGTGCATGATGCCTTTGTCCTAAGGAGTAGCAGCATCCCAGATGTGATGGCCCAACTACAGAGGCACAGGGTGTGGCTAATAGGTGAGCCCTGGTTCCCACCCAGTGTATGTTGGTGTATGGTGTTGGCCATATGGGATAGTGTGTGTCTAAATGATGTCCCTGGATATTTGCAGGTGACTCTGGTTACCCAAGCCTATCATGGCTGCTGACCCCTGTGAGGAATGCCAGGACAAGGCCAGAAGAACGTTATAATGAGGCACATGGGCGAACCAGAAGGATCATTGAAAGGACGTTTGGCCTCCTGAAGGCCAGGTTCCAGTGCCTCCATCTAACAGGTGGATCCCTGTGCTACTCACCCAAGAAGGTCTGCCAGATAGTGGTGGCATGCTGCATGTTGCACAGCATGGCCCTCAGACGCCATGATCCTGTTCTGCAGGAGGAGGAGACTGGAGATGCCCCTGTGGCAGCAGTGGACCCTGTGGACAGTGAGGATGAGGATGTGGACAACAGAACATCTGTAATCCGTCAGTACTTCCAATGACACACAGGTGAGACAGTGCAACTTTACATTTCAATGACTTTGGTTGTATTCTGTGTGGCACTGGCATGCTGGTATTTCCCACTTCTATGCCCACTTACTGTTCCTTCTGGCTATTCATTTTGCAGATGTTGGTGATTTGACATATACTCCTGGTGTGACCACAACAGCCAGCTACAGGTCATTAATTCTATGCTCATTCTATGTACAGTTCATTTGCAATGTTTGTACCTGTTACAATGAATACATATTTTAAATACATGACATACTCCAAATTGATTTTTATCAAAGGGTGTTTATTATAGTGCTAATATATAGAGGGGCAAGTGCAATAGGATGGGGTGATGATGGAGGAAAGTCCAGGGAATTGTTCAAGTCTGTTTGTAGCACAGATGCATTTTCCAAGGGGACATAGGAAGGGGAGCAATGGCAGTTCTAGGTGGACAGGGTGACTGAGTGGGACACAAGGGAGACAGTCAGGAGAGTCTCATTTCCTGGTGGGGGTATTGGAAAGTGTCTCTGGCTTCTGTCTGGATCGCAGGGAGTTGTTTTGTCTGTGGGTGTCTATTGTGAGCGCGGCCGTATGGCCCCCCACACACAATATAATCAATGCCCAGTGAGGTAGTGGTCCCTGGCGCTGCAGAGGGTCCGAAACAGACCCCCTATTTCTTTTTAAATTTCCCAGGGGGATGTGATGGTCCCTGGGGCAGTGGGAGGGCATCATGGCACCCGTACATCATTTCATTTTGTGCCCCGGGGAGGTTGGGGTACCCCGGGGCTGGAGGATGGGCAGGCATCTCCCCGTCATATATAAATCAATGCCCCGGGACCTGGCCCACCCAGGAGCTCTACTAAAAAGAAGGGTGGGAGCCCACGCTTCATTTAAAAATAAAATTCTCTGGATTCAGGGATACGCTGTGAATAGCGGCGAAAATTTTAAAAATGCTTTTTAGCTCTGGGGGGGGTTCCTCTGGGACCTCAGCACCAGAGCTAAGGGGTCAGGGTTTATCTACCCTGGCCCCTTTTTGTTTTTTTATGTTTTGAGTCCAAAGATGGCTTCAAGCCAGGAATCAGAGTAGTGCATTGCCCTGCACAAACTTATCATTATTCTGGATGTGCTCACGGCCACAGATATACAAATTTAGATTCCCTTAAATTTCTCTAAAACTACTATACAGATTTACTCCAAATAAGCGAAAGTGTAATCTCTGTACAGAAAGCTAGCTTTCTGCTAAATTTGGTGTAATTCCCTCCAGCGGTTCGGGCTGTAGACGTGTTTAAAGGTCCTATCGGAATTAACATGGGAAACACGATTTTTTTCAGCCCCCGCTTTTTCTTGGCCCCCGCTCAACTGAGCACCCCAAAACTTTCCATGTGCAACAAAAATCACTGGAACACTTTTGTTTGGGATCATTTCGTAAAGATTTGTCAAACTGTGACAAAGATATAGGAAAGTCAAAAAACACTTTTTCTATGGAAACATGGTTCTAACTATAACTACCCAGTGCGACCGTTACTAGGTACTATATGTATATAAGAAGGACACACTCAGACTCTCCTGCATGATGAAGTTTATTGGCCTCTCCCAATGTATTTTGGCCATCACCTTTCTCACAGACAACACACACAGATATATATATTTATTTATATATATATATATATATATATATATATATATATATATATATATATATATATATATGGAAAATAAAACTATGACTTACAGTCAAAAGCCAACTAAAATACAATTACTCAAATACTAAAACACTACCAACCAAATATATCAAATATATGAACCCAATAACACATAAATTATGTTTAATTCAATAAAAAAACAGAAAAATTACACACTAAAATAAAAATAAAAAGTTAAATAGTTTAAAAATCCTCTATCCACCTAAACCATCAAAATAACTCATAATCCAGAAACAATATATATTCCATATTTATTACCACACATATGAATAAGCACACCTATTGTAATATTAACATAATCTACGATAAATACCACAATATTTTGCATACTATAATTTTGACATCGATATTAGTGAATACCTGACAGATGTACACGTTATGTGTCACAATAGTTTTGCAATCACAGCATTTTACCACAATATTGTGCTCAAATGATAAATTCAACTTGTTATCCAGGTACCATACTGTTGTGACAGTTGCTGGTGTGGTTCCTGGTTTGACGTTGGTGTAGTTGCAGTTCTAGTTCCTGCTGTGGTTGCACCTGTGCTTGATGCTGTGGTGGCAGTTGTGGTCCTCAGCTGTGTTTACAGGCATGGTCTGTGCTTTTGACCCTCTTGTAAGGCAGCTGTAGGTGCTACTCTGATTATTAATGCTGTGGTCCCTGCTGCTCTTGAAACTCTTGCTGCAGCAGTTGTTGCTGTTATTGTGGTGCCTGTGGGCTGAGCTGCTGTGGCTAACTGCTGTTACTGTTGTGGTCTCTGCTGTTTTACAGGCTATTGTTGCTGCTGTGGTGACAGCTGTGATTGACATAACAGTCCTTCTAGGGTTACAGCTGTGGTCACTACTCTGGCCCCTGCCAGGATGGCAGCTGTGGCCACTGCTGCAGTCTTTACTCAGGTAACTGCTGTGGTTTCAGCTGTTGCTCATGCTGTTGTACCAGATGTCATTGCTGCTGTTGTCTCTGTCATGATGGCAGCTGTTGGTACTACTGTGGGTTCTCCTGTGGTTGTGGCTGTTGTAAGTACATTCGTCCTTGCTGTGGTGAACCTTTTTAGTATTAGAGCCTGATTTAGAGTTTGGTGGAGGGGTTGCTTCATCACAAATGTGACGGATATCCATCCACCGTATTACGATTCCTATAGGCTATAATAGGACTGTAATATGGCGGACGGGATATCCGTCACGGTTTTGATGGAGTAACTCCATCCACCAAACTCTAAATCAAGCCCTAAGTCTTTTTGATAATCACATGAGCTTAGATAGAAAACCAACGTTGTCTTTGTCGATCTGAAACAGAGTGCCTTTGTCCATAGGCAGCCTCATACAATTATGGCCCAATCAAACTGTCTGTTCCATGAAAAGTACAATCATCATACCAAAGCCACTCTCTGTACACTGTTTATTCTCTTTTTCCGTTATTACATGAGTTGTGGCAACATCTAAAGCTGTCTTTAGCCAGACCTAAAAATGGCAGCAAAGGCACAGCTTCAAAGTGTATCTAGAACTATTTCCCTCAAGCCATGTTTATGGCATATGGGAACCATGTTGTATATCTACCTAAGGCTATGTTTGGAACGTAAGGTCCTGTGTTTTGAGAGGTAGGCCTTGGGCCGAAGAGCAAAGGAGTGTACATCTCATATCAAAGAGAAATTACCTACAGACACCTGCTGGATGTGCATGGACAGTGGTGTGGCAAAGTTGAAATAAGCAAGCAAGAAAACTGGGCTCCCCATCCCCTGGTTTGGAAGTGAAAAACATTCTGCACTTAGGCTGCAGAAGGTTCCTTGATTGTTGGGCCCCTGAGCCACTGCACCTGATGAACTTTTGATAGCTAAGCCTCAGTGCATGGAGTCTGAACTCTGTTCTTATATTCAAATCAGACAACTCTCAAAATGTTCCCCAGTCCCTCCAAGTGAGGCTCACCTGCTGCAGAGAGTAGTCTTTCCCCAAACCAGGCCTCTGGTCTTCAGCAGAGTTCAGTACCTCATCCTCTAGAATGAGCCAATGGTGCATCACATTACACGTGTATAACACACAACAACGGATCACCGCAGACTTTTCTCTGAAAAATAGCTATTATGTGAATTAGTGCATACAGACATTCTGCACAATTGGTACATTGTTCGCAAATAATGCATCATTTTTTTCTTAGTTTTCTCTCTGACCTTCACGATGTGCGATCTCAATTTAAAACACCAACGTTGAACTAATTATACTTAATTCAATGTATTCACAAAGTCAATGAAGACCAACTAAAATCCTGAGGAATAATGTGCTCAAAACTGTTCACAGGTGCCTGTGTGAATAAAACGTGAGAAGGTGCATCAGAACACAAAAAGACGCATGACAATTGACTCCGCGGTGTATTTTGATGAATGGGGTCGAAATAGACGTCCATATTGCATCTTATGGTCGACGGCATTTCGACCTGAGATCATTTAGAGGTCGTCACCATCAGGACAGGGGGTTTGCAGAACAAAAATCTGAATAAAAGAAAAGGTAAAAATAATTAAAAAATAATATAATTAAAGGTTGGTATAGGTCAGGTCATCTCAAGTTATAAGAATATGTATGTTAACTTACACAAGTTTATACTCCTGCTGAGAAGGAGCGGAGAATTATTTGGATGCAGTTGAGGGCAAAGAGGCAAAGAAGACTGTGGGAAAGAAGAAAACCACAGTCAGATCGGGAACAAGGGTAAGACACACAAGGGGGGAGTTGGGTAGATATTGGGGGAGAGGTGGGCGGGGGGAGGTTGAGGTCTTACCTTAAGAAGTAGGTAAGTATTCCTAATCAATATGTGTGGGTTGGAGGAGCAGGGAATCACAAACTTTTGAATGGAACAAAAGTTAATCAGCCTAGTTGGTCGAGAGACAGGCTAAGAAATACCACTCAACCTTCAGACAAAGTTGAATCCCAAATGGAAAAATGCTGCCACTCCTAGATGTCAGCAATTTTATGAAAGTAGCCAGTGTCTAAATATTTATTAGCGGTTGGTAAAGGAAAATGTGGGCCTGGGATAAATTTCCACCGAATGAGTGGGATTCACAACAGAGCGTGGTGTCCACCAATCACGTGCTCCCACTGCAACTCAGAGAAGGAAAGGGCTCGATTCACAAAGGTAAACTTGGACCAAAAGTCTAACATAGACCAAAAGTCGAACTTTACTACTTTTCACTTTTCACAAAGGCATAGTTAGACCAAAAGTCTAACTTAGCTAATAGTAAAGTTAGACTTTTGATCTAAGTTAGACTTTTGGTCTAAGTTAGACTTTGGTTTAACTTAACCTTTGTGAATACCGAAAAAGTAGTGAAGTTAGACTTTTGGTCTAAGTTAGACTTTTGGTCTAACTTTACCTTTGTGAATACCGACAAGTAGTAAAGTTACACTTTGGGTCTAACTTTACCTTTGTGAATCAGGCCCCGAGTGTGTAACTTGGTAGAAAAAATACAACATTACTTATGGGTATGCATCAATTCTTCACATGCATGGAATGGTAGTGTGCATGTGGGTAAATTGGAAGTGTCGGCAAAGGATCTCAAGCAAGGGCAAATAATGATGATGGCCAATTCAGATGTAAGCGGTCCATATGGGAGGTACAATAAATGTCTACACATACGTGAATACAGTAATTGGCAAATTATAGTTTTATTATTGAGTCAATAAATATGTATACAAAGATTTTTTTACAAAGAATTTTGTGTATGGATATTACAAACATATAAAATGTATGGCACGATCAAGCCACGTAAACAAGAAATACATTTATATAAATCAAGAATTACATATATATATGACAATAGTGAAAGCCATCATGAAAATAAATTGAATTAAAAGAAGACATATGCATCTTATGTCAAAGAAGCTGCCATGAAAGTAGATAAGAAAATTAAATATTACATAATCATATAAGTACATAACCAAAAAATAAATCACAGAATACAAATGTATACAAATGATAACAAAATCAGAGTCTAACAGGTCTATGATAGTGTAAATGTAAATGCAATTCCTCCAATAATATATAAAAGAGTGCCCCGACAACAAATTGAAGTCCAAAATACTTTAATACCAGTTGCTTCCTCCCGTATTGGAGGAATTGCATTTATATTTGTGGAGAACTGGATCCACGCCCGGACCGCCACCGTCAAAGCAGCCTCGGTTGTCTGGCATTTGTGAGTTTCTTGTTTGATAGTGTGAATGTATACAAGAAATCACGTAGGAAATGTCACTATGGGAGTGATTAAAGTATTCCATTCAATTCTTCAATTGTGTTCAAGCCATTGGTTATGGATTGACATCAGGAAATCCATTTACATTCCAGTCTGTTCAGTGTTAGGTCTATATGACACCTCTTGGGGGGTGACTATGTCAATGACCTTCCAAAAAAAGTCAACCTCACTGTGTTTGGCACTTATGAAGTGATCAAATACAGAAGCATTTAACACTTTACACCAAATTCTGCTCCTATGTTAGCTAATGCTCACTTGCAGGTGGTAAATTGCAAAGGTATTGAATAGTATTAGTAATCATTTTACGCTTATATGCTACTACAAGGTGATCCTTTAGGTTACGGATCCATTTGAAGGATAAAAACAGGAGATCTAGAGGCAATTAACCAGTATTTTACTGTTTTCCACTACTTTGATAGCACATGGGCAATAAGTTGTGACACCAGTGATTTTGACAAATGTTGTCTTTTGTTTGGGTTGGATTAGGATGTCTCTGTGAGAGTACCAGGCTCTTTTCAAAGAAAGTCTCACTGGCTTTTTTGAGTATCCCCTTTCAACTAATTTACAAACCAGGACAGTGGCTTCTCTGAAAAAAAAACATTGTTCAATTTGCAATTATTGCGATACACAAAGATTGCCCAAACGGAAGGCCACCTCGTAGAGCATGTGGACGAAATCTGTTGTACTGCAATAAAGTGTTCCCTTCTGTAGGTTTTCTTAAAAAGAGGTGTAAAGTTTGGCATCACACATGGTCATGGGAGTGCTATTTTGCCTAATTTTTAGGTCTGGATTTTGACATCACGGCTGTCAAATTGACATGTTCCTGACAGTGTACATATGTGGTATTTGGTGGAAGGATCCTGCAAAGCCTGAAGTACACAAACGGGTACAAAAACTTCTGTACATGTACTCATCAGAGAAACGTATGACCAAGGAAGGACTTGTGAATCATTCGACTTGGATACAGATGGAGACTTACATATAATTGAGGTAGAGTGTGGGAAAAGATCTATTATGATAGCAGATTGATTGATATGAGTATGAGCACAAATTCTAGTTTTGTTTTGGTTTTTCAGTTGCTTTTCTTCGATCTCTGAGCTTTTATGACTCCAACAAGAAAATGTATATAGTCTACCTGTTCTACAATAAATAAATAAAAAAGTGTGATATTTGGGCCCATTCTTTTCAACCACTAGCTTTTTTCAGTCTGCCTCTTTCAGCAATTGGCTTGAGACCTTGTCAACCAGATCTTGGTTCAGCCCAGTGGAGAAATCATCTCTCACCTAAAACTTTGACTGCTTGTGCTTATCCCTTCACCTCCACTCAAATACTTCCATTGAACTGCATTAAGGACTACTTTACAAAAACAGCCATCTCTGTCCACTCCTGCTGAGTCCCTCCTGCATGTCTTGTTCTAAGGTAATTGCATGCATTAACACATTACACTTAAACGGGTTTGCTTTGCCAGTGCTTATTTTCTCTTGTGGTGGTCAATGCAGTTTTGAAATCCCACCTCCTTCATGAGGGGTTCCTTGATTTTTCACAGTTCTCCCCCCTTGCACAGTTGGGCCGTTCCTTGCACCCCTTTATTAGAGGTGGACGAGTCACGGAAAGCTCGAACCAGATACCAGGCTCAGCTCGAGGTCCTCTTGGAACCTTGAGCTCAAAAGGAGCCGAGCTGTCAAGTTTCTTCTGCCTGCCACTGAGCTCTACCCTTGTGGTCAACGAATTAAAATCAAACCTTTACCATCTGAGATACAAAGAAGCGCTAAGCAGCTATTTGGTGACTGATTGGTCAAAGTGAAATCTCAGAATCACTGCGGCTTCCCGCTTATCCAAACTGTATGATCTTAGGCAAATATTTTAGTGCACCGATAGTTCACTATCTAGTTCATCATCACATATGAAAGCGTCTTCACCCATGAGAGCTTAGAAAAACCTTGTGTTTGGTTTATTAGACTACAATTTTGCTCTGTCTATAAAATTCTGCTGGGCCTCATACAAACTGACTTGTTTCCTAGGTCACTAATGGTATTGTCACCTGGACTGGAAGGAGGCGGGAGCCGGAATGGTCCTAAGTACATGTTTAAAAACGACCACTTTTAAGAACCTCCCTCAGTGAAGTGATATCATGCGGTTTATTAAGGTCAAAACTTCTGCATCTCAAAGATTACACTCGTTTGCACATGGAGGAGACATGCCAAATTTTACGTTTTTTTGCGGCACGATTTACAAGGCAACGTGTTGAGGGCTCGGCTCGTGCATGGACTCATAGCCAAGAAGACAGTTGGCTCGGCTCGGCAATGGCTCGGTTCTTCCTGTTATGTGTTGGCTCGCCCACCACTAGCCTTCATCATGCTTTTTTTTTTATTATTTCTGAGTTGATGCCTGAGGTATTATTCATTTTACAGGGAGGGGTTAAATGGAAAAAAAATACATAAAATAAAATGAAAGGAAAAATCAAGTTTCTTATTTTCTACGTGTAATCCAGCCCCCGGTGCTCGCCATGAGCCCTTTCCTACCCGGGTGACCTCTGTGTTTAAAAAAAGCCAAACGACAGCTCTTCCGCTGTGATGAACCAGATTAAGAATTCATGGTACATGTGGAGCGCGTGTTCTCCTCGCGCCCCGTCGTGTGGTGGCGGGAGGGCGCAGGGCCTGCAGGCCTCACCACCCAAGGTGTGAAAGGTGCCGGCTTCCCCATCGACGAGGCCCCCCGGGCTACGCTCGCTAAAAGTTTAAAAATGCAATTTTTTCTTTTCTTTTTTTGTCAGGGAAAGGTCATTTTGTGCTAAAATGTCAAATAAATTATTTAGATTACTGAATAAGAAAAGTGAGCGGCTGACAGGTGAATGTTTAATGCACATTAGGCGCAGCCGGGGTCTCGGGATGGTCGAGTGTACTCGGCTTCCCGCATCTCAACGTGGAACGACTTGCGCGGTGACAGGGCCACTAATGGGCCGGGAGAGGGGCGGCGGTGCTGGGTGCGTGGTGCACGTGCTGCTACGTTATGTTACGTTTTTAGTGTAGCGCAGCGTTTGGCCTTCTTGGCTTTGTCTTAAAAGCGGGACTTCAGGGAACGTGGCATTGATGACCTGATCTTGCAATATATGTGGGTATGTGCGCCCTTGTGTGTGTGTGTGTGTGTGTGTGTGTGCGCGTGCGTGCGTGTGTGTGCGCCTCTCTGTCCAACTGTGGCCCAGATTTACAAGAATCTGGCGCATTAGTACTAATGTGCCAGTTTCTTGCGCCCCACCTAACAACACCATGGGTTGGGTATTTACAATACGGAGCACCATGGCACACGCTAGGCCAATAGCATCAACATTTTTTATGCTATTGTGGTAGTTTGCTGCACTAGCGTTAAAAATGTTGACGTTAGTGCAGCGAAGTGCAAGGATGCACATTAATTTCAATGGGTGCGTGCTCTCAACGCCTCCTTTGAGCAGGCGTTAAAAATGATGCCACAAATCGTGCAGTGAAATCCTGTAGGGTTAATTATGCCATTTTTGCGTCCTCCTAACGCTGGAACACCCCCCCTTGCATATATTATGCCTGAAGCAGGCATAATGTGGTGCAAGGGTTTGCAAAGTGGAGCAATGCTGCATTGTGCCACTTTGGAAATATGGTGCAGCGATTTTTGCGTCGTTGAGCTACATTAACGTACAAAAAAAGTCACTAATGTGGAGCACGGAGGCACTAGGGCCTTGTAAACCTGGCCCTGTGTATGTTGGACTTTCCTAGATTGCTTCTATCCATGTCAGTCTCTCTCTGCCCAGTGCTTAATTTGTAAAAAAAGATATTAAGTGCCAGGGCCCCAGGTATTACTTACTGGTCCACTGGTATTACTTACTGGTCCACCCAAATTAATGTTGCTCAAAAATACTCACAGGGCTCCACCATGTGGTGGCATCCCATGAATATGTGCTTTTACAAATGGGTGGCGGTGCCGAGCACGAGGAAACACCGGCACATATTGAGCTCAGTCTCTGGCCCTGTATCTGTGGTTTCAAGTCCCAGTGTGGGTGTCACTCTTGGCCTGTCACAGCCTGTGTGTGTATTTCCGCCTTTTCTTATCCAGGTATCCCTCTTCCCATGCCAGTCCATTTGTTAGTCTCTCCCTGTTACTGAAACCTGTGTTCACATCAGTCTTATCTTGCTTCAGCCGGCATGTGTGTGTCACTCCCTGCTTCTGTATCACTCACTCCCAGCAGCTTCAATCAGAACCGCCCAGTTCTACATACTTTAGTCGGAAAGAACTGAGGTTATTCCCCCATATAGAAATCCCTATTTTGCTTTCTCCACTGCTGTGGCATTTTGGTGCAACCCTCATGCCACTTTCAACCAGCAAGATATTTTCCTTTGTTGTAACTTAGAGCTGAATATTCCTCACCTATCTTATGATGGTCAGTGTGTTTTGCCTAATTGAGCAAGCTCTCTTTAAGAATCCAAGCTCAATAACGAAACTCAATAAATCTTGGTTGAAGCACAATTTTTTAGAGTTTAAGTGCAAGAACAGGGGCTGTACGGAACTCGCTAAACTGACCAACCATGGGAATTTTCAGTTGAAAACTACACAGGGAATGGAGCCTTTTTTTAACATGTGAACAGGGGCGGCTCCCCCCCTCCCACCCTCCAACAATAGCAGCAGCTGCAAACCCTTTAATATAAAACGATAATAAACTATGTTTATTATCGTTTTGTATTAAAAGGGGCAGGGCCTCAGACTGTGATGAGCACTGAGGGGAGTGCACTGTGCACTCCCCTTGGAGCGCATGTGTGTGGCCACACCCACATGCGCTCCAAGGGGAGTGCAAAGCGCATGTGTGTGTGGCCGGCCGTCTCGGGCCCGCCACACCCACATGCGCTCCGGGGGGAGTGCAAAGCGCATGTGTGTGTGGCCGGCCGTCTCGGGCCCGCCACACCCACATGCGCAGTGTGCTCTCTCCAGCCTTGGCGGGAGAA
The DNA here is from genome assembly GCF_031143425.1 of Pleurodeles waltl. NCBI lineage: Eukaryota > Metazoa > Chordata > Amphibia > Caudata > Salamandridae > Pleurodeles > Pleurodeles waltl. The sequence goes on from NC_090448.1 coordinate 1,155,819,338, forward strand.
AGCATGCACAGGCTCCCAGTCTGCCCGCGCTCCCAGCCAATCCTAACGCTGCTCTATGTTCGGCCACAGGACAGGCTGAGAGCCTGTGCCTGCTGCAATCAACTTTAGGACGGAGGAGAGGAGTGGTGCGAAGTGGAATAAAGGTACGTTTTTTAAAATTTATAATTTTATTTTTTCTCACCCTCCCTCTCCCCGTGCTACCCCACCCCTTTTCCCTCCCGCAAGCTGCTGCTGCATCTGAATGAGAGCGGGTGCTGTTTAGGTTTAGGACAGGTTCTCTGTGCACTTTAATCTGTTTTCCTTTAGGGGAGTATACTGGTGACAGTTCAATCACCTGCCCGGATGTGAGGGCACATTCCCCCAAAAATGTATGCATGTATCTACTCCTTTCTGCAAATTTTATTCTTTTTATGCAAATAAGTTTTTATATCCCATACTAAAATGCAATTATGCTGGAAACTATAGGTCGGCGTTTAATCATTTGCAAACTCCTAGAGATCATGAGGCCGTATCTGCTGTTGGATCGGTTTTGAAATGCATCATCTGTTGCGGAAAGAGTATGGATTTTAATGTTTCCAAGTGTGTTGATATACCTTTGTATGCACATTCATGATTAATGTGCATGACTGAATGAAGGTTGTCTGACTGAATGAATCCTTTTGGCAGACTTGTAATGAAACAATATTTACATTTCTGTCAGTAGCCAAAAAGAATGCACAATGAGTGGGACACAGAAGGGCTGCCTAATTTAATATCTTCTATTAATTGAAAAGCAGTATATTTGTGTCCCTTTATCCTCATTTTGCATATCGAGTCAACTCAAAAATGGCTAAAAAGAATGTAAACTTTGATGAGGATATTCCAGAAATTTGTGAATAGTCTCAAAATTCTATAATGTTATGCATTATTTTCACCCATAGGAGACTGGTTCGTACAGTGAATGTCTGGCCGAGATATTTAACAACTTGCTGGGGCGAGGGATGCTCTCGTGTAAAGAGGTCAGGTAAGAAACCAGCAGACCGCATTCCACTCTGCATGCATATTCACATGAAACTGTGCTGAATAAATGACAACGTTTGGACATTCCTACTCTTGACTCATCTCGTTCACCTTCCTTCATTTGCCATTTCTTAGATTCTGCATTATGGCAGAAAAGGTGCTAAGATTCATGATACTAATGCACCTCATTCTGCAGTCCAGCCATTCATGGGCCTTGTGAGATAAGAGTGGACCTCTGGGGTTGTATTACACATAGTGCTCAAGAGGTGCAATGGGCATGTACCTATGCTTTTTGCTCCCTCAGGGCACTATCGTACATCTGAAGGGGCTGCAGATGCTTGTGCACCCCCTTCTGTAATACTGATAGCATCAACGCACATGTAGGGTGTTTCCTCATTTGCATATGGGCCAGTATCTTATGCAATTGAGGGAATCACTTTCCCTCTACAAGTGCTCCATATTACCGATGCGGATGCAGAGGCAAACATGTTGTCAGGAGGCGACTGATAGAGCACCACAAAAAGGTGGTGCACTGGCAATGCACCCGAGGGGTAAAAGGGGTACTTTGGTCACTCATTACACCCACCTGCAGGGTGATCTCTGGCCCACTTTAAAGTGGGATTGCCACTTACACAGATAAACACAGAGAAGCTTTGAAGCAGCCGCTCTGTATTTCACTGAATGAGCCGCTCTCATGGCGGTGCGAGTTTGCGGTTCCTTGGAGGGAGTGCATTCACTGTAATAATCTCTGCTTGTGTCTGGCGCACCTGCATAAAGGTGCACCAAGGCACAATAAAGGATAGTGCGCCCTATTAATTATACCGGCCCTGATTGGGGTCGGACTGGCCTATAAGGCCTGCCTGATTGCAGAACCCAACAGCCTGGTCTGACAGGTCAGTGTGTGGGCCATTTTTTGGCAGTTTGTGGGCCTGTTTCATGATCTGCTGGTCTGGGTTTTACTATATATTTTTCTGAGATTAACACAAACGTTGCCTGCAGCAATCTCAAATCAGGCATTCTTCCATAACTTGCAAAACACTTATACAACACATTTTTACAATTTCAAAACTACCCCAATTTGCATACATGGTCCACTATTTTACTTATCTAATTCACTAATGGGGGGTCACTTTTATTTTGGTACCTGGGCCTATTTTCAGTCCCAGTCTGACCCTGATGTTTCAGCATCACTAATGCACAGTGAATTCCATGGTTAATGCAGCACCAATGAATGGACTTGGAGTTGCCTGTGCACAGATGAGGTACAGTCTGATTGCAAGGGCTCCCCTGGAGAGAGGAGAGGCCTGGCCAGTCCACCCACAAAGTGTCTTTGGAGCTGGGTATGGTAACTACTGTGAGACTTAGGCAAAAAGAGGTGGTGTGCTGCCATCAATGTTACATTACTGAAGTCAACGGGATTGTGAAAAATACAAGCATCACACAAACAAGTGTAGCACATAACCAACACCAGTTTACAAGGCGAGTGGGAAGGGTATGTTATATTGAAGGTGGTGGGTTTTGAAGCACAAATATATTACTAAAGCATTGTGGTGTAGTACACTGTCATTCATGGACAGCACATTTTCTTTGAAATGGCAACAAAAATCACACTAACATGCATTTTTACTGATAAAACTACAAAGTGCACGAACAATAATATGTGGAAATTAGGTTTCAGCAAATATTTTTAATTTGCACATCACCAATTAAAGTGTCCTAATTTGTTTTAGTCCAATTAAAACCATTGTTTCAATCACACTTCAGAATAACAAAAAAGTGTGCTTCATGTTTAAAAAAGCAGAAGCTTGTCAGAATACGTACCCTGACATTTGAGTATTGTTTTTGAACACATAGCAAATGTCACAAGCTAAAAAGAAAAGTTAAAGACATTTATATAGCTAATTCACCTTCTAAACTCCAGTATGTTTATTTTAGGGGTGCTGGAGCTGCCCCACCCCCCCTCCTTCCAGTGCCTATGCTGAATGGGATCGCTGAGTGGATAAGCTATTTTTTTAATCCAGCTTGACATCCTTGCAGAGGAAAATGCTGATCGAATAGTGAGAGCATCCAGCAGCAGGGAATGAACCTTTGCATTTTGTTCACCCAAATCCTCCAGTAGGTTAACCTATGCCTTTTTGGACTGACTATTCCCAACTATTCGATGTGGCTATTTACCAGGGAATCAGAATGGTTCAAACACAGATACCAAGTAGGATTGGTCGAAAGGTTATCAGTCGAGCCTACACTGGGTAGGCCTGGGTCGGAGTTCACGCAGCAGCGCTATGCTGAACTACACGGACTCAAGAAAAAACTCAGCATTGCTACGCGGAGTTCCGTTAGCGGGCGGAGTTTCTTGCAGCACCCGTTCGTGTGGAGTTTGATGTTACTGGCAACGCAAAGTTGTACCTCGTGTTGAAATTCTTGTGCCAAACGGCACCATGCGGTTCGCATGGGCACGGCCATCTTGTTTTTTTTGGTTGTGGTGCTGGGGCCTACTTTTCTATCCATCTACATCCCTCCCATCCCTCTGCTTTAAAATCTATTTTCTCCTAGTTTCTTTTTATTATATTACCTTTTCTCTTTCTCTTTTTATATTTGAACTTGCCTCCTAATTTTTTAGTTTTTTTGCGACTTTTTAACTTTTTATTTTCTTTACATTTTTTCACTTCCTTTTTCCTAGTCCTTCCTTCCTTTTCTCTTTCCTCCCAAGTCCCCAGCACCATGACACAGCAGGGGAATGGCAGTGTCAGGCCCCCATCCATCAGCCACCTTCTTTGCAGGCGGTGGCGACTTCAAGGGATGCAGCCCGCGTCATACTTTCCAAGGTGGATGTGGCTGTCTTGGTGTTCAATGTGCAGCACCCCTCCCTCCTGTTCGCAGCAGGTGGCAAGTCCGGGTCTGTTTACAGCTTCTGGGAGTTCCAGCAGTGCTGGGAGAGGGTGCGCTAGGCTGTGCGCCGCAGCTCTGGGGTCCGGCACACCCAGCAACAGCTGACGCACTGGTGGGCCAACATCCTCGATCAGGAGACAGACCTGCTCGATGTTCTAGGCGTCGAGGTTGCAGAGCTTGCAGAGTAAAAATGAATTATTAGTTGTGCGCTGTGCTAAAAACGTCTTCCCAAATAGTAAGCATGCTGCTCACACGCAGGTAAGTTAACTTTATGTTACAAATATAATATTATGTGATCATCATCTGAACAGGTGCTCAGCGCTACCTAATTGTACTTCTTTTTTGCGCTTGCTTGGGCTGATTAAGAAGTAATACAGAGACTCCTGTGCCCTGTCTAAGATAGTGATCGTTAATATATAAATATTAGTGATTTTGCATCTTCCCTCACTTCTCACTTATGACCCCTTCTTCACCAGCGATTTCATGGCAGTTAAAAGGCTGTCAGAGACAGGGTGCGGAGGCACAGAGAGGCCCCTGCACTGCCCATGTACTTGGCATGGTCAGTGTAGGGCCTCCCCGGCCAGCCCGGTCGCAATGTTCACTTTGCAGACAGTGAACATTGAGACGGGTGCACCCTACGCACTACAGCATCGCCGCTGGCTCTATTATGAGCCAGAGACAATACTGTAGGCCGTTTCCCGCTGGCCCAGCGGATGGAAACTGAGGCCCATATTTATACTTTTTTAGCGCCGGATTTGCATCATTTTTTGACGTAAAAGTGTTGCAAACTTACAAAATACAATTATACTTGGTAAGTTTGCGGCGCTTTTGCGTAAAAAATTACGCAAATGTGGTGCTAAAAAAGTATAAATATGGGCCTGAGTTTCTGCCCGCTGACCCAGCGGAAAACTCGTAATGAGACCGGCGAGAAGGCTGCCACACTGGGGGCAACCTACCTGTCGGGACTTCGGCAGATGGGCTTTTCCCTCTGCCAAAATCATAATAAGGCCCAATATGTCCTTTATTGACCAATTATTGCACCTTTTTTATTTCTCTTGAAAAACCCTTATTCATCAATAGCTAGTTCTGCCCCTCCATTACCATTTTTTTAAACTTGAGTACCCGGCTTTTAAAAAATTGCCAAACAACAAAATGCCCATCTGATATTTTGATAGAAGAGACTCCTTAACCGAAATATAGTGATGTACTTTCAGTTGTATTTTGCTATTACAAAAAAAAAATAGGGGAAGGAGTATGTGGCATCTAAATTGTGTAGTTTTTTTTTCTAGCCGCACCGACCACCAGTGCTGAGGCAAGCAGCGACTGCGCCAGAGCCGACACAGCTGCGGGGGCGGATGAGGGGGAAGTCTCTGCAGCGGCAGTGGCAGGCAGTGGTAAGTCCAATTGCTTGCTTATTGACAATTAGTAATATAGTCACTACCAGGGTGTAGTAGTGTTGTTGACTCACTCGTCAGCATCCTGCTTTTGCAGATGCAGCGGGAGTTAAGTAAGTATTGGGCTCTTCTACCTGCAACTCAGCAGACTAAGGTTTATAAAATAAACTTGAACTATGATCCGTTTGGAAAATTGAAAGAAGGATGGAAGTAAAATGGATGTGTAAAATATAATATGAGTGAAAGGATGTGTGTGTGGATTAAAGGGTGCATAATGATCTTCATATAGTTGGGTGACGAGGAGGATGATAGTATGCCTGTGTGGGTGAAGGAGGGATGAAAGGGTTTACAGGTGAAGCACACCAGCCCAGCTGGGTGAAAGGGTATGGGTGAAAGGATTCCATGCCTTGATGGCTGAATGGACTCCTCGGGTGGGTTAGATCTCTTGGATGGTTGAATGGGCAAAAGGATGCTTGGGTAGTTATTGGGTAAAAGTACGTTGGCGAAAGATTAGTAGAGATCCATGTTTGGAATTTGTATGGCTTTAAATGGCAAAGGACTGGATGAGAGAATGTGAAGCTTAGCTTAAATGGTGTGTATCAAAGCTTCTGGATAGGGGCGTTCTCATCTACTTTACTTGCTTGGAATAGTTTGTATCAAAGGTTTGATGCAAAGGTTTGGATGGTATTTCAGAATATTCCATTGACCCACATTATTTTTCAAGCGAGGCAGGTAATATGTATCCCAGCATCCATTTACCATCGTCTCCCTCCCTCACTAGGGCCTTTCACCAGTGCCACCCATGATGACCTAACAGATGCATTGTTCAATTCGGCAGAATCGGCACTGCAGTGTTGGCTGTGCAATGTGCGTCTGTCAGGCTAAGTTAAGTTAATGTGTCAAACACTTTTCAGTGCATGGCAATGCAAAGAAAAGGTGTTTTTCCCTTTCCTCCCAGTGCCCACTGTGTAAATCACTTCCTAGTACTTCACTCCTTTAATCTTCTTACGTTCTGTCCCAGACTTCTGAATAATATGAAAAATCCAATCTTTGGCTGCGCAACATTTTTCTAGACAAGTGATAACTATAATTCATTATGGATGTACTTCTGTTCTAATTGTTCCCTTTCAACATTTGCCAACCACAGGGAGTCACACTACTTAGCACACCTTAGGCACATGATGATGAGGAATTGATTGATCTGTAAAGTGTGTACTCTACCTACCCATCCTAATCCACTCTACCTTACCCTGCAGTTGAGTATGTTAAAAAGATTCCCTTCCTTACTGCAAAGCAAATGTATTTTTTGGGGAAAAAGTAGATATTACAAAGTGTGGTGGAGGAGGGGCATGAGGACAGTGAGTAAGGTGGTCCATAAGTAAGTGGCTTGATTTTCCTGAAAGGGATAGTCTGTGACGATGCGAATGCACCACATACAATCTACATCCCATTCCTTAATCCTTTCCCTGTACTGCAGTGCATCGCTTCTCTCACCGCCTACTTATGGCAGACAGGATGTCTGCATGATTGATTATATTGTGTGGTGTGTTTCATTCTTAGTATTCATCAGCCTTGTAGGTACAAAGAAGAATAGGGCCATTGGAATAAAATAATTTTCTAGTAACGCTGCCACAGCTGCAGACAATAATGAGTACGACTGTGGTACCAGCTGAGCTAGCAATGCCACCATTAATTTAGCACAACAGTGGAGAGAAGAATACTTGTACTCCATAGTGCACATTATAGCTGTGACACTTATCACCTTAAACTTGAAAGGCCTGAGGTGACCACCAAATGAACTGCTACTGTGCCACTACACTACATGATTTTAAACTAGTGTTTTGCTCAGAGCATTGTTTACAGTTTCTCCTTTTTCTTTCTTGATATAGCTGTTCCTGCTGGTCCACCCTCACGGCATGAAATAGTAGGCCGGCTGAAGCAGACGAAGCTGGAGGCCATACGGGCCAGGTACCAGCTGCTGGTGGTCCTGGAGGAAGAGGATAAGGAAGATGCTGCCGGTACTCAGGGCCCCAGCCAGGCCCCAGAGCCTCCAGCCAGGCAACACCTATCCCGTAGTGCCAGGGCAGCCGCCTGCAATCGCAGTAACCCTGCTGCCCCCCCTCAGAGACCATTTACCAAACCTGCATGCTTCGGAGGCTGGTAAGTTAGAGGCCGTCAGGCACGTGTGGAGGGGCTCCTCAGGAGAATCCTGGCCCACCTTTCATGCCCTCCTCTGCCCCTTTTAAAAAATTTTTTGGGGTGGGTGGGACTTGTGGGTGGAGAGTGTGGGAATGAGTTTGTGCAGCACTTTTATTTTTTTTATAATTCCAAGCAACATTGGATTATTGGACATGTTTGGTTTCGAACATTGGTTGAGTAAAGGGACAAAAATAATAAATAAATACCCACCCTCTTCCACCTATAACTGGCCCACCCCTATTCCCAATAGGGGTGGGCCAGTTGTAAGATGAAGGGGTGGGTATTTATTTATTATTTTTGTTAGGGATGGGATAAAATAGTTATTTACAGTTCTTTGTGCCTAAAATCTTTTTTGGGGTGTTTTACTTTGCACTGCTGCCTTTATGCAGCTTGTTTTCAAAATCTGCTGATAGGGTAAACAATTCTTTATGCAGTTAGGTAACCTTGTCCCAATACTCTTCTAGTCTCTGCAGTGCATTCTGCCAGATTTGACCCATAGTAGTGGGGCGGAGAGATTTGCCATTGCCAATTATATTGCCTGAACTAAAGGTACAACAATGCTCCATAATTCCATTACCTAAATGGACGAAGCGAGGGCTCCATGGTTTCTCAAGGTACCATGGTGGTGTAGTAGTAGCATACTAGCACACTAACAGTGAAGGCATCGGAAGCGAAGTCCCAATCCACCTAGGTGAACTCGAATGAAGATCCTACACAGTGAGTTGAGGTTGCTTCTACCCCATCCGCCTCACCAAGTGTGAGATTAATCAATGGTGTAATTTATAAAGTAACACCTCAGTCAATCACACACCCAGGGGGAAGAGGGATAGGGATTTGATAAATGGATGGGAAAGGGATTTTGGGAAAGGTGTGAGAAAAAGACAAACACAACACAAACACAATATTCATCTGGGAAATGATCAGCAGCCTGTTGTGGGAGGAATAGAAAAACATGAATATGTACGACTCAGATAACTTTACATTCTGTCAGCCCCAGTGAGACCCAGGTTATATATATCTAAAGATGTTCGTTCAGCTACGTTTGCAAAATAGCACATATAATTAATCTTGGGGTTAAGCTAACACACACAATTTAAAAAAAGAAGATTGAAAGAAAAATGATACTAGTCTGTATTGCCAAATTGGTAGGTGCATCTGCAATCTTCATGGATTGCCCCGTCAATCTTCTTGGGTGCCTGCCTGAAGCGGTCCGATAAGGTAAGCATAAGTGTTATAGTGCAGGAGAAGAGAAGGCCTGTGGATTGTAAAACTGAAATGATTATCATTATGATATTGTAGAATCAAGAAGGATGGAATGGAAGGTAAGCTTCAAGAGGAGTAGTGTACCAAGAAGACTCAGAGGTGTCAGAGCAAGAGCAAAGACCTTTGCGATCATCCACCAACAATCACAGAGAAGTGTCAGCATGTATCGGGATGATCAAACTCGTAACTGTGATGCTCATCATAACATTTAGCCTAGAGCACTGCATAATGTGACATTATCATCCATCACATGTCTGCCTCATCAAGTTTTCTACAACAGGCCCACCCCAACCACATAGTTTCAAGTTTTAGGCAGTCAGCAGACACACACAGCGGCATTGCATTTCTCAAATCAAGTAATTAATGCACCTCTCACTGCCACTCCGTAGATTGGAGTAGGCCTCTTAGACTCATTCTCACATCACCCCTGTTGATGTCCATAAAGTTGATAACTTCCTTCTTCTGGCAGTTGCTTGAATTGTCAAATCCTGCTCTGATTCCTTCCATTATCCTCCAGACTCTGATTAAAGATTATTATGTCCAACTCCATTGGGGTCGGACTGGCCTATAAGGCCTGCCTGATTGCAGAACCCAACAGCCTGGTCTGACAGGTCAGTGTGTGGGCCATTTTTTGGCAGTTTGTGGGCCTGTTTCATGATCTGCTGGTCTGGGTTTTACTATATATTTTTCTGAGATTAACACAAACGTTGCCTGCAGCAATCTCAAATCAGGCATTCTTCCATAACTTGCAAAACACTTATACAACACATTTTTACAATTTCAAAACTACCCCAATTTGCATACATGGTCCACTATTTTACTTATCTAATTCACTAATGGGGGGTCACTTTTATTTTGGTACCTGGGCCTATTTTCAGTCCCAGTCTGACCCTGATCCTGAAGTTTCAGCATCACTAATGCACAGTGAATTCCATGGTTAATGCAGCACCAATGAATGGACTTGGAGTTGCCTGTGCACAGATGAGGTACAGTCTGATTGCAAGGGCTCCCCTGGAGAGAGGAGAGGCCTGGCCAGTCCACCCACAAAGTGTCTTTGGAGCTGGGTATGGTAACTACTGTGAGACTTAGGCAAAAAGAGGTGGTGTGCTGCCATCAATGTTACATTACTGAAGTCAACGGGATTGTGAAAAATACAAGCATCACACAAACAAGTGTAGCACATAACCAACACCAGTTTACAAGGCGAGTGGGAAGGGTATGTTATATTGAAGGTGGTGGGTTTTGAAGCACAAATATATTACTAAAGCATTGTGGTGTAGTACACTGTCATTCATGGACAGCACATTTTCTTTGAAATGGCAACAAAAATCACACTAACATGCATTTTTACTGATAAAACTACAAAGTGCACGAACAATAATATGTGGAAATTAGGTTTCAGCAAATATTTTTAATTTGCACATCACCAATTAAAGTGTCCTAATTTGTTTTAGTCCAATTAAAACCATTGTTTCAATCACACTTCAGAATAACAAAAAAGTATGCTTCATGTTTAAAAAAGCAGAAGCTTGTCAGAATACGTACCCTGACATTTGAGTATTGTTTTTGAACACATAGCAAATGTCACAAGCTAAAAAGAAAAGTTAAAGACATTTATATAGCTAATTCACCTTCTAAACTCCAGTATGTTTATTTTAGGGGTGCTGGAGCTGCCCCACCCCCCCTCCTTCCAGTGCCTATGCTGAATGGGATCGCTGAGTGGATAAGCTATTTTTTTAATCCAGCTTGACATCCTTGCAGAGGAAAATGCTGATCGAATAGTGAGAGCATCCAGCAGCAGGGAATGAACCTTTGCATTTTGTTCACCCAAATCCTCCAGTAGGTTAACCTATGCCTTTTTGGACTGACTATTCCCAACTATTCGATGTGGCTATTTACCAGGGAATCAGAATGGTTCAAACACAGATACCAAGTAGGATTGGTCGAAAGGTTATCAGTCGAGCCTACACTGGGTAGGCCTGGGTCGGAGTTCACGCAGCAGCGCTATGCTGAACTACACGGACTCAAGAAAAAACTCAGCATTGCTACGCGGAGTTCCGTTAGCGGGCGGAGTTTCTTGCAGCACCCGTTCGTGTGGAGTTTGATGTTACTGGCAACGCAAAGTTGTACCTCGTGTTGAAATTCTTGTGCCAAACGGCACCATGCGGTTCGCATGGGCACGGCCATCTTGTTTTTTTTGGTTGTGGTGCTGGGGCCTACTTTTCTATCCATCTACATCCCTCCCATCCCTCTGCTTTAAAATCTATTTTCTCCTAGTTTCTTTTTATTATATTACCTTTTCTCTTTCTCTTTTTATATTTGAACTTGCCTCCTAATTTTTTAGTTTTTTTGCGACTTTTTAACTTTTTCTTTTCTTTACATTTTTTCACTTCCTTTTTCCTAGTCCTTCCTTCCTTTTCTCTTTCCTCCCAAGTCCCCAGCACCATGACACAGCAGGGGAATGGCAGTGTCAGGCCCCCATCCATCAGCCACCTTCTTTGCAGGCGGTGGCGACTTCAAGGGATGCAGCCCGCGTCATACTTTCCAAGGTGGATGTGGCTGTCTTGGTGTTCAATGTGCAGCACCCCTCCCCTCCTGTTCGCAGCAGGTGGCAAGTCCGGGTCTGTTTACAGCTTCTGGGAGTTCCATCAGTGCTGGGAGAGGGTGCGCTAGGCTGTGCGGCGCAGCTCTGGGGTCCGGCGCACCCAGCAACAGCTGACGCACTGGTGGGCCAACATCCTCGATCAGGAGACAGACCTGCTCGATGTTCTAGGCGTCGAGGTTGCAGAGCTTGGAGAGTAAAAATGAATTATTAGTTGTGCGCTGTGCTAAAAACGTCTTCCCAAATAGTAAGCATGCTGCTCACACGCAGGTAAGTTAACTTTATGTTACAAATATAATATTATGTGATCATCATCTGAACAGGTGCTCAGCGCTACCTAATTGTACTTCTTTTTTGCGCTTGCTTGGGCTGATTAAGAAGTAATACAGAGACTCCTGTGCCCTGTCTAAGATAGTGATCGTTAATATATAAATATTAGTGATTTTGCATGTTCCCTCACTTCTCACTTATGACCCCTTCTTCACCAGCGATTTCATGGCAGTTAAAAGGCTGTCAGAGACAGGGTGCGGAGGCACAGAGAGGCCCCTGCACTGCCCATGTACTTGGCATGGTCAGTGTAGGGCCTCCCCGGCCAGCCCGGTCGCAATGTTCACTTTGCAGACAGTGAACATTGAGACGGGTGCACCCTACGCACTACAGCATCGCCGCTGGCTCTATTATGAGCCAGAGACAATACTGTAGGCCGTTTCCCGCTGGCCCAGCGGATGGAAACTGAGGCCCATATTTATACTTTTTTAGCGCCGGATTTGCATCATTTTTTGACGTAAAAGTGTTGCAAACTTACAAAATACAATTATACTTGGTAAGTTTGCGGCGCTTTTGCGTAAAAAATTACGCAAATGTGGTGCTAAAAAAGTATAAATATGGGTCTGAGTTTCTGCCCGCTGACCCAGCGGAAAACTCGTAATGCGACCGGCGAGAAGGCTGCCACACTGGGGGCAACCTACCCGTCGGGACTTCGGCAGATGGGCTTTTCCCTCTGCCAAAATCATAATAAGGCCCAATATGTCCTTTATTGACCAATTATTGCACCTTTTTTATTTCTCTTGAAAAACCCTTATTCATCAATAGCTAGTTCTGCCCCTCCATTACCATTTTTTTAAACTTGAGTACCCGGCTTTTAAAAAATTGCCAAACAACAAAATGCCCATCTGATATTTTGATAGAAGAGACTCCTTAACCGAAATATAGTGATGTACTTTCAGTTGTATTTTGCTATTACAAAAAAAAAATAGGGGAAGGAGTATGTGGCATCTAAATTGTGTAGTTTTTTTTTCTAGCCGCACCGACCACCAGTGCTGAGGCAAGCAGCGACTGCGCCAGAGCCGACACAGCTGCGGGGGCGGATGAGGGGGAAGTCTCTGCAGCGGCAGTGGCAGGCAGTGGTAAGTCCAATTGCTTGCTTATTGACAATTAGTAATATAGTCACTACCAGGGTGTAGTAGTGTTGTTGACTCACTCGTCAGCATCCTGCTTTTGCAGATGCAGCGGGAGTTAAGTAAGTATTGGGCTCTTCTACCTGCAACTCAGCAGACTAAGGTTTATAAAATAAACTTGAACTATGATCCGTTTGGAAAATTGAAAGAAGGATGGAAGTAAAATGGATGTGTAAAATATAATATGAGTGAAAGGATGTGTGTGTGGATTAAAATGTGCATAATGATCTTCATATAGTTGGGTGACGAGGAGGATGATAGTATGCCTGTGTGGGTGAAGGAGGGATGAAAGGGTTTACAGGTGAAGCACACCAGCCCAGCTGGGTGAAAGGGTATGGGTGAAAGGATTCCATGCCTTGATGGCTGAATGGACTCCTCGGGTGGGTTAGATCTCTTGGATGGTTGAATGGGCAAAAGGATGCTTGGGTAGTTATTGGGTAAAAGTACGTTGGCGAAAGATTAGTAGAGATCCATGTTTGGAATTTGTATGGCTTTAAATGGCAAAGGACTGGATGAGAGAATGTGAAGCTTAGCTTAAATGGTGTGTATCAAAGCTTCTGGATAGGGGCGTTCTCATCTACTTTACTTGCTTGGAATAGTTTGTATCAAAGGTTTGATGCAAAGGTTTGGATGGTATTTCAGAATATTCCATTGACCCACATTATTTTTCAAGCGAGGCAGGTAATATGTATCCCAGCATCCATTTACCACCGTCTCCCTCCCTCACTATGGCCTTTCACCAGTGCCACCCATGATGACCTAACAGATGCATTGTTCAATTCGGCAGAATCGGCACTGCAGTGTTGGCTGTGCAATGTGCGTCTGTCAGGCTAAGTTAAGTTAATGTGTCAAACACTTTTCAGTGCATGGCAATGCAAAGAAAAGGTGTTTTTCCCTTTCCTCCCAGTGCCCACTGTGTAAATCACTTCCTAGTACTTCACTCCTTTAATCTTCTTACGTTCTGTCCCAGACTTCTGAATAATATGAAAAATCCAATCTTTGGCTGCGCAACATTTTTCTAGACAAGTGATAAATATAATTCATTATGGATGTACTTCTGTTCTAATTGTTCCCTTTCAACATTTGCCAACCACAGGGAGTCACACTACTTAGCACACCTTAGGCACATGATGATGAGGAATTGATTGATCTGTAAAGTGTGTACTCTACCTACCCATCCTAATCCACTCTACCTTACCCTGCAGATGAGTATGTTAAAAAGATTCCCTTCCTTACTGCAAAGCAAATGTATTTTTTGGGGAAAAAGTAGATATTACAAAGTGTGGTGGAGGAGGGGCATGAGGACAGTGAGTAAGGTGGTCCATAAGTAAGTGGCTTGATTTTCCTGAAAGGGATAGTCTGTGACGATGCGAATGCACCACATACAATCTACATCCCATTCCTTAATCCTTTCCCTGTACTGCAGTGCATCGCTTCTCTCACCGCCTACTTATGGCAGACAGGATGTCTGCATGATTGATTATATTGTGTGGTGTGTTTCATTCTTAGTATTCATCAGCCTTGTAGGTACAAAGAAGAATAGGGCCATTGGAATAAAATAATTTTCTAGTAACGCTGCCACAGCTGCAGACAATAATGAGTACGACTGTGGTACCAGCTGAGCTAGCAATGCCACCATTAATTTAGCACAACAGTGGAGAGAAGAATACTTGTACTCCATAGTGCACATTATAGCTGTGACACTTATCACCTTAAACTTGAAAGGCCTGAGGTGACCACCAAATGAACTGCTACTGTGCCACTACACTACATGATTTTAAACTAGTGTTTTGCTCAGAGCATTGTTTACAGTTTCTCCTTTTTCTTTCTTGATATAGCTGTTCCTGCTGGTCCACCCTCACGGCATGAAATAGTAGGCCGGCTGAAGCAGACGAAGCTGGAGGCCATACGGGCCAGGTACCAGCTGCTGGTGGTCCTGGAGGAAGAGGATAAGGAAGATGCTGCCGGTACTCAGGGCCCCAGCCAGGCCCCAGAGCCTCCAGCCAGGCAACACCTATCCCGTAGTGCCAGGGCAGCCGCCTGCAATCGCAGTAACCCTGCTGCCCCCCCTCAGAGACCATTTACCAAACCTGCATGCTTCGGAGGCTGGTAAGTTAGAGGCCGTCAGGCACGTGTGGAGGGGCTCCTCAGGAGAATCCTGGCCCACCTTTCATGCCCTCCTCTGCCCCTTTTAAAACATTTTTTGGGGTGGGTGGGACTTGTGGGTGGAGAGTGTGGGAATGAGTTTGTGCAGCACTTTTATTTTTTTTATCATTCCAAGCAACATTGGATTATTGGACATGTTTGGTTTCGAACATTGGTTGAGTAAAGGGACAAAAATAATAAATAAATACCCACCCTCTTCCACCTATAACTGGCCCACCCCTATTCCCAATAGGGGTGGGCCAGTTGTAAGATGAAGGGGTGGGTATTTATTTATTATTTTTGTTAGGGATGGGATAAAATAGTTATTTACAGTTCTTTGTGCCTAAAATCTTTTTTGGGGTGTTTTACTTTGCACTGCTGCCTTTATGCAGCTTGTTTTCAAAATCTGCTGATAGGGTAAACAATTCTTTATGCAGTTAGGTAACCTTGTCCCAATACTCTTCTAGTCTCTGCAGTGCATTATGCCAGATTTGACCCATAGTAGTGGGGCGGAGAGATTTGCCATTGCCAATTATATTGCCTGAACTAAAGGTACAACAATGCTCCATAATTCCATTACCTAAATGGACGAAGCGAGGGCTCCATGGTTTCTCAAGGTACCATGGTGGTGTAGTAGTAGCATACTAGCACACTAACAGTGAAGGCATCGGAAGCGAAGTCCCAATCCACCTAGGTGAACTCGAATGAAGATCCTGCACAGTGAGTTGAGGTTGCTTCTACCCCATCCGCCTCACCAAGTGTGAGATTAATCAATGGTGTAATTTATAAAGTAACACCTCAGTCAATCACACACCCAGGGGGAAGAGGGATAGGGATTTGATAAATGGATGGGAAAGGGATTTTGGGAAAGGTGTGAGAAAAAGACAAACACAACACAAACACAATATTCATCTGGGAAATGATCAGCAGCCTGTTGTGGGAGGAATAGAAAAACATGAATATGTACGACTCAGATAACTTTACATTCTGTCAGCCCCAGTGAGACCCAGGTTATATATATCTAAAGATGTTCGTTCAGCTACGTTTGCAAAATAGCACATATAATTAATCTTGGGGTTAAGCTAACACACACAATTTAAAAAAAGAAGATTGAAAGAAAAATGATACTAGTCTGTATTGCCAAATTGGTAGGTGCATCTGCAATCTTCATGGATTGCCCCGTCAATCTTCTTGGGTGCCTGCCTGAAGCGGTCCGATAAGGTAAGCATAAGTGTTATAGTGCAGGAGAAGAGAAGGCCTGTGGATTGTAAAACTGAAATGATTATCATTATGATATTGTAGAATCAAGAAGGATGGAATGGAAGGTAAGCTTCAAGAGGAGTAGTGTACCAAGAAGACTCAGAGGTGTCAGAGCAAGAGCAAAGACCTTTGCGATCATCCACCAACAATCACAGAGAAGTGTCAGCATGTATCGGGATGATCAAACTCGTAACTGTGATGCTCATCATAACATTTAGCCTAGAGCACTGCATAATGTGACATTATCATCCATCACATGTCTGCCTCATCAAGTTTTCTACAACAGGCCCACCCCAACCACATAGTTTCAAGTTTTAGGCAGTCAGCAGACACACACAGCGGCATTGCATTTCTCAAATCAAGTAATTAATGCACCTCTCACTGCCACTCCGTAGATTGGAGTAGGCCTCTTAGACTCATTCTCACATCACCCCTGTTGATGTCCATAAAGTTGATAACTTCCTTCTTCTGGCAGTTGCTTGAATTGTCAAATCCTGCTCTGATTCCTTCCATTATCCTCCAGACTCTGATTAAAGATTATTATGTCCAACTCCATTGGGGTCGGACTGGCCTATAAGGCCTGCCTGATTGCAGAACCCAACAGCCTGGTCTGACAGGTCAGTGTGTGGGCCATTTTTTGGCAGTTTGTGGGCCTGTTTCATGATCTGCTGGTCTGGGTTTTACTATATATTTTTCTGAGATTAACACAAACGTTGCCTGCAGCAATCTCAAATCAGGCATTCTTCCATAACTTGCAAAACACTTATACAACACATTTTTACAATTTCAAAACTACCCCAATTTGCACACATGGTCCACTATTTTACTTATCTAATTCACTAATGGGGGGTCACTTTTATTTTGGTACCTGGGCCTATTTTCAGTCCCAGTCTGACCCTGATCCTGAAGTTTCAGCATCACTAATGCACAGTGAATTCCATGGTTAATGCAGCACCAATGAATGGACTTGGAGTTGCCTGTGCACAGATGAGGTACAGTCTGATTGCAAGGGCTCCCCTGGAGAGAGGAGAGGCCTGGCCAGTCCACCCACAAAGTGTCTTTGGAGCTGGGTATGGTAACTACTGTGAGACTTAGGCAAAAAGAGGTGGTGTGCTGCCATCAATGTTACATTACTGAAGTCAACGGGATTGTGAAAAATACAAGCATCACACAAACAAGTGTAGCACATAACCAACACCAGTTTACAAGGCGAGTGGGAAGGGTATGTTATATTGAAGGTGGTGGGTTTTGAAGCACAAATATATTACTAAAGCATTGTGGTGTAGTACACTGTCATTCATGGACAGCACATTTTCTTTGAAATGGCAACAAAAATCACACTAACATGCATTTTTACTGATAAAACTACAAAGTGCACGAACAATAATATGTGGAAATTAGGTTTCAGCAAATATTTTTAATTTGCACATCACCAATTAAAGTGTCCTAATTTGTTTTAGTCCAATTAAAACCATTGTTTCAATCACACTTCAGAATAACAAAAAAGTGTGCTTCATGTTTAAAAAAGCAGAAGCTTGTCAGAATACGTACCCTGACATTTGAGTATTGTTTTTGAACACATAGCAAATGTCACAAGCTAAAAAGAAAAGTTAAAGACATTTATATAGCTAATTCACCTTCTAAACTCCAGTATGTTTATTTTAGGGGTGCTGGAGCTGCCCCACCCCCCCTCCTTCCAGTGCCTATGCTGAATGGGATCGCTGAGTGGATAAGCTATTTTTTTAATCCAGCTTGACATCCTTGCAGAGGAAAATGCTGATCGAATAGTGAGAGCATCCAGCAGCAGGGAATGAACCTTTGCATTTTGTTCACCCAAATCCTCCAGTAGGTTAACCTATGCCTTTTTGGACTGACTATTCCCAACTATTCGATGTGGCTATTTACCAGGGAATCAGAATGGTTCAAACACAGATACCAAGTAGGATTGGTCGAAAGGTTATCAGTCGAGCCTACACTGGGTAGGCCTGGGTCGGAGTTCACGCAGCAGCGCTATGCTGAACTACACGGACTCAAGAAAAAACTCAGCATTGCTACGCGGAGTTCCGTTAGCGGGCGGAGTTTCTCGCAGCACCCGTTCGTGTGGAGTTTGATGTTACTGGCAACGCAAAGTTGTACCTCGTGTTGAAATTCTTGTGCCAAACGGCACCATGCGGTTCGCATGGGCACGGCCATCTTGTTTTTTTTGGTTGTGGTGCTGGGGCCTACTTTTCTATCCATCTACATCCCTCCCATCCCTCTGCTTTAAAATCTATTTTCTCCTAGTTTCTTTTTATTATATTACCTTTTCTCTTTCTCTTTTTATATTTGAACTTGCCTCCTAATTTTTTAGTTTTTTTGCGACTTTTTAACTTTTTCTTTTCTTTACATTTTTTCACTTCCTTTTTCCTAGTCCTTCCTTCCTTTTCTCTTTCCTCCCAAGTCCCCAGCACCATGACACAGCAGGGGAATGGCAGTGTCAGGCCCCCATCCATCAGCCACCTTCTTTGCAGGCGGTGGCGACTTCAAGGGATGCAGCCCGCGTCATACTTTCCAAGGTGGATGTGGCTGTCTTGGTGTTCAATGTGCAGCACCCCTCCCCTCCTGTTCGCAGCAGGTGGCAAGTCCGGGTCTGTTTACAGCTTCTGGGAGTTCCATCAGTGCTGGGAGAGGGTGCGCTAGGCTGTGCGGCGCAGCTCTGGGGTCCGGCGCACCCAGCAACAGCTGACGCACTGGTGGGCCAACATCCTCGATCAGGAGACAGACCTGCTCGATGTTCTAGGCGTCGAGGTTGCAGAGCTTGGAGAGTAAAAATGAATTATTAGTTGTGCGCTGTGCTAAAAACGTCTTCCCAAATAGTAAGCATGCTGCTCACACGCAGGTAAGTTAACTTTATGTTACAAATATAATATTATGTGATCATCATCTGAACAGGTGCTCAGCGCTACCTAATTGTACTTCTTTTTTGCGCTTGCTTGGGCTGATTAAGAAGTAATACAGAGACTCCTGTGCCCTGTCTAAGATAGTGATCGTTAATATATAAATATTAGTGATTTTGCATGTTCCCTCACTTCTCACTTATGACCCCTTCTTCACCAGCGATTTCATGGCAGTTAAAAGGCTGTCAGAGACAGGGTGCGGAGGCACAGAGAGGCCCCTGCACTGCCCATGTACTTGGCATGGTCAGTGTAGGGCCTCCCCGGCCAGCCCGGTCGCAATGTTCACTTTGCAGACAGTGAACATTGAGACGGGTGCACCCTACGCACTACAGCATCGCCGCTGGCTCTATTATGAGCCAGAGACAATACTGTAGGCCGTTTCCCGCTGGCCCAGCGGATGGAAACTGAGGCCCATATTTATACTTTTTTAGCGCCGGATTTGCATCATTTTTTGACGTAAAAGTGTTGCAAACTTACAAAATACAATTATACTTGGTAAGTTTGCAGCGCTTTTGCGTAAAAAATTACGCAAATGTGGTGCTAAAAAAGTATAAATATGGGTCTGAGTTTCTGCCCGCTGACCCAGCGGAAAACTCGTAATGCGACCGGCGAGAAGGCTGCCACACTGGGGGCAACCTACCTGTCGGGACTTCGGCAGATGGGCTTTTCCCTCTGCCAAAATCATAATAAGGCCCAATATGTCCTTTATTGACCAATTATTGCACCTTTTTTATTTCTCTTGAAAAACCCTTATTCATCAATAGCTAGTTCTGCCCCTCCATTACCATTTTTTTAAACTTGAGTACCCGGCTTTTAAAAAATTGCCAAACAACAAAATGCCCATCTGATATTTTGATAGAAGAGACTCCTTAACCGAAATATAGTGATGTACTTTCAGTTGTATTTTGCTATTACAAAAAAAAAATAGGGGAAGGAGTATGTGGCATCTAAATTGTGTAGTTTTTTTTTCTAGCCGCACCGACCACCAGTGCTGAGGCAAGCAGCGACTGCGCCAGAGCCGACACAGCTGCGGGGGCGGATGAGGGGGAAGTCTCTGCAGCGGCAGTGGCAGGCAGTGGTAAGTCCAATTGCTTGCTTATTGACAATTAGTAATATAGTCACTACCAGGGTGTAGTAGTGTTGTTGACTCACTCGTCAGCATCCTGCTTTTGCAGATGCAGCGGGAGTTAAGTAAGTATTGGGCTCTTCTACCTGCAACTCAGCAGACTAAGGTTTATAAAATAAACTTGAACTATGATCCGTTTGGAAAATTGAAAGAAGGATGGAAGTAAAATGGATGTGTAAAATATAATATGAGTGAAAGGATGTGTGTGTGGATTAAAGGGTGCATAATGATCTTCATATAGTTGGGTGACGAGGAGGATGATAGTATGCCTGTGTGGGTGAAGGAGGGATGAAAGGGTTTACAGGTGAAGCACACCAGCCCAGCTGGGTGAAAGGGTATGGGTGAAAGGATTCCATGCCTTGATGGCTGAATGGACTCCTCGGGTGGGTTAGATCTCTTGGATGGTTGAATGGGCAAAAGGATGCTTGGGTAGTTATTGGGTAAAAGTACGTTGGCGAAAGATTAGTAGAGATCCATGTTTGGAATTTGTATGGCTTTAAATGGCAAAGGACTGGATGAGAGAATGTGAAGCTTAGCTTAAATGGTGTGTATCAAAGCTTCTGGATAGGGGCGTTCTCATCTACTTTACTTGCTTGGAATAGTTTGTATCAAAGGTTTGATGCAAAGGTTTGGATGGTATTTCAGAATATTCCATTGACCCACATTATTTTTCAAGCGAGGCAGGTAATATGTATCCCAGCATCCATTTACCATCGTCTCCCTCCCTCACTATGGCCTTTCACCAGTGCCACCCATGATGACCTAACAGATGCATTGTTCAATTCGGCAGAATCGGCACTGCAGTGTTGGCTGTGCAATGTGCGTCTGTCAGGCTAAGTTAAGTTAATGTGTCAAACACTTTTCAGTGCATGGCAATGCAAAGAAAAGGTGTTTTTCCCTTTCCTCCCAGTGCCCACTGTGTAAATCACTTCCTAGTACTTCACTCCTTTAATCTTCTTACGTTCTGTCCCAGACTTCTGAATAATATGAAAAATCCAATCTTTGGCTGCGCAACATTTTTCTAGACAAGTGATAAATATAATTCATTATGGATGTACTTCTGTTCTAATTGTTCCCTTTCAACATTTGCCAACCACAGGGAGTCACACTACTTAGCACACCTTAGGCACATGATGATGAGGAATTGATTGATCTGTAAAGTGTGTACTCTACCTACCCATCCTAATCCACTCTACCTTACCCTGCAGTTGAGTATGTTAAAAAGATTCCCTTCCTTACTGCAAAGCAAATGTATTTTTTGGGGAAAAAGTAGATATTACAAAGTGTGGTGGAGGAGGGGCATGAGGACAGTGAGTAAGGTGGTCCATAAGTAAGTGGCTTGATTTTCCTGAAAGGGATAGTCTGTGACGATGCGAATGCACCACATACAATCTACATCCCATTCCTTAATCCTTTCCCTGTACTGCAGTGCATCGCTTCTCTCACCGCCTACTTATGGCAGACAGGATGTCTGCATGATTGATTATATTGTGTGGTGTGTTTCATTCTTAGTATTCATCAGCCTTGTAGGTACAAAGAAGAATAGGGCCATTGGAATAAAATAATTTTCTAGTAACGCTGCCACAGCTGCAGACAATAATGAGTACGACTGTGGTACCAGCTGAGCTAGCAATGCCACCATTAATTTAGCACAACAGTGGAGAGAAGAATACTTGTACTCCATAGTGCACATTATAGCTGTGACACTTATCACCTTAAACTTGAAAGGCCTGAGGTGACCACCAAATGAACTGCTACTGTGCCACTACACTACATGATTTTAAACTAGTGTTTTGCTCAGAGCATTGTTTACAGTTTCTCCTTTTTCTTTCTTGATATAGCTGTTCCTGCTGGTCCACCCTCACGGCATGAAATAGTAGGCCGGCTGAAGCAGACGAAGCTGGAGGCCATACGGGCCAGGTACCAGCTGCTGGTGGTCCTGGAGGAAGAGGATAAGGAAGATGCTGCCGGTACTCAGGGCCCCAGCCAGGCCCCAGAGCCTCCAGCCAGGCAACACCTATCCCGTAGTGCCAGGGCAGCCGCCTGCAATCGCAGTAACCCTGCTGCCCCCCCTCAGAGACCATTTACCAAACCTGCATGCTTCGGAGGCTGGTAAGTTAGAGGCCGTCAGGCACGTGTGGAGGGGCTCCTCAGGAGAATCCTGGCCCACCTTTCATGCCCTCCTCTGCCCCTTTTAAAAATTTTTTTGGGGTGGGTGGGACTTGTGGGTGGAGAGTGTGGGAATGAGTTTGTGCAGCACTTTTATTTTTTTTATCATTCCAAGCAACATTGGATTATTGGACATGTTTGGTTTCGAACATTGGTTGAGTAAAGGGACAAAAATAATAAATAAATACCCACCCTCTTCCACCTATAACTGGCCCACCCCTATTCCCAATAGGGGTGGGCCAGTTGTAAGATGAAGGGGTGGGTATTTATTTATTATTTTTGTTAGGGATGGGATAAAATAGTTATTTACAGTTCTTTGTGCCTAAAATCTTTTTTGGGGTGTTTTACTTTGCACTGCTGCCTTTATGCAGCTTGTTTTCAAAATCTGCTGATAGGGTAAACAATTCTTTATGCAGTTAGGTAACCTTGTCCCAATACTCTTCTAGTCTCTGCAGTGCATTCTGCCAGATTTGACCCATAGTAGTGGGGCGGAGAGATTTGCCATTGCCAATTATATTGCCTGAACTAAAGGTACAACAATGCTCCATAATTCCATTACCTAAATGGACGAAGCGAGGGCTCCATGGTTTCTCAAGGTACCATGGTGGTGTAGTAGTAGCATACTAGCACACTAACAGTGAAGGCATCGGAAGCGAAGTCCCACTCCACCTAGGTGAACTCGAATGAAGATCCTGCACAGTGAGTTGAGGTTGCTTCTACCCCATCCGCCTCACCAAGTGTGAGATTAATCAATGGTGTAATTTATAAAGTAACACCTCAGTCAATCACACACCCAGGGGGAAGAGGGATAGGGATTTGATAAATGGATGGGAAAGGGATTTTGGGAAAGGTGTGAGAAAAAGACAAACACAACACAAACACAATATTCATCTGGGAAATGATCAGCAGCCTGTTGTGGGAGGAATAGAAAAACATGAATATGTTCGACTCAGATAACTTTACATTCTGTCAGCCCCAGTGAGACCCAGGTTATATATATCTAAAGATGTTCGTTCAGCTACGTTTGCAAAATAGCACATATAATTAATCTTGGGGTTAAGCTAACACACACAATTTAAAAAAAGAAGATTGAAAGAAAAATGATACTAGTCTGTATTGCCAAATTGGTAGGTGCATCTGCAATCTTCATGGATTGCCCCGTCAATCTTCTTGGGTGCCTGCCTGAAGCGGTCCGATAAGGTAAGCATAAGTGTTATAGTGCAGGAGAAGAGAAGGCCTGTGGATTGTAAAACTGAAATGATTATCATTATGATATTGTAGAATCAAGAAGGATGGAATGGAAGGTAAGCTTCAAGAGGAGTAGTGTACCAAGAAGACTCAGAGGTGTCAGAGCAAGAGCAAAGACCTTTGCGATCATCCACCAACAATCACAGAGAAGTGTCAGCATGTATCGGGATGATCAAACTCGTAACTGTGATGCTCATCATAACATTTAGCCTAGAGCACTGCATAATGTGACATTATCATCCATCACATGTCTGCCTCATCAAGTTTTCTACAACAGGCCCACCCCAACCACATAGTTTCAAGTTTTAGGCAGTCAGCAGACACACACAGCGGCATTGCATTTCCCAAATCAAGTAATTAATGCACCTCTCACTGCCACTCCGTAGATTGGAGTAGGCCTCTTAGACTCATTCTCACATCACCCCTGTTGATGTCCATAAAGTTGATAACTTCCTTCTTCTGGCAGTTGCTTGAATTGTCAAATCCTGCTCTGATTCCTTCCATTATCCTCCAGACTCTGATTAAAGATTATTATGTCCAACTCCATACCGACTGCTCCCGAGAGTCACAGTCTCACAACCCAATTGAGATAGATCGACTTGTACTGTTTAACAACAAGAGAAACATTGAGTATCGTGTATTTTCTAGACTAGAATTTTGTTTTGTTAGGTAAATGGTCTGGTTGGGTCTTCTTTGACAAATGTGAACCAGAAAGCAGAGCACCAGAAAAGAAAGCAGTGTGAAAACGCTGGCAAACAAAGTTCGGTAAGTTTGAAAGGTGAAGGGGAAGGGAAAAAAATCACCTTCAGGAAAAATAAATATCACCAATTATTATTTTTATGCCACCAACATTGTAAATCGATCACAACACAAACACAAGCCAGCGTAATATATTTAAACAATATAAACACCCACTCTCACTATCTGCTACCACTAGACATGATGAGACACACAAACCATCTCAAGTATCCCTCATATCAATCGTTGGGGCATATATATATATATAAATTTATATATATATATATATATGTATATATATATATATATATATATATATACATATATATATGTAGCACTACTTACCTGTTCCAATCAAGCATAGTTGCACATTGCTGATCCACTTTGATTTAGGAAACGAAACACACATTGTCCAGTAAGTTGTAAATCAAATATCTGGGGCTGTCCTGTTAAGGGACAAAAGAAAGGATAGGCACTGAATGGAGGCAGGCATTGTCTCCCAAATCTCCTTGAAGTGATTTTAGTGGGTTTGGGGGCTGGTCCAACTACAATTCGGCCATACATGTGCCTAAAACAGTTGTGGTTCATTAGTCATTTAGACAGAAAGAAACAATATACAATAGTAAGGTTCCCACTGCTAGCTACTTTTTTTTCTCAAAGCTGTTCTTAGTAGAACGTAGAAAGCTCTAAGGTCAACAACACACCGCGTATGGGGAAAACTGTGAACAGGCTAATCTGGCCCATTCAGCTCATCATCAGATCACAAACGTGGTGATCTAATTATCGGTTGTGGTAATGGTGACCGTGTGCACAATAGAGGATGGGGGTATTCCCGTTACGGAATAGCTGGTCTCACACACATTACAGTGTCATGCTTCATCATTTGACCACCTATCCCCACTCAGGTAAGATTATACCACCTGGGCGGACTCAACCTCATTGTTAAAAAAAACTCTGAGGGAGTGCTTACACTTGATCTTTATGGATAGAGCGGGGATCCAGTTGAGTGAGAAAATAAAGCTAAAATTACCTAACAAATCACCGGTATTTCCTATTCCTTTAATGACGGTGTTTGTTGGTAAGATTAAAAACATTTGGGACACTTCTGAATATAATGGTTCAAGGTGTCTTCTAAATCTATATGGCCAACATGTTTATGTCCTCTCATATAGCCAAACTGGTCTGGGGCATTCGTCAGGGCCTAGGATCCCTCCTAAAAATGGGGGTGGCTGGTTAAGCTAGAAAGTGAGCAAATATGTTAAAATGCACACTTGGCCTAACTAGAAGAAAATACAGTTATGGAAGTCCTAAAGGGAAAGAAAAAAGTGAACTAAATTAAAAACACAGCATGCATGTGGAGCATGTGCATAAACACTGCAATTCACTGCACACAAGTGTGAAAAAACCATCCTATGGGTGGGTCGTACAATCATGCAGATGCTACCGCTGTAAAGGTAATGCTGTGCGCGTTTCTTGTCAGGGCCCTAAATAACACACATAGGGCTGGGTCTCTTACCCTATAATGGAAGGGCAATTAGCCCCAGGTCTGGGAGTGGGGGGGTTGCCCCTTGTAGTCACACTTTATCGGGGAATGAAGGTCTGATTCAGAAAGGAAATCTAAAATTGATGTCATAGCAGTGGAGCAGATATGCAATAAAACAGTACTGTAATTGAGTCACAGAAACCTGTCTAGATCCTAGATGTATAGACATTTACTTGTTGTCACTGTCAGCATAGGTCAAAATCAGTGAAAGAAGATGTAGGGAAATGCCAAGAATTCAAAACACAGACACGCAAGTAGCAACCCATTAGGCAAAAGAGTCGGGTAACAAATTACATAGACAACACAAAAGAAAACAAATCTTATCTTTAGTTGAGAGGAGGTCCCAGAGCGTCAGCTAGACATGGCCTTCCGTGGTGAGGCCGGAGGACTTACTACTCCAAAGGTGGCAATCCGCAATGCAACCTAGATGTATCCTTGTGCCAGCCGCTTGTACGAAAGGGCGGGGACAGGGATGAGCTAAATAAAACTAGCCGTCTGCGGTAGTCGGCGGACGTAGGGACTTGTCCTACAAACAACGCGGCTCGTGCGCTCACAGGACGCGTCCTGATTACCTCACCGGCAAGCTTGGGCCCATGGGAAATGTAGTCCCATGGGTTTGGTGGCCTCACGCGAGGACGCAGAGGTGAGTAAGGGAAAAGACCCATGGGAGAAGTAGTCCCATGGGTCTGCAGCATACTCAGTTGAGACAAGAAGACAGAGAGTCGGGCGGGTGGGGGGAGGGGGAGAGAAAGAAAAAGAGGTGGGGTTTACAGAAAAAAAGGGTAGAGGTGCTGGGGGCATGGGAGAGAGGGGGAGGGGGAAAGAAAGGGAAAGGGAGGGAAAGAAAGCAGAGGGAAAGGAGGGGGAAAAGAGAGAAATGGGAGATCACCGGAAAGAAGGGTAAACAGAGAGGGCGGAAGGAAGGAGACTGCTTAATCAAGGGTAAAAGGGAGAAGGGTGGAGCATGCACACTAGAGAGAATCACCTAGCCCACCAAATAACAACTCACACAAGGCAAAGCTGGCAGGGCAAGAACAACCATAGAGGGCAACACACCTGTAGGAGGCTGGCCTGGCTTGTACTGGGTACCAGAGGTACTTACACCTTGTGCCAGGTCCAGTTATCCCTTATTAGTGTAGAAGAGGTGTTTCTAGCATCTTAGGCTGATAGAAGGTAGCTATGGCAAAGCAGCTTAGGCTGAACTAGGAGACATGTAAAGCTCCTACTATACCACTGGTGTCATATGCACAATATCATGAGAAAACACAATACACAGATATACTAAAAATAAAGGTACTTTATTTTTATGACAATATGCCAAAAGTATCTCAGTGAGTACCCTCAGTATGAGGATGAGAAATATACACAAGATATATGTACACAAACCAAACTTATGCAGATAATAGCAAAAGGAAGTAATGCAAGCAATGTAAAGTTACAGTAAATTGCAATAGGAGCACATAGGTATAGGGGCAACACAAAGCATATACTCCAAAAGTGGAATGCGAACCACAAATGGACCCCAAACCTATGTGAGCTTGTAGAGGGTCACTGGGACTGTAAGAAAACAGTGAGGGTTAGAAAAATAGCCCACCCCAAGACCCTGAAAGGTAGGTGTAAAGTGCACCTACTACCCCCAGAGAGCACAGAAGTCGTGATAGGGGGATTCTGCAAGGAGAACAAACACCAGCAATGCAACAACAGTGGATTTCCGGACCTGAGTACCTGTAAGACAAGGGGACCAAGTCCAAGAGTCGCGACAGTGTCGAGAGTGGGCAGGAGCCCAAGAAATGCCAGCTGAGGGTGCAAGGAAGCTGCCACCTGTTGGAAGAAGCTTGGTGTTCTGCAAGAACGAAGAGGACTAGGAACTTCCCCTTTGGAGGATGGATGTCCCACGTTCTGAAGAACCTTGCAGAGGTGTTCCCATGCAGAAAGACCGCAAACAAGCCTTGCTAGCTGCAAAGGTCGCAGTTAGGGTTTTTGGATGCTGCTGTGGCCCAGGAGGGACCGGGTTGTTGCCACTTGGATGAGGAGACAGAGGGGGCGCCCAGCAAGTCAAAGAGCCCTCACAGAAACAGGCAGCACCCGTAGAAGTACCTGAACAGGCACTTAGAAGAAAAGTGAACCGGAGTCCACCCGAAGTCACAAAAGGGAGTCCCACAACGCAGGAGGACAACTCAGAAGGTTCTGCACTACAGGTTAGAGTGTCGGGGACCCAGGCTTGGCTGTGCACGAAGGAAATCCTGGAAGAGTGCACAGGAGCCGGAGCAGCTGCAAATCACGCGGTACCCAGCAATGAAGTCTAGCGGGGGGAGGCAAGGACTTACCTGCACCAAACTTGGACTGAAGAGTCACTGGACTGTGGGAGTCACTTGGACAGAGTTGCTGAGTTCCAGGGACCATGCTCATCGTGCTGAGGGGGGACCCAGAGGACCGGTGATGCATTCTTTTGTTGACTGCGGTTGCAGGGGGAAGATTCCGTCGACCCACGGGAGATTTCTTCAGAGCTCCTGGTGCAGAAAGGAGGCAGGCTACCCCCAAAGCATGCACCACCTGGAAACAGTCGAGAAAGCCGGCAGGATGAAGCGATACAAGGTTGCTAGTAGTCGTTTTGCTACTTTGCTGCGGGTTTGCAGCCGTCCTGAGCAGTCAGCAGTCGATCCTTTGGCAGAAGGTGAAGAGGGAGATGCAGAGGAACTCTGGTGAGCTCTTGCATTCGTTATCTAAAGAATTCCCCAAAGCAGAGTCCCTAAATAGCCAGAAAAGGAGGTTTGGCTACCTAGGAAGGAGGATTGGCTACTAAGAGAGGTAAGAGCCTATCAGAAGGAGCCTCTGACGTCACCTGCTGGCAATGGCCACTCAGAGCAGTCCAGTGTGCCACAGACACCTCTGTTTCCAAGATGGCAGAGGTCTGGGACACACTGGAGGAGCTCTGGGCACCTCACCTGGGAGGTGCAGGTCAGGGGAGTGGTCACTCCCCTTTCCTTTGTCCAGTTTCACGCCAGAGCAGGGCACGGGGGATCCCTAAACCGGTGTAGACTGGCTTATGCAGAGATGGGCACCATCTGTGCCCATCAAAGCATTTCCAGAGGCTGGGGGAGGCTACTCCTCCCCAGCCTTCACACCTATTTCCAAAGGGAGACCCTCTCTCAGAGGAAATCCTTTGTTCTGCCTTTCTGGGCCAGGGCTGCCTGGACCCCAGGAGGGCAGAAACCTGTCTGAGGGGTTGGCAGCAGCAGCAGCTGCAGTGGAGACCCCGGAAAGGCAGTTTGGCAGTACCCGGGTTCTGTGCTAGAGACCTGGGGGATCATGGAATTGGGTGGCAAAAGAAATGCTGCAGCCCATAGGTATCTCCTGGAACCCCAATACCCTGGGTACCTCAGTACCATATACCAGGGAATTATATGGGAGTACCAGTATGCCAATGTGAATTGGTAAATTTAGTCACTAGCCTCTTAGTGACAAATTTGGAAAGCAGAGAGAGCATAACCACTGAGATTCTGATTAGCAGAGCCTCAGTGAGACAGTTAGGCATCACACAGGGAACACATACAGGGCACATACTTATGAACACTGGGGCCCTGCCTGGCAGGGTCCCAGTGACACATAGACTAAAACAACATATATACAGTGAAATATGGGGGTAACATGCCAGGCAAGATGGTACTTTCCTACACAACGCACCCCCAAACGAAGGACAATAAGACTAGCCATGACCTGATGAGTCTTCATTGTCTAAGTGGAAATATCTGGAGAGTCCATCTGCATTAGAGTGGGTACTCCCAGGTCTATGTTCCACTGTATAGTCCATTCCCTGTAGAGATATGGACCACCTCAACAATTTAGGGTTTTCACTTTTCATTTGCTTTAGCCAAATCAGAGGTTTGTGGTCTGTCTGAACAATGAAGTGAGTGCCAAACAGGTATGGCCTCAACTTCTTCAGTGCCCAGACCACAACAAAGCCCTCCCTCTCAATGGCAGACCGACGCTTTTCTCTAGGGGTCAACCTTCTGCTGATAAAAGCAACTGGTTGATCCTGGCCCTCAGAATTCAGTTGTGAAAACACTGCCCCTACCCCTAATTCAAATGCATCAGTTTGAACAATGAATTTCTTGGAGTAACATGGGCTTTTTAGGACAGGTGCAGTGCACATGGCCTGTTTGAGCTCCTCAAAAGCTTTCTGACAGCTAGCTGTCCACAATACCTTTTTAGGCATCTTTTTACTGGTGAGATCATTAAGTGGGGCTGCTATGGAGCCATAGTTTTTAATGAATCTCCTGTAATACCCAGTGAGGCCTAGGAAGGCTCTCACCTGGGTCTGTGTTGCAGGGGGAACCCAATCCCTGATTGTCTGGATTTTCCCCTGAAGTCGTGCAATCTGTTCTCCACCTACCAGGTGTCCCAGATAAACCACCTTTCCCTGCCCTATCTGGCACTTTGAGGCCTTGATAGTGAGGCCTGCCTTTTGCAGGGCCTCCAAAACTTTCCAAAGGTGGAACAGATGCTCATCCCAGGTGGAGCTAAAGACAGCTATAGCATCTAGATATGCTGCACTAAAAGCCTCCAACCCTTGCAGGACTGTGTTCACCAACCTCTGAAAAGTGGCAGGTGCATTCTTCAAACCAAAGGGCATCACTGTAAATTGGTAGTGCCCTCCTATAGTTGAAAATGCAGTTTTAGGTTTAGCATCCTCAGCCAATTTGATCTGCCAATACCCTGCAGTCAAATCAAAGGTTCTTAGATACTTGTCAGATGCCAGTGTATCTATGAGCTCATCTGCCCTGGGTATAGGGTGAGCATCAGTTTTTGTTACCTGGTTGAGACCTCTGTAGTCTACACAAAACCGCATCTCCCTTTTTCCATCTTTTGAGTGAGGCTTTGGTACAAGCACCACAGGGCTCGCCCATGGGCTTTCAGAAGGTTCAACCACTCCTAGGTCAAGCATTTTCTGAACCTCTTGTTTAATGCAGTCCATAACATGGTCAGGCTACCTATAGATTTTACTTTTGACAGGCATGCTGTCTCCAGTATCAATTGTGTGTTCACACCAAGATGTGGTGCCTGGCACAGTTGAAAAGAGTTCTGAAAACTGTCCAAGGAGATTTATGCAGTTGTCTTTCTGTTCTGCAGTAAGACAGTCTGCCAAAACTACTCCCTCCACTAAAGCATCTTCTTCAGTGGATGCGAAGAGATCAGGGAGAGGGTCACTCTCTTCTTCCTGTCCCTCATCTGTTGCCATGAGCAGGGTGAGATCAGCCCTGTCATAGTAGGGTTTTAGGCGGTTGACCTGAATCACCCTAAGGGGACTCCTGGCAGTGCCCAGGTCAACCAAGTAGGTGACCTCGCCCTTCTTTTCAACAATTAGATGGGGTCCACTCCATTTGTCCTGGAGTGCTCTTGGAGCCACAGGCTCTAATACCCATACCTTCTGTCCTGGTTGGTACTGGATCAGAACAGCCTTCTGGTCATGCCATTGCTTCTGGAGCTCTTGGCTGGCCTGAAGGTTTTTACTGGCCTTTTTCATGCACTCAGCCATTCCGGATCTTAGGGCAAGTACATAGTCCACTATGTCCTGTTTGGGAGCTTTTAAAGGTTGTTCCCAACCCTCCTTCACAAGTGTTAGTGGACCTCTTACGGGGTGCCCAAAGAGGAGTTAAAAGGGGCTGAAGCCCACTCCTTTCTGGGGTACCTCCCTGTAAGCAAAAAGGAGGCAAGGTAACAGGACATCCCATCTCCTCCTGAGTTTTTCAGGGAGTCCCATTATCGTTCCTTTGAGAGTTTTATTAAACCTCTCTACCAGTCCATTAGTCTGTGGATGATAAGGTGTGGTGAATTTGTAGGTTACACCACATTCCTTCCACATAGCCTTCAAGTATGCAGACATAAAGTTGCTACCCCTGCCTCATACAACCTCTTTTGGGAAACCCACCCTGGAAAAGACTCCCAGGAGAGCTTTTGCCACTGCAGGTGCTGTAGTGGACCTTAGAGGAATTGCTTCAGGGTATCTGTGGCATGGTCCACAACCACCAAGATAAGCCTATTGCCTGAAGCAGTAGGAGGGTCAGGAGGGCCAACTATGTCAACCCCTACCCTTTCAAAGGAGACCCCAACCACAGGTAGTGGAATAAGGGGAGCCTTTGGTGTGCCACCAGTCTTGCCACTGGCTTGGCAGGTCACACAAGACTTACAAAAATATTTTGTGTCCTCTGACATCCTAGGCCAGTGAAACAGGGGGACAAGCCTTTCCCATGTTTTGATCTGGCCCAAATGCCCAGCCAAAGGAATGTCATGTGCCAGAGTTAAGAGGAACTCTCTGTACTGCAGGGGAATGACCAGTCTCCTGGCTGCTCCAGGTTTTGGGTCCCTTGCCCCTGTGTACAAGAGGTTGTCCTCCCAGTAAACTCTATGTGAGTCACTGACATCCCCATTTTGCTGCTTGACAGCTTGCTGTCTGAGACCCTCTAATGTGGGATAGGATTGCTGTGCCACACTCAGCTCTTCCCTGGCAGGCCCCCCTCCACCCAAAAGCTCAGCAGTGTCTGCTGCCTGCTCCTCTGGTGAAGGTTCTGCACAGGGAGGAAATTCTTCTTCCTCAGAAGGAGAATCATCTGTGGAGGGAGGGATAGTGGGTAGGGATTTACCCTTGCTACCCCTAGCTTTAGGGAGCACTTGGTCCATTGTTCCAGGATCCAAGTTACCCTGTCCTTTTTGCTTTTTGGCCTGAGCCATTGTCAAAGCAAAAACATGCCCAGGAATGCCCAGCATTGCTGCATGAGCCTCGAACTCCACTTCCGCCCAAGCTGATGTCTCTAAATCATTTCCTAGTAGACAGTCTACAGGTAAATCTGAAGCAACCACAACGTTCTTTGGACCAGTAACCCCCACCCCCCCAGTTGAGATTCACAACAGCCATGGGGTGGCTAAGAGTGTTGTTATGAGCGTCTGTCACTTGGTACTGCTGACCAAGTAGGTGTTGTTCAGGGTGTACCAGTTTCTCTATTACCATGGTAACACTGGCACCTGTGTCCCTGTAGGCCTGAACCTCAACACAATTTATTAGGGGAAGTTGCTTGTACTTATCCATATTAAGGGGACAAGCAACCAAGGTGGCCAATTCAATGGCACCTTCAGAGACTAACACAGCCTCTGTGGTCTCCCTAACAAGACCAACCCCAACTAAATTACCAAAAGTGAGCCCAGCTACTCCCTTGGATTGGCTATTAGAAGGTTTGCTCCCACCACCACTGCTATTACTAGGGGCACTAGAGTTTGCAGTAGGGGTTGTGGTAGTGGGAGGTTGGTGTTTTTCTTTGGACAACTGGCATCAGTTGTCCAATGGCCTTTGACTTTACACAAATAACACCAAGGCTTTTTAACTTGATTTGAAGAGGATTTGGACCCATTACCCCCACCAGAGGATTTTTGTGGGCCTGATGAAGACTCAGTTTTACTTTTGTCCCCACCCTTGTCAGAAGACTTACCATCCTTCTTCTTGCCATCCTTGTCACCCCCTGTATGAACTTTTCTGTTTACTCTTGTTCTGACCCATTTGTCTGCCTTCCTTCCCAATTCTTGGGGAGAGGTCAGATCTGAGTCCACTAGATATTGGTGTAACAAGTCAGACACACAGTTATTCAGAATATGCTCTCTCAGAATTAGATTATACAGGCTTTCATAGTCAGAAACCTTACTGCCATGTAACCACCCTTCCAAGGCCTTCCCTGAACAGTCACCAAAGTCTATCCAGTCTTGTAAGGACTCTTTTCTGGTGTCTCTGAACTTAATCCTGTATTGTTTAGTGGTTAAGCCAAATCCATCCAAGAGTGCATCCTTCAAAACTGCAAAATTGTTAGCATCACTTTCTCTAACAGTAAGGAGCCTATCCCTACCCTTTCCATTGAAAGATAGCCACAATATAGCAGCCCACTGCCTTTGAGGGACCCCCTGTACCATACAGGCCCTCGCAAGTGCAGCAAACCACTTGTTGATGTCATCCCCCCTCCTTGTAAGGGGGAACTATCTTGTGCAGATTCCTGGAATCATGCTTTCCAACAGGATTACTATCAGGAACACTGCTATTGCTGCACCCATGGGGTCCAAACCCCAATCTCTGTCTCTCCTTCTCCAGGTCTAGGGATTCCCTGTCTAGAGCCAGCTGTTGCTGTTTAAGCTTCAGTCTGGTCTCTTCCACTCTCAACTTTTTGAGTTCCCTTTCTAACATGTTGTCTTCAGAGTGGGTGGGTTGGGAATGTCTGGACACAGAGGATAAATCGGAAACAACAGAGGGAGATCTGTCCCTAACTGACTGGACTCTAACAACCTGGCCTCCAGGAATAAAAACATCCCTACTATGATGGGAGCTCCTATTGCTACCAGCATTGCTAATTGGTCTGCTAAGGGGAAGATTTGGAACAGAACCCTCCCCTCCTCCCTCAAGGAGTTCCCCTGAGTCAGAACGGGAGCCATCTAATAACTTCTCATTTGAAGTGCCTGTTTGGGACTCATCATTCACAATGAGCATGTTATATAGAAACTCTCTTGTAGGGTTCTTTCCTATCACTAAACCTCTCTCTAAGCAGAGACTCCTTAGGCTCTTGAAATTTAAATTGTCATAGGTAGTATTGACCATTTTAAGAGGAGCCCCCACATCAGACATGATAGAAGAAGGTTTAGAGACAGTGAGAAGAAAAAGTTTCAGAACTTTTTAAAGAACATAGAAAAAACTTTTTCAAACTTTTAGAAACTGTTTTAAAAGTTTTAGAGTACTTTTCAGCACTTAGTAGAAAGTGTAAGAGGAGAAAAGCAAAACTTTTTGATTAGGTGTAAATACACTGAACTTGTTTTGTATATTATTCTCTTATGAAAAGTACACAATGACAAAGTGGTAAGTAGTTACAAGTACTTATCCCACTGCTGCACAACCAATGTAGGAGGCTGGCCTGGCTTGTAGTGGGTACCAGAGGTACTTACACCTTGTGGCAGGTCCAGTTATCCCTTATTAGTGTAGAAGAGGTGTTTCTAGCAGCTTAGGCTGATAGAAGGTAGCTATGGCAAAGCAGCTTAGGCTGAACTAGGAGACATGTAAAGCTCCTACTATACCACTGGTGTCATATGCACAATATCATAAGAAAACACAATACACAGATATATTAAAAATAAAGGTACTTTATTTTTATGACAATATGCCAAAAGTATCTCAGTGAGTACCCTCAGTATGAGGATGAGAATATACACAAGATATATGCACACAAACCAAAATTATGCAGATAATAGCAAAAGGAAGTAATGCAAGCAATGTAAAGTTACAGTAGATTGCAATAGGAGCACATAGGTAAAGGGGCAACACAAACCATATACTCCAAAAGTGGAATGCGAACCACAAATGGACCCCAAACCTATGTGAGCTTGTAGAGGGTCGCTGGGACTGTAAGAAAAAAGTGAGGGTTAGAAAAATAGCCCACCCCAAGACCCTGAAAGGTAGGTGTAAAGTGCACCTACTACCCCCAGAGAGCACAGAAGTCGTGATGGGGGATTCTGCAAGGAGAACAAACACCAGCAATGCAACAACAGTGGATTTCCGGACCTGAGTACCTGTAAGACAAGGGGACCAAGTCCAAGAGTCGCGACAGTGTCGAGAGTGGGCAGGAGCCCAAGAAATGCCAGCTGAGGGTGCAAGGAAGCTGCCACCTGCTGGAAGAAGCTTAGTGTTCTGCAAGAACGAAGAGGACTAGGAACTTCCCCTTTGGAGGATAGATGTCCCACGTCGTGAAGAAGTTTGCAGAGGTGGTCCACGCAGAAAGACCGCAAACAAGCCTTGCTGGCTGCAAGGGTCGCGGTTAGGGTTTTTGGATGCTGCTGTGGCCCAGGAGGGACCAGGTTGTCACCACTTGGATGAGGAGACAGAGGGGGCACCCAGCAAGTCAGGGAGCCCTCACACAATCAGGCAGCACCCGCAGAAGTACCTGAACAGGCACTTAGAAGAAAAGTGAACCGGAGTCCACCTGAAGTCACAAAAGGGAGTCCCACGACACCGGAGGACAACTCAGAAGGCTGGCACTGCAGGTTAGAGTGTCGGGGACCCAGGCTTGGCTGTGCACAAAGGAAATCCTGGAAGAGTGCACAGGAGCCGGAGCAGCTGCAAATCACATGGTACCCAGCAATGCAGTCAAGCGGGGGGAGGCAAGGACTTACCTCCACCAAACTTGGACTGAAGAGTCACTGGACTGTGGGAGTCACTTGGACAGAGTTGCTGAGTTCCAGGGACCACGCTCGTCGTGCTGAGGGGGGACCCAGAGGACCGGTGATGCAGTCTTTTGTTGCCTACGATTGCAGGGGGAAGATTCCGTCGACCCACGGGAGATTTCTTCAGAGCTCCTGGTGCAGAAAGGAGGCAGGCTACCCCCAGAGCATGCACCACCTGGAAACAGTCGAGAAAGCCGGCAGGATGAAGCGATACAAGGTTGCTAGAAGTCATCTTGCAACTTTGTTGCAGTTTTGCAGGCGTCCTGAGCAGTCAGCGGTCGATCCTTTGGCAGAAGGTGAAGAGGGAGATGCAGAGGAACTCTGGTGAGCTCTTGCATTCGTTATCTAAAGAATTCCCCAAAGCAGAGTCCCTAAATAGCCAGAAAAGGAGGTTTGGCTACCTAGGAAGGAGGATTGGCTACTAAGAGAGGTAAGAGCCTATCAGAAGGAGCCTCTGACGTCACCTGCTGGCACTGGCCACTCAGAGCAGTCCAGTGTGCCACAGACACCTCTGTTTCCAAGATGGCAGAGGTCTGGGACACACTGGAGGAGCTCTGGGCACCTCACCTGGGAGGTGCAGGTCAGGGGAGTGGTC
Organism: Pleurodeles waltl; assembly: GCF_031143425.1. NCBI lineage: Eukaryota > Metazoa > Chordata > Amphibia > Caudata > Salamandridae > Pleurodeles > Pleurodeles waltl. The sequence goes on from NC_090448.1 coordinate 1,155,856,143, forward strand.
ACTCCCCTTTCCTTTGTCCAGTTTCACACCAGAGCAGGGCTGGGGGATCCCTAAACCGGTGTAGACTGGCTTATGCAGAGATGGGCACCATCTGTGCCCATCAAAGCATTTCCAGAGGCTGGGGGAGGCTACTCCTCCCCAGCCTTCACACCTATTTCCAAAGGGAGAGGGTGTTACACCCTCTCTCAGAGGAAATCCTTTGTTCTGCCTTCCTGGGCCAGGGCTGCCTGGACCCCAGGAGGGCAGAAACCTGTCTGAGGGGTTGGCAGCAGCAGCAGCTGCAGTGGAGACCCCAGAAAGGCAGTTTGGCAGTACCCGGGTTCTGTGCTAGAGACCTGGGGGATCATGGAATTGTCCCCCCAATGCCAGAATGGCATTGGGGTGACAATTCCATGATCTTAGACATGTTACATGGCCATGTTCGGAGTTACCATTGTAACGCTATACATAGGTAGTGACCTATGTATAGTGCACACGTGTAATGGTGTCCCCGCACTCACAAAGTCCGGGGAATTTGCCATGAACGATGTGGGGGCACCTTGGCTAGTGCCAGGGTGCCCACACACTAAGTAACTTTGCACCCAACCTTCACCAGGTGAAGGATGGACATATAGGTGACTTATAAGTTACTTAAGTGCAGTGGTAAATGGCTGTGAAATAACGTGGATGTTATTTCACTCAGGCTGCACTGGCAGGCCTGTGTATGAATTGTCAGAGCTCCCTATGGGTGGCAAAAGAAATGCTGCAGCCCATAGGGATCTCCTGGAACCCTAATACCCTGGGTACCTCAGTACCATATACTAGGGAATTATATGGGAGTACCAGTATGCCAAAGTGAATTGGTAAATTTTGTCACTAGCCTGTTAGTAACAAATTTGGAAAGCAGAGAGAGCATAACCACTGAGGTTCTGGTTAGCAGAGCCTCAGTGAGACAGTTAGGCATCACACAGGGAACACATACAGGGCACATACTTATGAGCACTGGGGCCCTGCCTGGCAGGGTCCCAGTGACACATAGACTAAAACAACATATATACAGTGAAATATGGGGGTAACATGCCAGGCAAGATGGTACTTTCCTACAACACCCATGCACAATATGTCATACGCAGAAACAATAACACAGCATTTACATCCCCACAGGTAACCCACCCACTGTCACTGGCGAAGAGGTGTAGCAACATCCAGTCCCCCCACAGAAGAGGCCCACAGTGATGACAGCAGCTCTGCTCGCTTGGATCTGGATGACCAACCTGGCCCATCGGGGATCTCCAGACAGTCGGTTACCCAGGCACAGTCTCACACCACCACAGAGCCTCCCCCTCTGGAAACACCACCACCACATCACCCACCCAGCAGGCCCATACCTCTGTCTCCAGGAAACATCAATCAGCAGTGTGTCCACCACTACAGGGACCCAGGCCACCCCACAAACCCAAGACAATCAGGGACCTCAGGTCAGTGGGCACACGGTTTAGGGGACAGAGGCACAGGACAATAGGAAAGCTGGGAGGACTGCTGTGCGACAGGGGGAGGACAGGACCAGGGAACCAACTCTCCAGGAGGCACTCACCACGATCCTGGGAGCATACCAACATTCCCAGGATACGCTGGGCCAGATACTAGACAAGTTGCAGGCGAACATGCGGCTGCAGGAGGGACAGTACCTGGGGAGCAGGGAAGACTTGAAGGACATCAAGACTACCCTGGTCTCCATTGTAGGGTGCTGGCAGACATGGCCAACAGTATGAGGGAGGCAGTGGCACACCACCGGGCCCCTGACACTAGCCAAACCAACGAACAGCCCTCCACCTCCACTGCCGCTAGTGGACAGGAGGCCCCACCACAGGAACAACAGACCACCAGCACCCCTCCCCCTGCAGAAGGAGAACCACCCTGCAAACATTCCCTGCGATCCAGGCAGAAGCCAGAGACTATTGCCAAGACCCCCGCCAGGAAATAAGACTCTCCTGATTGTCACCCTTGTGTCCCACACTGTCACCCTGTCCACCTGGAACTGCCATTGCTCCACGTCCTATGCCCCCTTGGACAATGCACTTGTGATACACATAGACTGGACTCTATCCTGGACTTTCCTCCATCATCACCCCAGCCCATTGCACTACCCACTCTTCTTCAGAGCACTGCAATAAACACACTTTGATAAAACACAAGTATGGCGTATGTCAGATGTTTTCAAAAGGTATTCGTTTAAGAAAGGATCAAACATTGAAATTCAACTGTACAGTAATGTTTACATTGGAAAGACCTGTGGTTGGCTGCACTGAACACGCCAGGAGCAATAGTGGGGCACCAACATCTGTAAAAAGAGATGCCAAAGGGTACAGTGAGTGGGCATAGAAGTAGTAATACACAGCCTGCCAGTGACAATGTCACACATCAAACTGTCAACTATATGTGTATCAACACTGTCTTACCTGTGTCTCATTGGAAGTATTGATGAATAATTGCACTTCTGTTGTCCTCATCCTCATCCTTTGCCCCCTCATCTTCACTGTCCACAGGGTCCACTGCTGCCACCCGGCCATCTCCAGCCTCCTCCTCCTGCAGAAAAGGCACCTGTTGACCCAAGGCAAGGTTGTGCAACATACAGCATGCCACGATGACCTGGCAGACCTTCTTGGGTGAGTAGCACAGGGATCCACCTGTTAGATGGAGGCAACAAAACCTGGCCTTCAGGAGGCCAAAGGTCCTCTTTATAATCCTTCTTGTTCGCCCATGTGCCTCATTGTAACGTTCCTCTGCCCTTGTCCTGGCATTCCTCACAGGGGTCAGTAGCCATGAGAGGTTGGGGTAACCAGAGTCACATGCAAATATCGAGGGACAACTGTTAGCCACACACTAACCCTTAGGGCCCACACCATCCCCATATACCAACATCCACTGGGTGGGAACCAGGGCTCACCTATTAGCCACACCCTGTGCCTCCGGAGTTGGGCCATCCCATTTGGGATGCTGCTATTCCTCAGGATAAAGGCATCATGCACAGACTCAGGATACTTTGCATTGACGTGGGAAATGTACTGGTCCGCAAGGCACACCATCTGCACATTCATGGAGTGAAAGCTCTTTCGATTTCTGAACACCTGTTCATTTTGCCAGGGGGGGGGACAAATGCAATATGGGTTCCATCAATAGCCCCAATAATGTTGGGAATATGTCCCATTGCATAGAAGTCAGCTTTCACTGTAGCCAAATCCTCCACTTGGGGGAAAACAATGTAGCTGCACATGTGTTTAATCAGGGCAGACAACACTCTGGTCAGCACTATTGAGAACATTGGCTGTGACATTCCTGCTGCCAAGCCCACTGTCACTTGGAAGAAGCCAGTTGCCAGGAAATGGAGCACTGATAGCACTTGCACAAGAGGGGGGAACCCGGTGGGGTGACGGAGAGCAGATATCAGGTCAGGCTCCAATTGGACACACAGCTCAGTGATTGTGGCCCTGTCAAGTCTATAGGTGAGGATAATGTGCCTGTCCTCCATTGTTGCCACGTTCACCAGGGGTCTGTACACAGGGGGATGTCTCCATCTCCTATTCATCCACAGCGGTTGCAATCTATGGGCCAAAAGAGTAAGCAGCTGGTCATTATCTCTACATTCCAACCACTAGAGTTCAATGAATGTTGTGATTGTAACAGTATTTTGTTGGAGATGTCCAAATGGTGCATTTGTGTACTGTGACGCAGTTAGGAGCCATGGCCTGCCCCCCCCTTGAAATGGCGTCCGCCTGTCCTGTATGGTGGGACAGGTGGAAATGATGTAATTCCGCTGACATTGTGCACCGTTGCCGGAGGCGGTCGAGAACCGCCGTGCTACTCCTCATTGGTTAACATTGGGCCCTATGGGGTACAGTGGCCAATGGTGATGTACGCCGGCCGTGACGGTACGCACCGCTGCAGATGTGACCTCCATTTTCTATCTGATTCCTCACTTGTTACCTGACCTTCCATAGGAGAGGACCTACACTGCATGTGCTGCTGTGCCCTGAGTCTGGAACCGACCATGGCTCGTGTTACTGGGGAAAGGGCCCCTACCTTCACCTCGGCGGAGTTGGAGCGACTGTTGGATGGGGTCCTACCCCAGTACCGACTGCTGCATGGGCCTCCAGACCAACAGGTGAGTACACCGCGAATACGATGCATGGGGCGTGAATACATGGAGTGCTGTGTGTGAAGGCCTCATGTAGGTGGGAGGGCGGTGGATGGGCCCTGAGCAGCATGCAGCATGTATGGTGGGCCATGTCTGTGCTAATAGGGATGGGAAGGTGCATGGTGGGCCATGAGTGTAACAGGCAGGACGGTCAGACTAATACCTTTCCCTGTGTCTATTTCCCTGCAGGTCAGCGCCCATCAAAAGAAGGGTATATGGCGTGCCATCGCCAAGGACATGCGGACCGTGGGGGTGTACGGTAGGCGGAGCACCCACTGTCGCAAACGGTGGGAGGACCTGAGACGCTGGGCACGGAAGATGGCAGAGGCCCAGCTGGGGATGGCCTCCCAACAAGGAAGCAGTGCCCATCGAACCTTGACCCCCCCTGATGGCCCGCATACTGGCAGGGGCCTATCCGGAGATAGATGGGCGCCGGGGGCATCTCAGCAGCCACAAAGGGGGGAGTGCAGTGCCCTAATATACAACTTATGCCTGGTGGGTTGGTATCCAGGTGGAAGGTGTGGGTCCTGTGGGTACCCCTAGCCCAGGCCTGGCATTGCAGGGTAGGTCCCATGTTGGGCAGGGTTCTGATGTGAAAGTACTCCAACCAAACTAGTAGGCATCCACTACTGGGCAGGCATCTGTGGGTCTCAGGTATGCTGCAATTCGCGTTAGGTGTCCCTATCCATGGGCTGGTGACTAGCATTGTGACTGGTAGTGCATTGCCTAGTGCGTAGGGCTGTTCCCTGTGTGTGAGAGTGGTGTGTACGCCAACGGTGGTGTTGTTGGCACCATTGCCCAAGTGTATCCTTTGTTTCTTGCCCCCCCTTTTTGTTTTGTCACCCTGTCCTTATGTGCATTAGCATCATCTGGCGGAGGAGCAGAGGCACCGGTGACGGAGGGAGCTGCATTCCACAGGACCCAGGAGGCCAAATCCACCAACGGTGAGGGCACCAGTGGGATGGAGGGCGAGGGGAGCACCGTGGCGGGGACAGGAGGGGACAGTCCGGACACGGATACCTCCTCTGATAGGAGCTCGCTGGTGGTGGCGGACACCTCTGTGACCAACCCAGGTACAGGTACAGCCGCCACATCCCGTACCAACACCGCCCTCCCAGCAGCCCCTCAGTGAGTTTCCTATGCCCGCTCACCCAGGATGGTGGGCATCTCCCCAGGCACCTCAGGCCCTGCCCCAGTTAGCCCGGCTGCCCTAAGTGAGGAGGCTATTGACCTCCTGCAATCCATTTCTGTTCGGCAGTCAACCATTGTGAATGTCATCCAGGGGCTGGCCGCCCAACTGCAACAGACAAATGCATTCCTGAAGGGCATTCACACTGGCTTGGTGGCCCAACAGAGATCAATCCAGGCTCTGGCCTCCTCTCTGATGGCAGCCATTGTCCCTGTTTCCACCCTCCCCCCTCTAACTTCCTCTTCCCAATCCCATTCCCCTCAACCGCAATCTATCCCAAGCACACAGTCAGACGAGCAGGCTCCCAGGACAACACACAAGAGTGGACATGGCAAACACAAGCACCACACTTCATCCCACAGGTACTCACACAAACACCATACAGAATCAGACATACCAACATCCACTGCCTCCACTGTGGCCCCCTCCTCCTCGTTGTCCACCTCCCTCCCAGTTGCGTCTCCACTCATACCTGTATGCACTACATCCTCATTCATTACCACCATCACCAGCACACCTATCAGTACACACCCCTAACTGGCAGTCACCACCCCCACATCCATGCACACGTCCCCTGTGTCCTCTCCCACTGTGTCTGTGCCCCCTCCCCCCAAAGTACACAAGCGCAGGCACTCAGACACCCAACAGCCATCCACCTCACAACAGCATCCAGCCCATGCACCTGCACCCAAACATAGCAGACAGACACCTCCTACCACCACTCCCTCTTCCTCCACTCCCAAACCATCTCCCTCTTCCCACCCCAATGTCCCTAAGAAGCTTTTCCTCGTGAACATTGACCTATTCCCTACCGCTCCACCCCCGTCCCTCACGTCAGGCCAGGGTGTTCAAAACCCAGCCATGCACCTCAACCATCCAGTCCACGGGCACAGTAGTATCCCCAACTACTCCAGGTGGGAAAGGATCCCAGCCACCAGCTAGCCAGACTGACAGGGTGCCAGCTCCAAGTGCATCAAGGAAGGGCAAGGAGTCAGCCCTAAGTGCGTGAAGGAAGGGCAAGGAGGAAGCCACAGCTGCAGGAAGGAAGCGCAAGCAGACAGACCCAGCTGCAGGAAGGAATGGCAAGGAGGCAGCCCCAGCTGCAGGAAGGAAGGGCAAGGAGGCAGTCCTAGTTGCAGGAAGGAGGGAGGGGTAAGGGCCCTGCAACAGCAGTTTGTAGAGACAAGGGGCCTGGTGCAGGGACTTAGTCGGAGCCCCCACCTCCAACCATGGTGGTGCAGCCGTCTGAGGCTGCAGGGGATGGGCTGGAGCCTCCCCCCACCACTGCCAGCACCGCCACCAGCACCGCCGCCACCAGCAGCAGCCCCAGTGGGCAGCCATCTGAGGCTGCAGTAGATGGGCTGGAGCCTCCCCCCACCACTGCCAGCTCCACCATTAGCAGCACCACCGCCACCACTGAGCAGCCGTAACTACCGGCGAACAGTGTGTAGTCCTGCGTCCATGGGTTGTTGTGCGGCCTGGCCCCTGCAAATCCTGTGGGTCTGAAAACAAGGTGAAAGACTGTGACCTTGCACTCCCTAAGAGCTGCATCACTGGGCACAATGCCCCCTCCAGAACCAGTGGAGAAGCCATCTACTCACTCCATCCTCCACAGGATGAAGATCACTGGGCACAATGCCACCATCAGAACCAGGGGGGAAGCCATCCACTCACCCCATCCTCCACAGGATGAAGATCTCAGGCACAATGCCCCATCCAGAACCAGTGGAGAAGCCATCCACTTGAGAGACTGTGGCCTTGCACTCCCCAGGACAAGTCAGTGGGCAAGACATCCACTTGAGAGACTGTGGCCTTGCACTCCCTAGGACAGAGCACAGGGCATGTTGCCCCCTCCAGGACCAGTGGCGTTGTACCATCTTCCGGCTGAGGTGCCCCCGTACCCTGTCCCCCTGAGGTGCCTGGCTATTTTCGACCTGATGCCCCTGCAGTGTTCTCTCCGTGTTGTTGCAGGAGTGAGGTAGGGCCTTGGACTTTGTGATGTGGCCCTGTGGCCCACGGACATTGAGGACTGGGCAGTGTCCCTACATTTGTAAATATGTATATACTTGTTGATTTGGATGCACGTATTTATACTATTTTATCTTATTACACTCACTTTAATCAATTCATTTTGTCGTTGCATTATTCCTGAGGGACACGGGGTGAATATTTAATGTTACTGCATCTTATTATGTGTATGGTGTTGGGGTGGGGGTGTTGCATGTGTGTGTCACTCTCTTTTTCCTCCCCCCCTCCCCTGTGTGCTAGGCGGCAGTACTCACCATGGTCGTCTCTGCCGGCGTTGGTGTTCGTAGTGGAGCAGAACGTAGAAGAGCATGGGGAACACATGCAACTCGGGCTCCATGGTGGCGTGGTTCTTTTCTGAGTCTCCAGAGGTGAGTCGTTTCCCTTCTGTGCAGTGTTTTCACCAGGCTTTTGATGTCATTGGTACCACCCCGGAAAAGGAGGCTGATTGGACTATCATAATACAGTGGTCGTAAAATTGTCTTCTGCCTGGCTGTAGGCGGTTATCGCCGTGGTGTCTGTTGAGTTCACCCTGGCGGTCGGTGTGTTAAAGTGGCTGTCTGTCTGAGCGGTTTCCGCTGGGTTCATAATTTCATAGTTATTACCGTTGGCCTGTTGGAGGTATTACTGCCACTATATCACCGATCGCCAGGGTTGTAATGAGGACCATAATGTGCAAATTGACAGGGAGATATGTCCTTAAAATCCACAACACAATGAATCAGCAAGCTCCAGTGAAATCACCACTAATGTCTTGCACTCCTTACAATCACATACTCTGATTGCATCAGTAGACGCATTAGTCCTTTGTATGTTGGAGAGGTTCAGAGATATGCAAGTACTTGTAGAAGGACCTCAAAATATTGCCCAGTGGGAAGATATATCACGTTTTCCATTTTGGACCTGCAAACCCAGATGTCTATGGATGAATGGTTGTCCCAACCACATGTGATTCCAACATAACTGCAAATCACTCCATGATGCATGCCAACAGTGATGTTACAAATCTTCCAAATTACACATGTGCCAGTGCATTTTGCTACATGATGCACATCAATGGCCTCGAAATGCACATATGGCTAAAAAATCTAGTCACGCACATCTTGTCCCTCATTGCTACTGCATTTGTGCATGTCAATGAACATGCAATGACAGGCAATCAATGGTGACACACTCCTGTTTGTGGCACCACATGAAATGTAGCCCACTGCAAATGTCCTATTCCACACACAGGTTGGCATGCACATATATGTAAGCGAATACAGAAATCACCCCATTAACACAGATAGACCATTCATGGCACATCAGTGTACATATTTTGTCAAAAGAGAAAGGGACCCATGCTAACATTCAGGCACAAGGAATGTTGGCAGCAGTGATGGCTCATAAATCATGTCAATTGACATTCCCCACTTACAAAAGGAAAGTATTGATCTGTAGCTGCACCCAAAGAACAATGTATGCTCTGTCACATGTATGATGGCCACCTTCACATTACAGACAGTAGTGAGGCGCCAGCACCCTTCACATGCTGAAGACAAGTAGCCTCTGGGTGACAGATGCAAATATACTTATTTGACCAGACACATGGCTGAGGACAGTGATCCATGACTTCCTTATCTTTGGCCTGAAACACCGAGGAGTAGTGGTCTATTGCATATAATGTACACACACTACAACAACAAACAGTACTTGATTGATCAATCTACACATCCATGTGTTGTCCCTGTAGAAAATTGTTTGTGGATTGTACACAGTTGTGTTCTAGGTCCCTGGGCCAATAGGCAAGGCACATCAGTATGCACCACATGACATATCTACACAAGCAGTCAGTCATCTACTGTGTTACACATCGCTCATCCTTACTCATTAGGTGGAGATGTCAGAACATAACACATTACTTGGCAATGTGACAGGCAGGCATATGCCCTGTACTTGCCCCCTTGGGGCTGCTGTGCTTCCCTCAATTGCCCATCAAGGTCTGGGTATGCTCCCGCCAGGATGCAGGACATTAGGGTGGTCATGGTCTGATGTGCAACCCACCAACATTGGGAGGATAGCCCCAGCTGGATCCCTGCAATCTTCCGGGCCCAGCATCTCATGTCCTCCCACCTCTTGCAACAGTGGGCGCTCCGGCAGCTGTGAACTCCTTGGGTCCGCACCTTCTGGGCGATGGCTCTCCATATCTCCTCCTTCTAATGGGCATGGACCTTAATGGGTGCAAAAGAAAAAAACAGAGATTACAATCACATGTTTGCACACAAATGGAAGAGTCACACACGTCGGAAACACCAAGCCAGAAGTTTTCAATTTGTTAACAGACCACAAGTGTAAAACACACAAGCCAATAAGTACAAGGACATGACTACAGACATTCATATCCATCTGCAGACTAATCCACTACCCTGCTCGGGACCTACAATAACTTCACAAGCCTACTGACATCAGGTAGCCCAGGCTCGAGCAACATGTACTGTGATGGGAGCCACAATGAAACACTACACACCAATGTGGCTTCCAAAGGGAAAACTACTTAGGCCCGGATGGACCAACACATTTACACTCTGCAAGAATGACTAACTGCATACAGTCCCTACAGGCAACTTCCATAGTACAGACTTCATTATTATACTCTAGTGACAATGAAGGGTCTCACATGGTGGGTACAGAAAGTGTATTCCTTGAGCATGTGTGGACATGTGGCCAAACAAATTGAGACTCATGCCACTTTAGGGAGTGGGTTCAATGGTATGTACCTGTACCACAGAACACTTCTTCGGACATATGTGTCTATCCTACAGAGATGGCATCTAACATAGAAAGGTATACACTGTGCAATTTCTGCAATGTAACCAAGGTACTGACTCACATATCATGGCCTCCCAGGAATCAACACACTGTCTGCACTATGGGACTGTCATTAGTGCAATAAGCCTATAAAGGACAAATATGACTTCTGTGAAGGTGACAACAGAGCTGTGGGAGTAAGGGGCCTGTCATGACTCAAAGACACACATTGACAATGAGGCAAAATGCACATATGGACTACTTCTGGGATGTACCTCAGTAACCATTCCTAATCTAGTCAATGGACTGAGGCATTCAGCACATGTGTTGCTACTAGAGCATCATATTGTCCACATGATAGGATCTACTGATATACAGGAAGTTGGCACAGTCTGGACTAGGTCCCACACTGGGAGATACAACTGACAGACCCTGCTCTCTGTAGACTGAACCTACATGACACTCACATTTCCATCACTTCCATGCATGACAGTACATCATGTGGCAATCAGCAATTTGGCACGTGGTTTGTGTGGCAAACTGAAGGGCACAGTGAGTCAGTGTGTGGATTCCAGACAACAGTTTCTCAAGGCCAGATGTGGGTTGGAAGATCTGTCAAACTATATACATTGCTTACAAGATTCTCAAATGACTCATACACAATGCATACATTGTTCATGCTGTCATGCTTATACATGTTGTCCAAAATTTACAACAATCATAAAGAAAAAGATGTCATTGGATGGCAATAAAATCTCCTTGCCTAGTTATATGCATTACACAAGGAGGATCTAGGACCTCAAGAACCTCACCCACCACAACATGACTGAACTTAACATATAGTACTGGCCACCAATACCTGCACAATGTATATCCCATTGACGCCACACAGACTGCAACAACAGGTACACAAGAAGTCTTATTGGCACACACTGACACATATTAGCCTGTAAGGATGGAAAGGATGGTGTCTAACAGAATCAATTGTGCCTATGATATTCTTACCTGCTCCTTTGGTGAGCCATAGAGTTGTTCATACAGGGGTAGGACCTCATCAACAAGCTTCTCTGGCTCCTCGGGAGAGAAGACGGTGGCCCTATCACCTGCTGAACACGGCATGATTGCTTGCACACAGCAGCTCTGGTAGTGGAGGTGTTGCTGGCAGCAGTGTCAGGAGTCAAGTAAGTGAATGTACACAACATGGCGGTCAAGTCTGCCATATACGGGGTCATCACCACCTGCGGACACAGGCATTGGTCCACAATCACCACCGGTGGTTGGAACCGCCTACCATCCTGATGACTTCCACCGGCAGTCGCGGGTGGTTCCTAATGTCCAGTGGAGTAGGTCAGGCATCTGCCTTTTTGGTGGCATAAAATACTGTATTTGGCTTTGTAAACTGCGTCACACCTACAATATATTTTTGCAAACATCCTTATACTGTCTTGTCATGTAGGTCCTTCTACACAGCCACCAGTGTAGCGTTTTGTGCGGAAAAAATGGCATTTGCCAGTGGTGCACGGTTCAACACCACCAATGGTAATTGTGCAGATGGAATATAGAGTCACATTTTGAGGGGCAATTGTGTAGCAGATAGCTGAGTTTCTTCCAAATCCATGTTGTGGACATGTGTTGACAACCAAGGGGGTCACATGTGACCCTTGTGTAGTTGTCAGCTGTGATGTTGTTGTGGATACACTAGCACATCCAAGAGCTCGATTACAGTAAGGTACTGTTGTTTGCAACATTTGGACTTATTTGGGTATATTCATAACATCCTTGAATATCAAGTTTGCAATAACCAATGCTTGTTAAATATCTAATTTATTATAACCCATGATTGTTGATTATATACATTGAATTCCACCTGCTAAACTTGTGCCAACTGTAACTGCCAAAACGTGCGCTTCACAATTTGATCTGTCTTAGACATGTGCCACAATCAGGAGGATAATTTCTTGTTTCCTTAACAAGCAACCAACTGCCTCTCCACCTGCTTCAACTGTAACTGCCAAAAATGTGCTCTTCACAATGTGATCTATATTGAACATGTGCCACAATCAGGAGGATAATTGCACATTTCCTTAAAAGCAATCAACTGCAGGAAAAGCATATGTGCACATTTGCTTATTTAAGGATGCTTGTAAGCCTGAGTCCTTGCTTGGCTTTGTACCTATTGCTCTACTCACCTGTTTCCAGTCAAGCCAAGTTCCTTGTCCTCCAGCCTGCTTCCAGTGGAGTCCCAGTGCAAGTCAAGTTCCTTGTCCTGCAGCCTGCCTACAGTCAAGTTCCTGCGATCCTCGCCCTCCGGTTGGCTTCCGGTGGAGTCCCGGCTCTCCTCTCCCGTCTTCTGCCTACTTTCCCGTATTTCCTGTAAAAGAGAGAAAATAGGTAAGGCGAAAAAAAACAGTTTGGGTTGTTTTGAAATTTTCGATCAAGTACCTTCATTTCAAGGTAAACAAAGATTAAATGAAACAAAACAGAGCTCTGTTTTAAAAATAATTTATGGCAATAAGAACTAGCGTGATTTATTGTTTGGGTGGGAATCCAAGATACCGCTAAACAGACATGAAGGAAAGATGTATTTCCTGTAACAAGCTCTCCCCTGAGAACTAGGAGATCGGAAATAGAGCAAGTTTCTCAAAGCTATTATTGGCAAGAGATTACGCCAGAACACAAAGAAGCCCTTTAGTCAAGTTGATCGTTTTTGAGTTTGGACATTGCTTCAGAGACTCTGAAAGTATTGTAAATAGAGGAAGAGACTTGTTCAGCCTTATAGAAATGTATGCACAATGTGTCAACAATAACTGACATTTTGCAATAGTTTATGCAAAGAGAAATGTATGCTCAATGTGTGAACAATAACTGACATTTTACAATAGTTTATGCAAATTCAATGTATTAATGAAGTAATTATTTTGCAGCCCAGAATCCTAAAAACCAAGAACCCAGTATTTTGAGAAATCAGAGGTCTTGACACCCAACACGACATCCAGTCCAGGGTCCAGCAGTCTGATTCTGCAGCCCACGGAGCAGAAGCTGGTATTTTCTTTTCTCAAAACCCCCTTCTCCTTGAGGACTTGCGAGAGGGCAATGTACTCCTCGCCGTGCTCACGTTAGTCTTCAACGGGATTGGGGAATTGCCATCGCCCCATCGGAACGACTGGAATTCAGGTGATTGGCTTGCACAGAACAGATGTATACTGGTAGTCATGTCTATCCAGTCATAAATGCTTTGTCACATGATATTATTGGCATGCATAATGAATGATGCTGTGGACACACTGACTAATGTTACAAAGCATGCCAGAGCCAAATCTGATGCCAGCTATTAGTCATCCAGCCTGCATACCACCCATTGTACAAGTCATGTCAGTTTTGCACTTCCTGGCCACAGGGCCCTTCCTACATACAGTGGCCCTATCTGTTTATATGTTCCAACCGATGTTCAGTCCGGTGTTGAAGGATTTCCTCTCAGCAATGTTGAAACACATTGACAGCTATATCTGGTTCCCCGACGTGAAGATTTAGCCAATGTGAAGGCTGACTTTTATGGTTTTGCCTGCCTCCCACATGTGGTGGGGGCCATTGATGGCACACATGTTGGCTTGGTGCCACCACAGGCCACTGAACAAGTCTATTGCAACAGAAAGAAGTTCAGTTCTATCAAAGTGCAAGTTGTCTGTTTTGTGGATCTCTACATCTCACATCTGTGCCCATTTTCCAGGACCAGCCAATAATAATTTATAATGCAGAACAGCAACATTCCCCAGCTCATATCACAACTGCACCCATAGAGGACCGGGCTGGTTGGTAAGTCATGTCCGTCCTGATTGTGTGTGTGCAATACACAAGTGCTACAATCATGAGGTGATCATTGCACTTATGTCCCATTCCTTAACAGGAGACTCCGCATATCCAAATCGTCCTTGGTTGTTGATGCTGGTGAAGAATCCAACTACGCCAGGGGAAGTCTGCTTCAAGGAGACTCATTGAAGAACACAGCAGCCACTGGAGCAGGCTTTAGGCTCCTGGTGGCCAGATTTAGATGCCCGGACAGGACTGGTGAAGCCCTCCTCTACTCACCTAGGAAAGTGTGCCAGATCACTGTGGCATGCTGCATGCTCGACAACCTCATCCTACGGAGGAATTTCCCATACTGCAGTGCCAACGGATGTGACTCCTGAAATGCCAAGTGAGGATGACAGTGGTGAAGAGTAATAGCTAACTTGCGAGAACAGCATCAACAGCTACTTTTCATGAGGGTAAGTATCTCATGTGATGTTATGACTGTGTCTGTACAGTGAACTGTAGTTGTGAGAATGTGTGGAGTTTAGCATTTTGGAAACTGCTAGGGAGCTGATTCTCTGCAATATTCAGCTAAAGACTGCTTGATGTGATAGCTTTTGACACACCCCACCTTGATGATGTTGCTTTGTTCGTGTCAGTTTCCTTGCAATGTCCTTTGTTTTCCAGTTGCTTGTTATGTGACATATGTTATAGGTATGGTTTCAAGCCTATACCTCTTGGTTTGCTCTTTGTACAGGTACCTTCACCCTGACATCTTGATGTGGGCATTTCAGAGTTGTGACATTGGCAGGTATACGATGCTGTTCTGGCATACAAAGTGGACATGGATTGTTCCAGGTAATGTAGGTCACAGAGTTTGGATGTTTGAGACCTGTACCAAGATAGTTTGCACAGTGTTTGGGTGGAAGGTAAAAAGTGCCCATTGCACTTATTTCATGTGTTATGGTGGGCCTGATATATCATGTGTGCCATCATGTGGTCATAAAATATGTAGTACTAGCTTTTGACCAAGTCATTTTTCCTTCACATTGGCTAAACATTATTTTTGTATGACCCATATGTAGCTGTAGATGTGTTTCATCACTGTAGGCCACAGTGCCTGTGCCACAACACTGATATATGTTTATGTCATACCACCAGATGCGTGGGCATTGGATTAAGCTGGCCCTGTGAGCAGGGACTGTTGAACTGCCATCTGTCTGTACCTTGGATTACGTGATGTTGGATTACTTTGGTGTGGTATGTGATGAGGCTCAAGCTGCTGACATCAACCACTTTAATGTTTGCCTATTCCACAGGACAATGTCTGACAAATCCCTTCCTTTCGTGGTCTGGAGTTCTGTACATGTAAATATGTTCAGTTACTCAGTATGAGTCACTTATTCTTGATCTCCAATAGTCCAGACATACTGACATCTTTTGTTAGCAAGTCACGATGGAGCAATGTTGGCAGATACGTCTCTGATTTATGCATGATCTATGTTTGATCACTCCCAGGTGAGTGTTCTTCACTTGAGAGTTGACAAACAAGGGTACTTGGACAAGTGGCCACAGTGCTGGTGGTTGGAGAAAGAGTAACAGGGCCTATTGGGCTTTGCAGTCAGGTCACTCCCTCTACTTCCCAAAACTTAACAAATCGTATCCTCCCCGGTGAGCACACTTCAATTGAGAGTTGAGTAACAGGGGTATTTGGACAAGTGAACACTGGCCTGGTGGTTGGGGTCACAGTAACAGAGGCTCCTGGCCCTACCAGTCATGTGACTCCCTGTACTTCACACACTATACACATGTTATCCTCCCAGATGAGAACGCTTCAATTGAAAGATGACAAAAAGGGTCTTTGGACAAGTGAACACTGTGCTGGTGTTTGAAGTTGCAGAAACAGTGCTTCCTGGGAGTTGCAATCAATCAATCAATCAATCAATCGCATTTATAAAGCGCGCTACTCACCCATCAAGGGTCTCAAGGCGCTGGGGGGGGGGGTCAGTGCTCAAAGAGCCAGGTCTTGAGCTGCCTTCTGAAGGAGAGGTGGTCAGGTATGGCGCGAAGGTGGCTGGGCAGAGAGTTCCAGGTCTTCGCTGCCAGGAAAGAGAAGGATCTTCCTCCGGCGGTGGCTTTGCGGATGCCGGGTACGGCTGCCAGGGCCTGTCCGGTGGAGCGCAGAGTGCGCGGAGGGGTGTAGAAGGAGACGCGGTTGTTCATGAGTTTGGGTCCAAGGTTGTGAAGGGCTTTGTGTGCGTGGGTGAGTAGTCGGAAGGTGATCCGCTTGTTGACGGGTAGCCAATGGAGTTTTTTCAGGTGTCCGGAAATGTGGTGGTGGCGAGGGATGTCCAGGATGAGTCTTGCGGCAGCGTTCTGGATCCGTTGGAGTTTCCTCTGCAGCTTGGTGGCGATGCCGGCGTACAGGGTGTTCCCGTAGTCCAAGCGGCTGGTGACGAGGGCGTGGGTGACGGTCTTCCTGGTGTCGGTGGGGATCCAGCGGAAGATCTTGCGGAGCATGCGGAGGGTGTTGAAGCATGCCGAGGTCACCGAGTTCACCTGTCTGGTCATGGTGAGGGAGGAGTCCAGGATGAAGCCGAGGTTGCGCGCGTGGTCGGTGGGTTGGGGAGTGCTGCCTAGGGCGGGGGGCCACCAGGAGTCGTCCCATTCGGTGGGAGTGGGGCCGAGGATGAGGACCTCCGTCTTGTCTGTGTTCAGTTTCAGACGGCTGTCTGTCATTCAGTTCGCCACTTCCTTCATTCCTTTATGTAGTTTGGTCCTGGCTGATGTGGGGTTGTTAGTGAGGGATAAGATGGTACAAGGGTGTCGTCGGCGTATGAAATAAGGTTGAGTCCGTGTTTGCGTGCGATGTTCACCAGGGGGGTCATGTAGACGTTGAAGAGAGTGGGGCTGAGGGAGGATCCTTGAGGTACGCCGCAGATGATCTCCGTGGCTGTGGATCTGAAGGGGGGCAGGCGGACTCTCTGAGTTCTTCCGGAGAGGAAGGAGATGATCCATTCCAGGGCCTTGCCTCTGATGCCGGCGTTACTGAGGCGGCGTATCAGGGTGCGGTGGCAGACCGTGTCGAAGGCTGCAGAGAGGTCCAGGAGTATGAGGGCCATGGTCTCTCCCTTGTCGGTCAGGGCTCTGATGTCGTCCGTGGCTGCGATGATGGCGGTTTCGATGCTGTGGTTGGCCCTGAAACCGAACTGTGTGGGGTCGAGGGAGTCGTTGTTTTCCAGGGCGTTGGTGAGTTGAGCGTTGACGATTTTCTCAATCACTTTGGCGGGGAACGGCAGGAGAGACATGGGCCGGAAGTTCTTGAGTTCGGTGGGGTCTGCTGTAGGTTTCTTTAAGAGGGCGTTGAGCTCTGCGTGTTTCCAGCTTTCCGGGAAGGTGGCGGCGGTGAGGGAGGGGTTGATGACGTCTCGGAGGTGCGGTGCGATGATGTCGTCGGCCTTGTTGTAGATGTGGTGCGGGCAGGGGTCCGATGGGGATCCGGAGTGGATCGAGTTCATTATGCGGGTGGTCTCCTCGGTGGTGGTAGGGTTCCAGGTCAGGTGAGGATGGTGGTGGTGTCGGTGGCGGGTTCCGGGGGGGGGGCTTGTGTCGGCGGTCGGGAAGCTGTTGTATATGTTGGTGATCTTGTGGTGGAAGAAGGTTGCGAGGGAGTCGCAGAGGTCCTGTGAGGGAGGGATGGAGTTGTTTTCTGCTTCCAGGTTGGAGAGCTCTTTGACGATGCCAAATAGTTCCTTGCTGTTGTGGGCGTTGTTGTCAAGTCTGCTCCGGTAGGCTGTTTTTCGTGCGGCGCGGAGGTGTTGGTGGTGTTGGCGGGTGGCGTCCTTGAGAGCTGACATGTTCTCTTCGGTCTGGTTAAGGCGCCACGTCTTCTCGCGGGCGCGGCATTCTTTCTTGGAGTTCTTGAGGTCGGGGGTGAACCAGGAGTTTTTCTTGTGGTTGTTGGTGCTGGCTTGAGTCTTCAGGGGGGCCAGGAGGTTGGCGCAGTCGGAGATCCAGTTTGTGAGGTTGTTGGCGGCTACGTTGGGGTCGGTGGTGCTGGTGGGTTGGTCCTGGGAGAGGGTTGATGCGAGCTGTTCCGTGGTGATACGATTCCAGTGTCTTCTTGGTGGTTGCTGGGTGTGGTGGAGCATGGCGGTCTTCTTGAAGATGAAGTGGACGCAGCTGTGGTCCGACCAGGTGAGTTCGGTGGTGTGGCTGAAGGTGATGTGTTTGCTGGAGGAGAAGATGGGGTCGAGCGTGTGTCCGGCGTAGTGGGTGGGGGTGTTGACTAGCTGATTCAGTCCCAGGTTGTCGAGGTTGTCCAGTAAGGCGGTGGTGTTGTTGTCGGTGAGGTTCTCCAGGTGAAAGTTGAGGTCTCCTAGGAGGATGTAGTTGGTGGAGGAGAGTGCGTGAGGGTTGACGAAGTCTGCGATGTCTTCGCTGAACTTGGTGCGAGGTCCTGGTGGTCTGTACATGAGGGTGCCTCTGAGGGTGGTTTTGGGGTCGCTGTGGATCGTGAAGTGGAGGTGTTCGGCGTCGGGGAGTGAGTTGTCGGTGTCGGTCGAGATGCGGATGGAGTTTTTGTGTGCGATGGCGATGCCTCCTCCGATGCGGTTGGTGCGGTCTTTCCGGATGATTTTGTAGCCGTCGGGGATGGCTATGGCGATGTCGGGTGCCGAGGTGGGGTTCATCCAGGTCTCGGTGAGGAAGGCGATGTCCGGGTTCGTAGAGTTGATGAGGTTCCACAGTTCGATGGCGTGCCTGTGGATGGATCGGGTGTTGACCAGGATGCAGTGGAGGTTATTTCCGGGGGAGTAGTTCTTGGCGGGAGCGGAGTGGGTCCGGAGGCAGGTGAGGCGGCAGTTGCTGCAGGTGAAGGGTCCGAGGGTACGTTTCGGGGTGGCGCGGTAGCAGCCCGGCGTGCGGCCGGGGTTGAGGTTGGCGAGGAAGGCGGAGTCGTAGGTCAGGCGGGGGGGCGGGGGCCAGGGGTTCGGGCGCTGGGCGCGGTCCTCGCAGCGGCCGCCATATAAGGGGTAGCCGGGGAGGCGGGGAGGCGGGGACAGCTCAGCTGGGAGGCGGGAGGAGGGCGGGTAGGGGGGAAAAAAGAGCGGGAAAAGCGGCGAAGGGCCTCGGGGAGGCGAGGAGGCCCAAAAAAGCGGAAAAGTACCTAGAAGGGGTACAAAAAGCCGGAGAAGCGAGAGAAGAACGACAAAAAGCGGCGGAAGGACGGGGGGACGGCGGGGGCACGAGGGGCAGCAGGCAGACAGGGATACAAAAAGCAAGGGGAGCGCGATCACAACGGGGAAAGCAGGCACTCAGGGATACAGAAGGCAAGGGGAGCGCGGTCACACGGGGAAAGCAGGCACTCTGGGATACAAAAAAGCAAAAGGGGACGCGATCACACACAGGGGAAAAAGGCAGACACTCTGGGGGACAGTCAGCACAACAACAGAGCAGAGGGCAGGCACAGAGGATCTGGTGGCGCCGCGAGGGCAGGGGAGCGACCTACCCTGGGGTCAAGGGTCGCTACCACTGCCTCGCAGCGGCCGCCATATAAGGGGTAGCCGGGGAGGCGGGGACAGCTGGGAGGCGGGAGGAGGGCGGGTAGGGTGGAAAAAAGAGCGGGAAAAGTGGCGAAGGGCCTCGGGGAGGCGAGGAGGCCCAAAAAAGCGGAAAAGTACCTAGAGGGGGTACAAAAAGCCAGAGAAGCGAGAGAAGAACGACAAAAAGCGGCGGAAGGACGGGGGGGGCGGCGGGGGCACGAGGGGCAGCAGGCAGACAGGGATACAAAAAGCAAGGGGAGCGCGATCACAACGGGGAAAGCAGGCACTCAGGGATACAGAAGGCAAGGGGAGCGCGGTCACACGGGGAAAGCAGGCACTCTGGGATACAAAAAAGCAAAAGGGGACGCGATCACACACAGGCGAAAAAGGCAGACACTCTGGGGGACAGTCAGCACAACAACAGAGCAGAGGGCAGGCACAGAGGATCTGGTGGCGCCGCGAGGGCAGGGGAGCGACCTACCCTGGGGTCAAGGGTTGCTACCACTGCCTCGCAGCGGCCGCCATATAAGGGGTAGCCGGGGAGGCGGGGACAGCTGGGAGGCGGGAGGAGGGCGGGTAGGGGGGAAAAAAGAGCGGGAAAAGCGGCGAAGGGCCTCGGGGAGGCAAGGAGGCCCAAAAAAGCGGAAAAGTACCTAGAAGGGGTACAAAAAGCCGGAGAAGCGAGAGAAGAACGACAAAAAGCGGCGGAAGGACGGGGGGGGGACGGCGGGGGCACGAGGGGCAGCAGGCAGACAGGGATACAAAAAGCAAGGGGAGCGCGATCACAACGGGGAAAGCAGGCACTCAGGGATACAGAAGGCAAGGGGAGCGCGGTCACACGGGGAAAGCAGGCACTCTGGGATACAAAAAAGCAAAAGGGGACGCGATCACACACAGGGGAAAAAGGCAGACACTCTGGGGGACAGTCAGCACAACAACAGAGCAGAGGGCAGGCACAGAGGATCTGGTGGCGCCGCGAGGGCAGGGGAGCGACCTACCCTGGGGTCAAGGGTCGCTACCACTGCCTCGCAGCGGCCGCCATATAAGGTGTCACTCTCTCTACTACACACACTGTTCATATGGTATCATCCCAAGTTAGTACACTTCAATTAAGAGTTGAGGGACGGGGTCTTTGGACAGGTGAACACTGGTCTGGTGTTTTGAGTTAGAGAAACAGTGCCTCCTGGGAGCTGTAGTCAGGTAACTCTCTCTACTACAAAAACTAAACAAATATTGAGTATTACATATCTTATGCAGACTGCATTTATGTTTGGGCATACATTTACCCGTTGAGACATACCATTAGTCCTGTGATTAATATTGTATATTGAAAGACATACAGGCCCCATTTGGGCCGATGGCATGTGATGGATCTTAGTAGCTGTGATGTTGGGTCCAACAATACAGATTTACAGTGTCAACATCCAGATACTGTGGGTATTGAATGTTGGTGGGGTACATGAACAAGACAGTGGCAAGCGTTGAGCTATGAACATGCATGACATGCAATTTTTGTGACTTTTTTTGTGTTGTGACTTACGTGACTCCACTCCCCCAGATATTCCTGTCAAGCCCTCAGGATGCAGGATGGCCAACACCTTCTCCCAGCGAAAGAGCTGTAATGGGGGCAATGGGAGGGCCACCTCCAGCCTGCAGATGGTGCCAGGAGACCAGGGAACGGACCTTACCCCTCAGGTTGTTCTACCGCCTCGGGATGTCCTTCTTTGTGCACAGGGTGGTGCCTACAACATTCACTCTGTCAACAATCCTGTCCCACATTTCCATTTTTGCTACTGAGAGGAGTAAGCTGGAGCTTCTGCTTCAAACAATCAAACAATTGTGTCTCTACTCTTATGATTTCATCCTCCATGACTCTTAACTCATGTTCTTAAAAAACATGGATTTTTAGAACGTGACATGGTGCAAAAAAAAAAGTGTGACAGTGACTTACTAAACAGGGGAAGTCCAAAAGGGTGTGAATGGACAAAAGTGTGTGCAGGGTGTTCTATGGGATAGTGACAAAAATAGGGGTGCTTATAATATGGATACGGTGGTCAGTGTTCTTTGTTGTGCTGTGAAAATGCAAAGGATTGTGGTCCGGGAAGGGGTGTGTTTTATAGTGTCCTTTGGAGGTATGTCCACTGTGGCATTGTGTGTCAACTGCGTTGTTTTCAAATTCATCCAATCTGCAGTTGTCTGTTACTTTGCTGACCATGAACCACTGTGGTTCTGACCACCATTGGCTGACTGCCATGAAGGGACCACCACGATGACTGCATGCTTGTAATGTGTTCTATGTTTGGTCGTGGTGCTGACGGCACTGGTGGTCGGACCGCCTGTTTCCAGGCTGCCTAGCCACTGGCGATCTGCCATTTTTACTTGGCTGTTGGCGATCCTGCCTGTGCAACTGGTAGTGGGGCGATCTGAAAGACTGCAAGCATGGCAGATTTTTCAGGACTGCTAACATGATGGTCTGGCGGACCGACTACGAAACTCGTAATGAGGTCCTTAGACTTAAAAATTCCTTCCTTCTCTTTGCCATCACTATTGATACATCTTCAGAAAATAAAAAAATGTTGACCAGAGAATAACAGTTGCTTCCTATATTTTACAGGAGAAAGGACATAAAGGGCCTGATTATGACTTCGGTGGAGGGGCTTACTCTGTCCCAAATGTGACGGATATCCCGCCCGCCAAATTACGAGTCCATTATATCCTATGGAACTGTCACATTTGGGACAGAGTAATCCCCTCCGCCATAGTCGTAATCAGGCCCATAGTCAGCAAACTGAAGAAGGATAGATACAATATCCCTGGACCCAGATGAACCATTTGATAATGGCTTTTTTGGGCCAATTCAATGGGTCTTTGAATGTTGAGTGAGGATGTATTAGACAGGTCCATAATCATGGGATACCCTTGTATCTTAATTTATATACTGAATTGTGAGTAGACAGCCTAGGTGCTATCGAAATGAAACATTACGGCAGCAATAGCCACAATCCTTGTCAGGGTGAACCATAAAAAGTCACTAGATTAACCTGTGCTTAACCCCCTGGTAGCTTGGCACAACGGTAGTCAGGCTTAACTTAGAGGCAATGTGTAAAGTGTTTACACAGCACTTCAACAGTAAAAAAGTGAAATCACAACACAAGAAAAATCTCACACCAATTTAGAAACATAGAGTAAATTTAAAATAAAATATTTGACACCAAAATGACAAAAATCCAATCACTATAACTTTTTAAGTGAAAAACACCACCTAAAAGATGAAAGTGCCAACCATGAACATCTAGTCGTGCGTGACTCTGGCAAAGTTGAAAGTTATGGCCGGCCATGATGGAACACGGTTCAGATACACAGAGTGGATTAGTCCCGGTCTCCATTTATCTTTGGACTAAGAATTTTTTTTAAAGAAAATGCCTGAGAAGGTAAAGTTAGTGAGACATGGCAAGTAGCTGTGTCTTGTTGTGTAGCCATTTTAGCTATAATTTTATACGCATTAATTTAGCATATTAGGCCTGCAGCTATGCACTTTGACCTAGATAGATTTTAGTCAGCTTTGTTTTATTATTTTAACATTAGCTACATTTGCGGTCTTGTTTTATTTTCTTTATCTAGCTGTTCTTCGCCTAGGTCAGCACTGCCTTCTTAAACAAGACATTTCTCTCACTCTGTGCTTTTCTCAAAGCTGTAGTAATATAGGTTGCCAGCAAAAGTGTTACGCTTTGTCTCCAATGTTCACAGAAACATACACACTCTTACGTAGGGATCTTTCTTGGAACATCAGCTGTTTTATTACAAAAACACTACTTTGACCCATGTATGTTAGAGGGAGATTCGAGCCAGATGACCACAACTGTATGCTGATTGCTGATTGCTTCGCTACAGCTGCCTATGTAGACTACAGGCCTCTTGCTCAGGTATGAGGGATGATGTCTTCCCAGGGGGAACCTGAAAGACAGAATTAGAGCTCAACATGCTGTACTCTAACATAGTTTATGTAGGAACTATCTCTATAAACTTTGGTGACATTTGGTAGCATTATTCTTGTGTTTTACTCTCCTTGTCACAATTTAATCTTATTGTGCTTTATTGTCCTAGTTATTGCAATACATGCTTTATTATCTAAGATGCAGTTGCTTCAATAAAACCTTATTGAACTATACTCTGCCTCTGACTGTCCTTGCTTACGTGAAATCAATGTAACTGGGAGAAACGGATGAGATCTGAGTGACCACGATTCCCCTGAGGAGTCATGTATGTCATGCACCCGGTTGCCCCAATCATCCCTGCTCTTGGGTGGAGATGAGGCACTGCTAGTTAGCCGGAACAAACACAGATTAGGCCGACGGGTGTCACATGGTGCGGGGTCAGACCTAGTCCAACACAGTACAGGTGATTCTGCCGCCCGAATCCAGTAGTCTCATTAGGATAATAAGAACCTATGCAACAGTCTGAGATGAGGCATTGTCATCAGGGAGCCGCTAGATGAGGTCACTGCAAAGATTTTCTCATTCAGACTTAGATTCTTTTTTTAAAGTTTAAGCTCTCCAGCGGGATGATGCTGCAGGCTGTCGCCAACATGGGCTCAGTGAGGCAGATACCCCGTCTGTGAAAAGCCGCTGAAAAGCATTTGCTGCTGTGGGGAAGAACATGGCGGGAGCTACCACAAAATCAGGCCGACCAGTGATGCACCTTCGGTGTATCAGCGAGCTGGTACGTCCCCGTCTCATCTCCATTCTTAGAGCACTTTTGGACTAAAAATGTAATAAGTCCCAAGTTTTGAATTTGGGCAATCTGGGCACCCTTAGCACCACTTCCAAGGGTGCAGGATAGGAGGGGCAGGAGTCTCTCAGCCTCTGTCCGGGTGCGGGTTGAGAATGGTTGGAGCCTTTTCGGTACTTGAGGTTGTGATCAGGAGGCCAGTCAACTAGCGCTTGGAATCACTCTGGAAGCCATGGGTTCAAGCAGAAAAGCAGGTCTCAAGCAGCAGAGCAGTCTTCTAAGGGCACAAGACAGGCTCCAGGCAGCAGGACAGTCCTTTGAGAGTCCTTCTATGGGTCCAGTAGCTGAATAGTGCTGAATAGTGGGTCTGAGGGACTTAGTTTATACCTGGGGTCAGGTTTGAAGTGGAAGGAACTTTTGGAGTTTTCCTCCCACAGAAGTGCCTGTAGTTTCTTGCCTCCCTGCCCCGGTCCAAAGATATCTGCAGTCAATATAGGCTACTGTGAAGTTCTTTCTGTGTGAGCTAAGGCAGTGTCTTTGAAGTGCAAGTGGGGCTCTACACTGCTCCACCCCCATCCTTCTTGGTTGACCCATCCTGCCAACACCCAGTTCCTCTATTGTGTGGCAGTCTGGGAGAAGTACACAAAGGCCAGATGCCAACTACACCTTGTCATGTGACCCAGATAAAAGTTATCACTTATTACATGTAATAAGGTAATCCAATCTTATCCTATGGAAGAGGTAGGCCTTGCAGTAGTGAAAAACAACGTAGGAGTTTTTCACTACCAAGACATGTAAAACTTAAAAGGACATGTCGAACATTTTTAAATACAAGGCACCCTAGCCCGTGGGCTGTATAGGGCCTATAGCAGCGGTAATGTGAATTAAAAAGGGAGTTTTAGGCTTGGCAAAATTTTATCTTACCAAGTAAGATTGGCAGTTTAAAACTACATACAAGCTGCAACGTTTATAAGGCTACTTAAGTGGGTGGTACAATTAGAGCTGAAGGCTGACTGGTAGCATTTACTTTACAGACCCAGGGTACATGTTGTACCACTTTTCTAGGGACTTATAAGTAAATTAAATGTGCCAATTGGGTGTAAGGCAATTTTACCATTTTTTAGGGGGTGAGCACAAGCACATTAGCACTGGTTAGCAGTGATAAAATTGAAGGAGTCCTAAGGCAAACAAAAACACATTTAGCAAAACAGGAAGGCAGAATGCAAAACGTTTAGGGGTTACCCTACAGATAGGTTTAAGTCCAACAACTTGTATAAAATGTATCTAAAGATCGAACAATAAAAAAGGATGCTTGAATTGCAAGAGGTATCAAAATAGACTCTGATCACAGGTAAGCCTGTTTTGAGAACAGAGCAGTAGTTATATATGTCACTAATACCCTGCCTTATCTTTTAAACAGCCTTCCTGAATCAGGTACCTCAACTTCATTCAAGGCCCGAGGCTGTTCGGGCTGGACAGTTCCCATTGGAGAAGGCTCAAGACTGATTTGCATATGGCTGGGTCCAAAGTACACAATAGAGTGGGATGCGGTCTGAGTAATTTAAAGTGACACATTAATTCTTTCCATCACTTTTTGCATACTTTAATTTGCTGCCCTAAGTGGGATGGCTATGCCCAGACGTGGGTGCTGTGCACCCTGTGTCACTAGAACCAAGCTATACCTGGCTGGTGGGCCCTAACTTGGGTAAAACCAGTCTTGATTTGATTGTGTTCCAGTTCAGGGAGGACCTGGCCTGGCAGTTCAGGCTGGTCTGTTCCACAAGAGCAGGGCCAGTATTGACTTGATATGGCTGGGTCCAAACTGAGGTTGTATGGTGTGAACAATAATAATGAAATATGATGCGGAGTAATTACCAGTGGCTAAGATTAACTTAAGCATTCCGTCTATCAGTTTTTATGTACTTTGGTGTGTCACCCTAAGTGGCATGGGTGTGCCCCGATGTGGGTCCCGTGCACAATGTGTCACTGGAACTAAGCTATATCTGGCTGACGAACCTTAACTAAGGCAAAACCAGTCCTAGGTTGCTTGTGTTCTGGTTCAGGAAGGACCTGGCCTAGCAGTTTGGGCTGGACTGTTTCCACTTGAGCAGGGGCAAGACTGATTTGAATATGGCTGGATCCAACCTGAGGTGACATGGTGTGAAAAATAACGATGAAGTGGGATGTGGTCCTGAGTAAATACCAGTGGCTGAGATTAATTCAAGCATTCCATCCATCACTTTTTATGTACTGTAGAGTGCTGCCCTAAGTGAGATTGGTGCGCCCAGAAGTGGGCCCTGTGCACAATGTGTCACTGGAACTCTCTATACCTGGCTAATGAGCCCTAACTAGGGTGAAAACGGTCCTGGGTTGCTTGTTTTGCAGTTCAAGGAGGATTTGTCTGGCAGTTCGAGCTGGACTGTTGCCATTGGAGCAGGGGCAACATTGATTTGCATATGGTTGGGTCCAAACTGAGGTGGTATGGTGTGCAAAGTAATGATAGAGTGCGTTGCAGCCCCGAGTAATTACCATAGAATGAGATTAATTCACGAATTCCATCCATCACTTTTTTGTCAATTTCATTCAAGGCATATGCAGCTACTTCTTAGGTTCTCATTAGAAGATCCCTTTTAATACTTAGAGAGGACTTTGCAGGGTGTCCAAGGGATAGAATGGGGGATAAAAGGGTAATACAATGACAGTTTTTGGGAAATATTCCCAATTAAAGAGAGCACTCACACAGACAGTATTTTGTTTTACTAATGCAAACTACGAAATTGCCAAATGTAATCTACCCTTCTATTTCAATGCAAAACATGTATACATAATAGTTACTAACATTAGTCGTTCATGGATATGAGGATATAACACTGATACCTTCATCCTGATCATAAACATTTTAATCTACATAATAAACATACAAGACAACATTTTACTTACTAATATTTTTAGTTTACTAAATTATATCAACATCAATGTACTGTTCTCACTTCTCAAATATCCCATACTTCAGTACTGAAATGTCAAGCCACCATTGTCCACATGGAATTAAATGATATTGTATATTCTTTGGTTCCCAACCTGTGGTCCGGGGACCCCTGGGGGTCCACAAACCCTCCTCAAGGGGTCCGCAACTGCTTAGTAAATTAAATAATATTAACCGATTAGGTCCCCAGCTTTCATTAATGACTCGGTGGGGGTCACCGGATTCCAATAAAGATTCAGTGGGGGTCCCCAGGTTCCAGTATTGATAAAGTGGAGGTCCACAGAAGTCAAAAGGTTGAGAACCACTGGTGTATTCTATTCTGTTCCCCTCACCAAAATTCCTACCTGACACAATTTGTGGTACTCGCTCTTTTTTTTTGGTTAGCCACCCTAAGTTTGTCTCCCCAATTCATATTTATTAGCGATATACATAGAAAGCATGAATAATCAAATATTTTGTAACGACCAGATAGGCTCAAGTTATCAAGAACACATATCCTCCAACTTTCTCTGAGCAAAAGATTGTCATGTGCACTCCACATAGAAGTCACCTCTTTAACATTTCACATACTTGAAAACTTATTTGTGCTGTAGTCTGATTATTCTCACCAAAACATTTCACCAAGATTGGTTAAAATATATACTCTGTTCCGATGGATGATTTATGTCCATTCAATTTGATTTTTAGTCTCTTCGAGTTTTTGTCGATATTCGTTTTGCCACATAAACATTATATTCGTGTGCAGCCTTAATGAAATTATACATTTTTCTATAATGTTTTTGAATAGGACCCTTAATAAAATTATTACAGTTTACCAACTCCAAGCTGATAACATCCTTTTGGTTACAAATGTTTGCCATATGCTGAAAATCTTCATGTCCATCACTTCAGTGTGTCCTACCATGTCACACAGGGTCTTTCTTTTTCCTAATTACTTTCCATCCTTCTTTTCTCCCTCACAGCCCTCTTTCTTTCATGCCCCTACTTCTTTCCTCGCTGCTTTCCTTTCTTTATAAGAAGGTTTTACAGAGAACTTATGTTATGTGTTATTTTATAGTGTTTATAAAGTGCATAACTGCTCCAATAACTGGGCTTCCCAGCGCTGGACCTAGAGGAAGGTTTTACTGCATCTACTGACCTGTCAAAGGGAAGACAATGAGGATATACCAGGTGGAAAAAAGCTGTGTCTTCAGGGTTTTCCTGAAATGCAGATGGTTTTCAGTGTTCCTGATGGAAAGGGGTGGCGAGTTCCAGAGAGCAGGGGCCTTGGCACCAAAAGAGCTGCCTCCCACTCCTAACTTGAGGGACAATGGCCAAATTTGAGATAAGCTGAGCATAAGGAGTAGGAGGGTCGTTAAGGGGATATAAGATTGGACAAGATGGGGGGCCCCCTGGGAGTGCAGGATCTTGTGAACAACACACAGGGTCTTAAAGTAGATGCGCTAATCTACTGGAAGCCCATGCAGTTTTTAAAGGAGACCGGAGACACAGTAACATTTCAGAAGAGAGAATAGCAGCCTGGACGCAGTATTTTTGGCCGGCTGGGGTCTTCTGAAAACGGACTTGTTGGTTCCCAGATACAGGATATTACAGTAACATAACCACGACGGAATTACTTCCTAGATGATGGTTTGTCGAGTGCTAGGGTTGAAAATACAGAGAATAGGTTTAAGGCTTCTCAAGAGCCCAAAACAGGTGCCCACTACCACTTTGGCTTGAGCCTCAAAAGCAGTGTGCTGCCAATGAAGAAACCTAGGCCCAGATTTAAGAGGACCTAGCGTCATTCTACCAACACCTTAGCATCATTTCTTTTACTCTAGTGTGGTGTTAGACTGCCACAAACGCTGCACCATATTTACAAAGTGACGCAATGCATGCATTGCCTCACTTTGTAACCCTTTGGCTACATTATGCGTGCACCAGGCATAATGTATGCAAAGGGGGCGTCCCCCTGTTGGGGGGGGTGCGAAAAAATAGTGCAAGGAAATCTAAGCGGTTTCTTTGCATCCTTTTTTTCTGCCCTTTTAACACCTGCTCAGAGTAGGCGTTAAAAGGAGGCTCCCATTGGTTACAATGGGCCTCTGGATGTTTTGCAGGATTAGCGTCAACATTTTTTATGCGAATCCTGCAAAGCGCTGAACTAGCATAAAAAAACTGATGCTAGTTCCCTAACTACTGCCATGGTGCACCGTATATTAAATACGACACACACATTGCGGCATTAGGGGGGGCGCTAAGGGGTGCAAGAAAAGAGATGCTGCACATAGTGCAGTGCCACTTTTCATAAGTATGCCCTCTAGATTTTTGATGGAGGATTTAGGCATAAGAAGGAGGACTAAGGTATATGAAGGGACCCGAGGCAGGATAATGATCACTCCAGGAGTGGGTATCTTTTCCCAGTAGAAGTACTTCAGTTTTAGTTGCATTAAAGCGAAGGCAATTGGCAGTCATATACTCAGCAACAGCTAGGAATCCTCTTCAGCCGTTAGCCTGATCGAGCTTAGGATTATCTGCAAAGGACAGCATGAGCTGAGTGTCATCCGCATAAGATATCAGCGCAATCCCCGTAGATTTTATAACCTGTGTCAATGGTTGAATATAAACTTTGACCAAGGTAGGGCTCAAGTGTGGGGTTTGGTACTGTACGGGGGGAAAGGACCTGGAGCATTCAGATAAAAAAGATGCAAACCAAGACAGTGCTGCCCCACCTATGCCCATGCCTTGTAAGCACTGCAGTAAGATTTAATGAGACACCGTATCAAATGCAGCACTCAAATCAAGCAGGATCAGGGCTGAGAATTGACCTTCGTCCAGAGGACTGCACAGTTGCTCACTGCCTGCAAGGAGCGTGAATTCCATGATGTGCCTTAGCCTGAAGCCATTTTGCGCGATGTCCATGATGTGGTTATCATCCAGGAACTTTTTGAGAATGCCATTAACATGTATCTCTGTTACCTTTGCAAGAAAAGGCAAAATCGAGGTATGGTGGACATTTTCAGGTTTGAACGCATCCAAAGACATTTTCTTCAGGAGGGCGGTGACCTTGACATGTTTCCAAGGGCCGGGCACATGGGCTGAAGACAAGAAAAGATTGATCACTTCTAAGCAAGGTGGGAGGAAGGGGTCACAAAGCTCGAAAAACAGATATGTTTTGAGCAGATCTGCAGGTGAGCCAGAATTAACTTGACTGCAGAGGTAGACACAGCTCAGGTAGACACAGGTGAAGGAATAAGTTGAGTGCTGGCGTCGAACTGCTAGAAGCATGCGATGATGTAATGTCTAACCTCACAGCGGCAGCATCAGAGGGAACGTGTGAGTAGATATCCTCCATCTTCCCAATTAAATACTCTGCTAAATTCTTGCAGTGTGCGCTAGAGGTGTCAATTGGATCAACTGAAAGTACTCGTTTAATAAAGCTATTCATTAGGTTACAAATTATTTTGGTGGGGTTATTAATGTCCCTAATATTGTTAGCAAAATGTTCTGCCCTTGCTTTCGAGATCAAATTATGGTGACACACACTAGTTTCAGAGCACCTTAACAGGACAATTTCAAACTTAGTCAAACCTGGGCCCAAGGTGAAAAGAGGGCTTTTGTATCGCTGAGTCAAATAGGGTGACACAAGTAAAGTATAACTGTAGTTCCTTTGTCCTTCAGACAGCAGGTCGTACACCTAGCCCGTAACCAGGTAAGGAGTAGTCATTGTGGCTGTGAAAAGTGGAAAGTTATTTGGTGAGGCATTTTTATTGGCCTGGTGTCTATTCAGATATTCATAAATATTGTGCATCTTGTGACCGTTGCCAGTGGGTTAACCTAGCTCACACCCCAAAAGCACCTTTACAGCCTCACCCTATTATTGAGACACCATGCACTAGGGTGATATGGACTTGGTCGGCCCCCTAATACCACCCTCAAAAAGATACTAGTACATACTGGTATTAGTCGATTACACCACTTGCTATCCTGAGGCTATTTCCCTTAGCAGTATGTCAACCCCAGTGGTCGCAAGGGCTACAGTGGACTTCTTTTCCTGGGTTGGCTTTCCCTGAGAATTGCTAAGAGACCCCCTTTATGTCTCAACTGATTTCACAAGTCTGTGAAATATTTGGTAAGAAACATATAGGAACCTCAGTCTATCATCTACAAACTGATGGCTTGGTGGAGCGTTAAAATCGCACCATAACATTAGAAAGGTTGTCAGCGAATCAGGAAGAGAGTGAGACAAAAAAGTACCACTGGTTCTCTTTGCAATAAGATGGCATGTTCATTCCTTCACAGGATTCTCCCCATTTGAGGTAGTATTTGAGAGACAACCTTGCACCCTATTAGATAGGGCAGCTGAACAGTGGGAAGAAGAAAAAGATGAGGGGAAAACCATTTTAGAATATGCCACCCAGCTGGAAAATGATGTACAAACCCCCTGGGGAAAAGTAAAAAACAATATGGAAAAGGCCCAATCAAAACAAAAATGTAACTATGAAAAAACCACATCTCTCTGGGAGTTTACTCCAGAAGAAAAAGTCCTCATTTTATTAACGTCCTCTGAAAACAAACTACTGGCTAAATGGCAAAGCCCTGGTTCCGTTTGGTCTAAAGTAACCCCTGTTACATATCAGGTGGCTATTCCCCATAAAAACCAGGGAGACCAAATATACCATGTTCATCTTCAAACAAAATGGGAAGAACCCTATCAAACAACCCAAATAGACAGCATAGACCTATTGGTTACAGACTCTCACCCCTTAGACAGTAGCTTTCCTCCCACAGCCAACCAAAACAAAAAAAGTATAAAAATAAGAGACAACATTAAGATCACCCAACAGAAACAATTATACAACCTACTGGATACATATAAAACCCTTTTCTCTGGGCAACCAGGAAGAACCCATCTAATACAACATGACAATGTGGTAGACCCCAGCAAGGTCATTAGATTAGAACCTTATAGAATTCCAGAAGCCAGCAGACAAGCTGTAGAAAATGAAGTAGAAGCTATGTTTAGGGATGATATAATAGAACCCTCCAGCAGTGCTTGGTGTTCTCCTGTCATGTTGGTTCCCAATCCTAACGGTACTTTTTGATTTTGCATTGATTTTTGCCAACTTAATAGTATATCCAAATTTGACACATAACCAGTGCTGAGAATTGACAAAGTGATTGAACAGTTAGGTAAAGCCAAATACTTAACAACATTAGATCTAACTAAAGGGTGCTGGCAAATCCCACTCCAGACATTGCAAAAGAAAAAAACCTTGTTTGCTACTTCTTCAGGCCTCTACCACTTTAGGTTATTGCCCTTCTGCCCCGATGGGGCTCCAGCCACCTTTCAAAGACTGAAGGATAGAATACTGTGACCCCCATTGGCAGTTTCCCACAGCCTACCTTGATGATATTGTGATATATATTCCAGACTGGGTCTCACATCTACAGCATCTAACAGCCGTTTTCTACACCTTATCAAAAGCTGGTTTGTCTGTTAATGCTGAAAAGTCCACTGTTGCTACGGACTTCATTACCAACTTAGATTATCGGATACAGAATGGTCAATTTCGTCCCCAGCTATACAAGGTACTGGCCATTCAATTTATACCTCTACCACGAAATAAGCGAGAAGTACGATCCTTCTTAGGTTTGGTCGCACATAACCAACATTTTATACCCCATTTTTCAGATATAGCATTTCCCCTTACTGATTTGTTGAAAAATCAATCTCCATCCACCATCACGGAATGGTCTCTATGCAGCTTTCACCCTCCCTTAAGTTCAATAAGCCAACTTGTTGACTTATTTATATTGAAAAGGAAGGTTTAGGCCTGTCATAAAGGGGTTAAACCTATGCAGAAGTTTTAACTGGAATCCTGACTTTCTGGACTTCTCTTACATGCCAAAATCAAGAGAGGGTTGCTTGGCGTCAAGAGATGGAGCTGAGGTGATCTTTTTTAATATAAGGCTCGCGTTTATAATTTGATCTGACGATTCATAGGGAAGTACCTGGCCTTTGTAGAGGAAAGAAAAAGAAATTATTTCTTTCCGGGGTTCCGTTGTGGCTTCACCTTTGCCATTTAGGGCGATACGAGTTGTGCGGCTGCACCAGGCGCTGACCTGGATTGGGGGCGCTGACCTCAGTGGGGCGCTGTGTTTAGCAATAACTTACAAAACTTGTGATTTAAAAGCACCTGCTGAAAAGTTCCTTGTGTGTCCAGCCTTCAGGAAACAATTAAAATGTCATGATACCGCTTGTGATTGATGTTCCTGATAGGGAGAGAGATTGGAGTTTTGTCTAGTGGGGACTTTGACTCGCCATAAAATAGCGCAGAGGGTTAATGTGCCTGCTGCCAAGAACAGAACTATATTTAATGTGGATGGCCGAGCGGATTAGTAAAGCCAGCCTTTACAAGCACTTTAAAACAAATGAATGTTTGTGAAAGGGGGCTATAGAGAGATGAGGGGCACATTTGGCAGGTGGTAGTGAGAGAATCCGAGGAGGTAGTCATGGGATGGGGGCGCCAAAAAGACTGTGCACAGGGCGCCACAGGTGCTATGCACCCAGACTTCCAAGCCAGTCCCCTTTGCACAGCTAGAGTTTGTCGTGTTCCACTCCCTTGCACAAGCACAGACATCAAGTACAGGGGAGCCAGGGCGAGCAACTCCTAGCCTTAGCTTGCTTTTCCTTTCACAACTTTAGCAGTGGCCTAGACTCGAGTCATGAAAGCAGGAACAAAAAATAAACAAGGCCCTGGAACTCCTGATTATGTTTGAAGTTTGCACTCTTTGCTCATGCCCGAGTCCACGAGCAGCCAATGGGAGCCTGCACTGAGACCTCGAGGCAACCGTGTGATATCATCAACCTCACAAACTGGATCTCCAACTGCGCTGACAACCTTGCTCCCCTCAAACGCACGCATCGACAGACCAACACCAAAAAACCTCTCTGGTTCTCTGACACCCTCAAAGAATCAAAGAAAACTTGTCGTGCCCTTGAGAAGGCCTGGCGCAAGGACCACACCGCTGACAACATGACCGCCCTCAAGAACGCTACACGCGAACACCACCACCTGATCCGCACTGCCAAAAGGAACTTTTTCACCGACAGACTAGACAAAAACAGCCACAACAGCAGAGAACTCTTCAGCATCGTCAAAGAGTTCTCCAACCCCAGCGCCAGCGCCAACGCCGTCACGCCCTCACAGGATTTGTGCGAATCCCTCGCCACTTTCTTCCATCGCAAGATCAGCGACCTCCACGACACCAGACCCAACCATACACCACTGAACCCGCTTCCCCGGACATCACCCTCAACAACTGGACCCACATCAACACGGAAGAAACCAAATCCATCATGAACTCTATCCACTCCGGCGCCCCTTCGGACCCCTGCCCGCACTTCATCTTTAACAAAGCCGACGACATCATCGCCCCGCACCTCCAGACCGTCATCAACTCTTCTTTTTCTTCTGCTACCTTCCCCGAATGCTGGAAGCACGCTGAAGTCAACGCCCTACTAAAGAAACCTACGGCTGACCCAAGCGACCTGAAAAACTTCCGCCCCATCTCTCTTCTACCTTTCCCAGCCAAGGTAATAGAAAAGACCGTCAACAAACAGCTGACCACCTTCCTGGAAGACAACAACCTGCTCGACCCTTCACAAACCGGATTCCGAACCAACCACAGCACGGAAACCGCCCTTATCTCAGTCACAGACGACATCAGAACCCTGATGGACAACGGTGAAACAGTCGCCCTCATTCTCCTCGACCTCTCGGCTGCCTTTGACACCGTCTGTCACCGCACCCTAATCACCCGCCTACGCTCCACCGGGATCCAAGGCCAGGCCCTGGACTGGATCGCCTCCTTCCTCGCTAACCGCTCCCAAAGAGTTTACCTCCCTCCGTTTCGCTCAGAACCCACCAAGATCATCTGCGGCGTACCTCAAGGCTCATCGCTCAGCCCGACACTCTTCAATGTCTACATGAGCCCCCTCGCCGACATCGTACGCAAGCACGACATCATCATCACCTCCTACGCCGACGACACCCAACTTGTACTCTCCCTCACCAAGGACCCCGCCAGCGCCAAGACCAACCTACAAGAGGGTATGAAGGACGTCGCAGATTGGATGAGGCTCAGCCGCCTAAAGTTGAACTCTGAAAAAACGGAAGTCCTCATCCTCGGCAACACCCCGTCCGCCTGGGACGACTCCTGGTGGCCCACGGCCCTCGGCACCGCACCGACCCCCGCAGACCACGCCCGCAACCTCGGCTTCATCTTGGACCCTCTTCTCACCATGACCAAGCAAGTCAACGCCGTGTCCTCCGCCTGCTTCCTCACTCTCCGCATGCTCCGCAAGATCTTCCGCTGGATCCCCGCCGACACTAGAAAAACCGTGACCCACGCCCTTGTCACGAGTCGCCTGGACTACGGCAACACCCTCTACGCCGGGACCACCGCCAAACTCCAAAACCGCCTGCAACGCATCCAAAACGCCTCGGCCCGCCTCATCCTCGACGTACCCCGCAACAGCCACATCTCCGCACACCTGAGACACCTGCATTGGCTCCCAGTCAGCAAAAGGATCACCTTCTGTCTTCTCACCCACGCACACAAAGCCCTCCACAACAAGGGACCGGAATACCTCAACAGACGCCTCAGCTTCTACGTCCCCACCCGCCCCCTCCGCTCCGCTGGCCTCGCACTTGCTGCCGTCCCTCGCACCCGCCGCTCCACGGCGGGTGGGAGATCTTTCTCCTTCCTGGCGGCCAAGACCTGGAACTCCCTCCCCACCAGCCTCAGGACCACCCAGGACCACTCCGCTTTCCGGAGACTCCTAAAGACTTGGCTGTTCGAGCAGCGATAACCCCCCCTTTCCCCCCTAGCGCCTTGAGACCCGCACGGGTGAGTAGCGCGCTTTATAAATGTTAATGATTTGATTTGATTTGAATGGTCGAAAGATGTGTGATATCACTTCCGGTGCACCTAGCCTTTTGGTTTCTCGATATCGTGGCCTAGAAGGCGCATGTGCCCCTGAATGCTGTTGCACCCTCCCCACCCCCCCAACCCTTATATTCTCTTGGAGTAAGGGCCCCCCATAGCACCATCCACCTACCCCCCGTCTCCCCAGGTCCGAAGCCCGGATGGACATTTGTTCGTCAATACGCAGGGATTTAGAGCTCGGGTCCTCCATTGACTTTCTTGTTTTCCTGGTGCGCGGCGTCTCCTCGGCTGACACAATAAATCCCTCGGAAAGTGCTCAGCATCCCCGGCGCGTGACTCTTTAAAGGACAGAGTCCTCAGAGTGGGTGTTTCTGGTGTCAGCAGAGGTGTTTGATGGAATAAGAAGGCGCAATTTAAAAGAAAATGACAAGGATCTTGGCTGCTTGCAGGCAATTTAACCAGTTCCAGACAGTCTCCGAGGCCTGAGGCAGTGACCTGAAATATTCAGGCTTGGAGCAAGAGGGCCACGTTTATCCTGCTCATCCGGGATTTATGCTGTGCCACATCGATCAGGTGCATAAATGAAGCGGTTGCTGGTGGTGGGGCTGGCTGGTCTCTGCAAATAATTTGCGCATGGCCCCTTCTGCATGTGCAGATGTCAGCCCTGACCCTTGCAAGATGGCGCAGCAAGTTAAACACGCGCTGCTGGCATTTTACGGACAGGGCTGGAATTATGCGCAGGAGAAGGCCAAATTATGCGGCAGGGTTGAGTATATTATGTGGCAAGAAAAGGCAAATTGTGCGGCATAATGCGGCACATTTGTACTAGTATTACTTCATTATTTCATCATTTTTAAACTTGGTAACACTGCCTGGGCATTGGTCGCACTTTATTAGTATCCGTTTAACACACAAATATATCAATATACAACAGAAAGTGGACCAGTCCAGCTTTGCTATAAAACGTTACACTGGGCAGCAACGTGGGTCGCTGCATTTTTAGGAACTTTAGAAACGTTGGAGCTAGAAACATTTTTTTGGTTAAAATCTACGGATTAAGCAGCGGATTATGTGACTAATGCGGCTATTCTATGCGAAAATCACCGTGGCCGCACAATCGCATAATTTCAGTGGCCCTGTTTATGAGATGCGCAGGTGATAGGTTCCAGTCATGGCAAAGCCTACTGAGTCTTTCATCCTTCTGAGTTCAATGAATAGAATACCTTTAAAGTGTACAGTGAGGGCGCTCAGAAATGACAACGGACTCTGTGTTGTGTGCTTCATTTATTTAGCGCTTCATACCCCCAATATAGCGTTGAGGTCCATGGGTCGATGTTGCTCTGTGGGTTCAGCT
Organism: Pleurodeles waltl; assembly: GCF_031143425.1. Taxonomy (NCBI): domain Eukaryota; kingdom Metazoa; phylum Chordata; class Amphibia; order Caudata; family Salamandridae; genus Pleurodeles; species Pleurodeles waltl. Next base: position 1,155,893,649 of record NC_090448.1, read on the forward strand.
GAAATTGGATGGAAGAGCCTGGACCTGTGGCATAGTGTATGTCAAGAGTGTTTTAGGTTTAGCAGAGCTGTGCTTGTAATAGTTCTTTAGGGTTGAGCGCAAAGCGCTCTGTCCCTGGTGTAATCTCTCTATCAGCTTGTAACCACGCCCATGTCACTCCCATCAGTTTGGTTGGTCCGTGGGCTTGCCTTTTAAAATTTGCTTGATTTCATTAGTGAAAGGCATGCATACATCATGACTTTTCTGGTGTTTAGCCCTTCTCAAGCGCACCGACGACCTACTGAAAACATACTAGGCTCTATGTTTTCCGTATGGTTTCTAGACTACTTGTTCTCTTTATTTCGCAGCGTGATCTCGCTGGGCAGTTGTCGAGCGCTTTGCATGACATCGACCCTGTTACATGGATATTTGCACTTTTGCTGGTTACATGGATAATTGCACTTTTGCCAATACGTTTCACTGCGAGCGTTTCACTGCAAGCAAACTTCTATTTCCTTTTGTGTGTCTGCTTTGTGCTGATGGCGGCCATCGGCTCGCTTATGTGAAACATTTACTTTTCAGTTTATGTGGCAAAGAAAGTCTGGTTAGTTATGTGAAACTATTTTACTTTACATTTTCAATTTATGTGGCAAGAAAAGTCTGGTTAGGAGTTTACAATGCTAATAGCTCTAACCCGAGCAAACGCGAAACACATTGTATTGCATATGCTTGTTTAATCACTGTGCCTTGGTGTTAATTGAAACAGAAGCAGTAAGAGACAGGTTTTCTAAGATTGTGGTGTCTTTTTAATTGATACCACCTACTTTGGGGTATTGCAGATGTAGCTCAGATGTTGTCGAGGAGCTGGATTCCTGCCCTTGGAACATACATAACCAGGGTTTTTAAACCTGACTTTAAAACATGACTGAAAAGTCAAGAGCTTCTGGATAAATTGTTTCATTTGCCTTTTTCCCAGATTTTAAATACTGTTAGATAAAATTCACCCGTATTGTCAACCAGTACTCAATTACTTTTTCCAGCTTCTTCCCTCCTCCCTGCCATCAGTGCTAGATTTCTGTCGCCCTGTGTTTACCAGATCCCATAAACCAGGTTTCATAGTTGCCAAGATTCCCAGGTCCATGCCCAATTAGTTAGGCCATTCCTGCTTTTTCCTTGGAATTTTGGGAATTGTACTCCAGTATAAAACAAGGGCTACCATTCCCAGAATTCTAAGAAAAAAACATAGGGCTGGACTAACCAGTCACACATGGACCTGTGAAACCTGAGCTACAGGATGGTGGAGAAGCCTCCCCCCCCAACCTCTGCCAACAGCAGGAGCTGCAAAACCTTTATAGTAAAAACATAATAAACTCCACTTATTATGTTTTTACTTATAAAAATGGGTGGGGCCACGAGGGTGACGGGGATGGAGGGGGAGTGCACAGCACTCCCCCTTGCTGCGCACGTGTGTTTGGCCGGCCGTCTTGGGCCAGCCAAATACACATGCGCAGTGTGCTCTCTCCAGCTCGGCACTGTGTTGCCGGGCTGGAGAGTGCCTGCACAGGCTCCCTGTCTGCCTAGGAGCGCCCTGGCTGGAAGCTCCCAGCCAATCATAACGCTGCTCTGAGCAGCATCAGGATTGGCTGCAGGGCAGGCTGAGAGCCTGGGCCTGCAACAACGGAGCAGAGCGGATGGAGCGTCGCGGTGCGGTAAAAAGGTAAGCTTTGTTTTTATTATTATTATTATTTTTTTTGTGCCCCCCCTACCCACCATACGCCGCCCGCCCCTTTTCACTCCTGTGAGCCACGCCTGCTGAGCTACACAATAAGAGCACAGCATGGCCAGCAGCAGTCAAACCTCTCCTAAAAGAAAGAATAAGCAAGGGCCAGGTGGTGGTAGCAGGAAAAACGCTGCACATGGATTTCTCACTCATATAGGACAGCTGCAACATAGGTAGCTTATACACTAAAGAGGGATTGAGGGGAAATAAAGGGCCTTTGTATGCTCTCTGCAAACAGACATAAAAATACAGCAAGTACAAAACCCCTTGAATAAACACCCAAAACCTCTCATGGCATTGCCAGACAGTAGTACTCATGTAAGATGATGAACCATTGGCATTCTAGTGTGGTTTGCTTCATCAGTGGGTTCGACATGTAGCACTGAGAAGCATCCAAGTGTACTACTGTTCACCGACTGTGCAGTCTTATAAGTGTGTAAGTGTGAATGTCCTAGTATGTTTGAGGTTACGCCCGTTATCTCAACTGATATTGTCTACTCCCCGTATGTCAACATTTATGGTTTTCCATCTTTAGGTCGAGAGCGCAAGCGCTCTGATGTGTTGTAATCTAACTGTGCGCTTTTAACAATGCCCACTGCATGCCCATCACTATCACTCGTTCGTGGGCTTGCCTTTCAAAAATCCTCCATCATCATTGGTAAATGCTTTACGTTTGTCCCTCCTTGGGCCAATTTTGTTACTGCCTTGGCCATCGACCCTGTTACATGGATAATTGCACGTTTGCCAACACATTTGACTGTGAGTCAACTTCTTTTTCCTTTTGTCTCTCTCCTTCGCGCTCATGCTCATGGCGACCATGGCGCTTTGAATCAGCTTGCTTATGTCAACTGTTTTACTTTTCAATTTCAATTTACGTGGCAAGAAAAGTCCAGTTAGGATTTTACAACGCTAATAGCTCTAACTCAAGCAAACGCGAGACCCGTTGCATTGCAAATGCTTGTTTTAAACTGTTATACCAGCATTGAAATAAATGAATAAAAATTGTAAATACAGTCTCCCCCACCACCACAAGTTTAAAAACCAGAGGATCAATACCATTGACTATATCCTTTGTTTTTTCATTAGATGGCGATGGAGTTACCACTTCAGGGAACAAGCAGACCTTGGACAGAAACTGAGACAACGCTCCTCTTTAGAGAAAAAGTGCAGATATAGCAGAAGCAACGCAAGGTTTTCCTTTCACAGGACATGGACACATTGGGCAGCACCATTGCAATCTTTGGTGCCAGTTGCGACAATCTTTTTTGCCGCCTCCCATAATCGCCTCCTTGATTCCTTCACTACCACCCGTCAAAAGTGCCCCTCTTTCCATAGTCCTTCTCTCAGATACATTTCACTTGTTTGAAAGCGCTTGTAGAGGCTGGCTTTACTAATCCACTCAGCTATCCACATAAAATACAGACATGCTCTTTGCAGCAGGCATATTAACCCTCTGCGCTACTTTATGGCGTCAAAACTGCCACTAGGCAAAACTCTGATCTCTCTTTCGCTAGCAGGAACATTAATCACAAGAATTATCTTGACACTTTTATTGCTGCCTGAAAGCTGGACCACAAGGAACTCTGCCGCAGGTGCTTTAAAATCCTATCTTAATGCTAAGCACATCACCTCCCCTCCCAGGTAAGTGCCCCCAATCCCAATATGTTTGCAAAGGTTTGCAGTGTGTGCCCTCAACAGGAGCTGTGCAATCCCACCCTTGGTGCTGCAACTGTTCAAAATGTTGAGGTCCTCCACTGATTGTAAACATTGTAAAAACTCTTTAAAAGCAGTAACTGCTGCTTGGGCTCATAGAAATCATTTAGTGGTGCCAGGGGTTGCAGCTGCGACTCGAACGTGCCCCTGTGACCATTGGCACTGCCTTTGTAACCTCTGGCTTCAGAGGTGATGAATCAGTGCCAAGAACACAGTGGCAGCTGGGTTGTGGATATACTATAGCCTTAGAACCCGCTGTAGCGGGCTCTACCGGCTATTAAAGGTCCGCTCCCCGCGTTAAATGCCCGAGCCGAAGGCGACGGCATTTAACAAGGGAGAGGGACTTTAATAGCCGGTAGAGCCCGCTACGGCGGGTTCTAAGGCTATTAGAACATTCTGGCACTCAGGGCAGAATGTTCTATTAAAAAAAAAAAAAATCACGGAGCCCGAGGGGATTAAAATCCCCTCGGGCTCCGTGAGGCTTTGTTCACAGCTGTAGCTGTGAACAAAGCGAACATTGGAATGTTGGCGCTGCGGGCTTTTACCGGCCTGTAAAAGCCCGCAGCACTCCATTGTTTTCAATGGAGCTACCAACATTCCAATGTTCTCATTTCTCTTGGATCCACAGTCTTTGTTTTCTCTCAGTTTTTTTACTGCACTAATAGTGAGTAATGTTTCACGATTCACTATTAGTGAAATGAAAAATGGAGTACAATTAGCTGGGTAACGACCCTCCCTGGCAGCTGAGGTAAGTAAATAAAATGCTTTTAAATGTATGTCATGTGCGTACTTGTGGGTGAGTGTGTGTTTAAATGAGAGAGAGTGTGTGTATAAGTGTAAATGTACGTGTAGGTGTAAGGGTCTGTGTGAAACTGAAGGTCAAAGGACACGTGACATCACTTCCGCTACCTCTGGCATTTTGGTGAACTGGGGTTCATGCCTGGGCTCCTGTGTGTGCTGATGATTGAGCAGAGAGGATGGGACGGAAGGGTTGAGCCTGTCTGTTCCTCTCGTTAACCGGACCCCAACATAAGCGACTGGAGCGAGGCATGGTAGGTGGTCTCAGAGAAGTGAACATTCAACTCTCCCCCTTGCAGAGATGCACGTAGACACCCCATTAACACCTGAAAACAGACCAAGCTCCTTTGAAATGTGCAACCCACCCCTCCGAAAATATACTACTGGCCAGGGACAGAACTTTAATAAAATGTTGCAGGAGACTTTCCAATTTTCCAAAATGACAAAAGCATTTCCACCACATATCGTGCTGCACCTCACTCAGAGGGGGAAGGCATCTTGTTGCAGGTCTTGGTCCCTGGTTCTGGGAATGCTGATGCAGTGTGCCTCAGGTTATACCTGAATGTGCTGTGGGTGGTGAGGCACTCTTCTGAGAGTGGTAGTGCCTGTGCTCTATGTGGTGGTGAACTATGCAGTGCTTAATTTGAGCCGGTGGTTGCCGGTAAGGGAGCACCCGCACCTATTTTTGGGAGCTGGCACTTATTTCTCCACATCAGACATTTCCCGAGAGCAAAGCAGGGAGGAACAAGCAAAACGAAAAAACTGGGGAAGATAAATACAGAAAATACTTCGCTAAGGGAGAAAGCAGACACCGGTAAGAGTGAGATAACAGAGCACAGAGGGTCTTGCAGTGAACTGAAGAGGCCTGAAGTGGATTCGGACTGCGCACCCTTGCTATTTGCGCTTTGACATTTTATAGCACTAGCAGCCGGTGTCTGAGCAGCGCTTTGAGCACCGGCACTTATAATTTACAAATGAAGCGCTGGATCTATGTGCTTGACAGAGGGACGCTATGCAGCGGCTAATGGTGCACTGACCAGAGCATAGGGTGGTGCGCTGCTTGACACATCTTTAGTCTGACGGTCGAGAATTGTATGTGTGGTATTTTTCCAATAGTTGTCTGTGCGCCTTTTCTAGCTCTCTTTCATGGTTTGAAGTTTGATTGAGTAATTCTTCCAGCATCATTCTTGGCAAACATATTGTATTATAAGCTTACACATGTCCTAGCTCCTATATTGTATTCTAAGCTTTCACATGTCCTATCTCCTATATTGTATTCTAAGCTTACACATGTCCTATCATCCTATCTCCTATATTGTATTCTAAGCTTACACATGTTCTATCTCCTATATTGTATTCTAAGCTTACACATGTCCTATCTCCTACATTGTATTCCAAGCTTACACATGTCCTATCTCTTATATTGTATTCCAAGCTTACACATGTCCTAGCTCCTATATTGTATTCTAAGATTACACATGTCCTATCATCCTATCTCCTATATTGTATTCTAAGCTTACACATGTTCTATCTCCTATATTGTATTCCAAGCTTACACATCTCCTAGCTCCCATATTGTATTCTAAGCTTACACATGTCTTATCTCCCATATTGCATTCTAAGCTTACACATGTCCTAGCTCCCATATTGTATTCTAAGCTTACACGTGTCCTAGCTCCCATATTGTATACTAAGCTTACATTTGTCCTGTCTCCCATATTGTATTCTAAGCTTACACATGTTCTATCTCCCATATTGTATTCTAACCTTACACATGTTCTGTCTCCCATATTGTATTCTGAGCTTACACATGTCCTATCTCCTCTATTGTATTTCAAGCTTACACATGCCCTATCTCCTATATTGTATTCCAATCTTACACATGTCCTATGTCCCATATTGTATTGTAAGCTTACACATGCTCTATCTCCTATATTGTATTTCAAGCTTACACATGTCCTATCTCCTATATTGTATTCCAATCTTACACATGTCCTATCTCCCATATTGTATTGTAAGCTTACACATGTCCTATCTCCCATATTGTATTCTAAGCTTACACATATCCTATCTCCTATATTGTATTCTAAGGTTACACATATCCTACCACCCTCAAATGTGCTGTAAGCACTTGCTTTTCATTGCTCTCTATCTCTGTCTCCAGACTATTACTGTTTATGAACTAAAAATCCACATTTATCATGAGAACTGATTCTGGTACTTGTAGTCAGGGTAAGAGGGCAGACCCCTGTGGTTATGTCAGATGTTTCCTAGTTTTTAATCTGACTTATAATGCTCAATACTGCTGTGTCTTATATAAATCACCGAACATAAATCTACCTTGACTTGTACTTGTGTGGTCCATCCAGAAACTTACTGTTACATTATTGCGTGACTTAAACAGATGTGTCCATTAAATTGACCTTTTGTCCTGATATTTTTACCTAAACTTTGACCTTCTGTCTTGATATTTTACAGTCCCGGCCCAGAATTTTCCTCTGGGGCAGGTGGTCACCCTATCCAGAGCACCCTCCCTTCCACTGCACACAAGTGCACATGGACAAGGCATGCTGAAGCTGGATGTGCTGAGGGTGTGTTGAAACTCACTCTCATGTTTGCATTCCCTGTCTGGCCTGCCAGCGGAGCAGGGCTGCACCCAACACATGTACTATGGCTCACTCTGAGGGTCAGCGCTCATTTTCTACATGCACACGTTTCACACTTGAGGAAATCACATTTGCGAGTGCCAATTAACATTGTTCATTTCTGCCCCAGAATCTATCACCAGATTAGCAGCAATTATCGAGGCCTGTTATGTTTATGTTTTGATTTTTCAGCAACCACAGGTGTACTCTGTAACTCACGGGGGCGATAAAACTGTGCGCCCTTCCAGGTGCAGCAGGAGGTGTGAGCGGTCCCAAAGGAAACACGACTGCCCTCCACAGCCAATCAGGAGCTCACCTTGGCGAGGTCCTCTCAGTACTGCTAAAAATTCAAGAAGTGCAAATGGACATCAAGGGGAAGTGGAAGGGACATCAAATACCCTTTCACATCCGGTTAGATCACCGGATTGGCCCCTTGGTCCACCCTCTGTCATTCAACTGCCCTGTGTTTGCTGTTATGGGGCTGGAGGAAGGGCAGTAGAGAGAGAAAAAAGTGAATAAGCATGGGTTTAAAACAATTGTGTGCTGGTCTGCCAGACAGTGAAGAAGGACAACAATCCTGAAACACATCTAGAGATACACAGAACTGTCTGCATCAACAGTGGTGAATATTAAAGACTTTAAACTAAAGTGAGTTTTATAATGCACAGCATTTACTACAGTGCATCTGGGCTCATTGTGTGCTGATATGACAGGCAGTGTGCTCTCTCTCCTCCTTTTGTGAGTGGCCCTTTGTTGGGTTGGTGGGTTAACGAACTCTGAGATGCACTAACGCTGTAGGATGATGGATGGAGTGCTGAACAATGCAAACACTCACCCCCAGTCACAGATCTGGGTTGAATCCATCGTTCTTTTGCTCACCATGCCACCCCAGTTTGAGCCCAGCCATATGCAAATCAGTCTTGTCCCTGTTCCCCGTGGGAACAGTCCAGCCCGAACTGCCAAGCCAGGTCCTTCCTAGACCAGAAACAAGCATCCTATGACCAGTTTCAGGGTATCACCCCTCATTAGCCAGGCTAGCTTGAAACCAGTGGCACAGTGAGCAAGGGACCCACGTCTGGGCATACCCTTCCCACTTAGGGCAACTTTAGCAACATAAAAGGATGATGAACGGAGTGCTGAAACTTTTCAAACATTCACCCCCAGTCACAGATCTGGGTTTAATCCATCGTTCTTTTGCTCACCATGCCACCTCAGTTTGGACCAGCCATATGCAAATCAGTCTTGACCCTGTTCCTCATGGGAAAAGTCCAGCTCGACCTGCCAAGCCAGGTCGTCCCTAGACTGGAAACAAGCATCCTGGGACCAGTTTCGGGGTTTGTAAAGAATAAAACTAAAAAATGGAAGAGTCTTTTGGCACACCCACCAAAACTCATAAGACAATACAGTATCTTCCAAGATTAAACTAATTTTGCCATTTAACTACTCTATGCAGACCTCTTGTAAAATAAATACTGGGCAGACTTGAAGGACACACAAACAGAGAATTATCTAGAATGACGTAATGATGATGATAAATGATTCTGTATTCCTGAGCTTGTGCTTCCTTCACTAGCCCTACCGCTTGAGATGAGTTCCCTCTGTATTCCTGATCTGGAGCTTCCTGCATTGAGTTTATGCACTCAAGATTTTCTGTATTATGGCGCTACCTGCATTGGCACTATGTGCATGCAATGAGATCCTTCTGTATTTCTGCTCTTCCTGCACTTGCTCTATCAGCTCAAGATGAGTTCATTCCGTATTCCTGAGCTGACACCTCCTGCTTTGACCCTATGCCCTCGATCACTTCCTTTGGCATTTGTGAGCTGGCGGTCCCTACTTTGACCCTGTGCACTCAAGATGAATTCCTTCTGTATTCCTGCGCTGGTGCCTCCTTCATTGACCCTATCTGCTTGATGAGTTCCTTCTATATGTCTGTGCATTCCCTTCATTGGCCCTATCCACTCGAGATTAGTTTTTTCTCTACTTCTGAGCTGGAATAGCTGCTCCATGAGTTCCCTCCATATTCATGGGCTGGCACTTCCTGCTTCGATCTACGATGCTCGATGACAGGGTGAACATAAAAGTAGCATAAAAGCCCCAGACCAAATCCCTGATTCAGTGAAAGGCGTTGGTAGAAGAAGGATATTTAGCATACATCAAATTATTCTTGTGTTTAGGCTTCACCTTGCACCAAAATGTCCTCGTGGCTTGAGATGTGATGAAGAACTAGGCGGAAACCCAAGCAACAGCTGGAAACATCAGCTTTCCATGGAGTAGTGACATTTGTGAGTTCTGGGAACAATGGCTGGAGTATTAATTCTAACATAAATAGAAGTGGTAATCGCTTAAGGCTTGATTTAGAGTGTGTCGGACAGGGTACTCCATTGCACCACTTGAAGCTGTCCGTCAAACTTTGAGTACGTTGACAGGATCCACCATGGCAGTGGTTCCTGCCAATGTAGGAAATATCTGCGGGGCCGGCGGACATCTCTAGATTCAGAGGGCGATCCTTCAGGGCGGTGGATCTTATACTCCATCACCCTGACGGAGTACAGACCATCCGCCACGGTCTGAATCAGTCCAAACGTTCTTTCAGTGACATGTAAGTGAGACAGGGACGTGCACGTAATTTTTATTTTTTGCCAGGAGCTTCTCCTTCATAGGTGGCCGACGCAAGGTGTAGACCACGCGTCTCAAGGGTTGCGGGTCCATTGGTTCAAGTAAATAATGTTTTGCTGACAAAGCCAGAATTTGAATTAGTTTCCCAGGCCATGCAGAAGTGAACTTAATGTGAGTTGTTATGTATCTGCATTTCTGAACAAATTGATATACATTTCATCATAAAGTCCATGGAATAACAGATTTGTTAGGGTCTCATTATTCTTATGTATCCTTTTGTGCCTTTGTTATCATGTTTCCTACTTGGAGAGTAGACATTACGCCTGCAAGACGTATCACTGTGTTTACTATTTATTGCATTTGATAACTATACACACACCCACACATATGGTAGAGCCAGGGTCCATCTTTCTTTGTTCCTAGGAGGAGAGAGTGTATTCTTATGGAAACGAGCATGAACATTTCTTCAAGAATCTTCAGGTTGGTTAGAAAATGAAAGACTTCATGAGTCCTGGTTTTTATTGATAACTGCAGCCTAAAAAGTCACTGAAAAGGCAGCTAAATGGTCAATTTAAAACAAACTACTATTAGTTTTTAATTTGTGCTAGTGATTGCATAGGGGCACCTCTGTCCCTTTGGACCAAATATACAAAGCAGCTTGTTGGTTGCAAATGCTCTAATTCGGAGTTTGTGACAGAAAAAACGCCATTAGGCATGTACCAAAGACATTTTAGGACTTGGAAGCTATTTACCGACAGCTAAAATGAGTTTAGAAATGAATAAAGAAATCAATAAGGAATCACTGTTTGGAAATGGTGTGTTGTAGGCTTCATTTCCATGCAACGATTCCTAGCCATATGTATCAATGGTTTAGCCCCTCCCCTTCAAATTGGGGTGCTAACCCATCTCAAAAGGGACTATTGGGATCCCTTCCCCTTTGTGAATGTTAAAAAAGATTATTTGGGAGTACGGAGTGGTCAGTTGGACCACTGTAAACACTCACACAAACCAAAACAAATGGGACTTTCCTTTTAAATGCAGCCCAGCTTATTTGAAGGAAAGCAGGCTGCGTATTGGAAAAAGCATACTTTATTGAACGGCAGTCATAGACATAGTTGCATGATGATGACCTTCAGTCGTAGGGAGTTGCAGTGCGCGACCTACCCAATTAATATTCATGAAAAAGGTCAGATTGCAACCCACTTTAATAGAGAATCTTAGAAAACGACCAAGTAGTACATAAGTCAGTTTTTTAAATGTTTTTTTTTAATTCTTTATTGGCCTCATATTGTGACCAGTATTTTGCAACCAGTAACTAGTTCACCTGTCCTTTTTTTCTCTTAGCAATTTTGGGGGGCCGACAGCTGGAATCATTTATATTTTTTCAGTATAAGGCATTGTGGTTTCGCAATACATACAAAGCTTTTTGGTTTAACAAATATGCATTCATAGAACTGCATTTTGTATGACTCAGTCCTATTTCTTGCAATGCTACAGCAGATAGCCTGGGATGCCTGCAAAGCTCAGCCTGGGACTTCACAGCCGGACGCAGGGAGAGCCACCTCCCATTGGTTGGCTTGAAGGCTCAAAAGCTAGCAGGCTCCTTTCTGCACAACATCCTAATGAAGAGCTAAGCTGGACCTGACCTGGGAACAGCACAGACAGCTTGCTTGGTCCAGGATTCTGTGTCTCGCTGGCTGTTATGATGGTCAACTGGAAACCAGCCTTGTTCGATTTCCTCGGTCCATAGTGCGCGTGAACAGAACTACGCGCGCTAGAGCTCACTGAAAGCCTCCACCACACCCTCACCCAGAGATGTCAGTCTTGAAGCCCAGTAAGCTGTGAGTGTGAAGTGCAACGTGGTGCCAGACAGTGAAGAAACTGCAGCACCATCTGTTTACTTGTTGCCTGGAGGGAGGAGGTATACCACTGTAGTCCTGGAAAAAGCACTTTTAGAAAAACTTTTCAGTTTGAAAGATGCTAATGAGAAAGAATACTTGAGTGTGTATTTATTCACTTGCACAGCTCTACCAGTGCTCGGAGCTGCCCACAGACACAGCTTCAGCGAGGGAGTCTTTGCACTGCACAGATGCAGCATGGTTTTAGGGATGTAAACAAGAGACAACTCTGAAATCTCAAACTGAGGGCTTGATTTAGAGTGTGGCGGACGAGTTACTTCATCACAAATGTGACGGATGTCCCACCCGCCATATTACGATTCCCATAGGATATAGGGCCTGATTTAGATCTCAGTGGAGGGTTTACTCGGTCGCAACAGTGAGGGATATCCCACCTGTCAAAATCTAAATTCAACAGTAAATTGAAAAATTAAAGTGCACATGGGATGCCACACAGTGATACAAAATCAAATGGTTGGCAGCAGCGAACAGCTACTGAGCCTGCAGAAAAAGTAATTATGTAGAAAAAAGGTTGGGCGCATGAGTTGGAGTAGGGGGTAGGGGTAAATGATCATCCAGGAAGCTGGGCCAAAAACGCAAGTGACGATGAGCAGTGTGCAGCTCCTAGGCCCTCACAAACGTAATGTGAAAAAAGAGGGAAGAGGAGGAGCTCAAGATGATGGCCTGGTGAGTGGAGATCCAAAAGAAAGTGGCACAGAAGCAATGTGTAGCGGCCAGGCCCTCACTAAAACAAAAAACAAAAAATTAGTTTAAAAAGAAAGCAATGACAGGGAAGAGAGTAAGGAAAGTAAGGCACTCCCATGGGGTAATTCAAGAGAATACAAAAAGTAATTCATGTAAGTCAGCAGGAGAGGGATACAAGTCAACTGACAAGAAACATGGTAAACGAGCTATGCTCCAAAGTACAACAACCACAACAAGTATTTGCAATGCAAAAGGTCTCACATCTTCTTGATTTAGAGCTATTGGCGTTGTAAATTCATAACTGGACTTTTCTTGCCACATACATTGGTCAACCCTGTCTCATAATTTCATCTTTCCCTGCCAAATAAAGCAAAGCACTTCCATTTACCTTCTTCCTCTATCTTAAAACGTATACAGTTATCATATAAACCTTTATCAGAAAAAAAGTTTGGTATTAGAGTGTAATGCTCAAAACACCCTAACAAAAATATAATTTGGGATGGATTGGAGGGTGAAAGAGGGAGTTGGGGGTAAAGATGGAGAGGACAAGTGGCGTAGTATCGGTGTCATGGGCCCTGGAGTAAGAAAGGAAAATGTCTGACTGCAATTTCAGTATGAAAATACAGCAGTAATTAGAGTTGAGTGAGGTCCTTAGGTCTCTGGGCCCCAGTGCCACTACACTTGTTGTTCTATTGATAACTAGGCCTCAGGAGAAAAAGCAGATACAGCAGAAAAAGAGAAGCGAAAGGAATACAACAGATAAAAGGAGGAAAGAGAAGGGGTTGCAAAGAAATAAAAGAAAGAAGGGAAAGAAAGAACGAGAAAATGAAAACACAAGTAAGAGAAGAACTAGAGCAAATGTGAGGCAAAAGAAAAAAGGGAAGGAATCTAGCGAACAAAAGATAAAGAAGAAAAATAATGAAAGAAGTGTATAAAGAAACAGGAAAATTAACGTTAGATAATAAAAGAGATATGGTGAGAGAAACAAGCAGCGAAAGAACCAGGGTATGTATGTACTGACACATTTCCCACAGACACAGAATGGGAAAACCACTTTGACACTTAGGGTCCCAATAAGTATCTTGGGGCTTCCACATACAGTCCGGAAAAAGAGGGATTCAAAGTAAAACATGAATTGACAGATAAAGATAAGAAAAACATCAGAGAAAGGAAGGAAGAAAGATCTACAAAAAAGTGAAAGGACGCATACTAAGTCAAAGGAAAGAACAAACAAACAAACAAAGAATGAAGGGAAGAGAAAAAATAATGAAAGAATGAACATCTGATGAAGAAAAAAGAGGAATGAAACAAGGAAAGAAATAACCACGTTTTTGCGAATTTGAAAGAGGAGGTAGCAAGAGGAAGAAGAAAATAAAAAAAGGGAGAGGAGTAGGAATAAACAGTTGAAAAAACTGTGAAACTATTAATGTGTGGATTTTAAGAGCTGGAAAGAGAAAAGTGGGGGAGAAAACATTGAGAGTAAACAGAATAAAGGCAGAACAAAGTGAGATGGGTGAAACAGACCCTCGCAAATAAAGATGGCAGCTAAGAATAGATTTAATTGGCTCCCCCACATCCTCAAACAGAAGTCCGAGTGTGGAACAGCAGTGGGCACTGCAGAACAGCAGGAGGTGCATTAGCAGAGTCGTATGTGAACCCCAATACAGCAATATTTGGGTGCTTCAGATCAGGATTGAGGGTATAGACAGAGCTGAGTCCTGGCCCACTGCTGGAATAACAGAAAGGCAGCGGGTTAGGAATGAGAAACTGAGTTCTGTGTTATACCTGGTATTGGAATAATGGGGTGCTGCAGGTTAGAGTTGACTGACAGAGTTGGGCTGCAATACTGGAATAGTAACAGGTATACAAGGTCAGAAGTGAGGTATGTTAATGGAGCTGTGTGTAGAACCTAGTATTAGCGTGCCAGTGTTGCTGAGTGTTAGCCTGGAGGTGCCCTGGTGAAGCTGCGAGTGAGGCCCAGTATGGGGGTGGCGTCACCTCTGAACCACAGAAGCAAGAGTCCTGAGGGGCGTGTGCGTAAGCATTAGTACTGAGAAGAAATGTGCACTGAATGTTAGTATTGATGGATTCTGGCGGAGCTGTGGTGGTTCCCATCAACAGTGGGGTTGGATATTAGACTTGAGGTGCACTGGCTGAGCTGTGTTTTGCTCTTTTGGGTCCAGAATTGGCTTGGCAGTCTGACTGAATATTTAAATTAAGCTGCTGTAATGTAACTGTATGTGAGTGGGGTCCCAGTAGAGGAAAGGAAGTGACCTTGTGGGGCAGAACTGAGGTGCCTTGATGGAGCTGCACCTGAGGTCCTAGTACTCAAACAGCAGAATATACTGACTGTAAGAACAGAGGTGCTCTGGCAGACTGTGTGTGGGGTTCTGGCACGGTTGAGGGCTTTAAGTGTGTAAATTGAGGTGCACTGATGGAGCTACGTCCGAGGTGCCAGTACTGGAGCAGCAGATTGTACTGACAGTAAAAACTGAGGTGCTCTGGCAGGCAGTGTATGTGGGGTTCCTGGCTCAGCTGAGGGCTTGGAGTGTGTGAACTGAGGAATGCTAATGGAGCTGTGCCTGAGGTCCCAGTACTGGAGCAGCAGAGTGTACTGACTGCAAGAACTGAGGTGCTCTGGCAGACAGCATGTGTGGGATTCCTGGCACTGGCAAGATTGAGAGCTTGTAATGTGTGAACTGAGGTGCACTGATGAAGCTGCGCCCAAGGTCCCAGTACCTTGGCAGCAGAGTGTACTGACCTCATGAACTGAGGTGCTCTGGCAGACAACATGTGTGGGGTTCCTGGTACTAGCATGGCTCAGGGTTTGGAGTGTGTGAACTGAGGTACACTGATGGAGCTATGAGTGGAATCCCAGTATGGAGCAAAGGGGGGCACTGTCTCTAAGGATTGCAGTGCCCTGGTAGAGCTGGGTGCCTAGGCTTTAAGCAATTACAAGCGATCCTTCACCCTTGCTCTCTGCACACAGGCAGGCACACTTGGTAAAGAAAATCCAAGCCAAGAAAAGGCAGGAGCCAGGCAGTTGACGGAGGGTGCAGGGACCCCACAAAGACCAAATGTGACCAAGAGAACATCCTGATTTATAGCCTTGTTTACAGCTAAGCTCAGAGGAAGAATATTGTGCAAATGAAAAGGGAAGCTTTCCTGGACAGGAGCATGAAACAAAGTAGAAAAAAGTCCCCTACAGACCAGGTAAACAGGACAAAGCGTAGTTATACAGTAGTTGGTCCCTGCTCCCACACAGAAGAAGGAGGGACAAAGAGGCATGACTGACCACTAGCAAGCAAGGATTTTTAAATGACACTGAAACTAACAGATGAAATATCTGGAAGCCCAGAGAAGACATATACTTAAAAGTATACCAGAGGTCGTATCCTTACGCGCGACCTAAAAAGAGGAAGGAAAGCCATTGAATAAGGAGAAGGAAAATGGAATAGCCAAGAAAACACCCACCATAAAGGAAGGACCAATACCCCTGCAGACCTGATCTGCAGTCAAATGTTATTTTTATATGCCATAAATTTATTCCATGAATTCATTTATAAAATGCTCAATGCCCTGATCAGGGTCAGAATACCCTGTGATAATCATGAGGGGCCTGACACAGTTCAGCCTACTATTTCCCTTCAACCGCATGTAGTACGTTACCATTATTTTTCACAGTTAAACATTGCATAGTTTCACAAATAAATGTATGTAGTGCTTCATACCCTTATGAGGCTCCAAAGCACTTTTGGTGGATAGTTAACATGCTGCTCCATAAATATTAATATAAACTGGCAGGTTTTTTAGTTCGAAACCTACCAGACACGTTGGCTAAAGACACCTTGGGGTTATTCAGAAAGCTTCCCTGGGGATGCATTCAGCCTGTTGCTTACCACTGGTGTTGTGGTTTGTAACTCACATTTCCTGGCTTTTTATCTGCTGACTTTGTTTTAGGCTGTCCAGTGTGAGTTCGTCCCTCCCACTCAATACCACTGCACTCGACATCACTCCATTCAATGCCACTCCACTCTGCCCCACTCTACACCACTGCTCTCTCTGCCACTGCACTCTGCACCACTCCACCCTGTGCACCTGTACTCTATACCACTCTACACTGCACCACTCCACTCTGCACCAATGCACTCTCCGCCACTGCACTCTATTATGAACCATTCTAATTTATGCCACTGCATTCAGCAATGCTGCATTGTATGAAGCTGAATTCTATGGTACTGCACTCTGTACTCCATTACACTGCATTCCAATCCACTCTACTCAACATTACTCTGCTCTACTGCACTGCACTCTACGCCAATGCGATCTATGCCACTCTATACCACTACACTCTACGACACTCTACTTTGCAACACTGCACTCCGCACCACTGAACTCTAAGACACCCTACTCTGCACTACTGCAGTCTATGCCAATGCACTCTACGCCACTGCACTCTATGCCACTCTGCATCACTCCACTCTATGCCACTGCACTCTGCAGCACCCCACTCTCTGCCACTGTACTCTATGGCACGGTTCTCTGCTCATCACCTCTCTATGGCACTGTACTCTGCACCACTCTACGGCATTGTACTCTGTGCCACTCTACTCTACTCTACACCACATCACTCTACGCCAGTGCACTCTATGCAACTGCACTCTATTGCGCAACATTATAATCTACACCACTGCATTTTACAATGCTGCATTGTATGTTGCCGAATTCTATGCTGCTGCGCTCAACATCACTATACTCTAAAAAACTCTATGCCAATGCACTCTGCACCAGTCCAGTTTATTCTACACCAATCCGCTTTACACCACTCTACGTGACTCCATTCAATACCAATCCAATATACAACACTCCACTCTTCGCCATTCCACTCTACAACAATCCATGCAACTCTCCTCTACTCCGCTAACTTTTAGCCATGCTGAATAGCAGCCACGCTGGTGTACAACATGGCTGAACACATTGGCAAAGCCAATAGCTCTTGCATAGGGGAGACCTGTTGGCATTGCCAATGCTTGTTCACCTGCACACAACAAGAGCCCATAGGAATGGGACACGTGAGACTGGTTAGTAGTGGTGAGTGTTGGGCTGCAGTACAAGGCCAGTGGAATTAGTCTGAATGCCCGGCACATTCTGATGTCTGACTCCGCCTCAGGCATCCTGCCTTGTGCATTTAAGCATTGCAAATACTAAAATATTTTGTGCAGGTTCCTTATCGAGGTAGACTGTCAGGCAAAGTACTACATGCTGCAGCAATTACAGGGTGCAAAATTCGCACCCACTTCCGAGTTGCGCCCCAGGCAGTGGAGAATTTCATAAAATATGTACCCAATTTCACCCGGTCTGGAAGCATGTGAACGTTCACCCCCGCTTGAAGCAGCATTAACGGGTTATATATACATTGTGTGGGCAAACTGCTGTAATAAACTCATTTCTGTGCCCCACTTGTAATCCCATTTCGAGAGCAAACGGGATTGTGCACCCACGACCTAGTTACTGGCTCCATTGTGATCACGCCGTTCGGCGAGCTACATTCTATCGTGAACCTTACAAGCATGGGCGTCATTTAGGGGTCGCAGCTGCGACCCCTGGCATGCCTCTTGCGACCCTGGCACTGCTTTTGCACCCCTGGCCTCACTGGGGTAAGAACAGTGCCTGGAATACAGCTGCAGCCTGTCCATAGCTCGTCCTCATGGATGTCCGTTCGGACGCAATTCTCCAAGTTTCTATTAGACTAATGGTGAAGAAAATTACATTTTTCACTATTACTGTAAAAATAATGGATACAATTAGCTGAAACGACTTCCCCTGGCAGCTGAGGTAAGTAAACATGCTTTCAAATGTATGTTGTTGCATGTTTGCAGGTGAGAGTGCGAGTATATGTATATATATGTAAGTGTGTGTGTATGTGAAGGTCAAAGGGTCTCTGATGTCACTTCTGCTGTCCCTGGCATTTTGGTGAACTGACGTCTATGCTTCCAAGGGTGCTTGAGGTGCAGTGGCAGGGCATCTCAAGTGCACGTGTGAGATAACTCTTGAAATTAAGGCCCAGATGTAAGAAAAGTGACACGTCATGTCATAAAGCACCACTTTTCATGTGGCCCATTGCGTCCCCCCCTAACGCAACCATATATGTGCCGTATTTTACATACGGCGCACCGTGGGGCAGGTTAGGGACAGTAGCATCATAATTTTTGACGCTATTGATGTACTTTGCAGGATTAGCACCAAAAATGTTGCCGCGAATCCTACAAAGTACAAAGAGGCTCATTAAAATAATGGTGTGCCTCCTTATAATGCCTGCTCTGTGCAGGCGTTAAAAATGCCGCTAAGAATGCCGCAGTAGAATCTCACAGATTCCACTGCACCATTTTTGCAGGCCCCCTAACGGAGGAACACACCCCCTTGTATACATTATGCCTGGCGCAGGCGTATTGTGGTGCAAGGGTTTACCAAGTGGCGCAATGCAAGCATTGCACCATTTTGTAAATATGGTGCAGCGTTTTTGCCACACTATTGCCACATTAGCTTAAAAAATGACACTAATGTGGTGATAGTTGGCGCTAGGCCTTTCTTAAATTTGGGCCTCAGTGTTTTCAAAAGTGAAGAAGGCCGCTGGCAGTGCCAGCTTGGGGGACTGCTTAAGGTTTTGGAATCAAATGGGGGAGGTAATGGTGGTAATTTTTGCTATACGATGAGCGTCTGTGGCATGATTCAGTTCAAGTGAAAACTTTTTTCTGTATTTAGGTGGAATGCCAAATATTGTAGAAATTATTTTACAGTATTCAAAAGAAATATTGTATCAGAAAAATAGATGTACAGTATCACATTGCATATATGTACATTGGCAGTCATTACATGGCAGGAATGTTTTCAATTCTCTTTTGGTTTCATATATACACATAGATATCTATAGCCACCGCTGGGTAGTTATAGTTGAGATTTTTTTGGTATGCTAATAACTTTGGAGCCGTTTGCTAATAACTTTCCAAAAAAACCTTCTCATCCACCTCATCTCTTGCCTGGAAAGTTTTGGGGTGATCCTTCAAGCGAGAGTCGAGAAAAAGAAGGTCCCAAAATGCATTCTCTCCTACAGCTTTGCATAGGAATATTCGACAATGCTACAGCCGAAATGAAACTACACCAAATTTGCCAGAAATCGTGCTTTTTGTGATCTGGTGAAAATCTGTTCAGTAGTTTTGGAGAAAAGAAGGTTTAAAATGTATATATATTTCACACCGTGGAGGATCTGCAGAACTTAAATGTCAAATATAATGATCTGATTGCCTGCCACAACATCAACAAAGATGTGACGCCCATTTTAGGACGAAGGGACATGAAAAAATGTAAAAAAAACATATAGGGGCAGAGTAAGAGTACCCTGTTCCTCTAGACCTCCTGGGAAACCCCTTTCTGGGCCAAAAATATTTTTTAAATGGTACCATGAAAGACCTATGGTCAAACTTAAAAAAAAGAAAAGGCTCTAGCCCTTTTTAAGTACAATCCCCCAGGTGGGCTAGCTTTTGGGGGATCACTGCAAACTATATTTTTATGGAGGGTGCACTTCCCTCCCTGAGCCAATGGAAGGCCCTGGGGGGGCCATCCTATGGGGCTGATTTAATTTTTAAGGAGAGGGTACGTGTGGCCACTGGAAGGCCATAGGACCCTAATCACTAGAGTGATGTGTATTTTATGGGGAAAGGGGCATTGGGAAAAACACTGAAATTCACCAATTATAATTTAATGAACTAACTATGGGCATGATTTAGAGTGTGGCAGGTAGAGCACTCTGTTGCAACGGCAACAGAGTACTTTGTTAGCCATACAGAAGTCCTGGCTTCCCCATTTAGAATCAGTCAGTCAGTGCTTAATTTGTAAATAAAAACGTGCCGGTGCTCAAAGCCCTCCTCTTAAACATGCGGCTGCTGCAATTAAATGTGCGAACACGGAATACTTACTGAGGCAGCATAATCCTGAAGCCATCTCGGGCCTCCTTAATCCATTTAAAGCCACTCCCTGCCCTCTCAGCTCACTCTTGCAGCTTTCTGCTTTCTCCCATTGTGATGCTTTTTTGTTTTTCTCTTCCTTCATCTTTCCCATATATATCTTTTGCGTGCAGCAAATGCTTAGGGAAGAACAATAAGCGCTGGCCCTCAAAAATAAGTGCCGGTGCTCAGCACCGGAAACAAAAAGCGCAAATTAAGCACTGCAGTCAGACCTTCAGTATGTCAGCAGCGCTGAAAGGCAAGTGAACACTTGTATGCTTAGAGGCTGTGTGCTTGAGACCTTTAAGAGCACACTCTTATATGGCGTCTGAAGAACAGTGAGAGCCCATATACTTAGACGGCTTTGTTATGAAACAAAAGCCCTCATGCCCCTTGTTACCACACGCTCTTTGATTGTAGCATTTGGTAATGACAGAGCGCCAACTGGAGCTGAACTGCTGTGATCTATTTTTAGAGCTGTGTTCATTCCCTTTAATTACCTAAATATCAAGCACTATAATATTAGGCAAGCTTTAATTCACATCGTTTTCCTAACAACAAAGGAGATGAGCTTAATAAAACAGAACAATGTTATGGTAGAAAAATATCGAATTTTGAACAATGGGAAGGATGTGACACGAGCAAGGGCTGCTTTAAATCAGTTCAGCAGGTTGAATAGAAAATCTGACATCTTAAATTGCAATTTTTGGGGGTCTGCTTTGATTAGGCAAGGTACATTTAGTAGAGAGATGGACAGATGAATCGAGGGTGTACTTGTGCATTTAAAGAATGTTGAAAATTAATTACCTGGGAGGTTTGGGATCAAATGACAAGAAATTGCTCTCTGCTGCCAAGAGGATTGTCACAGCTGAATAAGTGGATGTCAAGATCCCTCCTTTCATACTATGGCCCTCGCTACAAGTGGCCACTTAATTCCAATGTGGCTGGTAAGGGCATTTCCCATCCCCAGCAAAATTATGAGGTCTGAGGGAATGCCATAGATCGGTGTACTTTCACAGAGATGTCGCCTACTGAAAGCAGATGAAATGTCCTTGTGGAAGTCCATTGAAAAATCAGGAATTGTCTGAGAAAGTAGTCCCAAAATTACTAATGCCTGCATTTATTCCTCATTTCTTAGTGACTCTCGGGGTCCAACTCCTAATGGGCTGCAGTGTCCTGTCTCCAAGAATTACTAGTATCCTGTATTGACTTGGGAAATATGGGGCATTTTCTGAGCCACTTGTAATAAGGGCCTGTGATCATTAACACCATTGCTAATGTACTTGTGACAAAATGCCCACTAGTGCATTTAATGGGTGGATGTGCATTTCTCCCATACGTGCCACTCTTCAGTCCCATTTTATTGTTTATTATTTTTACTTATTGTTTTCAATAGCGCAAACTCCAACCATTATTCTGACCCCTAAGCGCCATACAAGTGGTTCCATTATTTCTGCTGTCTCTAGTGTGCTGAAATGACCAGATGAATAGATTATATAATTAATTAAACATTTTTAGAGATCACATTGGTACCCAAGCGGGGTGTTCTGGTGCTAGAATGTATATATGCTTAGGGGATTATTGGTTGCTGGTAGTGACGTAGGGCAAAGGGGCTGCTTCTAATGGCTTCTCCCTGTTACAATACAGAAGTACTTGCAGTAACCAAACTGGCTCACAACATCACACATTCAACACAAGAGGCGCGCCATAAAAAAAAAACAACAACTTTAATATATAATTATGAACGATATCTAGAATCTAATTGTCCTTATAAGATCTTTTTGAGTGGTAACTGCTAGTAAATACTGTAAATAAGTTAAATGAGTTGGCCCTAGACCAAATAAACATTTGTAATCATCAATAGTACAGTCTTCCTGGCTCCAAGTAAAACCTTCGTTTTCATAGGCAAGAGAAACATAGTAATTAGCATCTATCCGGCCCACACACTCATTGTCTTCTCCAAGGTACCACCATTGTTTGTTGGGCTAGGGAAAAGTCTGTAGTCCAAAACCCACTCATTGGGTCTGTAAAGAAACTGTCTCCATTTTGTTTCTAAAGGTACACACAAACTGAAAGTGACCCACTCACTCTCCATGATTCCTTTCCAGCATGGACGCTTTATTGTAGCCTCATCCCATGCTACCACTGATAGCTGGGTTACCATTGCCATTGCCGGGTGGCTCAGTGGTGGGCGAGCTGTAAGGTGAAAGGTTTATGGTGGCAGAGGCAGCTGTTTTTAAGGTACTCTACTGGAAGCCATATATGAATTCAGCAAAAAGGATCCAAATACTACAGCCATCCAGGTATTGTGTCCAACAAGCATTGGAGATACTGTTCTATGGTGTGATTCAATCTTTCTTAATGGTCATCAGACTGAGGATGATAACTACGTATTTTATGTAACTTTACCTCTAATACATGCATTAAATCAAACCAAACTTTACATGTAATTTGCGTCCCTCTGTCTTACACAATGGCACTTGTAAGACCATTGTGAAAGCAAACACACGTGTGTCAACCATTTAATCATATATGTATGTATTTTTGTATTAGCCTGAAATTTCCAGTGACATTGAATATGCTTGCAAACCATAATGGCTCCAGTAGGTTGTGAAGCCATAAAGCTCAGTGTTGTATCGTGCACATTATCCAAACAGCATAACCTACTTTTCAGACCTGGCAAGGGAAGCAGGATTTTGTGAGAATGATGGGGCCAGTACTGTTTGCATGAATGATAACTTCCCTTTATGGCAATTTTGCACTTCCTTGAGGGGAAGATCCTCACACCTGCACCATTGATACATTTTCCTTGAGAATACCAGGTTTCTGTCATGTGCCTATAGCTCATTGACTTTTACTGAGAAAAAATGTATAATGTACTTGGTTGATTTTATATGAATTTCAGCTCTTAGATCCAATTGGTTGTTTTCAAGCGGTAGCCCTGGTCACTTGAAACAACAATTGCCTTTGATAATTTTGCTTTGCTGCTTGCGATTTTGCATTAAACACTAATTGAACTTTAGGTTTCCAGACACCTTGTGTTTTAATTGTAACATCATGCAGGTGAGCTATCCCCTGCATTAATATTTTAGTTAGAACCTGAGTTATGTTTTATGTTTACAAAGCTATGAAATGTTCAATTTTAGTGAAAGAGTTAGTTATCACCTATAAGGTTGTATATGTGTTTGAGGGTGATAAATCCAAATGGAAGTCCAAAGATATGGTTGGCCATGTTTGAGAGGGAGAAGGCCGAGAATGCAGGTTTTCCATAAACATACTTCAACTTTAAAAAGAAAACACACATGGGAATGCCCTCTTCGACAGTCTTCCTCATCTTTGGCCACCAGAATGAATGTGAAATGTATTCTTTAGTGTGTCTTTTTTTTGGGAAGGCCAGCCAGTGGGGCACTGTAACATCACTGCAGAATTTGGTCTTGCAGTGCCTTTGTAGGGACAAACAGCCTTTTTTTCTCTGTATCGAGTCCTTTGATGACAAAGGGTCTCATTACGAACTTGGGGGTCTCATGACCGCTAGGTTCACGTATTGCGGTTGGACCGCTGCTAATGTGGCGGTCCGAGCACCATATTACGACCACGGCAGTTGTGCCACGGTCAGATCACCAGCACCACCAGGATTAGTCATCCTGGCGGTCTGGCCGTCGTGGCGGTCCTAATCCGCCACTGCAGCGCTGCCCTGGGGATTACGACTTCATTCTTCGCCAGCAATTTGATGGCAGTAAGACCGCCATGAAAAGACTGGCAGAGAACGGATGCAGGGGGCCGCATGGGCATGGGCAGTGCAGGGCTCCCCTGGCCAATACCATCGCAATGTTCACTGTCTGCTTTGCAGACAGTGAACATTGCGAGTGTGCTGGTGCACCCTGCATCTTACAGCATTGCCGCCAGCTCGAGTATAGAAGGATAAACATAATGGGCCCATCGGGGAGGTAGCCACAATGGCGGCAACCTCCCCATTGGAAGTTCGGCAGATGGGTAAAACCGTCCACCGAACTTGTAAATAGTCCCAGTGCCTTAATCTTGGCTCTGCTGCCATTCATCCTCTTTTTGAGCCTTCTTACCTGCTTCTAGGAAGGTCTTGGTGTGATAGGTCTGGTATGCACTACAGGGAATATTAAAGGTGGAGGTGATTCCTCTATGTCAGTTCTATTAGTTGATAAAGTGCCTGCTATCGTGTGTTTGTTTCCTTGTATGTATTCAATATGAAAGTGAAGACAAGAAAAGAATAGCATCAGTGTGTATTTCTGTGATTTTATTAAGGATTTGAGGAAACCAAGGATTTGTGCTAACCACCATCTTCCATTTATCATCATCTCATATTCACACCAAAGAATATGCACCTTGAAAGTCTAGTTTTGTGAGATATTTTGCAGAACAGATTTGCTCTAGTAACAGAGAGATAAGAAGTAATGGTTGTTGATTTCTGATTGTTGTAGCACTTAGGGCCATATGTACAAACACTTTTTCCCATAGACACAGAATGGGGAAAAACCTTTGCTACATCTGGCCCTTAGTTCTCTATTCTCTATGCAGTGGTATGGTTAACCTTGAAATGTATATAGGGAAAATACAGGTGATCCTGCCGGTGAAGTATAGTGGCGTATAAACCCCTTGGCTAGATTTTGTTGGATGTATATCTGTAACTCATTTTCTTCCATTTGTATGAGTATAAAAATGGCCACGAGGAATCTTAGTGGTGGTGCTTGTACTGCACCTTCTTCATAGATATTTAGAAACATCTGCAAATTCTTGGTAAACCTAAGAGTCTTTATAATCAGTAGTTTCTGTACTAGTCACTGTTGCCACCTTGGGAAAACAATGTTGTTGACATATTAGAGAGTAGAAGAGTAGAGTTTCTTTCAGCCAGTCAACAGTTAGATTATGAGGCTGATTCAGATCTCAGAGTATGGTATTTATACCGTCAGGGTGATGTAGCAAAATATTCTGTAAAAACTATTCTGTCGCCTTAATGGAGTCATCATCCTCTGGATTTAGAGATGCCCGCTGCGCCATCTCTTACATTGGTAGGAACTGCCATCACGGCGTTTCCTGTAAATCTATTAAAAGTGTGCCATGTGGTTTCATCAACATGATGGTATCTTTTTTTTTTTCAAAAACAAAATTCCAATCAAGTGGCATTTTCTTTTCGAAAATATAACCATGAACCCCCTTGCCACGGGTGTGTTTTCTCCCGTGGGGTACGGGTCATTAAAATGCTTTAACTTTCGCTTCTCATCAGATTTTGGATGGCAGTGTCTGAAAGTAAAAACTAACCTTTGTCCACCCACTCTAAAATGGGCAGGGAGATGAATGGCTGAACCTCCGATGGCCCTTACTCTGTCGAACTGTCAGAGGAGTAAGTGAGCCTCAGAGAAGGAGTAGTCTCCATCGCTGACATACTTGAGTTCTGCCGATGCTTAATGGGGCAGGCGGGACTTCATTCGGACAGAGAGGGTCCTCTGTCGCTATTGCCACAAGGTATTCTTTCCACCAAACTCTGTATCAGACCCTGTATCTTTGAAGGCAGGTTGTGCCTAAAGTAACACTGAATGAAGACCCTGCCATGACTAAAAGGAGACAAACTTCTGATGTCCCAATAAAGAAATTATAATGATCAGTGTCAGGAAGTTAACAGTGTTCCATCTTGTGCTTGCTTTGGTACAGCCTGTTCTTTCTGGAGCAACTCAATTCTGTGTTACAGTGTGAATGAGAAGTCCATGAAATTACCCACAGCCCTTGAATCGAGGAGAGCAAATATCTTGAAAATAACATTTCGCGAAAATGGTGTTGTGGTGTTTCACCAGGTTTTTCTAGTGAAACACTTGGTCCTAGCCTACTGTATGAGTCTTAAACCTTTCTGGCTGCTAGGACAGTGTTGAACCAAATGACCACAACAAAGGCAAAGTTTATTCTTTATTCAATGTTTTTTTTAAATTAAAGGTCAGTTTTCTCCAACAGTGTCCACTTGCATTGGTTCTTCCACTGAACCAGCAGTAACTGAAGGAGGGATGGAGGTAGTAGGGGGTTGAGGGATGGAGGAACACATTGGAACATCACATTTCTTGTCTTCTTTCTTTTGTGTGATTAGCTAACTGTTGATCAATTTGTAGGACTAAACCAATAAGAACCGCAGTAGACGTGGGACTGTTCACAACTGCAGATACAGCATCTTTAAGGTCTTTGATTATGTAGAGATAAGAAGATGCAGGAGGTGTGTCATCCATCCACGAAGTCTCTGATAAATATTGCTGAAATGCATGACACCAACTCTTGAGAACCTTCCTGTAATAGTAATACCCATAAATGGACCTCTACTTCTCTCTGTTACCTTTCAAAGACTCCAGGATATTGAGTTAAACTCTTATCATTTGATAAACTTGGATCATTCGTTATTATCAGTGGGGTTGACCAATTTAAGGTATCTTTGGATAAATAAGTGAACATAGAGGAGACTTTCATCACACCCGTGATAAACTGCAGCGGCCTTAGCATGAAATTAAACTGATATTGAGCTGGAAAGCACGAGGATTGTTTTGGGTTGCTCCATACGTTTAAGGAGATACTATTTATATTCCTGGAACACTGGATAATGGAGGTGGATTATATTAAAAAGAACAGCATGTTATGTAATGTGATGTTATGTTATAGTATGTTATGTGTACTTGCAAAGCGCACTATCACCTGGAAGGTTATACTGGCACTGAGCAGATGTATGTGCTTACCCAGCCTATGGAAGGTTGGTTAATCGAAAAGTCAGGTCTTCAGCTTCTTGCTGATTTCAAGAAGAGAGGACAAGGCTCTTATGAGGAGTGAGAACTTGTTCCATGCTTTAGGAGCAATGTAAGAGATTGCGTGTCCTCCTGATCTGGTTCAATCTTTTGTGAGGTGGGAAGCACCAAAGTACCAAATGGATTGCTTCATTGTTGCAGGAGGGGCCATTGCAACCCGACTTTGTAGCTGATTTAATCTGTCCAACAAAATAACCCTTTTGCCTTAGCAGCTCTAAGTTATCTCTGTAAATTCTACATTGCTTGCTCCAAAGCATCTTCTGCACTACCTTTGGAGCCATCTTTGGCCTGGCAAACTGTCACAACCAAGGCTATTTATTTATTTATTAGTTTGTAAAGCACGTGATTACTGATTGGATGCCCTGGCCTTCTGCGCTCCAGTAGATATACTGAGAAATTAAGCCTAATTAGGCAAATAGATAGGTCTTCAGAGCTCTGCGGACTTCTAGAATATCATACTTTAAGGGTATTGAAGAGGCAGTCTGTTTCAGACCTGGTCAATCAACACAGAGAAGCCCTACCACCCAGACGTGTCCCGCAGTACATCGGTACTATGGTGAGACCTGCGGGCATTAAAAACGGCTATATGTCCACCATCTAAATTTATGGGTGCGGACATATAGCCAAACCTCCGATGGCCCTTACTCCATCGGGCTGTCAGAGAAGTTTGACCATGGCAGAGATGAGGGAGTCTCAGTCATCATCAAACTATGGTCCACTCTAATTTAAATCAGACGGGCAGACCATGATCTTGGTGAGGTGTAAACTCCGTCCCCAATACAATGGAGTTCCAGCTCTGCCAAGATATATATCAGGACCTTGGATGCCCCTACTCCCTACACTGTGAACCTCTGCCATTTTGGAATGGGTAGGACGACAACACTTGCGTTCATGACTCCTCGACAACACTTGCAACACTTGCGTTCATGACTCCTCGACCTCCTGGCAACCACAGGTGCCATGTCACCCTTTGGCTCCTGACAATTCTGTGGACTCGCAACCCCCTGAGACCTGCTCCGAAAGGACCCATCTTGTTTAAAATTCATTTGGAATGTTTACAATGGTATTGACTTGCAGAAACAATTGTGAGTTCAAGAAAAGGCCCAGTTTTTAACCTTTGTGGTATGTTGGGAATAATGCATATAAGATACCAAAGGCCTGAAAGCCCTTATCTCATTTTCATGTACATAGTTCGAACCAATATTCATGAGTTCAGTTTTGCTTGTATTTAAGGCTAATTAATATATTGGTTGGGAACTGAAACTTCAATTACAGTGTTGAGGGAGACTTTCCTATCCTTGTTGGATGCCAATCAATCTGAATCACTCATTCTCTTAGACTTATCAGCTGCATTTGACACAATCACCCATGATAAACTACTATAAAGGCAAGTGATATGGGTCAGCATCACAGGGTTATCCCTAAACTGGATCAAATCCTTTCTGACAGGATACATACATCAAATTAAAATAGGCAGCTCAGTTTCCTCCATCAAATTTGTCACATGTGGTATTCCCGAGTTGTCATCCTTGTTACCGCTTCTTTTCAATGGCTCTACTTCATGATGACAAGTTTCAGAAATGAAGAGCACCAGCCGGACAAAATCAGGCTGGGGAGAACCCATTTTGGACTGTTTTGAGAATGACAAATGCCTACTCTAGGAAAATCCATTGATTTTCATGGAAAAAATATGTAGGACCCAGATTGGGATCCCATGTGTAGTAAAAACAAAAACCTAAACTCATCTTAAAATTCCTAACATTAGAAAATGTAGGAGATAAAACAAATAAGATAAAAAGATGTTAAATGAAAAGGGTTTGTGGAGGTCTTTGTTCTATGCCAACTTCAGCAAGGAATGGAGAAAGAAGAGGAACACAGAATGGGATTAAAAGAAGAAGCAGGCCATAGAAGACAAAATAGAAAAAAAAGACAAGGTAAGTTCTAAAAAGAATAGAGAGGATGGTTAAAGGTGGTAGTGGGCCTTGCAGACATGGAAAGCAGTGGAAGAGGAGTGGTAAGGGTCTTAGGAGCACTGCGAGGGGCAGAGAGGAACAGGATCAATGAGAAAGGGGAGGGAATGTTACACCAAAATAAGAGTAGTGGGGGAACAAGTGAGAGGGTTTGCGGGACCTCCCCTCTATAAAAAGAAAAAAATGTAAACAGCAAAGTCATGAATGTGGGAGAGGTGTAGGGTTAAGCAGAGGAAGCAAAAAAGGTGGAAGCAATAGAATGAGAAGGGGCATGGGAGTAATTACCCTGCCCCCACCCGCCCACCAACAACCACTGAAAATAGAAAGAGAATGGTTCAAGAGGAGTGGGGGAAAAAGAAAAAACGAAATTGAGGAAATTAAATGCTTTGGAATTTTCACCAAGAAGGACATTCATCAGGTTATATCCATCGATCTGATGAATTTCATTCAAGACAAAACATTTGTGGCAACCAGTTCAATGAGAAGGGGTTGTCAGAACTGTTTTTTTTCAAGTTTGTATTTCATCAGGCTCACACACATCTCTTGTCAATATTTATATGTGGCCCCTAGCTGAAGTGATCTCCTAAAATGGTCTTCCACTTGAAACCTATGAGGCTGACTTGCGAGTCCAAATTCATTTGGAAAACACCCTGGAACTTCAGCCTATGATTGTAAAAGATCTTAGAGTCCACATGTTACTGGATGAAGAGCAATTGTTTGTACCTCAGTGGACATAAAACTGAAACTATGATTGTGAGGCACCAGGACATGAAGGTACTTTCCTTCTAAAGGTAGATCTGCCCCATGGTTAGTAAATAAAGCAAAGAACCAGGGGGTATAGCACGGCTAGAGTGAGATCTGGGTGGTAAGGGTCGTGCCGTCGGTTTTCCAACAGAAAACCCATCTGCCTCTGTGAAGGTCCGCTTGCCGTATTTAGATGTTGGCGGTCCTATGGACTGAAGACTGCCTGAGCCCACTGACTCCGTAAAGAAACTTCACCCACTTCAACGGCGCAATTGGATATACTGCCTCACTGCGGGACCCCAGCTACACTTACCGCCAAACAGATTTGGATCTGCCTTACAGCCATGGAAAAAGTGGTGGTCCGATCTCCATGTCTGAGTTGGTGGATTGGGTGAAAGGGGTGAAAAGTCAACGTCTTTCCACTCCCCCACGCCTGTCTTCGACTGGGAAAGACCTGCCATCACTGCTGCCACTGACCCATGGAGAAAACACAATCCCCCACCCCTTGTTGATGTAGTCGAAGGTAGGACCACTGAATTGCCAGGGTATGTTGGGTGGGCACTGCATGGGAAGTGGGGACCCCTGCAGGCATTAACATGTCACAATACATTTTTAAATTACTGTGACATGCATAGGTGGGGTACACAATAGTGTCACACATGGCTGGGGACACAATGCCACAACACGCATATCGCACACATACACAACTGTCATTGTGGTGTCAGTATACATTGTAAAGTGAATGCTGGCGCCACAAGGATGGTACACTCACACTGGACAATGGTGTCCATGTGTATGTATTTCAAGGGGACAAGTCCGGGTAAGTTTGTGCTATCTGCTATATATGTGAGTGTGGATGTGTATGTGTGTGTGGATTGGCTGGTTGAGGGCGTGGAAGCTGGAGTAGGTGGTGTGGTTGTTTCTGTGTGTGTGTGTGTCGCTTGCATGTGAGACCAATGTTGTTGTGTACGTTGTGTTGCCTTGTGACACAATCAGATGATTATGGTTGTTGTGTGGGCAGGCATGATGTGTGTAGTTGTGCTTGTGTGTGAGTGTGTTTGTGCGGCTCAGTGTGTAGTTGTGTTATTTGTTGTTATTGTGCCCTGTGTGGATGCAGTATCAATGGTGTGTGTTGGTTGTGGCATGGATGTATGTCAATGTGTGCTTTCTTCAACATGGGTTATGTTCTCTTGGAATGGCAATGGGTTATTGTGTGAATGTGGTGTGTTTTGTAGTGTGTAGTGCAGTGGTACACATATGGCTAAGATAGAGTATGTGTGCCACTTACCTCTATTCCATAGCCATTGCCATTGTCGAAGTCCAGTGGGCCACTATCTTCCTTCGTCAGCAATCCGCTGCCTTTCAATCTGCTTGCAGAGCTGTAACTTCTAAATATGGCGGGCAGAAGACCATCATCTTGACAGCATTCTCAGATCCTCCGCGGCTTGGCAGTGCGACCGCCATGATCTAAATCAGGCCCGAAGACCTGTCCTTCTAACATTGGGTATCTGCTGCAGTGAATAACACCAATCTACATCTGATGCAACTTAGAGTTTCCTCTTGCTCCAGAATGAAGATCAAACTGATATATAGTGTACTCGAAGCTCACAAAGAAAGCTATCCCAAAAATGCAGAGGATCCAGGAAAAATCAGCACAAATTTGTTTGAATTTGTGTTATCAAGACCACATAATACCAGCACTAATACAATTGCACTGACTCTCTGGTGAAAGAGACGATGGCCTTCAAAGAGTTGTTTATGATCTTCAGTAAACACTTGAGTGTGTGGGGTTTGATGGAATGTTGGTGGGCTGGCAGCCTTCGTGGAACATTGGCGAATACAATGGAGTTCCAGCTCTGCCAAGATATATATCAGGACCTTGGATGCCCCTACTCCCTACACTGTGAACCTCTGCCATTTTGGAATGGGTAGGACGACAACACTTGCGTTCATGACTCCTCGACCTCCTGGCAACCACAGGTGCCATGTCACCCTTTGGCTCCTGACAATTCTGTGGACTCGCAACCCCCTGAGACCTGCTCCGAAAGGACCCATCTTGTTTAAAATTCATTTGGAATGTTTACAATGGTATTGACTTGCAGAAACAATTGTGAGTTCAAGAAAAGGCCCAGTTTTTAACCTTTGTGGTATGTTGGGAATAATGCATATAAGATACCAAAGGCCTGAAAGCCCTTATCTCATTTTCATGTACATAGTTCGAACCAATATTCATGAGTTCAGTTTTGCTTGTATTTAAGGCTAATTTATATATTGGTTGGGAACTGAAACTTCAATTACAGTGTTGAGGGAGACTTTCCTATCCTTGTTGGATGCCAATCAATCTGAATCACTCATTCTCTTAGACTTATCAGCTGCATTTGACACAATCACCCATGATAAACTACTATAAAGGCAAGTGATATGGGTCAGCATCACAGGGTTATCCCTAAACTGGATCAAATCCTTTCTGACAGGATACATACATCAAATTAAAATAGGCAGCTCAGTTTCCTCCATCAAATTTGTCACATGTGGTATTCCCGAGTTGTCATCCTTGTTACTGCTTCTTTTCAATGGCTCTACTTCATGATGACAAGTTTCAGAAATGAAGAGCACCAGCCGGACAAAATCAGGCTGGGGAGAACCCATTTTGGACTGTTTTGAGAATGACAAATGCCTACTCTAGGAAAATCCATTGATTTTCATGGAAAAAATATGTAGGACCCAGATTGGGATCCCATGTGTAGTAAAAACAAAAACTTAAACTCATCTTAAAATTCCTAACATTAGAAAATGTAGGAGATAAAACAAATAAGATAAAAAGATGTTAAATGAAAAGGGTTTGTGGAGGTCTTTGTTCTATGCCAACTTCAGCAAGGAATGGAGAAAGAAGAGGAACACAGAATGGGATTAAAAGAAGAAGCAGGCCATAGAAGACAAAATAGAAAAAAAAGACAAGGTAAGTTCTAAAAAGAATAGAGAGGATGGTTAAAGGTGGTAGTGGGCCTTGCAGACATGGAAAGCAGTGGGAGAGGAGTGGTAAGGGTCTTAGGAGCACTGCGAGGGGCTGAGAGGAACAGGATCAATGAGAAAGGGGAGGGAATGTTACACCAAAATAAGAGTAGTGGGGGAACAAGTGAGAGGGTTTGCGGGACCTCCCCTCTATAAAAAGAAAAAAAATTAAACAGCAAAGTCATGAATGTGGGAGAGGTGTAGGGTTAAGCAGAGGAAGCAAAAAAGGTGGAAGCAATAGAATGAGAAGGGGCATGGGAGTAATTACCCTGCCCCCACCCGCCCACCAACAACCACTGAAAATAGAAAGAGAATGGTTCAAGAGGAGTGGGGAAAAAAGAAAAAAAGAAATTGAGGAAATTAAATGCTTTGGAATTTTCACCAAGAAGGACATTCATCAGGTTATATCCATCGATCTGATGAATTTCATTCAAGACAAAACATTTGTGGCAACCAGTTCAATGAGAAGGGGTTGTCAGAACTGTTTTTTTTCAAGTTTGTATTTCATCAGGCTCACACACATCTCTTGTCAATATTTATATGTGGCCCCTAGCTGAAGTGATCTCCTAAAATGGTCTTCCACTTGAAACCTATGAGGCTGACTTGCGAGTCCAAATTCATTTGGAAAACACCCTGGAACTTCAGCCTATGATTGTCAAAGATCTTAGAGTCCACATGTTACTGGATGAAGAGCAATTGTTTGTACCTCAGTGGACATAAAACTGAAACTATGATTGTGAGGCACCAGGACATGAAGGTACTTTCCTTCTAAAGGTAGATCTGCCCCATGGTTAGTAAATAAAGCAAAGAACCAGGGGGTATAGCACGGCTAGAGTGAGATCTGGGTGGTAAGGGTCGTGCCGTCGGTTTTCCAACAGAAAACCCATCTGCCTCTGTGAAGGTCCGCTTGCCGTATTTAGATGTTGGCGGTCCTATGGACTGAAGACTGCCTGAGCCCACTGACTCCGTAAAGAAACTTCACCCACTTCAACGGTGCAATTGGATATACTGCCTCACTGCGGGACCCCAGCTACACTTTCCGCCAAACAGATTTGGATCTGCCTTACAGCCATGGAAAAAGTGGTGGTCCGATCGCCATGTCTGAGTTGGTGGATTGGGTGAAAGGGGTGAAAAGTCAACGTCTTTCCACTCCCCCACGCCTGTCTTCGACTGGGAAAGACCTGCCATCACTGCTGCCACTGACCCATGGAGAAAACACAATCCCCCACCCCTTGTTGATGTAGTCGAAGGTAGGAACACTGAATTGCCAGGGTATGTTGGGTGGGCACTGCATGGGAAGTGGGGACCCCTGCAGGCATTAACATGTCACAATACATTTTTAAATTACTGTGACATGCATAGGTGGGGTACACAATAGTGTCACACATGGCTGGGGACACAATGCCACAACACGCATATCGCACACATACACAACTGTCATTGTGGTGTCAGTATACATTGTAAAGTGAATGCTGGCGCCACAAGGATGGTACACTCACACTGGACAATGGTGTCCATGTGTATGTATTTCAAGGGGACAAGTCCGGGTAAGTTTGTGCTATCTGCTATATATGTGAGTGTGGATGTGTATGTGTGTGTGGATTGGCTGGTTGAGGCCGTGGAAGCTGGAGTAGGTGGTGTGGTTGTTTCTGTGTGTGTGTGTGTGTGTGTGTGTCGCTTGCATGTGAGACCAATGTTGTTGTGTACGTTGTGTTGCCTTGTTACACATTCAGATGATTGTGGTTGTTGTGTGGGCAGGCATGATGTGTGTAGTTGTGCTTGTGTGTGAGTGTGTTTGTGCGGCTCAGTGTGTAGTTGTGTTATTTGTTGTTATTGTGCCCTGTGTGGATGCAGTATCAATGGTGTGTGTTGGTTGTGGCATGGATGTATGTCAATGTGTGCTTTCTTCAACATGAGTTATGTTCTCTTGGAATGGCAATGGGTTATTGTGTGAATGTGGTGTGTTTTGTAGTGTGTAGTGCAGTGGTACACATATGGCTAAGATAGAGTATGTGTGCCACTTACCTCTATTCCATAGCCATTGCCATTGTCGAAGTCCAGTGGGCCACTATCTTCCTTCGTCAGCAATCCGCTGCCATTCAATCTGCTTGCAGAGCTGTAACTTCTAAATATGGCGGGCAGAAGACCATCATCTTGACAGCATTCTCAGATCCTCCGCGGCTTGGCAGTGCGACCGCCATGATCTAAATCAGGCCCGAAGACCTGTCCTTCTAACATTGGGTATCTGCTGCAGTGAATAACACCAATCTACATCTGATGCAACTTAGAGTTTCCTCTTGCTCCAGAATGAAGATCAAACTGATATATAGTGTACTCGAAGCTCACAAAGAAAGCTATCCAAAAAATGCAGAGGATCCAGGAAAAATCAGCACAAATTTGTTTGAATTTGTGTTATCAAGACCACATAATACCAGCACTAATACAATTGCACTGACTCTCTGGTGAAAGAGACGATGGCCTTCAAAGAGTTGTTTATGATCTTCAGTAAACACTTGAGTGTGTGGGGTTTGATGGAATGTTGGTGGGCTGGCAGCCTTCGTGGAACATTGGCGAGGGAGTGTCCTGGGATGGCCATTGCTGCCAGACTCAGGAGAATAAGGTGAGTGCTCCTGACTTACCTGTGGCAAACCTCCTTTCCGTGGCGACGAGTTGGTTACCATCAGTTCCATCAGTCTTCTCTTCACTAATCCCTAACTTTTGATATGTGGCATTTTTTTTATGCAGAGTGAGTACTGCCATTTTCGTCAAACCGTGGTGACCTTATAGCAGCAGTCTGTGAGCCGTCCATGGGACATGACAGAGTACGAGCTTGGCACTTCTACCTAACAAATTGCTGAAATACTGCTGGTACGTTGCGCGCATTGCTCCTATTGGCCATAGAAACATTTCTGGTGAGTAGTGCGCCTAAGCCCCATTGGCCATGGAAACATGCGTCACATGTACAGCATTGGCAGCCATTTTTATTTGGGAAGTTTTCCATTTGAACGGTGGAAACCCACATTAGCGAGCATCAAGCCCAGCCTCCCCTAGAAAGAAGTGTTTCCTTGTTTCACGTTTTGATGCCCAATTTGTATGGTTGGTATGGAACTTGTAGCCAAACTGCTATAGAAACTCAATTTCCTATATTTTGGTTGCCATTCTAAGGGTTTGAGAAGTATTTCTTATCACAGCTTAATAATAAAAAATGCAGGCCTCCTATGAGTATATATAAAAAAAAGGTAAAATAGGTATGAACATAAGCCTACATCCACGGTGAGAGGCACACCTTGTTAACTTGGTTACCACAGCCTGATCAACAGATTTTAAGCAGTGTCAGATATAGCACAGCACAGTTACAGGCAGCAACTCACCCACTCCAGGC
This sequence comes from Pleurodeles waltl, assembly GCF_031143425.1. Classification (NCBI taxonomy): domain Eukaryota; kingdom Metazoa; phylum Chordata; class Amphibia; order Caudata; family Salamandridae; genus Pleurodeles; species Pleurodeles waltl. The sequence continues at coordinate 1,155,929,700 of NC_090448.1, forward strand.
TACACTCGTTGAGAAAATTACATCTCCTGCACCATTTTTACCAGGAACTATCCCACTGAATTGGCCACAGTCAATGGAGGCATTTGAGGCATATTTGGAGGCAATCATCGGTGACAAGTTCATTTCTAAAAAGAAAAAGGCACTGTGGGATGCAATTTGGGCCCTGGAAGCAGGAGCATGTTAAAACAATACCATTGGAAACAGTCAATTTTCCTACTGAAAACAGTGAGGGAGGTGATGTCCTTGATGTAATGGATGAATACTCATCTATCATCAAGTCTCTTGATAAGAGATGTATCCCAAAGAAAAATGCTGTTCTAGAGCGACATGCATTTTTGCTGTGTTCATAGCCACCTGGAGAATCTGTTGATGATTTTGTAGGAGCTTTAAGTAAGCTTGAACTACATGCATTTATCAAAACTTTAAGGATGAAATTGTTTGTGACCAGTTGATAGAACAGACCATCAATAGGAAGGTTCAGGAAAGACTTCTAGCCAAAGAAGATCCTAATTTAGAAACAGCATTGGCATTAGCTCGAAGTATTAAGCACTTTCATCTGTGCATGAAGAAAATTAAAAGTTGCACTAGACCATGTGGGGTTCAACAAATTTCTAAACAACCTGATAAACAGTCATCTGGGGTAGAGGGTGAAAGGTTTCCACAGAAAATTGTCAATTATAGCACCAAGGCTAATCCTGAAAAGAATGATATGTTGTATTCCTGTTGTGGCAGCAAATCTCATTTGAACAATGCCAAGTTTTGTAATGCTGTCAATCAAACTTGCTTTAAGTGCAGAAAGAAAGGACATTTTGCACGTGTGTAACTCAGCTTCAGGGCAAGAACATTACAGTTCAGTGATGGTAAAATCACTAAAGGATGTTTTTTCTGACAATGATGGCAACCATATACTAATGTTGGCTTTACAAGAACATGGCAAAACTGTGGATATATCTGCTATAAGTGAGTTTCACAGAAGGAAACCTCCTGACTATGGAATTGCCATTAATGTAAACATCGTCAAACTCATGGTACATTCAGGTTCTCCATTCACAGTCAATACTGTGAAGGATTTTGATGAGTTTCAAGGGGTACAACTATATGCATCACACTTTAGAATATCTGAGTATGGAGGAAAAAGCATAGAAGTTCAGGGTAAATTTGATGCCACGCTGGAATTTGAAGCAGTTCAACCAATGAACTCGTATATGTTGTGAAAGATGGATCCAATCATTTACACAAGGAGATGTGAATATAGTATTAGACCCAAATCATCCTGTACTTTCAAGGAAAAGGGTGGTCATTTTAATTATATGAGTGTTGATCAACTGGGTGAGAGTGAGTGGGTGAGTATCCTGATGTTTTCAATGAAAATGTAGGTAAACTGAAGGGTTTCCGACACTGCATTATTTTGAAAAATAGTCACAGAGTAATTGTGCATAACGTTTGTAAGGTACCTTTGGGTCTACGAGATGAGCTTAAATCAAAACTTGAGAAATTGTGTGATCTGGGAATCACTGAACCGATTGAAGGCTCCTATTGTTTTGGTATACAAATCAGACAAGTCCCTGAGATTGTGAGTTGATTTAATGGATCTGAATGCTAATATACTGTACGTATTGATCGTCAACCACTGACCAATATCAATGAAATGTTAGCAACCCTTTAGGAAGTGGTGTTTTTTTACATCCATAGACATATCAGCTGCTTACCACCAGGTACAGTTGTGTCCAGAATCGAGACATTTCACATCTTTTGTAACACCTGATAGTGTCTATCGTTATATACAGATGCCACTTGGGTTGGCGCCCATATCAGCAGTTTTCCAGAGATTGATTAATAATTTATTCAAAGATATATCAGGAGTTATTTATTTTCACAGTGATATTTTGGTATTTGGAAAAGACAACTATGAAAAAACAAGAGTTTAAGGTGTGTTCTTGACATATTGAGATCCAGTGGGCTGACACTAATGATGGTTAAGTGCTAATTCTCTAAAGTTGGGGTGGATTATTTAGGACATCACATGTCAAAAGAAGGGGTAGTAAATCAAAGCCCAAATTCTGGAAACAATTGAGAAAGCACCTAAATCTACCAACAAAGATCTACTTAGATCGTCTTTGGGCTTAATAGAACACTATTCTAATTTTGTAGGTAATTTTGCAAGTAAAGCAGTGTGTTTAAGGGATTCGCTCGAGAAGAACTCAAAGTATGTTTGAGATGATGAGTGTGCAAAGTTTTTCAGTCAATTAAGCATGACATTGTTGAGCTTGCCCTTTCAGACTGCTTGATACCAATAACATCTGCATCATTTCCCCCATGCCAGCCATTTGGGCTTGGTGCTGGACTCATACAAAAGCAAAGCAATGGTTGTTTAGAAATCATTGTGTTTGTTTCACGGGCCTTGAAAGGTGCAGAGGCCACTTATTCCATCATAGAGAAAGAGGCTCTGGGTTTGTGGTGGGGTGTGCAATATTTTAGAAATTGTGTATGGGGAACAGAATCATATTAAGAATGGACCACAAACTGTTGGTAGACCTATTTAGCATGCGTAGGGTGAGACAGCTACACCTCGTATTGCCAAGTGTCAATATAGCCCACAAGAATTTCAGTACAAGCTATCATATGTGGTTGGTTCTAAAAAAAAATGTGCAGATTGTTTGTCAAGATTGCCATTTGGTGAGTCTGAATACCAGTGTGAAATGAATGTTGAATTGGATATAGTGTGTGTAGTAGGTTCTGCTGAAGTTGCTATGAATGGAGCCCTCCCTGAAAGGAAGGGGATGGAAGCATTAGCAGTCAACAGTGATATACACTGTTGTGGAATTTGTTACCAATCAATGGCCTGCTGCCAAAATGATTCGAATGAACCTAATTCCTTATCAAAGAGTTTCTAATAAATTGTTGTTGTCAATGGTGTTTGACATAGGTGTAGGCTGTTGATAGTGCCATCAGATCTGCGTGACAAGGTTTTAACTTTAAATCATAATGGTCGTATTAGAATTTGTGCAATGAGGCACAGGATATGGGAGGGTTTTTGGTATCCAGAAGTTGACATGGCTGTGGAGCATTTTGTCCACAATTGTTGTGCATGTGTTATGAGAAACAAGACAACACAGCAAGACAAGACTTCCTCTAGTCCCGTTACCCCCTTAGCCACAGTTAATTGACCATGGAATAAATTAGCTTTTGACATATCTGGAACATACTGTGTTTTAGGCAACACGCGGAAATATGCATGTGTGTTGAATTATTCTTTTTTTAAATGGCCTGAAATCATATTTGTTGACATTGTGAATTCCAGTGTGGTCATTAATTTCTTCCAGAAAGTGTTTTAAAGGAAAGGGTATCGTGAAGAATCGGTAAATGCTAATGGTACCCAGTTGGTGTCAAGAGAAATGAGAGAATTGTTTTAATTTACTAACATTAAACACATCAGAACATCCTTGTATCATCCCTATAGCAACGGTCTGGTGGAGAGGATCAATTGTATCATTAAACATCAGCTGCACTTGACATTGGTGAATGGGTTGGAATGGAAGTCTCTGGTGAGCGTTTTGGTTTTGGCCAAGGCTTCACCTCACATCAGCACAGGAATGTCACCTTTTACTTAGTAAAGAGGATCGGTTTTTGGGTCCAAGCTGAACAAACAATTGACTGACTGGAGGGGTGGTGATGCTGCAAAGATTGGCAGCATGGTGGATGTAAGACGTGAAGTACAAAAGAAATATAGTTCTGCCAAGAGAGTTTACAATGAATTGCCTGTTATGGCAGGTGACTGTGTAAGAATTAAAAATCCTGGTCATAGTCAGAAAGGGTTTTTACTTGCTTTTCAGTACCAGTTCATGTAAAGGAAGCAAAAGAACAGGTGGAGGTTCTAAAAAATATGACAGTGTGGAACAAGAGCTTAGTATCATTGGTGCCTAACTCCATGCCCACGTGTGTGTGTGTGTGAGGAAATGGGTGTGAGTACAGAGTAGCAAGTTGTAGAGAGTTGACTAGCACCAACCAATGTTTTCGGAGAGAATACAAACCAGTCCAGTAAAGTTTAAGGATTATGTTGTGTAATAGCTAAGTAATTGGTTTCCAAGTTATCATGCACCAATATTTTGTTTTGCCCACTATTTACACCTTCTGTGTCTACATTTCAAAACATACATGTATTCATATTTAAATTGTTGTTTTTATGCATCCATTTTTAGGGTCAAGCCTGTGAGTGCATGCGCTATGCCATGCGTCTCGCATGCGAGACATTGCTGTGTTCAGTAAAGGGCTTGGAGCCTGCCTGTCGCTCACCATTTGTTGGTTTGCTTGGCACTCTTCTTTGCAGACTCGTAATTCATCAAGGCATGTCTGGCATCATTTCTGTTCCTCTGTGCAGATCAGGGATCAAGCACTAATTAATTTCAACTTAATTAGTGCCTGTCCACTGCTCCCGACATGATCGAGGTACTATTTTGTTCCTTTTAACTTCCAGTGTCCCACAAACAGAGGCTTGTGACTAGCAAAAATGTGCCCAGCAGGACAATCAAAATTGCAAAGTTCTATTTTTTAAAGCTAACTTTCTTTTATTTTGTTAAGTCATCTTTTTTCAGTTTTCACTCATGTTTTTGTTGTTTTTGCTCGTGGGCGCTGTCGTCAAAAGATAACAACTTGCCTGAAATATGTGAGACCTATTGCATTGCAAATACTTGTTTTGTTTGTTGTTGCTATAATTGGATCAGCTTTACCTTTAGTGTATAATATTCTAGAAAGAAGCAACATATTTTACATTTGCCTTCTGGTTCTGTTTACCATTTATGCCATCCTGCATTTTACAGTTTCATCCATGCACATATGCATTTATGTGAATTTGTCTTCCTGCTGCTCTTCCATTTTACTGTTACAAGTCATTTCTTCTGGTTTATGACAGAAGGGGGGTGTAGGGGGTTTGATGTAGTGTTGGTGGGGTGGTTCCCTGAGTGGAACATTGGAAAGGGAGTGCTCTGGGAGGCTTTTGCTGCTGGCCTGGGGAGGCTGATGGTGGAATAAAGCCAGTGCTCATGACTTACCTGAGGTGAACGTCTTTTCAGAGAGTCATCTGTGTATCAGGGGCGTAGCTTCACAGGGGTGTTTGGGGTGTCACAACCCCCTCATAAATGTATTCTTTGGTGAATAGTTGGGTACAAGTGCTTTCAGTCGGGTATTGTGAGATGTCAATTGGATTTCAGCAGGAGTTTTACATACACACAGACAAAAACATATGCACACTCTCTGTTTTGAAAGTCCTAAAAAATATTGGTTATTTCACAAAATATTGTGTTTTCTCTCGTAATATTCCCACCAATCCCCATTCCTTTTGGACAGTGGGGGGGGCTTGGACTCTTTCAGTAAATGGCTCAGTTACCCAAAGAAAGAAAGGTAAAGGAACGCCCACGTAATTAACAGTGAAAAGAAAGAAACAAGTAATTACCAGTCTAACAAGTGCAGACCTGCATAAAAAGAAGGCTCATACTGAAAATAACCCTAACTGGGACTCCTCCTGCCCAATCTGTAATGACTTTTTCTTTATAACTTTTAATGTTACAACATACGAGGCAATATATGCAAGAGGAATAAATATACTTTTAATTCGCTGTTAAAGCAGACCACATATTTTAAGATATATGTATTGTGCCTTTTCTTTTAGACGTTTTTCTAATTTTTCATTGGGGCACATATCCGAACCCCTGTCTTCTCTACAGACCTCTAGTCCTCTTGAAATGGCTGGCTTGCCATGGAGGTCTTGCAGCAGAACTAGCCACTCAAGTTGCAGACTTTGAAGAATTAAAGGGTCCAAATTTAAAACCCGGCACAAGGTTGACGATTATCAGATATATAGATGAAATACTAGTTACTGTAGACTGAAAACCAACTGAAGAGACAATAGTGAACCAAAAAAGTAAGCTTTGGAATGTGATTAAAATTACAGCAGTAGAATTAGACCAAGACGTGCCTTGAGAAAGAAGATAAGGCCTGGATTGCATGCATGAATGTCAATTCACCAAAAGGCTAGAGGTAGCGGAAGTGACATCACACGCCCTTTGACCTTCAATTTCACACTCACACATTCTTACACATACACACACTTACACTAACACATATACTTTCTGTCACATAAACACCTACACACCAGCAAGCAGGCACACAACATACATTTGAAAAACGCCCTTTTTTCTTACCTCAGCTGCCAGGGAAGGCTATATTCCAGTAAATTGTACTCTATTTTGTATTACGCTAACAGTGAATAATCCTTCATTATTCACTGTTAGTGTAATAAAAACTTGGAGAGAAAACAGAGTAGAGCCCAAACTGAGCTGCCACTGTGTTCCTGCCACTGACTTTGCTAGCTCTGAGGGCAGGGGTTGCAAAGGCAACACCAGGGGCCACAGCTGCGACCCCTGGCGACCCCAGATGATGTTCATGATTGCATGTAACATTGTATCAGGAGTGTTCCAAACTCAGAACCTGAGAATAATTAGACCAAGGCCATGGCCTCATCAACCGACGGCATTGTAGTTGGAGGCGGGTGGGCTTTGTCTAAGTTCTTAAGGTGCAACAAGGAACAAATGATGAGATTCTTTGGGTAGGAAATTGTCCTGGACAACACAACTAGCAGCCGCTCTCCCGCGTGCACCCGAAAGAGGTGTGGGACGCTAAGTTAAATGAAAAGGGTGGAATTAAGGGCATGCACTCCATGCATGCAGCAAAACACACTGAACTTGTGCAAATTAAGCTCGCAGAGAACAAGTAGTTTTCCAGGGCTACCAACATCGCTCCTTAAATTGACTACTGAAGACCCTGGTCCACATTGACTATGTCAGTTGTTGTAAAGGTTGTAAAGGTGAATTATAATCATTTGTGAAGAAGGCGACTACATTTCTGAATCAAGAATTTCCAAATGTCTGAATCAGAATTTCCAAAGCTTCGTCCTATCGGTACGACTTCCAGTGGTACAATCTCCCCCCGTTCCCTCTTCATTTGATCCTATTCTCTGCACACAGCCAGACCTCTATTTATGCACTGTTGTTCCACTCTTTATTTTATTACATGCTTGCACAGTTGTTCTTTATGCAAATATTGGTTTCTGTGCTTTTGTACTATTTCTATGGTTGGTATTTTGTAAAGTGTGCCATTCACATCAAAAGGGTGAGAGGGACGCTGAAAACCATGCTCCCGCAACAAGAAAAATAATATGCTACAAGGCCCACCCCAGAGAAACAAACCTTGGTGTGACAAGAGTCAGGTTTTCAGTGTCTTTCTGAGTTCCCCACACTCAGCTATCTGCCAGAGAGGCAGAGAGATCCACCTAGATGCATGGCCACTATAAAGGCATGTCCTCCTAAAGTTTGTAGACCTGGGGACAGTGAGCACAAATTAGTCCTGCAATCTCAACAAGCGCATGGGCTGGTATAAACTAAAGCGGTGGTGATATCAGGTGACATGCTGAGGAAAAAATGGTTCTGTGCATAAGGCACATTGACCTGAACATGGTTCTGGCTTTCAAGGGAAGCCACGGTAGGGAGATCGGGGCTGGGTTAAAGTGATCTCTCAACTTGATCTTAAGACTAGCCTAGCTGCATAGTTTTGGGTGTATTGCAACTTGCTGATCAGACACCCCAAGGTATATGGACGTGCAATAATCAAGTCATGTAGAATGAGGGGGTTATTACAACTTTGGAGGAGATTGTTAATCCGTCCCAAATGTGACGGATATACCACCAGCCGTATTACGAGTTCCATAGGATATAATGGACTCGTAATACGGCTGGTGGTATATCCGTCACTTTACCGTCACTTTTGGGACGGATTAACACCTCCTCCAAAGTTGTAATAACCCCCTGAATGCTTTAATCCTCTGTACCTGTACTAGCATAGAACATTTTCCGACCAATAGGCTCGGTGTGTCAGGGGTAAGCTGACCATCCCTGCGGATATGTATGAAGAGTTCGAGTTTGAGGACTGCAGCAGGTGCCTTGTTTGATAAGCACAGGAAAGCCAGGTGTTTGGAGGCCTGGAAGAAAGCAAATGTGAGCACAAATTTACAATCCTATTTGCACTCACACATATATAGCACAACAAGGAGCAAAGGAACCATCAATTAACTTTCGCATGTAAAGGTTTTTACCCTGAACATGAAGCTATTGGACTGGAAAATGGATTAGCACCAACTAAAATAAAGGCCATATTAATGTGTGCAAAAGTAGTATAATGGGAAGGGGCAGCAAAAAAAAACCCTCAGGATTCTACCAAAATCCCAATATATTAATACAGGGCTTAAAGTGGGCCGGGTCTCAGACCCCATAGTTTTTAAAAATGAACATTGAAACGGGTCCCTTATGGGCCATGTATTCATGTCCTTAACTTTCCAGGCAAAAACACTGACTGATCTCTGAACAATAAAGTGTAGAAATGTTAAGGTAACCCATGTTATGTCCATATTTCACATGCTCTGCTTAATCTTGCATTCCCTAAGTGTTAGCTATTTCCAGGATGCTGCGTTACGGTATTTTTCAGGCAGCATATTACTCTTGTACAGTGGATGATCTGAACTGAGTCACATCCAGGACTTTATAGGGGCCATGATTGAGGCTGAAAGCAGTGTGTGTCTCTCCCAGTACCTGACAGTGGGTCATAAAGGAGTTCAGAACACATGGACATCCAATCATTGGCCTCTCTCCTGAGTGTACAGAACAATGATCACATATGCTTGGGAAGAAAGTGGCCTTTGGTTGCTTGTGTTCTGTTGCAGATACAACCTGGACTGTTCCTGGGCTGATTTGCATGTGGCTGGGTCTAATACGAGGTGACATGGTGTACCAAAGACCCATGGGTTGGAATGCGTAGGCACATTGCAACCATCCTCCCATCTCCTTTTGTGTGTCTATTAATAAACATAAATAACCGAAGCTCTCTTTGGAATAAATGGAATTCTTGAAACATAATCACAACGTAGTGTATCTCCTTGGAAACTCATTTCTGTATTCAGTACTTCTAGTTTAGCAATTAAGAAAGTCATTCTCGTTGTGACGGAGTAACCCGTCCCTCATCCTCTACGTCAGGGCAGGAATCAGTGTGGTGCAATCGTGACAGGAGAGGTCCTTCTCCTACCTGGCGGCCAAGACATGGAACTCCCTCTCCACCATCCTCAGGACCACCCAGGACCACTCCGCTTTCCGGAGACTACTCAAGACCTGGCTCTTCGAGCAGCAGTAACCCCTTCCCCCTAGCGCCTTGAGACCCACACGGGTGAGTAGCGCGCTTTATAAATATTTATGATTTGATTTGAGAGTTCAGTAATCAAGCGCGTTGCCACGTGTTGGATGAACTGAAGCCTATACGAAGATTTTGCTTGTGTGGCTAAATAGATGCCTTACCGTGGCCTAGGAGGGATTGAACATAGCATTGCATATTGACTTGTAGAGAGAATGAGTGAACGTTATGCCTCTGCTGTGTTGTTTTTTGGCGTGATTTTAGCATCTGTATAAAGCATTTTCTGTCATTACTTTGGTTTGGCCTGATACTTGAAAAAGTGAGCGACAGCACCACCGCCCTGGGAACTGAAGTCGCTCAGGGTGTTTTTACCAATGAGTGGATAATTGCACAAAGAGTTTAGGCAAACAAGTTTTGTGGAATTTTTTGACTGGATGGTTAAGTCTTTCAAATGAATATGTGGACTTAAGGACAGGCTTTCTTTCTGTGATGAATCTAACGCACTCCGTCCGCTCTGTCGTGTCCATGTGCTGCTAGATTCATAAAGAGTGCTGGAAGGGCTCGAGAGGGCTTAAGTCCGACCCGGAAGTACAATCGTGTTGTGCTGACTGACCTTTGTACGCAAGTGTTTCTACTGCTCAGAACATTCAGGCCGGCTCCCCCCTCCACGCCCCTCAAAGCCACAACCTCTAAACTTCATCTCAGTATGGCCAGTTCAGGGACATTTTATGGATTTAAGGGGCACTGGGCCAAACGCAGTTTGAGGGGAGCTGTTAGAAACAGCTTTGAACTTATGGTTCAAGTTCAGCTCTTTGGTGCCCTCTTTGGCCAGGGCACTGACAGCACTTGCACACTCGGCTCATTTGTAAAAGTTGACATCGATTATTCAGGGATGATGATGTGTTTTCACTATTGCAGCACAGCAGCAACTCACTGATATTACTAAAATAACCTCCGTGACACATTTCGATTTCTCATGTGAAATCCTGTTTTGATCTAAAAGAACTTGTTTATGGATGTTGCATGAAACATAAACACATTTCCCCGCGAAATGTCTGTAATAGAATCTCACAAGTCACCCACCCACATTAAAAAATAAATTAAAGGAAAATGGTATTTAAAACAATTTGTTTTCGCCTTATTCAAGGTCATCAGGGCAAGACTGCAGAACAGAGGTGGCTCTACCTCGGGGTCCCCTGAAAGGCTGGGGCCCCGAGTCAGAGCCCTCTGTGCCCATGCCTTGAAACTTTTCTGGGCCATTTGCGCCATCCCTCTCCCGGCTGACTGCAGGGCAGCAAAGCCCTAGACCATCTGGGAGGAGAGTTGGAAAAAACATGCATTTTCAGTTTTTCACACGCAGTTTTCCCCATTATGTCTTAAATACAGCTCTTCCAAGAACCATTCCCCTTAAATAGCCATTTTGGCTAATTATTTTCCGGTTCCGTGACTGGCACTTTCCACCCACCCACCAATCACAACCGGAGCGCGCTCTGCTGCTAATTTCTCTGGAACCCACAAATGTCTCTTCTTCAAGGTGACCTCGGTGAATTGCTCTGTGTTCTCGCTGCCGGCTCCTCCCTCCCCTCACGCCCCCTACAAAATATGTGTAAATACAAGCGTGGGCCTAAGCAGAGGGGCGCCGAGAAGCCACGCGCCCCGAGAGCACGGCGGTGCCTCTGCCTCGTGCGGCTCTCAACTTCACACATCACTGGAGCAGATAAAATTGTTTTTGTTCCTTAGCCCGTGAATGCGCTGTTAAGGAGAGTGCCCAGAAAATTGTTCTATTGCTGACTACTAGGAATCTGCAATTCAATACACCGCTTTCATAACCGGGCCCAAGTGTGTCATCAAAAATGTCCGCACAGCTGGCTGGATGCTCGGAGTGGCCCGGCGGTCAGCGCCTTGCGGCGAGAGGCAGCGGCAATTTAGGCCACGTGTGGTGGAAAGTTGTAATTTTATTAGAGGCACAAAGGTGCAGAATAAAAGTGTTTTGATGCGGCAAACAGTGGGTTCGTGCAGGTTATTCAAGACTCAGTGGAATTGTGGTCCAATTTAACTACCTTTACATTTGGCGCTTGGGGAGGGAGTGCTGGTCTGGCAAAACTGTGTGCGCGTAATGGCGTAACACACAATGACTGCCCCTGGCACAATGGTCTGGGGAGGCCTCTGGACCAGTGTTTAATTTGCAAAAAACATGTGCCAGTGCCCTCCTCAGGAGGCCACTGCAGCGGGCCCCACCCACTGCCCCTGCCAGCCCTGCCAGTGACAGTACCAACACAACTACTGACCCTCACACTCACAGAAGAGCGACAATTCAGACTAATGGATGCCCTAAAGCTATGAGAATGGGATGAGTCCTTTTAAATGTTCGTTCGTTGAATTAATAAACAACTGTTACATGCTCATCTTTAATTTAGACAAACAGCATCACCATGTGGCAGAAGTTCATAAGTACCAGTGTTGACAATCAAGTGCTGGTGCTTAGTACCGGAAACCACTGGCTCAAATTAAGCCCTGGGCCAGACTCCATATATTAAAACTCCTGAGGTTGTTGGAGCTACAGGGGTCTGTGTTACTGCCATGTATGTGTGCCGGTTGGAGCATTAGGGTGTGTTGGACGGAGCTCTATTAATCTGCATGGGTGCCACTGTTGTAAGGAAGCAGATGGCCTGTGGTAAGTTCTGGCCATCAGTGGAAGTCCTGGCACTGAAGTATGTTACTCGAGTGGGTTGAGGGCACACTGTCCTGTTCCTTACACGTGGAAAGTGGTATGCATGGAAGTAGAAAGGAACAAACAGGGACCACAGTTTGAGCTGCACTGTAGGCTACTAAAATAGGTGCCCTCGGCATAGGAAGTCATTCCCTAGTCACTGCCCTTTTACCTCCATGGGTTGATGCTGGCAAACAGCCTTCCATGGTGAGCCAATAAGGAGTATCCTGATTGGAGGACATCACTCTATGCTGCCCATTGACTCCAAACCCAATCAAGTTCTCCCTAATGGAGACTACAACTTGTGCAGAACAGAGAGAGGGCTGGGGCTCAGCAGTTGCCTGTTCTCCTACCCCCTCCTCCAATACCCAAATGGGCCACATATCTGGCAATCTGATGTCTTACGTTATGTTAATATTTATTTATGCAGTGCACACGCTCTATGTTTCTTTGTATAAATCATAAGAAATTATAGTATTGAATATTAAGAATATAAAACTGACTGACACAGGTAAACAAAGAGAAAGCTGAACCAAAGGAGAGCCCTCAATCATTCATGATCAACATAGTTTATCTATTAAGCAGCCTTGATTTTGGCTGTTCCACAAAGTTCACCAGAGACAAAGAATGTTCTGTGTTATTGCTGCCACTACTGAGAAGACCCGATCACAAAAGGTGGCAATGTGGCTTCTAGATACACGGATTAAGGCAAATTGGGAGGGGCGTAATTTTCTTCTGCATAGATGCCATCAAAACTCTGCTGCCAGAAAGTTAGCAGCTGTGGACTAGGTACCTCTAAAGCATCATCGCCTGGTGTTATACAATGTTCTGTTGAAGATATAGAAGAAGTGCTAGTACACTGAGGGCCTGATTTAGATATTGGCGGAAGGATTACTCCATCACAAAGGTGACGGATATCCTGTCCGCCGAACTCGAAATCACATTGAATATAATGGGATTTAGATTTCGGCAGACGGGCTATCCGTCACCGTTGTGACAGAGTAACCTGTCCCTCATCCTCTACATCAGGGCAGGAGTCAGTGTGGTGCGATCGTGGCAGGAGAGTTCAGTAATCAAGCGTGTTGCCACATGTTGGATGAACTGAAGCCTATACGAAGATTTTGCTTGTGTGGCTAAAGAGATGCCTTACCGTGGCCTAGGAGGGATTGAACATAGCATTGAATGTTGACTTGTGGAGAAGAGAGTCAATGAATGCAAGAGTACCTTTTATGGTCTTACTGTGAAGGAAACATGCTTTTGAGACTTTAGTCAACTGCGTGTCTAAGGAAAAGATTCGTGTCAACATAAACGCTGAGGTTAATTATGGATCTGATTAGGTGAGCTGAAGGTCCATTTATTGCTGGCCTTAGAGTTGAATTCCAGGTGGTGATGACAGCTTATTTGGTTAACTGAAGCAATGTGTTCTGGGGATTAAGTTTTAAAATGTTCTTCACCATCGTCCAGCAGGATGATGAAAGATAATTCGCTAGGGCTGAAGTTTGAGATATGCCAAGCTTACTGTGAATTTCCTGTAAGAGACCCAAGATGATTTGGGTGTCATCTATGTACATGTAGAACTTGCCCCTGCAACAGATTTCAAATTAGCTAGGAACTTAAGGTACAGGTTGCAAAGGATTGAGGACTGAGTGAGCCCTGAGGGACAGGGGATTCTGTGGGCTCTAAACGATATGGCCGAACAGCTGCAGCTTGCTTTCTGTTGCAGAGAAGTGACTGCACGTAAGAACAGTGTGATTTCTGGGTCTGCCTGGAGGGCGAGGAGCTCTGGAGTAATCAGCAAAGTTACATTCTGCTTCTCCGTCCCCTGGCAATGCAGCCCTATTGGATACTGTGAGGGCAATCTGGTGCCACCTCCATGTTGAGTGCCCAGGGCTTGTGCCCCTGATCCTAATTAGAACAGTAGAACAAGGACTGGAGCAGCAGAATGGGACCAGCCCTCCCCACCTAGGTATGCTGGAGGATAAAGGTGGCAGGTGGTTGTGTGTCTGTGTGCATGAGTGTACACTTCTGTGTTTATGCATGTATGTGTAAAATGTATGTCTCTGCCTGTGTGCTGTGTCTATGCATGTATGACTGAAGGTATGTATATAAATGGTATCCATCTTTAAATGTTTGTGGGTTAAATAGTAATGACCAAACATATCTCAGGCATGCGTTCGAGCTGTAGAAAATAAACGTGCTACAAGTAAGTCACTTTCTTTGGGATAAAATGAATACAAACAGTATGTGTGCAGATAAACATCTCTTTATATTTTAGACATATAGGACAGGTTTGGGGTGGTTCTCCTTTCTAGTGTCCTCTCCAGGCTGCTCTCCAACCACATCCTTTGTTTCGAGTGCTGGTCCTCACAGCAGGTTCGTTTCCAGCCTGGAGTACCCACAACAGAGGCACAATGACCTGTGAGGTTTCTGCATCTGGCTGTCATCAGCTACTGAAGTTTGATCAGAGGAAAGACAAAGGACAAGGATTGCCTCATGGATCCCTTGGACCTTCGACAGCAAAAACCGCAGTCTCATCCTTCCATCCCCGATCTACCAATTGATGGGCAACAGAAAGGCTAATCAGCAGCTCCTCTCTGCAAAAGGTCAACTTGAATATCTAAAGGCAACTTGTCCCCACTTCAGTGTTTAGGTCTCATCTAGGTCTGAGCCAAATTGGGATTATACCAGAGTGATTAGATTATCTTCAGGTGTTTTACATTATTCTTGTTACACACAATTCCTGAAGTTATGCTAATATGCCACGTCATAACTTTGTTCTGCCTGCTGTAAAAATTTGCTATGAAGACACTGTATGGGGTAAAAATTGAATGCAAACATACAGGAACAACACAAATGACAAAACAAAAGTGGCTATTGTTCGCAGTGTTTTTGTGTTTAGCATTATTTTTGTAGTGCCAAACAAATCCTCACACCCAAAGTGGACAAGGGGATGCATTTCATGCTAAAATACAGCCTCAAATGCCAGCCTTGCATTTTGCATAATTACTTCTAATTTTGTGTCATTTTGCCGAAATGTGTAATTCCACAAAAGGAAATTACACAACGCCGAGCTTCCTTTCTTCACCTTGTCGAGTGTCTGCAATGCAACCTCACTTCAGTCTTGTGCACAAGGCCAGGTCAGGAGCATCCACAACGGGCCTCCATTACTCTGGCTGACTCATACACAGAGTGCATGTACCACGCAGAACCAACACACACATGCACAGCATACACTTGAGATGTTAGTTCCTTTACTATCTGTGGTTGCTCTGCTATGCTGAAGAAACAATCTAGAATGGGATTCGGTACCATGAAGAACACATCTGACTGTGTGCTGGCCAGATGCTCTCAGCCAGTCCCGAATAATTCACTTATTTTATAGTACAATGATGTCAGAATAGTGAGGGAAGATTATTAAATTAAACTTTTCCTAACAAAAGGAGCCTGTACCGCTTTCCCCTGTAAAGTATACAGATCCTGTACCAAGCATGGGGCACTCCAGGCTGTGTTTAAAAAGTCTGCCTTAGGATTGGCACACAACAGGCTCGCGCTCGTATTGTATAAATGATCAGTGAACTCAGTCTCATTTGTTTAATTAACCTACCCTCTAAATTAAGAACTTTATAACGTTCTTTCTTTGTACATCTTTTCACCTCAGACTGCATGCTGTCTCAGAAAGCTATGTCTCACTGTATTCCTAAATTCCTGCATGAAGCATTGACCTTGAATTGCAGCTCTTGATTGATTCATCTTCTTTCTTTCTTCAAAGTGACCCTATTCCTACCTCCATCCTTTGCATGTCTCCTCTCTCTGAGTATGGCCTCCTCGCAGTCACATGCCTGCCTGCCTTAGTCTCTATTATTGTATTTCTGCAAATGGCGAACACCTCACTCCATAGATCCCAACCTCTCCTTCTTTAAACCGCTATCACTGCACTAACCAATCATAATCTCCGCCAGTCTCCCTATTGATCTTGCCAGACATTTGCATGAATGCACATACTCCTACTAATGATCACTCCTAACTTTCATTGATTTAATCTGCCACAAAGAAACTGGAGTAAATGCATGATTTTTTTTCCTTTAGAGCACATGACGAATCCCAATGACCAACAATAATCAGTGGACTAACCACTAGCCGTGGATTCTGGAGTAGCGAGCTGCTCGCCGTAAAGTGTGTCAATGTCTCACTAAGAGCACGATTCACAAAAGTAAACTTACACTTTTGTGTAGGTTTACAATTTGTTTTCTATTAACAAAGGTATTTTGTGAGCAGTATCTTTACAACAGTAGGGTCGCCACACTCATGGTGGAGACTCCACTCATAAAAAGAGGACTGCCTATCTTCTATAATTAGAGTGTTTTGCAGCCTTTTTCTGTAGGCAATTCCACAATATGTAAGGTTTTATTACCTTGTGTTCAAGAGAGGGTTGTAAATACCGTAAATAAGGTTTGGAGACAATGAGTAGCTGATGAGGCATGCCCGATTCAGGAATTATAGAGTGAGTCTTTGTATATGTAAATGATGTAGTGGTTTTGGCCTTCAAAAATGTGTGAGATGAACACTAATAGAATTATCTTGGACAATGATTGGTTATTCAACACGTGGGTGGTCCTGGTGATGGAGTACTCTCAGCGCTTGGTGTTGTTCTATGGTGGTAGTTTACTGGAGCAATCTGGTGGAATCTATCTTCTTGTTGGTTTTTAGGAATGTAACACTTTGTTGGTTAATTTCTAACCCACATATATAATCAAGGAAATTATGTATTTCATACATTCAGCAGAAACCCTCATATTTTCATATGAAAAAGGACAGTTAAGAAGGGGTCCTGAAGAAGGTGGTTTTGAGCTACTGAGCCCACCGAAACGTGCGTTGACTGTGTGATGATTACATCAAGACACATTGACGGAAGACTGAAGAGGGGGTCTCCTCTTTTTGTTATTATGAGGATTTCTTGGGGGGGAGTTGTGTTTGGAGTATGTTTTATTGAATGATTGGTATGAATGGGTGAATGGTTGGGGTTTGTGTTTCTGTTGTAATTCATTCTCTTTTGAGGTTGATGGATTTGCTATGATGAAATACAGTGTTTTTAATCTATTTTGGAAGAAGAAGAAGTAACCATATTGCATGTACATATCAGTGAAGTTTGTTTAAGCTATTGTCCTGTATTTTCTGTGAATAATTGAAGCTAATGAAACAAAAAAGATTTTTTTAAATAACGGTGGGTTAGCAATGATTAAAGATTGATTTCTAGTAAATAAATAAGCTAGCAGGTTCCTGAGTGTATATTTTGATGAGTTATCACCCGTGCCTGAGCCTTAGAGGAATGTAGGGGGACCTTTCATGAAATAGTTCATATAATCAATCTACGCTGTATATGTTTATGGCCCTTTTACTCGTTAGTTTGAATTATTTGTAAATGATCTAGTGGTTTATAAAGTAATTTAAGGAACAGTAGGTTGGATGATGTAATCAGTGATGTTATCAGTGATGTAATATGTGAGGTCACCAGCAGTGCATTTTGGGGATAAAGCTATAGTTAGCTTCAGTCCTGCCTGAAGGCAGATCTGTACCCAGAACATCTTTATTCTTTATTCACAGGGGTGGCTCCTCCATTACGGTGGAGGAGCATCGCCCGCCCCCCCCCCGCCAGCAGCGACAGCTGCAAACCTTTTACCAAAAAACAATAATGAACTGTGTTATTGTTTTTTGGTAAAAGGGGCGGGGCCACGGGAGTGACGTGCACTGAGTGCACTCCCCCTCAGAGCGCATGTGTGTTTAGCCGGCCATCTCGGGCTAGCCAAACACACATGCACAGTAGGCTCTCCAGTCTGCAACAGGCACAGGCTCCCGGTCTGCCTGGGTGCGCCCTGGCTGGGTGCTCCGAGACAATCCAGACGCTGCTCTGAGCAGCTGGGACCTGGGACCTGTGCAAAGCGGCACAGTGAGAGAGGAAAGTGTTATTTATTTATATTTTTAATTTAATTTTTATTTACCTCCCCGTGCACCGCCCCTCCCCTTCTGCTCGCTGCGAGCCACTACTGCTTCTAAAGCTTCATCAGGTCCATGATGTTCTTAGGGACTGATGGTGACAAGACAATTTAGAATCTACGCTGGTTAGTGATTGGAGACACCTCCAACTCCACTTCCAAATACTTTCCTCAGACCAGTTTATCTTCATTTCAGCAGCTACTTTTTTCTTTGATGCATGCTCTCCCAGAGTCCTCCAAGAAGCCAGTCCCAGTGTCAAGGGTTCTTGAACTCCAGAGTTGGCATCCCTTCTTCCCTGACAACTTTTCTCAAACTAGATCTGAAAACAGTTCCCCTACCTTTGAGCTGAGTGGCGATAGTGGGCCATATGTACGAACACATTTTTCCATAGACACAGAATGGGTAAAACCCTTTGCTACATCTAGCCCAGTGTTCCTTCCCGCTGCTCTCTTCCACATCCCAAGATAAGTGACCAGTGAGAACTCCTCTCAATCGTCCAACAATTGGGTTTGGGGGTATTTCATATCATCAAGGGGGTAATCACTGCCACAGTGCAGCAGAACTAGTTTAATTAATATTACATTTTCCAGATAGCAGAAAATAGGTTTTATAAAGAAAATCCTTTGTAACATATTGATCCAAAATCTGTCATAACGACTGAATTCGATTTTTCATAAACATCATTAAAGTTTTCGGATGATCTCTTTAGCCTTTTTCTAGCATAATTTATGGAAAAATTACTATTATTCATAAGTAGTTCTTCTTAATTAGAAACTGTATAGTAGCCAATACCATTAAAATACCACTTTATAGGTAGTCACCTAAGGGACTGACTGTGCTTAGTAGAATGCATGCCACACTTTTATATTCAATAAGCACACAGCCATGTAGGCTACACGGCACACATAGGGGTG
This sequence comes from Pleurodeles waltl, assembly GCF_031143425.1. Lineage (NCBI taxonomy): Eukaryota > Metazoa > Chordata > Amphibia > Caudata > Salamandridae > Pleurodeles > Pleurodeles waltl. Next base: position 1,155,948,543 of record NC_090448.1, read on the forward strand.
ACATGGGCAATGGAAACAGCCGAAACATGTTGACTGGAGAACAGAGGCTGGGGTGAACGAGTAATTGTGCCCTAAATATCATCACCAGATATCTATTTTTAACCCTATCTATGGGGTCCCTTAATAAACAAGAGGAGTGGACACCCATGAGATAGTAGATCCCCATATGTTTTTTGTTTGTTGTGTATTGTTTTGTGTTTCCCGCCCCTACTGCTCCATTCCGACGTTGGTATACGTAGGAATATGTTAGCAGATACCCAGTGATGAAGCATGCCACAAATAGTGGGTGAGGGCAGTTTTCAAATAACTATGCTGTGTTCATGATCTAGTAGCAGCCCATTTAAGTAGGGTTGGGTTTTTCTACTATTTTTCTTGTCCCTTTTGTGAAAGTGGTTGATATTTTGGGAGGTAGGACAAGAGATTTTCCTCCCACCCCTTAGCAGGTGTGTTGATATGATGATGTGTTATAAGGATCCCTAGAGATGCAACATGCATTTGCACCAGCTTGCTTACGATGGAGGATGTGGCCTCATGCAACTGAGACAAGTCTTTGCCTTGGCACACGTTCAATGTTACTGATGGGGGTACAGAGACAAAGAAGCAGTTTGGAGTCACAGTGATTGTGTGCCACGTACCTGGTGGTATGCAGCAGTGCACCACCCAAGGGCGTGCCCTTAAAGGGTGTGCGAGGGTCTCAGGAACCACCCAGTCATCCCTTGCAGATATGTGCAGTCACACAATGCATGGTGTTGACACACATTTGTGCCTGCACTTGGAATAGTGCACTGTTCTGCTCTGTGCCAGGTGCACCCAGTTAGGCTTCTGCCAAGGTGCAAAAAGAGACAGTACACCCAAGATGCAATTTAGCCCCTTGTCTTTGATGAATCACCCACTGCCTGATGACCAAGGGGGATCTACTGCCTATGTCCCGCTGTTTACATCCGACTATAGCAAACCATTATTCAGTCATTATTTTCAAACTGCTAGTTCTACCTGAACATTTAATGATATTGTTTTTACCAGTATCTTCATTTCTTTTACGTAAAGCCATCAAACGCGTGACTGCGGCTCAGGGCACCAATATTTTCTACAGTCCCACTGTGTAATGCAGGTCTTCTGCCCAAGGATGCCACGCCCCTGACCACTTCACTTTAAACAACTCTTTTGCCTATGCCAGCAATTTGGTCTAACCACGTAAGGAGTTTGTGAATTCTAAGACGCACAAACATTCGGAGGTACCAGATAAACATATGGCACCCTTGCAGTCTACTGTGCAAGCCTACAAACTGCAGCACATCACATCCAGGACATGAAGAAATATGATCACATCACCCACGCCCTGATGGAACTGCATTGGTTCCCCTGATCGGCCTCTACTATCTTCAAAACCAGTTGCATCATTTACAAAGCTATCAAGATCTGCACCCCGTTTATCTTGCGGACAGCAGGCTGTTCCCATTCATGCACCCAGGTTGTGGAACAGCATCCCCATATCCATCAGGACCCACCCAATTCAGGTACAAATTAGACATTTTTTTATATCTCACCTCTTTTAAAGAATGCTACGTCACGATGCAGTAACCGTCCACTACCCAGCTTCCTTTTCTGTTACTCATTGATGGCTAGGTTCATGTTATAGAAATACCATATGCATACATAAACTGCTGAATCAGTAAATGAGGGTCGTAACAACTCCCATGGTCACTCAATATAAAATTATAGTCTAAACTATAAGGTATAAAAATACAAAAGTTATTTATATGTGTCTCCTTTCATGATAAAGTGCAAGTTTCTTTTCATAAAGTACAAACTTGGTGAGTGGCAAACACTCCTATCTGACCCTTAAAAATCTATTGAATTTTTGTATGATAGTTTATCAAATCTTCAACGATTACCAACGTATTACCTTTTTAATCTAAGGAGATACTTAGCGACAGAGGGTGGATAGTCTGAGGAAACTGAGGAGAAGGACATGCCATGATTAGGCAGGGAATTCCCTCATTAACTAATTTATAGACCAGTTTACACAATGACAAACTTTACTCTGTCCGTCCTAATGGGAGAGGACATTAAGGGCCTGATTTAGATCTCAGCAGAGGGGTTACTCCATCACAACAGTGATGGATATCCCGCCGGACGAAATCTAAATACCACTGAATACAATCGTATTTAGATTTTGGCGAATGGGATGTCCCTCACTGTTGCGAGGGCGTAACTCCACGGCCAAGATCTAAATCAGGCCCTTAATCTGCAACTCTGACAGATAGCAGGCCGACACATTTATAGATGACGACCAGCCCAGACGTGATCGATGTACTGAAGAAGAATGGCCATCGCAGCAGTTCTCTATCGGTACCAAAGGTTTGGCCGACACTGACAGCCGCTTCTGGTTTTGACAGCTGCGCACCAAACTTACTGCTTTTCAAAGCCAAATTCCAAAAGTGGGAATTTGATTTTGAAAAACAAGTAAATAATGTTCCTCCCTAATCCATGGATTTTCTTCCTTGAGCGTGTGGGTCATTATTTACACTTTTTTGTTCGTCCCCACCGGATTTTCCCTGGTGATGATGAACAGAAAACCAGACATCAGAACATCAGTACTAAATATGGCGGGTGGTGTGATGCCCTAACTCTGTTGGTCAGCACTCCACCAGGCTTCCAGAGTAAGCTTCCCATCGAATGAGCCAAAAGCATCACCGCTGAATGAAAACTGATGGTCCGCCTGACTCTAAATAGGATACGTGGATTGAGAATTTGGCGAACAAGGCACTCAGTCATACCAACCAATATATTAGGCCCTTAAACCTTTAAAAATATATTGAGCCATAATTTACTAAAACTCCACACTTTCACTCTGCAGTAACACCCCAGTGCTTATTTACTTCAGTTTTGTCCATAACAAATGCTTTTGTTTCCTATTCCAGAAACATGGCGCCCAGTGTGCCCACTCTTAGGAATACAGAATGTTAGCACACTGGGAAATCAGCTGCTAGATGATGCTACTTCAAGTACATGTTATTCAGAATGAGAGACTTTTTTCTTACATGGATGAGGAAGATATGTGGGATTTTCTTAGAAAACATGTCATTTTAGTTTGTGGACCACTATCCATAATTTCCAAGAGCAAATCATGAGAAATCTGCTTTCTCGCAAAGATGGTTCATACAATTCCAGCAAAGGATCAGCATTTTTCACAAGGTGAACTCACCTTAAGACTCACCAACATTCCTAAAATTAGAGTGACAGCACCAATGAAATATTTATATTGCAACTAATATCTGTAACCACCCTTTCCTTTCTTTTCCCAGCAAAGCATATTAATGGGGCAAAATTGGTGGAGCCTTACCCCCAGAAAAAATCCACCTTGCATGTTTTTTATAATCTTCCAACTAAATATTTCTATGAAAATGCGCCATCAACCAACCAATTTTGTGAATTTCACCCCAGATTTTAAGGGTCTTATTTACAATATTAATGTTATCCAGTGTAGATGGCACGCCCAGGTGGTTATGCCTCAGGCCCCGTAACTCCACCCTGGTGAATAACCACAGGGAGCACTGTTCCCCCACAGGGATCAATAACCACTGAGGACTAAAAGCAGCTCTCCGTATTACCCTGCAACCAGTGATCCTGTCTAGTTTAGGGGAGACATATGAATGCAGGGATTAGGGACAAGTGAATCAAAACTTCACTTCGATTGAAGCAGGGACACATGGCCTATAATTCCAAAGGGCAAAGTTTCACAACCCTGTGCAAAATTTGAAATTTGCGCACCCCTAGTTGTGGCAAATGTTTTATTTTAGAGAATAACATATACAGAAATGTGTCAAAACTAAATAACATTTATATTTAACTGTACCTGAATGAGTGCCTCCCACCCCACTTGATCTCAAATTAATTCTTGACAAATTGCAAATTTAGAAGCACATTTGGCCTAAAACACCATAGTAGGATGGGACTACAAGGCAATTCTAAAAGGGAGTGGCTTTAACAAATTAAGATTGTTTAAATTGGTACCCTCTCGGCTTATGTCTTAAAAGTAGGCTTTTTTTTATAACCACCTATTCCTTTGCAAGTATCACTCACTTTGCTTCTTTCTCCTCTTTCAGTGCTTATAGGCTCATCCTTTTGTTATAAATATGATTTCTGGGTAGGCAGAATGTAAGAAACATTTAAAAAAGAAAATAAGTAGAAACCCTCTAGACACGAACCTTGAGCCTGATTTAGAGTTCGGCAGAAGACTTACAGCATCACAAATGTTGCGGAATCAACATTTTCCTAGCCAAGGGTCATTTTATTTATTTAATCATTTTATTTTGTGTTGCACAGCTCATCGATACTTCCTAAATTCTGTATTTTAATAAACTACTCCACAGTAGAAACTTAATGAAAATAACAGCAATTAAACAAAACTGAAATTCAAAAATCAGGCATGAACATTAGAGAGTTCAAATCTTGTTTATATATTTTACTATCCAATCTGTGGCAAAGAAACTGATTACCATGAAAAAATAATCACCTAAATAATTTCGCTTTGGGGGTGGTGCGTGTCAGGAGTATGTGTGGCTCATGAGGGTGAAGGTCAGGGGATCCCAGCTAAAAACAAGTATTGTGAATGCCAACAGGTCTTGTCTTTCATACTCTGTGCTAACCTTTCGGCAACAGCAATTTTAGTTTTGCTTCATTGTTTTTGCTTCCATCCATGTTGATGTGCATGTACGCTCGTGTGGCGGCCATCTTGTAATGGGGTTTCTTGTGATTATTTATTTCAAACTTCATTCCAAGATGGCTGCCGTGCATGCGCTATTGGAGTGGGAAAAATAAAACACCGGTGGGGGTGGACGGGAGCACAGTGGAGAGGTTATCATAATGGAGTACTCAAATATGTATGTAGCCTTCCATGACATGCTGTGGTTTTAATGACAGCCCACTTAACTAAAGGCAACGTTTTAAAAATACCATCAGTCAATAACTCAAGAAGGCTCACCAAAATCCTACTCTTCTGTACTGTATGTACCTATGTGTTTCTGTATTGGTAACATAAGGTGCCCAACAAACAATTACAGCTGTCTGTAGGACAGACCAAAAATTATTCCACTTCCTGGAAATCTATGTAAATGCTCAACCAAGAGCATCTCTACTAATATCCAAACTAATTCAACTCTAATAGGTTTTAATCCCTTTGTGGGGGAAAACTTACTGAGAACTACAGTTGATGTATGCAAGCTTAAACAATGTCATACACTGAAAGAACTTATTTTTCTAGCCTCACAATCACCCACAAGTTCAGAAACCACCAACGAGGATTACCAAAGGCTTCAACAGTTAAAGACACTTTACAAGTAATACAAAGAGATGTCTACATAGCAACAAGCAGGCACTTTACAAAACATCATAATACGTCAATAAAATTAACAAATCTGTCTTGTATGTTTCTGAGCTTTGGGCTCATTTGAGTTGTTCAACATTTGTAGCAGCATGGAATAACTAGTGTAAAACAATTATAATGCGACCTTAAAAAGGTGTTTGTGATATATAATAAAAAAGTTTTAGGAGTTATAAACTGGGTACCAGTTGGTGGCAGGAACACTGTATTTTGCTACTGCTCAGAACTCATGCCCAATGGATTATATCAAAGTCTATGGGCCTGATTACTACTTTGGTGGAGGGGATTACTCTGTCCCAAATGTGACGGATATCCCGCCCACCGTATTACGAGTTCCATAGGATATAATGTAATTCGGCAGGCGGGATATCTGTCACATTTGGGATGGAGTAATCCCCTCCGCCAAAGTCGTAATCAGGCCCTATATATTTTGCATGTTTTAGGATTTCAAGTATGTGAGAAACTTGAGCTTTGACTCCTGTTTCGTCACTGCTCACCTTCCTCCTGCTGCCAGCGGTGTATGGTGAAGTCAGACCGCTGTTCCCCCTGCTGGAAGTCTCGGCTTAGCCTGGGTATTCCAGATCAGCAACTCCATTTGGGGTTTCATGTCCCAGGGGGCACGAGGAAGAGTCAGCAGAGAGGACACTGGTGGGCCATGAAGGTGAACATGCTCCTGTGAAAGTTTTTTTTGCATTTATGTTATTTGTGTATTAATAACAATGTGCGGAATATGTGTCTACATTCCAATGTACATGTGTACAGTTATAAGAAGTTATTGCTTTAAAATGGTTTTGCTATGACCTGTTGAAGTGCCTTTTATTGGCTTATGCTAACTAAGCCTCAGCTAGGCCTCAATGCTATCTTGTTCAAATAGGACGGCTCACTGTGCACATTCAATGTTTTTTTATTTGTGCTGCACATATTCATGCAAATCGTGTTTGTTTATTTCCAAATGACATTGTTCTCAAAGAAGAATTTCTAACATGGACTCAGTAATGTTTCAGCCTTTAAAGTTTATTTCACCTTCTCGCTGTATTGCATTCATTGAAAATAGCTCACTGTTCTTTCTGAACTACTTCGACCTGTCATCTCCAGGTGACGGTAGCATAAAGGGGGCTGAATCAATATTCATGTAACGGGATAGCGTTTAGATGGTAAGACAGTAGGACACTCCAATTGTCAACATTATGATTTCCTGAAACTGTATTGTTTTGCTCACACCATGATGAATCTGCAGTTTTCATGCTCTATGAGAATATTTCCAATATAACAACCTTGAGAGAGATTACTTTCTGATGCTGCTAGGATGCTGTCCAACTACTGATTTTGCTGCTTATATAGGACTTAAAATATTCTTGATTTTGCCAATAATTCTATATTGCTCTGTTGCTGACTGCTTTCATGGCAATGACTTTATACATCCGAACTTACAATTGTTATATTGTACCTTTTGAATTCTTATAATAAACCTTTCTAAATTTTCTAATTCCACCCTAGAACTCACTTGCTGAACCTATCCTTCCTTAATTGACTGTATTTTTGATTTTGATATGCTTTTTTGTCCCTTATCTTGGGACACACTGCCTCACAAAATTGAGGTTTAACACCGTCCCTGATTCACCCGCCCGTGGGCGTGTTATGGTAGTGAATTTTGGGGTGTGACATTTTAGGGGTCCTCAAGCCCACACACCTGAGCAGTGCCTCTTTCTCTCCAGGTCCCTCCCACTGGCCCATGTCTGCTTGTTGCATCCTAATTCCCAACAGCACGCTCTCACCCTCAGCACTGCCCCAGCCAGCAGCCATCCACCACTATGGGACCCAGCATCACTACTGTTGGCCTCTCCTCCCAACAGACCAGTGCCCATAGGTAAAGGGTCACAGCTGGCCAGGAAACAGTTTGATTCTAATTGTGAAAGTGAATGAATCATGTACCGCTCGCTGCACTAACTGTGCACCTTTTCTGCTCAGTTTACAGAAATCTCACGGGCCATTGATCTCTCCTGCAGCCAATTTAAAACACCACGCTCCCTAGTAAGCAAATGTGATAGTATTTAAATGTTTCCATCTAAACAAGAAACCTTACAAGATGATCATTACACATATGTGCGCATGTATGGCGGCCATTTTGAAATGTTTGGCTTCACCAATTTTCGTGATGCGGTTTAACAAGGACTGACAAAGCCAAAACCACAAGCGGGTCCAACATCCAGTACTAGGAAGCAGCTGACGGCAGCAGATGTTGTAGCGAGGGACACATCTTGCACTGAGGGAATGTGGAGGATGTGGGGAACACAGAGACAATGATGTGAATGTAGGGGAGGAACAGTAGAGTGAAGACACAGGAGACTTTTAAAAGTTCCTTATCATCTTTCATGAAATGTCATGGATTTATGGTCATCCACCCTGCCAATACCAATTCAGAAAAAAATAGGAAAATACAATGGCTGAAGGTGGCTAACCAAAAAAACACTCTCTGTATGCATACATGAATCTACATGTGAATGTATGTATGTCTATATGCATATATGTTTAACTGTATTGGTAATGGGAGGTAGTTAAAAACAGCTATGGTTGTAGGTAAGACCTAGAACAATTGAGATAAATATACTTAAAAATTTAATTTGTGGTGCTGGTTTGCTGTTTATGGATTTTCTCTAAATAGGACTTTTTGATTTTCACTTAGGCTCCAAACCATGGGCAAAAACTAAATTTTAAAGGGGAAGGGTTGCTGGGTTTGCCTTGTACATTGAACATTACATGGATGATCACTGGATTACTTGACTATGGTATTTGTCCCTTATCGTCCAGCATCAAGAACTACAACCATAACTATGTGCAGATTTAGAGTTTGATGGACAGAGAACTCTGTGGCAAATGCAACAGGGTAGCCCACAAAACTCTTGGTCCACCTGCCTCATTTAGAGATTGGCAAAATTTAAGATTTCTATCAGCAGAGCTCTCACTGGCTCCGTCAAGCGAAAGCTTACTCCAATGGCCCAATGGAGTAGGTACCATTGAGGTAAAGCCATAACACTGCCCACTCTTTTTTTCTGTCTGTGACCACTGGGGACAGGAAAAAACAATAATGACCCCCAAACTCTGGGAGAAGCTCTCAGGATGTGAGAATCATTACTTTTTTGTTTATCAAAAACAACTCCCACTTTGAGAATAATAAAGAAAAGGTTAATGTTTTTGTGAACAGCCATCAAATCTTGGAAGTCTTCCAACCTTTTTATACCATGAAGGGAACTACCATGATGGTGGTTTCTTTCAAGTTACAGAAATGACCACGGAGCCAGAGATCATCCCCAAATTTGAATGATAGGGTATTGTCAGAATGAAGGACTTCATGTCCTCCACTGCCCTGACAGATTCTACTCTGTCCATCAGCCATCAGCCACCGAGAACACAATCCAGCCCACTCAGGCCTCCAGCGGCTCTCTAGCTGATTACTTCCATGAGAAGATCACAGCCATCAACAGTAACTTCCACCCACAACCCAGCAGCATTGACCACCTACTAACATCATCAGGAGACTCTCCCAGCCACCTGATCACAGACTGGGAGACTCTATCCATTCAGGAAACAGCAGCCCTCATGAGCTCTAACCACTCCGGCTAACCCAACAGCCCTTGCCCCCACCACATCTTCAACCTGGGCCATAAGGAAATCAGCCACCTCCTCATTCCCACCCTCAACACCTCCATCAGGACTGCCGCCATCCCAGAATCCTGAAAGCAAGTGGATGTCAAGCCGCTCCTCAATAAAAAATCCGCGGACCCAGGTCTAAAGTTAGACTTCAAGTCTAATGTAGACTTCAGATTGAAAGTTAGACTTCAAGTCTAAACTTAGACTTCAGATCTAAGTTTACCTTTGTGAATCAGGCGCTGGAGGTCTTTTTTGTGTTTGATTTATTTGTAAAAATGCAATTACAATAATAAACAACTTTCCAAAACACATTGATTTACATATGGATTGGTGTCTGGAGTAAGGCAATCAGCCGGTTGTTAAACTGAAGAAATAATATTATTTAGCATAAGTGCAGCATAGGTTTTAACAAGAGTAAAGAGTTACCTCTGTGCAGAATTATATTTATTTATTCCTATGAACAATCTCCTCTAAAAGTGTAAACCAGCGCCTTTAGCAGGAGAGGGCCTTTCCCTGGAACCTTGATATCTCTGTACTCCCAGAAGCATCTCATTCTGTGGGACATTAAAAGGTGCTTGTCCCCTTCTCCTTCCACCCAGCTCTCTGTTCATTTCAGAGCTTCTCACAGCAAATGTAGAGCTTAGAGAGAAAGACATCTCTATCTGATGAAAATGGCATTTGCCCCAAGACAAATAGTGCACTTCCCAATTTTGCTTTATTTTTGCTGTGCTTCCACTGCAAAACTTGGCGATTACATTCTCTCAAATGTTGTTGCTTCAGACAGGACTATATTTTGGGGCAACAAACGTGTGTTCCATTATTTAATTGAAGAAGTTTTGAAAACAATACAAACTAACTTTGCTGAATTTTTGTTTTGGTTATAAATGGAGTTGAATGTTCAAAAAAAAATTATTGCGTGATTACTTAAAATCTTTGCAAAAGGAACACATAATGTACCAAGTTACAGACATCAACTAATAATACAAAAAAATTGCCACTATTAAACAATAATCACACTTCTTAATTTGTAAGATTGTTAAAATTGAAGCCTAATAAAGTTAAAGAAAAATAAGAGGTGCAGCAATAGGTATCAGAGCTTGGTATATTCTTTGCGTCATACTTTTAAAAATAAGATATTAGTTTATGTCAGTTAAATAGTTTAAAAATTGAATCAGTTTGACATGCAGTTTTCATTTAATTTTGCTTGCAGTTGTGAGATATTTTCCCAAATGTGGCCACCTCTACTGGCTCTTTTAGAGTGATTACCAAAATTCTAGCCTCAGAGCAAGATCTTATGCCGTAGCGAAGGAAGAGAGGTTTTAGTAAAGTGCGTCGTGCATTCAGCAGTGCCAGACAGCAGCATTATAGATGGATAAATGTCTCTGTTTTATAGCCACAAAGTTTGCAATAGTTCATACTGGTGAGGGAGCGCCAATTTGGATTCAGTTCCTTTATTTTTAGGCCAAGCAGTCTGGCAAAGGCAATTTTTGTCACGGGGGCCTTCCTGATAGTGCAAGCTAAGTAGGGCTGGGGTGCCAGATGCTGTGTATCACTCTTATAGGATGCCGCCACTGCTCTTTGCATGGCTGTGTTGGTACATTTTCCCAGATCACATGCACGGGGAAGGATTTTTGTCTCTCTTTTCAGGATAGTCTTGTTGGATATTTGTGACAGTGACTGTTTTATCAGTGCAGCTTGATTGATTTGTAGGCCTGTTAGTGCTGTGGTTAAGTATTGTGACCATGGGTTTGACTCTGTTTCAAAGATGTGATGAAGGAATGATTTCAGAGTGTTAGTTGGTGCCATCATTAATTTGTGGTAGTACTTCAGGAAAGCTCCCATATGTGCTCAGTTTTGACCTTCCAGCCCAAATTCTAACCTCATCAGATTACTCCTTAGATATTGTAGGAGTTTGAATATTATTTTATAGATTTTCACTTGAAGCTTATCTATCAGGGCAGTAAGGTGACCTGGGTAAGCTTCATGGTCATAGTTTAATGCTGGTAAGAAAGAAGCTTTCAGTACTTGAAGGATTAGTCTGGCGGTCGGGCTTTCCATTGATTTGTGTAACTGGCACAGTCTAGTTATTATGAAATCAGCTTTTGCGTTCAAGTGAAGAAGATGAACTTTGGGCTTTCCCTTAGCCGATAGCCAGATGCCCAGATAGTTGTAGGTGTCTGTGCTGCCGATGTTACGTTGTCCCATTTTCCAGTTGAGGTGCCGGTGTTTCTGCGGCCCACCAAAGATTATTACTTAAGGGCCAGCTGTACGAAGCATTTTTCTAGTCTAGGCGAATCGGGCCGTTTGCGACTTGAAAAATGCTATTTGGGATGTACAGACCAATTTTTACAATTTGGTAATCTATATACCGAATCGCTAAAAGGGTTTGCGAGTCTCAATCAGGAAGGGGTGTTGCCTTCCTAATTGCGAGTCACAGTCCCATGTATGATTGTTTTGTGACCGCGAATTCAAACTGGTGCTAACCCATTCGCAAATGGGAAGGGGTCCCCATGGGACCCCCTTCCCCTTTGTGAACGGCAGCAAAAAAAAAAATTCAGAGCAGGCAGGGGTCCCACGGACCCCTGCCTGCTCTGAAAAAATGAAAAGACAACTTTTCATTTTGAAATGCATCTCGTTTTCTTTTAAGGAAAACGGGCTGCAGTTCAAAACAAAAAAAATGCTTTATTTAAAAGCAGTAACAGACATGGTGGTCTGCTGTATCCAGCAGGCCACTATCCCTGTGAGGGCGGCCATTCCCAATGGGGTTGCAAATTGCAACCTACCTCATAAACATTCATGAGGTAGGTCATTTGCGACCCCATTGGGAATCACAAACAGTGTCATTGACACTGTTGTACATCAGGTTTTGAGACCCGCAAGTTGCGAGTCGCTCTGACTCGCAATTTGCAAGTTGCAAAACCTGAGTTTTGTACATGTGACCCTTAGTTTTTGAGGGATTTGCAATGTTATAGTCATACAAAGCAGTGAGTGATTTTGTAGGCCAGTTTTTGAGTGGTCCAACAAGACGATTTCATCTGCATATTGCAGGAGGGTGAGTATGAAAATCCCAATTTTGGGTGGTATCAGGTTTGCATGTTTTAGGCCTTGTGACATGTCTGCTGTGTAAAGATTGAATAGCAGAGGCGCGTGCACACAACCTTGCTTTAGCCCACTGGTAGTGGGAATCTTCTTGCTAATGGCAGAGTGGATAGCTTAACTCGTACCCAGGTTGATAAGTAAAGTGAAATTATTGCCCTTAGTAGTTTACTTGGAACTCCCCAGTTTTGGAGCTTCCTCCATAGCCGGTTCCGGTCCACTGCGTCAAATGCTGCAGAATAGTCTACAAAGCACGCAAATAATAGAGGAGTTTTTTTTTAGTAGTTGCTTTGTGTATAGAGTCGAATGTATTTGTCAAAATCTCAGTTGATTCTTTAGAATAATGTGTATGCAAAACACGACGTGTATAGTTTACTGCCTGTTTTGCACCGTGGTGCAAAAAAATGTTCTGCAAAATTCTACGACAGATCCAAGTAAAAATGGCACGCATGGACTCACTCTGATTTGTAAAACCACAGCAATGTTTCTGTAATATCTGCATGAAACCACACAATGCATCAAGCAGTGTGCCCGGGATCCAGCCTATTCGCTCCTGTTTAAAGAAGGCGCATAGACACTCGTGCACATCCCGCTATCCACATGGGATCCATTTTTAAATGGCCGCCTTGCCTTCTTATCTAATTTTGGGGAAAACATGAACTTTTCGTGCACAGCTGGAGGTGGAAGGCTCTGCCAAAGGAGGCTGGGGAGAAGGTGAAAGGGGTCTGAGGGTGGGACCGAACCCTGGGAGGGTAGGCGCCCTCTCATTGCCTTGCTCCCTTGCAGACAGCTCTCCCCTCCAGCCCCTTTGTCTGAAAGCAGAGGGCCTGTGGTGTTGTTTAGTATGTGCCTCTAATAAAGAGCCCTCCATCTTATTGAAGCGGTGCCCCCTATTCAGCGGAGCTGCACTCGAGGCCAGGCGGAGAAGAAAGGGGCGGGGGGGCCCTCGGTGTCAAGTCGATTACACAAGCACTTGCATTGTCAATCAAGGTGCCCCGTCCGGTAAGTGCTCGCTCCCATTTGCATGAAATATCCAGACAGCGCGCGGCTGCGCCCCTCTCCCGCGCTCTAACCATCACTTTGGAAAAGGGGGGGTGGATGCAATCATCTCGGTGAGAGGGGAGGGCGGTCCGGGACGTGCCGTCCCTTTCAATGTCAGGGCCCCTCGCAGACAGAGGCCCCGGTAATGGGGCGACAGGCCGTGTTTGGGCCACGCGACGCCCTGCCTGCCCTCTGCCTTCCCGCGCGCGGACCAGCGCGCGCCAGGGCGACACAGCAACCCCTGGCAAAAAAGCACCTGAAGAGCCATTCAACCCCAAAAAAATACAAAGAAACACCGCAGCCCAATACCTGGAGTTAGTCTCACCTGCTCGTATTTGAATAATTAGATACAGGGGTGCCTGGGTTCTACGGAATATTAATTATGCATTAATTGATGTTTCTGCTCCAGCCTATTGTTGGGACTAGCGGCAAAGCAGTGCCACGAGAAAAGAGTGTTAGAAGACATCCTAAAAGCAGAAAATAATAGCAAAACCCTGTACACTCTTTGCATGGACACCAGTTTGTGGCAGCCGGGGATAACTTCCCCATTGTCCTCCTGGGACCGCCCTTGCAACCTATGATGTCAGAGGTCATTCAGCAGAAGGGACATAAAGGAAGCAAGGTTCACAGGGCCCTGCCTCGTAAATACCTATAGATCCGATTCAGCCGGGAGACTCCCGAATTTTCCAGCCAAAATGGCTTAATTTTGCCTGTCTTCTCCTTGAAATTGCCTGTTTTTTAACAGGAGTCAATGGGAGAAATACATTCTCTATTATTTTTTTTTATTTCATACTTTCTTCATCTAAAATGTTAGAATGTATGCCTACTTTCTGGAATATTCACACTTCCTGATCCCCCCAGCAAATAGGATACTATTGAGTGGTTCATGTTGCCACAAGGGTTCTACCTTGAAATGCCATGATGAGGGGGTCAAGGGACGTGTGATGTCACTTCCACCACCCTTGCCATTTTACTGAAGGAATGTCAAGAGAAACAGAAGAGAGAGATGATTCTGAGGCCTATCTGCCCATCTCCTCACCGGTCTCAGACCCAGACACTGCGCCACACCTCTGGCTGGAAACTTCTTATTTTGATTCTGCGCACTGTGTTTTAGTTAAATGTAGGTAGCCAGTGGGAAAGTGTTCTTTTTTTTTTTTTTTACTAGCACTGTAGTGTTATCTCTAGAGTCAAATAAGATGTGACTGTTTTGTAGAGCTCGTTCTTGTTCTTTTATCTTGCGTGGTTCATTTTCTTTGAAGGTGCTTTGGTTTTTCCTCATCATGGGTCTCACCACTGCTCACTCTTGGGGGACCTCCCTGATGCGGAAAACATGGTATGCGAAGTAGCTCCTCATCCCCCCGTCATATCTTCTCAAAACGCCACGCTTAAGCACAGCTGCAAGCTTGTCCCACTATGGCACCCATCTCCGAATCTCACCGAATTTCACCAAACTTCTTCCCACATAGACCACTTTAAAAGCACACATTCTGTCAACCATATACAAAATACAGAGTAATCTCTTACTCAACCACCCAAAAGCGCTTTTGACCTTGTAGCAGATTGAAAAGCGCAATTTAAATGCCTGTTGAAGACAACGTGTGTGATGCTAAAATTACAGCTGATCTCTGTTCTTGCTGCTCGGCCTCCTAGGAGTCTGTCGGTGTCCTCTAGATAGTCAGCAGCCAGGGGAAAGCTGAATCGAAATAATGGCTCCCTTCCCGCAAGGGTGGGTGAGAAAGTCAAATGTTGTAGAGTTAACAAAGCCTTAGTTTACGCAACATCTCTGTCTTGCTTTCCAAGTATGGTGGAAGGGTCAGTGTTTACCACCCAAAAGGTGATGCAGTTGGTTTTTTAAAATAATGCTAGACTGATTGAGGAAGCCAGTGGAGTCCTCTGAGAATATGGGTGAATTTGTTATTTTTTTCTCAGTCGCTTGTGTTCTAGCCTCCTGGAGTGCCCTTAAGGTTTTTGTTTCTGATTTTTACTTCTCCATCAAAGGTTTATTCTTTTTCTAATGTACTGGTTCCCACACATAGCTATTCAAGGTGACAGTGTAAGTCCTTGTGGTTACGTCCAACCTCTAATTTCTTTTCATTTTCATATTCATTTAAATCTACTTAAATCAGAAGAATTCCTGCTGGCACCCATCACAGGGCCTGGCTTCAATTCAAATCACCCAGTATCGCCCTATATTAACCAGGGTCACCCCAGCCCCTATCAGCTTGCATTTGCTGCGGTCCAGAACTGGATTCAATTTTAAGATGGGATGCCTTGCTTATAAAGCTCTGCACCTGAATTTGCTTTCATACTTGGCCAGTCTACTCTGCATCTCACACACAGTCTGGAATCTCTAAATTTAGAAGTGCTTACATTCAGAAGAAACCACGCTTTACACCAATCTTTTGTGCAGTAACCATTACACTCTGGAAGTCTCTTCCTACAGCTCTGGGGCCAAACATTTGCTTTTGTTATACAGATGTTTACTAAAAACCCAACTGTTCAGCGCCATCTGAATTAAGAATGTCTTTGTTTACAGCCACCCCCCTTCTCTTACCTTAGATAATTATTAACGCTAACGTATGCATTGGGTGTTGTTCAAAGGTAAATGCCTTTTTTATTTAACAGTTGAATATCAGCACTAACAAAGTAAAAAGGCACTTTACAGTGCAACACAGGGTACAACAAAGTTATGAAAGTTATGCAGTAATGTGGAAGAGGGAGGTGGACCGTCTTTATCAGGTAGCAGTAGAAGATGTGAGATTTTAAAGGATTTGATTACGATTTTGGAGGGCGGAGTTAGTCTATCACAAACATGACGAATATCCCTTTCCACCAAAACACAATTCCATTAAATTCTATGGAATTTGTAATAAGGTGGACGGGAGATCCGACACATTTGTGACAGAAAATTGCATCCACCAAAATCGTAATCAGGCCCTAAGTGTTGTCCTGCAAGTAATATTATTAGTGGTGGAATCATATATGAAATAGTTCAATAAGTAAATTAATAAATTGTGCTTTTTGGTGTAGGCAGTCAGACAAAGATGTTTTTTCAGACAAGAAACTTTGGGGGTCATTCTGACCCTGGCGGCCGGTGGCCGCCAGGGCCACCGACCACGGGAGCACCGCCAACAGGCTGGCGGTGCTCCCACGAGCATTCTGACCGCGGCGGTTCAGCCGCGGTCAGAAGCGGCAAGTCGGCGGGCTCCCGCCGACTTACCGCTGATCGGGGGAATCCTTCATGGCGGACCCCCCCTACCGCCATCCTGTTCATGGCGGGAAAGCCGCCATGAACAGGATGGCGGTAGGGGGGGTCGCGGGGCCCCTGGGGGCCCCTGCCGTGCCCATGCCAATGGCATGGGCACGGCAGGGGCCCCCGTAAGAGGGCCCCGCAAAGTATTTCAGTGTCTGCCTTGCAGACACTGAAATACGCGACGGGTGCCACTGCACCCGTCGCACCTTCCCACTCCGCCGGCTCGATTACGAGCCGGCATCCTCGTGGGAAGGGAGTTTTTCCCTGGGCTGGCGGGCGGTCTCCAAAAGACCGCCCGCCAGCCCAGGGAAAAACTCATAATACCCTCCGCAGTCTTCTGACCGCGGAGCGGTATAATGGGGGCGGAATTCTGGCGGGCGGCCTCCGCCGCCCGCCAGAATCAGAATCACCCCCTTTATGTGTTAGATGGAGAGGAGATTAATTGTCTCCCAAATCACTTGTGTTTTATAGGTTGAGTGGCAAGCTGGTTCAGGCATGCCGATGTTAGGTCTCTAATGTTTCCGAAGACCATGGCTAGGTGAGTGTGGGGTGTTCTGTGGACGGTCCTGAAGATTATGTAGTTTTTTGACATTGACATTTGATGTTCCGTCTTTTATCGGCAGTCTTTGCAGGCCTTCAACACTGTGGGTAGGCAGTTGGAGTCGAGCAATTTGAGTAAGAGGTTTACATCTTAAGTCTGCGCTTATGTAGTTAACTAAGGGTTTATTTGATTTATTTGTTTATTTTTCTGATTTTATAAAGCATGGACGTGACCCACAGACATCAGAGCACTTTACGAGAGAACAGTTACAAAACCAATACAGCAGGGGTGCATTAGAGAAACAATTAGAAATAATTAAAACACAGGTAATCAATGGTAAGTTGGAGATAAACTAAACATGAGTACAGTTCTCAGTAAATCAAGGCAGGAAGACATTTGAGAACCAACATCGGGAAAATTAAAGCAAATGCTTGAGAGCAAATGGAAGAGAAAGTAATTTAACTCAAGTTTCTTGTAAAGGGAAGAGCTCTGAGATATCTTTTTGGAAGGCACCATGGTATGTGATCATACGGAGGGCCAGAGTAAGGGAGTTTCATATTCCGTGGCGCTTCCAGAGAATGACTGGTTCATGAATCACCCTTGTTTGAAGGTGCGGGCGCCAACAAAAAGCATTGTTCTTAAACCACATTTGTTGCCTGAGATTGAAATTTGTTTAGTTAGGTCTGCAGGTGAGGTGGAGTTCAGTGCATTTTATGCAGTTTTAAATTGGGCTCTCGTCTCTATAGGCAGCCACTGGGGGTATAGCAGGATAGGAGGGATGTGGTTACATTTCCTGTGACCGGTAACAAAGTAGGATGCAGCATGTAGAAGTGCTCCAAGCAGACCTACGTGAACTCTGGAGATCCCTGAGAGGAATTAGATTCAGCAGGGAAGTCTGGAAAGACCCATCACCTGTACAACGGATTTTCAGTCCTGTTTTGGGATGAGCTGCCTTACCTCCTAAAGCAGCCTTAGTCAGAAGTGGATGCTGTAGGCCATTGCTACAATATGACTCCGGTGATTGAATCGGCTGTCGAGATAGATTCTGAAAAATGGAGGGTTGGCACTCCAGGGCTGGGAGGAATTCCATCCAACCTTGTACAGATAAATTGGCTTTCTTTTGAAATACAAGAAGGAATTCTGCTTTTACAGGGTTTAGTGTGAGGTGGTGAGTTGAAATTCATGTTATAAACCTTATCGTGGTGTGGGATAAGAGGGTGATGCCTGTGCAAGTGATATTCAAGACGATTTGAGTATCCTCTGTGCATGTTTGAAAAAGGATCCCAGAGTTCCTAAGGGCGGCGCAGAGAGACCCAAGAGAGAGTTTTAATAGGGTTGGAAAGAGGATTGAGCCTTAGGGGACCATGTATTGCAGAGTAACTGGGTTTGAGACAGAGCTCTGCATTTTCACTACCTGAAAGTTGTAGATTAGATAGGAGGTGAACCAGTTAAGGACTAGACCTACAATTCCAATTTGATTCTTCAAGGTGTTATCACAGCATGGTGGTTAACTGTGTCAAATGCAGCTGAGAGATCAACAAGAAGAAATTAATTACTAGAGACCACAGTTGGGAGGCTACATAGCTTTCAATCACCTTACCCAATAATGAAAGAGTGGAGATGTTACAGAAGCTGTTAAGGTTATCAGAATCCAATTATTGTTTGTTTAGAAGAGGAGGGATTTGGCCAACTTTTAGACAGTATGAGAATGTTCTCTGTTTGACAGAGGAGTTGAACAGGATGGACCAAAAGGGGAGTAGCTTGATGGAGCCAGGCATGGCATTGCAAAGTTGGTTTGTGGCTTTCACCTTGGATTTGGTCAATAATAGTTCTGTCTCTGAACCCGAGTAGAAAGAGGATCATATCTGCTGTATTTTGCAGAATAAATTATCATCATCTTTATTGTCAAAGGTGACTGGCAGAAAGCTGTTTATGTCGTTGATGTTTTTTGTCAAAAACTCAACAAAATCATTATATAAAGCCTCAGAGGACTTGGGTGGGTTGATTACTTCAAATAGGAGTGTAGATCTGTTCTTAGCACTGCCCAGGAGCGATATACTATGTGATGACTTGGCTCTAAAGATGTGGTCTTTTTAGTTTTTTCTCATAGATCCCAAAGAGGAGGGTGATTATCTCCATTCTTTATCAAGTTTTCTGAGATGCTTCCTTTCTTCATAGAAATCTTTTGAGAACAAAGGTCGAGAAGGTTTGGTGCTGCTGCATTTACTCTTGAAGGATGCAAATTACTCTATCAAGGATTATTTGCAGTTAATAAATGTATGTGTAGCCTCCTTGAGGTTAAGGTAGGAACTATTGAGGTGAGATTTGGGTGAACCATGTTAGCAGGAGCTTCGATGTTGATGCTACTTGTGCCCCTAAACCAATTTTTCTCCTTCTTTGGTTGACCGTTGCTTTTAACATAGGTTAAAGTCACTGTGAATGTGGTTTGATGTGTAGCCTACTGAGATACGGTTAATGGCTGTTATGTTGGGAGCTTTGTTTATGAACAGATCCACAATGGAGCCCTTGCGGTGTGTGGGTTTGCTGCAGCGCCACAAAATCCTAGCTATTACTTTAACTGAATAGTGGATTTTGCGCTAGAGGTCAATGGATCGATGCGACAAACGATTGAGGGGTTGTCATCAATGAGTAATGTAATCATCAACAGTAAATAACATATTTAGAATTCTGAACCTTAGACAATAACCACACCAGTTTATGAAGAAGTGCTATAAAAGTATTTCCCTAGATTAACAATGCTAGTGTCACAAAGCTAACTCTCAAACATAAGTGATAAGCATATAGAATCAATAGTGGCTGATTAGAACGTCTTGTATATCTGAGTTTAATCAAAGCACTTAAGCAAATAATTTCCAGTATCATAACACTGATCAATCAATCAGAGTTGGTAATAGCGGTAAAGTATACATTAGTACAAACAATCAAAAAATGTCAATATGGATTCTGAACATTTGAAAGTTAATTCCCTCACTAACCACAAATTAGCATCAACATGTTGGACTTCATGTAAAAGAATTTAGAAACACAAATTTAGAAAAAACATACTATCTCAGTTATTATAAAAACGTAATTTTTAATATGCAGCATTTAAACTATATGTTGCAGCTGGTACCTGCAAAGCAAAAGAGACACATATAACAATACAATTTCATACATTACCCATAGGACAACACCATTTAGTCTACTTCAGCGAAAGGACACCATCAGGTATAGCTTCAGAAGATCGAGCCTTTCGACCGCTAAACCCACACTGCTGATTTTTCTTCTCTTCTAAACTCTGTCACAGAATCTGTCATAGAGTCTATCACCGAGTCTGATATAGAGTCTGCTATTGAGTTCTGATCTGACCCCAAACAAATCCTACCCAGCTTGTTATCCTAATCTTCAAAAATCTTATGATTGGTCAGTGCATGGGGTGGCTTCGATTCAACCAATAGTTTCTCTAATTGATAACCGAAAATGCTGTAACATCGACGTCAACCAGGACATTTTCACAACAGTAACTTTTCCTCTCCTGTCTCGTCTGCAGCCCTGTTGTTCCATCTCATCTAAACTGCTCTTCTCAGGAAGAAACTTCTTACAAAGTATCATCTACTTCCATCCCCGAGGAAGAAACCAGGTATTGGTGACAATTTCAAACAACAGAACATTCAACTTATACAAGAACTTATTAAACTTGGCCTTGTAAGACATAGTGCAGCAACCCACTAGGGGTAGCTGTGTACACATCTATTAAACTATTTAACACACACATTTATGTAAGCATCGAACCACGGAAAATAACAATACTTTAGTTAGAACTTTGCTTAGCTAAAGAACAGAAATGAATTATGGCAACCATTTTCAAAAGTCACCTGCTTTTGCATGTTAATTCGCTATACAGTTAATACAATAAAATTATTAATAAAACATATTAGAAAATTCACACTCTCACAGGTTCCTGGCAGTGTTGTCAGAGGTCACTGTTGCTGAGAAAGGAGTACAAGGTGTCCAGGTACTTTTATTGTTTTTGGTGTCCCCAGTGATGATTAAATTCACTAAGGAAGATGATGCTGTCAGAGCTGATTAACTGGGATGTGAAGAACGTCATGCGTTCTTCATCAAAAGTATAAGTTTAGCCTGCGGGTGATAAACCACGTACACCCTGAGGTTGGGGGCAGTGTGCTAGGAGATTTCCAGAGACATATGCTCAAAGGATTCAAAACGGTTTGGGGGAGGAGTCTGCATCTCAGCGAGTTTCTATGAATGACTGCTATGCCCCCCACCTTGTCTGTCTTCCCAGCCCTAGTGCAGAATTGAGTAGGGTGGGCGCAGTGAAGGGGGTAGAACATTGAGGCAGCATTGAGCCATTGAGCCAGGTTGCAGAGAGAAACATGTTGTCAAGGTTTAAATCCTTGATAGTTTCTGAAAACTCAAGGCAGTGTTTGACTGCTGAGCGGCAGCTATGAAGCATGTTACTGAAGGGAGATCTGGTGAATTTATGCTCAGGGTGCCCGCGGTGCAGTAGGGACTTGATAAGGTTTGAATGATTTCGAGTGAAAGAGATTGTGTGATTTTGGGTAGTTGTGTGGCGTGGGTCAGGGTGATGTGATGATGGTGGAAATGGGTAGGGAGTCTTGTATTTGGTTAGGTGGCTAAATGTCAGAGGGTTTGGTATTTTCATAGCTTTTAATGAGATTGTGTAGGCCTTTTTAATTGAGAGAAAAAAAAGCCTGTTTGCGTCTATGGAAGTAATTGCCCCTGGGGATACTGACTGGCTGTGATCTAGGGGAATGTTGTAGACAAAATGTATGAATTGTTAATGAGTTGCAAACAGGGAGAATGCTTGTGTGAGTATGTCAATTTTCTTTGAGAGACGTTATGCAGAGAACAAGAGTTCCGTGAAGGGGGGCATTTGAGTCTCAAGAGTGGCTTGTGTCGCGCTTTTGAAACAGGTCTCGCATAATGCTTTGATTCAGATGTGTCGATGCAGAGGAAACTGATGAAGGGGCAGTGAGGGTCCAAAAACAGTAGAAGGAGAAGAAAAACTGGAGATAAGATGGGAGTGGGTGGTTGCCAAAAAGAGTAGAGGGGATAACAAGTGCTGATATAGGTGGAAGATTATTATTTTCTTGCATGTATGTTAACTCGTCATTTGTTACCACGAGTCATTTTCATGATGCAAACTCTAGATCCTCTTTTACTATAACTTTACAAGGAGTTGTATCAGCAATGTAACAGTCGCAGAGGTAATAAATCAAATTGATTAGTTTAAAGTTTGTAACTGAAGAAGACCCAGTTCTAGTCTTAACAGGCAGTATGAAGTAGATGATCTTAAACTAAGACTATGTCATACAATTTTAAGGAATAGTGAATCCAGATTATAAATGATTTGTTTTCTAAAAATTATTGCACCATGTAGGAGAACAGAAAGTATTTTGGTAGTTAAAACCATGATTGCGGGGCCAATTGTCCTTCCTACATATTTTTTAATGGCTAAAGATGCTTCAATTAATCTTCTGGTTATCCTGTCCCTATGAGGAGCCCAATTTAGTTTTACATCACTTTCTATTCCAAGACATGGGTATTGTGACATTTGGCCTATATTTTTTTTATACGATGTCTAGACAAAGTTTATTGTTAACCCATTTAACTTGCTGCATTTGTGAATATTGTGTTAAAGACACCCAGGACCAAAATATGGAGACGATAAGTGTAAATAGATAAGTATAGATTTACTATTCCTAACTCCACATCTACATACCTTGAAAATATATATATGTGTGGAATTATATATAGTAAAAATTTGCTTATCTATAGAAATTTACTTTCACTATATTTTTGTCCACGATATTTTGTCTCTGATATTTTGTTTAAAAACACCCATTTTGACTTGGACCCACATTTTTGTATGAACCTCAATTATTAGACAGAGTAACCCACAGTCTATTCCCCATGTCTGCAATTTTGTCCATATAGTATTTCTGACTACTGCTTCAAAAGTGATAGAATGGTCAACAAAACATGCAAATAATTCATTGATAACTGCTTGGATCTATATTTTTAGCCAATTTTAATATATAGGATGTATCAAGGAGCCTTTAGAAGATGGCAAATCTTGGCCATAAGAGATGGTAATATTTAATAACCAAGAAAGAATAGCAGTGCAGTCTCTTTGTAGAAATCTTTATCACATCTATGGGAATACCGTTTAGGCCCAGTGCACGGGTTCCAGGATGCCTCTTATGAGCATTTCAACCGACTATGGGAAAGTGAAGATATTTTTCTTGCCCACTTACACCAACTGAACTCCAGCAAGTACTTGGGAATCCTCCTTAAAAGTTGGTGATGAAGCTTTCCAACTCGCATATGTAATTTGATGCTTGGAACCCTCTTTGGATTGCTGCTGACCATAACCTTTAATAGACCACAATCTACAGGTGTCTTTGTAATTGATTTCTAGTTGCGGTTCTAGCCTGGCATCTGATTGTCTCTTTAATGCTGTGCTGTGGGTTTTCCTATTGTAATTATATTCAATGACCCTTCTTTCATTTATATTCGCTTTTAGTTTTGGCATGACTCAGTTCGTTCTGGTACAATCTTCTTTCTTTGTAAATATGAGAATCAGTTGTGTCTACTGTAGGAAAGTACCATCTTGCCTGGCATGTTACCCCCATATTTCACTGTATAAATGTTGTTATAGTCTATGTGTCACTGGGACCCTGCCAGGCAGGGCCCCAGTGCTCATAAGTATGTGCCCTGTATGTGTTCCCTGTGTGATGCCTAACTGTCTCACTGAGGCTCTGCTAACCAGAACCTCAGTGGTTATGCTCTCTCTGCTTTCCAAATTTGTCACTAACAGGCTAGTGACCAATTTCACCAATTCACATTGGCATACTGGTACACCCATATAATTCCCTAGTATATGGTATTGAGGTACCCAGGGTATTGGGGTTCCAGGAGATCCCTATGGGCTGCAGCATTTCTTTTGCCACCAATAGGGAGCTCTGACAATTCTTACACAGGCCTGCCAGTGCAGCCTGAGTGAAATAACGTCCACGTTATTTCACAGCCATTTACCACTGCACTTAAGTAACTTATAAGTCACCTATATGTCTAACCTTCACCTGGTGAATGTTGGGTGCAAAGTTACTTAGTGTGTGGGCACCCTGGCACTAGCCAAGGTGCCCCCACATCGTTCAGGGCAAATTCCCCGGACTTTGTGAGTGCGGGGACACCATTACATGCGTGCACTGTACATAGGTCACTACCTATGTACAGCGTCACAATGGTAACTCCGAACATGGCCATGTAACATGTCTAAGATCATGGAATTTTCACTCCAATGCCATTCTGGCATTGCGGAGACAATTCCATGATCCCCCGGGTCTCTAGCACAGAACCCTGGGACTGCCAAACTGCCTTTCCGGGGTCTCCACTGCAGCTGCTACCAACCCCTCAGACAGGTTTCTGCCCTCCTGGGGTCCAGGCAGCCCTGGCCCAGGAAGGCAGAACAAAGGACTTCCTCTGAGAGAGGGTGTAACACCCTCTCCCTTTGGAAATAGGTGTGAAGGCTGGGGAGGAGTAGCCTCCCCCAGCCTCTGGAAATGCTTTGATGGGCACAGATGGTGCCCATCTCTGCATAAGCCAGTCTACACCGGTTCAGGGATCCCCCAGCCCTGCTCTGGCGCAAAACTGGACAAAGGAAAGGGGAGTGACCACTCCCCTGGCCAGCTCCTCCAGTGTGTCCTAGACCTCTGCCATCTTGGAAACAGAGGTGTTTGTGGCACACTGGACTGCTCTGAGTGGCCAGTGCCAGCAGGTGATGTCAGAGGCTCCATCTGATAGGCTCTTACCTCTCTTGGTAGCCAATCCTCCTTCCTAGGTAGCCAAACCTCCTTTTCTGGCTATTTAGGGACTCTGCTTTGGGGAATTCTTTAGATAACGAATGCAAGAGCTCACCAGAGTTCCTCTGCATCTCCCTCTTCACCTTCTGCCAAAGGATCGACCGCTGACTGCTCAGGACGCCTACAAAACCGCAACAAAGTAGCAAGACGACTACTAGCAACCTTGTATTGCTTCATCCCGCCGTCTTTCTCGACTGTTTCCAGGTGGTGCATGGTCTGGGGGTAGCCTGCCTCCTCACTGCACCAGGAGCTCTGAAGAAATCTCCCGTGGGTTGACGGAATCTTCCCCCTGCAACCGCAGGCAACAAAAGACTGCATCACCGGTCCTCTGGGTCCCCTCTCAGCACGACGAGCGTGGTCCCTGGAACTCAGCAACTCTGTCCAAGTGACTCTCACAGTCCAGTGACTCTTCAGTCCAAGTTTGGTGGAGGTAAGTCCTTGCCTCCCCACGCTAGACTGCATTGCTGGGTACTGCGTGATTTGCAGCTGCTCTGGCTCCTGTGCACTCTTCCAGGATTTCCTTCGTGCACAGCCAAGCCTGGGTTCCCGACACTGTAACCTGCAGTGCACAACCTTCTGAGTTGTCACCTGGCGTTGTGGGACTCCCTTTTGTGACTTCGGGTGGACTCCGGTTCACTTTTCTTCTAAGTGCCTGTTCAGGTACTTCTGTGGGTGCTGCCTGCTTCTTTAAGGGCTCCCTGACTTGCTGGGCGTCCCCTCTGTCTCCTCATCCAAGTGGCGACATCCTGGTCCCTCCTGGGCCACAGCAGCATCCAAAAACCCTAACGCGACCCTTGCAGCTAGCAAGGCTTGTTTGTGGTCTTTCTGCGTGGGAACACCTCTGCAAGCTTCTTCACGACGTGGGACATCCTTCCTCCAAAGGGAAAGTTTCTAGTCCTCTTCGTTCTTGCAGAACACCAAGCTTCTTCCACCCGATGGCAGCTTCCTTGCACCCTCAGCTGGCATTTCCTGGGCTCCCGCCCACTCTCAACACTGTTGCGACTATTGGACTTGGTCCCCTTGTCTTACAGGTACTCAGGTCCGGAAATCCACTGTTGTTGCATTGCTGGTGTTTGTTCTTCCTGCAGAATCCCCCTATCACGACTTCTGTACTCTCTGGGGGTAGTAGGTGCACTTTACACCTACCTTTCAGGTTCTTGGGGTGGGCTATTTTTCTAACTCTCACTGTTTTCTTACAGTCCCAGCGACCCTCTACAAGCTCACATAGGTTTGGGGTCCATTTGTGGTTCGCATTCCACTTTTGGAGTATATGGTTATGTTGCCCCTATTCCTATGTGCTCCCATTGCAATCTACTGTAACTTTACATTGCTTGCATTACTTCCTTTTGCTATAACCTGCATAATTATGGTTTGTGTACATATATCTTGTGTATATTTCTCATCCTCATACCGAGGGTACTCACTGAGATACTTTTGGCATATTGTCATAAAAATAAAGTACCTTTATTTTTAGTATATCTGTGTATTGTGTTTTCTTATGATATTGTGCATATGACACCAGTGGTATAGTAGGAGCTTTGCAGGTCTCCTAGTTCAGCCTAAGCTGCTTTGCCACAGCTACCTTCTATCAGCCTAAGCTGCTAGAAACACCTCTTCTACACTAATAAGGGATAACTGGACCTGGCACAAGGTGTAAGTACCTCTGGTACCCACTACAAGCCAGGCCAGCCTCCTACATCTACCTTCTGTATCCTTTTACATGTAGGTGTACAGAAGAAGATAAAATGTTAAAGATATGATCTCAGGATGGTTAGCCATTAAACTCCTCAGATTGACGAACCTGAGATCCTGGGTCTGGCTGGAACGATGAACGATGCCTGATCTCCAGTATCCAACTCCACTCTCTAGAGCAAGCATTTAATCTGAGAAAACCCCAAGGGGAAATCGAGAAATGGGGTGAAAGAGAAGATATGACACACATTGCTTTGCCTGGTGATGCCCCTCGCTGCTTTTAATGTGCTGCCTCTTTTGCTTTCGGTAAATTCTCTTGGCGTATCACTGCAAGGATAAAAGACATTATTTAGAACACCTCCCCACCAGTTGATGCTCAAACCCCTTTGTGGCCTCCCTTGGGTGGCAACCCTCCCCCACACACCTTTTTTTCCTTCAAGTTGTCTTAGCTGTTGGTCATCGTATGTTTGTCCACCTTCAAAGGTTTTTCGACTGTAGATCTGAACTCTGGGCTTGGAGTTTGAGAGTTTGCCCAAAAGTGCCTTACTCTCTGAGCCCCTCCAATTGCGCTAACAAGTTCTTTGCTTTATCTGGGTGCTAGTCACAGCGACCTTATCAAACAGTGATGTGTAGCTTCACAAAATGTCTCACAGATGTTCTCTTAAATCAGATATTAGTCTCTCCTATTTGTAATTAAGCAAGAAGTTATGCATGCATATGGTAGCTTAGGATGAATTGTACTCATCTGAGTCTTTTATTTTACAGGTTTCATAGTGCCAGAATCAGTGAAGACTGGGGATGATGAAATGCTGTCCTCTGGGATGACTGGACAATCAAGAATGAAGTTGTTCCAGGAAGCTGGACCGAATTGTGCAGGAAAGTCTGATAACTGAACCAGTACTGGATTCTGCTGTGTTCTCAACTGTCAAGCAGGGTGTGGTAGACGGCATGCCTTTTATAGGCTCTGGATTCAAAATGACCGGCAAGAAGATTCCAGATGGTTCCAGAAGGTTCTGGATTCAAAATGGGTGCCAAGAAGATTCCAAAAAGTTCCAGAAGTTTCCTTATTCAAAAATTGCTGCAAGATGGTTCAAGATCAACGTAGGTACTCTAGTGCAAGTGGGACAAATTGGATTGGTGGTGAGTTCTGTAGACAGATGACCCTTTAAACACCTGGGCCCATATTTATAAAACAATTTGCGCCGCATTTGCGTCGTTTTTTGATGCAAAATCGGCGCAAACATACAAAATACAATTGTATTTTGTAAGTTTGCGCTGCTTTTGCGTCAAAAAATGACGCAAATGTGGCACTAAAAAACTATAAATATGGGCCTTGATAACCAAATTGCTGTGATGTTAGGCATGGGTGTTATGTGTACCTCGAGCTACACATGTGACTACTGTGTTCCTGATTGCACCAGCTGGTGGTAACACTACCCCTCTGTACTGTACAATGTTTCAGGGACCCCCAAGTGATCTTGTGGAGATAGTGGTGACTAAGGGCAGAGCACATTCGGGGGGCACTGGGTGGTCATTACAGATACTTCTTAACATATTTTCCGAGATGTAGATTCAGATCTAAGTCTCATTAAAGTCAGACGCCATTGAAGTTTAAAAAAATTAGGAACTACAAAATGTAGCGCTTTGTAGCAGTAACCGTTCCACTGCCGTACCGTGTCATCGGAATAGTCACTCATCTTGTTTTCAGCTGTGCTATTTGTCTGTCTGTTCCCTAATTTGAACGTTCAATTTTGGCATTTTGGGATCAGGGAAAAGAGGTGATGTGGCCAAGTGGGTGCCACTGTATTTCTGATGTCAGTTGCATGGAGAAGCTGTGGAACTAGCAGACAAGGAGCACAAAATAAGTCCCTTAAGAGTCTTGTCCCTGCCATGTTGGATGGGATATGCTGTTGAAGTGATTGCATGAGTCATAACAAGGATGCCTCAAGAAAATATGGTGAGTTTTGTACTTCTTTGCGATGGTCAAACTGCCCCACATTTGCCTAAGTTCATGGGTGTAATTAATCGTTTTCCCAGCATTAATTTAAAAGTTCAGTGCCCTCTCTTTTGGTGATGGCCTCTTTGTATGCAACACAATGAAAATGAATTATTTCTATATTTCCATAATTTCAAAATGTTTCTGGAATACACTGATCCATGAAGCTAAATGACATTAATTGAAGGAAGGTTTCTGGGTTGGAGAACTATGACTGCATGTGAATTAAGTTTGCTTTTTTACAAAATGCACTGACTTAAGTTAAACAGTCTGTGGGCAAATTTGAGAGAGTATCACAGCTCTGAGAATAAGTCCATATAATAAAAAGTTCCATTGCCACTACTGTATTTCCTAACCCAAGAATACCAACCGATGTCAGCTGTTACTTCGCAGGCCATTACACTGGGAGTCATTACATTGTGGTCCCTACATCAGGAGTGCAATTACTTTACAACACAATTTTACCTTCAGTAGTGCATTTACATCGTTTGATTTTACATTTGAAGACTCTTTACTTTCGCAAGTAGGTAGGTAACTAATTTCTGAACCTATTATGATTTAAGTTATGTTCATATTTTTAATCTATCCACCTATCTGTCTATCTAGCTATCTATCTATCTATCTGTCTATCTTGCTATCTTTATAGATGACTGTTCGAAAATGATACATAGTGGACATTGTTATTTTTATGATCCCTGACATTAGATGTTCATGTAATTTTGGATATCACTGATACGTAAGTACAAGAATGGGCACAGTTTTACTGTAAATTTGGGATCTTTTGTTTCAGTTGGTACCTAGACATGAGCATTTTCAATTGTAAAAGTTGTTGATATTGAACTTACTACTTAAGTATGCCAGTGCAATCTTTAATTGTACTCGAGAGGGAATTGAAAGGTAAACTGGCTTAATGTTTTGGCATGAGTTTGTTTTGTAAAATATGACACAAAATACAGAATATAAGAAGGTTCATTGGGAGTGACTAGGTATCAGTAAGTTGGCTCCCAGCTCCTCCCAGACACAATTAAGAGGATAACTGAACAAATGCATACTAGTTGAAGATTTTAAAACAAATTAGAACATTCTAAATTGGGAGCTCCATTGAAAACAATGGAGTACTCCAGGCTTCAAATGGCCAATAGAAGCCGAAGCTCCAACATGCCAATGTTTTTGTTCACAGTTGTTGCTGTGAACAAAGGCCTCACGGAGCCGGGGGGATTTAAATCCCTTCGGGCTTTGTGAGGCCTTTGTTTTATTTATTAGAACATTCTACTCTCTAGTGAGAGAATGTTCTAATAGCCTTATAGCCCTCTGTAGCTAGGCTATACCGGCATTAAAGTCCTGATCCCTTGTTTAACACTGGAGCAGGCCTTTAATGGCCGATATAGCTGGCTAGGGTGGGCTATAGGGCTATATTACTAAGATTCAAATTAAGCAGTGATCGATTTTGATCTTTTAGAACCATAATTTGGATCAATGACTCAAGATTATTTACATTATCGGCACCAAATTATCAAATCAGAAAAGCAACCAGGTGTGTTACACTGCAGCGCCAATAGTAAATAGAATACATTTACATAGGGTGTTAAGCTGTTCTTGAAATTGAAATAGCTAAAACTAATGACAGCTAGGATGTGGATTACATCAGAGTCATTTGGTTCATTTTCATCAGGATTTATTGTGGCTACATAAGACCCAAATAGGATTTGTATGATCAGACATTGTGGAAAGAATTGACAAAATGTTATTCCAATATAGCATATCGAATTTAAAATATAAAGGATTCAAAACATTGAAATAATGAAATACTGAAGTTAATGAATATGAATAAATGCCATAACAACAATTAGGAATCTAGGAATCTATTATTATATTAACATTTGTTAACTGTTACTCTTTTAGGGGTACAGATCAACTCGTAACATATGTTACAGGTAAGATGTAATGTGAGTTTGTATTAATGATTTCAAGCCTAGGTGGATGATGATTAAGTTTGATAATCTTGATTACTTATTTTCTCTATAATGTTTGATAGATTCAAAAAATGATTGCATTAATTACTCTGAGATTCTGTACCTGATGATTGGTAATGATTTCTCATGATTCTAAAGAGTGTTATGATATATACTGTTTTTATGTTGATTGACAGCTGAGAAAAAAGTGATTGTATCTCAAAAAAGGTGTGAATAAATTATAATATCTGAACCTGCCTCTTCAGAACTGGATGTTTAACGGTAAAAATTAAAGAGAATTTTGCTTGAAGATAAGACTCATTTGCTATATTTGTATTCTGTCAGAGACCTACATTGATTCAATCTTTATATGTTTATATGTTAGAAGTATCACTGGCAGAAATATATCTGTCTATCTTTCTATCTATCTATCTATCTGTCTATCTATCTATCTATCTATCTATCTATCTATCTATCTATCTAGCTATATATAGTCAATTAAAAAAAACAAAGGTTTAAGGGAAGTTATAGTTAGGCTCACATTTTAAATGGACAAAACCATAGAAATTCACCTGTTATAGTTAGAGCTATTTCAAGTAACTGTAACTTGTGCCCCAAGGTAACTATAACTTGCGCCCCCGCCATGCACAGTTATGTGATCAATAACTTTACTGCTGATGTTACAGTGGCATTATCAATGATGTTATCAGAGATGGCATGGGTGCTGTAATTTGTGGGGTAATAAGCAGGGCATGGTGAGGGCGCAAGTTATAGCTACCTTTGTAAGTGAGCTTTAGTTACTCGAAATAACTCTAACTATACCAGATGAATTTGTGTGGTTTTGTTCATTTAAAATGTGAGCCTACCTATAACGTCCCTGAAACCTTTGGTTTTTTAATTGAATGTATATTTTTTTTAATTCTATTTCCTAGCTATAAAGTCCCTGTAACCTTTGTTTTTTCAATGAATTTCTAGATTTTTTAAAAACTTAAAGTAATTTTCATTACTATACATTATTCCAACCACCACCATGCACAGCCTTTGGCTGAGTGCAGAGGTGGTTGGCTGCAAGACCTGGCCTGCAGCCAGGCCCTGCGATCAGCCCCTATAAGCACCCAACCTTCCGCTGTGCATGGCCTTTGGCTGTGTGCAGTGGGGTTGGCCTGTGGCAAGGCCCTGTATCCAAAACCCTATAACCACCAAACCCATGCTGTGTACAGCCTTCGGCTGTGTGCAGCAGAGGTTGGCTGCAGAGCCTGTCCTATAGCCTGGACCTGCTACCAACCTCTGTAACCACCCAATCAAGTGCTGTGCTCATCGTTCAGTCGTGCTCAGCATTGGGTTGCCTGCAACACCTGGCCTGCAGCCAGGCCCTGCAGCCAACCCCTATAACCACCCAACCCCCATGCTGCTCACAGCCATTGGCCATGCACAGCGGGTTTGGCCGCAAGACCTTACCTGTGGCCAGGCCCTGCAGCCAACCCCTATAATCACCCAATCCTGTGCTGCGCACAGCCTTTGGCCATGTGCAGTGGGGGTTAGCTGCCATGCCTGGCCAGCCGATCCCCTCCCAGGCCAATTTCAGCCCCGGGTACCCCATCCCCCAGGGCCCGGCCTAATTACTGAATTCTGTTTTTTGGGGAGAGGCAGGTCCCTCTCTGTGAGAGCATTGTTTCCTCTGTTTCCCTTCCTGCATCTCCGTGGGCAGGGAAACAGAGGAAACCTGAGCTCACAGTGAGGGAGAGCAGTTTGACAGCTCTCCCTGAGTGTGAGTGGAGCGTTTGCTCTGACTTGGAGGGAGCTGCCAAATCTCCCACCAAGTCAAGCAAACAGTTATGTCCCAGGGGCTCCTCAAGGGGGGCCATGCGGCCCCTCTCCAATTAAAAAAATCCCAGGGAGATGGTGGTCCCCAGGGCCTGGGGGTCTGAAATGGACTCCCTATTGTAAAAAATGTGTCCCAGGGAGGTGGCGGTCCCTGCTGCTGTGGGAGGGCCACACGGCCCCACCGCATACCATATTACATTTGCCCCAGGGAAGTGGCAATTCCAGGGGTTGCAGGGCTGCGCTGCCCTGCCATATACCATTTTACATTTTTTCCCAGAGAGGTGGTGGTCCCTAGTGCTGTGGGGGGGCTGCGTGGCCCCACTACAAACCATATTACATTGGCCATGGGGAGGTGGTGGTCCCCGGGGTGCATGGCCCAGCCACATACCATATTACATTTGCCCCTTGGAGGTGGCGGTCCCTGGGGCTGTGTGGCGGCTGCACAGCCCCCCGCATACCATATTACATTTGCCCCTGAGAGGTGGCAGTTCCTGAGGCTGCAGCGGGCCACACGGCCCCCTCGCACACCATATTATATTGGCCACATACAAGTGGTGGCCATAGGGCTGTGGGGGGGGCACGGCCCCCTCGCACAAAACAAAATAATTTGCAAACATCTAAATCTTCGCCCCAGGGAGGTGGTGGTCCCAGGAGGGGGGCCCCGTGTGCCCCCTTCTTATTTTTCGCATGCCCCCGGGAACTTGGCGCAACCGGGAGCTTCATGAAAAGGGCAGGAAACTGCCCATTTAAGAAAAATAAAATATAAAAATAAAACCTGAAAACTCCACTGATCTGGATCTGCAGCTTTTTCCAAAGTTTTTTTTTTTTAAACTGCTTCTAAGCTCTGCCGGGGTCCCTCTGGGATCCCATCGCCAGAGCTAAGGGGTCAGGGTGTCCCTACCCTTTTTTTAAAAACTTTTTTTATAGGACTCAACTGAAGCCGAGTCCCAAGATGGCTGCCAACACTTCCTGGTTGAAGTGTTGACAGCCAATCAGATATCTGCACGGCGACAGTCGGATCTGCGGAGTATCTGCGCCCCTAAATATTTATATTTTTTAAACTCTCATTTCTACAAATCTACTCAACGGATTTATACCAAATCACAAAAAGTATGCTTTCAGGACCAAGATCTAACTTTCTGCCAAATTTGGTGTATTTCTGTTCAGCGGTTCCGGCTGTAGTCATGTTCAATTTTTTTAAAATCCCATTGACATAGAATGTGGAAAAAGTGTTTTGGACCCCTCGCTTGACAGATCACCCCAAAACTTTCTAGAAAGCACCTGAACTGACCAAAGTATACTTTCTGAAAATTTCATGAAGATTCGTCAAGCGGCGCCAATGTTATTGGCAAAACAAAAATGCTCTGTTTATGGCAAAAAAAAGTCCTAACTATAACTACGTAGCTGCGACCCCCACTAGGTAACTAATATACATACATATATATATATATATATCTATATATGTATATGTATATATATATATATATCTATATACTTATATATATATCTATATATAAACATATATAAATATATATATATATATATATATATATATCCAAAAACAAACAGTTGCAAGCAACTTCACCACCGCACTCCAGGAGGAAATTATTTATTTTTATTGCAGATCAAGACCAGTAGGTCAAAACGTGTCATTGGTGAAGGATGGTGATTTAATCCTGACTGCAATAAAAATAAATAATTTCCTCCTGGAGTGCGGTGGTGACGTTGCTTGCAACTGTTTGTTTTTGGATTCATGAGAGGAAATGGTCCATTCCTCAAACCTGCACCAAAATGAAAGAGCGCGCCAGAAGGAGGACCTGTTTGTTTTCTCATATATATATATATATATTTATTTATATATATATATAAAATATATATTCATAATATATATTCATATATATATATATATATATATATATATATATATATATATATAAAAATATATATTCATAATATATATTCATATATATATATATATATATATATATATATGTATATATATATATATATATATTTATATATATATTCAGCATTAAAGCTGGGAGTGCCACACTTCTTTAATTCAAAGGGAGACTTTTTTTGGATTTCAAGGGGTGTTGGTCATCACGCCCGAACGTGCACCGGTGGCGTTCAGGCTGCCCACCATCAGTGGCAACTTTGCTGTGGAAAAATATATATATGCAATGAGTAAGTGTGTCGCGTCTGACACAAGAAGAGCCCGCACTCCGAGATGTGTAAACCACTTACGTTTATTTGTTAGAATAACCTTAATTGGTTTACACATCACGGAGTGCGGGCTCTTGTGTTGGATGCGAAACACTTCCTCATTGCATATTGAGCAGGTCCTGTGCCTGCTGCCGAGCACTAATAGGTGGGTGATGTCTAATGAGCTGCAGGACAACGACCTGTGGATATATATATGTATGTACCTATATATATATATATATATATATATATATATATATATATATATATATATATATGTATATATATATTTAAAGTGAGGTTATTGTTAGGTGAAGATTTTAGTTAAAAAATGCAGTTTTAAGCATACAAAATTATTGAAACTCACCAGTTATAGTTAGCTCAAGTAACTATAACTTAAACCCTAAGGAAACTATAGCTCACACCCCCCCGCTCCCCCGCTGTGCACAGTTTTCTCATCAGTAATTTCATTGCATTTGTTGCAGTGATATAATCAATGATGTCATAGAGGATGTTATGTCTGATGTAATATGTGGGGTAAGTAGCAGTGCATGGCAAGGGTGCAAGTTATTGCTACCTTAGGGCACAAACAACATGAAGAAGGGAACAGTAGCAACAGGAGGAGGGCGGGCTGAAGGAGAGGGACTGCAGACACATGCACTCTCTAAGAGCGGATGCAAAATGTAAAAAAGTACCTGGAAGAGCACGTGACCAGTAGAAGGATACTGACAGCAGAATGGAAGCTGTACTTGATCAACACTCCACGGCAGAGACATGCACACACAGCCCCAGTCTGCCTGTGCCTCATCTAACCACCCCTTGCTCTCCCTCCTCCTGGTGCCTGTGCGTCAAGTTCCCTCTCTCTTCCCTTGCACCTCCCTGGTGTTGCCTGCCC
Source organism: Pleurodeles waltl (assembly GCF_031143425.1). Lineage (NCBI taxonomy): Eukaryota > Metazoa > Chordata > Amphibia > Caudata > Salamandridae > Pleurodeles > Pleurodeles waltl. Next base: position 1,155,983,979 of record NC_090448.1, read on the forward strand.
ACTCTGTTCTTACACATATTGCACAGTAGCACTGTCTGTCTTGCAAAATTGCTTAAATAAAACATAAATGCTGTGATGTGGCCAATGCTGCCTGTATCATAGTTCTTTCTTTCGTTACTTTAAGGCATTATGCACAGCAGTCCATGCTGCTGTGCAACATGTCTAAAAAAACATTGACAAAGCCAATAGATGTCGCACAGGTGAAATCTATTGGCTTTGCTAATGCTTGCTCTTCTGTTCCTGCTAATACCTTTGTGATCTCATAGGCCAAGGGTCACAAAGGGAGTGGCAAGGGTCTCATGGAGCAAGCTAGGGGTTGCAGATGTGACATCCTGGTCACCCATAAGCCCTTGTCTGATATAGTCTGTAGGGTCCAATCAGAAGAGACATAAGCGGCTGCTACACCAAGAATAGCAGCTGATAAATTCTTGCTTCCCCACTTCGTGGTCAACGATGCTTGTGAATTTCTTTAAAGTTCTGAATGAATGTTTTAAGTTGCGAGCCATCGAACTTGGCAAACTTTTTTGCCCTGTCTCTTCTACAGGATCACCTTCTCGCTGAAGAGTGGATAGGCAAGGGGGCCTTTTTGTTTCCGATGCTGCCTTTAGAAGCCCTGGATGTCAGAGCTACCAGAGGGTACCTGAGGCGGTAAGGACTATGAGCTGGAGAATCAAAGCAGCCCCGCCAAAAATGCTCAGACCAGCCCCACTCCCATCATCTTGCCCGCGGTGTGCAGAGAGAGCAGTGGCGGACGGTATATTTAGGAGGGAGGGGGGCGGGCAGCACAATCACACTCATTCATTCACACATACACGCAGGCACATCCATTCACAACACTCATCAACATTCAAACATACAAGCACGCACCAAACATTCATTTAAAAAACACACACACACTTACCTTCACACACACACACTTACCTTCAGCCTCGGAGATCCTAGGAGGGTTGGGACTGCTGCCTTCTCTCACTGGCTGACCTTAGGTGAGTGAAGGCAGTGAGGGAAGGCAGCAGTCCAACTTTCATCACAGATTGGGATGGGGTCAGTGAGACTACTGACCCCTCCCCACTCTGTGACGAGATGTCACTGATTGACACTCGCCCCTGGGCGCTTCAGGGCTTAAACCTGAAGTGCCCAGGTCGAAGTCAATGGGTGACGCTTCCCCTCGTCATCGACGGGAAGGGCCTCGAGGCACCTTTGCTGAGCTGAGGAGGTCACGCCCATAGGAGCTGAGACCTCTTCAGCCCAGCAAAGTTCAGCTCTGACTGCCAGGAGTCTGCGCAAATCGCGCATGTCTCACTCCTGGCTGCCTGAGCTGAACATGAAGAGTGTCTGTCAGGCTGACCTTTGCTCAACCTGACAGGCACTCTTGATGAGAGGCAAAAGGTGGGGGGGGGCCGTGGCTGTCCATCCTAAAGGACGGACTGCAGCTGAGAGAGATGTGGGTGGTGGCAGGTTGGGGGTGCAGGGTGGGAGGTTAAGCCATAGCTAATTTTATATGTGTGGTCTTGAAAATGTGTGTGTGGGTATATATATATATATATATATATATATATATATATATATATATATATATATATATATATATATATATATATATATACGTCCATCATCCTTTTGTGTTGCTATAGTTGCCCCAAGTGGGAAGTGTATGCCCAGACGTGGGTCCCTTGATCACTGTGCCACTGGAATCAAGCTAGCCTGGCTGAAGAAGGGTGATACCCTGAAACCGGTCCCAGGATGCTTGTTTCCGGTCCAGGGAGGACCTGGCCTGGCAGTTCGGGCTGGACTGTTCCCATGAGGAACAGGGTCAAGACTGATTTGCATATGCTGGGTCCAAACTGGGGTGGCATGGTGAGCAAAAGAACAATGGATTAAACCCAGATCTGTGACTGGGGGTGAGTGTTTGCATTGTGAGCACTCCGTCCATCATCATTTTGTGTTGTTATAGTTGCCCCAAGTGGGAAGGGTATGCCCAGACGTGGGTCCCTTTCTCACTGTGCCACTGGAATCAAGCTAGCCTGGCTGAAGAAGGGTGATACCCTGAAACCGGTCCCAGGATGCTTGTTTCCGGTCCAGGGAGGACCTGGCCTGGCAGTTCGGGCTGGACTTTTCCCATGAGGAACAGGGTCAAGACTGATTTGCATATGACTGGGTCCAAACTGGGGTGGCAGGGTGAGCAAAAGAACGATGGATTAAACCCAGATCTGTGACTGGGGGTGAGTGTTTGCATTGTCAGCACTCTGTCCATCATCCTTTTGTGTTGCTATAGTTGCCCCAAGTGGGAAGGGTATGCCAAGACGTGGGTCTCTTGCTCACTGTGCCACTGGAATCAAGCTAGCCTGGCTGAAGAAGGGTGATACCCTGAAACCGGTCCCGAGATGCTTGTTTCCGGTCCAGGGAGGACCTGGCCTGGCAGGTCGGACTGGACTGTTCCCATGAGGAACAGGGTCAAGACTGATTTGCAAATGGCTGGGTCCAAACTGGGGTGGCATGGTGAGCAAAAGAACGATGGATTAAACCCAGATCTGTGACTTGGGGTGAGTGTTTGCATTGTCAGCACTCCGTCCATCATACTTTTGTGTTGCTATAGTTGCACCAAGTGGGAAGGGTATGCCCAGACGTGGGTCCCTTGCTCACTGTGCCACTGGAATCAAGCTAGCCTGGCTGAAGAAGGGTGATACCCTGAAACCGGTCCCAGGATGCTTGTTTCTGGTCCAGGGAGGACCTGGCCTTGCAGGTCGGACTGGACTGTTCCCATGAGGAACAGGGTCAAGACTGATTTGCATATGGCTGGGTCCAAACTGGGGTGGCATGGTGAGCAAAAGAACGATGGATTAAACCCAGATCTGTGACTGGGGGTGAGTGTTTGCATTGTCACCCAGATCTGTGACTGGGGGTGAGTGTTTGCATTGTCAGCACTCCTTCCATCATCCTTTTGTGTTGCTATAGTTGCCCCAAGTGGGAAGGGTATGCCCAGACGTGGGTCCCTTGCTCACTGTGCTACTGGAATCAAGCTAGCCTGGCTGAAGAAGGGTGATACCCTGAAACCAGTCCCAGGATGCTTGTTTCCGGTCCAGGGAGGACCTGGCCTGGCAGTTCGGGCTGGACTGTTCCCATGAGGAACAGGGTCAAGACTGATTTGCATATGGCTGGGTCCAAACTGGGGTGGCATGGTGAGCAAAAGAACGATGGATTAAACCCAGATCTGTGACTGGGGGTGAGTGTTTGCATTGTCAGCACTCCGTCCATCATCCTTTTGTGTTGCTATAGTTGCCCCAAGTGGGAAGGGTATGCCCAGACGTGGGTCTCTTGCTCACTGTGCCACTGGAATCAAGCTAGCCTGGCTGAAGAAGGGTGATACCCTGAAACCGGTCCCGGGATGCTTGTTTCCGGTCCAGGGAGGACCTGTCCTGGCAGGTCGGACTGGACTGTTCCCATGAGGAACAGGGTCAAGACTGATTTGCATATGGCTGGGTCCAAACTGGGGTGGCATGGTGAGCAAAAGAACAATGGATTAAACCCAGATCTGTGACTGGGGGTGAGTGTTTGCATTGTCAGCACTCCGTCCATCATCCTTTTGTGTTGCTATGGTTACCCTGAAACCGGTCCCAGGATGCTTGTTTCCGGTCCAGGGAGGACCTGGCCTGGCAGTTCGGGCTGGACTGTTCCCATGAGGAACAGGGTCAAGACTTATTTGCATATGGCTGGGTCCAAACTGGGGTGGCATGGTGAGCAAAAAAACGGATTAAACCCAGATCTGTGACTGGGGGTGAGTGTTTGCATTGTCAGCACTACGTCCATCATCCGTTTGTGTTGCTATAGTTGCACCAAGTGGGAAGGGTATGCCCAGACGTGTGTCCCTTGCTCACTGTGCCACTGGAATCAAGCTAGCCTGGCTAAAGAAGGGTGTTACTGTGAAACCGGTCCCAGGATGCTTGTTTCCGGTCCAGGGAGGACCTGGCCTGGCAGTTCGGGCTGGACTGTTCCCATGAGGAACAGGATCAAGACTGATTTGCATATGGCTGGGTCCAAACTGGGGTGGCATGGTGATCAAAAGAACAATGGATTTAACCCAGATCTGTGACTGGGGGTGAGTGTTTGCATTGTCAGCACTCCGTCCATCATCCTTTTGTGTTGCTATAGTTTCCCCAAGTGGGAAGGGTATGCCCAGACGTGGGTCCCTTTCTCACTGTGCCACTGGAATCAAGCTAGCCTGGTTGAAGAAGGGTGATACCCTGAAACCGGTCCCAGGATGCTTGTTTCCGGTCCAGGGAGGACCTGGCCTGGCAGTTCGGGCTGGACTGTTCCCATGAGGAACAGGGTCAAGACTGATTTGCATATGGCTGGGTCCAAACTGGGGTGGCATGGTGAGCAAAAGAACGATGGATTAAACCCATTGAGTGTTTGCATTGTCAGCACTCCGTCCATCATCCTTTTGTGTTGCTATAGTTGCCCCAAGTGGGAAGGGTATGCCCAAACGTGGGTCTCTTGCTCACTGTGCCACTGGAATCAAGCTAGCCTGGCCGAAGAAGGGTGATACCCTGAAACCGGTCCCGGGATGCTTGTTTCCGGTCCAGGGAGGACCTGTCCTGGCGGGTCGGACTGGACTGTTCCCATGAGGAACAGGGTCAAGACTGATTTGCATATGGCTGGGTCCAAACTGGGGTGGCATGGTGAGCAAAAAAACGATGGATTAAACCCAGATCTGTGACTGGGAGTGAGTGTTTGCATTGTCAGCACTACGTCCATCATCCGTTTGTGTTGCTATAGTTGCACCAAGTGGGAAGGGTATGCCCAGACGTGTGTCCCTTGCTCACTGTGCCACTGGAATCAAGCTAGCCTGGCTAAAGAAGGGTGTTACTGTGAAACCGGTCCCAGGATGCTTGTTTCCGGGCCAGGGAGGACCTGTCCTGGCAGGTCGGACTGGACTGTTCCCATTAGGAACAGGGTCAAGACTGATTTGCATATGGCTGGGTCCAAACTGGGGTGGCATGGTGATCAAAAGAACAATGGATTTAACCCAGATCTGTGACTGGGGGTGAGTGTTTGCATTGTCAGCACTCCGTCCATCATCCTTTTGTGTTGTTATAGTTTCCCCAAGTGGGAAGGGTATGCCCAGACGTGGGTCCCTTTCTCACTGTGCCACTGGAATCAAGCTAGCCTGGTTGAAGAAGGGTGATACCCTGAAACCGGTCCCAGGATGCTTGTTTCCGGTCCAGGGAGGACCTGGCCTGGCAGTTCGGGCTGGACTGTTCCCATGAGGAACAGGGTCAAGACTGATTTGCATATGGCTGGGTCCAAACTGGGGTGGCATGGTGAGCAAAAGAACGATGGATTAAACCCATTGAGTGTTTGCATTGTCAGCACTCCGTCCATCATCCTTTTGTGTTGCTATAGTTGCCCCAAGTGGGAAGGGTATGCCCAAACGTGGGTCTCTTGCTCACTGTGCCACTGGAATCAAGCTAGCCTGGCCGAAGAAGGGTGTTACTGTGAAACCGGTCCCAGGATGCTTGTTTCCGGGCCAGGGAGGACCTGTCCTGGCAGGTCGGACTGGACTGCTCCCATTAGGAACAGGGTCAAGACTGATTTGCATATGCTGGGTCCAAACTGGGGTGGCATGGTGAGCAAAAGAACAATGGATTAAACCCAGATCTGTGACTGGGGGTGAGTGTTTGCATTGTGAGCACTCCGTCCATCATCATTTTGTGTTGTTATAGTTGCCCCAAGTGGGAAGGGTATGCCCAGACGTGGGTCCCTTGATCACTGTGCCACTGGAATCAAGCTAGCCTGGCTGAAGAAGGGTGATACCCTGAAACCGGTCCCAGGATGCTTGTTTCCGGTCCAGGGAGGACCTGGCCTGGCAGTTCGGGCTGGACTGTTCCCATGAGGAACAGGATCAAGACTGATTTGCATATGCTGGGTCCAAACTGGGGTGGCATGGTGAGCAAAAGAACAATGGATTAAACCCAGATCTGTGACTGGGGGTGAGTGTTTGCATTGTGAGCACTCCGTCCATCATCATTTTGTGTTGTTATAGTTGCCCCAAGTGGGAAGGGTATGCCCAGACGTGGGTCCCTTTCTCACTGTGCCACTGGAATCAAGCTAGCCTGGCTGAAGAAGGGTGATACCCTGAAACCGGTCCCAGGATGCTTGTTTCCGGTCCAGGGAGGACCTGGCCTGGCAGTTCGGGCTGGACTTTTCCCATGAGGAACAGGGTCAAGACTGATTTGCATATGACTGGGTCCAAACTGGGGTGGCAGGGTGAGCAAAAGAACGATGGATTAAACCCAGATCTGTGACTGGGGGTGAGTGTTTGCATTGTCAGCACTCTGTCCATCATCCTTTTGTGTTGCTATAGTTGCCCCAAGTGGGAAGGGTATGCCCAGACGTGGGTCTCTTGCTCACTGTGCCACTGGAATCAAGCTAGCCTGGCTGAAGAAGGGTGATACCATGAAACCGGTCCCGAGATGCTTGTTTCCGGTCCAGGGAGGACCTGGCCTGGCAGGTCGGACTGGACTGTTCCCATGAGGAACAGGGTCAAGACTGATTTGCAAATGGCTGGGTCCAAACTGGGGTGGCATGGTGAGCAAAAGAACGATGGATTAAACCCAGATCTGTGACTTGGGGTGAGTGTTTGCATTGTCAGCACTCCGTCCATCATACTTTTGTGTTGCTATAGTTGCACCAAGTGGGAAGGGTATGCCCAGACGTGGGTCCCTTGCTCACTGTGCCACTGGAATCAAGCTAGCCTGGCTGAAGAAGGGTGTTACCCTGAAACCGGTCCCAGGATGCTTGTTTCCGGTCCAGGGAGGACCTGGCCTTGCAGGTCGGACTGGACTGTTCCCATGAGGAACAGGGTCAAGACTGATTTGCATATGGCTGGGTCCAAACTGGGGTGGCATGGTGAGCAAAAGAACGATGGATTAAACCCAGATCTGTGACTGGGGGTGAGTGTTTGCATTGTCACCCAGATCTGTGACTGGGGGTGAGTGTTTGCATTGTCAGCACTCCTTCCATCATCCTTTTGTGTTGCTATAGTTGCCCCAAGTGGGAAGGGTATGCCCAGACGTGGGTCCCTTGCTCACTGTGCTACTGGAATCAAGCTAGCCTGGCTGAAGAAGGGTGATACCCTGAAACCAGTCCCAGGATGCTTGTTTCCGGTCCAGGGAGGACCTGGCCTGGCAGTTCGGGCTGGACTGTTCCCATGAGGAACAGGGTCAAGACTGATTTGCATATGGCTGGGTCCAAACTGGGGTGGCATGGTGAGCAAAAGAACGATGGATTAAACCCAGATCTGTGACTGGGGGTGAGTGTTTGCATTGTCAGCACTCCGTCCATCATCCTTTTGTGTTGCTATAGTTGCCCCAAGTGGGAAGGGTATGCCCAGACGTGGGTCTCTTGCTCACTGTGCCACTGGAATCAAGCTAGCCTGGCTGAAGAAGGGTGATACCCTGAAACCGGTCCCGGGATGCTTGTTTCCGGTCCAGGGAGGACCTGTCCTGGCAGGTCGGACTGGACTGTTCCCATGAGGAACAGGGTCAAGACTGATTTGCATATGGCTGGGTCCAAACTGGGGTGGCATGGTGAGCAAAAGAACAATGGATTAAACCCAGATCTGTGACTGGGGGTGAGTGTTTGCATTGTCAGCACTCCGTCCATCATCCTTTTGTGTTGCTATGGTTGCCCCAAGTGGGAAGGGTATGGCCAGACGTGGGTCCCTTGCTCACTGTGCCACTGGGATCAAGCTAGCCTGGCTGAAGAAGGGTGATACCCTGAAACCGGTCCCAGGATGCTTGTTTCCGGTCCAGGGAGGACCTGGCCTGGCAGTTCGGGCTGGACTGTTCCCATGAGGAACAGGGTCAAGACTTATTTGCATATGGCTGGGTCCAAACTGGGGTGGCATGGTGAGCAAAAAAACGGATTAAACCCAGATCTGTGACTGGGGGTGAGTGTTTGCATTGTCAGCACTACGTCCATCATCCGTTTGTGTTGCTATAGTTGCACCAAGTGGGAAGGGTATGCCCAGACGTGTGTCCCTTGCTCACTGTGCCACTGGAATCAAGCTAGCCTGGCTAAAGAAGGGTGTTACTGTGAAACCGGTCCCAGGATGCTTGTTTCCGGTCCAGGGAGGACCTGGCCTGGCAGTTCGGGCTGGACTGTTCCCATGAGGAACAGGATCAAGACTGATTTGCATATGGCTGGGTCCAAACTGGGGTGGCATGGTGATCAAAAGAACAATGGATTTAACCCAGATCTGTGACTGGGGGTGAGTGTTTGCATTGTCAGCACTCCGTCCATCATCCTTTTGTGTTGCTATAGTTTCCCCAAGTGGGAAGGGTATGCCCAGACGTGGGTCCCTTTCTCACTGTGCCACTGGAATCAAGCTAGCCTGGTTGAAGAAGGGTGATACCCTGAAACCGGTCCCAGGATGCTTGTTTCCGGTCCAGGGAGGACCTGGCCTGGCAGTTCGGGCTGGACTGTTCCCATGAGGAACAGGGTCAAGACTGATTTGCATATGGCTGGGTCCAAACTGGGGTGGCATGGTGAGCAAAAGAACGATGGATTAAACCCATTGAGTGTTTGCATTGTCAGCACTCCGTCCATCATCCTTTTGTGTTGCTATAGTTGCCCCAAGTGGGAAGGGTATGCCCAAACGTGGGTCTCTTGCTCACTGTGCCACTGGAATCAAGCTAGCCTGGCCGAAGAAGGGTGATACCCTGAAACCGGTCCCGGGATGCTTGTTTCCGGTCCAGGGAGGACCTGTCCTGGCGGGTCGGACTGGACTGTTCCCATGAGGAACAGGGTCAAGACTGATTTGCATATGGCTGGGTCCAAACTGGGGTGGCATGGTGAGCAAAAAAACGATGGATTAAACCCAGATCTGTGACTGGGAGTGAGTGTTTGCATTGTCAGCACTACGTCCATCATCCGTTTGTGTTGCTATAGTTGCACCAAGTGGGAAGGGTATGCCCAGACGTGTGTCCCTTGCTCACTGTGCCACTGGAATCAAGCTAGCCTGGCTAAAGAAGGGTGTTACTGTGAAACCGGTCCCAGGATGCTTGTTTCCGGGCCAGGGAGGACCTGTCCTGGCAGGTCGGACTGGACTGTTCCCATTAGGAACAGGGTCAAGACTGATTTGCATATGGCTGGGTCCAAACTGGGGTGGCATGGTGATCAAAAGAACAATGGATTTAACCCAGATCTGTGACTGGGGGTGAGTGTTTGCATTGTCAGCACTCCGTCCATCATCCTTTTGTGTTGTTATAGTTTCCCCAAGTGGGAAGGGTATGCCCAGACGTGGGTCCCTTTCTCACTGTGCCACTGGAATCAAGCTAGCCTGGTTGAAGAAGGGTGATACCCTGAAACCGGTCCCAGGATGCTTGTTTCCGGTCCAGGGAGGACCTGGCCTGGCAGTTCGGGCTGGACTGTTCCCATGAGGAACAGGGTCAAGACTGATTTGCATATGGCTGGGTCCAAACTGGGGTGGCATGGTGAGCAAAAGAACGATGGATTAAACCCATTGAGTGTTTGCATTGTCAGCACTCCGTCCATCATCCTTTTGTGTTGCTATAGTTGCCCCAAGTGGGAAGGGTATGCCCAAACGTGGGTCTCTTGCTCACTGTGCCACTGGAATCAAGCTAGCCTGGCCGAAGAAGGGTGTTACTGTGAAACCGGTCCCAGGATGCTTGTTTCCGGGCCAGGGAGGACCTGTCCTGGCAGGTCGGACTGGACTGCTCCCATTAGGAACAGGGTCAAGACTGATTTGCATATGGCTGGGTCCAAACTGGGGTGGCATGGTGATCAAAAGAACAATCGATTAAACCCAGATCTGTGACTGGGGGTGAGTGTTTGTATTGTCAGCACTCCGTCCATCATCCTTTTGTGTTGATATATATATATATATATATACCCATACACATATGTAACCCACACATGTATAGGCACACATTCACAAAGCTGCGCAAAAAAACTGGACAGGCCAGATATCAAAGTGAGTGTAAAGTTGTTAATCCTTCTTTTATGTCTGCTTGTCCCGGTTTTTGCTCCTCAAAATCTGGTCTCCTTACATTAATGTCCATTGACCTTCTCCTGCACCACGACTTTGAGTGGGATGAACAAGCTTGGTGGTCTCTCGAAGAGGCGTGGGTGATGTAATTATGGGTGTGGCTTAAAAACACACCAGCTAACAACCTGTGCTTAGCATAGCGCGCCGCACCACTGGTATTTTTCTGCTTCTTTCTGTCAATGCGTCCAGATATATGATGCAACAAGTAACATCACACCTACAACAAGCCAGGACTATTGGCTTTGTCAATGGTTGCTAGTTACATGAGATTAATAAGCAACAATGGCTTCGTTGTATAAAATACTGAAAATGCTTTAGGCCTGAAATGATGAGACTGCAAGAACTATGGAGAGTCTCTTTGAAGCTACATGAAAGGCAGTGAAGGGTGGCACTGCTGCAGAGTGAAAAACAAAAGTTCACCGTGAGGGTGTGGGCGAAAACGGAGAGCCCGAGAGGGACCCGCTTCAGCGCCTGCTTTGTAGAACTGCCGGTACTGAGCACCGCCAGGACCCGGCCCACTTAAAGCCCTGCCCGGCGCTACTCTTTGCAACTGCCCCTCTCCTCCGCACTTGCCCTCCCGCCTCCCCCGTCGTTACGTTTCTTGATCCTGCGGCTTAGAGCCGACGAACACGTCTCGCCTCCATCTAGCTTTGGAAACGAGGGCAAAGGAGGCCTGTTCCATTTCAAACACAACCGAGCTAACACCGACGAATTACCACAGTTTATGCAATTTACATTAGGAATTCATGGACCTAGCAAAAAAAGGGGATTAGCGCGTTTTTATTTCAGGTTTGGGGATGATCCTGTCATTAGCGGTCGATACTTTCATCATCTCTTAAACCTGCGGAATGTGCGGGGCGAGGGGGCGGCGAGGCGCTATCAGCGAGGCGCAGCTGGCGCGTTATCGGCTCGCTGGCTGCGGGCACCGGCCCATCCAGACTGGATTAGCCTGTCAATCACGCCCTGCCGCTCGCATTGTCTGATGATTTTGGGGAAATGTCAGCGAGATCAGAGTAATTTCTTGGCTAATTGCGTCTTGTCTCCTCTTAATGCCGTGCATGGAACGGTTTCATTACCTCACCTGACAATCACCGGGGCCCGGCCGGCTCGGGATGGGTCACTTGGGCCTGTCTGCGCCGTGGATGGGAGGCAGCGGGAGACCCTTGGGGCTCCTGGAGGCCTGTGTGATGCTAGCCCTCGGAGCGGATATCTGAAGTGGCCGCCTCTCTGGCACACGCGCTGCCCATCCCTTCCTTGGCCTCTCCGGCGTCACGAGGCAAGATTCATCGCTGAGTCTTGCAGCAGACCGGTGCTTTAAATGAGCCGGTACTCTCCGGCACTGAGTACCTGCACTTCTTTAGTTTGAAAGGGAAAGTACGTGGGTACTGCTGCCATACACTTAATAAGAGAGTACCAGTACTTCTCAGGAGCAGGCAGGTACTCTATATAATGAGGGCCAGGTTTACAAGAAAGTGGCGCATCGGTCCCAATGTGCCACTTGTCTTGCGTGCCCCTACTGCCACCTAAGGACACCATAGGTGCAGTGGATTTACGATACTGTGCATCATGGCGCACGTAGGCCAATAGCATCAACATTTTTTATGCAATTGTAGCGCTTTCCTGCACTACTGTGAATTTTTTTTTATGCAAGTGCAGCAAAGTGCAAGGAACCTCATTGATTACTATGGGTACATCACTTTAATGCCCGCATTGAGCAAGGGTTAAGAATGACGCCAAAAACGGCACAGTGAAATCTGGTAGATTTCACTGCACCATTTTTGCGGGCCTCCTAACACTGGAACTCCCCCCCTCGAATACATTATACCTGGCGCAGGCATAATGTGGCACAAGGGGTTGCAAATTGGCGCAATGCTTGCATTGCGTCACTTTGCTAATATGGCGCAACAAAAATTGCCTCTTGAGCCACATTAGCATAAAAAAATGACGCTAATGTGGTGCAAGGAAGGCGCTAGGGCCTTGTAAATCTGGCCCTGAGTACCTTCACTTGTATAATTCCAATACAAGCTCTACAGCAGACAACATGCTGGCCACTCCCTGCCATTCCATGTATTTTTTGCTTCACCTGTTGTATATAACATTAAACCTCAGCACTATTCTCTATGACTAGTCCTTACAACAAGTATACTTAAGACATTTGTATCCCTCGCAACAAGGTTTCGCTGTCCCTGAAATCCATAGAATTAGTGGTTCTTCGTTGTCTAGAAGTTTCCTATATATAGAGACGTAGAAGCCATGGTTTTGAAAAGTGAATTTGTCATATAATTCTCCCCAGTCAGCGCAGCTGCGTCCAGAGTTTTTATTATTGTATTATTGATATGATCCTTATAAACTGTGCAAGTACACATGAGAACACCAATGTGGCACACGTGTGCATATAAGAGTATGAGCACGGATCGAAAACGTGCACATGGAAACTGAAGTGTGAAATCGACCAGTGCAAATAAAACACCGGTGTGTCACCAGCGTATGAAAGTGGGAGCTGGAGTGTTGCACCCAGAAATAAAAATGGGAGCTGGAGTGTGGCAGCAACAAGTGCGAGCAAGGTCATTTTTGAAGCAACAGGTGCAAATGAGATCATGTGTGTGACATGTTCAAGAGGAGCATGAGTGTGGCTCAAAGAACTACAAATGAGAGCATGGATGTGGCACCAACACGTGCAAATGAGAGTATTAGCATTGCACCAGTACACGCAACTGCCTGCATGCACGTGGTGCAGGTAAGTAGAAATGAGTGCATGTGTGAGGCCTGGTTTGTGCTGCTGTTGCACAGTTTCTGCTTGTGTTTATGTGCAGCCACGAGCTTGGAGACGTCCTCTTTAGTGACTGTTGCCTTCGAGACCTGAAGAAGCTTCCATAAGTACATAGGTGACGAAACTTGTCCACCTTTTCCTCACAATGATCACAACGTGTTTATAATATGTCAGGGGGTGAAAATCCATCTAATATGGAAGCATCTCCCTGGTACATTTTAAGATACTTACAATCAGCAAACACCCCCTATTCTGAGGGCACGGGGGTAACCCTGTTTTCTGTTGATTTTCCACCTCCACACAGTGACAGGCTCAGTTATCCTTAGGCCTGTCTCTCTCTTACGGTGAAGGTGACAAGTGGGTCACTGAAGAACTTATTAGTGATTAGGCTTTGAGGTTGAGACAAGAGAGATGGCACCAGTTAGGCCTCTCCTGTACCCTGGTCACTTCCTTGCGGGAATCTTGCAGAGGGTCCATCCGTATGTCTCATCACTGCTGCTGGTCTTATTGTTCATGTGGTGTTGGATGTGCCCTGGCTCCTTGCAGCTGTCAGCCCCGGGGTGCTTTGCTATTCCTGCAGGATGGCTTCAGCTTAGGCCTGGCTCTCCCATCCTCTGTGTTCATGGAGTGCCCAGCTAGCTGGGATGGCCTGTCCTGTCCTACATGAAAGGTATGGGTTCAATGCATCTTGAAGATTTTTTTCTCTTAAATGAACTCCTGTTAGGGCTGTCACTCCTCCTGGGGACTAACCTCTGGTTCTCAGGGCAGTGCAGATGCTGCCCTTTCAGACTCTGTTTGAGGTTACATTTGAGTTTTTGATGATTAGGACTTTCTTTGTTGTGACCATCGCCACCAGGAGGCTGAGTGAGGTGGGCCGTTTCTCTCTCTGGCCCTGAATTTGAATGTCTTTTCAGACCTTTTGGTTTTACAGATGCAACTGGATTTTTGGACTCCATGGTGCCCTCCTTTCCTTAGGACCGAGGGATTTCACTTTATTCCTTTTTTCCTGAACCTGCTTCAGAGAAGGAGGAACCTTGTCATCCTGGGAACCACCAGGACAGTTCACATCAGCCGTCCCACGTCTTTGCAACAGCCTCATCGTACTTGTTGCCATCTTCCGTAGGGATGTAAGGCTTCTGCTTCCTTGTTGAGTTACTGTGTGAAATCTGTGACCTCTGTTGACTGTGACTCACAGGGTTCTTCCATACAGGTGAAGTTCACTGCTACTTCAGTCTTGAGCAGAGGCGTGTGGGGCCTCATCCAGGATATCAGTTGAGCTGCCACCTGGGCAGCGCTTTCTATCTTTTCAGGACATCTGTTGAGCTACCACCTGGGCAGTCCTCCCTACCTTCCCAGGACATCTGTTGAACTGCTGCTTGGGCAGTGGCCTCTATCTTTGCAGGACATCTGTTGAGCTGCATCTTGGGCAGCACTCTCTACCTTTCCAGGACATATTTTGAGCTGCCACCTGGGCAGCGCTCTCTATGGCAGTGCTTTCTACCTTTCCAGGACATCTTTTGAGCTGCCACTTGGACAGCACTCTCTACCATTCCAGGATATCTGCTGAGCTGCTATTCGACTAGCGCTCTACCTTTCCAGGACATCTGTAGGCCCGGGCGTAGAGCTCCTCTCCACCGGTGTAGTTTGATGAATTCGGGCACTTTGCACTACGCAGAGTGGTGCTGAGTTCTCGACATCCGCCATCTGGCACAGAGTGGACTTCATTGATGTGTGCAAGATTTGTTTTTGGCGCTCACTCATGAGCATCATGATATGCTTGGCCGCTAGCAAGCACGCATGAGACTTTGCGTTACATTGCGCTGCTTCTGGCCACTCGCACAAGACTTCACGTTCATTTGTGCTGTTCCAGCTGTAACGGCAGACAAAACAATCCTGCTCGTGAGTGCGAACGCACCTCAGGTAGATGTTCTTTTCGAGATGCATCTAGATCTAGTCAAAAAGAGATTTTTAGTGGATATTAATCACCAATTGACCCTTCAAGTTGTTTTTCAGTGTGAGAAGCCTTTTTTTCAGTCAGAACGGAAGTGCACCAGAGTCTCCAACTTCCTGTTCCTGTCCAGCAGGCTCCTTCCAGTGCTTTGTCCATCTCCTGGTCACGTTTCACTTGGATTTCTAAGTAAAAGGATCACTCTCTTTGTCTCCTGGATATACTTTGGGATTTAAGGACTTTGTTTAGATCAAAAACTATTGTTTAAGGGTGTTGTTTGCCTGGGCATGCACCAGTATTTCTTTGTACTTTAATTTAATTTTAAAATGTTTTATAGTGGTGGGTGGTCTAAAGTTTAAGTATGGGCCTAGTTATTATTTATTTAGCATTTCATTGAGTTTTCACCTTTTATAAAGGAAAATTGTTGCATAGCTCAGTACCTTTTCTCCATGTGTGTAACATTTGCAATATTACTTTACTATGTGGCCGAGATCTCCAAAGGCCATCTAGCCAGTAGGACCAGTACTAGTAGTCATCAGTGATTGAAACCAATGTTTCAGTGGTATATGTTTTTAAAACTTTATTTAGGGCAGGGATGACACTGGATTAAATAACAAATGTTGGCTATTGTCTGCATTTCATTTTTTTTGCACAAAGTGTATATGTTGTGGGGTATTATTTGATGGTATAGGAGGATGTGTACCATTGTTGTGAAATTTTTATAGGTCACTTAATTTCCGTGTTTTGCATGGCTGAATTAATGTTAGTGTCTTGTTCAGTCTTACCACCACGCCTCCTTATGGCCAGTATATGTGTGTGTTTGTCATCCTCCACCATTTGTCTTTGTTCTCCATGCTTTGAGGCCAGGGGTCATTTTGTCTAGTTTATGTCCATAGGCTTGCATGTGCTCTTCGTTCTCCATGCCTCATTGTTTGCAGTTGCTGTTTGACCATGTGGCTGGTGGCCATTTTGTGCATCCAGCCAGTGTCCCTTGCCATAGGCTTGCATGTGTTCTTTGTTCTCCATACTTCCTTGCTCCCTGGTGTTGTTTTACCATGTGACTGGCAGCCATATTGTGCCTGCAGCCATATTGTGCCTTGCCATAGGCTTTCATGTGTTCTTTGTTTGCCATGCCTCCTTGCTCCCTGTTGTGGCTTGACAATATGGCTGGCAGCCATTTTGTGCATCCATCCAGTGTTCCTTTTCCATAAGCTTGTATGTGTTCTTTGTTCCCTATGCCTCCTTATTCCTTATTTGTGTTTGATCATGCGGCTGGTGGTCATACTGTGCATCTAGTCAGTGTCCCTTTGCCATAGCCTTGCATGTGTTATTTGTTCCCCATGCCTCCTTGCCGCTTGTTGTTGTTGTTTGACTATGTGGCTTGTGGTCATTTTGTGCATCCATCAGGTGTCCCTCTGCCATAGGCTTGCATGCATCGTTGTTCCCTATGCCTCCTTGCGCCTTGTTGTTGTTTAATCATGTGGCTGGAGGCCATTTTTTGCATCCAGCCTGTGTCCCTTAGCCATAGGCTTGCATGTGTTCTTTGTTCCCCATGCCTCCTTGCTCCTTCTTCTTTTGTTTGACCATGTGGCTGGTGGCCATTTTGTGCATCCAGTCAGTGTCCCTTTGCCGTAGGCGTGCATGTATTCTTTATTCTCCATGCCTCCTTGCTGTTGTTTGACCATGTGACTGGCAGCCATTTTATGCATCCAGCCATTGTCCCTTTGACATAAGCTTGCAAACAAACACCTGCAATTATTGATCATTTAAGTTTATATTTTAATATTTTATTTTAATGTTATATATATAAATTTTTCCTTTAATTTCTGAGTTTAATATTTAATTTTTATTGTAATTTCTATTTTTAATGTGTAACTTTTAATTTTTAATTTCAATTGTTATGTTAATGTTTAATTTCTTGTTTTTATTTTAATTTGTATTTTAGTTTTTTTAAATGTTTTCGATGTTTTAATTGTTTTAATGTTTTAGTTCCTTTTATTTAATTCAGCAGTTTACCCTGAATCCATCTAGCCAACCATCCATCCATCCATCCAGCCACGAAAGGTGCACGGCTGTGCTACAGCATTCGGTTTCTTTGGGTGTATAATAATTCCATATCCTCTTGGACACTCTGCTGCAGTACACTGCAGAGAGATTGGCAGCATATCATTTTTTTTAATGATTGTTAGATTTCCCCTGGACCACCTTCCCACATAGATTTTTAAAGGATTATCCCATTTATCCATGCACCTTCCTCTGACTACCAGAGTTGTCTCCTTTAAAATAAATGGAGAAAAAGCAAAGCACTATATCTACACGTTGTGCTCCCTGATTTGAAATGAAATTTTATGGTGTGGTTTTACTTTAAAGTGTTTTCTTAAATTGGTATTTCTTACATAAGTAACCAACCACACTAATATTGCATTTGTCTGTACTATTTCAACCTGCAAGAATGCCATATTCCACTAACTACATGTTTTTCTTGCTTGGTTGCTTCTAGGTGCACAAGAGAAGAAGCGTCACATCACCTGCAGTGCTGCCAAAGAGAAGGCCTGTACATTTAAGTCCTCCAATCTCTTCTGCTTGTGCAGCTTAGTGCCACTGCCAACTGAGAGCTTTAAGACGGCCCCAAAGAAAGTTGCTCCCAAGAAAGTGGTCAGTGAGAAGAAGGAGCTTTCCACCAATGGCTTGCAACTGGAACCTTTTTCAGGAGACGTGTGCCTGCCACTTGGATGACCCAAAAGAGGTGTATGGGGATCAAAACACAGTGGTGTATTGGTATGGGAAGATCTGCCAATTGCCACAGCTCAGCAGGCTGACAATAAAGTATCTGGCTTGTCCTTTAGCCAGTGTGTCTGCTGAACATGTGGTCAGTGCAGCCGGTGCAGTTGTTACAGTGAGAAGGATCAGTCTCTCACCTCAAAACGTGGAGAGATTAACCATGATCAAAATTAACCAGCATTTTATAACTCCTGATTACACCGTTCATGAAACACCACAGGAGGAGGAAGAGGATAATTGGTCAGAATCACATGTGTTTACTGATCAACTTCTGGATGAACCATCTGAGTTTGAGGAAGGACTTGACTTCTCAGACTGAAAATGTCAGTGCCACCATAGGACGTTTTAACTATTTCTTGTTGAACTTCTTTCTTTCTTTGCAAAAATAAAAATAGCTGGTGGAACATTGTGTTTGTGTCGGATTTATGAGGCCCAATAATTTTTTAGTCACATAGATGGCCGGATTGGAGTTGGACACGTGTGCAGTCAAGAAGCCCCCACATTCCCTTCAGGACATTAGAGACACTGCTTGCCTCCCTCACATGCCATTGCCGACCTTTTTTTACATCACCTACCAGGGCTGCCCCAGAATATCATTGATTCAAAGACTGCCAGTGACAATGCCATATTCCAATGTGTTGTTACCATCAAAGAGAAGATAATACTTTCTATCAACCACAGTGCTTTGATTGGTAGAGTTAACAACTAACTTTTGCGGCAATGAGTGGTGATTTATTGAATGATTGTGAGTGATGACTGATGATGTATGTGGAGGAAGTTCAACACATTTTTTAAACTTGATTTCAATGATTTGCAATGTTTGGGGCCGATGGGTGATGATTTTTTCCTGAAAGTGATTAGCCTTTCAAACTTAGCGACCTGCAGGCTCCATTCCTTTTTTCTGGTTCCTCAGAGCCCAGACCGGTCACTTTAGTTACCAAACACAAATCTACACAAAATACTCCAATTCTGTTTCTCTATTTGTTCTTCAATAGAAGTGCACTACACAGGTCTACCTCACTTGGTTTGGGACTGAGACAGGGTTTCTCAGAATCAGGAGAAGGAGGAGGATGGAAGGACTCAGGGTGGGACTACCTCAACAGCTAGAAGGAAAAAGTTATTGACTTCGAAGAGAAACCATGATGATGGAAAAGACTTTGAGGCCTAGTAGTCACTCAGCTCTGTGGACTGGAGAGAAGTGCGCTGATTTGGGAAATGCTGCTGAGTGTGTGCTTGCTGCATTGCTAGCTCAAACGTGAAACTCCTCTTATGTTCTTGATCTGCCTCTGAGTCTTCTTGGTACACTCCTGACTTCTTATGAAGCTTACCTTGCTTCCTTTTGTTCTTCTCCTTTACTCAATAATATAGTTGCTATTTTTCAGTATGCAGGCCTTCTCCTAGCCCTCTCCTGCACGAACAAACCATGTTGAAAACTCAACATTTCAGCTTACCTACCGGAAAGGTTCCACCAGGCACAGAAGAGTGTCAAACATTCCAAGAAGAAGGGACATGCACCGCCCAATTTGTCAATAGAGTATCATTTTCCTTTTAACAATCAGAATTTTTAGAACTGGGTGGATTAACTTCAATGCTCCATAATTTGTATTTTTCAAACCTAGAAGACATAACATTTAGAGATATACTATCTTGGGTCTCTATGGGGCAGAAGGACTGTTGGCAATGCCTTTAACTAATCTGTGTCATACTTATCCCTTCATTTCCTTCCACAACAGATTGATGATGGTGTGCTGCTCAGTGCCTGATGAATATTTTTGTGGTTTCTTTTGTGTAGTGTTAGTCTTTCTTGACCTTTCACCAAACCCCCTCTCCCATCCATTTGTCGAGCCCCTAATCGTCTTCCCCCAGACCAGGGTTCTGCAATGTTGCTCCTGGACAGCCGGGTCCATGCCACGGTTTTACCATATCCACATGTAGAAAAAAGATGTTTCAGAAATCTACATTTTTCTAAATGTGGATATGCTAAAAACCTGGCATGGACCCGGCTCTCCTGGACTGACTTTGCAGAACCCTGCCCCAGACCATGTGATTTATTGAGGTGTGACTTAATTTTATAGCATAAATTGATCACACACTTGCTGGGGCGGATGTGGTGAAAGCGACACCAACTCAATGAATGACCTTCTTTTACCTGAGCAATATTCTACACCAGCCCCATCATCATCAGGGCCTTGTGTGTTGCGTAAATCTTGTCTAGCCATTTTAACAAATAGAAAGCCCACACTTCCCAACCACAGCAGGACCACCCCTCTCCCCAAACAAATAGCCCATCTCCAAAAATCCCAATGAAAGTGCACAGTAAAACCCGGTCCTAACTCCCCCCCCTCCACGCACAAGTCCCTCACACCAAAACAAAAAATTAAAAAAAGGGCTTAGAAGAGGGCATTGTCCCGTTTGAGTCCGGAGCTGGTCCAGGCTCCGCTCGATTGGACCGAATCTCTCCATACAGTCGATTCTCTGCAGGATGCGCTGGAGTACTGCCCTGTCAGAGTGGGAGGGGGTGGCAGCAGGTGCAGTCAGTGCCACTGACATCTAGTGGTGGCACCGGCGATGTAATGGCTGGGAGGCTGGAAGCTGGGGCTGGCATGATGCTGAACTGAGTCCTGGGACAGAGGCAGCATCCCCAGGACCACCAGCCACTGGTATTCAGCCTGTACAGTCTCCAACCTCTGCCTCTGCAGACGGGCTGCTTTCTCCTGCCTGTTGAGGTGTGCTGGTTGACCAGTAGGAGTAGCTATATTGAGAAAAACAAAAATAAAAAAGACAAATTGTAAACAATGCTCTGAGCAAACACTTCTTTCAAAGTTAGTAGTGGGTGGCACAGTAGCAGTACATTGCTGGTCCCCTAGGGAGACTGGAATTTGATGTGATTATGATTTAGGAGTCACAGGGCCAATTTTATTTGTCTACTCACACATGCCTCACTTAAAAAGCACTGACTGGTAGAAAAGAATTAAGACAGAATAGCACCAGATTAAAAAAAAACAGTTATTTGATTTTTTTTCTTTTAAAATCTTTTCTAGGAACTAAACAGACACTTTTAGTGGAAAAATAAAAATCAATTACCTCTCATTTATGAGTAAGGCATTATGCACTATGGAGTACAAGTTGTTATGCCAAATATATGGTGGCATGCTAGCCAGATCTTCGGGTACTTTGTTACTGTTTGCAGCTGGGGCAGACCCATAACCACCATGATTTAAGCTTTACTTTCTCTCATCCAGTCTTTCACCAAAATTCCAAATCCATTATCCACCCATTCAGTATCCACCCTTTGTTTCAATCATCCTTTCACCCATCCACGGATCCTTTCCTTTCACTCATTTCACCCACCCTTTCTTTTAACCTTCCGTTCTTTTCCACTTCCATTAAGCCATTATTTTTAGTGTACGTTATCTGGGATTTTGCTGAGTTGAAGATAAAAGAAGCCATAAGCGAACCACTACTGTAGCTGGTAATGTGGGGGGTTAACAATCATGATGGCGCCCGTGTTGCTAGTGAGTATAATTGTAGTTATCAATAAGCAAGCAATTGGACTTACCACTGCCCGTCTCTGCCACCGTTTTTCCCCCTCCAACTGACTCTCCTCCTGCAGTGGCACTTGAGCTGGCACCACTGGTAGTCTGTGTGGCTAGAAAAAAATATAATACATTTTTTAGATGCCAGATACACCTCCTCTTAATTTTTTTAATCAAAAAAACGCAACCGCAATACATCGCTATAGCTCGGTTAGCACTGTAGTATCATAAAAATATATCACTCTGGGCATTTTGTTGGTTCACAGTGTTTGAAAAGCCAGGTAGTCAAGCCAGCTAAAAACTTTTCATAATGGAGGGGCAGAGCTATAGCCTATGGTGATGATGACTCGTAATCACTGAAGCACAATGAAGGGGTGGAATAATAATCATCAATGAAAAACAGAAAAAAGATAATGCAGGGATAACAGGAAATAACAAAATTGGATAGGGGAGTTGGAAAAATGAGACAGTATAAAGAAATAAACAAAGCAAAATTAAAAGTAATAAAATGGTGAGGTAAAAGTTAGGGAAATATTAAATAATATAGGATTTACTGGGATGAGCAGAGCTCTCGGCAGTGGCACGTATGGTCGGTTCTTCCTCCCCCTCCCAGCACTTCCTGGACCCATCTTGGCACTGCCCCTCTTCTTGCCCTTGGATGCTGATGTAATACATAAAGAAGATAAAAAAATAGATTAGTAGTACAGTCAATCTCCACAAAATTATCATAACAGGCAAACGCATTAACATTGTACTGATATAAATCAGATCGCCTATGGTATTAGTATCGTCTATCATTGAGTTGGCTATACTAATCCTGTAATTTCGATTCCAAATATCCTTAACAAAAACTACATCTGGAACTAATGCATTGCAATGAATGCTCTTTGACTCTATTCTCATTTCCCAACCCCCTTGATGGACCAACTCAGTCTCCCTTTTTTGCAGTGCATAAATGCATGCTAGTAATGCACAGTGTGAAATTGTTTGGGATCTCCACAGCTTTCGACACTGTATGCCACCAAATCCTCCGTGCATGCCTTTTCGACGCAGGAATCCGACACAAGGCCCTAGACTGGCTCACCTCCTTCCTCGCCGAAAGAACCCAAAGAGTTCGCCTCTCTCCCTTCCAGTCCCCAGCCACCAAGATCATCTGTGCGGTCCCCCATGGATCCTTCCTCAGCCCTACCCTCTTCAACATATACATGGCCCCCCTCGCCAACATCCTCCGCCCCCACAGAATCACCACCATCTCGTACGCAGACGACACCCAGCTCATCATCTCCCTCACCAGGGAACCCTTCCACCGCCAAGACTAACCTACACGCCGGACTCCTCGACATCACCAAATGGATGACAGCAAGTCACCTCAAACTCAACTCCAACAAAACAGAAATCATCATCTTCAGCCCCAACAAGACAGTATGGGACGACTCCTGGTGGCCCACCGCCCTCGGACCACCCCCAACACCCTCCACCCACGCACGCAACCTCAGCATCATCTTAGACTCATCCCTCTCCATGGCCCAGCAAATCAACACCATATCGTCCTCCAGTTTCAACACCCTCCGTATGCTACGGAAGACCTTCAAATGGATTCCCTTAGAAACAAGAAAAACGGTCACCCATGCCCTCATCAGCAGCAGACTGGACTACGGCAACACCCTCTACGCTGGTACCACAGCCAAGCTTCAGCAAAAACTCCAGCAAATCCAGGACGCAGCCGCACGTCTCATCCTCAACCTCCCCCCCCACAAATACATCTCCGCTCACCTCAGATCCCTTCACTGGCTGCCCATCAGCAAAAGGATCATCTTCAAAGTCCTTATCCATGCTCACAAATCCCTCCACAACACCGGACCAGCCTACCTTAACGAACGAGTAAACTTCCACACACCTACTTGAATTCTTGGCGCACCTGACCTCACCCTCGCCACAGTCCCCCGCATCGAACGCATCACCTCCGGCGGCAGATCCCACCTTGCCTGGAACTCCCTCCCCACCAACATACACAAGACCCAGGACCTCCTAACTTTCAGAAAGCACCTCAAGACATGGCTTTTTGAGCAGTAAACGGCACCCCTTCCCCCCCCACCCACCTTTCAGCGCCTTGAGACCCTAACGGGTGAGGAGTGCGCTTAATAAATTTTCTGATTGATTGATTGACTGTACGAGCTACGTAGATAAAAGGCACAGAGAACGCTAATTCAGATATCACTAATTCACCATGGAGACAGGAGAACAGAGGAGTCTGCATTGCAATGGCTTCTTAAATGATCAGCCAAAGCGAGCGCCGACGAGGATGATTAGGTAGTGCCGAGCACCTGCCTAGCTCAAACCGGGTCACATATTAATATTCCTAATGTAAACTAAACAGAACTTACCTCAGAATATGAGCAGCATGCTATTGAGAGAAAAAAGGTTAGCACTGTAGAACACAAACACAACAACTAATTTAAATAATACAAACCGAGCCCCGAAACCTCAACACCTAGCAGATCAAGCAGGTCCTGCTCGGGGTCAGGTTATCTGCCCAGTGGTGCATCAGGTGCTGCATGGTGCGCTGGACCTGGCTGGTGTGCTGCACACCCTTCCGCAATGCAGCTGATGCTCCCGTGGGGAGTACCCACTTCCAGGCCTGACACCTGCTGCCAGCATGGTAGGGAGGTGGTGCTGCACATAAAAAAACAAGGCTGCCACCTCCTCCTCACTAAATATTGGCTGAGACTGCACCCCCTGGTGGTGCTGCCGACCACAAGGTAGGCCACTTCTGCTGCTGGCTGCTCGGGGGCCTGGTACCACCGCTCCCCTCCTCGCCGGTGCCTCCCTACTCTGCCATGGCGCTGGGTGGGGTGGGGAAAAGAAATGAAAAGAAACAGGAGAAGGAAGGAAGAAATAAGAAAGGAAAGAGAAAAATAAGCAAAAATGCAATAAGTCACAAAAACACAAACAATATTTTTAAAAAAACGTAAAATACACAGACACAAAAACACACACTAATACAATAAATAAAAATGAGGGGTAGATTAAGAATGACGGCGGAGAATTGAAAAGATGTAGAAGGATTAAAAAACAGGCCCAGCACCATGAACAGACTAAAAAACAAGATGGCTGTGCCCATGCAAACCGCGTAGTGCTGTCTGCATGCGATTTTGAATGTGAGAACGTACTTCGCGTTGCGTTTGATGTAAAATGCAAGGCGAACGGATGCAATGGGAAACTCTTACCGCTCGTTGAACTCCACGTAGTGTGGCAGAGTTTTTTTTGCCACTTCATAGAGTTCTGCGTAGTGGGACTCTGCAAGCTCTTCCCACCCCTAGACATCTGTTGAGCTACCACATGACTATTTTGATAGGTTGTTGATATTTCTCATTTTGACTTTGCCATGCAAAGTTAAACCTGGAAGGCTTGTTTCTGTGCAAAATGAGGTAATTCTCTCTCCCAGCAAAGGTGGAAAATACGTGCAGTATTATTGAGGTTCTTGAAACTCATAGTTATTGAGCAGGAGAAGTACTCTGTTTTTTGAAAAAAATGTGTTCTGCAGAACTATTTTGTGAAATAATATATGTGCAATGGATAGGATTGTAATCTAACCAAAAGACTTCTAGTAGCACTTTACGGAACATCTAAGTAAGTAATTTCTAAATTGTGCAATAGTAATAATTTGGCAAATCAAAAAGCGTTGCATCCTCTGCAATGTTTTTTATAGACTATTGCAAAGGTTACACGAAAAAATGTTGCAACATCACCCACACATTCCAAATAATATTATGAAGGAAATTATCCCAAAACCCAAAGACTTCAGGTAAGAATTACGACCATCACACAATAGAGCGCACCACCCAAAGTTGCTGCACTGCGTCACAGGGAGAGAGGAGCAAAGTGCCATATAGCACTCTAATCCCCTCTCCCTAGCACCAACGCACAATCAGGCTGCTGAGCGCGACGCTCACACCTGTGCACCATAGTGCAAGGATGTCTGCGAAACTCTAGCATAGGATTTGTACTGAAAAGATACCTATTACAAAATACTATTCCTAAACAAACTAAAACGTTTCCCACTTTGTATATGTGATGTACAATGTAGCACACATGCAAAGTTGGAAAAGAAAGGAGAAATACAAATATTTCTCCTTTTAACACCTACTTCACTCAAAAGGTGTCTTTGACACAAAATCCTCCCTACTGCTATTAATAGATAGGGTTTTGCACCGAAAAGCATGAGTGATAGCATTGGAAGGCCCACGTACCGCCCAGGTAAGGCCCCTCTGACTGTTCTGTGTTACTTTTAGGCAACTTTCCAGGACAAAACAAGTTTTGCACTGGAAGGTAAATCCTACAAAAAAACATTTTGAGGTGCTTTTCGTCAGTTTTGTGATGAAAACCCAGCGCAAAAGGTTTGTAAATCTGTCCCTTTGTGTCTCTAAAAGCTATGGAAAAAATGTTCTGAAGGCTACAACGTGTCACCAACGTGTCACCCAAAGCAGCGCAGCAGCCAAAAGTGCTGCTCAGCGTGGCATGACAGAGAGCACAGAAGCGCACCTTATCACCATACCTCATCCCCTCTCCCCAATGCCGACGCAGAATTTTGCACCATAGTGTCTCAAGCATAGGTTTTGTACTGGAAGGGTTCCCTTCCAATAAAAAACGATTATGCCTAGACAACTTTTAAAACTTTTCCTACTTTGTATGTGCCCTGTACAGTGCAGCACACACGCTAAGTCAGAAAGGAAAGGAGAAATTAAAACATTTCTCCTTTAATGCCTGCTTTCGAGTGGCATTCATTTTCGACAAAAAGTCCTCTCCACTATTGTTAGTAGATAGGGTTTTGCATCCAAAATGATAAGTGGTTGCATGGGAAGGCCTATGGAACGCCTCTTTGATGCTACAAAATGCAAAGCTTTGCTTCGCGCTGGTTTGTGTTACTTTCAGACTACTTTCCCAGCCAAAACGAGTTTTGCACTGGAAAGGAAACAACTAAAAATATGTTTACTATTATGAGACTGGCCCTACAGAATGCCCAGGGCCACCAAAGTGCATGATTGAAAAGGGGAGAGGTGGCCACCAAAGATACATTATTAACAAAGTGGCTTAAAATTGCACACTAAAGGATGAGCCTGAGCGGTGACTGTAAGCACCTCCTCTCTTCGGTACTCTAGTTTTAAATATTTAGAATTTTTATAATAATATACTCATTAGATGACAGATTTCAAGGACAGCCGTTGGCTTGAGCATCTGCACCGATAAGAAGATAGCATTATGTGTAGGTTGCTTACATATTTAACGTAATTTGAATTGATAACAATTGTGATGTTTCTGATTCTATAGCACAATTTGCACTGACATTTGCATTCCGTTACAGTGAGTTTGATGATTGCACATGATTAGAAGTTTTATGGTAAAGTCTCTGTATTTTATACAATGATTTTAAGTAATTATGCAATAAAGTTACTACTACTAGTTAAAAAAAAAAAATCAAAATGTGCTAGTTTAAGTCACTTGCATGACCCAAACCAAGCACAAAGTGTTAGTAAAACTGGCCCGTAGTGCTTAATTCGTGCTAGCGGTTGCAGGTTTGCACTCATTTTTGGGGACCAGAACTTATTTCTCAACATCAGAATTTGAACCACAGCGAGAGAGAGAAAGAGGCAGAAAGAAAGTGAGAAATAGAAAGAGAAAAGAAACAGTGACTGAAGGAGGAAGGAAAAGGCACGCGCAAGTGTGAGATAACGAGACGAGGGTAGGGTGATGAACGGAAGAAGCATCCTTCTTCAGCACCGCAACAAAAGAAGATTGCTTCCATTTTTAAATCCTTTGATGTTGTGAATGGATGCCGTATGGTACTTCCTACAGGTTTCAGACACCGAATATCTAAAAGCTAAAGCTACTATTTTTATTACCTTAAACTCACAACGTCATAGCATTCATAGTAATTTCTAAAATGCAGTATTGGGAGCATCATTCGCTGTTGTTACTAAACTCTATGTAGCCACTTCAAATGCCAACTTCCTGCGTATGTGGAGTCGGACTGGGTAGTGGTGTGATTTTTTTTTTTTTTTGCAGCATTAGAAAACAAAACAGCATATCAATTCAGTTCTGTCATTGTTTTTCATCCAATGAGTACCTAGGGAAATTCTTAGTGGAACATGAAAATTTGCAACCAGTTTGGCCGTTCACAACTTCATTGAAACGCCGGTTTGTCTTTGCAACACAATTCGCTTATAACAACCTCTACAACCCATGTGCACCAATGAATTTTGGAAAAACGTACAGATTCGAGAAACACGACGCAAAGCTGTACCCCACGCAACATTTCTCCGTGGTCAGATTTCCCATGTTTGATGCTTTGCCTTAAACCTTTTCCCACCACTAGTGGAGAGATCTGGAGACAATCTGGGTTGGATTTCTAAGTTTTCCAATAAGAATGGGGCTTTTTTGCAGCTAATAACTCCCAGTGAGTGCGAGTTGACATCACACGAATGCCTGTGTAGTGGATTGAAAACGATATCTAAACCTGACCCTTTTCCTTGAAAAAAAACTCTTCTTGAAGCTGCAGTGAAGATAGTGACCAATCTGCAAGTCGCGGAAGGCTGGCCGTTGATGAGCGACTTCACAGACCGATTTTTGCAAGTCGCGGAAGGCTGGCCATTGATGAGCGACTTCACACACAGATTTTTGCAAGTCGCGGAAGGCTGGCCATTGATGAGCGACTTCACAGACCGATTTTTGCCTTTCTCTTTGTTCTGATTTCAGATTTGTTTAACTCATGGGAAGAGCAATTGACTTAGAAAAAGAGGTACACAGAGAGATTAAAAAAATGCCAAAGCAATCTAGGACGTATTATCACACGGACAGACTTACCAATTATCTGCCAATCCTATCACTGCTCATTGGTCGTGAGACGGTCACTTTACAAATATAAGAATCTTACTAATCTAAGTCGGCTAGACCTGGTTTCAAGCCTGACACAATCTTATTTTTAACTAAGGCTCACAGTATTCCGTTTTTACTGATTTTTACAGATAAATACAGACAGGAAGGGAATATACAGAAAGTAGATTTTCTTTTGGATGACTCTGATTACTGTCAATCATGTGCGCTAGGTCAATAGCTCTGCAGGTTGTCAGGCAGAGGAGTCAAAAAATGAAAAAAAAAGATTCCCTCATAAAGCTTAACTAACTGCAACAGTTTATCTTTTTAAGCTGCCCTACAGTATAAATAGTTTCAAATGACTATATTGTACTTTAAATGGCTAAAACCCATTGGACATTTAAACACGAGTGAACATTTGTCGGATAAATAAATCTGCAAATATACTCATTACAGCTTCATTTTGTTTTACACTAAATACAAAATAAATATGGATAAATACAGATAAAATGAGCAAAAATGTAATATGTATAAATACAGAGGGAAATGTCAAACAAATAAATACCATAAAACCAGGATCCCTATTTATAACTAACTTGGGTTAGATTAGGAAAATTCAACAATTGAGAAACTAGAAAAATTCTAGTCCAAGATTGAATCTCAGGCTGCGCGCGCCAGTGTCGTCTGTATTTAGAAATAAGATCACTACAAGGTAAGACACAGCGGAGAGGCGATAGGTAGCCCATGTCTGCAAGATAATGCAGCCGCATTTGCTTGCGCTCGCAGACGTGTTCCCATCTTTCCATACCGTGCATTGGTTTTATTCTTATGCCTTAATAGAAAAAAGATTAAAGGAGATATTAATCTGTCACTCATTTTCTGTGCTGCCTTTATCTGCGCACACACCCGTCTCTAGAGGGATTGCAGGAAACAAGGAAATATATGAGTTTTAATATTATACGTTTAGCCAAGACAGATTCATTTGAAGGAGAGCTCTTGATATGTTTGCTCAGGTTTTATTGTGATACAAAGTGTTGGCGGCAGGAGGTAGCTCTCCAGACTGAAGAGTTTTAGGCAAATTATTTAGATGCCCAAATATATTTTATTCAGGAGCGATGGTGGCCTTATGCTATAGAACATTATCAGCATTACTACAGTATCCATCTAGCACTATGGGCTGTCTGGGATGTATGTTTTTTCAAACGGATCCAGAGTTTTTATCTATGATGAAAGTCAAAGAACCAAAGTTAGAGGTCCTAGGTAATGGAGAATCTACCAAGCAATAGAGGATTCTTCGTTTGCGTCTGTCTTGGTCAGACACCTTATTTGGAGTTCCTTTGATGGGGGATATTCTGCCAATGACGAGTAAACCTCTGGCTTTCCTATTGGGTCTGCCAGTGTTCACATGGAACTCCAACAAAGGTGGGGACAGTTCAGACGCCACATGTTAAGCAGACTTGTCAGCATGTGTGACCGCTACAACAGAATTGGCAGACTTTTACAAAAAGCTAACTAGAGTGTCCCTCACATACACAGAAATACCACCAGCATTTTAGAGGGACAAGATATGTGGGCCTTATAATGAACACTCTTGTTCAGGAGTAAATTTTTAGTTTCCACATTAGGTGTCAGAAATTCCACCATCATACATGGGTTTTGGTGGACTTTCTCCCACAGGTTTGTCCCCTTAAGTTGATCTTCCCGTGTCAGAGGCAGCCACTTTGAACAAGAAATTTCCATTGATTTGATGCACAACCAAAGGCTGCTGATTTCCCGCCGTCAGTGTTGTGGAGAGCACAGATCCAGCACAGCGGTGGACAGAAATTTCGCCATCAAAACTCTGAATAGCCCCTGAGTCATCGTATGATGATGCGGTTTGGGTATTGTCTTCTGGTGCATGCTTAGGTCTTTGTTGGTCCACAGTGTGATGTGAAGGTTGATCACAGTGTTCCGTTGCATGAGGACCAAACGTAGACTTCATTGACTAACATTTTGGCTCTGCTTTGTTTTGAAGGACTGGGTTTAGCTGGAGGTTGTGTGGCAAACTGGGGGCCAGAAACGAGGACTTCGGGTAGACAAATGATGAATTATGGTTTTATAGGGCATTTGTACACAGAGAAAGAGGCCAGCATTCCCATCAACGCAGACCTTCATACACAGATGTCTAGTGTTGAGGATTCCATTCAGTCCCCTTCCAGGCCATTTGAATGGCATCTACATAGAATAATTTGCAGTTTAATTACAGAGTCAATAGTACCTCGGATATTATTGACCAAAAAAACACAGTTTGTGTGATTTAAAACAGTGAAATGAGTGATCCTAAATTGACCATATGTACACATTACACATCCCTTTGTAAGTGGACATTCATTGCTTCCAAAAATCCTGTATCATCAGAGCATCATCTTCATGCAGAATCTTGGTACAGGGATGCTATGTCACAATATATACAGATCTCAGCGTCTAGGAGGTGAGAATCCTAGGGGGAGCCACAGTAACGCTGTGCTCACTGTTAAGATACTGATGCAGATCTGTCTTAGCGATTTGGAGGAGATCATTCTTAGGGATACTGTTGGGGGAATAGAGTCAGTGATAATGATGAAGATCACTCATAAAGCTTGTTAATGTGAGAACTAGGGATGTTGCTAGGGTCAGGACGTTTTACACGGCTGTTGCATCAGTGTTAGGGATACTGCAAGGGATCACTCTTATGGACATTGGTGTGGATCAGCCATAGGGTTACCACTAGTTGATCAGTCTTAGAATCTGTTTCAGGAATACTGCTAATGGTTAGTTTTAGGGTACTCCTGAGGAACAGCCTTAGGGATACCACTAATGGTCAACTTTAGGGATGTTGCTAGGGTCAGAATTAGGGATGCTGTTAGAGAGTCCGTGTCAGGGATACTGCCGTGGTTCACTGTTAGGGATACTGCTTTGGGACGGTCTTGTGGATGCTAATAAGGCCATGATTAGAAACAGTGCTAGGAGACCAGCCTTTGGATACTGCTGGGGGTCAGTTTTATGCCTACCTTTAGAGTTCATTCTTCAGCATGCTTCTCAGGATCATTGTTAGAAACACTAGTAAAGATCAGTAAGGGGTACTGTTGCACCTGAGACTTCTTGGTTGCCTGGGCACCCGAGAACCACAGTGCTTTGCAAGATCCCATAGTTCCTGGGGCTCAGAAGATGCTGTACAAAGCTCGCATCTACAGGCTGGGATAGTCACTCACCTGGGTCTGTTTCCTCTTGGCCATCCTGGGCTCCTGACTGCTGCTCCTACTCTCTTCAACTCTGCCTGAGAGTTTGTGGCACCCTTTTACGGTGACTCCACGGCTAGTCCACTTCAGTTTTTTGTTTCCCATCATGGCTGTCCCCTCCTTGGTTTCTTTATGACTTTCTCAATCCATTATGTTTCCTGTCATGTGGTGTTTGATGTCATTTCCTTTTCTTGTTCCTTTACTACTTTAAAGGCCTCACTTTGGTTGGAGGGTGAATTGCAACCAAAGCTGTGTTCTTTCACTTCTTTTCTCACCGCTTCCACTTCCTGATCCTGACTCTTTGGTTTGGGGACTTCTTGGCCTGGATAAGTGATACCTATTTTTCTCCAACCCTGTGAAGACTTCATTAGCAAGGAGGATTTTTTTACGAGTTGGGCTTTTTCCTACTGAGAAGGTGTCAGCTTCTTGAGGGCACTTGCATACCACATATTCCAGTGAGTGGTGGCATTGTGGCTTCCGGAAACAGTTGCCCTGACCTTGGACAGAAGACGATCCAGATTGGGATTGCAGGTATGTGCCTAGCCTTGAACAGATTCTGCTAAGGGCAGGGTTAGAAATACAGGACAGGATCTGTGTTTGAGATACTGTTGGGGTTTAGATTTAGGGATACTGCTATGTTCAGCATTAGGGATCCTACTAAGAAATCAGTTTCAGGGATACTACTAGGGGTGTGTGTTAGGGATACTGCTATGTTCAGCATTAGGGATCCTGCTAGGAGATCAATTTGAAGGTTGCAGCTAGAGTTTAGTTTTAGGGATACTGCAATGTTTAGCATGAGGGATCCTGCTAGGAGATCATTTTGAGGGTTTCAACTAGAGTTTAGTTTTAGGGATACTGCTGTGTTTAGCATGAGGAATCCTGCAAGGAGATCAGTTTGAGGGATGCCTCTATGGGTTAGACTCCAGTATACTTCTGAGGATCAACTTCAACATACTACTAAAGATCAGTGCTAGGGATACTGATGTATTAGTCATACTGCTAGGGGGGCAGTGTTTGGGATACTGCAGTAATTTAGTGTTAGTGACACTGCTAGGTGGTCATATTTAGGCATATTGCAGGGTGATCAGGACTAGGGATGGAACTAAGGGATTGTTGTTAGATAGTGCTGGGGATCAATGTTAAAGATCCTCTTGAGAATTAGTTTTATGGGTACTGCTATGGGACAGGGTTAGGGTACTGTTAGGGATTAATCCCAGGGATACTGATGGAGATCTTAGGACCACTGCTATGGTGAGGATTTGATACATTGCTAAATGCCAGCTTTAGGGCACTGCTGTGATCAGGATTATGAACCCAGCAAGGGATCTGTGTTAGGCATACTGCTAGACTAGGGATCCTTCTCAGTCTCTGGGATACTACTTGGAAGTTAGGCTTCATTATACTATTTAGGATCAGGACTGGCATACTGGCTAAAGGCCAGGCTTAGAGATGCTGCTGGGGATGTGATTGGACGTACTGCTAGGAGATCAGTGCTCTGGATATTGCAGGAAATTAGTAATACTCACGGGAGTCTTTTCTGCTATACAGCAGGTTGGTCAGGATTAGGGATAGAAATAGAGGAACAGTTTTAGAAATATTTTTTTTGTTTGTTTGTTTATTTATGCAGTTTTTTGTATATAGTGGCTGTTACCCAAAAGTGTTGGAGGGCTTTACAACAGAACTAGGACATTTCAAGAGTATCAACGGTTAAATCGGTCATAAATGTGCAGTACAGAATATGCAGCACTACAAGGCTAGGGGAGGATCATCCAGTATTGATGGAGACTAGTGATCCACTGGCAGGTGTAGATAGAGGTTTAATTCTGTGGGGGTTGTGGGGAGGCGAGCAATTAATTGAAATTACCTCTCAAATAGGAGGGCTTTCATTTCAGAAATAAGGACTGACTTTGAGGTAGTAGTGCATAGGCCCAGATGTATAAGGACTGACCTTGAGGTAGTAGTGTGTAGGCCCAGACGTATAAAGACTGACTTTGAGGTAGTAATGCGTAGGCCCAGATGTATAAAAACAGACTTTGAGGTAGTAGTGCATAGGCCCAGATATAGAAAGACTGATCTTGAGGTGGTAGGGCCTAGTCCCAGATGTATAAGACTGACTTTGAGGTAGTGGTGTGCAGGCCCAAATGTATAAAGACAGACTTTAAGGTAGTATTGCATAGACCCAGATGTATAAGACTGACTTTGAGGTAGTAGCGTGTAGGCCCAAATGTATAAAGACTGACTTTAAGGTAGTATTGCATAGACCCAGATATATAAGACTGACTTTGAGGTAGTAGCATGCAGGCCCAGACGTATAAAGACTGACTTTGAGGCGGAAGGGAGTATTCCCAGATGTAAAAAGACTGACTTTGAGGTAGTAGCACCTAGCCCCAGAAGTATAAAGTATGACTTTGAGGTGGTAGTGCCTAGGCTCAGAAGTATAAAGACTGACTTAGGGCCTAGTCCCATATGTATAAAGACTGACTTTGAGGTAGTAGTGTGCAGGTCCAAACGTATAGAGACTGACTTTGAGGTATTTATGCAAAGGCCCAGATGTATAAGACTGACTTGAGGTAGTAGTGCGTAGGCCCAGATGTATAAAGACTGAGTTTAAGGTAAAAATGTGTAGGCTCAGACAAATAAAGACTGACTTTGAGGTGGTAGGGCGTATTCCCAGATGTATAGAGTGACTTTGAGGTAGTAGAGCCTAGGCCCAGAAGTATAAAGACTGACTTTGAGGTGATAGGACCTAGTTCTAGATGTATAAAGACTGACTTTGAGGTAGTTCGTAGTCTCAGACGTATAATGACTGACTTTCAAGTAGTAGTGCATATGCCCAGATGTATAAAGACTGACTTTGAGGTAGTAGTGTGCAGGTCCAAATGTATAGAGACTGACTTTGAAGTAGTATTGCATAGGCCCTGCTGCATAACACTGAGTTTGAGGTGGATGAGCGTATTCCCAGATATATAAAGACTGACTTGAGGTAGTAGTGCATAGGCCCAGATGTATAAAGACTGACTTTGAGGTGGTAGGGTGTATTCCCAGATGTATAAAGAGTGACTTTTAGGTAGTAGAGCCTAGGCCCAGAAGTATAAATAATGACTTTGAGGTGGTAGTGCCTAGGCCCAGAAGTATAAAGAATTACTTTGAGGTGATAGGACCTAGTTCTAGATGTATAAAGACTGACTTTGAGTTAGTTTGTAGTCTCAGATGTATAAAGACTGACTTTCAGGTAGTAGTGCATATGCCCAGATGTATAAAGACTGACTTTGAGGTAGTAGTGTGCAGGTCCAAATGTATAGAGACTGACTTTGAGGTAGTATTGCATAGGCACAGCTGCATAAGACTGACTTTGAGGTGGATGAGCGTATTCCCAGATGCATAAAGACTGACTTTGAGGTAGTAGCGCCTAGGCCCAGAAGTATAAAGACTGAGTTTGAGGTGGTAGGGCCTATTCCCAAATGTATAAAGAATGACTTTGAGGTAGTGTGTAGTCTCAGATGTATAAAGACTGACTTTGAGGTAGTAGTGTGCAGGTGAAAACGTGTAGAGACTGACTTTGAGGTAGTATTGCATAGGCCCAGCTGTATAAGACTGACTTGAGGTAGTAGTGCGTAGGCCCAGATGTATAAAGACTTAGTTTGAGGTAGAAATGCGTAGGCCCAAACAAATACAGACTGACTTTCAGGTGGCAGGGCGTATTCCTAGATGTTTAAAGAATGACTTTGAGGTAGTGCGTAGTCTCAGATGTATAAAGACTGACTTTGAGGTAGTAGTGCGTAGACCCAGACGTAATGAGTTTCAGACTCTGGTAGCACTTCCTGGAAAGAATCCTTTCCCCTTAAAGGTCGGGGTTCTAGAAGGGGTACTTAAGCATTATGTGAAGCTTTATTCCTGCAAATTTCTCAAGCTTTGCAGCCAGGTAGCAAGGACTGGTGGTGTAGAGTGATGCAGGCCATTTTGTGTCTAGCTCTTGCTTCAAGGGGATTCCCCCAAAAGGTTAAAAGTGCCAGTGAGATCTGGCCATTCCTTTTGTCCTTAGGAGCAATGAGTGCACCTGTTAGTAGAACTGTTTGAGAAAAACATTTAAGAGAGAATCCCAGTAATTAGTACTGCTGGGGGTCAGTGCTAGAAATACTACTAGTGGTCACTCTTATTGACATGAGGCCCAAACTCCTCCCAAACTCTCGAGGCCTAAACTCTACCGGCAGGACTGAGGTCATAGCAGCAAGGGAATCAGTATTAGGGACTCTTACTAGTGATGGGCATGGAAGTCCACAGTAAGGGTCCTTGACTTGCACAACGAATTGATCATTGGTTAAGTGGTGTGCAAGAGACTTATTAAACTTCCAGACATAGCCAGCAGTTCAAACAAACGAACTAGGTGGCACTCTGATCTCATGTAGTGCTAGAATTTATGTAATTCTTAATAACTAACCCGTAGAAATTAGGGTATGTGATATTTTAATAGGCCAGCGAAATTTGCAAACTCTAGTGTATGTAAACTTCTGTACATTTGTGTGGGGGATCTAAAATTCACAAAGTTTTCTTCAGTAAGGGGCAGGCTCAAGTAAAAAATGTACTGTGGGAAACTGTCTCCAGCAGAAAATGTCTCTCATGACCTTTCAGAGTGAAGTGTGACCTCACATTCAATTTTTATGCAACACATTTCAAAATTTACTCTGCAAAATTGTGTGTAATAAATTGAAATTTCGCACAAAAAATTGAATTTATTACACTCTAGGAATATTTGTATTTAATGTGGCTGCACAATGAAGTATGTTTCTAGCCCTCAAATTCACTGATGTTTGCTCTAAACCATGCTCATTAAAGGATAAATCACTATGAGTCAATGTACAGCACAAAAACAGTGTTCTGAGCTTTAGT
This sequence comes from Pleurodeles waltl, assembly GCF_031143425.1. Taxonomy (NCBI): domain Eukaryota; kingdom Metazoa; phylum Chordata; class Amphibia; order Caudata; family Salamandridae; genus Pleurodeles; species Pleurodeles waltl. Next base: position 1,156,020,097 of record NC_090448.1, read on the forward strand.
TAATGCAACACCCTTGAGGGAACCCTGAGTAAGACTCAGAAAACAAGTAACCGAAACACATCACCATGGCTCTGTAAGTTAAACCCACACCGCTGACACTGTTGTATGCCAGGTGCTATTAAACTGGGTAGTAGTAACTACTTTTATCTGCAGGGATTAGAAATGGGGCAGTTTGTGGTATTAAACGCTATATAAAACAGATATTGATTACTATTATTATTATTGTTGTTAGTATTACTATTAGCAAATAATAATACGCTAACAATAATAAAAATAATATATTAATAATAGCAATAATAATAATCATTATAACAAGAATCATATTAATACCAATAATAATAATATTCATAATACCAATAGCCCTAATAATAACACTTTAATAAAATAATATCCTGTAAACCCATTGTAGTGTGATGTCATGTAGTGTGACATCAAAGATAATATTACACAGCGACGTACCTGTGTATTTATGCATGTATGTAGTTCCATGCTCTGGAGCTGGAACGCTTTAGCTCATGCTGTGGTCAGTAGCATTCCTTTGCCAGCTGCTGTCCGTAGCGTGAGCTGGATGGTTCTTTCTGGATGTATTTGTGTTATTTCACTCTGGCTCAAGTGATCTACTGCTAGTGCTTAATTTGTAAAAAAGTAAGTACAAGGGCCACCCATCAGCTTGCATCACCCATTGCCCCCACCAGCGCTGCCAGTGACAGTAACAATACAACTACTAACTTCTCACTCGTACAAGTAACAATTCAGACCCTTACAGGCCACCAGGAGCTGTCAGTATGGCTTAGCTAGTAGGTATTAGTAATTGTTTATGTATACTAAATTATTAAACAACTCTTGTTGTGCACATTTCAAAATTAGACAAACAGTGCCACCATGTGGTGGACTGTTTTAAGTGCCCGTTTTGCCAATTAAGTGTCAGTGCAGAGCACCGGAAACCACCGGCTCAAATTAAACACTGCTGCTACCACATTTAGGGCCCGATTTTGAGTTTGGTGCATGGAAAACTCCGTCCTCCAAACTCCCGACAGGGTGGCTGCCGCCCACACGGCGACCTCCTCCCCGGAGTTATTAAGAGTTTCCTGCTAGATCAGCGGGAAACAGGCTACAGCATTGTCTCTGGCTCAGGCTGTAGCATGCAGGGTGCTGGCCAGGGGGCCCCTGCATTGCCCATGCCAAGTGCATGGGCAGTGCAGGGGCCCCCCCAGAGCCCCTATGCACCCGTTCTCAGCCAACCTTTTCATGGCAGTGCCACAGCCATGAAAAGGCTGGTGGAGAACGAGGTCGTACTCCCCAGGGCAGCACTGCAGCGCTGCCCTGGTGGATTAGGACCACCACCTACCTCCAGCCCGCTCGGATCTCTGATCCTGGCAGAGCTGGCTGTTCCCTGGCGATCCGACAGCCAGGGTTGTAATGGTCCGACCGCCATCCGCGAGTCTGGCATCCAGTGACCGCCAGACTCGTAATGAGGCCCCAAGTGATGAGTTTTTCTCCAGCCCCCTGACCCAGACGTACTCTGAAGCTGGACAGTGGGGAATTGCTTAGACTTCCCATCAGCTTACGTGTGTCTCCTGCCCTCATGGCATCAATGTATGATAAGTGATTGGCCAGAACAACTACTGATTGAGTGGTCACATGCTCCACCTCGCCGCACATGATCACAGGGAATAGAGTCTATGATGCTTTATGTGTATTATATACGCAGCATTGTTCAGTTGGAGCGCAACCACATAAGCCTCCCTCTTCGGTAGTCATGCATACGCTTGTATAGTATGGAAATCGCAGATATGATCTACACTAAGGAGTGTACTGACAACGCACAGACAGGAGCTTTTAACTTTCTGATTTTGATTTTCAGGGACAATCTTGTGGGCCAAAGGTGAGAAGCAGTCTGATTGTTGATTGGGCGAGTTAAAAATAATATGTATTACTGGATGTGTACTTTAGTTGCATACTGAAGATTCTTCATAAATTTGTAATTTGTATTTTTAAGATGGCAAATTCACAACCAATCATTCAGGCTCCTTGTCATTACTTTGTGGGAGCCAATCTCCAATATTCACCTGTACCCCAATAACGGATCACCCCAAAAAGCGTACCCAAAATAGTTCAGCTGTGAAATCTCTGGTTGATCTAGCGGTTAGAGACTACACTCCTCATCAGGAAACTACAGTTTAGCAGAGTTAAGCAGAATAAAATATTGGACCCATAAAGTACTGAGTTCTACATCAAAATAGAGCAAAAAGAGTATCAATTAAAGAATGATAAAAATGTGGGACAAAGAAATAAAGTGCATGCATCACCAGGAAGACCCATTTTACAGAACTACAGAATAAATGCAAAAGCATAAAACCTTAGATACGCATAATCTAAACAAAAATTCAAAGAGTGAGACTCATGAAGAGGACGGACAGCATAACCGGCCACTTACAAGGATAATGGCAACGTAGTCCCAAGAAACACAGAATCCCAGAGGTTTTATAGGAAAATCTTATAAGCTATTAATAGATTTTGCAAGCTCAGCATGGTATGATCATGGTTAGGGTCACATTTGGCAAATCAGGAACAACAATATAATAATTAAAAACTACACAAATATTTAGCACCAACCCATTTCCCATGGTAAAATAAATCTTCTGCTTGCTTCCTCAGCAACTACACTCCGGAGATGTACAATACAAATGAAACGTTTCTTAAATAACGACTCAAAGGACTAACGCCGTAAAGCCTCCAGCCGAACATCCAATGGAAGTCCTTGAAAGTGATACTTTGGGTACATCATGGAAGCCTCATTCACAATACACTTTTTCTAACAAAGTGTGCATATCACTTTTAGATTTATGTCATTCACTCGATGCTCCGTGAAAAGAGGGGAGGGATGGCTTTGCAGTGGGACACTAGTTGGGATGGAGGAATTAGCAGGAGAAGTTGAACAGAACACTAGTAACTGCATCTATTTCATAATAATGGGGTTCTACATGAAAATGTGGCATAACTGTTCATAGTATTATTTACTGTTCTGAATGACCTAGGTAATACATTTTAGGTGCAATCTCATCAGTTACTCAGTTACGACTCTATGCATCATTAAAACGAAGACATTTTGAATAATTTTTAGATGATATTTGCACATTTTGCATATTTTGAAAAATACTTCAAGAAAATAAAGAATCTATGTTTCAACACAGCATTTTTTTAATTCTGACTTATATGAAACTGATCCTAATATCTTTTGACAAAAACTGATAACTGCTTTTTGATGTGTTGAATTTCACAGTACATGTTCTTCTTTTATTCTTCATGCCTACAGTGAACATGCAAGAGCAGGACACCAAAACGTTTATGGGAAGGTTGAAGGTGGACAGTGTATTATATGGAATAAATTATCCCCTGCCTTACATTAAAAGGAAATCGCAAGTCACTTCAGAGTTCCATGACCTTATAAAATAACTCAGCATTTATATGGTCATGGAACTCCTCAGTGACTTGAAATAACTTTTTAATGTACAGCAGGGGTTACTTTATCACATTTGTATTATTGATTTTATTGTGATTATTACCTGCAAGCATAATAAAGACAGCTATGATGAAAGCTATATAGAAGTGAATACTTTCTAAAGTACCAACGTTTATAAACTGAAATCAGAAATAATTATTGATTTGGTGTGATCATTGACTAATATTGGAATACATTCTGTCATTTAATATCTAAATAACAGAAAAAGTACACAAATATGCGTTCTCATCGATACCAGGAATATAAAATGCAGGGTTCCTCACCATGCAGGACCTCACGCATTTCAGCGCCACGCCAGCATTACCCCCATTCAGCAACATTTACGGAGAGAAGGCGTGGGCCCACCATGCCACTGGGCTAATAAACTGAGGCCTGCTCCTGCATGTGCCAGGAGGACCACCACTCGTCAATGGCCAACCTGCGCATTAGGATAATTCATAAAGTGACTGTCCATGCTGGCTACCTATTTACTTCCACTAAGTGCTAGCTCTTGGTTCTATTACACTGTGTAATTGATTTTTATCATGGATCTCTCATTTATGTTCACTAGTCTTGTTTATGTTCAAAGCAGGTTTGCTGCATCTGACAAACATTTGCTCACTTAGAGTTTTTGCCAATATATGCTTCCTCTTGACTGCTTCTAGCTGGAAGAAACAGTACAGTCTCCTTAGTTTCTTCCATTTAAATTCCTGCCTCGTTTTGCAGTACCATTTCAGTTTAATAAAATACTTACTTTAGTCATTTGGGTTTACCCAGGGAACACCTACTTTAATCCAGTTTTTATAGATAAGATCAAATATTTATTTTCCTTCTTTGATCACATCTGGATTTATTTCTGCCACTGGAGGAGTACGACATTTGTAAATTGTCTGGTATGCAAAGAGATAGGAACCCCTGATGGGTTTGTAGAAAGTTCTGCCATGTTATTTATGTTTATTCCATCAGCATTGAGAGACATCCGTAGTCTTCTGGCTGGATTGTTTCTCCACTGCAGCAGCTCCTTGCATTGTGGGAACAAGCACTTAGGCCTTGCCTTGGTTAAAATTCCTATTTATGGATGATTTTCAGTTGACATCTTAGTTGTAATCTGCCAACGTGGTGGATGAAACATCCGCTGACTCAACTCAGAATCAGACTGTGTGTTCCCTCTCAACTAAGGGATAGTCCGGGCACTATGGCCAAGTGGAATGTGCACCCCAACTGGTTGCCTCCTTTGAGATCCAGTTTCAAAGGAACACACACAAATATTTAGGCACCCCTACACAAACTACAGATGTGATCAAACTGTGGAACCATAAACTGCAGAATTAGATCTGTAGAGTGTATGACAGCACCTCAATAGTCTTTTGTACATTCTCAAACTTGTCTTCTGTATTCATGATCAGTTTCAATATTGTGCAGGGCATGATGCTGGTCAAATATGTTAACAGTGTCTTCCCATTCCAACGTTTGATTTTGATCTTGGGTGTGTAGTAGTTGTGGAATGATCTCTCTGAGATGACAGAGAATCTTCCCTTTCCCTTGCTCTCCTGCCTGTGCCGTGTGTCTGAGTTGCTGAAAGAATCCTCTGTCCCTGCTCACAACTAGTTTTAATCCTCCCTACAACACTCTCATCCGTTGAGTCCCTTCAAAGAAGTGGAGATTGTTTATGGTTCTGGAGAACATATTCTTGAATTGCTTCTTTGATTGATTCACGTATCTGAGATTGTGATTCTGTTGCTTTTATCGGTCTCTTGCTGTCAAATGTGGTATTACCTGACGAGGGACTGTGTGGATTACAGCCCCCTGTTTGTCATTACTCATGCAGGTTTATGGCAGCGTTCAGCACTTTAAGTGATAGTCTCCTGTAAATTTAATGAAATGGTTTCACAAAATTGAGCACATGAAGGGCCAGATATTGAAAATAATAACATGAATAAAATGTATTTCCAAATTATGAATTAGATTTTAATGCACTAAAATGCATACAATGGCCACATTAAAAAAGGAGAAAAATCCCCTGCATGTCTTCGTTGCAATAGACTAACGGACAGAGCTATGTGGATTTATTTCTGCCACTGGTGGAGTATGAAGTTCGTAAATTTATGAAATGTATTGATTTCACACAGCTTCACAGCAAAGTGAGATTTGCAAAAAAAATTTGCAAACAGGAGGACTATCCCACAGCATCTTTTTTTAGGGTGAGAATTCTCCAACAAAAATTTGTTTTGTTGGAGAATTTAACCACTAAAAGTCTCCATCTAGGGTGGTGTAGGATTACTTTGGACTCCAGCTTTCCTCTCTAATTGCAATAAGATTCTCTTAGCTCTTCCAAATATTGTTATGATCAATCATTGATGGCTTTCCTTCGCTTTCACACTAAAGGCCGTGGGGACCAAGCTGTCCAATACGGTTGATCACTCCCTTCATTCCATCTAGTGTAAAGCATTGGGTGGGTTGGATGTGAAAAAGTCAAGACAATGCACGGCTTCTCACCTAGCCTAAAAGCACATAAAGGAGCAAACCATGGGGAGAGGCTGCAGGTAATTGTGGCAATGGGTCTGACTTCCTCCTGTGCTAGGAACAGATGTCTGAGATTTGGAGCATTCATGAAGAACCCCAAGAATATTCTCAGAAAGCAATGAGAGCAGCGGATATCCAGGAGAACCACTGCTTTCCAAAATTGACTTATAAGGATTTTCCACTGATTTGAAAATTTACATGAATAAATATGCTCCCATGTGCATTTCCATATTCAATTGTTTTTTTTTTCTCTCTAGGGAAACATTTTTCGCTGTGGAGAGCTCCTTCCCCTATACCTTTTCTTCCCTTTGAACATTACTACTCTGGCTATTAAGAGAAGTAGGTCTCAATTAGGCCTGGGCGGAGTTCGCAGAGTTCTGCTATACAAAACTGTGAAGTGGCAAAACAACTCCACCGCGCTCCGCTCAGTTCAACAAGAGGCAAAGAGCAGTAAATCCTGCTGATTGCGCTGATTATTAGCACTGATTTGTCCCGTGCTATAAAATCAGCTTGAACGGCACAATGTGCAGCGCAAATGGGTGCTGCTTCTTTCTGCTGCTCAAGTAGATTACTCGAGCACAGCTTCCTCAACGCGAGTGGCGGGTTTCTCAACGCAAGTGGTGGCAACCTGCTGCGACCGCCCACATTGAGAATTCTCACCAAGAGGTGGTCTAGCATGTGATTTTTCTCGCTCGCCAACCTAACCGTGGCAATCTGTGAGCAAGGAAAAACTCCACTCCACGGCACTCAGCAGAGTTTTTCAGATCTCCGCGCTCCGTATGGAGCGCAGAGTGGGCAAAACTTTGCAAACTCCTCTGGCGGAGGAAATTCATCACCCGCCCCTAATCTCAATGTGCTTTCTGAGTGGAAGTGGGATACTACTAGGTCTGGGCAGAGTTCATGGACTTCTGCTACGAAGTGCGAACTGCAAGCAGCGGAGTTTTGAAAAGTTGCACTGTTCTCGCTGGTTTTCAGTACCAGGAGTTTCTTCCATGCTGTAAATTCAGCACAAATGGCATCACTTGGAGCACCGCAGGGTGCCAACTTCTTTCTGCTGTTTGAGTACATTGTCCACTCAAGCGGCAGCTTCCTCAACATGAACGGCAGCTTTCTCAACGCGAGCAGTAGTGACCTGCTGCGACCTCTCCCGTTCAGAAATCTCGCTCCCGAACTTAGCGATTTCTCTTGCTTGTCAACTTAACATTGGTGAGCCGCCCAAGAGAAAAAAACTCAGCTCCACGTTGCTTCGCGGAGTTTTTGTGAGTTTGGTGCTCCGCACGGAGCATGGAGTGGAGAAAACTTGCAAACTCCACCAGCGGAGTGGAATTCTTCACTCACCCCTAGATACTTCCCACACAATGTTTATGAAAGCGCACATATGATCAAATTTTGGGGTATTCACTGCGTTGGCCACGCCCACTTTCTCATCCTCAAAATACTCCCAATATCCTAAAGTTACAACAGCTGAAATCCATCATGCGTTGATGTAGTTCCATATTTGATATTTATGTGTCAAACATGTAATTGACCTTGATCCTGTGGAATCAATCGAATTTCGAATTGTAAACTTTTTTGTGTGGCTTAATTTACAATTGAGTGTACAAACCCCTTTCAACCCTGTGTGTTTACCAAGTGTTGAAGAACTCAAGGAGGCACATCTGAAAAGTGCCATGTTGTGCACTGACATGAAAAGAGAGAAGGTTGGCATTTCTAAATCACACATGCTGGGAGGCGAGAACATTCAGTAGAGAGATTTTCAAGATCCAACATGCTTTGTATAAAACAGTAAGAGGGTCAGTTTCTGTAAAAGAGAAGTTGACCACATTGCTGAATATCCTGGTTTCTCCATAGAAGACCACTGGTGCAGAGATTTCTGGTCCTTGATAGCCAAAGCCCAGGTGGAAGGGGATCTATAGCTATCCACCATTAAGGGTAGCCAGTGGTAGTAACATCTACCCTCAAGTGGCCCTATGCTACCCCTAGCACTTCCTGTGCTATGACTGTTGTTGGTTCATAAAAACAGCAGCAGGACCAGACCATAGACAGAAACTGGATTACTTTCTATAATTTCCATTCCTTGCTCTTCCCTGGCTGCTCATCCTTAGCTAGGAGGCTTGATGAGGGGCTAAGGGTGGGACCAGGTTCCAACAGTATTCTTGCACCAACTTCACATCCTTAGCTAGGGGGCTAATGAGAGTCTAAGGCAGAGACCAGGCATAGACCTTGCGAGGCTATCAGGCTTCAAAGAGTGCCTGATAATACTTCCATGACCTCTAGGATTTGGTCTACTGATACCCAGGCGGACGTGTCGGAATAATACAAATCCTCTGTCTCTAAGAATACAAAAGCTGCACAGGAATCAGGTAACCTATGTTTTGTAACAGGATTTTCGGTTCAATAAATTATTAAAGCTCAGCACATAGTGCATTCTGGGAGTTGTAGTTTCTTTCTGCAAGCTAGGTTTTCCATCTTGTGCTGGTTGCTTAGGTGATCTTTTCTCAAGTAGTGCACTTTTGACTCTGTTCCCAACCCTAATTACTTAAAGTGCACTTGTAAGCCACCCTGTATTATCCAAGCTTCAGCAGACATTCTACATTGTAAATATTGGTAGGGCTGCAGCAGTAACTGTGATGGAAATTCCAGCTGACCAGATACAAATAGTTTTCCAGCGGTTGACATTTGTGGCAGTTGGAACTTTTGGGATACAGGCCTTTATATCCTCATTGCAATATTCAGCTACAAATAGCTATTGAAAAGGAAAGACATGACAAGTCACCAGAAGACAACTTCAGGATGGACTCTGAATCAACAAGATTTGTCGCCTTATATGTAATGTGAATGTAATGTAAGGTGGTTTTTTAGAGCGCTGCTTGTCACCCATGAGGGTATCCAGGTGCTGAGTAGGTGAGAGTAGGCGTGTGGTGAAGCTGGGCCAGAATACAAGCCATCTCGATGGCCCTGCAAGAAGATTAATTGAAAAGCCAGGTCTTCAGCCCCTTCAGCAATACAGATTCAAGAAATCCACTAAAGCCTATGTCAGCAACTGAATCCAATAGGAACCATTTGCAACTGGTCAACTAGAATTTACACCAGACTAGCCTAACACGTGATTGTCTTTATCGCAGCCCTGCTGGGCTTTCAAAGCAATGGCCTACCTACACAGGTTACACGTTCTCCTTGATGTGCCTGGCAGACTGCCTAGTCTCTTTTTACTTTCCAATCTCTCTCTCTTGTGTCAGTCTCTTGCCAGGAACCAACACCTTCCACTATCAGGGTCACAGAAAAACACTGTGTTGGACCCAGAGCACCCCCTCCCTCCAAGCTCACAGACCCTCCAACATCACCCCCCTTTCCACCCCCTCCTCTCCTCCCCCCCCCACCTCTAAGCCTGCCCTTCTCTCCTCCCTGCCAGGCCCATGTTTGGACTCTTACTTATCTGAAATGAGAAAATAAAACGAAGTCAGACTTCAATCATTTATCTAAACAACTCGAGTCACAATTTACATTTTAATTAAACATTTTAATTGTCCTCGAGCAAACAACATTAAAAACATATTAACTGTTTCACCTTTTCACTCCATCCTCTAGGCAAGCCTGGCTCGCCCCTCCCTCCCTGTACACTTCCTGTCGTGGCCTTTGCTCTCCCCCATCCATCTGATGATGACTGGCGGACAGTGTACTTTTAACTCATGGTGCTCTAATGAATAAATGACGTCAGCCTCTTACGACAATATGCAGCACTATATAGTTTCAGATTTTTTTTTCTGTTTTCACCAGTTCCAACCCCCTTAATGGAGAAATGCAGTTTCACGTCTTTAGCAGAAACCAGTTTGCCACAATCTTTACATTGTGCTAAGAGAACACATGGCTTACACTGTCATTCACTTTTTATTATTTCTTTTCGTAAAAAAAAATATATATATTTCAATTTATTGGGCAAGATTCATAACCACTAGCCTTTTTTGTTTTATTACAAAATATCACAAAGGAAAACAAAGAAAAGAGTCATAAATATTCAAGCAACAGCTCTGGTGATCTCCATAGCAACATTTATGATGTAACAACTGTAAGATAATTCTGCCTGCCAGGAGAGTGGTTTCAAAGTCAGACCACTGCTCCTGTAGGGACGTGATTGACAAAGCTTGCTGGTGCAACTTGAATTTACACACGCAAACTGAGTAACTTGCAGTTGTACATTTTCTTTAAATCACGGAAAAAGTGAATTTGCAAGAGGGAAAAGATTTGTTTGGGATTTATTATTCCTATCAACAGCAAGGTGGAAATGATACATTACTAAAACTTGTCCAAGAGGTGGGGAGTGGACATGTCAGAGCAGGGATACCTTTGCATAGGTTGTGAACATCCACAAACTGATACGTTTCTGTACACTCAAAGACTTCTCAAAGACTTCTTCATGTCACATTCACCGTATGGTTTAGGCTGGTCAGTTTCCAGGGTGGAAATGAGAGGGGAACAGACCCAAAATTGGTGCAGTTGTAAAAGAATCGATTCCAGCAGGGCAAAAATATTTTTTTAGTAGAAAATAAATAAATTAAAGTTCAATTTGTAGCTTTGCCTGCAATTTGCAGAGTACACATTTGGGTGCAGATTTACAAATCTGATATCAAAGTGTGTCCCCAGGATTACTTCTTTATATGACACACATATTTCTGACTTTCATGGGATTCACAAATATCCCAAGCCAGCTGCAATGCTGCCGACCGCAGGTGGCACCAGCACTCTTGTAATGCGCAAGCGCATGGGCAGTGGAGGGCCCCCCCTGTGGCCTCCTGCACCTGTTCTCCACAAGCCTTTTCATGGGGGAGAAAGTGCCATGAAAGGCTGGTGGAGAACCAGGTTGTAATCACCAGGCGGTGCTGACTCCAACTTGCACCCGCGTCAGCCTGTCAGGATCTCTGATCCCGGCAAAGACGGTGGTAGGTTGGCGGGGCTGCCTGCTAACCTCGTAATGTGGCGGTTGGACTGCCACAACCGCGGTGGTCCGACAACCACCACGAGTGTGGCGGTCCGAAGACCACCACACTCGTTCGTAGTAAGGCCCTAAATAGTTCATCAATAGGAATCTTGTCATCTCTGCACAGTGGTTTGGGTGGAGAAGTGGGATGATTCTCCGAAAAAAGGAGAGCTGAAAATGTGTGCCATTAATGACAAAGTTGATGTGGGGAAAAATCTGAGTTGATACTTAAAGATGACAACCAGGTGCTTAGCTTTCAGAGCCATGGGTGGTGAAGTTGGAAGGCCACTGGAATAGCAATATCTGAGCAATATTTTGGTCTCAATACCATTCAACAAAAGGAGTATTTCAGCCAAAAACATGTGATCCAGACAGGTTGGTCTGATTCAACTGTCTATTTTCTAGCTGAAAAAGCTTTTAAGAGCCTGCAATGTGCATTTGGAGGTTGACTTGGTACTGGTGTAGACCTTGCACTAAAGGAAGCATGAAGACATTACAGAACACCCATAAAAAAGAAGACTCTTTGAGTTCTCCATGATGCACCGTCAGACACGAGGACTTCATTGAGCCAATTCAGACTTATTGGCTGCAAATGGTAAAAGAAGTACCAGATTAATTCTCACGTAGCAATCAGTGATTCCAACCTCATTCCTTGTATCTACTCAGCAGTATGTCATGGTGTGCAAGGTGGTCGCTGAGAGTTTGAGTAGTATGAGGGCTCAGTCCATTTGTTCTCCCTGTGCAAAAGGATGTCTTTGTGAATGTTCATCAGGGAAGCTTTAGTGCCCCTTGCAGGTCTGAACCCTGATTGACAATAATGCAAGATAAGATTTAGTTTACTCTTGTAGCGGTCTTGTTGCCAGACCTTGGACTTCATTACGAGGAGGTCCCCCTGCCCAGCACCCTCGCAATGTTCACTGACAAAACCTCGATTTCCGCCAGTCAGCCTAGTGGGAAACTCTCAACGGGTCCGGTTGGGAGGGAGCCAATGTGGCGGTAACTTCCCCGCCTGAAGTTCGGCAGACGGGTCTTCCCGTCCATTGATCTCCTAATTAGGCTCTTTCAGTGCTCTTTCTAGTGTAAGGTAGGTTGGGGATTGGTCAATAGTCAAACAAAATGTTTGGTTTTGCTGATGGTTCCTTTTGCAGAGAAGTGGCACTGGCATGTTTCGAGGACTTGGAATAAGACTGCAGAAAGGAAGTGTTGATCATATTTGTCAGATCTGCTTCAAGAGAAGGGAGAAATTGCTTCATACACAACACTTTTAGGTATGTTGTCTGGCTTTGTACTTTGGGCTTGTCTGGATATGTTTTCTTTGTTCATTGGCTATACGAAGGCTAAAAAAGACTAAATTAGTGCTGGATAGGTGGCAATTTAAGGATACAGGTAATAAAGTCATTCATTTTGGCAATTTTAGATTTGAAGACCAGTAGGAGGTTTTCACAATACTGCTGTAGTGCAGATAGGATTTTCTTCAAAGCATCTGGATTGGTCATCTCTTGGCAGATGGTAAAGATATTCTTTGTTTTATTAGTTGTTGAGATCTCCTCTAACAAAAGGTCCAAGCAATGAGACACAGCTGGCTACAGAGATACAGGTGGGTGGTATCAGGTTTTCACAGCAGGATGGAGGCTATGGTGGGACAGTTTGAGGGTGCAGGAGCACACAGGCAGAGGCTAAACAGTTAAGCACTATAAATGAAGGCTATCTATTCCCCTAGTTTTTCTCCTACGAATGGCATTACAACCTGCTTGGAGGAGACTGGGGTATGTGCTTACATAAACACTAAACCCACATTTTTTGGCTCTACCACATGGCTGTGGGTTTCAGTTCATCAATTAATAATTGTTGATAAAATCTGCTTTTAAGTACCAAGTAGTTTGATTCTCGGAAGCATTTTGGATTTTAGAACATGGTATGAGCTGAGGCAATGGTCTTTGATGAACATAGTGAGAAGTGCCTTGCATTTCATGTTCTTGGGATGGTTTTAGTGCAGCGCTGTAAGGGTCAGAGGACCCTACATTATCTGTAGTGAGGCTAATGCGGCGTAAGGCCTTGTTCAGGGCACTCTGCTGTTCTTTGGAGATCTTGAGTCTGCTGTATAATCCTTCAGAGGCTTATAGGTTTTTAGAGTTTGCTTGAATCGCACATTTTCCATTGATGTAAATGTTGATTGTCAATTATTTTTGCGGGAATCTGCAATGAATAAAGTATCAAGTCTGAAGCCCCCTTGGATGCTTGAGGTCTGTGTTATGGTGAGTGCATTCTGAAGTATATATCAGTCTCATTAACTCTGGTTTGATTATGAAAAATAAGACGGTATCAATGTTTTTATGCTTATGGAGCTCACAGGCATAAAACATTTACAAGGAGCATTTCTAGAAAGGATCTCTTAGTGATTTTAACCTCTTCTGCGCATTTTCAGACAGTGCACTTACACAGTTGTATGTGAATCCAACGAAAAACATACCTGAAGAAATCAATTTTGACAAATCTTATTTGTCGAGCCTTTTATGAAGAAATTTCCTCCAAGAATGGGTTCACCAGGTTGATGAAACCAACTTGATGAAAACTCTTTTTGTTGAAATGTATTTTTGTACATGTGAGTTTTTCTTTTTAAGGGTGGCATCACCCGTAACCCTTACACTTCACCTTTTCCTTTTGCTTAAATATTTTTTCTCCAGCCCCTCTGACCTTTTCACCCTTTCCCACCCATAGGCCTTCTCCTGCCTCTCCAACTCCTCCTCTGTCTAGCGTCTATTCCTCCTAATAATAGGACTTACCATTGTCCAGATGCAATAGGATGTCTAGAACATGCCTAAATTAAATATTAAAGTACTATTTCAAATAACATTACTTTAGGTTTTAAAAAATAAAGGTTTTTTTAAATTGTTCTTATTAAGTTATAAATTGTACAAAGTTTTGTAAAGGTTGCAAAAAAGTGTTCCAGATCGGGGATTCAAACCAAGGTCTATGCAATTGTTTCCCTACTTTCAATTTTGTCAAAACAACATTTCTTTAAATATATTTTTTCAAGTTTTTCATCAACAACATTTTCTTCAATGTGTATTTTCATCAAAACAGTGGGTACCAATTACACAACCCCATGAAACGCAATATGTGAAGTGGCTGGAAAACCTGTTTGCTTGACATTATGAGAAAGTACACAACTTAACCCAAGCAGCGTAGGAAGTGATCCCTCTACTCTGCAATTTGGAGGTGATAGAGTGACAGATGTACTAAACAGTCTTTACATCTTATTTAGTAGTTTTTTTAGGTACTACATTTCCTGTTTTTAAGTTATATGTTTATTATTTTGATTATATTTGTTTTTGGCTACAATGTGACAGTTTGAATTTGTTTACACAAAACTAAATCTTGTTTGTTTAGGAATACTTCAGTTAGATGCATGCTAGTGACATTATATGCAATTGTATATCTAACCTGAGCAGAGAATATTAGTCCAATAATATTTGAAGGTGAAAAGAGAAACATACCTATTCAGCTAACATTGTAGATATCAAACACCAAAACAACTGTACGATCTTTGGATACTGAAAATCAAACAATCAGATTGGAAGAAGGACAAGAAAATTTAGTGACTGGATGACAATTGAGGAATTAGAGGAAGGTTAGGTTGAAGTCAGGTTGCCTATGCCAATGCACATATTTATAGCTGATACAATATTTATTTCATTTTCATGTATTGGTTGGTGTACAAACACTGAACGTAGACATCTTTGTTATAGAAGGACATAATCTATTTTAATGGATTATGTTCGCAAGTAATTTATATCAAGTTGATTAGAATTCGACACAGCCAGGCACATGTAAATTCAAAGAAAATTGTGGTAAAATGGTATATTTTGACTTGGTGAGTTTACCTAGAAGGATTTACATCAATATTTAACATACATTATTTTTAGTATTTTTTAAGTTAAATAAGTATTTTTACTTAGATTTTTATGTTAAACACAAATGTAAATCAGTTTTATATATACATTGTAAATGTAAGCCAAAATAAAAATGCTACAGTACTATTCACTTCAATTCAATTCAATAGTTTATTCAGCCTAAGTTTAGGCCATTTAAAAATTAGAAATAGTCATACATGCAAAAAGATAGAAATCGTAAACCATCACATAAAAAGGAAGCATTAACAGTTAGCACACTGTTTATCGAAACGGGCCAGAGGTTAATGAGAGTTCCATAGTTTGTACTTCCCAGATAAAAAAGTGCCATTTACCAGAACGGTTACAAGGAGAAACAAATGATATGCCAATTCCTTTCAAAGTGTGCTTAAGGAAATCTGTTCTAGAGCAAATTATACTTAAAAAATGGTTCATAGTACTTCATAAAAGATTTCATAAATAATTAAAACAAGACATTTAAAATGGTACCTAAATCTTACCATATGCAAAGTGCTATGTGTTGAGATAATACAAATCAATTTAGAATAAAAGGTAGCATACCAAATCTTTTCTGATAAAACATATAAAACTATTCTAAAACAGATTTGTACATAAAATAGATCATAAAACTTCATGGAATAGCTCCTATTTACAAAAGTTAAAAGCCAAACAGTGGAAAAGTGTACCCTAGGTTGGCCTGTTCTCTTAAGTAAATTGGTCAAATGAATTGTGTCTTGCCGTTTACAAAATAATATATACTAGGGAACTATAAATCACTTTAGTTGGGGTAGCCCACTGGAAAGCATGCACGGAGATACAATTTAATATCCTAGATAGATCAGCACTAATAGTTATATTTAAAATCCCATTCTATTGTAACAGGCCACATCCGCTAACTTCTAGACCGTTCTTTAACCAGTGGATTGAGATCTAAAATAATCCTACTACGGATTGTCCATGCTGCTGACAAATATTTAGAAACAGAGCTCACTATCAGCATGGAAGTGTCATTTTTACATAATCTGTAGACACTGGTTCGGTTTTGTGCTAGCAGTGTTTTGCACAGAGGAATAATCCACTTTCCTCTAGGGCATTTGTACAAGGGACAGAAAAATAGGACATGCTCAGGAGTTTCCTTGCATAGATGCCAATTTATACATTTGTCAGACATAGGACTATTGGACGACCAACGAGCCGTGAAGCTGTTGACCGCCAATGTTCCGTATCTGAACTGAAGTAGTAGAGAACGGGCACGGGCTGGTATAGGGAGATCCAGGAAGCTTTCAGGCAAAGGTTCGTGCTTGACCAGCAGGAACTCTGCTGTCAGCCGACCTGACCCATTTGAGCCGAGAAATTCCTCATAGATTTTCCCCCAATATCGGTCTTTAATCAGCAGTCTAGCGTTAGCAGGAATCATCTCAGGATTCTCCCAATAAAGGGATAAACCCAATTTGACCCAAGCTGCTTTCATCTCCCTTAACCAGCAAACTTTTTCCCATCCATAGCAAGGTGATAATAGATCTTTAACTGCTGTCCTAAAGGGTTCGAGTTCTTCCGTTTTCCATAGTCGAACCCAGTATAGAAGTGGCCTTAAGTATGCTGTATCTTTGATGCTGTTTAAACCCAAGTCTAGTCTTAGGGGGAGCATCGGCGGGCCCTTCCCTAGTCTAGATATGTGTCTAAGGAAATTGTTTTCTTTGGTTTGAAGGGTGTCCAGTTGTCTATGTGAACCCCAGAGTTCCACTCCATATAGGGCAGCGGCACGGATTTGGACTTTGTAAATTTCAGAAATAAGAGTCAAAGGGGGGCTTGCTGCAGTGCTAGCCTTCCGTTCTAGCACTCCACATCTTTGGCTGATGGTAAGTGCCCCTTTCCTTATAGCTGCATCCCAGCTGCCCTTGTCAGATAATCTAATGCCCAGGTAATCGTATTCCATTACCCTCTCCAAGTGAACTGAATCCATCTTTATATTTGCTCTAAGCTTCTTGTTCGAAGCGCTGTATATCATGAGTTTGGTTTTCTTAACATTAATATCTAACCCCTAATCTCTGCAAAATGCACAGAACTGGTTGACCAGATTTTGGATTCCCATGGATGTTTTGGCCAACAGGATAGTGTCATCCGCATAGAGTAAACATGGCACTTTAATCCCGGCCAACTTTGGGGAGTCATTAGTGCAATTTGTTAAATACTTAATACAATTATTTATGTATAAAAGGAAAAGGGTAGGGGCCAGGACACAGCCCTGTCTGACTCCTCTCTCAATAGCCACTGGATCTGTTAAGTCACCATCCTTACCGCTCCTAATTTGTGCGTAGGTGTTCTCGTGTAACCGGTCGATAAGTTTCAAGAGACCATATGGGATGCCCATGTTGGCTAATGTCAGCCATAACTGGTTTCTGGGGACCAGTTCAAATGCGGCTCTAACGTCAATAAAAACTACAAAGAGGTTGCCCCCTCCTACTTCCACAGTCTTCCATTTGATTGTTAGAAATCTTAACACTTGATCTATGGTACTGACTGCTGGCCTAAACCCTGCTTGCAGGTCGGAAATGACATTAGTTTCCAGAATCTATTCTTCTAGGCGGGACAAAATTTGCTTTGCAAAAAGTTTTTGGAAGTTATCAAGTAAGGAGATTGGACGGTAGTTGGCAGGGTCGGAGGGGCTGCCTTTCTTAAAGATGGGGACTATCTCTGCTCCCATCCAGGAGCTCGGGACAGGCGCTCCTGCAGCTACTGTACTGGAAATCAGGTTCAGGTATGGGGCCCATATATCTGGGCTTGTCTTGTACAAATCCCCTGGAATTTTATCAAGGCCAGGGGCCTTTCCCCATTTCAGTGAAACAATCGCAGCCTTGGTTTCTGCCAGGGTAAATTCAATTAGAGGGGTCTCAAAGGTCATAATATGGTTCAGTTCCCTGGTAGTAGCACCTGAGATCCCAGAATATAATCGGGAAAATTGATCTGTCCACTCTACGGGGAGTATTGAAGCACCAGGCGAGCGGTTAGGTTCTTCACTGGCATCAGCCACCAGTTTCCAAAATTTCAAGGTGTCATTTATTTTAGCAGACTCCAGGAGGGAAACCCATCTAAATTCATCCCATCTCCTACGGGCTCTACTTAGTTCCTGTTTGTAGTCTTTCCTAGCTTTCCTTATGTGGTCTGACTGGCCCCCTCTTAAAGCTCTCAATAGTTTGTGCTGTGCTTCCCTGCATACAGCATCGAACCACCTTGCGTTGCACTTCTTTTTGACTTTTTTGGCAGGCTCTTTAGTAAAAAGATGTTTTAGAGAATTAAATAGTTGTGTGTGGGCTACTATAAGCCCTTCACTATCTTCTAAAAGCTGAGGTATGCGTTCCATATGATCAGCCAACTGTCTGTACACAGATGCCATTATGGCTGTGTCAGTACTCATAGATTCCCATTTAACGTTTAGTCTGTTGTTAGTCAGTGCGAGCTGTTGCTCATGAATCTTGGGGCAAGGGGCTTCAAGTAGGGTTAATAAACTCCTAAGAGATAAAATCAATGGCTCGTGATCACTTTCCTCATGTTCTACAATGTTCATGTCAACGATATGACCCCACAGCCGGATATCAAGCAAGATATAGTCTATCTGGCTCTTCTGTGTTCCACGCCTAAATGTAGGATGAAGATCAGGGTCCGAGCGGGAACGACCATTGCAGGCCCGAAGGCCATGTGCCAGTGTAATATCCACAACCTGATGTGTTAGTCTATTCATTTTTGGTCTTTTGCTTGACACCAGTTGAGGAATACCCCAATAGGCGTCCTCATCTTTATATAGTTCCTGAGCCAGCAAGTAGGGTTCAAAAGTGACATTAAAATCCCCTGCGATAAGAATAAAATGGGAAGGTGATTTACAAGAGAGGAGGCTATCCAGAATAGTCAATGTGTCCGACTCATATTCGCTACCCAAGCTCCTGTTATAAATGTTAATTATTAGAAGCGGTTTCTCACTAAGGGATGGTATTGATAAACCCATCAGATCGGGACAGCCCAAGTCAATTGTTTCAATCCGGCATTTAAGGGAGCAACTAAGCCATATAAGCAGCCCACCTGAGGGTCTCCCTGAGTTTACCTTACTTGCTGGGACCCAGTAACTTTTATAACCGATTCTATATTTGGGCTCCAGTGCCCACGTTTCTTGGAAAAGACATATTTTATGTTCATCTATGAATTTGCCCCATTCAGGAATACTCATTTTATTCTCCAGCCCAGCAATATTCCAGCTAAGGACGGTGTCTAGACCATCTATTTTGTCTTGGAGAACTTCAACCGCAAAGATCCCTCTTGCAAATGGAGTACCGTGAGGAGATTTTATACCCTTTTCAATCATAACTATACCGGCCTCATTTGGGTTTCCCACTACAGTGTCACCCAAAGTATTACTTGTCCCGTCGGAGTCGAGGCATGGCGTGGTCAGTTTGAGTACCTGAAATGGTGGTGAATACCCATGATTACTGGGGCCTATTAAATCCGGGGCTAAATTGATCTCATTCGTCTTGCCCTCCTTGCTTGCTCCCCAGATACAAATTTCCAAACTCTGGTCACAGAAGGAAAGCGGGGTACTGATTTCCATCTTAGAAGGATCTAGCTGGGCAGGTGCGGGGTTAGTGTGGAATCTCTGGTGTCTGCAATAGGAGTCTGGTCGGCCTCAGGATTACCTAACCCTATTTCATATGTTTTAATATTTCCGACTATAGGGTACTTCTTATCCCAGTTTTTGGAACCTTGAGGCTGGGGTGAGCTGTGTACAGTGCTAGTTTTTAGTCAATCGATTTCGGAAAGCGAGAGGGAGCTACATCTCAACCGGGGGTCAGGCTGCATCTGCAAACTAGTGGCACCTCTGAGTGACATTATCGCCCCCTTTGTAGCTGGTACAGCTTTGTGAGGGTAGAAAGCCTGAAGTCTACATAAATAAATTTCTCCCCCTAGAGGGTTAGATTGGCACACATTCAAAGAAAGCTGCTGAACAAGGGAAGGTGCATCGAAGTTGATAACAATACAATCTCCCGTGCCGGGATTCTTAAGTGGACCCACCCAACCCACCCTCCTCTCCATTAATATTGAGGGTACCATATGAAAGGCAAATCTAGCGTATCTGTGTAGCCAGTGAATGACCTTATTTTTCAGTTCTGTAAATGTTTCAGAGATGTTGGTTTTAAGCTTGGGAACACTCGTGATAACAAGCACATAAGGGCAAGCTTCCGGTGGTAGGTGTAAAGTTCTCATATTAGTTCCTTGATCCCTATGCATTCGATCTGCTGGAGGGTGGATCTGATCAGGGGTATCTTTGTGAGGTTTTGTACCCATATTATTGGAAGATACAATTTCGTCGTTCCCCCTTGGGAAGAGGGGAGCAGTCTTGGAGCACTTGGATTTTGAGGCATTAACCAGTCTGACAGTTGGAGCCTTCACTGGTTGATATGAAGAATCGGGGCAGATCGTTCGAGGGTTATGGACCGTACTCAGTGATAAGGGGAGGCTACTGGCACTGTTGCCTGGAGGGCTCGGGGGAAAATTTTGGCGGGAATACTGTAAATCTGGTGAGGAAGAGATGGTCATCTGGTTGAGCTTGATGAGACCATCAAGTTTCTCCTCGATGGCTAATAGGCGAGTTGTTATAGGGTATAGCTTTTTAGAGAGCTTGTCTTTTATGTAATCTATTATGTAGGCTATATCTGAACTGTCATTGTTAAAAACTTGGGCTGGTATGTGATCCTTGGTCCGAGTAGGCACGGCATGATAGGGGGAGTTCAAAACACGAGCTCGTTTATTCTTTAGGTTTGCCTCCCCTCGTTTTCTTTTGCCCTTTGAGCTGTGCTCTGGGGTGGATACAGGCCTATCAGGAAGCGGCTGTGTAGATTCTGGAGGCTGTATAACATTTTCCAGGGACTCTGCAGCAGACACTTGGGTGGTTAGAGGTGGGGTTGGAATTGCCAGGGCAGGCTGAGAAGCGGGTGGGTGAAGGAATTGTGATAGAGTTTTCGGTGGAGCCTCCATCAATGGGGGGGCAGTTAGACGGCGCTCCACCAGTTCAATTTCTTTTTCTAATGCCCCAACCGCTTTTTGGAGGAAACCGTCTAGAGTCTTATTGTTGCCGGCCTTTTCCAAAAGCACCCCCCCCTTCCGTCTGCCCATCTTGACTTGATAAGACACTTTTAATCCAGCCCAAAGTTTGACAGCCTTTTTCTGTAGGTGCTTTTCCTCCCCTGTTCCCACCCTAATTTCGTCCACTGGGGCTTTGTTAAAGAGGCTAAGATAACAGAAGGGCCTAAAATACTGCTCACCTATGTTGGTATGGTGTTCGGGTGACTGGAGTATATTCGTCCGCTGGTCACTGGCCTCAAAATCAGGATGAAAATAGTGTGGCCCAGCCCGGCCTCCTTCGGTCGCAGGACGGGCCCGCCCTTGGCCCGGGCTTTGCCCGGGCGCCGCCCGCGCGCATCCCGCAAGGCGGGAGCGCTGCAGTAAGTTTAAAGGGCTCCTGCCCTTCAAAAGATGGTGCCGCCTCCTTCCGCCCTCCAGAAAAGCGCGTACCGCGAGGCGGGAGCGCTGCAGTAAGTTTAAAGGGCTCCTGCCCTTCAAAAGATAGAGCCGCCTCCTTCCGCCCTCCAGAAAAGCGCGTCCCGCGAGGCGGGAGCGCTGCAGTAAGTTTAAAGGGCTCCTGCCCTTCAAAAGATGGTGCCGCCTCCTTCCGCCCTCCAGAAAAGCGCGTCCCGCGAGGCGGGAGCGCTGCAGTAAGTTTAAAGGGCTCCTGCCCTTTAAAAGATAGAGCCGCCTCCTTCCGCCCTCCAGAAAAGCGCGTCCCGCGAGGCGGGAGCGCTGCAGTAAGTTTAAAGGGCTCCTGCCCTTCAAAAGATAGAGCCGCCTCCTTCCGCCCTCCAGAAAAGCGCGTCCCGCGAGGCGGGAGCGCTGCAGTAAGTTTAAAGGGCTCCTGCCCTTCAAAAGATGGTGCCGCCTCCTTCCGCCCTCCAGAAAAGCGCATCCCCTATTCACTATTCACTTAATTTTGAATAAATTCTTTAATTAATTCCAATGTATTAAATGAAAATTATTTTTCTGAAGTTTAAATTAAAAAATACATTTCCAACAAAAAATAAAAACAATATTTTTGCTATGCATTATTAATGATTTAAAGTGCTGCTTAAAATTATTTAAATTTAGTTAAGGTATATTTTACTAAGATTAGTTGTTACACTAATTTACAAATTCAAAAAAGGTTAGTGAAATATTTCGGGTTTAAATAATAAATATGTTTTAGTTTGAAAATGTTTGAATATATTAGTTATATTTATTTTTATTTGTAACTATTTTAAATCATATGTTTTTTTATTTAATTTAAAATTATACCCTAAGGGGTTTTATTTAAAGCCCATGACTGCCTTATTTTCTAAAGGAGGGTGTTACTGTTTTGTTTTCGGCAATAATAATGTACACTTGTAAATGTGGCTCCATTGCCTTTTTTAGGGGTTGGAGACATGTATGTTTATACTTCGAGTAACTTTATACTCGGATTTTGTGACTAGCCATAAGTAGTAAAGTTACTCAAAAATGTAAGAGTAAATTACACAAGTAAGTTACCTTTGTGAATCGCCCCGTTTGTGTTACATCACTTACAATCCTGGGCTTGTAGGCTTAACGTCTGTCTTGGAAATTCTTTCACAGCCTTTCTTACTCCTGATAAATCCTGAAAAGTGTATTTTCTGACATACACAGGTCAGATAGTTGTTCCTGTTTGTTACTTTGAGATTCATTCTCACGCGGTAAAATTCGCAAAGTGTTTTTTTTTGTGATTACGTATAACCTTCTTTGGGAAATTCAGAAAATAGCCTTATGTGGGTCAGGAGTGAGAGGCACCTAAGCTAATAATTTTATTTTTACTTCTGAATTGAGCAACACAGGCCTTTGTGTAAAATAAAAAATATATTTACTTCTTGAGTGCTATTGGCGTGACTGGGCCATGTCAACATGGAGGTGACCCAGTCCTACGAATCCTCTGGTGCTGGAAACTGAGGGATTTCCTTCTGAAGCAAAAAGCTTTCCCTGCAGCCTGAGGCTTTTCTTTATGTTGACTATGATTGGCACTCCATGGGCACTGATGTCATCAGCGGTGAAACTGAAAGCAGAGAGTTGGGAACTTCCCGTTCTAGCTGATTTCAGTTTCTTCAGTGCTCATGAAAACAGCTCAGCCCCCAAGAACCGATCTGAATAGGAGCGGTACTATTGGAAAGGGGCGATTCCTCCTCTTCTTATGATACATTTCCCCATGGGGTTCCTACTTAGAGATTCCTTGGAGAGAGATCCCTGATCAGGAATCCATTCCATTAAACCACCAGGGATGTTTTCATGAGGTTTAGTCCCCCAGGCTTACATCCTCCATCCAATACCAATGCACAGTCTTTCTTCTCCAGTGGGACAGTTTAAGATGTTTACCTCAGACCTGCCTGCCCTCAAAGGTCAAAAAGCATGCTTACACCAGGGAAATAATAAAATATGAAATACTTGGAGGGGCTGCCGCATTTGGAAATGCATCAGGCTGCCTCACACCACCTGACTCAGACAGTCATTTTTTGTCTCTGGGGTAGGGGGGCAGAATAAACATTTTTGTCCCCAATCTGCCTCTCTAGTGAAGGCAGAATACTCACTAAACACTTTGAAAAAATACTTTTTTTTAAAAGGGAATGGTGTGGTGGGCTACCCTATTTAGCATTGACCCCAACACCTCTAGGGCACAGAAAGGGAGTTTACTGTCGATACACCCAGCCAGGAGGAAGAAAGCACAGCTAGACACCAGGGAGTACTTCATTTTTGTATTATGTATGCTATGGGGTGGTCAGTATTTGCATCAGTCACACTTCTCCACCCCAGAGCCCCACAAAGTCTTCCTGCCCTATTTGGAGGCAGACTGGAAACTGTACTCCCAATCTGTCCAGCTGGGGGGGGGGGGGGGGGAATAGTGGAAATGGGGAGCAGAAGCCACCAGTAGACACCAGGGATTACTTTCTTATTGTGTGGATGAGGTCTGCCCCATGTTGTTATCGGTCTGCGTCCTCCACCCCAGAGCCCCCGCCGTCTTTCAGCCCAATTACCCCCACCCAATCTGTCGAAGCGGTGGGAGGGGAGGGAACAAAGCACCCTTCACACCAGGGATGTTTTTTGTTATGTGGGTGTGGTCTGCCCCATATTGATATTGAGCTGTGCTCTCCACCCCAGATGACCATAAAATCTCTCTACCCCCTTAGGAGGCAGATTGAGAAGTTTATCCCAAATCTACCCAGGAGTCAACAGACAGAAAACACCACTAGACACCTGGGAGGATTTGATTACTTTTTTATTTGTTTGGGTATGGCGGGTTTACCATCCTGGCATTGGACCATCAGCCAGCCCAATCTGAACGCTGGTCGGCATATGTCTCATTAGCCCAATAGTGAATATTTATTATGTTTGGGTCGGGTAACTCATCTTGCCATTGGACCGCCCCCACATCCCTAGACCCAAGAGAGCAAGTCTTCACCACTGGGTGGAAGACCGGAGGTTTCCCCTCAATGAATCTCAGCAAAGCTCACTAAACAACAACAGTAACAACTGCAAAACAACAAAAAGATGTGAAATGAGTGACTGGCCTATCCTGGCATTGGCCTGCCCCACTCCTCTGGGTCATAGAAAGTCTTTATGCCCCCCCCTCTCTACTGGTCCGTATCTTGACACTATACCCAAATTAATCTCAATTTCCATTCACTTGTAATGGGGGATGACTACAATATTCAGACATTAAGTTGGTTGCTACTTAGGGAAGCCTACTAGCCCCAGTATTTTCTGAAACTTAGAGATCAAGGGGAATCAAGGGTGGTGTGGTTTACATTGATCTCAGTATGTTGCCTTACCTGGAATGTTCTGCTAACACCAAAACTATGCCTAAAACACTGAGGGGGGTATTTAAGAGTTTTTGGCGCAGGTCAGCACAGCATCTCACCTTGCTGCTCTGCCCTGCATCAAAGGAAAATGGCAGGAATGTGCTGAATCTATGGCATAAGGTGCATTTCTGTCCATTCCCCGATGCTGTTTCAGCAGCCTAGCACCAATCAATCAATCAGTCAATCAATCACAATATTTATAGAGCGCACTACGTACCCATTAGGGTTTCAAGGCGCTGAGGGGGGGGGTGTGGGGGGGAGGCTGCTGCTACTGGTCAAAGAGCCAGGTCTTGAGGAGTCTCCTGAAGGTGAGAAGGTCCTGGGTCTGTCGCATGGGGGTCGGGAGGGTGTTCCAGGTCTTGGCGGTGAGGTAGGAGAAGGATCTGCTGCCGGAGGTCTTGCGTTGGAAGCGGGGAACGATGGCGAGGGCGAGGTTGGCGGAGCGGAGTTGGCGGGAGGGGGCGTAGAAGTTGAGTCTGTTATTCAGGTAGGCTGGTCCGGCGTTGTAGAGTGCCTTGTGAGCATGGGTGAGGAACTTGAAGGTGATCCTCTTGTCCACGGGGAGCCAGTGGAGGTCTTTCAGGTGGTGGGAGATGTGGCATCGGCGGGGTACGTCGAGGACCAGTCGGGCGGAGGCGTTTTGGATGCGTTGGAGTCGTCGGATGTCTTTCGCTAGGATGCCTGTGTATAGAGCGTTACCGTAGTCTAGTCTACTGCTGACGAGGGCCTGGGTCACCATTTTTCTGGTTTCCATCGGGATCCATTTGTAGATTCTACGGAGCATCCGGAGGGTGTTGTAGCAGGAGGAGGAAACTGCGTTGACCTGCTTGGACATGGTGAGGGCGGAGTCGAGGACGAAACCCAGGTTGCGCGTGCGTGGTTGGCTGGCATTGGAGGGGGTCCCAGCGCGGTGGGCCACCAGGAGTGGTCCCAGGCTGAGGGGGTGCGTCCGAGGATGAGGACCTCCGTCTTGTCGGAGTTCAACTTCAGGCGGCTATTTCTCATCCATTCGGCGATGGACTTCAATCCCTCGTGGAGGTTGGCTTTGGCGGTGTGTGGGTCTTTGGTGAGGGAGAGGATGAGCTGGGTGTCGTCGGCATAGGAGAGAATGTTGAATGTTGAGAACGAAGGCACCCTTGCATCATGATGCAAGGGTTTCTGCGTAGCATGCAGGATTGTTTCTAAAACAATCCTGAGAGGCTTTTTTCTCTTTACAAATAGGAAAACAACGAGGCGAAATAAAAGTATTTCTCCTCATTGTGCCTCCCCTGGAGAGGCGTAAGGTTTTGGTGCATTGCCTGGTTTACAAGGTCTGGGGATGCACCAAAATCCGTGCGGGTTGTGTGGGAACACCCACAACAATGCATACAGAATGCTTGCCCATGGCAGAGTAGCGCAAAGTAACAACTTGCGCTGCGTTGCTTTACTCCAGATTTATGAGGGCACTCAAAGCCACACCTGAGAGCCTTGTGTCACATATGTACAACTTTGCTTGGTGCAAATGTGACACAAGGCTCTCATATATATGGCCTGAATTTCCCCGTGGCTGATGGCAGCAACATTTGAGACTGGTATTGTCTGGCCCCTGGAAATCCCACCAACCATGGACGTTTCTAAAAATGAGAACCTAGGGAATTCATGGTGGTATGAAATGAATCAGACCCCCCAGGATATTGGGGCATGGATTAGCAAATGTTGCAGCACAAATCAGCAAATTTTGAGGCACAAATATGGGAATTTTGAAGCATTTTTGCAGTGCTTTATTTTACAATTCTTTAGGCACCAAACACAGGGATCTTATTTTTACGTTTATTTACATTTGAGACAATTTGTATTTTGTCAAGGTCTAAATATATGACATAAACCTGTTAAGGAAGGGTAACCATAAAATCTGTATACTTGTCTCCTACCATTTTAATCTTGGCCATGTATACGTAATTCTTCTGAGCAGCCCAAATCTACCCCGATATCGTGCTACTGATTATAATGTAAAAACAACAATGCCGGAAAGATTGTTCTGAGAGGGACCTACGTCTGGCAGACAAAATAGTTTTTTAGATGTTGTTGCTCCTCTCAGCATCTGCAGAAGTGCTCAAACAGTCCTTATACACAGCTGCTAGCTGTGAAAGGACTGGAATTCTGTCAGCCACCCCATGCCAAAAGAGGTCAGTGTCAATCACTCCTGAAACTGATGCCTTTACTGCTTCTGGGCCTACATTTTCAAAGTAGAAGTGAAGCTCCTGATCAGGCACCTCATTCAAAACAGGGATGGCCAAATATGCAGTCTTGTCCTTGGGTAGGGTGCAGAGTCGTGCAGGATTGAAAAGGCGGACTTGTTTCAGGAATCCAGTGCCTGGTTGGGCCTTCCCAATGGACCTGCTCACCTTTTCAAGGGAATTTTTAAAAGCTTCAATAAGCTGGGCTATCATCTTTTTTCTGTGCCAGAGTCCATTTAGCCCCTGCAGAAGGCTGTAGGGATGGTTGAAGTTACTCTAGAGTGAGGACTGAATTGTTTGTGAGGTCCATGTGGAGGTCCTCTAGGTAATCGTATACCTTCATTGTCAATGGAGTTTGACTCTGGAATAAGTCCATAAGGCTTAGGCCCTAATTACGAATCTGGCGGGCCTGGGACCGCCAGACTTGCGGTGGCGGTCTGACCACCGCCAAAGCAGCGATCCGGCCCCCACATTATGACCGTGGCAGAGCCGCCACAGTCTGACCGCCAGCACCGCCAGGTTTCTGCCGGTCGACAGCAAGCACCGCTGCCCTAAGGATTACGACTCCCCTCTCCCCCGGCTTTTGCATGGCTGTTCAACTGGACAGCAGCAAACCAAGCATTCCAGCGGGTATTGCAAGGGTCAGGTGCCAGCCATGGTTTCATCCCATGGTTCTCAGCAAGGTGTTGCAGGTACCTTTGCTTTTTGCTACCTACCAACTAAAAGATTCGTGAGAAGTACAGAAGGAAGGAAATTAGCTTTGCAAAAGCTTCTGGAACGACTCGCCAGCAAAGTTCATTCTGTGTGCCAAGCAGGTGATATGTATGGAGTTTGTGTAAAGATTTCTCCACACAGTGTTGTATGCAATGAGCATGTATGTTGCATTGTCTGTATTAAAAGAAACAAACGTCCTTAATGGCTATGTTGTACTCTGTGAGTACCCTCACAACTGCTTGTGCTACAGTTCCATGGTTGCACTCTGAGAGGAACTCTGTGCCTGATAGGTGGGTGTGGATTCGACGGCCATCTTGTGAAGAAACCACTGCAAATAAAACATTCATCACACATCGTCCCTCCACATCTGATGTTTCGTCAAATTTAACACTGATCTTCTGATCTTGCAAAAAAATTTCAGATTATCCTTAGCTCATACATATCTCTCTGGTAGAGAATGTTCTTGAAGGTGATGACTTCCAGGTATTGCTCTACCATTCCATACTCGCTCGTGGAGGTACTTGCACAAAACAGGGTGGTCCGTTTTGCTCAATGGAATGTTCAGTGCTGTGCAGACATTGACCCACTCACTTATTATTTCCTGGTTTGAGACACTGGCAGCTGTACTCTTTGTGAAAAGTGAGTTCGCAGTCATCTGATGGGCACGGTTCGGTGATGAGTGTGAGTCTGTACTATCTGCGCAGCGCTTCAAGTGTTTTTGGTACCACACTTGCATATCCACTGTGTGTTTTCTGATGTGGTTGACATTGCACCAACTGCAAGACAGCACTCCACCATCAGCATGCATCACGTCGCTGTACTCTCTGGCCCGGTCTGCTGCTGTCATATAGGTTGCCACATGTGACCGATGCTTCATGACCTTCAAGGCTGCCCAAACTTCTCCATCCTACTTTTGGTGTGGTGGCTTGTCGCTCCCTAGGAATCCGCCTACATATATAAAAAGGAAGCAGTGATTAAAAAATGCACTACACTCTTATGCACTTGCAAATAAAGAGAAAACATGAGAACTTGGGGAAACAAAGCCACACTGGAAATCAGCAACCCTCAAATAGAGCTGAGCAAACAGTGTTAAAACAGCATGGCCAGTTGCAAAGAAGGAAAACGTGCACCGTTTTGAAGTGAAGTTGCATACATGGAGTTTAAATACGCACAGGAAGGCCACTAAAAAATTAAGGGCCAGATGTATCAAGAAATGTTGCATTCACCAACGGTGCGAATCGTAAAATTAGGCCGTTTGCGAATGCAAAAATGCCTTTTAAGATGTATGAAAGGCATTTGCTGTGCAATTTTAAGGAATCGCTAAAATAGCGATTCCATAAAATTGCGACCCTGTTCAGAGAATCGCAAATTGCTATTCTCTAAATAGGTAATCGCAAATAGGGAATTCCTATTTGCGATTTCCAAAGCACATGTATCAAGCATTTCCTAAATGCAAATTGGGCATTAAGGAAATGCAATTACCACAAACTCAAGTTTGGTGGTAAGCATGTGCAATTTTTAAAAATGCATTATAAATGCATTTTTAAAAAGGGCATGTGTGCGCTTCACATGTCAGCAAATATTTTTGCGGGATGCAACACCCTGGGGTTTGCATTACCTAATGTGAGAATTCCTAAGAGGAATTCGCAAATTAGGTAATGCAAAACCATACGCACCTATGGCCCACAGGCCCCTATGGATGAATGGAGTCCCATTCCCTAATTGCGATTTGGTAATAGCGATTGCGAATTTTAAAAAAATCGCTATTACCGAATTGCAATTTTCATACATCCCATTTTTGCATTTCTAAAATAGCGAATTCTTTAAATTCCCTATTTAAGAAATGCAAACCGGGAGCTTGATACATCTGGCCCTAAATGACAAAGGAAACTGAAATGGAACCACAATGGGAAACTTCACAGTATTTTTAAATGAGGTTGGATAGATGCTGACAAAGGACAATAAAGGGCAGTATAAGCCACCTGCAAAGAAATGAAAACCAAATATCGTTCGAAAACATTGGTACACGTATACTTTGCATATGGGGGCTCATAAGTGTGACTTTTTGCACTTGGGGGAGGATGGAAGCATCGGAGCAGCCAACAGTGCATAAAGGATGTGTAAGGAAAATCCAAACGTTGTTCTAAACCACTCCACAAGTCTCCTCACCCCCTTCCAATTGAAGAAATAAAAAACAATCATGTATGGGATGCCTTTTGGCCAAATATAATACTCTTGTGTACACAAAAACCCCAAACATTGTATTAATTTTAAGAAATTTTCTATCACATAAACATGAGGACATTTAGTTTATTTAGGCATAGTTATGGTTTTTGCAGGACATTCTGTGTAAGAAAATATAGTGGGATCTGTGAGGCCCAAATTTAGTAGCTACACACATGCTTAGATTGATTACATTTCAAAGAAAAAGTAGATGTTTCTAGGTTATATTTTGGGAGCATTCTTGTCCCACGAGAGAGGCCTCCCCATGCAAGTGGAGTGCTGTTTTTATTGACAGAAGTGTGAGAAAGCTGGGTAGTAAAATTTTTGTGGATCCACAAATATTTCACATTTTTCCCTCACAGAAATGAGCGGAAGTTCAATTACTTTAGCAGAAGTTTGATGTTTGCAAGGCATTCTGGGTACAACAAAGTAGAGGGATCAACACAAGTTACACTCCCTGGGCTGCCCTGGTTGTCTTATTTCTTATTTTCAGAAACATCTGGGCTTGGTAGGTTTACATGGGTTCCGGCCAGTCCCGAACCATAAAATCACAGCTACCGGAATTATTGAAATTCAAAAGAAAAATATTGATGCTTCAATGTTGCATGTTTTAGATCTTTCCTGTTCAGACTCACCCAAACAAGCGAGGCATATTTGATACATTGTGGAAAAAAACCAGTCTTTCAGTCACAAACCCTGTGATATTACAAATTGCGGGGTCTAAAACAAAACCGCTTTTGTACATGAGGCCCTTTGTTCTAACGTTTCTGGCATAAACATAAATTTTCAGTGCTTGAAATTTGTCCTTTTAAACTAACATCTGACTCCCACAGATATAGATGAAAAATGAGCTATTGGGAAATGTATCGAAATTCCCAAGTTTCACAGCAGATATGAAGCAAGGAAATTACTTATTGTGGAAAAAAAATCCTGCAAGAAGGAAAAATATATTTATTTTTTAATTTGTCTGAATGTCCCATTCGCATTCCTATCCTGCAGATTCTACATAACAGAGAGATTCTGCATAAGTAAAGCCAGTTGGAAAGTGCCAGGAAATTCGGTTTATTTAGGCTTTGTTATGACATTTGTTGGGCATTCTAGGTAAGAAAGTATACTGGGATCTGTGGGGCCGAAATACAGTAGTCACTGAACTTCAGAGAACAAAACTGGATGTTTCTGTGTTGTATTTTGGAAGCTTTCCTATCCTGTGAGATAGGCCTCCCCATTCACGTTGAGGGCTGCTGTTGTCAGAAGAAGTGTGGGAATGCCGGGTGATACAAGGTTTGTGGATCCTCACAGATTGTAGATCTTTCCCTCACAGAAATGTGAGGAAATTCAATAGTGTTAGCCAAAGTTTGATGTTTGCAAGGCATTCTGTGTAATTAAAAGTAGCAGGATCAACACACGCTACTCTCCCTGGACTCCCCCAGCTGTCTCCTTTTTAGAAAAGTCTGGGCTTGGTAGGTTTCCCTGTGTGCCGGCCAAACCCGAACCACACAACCGCAGCTACCCAAATGCCCAGAATGATTAAAATTCAAAAGAAAAATAATGATGTTTCCATCTTGCATTAGGACATGTATTTGTTAGAAATTGGGAGAATACAAGACATTTCAGTGAGCGTGTTCTGAACACCAGAGGAACTTACCCATATGACCGTGAGTTTGTGTTCATGTGAACAGGCATCACACTCACAGATTTACAACTATTGCTGTGAATTAGGCCCAATCACTATGGATAAAAGCCCTATCAATTTTCTTCTTTAACAATTATCATCAATTAACAGTTACAGAGAACAGCAAGTCCTGTTCCTGCAGTGCGTCCCCAGTTCAACTACATTTTCCCATATCTCTGTGGAGTAAATTACCATTCCTTTTATAATGTCCATTTGAAACTCTCTAAGTGCTCCTCGGATAAGATGCATTCTGATATAGAACTCCATATTGTCTTAACAGAATTAGCGTGAAAGAATATTTCAGATAAAAAAAGGTATGGGTCCTTAACAGCGATCAAGCATAAAGTACAGTCGTACCATTACTTTCTGAATTAAACTATCCTCCGAACAGGCATTTATTCCATGCTGTGGAATATGCTAATAATGCTTTTAGAATGGTCTTTATAAAAAATCTAATTACACCATTTAAAAGCGAAGAGGACCAAAGGCCAAGTTAAATTCTTCTAACATAAATCACCATTCCCCCTTCTTTCAATGAGTTTTAAAAACCTCAAATGCAGTCATTTTAATAGCAACGAGGGAATGAATAAGTCATAACTCCACCTGATCACATAACTGTCTCTGACTGTTATTAAATGCTCCCAAACAAGGAACTCATTATGCGCCTGTGCCGCTTTCAGCTAATATGGGATTCCGCTCGCTTCGACACACAGGAAAGGTTTTCATGCAGCGCAAGACCCCCTGCTGAGCAAGGTCGCGCTTGAGTCTGTTATTGTGGGCGGATCTTGAGCATTCAAGAGCACCACACTATTCAGCGTTCTTTTCTCCCCGACAGATATATGTGGTCCCAGGTCAGGCTGCCAAAACACACAATGGGCAGGTGCCCTGGATGCTCCAAAATTAGCTCTTCAGCACCACACCTACTCATGAGTGGTAAGTGCACCGGAGGAAAATGTATCTCAAGGACTTTTTCAACTGCACAAGATAGATGTTCTGTATTAATCAAAATAATTGCTGTCTAATTTGGCTTCATACTTTGTAGTATTTGAAAGAGCTCTGCTAATGACTTTTTTGGGAGAATAAGCACTGTTGAAGCCAATAGGACGCCAATTCTTTACGATTATAATTCGCTCTGGCTCTTGCGTCTGGATTTTTTAGTATGAATTGGTTATTGATGTCAAAAGGTGTAGAATGCCGGTCCTTCATCCTTACTGTGGGACATCTGCCCACTGTCGTTATCTGTGAAATAAGAAGTATAGGGTCACACATTTTTTCTTCAGAGTCTGCCGTCGCTGCTGCCAAATTCCAGAGTTGCCGAACGCTAGCGTTGTTGATTGCCAGGGCAGCCTAAACTTGAGACCACCAAACGGCTCTTCCTTCCACCACCCTACACTTTCAGTCTCTTTATATCACTCTTGCATGTTCTTTGTCATCCATCCTTTCGCCCTTACTTCCTGTATTCTAATATTTATCTTCCTTCCTTCCTGTCAATTTTCTCCCTTTCTCTCTTTTGCTTTAGGTGAAAGTCTGATGATGAACAATAGGTCCTGGTCCCCAAAATTCAGTGCCAGTTCCCACCACCTGCAACCACTGGCATACATTTTTCACTGACTGGGTAGTACAGAAGAGATAGGAGAAATTGTTCGCCACTTACAAGCTCAAGTGTGACACGTCGTCGGCATGGACAGACATACCAGAATGGACATACGCAATCCCCGGGGAAGTTGAAGCCTTTGTGCTGTATTTATAGCTGGTTTTCCATCAGGACTCTCTGCCCAATCAGCCCTGTAAGGGCCCCAGTCCCTGAAAAGCCTTAAAGCTGCCTGTCCTCTCCCCTTATTGCCCTCTCGGTCCAGCTGTTGCAAAGCACCGTATCACATGTAGCTTGTTATCCTGTTTCTAATAACCTACTAGTGAAACAGAGGTGTTTCAGCACCCCTGGAGTGTGCACACATTCACAAGAGGTTTTAGTCTGCAATGGTTGAACTGCCCAGGAGACCCTCTCCTGGCAGGGAGATACACAGAAACCCAGTGTTTTGACCAGGATGCTTGCAGCTTGTGGCATTGCAGGGCTTTGGGTTGCATGTGCTGTCATACTTCAAGGAGCTTCCTCTCAAAAACTCTATTTTCTGCTTTTGTAGTAGCAGCACAAAGGGCCTCATTATGAGTCTGGTGGTCACTTGACTGCCAGACTCGTGGATGCCGGTCCGTCCGCCGCCAATGCAGCAGTCTGAGTGCCATATTAGGAACATGGTGGTCGTGCCATGGTGGGACCGCCAGTCTGGTGGTTGTGGGGTCCTAATCCGCCAGGGCAGCGCTGCCAGTAGCACTGCCCTTGGGATTACAACCTCATGCTCCACTAGCCATGAAAAGGCTGGTGGAGAACGGGTGCAGGGGGCCCATGCTCTTGGCATGGGCAGTGCAGGAGCCCCCTTGGCCAGCACCCTTGCAATGTTCACTGTCTGCTCGCAATGTTCACTGTCTGCTATGCAGACCGTGAACATTACAAGGGTGCTGGTGCACCCTGCATCCCACTGCATTGCTGCCGGCTCGATTACGAGTCAGAGACAATGTGGTAGGCTGTTTCCAGCTAGGACAGCGGGCGGAAACTCAGGTTTCCGCTCACTGACCTAGCTGGAAACTCTTAATGGGTCCGGCGGGGAGGTAGCCAGTATGGCGGCAACCTCCCCATCAGAAGTTCGGTGGACGGCCTAAACCATCCGCCGAACTCGTAATAAGGCCCAAAGTGTGTTACTCCTTTGTTTTGCAGTTGTTTTGACAGTATATTTTAGTACTTCATGAACATGAGGACGTTGGCATTCATGCGTACATCTGCACCACTATTCTGGATCCATGCTACAGACCTGCACTGTCCAGTCCTCTGCTCTTTTCAGAGGAGGATGTTACTAGATACATAGGATGAGTAGTAAAAAGAGTTGCTGCATGAAACATAAAGCTGAAACTTCAATGGCAAATAACTGGACAAGAGTGCTCTTTATCGACCTCCACGGCACCACGACCCCAGCAGCTCGGTTTCATTGTTTAACAGCATCGTCAATCATAAACAACTCTTTTTAGGGATGATTTTCAAAAGGTGGACTCTGCATCACTCATTTACAGCAAAGTCAGCTGCTGTTGTCAAGGAAGACGACAGTGTCAATAGTACTGAAGTGCAGAGATGAAAATCAACCCTTTGTTCTGGACCAAAAAAAAATGATATCTTGGAATGGACAGACAGGGTCGCGGCCTGAAATAGGAAGCCTGGCAAACAAACATCTGCTCTGTCCTACCACCAGTGTGCCTGCAGCTGGGGCAATACTCAGGGATGAAGGACCAGTTTGTGTGCTTAAAATAACAGGAGACTGACCAGCCTGAAAATGAACAGGATTTGTGACCCAGGGTTTATACTACACTGGGACAACAGTGACAGGGTGTGGAACCCTTAGTTCAGGACATCTCTGTCAAACCGAGAGCTGTAGTCTCAAGTGATAAGGAAGGGGACTGTTCCGCTGAATATATGTTGCCACCATTCCATACCAGCATTCCATACTTTGGCCCACAAACTACATTACTAGTTGTGCGAAAAATTTCCCAACTATCATTGAACTCTCCTACAACATGCACTCTGCTGTAACATTACAATTTTATTTCCTGGGAGTAAGGTATCATTTTGGGGCAAATCAACTTCAGCCATAAGTTTTGTCTCAAGTGCAGGCGTGGGTTTATGACGAATGAACAGCAATCATAAAATAATTAATGGGCAAGCTGGTTCCGCTGCTGCCACTTCTCGTCAAAGACGCAGATTTACTTAGGGTTTGCTCTGAAGCGTGCTTAATCCTAAATGATGCAGATACACAATCAACAACATGAGGTTCTCTTGCTAAATCTGGTGTTGGCTACTTTCTGCCCGTTGCACAATGCGCACTGCAATTTTGCATGCAACACCCCCTTGCATGTAAGCCAGTAAATCTGGCTCTAAGTGTCAAATGTTGATGTGAATTGATTGGCAACACAAATGTAACTTCTGTTCAATAAAAACGTGATACTTATGTGCAGAACCTTATGTTACTGATGATGTCTGCTCGAAATGCGTTTTATGAAAACAAACACGAGTTGGGAGAATCATCTCTGAAAAGACCCAGGAGACACTTGAAATCCAGGCTGAAGTCTCTGCTGGAAGGCAGCAAGCTCTATAATGTTCTCTCTTAGGGCTGCATGTGGTGTGGCATTAGAGGGTCAGGATGAACCATCAGCAAAGGCCTGAATGGGAAAGCCCAACTGGGTATCTCCTTACCTCCCAACCACATTCCATCCATTTTATCTTAGTTCAAAGCGATTGTAGGAGGAGATGGGTGCTGCATAGAATGACAATGAGGGAAAAGGGGGGGCTCCAACGCTGTCCCTTGCAATTGCCCTTTATCCCCTTCTAGCTTAACTAAACTCTGACGGGATCTTGATGGCATGGAAATCTTCAGGAGAGAATGGTCTATGGCCCTGAAGCCATGGAGGAGTCCAGAAGAGGAGAGTCATGGCCAGGGAAAGTGGCCCAAAGAGGCTGGAGAAAGTGAGGAGGAGGAGATGTTGCGAGAGGCACCGCATGCTGAAAAGGACTGAAACTTGTGACTTTTAGCAGACATCACCGGTGTGCCCTTGACTCCCTAAGCCAATTTGCTGGCCAGCACTGAAAGCAGGAAGGTTCTAGAGCTTTCCAAGAATGAGATATGAAAACAAAAATTATCCTAGCCAGTGCACATTTCAATCAGAAATTCTAAGTCTAACAAATAAAAGAGATACCTATTTCAATTCGATTGTGGTAACTGGGGGTTTTAGGGATTCAGTAGTAGAACCTTGGATACCCAAGTGTTACTCTGAGGCATTTTGGTGGGTAGATGATTACGTTGTGTGTACGCCTCCTGCCCTTGGTCCAAGTCCCCCCTAAAGCTAATTTTTCACCCGAGTGGGTCCAGTATTGTCGGATAGTTGTGAAGGGCCAGAGTAAACAAAACACTGAGTCAAAGTATAAAAAAATGTCATCCAGGGAAAGAGATTAAAGGAGTTATTACAACTTTGGAGGAGGTGGTAATCCGTCCCAAAAGTGACGGTAAAGTGACGGATATACCACCAGCCGTATTACGAGTCCATTATATCCTATGGAACTCGTAATACGGCTGGTGGTATATCCGTCACATTTGAGACGGATTACCACCTCCTCCAGAGTTGTAATAACCCCCTAAATATGTCCAATACTTTACACAACACTTGGCACAATCTAGTTGAATTTCCATGTTAGTCGTCTCATCATTAATGATTAAAGAAATGGCAGCCTTGCTCTGGAAATTCAAAAATAGATTTTGGACTCCCAAAAATTAATGTCCTTCTTGCCATGCTCCTTCCACCACTCCACCCACTGGGTCACAGGCTCAGGTGCCAGTGCTGCCCAGTAAGGTGGGTGTCCAGGAAACAGCAGTGCTGGTTCACCAAGAGCAGTTCTGCAAATTTTCCAGCAGATTTTGGACATATGCCCCGGGTGGGTCAGCCCATAGCAGCTGGCGCTTTGAACTCTCATGGGTCCTGCGCAGGCTGTCTGTGGGGTCCATCCGCCATGCAGTTCACTGGGCCTCAATCTGGTGCTCGCATAGCGGGGAAGCTTCGCTTCATCCAGGTCGCTACTGCATCTCTCCCTCACACCAGGAAATAGCAGCATCGCTCCTAAAGCTGGATCATGGTTTTCCCACCTCGAAGCAACAGCAACTCAAAGTTTTGGTTCAGGTAAATCTCTACGCATGCATTCAACTTGTAAGCAAATAAGTTAGGATTTCAAGATTTTGTGGTAGTGATTTTTGTGATATTTTAGGATTTTGAAAAATATGTAAACAAATGTGTCTTTTTTGTACAAATCCTGTGATTTTTACTGACAGACTTCACAAAATGTTATTGAAAGCTTGATGAACCTCCTTTGATTTCTGCTCTGTACTGGTCTGAATAGAAGGAGGGTAAGCGGAAGACCACTCTATTTGATTTTTCTTTCCCTGGGCAGCGTGGCGTCTAACCTCTGGTGCCCACCCTTGCAGCCTCCCAGTACCTTCTCTTGCATTTGTCCTACGTGAACCCCCCGGGATCTGGCCACCTTGCCCCTCCCCCACTGCATCCGGTCTTCTAGTGCCATCACTGCAGCCCTCATTTTTAAATAAAAATCACTCTTTTAGCCTGCTGGGAGTATGGCAAATGTTTATCAACAAAACGTGAAACAAAGCAATATACCTTCACCCTCTCGGTCATTGAGCATCTAATGCTAACATGTCTAGAAATGTTATTATTTTCATACATTTCCTCCACATAGGCAAAAAGAAGTCACATGGTTAAAAGAGAAGTTGCAAACAGGGGCTGAGACATGTACCCCTGGTTCCCATGACATGAGAAAATAGCCCAAAAGCTTTGAGCAGAGAAACACAGCAGAAGCTACTCTGCTGAGCTAGCAGGGTTCTAGCTTTCCTGTTTACAAGTGCCAAGGTGACAACCAGGCTTCGGCTCTCACAGACAAGAAGGCCTTCACGACTTGGTATAACGTATGAGTACATTATGAATGTGGTATAAAAACGACATAGCACATGAGGGGTGAGGGTATTAAATAGTTTTCAAACAATGGTACAAGATACCACAAAAAATCTATTCTGTGTTGCAAATCTTTGCATTTTTATGCTACAACGTTTTCCAATCATACCCCAACATCCGGGGCACCGGGTTTTCAAGAATACTGTCCTAGCTATAAAGCACCATGCATGTAAAGGTCAAAATCTGTGCTGCCATTATGAAATGATCAATGAAATTAGGAGAGTAAGAAACCCTGAAACTGGCCAGCTCCAGACGGGTTTAGTGTATATAGCAGGTATTTTTAATGTATTATTAACAAATGTTTGCAGATGATCAGACATTCTCCAAATCACGTCCTTGTCTCTGCAGTAGCTTTGAGTAATCGTGTTTGCAGCAGCATAGTGTAAAATACTGCAGAGTAGAAACTTAAAACAGCCACTTTACACACATAAATATGAAAAACAACAAAAGCTCTTTCTAGGAGCAAATCAATTGTAGTCTTGTTTCCCTTTAATTGATTTGCTACTTGAAAGATCCTTGAGGTTTTTTTTTCATTTTTGTTTGTGAAAAGTTGGGTACGGGTTGTTACCTATGGACTAGACCTACTAAGGAATGAGTCCCAAGGAACCGTTCACAGTTCCTAAATTGTCCCCTAGTTCCACCTTTTGGGCATAAAGGGCTTGCTCCTGTATTATATATTGTAAAACAGTGCAGCACACATTCTACACAGCACATGTTCATCCAGTCATCCATTGGCAACTACATTCATCCATTGGCAACTATGTAACATGCTAGGAACAATATACTACTATGAAATTAACATCTTTTGCACGTTAGTTGATCATGTACCTGTACGAATATGCATACTCCAGTATGATGCGGACATTTGCCCATCACATGGACATCAGCCTGTAAATGTGTTCAGTAATCCATTGTAATGTACATATTTTACATGTTAGGCCCAGGTTTATCAAGCCTTTGCATTCCCCTGGAGTCACTCAAGGTGACGTAAGACAATGCAAAGGATTCAGTAATATTTACAAAGCCGCACAGGGGGCGATTTGAGGGGCTTTCCCTGGTTTTGTACAGAAATGTAACGCATCACAGCTCCGTGTGCTGCGTTGATTACATTTCAACTTTGGAGGAGCTCCATGGGTGCAGCATGGGGGTTCCTATGCATCCACCCATGTTTTTTAGAGCATTCCCAGATTTGCTAAAGCTAGTAAGCTTGGTAATGTGTCAAAGAGATATGCTTTAACCATTGAGGAGTAACGAAGATAAATATCTTTATTTCTCCTTGCTAATTTCTCATTCCACTGTGGTGTATTCTGCAGCACACATAGAAAGAAGGAAATGCCTCAGTGTGCCTGCATTGGCTTTAGGCAGCTGTTTATGCACCAGCTCAGGCAGAAAGCAGAAATGCTGCATATCTTTGTAAATATGGAGCATTCATGCTCTTTCACGCAACACAGCGCGTCAACTTTGTTTGCTGAGCTGCACAAAAGATTTGTAAATATTCTCCAAATGATCTCTTCTTCTACAATAAAAAACATCTGCAATTGACATATTCGTTCATCTGTAACTGAAATAGCGCAGTCGAATGTCACATCCTGCATCTCTCACTTGGCTAACATAACAAAGTAATACAGTACAGTGTTTACATTCTACAAAATATATACACTGCAGATTTACCGGTGCTCCTTAAGCTGTCGTCGGCAGTCCGGGCTCAGGTCTGGTACCCGTATCACACACAATCCTGTACCTTCACATCAAAGACACGCCTGGATAATGCTGTGGTTTGTAGAATTGAATGTTTATTTGGACTTCTCCCACAACACGTTTCGGCCCAGCCGGGTCTTGGTCATGGGTAGATACCCATGACCAAGCCCCGGCTGGGCCGAAACGCGTGGGTAGATTCTACAAAACATGTGTACATTCCCTTGCATTATGATGCACGTGCAGGGCACTGGCCACGTTGCAGACGTCCATAACTCTCTTCTTACTGGCCTTCCCAAATCCCACCTTTCCCCCCTGAAGTCTATTCTCCATTCAGCAGCTCGTTTCATATATGGGGCCAAAAGAAGCGACCCCATTACACCCATTTTATCCACCATCCATTGGCTTCCCATAGAGGCAAGATCTATCTACAAAACTGCATGTATCACCCACAAAGCCTTGCACTCCTCCTCCCCTCGCTACCTGGTGAATAAACTGAAACTCTCTGGGGGCTCCAGACCATCACGTAATGCAGAAAAGTTATTGCTTGAACCTCCCATTTTCAAGAAGGAAAGATCGATGGCCCAATCCTTTTCAGGCAACGCGGTGAGAATCTGGAACTCACTTCCGCCTCAGCTTCGGACCACCACCTCTTCCCAGGCCTTCAAAACTGACCTCAAAGCTCTCCTCCTTCAAAGACACTTCCAAATTTAATTCTAGCCCTCAGTTTTCTGAAGGAAGTCCTTCCATTATAGGAAATTCTGTTCTCCACGCCTATAGAAGTGCCTTCCCAGGGTGTTTTTGTGTTTTGAGTGGCTGCCATTTAGTGCAGTTTTATACCTCTACCTGTATTTTTTACTCTTTTGTATCATGCACACGGCACCTTTCCTTTTACAACATATCATTTGCTACCTCTTATATCTTGTTTGCTTTTGATACTTGCACAACGGCCACCACTGCCTCATGTAACGTAACTATTGTTTCAGTGTTTTGAGTGTCTACCATTTATTGCAATTTTTTTTTTTTTTTTTTTTTTTTACCTCTACTCGTACTTTATTTGCTCTTGTAACCTGCACACGTCACTTTTTCCTTTCGTATTGCCTCATGTAATGTAACGTTTGCTTTTGTAACAGGCTCATTTGTAATTCCTCTCCTCTTGTATCTTTACTTTGCCTATTGTGAAGCGCTCTGACACCTTCGGGTAAAGTCCGCGCTATATAAAAACGCATTAAATAAATAAATAAAAATAAAATACCTGTCCATTTGTAACACCGTGCAGTAATCCAGCACAATTCATGCATTTTACACAATTCACGCTCAACATTGATAACAGCATGCAGTAATATAGACACCGTCCACACACCGCGTATTTGTCTATTTCAAACAGACTGATATAATAGTGTGCAAAACACCCACTGATCACAGCACATCTTGTACAATGTAAATATTCAGACATCACATGTTCTTCACCTGTAACAGCAAGCATGATCCAGTCTCTGGAGTCTTTGCTGAGGCTGCCAATAGGATCGCACTGCCATGGCACTGGTGATGGGTTTTGTATGGAATCATCCCCACCTGTAAATAAACAGGCACCGTGGACTTGCGTGAGGAAAGCCACTCCAGATAATACTAATTTCCAACCACAGCTAAATTAGTTTCGTTTGGCTCTCTTGCCAGCTCTGTGACATGCCTTTGCCAAACTGTCCCCATCCTCCGGCTCCTTCACTGAAAATAATTTCTGATCGTCCATTAGGCGTAGCAGGGGGTGGCATGTGCATCCCCTGGGTTACCCTCTCTTACCCTCCCAACCACCAGCCACGGCCCCCCCCCCCCCCCCCCCTGCTGCTGGCTACCCCAGGTCTCAGGTCACAAAGGCAGCGTACCTTGCTCTTTTCAGCAGTTAGTGCGATGCTATCTCAAGATACAGGTGGGACAAAAGGTCAACACTTTGATAGAATCGAGGGTCAAGAGACTCATGACGTCACTTCCACCACCCCTGGCCATTTGGTCAGTCAGCGTCGGTGTTTTGATATTTCTCTGAAAGGCTGAACTTTTGCTCTGTTTTTGCGTTCTCCATCTATCTCTGCGCCCATCTGCCTGTCTCAGCTGAGCACACAGAAGTGATGGCTGGAATTAAAAGACAGTTAATTCTGAAATGTGCTCACCCCATTAGCTTTGTGTAATGACAGGTGCAAACACAAGAGGACGTGTAAGCCCCTCATTATCCCCGGTGTGTACATTACTGGGAGCCAGCCATCTCAAACATGGCCGCTGCTGCTGGGCCTGGCTTCCCCTGCTGACCGCAGGATGCACGGTCTAGCTGCCCGGGGCTGCTGTGAGATGAGGTCTTACCTAGACGAAAGCCAATCGACACACATTAATTACAGATTAGTTAGAGTAAACACACAGAAACCACAGAATGCTACAGTGTGTCTGTTTGTGGAAGGCGTTTAATGTGTAACAAACCTGGAGGCTGGAGGCTCAGCAGATTTGCCAATGTTGATACTAAATGAATTGCCTGCCCAGTTATAGATCTGTTTAATACAATAGTTCAGAAAATATTATACATTGTGTCGAGGAAGGATCATCTAGGGGCGAAGGATTTAACGTGCTCAGAAAATTCTATTTGAATGTTATGCTGGTCTACAAAGCATGAAGTCTCTCGATATTGCAATACTGCCCACGTCCAACATATGAATTGGAAACTGTGGGACCAAACGCGTCTCTTCGTGCACTGTTTTTGTGCACTGGGGCTAATCCCTAAAAACGGGAACACGCTTCAAAGGTAAGGTTTTATAGGAGATGCACTCCCTAAATGTGCTATTAGCAGAAAAACGCATCTTAGTTTAGGGAAAATTTAGGGTGTGCCTAGCAAGATTGATGCAAAGTTTCCCTGTAACTGGTGGTTACAGATGGTGGCACACTGACCCTCATTTTTGGTGACCAGCAGTGCTTAATTTGTGCTTGTTGTTTCCAGTGCTGAGCACCGGCACATATTCTTGCGGGCCGGGGCTTATTCTTCTGCCTCAAGCATTTGCTGCGAGCAAAAGACACATATGGGAAAGACGGAGGAAGGGAAAAATGACAAAGCCTCACAAAGGGAGAAAGCAGAAAGCTGCAAGAGTGAGCTGAAGGGGCAGGGAGTGGCTTTATATGGATTGAAGAGGCCCGAGATGGCTTCAGGATTACGCTGCTTCAATATTTTGTGCTCGCAAATTTAAATGCAGCAGCCAAGTGGTTAAGAGGAGGGCTGTGGGCACTGGCACGTTTTTATTTACAAGTTAAGCACTGGTGACCGGAACTCAGCAAACGTTTACCCAGAACAAAAGAGAGAAAATCAGAAAATGGGGAAAGATGGAGGAAGAGAAAGATGGAGAACACTGACAAAGAGAGGAAGCAGGGATTGCGCTAAAAGAGTGAGATAAAGAGAAGCGCAGGGTGGTGGATGAAGAGGAATGAGGTGGAATCAACACCATTCACTCTTAGTATTAGGCAACCCTGAAATTCGACAGCACTGACTGCAGACGTTGGGCACCCGTACTCATTGTTTTGCAAGTTAAGCACTGAGTACATTTTATGTCATCTGATCCCTGCTCATTTAGAATACCGGTGTGTTAAGTTGCAAAGTGTCAGTGATGTGACTCACAACATTATAGTTACAAAAAGCTTATAAAACTGAGGGCCAGAGGTATCAAGCAATTTTGCATTTGCAAACGGTGTGAATCGCAAAATGTGTCTGTTTGCGAAGGCAAAAATGCCTTTCAAGATCTATAAAAATTGGGACCCCATTTAGAGATCGCAAATTGCTATTCTCTAAATAGGAAATTGCAAATAGGGAATTCCCATTTGCAATTTCCAAAGCACATGTATCAAGCATTTCCTAAATGCGAATTGGGCATCTAGGAAGTGCAATTACCACCAAATCCACTTTGGTGGCAAGCATGTGCAATTTTAAAAAATGCATTATAAGTGCATTTTTAAAAATGACATGTAGCGCACAAATGCCCCTATGGCATGTGTGTGCTTCACATGTCCGCAAATATTGTTTTGGGGTGCAACAGATGGGGCCTTAGGCCCCAAGCACCCTGGGGTTTGCATTACCCAATTTGCGAATTCCTAACTGGAATTCGCAAATTGGGAAATGCAAAACCA
Source organism: Pleurodeles waltl (assembly GCF_031143425.1). Classification (NCBI taxonomy): domain Eukaryota; kingdom Metazoa; phylum Chordata; class Amphibia; order Caudata; family Salamandridae; genus Pleurodeles; species Pleurodeles waltl. Next base: position 1,156,064,227 of record NC_090448.1, read on the forward strand.
TTTGCACCTATGGGCCTACAGGTCCATAGGGATGAATGAAGTTGCATTCTCTAATTGCGATTCGGTAATCGCAATTGCAAATTTTAAGAAATCGCTATTACCGAATCGCAAATTTCATACATCCCATTTTGCATTTCTTAAATAGCGATTTCTTAAAATTCGTTATTTAAGAAATGCAAAACGGATCTTTGATACATCTGGCCCTAATTCTTTGTGTGACAGGAAACTATTCCTCGTGTAGTGAAGAGTGAAGTAATGCGTGTCCCCACCGCCTGCATGTCAGCGCTGGTGCCTGGAATGCTGGGAGTGAATGATGTCATAGAATGTGTGTGTGCAGGGTTTGGAAAGAAAGCCAGTTGATTGGGAGAGTTGGAGGGAGGATGGAGCCCTGTCAGTACCTACCTGCTGATGCGTTAACTAAGGACTTAACATCAAATATAGAACATATCTTGAACCTCAGTGACTCCAGACTCTTGTATAAAGACTCTGCCCTCTAAATACAACATAGGTCCATGCAGCGTACGGTCTGGACTACCTGTTCTGGGTCACACTCCTGGAAAATGTCAAACTTCCATCTCCTGGCCCTGCAATGCCCCCTGCCAATCACCTTTAGCCCTCCCATCCAATCTGCTCACACTTCTGCTACAGCCCTCTCTCCGGATAATGTACACGTGAGCAGGGAGGGTTGCTGCCAACCACCACTGAGGTCCTGATGAAAGATGTCCTGGCCGCACTACGTCCTGCGGCAGGGCATCCGGCCTCTCAGCGAGCAGAGTGGGTTTTATTATTTACATATTTATATGGCATGGACATGATCTAAGAGGATGTTAGAGCGCTTTACATGAAAACAAGTGAACAACACAGTAATAGTTTGACAAGTTACAGTGGTCCAGAGACAAAGGCAGATACATAGCAATTAGCAAAGTAGAGGCGGAGCGAGATTGAACGTCAGTACAAATTCCATGCATACATTTTCAAACACAGTGCTTCAGGTGGCCGATAGCCCCTGGCTTGCAGAGGTATTACCAGCATAGTATGGTCCATTGTGTGTAAATATGGTTTGTGCCCAGAGAGTGTGCAGGAGTCCATCCGAATGTGGTCAGAAGTCTCATGAGCAGGTGATCTTTCAGTTTTTGAAGGATGTGAATTCTGGTGCCTGTCTGATTCTCAACAATTGTTGTTCCAGATCTTTGAAGCAAAACCTGAAAAGGTGCTGGCTGGTATCTAGGCTTTGTTGCAATTAGTAGAACAAGCAAACTCCAGTTGGACTCAACTTATGTGTCTTTGTCTGCCTGACTGTGTTGATTTTTTGTTTTTTAGATAAAAGGGACTACCACATTAGAGCTTTGAAAAATGATGCAGGCAGACCTGACAGTACAGCACGGCTTGGAGAGGAAACCATCTCAGTTCAATGAGCCTTGGTGTGATTTGATCAAAACTCTAAGACCCCCATTATGTCCTTGGTGGTAAAAACCACCTACCACCGCGGTGACGGCCGCCAAAAGACCATTGCCATGGCCACCATCCGTCTGCCATAATATGACCACATCCGGATATCCGGCTGTGGCCATACTGGCGGATGGCAGTAAGTTGCCGCTGCTACCACCAGCAGCAGCACGCCAGTAGACGGCCGCCAGCTGTATTATGACAAATAATACGGCCTGGTGGTGTTTTGCTGGCCGGCGCTGCTGGCGGTAGCAGCGTCCCATCCCCTGCCGGAAGACCCCCTGGATACAGGTAAGTCAGGTTTCCGACAGGGGAGGGGGGTGTTGTGTGTGTGTGTATTGTATTGTATTATAATTGTATTTATATAGCGCTTACTACCCCCGACGAGGCATCTAAGCGCTTTTCGGTGAGCAGCACGCTACTCTGGAACCCAACAAGAATTAGTGATGGATTAGTATCTGAAAATAATGAGTACAGTTTTAGTATTATTATGAGTTAATCTGAGCCGCGCATATGAGAGTTTGTTAGTTAGATTGACTGGAGTAATGGAGGGGTGGAGGAGGAAAGAAATCCAGAAGTGTTAATTGGGAGTATATCCTTCATTTACTCAACCCAAAGGCTTGGGATGAGTAAAGGGGGATGGAGGAGGGAAGAGTATGTGGAAGGGTTAGGGAGAGCATAGTAGCAGGGTGAGATAAATGCGGGAGAATTTAGTAGGGTTGTGTGGGAGATCCCGGTAGTAGAGTGAGGTTTGGGTGAGCTGGATGTGGAAGAGGAGGGAAGAGCTCAGGCAGGGTTATTTTTGGAGATGAAAGTAGTAGAATGGGTTTGGGATGAGTCAAAGTGGGGATGGAGGATAGATTGATAGAGACGTCATATGGTGATGGGTAGACAAAGTAAACCTTACAAGAGAGTAAATTTGTATTATTTTTATTTAATATAATTATATATATATATATATATATACACACATACACCTTTTTAATAATTATTTTATTTGTCTTTAATTTATTTATTCATTATTATTTTTTACTTTAATTTACTTATTTATAATTTGAATTTTATTTATAGATTTTATTTTGTTTATTTTTATTTATACACAAATACACACAGATATATATATATATATATATATTCACATACATATTTAATTGTGATTAAATATACATTTGTTATACAGGTTTAAAGAGTATGTGTGTAATTTATTGTTATGACACATCTAGAGTATACAAATATTCAGATTAAAAATATTTATCAATACAGGCATATGCAGTCCATTGCTGTTTGAATATGGTGGTTATGAAGGAAAGAGCCAACTTTTGAGTAGTCTTCTGAAGACAAGATAGTTATCCGTGGATCTTATACTTGGGGGTAATGAATTCCATTGTTTGTCTGCTTGAACGGAGAATATTGCCATCAGTGGGGCGACAGATGTCATAAGGTGGACAGTAGAGGGGAACACATTGATTGGGTGACATCTCATGCACCATTTGTTCGGGGACAATATGTGAGCCACGGTGCACAGGTCGTGTTTTCTCCACAAGGGTGGCGACCCACAGTGGGTGCATGGTGCTGAGACGCAGGGATTCTTGACTCAGATGAAGTTAGCAGAGCCCTATAAAAGTCGTGTTTATCTCAGGCACGGCACCACTCTGACATGAGGGGACTGATGACATCACCACCCGGTGCTGCACCTATGATGTCATCCCAGTGATCCCAGAGCAGTGCGTTATACAATACGCATAGACATTACCACAAATATTCTCCACACAAGTCAAGAAACAGCCTGTGATGTTTTTCACACCTGTACTGAGTCTTGAGTTTTACTTAGCACAATACACTTGGCATACTTGTAAATCTTGGCACACGATTGCTATGGAACAGACAAAACTACATATTTTACATTTCAAATTGTTGCTGATGAAACACAGGACTGTCCTGACATGGTGCAGCTTTACAGCTATATGTGCTACTCTTTCCAGTTTCCAAAGCACATCTCACAGGCCACATGGGACCCACATGTTGTCAGTCACAGCTCCTAGCTGACTGCCTGCGTAAACATTGCCATAAACAAAAACTCGCCCATAGGTGAAACCTATTGGCATTGCATGGTTGTTTCCCTTGTTAACACTATCTGGGCAAAGGTTTCATCAAGGCCTGGACAGAACTTGCGGAATTTCACTCACTGAATCCCACGAAGTTAGATAAAAACACCGCAGGATTTTGCGGAATTCCGCCAACGCTGCTCGTGCTCCAGTTTTACTGCCGGTAGTGCCTCCTGCACTGAAAAATCAGCAGGAACAGCACCACACTGTTTTCAAATGTTTTTTGTTGCCGTTTGATTAGAAAATCTACTCAAAAAGCAGCCATCTGACTGAGACTGCTCGTGACCACCTGAGTTCATAAATTCTCACCGCAAGTCCTCCTAGCGCCCAGAAACTGTGCTAGGAGAAGCCAAATCCCACTCACACTCAGCAGCTCGCAATCTGAAACCTTCTGTTGTTCTCGTCATTGTGTTGCACAAACAGAAAAAAAAAATTCTCCACATAGCGATTGGCAGAACTCAGCGAGAATTCCACATTACAAGGGTAACCGGAGTCTTCTGCATGCGGAATTAAAATTCTGCTCTGGGCTAGTTTCATCCATTAGTATCAGTTTAACACCTATAGAGAGCAATCAACAACTCAGAGATGACCAGTCAACCTTTGCAAAAGGGTCTTCCATTGAACAGCACCATGTTGCAGCATTTACAGTACACTTTGATCTGTTAAAATCTGCAATTTATGCAGTAGGTGATGGATTATGTGGCATATGCGTCAAATCTATAATTATGCTGTAAAACACCACAGACGCATGGCATGAGTCCACTGGCCGTGACTATGAGGAATTTACATGCAGAAAATATCAAAGTTAAGGTATGAGGCCAAACATTTCAGTTCCCAATGGAATGTGCAAAATGTACAGTGTGAGTATAAAAATCATATGCTTCCGAAGAGCTTAAACAACAGAGGACGTATTATGCATGAGTACGTTCAAAATGAGTAGCGATATCATAGGATTCCCAGGGGCCTGTACAAAAAGGATTTAGGAAAAGGGGTTTAACTTCAATGCTGGCGAAGTAAAGAATTTTCTTCCAGCTCTGACTAGAAATTTTCCTGCCTCATGGGTGAAAGGAAAGCCTCAGCCCAGTCTATTTTCGAGTTATTCTACTGGGAGCATCACAAAACGGAATCAAGCATGGTGCCGCGTCATGAAGCATGAACTTGGAAGGAGAATTTAACTTAACTCTAAAGCAAGATGCTCCAGGAGTAAGTTGAGGCAGACACCTCTCGACAATTGTTCTGTTTGTGAAGCATGTATACCTTGTGCATTTACCAGTGGCATCTCCACTTGCAACCAAAGAGCAGAAGGTACCAAATCGTGCAGGACATAATACATTGCATATTTATGGAAGGTATAGAGATCCAGGTAGTGGGGGGGGGGGTGCAGTGGTTTTTAGAAGAAACCGGAATAAGCTCCTTTGTCACATTGTCAAATACATCTCATTTAACCAGCTGGCGGCTAAACTAATGATCCTGAAACTTGTCCGTCTGCCTTATTCCACTGACCTCAAAAGGTGGATGAACACTTTGAAGCTATTATTCTGGAAAACATTCTACCCACTGCATACTTCAGCCCTCTTTAAGGGATATCATTTTGTGGTACGGTGATAAGGATGGCAGGGCTCCATTACAATTACTGCAAACTTTTCAGGAACATGATAAGACATATCCCAGATTGTAGTCTAACTAATAACAGCCTAATTCAGTACTGTGATGCCGCTAGATTGGTCTGGTCTTAAAGTGGTATTGTTTAAAATTCAATTTTCATTTCCAGATGGGCCTGGGCTGGGACAGATTCCACATTTACCATCTTGTGCTCTAGAAAAGTTGACTCCCATGATAAAAACATTAGCTGGTGCTCAAATGGCTGAAAATCCCAAAAAGTGGAAATCAGGCTCCAGCTAGAAGAATTGATTTAACAATCACTTTCTGGCAATATGGAAGTTCTGAAAGAGTTTGCAAAGAAACAAAACTATTAGTGAGCTATTGTTGAGCAGTAAACAAGTTCATTTCTGCGAGCATAGAAGAGATTAGTCCTCTATTTAGAATTCCAAAAATGCATGCAGATCCTCCAGACTTATGGCCTGATTTAGATTTGGTCAGGGGTTACTCTGACACAACAGTGATGGATATCCCACCCGCCGAAATCTAAATCCCATTGTTTCCTAAATCAGGCCCTTAGTTCTTCCAGAAATGTCAAATGGGTGAAATCCCATTCAAGATTATTATAGGAGCACAGTCCTAAATTCCAAACACGTGGTAAAAATATGCGCAGTAGCCATTCCAAAGGTAAGCATCTGTATAGTGTCTTTTTGTTTACAACTAGAGTGAATCAATGTCTAGAAGTATCCAAGGAGGTGGTGATAAAGATCGTGAAGAACCTCAACTCGCTATGTGCCCACAGCATCCATGGTTATTCTACGTTCACAAAAGAATGTGCAAGAAGCCTGTCTCCAGTTGTGCGCCAGGCAGAGAACCTCTTCTTCAAAACAGGGGATGTATCAAAGGAGTGCAATAAGGCTTGGGTTACCTCCTGTTAAAATAAAAGAACTTCTTGCATCCTGGATGATCATACGAATGACAAGCCCATCAAAATATCATGCTTATTTTTAAAAGACTGGGAAAGGATGCTTCCTGGCAGCTGGAATTGTTCCTGGCAGCTGGAATTGTTTATGAAATCAAACCTGGCTTCAGGCCAGTCCAGGGCACTGAAACTGCCCTGCACGACATGGAATAATTTGTTATGAATATAGTGGATGGAGAAAGGTAGCCTTCCCTGTGTTGTTAGACCTAACAACACTCTCTGATGTCCTAAATTACGCCACCTTAATCAAGATATTGAGAGAGGAGGTGAGCACTGCAATGATGACACAGAGTTGTTTTGAAAGTATTGGGGACAGAAGAGAAGGAGATTCAAATTGTTGAGGTAGTATCTTGTCAGTTCAGGGTTGGATGGATGCAAACTATCAGAGTTTTAATGGAGTTAAGAATTGTGCCGTTCCCGAAGAAAATAAGGTTAAGAAGCCAGGTGTGTTCTTTGATTAGCGAATGGCTTTGGATAGTCAGGTAAGTGCAATCATTGCTCAGGATCTAACTAATTCTTGAGGAGAATCATAGGTCAGCTATTCATTAAGCTGTTGTTGGCATCTAGCCAGATTACTAAAATAGCCTCTCTGTTGGCACATCACGCTCTATTGTGATCTGGGTGCTGTTACTACTGAGCGCCACAGCTAGGGCTAGTGGTGAAAGAGGATAGACCATGCCTGACCTGTTTTAGTGAGATTAACTAGTTTCCAGTTGAGAAAAGGTGAATCAGGATGAAATCGGTCTTGGGGTGCTTGTGTTCCTGTTCAGAGAGGACCTTGACTGGCTGTGGGGGCTGGACTGTTCTTATTGGAGCAGCGTCAAGACTGATTTGCATATGACTGAGTCCAAACTGAGGTGGCATGGTGTGCAAAATAATGATGGGTTGGGGTGCTACTCGAGTGATTGGCAGTGGTTAGACAAATTGCAAGCATCCTCCCATCACCTTTAGTATGAAGATTGAGAAAAGGTGGCATTCTATGGTGTTGACTCTGGTAGACAAGGCCATTTGGTGGTCAACTCCTCCATCCTTGAAATAAAAAACTGCATTGGTATGAACCAGCAAGAGAACCTTGTACTAGCTGCAAAATGGTTAAAAGCCAAAGACCAGGAGCAAGAAGTTTTCAAAAGAAACCCACTGCTATGGAATTCTCTGTCCTCTGATAGGCGCCTCTGTTTCACCCTGACCCCTTTCATGAAGTCCCTGGACACTCTCTTCTTGAAACCACCCTCCACATCTGGGTAATCTAACAGCCCAAGAAACCACCTTCCAAAGTATTAAAAATGAATATTTAATGAACTCAGCTTCTGTGAATAAAATCTGGTACCTTTTTTTCATATCTTCAACTCTTTCTTTTGTTGGACAATCAACACGATTTTTATCTACTCCCCTTTCCCATCCACATATATTGTGCCTAACTGGGGGAATCCAACAATATGCATGACACTGTTGTGGGAAAGGAGTACTGTAAACATAATGGGCCTGATTCACAAAGGTAAAGTTAGACCAAAACTCAAACTTTAGACCTAAAGTCTAACTATATACCTGAAGTCTACTAGTACATTTACTACTAGTAAGTTTACTAGCAGTAAACTTACTAGTAGTAACATATCTTTGTGAATACCAAAAAATAGTAAAGTTAGACTTTTGGTCCAAGTTAGACTTTAGATCTAAACTTAGACTTTACGTGTAAAGTTAGACTTCAGGTGCTTCAGATGTAAAGTTAGACTTTAGGTCTAAACTTAGACTTCAGGTGTAAAGTTAGACTTTAGGTCTAAACTTAGACTTCAGGTCCAAATGTAGACTTCAGGAGTAAAGTTAGACATTTGGTCTAACTTTACCTTTGTGAATTGGGGACAATATGTTATTCTGTCCCATGTACCAAAGCAGCTGCAATGTCCAAATTAGACAACAGTGATCATACCTTTACCCTGATAGTATATTTTTCCTCTTCGGGCTGGTCTGCCTTTTATTTTATTTTTTTGGCCATCTTACTGTGCTTTTTCTTTCTTTTTAATTTTATATGTTTCATGTAGTGCAGATCTCAAGCGAATTAGAAGCAGAATGGGCTGCAGATGTCATTCTTGATGGAGCTAGAGCCACCTTGTGTGCCCGCATCCTCTGCAAATCAAGCTGCGTGCCTGCATCATACATGAAGTGGTTGAAGGTTGTGTGTCACTATACCGCTTTTCCAAAATCATATTATCAGGAAGTATCCGTAAAACCTTCAGCAACAGCCTTCAGACTGTGGGATGCAAGAAAGAAAAAACTGATTCCCAGGCCTTCCAGCGCTACACCCAAGGCATTTTGGAATGTCATCCCAGTAGAAATTTTCCAGATTCAATCCATACACCACTCCATGAAAAAACTCAAATCCCTGGTTTTTGTGCAACACATCCTAAATGTGTATTTCCACACGTATGCATCTCTGGAACACAACACTTCCAGGCATGTTTTAATTCTACTTCCATTTACAATAAACTATCTAACTGTAGAGTCAGAGTAGATGTATAGAAGAAGTATAATGCATTATAGCTTACATTTGGAATATGGTGTCTGGAAACGCAGTGCAGTTCGTGTGAGTGTACCTCAAGGTAGTCGACCTAGAGGTAGTAACGTGGATAAATGATACTAGATTACCAAAACCACACTGTGATTCATATTATCGGAACAGTTCTAAATAGTACTTTTCACAACTTATATCACACATATTTAAACTTCAGTACAATTCAGTGATTTGCACAGAAGCACACAATTTTTAAATAAATGCTGAAAAGGATGAGAGGCTAGAACTTCTAGTTTCAAAGTCTGCAGCTTAGCCTTCACGTTTGTGTGTCAGAGTATCAAACAGTGCTTAATTTGTGCTTGTTGTTTCCGGTGGAGCACTGGCACTTATTTTTGAGGGCCAGCACTTATTTTTCAGCCTCAAGCATTTACTGCGAGCAAAAGACACATGGGAAAGATGGAGGAAGAGAAAAAATAAAAAGCGTCACAAAGGAAGAAAGCAGAAAGCAGCAAGATTAAGCTGAAGGGGCAGGTAGTGGCTGTAAATGTATTGAAGAGGCCAGAGATGGCTTCAGAATTACTCTGCCTCAGTATTCCGTGTTCGCACATTTAATTGCAGCAGGTGCGTGTTTAAGAGGAGGGCTTTGGGCACCGGCAGGTTTTTATATACAAATTAAGTACTGGTATCAAATACTTAATATTGTGCTACCAAATACAAAAACAATGTCCAAAAATGCTGACATGTGTAAAATAAAACAGACAATCAGGATAGCTCATAAAATTTTAACATGGTTAATGCAAAAATAGTTAGCACTCATCAAAATAAGGGAATGAAGTCCCAAAGTAAGCACTTTGTTCTTGCAAAGGTATAACATTCCAAGCACCACAAACATACAATCAGCACCACATACAAATAAGTGGCACATCCAAGCATCTAAATAAAGTCCATCTGGGGGTGAACAAAGGGCCCCAAGAAGGAGGGTGAGCAGCTGGGGAGGTTGTAATCCCTTTCTCAGTGCTCTCCGACTGGCAACTGACACAAGAATGACAATGATTTTAGGCCATGGGGGGAGAAGGGCACACACCAGTGGTTCGCGATGGAACATATGTCACCATCCCTGGTGGGACGTGCAGCTCCATGAAACAACTGTGCAGTGTTGGGGAGTAGAAAGTTTGGTGAGACCACACGCCCTGAGTGCTCTCTCCACACTCCTTCCGGGTCTCTTGTACACTTCTGCATGATCCAATACTGTTCTTCACTCTCAGAGGCTTGCTCCTGCGACACAGACAACCATTTTAGGGAGGGCACAGGAATCAAATCCGTCAGTACCATATACATGGCAGCATCATTGGTTTGTGATAAGGCCACTTTCATTGCAGCTCAGTATGTGATGGGCAGCACATTTCACTACAGCAATAGTTTGTTAATATTACAGTGTTCAACAAATTATGCACACACAATACATCCTTAGTAGGGGTACCAGCAGATGTCAGGAATCCCCCACTGCATCCAGAGGAGCCCAAAGCCATGTGTCACTCCAAACACATACTTAACACTTAACAATCTTTTCCCAGCCAAGATACAGGCTACAATAGTGCAATGAGCTCATCAAACTGGGCATATTTCACACTGAGTAGGAGGTTGATTTCAACATTCTGATATACAATGCATACAGCATAACCTGCAACCAGTGCACTTTTGTTATTTGCGAGGTATAAGCCATCCTCAAAAAGCATGAATTCACATTTAAGTATGGTTGCAACTGTTAGATCAATGGAGGGCTTTGTCACATGCTCGGTTACAACCAATCGTGAGTTCTCCCTCCTAACCAGTGGGCATCAAAAATGCAGGGTTCAAAGTGGTGAAATGATAAGGGCAATATGAGAAGCAGATAACAAAAATATTTCATATTGACACAATCTGATGGTGGAAATATATTGCATTTTGGATGTGAGGAGAAGAGTAATAAGGGCATGGGGCAGAGCACCAGTCTGGGTAGTGCTTAATGCAAATTTTCAGAGGCTTCAACCAGCTGGGTAGCAGTGGCTGCTGACTGGACACATGGAGGGAGCCCAGCCACAACTGGGGTGACAGCCAAACAATAATAGGCTATGGGGTTCTTCTGACCTCATGATCTCGTACCACTACAAAACCATTGTGTTCATGACAATACAGAGAACAAGGTCCGGCTTAATCAGGGATCCAGGCCGTGGGTGTAAATGTCAGGGCCTCTTTTATCTGGAAAAATGCAATTTCAGCTTCTTTAGACCACTGCAAGGTTTTAGGGGTATCTTTTCTGACATAATCTTGCAGGAGCTTTCCCACTGTGGCATAACCCAGGATCCACTGTCTACAGTATCCAGCCATACCATAGAAAGGTTGTACTTGAGGGACAGTGGGGCAACTTACGTATGGTTTCTGTTTGTTCGGGTGACCAGTGAAGCTCTCCGGCTGAGATTTCATTACCATGATATCTTACTTGGGGATGCAGAACTTCAGTTTCTCCTGGGTTTGTTTCATACCATAGACGTGGGATTTATATTGTGGTGCATCTCCTTATACCACTGAAAAAAGTGCAGCTATTGTTTGGCCAATGTTTAGTCCTTAGGATTCTTTAACTTCTTCTGCAAATTCCCTAATCCCTCTATGTCAAAGGGACAGCGTCCAGGAGAGGAATTCCCATCTTCCCATCCTTGCTAGTGAATCACACCCACGGTATCAAGAGCACCAGGTTGTGCTCTGCCCCAATTGCTCCAGAGAAATCTCTCCTTTACTTCTGGTGCCAAGGGTCATGGGATAGGAGAATGGTAATTTGTTTAAAATGTATGTAAAGGAGCAAAAATGTTAAGGCTTTAATGAGCTTCAAGCAGGTGCGAAAATAAATTTGCAATTGAATAATAAAGAACGTGTCAGCACATGTTAAGTCACCTATGTGGATTTATGCTCTCACAGTGTATATGCAATTATTAAGGCATTATATGACGAATTCATGTACTCACAAGATAAGTTTATATTGGAAAGTATAGCTTTAAGGGTAGATTTATTGTTGTTAACTCCACTTACACATATCTGTGTACTTTGTTGCTATTTTGTCAGTCGATATTTGTAATATTTTGGTGACATACCAACACATACATTTCCGTGTCCCTCAAAATAATATTTTTGCAATAATCAGTGGACAAAAATAGTGTACAGAATTGTAATTGTTATTTGTTATTCAAACTTAGCTTTGCTTTAGTACAATCTCAGGTGGTATGAAGTCCCTCTACACTTCGGTGGTACCAGTCTGCCTCTACAGTTTCTTCTCGAAGTCAAATGATGCTCCAGCTGAATGTTGTGCCTACGCTCATGCAGCGATGACTGCTCGACCAACAGACACCTATGTCGAGATTTGCAGGTGACTTATAGGAGAGCTGTAACTCTGGTTCATCCATAATACACAAGTCTTCCTTTTCCATGTGTTATTACCCATGTATTTCCTCTTGTGTTTAAATCCGATGCATATAAGACTCAAGCCCCAGCGCAAATGTGATTTAGATCAGTGGCCGTGATTTAGAAACCGGCGGAGGGAATACTCCATCACAAACATGACGGCTATCCTGTCCGGCATATTACGATCACCATTGGGTAGAATGAGAGTGTAATACGGCGGAAGGGATATCCTTCACGTTTGCGACAAAGTATTCCCCTCCACGACCTCTAAATCGGGCCCAGTATTGAGTATGTAAATATCTTAAAGCAACTCCTTTCTTTATCTCAGGTTACTTACAGACATACCTAATCTATAAAAGGTCAAAGGGTCGTAGTGGGCTGGAGTCTGGTGCCACTGAAAGCCTGGGAAATGTAGGATAGAGTCAGTCACACACCATGCTTTCACAGGCAACTGACTCTGCCCCAAACCTAATGGCCTTCAGAGGTAGTACTGTGCCACAATCCTGAAATGTGACTGAGCATTTGCTCCACCAGACGTTAAGGACTTCATTATGACTGCTCTTTTCATTTTCACAGAGCTAGTAATAGTGGGCCAGATGTAAGACCGTTTTCTTTTGCGACTTGCAATTTGAAAATTTTTGAGAATCACAAATTGCGAGTCGCAAAACAAAATGTACAACAGTGTCAACCACACTCTTTGTGATTCACAAATGGGGTGCATGGGACCTGCTTCATTAATATTCATGAGGCAGGTCGCAATTTGCAAACCATTTGGGAATGTCTGCACTCACAGGGATCGTGACCTGTTGGGTTCAGCTGACCACCATGTCTGTAACTGCTTTTTAAATACGTTTTTTTATTTTTTAAATGCACCCCGTTTTCCTTAAAGGAAGCCAGGATGCATTTTAAAAATAAAAATTAAACGTTTCAGTTTCATTTTTTTCCAGAGTAGGCAGTGGTCTGTGGACCACTTCTTGCTCTCAAATAATTTTGGCTCCCACCATTCACAAACGGGAAAGGGTCCCTTGGGCATCCCTTCCTGTTTGTGAATGGGTTACCACCAATTTGAAATTGCTAGTAACTGTGATTGTTTTGCTACCACATTCACTTTGGTGCCTGAAGGCAGCTGAAATGTCTAGTTGAAACACCAGGGTTAAAAAAGGAAATTCTCTGGTAAATTGGGTGTGGTATTCCTGATCCCACTGGTATGCCCTCCTTTCTGAAGGGACCCTGTGTGTCCAACTCTTAGTCCCTTGGATTATCTCCACTCCTGAGTTACCAATACTCTTGAAACTCTGGCTATCGGAAACAGCGGTGTAACCCACAATGATGGTTCCCAATGCAGAATGTGAAGTGGTGCCCCATCGGTATACCATATCTAACAGGTATTTATTGGCTATGGGATAAACGGGTGCCCCCCTAAAGCCTGGAAGGGCTGGGGCCCTTCATGAACCACAGGGGCCCGGGTGACGCCCCTGATCAGAAACTCTGGAAAGGGGGAAATACGAAGAAGATTACTGGTTACTCGTAAAGAAGCTTTGAAGAATGAGCTTCTGTGCAAAACCTCTAGGTACTCTTGTATGTCAGTGTATCCCTTGTGATGGGTCAGTTCTGTGTATTCAATGTCAGTATCTCTCAGAAGAAACAGAAAATCCTAAAATACCACTGATAAAGGGGTCTGACATCTGACCTCTTCCCTAATTCCCGGTGCCCAAATACAATAGGGTAGCAAGGGTGCTATGGGCTCGAACAGAAGGAAATAAATTGGGCTCCCTGACAGCTGGTTCAGTATTGCATTGTATTGCAAGATTTTTATATAGCGCCTACTCCCCCTATGTGGGGTGCCGATGCGCCTGCCTACTTGGTTGCATGCTATACTATGTAGGGGGTGTAGTTGGAAGGGTGCTGTCTTTGTTTTGCATGTATGCGAGAAGTATTTCCATGACATGTAGGAGGACCACCGTAGTGTGGTGATTGTGGTATTGGACACAGCGCTTAGCAGTGTGACGGATGAAGAAACGCGAGATAGGTGCACAGTTTATGGTTTCCAGTAAGCTGGGAGCTTTGAGACTCTCTGGGGGTCCCTTTTTGGCATTTCCTATGATCATAGTCCACTAAACTAGATGCCATACACAGGGTGGTCCATTCTGCAACGCAGTAAAATACAGCAACATCCTGAGGGCAGTGGCCCTCTTAGACTCATGGGCCCTTGTGTCACTGCACCTGCTGCACCATTTATAGCGATGCCTAGGGCCGGCTCTAGGGCGGTGCAACCAGTGCCACAGCACCAGGGGCTGACTTTGGGTGGGGGTGCTGTGTTTGTAAGTGTGTTATGGTTTTAAAACCACTTGCTGCATCTGTTCCCTTCCTCCAGAAATATTCAGGCAACAATAAAAATGTCAAGATAACTTAGTGATTGACTGTCATCAAAGAGCTGCATGCAAACTGCCAGGTATAGATTAGAGTGTTATGATTTTTCCACAGTCTTCCATTCTCCTAATGTTGCTAAAAAGGGTTAGTTTGGCTACAAAGCAATTCTTATTGTTAAAGAGAACTCCCAACCATGGTGTTACTTTTAAATTCTGAGTTTGTGCTGCTCCAGAACAAGCACTCTTAAACTATACAGCCTGCGAGTATTTGTGATATGTGACTCCTACACCTTGTAGTCCTGTGTCTTATGTAACATTTCCTAAACACTGATTTACAACACATGACTGACTGTGTAATGTGTGTGTGATCTAAAGTGCTCTGACACCCAACACTGGTATGAGTGGCGCTATAAAATGAATTAAATGCGTCTGAGAGAGAGTGGTTATGGAGACTTGAGGGGTGCTGTTAAAGGGTGGTAGTGAGGGTATCTGTGGGGGAGGTGGTCATTTGGGGGCACCAACAAACATTGTCGCACCAGGTGCCACCAGTGCAAAAGCCGGTCTGGCTATGCCCTTGCCAAAGGAATATTCGAGTTTGAGCCTGCTCAGCCATACCAGAGGTATGAAGCAGTGTTTAATTTGTAAATAAAAGTGTGCCAGTGCTCAACACCCTCCTCTTAAACACGCAGCTGCTGTAATTAAATGTGCGCACACGGAATACTG
The DNA here is from genome assembly GCF_031143425.1 of Pleurodeles waltl. Classification (NCBI taxonomy): domain Eukaryota; kingdom Metazoa; phylum Chordata; class Amphibia; order Caudata; family Salamandridae; genus Pleurodeles; species Pleurodeles waltl. The sequence continues at coordinate 1,156,079,389 of NC_090448.1, forward strand.
AGCCAGTTTAATCCTGAAGCCATCTCAGGCCTCTTCAATCCGTTTACAGCCACTCCTTGCCCCTTAAGGCCACTCTTGCAGCGTTCTGCTTTCTCCGTTTGTGATGCTTTTTAGTTTTTCTTTTCCTCAGCCTTCCCCATGTGTCTTTTGCTCGCAGTAAATGCTTGAGGCTGAAAAATAAGTGCCGGCCCTCAAAAATAAGTGCTGGTGTCCTGCACGGGAAACAACAAGCACAAATTAAGCACTGCTATGAAGCAGGCCTCTCTTCAGTACTATTTATGTAGAGAGATTCCCAGGGTCGGCAGACGAGAACAAGAGAAGGAAAACGTTTGGAAAGTGTGAAAAGCAGGCCGAGTCATGTTTTTTGACGTTTGTTCAACAGAAAAGTGAAACACACTTCCTTTAGGGTCGCCCTAATGTTCCTTGACACACTCCTGCCCTTCCTCTATTGGTTACACCACCAAATGCATCCAATAATTTTGGGAAAAGCTCAGGATGTCCTAACTTTATTTCCTCTTCTAATTATGGCCACGTCACAGACAAAGATTTCCGGTCGTTTTCATTTTTTTGTTCCTGCCTGGAATTACTTTTGATGTTTCTCCCAGAATAGAAGGGTCAGGTCTGGCCGGACGGCTGAGCCAGGTTTGTCAGCTGGTGCTGTGTGACTTTCACTGACCTCTGCCCTGGATGTTCTTCCGGTTCACGTCCGGCTCATTCCACGTCCAGCTGTGAGGGGGGAGGACGGACGTGTATGTGTTTTGTCTTCGAGATCCACGCTGTAATGATTCACCTCACAGATCACCTAACAGTTATCTATTGGCTTCATCCTGTGTAAAGTTTCTTTCACAGCTCGAATGTAGAAAATGTTTGTTTCTTATTGTTTTTATTACTATAGCAAAGCTGCCAGGTTTCCCAGGCCAATGCTTGATGTGTTGGTCCAGTCCAGGCTTTTTCTTTGAATTCTGGGGCTTGTAGTCCTATTCTCTAATGCAACCAACAAGACTACAAGTGCCAGAATCCAAAGAAAAAACCTGGACTGGAGCAGCACACCACACATGAACCTCTTAAAGTTGGCCGGGCTGATATGATAGTCTTGCATAAGGACATAGAGAGGTGGTGGGGTGCTTCGTTCGTGTAGGTTAAAATGTGGGCTCTGCTTGACATGTGACCGTGTTGGTCTTCTGTCTCTGACAACAATTTAAGGGTAAGAGCTTGCCATTATATTCCCTAATTTCCCAAAAGCCTCTGTTTATTAGCTATTCTGGCGCAGTAATACTTCGCAAGCTCTTCCCTAAAACAAATTATCAACCCTAGCGCCTGGAGTCTGTCCGTTTTGAGGCGCTGTATCAGTGGTAAGCAGAGTATTAGCATTTTCTAAGTAGGAGGGCTAGAATTGTCATTCTCCTCTTCGAAAATGTTTGTAATTTTGTTGACAAGCACCAATTTTCTTAGACTCTTCCCTAGAACGAAAAATTAATTTTGATGCATTTAAGTTTTTTGATAACATTGGTTCAATTTCGATCAAAACCAAGAAAATCCAACCTAATAGGTCAACAACGTGAAAATTCGGACCCGATTGACAAGTACATTTGAAAAGTTATGCTTTTAGGCCGCAGCGATGTTTGTGTAGTAGATATTGTTCTAATTTTTGAAGCACAATATTTAAAATTCACTGTTGTGGGACCATCCCCGCTGCATGTGGTCGACCTGGTGGCTGGGTCCACAGTGGAGTATGTCCTCACGTGTTTGTAGTGTGGCTAGTGAGTGTTTTGAGCCCTGCTGTGGTTGGATTACAAGATTTGCATTTCCCAGGTTTAGGCGCACCCTAGAGAGTGATGTAGTGTTCGGTGGTAACACCCCAAACACCCCCTGAAGATACACCCCTGAGTGCCCCAGTGAATTAGATGCTAAAAAGTGGCCCATGTTGGCAAGATGAGGCAGTGCTGAACGTGTAAAGACGATGTATGATTGATTTGCAAGGTGTGGGAGCATGCACAGATTTGAGCTTGCTGGAGGCAAAGTTTGTGGTGATATCAGAGAAATCAACAGTCTCCTAGCCTAGCAGACCATAAACAGTCCCACAAACAGCCAAAAATCATCCCACACACTGACATGCCTGACTAGCCTATCAGACAGTGCCTGACTTCCCTATAGACCAGTCCGACCCTGCCAGCAGGTCCCCCAAACTACCCTTACCTCCCTACACCAGTTGGGTATGGTGAGGTGTCCGTCAGATTTCACCAGGAATTTTTACATACACACAGACAAAAACGCACATATACACACTCACTTTGCTTTGAAATTCCTAAAAAAATGTTGGTTATTTTACAAAATATTATATTTTCTCTCACTACTCCTACCAGTCCGCACTTCCACTGCCCCTTAGGCCCCTCTCATGCTCCCTGCTTGTCCTATAATGTATTTTAACATTATATGCCAGCGCGATTGTTCGAAAATCTGAAGCTCACACCCCTCCAATCCTACTGACCAAGCTACGCCCCTGGTGAGGAGCTGCATAGAAGATGTTCCTGATAATCACAAAGCAAACTCTCGTGTCAGGGATACTTGTCATATAGGACTGGATCTCTCGTACCCATATTCAGTGATGGCAGCTCTACCACGTCACTTCAGCATGGGGGGACTCACCATCGCAGAGTTGCTCAACTACAAACTCCATCCCTGCAAGCAGGACTCCTTTCATCTGGCTACCGTGGGAAGGCTCAAACGGGGGTGGAGCATCCTCTGAGATGTTTCCTCTGACACATCAGCAGCTGGGCAGTCCACCTTTCTAGAAGCCATTGCCAATGCGCTGCATGTCAACCAATCCCTATCACTTCCTGATGGCAGGGTGAGGAGGGTCACGATATTGTTGTCAAAGTACCGGCCTCCCACAATATTGAATCCACAATACTGATTCTCACTATATCTTCAAGGTAAGTTGATACGGAGTTAAGAACAGTATGGTTATACTTTCCTACATATGCTTACCATGACCAGTGGTGTCACATAGGCCCCCGCATTGTGTGTGGGGGGTTGGGGCTCTGAGCTCCAAGGAGCCCCCTCAGCACCGTACCAGGGCCTCAGAGCTCTTGACTTAGGGCATGATTTAGATATTGGTGGATTGATTAGTCCAACACAACGGTGCGGATATCCCATCTACTGCAATCTATACCATAGGATTTCATGGGATTTAGATTTCAGCAGACCAGACATCCATCACCATTGTGACAGAGCAACCTGTCCATCAGTGTCTAAATCAGGCCCTTAATTCGCTGCTGGGGGCCCCTCCATGTGCTTTGCAGAGGCCCCCCCTCAAGTTTCATTACGCCACTGACCATGACACTATCTTGGGATTCGATATAGTAGGATTCAATGCTGTGAAGTCGAAATTGTTGCAAGTCGATATTATTGGCATCGATAATGTGACATGCGTACAATGGCAGGCGCACCACATGACAATCAACCCCACTTGGGGTCTCCAGTTGTTACCAGCATACAGTGCTGGGCACAGTCTAGGCTTAGGGCCAGGTGGTAGCAAACATCCTCTGATTTGTGGAGAAAACTGAAATTCTGCATTAGTGGGAAATCTCTGGAGGAATCACTTATGTCTTGGAGATGGTTGGTGGAACTACTCCCACTGGTGGATTTTGCAGTGGGAGAGAATCTTCCAATCTAGGACTTATCGTTTCTGCCACAAAGGCAGGAGTTATTTTCTACAGCCCCTCATAAATGTATTCTATAGTAAATATTAAATAGGTGGGTACAGCGAGCTTTAAGGTCGGTATTGTGAGGTGTTTGTCGGATTTCACTTGGGATTTTTGCACACACAGGCGTGCGCGCACACGTGCTCTTTGTTTTGCAGGTCTTAAAAATGGCTTATTTCACAAAATATTGAGTGTTAAGTACCCCCTAACCCCTCTCTCTTTCCACTGCTCCTGAAGCCCCCCATGCCCGGCTTCTCAGTCATTGTATTTTAAACAGAGTGATTGTTGGGAAGTCTGAAGCCTCCCGCCCCCCCCCAATAATCGTACTGCCCCAGCTAGGCCCTGGGGCACTTTTATTTCGGTGCCAGGGCCTGTTTTCTGCCCTAGTCCGACAGAGACTACCAGGAAGGCGTTCCCATAACACAGGTTGGAAAGGACCAGCAGCGCTTGTATCCTAAAGGCTGCATTATTTCTGGAGGTTTGGGATCTGAACTGGCCTTTTATGGCTCCCTTCCACAGTCACAATGAAAATCAAAACATTAAAAGTCAATTTTTTCAGAGGGGGATTTTTATGTGCGACTTAATTTGGTTTTCAATGCAAAAGGCTAAACCGTGGCATATGTGCCCAATTCCAGCGACTGTAAAATACCACACGGGTGGGTGGCTGCCGTCGCGTGGAGACGGGGGCGGGCTGACAGCAATGAGATGGGATATGTGCGCATCACGACTGGGTGGCCGGCCTGCCATTGGCTGCGGCACAGGGACCCGCGAATCCATCACTCGCCTCTATTTAATTAACAGAGATAAAACGACAGAGCCCATTTCGCCCCATTAATTCTTAAAAAATGAGTTAATAAGCTGAACTGGCAATTCCACACATACACACACAGGAGGACGGGTCTTATCTGCATTAATTCCGTCCTTTGGCTTCGAAAGATTAATAGGGGCGGAATATGGGTCTGTTATTCTTTCCCGGCACCCAGGTCTGTCAGCTTGTCTTAAATTATTACCCGGCCCCCACCACATCCGTTCTTTGCTGGACATATTTACAGCGACCTGAAGCGTTCATCACACTCAAGAATTGTAAGGTGCCCTAACTTCACCTGCAGTGTGAGCAGGAGCTGAGATAGAGAGCTGTGGGGTGCAGAGCCCAATAAAATCATTAGTGATTGAATGGATCGCTCTGACTTAATGGCACACGTGTGCTCGAAGATCCTGGTGGGGCCAACTCAACCTATCATCTTTACCAGGCCGATAATTTGAGTATCATTACGTTGAGGAGTAAATACCTGTTATTTTCCTTAGGAATAATAATCACTGATCTTTTTAGAAAATAAATTAAGTACCGTAAAGACATGTAATAGTAACACTCGTGGCCAAATTCACAAACATTTTCCAGTGAGCAGGTGTTACTTACTCTTGTAGTCCTTGATTACTCCTGCGTTTGAGATCTAAGTCGAGGAGGAAGCCAAGAGTACATCAAGGTTAAGTCACAGAGGAATCTCTGTGAATTAGGTCATCATTTTTAAAGCGCCTAGAAAGCGCAAACACTGCAGTGCCCAGTGTGCTATAAAAAGAGGGTTTAGGCCTTTGCGTGACATTACATCTGTTACTCTATGTATTGGGACCTGAATAAACTGTGAAAGATTTACAAAGCTCCATCCCTGTTCTACAAATATTCTTAATCCATTGAGATAGATTTGCTAAACCATGACCTGATGCCTAATGAAATGACGATTGCAAGGGATGTATGATTCACACATGAATTAAATACCCATAGCAGTGCTTAATTTGTGCTTGTTGTTTCCGGTGCTGAGCACCGGCACTTATTGTTGAGGGCCGGAGCTTATTCTTCACCCCCAAGCATTTGCTGCGAGCAAAAGACACATATGGGAAAGACGGAGGAAGAGAAAAACGAAAAAGTGTCACAATCGGAGAAAGCAGAAAGCTGCAAAAGTGACCTGAATGGGCAGGGAAAAGCTTTAAAGGGAACGAAGTGGCCCAAGATGACTTCAGGATTACGCGACCTCAATATTCCGTGTTCCCACATTTAATTGCAGCAACCGTGTTTTAAAGAGGAGAGCTTTGAGCACCGGCACCTTGTTATTTACAAATTAAGCACTGACCCATAGTCTTAAAAATGCACACTGTATCAGTGCAAGACCACTGCTAACAGCTCCCTCATGGCTACACTTTAAAATTGCTTTGCTAGTAGGTGGCCATTTAGTGCCAGGTCATTGGGGACATTGGGGCACATTTACAAGCCCTAGTGCCTTCCTGCGTAACATTAGTGTTGTTTTTCTTTACGCTAATGTGGCGTTAAGAAGACTTTTTTTGCAGCGTCATATTTACAAAGTGGCGCAATGCTTGCATTGCTCCCCTTTGCACACCCTTGTGCCACATTTTGCCAGCGCCAGGGGGCGTATCGGTGCTAGGAGGCCAGCAAAAATGGCGCTATGAAATTTACAAGATTTGACTGAGCCATTTTTGGCGTCATTTTTAATGCCTGCTTGGAGCAAGCGTTAAAATGACACACCCATAGAGACCTGTGGGCCTCCTTGCACTTTGCTGCACTAGCGTCAACATTTTTGATGCTAGTGCAGCAAAGCGCCACAATAGAGTAAAAATTCTGACGCTATTGGCCTAACGAACATCGTGGTGTGCCGTATCATAAATATGGCGCTATCATGGTGTCGTTAGGTGCCGATAGGGTTGCACAAGAAAAGTGGCGCATTATCTATGATGCACACCTTTCTAGTAAATATGCCCCATTGTTTCCAGTCCTGGGATTGTGGTGATAGCGTAATGCATTCTGGATGTCGTAGTCTTCTTTTACTTCTATTTAACTCATTATGCTAACACACCTGAAATCAGTGATTTATAGGTGAAAAGTTGGGGACTGGAGCCAATGTCCATAATGACCTGAAGTGAGGTAGTCAGTCTCCAGCTCTGTCCGAAAGCAGATTTACCCCTTGATTGCAGAAGGGACCGGGCCGTGATGAATGGTCACTTCGATCCACCTCTTGGCTCTGCATGGCTGGTGGGATAAAACCAGAGCCATATCAAGGCCGTCCGGCTGCTCAGGACCTGGTCCTTCAAAGGGCATGTATGCTTGGCATTGTGGAAAAGGGTGGGATGAGAATCGAAGCATTCCCCAAGGTGGGCATCCACCATACCTCTAAGAGATGCTCTCCCTGGTCCTGACCAGGACTCAACGTCCAAGAGTTTACCAGCCAGCCTGATGCCCACGTGACTGGGGAGGAGGTGAACCCTGGGAACTTCTTCAGACCCACTAAAGAGGTGTGGGGGACTTACCATGGCTCAGATAGGTCATGATAACATTCTGCCTCAGTTCATGTCCACGTAAGTAGGAGGTGGTTAGTGCCGCACAAGTCTGGTGAGCTGTGGGGCTGGGTATCTGGTTGGTGAGATCTCTGCTGCAAAGTCTGCCTTGTATGTTGAGGACCTGATTGCAGAAAGCAGGATCTTCATGGAGGGAGTTTGCTAGATCCTTTTGCCTTTGCCAGTGCTTAATACCAAGGTCTAACTTACACTCTTCAGTTGTGAATGAGCATGACAAAATTGGCATACAAGATGGAGTGATCAAAGATTTTGCAAGAGAAGAAAGTGCAAATGATCATCTACATAAAAGACCAAAGCAGACATGAAGATTAAACATTTGCTAAATAGATTTTATTTTGTTTTTTGCAACACAGATAATCCGATCTCGTGTACATCAGGAGCTTTACCAGTACAAGTGTAGGATAAGTGTCCCCACCCATCATAACTAACCCTGTAGAGCCTGGAAAGGTGGTTCACAAAGGTGCAGAGGAATTTGAGTAGGTTAGTTCTTGTGCAAGTTACACCCCCCCCCCCCCCCGGTTTACTGTAGCAGTTTTTCTAACTTACCTAAATCTTCTTGAGTTATATGGTGCAAAATCACAATTATACAGCAATGCTTCGAGTCTGTAAGAGATGACAGCACTCTAATGCGGGTTGGTCCATAAAACAGCGAGTGCTGGTTGATTGGAGGGAAAGTTCCATGACAGTCTTTTTGTCTGCCCGCATCCTGTTATCTCACCCTTCCATTGCACCAGCGGAGACCATTTATTTATTTGTTACTTCTAGGCCTGGGAAACTGATATGTCCTACTGTCCAGCTGCTTGTTAGGGGAGATGCAACGACGTAAAGCTCCAGCCACATGACTGGCTTTCTCGTCAAGAAGTCCTCCTTGTTTGTTGAAGGTGCTTGTAATGGAAAAGCCCTTGGACTGAGTTGTAGTTGGGGGGGGTGATGGTAAACCTCTGACTCCCAGAACTACTAAATCTACTTATAACATTTCCTGATAACACGGTGAATTACTGGATTTTACTCTGTGTTTAGTGCTGCCTCACGGCCTGGGGAGATTTGACATTACCCTCAACACTAAAGGACATTGATAATTGTGGGGAGAGATACTGCAAAGTTATGGACTACAAACTCTGACTAGTTCCAGGATCCAGGGGACGGAAGGGTCAGTTTTAGGCATCAGCTCAGCCCAGTGAGTTTGGATGAAGATATTCGGCTACGTCCCACCTGCAGGCTATTCAGAGATTCAAGTCCTTAGCATTCTGCAAAAATCTCAAGAAATGCTCCATACGTTGTAGGTGTGGTGGAGGGATTTCCACAGGGTTGAACATTGGATACATTGGGATCTGCCTCTGAAATACTTGCACCTGGACATGAGCTGGGGCAATAAGTTGCAGACAACGACCCTGACAGCTAATGGTGCGTCATCCCAGAGTCTCTAAGCCTAGTCTTGCCCTCTTTCCATGTCTTTCCTACATCAGCAGAGCATCTTTGATAGACGTCTTTGTCCGATATCGCAGGAGTTGAAACGTATTGGTGCCTCTGTTGGAAACCAGGAAAGTTTTCTGAAGATATTTGTGACATGGGCGATGTCTCTGCTCCTTGCATTAATCAAGCAGCCCTGCTTTGGGTACCATACACAGGGTGAAAGTTTATTTGGGTAGGTTCGGTTGCAGCCCCAGTCTAACCTGGGCAGAATCATTTAAGTATGGGACTATGCCTATTTTTTGAGCACTGACTCAATGAGTGACAAACTCATTGGGCCGACTCATAAACCATAAAGATAAACTTGATGAGAAAGGGTCAGATGTATAATCTTCTTATACGGTTGCAAACCCTGTTATTCGTAAAATTACAGGGTTTGCAACCTCTAAAGGGCTTTTTAGAAACAAACATTTTTTTTTTTACTTATAACAGTTTCTAAACCCACCTTGGGATGATAACTGATTTGCAAAGAGGAAGTTGTCCATTGGACTGCTCCTGCTCTGCCATTTTTCCCTAAACAGGAAATATTCGCCCGTTACGCAGCCCCAGGGCCTTTAATGGAAGCAGGCTACTTTTTATCATTAATGAAGTGTTTCCTGTTTGGGAATGAAAATGCCGGGGCAGGGCTGTGCTTCTGGTTTCATCCTTGCTTTCTCAGGCATTCACAGTAGGTCGCTTGAATGCACACGAGACTCATCTGACGCAACACATACTACTGACTTGGGGTGGAGGCTGATGAGTGATTACCAACTTATCTAAATCCCTCACATCTAAATAATGCACTTGTCTCAATCACTTTGAAGAAAGTTAGGAGGTAGACTGAATGCTGAATTGTCAGATGCTGAATGGTCCACGGTCAACATGTTCCCTAAGGGCCTGAGTTACGGTTTGGCGGAAGGGTTACTCTGTCACAACGGAGACGGATATTCCGTCCGCCGTATCACACTTTTCATAGAATATAATGGAATCGTAATACGGTGGATGGGGTATCCGTCACGTTTGTGGCAGTGTAACCCCATCGGCCAAACTAAGTCAAGCCCTACGTCTCCAGTAACACCTGACTGAAGTTCGTACACTTTGATTATTTGCATCACACCGATCTCATTCCAGTTAAATATCACAGCCTGTTTCAGACAATTACTGGTCATTGCTCTGGATCAGTAGATCTGAAGTAGCATTTTATTAAATGATAAGCCCAATAGTTAACACATTCTGGGCTGAGGTGGTGAGACTGTTGAGTCAATGCACATCCAAACAAAATTTACATGAACCAAAACATGCTTATTGGGAATAATGCTGATGACCAAAATGTGCAAATCTACTTGTCAGTTCATTGGCCTATCTATATTTATGGCCAAGAGAGCCATTACATTTAACTGCAAATAGCCTTGCGCCCCAAAAATAAGTACGTGGAAATCTAAGCGCTACAGATCTGCACAGGCCAAAGATGCTGCAAATAGACTTCTAGAGGTCAGATCTAGAAAGTTTGTGGAGACACCAAACTGGGGCGCCCCATTACAAAAATTGACCAGAAGTCAGTTGAATAACCACAATGACCTAATTTGCTGGGTTTCTCACAATATAGGCATTGACATGATTCAAATGAATCCCACTAAATGCTCCACCTTCCTTGTTGAGTATGTCTCTAATATGTGCCCATCATGGGATCTTGCTTGCAATGGGATATTGCTCCCGGTAATGCCGGTCACTTTGATATTTCCATTTATATGATGAATCATAGTGCTCGAGATGTCATATCTTTGTAATTTTGCAATCAGAACTAAATGGATGACACTTGTATCAATATAACTCAGAAACATATTTTAAAAATCACAAAGATCACAGATTGCAACCCCCAGTTATTATTCATTAAACGGGTCATATTGTGACCCCCTTTTGGATCTACAAATTACAATGTGATCTAATAGTGATCTGTTATCATGGGTTACATTGCAAAACTGCGTTCCTTTTGAAAACCAGTTGTTGAGCAAATTACACTTCCCTGATTTGTAAATGGGAATTGTACATCTGGCCCAATCCACTAATCAAGGCAGTACAAAAGCCAGAGGGGCAGGTAAACACACCAAAGAGCCCCCATCTCTCCTCCTTCAACCTGTAACCCTATGTGCCCCTGCCCAGATCCCCCACACCCTACTCATGCTCTGCAGGGGAGGAGTGGGAAAAGGGGTACAGGTTGCTATTTGCAAGGTTAAGCCAGGCTGTGCTCTCAACAACAGCACATGGCCACTCCCAGTCTACAATTGCAACACTTTTCTGAGATGCTGCAATGGAGAGAAGAAACCCATACCCTGTAATGTGCCACAGTGATAGACAGGGAGTAGCACCAAAATGCTTCTCACTAGAGCTAAAAGGAACACTACTCCCAGCCCTGGTACAGTGGCAAATGGGCGCAAGGGGAGTTTGTTCTCTGGGGTTAGGTGGCCATGGGAGTTGCCTCGTAAACAAATCCCCCCCCCCCCAAAAAAAGAACACTGACTCATTGACAACATAGGAGGACCTCGATGAAAAATGAAATTTGCAATCACACAAACTCAGTAAGAAACACCGCCGCGAAACAGACCTGATAAACGTGTTAAGTCAGACCTCAGTGAAAACATATAGGCCCTCAATACAACTTTGGCGGTCTTCCAAAAAGACTGCCGAAGCTGCGGGCGCCACTATACTGCCAGTGCTGGCGGTATTTGTGGCTCCACATTATGACTTTATCGCTGGCCCAGCGGAAAAGTCACATCAACATTGCTGCCGGCTCATAATAGAGCCGGCGGCATTGTTGATGTGCAGCGGGTGCAGCTGCACCCGTCGCGCATTTCACTGCCCGAAATTCAGGCAATGAAATCCGCGATGGGGCTGTGCCTGGGGGCTCCTCCACTGCCCATGCCAAATGCATGGGCAGTGCAGGGGCCCCCAGGGGCACCCCGCATCCCCCTTACTGCCAGCCTGTCCATGATGGTGTTTACCGCCATGGACAGGCTGGCGGTTGGGGACTCGTAATCCCCAGGGCAGCGGTGCTTGCACTGCTGCCCTGGGGATTATGACTGCCTGGCGGTCAGTTGCAGGGGCCGGCGGTATGGCCGTGGCTAATGCGCCATGGTCATAATACACTGGCGGTACACCGCCAGCCTGTTGGCGGTGTTACCGCCGGCCGCCAGGGTCGTAATGAGGCCCATAGACTCTTATGGATCAAATGAGCTGCCAATAATTTCATCAACTTTAGAGAAAGCTAATGGAGTAGGCTCACTGGTCTCACTGTTAATGGTCTCTAGTGCCCAAGCAAAGATGGCTGCCAAACTCTAACCATATGACTCGTCCAGGGAGTTTGATTGGTCCTCACAACTCCAATCATCCAATCACAGAAGTAACTTTTTACAAGTGAATTACTTATTTGTGGAAACTCACATTTTCTTGGGTCCAATTTCAGAGAACGGAATGAAATCCTTGAAGTCCATGCTTTTAGCTTGTTTGGGAAGAGGTTCAATTTTTGGGGGCAACTGTGTCAGCACATTATGATGTTTTGGGGTGCCCTGATAGGCAGTACTGCTCTCACAGAGTCTTCATCCATAAGGTGAATATTATGTGGTATCGTAATCAATGATTTCTATTTGTGATTGAGCCTCATTGATAATCACAATAACCAGAAGACCTAAAAATATATAAATATAAAAAGAACACAAAGAGAAAAAACACTCAAATGTGGATTGAAAAAGACAAAAAGGAATTCCTGCAAGGCACACAGGGAGGCAAATGTATATAAAAACAACCAACCCATTTCCCCATTCGATTCTTCAGGGTCAACCAAACGCTTCAAAGTAGTTAGGTATTTCCCTAGAAGGGTCAGTAAAGTCCCTGGAGGGAGCTGGGACTCCTACATTCCTCTCTTGGAGAACCTGGTTGGTCCTTTGGGGCCTCTTTGGTCTCAAAGCTGATGTTGTCCATGTACTAGTCAAATGCTCTGAACTTTGGTATTCCAAATGTTACTGGGCCGCCTGAGTCACTGGAGCCAAAAAGTGTGAGCCTCAGAAAAAGCAGGAGGTGGCCAAGGCAGCACAGCAACCAAAACAGCTGCGCCTCATTGCGCTAAGAGCAGCACAGAGCCCTGTTTCTTAAATATGGCCTGCTGATGCTCTCTTCCAGTGTACTGATGCACAAACAGGCTATCAAGTGATGTGTGCACTCCGCAGCCCCACAGTACAAAGGTGTGTGTGTGCGGTCTAACAGGTTTTATACTGAAAGAGCATCCATTCAGTGCAAAATGTTATGCTTCGATCTTTTTTTTAGCATTTCACACATTGGATGCGAGATGTACCATGCAGCACACATCCTAAGATGGAAGGCACAGATTTACTAACACTTCACATTGTGTCTGCATCACAAAAGTGACTGAAACTGGCGCAAGTGCTGTGTTGAGATTTACTTACCAGGACACCACTTGTTTAGGCTGAGACGTTGTGGTAAAGTAATGCAAAGTAGAGCTATATGTTACTTTGCATTGCTTTGTGTTAAAGGGGCGTACAATGAGTGGGAGATGGACATTCCATTTAACTGTCATTCATTTTTGATGCACATACCTATCTACTAACATTGGTAGACAGGAATTTGTGTCAAAATATTGCCTTCCTCGAAGCAGGTGTAACTTTTGAGGAACGTTTTCTTGTCTCCAAATTTTTCCAACTTTACATGTATGCTGTACTGTTCAACGCACATACAAACTTCGAAAAGTTTTAAGCTAAGTCTAAGCATAGTATTTTGTACTGGAAGTGCACCCTAGACATCCATCAAACATCCTTGCCCTCTCGTGTAAGGGGGTGTGAATGGTGCAAGGCAGCCACAAGTGCACTAGCACAGGGGGAGAGTGAAACAGCTCCATACGGTAGGTAGTCTGCTGTTCTGCTCTTTCCCTGTGACATAACGCAGAGGAGCAATTTTGATTGCTACACTGTGTTGCATCAAATGTTAATAAATCTACTTATAAATGTTTGGAGAAATTTATTCATTTCTCCTAAGTAAAGTCTGTTCAGAGGAGACGTTATTTTTCAACGCAAACCCAGTTCTGAAAATCTTTGTAGAACTGTCTTTGGGTCAAGGACAATGGGTGGTAGCATGAGAACTCCCAAGTACCACCCATGAAACACTTGGGATGGTGACCACTCAATGGATGATCACTCATAAATGCTTGTCCAGCTCAGAAATTTCTTAAGGATCCTTTCACTTGGGGGGTCGCCAGAGGAAGTCGAGCAACATGGCTGATAGGATCGGGTACCCTGCAAAATGGTACCATTCAAACCAGCCACATATAGACCTGTGTGAATAAATGTAGGCAGAACAACATATCGACGTGAGGACACTGGAGCCAGCTGGGAGACCCTAAAATTGTGCTGAAGGAAGAGACTGCAAGGCCTAATCGCGAGGCCTCGGTGTGCCGTGCGGGACGCTGCAGCTCCAACACTTCAGGCAATGGGCTGATACGACCTCATTGGGCTGGATAGCTGCTTTTGACTGAAAGGTACGTAGAGGCGAGTGTGGGGCCCTCTGGGGAAACTAGGCCCGATCAGGATACCCTCCTGGCAACTGTGGGGCCTCTCCCTTACCCCCTTCCCAGATGCTTTCTCATGCGAAACACTTCACGCCACTTCCCCCATGAGCATGATCCCTGCAAACCAGCACCCAAAAAGCAAGCATCCTAGCATGGCTTGATCAGGATCATAGACGCCGGACTAACTTGGTGATCCTTCGTGGAAGCATTAAATAGATTCAGAGATGCTGGGCGCAAAAGGTGGGAGCATATCCTCAGCTGCTTGGCCTGGTGTTAGGGAAAATGCACAAGCACTGGAAAACCCTGCATCGCTTTAATGGGCAAACGGGATGGCAAACAACCTAACCTCACCTTTGAAGGTGCGCGGAAAGTACCAGGCCACAAGACCGCTTCAGACCCAGACAGTCCTGATTTTGCCCACATCACACTGGCAGAGGAGCAACAGGAGGTCCAAACCATGCTCCTAGAATTGGAGGGTAGACTAGCAGCTATAACCAACAAAATAGACTCCTTGTTACAGCAAATGGATGATATGAAGGAACACCTGAACCGCCAGTACACTCAAATCAACATGGTGGCGAGGCCAATCTCTGACATTGAGGATGATGCAGAGGAGCAAACCAAGCTCCACAGGAACTCCAATCCAAGCTCGAAAAAATAAAAGCCAAGGGTGAAGACTTGGATGCCGGCTCAACATGATCCACCCTATGCATTTTTGGAACCCACGAGTCAATGAACATGCAATCGACTTCTATCACTGCTACCTAATCTAGTGAGGCCGAACCATTCAGGCGTAATTTCGGGCAGATCCACTTTGGAGAACCCTTGGATGCTCTTCGCTCCAAGATGTGAAATTGATTCTGAGATTCCAGCCGCCGCTGTTTTTTTTAAACACAGCAAAAGCCTTTGACTTCATGGATTGGCCCTGGCTGCTGGCGGTGGTGGAGAGAACGGTAGTGGGCAAGGCATTTCTACGGTAGATCTCCTTTCTCTACAGCCAGTCATCAGCCAGGATCCAAATTAATGCCTTTACATCTACCCCAATAGTAGGAGAACCTGACAAGGATGTTCCCTCTTCCCCCCTCATATATGCAATTGCAATGTACCCACTGACGTATATAATACGAGAATGCCATCACCAAAGGGAAGTAAACTGGGCATGCGTAAACATAACATAGCATTTGGTCGGGCCTACAAATTAACAGGGCTAAATCACTCATGATGCCCCTGATGCACGCCATGCAGAAGTCTGCCTTGGCACGCCCCATTCAATGGCAAGCAGAGCCTGTAAGAAATCTACGAATCAGATATCACACAAACATGGAAGTGATGCTTACAGAGAGCTATGGTTGTTGCGTCTCCCAGAATGCTGAGCAGGGTGAGCGGTGGATCCAATTGCCATTGTTGGTGGAGGGATGCTGGCGCTCACGAAGATGGTGGACCTCAGTAGGCTGCTCTGTTTATTCCATCATACCGATACCCTAAAACTGAGTCCTTTTTACTCTTCTGCGCTCTCTCATTATCCAGTTGGTATTTGTGGGCCTACAACCCCGAGTTCCTGTACAGGCTAGTTGGGTTTGCTGCGCCTAACTTTGAGCTGTATTACCTGTTAGCCACAGCACAATTTACACACCATTGGGTACATTCTATTCAAAAGGCACCATATTTGAATTTTGAGCAGGGATTGATAGCTCCTACCCCTCTTCAAAGTACGCTACTCACGCCACATGCTTGACCACGCAGTGAGATACACACAGTTAAATGCACAACATGGGCCTGATCCCGACTGTCTATGTTGACTGGGGGTGACTCGGGCTATTGCTTTCACCTCCCCCTGCATGGCAATCCCCAAATGAAAATGACTGCTAAACCAGGGGTGCTTAGACACTTTCTTGCCAGGGGAAGGCACACCATGGGTGACTTCCCCATAACAAACCATTTTTAACTACACTGATTACCTGGGGACGCCATTTCAAATCTGATTTACCAACTTGCCCAAAGACATATATCCCCCTCTCTGGAGAAGCCACCAGAATGGCCACTCCTCACAGAACTTTTAGCAAACCCCTCAGCCAACAAACTGATATCACTGCTGTACAACATAGCAGCCATATCGCGACCAGCAGCCCCACGACAAGGGCAGTCCCGATGGGAACAAGAATTCTGGCATGCACTAACAGACATACAATGGACATACTGATGTGAACAAATAGAACAGGTTTCCTTGGGAAACATCACTTACAACGCGGCCAATGCAACGCAGTGCATTGACCACGCTGCCATTACCATGCATATGCATTTACTATGCATGCGTTTACTATGCATATGTGCGGTGACGGCAGAGAAAGCGGTCTAGGTGTCAAGAGCAGAGGATAGAGAGGTAAGTGTGGCTGGGTTTGGGGAGGGAGGTTGGGGTAGTTTTTAGGACAAGGCGGGGGTTCAGGCTAGTTTTAGGACAAGGTGAGGTATGTTTTAGAGTAGAGGGCGGGGTAGTTTTTAAGGACAGGGTGGGGTACGTTTTAGGGTACGGGGTAGTGGGGTCGGGCAGTTTTTAGGACAGAGAGGTGTAGGTTTTAGAGTTCAAGGTGGGGTGAGGGTAGTTTTTAAGACAGGGCAGGGTGGGTTGGGGTAGTTTTTAGGACAAGGCAGGGTAGGATTTAGCGTTCAGGGCAGGTGCAAGAAGGTCGGAGTAGTTTTTAGGACAGGGTGGGGTAGATTTTAGGGTTCAGGGCAGAGGCAGGGAGGTCGGGGCAGTTTTGAGGACAGTGCAGGGTAGGTTTTTGGGGTACAGGGCGGGGCAGAGGTTCAGGGTGGGGGGTCAGGGTAGTTTTGAGGAGAGGGCATGGTAGGTTTTAGGGTTTAGGGCTGGCATGGGAGGTCGGGTAGTTTTTAGGACAGGGTGGGGTAGGTTTTAGGGTACAGAGTGAGGGCGGGGCAGGTTGGGTAGTTTTTAGAACAGGGTGGAGTAGGTTTTAGGGTGTGGGTGGGGGGGTCAGGGTAATTTTTAGGACCGGGCAGGGTAGGTTTTAGGGTTCAGGGCGGGGTAATTTTTAGGACAGGGCGGGGGAGTCGGGTAGTTTTTAGGACAGTGTAGGGTAGGTTTTAGGGTTCATAGTGGGATGGCGGTGAGGAACCAGGAAAGATAGAATCCCCACCCGGGGTCTCCTTCCCAGCGGTGGAGGGACACCCTAGTCCTCAGCGTCCGTTTAGCAGAAAGTACCCAAATCAAGCGGGGTCACCAACTGGAGGAATAAAGAGAAGTTTATTACATGGATTATAGCTCGAGCTAATACAGAGTCCCAGGACAGTCAAGTGACTATCCTACGGAGGCTGCCCCTTCACTCTGGGGCACCCAACCTTATATACACACAAAACTGCTTAGTCAGAGGACAACTCCATCCCTAGCGTATTCAAGGTCCTCTGCGGCCTTCAGAATATTTCAGGGATACACGTGTGGTGGGAGAAGGTACAGATGCAGCTGGCAGGAGGTGGCAACGACCTGTACGAACCTGTTCTGGCAGTTACTGATTAGGCACAAACATTCTCGGAACTATGGTTAGAACAAGTAAATTACAGCGATAAGCAGATTGCAGCCCAAGGCTGTGAACACAAGGTCAATCATCAAAGTTCAGGAGGTTTGTCGAGCACATGGCAACATAATAAAGATAAACAGATGCCTAGCAGCTATGGTGTATGATTAAGTTTATGTACATTTTCTCAGCGGGGTAATTTTTAGGACATGGTGGGGTAGGTTTTAGGGTTCAGGGTGGGGGGGGCAGGCTGTTGGGGTAGTTTTTAGGACAGGGCAGGGTTACTGTTGGGGCTCAAGACTGAGGGGGGTTTTAGGACTCAGGGCAAGGGGAGTTTTAAGGGCTTGGGTGGGTGGAATATGTTATCAGGTGTAAGGGGGCAGGCATACAAAAACCATACTACACCCCCTTAGCATAGTGAAATATAGCCTCGCCGATGATGCCAGCTGCTGGCGATGTGGTGCCCCACAGTCAGGATTCCTGCACATGGCACGGTCATATACCACGATTTACTACTATTGGCAAAAGATTGGCAAAGAGCTAAGGCCAACGACCGTGCCAAACCTGTCATGACACCAACGATAGCGCTACTGGGAGATGTTAGTGAGACTGCTAACCCTTACCGTACCTTTACAGCACTGGCACTCCTTTTGGGCAAAAGACGGGTGTTCATGAGTTGAAGGGGAGAGGTGACTCCTAGGTTTGCTCAATGTCTTTGAGATCTCACCACCTGCGCTGAAAATGCAGAGGTATACGGCAAAATGCTTCCTCTGACCTCCCCGACTGAGAGATATAGAGGCCCCACTTTGTGCATACCTCCTCAGTCTAGAACAAAATAAATTATTACACGAATGGTGGTCTATCATTGATGGGATTCACCCGCATCTTGAACGTTGCACAAACAAATGCAATATGTAATCCAAAATTATGTTGTGACTGTACGCGTTATCACTTGTATTGTGATCTGACCTGTATGTACAAGATATACTATGTGTACCACGTATGACTGCCTGACCTTGTTAAAATGAAAATAAAGGTTAAAAAGATCCTTTTACTTGTCCCATAAATTTCCTGGAAAAATATGTGAGGTCTATTCACTTTGTTTCACCAACACAACCTTCTTCTGAGGGATCTGGATTTGGCTTCATCTTCTGCCCCTTGGTCTGTAGTTATTTCATTCTCAGCCTTCGCCTTGGGCCAAGTTCCTTGTGTCTTGTGGTGTCCACAAGGCCTTCCTCCAGAATCAATGATCAAAAACATTCAGAGCTTCTGTTTGAGGGCAAAGTCCCAAAGGTCGTAGATCATATAAAAACATGCTGGATACGTTTGTTGAAAGGTTTGGTTGATACTACTCAGACAGAATTCAAAATGCTCAATCTACAACCAAGGAATTTTATAAAATTCTCAATGAATTTCGAAAACCTACATGCATGGAAGGAAGTCATTCCACTACTCAAGATTTCACAAACAAATTGGCAACTCACTACACAACCAAGGCAGACACATTGGACTCCTATTTAAAACAGAAGAAAACCATCAGCACCAACCCCCTTCCTAAAATACCCTCTAAGAATAAACCAACCCAACCTCTACAGTCCTTCAAACAAATATCCCAGGATGAATTTACGGATTTGGTCAAATCAAGCAGACCTTCTGGTTGCCCTTCTGACCCTTGCCCACCACAAATCTTCAAGAACATTCTTCTATCTACTTCTGCTGCCACACCTGTAAGAAGAATCATCAACAACTCTTTAATTTCAGGAACTTTTCCTGTAGACCTGAAAAAGGCATACATACGACCTTTAATAAAGAAAACAAACCTAGACCCGCAAGACCCCAACAACTACAGACCAATCACAAAAGGACCTTTCCTGGGCAAATTGATAGAAAGAGCAGCTTTCGCCCAGATGTCACAATTCATTGAAGACAATTCTATACTTTCAGACTTCCAAACTGGATTCCGCCCAGGAAGAAGCACTGAATCGGCACTCATAGC
Organism: Pleurodeles waltl; assembly: GCF_031143425.1. Taxonomy (NCBI): domain Eukaryota; kingdom Metazoa; phylum Chordata; class Amphibia; order Caudata; family Salamandridae; genus Pleurodeles; species Pleurodeles waltl. The sequence goes on from NC_090448.1 coordinate 1,156,099,003, forward strand.
AATCTGGGATGATCTTAAAAACACAGTCGACCGAAATGGAGTTGCTGCACTACTTCTCTTGGACCTCTCAGCTGCCTGTGATACGGTTGACCATGACACCCTAATTCAAAGACTCCACGAAGCCGGCATACAAGGGATTGCTCTCGACTGGATTACTTCCTATCTTAAAAAAAGATCGAATATCATCCACTCGCCCCCCTTCTCGTCCGAACCCTACCTCACAAAAGCAGGGGTCACCCAAGGGTCAATCATCTCACCTTTGCTTTTCTACATCTACATGATATCTTTACCAGAACTGATCAATGATTTCCATCTCACATGCTACAACTATGCAGATGACACACGAATACTACGTAAATTAGAATGCCCCAAATACATGGAAAACTCACAAATCTTCAGTTGCCTCAGAGCCGTTGATCAGTGGATGACCTGGAGCCATCTCAAACAAAATACCTCCAAAACAGAAATACTCATATGTGGTGACTGGAAAAGTTATGACCCTCTGTGCGTCTGGCCTGACGATCTCGGACCACCTCCTCAATTATACAAGGAAGTTAAAAACCTAGGAATCACCATGGATTCCAAGTTAACTATGAATGCCCAAGTGGACAAATTAGCACGAACAAGCTTCATCACCTTGAAGACTTTACGACGCATCTTCCCCCACCTCGGATTTCCACACAAGGTGCAAGCTACTATCTCGCTTGTACTATCCAAACTGGATTATGCCAATGGCCTCTACCATGGATCATCTCTATCTGTTATGAAAAAACTACAACGTATCCAGAATTCCGCAGCCAGACTACTATTACATGTAAAGCCACAAGCCCACATCTCCCCTGCCTTGAGAGCACTACACTGGTTACCCGTTGCCAGAAGATGCACTTTCAAGCTGCTTTGTATCACCCACAAAGCTATCCATGGAACAGGACCGCTTTTTATCAGAAACAAAATAACCAAATACATCCAACAAAGAAACCTCCGCTCAAGATTGGCACCCCACCTTAGAACACCACCATACAAGAAAAAGACTATAGGCGGTACATCCTTCTCCGTTCAAGCAGCCAAACTATGGAATTCATTACCCCCAACTATAAGAGCCACAGATAACTTTCTTGTCTTCAGAAAACTACTCAAGGGTTGGCTCTTTCCTTCATAACGACCATATTCAAACAACTATGGACTGCATATGCCTATGTTGATAAATATTTTTTTCAGATTATGTGTATATTTCTAGTTCTAGTTCAGAAAATATGTATCGCTACTATGTCATAATAAAATACACACACACTCTTTAAACCTGTTTGACTAAGAAGTATTTTACCCATGGTTCTAATTATGTATTGTGTGTGCATATGTGTGTGTATTCATGTGTGTGTATGTATGTATATATATATATGTGTATGTATGTGTATATGTTGTTTCTGAGCTTGGCATGTTCGTGGGTCATTGCATAGCTCCTGAGGGGGTTGTTATACTAGATATGTATGAATTCCTGCTCTCATCTTATCACACTTATCTACCCATTATCATATGTCATGTCTCTATCAAACTATCCTCCATTCTCACTCTGACTCATCCCAAATCTTTTCTACTACTTTCATCTCCTAAATAACTCTGCCTAAGCTCTTCCCTCCGCATCCACATCTAACTCACCAAACCTCACTCTACTACCGTGACCTCCCACAAAACCCTACTAAATTCTCCCGCATTTATCTCAGCCTGCTACTATGCTCTCCCTAAACCTTCCACATACTCTTCCTCCTCCATCCCCCTTTACTCATCCCAAGCCTTTGGGTTGAGTAAATTAAGGATATACTCCCAATCAACACTTCTGGATTTCTCTCCTCTTCCACCCCTCCATTACTCCAGTCAATCTAACTAACAAACTCTCATATCCGCGGCTCAAATAAACTCATAATAATACTAAAACTGTACTCATTATTTCCCGATACTAATCCATCACTAATTCTTGTTGGGTTCCAGAGTAGCGTGCTACTCACCGAAAAGCGCTTCGACGCCTCGTCAGGGGTAGTAAGCGCTATATAAATACGATTACAATACAATACAATACAGGGCCATCCAACTCCTTGCATGATCACTAAATTGAGTAAGTTTTTAGGTCCACTTTACTCTTATCATTGTGTTTGCTATATAGGGGTGCAATTAGTTGCTTCTCCCAGTGTAGCCTTTAGATATGTGTATTAGTTGTTGACCCTCTGTAGAGGAGACGCTTCTAGAACTAACTTTAGATTCTGATCACTGTCCTTTGAGGTCCAGACCATGACCACAGGTGTCCCGTCAGTAGGGTCATCAAGGGATAAGCGCCAACAGATTTCCGAGAGATGGAAAGGGAGATTGAGACCCTGGTCTGCTGCTCTCTCAATGTCCAGACTGGCAGTAGAAGAACAGCAGAGCAGTGCAGGGATTCACTGGGCACACAAGATAGGCGGAGTTCAGTAGGAGCCAAATCTCCTAAGCTCACTGTATGTTTGGGAGGCAGGAACTGGGCAGAGCAGCTGCTCTCATGGGCACCAATAATGCCCTGGCTTAGGGTGTCAAGAGACTTGCACCGAGCAACAACATGTGTCAAATTCTTCTGTCCTGATCTCACCTCTTACTCTTGTCTGACACTTTGAAGGGTCAACCAACGAGTGTGTAAGCAGAACCTGGAAGAAACAGAGCACGAGACAGCCGTTGCTTCCTTTACGGCTTGACCTCTCTGCTGTCGCCCTTCTCAGCCCACTTCCGCAGGTCCAGACCTATCTATGTGGTTCTCGGCTTCAGCAAGATGAAAGAGGCAGAGAGATGTAAACAGCATCTGTCCATCTCTTGAACCCTGCTAGGGCCTAGGCCCAGGTGGCTGCTGTCAAAAGGTTCTCAGAGTCCACTCTTCCCCCCCAACCCTTTTGCAACTTGCTGCTGCCTACACCTGAGGGCAACATGGGTTAAGCGTGAACACACCAGCAGGTTAAGTGAGGAGAGGTAGCAGAGGGGGATGGGGTGTGTGTGTGTGACTCCCTAATTTTCAAAGGATCCCTACCTCAGTGAACATGCCAAACACATATGTCCACTGAGGATCTCCCTGTTGACATGGACTGAGACCCTATAGGTTAGCTCTGAGGTCGAGGGGGGCATGTATAGTGCACCCATGTTTCACAGACATTAGCTACTGCCCTCTCTACCAAGGCAGTGGTAGACTGACAGTGGTGGCAGCAATAAATTTATAGTCAGGGATACATGCACCTTGTACCCTTGTTGGGGGCTACTAGCCACCCTCCTGATCAAGTCTGTGCAGTCTTCTTTGCCTGTGGTCCTGTTGCCTTTGTCTACCTGGGATGTGTGTTTGAGAGCCAGCAGGTTCCCTGGGGGAAAATGGTGAGGTGAGCCAGTGCTTAATTTGTGCTTGTTGTTTCCAGTGCGGAGAACCAGCACTTATTTTTGAGGGCCGGTGCTTATTTTTCTGCCTCAAGCATTTCCTGCAAGCAAAAGACGCATATGGGAAAAAAGGAGGAAGAATAAAACGAAAAAGCGTCACAAAGTGAGAAAGCAGAAAGCTGCAGAGTGAGCTGAAGGGGCAGGGAGTGATTGTAAATGGATTAAAGAGGCCCGAGATGGCTTTAGGATTAGCTGCCTCAGTAGTCAGTGCTCGCACATGTAATTGCAGCAGCCGAGTGTTTAAGAGGAGAGCTTTGGGCACCGGCACCTTTTTATTAACAAATTAAGCACTGAGGTGAGCCATTATGTTTAATGTAAGCTGAGCTGTTCTGCTTGGCCTTCCGGCTCCCCCGTGCTCCTCCCTATTCCTTGGAGAAGCTTGGTGGGCTGGGGTAGACACTTGCTGTTATCTGTGTTTAGCTGCACTAAATCTGATAGGAGGGATGATGGTCAGTGCCTCCTGGTCGGGAGTTATTTAAAATTCCGCTCTGGAGAATAGTTCAGGCTGATACCAAGAGCCTGTCTTGAAGCTCAGTAACTCATTCTACACATGTCTTTAACACGCAGTGAGCATGACACAGATAGGCCTCATGATTGGAGGGGCACCCAGGATTCAAAAGTAGCGACCCTCTGATTGGATCATCCTATCAATCAGTGGTGATAAAAGTCTGGCCTCAGTGGTTGTTCAAGACTGGTCTTTGGTTCTAACAAGCATCTACAGTAACCAGCTGTGGGCCAGCAGTGTAAAGCCAAGGAAGCTTGCTCACCGCATCTGAACTTGAGAGTTTTCTCTGTTATGGGTGGATTCTGCTGTGAAGGAATTTGCCAGCTGTGAAAGAGCAAATGGATCAATCGGCAACCTCAATGCAAATGCAGAGGACCAGCTGTTTGTGGGGCTTCTCGAGCCAAGCAACATCGGCTTGGAAGACAAGGAAATTGCAAACACCTGCTCAAGATAAGGAAGCTTGGAGCACATCAAAAGAGTGAGACGGGGAAGCTTGATTCTACCAAGCCTTTGAAGTTAAGGTCACTACTGCCCAGACCCCTCCCCTGTACTGTTGGAGCCTAGGATACTTACAGTCAGAATCTGGAGCTGGGGAAGACTGTCCTGTGGTACAGGCCAGATACCTTTCTCTTTGTGATACATAGGAGTACCAGGGTGTACTGGCACTCTGGCCAGCTAATACCCTCCTACAGCTAGCCAGTGGCTACTGATCTACTGGGACTCCAGTAAACTGTGCTCAGATATCAGGCACCTGTGATCAGATCCCTTACGCCACCAGAGCGGTATCCGTGCTAAGCGCGAGAGGGCACTTCTGTTTTGGAACATTTGACTACACATCATATGCTGAAACTACAACATTGCCATACAAGGATTGGTATCACGGCTCTAGCGAATGAGATCAACTCTGTGCAACATAGTCTGTAGTATGCAATTTTGATTGTGTGTCTACATGCTAAATGTGTTTGCATAGTGCTGTTTTGGGTCTGAACTCCGGCCCAGGGGGTTGTAGAGATGTCTAGTTTTCACTTTGTATCCTAGTTTTATGTGTAGTATATTTCTCTTATGTGTATTAAAGTTTTCTTTAAAAAAAAAGTAAAGCACTCACTGGACATTGATCTTATTAGCTTGTAGTACGGTGTACCCTGTATTCTGAATGTCTAAACCCACCTCACCTCCTTGAGTAAGCCTTGGACGGCTCTGTCTCACTAACCTGAGAGAGGCAAGTGCTGGAGAGGAGTACTTGGTTATCCAGTTTCAGGTCCACTAGTACTGAGACCCCAGGACACCAGTGGGGGACATTCCAGTTGATGCGATTAGAGCAGGGTAGCCCCTGAGTGCCCTGGTGGCAGAAAACTGGGTTTAACACATGGTCTTCTGAATATTGATTTTCATGACTTCTAAAAAGTCACGGCCAAAATATCTAAACTTGGCCTACTCCACCACTCTACCATCTTCCACAATCTACATTCCTGTCTCTTGCAAAGCCATATGGCATCAAAATTTTATAAATTACTTACATCCACAAAAACACCCCAACATCCTCAGTTGAAAGAGAAATGGGCCTTGTATTTCGCTGCTAAAAACCTCACCCTGCCTAATGAGACCGCCTGGTCACAAATAGGCTCAAACCTCTTGAAACACAAGTTGATCCCTTCCCTAACTCAAACCAAGTTCTTTGCTGCACACCCCCTATATTGGACCCCTTCAAAACTATTCCACCTCAGACTGGCGGGCTCAAACTCCAGCTGGTCATGCGACTCCTCCCCAGGCGACGAAGACCACATGTTCTTCTCCTGTCCTCATCTACACTCTTACCGGAGGGACATTGCCTAACAACTACAGAAAATCTTTAATACCCCCATACCAATGTCCTTCCCACTGATCATACGGGATCGCATTACGCTAACCCACCACTAAAGTGTTCCGTATCGGACACCCACCGATTAGATCTGCTGCTCACCATTGCTATTAAAGTGATCCTACTCGACTGGAAATCTACTAACAATGTCTCATTTCATACTTGGTGGGCATGGATAACCTACTTAAGAAGCACAATTTTAAACCAGTCGAACTACAAAAGGCTCCCTACAATTTCCTGTCATATATGGGATTCGCTCAATCACTTCTGATCTGGGTCCCCTGGTTAGCGGGAAAACCCCAGACTAGGACTTTTTTCATCATCTCTTTATCTTCCCCTCTGTATTTTGTCTTCACTTATCTGCAACCAAACTGTTGTGTGTCTTTACTCTCAATTATTGAACCACATGACTCACCTCCCACACTCCCTTCCCCTGCACCCCCAAAGATATTAGCTCAATTGACCTGCGACATATAAGCCATTCAACCTGCAATGTAGTCACCAACAGTCATATAATAATAGTGCTTAAGACAGATGATTTTGAGGAAGCACAGGCCTCCAGCGCTCTTGTCAGTGCTGAGAGAGCCCGCTTCCACCAATCCTGGTGCTGCTTTCATGCTGATTACCAGCATGAGAGCAGCGTAGGGATTGGTTAGTAGCATTTCCTGGTCTCGCGTGTTGGAGCTTCCAGGAGCACGTGGAACGCACCTGAAGGTAAGCGCCTTTTTAAAAAAAAAAAACATTTTTAATTTTGTGTCCCCCTCGCCCTCTGCCGTAAACATAAGCCAGCCAACACTGGGGGCCACTATTGAGACCTCTGGCACTGAGGCTGAAGACAGTGCAGATTTCTAACACTGCCTGTCAGTGGTTTGGCCTCTCTGCACAGAGCAATGGTCATGTATTCCAGTTGTAACTGACATTTTGCATAAATATGTGTGAAAGGGGTACAAAGTTGTCAAAATATTTGCAAGGAAAAAGTAAAAGAAAAGAAAATGCTTGCTTGAGTGCAGCATATGTTTTGGGGTGGTGAAGTGAGTGAGGTGTGGGGAAGTGCATTTGGGGGAGAGCGAAAAGAGGGTGTTGAAGAGGAAAGAGATGAGGTTGAAGATATAAAGATGGACAAGTTGCGGACAGAAATGAGCATGCATGTCTAACCTTCCACAGGCCTCAATAATATTTCATTTACAGTTTCAAAATTGAAATATTTTCAATATTAATTATTTACAACAAATCATTGTTGCTACTCATTTATGTTAAGCAACTAACACCCATTGACAAAGCCAATAGTGGCAGATTTTAGGTGTATGTCAGTCGTTGTGGTATATATCTGGAAGCAATAACTGTTCAGAGAGACACCAAAATACTGGTCGGGTGGCACACTCTGGGAATCATAGAAATAAATGTTACATGTTCAGTTTTTGAGACCCACAAATACAATATCTTGGTAGCCTTGGTTGGTTAATCGCACAACCAAAATTCTCAAACTGCAGATCAAGTGTCAGTAATAAACTGTAGTCAATGATAATGGTGCTCTCATGATATCGCAAACCAGCTACCACTGGGATGTGTCTTGATCATGACCCAAAAGGTTTACAATCCTGCAATAAAGAACAAATGATACTGAAGCACATGTGTCATATAGTCCAAAATATAGAAAGTCGTGGAGATTCAATTCATGGTCTCCAGACCTTTTATTCCATAAAAGCGTTTCAATTTTTTTTTCACATGGACTTTGATTGTATCTTTGTGTGCAACAACTGGCAGCCGATATGTGTTTTGCCACAAGGTGACGTTTTTCAAGGCTGCAAGAATCAAAATGCAAACATTCTTCCTAGAACCCTTTTGTTGGTCATCAAAAGTAAAAACAGAAGGAAAGAAGCCGACCGAAAAAAGTAGTAAGAAGGGGAAACCAAAAAATGCACCTAGTTATAGCAGAAAAGTTCCAGTACACCATTAGAAGAAGTTGTGAAGAAATTATAAACCACAAATGTGGTTGTCTAGTATACATGCACACAAAATCCAAAAACAAATGTCAGGGTGCTCGTGAATCGCAAATACAGTTGTCCCAGTGTCCTTGTTTTGGTGTCTTGTTTCACAATCCTTAAGCATAAGACCGACCAGAATAATCACAAATGTTGTCAATTTATTCTTGGAATATGATGTCCATTACAGCAGCAGCCAACAGCAAACACGTGTTTCATCCTGTGAGAAGATTTGCTCTCATGGACTTCATCAGGGCTTTCACAAAATAACCAAGAAGAACAGTTTAATATTAGTGTTTTCTTTTTCCTTCTCTTGAAATTTCAAGCATAGATTAATTCACAGGAAAGTAATCCGATAAATCTCATTTGTGTCCCTAACGGTGATTGAACACAATATCTTTGTGTAAAGTAACAGAGAGGACAAGAGTCCCAGTGTCTCGTGGCGTCAGTATGTATAAATATTAAAGAGGTGCACACAAAATCCACTTAGCCCCTAAGACTCATATATTTTCAAAGATCCATAGTGGACTAACACTGCATAACCCGTGAAAATGTAAGACCAAAATTGAATCAAAAATGTATATGTTTATGATATTAATACTTCATCACAAGTCAAAATTGATAAAGTTGGAAGAATGCATGCAATATTTCAAATAACACAAAGAACTGGATGTCCAATGACGAGTGGTATAGATAGCCTATTGAGTAAAGGAGACAAAAGTAAGCAAAATAAGTTATAGTGCAAAATAAGTGATGAGGAAAAGTGAAAAGGCTTACTAGTAAGTAGTGCTAGAGGCTATAGTCCAGTGTCCCCAAAGGGTATGAGAATGATGGTGGTCCGCAACAAACCCAAATAGCCAATTGGGGCCAATCATGTGTGGGCCAAGCAGTAAACCAAAATTTGGGGTTGTGATAAGTCTTCAACTAAAATACAAAAACAGTATACTCAGAACAAAGAAAAACACAAACATTCTGGGTGTACATGAAAGGCGTAAATGTATTGGTCCGTAATCCCTCAATTACTTCAACCAAACCCAGCGTAGTACTGACCTGTGTCATGGTCTCCGACTGAGTATTTAAAACTCACATGCAGTGTTTTTGGGTCGCTAAAGAAGCGTGAAGAGCAAAAATATCAGATGGAATAAGAATATGTTGTATATTCCCAAGATTGATTATACACAAAAAAAGTTTACAAATCAGATGAAAAAGGAATGATGGAAAAAAAGGGCAGGATATATGTAAGCACAAAAATGGGGGCATCAAATAAAGGATGGAAGTAACAAATTAAAATTATGAAAATTGCCGCTATCTTGCAAGTAGAAAAGATGATGTTTAAAGGGAAAAGACTTATATATGAATCAAGTGCTGAGGAGTCCATACATCATGCTGATCCTAGTACTGTACTGAAATTAGTACAACTAGCACAGTGATGTAGTTTGTCTTCTGATGGAAAAGAAACAAACAAATACACATTTGTGCCAAGGTGTCAGAAATGTCTTGACATAAATTGTATACATTTCCAAAGAGACGCTAGTAGTGATAAGTGAAATAACAGTTACAAATAAATTGTTCTTGTACTTCACATCATACAGGAGTACCAAATACAAAATCTAGTAATAAGTATTATTACAAAGTAAAAACATTGTAACAATCTATTTGTACGGCCAGCAAATCACACAGTTACTATCCATAATGTAATATATACACTGAAACAAAATACAATGATAATGCATAGTCCAGAGTGTAAGAAAAACGTGTAATACCCTGTCCTGGTTAAGACCTTTGTCTTCGGTGCTGAGCCTAATAATCCAATGTGTTTCTAATCGGTTTAGAGCTAAGATTCCATTGATAACTCTTAGGTTAGGTTTCAGAGATCCAACAGCATGAAATTTCAGATTCAACGTTTCCGTCATAGCATGCAAGGTAATTATCATTTTTGTACTTCCTACTGATGTTGTACTGGAAATTGGTTGTTTAATCCTGTGCATACTGGCACATATTAGAGTGTTCATATTAACAGAAGCCTTTGGATGGCTCAGGCAACATATGACCAGTAGAGCTCAACTGGGGGTCAGAAAGCTGTGTCACTAAAGGTGACGTAGAGGTTTGACTCCACTGTGTCTCACCACTGGTTTCTGAGGTACACTACGTGAGAGAATACTGTCCACCTTCAGTAAATGGCAAGATTTATGTAAAAGTTCAACAAAAAAAATGACTGAGACAGCTAAATGGTGTGGTAAATGAAATTCTATTTGAATTGGTGGACCTTCTTTTTTAATAAGAAGGATGTGTTGTTCTGCCCTCATAATCTTTTGTCTGGCATTGGCTATTATTTCATTTGGGTAGCCGCGTGCTAGAAATACTCACATCCAGTGTCATCAATTCTGTGAAGAACAATTGATCATCACTACAGTTATGTCTAAGATGTGTCATTTCTCCAAAGGGTATCACTTTATCTGGGATGTGTACTAGTGGCATGTAGACTATAATTACATGCCATAGGTTTTCTAAATAGTTTGGATGCAACAGGGTTTCCCCTCCACATATAAAACCACATCAAGAACCTCTATGTGTGATTTACTGTACTGATGAGTGAAGGAAATATTATGAGTTTTTCAGTTAAGATAATATATACATTTCAGTAAAGCATCTGTGCCACCTGTCCAGATCAGAAATATTTCATCAATTAATCTGCCTCAGTAATGTATATATTTAGTCATTTCTGGAAGGCAGAATATCCAGATGTGAAATCTCTAAACCAACACATGAATAAATTGGCAAAAGATAGAGAAAATGTTAAACCTATTGCGACTCCCTGTTGCATGTTGGTGTGGTCCATCAATGTTGCATCACTAGAGGATAAAAAATGTTTCATGCTAGTGGTCCCTTTTCCTTAGGAATATATATAGTGGACATACATCAAATGTGACCAAAGAATATTCCTCCAAACAATTAATGTCCACCAATGTATTCAAGGAGGGGATGATGGTAAATTCCGTACATGTAGTTGTAAATAAATGTTTATATATTCCGAAAAATGCTCTGTTAGAGAACTGATGCCCAAGATAATACATTTCCACTGTGGAAATCACTCTTGTTTATGGATTTTTGGAAGAATACGGAACGCCATCAGTCAGTATTCAGCTCCGGGGCAAAAAGGGGGCATTTCCCTCATAAGGAGGTAAAGTGTAAAATGGGAAATCTAAGGACGAGGATGGTTCTAAACAAACCAATAAGACACCAAACAGAGTGACAAAGTTTCTGGATAAAATCAATAGTATACCCTAACCCACCTAATTGGTTCTCTGTGTCATGGGTTTTTATCCCTTTTTCGTTGTACATTCCCCTAAAATTCTATTGGACATCTGTTATACCCCACTATCTTTATCCAATGGGAAAACAAATTATGTCATTAATCTTTCACCCCATATTATTTTACAGACATTTCATTGGTCCTCATGATTGACGTCTTCAGAGGTGGCACGTCCGGTATGATTTCATCCTTCTGTAATTCTTTGCACATCTTTTGGTCAGTAACTCCATTGTCTTCACCGGTTTGAACGACCTTGCACATTACATTAATCTACACTGTTGCATTTTGTCTAATATTTTTCTACAAGCGATATGCATTTTCATGAGAACGGATCTACTATGGTTACATTCAGCTTCTAGTTTGAAGAAAAACAAGAGGTCATGTCCTTTTGCGAGTCAGCACACTGCACGTTAGGAAAAATACATTCAATATGAGAGCCAAGCAGCTAAGCTTCGGCTCATGCTAACTTAAGGCCTACAGAATTACTTTAACATAACTTTAATAGCATAATCATTAATAAGTAGCGCAAATAATTCATTAATTTGAATACTCATAAGCATTAGTCATTTTTAATAATCCACGTATACATTGGTGGCCACTCCCCGTGGTCACATTTCAAGTGCACTTTTAAACAACATACATCAATACAATTATTTGAGCGGCATTATCACATTAATTCATAAACATTTAATGTTAATATAGATTATATAAGCTACGCTCTCTCAGGGGCAATAGGAGAGGAAGTAAACATGTACCTGAATTCTAAATCAGAGATTAAATTTAGATACCATCAGTAAGCTAGTTTCTGCTCTATTTTAATTAGTATAGGCTATCTCATCTAAGACCTGGCGATCAATTTCCTCAATATAGTCACTCTTATTCATGATAACTATATTACCGCCTTTGTTTGCTTCCTTGATGACAATAGTAGAGTCTAGTGTTAGTAGTTTAAGTGCCTTTCTCTCCTGCACAATAAGGGCCCAATTACAACCCTAGTGAATGTGACGGATATCCCGTCCGCCATATTACAAGTTCCATTATATCCTATGGAACCTGTAAGGTGGCGGGCGGGATATCCGTCACGTTTGGGACGGAGTAATCCCCTCCACCAAGGTCGTAATCAGGCCGTAAGATTCTGCTGTGTTGATTTTTTTCCCCAGGCAAGTCATGCCTTCTAACTCATACAATCCCTTTGTTACCAATTTGTAAAACACATGAATCGTATATGTCAGACGGAAGAGTAGGTGCAAATATTGATTGTGGTTTCAGACCACTGTCCAAGTTAAGATTGTAAACAATGTTTAAATCTTACAAAATGTGAATTAAAGATGGTGTTGGTGACTGAGTTTCATCAAGAGACAGTAAGAGTTGTAAATCTTGTTTGTCCTTAATGGTTCCATTACAAACTGATGACCCTACTGCTGTAAATGAGTGGTCTGTAACTGATTTTTCATTGAAACGTTTCTCATTTTGAGATTACAAAGAAATTTCTACAGATTAATGTTAGTTGTGGACGGAACTTGCGGAGTTACACTCCATGGAATTCAGCAGTGTTATAGAAAAACTCTTTGAGATTCTACGGAATTCCTCCAATGGGTGGAAATATGAAGGTCACACTGCAATCTAGCACTGGTAGCACGAGCAGCACTGAAAATCAGCACGAATGCTACTATGCGTTGCGTAAGAGCGCTTTCTGACGTTGAACGCCGGTGACTGCCTGCCTTATGAATTTGTTCTAGGGAATGCCAAATCTCGCTTGCATGCTTGCATATTCTGGAGCCTCACAGGAGACAAATTCCACCATGTGGCGATTGGTGGAATTTGGCCAGAACTCTGCATTGAAGAGTGACGCTGAGCGGCCAAAATTCTGCCAATTCCGGGTGCAGAATGAAATCTTTCGCCCACCCCTAGCCCATATGTAACCAAGTAAAATCTGGCATTATAGTAAGACAAAAACCAAGACCAACCAAGTACATTTATTTGTTGTTGGCTTAGAACATGATCAGGTAGGGCCACAATTAAAATATCATTAGTTGTGTGGTTTGCTGAGTCAGATACAGCTGAGGTTGTGGAGACTGGATTTAATTCTTCTGGTTTCTGTAGAATACTCTACCTTTTTTTAATCACACTTTAATTCTTGATTGCAATCAGCAGCTGTGGGTCCTTCTCGAAGCTTGGTTATAGCCAGTGCTTAGTTTGTAAATAAAAACGTGCCGGTGCCCAAAGCCCTCCTCTTAAACACGCGGCTGCTGCAATTAAATGTGCGAACACTGAATACTGAGGCAGCGTAATCATGAAGGCATCTTGGGCCTCTTCAATCCATTTACAGCCACTTCGGCTCACTCTTGCAACTTTCTGCTTTCTCCCATTGTGATGATTTTTTGTTATTCTCTTCCTCGGTCTTTTCCATATGTGTCTTTTGCTTGCAGTAAATGCTTGAGGCAGAAAAATAAGTGCCAACCCACAAAAATAATTACCAGTACCTCGCACCCAAAAACAACAAGAACATATTAAGCACTGGGTATAGCATTTTCTTCCAAAGTTGATGCCACATGCAGTGCAAGACACTGGTCAAGCACACACTTTAAAGGGCCTGAAGCTGTTGTTACAATTTGACAGTACAGTAGCTGTTGAACTTATTAATAGAGTAAAATAAGGGGCAGTTTTTTTAATGTGTTTAAAAAATTTGAGATTTCACGCTCACAACTGCTTTATAAACCTTCCTGCTTTCTCACTACATTTCTTTATTAAATTTCGCCACAAAATGCACTACTTGCCAATCTTTTTTTAATTTTTTCTTGAAGGGATAGACCCCCCCACCCCAAATCCTACATTTGTCCATTGAGCTTGTTCACTTTGCTCACCTACATAAAAGCCAAACCCAACTTTTACGCCTCAACACTTTCAGATGTCACCAGCCGCCACTGGTCTACCCTTCAACCACCTGGATCTGTTGTTTTTCTTCCGTCCATAGCTGCCAGAACTCCAGAGTGATCTCTGTTGAGGTTTTATATTCGGCAATGATGAGGCTCATCAACCTATAACTCGTCAGATTGCACATCTTCTTTTATACTGTCAGACCAGTACCTCATTGTGTCATGAATCCCATATTTCCAGGGAGCCTGCATGTGTTTGGAAAACTACTTTTAGAATGGGCAGCCACCACTACGGACAGGCCTTTTATATTGCTTCAGGTAACACGTAAAGTACTCTGCTACTCTGGGTCTGGTTCTCTCTATATGAAACAGAAAATAAATAATTATTCTTCCTCCTGAGGCCTTGTGTTGCTGACCTGTTTACATTTACTGAGACCCGGGCAGCGATTTGCTGTCCAACCTCCTTTTCACCTCCTTTCCTCAGAGCTCTTCAACTCCTGAGTGGTGCTCTCTCTCTTCCTCGACTCACTCTCTATGTGCACTCTCATTTTTCAAGGAGGTTGATTCTTGTTCTTTATTTCATCACTGAAGTTTGTAAGAAATGATTGGCCCATGGCACACTGGCAAATTTGGCTTCAATGCTTGTTCCAAGGATCATGATTCCATATGTGACCAGGATGTAGTATTCCTCTCTTCTCCTGTTTCCTTGAGTTGTATCCAGACTTGATTTAGGGTTTCCCCTTTCTGTATCTAATTTTGAGCATGAAAACCATTTCTGTTAATTGAAGGATTGATTTTGCATGTGGTGGAACTGTTCTTTCCTTGTCACTCTTTGTTAATCTGCATTTCAGCTTCGGTCTTCCCTCTTTGCCCTCGATTTTAGGGCCCTTCTCTTGATGTCCATGAGGTGACTTCTGCCACTGTATTTTCATGTTTTTTTCACTCAGGGGAACCTCACTGAAAATTGTGCCCCATCTGGAGTGTACCAGTAACTTAGGGCCTGAAGTCAAAAGGTTTTCTGGAGGTTGCACATCCTACAATTTGTTACATTCAGAGGTTGTATGTCTGCAAAACAAAGCATGAAATGCACAAATCATAATTTGCGAGTTGGAAATACACCTTTGTGACTCCTTGTGAACTGGAAGATAAAGAGGGTGTGAAAGGAGCATTACTCTCCTTCCTGGCCCAGTGGACTGTATAAATGGTTTGCTATCACAAATGCAGTCCCAAACCTTTAGTAAAATGCAATATTTCAAAGCTGGTATAGTCACAAAGTGGAAATGCCCACTATGCGAATGCCAGGTGCGGGCACAAGGTGGGTGATGTCCCCCCGCAGCATGCCATTTTGATGCACCCTCTGATCCAATAAGGGATAGGGCCTGGATTCAGATCACATTGGTATACTGAGGTCTTGAACGCAGGGACAGAGAGCTACTATCCCTCGGATTCAAAACCACAATCTTATTAATATTTAATGAGGCAGGATTCTACAAATCCTACCAAATTCTCCTTTTGGGGCACACCTATTTTACATCAGTCATAATGCAAAATGAAGGTGGGATCTCATAACAGTCAGCGCCCGTTCTGGCCATTTGTACATTGTCAGAAGTTCTCCTCGATTGCATCATTTTGGAGACCAGTCGCTGGACGCTCTTCAGTTCGCTCGGATCCTTTTTGACATGTAGCACGTAGGGCCGGACATAAAGCTTGAGGTCTGAAAGCTGAAAGTGAACATGACACTAACTGTGAGTTCCAGAACTGGACGTCATGTCAAACATTTATCAGCTTCAGAAGTGGAGGCACAAGATCTTGACACAATACTCTAAATCAGAGGTTCTTAACCTCTGGTCCGGGACCCCAGGAGTCTGTGAAGTCTACTCAGCGGGTCTGCGACTGCATGAAAAATTAAATAATTCACAGAATGATAAAGTGCATATAAAGAAGAAAAATTGAAAATGTTTAAACAATCTGTGAGAGTGAAGAAATGTGAAATTGGAGACTAAAAATCTATTTGATATCCTCTGATCTCTGAGGCTGTGTAAGTGCATCAAACAGAATATAGAACATAATCATAGAGAAAACACAAAAGGGTAGTAAGGGTGAAAGGCGCCGCACATCTGAGCAGTAAAACAATAGTATTAAGACAGGTATCAAAGTAAAAGCAGGGTCTGGTGCAACCTGGCCCAGTGCCTTACTACCCGGTAGGCACAAAGACGGGTATCAAAGTACCCAAAGACAAACTTAAACAAGATGGCCACAGCACACAGAATATATAGTCCAATAGTGTGACAGGGATAAATATCCCTGATAGTATATTGTTGAAGTGAAAAGTAGACTGGAGTCCCAGGTCTTGTTTTGCAGATGTTGTCTTTATTTGTGGATGCTAGAGATCATTGTGTCATCAACGAGATACAGCCAACACGTGTTTCGTCACACAAGTGACTTCATCAAGGCTGCAAAACAGTAATGAGATAAAAAAAAGAAAAAAAGGGAAAATTCTATTGTTTTTGGCAAACATAAGTGTATGAAATTGAGCGTGGGCTCATAGGTGAACATACGGAAGAGACTCCAACCAGTTGGATACAAAACCCAGTGATCTGTATGTGATCTCAGTGGACCTTAAAGGTGAGTAGGTGAATGTTGGAAAAACACAGCAAATAAAGGTTCGTGATAGGGACCCTAAGTGCAGAGCATGAGAAAGAAAGTAAATCACTGTAGCTGAGTGTTATGTAAACTAGAACAAAAGTTACGGGAGGTATACCCCCAGAGTCTAGGGTGGACAAGTGCAGCAGTATCCTGGAGTGGTATCTACGTGCCTACAAGGTGGAAAGTAACAGGTAGACAGGAGGAGATGGGCTGAGAGAGAGATCCGACAGACGGATGAGTAAGGGCACAAGAGTAAATCAAGTGAGTGGACCGAAAAAAGGGGTAGCAGGAACTAAGTACGAAGATCATACCTGGGCCGTCCGGCCAGAATGGTACGTGACAAAGGTAGGTAACGAGGGAGCCCCGTGAACAGTTAGCTGGGCTCCAGAAGGTCAATTGGACCTAGTAGGAGAGACAACAAAGACTGTGAAAAAATAAAGAAACAGTACACAGTGAAGAATGAAGGTAGAAACATAGAGTGAAAAAAGGGGGAGGAAGGAAGAAGTCTAGATGAACGGTGTGTAGATAGAGAAGGAGGAAATCTATAAGAAGAATATGTCATACAATACATACCTTCTAGAAGTGGACCTGTTGGTAGTGTGCCTGGGTAAGGTAATGAACACGTAAGAAAGGGCAGTAGTGGTAGGCCCTGATAAGCCTGTGGTCAAAAACCTATGATAATGTTGGAGAAAAGGGGAAAGGGAACGAAAAATGAGCCAATATGTCCTGAAAGAGGAAAACAGGAACACTTATGTTTGCCAAAAACAATAGAATTTTCCCTTTTTTTATCTCATTACTGTTTTGCAGCCTTGATGAAGTCCCTTGTGTGACGAAACACGTGTTGGCTGTATCTCGTTGATGACACAATGATCTCTAGCATCCACAAATAAAGACAACATCTGCAAAACAAGACCTGGGACTCCAGTCTACTTTTCACTTCAACAATATACTATCAGGGATATTTATCCCTGTCACACTATTGGACTATATATTCTGTGTGCTGTGGCCATCTTGTTTAAGTCAAACAGAATATAGTTTGGACGATGAGTCAACTGAATTGAATTTAGAAAA
The DNA here is from genome assembly GCF_031143425.1 of Pleurodeles waltl. NCBI lineage: Eukaryota > Metazoa > Chordata > Amphibia > Caudata > Salamandridae > Pleurodeles > Pleurodeles waltl. Next base: position 1,156,116,692 of record NC_090448.1, read on the forward strand.
GCACCTGTATCCCCATTAAAAACATAATTGTGATTTTTTTACAATTGTTTGTAAATTAAATCAAATATTTCATAATGTGTATATTGTTTTGTGGTTCAAAACATCAAATTTGTTTTGGTTGGGGTCCTCGGCTTCCAGTATTAACTCAGTGGGGGTCCACTGATTGGAATATTTATTCAATGTAGGTCCCCAAATTCCAGTAATGGTTAAGTGGGGGTCCGCAGACTTTTAAGAACCATTGATCTTAATATTGGAATATTGTCTGACAAAGTAAAGTGCATGGAACATGTACATTCTACGTTTTTTAACACACCTCACAAATGAAGGCTCTTTGCCCTATGACTTAAAATCCTTTTCAACTGTTTTAAGTCTTTTGGGGGATATGATAGAAGAATATTTGCACAGGCTGATAGGCTAATGGTCATTTTTACATCGGCTGGTCGGTGCTGATTTCATTTTTGGCTAATTCCGGTGCACAATTCGAGAGCAGCGGTGCAAAGCTATGTAATCTAACTCCAAGTCAGAGCAAGACCTAGGCTTCTTCTGCAAGCGACCTGAAACACTCAAGAAAGAGAACTAATGGCGACCAATCGGGGCCACTGACATACGTGAGAATGCCAAATGCCATGTCGTTTAAAAAGTCGATGGCTTTGTCTCTCCTCCACTCTCATGAATATAAATGCGTAAAGGCGCGCGAGATCCCGGGTGCCTGGCGCGTGGCAGCTGAGCCCCTAAGTGCGCGCGCAGACTGACAAGCGCTGCCCTGGCGCCGCCGCGCGCTTCGATCAACCCTGCGTGACTCCGCGGGGCGATGCCTTCCAGGCCACTTACCAGCTCCAAAAAAAGTGAGCCCGCATTTTCTCTAAAAGCCTCTTTTTTTTCGCCCCGGCGCGGAAGAGATCATTTACATGCCAACAGCACTTTTTAATGTGACATATTTAGCGCATGTATTATTTAGCGCGCAGGCTGGGAGAATTTTAAAATCTATAAAACGGCACCCCCGCTGAGCAAAAAGGTAGCTGTTCTGTGAATTTCCCCGGCTGCGCCATTATTTGAATAATAGACTTCCGCGCGGAGTCTTTTTTGTGTGCAAAATTAAAGGTATGACATTTGCTTCGGTGGAGCCCCGTAAATTGCACTTCAGATCTTGAAAGGCCACGCTGGTGCAGGCCTCGGCTCCCCCTAAGCAATCTGCCTGATTCCTAAAGAGCGGTTTTATGTTTCATTTATTGAGTGAGACATCAAACAGTTATCTGGGGAGCTTTAATGAGCGCGCGTGAGCCCCACGCGCTGCACTTACAAATGGCACGCGCACGAGGGATGGCTCGGAACTGACTCCCGGGCGGTGGAGAGGCACCGGGCTAACCGAGTTAAAGGGGTGCATCTGTGCACACGTGGAGGGTGGGGAGGGAGTATGCCACTGCTTCCATTATGTCCTGCATGTGGCTGCTAAGTGGCCCTTTGCTAGGCGCGACTCCTTCAGCCGTTCACGGATTTTTAGCCCCCCCTTCGTTGCATTCTGGGAATTGTAGTTTTTACTTTTTTTTTTAATTGTAGCTAAGGCATCAAAGATCCCAGCATGCAAAGCGCTGCGGGCTACGAGGCAAGGAGTGGAGGAAGGTGTTTCACTTAAGAATGGCCAATGAATACGTGTTTACTTCAGTGCTTTAAATGAGCAGGTCCTGTCCGGTATTCAGTACCGCACTTCTTTAATTTGAAAAGGAGAGTACATGCACTTATAATATTCCTGCAGTACATTTAATGTGAGTGTACCGGCACTTCTCAGGAGCAAACAGGCACTCTAAATAGTGAGTGCCTGCACTTCTATATTTCCATTTAAAGCACTGAATTTCTTTGAGTAAACACATGGCTTTCCTTGTAAACTGTTCTCATTTATTCATTAGTTGTATGCGTAAATGAGGTCCTGCAGGGCAGTATTTTAGTCCTTACTAAGTTGGAGTAACTCCAGTAGCAAGTTCTGGTTTTTGAGTCTCTCATGCACAACTCCACCTCTCCCTGGAAGGTGCGTCATCAGTCAAGTTACAGGTAAATCCTTTCACACATAACAGAATCCCCTTCCCTCTAAAGGCTGTGACGTCAGCAGCTTGGAACACAGGACAGGAACATGAACCTACACCCGGCAGCTTCCGGGCACTAACCATGGCCACACGAAGAAAACAAGATTTGTCAAAAATAATGAATAATCTGTATTTTCCTTAATTGTTTCACAACAAGATTAAATCTGGGATGTGAGACAATCACAAATACTGCAGCTAGCAGTGGGCCTGATTTACAAAGGTTAATTTACACTTTTGTGTGAGTTTACGTCTTTTGATGTTCAGAAACTACAAGTTAATAGTAAGTTTACAATGGCGGAGCCTCCACTGTTGAGGCGTAGACATCTGCACATAAAACAACAGACCTGTCCTAGATATGCAATATATGAGGTCATAAGCAGGTAATGGCAGGGCAAGTTATAGTTGGCTCAGTAAGCTATAACTGGTCATTTTTTAAAAAAAAATTTAAACATTCGTTTTTATATTTTTGCAACACCTAACTATAACGTCTCTTTAACCTTTCTTTTTTTAAATGAAATTCTATATCTTTTTTAACATAATCTAAAATGTTACTACCTTACCTAACTTTAACATTACTTAAACCGCTGATTTTTTCAGGGAATTTCTACAGTTCTTTTTAACATAAAGTATGATCTTATTACCATAATTAAATACAACGTCAGTTTAACTTTTGTATTTTTCAATGAATTTCTGAGGTTTTCTGATCATATTCATCCAACTCTCCTACTGAGCACATCTTTTGGGCGTTTGGTGCTGGGGGTTGGCCACAGTGCACCTAAGACATGCGGGTTGGCAACCCTGCACTGAGCACAGCCTTAAACTGTATGTGCTGGGGTGCTGGGTGCACAGCGGTACACGCCCTGCCACCCACAGCCTTGAGCCGTGCACTTTGGGGTATTTGGCACAGACCAGGCACTGATCCCAACCCTCTGCAAGCATCCAAGTCCATACGTAGAACAGAGTGGATGCTTCTTTGTCCGTTTTTTTTGGGGGGGGGGGGGTTCCACTCTTTTTTTTTTTTTTTTTTGCAGTTTTCAACTGCTGCTTTTGTTTTTTTATATCATTTAAGAAATTTTTAGTATTTTCTTGAAGTTTTTAACTACTGTTTTTGAAACTAGTTTTGATATGCCTTTTATGTTTATACCTTTTTTTGTCCTCTTTTATTTTTTTACACAAGTCTTTGTGCTCCGTTTGCAGGTGCTATACCATAGCTCTTGAATATATACTTCTGTTTACTTCACCACTGTCCACAACTTTACGGCAGGGTCCTCAATACATCCTGAAATACTGCATGTTGTCATAATTTTCCTACTGGTCTTTTTGCAGCACTTCCTCTAGAGTAGTTGGATGTCTTTCTACCTCCTGTTTCTTTGGTACCGCTGTACTCGCTCTGCTGCTACCACACTACAGTTGTTCTTCTTGAATACGGGCTAGTCTTCCCTCTCTGGAGCACCTTCTGGCATAAAGTGCACATCACTTCTTGCACACTCATTTATTGTCAGATGAAAAATTAAACAAGCATTTGCAATGCAACCGGTCTCACGTTTGACTGAGCTTGAGCAATTTGCATTGTAAACTCCTAACCGGACTTTTCTTGCCACATAAATTGAAAATGAAAATAAAACAGTTTCACATAACTAACTGGACTTTTCTTGCTATATAACCTAAAAAGTAAAAGTTTCACATAAGCGAGCTGGCGGCCGCCATCAGTGCAAAGCAGACACACAAAGGGAAATAAAAGATCACTCGTAATGAAACCTATCGGCAAAAGTGCTATTATCCATGTAACCTGCAAAAGTGCAATTATCTATGTAACCTGCAAGAGTGCAATTATATATGTAACAGGGTCGATGTCATTCAAAGCGCTCGACTTCTGCCCTGCGAGATCGCGCTGCAAAAAAAGAGAAAAAGTACTGCAGAAACTGGATGGAAAACATGGAGCCTCGTATTTTTTCAGTACTTGGTCGCTGCGCTGGAGGAGGGCTAAACACCGGAAAAGGCATGACGTATGCATACCTTTCATTATTAAAAGCAAGCAGATTTTAAAAGGCAAGCCCACAAACCAATGAAAGAAACTGACGTGACGTGGGTGTGGTTTGAAGCCCAAAGAAAGATTACAACACGAGATAGAGTGCTTTGCGCTCGCCCGTAAAGACTGTGACTCGTTCTTTGGTCTTGCTTCATGTGGTGATGCAGACATGCAAGGGGAGATAATGACATCAACATCTGCTATAGTGAACCTTGCATAGGTTTGGTGGATGGTGCAATTGGTGTTTGCTGGTCTTCAGCTGTGTCCGAGGCCATGATGGCTTCAGATTGTACTTAATACAAAGTGTCTCTAAACGCCAATACACTAATGATGATTAGCAAAGTCACTTGCAATTGCTTTTAAAGTTTGTTCACTTTTTAGTAGTGTCTCCAGAGTGGCCAATCAAATGGCTGCTTTCATTATTATTTTTTCTTACCTCTCATGAGGTCATCCACGCACACAAATCCCTCCACAACACCGGCCCGACCTACCTCAACGAAAGAGTGAACTTCCACACTCCCACCCGCAACCTCCGATCAGCCGACATCACACTAGCTACAGTCCCCCGCATCCAACAAACCACCACAGGAGGCAGGGCCTCCTCTTACCTCGCCCCCACAACCTGGAACTCCCTCCCCACCAACCTCCGCAAAACCAAAGACCTCCTACTCTTCAGAAAAAACCTCAAGACATGGTTGTTCGAACAGTAACCCCCCCTCACCCCTCCCCACAAGCGCCTTGAGACCCTCACGGGTGAGTAGCGCGCTCTATACATTTTTTGTGATTGATTGATTGATTGATTGATGAGGTACCACAATACTCCTGCTGGAACAATACAACCAACAAGAGGGTAACGTGGAAATCCCTTTTGGTTTAACTTCCAGTTCTGGTTTGGGAGGAGTACTGCAGGACCCAGAATGTAAAAGCGATGTTCTGTTTACTATGAAGGGGTACATTTATTCAAACTTGACCTAGAGGTTTCCTCACAGGCCCAAATAAAAAAGGAGTCTTGAAGGTTTTAGTGAAACTTCTGTGTTTTTAAGTCACCGGAAAAAGGTACTGTGGTGCCTCTAACTCAGGTTGAAACACCATCCCGTTGGCTAATGTCATTAGTTTGATGCATTCCCAAGAAGTTACCACCCTTTTTCTGCTATTAAGAAGTGGCACAGGAGAAGATTCACACCCTCAGCAGTGTCTCCTGGCTTTTTTTTCCCCACACAGTTTTAGGATTAAAAATGAACGATAGCATCACCAGGAGAGCTTAGTGAAGGTCAGTCGTAGAACGATGAGGAGCATGAGAATGAGCCAAGGACCACACACAAGTCCCTTGTCTGGGATTCTTTGACTATTCCTGAGGAACAGAAGAGTTCTGCACGATCATGAGGTGCAAGATCTGTTGTTGCGATTTCTCTAGAGGTACTTGAAGTACTTGTTTGGAACGCATGGCAGGTGGAAACACATGCAGTCTCACTACCGCAGGTAGCTAATCATTGCACAATGAAAGCAGGATGTACAAGAGGGAACGTCAACATCCTCAGCTCCTCTACCCACAAGTTCAGGCTGGGGACAGTGCTCCTCCTAATGCTGCTGCTTCGAGTCATGACTTCAACCCCCTGTATCAGTGCATTGCGTTATATTATATGGACTGCAGCAGTTTTGTGTCTGCAAAAGAGGAGAGTACTAAGGTGGGGACAGATTGTTAACTGGCCATGAAAAGTTTGCAAGCTTTGATTCCTTTTTTCTCCCTTTTTAGTTCAATCCCCCAAAAATCAAATTCCTTTTGTAGCCACCTTTTCTGGGTACAAAATGTAAACACATATATTGTGGGTCATGTCTGTCTATTAATGTTAGTGTATTCTTCTAGTCTGCCATAGCAGCCTATTGATAACCATAAAAGGCCAGTCTACTATTATAGGTCCAACCTAAAGGTGAACACCGAAAACAACACACTCAGACTGCAATGGCCACAATAGTCTGTTACAGCAGACCATAAGTTTTAGATTTACAGAAACATTACGAAATGCAAGTTACTGCTCTTTACGGAAGAGTGCAAAACAACACTATGGGGGTCATTTTGACCCCGGCGGGCGGCGGTCGCCGCCCGCCTGGAGGGAACCGCCATATGGCCGCTCCGCGGTCGAAAGACCGCGGAGGCCATTCTGGCTTTCCCGCTGGGCTGGCGGGCGACCGCCAGAAGGCCGCCCGCCAGCCCAGCGGGAAACCCCTCCCCACAAGGAAGCCGGCTCCGAATGGAGCCGGCGGAGTGGGCATGTGCGACGGGTGCAGTTTGCACCCGTCGCGTATTTCAGTGTCTGCTAGGCAGACACTGAAATACACAGTAGGGCCCTCTTACGGGGGCCCCTGCCGTCCGCGGCACCCCCTACCGCCATCCTGTTCCTGGCGGCCGAACCGCCAGGAACAGGATGGCGGTAGGGGGTGTCAGAATCCCCCATGGCATGGGGGATTCCAAGGGCAGCGGTAAACCGGCGGGAGACCGCCGGTTTACCCTTTCTGGCCGCGGCAGAACCGCCGCGGTCAGAATGCCCTTTGGAGCACCGCCGGTCTGTCGGCGGTGCTCCCGTGGCCGGTGACCCTGGCGGTCACCGGCCACCAGGGTCTGAATCAGGCCCTATATCTACTATGATGTGGCACTGTTCTGCTCTATTCACTTTAGGCAGCCAACGCAGACACCCTTGAATCATAACGTAAAGTGTCTTTATTTTATAAAGCATAGTTTGTGTGATTGAAGTTGTTCCATTCAGTACAAAAAGCATCCTTTAAGCTTTCCCACTTTGTATGTGTGCTGAGCAATGCAACATACATGCAAAATGGAAAAAAACAAGAAGAAATTAAGTAATTTCTCTTTGTTAACCTAGTTTGGCAACCTGTGGGTGTGTGGAGGGAGTGGGCTGACTGTGAGGGGCTGTGCAAAGACCATGAGAATAGGACCTTGCCCATCTGTGTATGGCTGGCTGTCCACAGGAGGTTGGCTATCTTTCAAGGGTTTAGACAGGGCTATAGTTATACACACTGAGAGTTTGGCCACCCAGTGGTGCTTGGATGTTTGAAGTGAATGGGTTGTTGGTGACGGGATGTGGACAGAGTGAAGACCGTGCGCAGAAGTGGCTCAATTACCTGTGTGTGGACGGTTGCTCATGGAAGGTTGGCTGTCTGGGAAGGGTGGAGCAAAGGGTAAAGGCTGTACACATTGTAGGTTTGGCTACATAAGAGGAGCTGGGTTTGCTGGAGGGAGTTCGCTGTCCATTAGGGGTTGTGCAACAGTGCCTTGCTCACTTGTGCGCAGTAAGTTGCCCATGGGCGGGGGAAGTTCGCTGTCTGCATAGCATTTGGGATAGAAGTAAGTAATTGAAACTTGGGATTTGGCCATCCTAAGGGATGACAGAATGTCCTTATATACCCTTATAAACAACTGCAGCAGGATATACCAGCCATAAAAGATCCTGAGCCCAATGCACAGGGGTGGCCAACCACACTGCAGCACAAGTTCTTTGGCCATGTGTGGCACAGGGATGGCTGTAGGGCCTGGCCTTTGGCCAGGTTGTGCACCCAACCCCAAACAGAAGGCTGAATCCCCACCACACAGGGCCTTTGTCCTGTGCCAAACCCTCTGTGTGTCTAGGCCTTGCAAGCAAGCCCTCGCAGATCCCCAGCCCCCAACTCACCCCCAGCCTATGTCTTTCATATTTTATTTTTTTGTATTGCTTTATTCACACCATCGTAAAACGTCAAATCCCTAGTATTACAAGGCCATACAAGCTTCAGTTTGCTGTGGGAGGCCAGCGGTATCTGATGGGGGTGTGGATAGTAGAGCTGAGATACTGTGTTTTTTCTCCTGCAAAATTACATAGGAATTCTGGAAAGCAATACAGGAGAAATGGATGAAGAAGATTACACCAAATTAGGTAGAAAGCTAGATCTTTATTCAGAAAGCGTGCATTTTCGTGTCTTAGTGTAAATCCATTCAGCCGTTTTTGAGAAATTAAGGCAAAAGAATAGATATCTGGAAAGTTGGTCCCACAGGAGTACTGTGATACTCTTGTTCTACCACAAATTTTTTAAAAAAATTAAAACATTCTGATTGGCTGAGAGGGCTGTTTTTCCCATCGGTCCAGCGAGACTGAGTAATCCTATATATTACCTAGTGGCTGGTGCCAGTGGCTAGGTAGTTCTGCCTTTCCATAGACCGATGGGCCATTACGAGTTTGGCAGTCTTTTGGCAGACCGCCGTGTTGGTAGCTGCCAAAAGACTGCCATGTTAGCGGTAATCCAACTGCCATTTTAAGAGTTACACTGTGAAGTCTGCCAAAAAACAGCCAAAATTCCGGAACTGCCATGACAGTGGAGGACAGAAAAGAGGTGGTCCCACCACTAGCACCGCCAAGCCAACAAAAATCCTCCCATCATATTACGATCCACAAATCACAACAGCGGTTCTTCCATGGCGGAAAACCATTGGTGGCACAAATCACAATGGTCTGAACTCACATCAGACAGAACACCACATTGGATAGTTTGAATACCCCACACCTGACACACATCCACACACTCGACACACCTACACACTTCACTATAGAAGACACCCCTACACAACCCACAATCCTTTGCAACCAGAACGCCACACACAGCCACAGATAAGGAACTTCAGATATCAAAAAACCCAACAATAAGCATCTATACAAATTTCACCACGCATACATCCCACACCACACAGCATACACAACACACAATTTACTATCACACACAATACACAACAATGTCATCCACTCTCATCACCGCACATATACTTCATCACTAACACTTCATTCCACCTTATTTTCACTACCTCACCGTCTTTATATCTATATCCCCACAAAAACACCCACATTTCACTGATGATGAGTTGAGGGTCATGGCGGACAAAATTGTCAGGGTTGAGCCATTTTTCGGAGCACAGGTCCAGCAAACATCAATAGCCAGGAAAATGAAGCTGTGGCAAAGAATAACCGACAGGATGAATTATGAAGACAGTTATCTACACACATGGGAGGACATCAGGGAGAAGTGGAACGACCTCAGGGGGAAGGCGCGTTCTATGTCCGCCATGCACCAGCTGCTATTTCATAGCATCAAACAAATCTGTAGGAGCCCTCCTTTACTCACCCAACAAGGTATGTCAAATTATTGTTGCCTGCTGCATGTTCAACAACCTTGCCCGAGAAGTCGAACACCAGTCATACCAGATGAGGGGGAGCCAGCAGATCCTGTGTGTGTGTGTGGGGGGGATTTGCCAAGTGATGAGCATGATGAAGATGAAGCTGGAGACATCAGGGCAGATCTCATCAATCAGTACTTCAACTGACTCAAGGTATGTTATGTGATGTTACAATTGAGATTCCATAGGGTATTGTTGAGGTTATGCCTGACATTTCATCTCTTATTTACCCCCATCCGTGAGATCTTAAGTGCCTCCAATGCCAATGACTCTGATACGCATGCTGATTGTTACTTGGAATTGTGTTCCGAACGGATATGTATACAGTGTCATGGTTTGTAAATGCACAAGCAAAGTCACACTTGTCCTTATGAATTGTCAATTCTCATTTGGAAATCTGAGTGTCACAGGCAGATGGAATTTGCAGGCTGACACAAGAAGTGACATGGATGAAACCAGGGTTTGTTTAGCATGAGATTTGTGGAGTGTGACTTGTATACCCAGACTGTCAAGACAGTGGGATGGAAGTGTGTTTTTCCACCAAGAAGACCAATTTGTTACTGGAGGTGGTCAAATGGTGCCATGTGTGTGTCCAACACCTGTCATAATGTGGTATCCAGATCCTCTACCATCACAATGGTTTCTGTTGTATGTGAACTACCTTGTACTTAGCTGTCAGTGTGTTTCCACTTTGCAGACCAATGTGCATGTCTCTGAGGACTGGCACAGGTGAGTGGCAAGCCTACAGCTACCTGACCATGGTACGTGGAAGGTTCCATTACTGGGGACATCCATACTGATCTCTGTCTGGATCATGGGGTATGGTTATTTGAAAGCTAAGGTATGGGTATGTGATAAGGCTTTAGATGATGATACATTGAACCAATCTGTTTGCCTCCTGGGATGTGGATAGACTAACGTGCCCCTAACTTCAGTACTCTGAAGTCACCAGCAGTACTTCTCTATGTGCTGATCACTATTCTCCAAATAAACAAGTGGTGATGTACAATGCATGTGATTTGTGTCATGCCCATGTTACAATCCCAATGCAAAATATATCCTGGTTATACAGTACACGTGTGATGACCATAACAAAGGTTGTACATTGGAGAGGAACATTTTGCTACAATAGTTGTTATACATGACAATTGTATATGGTTGATACACCACACTTACACAGGACCCGTGGTTAAGTGGTATTTATTTGGGAGTGCACAGCAATATAAGTGATTGAAAACAAAAATAACACAAAGAAAACAGCGAAGGTTCAGTTATGGTGGATGAAATCAACAGGGTAGCTGCTACACCATTTGGAAACACAGGTCCAGTGTCCTTGCACCATTGGAAGATGGAGTTAGGTTTCAAAACAGTCAACAGGGTTTAACTGTGGCACACAAGGGGAACCAATCAGGAGAGGTTCACTTCCTGGCAGTGGATTTGATCTTGGCATCTGCTCTTCCTGGATGTCTGGGTGGACATCCTCATTTGTGGGGGTGGGGGTGCTCTTCAGCTACAGAGGGTGGGGTGTCTGAGGCATTCCCTTCCCCTGGCAGGGCCTGAATTCCACCAGCAGCCAGTGATGTCGAAGGGCCTGTTGATAATTACTAGTTGAAGAGGCCTGATGTTGCGTTCAAAACCCACTCAAGGTAGTGTTCATGTCCCTCAGCTCCCCAGCAATGGAAGCCAGGATGGCATTTTGGGCCTGCCACTGCTGCATGGCTTCCTGGTGGTTGTCCCTCTGCAGCTGTTGGATTTCCCCCATCATGGTCAGTACCTGGCTCATCATGCCTTGAGAATTTTGGTAGCCTCCCAAGACTGAGGAGATGGTCTCCTGGTCAGTTGTGTCCCTTGGAGCCCCATCCTCTGGCCCACACCACCCACCCACGCACCCTAACTCCAGGTGCCTGTGCCCCTGACACAGTGTGCCCACTCCGATTGGATGCAGGACCATCATTGTCTGGGGTGACAAGGGGAGACTCCGGTACCTGTACTGGGGGGCACACAATGGAAGAGACTGTCCTTGGGACACAGGTTTGGGGCCAATGGTTGCCTGTGAAGTAGATGCAACAGGGCTGGGAGGACTCGATGTGGCCAGGGTGAGGCTGACAGTTGTAGACTGATGAGGTGTCCCTGATGGGTCAGCTTTGTCCTGAATGTCCAAACATTCAGGGGTGTTGTCCTGACTGGTGCCTTCATCCAGAGGGGCAGTGGCAGTCTTTGGTGTCCTCTCCACGGCGACAATGGCAACATTACTTGTAGGAAAAGTGGAAAACAAAATTGCTATCAGAGATACAACAAGCGATGTTTATGTTTAAGTACTAGTGATGGTGTGTGATATGCACACACTGCCTTTACATGATCCCTTGAAGCTGCTTCCAAATCTTAGAACAAAGTGAGGCTCAGAAATTATCAATTTTGACTATGTTGGTGTTTAGATGACTGCTGATACCCTCATTTTTTGTCTGACTTATGACATGAGTGAGTACATTTATTGCCTAGTAATGTGTATGGCATCATAGATCCAACTGAAAGCTGAACAATGCACAATAGTGTCAGAGCTGTCACACAGTATAGGAGTTACCACTTGACATTGGCCTCTGTCTGTATGTACTGCAAGTGCATCCAGTTGGGCATTTAGTCACCCCACCTCCACCAAGATAAGCATATGACATTCTTAGGAATCTTTTTTCAAAGGTGAGTTTGGTAGGGGACTCAGCTGTAGCTGTGTTGTAAGGGTACTGGGCCAATGCATTTCTGTCATTGCCATAAACTGTTACATAGTGAAGCATTCAGAATGGGTTACATTGCTTGTTAGTTTCACTTGCAATACATCTTAAATTTAGTGCACTGTTCTGGTTTTCTTTATGGGGGAATAGTGCCTTCTGGGATTTGTAGTGCTGTCAGTTCCCAGTACTTCATATGCCATTCCCAAGGACTGTGGCTCCAGGTGAGTTTAGTAGACATGTGGTATGCCAGAGAGGGGTATTTGGACAGAGGGGTAGTGGGTGGTTTGGTCACCTAGATGGGGAAAGGTGAGCATGCAAAACAAAACATTATGGTGACATGAATGTTGTGGGAACTTACCAGACTCCACTCCCCCAGGTACTCCTGTCAGGCCCTCAGGATGCAGGATGTCCACGACCTTCTCCTCCCAAGGTGTGAAAGTAGGGGGAGGAGGTAGGGGCCCACTGCCAGTCCTGAGGACCGCCTCATTGAAGCAGACTTCCCTTGCATGGTTGGGTACCTTACTTGTGTCAACAACTAAGGATGGTTTGGATAGCCAGAGTCACATGTAAGAAATACCTATAAAAACCCAAACATAAATCTTGGACTTCCACATATGTGATATCAGGAAAAAAAACTTTACAGACACACATGACTTGTATGACTTACCAACCAACCAGGCCCTCTCTGTGTATAGTTGTCATCAGCAGTGGGATATTGCTGTTCCACATGATGAAGCAATCATGGACTGACCCAGGAAACTTTCACATACTTGTGAAATGTACAGGTTAGCCAAACAGACCTGAAGTGGAGGTTTTTCCTGTTCCTAAATACCTGTTCATTGGCATGTTGGGGAACCAAGGCTACATGGGTGCCATGTAGGGCTCTAACCACATGAGAAATGTGTCTCAAAGCATAGAAATCTGCCTTGACATGGGCAACATCCTGAGGTTTGGGGAAATCTGATGTAGCTGCCCACATGTTTGAACAATGTAGACAGTACAGCCTTCAAAATCAGATTAAACATGGCCTTAGAGATCCTTGCAGTTAGGGCCACTGTACTCTGAAAGGACCCAGTGTCCAGGAAGTGTAGCACTGACATGACTTCAATGATGGGTGGCATGGTATTGGGAATGCACATGGCAGGCAACAGATCTGGGTCCATCTGACGACAGAGATCCGTGATTGTATGCCTATCCAGGTGATAGATTTGGATTACATGTCTCTCCTCCCTGGTTTGCAGGTCAGCTTGTGGACGGTACACTGGAGGTTGTCTTGCTCTCCTCATGGCAGGGTAACTATGTGGGACAACAACAGAATTTATGTGAATGACTTAATCCACACATCATGACAATGATCACATAAACATCACACATATTTCAATATCATGTCACATTAAACATTTAAAATTTGGTGCGAAGGATATAGCTAGGCAAAATCTGACTGTGTACATGATTCAGTTCCCCTAAACACTCAGATGTTCTTAACATGGAGAAATATGTCACTGACAGTAAAAGTTACATTAACCTAGTTGAAATGTTAGACATATTTGTTGCACATACTATATTTAGGTTGTCATTCAATGTTGCAAATACATTTTCATGTCCATAACTCAGAATACCTATTTTTCACATACTTCACTAATGACATGCACATTGATACATGTATAGATGAAGCCAGCACTTTTAAACATGATCATATATACTATTTTTAGTAAGTGATGCACCATCCAATACTTCTCCGTACATATATCAGCCTTATATCAGCAACTGCCTGACCAACTGTACTGGACATGAGGAAGTGGCCTAACTTCGCCGCGGGTGGTAGACGGTTACAACCAGGGTGGACATTGACATTGAAACACATTGCTGCCTTGGGCGGACTCGGGCCAGTGACGACATCCGCTGGTGGCGACGGTCCTGCATGTGATGGACGTGACCGCTGTATTCCTCACTTGACTCCTGACACTGCTGCCAGCAAGACCTCCATGAACTGGGCTACTGTGTACTGCCTCTGGGAGCAATCATGAAATTTCCTGCAGGTGATAGGGCCCCTGCCTCCTCTCCAGAAGAGCTGGACACGCTTGTGGAGGAGGTCCTACCCCTGTATGAACAGCTGTATGGTGCACCAAAGGAGCATGTGAGTCCAGTGCAATCCTAGTGTTTGAAAGGTGGAGTGTGTGCTGATGTACATGAAATGTGCAGGACTGAAGGAGTGAGCTATTATGTGTGAGTATATGGACATATGTACGTGTGCATAAACAGGTATTTAGCCCTGATACACAGTAGATAGTGTGTGATGTATGCACCTTGATCTACAACATGTTACAGCATTTACATCACTGGTGGTGTGACAAATAGTTGTTAAGCTATGCCATTTTATGGACATTCTTGTGGCCTGCTCATATGTTTGTAGCCAGCACCTGTTACTGCTCATGCATGTTGAATGGCTGATTCCACTTCACACATGGCCTGACTGCAGATGGTAACTTGAAAAGGAGTTTAAAGTGTGAGGAAGGGTATGTTTGGCTACTTTCACTAACTTAAGTTTTCACCCAACTATTTTTGGGATGGTACATGTGTATATGACTTTCTCCTCTTGTCTGTGTCATCCATGCAGGTCAACACCCATCATAAAAAGGGGATCTGGCATGCCATCGCTAAGAGGGTGCAGACCCTAGGGGTTCACAGCCATGGAGAACCCACTGTAGGAAGAGATGGGAGGGCCTGAGATGCTGGACCCGTAAGACCGCAGAGTCCCAGCTGGGGATGTCCTCCCAAGGAGGGAGGGGGACCCCCCCATAAAGGCCTGCATTTTGGTTGTGGCCTACCCGGAGTTGGATGGGCATTTGAGGGTAGCACAGCAGCCACAAGGGGGAAAGTACTGACTAAACACCTTTACATCCCTCTGACAGGTCAGTGTATGATGTGTAGGAATCGAAGCTGTGACAATGTTGTAAGTGCAAAAGGTAAATGGTCTCTTAAAAACACCTAGATGTACAGTTTTTAACATTGATACACAGGTGTGCACATTCTATTGTGTATAGTGACATATTACTCAACTATGTTACCCCTTTTGTAGAAAAGCATATGATGATGCACATGTGACTGTGTCATATGTGTACCACTATAAAGTTCAGTATACCCTGCTGTGTCTTCCTTGCCTCCTAAGGATCCATACTCCCAATATCCTGATGGTAAGTTGTCCAGGTCTTTGTCCTCTGTCCTGTCCAGTGCTCCTTGATCAAGCCCTATGTGTAACATAGAGTCTGACAGGTTAAAAACAGTCCTACTATTCCTGAGTTGTGAAAAGAATATCAACTTAATGTAAGGCTGTGATCTCAATCTGGCGTTTCACATGCCATCCTGGCAACACTTACTCAGGGCTGTTAGGAGGTGTCCCCATTGGTAAGTGGGGACTTTACATTGGCACCTGTAATGTAAGATGTCCATCCTGATGAAACATGTTGGAAACCATGGTAGTATTACTAAACTCCTAGTGCAACCCATTACAGTGACATTAGAGCTCAGAATATTAGTATCATGTACATGTTCTTTGGATGGTTAGTGGCTACACAGCAATGCCCTTAGCCAATGTGTTGTGGACATGCTAAATCAGCAAGGACATCTGATACCTAGGTACAATATACACTGGTTTTTGCCTACACCATGTGCACATTGTTAAGTTCTGCCATATATCAACATTGTGATGCAACTTAAGCATACTTACTTTTGCTATTGTGTATACGTCTTGAAGGCTTTTGGTATGGAAACCTTAAATTTGCACTGACTTAATTGCGTTGCAGGTGTGGCAGTTTGGATTCCCATGTTGGTGGAATGGTATGTGTAGTAAGTCAGTAGGCTTGCCCCAAGGTGTATGTCTGTATCATGGTTACCTCAGAAGTGGGTTATGTCTATGAAAATTTACCATACAGATGTGAGGTAACGTCTGAAGTGTGGATAGTGATGTTGGCACTTAAATAATGTTCTTTTGATGTTGCCACTCATAATGATAAGTTGAACTGCTTGTGGCCTTCATGCACATGACAGGTGTCCGTTGTATTTAAGGTGTTGGTATGCTACCAGAGGTTGTCTGTGGGTAACTTCTGTGTGCTAAATAGGCCCCCATCAGTGTACATGACTTTCTTTTCAGGTGGAGAATGACTAAGATGAGTAGGTCCACAACCTTTGTATCATCCTTTTCTACTGCACAATTGTTATATGTGTTGGTGATATGGTTTTAGACTCAATCATACTCCAAATATGATTATGCCAAATGGGGTAGGTGCATTTGAGCTATTTTCTATTGTTAATGTTAACACAGTGACATGAAATGTTTTTGGATTGTATGGAACATACTATCTTGTGATTGGCATTTGAAGAGGTTAATTTCCTTTTTCATGACATCAGGTCATGCTATGATTATGTGTAGATTTGGAGTATGTGTCATGTGGAAATCAATGTTACCACTATTTCCCACTGCTTGTTCATGGGTTGGCAGCGATGCTGTGGTTAGCGATCCAAGTTCATGTTGTCAAGTCATCTTGTGATGGAATTGTTAGTGTGATAGCAGTACTGATAGGATGGTATTGCTGTTGTGAGATAGGTGGCTTATGTGGTGTGTGACATTGTGGGCATCTAGGGTTGTGGATTGTATGTTGCTGTGACATGATGTTAGTACAAAACTGGTCATACCGGGGGGTGTAGTACACATAGCTGACATGTGAAGTGTGATTTAAAGAATGTGATGACCCTACCTCGCTCTCTGTTTCTCAGCATCAGCAGGTGAAGGAGATGGGGTACAGCCGAGTGGGGATACTGCTGGCCACGGGACCCCGAGTCATGATACCACCAACACCGAGGGACCCAGTGTCCCAGGGGGTGAGGGGAGTGCCACGGGGAATACAGGATCCACGTCATCATTTTCGGAATCCTGCTCCAGTGGACACTCCCTGGCAGTGGTAGACCCATCTGGGATCACCCTAGCACCATCTCTGTCTGCCAGTCCCCTCACTAACACCGCCCTCCCTGTAGCTCACCACCCAGTAGGCCGTGCCCATTCACCCAACAAGGTGGGTATCTCCTTTGCCACGGGCATCTCTGCCTCAGCCCCTGGTAGCCCTGCTGCCCTCATTGAGTAGGCTATTGTCCTCCTGAGGTCCATCTCTGTGGGTCAGTCGACCATCGTGAATGCGATCAAGGGACTAGCAACTCAAATCCAACAGAGTAATGCGTTGCTGGAGGGAATCCACTGTACGCTGTCTGGCCTACAGAGATCCTTTCAGGCTCTGACCTCCACACTGACAGCAGCCAGTGACCCTTTCTCTCTCGTCCCCCCTCCACCTTCCTCTTCCCAATTATAAACCCCTCTTCCCAGACCCAGCCAAAGCACACAAACAGACAGGCATGCATCCACCTCAACATCCAAGGGTAGCTCAGACAAACATCCGCACCACAAGACACACCACCAGCATACACACAAGCAACATTCATATGCACACTGACCGCGGCGGTGGTGCTGGTGGGGCTTTGGCTGTATTCTGTTGTGAATACCGCCAATCTCATAATTTGGCGGTCTTCTCCGCCAGCCTGTTGACGGTATGATGGCCACCGCCAACATGGCAGTCTTGGAACCGCCAAACTCTTATGAGGCCCATAGTGTTTTTTTGGTTTGCTAATAACTTTGGTCCTTTTTGACAAATCTTCATAAACTTTTTAAAAAAAAGGTTCATCCAACTGAGCTCCTTCCTGGAAAGTTTTGGGGTGATCCATCAAAAGGGTGCTTAGAAAAAAGGGAGATCCCGAAATGCAGAATCCCCATGCATTCTTCATAGGCTTCTTTAGGCAGGGCTACAGAAAGAACTACTGACCGGAATTGCACCAAATTTGTCAGGAAGCTAGATCTTAGTCCACCGGTTGTGCTTTTTGTGATTTAGTGTAAATCCATTTAGTAGTTTTTGAGAAATAAAGGGTCAGAAATATTTGTACATCTGGATGGTTGGGCTCACAAGAGTCTAGAGGGACTGTAACGGGAGCGCAAATTTAAAAATAGAACACCCTGATTGGCCCAGGGAGCTTTATTTCCCTTGGGCCATCTCACTTCCACAGGAGTCAGACGCTTGCAAGAGTGAGCGAGCTCTCTGATTGGCTGAAAGCAACGTGAGACAAATGTTGCTGGCAGCCATTACAAGACTTAGGGACTTAACCCCATATACCGAACTTAGAAAATAAAAATAATACAAGAGGGCAGGGTAGGGATTTTCTGACCCCGCAGGCTCCATAGGGGGACCCAGAGGGACCCCCCCCCCGGGCCAGAGAACAGGGGGGCGTGCATGGCCCCCTCCCTGAGCCTCCAGAGAACATGTCATGTCACTGACAAATTCACCTAACTATAACTTTACTTTAACCTTTGTCCTTTCAGTGAATATATATATATAGATATAGATATAGATATATAGATATATATATATATATATATATATATATACAC
The DNA here is from genome assembly GCF_031143425.1 of Pleurodeles waltl. Lineage (NCBI taxonomy): Eukaryota > Metazoa > Chordata > Amphibia > Caudata > Salamandridae > Pleurodeles > Pleurodeles waltl. Next base: position 1,156,135,224 of record NC_090448.1, read on the forward strand.
ACACACACATCACATTAACTATGAACAGCTATGTGTTTTTGGTGTGGACAGAATCATGAGAAACATTGGAAGGGGCGATTGTGAGAAACAGTTAAGAATGCTGGAATCATGCTACATTATTGAGATGAACAGTAGGAGTCCAGTGGATTGAACAGTGATGAGGAATTGGCAACGCATGCCGGAGTGTAGTGATAATGTCATATCTGTGAACTATTCTGATTGCCTTTGTTTCTGTGATTTATTGAATAGTTCACATATTCTGTTTTCCTTTGCCATTTATTGGCTAAGTGATTTTCTCATAATTTTGTTCCCTTCAGTGATTATGCACTCCCTCTTTTCTCCTACCTTGACTTTTTCACTCAGTCTTGATATATTTCTACTGGGTTTAAATGTAATGTTGGGTTTCTTTAGATGTTAGGTAATTGCAATTGAACATACAGTACTGGATGCATGTCAGTTTCTAAAGGATGGCGAGTTTGTTGTTCTTGACCACTTGATGGGATGTTGTTTACGAGGCCCATAATTGTGAATATTGCTTTCTGTCTGATTACTTTTACGGGATGGAATTTGTTCAGCAAAAAGGCGAAATTTAGATTGTATACTCATTGTTATACTGTTACATACATTATACATCACATATAATTTGTGATTATCTAATGATCATTGGTTAATAATGAAATGGGCACTTCAAGACTTCAAGAAAAATTATTAATTTATTGATTTCATCAAGATTTTCAATCATGAATATTGAGCGCTCCATTAATAATCATTGATATATTCTGTACTAATTTTAACATCTATATAGATTGTTTGTGTATGCATTTTATTACTTTGCACATTATTTTTAAGTTTTTGCACTCATTTCATACCACTTTTTCTACAAGATATTATGAGTAAATATGTACATATAAAATGAAATGAGTCATTATTTTGACAAACATGTTGATGCTGGTATGTAAAATGAGATGAGTTCTTATTATGATAAATGTGTCAAAGTAGATACATTTTGTGGCAAATTAATTTGTAGATTGTTTAAATGATGAATTCCTAGCTGTTCTCAAGTGATTTGCCAATTCGATGGAGATGTTAAATAAAATCATGTCCAACCCTGAAGTGGTAGCACACAGTGCTGGCAAGGTGGGCAATATTGTGATCTGGCCTCTAAAATATTACATGAAGGAAGCATATCTCCAATTGTCTGACAAAGAGTTCTACAGAGAAGTAGATCATCCACATTATGAAAGGGTGATGAAGGAATTATGTATACTTCTCTTGAATTGGAAGGATGAAGGATTGTTGAGTCCTGGTGAGTATAGTTTCCTCAGGAATGGTTCCCCAAATTTGCCAGTTTTCTACCTTATACCTAAGATCCATAAAATGCCACTAGACCCCCAAGGAGGCCGATGATTGCAGCACAAGAAAGCTTTTTTGAGACTGTGTCACAATATATAGATTATTCCGCAGATCATCTGTCCAGAGTTTGCCGCCCTATCTTAAAGATAGTACTGACTTATTAAAGAGACTTTTTGATGTGCCATGGGAGGAGGGTTTACTTTTGCTCACACTGGATGTGACTTCCCTGTATAAGAGTTTTTGGCATGATGATGGGCTCAGGGCATGGGAATATTTCTTAATAGCAAGACCTTTAAGGTTTTACAAACACAGCAGGATGCTGGTAACGATGATGAAGTGGTGTTTGAAGCACGTTTTCTTCTTTGACAATCATATTTTTGAACAACTGCAAAAGACTGTGATGGGGACCTGCTTTGCCCCATCTATGCAAATTTGCATATGGGCTGGTGTGAGTAGCAAGTCCCTAACAGCCCACCCCTGGATATGTAGCAGCCATATATAGTTTTGTGCCTACGCTACATAGGCAATATTTTTGTAATCCGAAGGGGTGATCAGAACATTGTTGAGGAATTTGTGTTGAGTTTGAACATGAATGATCAGAATTTGAAATTTGCTAGTAATGTAAGTGATCAAGAAATGGAGTTCCTAGACGTAAAGATGCTTGTGATGAACCAGAGACTAGAGAGAGTATTGCACGGGAAGCCCGCAGCAGGGAATAGTATCTTAGATGTGTCTGGTTTTCATCCTACCCCACTGATTAACAGCATACCTTATGGGGAACTACAGAGAACCAAAAGAATATCCAGCACACAAGCTAGCTATGATAAAGATACGAAGATGGTATTAGAGGGATTGAAAGAAAGAGGATATAAAAAAGAAAGACTAGATAAAGATCCATTAAGAGAGGTTACTCTTTAACAAACCATCTAGGATAGATAGGACCACACAATATAGGTTTATCACCACTTCTAATACATCACATCTACGAATGAGAGCTATTTTGAATAAATATTGGCAGCTTCTCATTAATGATCCTGTAATAGACCGTGACATATCACAGAGACCAATGGTGACTTTCCAGAGAGGGATATCTACTAGAGACAGTCTGGTAAGAAGTGATGTGAGACATAAAAAGTAAGAGACTTGGGGCCAGATGTATCAAAGCTTTTTGCATCCGCAAACTGCGAATGCCCGTTTGCGAATGCAAAAAGCCCTTTCAGAATGTATCAAAGGCATTCTGAATGCAATTTTAAGGAATCGCTAAAATAGCGATTCCTTAAAATTGCGACCCTGTTTAGAGAGTCGCAAAAATTGCGACTCTCTAAATAAGAAATCGCAAATGAGGAATCCTTATTTGCGATTTATAAAGCACGTGTATGAAGCAATTCCTTAATGCGAATTGGGCATTAAGGAATCGCTATTACCACCAAGTTGAGCTTGGTGGTAATCATGTGCAAATTTAAAAAAATGCATTTAAAATGCATTTTTAAAATTTACATATAAAGCACACATGCCCTTTTGGCATGTGTGCACCTTACCTGTTGTTAAAAATTGTTTTGGGGTGCAGCAGAGGGGGCCTTAGGCCCCCAGCACCCTGGACTTTGCATTTCCCAAAAACAATTTGGGACATGCAAATATGGGCCGACAGGCCCAAAAATGCGAATGGGGGCCGGTATCGCAATTTGCGATTCAGTAATAGCATTTGCGATTTTTAAGAAATCGCTATTACCGAATCGCAAATATGATACATTGCATTTTGCGAATCAGAAATAGCGATTTCTTAAAAATCGCTATTTCTGATTCGCAAAAGGCTTTTTTCATACATCTGGCCCTTGGCTCATTAAAGGGAGTGGTTTCCAAACGTGTACAAGGTGCAAAGCCTGTAAAAATGTAGAGAATCTTAAACAAGTTTTATTAATGGTAAAGAAGTACACAGGATACAGGGCTCATTTGATTGTAAGAGTGACCATGTGGTGTACATTCTGAGGTGCCCTTGCCCCAAGAGGTATGTGGGAAGCACAACCCTCCAGGTCCATAAGTGAGTGCTACAGCACCTATGTGTTATTACAGATAAAGATATCACTTACCCGTTACCTAGGAACATAAATGAAGTACATGATTGCAGATTAGGGGATCTGAAGAGCTCCGTAATTGATGGAGTAAAAATGAATGTAAGAGGTCGGAACAGAGAAAGGAGCCTAAGAATTTTGGAATCCCGGTATAATGTATCCTTAAACAGCAAAGAACCGGGGTGGGGGGGTGAACTCAGGATAAGAAATGCATGTCCATGTGTGATTGATACTTGCTCAGGAATTCATTTTATTAGATAAATGGTGATCAGACTTATCCATAGAATTAGTTTGAATAGTCAGACATGGGAAAGCAAAAATGTTATGTTGCTTGGTTTTAATACAGAAATTTAATTTTAATTTGTGTTTTTTTCAGACTGAAGCTGAGTAATTGGCCAAGAGGATGTGAAGGAGCTAGGATATCTGGATGTGCCCACTACGGCGAGATTGCGGCTAACTGATTAGGGAGGTGGGACTATAGTTAGTAACAGCCCATTGGGGCGTGATGAATTTCTGTCCTTACATTAGAGCGATACATGCGGAATGGTGTTATTGTAAAGGCCAGCTATACCACATAGCGGTCTGGAAAGTGGCGTAGACTTGGTGCATTTAGTATCCAGTTGCCCTTGTTATGTGCAGGTGCTCCATTACACCCATACAATATTAATATTTCATTGCTTTAAGTGAATGTACACACTGGGATATTTTTGTTGAAATTTAGCTCCTTTCGCTATACCGAAATGTAAATATTTTTTTATTTCTTGATTGCTTTTTTCAGTTCTGAGTTTCTGTAATTGAGATATCACTTTGTAATTGGTTGGAAACAATCCCATGGGTTTTGAAATAGAGAGGAAATATGGCGCCTTGCAGGTTGAGAAAGGCACTGGGTGCCGAAATGCGGTCAGTTGTGTTCGCTTATTAATTGTCACCATAACTGAATGCATTCAGAGTGCTGTCCTGTTTATAAAATTTTGCAGAGGAGAAAGTATATATATATATATATATATATAGGTCTCCCACTGGACCCCCTTCCCTCAAAAGGGCAGCGGCTCGTCAGAGAATGCGTGGGAATGCCCATATTACATTTCACCAACCATGCGCTTTATTTCAAAAAGAACACACCGACATACTCGTATGCTATGAAAGTGCTTCGTGATTTGTTTGGCTTTAGCAGCCACTGAATGCGTTTCAGGGATCCTTCCCCTTGAACACGGATTAAGTCTTACAAATGTAGTGCTTTACAAAACATAGAAAACAATGACAGACATTCAAATTAAGATGCAGAGAACTGGTTAAGTCTTCAGTCTCCATCTTAAAATGTCTTACTTGTAACGGTATACCGGTAAAGATAATCAGAACCAGTGCGCATATATGAGGGGGATTCAAATAATGTATTTTCCAAACAGTGCAGTACAGTGGTGTAGTGGAGCAGAGTAAAGTACTGAGTCATAGAGTAGAGTGGAGTAAAGTGGGGCACGGTGGCGTACAAACAGTTGCCTACAGGGTCATAAATTGGACTAGAGTATCGTAGAGCATCATACAGTATAGTACAGTGTTGTACAGTGAAGTATAGGGGTACAGACAAGAGTAAAGTGTTGGAGAGTGGCATACAGTGTAGTAGAGTGTCGTAGAGTGGAGTTGCATAGAGTAAAGTAGTTTGTGAAACAGTGGAGTTGTGAAGAGTGGATTGTTGTACAGTACTGCAGAGTGAGATAAAATCTTGTACAGTGGAGTACATCTGAGTGGAGTGGTGTATTGTACTGTGGAGTAAAGTATAATAGAGTGTATTAGAGTTTTATACAGTAGAGTAGAGTGGACTGGAGCGTAATGGCATAGTGTTCATAGTAAACAGTTATAAATTGGAGTGGGGTTTCGTACAATATAGTGGAATGCCTTGTCGTAGAGTATAGTTGAATGGAGTGTTGTGAAATTGACTGTACGGGCATAGAGTGGAGTATAGAGTTGAACATTGGAGTATAAGGGGATGGAGTGTAGTAGAGTGTCTTAGAGTGGCATAAAGTGTAATAGACTTTTACAGAGTGGAGTTATATTGAGTGAAGGAGAGTGTCATACAGTGAAGCGGTGTTGAGTGGAGTAGTGTATACTGTAGTGCCGTAGAGTGGATTACCATACGGTGGACTAGCATACAGTGGAATAGCATACAGTGGAATACTGTACAGTGGAGTGTAGTAGAATGGTATGGCATAAAGTGGAATAGCATAGAGTGGAGTAGCCTAGGGCCAGATGTAGCAAACAAAAATTTTGCGACTCGCATTTTGCGAGTTGATGCGACTCGCAAAATGCGAGTCGCAAATTGGAATGCAGGGAAAAAAAACGTGCAGAAATAGCGACTCGCACCCGGACTCGCAACGCAGTGTGCGAGTCCGCCGATTGCGAGGTCGCTTTTTGCGAGTGTGCAAAAAACGAACTCGCAATTAGCGAGTTCATGTCGCAAATTGCGATTAACTTGTAAATTGCTATCAGGTGCAGCAGAACACTCCAGAAACCACTCCAGAACATTCTGGAAACACTTCCTGGCACATGATGATGACATCACAGCCAGGAAGTTTACTAATACACCTGGGAGGAGGGAGGACCACACCCTTTTATAACTGCCAAACTACACAGAGGACAAACAGCAGCTGCCATGGAGGGAACACCAAGGAAGAGGAAGCTGAAATTCTCTGAGAGGGAGCTGGAGGTGCTGACAGAGGAATGCTGTCAGCACTATGATGACTTGTTTGGTAGATCAGCCCTCAATGTTCCTGAAGCCACCAAGAAACAGCTGTGGCAGGACATACAGGACAAGATTAATTCCCTGGGGGTGAGCCATAGGACCATAGACGACATCAAGAAAAGGTGATATGACCTCCGCTCCCGGACCAAGGAGAGGGTGGCTGAAAGGCTCCGGGAGATGAGAGGCACAGGAGGGGGACCATCGTCTGTGCCACCACCCACACCCCTGGAAGAAAGGGTGGAGGAAACCTTGGAGCAGGAGGCAGTGTCTGGATTTGGGGACCTGGACACCTCAGAGCCCAGCACATCAACCAGTGAGTACCATGTGATATGCCTGTACCCCTATCAATGCCATACCCCCACCCACCATGTACACAGGGGCATGCACATAGCTCCATTTCAGGGTAGCAAACACCAGAATGATGCATTATGGGAAATGTAGTCAAGTAGGCAGTTCATAGGCAAATGTTTATTGTGAAGTGTGCAATAGATAGTAGACACTGACAGTCTGTTCCCCATATCCCACAGGTCTCCAACAAGACACCACCACTACTCCAAGCAGCCAGCCCCATGAGGACACCTCAGGACCCGCCAGCACCCCCACCTGCACGGTCAACAGCATCCCTGCAGTAGCCACACCTGCTGCAACAATATCACAAGAGGCTGCCCCAGCAACAGGCAGGGATGAGACAGGTGAAAGCACAGGGCAGCCACCGCTGCGCAGGCGTCGCAGGTCCATCACATCAGGGCTGCAGTCTGCATCCGGGCTACTTCCTCCCAGCACCAGTGAGGCACATCTGCTGCATGGTCAGCGCCTACAAAATCGGATTTTAGGGAGGATTAGTGGTGTGCTGCACCGCTTCGTGCGCAATAACCATGCCAGCATGCAGCACCTGAACACAAGGATGGACATGATTTGCAATAATACTGGGGACCTTGCCCTTGCCATGAGGGAACTGGTGGGAGGACTACTGGCCCAGGCCGAGGGTGGGCGGCGCAGGGACCGTCAGCTCCTGCACAGACTGGACAGGATGGCCACATCCATCAGCAGGCTTGCTATGAACACCACAGGCCTGTCGAGGAGGACAGTTGGGCTGCAGGTGGAAATGGGCGATTTTGCTGGGGATGTGGCTAGGGCCCTGGGACGTCTGACCCACATCATAGACATGATGGAGACACGGAATATGTCGAGGGGCACAGGGGAAACACCCCAGGACAGTGAGGAGGGCTCGACAGTGAGCAGTGTCTCTGTAACTGACAGCAGTGTGCTCAGGAGTAGCAGGCAGAGCACCACGGAAGCACCGGGGAGCAGCCAGGCTGGCAGGAGGGGCAGAAGGTCTTAGAGATCACCCTGGACCATAAGATGTGGCACATGACGTCAATGTGCCACATGCCTGGTTTGCATTTTCATGCCCATGGACAATCAATAATTGTAAATAGTTTCATTAATGCACAAATAAAACCGTTATTTTTTTGCCACTTAACAAATGGGCTTTTTGGTCAATAGGTGAGTATGGTTGGAGTTGACACGTACCGTCCTAAATATTGTGTTGCAATGTGTTCCCGTCTCAGTCTGCCTTGATTAGCGATACTCCTATCCCCATGATGGCAATGTGGTTGTTCTTGCTCTTCATCATCAGGATCTGGGTCTGCAGGGGTGAGAGGTAGCCCACGTCGGGTGGCTATGTTGTGGAGGATGGCGCATGCCGCCACAATTCTGAATGCGGTAATGAGGGTATACTGGAGGGCACCTCCACTGCGGTGGAGGCATCTGAATCTTGCTTTCAGGAGTCCGAAGGTGTGCTCGATGAGGTTCCTGGTCCTCTTATGTGCATTGTTGTATTGCCTCTCTGAATCATTGCTGGGTGTTAAAAACGGAGTCATGATCCAAGGCCTAAGAGCATATGCACTGTCACCTGTTGGGCACAAAAAGTAAACTGTTAGGAAGTCCATATTGTCGTGCACAGTGACCTGTGTGTATGTCTGTAAGTGTCTGTAGCTCTACCTAGGAGGTAACCGTCTCCGAATTCCCCACGTTCCAGGCGTTGATGTATCCCACTATGCCTAAACATGTATGAGTCATGGGTACTGCCTGGAAACTTAGCTACAATGTTGGTGATGACATAATGGGCGTCACAAACAACCTGAATATTGAGTGAGTGGGTACACTTTCTGTTGCGGAAAAGGTGTTCCAGATTTGCAGGGGGGCATATTTGAATGTGTGTCCCATCTACACACCCTATGACATGGGGAAAGTGGGCAATGCGGTAAAAGTCCAGCTTGGTGCTGTTCATTTCTGCCTCATTCCTTGGTAGGTATATGAAGTGAGACATGTGCGTGACTAAGGCATCTAGGAAGGCCCTGAGGAACCTTGACACTGCACTTTGGGATACCCCACCTGCCACAGCAATGACCCCCTGATAGCTCCCTGAGGCCAAGAGGTGCAGTGAGCATAGCACTTGCACATGCGTAGGGATGGCGCAGCCACGCAGAGTCTGGTGTTCTAGCTGTGGTTTGAGTAAATCAATTAATTCTAGGATGGCTGCGCTGCTAAGGCGGTATTTATCGTATATCTCATCCTCAGTTTGCTGAAAAAGAGTCTGCCTGGTTCTGTATATCTTCTCCTGTCTGTGGCCCCTCCTCCTCCTCTGCTGGGCTGCGTAGACTCTCCTCCTCACTGCTATCAGGTATATCTCTGCCATCTTGGTGAACCCAGATGCCTTCTGGGTCTCCTTTTATACTTTGGTAATGGTTACCACCTGCTCTGAGTTAGTGGTAAATGGGACGTGCAAACTGGGCTTTTTGCGACTAGTCGCAATTTGCGAGTTGCAATTACATAAGGTTTGCGACTCGCAAATTGCGACTTGCTATTTGCGGGTCGCAAAATGGGGTCGCAACTGATGCAAGTCGCAAACGGGTCCCATTGCTTTTTGCAAGTCGGAAATGGGGTTTTTGCATCCCATTTCCGATTTTGCACTGTCGCAAATAGCGATTCTGCCCGTTTGCGACTCGCAAAACTTTGTACATCTGGCCCCTAGAGTGGAGTAGGGTATATGGAATTTGAGAAGAGTGGAGCGGCATACACAGAAGTGGCGTAAGGTTGAGTCGAGAAAACGGTTATAAATTGTGAGTGGTGTCTCATACAATAGAGTGGAGTGGTGTGTCATATAGCATTGAAAACTGTCAGAGTGGAGTAGAGGGTTGTACAATAGAGGGTAGAGGCATAGAGTTGAGTACACATTTGGACGGTGAAGTGTACAGGGATAGAGTGGAGTAGAGTATAGTAGAGAGGCATATAGTGTAGTAGAGTTTTGTAGAGTGGAGGAGAGTACACTAGAGTGAGGCAGCGTAAACTGGAGTGGAGTGCAGTTGAATGGCAGAGAGTAGAGTATTGTACACTGGCATGGCATAGAGTATAACAGGGTGTAGTGTACTAGCATATTATGTAGCAGCATACAGTGGAGTAGTGTACAGTGGAGTGCTGAAGACTGGAGTAAGGTAGAGTGTAATGGCATATGGTGGAGTGGTGTACAGTGGAGCGACGTCCATTGGAATAGTGTAGAATGGAGTGGTAAAAAGTGGCATAACATACAGTGAAGTGGCATAGAATTAAATAGCATAGAGTGGAACAGCGTATAGTGGAATAGTGTAGAGTGACGTGGCATAGAGTGGAGTGGTGTACAATGGAGTAGGGTAGAGTGGGATAGCCGACAGTGGAGTGGCATAGAGTCGAGTAGAGTGGTGTCCAATGGACTAGCAGAGAACGAAGTGGCGTAGAGTGGAGTAGCATATAGTGGAGTGGCATACACTGCAGTAGCGTAGAGTGGCATACAGTGAAATAGTGGAGTAGCGTACACTGCAACAAAATACTGTGAAATTGCATAAACTAGAGTGGCGTACACTAAAGTGGGATAGTGCGTAATATTATACAGGGGAGTGGCATACAGTGAAATGGTGTCCAATGGAATAGCGTAGAATTGAGTGGCATAGAGTGGTGTGGCATACACTGGAGTGGCATAGAGTGGAGTAGCGTACAGTGTAGTGGCATACAGTGAAACAGCATACAGTGGAGTGTTGTAGAATGGGGCGGCATACAATGGAATAGCATAGAGTGGAGTGGCATACTGTGCAATGACATAGATTGGAATAGCATATACTGGAGTAGCGTGTAGCTCTGTGGCAAACAGTAGAGTGGCGTACACCAAAGACGCATAGAATTTAGTTTCATACAGTGTAATAGCTTAGGGTGGACAGGCATAAAGTGGAGTTGTGCACAGTGTAATAGCATAGAGTGGAGTGGCGTAGAGTGCAGTGTTGTACAGTGGAGAGGCGTAGAGTGTAATAATGTGTAGCGGAGTAGTGTACAGTGGAGTAGCATATAATGGAGTAGAGTGGTGTATAAGGATAGGCATACAGTGGGCCAGAGTGTAATAGTATACAGCGAGTGGCATATATTGGAGTGAGGTCTAATCGAATAGCGTAGAATGAAGTGGCATGGAGTGGAGTGCCATACACCTGAGTGGCATAGAGTGGAGTAGCGTACAGTAGAGTGGCATACAGTGGAATACAGTAGATTGGAGTGGCGTACAGTGGCATTGCATGCAGTGTTATAGCATAGCGTGAGGTAGAGTGGAATCTCGTACAGTGGAGAGGCGTAGAATGGAATGGCATAGAGTGGAATAGGGTATAGTGAAGTTGCTACAGTGCCATGGCATATGGATGTATGTGAAATGTAGTAGCAATGTAGATTATGGTGTGCAAAGTAATGCAAAACAGTGAATTGTGCTGCATTGCATTTCTCCAGATTTACCAACCAACGCAGGGCCACGCATGGTGGCCTTGTGTTCCTATGTAAATCTAACTTAAGTACTACTTTGCCCATGCAACACCATGAGTGCCGCAAGGGTACCACAATCAAATAATACAGCTAGGCCTTAGTTATATTTTTGGCCATTGTATACAGTGATGACTCTGCAGTATACTGTGGTACATGGTGATGACAAGCCAGTATATAATTGGGTAATGACTGTTTATAGAGAATGAAAAGGCAGCCATATATTTTTTTCTACACTTTGGCTGTGTTTAGTGTTAAGGTCTTAGATATAGGCCTCACCTATTACCACTTTATTTAAGTGTTAATAGGTAGGGAAATGTATTTATATTTTTTAATATATTTTTAATAATAAGTTTATGGTCATGTACTGCAGTACCGCAGAAGTTTCACAAAAAGTTGTGATATTTCCATGATAATACCATGGTAACAGATATCACTAAGTTTAAATGCCTTCTAACTGAAAAAATACTTACCCTTCTTAACTGCAGTATCCAAAAAGCATCATCTCTGCACCTGAGTGTATAATCCTACCAAATTTCATGTAAATCCATTCAGCCCCTTTTGATTTACGTCAAATACAATAGTCTATGGAAAATGCATTGGTGGAAAAACACATTTTGGGACCCTGTCAACACCAGGACAGTGCGCGCTCTATGGACGTCTAGAATGCAGAAACCAAGCACTCTCAGGATAATGTAATTCATACATTATGATGATATGTTATTGTTTAACCTTTTGCATTGCAGAATTCAATCCAAAAGATTCATTCTTAAAGTGCTTGTAAATAATGTACATTTGCAATGGATTGCTGTAGGCTTTCAGAGTGTGTGTCAGGGTGTGGTCCCTTTCTAGGGCTTTCTAGAAGCTTTCCCTGCAGCATGCCTGGGTGTGGTTGTTGGCTGGGCCAAGACTATATAAAAAGGAGCCAGCCCAGCTCCACGTGCTCACTATTCAGAGGTCCCGGGGCAGAGCAGCAGCAACTTCCTGAGCTCCTGTTCCGGAGGCCTACTTTGATCTTCCAGGCCTCTGCCCTCACTCTACAGTGGTGATCCTTAGTCAGGGCGGTAAGACGGAGGTTGGGCTGGGCCCCCGACCCCGTAATCGAGTGCTCTCGAATTCTTGGGTCCTACTCTTACATAATTAACAAATTTCGCTGGTGCGTGTAAATGTGCGCTTGAGCGTTTTGTGGCATATGCATGCCGTTACTTGAATCGGCAAGACGCGCGATTCTTTCTCCGTGTTTGGTTCATGATATTCATTGTGCGCTACCATTTCTTGGTATTTACATGGTGGCTTTCGAATCGGCAAGACGCGCGATTCTTTCATCGTGTTTAATTCATGATATTCATTGTGCGCTACCATTTCTTGGCATTTACATGGTGGCTTTCGAATCGGCAAAACGCGCGATTCTTTCATCGTGTTCAATTCATGATATTCATTGTGCGCTACCATTTCTTGGCATTTACATGGTGGCATTTGAATCGGCAAGACGCGCGATTCTTACCTCGTGCTTAATTCATGTTATTCATTGTGCGCTACCATTCCTTGGCATTTACATGGTGGCATTTGAATCTGCAAGACGCGCGATTCTTTCCTCGTGCTTAATTCATGTTATTCATTGTGCCCTACCATTCCTTGGCATTTACATGGTGGCATTTGAATCGGCAAGACGTGCGATTCTTTCCTCGTGCTTAATTCAGTTATTCATTGTGCGCTACCATTCCTTGGCAGTTACGTGGTGGCATTCGAATCGCCAAGACGCGCGATTCTTTCCTCGTGTTTAATTCATGTTGTTCATTGTGCGCTACCATTCTAAGGCATTTACTTGGTAGTAATTCGAGTTTGACACAAGCCGTGTGATTTAGTTCTGAATCCATGTTGTACTATTCATGGTGCACAATTCTTCTATGGTGTTTATTACCTATGTACAAATCTGCAATGTACGCAATTCATGTTTCTGCATTTTGAGATAACAAAAAAAAAGTCAGAATTTCTAGATGGAATGTTGTATGTTCCTGATATGTATTCTTAACAGAGATTCATATGATGGTTCAGAACGTATTCAGATTATTTCCTGATTTTCATGCAAAAGAAAAGTACTTGAATTTGATAGTTCATTTAACCTCTTTTGATTCCCTCACAGGTATTCAGTCATCTCAAGGCCTAGTCATTTTAAGTTTATTCTTAGGTTGTTCATGTTTTCAGAATAACAATGCTTAGAGTCATAGTCTAGTACTGATTCCATGAGATGTAATTTTGATGTTGTGTGTTTTAACCTTTAGCTTCCTACAGGTCTCCTTCCCAGCTGTTCCCTTCCTAATCCCCTTTTCCCCACTTGGACTCTCTTAGACTCTGTGGCAAATCTAATCAGAGTATTGGAGCTGTCTTGTGGTGGAAGTTTTGGGAACGTGCACAGACCCCGAGGATCTGGTGACTCTGACAGACCCCTTTTATCATTTTCCACCCTTAAGGATTCACCACAAAAATCTTCATCTTCCCTAAATGTAGGAAATGCTACAAGTCTGGAAACTTTTGTGGCGATTCGTCGAACGGATGTAAAGTTATTAAGGAGCTAGTGTCCGAGAAATTCCTATCTTTGGGAATACTAACTATAACTACAGAGTGGCAATCAGATTTAATGTGATTTCTTTCTCTGCATCTATTTTATTTGTTATGTATCTGCTTATTTATTTACATAGTCATGTGACCATAAATGTGTCTTTAGTTGTTTGTGTAGTAATTCTGAAACTTAAGAAATGCAGTCTAGTTTATGTTTTGGGCTTTCTTGCTACTTTTATGAGGATTGTTTTTCAGGTGAAGCCCAAAGTGAATGAAAGCCAGTCATTGTCATTATAAAAATTAAGATGACTATTTTTTCCTAATGACCAATTATCCTGTCTTCAATTTAGTATTTTGATTAGCTCACTGCTAGGTCACTTTTCTGTTTTTGTACACAGGAGTACATGTTTGGCTGTTTGGGAACAGTTTTATTTTGCGAGCCAGAGAGCGTGCAAAGAAAACTTATGTAGGGTAAGAAGTATTCTATTATTATGTATTTGTTTATAGATATCTATTAGCATATGGCCATAAATGGGTCTTTCAGTTGTTCATGTAATAAATCTGAAACTTTACATATATAGTCTAGTTTATTTTTTTGACTTCCTTACTACTTTTAGTAATGTTGTGCTACAAGATATCAATACGTTAAAAACCATCTAACTTAGGAAATACTTATTTTACTTACCTGCAGTACCCAAAAGAATCATCTTCGCAACCTAATATCTAATGCTGCCGAACTTCAGCAAACTCTGACTGGCAGTTTTTGTAATCAATAATGTTATTGCAAACGTTGCAGTGATAATATCAAAGCTGCCATACAAGAAATCATCAATGACCTAATATGTGGAGTAATTAGCTGTGCATGGTGAAGGCGTGGGTTGTAGTCACCTTAGCACGCAAGTTATAGTTACTTGAAAGAACTATAACTATAACTTCTCAATTTCTATGGTTTTGTACTTGTAAACTCAGAACCTAACTATAACGTCCCTGTAACCTTTGTTTTTTTCAGTGAATTTCTATATTTTTTAGCATAAATTAATTTTAATTACTATACGTTAGTCTAACCCACGCCGCGCACATCCTTCAGCTGTGCACGGCAAGGTTGGTTGCTATTGTAGCTAGGCCTTACAGTCAAACCCTTATAACCACTGAACCCTGCACCACGCAAGGCCTCCGGCCGTGCGCAGCACAGGTTGGCCACAGGTCCTGTCTCTGTCAGTGGATGTGTGAATGGGTCCGTGAGTGTCTGAGTCGTTCTGAAAGTGGGTGGGTGAGTCCATGAGTGGGTCTGAGCGGGTGTGTGAGTGGGCACCTGAGCCTCTGAGTGCATGAATTAGTGTATGAATGAGTCTGTTTTTTCTTTCAAATTTTTCAATAATAGCAAATATTTGGAAAATCATGTCAATTTGTGATTTTTTGGAAATTGCCCGTAAACACACCTATATCGCAACCCTGAGGCCAGGGTACCTTCACTCTGACCCCCTTATGTCACCTTCAATTTGAATTTTCACCTCCAGGGACCGTGTCCCATGAAATAAAATGGCAGTCACAACTGTCTAGTCAGGTTGTGGTCAGCCAATTGGAACGCTTCTTTTCGCACGTGTATTCGTGACAAATTTGTGAATTTCATGAATTATTCGCGGCCAGAGATATACAAATGTATTTTCCCTTTAATATCTCAAAAACTACTGAACAGATTCACACCAAAGCATAATCTGTGTACCGACGGCTGGCTTTCTGGCAAATTTGGTGTCATTCCGGCCAGTGGTTTGGCCTGTAGTCATGTCTAAAGAATACTATGGGAATTACTATAGGAAATGGGTGCAATATATTGAGTCCCTTTTTTCTCTGCCCCTGCTGAATGGATCACCCCAAGACTGTGCAAAAAGAATCACCTCAACACTTTTCTGGGAAAATCTGGTGGAGATTCGTTAAACAGTGCCAAAGATATAGGCAAGTCAAAAAACACGTTTTCTATGGAACCTTGGCTTTTATTCATTTACAAGCCTACTGAGAAGCTGCATTACTGGAATTCAACCAGCTGGTTGGTTTCTCTATATAAGTATTTCCTTGGTTGCAGTAGACTATTTAGCCACTGCCTCTGCTGCCCATAAACTTACTTACTTAAGGCACTGTCATTATTGTCCTGAAGAGGCCGGATTTGTTAAGGCCGAAACGCGTCAACTATAACTTGACTGTAATGTCTAAGGAGTGACTGTTGGAATTCCTGAAGCGTTGGATTTAATAATCGGTGGACTGTATCGGACTTTGACTCCAGTGATGGGTTTTCCTCACTGGGGCTAGATGCTTTCCTTGGACTATTGTCACTACCTTTCTTTGTGACTGCTTGCCTTTGGATGGCTTAGCAGCCTATCTTTATGTTCTACGGTGCCCTAATGTAATTGTTGGTGGATTATTTTATGCGTAAGATTTGTATATAATTAGTTTTGTTATATAAGTTTTTTGTTATATTTGTGAATTGGCTTTTTAGGTTTATAGGTAATTTGTTGACACTTTGATTGAATTGGTTTAATTGTAATAAAGAAATTACGTTTCAGTGGAAAATTTGATTTTTTAGCTTAGATATTTGTTTTTATATTTATCCCTGCTGGATATTTTGATTCTTGTACTGTTTTTATAGGGGCACATGTCTAATGCAAAAACTGAGACAGGCCAGCTATAGAAGTAGAACTAACGGCTTTAGTCCTACTTTTATTTCTGGCCTGTCTCGGGTTTTGCTTCTCAAAGTCTGCTCACCTTAGTCTTTTTTTAGCGCATGAGTCGGCCGGAGGGAGGGGAGAATAGACATCGGGCTTCACAGATGGATGCCTTAGGCTGTCCATGCACTTGTGCTTTCAGCTTAAAGATGAGGTGACTGAGCTATACACGCCTTGCACCTTATTCACCCTTGCACTGCATCTGGTATCAAGGGAGCAGGATTACTCTGGTAGAAGGGGCAGAAGGGAGTCCTATATTAAATGTACTAAACACCTGTGTAAGGTAGGATTGAAAGTAACTTCATCCACTTGTCTCATTAAGGAGTTCTTGTACCAAATTTCCTAGAACATAAGAGGTGGTCATGGCTTAGTTGGGGGAGGGGCTTCCAGGTACTCTGCACAGACCACAGTCTTTGAAAGTCTTAATTGATGTTTATTCTTGAATTTGGAGCTCTGTTGCCCAATCAAGAAGGAGCCTTGCAGTAGCCCAGCCTAGGCGGGCACTGATGTGTCCTTCACAGGTGGGTCTTTCTGGGGTCGAAAACAAAGCTCGGTTGAAATATTCACACATTCCCCATGGGCTTGTCTTTATGCTTATCTGGATGTCTTTCAGACACCTTTGATTCTTAAAGATATTTTTAATATTAATGTGCTGAATAAGTCAATTAATTTATGTATTTTTTTTCTTCACTCAAATGTCAGCTGAAGCCAGCAGTAGATTTAACTTGCCAAGCGAGGACAGGGTGACGTGAGTTCTAATCCCCGATTCCCCATCTGGCCAAAACTGTGTGATCGTTGGCAGATTACTTGCTCATGCTGTACTTCAAAAGCCTTACTGGCTAAATAAAATAGGAAACGTAACACCTAGAAGGCCAATGGTAAGCAGTGCATACAAAAGCACTGCTATATCATGCTTGTATGGTTGCACCAACCTATACACGTAGTATAAATTCTACAATCAGTTGAACTGAATGCGGACGTTGGAACATTATTGAAGATACCGTCTGAATATGTGCGGACGTCACAGAAACTGTTCATACAGTAGATAGACTGTGAACGACACTTAACAAACGCAGAAAGGCTGGGGTAAATTTCCAGTGATGCTGGAAACAAAATCGAGGCACCCAAAGGTTCTGCTCCAAGCACTGAAAGTAAATGTGGCCCTGGCACGTGCCCGAAGGCCCCCAGTTTGTTTCTAAAATGCACTGGCTTTTAAATGCAAATAATTTGCAAACGGTCCAGCCCTTTCCGATCCGCATTCGAAAATAAAATGAATTTCACACGTTTTGTGTAATGTTGTCACGCACGCAACAAAGCGTGCAGTGCGCCCAGAAGCTGTCCGACAGAGCTTCAACAGTTGCGGATATTAACACGGGGGTGTCGTTAGAGGAGCCGGGGCAAAGGTTGCTTTTAGCAGAAATAAGCCGAGTTTTTAATTTGTACCTGATAATTTCCTATGCACACGTTCTCTGATTAGCTATCATACGGCACCAACAGTTTGGAGGGGGTGTGAATTACCTGCTGTGTGTGTTTTTACCACCCGTTCATGGATGAAAATGAATTATAATCCGAGCCTCAATTAAAGCTGGGAGAAAGGCGACAGAAAGTTTCTTGTGGGCCCAGGCTTCTGACAAACCACGCGAGCCCTTTGATGTGCCTGGAATTGCAATTCACACTCGCGGGCATCCTGCCCCGGAGCCCGAGGCCCTGCTCTACGGAAGCTCCTCGAAGCTGTTACCCAATTAATCGGCTCTGCCCTGCGCGAGCATCTTCATGAGCGCGAGAGCTGACGTAGGCTCGGTTTGCGAAAATGGACGACGTGGTGGCCAGGTGCAAGTGTGCGATGCTAAGTGTAGCTAAATTTAAAATATTTAGCTCATTATATCACTTGCTTCATTATTTCCAGAAGTTCAGAGAGCGGCCGAGCAACAACATGACGAGACCAAACAGTACCCTAGGGCTTCGGGACAAACATACAGTGACACTCCTTTTTAGTGTAAAAGGTCATTTATTTAGGACAGGATTTAAACACAAACATCAATTAACATTTTAACTGCACATCAAACTTTTAACCAGACCTTAACTTGTACTCCTTTCCCTTCATTCTTTCCTCAAATAGTTCCCTTCAATTCTCCTACCATATACGCTCCCTTATTCCTCCCAATCCTTCCTAGCTTGTAAACCTACCCCCCCCTTCTGATCCTTCAACTCCTTGTTTTTCCCCCTGGAAGGGTGGACAAGCCCGCATCTGGCTCTCCACCCTCCCCCATCTCCTGCCACCACACAACCTACCTCACCTGCCCTAAATGACAACTAAAAACCCAAACCTACCCCCCTATTCTACCTTGAAGCTAATATATGCCATCCCAAAACCCCTTTTCTTCTCAGCTGGGTGGGTGGGTGGTCAAGAAACGCCTACGCCTAACTCCCACCGTTGGCGCGGACAGAGACCGACCCCACCCCTCCACCCCCCTTTTAAACCCTGTCCTAAGCCCTCCCCCACTTACCTGGCTACCAATAGGGCGCCTCCTGCGCCACTTCCTGCGTCCCGAACGGCCCGCGGAGAGACTAGACCGGGTCTCTCTCTCCGCGGGCCCCTCCATCGGGACAAACATACAGTGACACTCCTTTTTAGTGTAAAAGGTCATTTATTTAGGACAGGATTTAAACACAAACATCAATTAACATTTTAACTGCACATCAAACTTTTAACCAGACCTTAACTTGTACTCCTTTCCCTTCATTCTTTCCTCAAATAGTTCCCTTCAATTCTCCTACCGTATACGCTCCCTTATTCCTCCCAATCCTTCCTAGCTTGTAAACCTACCCCCCCCGTTCTGATCCTTCAACTCCTTGTTTTTCCCCCTGGAAGGGTGGACAAGCCCGCATCTGGCTCTCCACCCTCCCCCATCTCCTGCCACCCAGCAAAACCCATGAGGCGTTTTGCTGCCCCCACCCCCCCCAAAGAAGAACTTATATCCCTACCCTATGCACTTCTACATCCCCCTTTAAACTCCTTCTTCCATCATTTCTTAATTTTGTTGTCTAATGCTCAAATTCACCCCCCACACACTTTCTAAGATCATCCTCATCTCTGTTATGTAGAAAGCATTCCCTATCTGGGATAAATGAAACCCCATCGTCACGAAACAAGGCCTTCTCTTGCTCTTTTATGTCCTCATGCCTTAAAACCTTTATCCCCTGTGCCCAACAGAAAACTCTCATGGCTCTATTTACCTTCTTCCGAGCCCGCTCAATGGCTCCGTGGTTAATAGCCCCTCTCCAAGCCCTCCTTGGCACAAATTCCGTCCATACCAAGCATGTTCCACATAGTTTCTGTTTCAAGAGTTCCAAATCTCTCTGCATCATCTGAATCAGAGTGAGCCCCGATAGCTTCACTAAGTCATTCTCGCCCAGATGGATCAACAAAAGGTCCGGGCATCCCCACTGCGGCAAGTTACCTGTGATAAATGGTAGCAGACTGCCCCATCTCATACCACTCTTGCCCCACCAAAGCACTTCATGCTGTCTGCTGGGCAGTCCCAATGATCTGCCGTAAACTTGCTTCTCCGCAAATTTTGCCGCCCAATGAATGAACGAATGGCCGACCAACCACGTCGTCATCTTGTCCGCTTGCGGCCCAGCCACACACCCTGCAAGGAAAAAACACTGTAAAAGCTGTATTGTTGCGCTAGCACACCCCTCCCACCCTCTGCCCTGTTATCTTCAGGGCCTGACATACCTCTCACAGCACCTAGATTTCCATCTCCCTATTGCCTTAATCTTGGCCCAATCCCAACCTAAATGAGCTGCCGCCGTCGCCGCGCCAATCCTAAATGAATGCGTACCATATTCCCCTGAACACCGCCCTATCCGTCCAAGTGCCGTTCTCATCACTTGCAGCAGCTGATAGCTGGTCATCTTCCGCCCTGATGCATGACTGAAAACCCCTGACTCACCTGCCCCGGGGCATCTTGACTTGAAACTGATCCATTCCACTACCGGGCATGCCACTTCCACGCCCCCTTTTTCCAGCCATACCCATTTGCCCTTGCCAAGCTGATCCGTTTTTGACCTTCTGAGCCATATCCCCAGCCTGTCCTTATGCAAGCACACCTCCTTCCTTCTCACTCCAATCTCTTTTCCCACCCCCAACAGTTCCGAAACTCGAAAAGCGCCGAAAAACATCCACACCATGCACAAACGAAACAAACCCCCTTCATACTCGTCCGTGCAACACACCGGTAGCACCTGTAGCAGTTCCAGCAATATTTCGAATGTGATGGGTGCTCTCGCTGGTCTATTCCCGCCGGACCTAAACCTGCCCCAACCTTTCAACATTTTCCCCAACAAATCATTCCTTGCAGGATCAAAACCAAAAAACAGTTTCCCATAAAAAGAAACGCCTGCTAGTTTTCCCCCTATAGTAGCCGGAGATAAACCCTCCTTGATCAGAAAAAGCACAAAACGTAACGCCCTTGCTTCTAAAACCTGCGAACCCTGCGCCCAGAAATTCACTCCACACGGCTCAAAAGATTGAAACTCCAACCATGCCAGCCTGTAACTTCTCCGTGTGGACACCGCTAATGACATCTCCACCAGCCCTGTGATCATCATGCCCCCCACTCCCAAATGTCTGCCGGGACCATGGTCTTGCTCCGTTCCGCTCCAGGTGCCAGTTCGCGAAAACGCTGCCACTGTGAACGAGATAGGGAGTCTGCAATCTCGTTGTGAACCCCAGGAATATGCACCGCTTTAAATATAACATTCAAGGATAAACATTTCAACATAAACTGGCGCAACAAGCGCAAAACTGTAAGATCCCTCGCTCTCTGTCTGTTGACTAGCTCCACCACAGCCATGTTGTCGATTTGAAATATCACCGTCCTGTTGACTAGTTCCTGTCCCCACACCGCCAGTGCCACTAGCAGAGGAAAGAATTCCAGAAATGCGATACTTCTCCCTTGTTGCAGCCAACTTACCGGCCATGTCTCCGCACACCACCTCCCATCCCAGTATAGCCCGAAACCTGTTGCTCCCGCTGCATCTGAAAAAATTTGCACCTGCCACACCGTGTCTTGCTCGCCGAAAGACATTGGCACCCCATTGAAATCCTTCAAAAATGTCTCCCAAATTCTGATGTCCTCCCGCAAGGCTAGCGATACCCGAATTCTATGGTGTGGAAGCACTGCACCAGACATGGCCAGCCCCAAACGCCTACAAAAAGTCCTACCTCCCCTCACTACTCTACACGCAAAATTGAGATATCCTAGGAGCCTTTGCGCCGTCCGTAAATCTATCTTACGTAGTGTCCGCACCTCAGCTAGGAAAGCCAATATTTCCTTCACCTTTGATACAGGTAATCTGGCCACCAACTCCCTTGTATCCAATTCTATGCCCAAAAATGTCAAGGTCTGCAGCGGACCTTCAGTCTTCTCTGGGGCCAAAGGTACTCCTGCCTGCTGGGTCAATTTCTGAAAACTGCCTAAAGCCTGCTCGCACTGCCCTGAGGAGGCTGTTCCCACAAATAGAAAATCGTCCAAATAGTGAGTCACCAAACGATGCCCACTTGATCGTATGAAAACCCATTGTAAAAACGTACTGAAAGTCTCAAAAAGCGCGCAGGATATCGCACAACCCATGGGTAAAACCCTATCCACATATATGGCACCATCAAGCTGCATGCCCAGCAGGTCGAAATCCGCTGGGTGGATAGGAAGCAGTCTGAAAGCTGATTGGATGTCGCATTTTCCCAATTCTGCATTTCGTCCGCACTTCAGTACTAACTTCACTGCATCGTCTACTGACGCATATTCTACCCGTGAATCCTCTTGTGCAATGAAATCGTTAACTGACGTGCCTTCGGGCCATGACAGGTGGTGAATCAGACGAAACTCTCCCTGCGCTTTCTTGGGCACCACTCCTAAAGGAGATATCATCAGCGAGTCGCTTGGCCATTCGAAAAATGGGCCGGCTATTCTACCCAGGCCTACCTCTTTCGCCAATTTGTCGCGCACTATCTGAGGCTGTTCTCTGGCAGACCGCAAGTTGTCTGCCCACCTTCTTTCTCTAGGACCCTGATAACCTACTCTAAAACCTTCCCTAAAACCCCACTCTAATATTCGCGCTTTGTCCGTGTCTGGATATATGCGCAACCAGGGCAGCAAGAAATCCAGTTTAACTGGTGTAGGACCCTTTTGGCGCAGGAGCGCCATGCGATCCCCTGCCTCTTGACGCTCTCCACTGTTCTGCGGGGCTAGAGAGGGTGAAGCATTGTATAACCGGGTGACGGCCCCCACACTTGGAGCAGTCATGCTTAAACCTACACTGCGCTCTGGAGCAAAAACCTTTGTTGAAATTCCAGCATGCCTCAGAAGTTGAACCTGTATGTTTTGTGTTTGCACCCGCCCCCCCCGGGACGGGGCGCGCCTGAAAAGGTTTATATAGAACTGGTAAACCGCTCGCCGTATGCGTGGAAGCCGCCGTCTGAGCCGATGCCATCCATTGCATCCACAGCTCTGAGTCTACATCCCCCCAGGGCTTTTCGGGATTTACACTCACCCGGGCTCTAAACTCCTCATCGTAACTGAGCCATGCAAAACCTCCAAAATGCATTTGAGCCTTTCTGATAATGTCCATGTACTTAAAAAGTGCGATTGCCCTATCCGGGTATTTTTCGCAGTAAATACTGGCGAATATCAAAAAGGCGGACGTCCAATTGTCCATCGTGATGGGGACCCTGGGCCTGCGCGCCAATTCCCATTCCTCCTCCTTGGAGCCCTCCTTGGCCTGTATATCCCTATGCAGCAGTTTGAAAACGTCTACGTATTCGTGTTTCCATATCTTAGTTTTTGTTTTTTCGGATATGTGTGACCCAAGTGGCATAGCTAACCCCATATATGGAAGGCGTTTCTTGAGCCCTCCCCCTTCCTTTTCTGCTGCTGCTTCCGCCCCCGCCGTCTTGCTGCTATCTGTTGTGTCAACTGGCGCAGCGCTTCCTTTTCCTGTGCTATCCCCCGTTCCTTGACCTGGTATAGGAGGTGGTGTGTCTAAAACTGAACCTTCCCCTACGCCAATCGATCTACTCGTACTTGTCTCCTTTGGCGTCCCCCCAGCCTCCCCCCATACTGACCACCATTTCTTACCTCCTGCATTCTCTCCAATGCTCCTCGGAACTCTCCTTGGGTTCCTACCCCGCGGTGCGGCTTGTCGACCTCCCGTAGGCCCATCAGTTATGATCGTCTCCTGTAAAGCATAAAACGAAGAAGAGGTTGCGCCGCCTCTGCGCCCTCGCCCTCCCCCTCTCGGGATGGCGCTCACCGTATCCCGAATCTCACCATCCTCCCATTCATCCCCTTCATCCTCGTAATCCAGTTCCAAGCAATCATCTCCTCCCCAGTAGCCCGAATGTTGGGCGTAGCCTCTAGTTTTGGTCGGAGCCGTTTCTGACTCCTCCGTGCCCGCATGGCGCACACCAATTCCGCGTCTCCCGCGCTCCCCCGGGGTGGAAAAGGCCGCTGCTGACCCTTCCAGTGCTTCGTTCCAACGTGATTGGGCCGTGCTGCGCCCAGTTGGCGTGGCCCTTTTTCTGCCAACCTCCGTCGCTGGCATTGTGTTTCTGCTGTCCCCATGACCGTGTGCGTCACCAGGGTTCCCCGCGCCAACTATCCCCTCGGCCGCACCAGCCTCTTGTCTCTGATTCGTTTCTACCTGCGGAACCCAAACCCAGGTGCCCCCAGCTGCCCCTGGCGGTTGTGCCCGTTTTTCTTCCCTAAATGTATTGGCCCTTACGCCCGCTTCACTGCGCGCGCTCTCCTCTTCTCTTTCCCTGCACAGCTGTGCCCACCTGGCCTCTGTCTCCAAAACAGCCCTGCGCTGTTCTCGGATCCTGGCCTCCAGGTCCCAGGCCTCCGCCTGGTCCCATTGTCCTTGTGAGGGTGGGTCGGGGGCCCCTGTGGGCCCCGCCCCGTCTGTTACCGTGTTTTGTGCACTTCTGGCCTGACGGGTGGCTGTCTTGGCTCTGGCCACCCCCCCTTTTACCTTTCCCGCGTATTTACCTTTTTTCCTTGCTGGGGCCCCTGAGGCCCCCAAGCTGTGGCCCTCATCCTTGTGGAATGACAAATCTAATGGCGCGGCCTCTCCGCTAGGGCCGGGCCGGGGCTGCTCAGAATCTACTCCCCCGCGTCCCTGTTCCCCCTTGTCGGGGGTCAGCCCTGCCTCTCCCTGAGGTGCCGCCCCTAATGGTGCGCCGCCTGCTTCTGCGTCCCCTGGCCGTGGATCTTGTGTGCCTTGCGCCTCCCCACTAAACATCAATGGGCTATGCATGCTGCGGAGCTTTTGGTGGGTACCTACCACGTCGCCGGGGTCCGCTGGATCCCCGTCCGAGTCCTGCGACTCGCATGCCGCAATTGCCGCCGCAACCCGGCTGGACGCGGCCCTCGTCGGACGTGACATTCCCACCCATGCCTGATCTAAAACCCCTGGCCTAAGCAGGTCCGCCCGGCCAGCCTCCCCAAGAACGCGTAGCGCCGCCCTGACCGCCTCTGCATCATGACTGGTTGCCATGGCAGCCTTATCGCAAGAATTCTCCTGTTCTATATTTTATTCTTATTATTATTTATTTATTTTTTTAAAAGGCCCCTTGTCTCTATTAAGTATAAAAGCAAAAGGAAAATTTTTTTTTTGAAGTACCCCTTTCCTCAACCTGAGATTGGTGCTGTGTCCAGTAGTCAATGCCTCACGCTAGATCCCAACCTGAATTGTTCAGGTTACCCTATTATCAATATGTAATTTGTCCTTTATATATCTATCTATATATATATATATATATATATATATATTTTTTTTTTTTTGTGCCTCCCTGGCCTGTTGCCGGCTGCACGTGTCCTGGGCCCCCCCGGCCCCTTCGCCGGCCTACCGAACGGGAGCCCGGTCCCCTGCTGCCGTGAAAACCGCGCTTCCGCGGTTTGCGAGCGTGCCCCACGTGGCCGCTCGCAACTGTTGGCTTCCCGCTACCTGAGCTGCGCGCAGCTCCCCGCGGGGGCTCAATCCGCCGGCGCCGCCTTCCGACAATGGCCGCGGGGTTGCTATTGCCCTGCCTGGCCTACCTTCCCTCCGAATTGCCTCGCGCACCTCCTGCCGTAACTGGACTCTCTGCCTACCGGGAACACCGCCTACGCCAAACTCTCAAGAAACGCCTACGCCTAACTCCCACCGTTGGCGCGGACAGAGACCGACCCCACCCCTCCACCCCCCTTTTAAACCCTGTCCTAAGCCCTCCCCCACTTACCTGGCTACCAATAGGGCGCCTCCTGCGCCACTTCCTGCGTCCCGAACGGCCCGCGGAGAGACTAGACCGGGTCTCTCTCTCCGCGGGCCCCTCCAGTGCGGATATTAATTCCGCCTAAGAAATTGGGAGAAATTTAGAACTTTTTTTGGGCTAGGCGAAACTTTACCTTTCCCAGTGCAGTTGGGAGGAACAGATGATCCTGCATCTTCGAAATTTAAAACTTATTTATGTTATTGTGCAATTGCGTGTCGAACCCCCCTCCCCCACCCAGCAGCAGCCGCTGCAAACCTGTAACAACAAAACGATAAACTATGTTTATTATTGTTTCGTTGCTAAAGTGCACTCCCCTCAGTGAGCATGTGTGTTTAGCCAGCAGTGTCGGGCCTGCCAAAAACACATGCGCACTGTGCTCTCTCCATCCTGGCACTGTGTTGCCGGGCTGGAGAGAGCAGGCACAGGCTCCCGGTCTGCCTGTGAGCGCCCTGCCCGGACACTCTCAGCCAATCCCGACGCTGCTCCGAGCAGCGTCATGATTGGCTGCAGGGCAGGCTGGGAGCCTGTGCCTGCTGAGGGGATGGAGGACCGACGCAGCAGGTACGCTTTTTGGTGTTTTTTTAACTATTTTTATATTATTAATATTACGCCCCTTTTAAGCCCCGCGAGCCATGACTGACAAAAATTCTATTTAGTTTTACTATCAACAAAATCAGTGAAAACGGATGTAGATATCTTACATTACTGAAAAACAACACAAGGAAAAGGTGAACTTGCACGTGTTCCTCGCCCCCAAAATTGATTTTTGAAGCTTTTTTCTGTCACGGTTCCTTATCACAATAGCTTTTGATTTGATTTATCCCTTTAGACATGAATCACAATCTTTTAGTTTGTCCATATAGAAGCCCTTCTAAGGAATATTTCACAGAATAAAGGACGTATATAACGGAAAAACAGGTTAACTGAAGTTCTGCCCCGGGGCAGTACCTCCAGGCGTTTCAATCTCCTTGTTGAGGATTGCGTTAACATGAACTACTTAAAATTTGAAGGTGATTTTTGTCCCTTCAGTCAAAAGGATTATCCATGGGCGCAAATCTTCCCGCCTAACTTTGTGATGCTCAATGTGGACAATAAAGAAACTAAATGGATATTAACTAATAATTCTTACAGATGCAACATTCAACTTTAGAACCGTTACATTGATGAAATCATCATGATTTGAAACAGTAACAATGACACTTTAGAATTCTTTCTGACCTGAATCAGTTACATCAGTGTTCCCCAAACCCCGGGCCGCGGACCGGTGCCGGTCCGCAGATCAATCGGCACCGGGCCGCCCGAGGTCTTCAAATCTTGAAGGCATGTTTAAATACAATTAAATTAAAATTATTAAATCAAAACAAGCGGGCCACGGAAAAATGATCAAACATTTACCGGTACGCGGCGATAAAAAGGTTGGGATTCACTGAGTTACATAAACAGATGCCTTCACTCCATCAGTCAGTACAGGAGCACCTTAATACATCTAGGCCTTGCCATTGATGTCAGTGATGGTGAATTAGTTCTTTGTTTATACAGAAAACTCATTGAATTTAATACATTGTTGAAGTATAAAAGAAAACATCTCACAGGCCTCAAGCATGGGTTATCGCTTGGCCAATTTCTTCATATCATTTTTAAGAAGCGTTGAAAGATAAATCAATAAGTAGAGGTTATCCCCGCAGAGAAGCTAAACGCCCCCTGAAAAGAGCTTGGTCAGGTCTGAAGGAGGAACTGCTCACAAAGCATCCGACTGAAGGTCTCGCCAGCCTCAGGAGATCCTTCTGTATGACAACACTTGAACCAAGATCATGAGAAACCGTGGACACTATTACAAAGAACGGGACTCTTGTAACAACCACGTTTCCTTACCAGACAAGGCCAAATCATAAGCAATTCTAGATCACACAAAAGACTGGCTCCTGCTAAGCTTTCTATCACTGGTTGAGGGTCTCCCAAGAAAACCTTGATACCATAAATGTGGAACCTCTATCATCTGTGATCTGACCAGTCATACAAAGCAATGTCAACATATCTGAATCATGCATAGATTACAATGCTTTTCAAACTCCAACTCTACCAATGTGTTTTGTTGTGTTATTGAAATCTGCAGAGTGCAGTTGTCAACGAACGCACTGCATCAACACGTGAGGTCCAGGGAAAATCATCAACAGCGGGTCTGAGGGAAGAGGTAGGTTTTCAGTGCTTTTCGAAAAGTAGGATGATTATCAGTCGGCAGTGGATACAAGGGAAAGGCGTTCAGGCTAATGTACAAATCAAGAGTTGTCCGTCATTGCAGTCTCATCATACGCTAGACTGCGAGTGCCCCACTCATCACACGTGATGTGACGCATTTCACACAGTAGCAGATGTCCAATGGCAGGTGATTGAAACCATCACGTATGACCATGAGGAGGTCATTTTGCAAACATTTTCAATAGGTGTGACCATTAATGTATGGTGAGGTGTGATTTCATCCTCCATGGACTCACCAAAGTGGATGAATTAAGTCATTTCTTTATGTTGTAGCCCTACATCCCCTCTCTGGATTGTGGGAGCCCATTCAGCCAGGACAGCTAAATTTTTACCTTCCCCCCAAATCATGTACTTTAAAATATAATATTGTTTACAGATCAAGCATGAGATTGTAAGCCAATATTTAGCCACTCTATATGTTTTTCAGAGGCGGCTCCTCCATTCGGGCGGAGGAGCGTCGACCCGCCAACAGCGGCAGCTGCAAACTCTTTACCAAAAAACGATAGTGAACTGAGTTTATTATCGTTTTTTGGTAAAAGGGGCGGGCCACAGGGGTGACGAGCAGTGAGGGGGCATGCACAGCACTCTCCCTCAGAGCGCATGTGTGTTTGGCCGGCCGTCTCGGGTTGCCAAACACACATGCACAGTAGGCCCTGGCTGGGCGCTCCCAGGCGTCAGGATTGGCCGCAGGGCAGGCTGGGAGCCTGTGCCTGCAGCATGGAGCTAAGAGGGACAGAGGAGCGGTGCGGCGGCAATGGAGGAGGTAAGTGTTTTTTTAAAATTATTGTTAATTTAATTTTTATTTATCCCGCCGTGCGCACTGCCCCGGCCCCCCTTCTGCTTGCCTCGACTGGTTTTCATATAAACCAAAACTAATACTTGTGCTAACAATTAGTGTTTATTGTCTTGTCCCCTCTTTATGCACTTAAGTTCTGTATTATCTCCAATGTAAATATTCATTTCATATTTTTTTCTCATTGTAGATAACAGTTTTTCTTGTATATTTTTTCATTCTGCTTCTTTGTTTATTGACAAAGAATATTACTTATTTAAAAAAAATACAGCCTTTCTGCAAATTATGGTGCAACACCTCTAGGGTTTTTCTGCTTTTCATATTTGGTCATTTTAGAGCTTTCAATTTTTTGGAGACCTTTATTTACAACTATACATGTGTACGTGTGCATCGCAACAAACACATGTTAACTCACCTACATCTTAAAATGGTTTCTGTGGCAGTGCCCGTGGCCTCTCATTCATGACCCACTCTCAGAGGACATAGATTTTTTGAGATGCCTCCTCACACATTGCCTTTGTGACCACAGTAAATAAAGCTAGACTCTTTCATTTACCAGCTTTGTAGTTAATAGCTAAAAAACAGAGTAGGCAGCTTTTCTTACCGGTTGTTGTGGTTTCAATTCTGGTTGTACTTTTTTTTATACTGCATTGATTAAAGCCCACAGTAGTCTAATGTGTCCTATCGCTCAGAGAAGAGCTGGTCATCCACTTTTTGTTACCACACTTTTGTTGGTGTAGCGTGGCAAATATCATTTATTCTTTTATATAGTTAATTCCCGGATATGTCATTACGAGTGTAATTATGACACGCCATTCTTTTCAGAAGTCGTTTGAGACCTGTCTTTTGATTTGTAATTAACTTATCCCTTCTGCAGCATTTTTCTTTGTTTTTACATTTTCTTTTTACCTATAAGGGCAGTTTGCAACATTATTTTTTGAATATGTCCTTATCCTGCACGTACGTTTTGCCATGTAAATTTCTTTCCATCTGCAATATAAGTCTTTGCACTATTTAAATCTTCCAATCCCCCCCATATCATTTATCTATCCTACTAATTTTGATTTGCTATTTTTTTTGTTCAACGGCGTACTCATGCTTTTTTCTCCCAGTGCCTGATGATGAGCCTGTAGTGAATGTACCAGGTCGAAACGCCAGCGGCCATTACATGTTTAGAAATTATTTGACTCAGCAAATACTTTTTATCCCATTTTGAATCTGGTTCCCTTTGCTTCTCCTTGATACACATATGGATGTAACTCCCATGTAACCCTACGCACTATGTGATCACCTGCTACCCGAGCACGTTTGTCCCTTACAACTGATTTTTTGATTTGTATAATTTACGGTATAAATTCGTGATATACTTCGTGGTCCTTGAGAGTGGACACACATCTCAAAAGTAGTCAATTTACTGTAACCAGCAGTTCAGTGCGCGGGCATCTTTAATGGTTTTTGAACCACTACAAGTTTATCTAAAGCATCACCTCCTTGGAACGGTTGTATATTCAGTGCTTTAAATGCAAATATAGAAATGCAGGTACTCGCAATTTAGAGTACCTATTTGTTCCTGAGAAGTGCCAGTACTCTCCTATTTAATGTATTGCATTAGTTCTGAAAAGTGCAGGTACTTTCGCTTTCAAATTGAAGAAGTGCAGGTACTCAGTACCGGACAGTACCTGTCCATTTAACGCGCTCTGTACATTATCACATGTAGTACCCCAGCTTGCACGGAGTACTGAGGGCAAGCTCCCTGTTTCTTTTGAAAACAAAGAAAACTCATTCTTTTAGAACTCACTCTATGAGGGGGCATTGGTAGATCTTTTTTCTTATGAGAAATGCATTGTGGCACTGGGCCACAAAGAGTTACAATGTTTGTTTTTTAAAAATCCCTGACCAGATCTTAGATGTCGGTACAGGTGTTCTTACAACAATTCTTCGAAGGTGTCTTTGCTCAGAATATGTAGAAAATCTCCAACTAGCAGGCACCAGTGGCTGTTCCTCATTATGGAACAGCCACCGGTGACACCCCCACTCCAATTCTGTTCACCATAGAAGATCCTCTTTAATATATGTGCATCTCACTGCCCTGTCCAATGTGAGTGCACAGAGGTGTGTTGCTTTGTACTATACAAATGCCCTACATAATACAAACACACACAGATACAAGACAATGCAAACCTTCGGCACCGCCTCAAACTCCAATTGGAACAAAGACGGGGAAAGATCTATCCCACTGGCAGTTCAATGCCACAGTCTTCAAAAATCAAGCATTAGCAAAGCCAATAGATCTCCCCTTTGCGGCCTATTCTATGTGCCAATGGATTTTAGCCACACTGAATAGCATATTAAAGGGATTATTTAAGCAGGACAAGTATGTGCTGTGTAAGGCTGTTCTTGTTGTTAGGGTTCTTTCTTTATTGTACAACTAGGTGCAGTTTTGTGATTAATAAAGCCCTGCTGATCCAGATTGCTACTAACCCAGTCTTGGTGATCAGTTCTCATGGTTAAACAAGTGAAAGCCCTTTGCTCTAGGATACCTGTCACTGCACTTGCTAAAAAGCTTTAGGAGAGGGGTCTCCAACAGTGCTCCTCAAGTGCTGGATGGTTGCCCGATTTTCTGGAAATCCACTCAAAATAAATTTACCAGGCGGTCGATTCAGAACTGTTGCGGTTAAGCCATACTAGACCGGTTTGAAAGTTTCAACAAGTTAGAAATTTACTCCAGTGGATGAAACCTGCAGGAGTAAGTAACTGGCTTTTTTTAACTGGTCCCAATGAATCTATATGGGAATTATTCAATAAGCCACTGGTTACCCTAACACTGCAGCATAAACCCAGCCATTTTGGACAAACATTGGACTCTTCTGTTTTAGAGACACGAATCATATGAATTACAACCCATAAACTCTCAAATGTGAGACAAAGAGGTTTGTGGTGAGTAATTTCGATAAAAAAAAACGAGCAATCGGAAGGAAGCTAAGCGATAGTAATCTTGCTATTTGGGGAAAAATAGATATGTGCATGATTTGGTATTTTCCTGTAACTGTTAACAGCGTGTTGTCTGACATGGCAGGCAATTTATTCAATTTTGACATCAAGATCCGTAATGGGGCATTACCATAAAAAGCGACAATTGCGAAGAATGTAATACGAACAGGGTAAGTGAGCGCCTTTTCATTCCACGACTGCATGTTCTCGTGTTGGTAAAAAGCAAAACAACAGCTTTTTAGGAATTTGAATCAAACACGAACTTTAATGCTTAATGCACTCACTGTTAATGATCTGTCCACTCTGCCAACCCTGAGCACTTGAAAAGGATCGGATATTGCGGTAATCTTTTTCCCAGTGTATTGAATGAGATGGGAAGGGTGCTTCATTTTAGGCTTACTTTTTTTTTAGAAAAAGCCAGAAAGTGCTGTATCTTTAGCCAATATGTACATATCTTCCATCAATTGCTTTGTGTTTAAGACGGGGCTTCCAGTGTTGGATCTTCTGAACTGCTCTCAGCTGGTTGGTTGGTCCCCTTTCTTCCCAGACACATGTTCCTTCCTTCATTCCCTCTGCATGAACTGGGAATCTTGCAATTACCACTGCCTTCTCTGTCTTCTGTTTTTGCTCTCACATTTGGGGAAAGGAAACAAAGAGGGCTGCCTCTGCCCCTACTGTGCCAAGACTTGATGGCACAAATTCCAGGAACAAGGGAGAACAGCTTTTGTTAGAGGTCGTTGAGTGTCCATGCAGCTAAAGTGCATTTTGCTTGTGAACATACTTTAATCATTTCTAATTATGAGATACCACTAGTTTTGTCGTAGAGGACAGTGACTCCCAATATTTAAGTCGCGGAGGGACCTGGACTTCATAAACAATGCAAAAACTCTATTGCATCACTTCCTCTTCTATAATCTTAGCTGAAGTTCTATTTGATAATATTCCAATCTGCCAGAAGGCATTTTCATGAGCATGGGATACGTAGAAGCAAACTTAAACATACACGTGGCCTCATTTTGGTGCAATATGATGAGGTAATTACAGCATGCCTATGATAAACCCTTACTCCCTCTTGGATCATCGACCCCAAAGAACTAGTGGATGGGCAACACACATGTCCTACTTTCATCCTCGTGTTTTCAACGTGTTGTGCCCTTGGGGAGGTGGCAATAAACCACAGTTTGATACCTCTCCAAAGGACCAGAGCTGGAAACAAGCTTCTTCCACAGTGGTATTACTTCAAGCTCAGCAAGGATGTGTCTCTTCTGCTTTGTCCCATTGTTCCTCTTTGGAAATGAACATCTAACAAACTGGAGGCAATAAACCCTCTTCAGTTTGACATGGAGAGAGCCAGACATTTTAAAAAGTTCAGGAAGCATAATGTCATTTTTGGATAAAACTGACGTTCTCAGCCTGTCACAAACTGCCCAGCTGCAGTTTTGTATTATATTCTAGCTGAGAAACCAATCCTTGAAGCGATCTGGGACGTTCGGTATGGCTTACTATACTCGTGCAAGACTGCCACCTGGTCAGCTGTGCATGCATTGGTGCGTGGATTCCCACTTTGATGATTCTTTGCATCTGAAGTCATAATATCAAAATTCCACCAGAGGCCCTCGGGCACCTTTTGTTCCATGCCCTGCAATAATAGGTGCAAATTATTCATCTATTATGGCAACCTCATTCAGTTCCTCAATTCTTATTTGGCTCTTGGCTCACAACAAAGGAAGAACCATGCATCTCCTCGCCATTGGTATATCTGCCATTGAATCTGTCTGTCCTGTCTTTTCTGACTGGTCTGACCACGTATCCATCTTCTTCCATGTCCATATCAAACCCCACAGTTTCTGACCATCCCAAACACCTGGAAAGGTCCTCTGAAAAAAAGTTGATTCCAATTGATTCCTGGATACATGGCAGCAAACAGCCCCCTCAATATATCTGTTGATATCAACTGCTGCTAAACTTCTAAAATGACACCATCTGTAACACCGTCCACCTCATCGCTGGTCCTCAAATAACACATGAACAGAACAAATCCTGCCAACCTTAGCTCTCACAACCTCTCATAGAGAAAAGAAGGAACATCTGGGGCAGCTCCGCATCTCCTGCATGACTGACCAAAGTGAAAGAAATGAGAATGAAGTACACACCTGCCTTTGTCTGTCAAAACCTAGACAACAATATCAGAAATATTGCTATCCAATCCCCACCAGCCTTTCATTCGTCTATTCAATTATATCCACCTCAATTCCAGCCCTGCACCAATATTTACGTCACTCTTTCCTCGGTATCTGAATACAAGCTGATTTTCTTTTTCTAACACAGTCTGTTCTATTAGAGAAAACATTACAGCCAATCTCTTCCAAGGCTTCACAATAAAGTTTAACAACACTGTTCAGAAGCTATTCAAATGTATCCGGGACTGAAGGACTCTAGCATCATACAGCTTGTTCAATCCCCCAAAAGTACTTATTTGACCTCAATCATGTGAATATCATAAAAACCAACTCAGAGGTCCAGCCACCTCTATTTATCAAAACCCATTCTTGAGTTTAATCTCCTACCCATTTCCCAGCCTGTGTCCATTATTGCTGGACTGGTTAATGCGACAGAGTGACGTGTTCCATTTATCTCAGCTTCTGCATTAACAAAACAACACATGCTATCCACCTATCAATATTCACTTCCTTTGGCGGAAGGGGAAGGAGTAGAAATTCAGCTAAACACAGATGATGCTCAACTTTACCTCAAATTGTAATCTCTGAGTGATATTCTGA
Organism: Pleurodeles waltl; assembly: GCF_031143425.1. Lineage (NCBI taxonomy): Eukaryota > Metazoa > Chordata > Amphibia > Caudata > Salamandridae > Pleurodeles > Pleurodeles waltl. The sequence goes on from NC_090448.1 coordinate 1,156,169,634, forward strand.
CTCATCACTCCAGCCTTTCCAAACTTCAGTCTTGGATGCCAAAACGACTTTGATGCTCCACCCACAAAAACATTCTGACTGCCCTGCTCTTTCTCAATCAGATCTGTAGCTCCCCTCTTGGTCCATGTCAGTCATTCATTCCACTTATTATGCTCATAGCCAGGTCTGCAATACTCCAGCTTCTTAAGAAGATACAACGTATCTAGTGACTCATACCTCAGTCATGTCTCATCTGCCCCCTCCATGTCCACGTTAAGGTCATTTAAACTGAAATTAAACCACATTTCACGAACTCCAAAAGGGCATCAGTGGTTCGCCATCCTAGGTGGACAAGGGATATTAGGGGGAAAACTCTATCTAGAATCTCCCAAGGTCAGAACCTTTCTGGCAGTGGGAGAAATTATTTGTTGCACAACAGTATTACAAAAACTGGGAGCAAATGTCCCACTAAACTCCAAAGTAAACTCTCAGGAGACATTCATAACTCCAGTCTACAACCTCTTCCTGAAAGGGCAATATTTTTCTCCTACTTTGCCACATCTGATAGCCCCCTTCAGCTTTCCCTTTTAACTAGATATTGCTGACAGTCTGTGTTATCTCTCTTACAATGTTTGTGTTTATGGGTTCCTTGTAGGGTTCCCTACTACACTTTCGAGTGCATGCGCGCTCTATGATGCTGGTACAGCACTGATGCACTACACGGGAGGAGGTGACAATCAGTGATCCAAACTAACTTCCAGTGGCCCCAATGAAGGATGCATTCACAGAGCACTCTGCTAAGGAGGGTGTCTCACCACCTTCCAGCGACAGACTACAGACTTTCTTTCAACCACCCCAGAGTGTGTTTACAAGGGGGCAGAGACCCAAAGTGAGTAGGGGGTAGGGCGTGCACAAGAAGTCCATGTGGATTTGTTTCCTTTGGCACAGTCAGAGGCCATGTTGGATGATGGACTGTCATGGCCAGATGGTGGTGGCACAGAATGTACACCTTCTAAAAGTAGACACCATGATGTGAGAGATGGCCGGGTGTGTGGTCCGGTCTTTAAAGAATAAGTAGTTTGAGGCAGGGCATTTAAGAGAAGCCCCCAGGAGTAGGGCAGTACTAACCCTTAGGCAGAGCAAACTATAGGGGGACTATAGACCTTTCCAAAACACCTTCTAGTGTATGTAAAGAGAGCGGTGTCCCGACTCGTGGCTGCTGAAAGCATTGTGTATTGTGCTGTTTTCAGTCATATTTATTCCTTAAGTGTGTGTGCAGTAGGTAGTCGTCACGACTTGTCTGCGATATGCAGAAAATGGTGCAGGCGTAGACAAGGCTGGCTGCCAACTTACGTACTTCAGTTTTCAGGTGGATGTCCTTGGAAACCTTTAGTTGATGCTCTCACGATGGTCCATCTCAGACGTGAGGAGGTGCCCAGACAAAGTAAATATTGCAATATCTTAAAACATGACCTTGCAAGCCATCTTCCTCTCTTACTTGTAAATGGTGGTACGTCTTGTCCTGGTATTGACTTTTGCATAGCTCACAAACTGCCATTCGTGTGGCATCACAAAGGTTTAGGCACTCCAGGGGTACATTTTTCTCATGGTTTCCATTGCAGACCCGAGTCTGACCCACCATGTGAGGTGCTCTCAGTAGCCTGAGTGAGTTTATTTCAATGTCAGGTGAACGTGTCACCTTCAGTGAGTTGTGGGTGAATGTTCTTCGTGTTTGATGGGTGAGGTCAGAGCGTTGCTCTCAGTCCTCAGTGTTGCATGGCACTCATTCACCAGCAGAGGTATGTGTGCGTAAGACAGTTGTGTGTCCTAATAGCCAAGTGAATGCATATTTCGGCTGAATACATTCGGAGTGCTTTCTTAGGGTAATCTGTTGCACAATAGTGTATGGCGTGTCCACCACGACCATCAACCACCTTTGCGGTGTAAGTGTTCTGTGTTATTTGTGTGTGGTTCTCTGTCTCTACTTTTTTGCTTGAAGTTTTGTATTCCAAAGTCATCTACCCCACTATGAAAACAATGTGCGTCTCCAATTGCTAGAAAGGGGTGGGTTATTTCTGCGGCATGGGTTTCACAGCGCCCTGGGCAGCAGCCCCTGCACTGCGCACCTAAGCGGGGATGGCAGAGATGTCTCTGAGGCATTCACATTAGTACAGTCTCACCGTGACACCCGCCTTCCTCTGCCCTCTGAATAATGTTTGCACTTGGGTTCTTACAGACGAGCCTTTGAGTCAGGCAGGGGGCGGGGGCGCTTCGAGGGCGGACGGGCATATCTCAGTCTTTCGGATCGATGATGATGTGTTTACAGGTGCAGGGCGCAGAGTACACAGTAATAGGCCTTTTGTTGTCTTTGTGTCGATTCAAAGCTCTTTCACTTTGTAACTTGTCAATTGTGTATCTGTTACTGGAAGGCGACAGGGCAGGCTGTTTGGACAGAGCTGAAACAAACAGGCCGCTCAATCAAGGTTGAAGTGGTTATGCTGGCTCTAAAGAGTGCTCCTAAACACAAAGAGCGCCAGAACCCCCGCGACTCCTTTTCAAGCGCTACGCTTCAATACCGTGCTGTTCTTATTAAACGCGCATTCACTTTTCAATTAGTTGACAATGCATGAAGTATGACGTATTGACCGCAGCAGGTCGAGTGTGGGGGCTCAGCAGCAAACATTGACATATGAAACAATGCAGATGTTTAGATTATATGTGCAAAAAGCAAACTGCCAAGAGCAAACAGCGGCAATGAATAGAAATGCAGCCACTATTCATTCTGAGAGCACTTTACAGAAAAAACAGACACAAGTACGTGCGCCGTTTTGAGGTTTTACTCCAGGAGCAACCCTTCCCCTTAGGAGGTGATCCAGAGGCCCAAACATCAGAGGACCCCTTATCCCAGCAGCCAATGAAACTAAAGGAGAGGGAAGCAGAGGGCCTGGTAAACCATCCTTACTGTTTCTAAACTCCAATGCACTGCAAAACAGATCATCCTATTGGGTCCTCACAGGAAAGTTTCCTTCATCCTGAGACCAATTAAAAGCCAGTATGAGGGTGCGTGGCAGGGGGTGTCTTCTGTGACGGAAGTGGTCCATATGGTGCACCCAGAGACTGCTCCAGTGCACAGATCTTCAGAGACTCAGGAAAAGGCCATTTTGCACTCATGGTCTCTAAACAAGACATTCTTAGCCCATTTGTTGCAATACTGCACCCTCTTATGGTGGAGCTGTAAGGCAGCTGCCTATAGAAGCCTTTACGTAGCGCTGGCCATGGCCATGAGTATTTCCATCAACAGGAAGTCTGTCATTTAGGATCACCAAATCCGACACCTAAATTTGCTGTTTTTGTTGTTAAGTAGACCCTGCTAAAAGAGCCTACGCCTGCATAATTAACAGAATTTCAGTAACTGCTTAACTCTTGTTATGCGAAATTCCCCAAAATAATAAAAAAAAAAATAGCACAAATGTGCCATTTACGTTAAAAATTTACTGTAAATGAAACCACGCAAACGACAGAGAATGAGCTGCAGTTGCACACAGTGCTTCTATTTTCTAGTGCGAAATGGACTTGCAAGTCAAAAACGCACGCAAGGACACTTTTCCCACAAAATACGGTGGCAAATGCCAGTTCTATATTTTGCATAACTACGTTTAGCTTCGCATAATTTTGGCAACATTTGCGTAATTATGCGAAAGCACGTTCTAAGAATTTCTCACACTCTTAATGTTAAGCTCCATTAAATCAGGCCTTAGGGTCTGTACGTGGACCTTGGAGACTGTAGTTCTAATGTTTCCATTACTGCGTATGTGATGCTCACGAATCACATAGGGGGTCAGTTAGCGCTTGGAAAATGCAGGACATCTGCCAATAGGCTGCAAGCTCACAGAACGCTGTTTAGACGGGCTTGGCCTGCTACGTCATTGTTGGGTTGTACCTGGGATTATATGTATGCTCGGTATTCTCGTGCCATTTTCGCATGCTCTGGGCGTCATGGGATGAGAATGCGGAGCGAGAGTGGGGATTCTGTTTAGGGTGATGGTTGAAGTGGTCTGCCAGGTGGATGTGGGAGGAACGGGAGAAGAAGCTGTTTTATCTTCATGAACTTAAATAAAGTGTACAAGCAAGTCCTACCGATTGCGCTTCCTTTCAGTGGCGACGAGGATGGGCTATTTGTTGTTGGTGAACACAATTCGTTGATTTATGAGTTAAACGCTCCAAATTTGAGAAGACCCTTTTGTCTGGTAGAGATTAATGGTATCCAAGTTAAGGTTATGGCAGACTCTAGATCAACATTTACGCTGTTGAGTGAAGCTAAATGGAATGAATTATTTCAGAATCAAGGATTCACCTTAACACGGTCAATAATCCAACCTGTTGGGTATGATGGGAAGTCCATTGAAGTGGTAGGGGAATTAAAGCCCATCTAAAATTAAAAAACAATGTATCTCCAGCAACAGTTTATGTGGCCAAGGATGATGCATATCTCCTTGGGTGGTTTGATCAAAGCAATTTGGGAATGGTGTTGGATCCTAATCACCCTGCACTGGTTGTAGTAAGGAGAGAATACATGCAAGTGTCATCTATTATGTGCGACAAATGGGAACTTCAGAATCCGGAGATATTTAGGAGTGGTGTGGGTTTGTTCGAAGGTCATCCAAGTCTATAGCATCCACCCCCCTGGCGGTGGGATCCCCACCCAGTTAAAGATTCTCGCCTGCCTGGCAGGGGTCTCCACACCTACAGTGCAGCCACTGGCGAGGCGGTCCCACTCTACGCTGAAGGAAACAGCAATCTGGCGCCATGTTGTTTTCTTTCTGAAAAACAAACTCCCAAAGCAGCATTTAAAAAAAACAAGTAAACGATTAACGATCTGGCTTGCATTGATTTTCCTCCTTGTGAGTGGTGCAGCTGATTGTTTCCCCTCTATGGTCCGCCATGCTGCTCATGGCAGATCCAGAGAGAGTTAAAAACAGTGCTACTTGCTCCATCTTTAACAGAGCATGGACACCATCAATATGACCTGACCGCCTAGTAGTGGATAAGCCATCAGATCCAGAAGCTGAGAGTGGAAGCTGGGAGCAGAAGCTGGGAGTGGCAGCTTAGAGTGGAAGCTGGGAGCAGAAGCTGGGAGCAGAAGCTGGGAGTGGCAGCTTAGAGTGGAAGCTGGGAGCAGAAGCTGGGAGCAGAAGCTGGGAGTGGCAGCTTAGAGTGGAAGCTGGGAGTGGCACCTAAGTGTGGAAGTTGGAAGTTGCAGCTGGGAGTAGCAACTGAGAGTGAAAGCTGGGAATGGCAGCTGAGAGTGGAAGCCGGGAATGGCAGCTGAGAGTGGAAGCTGGGATTGGCAGCTGCTGATAGTTGAACCTGTCAGTGGCAGCTGCTGATGGATGAAGCTGGCAGTGGCAGCTGCTGATATTTGAAGCTGGGAGTGCCAACTGAGATGGAAGCTTGGAGTGGCTGCTGATAGTTGAAGCTGGGAGTGGCAGCTGAGAGCGGAAGCTGGGAGTGCCAACTGAGATGGAAGCTTGGAGTGGCTGCTGATAGTTGAAGCTGGGAGTGGCAGCTGAGAGTGGAAGCTGGGAGTGCCAACTGAGTGGAAGCTTGGAGTGGCTGCTGATAGTTGAAGCTGGGAGTGGCAGCTGATAGTTGAAGCTGGGAGTGGCAGCTGAGAGTGGAAGCTGGGAGTGCCAACTGAGTGGAAGCTTGGAGTGGCTGCTGATAGTTGAAGCTGGGAGTGGCAGCTGATAGTTGAAGCTGGGAGTGGTAGCTGAGAGCAGAAGCTGGGAGTGCCATCTGAGATGGAAGCCTGGAGTGGCTGCTGATAGTTGAAGCTGGGAGTGGCAGCTGAGAGCAGAAGCTGGGAGTGCCATCTGAGATGGAAGCCTGGAGTGGCTGCCGAGAGTGGACACTGGGAATGTGGTAGATGAGATTGGAAGCACAGAGTAGAAGCTGGGAGTGTCAGCTGAGATCATCAGCAGAGAGTGGCAGCCAAGAGTGGAAACTGAGAAGTTTTTAAAAATTAAGTATGGGAAATGGTCTATGCAATACAAAAGAAACAGGAGTGACAGCTGAGAGTGGAAGCTGTGAGTGGCATTTTCTAAGAGTGGCAGGTGAGAGTGGAACGTGGGAGTGGCAGCTGAGAGTGGCAGCTAGGAGTAGCAGCTGGTATTGACAGCTTAGGGTGGAAACAGGGAGTAGAAACTGGGAGTAGCAGCTGAGAGTGGAAGCTGGGCATTTCGAATGAGAGTCGTAGCCTGAGAGTGGAAGCTGAACGTGAACACTGGGAGTGGCAGCTGAGAATGAGAGCTGAATGTGTAGCTGATAATGGAAGCTGGGAATGACAGCTGAGAGTGGAGGCAGGGAAGAGAAACTGGGAGTGGTAGCTGAGAGTGGAAGCTGGGATTGGCAGCTTAGAGGGGAAGCTGTGAGTGGCAGCTAAGAGTGGAAGCAGCGAGTGGCACCTGAGATCAGAAGCTGGGAGTGGCAGCTGAGATCAGAAGCTAGGAGTGGCAGCTGAGGTCAGAAGCTGGAAGTGGCAGCTGCAGATAAAAGTGGAAGCCAGAAGTGGTAGCAAAGAGTGTAAGCTGGGAGTGGCAGCTGAGAGTGGAAGGTTGGAGAGGAAGCTGGAAGTAGAGGCTGGGAGTGGTAGTGGAGAGTGGTACCAGTGAATTGCAGCTGAGAGCGGCAGCAGGGAGTGACAGCGAGTAGTGGAAGCCGGGAACTTTTAAAAAATGGGTATGGAAAAAGGTCTGTGCACTACAACAGTAACAGGAGTGGAAGCTGTGAGTGGCAGTTGGTAAGAGTGGCAGCTGAAAGCAGAATCAGGGAGTGGCAGCTAGGAGTGGAAGTTGGGAGTTTCAGGTGGGAGGGCAGCTGGGAGTGGAAGCTGAGCGTGACAGCTTAGACTGGAAGCTGAGAGTGGAAGCTGGAAGGAGAAGCTGGGAGTGACTGCTGAGAGCGGAAGCTGGGAGTGTCAGCCAGGAGTGGAAGGTTGGAGTGGCAGCTGAGAGAGGAAGGTGGGAGTGTAGCTGAGAGTGAAAGCAGGGAGTGGCAGATGAGAGCAGAACCTGGATGTGGCAGTTGGGAGTGGGAGCTGGGAGTATAAGCTGGGAGTGGGGGCTAAGAATGGAAGCTGGGAGTAGCAGCTGAGAGTGGAAGTTGGGAATGACAGCTGAGAGTGGAAACTGGGATTGGCAGCTGCTGAGAGTATAAGCTGGGAGTGGCAGCTGACAGCAGAAGCTTGGAGTGACAGCTAGGAGTGAAAGCTTAGAGTGGAAGCAGTGAGGAGAAGCTGGATGTGGCAGCTGGGATTGGAAGTTGAGAGTTGCAGCTGAAAGTGGAAGTTGGGATTTGCAGCTGGTTAGTGTGGAATCTAGGAGTGGCAGCTCAGAGCAGAAGCTGAGAGTGGTAGTTTGGAGTGGGAGCTTGGAGAGGCCGATGGGAGTAGACGATGGTAGGGACAGCTGAGAGTGGACGCTGGGAGCGGCAGCAAAGACTGAAAGCAGAGAGTAGAAGCTGGGAGTGGCAGATGAGCGGATGCTGGGAGTGTAAGCTGAGATCGGAAACTGGGAGTGGCAGCTGACAGTGGAAGCAGGGAGTGGAAGTTGGGAGCTTCAGCTGGGGTTGGCAGCTGGGTGTGGAAGCTGATAGTTGCAGCTAATAGTGAATGCTGGGACTGGTAGAAAAGAGTGGAAGCTGGGGATTGAAACTGGGAGGGGCAGCTGAGATCAGAAGCTGGTCGTAGCAGCTGAGTGGAAGTTGGGAGATTCAGCTGAGAGTGGAAGCTGGGGGTGGCAGCTGAGAGTCGAGGCTTGGAGTGCCTGCTGAGAGTGGAACCTAGGAGCGGAAGCTAGGAGTGGAAGTTTCGAGTGGAAGCTGGGACCTATAGCTGAGAGTGGATGCTGGAAGTGGCAGCAAATACTGAAAGCAGACAGTAGAGGCTGGGAGTGGCAGATGAGAGCAGATGCTATGAATGCCAGCTGAGATCGGACACTGGGAGTGGCAACTGGTAGTTGCAGCTGAGGCTGGAAGTGGTAGCAAAGAGTGAAATCTGGGAGTTAATGCCAGGAGTGGCAGCTGAGTACGGAAACTGGGAGTCGCAGCTGGGAGTGGAAGGTTGGAGGGGAAACTGGGAATGGAATCTGGGAGTGGCAGCTGAGTGGAAGGTTGGAGTGGACGCTGGGAATAGAATCTGAGAGTGGCAGCTGAGAGTGGAAAGTTGGGGTGGACGCTGGGAATAGAATCTGAGAGTGGCAGCTGAGAGTGGAAGGTTGGAGTGGACGCTGGGAATAGAATCTGAGAGTGGCAGCTGAGAGTGGAAAGTTGGGGTGGACGCTGGGAATAGAATCTGGGAGTGGCAGCTGGGAGTGGAAAGTTGGAGGGGAAGCTGGGAATAGAATCTGGGCGTGGCAGCTGAGTGGAAGGTTGGAGTGGACGCTGGGAATAGAATCTGAGAGTGGCAGCTGAGAGTGGAAAGTTGGGGTGGACGCTGGGAATAGAATCTGAGAGTGGCAGCTGAGAGTGGAAAGTTGGGGTGGACGCTGGGAATAGAATCTGGGAGTGGCAGCTGGGAGTGGAAGGTTGGAGTGGACGCTGGGAATGGAATCTGGGCGTGGCAGCTGAGTGGAAGGTTGGAGTGGACACTGGGAATAGAATCTGGGAGTGGCAGCTGAGTGGAAGGTTGGAGTGGACGCTGGGAATAGAATCTGAGAGTGGCAGCTGAGTGGAAGGTTGGAGTGGACGCTGGGAATAGAATCTGGGAGTGGCAGCTGGGAGTGGAAAGTTGGAGTGGAAGCTGGGAATAGAATCTGGGCGTGGCAGCTGAGTGGAAGGTTGAAGGGGACGCTGGGAATAGAATCTGGGAGTGGCAGCTGAGAGTGGAAGGTTGGAGTTGGCGCCGGGAATAGAATCTGGGCGTGGCAACTGAGTGGAAGGTTGGAGTGGACGCTGGGAATAGAATCTGGGAGTGGCAGCTGGGAGTGGAAAGTTGGAGTGGAAGCTGGGAATAGAATCTGGGCGTGGCAGCTGAGTGGAAGGTTGAAGGGGACGCTGGGAATAGAATCTGGGAGTGGCAGCTGAGAGTGGAAGGTTGGAGTGGACGCCGGGAATAGAATCTGGGCGTGGCAACTGAGTGGAAGGTTGGAGTGGACGCTGGGAATAGAATCTGGGAGTGGCAGCTGGGAGTGGAAAGTTGGAGTGGAAGCTGGGAATAGAATCTGGGCGTGGCAGCTGAGTGGAAGGTTGAAGGGGACGCTGGGAATAGAATCTGAGAGTGGCAGCTGAGAGTGGAAAGTTGGGGTGGACGCTGGGAATAGAATCTGAGAGTGGCAGCTGAGAGTGGAAAGTTGGGGTGGACGCTGGGAATAGAATCTGGGAGTGGCAGCTGGGAGTGGAAAGTTGGAGTGGAAGCTGGGAATAGAATCTGGGCGTGGCAGCTGAGTGGAAGGTTGAAGGGGACGCTGGGAATAGAATCTGGGAGTGGCAGCTGAGAGTGGAAGGTTGGAGTGGACGCCGGGAATAGAATCTGGGCGTGGCAACTGAGTGGAAGGTTGGAGTGGACGCTGGGAATAGAATCTGGGAGTGGCAGCTGGGAGTGGAAAGTTGGAGTGGAAGCTGGGAATAGAATCTGGGCGTGGCAGCTGAGTGGAAGGTTGAAGGGGACGCTGGGAATAGAATCTGGGAGTGGCAGCTGAGAGTGGAAGGTTGGAGTGGACGCCGGGAATAGAATCTGGGCGTGGCAGCTGAGAGTGGAAGGTTGGAGTGGACGCCGGGAATAGAATCTGGGCGTGGCAACTGAGTGGAAGGTTGGAGTGGACGCTGGGAATAGAATCTGGGAGTGGCAGCTGAGAGTGGAAGGTTGGGAATCTTCATGCTTCCTTAAATTTACCACTACTATGCAGGCATGATTGAAGCTTCACCCACCACTATTACTGCAACCTTAAAATGTGCCACGACATAGGCAGGACCAGGTTGCTCGACCTCGGATTTACAATTTTCGTAAAAGTACAGTTGGTAACTGTACATTTTGGGCTGGGTTAGGGTAGCATTTGCACAGTCACAAACAGTTTGTACACAGGTTGAAAACTGCATCTTTCCATGTAAAGACATTCCAAGTTGTATCACCCAGAAAAAGGTTTCAGAAATGGCACAACTTTATTGTGTCGCATGGATAAGTGTCAAAAACACAGTGGAAAAATATCTATTACAATTTCTATAGAGTGCTACTGATCACAAACACACCTGTGCCTCAATATACACAACATATTCATATATTAGTGTGTGTGATGTTCCAAAGCTGGTCCTCAAAGTTCGGCCTAATTTGCACAAAGTTTACCAAATACACACATCTTTGCTACTTGGAGACGTTTTCCATCTTGCCAAAACGATTTTCTTTTGAGACGTATCCAGCAAAAAGTTGATTTTTTTAAAGAGTTTTTCAGCCACAGACCTACTTTTAGATTAAGGGCCTGATTTAGTGTTTGGCCGATGGGCTTATGATTCCATTATATCTAGGGCTCCAGGTTTTATGGTATTTTGTTTTACATTTCTGTCTGTACTTATCCATATTTATTTTTTGCTAGATTTATCAGTATTTATCTGTATTCATTTTATTTTTTGTGAAAAAATGTAACTGAAACTAGTATATTTCCATATTTATTTAACCGAAAAATGTACATTCTTATTTGAATGCCTGCCAGTTTACAATGATATAAGACCTGTAGAAGATGATCAGTAAACTTTTCAGGAAATATGGAATTTTTAGTATCAATCTTATGCTTATATATTGCTCTTTAAGCATCATTAATAAAATGTCTTTATTTTTTTAAACTGTTTACCTGTCAATCCGCAGAGCTATTGGCCTGACAGTCATGACTGACAGTATTTAGAATTGCTCAGAAAAGATCATGATTTCCTGTTTTTTCCACATTTAAAAATAAATACAGACCAGAAAATCAATGGCTTTCTGTCTATTTATCTATACAAATCAGTAAAAACAGAAAACAGTGAGCCTTAATTATATAGTATGGAAATTGTAATACGTCGGGTGGGACATCTGACACGTTTATGATGGAGTAACCCACCCCCCAAACTCTAAATCAGGTCCTAAGTTTGCAACCGCTCTTTGTTTTTTTTTAAGCTTCACAATCTTCATGGATTTTACAAAGATTGTAAAGTTTATTTTTTTACCAAAAGTCACAGCGCTGCAGAGGATAAAAACATGCAGTTTTCTCAGCATTTTTTGCAAACTGCCCAATTCACAAAAACATGTAGGGCCATAACACTCTGCTTATGACTGAAATTAGCTTCATTTTCTCATCCCAGCTGCCCACAAAAGGACACCTGTCAACATAAATGATTTTGCTATCCTGCAGTTTTCCAACACAACTGTGTTGAGTTTTGTTATGCTAAACCCTACACTGGTTGTGGAGAGTGGCCTGGGCAGGTGAAAGTGTAGGTTTCCTTGCAAGTTTCTGAATGCCCACAAAGATTGCATCATTGGTATTCACAAACACCCTCCAACCCTTCCCAGCCTGGCCATAGTCAAATATTTACTTTAGCAAAAAGTAGAGCCAACTCCCTTTGCAGAGTGGGAGGGGCAAAGGAACACACCGAAACCTTGTGGGGGTGCAGGAGAGGTAGTTTCTACATGAAGAAAATCTTTTCTCAGTGATCAAAAAAAGAGAAAAATATGTTCATTTGCACAATTGGGCTGCATTTCCCTAATATGGAGTTATATCTCACAAATAAGTACAGGGGCGTAGCTTGGCCAATAAGGTTGGGGGAGGGGGTGAGCTTCCCATTTGCCGACAACCAGGTTGCATATAATGTGTAAATACATTATACCAAAAGCAAAGTTCATAAAAGGGGCCTAAGGGGCAGTGGAAACGGAGAGGAATGCGGGTTGGTAGGAGCACTAAGAAAGAAAGCGCTATATTTTTTTAAATGATCAATATTTTTGAGGACTTTCAAAACAGAGAGGGAGAGAGTGTGTGTGCATTTTTGCCTGTGTATATGTAAAAACGATTGGTGAAATACGACTCACATCTCAAAATACCTGACTGAAAGCACATGTACCCAAATATTTGTCAGAAAATACAATTATCAGGGGGTGTAACACCCCAAACATTCCCCAGCCCCCGAAGCTACGCCCCTGTATAAGTATGTATTTGGGAAACAACAAATATGGCATGGTGTATACAGTAGAATTGTTGAAAAGCTACTTCTAATACTGGAAATGTTAATGAAGTTGTAGAAGTTGTGCAGGTACACCTTTGTGTAGAAATACGTCTCTATGTATACATGTATGACATTTTCTATGGACCGGAAATACGTCTCTATGTATACATGGATGAAATTTTCTATTGACATGAAATGATTCTTTATGTATACATATATCACATTTTCTATGGATTGGAACTGCGTCTCTATGTATACATTTATGACATTTTCTATGGATCGGAAATGCGTCTCTATGTATACATTAGTCGCGCCTCGCTACAACCAGAAGAGGAGGGGTGGCGTGCAGGGGGGAGGGTTAAATAACAATTAAATAAAAAAATTATAAAACCAAAAATACTTACATCCTCCGCCGCACTGCTCCCTTGTCCCTCGTAGCTGCAGGCACAGGCTCCCAGCCTGTCCTGTGACCAATCCAGACGCTGCTCAGAGCAGCGTCAGGATTGGCTGGGAGCACCCAGCCAGGGCGCTCCCAGGTAGACTGGGAGCCTGTGCAGGCTCTCTCCAGCCCGGTAACTGTGTTGCTGGGCTGGAGAGAGCCTACTGTACATGTGTGTTTGGCCGGCCAGAGACGGCCGGTCAAACACACATGTGCTCTGAGGGGAGTGCTTGTCACCCCCAATGCCCGCCCCTTTTCAAGAAAATGATAATAAACACAGTTTATTATCGTTTTCTTTCAAAGGTTTTGCAGCTGCCACTGCTGGGGGGTGGGAGTAGGGTCGGGGGAGGGGGGTGGAAGATCTGCCCCTGGTATACATGTATGACATTTTCTATGGATCGGGCTCAAGGACAGCCTAAAGCCAGATATTTAACAGGGGTCCATTATGCCAAAATATACTCTGAGTGAAGTGTCTTTGAGTGTGCTTAGAAGAGCCGGTGAAAGACGGTGCAGAGAACAGCAACCTTGCCAGAGCATCTGTGCACACATTCAACTCCAAGGCCTCACTGGACATGTGTGATGGCATTGCAGACAGGCTGTATTGCACCCAGGGCCTTTGCCATATGTAACCCCAGCTTCCCTGAAGCATGCAGCCTGCCTGCGCCTGCTTGCCCCGCGATCATTCCAGGGCGCACGTGCACTCAGTGCGGCAACTGTTCATTTTTGATACAGCACTATTCCCACCTAGTGGCGTTACCGCACTGTGTAGCGTGCAAAAGTGCATGTACTACAAACTGCACAATACACTATGTATCCAGTGATCAATCTGGTAGCGAGGAATGTCCACCGCTTAGAGGAATAACCTCCAGGCGGTAGGCATTCGTGGCTGCGGAAAGCAACAGTTTGGGGACGTGGCTACAGATTTCCACTCTGTGACAAAGGTAGTACCTCTCCTTTGCCACCTCTCGTAGAGGAGATCATGGCGACCCTGGCATAAACTGTCTAATAGCTAGATTTATCTTCTGTAGTCTTCCCTGGCCCCTCCCTAATCACTCAGAAACAAAGAGGTGGTTTTGGGGGGCTAAAGGTAAAATAAATGGTAAGCAAAGTGACTGAGTCAAACATGCGTGATGTCACTTCCAGTGTGGGAGTGCAAGATAAATTCCGCTCCGCAGGCGTAGTTGGCGGAATCTTGGCCACTCCACATTATGCTTGTTACATGGAGTTCCTGCCAAATTCCGGCAACCGCCATGTGGCAGAGTTTTCCTCACATGTGGATCACCAATGGTAAGCTGGTGAGCGCGTTCAAGAATTGGCGTCCCCTAGCGAGATTTTCAGGGGCGAGGAGGGCACTCAGTGAGATTTTCTCACAGCGGTGACCATTCGCAATGAGAAAAGTGCAGCTCGAGTAGAAAATCTACTTGAGTTACAGCAAAATCACCTCTAGCAGCAGCGCCCTCTGGAGCGCCTCATGGTGCTTTTTGTGCTGATTTTTCAACACGGAGCCAGCTCCCGGGACAAACTCAGCAGGAGCAGCGCAATGTGACGATTTCCGCCCATTTGCAAAACTCCGCAAAATCTTGCAAGATTTCCATGTACCTCAGCAGAATCCCACTGAGGAAACTCCACTAATTCCACCCATCCCTATATCTGGTGCTCTTTGAATTTTGGTAAATTCTCATCCATCGCTCCATTTCAATGAAAGGCATTAAACAGTATGTCCTTGTGCGGCAAGCCTGCTCGCACTGGGACGCAGCAAGAAGGAAGAGCAGTGTATCTAACCCACCCCCACACACTGCACAGAGGCATGTAGTAGGGGGGATCTTTCTCTGTGCCTGACGTGCACCTACCTAGGTTTTGTGCAACTTTAGTGATCGCGTGCTGGTGTAAATGGGTGAGGGTGGGAGGCGGTGGAGGGCACAGAGGGTGTTGTGGGACGTGTAGGGATCGGAAGGGGAGAAGGTTGCCTAGTTGAGAGAGTATCACAGGCTTAGGGAGGGACAATGTCAAAGAAGTTGTCCCCACATTTGAGCCCTTTCCCAAAGTGGTTTTATCAACCTGATATTCTGCTTGTCCTTGCACCCAGGAACTCCAGATGTGGTTACACTCGCGCACTCAAGTGAGCCAATTTCGAATTCACTCAACTCATTCTTGGGCCCTCAGTGAACCTGGAGGTTGAACAGTGCCTAGAGGCCTGGTAGAAAACTTCGAGGGATGGCTGCATCAATACAGAGAGGTTTCAAAGTTTAGTTCCATTCTATTCACAGGCTTCACCCAAAGTTGGTGCATTTTGGCCATTGCTTTTCCAGACTTTCTCTTTGGAATCACACAGTCCTGCACCCCTACTCACACTTCTTCTCATGCCCTGTTTCACTGTCATCTTTATTACCCAAGAGAGGTTTTCACCAGGTCTCTTTACCTTCACATGAAGCATTTATAGGCTGGTTTATTTTGGAATACCCATTATCAGAAGAAGCTACTGACGTTTTCCATATAATTTTTTTGACTGCACATTTTTTGAGCTGATCAAACGAAAAACAACAAAATGCCTACATAAAAGTATATAATAATAAAAAAAATAATACCTTCAAATTAACCACAACAATAAAACAATAACATTAAAGGATTAGACATTAATCTCTGTCTTGCCAATCAAGCCTAGGTAGGCACCCATACAGGAATCTTTACATGTGTCCCACACTACTTGTGGTGATTTAAAAAAAAACTACAGTCCTAGTGTGGTCTTTACTGACCCTGTGTTTTAGTACTCGGTGGCTGCACATAGTTTAATCATGTCAGTTTTACAGATCTCATGAGGCAGCGAATGCTCGTGCCCAGTAGGCAAATGAAGGGCTGCTGAGTGCAAGGCCCATTGGCATCCCAACCCTTGTGCCCAGAGTCTGCTGGGCATAGCCAGCAGCCTGGCTTTATGGACATGGGCTCTGATTGCAGAGTCTGGCCGAGGGGGAGGTCCTGTGGCAAAAGATCGCTTGCCACTTGTGATGCCCGTGCCCAGCCGCTGTTGAGGTGGAGCTACGCGACCTAACCAAAGCCCAGGGTCTGCACCCAAAGGGTGGTGGCAAGCAGGACCAGAGCTACTTCAGTGATGTCATAGGGTGTGAATTGTGATTAGAGCTGTCACCAGTGAGCTCATGGATGGCGTCATTTGTGTGTCATGTCTGAGGTTTTTGTATTGTAAACATTACACCTTCTCATGGTGCCTATTAACATTTGTGTCTTGCACAGGCCCAGGGAATGACTAGACTTTGTCTTGCAAAGACCCACTGTCTGGCTAGACTGTGTCTTGCACAGGGCCAGGGTCTGGCTAGACTGTGTCTTGCACAGGGCCAGGGTCTGGCTAGACTGTGTCTTGCAAAGGCCCAGGGTCTGGCTAGACTGTGTCTTGCACAGGGCCAGGGTATGGCTGGACTGTGTCTTGCACAGACTGACTAGACTGTGTCTTGCACAGGGCCAGGGTCTGACTAGACTGTGTCTTGCACAGGGCCAGGGTCTGCCTAGACTGTGTCTTGCACAGGCCCAGGGTCGGGCTAGGCTATGTCTTGCACAGGCCCAGGGTCTGGCTGGACTGTGTCTTGCAAAGGCCCAGGGTCTGGCTAGACTGTGACTTGCACAGGGCCAGGGTCTGACTAGACTGTGTCTTGCACAGGCCCAGGGAATGACTAGACTTTGTCTTGCACAGGGCCAGGGTCTGACTAGACTTTGTCTTGCAAAGACCCACTGTCTGGCTAGACTGTGTCTTGCACAGGCCCAGGGTCTGGCTAGACTGTGTCTTGCACAGGGCCAGGGTCTGGCTAGACTGTGTCTTGCAAAGGCCCAGGGTCTGGCTAGACTGTGTCTTGCACAGGGCCAGGGTATGGCTGGACTGTGTCTTGCACAGACTGACTAGACTGTGTCTTGCACAGGGCCAGGGTCTGACTAGACCGTGTCTTGCACAGGGCCAGGGTCTGCCTAGACTGTGTCTTGCACAGGCCCAGGGTCGGGCTAGGCTATGTCTTGCACAGGCCCAGGGTCTGGCTGGACTGTGTCTTGCAAAGGCCCAGGGTCTGGCTAGACTGTGACTTGCACAGGGCCAGGGTCTGACTAGACTGTGTCTTGCACAGGCCCAGGGAATGACTAGACTTTGTCTTGCACAGGGCCAGGGTCTGGCTAGACTGTGTCTTGCACAGGCCCAGGGTCGGGCTAGACTGTGTCTTGCACAGGGCCAGGGTCGGGCTAGACTGTGTCTTGCACAGGGCCAGGGTCTGGCTAGACTGTGTCTTGCAAAGGCCCAGGGTCTGGCTAGACTGTGTCTTGCACAGGGCCAGGGTATGGCTGGACTGTGTCTTGCACAGACTGACTAGACTGTGTCTTGCACAGGGCCAGGGTCTGACTAGACTGTGTCTTGCACAGGGCCAGGGTCTGCCTAGACTGTGTCTTGCACAGGCCCAGGGTCGGGCTAGGCTATGTCTTGCACAGGCCCAGGGTCTGGCTGGACTGTGTCTTGCAAAGGCCCAGGGTCTGGCTAGACTGTGACTTGCACAGGGCCAGGGTCTGACTAGACTGTGTCTTTCACAGGCCCAGGGAATGACTAGACTTTGTCTTGCACAGGGCCAGGGTCTGGCTAGACTGTGTCTTGCACAGGTCCAGGGTCGGGCTAGACTGTGACTTGCACAGGCCCAGGGTCTGGCTAGACTGTGTCTTGCACAGGCCCAAGGTCTGTCTAGACTGTGTCTTGCACAGGCCCAGGGTCTGGCTAGGCTGTGTCTTGCACAGGCCCAGGGTCTGGCTAGGCTGTGTCTTGCACAGGGCCAGGGTCTGCTTAGACTATGTCTTGCACAGGGCCAGGGTCTAGCTAGGCTGTGTCTTGCACAGGGTCAGGGTCTGCCTAGACTGTGTCTTGCACAGGGTCTAGCTAGGCTGTGTCTTGCACAGGGCCAGGGTCTGCCTAGACTGTGTCTTGCACAGGACCAGGGTCTGCCTAGACTGTGTCTTGCACAGGGCCAGGGTCTGGCTAGGCTGTGTCTTGCACAGGGCCAGGGTCTGGCTAGGATGTGTCTTGCACAGGACCAGGGTCTGCCTAGACTGTGTCTTGCACAGGACCAGGGTCTGGCTAGACTGTGTCTTGCACAGGCCCAGGGTCTGGCTAGACTGTGTCTTGCACAGGCCCAGGGTCTGGCTAGACTGTGTCTTGCACAGGCCCAGGGTCGAGCTAGACTGTGTCTTGCACAGGCCCAGGGTCTGGCTAGACTGTGTCTTGCACAAGGCCAGGGTCTGCCTAGACTGTGTCTTGCACAGGGCCAGTGTCTGACTAGACGGTGTCTTGCACAGGGCCAGGGTCTGGCTAGACTGTGTCTTGCACAGGGCCAGTGTCTGGCTAGACTGTGTCTTGCACAGGGCCAGGGTCTGCCTAGACTGTGTCTTGCACAGGCCAGGGTCTGCCTAGACTGTGTCTTGCACAGGGCCAGGGTCCTGGTGTGTTTCAGCAGGTGAGCCAGAATTATAATAATTGTTCCTGGTTCCGCAGCTGATTAGGCCACCAGATCCCATGTGACCTGCTAGCAAGGCACGTTGACACAACAGGATGTGATGTAAGATAAAGACGAGCGCGGGAACGCCCACTTCTAAAGAAATGAAGCATCACCTGTTATGCTTGTTAAAGAACAGTTTGGCGAATGATGCCCAGAAAGAGACGTGGCCAGTGTGTCTGCTGTCCCCTTCCATCACCCCTGTCTCCAGGAGAGAGAATACTGGGCATTAAGACACATCTCTTGTTTTTGATGCCCTGAAATGTTCTTTTTGTGTCGAGCTAATTCATCTTCTGCTGTTTACCTTTCAGTGCACACAAGCTCCAGCGTCGAAGGCTATTCTCTGCTGCAGGCATTCACTTCTGCCTGTTTCACAGTCTCGGTTCACAAAGGGATTTGTTCTTTTATAGCAACAGTCACTGCCCAACAGAAAAACCCCACAGCCACCCCACGCTTTGAAGGTACAGCCTGCGATGAAACTGATCTTTCCGCTGCTGCCATCCAATGAGTGGTCTTCTAGGGGGTTATCTCTCCTTCATAGGTCGATCCTACAGACAGCACAAAATACCTATTGTCAGCTTACCTAGAACTTACAGTGGGATGAACGCCTGCCCTTTGCTTACTGTCACTTTCAGTTACTTGTTTTTTTTTATGGCTTGTCTTGTCCATCCTGTATTAGTCTTGCCCTTGAAGCATGTCGTCTTTACTCGTCTCCTTCCACAGCTCACTTTTATGAAACTACTTTTTCATTAGTGGCGAGCGTGCTCAAGCGCTCTGGACCATGTTGTTATTTCTCTGTGGGCTTCTAACCACGCCCATGTCATGCCCGTCTCTTTCATTAGTCCGTGGGCTTGCCTATAAAAAAATCGATTGATTCCATTTGTGAAAGACATGCATATGTCATGATTTTTCCGGTGTTTAGCTCTCCTCGAGCGCAGCTGGCAACTACTGAAAACATACGAGGCTCTGTGTTTTCAGCTGGTTTCTGGACTACTTTATCTTTTCATTTCCTGTGCAGCACAATCTCGCTGGGCAAAAGTCAATCGCTTTGTATGACATCGACCCTGTTACATGGATAATTGCACTTTTGCTGGTTACATGGATAATTGCACTTTTGCTGGTTACATGGATAATTGTACTTTTGCCGATAAGTTTCACTGCGAGCAAACTTCTGGTTCCTTTTCTGTCTCCTTCCCGCTCATGGCGACCTTCGGCTCACATATGTGAAACTGTTTTACTTTTCATTATTAGTATATGTGGCAAGAACAGTCTGGTTTGGAGTTTACAACTCTAATAGCTCTAATGCGAGTAAACGCAAGAACCATTGCATTGCAAATGCTTGTTTTTTCTTATGCATTCTATGAGATTGTATGTATTTCCAGTGCTTAATTTGAAAAAGAATAGGTGCCAGTACCTGAAACTCTGCTTAAAAGCATGTGGCCGATGCTATGAAAAAATGGTGAGCCAAATACCAAGACTGGTAGTCTTAAATCCATGTCACGCCTCTTTGCTCCAATACCGGATAATCCCAGACTCCTATTTTACTCTATCTTACTCTTGCATATACCTACTTTCTCATTTTCTGATTGGTTTTCTGTCTTTTTCACTCTCCACTTTCCGATGCGGAAAAATATGTGTAAGTCACCAAAAATAAGCGCCGTGGCCCCCCATCGGCAACCACTGGCTCAAGTTAAGCACTGGCTGTCTCCCTCATCTCTTCTCTCCCCCTGCCAGGCTGGTCCCTCTCGTCATGTACTTCTGTCTGTGGGTAAGTGGAACTTGCAATATTCAGCAGAGTTCCACTAACGGGTGGAAATAGGCACCGTGTGCTGTGATTTACGCCGGGAAGGCATTCTGCGCTGAAAAAATAGCTCGAATGGCACCAAGCGGGGTGCCAGAGGCGCAGCTACTCAAGTTGATTTTGCTGCAGTGTCGAGTAGATTTTTGATGTGAGCGCCAGCCCAAAGACCGTGAATGGTCGTGACCGCGCTCATTAAAAAATCTTGCCAGATGTCCCCCTAGTGACTGGAAATCATTGTAAAGGGCACTAAATCTCACTTTCTCTCGTCAGCTTATCGTTCTGGAACCTCCCATGAGAAAAAAATTCCACTGCGCGGGGAGGAATTTTGTCAGAACTCCACTTTACTAGAGTAATATGGAGTCACCAAAATTCAGCTAATTCCACCAGCAGAACGGCATATTTCACCCACCCCTACTTCTATCTTCCCATGGTCAGTGTTGCTCTTTCACGCCAAAATGAGGAGTCAGAGGCAAGGTGAAGTAAGTACTTTTTTATTGAGCCTGAAAGTACAACGATATAGCAACCACTGGCACCTCACCATAACTGTCAATCTTACAACGCCGCCTGGATGGAACACGCCAGAACTCCATGCACACCGTATTCCACCCCTTTAACATTAACAAAATCTATGCAAAGAAAAACTATTATCAGCTACAAACCACTCAGTTAAAAAAACAATGATAAAATAAGAATTAAAAACTTAATACATAAAGGATGAATTACTAAGTATAGGAAATTCAGTCAGTGATATGATCTTTAAAGCAATCTGGTAAAAGCTTAGAAAATAACGAACAAGTGGGACATGAAGTCCCCACCTTCTCCCCATCATCATGCCATTCCATGCAGTTCTGCACCAGTTCCACTCCATCATTGGGGAGTGCAACCACCCTGTCCGGTTCCATACATGTCCACCACTCATGGGCACAGCATGAAACAATGCTTGGACCACACATACTGCAAGAGAGTATTTCAACATGCCTTAACAACATGGCCAGGTTTCTTTATTTGCACCCAGGATAGTTCTCTCAAGCACATCTTCCTCTTACAACTTTTTTGTTTTGTTTGCCAGCTTGAACCTTTACTCTGACATCTACAACTTTGCCCAACCAAGGGGCATCAACAATTTGGTGACCCATCCAATCCCTATTCAGTTTAGGATATGCCCTTCAATAAAACAAAAGGTAGTCCTATTTGGTGTCATTCGCATTACCCATAGCATTTTGTCAACAGAATTCTTCCTATTCAGTTTATTGATTAATGCTAATTAAAGCTGGTGCTTCAGTTGGCAGTTGAATCATTCAACCAGACAATCATTCCTAGGATGGTATAATGAGGTGCACATTTAATTAATGCCATACTCGCTGACAAATCTCACGATCTCTTCAGAAACAAATTGCGTGCCATTATCAGCCATAATCTTGTTGGGATAACCGTCTCTACTGAACACTATCTGTACGAATTTTTCTAGGGTATGACTTTCAGTATTTTGCACAAATGCCATCTATGGCAACATGTAATCCCACAACACCAACGCATATTTAGAAACTTCTCGTTAGATTTTCATATGACCAGAAATATCTAATGCCACTGTGCCATGTCAGTCTCCAGCAGAACTGCCAGGGATGGTTTAGTAATTTGGGCCTTGTCACTTATAATAGAACACTCACAGTCACATAGGAAGGATTCATCGCTTTTTTCAACCCCGAGCCACCAAAAGTCCTTACTGACTCTGTGTTTCATGGCTCGACTTCCCAAGTGCCCTTTGTGGGCCAATTTAAGAACCATCTTCCTTCAGTCCAACATAGCAGTCTTTTCACACATATCAACTCAAAAGCAACACACACATAAGGGACAAATACTGAGCTCACACTCTTCACATTTGGCCATTCACTTTCCTCCCAAACTGTGACTTGAGATAGAATGGTGACCCGCTCAACGTCATCTTTCCATTCTTGTTCCGAAATGGCTCGATCTGGCAGCGCCAGAATCTATCTCGCCACATATACCACAATCTCTTCATCAGTGAGATCATCACCACCATTGGCTTGTATTCCACATGGTAATTAAACTCTTACACATTATGCTGCCACTTACCTACTCTGATTGTAGCTCTTCCTCCACCGTTTGTGCTGAACAAATCTACAAGTGTGTTTTATTCATGGGTAAAACAATTAGGATACCCCACACAAACAGTCTAAACTGTTTATCTGCCCACCACAATGCCCCTGCTTCTTTCCCATTGGTGGAATAAGTCAACTCAGACCCCCATAATGCTCTAGAAGCAAACACAATTACATTCTTCCTCTGTCATTCCTTTTTCTGCTACCATGCTGCCCTAGGACACTATTGCTGGCATCAGTGACAATAATATCAGAATCACAAGGGTTGAATGGTTTTAATAGGAGAGCATCTACAATTCCTGATTTAATTTCCTCTGCAGCTCACTGGCAGTTCTCACTCCGAACGTAAGCACTTAATTTTTTTCAGAACATTTCTCAGAGGAGCTGTCTTCTGGGTGAAATGAGGAACACATTTAAAATAGTATTTTATCAGACCCAAGTAAGATTTCAACTATTCCTTATTTTCTGGAGATGGATTCTCTATGATGCCTTCCAAAAATTTCATTTGGACACACTCATTCACCCTTCGTATTTTACGTTGAAAAATTGAGATTTGGATAACCTGATCAAGATGATTAGGATGCAAAATTAAGTCAAATTCACTTTGATCATCCCATCCCATCAAATTAGATCCATACTTGGCTACATAAATTACAGACGTTGTAGTCCTTTTCTCAAATTCAATTTGTGCTTTGAATTTGCCCTCAACCTTGCAGACTGACTCTGTTACATGGATAGTTGCACTTTTGCTGATACGTTTGACTGTGAGCGAACTTCTTTTTCCTTTTGTGTCTCTCCTTCACGCTCATTGCGGGCGTGGCTATTTGAATCGGCTCGCTTATGTCAACTGTTTTACTTTTCATTTTCAATTTAAGTGGCAAGAAAAGTCCAATTAGTAACTTACAATGCAAATAGCTCTAACTAGCAAATGCAAGACCCATTACATTGCAAATGCTTCTTATTAGTCTATTGTGAACAGGCCAGACCACCATCTACTCTGTAATAGGCTCAGCGGGAACGGGTTGTGGAATCACAGGACAGCCCAGGGTTACTTAACTGAAACTGTGACAAATGGAGCATTTGACCTCTAATGTCCCATGGCTTGCCCTTCTGTTGGATCTAGAACTGAGCTCCAAGTACAGCTTTTCAACGCTTGACTCTCTCAGGGTACAGAAGCAGAGCAGTGCAATCTTTCTCTAGGAGGTGGAATGAAGTAGGGACTCTGAACTCAATAGAGCACACAATAGCATAAAACAGTTACTCACCCATTGCCAGTCAGTGTTTGTACTTAAACGACCACTAAATACAATGCATGAAATATGGATGGTAAAACAAATTTATGCAAGTGTAGGATGGTACAAGGTGCACTCAGTATATGGATAATGGGGAATAACAAGGGACCTTTGTACCCTCGCAGGCAGTCCGCTGGTCCACCAGGGGGTGGAGTTCCTTTCTTCCGTCACCCTTGCAGGGACCCTCTGCCCTATGTAGACATCCTCCTGTGCCAGGCGGGGATCTGTGTGCAGCGCACTTTATATTTGCTGAGTTGTGCCATGTTTAAACAATGGCAACCATTTCTGTTCCCAAAGTGGGAGTTTCTTTTTTATCTCAACAAAATAATAAATGGTCCTGATGTGCATGAGTTTTTTCCATGAACATCTGGCTATTCTCCATTCTTTACTGCCCGCGCCCACCAAGACTCACGTGGGGGACGTGGGCAGGGAAAGTTAGTGATGGTTGTCTCTGTCCATGGGTGGGACAACACCCCTCTGTCCTGGCACACCCTTGGCAGATTGGCTGCCAAGATAGAGGTTTGGAGCCAATAGAGGATGCCCTGGCCCTAAATAGAGCAGTGGGGCTACACATTTAGAGCTGCAGGAAAACTTCCAATTTAGGGTCTTGCTAGAGTGACCAGGAGCCAAGGATTCGCCTGGACAGTCCCGGTTTTCACCAGCTATCACGGCAGATTTCGGGTAATTTAGCTCGTGTCCCGGTTTTTAAAGAGGGTCGAAAATGGTTGAGAATGCCTTGTTAAGTTTTCCAAAGCAGGGATAGGTAGCAGCTGTCATAAGAAAGTAAATTTATTAACAAGCATAATACTGGCTCTAAGAATTCCACTTTATTTATGTTCTTAGTGCCTCCTGTGATTCTATGCTGATGAGCGCTGTCATGTGCGCTCAGTTGAAGTAAAATATATAGACCTTCTATTTTTGTCAAACGTCCCGGTTTTTGGCTTTACAATTCTGGTCACCCTCGGTCTTGCTCTCATTCTACAAAACTCTAAATGAGGCCCACAGTTTCCATTGCATTTATGATGCAGTTTCGTAAAATATCGGGGTCTCTGGTGCAGGAACCCAGCCAGAACCAGCCGTAGGCGGCTCCTAGGTTCCTGGAGGCAAAGTTACATTTTTGTGAAATCATTCCAACATACAACAAGATGCCCCACTGGTTTGTGGGATCAGCTTAACTTTTACTTTATCAGGGCTAAAAACGTACCTGTCAGAAGGGAAGCAGGCCACATTATCCGTAGAGGGCCCTGTGCTCACGCTGAAACCTTTTTGCAGGCTGTAGAGCAAGCCTTATTTATTTATGGCAGCTAATATATTTAGTACCACGGGAAGATGCCACATGCTGGGCCTGTGTTGTTACGAGCGCAAAGCGCTCCGTTCCGTCTTGTTATCTCTCTTTGGGCTTCAAACCACGCCCATGTCATGTCAGTGTCTTTCCTCGGTTCGTGGGCTTGCCTTTTAAAATCTGCTTGCTTTTATTAGTGAAAGGCATGCATACACCGTGCATTTTCCGGTGTTTAGCCCTCCTCGAGCGCAGCGAGCAAGTACTGAAAACATACGAGGCTCGCTGTTTTCTGTCCGGTTTGTGGACTACTTTTTCTCTTTTTTTGCTGCGCGGTCTCGCGTGGCAGAAGTCGAGCGCTTTGCATGACATCGACCCTGTTACATAGTTAATTGCACTTTTGTCAGTTAAGTAGATAATTGCACTTTTGGCGATAGGTTTCACTGCGAGTGAACTGTTATTTCCGTTTGTGTGTCTGCTTTGCACTGATGGAGGCCGTCAGCTCGCTTATGTGAAACTTTTACTTTTCAGTTTATATGGCAAGAAAAGTCCAGTTAGTTACGCGAAACTGTCTTATTTTCATTTTCAATTTATGTGGCAAGAAAAGTCCGGTTAGGAGTTTACAATGCTAATTGCTCGAACTCAAGCAAACGCGAGACTGTTTGCATTGCAAATGCTTGTTTGATCTTTCTCAGAAGAACACTTTGTTTTAAACTTTGAACCATGTCCTCGTCCTATTGGGCCCTGCTTCAGGTCCTTGTCCCATTTCTGCCAAAGGGACAACAGCAATGCTGCGATGTAAACCTGTTCGGAGATAATAAGAAGAACTGCATGTGGCTTTTAATTTACTGTTGTCCCCGTAAGGACTTAGCTGCACCAATGCCTTTAATATGGACCGTACACTTGGAGAATTGCTTGATGCTTTCCCTGGTCTGGTCTGATTTTCCGAGGACAGCCATGTGCTGCTTCAGCTAATGTGCATGCATGGAAATGAGCGATGGGCAGTGGCTGCCCCAGCCCCATCCCCAGTGGCTGCCAGCAATGACTTCCTGCAGTCGAATACGCATGTGCATGCACCGCGACACCTTGCGGGAAGCTTCACTACATCAGCTCCTGTAGAGGGTTTCTCACCTTTGTATCTTTCGTGGGGGGCGTGTAGGCCTGAGGAAGACCCATACAGCCCATCCATGCTCACAGGGTGATTTTGCAAATGGGTGATATGAAACGACTGTGTGAGGGTGTGATTATCTTCGTGCCAGGTGGACACAGGGGCTTCTTCACATCTGCCACTCGCTGGGGACCAGACAGGGGAAATGATATTAGTAAACTTTGCTGCTGGGGGAAACACCTCGGGCGGCCAGGGGTACGAGGAGAGCACCGCTAGGCTTTGTAGAGCATATCCCTCCCTGGGCTGCAGGGTGCCAATGTCTATTCTTTTCTGCAAAGTCCTCACGGGCCTCCTTGTCTAGGCAGCTCATTCTCTGCTTGTTCCCTTCATCAGCTGTGAGAAGACTGTTTCTCCCATGAGCATGCAGGAAATCCAGGTTACAGTTCATGACCCTGTTAAAGGGTAGTGGTCCATCAAGACCCCCAACTTTGTACATTAAAAACCCTTCTAGGCCTTCACTAGATTGGAGCCTCTGCACTGCTCCATGAAACGTCCTGACACCCTGACTTGATTTCACTCTTCGGTATTGATCCTAATTAGGCAGGCGTAGATGTGCATCTCGTAGCCTTGTTCTCTTTTGGGGATGGCTTGGCTGGTATTGTCATTTTTAAATAATGTTTGGATGTACAGTAAAGAAACTTTATCTGAACTGTGGATTGGCGGTGCATGCTTTGTGAATCTG
This sequence comes from Pleurodeles waltl, assembly GCF_031143425.1. NCBI lineage: Eukaryota > Metazoa > Chordata > Amphibia > Caudata > Salamandridae > Pleurodeles > Pleurodeles waltl. The sequence continues at coordinate 1,156,196,099 of NC_090448.1, forward strand.
TGTCTAAATGTTTCATGAAGCCCCTCTCCTGAAGGACTTTCAATTGAATAGTGTTATAGTTGGTGAAACTGTATTGACTGGAGTTGCAGGACTTATATTGACAAGGGTTGAAGCTTAAGAATGTGACCCAATTGGGAATAGCGTGCCTGGAGTGTCTGTAATAGATGGGGCATTGAGTGCCTCCTCTAAAATTATTATTGTGTTCTCTTTTGGGGTTGGTCTGGTTCCAGGGGAGTGGACCACTTTCACACAAGCTGCTCTGCCATATTTGCTTGATCTATAGATTTAGCCGGAAAGGGGTTGGAGCTGGGGGGTCCCTGCTACAGGCCGTAAAACAGCTGTACAAGTGGTACTCTTACCTACGTGCCTACCACACCAAATTGTCTGTATCACATGGGGGGCACTTTAAAGGCGCTTCTGCCCTCCAGCTCCATTCTGATGAGTATGGAATCAAAGGACCTAGGTATGTCCATCCCTGCCTGGCAGGCTCACCCTCAACCTCCATCTTGTCAGTGAAATACGCCCAGGAGTTCCAAAATGGATTGCACGCATTTAGCAACACATAATACCCCCAGCCCTGTCTGCGTCACACATTCAGAACAAATATACCTATACCATCAGGGTCCCATATTGACAATCAATCAATCAATCAGGATTTATAAAGCACAACAAATCCACTGTGATGGTCTCAAGGCACTGGAGTTGGTAGCTGCTTCACGGTGCTGTGTTCTTTCGAGCAGCCAGATCTTGAGTCTTTTTCTGGATTCCCGGAGCGATGCGGCGTTCCTAAGGTGCCGGAGAAGGTCGTGCCGGTCTTTGGCTGCCAGGTGAGAGAAGGAGCGACTTCTGCTGTTGGATCGACCGATCCGGGGGGTGTCTGCGATGAAGAGGGAGGCGGATTGCAGATGTCTGGTCAGTCGGCAGGTCACAGTGCAGAACTTGCTGAAAGGAAGAAACCGCTAGACCTCCCTCTAGGGCAGAGGTCTTCAAACTGGGGGGCGGGCCCCCCTTGGGGGGCCTCAAGAGATCCTAGGGGTGCGCCAGACTCGGGCCAAAAGCAACATTACACAGATAACAGGCCTCTGTTTTAAGCAGAAGCATGTTATTGTATTTTTTTTAAAGGTAACAGTGCTGACCTGCAATGTTTAAATAGGTCTAGAAAGTTTGAATACCACTGCTCTAGGGCAACAGGTCACAAAAGGGTGCCTCCTCCTATTATAATCCATTTCTGCCACCTCTGCCAGCTGTTCCCAACTTGGAAAAGTGAGGATGATTTTGTGTCCCTAGAGGCCTCAGAGCCCTCAGTGCACACATGATTGAAGGTTGTGTTGAGATTAAAAATAAAAAATCTACAGCTAAATTCTGCAATGGGAACTCGTGTCAGGGGTGCACACTGTGCTGAGCAATGCAGAGGGGGTTAACAGGCTGAATGCATAAGGGTTCAATAAAAGAACACCTCTCTCTGCCATGATTCTGGGCAAGGGTTAAGAGCAGCATGATTGGCCAGTCTGTGTCCCACACTGGGCATCACCTGTCTGTCACACCCCTCTCACTGCAGCACTCCTCAAGGCGCAAAACACATGGAAAATTACCTTTTGCAAGAGCTCAGCAGGTGAATGCATCTTTTGACTGGAGCTCAAAAATCATTGCACTACCACTCACTTAAAAAATGCTTTGGTTTAAAAATGCTGTCTAAAAATACATCGCATAATGACAAGATCTCTGACAAGAAGGCGGGTGAAATAGAGCGCTTCTTCTGCAGAGTTATGCAATATAGCTTGAAGAGGAACATTATGCTTATGTGTAAGTTATTATGCACCCCCCACTCCACCAGTGAACAGTCTACCAACTCTGGTAGACATCTGCCCACACGTGGTGGATATTCCACCCACCATCTATAGAGTGCCACTGACATCAGAGCTCTTTAAATACAGTGGACTGTGTGTCCACCAGTTTGTGGCAGATGTCTGCATCCAGTCAACTATAAGTAAAGTCCAAAGTGTTTTTGAAAGACCACCTTGGCCTCTAGTGCATGGGGTGAAATGAGGGCTACATTTCAGAGACCCACAAATTTCCATCCTATCATCCCATTCTGCAAATTTTCCTACTTCTGGCCTTAGACTTAGTTGATTTTTGGAGGTTCTTGGTGACTTTTACTTTGTTAGTCCCAACCATGCTTTTTTCTTTTTCATACACACTGTTGGGTTCTTTAGGGCTTCCTAGAATGAGCTTTACGTGCCTACCAGAGTTCAAGCATTCATAGAACAGCACCTGTTAGAAAGCAGTATAGAGAGGGACTAGGCATTCCCTCCTTTTATTATGTTTTATTGAGCACTTTGCTGAGGTTCGAGTGTCTAAGCCACATCCCCTCCCCGAGTAGTGCTTGAACTTGCCTGCCTCGCTACAGTAAGGATCAGTTGCCACTCATTTTGGGTTCAATAGTATAGTGGCCCTCAGTCCTTAGACTATGACCCTTGGTTGATCATCTTCTTATAAGACATTTGATTGGGCAGAAGTTGTGTTAGTCCACCTATGTAGTAGTTCCACTATTCTCAAATAAGAGAGACATTGTTAATGAAGAGCCCATGTTGGCCACTATGTGCTGGGTTTTGTATTATGTAACCCTGTGTTGTCTCCAGCCTTTTCTGTAATAAGAGCTACTTATGTTCAATGAAAACCCCTTAGACCTAATTTTATTAATGTAATTATTGCCACATCCCAAAAAGATTGCATTAGTAGCCACTGTATGCAAGATTACCAGCAATGGTCACCTAAGTACCGGGCTGCCAGCAGCAATCACTTCAGTGCATAGGGCAGGGCTGCCAGAAGCAACGTAAAAAAAGCTACGTAATTTTGTAATGCCTTCACATGGGTAATACGTAGCAGCCATAGTTGCAATTCTTCAAGCATCAATATAATGATATTGGTAAAAATAAGTGCCACATGGTTTATCACTTACATATCAATTTCAAATATATTTTGCAAATTCAACTATCTCTCTCCAAACATCAGCATACGAGGTCTGAAAATAAATACATTTTCATTTGAGATACACACTTTTCAGTTTTGTTATTCATTTTTTATTTCAAACAAGCCAAAGCTTCAAATTTAATAGACTGGACCGCAGCTGGGGGAGCTAGTTAGAGGTAGCTGGAGAGTTACCAGTAGCTCATCTGTTATTTGTTGGAGAAGCATTGTGTAACCCCGTAACAAGTACAGTAGGAAGTAAATTTACACGGTGAAAGCTCTGAAAAATAAAATTGAAAGGGGGTTTACATGGGAACTCTCCGACAAAGGCAGTAGAGGGGGGTTATTACATTTGAACACTGACCAATAGATTAGGAAGAGGTTTTACCTTGTGAACTCTATATCAAATACAAAATGAAGGATCTTTACTTTAACTCTGAGAAGCATGCTTACACAGATCCGGAGGAACTACCTGAGAATTCTGCAAGATTAAGCTGAATTTCCACAAGAAGAGTAATTCTGCATTTAGAGCTATTTCGTAGTACGACAATGTCCCCTTGCATCCAAAAGGGACGCAAGGATTTATTTTGAGGTAAGAAATAGTGCTAAATGCAACAGAAGACAATTAGCAAACATGGAAAAACAGACTGTCAAAGCTCACAACTAGAGAAAGAGCACCCCTAACAATGCTCACACATCCCTCATGGGCTGGAGCCATACACTACCAGATGCACTATCACCCCACTCGCACCCAATTGGTGTTGCCATAACAACAGGAATCTCAACCCCATCACAAAGTATCGGTCTCACACCACCAACTGCACTGTCACACCCATCAGGGACTAGAAGCAAAAGCCAACAGGTCTAGTTATTGATTGATGCCTCATCACTGATTGCTGAATTTGTGTTTGTTATTTTGGATGGACAAGTACAAGAATGAGTACCTACTCTCCTGTACCAGGTTTAGTTGGTGGTATCCTGCATCAAGGTTGAGCTTTGAGAACAACTTGGAGCCTTTCAGGCCGGTGATGATGTCATCGATGGTGGGCGTAATGTGCCTCTCCCTTTTGATGGCTCTGTTTGGGAGGCGCATGTTGATACACAGCCAAATCTTTCTGGGTTGTTTGGGTTTCTCTGCTATTACCATGGGTGATACCCACGGGGTGGGTCCAGACAATCTTTTGATCACTCCTTGGGTTTTGAGCTTGGTCAGCTCCTGTTCTACTAGCAGGCGGAGATGGAATGGGATCCGTCTATGCTGAAGGGCAACAGGTGTAACAGCCTTGTTGATGTGTAGCTGGATTGGTGGCGCTTTTAGGCATCCTAGGCCAGTGAACAGCTCAGGGAATTGTCCTAGCTGCTCACCCACTTGGAATGATCGTATGCTTCTGGCAAAGGATACCAAGCTCAGTTCCTCTGTTGAGTGGCTGCCAAGGAGGTTGTCTGCTTCTTTGCTGACTACGTGGAATATGGTGCATATTTCTCTGTTGTTCGATCTGACGTTCCCAATCATACACCCCTTGAGCAGCAGCGGTAGTAGTGTGTTGCTCCTGAAGGTGAAAATTCTGGTGGTTGACGGTTTTAATACTCGGCGGGGCTGAAGGCGCATGTCTTGTTGCAGGCCCATTACGTTCACACATGCTCCTGTGTCTATTAGGGCTTTCACTAGGGATCCAACTACCTCAATTATGCACGTCAGATGGGGCCTCCGGTGCCTCTTCAAGTCATTTGTGACTGATATCAGGACCACCTCTTCCCTTTCAGGAGATGAATCGTCTGCAGCATCCTGTGTGGTCCGATAGCGTGCAGAATGTGGTTTTGGATCTTCTAGCGACAGTTGTTTAATGGTTCTCAGGGTGGCACTCCTTCCTCTCATGCACTGCTCCTGCAAACTGATGCAAAATGATTTAATTTCCCACAGAAGGAGCATGGCTTTCTTTGGGCTGGACACTCCTTTGGGTGGTGTTCGTTTCTCCCACAGTAGTCGCATCTGCCCCTTTGTTTGGTCGGGCTGGCTGCTTTGAACCTTCTCCTTGGCTGGTGCTCTAGTACTGCATCTGCACATTCCACTTTTATTATTGGGGTTCTCTAGGGGGCTCGTGTTGGGGCTAAGTCCCTTTTGGCTGCTCAGGCTGCTGAGAGGTCGTGCGATCATGCCATGATTAGTATGTCATCCAGGCTGATGTTGGGTTGCCCCAGGATCAGGCCCCTTAGTGTCTTGTTCCTGCACCCTTGGATAATTTGGGCCCAGATCTCTTTCGGTTGATCACCCTCAGTCCATTGCAAGCTCTTTGAGCCGGGCGTAGAATTGGTCCATGGACTCTCCTTTTCTCTGGCGTTTCTGGCAAAGTTTGAAACGTTCAAAGTCTGGATTCAGTTGGGGGTCAAAATGCATGTTCAGCGCTCAGACTGCAGTATTTTAGTCGTTGACAGCTCCGGTTTTTGGGAGGCGTCTGAACATTTTATATATCTCATTTCTCCCGAAGTGCAGAAGGAGCGACTGCCTGACTGCTCTGTCACGCTCCTGGGTGGCCGCAAAGTAGTTCTACAGTCTTCCAACCCAAATTCTCCAATGAGGGGACGCTGTTGCAGGGTCTTCTAGTTTGCTGAATGGCGGGAGAGCGCCAACCATGGTGTCCTGTTGCAGAGGGTGTGGTGGGGTGGGGGCTGGCACGTGGTCGTCGGCCATGGCGCATGTTAAATAGTCTTCAATGCAATGGAACGATGGACGTATCGTGGCCCGTCGCCTCTATGTAGCTATGTAGCATTGAGTGGGGCTCCGCTGAGCTGGTAGTATGTGAATGGGTGAATGGCACAGTACCTGAAAATGAAGTCACCAGCTGATAAGATTGAGTCACGCTCACCCAGGCTCTTCCAGGGCCGGTGCTGCAAACTGCAGTGTAGTGGATGAAGGAGGCACTCCGATCTGGTCACCCCTGTCTCGCAGTGGAATATGGATGGTGGTGGTGTCAAGCAGGGATAGTGTCTCTGGTGCTTAGCACGAGCGCATGGCTCGGTACGCCATGGGAGTCCTTTTGGGTGTGGCCAATGAGCAGTGCTCTTGTCCGGCACCTCGCACGTGCCGTTACAGGACTTCGAAGACGAAGGCAGGAGCAACTGTAAGCAGGAGCTGCACACTACCGGCGTATAAGGTCAGCCTTGTGTTCCCTAGGCTGCAGCTGGAGGAGAATCAACGTGTGTTGCGTACGGGTAGTATCGGCGTGATGCCAGGAGGCAGTCAGCTGGGGTGCGCGACAGGTGCGGAGAGTCAGGCATCTGGCTGTGTCAGAGGTGGTGGGGAAAGAGGGCCCATCCTTGTCGCCAATGTGATGGCGCGCGCTTAACGTACAGCAAGACCTGCATGCGCTGCTCCAATGACATGCATCACATGCTGCAGTGATGGTAAAGACAGTTACCAACAGTTCTGCTCTCTTGGAGGACAAAGGATAATGGAGCACAGTGCTTAATGTGAGCCAGTGGTTTCCGATGTGGGGCACCACCACTTATGTTTGATGGCCAGCACTTAGTTTTTTGCATCAGGCATTTACTGTGAGCAAAATACACATATGTGAAAGGTGGAGAAAGGGGTCGCAAAGTGGCGCAATGCATGCATTGTGCCACTTTGTAAATATGGTGTGGCGAAGATTGCCTCCTTGACCCACATTGGCGTACAAACAAAAATGACGCTAGTGTGGGCCAAGGAGGCGCTAGGGCCTTGTAAATCAGGCCCTAAGAGAGGCTTTCAAAGATATACACCAGAGACCTAAAATAAAGCCACTATCCTAAAACATGTTTGAACTATAAGTTATGGATTACAGTATAACTATGGCTTGCAAGCATGCATTCTAATATCACCTTTTAATACTGAGGTAACAAAAAAATGAAAAAAGCAATAGAAATGCAACACTTCTTTTGGTAATTAACCAGTGGAGTTGTGGCTTTTGGATCGGAAAGGTCACTTGCATGAATCCCTACTCTGAGTGCCCCAGCTGCAAAGATATCTGTATCCTTGGTGCTGACTTTTGTTTTCATGGGCAACCATGGGTCATGTGTGTGTGCCATGACATAGGCCTGTTTCACAGATTGCTGTCCTGTTAGACCAGGAGGGCCCTCAAAGCACTACCCTCATGATGGTGAAAGGCTACTGCCTTTACCAGGAGTTCAGTAACACTGAGGAAGCCACAACAATCATGGAGACCATTTACTCCAGGACCCTGGCAGACCCCTGCTCCCACCATGTCTTTGACAAAGGAGCGATCTGTATCAGCCATGCCCTTACCCCCATCCTCAACACCTGCATCAATACAGCCACCTACCCAGAACCATTGAAACACGCAGCTGTCAGTGCCCTCCTAAAGAAACCCTTGGCTGACCCGATCAAACTTGCCAATTACAGATGGCTATTGGTCCTTCCTTACCCAGCCAAAGTCCTGAAAAAAGCCATCAAGTAGCACCTCTTTGGCCACCTCACCAAAACAAAAGTTTCTTGACACCACACAATCAGAATTCAGACCTAACCACAGGATGGAAACTGCCCTTTTAGATGCAATCCATGACCTCCAGATGATCCTTAACAGTGAAAAACTGCATCCCTCATCTTTCTAGACCTATCAGCAGCCTTTAACCTCATCTCCCACCCCACCCTAACCCAACAACTCCACGAACCAGGCATCCAGAGACTCACCCTCGAATGGATCTGCTTCTTCCTCACCAGAAGAACCCAAACCGTCAACACGCCCTCTACACCTCTGAAGCATGAGGTCTTCTTTGCGGTGTCTCTCAGGGCTCCTCGCTCAACCCAATGCTTTTCAACATTTACATGAGGCCAAAGTGACACAAGCTCACAACTTAAACATCCTCACTTATGCCAGCGAAACAAAACTGATACTCTCCTTCTTGGGCAAAACACCCAACACATGAAACAAGTGCACCACATGCATGACAGAAGTAGCAACATGTATAAAATCCATTTGCCTCATATTGAACTCAGACAATACAGAGGTGGTAGTCTTCAGGAATAATGTCTTGCCAAGAGACTCCACCGGATGGCTAATAGACCTTGTTGCTACCCCACACCCTGCTCGCAGGTGAGAAGCCTCAGATTCTTCATATACAACAAACTGAACTTGACCACCCAAGACCATACAGTGGCCTTGGTGTGCTTCACCACACTAAGAATGATGAAGGAAATCTTCAAGTGGCTGCAACACAACACAAGGAAAACCATCACTCAAGCCATCATCACCAGCAGACTAGCCTATGGAAACATCCTGTATGCAGGGATTACCAACCAGCTCAGAAGAAGACTTCAGATCTTCCAAAACTCAGCAGCCAAACTAGTCCTCAGACTCCCACGCTGAGCCCACATCACACCACACCTTAGGGGACATTATCCAGGGAAATCCAAAATCGCCTTTCTGGGAGCCTGGAGCACCGGTGCCTGCCTGTTTCGCAAGACCAGTGTGTCCTGTGAGGAACAGGAGAGCATTGAAGGGAGCAAGGTCCAGTGGGGTTTCCTGGTGAGTGGGTTGCTGTAAGAAGGTGTGAGGAAGTTGCTGCTGCACTGATTGAGCCACCCCCCATGTTCAGACTCGGGTCAGCATCCCAGTATGCCAGATAGGATGCCATAAAGCGGGTTGTTGCTGCATCCGTCAGGCTGTTGTCCATGTGCAGAGTAAAATTGGCAACCTCATATGCCGTAGGGGGCTGCCATGAAGATTGCATTATTGCCATGCTAATCGGCCCATCATGCATGTATGGAGTAGAGTCAGCAATCCTGTATATGCCATAGGATGCCATCATGAAGAATGCAATACTGCCATGCCATTGTCGGTGTGCAGAGTAAAGTCTTTGAATCGATATACAAAAGAGGACAGCTGTGAAGATCAAGAATCGCTGCCTGGTTTTCTCCAATGTAGAGAGGAAAGGATGCTGTGATGACCCGTGCTTAGTCGAGCCCAGAATAAAGGGCCGGAACCTGAGCTGGCATCTCCCTACCTGCAAGAAATTTCTGAGGAACTTACTGTGTCTCTGGAGGATGCACCGTGGACATCTAACAGCTGACCCTACAAAGCCGAGAGTGCTGCTCACCATCAGCAGCTGCTGCAGCCCTCTGTGAAGTCCAAGTTTGGAATTCTCAAGGGGATTCCAGTAGAGAAACCACTGCAGGAGCGAGTAAGACTGATTGCAGGGCCCTAGGTCCGAAGAGATCTTGTTCTGCCTCATAGCGCTTTAGGTGCCCAAACACTGTTGACTTTGAAAGAGTTGCAGTGGTACTCCTGAGACTCAGACTACCAGTTGGGCCTAACCTGAATGTCTCCTACCATGAATAGGGAATACAGAGAGGGAAGTGGGGTCGGTGACCTGCCTATCAAAAACTAGAGTACTGACTCCAGTAGACTGCGTGTATTATTAGGGTACGTCATAGTTTACTTTGTGCTTGTAAATAAATACTATTTTATTCATAAAAGCAAGTATTTGACTGGACAAACACTTATTGCTGCTAGTAAACATATTTTGAGGTGGGAGCCTGTGTTCACCCCCAGAACATTGAACATAATTTAGTATTGCTAGGCGGATCTATCATATTTCAGAATATCATAGCCACAACAGTATAATGAAATGATGTCAGTATAAACTCTATATTTATAGCATGATGTGACAACCTAAAAAGTATGCCATCCATGTGGGTTAATAGTTCAGCAGTATGCTGGCACTTATTTTCGAGTAACTTTTTCATTAAACCTTTTTTGTAATTTATCATAAAATGCAAAATACATTTTTAAAAATATATCAGGATTTCAATTGATCATCAGTTAAATGTGAAATGCAAGAAAATGAAAAAAAAAACATTTTAGAGAGAATAGAGCACAGTTCGGCAGTTACTATTACCTAAAAAGAAATAGTAAAAATAATTTTTAGTTTTAGCAGGCCACTGTATATGTTTATCAGACAGTTCCATAAAGATCTGCGTGCCAAAAAAATAGTGGTGAAACACTTTAAAATCATGAAAATGTGAGGAAAAAAGCTCTTGTAAACAATGTGCAGAGCAAAATAATGCAGATCAAGGGAGGAAAATCAATTTATCAAAAATGAACCAAAATGTACTATTACTCTTCATCCTTGTTTAAGACTCTTGGTAGGTGGTTTCAAAGCGTCTCCTGTTCCCGCCTCTTCAACTGGGAGGAATTATATCAAAAGCAGAGTATTTTATCAGTTTACTGTATACTTCTGTTAATATTTGCATGAACCCCAGCCTGTGACCAACCACATGAGGTTGAAGTTGGATGGGTCGTTCATTTGCAAATTAAACTCACCCGACAAAACAGCGTGTTTGTAGCGGCATATGGAGACTTGGCTGATAATATCAGCACTTGTACTAAAAACTTCTGCTGAGATAAAGTGGGGGTGTAACAATATACCATTGCGACATTGCGAACACGCAAGTGGACACCAGGGACATTTTGCACCTACAGACTATAAGGTCTGCACAAAAATTGTATAACATTGTGTCATTTAAGCCAGTAATAAAAACGTGAAAGATCACAGCCACCCCAACTCTGTTTTCCAGGTAATGATTTTAGATTAGTACTTTATAACTCACAAGGATGACATTAGCAAGGCTACAAAGGGAGCTCTGTTAAGGCTAATATTACTCGCCTAAATCCTTCCACCAGTTCAAACACTTCCCACTGATGCTGACTGCACATAAGTGAAGCACACAATAAACCACTATTAATGGCATCCACTGGTCTCCTCGTTGTGATATTGTGGGTGTATTTATTGTGACAATGTCCACGGCTGTTCTTACAGCAGTTGTAGCAGCAAAGCTTTCTTTCCACGTCCAGTAGATCAAAGTGTACCAGCTTCCCATATCCTCACTGAGTAGTGCAAAGGAATCACTGCACCACTCCAGGGCTATTTAATGGTACATCTTATACAATGTCCATCTGGAGTCATCCATTGCTGTAGGTTGGTACCACCGCATTGCACAGCTCCAAGGTTAATAAATGCTACATCTTACACAATGCACATCTCTGGTCTCATCCGTTGTTCTAGGTCAGCACGTCCCAGTGGCCGCTCAGTCTTGGTGCAGAAGGGTGCACATGGTCTAGCCTTTGCCACGCCATTTGTGTGCTGTCGGTGTGCCCACTGCCTTCAGGACCTGAATTTAAAGAACGTGATATGATTCCACATGTTCTCCAACCCTGAAACATACAGGGGGTCATTCTGACCCTGGCGGCCGGTGGCCACCAGGGCCACCGACCACGGGAGCACCGCCAACAGGCTGGCGGTGCTCCCACGAGCATTCTGACCGCGGCGGTTCAGCCGCGGTCAGAAGCGGAAAGTCGGCGGTCCCCCGCCGACTTTCCGCTGCTCGGGGGAATCCTCCATGGCGGCGGAGCGCGCTCCGCCGCCATGGGGATTCTTACACCCCCTACCGCCATCCTGTTCCTGGCGGGTCTTCCGCCAGGAACAGGATGGCGGTAGGGGGTGCCGCGGGGCCCCTGGGGGCCCCGGCAGTGCCCATGCCAATGGCATATGGACTGCAGGGGCCCCCGTAAGAGGGCCCCGCAAGGTATTTCAGTGTCTGCTTTGCAGACACTGAAATACGCGACGGGTGCAACAGCACCCGTCGCACCTTCCCACTACGCCGGCTCCATTCGGAGCCGGCGTCCTCGTGGGAAGGTAGATTTGCCCTGGGCTGGCGGGCGGCCTTTTGGCGGCCGCCCGCCAGCCCAGGGCAAATCTCAAAATACCCTCAGCGGTCTTGTGACCGCGGAGCGGTATTTTGACGGGGGAACATTGGCGGGCGGCCTCTGCCGCCCGTCAATGTCAGAATCACCCCCACAGTGTACTACCTGCAGGCGTGTGACACACAAACCCTCCAATGGGCACCATTCAGCCCAAGGTCAATGAATATCTGTGACATATGGGAGTCTCTAGGGACCCTCATCATATTCGATGCGGGGACGCCATCATTTTGCGTTACTCCACTGTCTGCCTGAATCGCACACAGTGCTATAAATGGTGGCAACACAACACACTGGTAAACAAAGATGGTGCTCCCTCATGCTCTAATCGTTCAAAACACAATAAGAAACCAGAACAAAAGTACTTCAGGTAATGTTTATTTTTTTATTTTATTTAAATTGAACCTGTTACTTAAGTGTGTGACGTTATAATTCTGCACCAAAGGTTTGCGAAATTTGTCATAATCTCACAACCCCACCTGTAGTTAAAATGGGCAGAATAAAAAGTTTCTTTCAGGTAAATGTTCTCATAAAAATTCTCTCATTTGAAGGCTTTTTTTCTCTTGCAAATCTACCTTTTGTGCTGCGATTTTCATCCACTATGGTCTTGACTGCACCAAATTAGTGAATCTGTAGAAATTACGTAGCTGCTAAATGAAAAAGGAAAGAGAGAGAAACATCAATAATTTTCTGTTGTAGCTGAAGACCAAATCCTGCTATTTGTATATATATATATATATTTTTTTTTTTTTATTTATATATGTATGCATTAATTTTATGGAGTGTTCACTACAAACACAATTGTCTCTAGATACAAGGGCATTGTCTATAGTTAGCCCTTAGGATGACGTTGGTGGTGGAAATTGCATTTCTTGACATTAATTGACTTGAATCAACCTCTAGGTTTCTTCTTGGCTACCAAGAACTTGGGTAATGCAGTCTTCAGAACAAGACTTCAATATTACTGAAGTCTTGGTTTACTTGTAAAGCTTGCTTTGCATGTTGAAGAGCATGTCTCATGTTGACACAGAGTTTGAGAAGTGCCATGTAACTGATAAAGCTATTGAGATTGATTTGTGGACCTGTGGCGGTTGTGGGGAGACCACACAACCCTTTTACAGAAGATTGATTTCACTGGATCCAGTCATGTAGAAACCTACTTCAAAAACTGCAGGGCTATTTGTGGAATAGAAGAGCCATGGTTGTGAGTTACAGAAGATTATGATGATCCAGACAATGGGGGTCATTTTGACCTCGGCGGTCTTTTTCCAAGACCGCCGAGGGACCGCCGTGCGGAAGACCGCCAGTGGTGGCGGTTTGCCGCTCTGTGTATTATGACCGTTGGCAGCTCTCCGTCCTTTTTCGGACGGAGAGCCGCCAACAGCCATACTGGCGGGCGGCGGGGAAGTGGAGGTTGCTCCACCTCCACCGCCCAGTCAACAGAACACCGCCCAGCGAATCACGTCCTGTGATTCGGCGTGGCGGTGTTCTGTTGACGGTGTGGTGTCGGCGGAGCAGCCCCCATGGATCCCGTCCCCTCCCGGTAAGGTAAGTCGAAAGTCCGTTAGCGGAGGGGGGGTGAGGGGCTGTTGTGTGGGTGCATGGGGGTGTGCGTGTGTGTATGTAGTGGGGGGGTGTGAGTGCGTGTATGCTTGCGGTGGTGTTGTGAGGCAGGGAATGAGTGCATGTATGACTGTAGGTATGTCTATATGGTTGTGTGCGTGTATGTTTGAATGTAGGTGTGCGTGTCTCACTGTGTGTGTGGATGTTGGCATGTATGTCGGTGTGTGTGCGTGTATGTGTGTTGGTGGTGCCTGCGTGCGTGTCGTGTGTGTATGAGTGATGTTATGTTGGGGGTCGGGGTGGGGAGGGGGGTCCTGCCACCTTTGGGGGGGTGGCAGGGGTGGTGGGGGGGTAGGGTAGGGAGTCGGGGAGGGGGTGGGGGGTGGTGGAGACCCCTATCTGTGCCAGGGAATGAATTCCCTGGCACTGATAGTGCTTACTGCCATGGATTTCATGGCGGTTCCAAACCGCATGAAATCCATGGCGGTCAGCCGGGTCAAAATACCGCCGGCAGTATAGTGACGACCGCCGGGCTGGAGACCCTGGTCTCCAACCCAGCGGTCGTCTGCGCCCTGGCGGGCGGATCGGAGAAGCGGCGGATGACCATGGCGGTAACCGCCATGGTCATAATTCCCAAAAAAAGACCGCCAGCCTGTTGGCGGTCTTACCGCCGCTTCTCCACCTTCCGCCAGGGTCGTAATGACCCCCAATATTTCTTAAACAGGTGCTGCTTCGCTCTTGATCAGCTGTGCAATCCTCAGAGGTTTTTCTTCAGTCTAGGAGCTGCTGAACAAAGCACCAAAGCAAGGTTCAATTTATGAATCCCCTTTCCATATACAGACCATTACCTCGAACTACAAATTTAAATTGGGAAACAAGAAACTGCATAACATGAACGAACCGAAGGATGGTCCAGCCCACAACCAACCAAGATCAACCATCAGTAGCCCCTGTAACCTACTGAGAGTTCTGTGTACCAGATGTTGGTGGCTCCCTGAAAACCCCTGGTCAGAGTATTGCAGCTCCTGTAGTCCAGATTAGATCCAGTCTTCACCTTCTCTTCAATACATTGATTTTTACTATGGAAATCAATGCATGTTGCAGTATAGTACCTTGGACTACGGGTGTGTGTGATGTTTGTTACATAATAATGATAGTGCATAAACCCTGATTATTGAGCTATGCATATCATATGTAATGTATTTTCTTTTGCATGATTTTCTCTTGAAGGAGACAGGTTGAGAAAATGTCTAATGGGAACTGTGAAACTAAATGTGATCCACGGCCCACGCGCTGCACAAGCAGCATTCACCACATGACTTTAGAAAGTACCTGCTATCTCTCCTTTCAAATGGAAGGGGGTACCATAGTACAATATTCATGCAAACTACTCCCCATGAGTAGCACAAGGATAAAGTTAAAATTCTCATGACAATTGCATGCGTTATGTGAAGACAGTATTATGAAATTTCATCCAACTCTATGTTTGACTTGGCCGAGCCACCTCAGTGACTCTGACATATATGGAGTCCTGGACTGGCGATACTTAGTCCCACCATCTCTGGGTCATATCCCAGAGCTAATCTCCCTGGTGCTCTTCACCTAGGTTCATGCTTTTCTTATACCAGTACAAACATGCATGCACGCCTGCGTTCCAAGAGGTCAGTGACAACTTTTCTTGTTTTTGTTCTTGACCACTACTTAACATCTTTTGCCATTTATCCCAAAGGCATTATTCATCCCTGCCTTATAACCTTTGAATTCCTCATTCATTTTTCAAGATTTAAGAGATATAGGCCCTCATTATGACATTGGCGGTAAATACCGAATACCGCTGCGGGGACTGCCACCAACATACCACCGTGGAGGCGAACATCCGTCCACCAGGTTATGACACATACGCACAAGACCGACAGGAAACAGCCACAACCAAAAATCTGCCAGACCAACTGAACGCGATAAACTGTCAGAACTACCACCCATACCGTTACGCCACCAAAACAACACCCTCCAAATAATGACCCACGAATCACTACAGCGGATATTCAACAGCGGTAAACCATTGGTGGTGCACACCGCCAAGGCGGGAATGGCCACCAAAATATAAAACAAGACAAGATTGGCCAGAACAAAAAAAAAAAACTGAGACAATTACACACACCTCACACCCCCACAACATCCACAAACCTTTGCAAACACGAGAAGACCGCCACAACTTGCAATGCCAATCCCAGAGACAACTGCACACACATACCACAACTATCCATTCATCCCTCATGTACCACACACCCCACCACATCACACATCACCCTCTGCACAATACACACACCACCCATGTCCCCACAAAGGCACCTATGTTTCACTGATGAACAGTTGCGGGTCATGGTGGAGAAAATAGTCAGGGTAGAGCAACAGCTGTTTGGTGCACAGGTACAGCAGATCTCCATTGCCATGGAGATGGAGCGATGGCGGAGAATCATGGACAGGGTGAATGCCGTGGGACAACATCCATGTACAAGGGACGACATAAGGAAGAGGTGTAACGACCCACGGGGGAAGGTGAGTTCCATTGCAGCAAGGCACCAGCATGGGAGGAGCAAGTCTTAGCAATACTGCATCCTGAGGGACTCATTGGAGTTGCCGGAGGACTGGACACTGGTAAGTCACCATTGACAACCTATCACCCCCCCATACCTGCATGCCATATCACCCCCTCACCCTGACCCCCTTCACGGCACTCCATCTAACACAGTGCTCCACCCCAATTACCACACCTAAATGTCAACCCCTACATGCCATACCCACTGCAAGCACATCCCTTCCAGCTCTGCATGCACACCCACCACCAATGCATGCACAGCATGTAGAACTACCAGTCCTACAATCCATCACCACACACTACCAAAGGTAAGACGACAACACCAATATCATTGGGAAAGGCAGAAATGCTGAATATGTCACAGACAAGTACCCTAACACATCACTTACATCCCCACAGGTGCCCCAGCCAATGTCAGCGGTGAGGAGGTGCCACGGCTACCCAGTCCCCCACCAGAAGATGCCCCCAGTGATGACAGCAACTCTGGAGCTCTGGATCTGGATGAACTCCCTGGCCCCTTTGGGACCCCTGGTCAGTCGGCTACCCCGTCCCACAGCCAGTCCACTACAGAGCTCCCCCCTGAATCTAACACCACAGCAGCCAGCCAAAGCCCCCAGACCTCTGTCCCCAGGACACGTCAATCAGTAGTGTCCCCACCTGTACAGGGACCCAAGTCCACACCACACAGGCAAGACAATGAGGGTCCTGGTGTCTGTGGGAGTGGGCACACCGTTCAGGGGACACAGGCACAGCGAGTCAGGGACAGTCAGAGGACAGCTGAGCGCCAGGGGAAGGACAGGCCCAGGGAACCGACTGCCCAGAATGCACTCACAAATGGTCTTGGGGCATACCAACAATCCCAGGACAGGATGGGTCAGGGGCTCAACATCATGCAGGTGAACCAGCGGCTGCAGGGAGAACACCACCAGGAGGGCATGCAACAATTGCAGGCCTTGAATACCAACATGGCCTCCATTGCAGGAGTGCTTGGTGACATGGCCAAAATCATAAAGGAGTACACAGCACACCAGCGGGCCCCTACCACTAGCCACTGAGTACTGACCAGCCCTCCACATCTACTGCAGCTAGTGGCGAGGAGGCCCTGCTAAAAGACCAGCAGGCCACCAACACCCCTCCCACTGCACAAGGTGAACCACCCCGTAAAGGTTCCCTGAGACCCAGACAGACACCAGAGACAGTTGCCAAGACCACCACCAGGATATTAGCCCCTCCAGAATGTGTACACTGTGTCACCTTGTCCACTTTGAACTGCCATGGCTACTCTTCCTATGGCCCCTTGGACACTGGACCTGTGCTACAAACAGACTGACCCACTACACTGGACTTTACCCAACCATCACACCACCCTATTGCACTTTGCATTGATACCAAGTTTATAACTAAACACCCTTGGGCATAACTTGAGTAATAGTGCTTTATCTGAATGAAATGTACAATGTATTGAACTGTATTGAAATGCATGATCCTGTGCAAATGTCGTGTAATGTGCTCATCCATCCTACATATGTGTCTCAGCAGTCTGTACACATCACAGCATTACACTGCTGTAACCACACCAACATCTGCAGTGAGGGAAGGCATAGGCGACAGTCAGGTGGGATGCAAAGGTAGTGACTGGCATTAGACACCAGCCACACAGCACAACACTATAGTGGAGAAATATATACTTCAACAGTCTTACCTCAGTATTATTGGAAGTACATCCCCCTCCTCTTCCTCTTCCTCCTCCTCACTGTCCTCAGTGTCCACTGCTGCCACAGCTCCATTGTCACCCCCCTCCTCCTGCAGATAGAGCACATGCCGTTGAGGGTCATATTGTGCAGCATGCAGCACACCACAACAATCTTGCAGACCTTCTCAGGGGAGCAGCATAGGGATCCACCTGTCAGGAGACCGAAGGTCCATTTAACAATCCTCCTGGTATGCCCATGAGCATTGTTGTACCTATTCTCAGCCCCTGTTCTCGGATTCCTAACGGGGGTCAGGAGCCAGGACAGGTGTGTGTAGCCGGAGTCACCTGGAAGAAGTGAGGGACACACATTAGCTATGCACAATGGCATGGGGTATGACTCCTGTAGACATACACTCACATACATTGGGTGGGGACTCAGGCTCACCTATAAGCCACACTCAGTACCTCTGTAATCGTGCCATCAGCTGTGGGATGCTGCTATTTCTCAGGACAAAGCCATCATGCACCGACCCAGGATACTTGGCAGTGACGTGGGCGATATACTGGTCAGCAAGGCACACCATCTGGATATTGAGTGAGGGGAAACTGTTCCTATTCCTGTACACCTGTTCATTGACCCGGGGGGAGGGACAAGGTAATACGGTTCCCGTCAATCGCCCCAATCACATGTGGCATGTGTCCTATTACGTAGAATCCAGCCTTCACAGTGGGCAAATCATCAACCTGGGGGAATGCGATGTAGCTGCACATGTGTTTGGGCAAGGCAGCCAGAACTCTTGCAAGCACAATAGAGAACATTGGCTGTGACATTCCTGCAGCCAAGCCTACTGTCACCTGGAAAGAACCTGTTGCCAGGAAATGGAGCACTGATAGTACCTGCTCAAGAGGGGGTATCACTGTGGTGCATCAGATAGCAGGTAGCAAATCAGGCTCCAATTGTGCGCACAGCTCTGTGATTGTGGCCCTGCCCAGACGATAGGTGAGTATGATGTACCTGTCCTCCAGTGTAGCCAAGTCCACAAGGGGTTTGTACACTGGTGATTGCCTCCTCCTCCTATTTCTCCACAGTGGTTGGTACCTAAGGGTCCCAAAAGTAAAAGGGGAGTGACAACAGGACCTATGGACACTCAACATCAGAGTACACAGAGTATATATGTATGATGGACACTAGAATTGTCTAGTTGTGTACATTCGACACCAATGACGCACTTTTAAATTCAATACATGAGTACCAGCAGTAGAAAATGGCAACCGCCCATCCTGTATGCAGGGACAGATGGAAGTGGACTCACTCCACCGGCGTTAGGCATCATGGCGGAAGGCGGTCTGCACCGCCGTGCAATTTCTCATTGAATGACATGGGGCTCTATGGAATACAGGAACCAATGATCATCCACGCCGGTGGTGACATGTTCACTGCCGTCGATGTGACCGCCATTTCCTTCCTACTACTTCACTTGATTCCTGACTTTCCACTGGACTATATCTCCACTGCGTGTGCTGCTGTGACCTGTGTCTGGTACCTGCCATGGCCAGTGTTACAGGGGAAAGCACCCCAGTCTTCACGTCGGAGGGGTTGGAGAGGCTCGTGGATGGGGTCCTACCCCTATTTGGGCAGTTGTATGGCCCTCCAGACCAACAGGTAAGTACATCATGGGTATGTTGCATGCAACATGGTTGCATGTAGATGAATGTATGTGCTGGCAGTGTGTCATTTGGGGAGGTATGGCTGCAGGCAATGTGAATGAAGAGGTACGGGTCATGTGTGTGCCTAACGAGAATCAAATGCTGTATGTTGGCCATTTGTTTGACAGGCTGGATTGTCTGGTTCATGGTGTCCCTCTGTCTGTGTTTCCTCTGCAGGTCAGTGCCCATCAGAAGAAGGGGTTGTGGCGTGCCATTGCCAAGGACATGCGGGCCACCCACTGCAGGAAATGGTGGGAGGACCTGAGACGCTGGGCCTGGAAGAACGCAGAGGCTCAGCTGGGTATGGCCTCCCAATGAGGGAGGGACGCCCGTCAGAGCCTAACCCCCCTTATGTCCTGCATAATGCCGGTGCCCTACCCAGAGCTGGATGGGTGCTTGAGGGCAGCACAGCAGCCACAAGGGAGTGAGGACAGTGTGTGTGACATTCATCATTTGTTGCCTGGCATGGGATTCGGGTGCAGGGTTCTAGTCAGTGGATGCCCCAATATGCCAGTTTAGACATTGCTGCGTGGTCTAGCTTAGGTATGTAGGGTGGTATACATATTTTTAATTGCTAGGTAACTGGCTTTCCTTGGCAGACAGGGCTTAGTTGGTCCTAGTAGGTGTGCTGATAGCAGTGTTTTGCTCCTACCTGCTGTAGTACCTAGCCAATGGTATGCCAGTGTGGTCCATACTGCCCATTCTTAGTCCCTGTGAGTGATAGCGGTGTGTATGCCATCTGTAATGTTGGTGCTGTTATTGACCCTGTGCTCCCTTTCTTTCTCCCCCCCTCTCCTTTTGTCATCCTGTCCATGTGTGCATTAGCATCATCTGGCGAAGTAGCAGGGGCACCGGCGAGTGAGGGAGCTGCAGCCCATGGGACCCAGGAGGCAGAGTCCACCGACACCGAGGGGATAAGTGGGACGGAGGGCAATGGGAGCACCACAGGGGGGACAGGAGCTGATACAACTGACTCTGAATCCTCCTCCGATGGGAGCTCCCTGGTGGTGGCAGACCCCTCTGGGACCAGCCCAGCTACTTCATCTTCCGCACCGCCCTCCCCGTAGCCCTCCACCAAGTTGCCCATGCCTGCTCACCCAGGAGGGTGGGTGTCTCCTTCGCCCCAGGCACCTCAGGTCCTGCCCCAGTCAGCCCTTCTGCTCTCATTGAGGAGGCTATTGACCTCCTGAGATCCATCTCTGTAGGGCAGTCAACCATTGTGAATGCCATCCAGGGGCTGGCATCCCAGATGCAGCAATGGAGTGCATTCCTGGAGGGCATTCATGGTGGATTGGCGGCCCTACAGAGATCGTTTCAGGCTCTGGCCTCCTCTCTGATGGCAGCCAGTGTCCCAGTTTCATCCATCCCCCCTCCAACTACCTCTTCACAGTCCCAGTCTCCTCTCCCAAATCCCATCCCACGCACACATTTTGACAAGCGCGCACCCAAAACAACAGACAAGACTCGCACAAACACAGGCAGCACACTTCAGTCCACAAGCACACACACAGCCAACACACAGAGGCACACACATCAGCCACTGCCTCCACTGTCTCCCCCTCCTCCTCCCTCACAGTCACATCAGCACTCACACCTGCATGCACAGCATCAACAGTCCCAGATCCTGCCACCTGCACAGCCTTGCCCACAGTTACCACAACAGCAGAAACGCAGACATGCACCCGACACACCACATGTGCAGTCACCACCACCATCACCACCTCATGCAACACACCCACCTCACTTGCAGACACCACCACAACATCCATCCTCACTTCCTGTTTGTCCTCCCCCACCCAGTCTGCCCACACCTCCAAAGACACAAAACGCTCGCACTCAGACCCCCCAACAGCCATCCACCTCACACACGCACACTGTCCATACACCTGCACCCATGTCCAGCACACCTCCTCCTCCTACAACCTCTCCCTCTACCTCCACTCCCACAGCTCCTCCCACAGCCCACAGCACTGGTCCAAAGAAGCTTTTCTTTTCCCTCCTTCACCTCTTATCCTCCCACCCCCCAGTCCTGCCCGTAAGCGAAAAGTCCCACCCCCCAGCCCTGTACCTCCAGCACAAAATCAAGCCCTGTTCCTCTCCCTGATACTTCTGCTACCACTAAGGGGCACAAATGTGGCATGGCTCCCCCCACCCAAAGCCCACACATCCGCCACCTAAACAGAAGGGCAAGGACCAGCCCCCTCCAAAAACCAAGGCCAAAGGACCCCCTGTGAAGAAACCCCCACTCCCCACCCCGTCCCCTTAGGTGCCTGCCTACCATCTCCATGATGCCCCTGCCCAGTGGAGTGACTGGGTTGTCAGGAGTCATGTTGGGCCTTGGAGATTGCCCTGTGGACTTTAGACACTTTGGACTGGCTTGTGGCCCTTTCTGTACATATTAATATTTCATGTTCTCTCTTTCTACAATTGAGGTCGCTGTTCCCACCTAATTACAGTGGTTGCACCAAAGGTATGTGTCCTGCCTTTCTTTGCTCCTGGATTCTGTTGCTGTTGTTTTACTCTGCAGATTGTTCTGGGTGTGTGGCATGTTTGTTTGGTGTGTGTTGTGCGTGCGTGTGTGTCACTCTCCCATCCCTCCCTCCCTTGTATGCTAGGGGGCTGTACTCACCGTCGTCATCTTTATCGGCGTTGGTGCTCCTGGACTGTCATGGCGTGGTACAGCATCTGGAAGACTTCCAGTTCTGGTTCTATGATGGCCCGGGACTCCTCTGTGTCCCTGGATGTGAGTGTCTCCTTTTATATGATGTACTTCTGCCAGGCTTTTGGTGGTGTTGCTAATGCCCCGGAAATCCTGGCGGTCTGCTGTGTCATAATATGGTGGGCGGATACTTGTCTTCCGCCTGCCTGGAGATTGCTACTGCCGTGTTCAGTGGTCGTACCGCACTGGTAGTAGGGGTGGTACATTGGCTGTTTATGGGAGGGATCACCGCTGTGGTCATAATTTGATGCCAGAGAAGTCAGAACTCAAGTGCAAGATTACTTTTGACATTCTATATTCCCTGTCCTGGAGCCACTCCAGTGCTTGCAAAAAGGAGATAAACCCTGATGTCACATTCTCATAATCACATACTACAATCCTTGTATAATCCTTTATTTAATGTCCACACATCTCCTCCCTTATACCACCATGAACCTTAATATTTGGACAGTATACATACAGCATAATATAAGTTGCAAAATCACAACAGTAACTGGAAAAATGCCTTGCAATACAAATACAATACAATCGTCACATATAATAATAAAATAATAAACATAATAATAATATGCAACACATATATCATATCTACTTCTTGACAGCTAATATTAATATACAATGCTATCACAATATATTATTACTCATAACTTGCATGCTTCCTTTACCTGTTAACTTTATACACATCTCCCATACTTCGCGTGGTTCCATACTCCAGAATTACCACACTTCTTTTACTCTGCACGGAGTGGAGTACTTGCTGTTTTCCTTAAAGACAAAGCCCTCCTTTCTTACAACTACCCAATCTCCATTTTGTACACAGCACCTCTTCACACCTCTCCTTTTATTTTAATACTGTTCATTTTTCTCTTGTGATTCCCTGACTCTATTCGTCACTTCTTCACGATCTACCCTAACATTCACTTTTTCACTCAACCACACAGGGCATTCCTTCCTTCTAGAATCCCTTCCCTTCAAGGATACAAACGGTGACCCACCTGTCACATAACGTGAAGCTGTCCTATGTACCCAAATCATCCTCCTTAACTCTTCTACAGGGAAGACGAGTAGCCAAAGACAACTGGAAGCGTTCAATTATTAATTGGTTCACTCTTTCTACTAATTAATTTGCCTGTGATCTAAAGATATTCCCATCCTGGATATTCCCATCCTGGAAAGGTAAGTGGTAATTTTCCTAGAAACAAATTGCACCCATTGTCAGACACAATGTTTTTTGGTGCTCCTTCTCCCATGGAAACATCATCTGGAAACTGAGTGACCCTGTGAGTGTTCACTTGCTTCAAGATTTTAACAACAAACCAATCAGTGTTATAATCCACCAGTACCAGAATGTATGTGCCTCTTGATCCCAAACTTGTTGCAGGCCTAAGGAAATTATCCCTCACACTCTCCTCCATGTCACGGTCCATGCTGGGCCACCAGAATGACTGTCTCAAGTTTATTTTTGTTACTCCATGTCCCAGATATCACTCGTGTTGATAATGTGTGTGAGGAAACCACTAGGTGGGACAAGTTGATTCCTCCTCATTAACCTTCCATCCATTATGCTTAATTCATCCCTGACCTTGACATATTAATTCAATTTTTTACTCAAAGGACTTTTGTCACTCCACCCTTGTTTAACTCTCACTTCCACCTCTTTCCTCACCAAATCATTCTTTAAGCAGCATTCTGTTCCTCCACATTTAGTGCCATCTACCCCTCCGTTCCACATCCCTCCCTGTCAAACACCTCTTCAACAACTTCCTCCTCATTCACTGGCAATCTTGATAATTAATCAGACATTTTTGTTGCCCCTCACAAAATCCACATCACAATTATAATCCAGTCCAGATAACAACCACCTTGATATCGAGGTGTTACAATCCCTTTGAACCCTCTTCCCCTTTGAAAATATAGGGTAAGGGTTTGTGGTTGGTTCAATCTTAAAAGGTGCACCCCACACATGGAATGTAAAGTGATTAATTCCCCAGCAACAAGCTAAGGTTTCTCTTTCTATTACAGCGTATGTGGTTCCTGCTCTTCCTAGTCTTCTAGATGCAAAATGGACCACATATTCTGTGCCATCCTTGATCTGTGTTAGTACTGCACCTATTCCTACAGTACTAGCATCTGTCATAATATATGTCTTTCCTGCAACACCAAAGTGTCCCAGAATGGGTGCTTGTGCAATGCTTTCTTTTACTTTCTGAAATGCCTGATCACACTCCTCTCCCCACTCAAATGCTGTGCCCTTCATCAGTTTCCTGAAAGGTTCTACCACTTACACAAAACCTTGTACAAATTTTGAGCAATATTCCGCAAGTCCAAGAAATAACTTTAGTTCCTCCTTGCTAGATGACCTTGGTGCTTTGTCTATTGCTGATGTTATACCTTTCTTTGGTTGAATTCTGTTATCAGTTATGACGTGTCCTGAATACATCACTTTCTTCCTTCTGATCTGGCATTTCTCCTTTTTTATAGTCAATCCATGTTTCTCCAGTCGCCTCATCACCTCTTCGAACAACTGATCATGCTGACTTCCACTCTTTCCCATCATCTTGGAAGCACTATATCTGATCTTTGTCTCCAAAAATGTTCTTCATTATTCTTTGAAATACTGCAGAGGCTGAAGCCAGCCCAAAAGGTATCCTTTGGTAAAAAAAAAAAAAAATGCCCCTAATCCTCGTCACCATTGTAAAGATGAGGTCTGCACAGTCTTCGTGAAATGTCTTTAATTATAGATTCACATCTCCAGCTGGCCTTCTTGTTGTTCCCCAGCCTCTCTTTACATTCCACCCTGATGTCATATTCTCATCATCACATTCTACATTCCTTGTATAAACCCCTATATCTTCCCCCACACAGTTTCATTTGATAACACAATAATAAGCCCACCAACCAAAAAATCACTACATTAACGAATAACCACGACCCCCTGATGAGGGTGCTGTTTGCCATAAATGCACTAGAACCACTCGTCTGTGGTAGTAAGTGCTTTATAGATTCTAATACAAACAATACAGTGCACACATTTGGCTTTAGTACTGGTAGCTCAGTGTGCTATCCATGCCAAAACACAATACATTACTACCTAAAAGTGACCCTGGCAGCCCAGAAACTCACTTTACCCAATGATCACAGTTCCCAGGTCTTTGGTTGTTTCTAGGCTGTGACTCAGGATGGGTGGGGAAGCACCTTGAGGTCCCATTATCACACCATCTCTCAGCTATTGCTGCAGTGCCAATCCAGAAGAAAAAGTGGTCTCAAGTTAGTACCATGATTATGTTGCATGGTAGTTCAGATCTCCAGCTGTTTAAGTGGAAATAGGACATCTGTAATCGGTCCTCAGATCCCTTTATAACGTGGATCACATTCCTCCTCCAAGAGCTCAGTTCTCAGGGGCTCATCTAGGGATATCTCACTACAGTTCTCCAGCCGCCCTCTGGAAGATGGGTGTTTCCTCAACAAGGGAGACTGAGAATCTATTCAAGGTAAATGCTCAGGTGGTCTCATCTGACTTGGGTTCCATTCAGTCTCAAATGTAAGTGACCCAGTACACCTTGCCCCTCATCAAAGAGATGCAGTTTGACCTTTTTTGCTTTTAAGGGAGAAAGGAAACATGCGGTACAGCGTTCTAGGAGTTGTGCTGTTCTTGGCTGTGGGTCTTTTCTACTGCTCTTAGTTTTGAGGTAGAGTTGAGGAAGTGACTTTGTTATGAGGCCCACCCACTCCCATTCAAGTTCTTGGCGTGTGCTTTTAAAGGTATGTATGAGTCAACATGAGTCCTCGGCAACTTTGAGCCATCCTTCTCTGATAACCAATCAGCTCTTATGAATCTGAATTCATGATGTGCAAATTGTGTGGTCACCCATTCCAACCTAACACATTCTTGCCAATGTATCACAATATTAGTTCAAATCAAAGTTGTTAGACCTGTCTGCCATAGGGTGGCCTTCCCTCAAACGTTTTGCCTACGTCCTCCATTTTTTGCTGATCCCATGTTTGCTGGACTCTGTGCACTTTACCTCTGCTACCCACTGCTAAAGTGTATGTGCCTACACCTCACAACATAGTAACATTGGCTTATCCCCAATTAGCATATTTAATTCATGTATTAATCCCTGCAAAGTTGTACTACATGTACCTAGGGTCTGAAAATTAAATGCTACTTGTTGGCTTGCAGCACTTATGGTGCCACCCATTTAAGTAGCCCTCTGAACATGTCCCAGGTCTGCCATTGCAGCCTGTGTGCACAGTTTTAAACTACCATTCTGATGTGGCAAGATATACCTAACCTTTCTTTTTTAATACAAAGGCAAAATTGCAATGTATTTAAAAAGTTGGACATGTACTTTTGAGTCTTACATGTCCTGGTAATGAAAAACTCTTACATTTGTTTTTCAATATTGCAAGGTCTACCTCTTCCCTAGGATAGCTTTACTTTAATACATTTAGGAGACTGTCATTACCAAATGGGAGCAGATCATCAGTTCATGTTTGGCGTCTTTGGAAATGGGATGAAAAATCCTTTACAACATAGATTATAAATTATAATTTTGAAAATGCCACTTTTAAAAAGTTGCCATTTTCATTTCTTAACCATTTCATGCATGGAGTCTATCACCTGGATCACGTGACTGGGTGCAGCTGACAGTTGGGTTTTGTGTTCCTCCCAGACAGCCACACACAATAGTGACCTTAGGTGTTCCTGGAGGGGCCATCACTGGCAAGTTTTGAGGGCAGAGCTGGGTACAGCCCTACTTTTACTTGAATAGCCTGTGTCCTCCCTGCATACAAAGAGGTGCATACCCCCTGTAGTTGGGAGCCAGCACAGGGAGTGCAGGATGCACGTGGAGTTTAAAGAGAAACCTCTAGAAACTTCTCCCGCTTGGAAGGCAGAACAGGGTACAAATATTTGACCTCAGTCACCAACTCTTCAGTATACTTCTGGACCTGTGGATACTCTGCCAGAAAGAAGGACTGCTGTGTTGCTGAAAGGACGTCCACTCTGTTGGGCTGCCATCCTGCTGGACTACTGCCTTGCTGGGCTGACCTGCTGCCTGCCGCCCTCTTGCCAGGGCGAGAAGGACCGGTCCTGCATTTGTTGAACCCAGGACCCCAAATTGACTTTATTAGCTAGCTGGGTGTCCCTCTGACTAGAGCCTCAGGGACGGAAGGCTCAAACAACCTTGAACCCAGCACCTGGACTGTGCCATGTGTGAGTCTTACCCTGCCAAGTGGATATGCCCTAGTCCTGGACCCTTGGAAGTGTGCTTGAAGCTGCTCTGGCAGCCCATCTGTGGATCCAGCAGAACCAACCCTTCTGTGCCAAACAGCATAACTCTGGTCAGAACCCACGCATCACCTCTGCTGCGAGGTTTCTCTCAGCACAGACTCCGCATTGACATTGCGGCCCTCATCGGCACCACCGCTGTAAAAGCTTCATCAACGCAGGCCCTCGCATCGCAAATCTCTTGTCGACGGCAGCCTCAACAACTACGCAAGTTCCCACATCGCATCCTCGCTGCTCTTTCAAACCGACGCATCACCTCGAGTGTGTGACGCATCCTCTACACCGATCTCGTTTTGGTCTTCGTGGGATCCATTTGTAGGTTGTTTACACTGTCTCACTGTTTGAAGTGTTGCTCTAATACTTTACACATTGCCTGTGAGTTAAGCCTCTGTTCTGTGTCAAGCTACCTGAGGATTGAGCACAGGTTGATTTAGGGTTTGCTTGTGACCAGGGGCGGCCCCTCCACGAGAGTGGAGGAGCATCACCACGCTAAAAAAGCCCCCAGAATGGAAAAATAAAATGGTTATAAACTTTGTTTGTTACCATTTTATTTTTCAGCCCCCTGTCCTGAACTGAGTGTCAGGACGGGGCAGGGCAATTGGTGCCGAGTGGTAGCAGAGAGCTGTGCACTTGTTTAAAGTGCACATGTTCCTTTGGCTGGCCGTCTTGTGATGGCCAGCCTGGCATGCGCCCTTTAAACTTCTATAGCACAGCTGTCTTGTGACAGCTGGGTTAAAGAAAGCACAGGCCTCCAGCGCTCTTGTGAGTACTGGGAGAGGCCGCTCCCGCCAATCCTGTTGCTGCTTTCACGCTGGTAAGTGCAGTTTCCAGGGTCCCATCGCGCTTTGGAGCCACCAGTCACGACGAGAGAAGAGATCGTCCTAAGGTAAGTGCTTTTTTTTTAATTGTATTATTATTGTACCCCCCACCTTCTTCCCACCATTATAAATACGAGCCAGCCGCCACTGCTTGTGACATCACCTTGACAAGGATTGTGGTTGCTGATTGTGTAGGGCTTCGCCCCCCCTCCCTCTTTAACGAGCAACCCAATTTTTTTTTTTTTTTTTTTTTTGCAAAGGTTGTAACTGTTTGCTGCCTTCTACTGCTAAGCGAAGGAAACCCATGCCTTACAGAATCATGCAGACGTCTGCCGTAGTTCGCATTTTCAAAACGAACTCCTGCATACAGTGGGCACAGGGGCACCCCGCTCTCCCACTGCCAACACCTTGCCCACTCTGTAGGGACTCTATGGGACACTGCCACGTCTGGCAAGAGGACAGGATCTCAGTGCGTGGCACAAGGGCGGTAAAGTCGCAGCATTTCCCCTGTTATTCATTTTGCAAATATTCAACATGGTTTCATGTCAACAACTGGAATTTTCCTCTACGAATCTGTTTTTGATCTGGGAGGGCATTGTTTTTCCAGGCGAGAAAATATGCTAATTACACACTCCGCGTGTGGAAGGGGGAAAAAAGGTGTAAATCTCTCTTTCGCCGTGTGACCAGGAACTAATTGCATGTCATGTGTCAAAACAATGTAACTGGCTGTGCCTAAAGCAATTAGACACACAGCGCTGGCGCGTGTTACTGACGCGACCCGCCTCGCCTCCTGTGACAGGCTGCAGCGCCGCCTTCCTGCGCGGGGGGCGCGCTGCGCGTAATTTCATCGCTAAGTCCCTGTATGCAGCCAGAAGCATTGATACCCAGTAGTGCCCCGGGGGCACGAGTCGAGGGGCAGTAGCGCTGTGCGAAATAAAGGGGTGACTTCAACCTACTCCTGTCACAATACCGACTGTGTGGCCGTTCGTTTATATATAGTCGTATATCTGTACCTCCTTGTCTTTCCATTTAGAAACGTAAATGTTAAATATATATATATATATATATATATATATATATATATATGATAAATTGACCATTGACTGTGGTATAAGATGTCACGAACAACACACACACACAAACACACAGATAGATAGACACATAGATATACAGACATACAGATAGATAGATAGCAGACATACAGATAGACATATAGATAGATACACAGATAGATAGATATACAGATAGATAGATAGATAGATAGATAGATATACAGACATACAGATAAATAGATAGCAGACATACAGATAGATATATAGATAGATACACAGATAGATAGATAGATAGATAGATAGATAGATAGATAGATAGATAGATATACAGACATATAGATATATATATATACATACAGATAGATAGATACACAGATAGATAGATATACAGACATATAGATATACAGATAGATAGATACACATATAGATAGATAGATAGATAGACAGATAGATAGATAGATATACAGACATATAGATAGACAGATAGATAGATATACAGATAGATAGATACACAGATAGATAGATAGAGAGATAGATAGATAGATAGATAGATAGATAGACAGATAGATAGATATACAGACATATAGATAGATAGATAGATAGATAGATAGATAGATAGATAGATAGATAGATAGATATACAGATATATAGATACATAGACAGAAAGATAGATACACAGATAGATATACAGACATATAGATAGATATACAGATAGATAGATACACATATAGATAGATAGATAGATAGATAGATAGACAGACATGTAGATAGATAGATATACAGATATATAGATACACATATAGATAGATAGGTAGATAGATAGATATACAGACATATGGATAGATAGATAGATAGATAGATATACAGATAGATAGATACACAGATAGATAGATAAATAGGTACATAGATAGATACACAGATAGATAGATAGATAGATAGATATACACACATATAGACAGATAGATAGATAGATAGATAGATAGATAGATAGATAGATAGATAGATAGACAGATACACAGATAGATACACAGATAGATAGGTAGATAGATAGATAGATACACAGATAGATAGATAGATAGATAGATAGATAGATAGATAGATAGATATACAAACATACAGATAGATAGATACACAGATAGATAGATAGACAGATATCCAGACAGATAGATAGATAGATAGATAGATAGATAGATAGATAGATAGATAGATAGATAGATAGATACACAGATAGATAGATAGACATCCAGACAGATAGATAGATGGATAGATAGATGGATAGATAGATAGATTAGATAGATAGATAGATAGATAGATAGATAGATAGATAGATAGATAGATAGATAGATAGATAGATAGGGAGCGCACAATGTGCTTTTTAGTACCATTGTGGAGAAGGGCTGGGACTCACTAGAGGCGAAACGCAAGTCCTTGAGCAAGTGATGCTGCTTCCCACCGTCAACAATGGTAATAAATATTACACTCAGCAAATGTGCATCTATTTTTCATACCAGGACATTTTTCCTTGTGCAGTGATTATAAACAAAGGCAAACAGCCACATCCAGGCCACGAGGTGCTTCCTTCGTGCAGTGAGATAGAGTGATAAAAGCAGAGGTGAGAGTCTATGAACGGTTCTTACTTTACTGTAAATCATTCTGAAGTGGAATCTTTGAAGCAAGAGGCATGGTTTTCTCAAGTCATTTACACTCCACTGTTGTAATAATGAGAAATGTGACTTTTGCACTACACTAATAAGGAAAGTCTGTTGGATAGCACAGTTATTACAAAAAGTGTGTGTAAAGAACCCTGAGATGGCCTGTTCTTTATTTTTTAGTTATTGTCTATATTTTAGATAGCATGTTTAGTTTGGGACAGTTCGCTTAATTAAGTTTTTATTAAGCTGGATATGTTTATTGAAAATATGAGAGAAGTACTGGACTGTACTGCTTGGTTGTCTGTAGCAAAAAAAGAGAGTAAATATTTAATTTTAGAGTTAAGATTGTAGAAATTTAGAAAATAAAACCTTTACTTGGTTAAAAAAACACATTTTGTCAGCAGAGGGACATTCTTGAAGTTGTTCTCTGAAATGTGCACCTATCATTGGGCGCCATTTGCGGTTAGACTGTTCATTATTTATTCCTGCATGAATAAAAGGGTAGCAGCGGGTAGTGGTGGAGCTGTGCCCAGGGCTGCTATTACGATGATTAAACCTCTATTTCACAGGGACACCTGAAATATTTTTTTCTGTTTCAGGAGTTCTTGTGAAATATATATTTTATACAACTGCGTTTTGTGTAAAAATGCAAAGTGAACGTTTGGTGTGATAACAGGTTCGATCTGATAACAGACATAAATCTTTGTTTAAAAAAAGTGACATTCTTTCAATGAAAACACAATATATACAGTTATATTTCTAAAATAAAACCCCCAAATCCCCTGAAATTAGACAGGTATGCTTAGCTCGATAACCCATTCCTTTTCACCAACCATGAAAACCATAACTCACGCACCAAATGAAGTGCTTATGAACTCAGCCTCAGTGTGACAGATCACATTGCAAATTACACAAATGATCTTACAGTTCACATGCTACTGGATATTAGGAATGCCATTATCAATTATCTGACATTGCATGCATTATGATTTCTCTCTTTTGGAATGATTGTTATTTAATGATGGAGTGTTAAGTGCTCTTACTTGTTTGTGTAAATATAGTCAGTTCTTAACCATCGCATTTGGTGTGCAGGCTACATCTTGCATGCTGAGGGTGATTTATTTACCTTATTTTCAGAGGTGTTTAAAGGGCCTTTGACAATGCACAACTGGGGTTGATAGCAGGGCCTGGCCCATGGCCAGTCCCTGTGACGAAATGTAAAGGGGTTGCCGAACTACACTGTGGATAGCATTGGGCCACGCAAAGCATGGGTTGGCCAGAGGGCCTGACATTTGGTCAAGGCTTGCACCCATCAAAGCATGGGTAACCACCCACCCGCTATCCACAGACTTTTGAAGTGGGCACTGTGGAGTGACTGGAGGGCCTGTGACAAACTCGATGTGCCCATCAACAGAGTGGGGCGGCCACATGGCCTGTCTCCCGACAGTCCTGCGGCGCGTGTTAATTGACAGAGATATGTTCTTTTATTAAACTTTGATAAAAGCACATTTTTTTGCACTGGGATGTTTCTTTTTTTCTGTTTTTTCTTTTTCTGTCTTTTAACTGAATTTTGGAGCAACTGTGGTATGAAAATCATACCAATACACTTTTTTATTGGCGGAATATTTTTGTAGTGCTCTTCCAAATTCATTTTTCACAAACCTCGGATTTTGTTCTCTGCACCACACATTTGTTTTTGCACTCCATGCAATGCCATGCAAACATTTACCTATGCTACTTCTAGTAGGATCTGTCCAAGAACAGTTGTGGTGTTTGTTTAAGCATCCCGACTAGCTGGTGTTTGATGTGTTTCTGTTTGTGTTGGAATTTTAGATACTTTAACTTCAAATTTCTTGACATTGCCATAGTTGCCAAATTGTACAGACAGACCTCTTTGCCCCTTTGCTAACCCTTTCGTCATAGAGTCTGCATTGTAATTAACTTTTAACCCTTCATAGCTCACTGCCTTCTTTTTATTGTGATAACTTCTCAAATGCTACTGGATGGATTTGCACCAAGTAGAATTATGTAAACTGGGGGTGCTGGCCACTCTGGGGAGGTTGGCTGCAGGGCCTGACCAGATGCCAGGCTTTGCGGTCATACCACACTTTATACAGACAAAGGCAATGGTTATGATCTTACACAATCTATAACAATACGTTACAACCAAAGAACAGATCATAATATATTCAGACCTTAAAAAAATACTAAATTCATTGTTGTTATATTTTATGGAGCTCACCTGACATAACTGACCAATGTCAATGTTTTTTTAGGCACTCATATCAATAACTATACTTTAACAATATATGTTTACGGTGTGGTTAACATGGTGACTGGGTGTAACAGTGGCTAAAGTATGCAATTAAAAAACTGGCATGGCAACATTTAGTAAAACCTTTACCCTAGCTTATATCTAAGCATCCCGACTAGCTGGTGTTTGATGTGTTTCTGTTTGTGTTGAAATTTTAGATACTTTAACTTCAAATTTCTTGACATTGCCATAGTTGCCAAATTGTACAGACAGACCTCTTTGCCCCCTTGCTAACCCTTTCGTCATAGAGTCTGCAGGTAATCCTCCTTGAATTTAAATTCTTCTTTTTCTGGAGTATGAGTGGGGAATATCCTCACTTTAACTCTCATCCCCCTTCTTGCATTAAACATATTTCCAAATATAAGTACATTTTGTAATACAGCATATCCCAAATCGTGCCCTGAACCCTGACTCTTGCTGTATTTCAGAGGTCCAACAGCTGCCAGGGGGCCCATGTCCTTCCTTGCCCTAGGGCCCATGACACACTGGCTCTGCCACTGGCTGTGAGCAGACACCTCCCCATCCCACAGGCACGAAAATGAACCCCAATCTCAAACAAGGCAGTGGTTGTATATTTGAAAAGTACGCTGGCAGACGTGGTTTCTCAGTCGCTCACCAGGACTGGGGAGTGTTGTATTTGCGCCCCCCAGTCCTTGTTGTGCCGAAGACCACAGGGGATGTTGGGGTGCAGGGCTCTTTGGCAGGTTCTCTGCCTGACTGGACTGGGAGAGAGCTCATAAGTCCACAAGCCTTTCATCCACATATGTATTTGACAGAATTGCTTGTCCCCTTGCTTTCTTTTCATTTCCTCTCACTGTTCACCACCATTGATCAGCACCGGGAGGACCGGGTCGTTGATTGTCCATCTTGCATGCATTTGTGCACAGAACACCAGGAGAGATGTGCGCTGCTAGGGTCCTTCGGTGTCACATAAATGAGTATGTAGTCTTTGAGCTTCTTAAAACCTCTAGCCCTTCATGCAGGCCACCCTTGGATTCATTGACATCCTGTTCAAGGAAGGTAACCAAAGGTTTAGCAATCTGGGCTCATTGGTGGCTGCACCATGCAGGAAGCCACGTCAGACATCATTCACTTCTACATACAGAATGTGTTTAACTAAGCAGAATGTGCTTTTACCAAAGCACCAACTTCTGAGTCCCATACGGAAACACTTTTGTAGTTTGCACTACAGACAACCAAACAATATAGTCCAATGTTTCACTTGCTCTTGACTATAAACATGTTTCTATTTCAAAACAAGCCCATTTTCACGATCAGAACAGCAAAAGAAACATGGCATGAAAATACACAGCAAGTAGAAGCAATATAGTCCAATGTTGCCCTCTTGGGGATCAAATGACATTTACAAACCACTCGGCCTCTGCCCTCCTGGTTGGGATGTCACCAGAAACTCTTGATAACAGTCTGTAAATCAGTGAGGAGTTAGGCTGCCCTACTGTAACAGCAAGGGATTTAACCTTTGCGCTGGAGCGATACAAATGTGAGTGCTAATTAACATGCCGGTCTGTGGTTTTATTGTGAATCCACTCATGGTGTATATGCTCTAGTCCACACACCTGATAAATGAAAAATGAGTTCCCAAACTATTAACTGGATATTGCTTTGTACGGATGAAAGAAAATCAATTATAACATTTTGTAGACACATACTATGGTGATTTGTTATATTTTTATAGTGTTGCTGTCTTACTAAATGCATCCATAACACTTTGTAAGTTTTATTTTCACTGAATATGTTTAATGTCCTGGAGGGCGGTTTCTTCTTTTCGAGATTCGCGTTTCACAATCATTTATAATATTCAGCTGCCTTTTGAGTATTAAGCTTTAACGATCAATAGTTCTTTGGGAATCCAGTTTAATGGACCCTCGTTATGCTAAAATTTCAATTACACTGTTTTATAATTTTTATGCATAGGGATTCATTAAAGACTGAAAATTGTTTCCACCTGAAAAGCAACACTCTTAAACCTCTTCTCAGGTAGGTAAAATAATATTTTCCAAATGGAATAGATTTTCGGATTTTAATTTTCCCCAGTCAAAATTGGTCTTAATGGTAAATGTGGCCTGGGAAAAATGCAATAAAATAATAATAAAAATAAAAAAGTAAAATTCAATACTACATATATAAATTCTAAAAAGCTGACTGAAAGCGTTTTAATATGTATTTTATTTTTAGAACCTAGCTATTTATGTGATTTTTAGGATGTAAAAAATTAATATGCATAAGAATATTTGCATCCAATGAATTCTACTGAAGATGATTTGCATATCTGTTGATCATTTTGGAAACCCCAAAGGGATTTTAAGGTTCAGGAGGATTATTACTATTGATGAACCCTGACCTACAGTACATTGTAGGCTTCAGCAACACCACTTGAGGTGGCCCCCAACCCGCAACATTATAAACCTGCTACTGATTGATTCTACAGTAAATTAGCAATTGGCGATGTAGCAACCTTTTTTTTCTACACTAGAAGCATTGACTTCTGCTTTATAAGGGGGAGCTCTTTCTCCTGGACCTAAGGGAACACACATTGTGGAAACTACATTTCTTTTGCATTGCATGCGCGTACAGGCCACAAAAGGTGAAAAGGTCAAAGTCAGCTTCTGTATTTCGAGGCAGCCATTTTAGTGGTACACGAAGATGTCTGCCGCCGTCTGCTCGTGTACGTCGAAGTATCTGCAGATTCTAGACTCACATCCTCCCGAGATGTGCCGCTAACAATGAGGAAGATTCATTATGGCCATTTGTTACTGTCATCTGCCATGATTCAAAATGAAACACTAAATGTTTCATGGACTCGAAGAAAAAGAGCAGTATTTGTCTTTGTGGTAGCTCTGAGAAGCCCGCGCGGCTCGTGCGCGGCAGCTGATGGATGAAAGGGGGAAGGCTGCGTGCCACCTGAATGATGATGGCCTAATATCATCTTCTTCTTGTCAGCTGTAATAGGCTTCCCCTCACAGAAATAATTCATAAAATCGCTCCATTATATTCTACCTCTGACAGGCCTCATCTATTCTGTTACTCCAGCAGGCGCACACCACTAATAAGAAAATATGTGGAGCAGGAACCCTGAAAAATTAAACAGGTAGTTTATGAGCAATTTGTTTCATGGCGTGTATTGTGTTTACTGTGTATGGACTTTTTATGCTTCCCTGCCACCGAGGATTAACATGTCTGCTCCTCGGCTGTTTTTGTTTAGAAAATAGCACTTGACATTGATTTAATGACGTTTAATCATGGCAATCAAAAAATGTTCATTCTTTTCTTACATCCTGGGAAGGTGGTTGGCGTTGAAGTGGTTTTAGTACTTACAAACTTTCAACTCACTCTGAAGATAGTGGCCACAGGACGGCCTTAAGTCTCAGAAGAGCCTGCTGAAGATAGACAGCCTCTCCCCTGATGACTAAAAAACTACAATTACATGTGCATTTTTACCTAAAATTGTCTGGAGAGAAGCTGGAACATAAAAGCTTGGCTTGAAAGGAGATCTTGAAAAAATACAACACAAAGAAAAAGAAACACTTCATACAGGTAGTTCCCCACTGGAGCAGGAAGCAAAGAGAATAAACACTGGCCAAAATGTGAGGAATTTGCTGCACTAATTCAGCCTTTGACCTTCACATTTGAAGCATTGTTCTTTGATACATTTTATAAAGAGATTTGCGCAGACTTGTCTTACCCTGGTAGATTTGAATAATTAAAAAATGCTTCATCACTTGTCACTGGATGATATACAGGCTTATACTAGTGTGATATTAGTAAAACAAGAACTCTAGATAAGCTAACAGCAAAATGTTGGGCTCCATTAATAATTGTGTAGAACTGGGAATATTGGGTAAAAGTTAATAAGTACATAATATTGATCAATTGTGAGAAATTTCCATTGTTTGCTTTTGTTACTGTTATTTCTGTTGAGTGTCACCCTAGGGATACCCCAAAATAGAAGCCTTTGTAAGTGCTGAGAGTGCCGAAGTTCCAAAGGTTTTGCTTTGCGGCTTGTTAGGTTCTTTTCAAACCTTTTCAGTTTTTGTGAACTTCAAAATATTTGTAAGATGAGACAAAGATTCTGACAATAGTAGGCTAAATGGAGGAATGATCAAAAATTCTCTCGAAAAAATATTTTTTTGCAGAAACCTGTTCTACCCTACAATGTTGTTTAAAGCTGTGCAACTCTGTAAACTTTGCAAGCTGCATGTGCTTGCAACATCTCTCCACCCCTTAAAAGGTTTTGAATCTTCCCTCATCCCTACTAATTTGTACATGTCGCACTAATTTGTTTTAGAGACTTGCCACATTGTAAAGGATACTACAACAGGGAATGTCCAAAACCCCTGTTGATACCCGGGTATAAATAGATTTCTGCAACAATGTCTCAACTGGTATGATTTATAAATACAAATGAGAAAGACCTCAATGAATCAGGCACAAGGGAGTACCCATATTCATATCTGTATTAATGTTAATAGTATAAAAACAACAAGCCTTCTTAACATTTCTCCTAACAAAAATGTGCAGGTAACTCATTACGAGTTCGGTTGACGGTTCACAACGTCTGCTGAACTTCCGACGGGGAGGTTGCCGCCATACAGGCTACATTGTGCTCACTTGCACATTTTTGTTAGGAGAAATGTTGAGGCAGTTTAATCTCTTTATACTATTAACATGAATACAAATATGAATATGTGTACTCTCTTGTGATAGCCTGACTCATTGAGGTTTTTCTAATTTTGTTTATAAATCATACCAGATGATACATTGTTGTAGATTGTTTTGCCATATTATAAAAGCATTTTGGAGAAACCTTTTCCGATAATAGGGAGTAATTGCACAGATCCCCCTGTATTTTTGGTATAGTTGGTAATATACAGTTTTAAATTCTATGAAGCATATTTGTTGTGCTGAAATTGTTAGAATGCAGCTATCAAGCATTCATTTGAGAATGGTGTTTGAAATCTTTAAGTGGACAAAAATACTACTATTTTTTTCACATTACCGTCATAGTACATAATTCTCCATTAATAGGGTACGTGTATGTCTCACAATATTTGTTTTCACTCACTGATGGTTGAAGTGCTTGTTTTTTCTCCCAGCCTACATTCGTTCGGACTGATGACGTCTAGCGGGCCCCTGTAAAACCAGATGAATGAAGCAGCTACATGTGTTTTGTTAGCAACATTCACTGTACGACTTTATAAGATATATTGAAGTATAATAAACAGATATTATGATTCAGTGAGTTACATAATTCAGATAACTTTATATCGAGACAAAGTTGAGGGGTTAAGCAGAAGATATGAAGAGTAGAAGACAGCATGTCCCATACTAATGACCTCATTACGAGTTTGGCGGTCCCAACCTGGGACAGCCAAACTGCGGGGAGGACGCCACTGCCATGGCAGTATTACGAGATAGCACTCGGCTCCTCTAAGGAAGCTGATTGCTATCTCGTAGCACAGAGGGGGGCCGCCCAGCACCCTAGGAATGCCCTCTGTCTGCAAAGCAGACAGTGCGCATACTGACGGTGCTGGGGAGGGGGGCCCCTGCACTGCTCATACAATGGACATGGGCAGTGAAGGGGCCCACCTGTAGCCCCCAGCACACCCTCACCACCAGCCTTTCCATGCCCATGAAACCACCAGGGAAAGGCTGGCCATGAGGGGAGTCGTAATCAGCCAGGTGGCGCTGAGTTCAGTGCCACCCTGGCTGAGTACGACTCAGACAGCCGTCACCACGTCTGGAACCCTGTTCCCGATGGGGATGGCGGTCCCCTGGCGGGTCCACCCTCCAGGGTTATAATTGGGTAGTCGGACCGCAAAGAGTGCGGCGGTCCCAACGTCAACAAGAGTGTGGCAGTTCTCAGACCGCACACTTGTAATGAGGCCTTTAGACTTTAGTTTGTTCTGGAGAATTATTAGGCACGCATTGGCAAGGCCAATAGGTCAGGCCTTGGCAAGCTAGTGTGAGTGTCACATTTTTACCTATTTTGTCTTGTAAGCTTAGGTATATATCAAAAAAATAAAGAGAACATGTCACTGTCTGAACGTGGTGGCCATAAACTTGCAAAACAAAATGCAAATATAAAAAGAAATAACCTTGGCATAAAATTTAGTTAGACCATTTCTTTTGCATCCTAACAGGAATGTGTACTCATAACAGTTATAGAAAACCTTTTTAATTTTAATTTTTATTATAAGTCTCATTGGCACAAAGTAAAGGTACTATAGGTCTTCAGTTGTTGTAATTACACAGTTTAAACACACAAGGATGACTGAAACAATAACAAAGCGTAAAACATGGAAAGAAAAAAAGATTGGTAAACTGAAAAAATGGCTTACCATCAGTGCCATTAAAGTGTTCTTTCTAGGGGGAGTGTGCACAGGTGATCATGGGAAATGCAGTCACACACAGTTCAAGCAAGCCACTGGCCTAATGATATGTCGTTTAGCTCTGTGCCGCCTCCTTAGGTGGGTGGCAGCAAAATGTGAATCACAGCTGAACAGCCCAACTTGTGAAGAGTGAAGACCGCTAGCCTCTCAAGGTATGTATATATTTTTTATGTATGATTTTTCTGATTACAAGATGCTTTGAACACAACTAAGGCGCTCTAAAAAATGAGCCTTGGAAGGATGAGTGTCAAAACGTTTATGCAACACATTTCTAAATTTCTGAGTACATAATGAAATAACACAGATTTAGAATCAGACAGCAAAAGTGAACACAGGAAGAAGTTATCAGATGCTGACAACCAAGTACATAAGGAGAAATAAATAAAGAAAAGAAAATACAAGAAAGATCAAAAGGAGGAAAGAAACAAAAGTATATTTGGTGCGGCAGGTTTAGCAAACATAACAGCATGCGACTGAAAAGATAAAGGGGCTGATTACGAATGTGGGGGTCTTCGGACCGGCGTGGTTGTAGTGGTCTGACTGCCACATTATGAGGTTGGCGGGCAGCTCCTCCAACCTACCACGGTCTCCGCCGGGATCTTCGATCCTGACGGGCTGATGGTGGCAGAGGTCGGAATCAGTCAGGGCGGTGCTGAAGTCAGCACTGTCCTGCTGATTACGACCTGGTTCTTCCCCAGCCTCTTTCATGGCGGTTTTACCGCCATGAAAAGAGTGGTGGAGAATAGGTGCACGGGGCTGCGGGGGGCCCTGCCCTGCCCATGCATTTGGCATGTGCAGTGCAGGCGTCCCCCCTACACAGCTCCCTTGCAACGCTCACTGTGTGCTGTGCAGACAGTGAACATTTTGAGGGTGTTGGTGCACCCTGTTGGTGGCAGCCTGGCGACCATGCTGCTGCCATTTTCCCACTGGGCTGGCGGGCGGATACCTCAGTGTCCACCCTACAGCCCAGCAGGAAAGTCATAATGGGCCTGGCGGGGAGGTCAACAATATGGCGGCAACCTCCTCATCGAAAGTTCTACGACGGTTCATCCCGTCCGCCGAACTCGTAATCGTAATATTAGGCTAAATGATAATAGATGAATAAAATATCCATTTTTGGTGGTAGAGTAATACCCTATGACGGGATAAATGTGAAGTGCGGGAAAATAAAACTGATGTATCATTCTTAGATAAACAAGTTGCAGTAATGCAAAGAAATTAGAAATGAAAATCCTAAAAAGTATCAAGAGTAAAAATATGCTTGTTTGCACGATCTTAAATTCTATACCAAAAGTGTAAAATACATAGAAGATGCAGATTCACATTTGGGATAAATCCGGTGTTCCAAATCCATAAAGCTTAAATTTAAACAATATGAATATTGGGTGAGATAAGCTGGTATTTGCAAGACAGAGACAAACAATGCAAACAAAACAAACAAAACAAATATTATAGAAAGAATGTCACAAATTAAACATGATGGATGGATGCATTTATGATATGACCAGTTTGGACCCTAACTGGATTCTTCTAAATGGAATCGTATTTGGATATTACATTTACTGGACACCCTAAGACTTGGTGAATTGGCCCTTTGCAACTTTAAACCACTTCTTTGGAAGTTGGTCAGAGCAGCATCTCTTCTTCTGTGATAGACCATTTAATTAAGTGGTATATTTGACCATTTAAAGAATGGTCAGGCACCTGAGTGCACTGAGAGGACTACTGGGGATCAGTGAGAGAGGGCCGGAATACCATAGCTGACTTTATAGCATTCTGTCTGGAACTCCTGCCCTACTAACGTACATTAGTAAACAAAGCTCATACCACAGTGTAGAGTTCATTCATGGTAAACCCGTAGTTTGCAGTAAAAATATACCACAGATGCCGGGGAACAACAGAATGCAAGCTGATGTTTTGGTTGTGCTTCTGTTAAACGGTTTCTTGGGCTGAACGATGGCGCAAGGATACACTAAAATATTGCACAAAATGATGACGTTGCAAATTACATCCTAATTCATAATTTGAAGAAAATTACTTGCAATCACCTTGCCTGCTGTAGGCTGCAGAGAAGAACATCCAGCCTTCACCCTGCTTATTTACCAACTCACAGACGAACAGCAGCTGCTGTGTTTTAGTTGAACATGGGCCGCATTGTTCAGAACGGGCATGTGTGTGTGAACCATCTATGAAACTAGAATAGGCCTCTTTTGGAGTTATCTGAAAGCACGGGTTGTGGTTAAGGTAGGAAGCTTTATAATACAGTCATACCATTGCAATATTTTCTGTTAGTTTGCCTCCTGACAAGTATCATTGACACTGTCTTACTATTCATATTGTGAGCACTCAGATAAGATTTTGATTTAAATAAATCTTGAAAGATATTACTGGTTTCCTATTGTTCCTGAGTGTGTCTTTTCATGATGAAAGAGGGTTTGAGTTCCACTGACTACATCTGTGAAATCTCACTGGCTGATTGTTACCTAGAACAAACCTTACTCAAGTAATAAGTAGTGGGTTTCAGGGTGGTTACAGCTCACCAGGTTCTCTGGCTTAGGTTGGCATATTGACAGAGGGGCTCATTTCGACATTGGCGATCCCACCATGGGACTGCCAATGCCGCAGAGAGGATGCCACCACCATGCCGGTGGTCTCCCCCTTTCCTATTGCAATGTTCCCACCGGGCTAACCAGTAGGGACATTGTAATACGACGTTCCCACCGGGCTGACTGGCGGGAACAGTGCTACGATATTCGCATTGGCTCCCTTAAGACAAATACCGTAGGAATGCGCACTGTCTGCAAAGCAGGAGGTGCCCATTCTGAGGGTGCTGTGCAGGAGGCTAGTGGCAATGGCTTTCCGCCAGCCTGTCTATGGGGGGGGTGACCACCATGGAAAGGCTGGTGGAAAGCTGAGTTGTGATCAGCATGGTGGTGCTCAGTCAGCGACCCCATGGCTGAGCACAACTCAGACCGCCGCCTGCCCGCCGGGAACCACGTTCCTGGTGGTGACTGCTGTCTTTAGGCGGTCCCACCCGCCAAAGGTGTAATGTGGTGGTGGAACTGCCAGGAGTGTGGCAGTTCCACGCCACCGCGAGTGTGGCCATCTGAAGACCACCGCACTCATAATGACGCCCTAAGTCGTTAGTGACAGAGGATTTAGAAAGCCCATTTGCCGGCTGTGATCTGGATAGAAATCCAGAAAGTGTGTAAGGTTTGTATCCGTGTTTTTTGTATACTGTTCCTACTGTTGTCTAACCTGCAAGGTTGTGAAGAGTAGTCTTTTCTTCCTGGGTTATGAGAGGGTTCTTGTACACTTTTGGTGTAGCTTTTGATAAGGGGAGCAGTGATACAAGCATCCGTGACAGCCTCCTCTGAGATCTGAGGCGGTATTACTATGATGCATTGACATTATGGAAGGTACTACAAGGATGAATAGTTCGGTATATGCATATTTCCGTTGTCCCTGCCACTGTGGTCTCCATCACTGCAGGTAATAAAGCACACAGCAAGGCAGGATTGTGATCACCTAAAACAGCCTGTTAGGAGAGCTGGGCCAGGGTCACTACCAGGAAGTGCACGCACAAACTATAGGTTGGTGGATCTCTCCTTCACATGACTAATATTAGTTTAATGCTTGTTAACTGCCCAATAGTTGTGTGAAGGAATACTAAAATGTTTGCCATAGTGTTCCAGCACATCGTGGATTATTATGTCTGTCTCCTCCTCAGTGAAGTATCTCTTCCTCATCAGTGTTGGGACCTCCATCCTATTTGTGTGGGAATGTAGTGTGCAGGGGAGAAACCGGACCATGCTTACAAACGTCCTACTATTTGTATTTTTCTTGTTGCTATCACATTTGAGTAATCTGCTTCAGAGGTGGGTGTTTTCCTGTGTCTCCTGCTTGTCATATTCTGCAGTATAAATTTATTTGCTGTGTATATAATTTGATGCACCAGCACTTCTTTTTATCTGGAAACATGGCGGGATGTATGGCGCACCACTTACGATTCAGCAAGCATAGGGGCAGTACTCTAAACCTGAGCACAGGGGCAGTACTCTAACCCCGAGCACAACTCAGGGAAGAAAATACTTTTGGTGCTTGCAGTGTTGGTGCTGAGTGGAATCAGGCTTTGTGTGTGTGTGTGTGTGGGGGGGGGGGGATGCACCACATACCAGTGCCCCAACAGTGAACACTCATGTGGCTAGAGACATGGCAGCCATTTGGGACATCTGGGTACAACTTTCCTCATGGCTCCCAGCATCTTTGTTAAGCACTTTAGATGCAATGTTGCTTCTCCCGGACTTTGGTACTCTGACCCAGGATTTATTTTGTAAATATTAGTAACTTCCTTTGTAGTTATTTAACAGACATTGGTAATACAGAGATGTATTCTGAAAATCGAGTCGTGTGGTTAAAACAAACGTTGCCCTATAAGAATGTTTACTTGCACGTTTCTAAATTCTGTAGGATTGTTGCATTTCACTCATGGTTATCCTGTGACGGAACAGGAAGGCTTTTTAATCTGGATTTTGTTGTTCATGCTATGTACAAACGCATATGCATGAAGTATTAGAGTTTCTAGTATAACAGTGGCAGAATACTGGTGTTTGCTATGGCACAGAGTCAAGTGGAAATAATACTCATCT
This sequence comes from Pleurodeles waltl, assembly GCF_031143425.1. NCBI lineage: Eukaryota > Metazoa > Chordata > Amphibia > Caudata > Salamandridae > Pleurodeles > Pleurodeles waltl. Next base: position 1,156,240,288 of record NC_090448.1, read on the forward strand.
TCCACAAAGCATGCATAATCGCAAAGCTTCAGGTAGCTATCCTACTTACTGACCGAAGCATTGGTGAACATAGATACTCATCTCTTGTATTTTTAATAAATATTTTTATTTAATTTATTTTTTCTTTTGAGTCGACCACTTTTCACCGTAAATGCTCACAATTAACACCCTATACAGTATTTCATAATTGGGGCTGCATATGACAGCGTAAGTGGCTTTATCAATCAATGTCACAATTGTCAGTGTATTTATTTTCTAGTCTCTAAAGGAACAATCTACACAGATTTTTGCATTTCATATCTAAGTTGGTTGTGTATTTGGGTGGGACAGTGAGTCGAGGCGGTGGCGTCCTCCCCGTGAGTTTGGCGGTCCCACGTTGTGACTGCCAAACTCGTTATGAGGCCATAAGTTATTCACATAACGCAAGGACTCGGGACATGATCTCTTTGCTCTTCCTTTTAATTCTCTCTGCAGTTAATACAAGTTGACCTTTGCTTCAATGAATTACTATCTTTGAATGAGGTGTATCAAGTCACAGAAATATCATGGGTGCTGGAAGTGACATCATCTTGGACCCTGATGACATCAGAGACTTGAGCCATCGCTAAATGATTAAAGAAGATCAATGGGGGGAATATCAAAAAAGTGAACAATTCCCTTTGAGCCATGTCTGTTTTCTGTTCTTGGCACTGATTTTGTGACTACTGAGAGCAGGCATAGCAAGGTCGATTCCAGGGATAGCAAAGGCAACCCAGAGGTATCATTGCGGATGTTAATTAGGAGCAATGAGGAGCAGCAATCAGTGCAGGGAGATGGTTTTTGAAGTATTTCCTGCAGATGATTTAAGATTCAAATCTGATGTATATTAGGGTAAAGAGGAGAAACAGCAAAAGGTACTGACCAATGTGTAACTTCTTTTTTCTTTTTTATGTTTAAGAAGTTTTTATATAAAGAAATATGGTAACAAATGCCACAATATTACCTGTCAAAAATGACTGATCATCATCATATCTAGAAAGTGTATTTGTATTAAAATAACTTAGGAACAAACAGTGTATTAAATATAAAATAATTTTCCCTATACTTTACCATAGGACGTCTCCCCAGACTCTGCAGGTTAAAGTATAGAGAAAAAAAAGTTTATTTAACTCTAAAATAAATTTTTAAAATAATTTTAGATTCAATCCTAATGTAATTTCAATTTAAATGTAGAACAGAACATAGTACCATTTAATTTTGAAATAAATCTTAAACAGAAATATAATAAATTAAATTAAAAGTATTTTTCTAATGTTTAAAGTATCTAAAATATGTTTTTATTATGCATTAATAATTATTAACAGTGATGTGCAGAAATACTTAAAATAAATGTAGGTACATTTTAACAACCAATATTGCTACATAAAAGAGTAATATGTAATTATTATAATATTTTTTATTATAATAATTAATTAATTCAAAATAAGATACTAAAATGTTTTATAAATAACAAATATGTACTATGTCTATATATCTTTTAAAATTAAATTATATTTACTTATAGTTTTACCTGTTCTAAATAATTTGATTTAATTTAACATTATTTCTTATAAGGTTTTATTTTAAATCCCTACTTACATTATTTTCTATGGGAGGGTGTTGCAGTACCAGTGGCTGTCCATGAAAGATGCTTAACTTACTACTGTTTTGTTGTAGTACCTTACACTCAGACTTTGTGAATAACTAAAAGTAGTAAACTCCCTCCAAACGGTTCATTTCTCAAAAATTGTAAGTTACCCTTGTGAGCCAGGCCCTTAATGTATTTCAGAATATCATTAGATTTGTTTTTTGATGCTTTCTTCTTTCTAGCTGCAACCCTGGGGAAAAAAGTATCTGGATGCAGCCTTTTAAGTATTTGAGGTAAATTGAAGTGTCAGAAGATATATTGAAATCAAAACATTCAATATATTTTTTAAAAATTAACAATTAAAAATACCATCATTTAAAAATGAAAAATTAATATCCATCTTTTATTTCCCTTTTTTTTGGAAAACACAAGATAAGAATCTGAAACATGCGGAAAAATGATTGAAAATTAATACGACACAAATTTATTAAATTAGAAGTGAGATTTTTACATGTAAAACTATAGTCTATCCTAAACTGAGAATTATGCACAGGTGAATAAACAGAAAGATTTTGCAAATTAGGATGACCAATTTTCCAAGATTTCACAAGTGTTCTTTTTGATATTGCCTTATTACAAGAAAGCCATGTATCTGATTTTGATCCATAAAATTTGAATAGCTTATGGGTAAACCATGTGCTCTCGTCTCCTGCTTTGCAAAATCAAGAGAAGCTATTATATTGCTATGTATTTCTCTTCATTTAAATGTGTTTATCAAGATATTGATTCGGAGAGTAGGTGGTGTTTTGCTTCTCTAAGGTAAACATGGGATCACATGTTGAATTAGATCCCTTGCAATGATTTATTGGAAGCGGTGCCAACCTGAGAACTAAAATTTGCCTCAAGGCCAACATTTTCATATGCTTTAACAATTATGCAGATATATTCACAAGTCCCCTGAAATGACATAGAAGTTACTCCTAAAAGGCATCATCTAGTCTTTTTTATAATTCCCAGAGAGTCCAGAGAGGAGATTTCACCTTTGAATAGCCAAAAACTATTGCTGCCCATCAGACAGACCAACTTTCCTCTAGACTGCCCATGTCAGCTTGGCTGGTGTAGGCAGATGGGTGGCACTGGCTACACATAGTAGAATGCTTCTCCACTACTATCAGTAAAATCAGTGAAACTGGAAGCACTTTGTTGGTTTTATTGTGTAAGAGGTGAGCTCTCTTGAAATATAGAAATATCACATTGAATCAATGTCCTATAATATTAATGTGAGATTTCTGCAGTTTATAAAACTTTGGATCTATCACTCAGGTAGTCTTGACAACCTTTTCACATTTGAAAATGTCTGCAATTAGCAGGACAAGACTAATTTGGAAAGAGGCAGGTGTTTGCTTAGATTGATATGCCTAGGAACGGATGGTGACCTGATGCAAACAAGACCCAGATCCTTACCTTCTCTGCAAATTCTTTCTTTTTTTCATGTCTGCATGATACACCCTTATCAAAAAGAGTAGCAAATAACTATTGTCAGTGCAACATAAATAGAAGAAACTTGAAGGGAAAGTATCTTAAAAAGAGCTTGTTGTATATCTTCAGGTTAGACTCGGATTAGGGGTATGGCCCTCCTCTCCAGAATTAATATCCTGAAACCTTCAGTCTCTCATTCTTCTAAAGACACCTCCAACAACATCCTGTACTATTTCTAACAAACCTAGAGACCACACCATTAGTTCAGGCAGACAAACCTCACGCTACCTATGGGTGAATGGAATATTTCATTCCACCTGTGAAATTGGAGGAATTTGGCAGCTCTGCATTACTCTTGTAACACGGAGTTCCAGCCAAATTCAACTAATCACCATGGGGTGGAATTTTTTTCATGCAAGGCTCCAGAAATGTGATCTGGCGAACGAGATTTAACGTCCCCTAGTGCAATTTCAAGCCACTAGGAGGACATTGGGTGAGATTTTTTTGGAACGCGGGCGGTTGCAACCGTATGAGTCAGTAGGCTGCAGCTCAAGTCGAAAATCTACTCGCGTGGCAGCAAAATTAACTTGTGTAGCTGCGCCCTCTGGCTCACCGTGTTGTGCCATTTCACTGATTTTTTTAGTGTGGAATGTGCTCCCGGCGTTAAATTACAGAGCGAGCAGCGCACCATGCCTATTTCTGCCTATTCGGAGAACTCGTGGACCCATTATTCCTCACCGGCTCACTTATTGGTAATGTTTCCTCCTTTAGACAGATCTTTTCTTCGTTAGGCCCTACCTCCAAGAGTGGTCTCTTTATCTCATAGGGGAAGGCGTAGTTTGGGGGTTGGTTTCTTTTCCCCTTAACACCTGTTAACTGCTCCCATTATCCATGCATTTTGGGATTTATTTGTTCATAGCAGCCAATAGCTTTCTTGCATGACATGTCCATCACCTAAGCCACTTATTGTGGACTTTTCCCTGAGGTCCATTGACTCTGAGGGTTTCTCCCAAACACCCACATTATTCTACACAATACTTCTCTTGGCCACACCCCTAAGTCCAGGGTCACACCTAGGACTCTGCTCACCCCAATTAGCTCTCTCATAGAAATACTTTGCAAAATATCTACTTCAATGATGATGCTCACCTCTCCTCACAGATTTACTCCCTAGTCACTTTCCAGTTTAGCAGGTCAGGTCTAACTTTCCATATCAAGACAATGTGCGATCAGTTTCTCACATTTTGTATTATACTTCTCAAATTTATGCTGCAGAATGTTGTCTTGACTGTACCGTTACAGCTTCCTCCGTCGCCTAATGGTGTGGGCTATACCACCTCCCACAGAAAGTTTCAAACATCGACTTGAGCAGTACACACCGGCATTGTGCATGTGGGCACCTTTGTTTCCTGGAAGCCGAGCAGTGAACCCCTCTTGATGGATGATCACTTGGCTTCCACTTACATGTGTGAGTTAGGAATTGTGTGGCCTGAGGGTAGCTAAGCCACTTATGCTAGAGTGTGAATTATTTGCCCATAACCACATTTCTCGGCCAGCACAAAAGCAAGGAAATGTGCCTGAGGGTCCAGGAAGGAAGTTTTAAGGATCTCTCTGGACAGCAGACTACTGATTCTTGGAAAACAGAAGAGCAACAAAGGAAAAAAAGACCTGCTACAGGAGTGAAAAAGGCACACTGGAAGAATGCATCTCATGCGCTTGAGGTCATGATCGAGCCACACTCAGATACAAAAGAAAACCGTGTAAAGTTATTGGGATAGGTGGAGAATTAATGTTCAGTATCAAGGAAAACAGGGAACCAAACATGGCTCTAAAACTATAAAAGACCTAGACAAAGGGCTTCGCCATGTTTCACCCCAAGAACAGGGCCATGGGAGTCTTGTTCTGGTTAAAGCATTGTATGCCGATAATCGGTGCAACAAAAATTTGGATTCTAAGCCCTATACAATTACATTTTTGGGGGTAACTCTCATATTGTTGCACAGTAACCAACTTGTCAAAAACACTAAGGGGGTTATTCTAACTTTGGAGGAGTGTTAATCCGTCCCAAAAGTGACGGTAAAGTGACGGATATACCACCAGCCGTATTACGAGTTCCATAGGATATAATGGACTCGTAATACGGCTGGTGGTAAATCCGTCACTTTTCCGTCACTTTTGGGACGGATAAACACCTCCTCCAAAGTTAGAATAACCCCCTAAATGTGCCTTAAGAAAGTATATAGAGTTGAATAAGAAAAGCTAGTATGATTGTCTAATATATTGATGTTTGCTAAAATTGATAAATTGATATCTTTGATTCACGAAAATGCAATCTGCCTCAGTTAGAGACTGGAATACAACTTCACGTCTGTCAAAATCAAACTAGTCACGTATGAGGGATGTAAGCTGGACAAACCTTCAACGCGTTGACACCCAATATTATTCATTTTCTTTCAGGTCAATATCCCAATTTAAGAACTGTTTTTTTATATGCCATGATAAGAACGAAACCCATTTTAAAGTTAAGCCATCCATTGGTAATGTTCATCATTAACCTCTTTAATTCGTTGCAAGCGTTCTTCATCAGACTAGCATTGATTCAAAGACAGCGTCTCCTGGTGTTTGTATGTTGTCACCTCCATAGGCTGCCTGTGCAAATGTTCCTTGGAGCTGTTCTTGATTAATCCTATTACATCTTTAATGATTTGGGCTCTTCCTGTTGTTGTAATTTTCCACTCATTTTATTCATCTACAATTGCATCTCCAGGTATTTCATCAACTGGTACCTTCTCTGAAAGGAATGAGTCATCTTTATCCACAGCTTCCAGATGAGGATCTCTATGGATCATTACTATGGCCTATTATTAGGGAAGAATTTAGCTTCAGATTACATCTCCAAATGTGGCTCATGCAACATTTTCAGCTGGATGAGCAAATCTGGCAGTGTGTGTGTGTGTGTCTGTGTGTGTGTGTGTCTGTGTGTGTGCGTGTCTATGCGTCTGTGTGTGTGTGTGTCTGTGTGTGTGTAGTTGCGCATATGTCTATGCATGAGGGATCACATTTGTGGTGATCTGATCTGAGGATAAATGTATGAGACAGCTTCAGCTTGCAGAATGGTCAGCGGTAATGGATTCTGTAAGGAGAAAGAAAAGTTCATGTCTAACTTGTGGACATAAATCTCACACTCCTGTACTGGGTGATATGCAAGGCATGCAATTTTCCAAGGTACTCTGTATTTTCTATGAATAGTCATTTCATCTTCAATTTCACCTTCAATTTTCATATCAATCTTTCTTCCAAGTAATCGCGAGCCCAAGTCAATGTTCTTGGTGGGCGGAGGGGATGGAACGGGTCATTTGATAGGTAGTGTAATGAGCTGTCCGTCAGGATTTTAAACTTCAATGCAATGTTGGAAATATTCTACTTTCAGCGGGAAGTGAACGGAGGGTGAAAGATGTCTTGTCCATGGCGGGAACGACTCCGGGATGGCTGGTGCTGTCACCGCGCATTTAATCAGCGGCGCTCCGCTGCAATACCACTTCCATTTACAGAGCAGCCCATCAATCCTCAGGTGGGCACAGCCCTAGGTATAATCCACATGACTTTTGTGTTTTCCTGTATCTTTTCAAATAATTATTGTATAGTTGGAAATAAATGTCCATATCTTTTTGTTTGAGAGAAGATCCAGTTACAGACAAAAGAAGTAGACATGCACCTTTTTAATTAGGTGAACTTTACCTGCAGGTAATATCACCTTGAATATACATGTGTGGTCGTCTGTAAAAAAGTGGATACATATTGTGTCCCCCAATAAATGTTTTATTTTTAATGCATATTGTCTGCTGAACTGGCTTTTTTGCTAGTACATTTTTTCCAACACATGTATTATTTTTTCAATTATCAATTATTTTGTAATTGATTGAAATCAGTTTGTTTTTCTTAATCACACTGAATCCATTAACTTATCCTATTGAAAGTTTTTTCAACCAGAATTCCGTGCAAAGGGACAGTTTCCTTTTGCAGGGATTAAATGTCTCCATTAAGTTCACCCCACTCTACCCACATGTCTTCTAGGGCATAATCGCTGATCAATAGGTGCGCGCTATGCAGGGGCTGTTATTAATATTTCTACTTTACAGAATTCTTTCATGGATATTTGTGAACATGCACTTGCCACATAGCATGTAACATGCGGCAGCAAGCTTGATAGAATATTGGCATTTTGGTCTGAGTCTAAAATGAGTGGTTCGTCACAACTATCAACCTAAAAATGCCACGAACACATCGGCCATGTTTTATTGCATTCAGTATTGCTACAGAAATGGTGACCAGTCTGTATTTTCTATCACGCTGCCCCTTGAATTGTGCTAAATCACTCACTTATGACAGTGCCACCCTGGGCTCGGTGGAGCATCCCAGAAACCCTCTTGTCAACTGGGAAGTCCCGGGAATGACAAAATGCATTTATATGGTTGTTCTTTCACAGGAAAACAATAATAAACTAGGTTTATTATTGTTTTCTTGTATCGTTTCCTTGTAAAAGGGATGGGGCCACATGCGATGACAGCACTCCCCCTCAGTGCGCATGTATGTTTGTCCTGCCGTCTCGGGTCGGCCAAATACACATGCGCACTAGGCTCTCTCCAACCCGGCACTGTGTTGCCAGGTTGGAGAGAGCAGGCACAGGCTCCCGGTCTGCCTGGGAGCGTCCTGGCTTGGTGCTCTGACCAATCCGAATGCTGCATGACAGCAGCGTTCAGATTGGCTGCAGGGCAGGCTGGTAGCTTGTGCCTCGGGCTTCAGAGAAGGCAAGAGGAGCAGTGCGGTGGTGGCGGCGGCGGTGAGGTAAGTGGTTTTTATTTTATTAAATCTTTTTTTTTCTCCCCCTCCTCCCGCCATGTGCTGCCCCCCCCTAAACACGCCGCGGGCCACTACAGTTGTTACTTACATGAAAAATTGTGCATCGGTCACGGGTATGGTCTTGTGGTGCTGCAGCTAGCAGTGTTTCACAAAGCATACGGGCATCCTAGTCCTCTACACCGCAGACCAGAGCCAGATCACCTTTCCCTAAAGCATCTCTTGGCTTGTCTGCCCTCCTCATGGGCCATCTCTGTCTTCTTCATTTATCAATGTCCTTGTGTATCTCAGTCTCTGACTCTACCTGTGCCCAAGTCCCAAATATCTTCCTATCCCACTACAAGAGAAAATGTCACATTATCATAGAAGTTAAACAAGAAAATGTGGTTCTTTTGTATTAACTTTTTAAATTATTGGTGAGTTTTTTAAAAGCAACAACTATTTGGGAGACAACATAAACACTACCTAAAAATTGCAATTTTTTTGAAGCTGTGATGTGACATTATTGTTTCAATATAGAAACAAGTGTATTTTGCTTTCCTAGGAGTGATATCTTTGTAGGTGTAAAACATGCACATTACTATGTAGAAGATGTAAAGAATGCACGCGACTAACCAGGAAGAAAATAAGATGATGGGTGGAAAGCTTTAATTAATCTCAGCCACTTTATTCTGGTCTCTGTTCCAGCCCATCATTTTCTCCCTCATTCTCTGAGCCACAGGGGTCACTCTTGTGCAAATCAGCCCACACAACTCCCTTAAAGAGATGGTCCAGCCCAAACATCAAGGCCACAGCCACTCTTTGTAGGGACAAAGCACCTCCAGGGGTCTTGCCGTTTACACATCATCAGTAAAGGCCACTGATGGTCACTCACTGGGAAGAACACAAAAAAGGGATAGGGTTCCTGAATGACACTGGTTCTAGGGCGGCATCCTTCCACTGCTCATTGGTGGGATCAAGCAGGGCGCCTTGAAGCATCAGCTTTAGCGGGGGAGCGACTGGGGTAGAATATATTGCTTTATGGCCCTTCCTAACTTTGCTCTGTGACTCAGAGATCTGCAACAAATCTTACCATGATACAGCTGTGGGAGGGAGTCCACAGAGTGCCAAAGAAACCTAAAACGTGGCAGAAAGAACAAGAAATTATGTAAATGATAAATAAAAAATATGCGAGAGGATTATGGAGGAAGAGTGTGAAGGAACAAAGGAGAATAGAATGCAAATAAGGAGAGAAAGACCGAAAGCAAAAAGGAAGCAGGATGGAAAAAGGGCAGAAATGAGGAATGGGAATTTAGAAAGAAATACAAAGGAAGGAAGAAGGGGAGAAATACAATGAAGAATGGAAATAAAGAATGATAAACAGAAGGAGGAAATAAATAAAATGAATAATTGAAAGGAGGGCAGCAAGAAGAAAATCTGAAAGGAATACAAATAAAATGAAAGGAGGGAAACTAACGAGGGGAGCAGGAAAATAGAGTGAAATAATGTGAAGGGGAAAAGGGGGCGAGAAGGAAGGACAGTGAAGGAAAGAAGAGAAAGGAGTAACAAATGGAGGTATTACAAAAAGAGAGGAGGATGGAATGAATGGGAGAAGGCAGAGGATGATAAGAAGCGGAAGAACAAGAAAACAATTGGATGGAGGATGCTTTCTTTTGCCTCAGTTTTTTTACAAATGTTCCTTGTGTTAACATTTCTCTGTGGCTTTCATAGGAAAATGTGGGGTCGCTGGCCTTGCTCTATTAATTAATCTCACGGGGCTCAAAGTGTGTGGGGGGGGGTTGTTTTATTTTCCTGGCTACCCCCTTGAGAACAAGTGATGACTACAATGCTGACAATAATCTCAGCCACTGCTAAATACTCTAGACTGCATCCCACTCGTTATTTTTCCACCGCAGACAGGAACAAGCAATGATCAAATCAATCTCGGCCCCACCCCAAGAGGGAGGGACCAGCCCAAAGTGAACCCCAATATGTGAATGGTTGATAAAGCCGATTTCATGCACCCGTGAAACATTTTTGAAAGTTCTCACAACTTTATAGTCCTTCCTCGTCTTGCTTCTATTTCAACTTTTGTTAATGCTACATCTTTTTGCACAACCGAAAGTCAGTGCTTAATTTGTGCTTGTTGTTTCCGGTGCTGAGCACCGGTACTTATTTTTGGGGTGACGGCACTTATTCTTCTGCCTCAAGCATTTGCTGTGAGCAAAAGACACATATGGAAAAGACGAAGGAAGAGAAAAATGAAAAAGCGTCACAAAGGGTGAAAGTAGAAAGCTGCAAGCATGAGCTAAAGGGGTAGGGAGTGCCTGTAAATGGATTGAAGAGGCTCGAGATGGCTTCAGGATTACGCTGCCTCAGTATTCCGTGTTTGCACATTTAATTGCAGCACCCGCGTGTTTTAGAGGAGGACTTTGGGCACCGGCACCTTTTTATTTACAAATTAAGCACTGCCTGTAGTATCATTATGCATGCTTTGTTAAGATGCATTAGCAACAGAAGCAGAAATATACTTATCTTAATACTGTACCTACCCTGCAGGAGAAGTGTTAACAGGGGCTCCTCCTCCATGAGGGCAGAGGAGCGTAGGCTCCCGCCAGCAGCAGCAAAACCTTTAAAAGGAAACGATAATTAACAGTGTTTATTATTGTTTCCTTGTAAAGGGGTGGGGCCACGGGGTGACGAGTGTGAGAGGGATTGCTTAGCACTCCAACCAAGAGCACATGTGTGTTTGGCCGGCTGTCTCGGGCCGGCCAAACACATATGCGCACAGGACTCTCTCCGGACCAGCAACACAGTTGCTGGGCTAGAGAGAGCCAGCACAGGCTCCCAGTCTGCCTGGGAGTGCCCTGGCTGGGCGCTCCCAGTCAATTGCAATTCTGGATTGGCCACAGGGCGCGGCGTTCAGGTAAGTTCATTTATTTTTAAAATGTTATTAATATTTTCAACCACCCCTGCCACCCCCTCTGCTCCCCCCGCGGGCTCTGCTTCTCTCCCTTTAACACCCGTGAGCTGCGACTGAGTGTTAATGTTTCTTAAGGTCCAGAGCTATTCTGCAAGGGTGAGACTTTGGAAGCGGGCATATCTCTCTGCGCTTTGTCATTGTTGGAGATGGAAAGGATGAGGGATAAACAAAGGGAAAGAAGATGGAGATTAATAATCACTGGATCCTGGACTCTACAGAAGCAAATAATCAGAGAATACTTGGGGAAATGTTTACAAGCCCCATGTGCTGCCAATGCGGCACTTTTTATGACGCACTTCAGCGCATATTGCAGACCCATAACTACAGGGCCATATAAAGCCACTTTGCGTGGCATTTCATGGCCTCGTAGATATGGTGTAAGGCAACGCAGCGCAACTCACTGCGTTGCCTTACACTGCATCAGAGAGGCGTACCGTGGGTGTTGAGGTGGGTGTTCACATGCAACCTCCATGGGTTTTGATGCGTTCCAAGATTTACAAGAATCTGTAAACCTGGGAATGCACCATAACTTTACGCCTCACTAGGGAAGGCACGACGAGGAAAAGTATATTTATTTCTCCTTGTTTTTACCTCTCTCTGTGTGTGCTCTGTTGTGCAGCACGCATAGAAAGAGGAAAATGCCTCTCTGCATTGTTTTTGTGAAGGAAGATGTCCCTTTCTGCACACAAACAATCCTGCTGACATCACAGACACCAGGGGAGAAAGCGAGCACATTGCTAGGAACATAGCAGGCGGAGTCTACATTGGAGCTGGGCAGCAATTTGTGCGCCGGTGTAGGGGGAAAGGAAAGTAATGCACTGTATCTTGTAAATACGGTGCATTTCTGCCCTATCAAATTGGCGTAGGGCAGCACAGCAAAATAACTTGTGGTGCTGCCCGATGCCAATTCCTTGTAAATATATCCATTAGAACCTAGATGTGGATCAGAGCAACTAGGCATGTGCAGTGAGCACCGGAATGAGAATGTGTGTATATTCCCATTAGAGACAAACGGCATACGATGACGATATCCAAGTGACAATTAAATAGTTTACTCCACTGCTTTAAATGGAAGTATGGAAGTGCTGGTACTCATTACCCAGAGTGCTTGTTTACTACTGAAAAGTGCTAGTACCCTCGCATTAAGGGCCAGATTTAAGAAAAGTGGTGCTGCACCCAGTGCAGCGCCACTTTTCATGCGTCCCTTAACACCCCCCCCAACGCCACTCTATGTGTGCCATATTTAATATACAGCGCACCATGGTGGTAGTTAGGGAACTAGCATCCAAATTTTAGACGCTAGTTTGGAGCTTTGCAGGATCAGCGTCAAGAATTTTGACGCTAATCCTGAAAAGCCCCTTGAGGCCCATTGTATACAATGGTGTGCTTCCTTTTAACACCTACTCTGAGCAGGAGTGAAAAGGGCTGAAAAACATTACGCAAAGAAATCTCTTAGATTTGTTTGCGCCATTTTTTCAGCCACCTAACGGGGGAACACCCCCTTTGCATATGTTATGCCTGGTGCAGATATAATGTAGCACAAAGGGTTACAAAGTGGAGCAATGCATGCACTGCAGCACATTGTAAATCTGATGCAGCAATTTTGGCCTCGTTGGGCGTAAAAAAAAAAATGACTCTAATGTGGCGCAAGAAGGTGCTAGGGGCTCTTAAATCAGCCCCTAAATGTTTCTCAGCAGTACGCTCCCCGACAAATTAAAGAAGTGCAGGTACCCAGTACCGGATAGTGGCTGCCCATTTAAAACTCTTGTTGGCTCACGTTGCAAGCTAAGCAAGTCTTGAGTTGCCTGAAGCAGAGGCACTATTAGCAAGGGGAGAAAGCAAGCACTTTGCTAAGAACATAGCGAGGCGGAGCCTGGCACCCCAGCCGTCCATGACCAGATATGAGAGTTGGGTCATCCAACTAAAACAGCAGAAGACTTTCTGTCTTCTCAAACATTCTGCACCAATCAGACAAAGGTTTTCATTTGCTGAGACGTTTCATAGAGAGTTACACATTGCATTTGTCATTTCAGAGCACTACGCATCCGTGTGCATTGTGAATCCGATCTTCTTCAGTCGCTTCCCCAATTTCTGTTGAACTCATTTGTAGACACTGAGCATCACTGTGGTTCTCAGGCACTTCTGCAGACGCATGGTCTTACCTCCATGATGGGTGCATCTCAAGATTTGTTGGTAATCGAGTGTACCACTGAATGCTGCTTGCTGTTGGACATGGAAAATATGGTAATTTGTGCACTTATTCTAGTCTATTTTCCCAGCAGGCCTTTTCTATGAATAGAGAACTTTACCCGCAATCTTGACATCCACAGGGTTGTTGTAGACAGTTGCACATTCCAGGTCCAAGCACAGTCTGGCAGGCTAGTTTGGAAGACTTTGTGGTCTCCCGATTCCATGCCTTGCATCAAACTCTGCTGACTCAGATCTAGGTACAACCAGGGCCAAAATGTACAAAGCTTTTGCAATTCCCTAAACAGATGTCAAATAAATTACGAATGCTAAAATATCACTTTGGCGGGCACAAAGCACGGCAGAGGGAGAATTTATTGCGCAACTAGGAGGGAAGAATTTGTTCTACAATATTAAGAAATCAAAAATAGTAATTGGCTATTCATATGCTGTAAAATTTGGAACTATAAGATCTGTAAGAAATGTATGAAACAATCTTGTGTGCGCATGTGCAAAATACATTTTGGCACAAAATTGCTTGGAAAATACTGATTGGCTTGTCATACTGTTAGTCCACTCGAAACCAGGTCGGTAGCAAGGCCGAGATTTAAGAAGCTCTAGCACCACAGTAGCGTAATTTTTTTTAATGCTATTGTGGCGTTAGGCTTCAAAAATCGCCGCACCATCTTTACAAAGTGGCGCAATGCATGCATTGTGCCACTTTGTGACCCTTTGCGCTACATTATGCATGCGCCATGCACAACGTATGCATATGGAGCGTCCCCCGTTCGGGGGACTGCAAAAATGATGCAGTGGAATCCACTGCACCATTGTTTTGGCATTTTTTAACGCCTGCTCTGAGGAGACGTTAAAAAGGAGGCACACAATTTATTCAAACGGGCCTCAATGTACTTTGCAGGACTAGCACCAACATTTTTGGTGCTAGTCCTGCAAAGTACATCAATAGCGTCAAAACTTTTGACGCTATTGCCACTACCCTGCGCCTTGGTGCACCGTATATTAAATATGGCGCATGCATGGTGGCAGTAGGGGGCCTCTAAAGGGTGCTAGAAAAGTGGCCCAGAATTCGAGGCTTCCTCACTTTTCTTAAATATGCCCCCTAGACCTCAAGTACAACTGAGTGTCATCTTCATACCAATGCATGGAGATGTTTCCCTTGTGCGAGCTGGGCCAGCGAGAAACAGCAAAGCTTGCAATTGAAATGTAAATATTCCAAGAGAAGGAGACATTTACGACTGTTACTATATGGGGACTATATTTTTCTGGATCTGCATTGTCAACTATGCCTCGTGCTGCGAAGAGTGACTTTCCAGGATCACATTTCCTTTTGCCTCGGACATTCCTGTTTTCTAGGGCAGCATTTTTTCTCAAGCAAAAATGAATCTTTCGGACTTATTCAGTGCTTAATTTGAGCCGGTAGTTTCCGGGGCGGGGAACCGGATTTATTTTTGGAGGGCTGCTTTTAGTTTTCTGCATCAGGCATTTACTGCGAGCAAAAGACACATATGGGAAAGACGAGGAAGAGAAAAACAAAAAAAGCCTCACAAAGGAAGAAAGCTGCAAGAGTGAGCTGAAGGGGCAGGGAGTGGCTGTACATGGATTAAGGAGGCCGGAGATGGCTTCAGGATTACGCTGCCTCAACATTCAGTGCTCATGAATTTAAATGCAGCTGCCGCATGTTTCAGAGGAGAGCTTTGGGCACCGGCACGTTATTATTGACAAATTAAGCACTGGACGTATTACCCTTGCAATCTGCACAGGTTTTGATACCTGTGTTACCTTAAACCCTCACTGTAAATTATACATTTTGTTTTCTACACTGACATTTCTGCTGCCGAAAACAGCCAAAATCTGTGTGTGATTGGGCACGAAAACACCGATCCCCCCATGCTATTCCTAAAAACAAGTAATGCCTGTTAATTCCCCCCAGATTTAGTGTGCCCTCGTTAAGGGTAATTCCAGGAAATTCCAGGCTTTAAAATAGGGCACTTGTAAGAGAGGCATTAGTGTGTGTCTGAAACTTAGTAAAATACTGTCATTACGTTTGTCTGTCCTGAAGAAGGTAACATTACATGTGGATGTGCTGAAACATCGACATCTGTCTCGTGATAGATAGCTATTGGATAGTCTAGCAGTAATTCAACAGTGATATTTTATATAATATGATCTCTAAAACTGTTTTTTTGTTTTTTCAACCACTGTGCCTTCTTTCCATTTTAGGAAAATGTCTGATGGTACCTTAGATTTGAAAGTTGTAGGATAAATTAACATGCTTTGTGTTAATCTATTGTCTTCTGATTAATTTTATTTAGATTTATTTGTACCTATTTGTTCTACTTTTTATTATAAAAAATATGTGTTGGTGTTAATTAAATGATTAGTCTATCATATGCTACAGTGTCTCACCATGATCAAAATTCCATTAATTTATACCTAATGATGAAATAGAAAAAATGGCTTCTCATTAGACAAATGATGCCTTTTAGAATTAGAAGTTGCCTTTAGAAACCTTCACTTCCATGGGTTAAACACCGGGTAACAGGGTAGATTCCTTAGATGCTCTCTGGAGTAGTGGACGAGCAGAGGATGTTGGTGTTTTGATATTCACAAAGAGGGAGAACCAGGGCAGCCCCACGTCAATGACCAGATGAATTTATGCACTGTGTAGTGGGTTAAATACAACAAGATCTTCTAAGACTACAAGTCAAGCATCACAATCAGCCAGGATTGGGAGAGCATCACCATTACTGAGGGCAACCTGTGGACGGGAGATGTACAGACTGGAAGTGCCAGAGGCCACACTGGCTTATAATCTACCGCTTTAGAAAGGTGTCCAGCATATAACGCGGTCCGTCTGTTCTCCCACTCCAACAACCACCAGTTTGTTACTGTCTCGCAGCTTCTGGGAGAGATGTGGAGTGCGAGAAGGTCACCTGGCAAATATGAAGATTGTGCAAGAGCATATGATGTCATGGTATAAGTGAGTCCGGCAGGATGTTGCACCACCGCAGGCAGAAGGAGAACTATTCCTACCTTATTCTTCCTCTTCTATGTCTGTCCAAATGTCCTAAAAGCTCATATCTAGTTGATTATGCATAAGACAGCCAGAGCTCTGCCGTCCCGCCTCAAGCCGCCTACTTTATGTGTAGAAACTGCATCCACCTAACTTATCCCTTCCTTTCAGTGATATTGCCTCAGCCATCCATCTCATCAGCCTACTTCTACATACATGTAGTGGGCAAGGTGAGCAAAACCCCCTTGCTAATTCTGGAATCATGATTCACCAGTACACAGATGTCACAAACTCTCCATAATCTCATTAGCCAATAATGTGACAGCATCACCCTCATATCAGAGGTGGTACCTCAAGCCTAAACCAACTAAGAATGAATGCAAAAAACAACAGCACCGGACAAGTCAAAGTCTTGGACTGGTTCTTTCATACGACACTGAAGAGACTCGCAATGGAATTATCTTCAAGCACTATGGGCATCATTAGGTGTTTGGCGGTCCCACCACAGGACTGCCAAACTCACGGGGGAGGATGCATCTCCATAGCAGTGATGCCCCCACCTTATTACAATGTTCCCGGCGGTCTGATCAGCGGCAACATTGTAGTAGATAGTTCCTGCTGGTCAGACCAACAGGAACAGTGCTGTGAGATAGCACTCGGCTCCCTTAAAGGAGCTGAGTGCTATCTCACAGCACTGAGGGAGCCGACCAGCACTCTTGGAATGCACACTGTCTGCGAAGCAAAACAGACAGTGTGCATTCTAACAGTGCTGTGCGGGGGGGCCTGCACTGCCCACTTGCTGGGTAGTGCAGGGGCCCCCCTGTGGCCTCCAGCACTGGCTTTCCCCCAGTCTATTCATGGCGGGGTCCCCGCCATGAAAAGGCTGCCGGAAAGTTGGTTTTAATCATCCAAGTGGCGCTGAGTTGAGAGGCACCCTGGCTGGTTACAAGCCCGACTGGTGTCACCTCATCGGGATCTGTGATCCTGGCGTAGACGGCAGTCTTTATGTGGGTCCACCTGCCAGTATTGTAATGTGCCGGCCGGACCGCCACAGCTGCGGCGGTCCGACCTCCACCGCGGGGCTGGCGGTCCTAGAACTGCCTGCCTCGTAATGAGGCCATAAATCTCTCAGCCGTCTTATCTAAAACAATATTGTGTTGGTTCCCAAAACACTAGGCAAACCCAGGCAACCTGGTACAAGCTCTGCCTTCTATGGAGAAGTAACTCTTATCTCTGCCTGTGTTCATGGGCATCTTGCTTATCACTGTTTAATGAATTATCACAACATCACTTCCAGTTTCATGAACCTCAGTTCCTGCTCTTCTGGACCTGCAACAATATCATGACCTGCTGCTTTCCCTGCAAGGTACTCAAAGCCTGGTTTCCAACCTGCCTGGCAAACAAACCTACCATCTCAAGTGGACAACACACGGCATTGCCAGACTTACAATCCAAGAAGAGCAAAAAGGAAAATGCTAGAAGACAAACCTTCTCATGCTACACACTAGGCTTGTTGCATGCCTCTGTCACCCCAGAGCAGAGGTAAAGAGGTTTCTCCTCAGTTTAGCATCACATCTGCCTCATATAAGAGCCTCCATCCCTTCTGGATCCCAGACGCAACAAAGTCAATCATTCCTCTTCGATCTACCCACCTTATGAAAATGATCCTAAAATGTCCTCTTGCCATGCTATCATGTACAGTGTCGTACGCCTCCTTAGGTTTTTTTGTAGTTTTTTATAGTACAAACTCGACCTGAAGGTATTGGCGCACTTTACAAGAGTGTCAGTTAAATTACACGAGGACACATTCATTTTTGTAGGCACAGGGCGATTCATGGGGTTATTATGAGTTTGGCGGTCGGAAAACATCTGACCGCCAAACTCCAGACAAGGAGACCACCACGGTGCTCGCAGTCTCCCCACTTGACCCATTATAACTTTCCCACTGGGCTGACAGGTGGAAACCAAGGATCCTGCCCATCAATCCATTGGGAAAGGTGCGGCATAATTGAGCCGACAGCAATGCTACCACACGCAGGGTGCACTAGCATCCTTTAAATGCATACTGTCTGCAAGGGTGCTGGGCAGGGGAACCCCTACACTGCCCATGCCATCGGCGTGGGCAGTGCATGTGCCCCCTTGTTACTTTCTGCACCTGTTCTCTGCCAGCCTTTTCATGACAGTCAGACCGCCATGAAAAGGCTGGCGGAGAACAAGGTTGTAATCAGCCATGTGGCGCTGACTTCAGCGCCACCCTGGCTGATTACAACAAAGACCGCGCCAAACTGTCGGGACTTTTCATCTCAGGGGAGATGGCGGGTCCGCCTACCAACCTCGTAATGTGGCAGTAGGGACCAGCTCAGCCGCGGTGGTCCAACCACCATTGCGAGTCTGGCGGTCTTCGGAGCACCTGACTCGTAATCTGGGCCTAAATGATTTGCCCAGAATCACAGGATGTTGAGCCGATGCCGAGACTCAAACCTGGTTCCCCAGCTCCAAAGTCGGCAGCTCTGGCCGCCACGCGACATCCTCTCCCCTTAGTTTTTTTTGTGCTCTGTAAGTGATAATAGCAATTCTAGCCTTGAGCCTGTTTTAAATCCCTCAATTCATCCTTGGCCAAGGGAAGCAGTTGTGTGGTACCCACGACCAGTGAGAGAAGGTCCATGATGTCAGGCAGTGCTTTAGTATCCCAAAATGTATACCCCTAATTAATGCCATGATCTCCTGGCACCCTCGGAGTCCCTAGAATCCCCTTGTGGCTTCCCAAACGCCTCAGAATTCTCTAGTGTCCTGGGGATGTCCTTGAGACCCGCACGGGTGAGTAGCGCGCTTTATAAATGTTAATGATTTGATTTGATTTGAGGGGTCCCCATTGTCTTGCTGATGTATGCTGCCCCACCACACCCCATTGCATCCTGCTGTAGCCTACCTGCCCCTGTAAGTGAGAGCAGTTACCATCACTGGAGGTGACAGCGATGTGAGGGTTAGTGACGAGGTTGAGGTTGGATATAAGGCCATTGAGGCACAGTAATGTTGCATAGGATCACACAATTTGATGACGTGGCGAAGCTCCTACTAGCTTCAGAGACTACCCTCAGGTTCTTGTCTTGAAAGATGCCCTGTTGATGGTGTGTTCCTCAAACTGCCTGTCTCATGGGCTCCATCTGGTACAATCCGTGCATAATATGTTGATACAAAACAGCTGGATACCAGCATTGGGCTTCTCCACTGTATACGGCCAATAAAATGATTCTTCAGAGCATAATTCAGCTTCAGTTGCTGCACATCCAGGCGACAGCACTATCTATCAGCGGCCTCATCCATCTGCCCTTGTCCAAGAGGCTGGACGTTCATCAGCAAACTCAGGCAACGCCTGAGCACTGAGTCGGTGGATCCACTAATGTGATTCGCGAACACGTGTTGGGCCGTGTAGCCAATTTGAAGAAACACTGCATTGATTAAAAGGCAGTTGGAGGCAATTAATTGCCCGTGGCTGATGCCGCACAGCTGCAGACACAGAGACAGAATCTAAGAGGAAATTGGACTTAATTGGTTTTTCATAACTGAGGAGAAGCTGTAATGTCCTCCTGATGGCGCTTGGAAGTTGAATCCGCACAGTTACTTTTTTTCTGAATTACCAAAGTGGCTGAAAAAACAGCCAGCTTTTCAGGAATGCATCAAAATGTGGTTGCGGAACCGAAGAAGAGGCGCATTTTCAAGCGCTGCTTGGTTGGGTGAGCGCCTCAGGGCGTTAGTAGCATTTGCAGGGTGCAAGCGGGAGCCATTAGAATGAGTTTAGCTGAACCGCTCTGCAATAGACATGCAGGAAAATTCTCAGAACTTGGCAATGGCCTCAAATGACAGAAAAGTGTGGTCACCTACTTGTCCCCGTGGCCACCTAGGGATTTCTTGGACAGTCCTATGCGGCTGCTTGTGTTTACTGCATCTATTTCCCATAAAATACAAAGCGCAATGACCACAGTGCAGAAAGTATGATTAATAGGTCCAATGACCTCCTTGTTACTCCTTAAAGATATGCTCTTCTCAGAAACATCCTGCACTCTAGTGCAACAATACCTTACTCACTACGTTGGTACTAAATCTTCCATCTTTCACAAAGTTAAATAGGGCGGGGTAATTTTTGTTTGTTCTTCGCGTGCTGGTTCAGATCATGGTGCAAATTTACAACGAGAGGCAAACTACGTGCAGTAATTTAGTGCCAGTCCATGGACCACCACAAGGTTACCATCCCGACTCCTAAGCTGGCAGGTTGTGTGTTGTCTATCTTGACTGGCTGCCACCAGCCCCACTGTCAAGCGCTACTCCAAAGATGAAGAGGATCAAAGACGCTGACCTTAACACAACACTTTGTAACCAGTAGATATCCACAACTCTAGACTTCAGTATTTCCATCCAACCATTAACCGGCAGGCGAGCCGATCATGCATTAATACGGCTCAAGATCCATCCATAGGTGACTTCTAATCTATAGAATCCAGCCTCCCCATTTCCATGTGAATCCTCGATCATTCCCTCTATTCAATATGCAATGATAAGGCTGATTGTTTTTCAGCTGAAGAAAGAACTCATCGTGGATTCCTTTACTAGTAACAATAAGATGGAGAAACCTTCATCCATCACTTGCACTCCAGGGACTCTTAGTAATTTCCAAACCATTCGAGAAGATTCTGTCGGAGCAAACATTGAGAGCACCTCATCAGGCCCTTTGGTCGACTTCTATCCCATGAAGACAGCTAAGAAACCTAACGTTGGTTCTTATTAAGCCCATAAGCACTCTCTATAACTTTCCGCTCACCTCAAGCAAAGTTCCACTTATTTGGAAATCCTTCATAGTACTCTCTATACAAATAAAATAATAAAATTAATTAATTTTTATATATATATATATATTTTGTAACTGAAAAACTAAAGATTAAAGTAGTGTTATATTTAGGTGTCAATTTCAGTGACAATGTAACATTTTAAACATACAAAACCACTGAAATTCACAATGTATAGTTAGCTCTGGTAATATTAACTTGTACGTGTCCCCACCATGCACAGATTTCTCATCAATAATTTCATTGCATGTTGTGATATTACGAATGTTGTCATAGAAGATGTCATGAATGATAAAATATGTGTGGTAAATAGCAGTGCATGGTGAGCGCACAACTTATAGTTTCCTTATGGCATGGGTTATAGTTACTTGTACTAACTATAACTGGTGAATTTCAGTGGTTTAGTACATTTAACACATTATGGTGTCAAATCAAATTGTAACACTATAATGTTACTTTAATCTTTGATTTTTTTCAGTGAATTTCTAGGGTTTAATGTAAAGTTCTATTTTGTTACTCTACTTATAGCCAACTCCCCCGCCACACATGGCCTTTGGCTGTGTGCAGCAGTCTGTTGACTCCCTCTACCCAAACGCCCACAGGCATCCAACACCATGCTGAGCACGGTCTTTGGCCGTGCGCTGCGTGGGATTGGCCACAGGTAGCCAACACCATTCTGAGCATGGCATAAGGCTGTGTTCAGCGTGGGGTTGGCTGCAGGCATCCATCCCTATGCTGCATATGACCAGAGGCCATGCGCATCAGTGGGTTGGGTGCAGTCAGCCATCCTCACGCTGCACATAGCCATAGGCAGACATTCCCATGCTCTGAACAGCCGTGGGCCGGGCGCAGCGGGGTTGGATGCAGAGACTGGCTTGTGGTCAGGCCCTGCATCCAAACCACTGCACGTATCCATCCCCATGCTGTGCAGGGCCTATGGTCATGCACAGAAAGAGGTTGGCCACAGGACCTGTCCTGGCCTGCAGCCAGGCCCTCTGTCCATCCCCCACAAGCTGCCATTACAATGGGCCTCAATGGGTGTTCCAGGATTAGCGTCAAAAAAATTTACGCTAATCCTGCAAATCGACGAACTAGCATCAAGAAGTATGACGCTAGTACCCCTGACTACCACCATGGTTCGCTGTATTTTAAATATGGCGCACACATGGTGGCATTAGGGGGGTGCTAAGGGGGTGCAAGAAAAGTGGCACTGCACTAGGTGCAGTGCCACTTTTGATAAATCTGCCCCTACAATTCCTGGTGGGCGGAAGTCTCCCTAGATGCAGAGTGGAATACACCTAGCTTCAAGGCACAGGTGGAAGAAGTGCCTTTGGGACCAGAGCCTCTATGTGGCCCTAACGGGGGAAAAAGCGCATGAGTGATGCTCTGAAACCTACTGCAGTGGATTCCAGACTGACAATCAAAAAAAGAAACTCCAGTTGAAAGCTACTAGGGCAGTATATCCAGAGCCACCCACAGTGTTACCTGAACACCTTCATATCCTTGTGTCACTTGTGAGTGCACTGGGAGGAAGATTACTTCACAGAGACTCTGAATCTTAACAGGAGAACGAAAAAGCATCCTGCAGGAAATGCAGGGGAAGTCTGCATCCTCTCCACCCACTAGTAAACTCTAGTCTGTCTCCTGGGAGTAGAGAGTGTGGCCAGTGCTGTTAGATGCACCAGCAGCCCAGCGGGCAGGAGGCTGAGAGCTGTTTGGGTATAGCAGGAGGACAGATGGCATTAGCCAGAGCAGCCAAATGGAGACCACTCACAGGAAGTGAGGAACATAGGACCTGATTGCAACCTTGGCGGATGGGGTTATTCCATCACAAATGTGACAGATATCTCATCCGCCGTACTGCGATTCCACTATGTCCTATGGAGATCGTAACACGGCAGACGGAATATACGTCACGTTCGCGAGACAATGTTTCATCCGCCAAGACTGTAATCAGACCCAAAGTTACAGCTAAGTGGAAGAAAGTAAACAACTCAAGAGAAAATTGTTTCACTAGAAAGGTACCACATAGGACCACTATTGGTGAAAATACCTGTATTGGAAGGGATGAATGAAGCTATGGGGGAAGAGCGGGTAATAGAGTAAAACAAGTACTGGCAAAACCAATTGATCAGATTTTTGTTATCGGAAGTGTTTGGTAACAGTTATGAGAACTAGGACCAGATATATGTATCTTCATTTTTGCGTTTTCCAAATAGCAAATCTTAGCGATTCGCTATTAGGAAATTGCAAACCGTGATGTATGACAGTGTGTTTGACGCTGTTAGTGATTCGCAGTGGGTTGCAAGTGGACCTGCTTCATCAATATTTATGATGTAGGTCACAATTTGTGACCCATTGTGAATGGCCATACTCACAAGAATGGTGGCGTGCTGGGGTCAGCAAACCACCATGTCTGTGGCTAATTTTTAAATAAAGCATTTTTTAAATGCAGCCTATTTTCCTTAAAGGAAAACGGGATGCATTTCAAAAGTTGAAATGAAAAGTTTTCTTTTCATTTTTTCAGTGGGACCACTGCCTGCTCTGAAAAAACATTTTTGCTACCATTCACAAAGGGGGAGGGGCCCCGTGGGAACCCTTCCCGTTTGCGAATGGTTTACCTTCAGCTTGAAGTTGGTGGTAACTATGAATGTTTTGCATCCGCATTCCCAGTCACAAAACATTCTTACATCGGCCTGCGAGTCGCAATTAAGAAGGGACATTCTTACATGCCCCTGCGAGTCACAATTAAGAAGGGATGCCCTTGGCTCGCCACTTTCTAATAGCAAGTCACAAACACATTTTGCGAATCAGTAGTAGGTTACGAACTCACAAAATGGGGATGGTACATGCCAAAAGGTATTTTTACCTGTTGCAAAAAGCCTTTGTACATCTGGCCCTTTGTGTGTGCTTTCACAGCCATTCTAGAAAGCAAATAATGAAGCAACGTATTGGGTTACAACACTATGGAAGCTGTGAGTAGGGCCAGTTCGGTGAACAGACTGCATTAGTAGAGTTAAGTTATGCTTTCAAACAAAAATGTTATGAAAGAACTCAGAAGGAAAAGTTTGTTATGTAATTGGTGAACTTAAAAAACGTAAACAGCAAAATATTGTGGAGTAGATACTTTTGTCAAAGAGCTCTTATTTTTGCTGCTTCTTTAGTAAGAAAAAAGAGCTAGAAATCCAACACGTTATCATGAAAGTATAAAAGTAAAACAAATTAATGAACAATGGTGATTACTAAATGGAACTGTGTCTTTATGAGAAGGCAAGGCATCCAAACAGTTCCTAAACAAAAATGTCCTAAATCAAGCAATGAAAATATCATTGGCACAGCAAAGTAAGAGCATTAAAGGACACATTCTGGATGTCTGTGGTGCAAGGATGCCTGCGTTGGTGCAGGCAGCTTAATTTAGCACCTGCGCAGTGGAAAATGCAGGGATGCGTCATATTGTTGTAATCATGGCGCAGCCCTGCGTTTCAGACTGGTGCGGCACTGCTGATTTTGGTGCGGCAGCGCTCTGCACCGGTTTCTTGTAAATCTGAACCTTTGGTAGTTCAGAAGCAGAGCATCATTAAAAGATGCCACCTGTCCTCCTTTTTTTGCTGCTAGCTCAAGTCCTCTCCTCTTCCCACTCTGTCATACTTATGAAGTAGTTCGGCAGCAAACTCACTAATTTGGGACGGAATACATCATTTTCGTGCCCAAAATACAAAACATAGGGCCAGATTTACTAGGCCCTTTCGCCTACTTGCGCCACATTAGCTTAATATTTTATGATGCTAATGTGGCTCAATTTTCGACACGCCATATTTACAAAGTGGTGCAATGCATGCACTGCGCCACTTTGCAACCCCTTGCGCCATATTATGCCTGCACCAGGCATAATGTATGCACAGTGGGTGTTGTGGTGTTAGGAGGCCCACAAAAATGGCCAGTGAAATCTACAAGTTTTCACTGCGCCATTTTTGGCATCATTTTTAACGCCTGCCCAGAGCAGGCATTAAAATGACAACCCATTGAAATCAATGGGCCTCCTTGCACTTTGCTCCACTAGCGTCAACATTTTTTATGCTAGTGTAGCAAAGCGCCACAATAGCATCAAAAATAATGACGCTATTATTATAACGACCGCCATATTGGTGCGTCATATTGTAAATACGGCCCACACATGGTGTTGTTAGGTGGGGCAAGGGTGGCGCAAGAAAAGTGGCAAGTCAGTACTGATGCACCACTTTCTTGCAAATCTGGCCCATAATGTCAAGCTTGATCTCTCAAGTCAATTATATATTTCTTGTGATTTTTTTGTGGACTGTCCCTCAGTTTGTGATCAAATGGCTGTGCTCAGTCCTCTAGCACCAGAACACATTTTTGGTATTTGAGCGCTCTATAAAACCTCTTAACATGACAAGACATGACATGACATAATGTAATGTAACATAACATAACATTCATGCTACATTTCAAATAGAGTGCATGTGGAGTATGGAGAGGCAGATAAATATTTTGATGTAATCATTTTTCTAATATATTGAAAGAATCCATTTTATAATCATAAATGTTTATCAAACCTTCTGAAAAGCATGTGTGCTACAGGGATTAATGGCCAAAAGAAGGGTTACACTAGTTGGGCCAAATAACATTTTTTGAAAATCAACCGCATGTGGATGGTTGAACCAGCAGAAAAAGGTATTTCTCTTTCCACAAAACATTGATGGGGCCTCAGTAGTTGGGTCCTGCATGGGGACCACCTCCTCAACAGGACAAAGACAGAGTTAGAGAAGGTCTAAAGAGGGAAGCTGGAACTGTTTAGACTAGTAAATATAACCTTTGCCAATATATAGACTGGCATTTACTTGGTCGGGGGCAGCCGCCACATGACTGTGGTTCACAGTGTCCCTGCCAATGGTGCCACAGATGAAACCACCTGCGGAGGTTTAAGTTTTCTGCGGAGAGGGCAGAAAATATTCAATGAAAGATCTTACATTGACGAGGGGTCAACTTGGTGGCATGGTGGCACGCAGAACAGCAGAATTTATTTCAAAAGTTGAGAACATGCTTAAGATGTGTTTGTATTATTTTCATTTACACACATGATGGGAAATGCTAATATCCACATACGTTACTATGAATGTACTCCCTGTTAATCAAATATGAAGACTTGTTTACTCTTGGCTGAAGCTTCTCATGGCATTGTATTATTTGCCAACCTTTCATGACCTTATCAGGCCCAGTAATCATATTGCTTCATGTGGAGTATTTCACTTTTTCCAGAAGCATAACCTTCTTTTCAAACCTGTCATTCATTCATATATATATATATATATATATATATATATATATATATATATATATATATATGAATGAAATATCCCCATCAAGGCTATTTTGTGCTTCCTTGAGGGGAAAATCTTGACACCGGCACATTAGATACATTTTTGCTGAGAACAAGAAGTTTCTGTCATGTGGTCATATTACATTGAACTTGTATTAAGATAAATTGTATGTATACCAGGTCGATTTACATGTTTTTAGCTCTGCTTATGTTGTTATGTTATGTGTATTTGCAGAGTGCACAATCATCTGAGAGGGTATCATTGATCTGAAAGCAGGAGCAGTCTCGACCGAGCCATGGTTTGGCCTAGTTGAGAAGCCACATTTTCATTTTTTTGTGGAATTCAAGAAATAAGGAGATGCCTCAAACGTGCAGGGGCAAGTTGTTCCAGGCTTTAGGAGTGAGGTCGGAATACGAGTAGGATTACGGCTGGATGGAGGTATGTAGAAGATCTGTGGAAACCGATGTGATGGCTGAGGAATGTGGTGTCCATGTTGTGTAAGGCTTTGAATGTGTGTGAGGAGTTTGAACAGTACTCGTTTGTAAGTGGGGAGCTACTGGAACTCGTGAAGACCTGGGATGATGTGCGTGCAGGGCGGGAGTTGGACAGTGAGCTTCACTGCAGAGTTCTGTATGATCTAGAGCCTTCTGATCAGTGTAGTCTTGATTCTGAAGTAGGGGGGGGTTTCTGTAGTCCAGGTTGCTGATGATGAGGGCCTGGGTGACAGTTCTGATCTCTTAACTCCAACCGGCCTTTTTCCAGAGAGAACCCTGTTAAGTGAAATGATAATTGTCTTAGATTCTTGTGCTTTGCTGCCTGCTAAACACAAGCTGGACCTTAGGTTTGCTGATATGTTGTGTTTTACTTCTATCAGCGGACAAACCCCCTAAGCAATGTTCTTATTTTGGAAAACAAAAATCATTGTTTTTACTTCTTTAATATCTGTGCTGCGTTTGACAACTCTGCACTAAACTTTCCAAAACAATGTTCATCCACTTTTGCTCCTTCATGAAAAGGTTGGCCATAGGTCCTGGTCTTGCCCAACATACTCTCAACAGCTCAACCCTCACACATGGTTTGTACAAATACGTAGTAGGGGGCTGGGTGCAGGGCCTGGTCTCCAGCCAGGCCCTGTGTCCAACCTTTTACAGTTGCCCAGTCCCTGCTGTGCACCTTCCAGCAGGCCCTGCACCCACCCCAGCTGGTGCCCAGCCCACCACAGGCAGCCAACCCCTCTCAGGTGCTCAACCGCTTCCACTGTGCACAGCCTTCAGCAGTGTGCAGCAGAAAGTTGGCCCTGTGCCCATCCTACTGCGGACTGTCAATCTCAACTGCGTATGGCGTATTGCCTGTACAATGACGGTTCTCCACAAGGTTTGGTCTATAACATAAATCTTGACATTTTTTCTTTAAATGTTTTTTGGTACTGCAACCTTCAACTGTTTGCGGCAGGGGATTGGATATAGGGCCTAGCCTTTGGCCAATCCCTGTGCCAAACACCATTGCAGTCCCCCAACCTTCCTCTGCACATGGTGTTCAGTGAGGGGGTGGCCGCAGGGACTGGCTTCCAACTAGGCCCTGTGACCAATGCCCTGTGGTTGACCAACCTCTGCTGTGCATCTCCAGCCAGTCCCTGCACTCATCCCCTGCAGGCTGTCATCCCCCTACAGGTGCTGAACCCCCAGTTGCACACAGCCTTCAGCAGTGTGCAGCAGTAGGTTGGCCCTGCGCCCAAACCCACTATAGACTATCAACTTCCACTGCGCAATGCCTTCTGCCTGCACAATGATGGTTGACCACAGGTCCTGGCCTACTGTAATACTTTTTTTTTTTATGTTAGTACTGCAGTATGTGAACAATGGTACCACAAGGTTGTCCTTGCTGGGTACCTTTGTACTATGTATTGGTACTGTGGACCGGTAATCTAAAATATATATATTTTTTTATAAATTTGAGGATGCATTCCTTAGGTTCTCCACACACATGGCCCTGCAGGTCAGGGAGTGCACACCCTGCCTCTTATATAGCCTTTTCAAAATTTTCTAGATTACTGTAAAGGCGATTGCAACATTTTCTTCAGTGTTGTGGCCAGCATATCAGATAAATGGTACCAGGGTGTGTCAACATAATGACTGCGATACAGGTATATATATATATATATATATATTACTAAAAAAATAAGTGACGTTATAATTGGGTGAAAAATGACTACTTCACTTACTCTAACTCTGGCCCCACCCGTTATTTCAGATACCATCAGTGGTGTTATCAACGATATGATAGAATATGATATGATTGATGTCGTGTGGTTATAAGAAGTGCATGGTGAGGGCGCGAGTTATAGTGACATCACTTCCCATACTTTTCTTCATGTATTTCGACTGCTGGTCCAGAGGTATCACAGATATTCACTAATTGAGGTTCCGCAGAAAGAAGACCAAACACATGCGTAGGGCCATGACATAGGTCTAATGCTATGCTATGGTATTATAGTTATTCTGTGCATCATTGCTTCTTAGCGCTGCTACAGAGCGCATTCAGTTGCATTGACACCCCTTCAACAGTCCGATAGGCCTTTCTGCCTTTGTCAGCTCCACCACATCTGCTCAGTTCAACCTCCTCAACAGCTGCAAATTCCACCCACCTCACCCAACATGCAAGGGAAGCACTAATGTCTCCACCCGTCCCCTGTTGCAATCGACTACCTCAGGAGCCTTCTCATTGGTCTCCCATCTACGATACTCTCCGTAACTCCTGAAAAGAGTCGACACCTTCACCATGAAAGAGCAAATCCAATATGAGGATAGTAGGGAAGGTTGGAGGGACATTGGGAGCCCAAGCCAACCATTAAGTCCACCACAATTCCTCTGTCTTGAGTGCCGGGCGTGCATGGACTGGACCAACCACCCTTGAGCTCATTGAGTGAACCTGTTCCATGTGCATATGAAGGTTCATAACAGAGTTATCTGCTGATGAAAGTAGATCAAGGCTTGGAGACCAGGGCTGAGCTGATGGCTATGAGTAAAACGTCAGGACAATGGGTTGTCAGGCTCTGCCTGTCATGCGTAAGTGGCTGTTTGCAGCTCTGTTTGCGCAGTTGTCGCCGGCTCTATTCTGCACAGATATCTACTTTGCATGTGGTAGGGTACAAAGGGAAGGTAAACAGCAGAGAGATTAGCATGGAAATGGGTGAAGGTGTGCTTCAGGCGGAGTGACCTGTCATTATCAGCAGCCGACGAGAGACGGCATCCCTCTGAAGGGTCCGGGCTTTAGCACGGTGTTTGAGGCTGGGCCGGCCCTTAATTTACTTTTTCCACCCCGTGAAACCGCAGAGTGGGTGAGAGCAGCGTGGGCCTGTCTGTCATCGCAAGCTCCCTTAGCATGTGTGCGTCTGCATGGATGGAGAATACGCCAGACCCGGCAGCTGGCGGCTTTTGGCGGGAAGCTGAGTGAGCCCTGTCAACACCCGCCATCTTTGAAGGGGGGGTGAGCTGTGTGGCCAGCGCGAGCCTGGAGCGGTCATTGCAGCCAGCAGGCCCAGCCACCATCTCCATCGGGCCCCACTCATGCTTGTTTTGAGAGCCTGGGCACATTAAAAAAAGGCCTAACTGGAAGCACGGAAAGCGCTCCAACAGCTCTATTCAAATCCAAGATTATTTTTGATGCCAAAACAAAGACGCAGTCGATTTAAGCGAGCGCGGAGGACTGCATTTCTTAAATGAAAGACGACAAAAGCAGGTGTATGCAAAGACAACTGAATATTGCTGCGGCTCTAGGCGTGTCCCTGCTCTGCTACGGGTGAAATCTCCCTGATGTTGTGTTGTAGATTAAAATGTAAGAGAGAGTCTAAATCTTTTTTGTACAAGTAAGAGGAGACCCGCATTTTTTATTTGGCTTTCACGCACACGCCCGGAAGGAAAAAAGACAATTATTATAAAACAATCCTCTTTCTTGTATATAGTCTGATTTAAATGTGGACATGTAAACGACAATGGCAAATGTAACAATATTTGCATGGAAGAACTGTACAACAGAAAGAACAAAATAAATATACAGTTGAATGTATCTCTTAACAATTGTTTCAGCGAAATTAACGTGTTTCCTTCCCAATTATAAGAGAACAACATTAAATCAGTGCAGGAGGCGAGAGATGTGTAACCTGGAATAAATGCTGCGGCTGAGAGAATGAGCAGGGACAGTAGAGAGTTGGGTCACTTTCCGTCACTTGCTCGGATGCTGCCTGAACCCCACTCCTGTGGCCCCCAGTGGACCCTACGACGAACCAGCACGAAGTTTATTCAAGTAACTTGAGATAACGGAACTCCACAGCATAACACCAGAAGATGACGCAACACAAGACAAAATAAAATGCAAAGCGGCAGGTTTACAAGCTCCTAGTGCCAACTTGCGCCACATTAGTGTCATTTTTTTTACGCTAAGGCGCCATATTTAAAAAGTGGTGCAATGCTTGCATTACGACCCCTTGCACCAGGCATAATGTATGCAAAGGGGACGTTCCAACGTAGGGATGCCCGAAAAATTGGCGCAGAGAAATTTACATTTCACTTCGCCATTTTTTCCGTCATTTTTAATGACACACGCATATTAACCTACGGGCGTCCCTGTGCTTTGCTGCACAACTTTTGACGCTGGAGCTGCAAAGCTCCACAACAACGTCAAAAATGTTGACGCTATTGTCCTAACGACCGTCATGGTATGCCATACTGTAAATACAGCGCAACTGTGGTGATGTTAGGTGGGGCAGGGACAACGCAAGAAAAGTGGTGCATCTGGACTGATACGCCACTTTCATGTAAATATGCCTAAAAGACCACCACCAATCTGACCACTCGATCTAATACCCCTGAGCATGGCTTGGTAACTCCTCCCACTCAATGGGATGTTTGAGACTCAAGGGGGAGAAGTGGACATGGTTAGCTTTAACCTTAAATTCAGACCAATGGGCACCCTTCATTAGTTCTGCATGCGTAAAATACCCTTACACTACTCCTTGCGTAAAAAGGAAGGTTTTCACCAAACAGGACTGGTTGCAGGCATGTGCACTATGGGTGTTTCACTTAAAGCTGACATACACACACTTTAGTGAGGGTATTATGTTGTTTTACACACACACTGAGGTTGTGTAGATTTGCCTGTGTAGTATACCACCTGTAACATCTCCCACCGCCACCTATATGTATATATTGCAGCTAGTTTGTACTAGTGCAAATATCACAGCAAATCCATCAGCACAAACGTTAATACTTCTTTAATAGGGACTGGAACAACAGGTTTATCTCCAGTTGTTATGCAGAAATATTCCTCCACAAAGGCCAAAACTTGAAATCGGTGCGGTGAAACTGTAAACTTACATGCAGAGGATGCACTGTTTACACACTATTTTTCTAGATATAATCAACCAAATTGTAATCCACAAATTGACATTAAAAATAACATAAATGCATTAGGTTTGCAGTGTCCTTGCTTTTTGTGCATTAAAATCTCTAATCTAACTGATTTACTTCAAGTGCACACATAGTTTTACTATGCCTACGCAGAGTTCCGCTACGCGGAACTCCCCGAAGTGAAAAAAAAAACTCCACCGCACTACATGGAGTTCCGCAAGCAGTGGAGTGCATTAGGTCACGCCATTTGCGCTGATTTTTAGCGCCAGGTGTTTGTCCCGCACTGAAAAATCAACACAAATGGCAACACGTGCAGCGCAACGGAGCACTGCTTGTTTTCTGCTGCTCGAGTAGATTTTCTACTCGAGCAGCAGCTTCCTCAATACGAACAGAAGGTTTATCAATGCAAGCGGTAGTGATCATTCGCGACTGCCCGCGTTGAGAAATCTCACTGGGAGGTGGTCTGGAGTAAGCTTTTTCTCACTCGCGGTTGGCGAGCACACGCAAGGAAAAAAACTCTGCTCTGCTGAGTTTTTCGGAACTCTGTTGTATAAGTGGAGCGAAGAGTGGGAAAAGCTGTGCAAACTCTGCGAGCGGAGTTCACCGCCCACCCTCAATTTTTATCTCATAAAAGTATTTCATTCATTTGTTGTTATGCAAACAGCGTAGTGTGTTTTGCCCTCATTTAAATACTATTTGCTTCAGTCAGTGTTAAACTATTAAATCAGTCTGTATGATTGGAAAATCTTTGTGATCTGTCTGGTGTATCATCAGAATTCAAATAATAAATATTAAATTATGGAGCTATAGGCAAATGGGATATACGTATTCCTGTATGCGTCATCTCATGGCCCAGTGTCAACTCAGTAGGTTACACCAACAGTTGCTAAACTGTTTCACAATCCAACAAATAAATTATCACGATATAAAAATCTGCACCCAAGTTTTTAATATATATATTTTTTAAATGACCAGATACCTTTCATTTATGAAAAGTAACTTGCAAAACATGAAATAATGACGCCATATAAAAAAAATCCTGGGAGGTGAAAAACAAAAAGGTGATAATGCCCTTTGCTCTATTTCAGTAATTACTTAGCCAGAGGCGTTATGTTTTCTTTTCTTCTCTGTATTTTTGTCATAGGAATCAATACAACAAATATAATGAACAAAACCTTGTATGAGCGCTGCATATATAGTTAATCTGATTACAAAAGTCAATATATTAGAAACGATGCAATCTGCAAAAAGGTTAAAGTCTGCTTGTGCAAGAGAAAATGGAACACTTGTGAAAAACATAACTCAACCTGACTTTGCCCTTTTTTTGCTGTTTTCGCACTAGGAAATTTAAAACATGATTTTTTGCCGTTCTGCCAGTTTGAACGAGAGACAAAGCCTGAGCCACAATCATTCATGTCACACAGGTAACATATCTGCTCTTTTTTAAAGGGTATTGTGCACTCGGATGTCCTTGTTGAAATCTCGGTTGTGCACTTAAAATGACTTGGAACCAATAAATGTGTTGTCAGGTTAACAATGGCTTCACAGTCCGTTTCCTGAATTTACTTCCTGGTACAACAATGGTTCTGTCACATGGACTGGTTCAAAAACTCTTTGTTCGAGTTCGCGTTGCACAAGCAGCCTCGATGGTGCAAACTCGTGTCGTAGCGCTCTGTCAATACAAAGTGCTAACATAATTGAATAAAGACACGTATGTCGATAGAATTGTACGCGGCTAGACTCGCACAGGGACTAGGTGTTTTAGGAGACCTACATGTGCGGAGTGTGCACTGTAAATCCCACACCCCTCTGGTTCTACAGGCTATAAGTGAGCGCACATACATGGTGTGAAGTAGGGCATGTGAACAAGGAGAAACCATGAGGGGAAATGCAGATAAAAAACGGGGATAATCTGAACCGTGAGAGGGGATTGGATAGCACAACTGAATGGTTGGATGAATGTATGTTTGAATGAACACGAGTTGAGGAATGGGGATTATACGGCTCGTGGATGGTTGTGTGAATGAATTGGTAAATGAATAAATTGCTGAATGAATCTACACGAGTCCCCCATCTTCCCTTTTTGGCATTTCTAATTGCGTAAAAACGCTGATAATCTGAACCGTGACAAGGGTTTGGGTAGCACAAATGAATGGTTGGATGAATGTAAATTTGAATGAACACGAGTTTAGGAATGGCGGATTATACGGCTCGTGGATGGGTGGGTGGTTGTGTGAATGAATTGGTGAATTAATGAACTGCTGCGTGAATCCACACGAGTACCTAATTTCATTTTTTTGCCATATCTAATTGCTTTCAGTGTCTCGAAGTGTTGTGAAGCATTCAAAGGGTGGCCCACGCAGTGCCACGCGGAACACCTAAACATGTAAACATGCCTGTATAGCGCTTACCTGCAGTCTTTGAATCTGTGAAGTACACCCTTCAAGCAGCTGCCCACAAGTTGCTTCCCAACCACTTTTCAGCTCAGGTAGGATGAATGCTTGTAACAGGTGGATCTCAAAACAGGAGGGAATGACATGGTGTTTCATATAGTTCCCACGGCAAAAGACTACAGTTAGAAAAATAGGCGCTTTGTGAGTGTGAGCAGGGTGTTTCTGTGGCAAGAAAGATGGGGAGGGCAGGGGCTCAGAATGCTTTACCAGGGAGTTTGTGGCGTCGGGTGGCATAGCCCAGCGCCAACTCTGCGTGTGCCAGGGCAGGTCTGAGGAGTGTTAGTTTTAGGAGCTGTAGACAGACATTGTTTACAAAGAAACCTTTACTCGGTGGCTTCCATCGGGGGGAGCGTACCCTGGCCTCACAGGATGCCAGCCTCTGCACAGTAGGTCGCGCGCTTGCAATGTTTGGAAGAAACACGCGACATTTGCAGAGGGAAGGCTTTGCAGCTCTGCACACTCCTAATTAAAGGTGGGATTTTTTTTACAGCGTTTCTAAAGTTCTGTGGAAATCTGTGTAACTTCACGAAGGTGTGTGCCATACATCTTTCTTTAATTCTAAATACATGGTTCTGGATAAGATACATTGTGCAGAAAACAGAGCTTGACTCTGCAGTACAGTGGTAGATAAAAAAAATGCGAAATCTAAATCGCTGAGAAATTCATTTTTTGACCTTTGAGCACAGAAAACTCAACAAAAGGAAATCTTGTAGACAAAAGGACTGGCCACATTTTCCAGTTGAGTGACTGTGATTGAAGTGAAAATGAGTTTGAAATGGGTAAAAATGGCCTCACCGTGTACAGATAAATATTGCATGCAAACGAAAAACGTAAATGAGGCTTTGGAAAGTGCAAAAATATGCAGTTTTGAAAGTTTTCGCTCTGACAAAAACCGTCATCCCAACACAGACAACGCTGTTTTCACTGTTGACACATGAATTGGGGTACACTGGGTGTTGCAGACTTGTTAGGCCTTGTTAGCCAAACCCGTTTGTGCACAATACACAGAGAGCTTTGGCTCAGCCCCCTTCGGGCATCGGTTTATTTCGATCCGTCCTCTTTACCAACTGCTTGCATTAAATGTACGCCGTATTACTCCTGGGCGAAATTTTAATTACACTGACATCATTTGCATAACTTCAGGAGTTATCAAAATAACGCCATTACGCCATGTTCCACAATTGCGCGCTTTTCACCGTAAAAGTTTGATGCAAATGTGCCATTTACAGTAACAATTTACAGCGAATGTATGTGAACATAAAGACGCAAGCAGCTGTTGTTTGACTTCCCTTTGTTTTTTGCACTATTTTTAGTATGGAATGGGTCCGAAAATATGACATTAAATGACGATTTGCATTTAGCATAATTATGTGTAATTTCGCGTAATTTTGCCAAATTTCTTAATAAATAGCAAAAAGCAAATTCCATAAATTCTGAACACCCTCTACTTCGTATTTCAAGAGCCCACTAGAGTATTTGCTTTGGTGTTTGGTCGGACTGACAGTCAGACGTCTGATCTCTCAATAAACAAGTATTGCAGTCATTCTGCTGATGGCACATAAAGAACACATATCCAGATTTAAAAAGAATACATATTGGTGGTAATTTAGAAGATACATACGTGCCTGCTTTGGGAGAAATATCTAGGGCCACTGGAATTATGTGAATGTGTGGCGATTTTCGCATAATTATAAATTTCCTACATAATCCATCATCTGCCGCATATTCTGATTTTAACAAAAAAATGTTTCTATCTCAAACAGTTCAAGAGTTACTAAAAGATGAAGTGACACGTGTTACCGCACAGTGGAAGGCCCTTTGCAAAGCTGGACTAGTCACCTTTTTGTTGCTTGTTGCTATATTTGGGATGTTGAACTGGTACTAATGGGGTGCAACCAACTTCCATAAACTTTGGAGGGATCTAGGCCATATCCAAATTTCAAATTTATTGTGACCATGCACGATTAATTAAAATCATTGCATCTGTTAAATACTCATAATATGAAAGACAGATTAAAATAGAAAAATTGATCACTTGAATTCAATGCAGTTGTGACAGTCAATTCATAAAATAATTAAAGGATCCCAATAAAAACATAGGAGGTTATATATAGGACATGGGCATGAGCAGAATACTCAATAGTGCTGCAGCTGAATATTGAATTGAAAAGGTTTGAAGCAATGGTAGGTCCACAGTTCATCTTTAAAACTTCATTCATGCAAATCCGGAAGGGCTGGTCCGATGCCCCAATGGGACAGGGATAGATTTCTTTGCACCTCCATCTCCATTTCCAGCAGGCCAACAATGTTTCACTCCTTCTGCGAAGAATTTAACAAGTAGTAGATTCAACTCTACCTTTATTGGGTTCAGGTCCTCTGTAGCAACTTGTCTGCATGTCCGACCCTGCAAGCTGCTGAGGGGTTTGCTCAGTAGAACCTCTTGTCCTTGAGAAGAACTGGACATATGAAGACAAGGTGAACTCCTGTTTCCTCTTCACTCCTACAGAGCCTACACATTTATGGGTATATTTACAAAAAGTGATGTGTCTCTGTGTTGTGGCAGCAATGCGTAAAAAAATCCTCTGCCGTGCTACAACAAAATCCAGCAAGATGGATGCACCATATTTATGGTATGGCACATGATCGTGCAAGCTCCCACGGTACGTCAGAAATTCTGACGCATGTGTGGGAAGGATGCCATAGTGCATCTCTCCCAAAAGTGGCACACTGCTGAAGTATGCCCTACAACAGATGAAACTTTAGCAATGCATCAAAAAGCAGAGGTGATGCGTCGGCTCTGACTGATGCAAGTAGCCTAATGCGTGGGGACCAATGTAATAGGGTCTGAAATGGTGGAAAACTCACCTTGGACTCTATTCCATTGGTCCTGAAGTCAAAGCATATTTGTGTGAAGTATTGCTATGTGACCCATTACATTGGGCACAGTCTTCTTATGTGTACAAGGATACCTAAGTATTTGTGACATATTGAGTAACACTTCAATGTGAGTGGGTACAAGTAAATGTTTGAGTAGACTTACCTTTTGTGGTTTGGAGTACTCTTGGCTGGACTTGGGAACCCATTTCCATATGGAGATGTGGCAATCCTAGCCTGTCCCTTACATGGAGTACACAGCGCCTCATTGCATTGCTGCTGTGGATGATGATATTATAGCTGCCATGGTCCCATGTTGGTCAAGGGGTCCTCCAACATGATTGTTACATGTGTAGACCTACCACTAGTTGAGGGGATGTGATTTACTTACTTATTACTATGTGTTAAGTGACCTCAGCTGGTCAGTTTCCTATTCCACTGCCGCTGCGCCACTTCCTACGCCTGGGTTACTGAATTGTAGGAATTGTAGGAATTTTGACACATTCCAGGCTTAGCACGGCGCATTCAAAAGATGCGTCACACATTTAAAAACTCATAAATATTACTGCTTCAGTTCTAAGTGAGATTTTACAAAGGAGCGCCTACTCTGCATACATTATAAACTGGGTGGCGCAGTCGGTTGTAATGCAGGTTTTTTCTGATGCAGGCCTACAAAAGCTGATGCATTGGGCCAAATGCATCACCTTCTAGATATGGAGTACTGAATGCACCGCCTGTGCATCAAAAATATCGATGCAATGG
Source organism: Pleurodeles waltl (assembly GCF_031143425.1). Taxonomy (NCBI): domain Eukaryota; kingdom Metazoa; phylum Chordata; class Amphibia; order Caudata; family Salamandridae; genus Pleurodeles; species Pleurodeles waltl. The sequence goes on from NC_090448.1 coordinate 1,156,278,087, forward strand.
CGGCGCAAGCCCTTGTAAATATGCCCCCCAGTCTGCAGTTTCTTCACCATCTTGGCGCGTGATCCGGTGAAGGAAGCTCACTGAAACGTTGTGCCATGAACTTGCATTCTTATGTGTTTGAAAAAACTGGTTGCTAGATAAGGTTCAGTTTACAGTTCTGAAAAGGAATTAATCACCATCCAGATTGGATTTGCATGCTTTTAATATTAACCTTTTTAAATACGGTTTGAGTGACTTGAAGGTTCTAGAGCTCTTTAATGAGCAGAGTGTTTATGGATTCTCCCAATTAACACCAGAAGACAACTTTTTATCTGAGTTCATTATTTTTTGCTAACATAACTAGTCTAACATGAGCAACGGCTGACATGTAGGCAGAATGGGGGGGGCAGGCAAATGTAGTGTTGGTGCGTGCGTGCATGCATGCAAGGTGAGTGGTGTAAATAAAACAAAACACCTACCTTGCTTGCTGCACGACATCCGACATCCTCCTCGCTCCGGTCTCCTCTCTGGCTCCAACAAATTACCTGAAGCAATCCTGGCGCTGCTTTGAGGCTGGTAGCCAGCATGAAAGAAGCGTCAGGATTGGAGGAAGTGACCTCTCTCAATGCTCACAGCCGGCCAAAAGGACATGCGCACTTTAAACTTAAGTGCACAGCTCACTGCTGCCTCCCAGCAAAAGTGGCCCTGCCCTGTCCTGAAACTCGGATCAGGACAGGAGGATGGAAAATAAAATGGTAATAGATGAACTTTTTTACCATTTTATTTTTCACCCCTGGGGGCATTTTAGGCAGAGGGGCGACGCTCCTCTGCCCTAAAGGAGAACCCGCCGCTGCTAACAAGTCTTCTTTGGAGGTGCACATCTTGTGGCAGATCTTAAGAAGTGCCTCCTATCTTGCCTTTGTTTTGTGAGCCTAAATTCGGATCATAGCTGCACCGGAGAGGCCATTCTTGGGAGGTGAAAGATTAATTTGTAGGCGCTTGCCTCTAAGGTGCCTTAAATTACACACCCTTTCCCAGGAGGATTTAATTCCATATATTATTTTAGGGAGAACTTTTGCCCTCATAACTTGAAGCATTGGGTCCAAACTGCAGCCAATAGGGTTATTTAAGATGTTAAAAATGATGAGGTTGGGTAAAGTGCTTTAGCCTCAATGCATTTTTTTGAAGGTTAAAGGTGCCTGTTGAGTCGACCAAGATGACCAGGCATTTTTACCCTTGTTCCTTAGCTATTTCACTACTATTGATCCACAAGATTCCAAATTGTTTGATTTTCTTACCAAGAATTACAAGTTTGATTTTCTTTATGTTGATCTCAAGCTCATTTTGCACAGTGTAATCGTTTGTTGAGTAAACTTTGATGGCCAGTTCTCATTTTACTGGACAACCCCAGATCATCCGCCTACAGTAAATAGGATATTACGATGTCCCTTCATTTAGATGGGTGAGTGCTGGAATTGTACAGACTGGGCGACAAGTTAGCAATGTACAGGTTGAAAAGTATGGGTGCTAAGATGCACCCTTACGACAGTTCAGTTGACGTAAAGATTTTCCTGGAGAGGTGGGTGCCATCTCCAAATTTTATTCTTATCCAGGTGTCTATGTGAAAACGAAACTGGATCACTCTCGCCAACTTTAATGAAATTCCCCAGGTTTCCAGCTTTTCCACCAGATGTCTCTAGGAATCCACTAATGTGATCAAAAGTAGCTTTTGGTTTTTTTTAACCTTTATTTATTGATTTTCATTGCACCATACATATACACATCCATGCACTTGGGATTAAAGGGCAGTAGAGATTGCAAGAGTAGAGTACAAATTGCCAGTAATCCAGGGACAGTGAGCAAAACATAAACAATGTTGAAAATTCTGAGACAAAGGAAGGTAGCTCATGCATGTTACTATATATGAAGGCTGGTCATATTAGTGCAGTTCAATCAGGACTAGTAGAGATTTAGTATATGCTATACATCTTATGCATCTGACATTGACGCATGTAGTCTTAGCAGATAGTCCCTTTGTGGTTGGGTCTGGAGGTTGGAGAGAAGCATAGAATTCACTAATGTTGTTTTTCAACCACATACTCATGGTGGGTGGACTCCTGCTGCCTCCAGCGCAGGGCTGTCTCACGCTTGGCTAGGGGTACTGCTATAGTAACAAAGGCGGTCATTCTGACCGCGGCGGGCGGTGGTCGCCGCCCGCCATGCGGTCACCGCCGAATGGCCGCTCTGCGGTCAAAAGACCGCGGCGGCCATTCTGGCTTTCCCGTTGGGCCGGCGGGCGACCGCCAAAAGGCCGCCCGCCGGCCCAGCGGGAAAGCCCCTGCAACGAGGAAGCCGGCTCCGAATGGAGCCGGCGGAGTTGCAGGGGTGCAACGGGTGCAGTGGCACCCGTCGCGATTTTCACTGTCTGCAAAGCAGACAGTGAAAATCTGTATGGGGCCCTGTTAGGGGGCCCCTGCACTGCCCATGCCAGTGGCATGGGCAGTGCAGGGGCCCCCAGGGGCCCCACGACACCCGTTCCCGCCATCCTGGTTCTGGCGGTGAAAACCGCCAGAAACAGGCTGGCGGGAAGGGGGTCGGAATCCCCATGGCGGCGCTGCAAGCAGCGCCGCCATGGAGGATTCCCTGGGCCAGGGGAAAACCGGCGGGAAACCGCCGGTTCCCCTTTTCTGACCGCGGCTTTACCGCCGCGTTCAGAATAGCCCTGGAAGCACCGCCAGCCTGTTGGCGGTGCTTCCGCTGCCCTCCGGAATGAGGGCCAAAGTGTCTCACACTTTCAGGGATGTCATCTACGTAGCCCAGTGGGGAAAGGAGAGGCCTGGGTTGGAGCATAATGCCCAGCATTAAGGAGAGACGGGCAAATACGCCGCTCTGGTAGAATGCTACACTGTTGCATGTCCAGGCCAAATGCGGGACGTCCGCTGCCCGAGCGCTGCACTTGGGGCAGCCGGAGGGGCAGGAAGGGTCAATACGCGCCAATGCAGCAGATGTGACATAGGCTCTACTTAAGAACTTAAAATGTAGGAGCTTATGGCTGTCGTTGAAGGACACTACTTGGGTTTGCACACAACAGGCGTACCTAATCTTGTCAGATTGGTAGTGGTTATTGCCATGTGATTCCTATTTGAAGCAAGTGGGTCATCCTTGCTGTATGCACAGTACAGAACTGAAACCTTCTGCACACTCCAGGCCTATTCCTGTTGACCTGGAGAAGAAGAAATAGGAAGATTAGTGACTTATGCAAAGTAATGCATACAGCAGTTATGCACAAACCCATAGACATTGGGAGATAGGTGCGCACCAACCTTGGAGCAAGGCTCAGAGTATACAAGTGCAACATTTATCTAAATACCACAGAAGCACTCACATTTGGAAATCAAAACATATGCACATTGAGGCTACTCACAACCAATCAAGGGATAGTCAACTGTGACGTAACAGATGCCAGCAACCAGCAGAGACTCAGATTATTATTATGCAAAATGTGACAATTAATAGAAGTAATGAATCCACCAATGCATAAATCATACTAATGTAAAACTAAAAAAAATCTGGTACGCTTTAATAGGGGTGAATGTTAAAACTCATAGCTAAGAGCTGGTAACAGTGAGATTGTAATACTGTTCCTTACCTTGTAGAGTGGATCATAAACATGAGTATGGGACAACAGATCTGTAGAAAGAGAAAAGAGAAATTAACCTCCTGTCAGGTAAAGGCACACTATTAATGAGAATACCACACCTATATTAGAAGAGGAGGTGTAAAAAATGGACGAGTGGGGGGGAGTGGCCAGACAAGATGGCCGAGTGGATCTGCACGATTTCAAAAAGTTAAGGCACTACATTTTTTATCTGAAGGCTGGTGGAGGAGGCGGGCAGTGGCAGCGATATTCACAATTACCTTTTTTCCCCGTGAACGGTGGCGACAGGGTGATTGTGGCACCCTTCTGGGACGGAGTGGGGGCGAGTAGGCCACAGATTGGGGGCTGGCTCCCATAACCCCAGTACTGCCAACACAGCACAGAGTTGGAGTCCGTCACATGGTGCCGCCCCTCCCGGTGAGGGGAGGAAACCATTCGAAATTCCTGGGTCCGGATGCTCTGTAGAGTGGGCAGGATGGAATTAAGACTGAAAGGCTCCCCTCCTCCCCTGACCAGGAATATCACATGGGTCTGAACTCTAGGTTTCCCGAGGGCACCCTGGGCCTAATGCCTGACTCTCTAATGGCCGCACGCTAACAGCAGAGGAGAAAGTCGGGTGTGAAATGTCTGTGGCCCCAGTGATTCTCCTGGGATGATGCAGTGCCCCAGGGAGGCCTCCGACACCACCATTTTGAAAGCTCGCAAGTAAGAGCATGCTTCTTGGCATGTTCGCCGAACCCTGTTTGACTCCAGGATGGCGGTCTATCTGAGTGACGAGTCACGCCTGGCCCGATCGAGCCTCGATCCTAGAGAATGGTAGACTCATTAGTGGTGTACCAAGTGACTATCTGGAAGTTTCAGTTCTCCCTAAAGAGCACACTACAGCAGCATCCCTTCAGCAGAGGAGCTGTAGGTCACCTAAAATCTTAGCTGCCTTCATCTACCAGCAGCAGCCTCTGCTATATTCCTGTGAGTTAAAGACTTCATGCCACGTAGGCTGGATTGGTGGAAACAGCAGTAAAGTGGTCACAAGCTGATGCAGTACCTTCCCCCCTGGGAAGCAACAAACTGAGAGGAGGAGTTAGACTGGTGCTTAATGATCCCCTAACCACCACTGAGGGGTTGGTGGACCCCCCAATTAAACAATGTTATGAATTGCCATTTTCTTAACTGAATGGGGTCACCAATGCTCTACTTCACATCCTCAACATATCTCCGCGAGGAACCGACACCATAGTTTGGTGCCACAATGGGGCTCATTAATATAAGGGTCCACGGGCTGGACGATCTGTCTTTATGCTGCCGAAGAAGCAGCAGTTCAATAGACTCTCCAGTTATTTAACCCCAGCAGAGCCGCAAGATTTACCGCCAGTGCTTCCAATGGGTGACACCATGTCTCTTACGAAGGAAGTCCTACTTTCCTCCCTACGAGATTTCAAAAGAGAACTCCATGAGGAGCTTAAAGCTGACTTAGCCTCCTCTTTGGAAACTTTTAAGTTCGACCTCTATACTAGACTTACCTCTCTCCAAAAAGATGTTGACTCAGTGGGCACAAGAGTAGTAGACCTGGATACTTAGACGCTTGACCTGGAGCAACGAACCGGCCACCTGGAGGACATAATTTATTCTCTTCGCACCCAGCTGCAGACATCCTTCCTCAAAATGTGAAGACCTTGAAAACAGATCAAGGCACAAAAACATCTGAATCTGAGACCCAGAGGAAGGGATGGAAGGCTTTGACTTGTAAGAATTTGTAACTCGCTTATTTTCAGAAATGCTTGGTGACGCCACTACGACATTCAAGATTGTCAGGTTGGCCCCCGACAAATGGTGAGAGGAAACCTCCATGTGATGTACTGGACAAATTACAACCCTTTAAAATTAAGGAAGTCATCTACAGGCAGCCCGGAAGAATTGACACAATCACGTTCCAAGGAACTGCTTGCTCTTTTTTTCAGGACATAGCCCTGGCAACTTTGGCCAAATGTAAACAGTTCCGTCCAGTTACTGACAAACTGCGGTAAGAGCACATTAGCTATGACTGGGCATACCCCTTCTGATTAGCCTTTAATCTACATAATAAACCACACCATGTTACAGAACTAGCTGAGGCAGTGTCCCTTTTGGATATTCTGACCCCTGGTACGCAACAGACAGAGAAGGTCCCGGGGACCTCAAGAAGCGGCCTCACTGGATCCCAGAACATGGGCCCTTGACGCTCTCAAAGTCAGCCACACAAACATAAAAAACAAGGATCTAAACTGGTGTAACATTGCAAGACTGCCTTCTTGATTAGGTTGTTGCCAAAACACTAAAGGATGCAGAACACGCAGAATAGAGATGACATAGCATTTAGCTGGCTGGGAAAGGGGCCCGTTCTTTCACAGAGAGAATAGGGACATTGTGAACTGGAAATGAGTCTTCCAAGAAGCCAGAGTGGTTCAGCTCAGGTTTTTTAAATCTGTTTTCTGAAATGCCTTAACTTAGTCAATAAGCCACCCAGGAGCAGTGACAGCAGTTTAGGACTTACTCTCTTGTCAAGATGTATCCTTAGGTACAAGATTTGTTTGAATGGGGACCGGTTGTCCCATTGGTTATTGTTCTAGAACTTAGTTTATTCTGTTTTAGGGCGCGGGGTGGCACACTTTTATGATTGGGAGAGGGAGAGAGGGAATGTCACGAAGTCATGAGTTTTGGTAGAATAAAGGTTGGGGGATCCCCACATTGGACATAAATGATGGGGACCCAAGAGGAATACGAAGTCAGGGGAAAATATAAAGATACTCCTCTTGCAGACCCTACCATGGTAGTCACTATCTTTTCTTGGAACATCAGGGGCCTGACTTCACCAGCCAAATGCCACAAGTTGTGGAAATATCTTTTCGACCAACATCATGTTGTAGTGGATTTACAGGAGACGCATCTCAAACAAGACGAAGATCACAGATTAAGACATGAAATCTACCCTATGATTTATAAGTTATCTGCCTCCACTAAGAACAGTGGTGCGGCCCTCTAATTTCATACATCTCTAAAATTCTGACCCAAAGGTAATAAAATAGATAAGGAGGGAAGGACTGTTTTAGTGAAAGCCCGCATTAGGGGTGGAATTTGTACCTTTGCTTCTCCCTATGCCCGTAACCCCAGGTTCAATTTGTACTCTTCTTGTTCTTATTAGGGGGATTCGCAGAGGGTGAGATATGCTTGATGGGAGATTTTAACCTCACTTGGAATTCAGAAGTGGACAGCACACGCACCCATAGATCAACCTCAGGAAGCTTTCCAAACAAACTGAAACAGGCTATACAGGAATTAGAACTTGTAGATACTTGTAGAACACTCAATCCCAAAACCCATGACTACACATTCTTCTCCGATACACACCGTAAATATTCACGCCTAGATTATGTGTTTGTCAGCCAAACTTTTCGCTGAGATCTGAAGGTAACTACAATTCACCCAATTACCCTATCCGACCACGTACCCATAACTACAACATTAGCTTGGGGCAACCCATCACTGTCATACTGCTGATAGTTTTTCACCAGATCTCTCATAAGGGGGTGGCGTCCCAGGGATGATCTGCAGAAAGCCATCAGGGAATTCTTCCAATCAAATAAGCCCGGAAACATGACTCCCTCAAATAACTGGGACACATTTAAAGCTGGGGAAATACATTGAATTAGTCTCCACCCTTAACAAACAAAGGACTACAGATCGTTTGGCACTAGAAACGGAGCTACAAAGCCTTGAACAAGCCCACAAAGCTTCCCTGATGTTAAACCTGCATCAGGAGATCACTGCGTTAAGGGGGAAACTCAACGCCATCTACACCAACACGGCAGAAATCTTGCTTTCACATCTCAAGCACACCTCCTATGAGCAGGAAAACAAGGTGGGTGTCCACCTAGCATGACAGCTTAGGGTCAGTGAAAGGCAATTTATCGGGGATATTCTCCAGGAATCAGGAGAACATGTGACCACCAACCTAGAAAAAGACCATACATACAGCTTTTTTTTTACAAACGGCTCAAAACAGCTGAGCAGACTAGTTCCCAAACCCAACTCCACTACCTTGATGACATTGACCTCCCAAGGGTGACTGACATTCAAAATGAGATACTCAGGGAACCTATAAGTCAAGAAGAGTTCTAGAAAGCCATCTCTGATTTGACACTATCTAAATCGTCTGGACTGAACGGCCTTACGGCACAATTTTCTAAGACCTTCAGCTTCGTCCCAGCTCCTCAACTGACCTCTCTTTTCAGTTCCTTTGCCAAGATGGGTACGATCAGTCCCTCCATGAGTGAAGCCCTTGTATTCGTGAGCTTGAAGCAGGGTAAAGACCCCTGCATCTGCAGCTCATACAGGCCCATCACACTTCTTCACCTGGATGCCAAGCTCTATTCCCAAAATTTGGCATGATGCGAGACCTGATCCAATGGAATTAATCTGATTTCATTAAAGGGAGACAGACATGTGATAATTTACGTTGGATTTTCCACCTAATCAGGAGTGCTGCCATCAAACAGGTACTGCCAGTACTGTTAAATTTCAACGCCAAAAAGGCTTTTCATTGGGTGGACTAGCCCTTTCTATTTCACATGTTGAAGCGCTTTGGTTTCTGCAACACTTTCATTACAATGATACTGGGTAATTCTGCAACACCACAGTCTTGCGTCCTGATCAATGGCATTAATTCAGAACTTTTGCATCTGGAAAGAGGGATGAGGCAAGGATGCCCCCTCTCACCTCTTCTATTTGCGCTTAGCGTCAAACCCTTGGCGGCTAAAATACCATCAACACCGGCTATCAGGAGCCTTGTTTTGGTCAGTAGAACACAAGATATCCCTCTTCGCAGATGACATGCTCTTAATGCTCATGCAACCCACAACCCTCTGGTAGCCCTCCAGACAGAATTATGGATGTTTAAAGAAGCAGAAGGCTTTCATATTAACTTAATTAAATGCTTCCTTCTCAACCTGACACTACTTATTGCCACCATGGAGACTCTGGTGACCTCTACCCCCTACCAATGGACTAGTAAGGAGATCACCTTTCTAGGTATTAAAATCACCCGCAAGCTGTCTGACGTCTACCTGACCAATTATCTACCACTTTTGTAATAGCTGAAAGTGGACCTCAGAAGGTGGGCTCCTATGTATTTTTCCTGGCTCTGACGCATACACACTGTTAAGATGACAGTGTTTTGTATCTCTTTTAGGGTCTTCCTATTGAGCTAGATAGGGGGTTCCTACTTTCTCTGTGCACATTACTTTTACGATTTATCTGCCAGAACCGTAGAGCACACTTGCCATTTAAACTTCTCCATCTTCAAAGTGAAGCTGTAGGACTGGCTGTCCCTGATTTCCATCTCTACTGCAAGGGGGCATAATTTAGAGTTATCTCCCAGTGGTTGCTCCGCGAATCAGATAAACATTGGCTACACAGGGGCAGGGCAATGGTGAGAAAAGTCATATGGGATGTGTTGAGGAAACCAAAACCTGACCACCGCCTACTTGAGCACTCCCACAAGAATGACTCTTGAGATTTGGGACAAAGTAAATAGGGCTGTGGCGTGGACTACCTTTCCTTCCCACTTTACAGCAACACATTACAATCCGGCATTCCCCCCAGTTCTCCTCCCCGGTCCATTCGACGCTTGGAGAGAGGGGGGATGCCTCACTCTCTCTGATCTCTTTCATGTTTGGGACATTTTAACGATCAAAAATTGCCAGAGAAACTTTAATCTCTCTAACGTGGAATACTATTGTTCCACACAGTTGAAACACTGGGCCCTCCACACAGATGTTAGAGAAGGTGCCACCAGAGAACGTACTCATATTGAATGATTCGTAAAACAGGCAGGCTCCACCAGAGGGAACATTTCCTTTCTCTATGCCTTGCTGCTCTCTACACTCAGCAGCACACCACAGCCCTGCCACATCGCTTTTTGGGAGGAAACACTAGGGGAAGAAATCACCAAAGCAAAATGGAAAAAACTTTGATGGGATATTCCAAAATGCAAATATTCCATATGAGAGAAGCACACTACAAACTACTCTATGACTGGTACCTATACCCCACTTAATTAATAAAAAGTCTCCCACCCACTTCTGATTTGTGTCGGAGGGGATGTGGGCTTCTGGGGGATTTTCACCACATACGGTGGGATTGCCCTACAATCAGACCATTTTGGTCAAAGATCTTGGTGCAAATTAAGGATATCCTAGGATACCATGTCCTAGTACCCTGGTATTTGTGTTACTAGGCCTGTGGGACAACACCTTCAGGTGCCAAACTAAAGGTGATAGAGCGATGTTGTGGCTATGTCTGGGGCAGCTAAGTTAGCATTGGCAACAGCCTGGAAGAGGAAAGCGGCCCCAGCCATGACACAATGGCATGCACATTTATGGCAAGATTTCACCATGGAAAGAATAGCATATATCTTTTGGGGAGATGCCTAAAATGTTGAATTTACGTAGGGACCACTGGTGTCCTACCTCTCCAGAGGTCTGCCCTTGAATGCCTGCCCCACGCGTACCAGGGCGCTCCATCTCTTTCAGTTCAAGAATTGAAGGGGAGGGCTGAGAATTTAAGGAAAACAGCTGTCACCTCCGATTACACCCGTCCAACGCAACCTCACCAACCCCACCAGAGCAGTAGGTTAAAAGATGTCACACCCTTGTACCCCTCTATTCCTTTCTTGCTTTTTCTTCTGTTCTCTCTTTTCTGTTTCTATTATCTCATGGGGTTAAGCTTGCCAAGCTTAGGGAATTTGTTTGCGTGGGGGTAGAAGGATTCTAGGGATAATGCTTATTTGTTGGAGATGTTTAGATACAATAGCTTTTTCAATTTAAATTGATGATGCTTCAGACTTGACCCCACATTCGATGGACAAAGTACAATGGCTGCCTTGGGATAAGATGGAGGAAATACTTTGTATGTTCAGCTACTGCTTGCTGTGTAGAAATTCAAAAAAAGAGTTTTGACAAAAAAATGGATGAGTAACAATGTCTTCCCCTTTTTTTAGGTTAAACCTGTAAGCTGTAGGAAGAACCTTGCCTGGAGTACAGGCAGCTGGAGGAATGTTTCATATCCAACCTGTCTATCTCTCTCTTCCCATTTCCCCTTTCTGTCAAGCACCAGTTTAATCATCTATGTTGATGGTGACCACATCCCTCCAGGGCACTGAGGGGACAATGGCGCCAGTTCTGGATGTTGGTCTGATAGCCTAATGCATTCTGGGTGTTGTAGTCTTGTTTTGCTTCCCTTGAACTAATCAAACTAATGCCCTTAAAATCAAAGATCTCTAGGTAAAACGTTCAGACTGGAAAAATTGACAGTAATGCCTTGGATGGAGGTACTCAACCTACCTGGGATTTAGAGGGTATTCAGGGGCGATCATTCCTGCCAGATAAGGTCATTGAGCTTTGAGATTGACTCTGAAAGTTCCAGGGGAGCTTCCTAAGATACATCTCTACTGTCCTGACCTACACATGACTTCTTGCTCTCCCAGTTGTTAACATCAGAGAACAATGATTTTACCAGGAGGATAAACCAGATGCATGCAAAGATCTAGGACTGAGCATAGACCACAGACTGAACAAATGCTCACTGCGGGAAACAAACTTCCCAGTCATTATTTACAAGGGAGGGGACTTAACACAAAGGACCCTTTCAATAAGTGGCTGTAATGTAAAACTTTACCATGAACAGGCTGTTGTTAACTGCGGATAGAGCAGAGGCCAATGCCGCCACACAATAGCACCCACGGAATGCGCACTGTCTCTGCAGACAGTGCGCATTACGAGGGTGCTGACAGGGGGACCCCTGCACTGCCCACAGCGTGGTCGTAGGCAGTGCAGGGGCCACCCTGTGGCCCCCAGCGCTGCCTTTCGGCCAGCCTTTTCATACCGGGGACCCCACCATGAAAAGGCTGGTGAAAAGAGGACTTGTGATCGGCCCGGTGGCACTGAACTCTGTGCTGTCATCGCTGACCACATCTCGGATGGCCGCCACCCCGTCATGATCCATAATCCTAGCGGTGGAGGTAGTACCCTGGCAGTCCGACTGCAGGGTCGTAATGTGGTGGTCGGACTACCAGGAGTGTGGCGGTCTCACCGCCATCCGCCAGGATCATGGCGCCAGACTCGTAATGAGGCCCATAGTGTGAAAAACACAAGTGTGCAAGCAATAGATGCTCTTGTTCTGTACTTTTGTATTATTCCTAATGGCTCATGGTAAACGTTTGCTGTGAATTGCATGTAATTATGTGATGTGGTGTAATGGTGTAGGTTATGAAATTTTGTGTAAGGCGTGAAATGCAAATTTCCAAAAATACATGACTTACGTCTGCATATTTTAAATTTCATATGAGCATAGTTGTTATAATCAAACCTTGAATGAATACAGCACTAAAAGGTGGTTCTATTATAAAAGTTCAGTGAAGGCTATCCATATCCCTGCGGATGCACTTTGTTCACTACATGTGAGACTTGCATTATTTAGCACCTTTAGTGATCTGCCACTATATCGACAGATGTTGAACAAATAAACCCCTATGTTTTTAAGTGTTCTGGACTCACCAGTACAGATGGTCAACAGATGCTGTACATTTTCTTATGTAAATTAGGGGTATGCATAAGACATAAGGGTGATGTCTTCCTTAGTGGCCTATTTTATTAGAGCCCCAATTTTGTCAAAGTCAGCTAACCAAATGTACAGTATTAAGACTTCCACTACACTCAACCCAAGATTTACCAAACTTTAGGACTAGTGATTGCACAATGCAAAGTGACACAGCGTGATACAAGGCCGTGCAAAAATCAATGCGAATCAACTTTCATGTGCAAAAGGAGTTTTGCATCAAAAGTTTAAGTGAGCGGAGGGCTATATGGCTTGATTTAGTAGGGTAAATCAATCCTAGGTGGGTGTCAATCATTCAGGAGTGTGTCATATTGCAACTGCTGTCTTCAGGGATATCCTTTATATCAGTAAGGTACAGAGTGAAAGGAGGTGTTAGAAATTGCCTTTTACTCTATGCAGGCAGACATTCTTGCGCTGGCCCTGGGCTGAAGACCACTTGATGCAAGGGTACTAAATAAGAGAAAATTAAATTATGAAAAGCAGGCACATCTACAGTTTGCTGCCACAGTAAAGCATGAGAACCACACAACATGCATGGTAGTTTTCCAGGACTTGCAAGGCTCTAGTCTATGGGCTTTTAGGTTCCTCTACTATCCCACCAAAAGAAAGCCTGGAGCCATACATATGCCCATCTTTAGGATAAAGACACTTTATTACTCCCACTAGCTCCTGCAATAGGAGGCACACAGCATGTGTATATCTGCAGAAATGGTGCAAGGGCTTTCATTGCTCAAAAAAATTCCTCTTGTTGCATCGTTTGCTGTTATTTGGCAACACCACTAGGTGGCACCATAGATCTGCTCCTTTCATGGAATCAACAGTCCCGTGACTGTGTTCCTTGAATGCTCAACAGGCACTATTTAAAAATTCATACTCCATAGTCAACTGACGACATTCCTGGTTGTCACCACCATTCACCTCTTCATTCACAGAGGCAAGTGCTTGGCAGTGCAGGGGTCCTCCTGGCCAGCACCCTTGCAATGTTCACTATTTGCTTAGCAGACAGCGAACATTGCAAGGGTGCTGGTGCACCTTGCAGGCGACGGCATTGCCGCCGGCTCGATTATGAGTTCGAGACAATGCTGTAGCCTCTATCCCGCTGGGCCAGTGTTCAGATTTCCGCCCACCGACCTAGATGGAAACCCATAATAGCTCTGGCGGGAAGATCACTGTATAAGCAGCGGCTACGCTGTCAGAGTTTGGCGGACAGATTTTTCCGTCCGCCAAACTCGTAAACATACCCAAAGTCTGTCTGCTGAGAAAGTCAATCAGTGTGGCTGGCCCAGCGTGAGTTAAGAGTGCCAAAGAGGAGAAACACAGCCTGCTCCTAGAGTGAGGAACCCCAGAGGAAGCTGACAAACTAAGAGGGTGATTAAGCCTTAAAGTCCAGCAGTCTGCCATGTGCTTGAGGGATGATAATGGCATCATCAGCAAGGAGAAGTTGACTGCGTCATCACTGCAGTTGATATTTCTCACCAACACTCAGGCCACAAGTGCCTCCACCCCGTTTGCCATAAAAAACGTTGAAGGGAGGCCGCAACTGCCTTTGCTGAGTGCTGAACTGCAGCCAACCTTGAGGGCCTCACTGCTTAAGTCGGGTGTTGCTATGCATGTGATACCCCTCCAGCCCGACACTGACCTGTGGACTTTGTACTGACCTGAATTATCACAGTGGCTTCCCTCATGGACGAAGACCAAAGCCATTGGTACAGGTGTGTAACCTATGTCTGCCTCACAGCTTAACTCTTGCATGCCTTTGTGAATCTGCCCTAAAACATGTAAAATGGGAAGGTCTGGGTCGTATTCACCTACACTTAGTGAAAAAAAAAGGAAGACACCCTCTTTGCTCTTTCACTAAGAAATTATTGGACAGTGTGGACCAATCCACAAAGGCATGTAAAAGTACATAAATGAGTATTTCTGTAGTACTCTTGAGTATTCTTACAGGGCTTGTTGAATGGGCCTCGAAACCAGTGGCGGCAGCAGCAAATCTCAAGGGGAGGGTCGGTACAGGGAAAATAAAATAATTAACAACAAAAAAGTACCTGTTTCAGAGCCACAGCCCGCCTCGCTCCTCTTCCCTCGATGGTGTTGGTGTCGCAGCAGTCCCTGGGACACCAGCATAGACTCCCCAGCAATCCTGGTGCTGCTCTCATGCTACTCGTAGCATGAGAGCAGTGTCAGAATTGGTCTGCGTGGCCTGGTCTGCTGCTCAAACAGTGCACAGGGGTCAGTGCAGTTTCTCCAACTCAGCTGTGTTGCACAGCCGGTTGGAGAAACCTAAATGCGCATGTCAGTTTTGTCGGCCTAAGGTGGCCAGCCAAACCGACATGCAAACTTAGTGCACTGACTCCACGCCCCATCCTCCCCCCTCCCATGGACCAGATTCGCCCTTCCCTGCACCTGCAGGCTGAGCCAGCAGCTGGAAAATAAAATAATATTAAAATAATGTTTTATTTGTCAGCCCCTGGCCCAACCAGTGGGGTGACGTTCCTTCACCATTGCAAAGGAGCTGCCCCTGCTCAAAACATCACAAATGGAAGTAAAGAGGGAAGATCTGGGCAATATTCATGACAATTAGTACATATAGAAAGAACTCTGCTCTCTTCGTGTTTTTAATAATAGGGAGTCAATGGTGGTCAGGTGATAGTAGGGACTGAAAGGGATGTCTTCATGGTAGTCAGGTGAGAGTAGGGACTGAAAGGGATGTCTTCATTGTGGTCAGGTGATAGGAGGGACTAGAAGGGATGTCTTCATGGTGGTCAGGTGAGAGTAGGGACTGGAAGGGATGTCTTCATTGTGGTCAGGTGATAGTAAGGACTGGAAGGGATGTCTTCATGGTGGTCAGGTGATAGTAGGGACTGGAATGGATGTCTTCATGGTAGTCAGGTGAGAGTAGGGACTGGAAGGGATGTCTTCATGGTGGTCAGGTGATAGTAGGGACTGGAAGGGATGTCTTCATGGTGGTCAGGTGATAGGAGGGACTGGAAGGGATGTCTTCATTGTGGTCAGGTGATAGTAGGGACTGGATGGGATGTCTTCATGGTAGTCAGGTGATAGTAGGGCCTGCAAGGGATGTCTTCATTGTGGTCAGGTGAGAGTAGGGACTGGAAGGGATGCCTTCATGGTAGTCAGGTGATAGTAAGGACTGGAGGGGATGTCTTCATGGTAGTCAGGTGAGAGTAGGGACTGGAAGGGATGTCTTCATGGTGGTCAGGTGATAGTAGGGACTGGAAGGGATGTCTTCATTGTGGTCAGGTGATAGTAGGGACTGGAAGGGATGTCTTCATTGTGGTCAGGTGAGAGTAGGGACTGGAGGGGATGTCTTCATGGTGGTCAGGTGAGAGTAGGGCCTGGAAGGGATGTCTTCATAGTGGTCAGGTGAGAGTAGGGCCTGGAAGGGATGTCTTCATTGTGGTCAGGTGAGAGTAGGGCCTGAAAGGGATGTCTTCATTGTGGTCAGGTGATAGTAGGGACTGGAATGGATGTCTTCATGGTGGTGGGGTGAGAGTAGGGCCTGCAAGGGATGTCTTCATTGTGGTCAGGTGAGAGTAGGGCCTGCAAGGGATGTCTTCATTGTGGTCAGGTGAGAGTAGGGACTGGAAGGGATGCCTTCATGGTGGTAAAGTGAGAGTAGGGACTGGAAGGGATGTCTTCATTATGGTCAGGTGAGAGTAGGGACTGGAGGGGATGTCTTCATGGTGGTCAGGTGAGAGTACGGCCTGGAAGGGATGTCTTCATGGTGGTCAGGTGATAGTAGGGACTGGAAGGGATGTCTTCATGGTGGTCAGGTGAGAGTAGGGCCTGGAAGGGATGTCTTCATGGTGGTCAGGTGAGAGTAGGGCCTGGAAGTGATGTCTTCATGCCTCACTGTGGACCTCCTGTCACCAGCCCAAAGTTTTCTTTCTTAACCGTTTCTGTGCCTTGGACGAGGTGACCTGGTGGGGGGGGGGGGTTTGGGGTGACAAATGTATTTTAGGCCGTGGGCCAATCTGCCCCCAGGGGGGTCAGAAACCTCTAGGAGCCAGGGCAAATTTTTTTAGGTGTTTTTTTTTTTTGTTTGTTTGTTTTTTTAGAGATGGGGAGCGACCCATCAGGCAAGGGTCGCTGCCCTGGGGGGCAAATTGTATTTAGACCATTTCTGCCCCCAAGGGGGCAGAAACCACTAGGCACCGGGGATTTGTTTTTTGGCACCAATGTCACGCAGGGGGAGCGACCCCGTAGGCAAGGGTCGCTCCTGGGGGGGTGGGGGTTGGGGGGGCAAATTTATTTTAGGCCATTTCTGCCCCCCCCTGGCCTATTATTAGGCCGATCTGCACCCCGGGGGGCAGAAACCTCTAGGCGCCAGGGCAATTTTTTTTTTGTGTGTTTTTTTTTGTTTTTTGTTTTTTTAGAGATGAGGAGCGACCAATTAGGCAAGGGTCGCTCCCCTGGGGGGCAAATTGTATTTAGACCATTTCTGCCCCCCTTGGGGGCAGATTGGCCGATTTTAGGTCAATCTGCCCCCAAGGGGGCAGAAACCACTAGGCACCATTTGTTTTTTGGCGCCAATGTCACGCAGGGGTAGCGACCCCGTAGGCAAGGGTCGTTCCCGGGCATGAAGGGTCGGGGGGGAGTGGGGGGTCAAATTTATTTTAGGCCATTTCTGCCTCCCCCTGTCGCGCCGCGCGGTGCGGCGCGAGCCGAGAGCTCGACTTCGGCCGGGCGTTCGGCTCGGGCCGCGCACCGCGTTATTAAGACGCGGCGCGCCCCCAGCCTCTCCTGCGCGTTTCGAGGCCCCAGATTTGCTTGGGGCCTCGTTCTTCCTTCTGCCTTTCACTGTCCCAGGGGTCTCTGAACCCTCTTACCTGTTTTTCTTCGTTTCTTTGTCCTTTCTTCTGTTTGCAGTCTGTTGTGTGCCTTTCTTTATGTCTTTTCCTCCTTCCCAGATTCCTGTGCTTTCCCAGCATTCCTTGTTCCCTATTCTCTATGGTTCCTCTACTATTCTGTTCTATATATTGTTTCCCTATCTAAGATGGTGTCCTTTTACTTCCTGTGGGTCACTTCCTGTTTGTTGGTATATAAGGGCTGTGTTTTTCCTCTTTCCTTGCGCTGCAACACTTTCTGCTCAGTTGGTGTCTTCGCTCCTGATTTCCTTGCCTTTTGGTTTTGGACTCAGCATTCTGTATTTCCTGATTTTTGCTCCTTTTGGATTCCTGTTTGTTGTTCTTGTTTTTCTCCAGGACTTTTCCTGTTTGGAGGTTTTTCCCCTTGGAAGGGGTTTTTCCCTCTGGCGCTACTTTCTGAAGGGCACGGTCTGTTCTTGGTGTCTCCATTGCCTACAGCACCGTGGCTACCAGAAAGAGTCGCCCCTTTTTGGGCCAAAGCCGAACATTGAAGATTCACGCCACCAGATCTGCAAATTCCAGGCGCAAGCAGCACGTGAGTCGTGACAGATTGCAGCGCCTAACCATTCCGACGTCCTCAAACACCATGGATAATACAGTGGCGGCTGCTGCAGATCCGGAGCAATCTCTGTTAACCACGATTCAGCAACAAGCCCAGGAGTTGCAACAACTACGTAATGAAAATGCTGCGTTACGACAGGCTTTGGCCCTCCGCACCAGTGATGTTCCGACAATCTCCGCTTCTACCCCTTGTTTCTCTGGTGAACCAACCAAGCTTCGCGAGTTCTTGGATGCTTTAACGGTGTATTTCGCCTTCCGACCTACTCAATTCTCCCACGACAGGACCAAGGTGGGTTATCTTATCAGTGCCTTATCCGGCCCAGCCTTGGCCTGGGCAACCCCGATGGTGTCCTCCGACGACCCTGTATTGTCAGACTATTCCGCCTTTGTGAGTCGCTTCAAACAAATGTTTAGCCGTCCTGGATTGGAAGCCTCCGCTGAAGAAGCCTTGTGCGACATCCAACAAGGCTCCCAAGACGTCCTGCAATATATAACCCGTTTTCGTCAGCTGGCGGCAGAGACCACTTGGGTGGAACGTACTCTGGTAACATTATTTCGTAGAGGACTCAAAGAAGAAATAAAGGATGAACTAGTGCATTCTACCAGAGCGGAAGATCTTCGTGGCCTGATGGATCAAGCACTGTCCATCGAATATCGTCTTCAGGAACGGAGATCGGAAAAGAAAAGGAGTAGAGGGTTTACCCAACCAAGTAGCTCCCGTGCATACCTGCAGCGTTCCGAGGAACCTCGCACTCCTGCTAGAGACATCGAAGGGGAACCCATGCAGGTGGATACTACCCGAGGTCCACTCTCTGCTAGTGAACGAGAAGACAGACGCAAGAGAGGGTTGTGCCTGTATTGTGGTTCTGCTGGTCACATACTCCGTACCTGTCCAGTACGTCCGTCCAGACCTTCGGGAAACGCCACCTCCCGTCCTCTGTAAGAAGGGAGGGGACGGGATCTACAGCTATACCTTCCATCAGCTCCTTTAATGACAATACAACTGCCTTGTTCATCTTTCCTGTCCTGTTACAACTTCCTGACGGTCGTCAAGAAAAGACTATGGCATTACTAGACTGTGGTGCTAGTGGTATATACATGGACAAGACATGGGCTGCTGCTAACCTAGTTCCTACTCAAGCAAAAGAAGTACCCGAACAGGTACACACTGTGGATGGATCTTTGATATCCTCTGGTCCTGTAGACACCACTACCCTGATGTTAAGTCTACAGGTGGGAAACCATCAAGAACACATCTCCTTCGATCTTATTACGTCCCCTAACCATACCATCATTCTTGGAATTCCGTGGCTCATTAGACATAACCCATATATAAATTGGGTTACCCGGACAGTCTCTTTGTCTTCGCAATTTTGTCTCGAGAACTGTTTTACTTCCGACAAGTATTGGTCTCCGAAAAGATCCTTAGCTACTGAAGGTGCCACTGGTATGTCCATTAATACGGTCCAAGGGGTCCCAGACCACTATTTGGAGTTTCAGGATATTTTCCAAAAACCGTCAAAACCTGTGCTACCTCCACATCGAGAATATGATTGTGCAATTCCATTAGAACCCGGCACAATTGTTCCTTTTGGGAGGATGTACTCCCTCACGGAACCCGAAAGGGAAGTTCTAAAGGAGTATCTGGACGAAAATATACAGAGTGGTCTTATTGTTCCATCGTCGTCTCCGGCTGGGGCCCCTCTCTTTTTTGTGCCCAAGAAGACTAAGGATCTTCGTCCGTGCCTGGATTTTCGAGGTCTGAATAAAATCACCATTAAAGATCGTTATCCTTTGCCTCTCATCAGGGACATACTGGAAGCAATCAGAGGGGCCCAACGTTTTACTAAATTGGATTTACGAGGAGCCTACCACCTTTTACGCATAAGAGAAGGCGACGAATGGAAGACAGCATTCAGGACCCCATTTGGCCATTTTGAATATAGGGTTATGCCGTTTGGTCTTACTAACGCCCCGGCAATCTTCCAGAGATTTATGGACTCAGTGTTTTCAGACCTACTTAATCAGACAGTCGTGATCTACCTAGATGACATTCTTATTTATTCTAGAAATCCTGAACTCCATACTTCCCATGTGAAACAAGTTCTTCAAAGACTTCGTGATCACCAACTATTTTGCAAACCAGAGAAATGTGAGTTCGACATAACGGAAGTCAAATATCTGGGCTATCATTTAAGTCCCACCGGCATAGCTATGGACCAAGAAAAGGTACAAGCTATCCTAGAGTGGCCTTCTCCTTCTACCATAAAAGAAGCACAATGTTTCCTAGGTTTAGCAAACTTCTATCGACAATTCATTCTAGACTTTGCCAGTCAGACTAGCCACATAACTCACACCTTAAAGAAGGACAATTTAAAGAAGGGATTTGTCTGGACTGAGGCTGCTGAAGCAGCCTTTCAAAGCTTAAAGAGAGCCTTCACCCAAGCCCCCATCTTAAGACATCCAGATACCACCAAGCAATTTATAGTAGTAACTGATGCTTCTGAGAGAGCCATCGGAGCTGTCTTACTCCAACGACAAGAGGATGATGGCCTTGAACATCCTGTTTTCTATTTGTCTCATATCCTTTCCACAGCTGAACAACATTATTCCGTACTTGAAAGGGAATTATTGGCTCTGAAAACAGCCTGCCTTGAGTGGAGGCAGTTTCTGATGGGTTCCAAGGAACCATTTGAGGTGAGGACAGACCACCGTAATTTACAATGTTTAAGAAATTTTGTATGCCAGAATAGTCGTCAGGCCCGCTGGGCCTTTTTCTTCAGTCAGTACGATTTTTATATTACATATATTCCAGGATCCCAAAACATTCTGGCTGATGCTCTGTCTCGCCGATATCCAGAGTGTTCTCCTTCCTCATCCCAGTATCTTCTAGAACCCAGTAAGATCATTGGAGTGGCTCAGTCTTTCCTGGAAGAAGTACAACAAGAATACGCCAACCTATCGGACCATGACATAGAAGAACTAAGACCATTATTGTACAAGAAACAAGGATATTTTTATTACCAAGACCTGATATTCCTCCCTACAAACAAGGTGCAAAAGAAAGCATTACAAATGTGCCATGATTCCCCTGTAGCTGGTCACAGAGGCATCAAAGCCACACAAGAATTACTTTCACGATTTTTTTGGTGGCCTACCTGGAAACTGGATGTGGAAAGATACGTTCAGGCCTGTCCCATATGTGCCCAAGTCAAAATACCTCACACCAGACCGGCAGGATTACTACAACCTTTGCCTGTTCCATCGGCCCCATGGCATACTATCTCTACTGATTTTATGTGTTCGCTTCCACCATCAGCAGGAAACCGGGTTATCATGGTCACAGTGGATTCTTTCACAAAGATGGCTCATTTCACTGGCCTAAAAAAGCTGCCTACTTCCCAAGAACTAGGTCAAATATTCATAGATCATGTCTTCCGTCTCCATGGACTTCCACATACCATAATCTCTGATAGAGGACCTCAGTACATCTCCCGATTTTGGAAGCATTTTTGTAAAACACTGAATATGAATAGAGCCCTGTCTTCAGGGTTCCATCCTCAGACCAACGGACAGACTGAGCGTCTGAACCAAGGACTAGAGCAATATCTTCGATGCTTTTGCAATTCTACCCAAAGTAACTGGAGCACTTACCTCTCTTTAGCTGAATTTTCCTACAATAACTCAGTCCATAGTGCCTCCAAGGTCACTCCCTTTTTCTGTTCCTATGGTTTTCATCCTACCTCTTTCCCTACTTCTCCACAATCCAACTCTCCTCTACCTGCTATTAACTATTTCTCCAAACGCCTTCTCCAACTCCATAAACTAATTCGATCTAATTTGTTACATACCAAGAGGTATATGAAGAAGGCTGCAGACAAGAGACGTACAACCAATCCAAATTATCATCTGCAAGATAAAGTCTGGCTCTCCTCCAAATTCTTGCCCTCACGTCTCTCTCAAAACAAGTTCACACCTCGTTACTATGGGCCTTTCCGTATTCTCCAGTTGGTCAATCCTGTCACTGTCCGTCTTCACTTACCCCATACATGGAAGATCCATCCGGTTTTTCATGTTTCTCAGCTTAAACCTTATGTGCCTGATCCTTACTCACGTCAGTTTCCTTGTCCACCTCCTGTCCTTGTGAATGATGCTCCTGAATATGAAGTGCAGGAAATCTGTGACTCTCGTCTTTTTCATAAACGACTTCAGTATCTGATTCATTGGAAGGGTTATCCTCTCAGTGAATGTTCATGGGAGGATGCCTCTTCCGTTCACGCTCCTCTCCTGACTCAACGCTTTCACTGTTTATTCCCTCTTAAACCTGGGCCTTCGGGAGGGGGACCTACTGTCGCGCCGCGCGGTGCGGCGCGAGCCGAGAGCTCGACTTCGGCCGGGCGTTCGGCTCGGGCCGCGCACCGCGTTATTAAGACGCGGCGCGCCCCCAGCCTCTCCTGCGCGTGTCGAGGCCCCAGATTTGCTTGGGGCCTCGTTCTTCCTTCTGCCTTTCACTGTCCCAGGGGTCTCTGAACCCTCTTACCTGTTTTTCTTCGTTTCTTTGTCCTTTCTTCTGTTTGCAGTCTGTTGTGTGCCTTTCTTTATGTCTTTTCCTCCTTCCCAGATTCCTGTGCTTTCCCAGCATTCCTTGTTCCCTATTCTCTATGGTTCCTCTACTATTCTGTTCTATATATTGTTTCCCTATCTAAGATGGTGTCCTTTTACTTCCTGTGGGTCACTTCCTGTTTGTTGGTATATAAGGGCTGTGTTTTTCCTCTTTCCTTGCGCTGCAACACTTTCTGCTCAGTTGGTGTCTTCGCTCCTGATTTCCTTGCCTTTTGGTTTTGGACTCAGCATTCTGTATTTCCTGATTTTTGCTCCTTTTGGATTCCTGTTTGTTGTTCTTGTTTTTCTCCTGGACTTTTCCTGTTTGGAGGTTTTTCCCCTTGGAAGGGGTTTTTCCCTCTGGCGCTACTTTCTGAAGGGCACGGTCTGTTCTTGGTGTCTCCATTGCCTACAGCACCGTGGCTACCAGAAAGAGTCGCCCCTTTTTGGGCCAAAGCCGAACATTGAAGATTCACGCCACCAGATCTGCAAATTCCAGGCGCAAGCAGCACGTGAGTAGTGACACCCCCTGGGGCCGGCTGAGCTAGAGGCCAAAATCCACAGGTAGGTACTTTGCAAAAAACACATCTGTTTTCTGTGAAAAAATATGTTGTGTCCACGTTGTGTTTTGGGCCATTTCCTTTCGTGGGCGCTAGGCCTACCCACAGAAGTGAGGTACCATTTTTATCGAGAGACTTAGGGGAACGCTGGGTGGAAGGAAATTTGTGGCTTCTCTCAGATTCCAGAACTTTCTGTCACCGAAATGAGAGGAAAAAGTGTTTTTTTAGCCAAATTCTGATGTTTGCAAAGGATTCTGGGTAACATAACCTGGTCAGAGCCCCGTAAGTCACCCCATCTTAGATTCACCTGGGTTTCTAGTTTTCAAAAATGCGCTGGTTTTCTAGGTTTCCCCAGGTGCCGGCTGAGCTACAGGCCAAAATCCACAGGTAGGCACTGTTTTCTATGAAAAAATTTGATGTGTCCACGTTGTGTTTTGGGCCATTTCCTTTTGTGGGCGCTAGTCCTAACCACACAAGTGAGGTATCATTTTTATCGGGAGACTTGGGGGAACGCTGGGTGGAAGGAAATTTGTGGCTCCTCTCTGATTCCTGAACTTTCTGTCACCAAAATGTGAGGAAAATGTGTTTTTTTAGCCACATTTTGAGGTTTGCAAAGGATTCTGGGTAACAAAATCTGGTCAGAGCCCCACAAGTCACCCCATCTTGGATTCCCCTAGGTCTCTAGTTTTTAAACATGCACTGGTTTGCTAACTTTCCCCAGGTGCCGGCTGAGCTAGAGGCCAAAATCCACAGGTAGGCACTTTGCAAAAAACACCTCTGTTTTCTTTTTAAAAATATGATGTGTGCACGTTGCGTTCTGGGGCATTTCCTGTCGCGGGCGCTAGGCCTACCCACACAAGTGAGGTATCATTTTTTTCGGGAGACTTGGGGGAACGCTGGGTGGAAGGAAATTTGTGGCTCCTCTCTGATTCCAGAACTTTCTGTCACCAAAATGTGAGGAAAATGCGTTTTTTTAGCCAAATTTTGAGGTTTGCAAAGGATTCTAAGTAACAAAACCTGGTCAGAGCCCCACAAGTCACCCCACCTTTGATTCCCCTAGGTCTCTAGCTTTCAGAAATGCACAGGTTTGATAGGTTTCCCTAGGTGCCGGCTGAGCTACAGGCCAAAATCTACAGGTAGGCACTTTGCCAAAAACAGCTCTGTTTTCTGTCAAAAAATGGGATGTGTCCACGTTGTGCTTTGGGGCATTTGCTGTTGCGGGCGCTAGGCCTACCCACACAAGTGAGGTATAATTTTTATCGGGAGACTTGGGGGAACGCTGGGTGGAAGGAAGTTTGTGCCTCCTCTCAGATTCCAGAACTTTCTGCCACAGAAATGTGGGGAAAATGTGTTTTTTTTAGCCAAAGTTTGAGGTTTGCAAAGGATTCTGGGTAACAAAACCTGGTCAGCCCCACAAGTCACCCCATCTTGGATTCCCCTAGGTCTCTAGTTTTCAGAAATCCACAGGTTTGATAGGCTTCCCTAGGTGCCGGCTGAGCTAGAGGCCAAAATCTACAGGTAGGCACTTTGCAAAAAACAGCTCTGTTTCTGTCAAAAAATGGGATGTGTCCACGTTGTGCTTTGGGGCATTTCCCTTTCGCGGGCGCTAGGCCTACCCACACAAGTGAGGTATCATTTTTATCGGGAGACTTGGGGGAACGCTGGCTGGAAGAAAATTTGTGCCTCCTCTCAGATTCCAGAACTTTCTGCCACAGAAATGTGAGGAACATGTGTTTTTTTAGCCAAATTTTGAGGTTTGCAAAGGATTCTGGGTAACAGAACCTGGTCAGAGCCCCACACGTCACCCCATCTTGGATTCCCCTAGGTCTCTAGTTTTAAAAAATGCACAGGTTTGGTAGGTTTCCCTAGGTGCCGGCTGAGCTAGAGGCCAAAATCTACAGGTAGGCACTTTGCAAAAAACACCTCAGTTTTCTTTAAAAAAATGGGATGTGTCCACGTTGCGTTTTGGGGCATTTCCTGTTGCGGGCGCTAGGCCTACCCACACAAGTGAGGTATCATTTGTATCGGGAGACTTGGGGGAACGCTGGGTGGAAGGAAGTTTGTGCCTCCTCTCAGATTCCAGAACTTTCTGCCACAGAAATGTGAGGAAAATGTGTTTTTTTAGCCAAAGTTTGAGGTGTGCAAAGGATTCTGGGTAACAAAACCTGGTCAGAGCCCCACAAGTCACCCCATCTTGGATTCCCCTAGGTCTCTAGTTTTCAGAAATCCACAGGTTTGATAGGTTTCCCTAGGTGCCGGCTGAGCTAGAGGCCAAAATCTACACGTAGGCACTTTGCAAAAAACAGCTCTGTTTCTGTCAAAAAATGGGATGTGTCCACGTTGTGCTTTGGGGCATTTCCTGTCGCGGGCGCTAGGCCTACCCACACAAGTGAGGTATCATTTTTATCGGGAGACTTGGGGGAACGCTGTGTGGAAGGAAATTTGTGCCTCCTCTCAGATTCCAGAACTTTCTGCCACAGAAATGTGAGGAACATGTGTTTTTTTAGCCAAATTTTGAGGTTTGCAAAGGATTCTGGGTAACAGAACCTGGTCAGAGCCCCACACGTCACCTCATCTTGGATTCCCCTAGGTCTCTTGTTTTAAAAAATGCACAGGTTTGGTAGGTTTCCCTAGGTGCCGGCTGAGCTAGAGGCCAAAATCTACAGGTAGGCACTTTGCAAAAAACACCTCAGTTTTCTTTCAAAAAATGGGATGTGTCCACGTTGTGCTTTGGGGCATTTCCTGTCGCGGGCGCTAGGCCTACCCACACAAGTGAGGTATCTTTTTTATCGGGAGACTTGGGGGAACACTGGGTGGAAGGAAATTTGTGCCTCCTCTCAGATTCCAGAACTTTCTGCCACAGAAATGTGAGGAACATGTGTTTTTTTAGCCAAATTTTGAGGTTTGCAAAGGATTCTGGGTAACAGAACCTGGTCAGAGCCCCACACGTCACCCGATCTTGGATTCCCCTAGGTCTCTAGTTTTAAAAAATGCACAGGTTTGGTAGGTTTCCCTAGGTGCCGGCTGAGCTAGAGGCCAAAATCTACAGGTAGGCACTTTGCAAAAAACACCTCAGTTTTCTTTAAAAAAATGGGATGTGTCCACGTTGCGTTTTGGGGCATTTCTTGTTGCGGGCGCTAGGCCTACCCACACAAGTGAGGTATCATTTTTATCGGGAGACTTGGGGGAACGCTGGGTGGAAGGAAATTTGTGCCTGCTCTCAGATTCCAGAACTTTCTGCCACAGAAATGTGAGGAACATGTGTTTTTTTAGCCAAATTTTGAGGTTTGCAAAGGATTCTGGGTAACAGAACCTGGTCAGAGCCCCACAAGTCACCCCATCTTGGATTCCCCTAGGTCTCTTGTTTTCAAAAATGCACAGGTTTGGTAGGTTTCCCTAGGTGCCGGCTGAGCTAGAGGCCAAAATCTACAGGTAGGCACTTTGCAAAAAACACCTCTGTTTTCTTTAAAAAAAAATGGGATGTGTCCACGTTGCGTTTTGGGGCGTTTCCTGTCGCGGGCGCCAGGCCTACCCACACAAGTGAGGTATCATTTTTATCGGGAGACTTGGGGGAACATAGATTAGCAAAACAAGTGTTATTGCCCCTTGTCTTTCTCTACATTTTTTCCTTCCAAATATAGGAGAGTGTGTAAAAAAGACATCTATTTGAGAAATGCCCTGTAATTCACATGCTAGTATGGTCACCCCGGAATTCAGAGATGTGCAAATAACCACTGCTCCTCAACACCTTATCTTGTGCCCTTTTTGGAAATACAAAGCTTTTCTTGATAGCTATTTTTTACTCTTTATATTTCAGCAAATGAATTGCTGCATACCCGGTATAGAATGAAAACGCACTGCGGGGTGCAGCTCATTTATTAGCTCTGGGTACCTAGGGTTCTTGATAAACCTACAAGCCCTATATATCCCTGCAACCAGAGGAGTCCAGCAGACGTAACGGTATATTGCTTTCGATAATCTGACATTGCAGGAAAAAGTTACAGAGTAAAACGTAGAGAAAAATTGATGTTTTTTTCACCTCAATTTCAATATTTTTCTTTTTCAGTTGTTATTTTCTGTAGGAAACCCTTGTAGGATCTACACAAATGACCCCTTGCTGAATTCAGAATGTTGTCTACTTTTCAGAAATGTTTAGGTTTCTGGGATCCAGCATTGGTTTCATGCCCATTTCTGTCACTGACTGGAAGGAGGCTGAAAGCACAAACAATTGTAAAAATGGTTATGTCCCAGTAAAATGCCAAATTTGTGTTGAAAAATTGGGTTTTCTGATTCAAGTCTGCCTGTTCCTGAAAGCTGGGAAGCTGGTGAGTTTAGCACCGCAAACCCTTTGTTGATGCTATTTTCAGGGGAAAAACCACAAGCCTTCTTCTGCAGCCACTTTTTCCAATTTTTTTGAAAAAAACTGAATTTTCACTGTATTTTGGCTAATTTCTTGGCCTCCTTCAGGGGAACCCACTAAGTCTGGGTACCTCTAGAATCCCTTGGATGTTGGAAAAAAAGGACGCAAATTTGGCTTGGTTAGCTTATGTGGACAAAAAGTTATGAGGGCCTAAGCGCGAACTGCCCCAAATAGGCAAAAAAAGGCCTGGCACAGGAGGGGGAAAAAGCCTGGCAGCGAAGGGGTTAATTCCAACTAACATGAGATACTCTTCATCCATACCTCCGCTAACCACCATATAGGTGTCCCCATTCTCACATTCTAATGTCTCCTTTTGTCTCCCTCTTTTTGTCCGCATAACCTGAACGCCGACTTCTACTCTTTGCACTTTCTCTCTATCCACAATTCTTCTATTGCTGCACCTGACTCCTTCACTAACTACCCTTTGAAAAATCCATCCTTTTACACCTTTGGCAACTCTAATCACTTATATCACCTTCTTCAGTCAAGCTCACTCCACGATATTTCGTGGATCACCTGCCCGCTGCCTCTTCTCATAACAGCACTTTTTAATGTGCAATCTGATCTCATTTTCAACTCACCGTCCCTGCACAACTGCTGATATTTCAGATACATTCAGTTCCGATGCAGACAATTTTGAAGCCCTGGGACAAATTACAGTTTGCCATTTAGGGACTCCATCTTCTACAGCAATAAGGACCTTTTGTCTATTTTTAGGTTCTGCCCGCTACAGCACAGGCGCTGCATGCACTCTCACTTGCGAGCGAAATTTTATACAATAAGGGATCTGCCGCCTGCCCATTGCGTACCATTTGTTGGCTTTAATGTCACTTTTATTTGCTGCCTTCTAATAGGCCAGTGTGTGTTGGCTTTACTTAATCTTCTATGAGCTGGAGCATGGACCAAGTAGTGATTGCTTCAGCCTAACTGCTGTCATTCTGTCAATTGCGCTGTGATTGAGGTACTACTTTTATTTTTTCTTCTTCGTGGTCGTCCCTGTTGAATTTCTTGCCATTTGCAGCTATGCCACACACACACACATCAAAGAAGCCGTTTTCTTTGAAGTGGGTGATTATTGTGACAACAGACGCTATCTGCTTTTATTCTGAAACAGACGTTACCTGCTTCCAAATGTATTTCACTAAGACACGGGCATGGGCACAATTGCTTTCTTTGTGAGAGGAATTTTTCCCAAATGTCATATTTATATCTACCTAACAAGCATTTGAAAAGCCAATAGGTTTCGCCTGTGAGACTACTGGCTCTGCCATTGCCTTTTGTTCATACTGTACACCATGGGCATTGCCAACTTTGGCAATGATTTCTAGTCTTGCTGTAAAGCAGCATGGCTGCTGTGCAGTATGGCTAAAAATCCGTTTTTTTAAATGACTACAATGCATCCATCGCTAGTGCACTTTAAAAAAAAAAAAACGCATTGGCCCTGACTGCGGCATAGACGTTTTTTAAATTAGTTTTATCCATGCTGCAGAGCATCCGTGCTGCTGTACAGAATGACTAAAACATTGCCAAAGCCAGTTGCTCTCACAGGCGAGAACTATTTGCTTTGCCAATGCTTATCTGCAAGTGGTGCGCTTGAGCACAGTAAGACTTCTCTCAAAGGGGACTTTATTTAAGGAGTTATATCAGAAAAACAACAAACTACAATGCAGCACTGTGACACGAGAACAGTGGAGTGTACAATATACGTTGGTCCAGTAGGGATAGTACCCTGATATTCCACATGAGGTAATAGACACAAATGAGCAGTAGCTTAATCAGCTGCCAGGGAGTCATCGTCTGAGGCGTCTTCCTCTAGAGCCAGAAACCTATCACACAACGCTCCCCAAGCTTCCAGATCATCAGTCCATTTATGATCAGTGCAGGTGAGGCACATCTGTGTCTCCTCTGCCACCGCCCACTTGGAAACATCTCAAACCAAATATTCTTCAATGGGAGCACAAGCTCCCATCCATGTGATGGCCACCGCCTCATGCCAGTACAAGGGTTAACTGCAAAAAACAATACCACATTTTACCTTTCTTAGGACAAACAAGATTGCAAAAACAAGCAGAACTGAGGTCTGAGTGGGCAAGCGAATGCTGTGGTCCGACCCATCCTGGTTATCACGCGCTCCCAAAATTTGCTGACTTGCGGGAAGCCCCATGGCATATGCATAAAATCTGCTTCCGCGTCTCCACATTGTGAGCACGTAGAAGGGTGCGCTGGGTTAATTCTATGCAAACCCCTAGGTGTCATGTATGTCCGGTGTAAAAAATTATCCAGGTGTTGCTGGGTACAGAGTTTGCAGATCCTAGCCCAATCCATGTCCAAAAATGGATCTCCGACATCCACCTCCCATATCTGCCTCATCCTCAGAGGTCCCCTGTTTGTATCTGCCTGGAGCCCCTATAGAATAATGAAATAAGATGCTGCCCGGTCCCTAGTGTCAGCAGTGCACCCTGCTTCCCTGACACCTGAGGCGCCGCAGGAAACGATGCCCACACAGTTCTGGCTACATTAAATAGTCCCACTTGATGTAAAATCCTCCCGGACCCAGCCGAAACTGAGTGCGTCCTCAAAGGATGGAAAGTTGTAATAGGGGTACAGGTTGCACACTACCTGAGAGCCACCTCCATGGCACTATTGCAACAACATAACCTCCCCCATCTGTCGAAACGGAGCCAGAGTCCACAATGAGAGCTCTCTACGCAAGGGGGCACTCCTGACCACTACTGTGACTACCCTCTGCCACGCCGCTGCAGTCTGATGGACCACGTACGGAGCAGCGAAGTGTGTATTCAATCCAATCATCAACACTGGCAGCTCTGCACACGTCACTATACCTGCCAGTAGGGCCTTCTACCAGTTGGTGCCATCTCCCAACCACTTTGCCGCATGTTGCAGGTGTGATGCATAATAATAGTACTGCAGGTTTGGAACCCTCAGCCCACCTTAGATTAATGTTAGGTGTGCCACCTGGCTTCCTAGACACACAAGAGAGGTGAGGAGTGTATTCAGTTGTCGAAACACCCTCACGCATAGTGGGCACAATGTGTCCTGAATCACATATAGGTAAAGGGGCAGAAACCCCACAGTGGACACTGCAATTGTACTCATAAGTGCTAGTGAGAGGGTGTTCCAAAACTGCACCTAGGGCCGTAAGGAGCCTATCACTGTTCAGTATTATGGCGCAGTAACTCTTATCATGTGTATGCCACCATAACCCCCAGGTAGCGAAAGTAATCAATCTCCCATCTTAGAACCAGGTCCACCAACTGGTCAATGGGCATCCCAACCAACGAGGGCAAAAGGAGCAACCGTGATTTACGTAAGTTAATTCTGAGATCAGACACCTCCCCAAAGTCTTGCAGCACTTGTAACAAAACATCGAGGGACACCCTCAGACCCGTAGGTAAAACATTGTGTCGTCAGTGTACAGGGAGACAACATCTCTAGCATGACCAAACTCTAGTCCCCAGTCTTGCATGACCTGGTGCACTCGTACTGCTAATGGCTCCCTCACCAGGGCAAACAGTAGTGGCAACAGAGGACCCCCTTGGTGAGTGCTACGCTCAATGTCCCTCCGCTCTGACCGACAATGCCCGACCTTGACTCGCGCACCCGGGCCGGTGTACAGCAGAAGAACCCAGACTTTAAATTGAGGGCCAATACCCATGACCTTCATCACCTCCAGTAAGTACCCCAAGTCAACTGTGTCAAAGGACTTCTCTATGTCGATAGAAACCAGTACAGCTTCCTCAAGGCTTTCTGTGATCTCGTGAAGTACATGTCTAAGCCACTGCAAATTCATAGTCGTGCTGCGTCCTGGAACAAAGTCACACTGGTGCTCATGCACCAGGCCACTCACCACTGGGCATAATCGATTGGCCCAAAGCATAATCATACCTTTGTATCAAAGTTTGTCATCGTAACGGGATAATATGAGGTGGAATCGGGGCCATACTCTCCTGGATTGGGCATCTTGCTTAAGCATCCTTTGTGCATGCTCGGCAGGAGCATCCCCAACTATCTAGCCTCTAAAAACACTTCCAATAAATGCTGTGTCAGCACCAATGCAAACCCTAGATGAAATTCCACCAGGAACCCGTCCCGTCTCGGAGAATGCTGGTTCTCTTTAACTTTTTTTTCAACTTTTGTTGTCTGTTTCTCTTGGCTGTTCCTTGATGTCCTTGCACTTCATCCTGTTTTGACTCTTTCACCTTCCTCGCTCCTAAGCTTTGGACTACTTCCCCTTTTCTGGTTATTCTGTCTTTCTTCATTCTACAGATAAACTATATCCCCTGTTCTTCACCCTGGTCCTCCATCAATTATATTGTTTCCTTACTATTGTTGTTTACATTCCAAATTGGTGGTATTTGCACAGTACTTTGGGCTACGCATTACAGCACTATGCGTTCTGTGATTTCATTAGGGATGGGTGGTGAACTCCACTCCGCTATCTGAGTAGGCGGAGTTTTCCCACTCACTGCTCCACTTAGAGCGCAGAGTTCTGAAAAACGCCGCATAGCAGCGTTTTTTCCTCATTCGTGCTCGCCAGCATTAAGTTGGCCAGCGCGAGCGAGGAAATCTTACTCCAGACCACCTCTCACTGAGATTTCTCGAAGCAGGCAGTCGTGGATGGTCGCTACCACTCGCGTTGAGAAACCTTCCATTCACGTTGGGGAAGCTACTGATTGAGTAGAGAATCTACTCAAGTGGCAGAAAAGAAGAAGTGCGCACTTGCGCTGCACATAGTGCCGGCCCTAAAAATGTGCGTGAACGGCGTGCCTTAACGGACTCCACCGCTTGCGGAATTCCGCATAGCACAGCAGAGTTTTTTGGTCATTTTGCGGAGGTCCGTGTAGCGGATCTCTGCTCAGGCCTAGATTTAATTTAAACCGGAATAGGAAGGAGTCAAGGGAGAAGGCTTCACTTCTTGAAGAAAGTCTTTCTACCTTCTTATGTTGCTCTTTCAGATTGTTTTGTCTCTCTCCTTTCTAGATTATTCCAAACTTTACACCTCTTTTCGCTTTATACCTCGAATCACTCTTCTGCCACAAAACTTAGTCCACGGGGCCCCTTTCTTCACTATTATGTCCACTCCTAGACTCTTTTGTTTTCTTATAGTGCTTTGAAGCGGCCTACAAACAGGATGGTCGCTACCAAGTTATAAAATTATATAACAGTGCTCACTTCTTCTCTGCTGCCAAAGCCTTTCTTGTTCCACTTTTTCCCTCTCTTGTCCCTTCCCTCTTCTATTCTTACTCAGTGCTTAATGTCACCTCAGCGTTGGCAAAGCACAATACAAGCAAACAAAATTGTATGGCATCCTGTTTCCAACCTTAGCTCACCAATGGTTCTTCCCCTATCATGCCTCCTTTGTTCCCTCCTTCTCCTGTTTCCTATAGTGCCTTGAAGCAGTCTTAGAAAGGACAACCACTCCACATGCAAAGATCATCCCAAGCTTCCCTCTACCTCTCTCTCCCTCTTCTCCGTGTCCCCCTCTTCTGCCCCCTCTTTCCGAGTCCAGTACTTCTGGCCACCTCTGATTGCTAACAACAGTTTTGGTCGTAATACATCCAAGACAGTGTAGTCATTAGTGAATTTGACTGTAATCGTGACCGGAGACAGTATCCACGCCACATGTACAAAATCAATCAAGCGTGGAAAGCTGCAGGGGTCAGTCCTGCACAACTGTTGTAAATCTGATTTTCTCTATGAAAATATTCTCACTTGTGTATGAGAAAATCTGCAGAGTGGAACTCTCACGTGAATTTTGGGTTAATTTGTGATCCTGTTCCCATCGTGGAACAAATCATGGGTAAAAACTGAACCTTTTCGAGGTTGGTAAGAAGTCAGAAACAAGACTAGGCCTCTTCACAAAGAACAGTTTGCTGGCAGTATATTAAATATGCATAATATTACTGCACAAGTGTAATAGCTGCGGTTCCTCCACAATGGCGGAGGAGCGTCGACCCACTGGCTCAGAGCCAGCAGCTGAATAATAAAACAATATTTTATTATTGTTTTATTTTTCAGCATCTAGCTGAGCCAGCGTGTGCAGGGAGGGGAGGAGCTGGGCCATGGGAGGGGGAGGAAGAGTGGAGTGCGCATGTCAGTTGGCTGACATCCTTAGGCTGGCTAAACAGACATGCGCAAATAGGTTTCACAACCCAGCTGTAATTGACGTCCGGGTTGGAGAAACAGCACAGACACCCTGTGCCTTAACGAGTTGTAAACCAGCCCGCTCAGGTCAATCCCCGCACTGCTCTCATGCTTGGTAATAGCATGAGAGCAGTGCAGGAATTGCTCAGGGAGTCCCCATCCCCGTCCACTTCCCCCAGCGCGCTCCCCCACAACCCTCCACCCCACCCCACTACTTTTCAATTGCATCAGCCGCCACTGAATTGTATTAATTCCGAATTCTAAAATGCAAAGTAATGGTAGAGCAAAACTGTGGACGTTATACCACATTTCACATGTCTGTATTTAGTTCAGAGTTATTGTGAATTGCAGATTTATATTTACAAAAATGATGGCTGCAGGTAACATCATGGCACACTCGTAATATTCTTCACAGCTGGTGGCAGACCAGAGCAAGGTCTCAGACTCACCCAGCAGCTCAACCAGAGTCCGCCTGGACTACAAGGCAATCTGGCAGTGCCCGACGAGCTGGTGTGTTGTCTGTGTATGGACCAGTTTTTGGAGGGTTGTGGGCCTGTTTTATTGTCTGGTGGGGCAGTTTTTGCTGTTAAGTTTCCTGATATTACCACAAACATTGGCTATAGCAAGCACGAATGCATGAAGATTCCAGTACCTTGCCATACATCTTTTCAACATGTATTTACATGTTGGATTCTGCCGTATTGCAAATTTGGCCCACTTTTTTAGCTATCTGATTCACTAATGGGGTGAGTTTTACCTTGGTGCCCGGGACTATTTTCTGTCCCTGTCCAATTCTGATCTCAGCACATGGATAGGATCATTCACTTGCTACAGAGGCTGCAGTCGCCAATCAAGCAAGGTACCCGCACAGAATGCAATTTTTAATCCATTAATTTTGTTACAGTGTAACATCAAACTGCCAAAGTGCCAATCACACATCTCCAAAGAAATCTAGACACTAAGGGACGTAGTTATCAAAGTTTTGCATCGCCCTTATGCCACGCAAGGCAACACAAGGGTGAAAAACCTAGATGAGTTTTACCAAGCCACACAAGGCAACCTTGTGTGGCCCTGCGGTGCATGGTATATCTAGAGTAGCGCAAGGCAGCCCTACGTTACTCTGCCCCACGGAGGCGTTCCATGGGTCGAGTGTGGGTGTTCCCACGCATCCACCCATCATTTCTGGTGCATTCCTAGATTTACCCTAAGTTGTAGACCTGGGAATGCATTAAAATGCTACGCCTTCCCAGGAAAGGCATAACAGGGGGAAATATATTTATTTTTCCTCTTTGTACAAAGCCTCAATTGATTGTTTTTGTGCAGGACTGTCTCCGTTCCTGCACAAAAACAATCCTTTCCGGCAGCTCCGTGGTGCAAGGGTGCCTGCTTTGGGGCTATGCAGCAAAAAGTGCACCAGTTTAAGGAGAAAGCAGGAATGAGTGTCAGTCAGAGTGATCAACACATTACTTTATATCACTGTTGACTGGTGCGAGAACAGTCTCCCATGGAATGCATCCCTCCAAACCTTGACAACCAGATCACCCCATGCTCTCAACACAGGGGTACATTTCACCCATGCTACTTTTCCAGTCACCTGTTTAATAAGTTCCCAATGCACTTGCTCCACAACTTTGTACATATAACAACTGATGTGCAACAAAATGTGTCCTCCTTCAGTTCCCGTCCACCAGTATTCACTATCTCCAGCCATCAGTGCCCAGCAGTCCTCTTGCACTGATCCCCCTGCAGCTTTCATCCTGGGCTCAGGTGGGTGTTTGCCCTCCTGGTCACAACCTTGCCCTGTCTGTTCACACATCCGAATCTGACCCCAAAGTGCACTGCTCCTCCCACACCAATGTTACACTTCACTAATCACTTGTGCGTTGTCTGTCTGTACCTTCAGTAACATGCCTATACCCCTTGTCTCTTGGGACAGCCTCTTCTGTATGTATGTATGTATGTATGTCCGCCAGATGCATCACAGACCCACATCCTCCTGCCCTAATGAATATCATGCCGGCCAGGATAAGCGTGCACACCAGCCCTCCATAACCTAGATACCTCAGACACCACTTCAGGAGACCAAAAGTGCACTGTGTGATTGCTCTGGTGTGGGTGTGTGCTACTGTAGCTCAACTGGGATGCAGTGATGGATAAGGAGGAAGGTATGAGATGAGGAGGCAGGGTATCTGCAGCATCACCTCTGTGAAGAAGACAGAGGTAAGCTTGCTGTGTGCTACTTGGAATCAGGATGGAATGATGGGTCATGCACAGTTTCAGTGCAGCATCCCGTGTAACGAAAGGACGTGTATTGAAATCTGTGACTTTCACTATAGTTGTGTGCAGCAAGTGAGCATGAATGTCCTGTGTAGTTACGCTACTCACCAACCAGCCACGTATCTCTTTACTTACTGGCATCCAGTTGTGCATCAGTCACAACCTGACAGACCATGAAGCCGTTTCATGCTGAATCCGAAAAATGTTATGGATGTATGCACCCACTGAGATAGATGTCTTCCTTGTCTTCATTCCAACTCATGCCTCTTTCTTCCATCCCTCTACACTCCCTGTCTCTTCGTCTCATGAATACCAAGGCTTCCTTGTCTTCATTCCAACTTGTGCCTCTTTCTTTCATCCCTCTACACTCCCTGTCTTTTCGTCTCATGAATACCAAGGCTTCCTTATCTTTATTCCAACTCGTGCCTCTTTCTTCCATTCCTCTACACTCCCTGTCTCTTCGCCTCATGAATACCAAGGCTTCCTTGTCTTCATTCCAACTCATGCCTTTTTCTTTCATCCCGCTACACTCCCTGCCTCTTTGCCTCACGAATACCAAGGCTTCCTTGTCTTCATTTCAACTCGTCCCTCTTTCTTCCATCCCTCTACACTCCCTGTCTCTTCGTCTCATGAATACCAAGGCTTCCTTGTCTTCATTCCAACTTGTGCCTCTTTCTTTCATCCCTCTACACTCCCTGTCTTTTCGTCTCATGAATACCAAGGCTTCCTTATCTTTATTTCAACTCGTGCCTCTTTCTTCCATCCCTCTACACTCCCTGTCTCTTCGTCTCATGAATACCAAGGCTTCATTGTCTTCATTCCAACTCGTGCCTCTTTCTTCCATCCCTTTACACTCCCTGTCTCTTCGTCTCATGAATACCAAGGCTTCATTGTCTTCATTCCAACCCGTGCCTCTTTCTTTCATCCATCTACACTCCCTGTCTCTTTGTCTCATGAATACCAAGGCTTCCTTGTCTTCATTACAACTCGTGCCTCTTTCTTTCATCATCTACACTCCCTGTCTCTTTGTCTCATGAATACCAAGGCTTCCTTCTCTTCATTCCAACTCATGCCTCTTTCTTTCTTCCTTCTATACTCCCTATCTCTTTGTGTCACGAATACCAAGGCTTCCTTGTCTTCATTCCAACTCATGCCTCTTTCTTTCATCCCGCTACACTCCCTGCCTTTTCGTCTCACGAATACCAAGGCTACCTTGTCTTCAATCCAACTCATGCCTCTTTCTTTCATCCCTCTACACTCCCTGCCTCTTCGCCTCACGAGTACCAAGGCTTCCTTGTCTTCATTCCAACTCATGCCTCTTTCTTCCATCCCTCTACACTCCCTGTCTCTTCGTCTCACGAATACCAAGGCTTCCTTGTCTTCATTCCAACTCATGCCTCTTTCTTTCATTCATCTACACTCCCTGCCTCTTCGCCTCACGAGTACCAAGGCTTCTTTGTCTTCATTCCAACTCATGCCTCTTTCTTCCATCCCTCTACACTCCCTGTCTCTTCGTCTCATGAATACCAAGGCTTCCTTGTCTTCATCCAACTCATGCCTCTTTCTTCCATTCCTCTACACTCCCTGTCTCTTCACCTCATGAATACCAAGGCTTCCTTGTCTTCATTCCAACTCCAACTCATGCCTCTTTCTTACATCCCTCTACACTCCCTATCTCTTCGTCTCATGAATAACAAGGCTTCCTTGTCTTCATTCCAACTCATGCCTCTTTCTTTCATCCATCTACACTCACTGTCTCTTCGTCTCATGAATACCAATGCTTCCTTGTCTTCATTCCAACTCATGCCACTTTCTTTCATCCCTCTACATTCTCTGTCTCTTCGTCTCACGAATACCAAGGCTTCATTGTCTTTATTCCAACTCATGCCTCTTTCTTCCAGCCCTCTACACTCCCTGTCTGTTTGTCTCACGAATACCAAGGCTTCCTTGTCTTCATTCCAACTCATGCCTCTTTCTTTCATCCATCTACACTCCCTGTCTCTTCGTCTCATGAATAACAAGGCTTCCCTGTCTTTATTCCAACTCATGCCTCTTTCTTCCATCCCTCTACACTCCCAGTCTCTTTGTCTCACGAATATCAAGACTTCCTTGTCTTCATTCCAACTCATGCCTCTTTCTTTCATCTCTCTATACTCCCTGTCTCTTCGTCTCATGAATAACAAGGCTTCCTTGTCTTCATTCCAACTCATGCCTCTTTCTTTCATCCATCTACACTCCCTGTCTCTTTGTCTCATGAATATCAAGGCTTCCTTGTCTCCATTCCAACTCATGCCTCTTTCTTCCACCACTCTACACTTCCTGTCTCTTTATCTCATAAATAGCAAGGGTTCCTTGTCTTGATTTCACCTCATACTTCTTTCTTCCATCCCTCTACACTCCCTGCCTCTTTATCTCATGTATACCAAGGCTGTCCAGTCTAGATTCCACCTCACTCTGTTTTTTTCCACCACTCTACATCTCTTTATTTCAGTATTATAGATTATTTCACACCCCTGCTTCTGCCTTTCTCCTATCATTCTCCTGCCCCCATGTTCTCGTTTCTCACGCTCTTGCTCTGGATCAAAGTCTGATAGTGCAAAATAAACCCCAACATGTGCTGTGGCTATGACCTTTAAGCACTCCAGAAATTAAGTGCTGACCCTGCCTATCTCCAGGCATTTTATGCTTCCCTTTGGGTACCAGTCACACCTCGTGACTAGGAAACCCTCAACATCCATGTACATATGTTAGATGTGTTGTAACTGGAAAGAATAGTGAGGACACATTCTGCTAATTTGAGCTACACATGTGCAATGGTGTGCACTGAAAATGGTGGTTTTTTTAATGGCATGTGTCCTCATTGTTATGTGCCCCAGCAGTGAGGCAGTGCATGTCTTTCTTCAGTGTCAATGATGAGTGATGAGTCTGGTGACCATGTGTGGTCCCTGCTGGTCTTCTGTCTGTTAAAACTTCTCATCTGTCAGTGTCCACAGCCTCTGGTGTGCACACGAACACATTACATGGATGCACAGTGACAGGCCCAATATGTTCACTCTCTGTGCTTTCCAAAACTACAAAGTGCTTGAAAATACGAATACAAGTTGGCACAGTCGAGAAGAGTGGCTTATTTTTTATAGGAGGTCTGAGCCTGCATCAGCAAGCACTGTGAATATGTAAGTCAATATTTTTACATTTTAGTAAACACACGTTTAGTTGCAACAAAATGCACAAGACATTTAGGCCCTCATTACGAGTCTTGTGGTCTCACTGCCACATTATGACCATGGTGAAAGCACCATAGTCCGACTGCCGGCACCGCCACTTTTTCACCCGCCAACAGCCTGGCAGTGCTGGCGGTCTTAATCCACCAGGGCAGTGCTGCTTGCAAGCAGCGCTGCACTGGGGATAACGACGCTTGTGTCCGCCAAGGACTGCTGTGCTGCTCTGCCAGAAGGACTGCTATTCTCTTGCCCTGCTGCCTGAGTAAAGGACTGGACCTGCATTGTGAATCCAAAACCACCAGAATTACTTTGGCCTCCTTACCAGAGCCTCAGGGACTGAAGGCTTCAACCACCTTGAACCCAGCACCTGGGCTCTGTCTGCAGTGAATACTACCCTCCTAAGTGGTGCCACGCAAATCCAGGACCCTTAAAAGTAGGATTAAAGGAGCTCTACAAGCCCACCTAGCTGTGGTCTCAGCAGAACTGATACAGCACGACACATCACCTCACAAAAACTCTGCTTTGAAACTGCTGTGTGACGCATCTCCGACACATGACTTTGTATCGCAGCCCGCAGCGTCACTGGAACCACCAATGCACAATGCATCCTCAACGCAGGCCTTCGATATCGCAAGCCCCTTGTCGCTGGCATCCTTGACGACAACACAGGATTCTGCGTTGCAGGTCTTGGAAACAGCCGGTGCACAATGCATCTTCGATGCAAGACTTCACATCAAAAGCCCCTCGTTGACGGCATCCTCATCGTCAACACAGGACCATGCATCACAGCCTTGCAGCTTCCCTGAACTGTGGCTGTGTGAAGCATCTCCACACCAGAACTTCACATTGCCTCTGCTGCATGACGCATGCTTGACACGGGTCTCACCGTGATGACAATACATCTGAACAGTATAGCAGCAAAGGTCAGGGTCCCTGTTGGTGCTCATAAAGTACCTAAAAGAATTTTAATGGAAATTATGGTGAATTGTTTGGTGTCATAGTTTGAAAAAGGCAACACTAACAAGATAGAGGTAGGGTACATTGTTATCTACTTAAAACAGGCAGAGGATTATGTTATTGGCCAGACACACCCTTTAGGACGAAGACACATAAATTTAGATTTCAACCATTCACTATTTCTGGCAGATTAATTTCATGCAACAACATCCCTTTTAGTCCAGAACACAACCTGTGACTGTCCATCATATGATCAACAACTGTCTTCTTACTATATGTGCCAAAAACCTCTCTCCCACCCATCTATTGTGTCAAACACCTCTCTCCCATCCATCCCATGTGTCAAACACCTCTCTCCCATCCATCCAATGTGGCAAACACCTCTCTCCGATCCATCCAATGTGTCAAACACCTCTCTCGCATCCATCCCATGTGGCAAACACCTCTCTCACATCCATCTCATGTGTCAAACACCTCTCTTCCATCCATCCCATGTGCCAAACACTTCTCTCCCATCCATCTAATGTGCCAAACACCTCTCTCCCATCCATCCCATGTGCCAAACACTTCTCCCATCCATCTAATGTGCCAAACACCTCTCTCCCATCCATCCCATGTGCCAAACACTTCTCTCCCATCCATCTAATGTGCCAAACACCTCTCTCCCATCCTTCCCATGTGCCAAACACTTCTCTCCCATCCATCTAATGTGCCAAACACCTCTCTCCCATCCATCCCATGTGCCAAACACCTCTCTCCCATCCATCTAATGTGTCAAACACCTCTCTCCCATCCATCTAATGTGTCAAACACCTCTCTCACATCCATCTCATGTGTCAAACAGCTCTCTCCCATCCATCCCATGTGCCAAACACCTCTCTCACATCCATCTCATGTGCCAAACAACTCCCTACCCTCTGTCCCATGTGTCAAACACCTCTCTCACATCCATCCCATGTGCCAAACACCTCCCTTCCCTCTGTCCCATGTGTCAAACACCTCTCTCCCATCCATCCCATGTGTCAAAGACCTCTCTCCCATCCATGCCAGGTGCCAAACACCTCTCTCACATCCATCCCATGTGCCAAACACCTCCCTTCCCTCTGTCCCATGTGTCAAACACCTCTCTCCCATCCATCTCATGTGCCAAACAACTCCCTACCCTCTGTCCCATGTGTCAAACACCTCTCTCACATCCATCCCATGTGCCAAACACCTCCCTTCCCTCTGTCCCATGTGTCAAACACCTCTCTCCCATCCATCCCATGTGTCAAAGACCTCTCTCCCATCCATGCCAGGTGCCAAACACCTCTCTCACATCCATCCCATGTGCCAAACACCTCCCTTCCCTCTGTCCCATGTGTCAAACACCTCTCTCCCATCCATCCCATGTGCCAACACCTCTCTCCCATCCATCCCATGTGCCAAACACCTCCCTTCCCTCTGTCCCATGTGTCAAACACCTCTCTCCCATCCATCCCATGTGTCAAAGACCTCTCTCCCATCCATGCCATGTGCCAAACACCTCTCTCACATCCATCCCATGTGCCAAACACCTCCCTTCCCTCTGTCCCATGTTTCAAACACCTCTCTCCCATCCATCCCATGTGCCAACACCTCTCTCACATCCATCCCATGTGCCAAACACATCCCTTCCCTCTGTCCCATGTGTCAAACACCTCTCTCCCATCCATCCCATGTGCCAAACACCTCCCTTCCCTCTGTCCCATGTGTCAAACACCTCTCTCACATCCATCCCATGTGTCAAAGACCTCTCTCCCATCCATGCCATGTGCCAAACACCTCTCTCACATCCATCCCATGTGCCAAACACCTCCCTTCCCTCTGTCCCATGTGTCAAACACCTCTCTCACATCCATCCCATGTGTCAAAGACCTCTCTCCCATCCATGCCATGTGCCAAACACCTCTCTCACATCCATCCCATGTGCCAAACACCTCCCTTCCCTCGGTCCCATGTGTCAAACTCCTACTCCGTTCTGTCACAGGTGCCAAACTCCTCCCTCCCATGTAACACACGTTCCAAACTCCTCCGTCCCATCTGTTTCATGCGCCAAACTCCTCCCTCCCATGTAACATGTGCAAACTCCTCCCTCCCATGTAACACATGTGCCAAATTCTCTCCCATCTGCCCCACGTGCCAAACTGCTCCCTCCCAACTAACGCGTCCCGTGTGCCAAAGTCTTCCCCCCTATGTACAACATGTGTAAATTCCACACTTCCTTCGAACACATGTCCCATGTGCCATACTCTTCTCTCCCATGTAACACATGTGCCAAACTCCTCCAACCCATGTCTTATATGCAAATTCCTCGCTCGAACCCTTCCCTTGTGCCAAACAGCGCCCTCGAACCCATCCCTTGTGCCAAAATCCTCCTTTTTTCGAAGTCACATGCATCAGAATCTCCCCTTTTCTCTGCCGGTCCCACTCAGCAGAGCCTTTACTTCTTTGTCTCACCCCAGCCTCCTCTCACCTCATCTCCACGGCCATGCCATAGCAGTAACCCTCCTCTTCATCCATTCCCTTCTCTCTCCCATTCACCAACATCGCCCCGTTTCTGAACTGTATGGCCTAACTTCCCCTCTCACCCACCAGCATCTTCCCGCCTCTCTATCCCTGGCCCCACAGTCCCCTTTTCTCCTCGCCCACCGCTCCTTACCACCGTCCTCCCATCCCTCCATCCCACGCGCCGGCCTCCCTCCCTCCACCCAACATCCTTACCACCCCAATCTCCCAGAAAATAATCTTCTCCAAACTGAGCGCCGCCGCCTCCCAAATCGAAATGAGATGTCGCCGGCATTGTTGAGAAGCAGAGCGGGCCCAGAGAAGCAATCCCCCCCACCTCTCGGCCAGGCGCGCGTAATTCCCGCGGATAATCAGCAGCCCCGCAGTTAATGGCATCCAGTCGGATACATTAAGTCCAAGCAACGATAATGGTGTCCTCTTGAAATTAACAAACCCAGTGGCTCACTGGCTCCGAGTTCAGCGGGAGACGGCGCGCAAATTAGCATCCGCCTTTTAATAAGACCAGCGCCCCGCAACCGGCGGTGCCGCGCCCCCCCTAACGCGCCTTCCTTCCAGGTGAAAATTTATTCTCCCGGGACGCCTGGGTGCGCGGAACGGTCCGGCCCCTAATCAGTCCGCCGCGGAAACTTTCCGCCCTCCCCGCTGCGCCGAGCGCAGACTCATTTGCAAACTTCTCGGGCAATATTTTCTCA
This sequence comes from Pleurodeles waltl, assembly GCF_031143425.1. NCBI lineage: Eukaryota > Metazoa > Chordata > Amphibia > Caudata > Salamandridae > Pleurodeles > Pleurodeles waltl. The sequence goes on from NC_090448.1 coordinate 1,156,321,261, forward strand.
AGACGGCGCGGGTCCCACGGAGGCACCGGACGGAGGGTTTCATTTGATAATTAGATCCGGTGGGCACCTGAGGTGGCCGTTCCGTGGGCGCACGTGGTCCGCTCTGCCTGCCGCGGCCAATTATCCCTGGAAACAAAACAGATTTGTCTCATTTTGGTCGTTTTTAAGCATCAATTATGCAAACCCCAGCGCAAGAATCGTTCACTTCAGTAGTTCGCCTGAGCCCACTGGGCGTTTTATGTTCTGTTTAACTCCAAGGTGTCATAAAACGGTGCCACTGAACACATAACAATGGGCACTGAAGAAGAAATACAGATCTGCGTTTAAGCTCCCAGTTTAGCAATTTTTACTGATTTTTACAGATAAACGCAAATGGAAAGTGGTCAACTCCTTGTGAGCATTTATTTTAAAAAAACTAGAAAAACATGCAGGCTCTATGCTTTCAGCCCGACTGCCAAGGCAACCCTGGTGAAAACTGTCAGCAGAGAAAAAGCTTAGTGAAAATCAGTAGAAGGGAAAAAACCGTGGGGAAAACAGCAGCTAGAAACTGTGGTGAAAACTGGTAGCAGCAGGAAATCCTGGTGAAAACCGATAGCATCATGGAACCATGGTGAAAACGGTAGCAGCAGGAAACTGTGGTGAAAACCTTAAACAACCGTGGAACCGCAGTGAAAACCGGTAGCAGCAGGAAACCATGGTGAAAATCGATAGCAGCGTGGAACCGTAGCAGTGGGGAACCGTGGTGAAAACCGGTAAAAGAGGGAAACCATGGTGAAAACCAAAAGCAATGTGGAACTGTGGTGAAAAATGGTAGCAGCGGGAAACTGTGGTGAAAACTCATGGCAGCAGGGAACCGTGTTGAAAACCGGTAGCAGAGGGAAACCTTGGTGAAATCCAATAGCAGAGGGAAACTGTGGTGAAAACTGACAGCAGCAGGAAAATGTGGTGAAAACCGATAGCAGCAGGAAACCCTGGTGAAAACTGATTGCAGCAGGAAACTGTGGTGAAAACAGGGAGCAGAAGGAAACCATGGAGAAAACTGATAGCAGCAGGAAACCCTGGAAAACCAATAGCAGCAGGAAACTGTAGTTAAAACTGGTAGGAGTAGGAAACTGTGGTGTAAACCGATAACAACAAGAAACCTTGGTGAAAAACAATAGCAGTGTGGAACTGTAGTGAGAAATGGTAGCAGTAGGGAACTGTGGTGAAAACCGATAGCAGCGTGGAACGGTGGTGAAAACCGGTAGCAGCGTGGAACGGTGGTGAAAACCGATAGCAGCGTGGAACGGTGGTGAAAACCAGTAGCAGCAGGAAAATGTGGTGAAAACCGATAGCAGCGTGGAACGATAGTGAAAACCGGTAGCAGCGTGGAACGATAGTGAAAACCGGTAGCAGCAGGAAAACCGTGGTGAAAACTGATAGCAGCGTGGAGCCATGGTGGAAAATGGCAGCAGCAGGAAACTGTGGTGGAAACCGATAGCATCATGGAACCATGGTGAAAACGGTAGCAGCAGGAAACTGTGATGAAAACCTAGAACAACTGTGGTACCGCAGTGAAAATCAGTAGCAACAGGAAACCATGGTGAGAACCAATAGCAGCATGGAACCGTAGTGGCGGGGAACTGTGGTGAAAACCGGTAAAAGAGGAAAACCATGGTGAAAAACAAAAGCAATGCGGAACTGTGCTGAAAAATGGTAGCAGCAGGAAACTGTGGTGAAAACTGATAGCAGCAGGGAACCGTGTTGAAAACCGGTAGCAGAGGGAAACCGTGGTGAAATCCAATAGCAGAGGGAAACTGTGGTGAAAACTGATAGCAGCAGGGAACCGTGGTGAAAACCAAAAGCAGATGGAAACTGTGGTGAAATCCAATAGGAGAGGGAAATTGTGATGAAAACTGATAGCAGCAGGAAACCATGGTGAAAACTGATAGCAGAGAGAAACTGTGGTGAAAACCGATAGCAGCGTTAAACCGTGATGAAAAATAGTAGCAGCAGGAAACTGTGGTGAAAACCGATAGCAGTGGGGAACCAGGGTGAAAACCAGAAACAGAGGGAAATCATGGTGCAAACCGTTAGCTGAGCAGAATCATGGTGAAAACCGGTACCAGAGGGAAAGCGTGATGAAAACCAATAGTAACAGGAAGCCATGGTGAAAACCAGTAGCAGCAGGAAACCATGGTGAAAACTGATAGCAGCAGTGAACTATGGTGAAACCCAGAAGCAGAGGGAACCATGGTGAAAACCAATAGCAGAGCCGAAGCGTGATGAAAACTGGTAGCAGAGGGAAAGAGTGATGAAAACCGATAGTAGCAGGAAACCGCAGTGAAAACCTGTAGCAGCAGGAAACCATGGTGAAAACCAATAGCAGTAGGGAACCATGGTGAAAAACGGTAGCAGAGGGAAACCGTGGTGTAAACCGGTAGCAGGGGCAAACCGTGGTGATAGCCAGAAGCAGGGGGAAACCATAGTTAAAACCGGTAGCAGGGGGACACCATGGTGATAACCAGCAGCAGGGGGGACCATGGTAATAACCAGCAGCAAGGGGGAACCATGGTGAAAACTGGTAGCAGGGGAAAACATGGTGATACCAGCAGCAGGGGAAAACCATGGTGAAAACTGATAACAGGGGAAACCATGGTGATAACCAGCAGCAGCAGGAAACCAAAGTGATAACCAGCAGCAAGGTAAACCAGGGTAAATCAGTAGCTGGATCGAACCATGGTGATAATCGGCAGGAGGGGGAAAGCGTGGTGAAAACTGATAGCTGGGGAAACCGTGGTTCATACCGATAGCAGCAGGAAACCATTGTGAAACCTGGTAGCGGCAGGGAACAGCAGTGAAAACAAGTACAGAGGGAAACTGTGGTGAAAAAGGATAGTAGCAGGAAGCTGTGGTGAAAACCAGTAGCAGCAGGAAACCGTGATGAAACCAATAGCAGCAGGGAACCATGGTGAAAACCGGTAGCAGCAGGGAACCTTGGTGAAAACCAGTAGCAGCAGGAAACCGTGATGAAACCAATAGCAGCAGGGAACCTTGGTGAAAACCAGTAGCAGCAGGAAACCGTGATGAAACCAATAGCAGCAGGGAACCATGGTGAAAACCAATAGCAGCAGGGAACCATGGTGAAAACCGGTAGCAGCAGGGAACCGTGATGAAACCAATAGCAGCAGGGAACCATGGTGAAAACCGGTAGCAGCAGGAAACCGTGATGAAACCAATAGCAGCAGGGAACCATGGTGAAAACCGGTAGCAGCAGGGAACCATGGTGAAAACCGGTAGCAGCAGGGAACCATGGTGAAAACCAGTAGCAGAGGGAAACTGTGATGTAAACAGGTATCATGGGAAACCCATGGTGATAACCAGCAGCAGGGGGAAACCATGGTGAAAACCGGTAGCAGAGGAAACCATGGTGATAACAAGCAGCAGGGAGAAACCATGGTGAACAGCTGCAGCAGGGGGAAACCATGATAAAAACTGGTATCAGGGGAAACCGTGGTGAAAATCAGTAGCTGGACGAAACAATGGTGATATTCAGCAGCAGGAGAAAACCGTGGCGAAAACCGATAGCAGCAGGAAACCGTGGTGAAAACAGGTAGTGGTTGCAATTGTGGTGAAAACTGGTAGCAGGGGAAACCATGGTAAAAACTGGTAGCTGTAGTAATTGTGGTGAAAATCGGTAGCAGGGGCAAACCGTGGTGAAAACCGGTAGCAGAGGAACAGAAACAAAGCAGGAGACTTTATGATAAAGTTTAAATACTTGCAGACACATTCACCAAGTCATTCTATTATTTTCCTTTTCAGATGAATTATTGTATTATATCTGGCTTCTTATAGTCGTAAAATCCTGCATGAATCCAAGTGTGTATAAATGTGTCAGACACAACCTTATTTTTATACTAAGCATGTGATAAATATGAATAAATATGAGTGTTAGTGGTAAAAATAGCAAGCATTGGTAAAGTCAAAAGGTCTGGCATGGCAAGTTGAAACAGTGCTTTTTTTTCAAGCACATGCCAAACATTAAAACAAAAAGATCCCGCTGTTACCCGAACAGTTCTCTGTGCTTGCAACAACAATGTGAAGTATAAAACAACATCAAATCAAATCAAAAACATTTATAAAGCGCGCTACTCACCCATGAGGGTCTCAAGGCGCTAGGGGGAAGGGGTTACTGCTGCTCGAAGAGCCAGGTCTTGAGTTGCCTCCGGTTCTGGGTGGTCCTGAGGTTGGTGGGGAGGGAATTCCAAGTCTTGGCCACCAGGTAGGAGAAGGATTTCCCACCTGCCGTGGTGCGGCGGATGCGAGGTACGGCGGCGAGTGCGAGGTTGGCGGAGCGAAGCTGACGGGTGGGCGTGTAGAAACTGAGGCGACGGTTGAGGTATTCGGGTCCCTTGTTGTGGAGGGCTTTGTGTGCATGGGTGAAGAGCCGGAAGGTGATCCTTTTGTTGACGGGAAGCCAGTGCAGGTGTCTCAGGTGGGCGGAGATGTGGCTGTTGCGGGGTATGTCGAGGACGAGGCGGGCGGAGGCGTTTTGAATTCGCTGCAGGCGTTTCTGGAGTTTAGCCGTGGTTCCTGCGTATAGGGTGTTGCCGTAGTCCAGGCGGCTTGTGACGAAGGCGTGGGTCACGGTCTTTCTGGTGTCGGCGGGGATCCAACGGAAGATCTTTCGGAGCATGCGGAGGGTGAGGAAGCAGGAGGATGATACGGCGTTGACTTGTTTGGTCATGGTGAGAAGCGGGTCCAGGATGAATCCAAGGTTGCGTGCGTGGTCTGAGGGGGTTGGTGCGGTGCCAAGGGCCGTGGGCCACCAGGAGTCGTCCCAGGCGGACGGGGTGTTTCCGAGGATGAGGACTTCCGTTTTGTCTGAGTTCAGTTTCAGACAGCTGAGTTTCATCCATTCTGCGACGTCTCTCATTCCATCTTGCAGGTTGGTCTTGGCGCTGGTGGGGTCCTTGGTGAGGGAGAGTATCAGCTGGGTGTCGTCGGCGTAGGAGGTGATGTTGATGTTGTGTTTGCATACAATGTCGGCGAGGGGGCTCATGTAGACATTGAAGAGAGTCGGGCTGAGCGAGGAGCCTTGTGGTCATTGAATTTTACTAGTGATGTTTTATTAACGAGCGGCCCTTCCAGTCGGGCCATGCACCTTGTTCTTATTGTTGGTGAAAGAGACAAGAATAGGTAAAGACACAACCAAGCATGCACATTGCAAGCAGCTACAATGTTACATTGTCAGTTGCGCTCTTTATAACATCAACTTTAAAACAAGATGGAAAATAAATCACCTAAGGTGCAGAGTCGAAAGTGGCGACAAAATAAACAGCTGTTTTTTAAAGATAAATAGGCGTGTTTTGAACCAGCTTTGTCACTGAAGAGAAAGGGACTATTTTGAGGCGGAGGTGAACTGTGTGCATAGGCTTTGCACAGTCACTCTAAGGAAAGGGAGCGGATGAGTCAAGGGGCTGACACACTGCCCCATGCTGTATGCGTTGGTGGGCAGAAACAAAGGGCCTGATTACGACCTTGGCGGAGAGAATTACTCAGTCACGAACGTGACGGATATCCCGTCCGCCATATTACAAATTCCATTCCATCCTAGGGAATTTGTAATACGGCGGACGGGATATCTGTCACATTTGCAACAGAGAAATCCCCTCCGCCAAGTTCGTGATCAGGCCCAAAATGTGGATGAGAATTTAAAAGACCTGTAGATGAAGCCCGATGACCTAAAGTCCCTCTCTGTATGTGATGTTATGTAAGAATTGGCTGAAAAAACAATAGTCTGATGAGACAGCTCAAAGGCCAGGCCAAAGACACAAACATAAAAAAAACAAGTGCTATAGACCGGGGAGTCCTAATCTCATTTGAGATGCTGACTTTGTAGATCGAGGAGGCACCAGTGAAATCAATGTGTCATGTATAGATTCAATGAGTACTTCTGTCTGAACCCTGAAGCCAATTATTAAGCAGAATATAAATGGAGAAAAAAAACGCAGAGTCAATCTTGACAGCAAGAAATCTGATAAATAAAGCACATTTCTTTGTGCCCATAAAATTTACCTAATGTGTATGAACTTTGCGAGTCAGCTGTAAACTGTGTATCAATGAAATGTACTCAGTATCCATTAACATTGCAAGCAACCTGTAAAGTATATATCAGTGAAATGTACTCAGTATTCATAAACATTGCAACTAAGCTGTAGATGATGTATCAGTGAAATGTAGCTAATGTGCATAAATAGTGTGGTCAAACTGTAAACTATGTATCAACTACATTTCCTCAGTATCTGTAATTATTGCGAGTCAGCTGTAAACTGTGTATCATGAAATGTACTGAGTATCCATAAACGTTGCAAGCAACCTGTAAAATATGTATCAATAAAATATAGTTAATATGTCTAAACATTTAACTCAAGCTATAAACTTTGTATCAATGAAATGTACTTAATATCTATGTTACACTGTCAATAAGCTGTAACCTAGGTATCAATAAAATGTAGCTAATAAGTATAAACATTGCGATCGAGCTGTCAACTATGTATCGATTAAATGTACTCAGTATCTGTAATGATTGTGAGTGAGCTGTAAACTATGTATCAATTAAATGCAACTCATATGTATAAACATTATAATCATTCTGTAAACTATGGGCCGGATCTACAAGAAAGTAGTGCATCGGTCCAAATGCGCTACTTTTGTGCGCTGGCCCTGCCCCACCTAACAGCACCATGGTTGTGCCATGTTAACAATACAGCGCACCACAGTGCTCATTTCCACAATAGCATCATGATTTATGATGCTATTGAACCGCTTTGCTGGATTGCAGTAAACCACTAGGGAGGCCCATTGATTACTATGAGCCCCTCACTTTAAAGCCTGCCCCGAGCAGGCATTAAAAGTGATGGAAAAAATGTTGCAGTGAAATCTTGTAGGTTTCACTGTGACATTTTTTTGTGCCCTCCCTGCGTGGGGGCGCCTCCCTTGCATGCATTGTAACTGGTGCAGGTATAATGTGGCGCAAGGGGTTACAAGTGGCGCAATAATAGCATTGCGCCACATTGTAAAAAGGGCACAGGGAATGGACTCCTTAATGCCACATTAGCATAAAAAATGACGCTAATGTGGCGCAAGGAGGCGCAAGGGCCTTGTAAATCTGGCCCTATGTATCAATAAAATGTAGCTAATATGTGTACAAATTACGATGGAGCTGTCACTGTGTATCAATGAAATGTATTCAGTATCTACTAACACTGCCAGTAAGCTGTAAATTATGTTCAATGAAATGTACTCAGTAGCTATTAACACTGCCAGTAAACTGTAACCTAGGTATCAATAGAATGTATCTAAAATGTATCAATAAAATGTAGGTGATATGTATAAACATTGCATTCAAGCTATATCAATAACATTTACCCAGTAGCTATAAACACCAAGTGCAAGCTGTAAACTATGTATCAATAAAATTTACTCATTATCTATAAACACTGTGAGTGAGCTGTAAACTGTGTATCAATAAAATGTACTCATTGTTTATAGACAGTGTGAGTGAGCTGTAAACTATGTATCAATTAAATGTACTCATTATCTATAAACATTGTGAGTGAGCTGTAAACTATGTGTCAATAAAATGTACTAATCTATAAACACTGTGAGTAAGCTGTAAACTGTGTATCAATAAAATGTACTCATTATTTATAAACACAGTGAGTGAGCTGTAATCTATGTATCAATAAAATATACTCATCTATAAACACTGTGAGTGAGCTGTAAACTATGTATCAATAACATGTACTTATTATCTATAAACACTGTGAGTGAGCTGTAAACTATGTATCAATAAAATGTACTCATCTATAAACACTGTGGGTAAGCTGTAAACTATGTCTCAATAGAATGTATTCATTATCTATAAACACTGTGGGTGAGCTGTAAACCGGGTATCAATAAAATGTACTCATTATCTATAAACACTGTGAGTGAGCTGTAAACTACGTATCAATAACATGTACTCATCTATAAACACTGTGAGTAAGCTGTAAACTATGTATCAATAAAATGTACTTATTATTTTTAAACACTGTGAGTAAGCTGTAAACTGTGTATCAATAAAATGGACTCATTATCTATAAACACTGTGAGTGAGCTGTAAGCTATGTATCAACAAAATGTACTCATCTATAAACACTGTGGGTGAACTGTAAACTATGTATCAATAAAATGTACTCATTATCTATAAACACTGTGAGTGAGCTGTAAACTACGTATCAATAACATGTACTCATCTATAAACACTGTGAGTAAGCTGTCAACTATGCATCAATAAAATGTACTCATTATCTATATACACTGTGAGTAAGCTGTAAACTGTGTATCAATAAAATGTACTCACCTATAAACACTGTGAGTGAGCTGTAATCTACGTATCAATAAAATGTACTCATCTATAAACACTGTGAGTGAGCTGTAATCTATGTATCAATAAAATGTACTCATCTATAAACACTGTGAGTGGGATGTAATCTATGTAGCAATAAAATGTACTCATTATGTATAAACACTGTGAGTGAGCTGTAAACTATGTATCAATAAAATGTACTCATCTATAAACACTGTGAGTAAGCTGTAAACTATGTATCAATAAAATGTACTCATCTATAAACACTGTGAGTGAGCTGTAAACTACGTATCAATAACATGTACTCATCTATAAACACTGTGAGTAAGCTATAAACTATGTATCAATAAAATGTACTTATTATTTTTAAACACTGTGAGTAAGCTGTAAACTGTGTATCAATAAAATGGACTCATTATCTATAAACACTGTGAGTGAGCTGTAAGCTATGTATCAACAAAATGTACTCATCTATAAACACTGTGGGTGAACTGTAAACTATGTATCAATAAAATGTACTCATTATCTATAAACACTGTGAGTGAGCTGTAAACTACGTATCAATAACGTACTCATCTATAAACACGGTGAGTAAGCTGTCAACTATGCATCAATAAAATGTACTCATTATCTATATACACTGTGAGTAAGCTGTAAACTGTGTATCAATAAAATGTACTCACCTATAAACACTGTGAGTGAGCTGTAATCTACGTATCAATAAAATGTACTCATCTATAAACACTGTGAGTGAGCTGTAATCTATGTATCAATAAAATGTACTCATCTATAAACACTGTGAGTGGGATGTAATCTATGTAGCAATAAAATGTACTCATTATGTATAAACACTGTGAGTGAGCTGTAAACTATGTATCAATAAAATGTACTCATCTATAAACACTGTGAGTAAGCTGTAAACTATGTATCAATAAAATGTACTCATCTATAAACACTGTGAGTAAGCTGTAAACTATGTATCAATAACATGTACTCATCTATAAACAATGTGAGTGAGCCGTACACTATGTATCAATAAAATTTACTCATTATCTATAAACAGTGTGAGTAAGCTGTAAACTATGTATCAATAAAATGTTGTACTCATCTATAAACACTGCGAGTGAGCTGTAAACTATGTATCAAAAAATTTACTCATAATCTATAAACAGTGTGAGTGAGCAGTAAACTTTGTATCAATAAAATTTACTCATCTATAAAACCTGTGAGTGAGCTGTAAACTATGTGTCAATAAAATGTACTCATTATCTATAAAAAGTGTGAGGGAGTTGTAAACTGTGTATCAATAAAATGTACTCATCTATAAACACTGTGAGTAAGCTGTAAACTATGTATCAATAAAATGTACTCATCTATAAACACTGTGAGTAAGCTGTAAACTATGTATCAATAACATGTACTCATCTATAAACAATGTGAGTGAGCCGTACACTATGTATCAATAAAATTTACTCATTATCTATAAACAGTGTGAGTAAGCTGTAAACTATGTATCAATAAAATGTTGTACTCATCTATAAACACTGCGAGTGAGCTGTAAACTATGTATCAAAAAGTTTACTCATAATCTATAAACAGTGTGAGTGAGCTGTAAACTTTGTATCAATAAAATGTACTCATCTATAAACACTGTGAGTGAGCTGTAAACTATGTGTCAATAAAATGTACTCATTATCTATAAACAGTGTGAGGGAGCTGTAAACTGTGTATCAATAAAATGTACTCATCTATAAACACTGTGAGTAAGCTGTAAACTGTGTATCAATAAAATGTACTCATTATCTATAAACAGTGTGAGTGAGCTGGAAACTGTGTATCAATAAATGTACTCATCTATAAACACTGTGAGTAAGCTGTAAACTATGTATCAAGTAAATGTAGCTAATGTGCATAAACATTACAAGTAAGCTGTAAACTATGTATCAAGGAAATGTAACTAATATGTATAAACATTGCGAGTGAGCTGTAAACTATGTATCAATAAAATGTACTCATTATCTATTAACACTGTGAGTGAGCTGTAAACTAAGTATCAATAAAATGTACTCATCTATAAACACTGTGAGTAAGCTGTAAACTATGTATCAAGGAAATGTAACTGATATGTATAACATTGCGATTCAGCTGTAAACTGTATCAATAAAATGTACTCTTCTATAAACACAGTGAGTGAGGTGTAAACTATGTATCAATAAAATGTACTTATTATCTATAAACAGTGTGAGTGAGCTGTAAACTACGTATCGATAAAATGTACTCATCTATAAACACTGTGAGTAAGCTGTAAACTATGTATCAAGGAAATGTAGCTAATGTGCATAAACATTGCAAGTAAGCTGTAAACTATGTATCAAGGAAATGTAACTAATATGTATAAACATTGCGAGTGAGCTGTAAACTATGTATCAATAAACTGTAATCATTATCTATAAACACTGTGAGTGAGCTGTAAACTATGTATCAATAAAGTTTTACTCATCTATAAACACTGAGTGAGCTGTAAACTATGTATCAAGGAAATGTAACTGATATGTATAAACATTGCGAGTGAGCTGTCAACTGTGTATGAATAAAATGTACTCATCTATAAACACTGAGTGAGCTGTAAACTATTTATCAATAAAATGTACTCATTATCTATAAACACTGTGAGTGAACTGTAAACTATGTATCAAGTAAATGTAGCTAATGTGCATAAACATTGCAAATAAGCTGTATATTATGTATCAAGGAAATGTAACTAATATGTATGAACATTGCGAGTAAGCTGTAAACTATGTGTCAATGAAATGTAACTAATATGTATAAACACTGCGAGTAAGCTGTAAACTATGTGTCAATGAAATGTAACTAATATGTATAAACACTGCGAGTAAGCTGTAAACTATGTATCAAGGAAATGTAACTAACGTATAAACATTGCAAGTGAGCTGTAAACTATGTGTCAATGAAATGTAACTAATATGTATAAACACTGCGAGTAAGCTGTAAACTATGTGTCAATGAGCCGTCAAGAGGTGTCTCCAGCAGGACCATCGGCCACCGCCAGGTTGTCTGGGAGCAGGTCTCAGCCTCCCAGTCCAGTATGGGAGAAGGCTGCTGCATCCCCGATACTTCACTTTAAAACAATGTATGCCCAGTTCTGTGAGGCCAGAAAGGTGACCGTACAGGAGTGGCACCCCCCCCCCTCCCCCCAACTTCTTGTTTAATAAACAAGGTGATGCTGTGGCCTGGTAAGGAAGCTTTGGATGAAAGAAAAGTGTTTGAAAAAGTTTGTTCTGAAAAATATTGTTTCCACGAACTTGTGAAGTTTACTTCCGTAAAGCCTGTGCATCACTTGAATACACGATTCTGTGGATAGTAGAAGGACACAGTTACCCATATACCCCATGAAGTCTGGGACTGTTCCGTTCCACTTTCCATATTGAAAGATATCTACTCCAGTAGATCTGGAGCAAATCTCAAAATATTTCCAGGTGGGAAAGGGGTAGCAGAGAAGTTTGGAATTGCTGCAGGCACACGTTTGCCAGTTCTCACAAACTTTTTAAAGCTTAAAATGTCTCTTCGCATGGCATTTACTTCCTCATAATATAATGCAGCTGAAGAGAAGTGCTGCACAGCAAAGACAATATCTCCGATTGTTACATCACTTCTAGCAAATGCTCAGCACAGATAAACCAAGTTACAAGTGTCAATGGCTGCGTGACTCAGCCTCATCCTTATTCATTCACCTACGTCTATCTTTAGTAAGAGTATGCAGAGCTTTTTTCTTTTTTTGTCTACTGTGACAGCTTGTGGAATACTTCAGGCATACTTACTTTTACAGAGCTGTGGGAAAATACTGATGTTTCTAACCTTTAATATTGCACGCTTGCAGAATGGTAATGCATAAACTACATTTTGCAGAGAACAGTTAGGGTCATATATACAAGCCCTAGTGCCACCTTTCGCCACCCTAGCATATATATTTGTTTACGCTAAGGAGGCTTATCTCCCACGCCATATTTATTTATGCACGTATTGCGTCACTTTGCGTACCCTTGCATCACATTTGCCTGCGCCAGGCATAATGTATGCAAAGGGATTGTTGTGATGCAGGGAGGCCTGAAAAAGTGGTGCAGTAAAATGCACAACAGTTCACTGCGCCATTTTTTCCATCATTTGTAACGCCTGCTCAGAGCAGGCGTTAAAATGACCACTCATTTTGATTAATGGGCCTCCCCGTGCTTTGCTGCACTAGCATCAAAATTTTAGATGCTAGTGCACCAGAGCGTCGCAATAGCGTCAAAAACGTTGACGCTGTTGTCCTAACGACAGCCATGGTGCACTGTATTGTGAATACGGCACAACCATGGTGTCCTTTGGCAGAGCAACACAAGAATAGAGGCGCATCTGGACCAATGCATTACTTTCTTGTAAATCTGCCCCTTAATGTTCTTCTCCACGCTGCTATTTTGCATCGAAAACATCCACAAAGTGCAAATTTGCACACATAAGTTGCCATCGTGCACAGAAGAGCTCTGCAACAAGTTAGCATGCAGAAAAAGCATTTTGCAACGGTTTTCCATCTTAACTGGGTGCTATTAGGTACAGTTATGTCCTTATGCATTACACATTATTTTGCAATGTGCAGCGCAATCTTGGCAAGGCAAAGAAGAAGGTAGTATGGAAACATTCAACGCCCCTGAACAAAATCAATGTACACCAATAATGTTGAAGTGCATAAGGAGTCCCACATTTAAGTGTCAGAAAGTCACCATATTAAGAAATAGCTGCAACCATGCAACCATTTGAAACTGATTTTCTTTTATATTTAGAAAAGCACAGTGGTGCTTGTGTTGGCAAACTTAGATGACTTTGGGTTTGGGGGTGGGGTATAGGCACCAGACTCAAATGGCTAGAACTGTTCATCACATTTACAAAATGTAGTGCCTTGATTGATTCAAGCTTGTTGATGTGACAGGCACTATACCTCGTTATCAAAATCAATCCAAACAGATACACTAGTTCATTGCCCAAAGTTATTTACGCATACTACAAACTATCTGGGTAAAAAGCGCCAGGATACAGGGACATCAATACATGCATAGGGCAAACAAACTGTACTAAATCATTCTACTTTTTAGTATAGTTTTGCAAAAAGCGTACAAAATTAAGTGAAAATTGGAAAATTACAATTGAGAAGTTCTTCGCTTAAAAACTGGAAGTGAGTCCAATTGACCTGGTGCTGCATTCATCCCCCGTAAGAAGAGCGGAGGGGTGTGCGGTGCTCGGGTAGGCTACTGGAACCCCAGGAGTAGTGGATGTAACCCTAAATTGATGTCCATCCTCATTTTAGGGTTGAAGTTGACTCCTAGGCTCCTCAGGTGGGAGCATCCTCTGAATCTCTGCTGTAAGATGGGCGGTGAGGACAGAGAGAGGGGCATTTGGTGTCAAAGGAAGAGATGTTCCATGTGTTTCCCTTCAGCTGCAGAAAGCTTGTTGCCATAGAAAAGTCAATAACTGTCAAGCAGGTTCCCAGAGACTGGTGGTGGATTTGTGTGTTTATCTGTGTAGGTAGAGTTTATAATTGTAGAGTAGGTGGTACCCAACAGCAGGTAAGTGGAGTTAGAGAAGTACCAGGGAGGAAGAAACGATTACAGAAAGAGACAAAGAAAAAAACAGGAAAGGGTAAAAAAAAAAAAGCATTAAAGGTGTGGCAATCGCAGACGGCGATACAAACTTGCAAGGAGCGTGCATGGGAGTGTGCAAAACAACCCGAGTGTATGAAGCGACATGGTCAGGATTGCCAATATTCAGCCAGACTGAAGCTGCCATCAGTGCAGGGGACTAGTGTGAAGTTGCTGGTTCCATTCACACTCTTCAGTAACCTTTCCAGTGACAGGCCTTCAAGGGCACCAACACGTTCAATGCACATGTTCTGATGCTCTGTGCATTTATGGAATGAGTTTTGTTTTTCACTTACAAACAAAATAATATTGGGTAATGTTGATGCTTCCTTCCCCTGAGTTTTTAGATCATTGTACTCATCTGTCGTAGAAGATGCCAATGATGGCCATATTGTATCCCTGGCCTTCGTCTTGTGATCGGAGAGATCTCCTCGAAATTGAAATGGCCGTAGACATACCAGTACTAAAGGGAAACTAACTGAGACATTTTGGCCTTGTAGTACAAGTCCCATATCAAATGAGTGAGTCCCCCGCTGTACTACAAGTCTAGTGTTAAGTGAGTCTCTCTTTGTATTCCAAGTCTCATGTCGAATGGGTGAGTCCCTCGTTATAGTCAAGTCCAATGTCAAGTGAGTGAGTCCTTCCATGTTTTCCAAGTCCAATGGCAAATGAGTGAGTCCCTCTTTGTATTACCAGTCTAATGTTGTCAGTGAGTTCCTCTTTGTCTTACATGTCTAATGTTGAGTGAGTCTCTCTTTGTATTCCAAGTCTCATGTTAAATGAGTGAGTCCCTCCTTGTAGTCAAGTCCAATGTCAAGTGAGTGAGTCCTTCCTTGTTTTCCAAGTTCAATGTCAAATGAGTGAGTCCCTCTTTGTATTACCAGTCTAATGTTGTGAGTGAGTTCCTCTTTGTATTACACGTCTAACGTTAAGTGAGTCTCTCTTTGTATTCCAAGCCTCATGTTAAATGGGTGAGCCCCTCCTTGTAGTCAAGCCCAATGTCAAGTGAGTGAGGCCTTCCTTTTTTTCCAAGTCCAATGTCAAACGAGTGAGTCCCTCTTTGTATTATAAGTCTAATGTTAAGTGAGTCTTACCTTGTATTCTAAGAAATTCACTTCTTTACTCGTATGATGACATACTCTTGTCTAGTTGGCACTTCCTTAACACTGTTAATTTTTCATGCATATCCTCAAAACTGAAACCATACTCTAAAGTAGAGGCAAATAGGGAGCTGTCTGTACTGTGAAAAAATTACTTCTCTATAACAACATTTTATGCTACCTTCAGTAGATTCCAATAGATATTCAGCATGTGTTTTTGTATAGAGATTAACACAAGGGGTGGGCAGAACTCATGAAGTTTCACTCTGCTGAACTCCACTGAGTTACATGAAAACTCAGGGAGATTTTGTGGAGTTCCGCGAACAAGAGGAAATCGTCACATTGTGCCGCTTGCTCTGATTTTTAGCACCAGGAGCTAATTCTGTGCTGAAAAATCAGTGTAAATGGCACTACGCAGCATGCCAGAGGGCATCCCAAGTTGATCGGGCTGCCACTCGAGTAGATTTTCTACTTGAGCAGCAGTTTTCTCACCCAAACGGTCTTGACTGCTCGTGTTGGGAAAATCTCACCGGGTGCCCTCATTACACCTGCAAATCATGCTAGGGGATGCCAATTGTCACTCACCAACTTATCGTTGGTAAGCTGCACATGAGAAAAAACTCTTCCACAAAGTAGTTTGTGGAGTTTGGCCAAAATTCTGCATTACTAATATGGTAGTCATTTAGGGGTCACCAGGGGTCGCCCCTGGCTTGCTACCTGTGGCAGTGCTCGGAACACAGTGGCAGCTCTTCCTTATGGGCATCAGTGGGGGCTCCACTGTTACATTTTTATTACACTAATAGTGAATAATAATATATTGTTCATTATTAGTGTAATAAAAATTTAGTACAGCCATGGACGTCAATTTACCAAAATACCAGTGGTAGCGGAAAGTGACATCACATGCCTTTTGATCATCTCTTACCTTTCACTCACACACACATGCTTACACATAAACACACATTCACACAATCTCGCTCACATAGACACACTCTCACCTACAAGCACGGGCAAAACATACATTTAAAAGCATTTTTTACTTACCTCAGCTACTGGGGAAGGTCAAATTCCAGCAAATTGTATTTCATTTGGTATTAAACTAATTTTGAATAATGTAATGGTATTCAGTATTAGTGTAATAAAAAATTTCCTGAAAACAGGAGTGGAGCATCAACCGAGCTGCCCCGGGGTTCCTGGCACTGGCACACCATTTAGTGGTCGCCAGTGGACCACTGGCGTCCACTAAATGACATCCATGAGTACAGTTAGCTGGAATATGCTGTTACATGGCAGCTGGGGTAAGTAAAACATGCTTTTGAATGTATATTGAGAGCGTGCTTGCAGGTGAGAGTGTGTTTATGCGAGACAGTGTATGGAAGTGTGAATTTGTGTGTATGTATAATTATGGGTGTGTGAATGAAAGTGGAGGTCAAAGGTAGTGTGATGTCACTTCCGCCAACCTTGGCATTTCGGTGAATTGATGTCCTAGCGTAACGCAGGGTAGCCAAAGTTCTGCCAACTCCACCTGTGGAGTGAAATGGATCACCCACCCCTAATTAACACGTCTTCTTCTACCACATGGAGTTTGGAGAAAAGAAAAAACAGTTTTGCTTTACTGACCTTTTAAAGATGAAGTCCCAGATTTAAGAGGGCCTAGCACCTCCTTGCGTCACATTAGTGTCATTAGTTATGATGCTAATGTGGCCCAACGGGGCCAAATTTGCTGCGCCATATTTACAAAGTGGTGCAATGCATGCATTGCGTCATTTTGTAACCCCTTGCACCACATTATGCCTGCGCCAAGCATAATGTATGCAAGGGGAGCGTTCCCTCGTTAGGGGTACTGCAAAAATGGCGCAGTGGAATCTAAGAGATTCCACTGCACCATTTTCTGCAGCATTTTTAACGTCTGCACAGAGCGGGCATTAAAGGGGGGCATACCATTGTTTTCAATGGGCCTCAATGTACTTAGCAGGGTTAGCGCCAAACCTTTGGCGCAAATTCTGCCCAGTATATCAATAGTGTAAAAAATGTAGACACTATTGCCCCTACCCTGCACCATGGTGTGTCGTATATTAAATACGGTGCACACATGGTGGCGGTAAGGGGGACACTAAGGGGAGCAAGAAAAGTAGCGCTGCATTGGGTGCAGTGCCACTTTTCTTAAATTTGGGCCAAACTATCTTAACCTGATCTAGTCTAAGATAATCTTAACTGACTTGGCCTGATCTAACCCAACCTAAAATAACCTCAAGCTAGCATAAAATAAACTAGACCAAAATAACCTTATCTGGTTTGATCTGACCTAACCCGATCTACACAAAGCTAACCGGAGCTAATTTCACCTAAGATTCCCTTATCTGACTGGACCTGACAAATTTAAAATGACCTAAAACAAAATGATTAAACTTAACTCAAGGTAGCATAACCTAACATAATATAACCCACCCAGGCCTAACCTATCCTAACTTTACTTATTCCAACCTAGCATAACCTATGAAAACCTAACAAACCTGACACAAAGCTAACAGAACATTACTTAAACTAAGATGGCTTTTCATAAGATAATATAACTTAATCTAAGATAGCCATACCTGACGAAACCTGACCAAGTCGAACTTCAAATAACCTAACCTGGTCTGACCTGACCTAATCTAACCTAAAAAGACCTAAACCAACCTAAAATACCCAAACGGAAGTGTACCTAACCTAAACCAAGCTATTGTGACCGCCAATTATATCAATAAAGAGCCAATACTGGCTCAGCAGGGTCAGAAAAAGAGGGAAAATGATCCTTTGAGTCTTACAAATGAGGTTGTTCTTTTGGCATGATTTCTTTAAAGTTGTGTACAAATTAAATATATTGAGAGCAGGAAGATGGAATAATAACTCATTGTTGATGAATGCAAAGACGCTTGATGCCAGTGCTAACGAGACTATGGGGGTCATTCCGACCCCGGCCGGCGGCGGGAACTGCCAAAAGACCGTACCGCGGTCAAATGACCGCGGCGGTCATTCTGACTTTCCCACTGGGCCGGCGGGCGACCGCCAGAAGGCCGCCCGCTGGCCCAGCGGGAAAGCCCCTTCAACAATGAAGCCGTCTCCGAATGGAGCCGGCGGAGTTGAAGGGGTGCGACGGGTGCAGTGGCACCCGTCGTGATTTTCAGTGTCTGCAAAGCAGACACTGAAAATCTTTATGGGGCCCTGTTAGGGAGCCCCTGCATTGCCCATGCCATGGGGATTCTGACACCCCCTACTGGCATCCTGTTCCTGGCGGGTCTCCCGCCAGGAACAGGATGGCGGTAGGGGGTGCCGCGGGGCCCCTGGGGGCCCCTGCAGTGCCCATGCCAATGGCATGGGCACTGCAGGGGCCCCCGTAAGAGGGCCCCACAAAGTATTTCAGTGTCTGCAAAGCAGACACTGAAATACGCGACGGGTGCAACTGCACCCGTCGCACCCCTGCAACTCCGCCGGCTCAATTCTGAGCCGGCGTCCTCGTTGCAGGAGCATTTCCGCTGGGCCGGCGGGCGCTCTTTTGGAGAGCGCCCGCCGGCCCAGCGGAAATGTTTAAATGGCCGCCGTGGTCTTTTGACACAGGGCCAGAAGGCCGCCCGCTGGCCCAGCGGGAAAGCCCCTTCAACAATGAAGCCGTCTCCGAATGGAGCCGGCGGAGTTGAAGGGGTGCGACGGGTGCAGTGGCACCCGTCGTGATTTTCAGTGTCTGCAAAGCAGACACTGAAAATCTTTATGGGGCCCTGTTAGGGGGCCCCTGCATTGCCCATGCCAGTAGCATGGGCAGTGCAGGGGCCCCCAGGGGCCCCACGACACCCGTTCCCACCATCCTGTTCCTGGCGGTAAGAACCGCCAGGAACAGGCTGGCGGGAAGGGGGTCGGAATTCCCATGGCGGCGCTGCTTGCAGCGCCGCCATGGAGGATTCCTTTGGCCAGGGGAAAACCGGCGGGAAACCGCCGGTTTCCCTTTTCTGACCGCGGCTTTACCGCCGCGGTCAGAATTGGCCAGGAAGCACCGCCAGCCTGTTGGCGGTGCTTCCGTGGTCGTTGGCCCTGGCGGTCGGTGACCGCCAGGGTCAGAATGACCCCCTATATTACTAATCAGTGACACAGAGATGAGGATACTGTCAGTTTTGGATGATCAATTTATTATGATACCCCCACAGGAGTTTGCACATTCAGCGGTTATTGATAGGTATACACTGTGAATGTGTTTGCAATAGTAACATTAGGGGCACTCTCCAATATGGCTGTTGCTCTCCTCATGGAACTGAGGCTGGGAATGAGGCCCCCAACATATGCCCTAAGTCGGGTTGAGACACAGAAGGGTTTGTTTAATGTTACTGTATTTGTTTTTGACACCTTAAGTGGTGGTAACATCTTGAGTAGGAGAGGTAGCTGGGTTTTGGACTGTTAATGCACTGTGATGCAGTATTCTTTAAAGGAGTGTGTCTGCAACTCTTTCCTATATTGGAGCTGCATTAGGTGGTCTGGCTGAATACAGGGATGCTGTTCTATGTCCTGGGTGCACAGATGGGAAAGACATAGGGGGTCATTCTGACCCTGGCGGCCGGTGACCGCCAGGGTCACCGACCACGGGAGCACCGCCAACAGGCTGGCGGTGCTCCCTCGAGCATTCTGACTGCGGCGGTTCCGCCGCGGTCAGAAACGGAAAGTCGGCGGTCTCCCGCCGACTTTCCGCTGCTCGGGAGAATCCTCCATGGCGGCGGAGCGCGCTCCGCCGCCATGGGGATTCTGACACCCCCTACTGGCATCCTGTTCCTGGCGGGTCTCCCGCCAGGAACAGGATGGCGGTAGGGGGTGCCGCGGGGCCCCTGGGGGCCCCTGCAGTGCCCATGCCAATGGCATGGGCACTGCAGGGGCCCCCGTAAGAGGGCCCCACAAAGTATTTCAGTGTCTGCAAAGCAGACACTGAAATACGCGACGGGTGCAACTGCACCCGTCGCACCCCTGCAACTCCGCCGGCTCAATTCTGAGCCGGCGTCCTCGTTGCAGGAGCATTTCCGCTGGGCCGGCGGGCGCTCTTTTGGAGAGCGCCCGCCGGCCCAGCGGAAATGTTTAAATGGCCGCCGTGGTCTTTTGACCGCGGTGCGGTCATTCGTCGACGGTACCTTGGCGGACGGCCTCCGCCGTCCGCCAAGGTCAGAATCAGGCCCATGGTGTCTTGTTTTTTCACACTTTTCAAATCAGACTGCTCAGTTTGCAGTCTGATGATGTCCTGGATGCGTATGTGCCATGAACCACAAGGGATGATGAACATATGTGTAAAATAATCAGAGATGTTGGTAGTGATGGCTTTGTTAATGTATATGATGTGCTGAAGACCCTATATGCAAGGTTTCATTCCTGATCAGAAGACAAACATATACCTTGAGCTCTTCAGAGATATTAGAGAGCCATAGTTCAGCACATTTAACCCATAACACTAAAGAGTGAAAGAAAATCTAGCAAACTTTGAATGTAATATAAAAATAATTCTTTACATTGGGTTCTGCTAAGACATGATCAGCATTGAAAAGGCATGGAAAGATCAAAGCTTTTCAGAGTCATAATCTCAAACAATGGAGAAAAGTAAAGAGTTTGAAGTTCTGTGATATTCCTCCTTGTCAGAGAAAGCGATGCGTGAAGGCACATGTTCTCTGGACTGAAAGGCTTCCCGCAAAGGAGTACTAACCATTAGCGGCATTTAGTTTGGTGA
This sequence comes from Pleurodeles waltl, assembly GCF_031143425.1. Lineage (NCBI taxonomy): Eukaryota > Metazoa > Chordata > Amphibia > Caudata > Salamandridae > Pleurodeles > Pleurodeles waltl. Next base: position 1,156,342,174 of record NC_090448.1, read on the forward strand.
TTATAGCCCGCTACAACTAAACTTGACTACTGTCAGATCTATAAATGGGCAGATCTAACTTCACTTCTTTAATTTTAAAGATGACAGTACAACCCATTTCAGGAGTGGTGTAATACCGTCGATGGGGTAGTACCCGCCATTCTCAGTAACAAAATAGTGCTCTGGGATAGTGAGTTCCTGCACAAGTCTGAGTATTGGAGAAACCTTTTTGGGCAAGTTGCAAATCAACCAATATGCGTTAGGGATAGTGAAAAATTCCACCATGAAAAGCTAATTCTGGGGCAGTGGGCGGGGCCCGTGAAGTTGGTGAGTAGTTGTGGTTCAGAAAGTTTCGTCCCGGAGGGGCGGGGTCTGGGGCGTGCCACCTGTACCGAGGCCGCCGTCGCCCGATACCCCCTGGCATGGAGCAGCCACCAACCACCTCTGGCTGGGGCTGCGCGAGGTGGACTTCCAGGACTACCTGCGGGAGGCGTCCTCGGGGCCCGAATCACCGCCGCCAGGTCGAATCGCGAGATTCATTAAACAGCATTGCCCTCAAGTTTGATACAACACCGAACAAACTTGTTCAGTTAAATAAACTTTTCTCCAGAGCCGTTGTTGCTGGTCAGGTTTTGTATGTTCCTGATCCCGACTATATTTCCAGCGTTGAAAGCTCTCCGTCGCTTAGTCCTATAAGTCCATTATCACCAACTTCATCTGAAGCTGAATTTGATAAATCAACAGGTCCAGATGGGTGCCATCGTACAGATGCAACCTCTTCACCAGCACATACATGTGTTCGTCCAGCAAGGGTGGTTTCATCGACCTCTGACGAAGAGGAAGCTTTTACAGAAAAATTTCTTAAAATTAATTGCAAGTACATTACTGATGGAAAGGGCATTGTTAGTGGTGGACTGCTTGTGACACCAAATAATATAATGTTCGATCCTCATAAAACCGATCCATTGGTACAAGAGAATGGCTGTGAGGAATACGGGATTATGGGGGTCATTCTAAGTCTGGCGGGCGGCGGAGGCCGCCCGCCAGACTTCCCCCCTCCAGAATAGCGCACCGCGGTCGGAAGACCGCTGCGGTTATTCTGTGTTTTACACTGGGCTGGCGGGCGACCGCCAAAAGGCCGCCCGCCAGCCCAGTGTAAAACTACCTTCCCACGAGAATTGAGCCGGCGGAGTGGGAAGGTGCGACGGGTGCAGTTGCACCCGTCGCGAATTTCAGTGTCTGCAAAGCAGACACTGAAATTCTTTTTGGGGCCCTCTTACGGGGGCCCCTGCAGTGCCCATGCCATTGGGCCCACGACACCCCATACCGCCATCCTGTTCCTGGTGGCAGAGCCGCCAGGAACAGGATGGCGGTATGGGGTGTCAGAATCCCCATGGCGGCGCAGCGAGCTGCGCCGCCATGGAGGATTCTTTTGGGCAGCGGAAAACCGGCGGAAGACCGCCGGTTTTCCTCTTCTGACCGCGGCCGAACCGCCGCGGTCAGAATGCCCTGCGGGGCACCGCCGGCCTGTCGGCGGTGCTCCCGCCGACCCTGGCCCCGGCGGTCTATGACCGCCGGGGTCAGAATGACCCCCTATGTGTCCAATGGAAGAAGTGACATCAGCTGCCATGTACAAAGAAATTGTGGATGACAAAATAAAGGATTCATTTCCCATGGATATAGAACACTTAACCCAAGTGAGAGATTTCTACACGTCTAAGAAAATAACAAGAAGCAATACCGATGAAATGGACGTGAGGGTTCGAGATCCAGGGACCGATAGTTCCAGCAGCGCGCCGAGGAGCATGGAGGAGTCGTTATCCGAAGATGTGTTCACCGAATCCGAACCCTCTCCAATACGGGAGGAACTTGTGTCCTCAGATGAGCTTCGACAAGATAAGTCATCTGGCGCTTCATCCGAATCCGTCCAGACAATAACTCAAATGAACTCTGACTGTTTAACCAGCATATTAGACTCTGCGGATGCACCTGGCGATGGTAAACCTAGTTTTCAGTTATCTGCTGACGATAGTGGTTTTTTGAGTCATGCCAATGATTTAGAAAAGCCTGAAACTGCAATGCATGATGTGGAGGATTCAGTAATTCACCAGGTTAAAGGGACCACTGGCAGAACACTAGAAGACACCAATCTACAAGGAGGTGTACTTGAAGGGACTGCCTCCAAGCAGCTTTGTAAAAATGTTGATAATGCAATAAAGGACGAATGTGCGGTGAAGGCTGAAAATGCACTTAGTACTGACACAGCTCCCGAGTTCCCAACAAAAGAAATCACTGACAAGGTTAAATTGTCAAAACAGCCGAGTCGAGATTCTGAGGCAGAAGTGGAGGAGCTACGACAACTTTGGAAAACCCACACTATGCAACAGGCCATGCAGCAGGCCTCGCAAAAAGAAACCAAGCACCGTGCAGAGGGCTCTCAGTTATTGCCAAAAGAAAGAAGAAGGCCTAGGTCTCACAAGTTCTTGTGTTCAAAAGTTGGAAAACCTATGAGGAAAACATTTGTTTCCCTTGCAAGCGCGTCTATGCAGCAATATGCACAAAGAGATAGAAAACATGAGTACTGGTTTGCTGTTCCACAGGAAAGGACTGATCACCTGTATGCCTTCTTCATTCAATGGACTCCAGAGTTGTTCTCAGAAGGTACTGGAGAATTTACCAGAGAACCTGGATTTGGAGTGGTAAAGAAAAATATTGAACCCAAAATGAGCGAGTGTGCAATATTTGAGTCTGCTGCAAGAGTCTGGGAGATAACGAGAGAAGACGTGAATTCTACTCAGACTACAAGCTTCAAAGTTAATCTGGAGCCTGAAACGTTCAAACCAAATCTAAGTGATCCAAGTGATTTATTGCAGCCTGACCAAATTGAAAAGCTTACAAAGCATCTTCCTCCAAGAACAATTGGGTACCCATGACACTTGTCTACAGTACTACAAAACACGGCATGAGCTTACAAACGTTGTACCGAACGATGCTGGGCCTGGACACACCAGTTTTATTAGTCATTAAAGACAGCGATGGCCACGTGTTTGGGGCATTGTCTTCTGATCCATTCAAAGTGAGTGATGGTTTTTATGGCACTGGAGAGACTTTCCTCTTTACATTTTCTCCAGACTTCGAAGTTTTTAAATGGACTGGAGACAACATGTTTTTTGTTAAAGGAGATATGGATGCTCTCGCTTTTGGTGATGTCGGAGGGGAATTTGGCCTGTGGCTAGATGGAGATCTTTATCATGGAAGAAGCCATTCTTGTAAAACGTTTGCAAATCGTACACTTTCTAAAAAAGATTTCATTGTACAAGATATAGAAATATGGGCCTTTGAATAAGTGTGTTGTATATATTTGTGTATGTGTTTGCAGAATAAAATCCCCAAACTGTGTATTTGTTTGAACAGATCTGTAGGTCCTGGATGAATGAAAATGTGACACCTGACCCGAAACCATATTTTATTTTGTTTAATATATTGAATATAACCATTCACTGGATATATATATATATATATATACATATATTTTTAAAGATAAAATGTGTGATTATAACACAATTTGAAATTGAATTAAATTACTATAGTCAGCATTTGTCCATATTTCATTTGTAGTTCTGTGTATAGTGTAGACCAAGATACAATGCATTTTGCACATGCTGTTCCTTGTCGGGTCTGCGGGTTGGATGGGAAGGGGGCAGACACACTTGCTATCTTTATTTTGTGTGTGCACCTAAAATGGGTGTTACAGAAAGGGAAAAACTATGACCAGGTTGGTCTAGCTCATTCAGTGGGTACGCAAAGTGGTGAGATAGGTAATTGTAAATGTGGTTCGGCATTATTACAAGGAAAATTGACTGATTTCAAGCCTTTTGTAATGTAGTCGATGTGTTGGATTTGCAAAATTCTTGTCACGTGATCTCAAGAAACAAATAGCACACTAGAATATCTGTAGTTGTTGTCCTCTATTGTAGGGGAACATAATATGTGGCTGTGGCAATAATGGCTCAATTTCAAAGTGTGTTCTGTGTTACGCAAACAAAATGCTGTTAGAAGTGTGACAGTGACTTAATTTGTGCTGAGCTTTCAGCTATCCCATATGAGCTTTGTATATTACCTGTAAATTAATGTTAAAAAGTAGCTTTGTTCTTATAGAAAAGTGTTGATTGATGGGTTGCTTATAGCACTTTAAAATATTCTAGAAATGGAATAAAAAGCCAAATGGGTTGGCTTAAGTAGATGTAGTTGTACAATACTTTAACATGTTATATTCTTTAAAGAAATGAAATTAATATGAAGAGAGTTTACTGCTATGGTTCCAAAAGGGCAGATATCCTATCTATATAATATGCTAATGCTGAATGTGAATAGAATTACAGGGCATAATTTTCCTTATTTTGTCTATGTATAGCGCTCTCTCCTTATTAGAATTCAGTCTGTAGATGAAACGTTTACAAATAATAGGAAAATTGAGTTGTAAATAAAAGCAGCATTTCTCCCCTTTGGTCTTCCACAGCAGTATTATTGTCTTTGTGGGTTCAAGACTAACTATAAAACAATCCTGTAATGGATTTTAAGTACTATAGTTCATAGTGATACATTAAAAATAAAGCAAAAAAATAAAAAAAAGAAGCTAATTCTGAACAGAGGCTGCTGAGGATTTGGTTAGGAGTGGGTGTAAGTGGCGTAATTCTCTCTAGCATGATTGCAGCAAAAATACTCGTAATTATGCGTCATTACATGAGAAGCATAATCCAGCATTTAGCGCTATATTCACCCTCGAATTCAAAGTGGCCCATAGGATGCATGAAAATAGCACTGGATCCTGCAGGATACGAATAGCAGAAGCCAACACCAGCTCTCTGTCTCTTAGCTCCTTGTTCATGCTTATCAAAGTGTTTGTCAGGTACATGGAACATGGTGTTCTGTAGCACGTAGAACAGTTTGGGCAAGATAGTCATTTTGTGGAGGGCGGGCCTGCCCATTATCATTAAGGGGAGTTTGCGCCAGCAGTCCATGTCTTCATGGAAGTCCTGTAGAACTCGGTTCAAGTTGAGTTCCAGGAATCGTTCTCTGGTCAGCACGACTCCTTTACCTAGGTATCTGAAGCCTGAGGTTGCCAGTCGGCAAGTACCCATCACTCCGTTTAGGCCTTCCCAATCTCCGAGTTGGTAAATGATGGATTTCTCAAAATGTATGCAATACCCTGAGTATGTCTCAAACTGAGGGGACAACGATAGGGCCACTGGTATCAACCATGCGGGGTCTTCTATATATGTCAGAGCATTGTGTGCATGCAGTGATATTTTTTCAGGGGGGTCTGTTATCTGGGGAAATGCCACTATGTCGCTCTGCAGTGTACCCAGCATGCCAGTGTGCCCATGCCTAGTCTTCAGCAGCTGCTTTAGGACTATAAAGGCTCTCCTAAAAGGGAGTGTCTTTGTTGTCATGGAGCACTGCTTGGAATAAAGCCTAGAACTATAAGTAAATCTCCCAACCGTAGAAGCGGGACTTATCCTGAAGCAGCTTCACTTGTATGGAGGGAGCTGATTCTGGGGCATCACATCCATTCCTCCATGCCCGGGTGACACTTTGAACAGGAAATGTACCTCTAAAGTGAGTTTTTGGTTCCAGCAGCCACATTACAAATGTCTGAGATGTGCTCTAACCCGACCTTCATAACTCACTTCATTACGACCCATACTGAACAACCCCAGGATGGAGCCCGGAGGGAATAGACCCAAAGACAAATACCAAACAGCAAAATGTGCAACAAGCAAGGTTTTTTTATATTAACAATTCGATGCAATTCTAATGATAAAACACATAAAGGTCCTGAGTTTCTGCACCACCCTTTAGATTCACCATCAGGCAAACTCTTAATAGACTGCAGTACGGAAAGGTGGATGCAGTATTGTTAAAACATGTGGTAGGTGTTGGATGAAGAGTAAATCCTGGCTTACCTCACACTCAAATTGGTAAAGCCTCGCTTATTCACTAAATATAGGTGGAAGGCACTCCATCCGCAGCAATCTCGTACCCTGACTCAAGTGGAGAGAAATTATTCCTTGAGAGAGAAAGAATTACTTGCTGCTACTTGGGCTGTAGAGCGTTTCAAAATGTATGTATGGGAAAGAAAATATAACATTTTACAGACCATAAACCTTTGGTAAATATTTTAAAACCTGGAGGTGGGAAAAATCTCAGGCCATGTTCAGCACATTTGGCTTCAAAGTTGCAAATGTACCATCACACTATAGTACATGTTCTGTGCAAAAATGATTGTTGTCACGCTTACCAATGGAAGTGTATAACACACATGAAATAGATGAGAGTGAATGTAATGTGGCATTTATGTATGAAGATGTGGTCTGTGGCGGGGTAGAGATATGAAGAATGGGTTGGAGTTGTTGGAAGTGAAATGGATGGAAGAAATGAAAAAATATGTGGTGTTGTTGGGTGTTAAAGAATTTATTGTAAAAGGATGGCCATTGGAACGGCTATTTGCAAGGTGAATATAGCACATATTGGAAGGTAATAGAATAATTATTTATGTGTAATGGTATTTTTCTGAGAGGAGATAGGATTGTACCTCCTATTGGGATGCACAAGAGTATCATCAGGTTAGGACATGAAAGCCATGGAGGGATGCCAAACATCAGGAGGAAAATTAAATAACACTTTGGTGGGCAGGTCCGGATGGTATGGTGAATCATTGGGTGAGGGAGTGTAGTGCATGCACGTCAAGTGACAAGATGATTAAACTTGTGGTGGTACCTTTGCAAATGGTACAATTACCTGATGGGCCATGGCCGAAGGTGGCAATTGATTTTATGGGGCCTTTTGCCACATTACCATCCAAGGAGGCATATGCCATTGTTCTCATAGATTATTATTCTAAGTGGCCCGAAGTACATATGGTTGGTAGTGTGACCATGGAAGTGGTTATTGATTTTTTGGAGGACATTTTTTCCAGGGAAGCTGTACCTGAGACATTGGTGTCTGACAATGGGGTGCAGCTTACATAGAGTAAGATGCAGTCATTTTTGGAAAAGTGTGGTGTCAATCGTGTACGGGTGTCATTACATCATCCCAAAAGTAATGGCCAGGTTGAGCGGTTCAATAGAGTAGTCAAAGAAGAGATACAATTGGACTTAGTCAAAGAAGCGATACAATTGGCACTAACATCTACGTTGTCATGGAGCAAGCCTCTTCAAGTGTATTGTTATCATACAGGATTACACCACATTCAGTAACGGGTAAAACACCATTTGAGGTGTTAAAAGGAAGGAAGTCTTCTTCAAAACGTGTACCGTGGTGGGTGAGACACAAGAAGGAAGAGGAAGGTAAGTCAGAGGTTGATCTCCAGATGAGTAGAAATCTGGAAAGGTATCAAATTCAGGTAAAAGACAGAGTTAATATGGGTAAAAAAAATGCCTAATATTTTAGTTGGTCAGTATGTGTTAGTGAGAAAACTGGGCCCAGTGGAGAAGGGAACACCTTGTTGGTCTGACCATTGGGGATTGTAAAGGTGTTTTAAGGTGCAGTTAAACTTGAAGATGGAAGAGTGTGGAATTTGTGCCATGTGAGTTTGTGCTAGGTTGTTATCATGCTTAATGGTCAGGAATGTGATAGGCAGGATGATGTAAGTGGATACTTGATGGGTGATGATGTGTGTCCAAGAGTTGAAACTAATTCTAGGGTGAGTGAGATGTGTGAGAGCTTTTGTGGGGGCCAATGATGAAGTTCAGAGTGATCCAGAAGAGCTGGTATGATGGAGTGTGAGGGAGAGGAAATTTACAGATCATCTTGAAGAGTTTATGATGAGTAAAGTAAAATATTATTTGGGAAACTCAGGGATGTCTAGATATTCATTCTTGTTAGTATTGTATTTGAGTTAGTTACAGTTTTTGTTGTGTTGTTTGTTGTGTTGTTAATTTGTATTGGGCAATGGTGGGTGGGACATTGGAATGTTGGGAATGGAAGGTTGGTGGGGGCATGATCAAGTATTGGAACATGAAAGTTGGGAAAGCAGTTGGCAGTTGTGTTAATGCCCTGCTGGCAATATATATTAATTCTAACTGCTGTGGAGCCCTTCTTAACACCATCTTTTTGCACATCCTGGAAAATATGGGGTTCAATCCTCCCCATGCTGAGGATAATACGGATGGTCTCTTTTCTCAGTTTGCCAAGGTGGCTCCAGTGACTCTTCCATTTCACCCCAAATTTAAGGAAGCATTTTTTGGGCGTTGGAAGGAGCCAGATCAATTTCATATTCTGTGATTTATGCAGAAATCATATCTACTGGAGGATGCAGAATCTCTGTTGCCCCAGAGAATTAAAGTGGACTTGATATTAGCTCCTTTATTGTGCAGAACTTCTTTGAATCCTGATGACAGTTCACTCTCAGACTCTAAGGCTAAAAGGGTTGATGCCAGCTTGAAATGGTGTTTTGGGACTGCTAACCTGGCACTTCGGGTAGCCTCCTATGATGCTTTGACCTCACATTCCTTGGCAAAGGATTTTTATTCCTTGACTGAGCTGTGGCAAGAGAGAGCAGATGTATTGGACCTCCTGGTTCACATGGAACAGCAGTCAAAATTGTTGACGGACATCTCAGCTGATATCATTAAGTCAGCCTCTGTTGCTTGCAGCTCGGTGGTGATAGCTTGTTTGGCTCCAGGATTGGAAAGCTGATTTTTCGGAGAAGTCGTGCCTGGTGATGATTCCATTTGAGAGTAAGACGTACTTTGGTGACCAACTGGATGACATGATTAAAAATCTTTCAAGAAAAAGAAGCATGCCTGGCCTTACAAGTCCTCTTCTACCAGAAACTTTAAACCCTGGGCTAGGGATTCTAAAGATTTCTGTACGGGAGATCTTAAATTATACTCATCAAAATGTCAGAAATACCAGTCCTACAAGCCATGGATGTCTCAGGATGGGTCCATTAAGGGGCACCCTCTTCACAGCGATCCTGACTATTCCGATCCTCTGGACCTAGAGGTTGTGGGAGGAAGACTCAAAGACTTTTTTCCTCAGTGGGAAGCTTCTATCATCGATCATTGGGTTCTGACCATCATTCAGAACAGATACGTAATCGAGTTCAGCTCTCTGCCTCCAAACTCGCTGTACATCTATACTCCTGTTCCCAGAAACCCACTTCAAAGGCAAGCTTTGTGGGAAAGAATTTCTGCACTGTTGTAAAAGATGGCTATCATGCAGTTCCGAAGGAGGAGAAAGAGGAGGGAATGTGTTTTATTCTACATATGGTGCTTTTTCTCCTGTGCTTGGCTTAAAAAGGCTCAACCTTTGCATAAAACCTGCATTGTCACAAGGTTACTTTGCAAGGCTTCATCTCTTTGGTGTCCGTGCAAGACATCCTGGCTATCATTGATTTGCAGAACACTTACCTGCACGTTTCTATTCAACTCCACATCAAAAGTATCTCCTATTCAAGGTGGAGGGAGCTTACTTTCAGTTTTGTGTACTCCTGTTCAGGTTAAAGTCTGCCCCACGAGTTTTCACAAAGGTTCTGGCTCCATCGATTGATCTTCTTCATCAACAGGGGATTTGTGTCTGGCCCTATCTGGACGATTGTTTGATTTTAGTGGGTTCGGCCGATCAGGCAACGAGTCAGGTCCTCCAGGTGATTAAGGTGTTAACATCCCATGGGTTTCTTATGAACTCTCAGAAATCACAGTCGATTCCAGCACAGGATCATGTATTCATTGGAGCCGAGTTTCTCACAGACATCAGGGTGGTTACTCTTCCAGACAACAGCATAGGGAACATTTAGTCCCATATTTTGATCCTTCTGAGCTCTCCTCCTCCAAGGATTGTAGACTGGTTGAGATTTAAGGGGGATCTGAAAGCCACTGTAATTTTGGTTCCTTGGGCTTGAATCTATCTGAGCATCCTCGTTTGCTTCCTGCTTCAGGTCTGGAATCCTGCCTCACATGATTTGTCTCACCATCTTCCTGTGTCATGGTTTGTACAGCAAAAGCTGGCTTGGTGGTTACATCATTAAGGGGAATATTTATAAGCCTCTCGCGCCACCTTGCACCACATTAGCGTCATTTATTTTTACCTTAATGTGGCCCAACAAGGCAAAAATCCTAGCACCACATTTACAAATGCATGCATTGCGCCACTTTGTAACCCTTTGCGCTACATTATGCCTGCACCAGGCATAATGTATGCAAAAAGGGCCAAAACAATTATGCAAGGAAATCCAAGAGATTTCCTTGCATTATTTTGTACAGCACTTTTAAAGCCTGCTCAGAGCAGGCATTAAAAGGGGGCTTCCATTATTTTTAATGGGCACCTATGTACTCTGCAGGAGTAGCACCGCTATTTTGGTGCTACTCCTGCAGAGTACATCAATAGCTTCATGAAAAATGATGATATTGTCCCTTACCCTGCGCCATGGTGCACCATATTTAAAATACAGTACACACATGGTGGTGGTAGGAGGGCGCTAAGGGGCGCAGGGAAAGTGGCGTTGCACTCAGTGCAGCACCACTTTCCATAAATCTGCCTCTGAATCTACTGAAGAGGGTGCCTTAATATCCTCTCCTTCCAGTAATAGTTACCACGGATGCAAGCATGCAGGGATGTGGGGATTGGAAGGCTGCACATCAGTTGCAGGGTCTTTGGGTCTTTGGACATCCTCTCAGGATGCCAGGTAGGCGAACTGGAGGGAACTCAAAACAATTTGTTTGGCCCACCTGGCCTTCTCTCCATGGATGTAGAACAAGGCTGTTCTAATCAAAATGGAAAATACTACAGCAAGTCCTATATCAACCAGAGTGAGGTGGGGTACAAAGGCTCGGTAATTCTCCCTCATTTCAGATTGCATTTTGTCTTAATGCTAGTCTCATCTCCTGCCTCTGACTGCGATTTGTGTTCAGGGACTTCTGAATTCCCAGGCAGATGTGTTGATCAGGGTGATTCCCACCTCTCACTACTTTTGTCTCTGTCCTCGTTTGTTCAGCCAGGTTTGTCAGAGGTGTGGTTGCTCAGTGGTGGATCTCTTTGCAGATGTTCACAACGCTCTACTTCCTCACATTCTTTCCAGGATGAAGGAGTGGTCAACCTTGGGTATAGATCCCCTGTCCTGTCCATGTCCTCAGCTTTCCCTCCTTTCCCTTTAATCAGGAGTTTTCTGCTTGGAGTATGGAGAGAGGGAACACATGTGCTCTGGAATGGGGCCCCTCTTCTTGATTTCTTCTTCTGGTGAAGATAGGAAGGGGCTGGGAGTGGTTGGTGTTTATGAATCCATCTCCTCTGACCTTCCCATTACTTCAAGAGAAGTCCCTGTTTCATCTGAAATTGATGGTTTGAAGACTGGGCGGTCTGGTTTGATGGCTCTGGGTTGTTCTGTGTTTGTTTCCTCTTCTATTCAGGCTGCCAGGGGGTTTCCACTAGGCCTCCTAAGCAAGGCACTGGGTTTCCTTTAGGAAGTGGTGTGGGAAACAGCAGGTTAGGCCTCTGTCTGCTTCTCACCAATTCCTTCAGTTTCTACGGGATGGATTTTCTTTAGGGCTGTCTTCTTCCACGCTGAAGCTGCAGTGGGCTGCAATTAGGGCTTCTCTGTTCCTTGGGGTACTCTGGTAGATTCCCAGGGTTTGGTTCAGAAGTTGTTTAAGGGGTTTTCCAACATGTGTGCTAAACGTTCACCTGTCTGTCCCTCCTGGGATTTGCTCAAGTTTCAGCAGGCTCTGTGTTACCCACCTTTTGAGCCTCTTCCATTGACCTCAGGTCTCTTGCCCTAAAGGTGTTTTTCTGGTGCATGTTACTTATGTAAGGACACTGAGTGAACTGGGATCTCTTTCCTGTGGAGCCCCCTTTCTGTGGATCTTTAAGGATTGGTTGCTGACAAGACCGGATCCTGGATTTATTCCCAAAGTCAATTCTGCCTTTCATGCCGAACAGGAGGTTATTTCCATAGCCTTCTGCCCTGTGGAACTAGTGCTTCATAAGCTGTGGATTGGAAACAAAGGTATTTAATATGCAAACTGCAAATCTTCCAGTATAATTTTTACCTGAACCTGGCTCCCCAAGAATTAAATGGCATAATTGAAAGTTATCTCTTAGCTATTGATGGTTTTATTTTTAATGAAGCACACAAAAGGCATTACTGTACAATTGTTTAGGGACAGGGACAGAAGGCCAAAGGAATTTGGACTACCAACTACAAATCTATCCTCCACCGTCAGTAGAATGTGATGCATTTACAGAGGCTGTAAAAAGACTTGAACATCATTTTAAGGAGTACCTTAGTATAATTGTTGAAAGGCACAAATGTTTTATAAGAAAACAATATGCACATGAAACCATTGACAATTATTTAGCAGAACTTCGTATTTTTGCTACAACTTGTGAATTTGTTGGTCCCCTTGACCAATACTTAAGAGAACAGTTGATGGCAAATTACTGTGAGAACAAGGTCCATGACATGATTTTATGTTGTAAGAAACTGCCCTTAAAAGAAACACATAAAATGGCAAGAGGAATTGAAAGATCGATGGCTGCATCCAAAAAATTGGGCAGAGCAAAACAGGATAATGTTGAGAAAATAAATGCTGCAACATTTTATGGAAAATCACAAAGATCACCAGTGGAGGTAAAACCCCCCCCCAGATAAGAGCATCCCAGGTTCTGTTGGGGTTTGCTTCAGGTGCAGTTCTAAAATTCACATGACTAATGCCAATCAATGTTCCACTGTAGACAACGTGTGCTTAAAGTGCAAGGAAATTAGTCCTTTTGCCTGAGTCTGCAAAAACACAATGAGTTACGTGGACAGTTAAGAAGAGGCAGTTATAGTTAATAAGGTGGAAGAACCAACCAAAAAGAATAGAGTGGTGCTATCTGTGGTCAGAATACCACTGGTGAAGATGATGACAGAGGGAGCAATTTCAGCAAAGAAGGGAGACCCTGTATGTGAAATTAATATTGGTAATATACCTTTGAGTGTCACAGTGGATTCTGGTTCCCCAACAACTATGATTTCAGAAAAGTTGTAAGATTGAGAGTTGAAACAATTAAAACTTTGTCCACCAGACATTTGAACTGTGCCATTCGGTAGGCAAGAAATCGGCATGGTGAATTATTTTCACAAGGACATCACTTATAAAGATAGAACAATAAATACCAAGATTTATGTTGCGAAGAGAAGATATAACATTAAGGGATGGAGGGACCAAGGGAAGTTTGGGTTGGTTCCCAGACCTGGCACATCCCATCTCACTAGTGGAGAAAGTGTAAAAGAAAATGACATCTCTAAATTAAGTTTTGGACAATCATAAAAATATCTTTGAGAATAGATTAGGGATGGTGAGAGGATTCAAACATAAGATCATTCTAAAGCCTGATGCTATCCCTGTCATGCATAAGGTTCGTAATACACCCCTGAACATTAGAAATAAACTGGAAACACATTTTGAAGAATTGTGCACAGAAGGTGTTACTGAACCTGTGGACTCATCGCAATGGATCTCACTAATTGTCATGGCATTCAAAAAATCTGGTGACCTCAGACTGGGTGTGAATCTCAGATCATTGAACAAACACATACAAGTTGACTGTTTCTCATTACCTGAGATCCAGGAAATGCTAGCACAGTTAGGCGTGGCAAAGTTTTTCTCCACACAAGACCTCAGGAAAGAGCTGATTGAAAATTCACACTTGCTGACAGCTTTTAACACCCTATTTAGAGCCTTCTGGGTCCCAAGCATGTGGTTTGGTTTAGCTTCAGCAGCTTCTGTGTTTCAGAAATCAATGTTTCAGTAATTGGGGGAAGAGAATGGAGTGTTATCATTCGCAGGTGACATATTGATATAATCCGAGTCTCGCCAGATTCATCTGAAAAAGCATAATAAGGTTCTGAGATTTTTGGAAGATCATGGGATAACTCTGAAGAAGGAGAAATGCAGGTTCCTGGTGGAAGAAGTACAATATTAGGGTTACAGAATTTCAAAAGATAGAATCACGCCCAAGAAAGACCTCATCAAAGCCACCAAGGACTATCCATGTCCACGGATAAAGATCTGCTGAGATCGTTCATGGGACTTTGTGAATACGACTCTAGATTTGTTGAACATTTAGCAGTACAGACAGAGCCATCAAGAAGGTTGCTGAGAAGTGGTGTGAAGTATGTCTGAGAGCAGGGACAAAGTAATGCTTTTCATGTGCTAAAATCCTTCATCATTAAGGTGCCTGCTCTTTAATGATTTTGTAATGACATTCCTTCCATTGTCACTGTCGTTGCTAGAAATTTGGGGATTAGGGCAGTATTAAGTCAATTGGTGGATGGAAAAGAATGTACTGTACTGTTTGCTTCAAGGAGACTGTGGCTGAAAAGAACTATAGCACCATTGAGAAAGCAGCGTGGGCATGTGTATGGGGGGAGGTCATCATTTTGTAGGAAAGAACCATCTTGCCTGGCATTTTACCCCCATAGTTCACTGTATATATGTTGTTTTAGTGTATGTGTCACTGGGACCCTGCCAGCCAGAGCCCCAGTGCTCATAAGTGTGCCCTGTATGTGTTCCCTTTGTGATGACTAACTGTTTCACTGAGGCTCTGCTAACCAGAACCTCAGTGGTTATGCTCTCTCTGCTTTCTAAATAGTCACTAACAGGCTAGTGACCAATTTCACCAATTCACATTGGCATACTGGAACACCCTTATAATTCCCTAGTATATGGTACTGAGGTACCCAGGGTATTGGGGTTCCAGGAGATCCCTATGGGCTGCAGCATTTCTTTTGCCACCCATAGGGAGATCTGACAATTCTTACACAGGCCTGCCAGTGCAGACCGGAGTGAAATAACGTCCACGTTATTTCACAGCCATTTACCACTGCACTTAAGTAACTTATAAGTCACCTATATGTCTAACCTTCACCTGGTGACGGTTGGGTGCAAAGTTACTTAGTGTGTGGGCACCCTGGCACTAGCCAAGGTGCCCCCACATCGTTCAGGGCAAATTCCCCGGACTTTGTGAGTGCGGGGACACCATTACACGCGTGCACTGTACATAGGTCTCTACCTATGTACAGCGTCACAATGGTAACTCCGAACATGGCCATGTAATATGTCTAGGATCATGGAATTGTGGGGACAATTCCATGATCCCCCGGGTCTCTAGCACAGAACCCGGGTACTGCCAAACTTCCTTTCCCGGGGTTTCACTGCAGCTGCTGCCAACCCCTCAGACAGGTTTCTGCCCTCCTGGGGTCCAGCCAGGCCTGGCCCAGGAAGGCAGAACAAAGGACTTCCTCAGAGAGAGGGTGTTACTCCCTCTCCCTTTGGAAATAGGTGTCAGGGCTGGGGAGGAGTACCTCCCCCAGCCTCTGGAAATGCTTTGATGAGCACAGATGGTGCCCATCTCTGCATAAGCCAGTCTACACCGGTTCAGGGATCCCCCAGCCCTGCTCTGGCGAGAAACTGGACAAAGGAAAGGGGAGTGACCACTTCCCTGACCTGGACCTCCTAGGGGAGGTGCCCAGAGCTCCTCCAGCATGCCCCAGACCTCTGCCATCTTGGATTCAGAGGTGTGCTGGCACACTGGACTGCTCTGAGTGGCCAGGGCCAGCAGGTGACATCAGAGACTCCGTCTGATAGGCTCTTACCTGCGTTACTAGCCTATCCTCCTTCCTAGGTAGCCAAACCTCCTTTTCTGGCTATTTAGGGTCTCTGCTTTGGGGAATTCTTCAGATACCAAATGCAAGAGCTCATCAGAGTTCCTCTGCATCTCCCTCTTCACCTTCTGCCAAAGGATCGATCAATGACTGCTCAGGACGCCTGCAAAACCGCAACAAAGTAGCAAAGACGACTACTGCAACCTTGTATCGCTTCATCCTGCCGGCTTTCTCACCTGTTTCCTGGTGGTGCATGCTCTGGGGGTAGCCTGCCTCCTTCTTGCACCAGGAGCTCTGAAGAAATCTCCTGTGGGTCGACGGAATCTTCCCCCTGCAACCACAGGCAACAAAAGATTGCATCACCGGTCCTCTGGGTCCCCTCTCAGCATGACGAGCGTGGTCCCTGGAACTCAGCAACTCTGTCCAAGTGACTACCACAGTCCAGTGACTCTTCAGTCCAAGTTTGGTGGAGGTAAGTCCTTGCCTCCCCACGCTAGACTGCATTGCTGGGTACCGTGTGATTTGCAGCTGCTCCAGCTCCTGTGCACTCTTCCAGGATTTCCTTCATTCACAGCAAAGCCTGGGTCCCCAACACTCTAACCTGCAGTGCACAACCTTCTGAGTTGTCCTCCGGCATCGTGGGACTCCCTTTTCTGACTTCGGGTGGACTTTGGTTCACTCCTCTTCCAAGTGCCTGTTCCGGTACTTCTGCAGGTGCTGCCTGCTCCTGTGATGGCTCCCTGACCTGCTGTGCGCCCCCTCTGTCTCCTCATCCAAGTGGCGACATCCTGGTCCCTCCTGGGCCACAGCAGCATCCAAAAACCCTAACCGCAACCCTTGCAGATAGCAAGGCTTGTTTGCGGTCTTTCTGCGTGGGAACACCTCTGCAAGCTTCTTCACGACGTGGGACATCCATCTTCAAAAGGGGAAGCTCCTAGTCCTCTTCGTTCTTGCAGAACACCAAGCTTCCTCTAACCCGGTGGCAGCTTCCTTGCACCCTCAGCTGACATTTCCTAAGCATCTGCCCTCTCTCGACATTGTCGTGACTCTTGGACTTGGTCCCCTTGTTTCACAGGTACTCAGGTCCGGAAATCCACTGTTGTTGCTTTGCTGGTGTTGGTCTTCCTTGCAGAATCCCCCTATCACGACTTCTGTGCTTTCTGGGGGTTCTCGGTGCACTTTACACCTACCTTTCAGGGTCTTGGGGTGGGCTATTTTTCTAACCCTCACTGTTTTCTTATAGTCCCAGCGACCCTCTACAAGCTCACATAGGTTTGGGGTCCATTCGTGGTTCGCATTCCACTTTTGGAGTATATGGTTTGTGTTGCCCCTATACCTATGTGCTCCTATTGCAATCTACTGTAACTTCATATTGCTTGCATTACTTCCTTTTGCTATTACTGCATATTTTTGGTATTGTGTACATATATCTTGTGTATATTTGGCATCCTCATACTGAGGGTACTCACTGAGATACTTTTGGCATATTGTCATAAAAATAAAGTACCTTTATTTTTAGTATATCTGTGTATTGTGTTTTCTTATGATATTGTGCATATGACACCAGTGGTATAGTAGGAGCTTTGCATGTCTCCTAGTTCAGCCTAAGCTGCTCTGCTATAGCTACCTTGTATCAGCCTAAGCTGCTAGAAACACCTCTTCTACACTAATAAGGGATAACTGGACTTGGTACAGAGTGTAAGTACCCCTTGGTACCCACTACAAGCCAGGCCAGCCTCCTACAGTGACGTATTTGTGCTGACGAGAATTCACCTTAGTTACTGATCACAAGTCTCTGATTTATCTATTTAATGACAAAGGGGTTTGGAAGTACAAGCCTGATTGCTCCGATTGTTCTCAAAATGAACAAATCTAATATCAAACATATTGCTAGTGGAAAGAATGGTAGAGCTGACTTCCTGTCCAGATGCCCGTCATGACAGGCTTGGAAGAGTGAAATTCTGCATGATGAGGAGTGAGTGATCAGGATGGTGGATGGAATGAAGGTGGCTGAGGAGGCTATTACACACCAGGAATGGAGTAGTTGTATGGTTGGAAATAATTGTCAAAATCAGCTGAGGAAGATGATTTGTCGGGTATGGCCCAGGGAGGCGATGGTTACCGAGGAGTTGTGGCTTTATTTTAAGGTTAAGGAAAAATTAAGTGTTGCGGGAGGACTGATTTTGAAAGGAAATTGGCTGATTCCCCCTAGTAAGTTAAGAACTAAATTTGTGATACTGGCTCATTTGGGCCATGTGGGAGCCACAGGTACTAATAAAAGATTCAGAATGTACTATTGGTGGTCTGCTATGGATGTTGAGGTTGATGCGTATATCAGCAGGTGTGGAGAGTGCCAAGCAGCAGACAATTCTTTACGTATGTACAAGATACCAATGAGTTCTGTGGAGCTCCTAGAGAATATGTGGGAGAACTTGGGCATGGATTTTATTGGGCCACTTCAGTGGATGACAGAAGGTGAAAGGTTTGTGTTGTTGTTAATTGATTATCACTCAAAGTGTATCTCGTATAAATTCATGAGGGAGCCCAATACGCACAATGCTGTTGCTTTTCTCAGAGTTGTTTCACATTCAAGGAGTGCCAAGATTTCTAATTTCCAATAACAGAGTTCAATTTGTTTCTCATCTTCTGAAGAATTTTTTGGTAAAGTTAGGGATCAAGCATCTCACTGTTGCTTTGCATCACCCCCAGTGGAACGGTATGGTTGAGAGGGTGAACTGTATGCTTAAATAAACCATTAGTTAGCATGTGGGGCTGGAACAGATGTTTAAGAGGCAGTGGCAGACAGAGGGCCTGATTTAGAGTTCGGGGGATGGGGTTACTCCATCACATATGTGACGGATATCCTGTATACCATATTAGGATTCCCATAGGATATACTAGGATCGTAATGTGGCAGATGAGTATTCGTCACATTTGTGATAAAGTAACCCCTTCTGCCAAACTCCAAATCAGGCCGAGAATCTAGTTCTATCATATTACTCCCTATTCTACCATAGGAGTGCCCCCTTTTGTGTTGTTGCGAGGGAGACAAATAAATTGTCGCCACAATGGGACCTGGATGGGCCTAAGGTAGGAGGAAATAAGCCCTATATTGATCTGATGAAAGGAAGGGTTGAAAAGACTCAAGAGAAGAGCAGACAGAAGTAGAGTGAACTGAATAAGGTAAAGACTGTTGACTTTTGTGTGGTTTAGCCAATCAAAATTAGGAGGCTTCGAGGTGCCAAGAAGTCTCTTTCCCAGTTTTATCATAAGACAATGGAAACTCAAGCGTCTAAACATTCTGTATACGTAGAAAATGGGAAAAGGTGGAGCAAAAGGAGTCTGACTAAGAGAGGAAGGAAAGAGAGAGAACCCCGGCAGATCAAGAAACCTCTCCTATAATGGTAGAAAGGTGTTGCCCAGTGGAATCTGGAAAGTAGAGTGTGTCAGAGAGGCTTGGAGGGTGGTGATTTTGAAGGTGACAGAGGCGAAGGACCTGGCGTATCTGGGACCCTGGTTGGTAATGGATCTAATGTTAGGCTGGGTGAAGGTGAAGGAGTGGATGGTTCATAGATCAGGTGTGATGGAAATGCTGTAATACATATGCAACTAAGGGTTGATGAGGAAACAGATAGAAGCAGGAGGAGGGTTGTATTACCTAAATATTTGAGTGACAAAGGGCCAGATGTATGAAAAAAGCCTTTTGCAAATCGGAAAGAGCGATTTTTAAGAAATCGCTATTTCTGATTCGCAAAATGCAATGTATCATATTTGCGATTCGGTAATAGTGATTTCTTAAAAATTGCAAATGCTCTTACCGAATCGCAAATTGCGATACCGGCCCCCATTCGCATCTATGGGCCTGTCGGCCCATATTTGTGAATATTTTGCATGTTCCAAATTGTGAATTCCTAATTGGAATTCGCAATTTTAGGAAATGCAAAGTCCAGGGTGCTGGGGGCCTAAGGCCCCCTCTGCTGCACCCCAAAACATTTTTCAACAACATGTAAGGTGCACACATGCCAAAAGGACATGTGTGCTTTACATGTAATTTTAAAAAATGCATTTTAAATGCATTTTTAAAATTTGCACATGGTTACCACCAAGTTCAACTTGGTGGTAATAGCGATTCCTTAATACCCAATTCGCATTAAGGAATTGCTTCATACATGTGCTTTAGAAATCGCAAATAAGGATTCCTTATTTGCGATTTCTTATTTAGAGAGTTGCAATTTGCGACTCTCTAAACAGGGTCGCAATTTTAAGGAATCGCAATTTTAGCGATTCCTTAAAATTGCATTCAGAATGCCTTTGATACATTCTGAAAGGGCTTTTTGCATTCGCAAACGGGCATTCGCACCGTTTGCGAATGCAAAAAGCTTTGATACATCTGGCCCTATATTCTCACTTGAATTTTGTTAGAAATGGGGTCTCTAGGGGGCAGTCAGTTAACACCCTGTCCAAGTAGGGGCCCTCACACTAGTCAAGGCAAGGGAGACACCCAGCTCAGATACCCCCTGCTCACCCCGTGGTAACTTGGCACTAGCAGTCAGGCTTATCTCAGAATCAATGTGTAAAGCATTTGCACATAACACAGAGTAATACAGTGACACTACAAAAGGACCCCACACCAGTTTTAGAAACATAGCCAATATTTATGTATGTAAAACAAGACCAAAACAAGAAAAACCCAACATACAGTAATAAAGATATGACTTTTGCAAGAATTACTTAAAAATACAGTTTCTTGAGGTTGATAGCTCCACCTGGGGCTATCACATGTGTCATGAACAACAAATCCAACAGTTCAGGTCGATAGCGGGGTCGGGGGCTAGCTACGGTGTCTGGATGACCTTCAAACAGTACCTTGGAAATGTAGGGCATTGTGATTCTCACAATGAGATACAGAGTGCAGTGTCACTGGCGTTAGTAGGTATAATTAAGCGTTGGTTCCAGAGTTCGGTGCAGGGGTCGTCGGGCCCTTGAAGTCACAAGCATTGCTGATCAAACTTCAGGCTGATGACGTAGTCTGAAGCGCTGGCGTTGATGGTGTTGGGGCTGCGTTGGGAAGCTTGACTATGCAGCGTATGGTGCCCACAGGTCACGGTGCAGGCAGCGGTTTGGTGACAGCGTCCTGCGGCGTTGGTGAGACTAGGGTTGCGGTGTGAAGCGGGCAGTGTGACATGCAGTGTCTCCAGATCGCGGTGTAGGCAGCAGCGTGGACATTGCTGAAGCACTGTTTACAGTAGGCACAAGGCGACCGTACGACGCGGGGTGGGCTCCGTCTGGTGCCATTGGGTCGTGGTGCAGACAGGGGCGTTTGTTGATGATGCTGGAGTCGATGGGGCTGGCGTTGGTGGACCGGGGCTGCTGTGCAGGACGGGACGGTGCTTCATGAACCTCACAAGCGGTGTCCTCAAGCCATAGTACAGGCAGCGGCGTTGGTGTCAGCGTAGAGCTTTGTCACCAGGGATACCAAAGCTGCGGTGTGTGCAAGGCGATTTGGAGTGCGGGGCCCACAGGTCATGGTGCAAGCAGCAGTGCAGTGATGGCATAAGGGGGTGGCGTCGGTGTGACCAGGACTGCGGTGCAAAGCGAGGCACGGCGTGTGCAGCGTCGTCAGGTCACGGTGTAGGCAGTGGCATCGTTGACAGCATTGTGGTTGTTTTTCTTCTGTTGCAGCACAAAACACACAGTTTCTAGTGCTGTAGGCAGATGAACCTGAAATCTTTGATATCCCTGAGACTTCCAACAGGAAGCAAGTTCTACTTTAAGCCCTTGGAGAAACTTCACAAGCAGGATACACAGCAAAGTCCAGTCTTTGCCTTCTTTAAGGCAGAAGCAGCAACTACAGGCCAACCCAGCAAAGCAACACAGCAAAGGGGCAGTACTCCTCATCCAGCTCTTCAGCTCTTCTCCTTGGCAGAGGTTCCACTTGATTCAGAAGTGTTCTAAAGGTCTGGGGTTTTGGGTCCACTACTTATACTAATTTCTGACTTTGAAGTTGGCAAACTTCAAACAAAAGTATCTGTTGTTCACAAGAGCCTGCCTTGCCCAGACCTAGCCCCGTACACACTCTGGGGGGTTGGAAACTGCATTGTGCGAGGACAGACACAGCCCTTTCAGGTGCAGGTGTCAGCTCCTCCCTCCCCACTCTAGCCCAGGAGACTCATTGGGATATGCAGGACACACCTCCGCTCCCTTTATGTCACTGTCTAGAGGGAATTCACAAACAGCCCAACTGTCAGTCTGACCCAGGCATGGATTCCACAGGCAGGCAGAGGCACAGAATGGTTAAGCAAGAAAATGCCCACTTTCTAAAAGTGTCATTTTCAAACAGCCAATCTAAAAAACAACTCTACAAAAAGATGTATTTTTAAATTGTGAGTTCAGAGACTCCAAACTCCATATCTCTATGTGCTCCCAATGGGAATTTACACTTAAGAGGAATTTAAATGCAATCCCCATGTTAACCTCTGGGAGAGGTAGGCCGTGCAATAGTGAAAAACGAATATGTCAATATTTCACCAACAGTACGTCATACTTTTTAAATACACTGCACCCTGCCCATGGGGCTACATAAGGCCTACCTTAGGGGTGACTGACATGTAATAAAAGGGAAGGTTTGTGCCTGGCAAGTAGGTACACTTGCCAGGTCGAATTGGCGGTTTAAAACTGCACACACAGATACTGCAGTGGCAGGTCTGAGACATGTTTTCAGGGCTACTCAAGGCCCACTAGTAGCATTTAATTTACAGGTCCTGGACAGACAGTGCACCTTACTAGGGACTTAGTAGTAAAACAAATATGTCAATCATGGATAACCCAATCACCAATACAATTTACTCAGGGAGCACTTGCCCTTTAGCACTGATCTGCAGTGGTAAAGTGTGCAGAGACAATAAATCAGCAGAAACAGAGTCCAGCATACCATCAAAAACAGGAGGTCAGAAGGTAAAAAGACAGGGGAAACATGCCAAAAGATGCCAGGTCTAACAAATGTTAGTTTCCTAGTCAATTTTTGGTTATAGTTTAATTTTCATAATTTTCTCCGGCAGGACTTGTTCCTTAATGAATTTGTTTCTTGTTTTCTTTCTTGTTCTGTGTTTGTTTAGAAGGGTATTATGTGTGGTTGTGACTGGTGTCGTAATATCTTTTGTGGTGTCTTTTGAAGGAAGGGAGGTGTGTTATGGCCTATAGTCTTGGGTCCTTTCTTTATGTTTTGTGTTTTGTGGAATGTTTGTTGGTAGGTGCTGTTGTCATGGTTCCGACTGTGGTCCAAAGGTGAGAGTTGTGCTGCTGCCTGAGGATGACACTCACAGACAGAACGCTGATTACTTTTTATGAAGAATAAAACTATTTACTACTCAACCCTGCCTCCTTTTGATCCCTTGAAGATGCCACCACTCTTTGGCGGGACGCTTGCTATTTCGCATTAAGCGCTAGCTGGACTTTAGGCTTCCCCTTTTGTGTTTTATTCTTAACAAATGTACAACTATCATTTTTGTTTTTCTAATTTTTCCATTTGTGTATATCATTTTGCCAAGTTGTGGAACTATGGCAGGTGAGTAAAGAACCTTCTTAGAATGGCTGCAAAGAGTGAGCCTATGGAAGGTCAAACCAGAGCTGCCAAGGATGGACTATACATAAGCCTAGGACCTCCATGGTTTGGTCATTGCAAAAAACAGCTTTGATACTGTCTAACCCCTATTGGGCACAACGCCCTCTTTTGGTTGGATATAGAACTCATGTCATATACACATTACTTGTGCGAGGCCACACGTCGTGCTTGACACTTTAAGCCAGGCCTGGCATTTTAGCTGACACCGCAGTGCCCTCTGGGACTTTTGGTTTCCCTTATAGCCCTATAGGCAGGGCCGGCTTTAGGGGGGTGCGACTGGTGCGGTCGCACTGGGCGCTGACCTGGAGGTGGAGGCTCTGACCTCAGGTGAGGGGGCGCTGTGCTTAGCAATAACTTACAGTTTAAAAGCACCTAAAGCAGAGTTTCCTGTGCCCCCAGCTGATCGGAGTTTTGTCCAGAAGCAGTTTTGACACTATAAAGTAGTGCAGAGGGTTCATGTGCCTGCTGCAAAGAACACATCTGTATTTTATGTGGATAGCTGAGTGGTTTAGTAAAGACAGCCTTTACCAGAGCTAAAACAACTGTATGTGAGAGAGGGGCTAGGGCACTTTTGCAGAGTGGTAGCGTCGGACTCTGACGAGGAAGTCAAGAGGGGGGTGCCAAAAAAGGTTGTGGCACAGGGCGCCACAGTGCCCTGACTACAGGTGAGAGCTCAAACAGTTGGGACACCAAGGGCTGTTGGCACATAACAAGGGGCCCTGTGGCAGCCGTGCATAAACAGCAAGGAAGAGTTTGCGAGAGACAAAGGAAAGTTTGTCAAACTGTTCGCTCTCTTGTAAAGCTCTCAGCCGTAAATATTTACTGTTGGCGACGCGCACTATTATTTCATGATTATCTCGGCAAAGACACTTAGAGTGGTTCATGTTAATCCGCTCCTAAGGATTCCTTAATAGATTTCTAATTTTTGCAGGATGTGCCGAGGCAATTTGATTTTTTTTTTATGTACAGGGATGTGCATTATGTTTTCCAGAAATGGAGACATTATGCCTCTGATGACATCTGTCTTGAGTAAATGGGGTTCTATGGAGGTTACTTTAATCACTTCCAAGGCAGTTAAAGCTATTTTACATCTTATTTGCAACAAAAGGGGACCCTAATTATCCGCAGAGAGCATAGTAATGTGGTGCTTTGCTGCTGAAGGACTGTTGCTTCCTGCAGGCTGTTGATGGGAGCTGACAAGCCCATAAATGTCAGGAATGAAAAGGCCAGGCGCCCTGACAGCCTAACCACCTCTGCTGACCTGCCCAGCAAGGGGCACTAATGGCTGCCTGAGTGGAAGCACTTTGTAGAGCTCACTTTTTAAATAATCATTCATCTGGGAGACAGGTGAGTTGCCATGCTGCCAAGTTGTACATGTCATGCGTGACACCTTCAGCCGCTGCTGGCTTTTTAACATTTGCAGGCTGGGGTTTTTGGACTACATTTGTAATCTTGTAAACTACAATTCCCAGCATGCAGTGTGCAGGACCGGGACAAGATGTGGAGGGGACAGTTGAATCGATATGTCTGTGATGCTGATCTGTTGTGATTTGATGCAGTCCTACCAATTATGATGTTTAAGCGATCCAGTGTTATATATGGATTCATATTTATTTGCACATGGTGTGAATCACATCTCTCCCCTTGGTTAGGGCGTGGGAGGGGAAAGGACAGGTAAATTGTAATGTTATTTTGTCTTTAAAATTAATTTAAAAAAAAAATATGTCACAAAGTATTTGGGTTCGGTTGGCAGCCCTAAAACTTTCTGGCTCAAGCTTTGAAGGTTTCCTTGAAGAGGTCATGGGTGGAATTGAAGAGCAGGCGGGGCCATACAATAACATCAAGCTACATCTCGTGAAAAGAATCAAAGAACTTAAAAAGATAACAGCAGGCCCTAGTGGATTCTGGTGCTGAGATACTTCTGGATGGCATTACAGCGCCTAGAGCATGGGTATCCTACGTGCAATGTTAATCCCTTGAAAGGGGTACCCAAGTCTCTTTAGGTTTGGAGTCTATCAAGTCTTGTTGCATGTGTACAAACTCTGCTTCTAGGCTCTAGTCCCCGAAGTAGCAGGATGAAGGAGAAATGTTGCAATGAATTCTAAGGGCTGGGAGCTGTCTGTCCTTTGTCGTAGGTTCACCAAGTGTTATATTGTAAAAGGATACTTTAGTGGATGAGAGCTAATACTCTGGTGCCTGGGCCAACACTCAACAAAGACATCACTAAAACGAGAAATGGGGATTAAAAGCACATAAGCTAGGGGCTTTGTAGAAGGCATCACATAGCTGGACAACTCTCTTAATAACAGGGTCCTTGGAGCTGTAAAGAGAGATACCATGGGAGAATAAAGGGGACAAATTGGGGTTCCAGGAAGTTCAATGGCGTATGGGAACTGGGATGGGCTCCCTTAGCTGGCACCCAAGTGGCTGACAATATCTCACAGACCTGCAACTTGGAAAAAGTTGGATGGAGTTATGATTCTTGGGCACCTGAGCCCTCACGGATTTGGGGGTGCCCATTGGGGTGATTAGCAGCCACCAGATACAAGGGGAACCCTGGATTAGTCAAATCCTTTAACTCGACAACTTGTGAACCATATGATGATGGCACCAGTGGGTTTGAGGTCGGTGTGACCAGACCTAGTGTGCAGACCACAGGAGGAGTGATGTGAACGGTAAAGAACCTTTTGTGATGAGGACGAGGTGACCCTGCCATGCAGACTCACTAGCAAGAACAAGCACTTGTACGCAGATGTATCAATGTTTCACGCAGTGCAACGCAGCAAGTCACCTTCCTACAGAAAAGTGCTGTATTTAACATTACATGGCGCATTCCTAGCCTTTCCTAGCACTGGCATACTTTTGGCTGCCTAGCGCCAATGCAAGCACCCTTGTGTTACGGTGCAAGGATGCCTGGGTTGCATGCAGGATTGTTTTTGTGCAGGAAGGGACACCTTCCTGCTAAAAAACAATCTTGAGAGGCATATTTCCCTTTCTACGTGTGCTGCAGAATGCAGCACAAGTAGAAAAAGGGAAAATGAGGAGAAATAAAGATATTTCCCTCATTATGCCTCACCTGGGGAAGCACAGAATGTTGATGCATTCCCAGGTGTTCCTCTAATAGTAAATCTGCACCAAAATCCATGGGTGGATGGGTGGGAACACCCACATTCCACCAATGGAAGGCTACCCTTGAGTAGAGTAAGGCAGCATTTTGCACTGCCAGGCGTTACCTTAGATTTAGGAAGCCTTGCTTGACTTGATAAATCTCACTTATTATTTGCGTGATCCTTGCGCCCCCTTGGGTGGAGCAAGGGCGATGTCAGTCCTTGATAAATATAGGTCTTGGTGTCTCCAAAGTGTTCTAGGCAGATTAGATGCTCTTCCATGCATGACTTCTCTGTGGTCCTGCTGCTCTCGTACGGAACAGTAATAGAAGTGACTTGGTTCTGGTACATCATCCTCTGAATTGGTGCTGAGAGCTTCTGGGTGAAGTGAAGGTGAATACAGGGTTATGGGTCTGAGGTCCAGAAGTTATCCAGGACCAATGGCACTAGCTGGAAGCCAGGGCCAACCCTCACAGCGAGCTACCCTCACATCTGAAGTCTGCAAAAGAAGGATCCCAAGGAGTGGCTTTGCATTTCCCATGATCTATATGCTGTGGAAAGCATGAGTGACAAATATATATATTTTTAATTTTAATATTTAACACTTTAATATAGCACTCGTCCACTGAATAATGTGAGGGGCATTTTACAATAAAACATCATTAATGCTTTACATTAACATGAAAGCATGGTGTATACATTGAAATCAAAGAACTTGGAGAAACACATTTCAGGAAAAAACAGAAAATGGATACATAAGCTACAGTCAATAAGTCCATAATAAAAGGAGGATGAGGAGGAGCTTAGAGGAAGAGTTAGACTTGAAAAGAAGATCTTGGAAAGTTTCGTAAGGAAAAGCTGAAATGAAGAGATGTGGAAAAGAGCTGAGAACACAAGGGAAGGGTGGAGCTATAGGGGAGTATGTAGCAGTCAAACGGATCTAAAGCTATAACTAAGAGAGACATTGGGATGACTTCAAATCAAGGGTGAGGTGAGAGAGCAATGGATGGACGAGGCAAGGTGGAGTGAAGAAGGTACCTGATGAACCGCCACAGTCGATTAACAACACAGCATCAGAGATTAGCCGAATGAGAGACAAGTCAGAAGGGAATTTAAGTTGATGGTTCTGAAGCGAGGAGTCCTCGGGGGCTCCAAAATATGTTGGGTTCAGTTCTAAGGTTCACAAGATGGGAGTTCCACAGGAGATTTGCAGCTCCAGAGAAAGACTGATGCAGGTCATGTGTTGTTATAAAAGTTGGGCTTTTGAGTAGGAAGCTTTTTTTTTTCCCAGGGTCCTTTCATACTGACTAATAGTTTCAGGATGATAAGGAGATAAGATGGAGAGTTGAGGCAGTCTTAGTTGTATGCCAGGAACCCCAGTTAAATTGTCTTCTTTTGTTGATGAGGAGCGAGTGCATATCGATGAGAATTGGGGAGATGTGGGTAAACTTTTTACAAGATGCAGACCTGGCACCTTTGCCTTTAATCCTACTGTGTGAGGAGGAGTCGAGCCTTGAAGTTGTGCGGTCTGGTGTTGTGGGCAGGGTTTTGAGACTATGACTCTATGGATAGGGGGTGGGAGGGCCAATGCGAGGGGGCAGCATTTGTCCGGTACTGCGCATGAAGATCCCCCTCCAAAATTTACAGTGCAAGTGCTTCTGAGACTGCTGCTGAAGTTCTGGGGAGGTTGCAAAACCACTGCTGGAAGTTGGCTGCGTAGAGGCCCCGTACAAGGAGCTGAAATCCTGCTCTCTGCAGGTGAATCCAGCTCACTTTGTGCACACCATGTGCTATCTGTTCTTCACTGGGTGAGCGGGTGAAGACAGATGATATTGTGTGACATACTGTGGTGCCTTGTGAGTTTGCAGGTATGAGGATGAGAAGAACTGTCTGCAGAATGGAGAACAGCTGAGAGTGGGGTACGTGTAGATTGTGGTGGCCAACACAACCAAAGTCTAATCATGACAAGACACATGGTCAAGAGCATATGATCGGAAGGCTACATGTCTGGCATCTCACATGTGGCTATGCTCAGTTGACCAGCCAAGGCAGTCATAAGGTTTTAGGATGTTGCTCTTACTGGACAGTTCTCTGGGAAGAGTAGGGGTTGTAGCCAAGACCTCAGAGGTTACTGGAGCTAGTTTGTGGTCTCCGAAGTGCAAGACCCATGGGCACCCGCTTGTATCACATGCAGTGTGTCCATGAAACACGCAACACACATGCTTTGTACACACAACAAAGTAACACAATCCTACACCACAGTTCAGCATCCGCAATCTATCAGCTTTCTCTTAGCCTGGTGCTAGAGCAGAGGTTTTCAAAGTGGGGGGCAGGCCCACCTTGTGGGGCCTCAAGTGATCCCAGGGGGGGGCACCAGACTCAGTCTAAAAGAAGCATTATACAGATAACAGGCCATTCTTTTCAGCAGAAGCATGTTATTGCATTTTTAAAAAGGTAACCATACTTAAATGCAATGTTTAAATAGGTTTAGACATATTTAAACATTGATATCCTTATAAAATAATTGTGAAAATTCTGAAGGGGGGCCCAGTGATTTATATTTTTCAACTGGGGGGGGCGCTGCATTAAAAAGTTTGGAGACCACTGTGCTAGAGGGACCTAGATACCCTTGAATATAGGTGTGGTGCACCCCCATCCAGCACAGCCTTAATCTCTGCTAGAAAGAACCTTAACATTTCATGGATCATCTGAGAAGGCCATAAAAGCCAAGTTTCATTGTGATGCCTTTCAAATATCTTTGCTTCTTTTAACCATTGTGGAAGCTACCCATTCCTGAATGGGACCGTTCACTTTGTCACATTCATTGGGACAGTTCCATTCTTACCTTAATTCTTAAATTTTGCATCTTTTTGAGCATCAGCATTAACACTTGCTTATTTGATGACGTTACAAATCCTTAGAGGTCGAAACGTATTCTACATAAGTGGCACTTAGATTACTTAGAAAGACTTTCAGAACATTTGAACTATGCTTGAGTGCCCTTGATGAATTCTCTGCCAACACTGGGAGCTTATTGTGTGGTCCACTGCTAAATCTGTGTCATTCACACCTCTCATTCCTTTCACTTTTACACTGAGAGATCAATTGAGAACTGAGCTCTTTCCTTCCTTTGATGTAAATATTTTGGATTAAACTGCACATCCTTATGCCTCTGCCCTGGCTATTGACTGCATTTATATGCTTTGAATGCCTTATATGATTTCTATTATTTTTGCATTAATTGATGATCGACTAATAATTAACAAATCCCACAAAAAGCCATAGTATTATAAGACAACATTTGAATTTAGTGGTGGCAGAGCCACTAATTCAATGCTCAATCAATCAATCAATCAAAAAAACGGCGCTGGGGGGTAGCGGGGGTAAAAGGGGGTGGGGGGTTGTCTGCCGTTTTACTGTTTGAAGAGCCATGTCTTGAGGTGTTTTTAGAAAGACAGAAGGTCCTGGTTCTTGCGGAGGTTGGTGGGGAGGGAGTTCCAGGTTTTGGGGGCAAGGTAGGAGAAGGACCTGCCTCCTGAGGTGGTGCGTTGGATGCTGGGAACTGTGGCGAGGGCGAGGTCGGCAGAGCGGAGATGGCGGGTTGGGATGTGGAAGTTCACTGTTCTGTTGAGGTAGGCTGGTCTAGTGTTGTGGAGGGATTTGTGTGTGTGGATGAGGACTTTGAAGATGACCCTTTTGTCGATAGGAAGCCAGTGGAGGGCTCTGAGGTGGGCGGAGATGTGTTCATGGCGTGGGAGGTTCAGGATGAGGTGTGCAGCTGCATTTTGGTTCTTTTGGAGTTTCTGCCGAAGCTTGACTGTGGTGCCAGCGTAGAGGGCGTTTCCGTAGTCCAGCCTGCTGCTGACGGGTGCATGGGTGACGGTCTTTCTAGTTTCTATGGGTATCCATTTGAAGTTTTTCTGCAGCATGCGGAGGGTGTTGAAGCAGGAGGAGGTGATCGAGTTGATTTGCTGGGTCATGGAAAGAGAAGAGTCTAAGATGACACCAAGGTTGCGTGCGTGGGTGGCGGGTTTTGGCAGTGGTCCTAGGGTGGTGGGCCACAAGGAGTCATCCATTATTGTTTTGTTGGGGCCGAAGATGATGATTTAGTTTTGTTGGAGTTTAGTTTGAGGTGGCGTGCTGTCATCCATTTGGCGGTGTCTAGGAGTCCGGTGTGGAGGTTGGTCTTGGCGGTGGTGGGATCCTGGTGAGGGAGATGACGAGCTGGATGTCGTCTGCGTAGGATATGATGGTGATTCCGTGTGGGCGGAGATTGTTGGCGAACGGGCCATGTAAATGTTGAAGAGGGTGGGGCTAAGGGAGGACCCTTGGGGAACTCCGCAGATGATCTTGGTTGCTGGAGATTGGAAGGGAGGGAGTCGGACTCTCTGGGTCCTTTCGGCGAGGAAGGAGGCGAGCCAGTCCAGGTCCTTATGTCGGATTCCTGCGTTGTAGAGGTGTGTACGGAGTATTTTGTGGCAGACAGTGTTGAAGGCTGCGGAGAGGTCCAGGAGGATGAGTGTGACGGTCTCACCTTTGTCGACTCGGGTTCTGATGTCATTATTGCAGGCGATGAGGGCGGTCTCAGTGCAGTGGTTCTTGCGGAATCTAGACTGGGAGGCGTCAAGTGTGTTGTTCTCCTCTAGGAAGTGAGACAGGCGGGCGTTTACTAACTTCTCAGCAACCTTGGCGGGGAAGGGGAGAAGAGAGATAGGGCAGTAGTTTGTGAGGTCATCAGGGTTTGCTTTGGGTTTTTTCAGGAGGGCAGTTACTTCTGCATGCTTCCAGGAGTCTGGGAAGGTGGCGTCGTCGAAGGAGCTGTTGATTACTGCGTGGAGTTTGGGGGCGATGGTTGGGCTGGCCTTGTTGAAAATATGGTGGGGGCAGGGGTTTGAGGGGGAGCCTGAGTGGATGGAGTTCATGGTTACTTCGGTTTCTTCATCGCTGGTGGGAGGGCAGGTGTGTAGTAGGTTGAGGAGGGGGTGTGTGTTGTTGTTGGTCGTGTCGGTGTTGGAGGTGGTGGGTGCTGGTGGTGTGAAGCTGTTGTGTATGTCTAAGATTTTGAAGTGGAAGTGGTTGGAGAGGGAGTTGCAGAGGTTCTGTGTGCGATTGGGGTCGATGTTGCAGGATTTGGGTTTGGTGATGATGGTAAAGAGTTCCTTGCTGTAATGTGAGTTACTGTCTATGCGTTCCTTGTAGTAAGCCCTTTTGGTGGTCCTTATGAGGTGGTGGTGTTTGCGTATGGTGGTTTTGAGGGTGGAGATGTTGGTCACTGAGGGTTCCTGGCATCAAGCTTTTTCTATTTTGCGACATTCACGCTTGGAGGCTTGGAGTTCAGTGGTGAACCAAGGGGCGTTTTTGATGTTGCGGGTTCTTGATGTTTCTTCTAAGGGGGGCGAGTGAGTCTGCGCAGGTTGTAATCCATTGTGTGAGGTTATGGGCAGCAATGTTGGGGTCATTGCTGTTGGGGGGGCGTTTTGTGTGAGCTGGGCATTCAGGTGTTCAGCGGGGATCTTGTCCCACATGCGGTAGGGTGTGGTGTGTTGGTGGTGGTGTGTGGGGGGGTTTGGTGAAGGAGAAATGGACACAGTGATGGTCAGTTCAGTGGAATTCAGTGGTTTGTGTGAAGGTTATGTGGTTGCTGGAGGTGAAAATGGCACCTAGCGTGTGTCCTGCTGAGTGGGTGGGTGATGTGACTAGTTGCTTGAGTCCTAGGTTCATGAGGTTGTCTAGTAGAGATGTGGAGCTGTGGTCATGGTGGTTCTCCAGGTGAAAGTTGATGTCACCAAGGAGGATGTAGTCTGTGGAAGTGAGGGCGTGGGGGCTTATGGTGTCAGCGATGGCGTCACAGAAGGGGGGGGCGAAGTCCTGGTCCTGAGAGCCGAACCAGTGCCAAACCATGGATTGGTTGTGTTCCACCAAATATAGGGGGTCATTACAACATTGGCGGTAAAAGCCGTGCAGAAGACCGCCAACACACCGCCGCAGCTGCGGAATTCCGCCACAGCTATTATGACCCACATCTCGGTACCTGCCAAAATTCAGACACCCACACAAGTCCGCCACACCAAAGGTCAGTGATAGACTTGGCAAAACAAAACCTCCACCGTCACGCCAACAGAAATACGCCCACACTATCACGACACACGAATCCACGCGGCGGTCTTTGAACCGCGATATTCCATTGGCGTTACACACCGCTGCGCTCAAAATACACACATATTTACAAAACACAACCACATTGGACAATTCGAAATACACACACCTGAGACACATACACACACCACTCCCACACACCCAATACAATATAAAACACACACCCACATCACCCACAAACCCCTACGACAAAAATTGAGAACGAAGCACAGAGAGAGACACCACTAGCAAGTACAACAGCATCCACAGGCACATAACAACATCACCCACACAACTTCCACGCACCTCATGCAACACACCACTACATATCACCACACTTATCACCACACACACCACCCCACACATCACCTACACCACCCCATGGCACAGCAAAGACACCCCAGGTTCTCGGAGGAGGAGCTCAGGGTCATGGTGGAGGAAATCATCCGGGTAGAGCCACAGCTATTTGGATCACAGGTGCGGAACATTTCAATTGCAAGGAAGATGGAGCTATGGCAAAGAATAGTGGACAGGGTCAACGCAGTGGGACATCACCCAAGAAATCGGGAGGACATCAGGAAGAGGTGGAGCGACCTATGGGGGAAGGTGCGTTCCGTGGTCTCAAGACACCACATTGCGGTTCAGCGGACTGGCGGCGGACCCCCACCTCCTCCCCCACAACTAACAAGGAGGAGCAGGTCTTGGCGATTCTGCATCCTGAGGGCCTCGCAGGAGTAGGTGGAGGAATGGACTTTGGTAAGTCAAATCTTAACTATTACATCCCCTACCCTACCTGCATGCTATCACATACCCCCACCCTCGCCCTCACCCCTATCACTCCAACTCCTCACAAATGTACCAATATCACAAACCAGCCATCCCAACACCAAGCCCTGCATGCAACAACAAAGCATGGACACCCATCACCAAAGCATGCACACTGCACATAGCCATAGACCCCCCTAAACCATCATCACACAAGGTCCCACACAGGAATGCCAGCACTGGGGTAAATGGTCACCCACCCATTCCACACCATGCCACACACAGATGCAATAATCATGCCTTTCCACCCCTGCAGGACCCCTACCCAACGTCACCAGACAGGAGGGTCCAGACATGTCCACTCCACCCACAGAAGAGGCCCACAGTGATGACAGCACCTCTGTCCAACTGGTTCTAGATGACCAGCCCGGCCCATCGGGGGCCTCGGGACAGTCGGTTTCCCTCACACAGGCACAGGCCACCACAGACCTTCCCCCCTCTGGAAACACCAGCACAGCACCCACCCAGCGGGCCCATACCTCCGTCCCCAGGACACGTCAATCAGCTGTGTGTCCACCACTACAGGGAACCCAGGATAACCCACCACCCCAACAACAACAGGGACCTGGGGGCAGTGGCAGTGGGCACACGGTCCAGGGGGACGGAGGCATGGGAACACAGGGGAACTGGGAGGGCTGCTGTGCGACAGGGGTCGGACAGGCCAAGGGAACCCACTCTCAACTAGGCCCTCTCATCCATCAAGGGAGCATACCACCACTCCCAGGAGACAATGGCAACGGTACTGGCCAAGTTTCCGGAGACCCAACGCATGCAGGAGGAACAGTATATGGGCTTCAGGGAGGAACTTAGAACCATCAGCTCCACCCTGGGAACCATCGTAGGGGTGCTGAAGGAAGTACTCAACACCAGGAGGGACACTGTGGCACTCTAGGGGGCCCCTGACACTAGCATGGACGATGAACTGCCCACCACCTCTGCCGGCGCTAGTGGACAGGACGCCCCACCACAGGACCACCACACCAGCACCCCACCCCCTGCAGAGGGAGAACCACCCCGCAAACGGTCCCTGAGATCCAGGAACAAGACAGAGCACGATGCCAAGACCCCCGCCAAGAAATGAGACCACCCTGATTGTCATCCCACTGTCCCACTTTGTCACCCTGTCTATAATTAAACTGCCCCAGCTCCACTTCCTATGCCCATATGGGCAATGCACCTGTGAGACTAATAGACTGGAGTCTGCCATGGACACTCCTCCGCCATCACCCCTCACCATTTAACTTCCCCCTCCAATATTTTGCATTTAAATAAACACACCTAAAGCACAAAATTATCTGGATTCTGTCTGTGATTTTGAAATAGTGTATTTGCAATTACAGTGACAAAATGTTCTTGAAATAGTAATGGCAACATACCTATGTCACACAGCTCTAGTCCATGAGGAATGTAAGCAGATGCCACGCGTTGGGACCCACATCTGTGAAACCGTAAGGGAAAGTGACAACTCAGTGACCATACACTGGGTGAAAACGACAGACAGGATAGAGGTAGTAGTGTAAAAGTACATGTAGTAGGCAGGAATGTATTCTCACCTGTGTTTCACTGGAAATATTGCTGGATCACTGAGTCCCTGTTCTGCATGTCTTCTTCCTCTGCTTCATCCTCATCACTGTCCACAGGCACCACAGCTGCCACAACACCGCCATCTGGGCCATCCTCCTGCAGAAAAGGCACCTGTTGTCGCAAAGCCAAGTTGTGAAGCATACAGCAGGCCACGATGATCTGGCACACCTTATTTGGTGAGTAGAATAGGGATCCACCTGTCATATGCAGGCACCTGAACCTAGCCTTCAGGAGGCCGAAGGTCCGCTCGATCACCCTCCTAGTTCGCCCATGGGCCTCATTGTAGCGTTCCTCTGCCCTGGTATTCCTCACTGGTGTCAGTAGCCATGACAGGTTGGGGTACCCAGAGTCACCTGCAAATGGCGAGGGACAACTGTTAGACACACACTAACCTGTAGGGATAACCCCAGACAACCATTCCCACTGTCTTGCTTCCAGGGGCTCACCTAATAGGCACACACGGTGCCTCTGGAGTTGACCCATCACATAAGGGATGCTGCGTTTCCGCAGGATGTAGGCGTCATGCACTGAGCCAGGGAACATGGCATTCACATGGGAGATGTACTGGTCTGCCAAACATACCATCTGTACATTCATAGAATGATAACTCTTCCGGTTTCTGTACACCTGTTCACTCCTGTGAGGGGGACCAAAGCCACATGGGTTCCATCAATGGCACCTATGATGTTGGGGATATGTCCCAGGGCATAGAAATCACCTTTCACTGTAGGCAAATCTTCCACCTGAGGGAAAACAATGTAGCTCTGCATCCCTGATGCCATGGCCACAGTTGTTTGAAAAGACCCACTTGCAAGAAAATGGAGCATTGACAGCACCTGCACTTGAGGGGGATTCCTGTGGGATGGCGGATTGCTGACATCAGGTCTGGCTCCTACTGGGTACACAGTTCCTGGATTGTGGCACGGTCAAACCTGTAGGTGATTATCAAATGTCGCTCCTCCATTGTCGACAGGTCCACCAACGGTCAGTACACCAGAGGATGCTGCCATCTCCTCACATGTCCCAGCGGACGGTGCCTATGAAGGACAACAGCGACCACAGAGTCAAACAACTCAGAGGTACATACCCACAGTTTACACAGAACACCAATCATACACAAAAGGTGGCCTGTATGTGTGTTGAGACTAGGCCTAGGTATGTGTGACGCAGTATAAAATTAGGCCATGTGGGCCCCTGAAATGGTGGCTGCCTGACCTCTAAAGTGGGACAATGGGATGTGAGGTAACTGCGCTGGTGTTGTACACCGTCGCGGTAGGCGGTCGGAGACTGCGCTGCAATGCTGCATTGGTTAACATTGGACCCTATGGGTCCCAGGAGCCAATGACGATGTACGCCGGCGGACGTGACCACCGCGGACGTGACCGCCATTTTCTATCTGTTCAATCACTCGATACCTAATCTTCAACAGGAGAGGACCTACACTGCAAGTGCTGCTGTGACCTCAGTCTGGAAGAGACAATGGCTCGTGCGTCTGGGGAAAGGGCCACTGCCTTCACATCGGAGGAGTTGGAGAAGCTCGTTGATGGGGTCCTCCCCCAATACACGCTACTTTACGGTCCACCAGACAAACAGGTAAGTACACAGGGAGCATGTTGTATGGGCTATGCCTGTGTGGAGAGGGCTGGATGTAAGAAGGAAGGGGGCAGAGTGCTGCGTGCATGAAAGACGGTGGGTGCATGTGCCACATGGCAAGGGTAGGGATGGGGGCCACTCACTTTGACGGTGCAGTTGGTAATGACTTCTCTTCTTCCCCTGTATATTTCATGTAGGTCAGCGCCCACCAGAAGAACGATATTTGGCGTGCCATCACCAAGGACGTCCGGACCCTGGGGGTCTACCACAGACGGAGCACCCACTGCCAGAAAAGATGGGAGGACATTCGCCGCTGGAGCAAGAAGACGACGGAGGCTCAGCTGGGGATGGCCTCCCAATGTGGGAGGGGTGCTGGTCCAACCATGACCCCCCTGATGTTCAGGATCCTGGCAGTGGCCTACCCGTAGTTGGATGGGCGCTTGAGGGCATCACAGCAGACACAAGGGGGTGAGTACACTCTCATTCAGTTGACTTTGCGCGCAGTGGAGTTGTCTGGGTGGGGGAGGAGGGCTGTGGGTTTCCCTAGGCCAGGGCGAGTTCCGTAGGCTAGGTCCCTCCGTAAGGCATGGCCCTGTGGCCCCCCACCCCACCTCTGTAGAGTGCCAAGTACAGCTATTCATGCCCCTGTGTCATCTATGTGTGCAGATGTCATCCATAGCCTTGTAGGCCATTTCCCAGGAACTGCACTCAAGAGCGCGGCGTAGTGCAGGGGGCTTCTGTGTCTTTCTTGTCCCCCAACGGTAGCGGTAATCCATGCACTCAACATGTCTTTATTCTGTCTCCCCCCCCCCTTTTTGTGGTCTACCTGTTCTTGTGTGCATTAGCATCATCAGGCGGAGGAGCAGTGGCACCGGAGCACGAGGGAGCTGCATCCCACATGGCCATGGAGGGCCACACTATGGACTATGAATTCACCAGTGGGACGGAGGGCAAGGGGAGCTCCACGGCGGGGACAGGAGCTGACACCAGCGACACGGACTCGTCCTCTGATGGGAGCTCCCTTGTGGTGGCGGCAACATCTGTGCCCCCTGCATCTACAGGTACAGCCGCCACCCCCCCTACCAGCACCGCCCTCCCAGCAGGCCATAAGCCTTCGCCCGTGCCCACTCACCCAGGAGGGTGGTCATCACCTTCGCCCCAGGCAACTCAGGCCCTGCCCCAGTCACCTCTGCTGCCCTCAGTGAGGAGGCCATTGACCTCCTTAGGTCACTCACTGTTGGGCAGTCTACCATTTTGAAGGCCATCCAGGGTGTAGAAAGGCAGTTGCAACAAACTACTGCATTCCTGGAGGGCATTAATTCTGGTCAGGCGGCCCTTCACCGAGCTTTTCAAACTCTGGCCTCAGCACTGATGGCAGCCATTGTCCCTGTGTCTAGCCTCCCCCCTCCAACTTCCTCCACCCAGACCCAATCCCCTGTACCTCTACCTATCCCAAGCACACCATCAGACCAGCCTGCACACACCTCACCACACAAGGGAAGCTCAGGCAAACATAAGCACCACACATCGCACAGGCACTCACGCAAGCATCACACACATGTAGACACACCAACATCCACTGCCTCCACTGTGTCCCCCTCCTCATTGTCTCCCTCCTCCCTCCCAGTCTCGTCTACACACACACCTGCATGCACTACCTCTACAGCCACTACGTCCCTCACCAGCACACCCACAAGCACACCCCGCTCACGTGCAGTCACCACCCCAACTACCATTCACACGTCCCCTGTGTCCTCTCCAGGTGTGTCTGTGACGCCCCCTCCGAAGATACACAAACGCAGGCACACACCCACCCAACAGCCATCCACCTCACGACAGCCTCCAGCCCATGCACCTGCACCCAAAGTCACCAAACGTACACCTCCTACTACCACCACCTCTTCCTCCACTCCCAAACCCCCTCCAGCTACCCGTCCCAGTGTGTCCAAAAGAATTTTCTTGTCCAGCCTTGACCTTTTTCCCACACCTCCCCCAACCCTTTCATCTCATAGGACCCGAAGTAGCACCTCAGCCACAACATCTCCGGGACCAGTGGTGCCTGTAGTTACAGGTATGTGGAGTGCACCGGCCACCAGGACAGCCAGTGTGGCACGAAGCCACAGCACAGCCAGCCCCCCGTGAAGCATCAGAAGTTGGCCAGTGCCCGGCGGGAGAGGAGGAAGACTCCAGCAACCAAAGCCGCTCCCAGGGGTCCCGTTGGGAGTGTGGAGTCAGCTGTTACACCTCCCAAGGTGGGGAAGGGCCACAAGAAACCCGGCAAGTCTGGGAAGAGCAGCACTGCGGAGAAGACCGCCATCATCCCCGCTTCCCAGGAGGCCACTGCCAGCCCCATCCCAGCTGCCCAGGAGGCCACCGCCAGCCCCAGCCCAGCTGCCCAGGAGGGCCCCGCCAGCCCCATCCCAGCTGCCCAGGAGGCCACCGCCAGCCCCATCCCAGCTGCCCAGGAGGGCCCGCCAGCCCCATCCCAGCTGCCCAGGAGGGCCCCGCCAGCCCCATCCCAGCTGCCCAGGAGGGCCCCGCCAGCCCCAGCCCCGCCAGCCCCAGCCCCACCAGCCCCAGCCCAGCTGCCCAGGAGGGCCCCGCCAGCCCCAGCCCAGCTGCCCAGGAAGCCACCGCCAGCACAAGCCCGGCTGGGCCATGAAGGATTGCCAGCACAAGCCCCGCTGAACAGGGCACCGCCAACTCAAGCACCGCTGAACAGGGCACCGCCAAATCAAGCACCGCTGAACAGGGCACCGCCAAATTAAGCACCGCTGAACAGGGCACCGCCAACTCAAGCCCCGCTGGGCCATGAAGGACCACCAGCACAAGCCCCGCTAGGCCATGAAGGACCGCCAGCACAAGCCCCGCTGAACAGGGCACCGCCAACTCAAGCACCGCTGAACAGGACACTGCCAACTCAAGCACCGCTGAACAGGGCACCGCCAAATCAAGCACCGCTGAACAGGGCACCGCCAACTC
Source organism: Pleurodeles waltl (assembly GCF_031143425.1). NCBI lineage: Eukaryota > Metazoa > Chordata > Amphibia > Caudata > Salamandridae > Pleurodeles > Pleurodeles waltl. The sequence goes on from NC_090448.1 coordinate 1,156,381,649, forward strand.
AAGCACTGCTGAACAGGGCACCCCCAACTCAAGCACCGCTGAACAGGACACCGCCAAATCAAGCACCGCTGAACAGGGCACCGCCAGCTCAAGCACCGCTGAACAGGGCACCGCCAACTCAAGCACCGCTGAACAGGGCACTGCCAAATCAAGCACCGCTGAACAGGGCACAGCCAACTTAAGACCCGCTGGCCATGAAGGACCGCCAGCATAAGCCCCGCTGGGCAATGAAGGACCGCCAGCACAAGCCCCGCTGAACAGGGCACCGCCAAATCAAGCACCACTGAACAGGGCACCGCCAACTCAAGCACTGCTGAACAGGGCACCGCCAACTCAAGAACACCTGAACAGGGCACCGCCAAATCAAGCACCGCTGAACAGGGCACCACCAACTCAAGCCCCGCTGGGCCATGAAGGACCACCAGCACAAGCCCCGCTGGGACATGAAGGACCGCCAGCACAAGCCCCGCTGAACAGGGCACCGCCAAATCAAGCACCGCTGAACAGGCACCGCCAACTCAAGCACCGCTGAACAGGACACCGCCAACTCAAGCACCGCTGAACAGGGCACCGCCAAATCAAGCACTGCTGAACAGGGCACCGCCAAATCAAGCACCGCTGAACAGGGCACCGCCAACTCAAGCACCGCTGAACAGGGCACCTCCAACTCAAGCACCGCTAGCCCATGAGCGGCAGGGGCACTGACGCAACTGGGTCCGTCACGGGGTGAGTGATGCACTCTGGGCACCAGTCCCCCTCAAGAACCAGTGGAGAGATCCATCCACTACCTCTGTCCTTCACAGGATGAAGCACTCTGGGCACCAGTTCCCCTCCAGAACCAGTGGAGACATCCATCCACTACCTCTGTCCTTCACAGGATGAAGCACTCTGGGCACCAGTCCCGCTCCAGAACCAGTGGAGACTGTTATCCACTTGAGAGACTGTGGCTTTGCACTCCCCAGGATTGAACAGTGGGCAAACCACCCACTGGAGAGACTTGAGAGACTGTGGCTTTGCACTCCCCAGGATTGAACAGTGGGAAACCCACCCACTGGAGAGACTTGAGAGACTGTGGCTTTGCACTCCCCAGGATTGAACAGTGGGCAAACCACCCACTGTAGAGACTTGAAAGACTGTGGCTTTGCACTCCCCAGGATTGAACAGTGGGCAACCCACCCACTGTAGAGACTTGAGAGACTGTGGCTTTGCACTCCCTGGAATTGAACAGTGGGCATTGAGCCCCCTCGTGCATCTGGCGTTGTGCACTCATCCGACTAAGGTGCCCCCCCTTCCCTTCCCTCTGAGGTGCCTGTTGTATTTCTATCTGATGCCCCTGCAGTGTTCTCTCTGTTTTGATCTGGTATCGAGTGTGGGCCTCACCCATGCATTTTGGGCGAAGTGGTCCACGGTCTATAAATGGTGCAATACCTGGACTTGTATTATTGGTGTATATATTTGTTTATAGTGTATATATATTTTGGAGTACTGTATTTTAATAGATTACAATGGTTACAATAATTTCCTTTTGTCTGCATTCTTCCGGGGGGGGGTTGGGGGGTGTAACTGTAATGTATCAACATGTATTAGTGTGTGTGTTGTAGTGGGTGAGGGTGGGGGTGGGGGTGTTGCGTGTGTGTGTCCCTGTTTTTTCCCTCCCCCCTCCCCTGTGTCGTAGGTTCAGTACTCACTGTGGTCTTCGCCGCCGGCGTTCGTGCTCCTGGTACAGAAGCAGGAAGACTATCGCAGGTATAATTTGGAGTTCCGGTTCCATGGTGTCCTTGTTCCTTGTGGAGTGTGATGAGGTGAGCGTTTTCCCTTCGAAATTCCTGTTTCTGCCATGTTTTTATCCACGGTGAATCCGCCACGGAAAAGGTGGCGGATTGGCCTGTCATAATAGTGTGGGCGGTACATTGTCTCCCGCCTGTCTGTTGGCGGTGACCGCCGCGCTGTTTGTTTGTACCGCCGTGGCGGTCTGAGTGTTAAAGTGGCTGTCTTTGTTGGCGGTTTCTGCCACGTCGTAATTGCTAAGTTTTTACCGCCGGCCTGTTGGCGGTCTTACCGCCGCTTTAACACCGTCCGCCAGGGTTGTAATGAGGGCCATAGTTTCCAAAACATCGATTGACACAAATAACGTATCAAAAATAATATCAAGTTAAGAATACCATGGGACAGAATATAGAACATAAGAATATTGTTATTTTAAGTAGTAATATTGTTGTTTTAATAAAATTGTATTTAATATTTTCTTTAATTTTTTGTTTTGTTTATTTATTTGTGTTATAATTCTTATTTGAATGTTACATGTGTCTATTTATGTTTTAGACCAGTTTATTTTTTATTAGGTTGGCATTATATTTAAAGTTTGTTTTGTTATTATATCTGAATTTATTCATTTCTTTGTGGATTAAACTTATTGGAGAGTGGGTTGGGAAGTTTTTTTTATATTTAATATATAAAATGTTTATTTATGTTATGGCTTTTAATTTGTTAATGTAATTATTGAAGTATTTTAATTTTAAATCATTTACTAGATAACACTTACACCTTATTTATGCTTAGTTTTATTTGAAATTAGGAGTTTATGCAAAACGAGGTCATGTTAATTTGTTAGACTAGGCCTTATGTGAAAACCTATGGATGTCGGTACCTTTCCTGCCTCTTTATACCTGTTTTCTATGAACTATGGAGGGGCTGGTGTTTTACGGAGCAAAGTCATTGTGATTCAAAACTTGAGTCAAATTTCAGAGAAAAATAGTTTTTTCGCACAAAAATCGATTGCAGCTGCCATTTGTGCCAGAAGCGCTGTCTAGCGCGCGCTGATGCATGTTGTAAATCCAGTCGGGGTACTTGGGGTGCGGAAGGGGTAGGGTGGTGCACAGCGGGGGGGAATAAACATTTATTTAGTTTTTAAAAAACACTTACCTTCACTTGCCGCCGCACTGGTCCACTCCTCCGTCGCAGGCTGCAGACACAGGCTCCCAGCCTGCCCTGCGGCCAATCCTGATGCCCAGCCAGGGTCCTCCCAGGCAGACTGGGAGCCTGTGCAGGCTCTCTCCAGCCCATCATCCGTGTTGCTTGGATGCCGAGAGCCTACTACGCATGTGTGTTTGGCTGGCCTGAGATGGCCGGCCAAACACACATGCGCTCAGAGGGTCACTGCTCGTCACCCCCAATGCCCCTCCCCTTTACAAGAAAACGATAATAAACTCAGTTTATTATTGTTTTACTGTAAAGGTTTTGCAGCTGCCGCCCTAACGGAGGAGCCGCCCCAAAATCTAGGCCATGGTTTTACAAGTATTTTTTGCTTGTCATTTTGTTATTTTCCAAATGTTGCAAACTTCGAGAAAACTGCAATGCCTTTTTAATAAAAAAAAATTCAAGAAGTTGCAGAATAAAAAACCTTGTGAACATGACACAGGAGGACTGAATTATAAGTGTGTGCTTTTAAAGCAACGGGATCCTCGCAGGGCTCACATTTAATGCCACATGTCCAAGTCTCAGGGACTCCAGTGGACTCTGGTATGTAAATCAGACGTGTCAGCGCGCGGATTACTTTACATCCCGCGTTGTACGTAATTATTTCACAGACAGGCTGCGCTCAGTTTAGATGGGCTCCTTCTGCACTTCTGCGTCCCAAAATCTGCAAGAGCTGCCAGGCAGACGGTGCAGTGGGTGGCGAGAGTGACGCTTGCAAGAAGATTTGCGAAGAAAATGTCCTTTGCATATTTCATCCGAAAATGTGTTTTTCAGCAACGAGGATTAAGCGTATTTTTACAGAGTTGGTCTAATCTGCTCGGCAGTTTCTTTCTTTTCCCTGACTCGCTCAGATACCCTCAGACAAATACTGGGGGAGGCAGCGGAAACCTAATCCAAAATGTAGAATCAGAAACCCAAAAGAGGATTGTACGGTTCAGAATTTGATACCTCTGGTCATATTACTCTAATGTGTCTAAGATTTGACTTACACACTCCCTGGTTCAATATATGCAATTATTATGTGTAAGCCTCTAATGCCAGCGTCAGCTTGGGTTTTTGATGCATAGCGGGGGTTAGGGAAGATTTCCAGGCTCAGGAAGTCACATGTTCTTTAATACTCTCTTGTGAGACTCAAACAACCCAAGTAACAATATTGAATCATTTTTTGAACCACACTAAAATGTTCCTGAGAGTCAACGGCCTGTGCCTTGTATTGGGTCCCAATGCCAGCATAAGGTGTGCACTGTGTGGTTCTAGAGAGTCCACCTCGGACCTAGCTGCACGTGAACTGCACTCGAGGCAGAAGCATGAAAGCGGGACTTGGGGCCCAATTTAGAACTCAGTGGACGGGTTACTCCATCACAACGGCGATTGAAGTTCCGTCCTCCGAAATCTAAATCCTCTAGGAAATAATGGAATTTACATTTCGTGGGCGGGATATCCGTCACCGATGGAACGGAGTAGCCCATCCGCCAAGTTCTAAATCAGGTCCTCGGTCTGCTCCATGCAATTGTAATGGATGCCTAGAAGACTTCACACATTCACAGAACCCAAACTTGTAGAAAGGACTATTTGACCTGCTGCAAATGAACCAACAATACTTTTGTTGTGAGAAAGCATGATGATGATGAGCAAAATACGTGTCAGCTATCTTTGCTTATAAAAGAAAATCCATAGAAGGAAATCTTTAGAAATGCAGTTCATACTACACTGTACCCACCTGTTTAACAAGGGATTCTAGTCAAGGATGCTGCTGAGTTTGTAGAGGTGCAGGGGGTTCCCAGTGGTGCCTGACCAAGAACTGAACGCTTCCCTACTGAGCTTTTGATTGTCAGTCAAGCGTTGCACCCAGGTAGGGCCCACAAAGTTCCATAAGCGTAAAACCATCATTCTTTGAGTGAATGGCTGAACGTGTGACATTAGAAACTGCACTTTATCAAACTCTCAGGTGCCTCTGGCCATCACCTCATCTGTAGAAAAAGAGAGACATTACCCAACAAGGAAGAGTTTTCCAGAAGCTGTGAAGGCTAGTTTTGCTCATCAGTTTGACTCGAAGATTGCTCTGAGAGTTCAACCCACAACTTTTTACTAACTCCCTGCCCCTCACAGGTTTAAGAAGATTGCTTGAAGAAGACCAAAGAGTCCTGCTAGAGCATCATAGGGCGACCTGTGAGCCTAGACAAGGCCAGCTTGGGTTACTGTGCCTTATGCAATAGGCACATACCATGTTTTATTTTTTGTACTTTGTCTAACCCTTGTGGTCTGTAAAGCGACGCTTGGGTGACTCTTCCATGGTCCCTAGTCTTCATAGTGCAAAGCACTCAACTTGACCCATTCGCCAATTTCTTGTCTTGAGTTAAGTATTTTTATTTCCAGCTTTGCAGACAGGGAATCATCAGCAAGAGGTGATCATCGCTCGTCTAATGATTGGGCTAAGGTATCGTGCACAGACGAGAGAGGCAGACAATAACTGATTACAGAATGAGCATCATTCGTGCCAATGGATTTCATCTGTTTTTATGCACCAGTTCATTTTATGAAATATGTCTCCAGCTCTTCAGGCTCAAAGGACAACAAATGAGTTGCTGGGCACATCAAATGTTTAATCCTGCGCTTTAGAGACATAGGTTTCAGGGTCGAGCATCAATTCTTTAATCTACTGAAATAACTGAGACTTCTCACCTCTCTCTTGATGCAAGTTACATAATTCACTCAACCCACTATATCTTTGTTCAAGGAAGATGTACTCTTTGGTCCATGCATCAAGGTGTCAATAGAACATTTCTCTATCCTCAGTGAACCAATCTCAACAAATCCAGGCCTTCCATGTGCTGCACAGAAGATGGAGACAAGACCCAACCGCAGCAAGAGAAAATCCCCCTTACCAGAACCGTGGGTTGACTTTCCACCAACATAGGGATGGAGTTTGGAGGAAATTCCACTGGAGTATTCAACCTGGATTGAACACTCCTTCACAAGTCCGAAAGAAAATGTTCGATTGCTCTAGAGGAGGCCCCTAGTTTCCTGCTCAGTCAGTGTAATGGTTACCCCTAAGGGTCAACCCATGCCCTCTCACCCCACCCGCTCCCTCTGTATGTCTGGTACACTATGCCAAGGAGCAATACCTTGGAACTAGTAACCACCCCTGAGGAGAAAGAGTCAGTGCAAAGACAGCAAGAGCGTGGACTGATCACACTCCGTCTGAATGAAAACAGGGCTATGGCCTTCCAGAAACATCTAGCACCCACATCTTCACCATCACTAATGACGGACTCCCAATGTGACCACGGTTTGCACCAGAGGTACATCTTCTGATAGCAGTGAGTTTCAACACTGTGTAAGTCACAGAATGCACATTAAAGGCATGCTCACATTATTGTTCAACTAGCGTTGGGTGGCATTGGTTTTCTTTGGATGTGAGTTTTATGTTTGATTGGACCTTCTTAGCTCTAGAAGCCATGTTTGTAAAAGACAGTGCACGTAGTTCAGGGGATCCTTAACCATTTTTAGTCCTTGGATGAGAAGCATCACTAGAGAGCCGTGCAAGACTCATGCAGAGCCCGCACCATCATAAGTCTGACAGGGGGGCGCAGTTTGCACCACGAACTGGCTGAAGCCGTTTGTCTGGTCCCCTCTTCAGCCTACCAACTGTGGTGCCAGACCTTCAGAAGCTTCTTGGGGTCAATCCAAAGGTGTCTGGGCAAATGGTGACTGGCAGCGGAGCCACAGAAGAGGCAGGACCAAAGATGGTTGATGCGTAGGAGCACACGCTCTTGCCTCAAGCTGCCACGCTCTTACCTCAAGCTGCCTTCTTCCCACCTGTTTTACCCACCACATACATTCCTGGGAGATTGCTCACATCCTCTTCAGCTAATTTGCTCCAGGTTCCCAAGACTAGGAAATCTTTTTGGGGAGGCTGTTCATTCTCTCATTTGGCCCTCAAACTCCGGAACACCCTCCCACTTGGACTGTGCCAGCTGACAAATTAATGTTCCTTTTGTAAGGCTTTTGAAAACCTTGCTTTTTAGTAATTAGTTTCCCCCTCAGTAGCATTCTGGCTATTATGATGACTGTTCTAGCAATGGGGAGGCCTACAAGAATCATAGAATGGAATAGAATCTGTTTCTCACTCACCTCAGCTTTTTTGTTTTAATTTGATGTTAACTTCCCGCAGCGGATGCACACAGTGTAGAATTCTGTAGCTGTGTCTATGGCTGTGGCAAAAAAGAGAAACAGGTGGAAATTAGTGGACTGAAGCCACCTTCTACCTGCTGGACCTGCTACAGGCCCGAACCGGTCCCTAGATCCATGGTTATAGATGGACGCTGGGCAGCCGGTGAGGTTACCCGATAGGTCTTCAGCTGCCAGTGATGCCCATGACACTCACTCGTGGTCTGGAGCGGCTGTGGGTGGCCTTGATGGTGGCTGTCCACCCCCTTGGTTTCTGTGTTTGCTTTTCTGAAGATTATCATAATGATTGGTCTAAAAACGGTGTGCCTTCTACACAAAGCAATGTATGTTCTGATGCCTTCCAGTTTGTGTGCATCTTTATGGCGGTGATGGTCTATTCAGCCGCTGTGGCCAAGCGCCTATGATGTGCCAACTGGACAGAACACATGTCAGATCAGGTGAGTTTGACCGGTGCTGGGAAATACAGACTGAAGTGGGGCAATTTGAACCCAGTGGCAAATAATTTTTCAGCGCTATTTGCCCTGACAATGAGGGTAAAACTTAAAGTCTGCATTGACTCATAAATGCAAAAGCAACATTTTGTGCCTACTACTCCCATTTTAAGACAGTTGCACAATTTCTTAGCACTGGTACAAAATTGCCAGGCACAGGTGCGTTTCACAGGAGGGGCCCGTGTTTCTCTTTGCTAGGGGTGCTCTTTGAGTGCAGGGGTCAGCCCGGGACAGGCCTTGTTGAAAGAGCACCCTGGTGAATTGTAACAGAGACGGCAGCTCCAAGGATAACACCGGGACCCGCCTTACTCAGCCAGCACTTTACCCCCGCCTCCATTCACTAATTGAGCAACGTGTTATCACCCGGGTTTGTTTTGGTTTCAGTGGAAGGTTCGTATTTAAAGCTAAGAGGTTTGGGCTGACGAGTTATTGACAGACACACATCACCGGGGGGTGGGGTTGTGGACGGGAGGAGAGGCTTAGTCTGCTGATCCATGAACAGAAATATGTCTTTTATTGGTTTGGTAAATCCCATTTCCATTAGATAGCACTTCCTGCCCTGGCGTCCATAAAGAGGTCAAGGTGCACAGTACGGCAAGCGCAGAGGAACAAAAGAGGATTACGCGCAAAATAATATTAGCATCATGATCAGTGCTCAGACAGGAAGAGGGGCTGCTCAAAACGGCATCTGATTTTTCTACTTTCTCCCCTTTCAGCCTCAGCAGTGCTTTAAATGGGCCGGTACTGTCCGGTACGGATTAACGGCACTTTTTTATTTCAAGAGGGAGAGTACCTGCACTTCTCAAGAAAAACATAGGGGATGATTTAAGAAACCCATAGTGCCTCCTTGCGCCACATTAGCATGATTATTTTTTACGCTAATGTGGCCCAACGAGGCCAAAATCGCCACGTGAAATTTACAAAGTGGCGTAATGCATTCATTGCACCACTTTGTAACCCTTTGCGCTACATTATTCATTTGCCAGGCATAATGTATGCAAAGGGGGCATTCCCCTGTTGGGGGGGGGGGGGGTGAAAAAATAGAGCAAAGAAATCTAAGCGATTTCTTTGTGCAATTTTTACCGGCACTTTTAACGTCTGCTTAGAGGAGGCCTTAAAAGGACGCACACCATTGATTATTACAGTGTGCTCAATGGGCTTTGCAGGGTTAGCGTCAACATTTTTGACACTAGTCCTGCAAATCTCAGAACTAGCTTAAAAAATGTTGATGCTAGTTTCCCTAACTACCGCGATAGTGTGCCGTATCTTAAATACGGCACACAAATGGTGGCATTAAGGGGGCGCAAGAAAAGTGGCACTGCACTGGGTGAACCAGCACTTTCCTTAAATCAGGCCCATAATACTTTTATGCGGAGAGTATCGGCACTTTCAGAAATAAGCGGGTACTCTGGTACAGAGTTTCTACACTTCTGTTTTTCCATGTCAAGCACTCCTCTCAGGTATCTTTCAGGTGTGTGAACCTGTGGATGCAGAGCTGTCATTTCACCTTCCAATTAGCTGATTAACCATTCGTAAGATTTCGAGCTTTGCTCTATGAATCCCATCAAAGTTAGGTTTATGGCATCTTTTGGTGTTGTGTCATACTTACCTGAGGATAGAAACGTGGTTTACAGCTTTATTTATTTTCAAGGCATGACTTCCAAAAGCAAAAGTGCACCATATGTGATCTTTCGCTGCGCCCACCCAAACTGAGTCTGCTTCAATGCGCTGTCTTACTTTCACTGTCTCAGCGTACAATAATTTTAGGGCAAATGTTTAACTTTTAGGGTTAAGAAAAATCGTTTTCATCAGATCAGTGGTCCAGTGTTTGTCCCTTGAGCCAGGAGTGACCTCAGTAGAAAAAATGAATGCCAACAATTCCACCAGGGCCACGCCTGGACCCATGGAATAGTTGTTTCTGACATCCATTGAGCTCTGTTACAACATGAGTGGACGCATCATATGCTGCTCTGTGAGTAGGCGCTGATAAAAAATTATGGTGAACCACCCATCCTAAACTATAAGGGAGAAACTTTTTAAGGCATGGGCACAATGGGCTCTGGCCCAGGGACCCCAGACTTTCAGGGGACCCTTGGTAGAGCCAGCTCTGTTCTGAGGAGAGTTTTACCCTGATGACCTTGAATAATTCATAAACAGATTGTTTTAAATACAATTTTCCTTTAATTTAATTTTAATGTGGGTGATGTGTGAGAGTCTTTTACAGATATTGTGCAAAGAAATGTGTTTGTTCCCTGCAACACTCATGAAAAGTGTTTCTTTTAGATCAAAACAGGACCTCACATATGAGAAATGGGAGCACATCACAGAGATTATTTGCAGTAATAATGTTACAATATTGAAAACACATCCCTATCCCTGAATAGTAGATGTAAACATATTTAGAGTATGAATGAGCGTGCCTGTGCACTGTCAGTGACCTGGCCAAGGAGGGCACGAAAGAGCTGAAATTGGATCGTAAACTCAAGCTATTCTGAATAGGGGCGCCTAAAATACGTTTGACCCAGGGACCCCGAGATCCTTAAGATGTCCCTGGTGGAAGGGCCATCCAACATCATTTTTTTTGTTAAACTGTTTTTATTGCCATTTTTTTTATAAGACAATGGGATATGCAAGTCAGATTACAAATGGCATCAAGTAATACACCAGAAGTTTCAGCTCCCCCCTTTTCCATCTCTGATCATATCATATCTCAACAATTAGGAGAGCAGCAAGCAACATAAATCTCAAAATCCCACCTGGAAGAGGTGCAGAAGCTCACTGAATTATGATACCTTGTACCAAAAGAAAAACATTACAAACAACCAAACTATGGGGGTGATTCTTACCTTGGCGGGCGGCGGAGGCCGCCCGCCAAAGTACCCCCGCCAGAACACCGCACCGCGGTCGTCAGACCGCTGCGGTGATTCTGGGTTTTCCACTGGGCTGGCGGGCGACCGCCAAAAGGCCGCCCGCCAGCCCAGTGGAAAACAACCTTCCCACGAGGACGCCGGCTCTGAATGGAGCCGGCGGAGTGGGAAGGTGCGACGGGTGCAGTTGCACCCATCGCGAATTTCACTGTCTGCAATGCAGACAGTGAAATTCAAAGTGGGGCCCTCTTACGGGGGCCCCTGCAGTGCCCATGCCATTGGCATGGGCACTGCAGGGGCCCCCAGGGGCCCCATGACACCCCATACCGCCATCCTGTTCCTGGCGGCATGGCGGTATGGGGTGTCAGAATCCCCATGGCGGCGCAGCGAGCTGCGCCGCCATGGAGGATTCTTTTGGGCAGCGGAAAACCGGCAGGAGACCGCCGGTTTTCCACCTCTGACCGCGGCCAAACCGCTGCGGTCAGAATGCCCTGCGGGGCACCGCCAGCCTGTTGGCGGTGCTCCCGCCAACCCTGGCGGTCCATGACCGCCGGGGTCAGAATGACCCCCTATGAGTCCTAACCTTGTCAGCACGGTTTACAGGTCTGAGAATATAGCAGTCATGAAGACATCACATCCACCCTCGTTGCCACATACGTAGTAACACCCAACTTCCCTCCCATTGTCCTGGTTGCTACACATGGAAAAGGTGCAGAGCCCGAAGACGAAAGGCTACAGGCTGTAAGCGGTAAGCCCTTTGAGAGGAATTTCACCAGTGGATCCCAAATGTAGTCAAAGCTTCTTCTGGAGTCATCCATTTTATCTGTTAATCATTCCATAGCAAGGCCACGCCATAGTCTAGTACACCACAATGTTATTGGAGGTGGATCTGGTTCAAATTTTGTGTTGGTCGGGACCAAACTGGATTCCTTGAAAATTCAGATCTGCCCTTATCCGGGCCGCCAGAGGTTTCACACTAAGTGCCAGGTAGGGGAGAGCTTATGGGCCTGTTCAGCTACCTTCTGTTCACTTTCTAGAACCTGTCTCTCTTTGGATTTCAACTGGTAAAGCAAAGATGCTAATGAGATGCATGTGCCCCTGAGGACAGCTTTAAACGCGTCCCAATTAGTGGGAAGGGAAGTGTCCCCTGCTTTATTATTCTGTAAAAATTCTCTGACAGCTCTCCGCAATTTGTCTCAATATACTGCAGGTCACAGGTTCTCAAACCTACCTGTGGTAATCATAGTAGAGAAGGGTGTTCATCTGCGTCCACCCCCCACAAGACCACTTTTGAAGGTTCTGTCAGCGTCAAAAGTGGGGACCTCCATCATTGCTTGCCGGTGGGGGTGGTAGGGAGCACGCTGAAAGCGTTCGTCCTGTGGGTGCCCCTGTGTCCAATCATAAGTCCCTGGGCTCCCCCCAAAAGGGGGTCCCCCCCGGGACCATTGAGAGCGCCCATGTGGCCTCCATCCAAGATCTCCCCTGCCCCTAGCTGAACTTGCAGCTGACACATGCCATGTGAAGGGTTTTACGTCCTGGGGGTCTGCCTCCCCCTCCTCGGTTGCCTCCATTGATCCGTAGAAGTGGAAGTGGAAGGGACCTCCCGAAGCTGCGATTCTCCTGGTGTAGTGAGTCTGACTCCTGCACTCTTCTCCTGTAGCCCCAGTGAGGCCACCGCCTCCCCGAAATTCTTGAAGTGGTATGACTTGTTGTTGATCTCAAAAGCCAAGCCGAAGGGGAATGTCCATCTGTACCTAACATTTTTCGGTCTCAGCACATCCGTAACTGGACGGAACTGCTGCCGGCAGAGTAGGGTTGCTGGAGCTATGTCCTGGAATAATGTGCACTGTGTCCCCTGAAATTACACAAAGTCTTGCCGCCTCGCCAGTTGGAGGATGCGCTCCTTGACTTTGAACGAGCTCAGTTTCACCAGGATGTCTCTGGGCCTCTTTCCCTCGTTGGCGGAGCGACTCTCCACCCTATGGACCCTTTCCACCTGCACTGCCGGATGCTCATCGCCCAAGAGGGTGGAGAAGAGACCCACCACAAAAGCCTCCGGATCCACACCCTCACTGCCCTCCTCCAGCCCCTCACTCTGATATTGTCTCTATGGGAGTGGTTTTCCAGGTCTTTGCATTTGAGTATGGAGAGTTGGAGTTGCGCCTTGAAGTGTGTGATCTCTCTCTCCATAGGATTTACTTGTTGTTTCATCTCTTGGACCAGCGCTTCTAGATCTAACATATGGGTTCCCACTGAGTCCACATCAGCCTTAAGAGAGGCCAGTCGACTATTAATGTCCGATTGGAATGCATCGAATGTAGCCTTAAAGTCAGCCGTGAGTTCTTCTCACAATTCCGCCTTGAAGGTGCGGAGGGACGACAGGAGGTCCTCCTTCGTTAATGCCATGTCCTCTGTCTGCAGCGAGGGAGGCCCAAGCGTTCTGGCAGGTGCAAAGTAATTGGAGACCCTGTTGGTTTGTAGCCTCCGTCGAGGCAAAGGCGCCCCCCAAGGTCCAATTGCGCTCCTGCTCCTATTGTTGCCTTCTTCACCACTCCCTTCGCTGGACCCCTGTTGCTCCTTACCGGGGTGTGCCTCCCAGCACCAAAATCGCCATCCAATTTGGTATAGGGGAGAGGGTGGTACGTCATACCACCCTTCGATCATGTTCCCCCGCAGGGCCTCTCCCGCATGCTCCTCGTGTTCTATCTTTGGGCGCCGTGTTGAGGTCAGGCAGAGATGTCAAGCAAGTTCCATCACCAGGCATCCAGAGGCCCACTGCCGCCCCGCCACTCCTTTCTATGGGTCTGCGTTCTGACTTCCCAGCAGTTCCCAGCTCTCTCCCCCCGCCGGGACCGCCCCGGCCTCCCATGTCGCTCCGGTCGTGGCCGTGTCTCATCCGCTCTGAGTGGCCGCCCACAATGGGGGCTGCTGCGTCGCTGGCCTGGGGCACCCCTCTTCCTTTCCGGGCCATCGTGGGAACGCAGGCCCGCTCTCCGGCCCTCTGCCGCTTGGTGCCACCTGTGTCGGTGAGAGCACCGGCCAGGCCCCCCCACCACCGCTCACCTCACCCTTAGGGCTCCAGACTACATCCCCGGGGCATGACTGGCGAAAGGCCCCCACCAAGACATCGCTTTTACTTGTCTGTGGGGGGTTTTATGCAGAGCCTCCGGGAATCACAACCGGACAGCCATATTGGTTGGCCCCACCTCCGCCATCATTTTTTAAATCTAGATTTTGACAGCATGACTCTCAATAATACCGGCTACTTACAATCAACATAGAATGAACTTGGGGTCTCTCCCTTTCATCCATTGCCTCCTTTCTACCAGAACCTTTCAGCCACAGGCTTAAATCTTTGTCAGTCACCTCCTGGCTTAGCTACTGGTATATACGCCTCTCATTTAATGCTATTGGCTGACTGGGCGTATCCTTCCACCTCATCACCAGTGTTTGCATTAACCTGCTTGAGGGACTACTTTACATGTAAGGCAGACAATAAAGTCTGCCTTTCATTTCTTGTCTGGCTCTAAAGTGATTGTTTCGATATTGATTTGATGTTTTTTAAATAGCGTACTTTCCTAGGGCTAGGGTGTCCTTGGCTGGGAAAAAAGCCTTAAACTAATATCCTTATTTAGAGTTTGGCAGATGCGTTCTAATGTCAACTCATGACAGATATCCCTTCCGCTGTATTGCAAGAGCCATAGGCTATGATGAACTTCTAATATGGCTGACAGGGCATCTGCTACGTTTGTGATGGAGCATCCCATCCAACAAACTCTAAATAGGCCCTGAGTCAATGTTTAGAATTTGGACTCTTCCATGGCTAATTTGCAATCACCTGTGAATACAAATAATCAGTTTCACCTTCATGCTTGGACAGTACCGAACTCCAGCCCTCTACCCATACTCTGTCATGATAAAATGACGTGGAAGCCAACTGGCCTGTAGGGAAATGGGGTGGTTACCCGAAAGATTAGTGCCTCTGAAAGGCCGGCAGGATTGAGAGAAATCCTGATAATTTTCAGGCTGTTACCTGGAGTACAGAAAGGCTGCATTTCCATGCATCTTAGAATATGAGGACCATACCGTTGGCCTGGTGCCAGCTGAACAAACATAGTGTTATTTTTACTAAAAGCACTGCCTGCAGGAAATTTAGCACTAAACAGTTCTGTACGGCTGGTTGGACCTGATGCAGTGGAACTGCTGTTAATCGAGAGACCGAAACCCATTCTTTCTGTCCATTTATCAACTGGAAACAAGGCTGCGACTGCGTCTTTCGCACAGGTAAGCCAAGCTGGCTCGCTGACTTCATTATCCCCACATCAGCAGGGTGCTAATTTAAGTGGAGGTGCCATGCATGATAAAGCCAGTTAATTTAATGAAATCATGAGTTTCAGGTTTAAAGTCTCATATACAACCATAATGGATAGTAATTGGTGTAAAATATAAACCAGGACCCAGCATATTTACACCACTTAATAGTATTGTTCAACTGAAATAGAGCACTTAAGAGCTCCCTGTTCAGCCTCCTGCGTGCCTGTCGAGCTCAGCTCGCCTCCATGTTTTCTCATGTATGCATGCGTGCAACACGATTAGCCCTTCTGTTAGTCTATCCACATGCACATGCTTGCAACGCGATTAACCCTTCTGTTAGTCTATCCATGTGCACATACTTGCAACACGATTAACCCTTATGTTAATCTATCCACATGCACATGCTTGCAACGCGATTAACCCTTCTGTTAGTCTATCCATGTGCACATACTTGCAACACGATTAACCCTTATGTTAATCTATCCACATGCACATGCATGCAGCATGATTAGCTCTTACATTAGTCTATCCGTATTCACTTGCTTGCAACACTATTAACCCTTATGTTAATCTATCTACATGCACATGCGTGCAACACAATTAGCTCTTACGTTAGCCCATCCACATGCACATGCTTGCAACACGATTAGCCTTTATTTTAATCTATCCACATATACATGCTTGCAACACAATTAGCCATTATGTTAGTTGACCCACATACACATGCCTGCAACACAATTAGCCCTTACGTTAGTCTATCCATATACACATGCTTCGAAGACGATTAGCCATTATGTTAATCTATCCACATAGACATGCTAGCAACATGATTAGCTCTTACGGTAGTCTCTCCACATACACATGCTTGCAACACGATTAACCCTTATGTTAATCTATCCACATAGACATGCTAGCAACATGATTAGCTCTTACGGTAGTCTATCCACATGCACATGCTTGCAACACGAATAGCTCTTACGTTAGTCTATCCACATGCACATGCTTGCAACAGGATTAGCCCTTGTTAGTCTATCCACATGCACATGCTTGCAACACGATTAACCCTCATGTTAGTCTATCCACATGCACATGCCCGCAACACGATTAGCCCTTAGGTTAATCTATCCACATGCACATGCGTGCAACACGATTAACCCTTACATTAATCTATCCACATGCACATGCGTGCAACACGATTAGCCCTTACGTTAGTCTATCCACATGCGTGCAACACAATTAACTCTTATGTTAGTCTATCCACATGCACATGCTTGCGACTCAGTTAGCCCTTAAGCTAGCTTACTCCTGTATGCATGTTTGCAGTTGGATTAGCCCTTACGTTAATATGTCTGTGCATTCATTCTTTTAACTCGACCAGCCCTTACTTTACTTTATTCTTTTACACATGTTTGCAACTCAATTAGCCCTTAGGTTAGTTTATCGGTCTACGCATATCTGCAACTCAGCCCATAGTTTAATGTATTTATGCACCTACACAACCTTCCAACCCCAGTAGCCCTTACATCAGTCTATCCACATATGAATTATTGTGGCTACATTAGCCCTCATGTCAGTTTATCTGTGTACATACATGTGTACGCATGCATGCACCTGATGTGTGTCTGTCCCTATATACACACATCCAACTCCGTTTGTTCTTATGTTAGTTCACCCATGCATGCATGCTTGCAACTGAGTCAGCCTTTACGTTAATGTATTGGATAAGAATGCATGCAACTCAATTAGCTCCTACGTAAGTCTATCTGCAACGTGGTTGGCTCTTGTGCTAGCTTACCTGCATATGCATAATTGCAACTTGATTAGACTGTACATTAGTGTACCTATGTACGCATACTTACAACTTGTTTATTCCTTTATGAAGAATTCACCAATCCAATTAAAAACATAAAAAAAAAAAAAATCACATAATTGGACTAAGGAGTAGCTTCTCCCATTGTTCATTGTGGATTCGCATATCTAGCTGAGGATTCATGAATCCCCTGTGCTCTGATTGGCTGGACATCAAGCAAACACTTTGCTCTGGCTGCTGTTACTCAACACAATCCACTGAGCACTGTATTAGGAAAAATCAAATCAAAAAGCGCCCAAGGGAGAGGGTGAACCTAGTCTGATCGCTAGGTCCACTGTGGGTTCCCTATGGGGCCCCTGGCATTAAAACTAATATAAAAAGGTTTCTTACTGGGGGATTCCAGTACTGATACCAATAAACAACAGCACCTAAAAGCACAAAGTAATTACACAATAAAACAATACATGAAGCTACATTCATAGTAATCTCTTGCATAATGTTAATGGTAATCGTTAAGGTTATCTACAACATTGTAATTGTTTACAACATTGTAATTGTATCTGTCACCTCAAGGTTATGGTCAGGAGCACTGAATTTGTTGCATGAGTTATATTTCCCATGACTGGAGTTTGAGTTATTAATTGCAGATGTTTGTGTTTTTCAGTTGTAATGTGTAACTGTACATGCATTTTAACTGCATTTTTTTCCAGTGAATTTCGGAGGTTTTTAAACCAGGGCTGCTGGAATTATGCAGCATGGACGGGCCAATTTATGCGGCAGGGTTGAGTAAATTATGTGACAAGAAAAGGGAAATTATGTGGTGCAATGTGTCACATTTCATGATAGTATAACTTCATCATTTTGTCATTTTTACACTTGTTAACACTGTCTGGGTTTGCAACTCATCAGTACCAGTTTAATACCCAAAAAGAGCATTAGGCAACAGAAAGGCTGCCTGTTAACCTTTGCAAAGGGCCTTCCACTGATTTGCAACATGTGTTGCTGCGTTTTTAGTAAGCTTTTAAAAGTTAGTGCTAGAAACAAACTTTATGTTACCATCTGCAGATCATAGAGCAGATGATAGATTATGTGGTGAAAGTGGCACATCTATAACTGTGCAAAAAAACACAGCGGATGCCTAATTGCATGCAATCTATGAGGCAGTAAGCAGTGTTTTCCTCATGCCAGTTTTGCTGTACTGTAGTAATAAACTGGAATTTTAACTTTTCTATATATTAGCACGTGTCAATTTGTGTTTATTAGTAAAATAGTTCTAAATAACATCTCTTATTGGACAAAAATTATTTTCTGTGCCAAGGCGTGTATGGTTAGTTATAGTTAGGACCACGTTTCCATAGGAAAAGCTTTTTATGGTTTGCTAATAACTTTGGCACTGATTGACAGATTTTCACTAATCTTTCCAGAAAAAAAAACATTCACTTCAGTTCCTTTCTTGAAAGCTTTGGGGTGATGTGGCAAGTGGGGTCTGAGAAAAATCAGGGCCTTAATCTCTTCCCAAAGTTTTAATATGGATAGATTGTTGTTGAAGAACCAACTTCTATCCAATTACTGATTTTCTCTTCCACTCAAAACTGTCACTGATGCTCTTTTTTTTTTACATTTAACCATGGTGGTTATTTTGATCTCATCCTCCTCTCATCTATACTTGTTCCTCTCTTTCACCTGTTTCATCTTCTTATCTCCTTGGCATTTCAACGTCTTATAATTCTTCCTTTTTTCACAATTCATGCTTGCTTTCCTTTCGTTGAGCTCTTTTGTTTCTAAATATGCGTTATTTCATTGTGAAATTAGGGCCAGATGCACTAAACTCTGGTCATAAAATACTGGTCACAATTGGCAACCAGTATTTTTGCAACCAGAGTGCTATTTTACGAACTGACATATGTATTAGTAGGTTGGTTCCCAAATTACCTATTCCTAGTGGGTCGCAATTGACCTACCTCATGAATATTAATGAGGTAGATCACAATTTGTGACCCACCAGGAATTGCAGCAATCACAGGGATAGTGCCCTGCTGGGGTCAGCAGACAACCATGTCTGTGACTACTTTTAAATAGAGGCATTTATTTTTAATGCAACCCATTTTCTTTAAAGGAAAATGAGATGCATTTAAATAAAAATTAAAAGTTTAACTCACTCTTTTTTTAAAGTAGACAGCGGTTCGATGAACCACTACCTACTTTTAAAACATGTTTTTTTGCATTCTCTAAGAGGAAGGGGTCCCTCGGAGGCCTCTTCTCGTTTGCAGGTGTATTACCACTACAGTTCTGTAGTCAGTAAAGTATTATTGTTTTGCGGCTAGATTGTAGTCACAAAACATTAATACTTTTCATTATGATTCGATATTTGGAAGGGACGCCATATCCTACCTATTGCAAATACTAAATTGGAATTGGGTAGCAAACCCAAATTGCGATTCAGTACCAAGTTAAAGAATCTCAATTTGGTCTTTGTACATAAGAAAAAGCATTTTTACAATTGACACTCGGCCGAATCTGTGAATCAGGCCTTTTGTGACTGCGAAAAATGCTTTATACACATGACCCTTAGCAGCGGTCATAGTGCATTAAAAAATAGAATGGGAACTGTGATGCTGCATGAAATGGGGGCAGGGTCAGTGGGGGCGGGGACAGAGATGTGGCTAAAAAATATCTATGTTTTTTTGGTCTTTCATCGTCAGGTAGCTGCAAATAAAATAACATGCAGCTTAAAGGAAAAAAAAATGTAACTCATTGGAAAATGCACTATAGTACATTATGAAACCTCTTTTATTTAATACACTGCAGAGGTCTGTGTGCAACCAGAGAACCACAGAATTAAGTCTTGGTTGGTGCAGTGGAGAAAAGTGATGTGTCTTTTTAGCACTACAAGGTCACAGCCTGTGACAGAAAGCACTTTGAATATGTAAATCATTATTTTAAGCTTGCATTAAACACAGTATAAGATAGACTGCTACAAAATGCATAAAATGTGAAAGATAAAATCGTGCTTCCAAATATATATTTTAGTACTACCCAGAGTGTACGTAATTCAATTATCTTTACATTACTCTCCCTTCAACATCTACAGGTGTAGTAAGCATGATATAACTGCATTTACAATTAAAAGCACACACTTCACAACCCAGTTGTTAACTCTTTGCACTACCATTCAAAAAGAATAAATCTTTGTCATCCCAAAGTTTTGAGTGATTAGGTCACTTAAAGCCAGTACCGGGTCCAAAGCATCCTTTACATTTGCAGAGTAACTTTTTGCGCGCATTTGCATGACTTTTAGACACGCAGGCACCCTGGCAGGAAGGCTTGTTTAGCTGTCTGCCCAGAATTGGTACAGGAGACTCACTGAATGACATTTCAGATGAGGCATTTAAACTGTAAAAATAAAAGTACCGTGACGGTTGTGTTTTTACAATAAGTAGGGGAATGGTGTTTCATAAATCGTAAGTGTATGGGCACGTCATGCCCCTTCGATCCTACCCACTTCGACCACTAGCCCTCAGTAATTTGTCTCAAAGTAGTCATGCACATACTCCATCAAAGTCTCATTTTTTGGTTTAGTCTCGAGGCACTCTTAGCTATTTTGAAAGCCTAATGTAATAAAAAAATCATAAATGTAATGCAGATATAGATACATATATGTTTTTTGGCTAACCGCAGTTCAACCATTGGTGCATTCAACTATTAGTTACATTATGCTCCTGTCAACCACATCACAGAGCATGGGGCTATTGGTCAGCCCACATGATCAGCCCACTTCAGCCATTGGTTCTCTTGCAATACAAATGATGGCATTTTGCATGATCACATGTTCACATCTGCCTCAGATGGAATGCCAGTGATGATGGGCAAATAATTTACTTTGCCAATGCTTTTTGTTCCAATCCTTATATTTATTTTATATCATCCTGGTGTGTTTATACTATGTCACACAGTAATTCAAAGGCAATAGTACCTTTCCTTTGAATCAACATGAATCATATTTTCCTGTGATCTGCATTAACTAAAAAGCTTTTCTATACCTGTCCTAAGTGCACCTGCGTAAGGCAAGCCCATGGCAGCCACAGTTAAGGGCAGCATGATTGAGTAAAAGTTAAAATAATGTAAGCATCTCACCAGCTTGCCAAGGCCAAATGTATTGGCTTTGCCATTGCTTGCTTAGACATTAGGGATCAGACTTGCTCCAGACCTTGTCAAATAGCACTTAGTTGCAATTTTGCAAGCAGGAGCATGTAAAGGTCAGTTCAGGAGCCAAAGAAGATGAACGATCTGGCAAGTGCCAAGCAGTCTACTGGGCGAACAATTGCTACAGAAAGGTACCCACGTACCCATCTAGGTGCAGCAGCTGAAGGCTTGTGCATGTGACAATAGTGGCAATCAGAAACTTTTCCTTCAGTAGAGGCTAATTAATTAACTCTGCCTCCAGGCCCTGGTACCTCCTTTGTTAATTAGCAGCTTGCACGGTGGCCAGGAGTGGTGACAGCAGCGTGCAGCAGGAGTCGCCGGCACGCTGGTCGCTCCACAGGAAGCGCGCGATCATTAGCGGGAGCTATGGCAGCCATTAGGGCTCCTTTCCAACATCCTTTCATGAACTGCTCGCGACAGGCTCTCTGCTACTTTTCACAAGCTATCCTCCGTAAAATGAGAAGGAAAACTCTTGCCTTTCCAATAGTTTGTTCCTACTAAATTTGTGTACTGAGTGTTTTCAACCATATCTCTCCTGAGCAATGCAAAAAATACATTGCATTGCTTTGCATACAGTGCCCCAGGGTCTGAGCAATTCTGTAAAGCAACTGAGTAATATTGCCCTAGCATTGGTCTCTAAATATCCTTTTTATGATGGAAAGGGAAATGAATCACCCCCAAACTTCGAGGTGGCAGTAGGGGTGTATAGAAAGGGGTTTCTCCATAGGGATGTGGATTCCTTGAGTAGTTTGTCAAATTCAAAAAAATGAAAATCTATACTTGTGAATGTAAATATACGAGTGTCATTGCCTACTTTTTTGTGAATTGGTCTGTAATGGTTGCATTGCCCACAAATGCATACTTCAAACAAAGCAACAGCGTATGTTGTCAGCCATAGCGTTCCTGCAAACCTCACGCTTGAATTCCTTGTATATAAAGGTGGTGTGCCCCAGAACCATTTGCTTTGCAAGGATGTAATTACCTACATTCCTGCAGCAACTGAGCAATTTTGCACCAGCGGATGTTCTGCCTCACTGGTTTAAAATTTAGCTCTCAGTTGGTGAAACATGTTTTTTGTGCATGCACACTGGTAACAATTCATAGACACATGACATAGGCACAACTGCACATAATTCACGATTGTGCTTTCGAAAAAGCTTGACAAATATCTAAAAAAAAAGAAATCTTTTCAGTGAGGATATGTTTTCCTCATGGAGAAACCCCTTACCTAACACCTCCTCTCACTCTGGAAGGGGATTTAGGGCCTGATTACGAGTGTGGCAGTCCTCAGGGCCAACACACTCAGGGTGGCTGTCAGACCGCTGTGGGTGTGGCAGTCTGACCGCCACATTACGAGGTTGGCGGGCAGCCCTGCCAACCTACTGCCATCTCCGCCAATGGTGGCGGAGGTCACAGTCAGTCAGGGCGGCGCTGAAGTTAGCACCACCCTGCTGATTACGACTTGGTTCTCCACCAGCCTTTTCATGGCGGTTTCACCGCCTTGAAAAGGCTGGCGGATAACAAATGCAGGGGGCCTTCGGGGGCCCCTGCATTGGTCATGCACTTTGCATGGGCAGTTCAGGGGTCCCACTGCCCAGCACCTTCGCAATGCTCACTGTTTGCTGTGCAGAAAGTGAGCATTGTGAGGGTGCTGATGCACCCGGCGGGTGGCAGCATTGCTGCCGGCTAGATTACGAGCCGGCAACACTGCTGCTGCCACTTTCCCGCTGGGGTGACGGGTGGAAACCTTGGATTCTGCCCAGCGGGAAATCGTAATGGTCCCGGCGGGGAGGTAGCCAGTATGGCGGAGCCTTTCCATTGGGAAATCTGCAGATGGGTCATCCGTCCTCCGAACTCGAAATCAGGCCCTTAGAGCCAAGTGTACAAAAACTGATTGCAAAATACTGGTCCCATGTAGTGACCAGCATGTTTTTTTAACCAGTGTGTAAGTTTTAGGCCTGACCTATATACAAAATTCCAAATCGTAGTGGGTCACAACATGACCTAACTCAGCAATGTCCATGAGGTATGTGACACATTGCAGCTTCCTATGATTGATGACCATCATAGGGACGGAGGACTACTGGGGTCAGCAGACCAGTGTCTGTGATCGCTTCTTAAATATTTTTTTTAAATGCAAATCCCTTTCCTTAAAGGAAGTAGGGCAGTGTTAAAAAATGTTTTTAAGAAGTTTGATTGAGAGCAGAGAGTGATATCCTGGATTACTGTTTTTTTCGCAGCAACCTTTTTTTTTACATACAGAAAAGGGAAAGGACCTCAAGCGGATCACTTCCATTTGCGAATGGGTTACTGCCCATGTTCAGAGTCTGTAAAACATTGATACATACAGTAAGGAACTGGTATTTGTAAGGGATTGCCAAACATGCCCCTTCCAAATTGTGATTTTATTTCCCCTTCTAAACCCATTCTGTGAGTGAGTACCCGGTCCCTGAATTGCAAAATGGCCTTAGTGCATTTCAAAAATCATTCCTACTGTCGCAAACTCCACATCTGAGGGTTTGCAACCACATAAATGAATTCCACACCTGGCCCTTATTCTTTTCATTGATCAGAGTACATTCCCGACCATGAGTAGGGTGAGAAAATGTCAGAAAAGGTTTTGAATATATACAAACGCTGAATGTATGGAAGTTGTCAAACTTCCCATGTTGTCCCCACCTTGGAACTTCCACTTCCTGTGCCTAGAGGAAGATTTACTCTTGCACAACATGGAATAATATTGTTCATAACTAAATTGCTTTGCAAGCACATGTAAGTTGAAATAAGATATGCATGTGACTTTGTGAATGGGGTCCAGTGTTTTCAGATTTGCAGACTGCACTAACATGACAACCAGATACCTCTGCACATAGTGAAAAATGCCGAAATTAACCAGGAGCAGCAGCACATTTGAGAGCTGAAGAGGAATCAAGTTACTTTGGTCAACAACATTTACTCCCTTAATTCTTGCAAGGAACAACATAGAATTCCATGCTGGCCTAGGACCTGATTTGGAGGTTTGTAGCAATATTAAAGGGGTCATTCCAACCCTGGCGGTCGGTGTTTAAGCGGCGGCCAACCCGCCAACAGGCAGGCGGAAAAAAAAATGGAATTCTGACCCTGGCGGGAACCGCCAACAGAGACCTCCACTTTAACACTCCGACCGCCACGGCGGGACAAACAAACAGCACGGCGGTCACCGCCAACAGACAGGCGGGAGACAATGTACCGCCCACCCTATCACAACCCCCCAATCCGCCACCTTTTCCGGGGCGGGAGCCCCGCCGATAAAAACACGGCGGAAACAGACAGTACGAACGGAAAACGCTCACCTCTACACACTCCACGAGGAATCTGGAAAGCATGGAACCCGAATTACACATCCTACCAACTATTGTCTACCTGCTCCTCTACCAGGAGCACGAACGCCGCCGCAGGAGACAACGGTGAGTACTGCACCTACGACACAGGGGAGGGGGGAGGAGAAAAGATTACGGGCACACACATACGCGACACACCCACCCTCACCCTCACCCACAACTACATACACATCAATGCAGAGCAACAACTCAGAGTGACACTCCCCAAACCCCCCGGAAGAATGCAAAGACAAAATAAAATGATCATGAAAATTGAAGTATATTGTACGGCTAAGTTAAAAAATATAACAAACAACTATAACTATATATACATATGTAAATTGTCTTGTCCAAATTGGGTATCAGCCATTGTACGTGGGCCAATGGGCCGAAACACATGGGCAAAGCCCACACAGGAGACCCGAATCCATTGGAGAGAACACTGCAGGGGCATCAGATATCAAAACGACAGGCACCTCAGGGGGAGGGGAAGGGGTGCACCTCAGCCAGATGAGTCCACGACGCCAGATCCACGAGGGGCCTCCATGGCTACTGTTCCATCCTGGGGAGTGCAAAGCCACAGTCTCACAAGTCTCTACAGTGGGTGGGTTGCCCACTGTTCAATCCTGGGGAGTGCAAAGCCACAGTCTCACAAGTCTCTACAGTGGGTGGATGGCCAACTGTACCATCCTGGGGAGTGCAAAGCCCCAGTCTATCAAGTGGATTACAGACTCCACTGGTTCTGGAGGAGGCATGGTGCCCAGAGTGCTTCGTGCAGCCCGCCCGACACAGATCCGGCCCAGCCCCTTCTGCCAATGGGCCAGCGGTGCTTGAGATGAAGGGCCCAGCGGAGCGGTGCTTGAGACGGCGGTGCCCAGCGGAGCGGTGCTTGAGATGAAGGGCCCAGCGGAGCGGTGCTTGAGATGAAGGGCCCAGAGGAGCGGTGCTTGAGATTGCGGTGCCCAGCGGAGCGGTGCTTGAGACGGCGGTGCCCAGCGGAGCGGTGCTTGAGATGAAGGGCCCAGCGGAGCGGTGCTTCAGATGAAGGGCCCAGCGGAGCGGTGCTTGAGACGGCGGTGCCCAGCGGAGCGGTGCTTGAGATGAAGGGCCCAGCGGAGCGGTGCTTGAGATGAAGGGCCCAGTGGAGCGGTGCTTGAGACGGCGGTGCCCAGCGGAGCGGTGCTTGAGATGAAGGGCCCAGCGGAGCGGTGCTTGAGATGAAGGGCCCAGCGGAGCGGTGCTTGAGATGAAGGGCCCAGCGGAGCGGTGCTTGAGACGGCGGTGCCCAGCGGAGCGGTGCTTGAGATGAAGGGCCCAGCGGAGTGGCGCTTGAGATGAAGGGATCAGCGGAGCGGTGCTTGAGACGGCGGTGCCCAGCGGAGCGGTGCTTGAGACGGCGGTGCCCAGCGGAGCGGTGCTTGAGATGAAGGGCCCAGCGGAGCGGTGCTTGAGATGAAGGGCCCAGCGGAGCGGTGCTTGAGACGGCGGTGCCCAGCGGAGCAGTGCTTGAGACGGCGGTGCCCAGCGGAGCGGTGCTTGAGATGAAGGGCCCAGCGGAGCGGTGCTTGAGATGACGGGCCCAGCGGAGCGGTGCTTGAGATGGAGGGCCCAGCGGAGCGGTGCTTGAGATGAAGGGCCCAGCGGAGCGGTGCTTGAGACAGCGGTGCCCAGCGGAGCGGTGCTTGAGATAAAGGGCCCAGCGGAGCGGTGCTTGAGATGAAGGGCCCAGCGGAGCGGTGCTTGACACGGCGGTGCCCTGTTCAGCGGTGCTTGACTTGAAGGGCCCTGTTCAGCGGTGCTTGACACAGCGGTGCCCTGTTCAGCCGTGCTTGTCTTGAAGGGCCCTGTTCAGCGGTTTTTGACACGGCGGTGCCCTGTTCAGCGGTGCTTGTCTTGAAGGGCCCTGTTCAGCGGTGCTTGTCTTGAAGGGCCCTGTTCAGCGGTTCTTGACACGGCAGTGCCCTGTTCAGCGGTGCTTGTCTTGAAGGGCCCTGTTCAGCGGTGCTTGTCTTGAAGGGTCCTGTTCAGCGGTTCTTGACACGGCGGTGCCCTGTTCAGCGGTGCTTGTCTTGAAGGGCCCTGTTCAGCGGTGCTTGTCTTGAAGGGCCCTGTTCAGCGGTGCTTGGCACGGCGGTGCCCTGTACATCGGTGCTTGTCTTGAAGGGCCCTGTTCAGCGGTGCTTGACATGTGTCTCCAGGGCACCAGATCCGGCCATGAGATGGAGTTCACTCGCCACCCGACATGTGGCTGCCGGGCCCTTCGTGCACATCAGTCTTCTCGCTTGCGGGGCCCTCCTGTGCTGGCATCCCGGGCCCGTGGGTGTCCTCCTTCACACCTGGAATGGGGCTGGTGGGGCCCTCCTGGGCAGCTCGCCTGCTGCCGGACTTGTCGGGCGTGCTGCCCTTGCCACCCTTCCCTGCTCCTCTGTGGCCCTTTCCTCCCTTTGTCGGTGTGACAGGTGGCACCCCACATCCTGACGGTGCCAGGGTAGTGCCATTGGAGCCTGCTGTCTCTGGCCTCTCACGCCGGGCCTTGCCTTTCTTAGATTTTTTACCAGGGGATGGGCTGGCTGTCCCTTTACTGCTAGCCGAAGTAGCTGCCCTTGAAGGTGGTGGACTCCAAAATCCCTGGACTATTGTCCTTGTAGGTCCAGGGGATGTGGTGGCTGAGGTGCTGATTCGACTCTTAAGAGATGGAGGGGGTGGGTCAGGTGATGGAAAGAGGTTAATTTTGGACAGGATTTTTTTTTTAGGAGCAGTGGGAAGGGTAGGTGCAGTGGGTATGGGAGTGGAGGAAGAGGATGTGGTTGTAGGTGAGTCAGGTCTGGTGTCTTTGGGTGCAGGTGCTTGTGCTGGAGGCTGTTGTGAGGTGGATGGGTGTTGGGTGGGTGGCTGCATGCGTTTGTGTGGTTTGGAAGAGGGGGTGACAGACTCACTGGGAGAGGACACAGGGGACGTGTAAATGGCAGTGGGGGTGGTGACTGCACGTGTGCGGAGTGTCCTGGTGGGTGTGCTGGTGATAGACATAGTGGCTGATGATGTTGTGCATGCAAGTGTGAGTGGAGACGTCACAGGGAGGGAGGAGGGAGACGAGGAGGAGGGGGACACAGAGGAGGCAGTGGCTGTTGGCATGTCTGCATGTGGATGTTGCTTGGGTGAATGCTTGTGTGATGTGTGGTGCTTATGTCTGGATGAGCTTGCCTTGGGTGTTGAGGTGTGTGCAGGCTGGTCTGTAGGTGTGTCTGGGATAGGCAGAGGAACAGGGGAGTGGGACTGGGTTGAGGAAGTTGGAGGAGGGAGGCAGGAGACAGGGACAATGGCTGCCGTCAGTGCTGAGGCCACAGCGTTGAACGATTGTTGATGGGCAGCCTGACCCGAATGAATGCCCTCCAGGTATGCATTACTCCGGTGCACCTCCCTTTCTATACCCTGGATGGCATTCAAAAGGGTAGACTGCCCAACAATGAGCGTCCTGAGGAGGTCAATGACCTCCTCACTGAGGGCAACAGGGGTAACTGGGGCAGGGCCTGAGGTGCCTGGGGCGAAGGAGAGGCCCACCTTCCTGGGTGAGCGGGCACGGGCGAAGGCTGAGGGGCTGCGGGGAGGGCGGAGCTGGTGCACTGGGTGGCGGCTGTACCTGTTGTTGCGGTGGGCACGGATGTTGCCGCCACCACAAGGGAGCTCCCTTCCGAGGACGTGTCTGTGTCGCTGGTGTCACCACGTGTCCCCGCTGTGGAGCTCCCCTCGCCCTCCGTCTCACTGGTGAACTCCGAGTCGGTTGCATGGCCCTCCAGGGCCATGTGAGATGCAGCTCCCTCGTGCTCCGATGCCACTTCTCCTCCGCCTGATGATGCTAATGCACACATGTAGAGGAAGACCAACAAAAAAGGGGGGGGGGGAGAAATAAAGACATGTTGAGTGCATGCATTGGCGACACCGTTGGCAGAGAGGACAGACACAGAAGCTCCCTGCACTACGCCGCGCACTTGGGGTACACTACTCAATCCGTGGGACTTGGCCTACAAGCCTATGGATGACAAATCCACACATAGGTGACACAGGGCCATGATTAGCTGTACTAAGCAACCTACAGAGGGGGGTGGCGGGGGCACAGGGCCATGCCTAACGGAGGGGCCTAGCCTACGAAAATCGCCCTGGCCTAGGGATACCCACAGCCCTCCTCCCCCACCCAGACACCTCCAATGTGCGCTTAATCAGCAGAATGTGCTTGTACTCACCCCCTTGTGTCTGCTGTGATATCCTCACGCGCCCATCCAAATCGGGGTAGGCCACCGCCAGGATCCGGGACATCAGGGGGGTCAATTGACGGGAGCCACCCCTCCTACGTTGGGAGGCCATCCCCAGCAGATCCTCCGCGGTCTTCCTGCTCCCGCGGCGGATGTCCTCCCACCTCTTGCGGCAGTGGGTGCCCCGTCTGTTGTGGACCCCCAGGGTCCGGACGTCCTTGGCGATGGCACGCTAAATGTCGATTTTCTGATGGGCGCTGACCTATGTCACATGTACAGGGGGAGAAATAACATTGTCATAATTTTCTGCATGCTCGATGTGAGTGGCCCCCCATCCCCACCCTTGCCATGTGGCACATGCTCTCATCCGTCGTTTGATGCATGCCTCAATCGCTCCCCTCCCCACCATCTGTCATCCACCCGACTCAACACAGGCATTGCCCACAAAGCATGGTCCCAGTGTACTTACCTGTTGGTCTGGAGGACCGTAGAGTAGCGCATACTGGGAGAGAACCCCATCCACGAGTTTCTCCAATTCTTCAGAAGTGAAGGCAGGGGCCCTTTCCCCAGTCGCAGCAGCCATTGTCTCTTCCAGACCGAGGTCACAGCAGCACTTGCAGTATAGGTCCTCTCCTGTGGATGATCAGGTCTCGAGTGATTAAGCAGATAGAAAATGGCGGTCACGTCCGCGGCGGTGCGTACCGCGACTGCCGGCGCACTTCGTCATTGGCTCCTGTAAACCCATAGGGTTCAATGTTAACCAATGCGGCTTTGTCACATTGAAAATTGGTGAGATCATTCTTGACTGTCCTGTTAAAGACATTAGGGGACTCACAGTACCCTTGAGGCGAGCAAATACTGCTCCTGTGATACTAAAAAATGGCCTGCCTGCACAATCAGGGGGCAGGGGTTTAGCTAAATAGTTACTACATTCAGATGATGGGTTAGACCTTCCAAAAATACCTCAACGTAATACCCATTTTTCCCAATATGGGTGAAACCTTGTTTGCCCTGCTTCCTTCATTCTTGATATATCTTCCATTATCTCTTGTCGACCGCCTACCGCCACGGTGTGCCACGCCAGCGCATTTACCTCACATCCCATTGTCGCACTTCACAGGTCAGGCAGCCGCCATTTCAAGGGCCCACATGGCTTAATTTCTACTGCGTCACACATGCCTAGGCCTTGCATCGACACTCATACAAGCCATTCAATGCATAGAGAATCGTGTACTGTGCAAGCTGTGGGAACGTACCTGTGGGTTGATTGACTCTGTGCTCGCTGTTGTCCTTCCTAGGCACCGTCCGCTGGGACTTGCGAGGAGATGGAGGAATGTTCCCGTGTACAGACCGCTGGTGGACCTGTCGACAATGGAAGAAAGACATGTCATACTGATATACAAGCTTGACCGAGCCACTATACAGGAACTGTGTGCCCAGCTGGAGCCAGACCTGATGTCACCCATCCGCCAACCCACAGGGATCCCCCCTCTAGTGCAGGTTCTGTCAGTACTCCATTTTTTGGCAAGTGGCTCATTTCAAACAACAGTGGCCATTTCATCAGGGATGTCTCAGCCTATGTTTTCAAAGGTGTTGTCCAGAGTGTTGTCTGCCCTGCTCAAACACATGCGGAGATACATCGTTTTCCCTGAGGTGGGGGATTTGCCTACAGTGAAGGGTGATTTCTATGCCCTTGGACATATTCCCAACATCATTGGTGCCATTGATGGGACACATGTGGCTTTGGTCCCCCCCAGCAGGAGTGAACAGGTGTACAGGAACAGAAAAAGTTATCATTCCATGAATGTCCAGGTGGTCTGTTTGGCTGACCAGTACATCTCCCATGTAAATGCCAAGTTCCCTGGGTCAGTGCATGACGCGTACATCATGCGAAATAGCAGCATCCCTTATGTGATAGAACAACTCCAGAGGCACCGTGTGTGGCTATTAGGGGACTCTGGTTACCCCAACCTGTTGTGGTTACTGACCCCAGTGAGGAATCCCAGGACAAGGGCAGAGGAACGGTACAATGAGACCCATGGGCGGACTAGGAGGGTGATCGAGCGAACCTTTGGCCTCCTGAAGGCCAGGTTCCGGTGCCTCCATATGACAGGTGGATCCCTAATGTACTCACCAAAGAAGGTGTGCCAGATCATCGTGGCCTGCTGTATGCTTCACAACCTGGCTTTGCGACGCCAGGTGCCTTTCCTGCAGGGGGATGCTCCAGATGGTGGTGTTGTGGCATCTGTGGAGCCTGCTGAGAGTGAAGAGGAGGAAGACTAAGAGGACGACACAGACAACAGGGACACAGTGATACAGCAGTATTTTCAATAACACACAGGTAAGAATCAACACCGGCATTTTACATTTACTTACAGTCTCCTGCCTCTCTACTGTCTGTCCTTTTCACCCAGTGTATGCTAACAGAGTTGTGACTTTCCCTTCCAATTTCAGAGATGTGGGCCCCACTGCGTGACCTCTGCTTTGTTTGCCCATGGACTACAGCTGTGTGACAGTGGTATGTTGTCATCACAATGTAACTGGTCAGTTTGGCACGTTTATGTCTAATACATATTTTCAAAAATACAGGCAGACTCCAGATTATTTGTGTGCAATAGGTGTTTATTAAAGTGCTCAATTTTGGGACATGGTTGAAAATCGGTGATGGGTGATGGTGGAGGAATGTCCATGGCAGAGTCCAGATTCTCAGTCTCACAGGTGCATTGTTCATATGCCTGTGGAAGGTGGAGCAGGGGCAGTTTAAGGTTGGACAGGGTGACAATGTGGGACAGTGGGATGACATCAGGGGGTATCCTTTCCTGGCGGGGGTCTTGGCATCCTACTCTGTCTTCTTCCTAGATCTCAGGCCCCGCTTGCGGGGTGGTTCTTCTTCTGCAGGGGGTGGGGTTCTGGTGGCCGGTTGTTCTTGTGTTGGGGCCTCCTGTCCACTAGTGCCGGCGGAGGTGGTAGCCTGTTCCTGGTCCATGCTAGTGACAGGGGCCCTTTGTGGTGCCACATGGTCCCGCAATGTGGTGACAATCAGGTTGAGAGCCACAACGATGGTGCCCATTGCGGAACTAATGTTTCTCAGTTCTTCCCTGAACCCCATAAACTGTTCCTCCTAGAGTACCTGGATCTCCTGGAACCTGGCCAGGACCGTCACCATTGTCTCCTGGGAGTGGTGGTATGCTCCCATGATGGAGGTGAGGGCCTCGTGGAGAGTGGGTTCCCTGGGCCTGTCCCCCCCCCCTGTCGCACAGCAGCCCTCCCAGTTCCCCTGTTTCCCTGGGCCTCTGTCCCCTGGACCGTGTGCCCACTACCACTGCCCCCAGGTCCCTGTTGTTGCTGGGGTGGTGGGTTAACCTGGGTTCCCTGTAGTGGTGGACACACCGCTGATTGACGTGTCCTGGAGACAGAGGCATGGGCCCGCTGGGTGGGTGCTGTGCTAGTGTTCCCAGAGGGGTGTAGGTCTGCTGTGGCCTGTGGCTGTGTGAGGGGAACCGACTGTCCCGAGGTCCCCGATGGACCGGGCTGGTCATCTGGGTCCAGGGAGACAGAGCTGCTGTCATCACTGGGGGCCTCTTCTGGGGGTGGGATGGACATTTCTGGACCCTCCTGGGCGGTGTCCTGGCGTTCGGGTCCTGCAGGGGTATAAGAGTATGGTTATTGCTTCTGTGTGTGCCATAGCGTGCAATGGGTGGGTGCCCGTGTACCCCAGTGCTGGCATTCCCTTGTGGGGGCTGTTGTGACGGCGGTTTGTGGGGGAGATGGGTATGTGCAGTGGGCATGCTTAGGTGATGGGTGTCGATGGTTTGTGGTGGCATGCAGGGTTTGGTGTTGGGATGGGTGGGTTGTGATGGTGAGACATTAGCAAGGAGGATGTGTGATGGGGGTGGGGGGGGGGAGGGGGGGGTATGAGTTGGCATGCTGGTGGGTGGGGGGGATGAAGTAGTTGAGATTAGACTTACCAGAGTCCATTCCTCCAGATACTCCTGCGAGGCCCTCAGGATGCAGGATGTTCAAGACCTGTTCCTCCCATGTTGTAAATTCTGGGGGTTGAGGTGGGGGTCCGCCGCCAGTCTTCTGCACCGCGATGTTGTGCCTGGATACCATGGAAAGCACCTTCCCCCGTAGGTCGTTCCACCGCTTCCTGATGTCGTCCCGATTTCGTGGATGCTGTCCCACAGCGTTGACCCTGTCCACTATTCTTTGCCAAAGCTCCATCTTCCTGGCAATGGTGGTGTGCTGCACCTGTGTCCCGAAGAGCTGGGGCTCCACCCGAACTATTTCCTCCACCATGACCCTGAGTTCTGCGTCTGAAAACCTGGGGTGTCTTGGGGGTGCCATGGGGTGGTGTGGATGAGGTGTGGGGTGGTGTTTGCGGGGATGAGTGTGGTGAGTGTGGTGGTTTGTGGTGTTTTGTGCGTGGTTGTTGTGTGGGTGATGGTGTAGTGTGCCTCTGTGTGATGGTGTTCTCTATTCTGTGCTGTCTCTCTCTGGACTTCGTCTCTGATTTGTGGTCGTAGGGGTTTGTGGGTGATGTGGGTGTGTGTTTTATAGTTAATTGGGTGTGTGGGAGTGTTGTGTGTATGTGTCTCAGGTGTGTGTATTTCAAATTGTCCAATGTGGCTGTGTTTTGGAGCTGTATGTGTATTTTGAGCGCGGCGGTGTGTACCGCCAATGGAATACCGCGGTTGAAAGACCGCTGCGTGGATTCGTGGGTCGGAATGGCATGGGCGTATTTCTGTTGGCGTGACGGTGGAGGTTTGGTCTTCGACAGTTTATCGCTGGCCGTTGGTGTGGCGGACTTTTGTGGATGTCGGGTTTTTGGCGGTTTGCCTCTTGAGGGTCAGAATGACCGTGGTGGTGTACCGCGACCGCGGCGGTGTTGTGGCGGTCTTCTGACCGGCGGTAAGCGCCTTTTACCGCCGAGGTCAGAATGACCCCCTAAATCATTAGATATCTGGAGGAAGTTGCAAATATGAAAAATGTCTTCCATCATACCATTCCTTTTTTGGAGGAATATTCCTCTGGGGAATTCTCCTCTTGGTATGGTACTTCTTCAAAATTTGGAGGATATTCCATCACAGCTCAACATCAGCTTCATAGGATCACGGTTCCATAAAAGAAAAAAGTTTTCACCGCTCCTATAAAAGACTTAAGTATGACAGAAGATAATTGGTGAGAACAGATTCCGTAGTTACGGATTAACTTTAGCCCTCATCCTTCAACAGATCCTGGTTATCTCCTGAAAAGCAAACTTTCAACTATATCCAATGTCCCCCTGGAAGTGAACAAAGAATGACATAGCTAGATTTTCACTAAGCATTGGGTTGGACTATCACTCTCCTTTCTTTACGTATTAATTAAGACATTTTAGAAAGCACTGAGAGTAGCTTTTCGGATACTTCTGAGAAATGGTGAACAGAACTATTCTTGTACCAAGAATTTCTCATTGTTCTGTGTTGTTGCTCGTTTAATAGATTGTATTGCATGACAAACAGAAGTAGAAATAAATATCTGTTGGATTACATTAATCAAATATTCTCAACACATACAAGACAAAAAATTTAGTACTACTAGAAGACTGAGACGAACAGTAGTCAATTAAATATGTGAATGGAATTGACAACAAATCATTGCAAACAGGCATATTAATAAGCAACTTAAAGGTAGTAAAACCCTGAAAAGGTACAACTATAGAGCCAAGTCTGCATTGATACATACAACTGTCTAGATCATTATAGAAGAAACCAATGTTAAAAGTAAAATATCAATGGAAAAACATGACTCATAGCAAGCTAACACACAAGTAAATTCAGAACACAAGGAATCATTTAATCCAGTGGTTCCCAACCTTTTGACTTCTGTGGACCCCATTTTATCAATACTGGAGTCCGGGGACCCCCACTGAATCATTATTGGAACCCGGGGACCCCCACTGAGTCATTACAGATAGCTGGGACCTAATATTATTACATTTTTTAAGCAGTCGCGGACCCCCTGAGTAGGCTTTGCGGACCCCAAGGGGTTCCCGGCCCACAGGTTGGGAACCACTGATTTAACCAATAACATTTCGATTATTAACCTTAACGGTATAGAAGATAAAATTGGAGATTCAGATATATATTTGTCAGGTGGGACCAGACTTCATTACATTTAGCTGCTAAAAACAAAAACTCAAATAATATCTATCTAACTTGTGCTTGAGAGATACCAAATTCCACCAAGCTTAGTGTTCAAAGTTATCTGGCAATTTCCAATTCACTGTTATTATTTGCAATGCCGCTGTCAACATAATATTGAAAATTTACCACCATTCTATGACGAAACCATAGATATGAACTTCACCCAGAAAATTTTTGCTATCAAAAAAGTGATAGGCATATCTCACTATTATTATATCAAACTCCTTTCCAAAATGTTTGCACTTTGGGACACATGAACAACATGTGCATAAAACACCTTTTATGTAAGCCACAAGAATAACTTTGTTCCAGTTGTATGATTTCACTTTATGTAGAATTGCAGTGTAAATGATTCTAGTTTTAAAGAAAAAAAGAGTTTGGATAATACTAGCAGGGCCAGAGTCAATCTTAAGCCACACTTTCCCCCAAACAGATGTAGACTAGACGCAGTGTAGTTCGTACTCCCACATGCATTAAAAAATGTATATCTCTGTGCCCACACCTGAGGAAGATAAAAATGTATAGATGTAGGAGATTTTGCTACAGGTAATAACTTTTACCAAGCCTGAAGAACCTTTGCACTAAAAACACATGAAGAAAAAGAGTATACCCAAACTAGAAGATAAAGAACAGTATGCTTTGTGTATTCTATTGCTTTTTACATTTCTTAGGAAGACCATATACTTAAAATAACTCAGAGAAATGACTCCATATCTTGGAAAAGCTGTGAAACTGATGAAATCCCTCTGTACATCCATTTCTTCTAAAACCATGCTTTTAATTGAATCTTCTTATTATACCATATAAGACTGTTTGAAAATTGATGGAGTTAGTAAGATATATACAAAATGGGATTTACTTAAATGGCAGAAGTGTTTAGCTGTATAGGGGACCAAAATGTAGACGTTTGTGACATAAAAAACATTTCTGTGTAAGTAGATGGAATGAACCTGTTTGCTTGAATTGTTGACAGATTATATTGCTATTAATAGGGGTATTAGAGACAAAGGGGCTCATTACGATTTTGTCAGTCCCAACGTGGGACTGCCAAACTAGCAGGGAGGATGCCACCGCCATGGCATCCCCCCTGCCCTATTAGAAGATATCCGCCTGACCAGTGGAAACCTTGGGATAGAGCGTTGTCGCCTGACTGACTGACGGGAACAATGCTACAAGACAGCACTCGGCTCCCTTAAAGGAGCTGAGTGCTATCTCGTAGCACAGAGGGGTCTGTCCAGCACCCTTGGAATGCGTATTCCGAGGTTGCTGGGTAGGGAGCCATGGGCATGGGCAGTTCAGATGCCCCTCTGTGGCCACCTGTACTTGTTCTCCGCCAACCTTTTATGGTGGTGAAACCGCCATGAAAAGGCTGGTGGAGAACAAGGTTGTAATCAGCAGGGCGGTGCTGGATTCAGAGCTGTCCTGGCTGATTGCAACCAAGACCGACGTCACCCCGTTGGGATCTAGGTTCCTGGTGGAGACAGCGGGCAGGTGGTGGTCCAACCGCCAAACTTGTAATTTGCCGGTGGAACTGCCACAGCCATGGCAGTCTGACTGCCACCGCGAGTCTGGCAGTCTTGTGACCGCCAGCCTCGTAAAGAGGCCCATAATCTTACATCTGTCACAATATAAGCAGAATGATAATTATGAAATTAGGAACCTTCTCCATTGGATGTAAGATTTTCAGTTTCTCAAGAGAAATCTTCATCTTATTTTTCCATGAAAACTTAGAAAGCAAACCATCTATGTTTGAGAAAGTACTTGATTAATTTTAATGGGTAATATCATAAGTAAAAAAGGCTTACTAGAATAGTTACCATTTTGATTGAATCCACCCCACCAGGAATAGAGGAGACCATTTCTCTGCCAGTTTAGTGACTTTAGTTTAAGTTCATCAGGATTAGGATTCCAAAGGGCCTGTTGTACAGAGGTTCCATTTGCAAAAAGTGGTGGCAAATTGCACACTGACTTTTAACAAATGGAATATAATTTTGTGAATGACCTATGTATTAATAGGTAAGTTTGCAAAATAAGGAATCAGAGTGATTCACAGATTGCCCCGCCTAATGAATATTCATTAGGCAGTTCGGAAGTTTCAACTCACTGAGATTGGTCAAAATCACAGGGATATAGCCTGCGAGGGTCAGTAGACCACCATGTCTGTCATTGCCTTTAGATAAAGTAAACTTTTTTAAATGCAGCTTGATTTCCTCAAGGGAAACAGGGCTGTTTTCATAAAAGGTTTTTGTTTTCCTAAAAGTTTGTTTGAATGTTGAAAGTGGTCCCCTGGGCCACTTCCTAGTTCCCAACAAACTATGGGGCATATTTACAAGACGCTTGCGCCACCTTGCCCCACCCTAGTGTCATTTTTTTTAATGCTAAGGCGGCGTTAAGGAGGCCTTTCTATCACACCGTATTTACAAAGAGGCGCAATGCTTCCATTGCATCACTTTGTAAACCCTTGCACCACATTATGTCTGTGCCAGGCATAATAGATGCGGGGTCCATTTCTGACACAGGGAGGCCCCAAAAAAATGGTGCTGTGAAATTTACAACATTTCACTGCTCCATTTTTTCCATTATTTTTAAGGCAGCAGGCGTTAAAATGACGCACCCATTTTAATCAATGGGCCTCCCTGTACTTTGCTGCACTAGCGACAAAATTTTTGACACTAGCACAGCAAGATTTTCCGCTATTGTCCTAACGACCACCATGGTGTGCCGTATTGTAAATACGGTGCAATCACCTTGTCGTTAGGTGGGGCAGGGGCAGCGCAAGAAAAGTAGAGCATCAGGACTGATGCGCCACTTTTTTGTAAATATGCCCCTACTTTTTACATTCACTAATGGGATTAGTACATAGTAAAAACCTATTTTCTAGTCACATGTGCAAATACTTTACAAATCGCAGCATTTGCAACCACAAAATAGGTTAATACATAAGGCTCCAGGTTCCTCTAACCAATCACTCATCAAACAAAAACACAAATGATGAAATATTTCCTTTCATTCATGAACAAAAATGAAGGAAAATCAAAAATTTTCATTTAAATAGTAAAGTTGAAGCTTTTCTAAATTCAACTGAGGAGACCTATTATCCATATTATATTCTATGTGATGCGCATGCACCACTCTATGAATCAATCTCAGTATACTGACTTCTTTTTTAGCCTCCAATTTGAAATTTCTTCACATTAAAGAATGTTTTATATTTTTCAATTTAAAATTTGCTTTTCTATCTATATACATTTTTAAATCTGTTAATGTAATTTAGGGCTTCAATATGACCCTGGTGGTCTTAAGACCGCCAGGGCCGCGGTGGCAGTCGGATAGCCGCCAATGTGGCATTCCGAAAGCCACATTATGACCCTGGCAGTTGCGCCATGGTCGGACCGTCACCACCGCCACTTCTCCTCCACTGAAGTGTCTGGCGGTGCTGGCGGTCCTAATGTTCCAGGGGAGCGCTGCAAGCAGTCAGTGAAAAGCATGACGGGTGCTGGTGCACCCTACGCACCGCAGCATTGCCGCGGGCTCAATTATGAGCCGGCGGCAATGTTGTGGCCTGTTTCTTGCTGGGCCGGTGGATGGAAACTCTGTTTCGGCCCGCTACCCAATGGGAAACTCGTAATGGGTCCTGCGGGAAGGGGACCGCACTGGCAGTAACCTGACTGCGGGAGGTTGGAGGACGGCCTTTTCCATCTGCCCAACTCATAATGACTCCCTTAGTCTTCTAAGCAGTGGTGGACCCCCTGAGCAGGTGTCATGGACCTCTAGGGATCCCCAGACCACAGGTTAAGAACAGTTGCTCAAAAAGAATTAGGATACCAAATTCAACACTGCTTAATTTTGGATGCTAAGACATATTTCTTCCTTAAGCAATATTTTTACTAGTAAAACCTCTGATTTCCGTACATTAATTTCTATCTAGAATCTTTTGAGAACTTTGATAATTTCTGAAAAATGCTTGGAATGGAAGATTATGGTTTGGATATGCAGAACAAAATATCACTAGCTTAGTCTGTAAATTCAATCTCATTCTGACTCTTAAATATTTTGCAATCAATATTTGTTTTTTAAAATGGGTCTTTAATTTGTACACAAGTGATCTTTTTTTTAAATGAGACACACCATGGCTTCCGTAAAAGGCCCCTCAGCCCTACCAATCTACATAAGATAATTAACATTTGTAAATGGTTTAAGGACTATGGCTTTGGAAAAATTAAGAAACAAAATCCAAGAGAAAACTTTTTGCCCTGCAGAGTTTCCTATAGGTAATTTATGAAGAGTATCATGAACCTCCTTAACTCTAGACCTGTTTCTACAAAGGAAAATTCTATATCTTTATCTTTTACCTCATGCGAATTAGTGAAATGATCAGTTATACTTCTTTCAGATGAGGAATTTTCAGAGGTATGTGGCTCATCATAATACTCAGCAAAATAGATAGCAATATCTGTGCTGACAAAGCTGTTCTCTTTTTTATTTAAAATATATTTTAGAAGAGATTTTTCTTTTTTAATCTTAAAATAATTTATTAGAAGAGTTACCCACTTACAACCTAGTTTTAACTTTCAACAGAAAGCCACAAGCGTTCTCCTTCGATATATTATTAAACTCAGCTTTAGCTGCAACCAACATTTCTACGCACTCTTCATTGCCATGAGAATTGAAAATAAATATGCTCTAGTCTTTTATCTAAAAAGGTTTAAACTGCTTTCTGCTTGGATGACATTTAAATAATGATAAAACACCTAGAAATAGTCCAGAATAAGAGCTTAAGGAGGGTCACTCTACAACCTTGAACATAAATAACTCCTTGTCGAATTTCTCAAAACTTGACAAGAATGTCTTGTCACTAGTAATGGCACTAATGTCCTGAAGTTTCCTTGTCAAAAGCACACTACTTGATGTTTCATAAAAAATTACATTGTTTTATTAATTAATGTTTCTTTCTATGTTCTGCCTATGAATGCAGAAAATACTTGAAGGATAGCAACAGCGACAAAATTTATGGAATTTACTGAAGAAAGTTTTCATTGACTGTGACTGAAAAATAGTGTCCTATAACCTTACAGGTTACCCCCAGACTCATTTAATCATATGAATGGAAGAAATATGCAAAAACATTAGTGCAGCTAATTAATACAGCCTTTTGTCTACCAGGAATGAGTTGTAGATGATGAGGTGCGTGCTGCAACATTGCAACATAGAAAAATGGCAGGCACCACCAGCTAGGATTGTGAGGACAGGAACACTCGAGGAGTATAGCAAAACAGTGAGGAAGAGTTTGTTACACTACTTCACACATCCCCAGCCATCCCACCGCTGCTTTCCTTCACCAGCATCTGCTAAGGCTGAAGCCACCCGTCGAGAAAAACTTGCAGCTGCTGAGGAGATCAAGGAACATCTTTGCTGCCATCAAGTCATGCACCCTTGCTTTTTCATTCTGTCCCAGTGGTCTAAATGGGCATAACTGATATGTAGCACTTTAAAAATTACTCAAATTATAGATAAATTGACCAAGGAGAACTTCAAGAAACCATCATATAATAGAATCAGAACAAGGGAAGAGGATGTCTTCTTACAAAAATGTAAAGAAAAAAAATTAAAACCACTGAATGCCTTGATTTGGCATAAGATCGGCAAAGTGGTTACATGGATTAAACTATGGCAATGTTAAGAGATCAGGAATTAATGCTGATGGGTAATGGATGCGGGTCAATAAAAACCCAATATTCGTGGTGAACATTGTCATTTTAGGAATGTTTGCAGATAGTGAAAGGCAATAGCCAAAAGAAAGATTAACCTGCCACTCTGCCACAAACCAGTGTAAAAAAAGTTACAGATTTTTTAAGATATGTCCTCTAGATATTTAAGGCCTAATTTATTGAATGGTAGCCTTTATTATGATTGGAGGGTGACAGAGGACATTACGGACCAGATGTACAAAATCACTTTGGGGTGCAAAGTGTTTAATTTTCAGACTGCAAAAAGGCCTTCACTTATGTACAAAATGAATTTGCGATTTGATAACAAGTTACTGAATCGCAATTTAGGTTTGCAATCAAATATCAATTCAGTATTTAGGAGTGTGGTAAGGACATCCATTCCAAAAGCCAAATCTGAGCAGTATGTATTAATGATTTGTGATCGATTCCTGGACAGGGTGGGCTAGGTTTTAGGGTTCAGGGCAGGGTCATGGTAGCTTTTAGGACAGGGTGAGGTAGTTTTTAGGACAGGGTAGGTTTTAGGTTTTGGGGCGTAGGTCAGAAAGGTTTTTAGGATAGGGCGGAGTAGGGTTTAGAGATCAGGATGGGGGTGGGGCGTCAGGGTAGTTTTTAGAACAGGGTAGGTTTTAGGGTTTAAGGTGGGGGGTCAGTGGTTTTTAGGACACATTACACAAGGACACAACTTTTATTTTTATTTTTATTTTTTTAGGGCACAGGAAGATTAAGGGCCTGATTTAGAGCTTGGTAGATGGGTTACTCTGCCACAAACCTGATGGGCATCCCATCTGCTGCATTACAGCTTCCGTAGGCTATAATGGACTTGTAATGTGGCGGACAGGGTCTGCGCCACTTTTGTGAAAGAGTAACCCGGTCCGCCAAACCAGACCTTAAGTGGGTTGAGTTGATGTTGCACCATTGCTTAATTGTGAAACACTGGCAGGTGGTAGATGTTGGGCCCTTTCTCAGTGCTATAGTTACAAACATGTTGTGCATTTACAATCAAGGGTGTCGTAAACCCCCCCACTTTAGAAACCATGCTGGGGGTTGGGTTGTTTATAGGCTTCTTCTGTCTGCAATTCGGCAGACAAGCTCATAATTAACTCTGTAAAGGAATGCAGCATCAATAGAAGAGCAAGCAGGGGTGAGGAAGAAGGAAACATGGGTAAATGGAAAAGGGAATAAAGGAAGGATGGATGGATGAGTGGGTGGATTAATGAATGGGTGGATGAATGAATATGTAGACGGATGATTGGGTGAAAGGGAGAGTGAACAGATAGGTGGATGAACAGGTGAAAGGATGACAGAGTGGATGGCTGGATGGATGGGTAAAGAGATGGATGGATAGGTGGATGGACTGGTGAAAAGATGGCAGAGTGAATGGATGAATACATGGATGGACAGGTGAAAGACAAGCATATAAAAGGGATGGATGAGTGAGTGGTTTTCAGAGTGGATGGATAAGTGAATCAATGGCAGAGTGGATGGACGAATGGACAGATGGATGGATGGATGGATGGATGAAAGGATGGCTGAGTAAAGGGGGTGGATAGATGGAGGGACAGGTGAAAGGATAGCAGAGTGAATGGATGAATAAGTGGATGGGCAGGTGAAAGGCAGGCAGAGTGAAGGGAAGGCTGGATGGAGAGTGGGTGAAAGGATAAGTGAATCGATAGAAGAGTGGATGGGTGGACGGAGAGATGGACAGACGAACGGACGGATAGATGGATGGATGGATGAAACAATGAATGGATGGCAGAAGGTGAAAGAGGGGATGGAAGGATGAAAAGATGAATGGATAATTGGATAGAAGAGACAAGGGAGCTCTTCTAGAAGGGGTTGGGCTCACTTGCCTGGCTCCTTCAGATCCTTAGTTCGAAGAGGAGGGGGTATTTTAATTTTCTGGCTACTCCCTTGGTTACAGTGAACGAGTTACATTATACAAGCTCAAAATGTGCTAAAGGAACAGGGCGTTTTCAGCTCTGCTCTGTCCATATATAACACAATCAAAACAAGCGATGGTAACATAGTGAAAAGTGCCCCAAACAACTCAGTTTCTCAGGATGTTTAAAATAAAGGAAACATAAAGAAAACGACGCTAATAGGATGACAACGTGTGCTAATTCCAGTTTTCAGGACCATAAACCGGCCATTGTCTGCCTGTGGACAATGGAGAGGGGGCGGGGCGTGGCGATGGGACATTAGATGTAGGAGAATGGCTTAGAATCCACGATTTCTGCAGATTTCCGTATGCATTCATTGCACATTCACAAATGACCCCAGAATAAGTAAATCGGGGCGCCTCCATGCACGAATTTACCAGTTTCTCAGATTGCTCGGCCCGTGGCACCCAGTTTGAGGCTGGAGATCGCCAACAGGGCCTCTTAGCATCTTTCACGATGTTGCTCCGTTTTCCTCTAATGCCAGCGTTAATGCGGTAACGATACACTAAAGTACGTGCGACTTTTGCGAAGGAAGAACCGTGCATAATTTTTGTTTGCTGCGGGGACGTTGCCATGGCGACGGGAGTAGCAGTAATTGCCATTAAAGACTCGGCTATTCATGTTAATTTTGGTTATTAGGGCCCTGCCTTTTGCTGCAGGTCACCAGCAGCGCGCGCTCTCAAAGGAAGGGCCCCGCCCCCGTGTCACGCGAGGCTGAAGGGTGGAAGGAGGGAATCTCAGGGAGGACTTGACAGCACTTTGTGCATGGGTTCATTTAATCTTCCAAGGAGTGTGGTTTATTTTCGACGATTGTCCTGTTAATAGTGTGGGTTGCGGACAGTTTTGTCCTG
Source organism: Pleurodeles waltl (assembly GCF_031143425.1). NCBI lineage: Eukaryota > Metazoa > Chordata > Amphibia > Caudata > Salamandridae > Pleurodeles > Pleurodeles waltl. Next base: position 1,156,424,815 of record NC_090448.1, read on the forward strand.
AAATCCGTGAGAAGCATAGGTGGAAACTTGAGCTGCAAGAGAGCAAAACAGTTGTCTTGACTACTGGCCAGTCATTGAAACTTTACACTTTTAAAGAAGGTTTTGGCCTCACTCTGGAAATATTTCCCCTCTCCAGAGAGACTGTACTGACAGGTAAATCTGCTGGTGAAATGTTAAATATCTGTGACTTGGGTCACTTAAAGCACCACAATAGCACCATGGAGCAAATTACATGAAAAAATATAATATACGAGAAAGCCACTGCGAATTGTAAGGGGGATTTATTATTTGCAATGCTGGAAAGTTCTAGGTTTGCTGTCAGTTGAAGGAGCACTTACCGTTTAGTTTATGTGGTTGCTGGGGTTCCAGTACCCCCTTTGCTAGGGCTATGCTAACAGCTTGCCCTAAGATCGGCCATACTTTGGGAACTCATGTGAGAAGGTAACCGGTTCGCTTATTAGAGCCCTATGTACTGCCCTTGTGGCGTAAAGATGGGGCAGTGGACATGAAGGGCCTGATGTAAGAAAAGCGCGTCTGCATCCAAATCAGAGCCACTTTTCTTACGCCCCTTAGCGCCCCCTAACACCACCATGTGTGCGCCGTATTTAACATACATCGCACCATGGCAGTAGTTAGGGAACGAGCGTCAACATTTTTGACACTAGTTTGGCACTTTGCAGGATTAGCATCAAAAATTTTACAGAGTGGCACAGAGTAGCTGTTTTTTCTTTACAAAACTAAAAACCCGAAATGGGCCTGAGATGGCTTTAGGATTACGCTGCCTCAGAATTCGGTGCTCGCACATTTAATTGCAGCAGCCGCATATTTCAAAGGACAGCTTTGGGCACGGGCATGTTTTTATTTACAAATTAAGCACTAGTTCTTAATCCACTTCTGTAAAGCTGTCTAGATCCACAGACTGTAGGAAACAGAAAATACACCCTGTTAGAAAGGAAAGACAGACTAGAAAGAAAGGAAAGTTTACAAAGTGAAAGGGAACGAGTAGTGGTGGAATGGACAGAAAAGAGAGACTACAGAAAGCTGATAACAATCCTCTTGTGGCTCGAGCTGGAATGAGGACACAAGCCACAATAAAAAGGGAGAAGCCAACATACCACCTAAGAGGAGTAACAGGATCCAAAAGTAGAACCGGATGACCCTGAAAAAGAAATGCTGAAACAGACTCACATGCCGCTGCGTCTCCTCCGTTATGGCGGAGGAGCGTTGCTCCCCCTCCAACAGCAGCAGGTGAATTTTTTTAAAATAAAACGATAATCATCAATGTCTATTTTATTTTTATTTTTAAAGGGGTGGGGCCATGTTGGATGACAGACACTGGGGTGAGTGGTGTTCACTCCCCTCTGTATGCATGTTTTCGTTTGGCCATCTCGGAACAGCCAAACACACATGCGCACTGAGTTCTCCAAACCACCACTGTGTTGCTGGGGTGGAGACAGCAGGCCCAGGCTCCCAGTCTGCCTGCGAGTGCAAAGCCGGGGCTCACAGGCCAATCCTAACGCTGCTCTCATGCATGAGAGTAGCATTAGAATTGGCCACAGGGCAGGCGGGGAGTCTGTGCCTGGGATCCTGCAGTCCAATAGAGACCTGAGGAGCGGTGGTGCTGGGGGTTCAAGGTAAGTCTTTTTTTTTTTAAAACTTATTTTGTTTTGTTTACCCTCCCCCTAACCTGTCACTTTGCCCCGCTGCCACCCGTGACTGCTCACAGGAACAGTCAGCCTGCAGAGAAATCTCTGCAGAGAAACCTCTGCCACAGACCCAGGAAAACCTGCAGATGCCAAGGAGAAGAAAGAGCATGAATGCCACAATGCCCACACCCGATATGAAGGAGAGGAGGCGACCAAGGAAGCCTTACCTCTCTCTGACCCAGACCCAGCAAGACCCATGCGATGGTTGTGGCTACTGAGGTGTGAACCCTGGTGTATCTGGGCAAAGAAGCACTCATCGGGTCAGGGTGGGAAAACGGGAAAAGAAGGGGCGGGAGAGAACTGGAAAGTACAAATCAACAAGAAAACTCCCATCTGACCTTCCTACATTTGAACCTGCCAGTCAATGTATGTATAAAAGACGCTCAAAAGGTTCGATGATTTTGACATACATTTTATTTCAAATTGTTTCTCCCCTTTTTCTCCCCATCCACTTTCATATTCAGGGACATCAAAAATTGTTTTAACATTGGTACCTTTTGATAGAAATACATATGGTGAATTGCCAGTTGTATAATAAAGACATACTAATCCATACAATCAGGTCCCCAATCTTCCTTACACACAATCCACACACTCCAGACATCACAAAGCCACTAGACCCCCTTACTAAACATTCTCACAATCAATAAAAACATACCGGCCTGAATTATCCCTGAGACACCAACATCAAAGTAATTCATGACATATCACCAATTTCATTGTTACAATATATCTCATGCCAACCTCTTCGTAGTTATTTCCAAGGTTCTGTAGTGACTGTGGACCTTCAGAAATTCATAAATAATTGCATTGTTATTACATTTCTTTTACTCCTTTAAGTGGCTATAATTATCTACGAGTGTTGATGTAAATGCTTCATCAGCACAAGCCGCATAACAACCACTCACACATTTTGTACAAAAAGACCTGTAAAAACCATAACACAAGAGCCTTCTGGGCATCAGTCCAAAAAATATATAAACATTTATCTCATCATTTGAATGATTATCCAGTTACTGTGAAAAACCTTTTTCTTATTCAAGCACGTGTAGGGTCCAACACCAAACCACACCCAAAGGGTCATTGTGTGCATAAGCTATAGGCCACCTACCAGTCCGCCACCAAAGAGTAACTCCAATCATGTGACCTACATCTATGCATGCAAAACCTTCATCTACTGGAACAATTGTGACAAGGGCCCCATCCACTTCAGACTGTCCAACCACATCTAAGGGGTACAATGGGGTCCATGCTCCAACGCCTCTACAAAATAAGAACAAAATAACATATATGGGATACTAAGCCCCAGGAATAAAAAAACTCAGGTACTATAGCTATTGCTAAAATACTTGGGGAAACACCACAATTTAGCCTTGGTAGTCCCTTCAACCCAATTTGGTCTACTTGGTCCTCTCATTATTTCAGAAGTTTTGTAGTCACTTTCAATACAGCCTAAGAAGGGAAATAAAGAAGACAATTATTTTTATCTTATTTATTTGGCTTTTTAGGCTGTACTGAAAGTGAGTTTGTAGGTGTGTTGGGACATGGTGTCTTCAACCTTCAGAGGAATTAAGAAATTGTCTTGGACTACTCCTTGTGGGAGACATACAAGCAGCCTACCAATCTGGCAATCTTGCTGGGACAACCCTTAAAGATATTAAAAGAGCCATCTTAGAGCAGATGGTTGTAGACACAGAATGTTGCAGAAGTTGATTCTGCCAAGAAGGAGGCTTACCAAGAGAAAATCCCTGCGCTCCTTTTTGTGTTAAAATAAGGATTTGGGGTATAAGTGCTCAGACCCAACAAATATTAAAAACAGGAAATAGTGGATAACATCTACTTAGAACACTTTTTGAATGTTCTTCCTCTTCCCGACCAAAAATGGTTAAAGCAACATGGCAAGATAGCCTTGAATATTGCAATTGAAATGGCCTGCACCTTATTTCGGGCCAATGAAAGGGCACAGTTATGAAAGCAATACAGGAAAATCATCAAAAACTTTTAACTCTGATGTTTTCAAGAAAGTAGTGATGTCTCTCCGCTCCGCTCCAAAGTACAATTGTTTTCGAGAGAGAGGATATCTCCTCTCACTTCTGATCGCAGCCCTCCGCGGCTGATTTAACAAAAGTGCAGCACCACTTTTCTTGTGCCCCTAAGCACCCCACCTAATGCCACGGTGTGTGCGCCGTATCTAAGATACGGCCCACCAAGGTGGTAGTTAGGGAAACTAGCGTCAACATTTTTTATGCTAGTTCGGAGCTTTGCAGGACTAGCATCAACATTTTTTACGCTAATCCTGCAAAGCCTATTGAGGCCCATTGAAAACAATGGTGTTCCTTCTTTTAACGCATGCAGATGTTAAAAGTTTTGAAAAAAATGATGCAAAGCAATCTATTAGGGCCAGACTTACAAGAAAGTGGTGCATCGGTCCTGATGCGCCACTTTTCTTGCGTGCCCCTCCCGCCACCTAACAACACCATGGTTGTGCCACATATACAATACGGCGCACCATGGCGCACGCTAGGAAAATAGCATCAACATTTTTGACTCTATTGTGGTGCTTTGCTCCACTAGTGTCAAAAATGTTGACTCTATTGGAGCAAAGTGCAAAGAGGCCTATTGATTATAATGGGTGCATCCTTTTAACGCCTGCTTTGAGCAGGCATTAAAAATGAGGCCAAAAATGGTGCAATGAAATCTTGTATATTTAATTGCACCATTTTTGCCGGCCTCCTAATGCTGGAACGCACCCTTGCATACATTATACCTGACGCAGGCATAATGTAGCGCAAAGGGCTACAAAGTGGCTCAAAGCATGTATTGCGCCAATTTGTAAATTTGGCACACCCATTTTGGCATTAGTGTAAAAAAAAATACGCTAATGTGGCGCAAGGAGGCACTGAGGGCTCTTAAATCAGCCCCTTAGTGTTTTGACTGTGCACATTTGGGGGTATATTTATACTCTGTTTGCGCCATTTTTTAAAATGCAAATTCAGCGCAAACCTAACTCCATATTTATAATTTGAAGTTAGACCCGTCTAACGTCAAAATATTTGAGTTTGCACCATTTTTTGGATGCGTGCACCTACCTTGCGTAAATGAGATGCAAGGTAGGCATTCCCATCTAAAAATAGTGCTATCCCCATAGCCTCATATTTATCCCCCATGCTAAAAAGACACACAGGTGGGAGGAGGGGCCAAATAATGGTGCAAAGCTTGCTTTGCACCATTATTTAACCCCTGGATCAGACCAGGCGTTAGGGGACCTCTGGACCCATTTTTCCATGGTTAAACACAATAGAATGGGTCCACAGGTGCCCTCCTCAAGCCCCAGGAACATCCCCACCCACACCAGAGAGACACCGGAGGATGGGGGACCCCATCCCAGGTAAGTAGGGTAAGCATTTTTAAATTTTATTTCAAGTGCCAATGGGGGCCCTAACTTGAAGCACCCTGCATGGCACAGGGTGCAATGGCCATGCCCAGAGGACACTTGTTCCCTGTGCTGGCCACTGGGGTGGTGGGCATGACTCCTGCCTTTCCTAAGACAGGAGCCAGGTTTTTGGTGGTTGTGTGCCAGGAAATGGCGCTAGTCTGGTTACAGACATTTTTTTGCCTCTAACTAGGCTAGCGCCATTTCCTGGCGTACAACCACCCTCCTTCACTACCTCCACCCCCACCCTGCTAGCGTCTTTTTTTAAGACGCTAGCCCAAGTTTAGCTCCGGCTTGCACCATTCAATAAATACGGCGCCCGGCTGGCGCTGTGGAATGGCGCAGGCCTACGCTACACTTTTTGCAACAATACTGCATTTGCCCTGTTTTGTGGCAAAAAGTATAAATCTGGGCCTTGGGGTATATAGAACATTTTTGCACTAAAAAGAGGAAAGATGAAGACCTCATGGTGTTAGTTTGGGTACTCGTCAATTGTGTTTTGAGGAAAACCCTCAACACACTCAACAACGCTTGCCAGTCCAGGCTAATGGATATTCACTAAGGGCTCTGTTAGACACCCACTGCCATCAACTTGTAATTAAGGACTTCTAAGTTCATCCTGACCAAATATATCTCCAAGAGAAGATCACTAGACTGATATCCTCCATTTGCCAAAGCAGAACTGGTTGGTGGTTCCTACTAAACCCCCAAAAGTAGGAACAAAAGGAGGCCACAGAAAAAGAAGGACATTGGAAGTCCTTATTTGGCTCATGTAGGAGCCTTGGAGTGAGTATGCTTATTTTAAGAATACCCCTAGGAATGACCCTGTTACAAAACTCAGCGTAGCAAGTTAAACAAGAAGAAAACACCTAGGAACAAGTTAAACAAGAAGATACTGATCATGCAGTAAGACCTCATTTTGTTATAAGAGGATGGCTTCTTTACTGATAAGCTCACACTACAGCCCCATTACAATTGCCAGTACCCAAGAACTTTCAAGAGCAGGTTCTTGTTTTGCAAACAAACATCTGCTAGGTGGGCATTTCAGACCAGGGAAAACTCCAAAAAATATTTCTAAGCACTTCTACTAGCCCAAGTTGTTTGTGCACATAAAAAGTACTGTAAAGAATATTCCACTTGTCAATTGGTTAACCTTTGCAAGCCTTCTAAAGACTCCTCTTCGACCAGTGCCTTCTACTGCAACGTATAGGAATGGATTTGGGCTGGCCCTTGTTAAAATCCAGAAACATTCTAAACTCATTTTGATCATAGAAGATGTACCATACAATACCCGGAAGCAATTTTTCTTGGACAAACACACAATCCTCCACTAGCCATTACTTTAAAAAATGTTTTTCTAGAATAGGGTCTCTCAAACAAATCCTTACTGAACAGGTCAGCCTCTTCCTTTTTAAATTAATGAATCATGCATGTCAAGAGTTGGGGAATCATTGACTTATACCCAGAAAGATGGGTTAGCGGAGCGTCGTAATGCTACCCTAACACTAACCTTTAAAAAATTTAGACTGAGAGCCTAACTTGGGATAAAATGTTTCCTCTAGCTCTGTTGGGTATTAGGTGCCAACCCCAAGGCACTTTAGGATTCTCCTCATTTCAAAGCTCTACTTGTGGATCTTAATGTCCATTTTGCTAAAGCAGTTCGCAGTATGGCTTTGTCTGATATAGTGGACCTTGCTGTTTTTGATGTCCATCTTATTACGAAGTCTCCTATTCATGTCACTGGTCACAGGTTGGATCTTATATTCACCAACCCTAGTAGTTTACAGACTGACAAGCCGATTCCTTTAACATGGACTGATCATTTTGCTGCCCGTTCTCCCTGTATGTTCAAACAGGATCCAAAATGAGAGAGACCCCAAAGACAGTCTGTGGGAGGAGCTGGTCCAAGCTTGATATTTTAGCCCTGAATTCCTTAATAGATGCCAGCTGCCCCACATTGAGCAGCTCTGTAAAGTCTGATGTCCATACTTTAGGCTCCTGGATCAGATCCTCACTTGACGTGCTAGCTCCCATTACTAGCAAAAAATCCCATTGTATTCACCTTCCTGCCCCATGGTATAATGATTCTTTGCTTTAACTTAAAAAATCGTACAAAGGTTTGGAAAGAGGATGGCGGAAAACTTATAGTCCTGAGGACAAACTAAGATATAAACTGGCTTTAAAAAATTACCAGGAAGAATGTAGCATGATTAAAGCTAAATGTTATTCAGATAAAATTATGGCGGCCAAAAACTGCCCTAAAACTTTATTCAGGGTAGTCAATAATCTCTCAGACCAGGCCTGTACTGCCCCCATTACTCCTCTACCACACAAGGTCAATGTGATGAAATTGCAGAGTTTTTCCTAAAGAAAGTTGCAGGTAAGCAGGCTTCCTTCACATGCACTCTGTCACGACTCACGTGCTGCTTGCGCCTGGAATTTGCAGATCTGGTGGCGTGGATCTTCAATGTTCGACTTTGGCCCAAAAAGGGGCGACTCTTTCTGGTAGCCACGGTGCTGTAGGCAATGGAGACGCCAAGAACAGACCGTGCCCTTCAGAAAATAGCGCCAGAGGGAAAAAAACCCTTAGGAAAAGGGGAAAAACCTCCAAACAGGAAGATTCCTGGAAAAAACAAGAACAAACAAACAGGAATCCAAAAGGAGCAAAGGTCAGGAAACACAGAATGCTGAAATCCAGAACCAAAAGGGGAGGAAATCAGGAGCGAAGACACTAACTGAGCAGAAAGTGTTGCAGCGCAAGGAAATGAAGAAAACACAGCCCTTATATACCAAAAGACAGGAAGTGACCCACAGGAAGTAAAAGGACACCATATTAGACAGGGAGAGGTACATAGAACAAAACAGAATAGAAACCATAGAGAATAGGGAACAATGAATGCTGGGAAGAGAAAGGTAACCTGGGAAGGGAAGAAGACATAAAAAAAGTACAACAAAAAGACCCCAGAAAGAAGAAAAGAAAGAGGACAAGAAGGAAGAAAGAAGAACAGGTAAGGGGGGTCAGGAGACCCCAGCAAGGCGGTGGAAAACGATAGAGCGAGGCCCCATGCAATGCCTGGGGCCTCGAAAAGTGCATGAAAGGCTGGGGGCGCGCCGCGTTTTAGAAACGCGCTGTGCGGCCCCAGCCGAACGCCCGGCTTGTGCCGAACATTCGGCTCGCGCCGCACCACGCGGCGCGACAGTATGTCCCCCTCCCGAAGGGCCAGGTTTGAGAGGAAATAAACGGTGAAAGCGTTGAATCAGGCGAGGAGCGTGAACAGAAGATGCATCTTCCCAAGAGCATTCACTGAGAGGATAACCCTTCCAATGAATCAGATACTGAAGGCGTTTGTGAAAAAGACGAGAGTCACAAATTTCCTGTACTTCATATTCAGGAACATCATCCACGAGTACAGGAGGTGGACAAGGAAACTGACGTGAGTAAGGGTCAGGCACATAAGGTTTAAGCTGAGAAACCTGAAAGACCGGATGAATCTTCCATGTATGAGGTAAGTGAAGACGGACAGTGACAGGATTGACCAACTGAAGAATACGGAAAGGCCCATAGTAACAAGGTGTGAACTTATTTTGAGAAAGACGTGAGGGTAAGAATTTGGAGGAGAGCCAGACTTTATCTTGCGGATGATGGTCTGGATTGGTAGCACGTCTCTTGTCAGCAGCCTTCTTCATATATCTCTTGGTATGTAACAAATTAGATCGAATTAGTCTATGGATTTGGAGAAGGCGTTTGGAGAAATAGGTAATAGCGGGTAGAGGAGAGTTGGATTGTGGAGAAGTAGGAAAAGAGGTAGGATGAAAACCATATGAACAGAAAAAGGGAGTGACCTTGGAGGCACTATGGACTGAGTTATTGTAGGAAAATTCTGCTATAGAGAGGTAAGTGTTCCAGTTACTTTGGGTAGAATTGCAAAAGCATCGAAGATATTGCTCTAGTCCTTGGTTCAGACGCTCGGTCTGGCCGTTGGTCTGAGGATGGAATCCTGAAGACAGGGCTCTATTAATATTTAGTGTTTTACAAAAATGCCTCCAAAATCGGGAAATGTACTGAGGTCCTCTATCAGATATTATGGTATGTGGAAGTCAATGGAGACGGAAGATATGATCAATGAATATTTGACTTAGTTCTTGAGAAGTGGGTAGCCTTTTCAGGGCAGTGAAATGAGCCATCTTCGTGAAAGAATCCACCGTGACCATGATGACCCGGTTTCCTGCTGATGGTGGGAGTGAACACATAAAATCAGTAGAGATGGTATGCCATGGGGCCAGTGGAACAGGCAAAGGCTGTAGTAATCCTGCTGGTCGGGTATGGGGTATCTTGATTTGGGCACATATGGGACAGGCCTGAACGTATCTTTCCACATCCAGCTTCCAGGTAGGCCACCAGAAAAATCGTGAAAGAAGTTCTTGTGTGGCCTTGATGCCTCTATGACCAGCTACAGGTGAATCATGGCACATTTGTAATGCCTTTTCTTGCACCTTGTTAGTGGGGAGGAATATCAGGTTTTGATAATAAAAATATCCTTGTTTCTTATGTATTAATGGTCTTAGATCTTCAATGTCGTGGTCCGATAGGTTGGCGTATTCCAGTTGTACTTCTTCCAGGAAAGACTGAGCCACTCCAATGATCTTACGGGGTTCCAGAAGATACTGAGATGAGGAAGGAGTACACTCTGGATATCGGCGAGACAGAGCATCAGCCAGAATGTTTTGAGATCCAGGAATATATGTGATAAAAAAATCGTACTGACTGAAGAAAAAGGCCCAGCGGGCCTGACGACTATTCTGGCATACAAAATTTCATAAACATTGTAGGTTACGGTGGTCTGTCCTCACCTCAAATGGTTCCTTGGAACCCATCAGAAACTGTCTCCACTCAAGGCAGGCTGTTTTCAGAGCCAATAATTCCCTTTCCAGTACAGAATAGTGTTGTTCAGCTGTGGAAAGGATATGAGACAAGTAGAAAACAGGATGTTCAAGACCATCATCTTCTTGTCGTTGGAGTAAGACAGCTCCGATGGCTCTCTCAGAAGCATCAGTAACGACTATAAATTGTTTGGTGGTATCTGGATGTCTCAAGATGGGGGCTTGGGTGAAGACTCTCTTTAATTCTTGAAAGGCTGCTTCAGCCGCCTCAGTCCAGACAAACCCTTTCTTTAAATTTTCCTTTTTTAAGGTGTGAGTTATGTGGCTAGTCAGTATGGCAAAGTCTAGAATGAATTGTCGATAGAAGTTTGCTAACCCTAGGAAACATTGTGTTTCCTTTATGGAAGAAGGAGAAGGCCACTCTAGGATAGCTTGTACCTTTTCTTGATCCATAGCTATGCCAGTGGGACTTAAATGATAGCCCAGATATTTGACTTCCGTCATGTCGAACTCACATTTTTCTGGTTTGCAAAATAGTTGATGAGCACGAAGTCTTTGAAGAACTTGTTTCACATGGGAAGAATGGAGTTCAGGATTTCTAGAATAAATAAGAATATCATCTAGGTAGATCACGACTGTCTGATTCAGAAGGTCTGAAAACACTGAGTCCATAAATCTCTGGAAGATTGCGGGGGCGTTAGTGAGGCCAAACGGCATAACCCTATATTCAAAATGGCCAAATGGAGTCCTGAAAGCTGTCTTCCATTCGTCGCCTTCTTTTATGCGTAAAAGGTGGTAAGCTCCTCGTAAATCTAATTTAGTAAAACGTTGAGCCCCTCTGATAGCTTCTAGTATGTCCCTGATGAGAGGCAAAGGATAACGATCTTTAATTGTTATTTTATTCAGACCTCGAAAATCCAGGCAAGGACGAAGATCCTTTGTCTTCTTGGGCACAAAAAAGAGAGGAGCCCCAGCCGGAGACGACGATGGAACAATAAGACAACTCTGTATATTTTCGTCCAGATACTCTTTTAGAACTTCTCTTTCGGGTTCCGTGAGAGAGTACATCCTCCCAAAAGTAACAATTGTGCCGGGTTCCAATGGAATAGCACAATCATATTCTCGATGTGGAGGTAGCACAGGTTTCGACGGTTTTTGGAAAACATCCTGAAACTCCAAATAGTGGTCTGGGACCCCTTGGACCGTATTAATGGACATACCAGTGGCACCTTCAGTATCTAAAGATCTTTTCGGAGACCAATACTTGTCGGAAGTAAAACAGTTCTCATGACAAAATTGCGAAGACAAAGAAACTGTCCGGGTTACCCAATTTATATACGGGTTATGTCTGATGAACCACGGAATTCCAAGAATGATGGTATGGTTGGGGGACGTGATAAGATCGAAGGAAATGTGTTCTTGATGGTTTCCCACCTGTAGACTTAACATCAGGGTAGTGGTGTCTACAGGACCAGAGGATATCAAGGATCCATCCACGGTGTGTACCTGTTCGGGTACTTCTTTTGCTTGTGTAGGAACTTGGTGAGCAGCAGCCCACGTCTTGTCCATGTATATACCACTAGCACCACAATCTAGTAATGCCATAGTCTTTTCTTGACGACCGTCAGGAAGTTGTAACAGGACAGGAAAAATGAACAAGGCGGTTGTATTGTCATTAAAGGAGCTGATGGAAGGTATAGCTGTAGATCCCGTCCCCTCCTTTCTTACAGAGGACGGGAGGTGGCGTTTCCCGAAGGCCTGGGTGGACGTACAGGACAGGTACGAAGCATGTGACCAGCAGAACCACAGTACAGGCACAACCCTCTCTTGCGTCTGTCTTCTCGTTCACTAGCAGAGAGCGGACCTCGGGTAGTATCCACCTGCATGGGTTCCTCTTCGATGTCTCTAGCAGGAGTGCGAGGTTCCTCGGAACGCTGTAGGCAAGCTCGTGAGCTACTTGGCTGGGAAAACCCTCTACTCCTTTTCTTTTCCGATCTCCGTTCCTGAAGACGATATTCGATGGACAGTGCTTGATCCATCAGGCCACGAAGCTCTTCTGCTCTGGTAGAATGTACTAGTTCATCCTTTATTTCTTCTTTGAGTCCTCTACGAAATAAAGTTACCAGAGTACGTTCCACCCAAGTGGTCTCTGCCGCCAGCTGACGAAAACGGGTTATATATTGCAGGACGTCTTGCGAGCCTTGTTGGATGTCACATAGGGCTTCTTCAGCAGAGGCTTCCAATCCAGGACGGCTAAACATCTGTTTGAAGCGACTCACAAAGGTGGAATAGTCCGACAATACCGGGTCGTTGGAGGACACCATCGGGGTTGCCCAGGCCAAGGCTGGACCGGATAAGGCACTGATAAGATAACCCACCTTGGTCCTGTCGTGGGAGAATTGGGTAGGTCGGAAGGCGAAGTACACTGTTAATGCATCCAGGAACTCGCGAAGCTTGGTTGGTTCACCAGAGAAACAAGGGGTGGAAGCGGAGATAGTTGGAACATCACTGGTGCGGAGAGCCAAAGCCTGTCGTAACGCAGCATTTTCATTGCGTAGTTGTTGCAATTCCTGAGCTTGTTGCTGAATCGTGGTCAAAAGAGATTGTTCCGGATCTGCAGCAGCCGCCACTGAGTCATCCATGGTGTTTGAGGACGTCGGAATGGTTGGGCGCTGCAATCTGTCACGACTCACGTGCTGCTTGCGCCTGGAATTTGCAGATCTGGTGGCGTGGATCTTCAATGTTCGACTTTGGCCCAAAAAGGGGCGACTCTTTCTGGTAGCCACGGTGCTGTAGGCAATGGAGACGCCAAGAACAGACCGTGCCCTTCAGAAAATAGCGCCAGAGGGAAAAAAACCCTTAGGAAAAGGGGAAAAACCTCCAAACAGGAAGATTCCTGGAAAAAACAAGAACAAACAAACAGGAATCCAAAAGGAGCAAAGGTCAGGAAACACAGAATGCTGAAATCCAGAACCAAAAGGGGAGGAAATCAGGAGCGAAGACACTAACTGAGCAGAAAGTGTTGCAGCGCAAGGAAATGAAGAAAACACAGCCCTTATATACCAAAAGACAGGAAGTGACCCACAGGAAGTGAAAGGACACCATATTAGACAGGGAGAGGTACATAGAACAAAACAGAATAGAAACCATAGAGAATAGGGAACAATGAATGCTGGGAAGAGAAAGGTAACCTGGGAAGGGAAGAAGACATAAAAAAAGTACAACAAAAAGACCCCAGAAAGAAGAAAAGAAAGAGGACAAGAAGTAAGAAAGAAGAACAGGTAAGGGGGGTCAGGAGACCCCAGCAAGGCGGTGGAAAACGATAGAGCGAGGCCCCATGCAATGCCTGGGGCCTCGAAAAGTGCATGAAAGGCTGGGGGCGCGCCGCGTTTTAGAAACGCGCTGTGCGGCCCCAGCCGAACGCCCGGCTTGTGCCGAACATTCGGCTCGCGCCGCACCACGCGGCGCGACACACTCATGTGGTCAGTTCATCTGTATTTCCTACCAACACAACATGCGCCCTGAATACCTTCTATCCTTTAGATGTGACATCATTCAGCTCACTGTAGACAGCTACTGGATCAGGCTCCCTCTTGACCCTTGTCCTCCCTTGATAATGGAGAAGCTTGCATTACCAGGTATGGAGTAATTTACGCTATTTTTAAACTCTTCCTTGAAAGGAGGCATTGTTCCTTTAGCATGGAAGCTTGCTCTGGTTACAACTTTATTAAAAATATTTTTTGACTCTGTTATATTTTCAAATATAGGGGGTTATTACAACTTTGGAGGAGGTGTTAATCCGTCCCAAAAGTGACGGTAAAGTGACGGATATACCACCAGCCGTATTACGAGTCCATTATATCCTATGGAACTCGTAATACGGCTGGTGGTATATCCGTCACATTTGGGACGGATTAACACCTCCTCCAAAGTTGTAATAACCCCCATAGGCCTCTATCACTCTTGCCTTCACTGACTAAGGTGTTGGAGAAACATGTCAACCTGCAGCTTTCTTTTTATATCGAACTAAATGGTCTACTACACCCTTTACAATCAGGCTTAGGGACGATCACAGCACTGAATTGGCCCTACTTGGCATCACAGAATATTTGCACTGTCAGCTAGACAAAGGGGGCGCGGAGGCACTGATTCTTTTGGATCTTAATGATGCTTTTGATACTGTGAACCATTATATTCTGATGTTCAGACTACAAAATATGAGTGTACGGGGCATAACTTGGTTTGGTTGAGCTCGTTTTTACATGGCCTCACCTTTCAGGTTCGCTCACATCATCAAAGGTCTAAGACAGATCTCTTAGGGCCACATTACAAGTGTGGCAGGTCGTCAGACCACCACACTTACGGTTGGTGGTGGGACCACCTCACTCCTGGCGGTCCCACCGCCATATTACTGCTTTGGCAGGCAGAACTGCCTAAAGACCGCCGTCCACGGCAGGAGTATTGTTCCCGATGGACTGTCTGATTCGTGCTCAGCCACGACATCGCTGAACTCAGCATCGCCATGCTGATGACAACTCAGCTTTCCACCAGCCTATCCATGGCAATCATCCTGCCATGAACAGCCTAGCAGAAAGCCAGTGCCGGGTGCCACAGAGGGGACTCTGCACTGCCCATACCCATGGCATGGGCAGTGCAGGTGCCCCCCTGCCCAGCACCATCAGAATACGCACTGTCTGCTTTTCAATTCAGACCCATGTATTTGAGATCCTTGGTGACCTGGTATACACCTGGTCACCTGCTCCGCTCTAGCCATCAGGACTTGGCTGGGGTTCCCAGAATGAAAAGAACCTGTCAAGGTGGTTGAGCATTTGTATATCTGGGACCAATACTGTGGAATACCCTGCAACAATCATTGAGAGCCTGCAAACCACTTGCAGCCTCACGTAAATTGCTCAAAATGTCTGTTTCCGCTTGTTTGTGCTTAATAGTCCCTGTCACTTTCTTTCTATCTCTCTCTCTGTCTCTCTCTTTCAATCAATTATCCCAGTCACACACCCACTCAGACACTTACGTACCACTTACAGGCCAGCTATCAGTTGTAGCATCAGGAGAGAGGATGTAGCACAGCAGTCAGAGCGACCTCCTTGAGCGCTGAAGACCAGGGTTTGTGCCTCGGCATTGGTGCAACGTCCTGTGATTCTGGGCAAATCACTTAATTTCCCTGTGCCGACAGACAGCGCCTTGAGACCCTCATGGGTGGTAAGCTGTGCTATATAAAGCTACATTTCGTTAATAGTCACCTTTGGCTGTGGTAACACTGATTCGTCTTGTGAGGAGGCAAGCACTGGGAAGACTTTATAGGTAGCTATACGCTCTACAAATGAGGCAAATAAATAAAAAAATAATAATGCAAATACTGTTTAGTCAGAAGCCTAGGATCTTTTTAGAGGTGGAAATATAAGCCTTGGAGGAACATGAAGGGAAAAAAAAACCTTAATACATAAGCTTTGCAGATAAAGAATAGACTGGAGAAACTTAAATAGTAAGAAAAGGAAAATTTGGAAAAAGCCCAAATTAGACAAGAATCATATTATTACCCTGAGGCCAAACTGACTGAAGTACTCCCACACATTCAATCCAGTGATCAAAAACTCCTAGCTAGATAGCAAGGGCCTTGTAAGATGCAGAGGAGAGTAAACCAAGTGACATACCAGATTCAGTTGTCCTCCCCAAAAAATGACAGTCAAATATTCCATGTTAATCTTCTTAAAAAATGGAAATGCTGTGTCCATAAAGAAACCTGGGTGGCTTTTTCAATTTCAGAATCAGAATCCTCATTTTCACTAAGTCTTAGGGTCTCATTATAAGGATGTCAGCCTGCCAGCCCTGTGGAGAGGAGACTGCCGCTGAGCTGGTGGCCTCCCCCCTAGCCCCATTACAAGGTTTCCACTGGGCTGCCTGGCTAAAACCTCAGAAATCTGAGTTTTCCGCAGGTCAAATCAGTGGGAAACGTGTGGCAGTATTGGCCTTGGCTCCTCATGGAGACGAAGCCAATGCCGTCGCACAGAGGGTGCTCCCAGCACCCCCGGAATACACACTGTCTGCAGGAGCAGACAGTGTGCATTCCAAGATTGCTGGGCAGGAGGACCTGAGCACTGCCTATGACCTTGTCGTGGGCAGTGCAGGCCCCAGTGGACTCCCAGTACTGCCTTTATGCCAACCTTTTCATGGCGGGGACCCTGCCATAAAAAGGCTGGTGGAAAGTGGAGTTGTGATCATCACGGCAGTGATGCTTTTAAGCACCACCGTGGCTGAGCATGACTCCAACTGCCATCACCCCATCATCAACTCTGTTCCTGGTGGTGATGCCGGTCTCCAACCGCCAGGGTCGTGATTAGGCGATCAGACAACCTGAGGTGCGGTGGTCCGACTGCCACCATGATTCTGGCGGTCGTGAGACCGCCAAACTCATAATTAGGCCCTAAGTCACAAGAAAAAAATGGATGTTGGAGGAGACACTATTCCACTTCCAGAAGATCTTCTCTAAAGAACCTGGAAAAAAATGTGTTTGTACAAAATATCAATTTAAGAATATCGGCAGGCACAAATATCAGAAAATAAATATTGTGATACACAAATATTGAGATGCATAAATATGGTTGACAAGAATATCAGTTTTTGAGGTAAGTACTCTTGTTTTAAATATTGATGTTTTTAATATCAATTTCAATATTATAGTCGTTAAATATATATTTTTTTAATTATTTGAATGTGTTTTAGTTGATATATTCATTTTATGTGTTACTATTGTTTACATAAAAGTTATTTTTACTATAGTTTGTAATTTAAAGTGGTTCAGAATTTTTGTAATCAATATTTTATTGGAATTTATAGTGCCATAGTGTGTTGTTGAGTTTATAGGGGTAAAAGATGGGGAGTTAATTAGTAAATAAAAATATGAATTATTTAGTATATTTAATTTAATTATATGATTGATATCTGTTATGTAAATTATGTAATATTGATTTATTTTAGTTATTTTATTTGCGGATTCTTAGGTTTGTAGTGGTATAGTGTCAGAAGTTAATTAAATAATAATTAATCAACAATTAATTATTACTCCTTAAATAATTATTTAAATGATTTTAATAATGTAATAAATAGAACACTTATTTAGTTTACTTATAGTTTAGTTGCCGGCTGCTAGGTTTGTAGCGTTAGAGCATGAGAAGTCAATTAATTAATAATTTATTGATATTTGTTAATTAATTGCCTAATTGACTTTTAAATATTTAAATTATAAAATCCATATTTATTTTTATTATATTTTAATTGCGGGCTTCTAGGTTTCTGGGGGTCTAGACTGGGAAGTTAATTAAGTAATAATATTAATTATTAACGAATTATTTTATTGAATTTAAATATTCTAATTATGAGATACTTATTTTTAATTATATTTTAGGTGGGGGCTGATAGGTTTGAAGGGGTATAGAGTGGAAGTTAATTAATGGTTGAATAACAATCATTTATTAATGTATATTTACTTATTTTATTGAATAGTAATTATGTGATGTATTTAATGTTTTCCTATTTCTATTAAACACACAAACACACACACACACTCACACACATATGTATATATATATGTGTATATATATATATATATATATATATACATATAAATATATATATAATGAATAACTTTATTATTAAGAGGTTAATTTTTTTCGAGATTCATGGTGTTGCTTATATACGTAATGTGCTTGAGGTGAAGTACTTTCCCTGCTCTTGTTGAGCCTTCCATAGGGATTGTAAAAATTAACGTTATTGTAACTCAACACTCTCCCTACTGTGGCGCTGTTTGGAGTGGGAATAGTAAATGTCACCCCTCCAAATATCAACACTTTTCCTACTGTTTCACAGACTGGAGTGGGAATAGTATATTTTACCCATCTGAAATCCAACACTTTCCCTACTTTTGCGCTGACTGAAGTGGGAATACTAAAGTTTATCCCTCCGAAGTCCAACACTTTCCTACTGTTAAGCTAACTAGAGTGGGAATAGTGAATTTTACCCCCCGAAATTCAACGCTTTCCCTCCTGTTGCACAGACCGGAGTGGGAATAGTACATTTATTCCCTTCTGAAGTCCAACACTTTCCCTACAGCTGCATAAACCAGAGTGGTAATAGTGTATTTAATATTGTTAGAATCCAATAGCTTTCATAATGTTGGTTAAATAGAGTTTATAGCATTATTTGTTTTATTATTTTATATTTTACATTATTTGTTTATATTTTATTGTAATGCTTATAATATTTTTTATTAATGTGTTTTTTGAGTTTTTTATATACTCTGAAGAGTTCTCAGGACTGCAATGACACCACATTCCAATTGGAATCTTCACGCATGATGCTTTTTGAAAATCCAGCAGTGTCAGCTGTGCAGCCACTGAGCAAACCATCTTGTACCACCTGAGGAAGGCGGAAGCTGAAACGCTGTAGTAAAAATATATTTTTGTTCTTTAATGAGATCATCTGTTTGAGTCACTTCTTTCTTGGATATTACATTTTCTTGTGACTCATTGTATCCTTTGGGATCCAGATTTTTGCCCTGGCTGGTTGTTGTTTTCTTGTGATCCTGCATCTTCCAGTATACTCTGATAAAATATATATTTTACATTATAATATGTTTTACATTTGCTCTTATAAATATATAGATATATTTTCCGAATAAACGTAAAATATAAAAAAGTATAGTGTAAAACAAATGTTTTTATTTTACAGATATATATATTCTCATTGTACTACATTTAAAATATTTTAAAAAAATATAATGCAAAACTGTTATTTTATTCATTATGTTACACAATATGTATATGTATTTATTTATATGTAGAAGTCTGTGGGCCTCATTAGGAGTTCGGTGGACGCACAGTTTGCACTGTCTGCCGAACTTACAATGGGTAGGCTGCCACCAC
Source organism: Pleurodeles waltl (assembly GCF_031143425.1). Classification (NCBI taxonomy): domain Eukaryota; kingdom Metazoa; phylum Chordata; class Amphibia; order Caudata; family Salamandridae; genus Pleurodeles; species Pleurodeles waltl. The sequence goes on from NC_090448.1 coordinate 1,156,443,774, forward strand.
ACTGGCTGCCTCCCAGCCGGACCTATTAAGAGATTCCCACTGGTCTGGTGGGCGGGAACCTCAGTTTCCACCCGCCAGCCTAGAGGGAAACAGGTGGCAGCATTGTCTCCGGCTCGTAATCGAGCTGGCGGCAATGCTGCCGCCACAGGGTGCACCAGCACCTTTGCAATGTTCACTGTCTGCACAGCAGACAGTGAACATTGCGATGGTGCTCGGCAAGGGACCCCTGAACTGCTCATGCCAAGTGCATGGGCAGCGCAGGGGCCAACCTGTGGCCCCCTGCACCTGTTCTCGGTCAGCCTTTTCGCTGCCCTGGCTGATTGCGATCTCTGCCACCGCCGGCACGTCAGGATCATGTATCCTGGCAGTGATGGCAGTACCCTGGCGGTCTGACCTCCAGGGTCTTAATGTAGCAGTGAGACCACCACTGCAGCACCGGTCCTGACTGCTACCGCAAGGCTGGTTTTCGTGGGCAGTAGGTCCCCTGCTCTGCTATGCCATGGGCATGGACAGTGCAGGGCCCCTCCTATGGCCCCCAGCAGTGCTTTTCCGCCAGTCTTTTATTGGTGGTGTCCCCACCATGAAGAGGCTGGTGGAAACTGGATTTGTGATCAGCATGGCGTTCCTGAACTCAGCACCACCGTGGCTGACCACGACTTAGACCGCCGCCACACCATCAGGAACCTTGTTTCTGGTGGTGGCGGTGGTCCCCTGGTGGTCCGACTGCCAGGGTTGTAATGTGGCATTGAATCGCTTGACATGCTGCGGTCCAACCACTACTGAGAGTCTGGCGAGCCCCTACAGCCTTATTTAGAGTTTGGCGGAGGGGCGTTACTCTGTCACAAACATGACGGATATCCCGTCTGCCATATTACGATCCCATTATAGCCTATGGACATCTTAATACTGTGGATGGGATATCCGTCACGTTTGTAATGGAGTAACCGGTCCGCCCAACTCTAAATCAGGCCCTTAGTTCCAAATTCTGGAGATGTTGGAATTTTGAAATGAAGCTCTGACTTCACAGTGAACACTCCTTGACACGCCTCATAGAATTTGGCATTTATGATTGAATTTGAGCTGGTGCTTCTGAATTTGAGCTGGTGCTTCGTGTCTTCAGTGTAAGACAGGGTATCAAAGTGGATGAATGTAAACGTTAAACAGAATAGTAGATGCACAGAGCCTTGGTGGACTCCACAGGACATTAGTAATAGGATGAAGGAAGAGCCACTGATTGGATATGGGTTGCTAGAAAAGAAAAGAAAAACACTGGAGAACAGGGCCTTCCATACAGGAGCTGCAGACATGTCAATAAGGATTGAATTTGTAATTTTGCTGAAGGTTGCAGAATGATCCCGTAGCAACAGACCACCTATCTCAAACTCTTTATGCCAGGCCTGGAGCTTGTATAGCACTGCCACAAAAACTGATTCATATTGTGCCAGCCCTGAAAGCCATCCTGAATCTTGTCTAAGAAACCTTGCTACTCAAGGTAGGTGACTAGTCATTTGGTAAGTTTTTCAATACATTTTTCAAAGTTTCACATCAGTGTAATATGGTGACACAGTAGAGTAATAGGGTAGAACTTCTTCTGAGGGGTAGAGTATCTCAGAGCCCTTGGCCCTCTACTCGTCCGAAGGCATGCACTGAAGCGAAATGCTAATGTAAATATTAATACAGACTTTTGCATAAAAAATCGGGAGTGGGCAATAAATTCTGGTCCACCGGCAGAGTTGATGGATTTTTGGTCACTTTGCGTTACCTACAACCGGCATGTGTTGGAGTTTCTGCTTGAATGCACCTCGCCAACAGTACATTTGCAAGTGTGAGTGAAAATTGGCATCCTCTAGCGCAATTTGTGGGCTCTAGGGGGGCACCCGATGAGATTTTCTCACCACAAATGGTCATGGGCGGTCGCACCATTCGTGGCGAGAAAGCTGCCACTCAAGTAGAAAATCTACTCAAGTGGCAGCAAAATCAACTCGACCAGCAGCACCCTTTGGCACACCTCATGGTGCAGTTCATGCTGATTTTTCAGTGCAGATCGAACTCCCGGCACTAAAAATCAGCAAAAGCAGCTTCATTTGCAGATTATCACCCGTTCGCGGAACTCAGCAGAATCTTGTGGAGTTTTCAAGTAAATTCACAGAATTATGTGGAGTGAAAATCCGCGAGTTCCGCCCACCCCTATTAAAATTATTTTTATGTAGGTATGTATATATTCACTGAAAAAAAGGGTGTCATGAAAAGATCTGCTTTTGTTTCCAAAAAAAAACCTCATGACCTGTTCTATGACATTGTTTATGACATTACTGATGACATCTCAAATTACATAATTTATGACATCACTGATGATCCTCCTCCAAGAGCACTCATTATGATTAGCTGGCTGCAAGCCAAATAAAAATGTTGCGGCCACCATTACAGGACTTGTCGACTCACTGCCCAGGCCCAGAAAATTAAAAATGATTGAGGTTTAAGGAGGCAGGGTAAGGATTTCCTGACCCCCTAGCCTTGTAGTGGAGGCCCGTGAGGGAACCCCCTCGGGTCAAATTTTAAAAGAATGTTTTTTTAGGGTGACCTAACCCCACAAGACACTCTTGGGAGTCAATGCAGCCTACTGTGCTCCCAAGAGTGACTCGCGAGAGTACAGGTGTACAGCTGGCTCCTAAGAGACTCTTGCGAGAGACCAGTGGGATCGAGAAAAGATCTTTAAAAAGCATCATACACAGCGGGAGGTTGACCACTGGCAGGAGGTTGGGTGCATGGCCTGGCTGCATGCCAGGCCATATGGCCAATCCCATGCCGTGCCCAGCCAAAGGCAGTGGGTGGCGGAAGTTGACATAGTGGCATATGGTAATAACATCTTTATGTTAAAAAGAGAAATTCACAGGAAAAAACAAAAGTTGAAAGCGATGTTATAGGTAAGTATGATAACAATGTCTTACTTTACATTAGTAAAAGACGTAGGTTAAAATGACGTTATACTTAGGTAAAAATGTCAGTTAAAACATACTATTTTAAACGAAAAAAATACTGAAAATCACCAGTTATAGTTTAACTGAAGAAACTGTAACTCACGCCTTCACCATGCTTACGACCTTGCATGTTACTTCACTCATGAAATGTTCTATGACATCATTGATAACATGACTAATGAAAATCTGAGATGACATCGTTGATGACATCTGTGTGCATGGCAAGAGTGAGAGTTATAGCTGATAATCTTGACGTAAATCTTCAAGTGGCTACCAGACAACAACAGGAAAACAATCATCCAAGCCGAATCACCAGCAGACTAGACTATGGAAACACCCTGTACACAGGGATTACAAACCAGCTCACAAGAAGATTGCAGACCATCCAAAACGCAGCCTCCAGGCTAGCCTTCAACCTCCCATGCTGAGTGCACATCCCACTACACTTTAGGTAACTCCACCGGCTCCTGATACACAAGTGCACACATTTCACATACTTCACCCACACCTACAAAGACCACCACAACACTGGCCCGGGCTACCCTTGACAGCCGAATTCCCTTCCACCAACCTCTCGGACACCTGTGCTCAGTAGGTCTCTTACTATGATATATCCCACACATATACAAAGCAGAGCAGGGGGTTACCCCTTCTTGTACCTGGCCCTAAGGGTTGGAAAGACCTTGCAAAAGACATAGAACTCCCTCCTCTCTTGTTGCCATTCGCAAGAGCCTGGCTTTTTTTGAGTAAGTCTCCAATGCTGACCTCACACTTCTGCTACAGAGCTCCTGGATACCCCCACGAGCGATTAGTGCACTATGAAAACACGAATAACAACTATTCTCAGCATTGATTGCCATTTCACATTTCTTAGCCTAGCTCCTCCCACTGAGAAGCTGGCAGCCCAGACCCACACACATTATGTGCCTTGGAGAAATATAAAATTACAAATGATGCATTGCCATACTGAACATTATTCTTGGTACTATCTAGTTATAACTATAAGATATCTTGTCAATGACCTGAAAGGATAAGCGTAGAAAATTGTCGATGCTCATACACATTTGTGTCCTGTGAACTGCAAATTCATTCATGAGTTGTCAACGTTGAGCTAAGAGCTGCTACCCCTGACCACCTGCTGGACAAACCCAACCTGATGCCCGCTGTCTAGCAGACTGTCATTGAGCCACAAATCTTCACATAGATGCACAGACTGATTTTGTTCACCTCACTAAGGTTGGCTGTGCCTGATTCAAAACCACTTACCTCGACTTCCACTGGTACCAAAAGTGCTAAAAACCAAGTTGAAATACAAACCTTTATGATTTAAACCATAGGTAGTGATTTCTAACATCGACATTAGTGCTAAATCCGCTCGCACCAAGGGCCAGATGTAGGTAGCATTTTGCATGGTGCAAACTGCGAAAATCGCAGTTTGCGCCATGCAAAATGCGCATAGCGATGCTCATTCCCATTTTGTCGGTACCGACTGCAAAATGGGAATGTGATTCGCAAATAGGAAGGGGTGTTCCCTTTCCTATTTGCGACTCGCACTGCGATGCTAAATTGGTTTGTGACCGTGAACGCGGTCGCAAAGCAATTCGCAGTTACCACCAGTGTCACACTGGTGGTAACCCATTCGCAAAAGGGAAGGGGTCCCTATGGGACCACTTCCCCTTTGTGAATGTTGCCAGAAATGTTTTTTCAGAGCAGGCAGTTGTCCAATGGACCACTGCCTACTCTGAAAAAACGAAACCAAATGGTTTCCTTATTTTTTTCTGTATTGCAACTCGTTTTCCTTTAAGGAAAACGGGCTGCAATACAAAAAAAAGAACTGCTTTATTTAAAAAGCAGTCACAGACATGGAGGTCTGCTGTCTCCAGTAGGCCACCATCCCTGTGAGTGCAGGGAATCGCTATGGGGGCGTAAAATGCGACCCACCTCATTAATATTAATGAGGTGGGTCTTTGCGACCCCATAGCGATTCGCAGACGGTGTCTGAGACACCGTTCTGCATCCGATTTTGCGACTCGGAAATTGCGAGTCGCACCGACTCGCAATTTCCGATTCGCAAAATCGGAAATTGCTACATCTGGCCCCAAATCACTAATGGCATAGCTTATCGGGAATCTGCATTCCACAGTTTGTCTTTCAATGGGAGTTCTAATGAACCTTCGAGGAGAAGAGTCTCTCCTTCTCTGTTGTGTGTCTCTGGACCCTACCTTTATCCAATCAACCCATATAACAGTGGGAAGATGAGGATTTAAGCAAACCATTCATGTTTGATAGCCTTCAACACTATATTGAAATCATTTAAAGTTGCTACCCAATGTGATTGTCGCCTATACAAAGAACACTTCTTTGCAGTCACAACAAAAAATTCCTGGTTTTTGGACCAACTAATTTTAGTCGCCTTTGCCCTCGACTCCCAGTAGCTAGTCACTATGTACTACCATCACCCAAAGTGAAAAGTCTTGACTTGGACCAGTCAGTCTTCAACAAACAGGTCACCAAAAAACTCCAACAATTGGAGTAGATGTGAAACCATTCTTCATGTTTGGAAAGCTACACCAAAGTTTTGTCAGCAAAACACAAAGCTACTTGTATTGTGTTGCCAACAGTTATGCCATCTTGATGCAGCACTCTCTGAAGGATGCTTACCACAACCTCTATGGCCAGTGCAATAGCAGATTTTTCTGTCTATTGGCTAGTGCCAACAGCAGATATCCCTGTCTAGTTCCCAGGCATCTGAAATTATACCACTGGTTTTTACTTCAGCTCTAACGAAAATGTAATCCAACATAGGAATTATGGGTCAAAATCATACTTTGTTTGATAAAGTTAGAAGAAATTCTTACCACAATGAGTCACATGATTACTTTGGTCTGAGGGATGGGTCCTAGTGCTCACTATTTTCCAGCCTGTGTTTAACAAGTGTCAGTCTAGTGTTAGCTTGTGTGCTTCTGCAGGTATAAAAACAAACTGGTCCTTTTGTACCAGAATCAGTAGCACTGTAATGAGGCTCTTTGCGGTTCCTTTATTGATTACCTTGATATTAAATACATAGCTCCTATCGATGTAGTCGTTGAAGCATTTAGCATCATGGATAGAAGGGACCCAGCTTCTCCTTGTTCAGTGATCCCTTGAGACCCTCAACCCCTGCCACTTGGAAGGTTGCACATGGTTGCTTCCTCACATCTTCCCCATTAAATATGTACATGGAACCTACATGCACTCTGCTGTTGATTCTGCAATCCATCAACACCATGACAACACCATGACAACACCAAGCTTTACCATAGGTTGCCTCAGCTCATGACATCCACCAGCTTAAACCCAGCCTCAGTCTTATACAGTCTTAGATGTCAGCTTTATTCCTCACATTTAACCCACCAGGATCATAATAATGTGTTGTCCATGAGGGAACGCACCAAACTCACTCTCAGTCCTTGCCACGGACATGAGCCTGGAGGGTTACACCACTCTCACTCCACAATTAACGGCAGTCGTAAAGTGTCACAATCATTCTGGTGACTACCATTTTTATCAGAAAAATTCAATGAAGGCGTTTTTTCCTGGATCTACCAAATCCATTGTTTCTCTTATTAGTTCCCTTTCCACCCCGGGGAACATCCTGAACAACTAGGTCCTAAACAACTACTTGCCTAAACCACTACTGCTGAACAACTAAAAAGTCTCTACAACGAAGTACTGAACAACTACTGTCTAAACAACGATTTTGCCTGAATAAGGATTGCCTGAACAACAAATTTTAAGGTAAGTTATAAATTCTAAACAATATATATATATATATATATATATATATATATATATATATATATATAAATTCTTAACAACTAATAAACCATAAAAAAAAAGAAATATTTACCTTAAAATGAGTTGTTCAGGCAATCGTGTATTCAGGAAAAATTGTTGTTTAGACAGTGGTTGTTCAGTACTTCGTTGTAGAAACTTTTTAGTTGTTCAGCAGTAGTGGTTTAGGCAAGTAGTTGTTTAGGACCTAGTTGTTCCATCACATATTCTTCTATCCCATTCTGTTCCTTCGCCATCCTTTGTCTTTTCCTTCCACCTCTCTTGTTCTCTCTTCCTGTACTCCGGCCTGTTCTCTCTCTTTTCCCTCACCAATCCTACCTATGCATATGTTCCTCTACCCCTGCCTTTAACTATTACGCCCAACTATAGCCTAGTCTCTCTACCCACATATATACCCTTCTACATCGACGACTCACCATGGCCCATTACCTCAATCCCTACCTGTACCACTGCAAATACTCTAGTACAGCTACCGCATGTATTCCCTCACAACTATATACATACTGTACCTATTATATAGTACCTCTAGCCCTATCCAACCCCTAGTTTCTCTACCCTACTTATCCCAATCTATCTTACCACTATTTTAGCACTAACCTTAACCCTCTAGCACTTCTAACTCTACACAACACCTCTCCCCTTACCCATCCTGTGTGATCTCCACATCCGCCTATACCCTATAACCCACACCCCATTTATTACATGTTATTGCTACCTTTACCTATACACTAGCACCACTAATGCTGCTGATACTTTAGTACTTCTACCCATACCTGTACCCTTGTCTCTCTAATGCTACCTATACCCTACTACCTCTGCCATTACTTACACCCTATGCCTGCACGTTTAACAGTATCCTGGAATCTCTACTCCCTGACTATACCCTTGTACCACTAAACCTTCCTGCTTCTAGTACCTGTGCCCTTACCTAACAGTAAAATCTCTGCCCCTGTCAATACCACTGTACCTCTAATCCTGTCCATACCTACTGTCTCTACTCTACTTATACTCTTATACCCCTCCCACGCCTATATCCTACTAACTCTACCACTGCCTATACCATGGAAACTGAATCCTGAGTCATTGTCTGTATCTTAATACCCTTACCTATACCCTTTTAATGCTACTCTGGCTTGCACCATATAATATCTACCCTGTACCCCTAATACTGGCTACGCCCTAGAACTTCTGCCCATGTCTGGACCGTGGTAGGTCTACATTAATCTATGCACCGGCGCTCTCACCTACTCCTTCATTTGCTTCCTGTATCAGCTGTCGGTTCCATACCTGCTCTCAATGAATTCCTCCCCCTTTTCTCTTTTTAGTGTTTTTGTTGATTTCTTTCATTTTTTTTAGGAAAATGATTTTCTGCTTATTCTGCGTAGTAACTAATGGTGAAAAATACGATAGGGCTCATCAGATGGCAGAGAGCGATTACATATTGTGGGTGCTAGGGAAGCCCGTGGGGAGCTCCAGAGAATCTGAGAACATGACGGGATTAGGGAACAGTTAAAAATTGCTGAATCCATGCAATAGCCAAACTCAAATCACCAAGCTGATTGAGATGTTCTGGAGCTTGATATGGTCAACAGCATAAAAAAAGGCAGGCATATTTAAGAATATCAGTTTATTGACACCAAAGCTAACCAGATGCCTTCATGGACATGAACTTCAAGACAGTCTAAGAGGTGCACGTAGGGCCTGACGGATTGGACAGTAAATGGCTGAGGAGGTGGAATTACTTCATTACGCAAGAGGAGAGAGAGAAACAAACCGATGGAAGTCCCCCGTCCCTACATCACTGTCAGACAGAAAGGTGCTTGGGTTCCTACCAAGAGCCCTGAGGAAGGCCGGTTACCCATATGTGCAAACAGATACTGCCAAAACATGTAAGCATAGTAATTTTTGCCGCTATGAAACATTGATTTTAGGCAACATCCCAACATCAGTTTTAACCCATGCCCAGCCTACCCCTAAAATAAAGAGATGTCTACCAGGTGCACCCTGAAATATGTGTGCTATCAAGATCCCTTCTTATTTCCAGTTAAAAAATATTATAAACTCCCAACAAATGGTTGAGTCCATCTGAGAGGTATCTACCCACTCATATAGGAAGAAGACACCAATGATGAAGCATGCCCCAGTGAAAGGTGGGTGGGATGTCTTCTATCATTACCTTAGGGCACATGTGATGCATTGGGACACTAAAAAAATGATAATCAAGATCGGAAAAGACACAGCCTTTTGTGTAACAGAAATAGAGTCACTGGATTCGCCAGGCCAGAAGTGGACAGCTGCCTGTCCATGAAAACAAAGAAGGCCAGTCTGTACAAAATGGCCAACATTCATTGTGGGTTTCTAAACTTATCTGTTTTTTGGGAAACAAAAAAGCAATGTTATTGCCTATCTGGGATTTTTCTCTCAGCAAGCAGAGACATTGTTTTTCCTGTTGGCACAGCATGGAAATCATGACCAGAAACAACAAGCATTGGAAAAGCCAATAGGTCTCGCTTTGAGACCTATTGGCTTTGCCAATGTCTTTTGGCGATATTGTACAGAATCGGTAAGATGCTGTGCAGCATGACCAAAAGCAAAAAAGCAAATATTAAGGAAAAATAAGCTTGATGATGCTTTTACATCACTTTGTAGGCGCACCCATGCTTTATGACACATGCACCATATTATTTATTGATCTGAGATGGACTGGTAAATAAACAAAATGAAAAATAAGTAGCACAAAAGTGTGGGGCTGCTGTCTACAATTTGATGCATAGTAATCCCCCCAAATTAAATAAATAATTTAAAAAGTCAGTGGGTGTATGGGGGGCTGAGGAGTGTGTGTGGGAGCAATTGGAAGTGAGCAGTCGAGGGCAAAGCAGCAGAAGAAAGACACACGGGCGGGCGAGAAGCACATGAACAAGAAAGTAAAACGGGCCCTGGGTGAAGGAGAGAGTGTGGTAGGGGAGAAGCACACACGAGAAAGCTTGCAACACAAGGGAGAGAGCAACCCAAAGCGTCTGAGAGAGGCACTTGAGGGAGAGAGCTGGAAAAACATGCACTTTCACGGAGTGCTCATGCGAAAAGAGAAAAAGTTTGCTGAAAGTGAGCAGTGGAAGGATAGATGCTGGGCAATTAGAGAGATTATAAAAGTTGATGCTCCACGGGAAGGGCAAACACAAGGGGCCTGATTCACAAAGGTAAGTTTAGACCAAAAGTCTAGGTTTAGACCTAAAGTCTAACTTTACTTGTAGTAAAGTCACACTTTTGGTCTAAGTTTGACTTGTGATCTAAACTTAGACTTTTAGTCTAAGTTTAACTTTGTGAATCGGGCCCAAGATTGTCAACATGCAACAAGGCAAGACATTGAATAAGAAGCAAGCAAATGAGAGTGACGATAAGGCCAACCAATGGTAAGCAGCGGGTGGGCTTTAAGTCTTGTAAGTTGGCTGGCGTGGCATTTCAACACACTTCATGGAAAACCACGAATCCTATTGAGTAAATTCCAAATAGTTCCTTATATCCAAACATTCCTGCACTAAACGCGCCTGTGTGTTATTACTGCTTACGTATGGGGACATTATAGGGTTAATAATAAAACTTATTTTGCATTTCGAGCTGGAGGAAGCATCTGAAGCATCTTTTTTTAAATATACCTTAATGTGTTTCACATACTGATTCTATATTTCAAACACACAAATCACGTTCTCCATGTGAGGGCTGCTCAATTTGATGTACATTAGACTTTAATGTGTATCGCTTACCACTCAAAGGCGCAGGAGACATAAGCACTATCCGCGAATCAAGACAGTTTAATACCTGCCAGCTATAATACCTTGTCCCAGCCGTAAACAAATACAACAGGGGGTGGGGAATGCAATGGATTAGGATAAAGGAATGTGTTGTTGCTTCTAAATGCATTTAAAGGCACATTATCTATAAGCATGCATTCCTCGTGCAGATAATGCAACTGCAGCCAGTTTGTCCAATTGCCATAAATGTACTTTTGAGGGCCTACCATGTACATAAACAGGTATGCATGTGGTATTTCAGTATCACAGACCTATCCGAGGGCAGCGGATGAAAGATGTGGACCTTCATCACATGAAGAGCATTACCAGGGAGAGGATCTTGATTCGTAGCATCCTCTAAGAGCATCAAGAGAATGGTAGTGGTCCACCAGCTTCTCAGGTGGGATAGCACCTGAGAGGCAGTATCTTGTGTACCCAGGAGTGTGTTTTATCCTGTATTGCCAGGTCTCTGAGAATTCTTGGGGGGTACCACTGTGCCACACCCTCTGCCAGCCACACTCATTCACACCTTGACTCTTCATCGCAGTGCCAGGTGGAAATTTACAGGTCAGGTGGTGAACGTGTCAGATCCGTCAGGGCCGGGCAATAGAAAGTGTTGCCCACCAAAGGTGAGCAATAAAGTCTCTTCTCTTTAACAAAACCAGCTTTATGAAAACTGAAGCCCACTCTCCAGTTTTTGGGAATGCAGCTCTATTTCCAGAGCCCACATAACATTACATTCGTGTAGGCGGGATCTCTGTCAATGTATTATTTCTCCTAGTAGTTGATTGCTGCAGTTCTTCAGTGTGGGGGGTTGTATCAGTCTGTCATTGGTTTGCATTGATTACCCATCCAGAAGGTGCAGACATTCTGCAAAGCCATTAGAGAGGCTCTCTGATCAGGGGAAGGCCGTGAGCTGGGAAGCTGATCCCCTTCCCAAAGTCTCTTCGACCTCTCTCTGTCTCTTTCATGGATCACTTTGAATATAACCACCTTAAATTTTATTTTGCAGCTAAATAATGTGGTTTAAGTCAAGTAGACAACTTTTGTGTTCTAACCAATAACAAATGCAAATCGCTTTCTTCAATCCTACAGTGCTTCCCTAAGATATCTATGTCTCTTGATGCTGATAACTGCTTTCATATTCAGTCTGAGAAACATATATCAAGGCACTATCCCTGCTGCTCGAAGACTGACTGGTGTGGACTTAATGCTTCACCCGAGACCTCTAAATATTTGTCAGTCAATTGCGATGGGTATTGGTAGTCCTTTTGAAGATCCTCAAAGCTTAAAGTTCTTTTCCTACCGATTTTGTTTAAAATAATTAAAAAAAAATCTTTGTCCAAGATTCCTTTGGCCTCCACAGTCTGTGTTGCTCCTAACTAACTAGAAATTACAATGGCATTTATCGCATTGCTATTGGGAAACTAAGTGAAACAAGCGTTCCCACTGTTCAAAATCAGAGGGAGTGTTTTTTATGTTGTAATGTTGGGGGTCATGGCAGTTTTGCAGGCCGTAGACTGTCCGTTGCTCTGTGACTTGCTCCTGGTCCTGGAAGAATAACCTTTGGGGTAGAGAACTCAACTAGACATCAGCCTCAGTTCTCTAACCAATCCACGCCAACAATTCATCACCTGTGCAGTGCAGGCAAATCACACCAGCACCATTGCACCTTCACTTTCCCTGACAATCTGGGGGTCTGGAGCACTGCAGTGTCCTGTTTTGCCACACACCGCCAAGCCCTCAGACTGACGGTGGGACAAGCTTGTGCCAGAAATCACTAACATTTGTAAGACATGGGCCCCCATCATGCAACATATCATCCCCATATGCAGAGGAATGACCACCAAATGATTTTGGTATAGAGGGACACCGCAACAGAAGACGCACACTCTTTCTCAGATATATATGCACAGGCCCACTCACATGCGGAAATGTTCATGCCCACACCACCACAGTGCAAAGGTGCACACTCTTTCTCTGCTACATGTGCACGCACATACAAACACACCCACACACACACAGACACACTCACATGCAGAGGCAGAAATATTCATGCCCACACCACCACAGTGCAAAGGTGCGCAATCTTTCTCTGCTATATATGCACACACACACACGCACCCACACACACACAGAAACACACACACGCACCTGCAGAAATGTTCATGCCCAAACCACCACAGTGCAAAGATGAACACTCTTTCTCTGCTACATATGCACACACACAGACACATGCAGAAATGTTCATGCCCACACCACCACAGTACAAACGTGCACACTTTCTCTGCTACATGTGCACGCACATACACACACACCCACACAGACACACTCACATGCAGAAGCAGAAATATTCATGCCCACACCACCACAGTGCAAAGGTGCATAATCTTTTTCTGCTATATATGCACACACACACACGCACCCACACACACACAGAAACACACACATGCACCTGCGGAAATGTTCATGCCCACACCACCACGGTACAAAGGTGCACACTCTGTCTCTGCTACATATGCACACATACACACCCACACTCACACACTCACATGCACATGCGGAAATATTCATTCCCACACTACCACAATACAAAGGTGTACAATCTTTCTCTGCTACATATGTACACACAGAAACACGCACATGCGGAAATGTTCATGACCACACCACCACGGTACAAAGGTGCACACTTTCTCTGCTACATTTGCATGCACATACACACACCCGCACACACACAGACACACTCACATGCACAGGCAGAAGTATTCATGCCCATACCACCACGGTACAAAGGTGCAACTCTTCCTCTGCTACATATGCACACACACCCACACACACAGGTACACACACAAACCCACACACACACACACAGACACACTCACATGCACAGGCAGAAATATTCATGCCCACACCACCACAGTGCAAAGGTGCACAATCTTTCTCTGCTACTTATGCGCACACACACATTCATGCTCACACCACCAGAACACAAAGACGCATGGTCTTTGCCTGCTACATATGCAGACACACGCACAGGGAGAAATGTTAATTCCTGCACTCTATCTCTGATACATATGCAGATGTACAGACACACACACATGCACATGCAGAAATGTTCATGTTGACACAACCACAACAGAAAGACGCACACTGTTTCTCTGCTACGTATGCACACACACAACACACTCACATGCAGACATGTTCATGCCCACACCACCACAACAGAAGAGGCACACTCTTTCTCCATTACATATGCACACAGAAACCGACACACTCACTTTGACATGGAGACACTTTCATACCCCCACATACATGTTCAGGCATTTGCAGTCAAGCATGCAACATAGGTGTAATGCAGGCCCCTGCAGCCTTGCAGTGCATGGGACCCCCAGCTCTTAAGGGGGCCTCCATACAGCCCATGACCAATGAATATCTGTGAGATATGGGAGAATCAGTGGCCGCTCATTACATTCTGCAGGGGGACCCTATCATTTTGCGCTATGCCATTGGCATGCACCCACATTTGCACACCCACAGTTGAGACTGTCTTATAACTCTGCTGCCCTTGCCCCCACATGGTTCCAGATGCCCTCTGCTCAGTTCCCAAATTCCGGCTGTGCATGAAGTGCAGTGCAGGGACTGCAACACAAAGTGTCAGAATTGTAGATTCATGTTTGTGATTCTTGTGTGAGTGTATGTGGTAGAGTGAGTTAGATCAAGTCTGGCTAGGATCTGTCTAGGATCTAGCTACAATTATTTCACCCGGAAGAGATTACATTACTTGAAGAGTAGAGCAGTGGCTCTTAACCTGTGGTCCGTGGACCCTGGGGGGTCTGCAAAGCCTAATTAGTGGGTCTGCAACTGTAAGAAAATTAAATAATATTGAATGATCAATAAAGAACATATAAATAAAGAAGCAAAATGTCAAATCGAAAATTTCAAAACATTTTGTAAGTGTGAAAATATTTTAATCTGGAGGCTAAAAATTAACTTGGGTATTCTCAGAGTGATAGGTGGAAGCAGTGTGAGTACATCAAAGAGAATATAGTATGGTCGACGGATGGCCTAAATTGAATTCCCATTAAAATTAAAAATGTGTGTATTTCTGTGATGAATGCTTGCTTTTGGTTTTCTGTGTATTGTTTTGAGGTTCACATCAGTGAAATTGCTTAGGCCAGGGATCCCGGCTTCTAATAATGACTTAGTGGGGGCCCCCAGATTCCAATAATTATTTAGTGTGGGTCCCCGGATTACAGTGATAAAAAAGTGGGGGGTCCACAGAAGTCACAAGGTGAAGAACCGCTGGTGTGGAGTATCAGTGCTCAAGAACCTTCCCACCAATAATGCCTTATGGTTCTCAGAAGGTGAGCTGGTCTGTGGTTATGGTGGGGACTAGCAAGTCATCGTAAAACGAGGTTCAATCATTGTGATTCTGAATGTGGATCTTTTCACATGGAGATATACATATACTGATACACACACACACACAAACACATACACATGTGCACACAAGTAGACAAGCACACACATATACTCACACATGCACACATGCTCACACACAGAAATGCATATGCATGTGCACATGAACACACGTATGCACAACTATGTGCATGCACACACACACGTATACACACGTATGTGAGGTCCCACTGCTCAGGCACTGAAAGTCTTTTCTCTTTAGACTTCCACATCATCTAGTTCTCCTGCCCTCTGTGATAGGGGACGGCGCCCTGGCCAGTGGCTGGCATTCTAACTGAAGGGGCATCAAGGGGCAAGAGTGGATACATTGCAGACTCAACTCTAAACTGGGGATCAACCCAGATTGTGGCAGATTTAATTAATAATGAACATCAAGATATTGCTGTGCTTGAGAATATATTATGGATCCATAATTGTGACTAAAAGTGGCTGATTAGACTTAAGAAGCGGCTCTGGGGTTCTCCCCCTTGTGAAAGAGCGAGTTAAATGAACCCGTCATCTGAAGACACCTCTTTTGCCCACTACTATTGCTAGAAAATAACCATGACAAATCAAGACTAAAATGAAAGCAAATTC
Source organism: Pleurodeles waltl (assembly GCF_031143425.1). Taxonomy (NCBI): domain Eukaryota; kingdom Metazoa; phylum Chordata; class Amphibia; order Caudata; family Salamandridae; genus Pleurodeles; species Pleurodeles waltl. The sequence continues at coordinate 1,156,459,429 of NC_090448.1, forward strand.
TTATCCGAGTTTTACTGGGATTGGAGCTTATGGAAGGGCCACAGGCCAGACCAGAGCACAGCACAAAGAACAGGTAAAATCACACTGTTCAACTGAGGGAGTGTATCATTGTGAAAAACTGAAAAAAGAGCTCTGAGAATGAGCCTGGTTTAAGTGCAAAGGACAATAAAAGCACAACACCTTCCATATACATGATATAAACTCCTGGAAACTATCAATGGGTATAAATAACGTAATAAGTTAAAATGCACAGGAAAGAAATTAAAGCAGTCCCTTAGGATTTTTTATTGGATATTCATGGTGATAATATGCGCTGAACATGTTAATTAAATATGTTAATTAAATATGTATGAAATTAGACATGGCAAATAATAACATATAAAAAAGCATGTCTATTCATGCTTGGTATATACAACATAAATATACATCACTTTAGTGTTTATGCCTTTTTGTCTTAAGATGTGCTATGTATAAAAGAATTATAGCAAGAACATCATTCTATGCCAAACCGTATCTGTTTAGATATCTGTTTTTACAACTTTGTTTATTGAGATATATATTTTATGTTTTCTCTTAGTTATGATTCAGTTATTGGTCCTGAAGAAGGTGGGATAAAGGTCAAGAAGCCACCGAAACGCTGTGTCGACACATTAACCTTTTTAGTACTTTGATTGTATACAGTTGTTTGGCATGCTATTTTTGGAGTAAACGTTTTGAATGACATATCTCGTCCAATGGATGGTGAATTATATCAACAAATATCAATAGTATTTTATGTATATTTTATTAAATATTTATGAGGTTCTAAACATTCTGGTTGGAGCATACTTGGGTACTTTTGATATCAAAGTTATATTTGTTGCTCTTAGGTTGATAATTCAGCATCTAGATAGCGGATTTTAACAAGAAGTCCCCAGGAAAAACTTTTTTATTGGTTATATGCAAATCACTTCTAGTGAAACAAGTCAAACCACCAGCGAAACACTATTTTCAGTGTTAAAATGTTTGTTTTTTGGCAGAATCTTTAACAAACTGATCAGTTAAATGAAACCTACTTCCGGCAGAAAATGAATTAAGCAAACACCATTTCACTAAATGCCTTACATCATTTGGAATATTAACCAATCCTTTAAAGCCACCAGGAGTATAATCAAACCAACTCCGTCCCATTGATTCTGTCTCATTGGAGCTTCAGGTAAAGCTCAACCCAGACATGAGTGAGGCACCTATGACAAGTGAAACTAGTGGCTTCAAGTGACAGGTTGTGGTATAAATCATGAACAAAGAAAAAGGAACAGATGGACACACCTGGTTCAGGTAAGAGCATCAGAGCTATTGGGTGATGTTTGGCAGAAACATCCAAGGCAGCTGTTTCCTCTTAAGGATAGCAGAAAGCACAAAGGTGATGGATGGAATGCCTGCAAGTAGTCTCCACCCCTGGCAAGCACTCAGGCCGCATGCGGATCACGTACTTTTCATGCATTACGCCACCCCAGACCCCAGCTAAATGCAAATCAGCCTTGGTCCTGCTCCAATAAGAACAGTGCAGCCTGAACTGCCAGGCCGCGTCACTCTGCATGATAATTGTATAATTAAGAAATATTTGATTAAGCAACAAAACCAAGAAATTAGGACTGGGCTCATGAAGATACTATTGCTTGTTCAAGATAGGCTTGTATACTAATTCCACAGTGTATGCACAATTCATATTCTGGAGTGAGGACACTGCGCATGTGTATCTCTTAGTGTACCACGACACACTCCAAGTGTGGATACTGTCCTCCTCCCGAAGAGTACCAGAGCACGTGCAATCTTGCCAGTACTGACTTGAAACAAACTAAGCGCATGCACTGCTTTCTGTATACTGGGGACATTGAAAGAGCCATTAACATGATGCACCAATGGAGATAAACTGACACAAATCTGCATGTTCATAAATCTTCTGTATGCCGACACCTAATTCGTTCTGTTATACTAGCCCACGAGCTTCTGCAGGGCAAATTGTGTGAAATTTCTACAGATTGTCACGCGTTAGTAGCAAAAGCGCGTGGGCCGCCATGACAACTTGGAATAGCCCTCAAGGTGGTGCACAGACTCTGTCAAGTATCTGGAAATACAGATTCATAAGCCCCATGATTACTAAGTTAGAATCACAAGTGGAGAAATTGATTAAATTACCACTCTCCCTGGGTGAGCACATTTCACTAATAAAGATGGTATTTTTACAACTCTTCTTGAATACTTCTGTATTTCTCCTAAGGAGCATTAGAACCATAGGGCGTGGGGAGGTAAAAACCCTTGAATGAAATGGTTCACATTGGCTCTGCCAGGGTCGAACTAGCCTATAGGGCAGTGATACTCAAAGTACGGCCCACATGCGGCCATCCTGCAATTTACATGGGAACCCCCTAGTCAACAGCAGCACTGGGCTGTTGTTTACTCGACTCAGCAATAACATAAAAAAGTGTTCAATAAACAGGCAAGCATGTATTTAAAGGTTAATTGAAGTGAAAAAAGGTTATAAGTAGGGTGTCCTGCACTGATTAACTTTATAAACACCTTCATTTTTAATTATATCTTGCGGCAAAATCTTAAAAGTATGGTTGTCTCCTCAAAATTCAAAGAGTGTATTTCATTAACATGCAGATCTGTTTCACCTTAGTACATCAAAATGTATACATACATTAAGAAGTATTTTTTTTTAAATGATAATTTTCAAACATGAGTTTAGAAACATTCATTCTCCCCCCATGCCTCCCATCACCCCAAAAACAATGCCAACAGTGAATTAAGAGTCAAATCAGTTGTTGTGTACACTCTTTGGGTGCTCTAGGTTCCTATTATTCATGAGCATAGTTTATTAAATCAAACACAGGAGCAGGTTTTGTACAGTGCACATCCTCAAGTCTTGTATTTTGAGGTCCTATTTTATGTGATCATGAAGAAAAAAGAGGGAAAGGAAAATTAAACAATTGTCTGGGATCACACAATTTGGTTAAGTGGAGAAGCAGTGATGAATACTAATTTTCTGGCTTCACATTGTGTAATTCAGCCCCTAGATGTATATGCTCTGCTTCCCCTACACCCACCTTACCGCCATCCCCCACTCCAACCCCGACCGCCATGCTGGTGGCATAAATGCGGCCCTCGATCACATCACAGACCAAACTTTTTGGCCCCTGGGATAATGTTTGCTAGTACTTGTGCTTTGGGTAATGTGGATGGGCTGGACTCACAGACCAGTGTGTGGGATGTTTTCTTAGCCATTTGTAGGCCTGTTTTAAGGTCAGATGGGCATTGTTCATTTTACCACAAATATTACATGCAGTAAACACAAATCCATGCAGTCTCCCGTACCTTGCAAAATACCCATACAGCGAGCATCTACAAGTTCAAAACTGTACTGATTTTCAAATGTGGGACACTTTTTAGGTATCTGGTTCACTAGTGGGGGCCAGTTTTATTTTAGAGCCCAGACGATTTTTTTGTACCAATCTGACCCTGGACTCTGCTATATGACGGAGAAGGATTGTTGGTTCCAGATTTTGAACTCTAATTTTTAGTGCCACAAGTTCAGCATGGTTTGTATTGGCACCTATCCCTCCCCCTGCTGCCCAGTCTCATGGCGGGGGTGCAGGTGGCACCATGTGGTGCTCTGAACACGTCGCTGCATCTGAATATTACTTATCCACATGAAGATATGTCCTCAGTGCTATGCACATGAAGGGTCTGGGAGCATCTATTGTGCAGAGATTAAATGCCAGACCGCTGCTCCCCAGGGATCACCCTCAGAAACAATCCAACATTCCCCCACAAATGTCCCTACTATGGAGAAGAGAGTCCTGCTTACCCTACAACAGCATAACTTAATGAAGGTGGATCACAAATTTTAGGACACATCATTTTTGACCAAGAAGAGTTTATAGAGTTGGGTCCCAACTGTCTGCTATATGTTTTGATATATTATAGGCTGTGCAATGCAGCTAAATCTAAATACCCCACTTTTTTCCTTGAGCCACCTGAACTGCCCCCACTTACGAATATGAGTAAATTGGAAAAGATGCAGGGCCGGGTGCCAAAGCTATATATTTGGAGGCAGATATGCAAAAAAGTCAAGCAGCACAGCAAGTCACCTTGCTGCACTGTGTGACAGGGAAAGGGCAGAAATGCACCGTATTTAAAAGAGCCTGGTGCCCTCCTGCCTAAGTCCCTGCACTGGTGCAGTTTTGGCAGCCTAGCGCCAATGCAGCACCCTTGCACCATGGTACAGGGGTGCCTGCATTGTAAGGAGCATTGTTTTTGTGCAGGAAGGGCCACCTTCCTGCACAAAAACAATGCCATGAGACATTTTCTTCTTTTCATGTGTGCTGCAGACTGCAGCACACATAGCAAGAGGAAAGAATGAGGGGAAATAAAAATATTTCCACTCAACACCAATGGGAATGCCTCCCTGGCGCAGAGTAATGCAACGCAGTGATTTACGCTGTGTTGCATTTCTCGAGATTATTGAAGACACAGGGCTATGCAAAGTGGCCTTGCATGGCTTCATAAACCCTACTTAAGGTTGCTGTTGCGCATGTACCACAATGCGTGGTGCAAACATGATACAAACCGGGTCTTAAATATGGCCTTGGTTCGCAAGTAACTGTGTAGATGCCTCTATGTCAGAGATGGGGTGTGGAGGTGGGAGCCTAATGGTCGGAAGATAGATGGACTTATTATTGTGCACAATGTGTTCGGGTGTCCCCCAACTATAGACATTGACTAATACATTATAAATCTCTACACAGGGTTTGTATGACCCCTGAAAGGTTGCACCAGTTGAATCCATACTAACACCACATGTGCCAGAGATGCTGCCCACGGTCTTTATTCATCTGTCCTGGCAATCCCCAGTAGTAGCTAGCTTTTGGCGGTGAAGTGAACAAGATGTTAGAGTGCACTGTACCATGCCCCCTTGATAATAGGGCTCGTTATGTGACAGATCTACCTAACCCAGTGAGTAGGCCGCAAGCCATGCTGCTACTGCTGGCGAAGAGACGAGTGGCAATGCCCTGATGGAAGGGCCCTTGCCCCAGAGTGTCTGATTTGGTGAGGGATGCTGTTTGGTGTGAAGTGTGGAACACATTGATACCTGAGCCTATTAGGCCTAAGGACATTTGGGCTCTGTTCCAAACAACTTCTAGGTATGTGTGTGACTTGCATAATTTGCTGTAGCATCATTACATAGAATTACAGAAACAATTATGCAAGATAAGGCAAAATTACACAAGGAGTGGAACCCAGCAGTTAGAGCTATTTTCTTAGCACAAAATGCACCCTTGCATCCACAAATGGACCAGAGGATGAATTTTGCATTAGGGACTAGAGCTAACCGCAAAAGAACTTGAACAGCAGCAGCAGTTCACACTCTGTTCCTGTGCTCTTGCTGAAGCCATTTTATCCCCACACTGCTCTGAACTGGGCGAGCGGACTGAATAATTTTGTATCACAAGAGTAACACAAAATTACTAAAAAAGCTATGATTACTCTGGTGCAAATACACGTTTGCCCATGACTACTGGTTTCTGGTGTGTTACTCTAATTAGTTCAATGGAAGCAAAGTAAGGCTGCAACACCCACACTGCACAGAGCAAGCACACAAGTACCTAGTGCTGGATACAGTGACCACAATGACATTGATGGACTTTGTCAGTCTAGCTTGCATTGAAATACACTAATCCTCCAATATCCAGAGCTGCATTAAAAACAAGCATTGGCAAAGCCAAAGGTATCACCTCTGGGACCTCTTGCCTTTGACAATGGCTATTGGTAATTCTGCCCAGTATAATCAAGATGTTGTGCAGCACAGCCAAAAGTAAGAAAGAAAAATATTGGGGCAGATTTATCAACAAGTTGTGTCGCCCTTGTGCCACGCAAGGGGGCGCAAGGACGAAGCAACTACTAAGTCAGATTTATCAAGGCATGCAAGACCACCTTGTGTGTCCCTGCGTGGCTTGATAAATCTAGAGTAACGCAACACAGCACAAATCTCTGCATTGCGTTACTCTGCCCCAGGGAGGCATTTGATTGGTGGAGAGTGGGTATCCCCATGCATTCACACATGGATTATGGCGCATCCCCAGATTTACCGTTACTGGTGGACCTAGAAATGAGTCCAAATGCTACGCCTCTCCAGATGATGCGTAACAAGAGGAAACATATTTATTTCTCCTTGTTTTTCCTATTTCTACAGTGCTGCATTCTGCATCACACATAGAAAGAGGAAAATGCCTTGTTTTTGTGCAGGAAGGTGCCTCTTCCTGCACAAATACAATTGTGTCTGTAACGCAGGCACCCTTGCACCACAGCGCAAGGGTGCCTGCGTTGGGTCTAGGCAGCACTTTGTGCGCCAGCGCAAGCAAAGGGCAGGAATGCGCTGTATACATTTAAATATGGCTCATTCCTGCCCTTTCTCTTCCACCTAGCACACCAAGGTGGCGTGCTGGGGTGCTTGAATGTTAGATAAATCTCCCCCAGTGTGTCATTTGGCAGCCGTGTGCCTGTGTTATTATACATGCACGCCTACAAAACAATGACGAAGGGGGCCCAGCATCAATTTACTGCCTGTTCCTCTCCTCCAAAAAATAAAGACATTTTTTTTTTAATGGTAGATAGTTGAGAAGAGTGCAGGGGTGCAACGAGGAGTCGGTGGGGAAAGGGGAAATGCAGCACACAAGGAAGAACATTACAGGAGGTGGGGGCGGTGGAGAAGCACACGAGTGATAAAGCAACATGGGGTAGGTAGCAAGTCTGGCAGAGGGAGAACCACACAAGCGAGAGATCACAATACGAGAGAGAAAGATACATGGAGCACAGGCTGTGGGTATTTGGCAGGGAGAGAAGCACTTGAAGCAGACAGCTGGAAAACACATACACTCTGATGGGGTGCAAGTTAAAGAAAAAAATAGTTCCCTAAAAGTGAACGGCGGAAGGAAAGAAGCCAGTAAGAGAGCTGGTAAAGAAGCTATGCTTCAGAGAAGGGACAAACAGTAGATTCCCAAGCTAGAACAAGGAGAGTCATTGAATTAAATGCATACAAATGAGAGTGGCAATTAAGCGAACGAATAGTAAGCTAGGGGCCTCTGTAAGTTCTTGGTATGCCCACAATAGATCTTTTGCAACCAGACAGATTGCACTCATATGTGACCTACTTCTATTCTGTTGCCCAGGTTGGACAAGCAAGCACAAACTTAGACAGTGCCAATTCCCTCAATATTCTATTGCAGGGATTTTCAATGTTTTTATTTCAGTGCAGTTTTTCTTAACTAGATAAGACATTGTAATCAGATTTTAGAAAAACCCTTCATTGAATGAATTACATTTATTGTCTGTTTTGACAGCCTCTGATGCTTGATTGTTCCTGTGATATCATTGGAAATGAATTATTAAATTGAAATAAAAATGAACTGCAAATTTATTTGCGATACTTATGCTGGAATGGCAACTCATACAGTTTTCACTTTTGATTAGTAAAACTAATTTTGCCGTTTGGCATGAACTCCCACACCAGCGTACTAATTTTGCGCCTCCATTTTCAGATTACAATTGCTAGTGCAATTGTGCACTTGAATTTCAGTCTTATGTATATTGCATTGATTCTCGCAGTGCTTCATTTGAGCCTATTCCTGCCGGTGGGGACCACTGGCACTCGTTTATGGAGACTGACACTCATTTTTTCTCATCAGACTGAGAGCAAGAGAGGGAAACATGCAAAGGGGAAAGAAAGAGGAAGAGAAAGGCAGGAAAAACATCACACAGGGAGAAAATAGGAATGGGCAAGAGTGAGATGAAGGGGCAGGGAGTGCCTGTCAGTGGTTTAAAGTTGATTCAAGACTATGCAGTTCTGTTATTCCTAACACTGACATTTAATAGCACCGGCCGCAGGCGTTTGAGCAGAGCGTTGGGCACCTGCACTCATTCTTTCACAATGAGGGGCTGGGTGCTTGTGCAATTTCCCACCTACATTTGCAGTGGCATGTGGAGGGTGCAAAAGGTATCTTTTGCATTGTTAGCTTCTGCAAATGTGGGCCCAGATTTACTAACACGTTGTGCCAGGCTGCAGCGGGATTTCCCAACCAAGCACATCATGATTTGAGTTGGGAACTTGATTAAAGTGAAGCAAAGTAGCGCTATATGTTTCTTGCGTCTACTTTGCATGAAGGGGACGCACAATGGGTGGTACCTGGGCGTTCCTATGCAACCGCACACAAGTTTAGACACAAATCCCTATCTACTTAGGTTTGTGTACAGGGATTTGCACCAAAACATGATGCCTCCTCGTAGCTGGAGCAACAGTGGAGCAAGTTTTCCAAATTTCCAATTTTGCTGCTTTACATATGTATCTCACTGTGCAGCACACATATGTAGGAGGCTGGACTGGCTTGTAGTGAGTACCAAGGGGTACTTGCACCTTGCACCAGGCCCAGTTATCCCTTATTAGTGTATGGGGTGTCTAGCAGCTTAGGCTGATAGATAATGGTAGCTTAGCAGAGCAGCTTAGGCTGAACTAGGAGACGAGTGAAGCTCCTACAGTACCACTAGTGTCATATGCACAATATCATAAGAAAACACAATACACAGTTGTACTAAAAATAAAGGTACTTTATTTTTATGACAATATGCCAAAAGTATCTCAGTGAGTACCCTCAGTATGAGGATAGCAAATATACACAAGATATATGTACACAATACCAAAAATATGCAGTATAGTCTTAGAAAACAGTGCAAACAATGTATAGTTACAATAGGATGCAATGGGGACACATAGGGATAGGGCCAACACAAACCATATACTCCAAAAGTGGAATGCGAACCACGAATGGACCCCAAACCTATGTGAGCTTGTAGAGGGTCGCTGGGACTGTAAGAAAACAGTGAGGGTTAGGAAAATAGCCCACCCCAAGACCCTGAAAAGTGAACACATACAAGGTGGGAAAAGTATTAAAGAATAGTTTTTATACTGGAAAGGTCCCCTTCAAACACAAACTCAACGCTTGGCAGATCTCACACATCCTTGCACCATGGTGCAAGAGTATGTCTGCGGGCGCATAGCAGTCCAAAGTGTGCCAGCACTGGGGACAGAAAGTTCTATCTCTTAGTAGATGTGCACTATCCTGCTCTCTCCCTTTCATGCAGACAGAGCAGAAACTCTTGTTGCCGCGCTGCGTTGCTCCAAATGTTAGTAAATCTACATCCAGGTGTTTAAAGTCAACAGTTGTAGCGAACACGTGTGCAACTTTAAACCCACACATTTGTAGTCTATGTAATATGGCCCACAATATTACTCAGGAGCTTTTTGCTTGGAGTACTCATGGCTTGGGGTATAGTAATTTAGTATGATGAACATCAGTAGCTGGTCACTATCATTAGATTGGAAATACTTATTGCGAAAAGAGAAGTGATCATTGAACTGATTTCAACTCTCAACTGCATGGGAATCCAAATCTCATGTTATTGAAAACATACAACAGTTTTTGTCCTTGCAAGTAGAAGGACATCATATCACTCAGGGGAGACAGCAACGTAAGCCCTTGTCTCTGAGAGAAGGACACATTACTCGGAAAGACATATATTGAATTAAAGCCCTGAGGATGAATATCAAACCTTACCCAACATTCATTTGCCATGCATGAAATATAATGCATTGCCCTTTACCATGACCTTTGCAACAACTTGTAGTACATTGTGGGAGTTCACCACTCATTTTCATGAAATAAATTCATATTTGTATTTTTAAGGGCTAACGCTCCAAACCGCTCCAAACCCTCTTGTTTAAATATAGTTATATATACGTATGTGTAGTTATATACATATTCACTGAAAACCTGAAAACACCAAAGGTTAAAGGGACATTATAGATAGGAAATAGAATTTAAACAAACATTTAAATTAACTTAAAAAAAACAAAGGCTACAGGGACGTTACAGTTAGGTTCTGAATTTCCTCACACAAAACCATAGAAATTCAGCAGTTAGAGTTAGAGTTATTTTAAATAACTATAACTTGCGCCCTAAAGTAACTATAACTCATGGCCCCACCATGCACAGCTTTTTCTTCAATAATTTCACTGCTAATGTTTTATTGATATTTTTATTGACGTTATAAAAGTTGTCATGAGTGCTGTAGTATCTGGGGTAATTAGCAATGCAGTTATAGCTACCTTAGGGCACAAGTTGTTGCTACTTAAAATAATTCTAACTATAATTGCTGAATTTCTATGGTTTTGTGTGAGCAAATTCAGAACCTAACTATAACGTCCATGTAATGTTTGTTTTTTTAAGTGAATTTCTATCTTTTTTTAATTCTATTTCCTAACTATAACATCCCTGTAACCTTTGTTTTTTTCCAGTGAATTTCTATGTTTTTTTAACGTAAAGTAATTTTCATTACTATGGTGGTCATTATGAACATGACGGTCCGGACCGCCATGCCGGCGGTGGCGGAAATTGCCACTACCGGCATGGCGGTCCGGACCGTCATATAATGTTCAAGGTGACACCGCCACAGGTGGAACTCCACCACCACCAAACTACCGCCACCAGGCAGCCTGGCGATGGCGGAGTTCCTTATCTGACAGGGCAGCGCTGCTTGCAGCGCTGCCTGACGGATAATGTACCTGATTCCACCAGCCTGTCCCTGGCAATTTCCCCAGCCAGGAAAAGGCTGGTGGAAGGGGGGCCCCGGGGCCCCTGTGCACAGCCCCGTCGCGCATGTCAGTGCCCGATTTACGGGCAGTGATTTGCACAACGGGTGCTGCTGCACCCACCGCACTGCTACATTGACAACGGCAATGTCCAGGCCCAGCATTCCGCTGGGCTGACTGGCAAAAACAATGTTTCTGCCCGCCGGCCCAGCAGAATATTGTTTATTCAGCCAGCGGGGTCCTCAATGGGCTGGCGGTCTGTGTTTAGACCGCCAGCCTGAACTTGGCGGGAAATCCCACTGTATTCATAATAAGGGCCTATATGTTAATTCAACTACCGCTGTGCTGATTTTGGCCCTGGGGACCCTATACCCTGGGGCCCATGACTATTCAAAGGGGGACGAGGGGGCACGCCTTGTGCGCCCAGTGTGCACAATGGGGACTGCAGAGGGAGCGTTAAGGACCCTGCAGTCCCAGCCAGCTCACCACCTCCTGCAGAAGTCGGCACTGCTCTTGCACACAGGGAGCTGGTAAACATGCAGCTCTCAGTGTGCGAGAGCAATAGTTTCATCTCTTTCCCTGCCCGCATCTCTGCGGACAAGGAAAGAGATGAAAACTCTGCTTCCAACGGGCAAGAGTACTTTGACACATCTCACCCGCTGGAAGCAGAGAATTTCCTCTGACTTTACGGGTGCTGTCAAAGCTCATGCCAAGACAGAGCAAACAGCTATGTCCTGGGGTGGGCACCCTGGGAAATAGCAGTAGCCGGCCATGGGGGTTGGCAGTCCCTAGGGCCATGGATGGCTCCATGGGGAAGGGGGGCTCGGCCTCCCTCAGGCCTTTAATTTTGACCTGTGGAGGTGGAGGTCCCTGGGGCTAGGGGTTCCCGACGGACCTCTTCATTATCTTTATTCAGCCTCGGGGAGGTGGTGGACCTCGGGACTGTTGGGGGGGTGTGCAGCCCCCACTACATTAGAGCAAATGACCGTGTGGAGGTGGAAGTCCCCAGGGATCCAGGAGGACTGCATCAGGCACCACACAAATTTGATATTTAGCCCCAGGGAGGTGGCGGTCCCTGGGGCTGTGGGGGAGGCCATGCAGGCCTCCCCCATTTTAAATAAAGATTTTGCTTTGGGGAGGTGGTGGTCAGTGGGGCTAATATATGCCCTGAGAGTGGGGTCCCATGAGCCCCTCTCCTTTTTCAGTCCCCCAATGCCCCTGGGACCTTGCCCACCTCGGAGCTAAAAAAAATAAAAGTTTGATTTTTAAAAACTCTGAAAAATCGGCAAATCCTGATCCGTGAATTTTACTGAGAATGTTTTTAATAAATGCGGGCGGGGTGCATGAGCGACCCCTAAACAAAGGCTAGGGGCTCATGGTGAACCTATCCTGGCCCCTTTTCTTTTTTTTTTTACTTGTTTATGGGACTCGGCTGAAGCCGAGTCCCAAGACGGCTGGTAGCACTTCCTTGTGGAAGAATTGGCAGCCAATCAGATATCAGCACGGGGACAGTTGCATCCACAGAGGATCCGCGTAACTGGATATCTATATTTTTTCCCTTAAATATCTTCAAAACTACTGAACGGATTTACACTAAATCACAAAAAGAGCAATCTGTGCGACAAGATCTAGCCTCCTGCCAAATTTGGCGTAATTCCTTTCAGGGGTTTGGGCTGTTGAGACCTAAAGACCCTATGGAAAAATTAATGGGTAAAATATGTTTTTAACACCCCCCCCCCCTCTTTTTCTTCGCCCCCCCCAACCGACGGAGTATACGTTTTGAACATCTCGTGAAGATTCGTCAAGCAGTGCCAAAGTTATTGGCAAAACAAAAAATGTTCTTCCTATGGAAACTAGGTCCGAACTATAACTACCTACTGGTGATTGATATTTATATATATATATATATATATACATATATATATACATATATATATATATATATATATATATATATATATTACAACACTGGTGATTGATATTTGTTGTTTCGCTTGACAGTACTAAATCTTTCTATTGCTCAAATAACGTAACAGGCATCACAGTTCCAAGCATGTTATACAGTATGCATTCCATGTCCATGGGCTGTGCCATGCACCTGCTGCTCCCAAAATAAAGGTTCACGCCGAAAGTCACTGGAAAGCTAGGAGAGAGGTAGCATACCTCTGTCCCATCCCCTTCTCACCTTCCTGACACCAAATCTTGGATAAATGGCGTAATGTGCACGAAGAAGAGCAGGTCGGGCCCCCTCACTAAACAATCCTTCTCTAAATTTGCTCCATACGGGGCCACAGACCCTCCAGGGCAGCCGCTGTAGAGAGCGAAGCATCCCAATATTAATTACAACAGAAAGCTGAGGCACCAATCCACAGTAAAATCAAGCATTTTATTTCCACTTCAGAGCAGCAGAAAATGTGAGTTCTCAATCCTGACGCGTTTCGGCTAATGCCTTGATCACAGGTAATTTGAAACAGATGTACTCTCTCACAGTGTTTTTCAATCATCAGCACGTGGTTCAATAATCTGAAATGCAAATCCGATAATGCACCTTAGTGTTCGTTATTTCTCTCGACAGTACTCAATCTTTAAATTTCTCAAATAACATTTAAGTTACATGACGAAAGGTGATCTCACTCTTTTTACTTGACAATTAAATTTTTCTTTTCGATTTGTCCTGAGGTATATCATTCTAAATGTATCATTTATTAATGTTTAGAAAAACTCTCTGGGTGGTAACAGGAAGCTGGCTACAAGGCCTGGCCAAGGGTAAGGCCTTGTGGCCAACCCCTGCTGCGCATGGCCAAAGGCCATGGCGGCGTGGGGTTGAGTGGTTCTAAGGGTTTGGCAGCAGGGCCTGGTCACCCAAAGGATTGGGTGTCATAGGGACTTGGCCGCAAGGCCTGGCCACAGCCCAGACTCTGCAGTCAGCCTCTGCTGTGCACAGCCAACGGCCATGCTCTGAAGAGGTTGGATTCACGTATAGTGATTAAAAGTACTTTACGTTAAAAAAAGGAAATAGAAATTAAAAAACCTTAGAAATTCACTTCAAAATCAAAGGTCACAAGGACGTTATAGTTATGTTATGACTTTACTCACACAAAACCAGAGAAATTCAGCAGTTATAGTTAGAATTATGTCAAGTAACTATAATTCATGCCCTAGGGTAGCTTTAACTTATTTTTTAAGTGGATGCATATATATATATATATATATATACACACACACACACACACACACACATAGACATAATCTACCGAGTGGAAGTTGCAGCTGGCTAGTTATTGTTAGGTAGTTATATTTAGGACCACTTTCGCACAGGAAAAACATTTTTAGGTCTGCTAATAACTTTGGCACCATTTGACAAATCTTCATAAAACTTTTCAGAAAAATATTCCACCTCAACTCCTTCCTTGAAAGTATTGGGGTGATCTGTCAAGCGTGGGCTGAGAAAAAGGGGGGGAGGCCCAAAACAAGTATTCCCCATTCATTTGCTATAGGAAAATTAGACCCAACTACAGCCAAAATGGCTCAACTGAGTTACACCAAATTTGGCAGAAAGCTAGATCTTGGTCCAGACAGTGTAGTTTTTGTGATTTTATGTAAATCCACTCCGCATTTTTTTGGAAATGAATGCTCAAAAGCATTACATATTCATGCTACAGAGGATCTGTGACAGATCTGTGGTGGATCCACTGATCCACATCCTCAACCACGCGTCATGACTGGCTGGCTGCAATCTGAAGAAAATGTTTTGACAGCCACCCTAGGACTCATAGACTGTGTCTTAAGTCCTCAAAGATAAAACAAAATATAATAGTTAATGGGAAGGTAGGGGTACCCTAACCTCCTGGACCTTGTTGGGGGGGGGAGCAGTGTCCCACATGGACCCCCAGTCTCAAATTTTAAGAATATGATTTTTTTTTAGTTCCATGTATCTGTGGATCTAGTGGTGTCGAGCTGAGCATCGCAGTAGATCTGCAGATCCAGAGAACCCGAAAAAATAATAAAAGGGGATTGATCACCCAGGGAGGGTTGGAGTCAGTGTCTGACGACAGGCCAGTCCCTGCACTGAACCCCACACCGGCCGTGCATAGCATGGCGATGTACTGCCAGAGTACGACCGTGTAGTGCGCTGCAATGTGAGCTCAAAACATATGATCGGATTGGCTGGCTGCAACATGCATGAAGAGACATTTGTGACTGCCATTTTACGACTTTGGGATTTGGTCCCTGTGTCATCTAAAACAATTAAAAATAAAGAATAAGGTGGCAGGGTAGGGGCACTACGGTAAAGGGCCCAGAGGGACAACCCCTGGCATCAAGCAAAAAAAAAATATATTTTTCATGGCACTGCAGTATAGCTGTACTACCACAATGCTCTGCTTTATTTTGCTCAAGCCATGGATTGCATGGCATGATTTGTTCCTATGGTTTAACAGCTGTGTCATACATGCTGCACCTTTGAAAGCACCCTTGCAAAATGGCACTTTAATAAATGTATGTACATTTTTAAGAAGTTGACGATATGATCTGTACCTACCAATGTATTGTAGAAGCGGGTTCAGACTCCCTTGTGCAGTCCTAATGAGGCCTGAAATTGATTGGCTGAAACACATTGACTACATATTGGTAGGAGTCCATGCTTATAATGGAAAAAGACTATTGATGCATGGACTACCGCCTGACGTCATTGGATGTTCAGTACCTGAATATTAGACGATGGCTATAAAGAATTGAAAGTGGACTACCTTCTGACAGACCCACCTAGGAAATATACATTAGGCTGTCTATGTATTCATATATATGAGGACTTTGTTTTTGGTTTTAAGGCTGTTGCAATTTGATTTGAAATATGCAATCACAAATTTGTAATCTGATATGAAATAAGCATTCACAGATAAATCATTGATGTACAGCAACACTTCAGGAGGTGTCTGGAGGAAAAGTATATTTCATAAATGGATTGGCAAATTATGGTAAAGTCCCATAATAATTTATTAATTATTTTAGACCAAAGAGTTTGATTTTGTACCTCTAGCGTTACTGTTGTTGTCTTTTTACATAACTGCCCGAAACTCTACAGGATTATTTGTGAACCACCTTGGGATAAGAAGACCATAGGGATGGCCAGCAATGGGGCCTTGGTGGCCCGTGAAGAACTGAGTGCTGGGCTTCACCAAAGGCCAACCCCAAGCTGCCAAAGGCTGTGTGCGGTGGGGGATGAGCTGCCCAAGAGGGGTGGCTACAGGGCCTGGCCGCAGGCGAACTCCACACTGCTCAAGAACATGCGTGGCAGGTGGTTGGCTGCCCATGGGGGCATGCACTGATTATTACCGCACATATTACATTACTCACGAATTGTACTATGACATCATTGATCACATCAATGCAACATTTGAACTGACATCTTTGATGACAACGCTGTTCATGGTGAGGGTGCGAGATATAGTTATTTCAATTAACTATAACTGGTGAATTTCAGAGGTTATTTTGAGTTGGAAATGTATTGTTTCAACTGCTGTTTTCACATAATTACAACTTTACTCTAACCTTTGCCTTTTTTTGTGAATTTCTCAGTTTTTTTTTTTTTTTTACATAAAGTAAGATATTATTACCATACCTAACTATAACGACAGATTAAGCTTAGTTTCATACAATAACTATATTTGTTTATAAATATATTAAAACATGTTTAAAAAATACCTATATATACTTACCAGTGTAGTAAAGTACTGTGTTGTAAAAAGCCTAAAAAAGGGCTGTGTGGTACTTAATTGCATGGTACTTACCTGTGTGGTGAAGACCTCAGTAGTCTCAAGATACTTCAATGGTGAAGAAAAACTGCAGACATGGATGAGACAACAGTCACAGGATAACCTGTAGATGACACAGAATCACTGAGGGGACACAACAATTACAGCCTAACCTTCAGGCGTTAAACAGCACTAAAAGGAGACCACAATTACAATCTAGCCTGTAAGATGATGCAATATCTTTTGAAGAAGACTACAATGAAAGAGGGAGTGACAGAAAGACAGAGAGAGCAAAACATAGAGACAGAGAGAGAAAGACAGAGCGAGTGAGGGAAAGAGAAACACAGAGAAGGACAGAGGGAGAAAGACAGAGCGAGAAAGAGGGAGACAGAGAGAAAGAGCAAGAAAGAGAGGGACAGAGAAGGAAAGAGAGAGAGATAGTCAGAGTGAGGGAGATATATACAGAGAGAAAGACACACAGAGAGAAAGGCCGAGACAGTGGGAGAGACGGACGGAGAGAGAAAGACAGAGAGAGAAAGACAGAGTGAGGGAGACAGGAATAGAGAGAAAGCCAGACAGAGAAGAACAGAGAAAATAGGAAAGACAAAACGAGAGATAAAGACAGAGAAAGAAAGAGGGAGAAAAAGGCTGACAGCGTAAAGACAGAGAGAGAGAGAAGAAGAGAGAAAAGGAGGTAGAGAAGAAGGGAGCAAAAGAGAGGCAGAGAGAAAAGAGAGGGAGAGAAGGAGATAAAGAAAAAGAAACACAGAAAGAGACAAAGAGAGAAAAAGGCAGAAAGAGTAAAAAAAAGAGAAAAGCAGAGAAAAAAAGAGATAAAGAAGAAGGGAGCATAAGAGAGGCAGGGAGAAAAGAGAGGGAGAGAAGGAGATAAAGAAAAAGAAAGACAGAGATAAGTGGAAGAGAGAAAACGAGCCGGAGAGATGGACAACGAAGAGGACTCCAAGCGAGATTGACGCTGATGGAAGAAGATGTCAAGTATCCGGAAAGGAAAGCGCTCCGTTTGCTCAGGCGCGCGCAGGTGATTACGTGGCGCGCATTCATAATAAACAAATCCCTGATTAATGATGCTTTGATAAGACGAGCCACAATCACAGGTTTGCAGAGCAGGTGCCCGTCACCAGCCTCCGCCGGGCTCGGGGATCTGGAAGAGGGCGTCGGTGTCAGCGGGTCCCGGGGGAGATGGCTGGCGTCAAGCGCGGGCTGACAGAGGCATCCCTGCGCCCTGACAGCGCCGCGCATCCAGAGGGGCCTCCGCGCACATGCACGCTGCGAGCGCGCCATCTAATAAGCATGGCTAGACAGTCAGATTGACATGGGTAACTGCCTGGGTGACAAGCGGTAAAACATTGTCACCGAGGCGCTGTCCCTTTGATAGTGCGGGGGTGACAGAGCACCGGGAGGAGCCGGGAGGAGCCGGGCGCCTTCGGGCCTGCGGGCCGTGTTTGCATCCGGCGGGATTGACGGCTGGGTGATGCGCCCAATGTTTCCATCTGAATAGAAAATCCCATTATTTTTTTGTATATGGAAAAAAAAGAGGTTAGCGCCGAAGTTGGCAGATTGACAGCGCCACGAGTCCTCTCTGTCATCGTAACAAGCGGGAAGGAGGCAGTAGCGGAGCGAGCCTCATCCACGGGGGCGCGCGGCCCACCCTGCGCGCGCAGCCCCGTCCTCCAGGAGGATAACTGAGATGGGGAGACGGACAGGTGAGGGGGTCCTGTGCATCCATCAATCAGCGCTTAGAAACTCGCGTGAGATGACGAACCACGACATGGGCCCTTCCCTGCGATGGTTCTGTCGAGCGAGTTACTCTGGACACTAGCAAAGCCCGGAGACAGCGGGGAAGTCCCCACACTGGGCACCACCCCTGGCCCCAGTGTCTCAGTGGCCTCTCACCTTGGAGCCAAGCGCAAAACACAAGCTTGCTTATGAGAACCCATAGGCAAGGCAGTGGAGCTCAGGCTGGTTAGAGGGACTCAGGCCTGCTGAACAACAGTACTTTAAGTAATGGTTGTAGAGCATTGCAAAGTCCTGTGCCGAGGATGCGTTACACAGCAGAGGCGATGTATCAGCTCTGAAGCGCAGTGGAGCGCCGATGCGAGATCCTGCGTCATCGTCGAGGATCCTGTTGACAAGGGCGTGCAACACGAAGTCCAGCATTGAGGATGCATTGCGCAGTAGTAACAATGTGCTGGTTCTGAAGAGTGGCAAGGCTGTGATGCGAGAACCTGCATTGTCGTCGAGGCTGCCGTCAAAAAGAGATTTGCGATGCGGGTGCCCCTGTTGGTCAAGCTTCGCCACAGTGATGGTTCCCATGCAGGCTGCGTGTTCAATGCGGTGTCCTTGACTGGGAGAACACTCGCAACACAGAAGATGCTTCAGTTCTACTCGGGGTTGCCCTTCAAAGCACAGGACATGTGTGGGTTCTGCTGCATCCACAGCTGGGCTGGCAGAGCGCCTTCATGCCCACTTCTAAGGGTCCAGGAGTAGGGCGGCCCCACTTGGCAGTGTACGACTCACAGATAGCAGAGTCAGGTGTGGGTTCAAGGTTGTTGGAGCCTTCCTTCCCTGAGGCTCTAGTCAGGAGGCAGCCAACTAGCCCTTGGAGTCACTTTGGAGTCCGGGGTTCAACCGATGCAAGTCCAGTCCTTCTCAGACAAGAGAGCGGAAGGCAGCAGCGATGCACAGCAGGGCAGCAGTCCTTCAGAGCAGCAGCCCAGCAGAGTGGCAGTCCAAAGAGGCGAGCAAGGCCCAGGAGATTTATGAACATTACTGAAGAAAGACTTGCGATACCAAGATAGTTTTGAATGGATGACACTGTCAAGTTCATGGTGCTGTAACCCCCTTCTTAGTTGTTTGAAGTCACTGGTAGTGTGTTTAGTGTCCTCAAAACAGGTTGCAGTTGTTCCATAATCTCATTCCCACCATTGTCATTATAATCTCTGAAACTTTTTGCAAGTGAGTTTATAATTAAGATAGAATCTCTTGCACAGGTCTAAACACGAACACAAACTACACACTCAAAATGATTCTCTCGTGCATTTGTTTGAGGGGCCTGCTAGGAGAGCGTGTCTGCAGCCAGTAGGGTAACCAGGGTCCTTAAGTATATGGACAGCCAGCACTTGCGGAGCATGCATACGTTGTCGGTGCCTGCTCTGTGGGTGTGAATCCATCTTTAACACAACATCTTACAATGTCCCCAAAAAAGTAGAAATAGAACTCGGAGAAGATTTCTCCACCCAAGAATCAAGTGGTCGACCTCAATAAAGAAAAAATATAAAACACTGGGGGGACTTTTAAATCCCCACAAATCTTAAATATACAAAGTAAAATATTGAATAGAGTGGTAAACTGTTGATTTAGCTGTTTGAGTTAAAAGTTTACTACTGCAGAGACTTATTTGTAGCATGCAGACATGCTTGAATCATAGTGACACCACTTCAAACTTAAACCACTGTGTAAAATTGATGTAATTAGAACTGCAGAGGTGAATTAGGAACATCTAAAGTTATGAAGTTGGTACATCAGTCGCGACTCGCGAAGCACGGAAGGGGCGGTGCGCCTGTGGGAGTGGGGAATAAACATTTAATTAATAATAATAAAAAAAACACACTTACCTTGATCGTCTCCGCTGCATCACTCCATCTGCTCCTCTGCCTCTGCTGCAGGCACAGCCTCCCAGCCTGCTCTGCGGCCAATCCTGAGCCTGTTCAGAGCAGCGTTAGGATTGGTAGGGAGCGCCCACCCAGGGCGCTCCCAGTTAGAGTGGGAGCCTGTGCAGGCTCTCTCCAGTCCGCCAACTGTGTTGCTGGGCTTAAGAGAGCCTACTGCGCATGTGTGTTTGGCCGGCCTGAGACGACCGGCCAAACGTACATGCGCAGTGAGGGGGGGTGCTGTGAACTCCCCCTCACTTCTCGTCACTCCTGTGGCCCGCCTCTTTACCAGAAAATGATAATAAACTCAGTTTATTATAATTTTCTGGTAAAGGTTTTGCAGCTGCTGTTGCAGGCGGGGGCAACGCTCCTCCGCCCTAAAGGAGGAGCCGCCCCTGAGGTACATTGACTGTGGGAGACCCTAGAAAATGCAGGAACCAGATTTGAAGCTTGTCGGACAGATCAGTGGCCAAGGAATGAGACACTGAGACAGCGCCATCTTTGCCATGTTTGGAAACTATCCAGCATGCTTGCAGAGACTGTGAAGTGAACTATGAAGACAAGGGACATGGAGTACATACACCAACACTCCTGAGGTAGGCAGACAACTCATGCTTTTATAAGCTGCACATAGGACACTGTCGGCTTTTGTCAGCATAAAACTTCCTTTACTCAAGGACTGAACAAACTCCACCGCCAGCCCACTCCACCAGGAGTACAACTCCATGTGCAGCACACTTCCATGGAGATGTGATTACTCTAGCTGCCTGCACTTTCTATGTGAAGTATGCTTACCCGGCTCTACCCACAACTTAATGTGTCTGTGGTGGAAACCTGCAATCAGTTTAGGAGAGTGGGGCTCATTTTTCATCAACAGACCATCACCCAGAGCAAGAGAGAAAGACAGAAAAAGAAGAAAGAAGGAGAGAGATAGGAAAACAATGATGAGGATAGAAAAGTGGATGGAAAAATACTTGCAAGAATAAGTTAAAGTCAAAGTAAGTGTAGGACAGTGAAATAAAAGGGAAATGGCAATCCTGACATTCAGCAAAGGGTCCCTGAGAAACACTTGGGGCCCTAAATTTATGCCTTTACAATGTATCCAGTGCCCCCCCTCAAAAGGTTGTCACATCCACATTTAGAAGCAGACATCTCTCTTATTGTTGCTACTGCTGCAGCTAAAGCACCCTCACATTCAGCAGCACGACCAAAGGACAGCGCACCCTGGAATATGTACCACCCGCATAAAGAATGGACCACACATTTCACAGTAAGAGGTATCTGCTCCACATCAACAGAAGTGTAAGCTGCCCAGTGTCCAAGGATGAGAAGGAGATGGTGATAAAGTTAGCTCTCAAGAAAAGGGCACTTGCAATTCCAGTCCCAACTAGCACATTCAAGAGCCTTAGCAAGGAAATAGTGCTAGTTTTCATAGAAAATCTCCCCAAGTGTGTAAATGGGGGAACAGTTTGAAACATCACAAGCTACAGCTAGCAATCAAAATCTACCTAGACACGTTAAACTGCCAGCATAGCACAGCAGAGAAGTCCTATTTGTTTACAGTAACACTTACCTGTCAGCTCGCCGATTCACTGTAACCTCATCCTGAATGTCCAGTCAGATGTAATCACACGTGGCCTTTCATCTCATGCATAACCTAACTCTGAATTACATCAGCCTTCCAGACTAAGAGCTTAGTAACAGCAAAGTTACCCTGCGTTATTGCGTAATGATACAGTACATAGCAAAATGGGCAACATCACTGTAGTATGTAGCGGTAGGAGGACTAAAGAACTAAACCAGCCATACCCAGACAGGGTAACAACTTGGTAACTTTAACACGGCCAGACCATGCCCAATGCTCTCAAATTCCCAGAGCTATTGAAAAACAACTTCTGTTCATGTCAGGGAAAACAGCTCTTCAACATTTAGGGGGTCATTCCAACTTCGGCGGGCGGTGGAGGCCGCCCGCCAAAGTTCCCCCGCCGAATGACCCCCGCGGCGGCCATTCCAACTTTCCAGCTGGGCCGGCGGGCGACCGCCAAAAGGCCGCCCGCCGGCCCAGCGGGAAAGACCCTGCAACGAGGAAGCCGGCTCCGAATGGAGCCGGCGGAGTTGCAGGGGTGCGACGGGTGCAGTGGCAGCCGTCGCGAATTTCAGTGTCTGCAAAGCAGACACTGAAAATCTTTATGGGGCCCTGTTAGGGGGCCTCTGCACTGCCCATGCCAGTGGCATGGGCAGTGCAGGGGCCCCCAGGGGCCCCACGACACCCGTTCCCGCCATCCTGTTCCTGGCGGTAAAAACCGCCAGGAACAGGCTGGCGGGAAGGGGGTCGGAATCCCCATGCAGCGCCGCCATGGAGGATTCCCTGGGCCAGGGGTAAATCGGCGGGAAACCGCCGGTTCCCCTTTTCTGACCGCGGCTTTACCGCCGCGGTCAGAATAGCCCAGGAAGCACCGCCAGCCTGTTGGCGGTGCTTCCGCGTCACTCCACCCCCTTAGTGATTGAAAATGGTAACTAGAGCACAATTTAATTTCAAATGTTTGGAAATCATTTTTGTTGTGGTGTGATGGATGTAGATACTTCTGCATAAACCTGACATATGTGGATAATGGAGGAGCCAGCAGGATTATTTGAGACAACCCTAATTTGAAGGGGAAAAAACACAACTGCAGCATAGCTGAAAGAAGAAGTGAGGACACAATTTGTATAAGCTGCCAAATAAGTGAGCATCAATCTGTGGTACTGAAAAAACATGAAAGGAACAGTTTAATTTGACAAGTACAACATACATACATGGGCATGAAGTCAGAAATATTTCCTTGAAATCGGGCTACATGCCAAGTAGATGCCACATCACAGGAGAAACATTTTGTCCAAAGATAAGACACAGTATTTCTTTTGCAGTGAGATGGGGTGAATTCTGGTTGGGCTACTAGTACTCACCAAGAGCTAGAATGAAGACCTGGATTCAGCCGATCCCTCCCCACCTGCATCTCCATCTGGCTTCTTTCTTCCCCATTCTGTCCATGTGTCCTGTCCATGTGTTTGAGTTAATAGACTAAGGGGGTCATTACAACCCTGGCGGATGGCGGAGAACCGGCGGTAAGACCGCCAACAGGCTGGCGGTCTTACCTTGGGGAATTATGACCATGGCGGTTACTGCCATGGTCATCCGCCGGTTCTCCGTTCCGCCCGCCAGGGCAGAGACGACCGCCGGTCTGGAGACCTGGGTCTCCAGCCCGGCGGCCGTCACTATACCGCTGGTGGTATTTTGACCCAGCTTACCGCAATGGATTTCCAGCGGTTTGAACCACCATGAAATCCATGGCGGTAAGCACTATAAGTGCCAGGGAATTCCTTCCCTGGCACTGATGGGGTCTCCCCCACCCCGACTCCCTCCCCTACACCCCCCACCACCCCTGCCACCCCCCAAAGGTGGCAGGGCACCCCTCCCCACCCCGACCCCCAACATCACATAACTCACACACACACCCGACATGCATGCAGGCACCACCAACACACACACGCACACACCCCGACATACATGCCAACATCCACACACACAGTCAGACACGCACACCCACATTCAAACATACACGCACACATCCATACACACATACCCACAGACATACACGCACTCATTCCCATACACACAACACCCCCGCAAGCATACACGCACTCACACACCCCCTCTACATACACACACGCACACCCGCATGCACGCACACAACACACAACACCCCCCACCCCCCTCCCCTAACGGTCGATCGACTTACCTGGTCCGTCGATCCTCCGGGAGGGGACGGGAGCCATGGGGGCAGCTCTGCCGACACCACACCGCCAACAGAACACCGCCATGGCGAATCACAGGACGTGATTCGCTGGGCGGTGTTCTGTTGGCGTGGCGGTGGAGGTGGAGCAACCTCCACTTCCCCGCCGCCCGCCAGTATGGCTGTTGGTGGCTCTCCGTCGGAAAAACGATGGAGAGCAGCCAACAGTCATAATACGCCAAGAGGCAAACCGCCTGCACAGGCGGTCTTCCGCACGGCGGTCCCTCGGCGGTCTTGAAAAAAGACCGCCAAGGTCGTAATGACCCCCTAAATGTTGCTCCAGCTCCAATGGAAGGCAAAGTGCAGGGTGACTAAGGCAGATGGAGGAGCTCAGAAACAAAAAGACCAACATTCTGGGTGCTCATATTCAAAGGTCTCACCTGCTTGAGCATGCTGAAGTGTGTTGTGCTCTTGCTTGTGAGACTGCTGTGTTCAATAATGGGCCTGGAACAGGCCCCCTGCTTACCATTCATTGCCATATTCTTTGCGGCCTTCTCATTGGGCAGTGCTTGCCATGCGTCTCTTCCTTTTCTTTCCATGGCACATGAACCAAGCACAGATTAATTGTGTTTCATTAATGTCCCTCTGCTGGCTATCCACTGCTTGTGCTATGATTCACGTACTATATCTTATGCGAATGCTCTATGACACAGTCAGCACTGGCCACATCATAGCACTTTTTTTTAACCCTCTCCCTACTCCACCCCAGTTTCTTCTCCCACGTCCACTTTCCCATCACTGTTTATTCTCCACCACCTGACAGAAAGAAAGGAAAAATGCACTCTGAAGAGGCCAGAGTTGGCCACTTCAAAGCGCTTTTTTAAATCATCCTGTTATACACCCCCACCTACCCTCCTGTTACCCACCCTCACCTGATTGCCAAAGCCAATAGCTCACCCACAGGTGGGAACTGTTGGCTTTGCCAATGATTGTTTAATGATGTGCAACTAGAGATGACGAGCCACTGAGATCTCAAGCCAGGTGCCTGACTCTGGCCCACTTGAGGTCTTCTTCGGTCCTCAAGCCGAACATGAGCCGAGCTTTCATGTGGCTTCTGCCTACCCCATGCTCTAACTTTGTGCACTGAAAATTGAAGACAAAGGATTAATGGTTAATGGAAAAAAGATACCCATCTAGGAGCTGAACAGCACAATGTGCAACAAGAAAACAATTAATTGTGGGTACAATGTTTACCAACTATGTGATCCTAGGCAAATATTGTATTTCACTGAGCCTCATTTTAATTTATCACCAGATATGAGAACCCCTTCAGATAGGTGGCTTTAGGATGCGCGCTGTTTAAAAACCTCCTTGTGCTTGATTTAATAGACTACAATGTTGCTCCATTCATATTAAGAATCTGGACCATTTTTAGGGTACACACAAAAAGAGACTTGCTTCTTAGTTTACAAATGCCATTGTAGCCAAGGCCAGTGTAGGGAGGAATGTTTACAACTTCATGTTTCAAAAGCATCACTTTAAAGGAATATTTATCAATGCAGTCATATAATCTGATACACTAAGATGAAAGACCTCTGTGTGATAAATAAATACACCTTACCATATTCTAACATGTTAACGGAACGATTTACTTGCCAAACATTTCCAGGGCTCTGCTCGTGCACAGGCTCATCGAGCCAAGCCAGGCCCTTTGCTCGACCCTCCCTGTTAATTTGTTGGCTCACCCATCTCTATGTACAACAAATGTTGGTTTTCCAGCATCCTGGCATGCTGCAATCTGGGAAAATCACAGGGTGGACATTTTTCAACGTTCTTTGTGCTGATTTCTTTCTGGCTGTAGTCGCTGGGCATCCTGGGATAAATCACAGGGCAGACGCGAGGCAGGCTTGAAACAGTTTTCGAGCCTTGCTCCACTACTGCCCTGTGCGTAATCCTTAAGTCAACTTATACATATGTTTTTTTTAAAACTCTGCCCCAAAGAACCTGGCAATAAGGAGAAGCATTACAGTAAACCTGTTCTGGCTTAACTGGTTGCAAAGGCTGCATTTTAAAATGTTAAAGTACCTGCTGCAAGGTTCTTTTAGGGAATCTCAGGTAACTCTCAGGGACAAATAACAATGGTGAAATAATAATGCTAATTAATGCATTTGCTTTTGATATATGTGTTTTTTTTTTACACATAGGGCCTGACTACAAGGCTGGCCGTCCACAGACTGCCAGCCTCACGGTGGCTGCGGAGCGCTGCGGCTGTGGCGATTTAACCTTCACATTACGAGGTTGGCGGGCAGCCCCGTCAACCTACCGCCATCCCTGCCAGGATCTCAGAACCTGACAGACTGATGGAGGTGCAGGTTGTAATCAGCCAGGGCAGCTGATTACAATCTTGTTCTCGGCCATCCTTTTCATGGTGGTTCAGCCACCAATAAAAAGGGTGGCATAGAACAAGTGCAAGGGGCCACAGGGGGGGCAATGCCCATGCCAGTGGCATGGGCAGTGCAGGGGTCCCCCTGCCCAGCACCCTTGAAATGCTCACTGTCTGCTGTGCTGTGCAGACAGGACGCATTTCGGGGATGCTGGTGCCTCCTGCATGCGGCAGCATTGCCATCGGCTCTTTCACGAGTCAGCGATAATGCTGCTGCACCTTTCCCACTGAGCTGATCATCGGAAACCTTGGTTTCCGCCGGTCAACCAAGCGGGGAAGTCGTAATTGGGCCAGCGGTGAGGTGGCCAGCATGGTCACGACCACCCCGTCGGGATTTTGACGGACGGGTATTTGTGTCCGCCAAACTCCTAATCACCCCAATAGTTTTGATTCAAAGTAGCACAGAAGGTCAATGGGTCTCCTACAAAGCACATTGTGCAATATGCAGATGCCATATTTTTACTTTATGCAGATAGGTAAGTGGACTTCTGCCCTAGCAGAGAGATCCTTTTGTTACTTGTAGTCCATAAACTCCAATCCTTGTAATCTAGCATAGTGAACTACGGAGGACAAAGTGTGACCCAACACATTGTAACCTCTTTCAGAGCCGCTGGAATTATGCAACTTTGCAGCTGCTGCATTTTTCACACAGTTATAGACTTTCTGCATTTTCCACACAATTCATCATCTGCTGCATACAGTAATCTGCAGATTTCAACAACAACAACAAAAGTTTCTACCTCAACCAGATTAAAAGTTACTGAAAGCACAGTGACAAGTTGCAGTGGAAAACAGGCGTAACGTGGTACTAATGAGGTGAAACTTTTGCCAAGATTGTGTTAACCTGTGTAGAAATTCCAAAATAAGGAAGAAATATTAGCACTAAATGTGCCTCATTTTGCCGCATAATTTGCCTTTTCTTGCCACATAATTTAGTTAACTTTGCTACATTATTTCATCTGCTCTTGCCACATAATTCTAGTGGTTCTGTCCTCGTTGTCCTATGTAACACAACCTGTACATTCATTTACACACGTTCATGATTTATTGTCCATGAATAATGTGTGCTTGTAATGAAAAGCGTGTTGGCTCCCTACATTGGAAGTGGTGCTGCTGTAAAAGAATTAAATTAAAAAAATGCTTAACATTTTAAAATGTCAATCATGTAAATACTCATCCATACCAATGCATCTGACATTCCAGTAAATTCATATTTCTTTGATATAAGATTGAACAAAGTCAAAAGCTTGCTTCCAAGTCATAGTTTCTTTTAAGCACTTGTGAAGCATTAGCAAGCCCTGTGCTTTTGCCTGCACCCCCATTGTTCTGGCATTGAGGTGATGAGCTCGAGATAGCTCCAACCATACTACTCGAACAAAATGAGGGCGAATGTCTGTTTAAATCAGGCCTTTGTCTTTGGCCCAGCTGGAGGTAAAGTAAGTAACCCTCCTCATGCCTACATGTTGCTGCTCTGAAAGCAGACAATGTGCAGGCGCGGTGGAATGTGTCCCAGTGTCGGAAACTGACTCCAATTGGTGGGGGAACGGCGACCTTCCTGTGAAAATAGTGAGTGGACGCCGTCCACCCACATATACCCTCAATTTGTGCCCTGACCAGTCCTCTTTCTAGCTCACTCGGTCCTAGCAAGTACTTGGCCAAAATAATGTTTTATTGGTTTGCAGGAACCTCTGAATCATCCAATAATATTAAAGAGATTTGTCTAGTTCTGTGCCGCAAGAAAATTGTAGCTCAAACCATCTCAAAACACTCATAGGGAAACTTATATTGATCTGCCTAATAATTACATTTGAGTATCTTGCAGTGTTTCAAATTTCATAAGTGTTTTGCAACATCGAATGTACCAGAAAAACATATTTTTATAACATTCAAATTTTGGGAGGCAAATTAATGGATCGAACTTCCTTGATCTCGAGGCAGGTTCCTGGCATGGATTCCCGGTGTGGGTGTAGGTGTGCGTCTGAGCCCGGCTGGCCACCATTCGGAGTCCCATTGTGAGGTACTCTTGCCAAAGATCACAACTTCTGTCTTGTCTGTGTTGAGCTTTCATCCAAAGAGTCTTCGGTCATGCAAGCAGTGAACTTGTTTCTCGTGTTGTGCGTCTTGCCTGAGATGGAGAATATGAGCTGCTCGCCATCTACATAGAAGAGAATGTTGATGTTCTGTGCACAGATGACAATGGCCAGAGGGATTATGCTTGTTTTGAAGATTGTGGGGCTGAGCAATAAAACTTGAAGCAATTGGGTTTGCGGGCTTCCAAGGAGTAAGGCACCAGGCTGACACTCTGTGTTCTATCTGTTTAAAAGGAGCTGATACAGCAAAGAGCGGGTCTTTGGATGCCAATCTTGTGCAGGTGCCTGATGAGGATGGGGTGTGAGACCATGTCAAATGCTGCAAAAAGCTCCAGGCGAATGAGGGCTGACATGTCTTCTCTGTCAAGGATTGTGCGGATGTTGTGTTTGGCAGCGATGAGTGCTGTTTGTGTACTGTGGTTGGGCCTGACTCCAGACTGCATGGCACCGTGGTGCTGGTAGTTGTTCAGATGGTCTGTGAGATGTCGGTTCATTAGTTTCTCTGAGACATTGGCCAAGTACAGTGGGAGTGAGATGGGTCTATAGTTGGAAAACAAGCTGGGTTAAGGCAGGGTTTCTTCAATAGGGACATGACGTTGACACAGTTCCAAGTGTCCTGGAATGTGGCTGAGCCAATGGTGGAGGTGCTGAGGATGGGTGTTAGTGCTTTGCTGATCGGTAGGAGTCCTTTGGCTAAAGGTTGGTGGAGAAAAGGGTCAGATGGAGTCCCGAGTAGATGATCTTCATAGTAGCATCAGTTTCGACTGTGGTGATGGCAGGCCATGAGGTCAGTGTAATCGGGCATGATGGGAAGTTGAGTTACAACAGTCACGGTGGTGATGGCAGGCCATGAGGTCAGAGTAATCAGACGTGATGGGAAGTTGAGTTACAACAGTGACCAGTATGGTTGAGGGTCAAAGTTTCTGCATATTGAGGTGATTTATTTTTTACAGAAGAATTCAGAGTGCTTGTTGCAAGGGTCTTGTGAGTGGGTGATGTTGCTGGAGGCTCCAGGAAGTACAGCAAAACCTTTGATGATGGTAAAGATTTCCTTTCTGCTGTTAGTGCTGGCATTGATGCGATCTGCAAGAGCTGTGCGCTTGGTGTTCGTATCTGCTGATGGTAGTGTTTTAGGGCTGATTTGAAGAAGTCCTTATCTGCAGTGTGTTGACTCGTTCTGCATTTGTGTTCTAGTTGTTTGTAGTGGAGTTTCATCAGCTTGAGTTCCTTAGTGTACCAGCTGGCCTGTGGTTGGGCTTTTGCATTTGGGTTGCGTTTACTGGGAGCAAGGATGCAGGTGAAGGTGGTGATCCAGCAGATGAGGTTTTTGAGGGCTTTTATTAAGTGATTGGTGTGCTCAGGCTGGCGCCCACTCCTCTTCAGAGATGCTTTTCCAGGTGCTGTGGACGATTTCAGTGATAGTAGGTCTGTGATGGTGAAGGATGAGCATGCTGAAACTGAGGAGGGCGAAGTCTGTCCAGGTCTAAGTTGCTGGCTTGTTGACTGTGATTTTGCTGACTGAGGCAAAAATCTGGTCCAATAGATGTTGGGCAGTGTAGGTGGGTTTAGTAATGTGCTGGGTGAGGTCAGGGTTTCCAAGGTTTTCTAGAATAGTCTATAGTTAGGGTCCGTGCATCCTTCTAGGTGAAAGTTAAGGTATCCACTGAAAAGGAAGATGCTGTCTTTGATGATGGTGTGAGGAAATCTCTGATATCAATGGCAAAACTGGTGCAGGGTCCTTCTGGTCTGAACACTAGGGTTCTGCCCAGGGAGAGGTAGTTGAGAAGGGATGCATTTCCATGAGTTGTTCCATGTAGCTGGTGGACGTGTCCCCCACCAGCTATATGGTGCAGCTGATGGTATCTTTAATTGTGATGGTGTCTCCACCTCTGTGCTTGTGCTCATGGCCTTTCCTAATGATTTTGTAGCTGGTGGGGATTGCTGTAGAGATGTCCGGTTCAGTTTTGTCATGTTCCTGTGACAAACAGCATGGCCGGAACATGGTTGTGCAGTAGGTCTTTGTGGTCAACCAGTCAGAAGGATACATGCAGATGTTATGCAAGTGTATGTTTTGGTGTTTGTTTAAAGGAGCCTTTCTTTTACATCCACTGAACTCTACATTCATTTATACAAGGGTCCAGCTTCTTAGTCCCATGATTAGGAGTAGAAGGAGTGAGCAGTTCTAGTGTTTCCTCTCTTGGCTTTCCTCCACTTTTCTTCTGGACATATGGGTCCCCCCTTGGGCTCAGGTGCTTGTGGCGACCCGAGGATAAACAACAAACAGAACAATATATGTAAAACAAAAAACAAATCACTGGTGGTGCCTATAAGTGCTTATGAGTGCTCGGCTTGAAGTAGCAATCACCAAGTGCTCAGGGGTCTCATGCTCCGGTTTAGTGCCCATCTATGTAGCTTTCCCCCGTGCTCCTGTTTCTCTCCCCGTGCATCCTCGCCCACACCTTCTTAAATATGTACCTGCCAGCGTAAGCACTTACCTGAGAACAGGCCCTCCTTGACCGTGGTTAGGGAAGCCTCGGCATCCACCTGCCCTCGGGTATCACCAGACCTACGCACAGTCTTTTCTCCACGTCCCTCAATCTTCCTCCATGGCTCCCTTGTTTTCGTCTCTCCCCTCCTTGCCTCGGGCCTTCAGGGTCCAGGTGCTCCGAGTTCTGCTTTGTCCTGTTTTGCACCATGCGCTGGTCCATGTCCTCCGATCTCCTTGCCTCCAACTCCTGGACTGAGGAGAGTCCTCCTTTTAAGACACCCAGTCACATTGCGGTGTTGCTATCTTCATCTTGCCTGCATTCTACACTTCAGGGCTGGGTATTGTCAGCAGCCATCTTGGAGGTTGCCGGCACAGCAAGCAACGTACTACAGTCCCATATCTCCGTGGTGTGTCTGGCGAGCAAGCAGGTGTTGACGAGCATGCATGCGAGTGTGGTGGGTTGCTTAATTGGTGTTTGGTCTTTATGAGAATAAGTGGATGACTGGTTTGTGTGAGTGGGGGCGAGTGGGGTGCTGGGTGCTGTTAGTGCAGGAGTGGTATGTGTTGAAGAGTTCATGAGAACTTGCAAGTGGCACAGTGAATGCTCTTTCCATGGTGTGTGGTGCGGTTTGGCAGTAGTGCGGTGAGTGTGGGCTAGTGCAGCAGGGTATCGGTGGGTTGGGGAAGAACCAGGGTTCCAGGCTCTGAGCCTGGTCTAGGCACGAATGGTTAGCAGCATGCCCCCTCTGCAAATCCGTTTCGTGTTCATGCTGCAGCCACCATTAAATAGATCCTCGGAGGAGTGCAGGGTACTGTGGGTGGGAACCTAAAGATATCACTTCCTGTGTAGCTGGATGATAGGAAATCCAGTGATGTCACATGCTGTGCAGATGGAAGATAGGAAATCCAATGATGTCACTTCCTGTGCAAGTGGATGATGGGAAATCCAGTGATGTCACTTCATGTGCAAATGGATGATGGGAAATCCTGTGATGACACTTCTTGTGTATATAGGCAATGGTAAATGAAGTCCTCTTGCTTGGTGTCTGTTTTTTAGGGATAGTTTTGGTGGGAAACCAGTTGTGTCACTTCCTGTGCAGATAGATGAAGCAAACTCCAGTGCTGTCATTTCCTATGCAGATGGACAATGGTAATTTAAGCCCTTTCGTTTGCCTTCTTCTTTTAAAGATCTTCTTTTAGAGTCATAAGTGTGGCCTCTCCAGGCACCCACTGCAGAATACTCCTTTACCTGGAAGAACAGAAGCTTTGATAGACTGTACGTGCTTTCTCTTGTACCTACGACATAGAAGTGTAATCCAGGAATAATAAGCCTGGCATCCTTTCAAGCGACAGGGATACAAAAAGTTTCAAAAGGCCTTTTCTACAACTGCACCAAATGACCAGCGGCAACTGGACCTGGCCCCCCGTGTTGGTCTCTGGCTGACAGCCTCCCCTGAGTTCCTGGGGTGTTTTAGAAATGTACTCATGTGGTGGATTGGTACTGGAAAAACTTAGCCGGAAGATAAAATCTTTGATCAGGGTGAACCTAGTTGGTGTATCCAACCCACACTCCATCGTGGTTAGCCTCTCACATTGCATCTAGGCCCCAGTCTACCGCGACCATTGACTATCTTTGAAGCTTTGTGCTGTGTAATGCTATTTCTACTTACAACTTTAAAAATTCATATCTCCGGTTGGCCTGATTGGATTTTTGTCATTTTGTTTATTAAACTTTGCTCAATTTTTCTAATCCAGTATTGGATTTTTATTGTTTTGCATTTCAACTCTATTATGTTTTGGTACTGCATAAATACTTTACACATTGCCCTAAGTTGAGCCTCTTTACTCTGGGCCACAAATACCAGTGGGTTGAGCTCAGGTTAATTTAGTGACTTCAAGGGTTCACGTTCAAGGTTTGTGATTAATCCTTGAGGTGAGTAGTTTGCCACCCCAATTAGTAATCCAGTTTCTTACAGTCACCTTTGCAAAAATTTAAAAGGAAAAACAGTAATATGGTTACCACTAACTGCTAAAGTACCTGTCACTTTTTTAAACACTGGAGACTTTTGTCCACTCATTGAAGTTAATATTAGAATAGATTTGTTTTTTGGTCTGATCCAAAATGTAAAAAGTCTGAATGTAGCATAATGTGCATTGTACTTGTGTCCCTTGATAATATCCCATAACCCGGGAAGTCCTGCCAGCTATGGTCTTCTCTTCTATCCACTTTAAAGTGAGCATTTGATAGAGAAGTTTCGTTAATGAGATGCACAAGAAAAGAAAATATGCTTTTGAGCTACTGATCGATTTTCATCGCATACGCCTCATAGTGTCTGCTTAATGCAGCAAACCTTCATATAAATTCCTAGTCCACACCAGAGAACATAAAATTTTGTGAGACTTAACAAAATACTATGTCAAAAGAGCCAATCACTTAAAAGCTCAGCCCAACTATTGAAACTTTTTGTGAACAATCAACTATCCCTCCAATCCAAAGACACCCTCCCAATGCAACTCACAGTGTGGATGTAAACTTATTTTCTTCAAGTGAATCTCAGGAAGTATGAGATCATACTCACAAGCTCTCAGTCCCCTATGTGGGATGCACATCTCTGGGTAAATACACTTACCCTTACCTTAGCTCATATCCTGTGGTTAGAAAATAGAGACTTCATATTCACAGGTTATTTTGCCTGTTGGAATGTTTTAAAATAACTCGGTTGAGGAGGATATGCCTTTGGATTGCCCTTTCCTTAAAATCAGGGCAATAAATACCTTCATCTCCACCTGGTGAGGTGACAGCAGTGCTTAATTTTTTAAAGAATAAGTGCATGGCCCAATCTTCTGGTCAGCATCCTACTGCTTGCAGGACTGAATATCACCGCACCGAGTACCAAGGCTATGTAATCATGTTTACTGCTCATGAGTAGTCTTCAATCCTCCACCAAAGACTCCTTGCCCATTTCTCTCACTATTGCAGGTTTGTACTTTCTCACTTTGTCATGTTGTTTTACAGTCTTTCTCCTATTTCTTCTCTCTTTCCTTTGTGTGTTTTTTCTCTCTTCTTTAGAGTAAAAGTATGATGAGGAGTGCCAGTCCCCAAACATAAGTGCCGGTGGGCCCCACCTGCAACCACCACCTCAAAATAAGCACTGGGCGATAGTAGCAGCATTTTACTTGACCTATTATTCAGACTTACGCTGAAGTGTTATTATGCTGTTACAGAAGGATTCCTTGGCTCTATATGGAAAGAAAACTTAATACCATTGATGCAATGTATATTAGGTCATCATTAATCTTCACAATTTCAGACTTAAAGAAATACTTCACTTTGCCCGGCATTTCATTTGCACTAGTGTCCACCACCTGCATTTATGTTTACTCTCACATAATGATGAAGTACTATATTTTCATTCAAGCATTTTGTTTTACAAACCCAGTGGCCTGACTAGTTGCAGTGCTTCTGCACAACCAGGGTCTCCGAGCTCCATCCTTCCATCAAGCAGGAAGGAATCAAGGTCTCTTACTGGATGGTAAGGATAGCAGGTTGAGATACGTCTTGTTTGCAGGCGTGCATGGCAGTGCTCTGTATGACCAGGTGTATAGTTTGTTGGAGTTGGATCAGGTTGGCGGAGTTGTCTGAAACCCTACCTGTGGGCCTACAGGCCTGATTGCTTTCCATAGCATATTGTGACATCTGATTGAGCAATCTCATGTGTATATATGTTCTAGAATCCTGGCCCTCCTCCTGTTGTGTAGGACTTTTGGTTTTATCTGATAAATTTGTGGAGGAAGTGTTAAAGATTTTTCAGATGTGCAGATAGTGAGTGACAACTAATATGTGCACATTTGTAATTTGGGCAATGCATATGACTGTAACCGATAAATTAATGATTTCACACTTGAAACAAGATGATTATATTATTTAGAAATTTGAAAAATAATGCAGTGAAGTTGTGTCTTATTTACAATGTGAGATGCCGTGTAATCAAACTGAATGTAGTTTGTGGAGTTCTGTTCAACTCCCACCTGTGCACCCCCTTCCCCTCTGAATTGGCTGCCCGCGAGCCTTCTCTCCACGCAGTTTCCGCAGAATATGCTGATGACGTCATGTGACTGAAGTGGTAAGGAGAATAGAGAGTGTGGTGTGAATGAAACTTTCCATGGTGTACCCAAAGTATCATTTAGAAGGATTTCAGCTGGAAAGTTCCGATGTCAGCGAGCAAGAGAACTCAACTCTATGGGCTATTGTTTAATGCATGTTTCTTATGGAATCGAGTACCTTCGGAGTGTAGGTGCTGAGGTAGCAAGCAGAAGATTTCTCTTACTTTAAGAAATGGGTTAGTGTTAAGAACCTTTTAACTTAATGTAACTGTTTGTGATTTGCCAATGTGATCTAACCGTTATCATACCATGCTTAATTTGCAGTTTTATTAATTAATATGCATTGGATGTGTATAAAAGCTTCTTGTTTCGAAAGATTGTGGGGGCAACTTCTCATTTTCTTCCTGAGACTCTGTTCTAGCTTTCTGAGACATTTTTTCTCTAAGATTTTGTCAATACTCTTTGTAGGGTTGCAGGCCCTAAATAAAACACTGGATCACCAATGTGGTTGATGTACTTCTTTATTAGTTCGTAGCTATGCCCTGCCTCCCTTTCCTGCCTCAGGTACCCACATATATAACCTTTGACCTACGTCACAAGGGCTACATCCACCAGCGCAGGACCTGGAGGGGGAGATGACACATCCCCAGGACAGAGAGGAGTGTGACGGCCCACCCATGCGTCAACACTACATTCCTCCTCAACCAGGAAACAAACAACATAAGAAACAACAGGAAACCCCCCCACAAAACATAAAAATGCAATGTCAATCAAATGGGTGACAATGATGGCGACACCACCACAGTGCTGCTCAGAATGTCAAAGTTCAGCCTAGTGCAAAATCCATTTACTGCTGAGAAGGGCCAGGGTTGTACTTCAGGTGATACCGCTTACTCCCGGACCTTCCAGATGTCAGCATCAGGCACAGCTCCCCGCTGGACGCGGCGGACCCCAGGGCGGAATCCCCGACTGTGGAAGAGAGGGAGCAGCCTCTGGCCGATGCATTGTGGCTCCATCAGATGGAGGGCTGACTGGCCTGTCCATGCTCCCAGGGAAGGTCAAAGGTTCCTCCTGAACGCTCGGGCCCCAGCGTCATCGGATTTGTCATCCTGGCCATTCCGGGGGGCGCCGCAGGGAAGACGCTTGAACTGGGAAATGTTCCTTGTTACTGTTTTGAGCCCCTGGCTAGCCGTCACCATCGTGCCCTTCACCGCAGTTACTGTCCAAGGCTTGGCTTCAAAAGGTAAATTAAACTTGCCCCCAGGGTGGCGGTCCTTCACCAGTACAGCATCGCCTACTTGCACTGGGACTAGTTGGGCCGTTTGTCTTCGGGACGCATAGGCATTGGCGTGGGACCTATGCCTCATGGACTGGCTCTGAGGTGTCGGCAGGTTCGCCCAGGACGGGTGATGGGGAATGGTGTCAGTCACTACCCTTCCAAAACAGAGCTGGCTCGGGGTCACACCAGTGGTGGCGTGAGGCGTGGCTGGGTACTCCCGGAGGAAGGTGTAAATGGCACTTTCAATGTTTTGAGACTCTGCTGTGGCAATGCGGATTACCTTGTTCAGCATTTTGACAAAATGCTCCACCTCCCCATTTGTCTGTGGCCATCGGGGCGTGATCTGGCAATGTTTCGCATTGGTGGCACTCAAAAAATCAGCCCATTCGTGACTGTTGAACGGTGGCCCATTATCTGTGCGGATTTCGCTGGACAGGCTATGGGTGGCCATATTCTTTTCCAACTTTGGGATGACGGTGGCTGATGTAGACCGCACCAGTTCAACTTCTGGGTAGCGTGAGTAATCATCCACTAACATATATGAGCCATCTGGCAGGCTTCCGAAGTCGGCACTGACACGCAGCCACGGGGCTGAGGGACCGTCCTCCGTGATGACCGGTGCTGGGAGATCTGGAGTTCCACTGGCCTGGCAGACTAGGCACCCTTTTGCGGTGTCCTCCACTTGCTGGTCCAAACCTGGGAACCAGACCTTGTTTTGGAGGCGGTTCTTGGACTTAACCATGCCCTGGTGAGCACTGTGGGCAAGGGCTACGGTTCTGCCAGTCAAACTGGAGGGAATTACTAGACAGAGCCCACTCAGCAGACACCCATCGTCACTTACTGAGAGCTCATTCCTCACAATATACAACGCTCGAAGTCGGGCCTTGGCTTCTATCGTACGAAATGTCTCTGGGCATTGAAGCTGGCGCCAGTCACTCAACCGGGTGGCGGCCACAGCGATCTGCAAGCACTCATCATGTTTTGTAGCTTCCACCACTTCATCAAGTGGTATGGGTATGGGCCAGAACCTGTTAATGACCAGCCGCACGTACTCCTCAGTTTCTAGAGCTTCTTCCTCCTCCTGGGGTGTGACCTGGCGGGCATGGCGTGACAAGAAAGCGGCAGAGTTCCGAGTGCCCGGCTGGTACTCCATCGTGAAGTAGAATTCCTGCAGCTGCAGTATCCATTTTTCAATCCACGGAGGCGGCTTCGATGGGATTGTAATCCGTCACCACAGAGATTGCTTTTCCATAAAGATAAAGATGGAAGTGCCTGCACCCCCAATGGATAGCTATGGCCTCCCTCTCTATTTGAGAGTATCACTGCTCAGTAGGCGTGAGCGTGCGGCTAGCAAAAAGCGATGGGAGCCCACTCTCCACAGTCTTGTTTTTCTGCTAGAACGGCACCTAAGCCCGTGGGGCTGGCATCAGCAGCTAGCTGAGACTCCTGGCGTGGATTGAAGAATGCTAGCATGGTACCTGCAGGAAGTGCATCCTTAGTGTCTTGGAAGGCTCGCTCCTGTTCCTCACCTCATACCCATGATTGGGCATTCCGGGTGAGCATTCTCAGAGGTATGGTGATGTCAGCTAGGTTTTTCATGAACCGGCCACAGTATGTAACCGTGCCGGGGAAGCTTCTGACTCCTGATACGGAGGTGGGGGCTGGTGCTTCTTTGATGTCCTTTACCTTGTGGGGGTCTGGGCCAATTCCGTGCTCCGAGAAGCGGTACCCAAAGAAACAGATGTCCTGCTTGAGGAAATCACACTTTTCCTGGTGGAGCGTCAGCCCATGTTATTACAATCTCACAAAGATTTCCCGCAGCCTCGCCATGTGATCTTCCAGGGTGGGGGCATTCACTAGGATGTTGTCGCTCACGGTCAGGACTCCTGTGAGCCCTTGCAGGACACCCTTGATGGTGTGTTGGAACACCTCAGCAGTGCTGGAGATACTGAAACCTAGCCTGGTGTATCTCCAGAGTCCAGTGTGCGTGGAGAAGGTGGTTATCGGCCAGGACGCTGGATGTAGCACGATTTGGTGGTGCCCTGACCTGAGGTCCATCTTGGAGAAGCACTTGGACCCTGAGAGCTCTCCTATGATATCATCTATGGTAGGGGTTAGATGTCTCTCTCTTTTAATCACCTGATTGGGCAGGCGCATGTCTACGCAGATATGGACAGCACCTGGCTGCTTGGGCTTCTGCGCGGCGACTATTGGGGACACCCATGGGGTACGGCCTGACACCCGTTCTATGATGCCTGCTTGCTCCAAACTTCGTAGCTCTCACTCCACTTTCGGGCGTAGATGAAAGGCCACCCGTCGTTGTCTGAGGGCGACTGGGGCTGCCGAGTCGTCGATGTGGCGCTTGAGAGGTGGCCCTTTTAGACAGCTGATGCCATTAAAGAGTGAATCGAACTCCTTCACCAGGTCTTCCAGGCCACTGGCGTGGATGACAAACGCAAAGTGCACCAGATTTAGGTTTTGGGCGGTCTGGCAGCCGAGCAGGAACCCTGAGCCTTCTTTAGACACTAAGGGCCAGATGTAGCAAAACTAGGTTTTGCGACTCCGAGCGACTCGCAATTTCCGAGTCACAAAACCATATGCAGAAAGGTGTCTCAGACACCTTCTGCGAGTCGCTATGGGGTTGCAGAGACCCACCTCATGAATATTAATGAGGTGGGTCGCAATTTGGGGCCCCATAGCAACTATGGGCACTCACGGATATGGAGGCCTGCTGTAGTCACCAGACCTCCATGTTCGTGACTGCTTTTAAATAAAGCAGTTTTTTTTTTTTTTAAGTGTAGCCCATTTTCCTTAAAGGAAAACGAGCTGCACTTAAAAAAAAAACGAAACCTTTTGTTTCGGAATTTTTTCAGGGCAGGTAGTGGTCCCTTGGACCACTACCTGCCCTGAAAAAATAATTTGGGGTCCAGTCACAAAGGGGAAGGGGTCCCATGGGGACCCCTTCCCGTTTGCGAGTGGGTTACCATCCACTTCAAGTGGATGGTAACTGCGACTCCATTTGCGACCGCGTACGCGGTCGCAAATGGAGTTGCATACCACTCCGACTCGCAAATAGGAAGGGAACACCCCTTCCTATTTGTGACTCTGAAATGCATTTTGCGAGTCGGTCCCGACTCGCAAAATGCATTTCTGCATAGCAAACTCAGGTTTGCGACTCGCAAACGGCGATTTTCGCCGTTTGCGACTCGCTAACCGTTTGCTACATCTGGCCCTTAGACATTGGTTGCTACCTTGGTGCTCTGCCCTGATTTCATCTTCCTCACTGGGCAGTGTGCACGTACTGGCCAGCTCCCGCAGCCACGCATGGAAGACGTCGACTGACTCGTTGGACTTTTGGCAGGCTTGACGCAACAAAAACAGCTTGTAATCCAGGTTGGCATATGGCTCGAAGTGTGCCGTGATTGCCCCTTTGAGTGTGTCATACGTGTGAGGTTTTACTTCTATTATCAATTTAGACACTTTATGAATGACTGCCCCCCCGCCAAGGTGAAGGAGAAGAGGCCTCTTACGCTCCTCTATACTGT
Organism: Pleurodeles waltl; assembly: GCF_031143425.1. NCBI lineage: Eukaryota > Metazoa > Chordata > Amphibia > Caudata > Salamandridae > Pleurodeles > Pleurodeles waltl. Next base: position 1,156,499,259 of record NC_090448.1, read on the forward strand.
CCAGAACTCGAAGCATGTTTGGAGGAGCTCCACCCACACATTGCATCTGGCAGCTTGGGTGGAGGGGCTCCAGTAATGGCGAAAGGTTCCAAGGCAGGGATACTGGCCATGTCGAGGGGCACTCTGGATTGCCCTTGTGGCGTACCTTGTTGTACCTCTTGATCAGGGTCCGGGGAAGGCAGCCTCCTCACTTCTAGTAACGCTGGAGGAACATCCGAGGTCGACGCGCTCCTTCCGGGGTTCTGAGCCACAGTGCACAGCCCGGCTGGTAGCAGTACGGGCGAAAACCAGGCCCGCCAGGCTGTCCCGATCGGCATGTGACAGGAGCGTGTTTGAAAGCGCTGGGGTTGGGGAGGCTTACGGTGAGCCTGATGGAGCTTCCAGACACCCTATGGGGCGTGGCACATGGGCGGGCTGCTTCGCGGACTGCCTTGGCCTCCCGGTGCGTCGTATTTGCCGGCTGACACATGATCCCCTTTCCCTCTGCGGTCAACCGCGGCCTTGCAGGTGGACCACGGAACAGTCCAGAGGGGCGTGGCTGCGCGTCGTGGTTGCCAGGTGCTGCGTGGCCTCTATTCACTCTGGGTGTGGCTGTAGAGGCAACTGGGTGGGCCGGACTGAGCTGGTGAGCCTGGGTGGGCTGAGGGTCGGCTGGAGGTGTGGAGACGGGACGCCGGTGAGGGTGCAGCGCTGTTCGGGGGCGGCACCGTGCACGAGACCCTCTGCACGCGGGGAATAGAGAGGTCCACCTCGTCGCCAATTGTAGGGTTACAGGCCCTAAATAAAACACTGGATCACCAATGTGGTCGATGTACTTCTTTATTAGTTCGTAACTATTCCCTGTCTCCAGTTCCCGCCTCAGGTACCCACATATATAACCTTTGCCCTACATCACGAGGGCCGCTTCCCCCAAGGCAGGACCCGGAGGGTGAGTTGACATTACACCCCGGGGGACAGAGAGGAGTGTGCCAGCCCGCCCCTGCATTAACACTACACTCTTCATGAGCCTGACACATAGAATTTAGAGGGATTTTTTTATTAATTGATTAGGGCTTCATTATGATTTATGATTCTGTGTTTGTCAAGTTTAATAACTAAAATGTTGCCATTATTTTTTCATGCCTACTCATGATTCTGTATTAAACCTTTACAATGTACTTTTGATCTAGACCTCAGTTACTTCAATGGTGCCATTTTCTAAAATAGCTCTATTCTGTTAAATGTATCTGACTGTAGGGAGGGTGGTCTCTTACTGCTAGACCAATGTGGGGGTTTGCAGAACTGAACCACCTGAAACAAATTTTGTGGTTTTATAATACTGGGGTTCAAGAAAATATTGGTGTTCAGGTCCCACATAAGGTATCTTTACTCTGGTAACATGAGGTAAGAGGAGGAGTGGTCTTAATTTGGAACCAGGGGAAAAGCAATGGTGTGAGGGGTCGAAACACAGAAAAGTCAGCAGAAAATAATTATTGGAGTTCTCCAGATCTGGAGTCAATTCCTTCAAAATCACCTAACCTCCAAATCTATCAAAACAGGCTATGAAAAATGTCAAACTTGAGATTCTAAGGAAATTTCACGAGTATCACTGTGCACAAAAGGGATCCCTCAAAATCGATCTTCTAATTTGTAATCATAACACCACCTGATGGCACCACTTCTTACACAGAACCATTAATATTGCTTCTACAAATGCTATTCCCTAAGGATGAACGCTGAATGGATCTCCCTCTTTACACTACAATGGCTATATTTCCATTTCCATCTTCTATAAAGGAAATATTATTTTCCAGTCTAACAATGCATCTCTAGCTCTCACCTGATCGCCTTTTTCAATCTGTCAACTATAATTCCCCTTCCCCTCTACTGCCATCCACTAATCTCAGACTCCCAACTAACCTAACCCCATTACATCCCCTAATGGCTACCTTCCACCCCACAGAGCACTTCTCCCTGCTATCAATCTGACCAACATTGAGGTGACCTGCTTTGACCGTGCACTATGTCAAAGATCCCCTCTTCACTAAACTCACACCTACCCAGACACCACCTCACCTCTACCCATACCTTCTTATTGTCTACACCTGCATTTTTTTAACTTACTCCCCCAGCAACAGTTCTGCCTTACTCTCCCTCTATCACTCACCCGAACAGTCATCTCACAACTCTCCTTGCTACTGTTGCCCCCATCACACTTCTCTGATTCAATCTTGGCCCCATACCTGTCCTATTCTCTGCTTATCTCATCGTGAGGCACCTCCCATCGTCACTCCAATTAATCTCTCCATCTCAAAACACTGTTCTATATCTTATCACTTTTGTCTCCTATCCCCACTAACTCTTAGACCACCACCTCACCCACCCCCACTCTCCTCCTCTTCCTCCCTCCCAACCCTTACACTTCTGGCTACTACTCACCCACTAACCTTGATTCTCTCCTCCTCTCTAGTACCAGTCCAGCGACCACCTCAGCTAGTGGACCATAGCCACCCATCTCCCCATCTCCTTTCAACTTATATCCTAATTTCTAACCTCAGTTTGTTACTGTGGGATCTGTAACTGGCTCTCCAACAAATACCAACTTTGCCTCTACGATTTCAACCTAATCACAGAGAACTCAGTTAACCTTTTCTCCTAAACTCATCCATAGCGTGATGATTTCCTCCACACCACTTCCTACTATACCTCCTCTGCCTTCCCCACCTGAGCTTTTTGGCTCTCTGACTATCCTATCTAAGAAAAGTGACTTATCACAAATGATTTCTCAACTCTCAACCTCATTATCCACACTCAACATTGTCAATTATTGCTTGACCTATAATCCGCAACCGTGTTCTCACTCCCGGAAGAACAACCCCTGGGGTATCAACCGACCTAGCCTAGCCCTAAAAGAACAATTCCGGCAATGGATGATAATGACCTTAGTCAACTTATCAGAAGCTGTGGGCACTTTAACAAAATCAACAAACCCACCCATAAACAAGCTCATGTCACCTCCTCCATACCAATCACCAAGAACAGCAGACCTCCCTTATCGTATCCTCCAACCAGGAGCAAAGGTTCCCTCGCACTGTTCCATTTTCAGCTGTGACCATGAAATCAGACAAGGTGGTGGTGTAGAAGTGATTCAGACGAGCACGCTTAGCTGTGAATTACGTCTAGCTGATAACTTCCCATCTTTCCAATGAATATTGCTCAAAAGTGGTGCCTGCAGACCCTCAGAATGAACGTGGTATACCATCCTCCTGACGAAAGCAACATTTATCAAGGAGTGTATCAAATGTATATAATCACAGCTGATATGCTTGGAACCCCTAACCTTTCTTGGAGACTTCAGTCTTCACTGAGGTGGAGTTAACAAAAACCTGCCAACCCATTCTTTTCTTCCCTGTAAGACAACAACCTCCGCCAGCCATATCAGAAACCATCTCACTACAAAGGATCCATTCTTGACCTCATTATCTCCAAGGGCATACTTCTGACTGTTGAAGACCCTGTGACGGTGGATTAGTCTGACCACGTGTTAGATCTGACATCCTTGGGGTGGTCTTTCTCCAGACTTTTACCTTTTGCCTCTCATTTTAGCTGATTCTTTCTGTTGGCATTTGGACTCTGAACACTTTACCACTGCTGACTAATGCTAAAGTGCATGTGCTTCTCCCCTAAACATGAAGAAATTGGTGTATACCTGATTGGCATTTTTTAATTACTAGTAAGTCTGTTGCAAAGTGGTATACCATATACCCAGGGTCTATACTTTGAATGCTACTATTGGGCCTGCAGCAGTGATTGTGCCACCCACATAATAACCTTTCAATCCTTTGACACTGCAGGGCCTGCATGTGCAGTTTACTACCACTTTGACTTGGCATTTAAACCTACTTGCCAAGCTTCAAACTCCCATTTTATTACATACAAGTTACCCCTAAAATAGGCCTTAAGCAACCCTAAGGGCAGGGTGCTACGTAAGTAAGAGGTAGTATATGTGCCTCTATGTTTTACATGTTCCGGTAGTGACAAACAGTCTATTTTCGTTTTTCACTACTGTGAGACGTACTCCTCTCTTAGCCTAGCATTGGGAATTCTTTAATATACTTTTAAGCTGTAATTCCTATTCAGAGAGGAGTAGATTTGTCATGCTTCATGTCTTTGGAATGGCACTGGTGAAGTTGGATTGAACATTACTATTGTAGCATTTCACTTTTAGAAAGTGGGCATTTCTCTGTATTTACTGCTCTGTGTGTCTTCCAGCCTGTCTCCAATACAGGTCTGGGCTGGGTGACAGCTACATTTGTGCATTCCCTCCAGACAGCCGCAACACAGGGCACTCAACTGCATCTGCATTAATTCGCATACTGCTTCCTGGGCAGGGAGGATGTGAGGTGCTCACACTTACACTTCAAAGAGTAGTATCCTGACCCCACACAAAGGACTGATTATCTCCATACATAGATTGGCAGATAGGAATGGGTTGAAGGGATCTTTGTGCACTTCAGAGAGTTCCTTTGAAGTCACCCCCTACATCAAAGGTCATTTTGGGTATAAGTACTGGGTCTCTGATCCCATAAAACCAGACACTTCTGAATCTTGAACTGAATCTCTGTCAGAAGGACTCCTAGGCTGCTGAAAGGACTTAACTGCACTGCTTTTCTGGAAGGACTGCTTTTCTGCTTATTTTCCTGCTTGCTGCTGCTCCATGAGTCCAGAGGGCTGTGTCACCTCCCCAAAGCTGCTTAACCCTGCTTACACCTCAGGGCAAGATTTTGAGAAACTCTGGACTCCTTTATCATCAATATGAGGATGAAGCCTAGAGCTTCCTGAAGATTTCTTCCCTGAAGACATTGGCCTTCTCAGTTCCACCCTCACCAAGATTAAAAAATGGATGTCCAACCACCACTTAAAACTCTGTACTGTGACGCTATGGTGGCACAGGCCTCTCAGTCATATCTATGATGGACGCAAAGCCACCCTGCCTGGCTTTGCATGGCCTCATAGATATGGAGTGACACAAGGCAGAGCAAAGTGCTGCATTGCCTTGCTTTACATTAAGGAGGAGTTACATGAGCATTGTGGTGGGTTTTCTCATGCAACAAAAACAATTGTGTCAACAACACAAACACCCTTCACCATGGTCCGAGGGTGCCTGCGTTGGGGCTAGGCACCCATTTGTGTGCCAGCGCAGGCAGAAAGGACAGGAATGTGACTTATTTCATGAATACGGTACATTCCTGCCCTTTTCTTTTGACGCACGGCAGTGCAGCAAAGTGACTTGCTGCACCGCCCTGCAGCAAAAACTAGCAAATGAGGCCCTGAATTTCTATTAACTCTTTAAAAAATCCAGCCTTCCTATCAAAGAACCGCTGCAACTCTTCTCTCCCCTGAACTGCCATCTGCCCATTGCGGAGAATGCCAAATTGTTGGGCCTTATCCTTGATAACTGTTAGAATGCCAGATGAAAATCTCCTCCAGGGCCAAAAGTGCATGCCACGAGCTAAGATTGCTCTGTGGCCTCAAGCAGTTAATTCCTGAGCAAGCAAATAGCAAGAGTCAGTGGTGAGGAGGACATTTGTTGTGTTGCCAAGGAACCAAGATGTCCTAATGCACTGCCACGTATTATGGTTGGCTGAGCCTTTTTCTCTTCACTCTTCTAGTGGGACTGTTGTTTGTGACCTGGATGACCCTCACCAGGTCTAAAGGCTCCTCAACTGCTCTCCCTATTCAGATTTCCTGTCCCATTTTATGGGCTCCTGGCCAATGTCAGCTCTCTAAGACATAGGGCAGCTCTTCCTGAACCAAGGCAGACATCCGGCCTTGTGGTTCATTGACTTTATCCACAAAACATCAGATTCACGGGTGTCAACTACACATGTACAGAGTGAAAAACATAAGAGAAAATAAAATATTGTCTGAACATGCTATAGGGGCAGGAATGTCTCCTGCAATGTGTACAGTCACATTGCCCTATCCTGAGTGTCAGACTGTGATCACCTGGGATCTCAGTTTTTGATTTTGGCACATACATCATGGCAATCTAGCATATGCACAGAGGCCTATGCTGTTCCTTAATGTGACTGAGGTCCTGGACCTGTCCTATGACCTGGGGGTGCAGACCAGGCACACCCTCATTTTGCTGGTCATGGTCTACCGGCCCTGTCACATGTTTAGCGTATAGATTGGTGGTGCAGCATACCATGTTTTGTGAATCCATTGTCATGACCAGACTTTTTTATCTGTGTCAGTGAAATGCAGGCCTATCGGCCCCATGTGTGTAAAGTTCTGCTTCAATTCTTTAACCCTAATCCTTGGGCTAACATGCTAAATGTTTGTTAAGAATATTTATGGATTTTTTTGCATGGTACATGCAATATGTGCTTGAGGCGTGTGCTGCCAAAGGACATAGAGACCTGCGTTGTTGTGAAACTGTAACAAAGGGGTCTGTATTGTACTGATCACAAGCATTAATGGGCTAGTGTACCTACTCCTGGGACTTGATTCATGTTGCACAAACCTTTCCAACCTAACAGAGACCTGCTTAGACTCACAAGAAGAGGGAATCTTGGGAAATGGGTAAAGGAGGGTGTTATCCCAAGGTGCAGTAGCCCAAGGGCCAGTATATATTATCGTACCTGCTACCATTACCTATGGTGGTATTCAATTTTAAGTGTGTGTATTTAAGTACTCTTTTTATCCAAGTAAAGCATTGTGCTGGGCCGACATGTAATATGCTGCTGTCTGATTGAATTTGTACACCCCCACACTACCTCCCTGAGAAGGCTGTGACTGCTAGCCATTGCTACCACTGAGACTCAAGTGCTGAAGGGGTAGTATTTGGCCCAGTTTGCAGAGCCATAGTTTGTGTGGATTACAGAACATCAGAGGCAAAATATCCCAGCCCGCCAGGCTAAAGCCCACTAGCCCTTGCTTCCTTCATGGCCCTCTGAACGGGGTCTGACAGATGCTCTAATAGAAAGGATATGTATTCAAACTGACCAGCTGTGCACTGTGTGCCTCCTACCTCTCTCTCTCTCTCAAAATATATATTATATATTTATATAGGCTCAAATTGGTTGACAGAAAATCAGAAAGGTTTTTGGTGCTTCTCTAGGTGTAAAGCCTGTGGTTATGGGCAAAATAGAACATCCTTCAATTTGCACATTGGAAAAACCGAGCAAATAAGAGATAGGATAACATATGAGACTACATTTGTGGTTTATATCCTGGAGCGTATGTGTGGAAAAAAAGATATAGGGAGTACTGTTATAAATGAAAACGATGTATTTTACAACACCTGAGAGGGATCACCAATAGGAATTTCACCTATGCCATGGCCATGCATATTTGGGGATGTCATGAGGGAAATATGTCTGAGCTGCATTATTATGTAATACAGAAAATTTAGAAATCACCCAGCGGAGGTAATCAGGAATTAGTGCTAAGGAAAGTGGAGCCAAGATGGATCATCAGGATAGGCACAGAAATGCCTTGGGGGCTAAATGCAGAGGCTGAACTCCATGTGCATTTAACTTGAAGATACATGAGAATTGTTGTGGATTGCTGCAGTGATATTGTCATATAATGAATTTTGGGATCAAGTGTGAGCATTAGTCGAGGGCAGATCACTTGTGTGGATGAATGTATAGAGCCCAAGTACTGAACCTCATTGATGTAATTGCACTTACTTGCACATCACTCTTTATTCTGGCTGCACATAAAGGGAATGGTACATGGTATGTGAGTGTTGCAAGCAATACAATCTGGTCAAGACATAAATGGAGTTTGGACTTTAATAACAGGTAATCCATCTTAGGGAAGTTTAATAAAGTGCAACACTGGGGATTCTTCAGTCAGTGGAGGGGTCCTCAGGATAAAATTATGAACTGAGGTTTGCTGTTTTACATGTGCTAGTGTATTCCTTATGACTTATTTTTGGGAGATTGTTCAGGTGGTACGGTGGTACAATGTATGTTTGGACCAGCTGCGTGTAAAAACTCAGGCCAGACTAATTAATTTGATAAATATACCCAGTGTTCGACTGAAACATGTCTTGCATAATTGCGATTTCCACACAAATGCATATTGTACTTTAGGCAGTGCCTCCTAATGTGTTGTACAGGCAGGTCAATAGAATGTACCTCTGGGAGGTCCCCAACAAATAGGGGGGCTGCCAGTATAATAAGATGAAACAGGATGTGTTGGTCCAAGTAATGTTTCTTCTAATTGCTCCAATTCACTGTTGTATAATGAAATCATGTGTTGAGTGCATGCAGAAGCTCAGGGCAGACCAACTGAGTGAATAAACGTATAAAGCCGGGGCTGAAGTCTATCTTATACCATTGCACGTCATGGTTATGATTGCACTTGTTTGCATTTTGCACATTATAGCGATTTGCACACAATCACATATTGCACTTTAATGTTCTAGGCAGTCCTTTTTTATGTTTTGTATCTTTATTGTATACAGTGCTTTCAGAGTTTTCAAGAAGGGATCCTTCTTAACTTCATTTGCCTCCTTCTTTATTTCCTTCCTTTTCCCTTTCATTCTTCATTTATTAGGAAGACATATTGAGTGGGATAACATATATGTAGAAGGTAGAAGTAGTCATTTCCGTGGATTTTGAGTGTTGTTTCCTTTTCAATGAGAGCCAAGGACAGCAGGGATGCAGCTAGGAATGATGCAAGATTCTTGATACTAAAGGCATTCAATCAAAGCAGTGAAAGCAGAGTGATGTTCAATAAAACTAACAGTGTTATAAAAACGGCTTCACTGATTTGGTACTCTGGAAAACATCAGATAACACCATTCATGATTCTTTACAAGTTAATGTACTTGATTAGTATCAGAAGAATTTTTGAGCACCTTCATGGATGTGTTTCAGTACTTCTGAGACTTACTTTTTGGGTCTGGCCTGACAGCGCAGCTGTAGCTGGAGCTTGTGTGATAACCAGAAAAAGAGCTTTCAGGAGCACAATCGAGAGGGTGTGTTGGTTCTGCCCATGTTGTTTCTCCTGAATACAGCACTTGATCATAGACATTTGCTGCTGCTGCCAGAAAGAGTGGTTGATGCACTGCTATGGGTTCTGGAAGGATATTTTCTTGCCTAACATGGCTGCGCTATAAAATGTAATGACCTGGCAATGTGCAAGAGGAAGGCCCCACAATCATGCTCTGATTGTATTGGCCCATGACTACTGCTCCATTAGCCAGCAGCAGTATGACTGGGAGAACAATTGGTGAATAGAGTTTGTCAGTAAAGGTTATTCCCTCATACAAAATGGCTGCTGTGTCCAAAAGCTTCCTGTCACTCCACCCTCTGGAACCAATCCACAGCCTTAGCTTACTCTCCTAACTGCACCGGCCCCTCCACAACCAACTCCTGCACCGGCCCCAACAACCTCAGCGCGGTCTCTCCTCCAGTATCCGCTCCTGCAGAGCACTTATGATGTGCAATCCAATGGGGTAAAGATGCTGTGCTACATTGTGGCTTCAGGAGGGGCAAAAGCAGGTTTGGTCACAGTTGACCCAGCCATACTGAAGGGCAACAAGGATCAGGTACAACGCGTACATCTATAGCCTGTGACCACTAACACCGCACCCTCAAGCTGAAGTCTCCACTCAATTCTCTTACCAGCCCATAGCCTCAGATGCTGTGATCCCCTACCTGCAGCTTTCACCTGCTTTCCCCTCCTGTACCCCATCCCCACTCCCTCCCAGCTCAACCCCACCACCTGAATCCGATATATACTCCCACACCACACCTGCCCCCACAGACTCAGCCCAAGCTCACCTTAATGTTCCATCTCACAGCCACTGTCCACTCTCCCCTCTTACACCAGCCTATTTGCAGATGGAACTGAATATGCATGTAGTACGCCAAGAAGAGCAGAAAATGTTGTGGGTGCATTTGTAGACGTGTGCATGTTCACGGTTTTTGAGTAGTTTAACATATGCTGTGTGAGAGGTGTGCTCCTGAAAGTGCTGGAAGACTGAGTTGTATGAGTGCAAGGTTAGTGGTGTAAGTGCTGAGTGAATGGTGTGCCAATGTTAGTGCAGGGTGAGTGGTGTGCCCAAGTGAGAGCTGGGTGACCGCTGCGTCCATTTAAGTGAAGGGTGAGCTGTGTAATAGACGCGTGGATTCCCCGGCGACTGGAGAGTGATGTGCAATAGATGCGTGGATTCCCCTGCGAGTGAAGGGTGAGCTGTGTAATAGACGCGTGGATTCCCCGGCGAGTGGAGAGTGATGTGCAATAGATGCGTGGATTCCCCTGCGAGTGGAGAGTGATGTGCAATAGATGCGTGGATTCCCCTGCGAGTGGAGAGTGATGTGCAATAGACGCGTGGATTCCCCTGCGAGTGAAGGGTGAGCTGTGTAATAGACGCGTGGATTCCCCGGCGAGTGGAGAGTGATGTGCAATAGATGCGTGGATTCCCCTGCGAGTGGAGAGTGATGTGCAATAGATGCGTGGATTCCCCTGCGAGTGGAGAGTGATGTGCAATAGATGCGTGGATTCCCCTGCGAGTGGAGAGTGATGTGCAATAGACGCGTGGATTCCCCTGCGAGTGAAGGGTGAGCTGTGTAATAGACGCGTGGATTCCCCGGCGAGTGGAGAGTGATGTGCAATAGATGCGTGGATTCCCCTGCGAGTGGAGAGTGATGTGCAATAGATGCGTGGATTCCCCTGCGAGTGGAGAGTGATGTGCAATAGATGCGTGGATTCCCCTGCGAGTGGAGAGTGATGTGCAATAGACGCGTGGATTCCCCTGCGAGTGGAGAGCCGTGAACCTGCGTAAGTGTAGGTGTGAATGCAGGACGATATATCTGTAGACACCCCAGGAAGCTCACCCTGCCATTGACGCTTTGTAAGTGGAGTTTTAGGTGTAACTTAAACTAGGATTATTGTGGTGTCAATTGGAGATGTAGAGTGAAGAACATTCTTTACCATGTGATCCTGCAACAAAATGTCAGCTTTCTGGTCATGCCTAAAGTTGTTTTTCTAGAGGTGGGAGAGCCAATGAAGACCAGTCACATACTGACCTCTAAAAGATGCTTTCTTGGAACCTTGACCCAAGTCTACGTATGGCTTCTGCCACTCACCTTTTGTCAATCACTAAATCCCCTCTCCCTTCATCTGGTGGTTAAACTGTGTAATGTGAAACTAGGATACCTGGGATACCTACTTGACAAAAATGGGTGACTCCACGTTATTTCACTGTGCCATCTATTCTTTAATCATCACAGTTGTGAGTACTTTAAAAAACTTCAGTTTAGGATGCATGCTCTATACAAACTGCAAATGTCCTATATGCTCACAGGGTTCAGATGATAACTTACTTTTATCTTGGTTTATTAATAGCATTGTCATCAGAGGCATGAATGTTTCTAAGTTTATGTTTAGAAACTAAGGGATAGATTTACTATAAACTCATGCAAAGCAAAACAGCACCCAAAGTTGCTGTGCTATATTGTGTAAGAGGGAGGGTAGGACAGTACCGTATCTATTAAGGTATGTTGCGTTCCCGCTCTTTCCCTGGCACTGGTACACATTTCAGACTGCCTACCACCACACACTCAAACACCATAGCACCATAGCACCATGCACTGCCCGTGGAACGCCCCCTTTACACAAAGGAAAGGAAAGAGGTGCAAAGCGCTGCCTTGGGTTACTTTCAGGCAATTTAGGAAAAACGCAAAGTAAATTCCAAATAAACATTTGACTTCAGTTTGCATCACTTTTGTGACAGAAACCTGGCACAGAATGTTAATAAATCTGCCCCTAATAGTACTCATAAATGTCCTTTAATGCAGAAATTATTTCTGGTGTTCTGAGTTGAAACACTTTTCCATTAAAGAGATATACTTTTGAGTTTAGAAGTGTCTTTAGGACATTTATACATAACAATTTAAATACCATGCAGATGGCTCGGTTTGTATTGTGGCGATTAGGGAGAAACAATCCATATAATTTGCTTAGGTCTCTGATCGCCCGATTGCATGTTTCCCGGAAATACATTCTCCCTCTGTGGGCAGCAATAGTCCTTTACGGGAGTGGGGTGGCAGGTGGAAAAGAAGTAAAAATAAAATCTCAAAGGCTTCTTAATTGTGGTACTTTGAAAATCTGCGAAATGCTTTGTGTGAGCCCAGCCCATCACAGCTCAAGAAGTGCGTCTGTCCTGGAATACGATACAGCATCAGCCCGGGCTACGGTAGAGGACTGGGTGGCTAACGCCCTTTCAGCTCAATGGGCATTGCGTGATACGTACGGTAACCAGACGTCCTGGATTTGCCGGGACAGTCCCAGTTTTTCCCCAGCTTTCCCGGCAGATTCCAGGACATTTAGTTCATGTCCCAGTTTTTAGAAAAGGTCGACTGAAAACGGTGGGAAGTGTCTTTTTATGTTTTCCAAAGCGGGGATAGTCTAATTAAGCAGTTCAATTAACAGGCATGATACTGGCTTAAAAAATGCATTTTTTCCCCTGATTTCAAGGTTACTAAATAGGTTGTTTTTATGATGTTTGTTAACCAGAACTTACTTCCGGCTCTCATGAAAAACGCTCTGTCACCTTTGGGCCTCCTTTATCCTACATAAAATCCACAATAAAGAAAACAATAAATACATAAACTGGTGGACAGTCCACCCCAGCTCTTCGCAGCACACTGTCTAGTCCAGCACAATCAAACTCAGAACTGCACGTGCTCCACTGCCAGGGCATCCACGCGCATGCGCGAGCCCACCCTCCACCCAGCGCCTCCTGGCGGGCCGGCGGCGGCGCTCCACGCCTCCGCCCCGGGAGTGCGGCTAGACACCGGGTAGGAGGTGTGATCCTACTGGGCTGTGTAATTGAAATGTCAGCACTCAGGCAGCTGGTGAAAAACTGGCCCGGGAGAACTCCTGGTGTCTCCTTAATAAGTCCTAATTAAATTGTATGTTCTTTTTTTGGCATGAAACTTCATTAATACTTTTGTCCATTACGGCCTAATATAAATGATAATAACTGTCACGATTCTTGTTCCAAGGGACAGAGCGTATCCATTAAAGTGATACATTCTAACACCCGTAATTAATCCCACACAAAAAAGGGAGCGCGCGCGCCACCGTGGATGTCAGCAGAGAGCCGGCCCTGTTTGAAGAAAAGTTTGTGACTTCACTCCGAAGCTGGCAAGAATTTTAATTGCACGGTCCACGTCGCTCTGCACGCTTATGAGGCCGAAGCGGGATAAAAGTCTCGTGGAGGTGGAAGACCGTTCATTCTAAGTGTCATTCATCCATTACTTCTATAGCGCTTCATCGCAGTGAGAGTCAGTAACCCAGCTTTATACAACTGCAAGAAGTGTCAGATTTGTTTGTTGAAAATCCCTAAACAAAATCATGTGCGAAAGCAACATCACGGTTGCAAATGTCCTAGATCGTTGCACAGGGAAGGCAATGCTGGATCACTGTGACAGGAAATGCAGAAAAGGAGGTCTGCTATCCCTTCTGAGCACTGAATGCAATCTTTCACTACTTCAATGAGACGTCATGCATGGGAGTGATAGCTCAGGGGGCTAATGCAGCCACTGCATGGATCAGTATTTGAGAATATGGTCACTGGTTCTAATCCTGGTGGGATGGCTTAGTCTTTCATCCTCCTGAGATCAATTAAAATGAGAACCATAGAATTGGATGACAATGAGCATCTGGTATTTTCAACATGACAGCCTTTGGGGTGAGCATGCTGTTTACATATATATGTCGTTTTCGTAAATAAGGCTGCCTGCCAATGTTGCATGATCGTTCCCAAGGAAGGAGAAATTCACACAATACCTTTGATGTGTACTTTAGGGAATTCTTTTCTCTTTGATACGGCTATCTGGAAGATTCTGGTAATGTCAGATGAACACGAGAGAGCAGTAGACACTCCCTCGTCCATGGCTCGTTTTAGTGAGGCCTCTGACAGGCAGCGCCTCAGAAATTTCTGTGATCTGTCCAGGATGCTACCCTAAAAGTGTTTGGATTAAATGATCCATTTATGAAAACCATTCCCAAGACATTCCTTTTGGCATGACCTCTGAGCTCCTCCTGGCTTTGCCTGGGCTCATATGGTCTAGTGGGCAGGGAGCTCTCTGGATGGGAAACACAGGGTTTCCCGAGTCATTTGGGAACCATGGGGAAGTGTAGGCAGATGTCTCTGGCAGTGTGAACAGAGGCCTCTCCTGGTGGAGTGCACAATGTGTCAATCATTCAAAGGCTCTGCTGTCAAAATGTGGAAGTCATCTCCTGTGCCTACGCACCAGACCTTCCTCTGTGGTCAGTTGACCATCGTCTTCCTTTCCTTGACCTATGCGCCCTTCCTAACCTTGTCACACTTTAACTCCCTAATGATAATCTTCATCCTACTTAATTCCCGGAATCAATATGGAATACTCTTGCTTTTGTACTTCCTCAAGTTTGGAAAACTTACATAATGTCATGACTCTACTCTAATACCATTGGGCAACTCCCTTGTTTTATCATATGTTTTGTTTGTGAGCTATTGCATGTTAGTATCTGGGGGAGTCTACATCTATAAAACAGCAGACTACCACAAACACAAGGAGAACACCTGAACTACCAATAATGCCAGCATCAGAAGCAATGAGCAAGTTTAATCCACCCCCAAGAACTCCAGGATCACACAGATGGCAGCATCCAAGATACATGGCTTTACCAAACAAGAATAACTGATCTGTGTGTGTTTACATGTATTTGTAAAATGCATGGCACCCACAAGGGTATCCTGGCACTGAGCAGACATATGTGCTAGCCCTGACTATTGTCGGTTGGTTAATTGAAAAGCCTGGTCTTCAGCTTCTTGTCAAATTTAAGAAGAGAGTAGGAGGCTTTGGTCTGTAGTGGAGGGCCATTCCATGCTTTCAGAGTAATGTACGAGAATGCTTGTCCTAATCTGGTTCTGTGTATGGGATGTGTGTGATTAAGAGTCCTGCTGAGCAGAGGTGTCTGTGTGGCTGGTAGAAGGAGGTGCAACTGATCAGGTAGATGGAGCCTAAGTTGTGTAATGAGTTTGTGTGTGAGGAGTTTGAAATTAGCACATTTGTGTTTCAGGAGCTACTGGACCCCCCAGAGGTGTGGTGTGATGTCAGTTCTATGTGGCAGGTTGAGGATGGGCCTGGCTGCTGAGTTCTGGATAGTTTGTAGTTTTCTAGTGACTTGCTTGGTGAACCGGCGTAGAGGGTGTTCCTGTAGTCCATCTTACTTGTGACTGGGGCGTGAGTCACAGTTTTTCTAACGTTGCTTGGGAGCCATTTGAAGATCTTCCTTAGCATCTTCAGGTTGTGGAAGCAGAATGCAGTGGCTGTGTTGATTGGTGGGGACATATCTAATTTGCTGTTGTTGATCATTCCGAGGTTCCTGGCATGGGTGCTCTGTGAGAGTGTGGGTCCAAGTTCGGCTGGCCACCAGTTGGAGTCCCGTGGTGAGCTGTTCTTGCTGAAGATCAGTTATTCTGTTATTGGTGTTGAGCTTGAGACAGTTGGCTTTCATCCAGTTACCAACTTCAGTCATGCAGGTGGTGAACTTGTTTCTTGTGTTGGGAGTCTTGTACAAGAGGGAGAGTATAAGTTGGGTGTTGTTGGCGTAGAAGAAGCTGCTGCTTTTCTCTAAGACCTTTACTGGGTCAGCGGAGGGTTTCTTGAGCAGGGGCAGGAAGGTGACATGTTTCCAGGTGTTCAAGAATGTGGCGCTGTCGATGGAGGCATTGAGGATGGGTGTTAGTGCTTCGCTGAGTGGTAGGAATCTTCTGGTGAAGGCATGGTGATGGCAAGGGTCTGATGAGGCCCTCGAGTGGATGGTCTTCATGGTAGCAGTGATTACAACGACAGGGAACAAGGTCAGTGTTCACTCTTCAGCTGTAATGGAAAGTTGAGGTGTAACTGTGATGGGGTCTGGTTGAGGGTAGAATTTGCTACATCAATCAATTAATCAGGATTTATAAAGTGCAGCAAACCACGCATGAGGTTCTCAAGGCACTGGTGCTGCTAGCTGACTTGCGATGCTCTGTTAATTTAAATTGACATGTACTGAGTCCTTTTTTTAACTCCTGGAGCATTGCAGTGCAGGGGAAGGTCGTTCCAGGCTTTGGCCACCATGTGAGAGAAGGAGTGACCACCACTGTTGGAACGGCTGATCTGGGGGTTGTCTGTGAGGAAAAGGGAGGCAGATCACAGGTGTCTGGTAGGCTGGTGGAAGGTCGTTCATTTGTTGATGTATGCAGGTCCTTCGTTGTGCAGGGCTTTGTAAGCATGGGTCAACATCTTGTACTGGTATCTCTTCATGATCGAGAGCCAGTGGAGCTTCTTGAGGTGCGGGTGATGTGAGTTCACCTGGGGAGGTCAAAGATGAGTCTTGCCGCTGAGTTTTGTTTTGTCGGCAGTCGCTTCAGGAGGTGCGCAGTGATTCCTGCGTAAAAAGTATTACAGTAGTCCAGCCTGCTGGTGACAAAGGCTGGAATGATGGTCCTTCTGGTATTGACTGGGAGCCTCCTGAAGATTTCAAGGAGCATGTGTAGGGTGTGGAATCAAGAGGACAAGACTGTGTTTACCAGTTTCTGCCTAGATAACTTGCTGTCCAAGATGATGCAGAGATTGTGGGTGTGGTCTGTAGGGGAGGGAGAAGAGCAGAGTTCAGCAGGCCACCAAGTGTCGTTCCATGGTGAGGTGTTGTACCCAAAGATGAAGACTTCTATCTTGTCCGTGTTGAACTTGCGGCAGTTGTCCTTCATCCAGTCAGCGACGTTCACCATGCATCTGTGGAAGTTGGTTTTGGTGGTGGAAGGGTCTTCTGATATCGAGTGGATGAGCTGTGTGTTGTTGGCATAGGATATGATGTTGAGTCCACGTGATTTGACTGTGTTGACCAAGGGGTTATGTACTTGTTGAAGAGGGTAGGGCTGAGGGATGATCCTTGTGGGATGCCACAGATGACCTTCTTGGGTTCTGAAGTGAATGGTGGGAGACAGATTCTCTGGGTTCTTCCAGTAAGGTATGAGGCCATCCATTTGAGAGTGTTTTCCTGGATTCCGATTTGGTGGAGTCTGTTGATCAAGGTATGGTGGAAGACGGTGTTGAAGGCATCTGACAGGTCTGGGAGGATGATGACTGCTGTTTCACTGTGGTCTAGGAAGGCCCAGATGTCATTGGTGGCTGCGATCAGGGCTGCCTCAGTGCTGTAGTAGGCTTGTAATCTGGATTGAGAATGGTCCAGGAGGTTGTACTGTTTCAAGTATTTGGTAAGTTCCTTGTTGATTGCCTTTTCGAGAACCTTCCCCGGAAGGTGGAGCAGGGAGATGGGCCAGTAGTTGTTCGGATCTGCTGGATCAGCGAATGATTTCTTCAGGAGGGGCCTCACTTCAGTGAGTTTCCAGTCTTCAGGGAAGGAGGCTGTGGTGATAGAGGCATTCAGGACTTTCTTGAGCTCATCACCAATCCTCTCGCTACTGAGGTTGAAGATGAGGTGGGGCATGGGTCTGTGGGTGCTGCTGAGTGTACGTAGTTCATGATGGAGATTGTGGCTTCAGTTGTGAGAGGGTCCCCAACGGGTGAGCAGGTGTTTGCGGCTTGTGTTTGTGGGTGTGAGTAGGCTGATGCTGTCAGTGGCGGGGGTTTGAATATCTCGTAAATGGCTAAGATTCTTTCATGGAAGAAGTCCCCCGGAATGTCATACAGTTCTTGGAAGGGGTTGATGTTGTTCCCCGTGGCTGGGGGCTTGGAGAACTCCTCTATGATGGTAAAGTGCTCCTTGCTGTGCTGTGTACTGGCTTCTATGCCGTCTGGTAGAGCGTTCTTCATTGTTTCTCACAGAAGGCGGTGGTACTGGTTGAGTACTGTGGGTATGGTCTTCTGACTTTTGCTAGTTCACCACTTCCTTTCTAGATACCAGCAGTTGCATTTGGAGGTTTTCAGCTCAATGGTGAGCCAGCTGTCTCTTCTGGCCAGTACTTTCAGTTTGGCTATATTGGCGGGGGCAATTGTGTTTGACCATTCCGTGATCCACTGAGATAAGTTCTTCGCAGCCTGTTCTGGGTCGGGTGATGTGTCTGGGACGTGGGAGTTGAGAGCATTGTTCCACTGGTCTTCTAATAGCCTTTCCCAGTTTCTGCGTGTAGAGCTGGGGAGCGTGGTGCCAGTGTTGGTAGATCTTAAGATGGTGAATTGGACATTGTAGTGGTTGGTCAAGGTGAGCTGTGAGACGTGGTTGTATTTGACTCTGTTGCTGGATGTAAAAATGGGATGGATTGTGTGTCCTGTGATGTCGGTGGGGTCAGCGACTAGTTGTTGGAGGCCGATGTTGCTCTGCTTTCCAGGAGGTCGGTTGTGTTTGTTTCGTCCGCATCATCGAGGTGGAAGTTGAGGTTTTCTAGGAAGATGTAGTGCTCGGAGTCGATGGTGGACAGGGCAATAAGGTCAGGGATGGTTTTACAGAAGCTGGGGCATGGTCCCAGTGGTCTGTATACGAGGGTGCCTTTCATGGTGCTTTTTCCATCTGGGTGAGGTTGGAAATTGAGATAATCAATTATTATGGTCGGCTCGTCTGAGGAGGTTGTGCAGCGGATAGTGCCTTTGTAGATGATGGCAATTCCCCCTCTGTTGTTCATTCGGTCCCGTTGTGTTATCTTGTAGCCTTTCAGTATGGCAATGCCGATGTGTGGCACAGAAGCGGGGTTCAGCCATGCCTCTGTGAGGAAGATGACATCTGGGGTGAAGGATGAGATTGTGTCCCAGATCTCTGTGGCGCGTTTACCGAGCAATCATACATTGAGTAGAATGCACTGGAGTTATGCCGTGGCGGTCTCGGTCTGCGTGGTGGGCACAGTTGTGTTTGTAGTGTCTCCCGCATTGTTGGTTGCCTCAGTGTTGCAGATAAAGTGGCAGTCCCCTAGTGATGCGTGAAGATGTGCAGAGGCAGTTGTTGTTTTAGATGCACCCGGGGTCCAATGCTTAGAGGTCCGTGGGGGTGTTGCTGCATGGGGTGGAAGAACCAAAGTTCCTGGCACTGGGCACGGTCCAGTGACGGATGAGCGTAGACAGGCTTGCCTTTGTCAGGCCTGCAGCCTCCATTAAGTAGGTCCTGGAAGGTGGGAGGGGCACTGGGAGCCGGTGGGTGGGGTTAGGCAGAAGGGGGTAAAACGAGTGGCAGACAGGAGTGGCAAATGAGGAAAAAACAAGGCGAAGTGAAAAAAGAGGGAAAAGCAGAAGAAAGCACTCAGAGAACAGGGGAAAGGAAGGGAAAGGAAAAGAAAAAGCAGTGAAAAATAAGGGAAAAGTGGTAGAAAACACTCAGAAAACAGGGGAAAGGAAGGAAAGCAGTAAAAAAAAAAAGAAAAGCAGGTGAAGCACCCAGAAGACGAGGACGAAGCAAGAGCGATGCAGCAGCATGTGGATAGCTGACCTGGGACCGGCTATATATAAAGGTGATTTTGTTAGTGAGAATCACGAGAGATTGTTGAGAAGGTCTTGTGAGAAGTTGATGTTGCTGGAAGGGGCTAGATGTGAGATGAAATCTTTGATGATGCTGACAATTTCCTTGCTGCTTGTGCCGGAGTTGGTGCGATCCTCAAGAGCTGAGCACTTGGGATTCTGTATCTGTTGGTCTTAGCGTCTTAGCGCTGATTTAAATATGTCTTTATCTGTGGTGTCTTGACTTGCTCTTTATTTGCTCTCCAGTTGCTTGCAGTTGCTTGCAGCAATATTTCCTCAGCCTGAGTTCCTGTGTTCCAACTGGCCTGTGGCCGGGCTCTTGTCAATGAATTGGAGGATGTGGTGATCCAGCTGTTGACATTCTTGGTGGCTTTTGACAAGTTGCTGTAGCAGGTGCGGGCTTCTAGGGGAAAGCTAAGGTCTCTGGGGAGGATGAGAGGGCTGGTGTGATGATGAGGAGTGAGAAGAAGTCCATGATATTCTTGGTGAAATTGGTGCATGGTCCTGGAGGTCTTTATACATGGGTTCTGCCCAGGGAGAAGTTGGCTTTGATGCATTTCTTGAACGTATGTTATTCCATGCAGCTGGTAGGGGTATCTTTGTATGTGGTGCAGCTGATAGTATCTTGGAATATAATGGCGATTCCACCTCCGGGCTTGTGCTGAAGGTCTTGCCTGGCACTCTTGTAGCTGACTGGGGTGGCTGTAGTGATGTTCAGTGCAGAGGTTGGGTTTAACCAGGTCTCTGTGAGGGGAAGCAGGTCCAGAGCCTGGTTGTGCAGTCGGTCCCATATCTCAGTTGCATGTTTGGTGAGCGAGCAGATGTTGAGAAGCATGCATGAGAGTGTGGTGTGTTGTGTTCGTAATCTTTGGTTTGTGTGAGAGGGTGGCTGCTTTACGTGAGCGTGAACAAGTGGATGGGGGGTGTTGATGATGCAGGGGCTGCAGGTTTAGAATGTGGGAGAGTGCCTAAGAACTTGCAGGAGGCACAAGTTAATGCTTTTTCCGTGTTGTGTGTAGCAGTGCGTAAGCAGTGTGGTGAGTGGCAGTCAAGGTTGAGAGCATGTAGAAGCAAGGGAAAGTAGTGGTGGGTAGGGAAAGAACCAGGGTTCCTGGTGCTGGGCATTGGCTAGGCACAGACAAGCACATATGGGTTTGAGTTTGGAACGCCTTTGGTGCGCCAGCAGCATAACCATTGAGCACCTCTGCTGCACATCCGCACTGCAGCTGCCATTAGGTAGGTCCAGGAAGGGAAGACAAGAGTAGGGTGTCTTGGGCTGGAAAACAGTGATGTCACTTCCTGTGCAGATATGTGATAAAAAATTAATTTCTCTTGTTTGGCTTTTTCTTGTACAGACGGGTTTGGCAGGAAATTAAGATGTCACTTCCTGTGCAGATGGATGATGGGAAATCCAATGATGTCAGTCTCTGTGCAGATAGGTGCAATTTAAAAAATACAGTTTCTCAGTTCAATGGTGCAATTTAAAAAATACAGTTTCTCAGTTCCATGCACCAAATATATATTAACATCGAGGGATCTCCGCTGTTCTATTCACACATGACTTGCATCTGCAATCAAGTTGCAAGCAGAAATTGACGATTTTCTTTATCATTTATTAGAACGCACTCAAATTGCTTCCTTTGTGCCACTGAAATTCCACCATTGGGTCTTACAACGTTTCATCTTTGGCTAAAAACATGATCCTTGATACCCCAGACAGGCAGGTTACATAACGGAACCAGAACCACAGGACCAAGAATAGATGTCAATGGATGTAACATGAGTCGGTCACTTTAAGTCCCTGCAGGCAATAGAAATGAAAATCAGGGAAATTTGCAAGGCATTCGCTATATGCACACACACACACACACTCACACACACACACACACACACACACTCACACACATACACTAGACATGATGTTGCATAATAATAATAATAATAATAATAATAATGTGTTATTGACATAGCACTTTTTCCAATGCACTTTACATGGACCATTTCATGTACAAATATTATTAAGCTATTATATCCTTGAGATAGGTATTTATTTTATTAACTTTAGAAGATTGAAAGACTGAGTGGATCTTGCCATGGCTGGAACCTGCAGATCGCACACAGATGGTAGGTGCAGGCACTCAATTTGCTGAGATATTGCTCTGGAAATGAGAGCTGTGTGCCTAACTGAAGACAGGAGAACAGAAGATACAGGAGGAGAAGATGACTTTACACAAGTCCTAGCATGCAATAGTAAGTAGACTCAGGGAATCGTTTCTTTTACACACACTCATGTATGGTGAACGTAAATTAACAGGAAGGATGGCAAATCAGTAAATACATGATAATACATAGCAGTAGAATGTTGTCGTAGGCCTCATGGGAGAGAGAGTGGGGGTAAGGTCAAGTGTCAGTGTGACTAGATTTGTCCCACGGCCAACAATAGACACAAGTAGTGGCCAGTCTGTTTCTTAGACCGGTCAGGCTTAGGGTGGTCTTCCCACAAAGTTTTTGCTTTCCTCTCCTTATTTTTGTTGATCTCCTTTTAAGCTGGGCTTAGGACTCTGCACACTTTACCACTGCTAACCAGTGCTAAAGTGCATCTCATCACTCCTTTAAATATGGTAACATTGGCTTATCCCCATCTGGCATGTTTAATCTCAAATCAAATCAAATCCTAAATATTTATAAAGCGCGCTACTCACCCGTGCGGGTCTCAAGGCGCTAGGGGGAAGGGGTTACTGCTGCTCGAAGAGCCAGGTCTTGAGTAGTCTCCGGAAAGCGGAGTGGTCCTGGGTGGTCCTGAGGATGATGGGGAGGGAGTTCCATGTCTTGGCCGCCAGGTAGGAGAAGGACCTCCCACCCGCCGTGGTGCGGCGGATGCGAGGGACGGCGGCGAGAGCGAGGTTGGTGGAGCGAAGAGGACGGGTGGGAGTGTAGAAGCTAAGGCGGCGGTTGAGGAGTTCGGGTCCCTTGTTGTGGAGGGCTTTGTGTGCGTGGGTGAGGAATCGGAAGGTGATCCTTTTGTTGACGGGAAGCCAGTGCAGGTGTCTCAGGTGGGCGGAGATGTGGCTGTTGCGGGGTATGTTGAGGATGAGGCGGGCGGAGGCGTTTTGAATTCATTGCAGACGTTTCTGGAGATTAGCGGTGGTTCCTGCGTATAGTGTGTTGCCGTAGTCCAGGCAGCTCGTGACGAGGGCGTGGGTCACGGACTTTCTGGTGTCGGCGGGGATCCAACGGAAGATCTTTCAGAGCATGCGGAGGGTGAGGAAGCAGGAGGATGATACAGCGTTGACTTGTTTGGTCATGGAGAGAAGTGGGTCCAAGATGAAACCGAGGTTGCGTGCGTGGTCTGAGGGGGTCGGTGCGGTGCCAAGGGCCGTGGGCCACCAGGAGTCATCCCAGGCGGTTGGGGTGTTTCCGAGGATGAGGACTTCTGTTTTGTCTGAGTTCAGTTTCATCCAATCTGCGACGTCTTTCATTCCATCTTGCAGGTTGGTCTTGGCGCTGGTGGGGTCCTTGGTGAGGGAAAGTATCAGTTGAGTGTTGTCGGCGTAGGAGGTGATGATGATGCTGTGTTTGCGTACGATGTCGGCGAGGGGGCTCATGTAGACATTGAAGAGTGTCGGGCTGAGCGAGGAGCCTTGTGGGACGCCGCAGATGATCTCGGTGGGGTCTGAGCAAAAAGGTGGGAGGTAGACTCTTTGGGAGCGGTTGGAGAGGAAGGAGGTGATCCAGTCCAGGGCCTGTCCTTGGATCCCGGTGGAGCGGAGGCGGGATATTAGGGTTCGGTGGCAGACGGTGTCGAAGGCAGCCGAGAGGTCGAGGAGGAAGAGGGCGACTGTTTCTCCGTTGTCCATCAGGGTTCTGATGTCGTCTGTGACTGAGATGAGGGCGGTTTCTGTGCTGTGATTGGCTCGGAATCTGGACTGAGAGGATTCGAGTAGGCTGTTGTCTTCAAGGAAGTTGGTAAGTTGCTTGTTAACGGTCTTCTCTATGACTTTGGCGGGGAATGGGAGGAGCTAGATGGGGCAGAAGTTCTTCAGGTCGCTAGGGTCCGCCGTAGGTTTTTTCAGTAGGGCGTTGACTTCAGCGTCTTTCCAGCTCTCGGGGAAGGTAGCAGACGAAAACGAGCTGTTGATGATGGTCTGGAGGTGCAGGGCGATGATGTCGTCGGCTTTGTTGAAGATGAAGTGTGGGCAGGGGTACGAGGGGGCACCGGAGTGGATGGAGTTCATGGTGGCTTTGGTCTCTTCCGTGTTGATGTGAGTCCAGGCGTTGAGGGTGATGGCTGGGGTTGTAGGTTCTGTGGTGGTTGGCTGGGTCTGGTGTCCGAAGCTGTTGTGTAGGTCGGTGATCTTACGATGGAAGAAGGTGGCGAGGGAGTTGCAGAGGTCTTGTGAGGGCGTGATGGCGTTGGCGTTGGCGTTGGCGTTGGTGTAAGGGTTGGAGAGCTCTTTGACAATGTTGAAGAGTTCTCTGCTGTTGTGGCTGTTTTTGTCCAGTCTTTCTGTGAAGAAATTTCTTTTGGCGGCGCGGATCAGTTGGTGGTGTTTGCGGTTCGCGATCTTGACGGCAGTCATGTTGTCTGCGGTGTGGTCCTTGCGCCAGGCTTTCTCGAGGGTGCGGCAGGTTTTCTTTGATTCCTTAAGGGTGTCGGTGAACCAGAGAGGTTTTTTGGTGTTGGTCCGTCTTGGGAGGCGTCTGAGGGGAGCGAGGTTGTCTGCGCAGTTGGTGATCCAATTCGTGAGGCTGAGGGCTGCGTCGTTGGGGTCGGAGGAGAAGGTGGGTTGGTTGTCGCTGAGAGTGGAGAGAAGCTGTTCCTCGGGGATTTTGTTCCACTGTCGACATGGGATGGGTTGTGTGCGGAGGTGGCGAGTCTCGCGTCGGAAGGTGAAGTGGACACATCTGTGGTCGGTCCAGTGTATAGCTGAGGAGTGGCTGAAGGATATGTGGTTGCTGGCGGAGAAGATGGGGTCTAGCGTGTGTCCGGCGATGTGGGTGGGGGTGTTCACCAGTTGCTTGAGGCCGAGGTTGGCGAGGTTGTCGAGCAGGGCGGTGGTGTTGGGGTCGTTGTTCTGTTCCAGGTGGAAGTTGAGGTCACCGAGGAGGATGTAGTCCGGCGAGGCAAGGGCGTGCGGGGAGATGAAGTCAGTGATGGAGTCGCTGAAGAGAGTGCGTGGTCCAGGGGGTCGGTAGATGAGAGTTCCTCTGAGTGTGGTCCTGGGGTCGGTGTGGATCTGGAAGTGCAGGTGTTCGGCGGCGAGGGGGGTGTCTTCGGTGGAGGTGGTGACATTGATGGAGTCCTTGAAGACGATGGCGATTCCTCCACCTACTTGGTTGGTGCGGTCTCTCCTTGAAATCTTGTAGCCGTCGGGGATGGCTATGGCGATGTCGGGGGCCGAGGAGGCGTTCATCCAGGTCTCAGTGATGAAGGCGACGTCCGGTGCGGTGGAGTCCAGGAGGTCCCATAGTTCAGCGGCGTGCTTGTGGACGGAGCGTGTGTTGATCAGGATGCATTTGAGGTAGTTGTTGGCGCGTGGGCTGGCGGGCGTGGTGTTTACGCGGTGGAAGGTGAGTTTGCAGGTGTGACATATGAAAGGTCCGTGGGTGCGTTTCGGGTTGGCTTGGAAGCAGGTGCTGGAGCGCCCCGGGTTGAGGACGTGGAGGGTGACGGGGTCGTAGCGATGCTGCGGGGTTTGGGAGTGCTGGTGGCCAGGGGTCGTGGCGCTGGGCACGGTCCAGGCGCGGACGGGCGCAGACGATCTTGCCTTTGGCGCGCCTTCCGCGCGCCAGCGGCGCGGCCGCACAGCGGCCGCCATAAGAGGGAGGAGGGGTCAGCTGGGGGCGAGGGGACGGGAGTGGGGCGACGAATGGGAGCAGGGGGGACGGCGCGATCAGGTGGTCCCCCCTGCGAAGAACAGAAGAGAGAAGAGCCCAGAAGAAGGTAAAGAAGAGGAGGAGCAGAAGAACAGAAGAGAGAAGAGCCCAGAAGAAGGTAAAGAAGAAGAGGAGCAGAAGAACAGAAGAGAGAAGAGCCCAGAAGAAGGTAAAGAAGAAGAGGAGCGAAGAGCAGAAGAGAGAAGAGACAAGGAGAAGGTAAAGAAGAACACAGAAGAAGAATACAGATGAAGATCACAGCAGAAGGACAAAGAAGAAGAGAGAACACGCAGGACGGGGTGCAGGGAAGAAAGAAGAGCACAGAAGAAGAACACGGATGAAGACAGAAGAAAGAACACGCAGGACGGGGTGCAGGGAAGAAAGACGAGCACAGAAGAAGAACACGGATGAAGACAGAAGAAAGAACACGCAGGACGGGGTGCAGGGAAGAAAGAAGAACACAGATGAAGAACACAGATGAAGACAGAAAAAAAAACACGCAGGACAGGGTGCAGGGAAGAAAGAAGAACACAGATGAAGAATACAGATGGAGAGCAAAGAGGAAGATCAAAGATGAAGAGGGAAGCAGGAGAAGAGGTGAGTAGCGCGGGGCAGGGCGAGGGGCTGGGTGGGGGGAGTACTTACTGTGGTTTCACAGGACTTGCTTGGAGGGTTCAGGAGCCTGGGCTGGTGGAGCTGCAGCGACAGGGAGAGCGACCTACCCTTGTTACCCTACCCTCTATGTTTCGGTCCCTAGTACAGTTGTACTACATGCATTCAGGGCCTGAAAATTGAATGCTACTTGTGGGCCTGTGGGAAACTGGCACCTTGTTGCAGTACCTCCAACTTTTTGCCTGGTTTCTGGGTGGAACTTGGATTGGCGTGCACTGGGATCCTGCTAACCAGATTCCTAGTGCCAGTGTTCTAGCCCTAAAACATTGTAAAGGTAATTGGAAACACCTTTAGCTACCACTATAAGTCCCTAGTAAAAGGTACTTAGGTACCCAGGAATGGGGTACTAAGGGTAGGCCCCTGAGGGCAGCAGCACTGATTGTGCCACCCTCTAGGCCCATGCATCCAGATGCACTCAGCACTGCCATTGCAGCTGGGTGCCTGGTGCAAACCTAAAATACAAACTCAACATGGCACACTACCTGTGTGCCCTGTCCACCATACACTGCACGCACTATGGATAAGACACCCATCTGGCAGGCCTTCCAGCCCTAAGGCAGGGTGCACTATATGACATGTGAGGGTATAGCTGCATGAGCAATATGCCCCCACTGTGTCCTTAAGAAACATGGGACATAGTGAGTGAACAGAGCAGCTATTTTAATATATGTGCTGGACACTGGTCAACACAAGTTTCCCAGCTGCATGATGGCTACTCTAAACCCTGGGTTGTTTGGTATCCAACAACTCAGTATGATAAATCCAAACTGATGCAAGTACTGGATTTATTATAAAATTTACCCAGGGGTCACCTTAGAGGTCCCCCCTGCAAAAGCTAACTACCCTGGCATGGTTGCTGACTGGTTCTATCCAGCCTCCCACTTCCAGACATCCAATCTACAAACCTTGGGGGAGAGTCCTCTCTCTCTGGTTTGTAAAATAATGCCCTTCCTGGTTGGAGGTGCTAACGCCACCTTCCCTCAGGAATGTGCACTGCCCTGGTGGTGAGCTTCAAAGGGCTTACCGCCCTTGAAACTCGACCCCCAGGCCAGCTGCTAGCAGCAGATGGCCTCCCCTTCGGGAACCCCCACTTTTGGCAGGAGCAAAGGTGGGAAACCACACAAAGGATAGGAGAAGTGGCCCTACCTGACATGCACCATCCCATAGGTGTTGCCTGCGAGGTGGACACTCCATTTCATTTTCCTCCATCTTAGACGGAAGGAAAATAGCCAATCAGGTTTAGGGAAGTGGTCACTATAGTGCGTGTAGCCACCCAAAGGTAAGTGTCTCATTGGACAATACCAGGTTCCCCCTAAAACATCCACTAAATTCAGTATTTAGTGGGCATCTCTAGACCAAGAAAACAATTTAAAGGGACACAAAGAAGACTAGCATAAAGAAGAACCAAGGCACAAGAACTGTGGACCTGCTGCACCAAGAAAAGGTGCCGAACCCTGCCTGCTGCACCCAGGATCTGACAATCGCTGCTGCAGAGAAGCTGGACACTGGACGGACCTCAAGAAACTCAGAGGACCTCCCGGCTTCACCCATCACCCAATAACTCCCTCCAGAATGGAGGTACCACTCTGCAAGAACCAGCAGCCCAGTGAGGGTCACTTCACTGACCGGCTGATAACTCCCGAACCGGAAATCGCAGTGAGACCCAACAACACACCGACAACCAGGAGGACAAATCCCGCAGGTGAGCCAAGCTTGGTGGCACTGCACCCTCCAGTGACCGAATCATGCCAATACCCTGAGTACTGGTCAGCTGACATCAGACACCAGGAAAACCAGTTCGCCCAGAGCTGAAAAAGGGCCAGGAGAAAGCCCTAGTCAGGGGATTTCAGGAACAACCCAGACCTCCCACCAGAGGGCCCCCGCTGTCCTGTAAGTGACCCTCCAAGACACCTACCTCCAAGTCCAAAGGACATATTTGCACACAGCCTCTGGCTCACCGATTCACTCTGCACCCGGCTGCCATGTTCCCTGCAATGAAGAATCAGCTGTGCCTCAAGGGTCCCTCGGCCCTTGCTACCTCAACAGCCCAAGGGGACCATAAGGAACCACTTTTAACTTGACCAGACCTTTTCCATGTGGTCCCCTCAGTGGCCCTGCACCAGCTCCAAGAGAACTTCCACCACTGCTCGCGCCAGAACCGGGAGGCGCCTGAACTTCTCCAGCTGGCACAGTGTGCCCATAAACCACCTCGATCAACCTGCAAAAGCAGAACTTGGTAAAGCAGCTGTGTGAGTTTATATACATTTTTAAAGGTGTCTTCCTATTGATTCCTTGGTGCATAATTACGCACAGAAAGACTGCATTTATTCAAACTTTAAAAATCCATAACTTAAAAAGTACTTTACCAATTTTGATAATCTTGGTCTTAAAATCTATATAGAAATCGGAAGTATTTTTATAAATTGGTCTCAAGTTATTCCTTCGAATGTGTGAGTTGCATGATTGATACTGTAATGCTTTGCCCTTATCCAAGATTGGCCTAACAACTGGACCAAGCTACCATAAAAAGTAGAGCATTAGGTGATCTAGTTTGTACCTCTGTAAACCAATGTATGGTTGCCTGGACCCCCTGCACAGTGTGTGTAGCTTGCACACTACATAGAGGGCCAGCCTCCTACAGGGCCTGCAGCACTGATTGTGCCACCCACTTATGTAGCCCTGTAAACATGTCTCAGGCTTGACATTGCAGCCTGTGTGTGCAATTTTAAACTGCCATTTTGACCTGGCAAAATACATATTTTGCCAGGCTCAAACAATCCTTTTTATACATATATGTCACAGCTAGGGGAGGCACTGGACAGCTTAGAGGGCAGTGTACTGTATATGTGAGAAATTGGACATGTTCTTTTTAGTTTTACCTGTCCTGGTAGTAACAGCTGCTTAAATTCATGTTTCACTAGTGCAAGGCCTACTTCTCCCATAGTATAAAATTGAAGTTACCTTATTAGATTTAATAAGCTATGAACTCAAAATGGGACAAGGTGACAAGTTCATGTTTGGTGTCTTTGGAGTTGTAATGAAAATTTCTATTTTATGGTGAAGTCGGATTTCACATTGCAGTTTTTAAAATGCCACTTTTAGAAAGTTGCATTTTCCTGCCTTAGCCATTTAGTGCCTGCAGCCTGTCTCTGAGTCACATGACTGTAGGTAACTGACAGTTGGCCTTCGTGTATTCCTCCTAGACAGCCACCCACAATAGAGAGCTTACATGTGCTTGGATGGGCCATCACTGCAGGATGGGAGGGCGGTTCTGGGCACGGCCCTACTTGCACTTGAAACGTTGTGTCCTGACTCCACATAAAGGGCTGCATGCCCCCATGTAGTTATGCTGGAGCCAGGGCAGGGAAGGCAGTAAGCCAGAGGAGAATTTCCAGGAGCATCTCTCACCTTTCAGAGGAAGGGCACCAGGAGTGAATATTGGACCTCGGATACTATCTGTTCAGTACACTTCTGGACCTGTGGTTACTCTGCCAGGAAGAAGGACTGCTGTGCTGCTGAAAGGACTGCCACTCTGCTCGACTGCTGCCCCGCTGAACTAGTTCCTTGCTGGACTGCTGCTGTGCTGCTACCTAGTGCCCTCTGCTGCCCTCTTGTCTGGATGAGAAGGAATGGACCTGCATCTGCTGAACCCAGGGGTCCACGGTGACTCCAAGGGCTATTTGGCCAGCCTCCTGACTACAGCCTTAGGAACAGAAGGCTTCAGAAGGCTGCAGGAACCTGCACCTAGACTCTGCCATCTGTGAGTGCCACCTGACAAGTGGTGCCACCCCAGGCCTGGACCCTTAGAAGCTGGCCTGAAGGTACTCTGCAAAACCATTGGGATCCAGCAGAACAAATGCATCTCCACTGCCCCATTAGGAACACTGAGCAGAACCAATGCAGCTCCTCTGCTCTTTGGCGCAACCCCGAACAGAACTGATGCATGGCCTCTGCTGTGAGGCTCCTGCCAATGCAAGGACCCCATATTGACCTCGCAACTTGCATCAGAATCGCCACCTGTGCAAAGCTTTTCTGACACAGGCCCTCGCATCTCTAATCCATCATCAGCGGCAGCCTGGAGGACTATGCAGGTTCTGCATCGCAGCTTCACAGCTCCTCAAAACCAATGCATCGCCTCGATTGCATGACACATCTTTGATGCCGGACTTCCCATCGCAAGCCCTCTTTGACGGGATCCTTGACAATGACACAACACCTTGCATTGCAGCTCTGCAGTACCTCGGAACTGAAGCATTGCCTCTGCTGCACAATGCATCCTCTGTGCGGGACCTGGTAAAGTGCCGCAACCAGGACCTAAAGTACTCTTGTCCAGCACACCTAACTGGGTTTCTGTAGCCAGCCCATGTTCCATTATGGATGGCCTGAGCTTGTGACTGTGTTCTGGTCCGGCAAAGCCAGATATCTACAGTTGGCGCTTTGTGATTTTTGGTGCTATTTTTACTGAAATCTTTAAACCTGCATATCTCTGGTTCTAATGATTGGAATTTTATCATTTTAGTTTTGTGTTCAAAATGACTCTATCTTTCTAAACTGGAGGGGTTCCTTTTGTGGTGTGTCTTCACTGTGTTACTATTTGAAGTATTGCACAAATACTTTACACATTACCCTAAGTTAAGCCTGCTCTGTGCCAAGCTACCAGGCGGGTTGAGCACAGGTTAGTTTAGGGTTTGCTTGTGACTTCACCCTGGCAAGGACTGTGATTTCTCCTTGAGTAGGGTCTTACCCCTCTCCTCAACCAGTAACCCAATTTCTTACCATGCTGTTGAAAGTGTCCTAACTCCATATTCTGGTATCTACTTCTGGGTGTGGATAGCTCTCCCCGAGGTATCCACATATAATACTGTTCTGTGATCTGCATAGTACACCTTCTTTGCAGCATTTCGTAAAATGAGTCAAAACTGCCACTAGACAAAACACCATCTCTCTCCGGCGGCTACATTATTCACCAGAATTATCTTGGCACTTTTATTGTTGCCTGAAAACTGTTGAATATACAAGGAACTCTGCATTGTTTTTAAAACTGCTGCACAGCTACAATCCGGACTCCAGTAACCAAATTGTCCCAGCCTCTCAGGAAATGCCTGATGCCCGGTATGGTCACTCCAGCCTTGGTGTCTGGGTGAAGGATGTGGAAATGTTTTAGCCATTTCTCTGCAGGATGAGTCACCTAGTGGCATCACCACCCTTGTCATAAACAGCAAGATCACTTATTTCTACTCCTACTCCAGTCCTTGGCCCACTGAATTTCTTTGCCACCCACCATGCCTACAGAGCCTGCAGGTTTCCCTGGTCTGTACCGTTGTTGCCACATTCACCATGAGTGAAAGTGACCCAGCCATGCTTGTGAATCCTTCTACAGTGGTGGTGTTGCTGCTTTAATCTGACAGATGCTCCATGCTCCAGGAGCGGTTGTGTGGTTGTTGACAGTGGTTTTGTTGGTAGTGCAGGAGTAGAGTCACCTGATGACAACCGTATTGTACCATGGTAATGCACAGGAGTCTTTTGGCCCCTGTTGGCCCATTCAATACTGCTTCTTGTCTGGATGTGGTTCCTGTTGTAACCCCACTGGCCTCTGTCTATTGAATGATGGAGCAGTGAGCTTTCTGTCTGGATGTGTTTCCTGTTGTAACCCCACTGGTCTCTGTCTATTGACTGTTGGAGCAGTGAGCTTCCTGCCCAGATGTGGTTCCTGTTGTAACCCCACTGGTCTCTGTCTATTGACTAATGGAGCAGTGAGCTTCCTGCGTAGATGTGGTTCCTGTTGTAACCCCACTGGTCTCTGTCTATTGACTGATGGAGCAGTGAGCTTTCTGTCTGGATGTGTTTCCTGTTGTAACCCCACTGATCTTTGTCTATTGACTGATGGAGCAGTGAGCTTCCTGCCTAGATGTGGTTCCTGTTGTAACCCCACTGGTCTCTGTCTATTGACTGATGGAGCAGTGAGCTTTCTGTCTGGATGTGTTTCCTGTTGTAACCCCACTGGTCTCTGTCTATTGACTGTTGGAGCAGTGAGCTTCCTGCCCAGATGTGGTTCCTGTTGTAACCCCATTGGTCTCTGTCTATTGAATGATGGAGCAGTGAGCTTCCTGCCTTGATGTAGTTCCCGTTGTGACCCCACTGGTCTCTGTCTATTGAATGATGGAGCAGTGAGCTTTCTGTCTAGATGTGTTTCCTGTTGTAACCCCACTGGTCTCTGTCTATTGACTGATGGAGCAGTGAGCTTCCTGCCCAGATGTGGTTCCTGTTGTAACCCCACTGGTCTCTGTCTATTGAATGATGGAGCTCTGGGACAACCTTCTACAATCAGTTACCTAATGGATTTTTTCTTTGTTGACATGAGAGATGAAGGGCTTTAGCATTAGTCTAACAAGTTCAATTAACAGTATACCCTATTTGGCTGCAAAATGAGGACAAGAAATCAGAAATAAAGTTAAAGAGTTTTATTTCAAGTTGACAGGTTAATATAAATCAATTTCAAAAACATGCTGTTAAGATATAAGATAACAGCAGGATAGTGAAACCTTCTGAAGATGTTTAGGCAAATCAGCAAAAGGCAAAACAGAAGTTCAGATACAACAAAACCGAAAATTAGCAATAAAATCTGGTGCTCAGAGAACAGTCTCCGAGCTCCACTCCTAAACATGTGTAATGTATAACATCATCAAATTTAGGGTCTACATCAATCAAAAGTAATTCAATCAAAAAGGGTTTTAAAAACATATGGGAAATTCTGAAAAAGTAGGAAAAAATATGTGCACATGGATATACAGGGAAGGTGACAGCATTTCAGAAGCTCGGTCAAGAGTCTTCTAGAGTTAGAAAATTTAGGGTTAGCCTAAGCCACACTGAGCAAAGGACAAAAAGGGGGAAAGCATGGAGGTCTGCACCTCTCAAAGTCGAAAGGAAAAGTGCCTCTCATCAATCTTTAAGAACACTAGATAATAGCACACAAATCTTCTAAGTAACACCCATTGTTCACGTCATCAAGAGTTTCATTGTCTTTTCCATTCTCATGGTGTGAGATGAAACAATTGCAGATTCCCCCATCAGTCCTGAGGACGCTGTCGACCTTGGGTAGCTGCAACTCCTCCGAACATTACTGAATAGGAACTGTCAGTTAATGCTCTGCCTCTCCACGCTCTTTGGCAAGGTCCTTTTCCCATGCTCTCTAATGCTAATACAGTGTTATATCTATTGTCAAGCTAACAATCCACGTGAACGTACCTGCAAAGAAAAAGATATGCAAGAAGAAATGGAAAACAACATTTCAAGTCGAAAGAAATACAGGTCTAGTCATGTCAAGTTTAAACTTATAATGCAATGGTGCACATTTAATTTGTGTTATTTGTGCACATACAAATACAAATAAATGAGAATGACAGTACATCCATTTAAATTTAAATTCATGTTGCAGTTTAGGTAAATGCAATGCAACTTTAAGTACTTGTATATAGGTGACTAAGAACTACATTATAGGTTGAAATGTGTAAACATTAGTGCACATGTTTACATAAATCCTTTTCGGCTCTAAAGTAAATATGTTTTAAATGTATGAGGATGATATTATGCAATCCCTAAAGACTACATTTCATTTAATAAGGTTAAGTCACACAGAGTGTATGAATTTCTAACTTCAATACTGGGTTCAAGTGCAACACTTTACATTAATAATGTTAGAACACACAATGGATTCCCTGCAAAGTGCACATATATATATGTGCCACATATATATATATATATACAGAAGCATATATATTTGTGACGTGTAAGGGTGGAGTCAAAATTGTGTTACTCCATGAGCATAGCTAGGGTAGTGTGTGCCATGTGTTTAGTGGCTTCTGCTGCCACTTGAAGGGGATCAGGAGTGGCTGGACTGTGGTTGAAAGTGATGTGTGGTGTTTAGCTATGTGGTTGACAAAGTTTTCATAAAGTGAACTGTACATTCTTACTGGACCTGCGCTGGCTGACTACATCATTCCATGAACACAGGAGGTATTTTGCATATGTGGTGTAGACTAGGCTAGCATTATACACCAAATGTACACCCAAATTCGTTTTGTGCTTTTATTTTTGGCTGACAGAGTGCAGTCACTGATGTTGTGCCAGCTGCCCCACTGGATTATGGTAAATGTAGTTTGCTTGCTTTTTGGAGTCAGACATCGCTGTCACACTGGAAATCTCCTGGATTGTTGCGGCACACCATGCTCTGTTTGATGTTTCAATGCAGCAACAGATACACAGCATGTAAGAACTCAAAAATGGAAAGAATATTTTCACCTTAGGTCTGGCAAGAGCTATGAAACACGAGTTAGAGACTTTCAGTGTGACTGAGCACTACTTGCCCACAGAACTAAGGCCCATATTTATGGGCTTCTGGCGCAGGGCAGTTCAGCAAGTCACCTTGCTGCCCTGCGTCAAAAGGAAAGGCCAGGAATGTGCTGTATCTATAGCATAAGGCGTGTCCCTGTCCTTTCCCCCTGTGCTGGTGCACAATGGGCTGCCTAGCAACAAAGCAGGCACCTATGCACCATGGTGCAAGGATGCTTGTGTTCCATGCAGGATTGCTTTTATGCAGGAAGGTGCACCTTCCTGCACAAAACAATCCTGAGTCTTGTTCCTCTTTCTATGTGTTATGCTTTCTGCAGCACACATAGAAAGTGGAAGGCAGGGAGGCGTAAGGTTTTCGCACATCCCTCCATGTAAATGTGGGGATGCGTCAAAATCCATGGATGCTGCGTGGAAACACCCATCGCAACGCCCATGGAATGCCTCCCTTCTGCAGAGAAAGGCAATGCAGCGATTCGCACTGCCCTGCCTTACTCAATATCTATGAGGCCATTCAAAGCCACACAAAGGGGCCTCATTAATATGATTTAGAAGTGTGCGTTGCTTTTTTGTGACGCAACGGTGGCGCCAGGGACTCATAAATAAAATATGCCTCCAAGTGAATTGCAACTAAAGTGAACTACATCTACATGACTAGGAGTGTGACCACGCAGTGTGATCTTTTTTTCCTTTCTGTGTTTTCTCTTAATAACTTTTCTATTTTCATTCATGTCTTTCTGTGTTTCCCATTTTTTGTTTGAGTGATTAATGGTATTTTGCTTCGAGTGGCTGAAGTGTCCAAGACCGTTCATGTAGTTAAGATTTTACAGTTGTCCATGTCAACATTTTGATTAATTCTTCCCATTTTTGTTTTCTTGATAGCAGTGGTAACTTTCTGTGGCGATACAAATAGTTTGGTAATTGTGGGACCTAATTTACCATTAGTTTTGTGGAAAATGGTGTAAACACTAGCTCGTGGCCTGCCTGTATCCAGCAGGGTAACTCCATCTATGAGTTTCTTTTTTTTTGTCAATCTGGCCGGGCATAATGGATTCTGCAAAGATGGAATGACCAGTCAAGCTTAGTTGTACAAGATCACACCGTGTGCTAATTAGGCATTTGACAGGGGCGTAGGAAGGGTTCTACTGGCCATAATGCACTTAAGAAAAATGGGCCCCTATAGTATGGTAATACAAATACAGCAATATTTGGGTAGAGTGAACCACTGAGAACACTGGGCGCCGGAACCACTGCACCTGCTGTACCGAAGATATTTACGTCTCTGAAAACTGAACACCTTCCACTTCCCGCTACTGGACTCTACATCCCAAGCAGCAAGGAGGGATTTGGGGCCAGATTTACAAAGCCCTTGTGTCCCTTATCGCCACATTTACTGCAACATTTTTGCCATAAATGTGATGCTAATGGGCCACTACCATAGCACCATATTTGCAAGGTAGCTCAAACTAGGATTGCGCCACCTTGTAAACCCTTTGCGCCACATCATGCATGATATATGCATGATGTATACAAAGGGGGCGTTCCCTCGCTGGGAGATCACTACAAATGGAACAATGGAATCTACAAGATTTAATTGCGCCATTTCTAGTGTCATTTTTAAGGCTTGCTTAAAGCAGGTGTTAAAATGAGTCTCCCATTGATTTCAATGGGCTTCTTAACACTATACTGGTTTAGCGTCATTTTTTTATGCTAATCCAGTATAGCTTTACAATAGCGTAAAAAAAAATGACGCTATTGCCCCTAACATGAGCCATGGGACGCTGTGTTGTAAATACGGTGCTACCATGGTGGCATTAGGGGATGTAAGGGGGCCGCAAGAAAAGTGGCGCATCACTAGTTAATCGTCCCCCCTTTTTTTCTTGAACCGCAATAATCTGACAATCTATTTTATATTTTCACAGAATGTAAGTTCAGCTCGTTTTGAGAGCCCATGACATGCACGGTGCATTGTATATGACAGCGTCCACAGAACTAAGGCCCATATATACAAGTGGCCTGCGCTGCCGATGCGTCACTTTTTTTGATGCATTGGTGACGCAGGCTGCTGATCCATATCTACAAGTCCATGCAAAGCCACTTTCCATGGCTTTTCATGGCCTTGAAGATATAGAGTAAGGCAATGCAGCGCCAGCTGCTGCATTGCCTTACTTTGCGTCAGGGAGGCGTTTCCATGGGTGTTGCATGTGTGTTCCCACACAGCTCCCATGGATTTTGACGCATTCCCAGATTTACAAGGTTTTGCAAATCTGGGAATGCATCCAAACCCTACGCCACCCCTGACGCAACGGGGAGAAATATCTTTATTTCTCCTCGTTTTTTCCTCTTTCTATGCGTGCTCCATTTTGCAGCACACAGAGAAAGAGAAAAACTACTCTTGAGATTGTTTTTGTGCAGGAAGGTGCCCCATCCTGCACAAAAACAATCATCAGGCAAGGGTGCATGTGTTGGCGCTAGGCAGCAATGTATGCACCAGGACGGGGGAAATGACAGAAATCCACCGTATCTTGTAGATAAGGTGCATTCCTGCGCTTTTGTTTTGAATATTGTAAATATGCCCCAAAATATTGTGCCTAGACTCGCTTTCTCGTGTCTTAGCGATGTTTGGCGCATCCCAGAATTCCGTGCGCGCTGGGTGAGGTCGTGGTACCCTGTCTTGTTGCATCACATGTTTACTCATTCGAGAGGAGCGGTTCTCTCCCACCACCTGCCTCCCCGCCCGCACCCCGCTGAGAGGAGCGGGCCGCGGCGCTATTCACAAATTGCAAGGTGTGCGCACATAATCAAGCCCCGGGACTTCCCTCCGCTGAGCGCTGAAAGCAGAAATTGGAATTGGGAAATATTTAGCCATCATCCCATGCCCCCGGTCACCCATTCATTTGAGCATTTATAAAGCGCCTTTGTCACAGGCGCTGCACGCAGAGCCCCGCTCCGAGAACCTGGGAGAGATATAATTTAAATCAGGAAATAGAGGCTTGTAGGAGTATTGTAATCACAGGCAAAACCTGCCTTTCAAACCAAAAAGGGGAGTAATGAGGCAATGGGGAAAAAGACGAGGGGGGCCGGGACCTGGAAGTACCTATAAAGCAGATTTAGAGATGCTTGCGAGAGGCAGGCGAAACAGAAGCAATTGTTTGCCAACTTCTAAAGGGGCTAAACCCATAAAGAGCAGGGTATTGGTTTGAACAATGGAGGGGCGGGGGAGGCCTCTTTGGGAAGATAGAGGAGTAATGAGGAAAAGACAGATGGTTGAAAAAAAAGGGAGGAAGAAACTGAGGGTCGCATTAGAAGGTCTGGGTGTGGAGA
The DNA here is from genome assembly GCF_031143425.1 of Pleurodeles waltl. NCBI lineage: Eukaryota > Metazoa > Chordata > Amphibia > Caudata > Salamandridae > Pleurodeles > Pleurodeles waltl. The sequence goes on from NC_090448.1 coordinate 1,156,536,926, forward strand.
CACTGTTGTCCCCAGGTGTGTTAGTAAGATGGGTGGCATGCCTTCTGCTAGGATGCTGTAACCTACAGAGATGGTGGTCTGGGACTCCCTCCTTAGCTAGGCCTCTCGGCAGTAGCAGGTCATGCCCTGTGAACCTTCATGCCTACAATCCTGGCAGACCACTGAGATCATCTCCTGCCACACTTCTCCTGTCCTAAATCCGACAGCGCATGGTTAGTAGGCCGGATGCACTCTACCCTGGACCCTTCCCTTTGGAATTGGCCACCTTTAGACCTTTGTATGATTCCATCTATCTCCATCCTTTGACCATTCTTGAGCAACTGGCTGTTTTCTGAAACGCTGTAACTTGGTCCAACTAATATGTTTTTCTCCCCAGTGCCTAGAAACCTGTGCAAGTGAATGAGTGTTCAATAAAACCATCTAACATAATACAACATAACTGAAGGTATCCAGAGCTGAGATATCTCACTTACACCTCTGAGTAGTACCAGTGCTTGCAAACTTCACAGTGACCTTGAGGCTGTGGAGGTCACCAACAGTGCATCCCTTCTAGAGGTGACTCCCTGAACATGAAACACAAATGGCAGTCTCACCCTGCACGCGGACAAACAATATTCCATGTTGAGTAACTATTATGGAAAGTGGTAAAACAACTAATCTGGGAAGTTCAACAAAACATGGCTGCAGAAATGAATCTGTTTTGTTATGAATGATGAAGTGCATGATGTTGGTTGCTTTGTAGACCATGAAAATCCTCTTTTGTGAAACCTTGTTCAGGAAGCTGTGCCTACTTATGACACTGACGTGTACGCGTTAGAGGTCCTGGTCCTTCCCTCAGTAGGGACATTTCAGAAAACTAAAAACCGGGACATTGCAGGAAATAAAAGAAGGACTACGATTTTCCACCAACCGAGGGGCAGAGAATGACAGGATTCATCATCAAAGCAACAGATAAACAAGGCACTAAAGGAATAAAATGAATTGCAAGTTTTAAAACCAGAATAATAGCAGGTAATTAATTTGCTCTCAGATAAGCTGCTATCTAGTCCCGCTTTGGGGCACATTATGAACCTGCCCCCTCTGTTTTAAGTCATCGGTCACTGAAAACCGGGACATGAGTGAAATTCGCTGAAATCTACTGGGACAGCTGATGAAAAACTTAGACTGTCCAGCAAATCCTGGCCATCTGGTCACCCCATCACTCAGGGACAGGGCACCACGGCTAATATCACTCTCAGACATCTAGCTAGGATCTGGAGTCTACTGGAAAACTGGGGGACATATTTAGAGACCTTGCGTCACTTTAGCACTGCGTTAGCGTCATGTTCTTTACGCAAAGATGACCTTTTCCCCACACCATATTTACAAAGTGGCTCAATGCATGCATTGCACCACTTTATAACCCCTTGCACCACATTATGCCTGCGTCAGGCATAATGTATACAAGGGGGGGCGTTCCGGCGCTAGGAGGTGCGAAAAAATGTCGCAGTTAAACTTGAAAGATTTCACTGCACCATTTTTTCTGTAATTTTTTCCGCCTGCTCTGAGCAGGCGTTAAAATGATGCACCCATTTTAATCAATGAGCCTCCTTGAACTTTGCTACACTAGGTCACATTTTTTTATGCTAGTGGAGCAAAGTGCCACAATAGCGTCAAAAATGTTGACGCTATTATTCTAACTACCGCCATGGTGCGCCGAATGTTAAATACGGCGCACCCATGGTGTTGTCGGGGTGGGGGGGCGCAAGAAAAGTGACGCATCAGAGCTGATGCGCCACTTTTCCATAAATCTGCTCCTCAGTAGATTGGATGAGAAAGACACCCAATGTGACATGCTTCAACATCGTCTTCCTCACCCCACCCTCGTAAGGTAACACTACCAGTGTGGACTCAATCTCAGTCCGAGGGAGTTTTTAATAAAGAAACAACTGGATAGAAGCAGGGCACAAATAAGTAGAAAAATACCTTGAAGTAAACCTTAAGGATTTCCCTTTAGTCAAAGGTACTTTAGGTATGGTTAGAAATAAGTCTTGGATGAACATGGGTGTAATGGTCCATGCATTCTGATTCAGCCAATATGTTTCTGCCCATAACAGGGCCAAAAAGTCAAGGGCATTCATCAGGGCTCAAGGGAACCAGCTCCTATAATAATTTTTTAACACGCATGCGTGGGTCAAGGAATTGTCTACCGCCACACTGTTTATGGTAGGGACCCTAACTTAAGTCTGTTCGGGGCTCATGGTCTGATCAGAGGGAGCCCCCTCTGTCAAGAGATGAGCCCTTCGGCATTATCTACTGCACCTCCGAAGATGCCGTACTGGGATCTGCTGTGTAATGGGGTCGTCGTCCGAAGGCTTTAATGCCCCGGGTTGGGAGGTTCACTCTCTTTACCAGGCCCCCAGATGCCTGAAAATCTGTTGACATACCAGTGCATTGTCATGTAGGTCCTGCACTACTGAGATGTAGAGCTTTGGGTTTATAACTACTTTGCTGAGGGAGAAGCAATGTACTCTGACGTGGTTAGTTATATCTGGTTAATCTCTGTCTTAGTTTACCTGTAGGTGCTAAGATTGGTTGGAGCTCCTCCCAGCTCTTGTGTGCCTTTCAGCTGCACTTTTAAACCTTTTCCCCTTCCTATATTCACTATCAAGTGTCTTCTTCTCAGGCACAATGGCCATTCAGCCACTGTGACATTTCCCCAGTTGGCTGCAGGATAAGGGGCTGCTTTGGAAGCGGGAGACTGTACTACCATAACCCAAAAAAAGCCCTAGGCCCCTACTCTCCTGCTAACTACCAGCCAAATAGTACCAGCAGAAAGCATGAAAAAGCATTTGTAAAGCCATTTGTTTTTCCTATTTTATCTAGATTTTTTTGAATTGCAAGTAAAATTTTATCTGCAATTGTTAGAAATGGGGCTTCTGGCTGTCTAAAGTAGGCACCTCAGCCACGCAGAACCCACCACTGCAGTCAGGGCAAGAGAGCTACACACCCAAGATAACCTCTGCTCACCTCCTTGGTAGCTTGGCACGAGCAGTCAGGCTTATCCCAGAGGCAATGTGTAAAGCGTTTGCACAACACACACAACACCAGTGGCACAATAAATACACCACAAAGGAAACTCCACAATAAGTTATGTAAAAATGAACTGTGTTGCACAAAACATCATTAGACCAAAAACGACATGTATCAGTAAGCTCTGCTACATAAGCAGTTGTCATAGTATCACACCGTTCAGTGGCATAGCGTGGGTTGTCAGCACCCGGGGCAAGGCAAGTAATTTGCGCCCCCTAACCCGGGGCAAGGCAAGTAATTTGCGCCCCCTAACCCGTGGATTTTAGCACTCGAGTCTCTTCCAAGATGTTGCGCCCGGTGCGGCCGGCCCCCCCTGCACCCCCCACGCTACGCCACTGCACCCGTTATCAGTACTCTGCAAACCAGCAGCAGTCAGGTAAAAACACATTATTACCAAAAATAAATGCACATGGAATGAAACATTCCCAATGGCAAGTCATCATTATCACCAACATTCAGGCATCTATCCTGAAAGCAGTTCTATATGGCATATGTCATAGCACCAACATTTCCATCCCAGTGCAAATCAGAAAGACCCTGGAGATATGCTGGTTACTCCCAACATGGCACGCACGACACATACTAGGAACCAGGACTTGAAGAATGCAACATACACAACGGGGTGAAATATCATGGTGCAGGCAAGTATGGCAAGAATCACCAACAACCTCTCCTGCATGAGGCTCACAGTGCTCCTGTGCTCATTTTATAAACAGTACGGCAGGTCACAGCTCTCCATGCTGAGACCGGGAGCTCCTGCAATCCTACAGCTCTAAATGGGCAAGGCGGTAACCAAAGGGGACTGGACATATGTTGCAGAAACAATAACACTTCAAGGGCAAATCTTCCCACAGTCAAAGCCCCCCCTCTTAAGTAGGGCGACCTCAGGGGGAGGAGGAAAGAGGGCCCACGCACCTACTTCATTGGTCAGGGATAATGGGTACTTTCTGCATGAGGCCCCCGCACCCAGTCCACGACACTCGCGGGCAGCCTTTCTGGCTTCTCCTGGTGTTTTGAGGGTTGGGCGGGGCGGCTACAACTGGCTCTGTTGCTCCTTGCACACCGCAAGCTGAATGAGCCCTCCCGCCCAGTCGGCAGCAATCCCCTCCTCCTTGCCTGGCCGTCCGGCGTCTTTAGTCTCCTTAGTGCCCCAGGGGAGCGGGTGTCTCTTTTTGTAGTGGCTCGGGTCGCGCCAGTGAGAGCACCAAAGCAGGTGCCGTCTTGTGCCCCAGGGGCACCACGGGGAGCACACTCATCCACACTAGTTCCCCAGCACCTCGTGACCCCTCCCACATTGGAAAAGGGGGGGCCACACACTGGGTGACAAGGGTACTTCCTTGCACCCAAGCAGGTGCCCATTCGGAAATAAAGTGCTCCTCACGCACTGATTATCCAAATGAAGTGCTTCTACACAGAAGAGACACTGCATTTCCCCCACACCTTGGGAAAGGGAATGCAGGGGGAAGAAGGGGGGGCAATCCTCTCAGCCCTTGGAGACAGGAGTGGGGCACAGGGCTGCAGGGCCCAAGCAAGCAGGCCAGCACAAGTGTTCAAAGGCAGCCCCTCTCAGTAACCTAGAAGGTCACAGGTCAGCATAACAGCAGAGCAGTCCCCAGGAGGTTCCTGGCGAGTCCTTGCAGCAGCATCTGGTGTCCAGTTCATTAGTCCATTAGTGTGTCTCCATGTGGGGGACAACCCCCTCTACTTCTACTCAGTTTTCACGGCTTCCACAAAGGTGGGGAGGGGGTTCCAACCAGTTCTAACCAGTTACAGGAATGTCCCCTTTTCCCCCCACAATGGCTTCAGACATCAGTAGGGGGTAAACAAGCCCTCTGTGTGAGGCCAGGGCACAGCCTTTACAGATGCATGTGTGCCCCACCTCTACCTCTCCCAGCCCAGGACGACCTTCAGTATGAAGAAGTACTCCTGTTACACCTCCACCCTCCCTTTATACTGGCTGTCTGGAAAGTATACACAAAGCCCAGCTGTCACTCCACCCCAGGCATGGACTGAAGTCAAGCTGCAAAGGCACCAGAGTTATAAGCACAGAGAAATGCCCGCTTTCTAAAAGTGGCATTTCTATAATAGTAATAAAAGATCCACCTATACCAGTAAGCAGTATTTTTCACTACCATTCCAACCGCACCAAACATGCCCACGCTATTCCTCATAAATCAGGAAATACCACTTAGCCGTATGAAAGGCATTTCCAATGCACTCCTATGAGGCAGGCAGCACCCACAGCAGTGAGAAACCACAGAGGCTGCTTGTCACTACTAGGACAGGCCACACAACAGAGCACATGTCCTACCTCTCACCTACATAGCACCCTGCCCATAGGGCTAGCTAGGGCCGACCTTAGGAGTGACTTGGGTGTAGCAAAAAGGGAGTTTAGGCCTTGGCAAGTAATTTGACTTGCCAAGTCAGTGTGACAGTAAACTGCGCACGCAGGCCCAGTAGTGGCAGGCCTGAGACAGGTTTGAAAGGCTACTTCTGTGGGTGGCACAAGCAGCGCTGCAGGCCCACTAGTAACATTTTATTTACAGACACTGGGTATAGGGGATACCACTGTACAAGGGACTTACTGGTATATTAAATGTGCCAACCAGGTGTAAGCCAATTATACCAAGTTTAGAAGGGAGAGAACATGCACTTTAGCACTGATCAGCAGTGATAAAGTGCTCAGAGTCCTAAAGCCAACAAAAAGAGGGACAGAAAAATAGAAAAGCAAAAAGGACCAGGTCAATCAGCCATTTAATGCCAAACAGGCTATTTCCTCCAATTGTAGGAGTGACAGATTAAGGGTAACTAGGTAGACGTTCAGAGGACTAGTGCGCTGTTTCAAAACGCACTTCCAATGGTAGTTTCCATTTCCGAAAATTCATAATCACAAATAAAACATTTTCACAATATTCTTGCTGCAACAGTGAAAATCAAAGCACTGCTCTGAAGACGGGGTCAAGTCTGATAATTTCTCCTTAATTCTCTTCTTGTGTCTTCTCTTCTTTCTGTGTGGGCACATTTCTGGCTAGGCTGTTACCCCTGTCTCTGCTGAAATAAAATAGGTAAAGAAGGAGGTCCGAGAAGGATAGAGAGGTCAAAAGAACTGTATACCGAGAGAGGAGGTGCAGAGGGAGAAAGAAGGCAGAGATAGAACTGATGCAGAGAGATCTGGGAGTCAAGGGGAGACATAGGGTTATGAAAGAAGGAAAACTACAGAGTGGTAGAAGGATGAAGAGGTGTATAGAGAAAAAGAAAGTTGTATGTCAGGTTTTATCTTGAGGTGGAGAGGAAGAAAAAGCTAGAGGAAGGACTTAGGAAATGTAGAGTGAGGGAGAGGGGTGTGGTTCACAGAAGGGTTAGCTAGAGAGAGAAGGGAGAAAGAAAGGAGTTAGGAAGAGCTAGAGGGAGGCGGTGACAATAAAAGAGTTTTGTAGTGAGAGAAACAGAGAGATGCAAGTCAGAGCTGTGACCTAGAGAGGGAGGAAGTGAGAAGATGTAAAGATAAACTGGTCAGGTAAAGGGAGTCATGGGGCAGAGAGAAAGATAGAGAGAGCAGATTGAAGGATAGAACAAGAAGTGAGGAGTAGAGTGAAAAAAATGGAGTAGAGAAACCTTAGTAAAATACAGAACGAGAGGCGAGGAGGGAGGAACAGATATGAGGGAGAGAGTAGTAGGGTAGGGAAAGGTCTCAGAAAGAGATAACAAATTGGTACGTGATGTATGGCGTACTGGACATGGGTATTCCTGTCTCCTTATCATTGTGAAATTATCAGGGGTTTCAATACACATTACATCATAGGCTTTGACAAATGTTTGGGTCCCGCTGGTGTTTTGTGGAAAACTTCTGAAGTGGTTTGCCTCATTCCTTACTGACTGAAATCCAACGCTGAGAATGAGTTCACACTTGTGGCCTTTACCCTCTCACCCGCCAAGTTCCAAGGGAATCTATACTTGCTTTGATGCTGTTCAATCCATACATTGAGCCACTGAAAATGTTACTGAAATAGATTTGCATCAAGATCCCCCAATATGCAGATGATAGCCACATCTTCCTGGAAACAAATATCTCGCCAGAAATTCTCACTTTATAAATTTTTGTGAAAACCCTGCAAAAGGTGACGATTGAGCGCTGAGAAAACTGACCGCCAGGGTCACGGTGGCGGTTGGACCGCCGTGGTCGTGGCAGTCCAACTGCCACATTATGACTGTGGCAAAGCCGCCGCGGTCCAACCGCTGATACTGCCAGGCTGCCGCCTGCCTTCTGCCTGGCTGTCCCGCCGGTCCCGCCGGTTGCAATCTGCCCTGGGGATTGCGAGTCCCCATCCGCATGCCTGTCCATTGAGGCATGGAGGTCTTGGGGGAGCCTTAGGAGCCCCTGCACTGCCCATGCACTTGGCATGGGCAGTGCAGGGGCCATCATGCACAGCCCAGTTGCGCATTCCACTGTCAAAATTACAGGCAGTGCAATGCGCGACGGGTGCTGCTGCACCCACTGCACCGCCACATTGCCGCATGCTCCATTAGGAGCCAGCTGCAATGTTAAGGCCCTGTTCCCAGCTGGGCCGGCAGGCAGAAACATTGTTTCCGCCCGCCGGTCCAGAGAGGAACTCAAATTAGGGCCGCGGGGTTCAGGCCGCCCGTGTAGCCTGATGGCGGTATGACTTTGGCGGGCGGCCTCTGCCACCTGCCAAAGTCATAATGGGGGCCTTAGTCTTCTACAGAGACACAAACAATACACATTCAATAAGGAATGATATAACACACTTAAAACCTGCAGCTTCAGCCCACTTCTAGCACTTGAACTAAAGACCATTGGTTTGTGGATCAATTACTCCATCATTGTCCTCGTAGATCAACACCATAATGTGCACCAGACCCACACTACTCACATTAAAAAAAACATTACAACTATTCTTTCCAACAACTGAATTTCACCTTGTGGTCCCATCCTTTGTTATGTGGAAATACCACTTTCAATGGAGTTCCATAGTCCATACTTTCTCCTTCTCATTTCTGTCCTGCATTTCGTGGCTTGTTTGGTGTCAGGAACCAGAACATTTTATCACATCACACCTAAAACTCCTGCATAGAATTCCCCTCATGACCACAATCAAGTTCAAAGTGTCATGCATAAATACTCTGCTCATCCAATTACCTAAACTCCAACTTAAAAAATTCAGCAGGGAATCAAAACCTAAGGAGCAATGATCCACTCAAATTTGAGTAAAAAAACTGAAAACTCATGCAGCTATCGACCAGTTCTTCCCAAGAACAGGCCCATCTCTTTGGATCTACCCTGCAACTGAAATGTGAGGTACGAAGGTTTTCTCAAATTTTACAAAAAACTGAAAACATTTCTATTCAGACATCACTTGAACGGTGGTCAAGCTAGCTGGCTTCTAGAACTTCCATACTCCTTACCCACTTCTTCTATTCAATTATATATTTCCTTCCTTGTACTCTGTCCTAACTTTACATGATGTTTCCTCTTGTCTCGTCTCCACATTCCCTCCTTTCCCTCTTTGTTTTGATTACACCCCATTTTGAGAAAGTGTTAAATCCCTTGTTCTACCTGATCGCCTATGTCCTCCATAAACGTAAAAAAATAAGCTGTGACAAATATATTCAGTGCTTGCTTAGCTGTAAATTACCCCTGCAGTTTGTTTCTAGGGCCACCAACATCCCATTGGTGTCCAGTTTCTGTGAGATGTCTGTGAGTGAAGCTGGGTGTTTGTTGCCATTTGTTGTGGTGGATCATTTTGTAAGAAGGTCTTCCTCCATTTCCTTTGTGGTTTGCAAGTGACTCTTTTGTAGTCAGTGAGTTCTTCTGAGCATCCCTAAGGTGGCTACTGTGGAGATATTTGGCTTGATGTAGCCACACATTATTTATATGTAGTATTTAGAAAGCTGGTGAGTGTTTTGATGTTATTTGTGGAATTGTGTGTGTGTATCGGTTGATGTTTTGATGGTGGATGTCCTAGGGTAAGTCTTGCATGGAGCAGAAGATTTGTTTGAAAGGTTTAGTTTGACCATTGTGCAGTATTATGATTTTCCATACCCATTCTGTCATCTCAGCATTACACAAATTACAGATTATGACCTCTGGTTCTGATTTTGATATCTCAAGAAGGCTTGATATGTGACAGATGTGATCCAGAGATTTGTTGAATTCATGCATACTTGCAAGAGCTGTAAACTTTGATCCTTCTGCAATTCTTCCAGTCAATATTTGTTTATCATTTACAAACCTGTGTCTATTTGGAGCTTTGCTTTTGGAAATGCTTGCATGAATTGGAGTTATTGTGATTAGAATGCTCTCATGGCTGTAGTGCCTGTAGTTATATGTCATTTAAATAAACCCTAAAATCACGGGGTACTTTATAGCTTACTTCTAATAACCCAAATATGGTGATGAATTCATTGTATTTTTAGCAGATTATTTTTGGAACAAAAATACAAATGTTGGAGCCCTATTCAATAATATGTTCTGAAAATGCAGTGTTAAAATTGATAAAATAGATGATCATGGAAGTTGAGACCTATAGAACTGTAAGACTATGGTTTTGTCAAAAGAATGGTTCCAAATTTTGCCATTTCTAAATTTAAAAAAATAGTGGTGAGAGATTGCTGACATAAATATCTTTTATAAGGGATTTTAACTTTACGAGGAAGAGTAGGGGTGGATACAGTTCTTTAAAGTTGGAGCTTTTCTAGATGTTGTACTTGGTTTATGAGTTGTGCGTTATTTTCAAGAAACTTAAGCCCCAGAAAGGTACCAATGATAACACAAAATTGTATATATCGTATTACTTTCCATTGAAAACTTTCCAATACATCTTATTGGTGTTTTCTTACAATCATTCAATTTAGGAAGCGCATGATCTTAATGATTTGTGGCATGCATCTGTGAGATGTAGTCTAGAATAACCCTCCTAGCTGGTTTCTGGTTGATAATCACTGTCTCTACTGAAATTATATTGTATTCCATGGAATTCTACAAATGGTGATGCAGCGTTCACTTTCAAGAGATGACCAGACTCATCATGGAATAAAGAATTTACTAAAATGTATTTGATATATTATAAATGTTAACTGATGTTTGATCATAAAAATATTAAAAATATACAAACATTTATAATTATGGATGCCAATTAAAGATTGGCTGAGTGGGAGCAGTGCTGTAAACCGGTCCCATGCTTAGATGAAGGAACCAAGTGTTTCTGACGTCAGAGCCTCACCTGCTCTGCCACTATAAGCCTCTGCCCAGGCGGCCCATCTGACACAGGCCCATCAGGTCATAGTGACCTATGTAAGGTGGTATGACTGTCACTTCCTTTCTCTGCTTGGGCCCGCCATGCAGGGTACGCAGGGCTTGCAGGGCATGAGGGTCTCATGTTTAAGACATAAACTCTCACTTTTGGGATATGTGTCTTGAAACCAACAAAAATCTATTCCTAGAAGGTGTATTAAACATGGTACAATTGGAGCAAAGGTTGATCCCTTTCAGTGGAGCCATCAGACTGGTGCCTGCTCTGAAGGCACAGTCTTCCACCAGAGGAGCAGGCACCTTGGTTTTTGTGGACCAGTTAGCCTGGTGGGCCCCCATCACGGTCTAAATGAACCTATATATTCCATAGTGGGTTCAAAATAATGGGGTTGTTATTCAAATAATAAGGTTATACTAAGTTCATCTCAAGTACCACTGCATGTCTTAGATGTCATCTCTAGCTATTCCTGTATCTTGAGGTGAAGAGCTGCTCTCAAGAAGTGATGGGGTGGTACAAGGGTGCAACAATGCAAAGAGCTCTCAAAGCCTGCTCTCAAAGTGGACTGTAATGCATCTGGGAGACCTACAAAGGATGCATTCTGGCCATTTACATCAGAGATGAAGAATATCTGAACTTTGATCAGGATGCTTGCCGGACAAAGACAGTCCTTGGTTTTATTGACAAATCCCCTGTGTTGCTATTTGTATGATGTTGCGCTTGAAGAACTTTTGATCAACAAATGTGAAAACCAACACATTTTGCACCTGATGTGAGATAAGGAGAGAATCAGTCAGGATCATGTGATCAAGCCTGATCTATTCGAGCTAATCATATTTCTTTTGAACATAGAATTCAACCAATCTTAGCTGAGGTGAGAATAAGTGGTGGGACCGCCGTCTTTGATTGAAGGATGCCACTGGAAAGTAGACCTTGAGGCGATGTTGAGTGTCATCAGCAGGCTGATCGACTTCTGTGTGTCGTTTGGAAGGGCACCCAGGGGTACTACACAGCGGTTTGATTTAATCGATGCAAATATAGAACCTGTGGGACAATCACAGGTTAATGTATGAGCTATTGAGTGGTGAACAGGAGAATTACATTTGGACAAAGTAGGAACAACTAGTAAGGAAAGAGACAAAACAACTGAAGAGTAGTCTCTGCATGAACATCTGCGTGAGTGTCCAGTGAGGAGGACAGAAGGGTACACTATCTTTAACGGATCCAAAAGGTAAAGCAGGAACTTAGGGGCATATTTTTGAGAGCCTTGTATCACGTTTGCACCACACAAAGCGGTACATGCTTGACACAAGGCTCTGAGTCAGATTTATGAAGCTACACAAAACCACATTGCGTGGCTTCGAGTGGCCTCCTAAATCTTGAGTAATGCAATGCAGTGCAAATCACTGTGTTGCCTTACTCTGCTCAAGGGAGACATTCCATGGGCGTTGCGGTGGGTGTTCCCATGCAACTCCCATGGGTTTTGACTCATTCCCAGATTTACAAGGACTTGTAAACCTGGAAATGCGTCAGAATCTTACACCTCCCCAAGGCAGGCACAAAGAAGAGAAATATATTTTTGTCTCCTCATTGTTACCTTTTTCTATGTGTGCTGCATATTTATCAAAGGCTTGCACCGCTGGGGCATCACTTTGTTTGACGCTCCGGCGTTGCAAGCCTTTCAACTATATCTATGAGGCCACACAAAGCCACTTTGCATGGCTTTTCATGGCCCTTATATATATGGAGTAAAACAAAGCAGCCCAAGTCGCTGTGTTGCCTTACACAGTGCCAGGGAGGCATTCCATGGGTGTAGTAGTGGGTTTTCCCACGCAATACACATGGATTTCGACGCTGCCTCAGATTTACAAAATCACATAAACCTTACGCCTCCCAGAGCAGACGTAACAAGGAGAAATATTTTCATTTCTCCTAGTTTGTTCCTTTTTCCATGCGTTCTGCATGTGTGCAAGGATGCCTGCGTTGGCACTAGGCAGCCAATTGTGAGCCAGTGCAGTGAAAAGGAGAGGAATGTACTGCATTTCATAAATACGGTGAATTCCTGAAATTTCATATTGCCATAGGGCAGCACAGCAAGAAGACTTGCGGTGCAGCCCTACGCCAATTCCTCATAAGTATGGGCCATAGAAAGAGGAAAACACCTCTCTGGATTGTTTGTGCGCAGGAAAGTGCCCCTTCCTGCACTTAAACAATTCTGCTGACAACACAGGCACCCTTGCACCACAGTGTATGGGTGCCTGCATTGTTGCTAGGCTGTGAAAATGGCACCAGCGCAGGGGGAAAGAACAGGAACTTACCGCCCCTTTCACTTTGATGTAGGGCAGAGCAGCAAGGTTACTTTCTGCGCTGCCCTATGCAAAATCCCTATAAATGAGGGCCTTAATGCATAGATGGCATTACTGAGTATATGTAGAACATCATCAACCTCATGCACTTTTAGGACATTTCATCTTCTCAAGTCTAAGGCCCTTATTATGAGTTTGGCGGTCAGAGGACTGCCAAACCCACGGTGATGGTGGGACCGCCGCACGCCGGGCGGTCCCACAGCCACATTCCGACCCTGGCTGTCTGACCGCAAGTGGACCGCCGCATCCGCCAGGAACATGGTTCCCGACAGGATGGTGGCGGTCAGAGTTGTGGTCAGCCATGGCAGTGCTAAGTTCAGCACTGCCGTGCTGAGCACAAGTCCAGTTTCCGCTAGCCTTTTTATGGGAGGATCCCCGCCATGAAAAGGATGGCTGAAAGCCGGTACTGGGGGATCTCAAGGGCCTGCCCCACGCCATCACCCTCGGAATGCACACTCTCTGCAATGCAGACAGTGCACATTCTGAGGGTGCTGGTGTCCCACGGCATTGGCTCCCTTACCGGTGAAAACATCGTAATATGATGTTTCTGCTGGTCAGCCTGGTGGAAACATCGTAATACGACTTGGGGGAGCTTTCTGACAGCCAAAGTTGTAATGAGGCCCTAAATCTCTAAACATCATGGTTTCAAAAGGCTTTTGGGATCTAAAACGTATACATCTGACTTGGCCTTCAATTGCTTCTCCTAAATGTCACGTTTTCACTCATACGCACTTAGGGCCATATGTACGAACACATTTTCCCATAGACACAGAATGGGCAAAACTGCTTGCTACATCTGGCCCTTAATTCTGGTAGAAAAAGTGAAGCCGGACACCTACAGATAGGTAGACAAGTACATTGGGTTTAATAAAGGCACACCTATAAAATGGAACTGATGGATGTAAGCTTTCCCTTCCTGCACAGGACTCGGTTGCTTTTTTGATGAAACTGGGGAGAAACATTACTTTCTCTCCTAGGTCCATATTTCTGCCTATGTGCTCACATTCACAAAAAGATATGCACATGATACCTATATGCCAGTAAATCAACATGACCCTTATTTGAGAAATTCAGTAGTTTCTGGTGGTAGCACAAAAGGTCATGACCTGTCAAAGATTTATTTACTTTTGAATGAAAACTTATGGAACACAGAAAGTAGTTCCTGCCTCATTCAGAGGTACTCTAAATTATTGAAAGGAAAACCACCTGGCAAATTCCATCAGAGCAACTTGCAGTTTCCCTGAGCAAATCCCGAGCCTTTTTGTGCAAATTCCACCACGAATCACCCGGGAGGATCTGCACAGGTAAAGAGCACAGCTCAGTCTGAGGTTTGTGCACAATTTGGATACAGAAATTGGGCAAGCGCTGTTTTAATCTCAGTTTAAGTTGATGGCAGAACTTGGAATGCACCCGGTGGTGTTTTTTGTCCTTCTTCAATGCTATTTTGTAAAGAAAAGCTTTGCAAAATGTAACCTTGCAGAGGAAATATTGACACACATTTTACAGCATTGAATTATGTAATTAATTTGAAAATATGCAATAATACCATGGGTCCTTCTGATTCCTTTAGCTCAGAAAACTAAGGGGGTTATTACAACTTTGGAGGAGGTGCTAATCCGTCCCAAATGTGACGGATATACCACCAGCCGTATTACGAGTTCCATAGGATATAATGGACTCGTAATACGGCTGGTGGTATATCCGTCACTTTACCGTCACTTTTGGGACGGATTAATACCTCCTCCAAAGTTGTAACAACTCCCTAAGTTCTGAAGCCAGTGGTGGCTAAATGTAACATACATAAAATATTAATCAAATGTATTATGTAGTGATATAGTAACACTAGAAACACATTCTAATCATATACACATTGTACTCATACAGGTTTAGCAATTTATTGCCAGTGCTAGCGACAAGTGGAGGCAGTGATGTTTTCTGTGCTTTCAACCTGATGCAAACCAGTGAATATAGAAAAGGAACATGCTGCATACAGACACACTAGACAAATGATTGGATATTACCCATTTAGAATTGTTGCAAAACTTTCAGTTTCAATAAATAATGGGCTCTGGAGTCGTGGCAAGATTCTAAATTAGTGCAAATCAAATGATAGAACAGTTGACGTTTCTACACTTGTAATTAATATGACAGATCTTCTGCAGGATACTGAAGCATGGGTCACTCATGCAGTACTATAAAGATCTAATACAACAACTAATTATGAAAGGTGGGTAAAAGGAAATGTGACCTCAAATGCCCACACAGAAGTTAATCACTGGGTGACATAAATAGCTGCAGAAGAGCTGAGGGATGACATAAATCAGGCAAGGAACCACAAAGAATAATTGGAGGCTTCGCAGCCTGCACAATTAGTGAGCACAAATATGGGCTATACTAGGAGGGCAGCCCTTTTTGTCAAGAACATATTAATAAACTGGCTGCTGGTTTCCTGACAGGAGCTACATACACAGCCAGGTGCCACGAAACGCGGGGTTGGCGCTGTTTGTTAAGCAGATTTACAGGTTGCACGAGCAGCACCTCTCAGGTCATGCTTGGCTTGGCCTGCAAATTATTTCACAATGAAAGGAAATCTCCTTGTGTGGATGAATGTGAATGGAACTGGAAACAACACAGCCTCTATGGAGGGAGAGAATCAAGAGCCCAGCAAAACCTTTTAGGTGAATAAAAAAACGTCATGCAAGCCTATCCTGTTTACCCAAAAGATCAATTCATGTCCATGCTGAAATGAATACATACATATTAGGACCTGGGCTTATCTTTGGAAGTTCGTTTTGGCTGACAGGTGAATCGACCCACCAGTACTTGTTTTTTTATCATCAGGGTTTTGAAGAAAAGCTTTCCTTATATAACACCTGCACTTCGAATATCAGTCATCATTGCTTTGATCACGTTACGCCTAGACCTGGTAATGCACTCTATCTGAATATTAACATTTATTCCCCAAATAACCTACAGGTGAGTCAGAATGTGGCTGCCCACCTCCTCTTTAACTTGCCAAAACATCATTTGGTTGGGGAAGTCATTCATTCTCCTCATTGGCTGACAGAAAGTGAGTAGTCTACAAAGTTCTTTGCATGGTCTTTCTTGTTCTTCATCACTTAGGAACCTCTCACTTTAGAGCGTTCCTTCAGAGGCCTATTCCACGTAGACAGGTCAGATCAGCCGTTAGCAGGAAGGTGACCATTTCTAGGTTTCCCAAAACCAGATGGGGGGGCTCTCCTTCTATGTCAGCAAAACTCTGGAATACTATACCTGCTCACATTGCTGCATCAGTCATTCTGTTTCTTCCGCAAGCATCTCACAACCTGCCTCTTTTCTCTCCCACTAAAGTTTCTCCCCTTTTTTCAGTTTCCCAGCTGTAGTTTTCCAGTCTAGTTTAGCCCTTTTGGTTTAGTGCGCTTTATAAACTAGTTTTTCATTTCCTTTTATTGATGCCCTTTAAGCCAATAATTACTCCAGTGTGCAACAGTTTTTTGTCATAGGTCTCTGTCATGCTAAGAGTTGATGCAACTAAGCTAGCACCAATATTGTGGCTTGGGTATCTCTATAGGACAATAATTACCCTCAGTATGCTGAGTGGAATAGTATCCTAAAAGGGGCACAAAGCGACCCTAGGGTAGGTCGCTCCCCCCGCCGCTGCAGCTCCACCTGCCCAGGCTCCTGCTCCTCCTAGCAAACCGTAAGTACTCCCTGCGCTCCCCCCTGTCCAGCCCCTCGTTACTCACCTCTGTCTTCTGAGCTCTCTTGCTTCCAAATTTTCTTCGTACCTCTGCTGTCCTCTCTCTGTCCATTTTCCATTGTCTTCTGCACTCCTCTGGTGTCCATTTTCCTTTGTTTTCTGGTGTCCATTCTCCTGCGTTTTTCTGCTCTTCTTCTGTAATCCATTTCCTTCGTGTTCTGCTCTTCTACTGTCCAATCCATTCTCCTTCGTGTTCTGCTCTTCTTCTGTAATCCTTCTCCTCCGTGTTCTGCTCTTCTTCTTTAGTCCTTTTACTCTGTGTTCTGCTCTTCTTCTGCACTCCATTTTCCCTCGTTTTCTGCTCTTCTCCTGTAGTCCTCTTTCCTTTGTTTTCTGCTCTTCCTCTGTAGCCCTCTTTCCTTCGTTTTCTGCTCTTCTTCTGCACTCCATTTTCCCTCGTTTTCTGCTCTTCTCCTGTAGTCCTCTCTCCTTTGTTTTCTGCTCTTCTTCTCCACTCCATTCTCTTCGTTTTCTGCTCTTCTTCTGCACTCCATTTTCCCTCATTTTCTGCTCTTCTCCTGTAGTCCTCTCTCCTTCGTTTTCTGCTCTTCTTCTGCACTCCATTCTCTTTGTGTTCTGCTCTTCTTCTGCACTCCATTTTCTTCGCGTTCTGCTCTTCCTCTGCTGTCCATTTTTCCTCTTCCATCTCCGCTCTCTCCCTCATCCATTCTTCTTCGCTTTTCCACTGCTCTCCTCCTGCCCTTGCTCCTTGTTTTTCGCATCCTTCTCCTGTGTTTTTTCCTCTTTTTTCACACTTTCCCTTCTTTCTCTTCTTTCCCTTCTATCTGATCCCCCCTCCCCCGCCCTCTGCTTTCCCGCCGTCACCTCCCGTGCGGCCCCGCCCCCCCTGCTCCCATTCGTCGCCCCCTCTCCCGCCTCCCGCCCCCAGCTGACCCCTCCTCCCCCCCTCCTCCCTCTTATGGCGGCCGCTGCGTGGCCGCACCGCTGGCACGCCAAAGGCGCACCAAAGGCAAGCCCGTCTGCACCCGTCCGCGCCTGGACCGCGCCCAGTGCCACGACCCCTGCCCCCCAGCACTCCCAAACCCCGCAGCACCGCTACGACCCCGCCTCCCTCCACCCACTCAACCCGGGACGTTCTACAACCTGCTTCCAAGCCAACCCGAAACTCACTCATGGACCCTTCGCATGTCTTACCTGCAAGCATATCTTCCACCGCGACTGCACTCCATCCACCAGCCCACGTGCCAATAACCACCTCAAATGCATCCTCATCAACGCATGCTCCGTCCACAAGCACGCCATTGAACTATGGGACCTCCTGGACTCTACCGCACCAGATGTCGCCTTCATCACTGAGACCTGGATGAACGCCTCCTCGGCCCCCGACATCACCATAGCCATCCCCGACGGCTACAAGATCACCAGAAGAGACCGCACCAACCAAGTCGGAGGAGGAATCGCCATCATATTCAAGAACTCCATCAACGTCACCACCTCCACCGAAGACACCCCCCTCGCCGCCGAACACATGCACTTCCAGATCCACACCGACCCCAGGACCACCCTCAGAGGAACTCTCATCTACAGACCCCCTGGACCAGGTGCCCTCTTCAGCGAATCCATCACAGACTTCATCTCCCCGCACGCCCTAGCCTCGCCGGACTACATCCTCCTCGGAGACCTCAACTTCCACCTGGAGCAAAACAACGACACCAACACCACCACTCTGCTCGCCAACCTCACCAACCTCGGTCTCAAGCAACTGGTGAACACCCCCACCCACATCGCCAGACACACGCTTGACCCCATCTTCTCCGCCAGCAACCACGTATCCTTCAGCCACTCCTCCGTAATACACTGGACTGACCACAGATGTGTCCACTTCACCTTCAGATGCAAGACTCTCCACCTTCACACACAACCCATCCCACGCAGACATTGGAACAAAATCTCCACTGAAAAGCTACTCTTCACTCTACCATCACCACCGACGCCAACAACGCAGCCCTCAGCCTCACACAATGGATCACCAACTGCGCTGACAACCTCGCACCCCTCAGACGCCTCCCAGGACAAACCAGCACCAGGAAACCTCAATGGTTCACAGACGCCCTCAAGGAATCCAAAAAAACCTGCCGTACCCTCGAGAAAACCTGGCGCAAAGACCACACCATAGAAAACATGTCTGCCCTCAAAATCGCCACCCGCGAACACCATCAGCTGATCCGCGCTACCAAAAGAACATCCTTCAAGGACACACAACAGCAAAGAACTCTTCAACATCGTCAAAGAGCTCCCCAATCCCAACGCCAGCTCCAACTCCATCACGCCGTCACAGGAACTCTGCAACTCCCTCGCTACCTTCTTCCATTGTAAGATCACCGACCTACACGACAGCTTCGGTCCACAGACCCAGCCAACCACCACAGAACCCACAGCCCCAGCCATCACCCTCAATGCCTGGACACACATCAGCGCGGAAGAGACCAAAACTACCATGAACACCATCCACTCCGGTGCCCCCTCGGACCCTTGCCCCCATTTCATCTTCAACCAAGCTGACGACATCTTCGCCCCCCATCTCCAGACCATCATCAACAGCTCGTTTGCATCTGCCCCCTTCCCCGAGAGCTGGAAACACGCGGAAGTCAACGCTCTCCTGAAGAAACCTACGGCGGACCCCAGCGACCTGAAGAACTTCCGCCCCATCTCGCTCCTCCCCTTCCCGGACAAAGTAATCGAGAAGACTGTCAACAAACAACTGACCAAATTCCTCGAAGACAACAACCTGCTCAACCCCTCCCAGTCCGGATTCCGAGCCAACCACAGCACGGAAACCACCCTCATCGAAGTCACCGATGACATCAGAACTCTGCTGGACAACGGAGAAACAGCGGCCCTCATCCTCCTCGACCTCTCGGCTGCCTTCGACACATCTGCCACCGCACCCTAATATCCAGCCTCGGCTCCACCGGTATCCAAGGACAGGCCCTGGACTGGATCGCCTCTTTTCTCTCTAACCGCTCCCAAAGAGTCTACCTCCCGCCGGTCCGCTCGGATCCCACCGAGATGATCTGCGGCGTCCCACAGGGCTCCTCGCTCAGCCCGACTCTCTTCAATGTCTACATGAGCCCCCTCGCCGACATCGCACGCAAACACAACATCAACATCATCTCCTACGCCGACGACACCAGCTGATACTTTCCCTCACCAAGGACCCTACCACCACCAAGACCAACCTGCAGGACGGAATGAAAGACGTCGCAGAATGGATGAAACTCAGCCGCCTGAAGCTGAACTCAGACAAAACGGAAGTCCTCATCCTCGGAAACACCCCGTCTGCCTGGGACAATTCTTGGTGGCCCATGGCCCTTGGCACCACACCAACCCCCTCAGACCACGCACGCAACCTCGGATTCATCCTGGACCCGCTTCTCACCATGACCAAACAAGCCAACGCTGTCTCGTCTTCCTGCTTCTTCACTCTCCGCATGCTCCGAAAGATCTTCCGCTGGATCCCCGCCGACACCAGAAAAACTGTGACCCACGCCCTCGTCACAAGCCGCCTGGACTACGGAAACACCCTATACGCAGGAACCACCGCTAATCTCCAGAAACGTCTTCGGCGAATACAAAACGCCTCCGCACGCCTCATCCTCGACATACCCCGCCACAGCCACATCTCCACCCACCTAAGACACGTGCACTGGCTACCCGTCAACAAAAGGATCACCTTCAGGCTCCTCACCCACGCACACAAGCCCTCCACAACAAGGGACCCGAATACCTCAACCGTCGCCTCAGTTTCCACACGCCCACCTGTCAACTTCGCTCCACCAGCCTCGCACTCGCCGCCGTCCCTCGCATCCGCCGCACCACGGCAGGTGGGAAATCCTTCTCCTACCTGGCGGCCAAGACATGGAACTCCCTCCCCGCCACCCTCAGGACCACCCAGGACCACCTCGCCTTCCGGAGGCAGCTCAAGACCTGGCTCTTCGAGCAGCAGTAACCCCCACCCCTAGCGCCTTGAGACCCTCACGGGTGAGTAGCGCGCTTTATAAATATTATTGATTGATTGATTGATTGCATCATTTTGTGCCAAATGGGCGTCCCATGGGTGGTGCGCGGGCATTCCTGTGCAACCACCCATGAGCGTGCAGGGGCGTTCCTGTGCAACCACCCATGAGCGTGCATGGGCGTTCCTGTGCAACCACCCATGAGCGTGCATGGGCGTTCCTGTGCAACCACCCATGAGCGTGCAGGGGCGCTCCTGTGCAACCACCCATGAGCGTGCATGGGCATTCCTGTGCAACCACCCATGAGCGTGCATGGGCGTTCCTGTGCAATCACCCATGAGCTTTGGTGCAAATCCCTATCTGCAAATAATGGTAGACAGGAATTTCATCAAACGCGTACGCTTTCTTGAGGCAGGTGCAACAAGAAGGAATGTTCTCATTCCTCCTCTTTTTTCCAACCCTGCATGTGTGTGGTATTGTACAGCACACATACAAAGTGGGAAAAGCTTTAAAGCCTATTTCTTGTACTGAAAGGGACCCTTTCCAGTACAAAACCTATGCTTCCGAGAAAGTACACACCCTTGCTCTATGGCACAAAGGTAGACATTAGCACATGGCTGCCAAAAGTGCTCCAGCACATGGGGAGGGAAAAATGTGCCATATCTTAGGAGACGCAGTGGAATGTAGCGACGTTTGTGCAGGGTAGCCTTGCGTTAAAGAATAGCACATCTGGGCCTTAGTCTCACATAATCTCTCACCACCCATCACTGAGTCTAACTTACTTTCAAACACAAATGCTTACACATACAGACATACTTGCTCAGACATACACATGCTATCTCTCACTTAAACACACTCTCAACCGCAAGCATGCACACATCATACATTTAAAACCATTTTTACTTACCGCAGATGCCACCAAAGGTCTCATTCCAGATATGGGTGTTCCATTTTTATTACACTAATAATGAATGATAAAACATTATTCACCATTAGTAATAAAAAAGGGACAGAAAATAAGGAAGTCGGAGCCACCCCTGTGTTTTTGGCACTGATTTTGCCACCTATGAGGCCAGGTAAAAAAGGCATACATTGGACCATGCTGTGACTGAACCCAACCATCAGGAATACTAAGAGCCAGATTTACAAGGCCCTAGCACCACCCTGTGTCACATAAGCGTATTTTTTTTCCGCTGATGTGGCTCAATAAAGCAAAAATCGCCGCACCATATTTACAAAGTGGCACAATGCAAGCATTGTGCCACTTTGTGACCCCTTGTGCCACATTATGCCTGCGCCAGGCTCAATGTAGGCAAGGGCGAGTGTTCCAGCACTAGGAGGCCCACAAAAATGGCGCAATGAAATCTACAAGATTTCATTGTGCCATTTTGGCATCATTTTTAATGCCTGCTCAAAGTAGGCCTTAAAAGGATGCACCCATTGAATTCAATGGGCCCCCTTGCATTTTGCTGCACTAGCAGCAACATTTTTGACGCTAGTGCAGCAAAGCGCCACAAGTGCGTAAAAATGTTGATGCTATTGGCCTAATGCATTGTAAATATGGTGCACACATGGTGTCATTAGGTGGCAGTGGGGGGGGGGACAAGAAATCTGGCGTATCAGTACTGATGTGCCACATTCTTGTAAGTCTGGGCTTAAAAACATGAAGGAACAATTATTCATACCTCTTTTAACCTCAAGCACACACATGAATACTAGTGCATACATTAAATGGGATTACGAGTGTGTTATACCAGTGATTCTTTCCTCCCACTTACAATAGGAACTGACAATGTCACAGACTGTTTAAAATTTGAAGCCTACCTCCTCTATAACGCCTGCTGCTAATTTGTAAATTGGTGGGTTACCATTGGGATGACTAAGGTGCTGGATAGGATGGATTAGTGGATGATATGACACAGGAATGCTGATGGTTCTTGATTTTTTCCATTATTGCCATTTTTTAGGGTCGAGACTCCGAGAGCATGGGCTAGCGCATGCGTCTGGCTTGAGAGACACTGTTGTTAACAATGAGGGCGTGGAGCCCACTCATTGTTTACCAGTTGTTGGCTTGCCTGACACCCTTACAGCCTTGTGATTCGCCACTGTAGGCCTAACATCATTTCAGTTCCTGTCTGTGAAGCAGGGACCAAGCACTGATTGATTCAATTTAATCAATGCCCGTTAGCTGCTCCCTACACAATTGAGGCACTATTTTGTTCTTTTGAACTTTTAATGCCATGCACACAGAAGGCATGTGACTTCCCAAAAATGTGCCCAGCAGGACAAACCCAATTGCAAAGATTCATTTTCGATATTTGACTTTCTTTTATTTTGCCAAGTCTACTTTCATCACTTGGCACTCATGTTTTTTTTGTTTTTGCTCGTGGACGTGGTTCTCAAAAAATTAGATTATCTTGTTCTGAATATTGCAAAGCGACATTGTTTCTATGTTATGTGTAATTTTGGAAATTATGCTTGCCTTTAACACATAATTGTGCAGTACACCTCAATCCACCTCACTCAAATCCAACCCACTCCAATCCATGCCAATCTATCCTACCTCAGCCCACACCAATCCACCTCACTCAAACCAATTCACCCCAGACCCATCCAATCTAATCCACGCCTCTCCAAACAAAACCACTTTCCCAATCCACTCCAATCCCCCACACTTCAATCCTCTCAACCCATCCCACTGCAATTTGCCCCACTCCAATCTGCCCCACTCCAATTCACCCCGCTCCAAAACAATCTGCCTCACTCCAATCAAAAACTGCCCTACTCCTATCTTCTCCAGTTCAATCTGCCCCACTCCAATCCAAAACAAACTTTCCCACTCCAAAACAATCTGCCCCATTCCAATCTGCCCCACTCCAATCCAAAACACTTTGCGCCACTCCAGTTTGCCCCACTCCAATCCAAAACAATCTGCCCCACTCCTTTCCAAATCAGTTTGCCTCCCTCCAATCCAAAACAATCTGCCCCACTCCAATCCACCACATTCTAATCTGCCCCACTCCAATCCAAAACAATCTGCCCCACTCCAATTTGCCACACTCCAATCTGCCTCACTCCAATCCAGAACAATCTGCCCCACTCCTATCTTCCCCGCTTCAATCTACCCCACTCCATTCTGCCCCAATCCAATACAAAACAATTTGCCCCCTTCCAATCCACAACAATCCACCCCACGCCAATCTAATCTACCCCACTCCAATCTAATCCACCACAATGCGATCCACTCCAATCCAAAACAATCTCCCCCACTCCAATCCAACCCACTCCAATCTGCTCCACTTCAATCTAAAACAATGTGCCCCACTCCAGTCTTTCACACTTCAATCTGCTCCAGTCCAATCCAAAACAATCTGCCCCACTCCAATCCACCACAATCCACCCCACCCCAATCCAATCTAGCCCACTCCAATCTGAATGAGTTAATGAATGAGTGCATTTGTGTGAGTCAGCAAGCAAGGAAATGGGTGTGTGTGAGTGAGTGGTGAGTGCATGCATGAGTGAGTGGGTGGTGCTTGTGTGAGGGAGTGGTGAGTCAATCAATGAGTGATTCAGTTATATTTAGAGTTGTTTCAAGTAATTATAACTCGAGGCCTGAGGTAAGTATAACTCGTGCCTCCGTCATGCACAGTTTTTTCCCCGTAATTTAACTTTTAATGCTTCATTAATATTTTTATTGACGTTATAAAAGTTGTCATGAGTGCTATAATATCTGGGGTAATTAGCAGTGCATGGCGAGGGCGCAAGTCATAGTTACCTTAGGCCTTGAGTTAAAGTTACTTTAAATAACTCTAACTATAACTGCTGAATTTCTATGGTTTTGTGCGAGTAAATTCAGAACCTAACTATAACGTCCCTGTAACCTTGGTTTTTGTTAGAGAATTTCTATGTTTTATTTAACGTAAAGTAATTTTTATTACTATATATTAATCCAACCAAAGGCCGTGCAGAACGGGAGTTGGCCGCAGGGCCTGCCTGTGGTCAGACCCTGTGGACAAGCCCCTATAACCACCCATCCCCTCATTGCACACTGTCTTTGGCCATGCGTGGTGGGGATTAGCCACAGGACCTGGCCTGTGACCAGGCCTTGAGGCCAACTCCCTGTACCCACCCAGAGAGTTTTTCTAGACTTTGATGAAAGATATACTGAGAATTATATATTATAGGATGCATTGAAAAGAAACATGTATTTGTCAAGTAAAAAGAGTGTGATTACATTTCAGTATACATCTTAAATATTTGCATTTGAAAAGTAATAAAAAAGGAACGTGACTGCTGATACACCTGGACTGGAACCCGCAACGTTCAGGGTGAAAGCCAGAGACCTTAACCTCTAGGCCACAGGTAAGATATTGCAGTTTTGGTGGCAAAAAGACATAAATGTTTCATCACTAGGAATGTTTAACAGTCAAAACACTAGTAAATAAACAGACACTCTGAATGGGATACCAGGACTTGAACCTTCAACCTACGAAGTAACAGTCCAAGGGCCAGATGTATCAAGCTCCCGGTTTGCATTTCTTAAATAGCGAATTTTAAGAAATCGCTATTTACAAAATGCAAAATGGGATGTATTAGTGCCGGTGAAGGTTTATTTTCTCAGGTTTCTTGCCAAGAGTCCAATTCGCATTGGAGGGGGTGTCGAGGAGTAAGGAGAGCATCCTGGGTGGTGATTGACATGGTGCGAGGAGCAGATTGGGCGTCATGGATGGGCAGGCTAGTGCTTTGGGCTAGGGGTCCCCCAGAAGCAATCGATGCTGCTTTGTGAAGTGATGGGCCGGCAGGGGCCAATGCTTATTTTTGTTACAAGGAGCATGCTTCCATTCCCGACTGGCCCTTTTGTGAAGAGCCCAAAAGTTTGAATTTAAAAGCTCAAGAGCCACATCAAGGGTCCAGGACTTGAGGGGCATCACTTGGGGGTCAGTAACTCGCTGAAGATCTGTCCTGTCCAAGAGCTGAGGGGAGCCTTTTATGTCCCTGAGGCTCAGATCAGGAGGCCAGCAGACTAGCCCTTTGAGTTACTCTGGGGTCCGGGGTTTAAGATTAAGTTGCAGGTCCAGTTCTTCCTCTCCAGGCAAGAGGGCAGACGGTCAGCAAACCAAGGCAGCAGGTCATTCAGAGTAGCAAGTCCAACAGAGAGGCAGTCCTTTCAGCAGCACAGCAGTCTTTCTCCCTGGCAGAATATCCACAGGTACAGAAGTGTACTGAAGTGGTGGTGTCTGAGGTCCTTCATTTATACACTGGTGGCTTTGAAGTGCATTACATTTTCTGTGTTCCCTGCCCCGGCTCCAAGCTGGCTGAATTGACAATGCAGGGTCATTAGGCCCTTTGTGCAGAGGCAGGACACAGCCTATTCAAGTGCAAGTGGAGCTGTGCACAGCTCCTCTGTCCCATCCTGCCAGTGATGGCCATCAAATCGCATCTTATCTATCTATTGTGTATGGCTTTCTAGGAGGAATACACGAAGCCCAGCTGCCCTCTACACTTAGTCATGTGATCAGATACAGGTTCCAGGCACTAAGTGACTAAGGCAACAAAATGTGAACTTTCTACAAGAGGCATTTTCAAGAGGCATTTTCAGAATTGCAATTTATAATTCGACTTCACCACTAGTTAAGATTTTAAATTGTGATTCCAGTGACACCAAACTTGAAGGAGCTATCTCTTTCCATTTGTTAATTACACTTGTACATTGTAAAACGGTAACTCTAATATTCTTCTATGAGAGAGACAATCCTTGCAGTAGTGAAAATGAATTTGAGAGTTTTTCACTACCAGGACATGAACAATATTAAAGTACATGTCCTATCTTTTAAATATAAGGCATCCTGCCATCTGGGCTGTCCAAGGCCTACCCTAGGTGTGACTTACATGTATAAAAAAGCACAGTTTGGGCCTGGCAAAAGGTTTATTTTTCCAGGTCTACATGACAGTTTAAGACTGCAAACAGGTGCACTGCAATTGCAGGCCTGAAACATGTTTAAGGGGCTACTTAATTGAGTGGAACAATCAGTGATGATGTCCAACGAATAGCATTTAATTTACAGGCCCTGAGCACATGTAGGGTCACTTTATGAGGGACTTACAAGTAAATTAAATATGCCAATTGAGGATAAACCAATGTTACCATGTTTTAAGCAGAGAGCACAAGCACTGTAGCACTGGTTAGCAGTGATACAGTGCATAGGGGCATGCGCCACTTTCCTTGCGTCCCCTGGGTACCCCTAACAACACTATGGTTGCGCCATATTTACAATACAGTGCACGATGGCGGTCTTTACCACAACAGCATCAAAATATTTGGGGCTGCCGTGGTGCTTTGCTGCACTAGCGGCAAAAATGTTGGCGCAACTGCAGCAAAGCACAGGGAGGCCCATAGGCCAATACAGGAGTGTCACTTTAACGCCTGTCTTTGGCAGGCATTAAAAATGACAGAAAAATTGGTGCAGTGAAATCTTTTAAATTTCACTGTGCCATTTTTTCGGGCCTCCCTGCGGGGGGAACGCGCCCGTTGCACACAGTATGCCTGGTGCAGGCATAATGTAGTGCAAGGGGTTACAAAGTGGCGCAATGCATGCGCTGTGCCACCTTGTAAATATGGGGCAGGGGAATGGCCTCCATAACACCACCGTAGCATAAAAACAATTACGCTAGGGCAATGGCAGGGGCTTGTAAACATGCCCCAGGGAGTCCCACTGCTAACAAAAACGAATTCAGCAAAATATAGGAGGAGGAAGGAAAAACATTTGGGAATGACTCTGCAGAGAGGATGAGGTCCAAACAGTTACTGGTCAGTGGGGCTCATTGTCAGGGAGGTGGTGGGACTGATGTAATTGGCACTGTGGACCAAGGAATCTTGATAAATAAAAAGGCTTAGGCCTTTGAATTTTTATGGGGCATCTTTCAGAGAAGGATGAC
The DNA here is from genome assembly GCF_031143425.1 of Pleurodeles waltl. Classification (NCBI taxonomy): domain Eukaryota; kingdom Metazoa; phylum Chordata; class Amphibia; order Caudata; family Salamandridae; genus Pleurodeles; species Pleurodeles waltl. Next base: position 1,156,564,305 of record NC_090448.1, read on the forward strand.
ATACAGTGGGGGCTGCTTCACCGTCTTACTGGTGAGAACACAAGGAATGAGCCACTGCACCTGACAGCTGACACCTTCGTAGACATCCACAGCACACCGCAAGAGGACACGGTGCCAGCCGCTCACTGTTGGAGCGCAGAGGAGGCACCACTCAGCTCCTGGACTCTTCTGAAGGCCGTGGTTGGCTAAGACTGAAGCAGGCCATTTGGAGCCTTGAGAGAGCTAGGTGATTTACCACCTGGAGAGCAGAACTCTCACGGCCAAAGACAGACTTTGGTGCGCATTGCTAGTGGAGGCCACAATTGGCGGTCACCTCCCGAAATCCACCAGGAACGCAGTGCTAAGCGCGGAGGAGGATGGCGAGGGACAGAGGACCTGGGGGCGGGGGGTGGGGGGGATGGACGCTGCCCCATTCTGCACTAGGACACTAGATTTGAGACACAACTGTGTGTGTGTATTTAGGGGGTCATTCTGACTTTGGCGGGCGGCGGAGGCCGCCCGCCAAAGTACCGCCATCAGAATACCGCTGCGCGGTCAAAAGACCGCCGCGGTAATTCTGAGTTTCCCGCTGGGCTGGCGGGCGACCGCCAGAAGGCCGCCCGCCAGCCCAGCGGGAAACCCCCTTCCATGAGGATGGCGGCTCCGAATGGAGCCGGCGGAGTGGAAGGGGTGCGACGGGTGCAGTTGCACCCGTCGCGATTTTCAGTGTCTGCTTGGCAGACACTGAAAATCTTGGTGGGGCCCTGTTAGGGGGCCCCTGCAGTGCCCATGCCAGTGGCATGGGCACTGCAGGGGCCCCCAGGGGCCCCACGACACCCGTTACCGCCAGCCAGGCTCTGGCGGTCAAAACCGCCAGAGCCAGGCTGGCGGTAAGGGGGTCGGAATCCCCATGGTGGCGCTGCCTGCAGCGCCGCCATGGAGGATTCCCCAGGGCAGCGGGAAACCGGCGGGACACCGCCGGTTTTCCTTTTCTGAATGCCCATGGATGCACCGCCAGCCTGTTGGCGGTGCATCCGCGGTCGTTGGCCTGGCGGTAGTCTACCGCCAGGGTCAGAATGACCCCCTTAGTGTGTTATGTTTGCATATATATTACAAACTGTCTATGTATTGGGGCCACTGTAGGTAGTTTGAGTGATTAACTTGCATATACTTTGTGCCTACCACCCCTTGAAGAGCCTTGGACTGCTCGACCCACGTTACCACTGACTGAGTGCTGAAGTCACAGTATTTGGCTCAGTAAATCAGGGCCCATAGTATGACGGTCCCCAGGGCAGCAGGAATAAAAGGCCACAACCCCAACCTTTGGGAAAATAACCTCTGCTTGCCCTTTGACCCTCTGAAAGCGGCTTTGACAACAGTGACCTTCACAATATTCTGTCATTGATGTTCTGTCTACGATATTTTTTGTTGCATGGATATTTAGGACTTGATATTCTGGTAGTATCAGAAGCTGGTGAACATGATGGAAAGGTACAGGGCATGAGGTTATTTCTGCCCACAGAGGCTCCTTGTTGTAATGTGAGCCAGTCACGAAGACATTAGAAAACCTAAGTTCAAGGTAGGTGAGCAAATAGCATGATTTATGAATTTGAAATTCACAGCATGTACATTTGACTTGTAAAACAACTTAGTCACAGGTAATATTCCATCAGTATGTTCCCGGGGGCGAGGAGGGAGCTTGTGGGGAGGGGATCCCCTAGAAAGCAGGTGAGGACCTCCAAAGTTGTGAGTTTGTGGCATTTAAAACTGTTTCAGAGACATTCCTCCCTGAGTAACTATTGGTAAGAAAGGTATGGCGAGGAGGGACAGTGTGTCAGTTTTATAGAGTTGTGTATATTTTGGGGGGCATTCCAAAGTGCTTACATTGCGTCCCTTGGCACATGTGCAGACTTACACCACACATGTAAATGTTTATGTATGAGTACAGTTTCATCTTTCAGATAGTGAAATCAAAGCAGTCTAAATTTCCAAGAATTCGAAAACATTCGTAAATCTACTCCAAAGTTGTAAACCAGCCCGAGTAGATGTCCCATTTTTTTTTTTTTTAATTGGACAGACAGTAACAAAATGTGCGCATCCAAATAAATTATCCTGTCCTGTATGCAAGTCACGCACGAAGAGACGCCACTGAAGCCTTGAACGGAGCAGAGGGGAAGGGTGCAAGCGCTACACACGTCTAGGCGCTTTTTGTCGCCTGTGTGGGAAAACATTGAATAATTTACGCAGTTTTAAAGCTTGGACTCTCACAGAAACGGTACTTGGAAGGCTCCTTCCCTCTTCCCCGTCCTCGAGTGTTAACACCTCGTGTAATCCTGTCAGCGCCGGCGGGAAGTGAAGCGAGGCCGGCCTCATCTTTCTGCTTGGTCGGCCGGAGAGACACCGTTTACAAGCTGACTATAATTACTTGCAAAAACTCGGCTGCACCTTCCTGCCAAAATTATTTTTTTAATCTCGTTCTTTTATGGCACACTGGCCTTTACGGTTTGCTAATTTGATGGCTGACCCGGCTCTTTCAAATTGCATTTCTGGACGTCGTGCAGTCCGCGAGGGCGGGACGAGGAATTCCGAGGTGGACCAGCCACGGAGACAAAGGACACGGGCGATGGGTGTCGCGTGCTCTCGACTCAGTGAACACACCCCCCTGTGTGAAACATGGGCCTGGAGGGTTTGCTCAGGTCCTGGGCAACGTTATAATAATATATATATATATATATATATATATAATCCAAAGCAGATGAAGCAATATCCATCCAAACGACTGCACTGATCCCTCGGCCGTCTCATAGGGACAAAAGAAATCTTCGTAAGTGAAGTTTCACCAATTTTATTCCATTAGATTATTTCACAGTTTCCTGCACAGAATATCACAATGTATATATATATATATATTTTTTTTCACACACGGCTTGCAGGGCTTTACACATGAAGGGTCCTCTCCCCAGGTCGAAGAGCCATCAGTAATAATTAAAAAAAAGCAAACATTTGCGATGCAATAGGTCTCGCATTTGTTTTGAGTTAGAGCTATTGGCGTTGTTCTGTAATATTCTTGCCACATAAATTGGTCAATCCTGCCTCATAATTTGGCCTTTTCCTACCACATAATTCCAGTGGCCCTGCGTATCACTAAAACACTTCCATTTACCTTCTTCCTCTATCTGCAGCCAAAAATGAAAATGTTGCCATTTAGCATCCTAATTTAAATCTGCCATGAGAACTCCAATAGAATACCACTTTCACCAGCCCACCAGCAGAGTTGCCGGCTGGCTAACACGATTCCCAAAAAACAGACACAAGGCAGCCATGGAGGAGTAACAGCAGAAATAAAGTAGAAGGGTCAAAGATATCAAGAGTGCTCAAACAGCTATAGTGTAATAAGGATGTTAAATTGGCCTGAATTATGGTCATAATTGCAATAAGGAGAGATTAATAACACATATACAATTATCGAGTAAACCCAATAAAAACCTTTTTCAGAAATTAGCTTTTGGCATTAGACTGTAATTACAAATCAAGCACTGCGCGCTAAAGGGGTTAAAAGTGGCTGTACATATATTAAAAATGCCCAAGGTGGCTTTAGAATGATGGAGCCTCAGTATTCACATTGAACTACAACAGCTGCACTTTGGGAAGGAAAGCTTTAGGCACCTGCATGTGATTATTTACAAATTAAGGAAGAGCAAGCTAAATGGGCTAAAAGTGGCTGTACATATATTAAAAATGCCCTAAATGTTTTTAAATTAATGGTGCCTCAGTATTCACATTGAACTGCAACAGATGTGCGTTGCAAAGGAAAGCTTTAGGCACCGGCACATGATTAATAACAAATTAAGCAATGCACTAAAGGGGTTGAAAGTGGCTATACATATATTAAAAATGCCCGAAATGGCTTTACAATAATGGTGCCACAGTATTTACATTGAACTGCAACAGCCACGCATTGCAAGGGAAAACTTTAGGCACCGGCAATTGATTATTCACAAAGTAAGCACTGTGCTAAAGGGGTTTAAAGTGGCCGTACATATATTAAAAATGCCCAAGATGGCCTGAGAATAATGCTACCTTAGTATTCACATTAATGTGCAGCAGTCGCCTGTTGCAAACGAAAGCATTGGCACCGGCACATGATTATTTACAAAGGAAGCACTGCGAGCTAAAGTGGTTAAAAGTGGCTGTACATATATTAAAAATACCCTCAATGGCTTTAGAATAATGCTGCCTCAGTATTCACATTGAACTGAAGCAGCTGCGCATTGCAAAGGAAAGCTGTAGGCACCTGCATGTGATTATTTACAAATTAAGCACTGCCGCCACACATTATGGACACAGAGTAAGATTTAAATAAAAGCAAAAGTGTCACATTGGGAGAAAGTATATAGGTAATAATGTGGGGTACATAGTCATAAAAAGTAAAGTTAATTTATAGGAAAGGAGAATCAAGCACCATGACCACCATGGAGCGTGAAGGAGAAACAAAAACAAATGTGAAGTAACTGGTGGTCATGCAAAGTGCTCCAGTACTGTCGATTGAGTTCCTGCTGTGTAAAACTTGAAAGCGACATGGGAGCGCGAAGGAGAAACAAAATAAATTATGTGAAGTGACGGGTAGTCATGGAAAGCGCTCAAATACTGCTGATCGAGTTACCACTGTGTAAAACTTAAAAGCGCCAAGAAGCGTGAAGGGAGGGACAAAAGAAAAAAGCAGTTTGCTCACTGTAAGCATATTGCCAATTGTGCAATAATACATGTAACAGGGTCGGTCTGCAAGGCGTAACAAAGCAGTTTCAAGGTGGGACAAACTTAAAGCATGTAGCAAAGACATGAAGGGATTTTTCAAAGGCAAGCCCAGGAATGAATGAAAGTGAGGGGCGTGAGATGGGCGTGGTTAAAGCCCACAGAATAGATGACAACAGGTCGCAAGCGCTTGTGTGCTCAACCTAAAAACTGACTTTGAACTCTGTCCCTACTGGGCCCTACATTCATGCCCTTAACTTTATAAGCATGGTTATCCATGTCAGCACTGTCGTTCCAGTTTATATTTCACATGTTTTACTTAATCTTGCATTCCCTTAGAGTGTCTGCCTTTTCCAGGATGCTGTGTTTCTGCAGTTGTTTTTTGTGCCACATATTACTCTTGAATAGTGTCAGGGCTTTAAGTGGGATTAAAAAACTGGGGGGGTCTCTCTATAGAGTTGTGGTCAGTGTAAATATGGGTGTGGCTTAGAAACACGTAAGCTAAAGATCTGTTCTTAGCATAGTGTGCTGATCTACTGGTATTTTGCTGCTTCTTTCTGAGATTGCATCTAGATATTTAATACAACAAGTAACATAACACCTACAACAAGTCAGAACTATTGGCTTTGTCAGTGGTTGTTAGTTGCATAAGATAAATAAGCAATAATAATGGATTAATTGCATAAAATAGTGAAAATGCTTCAGTTCTGAAATGATGAGACTGTGAAAGAACTATAACGATTCTCTTTGAAGTTACATCAAAGGCAGCGCAAGGTGGTACAGCTGCTGAGTTAAGATTTATTTTTTCACCCTGAGCTTGAGGGCAATAATGGAGAGCTCGATAGGGGCCTGACTTAGCAGCTGCTTTTTAGGTCGAGCCTAGACAGCACTTGTGCTGTCACTTAGCGGCCTGTTGTATATGGTTTGTGGAGGTTAACTCTGCCCATTGCTTTTCATTTGTCTGTGTCAGTGTCCTTTAAAAGTTCTTGCTTGCTATTGGTCTTTGCCTCTCCTTGTCCCTCCTTTCTCTATTTAGTTACGAATCACACAGCAGTTGAGAGATTATCTGTTAGTTCAGGCACACTCTTCTTTGCTGGTATTTTCCTTCTCTTCAATCAGAGCGATGTGTGTGCATATCTTTGCCACACAGTAGTGTGAACAAGCAAAGAATGGTGTCTGAACATGATGCGCCACACCCGATCACAATCAGCCTCTGTCAGCATGTTGCTGGGCAACCAAATACACTGCCTGCATTCCCCAATGAAACATCTACGCCCTTGGTTGTGTGCGAGCGCCTGAGGAGCAGTGCGATCTGTCAGACAGCACTGTGACCAAGCAGGGATCAACATTGTACTACTTTGGCAGAGTTCAGGACTAATTTGGCATTTATTCACATGTTCTTTTCACAGGCATGACTGTTTATCATAAAGGCACTTTTTACGAGCGCTGCTATGTGCCCCACCCTCACATACACTTTGTGCATGCTATGTTGCTCCTCCTTTTGTGCTGCATGTCCCTTCTGCCACTTACCATGCCTGCCCTTGGCTCCGCCATTACAGCTCCCGTTCAGTGTGTGTGCATCAAAGCAAAGGCGCAAGTGGTTCAGCCCGTGACTCTCCTGCATGCTGCGCTGCTTCTCCCTACCTCTTCTTGTGCTGCACGTCCATTCTGCCAGTTAGCGTGCCCCTGTCCTCTCCTGGGGGTAAGAACAGGTAGCGAAGCTCATCAGTATGCACTCATCCATAGTTTTGCACACATCTCTTTAAATCTCCCTAATAATATCCGTACCTTAACCCCTAAGTTGCCATCTGATTAATGAAGTTCCTACAGCGTTTGTCCACTATTTTAATGTGACACCACTATTGCAACCCATCTGTTGTCATCAGGATTCTTAAAACATTTAACTCTCACATACTTCCTCTAATATGTCTTGCAGCCAGTTACTAAATTCATCTGTGTCTCGCTTATTTTACATTTAAATTTATTTGAAGATTGAGAGTCTCCTAAAGGCATAGCTCCATGGTGTTTATTGACACTGTATTTGAAAGCTGTGCACCTTTAAACCACAGGCACTTGCATGGCGTCTCAAAATGTAAACGGGAGTGCTGTATCAGCGTCTCCCAGGGCCCCTGGGCTCTTTCGGCAGTATTAAAGTGCTGAGCACAAAGGGTGCCCTGCAGATTTTTAAAGACTACGTGGTTGGGATTAGGTTAGTTTCAGCCTCCGAAATGCTCATGTAACTCAAGTTGCGAAGAATAAATGGGATCTCACTGCTCTGCTGACTTGCTTAATTTTTCAGTTTGCATGCAACTTTTTTCCCCTCAGCAAACCGTTTGTCTAGTTTAAGAACTGGAATTTGTTGTCTTTGACCAGATAAATATAAACTATACAGAAATAAAAAGAACACAATTTTTATTGAAAGCAACTTTGCTGTTTTTATTAGGTGACAGTAAACACTTGGAAAATGCTAGTTGGCTAGGTCAAAGAGTACTAAAAGAACTCCAATGCCGAGGCAACCCTCAAAAAAATCCAATCCACACCACAGAATTCCACAGCATGCCACAAAATTAAACAGCACACCACATAATTAAACTCCACTACATACCACTCCACAACACAAAAAATATACATAATTACACTCCATAACACACAATCACACTTCACATAATACCAGTAAAGTCAATACCACTTAATTACTATCCACATATTTCCACTGCACACCATGCCACAAAATTCCACTACACAAATGCACTCCACAACACACAATTCCACAACTGACAGTTCCAATCCAACCTACATAATTCCACCACTCACCATATATATACACTTCATAAGGGAAACGCCCTGAACGACGACTTGTAACAACAAAGTCGTGCACAACAAAAGCGGAACTACGCTTTCGTTAACCACGACTCGTTGTTTTGTGCCTTAACCACGCATGTGCTGAACCACGCACATGCGTGGTTAAGGTACAGAACAAGGGAACCAGCTAAGGAGGACGACGCGATCAGTCAGGTAAGTGGGGCTGTTTTAGGGCCTGGGGGGTTGGGGTATTTTTAGTTTTAGGGGTGGGGTTGAGGTTTTAGTTTTAGGGGAGGGGATGTCAGGGCAGTTTAGGTGTAGGGGCGGGGGAGGGAGGGAAGGGGTATTTTTAGTTTTAGGGGAGGGGGTTGGGGTTTTAGTTTTAGGGGCAGGGGTGGGGAGTCAGGGTATTTTTAGTTTTAGGGGAGGGGGTGGGGGGTCAGGGGGTTTTAGTTTTAGGGGCGGGGGTGGGGGGTCAGGGTATTTTTAGTTTTAGGGGCGGGGTGGAGGGGTTGCGGTATTTTTAGTTTTAGGGGAGGGGTTGGGTTTTAGCTTTAGGGGAGGGGGCGTTGGGGCGGTTTAGGTTTAGGGGCGGGGGAGGGAGGGGAAGGGTATTTTTAGTTTTAGGGGCGAGGGTTGCAGTAATTTTAGGGGTGGGGTTGGGGTGGTTTTAGGTTTTAGGGGTGGGGGTTTGAGGTAGTTTAGGTTTTAGGGATGGGGTGGGGGTTGGGGTTGTTTTAGGGGTGGGGGTTGGGGTGGTTTTTAGGTTTTAGGGGCGGGGTGGGGGATTCAGGGTAGTTTGGAGGGGTGGTTTTAGGTTTACGGGGTGGGGGTTGGGGTACTTTAGGTTTCAGGGAAGGGGTGGGGGTTAGGGTTGTTTTAGGGGCAGGGTGGGGGTTGCGGTAATTTTAGGGACGAAGTGGGGGGTTGGGGTAGTTTTAGGGTAAAGGGTGGGGGGTTGGCGTGGTTTTAGGGGAGGGGGTTGGGGGGTTGCGGTAATTTTTAGGGGTGGGGGGCCAGGGGTGACACATGCTGGAACCATGCATGCCTATCACTAATGCCTTTACCAGGACTGCCTTTACAACGAAAAATCGTTGTTAAGGCATTCGTGGTAAAGGCATTAGTGGTAACAACGCGGTCGTTGCTCAGGCATGCGTTGTTCCAGCATGCATTGTTCCGACATACATTCCTCCATAACACATGGGTAAAAGACATTGGTGGTCATTACAACCCTGGCGGTTGGTGTTAAAGCGGCGGTAAATATATATATTTACACTATAAACAAATATATAAACCAAGAATACAAGTCCAAGGTATTCCACCATCATAGTCCGTGGACCACAGGGCCCAAAATGCATGGGCAAGGCCCAAACTCAATACCCGAACAAGACGGAGAGAACACTGCTGGGGCATCAGATAGAAATAAAACAGGCACCTCAGGGGGAAGGAAACCTCAGCCGGATGAGTGCACGACGCCAGATCCACGAGGTGGCTCCATGCCCACTGCTGTATCCTGGGGAGTGTAAAGCCACAGTCTCTCAAGTCTCTCCAGTGGGTGGTTTGCCCACTGCTTCATCCTGGGGAGTGCAAAGCCACAGTCTCTTAAGTCTCTCCAGTGGGTGGTTTGCCCACTGCTCTATCTTGGGGAGTGCAAAGCCACAGTCTCTCAAGTGGATAACAGTCTCCACTGGTTCTGGAGGGGGCTTTGTGCCCAGAGTGCTTCATCCTGCCAAGGACTGAGGTAGAGGATGTGATACTCCACTGGTTCTTGAGGGGGCTTGGTGTGCCCAGAGTGCTTCATCCCGCCAAGGACTGAGGTAGTGGATGCCTTTCTCCACTGGTTCTGGAGGGGGCTTTGTGCCCACAGTGCTTCATCCTGCCAAGGACTGAGGTAGTGGATGCCTTTCTCCACTGGTTCTGGAGGGGGCTTTGTGACCAGAGTGCTTCATCCTGCCAAGGACTGAGGTAGTGGATGTAATACTCTTCATCCTGCTCGCGACGGCCTCAGTAGCGTCGGAATCTTTCGCGCTCACTTGCCTGCTGTGCTTGTTGCGGCGGTGTCCTGTTCAGCGGTGCTGGTGGCGGCGGTGTCCTGTTCAGTGGTGCTGGTGGCAGCGGCGTCCTGTTCAGTGGTGCTTGTGGCGGCGGTGTCCTTGGCAGCAATGCTTGTGGCGGCGGTGTCCTTGGCAGCAGTGCTTGTGGCGGCGGTGTCCTGTTCAGCGGTGCTGGTGGCGGCGGTGTTCTGTTCAGCGGTGCTGGTGGCAGCGGTTTCCTTTTGAGCGGTGTTTGTGGCGGCGGTGTCCTTGGCAGCGGTGCTTGTGGCGGTGGTGTCCTGTTCAGCGGTGCTGGTGGCGGCGGTGTCCTGTTCAGCAGTGCTTGTGGCGGCGGTGTCCTTGGCAGCAGTGCTTGTGGCGGCGGTGTCCTTGGCAGCGGTGCTTGTGGCGGCGGTGTCCTTGGCAGCGGTGCTTGCTGCGGTCTTGTCTGCCGTGCAGGTTTTCCCAGACTTGCCTGTTTTACTGTGCCTCTTCCCCACCTTGGATGGTGGCGCAGCTGGCTCCACACTCCCAACTGTACCCCTGGGAGCGGCTTTTGTGGAAGATTTTTTTCCTCTCTCCCGCCGGGCACTGGCCAACTTTTTGTGCTTTTGAGGTGGGGGACTGTCCATGGTCTGGCTCCTTGGCACACTGGCTGCCCTGCTGCCTGGCGCACTCAGAAGCCGGCTACTACTGGCACCACTGTTCCCGCAGATGTTGTTGCTGAGGTGCTGGGTTGGGACCTGGAGAGGCGGGCCCTAGGAGACTGAAGGGGGTGGGGGAGGTGAGGGGAAGATGCCAAGGTTGGACAGGAAAAGTTTTTTGGACACACTGGGATGGGTAGATGGGGTGGTTTGGGAGTGGAGGAAGAGGTAGTGGTTGTAGGAGGTGTACGTTTGGTGGAATTGGGTGAAGGTGCATGGGCTGGAGGCTGTCGTGGGGTGGATGGCTGTTAGGTGGGTGTGTGGCTGCGTTTGTGTAACTTGGGAGGTGGGCTCACAGACACACTGGGAGAGTTGCACACATGGAAGTCACAGGAGCCTGACTAGGTGTAGTTGGCTCTGGACACAGGTGGGGTGGGGTGCCACAGGGCCTGCCTTAAGAAGGGACCTTGCCTACTAAACTTGCCCTGGCCTAGGGGAACCCACAGCCCACACCTACAATGCACGCTGAATCAGCTGAATGAGAGTGTACTCACCCCCTTGTGGCTGCTGTGATGCCCTCAAGTGCCCATCCAACTCCGGGTATGCCACTGCCAGGATCCGGAACATCAGGGCGGGTCATGGTGCGACGGGCACCCCTCCCAGCTGGGCCTCCGCCGTCTTCTTGCTCCAGCGGCGAATGTCTTCCCATCTTTTCTGGCAGTGGGTGCTCCGTCTATGGTAGACCCCCAGGGTCCGGACTTCCTTGGCGATGGCACACCAAATATCCTTCTTCTGGTGGGAGCTGACCTACAGGAATAGTACAGGGGAAAAGGAGAAGATATAACCATCCGCACCGTCACAGTCATTGGCCCGCATCCCTACCCTTGCCATGACGCACATACACTCACCGTTGTTTCATGCACACATCATTCTCCCCCCCTATCTTTCATCCACACCACTCCAAACAGCCATTGCCCATTCAGCAGGCTCACAGTGTACTCACCTGTTTGTCTGGAGGACCGTAGAGTAGCGTGTACTGGGGGAGGACCCCATCCACCAGTTTCTCCAACTCCTCCGTGCTGAAGGCAGGGGCCCTTCCCCAGACACACGAGCCATTGTCTCTTCCAGACTGAGGTCACAGCAGCACTTGCAGTGTAGGTCCTCTCCTGTCGAAGATCAGGTATCAAGTGATTGAACAGAGAGAAAATGGCAGTGACGTCCGTGGCGGTGCATACCGTCACCGCCGGCGTACATCGTCATTGGCTCCTCGGACCCATAGGGTCCAATGTTAACCAATGCAGGATTGCGCCGCGGTCTTCGACCGCCTACCGGGACGGTGTACAATGCCAGCGCAGTTACCTCATATCCCCTTGTCCAACATTACAGGTAAGGCAGACACCATTTCAGGGGGCCACGTGGCATTTTTTTGACTGCATCACACATATCTAGGCCTTGCTTAAACACTAATACAGCCATATGTCGATTTTAAAACATTTTCCGATGAAGTTGTGTTTACGTACCTCAGTGTTGGTTGACTCTCTGCTCGCTGTTCTCCTCCCTAGAGTACGTCCGCTATGGCATGTGAGGAGATGGCGGCATCCTCCGGTGTACAGACCGCTGGTGGACCTGTCGACAATGGAGGAGCAACATGTAATTACCACCTACAGACTTGATCGTACCACAATCCAGGAACTGTGTGCCCAGTTGGAGCCAGACCTGATGTCAGCTATCCGCCTTCCCACAGGAATCCCCCCTCTAGGGCAGGTGCTGTCAGTACTCCATTTCCTAGCAAGTGGGTCTTTTCAAACAACAGTGGCCATAGCATCAGGGATGTCCCAGCCTATGTTTTCCAACATGTTGTCCAGAGTGTTGTCTGCCCTGCTGAAACAAATGCGCAGCTACATAGTTTTCCCTCAGGTGGAGTATTTGCCCACAGTGAAAGGTGGCTTCTATGCCCTGGGACATATCCCCAACATCATAGGTGCCATTGATGGGACACATGTGGCCTTGGTCCCCCCCGCAGGAGTGAACAGGTGTACAAAAACCGGAAGAGTTACCATTCTATGAATGTGCAGATGGTGTGTTTGGCAGACCAGTACATCTCCCATGTCAATGCCAAATTTCCTGGCTCTGTGCATGACGCTTATATTCTGAGGAATAGCAGCATCCCTTATGTGATGGGGCAACTCCAGAGGCACCGTGTGTGGCTATTAGGTGAGGACATGGACCCAATACAGTTTGACTAGGTGTCTGGGTCTGGGGATGTCCCTAAGAGTTAGTGTGTGTCTAACAATTGTCCCTCGCCATTTGCAGGTGACTCTGGTTACCCCAACCTGTCATGGCTACTGACCCCAGTGAGGAATCCCAGGACAAAGGCAGAGGAACACTACAATGAGGCACATGGGTGAACTAGGAGGATTATAGAGAGGACCTTCAGCCTCCTGAAGGCCAGGTTCAGGTGCCTCCATATGACAGGTGGTTCCCTATTCTACTCACCAAAGAAGGTGTGCCAGATCATCGTGGCCTGCTGTATGCTTCACAACTTGGCTTTGTGACGACAGGTGCCTTTTCTGCAGGAGGATGGTCCAGATGGAGGTCTTGTGGCAGCTGTGGAGTCTGTGGACAGTGAAGACGAGGAGGCAGAAGAAGAGGACATAGACAACAGGAGCACGGTGATCCAGCAATACTTCCAGTGAGACACAGGTAAGAAGACAACACTGCCTGCTACATCTGATTTAATTCGTCTACCTCTCATCTGTCTGTCATTTTCACCCAGTGTATGGACACTGAGTTGTCACTTTCCCTTTCGATTTCACAGACGTGGGTCCCACTGTGTGACCTCTGATTTGTTTTCGCATGGACTAGAGCTGTGTGACATAGGTATGTTGACATTACATTGGATATAGCATTTTTCCACTGTTATTGCTAATACACATTTGTGAAAGTACAGACTGACTCCAGATTGTTTTGTGATTCAAGGGTGTTTATTTAAGTGCAAAATAGTGGAGGGGGTTGTAAAATGGTCAGGGGTGATGGTGGAGGAATGTCCATGGCAGAGTCCAGTTATTAGTCTCACAGGTGCATTGTCCGAAGGGGCATAGGAAGTGGAGCTGGGGCAGTTTATGGATGGACAGGGTGACAAAGTGGGATAGAAGGATGACAATCAGGGTGGTCTCATTTCTTGGCGGGGGTCTTGGCATTTTTCTCTGTCTTTGTCCTGGATCTCAGGGACTGCTTGCGGGGTGGTTCTCCATTTGCAGGGGGTGGGGTGCTGGTGTTGTGGTCCTGTGGCGGTGCCTCCTGTCCACTAGCGCCGGCGGAGGTGGTGGGCAGTTCATCGTCCAGGCTAGTGTCAGGGGCCCCTTGTTGTGCCACAGTTTCCCTCCTGGTGTTAACGAGTTCCTTCAGCACCCCTACAATGGTGTCCAGGGTGGAATTGATGGACTTGAGTTCCTCCCTGAACCCCAAATACTGTTCCTCCTGCAGCCGCTGGGTCTCCTGAAACTTGGCCAGTACTGTTGCCATCGTCTCCTGGGAATGGTGGTATGCTCCCATGATGTTGGAGAGTGCCTCGTGGAGAGTGGGTTCACTGGGCCTGTCCTCCCCCTCTCGCACAGCAGCCCTCCCAGTTCCCCTGTGTTACTGGGCCTCTGTCCACTGAACTGTGTGCCCACTACCACTGCCCCCAGGTCCCTGGTGTTGTTGGGTTAGCCTGGGTTCCCGGTAGTGGTGGACCCACTGCTGCTTGACGTGTCCTGGGGACAAAGGTATGGGCCCGCTGGGTGGGTGCTGTGCTGATGTTTCCAGAGGGGGGAAGCTCTATAGTGGCCTGTGCCAGTGTGAGGTGAACCGACTGTCCCGAGGTCCCAGATGGGCCGGGCTGGTCATCTAGATCCAGTTGGACAGAGCTGCTGTCATTACTGTGGGCCTCTTCTGTGGAGGAGTGGACATGTCTGGACCCTCCTGTCCGGTGACATTGGGTAGGGGTCTTGCAGGGGTGTAAAATCATGATTATTGCATCTGTGTGTGCCATGGTGTGCAATGGGTGGGTGACCCTGTACCCCAGTGCTTGCATTCTTGTGTGGGACCTTGTGTGATAATGGTTTAGGGGGGTGTATGGGTATGTGCAGTGGACCTGCTTTGGTGATGGGTGTCCATGCTTTGGTGTTACATGCAGGGCTTGGGTTTGGGATGTGTGGTTTGTGATATTGGGACATATGTGAGGAGTTGGCGAGGGTGGGGGTATGTGATAGCATGCAGGTGGGTGGAGGATGAAGTAGTGAAAGATTTGTCTTACCAGAGTCCATAACTCCAGCTACTCCTGCGAGGCCCTCAGGATGCAGTATGGCCAAGACCTGCTCCTCCCATGTTGTGAGTTCTGGGGGAGGAGGTGGGGGTCTGCTGCCAGACCTCTGAACCACAATCTGGTGTCTTGAGACCACGGAATGCACCTTCCCCCGTAGGTCGTTCCACCTCTTCATGATGTCATCCCTAGTTCTTGGGTGCTGTCCCACTGCGTTGACCCTGTCCATGATTCTTCGCCATAGCTCCATCTTCCTAACTATGGTGGTGTGCTGCACCTGTGATCCAAATAGCTGTGGCTCTACCCGGATGATTTCTTCCACCATGACCCTGAGCTCCTCATCAGAAAACCTGGTGTGTCTTTGCTGTGCCATGGGGTGATGTGGGTGATGTGTGGGGTGGTGTGTGTTGTGATGTGTGGGGTGATATTTAGAGGTGTGTTGTGTGAGGTGCTTGGATGTTGTGTGAGTGATGGTGTTGAGTGCCTGTGGATGCTATTGTTCTTTCTGGTGGTGCCTCTCTCTGGCCTTCTGTCGCAATTGTTGTCATAAGGGTTTGTGGGTGATTTGGGTGTGTGTTTTATATTGTATTGGATGTGTGGGAGTGGTGTGTGTATGTGTATGAGGTGTGTGTATTTCGATTTGTCCAATGTGGTTGTGTTTTGTAAATGTGTGTGTATTTTTTGCGCGGCGGTGTGTGGAATACCGCGGTTGCAAGACCGCTGCGTGGATTCGTGGGTCGTGATAGTGTGATATTGTGGGCGTCTTCCTGTTGGCGTGACGGTGTCGGTTTTGTTATCGCCAGTTTATCACTGACCTTTGGTGTGGCAGACTTGTGTGGGTGTCTGGATTTTGGCGGATTCTGAGCTGTGGGTCATAATGGCAGTGGCGGTATTCCGCGGCCGCGGTGTGTTGGCAGTCTTCTGCACGGCGGTAAGCGGCTTTTACCGCCAATGTTGTAATGACCCTCATTGTCACTTACAATGCCAATAAATGTAACTCAAGCAAATGTGAGACCTACTGCATTTCCAATGCTAGTTAGAACTACCGGTGCTGAGCACCGACAGGACCCAGCACATGTAAAGCGTTGCATAGTGTGTGAGGCGAATCTAGGTGTGCATGATATTTTCAGGTTGTGGGTCGGAGTTTATGATGGCACAGGATTGAGAGCTCTGGAGTTTGTGCTGAAAGCAATGTCAATTTCCCACAGTACCTGCCAGTGGATCATCAAGGTTTTCAGAAAATATGCTCAATCCTTGGCCTCTTTGAAGACAGACGAACAAACACATGCAGCAGTTGTAACTGTGATTTTGTGCAAACGTGTGTGAAGGACGTACACAGCTGTCGAAATATTGACAGAACGAAAGTAACAGAAAAGCATGCATACAAGTGAGCGTGTGTGTTTTGTGTGGGGGATGGGGAAGTGTGGGAGATGCAAGGAAGTACATGCAGGAGAGACTGAAAAGAAGATGCAGAAGAACAAAGAGATGAGATGTGAGATACATGAACGGAGTATTTCAGATAGCGGTGGAGAGACAAAGGGTGTGTCTAACAGAGAGACTGGAGATGAAAGTAATGGGAAGGAGAGTGACTTGGACACTCCGAAGACCACTACCCCTTCCACCGCCCTAAGTAATGTAGAATTCAGTCTCTTATTTTTAGAAGTGAAACATTTTCAATTCCAATTAATCACACCAAAACTGTTGTTACTCATGTATTTGATATGGCTAGCAAGCATTGACAAAGCAAATAGGTTTAGCTGGTTGTAGGTGCAAGTCTATCAGTGTGTCATATGCCTTCGATGCAACAACAGATATCTTACAGAGACGCACCAAAATATAGGTTGGGTGGCATGTCATGGGAAGCAAAGGATTTTAGTTTACATGTTTTAAGCCACATCCTTAATTATATAGGCCACACCCTTTTTGAGGCCCCCACTTTTTCAGCCTAAGTAATTCTCATATATATATATGTGAAAGGAAAAGGATGAATACTAAACTTGTAACATTCTGCTTAATTGACATCTTTTAAAACAGGGCACAAGTCCTAAAAAGTTTAGTGGGTGGACTAAATAAGTTAGACAGCATGCAAGTGACATCACAGTGTGCAACATCACGTGTGTCATCACAGGGGTGATACCCCAAAACTGGTCCCAGGATGCTTGTTTCTGGTCCAGGGAGGACCTGGCCTGGCAGTTCGGGCTGGACTGTTCCCATGGGGAACAGGGTCAAGACTGATTTGCACATGGCTGGGTCCAAACTGGAATGGCATGGTGAGCAAAAGAACTGATGGATTAAACCCAGATCTGTGACTGGGGGTGAATGTTTGATTTGGTCTACATTCCGTCCATCAACTGTTCCTTTTGCATTTATCACAGGAAATGACATCACAGGAAGTGGCATCATGACACATGGCCTCACAGAAAGTGACATCACAAGAAATGACATCAGATCTTAAGACATCACACTTACGTGTAGCAGGTCAGTCATGAGAACATTTGAGAGCATTACAAGATTTAACAAATGAAAGCTTACCAGTACTTTCCTGTGTAGGGAATTAACAGCCCAAATATGGATGCAATTTGGTGTCTGGCTAACTGCAGTAGACAAGCCACTAAGGGCCTGTTTTATAGTCCAACAGACGGGTTAGCCTGTTAAAAACTTGATGGATATCCCGGTCACCGTATTATAAGTGCATTGTATCCAACGGTACTTGTGGACAAGGTAACCCATTCACCAAACTCGAAATCAAGCCCAAACAGTGCTTAATTTGAGCCTGTGATTTCCGGTGCTGGGAACCAATACTTAATAATCAACAACAGCACTTATGACAGCCTGCGTCATGGTGGCACTGTTTGTCTACTTCGAGATGAACACAATAGTTGCCTATTAATTCAATATACGTTATAAGTGATTAATACTTGCTGCCCAAGCCATTCTTCTAGCTTTGGGTGCCTGGGTTAGACTGAATTGTCATACTCGCAGGACTGTGATGGTTAGAAGTTGTTAGTAGTTCTGTTAGTACACTCAATGTCAGTGCAGGCAGGGGCAATGAGTTGTGCAAGCTGCCAGGGCCTCTCACGCAGGGGCCCTGGGGCTTATTCTTTTTTACAAATTTGGCACCAGACCCTAAGTTCTACAAACTAGGCATATTAAACTTGGCACCAATACTAAAGCACAATTCCTGCATTGCATTACAATGGTAGAAACTACAATGTTGAATATCAAATCTGTATAATATATTAACCTATCCATCATAGCACCGTTATATGCATTGACAATTTTAGCATTGTTTGACCATTATCAAAAATATGCAAGATGGACACTGCGTTTGGTATTCTGCACATGGCAAACAATATTTCCTAGGAAAGATACAATTATAACTGGATATCATGCACCTTTATTAACTCAGACATTATGGAGCATGCTATTTTGCAACAGTATGTTTAGCCATGAGAAATGAGTAATTAGTGAGGCATTTAATATTATCGAGTCCGCAACATTTGGGTGACAAAATAACTTTAAAATATCCCATGTGTCTGGTTTCTTTGGTTGTGATGGGCAGTAGGATCTGCCTTCCTAGACTATCATCCACATGGTGGTTAGCAATCAGCCCTCTGCTGACATATGGCAATGGATTCCAAAGAGGCGGAGGCCTATTAGCTCTATGGACATTAGTGAAGAAAGACGAGCAATACCAGACAGTGTCATGTGGGTGACATTACCAAGTTCATGGCATGGAAAGGCTGGTGGAATGGGGGACTCGGGGGACCCCTGCACTGCCCATGCACTTGGCACAGTTCTGTTGCGCATTCCACTGCCCGAATTATGGCCAGTGGAATGCGCAATGGGTGCTGCTGTACCCGACACACCACTACATTGCAGCCAGCTCCATTAGGAGCCGACTGCAATGTTAAGGCCCTGTTCCCCACCAAGCCAGTGGGCAGAAACACTGTTGCCGCCTGCCGGCACAGCAGGGAACTCAAAATAGGGCCGGCAGGGTTCAGGCCGCACAAGTGGCCTGATGGCGATAAGAGTTTGGCGGGCGGCTTCAGACCCCGCCAAACTCATAATGAGGCCCATAGTCTCCAAACCTTCTGATATAGGTTTATAATACACAGGATTATGCAATTCTGTATAAAAAAGGTCTCTAATTTCTTTACAGTTGGTGACTTCTGATGCTCGCAGTTACCGAATATAAAGAAATTACATTAGAGCTTATTACATTTGAGTTCTGGAGTCACAATGCCTGCTGCCAGAGCCAGAAGCCCAGGAGAAAGGCAAGTTAAGTCATAGGGCAAAATTAAAGTAGCTGTTTAAAGAATGAAAACTAAACATTGCTTTTCTCTCTCCTGCCCTATGTTGTAGTTGTAGAGTGATAAGCAAAAAGGAGATATTTATGGCAACAGGCTTATTTTTTGCACTCCTTAGGTAATTATAGAAAAGTTAGTATCTTTCTGCATTTTTTACACATTCTGAGCTACTGTTCCTTTTTTAAATAACTTGTAGTAAACTAATTCTAATATCTTTTTGCAAGAAATATATAACAGCATTTTTTGATGTGTAGAAATTTTCACTAGGGATTCTATTTTAAATGTTCATGTTTGCAAGAATACTCTATCTTTCATAATAAAGAGCTACGAACAAAGGTCCATATTTATGTGCTTTGTGGCGCAGGGCAGGACATCAAGTCACCTCCTTGCGCTGCCCTGTGTCACAGGGAAAGGACAGAATGCTCCGTATTAATCCAATATGGCACATTTCTGTCCTTTCCACCAGCACAGGTGCCCTTTTGGCAGCCTAGCACCAATGCAGGCACCCTTGCACTATGGTGCAAAAGTGCCTGAGTTGTACACAGGGTGGTTTCGTGCAGGAAGGAACACCTTCCTGCACAAAAACAATGCTTTTTACTCTTTCCATGTGTGCTGCTGAATGCAGCACACATGGAAAGATGAAAAAAGGGGGGAAATAAAGATATTTATCCTTGCTACGCTTCTCCTGGGGACGTGTATCTTTTTGGCACATTCTCAGGTTTATAAGTTCTTGTAAATCTGGGAATGCATCAAAATCCATGGATGTTGCACAGGAACACCCATGCAACACCCAAAGACATACCTCCCTGGTGCAGAGCAATCTAACACAGCAATTAGCGCTGTGTTACATTACTGGAGATTTATGAAGCCATGCAGGGCCATGTAATGTGGCCTTGCATGGCTTTATAAATCTCACTTCAGGTTTGTGTTGTTCTTGCACCACATTGCGTGATGCAAGAGTGACGCAAGCCAGGTCCTAAATCTGTCCTGAGTATTTAAATGGTTGTGGAAAAGATAATGAGGTGAACATGTATTATAAGGATTAGAGTACTCCTTCAGTAAATGGAGAGCCAGCTCTTGCAGAGCATACATAAATTGCTCTGTGGATGCTCTCCTTCAGCTTTAAACCCACACCTTACAATACCTTAAGAAAAAGTAGTTAAAGCACAGAGGAAGAATAGTTCTGCATCCAAGAATCAAGTGGTCGACAATAGTAAAGAAACTATAAATTGGGGGGCTTTTTAAATCCCTAAAAGGTTTAAATATACAAAGTAAAATATTGAACGGAGTAGTGAACTAATCATTTGGTTGATTGTGTTAAAAGACTATCACTGCAGGGACCTATATATAGCATACAGATATGTTTGATTCATAGCAACGGCACCTCAAACTTTCATCATTGGGAAAATCTGATGTAATTTGAACCACAGAGTTGAATTAGGAACATCTAAAGCTAAGATAATACATTGACTAGAGTGAGACCCTCGGTACTGCAGAAATTGGATGAAATTTGTCAGATAGATCAGCGGCCAAGGCAGAGGACAAAGTTAGCGCCGGTCTTGACATGTTTGGAAGTCATCCAGCATGCTTGCAGAGAATGTGAAGTGAAACATGAAGCCAAGGAACAAGAAATATATATAAATATATATATATATATATATATATATATATATATATATATATATATATATATACTCCTGATTTAGGCAGAAGAGTACTCATGCTTTTGTAAGATACTAAGATACACAAACAAGTAAAACAATTGTGGATTTTTGATTTTTGGCGGAGTAAAATTTCCTTTACTCAAGGATTGAACAAACTCACTCAACCTCCAGTCCACCCCACAAGAATTACTATTCCATGCACAGCACATTTCCATGTAAACGTGATTGCTTTAGCTTCCTATGCTCTCTATGTGAAGTATGCTTTCCCAGCCACACCCACCACTTAAAGTGTGGTGTGTACCCGCACTCATTTTAGGACATTTTTCACAAAAGAGAAGACACTAGGGGAAGATAGATAGAACAACATTATGACTACAGAAAAGTGGATGAAAAAAGAACTTGAAAGAATGAGAAAATTAAAACAAGTGTTGGGTAGTGTGAGAAAGGGTAATGACAACCCTGGCATTCAGCAAAGGGACCCTAAGAAAACATCTGATGCTCTGCATTTCTGGTTTCACAAATTACACACTGCCCCCCAAAAGGTTGTCCCCTCCAAATTTAGCAGTAGACACCTGCCATATTTTTATTGTTTGCATGACCACATTTGAACTAGCCTTACATTCACCAGTGCAACCGAAGGACAGCTCACCCTGGAATCAATGCAAAAATATTATTCACACAAAGAATGGACCATTAATTCATTAGTAATAGGTCTCTACATCAAAGTAAGTGTAAGCTACTCAGTGTTCAAGGTTCTGAAGAACATGGTGATGTAGTTAATTCAATAAAAGGACACATGCTTTTCTAGTGCCAACTAGCACTTTCAAGAGATTATTCACCTCCACAAGGAACTATCTCTAGTCTGCATAGGAAAACAAGATACCCTGAACTGAAGCCAGGAATCAGAAGGGAAATTATACTATGCCTGCTAATAAGAACTTTGCAGTTCCTTAGACATGTTACACTGCTAACATGGTACACTGGAGAAGGCCTACATACTTATAAAACTCTGACATATGGGATCTGCTATTCACCCAAACTCACCTGAATTTCCCAGCCCATTGTAAGTACACATGATCTTTCATCTCATACAGAACATAGCTGTACTACATCAGACGTAAGGACTTTGTAACAGGAAAGCTACCCTGTGTTATTGTGTTATGATACAGTACATCGAAAACTCTGCAGCGTTGAAAGAGCAAATAACAAAACCAGCCAAACCCAGTCAGGGTAATAACTTGACAAACTTTAACACAGCCATATTCAGCGCTCTTAAATTCTCAGAGCTATAAAAACACAACTCGTCTTCAGCTCTTCAACATTTAGTGATTGAAACTGGTAAATAAAGCACATTGTTACAAATGTTTGGAAATCATTGTTTGTTGTGGTGTGACAGATTTATATAATTCTGCTCAAAACTGAATCATTTGGGTAGTGGCAGAGCAATCAGGAGTATGTGAGACAGCCCTTAATTGAAGTGAGAAATCCATAGATGCCGCATGGACGACAGAAGCAACACGCATGCGATTTCTACAAGTTGGCAAATAAGTGTGCATCAATCTGTTGTACTGACCAATTGTTTCTCTTTGACAAGTGTAACATATGTACATTGGCCTATGCACTCTCACAAACATATGGTGGAAGCTTAACTGGGGGCTGAGCTATGAGTGGTAGGCACTTAACTCTTCCAAGTGATATAATGTTCCGTGTCTAATAGGAATCTAGGCCAATAACTGACTTGCATGTGGCTTCTGCCTGCTGCCCAGGCTCAAGCACATGCGCCAAAAATTAAAGACAAAGCAATAACCTTTGATGTAAAACTGGAGAAAGAAATGCCCTTCAAGTGACTGAACTGAACAATGTGAAAGTGAAAACCCGGGGATCATTCCCAGCTTCCACACTTGGCCAAATTGTGTAATCCTGGGCAAATCTCTCTCTTGGGTTTAAAGTAGTGGATTATAAAGCTGCTCCATGTATAATAAGAATCTAGGATACAGATAAAGTTCACATGGCAAATGACTCACATGTGGCTTCTACCTGCCACTCACCCTCTGACATCATACACCATGAATTAAAGACAGGGCAGTAACTTTTAACGTAAACAGGAAAAATAAAGCAATGCTCAACTAGTGGCAGAATTGCAGAATGAGAAAGCAGAAAACTTGGGATCAATTTTGCATTCCTCACTTGACCAAAATGTGTGAATCTAGGAAAATATTTCTCCTGAGTTACATTTAATAGACTATAATGTTGCTGTATATACAATAAGAATCTAGACCATATATAGGGTGATCATGACAACTGACTTGCCTCTTAGTTCGTTAATAGCATTGTTGTTAGGGCATGAATGTTTCAAAGTTCTCACCAACTTTAAGCTATCACTTTTATTAAATGACTGTCAATGCAGCAATATAATCTGAAATACAATGCTGAGACATTTCTGCATTTTAAAGAAATACACTTTTTTGAACTGTGAAGTGACTTTGTATTCATTGCATGAATTATTTGCCAGTTTCACAGCTCAGTTAATGCACGGCCCTCCCTGTTCCTTTGTTAGCTCATCCACTTCCAAAGAAGACAGCAGTTGAAAGCAAGACTGTGGCCTGGGTGGTTGTAATGGTACCACTAGCCAAGCTTGTGCAGTGGGAAACATTTGCTTGGAATTGAACAGCATGCCAAGCAGGTGCCGCACCACAGGGGCAGCATTGTGTCCAATGATAAGACTCAGTAATTCTTTGCAAGTGGGATGGGGTGAATTCTGGCTGGGATAGTAGCGCTTACTAAGAGCTGGAATGAGTGCTTGAATATAGCCAACATTTTCCCACCACCAACCCCTGTCTGGCTTCTTCCTCTTCTTGTTCATGTGTAGCGTGTGCTCCAGCTCTCATGGAAGGCAAGGGCTGGGAGGCCAAGGTAGGTGTGGGGCCTCCTGAGCAAACATTATGGCTGCTGACCTTTTAAAATGGTGTGCAGCGAATGTTGATCTTACAGTTTCCTGGCGCACTGCATTCTGGGAGAATCGCAGAGCGGATATTGTTCTACATGCTTCCTGATGATTTCTTCTGGGATTCTGGCTCTGGGCATACTGGGTAAAATCACAGGTCAGGTGTAAGGTATGCTTGAAACAGTTTTCTAGCCTTGCTACAGCTCTGTGAGTGATCTTGACAGCAGTGGTGGACCTGGAATAACTTTACTCCCGGAACCGATAAAGTGGGGGTCAAGATTTGACAATGAAAATGGAGTCATAAGGATCAGAGTCATGGAAAGCGGTCTCAGAGTCAACCTTTAAATTTTTTTTAAAACTTCCATAAAGGCAACAAGGAGAAACATGATAGTAAATCTGTTCTAGCTTAACATATTGCAAAGTTTGCATTTTTAAATCTTAGGGGGGTAGAGCGGCTGCAGAGATTTTTGTGTGCCCAAGAATTCTTTATGTGTCCAGTAAATCTCAGTTGATAATATTAATGGTAATATAACTATGATGGATAATGCATTTCCTGATGAGATCTGAGTTCTTTCTAGTTCCAGCTTTGACTCAACGTAACATAGAGGGTTAATGTGTCTCCTGCAACGTACACGATGTTACATGCAGATGGCAGATCTTTACTTTATGTAGATAGGTAAGTGGAATTACTGATTTTAACAAAGAATTAGTTTTGTTGCTTGCAGTTCATGAGCTGCAATCCTTATAACTCAACACAGTAAACTATGAAGGCAGTCGAGGCTCACCAGAGTTACAGGGGACGGGACTGCGCACGGGGGCAGAGGGTGAATATTAATAAACTTTAAAAAATACCTTTAAAAACGTACCTCAGCGGATGCTCCTCTGCCTCCTCAGCAGGCAAGCACAGGCTCCCAGTCTGCCCTGCGGCCAATCATGACGCTGCTCAGAGCAGCGTTAGGATTGGCTATGAGCGCCCAGCCAGGGCTTTCCCAGGCAAACTGGGAGCCTGTGCCTGCTATCTCCAGCCCGGAAACACAGTGCCAGGCCAGAGAAAGCAGAGTGCGCATGTGTGTTTGGCCGGCCCAAGACAGACGGCCAAACACACATTGCGCACTGAGGGAAGTGCTCTGTGCAGGTCCCTCTATAGCTGTCACTCCCAATGCCCAGCTCCTTTTACTACAAAATTGTAATAAAAGTAGTTTATTATCATTTTCTAGTAAAAGGGTTGCAGCGGCTGCTTCTGGCAGGGGGCGAGGCTCCTCCGTCATAGAGGAGTAGCCGCCACTGTATGAAGGATGAAATGTGGCTTTCGCTCCTTGTAACCAATCAATCAATCAATCATAGTATTTATAAAGCGCGCTATGTACCCGTCAGGGTTTTGAGGCGCTGAGGGGGGGGGGGGGGGGGAGCGCTGCTGGTTTAGCGGTCGAAGAGCCAGGTCTTGAGGAGCCTTCTGAATGCGAGGAGGTCCTGGCGAAGAGATGTGGGGAGAGAGTTCCAGGTCTTGGCGGCGAGGAAGGAGAAGGATCTGCCGCCGGATGTCTTGCGCTGGATTCGGGGTACGATGGCGAGGGCGAGGTTGGCGGATCGGAGTTGACGTGTTGGAGTGTAGAAGTTGAGTCTGGTGTTGAGGTAGGAAGGTCCGGTGTTGTGAAGTGCCTTGTGAGCATGGGTCAGGAGTTTGAAGGTGATCCTCTTGTCTACCGGGAGCCAGTGGAGTTCCTTTAGGTGAGGGGAGATGTGACTTCGGCGGGGTATGTTGAGGATCAGTCGGGCGGAGGCATTTTGGATACGTTGGAGGCGTTTGATGTCTTTGGTTGGGATGCCTGTGTAGAGTGCGTTGCCGTAGTCAAGTCTGCTGCTGACGAGGGCCTGGGTCACCGTCTTTCTGGTTTCTGTTGGAATCCACTTGAAGATTCTGCGGAGCATTCGAAGGGTGTTGAAACAGGAGGAGGAGACGGCGCTGACCTGTTTGGACATGGTGGGGCGGAGTCCAGGATGAAGCCGAGGTTTCTTGCGTGGCTGGCAGGGGTGGGTGGGGGTCCGAGGACGGAGGGCCACCATGAGTCGTTCCAGGCTGAGGGAGTGCGTCCGAGGATGAGGACTTCCGTCTTGTCGGAGTTGAGTTTCAGGCGACTGTTGTTCATCCAACATTGTCTTATGTGAGACATCCACTACATTGATTTAAACACATATTATTTATTGTCTATGTATACTGTAGGCATGTGAAGTAAAATGCCCTGACACTCTAAATTGGGATGAGTGGCACTGTAAAATGATTTAAATAATAAAAATGTAGTATTTAAATTGTTATTTGTATAAATAATTGTATCAACCGATATATCTGACATTCCTACAGTGCATGCATATCTCTCATATATAGTGACTGAACAAAGTCAAAAGCTTGCTTCCTAATCAAAATTTCTCTTAAGTACTTATGAAATGATAGCAAGCTGTGTCCCTTTCTTTCCCCTCTAGTGTCCTAGCACCCAGGTGAGAGGCCCAGGATGGCTCCCAGCCAGGAAACTAGTTAAACAGCAGTAGGGCTGATGGCCTTTTAATTCAGAAGTTTCGCTTGGGCCTACCTGGAGGTGAAAATAAGAAAGCTCCCTCACTGCCTACACGTTTTTGCTCTGAATTAAAGCAGACAATGCGTAGGTGTCTCTGAATGTGTCCCGGTGTCAGAAAACTACATTGTGTCAAGTTCAGGATATTTCAATGGAGCTCAACTTGTTGGCAAAAGAACAGTATCCACCCTATCAAAACGGTGAGTTGATGCTGCCCACCCTCGTGTAAACCCAACTCGTGCTCTGTTTAAAAATGTAATTTATTAGTTAAGAAACTATTGCAAAAATATCAGGTAAAAAAGTTTAAGGTGTGAAGAGTCTGTTACAGCCATGGTGTGGGTATGGGTTGCTGAAATAGATCTCTGCTGCCTGACAAGGTGGTGTAAGGAAACGCCTCCTCTTGCATGATCACCCCCAAAGTTTTTGACTGATGCTGCTGGTTTATCAACTCTGACTCTTCAAATTGTATTTGTAATAGGCCTATGCCCAGTCGGCATAAGTTAATTTACTTAGAACACCCTAGTATATGGTGCCAAGGGTACCCAGGGCCTATAAGTGAAAGTGGCCTTCCTGGACTAAAGCACGTATTGTGCCACCCTGAGTGTGACAAAGTACATGTTACCGAGCCTGTCCCTGCAGACTGGCAGAGTAGACTTGAACTGCTAATTCCACTTTGCCACTTGACCTAATCAGAAAGTCCAAGCTTTCCTTTTTAATATATATACATTGTTCACCTCTAAGTTAGACCTGTATTTGCCCTAAGGAAGTGTTCTGTATGTTAAAAAGTAGGACATGTGCTTTTATATGTCCTAACAGTAAATTGCCATTTTTACCTTGGAAGGGCAAGCTTTGACATTGGCAAGCACAGTGTTGGGCACTGACAACTCAGCTGTGCTAACTCCTGCGGGACCCATCAGGGTTTGCAGCGCTGGCCTGACGACGAGCAATACCGACGATGAAACATGTCACCTATTGGTGAGTGAGGGCACTTGCTTCTAACAAGCTAATGTGTTTGATGACCTGATGACCCCCCACCTAATTGCTTATATGGTATCCAACACGTTGGAACAGTGTACTTTGATAGCATTGTTTTACGTTATCAGGAGGGTGTACACTGGACCGGACAGTACCTCCCTTTTCCCTCTTGTAGTTCTCTTTTCTTCTGGTAAACAGGCTGGCATCAGGTACAGAGAAATGAAAAATGTTGCCAAACTGCTTTTCCAGTGAGCGTGTAGCCCTCTGGTAGCCACACCTCCAGCGGGGGCTACCAAGCTCCACACACCGAGAGGTGGGTCCTGCCATCTTGGGACTGGAAGGAATTTTACTCTGTAGAATAGCTAGATGCCACACTTTGCAGGAAGCCATCAGGTGGGAGGGGGACTGGAACCCCATTAGCTAGTAGTTACCACATCCCACAAGGGCAATTGGAGGGCATAAAAGTGGCACACCTGGCACCCAGGCCTCTGGTCATGTCTGGACTGGAGAGAAGACCAAAGGAGGACTGCTCTGCCATTCCTTTGGCCTGGCAAAGAAAGGCTGCAGCAAAGACTGGACTGAACCTGCTGTCCCTGGACTAGCAAAGAGAGGACTGTGGTTTGATGCTCTGTTGGAGGAAATGTCTTCCCTGAGCCCTAGACAGAAGAAGTGAACTTCAAGAGTCAGTTAGCCGATTTCCTGTTTCAGTACCAGGGCCACAACATTGAAAAAAGCTGTCCTGGCAGAGTTGAGAGTCACATCTGCTTGTTGTGACTGCCCACCAAAGCACAGTCCAAGACACCGAACCCTGACACTCAAAAGTTGCACTCAAGTCTGCATGACCAGGGAGAGTTGTTAAAGTGCATTTTAATCCTTTAAGACAGACATTAGCTGCACTTAAAGCAAACTTCTGGTTTCGCTCTGACCAGAGGTCAGTAGCTAAATCGCAATTGGTTTTTGGCTGGCTTTCACCTGATCTTAAAGGTACATCGGCCTCTGTGGCCAAAGTCATCACCCCCATGTTTGTGGACTGATGGGTGGCCCCAGGAAGCCCCACTGTCGACCAGATACGCATCTTCAACATCCTCAGCAATTTTAGTTACTTCAGCATCCTGTACCCACTCTAACTAACTCAGTGAGAGTTTGCGATAAAGCCTAGAACTGCACTGGAGAGCACTTTGACTGCAAGGTAACTGCCCTGCTGAGCCTCATTGGCCCCCTTGACTTACTCCCTGTTGTAATTGGTCAACCAAAGTCGGCCGATGTACCCAAGCAGCAAAGGCGTGCCAAGTCATGGTTGCATGGCAGACTGGTGGGGTTTTCATATGCAAACAAGTGGGTCTTTTGTGTCTTTTTTCTTGATTGCCCTAGAAAAGGACAACTCATCCCAGTAACCTCCGCAAAATAGTATACATGAAAGATGTTTGGGTTCCCTTATATGTTAAAAAACACAAAGGGTAAACACCCTCCTTGGCAATCTTGAAGCACTTGATAGAAGATAAAGACAGAGAAGAATCCAGTACATGTTCCAATTACTAGAAGCCAAAATCAGGGACACAAACGGTAGCAAAGGGATGAAGAATGTGGCCAAAAATCAGGGAACAAATTCATTGCAACTTATCTTTCTCTTGTGATTGCATTCTTTACATATGCCTTAAACTGGAACTGACATCAGAGGAAATGGCTCTACTAGACCTTGGATTGGGAATCTTTATTTAGCTCAATTTACTGGATTTCACTGAGTTTGTTTACCAATAAAGTTCCGTTTTGGTCCATGCACCAAGTGGGTCGTGGAACACTGTTGCAGGTGACGGCAAGCACAGAGACACAAAAGCAGTTCAAGTAGCAAGGTGGCTCAGCCGTGAAGTACACACATCATCAAACAATGAGCAGCAGCGCAGCATGAGGAGCCTTATCTCAACATGTGAAGTCTCTGGTAAGCTCATGGTATTGCTCTCAGCAGTGTTCTTGGTACAGATCTCCACACGGATTGAACAGTATTCCCCACTCAATCAATCAATCAATCAATAGATTTATAAAGCGTGCTATGTACCCGTTAGGGTTTCGAGGCGCTGGGGGGGGGGGGCGTGCTGCTATCGTTCGAAGAGCCATGTCTTGAGGAGTCTCCTGAAGGTGAGGACGTCCTGGGTCTGGCGTAGTGAGGTGGGGAGAGAGTTCCAGGTCTTGGCGGCGAGGTAGGAGAAGGATCTGCCGCCAGAGGTCTTGCGCTGGATTCGGGGGACGATGGCGAGGGCAAGGTTGGCAGAGCGTAGTTGACGTGAGGGAACGTAGAAGTTGAGTCTGGAGTTCAGGTAGGTGGGTCCGGTGTTGTGTAGTGCCTTGTGTGCGTGGGTGAGGAGTTTAAAGGTGATCCTCTTGTCCACGGGGAGCCAGTGGAGGTCCTTTAGGTGGGGGGAGATGTGACGAGGATCAGGCGGGCAGATGCTCCGGGTTTATCTGGGTTCCATGAAAGGAAACTGAAGAAGTGTCTTCCCCAGAATGTTCAACAGAAGGACAGACTTTTAAGTGAGGCAGAAATTGTAGTAAACTCAAAGCATTTGAGAATCATGAGTTTCTTGAACCTTATATTCTGTACCATGACTGGTTGAGGTTCATACAGCAACTGATGATAGGAATCAGAAATATATTCCTTTAGATGGAATAAAGGAAAGGCAGAATTAATCTTCCAAGTGCAAGGCAATTTCAACCAAAAGGCCACAATATGAATCTGATGAGTTACCACAAATGAACCAAACAATTGTGGTAGAAATTTAACTGGCAAGGTATGGGCAGGAAGACAATGAGAAAACAGCCAAACTTTATTTTAAGAAGCAAACAAAGCAAAACTTGATCTTGATTTATCAGCATAAGCCTTCATTTTGTCTTTATAAAGGTGTAGGTTTGTACAAACAAGTTGTTTATGCTTCTGTAGCTGATTCAGTTAAGCAGTAATATTAATATGCACAGATGAAGGAAAAACTCTTTGATGAAATACTTGCATACAAAACACAATGAAAATAGAATCTGCATTTGGTAAACAGCATGGCAAATGGTCTTAGGTTACATGACAGTAGCACTTTAGGTATGTCTCCAAGGGCCAGATGTAGCAAGTAGTTTTGCCCATTCTGTGTCTATGGGAAAATGTGTTCGTACATATGGCCCCAAATGTTGATTAGTGTGCATACTTGGCTAGGTATGATAACCAGAAGGATGATCTCAATAACAAAGAGCATGTTCTACTTCCATTTATTTAAACAAAGCTCTCCCAAAACATGAAAGGTATTGAGTATCTATGTCAGAAATGATTTATGAGGCAGTCCATTGAGTTGAGAAATATTAGTCAATGACATCGGACCATTTCTTCAGCTGTTGGTAATTTAGACAGTCAAGAAAAATGGGCCATCTTTCAAAAGGTGTCTATTGTAACGATTACTATACGTTATCCTTCTGAAGGGAAGATCAAGTATAAAATCTGTAGAAATCATATTTCAAAGCTCCTGAGTGAGCCCAAAAGTATCCAAAAGGCTTTGGGCCTCATTACACGTCTGGCAGTCGGAACACCTGACCGCCAGACTCGCGGTGAGGAGACCATCTTTGGTGCTGGCAGTCTTCCCACCAGACCCATTATGGGTTTTCCACTGGGCTGACCGACTGAAACCAAGGTTTCCACCGGTCAGCCGAATGGAAAATGTTCTGCGGCATTGGACTTGGTTCTACACAGGGGGGCCAGCCAGCAAGCTTGGAATGCGCACTTTCATGGGCATGGGCAGTGAAGGAGCCCCTTCGTGGCCCCCAGCACTGGCTTTCCACCAGACCGTTCATGTAGATCATACCGCCATGAAAAGGCTGGTGGAAAGAGGGGTTGTAATCAGTGCTACAGTGGCCGGTTACAATCGCAACCTTCTTGGCCCTGTCGGGATATTGGATCCTGGCAGAGACAATGGTTTGCCCGCCAATCCTGTAATGTGGCGGTCGGACTGCTACAGCCGTCCGACCACCACCACGAGTCTCACGGTCTTGAGACCGCCAGACTCATAATCAGGCCCTTAGAACAGTGGTTCCCAACCATTTGACTTCTGTGGACCCCCACTTTATCAATACTGAAACCCGGGGACCCCCACTAAATCATTATCGGAATCCGGGGACCCCCCACTGTGTCAATACTGAAAGCTGGGGACCTAATATGTTAAAATTATCATTTTTTTTACGCGATCGCGGATCCCCTGAGGAGGCTTCGCAGACCCCCAGGGGTCCCCTGACCACAGGTTGGGAACCATTGCCTTAGAATGTAATGATATAAACTGGCCATCAAAAGGATAGTCAAGAAAATATTCTTCAACATGAAGAATTGGCCAAGAAAAAGATCATTAAAAGTAACTCAAAGTAGTATTAAATCCAGGGCCACCTCCTCTGCTATGGCGGAGGAGCTTCACCCCCCCCCCCCCCCCCCCACAGCAGCAGCAGCTGCAAAACCAAAGGGGTGGGGCATCACAGGGACCTAGTGGGACTGCACAGCACTCCCCTCAGTGCACATGTATGTTTGGCCGGCCGTCTCGGGCCGGCCAAACATACATGCATACTAGGCTTTCTCCAACCCTGCACTGTGTTGGCGGGTTGGAGACAACAGACCGAGACTTCTACTCTGCCCTACAGCCCCCAGCCAGGATGCTCCGTCCAATACGAATGCTGCTTTCATGCTGCCAGTGTTAGGATTGGCTGCAGGGCAAGCTGGGAGCCTGCAACCTCTGGCAGCTACAGGAGTAGAATGTCGTGGCAAGAAAGGTACGTTTAAAAAAAATACATTATATGTTTTTTCGGCCCACCCACCCACCCGCGCCACGCTACCCTGCCACTTTTCCCTCCCACGAGCCGCAGCTGCTTAAATCCTCTATGACCCGACTTGGCTGCGTCATGACACATTTTCATAACATTCAAATGTAATTCCTTGGTTGAAACATAAATAGCTTTTTGGTTGAAATGCAATTAATTTCATTGAACTAGTGGGTCTTTAGATTAAAATCTTCTAATTTCTTTGGATCCACCCATTCTTGAGCCATCTAGATTTTCTGAGGTGTTTCACCTTAATACAGACGCTAGAGTATTGTGGTGTCCTAATATCGAGGATCAAAAGAGAGTATAGTACATAGATGGAGTTAAGAGTAGTACATCTATAATGGCCTACATGCACGTATTTGATATTTTGGTCATCGATATTATGACCACACCTACTGAGTAGCACAATGGGGCACATTTACAAGAAACGGGTGCATAAGCACTGAGGCGCCAGTTTTCTTGTGTCGCCCCACCTAACAACACCATGGGTGAGCCGTATTTACAATACAGCACACCGTGGCGGTCGTTAGGACAATAGCGCCAGAATTTTTGACACTATTGTGGCACTTTGCTGCACTAGAGTAAAAAATTTGGATGCTAGAGCAGCAAAGTGAAAGGAGGCCCATAGGTTACTAAGGGTGCGTCCTTTTAATGCCTGCTTAGAGCAGACGTCAAATATTACACCAAAAATGGCACCGTGAAATGTTGTAAATTTCACTGCGCCATTTTTGCAGGCCTCCTAGCGCCAGAACACTCTCCTTGCACACAGTATGCCTGATGCAGGCATAATGTGGCACAAGGGAGTGCAAAGTGGCTCAGTGCATGCATTGAGCTAGCTTGTAAATACAGCGCAGCAAATATGCCTCCTTAACGCCACAGTAGAATAAAGAAAATTACTCTAATGTGGCGATAGGGGCTTGAAAATATGCTTCTATGGTGAATATTTTGAGATACAACCTTTTATCTCAGAAAGATGGAACGATTCCAACAACACGTTGACAAGGAATTGCATTTTGATAACAGCTAATTGATGACTGAGTTTAATGAAGCGCCCACAAACACATTCTTTGAACGAGGAATATAAGTGATAGTAAAATCATATATTGTGAAAAGAAAAATGTCATGCCAGATTGATGGCTGTTCTAGCTTTTCAAATTTCCATATAACCACAAATCTTGGTCGGCTCAGAAATCAAATGGTTCTCTAATGACCATAAAAAGATGTGTCACATCAGAACAAGCCATCTACATTTCCAAGAGTTTCCTTTAATGTGCAAGGTAGCCTAACAACATGAGATAAGGAAAAGGCAGGATGTTCTAATCCATCCTCTTCTTGTTCTCCCAACAGGACTGCTCCAAGTGCTCTCTCAGAGGCATCAGTTTCACTATATATTTATTTTAATTATCAGGATGACACAAGATAAATGATTGAGTAAACTTCTGTTAGAGCACATTGAAAGCTCATTCTGCTTGACTGGCCCAGCAAAAAACCTATTTTAATATGTTCAATTTATAAAATTCCTAATGAAGTGATATCAGAAGTTTGTAAACTGAAGGAAACTTTGGGCATGATTTAGACC
Source organism: Pleurodeles waltl (assembly GCF_031143425.1). Lineage (NCBI taxonomy): Eukaryota > Metazoa > Chordata > Amphibia > Caudata > Salamandridae > Pleurodeles > Pleurodeles waltl. The sequence continues at coordinate 1,156,597,690 of NC_090448.1, forward strand.
CTGCTTGGTGGCCTGCCATCAGTCAGACTGGCAGAGGCTGTTTCTTCTGCCACTCAACCAGACTGCTGCCCGCCAAACTGCAGGGTCAGAGCCTGCTCTGTGGGGATCTCTGTGCCTTCAGAGGAGCCGTCTGCCCAGCAGCTCCTCTTGAAAGTACTGAAAGTTTGTTGCATGACTACCTTCTTTTAGGCAGTGAAGCAGCATACTTGTTTTGTTTTTTAAAAAACTTCCAAAGCAGGGGTTTCTTTCTGAAAAATAAAAATAAAATAAAATTGGGGCCAGGGTGTCTTCTTTAAAGATCATGTAAAGGTAATTGTTTATTTTCAGTTTAGGAAAAAAAAAATGGACATCCAATGGTCAGCTGCAAATAGGGTGGATGGCCTGATGCCCTTCCTCATTTTGTTGGGCTATCAGGGTACGTTTTCTGAGTGCTGCGCCATCAGAAAACTGATAGCACTCCAAATTCTAAATTGAGCGGGTGGATTGAGGGTATGGTAGACGGGGTCCTCCAACACATTTGTGACAAACATTATACTTGAGTATTTTACGTCCACATTTGTATATATATATATATATATATATATACATTAGAAAAATATTTTCCAGGCTACCTGCTCCAAAATAAACATAAAGGGGGTCATTATGATCCCCGGCGGTTGAGCCCGCCATGCAGGCGGCGGGTAAAAAGTCCGCCACTGGCATGGCGGGCTGAACCGCCATATAATGTACACAAGGAGGGCCGCCATAGGCGGCCCTCTTCCACTGCCAGGCGGCCTCCGACAGGCAGCCTGACGGTGGAAGGAATCATCACCCGACAGGGCAGCGCTGCTGCCCCTCGGATAATGATCCCTACAGCCACCAGCCTTTCCCTGGCAGGTTCCCCCACCAGGGAAAGGCTGGCGGAAGGGGTGCTCCAGGGCCCCCCTGGGGGCCCCTGCACTGCCCATGCACTTGGTATGGGCAGTGCAGGGGCCCCTGTGCAGAGCCCCATCACGCAGGTCACTGCCCGATTTACGGGCAGTGATCTGTACGACAGGTGAGCTGCACCAGCCGCACAGAGGCATTGATGGTGGCTCCATGTGGAGCCGCCGGCAATGTCCTGGCCAGGCATTCTGCTGGGCCGGCAGCCCAGCAGAATTTTCTTTATGTGGCCGGTGGGGATCGCAGGGGGGCTGGCGGTCAGTTAAATGACCGCCAGCCTGAAAACAGCGGTAAACAGCGCCATGTTCAAAATGAGGGCCATAATGTAAAAAATGGATACTGGAAAGTATTCAATATGTCCCTGTTTTTTAATCTTGGTTTTCAGGTGACATTCTGAAACCTCATGATTTTTAGATTTCACAAGAACCCTTCAATAGCCACATAAAATCATATTACACTCTAACCCATTATCTATCCCCTAATTATTATGCAGTTTCTAAAGCGCAGAATTTCCCAATTTTGTGACCTTTTGGTGCAGTTGGAGGTGTCTGTGCGCAGACTGTGAACTGTAGGTCATGACTTTCCCAAGTGGAAGCAGCATGCCTGCATGAGTGTGACCTGTAAGTCCTTTGCATCAGTAATGCTGTGTAGCATCCCTCCCCTGCCCAGCATGTGAACTATATGCACCTCTTGCTAAGTGTAAGTATATCACCTTCTATATTATGTGTTTGCCGTTGTGCCAGTATCACAGCCTCTCCAATCTAGTGTCTTTTTCTCAATGTCCCTTTGATGATATAGTCCTTGACCTGGTGTCAAATGTTCCAAGATGTCTAGTCTGCTCTTGGAAGTTGCAGCAAGTCAACTGCAAAAAGGAGAGATGACATAACTGTTCACAAAGTGTGAGGACAACGTTCCCTACAAAATCCCCCATCACGAGGTACACAGATGAACAGGCAGGTGCTACCATTGGAAGATTGACTGATAGAATGGTATCTACACACCATTACAAGGGTTCAGTCTCAGAATGAGGTAGAACATCAGAAACTGGAGTTTTAGCACTGATTTCCCCACATATTGCCATTATTCAGGTGCCTTTTTCTCAGGATAAGTTGTGCTGCTTTTCACTTATACATATTATTTCTCAGAAAAAGCCGAAGGAGCTGGTTTTAATGACACATTAAACACTTATAATGAGTCTTTTAGGTTTTGAATATCAGATTCTGATAAAGTGGGTACTAATGGAAAGATGCTGAAGCCAGTGTGAAGGAGCCAATATGGACAAAACCTGGGATCTTCTTGTTGTGAGGACTTCTTTCCAGAAACACTCAGGGATTGGTGCGTGGACACAGTTGCTCAGGTGGAGGCCTCTTCTTACCCTTGTAAGTGGTCACTCTATTGCTTTGTCACATGCTTAACCAACCATAGGATCACCCGAAGCAGACAGGGAAGGGACTGTAAACTATGGGAGATGAAGCAATGGCATCCGTGAAGACCAGAGTGTTAACATCCATGTGAGAGGGAACTTGAACTGATGTCAGAAATGTACTTTTAGGTCATTAGTGCTACAGCACACACGTAACCGCTTTGCACACATACGTCACTACCTGGCAACAATTCATAGTTGTAATGGATCTCACTCCCACTTATTCCCGTCACCCAGCTCAGCATTCCTCAAACTTTCTTTTTTACCCTTTCTTGATTCTCTTATGGGTAATATCCTTTCGCTGAGAACTTTCCTAGCTGACTTGGCCTTTTTAGGTCGAGCACAGCAATGTGCAAGCGCTGGTTTTCCGACGTGTTGGTATGTATCTTGGCTTTTAACAACACCCTCCTCACGCCCATCACTACCACTCATTGGTGGGCTTGCCCTTCAAAAATCCTTTGATGACATTGGTAAATGGTTTACGTTTGTCCCTCCTTGGGGAGGTTTTGTTACCGCCTTGGCCATCGCCCCTGTTACATGGCTAATTGCACTTTTGCAGATAGGTTTGACTGCGAGCTAACTTCTTTTTCCTATTGTGTGTCTCTTCACGCTGATGTTCATGGCGGACGTAGCACTCTTAATCAGCTCACTTATGTGAAACTGTTTTACTTTTAATTTTCAGTTTATGTGGCAAGAAAAGTCCAGTTAGGAGTTTACAACACTAATAGCTCTAACTCGAGCAAATGCAAGACCCGTTGCATTGCAAATGCTTGTTTATTTTGATGTTGGTTATCCTACAGCTGGCCAGCTACTGCTCTAAGAGACCCTGCCTCCTCGTGCCCTAGGAATAGGTGTTGGTATCCTGGTCAACATCTAATCTCTTGGATTGGGAAAACCCATTCTTTCTAACTGTAGGAAATTCTTCACATATGATTGCTAGCTTGCACATGAAGCACATTTACAATCTTAGGTAGCTATTCTCAAAGGTTAGTTACACTTGTGAGTATTTGACACATGTAATTTACTCTAAATCGTTTGAGTAACTTTACTACATTGGGCTATTCATGGAATAAGAGTGTAAAGTCACTCAAACATCTAGACTTGAGACAAACTTACAAGTGTGAGTTACAAATGAAAATGAAAGAAAGTAGTAAGTCCACCACACCCATGGCCGACCACTGACACACAACACCCACCCCCAAATAGAATAAGGGGCGCAGGGACTTACATTTAAACACCATTGGAAATAATGTTAACTAAAATTATTTAAAATAGTTCACAAAGAATGGTAGAAATCAGTCCCACCAGCTGTGCTGGCTTTCTATGGAACTAAAACAGACCCTAGTCCTTCACTTGTCTGAGTCCATTTGTAAATTTACAAAACATGGGCCTGATTCACAAAGGCAAATGTATCCTTTTGTGTACGTATACAATTGTTTGCTATTCACAAAGGTATTTTACCAGTAGTATCTTTATGGCTGTGGAATCTCCACACATAAAAAGATTGGACTGTCCTCAATACATTTTTATACGCAGAAACTCCAGAATTGTAAAGATAATACTTGTAAAATACATTTTCAAACAGCAAATAGTTCTAAACTTATACAAGAGCATGCGTTTACCTTTGTGAATCAGGCCCAAAAGAATCAAATTCAGCAGGTGTTACCATATTCAGTAGTGACGGAGATGGAATCACAGACTGCCCCTAAAATTGTTTCAAACTTGGGTTTTTGAAATTAAGTATGTGTTTCAAAGGACACCTCACACTGTTGAGTGTATGCTTCACTTTGTATATATTTTTCTGGTGGAGCAGGTGATTGGTGCTCATATGTTAGTGGTGCCCAATGGGATTGAAAATCTACCAGGTAGTGGTGGGCACTGGTACACATACAGAGACTGAAGATCTACCAGTGTGATTGCAGATGTGCCTGTTGGTGCTCAGGAGTGCATACATAGGTTAGGTGGTGTCCACTGTGGATAGTACCCCTTTAGTGCAGAATGGTGGCACACATAGATTAGGTGGTACCCAGTATGGCTGGAGATGTACTAGATGGAACTCATTCATGGCACAGATAGGTTGGGTGGATATGCTTATTGGTGATTTACAAAGGTTAAGTGGGACCATATTGATTGAAGATGTGCCCATTGGTGTTCAGTGGTGGTGTGCATAGGTTAGGTGGACATGCTTAATGGTGGTGCTCATAGATTAGGTGGCATCCAGAGCTAATTAAGGTGTGCCCATTTGAACGCAGTGATGGTTCTCATAAGTTTGGTGGACATGATCAATCGTGGTGCTCATAGGGTAGGTGAAGTCCATGGTGATTAAAGATGTGCCCATTGGTCTTGAATAGTTGTTTACTTACGTTAGGTGGTGACCAGTGTAACTGAAGATGTGCTCATCGGTCCTCCACATAGATGGGCATGCTTAATGGTGGTGCACATAGGTAATGGACCGCATGGTGATTGAAGACGTGCCCATTGGTGTTTATTGGTGGGCACTGATTTTAGGTGGAGGCAAGAGTGATTGACCATGTGCTTGTTGCTGCTCAGTCTCTGCAGAGATTGGTTAAGTGCACACGCTCAATGATGGTGCACATAGGTTAGGCACTGCACAGTTTGACTGAAGATGTTCTCATTGGTACAAAATGGTGGCACACATGTTAAGTTGGACGTGGTAAAGGGTTGTGCAGACAGGTTAGGTAGTGCACCGTTTGATTGAAGATGTGCCTGTTAATGCTCAATGGTGGTGCAAATAGGTCAGTTTGACATGCTCAATGGTACTATATGGTATTATAAATGGTGACCCATATATATTAGATGAAGTTAATGGTGATTTAACATGTACCTGTCCGTGCTCAGTGGTGGCACACATAGGTTAGTTTGTGCCCAGTATGATGGTACATGGTGGCAGATGGACTTTATGACTCAAAGCACTGGCAGTACACAGAATAGGTGGCCTGTAGAGTGGCAATGAGGGTGATAGATTAAGGTACAACAGCCCCAAAGTGAATAATGCATGAACAGCCTTCATTTCTGGCCTACTTGTAATTCTCCTTCCCTGCACATAGTGTAGTCTCAGCTATCATAGACTGCAAGCTTTTCAAGCTGTTTAACATTTAAATTAAATTTGACATTTGTTTGCAGGACACCAGTGACTTGATGAACCGGGTTATCTCAGAAATGTGTCCCATTGCCTTTCACTGGTTCACCTCTAGTTGAAGAATAACTGGCTCTGCTTCAACAGATATAAATTAGAAACCCTTCTTATGAACTCTGTTAACCCAATGACTTTCTCTTGGCCAGAGGAACTGGGCCCTTCTCTGATCCCTGTGCTTTATTCAATGGTGAACTTTGAGAGTGATCTACCTTTTACCCACCAATATAATGTGCTATCCAAAACCACATTCCTTGGGTGATCATGTTCTAGCTGGATTACTGCAACAGCTCCAGCCCTTCCCAATGCATCACCTGCAAAACTCCAGAGATTTCAAAACGATGCGCCCTGCCTGTTCCTTGCTTTGAAACACTATGCCCATACTACACCAGCACTGAGGGCCATCCCCCAGACCTTCAAAACTTCCTTCAGCATACAGATCATTCATTGTACATTGTGGCTGAAAAGCACTGTACAAGTTCAGACTCAATGTGTACATTCTTACACCATCAGCACACCTGCTTGTTGTCAACCAAACCATGTTGCTGGAGCACTTAAGGCGAAGAGGGTTATTGATAGCACTTCATCGTAACAAGGAGATAACTGGGGGAGATGAAGGAAGGGGCATTCTTACATGTACCACTTATTTACCAGTGTGGGACAGACATATGCCACTGAAAAGTAGCAAGCATTCTAAATAGTTTTGGCATGGGTACATTGGAGGATTCCAACATTTGTATTATAAGTCCTTGGAAAACATAAGAAATACACAATAGCTTGTTGCAATCACAGAATTATAAAATTGTAGTAGTGCTTTTGCATTGATAAGATGTTTGTGCTTTTTGCATTTTTATATTTTTATCTTAATATGTATGTTCGCTATGCACTTATTATTGAATGGACTAAAGTACAGTTATATTGTCTATTTGTGGTGGTTGACCCTGTAAAATAAACTTGATCATGAATGTGGATATATTTGAATGACGCGTACATTTTTATTTGATTTAAGTACACAAAGTAACCAATGGTACCTGCATGAGCTTATATATATAAATGGCCTATAATGTATACTTCCCAGTTAATTCTGTTACCATTAGTGTATTTGTTGAGGGAATGGGGATAAAAAATCCTGACCTGCGAATTTCTTTAATCCTCCTATGGCTTATCCTGACATGAATAAAAAAGAGGAACAATCGGGGGCAATTGGCTGCCTGAATTAAGATGCTGTATCTTTAACCTAATGCTAATATTCTAGTCTATGAAGTGTCATAATTACAGCTATTATTTCATATTGGCATAGCACGCTACATTGTACTTCCTAACAGAAGAGCATGAGATATCTGTCTTTTGTGCGGTGCTTGCCACTCATTGATAATTATGAAATTACATGCGTACAAGTATTAATATTGTGTCAGATCAACTGCTATTCATAGACATTTGTAGATAGTGCGAAAGGATATGACATCTCTACTACTCAGTAGCTTTCATGTCCTGTGCCAATGCCAGGATTTTTAAATCCCTACTCTATCCCTGGGTAAAGAAAGTCTTCTGTACCTTAGGAAGCACTAAATAATTTCTTGCATCAGTTTGCATTTAGTGGAGAAGAGGCACATCATGGCTAATACAGGAAATTGGAAACATTAAGAAATTAAAAGAAAGAAACATTCTAATACATTGAACCAAGGACTTGGAAACTTTTATCAAATGACTTACTACTGACACAAAACCCTATCACTTTATGGAAATCACTCAAGATCCCCCCATTCAACATTCATCTTAACAAACCATTAGATTATTTCTGAACTCATTCTCCCCCTATGTCTTGTAGGTTCCTCATTCATGTCTGTACAATTTTAGTAAAGTTTGAACTGTTATCAGTAAAGTGGTATGTTGCTTATGTGGCTATGTCAGTGCCTCACAAATACTTTTGATAAATAGTATATCAACAATTTGGAAAGCCTTCCATGAGCCAGTACTCTCCATTATGTTAGTGCTTGTATGTATTTTTAGGTATTTGTTAACTTGTGCCGCAAGTTTTTCCCAACATTAACAATAGAGGACCAGTGCCACACCAGAGATGTCCAAATGTGAAGAATCTAAAGGAGGTTTATTTACAATGGCAGTAGTTATCCTGAAAATTTGCTAAGACTCTGTCCTATGTGAAACAAAATTGGGCACCAGAGCATTTTCTTCGTATTGTGAGCTATTTGTCTATGGAATAACCACATCTTGATTTAAAGCAACTTGGGGTAAGTGTGTTTGTTTAAAAAATAAGCTCCACAAAGCAAAAACCATCAAGAAGTTGGTGATTGCTTCTACAAGCTCTTCTTTGATTAATTGTTGAATGAATGAATGTTAGCACACTTTTAGTTCTGTACATTAGTAAATGTAGCCTCAAGATATTTATGGATATATATTAGTCATTTTTGTGAGTTACATCTTTATTTTTATATATTATTACAAGACAAATGGTAATGAGAAACCAAACAATTGAAAAGAAAAATGGACCATAGTCAGGGGAGACGCATGTCACAAATACAAAACTTTTAACATATTTGACATGGAGTTTATACAACTATATACATTACCATAGAATAAATATCTCAATTTATTGAATGTTTACACCAGATAAGAGGGATAAAGTAGTGGGAATGACGCGGACGAAATTGCAATTCATTAATGCTGACTATGAGTTAGGAATTATCTGAGAAAACAATAATTGAATATACGATTATCGATAAGCATCAGGGTACTTATGTAGAACATAACACAGTCTAAGGCATTTGTTTCTCTAGGGTTATTTACATTAGACAAATCAGTAAATTGCTACTTATTATGCATCTCAAAAGAATGTTGAAATTTAAACAGCACCAAACAAGGTCACTATTCAGGTAAGCCTATATACTCTTTCCAGAAACTAATATGAATTACTTCCTGATTCCTGTTAGCAAAGATGTTTGTCAGAAGGCAAATTATTGAAGTTGCTTCTACTGTCCAGCCTGCAATGTGCGACAGCCCTTGAGACTTCCAGGCTTATTCTTTACCTATCAAGATTGCTCAGTCCTTCCATCCACTGATTATAGCCTATTAAATCCTCTGTCGAGAAGACATTAATAGAAAAGAAAATCATGTTCAGACTTAACATAATACTAGCAGCTTTATCAATTAGTTTTGATCACCTGTCCTTTTGCTGCACTCCCTGCAATATTAGAGTCTGGGGAGTGCAATTTAAATGTTTGATGGAGGACCAATATGTTTTCAAATTCATAATCTGCTGTGGAAAAGTGCATGTCTGGACACGTTTGTCAATCCTTGATGTTATTGTTTCCTGTGTTAAAACTGAAGTTTTATCTAAGATTGTTGTCCCACTTGGGACATCATTGAAAGTTTGACAGAGTGGGAGCTTTGCCATATATTGGAGGAACTCATGTTCTGGCAAAGTGGTGGGTTCCTGCCTGATTTAGGGCTGGGGCAACTGAGTTTGGCATTGACATCCACAGGATCACATCTATTAAGGCACCAGAAGATCTGATCTGTTTGTAGATGTCTTCCTGATGCAAATTGTCCTTGGCCGGGTCCACCATGCAGAATATGGTGGAACAAGACACAGAAATAAAAACAATACCCCTGAAAAAGGTTTCTTACATCATGGAGGTTGTTTTTTGACTTTACTGAAAAAAACAACTGCTTAAGGGAAGTTCTTCTGAAAAACAAATAAATAAATGTGAGCAAGCCACAGCAATTTGGCACCCAGTGTTAACATTTTTGCATCAAATAACAGAGCATCAAGGATAGAGTGTATCTGGACTCTCTATGACTCAATACATTTTTTGAATGATCTAATAAATGTTCTAGGATGCATTGTAAAACGTGCCATATCCATGCTATATGTATAGATGTTGAATACTTTGATGGATGGATGTGAAGGAATGTGTGCCAGATTAACTGAATAATATTCTTGTCTGAATTACACTGCATGTGCAAAAGATGATATTATTGTTAACCGAATAATTTGTAAATTTATCCCTACGGAGAACCCCTCTGTTGCAGCAGATCAACTTTCAGCAAAACCATCCGCAGCCACCCAGCAGACATGAAGGCACACTTGCAGGCAGGTGGAAATAATGCATACGATTAAGATTTTTTTTACTTTTATATAAAGCATTATTTTTGCACAGTAATCCATTGCATGCAAGAGCAACAACGAGGACTTTGCAGTTTAAGTAAGATATTTGTATGCAGAAACCAACCAACCTTGTTTAGTTGGAACTTCCCACTACTAAGTTCTTCATTTTGTTTGCCTGTAACATTGCAGTAATGTTGCAAATGTGGACAGTATGTGACCATTTTGGAAGAATTCATGTTCATCTAGATGCTCTCGATTATTTTGCACCTGATTCTCCCCTGAATCTTCTATTGTTAAATATTAATTCGAGACACCTTTTGGGAATAATCTGCTGAAATTATATTTTACTAAAGTAGTCGTGTGAAGTGGTAGCCTTGCAATAACAGCATGTGAGTCTGTTACAAATCCAGTTGCACAAATGGAAAAGGTTTGCAAATAAATCTACAAAGATTTGTACATGGTGGATAGGAAAAAAAGAGAAATCAATTCACTATTAGAAAACAAAAATGTAAAGATGTTTGGCATTTTAGACAAAAGAGACAATTCAAGAAATGGTGCTAAATTTTATTGAAAATTGTAATTTTCTTTTGTATTGATAGGAACCGGAAAACAGTGCATAGTGTCATATTTTATATTCAATTTATAATCCTGTTCAAGAGTTCTCAGAGGAACAAAAAATGAGGTTGGAAGTAACATGCACTTCAAAATAATCCAGTGCTGTCAAAACTCTATTTAGTGTTGTATAGAACTGACACACCTACTAGCACACAGGAGACAAAATTGTGTGGGGGGGAGGTAGAAATTAATTTTAAAAAGTAATAAACGTCCTTTCATCGTCGCTGCCGTCACCAACGCACTGCTCCTCTAATGCAGGCTGCAGGCACAGGCTCCCAGCCTGCCTGCGGCCAATCCCGAGGCTGCTCAGAGCAGCGTTAAGATTGGCTGGGAGCGCCCACCCAGGGCACTCCCAGGCAGAATGGGAGCCTGTGCCTGCTCCCTCCAGCCCGGCAACACAGTGCCGGGCCGGAGAGAGCCTACTGCGCATGTGTGTCTGGCCAGCCCGAGACGGCAAAACATACATGCGCAGTGCTCGTTAAGCCTGTGGCCCCACCCCTTTAACTGAAAACGATAATAAACATGGTTTATCACTGTTTTTTGATAAAAGGTTTTGCAGCTGCTGGCGGGGGCTGACTCTCCTCCGCCTTAGTGGAGGTGCTGCTCTTGGCTGGCTTTTGAACTTTCAAAACTTGGGGCGCTGTTGCCCAGTTCCCAGTGTATGTGCTCTGATCTCTAAAATCTTAAACTTTCTGTCGTTTTTCTACAACTTTTACTAATTCATAGATATTTGTTTTTGTGAACAAAAATAGCAGACATTTGTACTATTGGTTTTGTTAATTTCTCCTTTTCAATTTCAGTGGACAGCCAAAGCAAAAATGGGACCGGGCAGAACCAAGGGTTAAAAAGAGAAGGACCTAAGCCACTAGGAGGGCACACAAGGAAACCTTCAGCACCAAGAAAGAGGATGAGAGAGTATTCACCGGCAGAGAGGATACACTCTCCTGCAGAGTCACTCAATTGCAAGTCAAGAGACTACAAGCAGAGACTGAGAAGACAACAAGATGTCAGTGGGTCTGCATGACACACGCCAGGAGGAGCCACACCATGGGGCTCTTCCAGGTCAAGACAAACCAGCATCTGTGGTGCTCCAGGAGTGGGCCCCTTGGTCATCCACTCAAGATGCCCAGACAATCAATCAATCAATCAATCAAGTGGAATTTGTATAGCGCAACTTGTCACCCGAGTGGGTATCCAGGTGCTTGCTGCAGTTATTATTCAAAAAGCCAGGTTTTCAGTCCCTTTCTGAAGTGGGTCAGAGAGGGTGCAGTGCGGAAGTGGATTGGGAGGGCATTCCGGGTGTTGGCGGTGACGTATGAGAAGGAGCATCGCCCGGCTCTGCAGTGGCATATGCATGGAATCTTTGCGAGTGCGAGGTGTGTGGAGTGAATTTTCCCGGGTTGTTGGTGGAGGTGAAGGCGGTGGTTCAGGTAGGTGTGTCCTTGGTGATGGAGGGCGTTGTAGGCATGGGTCAAAAGCTTAAAGTGACATTTCTTTCAGATTGGGAGCCAGTCGAGGTCGTTTGGGTGCTGGGTGATGTAGGTTCTCTTGGGCAGGTTGAGGATCAGTCTGGCAGCTGCATTCTAGGTCATCTGGAGTCTTTGCATGAGTTCGGTGGTGGTGCCTGCATAGAGTGGGTTACCATAGTCCAGTCAGCTGGTGATGAGGACCTGCGTCACTGTCTTCCTCGTGCCGATGAGGAGCCACTTCAAAATCTTGTAGAGATCGTGGAAGCAGGCTGAGGAAATGGCATTGACCTGGAGTTTCATGGAGAGTTTGCTTGCGAGGACAATGTACTAGTCAATGACAACAGTGGGATCGTTGCCTAGTTACAACTGCAACACGGAAGACGCGGTTTTAAACACACGCGTCGAAGTGACCGAGTTAGCGTTTACTCGCCGAAGACGGGAGACGATATAAGCAGCAATCTTTCCGTCTCCAGATGGGCGCTCTTAAGCAGTAGGGTCCATCGTTTAAGTTTATTGAAGAGGAGATATAAGAGTCCTTGGGTCCTTTTTGATCTTTAGAATTAAGAGATTCATTTGCCCTTTTCCAGTCCTGACGAGGCCTTAAATCAGTAGGCCGAAACGCGTTGACTTTATGTATTACAAGTGTATTGGGCTTGATAAAAAAATGGAATATATTGTAAAGATTTAAGTTGCACTGGATTATACTTATGTGAAAGAAATACATAACACCTTGTTAAGTGAGTGCACTTAAAAGCCCAGGTCCTTAGCATTCAGAAGTGGATCACATGTGGAGTTACAACAGTGACCACGAGTCAAATATATAGGGCTTTGTTTTCCTATATTGTCATATTTGTGATGAGGTTTTATGTGAACGTGTTGTGAAGTTATTTTTTGTGTGTACGGTCATTTATGTAGTGTATCTAAGTTTGATGTCTTCCCACATCCTTTTTTGTTATCAAAAATCAATTTGAAATAAATGTGAGTAAGAAATAAACTCAGAAGGTACAGAATAGAGGTCTGTTCTTATTACTTAGTATTTAATTTGTCTCTACCTGCCACCTTTTGCTTGGTTGACGTTATATTTACCCTAGGCAGAGTAGAGTTATAGGGTTCCCCTGTTATTGTACAAACAGTGGGATCTTCAGCAGCGACCCCAGTCACCGCTCCTCCTAATGCAAGTGCCACATATACATCAGCAGCCAAGAGGTAGATTTCCAAATGACACGGCTGAACCCTGAAAGCACCACACCCACACTCTAATTAGGCAACCATGGCTACTTTCCCGGAGGTCATGAAGCAGGTTATTGCTGGCCAGCAGGCAATCTCTCTGGGATTTCAAGAGGTGGCACAGAGGTAAAGGCACATCAATGATGTCATTTGAGATGTCATCAGTGATGTCATAAATGATGTCATAGAACATTGCATTAGTGATGTAATATGTGAGGTCATAAGCAGTGCATGGCAAGGGCGCAGGTTATAGTTAGCTCTGCTAACTATAACTGGTGAATTTCTGTTGTTCTTTTAGCTCAAAACTTTAATGTTGTCACTGACATATTCATCAACGTTACTTTAATCTTTGTTTTTTTGGTGAAAAATATATATGTGTGTGTGTGTATAAATATATAAATATACATGTATGTGTGTGCAAGTGTGTGTGTGTGTATGCATATGTGTATGTATATATTAATGCAGGCTTGAATTAGCAGAACATAGGCAATAATATTGAAAGTTGACACTGATCTTGGAGTGACTCCTTTTCCACTTGTACTGTGGAAATCTTCTCCTTTACCCGCCACCTTTCATCCTAACATTTCTTCTTAAATCACCCACAGAGTGTAGCTTGCTTCCAATGCTATGACAGGGTCTGTCACCCACTGCCGCCTGGGTGCCTTCTCCAACTCACTTAGGGTATCTGGGAAAGACCATTCAGTTTCCTGTAATGATCAACAACAGCGATAACTATAAGGCCTGTCTCCTCCTAAGTGAAGTTACTCTTCCTCCTGAATAGTATTGGCTACATCCTAGCAGCTGGGTGGATATTTCCACTCGGAATTGGTGCATACTATTTAGGCTGTGATCCCTGCCCAGGTGTAGGTGGAACTCTATGAGTGTGGAAATCTACACACATAGATTTTCTTTTGTTCACAATATTTTACACCCAATGTAGAGTTAAGCAATCCAAATTCACAGGGAAATCATGTTGAACTCCTGGCTTAGATTAATGATCCTTTTTTATGTAGTTTTCACCTTCATTTCTTCAAATAATCCTGTTAGTTCAGTGTGTTAAAATTGATGTCCCCATTTAAAAATAATTTTTGGAACAAATAAGGCAAATGTATTGGTATTTGGTCATTTCGTTATTGTGATATATGCCATGATCTGTCCCAGCTAATCTTTCCAGCCTACCCAGAGAGCATACTGGTTTAGGAACCAACTCCAATACACATAATCTGAAAGGGCTATTCACAACCTGCAAATTGTGCACGTTTAATAGTTCTACAATAGTACTACTAATAGTACTACTAATTTAATACAAAATGCTTTTCACTAACCTACATGAAGATGTCTATACTTCTGACTCTCCTAGGTTTTATGCGTAGAAGTCTCCACTGCGACTACGGAGATGTCTGCACATGTAGATAGATAGGCCCAGATTTACAAGAATCTGGCGCATCAGCAATGATGTGCCAGGCTTCTTGCACCCCCCACGCCACCTGATGACATCATGGGTGCATCATATTTATAATACGGCGCACCATGGAGCCAGTTAGGCCAATAGCGTCAACATTTTTGATGCTATTGTGGCACTTTGCTCCACTAGCATCAAAAATATTGACGCTAGTGGTCAAAATGCAAGTAGGCCCATTAATTTCAATGGGTGTGTCCTTTTAACACCTGCTTTGACCAGGCACTAAAAATGATGCCAAAAATAGTGCAATGAAATCTTGTAGATTTCATTGGCCATTTTTGCCGGCCTCCTAACGCCGGAACACCCCCTTGCATACATTATGCCTGGCACAGGCATGATGTGGTGCAAGGGGTCGCAAAGTGGCACAATGCATGTATTGCGCCACTTTGTAAATATGGCACAGTGATTTTTGTCTCTTTGAGTCACATTAGACTGAAAAAATTGCGCTAATGTGGCACAAGGAGTCGCCAGGGCCTTGTACATCTGGCTCACAGTTTTGTAGTGAATATGGGAGAGACGAGGGAGTGACTGAAAAATGGGGAATACTTATGACTAAATGTAACATGTTAAAGAGCAGTAAGGAGAATTTAGGGAGGGTTAAGGAGGTCTTTAGAAAGAGAAAATGTACCCACTCACAAAAGAGTAAGGCAATATTTAATAACAAACTACACGTCTATAGTTACTACGGACAAAAAAGGACCTAAAGCAGCCGTAAAGGGCTGGAGTAAGTCCAGCACCACACGTGGGCATTATTAGTACAGCAACACCCTCCCACAGAAAAGAATGGAGGCAGGGACTTCAAATGAAAGCCAGTTAGAACTAATGTTAAATTTAAATTACATTTTTTAAAAGATAGTTAAATGTGATTTTAAGTTAAAAGTATATATAATAAAACACAATTATTCATATATTTTAAAATATGTTAATATTTTAGAATGTAATATAACTTTATTTGTTTAAACATTTCAATCATTTTTAATTATTTCTATACAGAACCTTTAATAAGGTTTACTGCAGAACAAATAACTATACATTTTATACCTTATGTCTCAGCAAATGGCTACCCCCATGGGTGATTAGCTGTACTTCATAAATCCTGTTTGAGTGCTTAATTAATTGATATGTGGGATTGGTTTTATTTAAATCTGAAAAAAATACTATTAATTAAATGTATTATTTTCAAAATATATACATATAAAACAGGTTAAGGTACTAATGGTTTAGCATTTTTTATTTTGCTCTATATTTTTGATAAATATTTCAAATTAGTTTACATTAATATTTAAATGAAAAATATATATTTCTTTCTTTTTAAAGTTTAATAAACGTTTACACTTTGCCATGCACTAGTGGCTGAGGGCTCTGCCTCTGTGTGAAAATTTACAAGTAGTAACTTTAAACTCATGAATTAGGCTCCAACCCCTGAATTCAGGGGATAGAAACTTGTAAATTTAAACTTTTGAGTAATTTTACACTCTTAAATTGGTAATGGCCAAAAGCAGTAAAGTTACTCAAAAGTAAACTTGCACATGTAGATTAACTCATGTGTAAATTTACCATTGTGAATACTCCCCAGACTGTTTAAAGTTTCTTCAAGCCCCAGCTGATCTTTTAATGTTCTGAACAGGTGATGTCTATTGGCATTTGTGTTCCAGTAAAAGAGCACTTGTATTTCCCCATCCTATATAGTTGTGCTTTTTAAGTCCCCTTTTCCATAAACTTACACAAATTGGTTCCAGGGTAGAGCCTGAGGTTTCAGGTTAAGCTCATTAGATTTAAGTGGTTTTGTGATTCAGGAATGTTTTCTAAGCTCGCTTCAGTTAATGATCCGTGCACAGTCTGGGCTCTCTTTCTGATCGTCCACCATGTTTTTACTTGTTAGTTTCCTTTGTTTTTGCATGCTAGCCTGTGCTATTCCTTTCAATGTGAATCTAAAATCTTATGTTCATTCCTCCTGCCCTATCATTCTCAGTTTTAACTTTGCTTCTAAGTTAGCCTTCCAAATATTAGGGTTCTTAAAATTGCAATGTTCTAAACTCAGACACTTGCCTTATTTGTGTCTGATGGCACGGTCTAAATATTGTCTGTCAAAAATCTAAATCTACCTTACAACAATATTGCCCCACTGGGGTTCTTAACAGAAAATCTACATTCACCTGAGCAATGTTGGAACATTCCTCTAAATCTTCCTGTGTCTGGAGATGTTAGGTCTAGATTAACCTTTCTGTGCTCTTGATAGGTCATGGAAGCAACACTCCCCTTCTCCTTTGCCTATACAGTTTAATTTTTAATTTTCTCCAAATATAGATTGGGTGAGGGAATAATATACTCCCTCTTCCGTGTTTCAAACTCAGTATTTGCGTTCCACCTTCATCTTTGACAAGCATCATCAACTCTGTCTGGGTTACTTTGGGTCACCACTGTCTGAGTCTTTGACTCATAAATAGTTACTAGCAGCTGATCCCAGGCTCCCAGTTTACTTGCTGTGAGAGTCTGCTTGGGGTTTATCCAAATGTAAAGTTTCCTCTATTTTTTACCATGCCTACATGAGAATTAAACATTTCTCCCCATGTGACATAATCCTCACCTATGCCCACAGTATGGCTATAATGGCTGGAATGTCCTTTGGGAGAGAGTGTACCCAAGAGCTCTTCCCATTCCACACCAGTGACATTCCACATCCTTACACACCCTATCTCTGCTGTTGCCGAATAGTAACCTGCAAATCTTATGTCACTGTTCAGCACTTTCAGAAGGTACCTACCATTTATAGAGGAAGAAATGTAGCGGCTCACATACAAAGGATTTTAGAATTCGCAAAACCTCATATATCAGAGTTTGTGACTGCTAAAAACCTCTTTAAATGTATTAACCCAATTTAAAGATTCAGAAAATGGTTTTCAAATTGTTAAATGGGTCTAGGAAACCATTAGATACTACAGGCCCATATTTATGGGAAAATGAAGCAGCGCGACGCTGCACCAAATTCGGCAGCACCATGCTCCGTCATTTTCACGACGCAAGGATGCGCTGTATTTAATTGAATACGACACACTCCTTTGTTGTCCCCTGCGCTGGTGCTAAATTTAGCTTCCAACGCAGGCATCCTTGCACCATCATGCAAGGATGTCGGCGTTGAGGGTTATGATTGTTTATGTGCGGGAATGTGTCCCTTCCTGCACATAAACAATCACTAATGGCACTTTGGCACTTCTGTGTCTGCTGCACAATGCAGCACACACAGAAGTGCCAAAGCATAATTTTCAAATGATTGTTTATGTGCAGGAAGGGACACCTTCCCGCACATAAACGATAATTTCTGCCATTTTGCTCTTTCTATGCATGTTGCATAATTCAGCATGCATAGACAAAGCAAAAAATGAGGAGGAATAAAAGTATTCCTCCTTGTTGCATAGACAAAGCAAAAAATGAGGAGGAATAAAAGTATTCCTCCTTGTTGCGCCTTGCTAACGCCACGGGTGGCGTTAGATTTAGCGCTGCCTCAGGTTTACGAAACCTCGTAAATCTGAGGCAGCATCAAAATGCAATGGCACGCACACAGTAACACCCGTTGCACGCCCCTCTGATGCAGATAACTGCATCAGAGGGGCCCATATTTACAAGGAGATGTAACGCCATAAAAAGTGACGTTACACCTCCTTGTAGATATGGAGCAGAGGTTAGCACCACTCGAGCGTCACGTAAAGAGATGCTCCAGTGGCACTAGGGACTCATAAATATGACCCTACTGTTTGTTAAGGGCATCCCCATCCAATTTCTGATTTCGGATGGTATGTATTTATGTTTTGTGATCAAGATATGGTTGCACAACAGTAATATTTTGAGGTTGATGTACTAAAGCTTCTTGTGGTTGCAAAGGGTCCGATTTGCAAACCTGGGTCCTTTGCAACAGCAAAATGGCCTTTTTGCATTTATCTAATACAAATGGGGATTCAATAACACATTACCAAATCACAATTTGGGTCTGCGACTAAATAACAAATCAGTATTTGGAAAGGGCGTCCTTAAAATGATTGTACTAGGATGTACTAATGTTTTGCAACAAAAATCTGGTCGCAAAACGTTATTATTTTATCAACTTCTGAAAGGTAGAGGTAAACCATTTACAAAGTGGAAGGAGTCCCTAAGGAACGTCTTCTCCTTTGTGAATGTTTACAAAAATATTTGTAACAGTAGGCAGTGGTCCCATGGACTACTGCCTAGGCCTAAAAAAGTTTGTTAAACTTTTCAGTATTTTTAAATGCATCCTTTAAGGGAAAGGGGCTGCATTTAAAAGAAAAAGATTGCTTTACTTGAAAGCAATCACGGTTATGGTGGTCTGCTCATCCCAGTAGGCCATCTCTGTAATGACAGTGAATCATAGTAGGTCCCAATTTACGACCTACCTCATTAATATTCATGAGATAGGTCAAACGGAGAGTCACCACAATTCAATATTTTGCCAACCGACCCTTTAGTACAGAGATTGGATTGCAAAATACCACATTGGTTTAAAAAATACTAGTCGCAAATTGAGATGAGCATCTAGTTGCAAATTGCAACCAGTATTTTGCGATCAGTGTTTAGTACATCTGACCCTACAACACCAACACAAAAAATGTAGTATGCCATTTGCCAATAAGAAGGGGTTCCTTCCCCTTTATGAATATTGACAAACACCTCTTTCAGGAGAAGTCAGTGGTCGTTTTTTATAGTTATCCCATTTTTCATCAAGGGAAAGGGGCTGTATTTCTTTAAAAAAAGATTCCTTTATTTAAAAGCAATCACAGACATGATGGTCTGCTGACCAGAGCAGGCCAACCTACCTGTGATTTCTTGCCAATCACAGTGTTTTGCAATTTGTGACCTATATTGTGCATATTAATGAGGTAGGTGAATCGTGACCCAGTACAATTGAGATTTTGAGAACAGACCCTATCAGTACATTGGATGGTTTGCAAAACACCAACGCATTCGGAGGAAGTTGGTGTGGAAATTCCGACCACGTCTACCAACTCTATTTTAATACATTTCAAATAAAAAATTGTAAATTGTTATTAGTCACATTTTACTAGTTTTTATTTGGAATCTTTGTACATGATGCCCTTAATCTTTATCATCTTGCTTGTTTGAGTAAAGAGTGTCCTAAAAAAAGTAATGGATGGTGAACTCTTGTTCTTAAGCATTCGTTTAGATAATACCTTGGATAATCTTTTTTTTAGTAAATCACATTGAGGCAAGGAGCAAAATTAATTCTACCGTTTTCCTCTCTTTCCCAATATATATTTTTCAGTCAGTAGAACTTTGTAACTTGTTTTTGTTGCTACTGTTGCGTGTTGATCAGGACGTTTGTGTTTTCAATCAACTTCTGCAATATCCTGTTTCTCTTCTGTCTGTAGTTCTTCTCATGTTCTTTGTTGTATATTTCTCAATGTCCAAAACTTTCAGCCTCGTTCAACGTGTGATCTCTGGAGCTCTTATTTGTGTTGCGAAAAAAGCCCTCTCATTCACAAAGGACGTGGAGGAAATTGTGCCATATGTAGAGCTAATCACTATGGCATCAGATGTTTCAGCCAAAGTGGACTTCTCCACAATGGAAGTAGCCACTTTGAAATGGATAGGAGTCTAGAAAACATTCTGCGAGGAAATCAGCTACTTGTATAATAACAATCACTGATCGCCCGATTGGTTGTTGTCTCAAACTTGATGGCAATGTTTAGCTTCCAATTTCAGCTTTCAAAGTTACTCAGTAATTTTTCCTGCTGCTGTCACACTTTTCCTAATTTATGCACAATAAAAGATTTAAACATTTTGCTTTTACCTATGCAATGAATCTGTTTATTCTGTATATCCTTCAACTTTGAAAGAACAGTGTCATTGGTACAGTAGATATTTTATGAATTAATTTATTTATTGGGTGTTTTATATAGCGCACGCATGATCCAAAGATATCAAAGCGCTGTACATTATAAGACCAGCAGACAGTAGGGAAAGAAGAAAGAGTAACAGGTAGGATCAAATGGCCAACCAGAACCCAACAGCAAATTACAAAGAGAGGTTTACCACTAATAGAGTGGATTTAGCATTGCTTAAGTCATCTATCCCTGATATAGTAAGATCGTTCATTGAATTAAGTATCTTCGAAAAGTAGATGTTTCGCACTGCTTGAAAGCCAATGAGGATGCATTTTGGCGTATCTCTAGTGGTAGGCAGTTACATATCCTGGGTGCACTATCGGCGAAGGAGCCAGAGTAGGATCTCTCTTTTTGGTTGTTGGGCAGTTCTAAGAGTAGAGAGTTTTAGCTTTCCAGTGAGCGGAAGCATCTGGAGATGATGAGTTTCTGTTCCAGATGTTTCAGGGTTGCATGGTGTAATACTTTGTTTGTGATACATGCTATCTTTAGGATGCAGCGTGCTTTGATAGGGAGCCACTTGGGTGTGATCGGGAAGGAAGTGATATAGCAACTCATTCTGGTTCCTAGTCTAGCGGTCGCCTTGAGGGTATTCCTTAGGGAAGCCAGTTGAGGTTTTGGTGTACCGGTTAGCAAAGCATTACTATAATCCAGTCTGGCGATTCCAAGTTCTTGTACCATATTTTGGAACTTTAGAAGAGGAATAAAAGGCCTCACTTTTCTATGAAGCCTGAGTTGGTACAGTGCACCTGTGGTGGTGGAATTAATGTGGGCCATCATGTTTAGTTGCTTGTTAAAGGAGATTCCAAGAGATGTAGTACAGGCAATGATTTTCATAAACTGTATACAGTATGGACAAATCAGCAGAACAAACAGCTTGCCTTTCAGTAAGTCAAAGTGATTCAGTTCAATTAATTAAGATATAATCTGTCCTGATACCATAGGTTCATAAAGTGGTCCATCACTTACTTTGTATATACAATCATGTTGGATGTGGAACATGTGCACTAAAAGTGAGCACTGGTGATGTACTCTCAAAGTCCTTGCACATGGTCTGTGAACGCATATATGGCCATCTGCCCCATCACTTTATACACAATGTACTTAACTTTGTACTTTCTACATCCTATTCCATGACAGTCATTCAAGGTGGTCATTCTGCATCAGGTTTTGTACGGTTGAACACCGCCACTTGCACCTTTCGGGAGTGGAAGGTAGCACAGTTTTTGCAGTGGGATTACCACAATATAGCTGGACTATAAGCAGAGTGATTTTGGCCTCAAAAGGGCAGAAAACACATCTGTGGATTTGTTTGACAATTTTTCAGTTATTGGCGTCCTCTAAATCCGGACCGTAATCTCCTAAAATTGTCATTAAAAAAAAGGATATGGATTTATTGTTAATATTGACCTTTAATGCTGACTAGACATTTATTTTGTGAAACATGTTAAGTCTTTCCCAGTTTAATATAGTGTGGGATTGATGGAACTTGGAATCTCTTGTTGGTGTGTCATCATTTACAATTGTCACCTCATTGTGATCACAGCAATGCAGTGTCACCAATGGCTATTAACCATTTTTGCTTACTCCACATGATCACAATGTCTATTATAAGGAAATAATCAATTAATTCATGATGTATTGTGTGTACGCTACTACAATTTGTGAACATTTGGAATTGCATTTAGCAATCTCCACATTTCAGATAATGCAAATATATTTTTGGGGATTGTCCAAAACAGCTTCACTCTGTAATCATTTATTTAGAGCACTTGGCTATCAGTCTTTGTTTTTTTACAGACTGAAGGAGATTTTACCCAGGGATGGGCTGTCATTATCGCACAGATGACAGCTTCACCCGACTGTCTCTACAGCTAAGCACATACTCCAAATGTCTGAACCCGCCTAACCTGTGTACTTGGGTAAGATTCTTTTTGCAAAAATGTATCACTACCATCTTCACTCATTTTGAAGTGACAGCTGAAAATAATAGGACTATTATCCTTTTCGTGATTTTTATGTGCAACCCCTTGTATTTTAGCCTTGGCAATCACGTTTGTAAAATAAACATTTTTCAAAAAGAAATGCATATTATCTAAATTGATCTATCAACAATGTCATATAAATAATCTTCAAGAATCATAAATCATTGTTTTTACATTCCTACAAATAAATATTCTCGCACACCTGGATTATAGAGAACTGTCAAATGTAATTCATCACACTTATAATACTTTTAAATAATTTAAGATATTTTTCGTAATGACTGGGCCTTTAAAAGAGCTATGATCCAACTGTATGTTTTTTTTAGGTTTTACAAATTGTGTCAACATTTCTGAAACACAAATAAAAATATGTTGGATAAACTGAAGTATTAATAAAATTGTCACACCTCTGTGTTTTTGTTTCACTCTCATGCACAATCCTATTTCGGTATTCTCCCTCCTTTTTAGTACCTTTTTTCCTCGGCCACCCGCTTAATCTTTTGACCTACTTTGGATTCCATCGAATATGTTGACCTACCGTTCCATACCTTTTACTTACGTAATGTCAGGTTGCACTTACATTTTCAACAGGACCCTACAGGAGCAAAGCTGTTTTCCGTCTCTCACTGCCACCACCAGTGGTCACATGCGCAGGCTATGTGGGCCACCAAGGGGAAAAGGAACATGAGAGGACACATCATCCCCTCACTCTGCTCTCTCTCCCCAATCACGTCCCCCCTTTCTCCCCCACCGCTGCTGCCCCTGCGGTCCCACCCCTCCTCTCTCTTGCACTCTATCCCCGCCGTTGCTGCCCCGCAGCTCCGCCCCTTTTTAAAGCCACTTCCGCTCCCGCCTCCCAGCTGTCCTCTCCTCCCCCCTCCCCACTTAATGGCGGCCGCTGTGCGCTAGGACGAGCAACATCACTGACCTAGTCAGGGAACTGCTCTGCTTCCTTGTAGCTCCATCGGCAAGTGGAGCCCTTCATTCCTCTGAACTCTGACCTCTGTCAGGAGTTTGAGGCCCTCCTCCACCCGCAGGCTTCTGCCTGCGCCTCATCCCCGGTGTCTAGTGGGGAAGCTCTGCTCCTCTGCTAGGCTGCCCTCTGCCTCTCTTCTCTTATTTCCTCTTTCGCCTCTTTTCACTCTCTGTGTGCTGTTCCTTTTTGCTTTTTGTGTCTATTTCTCTCTTCTGCATTTTCTCCCCTCACTCCGCTCTCTCTCCCCATTCTCGCTCCCCCTCTCTTTCTCTCTCCCCGCTGCTGCTGCCCTTGCAGCCCCGCCCCCTCCTCTGTCTCGTGCTCTATCTCCGCCGCTGCTACTCCCGCAGCCCTGCCCGCTTTCTTTGCGCCGTTTCCCGCTCCCGCCTCCCAGCTGTCTTCTCCTCCCCCCCTCCCTACTTAATGGCGCCCGCTGTGCGGCTGAGCCGCTGGCGGACCAAAGGTGCGCCAAAGGCAAGCTCGTCTGAGCCCGTCCGTGACCTGACCGCGACCAGCGCCAGGACCCCTTGACCTCCCTCCTGCCGCCACTACACTCCAGCAGCACTCATCGCACTCAACCCAGGACACGACAACAACTGCAAGAAGGTATCTCCAAGCAACACCAAGGGACTATTCACCTGTCGCCACTGCAGATTTACTAGCCTCTGTCACTCAAGCCCACACCCAAGGACCCACAAAGCAGATCACAGCCTCTGATGCATCCTGATCAACACTCGCTCCATCCACAGGCACGCCATCGAACTCTGGAATCTCATTGACGCCACATCCCCGGACGTCGGCTTCCTCACAGAAACATGGCTTAACCCCTCCTCGGCTCCTGACATCACCATCGCCATCCCAGATGGCTACAAGCTCATCCGCAGAGAGCATAAGAACCGTCCAGGGGGAGGCATCGCCATCGTCCACAAAGAGTCCCTACGCCTATCCACCAGCACCGAAGACTCAGCAACCAACATGTAACTCCTCCACTTCCAGATTGGAACCAACCCTAACACCACTCTGTGGGGCACCCTCATCTACAGGCCGCCGGGCCCCCGCCCCTCATTTTGCGACATCATCGCCGACCTAGCCTCCACCCATGCCCTTACATCCAAGGACTACATCCTACTTGAGGACCTCAACTTCCACCTGGAAAACCCTAACAACAAAAACTCCACCGCCCTGATCGAAAACCTCACCAACCTCTGGCTCAAGCAACTCATCACCACACCCACCCACTCGGCCGGTTACACCCTGGACCCCATCTTCTCCACCAGCAACCACGTCTCCGCCAGCCACACCACCGAACTCCAATGGACCGACAACCCCTGCATTGAAATCAGTCGCCACCTGGATGAAAGATAGTTGTCTCAAACTGAACTCGGACAAAATAGAAGCCTCATCCTCCGCTCCACACCCTCCACCTGGAACGACTCCTGGTGGCCCTCTGCACTTGGAAATGCCCCCACCCCCAATGACCACACCCGCAACCTCGGCGTCATCTTAGACTCATCACTCTCAATGGATCGACAAGTGAGCACTGTCTCATCGGGCTGCTTCCATACCCTGCTCCTGCTCCGAAAGATCTACAAATGGATCCCCATGGAAACCAGAAGGACAGTCATCCAGGCCCTTGTCAGCAGCCGACTCGACTACGGCAATGCTCTCTATGCCGGAACCACCGCCAAGACCGGGAGAAGACTACAACGTATCCAAAACACCTCCGCCCGGCTCATCAAGGACACCCCTCGACACAGCCACACCTCCGCCCTCCTTAGATACCTACACTGGCTGCCTATCGACAAGAGAATCACCTTTAAGCTCCAGACCCACACCTACAAGGCTCTACATGACGCCGGACCAGCCTATCTCAACCACAGACTCTCCTTCTACACGCTCGCCAGGCAACTCCGCTCTGCCCACCAGGCCCTCGCCAAGGTACCCGCATCCGGAAAACCACAGCCGGAGGAATATCCTTCTCCCACATCGCCACCAAGATCTGGAACACCCGCCCCATCCACCTCAGGCAATCCCCCACCCTGTCTCAGTTCAGGAAGGACCTCAAGACCTGGCTTTTCGACTGCTCCTTCCTCCTCCCCCCCTCTTTCCCCCAGAGCCTTGAGTCCCTTACGGGTGATTAGCCGCACTATACAAATCCCTGATTGATTGATTGATTGATTGATCATCCAACACATCACTCTGCCTCATCACTTCTGTGGGTCAAGGAGGTCTGAAGGCCTTAGTGAATCTCTACCAAATAAAGATATATCTTGGGTAACTATCTTTTAGAAAACTGAATGTGACTGTAATTCTGATTGGACATACTTAGGAATATTTCTGTATAACCTTCTTTCTGCATTTCAATATGAAAATGGAAATTCCAGAAAAATAAACACATATCAAAAACGTATCTCAAAAATAAATGTGAACTAGCTGTTGCCTCTGTGTTTTGAATAAGTACCTCAGGTTTCCTCACAATATGGTCTTACATGGAAGGTGAGCATAGTTTTTATTTGAGTTCTGTAGAATTGCAAAATGATGAATACCCTTTAATAAAGTTAAACCCTGCTGTTGCACCCACTCTCAGCAATGTATGGTATGCAAGACTAGAAATCTAATAAATTGTACTCAACTTATATATATATAGATAGATACAGACAGAGCGAGAAAGAGAGCAAGAGCAAGAGATAGCTATAGAGAGAGATATATCTATCTATACATGTACATTAATATTTTTACATGTATATATATGTATATTTATATATATATATATATATATATATATATATATATATATGTATATATATATATATATATATATATATATATATATGTTTGTGTGTACATATGTATAAATATGTATGTATAGTTTTATCTATGATTTATATACGTGTGCGATTAAATTTATCTTTATATATTCACTGAAAAAAACAAAGGTTACAGGGATGTTATAGTTAGGCTCACATTTTAAACGTACAAAACCACTGAAATTCACCTGTTACAGTTATCTCAAGAAACTATGGGGGTCATTCTGACCCTGGCGGTCATGGACCGCCAGGGCCAACGACCGCGGAAGCACCGCCAACAGGCTGGCGGTGCTTCCATGGGCATTCTGACCGCGGCGGTACAGCCGCGGTCAGAAACGGGAAACCGGCGGTGTCCCACCGGTTTCCCGCTGCCCCTGGGAATCCTCCACGGCGGCGCTGCAAGCAGCGCCGCCATGGGGATTCCGCCCCCCTTCCCGCCAGCCTGGTTCTGGCGGTTTCCACTGCCAGAACCTGGCTGGCGGGAACGGGTGTCGTGGGGCCCCCTAACAGGGCCCCACATAGATTTTCAGTGTCTGCGTGGCAGGCACTGAAAATCACGACTGCACCCGTCGCACCCCTTCCACTCCGCCGGCTCCATTCGGATAGTTTTTGACGCGTGCATGACTGGGGGGGCAAATTATAGTTACCTTAGGGCACAAGATATAGGGGGTCATTCTGACACCCGCCGGCGGCGGATGCCGCCAGCCCGGCGGGAAACTCAGAATGACCGCTGCGGTCTTTCGACCGCGGTACGGTCTTCTGGCGGTTCCCGCCAGGCCGGCGGCATCCGCCGCCAGCGGGGGTCAGAATGACCCCCTATATCTTGTGCCCTAAGGTAACTATAATTTGCCCCCCCCAGTCATGCACGCGTCAAAAACTTTACTGCAAATATTACATTGATATTATCAATGATGATACCAAAGATGTCACAAGTGCCATAAATTGTGAGGTAATTAGCAGTGCATGACAAGGGTGTGAGTTATAGTTACCTTAGTGCATGAGTTATAGCTCAGGACCCACGTGTGACAGAACGGATGATGGACGAAATGCTGTACAATGCAAACCTTCACTCCAGTCACAGAGATCTGGGCTTAATCCATAATTCTTTTGCACACCACGCCACAACACCCCAGTTTGGACCCAGCCATATACAAATCAGTCATGGGAACAGTTCAGCCTGATTTGCATATGGCTGTGTCCAAACTGGAGTGGCGTGGTTGGCAAAAAAAAGATCAATCAATCAATCAATCATTGAATTTATAAAGCGCGCTACGTACCCGTGAGGGTTTCAAGGCACTGGGCGGGGAGAGCTGGTGTTACTGGTCGAAGAGCCAGGTCTTGAGGAGTCTTCTGAAGGTGAGCAGGTCTTGAGTCTGCCGTAGGTTGGTGGGGAGGGTGTTCCAGGTTTTGGCGGCGAGGTATGAGAAGGATCTGCCGCCGGAGGTCTTTCTTCGGATGCGGGGGACGAGGGCGAGGTTAGTGGAGCGGAGCTGACGGGTGGGGGTGTAGAAGCTGAGTCTGTTGTTTAGGTAGGCTGGTCCGGTGTCGTGGAGCGCTTTGTGAGCGTGGGTAAGAAGCTTGAAAGTGATCCTTTTGTCCACGGGGAGCCAGTGAAGGTTTCGCAGGTGGTGGGAGATGTGGCTGTGGCGGGGTACGTTGAGGATTAGCCGGGCGGAGGCATTTTGGATACGTTGGAGGCGTAGTAGGTCTTTTGCTGGGATGCCTGTATAGAGTGCGTTGCCGTAGTCCGGCCTGCTGCTGACCAGGGCCTGTGTCACTGTTCTTATTGTTTCTGTCGGGATCCACTTGTAGATTCTGCGGAGCATGCGGAGTGTGTTGTAGCAGGAGGAGGAAACTGCGTTGACCTGTTTAGACAAGGTCAGGGAGGAGTCGAGGATGAAGCCCAGGTTGTAAGCGTGGTCGGACGGTGTCGGCGGGGTTCCTAGTGCGGTGGGCCACCAGGAGTCGTCCCAGGCGGAGGGGGTGGGTCCGAGGATGAGGACCTCCGTCTAGTTCAGTTTCAGACGGTTGTTTCTTATCCAATCGGCGATGGATTTCATTCCCTCGTGGAGGTTGGTTTTGGCGGTGTGGGGGTCTTTGGTGAGTGAGAGGATGAGCTGGGTGTCATCGGCGTAGGTGAGGATGTTGAGGTTGTGGTGTCGGGCCACTTGAGCGAGGGGGGCCATGTAGATGTTGAACAGCGTCGGGCTGAGGGATGAGCCTTGGGGGACGCCGCAGATGATGTCGGTGGCTTCGGAGCGGAAGGGGGGGAGGCGGACTCTCTGGGTTCAGCCGGAGAGGAATAAGACGATCCAGTTGAGGGCTTTACCTTGAACTGCGGTTTCGTGGAGGCGGGATTTCAGGGTCCGGTGGCAGATTGTGTTGAAGGCGGCAGATAGGTCCAGGAGGATGAGTGCTGATGTTTCGCCGTTGTCCATTTGGCGTCTGATGTCGTCTGTGGCGGCGAGAAGGGCGGTTTTGGTGCTGTGGTTTCGTATGAAGCCGGACTGGGAGGGGTCTATGATGCCGTTGTCTTCGAGGTGGCTGGTTAGTTGTTTGTTGATGATTTTCTCAATCCCCTTTGCTGGGAAAGGGAACAGGGAAATGGGTCGGAAGTTCTTGAGGTCGTTGAGGTCTGCTTTGGGCTTCTTGAGGAGGGCGCGGATTTCGGCGTGTTTCCATTTTTCAGGGAATGTCGCTGTTTCGAAGGAGATGTTGATGACCTTCCGTAGTTGGGGGGCGATGGTGGAGTCGGCTTTGTTGCATACGTGGTGAGGGCAGGGGTCTGACAGAGATCCTGAGTGGATGGAGTTCATGATCTTGCGTGTCTCTGTGTCATTCACGTTGGTCCAGGAGGTCAGGTGGTTTGCACAGGTCGAGTGTTCGGGGTGGGGTCTGGCGTGGGAGTGGCGTCAAAGCTGTCGTGGATATTGGTGATCTTCCGGTGGAAGAAGATGGACAGTGCGTTGCAGAGTTCTTGGGATGGAGGGATGTTGTTGATGTTGGCGCTGGGGTTGGAGAGTTCTTTCACGATGCTGAAGAGCTCTTTGCTGTCGTGTGTGTTGTTGTCCAGGCGGTCCTTGAAGTGCGATCGTTTGGCTTGTCTGATGAGTTGGTGGTGCTTGCGGGTGGCGTCCTTGTGGGCTGTGAGGCTGTCAGGTGTGCGTTTGAGGAGCCATTCCTTAATTAGCTTCCGACAGTCGCGTTTGGAATTTAGGAGCTTGTCGGTGAACCAGGCGGCTTTTCTTATGGCTTGGTTGTCGGTGGGTTTTTTGAGTGGCACGAGGGTGTTGGTGCAGTCTTTGATCCACAGGGTGAGGTTGTTGGAGGCGGTATCTGGGTCGGTGGAGTCGGGGGGTGGGTTCTGGGCGAGGGCGTTGGTAAGCTGGACTTCCGTAACTTTGCTCCAGCATCAGCAGAGTGGTTGTTGGGTGCGGTGGTGCTCGGTCGGTTTCTTGTAGGTGAGGTGGATGCAGTGGTGGTTGGTCCAGTGGAGTACGGTGGTATGGTTGAAGGTGACGTGGGCGCTTGAGGAGAAGATGGGATCAAGCGTGTGGCCGGCGATGTGGGTTGGTGTGTTGACGAGTTGTCTGAGGCCGTGGTTGGTGAGGTTTTCGATCAGGGTAGTGGAGCTGGTGTCGTTGTTGTTCTCCAGGTTGAAATTTAGGTCCCCGAGGAGGATGTAATCCGTTGAGGTGAGTGCGTGGGTGCTGGTGAGGTCGGCGAGGGATTCGCTGAATGGTGCTCGTGGTCTGTAGATGAGCGTTCCTCTGAGAGTGGTGTTGGGGTCGGTGTGGATGCAGAAGTGTAGGTGTTCGGTGGTCTTGAGGGAGTCGTCAGTGTGGGTGTCGACCTTGAGGGAGGATTTGTGGGCGATGGCTATGCCTCCTCCGATTCCGTTTTTTCGGTTCCTACGGATGATCTTGTAGCCGTCCGGGATGGCTATTGCGATGTCGGGCGCCGAGGAGTCGTTCCACCAGGTTTCGGTAAGGAAGGCTACGTCTGGGGCGGTGGAGTCGAGCAGGTCCCAGAGCTCGATGGCGTGCTTGCGTGCGGAGCGGGTGTTGAGGAGTATGCAGTGGAGGTGGTTAGTTTCGGTCTTTATTGGTTTTGTTGTTCTGTCGCAGGTGAATCTGCAGGTGCGGCATGGGAAGGGTCCGTGAGTGTTCCTTGGTGAGGGCTGGGAGCATGCTGTGATGCGGCCGGGGTTGAGGGCGTTGAGTTGGTCGGCCGTGTAGCCGACCAGGGGGGGTGGCACTGGGCGCGGTCCAGGCGCAGATGGGCGCAGACGGGCTTGCCTTTGGCGCGCCTTTGGTGCGCCAGCAGAGCAGCCGTGTCGCGGCTGGCATAAGAGGAGGGAAGGGTGGGTGTGGCAGCTGGGAGGCGGGAGGGCCTGTCCAATGGCAGGGCTGGGGGGAGGGGCCGCAGGGGACGCAGCGGCGGGAAACTGGCTAAAGGAGCGGTGAGAAGGAGGGGCCGCAGGGGACGCAGCGGTGGGAAACTGGCTAAAGGAGCGGTGAGAAGGAGGGGGGAGGGGCCGCAGGGGACGCAGCGGCGGGAAACTGGCTGAAGGAGCAGTGAAAAAACGGGATGGAGCGCGGAAAGGCAGAGCGGGGAGCGACCTGCCTGCAGTAGCAGGGTCAAAGGTTGCTCCCTGTCACCGCGCCGCAGCTGGAATAAGAGGAGGGGAGGGTGGGTGTGGCAGCTGGGAGGCGGGAGGGCCTGTCCAATGGGAGTGCTGGGGGAAGGGGCCGCAGGGGACGCAGCGGCGGGAAACTGGCAAAAGGAGCGGTGAGAAGGAGGGGCCACAGGGGACGCAGCGGCGGGAAACTGGCTAAAGGAGCGGTGAGAAGGAGGGGGGAGGGGCCGCAGGGGACGCAGCAGCGGGAAACTGGCTGAAGGAGCGGTGGAAAAACGTGATGGAGTGCGGAAAGGCGGAGCCGTGAGCGACCAGCCTGCAGTAGCAGGGTCAATGGATTAAACCTAGATTTTTGTGACTGGGGGTGAGTGTTTGCTTTGTTCAGCATTCTTTCCATCATCTGTTCTTTTTTCTATAAATTACTCTGGCAGCAGATGCCTGACAGTAAGTACAAAATACCTCAGGAAAATATCAGGCATCATTAGTGCCATCACAGATACAACTCCCTTAGGTGT
This sequence comes from Pleurodeles waltl, assembly GCF_031143425.1. NCBI lineage: Eukaryota > Metazoa > Chordata > Amphibia > Caudata > Salamandridae > Pleurodeles > Pleurodeles waltl. The sequence goes on from NC_090448.1 coordinate 1,156,628,921, forward strand.
TGAAAGCAAGCATTATGTGCAACATTGACCCTATTGCCTACACTTTACAGGTAGCATACGTCACATTAACAATCAACCACAGATATCTGGGAAACCCTCATTGAGTATAGTGTTCAATCTGTATGCAACTGTTCAGAGAAAGCCAAATTAGTGAATGCCAGTTCCAAAAGAAATTCCCTACTACGGACAGCTTTTTTCTGTATCAAACCCCTGACACGAACTTACATTGACAAATGAAGTTGATATCAGTGGAGAACTGGGTACTGTAATCAGTGTTTACTCTATGGAGAGAGTTTATTCTATACTACACCATTTGCAAACAGTGAAACTTTCATGAGAAATACATCACAAAGTATTAACAAATTAATTTCTAAGAACAGTGTACACTTTATGCAACAGTTGTCAAAAAAGACGATGGGGGTCATTACGACCATGGCGGTCAGCATTAATGTGGCAGCAAGTACCGCCAACAGGCTGGTGGTACTTACCTCCACATTATGACATTGGCGGGTTGGCTTCTACCACTCCGACCGCCACGGCGGTAACAGCCACCGGGCTGGAGACATCCATCTCCAGCCCAGCGGCCGCCATTGTTCCGCCTGCAGGATTATGACCCCGCCTACTGCCATGGTTTTTGTGGCATTCGTAACGCCACAAAAACCATGGGGGTAGGCCATATCAGTGACAGGGAAGTCCTTCCCTGTCACTGATAGGGTCTCCCCCTTGCCCCCACCTCTCCAGATACCCCCAAACCTCCCCATCCCCTACATCAACGCCCCCGTCACACACACAAGCATACACACACTCATTCACACATACATACAATCACACACACATCCGCACACACTTCCAAACATACAAGCAGACACGCATTCACATTTCACAACATACATGCATGTCCGTACATGCACACAGGCATTCATCACTCATCACACACCCGCATTCACGCACACACAAACAACACCCCTCTCCCCTGTCGGAGACCCGACTTACATGGATCTAGTGGGTCCTCCAGAAGGAGACGGGAAAGGGCGGTGCTACCACCAGCAGCGCCGGCCAGCAGAACACCACCAGGCTGTATTATTTCTCATGATACAGCTGGTGGCGGTCTACTGGCGTGGTGCTGCTGGTGGTAGCAGTGCCACCTTACCGTCATCCGCCAGCATTGCCACAGCCGGATTTCCGCCATTCTTGTGGCGGAAATCCGGCTGTGGTCATAATATGGCAGACAGCTGGCAGACAGCTGGCAGCCGCGGCGACGGTCTTTTGGCGGCCGTTGCCACGGCGGTAGGCGGTTTTTACCCCCAAAGTTATAATGAGGGCCAATATTTGCTAAAAATAACCAAAATCGGAAGGTGCTAAAAATTATACTATCTGCACCCTTTATACTGTTGTGAAAACCTTACAGATAGCCCATTTTCTGAAGCAAAAAAAGTATACTTACATAGGTTAGTGCCTGGTGCACACAGTCTTCCCTGTTAAGTAGAAATTGTTATGCTGGCACTCTTAGATAACTCAAGGCTGTTAACTCCATCCGCCATACTCCTGACAGGGTAGCCGCCGCCTATGCGGCGCCCTCCTCACCAGAGTCATTAAGAGTTTCCCGCTAGGTCGGCAGGCAGAAGCCTAAGTTTCTGCCCACTGGCCTAGCAGGAAACAGGCCACAGCATTGTCTCCGGCTCGTAAATAAGCCCGCGGCAATGCTGTAGCCAGCAGGGTGCACCAGCACCCTCGCAATGTTCACTGTCTGCAAAGCCCAATTGCCTGGGCATTGCAGGGGCCCCCTGCTCCTGTTCTCCGCCAGTCGCTGGCAGAAAATGAGGTTGTAATCCGCAGGGCAGCACTGCTTGGAGCGCTGTCCTGGTGGATTAGGATCTCTGCTACCGCCAGACTGCTGGGATCCAAGATCCTGGCGGTGCTGGCGGTCAGACCGCCAGAGTTATGTGGCAGTCGGACCGCTACTGCGAGTGTGACAATCACAAGACTTCCACACTCGTAAAGCGGGCCTTATTATCTCCTATGCAGAATCTTTATCCTGTTGAAAACTTTTTCTGCAGAACCAGAAAAACATGTGGAACATAATGAACACAATTCAACTGTCACCTACGCACAGTTACTCTTGTATACAAAAATGTATAATGTGGTCAATACCTCTACACATCTACGGTGCATTAGGAGCACATGCGTTTTGTAAATACTTACACCCATTAGCTGGACCCATGCTGTACAAAATTAGGTAGACAAGTAATATGATAGTTACCCGCCACTGTGTAAACTATAATACAACCTAACACACTCATTTGATGATGTCATCAGTAATGCCATCTGTAATTTCATCAACTATGTTATTTGAGATGTCATCAGTGATGTCATACCTGATGTCATAGAATATGTCATGAGTGATGTCATATGTGAGGTCATAAGCATAGCATGGCGGGGACGCAATTATAGTTAGTGCTGCTAACTATAACTGTTGAATTTCTGTGCTTTTTTTTGTTCAAAATGCTAATGTTGTCCGTCACAGATTTACCTAACTATAATGTGAATTAAACCTTTGTTGTTTTCAGTGAATTTCTGAGTTTTTGAAAAAAATGAAAACAGATCTTTTTCTCACACCTAACCATAACGTTACTTTAATTTTTGTTTTTTTCAGTGAGTTTCTAGTTTTTTTTTACCATCAAGTAATACTTAGGCCCTCATTCTGACTCTGGCGGGCGGCGTAGCCGCTCGCCAGGCGGGAACCGGCATTTGGCCGCCATGAGGCCAAAATACCGCTTCCCGCATTCCGACATTCCAAGTTAGCGCCGGCCGGCCCAGCGGGAATGCGGGCCGCAACATAGGAGCCGGCTCCGAATGGAGCCGGCGGTGTTGCGGCGGTGCGACGGGTGCAGTTGCACCCGTCGCGCTTTTCACTGTCTGCTAGGCAGACAGTGAAAAGCTTCATGGGGCCCTGTTAGGGGGCCCCTGCACTGCCCATGCCAGTGGCATGGGCAGTGCAGGGGCCCCCAGGGGCCCCAGGACACCCCTTACCGCCAGCCTCTTCCTGGCGGTGAAAACCGCCAGAAACAGGCTGGTGGTAAGGGGGTCAGAATCCCCAGGGCAGCGCTGCCCTGGCGGATTCGCCCAGCCGGGGCAAAAACGGCGGGAAACCGCCGGCCCCGGTTTTTCTGACCGCTGCTTTACCGCCACGGTCAGAATGGGCTTGGAAGCACCGCCAGCCTGTTGGCGGTGCTTCTGTCATTCGTGGCCCTGGCGGTCTTGGACCGCCAGGGTCAGAATGACCCCCTTAGTTACCACACATAAATGCAACCCCCCGCCATGCATGCCTTGTGGAGGTTCGCAGAAGAGTGTTGCAACTACTCCCTCTCCATACAGCCAACCCCATGCGGAGCACAGCCTTCGATTACAGCACAGCGTGACATTTATTGAAAAGCATGATAGTGATTGGAAAGCAGTTACAATATTTGGTATTGGTTGTGACCCTCGGATAACTAAGTGGAGACAGAGTTCAGACACTCGGTTTGCCTAGTACCATGGGGGATGAAAGTTGATGAAGAACTATTTATTAACTTATAATGCAGAGATTCATAGGTAATTATTAAACTTTTCCTTGCAACCCCAGTTTCCGACATTTTAAATATTTATGTTTTTTTTAATGATTCTTTTTAAATGATGCACCTAGTATGTGGGTTATATTTTGCTAAGCAATGTGAATGATTGCACATTCCATGGATTTCAGGAATACAATGGGGTTTCCACTGAAGAAAGAAAAATATCTTTCGATTCAGTGGATTGTAATAAGATGGATGTGCCCGAAATCGAATCAATTTACACAGATAGTATTTAACATCATAGCATAGAACTGGATTAACTATTGCACAATGGTTTTATACATGGAGAGTAAAGATGACATGAAAATAAACTAAGCAGAACAAGTAAGGTTGTGCTTCGTCTGGCTAAGCCTTTATTGTAAATTTGATTTCCTTGATGACCGTTATGTCACTTGATTTAAGAGACCTAGGGCCAGATGTACGAAAGTTGGGAATTGCAACTTGCAATTTGCGAGTCGGAGCGACTCGCAAATTGCAAGTCGCAATTCCCAATGCAGTACGGTGTCTCAGACACCGACTGCAACTCGCTATGGGGTCGCAATGACCCACCTCATGAATATTCATGAGGTGGGTCGCAAATTGCGGCCCCATAGCGAGTATGGGCACTCGCTAACAAGGAGGCCTGCTGACGTCAGCAGACCTCCATGTTCGCGACCTGCTTTTAAATAAAGCAGTTTCTTTTTTTTGAAGTGTAGCCCATTTTCCTGACAGGAAAACGAGCTGCACTGCAAAAAAAACGAAACCTTTTGTTTCGGTATTTTTTCAGGGCAGGGAGCGGTCCGTTGGACCACTCCCTGCCCTGAAAAAATATTTTGGGGTCCAGTCACAAACTGGAAGGGGTCCCGTGGGGACCCCTTCCAATTTGCGAGTGGGTTACCATCCACTTGAAGTGGATGGTAACTGCGATTACATTTGCGCCCGCGTACGCGGTCGCAAATGGTATTGCATCCCACAGCGACTCGCAAATAGGAAGGGAACACTCCTTCCTATTTGCGAGTCGGAAATGCATATTGCGAGTCGGTAACGACTCGCAATATGCATTTCTGCATGCCAAACCCATGTTTGCGACTCGCAAACGGCGATTTTCGCCGTTTGCGACTTGCAAACGGGTTGCTACATCTGGCCCCTAATCCAGCATCCGATCTAGGATGCCATGGTTTGGTGCATATTCACTTAAGATACCCAACATGTTGTGTGAAGATGATTTGCATGAATATTCACTTTTGTAATTCCTCTTTGATGAATTGTACATCTGCATATAACAATATTTCTCCTATCTCTATGAAATGCAGATTGTGTATGCAATTGATTCATTAGAGTACAACAAGCTTTCCCACATTCATTCAACTGAATTTGTAATTTTGCAATGGAAATTGATTACTAGTGTACGATTACTGAAAGCGGACTATTGTGTATCAGTTCACATTAATGTGTCTCTTTGTTACTCTGTGTATGATTGGAGTGACTTCTCCTCATTGAATTATAGGTTTGCACACAAAAGCATGTTGCCTACTTTTATGGATTGTATGCTATCTACTAAAATGCTTAAGCAGGGTAAAGGGAACCTTTTTTATTTTGACTCAAAGAAATTTGTTATTTTGCCAGTGCGATAGAAATCGAGGACCATTGTGTTAATTTTTGTGATGGATTCTTATGTAACAAATTCACATTATTGTCTAACAATTGGGGTGTTTTCATGGACAATTTGTGAAGTTCGTTGTTTGTTTTGACCTGTATACATAGTCCACTGATCCTGTCATGGACATGTGATCAAGACCTGGCTGGGCTGAAATGCTTCATGTCCTTGGCCGTCATGAAATAAAACTTTTGCTGTGTATCTGACTCAGGTGTGGCCCATCTTTCTTTTCACGTTGGATAACAAGTATGAGGAATTTTCTTCAATAATTGATGTGGGTTGAAGAGAAACCCACTCATCAGAGCCCGAATCTCTATATATCTACATTGCCTTGCACAGTGTTCTTAACAATGATGTAATTTTGTTTGTCATTAGGGTTGTTATCAATGCGGTCATTGAACATGTCATGAGTGATTTAATATGTGAAGGTACAAGCAGGGTATTGTGAGAGGGCAATTATAGTTACTTTAGGGCACACTGTTTAGTTACTTTAGAGAACTTCCACTGCTAAATTTCAGTGGTTTTGTTAGTTTAATCATTTTGTTTTCACTGACATTTTAATATGCCCATAACACCTCTTTAACCTTTGTTTTTTTCAGTGAATTTCTATGGTATTTTTTAATGTAAAGTAAAATGTTATTACCATACTTAACTATAATGTCACTTTAACCTTAGGCTTTGTCAGTGAATTTCTGTGTTTAAAAAAAACTCTAAAGCAGACTGTAAAGGCTGTCATTTTAAGTGAGGCAGACCTATTGGCTTCGTCAAAGGGCCTGAAGTCCAAAATAGAAAAGGCAGGCCTACTGGCTTTGTCAGGGATCAGCATGTCAACCAATATAAAGCAGACCTATTAGCTTTGCCAATAAATCATGATAATAACTTATCAAGAACTATAATCCAATGTATTCCAATGTACATGGCCTTGAATGATAATAATTACTGTCACAAAAATATTTTAAACATAGCATTTTCAATCAAAGCAGCCATAAACATGTGTTGAGTCTTTTTTTCACACTCCTCAGCCCACAAAATGCAGTCACAGTCCCAGCTACAAGGGGTTCCTGCACTCTTGCTGAACAGCATGCAGCTCCAGGTCAGAGTGCTTTCAGAAAGATGGTAAACGCTCCTGGGGTCATATATTCAGTTTTTATTAAATGGTTTCATGTGGGATGCTCTGCAGCCTACAGCCCACCACAACATTTAGAAAAAATGCTTATTAGTGCCCTTACACCTTCTAGGAGCACCTCCAGGATCTAAAAATTAGGGGTGGATGATACTCTCCGCTCCAACGGCAGAGTTCACAGAGTTGTGCCCACTATGCACTCTGGTTGCAGCACAGAATTCTGGAAAAATTGTGGCAATTGTTAAGCTGCAGAGTTTATTCTTGCACGTTATTCGCCAACAGTAGGTTGGCGAGAACAAGTGAGAAAATTGAGTGCTAGATCGCTTCCTATCACAGTTGCGCCAGGTCGCTACTGTTCATATTGAGAAAGCTGCCACTCGAGTAGAAAATCTACTGGAGTGGCAGAAAGAAGCAGCACATTCTGGCCTGCCACCTGGTGCTGTTTGCGCAGAACAAACTCCTGGCACTAAAAATTAGCGCAAGCTGCTGAATTCCTTCACTCACGGAACTCCACAGAGTCTCATGGAGTTTTTATGGAACTTCGCAGAATTCCACGGAGTGAAACCCCCGAAGTTCCGCCCACCCATACTAACAATACAGACAAAAAGACCTTGCAGGGCATTATGGGGTGCTCCATGTCATAAGCAGAGAATATTGAATGAGCCGCTACTCCGTCTCATGGTCACCCTGTGTTTATTTTTTTATTTTTTTTTGTAGTAGTATGGGTGCTCTGGTCCCATTTTGGATCCTCAAAAACAGTAGGCAAATGTTGGAGACCATTGAGGGAGGGCTGTGGTCCCTGCTGCCCTGTTGGCTGTCCAGTCAGGACCCATCCAGGGTGCCAGAGGGAGCTGGCTGTATTTATTTGTTTCTACCTGTGGGAATCAGCCTTTGTTTTTGCTCCCAGCCAGGTGGAAGCAAACCAATGTCCCCTGAATGGGAAGGGGTGGGCAGGGACTTACATTTCTGTTCCCATCCTTTGCTCGATTGGGCAGGGAACACGATAGCATCTCATTGGATAAGGTTGCTGGGACACTAAGGGCCTCATTACGAGTGTGGCAGTCCGAGGACAATTTAAAGGGCGCATTTAAAAGTGGGCCTACTGGCTTTATGAAGGGGTCAGCATATCAACATCAATAAAGTACACATATTGTCTTCAATCAAACCACCAATAAATAAAATCAAATGTATTTTTCATTAATTCACAGAGTGCAATGTTTAATAAAAGTGAGTGAACGGCATAGAGCTCCAGATAGGAGTGCTTTAAAAAAATATGGTAAACTCTCCTGGTGTCATGGATTTATGGCACAGGAGACCTACTACAAAAAAGCTAAGCAAAAGGCCCTTGCAGAGAAATACAGGGTGCTCCTCTGTAGAGCAGTGAATAATAAATGATTGGTTACACCCACTAATTTAATATTAACCCTGTTTTATTATTACTTTTTCTGGGTGCCCTGGGGTCCACCCGGGGTGCAACATATTTTTTTTATCTTGTGGGCATGCGAGGATGGCCCCAGGGCCCCGGTGGTAATGGCCAGCTCCCAAGCCACCATTATGGTAGGAGCATGCCACTTTTTTTATACTTTAGTGGATGTACTGGTGCCCGCCTGGCACACCCACAAGCTGGATTTTGTTACAGGACTCATGGCAGTCCCATGACCTCCTCTTGCTGGCTCCCCTGGTGGGAGCTAGCTGGTTTTTGTATGTAGCTGGCTGTCCCAGTGCTCAACAAGCTGCTGAACCAACAGGTTCTGTTGTCTGCTGGGACAGTGAAGGCAGAGTACGCCCACCCCCTCCCGTGGAGGGAACAACAGTGTCTCAGGGGTGGGCTCTGCAGAGCATCGGACCCTGAAGGATGTGGTCCCCGGGGCATATACCAGCTTTGGGAGGGGGTCATGTGTCCCCACTCCCCTTTTAAAATAATTCAAGCCCTGGGAATGGAGTCTACAGGGCTTGAACAGGATCTGGGAGAAGGGACGCATGCCCCCTCCCGCTTTTTAAAAACCAGCACAAGGGACTGGCCTTAGAGTGGCTCCGGGATAGGGGCCACCCCCATTCCTAATATTTGTTATTCGGGGACAGGGTATGGGCTCCCGGTGCCTCATTGAGACAAAGGGGTGGCTGCATGCCCTCCTCCCCTTATTCATTCGACCAGAGGGAAAAGGTCCCTGGGGCCATGTAGAGGCTCGGGAGGGGCCCACATGCCCCCCACACTTTAACTAATATGTCAGGCCCTGGGGTCCATGAGGCAGTACTCGGCTTGTGGGTAGTTGCCCCACGCATGCCTCCTCCCCTTTCTTAAAAAAAAACAAATTGGTAGGGCTTGACCTCCATGACGTGGCCCACTCTAAGGGTCATTTAAAGAAAAAAATATAGCTACCGCCATTTTTCCTTGCAGCTATCCATCAGGAGTACCACTAGATTTCTAGAAACACCCCCTTTTTTATTTGGTCCTTGGGATGGTCCTTCTGGGACACCCCCACAAGGGCTACAAGGGCAGGTTATCTCCATCCCGCCTCCCTATATTCAGAGAGTTCACTTCTGAGCAACCCTCACTCCTCAGGAGTGAAGTGGCACAAGGGAAAAAAAAACTCAATCCCCTCAGCCAACCATAATACTCTGTTTTTTGATTCCTGCGAATAGAATCATCAAGATATACAAATATTCTTGAATCTTTCTCAAAAACTGCTGAGCAGATTTACAGCAAGTCACAAAAGTGGACCAAGATTCAGCTTCCTGCCAAATTTGGTATATTTCAGGTCAGCCATTTTGGCTGTTGCACTGTTCGAAAATCCCTATGAAGTTGCATGGGCATGTTGAGTTTTTGGACCACACCCCTCCTTTTTCTCACCACACCTCCCCTCCCCAACTTGAAGGATCTCCCCAAAACTTTTCATGAAGGAACTAAGCAAAAAAGAGATATTTTTTTTTAATGGTTTGTAAAGATTCAACAAACTGCATCAAAGTTTTAAGAAGACCAATATAGCCATTTCCTACGGAAACATCATCCTATCACTAGACAACGGTGATCATCAATGGGTAATATAGATAGATAGATAGATAGATAGATAGATAGATAGATAGATAGATAGATAGATAGATAGATAGATAGATAGATAGATAGATAGATAGATAGATAGATAAACACATTACAGAGAACATCTCACAAGTTTTCAGCAGAGAACAGACAAGTGTTTTAGTCTGCTGTACCAGCATGCCCAAGAGCATGTATCAGAAATATTCATCATATTCAGGGCTGTCCAGATTTTTTTTTTAATCCTCTCTATTCCAACCGAGCAAACCTTACACGCCTCCTGGTGTGGTGAATTGGCAAGTCTGCACCAAAGCCATATTATTGGATCAGTATTTCTCCATCAAGAGCACCATCTAAAATGTACATCAACTTACATTCAGAACAAGTTAGCTGAAGCATACCACACCCACATGCGCCCAGCATTTAATGGATGAAATGTGAGAGGGTAATGATGCTGGTGAGTAGAACAGTCTAGGCAGGCCAGCCAATAGGAAGCTGTTCATCTGAGTGGAATAAATACATCATGATGTCCTTTGGTACACACCTGCACGCTCGTAGTACACGGCAGGGGTCATCAAGCCGCCACAATCACAAAGAAATTCCACGTCTACTCGCCCAGTAATTCCAAGGCCTGCCTGAGGATTTAGGGATTTTCGGAACTTTCAAAGAATTCCAGAATTACTCCTGGGAATCCGTGCAGATGCACAATTCCACAAGTGATCACAAGAGTCAGCAGTAGCACACTTGTAATTGCAATGTGGGGTACCATTTTTAATTACGCATGGATAAGTCAGTGGTACACATGAAGGGACCCATTTCCCAAACTCTCAATAATAATTCAAGGGATGCTTTCTTCCCAATCTCTCTGTGTAAACAGATTTGCATTCCTCCATTTACAGGGTGGGATTCGGCTGAGAGAATGCCCAGATTACCCACAAACTCCCAGGTTTATTCGTCTGCACGAACATTCCAAGACTTCCTCTCTCTAGAACTCCCGCCCCCACCACTCGGGAGCAGATCTACTCCCATTAACTTTAATGTTATGTACGAGTAAATGGGTTTATAACTGCAGCTCACGTTTTTCTGCGTAGACAGCGTGAACATGCCCTTGTAAATCAGTCAGTTGCACTTGTAAATTGAATTTACACATTCAAATACTTCTTGAATTAACCTGCAGTATTTGTTCGAATAACCAAAGACAACATAACATAACACACAACATACCTTAGCATAACATAACATAGCGTAACATTGCATAACATAACATAGCATAACATAACAATGCATAGCATAACACAACACAATACAACACAACACATAACATAGCATAGCATAACATAACGTAATGTTGCAAAATATATCACAGCATAACATAACATAACATAACATTAGATAACATAGCATAGCATAACATGACATTGCATAGCATAACATAATGTAACACAACACAACATATCCTAACATAACATAACATTAGATGACATAGCATAACATAACATAACATTAGATAACATAGCATAACATGACATAGCATAGCATAGCATAACATGACATTGCATAGCATAGCATAACATAACGTAACACAACACAACATATCCTAACATAACATAACATTGGATAACATACCATAACAAAACGTAACATAGCATAGCATAGCATAACATGGCATTGCATAGCATAAAATAACGTAACACAACACAACATAACATAACGTAACATAAAATGCATTAAATGAGAGTGGCAGTAAGTGTGACATACTACTTTCTGCAGGGCCCATACACTGCCGCCCGTACTGAGGAAATAATAGTTCATTAATGACAGGTATTCATTTTCATAGGTCACACGCCATGCAGATGAGCCTTGCATTCTTATGCTCTGGCGCTAGGACCCACTTGTGCATTACATACAGAACTGCCACAGGTTAGATTGGGTGTCGATTTCGAGTCTGGTTAACATATTCTAAGTAATTAAACATATTTTATTCTGGGTTTTTTTTCATTCTGGAAGGACAAAATATCCTCTTGCAGCCATTTCTCTAACAATTCCCACTGCCCACTGGCTCTGTAAAGAGAAGGTCAGCCAGAAAACTAAATTGCTTTTAATTCCAGCAGAAACCCAAGAAAGCTCTGTTGAGATTATTCTTTCCCTTGCAGTTTGCAGCTGGAATTAAACAAATCATGGGATGGTAAGAAGTTAATACAAGGTTGTCTTGGTATCATTAGCACCATCCATGGAAGCCAGCAGGTGTCGGTGAGTTCTTAGGAAATGATACAGTGCGAGTCCTGTTAGTGTCGGCAGAAGGTGTGACTTGTGGTCCCACATTTCCTTATTACTATCAAATTGCCTTTGTTATCGCGCCGAAGTAATCAGCACGGTGTGCTCCGAGGCGGCAGGCTTTCGCCCTTTTCATCAAGTCTAAAAATTGATGCAGGTGTTGAGCTGGATCTGAGCGAATCCGTCTTCCTCATAAAAATTGCATGGACTCTTTTGAGGGCGCATTTAGGCCCTGATTTCTACTTTTTTTGCACCGCATTTGTGTCATTTTTTGATGCAAAAGCAGCGTAAACTCACAAAATACAATTGTAGAGATGGTCGGCGCGTCAGGCTGCGCGGCGGATGGAGAGGCCAACGAGCCCAAGCTCCTTTGTGGCTGGGTGATATTTTCATTAGGAGAAGAAGAGAGCTGGCAGAGGAAATGGCCGCTGTCAGCAAGAAGGACACAAAATAGGAAAGATGTTCCTATGCACATCCACACAGCGCTGACCCCTCTCTGCCTACAAGCACTTCTTGGAGGCCCAAACATATACAGAGCTGCTCGTTCAACATTGATACATAACACTTGCTTGGCTGTCCCTGGGAAAAACATCAGTTGTTCTCTCTCAAAGGACTATGGAGCAAGTTGAAAATTTATCAGTAACAGCAAAAAGTTCCAGAACTTCTTCAGTTGCATCTCTATCACCGAGTGACTGGTGCACAGTGGAAGCATTCCTTTCTTCAATTTCATCATTTCTTTCGTAAATAGGTGACTCCTATTGTGCTTTCTGACTGCAAGATGTGTTAAGTTTCTCAAATAGATTTTCAAATTTAGAAGCAAGCCTGGCTTATCCTTCTCACTATAGGTGCTGCCGATCACTCATCGCTGGACCGCGAAGCACTCAGCAGAGTCCTCAGGCTTTTCAATGTCAACATCAACCTATCAAAGTCAGGCTACTACCTAAACCGGCCAACCGTGATAAGAAACCCTCTTCATCGCTGTTAAGTACCACATCAGTCCCTTTGCCACTCAATCCCCACTCATTGGCACTGAATCCTCTTGCCACTCAATCCCCACTCATTGGCACTCAATCCCCTTGCCACTCAATCCCCACTCATTGCCACTCAATTCCCTTGCCACTCAATCCCCACTCTTTGGCACTCAATCCCCTTGCCACTCAATCCCCACTCATTGGCACTCAATCCCCTTGCCACTCAATCCCCACTCATTGGCACTCAATCCCCACTCATTGTCACTCAATTCCCACTCATTGCAAAACTACATGAACATTTTACGGTACTACAAGGACAAAATCGACAAAATATTGGAAGTGATAACATTTGCCAACATCTCCAATAAGTCCCTCCGTGGCACTCATCCCAACCACAGGACAACCAGTTCCTAGTTTCTGTTGCATGAAAGTGCAGCAGAGTCGAAGGCTCAGCAGGATATATTAGAAGGGTAGAGAAATCATCTCTCCCAGAATCCCACCTTCAGGGTGCAAATATTCATAAAGGCAAACATCAAAACACAGAGATAAAAGAGAATATAACATAGTAGATGGAGCGCACACATCCATTGCAGCACGCTAAAAATAAATGTGAACCGTAACCCTAACAAGGGGTTATAACAAGACAGAAAGGAGGATGATGCACAATGAATAAGTCTTTCTTGACCAAGGCACTTGCATCAACAAAGACATACTTAGGCAAAAGTTACGGGATGAGATTGGGGCAAAAGAGCAATGCAAGGAAGCTTCACGTAGCATTGGCAAATGGCCAACAACCCAACGGAATGTGGCTGAGTTGTAGGCTGCACACCGGTAGTCATCATTATTCTTGGATCATATGGCTCTGCGACCACTGGATCTCAACAGGGCATCACTCGCCAACTTTCCTGGGCCTGGGTCACCCTACTTATGCCACACAGAACTCTAACTACATCTGGTCACTCGCTTCACATTTCATTTTTTCCTTCTTCAAGCAGCACATTAACTTTCTCTTCAACCCCATTCTTTGGGTCTGATATTTGGATAAACTCTTCCATTGTGCATTACCAACACACACCCACACAAAATCCTTCTTGAGCACTCTTTCCTTTTGCTTGAATGTGGCATTATGTCTCAGGGTCTAATGATTTTAGTTGTGTTGTACAACCTTGGCTAACCTTGGCTCATGCAGGTCTTTTCCACACTTCCTTTCTACTCAGGCTAGAAAGACCACTGTGTCTAACCAGCATTATACTGCACACACTCCCCAACACTATATACGAGTGCTCTGCAAGGCTATGTTTGCGCAGGTGATACCGTGCCACGTTATGTGTTATCCACTCTAAAAGCAAAACTGTTCCTGATTCCTCTGGCACAAATTGGCACACCTTTTCTTCATAAAGCTCTCCTCTCAAACATTTACAAGTTTTAAAGTTTTAACTTCCTTCAAGAAACCCACCTTAAGTCACTTGGGGAAATAGTCGACCAGCTGCACCACAGCGTACCTCCCTTCCAAACCAGGACTACCAAACGGGCCACAGAAGTTAACTGCCACTTACTACCAGGCACAGTTGGGAAACCCAGTGGGAACAATGGGAGTCTCTTTGGCAATATTTTTGTTGTCGCTGCAAGTGCACGCCACACTCCTCTTCACGCCTCTATCTTGAGCCATACTGGGCCACCAGAAATCAACCTGTCCTCCTCTCCTCATGGTGGGCATTCCACCATGCCCCTCATGCAGCAAGCCAACCAGTCTTGATTACTGGCGAACCACTAATCTGTCGCCTCTCCTTACAATTCACTCCTGCAACAGGAATTCCTACCCCATAGGTTTGGACAACTCTTCTCACTTCCACTTTTCCTTTGTCAGGACAGCACTGATCCTGCTCACGCACCATACAGCCATTCTCCTCCATGGGCCCTTCAGCTTCTAATGCCAATCTGGACAAATAATCAGCAGTCGTCTCTTGTACATCAGTCTTACACTGGCTGTCATATGAATACTCCTGTAGTCTTGTAGGTGGTCCATAAGCAAGTCTTCTGTTCGGCCACCTTCCTGTGGAGTTCTTCAGGTCTCCATTTTGTCTCCACGCATTTTCAACCTTTACGTGATATGATTGGCCCACCTCATCCAGTCCTTTGGCTACGGCCTTTTCATATAGACAGCCGGCATGCACATTTTATTAAAAGGCTCTTGTAATATCACGAGCTGCACTTTAAATGTCCATAACTGTTTAGCCAGAGTAAGATCCATGGCAGATCCTAGTTGATTGGTGAGAAGATCACAATTCTACGGCATGTCAGGCCTTCTCCTTTCCTGGAACCGTCTTTCTGGCCTTCCTCTCGCAGCTAAAACCTCTTTAACTGTAAAAACTTTTGGTTGTAAAAGTGATTTTGTTCTCTCTATGACCAGTCAAATAAATGATATGATTCGTTTTTGCTTTTTCAAACTTTGCACCTTGAACTCCATCTTTGC
Source organism: Pleurodeles waltl (assembly GCF_031143425.1). Lineage (NCBI taxonomy): Eukaryota > Metazoa > Chordata > Amphibia > Caudata > Salamandridae > Pleurodeles > Pleurodeles waltl. Next base: position 1,156,644,043 of record NC_090448.1, read on the forward strand.
TTATTTACCCACATTGTGAAAATGTTTAATACTTTTATTTCTAACCATCTGGAATATTAAAATCCAGTTTATCAAAGGCTGTGTCAATGTGCTGTGCATCAGCATCAATTGGTCCACAATTATGATGGTAAGCTAACATTGGTACTCAAAAAAAGAAATCATGTTTCCCCTGCCTTGAATGCTTTGCACTGGTTTCCTGTTAGAAAATTAATGTTAAGTCTCTCTGTCTAGAGCACAAATTGTTATATGCTAAAAGACACTCACCTATTTTTCAGTGTTTCAGGTGGTACAATCCCAGACCCTCTTTAAGATGTAGAGGTCAACTAGTTTTCGAGATCCCTAGGATCCATTGTCAATGTTTTTTGGGACAGAGCTTTCTCGGTGGCTGAAAACAGAATTCCATTCAGCTTGATCTTTGTTCAAATCCAAATTTGTTGAAGTTCAGAAAAGTTTTGAAGGCAAGTGCACAGGAGGCCTGAACCAGTAGCCTGAATCCAGGCCAGGGCCATAGGCAGCAAAAGCTGCTTTTCCTGTCCCTGTTTGTGCACCAGTGTGCGATTAAAAGAGATGAAAACTTACCTGGGTCTTCCTGGGGGTCCTCCTCGCCTTCTTGTCCAACAACGACAAGTCTCTCCCTGGAGCGGCTACCTCCCTCTGTGCTCCAGTGCACACTGCAGCCCAGTTATACGGGGCTAGCGCAGTTTTTGGACTTACTGTCCAAGCGGAGCAAGGAGTTCCAAAAACTCCGTTAGCTCTGCCAGCAGAGGGGAGCTCCCCGCACACCCTCAGCTTAGGGCTAACCCCTTGCTTCCCATTGGCTGGTTTTGTTGTCACTCTCATTTTCTTGCTTCTTACTCATCAGCTTCTGTTGTGTCTTCTTCCTGTTCCGGTGTTTGTCCCTCCACAGGAGCATGGATCCATTAGTTGTGTCCTTCCACTGTCCATGTGCTTTCCTGTACGCGGCCGTCTCTTGTTTGCGTGCTTCCCAGTTTGTCTCTCACTAGTCACTCTCTCCTCTCCCACATCCATTTCTCCCAATCTTCTTCCCTCCGTGCTGCCTCACTCTGCCTTATGGACCTTTGTTTTGGTTTCATTAATTAAGAGAAGGTCTTACCTTTGAAACTCTGAAACACCATCATTAGACCAATGATCTACATAATATAATTGATCAAATTTAGCTTGTTACTGTGGCCACTGTTCTACATATTCTCGTTGGAATATTGGCAAAGGGAATTATTATAAGCAGTCAGCAATTAAATAATGAGACAAACTATCTTTAAAAAAGTACTGTTTACTCTATTTTACTTTTATAATATAACAACAAGATTTTGCAAGAACAATAAAATAAGTTACTACAGGCATGGTACACGTTCTCTAAGCTATTTTCAAAAATGAGTGCTGCAGATTTTCTAAAATGGCTCATTCGCACAGAAAGACATTGTGTGACACCTTGTTGGGGTTGCACTAGACTTTTATGTGAGACCTATGCTTGCATAAAAAATGTATTTGGGATATTGGTAAACCATATTTCAGTTGAAATCATATTTTTGCATAATTTCATAATCGTTTAATGGATTTGGCAAAAGTTTTTTATGTAAAAAAATATTTTTATTTTTTATTTTTCCAACAAAGAGAAGAAGGTGCACAAATGCGCTCCCACAACAATAATTATATCGGAGGAGAGATTAGTTGTTCAACATTAGCAGTGTTGCAGTGTACAAACAGTTCCTGCTGGGCCATCTAACATACATCAAATAACACAGAGGACTGTTTGGGTGGAGACATCCGCCCCTTCATCGGCCAAATCCATACCGTAGTATTTATGCCAGGGACCCCAGATCTTGATATATTTCCTCAGACAAACTCTAACTTTATATATGACCTTTTCTGCAACCATATAAAGGTCCCACCCCTTATTCCACTCCCGGAGAGAGGGATTTAGTAAAGGTTCATCAAACAATTGCCCAATTTACACACTAGTCTAAGTTCTTGTTTCCATGAAGCCCTACAATCTTATGCTGCCCATCAAGAAGCTTTGGAATTCTATCCCAGCGTGTCATTTAAAAGATGAAATTCTCTGGTGGAAGCAATCTCTTTCCATCATTGAATCTCTCCTACTGGAGTCCCAGGATTCCAAAAATGTGTGCACCATGACTCAATCATACTTTGGTTGTGCGGCTATAATTTGGAATCACCTCACCATATTCTCTGCACCATTACGTCTCATGTGATTTCAAGGAGGCGATTAAACTGCTTTTGCTCTAAAGGCGCTTCCGAACTGGATCCATCTTGAATCCAGCTCTTCTTTTGAGTGTCTCACTCTCTATTTTTTTTATTTCTATTTCTTTTTTTCAGCTAGAATGTTCCCAGCTTCCCTGTGCTAATGTTAGTGTCCTCTTCTACTGGGCCCTCGCTAGGGGACCCTCCATCGGGGATTTAGATTTCAGTGCATTTATAAGTGCTTTTTTGGCTATGCTATAGTCCCTCGTATACCAAGGACTGGTGCCTATAAAGGGTGTCCTGGGACCAGGCTGGTTCCTCATAGGAGGCTTGGACAGGATTGTTTTTAAGGGACACTCCAAGGATTGGAATCTCAGTGGGAGGGAGATGGCTAACAGGGGCTGAGCCGTCACAAATGAATTATAAATCTGAGCTCAGATCTCTACACTCCCCAAGATCGACGAGCATTTAATAGATCTGCGGTTATTTCCCAAAGTTGGCTCTATAGTGGCAGCAGCAAGGTAAGGGGACCACAGGACAGTTTGGGAAATCATCACCCATGGGAGTGCACATTCAGAAACTCAGATTGAATGATATCATGGATCATTTTGCTAAACTATATGAAAACATGCTCAATAAGCAAATTGTTGATTCCCACTCCCTGCTTGACTCCAATCCACTGGATACATACTGTTCCCTTGAGGAAACCATGGCAGTCATAGCTGTGGTCAAAGTCATGACTTTTGGGCCCCTTATGTTAATCAACTAACTAATGCTATAGCTTCAGGTGCTCCGATCCCTGACACCTGGAAAGGTGTGGAGATAATACCTATTTATAAAAAGGGGGATCGTTCAAATCCAGGTAACTATAGACCAGTAAGCCTCTTGGGCACTTTACAGAAGTTCTATGCAAAACAGATAATAAATAAACTTAACATTTGGATTAAAAATACTGAAATTCGAACACCCTTACAAGTTGGGTTCAGACCCAAAATAAGTCCCATAGACCAAGTCATGAGGCTGCTTCTTATTGCCTGGAAGCTCACTAGGTTTAGGGACAGCCACCTGTAAATAGCTTTTGTTGATCTTAGGGTGGCCTTCAACCTAGTCCCCAGGGGCTTGTTGTGGCCATCGCTCAAGAGTATGGGGGTCCCTGACGGCCTTCTTGGCCAATAAGTTTACATCAAGATAATTACGCACAAGCCGATGAGGTACACACGCACAGTTGACAGGTCATTTTCCTATTCACAGAGGGCGGAGACAGGGGTGTGTGCTGGCCCCCACGCTCTCCTGCCTCCTTATAAGCGATGTTATAGGGGCCCTTCTTGCAGGTAACACAGATGCTCCCAAAATAGAAGAGGGGCAGTTCTCCGCTTTACTATTCACAGATGACACCCTTTTAATTTCCCAGACTCCTACGGCCTACAACAACTACCTAAGAATTTTAATGCTTTCTGTTTATTGAAGGGTTGGAAATCAACATTACAAAGACAAAAATTATGGTAATTATGCCCCATAAATCTTTTAGAAATACCTTATCTTTGGAACAGAGGAAACGAGAACATGTTTTTAGATTTAACTATCTGAGCATAATGTTGGACAGCAGGGTTTCATGGTCCTCGCACAGTCAAAAACAAAGGGCAGTCCTCCAGCACCAAGCTTCGGCTATCAATAGAAAACATCAGGCAACGTTAACAAGAGCCCTACTTCCTGCAATGGACCTGTATAAATTTAAGGTCCAAGCTGCGGCCCTACATGGTGCTGAAATCTGGGGCCGTGCAAACACCAAGCCACTCACATTGAGCGAGAAGAAGAGTGTGAGTTAACGCTTTCATCTCCCCCAAAGTACCTCTCTAGTCCCCATGCTTCTTGATGTTGCTCTCAAAAGAGTATATTGCTTGGTGAAGGCCTCTTCTATATTGGGTGAGGATTTGGGCCACAGTGGTGGAGCGTATACTTTAGAGAAGTGCTGTAGAGGAATTGCTAGCAATAGACAAGAATGTCATCCTTTCCATGGTTTAAGCATGTCCAATCCTGGTCGCTAAGGTTGGGTCTCGGAGACTTATGGTTCGATCCGAGATCCCTAAACCCACTATCCAAACAGCAATTGAAATCTACATACTGGGAGTATATTCTAGCTAACCTTCATCAAAGCTCTACTCTAGGGAGTCTGCCAGCCCAGGATTTCTTTATCAAGGACAGTCCCTGTTATGAAGCTTTCCTAGATATACCCCAACCACAGCTGGCGAAATCCCTGTCCTTAAAGTTTCTGTATGGCACGCTTGAGATGGAGACATTCACATCCCGGTGGAATACCAATAGGTCTACTGACCCTGAAGACAATTGCCCACGGTGTAGCCCGCCTTTTAAAGAAAATACAAGCCATGTCTTGTTCTTCTGCCCTGCTTATGCCAATTCTAGAGGTAAATTGATTCCTCCAGTGTGCAATAGACTAGGCCTTAGGTGGTACCACAAAGCTGTAATGATGTTCAGGACAGACACATCTATTTATACTGTGAGTATCCTGAGTAAATATCCATTGGCAGTAGGGCTGCTGAGGAAACAAAAAGATCTACAAATTTAAAGCCCTGATGTCTGTCGTACTCTTTCTTTATATACACAGATGTTATTAGGAATGTTAACAATTGTTACTACGTATAAATATTTTTCACTGCAGTGGCACTTTATCTTGCATACTATGGACCTTAAAGCTAGCCTATTTATGAAACATCATTGTCAGTCGACATATTATGATTCAAACATCAAGTTTCTTTTTGGCTTTGTAGGCCACTGTAAGTCTTTTAAAATATTTTTAAGTGTTTCTTTTAAAAATGTTTCAGAAATGAAATTTCCAAAAGACTTTATTAACTGACTGCCTCACTCAGCCTTACGCACTGTAACCTACTCCACTTCTAGTCACCCCTCATCTCCTGCTTCTTAATATCATGCTGCTGTTAGTTCACCATCATCCTCCGATCTCTTTCTTGAAGGTACGCCCCTTTCTCCCCCTCTCTTCCTGAGACAATTATGGTCTTTCAAGCTCACCCCCTCAGATATTGTCTCTTACTTCCTAATCTGGAACTGGTTCTGTTCTTCTATTTCATGGTGACTGGGTCATTGTCTAAACACTTCTGGAAATGTCTTTGCATCATTCTTTCAAGCATTAGAGGGTGTGGTTTAGAGTTTGGCAGACAAGCACTCCATCACAAACGTGCAGGATATCCTGCTGGATATCCCTTCCGCTTCATTACAAGTGCAATAGGACATAATGTGGGTGGGATATCAGTCACATTTGGGATGGAGAACTCATCCATCAAGCTCTGAATCAGGCCCTGAATATCAATACTTGATGTTTTGTAGATCTGTTTATTCCGGCACTTTTTCTTGTGTCTCTCTTCTAACTTGTACGTTTTTACTTTTATACTTAAAAATTGTTATTGTAAGGTGTTATTATGGCTTTGTGTGTTTTCTATATAACTATATATTTGTAACCATATTTTAGTAGTAAAAAGCTCTTTCACCCTTGGGCAATATTTGTTCTACATAAAACTACAAACAGAAACTCATGTGTGACAGCCACCACTTAAAATTGCATTAGGAGTGAAAAGGTCGTTTTTCCTTCCTGTAACTCCCTTGTGTAATATTCCAGTGCTTGCTTGCATTATTGTCAGCCCCCCCCCCCCCCCAGTGTCAGGAGATTTGCTTGACTCTAGGTTGTGTTTTCGAAACTGATAACATAAGAGGTCTGAGCTCATGAACTCTCACCAGTCCATCAATGTTCCTGCAGACCAGAGGACCCAGGCCTGTTGACCGCCCCCTCCCTCCAAGGCGGCCCGCTGAGAAGGGTCCACCTCCCCACTCTACGCACCCACCCCCCAGTGCTTTCCATTCAGTCTTACAGCTCATCCATCCCATGTATCCATGCAGATATATGCAAATGAACACTTAAAAAGCATCCATTTCCCTTCTTCTGGCTGTTAGTGTAATTTTAATCTGTTTTCTCAGCTCTTTGACAAGCATGCATTATTCAAATGAAGCTTTCACGATCTCACCCATTGATTGGTTGAAATAAGGCAGATCTTAGTATTTAGTTTCCAGAAGAATATTTAAAACGTCCTAAATATTTTCTGTACAAGGGCTGTTTTTTTCCCCTCCTGCTCCCATATTATTTGCATACATCAACTTGACCATTGCCTTCACCAGCCTGACCCTGCAGCGCACTCGTGCACTCGAGAATTTACCCGTTTTTTCATACTTAGCAACTGCAATTAAGGCTCCCAGTTTTCGGCTTTTACTGATTTTACAGATAAATCCAAACTGAAAATAGTGTGTTTCTTGTCTGTATTTATTCTCAAAAGCGGAAAAATACTGAAAAGTGTGCTTCTAATGAGAGACTTTCCATGATGTCTGTTGTGAATTATAAGGCAACATATGAGTAGATAGACAACATGGGCAGTTAACAAACAGATTGAGGTATCTTTAAATACAGGCATATGTTAAAATATTTGTTGTAAATTGCTAATATTTACCTGTGGGTGTAGTGTTCTGCTATATTTGGCTGCTGAATTTGCTAAAACAGGACAGGCACCATAAGTATGAGTGCATGTCTAGCAGTTAAATACATGTGCAAATGTACCATTTGTGACACCACTTATTCACAAACCACAGATAAATATGGATAAATACTAATGAGATGGCCAAAACATAAATATGCATAAATACTAATGAGATGGCAAAAAATACATATGGATAAATATAAACGGAAATGTTAAAAAAGCTAAATACCATAAAAGCGGGAGCCCTGGTTGAATGCACGAGCATCAAAAGGACATTTTAGCAACCAAGGCGTCTTTTTCACTGATGTAGTGTCAGCGTGTCCAGCAAGTGATTGTGTCAACACAAGGGCGTGAAATGCTGCACAAGTGCAATACCAGCATTATATACTGTGATCGGGTGCACCATGAGACTAAGGGGGTGTAAGGTATATGGGGGTGCTTGCATCACACTACCATGCCGACCTCACCACTACATATCACACCTCACCACACGGGTGACCCGAGTGCCTAGCTAGAAAAACACAAAGGGCCAGATTTACAACAAACTGGCGCCGCGCCAAGAAGCCAAGACAAGGGCACTTCCACTGTTCATACAACCCAAAATGTCTTGATTGTTTTTCCCTACATTCCAGCACCTCTAGGCGCTTGTTTTCACAGATAAGGACGTCAGCACAGTGCCCTCCCTGTTTAATTAGCACGGGGTTCTACGTGCATTATATTTTCGTCATTAATAGCTACAACAACAAAAAATAGCTCGTTAGACTTAGTTTCTAGGAGCTATAATAGCGCTGTCTTACTTCAGGGAGCTATAAACTAAATACAAAAGCGTGTACGTGTGATCGAGTTGAAGAAATCTAAGGAAGGAGTGTTTCTTTTTTATTTATTTTTTGAGGGGGTCGGGGCATTTCCTACTCCGAGCATTATCCAAAGTGTAAAATCTTCCTAAGACACTTAACCTGATTTGTTTTCCACAGAGCTCCTCCTATGGCCCGAGGGATTAGCTCACTTTGTGGAAAATGCTCGGAGTATCAGAGGTCCTTTTTTCCTAAATAGCACGTGGTTTACGAGGAAAAAGAAAAGGTTAAAGACGGGTTAACACCGTCAGCCGCGCGCTGCGGGATCTCAAAGGATTGTCCGCTTTACCCGGAGATTGACAGCGATGTCTCAAAAAGGCAATATTGAAATGCTTGAAGTTTAAAAGGAGAGCTTTGGGTAGCAGATCTGAGGAGGACGCGGCGCGCGGTCAGCGGGGCAGGGCTAGGGAAGGTTGGGCAGGAAACAACCCCCGCACCCCTTGTTTGTCTGAGGTTCATTCCTTGTGTTGATATTTGTATAGCGCTCTCTTACTCCTTACCAGTCTCGTAGCACTTGACGGGCCCGTACACAAAGGTAAACTTAGACCAAAAGTCTAAGGGCCTGATTACGACCTTGGGTACGGGATACTCGTCCCAAACGTGACGGATATCCTGTCAACCATATTACAAGTTCCATTATACCCTATGGCAGTGGTTCCCAACCTTTTGATTTCTGTGGACCCCCACTTTAACATTAATTGAACCCAGGGACCCCCACTGAATCATCATGGGAATACGGGGACCCCTGCCTGAGTCATTACTGGAAGCTGGGGACCTAATTTGTCAATATTTGTTAATATTTTTTAATTTTCTAGGCTCTCGCGGACCCCCTGAGAAGTCTTCGTGGACCCCCAGGGATCCCTGGACCACAGGTTGGGAACCACTGTCCTATGGAACTTATAAAACGGCGGGAGGGATATCCGGCATGTCTGGGACTAAGGGCCAGATGTACCAAAGGATTTTACCCATTCTGTGTCTATGGGAAAATGCTTTAGTACATATGGCCCTAAGTATCTCATCTGCCAAGGTCATAATCTGGCCCTAAATTTGGAACAAAAGTCTAAGTTTAGACCTAAAGTCTAACTTTACTGGTAGAAAACATAGAGTTTTGGTCTAAGATTAGACTTTTGTTGAAACTTAGACCAAAGGTCTAAATTTACTAAGAGTTAGACTTTACGTCCAAACGTAGACTTTTGGTCTAAACATAGACTTCTGGGCTAAGTTTACCTTTGTGAACTGGGCACTTAGACTTTAGATCTAAGTTTAGACTTTCAACCTAAACTTAGAGTTTTGGGCTAAGGTTTCCTCTGTGAATCGGGCCCCAAGTTTGTTCCAAGTGGCACCTTTTTGTGCAGTTGGTGCAGATTCATAACTGCCAGGTTCTTTCAGGTGGAAAGTACAGCCAGGTGTTTGAAAGTGTGGCAAAATTCATGTTATAAATCTTTGTTAATGTGAGGGTTGTGGAAAGATCTGTTTCTTTTAGTTTCTGCAGCCTGTGCAAAGGTTTATGGAAAATTCTGTAACTTCATGAGGCTTGTGAAGTGTTTCACTTTGCCACATTTGTACAAAAACTGCGGGTTTTGCAATACTTTATGTTGCGCCTATCATTATTTAACATTAGCAAAATGGTTCTGCATAAAATATACTTTGCAAAAAAGAGCCTCATTCCAACCTGGTCAGAATTATCAAAAGCTAAAAACGCCAGGGAAACAGGGTTGTAACAGTTTATGGTTTCACATGAGGGTGTTTTTACCTTTATATTTTCAGTTTAATGTGTCAGAATGGGGGATAACATTATATTGTATTGTAATTGCATTTATACAGCACTTATCCCGAGAAAGTTTTGAAGCACCGTTTTACATCATGCAGTCACTGTTCCCGAACACAAGGTTAGTGGTTAATCCATTGGTTAGTGGGATTAGTTTTGTTCTGTTAAAGCATCTATTCCGTGCATTAACCCCAGTTTCTTGTAATGTCTTAAATTATTGGGAATTTGGTGTAACTATTAGTTGGGGGTGAGGGAGTGGCCGGTGGTATGTCAGTTCATGTAAGTAGTTGGTGGGATTAAGAGATTTAAGGCTTGATTTAGATCTTGGCTGTGCTACTGCCAATTCGCGGTGGCATTGGGCCTGAAAAGACAGTGTTCCGTCCGCTGTATTTAGATGTATTGCAGCTGAGCCACACACCGCCACAAAGGAATCTCTTTCCAGCCGTCATCCAGGTGGGTTGCCGCTGGCCGTATATCAATGTAACAGTTGTACAGGCGGTGTCCTGCTGGCGGTTTGCTGATGGAGAAATGAAATTGCTGGACCCGATGGACATCGGAAAATAGCAGTGGCTGTGGAATAAAGGTAAGTCACACACACACTCAACCCTTCACATATGCGTCCCCCTGCATCACACATGACACAACACACCACATACACATCAATACCCATTGGCATTCCAACACAACACGTACATGCCGCAAACACATAGTGACTTACATATTTGACACAACATACAAACTACTGACACTGCACTCACACATGACACAGCCACAACAACTAAACACACATCTATACAAACACATGCACACACAAGCACAACTATGCACATCACGCCAATGATGGCCACACAACAGCATGCACCTGAATGTTGCACGCAGCAACACACCACAAATCACAACATACACAACAACGTCCACGCCAAATGCAAATGGCACACATACTGACACAACCACATCACCCACTATATTTCCCTCCACCTCACCCAGCCAGTTGCATTGCACACACACAAAAATGTACTGACTCACACACACAACTCAATGCACAACATGACAGGTACAGGTCCCCTTGCAATGTGCACATATCGGCACAGTTGACAAGTGTGAATGTACCGCCATTGTGGTGCCAGAATTCATTTGGCAATGAATACTGGCACCATAATGACAGTTGTGTATGTGTCCGATTTGTGGTGTGTACCAGTGTGTCCCCATTTGTGTCTGACCCATGCGTGTCCACAATAAATGCATGTCACAGCAATTCAAATAAATTAATGTGACATGTATGTGTCTACACTACAGCTCATGTGCAGTGACCCCCTAACGTACTTAGCCAATGTGGGTTGCCTACCTTCATATCCAGCAAGGGGGGGTCGTGTTTTCTTAGTGGTCCTGTGGCAGCAGCGATGGAGGGTCCTGTCCAGTCGTGCCTAGCCAGAAACAGAAGTTGAATAGGGAGAAAAGATGATTTCACCCACTTTCTCCCCCAAACCACCAAGTCAGAAGTGAAAGTTAGACAGCCACTTTTTGCTTGGTGGTATGGCATATCCAAATCTGCTCAGCGGGAAGTGTGGCTGGAGTCCTGCCGTAAGCCACACTTTCCAATGGCGCCATTGTGGCGAATGGGAATCCAGGGCGGAACCAGCAGGACTCAGGCGGGTTAAAGTCTATGGGACTGCCAACATCTAAATCCAACATCTAAATCCGACAGACGGACTGTCATGGCGGCAGGCAGGTTTTTAGCTGGAAAACTGACAGCAGAACCGTTACCGCCAACTAGGCCCTTGGTATTGCTAGGTTGCAAGTATCATTTTCAAAGAAGGAAAGCTGATTTTTTTAAAATTCTGGATTGAAATGAGGGCAATTGGCAGAAAAAGAATAAAGCTTAAGGCAAACATGCATGCAACTTAAAATAAAGTGTTCTAGGAGAGAGGAGGCATTCAGAGGATGGAAAGTAAGGAAAGGGTTCGAAAGAAAGGGAGAGAGGACCTTTCATGCAGGGTTTTGGGAATACAAAGGAAGATTTTTGAGAGAACGTGTAATCTGAGGATGCAAAACTGTAGAAAGAAACACAATTATTTGCAAGAGAGGTATTCCTATATTTGATACTTTGATAGGCACTAGAAAAGGTGAACAGGTTGTCTACTGCAAGGCTACCTCTATACCACCACTTCAGTAAGAACAGCTAGTCACCTCAGGTGTTGAACGTAATGACTGGTCGCATACAAAGAGAAATATAAGGAGCTTTAGGCTGCACTTGAAGCAGGTAGTAACCTCATGCTCATAGCAATATGAGAGAATATGAAGGGTAATTAATGCAAACACAGCAAAGGAGATTTTTCTAAAGCTGGAGAGAATGCCTTCTAGGTTCACCATTAAAGTTTGACTCAGTGTTAATTCGAAGAACTAAGTGGGACTTCTTTGGATGCCCCTGGTTTAGCATGGCACATAACGGGGGTGAGGACAGCCTCTCCAGACGGTGGAAATGTTGTGCTTGCGTTCTCATGGAGTGAGATTGGAGACCCAGACCACGGATTGAGAAACTTGGAGGAAGGGCCCCCCACCCCTTTTAGAGATTTCATGAAGGCTTTTTTTTATCAAGGGGCTGATGTTTAATTCCTCCTGAGCACTGTGGTTTGGTCCATCGTATGGGTGAGGGGTGGAGCAGTAGTTTCTGTTGTTCAATGTGAGGACATTTTTAGGCCAGGCCTGCCCTTCGTTTCTCCCTATTCGTTGCTTCAAGAAGCTGGAACAAACTGTGATGCACAGGGGTGGCCCCTCCGCCATGGCGGAAGAGCGTTACCCCGCTGCTTAAAAATAAAAAAGTAGCAGAAGAATAAAATGACAATACAATTATTATATTCTGATTTTATTTTTTGCTTTCTCCTTGTAGGGCAGGGCGGGCAGGAGTAGTGTGCAGGGGAGGAGGAGTAGTGTGCAAACCGACATGCGCACTTAGAACTCTCCACTCGGGCTGTGTTGCACAGCCCAGGTGAAGAACCAGTGCAGGCTCCCAGTCCCAAACCGCACAGCATTTCAGGCCGCTCAGACGAATCCAGGCACTTCTCTGATGCTGGGTAACAGCATGAGAGAAGCGTCTGAATTGGGTGGGGAGAGAAGAAGCAGAGAAGCACTGAGGCAGCGAGGAACACCAAGGCGGCATGCGGCAGGTAAGTAGGTTTTTAAAACATGTTTTATTATTCCCCCCTGTGTCAACCACACCCCCCCCGCAAGCCTACCGCTCCACCGAGCGTGATCACAAGCAGCCAACGCTGAAGATGCAACCACAGGACCTTCTCAGGACCCTTCCGCTGGGCACAGTAACGCAGAGCTGGTGATGTGCCGGCAGACATCTTATATGTCCTTCTAGAGTCCAAAAGGACCCAAGATCCCCCACCGTAACAACCCCCACAAGACACGGCTGTGAAGAGGAGGGGGTGGAGGGGGCTACAATACAAGTTCTCTATGATGCTTGAACCATGCGTGCAGTGACCCCAAACAAGCACAAACACAGGCTTATAATCACTGGAAGCTTCTCCAGTCCACCCTTCCACTTTTTCAATGATGCTCCACCCTGCACACCCAGAGGCACCTGTGGTTTAAAGTCCAACAGGCAGAAGGACATGACTAATTTACAAGAAGATTTCATAAGCACATGTTCCTTCGTTCCAGACTGTTTTCCCCAAGCAGTAAGGGATTTGTAAGGGGAAAACTCAGACTTAATGCTCAATTTGCACCCAACTCTGAACACATAATCAGGCGAAAATCATTTTGTACCGGATTTCAGATTCACTGTAAAATTCAAAATGATGAGTTTAGTGCTGTGTGCCTGTGCAAAGGCGCTGTGCTTGGGAGAGCTCTGTAAAAGGTAACCGTGCAAAGAGAAATCTTCACAGATTGTCCAATGGTCCATAGAAAAACTCTGAAAAAATGTGACAGGTCAGAGAAAAAGTAAGTATGCACAGATTCTCCTTCACTGAGTTTGATTAAAGTGAACATTATCTTGTTTTATCATGCAAAACCCAGGGAAAGTTGCAAAGGTGACCAGGGAAACTTTGCAAACTTTGCCATGGATGAAAGTTAAGATCTGACCCGACTACTCCACTTACAAACCTCTGTGTGCAACTTGGGACAGAGTGATGACTGGCCAAGTTACACACCCATATGTGCACTTTCCTTACTCATATTCCACAGGATTATGTCCGTACTTATACTTCTGTAAATCCAGTGTAATTTACAGATACATAAATTGCACCTTTTCCCAGGCGCCCGTCGTGTCTATACTTGTAAAAATCCATGATGAATCAGGTCTTACATTTGTGAACTTGACAGCAATAGGCCTGATTTACAAATAACATTTTCTAATTTACATTAACATGTGCCTGTAAATGACAGCAACTCGCCCTTGTGTTAATTTACTCCACATTTTCCAAAATCAAACAAACTGGATTCAGTCAGTGAAATAAGAGTGAGTAACCTTTATGTGTATGGTTCACTTAAATGCTCTTACATTGTCTTCAAAGTTTCTCCTGCGTGGGTCACAGGATCAATTCCAGAAGGGGCTATAGAAACCCTGTTTAAATGTGATTTGCACTCCTGTAGGTCTAACCTTCTGGGTATTTACTAACATTTGCCAGTGTTTTTTCACACACAGATCTGCACTCCTAATTTATAAATGGGTTGTCCAGACAAATATGCTGGAGAAAGTGTTGGAAGCAAAATTAATTGTTCCAGTTTTCATAAGGGGGTTGGGAGAGAAAGGACTTGTTAGGGAAAATATTTTAAAGTGACAGAAGAAAGAATTTCCAAAGCCAATTTAAAAATGTGTCAATTTTCTGGGGGAGTGGGGAGGGGGGTGAATCCTTTTTTAATTGTTAGTGGGGCTCCCTCCCTCCTCTATTTTAGGAGCTTATTCTGCAAGTTGCACCACATCTCACCTGAAGGCAGCCATTTTGACCAAATCCACTGCACTTTTAGGGCCTGATTTAGAAAGGTAAACTTACACTTTTGTGTAAGTTTACTATTTTTGTTTGGGCATTCACAAATTGACAGTTTAATTTTACTATTAGTAATTGTACTACTTTAGGGACTCCACATATAAAAAGATAAGGTATGCCTATCTTTTTATGTGCTGAGTCTCCGCAGTCAGTTGTTTATGTCTTAAGCATAAGAGGAAACGTGATTTGGGCAAAAAATGAATACGTCACATAGCGATCAGAATATTATACCTCTTCATTCTTCTGTGTGTAACTGCACACTAAACATTCTAAACCTAGCTTTCATTGCGTTCCCCTCTAACAACTACGTCACACTTCTACGGAGTCCGTTCAGAGCCGCAAGGGTTCCATCATAAAACAAAACACTACGGGGCATATTTAAGAACAGTGGAGCTGCACAAACTGCAGAGCCACTTTTCTTGTGCCCTTTAGCGCCCCCCCTACCACCACCATGTGTGCACCATATTTAAAATATGGTGCACCATGGCGAAGGGTAGGGGGCAATAGAGTCATTAATTGGCACTACTCCTGCAGAGTACATAGGGGCCCATTGAAAACAGAGGTGTGCCCCATTAAAACCCTGTTCTGAGCAGTCTTTAAAAGTGCTGAAATAAATAAAGCAAGAACATCTGTTAGATTTCCTTGCGCCATTTTGTCATCCCCCCTAATGGGGGAACACCCTATTTGCATACATTATGCCTGGCGCATGCATAATGTAGCACAAAGAGTTATAAAGTGGCACAATCCATGCATTGCACCTCTTTGCGAATATGGGCGGGAAATTTGGCCATCTAACAAAACGTTAGCGTAAAAAAATGTACGCTAATGTGTCGGTAGATGGCGCTAGGAGCTCTTAAATATGCCCCTACATCTCCCCCTCTTTTAAATGTTTTTTTTTTTTTTTACAAAAATCTGTATACATGTATATATAAGTATGTACAATTGCATCTCTTCATTCAACCTTCTTGTGCTTTGATCAGTCGACCTGGTCTGGTTATTGGAACCTGAGTGCTGTCATCTTGAGTGTCAGAGATTTTTGAAGATAGTGAAGAGGTAACATCAGTTACTGAGTTCTCAGGTTCATTCTTTCCTTCACCATCTCGACTTGAACACCGATGAATCAAAGGCCTAAAGTGAGAAGAGTCTCTGGTAACAGACTTCCCAGGGCACTGAGCAATCACCATGTGTTCCTTGTAGACACCACATACAAAGTTTCAGCATCATGAGGAGTATCAGATTTCCTTCTTCTCATCTACCGGGTGATCACTAAATCTCTTTTTAAAGTGTTATTCTTTGCATTTCGCCTCGTGTCCTCACAGGCTTTTATTTCCTGCTTGTTAACCAAGTTCCTTGTACGAATCGTGTTCTCACTTCTTTCTCTCTTGTTGGTCCATTGAGGTAGCTTGGTTGTCATTGCTCTCCTGAACATCAAAGTCACAAGACTTTCACCTGTGGTCGAAGGAGATGCTGAACGAAAAGCTTGTAGAGTGGAATTTTATGCAGTTTTCAAACTGCACTTCTCAAGAGTTGCACACTGTACTGCTTTCTTTAGCATACTCATAAAACGCTCGAGTCCCTTGGCTGCGGCCACAAAATGTACTCTTTTGATGCTTTATATTCAGATGCTCCAGGAATGCTATGAATTCTTGACTGTTAAAAGGCGGACCCTTATCAGACTTCAAAATGGCTGGAATGCCCCATGTTGCACAGATACCATCTAGTCTCTCAATGACTCTTTCATGAGTTGTGAATGAGAGATATTTGACTAATAGATAACGTGAGTATTCGTCTACAATCACCATCAGGCGTTGTCCATTATTGAGTGGACTGAAGCAGTCGATGGCTATTCTCTCCCGTGCATGCCTGGGGAGTTCAGACATATTCAGAGTATGTTGAGTAACACTTATAGAAAGGCAATTGCATAGATGACAGGCCTTGAGTTCTTTTTCAACTCCCTCATCTAAATACCGAAACCAATCTCGGTCTCGGAGAGCTCTTTGTGTGGCAACGATATCATGATGTCCTTTATGAGCCACTTCAATTATTTTCTGTCAAAGGCTCTTCAGAATCAGGATTCTCGACCTTCACAGTATAATTCACTCCTGAGTTATGGACAGTTCATCTTTGATGTTTCTGTATTTTTGATACTCACTATCATTGGCGAGAGGGTGAGTGTGTCGGTTCCATGACTGATGTGTTATGTCTTTTAACTTCAGCATATCACTATCATGGCTTGTAGCAATGATAATCTGGGCTAATGAGGTAGCAACTGCCACATTTGATTTCAAAATGAAATTAATGTAGGCATCATCCATCTTGGATGGAGTTCCTTGGCCTTATATAGGCACTCTGGAAAAGGGATCAGCAGGGTTTTGATCCTTCCCTGGAAGATGCACAGTGGTATAATTGTACTCTTCAATCATAACCCCCATCGTTCAATGCAGGAAGGCATCATGGCATTTGGATTGCCAAAGATAGTCAGTAAAGCTTGATGGACAGTTATCAGTGTGAGAGGTTTCCCATACAGGAATACATGAAAATGTTCACAAGCCCATACCATGGCTAAACTTTCTTTCTTAGGTTGTGAGTAAGCACCTTCTGTTTGGGACAAATTTCTACTAGCATATGCAACAACATGCCTTCCCGCATTTAGGTGTCCCCTGTGCTGTGCAGGGATGGCGCCTAACACGACAAGGCCAGCGTCAACAACAACCTCTGTATGAAGTTGTGGATTGAAGTATGCCATTTCAGAAGCATTTTCAATGTCTTATTTCATTCTCTTGAAACTTCTTCCACATTCTTGTGACCATTGAAATTAAATAATTTTCTTTGTTAACTCTGATAATGGAGCACTTACAGTGGCATAATCTTGTATGTATCTTGAACAGTTACCGGCCATGCCAAGAAATGAACATACCATAGAAACATCTTGTGGGGGATCAGCATTTCACAGTGCTTGTACTTTTGCAGAATCGAGTGTCATATTCCCATCAGTAAAGATAGGGCCAACAAATTTTAGCTTTGTCTTGTGGAACTCACACTTGTCTGCATTCAAAGTCAAACCTTCTTCAGTACATAAACAACATACTTGTGTGAGAGCTGTATCGTGTTCCCTCTACGTAGCTCCAAAAATGAATATGTCATCGCACTCACAACAGGCTGTATGATACGTTAAATGACGGCTTGAAAAAATTCGGCAGCTGATGACGCACCAAAACTAAGGGCCAGATTTGAGAAAAGTGGCGTTGCACCCAGTGCAGTGCCACTTTTCTTACACCCCTTAATGCCCCCTAACACCACCATGTGTGCACCGTGTCTACGATACGGCGCACCATGGCGGTAGCTAGGGCAATTGTGTCAATATTTTTTACGCTAGTTCGGGGCTTTAATAAGTTCATCAAAGGGGGCCTCAGGCCCCCAGCACCCTGGGATTTGCATTACCTAATTTGCGAATTCCTAACAAGAATTCACAAATTCAGAAATGCAAAAACATTCGCACCTATGGGCCTACAGGCCCGTAGGGATGAATGGAGTCCCATTCCCTAATTGCGATTTGGTAATAGCGATTGCGAATTTTAAGAAATCGCTAATACCGAATTGCAATTTTCATACATCCCATTGTGCATTTCTTAAATATTTAGGAAATGCACACCGGGATAATACCACATCTAGCCCTTGATGAGCAGCTGCATTTTGAATTATTTGTAATTTCCGCAGCAAGTACTATTGGAGACCTGCATAGAAAGCATTGGCATAATCTATCCTGGACAAGACCAATGCAGGGGCTGCCCTGTTTCCTTCCCAAATATCAATAAGCCAGTCCAGATTCAGCAGTGCCACACTGGCTGCCGCTCGAAAAAAGAATCCAAATTAAGGCCCTCTGCATCGCCCATTGGATTATGTATCGAAAAGGTGCTCCTATTATTCAGAAATTAATACCCCCTTATGTCCCAAGGAGGCCTCTTCGCTACGAGAAGCAAGGGTGGGTTTCTAATGGTACCTAAAGTCAGCAGAGTGAGAAGCAGTGGCTGCTCTTTTGCGTACATTGTCCCAAAACTTTGGAACACTATCCCCATCACCCACGGATTCCAACAATCGAGAGTCAACTTCAAAGAACTTCTCAAAACCAATCTGTTCAAAAGCCCAGCACTAATCTAAAGTACACTTAGGTTCCAGCTGGTGTTGTTGGGAACAGCGCTGGGAGGCCCGGTTGGGTATCCATGCGCTCTACAAGAACATTAGAATAGTATAGAATAGAATAGAATAGAATACACTCAGAGAGGTAATGCTGAATTATTTTTGCAGTGCGCAAAAGGTCAAAACACCTTCCCACTAATGTGTTTACTTGATTATGAAAGGTCAGATGATTGTTGGCTTTGTCTCTCAAGTTTTTCACAGTTTTGACTTGCAGGTTGGGAATAGAAGTCCCTTCTGGCAGTGAAATTGCAATTTTAGTTGTGTCCAAAGATGAGGACCTCTGTCTTTTCTGCATTGACCTTGAGTTAGTTGGTGGTATCCATCGAAATACTGCAGTAAAACAGGGTTTAATGGCATCAGGGGCTGCTTCTTTGCCTTTCTTAAAAGAAAAGCTGTGCATCATCAACTTAGAAGATTATCTTGGCCCCATAAGACTTTACCAATGCCACTAGCGGGGTCATATCTTCCATACTTTCCGTTGCTCATAAGATAATGCGCATCGAGCATTCCCTAGAAATCAAAGGGATCTCTGTGTTCACTTGGAGAACACCTCCAGATACAAATGTTCCCCAAAGGTTTTTTCTTGCTCTACCATAGAATTCGTTTTTGACAAAGGAACTAGAGTGTCTAAAGATTTCTCTTGGCATGATGCTGAGGCTTTGTCTATCCCACTTCCCGCCCTTGCTGAAACAATTTACACTTTTAGGTTCCAAGACAACATATTGGACAGTAGGGGTTACAAACACTAGACTATTGTGTTGGATCTGGTGACCCTGCCTAAAGAAAGCATCACTGTAGATTTAGGCCCTCATTACAACCCTGGCGGTCGATGATAAAGCGGCGGTAACACCGCCAACAGGCCGGCGGTAAAAAAAATGGAATCATAACCACGGCGGAAACCACCAACACAGACAGCCACTTTAAAACACCGACCGCCACGGCGGTAGCAACAAACACTGCGGCGGTAACCGCCAACAGCCAGGCGGAAGACAATGTACAGTTCACAGCATTACAACAGTCCTATCCACCACCTTTTCCGTGGTGGTACCAACGCCGTCAAAAGCACGGCGGAAACAGTACTCTGAAGGTAAACAACTCACATCTCGACACTCAAGGAAGAACCACAACGCCATGGAGCCCGAGCTGCACTTTTTTCCAATGTTGGTGTACCTTCTCATACACCAGGAACACGAACGCCGGCGAAGACGACAACGGTGAGTACTACACCTAGCACACAAGGAAGGGGGAGAGGAAAAAGAGAGTGACACACACACGCAACACACAACACCCCTAACCCCACTCTCACCCCAACACCATACACACAAACAGATGCAACAACATTACATATACACCCCGCAACCCTCAGGAATAACGCAAGGACAAAAGGAATGGAATAAAATGAGTGTAATAGTAAGGTTTTAGACATATATGTCCTTAAACAATAAACCGTATGTACAATATATACAATATATACAAAAGGAGGGACAATGCCCAATCCAAAATGTCCGTGGGCAACGGGGCCATAACACATGGGCCAAGGCCACACTTGACTCCTGCCTCAATACAGAGAGAACACTGCAGGGGTATCAGGTCGAAAAAACACAGGCACCTCAGGAGGGCAGGGAATGGGGGGCACCTCACCTGAAAGATGGTACACACCACTGGCTGGAGGGGGCTCCTTTCCCACTGCTTGGTCCTGGGGAGTGCAAAGCCACAGACTCTCTAGTGGGTGGGTTGCCCACTGCTTGGTCCTGGAGAGTGCAAAGCCACAGCCTCTCTAGTGGGTGGGTTGCCCACTGCTTGCTCGTGGGAAGTGCAAAGCCACAGTCTCTCAAGTGGGTGGTTTGCTCACTGCTTGGTCCTGGGGAGTGCAAAGCCACAGTCTCTCAAGTGGATGGCTTCTCCACTGGCTCTGGAGGGGACATGTGCCCAGTGTGCTTCACCCTGCCAAGGAGGGGGTGAGTGGATGCCTTCTTCCACTGGTTCTGAAGGGGGCTTTATGCCCAGTGAGCTTCATCCTGCCAAGGAGGGGGTGAGTGGATGCCTTCTTCCACTGGTTCTGAAGGGGGCTTTATGCCCAGTGTGCTTCATCCTGCCAAGGAGGGTGTGAGTGGATGCCTTCTTCCACTGGTTCTGGAGGGGGCTAAGTGCCCAGTGTGCTTCATCCTGAATGGGGCAAGGTCACAGTCTGTCACCTGGGTGTCACACCGACAGGTGTTGCAGGGGCCAGGACGCACTGCAGCCCATGTAGTCACTACTACACACTGCTCATCGGCAGTGACGGCTGCTCAGTGAATGTCAGTTCCGCTGCAGGTGGCAGTGCTGTCAGTGGTGGTGGTAGCCTCCAGGCCTTCACCTGCAGCCTCAGACGGCTGCCCACTGGGGCTGCTGCTGCTGCTGGCAGTGGTGCTGCTGGTGGCGGGGCAGGTGGCGGTGCTGTCTGCAGTGAAGGTAGGGGTGCTGGCCGCGGTGGTGGTAGCCTCCAGGCCTTCAGCTGCAGCCTCGGATGGCTGCCCAATGGGGCTGCTGCTGCTGGCAGTGGTGCTGCTGGCGACGGGGCAGGTGGCGGTGCTGGCCGCGGTGCAGGTAGCGGTGCTGGCCGCGGTGGTGGTAGCCTCCAAGTCTTCACCTGCAGCCTCGGACGGCTGTCCACTGGGGCCGCTGCTGCTGGCAGTGGTGCTGCTGGCGGCGGGGGCAGGTGGAGGAGCTGGCCACGGTGCAGGTAGCGGTGCTGGCCGCGGTGTTGGTAGCCTCCAGGCCTTCCCCTGTAGCCTCGGACGGCTGAAGTGCCCTGGCTGGTGTAGTGTACCCCTTCCTGCCCTTGGAAGAACGTGGTGCCTCCTTTCCTCTGCCAGCTGGTGTCTTTTTCTTGCCCTTGCTTGCTGGTGGTGCCTCCTTCCCCTTGCTGGCTGGGGGTGCCGCATTCCCCTTGCTGGCTGGTGTCCCCTTCTTGCCCTTTGTAGGTGGCAGACCCTTCTTAGCCTTGGTAGTTGGTGTTGGCACACTGGCTGGGCTGACGGGTGACTCCTTGGAGCCTCTCTCACCTGCAGTAGCTGCAGAAATCACAGTGTTCATGGACTGGGTGGCTGAGGGGCTGGGCTGGGATCTGGCCACCCTGGCCCGAAGTGAAGGATGGGCGGGGGAGGGGTAGGGAGTAGGTCAATGTTGATGAGGAAAAGCTTCTTAGAGACACTGGGGAGGGAAGAGGGTGAAGGTTGGGGTGTGGAGGAAGAGGGAATGGTTGTAGGAGGTGCTATTCTGCTGTGTTTGGGTGCAGGTGCATGGGCTGGATGCTGTTGTGAGGTGGAAGTCTGTTGGGTGTCTGAGTGTTTGCGTTTGTGCACTTTGGGAGGAGGGGTCACAGACACAGTGGGAGAGGACACAGGGGACGTGTGCATGGATGTGGGGGTGGTGACTGCCAGTGAGGGGTGTGTAGTGATAGGCATGCTGGTGATGGAGGTGGTGTATGAGGATGTAGTGCATGCATTTGTGAGTGGAGACGTTACTGGGAGGGAGGTGGACGAGGGGGAGGAGGGGGACACAGTGGAGGCAGTGGATGTTGGTGTGTCTGCATGTGCATGGTGCTTGTGTGAGTGCCTGTGAGATAAAGTGTGGTGCTTGTGTTTGCCTGAGCCACTTCTGTGGGTTGATTTGGGTGATTGCTGGTCTGAAGGTGTGCTTGGGATAGGCTGGGGTTGAGGGGATTGAGACTGGGTAGTGGAAGTTGGAGGGGGCAGGCTGAAGACAGGGACAATGGCTGCCATCAGTGAGTTGGCCAGAGCCTGGAATGCTCTCTGTTGGGCCGCCACGCCAGAGTGAATGCCCTCCAGGTATGCATTTGTTTGTTGCAAATGCCCTGCTACACCCTGGGTGGCATTCAGTACGGTTGACTGCCCAACAGAGAGGGATCTCAGGAGGTCAATAGCCTCCTCACTGAGGGCAGCAGGGCTGACTGGGGCAGGGCCTGAGGTCCCTGGGGCGAAGGAGATGCCACCCTCCTGGGTGAGCGGGCACGGGAAACACGCTGAGGGGCTGCTGAGAGGGCGTTGCTGGTACAGGGGGTGGCGGCTGTACCTGTAGTTGGTGTGGGGACAGAGGTGTGCACCACCGCCAGGGAGCTTCCATCGGAAGAGGTGTCGCTGTTGGTACTGTCCCCTCCTGTCTTCGTCGTGGTGCTCCCCTCGCCCTCCATCCCACTGGTGCCCTCACAGTCGGTGTATTTGGCCTCCAAGCCCATGTGGGATGCAGCTCCTTCCATCGCCAGTGCCTCTGCTCCTCTGCCATATGATGCTAATGCACACAAGGACAGGGTGACAAAACAAAAAGGGGTGGGGAGAGACAGAGGATACTTGGTCAATGCCAGCAACAACACTACTGTTGGCGTACACAACTCAGGGAACAGCCCTATGCACTAGGACATGCACTACCAGTTACAATGCTAGTCACCAGGCCATGGGGTACCATGCCTAACGCCATTAGCTGCACACCTAAAACCCACAGGACCCTGCCCAGTAGTAGATGCCCACTAACATTATTGGGGTTGGAGTGCACCTGAGCTTGCCCATCATCGAACCTACCCTGCCATGTTCGTCCTGGCTTAGGGGCACCCACAGCCCACATCCCCCACCCAGGGAACACCTTAACGTGGGCAAAGTCATGATTCTGAATCTTTACTCACCCCCTTGAGGCCACTGTGATGCCTTCAAGCGCCCATCCAACTCTGGCTAGGCCACCACCAGGATGCAGGATATCAGGGGGGTCAGGGTATGACGGGCACTTTTTCCTCGTTGGGACACCAGCCCCAGCTAGGCCTCCGTCATCTTCCTTGCCCAGTAGCGCAGGTCCTCCCACCGTTTGCGGCAGTGGGTGCTCCTCCTGTCAAAGACCCCCATGGTATGCCCCTCCTTGGTGATGGCACTCCAAATACCCTTTTTCTGATGGGCGCTGACCTTCAGAAAAAATACAGCAGAAAAGGCATTAGTCATACCGTCCTGAGTGTTATACTCATGGCCCACCATATCCCCCCATCCCCTTACGCACATACATTGATCACTATAAAGCAGCACTCTGCGCAGGACTTCTCAGACCCCCCCTACACGAGGCTTACACACCCAGCAATCCATACATTCATGCCCCACGCATCATGCTCACAGTGTACTCACCTGTTTGTCTGGAGGACTATAGAATAAAGGGTACTGGGGTAGGACCCCCCATCCACCAGTCTCTCCAACTCCTCTGAAGTGAAGGCAGGGGCACTTTCCCCAGACCCTTGAGCCATTGTCGCTTCCAGATACAGGTCACAGCAGCACTTTCAGTGTAGGTTCTCTCCTGTTGAAGGTCAGGTAGCAAGTGAGTGAACAGATAGAAAATGGCGGTCACTTCCGCTGGGTGCGTACCATCACTGCCGGCGTACATCACCATTGGCTCCTGGAACCCATAGGCCCCAATGACAACCAATGCGGTGTTGCACGGCGGTCGTCGAGCGTCAACCACAACGGCTCACAATGCCAGCGGAATTACCTTATTTCCATTTGTCCCTCCTCACAGGTCAGGCAGCCACCATTTCAGGGGGGCACAGGCCATGGCACCTAACTGCGTCACAGCAGACATTGGCACATCAACTGACTTACGAGTTCACATACTGTTTCTGTAAAGCAAAAATTGCAAATTAATCTGAGAAAATGTTTGAATATGACCTTCTGCTCACCGTTTTTCACCCTAGAGTTCAACCTCTGAGGATGAATAGGAGATGGCGACATACCCCCATGTACAGACCCCTGGTGGACCTGGCAACAATGGAGGACAGGCAAATTATCCTAACCTACAGACTTGATAGGACCACAACAAAGAACTGTGTGCCCAATTGGAGCCAGACCTGATGTCAGCTATGCACCACCCGACAGGCATCCCCCCTCTAGTGCAGGTCCTGTCAGTGCTCCATTTCCTGGCAAGTGGTTCCTTCCAAGCAACAGTGGCCATAGCAATAAGGGATGTCACAGCCTATGTTCTCAAACGTGCTGACCCAGAGTGTTGTCTGCCCTGATGAAACACATGCGCAGCTACATCGTTTTCCCTCAGGTGGAGGATTTGGCTACAGTGAAGGCTGAAGTCTAGGCACTTGGACATATCCCCAACATCATTGGTGCCATTGATGGTACACATATTGCATTTGTACCCCCCCCCGCGAGAAATGAGCAGGTGTTCAGAAATAGTAAAAGCTTTCACTCTGAATGTGCAGATGGTGTGTTTGGTGGGCCAGTACATCTCCCATGTCAATGCAAAGTATCCTGGCTCTGTGCATGATGCCTTTAACTTGAGGAATAGCAACATCCCATGTGTGATGTCTCAACTCCAGAGGCACAGGGTGTGGCTAATAGGTGAGCCCATGCTCCCCACCCAGTTGATGTAGGTATATGGGTGTGGGGTTGGCCCTAAGGGTGAGTGTGTGGGTAACAGGCATCCCTCGATATTTACAGGTGACTCTGGTTACCCCAACCTCTCATGGCTACTGACCCCAGTGAGGAATGCCAGGACAAGGGCAAAGGAACATTACAATGAGGCACATGGGCGAACAAGGAGGATCATTGAGCGAACCTTTGGCCTCCTGAAGGCCAGATTCCGATGCCTCCATCTGACAGGGGGATCCCTGTACTACTCACCCAAGAAGGTGAGCCAGATCATTGTTGCATGTTGCACAACCTGGCCTTGAGACACCAGGTGCCTTTTCTGCAGGAGGATGAGCCTGGGGATGGTCATGTGGCAGCGGAGGACCCTGTGGACAGTGACGAAGAGGAGGCAGAGGAAGAGGATGTGGACAACAGAACTCCACTAATTCAACAGTACTTCCAGGGACACCCAGGTAAGACACTGTAACTTCACCTTCCATTGCAGTTTTGTGTTGGACATTGAACATGGCAGCCGGATTTTCCTATTTCTATGGCCACTTACTGTACTCTTGGCATCTCTATTTTCAGATCTCTGTGCCCCACTCTGGCTCCTGGTGTGTTTACTGATGCCCACTACAGGTCATACCCATGTAAATATTATGGTACATTTGAATTGCACTGTTTACAGTTTGTTGAAATAATACATATTTCAAATAATTGACAGACTCCATACTTGTAATAAATAGTTCCAAGGGTGTTTATTTCAGTGTAGAAAAGTAAATGGGGATGTGCAATGGGCTGGGTTGATGATGGAGGAAAGTCCAAGATAGAGTTCAGTCTATGTGGATCACAGGTGCATTGTCCAAGGGACCATAGGAAGTGGAGCAATGGCAGTTCAAAGTGGACAGGGTGACAGAGTGGGACACGAGGGTGACAATCAGGAGACTCTTATTTTCTGGTGGGGGTCTTGGCAATGTTCTCTGGCTTCTGCCTGGATCACAGGGACTGTTTGTGAGGTGGTTTTCCATCTGCAGGAGGTGGGGTGCTGGTGGCCTGTTGTTCCTGTGGCGGAGCCTCCTGTCCACTAGCGTTGGTGGAGGTGGGAGGCTGTTCTTCGGTGTGGCTAGTGTCAGGGGCCCGTTGGTGTGCCACTGCTTCCCTCATGGTGTTGGCCATGTCTGCCAGCACCCCTGCAATGGTGACCAGGGTGATGTGGATGTCCCTCAGGTCGTCCCTGATCCCTAGATATTGTCCCTCCTGCAGCTGCTGGGTCTCCTGCAACTTGGCCAGTATTTGGCCCATGGTCTCCTGGGAATGGTGGTATGCTACCAGGATGCTGGTGAGTGCCTCGTGGAGAGTTGGTTCCCTGGGCCTGTCCTCCCCCTTTTGCACAGCAGTACTCCCAGCTTACCTGTTGTCCTATGCCTCTGTCCCCTAAGCCGTGTGCCCACTGCCACTGACCCCAGATCCCTGATAGTCCTGTGTTTGTGGGGTTGCCTTGGTTCCCTGTAGTGGTGGACACACTACTGATTGACGTGTCCTGGGGACAGAGGTATGGGCCCGCCGGGTGGGTGCTGTGGTGGTGTTTCCTGAGGGTGAAGGCTCTGTGGTGGGTTAGGAATGTGCCTGGGTAACCACCTGTCCAGAGATCCTGATGGGCCAGGTTGGTCATCGTGATCCAGGAGTGCAGAGGTGCTGTCATCACTGTGGCCCTCTTCTATGGGGGGACTGGATGTGGCTGGCACCTCCTCTCCGGTGACGTTGAGTGGGGGTCCTGTGGGGATGTAAATGCAGTGTTATTTTTCTGTGCGTGCCATCTTGTGCATGGGTATGTTTCCCTCTATGGTTGGTATCACCAAGGCAGCTTTGGCTTGTGTGAGTTGTGATTTGGTTGGCTAAGTGATTGTCACTAGTGTGCTGCTGTGGTGATGGGTGTCCATGCAGGTCTGTGATGGGGTTCCATACATTGGTGTTGCATGCAGGGCTTGGTATTGGGATGGGTGGGTTGTGATGGTGGGGTATATGTGAGGTGGTGGGGTGATGGTGGTGAGGGTAGGAGTAGGTGTTTGTGATGGCATGCAGGTAGGATGGGGGATAAAGTAGTAAAGAGTTGACTTACCATAGTCCAGTCCTCCTGCTTCTCCTGCCAGGCCCTCAGGTTGCATGATCGCCAAGACTTGCTCCTCCCATGTTGTTAGTTGTGGGGGAGGAGGTGGGGGCCCACCCCCAGTCCTCTGTACAGCTATCTGGTGTCTTGAGACCACGGAACGCACCTTCCCCCGTAGGTCGTTCCACCTCTTCCTGATGTCATCCCTTGTTCTCGGGTGCTGTCCCACAGCATTGACCCTGTCCACGACTCTCCCCCATAGCTCCATCTTTCTTGCAATAGATGTCTGCTGCACCTGTGATCTGAATAGCTGTGGCTCTACCCGGATGATTTCCTCCACCATGACCCTTAGCTCCTCCTCAGGGAACCTGGGGTGTCTTTGTGGTGGCATGGGTGTAGTGTGAGTGGTGTGTGTGAGGGTGTATGGGTCATGGTGTTTTGTGACTCAGATTTAGTGGGTGCTCCTGGCTTGTCTCTCTCTCACTTGCCAAAATCTTTGGGTGGTAAAGGGTTGTGGGTAGTGTGTGTGTGTTTTATATTGGTGTGGGTGTGTGGGTGTGGTGTGTGTATGTGTGTCAGGAGTGTGTATTTTGAATTGTCCAATGTGGTGTTTGTGTGTATTTTGAGCGCGGCAGTATGTACCGCCAATGGTTTACCGCGGTTGAATGACCGCTGAGGTGATTCGTGGGTCATGATGCTGTGGGTGTATTTCTATTGGCGTAACAGTATGGGTTTTTTGTACCGCCATTTTATCACTGACCTTTGGGCTGGCGGACTTGTGTGGGTGTCTGTAAAGTGCGGATTTCTATTTGTGGGTCATAATACCCGTAGAGGTATACTGCTACGGTCGTGGTATGTTGGCGGCAATCAGAAAGGCGGTAAGCAGCACTTACCGCCAATGTCATAATGAGGGCCTTAATGTCTTGTTCTGCATGTGAATAAGTTAACCATTATGGTAAGTTGGGGTGCTGAAGGAGATCAGGGTCACACACTGGAAGACAGCCAGAGTCTGAAATCACAATTGGAACCTTTTCTGGTAGCTGAATTTTCTTGGAGCCACTGCCAGTGCTAACATCATCATTATAAGATGAGTCACCTGTGTCAGCATACAGATCAATCATATGCCAAGCTTGTTGGCCAATGCATCAGAGGTTCTGTTCTTTGCAACATCAATCACTTCTGTTTCAGAGGACCAAAAACGCAACCTGAGGTTGTCATAGATACACGGATTTGAACTGGGAGAATCAACTTCTGAATGGTTTATATGAATCAAGCTTTTTGCTTTCATGGATCTTTTGCCTGACTGCATCTGCATCCCACCTCCAGAAATGGAGCGCTTAGATACTGGGCTCAGTTGATGGTGCGACAAATAGTTGCTATTAACAGGCTAAAATCATGTATTTGCAATAGTCTTTGCCACAGAGGTACAAATTTATGAGACAATATTCTTTAATGATGACAATAGGGCCTTTTGTACTGCTGGAGCGAGTATGGAATCGATGGTCAGTTCTATTCTGTTGGCTCAATTCACAAAGGTAAACTTAGACCAAAGGTCTAGATTTAGACCAAAAGTCTAAGTTTATACTTAAAGTCTAACTTTACACATAGTAAAGTTAGACTTTTGGTTTAAGTTTAGACTTCTGGTCTAAACTTAGACCAAAAGTCTAACTTTACTAGAATTAAAGTTAGACTTTTGGCCTAAATTTATACTTTTGGTCTGAGTTTACCTTTGTGAATCGGGCCCTGTATCTTTTCAGAGTTTTGCGGGGCAAGGAGTTAGGCAATAATCTCAAATTTACAATTCTGTGAAGCCTATTAACTACACAATAGGACCAGGAATAAGTATTAAAGATTAGTAGATTTATTACAAATTAGTAATCATTCCAATATATGAGCATATCAAGATAGATTACAAGATTCAAAATCAAACTCTGCAAGTTGAAATACCGAAACACATTTAGTGCCTCAATACAAGGCTGACAGTCCAAGCACTGCCAGCCTCACAGTGACAGTCAGACTGACGCAACTGTGGCAGTCCAACCACCTCATTACAACCCTGGTGGATGGACCCGCCAAGGAACCACCATCTCCGCTGGGAACGTGGTTCCCGACGGGTAGACAGCAGCCGGAGTTGTACGCTGCCATGCTGATTACAACACAGCTTTCTGCTATCCTTTCCATGGGGGTGGCCCTGTACCACCTATGCCCAAGGCATGGGAAGTGCAATGCCCCCCCTTCCCAGGACCCTTGGAATGAGCACTGTCTGCTTTGCTTTCCAAGTACATTCCATGAGTGCTCGTGTGCCACAGCATTGGCCTCGGCTCTCTTATGGGAGCCGATGCCAATACCGTAGCACTGTTCCCGCTGGGTAGTCTGGCAGGAACCTTGTAATACAATGTTCCCGCCCGTCAGCTCGGCGGGAACATTGTAATACGATCGAGAAAGACACCACTGCCATGGAGGTGGCGTCCTCCCCACGAGTTTGGCGGTCGACTTGTCCGACTGTCAAACTCATAATGAGGCCCTTAGTCTTTTCAATATAAGGCACACAAGGATTCTGTCACAGAAGTGCAAAAAAAGAAGAAATAAGAATTTACATTCTATAAAATAATTCAAGTTCCTTCTATGCAGCACACATTGAAATAAGGGCATTTGATTAGCTTCAAACTAATTAAGGACTAAATCCAAGTTGTCTTGGGACAAAACCAAAGTAGGTGTCAGCATCACAAAGACTCCAATAGAAGTCTTCAGAAAACAAAGAATCCAGTGTCAGCCCAAAGCTAGACACTGTAAGGACAAGGGGCCTAGAGGTCAAAACCCCTCAGAGTCTCAAAGACTAAAAGAGGTCTTCTGCTTTTCTAACAGTGTGGACACTAAATTAATGTGGAAAGTTCCAGGAGCATCTACACCTTCTGAAACCCAATTAATTCTCCTTCTCACACTGCACACTTGCAACATGGAGAGATTTTCCCATCCCATGGAACACTAACAAACAGGTTGGGCTTGAATTTGTTCTTCCCAGATAGTGAATGAATGGGAGGCAAACCAAATCATCCAGTCCGCGCCAAGGTCTTCTTGCTCAGCCTTTCCATCTCTAATACATAATACTCCTTTCTCTAGCTAAGCAACCAAGAATATGCACCTGCAAAGGAAAACTGTGTGAAGCACAGAAAAAGTATTTTACATGTTAAAATGAAGGATTACTCAGGCTAACTTAGCAAAGCACCATTAATAAGCATTGTTAAACAATAGATTATAACTGTAGGCATTATATCAGAATAAATGCAGAACACAGACAATCAATGCATGGTTACATATGCAACATGCTTTTCAATAGAGGAAACATGTCATTATGTAAACGTAGTTATGAATGGGAACTACAAATTTCATGTTAAAGCTAAACATTAGATCTCACACATACAACTGAAGCCTCTAAATTCTACAGTGAATGCACTTTTAATAATATAGCCAAACCGTCAATGTACAACAACAGCCGCCACAGCAGTAACGACTGCCGGGCTGGATACTTCACTCTCCAGCCCGGCTGGGAACTGTAGTTCACTTATTCTAAAGGATACTAAATAAACACCCGGACAAGACTCTGCAGAATAGAGCCTCCTGGTTTGTACTGAAATTGGGTGCAAGTGGTTTCCATAAATCAGGGCGACTGATCTTGAGCAGCATAGTCAGGAACCATACCAGGTTTTTAGGATAAGCACATTAATTACATTTGCATAAAATGAATCTAAATTAGAATCATTCACATAATCATAAATGACTCCTATCCACTATGAATTGAAGCACAGTTGTTCATGGTAATAGCTGGAAAGTCATTCACCGACCGCAATATCTTTACTAGGCATTATATTGTATGATGCTGTGATAACAATCTTCTGAGTTGATCCTTAGTTGATAGAAAAGTTTAGAACTATGTTAGGTCTTGTAACGTGCAGCCTGATGTGAAATGAAACTTACAACCTCCTAGTACACAGCAGTGAGAAGAGGTCTAGGGTTGAGGCTGCTACTTTTTGAAGTCACTAAATGTTGTTGCAGCTGGGAAATGATCAATGTTTGTCAGGTCGCTGTTGCTATTTGTGTTGTGTTTGAGTTGGTAGCAGAGGATGTTTTAGCTGAGGGAAAAGAGGGGTCGCAAAATTAAAAAGTGCACTGAAGTAGAGAAATGCCCGTATCCCCTTGCCCAAAAGCCCGAGCCTGAAGATTGACAAAGTGCAGTTTTCTGAGACAGTTGCAGATCGGGAGGTGTAAGGCTCTGGTCTTGGATAGTGGCCTATATTTATTCTAAACTACCCCACTGTGGAACGCCGTTGTGATAATTATTTGTAAATGTAATACTTCTGTCTGTGGGAGATAGTTATAATGGTGAAAGGAAGGGGTGGGATTTATGTATGTTTTCACTTTCTATGTGAGTACATTATTTTTATGAATAGATAAGAATGAAAACCGTGATTAATGTATTGCTAAAATTCTGCAAATATTAAGTCCTCTCTATTTAGTAATGTAATATGTAACATTTGCTGACAAGGATGTAATAATTTTAGTTAGCCTCACAGTAAAGTTTACTTTACCTCAACAGAGGTACTCTCTGAAGACCTCGTTAATGATGCTCCACTAACAGCCAGCTACCGAGGACCAGAGGATGCCCAACAGGACCCACATAGGGACTCAACGCGAAGCTCAGTCAGCCATAGGTGACAATAAATAGCTGCTCCTGTATGTGCATCAAGACTTTCAAGGAAAAGGACCACTAGACCTGCAAGTTTTAAGTTCAAGCAACACCAACCAAACAGTACACTGTGCTCCAGGCTTGCACCACTTATCATCACACCACATTGCCATAAGGCACAAATAGGAGACATTGCTTTCTCAGTACAAGCTGCCAAGCTCTGGAACTAACTACCAGCCAGCATTAGAAGGACTGGAGCATATACACTACCAAAGATATTGGAAAACCTGGCTATTTCCTAGATATTTGCACCATCTGCACCCAGGCAGAAGATTTTCAGAAAACAGTCACATCCTCAAGTGCAGTCCTTTGCTCACCACCAATAACTGCAAACAACTCAACCAGCAAACTGCTTTCTTTATGCAGAAGGGCAAAAAGGGCTGACCTATAGTTTGTCATAGCATTATATAACTATGTACTTCTATAAATAACTGTTATGGCTCACAATGATACTAAAACCATAATATGCAGCGGTCAGCACCAAACTGTAATTTATTCATATGAAAGTCACATAGGGCCTGATTCTAACCTTGGCGGACGGCGGAGGCCGTCCGCCAAGGTTAAGCCGCCAAATGACCGCACCGCGGTCACAAGACCACGGCGGCCATTCTAACATTTCCTCTGGGCCGGCGGGCGCTCTCCAAAAGAGCGCCCGCCGGCCCAGAGGAAATGCCCCTGCAACGAGGACGCCGGCTCAGAATTGAGCCGGCGTAGTTGCAGGGGTGCGACGGGTGCAGTTGCACCCGTCGCGTATTTCAGTGTCTGCATGGCAGACACTGAAATACTTTGCGGGGCCCTCTTACGGGGGCCCCGCGGCACCCCCTACCGCCATCCTGTTCGGGTGTCAGAATCCCCATGGCTGCGGAGCGCGCTCCGCAGCCATGGAGGATTCCCCCGAGCAGCAGAAAGTCGGCGGGAGACCGACGACTTTCCGCTTCCGCGGTCAGAATGCTCGTGGAAGCACCGCCAGCCTGTTGGCGGTGCTCCCGTGGTCGGTGGCCCTGGCGGCCACCAGCCGCCAGGGTCAGAATGACCCCCATAATGTATATCTGCTGTGAGGGTTGTCCATCACCAGCATGCTACAGCCCAAAAAGACAAACACCACCAAATGAAAATGCATGGAATAACTGAAAAGATCTGCTGCACCTTATTGGACAATTTGAAGGAGTTTATACCGTCCACGACTGCAGGTCTCAAATATCTATACAATCTGATTGCGTCTTTACATCTTACACAAACACTCAGGTATGGAATGATAATAAAAATGCCCATCCCTAGAGATCTCCCCACTTCTCTCTCCCTCCAATTACGTCAGCTCAGGACCACAACTATACACAAAATCTCAGATTGGACAGCCCAGTGCAGTTACCAGGTTAGGTGACTATATCATATGAAGTGCTATAAAGGGATTTGTAGCTGTTCACAGCTACCAGCATGCTGAAAACCATAAAACGGCATGTCTGTCTCTTACGATACATCATCCTATACACTGCTACATACTGCATCCCATAACACGATAACTGCACCTTGGTGGACATCATGCATGACATAGAAACACTTCTCACTTAGGATCAAAACAAAATAACATCCTTCCAACCACGCACCATACATGGTGTAGCACGTTACTTATGTAGGGTAAGTGCTTCAGATCCCCACATAGGTGTTGTAAGCCCTATGTAAATGCTACAATACAATAAAGTGCAATAAAATGTGTGCAAGCCAAGTCAAGCATTTGAGGACTGGGAACCTTCTGCAAGTGTACCTCAACTTCCACTACATAGCTAGCAACTGATGGCTACCAATCCTGGATGACCAGGGACAACACTTGCAGGGCCAACAAGGGAAAAACTCAGGCATGTGACGTGAAGGCAACCCCTGCTACATGCACTGAGGACAACACTAGCCCAGTGGCTGTATCTCTGACGTTTACATACATAAGCACAATATAAAGTCAAAACGTCTTATGAATATACTCTGGAATCGCATGGCTAAATACAGCATAGGCATGGCCACTTCCTCACCTATCACAACTGACCCTAAGCTCCACAGCAATGGCCCTTTAACCAACTACAGCTTGCATGGAAATGGATGGGAGCCTAGTGGAAGCTGCAGAGGATACTGCTCATGCACCAGAGGGAAGAGATGCTACTCCAGCTGATACACCCTGACCTACCCATGGCCAGCGCACTACCTGTCTATTTTCATTTACTAGATTGGATGTCACATCAATTCCCTTTCTATAGGACCATGGCCTGAGCCACAGTGGGCTAGCAAGGTTTCACATATTCCTCTTGATGTTTGCCTCCCACTGTTCCCTAGCCAGATGCACAGCTGCTATTCAGAAGACAAGTTATAAAATCAACTGCTCAGCTCAAGCGTGAAGGTCATTCATGTTACTTGCTTCCAATGGTGTATGTATGTTAATTATTTGTCTTTACCCCATTTTCACCTTACTTTAACTTATTTTAGTTAAGATTATTACATTGACAATCTTTTTTTTGTTTTCATGTCTCTCCCTCACCCTCTTTTGAAGAATTTCTTTCTTGCATTGAACAGATGAAGTGGGACCCACAGTATGACCTTCTCCATGTATCTTAACTCACTTGGCCACAGCAATTTAACGGTGACTATCAGTGACATGCCAAAGGTGTACCAATGAAATATCCATCTGAGGGCTTGCCTGGGTTTGTTCAGGGCTTCTCAGAGCCAAAGACTTCCCACACTCGATTCACCATCCCATCCATGGACTGGAATGTCCATCCTGGCCTGGCATGTACATTCCTGCCCTCCCCACAGATCCTGATTCTGTGCCTTGTAAGGACAAAGTAAAGTCAGTTATAAAATTACTATCTCATCAAAAAATTGACAAATACCAAACTAAAAGCACATATTTTGCTGATCTGGAAGCTTAGCTTTGTGAATGTTGTGACCTGCCATCATGGAGGCAAGGCAATGCTCCCAACTATGATCTGACTCAGAAAGAGTGTCTGAATCCAAAGAGAGGTTTGAGGGCTGAGTGTCCATTGTGACCATCAAGTGGCCTAAGATAAACTTTTTTTACTAGAAATACCTCAGACTGAGAAAGCTTTACTATCAACTGTGCCTTTATAGCCACCTTTATCATTAATAATATGATAAACCTGCAGTCGAATAAACCTTCAAGTCCATATTAGCCATGTTAGCTCAATTTTCAGACCTTATGCCCTCTTTAATCTTATCTTTTAGCAAAATATTAGAACCTGGAGAGTTCAACCTCAGGGTGGGTGATTCTACTATGAAGCAATCTCAACCATTGCTAGAAAATTCATTTAGGCTCACTATCTAATGCATTTAGTTATGCCATTCCCACTGACCCATATGGTGATTATTCGGCCCCTTAAGACACAGCTTCAGATGGAGCTACCAAGCTTTTATGGAAGTATCTCTGCTGAGTGCTAAAGACGAGCAACCTGGCCAAAACTTGCAGAAAAGCAGATCCAATTTAAATCATGAAGCCTGCAAACACTACCTTTCCCTACTACTACAAAAGGCACCTAACTGCAGCACTAATGTTTTTCTTTTACCTCTATTCAAAATGATCAGAATAACCAAAAAGAGATTTTTCCTACTGGCAATGAACTGCTGATACTCATACAATATAACGCCGGTTCCTCGACGCGGCATCTCTTTTTACATCCGCGGTAGGAACGCGCTGCCGATTCTCGGACCGCTGTTCCCCGCATTTTCTTGTCAATTTGGCAACGCGTCCCGGGAAGCGTGTTTTGAGCTCCCGGTCGCGTTGCCCTTACCAACTGTAGGGCATTGTTGTCTCCCCTGTCGGTGGTGGTCTTCTTCTGGTCTTTTTATTTTCTTTCCGTTTTCTTTTTCTTGCCTCTGTATTCTGCCTTTCTTCATGTTCATGTTGGTGTCCGTATTGTCTTCTTCATGTTTGCATATCCCAGCATGCTCTTTTTCTTATATACTGCCTCTGTTTTCCTGTTCTGTTCTATGGGCTTTTTCCCAATTCAAGATGGTGTTCTTTTCATTTCCTGTGATGTCACTTCCCCTTTTTCAGTCTTGCTCTACCTTGCGTTGCAAACACTTCCCTTTGGTAGTGCTCTTCGCTCCTGTTCGTCGTTCCTGTTTTCGCCTTGGAATATTTTTGCCTTGTTTTTTCCTGTTTTCAAGTCCTGTTTTTTCTTCTTCTTTTTAGGAGTTCCTGTTTGAGGTTTTTCCCCAGTTCTTGGGGTTTTTTCCTCTGGGACTCCTTCTGGAGGGTACGGTCTGCCTTGGCGTTCCCTGTCAAGCGGCACCGTGGCTACTAGAAAGGGTCGCCCCTACTTGGGATTATCCAGAACCTGCAGAAGACCGGGTGCCTTCTGCAATCCTGCATCCAGAGGTGAGAAGTCGAGTGCAGTTTGTGACATATAATGCTTTATGAAGAACTTGTACCATCTGAGTCTCTGTGCATTACTATCTTTTTTGAGATTAGGGAAATTAATAGCCAACTTGATTTCCATGACTGACCCATTTACCAGTCTTTAGAGCACACTAAATGTTGTCTTTTCTTCTTTATAGCAATACAAAAATTAAGATCAGCAATTTCCCCCACGTTCCTACGCAAGGTTGGCAACCAATTTCTGACAATCTTTAATGCTTCACTAACCACAGGAGCTGTATGTTAACCGTTCAAGCAGACAGTGTTGTGTCCTCATTTGTAAAAGTCCACTCTAGACCCAAAACATCCTGTAACTTTTAGACCTTTGTCTCTACTTCCTTCCTCCATTCTTTTTTAAATCTCCAGAGTCATTGTTGGGGATAGTTGGCAGGCTTACCGCAACAGTGGAGTGGTCTTCATGACTTGCAGGTGGGCTTTGGAGCCCAAAGAGGGATGGAGTCTCCCCTACTCGCAGTCCTGATTGTCTCAGCCAGGGTGCTAAGCATTGTTAGACCTGGCATCTTTTGGCATGGTTTCCCCTGACTTTTTGCTTTCTGATCTCCTGTTATGACTGTGTGCTGAACATTGTTTTTCAGTTTTTAGGACTCTATTCACTTTTTTACTGCTGACCAGTGCTAAAGTGCATGTGCGCTTTGTCTAAAGCATGGTAACATTGGCTTCTCTATGATTGGCATATTTGATTTACTGGTAAGTCCCTAGTAAATTGCACTATTTGTGCCCAGTGCCTGTAATTCAAATGCTTCTAGAGGGCCTGCAGCACTGATTGTACCACCCACTACCATTGCCTTTCAAACATGTCTTAGGCCTGCCACTGCAGGGCCTGTGTGCACAGTTTAAATTGCCATCTCGACCTAACCATTGTACCCACTTTCCAGGCCCTAACATTCCTTTTTATACTATGTAATTCACTCCTTAGGTAGGCTCTGGTTAGCCCTAAGGGCAGGATGCAGTGCATTTAAAAAGTTGGACATGTACTTTTAACATGTCCAGATAGTGAAAAAGTCCTACATTTCTTTTTCGCTATTGCAAGGACTATCTCTCCCATAGGCTAACATTTACCATGAAACATCTTTTAAGCTTAATTTCTAATTGGGAAAAACAGGAAAATGGAGTTTGCCATCTCTGGACTCACAATTTAAAAAAACATCTTTGGGTAAAGTTGTTTTTTAAACTGAAGGTCTGAAAATGCCACTTTCGGAAAGATGGCATTTTCTTACTTTAGCCATTCTATGCCTTAGCCTGTCTCTGAATACACATCTGGATTTAGGAGACAGCTACATTTTTGTGTTCTCTCCAGACAGCCACAAACAGGAAGGGCTTGATGTGGCAGGGGATACGTCTGCATTTATCTGCATACTGATAATCTTTCTTGGCAAGGAGAGAGAGAGGCATTTCACACTTGAATCTGAATAGGTTGTGTCCTGCCCTCACAAAAAGGGCTAGTTACTCCCTGCTTGTAGTGTGGAGCCAGGGCTGAGTTGAAAGGGATCCTTGTGCACTTCAGAGAATTATTTTGAAGCTACCCCTACATCAAATGCTTTTTTGGGTTTAAGTAATGGGCCTCTGACATCATATACTAAGAACTCTTCGGGACAGAGGACATTCTACAGAAAGAAGGACTGCTGTGCTGTCAGGAGGGACTGCCACTTTGCTGTTTGCTTTGCTGTGCTGGCCTGGTGCTTCTTGCTTGGGAGTAAAAGAGTGGATTTAACTCTCTCCATTCTGCAATCTAAAGATTCTCCAAGGGCCTCACTGAGCTTGTCTCCTGTTTTGAGGTCTCAGGGATATCAAAGGCTTCACCAACATCTTGCTGCCAGCACCTGGGCTCCTCCGCTATGAGTCCTGCTCTGCCAAGTGGTGCCAAATCCAGTCCTTGGCCATTGGAGGTTGGTGTGGTGCTGCAGCACAAGAACTGACGCATCAACACCAGCACATCACTTTAAACTGATGCATCCCAATGCAAGTTGGCCAATGCAGCACCAAAGCCGCGGAACTGGTACTCATCGCTTCTAGGTATTGATGTATCAATGACGTTTCCCAATCAGAAAATCACGCATACCCTGCAAGCGCAAAGCATCCCCTCCTCAGATCGATGCATTGTCACCATGCATCAAAACAACCAAGGTACTGTCAGTGGGTCACGTGACTCCTATACACAGCCCTCACTCCATCGTAGTCGGATTGAACTTTTGGATTTTCCCAAGTCCAATGCAACCAGATAGCCCAGTGTGGGAGCTTATTGACTTCTAAGCACTGCATTTTGATTTAATCTTTAAAAATATTGGCTTTTTTTCTAAACTGGTGTGGAGTACGTTTGTGGTGTTTTCACTGTGTACTGGGTGTGTGCACAAATACTTTACACATTGCTTCTTTAGTGTATCCTTACTGCTCTGCGCCAAACTACCCAAGGGTGAGCAAGGTAAACTTTTACTGTGTTTATTACTTACCCTGACTAGGATTGTGGTGCCTACTTGAACAGAGTGCAAACCTTTGCCAACTAGAGGCCACATTTTTAACAGGCATACTATGTAAACCTTTTTCTCCTCAACCTGTCATCTGTATTTGACACCATCAGTGATGCCACTCTGTTAATTCACCCCCAAGGACTTAGGGGATTTACGGCTTAAATCCTTTTTAGTCTAATATATCAAACTGACAACCGCAGGTCGAGTCCTAGTTATCTAAGTTCTGTGGTACTTAGGATCTATCCCCCAGTCTTTTAACACCTGCGTTGAGCTACTGTCCTGCTTAATGTTATCACCTCACCTAGAATCCACTTGTACCTAGAATTGTCACCTAGAATTCACTTGTACCTGTACTTCAAAGACATTCATATCATTCTTCATCTGAAAGAAGATCTTGGTAAAGACATTCACAACAGTAAATAAGTGCCATCCAGGATAGGATGGACAAACACTGGCTCACCTTTAACACCAACAAGGCTAAGGTGATGACTGTGGGAGGAAAAGAGGACCCCTGGAGTCCTTTATTCCACCCTCTGGGGAATCATCCATCCATTCCTAGTTTTAAAAAGTCTGCGGTTTAACTGTACTCACCTTTCTGTAGTCTCATGGTTCTGATTCATTCACAAAGAGTGTTGTGAAAGGTTTTACCGTCACATGATTTCACAGGGCAGAAAAACTGTGGATTCAGCCATACTGCAGTTTAGGCATGATTATGAAAAATGCTCTATATTTGGGGTCTTCTCAGACTTCAAGTCATACACAACCACTGTTTAGATAGCTGTATGAAACTATATTGATAAAAACAATATTGACATACACAAATATCGCCCAAAAAATATCAAAAACATAAATATAATGATTCTTTACTTAAACAGGGATACACATATTAATGACAAACATAAAAATAACTAAAATTCATTAACATTGCATACAAGATTAAAGAATAACACAATGCCTACACAATAAAACTAAGGAAACATAAAAAAAATCATGAAAACTAAAATATAGAACACCGGAAAATTGACATAATTCTAATTCAAACTAATAATATCACATTAAATTTAATAAACATACAATGAGAATCAGAATAACATTTCTATACATTAAATATAGAACAAAAACACTAAATAGTGACAATAACAAAAAGCAAATTAGTCTTTAACCATCTTATCAAATAACATTTTTTTAAAAGGTTAACAAATCGAAACCCTTTTCCAATCAAAACAGTTTAAAAAGGCCATCAAACTAACAACAAAACCCACCATTTAGAAGAAACTGATGCATCATTATCGATGTGTCAGATTTCTTGCGCCTGACACACATCCCCTAACGACGCCAAGGATGCACTTTATTTAAAATGGAGAGCACCATGGTACAAGCTTTCACAGATACGTAAGAAATTCTGACGTGCCTGTTGGCGCTAAAGTGATGCATTGCTGGAGTTGCATTGTTAAACTGACGCAACTCCAGCAATATGAGAAGAGTACCATCAGAAAAAGCCCTCCTTCAATTTTACACATGGTCAGAGCTGGTGGTAAAATTTTGACGCAGTGAAGTCATAGAGTGACAAAGTGAAAAGTTCAAAACTCACTGCATCAGTTCTACATGGCTTTTTTCCGTGAGAACGCCACCCTGCATACATTATACCTGGCGCAGATATAATGTGACCCCGGGCTTTACAAACTGACGCATTGGGCCCAATGCATCAGTTTGTGAATGTGGAGCAGTGTAGTGCACTGGTAGTGTTGCCGCTGCGTAAAAAACATAATCACAGTGGCGGTGCATGGGGCTGGTAAATGAGACCCAAAATGCTTTCTTAAGAACAATTAAATCAGGACAGCATCACTCTGCTTGATTGCAACCCCTCGAAAGAATGCTTCAACACTTCAACAATACTATAAAGTAAATTTGACTAACAAGAAAGCTACACAAAAGTAATGAATAGCTGAAACCATGTTAAAATAGGAAATAATCAAAACTGGGCTACATATCTTTTTCTCTAAACTACAGGTTAATCCTCTACAAGAAGGAAATGAATACTGAAAGGTAAATAAATATTAAAACATTACCTTGAAAATAAGTATTGAAACCAAAGTCTGAAAATAAAA
Source organism: Pleurodeles waltl (assembly GCF_031143425.1). Lineage (NCBI taxonomy): Eukaryota > Metazoa > Chordata > Amphibia > Caudata > Salamandridae > Pleurodeles > Pleurodeles waltl. The sequence continues at coordinate 1,156,684,877 of NC_090448.1, forward strand.
TTAAAGTAAAAATAATGTTTTAACATATTAAAAAAAGGAAAAAATCTACCACCAGATTTTTACACTAAAAATAAACCAACAAAACTACAGATCTCTTCCTCTACAAAAAAGGAAACTGTGCTAAACACATCACCAAACTGGCCTGCAAAGAAAGATTCTTCACCCAAAATGAATTAAATGCAATTTTAAGAACACAAGTTAAAATGTGCAACTCTAATGTAAAAATGTTTAATTAAAGATATCACATATTGTTTGTTCGTGATTAATATATAGTTTCTATACTCTAAATCCCACAGAGAAAATGCCAGAAACAGCAAAACACATCAAATTCATAAAGGAGAGCTTGCTATTATTTTTTGTAGAATTACTTACAGTAAGGAGAGCACCACCACTGACATAACATACTGGAAATGCACCAAATATTATTCACACATGTGCTATAGCAGTGCTACCACAAAAAATGAAATAGTTGGAAGTGTTAGGGAACATATGCATCCCCCTAATATTACTGAAATGGAAATCACAAATATTTTACAGGACCTAAAAGAGGACAGTACAACTTCACAAGAACAAACAGGAGCAATACTTAAAAATGCTATATTAAACCCTGCCGGGAGAGCTTTCAAATGATATGTTAAAATAAAATATGTTACTTTACATAAACTATATTAGTAAACAAACAATTGATACTATAAGTTACTATAATTACTAATTAATGAACAAAAAATAACAAAAAATACAAACACAATAACAATTTATGTTTATCACGTTTACAATTTCCAATCAAATCTTAGCCACATTGGAGAAAGTGTTCTACTTTGGGGAAAGTCTAATTTACTACTACCACTCCAAACTTTATCACATTGGGAAATTAACTTTGGAGGGGGTGGATTACTATTTACACTACAAACTAAAGCACATTTGGGAAACTGTTTAAGATTAGGGGGAGCATATTTACTATTTCTACAACAAACTGAACAACAATTGAGTGTTGGATTTTGGGTGGCTTTAGCGTTACTATTCCATCTCCAAACCTCACCACTTTTAAATTTTAAAGAGTTTCAATAATGAACACTTTTCTTTATAATTTACCATAAAATTACATGAATGTTTAACTCTGAATAAGACAAAAACATAAATACATTAATTTGCAGCCAACAATATATTAGAATTAATGAAATACAATAAAAACAATTAACAAAAATTGATAAAGGAATTATAAGGAAAAATGATTTAGAAAATTATATACAGCCCAAATGCACAATCTATCTTAGAAGGAAAATATGTGTCATGTTTTTTTCTTTGGCAAGACCTGTGGATTCGACAACTATGCATTAGGCTTGGCCTTAGACGTCACAATGAAGATTTAAGGGTTCTGGAGAGTGACAATTGATACTGTGTTTTTCCTGGGCAAATACTTGTACGTGGAGGGGTCATTGGGGGGAAAAGGATGTAAAGCTCTAGCCTTAAACTGTATGCGCTACATAGAGTTTTAGGGCCAGATGTAGGAACAAAAATATTTGTGAGTCGGAAATAGCGACTCATTGCGAATAGCTATTTCCAACCCGCAAAACGAGATGCACGTAAAAATTTCTATACCAAATAGCAATTTGGTGCAGAGTCGCACCGCAATTTGCGACCTCGCAATTTGCGAAATCGCTCTTTGCGAGTTCGCAATTTGTGAGGTCGCAAATTGCACAGGGTGTGGTCCGGAGTCGCAAATTGCAACTGACTCGCAAATTGCACGCAGATGCAAATAAAATAGTGAAAAACCCACTTCCTGGTTCTGAGTGATGACATCAGAACCAGGAAGTATCCCCATGGAACAGGGAGGAGCCTAGCCAGCCCAAACAGCAGAGTCACACCCAGCTGAGAGGAGCTACTACAACAATGGCATCTCAGGATAAAGAGACACCCAGTGCTGGCAGGAAAAGAAAACTAAGTTTTCAGAGAAGGAGCTGGAGGTGCTGCCTGCACCATGATGTATTGTTTGGAAAGGCAACAATGAGTATCCCTGACACCCAAAGGAAAAAAATCTGGCAGGACATCCTCACCAAGATTAATGCCATTAGAGTCAGCCACCGCACAATAGATGAGGTCCGCAAAAGGTGGTACGACCTCTGGTCCAGGACCAAGGAAAGGGTGGCTGAGTGTATGAGGGAGATGCATGGCACTGGAGGAGGCCATCTACAGTACCACCCCCTACAGTCATAGAGACCATGGCGGAGACCACTCTGGAGCTGGAGGCAGTATTTGGAATTGGAGACCTTGACAGTTCAGCTCCAGGAACATCCAAAAGTAAGTACCAAAATTAACTTATTTACACCACTTTATGCACCATGCACACAACCACAGTACACATAAGCATGCATCCTCCAGATTAGCTCCAAGCCTATGTTGCAACCTATAGAACAGTGCATTATGGGCAATGTAGTACAGTAGTCCAAATATTGAGAAATATTTATTCTGAGACATCAAACATATGTGAGGCACTGACAGTGTATCTATCCCCTGTGTCTCACAGGTCTCCCACAAGGACCCACCAACAGCCCTACTGTACAGGGAGATGAACCAGCCACACACAGACAAGACGAGGCAGCCACAGAAACTGCTGGGGAGTGCATGACTACACCACCCGTCCAACATGCACCAGAGGACATGGATGAGCCTGATCTGGGTCTTGAGGCAGCCAACGTAACACCTGGGCCAATGATGAGGGAGAGTCGACTACATAGGTCAGCTGGCTCTGTGCGGAGACGGCAATGCCCAATGCAGTCAGCGAGTGAGGAGGATGTCACCGATGAACAATTGTTGGGACTGGAGGCATCCTTACAGCAAAGTCACCAGCTGCAAAACAGACACATGCAGGTGATGAATAGGAACCTGAACAGACTGCAGCAGACACTCTCCCAGGGTTTTGCCAATGTGGACAACGAGTTCACTGCTATGAACACAAACATGGCAAACCTTACCAGTTCCATAAACAACTTGGTCAGGGGAATGGTGGCAGATAGGGCACATGCAAGGCGCAGGGAGCGCAACACTGCTGCCCGTTTGGACAGACTGAGTGTTTCAATTGGGCGCCTTGCAACCACAACAACCTGCCTGTCAAGGCGCACAGTGAAGCTGCAGGTTGAACTTGGCCATTTTGCAGGTGATGTGGCAAGAGGAGTTGGGCGCATCAGCCATGCAGTGGACCTGCTAGAGACCAGCCAGGCAGCAAGGGGCATTGGCGATACCCCTCAGGATAGCGAGGAGATCTCCAGTGTCAGCAGTGTATCTGCCACTGATGCATGAATCCTGCGGAGTAGCAGTGCCCAGCAAGGATCAGGGGACCAACCTGGATTGAGCCATGGTGGCCGTAGTCGCAGGAGGCTGTGAGCTACCAATCTGTGTTGTGACTGAGGCACATGAACTAAATGTGTCAGACTTTACTTTTTGCTTTCTTTGTGCAGTTTAGTTGACTATGGGGGTCATTACGGCATGCGGTAACCGTTGTGTGCCCGCCAATGCGGCCGCACTCCCTCGGCCCCCATCACGACATCCCCGACATCACAACATCACAACATCCCCGCTGGGCCGGCGGGCGCAAACCAAGTTTGCGCCCGCCGGCCCAGCGGGGATGAGGCCGCAACATAGGAGCCGGCTCCTAATGGAGCCGGCGGTGTTGCGGCCGTGCGTCGGGTGCAGTTGCACTCGTCGCGCTTTTCACTGTCTGCTATGCAGACAGTGAAAAGCTGGCCGGGGCCCTGTTTGGGGGCCCCTGCACTGCCCATGCCAGTGGCATGGGCAGTGCAGGGGCCCCCAGGGGCCCCAGGACACCCCTTACCACCAGCCTCTTCCTGGCGGTGTAAACCGCCAGAAACAGGCTGGCGGTAGGGATGTCATAATCCCCAGGGCAGCGCTGCTTGCAGCGCTGCCCTGGTGGATTATCACCGCCGGGGCTAAAATGGCGGGAAACCGCCGGCCCCGGCGGTGTGACCGCGGCGCTACCGCCGCGGTCGTAATAAGGGCCTCCGTACCGCCAGCCTGTTGGCGGTACGGACGCTACATCACCCCTGGCGGTCCTATATTTTCTTCATTATATTCCTGAAATTAAAGGGATAATTTGTTGTACTACACAATTGGGCTATGTGTGTCTTACATTAGTGAGTGTTGTCACGGTTGCCACGTACCTGCCAAAGTAGTGGGTTGCAATGTGGTTCCGTCTCTGTCTGCCCTCCATTGCGATGCTTCCATCCCCAGGCTGGCGGTGTGGTAGCTCCTGCTCCTCATCCTCCAAATCTGTGTCATCAGGGGTGAGATATAGCCCACGTCTGGTGGCAATGTTGTGTAGGATGGCCCAAGTTGCAGCGATCTTGCATGCAGTTTCTGGGGCATACTGGAGTGCCCCTCCACTTTTGTGCAGGCATCGTAATCGTGACTTCAACAAGCTGAACGTCCTCTCTTTGACAGCTCTGGTCTGCCGATGTCCTATGTTGTATCGCCTCTCATTCTGATTGCCAGGTGTTAAGTATGGGGTGAGTATCCATGGTCTCAGGGCATATGCACTGTCCCCTGTGTGACAAACGAGGCAAAATTAGCAGGGCATCACAGGGTTATACAGTGACATGTATTTAAGGCATCAGAGTGTACTCGACAGTACCTAATAAATATCCTTCGCCAAACTCCCCACGTTCTAGGCGTTGGTGTATCCACTGTGCCTGAATATGTATGCATCATGTGTACTTCCTGGATATTTAGCCACAATGTCAGTAATGACATTATGGGTGTCACATACCACCTGGATGTTTAGTGAGTGGGTACATTTCCTATTGCAGAACACATTTTCCAGATTTGCTGGTGGGAAAATTGGTATATGTGTCCCGTCCACACACCCTATTACATGGGGGAAGTTGGCAATTCTGTAGAAGTCCAACTTGGTGCTGTTAATTTCCACCCCGTTCCTGGGAAGGTATATATATCTGGACATGTGTGCGAGTATGGCATCTAGGAAACGTCTGAAGAATCTTGAGAGGGCACTTTGGGATGCCTCACCTGCCACTGCAATCACCCCCTGATAGCTACCCGAGGCCAAGAGGTGCAGTGGGCATAGCACTTGCACATGTGTGGGGATAGCGCAGCCGCGCATTGTCTGCCGTTCAATTTGAGGTTTCAGCAGTTCAATGATCTCTAGGAGAACTGCGCTGCTCAGTATGTATTTATCATATACCTCATCCTCAGTTTGTTGAAATAGTGTCTGTCTGGTTCGGTATATCCTCTCCTGTCTCTGATTCCTCCTCCTCTGCTGGGCAGCCTGGGCTCCCATCCTCCATGCAATCATGTATAGCGCAGCCATTGTGAGAAAGCCAGATGCCTTCTGGGTCTCCTTTTATACTTTGACTCTGGTTACCACCTGTTCAGAATCAGTGCTAATCTGGGTGTGCAAACGGGCTTTTTGCGACTAGTCGCAATTTGCGACTGGCTTGTGCATTCGGTTTGCGACTTCGTAATTGCAAGTCGCAAAATCAGGTCGCAATTTTTGCGATTCTGTAATGGGTCGCATCGCTATTTGGAACTCCGAAATGGCATTGGTACATACCCTTTCACTTTTTGCAAGGTTTCAAATAGCGCTGCGACCCATTTGCGACTCGCAAAAGAAAGTTTCCTACATCTGGCCCTAAGTGAGTATTTTAGCAACTCAAATCTTGCAATATCAACTACTTATGCTGTTCAATATTTACAAACTGCAGGGACATGGCGCTACACTGTGCATGTTTATTTTTCCTTTTTTCACAATGTTTAAATAACTTTGATATTATGGGATGCACTTTGCACTTTATTAGGCGCATTACCAGCATAAAATTATTTAGAGATCATAAGTTTCATGACCCATTCCTTTACCTTGCGTAAGTGTCAGGAGGCACCAGTCTTACTAAACTTACACAGGAGAAGAATGAAGACTGAATCCCAATGCCTCACTCAGAACCCTTCACACTCTCCCAGATTAACTGGAGGTCAGGAATGCTCCAAGGGGAAAGGGGATGGGAGAGATAGAAGAGACTGCCTATTCTGCCTCATGTTTTTTCTTCTCTCGTCTTAGTGTAACCTCCACTTCTGGTCTTGTTATATGACTGACAAAAGTGAAAAACGCAATTAACATTTAACAACCATTACTCTAAAATTCTTATTGCTATAGCTGTTTCTTATATTAATGTATACTTAATCAAATAAACTCTAGCAGTTCTACATACCCTATTTGACTAGGCAGTAGCCTCTCTTTTATTTGTGTGCAAACCAAAGGATTTGTTCTTATTATCCTTTAAAAAAGGGCACACAGTTAGTTTTTTTTTCCTAGCACTTTTTTCGAAGCCTTACTCTTCTACTTTTGAAAATTGTTAATTATTTTTTAAAACATGTACAGACACTATCAATTGAAGCTTGGACTGGGGAGAAACACAACTCTCCTCAGAACGCCAAGGCAAGACGCTACAGTGCAAATGCCTTCTGAGATTAAGCAGTGAAGAGATACTTCTTTCTGAAGTCCAACTTCAAAGGGAGATGCTAATTCCCCTGGCATCAGTTTGAGAGAAAGGCGCTTCTTCCCTCACAACTCCACCAACAAACACTTCCTTACCACAAGGACATGGAGCCTGAGATGAATACTAAAAATGACACTCCAATTCCAACTACACCACCACCTTAACTCTAAGTTTTGGGACAAACTCCCAAACAAGGGTTTTGACAGGAATATCTCTTCAGTGAAGTGCATCACTTCAAGGACGGTGCATGCTTCACATTCTAGTCTTAGGTGATAGGGGACAACAACTAAAGCAAATCACTAATGTGCTCCACAGCAGCCATCTTGGAATTTCTCTGGTGTAGTTTTGCACTCCAACCAGCTGATTTGATAATTCTTTTAGGCTAAACTCAACTTTTATGCCTCATTACACTTTGAGCATGGGTGCTTGTGCAGCTTCTTTTGGATACTGACAGTACACTTTGAATAGCCGCCAATAATATTATCTTGTGTATATTTTTTTATACCTCTTTGCTATGAATGCAAATGATTCCAAAACCATGAAATCCTTGGTTCATTTTTGTTAACCTACTTCAGCGTAGTCTGGGTTCTTTTAAGTGTCAAAAATATTGTTTGTGTCAGGAATCCCCAAGATGCCTCCTGCGTTATCTGTCAGCATCCCCAGGGATTAGGGTTAAATCACATCTCTGTTCTTGGTGAAACCTTCATGTTTCTAAGTAGACATAGGGCCTCATTATGACCCTGGCGGTAGAGAACCGCCAGGGCCAACGGGGGCGGGAGCACCGCCGACAGGCCGGCGGTGCTCCCTTGGGCATTCTGACCGCGGCGCTTTGGCCGCGGTCAGAAAGGGAAAACCGGCGGTCTCCCGCCGGTTTTCCACTGCCCCTAAGAATCCTCCAAGGCGGCGCAGCTCGCTGCGCCGCCGAAGGGATTCTGACAATCCTTACCGCCATCCTGTTGCTGGCGGCTCGCCCGCCAGGAACAGGATGGTGGTAAGGATTGTCGTGGGGCCCCTGGGGGCCCCTGCAGTGCCCATGCCAATGGCATGGGCACTGCAGGGGCCCCCGTAAGAGGGCCCCGCTAGTATTTCACTGTCTGCGTAGCAGACAGTGAAATACGCGACGGGTGCAGTAGCACCCGTCGCACCTTCCCACTCCGCCGGCTCGATTACGAGCCGGCATCCTCGTGGGAAGGGAGTTTTTCCCTGGGCTGGCGGGCGGTCTTTTGGAGACCGCCCGCCAGCCCAGGGAAAAACTCATAATACCCTCTGCGGTCTTCTGACCGCGGAGCGGTATTATGGAGGGTGGCATCCTGGCGGGCGGCCTCCGCCGCCCGCCAGGGTCGTAATGAGGCCCATAATGTGCTGTGTTACTTAATTGGTTTTATCAATGCTTGTTTTACCAATGCTTGTTTGCTAATGTGAGCAGCTGTAGACATGTGCTTCTAATTGGGTGTAGTGACATGTGGAAACTCAACTGCCTTCCTAATTGGCTATAAATAGAAGAGTGAAGCATGCCTCCCTGCTTGTCTTTGTTTTGCTTCCTGATCTCAGCATCTGACTTGGCAGTCCAGCCCCTGCTGTCATCCTCGTATTCAGGAGTTTTGAGGCAATTATTTTCTTCGTTCTTGTAGCAGCTGACACCAGGCATTCCTCCGGCACACCGGAAAAGACTGCAGCTAAGTGACTAGTATTCTCCAGGGAGTTTGTTCTTTAAGCGCTGCGCTTTGCTAGAAAAGCTGGTGTATTTCAGACCTCGTATTTTGGCAGAGTGCTTATCTTGAAGAGAGAAATGCATTTCTGAACATTCTACATTATTATTGTAGTTACTTGCCTTAATGTGTTTCAGGAAATCTGCTTGAGCTCAAGTAATACAAAAAGGGACAATGCAATTTTAAAAGAGCATTTACATGACTTTTCTTTCTCTAATAGCATAACTCTTGGATTTAAATTGTGTCATTTATGCCTGTGTTTCAGGTTTAAGTTGTTTGCTTTTTGAAGGGTTTTTCACCCACACAGTGAAACCAAACCAAACTGTGCCACCCTAACTGTTTGAACCCAGAGTGGACATTTGTATTTCTTGGATTGTTTTTGTTCCTTTTAGTTTAACCCTATGCATGCAGGAAAGTTATATGTGATATATTTAATGCCCTTGTTTGTCTATCTTGTGCATGATGAGTGCAACCACAGTTCTAATTGTATTGTGCAACAGTGAATCTCTGTTAAGCCAGCCCTAGTGTTGCAGTACTTATTGTTATGGTACTCAGTTTGGGTTTTTGGTAATGCAGTGTTAGTAATTGTGCCAACAGTTATTATTATCCAAGAAAAGTGCTGGAGCATCCCGGTGTTCTTCTACTGCTCCATGCCCATATCAGAAAGAGAGATTAAGTTTCAAGGAAGTTGAGTGCACTAACTCTACTATCACTCTGTCAACAACGACCTGCCCCCCGAAGATACAGGGTGCCTGGCTGGACCGGCAAGACGTTGCAGTGTTTTGTCTCTTTCTCTTCCAACCCCCATTTCCTTTTGGGACACTTGCCGGGGTTTTTGTGTCCACCAGGAAGTGCCGAGAGCTGTTCCAGGAGGTCTGGGGCATACCATCGCCCCTGCAGACATCCTGCTTTTCAGGTGAGTGGCCTGTCTCGACATAAAGCCAAGCCACAACATACAGGGCTGCCTGGGCGATGGATTCCTCAATGGGTACATTCAAAGGTTTAGCACAGGCTTTACCAGCTGATCAGGATGCTCCATCTTTATTAGATTAAACAAGTGCCCTACCAGGATTACAGAAGGAAGTTCTTTCCTTAAAGCAAGAGAACCTAGAGTTGCACATTGAACTACAGCGGTATAAACCACAAGACACCCCCTAGGGAGGAGTCAAACTAAAACAAAGATCTCAAGTACTACAGGCCCCTCGGATTGACCCGTCTAATCATGTTCCTAGACCCGATTCAGGCCGAACGACTTCCACCACACAGCCCATGCAGGTAATGGTCACAACACCAACCACTGCACCCTTAGCTCCTCCAGAAAGGTTTTTTGGAGATAGTGCCAAGTTCAAAAATTTTCTTAACCAGTGCAAGCTACAGTTTTTGTGTCAGGCAGCTGCATTCCCCAACAATGCTGCAAAGGTAGCTTTTATTATCTCTTATTTTGGAGGCAATGCAGCTAATTGGTCTATTCTGCTGGTGGAGGGCAGTGACCCTATACTGTATGATTTCAACCGGTTCAAGGACGCCTTGTGGAAACTGTTCGCCAAACGCCTCCTCGTGCAAGCCAGTGACAATGAGTTGCTGAATTTGCATCAGCGAAACAAGGGTCTACTGTCCTATATCATCTCTTTCAATCGTTTGGTGGCAGAGAAAAAGTGGCCCGAGGGGAAGAGGACCTCCCTCTGCTATCGTGGCCTTCGGGACGATCTCAAGGATGTTCTAGCCCAAATTGTGGAACCTCCTACGGAGTGTTCCGAGTTCATTGACCTGGTGGTACGATTGGATCACCGCTTGAGTGAACGTAAGGGAGAAAAATTCTGGGGTGACACATGCTTAGGCGGTCATTCCGACCGTGGCGGTCGGCAGTGAAGCGGCGGTAAGACCGTCAACAGGCTGGCGGTCCTTTTTCATGAATTCTGACCATGGCGGTTACCGCCATGGCCAGCCGCTGCTTCACCGTTCCGACCGCCACGGCGGTAACGACCGCCGGGCTGGAGACCTGGGTCTCCAGCCCGGCGGTCGTCACATACCGCCGGCGGTATTCCAACCCGCCTGACCCCGGCTTACCGCCATGGATTTCATGCGGTTTGGGACCGCCATGAAATCCATGGCGGTAAGCACTATCAGTGCCAGGGAATCCCTTCCCTGGCACTGGTAGGGGTCTCCCCCACCCCCAACCCCCACCCCGACTCCCTCCCCTACCCCCCCCACCACCCCTGCCACCCCCAAAAGGTTGCAGGACCCCCGTCCCCACCCTGATCCCTAACATATACACACACATATACACGCACGCATTCATGCACGCACTCATGCACATACACACACCCCCCGGCATTCATGCACGCACTCATGCACATACACACCCCCCCCCGCATTCATGCACGCACTCATGCACATACACACACCCCCCGCATTCATGCACGCACTCACATGCCCCTCTACATACACACACGCACACCCCCATGCACGCACACAACTCACAACACCCCCTCACCCCCCTTCCCTAGCGGACGATCACCTTACCTGTTCCGGTGATCCTCCGGGAGGGAACGGGACCCATGGGGGCAGCTCCGCCGACACCGCCACGCCAACAGAACACCGCCACAGCGAATCACAGGTCGTGATTCGCTGGGCGGTGTTCTGTTGGCGTGGAGGTGGAGCTACCTCGACTTCCCCGCCTGCTGCCAGTATGGCGGTTGGCGGCTCTTCGTCCGGAAACGGGCAGAGCGCTGCCAACGGTCATAATGGCCCGTGCGGAAGACCGCCAGCATTGGCGGTCTTCCGTACGGCGGTCCCTCGGCGGTCTATTGAAAAGACCGCCGAGGTCGGAATGACCACCTTAGTGTTGCTCAAAACTGAGAAAAAGGAGTCCACCATTCCCACTCATGATATACCTGAGCCCATGCAAATTGGCAGTGTGCGGGGCCCACTATCTAAGGAAGAGAAAGAACGTAGGAAAAAATTTAAACTGTGTTTATACAGCGGTAAGGCAGGGCATTTTGCTTGGGAATGTCCTAACAAGCCTGCTGCTCCAAAAAAAGCCATCGGAGCGGTAACAGGGCCTGAATTCTCTCTTCCTGACCAGGTGGAAAACTAACTGGCTCGATAACTTCTGAGACCATTTTATCGAGCGCTTCTTTCAATATGGTCTCACATCTTCTAGCTAATACCACCAGTCCAGTACCTCAGCAACTAACTCTTATTGTGACATTAGTGTTGTCCCCTCAGGTTCGTAAGGTCATTCCCATTTTGCTTGACTCTGGGGCTACCAGAAACGTTTTAGACTTGGGTTTGGCTGAATCCCTAAATATTATGACTGTCAGAAAAGACGTCCCTGAAACAGTCAGAGACGTGAATGGCTCAGAATTGTCCTCCGGGCTTATCGTTTATCAAACAACACCCTTGTCCATGCTTTGTGCAAACAACCATACAGAACAAATTCAGTTTGACCTCATAGATACCCCAGTATTTGTAGCCATTTTGGGGATACCCTGGCTTCAGTTGCACAATCCCAAAATTGACTGGGCAGCAAGGACAGTGACATTAGACTCTAAACATTGCTGGCATTCCTGTTACCAAGACAAAGCATTACTAGTGACACCCTTGCATTGTGGGTCCACACATAGTACGGCTATCAAGCCGGACGACACACTGGCCATTCCTGCACCGTATAAAGACTTCCATGATGTCTTTAGTGAACAGAAGGCCACCCAGCTGCCGCTACACATAGGTCATACAATTGTTGTATAGACTTGATTCCAGGGGCCACGCTACCATGTAGTATTGTGTATGCTCTTTCTGAGCCTGAGAATCGATACCTGCGAGACTACCTGGATGATCTATTGGCAAATGGTTTCATTCGTCATTCAACGTCACCAGTATCGTTGTCTTTGTTCTTCGTGCCCAAGAAGAATCGAGAGCTGCGTGCCTGTATAGATTATCACGCACTGAACAAAGTGACCATAAAAAATCGGTATCCACTTCCGTTGATCCCAGTACTCTTAGATCAGGTACGTCAGTCGACCATTTATACTAAACCCGACCTCCGGGGTGCCTACCACTTGATCCGAGTGATAGAGGGGGATAAGTGGAACACAACGTTCCAAACTAAATTCATACTCTTCGAGCACACAGTGATGCCCTTCGGGCTCTGTAACGCCCTGCAGCATTTCAATTTTTCATCAATGAAGTGCTGGAGGAGTTTCTGGATATCTGTGTAGTGGCATATATAGATGACATTTTGATCTATTCGTCTTCCACTGAGGAACATATAGGGCATGTAAGAGCGGTTTTACAAAGTCTTCGTGAGCATCATCTCTTCGCCAAGCTGGAAAAATTTGTTTTTCATGCTACAACTGTAGAATTCCTGGGATATGAGATCACTCCCGATGGAATTTCCATGGATAGGTCCAAAGTACAGGCCATCCTGGATTGGGTAGCCCCAAGATCCATCAAGGAAGTGCATCAGTTTTTGGGCTTTGCAAATTTTTATCTGAGATTTATACCCCACTTTTCTACCGTGGTATCTCCCATAACTCGTCTCCTACGAAAGGGGGTTAAGTTCCTCTGGGATGCAGAAGCTGAGAAAGCCTTCCAACATCTTAAAAACACATTCACTGAAGGACCCATTCTTCATCATCCCGACCCGGCTCAGCCATTTTTTGTGGAAGCAGACGCTTCCCAAATGGCAGTGGATGTTGTCTTGTCCCAACGAGATCCTGAATCTGGGCATTTCCATCCAGTAGCTTACTTCTCAAAGAAATTGCTACCCGCAGAGCAAAATTACACGGTGAAGGAGCGGGAACTTCTGGCCATCAAGCTTGCCTTCAAGGAATGGCGTCACCACCTACTAGGCACTAGACACACCATAACTATTTACACAGATCACCATAATTTACAGTTTTTTCAAGCGACCAGGGCCCTGACACCTCGTCAATTATGCTGGCTGCTATTCTTTAACAAGTTTGACTTTGTAATCACCTATAGGCCTGGTACTACACAACAAAAGGCAGACATGTTGTCTAGGATGGGTTTCTCCTCTGATGTTGCGCTAGAACAGGTCAGAAGCATTATACTCCCAGAAAAAAATCATAGCTGTGTGCACTTCCCAAGAGTTCCTTGAGAAAATACGGGTAGCCCAACACAAGGTTCCCTGTTCAACTGATGTGTATGAAAAAGAGGGTTTACTATACTATGCTGATCAGTTGTACATCCCTACCAAAGAACTACAGGATACAGTGTTACATTGGGGACATGATTCTGTCCTCGCAGATCACCCGGGTGAGAAAAAGATGTGAGATCTCTGTCAAAGATGGATTTGGTGGCCCTCACTTGTGCAGGATGCAGAAGCTATGTCCAGACTTGTTCCACCTGTGTTTGGGCTAAAACCTCACATACTCCAGCCACAGGATTGTTAATTCCCATGCCAATTCCGGTGGCCCCATGGCATACCATAAGTATGGATTTTATTTCTGATCACCCAGCTTCCAATGGACACACTGTCATGTGGGTGGTTGTAGATTACGTAACTAAAATGGCTCATTTTGTTCCATTAAAATGCCTCCCTACGGCTTCCAAGCTATCTGATTTGTTTGTCCAACACATTGTACGGCTTCATGGGTTGCCCACCACAATTGTTTCCGATCGTGGCCCCAATTTATATCACGGTTTTGGCGTAGCTTCTGTTCCTCTGTCGGTATGGACGGCCGCTTGTCCACTGCATATCATCCACAAACGGATGGGCAGACAGAACGTGCCAACCAATCACTGGAGCAAATCCTGAGATGTCACAATGACACATGGTCTACTGAGTGGGTTAAGGCTTTACCTCTTATTGAATTTGTATATAACAACAGTGTCCACATGGCTACAGGAGTATCCCCATTTTACTGTTTGGTCTGCACCCAAGAATGCTACCTATATCTGGGTCCCAAACATCCACAAGAGTCCCATCAGTACAGAAACACCATAAAGAGTTACAGGAGATTCAAAAACAAGTACAACACCATTTAAAACTCTACCAAGCTCAAGTAAAAAAACAAGCAGACAAAAGAAAGAGACCTGCTCCCTCTTATCAGATAGGAGATCAGGTGTGGCTCTCATAAAAAAATCTCCATCTTGTGGGATTCAGAAAATTAAACCCCTGATTACTAGACCCCTTTCCTATTGCCAAAATCTTCAATCCTGTGGTAGTGGAACTGACATTGTCAGATGATTTCAAGGTACACCCCATGTTTCATGCGTCGTTACTCCGTCCCTATTCCCCTGATACCTGCGATTCCCTTCCACCTCCCCCGGTAAAAGTACACGGGCAATGGGAATTTGAAGTGGCCAAACTTCTTGACTCCAGGCTCGTCTGTGGTGTTCTACACTATTTATTGCTTGGAAAGGCTATTGGCCTGAGGACAATTCCTGGGAACCCGCGTCCACAGTTCATGCTCCACGTCTTACTAAACAATTCCATCTCCTGCACCCTTCCAAGCCCTGCCCTTTGAGATGGTCCTTGGTGGGGAGGACTGTCAGGAATCCCCAAGGTGCCTCCTGCATTCTCTGTCAGCATCCCCAGGGATTAGGGTTAAATCACATCTCTGTTCTTAGTTAAACCTTCATGTTTTTAAGTAAACATAATGTGCTGTGTTACACAATTGGTTTTATCAATGCTTGTTTTACCAATGCTTGTTTGCTAATGTGAGCAGGTGTAGACATGTTCTTCTAATTGGGTGTGGTGACTCATCCATACGTGGAAAATCAACTGCCTTCCTGATTGGCTATAAATAGCAGAGTGAAGCATGCCTCCCTGCTTGGCTTTGTTTTTCTTCCTGATCTCAGCATCTGACTTGGCAGCCCAGCCCCTGCTGTCATCCTCGTATTCAGGACTTTTGAGGCAATTCTTTTGTTCGTTCTTGTACCAGCTGACACCAGGCGTTCCTCCAACACTCCGGAAAAGACTGCAGCTGAGTGACTAGTACTTTCCAGGGAGTTTGTTCTTTGAGCACCGAGCTTTGCTAGAACAGCTGGTGTATTTCAGACCTCGTGTTTTGGCAGAGTGCTTATCTTGAAGAGACAAATACATTTCTGAACATTCTACATTATTATTGTAGTAACTTGCCTAAATGTGATTCAGGAAATCTGCTTGAGCTCAAGTACTACAAAAAGTGACAGTGCAATTTTAAAAGAGCATTTGTGTGACTTTTCTTTCTCTAATAGCAGAACTCTTGAATTTAAATTGTTTCATTCATGCCTGTGTTTCAGGTTTGAGGAATTTGCTTTTTGAAGGGTTTTTCACACACACAGTGAAGCCAAACCAAACTGTGTCACCCTAACTGTTTGAACCCAGAGTGGACATTTGTATTTCTTAGATTGTTTTTGTTCCTTTTAGTTTAACCCTATGCATGCAGGAAAGTTATATGTGATATAATTAATGCCCTTGTTTGTCTTTCTTGTGCATGATAAGTGCTCCACAGTTCTAATTGTAGCGTGCAGCAGTGAATCTCTGTGAAGCCAGCCCTAGTGTTGCAGTACTTATTGTTATAGTACTCAGTTTAGGTTTTTGGTAATGCAGTGTTAGTAATTGTGCCAACAGTTATTATTATCCCAGAAAAGTGCTGGAGCATCCTGGTGTTCTTCTCCCACTCCCGTACCCATATCAGAAAGAGAGATTCAGTTTCAAGGAAGTTGAGTGCACTAACTCTACTATCACTCTGTCAACAACGACCTGCCCCCGAAGATACAGGGTGCCTGGCTGGACCGGCAAGACGTGGCAGTGTTTTGTCTCTTTTTCTTCTACTCCCCCTTTCCTTTTGGGACACCAGCCGGGGTTTCTGTGTCCACCAGGAAGTGCCGAGAGGTGTTCCAGGAGGTCAGGGGCATACCATCGCCCCTGCAGAAATCCTGCTTTTCAGGTGACTAGCCCAGTCTCAACAGTTTGTTAGTTTTATTGCGCTAGCATTTGAACTTGTAAAATATTGAGTCTCATGCTGCTAGGCATCCTCAATGAAGTTATCTCATGAACTCCGTGGTCACATAAGTCACCGGATCATGTTTGTATGGCTGTAAATAGTTCTAACTGGGCAAATCAACCTTGTATTTTGTCTGCACCCCTAGAGGTCATGGAGCTCTCACAAAATAATGAGCTAACCTCTCCACCAGCTATGAAAAGCAGGCAGCCCATTGAAGCCAGCAAATCAGCTAAGTCAATTAAGGAACTTAGGGACTCATTATGAGTGTGGCAGTCCTTCGACCGCCACACTCACGTGTATGGTCGAATCGCCGCACTACGAGCGGTCTGACTGCCTAATTAGAACCCTGGCGGGCAGACCCACCAGGGGACCGCCATCCCTGCCGGGAACATGGTTTCCGATGTGGTGATGGCAGTCAGAGTTGTACTCAGCCAGCCTTTTCATGGTGGTTTCACTGACCTGGAAAGGCTGGCGGCGAGGTGTGCTGGGGGCCACAAGGGGACCCCTGCACTGCCCATAAAAGGGGCCTCCCTGCCCAGCACCATTGAAAACCGCACTGTCTGCTCTGCAGACAGTGCACATTCTGAGGGTGCTGGATGCCCCCCCTCTGTGCTATGATATAGGACTCGGTTTCCTTAACGGAGCAGAGTCCTATATTGTAGAAAGGTTCACGTCAGACTGACCACTGGGAACACATATTACAATGTTCCCTCTGGGCTGACCAGCAGGAACATTATAATACGCTCAGGGTGGATTCCATCGCCATGGCAGTGGCGTCCTCCCCGCTAGTTTGGTGGTCTCGTGGTGAGACCGTCAAACTTGTAATGTGGTGCTCAGTTTGAACATAGTATGGTATACCATGGTCTGATCATAACTGTATGCAGGTGAATCAGAACAAGAAATAAAACTTCACAGGTTACACGCAGAAATAGGGAGGAAATTAAAAACCTGAAGCTTTGTTATAAGCGAGCACTAGAGAAAAGGAAGACAGAACTTTGAGAGAAGGCCTTCTAGCAAATCCTATTTGGTTTTATTGGGAATCAGGAGATAGCTTAGCCTTTTGGCTTGCAGGCCTGTGCCCCCGTCACCTAGTGACTTTTAACCTAGTTAGCCTGCTCTGTTTTAGCGCATTTATTTAATTATTTCTTACAAGATGGCTGCTATGTTTATAGTTAGGAAGATGTTTTGATTTCACGTTATCAGAGCCACTCTGTGAACGCGTCACTATCAGTGTCAAAGACAAGTGATATACGTAGGTATTCACACCATGTTCTTTCCCACTTACAGGAGAATACTGTACTTTTGGAGGGAATTGTTTATATAATTGCAGCCCCAAGCATGCCTTCTTATCTATTGTTTGGGAACATACCTGCATCTGGGGTCCTACAAGATCTGTATAAATACATCTCACACGGACAAGGTTATCAGGGGTATTCCTACCAGATGGCATCAACGCTATCTATGCTACATGTTGTTGATGCAGACCCAGCCTTCGTGTCCCCACAGAGTCTAATCTAGAGACCTCATTCCAAGGTAACAAGGGTTGGGGGGCCATTTCTCATGGACATGGTGCTGGCAGATTAGATTTAATACACCTAGCTCTCTTCAGGTTAGAGATTAGGTTCACCATGCTAGGTTGTTAGGGCCAATTTCACATCTCATCTTATTGGAAGATGGTGGGGGTGTTTATATTCATGACTCTAATTTTTACAAGACTGTTTCTTGCATTGTTCTTTATACTAATCATTGCAGCCCATGCATTTTACAGCAGATTGCAGTCTTATAAATAAAACCCATTGAAAACTTTACTGCATCTTCTTCATTGCCTGTGTGTGACTGAGACTTGTTGCTCATGTGAGAAAGGGGTAACCTCAGTTTAACCACAACTCCCCTGAGATGTCGCACTCTTGAGTCCATGCGTAAAGTCTGCCACAAATCAACTTTTACTATTTGGGTACTGTCATCCCTAAAACAGCAGTCTTCCTTAGAGCAAGAGTCCAACTACGACAAGGTAGGCAGATGAAATTAAAGATCACACTCTTTTTTGGAAGACAATTAATTAGCCATTTCACAAAGGATCCCACCTAGGGTTGAGGCACTTGCCTCCCAGTCAGATTGAATTAGGCCTTATAGCGGTATTGTTAACCCTAACGATGAGTGTACTGTTTCCCCTGTAGGGGTCACTTATTCTATAGGACCATCACTTCTGAAAGATATTAGCATTAGTGAAGTCGGTAGAGTGTGCCCTTGGGAAGGACCCAATGGTGGGCCTATAGACACTTACACATCTCATCCCCCACTCTGGGTACCCATTCTGACTCAGATTTGCAGTGTGGCTGCCAGAGGAAGCCTCCCGCCTTCCAGGGCTGAATGTAAAAGTCCACATTTTCAAAAAGGGAATGGGGGGACGCTAGGTGTTATAGACCAATTTCTCTCCTGAAATCTTCTGCCAAATTGATGGGCAGAATTCTCCTTGAGAGACTGGAGACAAGGGCTGACGAAAATCAGGTGTTCACCGAATCGCAGTATGGGTGCAGGAGAGAAGCCGGCACGCAACGCATTAATCTCAACCTTATCATAAGAAAGTACGCCATGGCCAAGAAAGGTACAGTCCATCTCTGCTTCGCAGACCTAAGCAGTGCTTTTGATATGGTAAATCATGCAAAACTGTGGCAGACCTTGGAATTAATGAGTGCTCCATTTGATTTCATTTCTTTCACAGTTGTATGACCACTTAACCACTCAGGGCCGGTATGGGACAAATGGAGAATGCACCCCATGAAGAAACATTTTCACCCTTTGTGTTTTCACTTTATATTAATGGAGTGGATAAATTCTTGAAGCAGGTGAATGTGGACACCGGGGATGAACAAATGACTCCAATCCTCCTGTATGTTGATGATGCTGTCTTAATATCCAGAACGGCAAACGCCTTGCAGAGCTTAACTGACAGCTTTGGCGCGTTTATGGAGGAGAGAGATCATAATTTTAACCTAACCAAAACTGTTATGATGGTGTATGTGTGGGACAGGAAAAGCAAAAAGGAAAGTCTTTTTTGTCAAAGGTCATGAGTTGGCAGTAGTCCAGAATTTCACATATCTGGGAACTCTTAACGGTGGCTGGAGGCTCCTGACTACACGCCCCAGCATAACTTGCGGCATTGAGGAGCCGCCAACCCTCTTCTCGTGCCAGGAGGCATTTAAAGTCACACTCCGGGTCTTGCAGCACGGGGAACCCTTACCAGTGGCTGGGGGCACCTGGCTACATGCCCCAGCCTCACTTGCTACACTGAGGAGCCGCAAGAGATGCTCCCTCGCCAGGAGGTGCTTAAAGTCATGCCCTGGGTCCTGCAGCTCGGGACATGCGCAGGATGTGCCCGGACATGGGCCCTTCTTGGTCCATCACAGACCAACAGAGGCCAGATCCATCTTCTTCGTCTCCTCCTTTTGGCCCTGTTAAGACTGACTTACTTGCCCTTCTCTTCTCATGGTACTGTGTGCAAACAATTATTGTTGTTTTTGCTTTTTTGAGGATTTGGTGATTAGTATGGGCAAAAGAAAGGCCACTACCAGCGCCTACCTGGGCTCACAAACACACCCACGTTCATCAATTGACAGCTTCATAGTGCGGGCGGCGGACCTTGTACCAAATGAAATTACGTTGGCAGAGCGTCAGCTTTCACTTGTGTCTGAGGACCTTGATACCCTGTCCTCCAATAAGGCGCTTAGATCCCCTACTATAAGCCCTGCAGATCCTTCTGTTGCTATGCCCCAGCTCTTAAGTATGCATAATTTGTCTACGAGGGATTGTACTGATGACATAGGTCCAGTAAGTTTCGGCTCAGAGAAGGGGGTTGCTCCTATTAACTTCATGACAACCAATGTTTGTTCCAAAAATTTACCCTGTAGAACAAATTTGTGAAACGTGGTGAATTCGGTCCACAAACAAACTTTTTCCTTCCACAGATTTTGTATTTATCCTAAATGTTTCGTCAGCTGTTAATCACTGGGTGTGAGTGCGTTTCTCCACGGAGACCACACAGATGGTTGCACATGGCACCATCCTGCATGGAAGGCACTGACTGGTACCACCATACTCTGTCTCTGCAGTTCTTTGTGGCACATCTGGACCAATGCAGGCAAAGAATGGGGCGGAAAAACCACAGAAATGTACCAAACCGAAGAAGGAGTCCTGCTGGCTGGAGAGGTGAGGGCCCGAGGGAATCTGAGAGACACACAATCTCTAGAACTAGTGGGAAAAACAAGTTTTAATTGCATCATAGCGGATTTCCTGTGATTCATGATACCTATTTACGCGAAATGATTTCTTAAAATATTAAACATTAAATCCATTTAAATGTAATAACTTCTATTGAAGATTTTCATCTTTCTTCCCAAGTGGCGCTGGTATCATTAACCCTACTAATAAACGCTGTTCAGGCATAAATCAGTTACTGGCGCAGGAAATTTTTTCATCAGCGTAATGATTATTGGAATAAATTGGGTCTTTAGCCATTTTCCTAATGGCACCCTCAATGGTAAAAAATTAATATGTGGACTTTTTTTAAAAGGATCCATGGAGGTGCGTGTCTCTACTGCATTCTTCATCTGGGCTTTTTTTCCAACTGCACTCAGCCGTTCACTCCCTTCTCAATCTCCTTTAGAGCAAATGGAGTGGAAGTCTGGCGAGAGGCAGGCCGGGAGGATGGGGAATGGGCGCTGGGAAGGGAAGGCCGAGATTGCAGCAAAAACACGAATAATTTCATTCCCTTTTTAGAACTGTCTGCGTGTGCTTCACGCAGCGCACCTCCGGTCGCACCGGCCTCCTGTCGGGTCTTGTGAAAATGCCCCTCTGTCGGGTAAGCACCAGGTCATTCCATGTAGGTTTTTCAACGCAATAACCAGTTAAATAGGATTTTTCGATGCAAATAATTTCCCTTTAAATGTATTTAAAGCTCGGCAGCGAGGCGTGGACGTCAGCAAGCCAAGATCTGAGCTCCAGGGAAAAAGAGCTGAACTCTGAGACATGAGGACATCACAGAATGAGGGCAGAAGGCCTGGAGCATCACTGCAAGGGAGGGGATACTGGTACACTGTATTAAAAGACAGTGAGTAAGACGATATTTTAGCTGTAGATGGTTTTTTAGTTTAGGTGTCCGATTTAAAGTTAGACTGGAAGTGAAAATCCTCCAAATTCTGAAGGAAAGTCAAAGTAAAGAGTAGAATTATCCAGTTTGGCTTAAACCATCATAGCAGCACCTTGGAAAGGGAACCTCAGGTGTGGATGCTGACATAATCTAGATCACTCACTCCATTCTCAAGATGCGCCACAGTAGGTGTGGTCTCTAGAGCACTTGTAGTCACTCAAAGTGGTATTCATTAATTTTCATCATTGTACTTTCTGATATACACAAGGCACTTTTCCTAAATACACCATTTCCTTCTGGCATCATAGAGAATCTACAGTTCGCCTTGCACTGCAGACCTCCCACCTGCCCATCCCAGCAGGTCGCTTTACAACACACATCTCCTTTTTGAAACATGAAAAAGTCAGCAAAATAAAAACAAATATTAAAATACTGTGGAACTTTATAAAAGATCTAACCTGTATTGGAGATGTGCAGTTCTTTGTCACTGTGGATTTTATTGCCTGGAGGTTCATACGTTTGTTCTCCTCTGATGCAACATCTTTGAATCTGTCCTCACAATACTACAGGACATCTTTAGTAACTTGGCAACGCACCACATGCAATCTAATCAAAGTCCCTGCTTCGCCATTTTCCATCACAAGGGCATTCTTCTTCTTTTTCTTCATCTCGTATGGTTTTGAAAACACATGTTTCCTCCAGGTCTGGTATTGACTTGCAAACCACTACTAAGGGCCCAATGTGGAGTCTGGTAGGGTGGAAACACTGCTATAAGTTGATTTTGCTAGCACCCCACCAGACTTGGGTTTCCTTCACTTCATATAGAGGATGAAGAACTGCTAGGTTGTTGGCCAGATCTTCTGTTGGCTACTACATTGCAAAACATTGACCTTGTCATTCCACCACAAGACCACCAGGTTGTAGCAGTGGTTCTGCCACTTTAAGCAGAGCGGGGCTAGAACAGGGCTATCGCCACTATTTTCAAGTTACCTTCTTGGGACCGTCCCAGGAAGGGAATTGGAACATTCCCCTGACTCCCTACATCTCAGGCACACATTTTTGCACTTTTTAGCAGAAATCTCTACTTCTGGTGTTTGTTGCTGGAAAGCAAATGAGAATGCTGACAGACCCAAAAAAATATGGTTGCCTACTTATCATTGACTTTCGAAGAAGGTTAATTTGACATATCATTGTTTGCACTTTCATCACAGAGATCCCCTGCAAGCAGGTGAGGATCTTGAGATATGGTGTACGGACCTTTACTAGAGGGGGAAAAGACAATGGCCCTGATTTAGAACTCAACGGATGGGTTACTCCATCATGACAGTGATGGATATCCTGTCTGCGGAAATCTAAATTCCATTGGATATAATGGGATTTCGATTTCAGGGGAGCATTGTGATGGAGTAACCCATCCACCGAATTCTAACTCAGGCCCTATGTCTTCTGCCTACACCGCAAGTTGGCACTGCCAGATAAACTACTACTCAGCCCCTAAGTCACCTTTTCCATAACCCGTTCCTTAAATCTCTGCTCTGTATCATACTCTCATGTAAAGCATCTTTACCTTTCCCATTTTCACAGTCCACTTCACCCTAACTAGTTGTTGATAGAGACGCAGGAACCATTTTGCTCTTTGGGTCTCCTCCTTTCTGACAGAAACAAGGTGATGCTCCAGGTTCACTGTGGTTAGAGGTGGAACCCACCTGCTCCTAAGTGTCTCAGACTCTGCAAGACACCCCTCCTAGACACAGATATCTGTGAATATCATTATTTGCACGGGTGTACAATCTACAGGGTGCAGGGACATTTAAAGATTTTGGGGACCCTAGGCAAAGTGTATTTTGGGGGCCCCTGCTCGTAACAGCTTTGCATTTATATGATCCAATTTTAGCTCTTTCGTGCTCTCTTGAGCCAGGTCACTGACAGTGAACAGGCACACTGGTCCAAATTCTAAATCTGTTTACATCTAATATCCAGGGACAGTGATGTGTATTTTCAATATTGTAATGCAGCAGAAGCTCAGTAATATTGCAAATAATCTTTGTGACCTTCCCAGTTCTTGTATGTGAAGCCCTGTTTTGATTTACAAGAAAAATGTTCTGGGTGTTGCAAGTGTTGGAATACATAAGTAGTTCTCTCCAAAATGCCTGCAATTGACTCACGTACATCATCCACATTAAAAATAAATTAAAGTAAAACAGTAGTTAAACTATCGGTTTACGAATTATTCAAGGCCATCACGGCAGGACTCTGCAGAACAGACTCTACTCAGGGGTGGCTGAAAGGCTAGGTCCCTGTGCCAGGCCCTACTTTGCCCATGCCTCAAAACGTCTGTGACAGGGAGGAGTACACATGTTCAATGGAGGAATTACCCCCAAATACTTAATTTAGTTTAAAGTAAAGTTGATCCATTGCATTTCGGGTACTTGAGCACTCACTTCACAAAACACAAGCACGTCTTTACTTCTTTAATAATTCACCAACTGCCCACCTCCTCGTCTTTTTTAATGTGACAGTCTAGCTGTACTAAGATAAGGAGCATGCTTACAGGCAAGATCTAAAACAGTGAAATGCTAAGAAACACAACATACATGTGCCTTATGCATCACTCTCTCTCAAGGTGCAGAATTGTGAAGCACATCCTTAATCCGTCAATCCCCCCCTGGTCACTAGTAGGCCCACCGCGCATGCCTTTTTGTGAGTGACATTTTCAGTGCCTCATTCCTAAGGGTAGATTAGACAAAGAGGCGTGCTGTGTTGTTAGTCGTGTAGATGTCTATGTGTGGGGGGAACATGTTTTCAGTAATATAGCAGGAACTGGGCTTATCCTAATTTGATATTGTAAAAAGATGCTTGGAATGGAGGAAAGTCTTGAGTTCAATAGTTATGTCAACCACTGAGTCATGTATGTTGTCTGTAGCTGTTAATTACAATTATAGGCCTTGTATCTTAAATGTGCTTATCATTGAGTATGTTTGTGCATTTTATTGGCTCTGTGCATGGCTAGAATTTGAGGGCATCCTTGTCTAACAGTGCATGGAAGCATCTTTAAACAAAAATTGGATTGTTCCCAGTTTACCATCTCAATGCACCATCTTCCAAGGGGTGGGGCTATTACTGAGAGCCAAGGCATCACTGTGTCTCCTTTAGCTAGTAACAATGCTAGGTCTGGAAATCTATGGGGTTTGGGGGTCAGGATACACTTTGCAGCTCAGTGTAGGCTGATGAGTTCTGGAGTTTCCTCCAGAGTTCGGATTGTTTTTCCAGAAATCATTGAATGTGGGCATTTCATACCATATGAAACAATCTGTCATTGTTAAGCGCCATCTGGGATATAAATTTACTTGTGCATATATTTTGGTAAGCCTCTTGGGTGTTAAATATGTTGTGTGTATGTAATTGAATAGGACGACGTTGAATTGAGTATTCTTGGAGACTCTGTGAGTGTCCTCTATTGCCCTTTCCAACTCTGTATCAATCATTTCTTTCACCAAGTTTGAGACACATTTATTCCCCACACTGTTTGTATTGGTTCTCATAATGGTCCGTATAGTTGTAGTCTGTCTGCTTTCCTTGAAAGTGAATATATTGTGTAGCAACTCATGAGTTTGAGATTCTTCCTCGCCATTGTTCTATTGTGAGTGAATAGCCCTTGTTAGGGAGCTGTAAGTTAGAAATTGGGCAGCCGGGATCGCTTCTTCCTCCAGCTGATCTAAAGTTTTAAGTAAAGCGGTGTTAGGACAGTCCCTGAGGTTTCCACTGCTGGTCTGGTCCAGGCATTGAGCTCTTTCACCATAATATAACCCTGGACTTTACACACATATGATAGTGGGAGTGATGGAACGTCTAATGAAAATTGTTTGGGAAGTGTCCCTTGCATCGTCCATCATTTTAATTCTGCTTGGAAAAATCTTGTCTCTGTCTGATGTTCTTGTCTCACTAATGGATATTTTGCTGCCTTTCAATCCTGCTTCTTGGATATGTTTTGAGGTAACCCATTGCACTGTCCATTAAAGTTCTGGCAATAAGTAATAATGCTAAGACTTTGGTGCACTCAGGACGCCCTCCTTCATCAGGAGGTTGAGTTTTGTTTGTGCCTGATATCCAGATCCACATGGCAGGTAGAGACTCCAGTTCCCTGAAGAATGGTCTGGGCACCCACACTGGAAGATTGGCAACATAGTACTTGAGGCGGGGTAACATAACAATATTGGCAAAGTATATGATGCCCGTGACTGATATTGGTAGAGTGTTCCAAAAATCTATGCGGGCATTGAGGGATTGTAGTGCCCTTTTCAAGTTTCCCTTCAGTAGGTCTGAATCTGAGTGGTATATTCCCAGATTTACTAAGATTATGTCCTTTCTATAATATCTCGGCCAGGGCCTTGTTGGATGTTCACACAAGAGGGAAGTCATGTTTTATTCTAATTAAGCGTGAGACTCGACTACCAACTTAACTTGTTGAGGCTAAAAGTCACATGGACCAAGTCAGAATTTCATCTTTGACAAAGATCAATAGATCGTCAGAATATGAGGAAATGGCATATACCCCATCAGCCAGTTTCTGTCCTCTCCCCAACCCTTCTTCTCTGGTTACAATGGTGGAGGATCCCATCACCACTGTAAATAGCGTGGGTGACAGTGGAAACCTGCCTTGTTCTGCAAGGAATAGCTGCAGGGGTGATATTATTTCACCTTTGTGGCATTGCTAATGTATAATAAGAAATAAAAAATACAGCATCAAATGTTTTCTGCAAACCCCATATGTCAGAGTACCGCAAATAGATATCTCCAGATGAGTCTAGCAAATGCCTTTCTTGGCCAATTGGGAGCACCACAGCATCAGGGTGTTCACCAGGGCCCTCATCCATTATTCTGTAAGGATGATGTGGATTCTGTGAGATATTGAGTTTGGGAATTAATCGGTTTTGACCTGGGTGCACCATCTTCAGTAGGAAGAGGTGAAGGAATCTTGCTAGGATTTAGCCCAGAGAGGAGTCTACGGATGCCCCTATCCAGTGGGCTTAATTCTGGTTTAATTAGTGAAACTATCAATGCTTTCCTGGCTGTGGCAGGGAGAGCGCCCGTCTCTGATGCATCAATATAGACCGCCGGTGGAAGTGGTACCAGTATGTCTGCATAAGTGCTGTAAATTTCTACTGGGAGTCCATTGGATCTTCTTTAATGACATCTTTAATTTCATTATCAGTTATGGGGTGATTCATTTATTCGCAGTGTTCCTGTGTGATTCGAGCCAGAGGTGCTTTCTCGAGATCCATACTGAGCATTTTGTCTGTTTCCATGACATTGTCCTAATACTGCCCTGAATAGTACCCGTAGAAAGCTAAACTGATGACAATGTGCATATGTGTTACTGTATCCTGTTTGTTTCTAATCTGGCTGATATGATCCTCTGTTCAGGTTGAACAAGCAATGCTAGTAGGTGTCCCCTCCTGTCAGCCTCTGAATGTGATAAGTATTTATTTTGAAAAAGACATCTTGCTAAAGTAGTGTGGGTTAATCTCTCTTTAACACCCATCAGTCACTCCCTACTTGTGGGTGTTCAGACCAGTTCTTTTCCAAAATGTCTATTGTCTCATCCAGTGTGTTTATCTCATGTTCCATGGTTTTCCTGACTCCCACCACTGCTGCATCAGATACAACTCAAGGTGCTCCATGGCTGTGCAACATGCCTGTGCCTGGGCATCGAGCTGCAGAATAATATGACACGGCTTCTTTCAGGGCATCTCTGTGCCTTCTAATCCCTAGTCCTGGTAGAATCCAGCACCACTAATGCTAAAACCAGTGGGTAAAATAGTGTTACCTTAGGCCTCACATTTACTTATTGGGGCCCCACACAAATGTCGCTTTGATTTGAACTCCTAGAATGCTGTGTATTAGTCCCCTATCCATTTTATATCTCTTTACTCCTTGAAGATTTCAAAGGCTCAGAATGACTAAAAACATCTATCTATGAATTTTTATTTTTTTTCCCAGCTAACCCTTAAGAAGATCTCAGGTGGTGTTTGTAACTGGACAATGGAGCTTTCATGACTAGATCTAGCGAACCTACCTAGGGCAGTATCCCACCCTTGGAGCAGTTGCGGCCTATATAACATACAACTGGAACCCTCGACCAGCAGTTTTCCTTTGCATGGCCGGCTCCACGTCATCCGAAATTGTCATTATTGCATACAAAAACTTGAATTGTTCCTTAAAGTAATGCCCAGAAATGCACTTATTGTCCTTAACAAATAATTGTCTTCCCTTCCACCACAAATGTTGCATTAGCCTTAAGAACCCTTAGTAACTCTTCACCGTGATTCAAGAATCAATAGCTACTCAGTACAAGCTGGACACCCCACCTGAAGCAATAGGTGATCTCAAATGCCCTAAATCAGGACACAGCTCAATGTTTTGGTAGGCTTATAACAAATTCTTTATATTGAATAGCTAGCATCCTTGAGCATAAAAGCCATCTATGCAATATAGTGCATTCTGTGCTGGTATCCTGCATTTATTACCAAATTTGCACAGAACATCTCCAGACTTTGTGGCTACTATAACTGTAGCTAATGTCTTTGGAGATTATGGAGCTTGTGCCATGGTTGCATCATTTTTTTGACGCTCCGGCAGCGTTTTTTTGTTCAATGTCCACCTTGTGCCACCCTAGCGTGTTTTTTCTTTACACCAAGACGGCATTAAGGAGGCCCTTCTCCCACACCGTATATAAAAAGTGGGGCAATGCTTGCATTGCGCCACTTTGTAAACCCTTGTGCCACATTATGCCTGCACCAGGCATAATGTAAACGGGGGTGCTCTGACGCAGGGAGGCCCGAAAAAGTGGCGCAGTGAAATTTGCAATTCACTGTTTTTTCCTGTCTTTTCTAACGTCTGCTCAGAGCAGGCCTTAAATGACGCCTACATTTTAATCAATGGGCCGCCCTGTGCTTTGCTGCATTAGCGTCAACATTTTTTAAGCTAGTGCAGCAAAGTGCCACAATAGCGTCAAAAATGTTGACGCTATTGTCCTAACGACCGCCATGGTGCGCCGTATTGTAAATACGGCGCAACCATGTTGTCGTTAGGTGGGTCGGGACTGACGCAAGAAAAGTGGCGCATCGGGACCGATGCTCCATTTTCTTATAAATATGCCCTCCGTGTTTAACGTTCTAGAAAGTAAGGTCCAATATACAGCAAAATAGACCACTATTCTGTGTCTTTTCTTCAAGGTGACACTGCTAGAAATACTTGTGGGAAAATGTTGGACTGGGCCACAGACATTTTCAAAGGACACCAAGGGACAAATTGCCACCTCTTCATAAAAACAACAGCTACCATAGGACTACCCAACCATTTTATCCCAGCTTGTAGAGCCCTTCTCATATATCTTTTTACTGAAGGATAATTCTTATTCCTATGAAGGTAAAAACTCTCGGCAGGACCAATCATCAACTCGCATCTAACTCCCTTAACTCAATGGACTACCACAGAGGAGGTCTGGAGCCTCAGACAATCACATTTATCATTTTATTTTTTTTAATTTTGGAATTGAATTTTCCATTTTGCTGTGATTGCTTATAGATAATTTAAGTTTTTTTTTATAACGTTTGATCCCTGAATCTGATTTCCTTCTATTTTGTGACATTTGTATAATTATTTTTAAATGAACTTTGTTTACACCTTCTTATTAATCAGTTTCCTAACTGTATTTGTGTTTCACTCATACCAGGTTTATTGTCTCTGCTAAAGACCTTGCTGTCTGTGCCAGGCTTCCAAAGGTGGGC
Organism: Pleurodeles waltl; assembly: GCF_031143425.1. NCBI lineage: Eukaryota > Metazoa > Chordata > Amphibia > Caudata > Salamandridae > Pleurodeles > Pleurodeles waltl. The sequence continues at coordinate 1,156,714,001 of NC_090448.1, forward strand.
CAGTGATCCTTGCAGAAACCAGCTCACCTAGCATCAGATTGCGTGGGCTTGGTGAGGGCTCACAGTTCAGCTCAATTCGGTGCCCTCTCTTTCTCTTTGCCACATTCTTATTATATTTCATTTTGATGACTCACTTGATAATCTGTATTACTGCGTGCTGTTTTGATACTGTTTTTTATCATTTGTTTCGGCAGCTCTATAGCATTCCGTCGCCTTTGTAGCGCTACAGAGGGAGATTAAAAGAGAGAAAGAGAGAATTCAAGAAACAGAAATGATATTCACGGTGAGGGAGAAAATAATGTGACAGATAAAGAAAGGGACGAAATGGACAAAAGACCGAAAAACAAGGTCAATGTATAAGGAACGTTATAGAAATATACGAATTCAATAAACGAAACAAGTAATTAATCAATTCAGGTTGTAAATTGGGGAAAGGCGGGGATAATATTAAGAGAAAGTACAGAAACAGAGAACGAGGCAACGAGAAAACAACAGTCAAGAAAAAAACTAAAAAAAATAGGCAGAGAGAGTTTTATAAGAGGAAGTGGGCGAAGAGAAATAAAGGAGGGAAGTGGTTGAAACGTGACAGGGAGGAGAAGAGAGCATGAGAAGAAGAGATCAGAGGAGGAAGAAGTTACAAGATACGGGGTCGAGCCCTAATATGTATTTCCTATCACATCAAACACTGTAGCACCACGAACAGCGCACAGTAAACAAGTAGAGCTGATATGCAAAGTAGGAGTTAAAATATGCAAATGTGCCTTGAAATATTTATTAGCGAGGTGTCTCTTTATCTTGGCTGAAAGCCACCCACGCCTGTGTTTTAAATACCAGGTTGCACCCGCCTGAAACTCCCTCTTCCTGTCTTTCACTGCTTGCAAGTTCTTTCCTTTATAAAACTCTGAAGTGGCTCATTTTGTGTGGAAGGAAGGTAAACAGGGCGTGCAGCCCGGGAGGAAATGCGCGCGGGACTCCCATCCGGATGTGGTCCCTTATCTTCCTGTTTGTTTAGCGGAAGTTACCTGATCGGATATCTTTTATCACTCAACTCGGCCGCCGTCCACATCGTGGGAAAGAAAACTCAAAGACAAAAGGTGTTTTTTTAACACCTTTGTGAACTAATTGTGTCCTGAATTCTGAGTTGGTAAATTGCAGAAGATTTTGAAGGCCCAAAACGTCAAGATGGCGTTACATAAACAGGCGGAAGGCCAATTTCTAACCATGCATAAAGATGGTATGTGTAAGTGTTAGAAATGGGGTCTTTGTTTGGCATTCAGGTTACCCCCCTGTCCAAGCAAGGACCCTCACTCTAGTCAAGGTAAAGGGGAATCACCCTCAGCTAACCCCCGCTCACCCCCTTGGAAGCTTGGTACGAGCAGGCAGACTTACCTTCAGAGTCTAGGTGTAAAGTATTTGTACCAACACACACAGTAACTCAGTGAAAACACTGCAAAATGACACCACATAGGTTTAAGAAAATAGGTATTATTTATCTTAACAAAACAAGACCAAAACGACAAAGATCCAACATACACAAGTCAAGTTATGAATTAAAAAACAAAAAGAGTCTTAAATCCTTAGAAAACAGTGCTAGCACTGTTAGCGTGAAAAAGTACCTGGGTTGCGTCAAAATAATACCGTACGGGCGAGTGTGCGTCGGAAAAGGCCACAGATGCGTCAATTTCTTATTCGCAAGCAAGACCGTTCCTCCTCCGGTCAGGTCGGCGTGCATCGTTTTTCCTCTCTGCAGGAGAGCGATGCGTTGATCCAGACAGGCACCTCGGGTCCGGGCAGGCTTTGCGTTGCTTTTCCGCGCCCAGTGAGGTTTGCGTAGAAAATACGATCGCACGGTATCAGAAAACCCCGCTCTGTGGTGTTGCGACATTAACAGCCTCTGTCAGTGGGTGTTGCGTGTCGTTTTTCCAGCTGAGTTGAATCGATCTTCCAGCTGCGATGCAGGTGGAGTGTAGATTTCAGCTGCGAAGCCGGTGGCACGTCGTTTCTGAGCCATGTCACGGAAGGTGCGTCGAAAATTTCCCCGCATGGCAGTCTGTGAGTGGGTTTTCAGTCTTTGCCTGCCAGCTTTACCTTTCAAGGACCCAGGAACTGGATAGGGCACCACTTGGCAGGGCAGGAGTCTCAGCAGAGAGTTCAGGTGCTAGCAGGGGAAGTCTTTGATGGCCCTGAGACTTCAGCAACAGAAGGCAAGCTCAAGTCAAGCCCTTGGAGATTTCGTCACAAGCAGGAATGCACAACAAAGTCCAGTCTTTGTCCACTTTCACAGGCAGAAGCAGCAACTGAGGATAGCTCCACAAAGCACAGGGCAGCACTTCTCCTCAGCTCTTCAGCTCTTCCACTTGGCAGAGGTTCCTCTTGATGTCCAGAAGTGATCTCATTTTTCAGGGGCTTGTGTTCTCTTCTGTTACCCATTTTTGCCTTTGAAGTAGGCCTACTTCAAAGGAAAGTCTCTCTTGTTTGTGAGATCCTGCCTTGCCCAGGCCAGGCCCCAGACACACACCAGGGAGTTGGAGACTGCATTATGTGAGGGCAGGCACAGCCCTTTCAGGTGTAAGTGACCACTCCTCCCCTCCCTCCTAGCACAGATGGCACATCAGGATGTGAAGGCTGCACCCCTGCTCCCCTTGTGTCACTGTCTAGAGAGAGGTGCAAACAGCCTGATTGTCAAACTAACCCAGACAGGGAATCCACAAACAGGCAGAGTCACAGAATGGTTTAAGCAAGAAAATGCCTTCTTTCTAAAAGTGGCATTTTCAAACACACAATCTCAAAACCAGCTTTACTAAAAGATTAATTTTTAGATTGTGAGTTCAGAGACCCCAAACTCCACATGTTCATCTGCCCCCAAAGGGAATCTACACTTTAATCATATTTAAAGGGAGCCCCCATGTTAACCTATGAGAGAGATAGGCCTTGCAACAGTGAAAACCAAATTTGGCAGCATTTCACTGTCAGGACATATAAAACACATTAGTATATGTCCTAACTTAACTTAACCATAGACTGCACCCTGCCCATGGGGCTACCTAGGGCCTACCTTAAAGGTGTCTTTCATGTAAGAAAAGGGAAGGTTTAGGCCTGGAAAGTGGGTACACTTGCCAAGTTGAATTGGCAGTTTAAAACTGCACACACAGACACTGCAGTGGCAGGTCTGAGACATGATTACAGGGCTATTAGGGTGGGTGGCACAACCAGTGCTGTAGGCCCACTAGTAGCATTTGATTTACAGTCCCTGGCACCTCTAGTGCACTGTACTGCTGACTTACCAGTAAATCAAATATGCCAATCATGGATAAACCATTCAACAATACAATTTACACAGAGAGCATATGCACTTTAGCACTGGTTAGCAGTGGTAAAGTGCTCAGAGTTCAAAAGCCAACAACAACAGGACCGGAAAATTTGGAGGCAGGAGGCAAAAAGATTGGCGATGACTCTGTAAAAGGAAAAAAGTCCAACTGTAAGTGACTATTGCTTTTGTGGCTTCACTCAACGCCCAGGTGCAGCTATTTGACACGATAAGTCCACAGCTCTGGTCACAACGCACAACACTCAAACACATCCCTAGTAGGCCTCTCTATAAACCCACACTCTTAGAAACAAGGACACCCTAGACTAGAGATGGATGACACCTGTCAACTAAACAGCTTATCAGGAGTAGAAAGCGTGGGTGCAACTACAATGTAACACAATGCAATACAGCACACAACACTTGAACACAACATCATAAAATACAATACAAATGTAAACCATGTTTCCAGATATGGAAGAAATTGAGATTACAGCAATACCTGGAATGGGGACATTGTGAGCCCGATTTAGAGTTTGGCAGGGAGGATACTCCGTTACAAAGGCGATGGAGTCCCCTCTTCAACAAATTGAAGATTTGCTGCCTGGTTTTCAAACCGGCGAACCCTCAGTATGTAGGCAGAGAAGATGAACCCATCTCCTCTGCCTACATAGCCCACTAACAGCCCAATGGATTAAGGGCCTTCAGAGGTTTGGTCATGGGTTTAGTTGCCTGATTTAGAGTGGGTGGACACATGACCAGTTTTTACTTTTACAAACTGGCACCCAAAGCTTTTCAATGATTCCCACGAGATGAGAGAAAACCCATGGTGATGGGGTCAATGCTTTTTTATTTAAAAAATAAAATCCGGCTTTGGGACTTTGCGATGAAAAAAAAAATGAAACTGTCAGTGTGGTGCCGTCATGTTGACAGAGCCTCACGACATACTTTCAGTGAATTTATTATGGCGTTTCCTGTAAATGCAAGAGATGTTCTTTGGCCATGGCGGGAGTAAAGTACTCTGCCATGGTGATGGTGCTAACGCCATCTGCTACAGTTAAAATCAGACCTGTTTTTATGCTGCACACATACATCGTGCAGTGAAAAGATCTGCAAAAAAGGTAAGCTTGGAGACAAAAGTTGTGTTTAGATCCACTGTTGCCCACTGACATCAGAACGAGCTCCTCCGGGTGTTGCTCATTCATATTCTGGGCTACTTTGAGCCAGAGTGGTGTTACCAAGCTAGGCCATTTGTGGATAAGTGTCTACTGTCCTGAAAGGCATTGGTGTCATTGATTGGCGACATCAAGGTTATGTGGTGTTGATACCCACTCATAACCAGTAGGTATTGGCCTTTGGTGAGTGCATTTGAATATAAAACATGGAGAATCTAGACCCACAGGACATCATAAAAAATGAAAGTAAATGTAAGGGTTTTGCTAAAAAAAAAAGTAATTTCTGCAGCAGTGGCACGTAAGACTCCTCACATACAAGGGGCCACGGTAGATAACGTTTAGGGTGTCACAGTAGAGATTGAGTGACGGGAGCATCATCAAGGCAAAAGGGCCGAGAAGAGCATGTTGTCACTTATTGTGGCATGGGAGGTGATTAACAATGCCATCTTTAAATCTTAAGCCATATTATCAATTAATTATGTGTCTTACGGCGTCTTATGTGAGGCCATGTATTAGGTGCATTGTGTCTGTGCACTTTTTGCAATTGAATTTGCATTAGTTTGTCACAAACAGCAACATCTGTAATCCCGCAGAGATATTTGAAATGAAATATCACACAAAAAGGCACATTTTGAAAAGAAGGGTCTCCTGAGGTGATTGATGGGCAGGTGGAACTTAGTGCATATGAAGGTGAACGGTCCCTTGAGGATCTGTAGCAGTCAAGTTGAGGAAATCAGACTCTGCAAATCTCTCTCATATATTTGAATGAAATGTTTGACCAAAAGACCAAAATCATGGGCTTCTCCTAGAGTAGGTGCACTTTAAACATCTCTAAACCAGCTGTCTTAAGACAGCTGGGTTACAAAAAGCACAGGCCTCCAGTGCTTTTGTGAGCACTAAGAGAGCCCACTTCCACCAATCCTGGTGCTGCTTTCAAGCTGGTTACCAGCATGAAAGCAGCTCCAGGATTAGCTAGTGCTGTTTCCTGGGTCCCTTCTCACGTTGGAGACAGGAGAGGAGAGACGACGACAAGATATCCCAAGGTAAGTGCCATTTAAAACAAATTGTATTACTGTTGTACCCTTCCAACCACCGATCTGAAAACGAGCCAGCCACCACTGCTTCCAAGTAACTATAACTCACGCCCTAAGGTAACTGTAGCTCACGCCCTTGCCATGCACATTTTTCTTATCAATAATTTTATTGCAAATGCTTCTGTGAAAATATCAAAGATGCCATACCACAACTCATCAATTATATAATATCTGGAGTAATTAGCTGTGCATGGCGAAGGTGCGAGTTATAGTTACCATAGGGCATGAGTTATAGTTACTTAAAAGAACTGTAACTATAACTGCTGAATTTCTATGGCTTTGTACAAGTAAATTCAGAACTTAACTATAAAGTTCCCATAACCTTTGTTTTCTTCAGTGGATTTCTATTTTTTTCTTAATTTAAAGCAGTTTTAATTACTATATGTTATTCCAACCCCCGCCACACACGGCCTTAAGCCGGGCACAGAGGGAGTTGGTCGCAAGGCCCAAATAACCACCCAACCCAGAGCCACGCATGTCCTTTGGCCGTGGACAGTACAGGATGGCCACAGGGCCTGTCTCTGTCAGTGGATCAATGAGTGGGTGCATGAGTGTTTGAGTGGGTGTGACAGTGGATGTGTGAGTCTGAATGGGTGTCTCAGTCGGTGTGTGCGTTGGCGCATGAATCTCTGAATGCATGTATGAGTGAATGAATTAGTGCATGAATGAGTATGGTTTTTCTTTCAAATGTTTTCATATTCGTGAATAATTTTCAAACATTCGTAATTTTTCATGAATATTGTGCATGGTGACACCAAATTATTTTAAACTTATAATAAACACACCTATACCCCAACCCTGGGGTCAGACTACCTTCACCCTGACCCTTTATGCCACTTTCAATTTGGATTTTTACCCCCGGGGACCGTGTCATGTAAACTGAAATGTTAGCCGCAACTTTTTAGTCAGGTTGCGGTCAGCCAATGGCAATGCGTCTTTACGCATGCCTATTCACGAAAAATGTGCAAATTTCACAAATTATTTGCACAATTTTCACTACCAGAGATATATAAATGTATTTTCCCTTTAATATCTCAACCCCTGTCAAACAGATTTAAACCAAAAAGTGTGATCTGTATACTGAAAGCTAGCTTCCGACAAATTTGGTGTAATTCTGTCCAGCGGTTCAGTCTGTAGACGTGTCTAAAGGTCCTATGGGAATTAACATGGGAAACAAATCTTTTTTCACCCCATCTCTCCTTTTTCTCTGCCCCCGGTTGATGGATCACCCCGAAACTTACTGTACACAACAAGAATCAGAACAACACTTCTGGAAAATTTCGTGAATATTCAACAAACGGTGGTAAAGATATGGGCAAGTCAAGAAATGCCTTTTCTATGGAAAAATTGTTCTAATTATGACTATCTAGTGGTGACCACAACTAGGTATATATATATATATATATATATATATATATATATATACCTGCCTCGATATTCCAGGGCAAAAACTAATGCACTACTGACTATCGCCTTATGCAGTATTGCAACAGATAAAGTTTCCCAAGCATTTATTGCTACATTTTCATGTCTCTTAACTTTGTGTTTTATCTACATTCTATTAGTTACCCTTTTTCTCAATTTAGCAGCATACTCCCCTGTCATACAGACACACTTTTTTTTGTTTATGGTATTCTGTGGTGTTTACTTGCATTTTTTTATTGGTTCCTTTTTTGCTTTAGCCTTTACTCTGCCCTTGCTTTGTCTTAAATGTTCACACCAATTTCATCTTTTCAGTGGCGCTCTTGTGCTGGCTACCCTTTACTAATAGACTAAAAATTAACCATAAGTGCAGTTTTAATCAGGACAATGCACCAGCCAGCATGGCTGTTTTTTGGATTTATTTAAGTGTATGCCCCATAAATTGGACCATCAGTTGATTTTCACAAAAAGACAGGTTTCTGATTGGGTTTCTGCACAAAGCCTGCTACGCTGCGCGGTTCCACTAAGAATGTGTCGCGTCAGCCCCTTCGTCTGATTATTCAAACTGAGCTGTCTGCCTTTATTTTAGTGTCCCCAAACCTGTCCTGAGTCACCAACACACTAATTGCCTCAGCTGCCTGACTTGGAGGCGTAGGCCTCTCCCGCCATTTCCTCCTTCCGCCATCACGCTGCATCATGTCAGGCCTGGTCGCGCCCGGTTGAACGTGAGGCGTGCTGCGGCCTGATACAGGCCAAGTAAACGCAACATGACAATGGGATAGCTACATGCCAGGGCAGCTGAGGGAGAAACACAGTTTACTCCCTACTCAGATGCCCTTGGGCGCTGTGGACAACAGGTCCCTAATTAAAAGGACGCGCTAGGGCTCGAGCACAGCGTGCACTGGAAGGCCTTGGCGCTGCTCGCCCATACCGACCAGCCGCCACTGTGGTTGACTGGCTGCCCACGTTATTCGCGGGCAGCTTGGCACATTGGCTTAATGAGGGCTCGGTGCTAGCTTGCTAGGCTGACTGGCTGGCCTCTGCTGCGCCTGCCTTCCTCCTTTCTTCGTCTTCTTCAATTGGCCTGGGTGCTCACTCAGCCAAAAGGAGAAAGGCAAATGATTAAGCAGCTAGTTGATGGCAAATCTGGGGACCGTCCTTTCAAAGCCAAGCATATGCATACATCATGACAACTTGTCAGACTCCCTTTGCTCATTGGCTGTGTGTTCTTTAGCCGCTCAGGGATGCAGGCCGCCTTACAGCCCTCCATCTCAGAGATGACAGAGAATGGACGCATCACAATTCATTTTACCAAATAAATTCCATTGGGTACCAGGATCGTGCCCTGCCTGTGTGGATCGAAAATATCCCTAGTTTTTTATCAATACTGAATGTTGTGTTCAAAAATATTGGACAGTGCCTTTTTATGGCCTGTGACAGCTAAAAACACGTTTAACTTATGTGAACCGACTGCAGAATCCGCCTCCTACGGGGAGAGATGATTGCTCACAAGAGATAGCATCCCTGTGCGTTGAATTTTCAATGCCTTTCTGTGCTTTGTTTGTAGGAAATGCTCAGAAATGCACTGTGGGACACCGTATCCTCTGGAGCCAGTGACAACGTTTCCTCTCGGTAGGTTCGTTGCAATCTACCTGAAAAGTTTGACAAGTGCTGAATCATTCTTCAAGAGAACAGATCATCTTGAATTCGACCCAGCAACCTGTGAGGCCGAGTGAGTGATAGAGCCGCGCTGTCAGTGGCGAGTGCTGCCGCTCACTTGCAGTGAGTGAAGGGAATTGCTGGACTCAGTCTGCACTCACTCGAATGCACATCACTCCACTTCAGATTTCACCATTGAACAGTGGGGCATCCAATGCCAACCGAACGTGACTGGGTGGGCAGCGAGCAAGAGCTAGAACCTGCATGTGTATGAATATGTGAAACGCAACTACAATCAATCAAGAACATTGTAGTAAGATTTTTGTGCATCTTCAGGTGAAATAACACAGTCTAGCTCTGCACTCTCTGCACTTGTCTGCTGCACCCAGAGGAGTCTCCTTTCGAGGCACCACCTACTGCCCTCCGAAGGAAACCAGACATTGTTCAGGCCTGGCGTCCTGGGCAGAGCCTTCCCTCAAAGCCTGTTCTCCGTTTGCAATCCCTCTCTATTGAAACCCAATCAGAGGCAGGGGCGTAGCTTTATCAATAAGATTGGGAAGGGGGTTCGCATCAGATTTTCCGACAACCAGGCTGTCATATAGGCCCTGCCGGGGACGACGGAAGCACCGCCAACAGGCTGGCGGTGCTTCCTGGGCCATTCTGACCGCAGCGGTAAAGCCGCGGTCAGAAAACCGGGTCCGGCAGTTTCCCGCCGGATTTCCCCCGGTTGCCCAAATCCGCCATGGCGGCGCTGATGGGGATTCTGACCCCCTTCCCGCCACCCTGTTTCTGCCGTTTTTTACCGCCAGGAACAGGATGGCGGGAACGGGTGTCCTGGGGCCCCTGGGGGCCCCTGCACTGCCCATGCCACTGGCATGGGCAGTGCAGGGGCCCTCTAACAGGGCCCCAGCCTGCTTTTCACTGTCTGCTATGCAGACAGTGAAAAGCGCGACGGGTGCAGCTGCACCCGTCGCACACCTGCAACACCGCCGGCTCCATTCGGAGCCGGCTTCTGTGTTGCAGGCCCCTTTCCCGCTGGGCCGGCGGGAAAGTTAGAATGGCCCCAGCGGTCTTTTGACCACGGGCGGCCAAATGGCGGTTCCCGCCTGGCGGGCGGCGACCGCCGCCCGCCAATGTTAGAATGAGGGCCATAATGTTTAAATACATCATATGACAAGCAGGGTGCCTGGGAGGGGCCTTGGGGCAGTAGAAATAGAGAGGATACTAAGTGAGTGAAAACACAATATTTTGTAAAATGACCAATATTTTTGACAACTTTGAACGCTGAGAGGGAGAGAGTGTGTTACGTTTTTGTCTGAGGTGTGTAATACTTGTTGGTGAAATTAGAAACACATCTCACCATACCCAACTGAAAGGATCTGTATCCAAATATTTATCAGAAAATTAATTTATTAGAGGGGTGTAACACCCCACACACTCCTCCGCCAGCTACGGCCCTGCTCAGAGGCACAACCTGCATAACTGTTACATTACCTTTAAGACTATCAGAAATGTTAATAATTATCCAGTCTTGTGGACAGTGCTCAAAATGTATGGTCACAGAATATGACACGTTTCACTCAGTGTGAAGTATGATAAGCTTCTTCAGGGCTATTCAGAAAGTGTGTGATATACTGTAGACAGGAACATATCATTCCAGTTATTGTAAAAAAAAAAGGTCTAGAGTGGTCAGATTTACTTTCCTTCAACTGCACTTCAGTTGCTATACATTCATACTCGCTGAAAAAGTATGATTCTATAAGCCAAGGAGTGCTGCAGATTCAATTTCAGAAAGCTCGTATACATTTGTGTGCCTTTTATATACTTATCTATGGAAATGTGCAGTAAATCTACACTTAGCAATATGCTTCCATTCATGATATTGTGTAGTCGATATTCAGGCTACAATATTTTTGTATGGTGATATTTAAAACTAAATATTCTGGTATAATACCTATATCATTGGCAGATAGGTTGGCTACTTCACTCAATTTCATCAGGGACACTGGTTCCGATCTGGACTTTTTCACCTACAAATCATTGTCAACAAGTGTGCTGGTATAATTATTTCAATGGAGACCAGGAAAAACAGCGCCATACAGAATGCATGCATTGTCACATGAAAGCCCAGGACTGAAAAGAGTCGCTGTGATGTTATGAGTGCATTAGTAGGGGATATATGGTGTACGTCTGCTTATTTTACTATAGAGACATAGAACATTTTCTGGAAGGGGTAAAACCTACTCCAGAAGGGAGAAAATATGCTATAGCAGCTCATTTGGGATATGTAATGCCATAGTCACACGGAAAGTGTACTTATCTGGATCAGTACATGTTGCCTTATCATCTAAGGTGGCTTCAAATATTTCTGTGAACCAGATGATTTCAGTCAGAGTCCTTTCTTAGGAATCCTAATTCTTCTGGAGAACGAACAAGTCTTGCTTTAGGTGTTTACAGGGGTTCACAGTAGTACAGAAACCGCTGCAGTGGTTAGACCATGAGCGCCTGAGGTATGAGAGGGAGTCATGTTTTCTCACTCTATTCCTAAAAGTGGACCGCCAAAGCCGTGGGGAGTACACCACCGTCTTACCGGTAGTGTTCCCCGAGGGCATTGCGATGTTCCCACCGGGTTGACTGGTGGGAACATTGTAATATGCATTCCACCGGGCTGACCAGCGGGAACCGTGCTAGAATATTGGTCTCGGCTCCTTTAAGGGAGCCAAGGTCAATATCCTAGCACTTCAAAGCAGACAGTGGGCATTCCGATGGTGCTGGGCAGGGGGGGTCCTGCACTGTCCATGCCATTGGCATGGGCCCCCCTGTGGATCCCAGCACTGACTTTCCCCCCCAGCCTTTTCATGGCATGGTCACCGCTATGAAAAGACTGGCAGAAAGTGGGGTTGTAATCAGCCAGGTGGCATCGAGTTTAGCACCATCTTGGCTGGTTACAACTCTGACCAGCCTCACCACGTCAGGAAACATGTTCCCTGCAGAAACGGCGGTCTCCTAGTCGGCCGCCCGCCAGAGTCGTAATGTAGCGTTCAGACCACCACAGTTGCAGCGGTCTAACCATCACTGCGGGGCTGGTGGTCCTAGTACCACCAGCCTCGTGATGAAGCCGAAAGTCTGCACTCACGTACTTTCTCCAAAAATCTGGATTCTGATTCTAGGGTTCTTAGCATACTCGTCTGACAGGACTTTGATGTGCATACTCTCCTCATCATTGATATTGCTTTGAACTCCTGCCGACGCTTTCCATCTTTAAAAGATTACATGCTAAAGAACTTGAAGTTACTTACCTGTAACTTTAATTCATCTGCATTGGTCTGGTTCATAGAGATGGAAGGTTGGTGAACCCGCTGTGATGTCATCTCTGTGGCTGGCATGTGCTCCCGATGGATTTCAGAGGGTACACTTGACTATTCTTAAAGCCGTCTTTCAATTTTGTAAAGCTAGGAGGCAATGGAAAAATCATATTGAATCAATTGGAGATACTAATTGCAGAGAAAGTGTTACGGGTTGGTAACTTCTTCACAGTTGATGCATTGTAATAGGTAGATATGCCTCCCTAATCAAGCCACACAATCATGATGTGTCTGAAACTTCAATATCAGTGGAAGATCTTCCAAACATTTTAGTTCGTGTTGTATTAAGGTTGTCATTATTATTTGCATACTGTGCATTGGACAATATGGAACATTGCATTGAAGAGGAGATGTCCATGAGACCCTGGAGTACTTGAACCATAAGCCTATACAATTGTTGAAACCTCTTTTCTATCCAAATTTGCAATAATTGTGCCCACCAGAGACAATTCACGATTTCTCTCTAGCATCAAGTTCACTAGGGGGCTTGGATAGTGCAAGCCTTCTTCTCAAGGAAGAGGTGTGTTTGTTGTTCACCATGAAATACTCAACACTCACTCAAGAGCTAGAACCGTACAGATATAATATATGTTTATGATGAAAGCATACTAGGTACTCTTAGCAATGGGTTTTACTTTAACCGTGTTCCATAACATAGAAAGCATCCTTATCCGAAGCAGAAAACATTTCTTGTTTTTGGAAGTCTGGTTCTGTTCTTGATAATTACCTGGATCATAATCAAGCCAATCACTTCTACTCATATCTATATTTTAAGAAATGTATTTAGTAATTTCTATGCTATAAGACAGAGTTAAAGTATTCATGTGAAATATTCACGTGCTCGCAGGTTGTGTGAAAAAAACATTAGGCAGATTTTGAAACCTCTTTGGTCCTGACCTAAAAAAATGACTCACTGGTTTAGCTTTATGCTTTGTGAGCAACCAAGGTCCAGACGAACAAAGAAACAGGTCGCAAACAGTGGTTGCAAACTGTACTCCAAATATATGTGACTTGTCTCTTATTTTGCAATGTAACCTATCACGTAATAAGCCACAGTGCAAAAGCTCCACTCACGGGGGGTCATAGAAAATATAATGAATATTAGTTAGGCAGGTCACTATTTGCAGCCCCCGATGATCACCTTCAAATACACGGATGATTCCCTGCAAGGAGCTTTAGACCTTAATCCCTGAGTTTGAATTCTCTAATGTAAAACTTTTTTAAAGTAATTCTTGTTCCTCAAAGAAATTGATGCTGCTTTAAAAAAATCTCATATTTGGAGAGACATTGGAGTAACTGGGCAGTGCCTGTCTCCCCCCGACCCCTGATTCTGGGGGACAGCTGAAGGGATTACCTAAACAGAACCAGTCCAACAGGTACAGTTTCCCTTTTGTAAATCTGTTACCACTTCCTTTGAGGTGGTTGTAACTTTTCAATGATCTGTGTCTGCAGTAGCTTTTGCAAACAATTGATACAACTTATTATGATTTGTAATTAGGAGGGGCACCCCATTCACGTCCCTCCTTAATTGAGATTTCAAATGAGTTCCTAAACCCCTTTTGCAAGTTGGAAAGCCTTTTCCACACCTCAAAAGGGGTTAACTGAGTACTGAAATGAGAGCAGCTAATGGGTAGGGGTCTACATCTAGTCGCTTAAAATTGAGGGCCAGATTTATCAAAGGATCGCGTTGCCCTCGAATCATACAAGGTGACACAAGATCAACTGAATCCGTGAGTGAGGTTTACCAAGCCATGCAAGGCCACCTTGTGTGGCTCTGTGTTGCTTGGTAAATCTGGAGTAATGCAAGGCAGCTCAAGTCCCTGCCTAGCGTTTCTCTGTGCAGGGAAGGTGTTACATGTGTGTTCCGTGCATCCATCCATGCTTTTTGGCACATTCCCAGATTTACCAAGACAGGTAAACCTGGGAATGCATCAAAATTGTACACCTTCCCAATAGTGGTTCAAAGAGGAGAAATATCTTTATTCCTTCTCATTGTTTCCTCTTGCTAAGTGGCTGGATAGAAAGAAGACTTAGAAAGAGGAAAAAGCCTCAGAGGATTGTTTTGGGGCAGGAAGGTTTCCTTTCCTGCACAAACATAATCCTGTCTGCAAATCAGGCACCCTTGCACCATGGTGCAAGGGTGCCTGCATAGGCATTAGGGAGCAGATTGTGCACCATTCCAGAGAGAGCAGGAATGCACCATATATTGGTAAATATGGTGCATTGCTGCCCCCTCCCTTTTACGTAGCCCAGCAAGTTGACTTGGTGCATTGCGTTGCATGAAAGATTGATAAATCTAACCCTGAATGCACACCAATAACTACCAGCTTCCTTCTTGTGAACATTCTTACTCCAAGGCTCTGAACTCAGACAGCAGAGATGTGGAGAGAGATGTTTCTCTGTCCAGACCTTAATGTGGTGGAATAAGATGCTTCTTGTCCTTTGACAGGGAGGAGACTAAGGGCTGCCCTGAGTGCGGACGTAAAAATACTACTCGTAAATGCCCTTTGTGAACTTCCAGAGTCGTAAACTTAGACGTTTGGTCGGTTTGGACCAAAAGTATAAGTTCACCTTTGTGAATCAGTTGGCAAAACCTTCTTTGCACAAACTGATCTATTATGGTGCTATGATATTACAGAATCAGTTCTTTAGCATCAAAAAGCCTCATGTGACCATAGAGTGTTTTCCAAATTCTCAAAAACATAACAAAAAGCACAACATAATATATTATAAAATAGTATAACATATCATTCCATTACATAATAACAAAATGTTAAGTTAGTTTGACTGCACAATTTCTCTTAAAATAATAAACAATTATTTTACATAGTTTTCTAGATAAATTAAGTGGCCTATGTGATGGTAACCTAATCCCTGGATGAGAACAGAATCCGCAATTTTGATTGTAGCAAACAGACAAAATTAAATGTATGCATGTAGGTGAGTGGGATTTGTATAGTTCGAGACTAGCCTAAAGGCAGTGGAGTTGTGAAAAAGGTCAGAGGTAAAGACAGTCATCACATGATTGGGGGGGTAGCTGGTTTCTTGGTTTCCGAAAGCGAAAGTGGCCTGTTACTGCATTGTGATGTAGGTCTCCTTAAAGAGGTGAGTCTTCAACTCGTTCCCGAATTAGAGCAGGGTTGGGGTGGTCCTGAAGGATGCCAGGATGCAGTGCTTAGTATGCAAAAGAAAGAAGTGCCAGGGCCCTTGCCAGGAGGCCACTAAAGCTTGCACCACCCATTGTGCCAATGGCAGTACTATCATTACTAGCCACCACACATGTACAAGTGTGACAATTCACACTTTGAATACACATTAAATGTAATAATACTTGTCACCCAAGCTATGCTTTTAGCTTTGGGTGGCAGGTATTAGTGATGTTAATGCACATTTAATTATTAAACAGCAGCTGCTGTGCTCCTCAAGAAAATAAGACAAACAGTGCCACCATGTGGCAGGCTGTCATAAGAGTTGGAGTTGACAATAAAGTGCTGGTGCTGAGCACCGGAAACCACTGGCTCAAATTAAGCACCACCGGGATGTATCACTCTGAAATCTTCATTGCATGGGACTGCTACCTTTCTGTCTCAGTGCCATGCCAATATCAAAGAAAAATAGCCTGATGTCAAACATAGTATTCTACTACTAATCTTTCGAAAAACTTTAAGTGCTTGATAGAGTCCCTGACTGCAATGAAGACATCTCTTTAATCCCAACATTGGAGCACTGATGGAAGGCAGTAGGGAGTGGCAGTTCTGAGATAATGTTTCAGCATCAATGATATAGATACTACCTTGGGTTTCTAATGGTCCCGAAGCTTACAACACCTTCCTCACACTGGCCATCCTCTTCCCTCCTGACGTAAATCATGTTTGATGGGTTGTAGCTCTTAATTTGAGAATTCCCAAAGGTTCTAGAAAAAAGGTTTCAGTACATTTTGTGACCTAAATTCATAAGAAAAGTAAAATGTAAAAATGATAACACTGGGTCCAAATTTATGGGGAATAGGCGTAGGTCAGCGCATCAAGTGTACTGCCCTACGCCAAAGTGAAAGGGCAGGAATGCACCGTATTTATGCAATGCGTGCATTCTTGTCCTTTCCCCCTGCGCTGGCGCTGTTTCGGCAGCCTAAAGCCAACACAGGTACCCTTGCACCATGGTGCAAGAGCGCTTGCAGTGCATTCGGGATTGGTTTGTGCATGAAGGGGACCTTTCTGCAAGAAATAAACAATCCTGAGAGGCTTCTTCCTTTTTCCATGTGTGCAGCACGCAGCACACATGGAAAGAGGAAAAACAAGGAGAAATGATGAAAAACTAAAACATTTCTCCTCAATACGCCTCACCTCGGGAGGCGTAAGGGTTTGACGCTTCCCCAGGTTTACATGATTCTATTGGTGTTGTGTGGGAAACCCACCGCAACACCCTTGGAATGTCTTCCTGGCGACTTGCGCTGCCTCGCCGTACTCAATAGCCATGAGGCCATTCGAAGCCATACAAAGTGGCTCTGCGTGGCATCATGGATATGAGTTTGTAGTCTGCACCGCTGGAGTGACAAAAAAAGTGACACTTCGGTGGTGCACGGGCTCATAAGCAAGCCCCTCGGTTTTTATTCCAGTGCCCTACTGAGATCTCTATTTTGGTGGCACAATGGCACAGAGTGGCAGGCGACCGTTAGCCTTAAAATGGCCATTTAAGTTTGATTCTGAGATTTGGAGAATACCACATTTTATGCCTGTCCTAGTTTATGCTTGGACAAGCCACCTAGCAGGATCAATCCATCAATCAATATTTGTAAAGCACGCTAATCACTGCGGGGGAATCCAGGCGCTGCGTGGGTGGCGGTAGTCACTCGAACATCCAGGTCGCTCCTGGATTTGGCGAGGGAGGAGGTACGGAGGTGGATGGGGAGGTCGTTCCAGGTTTTAGCGGCGAGGTGGGAGAAGATGCGTCCTCCGGCTGGAGAGCCACAGGGATGGCCCTGAAGTCCACGGTCAGTAGGCCACAGAATGACCCCCTAATGAACTATCCTTTTAAAGAGACTCCTAGCTGATGTGATGTTCCCAGGAATATACACATGCCCCTGTGAATATCTCTCTCCAGCCCAACCCCCTACGCCTCCTCGTGTGTGTAGAACACTTGTAATACTGATATTTTTATTTTATTAATGCGCTTTTCACGGAGCTGCGTGTCAGTCTCATGTCAACCTATGTAAAGCGTCCTATGCCACTGTGGTCTGGTTTGCGCTATAAAAAAAACAGCTAATAAATAAATTAATATATCTCAGTGTGAGCTGAGAGCTGTTCAGCGAGGAGGTGACATGGCGATGATTACGCGGAGAAAGCTTTTCAGTTATGATGAGGCAGATTCTTTTTCGAGGCCGATTTTCCCGAATTGTTCAGGTAATAAAATTGTCTTTTCTTTATCTCGGTCGCAAAATGTAAGGGTACCTGCCTTTTTCGCTCATTTGAAAATGCTTCATATGTTTATTTATTAAATAAATACCTCCCTGGTGTTCAACAGGCTGTGTTTTGGGGGCTAGTCTGCATTTATTTATCCATTACCTAAGAGCAGCTCGTGCCTTATGTTTTTGCACCGGGTCCTTTTTTTAAAGAACATGTTTAGTTCATGTTTGTTGCCAGGCTGCTAGCATTACTGCATTACAAAGCCAGGCGGGTGGAATAAATATATATTTCTACCAACTCGGAAGTTCAACAGAGTTGATGTATTTTCTATAGACATCAATCCACCAAAAGGCCAGGGATGGCGGAAGTGACATCACACACCATTTGCCCTTTAGTTTCATTCACAGACACCTACTTAAAGGTACATACGGATTCAAAAACTACACACACTCGCTCTCACACAAAAACACTCTTACCCGCAAGCGCCACAAAACATGCGTTTAAAAGCATGTGTTACCTCAGGTTCCGTGGGGGAGGGGAGTCATACTGCAGGTAATTTTACACCGTGTAATATTACACTAATATAAATATTATTCACTATCAGTGTAATAAAAAAAATAACAAAACAAGGAGATTAGAGCTGACTTTGTGTTCCTTGCACTGATGTTACAGCCTCTGAAGCCAGCGGTCTCAAAGGCTGCAACCCCTGGCGACCCCTAAATGACGTCCATGGAATTTTCTCAATAAGCAGATCCCATTCACAGCCCACTGTCTTGTGAACGTTTTTCCTCCAGGTCCAGCTGCTATTTTTTCAAAACACTTGGGCTCAACTCTAATGTTTTTTTTCAGGTTCTGCAAATTTTCAACAATCCTATTCAGTAGTGGTTCCCAACTTTCTGACTTCTGTGGACCCCACTTTATCTATTCTGGAACCCGGGGACCCCCACTGAATCATTATTGGAAGCCGGGGACCCCCCACTGAGTCATTACTGAAAGCTGGGGCCTAATCTTTTTAAATATTACATTTTCCAACCAATCGCAGACCCCCTGAGGAGGCTTCGCTGACCCCTAGGGGTCCCTGGACCGGAGGTTGGGAACTATAGAGGTTATAAAACAGTGCCTGGCCATCTCTTGGTTTTGTATTTGGTGACCTCAATCACTACAACCCTGACAGCTGAAAGTGTATAGTAAGCTGAACTAAATAATTTTGTGATAAAAGGGCCTGAGTGAGTTACCAGGTCTCATGTCTAGTGGCTGCCACGGCCCTTAGTGCAAATCAGAACTTCTTCTCACCCAAGGCTCCTCTCGCAGACCACTGACAGCACTGGCCACTGGCCTGACCTCCTCCGCTCCCTATGGCTGCTAGCTCGAGCTGTGCGAGTTTTTTCTAATTCATTTGACCAGGTCTCTGCTTTTGGTTTGCATGGATGCAGCTGTTACCTTGTCTTGCCGGTAGCCCGTATCTTTTCCATATACATTTACGGCCACATTTGTGCAATTCTGCTTCAGGCGGCATGTCCCTTTTGTAGACTGTGTTCATTTTTTATTTTTTTATTTCATGGATAGGTGCCAATATCTAATTTTTTAAACCTTCACTAGTAAGTGGTTTGGCCTTCTGCAGCAGCCAGGGCACTCTGGCATTTAACAAGCAACAGCCTCACCCCGGATAGCCAATTTAATATCAGTTTTCAAGTTCTCTGGGTCTTCCCGCCTTCCTTATGCCCGATTATGTTTGCTCTTACATGGGCACACCAGCTTTGACACTCCTGTTGCTGGTTTCTGTCCAGGGACAGAATCATTGTCTCTTCTCTGTAATCTTAATCTCTTTCAAAGGGCATGTCCCACCACTCCCTGCAGACATTCCTGCCCCTATCATCATGGCTGGGGCCTGCCTTTAGAGCAGGGGTCTCCAACCTTTTCTGTAGCGAGGGCTACATCTGATCAGTGAAAATCATCATGAGCTACTGAAAGCTAAACAACCCATGCATTATTACCAGACACCCTCATGCCCAGCTTCCTTTACTTTGAGCTAATATCCATAGATCCAGGTGCTATAGTTTGAGCTAAATACTTAGACTAGGAGCACTATGTCAGGGCTGCCATGTGTCAGCAGGATTGTGATCTTGGGGATGTATGAACATGTGTGCATATGCATGGAATATATGTGTGTTGTATATACTTGTGGCACAGGGCATACCTTTCATCATATGTGGCACCATTACATATATAACACAAACATAAAAGATTTTTTTTAAACAGGAGAAATTATAAGTGCAAAAATCTTCACAATGTGGAACGTTTGTCTGCACTTTACATTTATCCCATTTAAAAATGACTGTATTTTTCGGTTATAAATATGGCACAAATGTTCTGCTGGTCACTGGGAGCAGGAGGCCTGCTGTTCTAAATGCAACACTTTGAAAAAAAAAGAAAATTAAAATGAAAAGTTAACTTAATTATAAGATAACCTTCCATTTTTTCCCAGATTTAAAAGCATTGAAAAGCTTTATTTTGTTCTCACCTGGAATACTGATATGACAAGGACTTTTAATTAAGAGTTAAATACCCCAGTGCTTCAATTCTTCACCTCTGTGGCCTGGGTCATGTATCTGACTCTAGCACTGCTCCTTATAAGGCCCTGCTATCTGCAGCCTGATGATAATAATGTTAAATAGACACAGCCTTCATTTAACTCTAAAAGTTAAAATGTGACCCTTTGCTTATTTAAAAATGGACTCCAGTCTGTGAGCTACTGTGAAGGGGTCTGGGAGCTACTGATAACTCGCGATCGACTGGTTGGAGACACCTGCTTTAGAGTATGTTTAGACATTGAGGCCTGCTAAAAAAAGTAATACGGAGCCCCTGGATTCCAGTACGCCGCAGCCATATGAAGTCTGTAGGTGTAGGGGAGACCCTCTGAAGGGTGGAGCACCCTTTGTGACAAGGGCCTATTTTATGCCCCCGTTGAGGAAGAAGGTAAGTTGGGACACCAGCAACTTTGGTGGTTAGTGGCTCTGCAGTGGGACCTCAGAAAATAACACATTTTTGTCGGGAGACGTGAGGGTGAGGTAATAATTGCATTTTATTTTTTAGCTGGGCGGCCATCAATCTGTTAGGGCTATTCCATTAACAGTACTCCCCTGCATATTTGGGGTCCAGGTAGGTTCAGAAAGTCAGAACTTATGGAAGGAACACAAGGGAATTATAGGGCAAGGAGTATGGCCGTGCATGCGCTGCACCCATCACGTGGTCTAGAAACAGGCATGCACTCACAGTATTTCTTAAAGTAAACAGAGTCTGTGAATATGGGGGAAGAGTTTCTACAATGAGTAACACTTGCTTACGCATGTTGCGGGGGAGCCCGATGACATCAAAAGAATATACAAACAGAGGTTGGTGACTTTTCAAAGACACACATTAAATGTGACAGAAAGAAGTCCCATCTATGGACAATGAGAGTGAAAAAAATACAAATGGCAGCTATGAGGAGTGAAAAGATAAACAGAGCAAGGCTGGTCCCACAGAAGAGGCGAGCATGGTGGGACGCATCAAATAGAAGCACATACAGGGCACAGAAAAAAACAGAGAGTCGAGGACAGGAAATTGAAGAGCATCATGATATATATGTCCCAGCTGCAGCTCCTCTGCTATGGCGAAGGAGCTTCACCCACCGCCAGCAGCTGCAAATTGAAAAATAAAACGATGATAAACAATGCTTATTATCATTTTATTTTTTCAAGGGGGGTGGCCATGGGGGATGAAAGACAGGGAGTGGTGTGCACTTCCTTCAGTGCACATGTGTGTTTGGCCGGCTGCCTCAGGATGGCCAAACGCACAAGCCCACTGAGCTCTCCCCAACCCGAGCTGTGTTGCAGGGTTGGAGAAGCAGGCACAGGCTCCCAGTCTGCCTGGGAGTGCAAAGCCAGGGCACGCAGGCCAATCCTGATGCTGCTTTCATGCTGCCAGAAGCATGAGAGCAGCGTTAAGATTGGCCGCAGGGCAGCCTGGGAGCCTGTTCCTGCAGTGAGTGCAGGAGAGTGGCAATGCAGTGGGTGTGAGGTAAGTTTTTTTCAGTTTTTTTTATTTCTCTTTTTGTTGTATTTTTTTTTTGTGTCCCCTGCCCCGCCACTTTGCCCCGACAGCAGCCGCTGCAGACATGCACGCATAATGCATGTCAGCCAGTGCTTAATTTGTAAATAAAAATGGGCCAGTGCGGAAAGCCTTCCTCTTAAACACGCTGCTGCTGCAATTAAATGTGTGAACACGGAGTAGTAAAGCAGCGTAATCCTGAAGCCATCTCGGGCCTCCAATCCATTTACAGCGACTCCCTGACCCTTCAGCTCACTCTTGTAGCTTTCTTCTCTCTCCCATTGTGACGCTTTTTTGTTTTCTCTTCCTATGTCTTTCCCATATGTGTCTTTTGCTCGCAGTGAATGCCTGAGGCCGAAAAATAAGTGCTGGCCCTCAAAAATAAGTACCAGTGCTCAGCACCGGAAACCACAAGCACAAATTAAGCACTGATGTTAGCAGGTAGGAGGTAATCATATAGAAAGAACACATAGACCAGCATTAATTGCCTCAGAAAATAGTCTGCACATCTGGGCACGTCACACACAATAGTCAAAGTACAGACAATTATCTATTTTTTAATATGCCTGTGGACTACTTTAATTACTGATCAAATACTGTGGCTTACTTTACCAATGGTTTGGAGTCCTGGGGTATCAAGACAAAGGTGCCAATAGGCCATCATTACCCTTCGATCAGTCCAAAGCCCACATCAGCAGTCTTTATACACTGATTTTTATATCTGCATAAGGCACCATGCACTCACCTGCCAGGTTTATTTTTCCAATTTTCGGCCACAGTTACAGATATTCCATATTTGTTTAACAAAAAATGTGGATGAACTTGTGACTTCATGCTCTCAAGAAACAGAATTGAACCTGGCCATGTGTTTCAACATTAACACTGGGCAAAAATTAGTTTAGGTGTGCACCCTGAATATCAACACCAGAGTATAGATGGGATAAAATATGAAGGGAAAACATTGAAAATAAAATATCATCAGATAATTAAGTCTTGATTTTCAATATCTAAATATATATATATCTCTACAAGGTATGTAGAGGTGGTCTTACTAATGGTAAATCTAAACTTCCCTATATGCACTTACTTATTAATATTTTGTCCCTCAATATTCTGTCCTCGATATTCTTGTACCGCAATATTCTGGGGGTCTATGTTCAGTAGTACAATCATAACTTTAAGCCTCTAGGGGTTCAGATCCATTCTGAATCCTTAGAAGAAAAAAATAAAATCCACGCTGTAATCTGCTGAAAGTCCTTTCTACTAAATTGTGTTTTTGGAGCTTGAATTCTTGTCTAATAAATATATTTTTTAAGGAAATACTGATTGTGTGCACAGGAAACATGTTCTTTTAATGCATCTGTTACTATAATAGGCACTGATCTCCAGAGAGACTTTACTGGGCATTATGTTCCTCAAGCTGGCAGTCCTTCTAGTTGGCGAGTGCCTTGAAGTTTGAATAGACCCCGGGTTGACCATGAAAATAATTGCTGGTCCCGAACGTACAATGGAAAGTATTGTTAAACTATTGCAGATAACAGCAGACAATTTGGCACAACAAGCAAGTACTTCATGGCAAATGATGCCCCTGAGAGAGAGCCTGCGCCAGCAAAAAAAGAATAGCCTATCACGGAATACGCAATGGCATCCGTAAGATTGTGTAGGGAGGACCATGAACGAGCCCAGAGGGTTATCTATTTCCATTGTTTGGCGTCTTTTGCGGTGGCGGGGTCCGCTTGTCACCATTGCTACAAAGAGATACACTCAAGAATCAGTCCTTGTCAATTTCTGAAATTGACCTTCCGTCCCACTTTGGGGCCTCAACTACTGTTTGTTGTCAATTTCCCGCCGTGCCTTTAGATTGCACCAGTAGGGGTTTTCATCTCCCTGCTCCCTCTTTGTCTAGGACTACCACCGAATTGGCCTTTTTAGTGTGAAAACTGTCCGATTCATTATTTTAATATGCCCAATATGTTGGCAGATCAGAAGCAAACCGCTCTGGCCCCCCCCGCTCATGAAGCCGCATGGGCGTTCTAGCCACAGCCATTAACATTTGAGAGGGCCTGTCAGTAATTTCTTTAATGAGATTGTTGTGTCTCTCTGTTTGGAGATGTAACTGTCAGGCCCCCTCTATTTGTTCATCTCCATAATTCCCCAGGCTTCTATTAAGGAGGGATACAGATTTTTTTTTAAATGTACATCCCTGTCCATCGCCCTCTCCTTCCCCCGGATTCCTCGTCTCCCATCTTCAACATCCATTTTTTCAAGTTAATGAAAAATGCGCCAAAAGCATCAACTATATAGATCTGTTTTCTTTAAACAATGTACTTTGCTCAGTGTAAGCTGTAGCTGTACACTGAATTTATGATTACAGAAGTGGTACATTCTTGTTTTCTGTACCTTGTACACAAATGACCAAAATTTGCCGACGAGATGGTCTTAAAAACAGGTTTTCCCACATTTTGTTTTCTCCTTTTAGGTGTATAGTTCGAAATGCAACTACAAATTTTAGAAATATATTTTTTTATTTCATGAAATGAAAGATCTGTCTTTTTTCACTGTTGTAAATATTCGTTAGCAAAAACTTAGATTTTAAATAGCAACCAAAAAAAATTTGAAAAAGAGGACATTGTTATTTTTTTTGTGGTCACGCTGGAGTTTGTGGGAGGACAGTTCATGCAACAAGTCTGGTGTTTTTTTCCAGGGGAACTTGTTAGTGCCAGATATTGTTAGAAGAAAGCTTCTAAATTATAAGGATTCGATTTGGAAAGAGTTTATGTGTTCAGCATCTCCTTGACAGCTTAACCAGTTTCCAAATATTTCCCTTGTCCCAATTACAACAGTGAAATGATCAAAGCATATTTTCTGCGGAGACTTCTTCTAAAGTAAATACAGCGGCGCCTAGTTAAAATGAAAAACTGTCATCTGCAGCAACTGTTAAAATAATGCATTTCCTGCTCATTAAGGGAAACGTCGTGCGTCATGCAAAATCTAACCGAAGGAGACTTCTAAGAAAGAACGAAGTTACCTTTCAGAGCCGGGGGCTCGTAGCCGAGGGGGTGAGAAGTAGGTGAGGGCTTCCAGAAAACCCCGTGTTAAAGGGTTCTGAATAGGGGATTGGAAAATGCGCAGATTGCCCTTAACCTTGAAGACGTCATTTGAATTCTGAGAAGGTTGACACGTGTGTCATGTTGTGTGAGAAGTGGCTTTGTGTAAAGGGTGTCGACATCCATAGTTGGAAACCATTTTGGATTTAGCTGCGTGGACGCCATTTTGTTTCTGTGAAAGAGCAGCATTCTTCATTCGTCCATCGAGCTCTGAATCACATAATTGTGGAGCTGGAAGAACTGTTTAGAATCATCGTGTTGTCCCACCCTTCTCAACTCTGCAAGACAGGAACCAAAATTATACAAATACACTATGGTCCTTGAATCCTTGAATTGTGGCGTCCAGCACCAGTGGCGTAGCGTGGGTTGTCAGCACCCGGGGCAAGGCAAGTAATTTGCGCCCCCTAACCCGTGGATTTTAGCACTCGAGTCCCCCCCCAGATGTTGCGCCCGGTGCGGCCGGCCCCCCCTGTACCCCCCACGCTACGCCACTGTCCAGCGGCATGCATGGACGTTCACTGTACTAATGTAAAAGCTCCTGAATTATTGAGTCCAAACTTCACTAAGCCCCACAGGCTGCGGAACATGAACCAGTACGGTTACACCATGCCTAACAGTCAGCTACGTACAACCCCCTGCTGTGATGCACTAAGCAACTCGTTACTAATTTATTATAGCATCATGTATCAGTATTGCAGCATCACCTCACCCCAGGCACGGTTCTGTGCTACCATATTGTTACATCATATATCGTATCCACCCTTGGCTTGGTGCTTTAACACTATAAATCACTGGTTTCCAACCTTTTGACATCTGTGGACCCCCACTTTATCATTACTAGAGCCCGGGGATCCCCCACTGAGTCATTACTGGAAGCTAGGGGCCCAGGCTTAAACATTGTCGATGATTTGAACCGCAAAACAAAACACAAAAAATACTAAAACAAGTGTTCATCAAACACATACACAGATGATAATACATTGTATTTAATTTGCAAATAAAATAAAAAAAATAAAAAATATTGGACATTTTCTAAATTCAAGGGAAGCCACACAGCATCCACACTATACTCTGTTTGACGCACCTGCACGGCTCCCACAAATTAATCTGAGGATAGTAATTTAATTGTTAGCCCCCATTTTCGAATTTCTTGACATTTACAGCACACGTAAAGGTTTCAATTGTGCATTTAGGCACTATATTTATAGACACTTTATTAATCTGTTAATATTAGTTCATGTTCTAAGCATGTGTGGACCCTCTGAGGAGGCCTTGTGGACCTCCAGGGGCCCCTGGACCACAGGTTGGAAACCACTGCTATAAATCACTCTGTCCAAACTCCTGCCCTAGCAAATGGTCCACTGTAGTATAACGGTACTTGGATCCAAAGTTCGTGTTGTCCAGCCTTTGCAATGGTGCGAGAAACAATATTACTTATTCAAGGTTACCTTGGCGGCCTTTTCAGTGTTAAGAGGCTCTTAAAAATTGAGATCCTCTAGTGCAGTGGTTCTTAACCTTTTGTGGACCCCACAGAATCACTACAGGATTCCGGGGACCCCCCACTGAATCATTACTCGAATCTGGGTCCACCCACTGACTCATCTTTAGAATTCCAGGAAACTGACCTAAGCTATTTTGATGATTTGAATTGAAAAATAATACACAGGATTACAGAAACAAGCATACATCAAGCAAATAAATAAATGAGGAAATATTTGTATTTAATTCACAAGCAAATGGAAAAATAAACAGCATTTTAATCGGAAGGTTGGAGCTTTTCTAAATTAAATTCATGCCACCCATTGTCCATACTATAGTCTGTTTGATTCCCTTGCACTGCTCCCACAAATCAATCTGTGGGTACAAGTTTAATTTTTATCATTCAGTTCCTTCACATTTACTGAACATTTTAACATTTTCAGTTTTACATTTTACTGCCTTTTTATTCACTTTATTCATCTGTTAATATTATTTTATTTTATAAGCAGTTCTGGTCCCCCTGAGCAGGTGTCATGGACCCCAAGGGATCGCCGGCCCACAGGTTAAGACCCCCTGCTCTAATGGATAGACTCTAACATGCAAATAAATATTTTTTAGGTCACAAATATATTCTTTTATCAGTAGTTTCGTCCTTTAAAAAGCAATAACAATCTTATTGGATATTTAAATTCCAGGACTACTTTCAGCCTCCTTTTTTATTAATATTAGGCAAGGATGCTTCTAGATTGTCATCATGTACTACATTTACTGCCATGTGTTTAGTTTTGTAATCCATACAGGAATAAAATGAGGTATTTCTTCTACAGGCCAAAAGAATAAATCGCAGAATGGAGAAATTATTTTGCAAGATCGCCAGTGGTGGGATATCTGTCAAACCAACCAAATATAGGGATTTCAAGACCTACTCATCGAAATTAACTCACTGCAAAAATATTTCATAGACAAAAAGCCATAAAAATAAACTTACCCTTTCCAACTTGAAACTTACAAGCAGAGGGTGGACCTATTTTAACAAGCCTACAGACACTTAGGGCAGTGATATTTTTACAAAGAGCAGAGTTTTAACGCCTTCTTTTCTTTCTTTAGTTTGAGAGAAGCTTCTTCGTGTAATCAGAGTGTAGTAGTGAACAGAGCTCCGCTCAGATGCAGGGTTACAGATGCAGGCGCCTGTGCAGAGCTTGACATGCAAAACAGACCTGTAAACAACAACAAAATACTAGTGCGGCTGAAATTATAATAGAAGTCAGGGGAGAGGAGAGGATTGTGGGGTCCCTGGAAACCTTTGGGGTGACCATGCCAATCCGTGAAAAAAAAGAAAAATAATTACGAAACAGAAACGGCTAAAATGTCATCACAACAAAAAAAAACATTTCAGGTTTCAATCAGTTTTTGAGGTTTCACTGAAATCATAATTTTAAAAGAAAGGGATGAAATGGCTATTTTTCTATGTAAAAATATAGGTTAATTTCGAGGTCACCGTAAAAAAATAAGACAAAACGTGTTGATCCGTATGGTATATCACAATATTCTGTTTGATAACTGCATGTGAAAACTCAGATAAATCTGTAACCTCCTGGAGCCTGTTCAGCAGGAAAAATACACATCAGACTGCTGACCTCTAATTCACAAGAAGGCTTCACTTTGGAACACATGGGCTTTTGGGTCGAGTGGAACAGAAACCTTTGATGTAATTACTATAAATGTTTTCATCTTCTAGCCATCTTAGCACATTCTTGCTTGTAAGCAATACATAGAGGACGCCCTCAGACAAAAACCTTGAGTTCCTATACATTAAAATTTGCTTCCTCTCAAGCACTTGACAGCACACCCCAGAGTTTCACTAACAAGTTTTCAATTGTATCCTTAACTGATTTTTTATTCACCTTGACAGATATTTCTGTCCTCGAAGACCGGGCGCGCTCTGCAGAGAACCACTCACTCGCAGCAGCAGCGTCTCGAACAAGAGTCGAGGCGCAGAGAAACGCGCCCTGCCTGGGTATCACTGAGGACAGGATGTGCCTGGGTACCACTGAGGACAGGATGTGCCTGGGTACCACTGAGAACAGGATGTGATGGGGACACGGGGGGAGAATACAGGTTAAAGCCTGGCTCGGATAACTGCACCGTGCCTGGGTATCACTGAGGACAGGATGTGCCCGGGTACCACCGAGGACAGGATGTGCCCGGGTACCACTGAGAACAGGATGTGATGGGGACATAAGGGTGATGAACGGGGGAGGCAGGACAGGCTGGAGCCCGGCTCAGAGAACTGCACCGTGCCTGGGTACCACCGGGGACAGGATGTGCCCGGGTACCACCGAGGACAGGATGTGCCTGGGTACCACTGAGGACAGGATGTGCCTGGGTACCACTGAGAACAGGATGTGATGGGGACACGGGGGAGAATACAGGTTAAAGCCTGGCTCGGATAACTGCACCGTGCCTGGGTATCACTGAGGACAGGATGTGATGGGGACATAAGGGTGATGAACGGGAGTGGCAGGACAGGCTGGAGCCCGGCACAGAGAACTGCACCGTGCCTGGGTACCACTGAGGACAGGATGTGATGGGGACATAAGGGTGATGAACGGGAGTGGCAGGACAGGCTGGAGCCCGGCACAGAGAACTGCACCGTGCCTGGGTACCACTGAGGACAGGATGTGCCCGGGTACCACTGAGGACAGGATATGCCTGGGTACCACTGAGGACAGGATGTGCCTGGGTACCACCGAGGAAAGGATGTGATGGGGACATAAGGATGATGAACGGGGGAGGCAGGACAGGCTGGAGCCCGGCTCAGAGAACTGCACCGTGCCTGGGTACCACCGAGGACAGGATGTGCCCAGGTACCACCGAGGACAGGATGTGCCTGGGTACCACTGAGGACAGGATGTGCCTGGGTACCACTGAGAACAGGATGTGATGGGGACACGGGGGAGAATACAGGTAAAAGCCTGGCTCGGATAACTGCACCGTGCCTGGGTATCACTGAGGACAGGATGTGATGGGGACATAAGGGTGATGAACGGGAGTGGCAGGACAGGCTGGAGCCCGGCACAGAGAACTGCACCGTGCCTGGGTACCACCGAGGACAGGATGTGCCTGGGTACCACCGAGGACAGGATGTGCCTGGGTACCACTGAGAACAGGATGTGATGGGGACACGGGGCGAGAAGACAGGTTAAAGCCTGGCTCAGAGAACTGCACCGTGCCTGGGTACCACCGAGGACAGGATGTGCCCGGGTACCACCGATGACAGGATGAGCCTGGGTACCACCGAGGAAAGGATGTGGTGGGGACACGGGGGCGAGGGGGAGAGGACAGGCTAAAGCCTGGCTCACATAACTGCACCGTGCCTGGGTACCACCGAGGACAGGATGTGCCTGGGTACCACCGAGGACAGGATGTAATAGGGATAAAAGGGTGATGAATGGGGGGGACAGGGCAAGCTGGAGCCCGGCTCAGGGAACTGCACCGTGCCTGGGTACCACTGAGGACAGGATGTGCCTGGGTACCACTGAGAACAGGATGTGCCTGGGTACCACTGAGAACAGGATGTGATGGGGACACGGGGGTAGAATACAGGTTAAAGCCTGGCTCGGATAACTGCACCGTGCCTGGGTATCACTGAGGACAGGATGTGCCCGGGTACCACCGAGGACAGGATGTGCCTGGGTACCACTGAGGACAGGATGTGCCCGGGTACCACCGAGGACAGGATGTAATGGGGATAAAAGGGTGATGAATGGGGGGGACAGGGCAGGCTGGAGCCCGGCTCAGGGAACTGCACCGTGTCTGGGTACCACTGAGGACAGATTACAGAAACCAGGAAGTGATGGTTACAAGAGGGTGATGAACGCGGGAGACAGGACACACTGGAGCCTGACTCAGAGAACTGCACCGACCCTGGGTACCACCGAGGACAGATTACAGAAACCAGGAAGTGATGGGGACAAAGGGCTCATGAATGTGGGAGCCAGGACAGGTCGGACCGTGTACAGTGGTGCTGGAAGAATTGTCAGAGGAAAGGTGGTGCCATTAATGTTATAACACTGACGTCACATGGGGTTGTGAAAAACCCAGGCGTCAGACAAAAACACAAGTGTAGCAAAATGTGCCATGTCCATTCAGCAGGAGATAGGTAAGGTATGTAGCCGGTGGTGCATTTTGGACACTGGCATGGTAGCACACTGCCCTTTACAAAAAGCACATTTCCATAGAAAGACCCAGTAAATCTGCGAACACATACAGTTTTACTGGTAAAACTATATAGTGCACAATGGGTTTCACAAACTATTTATCAGTTCCTCATCACCAAGCGGCCTGGGCAGGCGGTGCACAAGAGGCCTGGCCAGGCCGGTGCTCAAGAGGCCTGGGCAGGCGGTGCACAAGAGGCCTGGGCAGGCCGGTGCACAAGAGGCCTGGGCAGGCCGGTGCACAAGAGACCTGGGCAGGCGGAGCACAAGAGGCCTGGGCAGGCGGTGCACAAGAGGCCTGAAACAGCAGCTTTCGCTGCCTAGGAACCTGGCCTGAATTCAGACCAGGGCCATAGGCAGCGAGAGCTGCCGTTTCATGCCTCTTGTGCACAAGTGTGCACATATAAAAAATAAAAAAAACGAGGACTCCCCCTGGTCCTCAATGCCAGGGCATAGCACTCGGACTCCCTCTGCCCTCTGCTCCTGGGGGCCGGGCTGCTGCCAGAGGGAGGCCTGGAGGATCCGGCAGCAGCTCCATGCTGCTGCGCCAAAGTCAGACGAGAGTGCCCAATGCAGCCCGGACAGTATGCGCCTACACTGTGCAGCCCATAACTGGGCTGCAGTGCACACGCAGCGAGCTCTGCTCCGTTGGAGGGGCTAGCGGAGGTTTTGGGCAAACTCCATGCTCCAAGCGGAGCGTGGAGTGCCAAAAACTCTGTTAGCTCCATCAGCGGAGCTCGGCACCCACCCCTAGTGTACACCTACCTTAAGGGAGTCTCTGTTTCTATTACAGATTTAAAAGAAGTAAAAATAAAAAAAAGATGACATGAAGAAAGTAAAAACTGAAAAAAGTGTGAAATGAATTTCACAGGTCTGTCCCACAGAGAGCCCATGACCTGAGACCAGTCTGTATGTGATCTCTCAGTCACAAGCCTGTGAGCTGAGAGCGGTCTGCATGTGATCTCTCAGTCACAAGCCTATGGCCTGAGAGTGGTCTGCATGTGATCTCTCAGTCACAAGCCTATGGCCTGAGAGTGGTCTACATGTGATCTCTCAGTCACAAGCCTATGGCCTGAGAGTGGTCTGCATGTCATCTCTCAGTCGCAAGCCTATGGCCTGAGAGTGGTCTGCATGTGATCTCTCAGTCACAAGCCTGTGTGACCTGAGAGTGGTCTGCATGTGTCCTCTCGGTCACAAACCTATGGCCTTAGAGCGGGATGCTTGTGACCTCACGGTTACAAGCCTGTGACATGAGAGCAGTCTGCATTGGATCTGTCAGTCACAAGGCATTTGCTCTCCATAGCGTTACAATCCACCCGCAGGATGTTAAGATGTAAACAGAGGCCTTTCACAGCAGTACCATTCACCGCATGATGCTAACATGTAAACTGAGGCCTTAGCTTTCCATAGCAACCATTCAGCACATGATGTTAACATGTAAACAGGGGCCTTTCATAGCAATACCATTCACTACACGATGTTAACATGTAAACAGAGGACTTGGGTTTCCATAGGAACCATTCACTGCATGATGTTAACATATCAACAGAGGAGTTAACTTTTCATAGCAATACCATTCACTGCGTGGTGCTAACATGTATACAGAGGCCGTAGCTTTCCATAGCAGCCATTCACCGCATGATGTTAACATCTAAACAGGGGAGTTTCATAGCATTACCATTCATTACATGATGTTAACATGTAAACAGAGGCCTTAGCTTTACATAGCATTACCATTCACCGCATGATGTTAACATGTAAACAGGGGCCTTTCATAGCATTACCATTCACTGCATGATGTTAACATATGAACAGAGGAGTTAACTTTTCATAGCAATACCATTCACCGCATGATGCTAACATGTAAACAGAGGCCTAAGCTTTCCATAGCAACCATTCACTGCATGATGTTAACATCTAAACAGGGGACTTTAATAGAATTGCCATTCACTGCATGATGTTAACATGTAAACAGGGGCCTTTCATAAAATGACCATTCACCGCATGATGTTAACATGTAAACAGGGGGCTTTCATAGCAATACCATTCACCGCATGATGCTAACATACAAACAGAGGCCTTAGCTTTCCATAGCAACCATTAACCGCTTGATGTTACCATCTAAACAGGGGTCTTTCATAGAATTACCATTCACTGCATGATGTTAACATGTAAACAGAGGCCGTAGCTTTCCATAACATTACCATTCACTGCATGATGTTAACATGTAAACAGGGGCCTTACATACCATTTCCATTCACTGCATGATGTTAACATATATACAGAGGAGTTAACTTTTCATAGCAATACCATTCACCGCAAGATGCTAACATGTAAACAGAGGACTTAGCTTTCCATAGCAACCATTCACTGCATGATGTTAACAAACATGTAAACAGAGGCCTTTCATAGCACTACCATTCACCACACTATGTTACCATGTAAACAGAGGCCTTTCACAGCAGTACCATTCACCACATGATGCTAACATGTATACAGAGGCCTTAGCTTTCCATAGCAGTACCATTCACCGCATGACATGAAACTGTAACAAAGGCTTTTGCTCTCAATAGCATTAGCATTCACTCCATGATTTTAACATATAAACAAGGGCCTTTCATAACATTATCATTCACTGTATGCTGTTAACATGTGAACAGAACCCTTTAATAGCATTACTATTCAGCACATGATTCTAACATGTCTAACTCTTCATAGCGTTACCAGTCACTGCATGATTTTAACATATAAACAAGGGCCTTTCATAGCATTACCATTAACCACATGATGTTAACATGTAAACAGGGCTTTTCTTTGGATTACCATTCATTGCGTGATGTTAATAAGTAAACAGAGGTCCTAACTTCTCGTAGTATTACCATTCAGCACATGATGTTAACATATAAAGAGGGGCCTTTCACTGCATTATCATTCACTACCTGATGTTAAGATGTAAACAAGGGCCTTTCATAACAGTACCATTCACTGCATGATGTTAACATGCAAACAGAGGTCTTCCATTGCATTGCTATTCACTGCATGGTGTTAACACGTAAACAGGGATCTTTCATAGCAGTACCATTCACTGCGTGGTGTTAACATGCAAACAGAGGTCTTTCATTGCATTGCTATTCACTGCATGATGTTAACACGGAAACAGGGATCTTTCATTGCATTGCTATTCACTGCATGGTGTTAACACGTAATCAGTGTTAACATGTAGACAGAGGTCCTAACTTTTCATAACATTACCCTTCGCTACATGATGTTGACATGTAAACAGGGGTCTTTCATTGCATTACCATTCGCTACATGATGTTGACATGTAAACAGGGGTCTTTCATTGCATTACCATTCGCTACATGATGTTGACATGTAAACAGGGGTCTTTCATTGCATTACCATTCACTGCGTGATGTTAAGATGTAAACAGAGGTCCTAACTTTTGATAGGATTACTATTCTCCGCATGATGCTAGCATGTAAACAGGGGCCTTTCTTTGCATTGTCATTCACTGCGTGATGTTAAGATGGAAACAGAGGCTTAACATTTCATAGCATTACTAATCAGCTAAGGCGAACAACACATATTTATTTGCAAACAATATACTCTGCTGGATTGCTTTACAATTTTTTTCTAGGTAATCGTTACCTTTTATGCTCCTCCCCCCTTGTGGTTTGACCTGACCTGTCCATCCAGCTTCTTTCTACTAAAATGTCACAATTCATTTCTTTCTTTTACACGTTGCAGGTCAGCTTCACTGAGCACCTGTCTGTGAGACAGTTATGCACAAAGCTCTGCTTGAGACAGGAGGAGGTAACTTATCGAGCTGAATTGTCGTCTATTTGGCCATGAAAACCCATCTCAAATCCCAGCTTCCCACTTCTCTAAATGGTTTGATTGTGGACAAACCACGTTTGCTCAGCCTACCACGCTTTCCTTAGCTGCTAAGTATGGGAATACTTAAAAACGATGCGGTTCGTAGTGTGTGCCTTCCAGAATAAATCCCAATCAAATATACTTTTAAAGATGGATGTTGTTGAATAAGTAATCATCTGATGGAAGATTTTTAAAGGCCACAAGACAGCGTAAATTTCCTCTGGCAAAGACACCAGGACAGCATTTCTAAATCTTTCTATGTTGATGTGCAGAAAATATGAATTTAAATGGGGACATTCTTACAGTATTAATGTGAAATGGAATGCCATTGAACGGTTTCCATTTTATTTTTATGCGTTTGCGTGTCCCCCTGTGTATACTTTCATCATCAGGCTTTTCGTGGTTCCTAGGATTTACTCAGGCCCTTGGCCAAGCTCTTTGAATTTTGTAGCTCCCCTCATCCCCTCAACCCCCTTCCCTGGAGAAGTCATGTCATGGAAACATCACCAGAAAGCACACTGCACAATTATCATTATTTCACCTATTTAGATGACACGTGTGCAATTTGAGTCACAAGGATATCAAGTGATTTTCCCAGAGTCACACAATGTTTTGGACACCTGCCAAAGCCAGAGGGAGAAACCAAGTGTCTAAGCTCCAAGGCCAGCGGCCTATTAACCACTGGACCACATCTGCATGTTTCTCCTGCTCATGGGACCCTCACTTCTGTGTTCAGGATAGGAACATGCGTGTCTGCTACCAGGCACTGAAACACAAAACATGGCTGGGTCCGGAGAACCAAGGAAATGGGAGAGTTAGTAATTAAAATATCAAAACCTGCCTTTATACCAGTGCTTTCTGCCATGGTTAGCAGAGCTAGCGCTGTGAGCCCTGAGACACTCAAGGTACTCACCGTAAATACATCATAATTATAATGGATAGATAGTGACACTGACACGTGGATTCATCTCAGGTGCTTTCTAAGGATGCGGCCATGTTACTGTGGGAATGTTTTGGAGGTCAGTGTGGGATTCAGGGTGTGCAGTCGCGGCACAGTGTGCACGGATGGCACACTGTGGCTTGCACCGTGGTGGGGTGACATACACTGCATGTTCCCCATCGGCTGAAACATGTGGTGACCCGCAGTTTATGCGCTTGAATCTCAGTAAGGCCGATTCAGCCCTTCTTCCTTCTGTGGTCAGTAAATTGAATGCTATTATTGCTACTATTTTTCAAAGAGCACAAGGTCTGGCGAGCTGGCCTATTTTCCTGATCTATAGTGGTACTTTAGGTCCTGCTAACTTTCTAGATATCCCCTTTGACATCCAAAATACTGCCTTTTAGGGACACATATTTTTAAAAATATATATTTTTCTTTGTTCCACCAAACACTTTTATGCTTTGTACATTCTGGCCCTTCACATTGTTTTGCAAGGTTCCCACTATATATAACATAGGTGACATGACACTTGTATATGAGGCATGTTACCCTGTTCAAAATCCAGCTGTGCATGTATTAATGTATATACTTATCTATGTATGTACATCTGTATGTGTGCATGTAGGAATGTACATATGAGTGTGTATGCATGTAGGAAGCTACATATATATGTATGCCTGTACATATGAATGTGTGCATGTAGGAATGTACACAAGAGTGTATGCATGTAGGAAGCTACATATGTATTTATGCATGTACGTATGTATGAATGTTCGCATGTATGCATGTAGGAAAATGCATGTGCATGTATGACAGTGCATATGTGTGTATGAATGTACAGATGCATACATGCACGTAGGAAGGTACATATGGATGTGTGCACATACATGGGGATTTATATAGCCCAAACGTAGGTACAAGGGACCCGAGCAGTACCTAAAGGTGGGAGGGGCGGGGCAGTATGGACGTGGGGTGTTTCAAAGGATGCGCTTAGAGTCCCGGCTCCTTTCCAGGCAGAGGTTGGTCCTTCAGAGCAGGGGTTCTTAACCCTTTGACTTCCGTGCGCCCCCAACTAATCACAACTGCAAGTCGGGGGGCCCGCATAAGGAATTTCTATGCGTTGAACCTACAAACCCTATACAAAAAGCACGCGTAGTGCAAACAGACACTCAAATCAAGGATATTGTGGATTATGTACTTCACAAACAAAAGGACCGTCGAAATATAATTTTGTATTTTAATGGGAAAGTTGAGGCTTTTTAAAATCCAATTTTATTTCTAAAATACGAGATGATATACTAGACTCTAGCATATCACACACACACACATATATATATATATATATATATATATATATATATATATATATATATATATATATATACAGATATAGATATATACAAATACACATGCCTTCCGTGGTTGGCTTTAAATCGGCGATTTAAATGTTTCAACGCAAATGGTGGGAAACAGGATTGATTTTAAATCTATGCCCTTTAGGCATAAAGGGAAGGCTTACTAAGCAGCCAACCTTTGAAAAATGAGAGACATTAAATTTGGATTCGAATCGAAGGTATTACATATTGGACAAAACCTCCTGTTGCAGAAGTAGCTACTTCACTACTTTTTACTGGTAATTGCTTTAATCTGTCTTTCCATGTTTTCTTTTTCTTTCATAATGTCAGTCTTTCCTCCCACCTTTAGCTCTTTCTCACACAGTTAAACCCCTGCCGTCTTTTTTTGACTGATGCATTTTTGTAGTTGTTACTTTCGTTTTGTGGTTTTCTTTCTTATTTTCCGTGAATATTCTTGTCGCATGTATTGCTCACTTTTCTTATCTCTCTCTCAAACCCCGGCTTCTGCTCCGTTCTCTCCGCTGCGGGCATCGTTGCCGTCGGTGCATACAACGCTCGCTGGCACATGGCCCGGTTCACTTTCAGCGAACCGTGAAGACATAAACACTCTTCCAAAACTGCCCTTGCTTCCTCCACTATTTCCCCTTCTTCACTCCTCCATCCTCCAGTTTCTTCTATTTCTTTCTTTAGTCTTTTCTTTCCTTACGGGTATTTTTCTCGATTTCTGTTTCATCACATTCCATCTTCCTCGTTCTTCCTATATCTTTCTTTCTGTTTTTTTGCTTTCTTTTTCATATTTATTCAGCGTTTTTATTTCCCTTTTTGTTTCTCTACTTTTGTTCCTTTTATCAATCTTTTTCCTATTTTTTCTTTCTTCTTTTTCTGTTTCTTTTAATTCCTTTCTTTCCATCTTATTATTCAAATTATTCCTGCTATTCTATCCCTTTCTTGATTCTTGTATTTCAACCCAATGTTGCTTCTTTCCTTTTTTATTTCTTTTTTCCTTCCTTCGTTCCTTTTATAACTCAACCTGATTATATCTATTTTCCTTTTTCTTTCTTGTTCATTTTTTTGCTGCCTTAATTAACCCGTTTCTCTTACTTTCATGTGCTTCCTGTCATCCCATTACTCTCTCGGCCGTACCACTCAAGAGATCTCGAAGAGCCCTTTAGAGAGGTCTGGTACTAACAATCGATGCCCTTTTACACGCCTGACTCAGGAGGGCATCTGGTGCAGACCCAACATCCAGTTCATTTAACCGATGGGAAGCTGGTGTTTTCAATCAACACTCTGGATGCCGACTGTCTGTGTGTGATTCTGGGGAGTGGGTTCCAGCACACGTTATGGTGAGGTTATATATTAACAATGAACAGTACATCATCCACAGCAATATAGCCAAATGGGTAAATTACTGAACTTTAATTAAAATATTTCTAAATTCACCTGAGTTTACCGAGATGATTTATACAGATTAGACACTTGAAATGTGTGTGTATGTGTGTGTGTTAGGGTTTTTGGCAGTTTTATAGAGCGTGAACTTAGCACAGAGGCATTAAATGTTATACTTGTGCACCAAGTTACTTAACACAAGATGAGCCTATCTTTGTGTCTTTTGAGCACTGGGAGATTAGGCGATTCTCCCAGAATCACGAGATGTTGATGTTGTGTTTGTGCTGTGGTCACTACTACACCTGGTCAACCATAACTACCCTTTAATTTGAGTTTTTAAGTTAATACATGTATATATGAATGCAAAGTCCAATATATGTGCAATGTCAGGCATTCCAAAATAATAAAAAACACTAATTTGAAGGTCAGCTTTTGGTACCAAGTCATTACATTCTTCCCTCTGACGCCACACAGTGATAAAGAGATATAGGCCCTATTACGAGGCTGGCAGTCATCAGACCACCATACTCGCTGTGGCGGTCTTACTACGACCGGATCCGGCAGTAAAGTACGCCGCATTACAAGTTGTGGGGTTTGGTAGAAGCCTAACTGCCACAACGCCGCCTGACCCGCCGGTGCGGTCGCACCTACGCGGCCGGCAGTGAGCTCCTCCAGCGCAGTGGCAGGCCTCTGTCTGCCGGACACATTACGAGCCTGCAGACCACCAGGCTTCCATGGCAGTCACCCTGCCATGAAAACCCTGGCGGTGACTCACCCGGAGACAGGAATCCACATTCCTGTCACTGGGACAACACATCTACACACATGCAGACACTCCCCCACCCCCTCACACACTTACAAACACCTCCCACCCCTTCACGAACGCATACATTCACATACACACCCCTTCGTATTTGCATACATTCACACACACCCAAACTCACTCGCAGACTTGCACACATGCACCCCCGTTTGCACACATACACGCACACACCACACACATGCACCCAACGCTCCCCACCCTTCTTTTCGGACGATCATCTTACCTTATCCAGCGAGCTGGTCATCCAGGAGGGGATGGGTCTTGGTGGTTTTGCAGCACCAGCACCACCACACCAGAATACTCCGCTAAGCCGTATTACGGCTCGTAATACGGCAGGCAGAGTCTTACTGGCATGGAGGTGCTGGCGATGCACCTGCCTCTTGAACTCTCGGACTTCCGCACATAAATGGGTGGAAAACCCCCACAGAACTCCAAAGATGGCAGTCAGCAGACCGCCAGCAGTGGTGGTCTCTATAAAAGACCACCAAAGTCATAATGAGGCCCATAGTTACACCACATCTATACGTTCTTGTGGGGTAGTGTGCAGACCTCTTTTACCGGTGGGGGTCTGGCGCAGAGAAATCATTCTTTTGCTGTGGCTATTTTGTTGCTTGAGTCGGTAGATTGAGATGGGTGGTATCTGTGTGTGACGAAAGACCTTCATAGGCACCTGAAGGTCAATTCTTTTTAAGTGTAGGACTTAAATCCCCTCCCAATGCACTGTCCAAATACAGGGGCCCACTTGGTAACTCTCAACCCAACCATTCACTATTTCCAACATTAATCATACAATACTGCATTACAAAATGTACAATGGAGATGGCTCCCAGGAGCCCTTTTGGGCTAAATAAAGGGGGTTACACACCCCCTCTCCTAATATAAATGTTTTCAGCCCTGGGGCATGGGGTCCTGGGACCTTTACAGGCTAATTATATACTTTTCGCCCCATGGAATTCGGTCCCGCAGGTCCAATACTGGCTTGGTGGTGGGCCGTGTGCCCCCTCTCGTTTTTAAAAAGAGAAAGCCCCAGAGGAAGAGGTCCCCAGGGCCAATAGTGACTTGAGGAGGTGGGCAGCATGGCCCCTCCCCGTTATTAAATAAAATGGCCCAGGTGTATTGGGTTCTCGGTGCCTTAAAGGCTTGGGTAGGAGGAGCATGTGCCCCTCTCCTAAATACGTTTTTTTAAAAAAAGGAATCGAGGGTTCCCACCCTGCCCTGCAACTGACTGGCGGTGGTTGACTGCCCGATGGAGGGCTGGCTGCAGGGCTGGCCACAGGCCACTTCCTGCGGCCCCCCCACAATAAATTGTCCGTGCACAGTGTGAAGTTCCTTGGCTGAGTAGGTTTGGCTGCAAAGCGAGCAGATGATTTTTCCCTGGTGCTAAATGTTAATAACTGGGACACTACAAAATTCAAATTCTCAAGCCAAACTTATTCAAAGTTCAGAACTTTCCAACTTTGAGGGATTGCAAAGATTATAGTCTGTGCACAACTTTACTCGTGAGCGGTTTCCAGCAGATGAAAAGGTAACTGCAATGAAACGTTCCCTTGCCCTAACACTCACTTTAAAAAAATGTTAAAATCATAATGCTGATACTAATACTTTTACTCACCCCCTTTTTGAAAGAAAAATGCTAGCAACTTTTTTCATGTTCAAGAGGTGTCCTAAGTATTACAAACACGCTACAGAAGTGGACTCAAGTGCATTTTCACACTTTCACCTGCCCCCTGTATATAGGCTCTCTTAACAACCCTGGAGGTCAGTGTAGAAGTGGCGGTAATACCACAAAAGGCCAGCGGAATTTTTTTTAAATTACAAGCATGGCGGTTACCACCATGCCAAACCGCCACTTCTACACTCCGACCGCCAAGGTGGTAACGATCGCTGGGCTGGAGACATCGGTCTCCTGCCCGGCAGCTGTCACTAGACCACCGGTGGTATCACGATCCCGCATACCGCCATGGATTTTGTGGGGTTCTGTACCGCCACGAAATCCATGACGGTAGGCACTATCAGTGCCAGGGAATTCGTTCCCTGGCACTGATAGGGGTCTCCCCCACCTCCCCTCCCCAGAGTCCTCCCCCAAACCCACGACCCCCCTGCCACCCTGCAAAGGTGGCAGGACCCCCCTCCACACACCCCCAAAACATTGACACACACCCCCACCCCCGTACATGCACGCTCACACAACTACTACACATACACACAGACATACATGCACGCAGGCACACAGACATATACAAGCACATTTCCCATACACACAACACACACCCCGCATGCATACACGCACTCACACATCCCCTCTACACACTCGCACGCACACAAAACACAACACCCCCCCACCCCTCTCCCCTAACCGACAATCACCTTACCTTTTCCGGTGATCCTCCGAGAGGGAACGGGATCCAGGGGGGCTGCTCCGCAGTCAGCTCCCAATCTCCAGAACCCCGCCATACCGAATCCTGGGTTGTGATTCGGTGGGCGGTGTTCTGATGCAGTGGCGGTGGAGCAGCCTCCAGTTCACCGCCGACCGCCAGTATGGCTGTTGGCGGCTCTCTGTCTGAAAAAGGGCGGAGGGCTGCCAGCAGTCATAATACGCTGCGGGAAAACCGCCTGCACTGGCGGTCTTCAGCCCGGCGGTACCTCAGCGGTCTTTGAAAAAGACCGCCCAGGTCCACATGAGGGCCATAGTCTTGAGCACAGCAATCAGGATGATTCTGAGAACTGTGGATGGTTATGCTGAGTTTAATCCTCTCCTTAGAAGCATAGGCAATCTCTTTCAGAAAAAGCTACAATATTGGGTTTGTATTATTGCAGAAATATTAGCTAAATGCATATTGCTATTTTTTACTTCATTGTGTGTGGAAAATAAAAGCGTTATCAAATTCACAGGTGAAAGGTGGGGAGACCCATTTGCAACAATGCAATACACTGTAAGACCACTTCAGGGTCACTCTCTCTCTCTAGCCCTTTCTCTCTTTCCAGCATTCATTCTCAAGCCCTGTCTTTGCCTTTCTCACTCTTTATAGCATTCTATCCTTCTTCCGCTAGCCCTCTCCCTGTTTCTGTTTCTCGTGCTCTCTTCTCTCTCTCACGGTCATTTGTGCTTTCGCTTTCTTTCTCACCAACTCTACCATTCTCTCTACTGCTCTTTCTTTCTCATTGTCTCTTTCTCTTTGTTCCTTTCTCTTTCACTCCCTAGCCACCTCTCTCTCTGTCCTTATCTCTGCCATTCCTCCGTGCCCTCTTAGGCACTCCTTTCTATCTCTTTTTCTCTCTCCTCCCTCTCTCTCTCTCTCTCTCTCTCTTCTCCCCTTCGCTGTCTCTCTCACTTACTCACTCTCTCACAGGACGTATCCGAGGTAGATGAGACAGAAGTCACCCGTGGAGGAAGAAGCCAGAGAAAGATAAGTTAATGGAAGTTCTGAATGTAAAGTCAGATTTTGAGCTATGTTTGGAATATGTTGTTGGAATGACTTACTTGCTGTTTGTGAGCTCATTAAAATAATGACTAAGGAACAGCAGGAGGTGTTTGTTTCCCCATGGCATGGCCATATTAAACCTTGGTGAATTTTAACTATGCTGGCAAAATTCGTGAAATTTCCGTTAAAATCAGACACTGGTTTGCCCAGAAAATGTCTGAATAATTCTATTCTTCAACCTGTCTTCTGCCAGTAAACTGCTAGACATTGTTATGTGCTTGGGAAAAAAGTGATATGAGTTGCTGGCAAGTTGCATTTCATTATGAAAGTAAGAATTTGTGAAATTTTCACCAAACGTCATAAGAGAAAATTAAGCAACCTCACTTAATCCCTGTAAATTTAGGGTGATATAAAGTACAATTTACAATGAGGTAAACCTTCTGAGAGGTGTTTTTAATGAAGGCTCAAACCCAGTAAAGGGATAATTGCTAACTATTTCAACAATAAAAACATACTTATATACTGGACATATTGACAAGTGTGATATGTACTTATTCAGGACTCTCTATTAAAAAAATAGAATTCAATTTGCAATAAAACATACATCTAAATATTCTGATATTACTACATCTATTGGATGAATGCATGAATTAATCTCACTCAACCAGGGTTAATTACTCCAATCACATTCCAGTCCATCGCTCTTTCTGCTCATCGTGTCCTCAAAGAAAGAAACCAGCCTCTTGCAATTCAGTCTTCACCCGTCACAAAGAGGACAGTTCTGCCACATGCTCTCTGTACAGGATTAGAGCAACCTCAGACACATTTCAGCCTTACTGGGCATCCTCAGTGAGACATTCATCTTGTGTCCTATGGCACAGTAGGCTACAGGACCCACTTCTTGGACTACCTGTCCAAGCAGAGCATCTCACAGAGAACAGCAGAGAAATGATGGATGGGATGCAGGGATAACTCCCTGCCACTGGTACTTACATTTCTATCAATTGTGTGTTTGCTCATGGGGCACCTGCAGACAGGGTCCAACCTTACTGAATAGGCAGAATCCAACATGAACCATGAGGCTAAGCCCCCTCTGCATTGGGAATATCCAACCCCATATTTGTTTCAAAAGCCACTTACAATGCACTGAATTTCCATAACAGTAACATTAAAATAGTGCAATGTGAAATGTGTCCCTGTGGATCAGTTACAGAATATCGGAAACACAAATATCGTGTGGACAGAAAATCGT
The DNA here is from genome assembly GCF_031143425.1 of Pleurodeles waltl. Classification (NCBI taxonomy): domain Eukaryota; kingdom Metazoa; phylum Chordata; class Amphibia; order Caudata; family Salamandridae; genus Pleurodeles; species Pleurodeles waltl. The sequence continues at coordinate 1,156,757,377 of NC_090448.1, forward strand.
GCTAAAAATATCGAGGACAAGATTATCGAGAAGGTAAGTGCAAATACGTGTGTATAAATTTACCATTCTTAAAGATCTGAAGATCTACGCACCTTGAAGCTATACATTTAGTTGATGTGCATACACGTGGAGATATATATGTAGTAAAACTTTACTTACCCATAGAAAATGAACTTTACGATAATCTTGTCCTCAATATTTTTGACACAATATTCTGTCGCACGAAATCTGTGTTTCTGATATTTTTTCCAAACACAGTCCCCGCAGGGTGGAGAAGAAAATCGCTAGGGGTATTGGTATAAAAACTACACCATACACTACACTACAGGTAATCCGCTAGGAAAAGTTCAGGAAGTTGTTATATGTCGGCCCGAACTTTTGCAGACGTTTTCAGGCCATAAGGGCTACTCACTGATGGTTTGTGCGAACTGGAGACAGCAGATGTGATGTGCTTGAAGTGAGTGGTGCAGGATTTCCGTGGTCGCACCGTGCACAACCGTTCTGTGGCAGCCCACGAGGAACCTCAACGTGCAAAGATCGTCCATTGTCTATGTTGAAACCAAGCTATGGCTATCAGACAACAATGTGAAAAAATCTCCCCAACATGTCCACATAATATCAGCAATTTTTATAGCGCTGCTTATTACCCATGGGGTCTCAAGGTGTTCTAAAATATCAGTTCTAAAGACGTTTTTTTACAAGAGTCTCTGCATTTTTTTGCTCTCTTTCAACAAAAGGCAAAATTTGCAATGCCTACCTCATCGAATCTTATTTTGATGAGCTCATATATTTCAGAATGTTTTTAGCTTGGTAAGGTATATGCAGGACAAACTGGATTGGACAATGCTTTGTTTATTTAATTTTATTGTGGTATTTTTGTGACATGAGACAGGGAGATATGTGCAGGGACACATGGGTAACAGAATGAATGGACATTTACAAAGGCAACAACGTAGCACTAGGCAAGGAGTGGTAACAGCATGGCATGGTACCAAAATGTCACAACCAAATGCACTGTTTCCTAAAAATCTTTTTCAGAAAATATTGCTTCATTACAGTTAATAACAGAAAACCTTCGCCCCAGTAGAGCAATATTTTTGACAACAGTATTTAGGGCACAATATTTCTGTCAGACAATATTTTTTCTAATGCTATTCTGACATACAACCAGTTACTGAGGCACACGATTCCTCTCAATTGTCGGTTTTAACAAACTTAAAGTAGAAACAAACATTCTGCGCAAAATATGTAGGGGAATATTTATAGTCTGTTTGCACTGTTTGTGCGTCATTTTTTTAATGCAAAAACGGCCTGTCTAACGTCAAAATACTTGAGTTTAAATTCATTTTTTGGATGCGTGAACCCACCTTGCGTCAATGAGATGCAAGGTAGGCGTTCCCGTCCAAAAAATGACTCTAAGTCGGTAGCGCCATATTTATCGCCTCGGGCAAAAATGACGCACGGGTGGGAGGCCGTCCTAAATAATGGCGCTAAGCCTGCTTAGTGCCATTATTTAACCCCTGGGTCAGGCCAGGCTTTAGAGGTCCTGTGGACCGAATTCCATGGCCAATCACCATGGAATGGGCCCACAGGTGCCCTCCCCAAGCCCCAGGAACACCCACACCAGAGGGACACCGGAGGATGGAAGTCCCCATCCCAGGTAAGTCAGGTAAGTATTTATTTATTTTTGTTGCCATCTGGGTCCCTACTTGGGGCCCCCTGCATGGCACAGGCTGCAATGGCCATTGCAATGACACTTGTCCCCTTTGCTGACCATTGGGGTGGTGGGCAAGACTCCTGTCTTTCATAAGACAGGAGTCATGTTTTTGGTGTTTGTGCGCCAAGAAATGGCGCTAGTCTGGTTAGAAGCATTTTTTTGCCTCTAACCAGGCTAGCGTCATTTTCGAACACACATCCCCCTCCTTCCCTACTGCCGCCCCCACTCGGCTAATGTCTTCTTCTAATACGCTAGCCCAAGTTTAGCGCCAGCTTGCGCCATTCAATAAATAGAGCGCCCGGCTGGCACTGTTAAATGACGCAAGCCAGCGCTAAACTTTTTGCTGCAAAACTGCGTTAGCGGAGTTTTGCGCACAAAGCATACATTTGGGCCATAATGTGCTTGAATGTAATGAAACCTAAAAGTATTGTGACTTTATTCAAGGGACAATATGCATAATAAATGACAAACCAAGAGCTACGTGATCGTTGGTCTGGGGGTGAAAGGAATGCAAGAAAGAACAGACTAGCAATGAGGCCTCTCCCTTTGTACAGCAAGAATCTGGACCAGCATCCCTCTTCAGTGGGGTAACAAAGGCTCCTGCAGCCCCTGCGGTGGAGGGGGGGCGACCTAGAGCTCCAGAGGGACCCACAGCACATTACCCTGGCAGCTCCCAAGTGAATCCGGAGGAGGGGGGCCTCCATGTAATTTGCAGACGGGGCCTTAAGTTTCATTATGTGCCTCTTCATATATCAGAACTACTCCAACCATCCTACAATTCAGGAAGAAACTGAAGACACACCTCTACTAGGAGTGGTACCTTCTCACTCAGTATGAACTCGCCTTAACCTCTCCCCTTGTCATTGATCGTGTATCAGGTCCCAGGGTCACACCCATTTTCAGTGCCACCACACTGCTCTCTAGCTAGGTTCACGCTGCGTATATATCACCAAATGAAACACATTCTGTTTTCTTCAGAGAGATCCATGGAATTAAATGTGTCTCAGAGTTGAATGTACAATGTACATTCACTGGGCCCTGGTGGCTTTTTAGAGCTCTGCTTGTCACACGTGAGGGTATCCAGGCGCTGAGATTATCCAGGCACTGTGGGGGAAAAGCTCTCCTACCCTTCAGATGTAGTAAACTAAAAATCAAAAATGGCTATCATACTGCTCAACCTACCCACTAAAGTGACAAGTGATTTAGAGGGATTTCACCACCCAACCCACCGTTCTTCCTTCTACGCCAACCGGAGCTACCTCGCTGATGTATGCTACGGACTCAGGCTGCAGCTAACAGGCTCTGACATCGCTGTGCACGGACTGCCTGCTGATGGATTATAGTTCATCACTATGGACGGGCTGCCTGCTGATGGACAATTGTTCATCACTCTGGATGGACCACCGGCTGATGGGCCATTGTACATCACTCTGGCCAGACTAGCTGCTGATGGACAATTGTACATCGCCCTGGCCGGACTGCCTGCTGATAGACAATTGTACATCACCCTGCCCCGACTGCCTGATGATGGACAATTGTACATCACTCTCGCTGGACTGCCTGATGATGGACAATTGTACATCACTCTCGCTGCACTGCCTGCCGATGGACAATTGTACATCACTCTCGCTGCACTGCCTGCCGATGGACAATTGTACATCACCCTGTTCAGACTCACATCACCCTGTCAACACTGTCTGCTGATGGACAATTGTACATCGCCCTGTCCAGACTGCCTGCCAATGGACAATTGTACATCACCTTGTCCAGACTGCCTGCCGATGGACAATTGTACATCACTCTAGCCGGACTGCCTGCGGATGGACAATTGTACATCACACTGCCCAGACTTCCTTGCCAATGGACAATTGTACATCACCCAGTCCAGACTGTCTGCCGATGGACAGTTGTGCACCACCCTGTCCAGGCTGCCTGCTGATGAACAATTGTGCATCATTCTGGACGGACTGCCTGCTGATGGACAGTTGTACATCACTCTGTCCAGACTGCCTGCTGATGGCCAATTGTACATCACTCTGGCTGGACTGCCTGCTGATGGCCAATTGTACATCACCCTGTCCAGACTGCCTGCTGATGGCCAATTGTTCATCACTCTGGCTGGACTGCCTGCTGATGGCCAATTGTACATCACTCTGGCCAGACTGCCTGTTGCACATCACTCTCTCTGGACTGCCTGCCGATGGACAACTGTACATCACCCTGGCCGTACTGCCTGCTGATGGACAATTCTACATTTCCCTTTCCAGACTCACATCACTCTGTCCATACTGCCTGCTGATGGACAATTGTACATCACTCTGGCTGGACTGCCTGCTGATGGCCAATTGTACATCACCCTGCCCAGACTGCCTGCTAATGGCCAATTGTGCATCACTCTGGCCAGACTGCCTGCTGATGGCCAATTGCACATCACTCTGGCTGGACTGCCTGCCGATGGCCAATTGTTCATCACTCTGGCCAGACTGCCTGCTGATGGACAACTGTACATCACCCTTGCCAGACTACCTGCTGATGGACAGTTCTACATTTCCCTGTCCAGACTCACATCACCCTGTCCACACTGCCTGCTGATGGACAATTGTACATCACTCCAGCCCGACTGCCTGCCGATGGCCAATTGTTCATCACTCTGGCCGGACTGCCTGCTGATGGCCAATTGTACATCACTCTGGCCAGACTGCCTGCCGATGGATAATTGCACATCACTATTGCTGGACTGCCTGCCGATGGACAATTGTACATCACTTTGGCCCGACTGCCTGCCGATGGATAATTGCACATCAGTATTGCTGGACTGCCTGCCGATGGACAATTGTACATCACTCTGGCTCGACTGCCTGCCGATGGACAATTGTACATCACTCTGGGCAGACTGCCTGCTGATGGACAACTGTACATCACCCTGGCCGGACTGCCTGCTGATGGACAATTCTATATTTCCCTTTCCAGACTCACATCACTCTGTCCATACTGCCTGCTGATGGACAATTGTACATCACTCTGGCTGGACTGCCTGCCGATGGCCAATTGTACATCACCCTGTCCAGACTGCCTGCTAATGGCCAATTGTGCATCACTCTGGCCAGACTGCCTGCTGATGGCCAATTGCACATCACTCTGGCTGGACTGCCTGCCGATGGCCAATTGTTCATCACTCTGGCCAGACTGCCTGCTGATGGACAACTGTACATCACCCTTGCCAGACTACCTGCTGATGGACAGTTCTACATTTCCCTGTCCAGACTCACATCACCCTGTCCACACTGCCTGCTGATGGACAATTGTACATCACTCCAGCCCGACTGCCTGCCGATGGCCAATTGTTCATCACTCTGGCCGGACTGCCTGCTGATGGCCAATTGTACATCACTCTGGCCAGACTGCCTGCCGATGGATAATTGCACATCACTATTGCTGGACTGCCTGCCGATGGACAATTGTACATCACTTTGGCCCGACTGCCTGCCGATGGATAATTGCACATCAGTATTGCTGGACTGCCTGCCGATGGACAATTGTACATCACTCTGGCTCGACTGCCTGCCGATGGACAATTGTACATCACTCTGGGCAGACTGCCTGCTGATGGACAACTGTACATCACCCTGGCCGGACTGCCTGCTGATGGACAATTCTATATTTCCCTTTCCAGACTCACATCACTCTGTCCATACTGCCTGCTGATGGACAATTGTACATCACTCTGGCTGGACTGCCTGCCGATGGCCAATTGTACATCACCCTGTCCAGACTGCCTGCTAATGGCCAATTGTTCATCACTCTGGCCAGACTGCCTGCTGATGGCCAATTGTGCATCACTCTGGCCAGTCTGCCTGCCGATGGACAATTGCACATCACTCTGGCTGGACTGCCTGCCGATGGCCAATTGTTCATCACTCTGGCCAGACTGCCTGCTGATGGACAACTGTACATCACCCTTGCCAGACTACCTGCTGATGGACAATTCTACATTTCCCTGTCCAGACTCACATCACCCTGTCCACACTGCCTGCTGATGGACAATTGTACATCACTCCAGCCCGACTGCCTGCCGATGGACTATGGTACATCACCCTTCCAGACTGCCTGCTGATGGACAACTGTACATCACTCTGGCAGGACTGCCTGCTGATGGACAGTTGGTTAGCTTGGCCTGTGTAATGTCCGAGCCTCAGAACTTCAGCCAGAGGCCATGGCTTAAAACAGGGAATCTTTGGCGACCTCACAAATCAGTGCCATAACGCAAAACGATGGGAGACCCCCCTGCAGATTATGGAACTGGGACACCGAGTCTATCATAATTCACAGACATCATTGTTCTTGGGTTGAATTGGGGCCACTTGGAGGTCCTCCACGCCACAGGGGCTGCAGGGCCTGTCTTACAAACCTGTCACAAATGTAAATCTTTAGAAAAGCCCTTTGGGCTTTAAACACAGGACTTTAAACATACCCACATGGGTAAAATAATGTATTTTTTAAATAGAAAGAAAAATCAGGAATTTCCCCGCTAAGTCAGGGCATGGATGAGCACACACTGAATTCGTACCCAACAAGCTGCAACAAAAGAATCAGAGGGGTTGGTTTTACATTACGTGAACATGGAGCACTGTGTGAGTTTGTTAGGTATACACATGGCGGTGGCAATTCTTGTCCAACAGGGTCTGGAGAAACAACCAGCAATTGCAAACTGCAGAACCCAAGAACACTTTGAGTTTCATACAAAAAGGCGCCATCCTGCGCATGAATCTACTCTGCAGAAAATGGCGGCTCAAGGAAAGACTATTGCAGCGAGAAAGAACATCAGAGACACAAGGACAGAGGCACAGGTACACTATCAGGGACAGAGCAGCAGAGACAAGGACACAGGCAGATTTAGGACAGGCAGAGGAGGAAGCAGGAAAAGAACCTTGGCAGAGAAAGGGAGGCACAGAGGCAGAGGGGGGTGAAGAAAGAGACTGGCAGACGCAGGCTGTCACAGAGGGCTGACAGGAAAGTAACAACAGGCAGACAGACGGACAGACACGGGTAGACTGTAGTAACCAGAAGTACAGAAAGGCACAGGAGACACAAGAAGCAGCCAGGCTGGTGGGCAGACAGTCTTACACAGGCAGGCATGAGGACAGTCAGTCAGAGGAAGAGATATGGACAGAGAGAGAGAGACAGCTTTACAGGTAACTAGACAGGAAGGCAGCTCTACAGCTGGACAGCCAGACAGACTGACAGGGAGGCAGACGGACATATACACTGCCACAAGAGGCGGTGGAAGAGACAGGTTTAGATAGAAATAGACAGGAAGGAAGCCTGACAGACAGAGAGCAACAGGCTTACTGGCAGGCATAGTGACAGTAAGATGGACGACCAGACAGACCTGCATACCGATACATACATTTAAAGATACAACAATATGAAGGCAACCAGACGGACAGGCATACAGATTAGCAAACAGGAGGTCACCAAGACAGGCACGGACAGATAGAAAAGGAGACAGGAAGGCCATGACCGCTCTTCTGCTCTCTGCTACACTGCAGGCAGGCACGGGCTCCAAGCCTGCCCTGCAACCAATCCTGACGCTGCTCTCATGCTGCTGGCAGCATGAAAGCAGCTGCAGCCTTGGCCTGAGAGCCCCGGCTTTGTGCTCACAAGCTGACTGGGAGCCTGTGTCTGCTCTCTCCAACCTCGGACCGCCGGCCAAGCACACATGCGCACTCAGGGAGTGCACACCACTCCCCTCTATGGCTGTCATTCCCCCATGTCTCCACTCCTTTAAAAATAAAAGGAGAATAAACATTGCTTATTATCCTTTTAGTTTTAAAGTTTTGCAGCAGCTGCTGCTGGTGTGTGTGTGTTGGGGGGGGGGAGTGCGACGCTCCTCCACCATAGCGGAGGAGACACCGCTGATTAGTTGTGGGTTTGTGCTTTTAATTTCTTGTGTGTTTAGTAGAGTTTACAGTTGTAAACAGACCTGCCTGCTAATTGAGTGAATTGTAAGAGGGTAGGAAGTTTGTGAAGGGTGTATGCGAGTTCATAGTAGTTAAAAATTCAGAATTTATACCCAGGTCTCCAGTATATGTTTTTCACCCCAAAAGGGCGTATTTAAAGTACAAAAAAGGAGTTTTTTAAATTCCAACCAAAATCTTTTAAAAAGTAAGAATCCCCTCATCACGCACAACACCGTGACCTGCGACTGTTGCTACGTAATGACGTCTTGACCTCCGACGCGGAAGACTCACCCATTTAGGGAGGGTGGTAGAGACGGCGCCCCCCGCTCGTCTGCGGAATGGTTCGCCCCTCTCCCGGCCACTGCTCGCTGGCTGGGCGCGGCCCCTCAAGGAGCGGGATCATGTTTGATACCGTCAGATGGGCTGGAAAATTAAAAAGCCAATTAGGGACTCTGCAAGCGGGTCAGCTCGTCTGCATATCAAAAGGCCTCCCCCGGCTACTGCCGGCAAATTATATCTGTTAACAGTTCACTTTGGAGAAAGTGGAATAGCACAGCATTTAGGTCTAATAAGTACTTTCCAGCTGATACATTTCAACTAAACCACTCTCAGGGCGCCCGCGAAAAAAAAACAGTCCAGGTCATAATCAAACTGTCATTTTTTGTCACGGCCTGCATAGTTCTTTTGTATCTGTGATTGTTAAAGACGCAACGCATTTTATTCACAATGATAAAAAAAAACAGACTCGTGCATATTTCCCCCTACAATTAAAAGATTTTATGTCATTTTATTTCTCCCTTGCTCCGTCTCACATCTTTAAATAGTTGCAATAATTGTTTTTTTTTCTGTATTCATTTTTCTCGAGTTGAAAAATCATTTATTGTGTTTTTATCTAGCGGAATAAATGGTTGAATCGAGCCTGGCTTTTTTATCCTGTTTCTTTTTCTGTTTATCGGATGTGTTAATGTTCACCCAAATGTTTCTAACGTGAATGTGTGCAAAGCATTTAGCGCTTCGCCGGCTCCGTGTAAATTAGCGAGGCCCTCAGATTGCATCTCAAGATGCGATTCTTTTATTCTGTATATGTCTCCGATCAAGGGGGGTCGAATTCGCACTTCCAGGGGTTCCACGGGGAGGGGAAACACCTTTTCCTGAAAGACAAGAGGGGTTGACAGAAAATAAAGTAACGAGCTTCAATATTTTCTTTCTCTGGTTTTGTATTATCCGCGCTTCCAGTTACTCCTGCCTCCGTTTGGAATACATTTGGGGAGTATGCTATTTAAAAAAAAAAAAATCCTAATTCCCAGGTTTTGCATAATTCATTGCGGGACAGATCAGAGGCAAGAAATATTTCATTTCTCCGCCCCAAAGTATGTCAACGAATGTGATGAAGAAACATATCATTTGAAGTAAAACAGGAAGGGGGGAAGAAAGGGGGCCTTTTGGAATATGAACTATTAGTTAAATATATTTGTATTCTTGAGGCACGAAATGCTAATTAAGCAGAGTTTTTACTTTGTTTATTGTTTCCCAGGCAAATATTTTTAGAATCTCAAGTCTGTCACACTTCATGTTAAAAGTCTATACACTCTAATGCATAGTAAAAGACGATTTCTAACAATAATGCCCTTTCAATGTCTTCTTTGTATATGCCTCTGCATTCAAAGCGCGGTTACTTGTCTTTTAGAAGTTCCCCACTTCTGATGGAGAAGAAAAGCTAGTTTTTTAATGCTCAGACACACAAAGTCTAATAATATGTCGTAAGAATTGAGCAATTTCGAGCGGTGACGGGTGAAAAGGACATAATGCTCGTCTTTTCTTGTCATGGTGGTACTTTTTCTGTCAGTTGGCAAAGGCCTGCACTCAGCGCTGCGAAAAAACTAAAGACCTGCTCGGCGAGATGGGAGGCTGACAGCTCGAGACCTGACAGGGCAGAGGATGCTGGGAGCGACATCCTTGCCTTTAATTTTTGCGAAAAATTCACTGCGCCTGACGAGGAAATAGAGGGGTGGGCTGGGGAGGTGGTGGAGGGGGAGAAACATTTCCTTAGACGTTTTCCTTTCATTACATCCCAGAGAGTATACATATTCGACTTCCATTAACGAAGGGACCGCCGCTCTATATTTAAGAGCCTGCGCGGCCGGGCGGCTGACGAGACTGACTGACCCCCTCTCTTGTCTTGTGGGCACAGGCAGTTTGACATGACATTAATTAGGCGGCCTCCGTCGAAACCTCGCGACGTCTTGGTGCTCACAGCCAAATTATTATAAGCCTCTGAAATGAAATGCCCTGGGCCTAGCATCTCCTTAACAAAACTCACACAACAAGGCTCAGAAAATGATTGACACGTGTGCGTCTGTGTATATGTGTTTGTACATACATTATTATATTTAAATATATATATTTATATATATATATATATATATATATATACATATATATATATATTTATATATATGTATTCAGATATATATTTATATATCTGCATATATATATTATATTGTTAAATGTACAATATATTGTGTACATATATAGTATATTGTGTGGGCATTTATGGATAGATAGATAGATAGAAAGACAGATAGTTAGATAGATAGATAGATCATTTCTTTTGTGTTCCATTAAAAAAAATGTTTTTTCCCTTCTTCTTTTTCTATGGTAAATGCCAATAAAACCAAACATTTTTTATGCATACACTAATTCTGAAATGTCATGTGCCCACAAATAATATATGCGTATTCATCATTAGAATTTACAGATGAAGTACCACGAGAATACATTTTATTACTAGGAGCAGTAGTAATAAGTGTAGTAACAGCAGTAGTAATCAAGTAGTAACATTATTGTTTCCCTCTGCCACTAGGTTTGTGCTTTAGGAAGACCCTCAATACATTAAAATATTTCCCCCATTTAGTGCAGAGTCCCCCGCCCTTTGCGATTTAAAAAAAATCAAAGGAAGTAATTATTTTACCATGCAAAACAAATCCCAAACTGAAAAAAGGTAAAAAGAATCATAGCAAAATATCACCAATTAGCAATGTACTGAGAAGCTATTTTAAAAATAGAGCAACTTAAAATGTTACAATACAAAAAAAATATCCAAAATCTGAAAAAGGTAAAAATAGCATTGGCAAAATCTCACAAATTAGCAAATTACGAAGAAGTCAATGTGCTCTCTATTAATTGAAAATAACGAGTCCATAATGGTTATGGTGAAGCTCAACTGGCAATCAAGTAAATTCCTTCAACAGATCCCCCACAAAAAGATCACACAGGAGTTTGGCTTTTTGTAGAATGTTGGTGCCTTCCAGACTAGAGCATTCTACTGCGTAGGAATGTTAAAGCCCTTGAAGTAGTCATGGCTCCTGCTAGAACTGTCCTGTCAGAGTATCCACCTGAAAGACTTGACGAAGGCAAGGCACTCTGATCTCGTGTACAACATGGACAACGGTTAATGGCATGGCCTAGACTCATGTGATTCATGTGTTGATAATTTGAACAACCAATAATTCACCCATGCCGTCACGTCAGGGCACGGCAAAGTCAACAAATTTTCTCTCGCGGACCAGAGTCCAAATAAGACGCAAAAACGTCATCCTCATTTCCCCTTCAACGTGGACACGCAAATCCCAGAGAGGGTTTCAGAGATCGACTGTAGCATCTTAACAGAGGGAAGCCTTGCGTTAAATATCTATGTATACAATGATTGCTTCGTCTACGCCACTGTGACGCGTCTTCTCCTTCCAGGATAAGCTAATTGCCAAACTTGTTTCTGCCCTAGGATATTCTTTTCCCAAGCATTAGCGAGGTCCCACATCTAGTCCGTGGACTGATAAGCGTCATGGTCCCTGGTTTAACACGGATTGCTGTGAAATGAGATGCGCTCTGGCGTGGAGATTAGCAGCTCTGAGCAAAAAAGATTAAACCTGGTGGTGTTCAGTTCGGCTCCTGAGCCGCAGTTGATGGATCTTTTTTAAAATAAATTCTCCATAGGGATAGACATATGTCTGAGGAGCAACTCGGCCTTTGTCTGAGAGATTTGAAATTGATGGCATGTTTGCATTGATATAAGTGCTTCGCTACAGATGTATTAGCTGCAGACATGCAACCTGCATCTCTGTCTCTGCTTGACAGACTCATTTATTTTTATTTTTAAATGTTTCTGCTAAGCAACCATTGTTTCCTCATTTGGTACCGCCCGCTGCACAGCAGTATTTGAAGCCTAAAACACAAGGACATTCAGATGGAGACAGGTACAGGTGAGGTTTAAGATCATTTAACAGGTCAGAAAAGCTTAATGTTTAGAAGGGCTCCTGCTGGCAAGTGACCTGTAACCTGCAAACCAAAGATTTAAATATTGTCAGGACTCACTCGCCCTTCTCACATTCAAAGGTCAATGAAAGAAGTTGCGCTTGGGTAGTTATTATGGCTCTTTTTTACAGCACAGAATGGTAACCTGTATCACTAAGTGATTTATAAAAGAAAATATTGCTATACTGAGAATATCATGGGGAATTCCTTTAAGATGGGACATCATTAGTTATACCTGATTCACACCTTTGAAGTTTATGAATTAGTCCACATTATGTTTGGTAGATTTGCAGATAAAGGAATTTTTTGTATAAATCGCTTTATAAATGCTATTGTGTATGATGTGAGGAAGGATTTTGTGTGTTTTCACGTTCAACACACATCACATCAAAATCATGGTGTGTGTTTGTGTGTGTGTATGTAGAACATTTGAACAAGCAATGTAAATGTTTTTAAAATAATTAATGGGTAGTATTACCGAATGCAGTAAATAAATCAACATTTTGCAAATGAATAATTATCTTTTTGTATGATGTATCAAGTACAGTGACTAGGAAAATCGCAATGCTGGTTTGTGGCAATGCTTTATAACGTACTTTAAACATAAATTCTGTAGATTTACTACAGTAGTGTGTAATGTGTTATTTTGAGTTGCAGATTTATCTACATTCAGTGACTAGTGTGTTGCTTTTATTGTAACTACCTTACAGAAGAGAAAATAGGTTTAAAAAATGTTTCGGCTGTGGGGTGCAATGTGAGAAGCCTTCTTCAGTGCGTGCATCATTATGAATCACGATAATACATTTTATATAGATCTCTTGTTCTGATCTGTCTGTCATGGTTTATAATTTGACAGCCAATACCATTTTTGATGATTTGAACAGAGCAGGTTTCTTTTTTAAATGAAGTGAGGAGACACAGTTTATTTGCAGATATCCACTAGTATCGCATTTACACTACTGTGCAGACCAATGAGTATTTGTACAAAAACTCCTTAATAATTTCTGTATACATCACCAGAATAGCTTTTGCTATTTTTAAAAATGTTGGTAAAGTATAAAGTTCACTGTAATCATATGAGTTCTTTAAAATCCCGCACTAGTTGAAAGCATAATTTATTGATGTACTACCACTCAGATGCCTTTATTTCATTCAAACTGAGATTCAGGCTTTTAACTCATAGCATGTACCTCACAGAAGCAAAAGTGAAAGGCCATATAATTTAAAGTGATCAATTTTCTCCTGCAATAGGTCCATTTGCATAACTTTAATTCTGAAGCTTCAGTACACGTTGAACATGCACATTGTGAAGGGACTTCAGAAATAGTAACAGTTAATGATTTTGAAATGATTTTGGCATTCATTCGACAGATTTCATGGAATGGGTGATCATTACAACTGTTTTCCCCCAACTTTAGCAGAAGTCATGGTCAGTTGTTGATTCGAAAGAGGAATTCAGACTATTGCACAGAATTGCAACCTGTCGGACTTCTACTCAACTATATTTTGTGGCCAATAAGATTCACTAGTTTAAGTGCATAAAAGCGTTGACTAGGATTTGAACAGTATTTTTTTCTACAAACCGGTGTTCAAATTTCTAAGTTTTTATCTGCAAACTGTTTGCAGTTGTCTTCAAATCCTTTATGACAAGGCAGACAAAGTTGTGATGTGGAAATTCTGAGGAACAAATCTATAGTAGTAGGTTGACAGGAAGAAATCTCAGCAAAAACTCACTTTTATGGGGACATTTCTCTCCCAAGGAGAGTTTACAAGAATTTTTATCGCAAGCAAACGTTTGCGAAGTATATAAATGTTTCCTACCTTCAAGGAATACATTTCCAGCTAAATTAAATGTTAGCCCTCCCTGTCCTTAATAATAGCTATTCTTCTCTCAGTGGTATTTTAATGTAATCATCCATCTTACTCTCTGTGGCATCTCAGGGGTATGTAGTGCATTGAAACAATGAAATAAACATAGTGCCTTGTTACAAAAAAGATCATTCCACATGAAACCTATATGTTCTTTGTTAAAACCCAACATCTACAAATCTTGTCCAAAAGCATGTGTAAGAGCATGCATGAAGTTCCTGGTTTAAATGCCAGGAATATAGTAACCCTGTTGTATGAATTCAAAAATATCATATGCAGGCAAGGCATTTTACACCGTACAATTCGGACAACATACCCAAAACAAAAAGAGATGTGGATACCCAGGAGCCAGCACCTAGTGTCCATCTTCACACCCTCATTGTTGCATGGGGCCCATTGACCTCAGCAGCAACATACCACAAAGGGGCAATCTCCAGGTAGTACCCTCGCCCTTCATGCGATATCCTTCCCCGACACAATAGGAATCTTCATATTACCTGCCTTCTTGTAAATAATCTAGAATCATATCTGGGTGGCCTCTGATCCCTAGCTATGTTCCTAGTATATTAAAACATCTATTTATGTAAACCCTCTGTATGTGTAAACTGGCATTTATGTAGTGCAGACTGATGTACTGTAAATTACGTGGGTGTGATTGGAGACAATCCAAGTGCGCACATTAAGTGGCTATTAACTTATTCAAATTAGACAATTATAATAGACTTCACATATTTACGATTCATTTCACTTATTTATATTTGTAGGCACAAGGATATTCGCCAAGAATCAGATGGTTTTCACTCCAGTGCTGAGCTGGGCTTAGAGCCAGCTTGCCCGGTCCCAAAGTCATGGTTTGGCCACTAGACCATTGTTTCCCAAACTGTTGGTCGCCAGCTGATTTTTGGTGGGTTGCAAAAGTCCAAGCAATAAATAATGATGCCCTTAAATTCTGTGTTTATCTTGTTACATTTGCTGTACTTCAAAGGCAGAGATCATATGTCAGGCTGTGACTTCTGCTGCTTATGTTTTTTTCAACATGGGGACTGGTGTTTGCAAACTTCTCTCACTCTGCAGTCAGAGAAAGAAAACTGAAGTGAATTACAAGGGCGGCTTCACCGCAATGGCGGAGTAGCATCACCCCACTGGCTCAGAGCCAGCAGCTGAAAAATAAAATGATATTTTAGTATCCTTTTATTTTTCAGCTGCTGGCTGAGCCCTATTGTACAGGAAGGGGCGGAGCCGGGCAGTGGAAGGGAGGAGGATGGCTGCAGTCACTGGAGTGCACTTAAAAGTGCGCATGTCAGTTTGTCCGGCTGTCTTAGGCCGGCCAAACAGACATGAGCACTTAGGTTTCTCCAACCCAGCTGTGTTGCACAGCCGGGTTTGAGAAACACTACAGACAAAAATGCAGAAAATCGCTGCACCAGATTTACAAAGTGGTGCAACGCAAGCACTGTGCCACTTTGAAACCCCTTGTGACACATTATGCCTGCGCCAGGCATAACGTATGCAGGGGAGGAGCGCTCCCCCATTAGGGGTGCTAAAAAATGGCGCAAAGAAATCTGAAAGATTTATTTGCGCCATTTTTTCGACATTTATAATGCCTGCTCAGAGTAGGCATTAAAAGGGGGCATGCCATTGTTTTCAATTGGCCCTTATGTACTGTTCAGGGTTAATTGCTAACTCTGAACAGTACATCAATAGCGTCAGAATTTCTGATGCTACTTCCCCTTACCCTGCGCCATGGTGCACCGTATTTTAAATACGGTGCACACAGGGTGGCTGTAATGGGGTGCTAAGGGGAGCAAGGAAAGTGGCCCTAAACTGGGTGCAGCACCACTTTTCTTAAATCTGCCCCAAAATGTGCTTTGTTTGTGCTTTAACTTCTGAATGAATACAATTCATTTACAGGTATTTACATTTTGTTGTATGTTACAAACAAATTGCATCCTACTGCCTTTCCTTTCAATTAATTCCCTGCACCCAGCACGATTGTCACATAATTAACTTTACTTTTCTTTCTTGGACTGCAAAGTGAGAGGAGTTTGTAAGCACCAATCCCCATGTTCAAAATGTAAGCATCAATGCGTTAGAAGACATAGCCTGACATTTGACCTCTGTGTTTGAAGAGCAGCAAATGTGACAAGATAAATACAGAATTTAAGGGCTTCTTTATTTATTTCTTGGACTTTCATGATCCACCACAAATATGCTTGTGACTGACCTACAGTTTGGGAAACACCGGTTTAGGGGATGGGTTATCTCAATTGAAGCAGCAACAAAAAAGACAAAATAGTATACTAAACTTTAGCATATCTCTTAGAAAACCATCAACTTTCCCATTGATATTAAAATTTAGTTTTTTTGTACTTGATTGGGAATTAAAATAAATAGCTCAATATGTATGTATTTGTTTGATGTATATTTGTTTCTCTATTTTCTGTGTTGTTTTGAGGTTCAAATTGTAGAAATAACTGGGGGTCCCTTGCTTTCAACTATGACTTTGTAGGGGTCCCCGGATTCCAGTAATGATTCAGTGTGGGTCACTAAGAAGTTAAAAAGTTAAGAGTTGCTGCCCTAGTTAATGTCCAAACTCTCCAAATTGTCTGGCTGACTAGTTCACGTGGTACAATCCTACAAGGATTTTGGAGTCATCTTATCAATTTCCTATAGTCGCCCTCTCTTGCATTAGAGCAAACTAGAAGGTCCCACTGTAACTATGTAAGGAGCCCAGCCTGATAAATCTGTAGAACTTGAAGACCTGACTCTTTGAGAGATAATCTGTCTTCATTATCCACCTCAGTGAGCACCTCTTCAATAGCGCCAAGAAGCTGCATTTAACATAATATAATGTTCTAAAATGACATCCCACAGCGAGGTGCATGATGTTGGAGATAGTACCTTTGCAGGATGCCAGGATGTACTTCGAACTCTGATTTTCATCCTTACGAAGGGGATAAAATGAGAACCATTTGTATAACAATAAACACCTGCTATGTAGTGCCAAGACGCCTTCAGTACGTAGGGCCAGATTTACAAGGCCCTAGTGCCTTCTTGTGACACACTGGCGTCATTTTTAATTTACGCTAATGTGGCTCAAGGAGGCAATTTTCGCTGTGCTGTGTTTACAAAGTGGCTCAATGTATGCATTGCGCCACTTTTTGAACCCTCGCGACACATTATGCCTGCACCAGGCATAATGTATGCAAGGGAGGCGTTCCCTCGTAGTGAGGCACGCAAAAATGGCGCAGTGAAATCTACGAGATTTCACTGTGTGATTTTTGGCGTAATTTTTAACGCGTTAAAGTGACACACCCATTTTAATCAATGGGCCTTCTTGGACTTTGCTGCACTAGTGTCAACATTTTTGATGCTTGTGAGCAAAGCGCCACAATCGCGTTACAAATGCTGACGCTATTGGAATAACATGTGCCATGGTGTGCTGTATAGTAAATACTGCGCACTCATGGTGTCGTTAGGTGGGGCGGGGGCGACGCAAGAAAACTGGCGCATCAGGACTGATGCTTCTTGTAAATATGCCCCGTGGAGCGCGCTGAACAGATACACGATATCCTGTGTTTCTCACCTGCAGTGCCCTGACTCCTGGCACCTTCAGATGCCTGTTCTTTGGACTGCCTGGAGGAGTTAGTAGCGCTCCTCGGGGTCCGCGGACCCCGCACGCGCTGCGCGCCTCTGGCGCCCTCGGGGAGGCGGTGGGACATGTTTAGTTCTCATCCTCGGCTTTGAAGGTGACAGGGGCGTCGGGTCCATTTAGCCAACAGAGTTTAGTCGTCTGACAAGTGTGGGCACGTGCTCACAGCCTCGGGCTCTCAGAGCCAGGGGACATGTTGGTGGGCGGAGCTTTCACCTGACATGATCCCGCCACAGCAAAGGATGGAGAGTCAGCGAGGGGACCACCTGCTGTACCACCGGCCTGGGGGGGGGGGGGGGGGGGGGGCAGGAAGGGCCACCCGTTTAACCCCCAAGTTGCAAACGTGGCCTTAGAGCCAAAAACAGCGAACATGTCACTCAGGGCAGATTACGATGGACCTGCAAGAAAGGGATGCAAACTGCATACTTTCTAAATTACATTAATGCGGGACGCACCAATTAACGGGTGCGTAATTCACACCTGGGAGGAGAAGAACAAACCACTAATGCATGTTAGTCCAGATTCCGACGGGCGCAAACGATCTCAAATTTCGCATCCTGACAGAGGTGACCTCAGGGTACCTGTACCTGCCAGCAACTGGCACAGATGTAGAACCATGAAGCCAGTGCCATAACATTTTCTTTCATTTTAATATTTTTAAATGAGGTTTTTCCTGATATTCGGTGCCACATTTTCCTCTGCGCCCTGGGTGTCCGCCTACTTCACCTACATGGATGCGTCACCCACACATTCTAATTCACAGAATGAAAACTTGAGGAATTTATATGACTGTAAATTGCACTTAATAAAGCTTAATATTTGCATGTATGGTCCTTTATATATATGACCCCGCCCCCTGCCTACTTCCTTAAGGAGTGGACAGTCCTGTATCTGCAGTGGGAAGGATTCAGTTTCCTCCTGTGAAAACCTACACATCCCAAATTGGCTTGGCTTCAGGGTTCTTTGGGAAGGTCCCCTATTGGGATAATTGTAGGATGTGCTCCTTATTCTGTATTCTTAAGCATCCTGGGATGTCTTTCACCTAATACACGTCAAGATGTGGCAGGCAGCTTAGAGGCAGGATTATTGGTCACGTGATAGAATATGGCATCCTTGAGATGGGAGGGTACATAATGAATCTTCAAAAGCAAAAGCCCCTCCTCGGTAAGCGACCTGAAAAGTTTTAATAGGGTCTATGGTGAGATGTCCCATAGACCGATGTTAAAAGCTTATGCCGCTATGATCCCCTCGCAAATTCTGTATGGTGCTGAGTTGCAGTGTGTGAATGGTAAAAACAACTGGGACAGGGAGGTAAGGAAAGGTCTAAAAACTTGTTGTCCTTACCGGCTTCAGCTACGATACAGGCTGTGAGATTGGAAACGGGTGTGGTATCATGGGGTATATTGACTCAGGCGGCTGTGGTTAGATTTTGGCTATGGATGGGGTGGGTGAAGAGCTAAAGCTTGCTTTATGGTGTAGGAATGAGATCACGAAAAGCGATGTGAAATGGGCTAAACGGGTAAGGAAAAGCCTGGAGGTTGTTTGTAGCAGGATGGAGGTGAAGCTGGGCCTGGAGAATTTAAATATGGAGATCTCGAAGATGGAGCTCAAGGTACACAGCAAAGAATTGTCCAGAGAATGCGATCTGCAATATTTTATGGGTAAAAATTCGGTTCACTTTATGACCAATGCATGGCAAAATGAAGAATGGACCCCTACTTGGACTTGTTACCCAACCGAAGACTGAGACATGAACTATTAAGGATAAGAGTGGGGATTAATCTATGTGGATGTGTTTAAGCAAGTGTTTTAATGTTTTTTTTTGTATTGTTGTTGTTTAAAGACTTGTGGTCTGACTAAACATTTACTTACTAAAAAAACGAATATATGATGGAACCACGCATGCTGGAACCACGCACGCCTCAACAACACGGTAGGAACTACGACCGCATTGTTTCCATGCATGCCTTTACCACGCATGCCTTTACAACAAATTTTCATTGTAAAAGCATTCCTAGTAATGGCATGTGTGTAAACGGCATACAAAACGGCATGTGTGGTTCTATCAAAACACGCAAACGCCCAATCATACGTATGCACAACCACACACACCCACGCGCACACACCCCAAACACACACCAGCAGCTCATGCACACTCACAAGCACAGTTCAAGCAAACACACAAATACCCAATTACACACATGAAAACACACACAGACACATACACACACATACATACATACACAATCAGACACACACCAAACACACACAGATATACACCAGCACTGTTGGACTTTTTTGCTTATGCAGGGTCACCCCCAATCTTTTTGCCTCCTGTCTCCTATTTTTTCTGACCTGTTGCTGTTGGCTTTTGAACTCTGAGCACTTTACCACTGCTAACCAGTGCTAAAGTGCATATACTCTCTGTGTAAAATTGTATGTAATTCGTTTATCCATGATTGGCATATTTGATTTACTAGTAAGTCCCTAGTAAAGTGCACTAGAGGTGCCAGGGCCTGTAAATCAAGTGCTACTAGTGCGCCTGCAGCACTGGTTGTGCCACCCTTCCCTTTTCTTACATGTAAGGCACCCCTAAGGTAGGCCCTAGGTAGCCCCAAGGGCAGGGTGCAGTGTATGGTTAAGGTAGGACATATAGTAATGTGGTTTATATGTCCTGACAGTGAAATATTGCTAAATTCGTTTTTCACTGTTGCAATGCCTGTCCCTCTCATAGGTTAACATATGGGCTATCTTTAAATCTGATTAAAGTGTAGATTCCCTTTGGGAGCGGATGGACATGGGGAGTTTGGGGTCTCTGAGCTCACAATTTAAAAATACATCTTTTAGTAAAGTTGATTTTAAGATTGTGTGTTTGAAAATGCCACTTTTAGAAAGTGAGCATTTTCTTGCTTATACCATATCTGTGACTCTGCCTGTTTGTGGATTCCCTGTCTGGGTCAGTTTGACAGTGTGAGTTGCACCTCACACTAGACAGTGACACAAAGGGAGCCATCTGTGCTAGGAGGGAGGGGAGGAGTGGTCACTCGCACCTGAAAGGGCTGTGCCTGTCCTCACACAATGCAGTCTCCAACCCCCTGGTGAGTGTCTGGGGCCTGGCCTGGGTAAGGCAGGATTTCACATTCAAAAGAGACTTTACTTTGAAGTAGGCCTACTTCAAAGGAGAAATTGGGTATAAGAAGGGCACCCAAAACCACAGACTTGAGAAACACTTCTGGAACCAAGAGGAACCTCTGCCTGGAGAGGAGCTGAATAGCTGAGGAAGAAGAGCTGCCCTGCCTGTGACTGTGCTTTGTGGAGCTATCCTGCAGTTGCTGCTTCTGCCAGAGTAAGAGGGCAAAGACTGGACTTTGTATGACTTCCATCTTGAGAAGAAATCTCCAAGGGCTTGATCTAGAGCTTGCCTCCTGTTGTTTGAAATCTCAGGGACAGCAAAGACTTCTCTCTGCCAGCACCTGGAGTCTCTGGAGAGACTCCTACTCTGTCCTGTGGTGCCCATCCAGTTCCTGCGACCCTGAAAGGAGAAGCTCGGAGCCTAAAGACAAGGAAATCCACGCAGAGCGCCGGGGAAAAGATTGATGCGACTCCGATCTGCGACTGAAAAAACGACGCGCCGCCGGCTCTGCAACTGAGAAAACGACGCTCGCAGGAAACGCGACCGAAGAATTGACGCACGGAGCAGGAGAAACGATGCGCAGCTTCGCTGACGGAGGCTGGGAGGTCACAACCTGCGCTGCGGGGATTTCGGATCATCGTGCGGCTGGATTTCCGACTCACGTACCGCCGTGCGGAGTTATTTTTGACGCACACCCGCCCGTGCAGGGTTATTTTTGACACACACCAGGTACATTTTCACACTAGCAGCACTAGTGTGTGTTTAAAACTACTCAAAGACTCTTTTTACATTTTTATTGATAACTTGACTTGTTTATTGTGGATATTTATCGTTTTGGTCTTGTTTTGTTTAGATAAATATTTCCTACTTTTCTAAACTGGTGTTGTGTCATTTTGTAGTGTTTTCATTAAGTTACTGTGTGTGTTGGTACAAATACTTTACACCTAGGACTCTGAAGTTAAGCCTACTGCTCTGCCAAGCTACCAAGGGGGTAAGCAGGGGTTAGCTGAGGGTGATTCTCTTTTACCCTGACTAAACTGAGGGTCCTTGCTTGGACAGGGGGTAACCTGACTGTCAACCAAAGACCCCATTTCTAACAAGCACTCACAAGCATTTACACGCACACACAAACACACTCACACACACACACACCCATATAAACCCAAGCAAACATATATCAAACATACACAAGGATAAGCTAGCACTCTCACATGCTCAGAAGCACACACCCAAGCAAACACACAAACACCCATTCAAACATACGCATACACCCTCAAGCACACACACACACACACACACACACATTAAACACACACAAACAAACATACACCAGCACTCACACACACTCACAAGCATAGACACACACACTCATTTTATGTCTCTCACACCCAGGGCAATGTTTTACAATCTCAGTCCTTGACTCTTCTGATGGACACCGCTCCCTCCTAACAGCCCCTCCTTTTTAGGTTTTGCCTGCACAGTGCTTGTGCTGTGCTTGCAAGGTGTTATGTTACTAAAAAAAATATTTGAAGGTACTAAGAACCCGCCCCTACTTCGCCCCTTACTTACCTGAACTGCCTGTTTGTTCATTCAAATGTCACTCCAACGTCGCTTGAATTTACTTGTTTTTTTATTGGCTAGCAGGTCACTTCCTGCTCTTTTGTTCTTCTTTCTGTTCTGCTTTTGCCATCATTTGGAGTATGGCCGAAGTACACCTTCTGGTCTTTGGTGATTGGTTACTTTTTAGTGTTTATACTTTAAAAGATTAACTGAACGCAAGTCGATTTGAGTTGAAATGTGTGTAAAGATGTCGGCCATCTTGCAATGGAGTATTGAGTGCAGCTGTAAAGCAAGCAGCGAGTGGCCTTATTATGTTGTGTTTTTCATTACTTAATAATTACATTTCTGATAAATAACAGCTTACAATATTAAAATGATTTGTGTGTTTGTTCATTAAATTCCTGATCAGTAATTTTTATAGAAAAGTCATTTGTGTAATTGGGCGACATCTTATTTCGAATTGTTATCCTCTCAGTGACTTATTAATAGGCAGTCACAAGTGCACTGGTCATGATTTGAATGGTGCAGCAGGTGCAAGGTACCAGGGCCAAAAGTTGTCAGAACTTCTCTAAACAGCAGATATTGCTATATTTTGCTACTAAACAGGAAGTCACAAGTGCAGTTACCTTCTTTGTTTTTTTCAGTGAACTTCTGGGTTGTTTTTCTTTTTAAACAGAAACTTCTTTTTATAACATCTAACTACAACTTTACTTTAGCCTTCGGAATTGTCCAGTGCATAAAGGACCTTAAGGTAGTTGTCTCCAGTGACTTTGTGTACGTGTATTGTGATTGTTCCTCAAGTGTCTTTATACAGAAATCATTGATGAACCAAATCCTCCTACAGAGAAGACAACAAGACTACGTACAAAAAGTTGAATCTCCACCATCCAAGGGTACTTCTTCTAAATTATATGAAGTAAGTGGTTATTTGTTTGGTGATGTCCTCATATTCCTCTGCACCAAATACGCCGCATCAACAGCGACATAAACCACCCTTGGGTTCCTTTGGTAATCTGAGCTGCCCATCAGCATGGAAAATGACAGGAACACAATTTTTTACTTTAAAGGGGAGGGCGCATGCAGCCTGTTATGGCCCTGGAGACCTGGGTAGAAATTTGAATAAAAGGGCAGGGGAGCTGCATGGTCCCCATCCCTAGCCCTATTAGGCCAGGGGGCCCCATCCCCTAGAGCTGTATGTACTTTAAAGGGGAGGGGGCCATGTGGCCCCAGCCCTCCCCGAGCCTCATTAGCCCCTCGGAATCCCATACCTTAAGACAGTTTTTTTATTTTAAATGTTCTTGACTCAATAATCAAAGACAAGGGGCAAAACAAGCTTCATTTCTGATTTTGACCATTATTCCCAGCTCCAGAATGAACTTTCATTCCTGGGCTCATCAGCCCACCAGAAGGTGCTCCACAAGGTATGTGTCTAAACTGGACATGCTTGGCACTGTTGTAAATGGAACTGCTTCTCAAATCCTCAGTACTCCATGAGAAGGTGCTCCACAGGTTCCATGTCCACAATCATGCATCTCATGTCTAAATTGGACCATTGCTCACGTTGTTCCATAATCAAGGTGATCCATGAGAAGATGCTTCATACGTTTCATGTCTGAATCACACTGTGGTACACATTGCACTAGAACGATCGGATGCTTCCTTCCTCAACGACCAATGAGAAGGTGTTCTGTGAGTCTCACATATTGGATACAAAATGACCTGCCCATTCATGGCTCTTTGACCCAAAGAAGAAGCTTCAGAGGCTTCATGAGTGAACTGCACCATGGTTCACTTTGCTCCAGAAGGACGTATCACTTCAAACAGCCCGCCTCAAGATTGTCTTACTCAGGCAATGCTTCATAAAGAAGGAGGAGACCTCCAGAGATCAGCGATCCACAGGAAGGTTCTGAACAGGTAATTCATTTCGGAACCGGAGCAGTTCTCACATTTCTCCAGAATGAGCATCAGCGCAAGAGACGATGTTGTGCAGGTTTCATTTCATTCGACTATGCTTTGTGTTACTCCAGAATGAACAAATACCCATGAGCTCAACAACTAACAGGAACATGCTCCCAAAGCTCTGTAAGGGTAGACAAGGCAGCTTTGCCTTTACAATTAAGGTGGCTCAGACCAGGAATAAGCTGCCCGCTTACCTCAGGTCAATTTCAGATCTTCTGTCTTTCATGAAGGCTTTAAAAACTTGACACTTTCCAAAGTAGGCTTTGCAGTTAGATCTTTGCTATCTGTTGTTTGCGGTATCATATTCACTGTTTCGCAGATTGTATCTCTAATTAGTCTTAGCGCCTTGTGCCAGTAATGGCGATAGCATGCGCTTCACAAAAATGCTAAATAAATAAAACTGGACCATATTTCACATTGTCCCAGAATGAGAAATGTGAAACCACATGAACGTGCTTCAGATGTTCACTCTAAATTGGACCATGGGCTGCATGCCTCCTGAGTGACCTGCATCTTATGGCCTCAACAACCCGCAAGAAGGTGCTCCACAGGTTTTACATCTGAACTGGACCATGGGTTGCATGCCTCCTGAATGACCTGCATCTTATGGGCTCAACAACCTGTGCGAAGGTGCTCCACAGGTTTTACGTCTGAACTGGACCATGGGTTGCATGCCTCCTGAATGACCTGCATCTTATGGGCTCAACAACCCGTGCGAAGGTGCTCCACAGGTTTTACGTCTGAACTGGACCATGGGTTGCATGCCTCCTGAATGACCTGCATCTTACAGGCTCAACAACCCGCGCGAAGGTGCTGCACATGTTTTAAGTCTGAACTAGACCATGGGTTGCATGCCTCCTGAATGACCCGCATCTTACGGGCTCAACAACCCGCGCGAAGGTGCTGCACAGGTTTTACGTCTGAACTGGACCATGGGTTGCATGCCTCCTGAATGACCCGCATCTTATGGGCTCAACAACCCGCGCGAAGGTTCTGCACAGGTTTTACGTCTGAACTGGACCATGGGTTGCATGCCTCCTGGATGACCCGCATCTTACGGGCTCAACAACCCACGCGAAGGTGCTGCACAGGTTTTACGTCTGAACTGGACCATGGGTTGCATGCCTCCTGGATGACCCGCATCTTAAGGGCTCAACAACCCGCGAGAAGGTGCTGCACAGGTTTTACGCCTGAACTGGACCATGGATTGCACGCCTCCTGAATGACACGCATCTTACTGGCTCAACAACCCGCGAGAAGGTGCTGCACAGGTTTTACGTCTGAACTGGACCATGGGTTGCATGCCTCCTGAATGACACGCATCTTACGGGCTCAACAACCTGCGAGAAGGTGCTGCACAGGTTTTACGTCTGAACTGGACCATGGGTTGCATGCCTCCTGGATGACCCGCATCTTGCGGCCTGGATGACCCGCATCTTAAGGGCTCAACAACCCGCGCGAAGGTGCTGCACAGGTTTTACGTCTGAACTGGACCATGGGTTGCATGCCTCTTGGATGACCCGCATCTTAAGGGCTCAACAACCCGCGCGAAGGTGCTGCACAGGTTTTACGTCTGAACTGAACCATGGATTGCACGCCTCTTGGATGACCCGCATCTTACTGGCTCAACAACCCGAGAGAAGGTGCTGCATAGGTTTTACGTCTGAACTGGACCATGGATTGCACGCCTCCTGAATGACCCGCATCTTACTGGCTCAACAACCCGCGAGAAGGTGCTGCACAGGTTTTTCGTCTGAACTGGACCATGGGTTGCATGCCTCCTGAATGACACGCATCTTACGGGCTCAACAACCCGGGCAAAGGTGCTGCACAGGTTTTACGTCTGAACTGGACCATGGGTTGCATGCCTCCTGAATGACACGCATCTTACGGGCTCCACAACCCGCGAGAAGGTGCTGCACAGGTTTTACGTCTGAACTGGACCATGAGTTGCATGCCTCCTGAATGGCACGCATCTTACGGGCTCCACAACCCGCGAGAAGGTGCTGCACGGGTTTTACATCTGAACTGGACCATGGGTTGCATGCCTCCTGAATGACACGCATATTACGGGCTCCAC
Source organism: Pleurodeles waltl (assembly GCF_031143425.1). Lineage (NCBI taxonomy): Eukaryota > Metazoa > Chordata > Amphibia > Caudata > Salamandridae > Pleurodeles > Pleurodeles waltl. The sequence goes on from NC_090448.1 coordinate 1,156,783,618, forward strand.
AACCCGCGAGAAGGTGCTGCACAGGTTTTACGTCTCAACTGGACCATGGGTTGCATGCCTCCTGAATGACTCGCATCTTACGGGCTCAACAACCCGCAAGAAGGTGCTGCACAGGTTTTACGTCTGAATTGGACCATGGGTTGCATGCCTCCTGAATGATCCGCATCTTACGGGCTCAACAACCTGCGCGAAGGTGCTGCACAGGTTTTACGTCTGAATTGGACCATGGGTTGCATGCCTCCTGAATGATCCGCATCTTACGGGCTCAACAACCTGCGCGAAGGTGCTGCACAGGTTTTACGTCTGAATTGGACCATGGGTTGCATGCCTTCTGAATGATCCGCATCTTACGGGCTCAACAACCCGCGAGAAGGTGCGGCACAGGTTTTACGTCTAAACTGGACCATGGGTTGCATGCCTCCTGAATGACACGCATCTTACGGGCTCAACAACCCGCGAGAAGGTGCTGCACAGGTTTTACGTCTGAACTGGACCATGGGTTGCATGCCTCCTGAAGGACCCGCATCTTACGGGCTCAACAACCCGCTCGAAGGTGCTGCACAGGTTTTACGTCTGAACTGGACCATGGGTTGCATGCCTCCTGAATGACCCGCATCTCACGGGCTCAACAACCCACGCAAAGGTGCTGCACATGTTTTACGTCTGAACTGGACCATGGGTTGCATGCCTCCTGAATGACCCGCATCTCACGGGCTCAACAACCCGCGCGAAGGTGCTGCACATGTTTTACGTCTGAACTGGACCATGGGTTGCATGCCTCCTGAATGACCCGCATCTCACGGGCTCAACAACCCGCGCGAAGGTGCTGCACAGGTTTTACGTCTGAACTGGACCATGGGTTGCATGCCTCCTGAATGAACCGCAACTTACGGGCTCAACAACACGCGCGAAGGTGCTGCACAGGTTTTACGTCTGGACTGGACCATGGGTTGCATGCCTCCTGAATGACACGCATCTTAAGGGCTCAACAACCCGCGCGAAGGTGCTGCACAGGTTTTACGTCTGGACTGGACCATGGGTTGCATGCCTCCTGAATGACACGCATCTTAAGGGCTCAACAACCCGCGCGAAGGTGCTGCACAGGTTTTACGTCTGAACTGGAAAATGGGTTGCATGCCTCCTGAATGACACGCATCTTACGGGCTCAACAACCCACGCAAAGGTGCTGCACAGGTTTTACATCTGAACTGGACCATGGGTTGCATGCCTCCTGAATGACACGCATCTTACGGGCTCAACAACCCGCGAGAAGGTGCCCCACAGGTTTTAAGTCTGAACTGGACCATGGGTTGCATGCCTCCTGAATGACACGCATCTTACGGGCCCAACAACCCGTGCGAAAGTGCTGCACAGGTTTTACGTCTGAACTGGACCATGGGTTGCATGCCTCCTGAATGACACGCATCTTACGGGCTCAACAACCCGCGCGAAGGTGCGGCACAGGTTTTACGTCTGAACTGGACCATGGGTTGCATGCCTCCTGAATGACACGCATCTTACGGGCTCCACAACCCGCGAGAAGGTGCTGCACAGGTTTTACGTCTGAACTGGACCATGGGTTGCATGCCTCCTAAATGGCACGCATCTTACGGGCTCCACAACCCGCGAGAAGGTGCTGCACAGGTTTTACGTCTGAACTGGACCATGGGTTGCATGCCTCCTGAATGACACGCATCTTACGGGCTCAACAACCCGCGAGAAGGTGCCGCACAGGTTTTAAGTCTGAACTGGACCATGGGTTGCATGCGTCCTGAATGACACGCATCTTACAGGCCCAACAACCCGCGCGAAGGTGCCGCACAGGTTTTACGTCTGAACTGGACCATGGGTTGCATGGCTCCTGAATGACACGCATCTTACGGGCTCAACAACCCGCGCGAAGGTGCCGCACAGGTTTTACGTCTGAACTGGACCATGGGTTGCATGCCTCCTGAATGACACGCATCTTACGGGCTCCACAACCCGCGAGAAGGTGCCGCACAGGTTTTACGTCTGAACTGGACCATGGGTTGCATGCCTCCTGAATGGCACGCATCTTACGGGCTCCACAACCCGCGAGAAGGTGCTGCACAGGTTTTACGTCTCAACTGGACCATGGGTTGCATGCCTCCTGAATGACACGCATCTTACGGGCTCCACAACCCGCGAGAAGGTGCTGCACAGGTTTTACGTCTCAACTGGACCATGGGTTGCATGCCTCCTGAATGACTCGCATCTTACGGGCTCAACAAACCCGCGAGAAGGTGCTGCACAGGTTTTACGTCTGAATTGGACCATGGGTTGCATGCCTCCTGAATGATCCGCATCTTACGGGCTCAACAACCTGCGCGAAGGTGCTGCACAGGTTTTACGTCTGAATTGGACCATGGGTTGCATGCCTTCTGAATGATCCGTATCTTATGGGCTCAATAACCCGCGAGAAAGTGCTGCACAGGTTTTACGTCTAAACTGGACCATGGGTTGCATGCCTCCTGAATGACACGCATCTTACGGGCTCAACAACCCGCGCGAAGGTGCTGCACAGGTTTTACGTCTGAACTGGACCATGGGTTGCATGCCTCCTGAAGGACACGCATCTTACGGGCTCAACAACCCGCGCGAAGGTGCTGCACATGTTTTACGTCTGAACTGGACCATGGGTTGCATGCCTCCTGAATGACCCGCATCTTACGGGCTCAACAACCCGCTCGAAGGTGCTGCACATGTTTTACGTCTGAACTGGACCATGGGTTGCATGCCTCCTGAATGACCCGCATCTCACGGGCTCAACAACCCGCGCGAAGGTGCTGCACATGTTTTACGTCTGAACTGGACCATGGGTTGCATGCCTCCTGAATGACCCGCATCTCACGGGCTCAACAACCTGCGCGAAGGTGCTGCACATGTTTTACGTCTGAACTGGACCATGGGTTGCATGCCTCCTGAATGACCCGCATCTCATGGGCTCAAACAACCCGAGAGAAGGTGCTGCATAGGTTTTACGTCTGAACTGGACCATGGATTGCACGCCTCCTGAATGGCACGCATCTTACGGGCTCCACAACCCGCGAGAAGGTGCTGCACAGGTTTTACGTCTGAACTGGACCATGGGTTGCACGCCTCCTGAATGGCACGCATCTTACGGGCTCCACAACCCGCGAGAAGGTGCTGCACAGGTTTTACGTCTCAACTGGACCATGGGTTGCATGCCTCCTGAATGACTCGCATCTTACGGGCTCAACAACCCGCGAGAAGCTGTGCACAGGTTTTACGTCTGAATTGGACCATGGGTTGCATGCCTCCTGAATGATCCGCATCTTACGGGCTCAATAACCTGCGCGAAGGTGCTGCACAGGTTTTACGTCTGAATTGGACCATGGGTTGCATGCCTTCTGAATGATCCGCATCTTACGGGCTCAACAACCCGCGAGAAGGTGCTGCACAGGTTTTACGTCTAAACTGGACCATGGGTTGCATGCCTCCTGAATGACACGCATCTTACGGGCTCAACAACCCGCGCGAAGGTGCTGCACAGGTTTTACGTCTGAACTGGACCATGGGTTGCATGCCTCCTGAATGGCACGCATCTTACGGGCTCCACAACCCGCGAGAAGGTGCTGCACAGGTTTTATGTCTGAACTGGACCATGGGTTGCATGCCTCCTGAATGGCACGCATCTTACGGGCTCCACAACCCGCGAGAAGGTGCTGCACAGGTTTTACGTCTGAACTGGACCATGGGTTGCATGCCTCCTGAATGACACGCATCTTACGGGCTCCACAACCCGCGAGAAGGTGCTGCACAGGTTTTACGTCTCAACTGGACCATGGGTTGCATGCCTCCTGAATGACTCGCATCTTACGGGCTCAACAACCCGCGAGAAGGTGCTGCACAGGTTTTACGTCTGAATTGGGCCATGGGTTGCATGCCTCCTGAATGATCCGCATCTTACGGGCTCAACAACCTGCGCGAAGGTGCTGCACAGGTTTTACGTCTGAATTGGACAATGGGTTGCATGCCTTCTGAATGATCCGCATCTTATGGGCTCAACAACCCGCGAGAAGGTGCTGCACAGGTTTTACGTCTAAACTGGACCATGGGTTGCATGCCTCCTGAATGACACGCATCTTACGGGCTCAACAACCCGCGAGAAGGTGCTGCACAGGTTTTACGTCTGAACTGGACCATGGGTTGCATGCCTCCTGAAGGACCCGCATCTTACGGGCTCAACAACCCGCGCGAAGGTGCTGCACATGTTTTACGTCTGAACTGGACCATGGGTTGCATGCCTCCTGAATGACCCGCATCTCATGGGCTCAACAACCCGCGCGAAGGTGCTGCACATGTTTTACGTCTGAACTGGACCATGGGTTGCATGCCTCCTGAATGACCCGCATCTCACGGGCTCAACAACCCGCGGGAAGGTGCTGCACATGTTTTACGTCTGAACTGGACCATGGGTTGCATGCCTCCTGAATGACCCGCATCTCATGGGCTCAAACAACCCGAGAGAAGGTGCTGCATAGGTTTTACGTCTGAACTGGACCATGGATTGCACGCCTCCTGAATGGCACGCATCTTACGGGCTCCACAACCCGCGAGAAGGTGCTGCACAGGTTTTACGTCTGAACTGGACCAGGGGTTGCATGCCTCCTGAATGACACGCATCTTACGGGCTCCACAACCCGCGAGAAGGTGCTGCACAGGTTTTACGTCTCAACTGGACCATGGGTTGCATGCCTCCTGAATGACTCGCATCTTACGGGCTCAACAACCCGCGAGAAGGTGCTGCACAGGTTTTACATCTGAATTGGACCATGGGTTGCATGCCTTCTGAATGATCCACATCTTACGGGCTCAACAACCCGCGAGAAGGTGCTGCACAGGTTTTACGTCTAAACTGGACCCTGGGTTGCATGCCTCCTGAAGGACCCGCATCTTATGGGCTCATTAACCTACGAGAAGGTGCTGCACAGGTTTTACGTCTGAACTGGACCATGGGTTACATTGTTTCATAATCAGCAAAGGAACCCACAAGAAGGTGCTTCACAGCTGTCCATTCTGAACTGGACCGCGAGCTGCAGGACCTGTGTTGTGTGGGCTCAACAACTCGCAAGAAGGTGCTGTGTGGGTTTTAAGTCTGTACTGGACCATGGTTTACACTGCTCCAGAATGAGTCATGGACCCCACAGAAGGTGCTTTGCAGGTGTCCATTTTGAACTGGACCGAGAGCTGCACGTCTCCTGCAGGACCTGTGTTGTATGAGCTCAACAACCCGCGAGAAGGTCCTGGGCAGGTTTTACGTCTGTACTGGACCATGGTTTACACTGCTCCAGATTGAGCAATGGACCCCACAAGAAGGCACTTTGCAGGTGTCCATTCTGAACTGGACCACGTGTCGCATTGCTGCTGAATGACCTGTCTCTTAGGGGCTCATCAGCCAATGAGAAGGGGATGCAGAGGCTTCACATCTGAGCTGGACCACAGTCAAACACCATGGAGTCAGCAGACACTGCCGCCAGGCTCCTCCTGTGACCTTGCAGATCTGTTCCCTGCACCAAGTGTGACTTCTCAGCTGAAAAGCCTCAGTTTCCGCGTTTCCAAGAACAAATACAGATTCTGAGAAGCTGCTATAAATGTGCTTACTTACTGCAGCTATCAAGCATTTTTATCCAAAGTGCAGGCAGTTTATTTCTAGAGACTGCAGTTATTGTTCCATCTCGCCCACTTCATCAGACACCTTGTACAATTCACAGCACCTCTGAGGCTCCCCAAGGCTTTGCCTGACTTCCGTCTGGACTCTGAGAGAAATTGTAAAATTGAGCTATGAAAAAGTGCAACATTCCGCCAGCATTACATTGTCTTCATCTATCTCCGCTGCAAACACAGCTGCAGTTTCTGCCACAGAAGTCAGCCAAATTATGCTTCTGGGCAAATTCGGCTACGACTGGTAGTTTTTGCGCAAAGGCATGCCACCATGGTAAATTACCACTCTGCTGAAACTACCACTATGCCAGGGGGTGATGCTGGTGGCATCCTATTCTGTATTACTGATGGCATTATGGAATTACAGCTGCTACGTACAATGGGTGGTAATCACTGGCGGTGGAAAAATGCCACAATCAGAACACATACTTTTCTACTTTCATCATGTAAGGCGGCAGCATTTGTACCACCGGCAGACAATGTTTACCCAATGAGAAATGGAAACACTACACTCTTCTTTCCCAGCTTAGGCCCAGATTTACAAGAATTGGGTGCATCAGAACTGATGCGGCAGATTTCTTGCGCCCCACCGCCACCTAACACACCATAGGTGTGCCGTATTTACGATACGGTGCACCATAGCGCACATTAGGCCACAGTGTCAAATTTGTTCATGCTATTGTGGCATGTTGCTCCAGTAGAGTCCAAAATTTTGACACTAGTGGAGCAAAGTGCAGGGAGCCTACTGATTTCAATGGGTGCGTCCTTTTAACGCCTGCTTTTTGTGCCACATTAGCGTCTTTTTTTTAAGCTTATGTGGCTCAATGAGGCAAAAATGGCTGCGTCATTATGGCAAAGTGGTGCAATCCATGCATTGCGCCACTATGCGGCCCCTTGCTCCAGATTATGCCTGCGCCAGGCATAATGTATGCAAGGGGGGCATTCCGGCGTTAGGAGGCCGGCAAAAATGGCGCAAGGTAAACTTGTAGGCACAAACCTGGCCTGTAGCTCTGTTGATAAACTATAACAATGGCGGATTTTACCCGGTTTGTGTTCTGTGACTTTTTTCACCTAACCCTGGCTGAGACTCTAGGCTATAGAGTATATCTGGGGGATTTCTTTTGTTTATTTTACTGACACCATGTAATAACATTGTCTAGCTTCTTTTCTGCTAATAAAACTATTTAAACCTAACACAGATGAAAGATAAACTGAAAGAGGTTGTCAAGAACCCTGTGGGAAAATCATAGTTTACTGTGTTGCAGTTTGAGTATGTACCTAACCATCACTTCAGGAAGTGGCAACTGGGTGTGAGTTTGACACATTTAAGGCCTGAAATACCACCATTTCAGGCTATCTTTCCTGTGTGGTGCAAAAAAAAGTGTGGTAGGGCTCTTTGTTCAGGTGGTAATTTTAGCACCAAGTGTAATCTCCGGTTATTCTTTGTTGAATGATTCTTGCTCAGTTTTGAAAAATATCCAGATTGTGCAGCTAAGTTCGCCGTGACGTAGCACTGCAATAGAGGTGCGCGGGGTGTAAAAAGTTTGCGCTGTAATGATACAGTTACGCCGTGGAGCAACATCTTTATCTAATCATGTGTCCAAAGACCATCAGATAGAGATGCTATGCAGAGTCCATAAACCACCAGAAACAAACTTGCTTTGTGTGTAAACCACCAGCATACTCAGTGTAATACGTCTCTTAATAATACCATGGAAGACAGTGTCCCACATGCGGTGCATACTCGATCCGCTGTATTACAAGTGCCATTTGTTGAAGTTCACTTGTAATATGGTGGATGGGGCGTCTGCCATTTTTGTGGGGCTCAGTGGGGGCTGCTCTGAAGGAATAAAAACAGCCATATTTAGAGCTCTACATCTGCCTGGAGACGAAACACAGTGCCATCAGAGGTGGCACCTCCCATGGCACTGTATGGGGCAGGTTTAAGAGCCCCCAGCGCCTCCTTGCACCACATTAGCATATTTTTTTTACGGTAATGTGGCCCAACGGCGCCAAAATTGCTGCGCCAAATTTACAAAGTGGCGCAATGCATACATTGTGCCACTTTGTAACCCCTTGCGCCACATTATGCCTGCACTAGGCATAATGTATCCAAAGGGGGCATTCCCCTGTTAGGGGGGGCACAAAATGGTGCAAAGAAATCTAAGAGATCTCAATGGATCTCTTAGATCACATAAATCTGCAAATAGAGATGCCAAAGGGTACAGTGAGTGACCATAGAAGTGGGAAAAACAGCCTGCCAGTGGCAATGTCAAAAACAAAACTGTCAATTAAATGTGAATTTACACTGTCTTACCTGTGTGTCATTGGAAGTATTGAAGAATTATTGCACTTCTGTTGTCCTCATCCTCATCCTCATCCTCATCCTCTGCCTCCTCATCTTCACTCCAGCCTCCACCTCCTCCTCCAAAAAAGTCACCTGGCGACGCAAGGCAAGGTTGTGCAACATACAGCATGCCATGATGATCTGGCAGACCTTCTTGGGTGAGTAGCACAGGGATCCACCTGTTAGATGGAGGCAACTAAACCGGGCCTTCAGGAGACCAAAGGTCCTCTCTATAATCCTTGTTCGCCCATGTGCCTCATTGTAACGTTCCGCTGCCCTTGTCCTGGGATTCCTCACAGGGGTCAGTAGCCATGAGAGGTTGGGGTAACCAGAGTCACCTGCAAATATCGAGGGAGAACTGTTAGCCACACACTAACCCTTAGGGCCTACACCATACCCATTACCAACATATACTGGGTGGGAACCAGGGCTCACCTATTAGCCACACCCTGCGCCTCTGGAGTTGAGCCATCACATTTGGGATGCTGCTATTCCTCAGGATAAATACATCATGCACAGAACCAGGATATTTTGCATTGACGTGGGAGATGTACTGGTCCGCCAAACACACCATCTGCACATTCATGGAGTGAAAGCTCTTTCGATTTCTGAACACCTGTTCATTTCGCCGGGGGTGGGAAATGCAATATATGTCCAATCAATTGCCCCAATAATGTTGGGGATATGTACCATTGCATAGAAATCAGCTTTCACTGTGGTCAAATCCTCCACCTGGGAGAAAACGATGTAGCTGTGCATGTGTTTAATCAGGGCAGACAACACTCTGGTCAGCACTATCGAGAACATTGGCTGAGACATTCTCGCTTCCAAGCCCACTGTCACTTGGAAGGAGCCAGTTGCTAGGAAATGGAGCACAGATAGGACCTGCACAAGAGGTGGGATCACGGTGGGGTGACGGATAGCAGAGATTAGGTCAGGCTCCAATTGGGTACACAGCTTTGTGATTGTGGCCCTGTCCAGTCTATAGGTGAGGATAATGTGCCTGGTCTCCATTGTTGCCAAGTCCACCAGGGGTCTGTACACAGGGGGATGTCTCCATCTCCTATTCATCCGCAGCGGTTGCAATCTATGGGGCAAAATGGTGAGCAGCTGTCAGTAACTCATATTTCCAACCACTACACTTCAATGCATGTTGTGATTGTAACAGTATATTGTTGGAGAGGGCCAAATGGTGCATATGTGTACCGTGACACAGTTAGGAGCCATGGCCTGCACCCCCCCCCCCTGAAATGGCGTCCGTCTGTCTTGTATAGCGGGACATGCGGAAATGAGGTAATTCTGCTGACGTTGTGCGCCGTTGGGGAGGCGGTAGAGAACTGCTGTGCAACTCCTCATTGGTTATCATTGGGCCCTATGGGGTACAGTGGCCAATGGTGATGTACGCTGGCGGTGACGGTACGCACTGCTGGAGATGCCATCGCCATTTTCTATCTGTTCACTCACTTGCTACCTGACCTTCAACAGGAGAGGACCTACACTGCATGTGCTGCTGTGACCTGTGTCTGGAACCAACCATGGCTCGTGTTACTGGGGAAAGGGCCTCAGCCTTCACCTCCCCGGAGTTGGAGAAACTGGTGGATGGGGTCCTTCCCCAGACCAACAGGTGAGTACACCGTGAGTAAGATGCATGGAGTGCTGTGTGTGATGGCCTCATGTAGGGGGGTTGTGGTAGATGGGCCCTGGGCAGCGTGCAGCATGTATGGTGGGCCATGTCTGTGCTAATGGGGATGGGAAGGGGCATGGTAGGCCATGAGTGTAACAGGCAGGACGGTCGGACTAGTACCTTTCCCTGTGTCCATTTTCCTGCAGGTCAGCGCCCATCAAAAAAAGGGTATATGGCGTGCCATCGCAAAGGATGTGCAGACCCTGGGGGTCTACAGCAGGCAGAGCACTCACTGTCAGAAACGGTGGGAGGACCTGAGACGCTGGGCACGGAAGACCGCGGAGGCCCAGCTGGGGATGGCCTCCCAACGAGGAAGGGATGCCCATCGAACCATGACACCCCTGATGGCCCGCATACTGGCGGTGGCCTATCCGGAGCTGGATGGGGGTTTGGGGGTATCACAGCAGCCACAAAAGGGTGAGTAAAGTGCCCCAATATCCAACTTGCACCTGGTGGGGGTGGGGATCCGGGTGGGGGTGTGGGTGCCCCTAGGCCAGGCCTGGTATTGCAGGGTTAGTCCCATGTTGGGCAGGGTTCTGATGTGAAAGTACTCTAACCAAGCTAGTAGGTATCCAGTACTGGGCAGGGGTCTGTGGGTCTCAGGTATGCTGCAATTGGCATTAGGTGTCCCTATCCATGGCCTGGTGACTGGCATTGTGACTGGTAGTGCATTGCCTAGTGGGTAGGGCTGTTCCCTGTGTGTGAGTGTGTTGTGTACGTCAATGGTGGTGTTGTTGGTGCCATTGACCAAGTGTATCCTTTGTGTCTCCCCCCTTTTTGTTTTGTCACTCTGTCCTCATGTCCATTAGCATCATCTGGCGGAGGAGCAGAAGCACTGGCGACGGAGGGAGCTGCATCCCACAGGACCAAGTATGTCGAATCCACCGACGGTGAGGGCACCAGTGGGATGAAGGGCAAAGGGGGCACCACGGCAGAGACAGGAGGGGACAGTTCGGACACGGATTCTTTCTCCGATGGAAGCTCCCTGGTGGTGGTGGACACCTGTGTGCCCACCTCAGCTACAGGTACAGCCACCACCCCACATACCAGCATCGCCCTCCCAGCAGCCCCTCAGCGAGTTTCCCATGCCCGCTCACCCAGGAGGGTGGGCATCTCCTTCACCCCAGGCACCTCAGGCCCTGCCCCAGTTAGCCCTGCTGCCCTGAGTGAGGAGGGTATGGACCTCCTGCGAACCATCTCTGTTGGGCAGTCAACCACTGTGAATGCGCTCCTGGGGCTGGCAGGCCAAATGCAACAGACAAATGCATTCCTGGAGGGCGTTCACACTGGCATGGCGGCCCAACAGAGATCAATCCAGGCTCTGGCCTCCTCTCTGATGGCAGCCATTGTCCCTGTTTTAGCCTCCACCTCCAAATTCCTCTACCCAATCCCATTCCCCTCAACCCCAACCTATCCCAAGCACACAGTCAGACGAGCATGCACCCAGGACAACACACAAGAGTGGACGTGGCAAACACAAGCACCACACTTTATCCCACAGGCACTCACACAAACACCATACAGAAGCAGACATACCAACATCCACTGCCTCCACTGTGGCCCCCTCCTCCTCGTCGTCCACCTCCCTCCCAGTTTCGTCTCTACTCACAAATGCATGCACTACATCCTCATCAACTACCCCAGAGGTCTTCAAACTGGGGGGCGGGCCCCCCTAGGGGGGCCTCAAGGGATCACAGGGGGGGCACCAAACTCTGGCCAAAAGAAATATTATACAGATAACAGGCCTTTTTTGTGAGCAGAAAGTAAAAAAGGTAACAGCACTTAACTGCAATGTTTAAATAGGTTTAGACATATTTAAACATTGCCATCTTTATTAAGTAATTGTGAAAAATTCTGAGAGGGGCCCAATGATTTTTATTTTTCAACTGGGGGGGCGCAGCACTCAAAAGTTTGAAGACCACTGCACTACCCCCATCACCAGCACACCTATCAGCACACACCCCTCACTGGCAGTCACCACCCCCACTTCCATGCACACGTCCCCTGTGTCTTCTCCCCCTGTGTCTGTGCCCCCTCCTCCCAAAGTACACAAACACAAGCACTCAGACACCCAGCAGCCATCCACCTCACAACTGCTGCCAAAAGGAGCAAGGAGACATCCCCAGCTGCTGGCTGGAAGGGCAAGGGGCCTGCACCAGCAGGCAGAAAGGACAAGAGGCCTGGTGCTGGGACTCATTCGGAGCCCCCACCACTTACCATGGTGGTTCAGCTGTCCGAGGCTGCAGGGGAAGGGCTGGGGCCTCCCCCCACCACCGCCAGCACCGCCACCAGCATCGCCACCAGCACCACCACCAGCACCGCCACCAGCACAGCCACCAGAAGCCCCAGTGGGTAGACGCCCGAGGCAGCAGGGGATGGGCTAGAGCCTCCCCCACACCACTGCCAGCACCGCCACCAGCACCGCCACCAGCACCGCCACCAGCACCACTGCCAGCAGCAGGAGCCCCAGTAGGCAGCCGTCCGAGGCTGCAAGGGATGGGTTGAAGCCTCCCCCCACCACTGCCAGCTCCACCAGCAGCACCACCCCTGCCAACACTGAGCAGCTGTCACCGCTGGCAGACAGTGTGTAGTCCTGCGTCCATGGGCTGTTGTGTGGCCTGGCCCCAGCAAATCCTGTGGGTCTGACACCCAGGTGAGAGACTGTGACCTTGGACTCCCCAAGATCTGCATCACAGGGAAGGATACCCCCTCCAGAACCAGTGGAAGAAGCCATCCACTCACCCCATCCTCCACAGGATAAAGCTCACTGGGCACAATGTCCCCTCCAGAACCAGTGGAAGAAGCCATACACTCACCCCATCCTCCACAGGATGAAGCTCACTGGGCACAATGTCCCCTCCAGAACCAGTGGAAGAAGCCATACACTCACCCCATCCTCCACAGGATGAAGCTCACTGGGCACAATGTCCCCTCCAGAACCAGTGGAAGAAGCCATACACTCACCCCATCCTCCACAGGATGAAGCTCACTGGGCACAATGCCCCCTCCAATACCAATGGAAGAAGTCACCCACTTGAGAGACTGTGGCCTTGCACTCCCCAGCATCAAGCACAGGGCATGTTGCCCCCTCCAGAATCAGTGGGCAAGTCACCCACTTGAGAGACTGTGGACTTGCACTCCCCAGGACAGAGCACAGGGCATGTTGCCCCCTCCAGGACCAGTGGCGTTGTACCATCTTCCATCTGAGGTGCCCCCCATTCCCAGTCCCCCTGAGGTGCCTGTCTATTTTTGACCTGATGCCCCTGCGGTGTTCTCTCCGTGTTGTTGCAGGACTAGGGTGGGGCCTTGGACTATGTGAGGTTCTGGGTCTTTAACAGGGGCACCATTGAGTGACATTGTTGTGCTCTTCTTCAACTTGCCGCCTTGATTTGTTGTGGGGGGAGTGATTGCGGAATAGTGTGTTTGGCCTTGGATAACTTATATAAACCCTTCTATCACTCCTGTCAATGCCTAAAAACACTGACATCAATGTTCCTCTATAGGAGGTAATTCTGTGTAATATATATATAGAAAGAACATATCATCAACAAGAGCGACGCTGGAAACTGAATCCTGTCTCAGAGGAAAGGGACATATTGAAGTCCACTCTTAAAATCTCGAAAGCGTCGCGTTTTAAGGCTAAATCTAATTTTTACACTGCTAAAATCAAGGAGGCATTGGATGCTCCTAGAGAGCTTTTTAAAGTGATTAAGGCATTATCTACTCCCTCTAGGTCATCTGAATTGGAAAACTCCCAGGTGTTTTGTGACAAGGTAGCCAGGCATTTCGAGAATAAAATTCTTCAAATTCATGCCAATTTTATTTCTCACGAGGCTTTTAGGGAACAATCTTTTTCGGTGCTTCCGGATCCTAGAGCTAGTTGTAAAGTTTTATCTGATTTTCAAATTCCGACTCAGGACAGCATTACAAAATTGATTCTCGAAATTAAGGCAGGCTCCCCTCTGGACCCCTGACCCCCTTCCATCTTTCAACTGGCCCCAGACCTTAAGGTTCGGGCTTTAGTTCCAATTTTTCAGGAGGTCCTTAACTCCGGGATCTATCCCGCTTCATGGAAGGAGACTATAGTTGTCCCCCTGAAAAAGAAGCCAGATGGTGATAGCCAGGACTTAGATAATCTACGGCCGATCGCTCTTCTTCCTTTTCTGGCAAAGATTTTGGAGAAATGTATGAATAAGGAACTAGTAGAATTTTTAGTGGAAGTGGGAGACTTAGATCTCTCTCAACAATGTTTTAGAAAGGCGCACAGCACGGAGGCCGCTCTTATTTCATCCTCTGACTCCATTCGGAGATTGGCAGATGAAGGGCAAGGTTTTTTTTAATGCTATTGGATTTATCGGCAGTGTTTGATACCATCTCTCTGGAATTTTTGTTGACCCGCCTTTATCAAGCAGGGATTAGAGAGCGAGCTCTTAAACTTTTGGAATCCTTTTTGACTAACAGATGGACCACGGTTAGTTGTGGCAATTTTAGATCTTCACCTTATTTATTACCCTGCGGGACTCCGCAGGGATCTTCATTGAGCACCATCCTGTTTAATATGTATGTTGCCCCGCCGGCTAATTTGATTCGATCCTTTGGATTTATCCCCACCTCCTATGCGGATGATACACAGTTAATCATCCCAGTTAATAAGAACTGGGAGGAGGTGGCGGATCGTTTCAATAACTGCATGCAAGCAGTCAGCATTTGGATGAGGACTAACTGGCTTAAATTGAATGTTGCTAAAACTGAAATTATTCACTTCAGGCCGGGCAATGAGCAATGGAATTCACACTGGTGGCCGACAGACTGTGGTACCCTTCCAATTCCCACTACTGTAAGCAAGAATTTAGGAATTATTTTTGATGATCATTTATCTTTTAAAAGTCAGGTGAATCCCGCTGTAAAGACATGCTTATGGCTTATTAAAATGTTAAAGAAAGTCTTTCCTTATCTTCAACATGAATGGAGAGTCTCTGCTACCTTAGCTCTGGTTATGTCCAAAATAGACTATTGTAATGCCCTCTTTCTTAATCTAGACAAAGCCTCGTTGAATAAGCTACAACTGGTCCAGAATTCGGCTGCTAGAGCTGTCCTTAATCTTCATCGCTGGGTCTCAGTTAAAGGCAGTCTTAGGCAGCTACCTTGGCTCCCGGTGGCTCAGCTAATTATTTTTAAATCGCTCTGCCTGATTTACAAAGCTGCTCACAGCATTGGTCCTTAATACCTGACCATTAGGCTCTGTTGGTATGAACCCAAGAGATATCTCAGGTCATCTAAGGCCTATAGAATTCAGGTCCCTCGCACCAACAAAGCCAAATGGGGTGATAAAGCTTTCACCGTGGCTGCAGCAAAATGTTGGAACTTGCTTCCCCTGAACATTAGGAAAGAATCCAGTTATTTAAGTTTTAGGAAACGGATTAAAACATGGCTTTTTCCTCGTTAGTCTCCTTTTGGGCATCTCCTTTTTTTTCTTTTTTTCCCAGGGGTTCTCTTGACGGTTATGGCGTTTCCTCACCTTTTATGCTAGCGCTTCGATGCTCCTTGTGAGCCGGAATGCGCTTTGTAAATCTAACATACATACATACATACATATTTTAAGCATTTAAATAGTCAAAGTTTAGTACATGCATAGGAATTTTCAATTGATAGTATGTGTTCTATGAAACTAACTTTTCATTGAATTTGTTATATTTGTAGCTGATAAACAACTTTTGAAATTGAGGTAATAAGAAATCAATCTATATATTTCTCAAATTGTGTAAAATATTGTAACATTGTTGATGTCATGGCTGGATGCATCTTCTGTGTAGATATGGACATGTCATTCATTAACATGACTGAGAGTAGTAGTATGTTCATTAATTGTGTGTTTGTTGTTATAAATTCTAAGCTAAGATTTTGACAAAAATATTTAAAAAAATCATATAATAAGATGACCATAGGCTTCTATTGCACAGTGTCTGACAATCAGTTAAGGAATGCCTTAATTATGCTTTATGTTGGTTATGCAAGTAAATGTGAGATAAGACATATTTAATATTTTTTTAATTAGGAGAATTACGATCTATTTAAATATTAATTAATAAACAGTGTAACATTGCGTCAAATGTTAAATATATTATTTTTAATTTTGTAATTATTTGTGAAATATTTGATGCCTGCTAAAAAAAAAAAACATAGAGGTTCTCCTCAATATTCATTTTTTTAGTTAGGAAGTTTGGGACACACCTCCCTCCAAGTAAATCCTTACATTGCCTACACTGAAGCAAGTCTTGGTTTTAAGTGATGTAACTAACATAACTGTGGTTGATATCGTTTAATACAGTGGTTCCCACCTGTGGTCCGAGCACTCCTAGGAGTTGGGAAGCCTCCTCATGGGATCCGCAACTGCTTAGAAAATTAAATAATATTAACAGATTAGGTCCCCAGCTTTCAGTAATGACTCATTGGGGGTCTCTGGATTCCAATAAGAATTTAGTGGGGGTCCCCGGGTTTCAGTAATGATAAAGTGGGGGTCCACAGAGGTCAAAAGGTTGGGAACCACTGGTTTAATATATTTAAGATTATAATTCTGATATCAACAACATCGAAACAGAGGTTTGTTGGAATAATCTGGACTTGAGGCTCTTGATGTTACGTACGATCCTTTGATCCCCATGATTACAGATGGTATTACATCTCCTAACCTGCTGGGCAGAGGTCATGGTAGTATCATGGTGGCACCGCCACAGTGTGATCTCATAAAGGGAGCAGTTTTCATGGTCACTCACCATTTTCGCTGTGGGCATTTGTGATCTTTTTATTAATCAAAAGTTGTTGTTTATAAATTTGCCAAATAATAAACTGGAAAAACCACAGACACCCTTGGAGTGTTGACCGAGCATGTGTGGGATATTTATAAATAATCATGTTTTGGTCTAGCAGTCTTTCCCTACCAATTACAAACATGTTCATTATTTATTTGAAAAATATGCAACCAAAATGTACGACTGTGTGACATCTGTTGACTAAATGCACAACAGGCAACAGATCATTTGCCTGTGACTTGCACTAGCAGAGCCAGATTATGCGTCACCAGCAAAAACAGCTTTGTAAAGCTTTTAATTTTGCTGATGCTTCACTATTGTATTGGGAAGGCTATTTAATATGCCATGTTTGAGGGTGAGCACCCTAAGTGCTAAAATACAAATAAAGACCTGTGTCCACGAAGACCTGGAGTTTTTTGGTCACTCTTTGCCAAATATTATATATAAATAGTATAAATAGTAAGTGAATATGTCATAAGAAATAAGATCAAGTTAATTAAATTGCATGATCTGCATAGGTTTATGTAGTAGTCTATTTTAAATAATTTTCAGCTGAGGTACAATTTTGTTTCTATACTTTTAGAAAGTTGGCATTTTCTTGTCCCAAACATTTGGTGCCTCCAGCCCATTCCTAGGTCACATGCCTAGGTGTAACGGGGAATTGGTCTTTTGGTATTGCTCACAAACAGTGAGACAAAGGGAACTTAGGTGTTGGCAGTATGGGCCCCTCCAACTTAATGAGGAGGGAGGAACTGTCACCATTCACACTTCCACATCACAGAGTCCCGCCAAGAGACTCCACATCACAGAGTGAAGCAGAGTCCACACTCACAAAGGGTTTGTCACTAGTTGTTTGTGTCCCCGGACAAGTTGAGTTCAGGGCGGAAGGGATCCTTGACACCTCAGAGGGATGGGGGACTATAGAAACTTCTCCTACTTCAAAGTGGGCACCAGGTATAAATATTGAACCTCAGACCCCAACTCTTAAGTAGACACCTCGACCTGTGGATGACTCAGGACTGCTGTTTAGCTGCAAGATGGACTGCCACTCTGTGACACTGCTGTGCTGCTCTGCTACCCTACTGCCTGAGCGAGGACTGGGCCCACATCTTGAACCTAGTACCACCAGAGACCCCAAGGGCCAGTTGGCTGGCCTCCTGATCAGAAGCCTAAAAGACAGAACAGGCTTCCTCCATCTTGAATCCAGTTCCCGGACTCTGCCAGCTGTGAGTCCTGCCCAAGAAAGTGGTGGCACCCCAGGCCTGGATTCTTGGAAGTGGGCCTGAAGGTGCTATACCAGCTCCACTATGGTGTCAACAGAACCGATGCATTGCCGCCCAGAAACTTTGCATCGGAGCTGCTGCATGGCACATTGCCTCACCAAACTCTGCATTGAGATTACTGTGTGACGCATTCCCGGTACAGGATTTTGCTTTCCCGCCTTCAGCCTCCCAGGAACCGCGGCTGTGCAATGCATTCTTGACATAGGCATTTTCATCCCAAGTCCCTCATCGAGGGCATCCTCGATTACAATGCAGGACCGGCAAAGCAAGCCCTGGAGTTTCAAAAACCACAACGCATTTTTGATGCAGGACTTTGCATCGCAAGTCCCTCGTCAACAGCATTCTCAACAATGATGCAGGACCTCGTATAGCAGTTTTGCAGCTCCTAGGAATCGCCACTATGAGATGCATCCTCGGCATCGAATTACACATCTGTCCACAACCAGGATTTAAAGTACTTTGTTTAGGGGACCTAATTGAGGCCTTCTAGTCAGCCCGTGCTCCATTTTGGTCAGCCAGAACTTTGGATTTTGTCCCAGTCTGGTGCAACCAGATAATCACCGTTACCACATTGGACTTTTTGGCTCTATTTCAATTACATCCTTCAAATTGCATATCTCTGGTTCTGCTGATTGGATTTTTGTAATTGTGGTCTTAAATTATTTATTAAATTGTAGTCTATGTTTCTAAATTGGTGGGGAGTTATTCTTCTGTTGTATTTCACTTTATTTCTGTTTGAGGTGCTGCAGAAATACTTTACCCTTTGTCTCTAAGTTAAGCCTGACTGCTTTTGTGCCAGGCTACCAGAGGGCTGAGCACAGGTTAATGTGGGGTTTCCTTGTGACTTCACTGTGTCAAAGATTGTGGTTGCTGCTTGACTCGGGTTTCACTTCCCCGCTTAACCAGTAACCCACTTTCTTGCAGATTACATTAACCTTTACCACTTGCATAATTCAAAGCAGGACTTCAGCACTGTTAAGCTGGTGATCGTGGGGAAAATTTCTAGGCCTGGACGGGTTCACGGATTTGTGCTACGCGGAGCTCTACGAAGTGCCCAAAAAACTCAGCCACGCTACGCAGAGTTCCGCAAGTGGCAGAGTGCATTAGGTTGAGCCGTTCACACTGATTTTTAGAGCTAGGTGTTTGTCCTGCACTGAAAAATCCATGCGAATGGCTCCCTGCACAGAGTAGGAGGGCGCTGCTTCTTTTCTGCCACTCAAGTTGATTTTCTACTCAAGCGGCAGCTACCTCAATGCGAACTGAAGATTTCTCAATGCAAGATGTGGCAACCATCTGTGACTGCTTGTGTTGAGAAATCTCGCTGGGAGATGGTCTTAAGTAAGATTTTCCTTTCTCGTGTTCGCCAAATCACCATTGTCGAGCAAGGTCAAAACTTTGCTCTGCTTCGCTCCAATCCGTGGAGTTTTTCGGAACTCTGCGCTCTAAGCGGAGCGCGGAGTGGGAAAAACTTTGCAAACTCCACTAGCAGAGCAGGGTTTACCGCCCACCCCTAATAATTTCCTCAGTGGAGCCAGGTGATACTTCACTCTCAGAACTCAAGTGGTTCTCGCTCCTCATAGTGTGAGAAGGCAATCAGGAGTTGGATTAACGCATTATCTGCTGACTTTGGGAGGATACCCTGCTTCCAGCAGACTATTTAACTGAGTCCCAGTTCTGAAACACTGTGGATCAGCTGGGTGGTCAGGCTCATGTTACATCTTCCACAGCAAGGGAAGGGGACTGAGAAAGCCATGAGGGTCAAGGGTTCAAGTCTTTTAACAGCGTAATAATGTTGTTTGCACCACTGGATGTGATGATGTGAGAGAAGAAATCCCAGAGTTACCAGACAAATACTATGCTCTTCAGGTACTGCATGGACCACACTGAACGAAAAGGGTCAGGAGACTTATATCCTGATTAAGCACATTAAAACAGATTGCCTCCCGCCATAGCACCATATCCCAACTCCATTAAATTGAGAGGAGCTATACAAACCAGAACAGATGCAAGGAGCTGCGATGCGACTGAATAAAAATTAAGTCATTGGAGCCTAAAAGAACCAACTCACAGCACAGCTCAATTATTGTGAAGCTGAATACTTACATTTTACAACCCACAAGGTCTGCCTCTCTCTTGTCCAAGTGCCCATCAGTCCTCATTAAGTGGGAGTCCAGAGAACCCAAAATGATTAGGAACTAGTGTGCTAAGATACGGAGAGGCGGAGTGTGGCGAAGGCTAGAGAAGGCTGGAACAAGTTGGTTTTCGGTAGTTTTCTTAATGTAAGGAGATTGCTATCCATAGGCGTGGAGGAGGTTTGTGCCAAAGGCGTGGCCCAGCCATTGAGAATCACCTGTCTCTGGTGAACTCAGATCTTTATATCAGTGGTTTCCAGGCATTAATTCATAATAAAATCATTCCACCAGACAAACTAGGACCCAAAAGCAAAGGGATGCAAAGAGGCCGAAGTAGGAAAATGAGAAGTTATCAGAAAAGAACACTCTCCTCTGTACAAAAATGAGGAATCCAAGACATTGAACAAAAAACAGAACAGTAAAAGCCCTGCTCTAGTGCCGGGGCTTGAGGAATGAAACCGTAACATGGACTGAAGTAAGCAGTGGGGAGAGCTGTGGGTGCATGCAGGGGATGTTTGAAAAAAATCAAGAAAATATGGGGAGCCTGGGTGGACCATCCTAGATTAGAGTGAAATACGGGGGGGTGCTATAAGACATATTTATGACTTCTGCTTTTAAACCACCCATATTCACAGATTCACACACTACAGGACTCCAAGTCTGTTTCACACATATTTTATTAATACCAGTGCTTACTAACTGTGTGTGGTCCCCTGGATCGGCGCATCCCTTTTCCTGCCTTGCATCTGTGACCTGCCATTACTGTAAAATTCGTAAATTACAACTTGTTCATATCTTCCTTGGTGTTGTACCTAGAACACCAGCCTTTTAAGGGGGGATCTCCCTGAAATGTTTTAAAAACACTGGAAAAGAATGTTACAGCACTTATTCCTCTCCATGTTTCCATCATTTGTGGGTCACCGGGGGTAATGACAAGTGGATTGAAGGAGAGTTTCCCTCTTGTTAACGCTGATGGAATAGATGAATTAACGGCTGGAACTATTTGGGTGCAGCGTAACCTTTGCTGCTCCGGTGGCGGGAACCACTGGAGGGCGCGGGGAGGATTTGGAACGGTCCATAAAGCTCCGAAGAACTCTGCAGGCGGAGTCTGGAGGCAGCACGTGGACCCCGGGTGTGAGCCGGGGCTTTTCAATGCCCTCCCCTGGCCCTGAGGGTGCCCAACGGTGGCAGGCGGGTCGGTAACTACCCGCCACGTTCTATCGCCGGGTAGTCAGAAGTATCTGCCAAATTAGCACAACTAGTGAAACACTGATCATTTATTTACGTCACTCGCCTGGTGCTGTATTCTGTGAACAGGTCACGTCCTGGAAAGGATGCTCATCCTATGGAGGGTCCCCAGAGCTCGACGGAACATGAGGCATGGAAGATTACCTCACAGCGCCATTTACACATGCGTCTGTGGAGAGCAGGAGACTGATAGCCACGCTCTCAAAATGCATACTCAAAAAATATTCAAGCCACCTTAGTACTTATCATAGAAAAGATGCTTGTTAAGTGGTAAGCATGTTTACCGTCAGTTTACCGCGAGTTGTAAGCATGTTTACTGTCAGTTTACCACAAGTGGTAAGCATGTTTGACGTCAGTTTTCCACGAGTGGTAAGCATGTTAACCCCAGTTTACCGCGAGTGGTAAGCATGATTACTGTCAGTTTAATGTGAGTGGTAAGCATGATTACCGTTAGTTTACTGTGAGTGTTAAGCATGTTGACCCCAGTTTACCGTGAATGGTAAGCATGTTTACCGCTAATTTAGAGGTTTACCGCCACTTTGCCATGGCTGGTAAGCATGTTTCCCACCGAGGGTATGCTGTAGCGCTGAGAGATCCTAGCTATTATCTCAGATCAAAATAGTGGATCTTGCGCCCTAGGCCGATGGACCAACACAACATTGATTGAAGATTATGTCAATGGTACATGTCGTTATGATCACAATAAACATTAATGAACACGAAAATCAATAATCTAAACATACTGCAATGACCACACCAGTTTATTAGGAAAGTTTGTAATTTATTTTCCTATAATAACAATGCTAGAGTCACGAAAATAATTCCCAAATGTAAGGAAATGCCTCCTTGGCATGGTTACCCCCTGACTTTTTGCCTTTGCTGATGCTAAGTTTTGATTTGAAAGTGTGCTGATGCCTGCTAACCAGGCCCCCAGCACCAGTGTTCTTTCCCTAACCTGTACTTTTGTTTCCACAATTGGCACACCCTGGCATCCAGGTAAGTCCCTTGTAACTGGTACCCCTGGTACCAAGGGCCCTGATGCCAGGGAAGGTCTCTAAGGGCTGCAGCATGTCTTCTGCCACCCTGGGGACCCCTCACTCAGCACAGACACACTGCTTGCCAGCTTGTGTGTGCTAGTGAGGACAAAACGACTAAGTCGACATGGCACTCCCCTCAGGTGTCCTGAGCTGAGGTGACTCTGACTTTTAGAAATCCTCCATCTTGCAGATGGAGGATTCCCCCAATAGGGATAGGGATGTGCCCCCCTCCCCTCAGGGAGGAGGCACAAAGAGGGTGTAGCCACCCTCTGGGCTAGTAGCCATTGGCTACTAACCCCCCAGACCTAAACACACCCCTAAATCGAGTATTTAGGGGCTCCAAGATAGATTCCTGCAACCTAAGAAGAAGAGGACTACTAAGCTGAAAAACCCTGCAGAGAAGACGGAGACACCAACTGCTTTGGCCCCAGCTCTACCGGCCTGTCTCCCCACTTCTAAAGACACTGCTCCAGCAACGCTCTCCCCAGGGACCAGCGACCTCTGAAGCCTCAGAGGACTGCCCTGCATCTAGAAGGACCAAGAACTCCTGAGGACAGCAGCTCTGTTCACCCAAGACTGCGACTTTGCGACAAAGAAGCAACTTTGAAACAACTTGCGTTTCCCGCCGGAAGCGTGAGACTTGACACTCTGCACCCGACTCCCCCGGCTCGACTTGTGGAGAACAATCACTTCAGGGAGGACTCCCTGGCGACTGCGAGACCGTGAGTAGCCAGAGTTGCCCCCCCTGAGCCCCTACAGCGACGCTCTACACCCGCAGCCCCCAAGGCCTGAAGGATCCGACCTCCAGTGCAGGAGCGGCCCCCAGGTGGCCCTCTCCCTTGCCCAGGTGGTGGCTACCCCGAGGAGCCCCCCCTTGCCTGCCTGCATCGCAGAAGAGACCCCTTGGTCTCCCATTGAAACCTATTGAAAACCCGACGCATGTTTGCACACTGCACCCGGCCGCCCCCGTGCTGCTGAGGGTGTACTTTCTGTGTCGACTTGTGTCCCCCCCGGTGCCCTACAAAACCCCCCTGGTCTGCCCTCCGAAGACGCGGGTACTTACCTGCTGGCAGACTGGAACCGGGGCACCCCCTTCTCCATTGAAGCCTATGCGTTTTGGGCACCACTTTGACCTCTGCACCTGCCCGGCCCTGAGCTGCTGGTGTGGTAACTTTGGGGTGGCTCTGAACCCCCAACGGTGGGCTACCTTGGACCCAAACTTGAACCCCGTAGGTGGTTTACTTACCTGCAAAAACTAACAAACACTTACCTCCCCCAGGAACTGTTGAAAATTGCATCGTGTCTAGTTTTAAAATAGCTATATGTCATTTATGTGAAAACTGTATATGCTATTTTGCTAATTCAAAGTTCCTTAAGTACCTACCTGAAATACCTTTCATTTGAAGTATTACTTGTAAATCTTGAACCTGTGGTTCTTAAAATAAACTAAGAAAATATATTTTTCTATACAAAAAACTATTGGCCTGGAATTGTCTCTGAGTGTGTGTTCCTCATTTATTGCCTGTGTGTGTACAACAAATGCTTAACACCACCCTCTGATAAGCTTACTGCTCGACCACACTACCACAAAATAGAGCATTAGAATTATCTCTTTTTGCCACTATCTTACCTCTAAGGGGAACCCTTGGACTCTGTGCATGCTATTTCTTACTTTGAAATAGTACATACAGAGCCAACTTCCTACAACAAACACAAATGATACACATAAAGAATCATCAATGGCTGGTTAGAACGCCCTATATATATGAGTTTAATCAAAGCAAGTAAACAAATTAACTCAAGTGTTATAACACAACTTAATAACACCAAAATCTGCGACAGTGAAACAATATACATTTAAAGCAACAAATCAAAGAATGTCAATGTAAATCATGAGCATGTAAAGACAAAGTCCCTCACTAACCAATGAATAGCATTAACATGTTGAGCTTCATGTAAAAGTTTTAGAAACACAAATTTAGAAAAAACATACTATCTCGGGTTATAACAAAAATATTATTATTATTATTATGCAGCAATTAATTCATGAGTTGAAGCTGTTACCTGTAAAACAAAAGAAACCTACAACAATTCGCAATTTATACATTACCCATAAGATAACAACAGGAAGATCGCTTCAGCAAGGGGACACCATCAGTAGGAACGATCTATAAATCCCCCAAGTCTACATGACTGCAAAACTCCCCATTAGTCTAACTCTGGAAATATCACTGCAAAGTCTCTGGAAAAATCTCGTAAGGTCTGCCTCAAGTCTCACAATAGCTCTGACCCCAAAGAATAAGTGACAGAAAATTATATTAATTTTCGCAAAGCTCACAATTGGTCAGGACATGGGATGTTGTACATTTAGCCAATAAAACTAATGTTAGATGACTAAAAGTTACACATTCGTAGTACACTAAGTTCTCATTTGACAATTACTTATTGACGAACTCATTAACTAAACCCAATATATAACAATTTCTTCTTCTCTTCCATGTGGATTAATTGGTCCATCTCATCAAAATCTCAGGTTCAGGAAGAACCGTCGAACAATGTTGTATCTACTTCCATCCTCAAGGAAGAAACCACACGTTATTGACATTTTCCAAACAATAGGACAGTCAAACTCTGGCAATGACCTAATAAATCTGACCTTGTAAAGCATAATACAAAATTCCACTTGGGGTAGCTGTTTACACGCCTATAAACTATTAAACACATCTTTTTGAGTCAGCATTGAGCTATGAAAAACACCAGCATACAAACCAAAGTTAGCCTGAGTAGAAAATAAAATAGATTATGGTGGCCATTTAAAAAAGTCACCCATTTTGTTAGCATTCATTAGAAAATCACACATTAGTTCATCAAGATCAATACATTATTAATCATAAATTTCAACAGTAAAATCTCTGCTCCTGCAGGTACGAGCGCCTGTATTTGGATCTCACTGAGGTGCCACCACCACGGAGGTGACGCCCATGAGGTGATTTGACATTTCTGCACCATGGTCCCTGGAATTAACATCCATCATCAACAGAGAAAGCTGGACGGTGCCGAATAACAAAGGGCGGACATCAGTGTGATGCCGCGCACATTGCTGGATGCTGATGTCCCACTTCTACTGATGGCCAAGCAGCATCACCTGGTAAAATTTGCAGGTGTCAAGTAGCTGGCTTACACCACATCCCTGAACCATGGGGAAATCACAAGACTCGCCCTGTCAACCCCGCCCCTCGGTCTACTTCACACTGCAGAGGGCAATCCCTTGGATTCCCACCCTATATACTGTAGATTGGGTTTTCTGAAGGTCTGAAGCTGGCAGCCTTGTGGGGGGTGAGCTGCAGCAGGTAAACTCTGGCAGTCGATTCAGCTGAGTTTCCTCCATCAGAAGTGATTCCACAGATCAAAATAAATTAGATGGACAAATGGTACCCAGGGCCGAACAGGACACGTATCCCACTTCCACCAGACTCTAAATGGCCCCCTTAGTCTTGGTTCCTCTAACAACCGGTTCCTCCTGCCCCAGACCTGTTGGCCTCTTGCAATGAAATCACTGTTTTGATTTTCCTGTCAAATGTTCAAGCCATTCAGAACAAAATTACATAACTGTGCTGTCACTGCAGAAGGTGGCTTAACCCCACTTCCGCACCAGACATCGACACAGCAATACCTGAAGTATACCTGATCACCCACCACGACCACATCAACAAGCCTTTTGGAAGGATCGCCAGCATACACAATGGATCCATCTAATGCACCACCACCACAAATGACAACATCACCCCAAATCATGGATCATCTCAACTTCCGACACCAAATAGACGCAAAACCACCATCAGTGGTACCCTTGTCTTCTATCCTCCAGGACCACGTTCAGCCTTTTGCAACTTCATCGCTGACTTCATCACCACCCTCATTATAGACTTGAACATCTACATTTTCTTGCCAACCTCAACTTCCATCTCGATGACCACATGACATCAACACTACCAATCTCCTCGACAGCATGACAACACAGGACTCACCGAACTCATCCACGTCTCCATGCACACCGCAGGCCACGCGCTAGCCCACACGTTTTTAGCAGTACAGTTTAGTCCATAGTTGGGTTGAAAGAATGATACTCAAAGTACTGCCTAGGAGCCGCATGCGACCCTCCTGACCTTCACATGTGGCCCATAGCAGAACAAATACAGTGGGTTGCTGTTTACTTGATTGAGCAGTAACGTTCAGAAAGATGTTAAGTAAATGGCAAACTTTTATGTACACTAAATAAAGTAAAGAGAATAAGCAAATTAGGTATCCTTCACCACTTAAATTATTGTTTAAAGACATTTTGTAACAAACATGTAAAAATATGATAGTCTTCTCAAAATTCAAAAGAGTGTATTTCGTTAATGTGTAAACACCCTTTCACCTCCGTACATCAGATTATATCAGTTTATCCAGTGACATTTATAAAACTGACAGTGTTCAAAAATGAACATAGAAGCATTTATGCCTCCTCACACCCTACCAAGCATGCCAAGAATGACCTAAGAGGCAAGTCAGTTGTTACATTGAACCTTCTTGGGTGGTCTGGTTTGTCATTATACATGGCCAACATTATAGTTTATTAAATCAAATACAAGCAAAGGTTTTGTATGGCACACATCCTGAAGCCATGTATTTCAAGCTGCTTTTATATGTGATCATGGAGGAAAAGGAGGCAAAGTAAAATTAGACAATTGTCTAGGATCAGACAATTTGGCCAAGTGAGGAAGATAGGATGGATCCAAAGTTTTCTGGTGTCAAATTGTGCAATTCTATTTCATTCCAATTCAATAATCAAGTGACTTCCTTTTTACGTTTGAATCTCTCAAGCTAGCGTTAGGATCCATCTTAACCCCTCCCGTCACATAGCCCTGCTCCCACCATGCTGGCATCAATTCGGCCCTCGGGCACACCAAAGATCACACTTTGAGACCACTCTGGAAACGTTTGTGAGCACCCATGGGTAAAAATGAGGTTGATTTCTGCCTACTCATTTGACCACACTGTGCCATGCCCAGGTCAATCTGAAATGTTCCATTCACGTGTAATGGGCAAAATGCCTGTATGTGTACAGTGGCATTTTTTAAATGGAAATGACAGACAATGGACTAGATTTGCAAAGGTTTCTCGAGCTGATATAGTAGTGACGGACAGAGTGCATGGTAAAGTGAGTACTAGGAAAGAGGCAAGTTTATAAGTTAATAGAGTGGGCTGGGAGAGGGAAACTGAGAGCAGAGGAGAATGGCTTTAAAACATTTAAAGATGGCTGCCCACACTGAGTAGGAGGTGGGATGTAGGAAGATTGGTCAAGTAAGCACTGGTGGAAAGTGAACATTTTAATCTAAGAGAGTGGGTGGGTGGACATGAGGGAGAGCAAGGAGGGAGAGCGAGAGAAAGGGAGAGAGAGAGAGAAGGATAGAACCAAGTGACCTCTGCACTGCAATACACGATCCTGATGTCATCAGTGGAAGAACACAACTCATCGAGTAAACAAACAGTGTGCCCAAAATGCTCCTTGGGTGGAAGAAACAGAAGAATACCGAGGAAAACCACTGAATATGAAGAAGGGGCTGAGAAAGGCAACAAAGCCATCAAACCATGAACAAGAGGTGAACTAAAAGCCCACTCTAAATCTGTTACATTAGTAATAGTTTGTTATTATACAGAGCTTCACACCACACTTTTGCTGTTTCTAGTGCTCTAAATAAAAGAGGTTATTATTGGCCTCCCACCAGGCCCGTGCGAGGAATTTATATCTGGATGGGCCAATGGTGCGTTTGGGTGGGCCAATGTGTGCGCAATTTTCCACAGTTCTGGAGGTAGCCTACAACCTGGGCTCTGGTGCCACTGCACCTGCTGAATCATTGGCAGGTAAACCCCTGTCGCCTCTTCCCCATCACTCACCTCCCCACTGCAGCTTGCCTCAGACATGAGCTCAGGTCGCCACAGGGCTGTTTTCTTTTTAGGGGCATGGCCAGAGTTTTGTCTCAGAGAGTAGAAATAAATGGAAAAATCACCTAAAGGCGATTTTTTCTCCCTATCAGTGCACAAGTAAAACAGCTATTATTAAAAAGAATTGCACTACGAAATGTATTCTAGGGATTTCTCATTGACCCCTTACTGATAATTAAAGTAAACAAAAGTGAAACACAAATCACATTTGCCAACATGTAGGAAGCACTTAACAGGTGCTTTCTCTGTGGTCTCTTTTGCTGTTACTGGGAGGGCCAAAGGTCACGTTTGGGTGGGCCTGGCCCTCCTGGTCTACCCGCTAGAACCGGGCCTGCCTCCCACGGTACTCAATTTGCTGGACTTCAGGAGGATGGAAGGCTGCGTTTCCTCACTGGGATTCAAACTCATGAGCTGCTGATCACTGCTTTAAACATTGGATACATTATGGGGGTCATTCTGACCCTGGCGGTCAAAGACCGCCAGGGACACGAATGACGGAAGCACCGCCAACAGGCTGGCGGTGCTTCAATCCCCATTCCGACCGCGGCGGTAATGCCGCGGTCGGATTGCCGGGGCCGGCGGTCATCCGCCGTTTTTGCCCCGGCTGGGAGAATCCGCCAGGGCAGCGCTGCAAGCAGCGCTGCCCTGGGGATTCTGACCCCCGTACCGCCAGCCTGTTTCTGGCGGTTTTCACCGCCAGGAGGAGGCTGGCGGTAAGGGGTGTCCTGGGGCCCCTGGGGGCCCATGCCTCTGGCATGGGCAGTGCAGGGGCCCACTAACAGGGCCCCATGAAGCTTTTCACTGTCTGCGTAGCAGACAGTGAAAAGCGCGACGGGTGCAACTGCACCCATCGCACCGCCTCAACACCGCTGGCTCCATTCGGAGCCGGCTCCTGTGTTGCGGCCCCCATTCCCGCTGGGCCGGCCGGCGCTAACTTGGTTAGCGCCCGCCGGCCCAGAGGGAATGTCAGAATGGCGGAAGCGGTATTTTGGCCGCATGGCGGCCAAATGCCGGTTCCCGTCTGGCGGACGGCTACCGCCGCCCGCCAGGGTTGGAATCAGGCCCTATGTCTGTTTCCAACAGATAGTTAAAGCCATCTATAGGTGAGACCTAAAAATGAGAAATAGCGTATGGGCTTTTTTAATGCAATGATAGTGTGATAGCCCTACGGAAGAGTTTATTAGAACCGATTAATGAGTTACATATATCTTTAAGTATGTTAACATTTTAATGATATTTCCTATTTCTGCTTCATTACATAGGTTCCAGCTTTGTTATAGAAAGCTTGCCAATTCCTAAACTGGTACTTTGTCAGTGGTAGACACTTACTGATCTTAAAACCTTGACGGAATTTTCTTAGGTATATAGAAAAAATTATTCCATCAGTGCAACAGATGATGTTTGATTTTGATGTTTCATGCAAAGTGGTATGGAATTTTCTCTATGTTGCATTATATATAACTACATGTCTCTTAGTAACAAACTGCCAGAACTATGTGCCACTGAAGTAGAAGAAATGGCATAAACAGCTGAGAGAGAGCTACCTTCTGATAAAGCATTATGGGCCAGATGTATCAAGCCTTTCTGCATTCGCAAACGGTGCGAATGCCCGTTTGCGAATGCAAAAATGCCTTTCAGTATTTATGAAAGGCATTCGCAACGCAAATGTAAGGAATCGC
The DNA here is from genome assembly GCF_031143425.1 of Pleurodeles waltl. NCBI lineage: Eukaryota > Metazoa > Chordata > Amphibia > Caudata > Salamandridae > Pleurodeles > Pleurodeles waltl. Next base: position 1,156,813,531 of record NC_090448.1, read on the forward strand.
TAAAATAGCAATTCCTTAAATTTGGGAGCCTGTTTCGAGAATCGCAAATTGCGGTTCTTTAAATAGGAAATCGCAAATAAGGAATCCTTATTTGCAATTTCTAAACCACATGTAACAAGCTATTCCTTAATGTGAATTGGGCATTAAGGAATCACTACTACCACCAAGTTGAACTTGGTGGTAACCATGTGCAAATTTTTAAAATGCATTTTTAAAATTGACATGTAAGGCACACATGCCCCTTTGGCATGTGTGCGCCTTACATGTCCTTAAAAAACTTCTTGGGCTGCAGCAGAGGGGGCCTTAGGCCCCCAGAACCCTGGGGTTAGCATTTCCCAAATTTGCGAATTCCAGTTAGGAATTCGCAATTTGGGAAATGCAAATAATTCGCAAATATGGGCCTACAGGCCCATAGGTGCGAACAGAGCCAGTATCGCAATTTGCTATTCGGTAATAGCATTTGCGATTTTTAAGAAATCGCTATTACTGAATCGCAAATATGATACATTGCATTTTGCGATTCAGAAATAGCGATTTCTTAAAAATCGCTATTTCCGAATCGCAAATGCCTTTTTTGATACAACTGGCCCAAAATTTCGTAAAGGTGTTTGAATAAGTGGGAATGGATTTGAATCCCAATGGAAACATTTTAGAGATGCCATAAGAGCAATTCAATGATGTTATAGACACAACATCAATTTAGTACACGGTGACTTATGAACTGCATGCTTTATTTTCTTTTCTTTCATATTTTAAGAAAATAGCCAGTATTGTATTATTGCCCTCCACCCTTATGAGAAGTATTAGCCTTTCTAAGTGAATCAATTTCTTTTTATTAGAAAACAGAAAAGGCATTCTGTGTGGCAGGCTATGATTTGGCTTCATTAGAACCAGTTCACTCTGAACCTCTTTATAACCTATGGTGATGCTTCAAAACCGCACCTTGATTCCACCAAAGTGAGTCATGTTGTCTCTGGAATCTAACATTCCTGTTGTTGCTGTTCTTAAGATGGTTCACAAGTCCCCAAGACAATCCATGCATTCTCCACCAGAGCTAAGGTAGCATCTTCTGTTTCTGAAGATGAGTACCGATCCATGATATCCGTAGAGTAGAGCCTTGGTTCACCTAACACTTTTGCCAGCATTATCAACTTGATCCATCCACCAGGAGAAGAGAGATATGAGAAAGAGATCAGGATTTTAGTGATTCAGCATTCAGGGTTCCCTAGAAACACCCACTGCAAAAGAAATAATGAAAGTTATTGGTAATAGATATATAGTGGATAGAAGACAACAAACCAACTAATAAATTAAAGCTCTGGAGCTGATCAAGATCGAGTTTCCATGGCTCCTTTGAAAGTCAGAGTTCATCCATGGAAGACCAGGCCTATCACTTTTGTGATGTTAGGACTGTTTTAGCTATGAGGTCCTCCTGGTGGAAAAATAGTTATGGGGAAGTATCCATCAGGGATGGGCATGTGGAGATGGAGGAGGGGCCCTCGGTGCGGCACTGGAGATGACGAAGGAGATGAGCACAAACAACTGAATCACAAAGTTTACTAACTTTGTTGCTGTAAGTTTGAGTCAACATTTATTGCGTGTAGATAAGAAAGAACACATTTGAAAAGCAACAAAAAGTGATGCCTTTGTTATGTGGATTAAATAGGTCTAATTAAAGACAAGAAATGGTAGACGGGGTACTTGTCTTGCATAGATCTTAATTGGTAGTGTAATTTCTGGTGTTGTGACTCGATCACATGGGCGAATCATAAATGTAAAGTCACTGTTAACCTTTTAGTAACAACTTTTTAAAAAGTGTACAATGACCTATCATTTGGTCTAAAGCTTGTGGTAATCCATAAAAAAATGATTTAGGAAAACAAGCATGAGAAGCGTTGTCTGAGATTGGAAACAGAGAAAAGACTAGAGCAGTGTACAGGAGGTGAAATAGAAGAAGGACTGTGGAATGAGCTACAGCCAGGAATAGACACACATTTCTAGCGGTCTGTTTCACACTCCAACTGCACATGCCACATACCCTGACGCCTCTGGGGAGGCAACTGTTTGGCAGTGGTTAGAAGTTTATCTTAGAGTACAGTGTCTCTATACAATGTATTCTGAACGAAAAAAAAGTTGTTGCTCGGTCCAGGTGCAAGCAGAAGAGCCTTGAGCCAGTTAAACTTCTCTTTAAAGTATGAACCTAGACAGCTTACTATAGACTCTGACTTAGCCAGAGCAAGCCTGCCCTTTATGTGTTATACCATGTTGTTAAAAATAAGTACATTCATATGAATACATCGATTTGCATCTCAGGATAAGTTATAATATCACATATATGTATGAGAACAGGTCAGAATAATGTTGTAATAGTGTTGAATATAATACAGGGGGAAAGGAAAGCCTTTTGGAGAATAAAACAGGTAACACAGGGCATGATTCAGAATGTGGAGTACAAAGTAATGATTATTAGGGCGAAAAAGTAAATTAATTTGTTGCCCTGACAGCCATAGCACCCTCCAACTTTAGAGATGTCTGCCAGACATCTCTTAACATTGGCAGTAACCACCATCACGGCGGTTCCTATCAGTGCTGTAAAAATATAAATGGAGGGCCCCGTCAAACATTGTAGTCGGCTGCCAAACTTTTAAGAAGTAAAACTTTTTTTCCAAAACAAGCTCCCAAAGTGGGAGTTTGTTTTCGAAAAAAGTAAAACTAATGAACCCCACAACATGGACGCTTTCTCCAAGGGGGTGGTCATTGTTTTATTTTCACTGTCCCTCACCGCCAGGTTTTATTTTGCGGTGACAGACAGCAAAAAGAAAAAAAAGTATGCTTTGTCGTCCACCTGCTGTTGGTCTGCCCACCTCTAAACCGGGAGGGCAGAGCGTACGTTTTGTGGAAAGTGGTCTCTGTCACCATTGCAAGAAGTGCTCCCCTCTGCTAAACTGCGAATCAGCCCCATAGTAGTGAAGGTCTCAGCAAACTAAGGATAGATCCTTAAAAGGTTCATTCCCACAGGAATTCCAACCCTGGAGCAATCAAAAGTATGACACAGAACGATAAGCCCAGAATGAGGAAAAACACCAGCTTTTCCCTGCAAAAAAATAGCTCGTGATTTTTTCATGGAAAGAACTCAGCATTTCAAGTTCCACGCCACGAGACAGGGACACTTCCGGGTTATTCCCCATTTTATCATGAGAAAGCCAGAGTGGTGCTGCAGTGCTGAACCCACTTAATATCACACCCTGCAGGAGTATTACCAACCCAAATACTCCGAGCCTTGCAATGAGGCCCTAAGAATTCTCCCAGATGTTAGCAAATGTGGCTCTTTGCATTCCTCCACTGGAGTAGGCTTACTCATTCTTGAGCCTTCCCAACGCCAACCTCATTTTGTCTCTGACGAAAATTCGTATTTTTTTCTTGCTATACTTTTGTGGTTGACTCACACAATAGCTATTTTTTAACGCGCTGATACTGTCAGTATAGCCAAATTTCTTTTGTTCGGGTTTTAAAGAATCGTTCAGTAGTATGATGGATTAGAAGGAAGGGGTGTTATTAACGGTCCCCAATCCATTCATAACTCCTCCCTCTGCTTGTCTTACACGGAGTTGTAAACTGACACTAAATCACCATGGCAACTAGAAGAAGCATATTGTATTTTTAAGCGTGTGGCGTCATCTAGTTATGACTGCTCCTATACCTTTTTGGGATTAAAACATAAAAAAATGTCTTCATGAAAATATGCATGAGCTTTTATGAAAACAACCAAAACAGTAAAAAGCAGATTATGAACGTGGATGAGGCTTTGCGCTCTGGAAAATGGTTGCAAAGCTAGCACTTGCTGAGAAATATCATAAATGACAGAAAATACCTTTCTGGGGGAAAATCTTCCTAGAAATATGATTGATAACGGAAAATAGCATGAAAACATGCCAAATTATGGGAAATGTGGCATATTTGAATGCAGAATCATGGAAATAGTTACAGTACGCGCGCGCCAACAAGCACGAATCTGATGACATCTGTGACAACCAAGCTTGTCTCTGGAGACATCCAGCAGTTACCAATGTAGCGATGTGGCGCGGTGATCCCTGACGGCGCTCTCGTGCAAGGCTCTCTGCCAGCCATTTTCTCAATGCCAACATTGTCACTCCTGCCAAGCTGAGCAACAGACAAACAGTCTTCTGTCTATGCTCATCCTTTTGACTCATTCTCCAAGTCAAACGCGTTAATCCAATCAGCCTCAATTAGCTGTGGGCCTTCACCCAGGCCTAAGTGATTTGGCAGAGCCAAGACTGAGTATTAGGCGGGCTTGCTTGGAGCCGACCAACCAACTAAGCCTGGGCACCAGTGGCCAAGAGAAATGAGTCCTGCAGGAAGTTAATGCACCCATCGCCATTATGGAGGTGTAGCAGGGGCTAAAATTTAGGACTAGTGAGCAACTGGATTGAGGCGAGATTTAACTATTGAACTGCTAACAATGGAATAATTTCCACCACGCGATGGTGCAGTGAGGGAGAGAACGGGCATTAAAGAGACCGGGCTGTGGGGAGTAGGTAGGGCTCTGACAGCCTCTCAGGCACTGACTGAGCAGCCACCTCTACCCTGCCCCACTGTTATGGTATCTAGATTTGTAGAGCGCACTATCACCCGGGAGGGTATCCTGCCACTGAGCCGGTGTGAGACTAGCCAAATCTAGGGCCTAGTGGGACTACTCCAAAAGCCACATTGGTTGTTCCACATTTTATGAGTGATGTAGGAGAAGACTTGACTGCCGGATCTGGTTTTCCATTGTGTGGGATCTGTGCAAGTAGATGTGCAAGTAAGAGTCCAGAAAACAGGAAGCGTCAATAAGATTTCTTCAAATAGATGCGATTGTTGAGGCATGCTGGGACAGTGTCATGTAGTGCCTTGAAAGTCTATGTGAGGAGTTTGAACTCTGCTCAGTTGTGTGTTGCGAGTCAGTGGAGCTACTTCAGGTGTGGTGTGAGGTTAGTGCAGCGTGGGAATACAGTTTTACCCACTAGTTGCAAGTCTCACTTCTTGGACCACAAGCTCAGTCTTGGAGATTCTCAAATAACCATGGACTTTGGTCCACCACCCCTCAGATCACAATCCTGATGATTCTTCATGTTCAGATTTCTATTGAAGCATTGCCTAGTACTCGGGTGTGCCTTGAGTTTTTCTGTGGAAATGGAAGTAGTCAAGAAGCTGAAGGGCCAGGGGTATTCAGGAAGAATGAAAATGGTGAGATTCAGCACATATTCTTACCTCGCATTTAATACCTCGAAACAACATATTTAGGCCCATATTTATACTTTTCTAGCGCCGTTTTTGCGCCGCTTTTTGAAGCAAAAATGGCGCAAACATACAAAATACAATTGTATTTTGTAAGTTTGCGCCGCTTTTGCGTCAAAAAGTGGCGCAAATGCGGTGCTAAAAAAATATAAATATGGGCCTTAATATCTTGAAACAACCTCCACCCCCGGTCCAATGTCGACCACTCAAATGATTTGGAAATGAGGAAAGTCACTTACTAACCCTAACTTTGCAAAACAGCTATCTGCTTCTATTCCTACTATGTCAGATAATGTATCAGAAGATGTTTTAAGTTTTAAAGATTGGATCAGCCAGGTTACTGATGTTTTTGTGCCAGAAACTCCTCTAAGGCATAAACCTAAATCACAGCCCTCTGCTTCCTGGTATTCTCAAGCTCTTGCCGAGCAACATCGTCACTGTGAGCGGCTTGAGCGCAAATGGCGAAAATGATATAATTCTCAGGATTACCAGAAATTTAGAAGGGCACTAAAAATCTACCATAACCAGATCAAGGTAGCAAAAAAGTCCTTCTCCAAACAGGTTGAGGAAGCTAACATAGATCCTAAAACCATCTTTCCAATTGCTAAGTCTTTTCTTCAACCGAAAGCAATAAACAGAAAAATTCCCCCTTCCAAAATTTCTATGTGACCATGTCTCCTCATTTTTTCAGGACAGTCTAGTTAACATTAAACAGGAACTCAGTCCTAGCTATTCAGCAAAGACTGACCTTAAGAAACTCATCTCTCCCAACAATGCCTCCCTACAGTCATATTAAAAAATCAGCCTGACTGAGTCTCACCAAGCAATCTTGTCCTGTAAATGAGGTTTGCCTCTTGATCCCTGTCTGGTATTTATTCTACATAAAATGGTAGATATTATGAATCCAGTAGTTAATGAGATTCTGATCTGTTCCTTACCCACAGCTGAGCTTCCGATTGACTGGAAATCCGCTGTGGTCAAACCCCTGCAGAAAAAAAACAGGTAGCATATCCTTAGCATATCCTTACACTCTTTCAAAATTACATCCTATTTTGCTACTTCTGACTCTCAGCAAAATTTTTGAGCCAACGTTCTTCATCCTTGTCAGTCTGGTTTCGGCCCCAGCCACTCCACAGAGTCAGCCTTACTGGAAGTTGCAGATACTCTAAAGTTTACTTTAGATGCTGGGAAGCATACTGTGCTGATATTAATAGATCTGTCAGCTGCATTGAACACCGTCTCTCATGACATCTGACTGCAACGTCTTGTCCTGGCATGGCTCAAATCGCTTCTTTCAGACCGTAAACAAACAGTTGTATTAGGTCCCGACTCATCAGCCGAAAAAGCAATGACTTCAGGAGTCCCTCAGGGCTCATCTTTCAACATCTATATGGCTCTGCTAATTTTGCTTATTACTATTTTTGGGATCAAAACCACATCTAATGCTGATGACACACAGCTTATCTTGGCTCTGGATAAAGCCTCTACTTGCTCTGAATCCAATCTTAAATGTTGTCTTACCGAAGTTATTCAATGACTGCAGCATATTCATGTAAAATGCAATACTGATAAGACAGAGATCATGCCACTCGGAAGGACAACCTTTTTGATCCTCAGATATGGTGGCCAATTTCTGCCCCCTCCCCCAGCCACGGTCGAAGTAGGGAAAAATTTAGGAATAAAATGTAATGCTTAACTATCCTTTCATCCTCAAGTGCTTCCTGTAGCAGGAATGTATTTCAAATTAATAAAATCCTTGAAAAAAAACTTGGATTTTCTTCCTTTATCAGCAAGAAAAACTTTGGCGGTTGCAATGATAACATCTAGGCTTGGTTATTGCAACAGCTTATATGTTGCAGCCACCAAACCATCGATTGAGAGATTGCAGGTAGTACAAAATGCCGCTGCCAGGCTGATGCTGAAACTACCTCGTTGCTCCTCCGCATCAGCTGCTCTGGAAGCCCTCAATTAGCTGCCTATTCATAAATAAGTAAAATACTTTTGTTCACTTTCAGAGTCTACAGAGCCCGAGGTTCTAAGTATCTTATTGAGTGATTCACTCATTATATTACCTATCGGACCATAAGGTCTTCATCAGCCAACCTCCATAGACCTCCCAGGTTTAGCCTTAAATCTAGTGGTGGAAACTCCTTTGCAGTCGTAGGATCAATTGCCTGGGACTGGCTCCCCTTGTCATTGAGACTTATTGAGTTGCAAGAATGTTAGAGAAAACATCTTAAAACATGGATCTTTAATGCCCCCGATGCTCTTTGTCAATCACTGATACATTAACGTTGATCCGGCAGGGTGTTCCTTCTGTAATCTCCCAGGCATTCCGTTAAGCGCCAGGATGCTCCCTGGGGAGTGTTAGTGTGCTTTATATATATATATATGTTCTATTCTATTCTAATTTAGGGATGAGGATTCTGGACCACACCAAGATGGAAAGAGAATGAGAAGCTATAAGATGGGAACAAAGCGTATGGCATAGGATGAGAGACACACTAACTTAAACACTCCAGGCATGGGCAGCAGGCAACATGGTATCTGTGGTATGGTGGAAGACGCGGGGACAACTGAAGTGGAAGATGCAGGGCACCTGGGACAAATGAGGACAGATCGGAGAAATTAATTGTAACAACAGGTGACTGCTGGCGTAACATGAGGAAAACGCTTGAATTAATCTCTGCCACTGGCAATTACTCAAGGCACATTCAGTCCATCATTTTTCTGCACACCATGCCACCTCAGATAAAAGCCACAGTTGCACAGGTACAGTGACAGGTATGCCTAGATGTGGGTCCCTTGCTCACTGTGTGCCATAGGATTCAAGCTATATCTCATTGACAAGGTCTACCTAGGCTGAAGCCAGTTTGGATTTGCTTGTGTTCCTGTTCAGAGCAGATCTAGCTTGATAGTTTGGGCTGGACTGTGCCACAGAAGCTGAAGGGCCATTGGTAGAATGTAAAGCACTCTTCTACTAGGACAAGTCAGCGATGGTGAGGTTCAGCGCATATTCTAATTCAGAGATGAGAATTCTGGACCACACCAAGATGGGAAGAGAATGAGGAGCTTTAAGAGGGGAACAAAGCCTACAGCATAAGATGAGAGACACACCCCCTTGGGCAGCATAATCTCAAGGTCTGTCTTTGCTTTTGAAGAATGATAACCTTTTATGTTGGAAACTTGAATAATACAGATACAGAGGAAGCAGAGATGACCGTAGGTTATGAGCCCATTTAATTGACCCAGTCCCCTTCCTGCTAAAACTATAACCCGAGCAACTGGAATTATGTGGCGGGAGGGGATAATTATGTGACAAGGTTAAGATGATTACGTGGCAACAAATGGCAAATTATTGACATTAGTGATATTAATAGTTCATTATTTTGTCATTTTTACACTTGCTAACACTGTCTGGGTTTGGGTTGCACCTCATTAGTAACAACTTAACACCCAAATATAGCAATAAGCAACAGAAAGATTATCAGTCAACCTTTGCAAAGGGCCTTTAACTGTGTGGCAATACATGTTGCTGCATTTTTAGTAATTTTTGAACTGTTTGACCTACAAACAAAATTTATTTGATTAAAATCTGCAGTTTACGCAGCAGATGGTGGATTACTTTGCAATTGCGCAAATCTATAATTATGTGAATATTGCAGCAACCACACAATTGGATAATTCCCGTGCCCTGGCTATAGCTAAAGCTGATTTAGAGCTAGGTAGATAATTTTCCATTGCCAATGTGGCAATATTTCCACCCCCACCAATCGGATCAACAACAATTGTGTAATTTATGAATAATTTTGCTGGCGTGGCACTTTTTTCACCAAAGCGGCAAAGTGAGAAGAGCCAATTTGGGGAAAAGTCTCTGAGAGGAATTCAAGCATTGTCAGTGACACTGTCATTGCATTATGTGTGGAGGGTGTCAAGGAACAGATACTGAAGGAGGAGGGAGGCCTTTAGTTTTACTTAATCTGCTAGTTTCAGTGTTTACTGCCACAGCACAGCCCGCCGTAGTCTCCAGCACTGTCATTGACCTCAGACTTTGATTATGGATATAAATACTTCATTACGGATGATCACAGGAACCAACCATTATTGTGCTCTTCATTTTGCCACAATTAATTTGACAAAATCTAAACACCAAACAACTTCAGAGTCAACACAATAATTGTTTATACTATAAATGGTCAAACCTATTGGCTTTGCCAATTATATTCATCTGGTTAGAGAGATGTGTGTTGTAATTACCCACTGGTGGACATATTTACGGAAGGATGGCATTGCCCTTTCGGCACTTAAGATGACATAGGGCAACTCAAGCCTTAAGTGAGGTTTACTATGCCACACAGTATGGCATAGTAAATCTGGAGTAACACAACACAGGTCGCTGGCCTGTGTTTTTTGCCCTTGGAAGGTGTTTCATGGGTGGAGCTTGGGTGTTCCCAAGAATCCACTAATGGGTTCTGGTGCATTCCCATATGTACTAACAGTAGTAAATCTGGGAATGCGTCAATCTCAGGGGAGGCACAACAACGAGAAATAACTTAATTTCCTCTACATTGGTCTTCTTTCTATATGTGCTATATTCTGCAGCACACATAGAAAGAGGAAAAAAGCCTCTAGGGGTAGTTTTTGTGCAGGAAGGTGACCCTTCCTGCATAATAACAATTCTGACTGCAGCGTAGGCACCATTGCACCATGGCACTAGGGTGCCTGCGTTGTCACTAGGATGCACTGTTTGCACCAGCACAGGGAGGGAGCAGAAATGCGCCATATTTAGCAGAAATGCACCATATCTTAGTAGAGATGGTGCATTCCAACCACCTCCATGTGACGCAACGCAGCAAGTTGTCTTGCTGCGTTGCTTAGCGCTGCTCCACAGCTTCGTAAATATGGCCCCCGATGCACAAGGTAAGCCAGGAGCTGCAATGGAGGACTGTTTATGAATATACTCCATTGAGTCATAATAAACAAGTATTGGCAAAAAGCACATGATTTTATGGTTCTGATGTCTCTTTGTGAAGTTCCCAAGAATTGTTCTTGTAAAGTGGCCCATAAGTACCGTTGCTCCCACTGCGTGCAGACTTTTTTCCTGTAGCTCAGCCATCAGCATGACAATAGTTTATAATAAAATGTAGATGTCACATTGCTTGAGAGATTATACATATTACCACTTAAGTGTTCCTCACTTCATGAATGATTAAAAATATGCAAATCCCACTTTGAAAAAGAGATGGCCCTTTTTCTGGAGGGAAATGTTATGAAAACAGTGAGGCGGTGGGAATGAATTCAGAGGGCTCCTGCGTTTCCACGCCAGTGCTGTTCTAATTTGGACACAAAGAACACTTTATTATATGCAAAGTGAAGTTGCTAACATTTAGCAAATTACGCCCACCGAGTCATTTAAATTTAGATGCTGAATAAATTAGCTGCACGTTGAAAGAGGCTGGTGGCGTCGGGTAATTTATGCTAGTGGTATACCCATGGAGATGGCAGGCCGGGCTCTCTGCTCAGTGCCTGCTTAAGGCTCAGCCTTACAGCTGCTGTGTTTGAGAGTTTAGGCTCTGGGGCTTGGCCTTGATGATTCTTCATCTTGCATTAAGATATTTGTGGATGTAATTGCGCAATTCTAATGCCAGCAGAAAAGATAATGTGTGCCTCATTTAAAAAAATGTATGCTAATTTAAGGATAATTCTCCTGATGCAATAACATGGTTTCCACAGAGGGAGGGGTTTGGAATTACCCCGATTTAAGTGATTTCCACTCGTGCATGAGGTAATCAGGTTTCCAACAGATTTTTTTATTTATTTATGTGTGGGCGAATTTTCAAAATCGTTTATTGTTACCCTTTATTTTACTTCCCTGGTTCATGCTGTATTACCACATTTATATCAAGCTGTAATATAAATTTTCTGTAAATAAGCATAATGCAATAAATGTTCATTAATCTGATTACATCCTAAATTGGGGCTCTAAATGTATGACTCAACCGAGATGAGTTTGCCTATTTTTAATAGTGTTTTTTAATATTTTTTATATTTTTATATATGTCTTGTTTTTTGTCTATTTCATCTCATGGACTTTTGTTTTTATTTATTTATTTATATGGTTGTGTAATTATAATATGCACTTTTCTTGCCGCAGAAATGCTGCGAACAAAGTTTTTGAAAAAAAGAAAGACTTAAATGTCTACAAAAAAATACTAGGGCCAGGAAGTACTAACTAGTATGGGTGACCGAAGGGTTCAATAGGAACTGTCCAGTAATGCTCCAGAGAGAGAGAGAGAGAAAAATGCCCAATCAAGTCACTCACCAGAATTTGCAGTGTGATGGTAATACTGCACACCTCCAGTGGCTTGTCAGGATGCAATGTGGGACACAATTCCCATTGCATGTTGGCCCCACTTGCTGCGATGCTTCAAGGCTATGGCCATGCGTGTATTCGGGAGCAGAGGAGGATGGAAGGGAGGCAGGGTTTGGGTGCAGCTTGGACAGAAGCAACGCATCCCAGGAAGATGTTGTTTGTGGAACACCCACGTAAAGACTGGAAGGGCCACCTGTCCCACAGGCCCACAGGACTCTCATGAGACTTGCAAATGGTGAAAAGGTTGAAAGAATTGAATATAAGTTCTTTGTGATCCATTGAGCCCTTGCTAGGCAATTGTGCTGTATAGTTATTAAAGCCAAAACTTCTTGAATTCCTGCCATTTGTTTTGTGAAGTTGATGAAATAAATTTTGGAACCAGAGTACTATCTTGCTTGGAACAGGTTTGCACTTATTGTTTTCACATGGGGCCATAGATAGGGATTACGCACTCTACAGATCGTGTTTGTTTTACAAGGAGTTATCAATTAGGATTACAAACTTATTGCCCTTGTTTCTTTCAGCAAGGTTATCCTTAAGATTCTGAACTCTTTTGCACTGATTGTTTAAGATTTTGTTATTTAATGCAGCCCACATGGGATGTGAAGCATTTACAAATTCCATTGCAAGAGTATTAGCACAGAAGTATTGTTACAAGGCACACTGATGTCGGAGATATTAAGGGGCATATTTATACTCTGTTTGCACCGAATTAGTGTCATTTTTTTTTACTCTAATTCGGTGCAAAACTAACTCCATATTTATACTTTGGTGCTAGACACCTCTAGCACCAAATTTATGGAGTTAAAGTCATTTTTTGAAAGTGGAGACCTACTTTGCCCTAATGAGATGCAAGGTAGGCGTTCCCGTGCAAAAAATGACTCTATGGCCTTTACGCCATATTTAGGGGCATATTTATACTCTACGGCATATTTATACTCTGTTTGCACCAAATTAGTGTCATTTATTTTTTACTCTAATTCGGTGCAAAACTAACTCCATATTTATACTTTGGTGCTAGACCCATCTAGCACCAAGGCCCCGATGTAAACTTTTTTTGCACCGCATTAACGTCATTTTATGACACAAAAGTGGCGCAAACTTACAAAATATTGGCCCTTATTTATACTTTTTGCTGCAAAACTGCACTAACTCAGTTTTGCACCAAAAAGTTTAGCACCGGCTTGCACCATTTCTGTGCACCAGCTGGGCACCATATTTATGGAATGGTGCAAACCGGTGCAAAGGGTAGGCTAGAGTTTTAAAAAACGACTTTAGTCGGGTGGGGCTGGCAGTATAGAAGAAGAGGGTTTAGCACCAAAAAACGCCTTTAGGCAGGTTAGAGTAAAAAAAAATGACTCTAACCAGATCAGCGTCATTTTATGGTGCTAAACCTACCATGCCACATGACTCCTGCCTTAGAAAAGGCAGGAGTCATGCCCACCACCCCAGTGGCCAGCACAGAGGACAGGGGTCCCCTGGGCATGGCCATTGCACCCGGTGCCATGTCTGGGGGCCCATTTCAGGGCCCCCTATGGCACTTTCAAAAATAAAATGCACTTACCTGTACTTACCTGGGATGGGGTCCCCCATCCTCGCAGTCCCTCTAGTGTGGGTGGGGGTGCCCCTAGGGCCTAGGGAGGGCACATCTGGGCTTATTCCACGGTGTTCCACCATGGAAATAGGGCCACAGGTCCCCTAATACCTGCCCTGACCCAGGTCTTCAAAAAGTTTTGACCCCTCCTCCCTCCCTTGCACCCTTTTTACATGGGAGTATAAATATGGTGTTAAGGCCATAGAGTCATTTTTTTGCACGGGAACGCCTACCTTGCATCTCATTAAGGCAAGGTAGATTTCCACTTCCAAAAAATGACTTTAACTCCATAAATTTGGTGCCAGACGGGTCTAGCACCAAAGTATAAATATAGAGTTAGTTTTGCACTGAATTAGAGTAAAAAAAATGACGCTAATTCAGTGCAAACAGAGTATAAATATGCCCCTTAGCGTCAAAAAATGATGCTAATCTGGTCAGAATCATTTATTTTGACTCAAAACTGCCTAACGTCATTTTTTTTTAAGCTAGCCTACCCTATGCACCGGCTTGCACCATTCCATAAATATGGTGCCCAGCTGGTGCTAAAAAATGGTGCAAGCCGGTGCAAAACTTTTTGGGGCAAAACTGCCTTAGTGCAGTTTCGCACCAAAAAGAATAAATAAGGCCCTAAATTCATACGTCTAAGAGAGTGAAACTGAACATGCAGTACGAACACATGTTTTTCATGCTACAGCTATCCACTTGTCCCTTTAAATATAAACCAACATAAGAAAGTCTTAAAGCCTCATTATGAGTTTGGCGGGCCAACTGTCGGCCTGCCCAACCCGTGTGGAGGGGACTGCCCGAAGCGAGTGGTCTCTCCCGCCAGCCCTATTACAATGTTTCCACCGGGATGACCGGCGAAAACCTCCATATTAGGAGGTTTCTTCTGGGCAGCCTGATGGAAACAGTGCAGCGGCATTTGCCTCGCCGAGGCCAATGCTGTCACACAGAAGGTGCCCCCACCACCCTCGGAATGCGCACTGCCTGCCATTGTAGGTAGTGCGCATTCCGAGGGTGCTGGGCAGGGAGGCCTCTAGCATTACCTTTCCGCCAGCCTTTTCATGGCAGGGACCCCGCCATGAAAAGGCTGGCAGAAAGGAAAGTTGTGATTAGCACGGTGGTGCTGAACTCAGCCCTGTGGTGGCTGACCATTATTTCGACTACCGCCAACCCATCGGGATTTGTGATTCTGGCGGTGGCGGCAGTCTCCTGGAGGTTGGACTGCCAGGATCATAATCTAGCAGTCAGACCACTAGCAATGTCTCAAGAGCACCAAACTCATAATGAGGCCCTTAATATTGAAGTTAACTATTGTTAGCAATCTTTTGTAGCCATGATTGCAACTTACAATTATTATATCAAACTTAATTGTATTTTGGCTCGGAAGAGTAATTCAGTATCAAACTATAATAAAGATTGGAAAGACAAAGCATACCACAGATAATCCTTAAAGTTAAAGTCGCAGGAGCATACTCACAAGCTGCATTTGTAGTACTTTAGGAGTATTTTAGTAGTACATAGTAACAGAAAGTACTACAAGTTGCTAATCCCAAACCTACGAATGTAAATCTTAGCCAAGCCTGGCCTTTCTAAGGGGAGATTCCCACCCATGTAAGTTTACTACTTAGTAGTAAATGTGCAAATGAAAATGGGGAGTGGCTGGAATAAGTGACACTAATACTATTAAATGGGAGGGATTTATGAGGGGGATGCACCACGTCCATTGAGATTCATGAACTGCACGTCTAAAGTTACTAGAGTCAAAAAAGGACACAAAACAGTAGTAAATTATTCTATCTCAAATGTAGAGTAAGCCTAGCACCACACATGGCCATTCACTGGTAATGCAACACCTCAGATAGTAAATAATGGTGGTAGGGACTTAAAATAAAACTCAATGGGGAATATGTTTGAATGAAAATAAAATAAATAAAAATAAAATATATCATATACTTATAAATAAAAAACTAAAAATAAAACACACTTCTTAATTAATTCACAAATATTTTACAAACCTTTTTTGCATTTATAAATTTTTAACCTTTAGTTTTTATAAAATTATAATTACATTAATTTTAATTAATTCTATACATCACTTTTTCAAATTATTAATGCATAATAAAAATGTATTTTTTACTTTCGTTCGGAATTCGTTTTCAATGTAAACTTCAGAATAATATTTTTTGTTTGCTTTACTATATTTAAATTAATTTAGAATGTACTTCAAAATTAAGTTCATTTGCTGTATCTTTTTTTATTTTGTTCTACATTCAAAATAAATTCACCAAACTAATCTACATCAGTATTTAACATAAAAATATTTGTCGTAATGTTTTTAGAAAAATAAATGTTTTACTTTGCCCTATACTTTGCCATAGAGATCTCGCGATCAGGGTGGAAATTCCCTATGGTAACATACAGGCAAAACTTTAAGAGTTTACTAAACTTTAAGATACATTAATAAAAACATTTTATGTTAAATAATAATGTAAATTAATTAATTTATTTATTTGACACAGTGAGACATACAGAACAGCATAGAAAATACTACAGCACTATTAACGTGACTTTGAACTATACATTGAAATAATAAATACAAAAATAAAAAATACAAATTGTTTTTCTGATGTTTAATTCTGAAGATAAATTCCTGCCTAAATAAAAATATCTATTGGTTATTTGTATTAATATCTACTATGATGTATAGATTTATTTGAAAGTAGTTTAATTATATTTTAATAAAAAAAATAATGTTACATTAATTTATAAATTCAGAAAAAGTTAAAATATTTATAATGAACATGTTTTACTTTTAGATCTAACATTAAATCAGTCTTGTTTGTATTGTTAAATATTTTAAATAATTGAATTTAACATTATTTCTTATGAAGTTTTGTTTTAAGTCCCTTCCACCATTTTTTCCATGAGAGGGTATTACAGTATCAGTGGTTGACCACGTGTGGTGCTGGACTAATCTACTGTCTCGTTTGGGCAGCAGTAATTTACACTTGTAAATTTGGCTCCACCCCCTTTCTCAGGGGTTGGAGACACATAAATCTACTCTTATGAGTAACTTTACACTCCTATTTTGTGAATAACCAAAAGAGGTAAAGTTACTCAAAGGTGTAAGAGTAAACCTGCACATGTAACTTACTCATATTTGTAAGTTACCTTTGTTAATAGACCCGATGAAGTTTAATTTATAGCTATAGTTTAAGCTTTAATTTACTCTTTAAATTAAAACTCTCCTTCAATGCAGACTAAACTCAGCAGTGCTACCAGGCATGTGCTGATATCCAGTGTCTCTCTTTCACACTCTTGTCCTATTTCCTTTTCCGCAGGCTTACTGCAAAACTCCACAGTAGTACTGTGACATTTTCTGTGGGTTTGGTGAAGTGTGGAAACTGTTTGTCAAGATCTGCTGGTTCGTCAGGAGCAGTACCCTCAGGAGGCCCACCTTACAGCAGCCCCGACTCCAAATGCTATTCACAGAGGATCAGGATGGTCAGATGAGGGGAAGGGAATTTAGGGAGTGTACTGAGGGGAGGGTGACCTGGAACAGAGGATCCAAACCTGTTAATTTTGTCAAATTATGACTTGGAACAATACAGTTATTTAGACAGCTTTTATCATTACAACATTACTGTAATTAGCTGCAGGAAAAAGATGTATTAGATTTAGAAGTTGTTATATCTTGTGTTTTTTTCCTTGATTTCTGAGGACCAACCTTAATCACTCAACTGTAGTGTTTGCTCTCTGTCATTTCAGTTTATGGCTTTTACCTGTCCTTCCAAAGAGAATTTCTCTAAACACACACAATGGTGGTCATTACAAGTCTGGCGGTCACTTGACTGCCAGACTCGCGGTGGCGGTCGCACCGCCACCAATGCGGCGGTCCGAGCGCCACATTATGACCACAGCGATTATGCTGAGGTCGGAAAACCAGCACTGCCAGGATTAGTGATCCTGGCGGTCTGGCATTAGCGGCGGTCCTAATCCACCAGGGCACGCTGCAAGCACTGCTGCCCTAGGGATTACGACCTCGTTCTCCGCCAGCGACTTCATGGCAGTAACACCGCCATGAAAAGGTCGGTGGAGAACCGGTACAGGGGGCCCCAGAGGGGCCCCTTTGTGTCCCCCTGGCCAGCACCCTCGTAATGTTCACTTTCTGCTTTACAGACAGTGAACATTGTAAGGGTGCTGGTGCACCCTGCATCCTACAGCATTTCCGCCGGCTTGATTACGAGTCGGAGACAATGCTGTAGGCTGTTTCCCGCTAAGCCAGAGCCGACCTAGCGTGAAACTCTTAATGGGCCCAGCGGGGAGGCAGCACTATGGCAGTAACCTCCCCGTCGGAAGCTCCGCTGAACTCATAATCAGGCCCATATGTTTTTCCAATGAGCAATAAAGAAGTCAAAAGTCCTGTTGTGCTCAAACTGTTGCTATTATAGTTTCTGTACTGAAACAATGAAATGGCTTTTGCAATCAGGTGTTTACTAGAGGGGAGAGAGTACTTAACAGTAAGATTTTGTCCCGGGCACCCACCTCCTCACATGAAACAACACACAGTGATTCTCTGCTCTGAAAGCCCCAGTGGGTTGCATGGGGCACTGCCTGGAGTATCGAAGAGAGTATTAAAGTAAGGAGCTTCCTTACCTGCTCCGACCGTCCACAAAATCCACCCGGTCTGACACTCTGGGGGTCATTCTGACCTTGGCGGTCTTTTCGCAAGACCGCCGAGTTACCGCCGCGGTGAAGACCGCCGACCGCGGCGGTATGCCGCTGTGCGCATTCTGACCGCTGGGAGCGTTCCGCCGGAAAACCGCCAGCAGCCACACTGGCGGTCGGCGGGAAAGTGGAGACTGGTCAACCTCCACCGCCACGCCAGCAGAACACCGCCCACAGAATTACGACCCACATTTCTGTGTGGCGGTCTTCTGTTGGCGGTCTTCTGTTGGCGGTCACCTCCCCATGGCTCCTGTCACCTCCCGGAGGACCAACGCACAAGGTAAGTTGATCGTCCGTGAGGGGAGGGGGTGGGGGGGTGTTGTGTGATGTGTGCGTGCATGGGGGTGTGCGTGTGAGTGTGTAGAGGGGCTGTGTGAGTGCGTGCATGCGGGCGGGGAGTGCTGCTGTGCCTATGGGCAATGTGTGTAGTTCGGCGGGTGCGCATGTCGGCATGTATGTGTGCGGGTATGTGTCCCCGTTGTGTATGTGTGTGTGTAGGGGGTGTGTATATGTGCATGTTGGGGGTGTGTGCATGTCGGGGTGCGTGTATGTGCATGTCGGGGTGGGGGTGGGGAGGGGGTTCGTACCACCTCTGGGGGGTGGCAGGGGGGTGGAGGGTGTGGGGGGAGGACTCGGGGGGCAGTGGGGGGTGGGGTAGACCCCTATCAGTGCCAGGGAAGGAATTCCCTGGCCCCGATAGTGCCTACCGCCATGGTTCGCATGGCGGTTCCCGAACGCCAGAAACCGCGGCGGTAAGCAGGGTCATGATACCGTTGGCGGTCTTGGGTCGACCGCCGGACCGGAGTGCGCAGACTCCAGCCCGTCAGTCATGACCGCCGTGGCTGTCGGAGTGGGGAAGTGGCGGTCGGTCGCGGCGGTGACCGCCGCGGTCAGAATGACATTTTTAATACCGCCGGTCTGTTCGCGGTCCGACCGCCGCCTCTCCGCCGACCGCCAAGGTCAGAATGAGGGCCTCTGTGTTTTAATCTATAGACTACTGAAGGGCTTTCTCGATGGAACACCTCCTAAGAACAAGGTTAACTCAATAATCTGCGTTTGGCTGATGGGCGTCACCATATTTAAAGGCCGGTGAACCAAGATGGCTGCCATGACATAGGACGCTGAAACTAAAGAAGGACTCCACGAGTAAAAAAATGAAACGAAAGTAAACAACAATGTAGGATACACCAGATGGCAGCATGATGACAAATGCTGGAAACTAAGGAAGAACTCGATTAAATAGCATAGAGAACGAAAGTAAATGACATGATTCTTAAGGCCAGATTTGCAAGGTCCTAGCGCCTCCTTTGCACCACATTAGCATCATTGTTTATGCTAGTTTGGCTCGAGGCAAAAATCGCCATGCCATATTTACAAAGTGGCGCAACGCATGCATTGCTCCACTTTGTAAACCCTTGCACCACATTATGCCGGCACCAGGCATGATGTATGCATGGGGGGCATTTCCTCATTAGGGGCCCGCAAAAATTGCGCAGTGGAATCACGGAGATTCCACGTGTCATTTTTAGAAGCATTTTTAAGGTCTGCACAGGGCAGGCATTAAAAGGAGGTACACTATTATTTATAATTATTTATAATGGACGTCTATGTACTTTGCAGGATTAGCAACAACATTTTTGGAGCAAAGTACAAAAAAAGCATAAAAAATTATGTTGCTATTGTCCCTAACCTGTGCCTTGTTGTGTTCTATGTTAAATACGGCGCACACATGGTGGCGTTAGGGGGGGCGCAATGGGCCGGAAGAAAAGTGTTGCATCATGGCATGAAGCACCACTTTTCTTAAATCTGGGCCTTAGTACTTAAGCACACAAATTTCCCTTTCCCGCAGAATGTGTCTCTTTATTAGGCAGAAATGCATACGAGTTCCCATACATCGCACAGTGTGTTTAATATGCCTGGAAGTCTCTGTGTGTCAATCCCTCAATAAAGTTAAAAGTAGCAGAACTTTACACTTGTGAACACTTAGGAAGTTCAGCGCAAAAAGAAAGTTAGGTCCTAATGGTCTGGTACCAGTGCAAATGCTTCAGTTGTTTATGACCATACGGTGTCTTAGTTTTGGGATAGTTTTGGGATCATACAGATCCTGACACTATTATTGCTCTTTTCAGATCTGGATATCCAGGGCAGTCGGTCCTGACAGATCATGTTAACCTACCGACCCAAACATTGGATCATGATCCCACTTCATCTAAAATCTTATGCATAGTAACTAAACTACAACAGGAGATCAGCTCAGCAAAAATGTGAGGATAAAGTTTTATAAATTAGTTAATTCAGATCAAAGACGAAAGCGGAGATCTGTTAAGATTTGATTCAAACAAGCATTGGCAGAGCCAGTAGATCTCACCTTTGAGACGTAGTAGCTTTCTCTCTATGGTTTTTAGCCATGCTGTATTCCGTACCCAATGCTGTGCAGCATAGCTCAGTGGGAAAAAAGCCCGTGATGTGGCCGATTTGTTTTCTCTTTATTTGACAATGCCAGTTGGATCAGCAAATACAAAGGTGAAAATATCTGGAAGCGCCTTTCATATAGGGTCTAGCTTGCCACATACATTGAAAAAGTCGGCCATCTTGTGGCTTTTACATAGTGTAGGTTTGTTCCTGGTATGAGTGATAATTAGGCCTGGGCGGAGTTTGTGGATTTCTGCTACACAAAACTCTGCAAAGTGCCAAAAAGATAGGTTGCAATGTTTATGCTGATTTTCAGGGCCAGGAGTTTCTCTGGTGCTCTGAAATCAGCATGAAATACGTTAGAGGTTGCTAACTTTTTTCTACTCAAACGGCAGCTTCTTCAACGCGAGCAGAAGCTTTCTCAACATGGGCGATCATGACATGCCACGGCCGCCTCCGTTCAGAAATCTCGCTTGCACTCGCTGACATACTGATTTCTCTCGCTCGCAAACTTAACGTTGTCGAGCCACGCAAAAGAAAAAACTCTGCTCCACGTCACTTTGCTGAGTTTTTTAGAACTCCACACCGAGTGGGCAAAACTCCGCAAACTCCGCAAGTGGATTGGAATTCTTTGCCCACCCCTATTGATAATGGAGTACTCGTGATGTATAAGTGATGTGGAGTAACATTGATACGATGTGGGAATGGAACAACCATGATGTGTAGGTGATGCGGAGAGCCCATGATGTGTAGTGGATAGAGTAACCATGATTTTTAGTACATGTTGAGCTCAGCGATGTGTAAGTGATGTGGAGCTTCGATGATGTGCAGTGGATTTGGAGTAGCGGAGATCTGTAGGTGATGGGAAGCACTCAGGATGTGCAGGGGGAAGTGGAGTACCCTTGTTGTGCATGGAAGTACAACCCCTCTGCTATCGTAGCGGGATGTAGACTACTCATGATGCTGAACACAAAGTGGGCCACCTATGCAGCTATGATGCTGCAGGACATGTAGATCACTTATGTTGTAGACAAAGTGAACAAGGCGTTCTTCAGCTGGTGAATTCTTAAGCTGCAGTTTTGTAGGGTTAGTAATAGTAGTTGTTTGTGTCTTTGTTTCTGTTCAGACTGGAACATTATTTGCTTTCACTAGGAATGAGGTTGAATGGAGTGAGCAAGTGATCTTTGATTAGGTGCCTGGAATGGTGCAGAAAGATGGGGTGCTGGGGCTGTTCTAATAAGTGCTTTGTCCTTGTTTCGAGTTGTATTTCCCAGAGCAGTTGTACTTTTGAAGTGCGTCTGGCTTTGGAAGAAACGTGGATGTGTTGTAAGTGGTCTTGAGAGTGTTCTCTGCAGTGTGTGCTGTGCCAGAGTGGATGCCGGTGTCGCATCGAAGGTGATGATAAGCAGCATGGGCGGTGTGTGCATGACTGGCAGAACATTGTCACTGGAGAGAGGTGGTGGGTGATGCAGACATGAGAAGGCGTGTTTGTTTCCTGTAACTTGAGAAATGACTTATACATTCAGGGGCATATTTAAGAGTCCCTAGCACCTCCTTGCGCCACATTAGCATAATTTTTGTTTAAGCAAATGTGGCCCAATGAGGCCAAAATCCCCACGCCATATTTGCAAAGTGGTGCAATGCTTGCATAGCGCAACTTAGTAACCCTTTGTGATACATTATGCCTGCATCAGGCATAATGTATGCAAAGGGGATGTTCCCCCGTTAGGCGGGCCGAAAAAATGGTGCAAGGAAATCTAACAGATTTCCTGGCAACATTTGTTTTGGCACTTTTAACGCCTGCTCAGAGCAAATGTTACAAGGGGGCACACCATTGTTTACAATGGGCACCTGCGTACTCTGCAGGAGTAGCGCCAAAATATTGGTGCTACTCCTGCAGAGTACATCAACAGCGTCATAAAAAATGACACTATTGCCCCCTACCCTGCGCCATGGTGTGCCGTATTTTAAATACATCACACACATGGTGGTGGTGGTGGGGCGGTAAAGGGCGCAAGAAAGGTGGCGCTGCACTCTGTGTCTTAAATATGCCCCTTAGTGCTTTTGCTTAGCAGACAGAGCCACGTGATACTGGCTGATTTCTACCAACATGGATGTTACATGCTAATAAGCTTGTTTTTACTTTCTATTTAATATTTTAAATTACAAAACTGAATAGATGATCCAGTGTGGATAAAAAAACAGTTCTCCTTCCCAAGTCCTGCTTCTCTAAAAATCACCAACAATAACTGTTCCAGGATGCTACTTTGTTTGATGATGTCAGCTGCATGTTGTTATCTAATGTGACATCAATCACTGGATGGCCCCTTTAATGTCAATGCCCTTTTAAGTTTCATTGACCTGTCATGTACACCCTTGCTTGCTGATGTCTGCAATGGACTGAAGGATTGAGCCAGCAGCACCCAGTGACATAGGACCTGATTTAGATATTGGCGGATGGGTTACTGCGTCACAACAGCGATGGATATCCCATCTGCTGAAACTAAAATCCCATAGTATAAGATGGGATTTAGATATTGGCGGACGGGATATCTGTCACTGTTGTGACGGAGTAACCCATACACCAATATCTAAATCGTGTCCTTAATATGTACGTTAATTAATCATTATGGTTGTACCATGTGTGTTCATCTAAACGCAGCTGGGAGACTTTTTCAATACACTTACGTAATCACGAAAATTTGGGAAAGTTCTCATTTTTATTAGAAATGTGAAGTTCCCAGAATTTTCTTGGGCTAGCGTAGTTAAAAAAACATGTGGAATCCTTGCATCCAGGTTTCCCTCCCTACTTGGGACAGCATGTTCTCAGGATATTTTAGCTTGTGCTGTGATCTGGTATTCAAAGGTATCGAAAAGTCCCTAGGTGGGACTTCTGGGATCAGGGGAAGGAGATGATGTAACTGAGTGTTTCTCTGCTGACACCCACAGCAAGGAAACTCAATGGGAGCTGGATGACAGCATCATCTCCATTCCCTGATCCTGGAAGCCCCAAGCTGAGTCTTTCAGGATGAGGGATGACTGAAGGAACAAGGCATCACTTCAAAAATGTAAGCAGCTGCTGGTTTTTGCCAGGAAGGAAAATTACTGTTTCATCGCAGGACCCCCATGTTTACAAATGTAGAAAAAGCAGAAAAAAATGGATCAACAAGATTTTTGAGACATAAGGAATACTACACACCTAGAGTTAGGAAAGAGGCTTGTAGTAGGGGTGTGTGTGAAGGACATACCGTTCCTTGTGGAAGTTCTGGAACTCAACATCAAGGCTTGAAGGTCAGTCGGAGATTCATGAATAGAGAATTGGACACTAGTGTTTCTCGTAGGACAATAACAATTGCGACAGGTGGTCATGTCAATTAGTACAAAGTTAGGGTTTCCTTTACGAATCACAACAGGACCGATTGTTGGATACTCCCAGCGTCAGGATGAGCTTCTAGATTTAGGAACAGATTGATTACCTTGCGGACCTCCATCCAGTGGGAGCGATGAATGAAGCTTGGACTCCAGTGCCCAACTGTGCAGAGTGAGCGAAACCAATGCTCTCTGAGACAGCAGCGAGACGAATGGGAAGAAAGGATTTGAGAGAAAACAAGAGATTTTGCAGGACTGCTAAGTTTCTTCACTCTGGTTTTTTTGTTCACTGGAGCATTTCTTCATGCTGAAACTTTCTCTCTGCTATGTTTAATTATCTGTAATATGAGACACAGAGTCAGTATAGTGCAAGCTCACAGTTATCTGATAATTCCTTAGGCCTAGTGATGTTCCACACATACCTCTACACATCTCATAATCATGATTTGAGTTTGATCTTTTCTACTCCTTGTGAACTTTTCAGCAAACTCTCAAATCTAATTCCAAGCCTTGAATGAGTGCTCTTCTCAAGCGGGTCCAGCTCTACTAGAGCTTCTCAAAACAATGTTCACAATTACAGTACTTGTGTGTTTTTAGGACAATGTCTACAACTGTCTCTTTGCCTCTTGTAACCTTCAAATACTTCAAAAAATTCCTTAAACTTTGTGGGCTACAGTAAAACTGTTTCATTATCTTGACCATGCTATTTACTCTAGAGTAAGATGCGCAATTGAGTAAGTCTGTTCTAGCTAAGCGCACGCGTGCTGTTTTGTTCATTTACTTCAATTACAGAAATGTTGTCCTAATTCCTTCTTTCTTTCTCATAGGAATCTCTCAGGAACCGGGCAGGGCATCTCGGGATGATCTCCAGGACCGGATGATGATAGCCAAGACTGGTTAATGCAATGCAATACTCAGGTCAACCGTAAAGGCAGGTGGCTTACTCTTCCTGAAGTGCCCATTGCCAAGCAGTGTGCGGTCACCTAGACGTGCCTTATAGATGTGGGATGCAAAATGGCCACCAAGATTTCAAAATCTCATGCGACCTCGAAAGAAGGTTCTAGTTGTTTCCAGAAGTTTCCAGAATGTACAGAAGATGGTTCTAGTTGTTTTCATAAGTTTCCAGAATATACACAAACCCACTAGGGTACCACCAGCAGTCTCCCAGAGGGTCATGCTCAAAATTCCTTACACAATTTAGCACTTGACTCAACAAATATCGTCTTATGCATAGTACAGTTAGGTAAGCATTTGCGCAGAAAGTAGCACTCCCTCCATGTCCACAACCATGACCATTTGTGGCACAACACCACCTTATCCTGTTATGCAATGTATGGTGGTTTCTTACAGTGCTTTTCTTGACAGTCATGACAGCATCACTTCCATTTCTACCCTAAATTTGTTTGTCATAAAAATCACTGCTGCCACTCAGGGAGCTACAGTCTATCAAAAGAACAGGAAAACAGAGAAGGGGCCAGCCAGCTTGTAGAGTGGGTAAAGCTTGGCTCTGTTCAGACAGTGGGTGTCACAGAGTTTAGTCATCATTTTTGCTTACAGGAAATGGATTTGCTAAGTCTATTTGGTCAAGATCCAGGTTTCAAGATAAGTCCAGAACATAAGGATATCTGGTTCCAATCGAGAGTTCTGATGAAGTTGTTAAGGGATCTTGGTGAATTGCTCTAGAAGGCATACTGCTTTGTATTTTTAGTGGCAGATGGAGATCTGTAGGGTCATACTGTAGCGCCTGCCCGTACCTTTGTTCTGATCTCATCTGTTTTTGGACTACAAAGCTAAGAGTCTTTGGTCCAAGATTGGGATGTGGGTTAGAGGAGCTTTAAAGATTTCTGGGCTTCCAAGATGTCACATGCATGTCTGTTGGGTTTTGGGTTATTTGAACAAATTTGTGATCTCTGATAGCATGTCAGCTGGCAGTGTGGAGGATACCCCTTGAAGATGCAGCGCCATCATTTGGGCAGTCCTTCGAGAGTTTGATTTTATTTATTGTTTTTGTATAGTGCTTAGACAGTCTTGCAGCAGATTCACAGAGCTTTGTAAGAGAGAGCGATTGATAATGGTCTAATGGAGTAAGAGCCACTCCCTCACCCCCTCTTTAGACATTAGTGTGGTGTAATTAGGGGTGGGGGATGGCATACAAGTTGGCATTTAAGCATCCTAAGTCTACACTAAACCTGTGTCTCTCTTTTGATTGCCCCATAAATGAGAGGAAATCATACGAGACGGTGCTGGACCTCAAAAAGGCTACCCAGGCGATATGATCAGTATTTTACTTTAATAATCTAGACTGGAGAGGAAGGCCACTCCAATTGGACCTTTCGCTGCATATCCTGTCCATTGATTTGGGTCACACAGCCCCTTCTGTTGCAATTCAGCCCATGACAATAATGCAGATGCAGTAACATTCGTATTTAGTTCCATGAAAGTGGCATCAAATTTCAGAACCCTTGACTCACATCCTTAGAAGGGTTTCACAGCTGTTTGAGTCAAAACATAGACATTGAAGCTCAGTCCCTTCCTCGGACCCGTCAACCAGTGAGTGACTTGTGGACGTCAGAAGAGTACAATTTCACTAACATTATTTTGGACCTTAGAGTGATTTACTCGGTCCAGAAGGGTTCTCTATATCTAGTTCAGGATGCCCCTCAGCACCCACCAGGCACCCAGATCATATCTATTTACGGAGCGGGAACTCCAGATAGTCACCAGCGAAACAACTGAGATCAGTCTACATAGCTCTTAGTTGCTAAATTTCACAACAAAGACTCAGAGAATTTAGCATCTTACTGCAGGGCCAGTTTGTCTATAAATAAAGAAGGCATGACAAATGGTCATTAAGGTATTAAATATTGCTTTGTTGTTTTAAGTAGCTCATCGGGGTAAACTTCTCTATGTTTGTATGGTCTCTGTCCTGTCTCCTTTCCAGCTCAGTAACTGATGTCACCTAAACCTCCTGCTCACCAATCTGTTTCTGCCTGGATTACTTCTGCAAGGAGGGTCAAGGAGAACTAAGCTTTGCACAGTGATTTACTCTCCAGAATAAGGTTGCACATCAGGATAATACTAATTTCATTTCCCTAAAAGGGGTCTATAGTTCCTCTTTAGTTAATGCATTCATGAAGGAACAGGGTTAAATAGAAAAAACTGAACATCTGCTACACCATTGACTGCTTGAGGAGTTTATATATTTAATTATTTCAGAAACAGCCATCGGGTTATTTCATTCCAGATGTTTGTGTGATCACATCTTGTGCTGTTATATACTGGCAAGGGAGCTATATCACATAGATTACACCGGTGCCCACATCATGCACTGACTCTAAGCATTTTACACCCGCAATGGGCACTGATTCCAAGCATTTTACACCCGCACTGGGCAATGAAGCAGTGATATTTGGCCAAAAGACAGTCATAAGTGACATTTGCACCTAGCGACAAGTGCAAAAACAAGCATTTGCAAAGCAATATGTCCTGCATATTTCGAACAAGTTAATTGTCATCTTTTGACAACAGCGCCCACGAGCAAAAAAAAAAAAACAACATGAGTGGAAACTGAGAAAGACGAGAAATAAAATAAAGTTAGCTTTAAAAAATAAAACTTTGCAGTGTTGTTTGTCCTTCTGGGCAAATTTTTGCCAGTCACAAGGCTTCCGTTTGAGTGGCAGTGGAAGTCAGACCAAAATAGTAGCTCGATCACATCGGGAGCAGCGGACGGGCACTAATTAAGTTGAAATCAATTAGTGCTTGATCCCTGCTCCGCACAGAGGAACAGAAATGATGCCAGGCATGCCATGACGAATTACCAGGCTGTAGAGATGAGTGCCAGTCACATCAACAAATGGTGAGCGACAGGCGGGCTCCAAGCCCTTCACTGAACACAACAGTGTCTCGCAAGTGAGACGCATGCGCTATCGCAAGCACTCGCAGGCTCGATCCTAATAATATTTCGTACCAGCCAGTTACTGTAAGCGTCACTTCCAAATGAGTGCAAAATTGCGAGATGTGAGTGCCAAATTGCAGGGCACCCCCTCGCTGCTGGCTCCCCTTAGTGAAAATGATGTAATCTGACCGGTAAGTCTCTACACTACCGTCATGAAAGTAACCAAACGCCTTTTATTCCAACAATTCATTTAACTAGTCCCGTAGGAGCCAGGCACAATCAGTGCTTAATTTGAGCCAGTGGTTTCTGGTGGGGAGGAGAGCTTTAGGCACCGGCGCATTTTTGTTTACAAATTAAGCACTTAGCACAACGTCAGTCCTTCAGCCTTTCGTGTATGTCCGCCCCTGCCATTGCTCCTCAATTCAACCTCTCCACCCTCCCAGCTCGGCTCCCTTTCCCAGCCTGCATTCATCGATGCCCCATGCTCCAAAACAGCATGAAGCTGTGAGTATATGCCTATAAATTCTCATTAACTTATTAAATACAGTGTTATCTTGTCCAGTGGAACCCGAAGCTGAACCTTGTCAATTGCAATGTGTGTATGGGCTCTGTTTAATAAACTGGTCTTGGAGAGTTGCTAACCTATTTCTACAGTTTGTTGATATTTTCACAACATTAAAACAATTATTTGATACTTATGACTGTGCTACTCTCAGAAAATGTGCAATCATATTCTCACAAGTTGGGGGTACTCTTTATAAATTCAGTGACACAACTATTTACTTCACTATTTTTTCTTAAATAACTTCAACATCGGGAGATTCAATGAAATATTAGTATTCTGTTCAGTTCTTTACAAGGTAAGGAGAATAATCCTACTTTTTGGCTAGCTTCATTCGGTAGAGGAACGTGAACTCCAAAGTACTTTGGGGCATATTTATAACCCCCTCGCGCCCCTTAGTGTTGCCATAGTGTAATTTTTTATGCTACGTCGGCACAAAACAGGCCCTCACCCTGCGCCATATTTACAAAGTGGCCCAATGGTAGTTTTGCTCAACTTTGTAACCCCTTGCGCCACATTATACCTGCTCCCGGTATAATGTGTGCAAGGGGGCGTGTTCCCCCGCAGGGAGGCCCAAAAGAATGACGCAGTGAAATTTACAAGATTTCACTGCGCCATTCTAGTGTCATTTTTTAGTGCCTGCCAAGGGCAGGCGTTAAAGTGACACTAGGCTATTTTCTTTTTGTCCTCCACGAGCTTTGCTGCACAAGCTTCAACATTTTTGGTGCTAGTCCAGCAAAGCGCCACAATAGCGTCAAAAATGTTGACTCTATTGTGCTAACGTACGCCATGGTGCGATGTGTTGTAAATACAGTGCTACCATGGTGTCATTAGAGGGAGGCAGGGTGATGCAAGGAACAGTTCCTTGTAAATATGGCCCCTTGTGCCTCAGCAGCTGCTTGTTGACTTTAGGCACCTTGTTCCTCGAACAGAGCAGCTAAGTATTCTTGCCACGTGTTTGTACCATCACAATCCTCTGATGTAAACCATTTAGGACTCCCTCCTCCAAAATCTTAAAGTTTTGCTCTACTAGGTCAGCAGCAGCTGCATTGTCTTTTAATACAAGATCATCTCATGAGGATCGAAGCTGCCACCGGCCCTCTGGGAACACCTTTGCCACATAAAACTGTGAGGCTTCCCACACAACAGGTTACAACAAGCTGACAACCCTCCCCCTTCGGAATCTTTATGGTACAGAATCGATTTCACCTTAGTTCGATGCATCCAGACTGATTGCAATGCTGTGCTGTGCACTGAATAAAATAGAAGTCGCAGGAAAACATTAAATTATGGGGGAGGGGGAGAAAACGTATGACAGCAAAGACGTGTCTAGGATTATTGGTTATTAATTATTACTTAATTAACTTCCCAGCCAGTCCACTCTTCCTAACATCACTTTGTTGTTATTGCTTTTTCTGCTGTCTGTCATAGCAGGTCAACCAATTATATTTTGCCAAAGCCCAATGAAGTCACAATGGGTCTACGGATACTGAAAGGGAACAAGAGACCAGGATGACATTTTGAAATGTTATAAGCTGGAACCGTTTCTTACAGCTAGGAAAAGATTCACAACGGCAGCGATATGAGAAGCCAAATACACTCAGAAAAAACAACATCACTTTACTTTAGAAAATTTACAAAACACAATTTAAGTGTATTTTATTTTCCCTGTGGAGCAACAAAAAAAGTTAATAAATGCACTTGGGCGGCACATTTACGGGAATACAAATGTTCCCTCACTACAATTATGATTACGAAAATGTTTTGTATGATTATATTTTTAAAAAAATCACAGCTTCAAGGAGTACTGGAACTTTGAAAATTCAAGAACAGTTCAGCATTTGCTCAAAGTGTAGCCAAAACATACGGATTCAAATTACATGTTTTAATAGTCGGATCTCATATTTTTATATGTGACCAAAAAAGGTCAGTGGTGATGTTTTTCCCCCTAAGCGATATAATATTGGTATAGTAAGGTTTTCAGAACATCCTCTGATGTAAATATTGAGTACTAAATATTCAAAATACAAACATTGCACCATTGAAATTGATAATAAAAATATATATCTTAAGGGAAGATATTTTTGTAAATGTTATTAAGGAAACAATAGTTATGTCAAAAGATATCTCTGACTGTATTCTGAAATACAACCATAATATGTGTGAAAATAATATTGGATAGCTTGAGGTCACACTAGGAAAACATTTGAAGCTAAAACAATGCAGGCTTCTGTCCCACAAATGCATTCACTCCCCCAAGCCTACAAGTTTACAAGAGTATTTCCAGGCTGACATAAAAACAGAACTTCACACTGCCCTTCAAGGTTTTCTTCCTGTTTCAGTTGTATTTGCTTTGAAAGACCAGGGTGCACTAGGGGGAAGAACTACTCGTCATACGCTTTGTTGGGTTGAGGAGGTCCGGGCACTCCCCGCACACCCACCTCCTGTTACCCCAAGGCACTCCTGTTACACTGACATTATTACATGAAAAATGTGCCCCCTCTCAGTGTGGTACTGTTTGATGGCAGAGCCCCTCATCCTCCTCCTTGGATCCCTCGAAATAGGAAGCTGCAATCTGACGCCTCAAGGCGCTCCTGCTGGTCTTTAATTGGCTGTGTGGCGTGTGTGGTCTTACAAATTAAATGAAACCAGTAGCACTGCAGCAATTATATGTGAATCAAGTGGCCAGTTGTCCCATTTGTGGTCATAAAGATGCTGTGTTTTCTCTTGCATTTTAGGGTGATCCAGAGAGAAGGTGCTTCACATGTCTGAATCCCACCTCTGGGTAACAGTCAAGTGCCCTAGACACTTGCCAGGGTGTGTGATGCTCTGGAGTTCAACAATGTGGCAATCTACAAAATTCAGATCTTAATCTCCATTTGATATAACAGAAAACAACACAAATATACTGCTCAAATGTTTGGTTGGGGGGATTCCTGGAGTTAGTACTTGGTAGGTGCCCACTTCTCTCTCTCACACACATATGCCATAGTATTGTAAAAGCACACAAAACTAGAGTTTCCTTCTGAGATGTCACTGGGCCAAACAGTAGAAAGAACAAACAGCGTCTTTGCCCAGTCCTGTGTCTCTAACAATCAAAGCACAATGGGCCTTCAGGAATGTTCCTTTGTTTGATGGTGTGTTTGGGGATTGACATGATTGAGGCATCATTCAGTGGTTGGTTTCTTTAAGTTTCCAGCCTCACTGCTATGTCTTCCCAGACACCATTCTTCTCTCCCTTTGCATCCACATATAACTTTCTTTTGTTTTTTGAGCTATGTTTGCAGCAAAGACATCCATTAATAACAGGAGACAAGCAATAGCAGACACACGCCTGCAAGATCAAACCCAGCTAAACAAACCCAACTTAAGAAAGGCCGACACACCCGAACGCTCCACTTTATGGAAACTTCGTAAGTTTGGTGGTAACTAAGATGTAAGATGGTGAGTTTGCTGCCACATGGAGAAGCCTTGAGGAGAAATATGCACAGTTATCAACTTGCATGTTGATTCTCGCTTGTTGAGTTCTGAGCCATTTTTTTCTCGTTTTTATGTGCATTAATGTGATGCTTTGATTATTCAATGTTCCGTTTAACTTTTTTTAAAGGTAAATCAGCTTCATTAAAATCAAATACATATGAAACTCATAGTAACAGTACAAAATATCTATCACAACGATAACAATATACATTTGACAGGAACTGAAAAAGATGTTTAACATTTTAAAATGTAATGGGGGAAACAATAAAAAGGAACAAGACCAATAAAAAGAAGAGAGTTACAATGCGTATTACAAACTAGAAACATTAATACTAAGTAAAAACATATAATAACATTAAAATTCAATTCAATCAAGAACAGAGAAAGAACACCATTTATGGTGGCTTAAACTTTTTCAGATAATGTACAATTAATAGGGTTGCAAGCAACAGCATCAAGATAAGCAGTCAAAGGTAACTAATACTGATCTCTATTTATGGTGGGGCAGCATAAAGAAGTAAATGCAATATCTAGCCGATGATAGTGGCAAACATTATACCACCAAGCTTTTTAGGAAATGTTAGATGAGTTTCTCCAATTGAGAGTAATTTGCTGAAAGGCTAAAGCTAACATGAGCTCCAACAACTTTAAATCATCATAATCTGAAGCAATATCCTCAGATAAACTGCCTAGGAAAAGCGCAGAGGGAGATAATTGGGATCGCAAATGAAAAATGGAGGTGAGCTGGAGCCAAACTTTTCTCCAAAAAGAGACAGTGGGAGGACATTCGAAGAGGATATGCATAAGATCTCCCTTTTGGTTGTCATAAGACCAACAATTTGAAGTTGAGGATACAGAAAATTTACCTATGGTAGAGGGGGTAAAATAAAGTCTGTGATAAAGAAAAAATAGTGATTGTATGGTAGCTGATTTAGATATTTTACATGATCTATGCCATATCTTATTCCAGAAGGGAATAGTCCAGGTACATCCCAAATCCAATTCCCATTGAGATTCAATTTTAGATTTAGGCCTTGTCAAAATAGGAAAATGAAAAAGTTTCTAAAAACTTGATGCCTTAGGAAAAGAGGTGAGAAAGGAGGACAAAGAAAAAGGCAATTCAGAAGAAGAAGGGAGAGAAGGCAATGAAAATAGTACATCAAGGATTGTATTAATAAGAAGGAGATATTTAGGCATGAAGGAATTAGGACAGTTAAATAGATGTTGGAATTGTGAGAACGAAAGCGGAGTGTCATTGGAAAATAAGTCTTTGACCCATGCTATATCTTTTTGTCTCCAAGACTTCCGAAATAAAGGTTTTTTATTGATGTTTATGAGATGATTATGCCAAATAGGGGAATCTAGAAAAGAGGAATAAGTGAGGAATGGAGATAAATAATAAGAGCGCAGAAGAGCACAAGTATGTTTAAGAAGCGGGGAGGAGATAATCAAAATATTATAAGAAAAGGATACCACTTCACGAGGAGAAAAAAGGTAGAAGAAAAGAACATTCAATATCCAACCATAAGGGGTAAACAAAGAGCTTGACAAGGAGATCAATCTAGAAGCTTGACGCAAACAAAAAGATTTATGGTACAGTCGGAAGTCAGGTAAGTTGGCTCCACCCTCCTGTTTAGAGTGACGAAGTTGACTAAGAGAAATTCTAGGTTTCTTATTGTTCCAACGGAATTTAGATAGTCTTGAATCAAGTTGTTTGAAAAAAGTAACAGGAAGAGGGATCTGAATCATGGATAGGATATATAAAATGTTGGGAGTAATCATCATTTTGATAGAGTAAAGACGACCCCACCAAGATAAAAATAAAGGATTCCATAACAAAAGGGATCTATCAACCTTCTCTAAAACATCAGAGATATTTACTTCAATTGTTTTTTTAAATGGAAGAGGTCAACCAATGAAAGCCAGTAATATCAAACGATGATCTAAAACAGTTTTATCAGAATTTATCTTATAACCCGAATTCAAAGAAAAATTCTCTATCTCCTGGAGTAGAAACGGTATCGAGATTTCAGGGTTTAAAATATATAAAAGTATGTCATTTGCATATGTCATCTGCATATGCCGTTTATTTTAAGTGTTTCTCATCATATTAGAAACCCTCAATTTTAATATTATTTCTAATACAGGATAGAAATGGCTCTAGAGCTAGGATAAATAGGAGTGGAGAGAGCGGACAACCTTGACGAACGCCTCAATTTAATGAAAAGTATCTAGACAATTTCACATTCACCAATACCGATGTCATTGGGGATTGATAAAGCAAAGAGATAAACGAAATGAATTGGGGCCCTAAACCATGCCAAGCTAAGGCTTTTAATAGAAAAGACCAGTCTATCCGATCAAACGCTTTCTCAGCATCTTTGGAAATTGCTGCTAAGGAGTATGAAAGAGCGGATGCTTTACTGAGTGCATTAAAGAATGTTCTAGAGTTATCAGAACCAAGTCTACCTTTGACAAATCCAGTTTGTTCCTTACCTATCATTGCAAGTAAAAGGTGATCAAGACGTAAGGCTAACAATTTAGGAAACATTTTAGAATCTGTATTGAGCAAAGATATTGGCCTATCATTTTTACAAAAAGTATGGTCCTTACCCTCCTTAGGGATTAAACAAATAGAGGCTTCGTGAAAAGTTCGCCCTGTACAGCCGGATCCTGAGAAGAATTGAAAAAGCTGTAAAAGTTTGGGAAGTAGAATATCAGAAAAATGTAGAAAAAATTCCACTGTGACTCCATCTGGACCAGGAGTCTTATCTTTTTTAAGAGAATGAAGGGCATTAAAAATTTCTGACGAAGAAATATCCACTTCAAGAGAAGAGACATCAAATAAAGTTTTATTATGGTTTGGAATTTTCTTTAAATAGTCATCTATCTATAAGGATTTCGGAATTGACTCAGGAGTATAAAGTGTTTGATAATAGTTGACAAATTCAGCTAGGATATCGTCATCCTTAAAAAGGGACTTACCAGTATCAGTAGTTATAGATTTCACTGTGTGGCGTTGCTTTCGGACTTTTAAATAATTAGCAAGAAGTTTTCCCGATCTATTCCGACCCCCACAATAGCGGGCACTACTACGTAGAAGAAAAGAGGCATTGTCCAACGAAATTTTATTAAATTGCAATTTTGCTTGAATAAATTCTCGTAGATTAAAATTAGAAGAGGAGGAATAATATTGATGTTCTAAACGTTTAATTTTTAGAAGTAGAGACTGATGTTGTGTGTTATAAGTTTTCCTTTTATTAGAGACAAAATTTATTATATGCCCATGAGCTGCAGCTTTAAATGAATCCCATAACAATTGTGGGGAATCATGAGACTCATCATTAAATTGGAAAAACCCCTCCGCAAAAGCAATGGAAAATTTAGAGTCAAGCAACAATGAATTGTTAAATCTCCATCTATTGGACTTGGGATGCACCAGGAGCAAATCAAAATCCGTAATGACTGGAGGATGATCAGATATAACCATAGGTTCAATGGAGGAGTTGATAAGATTTTGGGAAAGTGATTTTGAAACAAAAATATGGTCGAGTCTAGATAAGGAGCCATGTGGTGGAGAATAAAACAAACAATCCCTACTGTTATGATTAAAGGTTCCCCATGAGTCAACTAGATTACATTGTGAGAGAATTGCCTTAAATTGTTTATGCATTTTATATGAGAAAAGTTGACTGTAGATTGCCTATCTATAAAAGGATCTATAATTTGATTGCAATCCCCTCCAAGAAGAAAAAAATCATAATTTTAATGTAAACATTGTTAAGTAACATTAGGCCAAAAAAGATAATCTGAGTGATTAGGACCA
Organism: Pleurodeles waltl; assembly: GCF_031143425.1. Lineage (NCBI taxonomy): Eukaryota > Metazoa > Chordata > Amphibia > Caudata > Salamandridae > Pleurodeles > Pleurodeles waltl. The sequence goes on from NC_090448.1 coordinate 1,156,849,071, forward strand.
TAAATGTTACCAATGGTCATTATAATCCCATTAATAATTAGTTTCACAAAGAGCCATCTACCATCGGAATCCGAGTCTTGAGAAATAACGCTAACTGATCATTTTTTATGGCAAAGCACAATTACACCATTTTTCTTTGTGGATGTCGGAGAAGTAAAAACATTGCCCACCCAACCTCTTTTAAGTTTCATTGCTGCAGAATCCGTCAAGTGAGTCTCTTGTAAAAGAACCAAGTCTGGATTATATTTACCTAAATGGGATAAAATTCTCTGCCTTTTTATTGGATTAATAAAACCTTTGACATTAAAAGAAATAACTCTGAATTTTATGTTGCATAACCATATATATACACAGAAGGTCTTGTACCATAAATAACTGAAAATACATATAAGGGATAGGAAAACAAGGAAAACAAAGGAAAGAAAGAGTGAAGGGAAAACAATAAGAAAAAAGACTGAAGACATTCAAGAGAAAAAGAAAAGACAGTACATGTCAAAAAAAGAACACTGCAAAAGTATACCTGATATGAATAGACAATGGAACAAGGGTGGTGACAGCACAGACTGAAGATGGCACAGCAAGGAAACAGAATGCATCAACGGACAAATGATACGAGCAAGAATAATAATCCATGAAACACCAGGAACCTGTGGAAAGAAACAAATATATTAACAAAGAAGACCTATAATAACATCAATATAATATAATAAATAAACTGCAAATGAAGGACCATCAGTTGCAGCTTAATAATAATTAACAAAGGGCATAATGAATTAAGAGATTCATGCAGTCAACGTGTAGAAGGGCCAGCTATTTCCATAGAGTTAGTAGAATGTATTCTTAGGAAATCACGAAGAGCTGCAGGAGAGGTAGATGAAGTTGTCTTGTTTTGATATGTTACTTTAACCCGTTCTGTGCCCAGGACGTAATGGTTACGTCCTGAGGCACAGTGCTGCTGTGCCCAGGACGTAACCATTACGTCCTGGTCACAGAGCCCAGAGGGAGTGCTAGCGCTCCCTCTGTGGGGTTCCCCCCACCCCCCCAAGTCAGGGATGGAAGGGGAAGCCCTTCCCCTTCCACCCCTGACCCCCACAACCCCCCCCTGTGACATCAGCGCGCAAGCGTGCGCTGATTAGTCACAGGGTCTCCCCCATCGCGCTGGAAGATTGTGGGGGAGGCCCGGAGAGGAAATGTATTTCCTTCCCTTTGAAGTCTCTCCCAGGGTTTCAAAAGCCGGATTGCTTGCAATCCGGCTTTTGAAACCCCACTAGACACCAGGGATTTTTTTTTTTTTTTTAAATGGACATAAGGGAGCGACCCCTTGGGCAAGGGTCGCTCCCAGGGGGGGCATTTTTTTGGGAAGGCCTTTTCTGCCCCCCTCTGGGGGCAGAAACCTCTAGGCACCAGGAATCTTTTTTTTGTATTTTTTTTTTTGTTATGTTTTTTATTTTTTTTTAGGTGGGGAGCAACCCCTTAGGCAAGGGTCGCTCCCCTAGGGGGCAAATTATATTTAGGCCATTTCTGCCCCCCTCGGGGGCAGATTGGCCTATTTTGATGAGGCCAATCTGCCCCCATGGGGGACAGAAACCACTAGACACCAGGGCGTTTTTTGTTTTTTTTACATGAATTTCACGCAAGGGGAGCGACCCCTTAGGCAAGGGTCACTCCCTGGGGGGGGGGGGGGAATTGTTTTAGGCCATTTCTGCCCCCCTGGGGGGTAGATCAGCCTATTTTGATTAGGCTGATCTGCCCCCAAGGGGGGCAGAAACCACTAGGCACCAGGGATTTTTTTTTTGATTTTTTACAGATGGGGAGCGACCCCTTGGACAAGGGTCGCTCCCCTGGAGGGGCAAATTGTATTTAGGCCATTTCTGCCCGCTTTGGGGGCAGATTTTAGGTCAATCTGCCCCCAAGGGGGGCAGAAACCACTAGGCACCAGGGATCTTTTTTTTGCGCCGCCACGCAAGGGGAGCGACCTTGTAGGCAAGGGTCGCTCCGCGGGGGAGGTGGCGGGCAAATTTATTTTAGGCCATTTCTGCCCCCCCTGATGGCAGATCGGCCTATTGTTATTAGGCCGATCTGCCCCTAGGGGGGGCAGAAACCTCTAGGCACCAGGGCAATTTTTTATTTTTTTTTTGTTTGTTTTTTTAGAGATGGGGAGCGACCCCTTAGGCAAGGGTCGCTACCCTGGAGGGGCAAATTATATTTAGGCCATTTTTGCCCGCTTTGGGGCAGATCGGCCGATTTTAGGTCAATCTGCCCCCAAGGGGGGTAGAAACCACTAGGCACCAGGGATCTTTTTTTTTGCGTCGTCACACAAGGGGAGCGACCTTGTAGGCAAGGGTCGCTCCCCGGGGGGGCGGTGGGGGTCAAATTTATTTTAGGCCATTTCTGCCCCCCCTGGGGGCAGATCGGCCTATTGGTATTAGGCTGATCTGCCCCCGGGGGGGCAGAGACCTCTAGGCGCCAGGGCAACTTTTTTTTGTGTTTTCGTTTTTGTTTGTTTGTTTTTCTAGAGATGGGGAGCGACCCATTAGCCAAGGGTCGCTCCCCTGGGGGGAAAATTGTATTTAGACCATTTCTGCCCCCCTTGGGGGCAGATTGGCCGATTTTAGGCCCCAAGGGGGCAGAAACCACTAGGCACCGGGTCACGCCAATGTCACGCAGGGGGAGCGACCCCGTAGGCAAGGGTCGCTCCCAGGGGGGGGGTTGGAGGGGGGGGGACAAATTTATTTTGGGCCATTTCTGCAGCCCCTGGGGCCGGCTGAGCTAGAGGTCAAAATCCACAGGTAGGCACTGTTTTCTATGAAAAAATGTGATGTGTCCACGTTGTGTTTTGGGCCATTTCCTGTCGCGGGCGCTAGGCCTACCCACACAAGTGAGGTATCATTTTTATCGGGAGACTTGGGGGAACGCTGGGTCGAAGGAAATTTGTGGCTCCTCTCAGATTCCAGAACTTTCTGTCACCGAAATGTGAGGAAAACGTGTTTTTTTAGCCAAATTTTGAGGTTTGCAAAGGATTCTGGGTAACAGAACCTAGTCAGAGCCTCACAAGTCACCCCGTCTTGGATTCCCCTAGGTCTCTAGTTTTCAAAAATGCACAGGTTTGGTAGGTTTCACTAGGTGCCGGCTGAGCTAGAGGTCAAAATCTACAGGTAGGCACTTTGCAAAAAACACCTCTGTTTTCTTTCAAAAAATGTGATGCGTCCACGTTGTGTTTTGGGGCATTTCCTGTCACGGGCGCTAGGCCTACCCACACAAGTGAGGTATCATTTTTATCGGGAGACTTGGGGGAACGCTGGGTGGAAGGAAATTTGTGGCTCCTCTCAGATTCCAGAACTTTCTGTCACCGAAATGTGAGGAAAACGTGTTTTTTTAGCCAAATTTTGAGGTTTGCAAAGGATTCTGGGTAACAGAACCTGGTCAGAACCCCACAAGTCACCCCATCTTGGATTCCCCTAGGTCTCTAGTTTTAAAAAATGCACAGGTTTGGTAGGTTTCCCTAGGTGCCGGCTGAGCTAGAGGCCAAAATCTACAGGTAGGCACTTTGCAAAAAACACCTCTGTTTTCTTTCAAAAAATGTGATGTGTCCACGTTGTGTTTTGGGGCATTTCCTGTCACGGGCGTTAGGCCTACCTACACAAGTGAGGTATCATTTTTATCGGGAGACTTGGGGGAACGCTGGGTGGAAGGATATTTGTGGCTCCTCTCAGATTCCAGAACTTTCTGTCACCGAAATGTGAGGAAAATGTGTTTTTTAGCCAGATTTTGAGGTTTGCAAAGGATTCTGGGTAACAGAACCTGGTCAGAGCCCCACAAGTCACCCCATCTTCGATTCCCCTAGGTCTCTAGTTTTCAAAAATGCACAGGTTTGGTAGGTTTCCCTAGGTGCCGGCTGAGCTAAAGGTCAAAATCTACAGGTAGGCACTTTGCAAAAAACACCTCTGTTTTCTTTCAAAAAATGGGATGTGTCCACGTTGTGTTTTGGGGCATTTCTTGTCACGGGCGCTAGGCCTACCCACACAAGTGAGGTATAATTTTTATCGGGAGACTTGGGGGAACGCTGGGTGGAAGGAAATTTGTGGCTCCTCTCAGATTCCAGAACTTTCTGTCACCGAAATGTGAGGAAAACGTGTTTTTTTAGCCAAATTGTGAGGTTTGCAAAGGATTCTGGGTAACAGAACCTGGTCAGAGCCCCACAAGTCACCCCATATTGGATTCCCCTAGGTCTCTAGTTTTCAAAAATGCACAGGTTTGGTAGGTTTCCCTAGGTGCCGGCTGAGCTAGAGGCCAAAATCTACAGGTAGGCACTTTGCAAAAAACACCTCTGTTTTCTTTCAAAAAATGTGATGTGTCCACGTTGCGTTTTGAGGCATTTCCTGTCGCGGGCGCTAGGCCTACCCACACAAGTGAGGTACCATTTTTATCGGGAGACGTGGGGGAACGCTGGGTGGAAGGAAATTTGTGGCTCCTCTCAGATTCCAGAACTTTCTGTCACCGAAATGTGAGGAAAACGTGTTTTTTTAGCCAAATTTTGAGGTTTGCAAAGGATTCTGGGTAACAGAACCTGGTCAGAGCCCCACAAGTCACCCCATCTTGGATTCCCCTAGGTCTCTAGTTTTCAAAAATGCACAGGTTTGGTAGGTTTCCCTAGGTGTCGGCTGAGCTAGAGGCCAAAATCTACAGGTAGGCACTTTGCAAAAAAACATCTCTGTTTTCTTTAAAACAATGTGATGTGTCCAAGTTACGTTTTGGGGCGTTTCCTGTCGCGGGCGCTAGGCCTACCCACACAAGTGAGGTATCATTTTTATCGGGAGACTTGGGGAACATAGATTAGCAAAACAAGTGTTATTGCCCCTTGTCTTTCTCTACATTTTTTCCTTACAAACATAAGAGAGTGTGTAAAAAAGACATCTATTTGAGAAATGCCCTGTAATTCACATGCTAGTATGGTCACCCTGGATTTCAGAGATGTGCAAATAACCACTGCTCCTCAACACCTTATCTTGTGCCCTTTTTGGAAATACAAAGGTTTTCTTGATAGCTATTTTTCACTCTTTATATTTCAGCAAATGAATTGCTGTATACCCGGTATAGAATGAAAACGCACTGCAGGGTGCAGCTCATTTATTGGCTCTGGGTACCCAGGGTTCTTGATGAACCTACAAGCCCTATATATCCCCGCAACCAGAGGAGTCCAGCAGACGTAACGGTATATTGCTTTCGAAAATCTAACATTGCAGGAAAAAGTTACAGAGTAAAACGTAGAGAAAAATTGATGTTTTTTTACCTCAATTTCAATATTTTTCTTTTCAGTTGTTATTTTCTGTACGAAACCTTTGTAGGATCTACACAAATTACCCCTTGCTGAATTCAGAATTTTGTCTACTTTTCAGAAATGTTGCGGTTTCTGGGATCCAGCATTGGTTTCATGCCCATTTCTGTCACTGACTGGAAGGAGGCTGAAAGCACAAAAAATCGTTAAAATGGGGTACGTCCAGTAAAATGCCAAAATTGTGTTGAAAAATTGGGTTTTCTGATTCAAGCCTGCCTGTTCCTGAAAGCTGGGAAGCTGGTGATTGTAGCACCGCAAACCCTTTGTTGATGCCATTTTCAGGGGAAAAACCACAAGCCTTCTTCTGCAGCCCCTTTTTCCCATTTTTTTGAAAAAAATGAAATTTTTACTGTTATTTGGATAATTTCTTGGCCTCCTTCTGGGAAACCCACAAAGTCTGGGTACCTCTAGAATCCCTAGGATGTTGGAAAAAAAGGACGCAAATTTGGCGTGGGTAGCTTATGTGAACAAAAAGTTATGAGGGCCTAAGCGTGAACTGCCCCAAATAGCTAAAAAAAGGCTCAGCACAAGAGGGGGCAAAGGCCTGGCAGCGAAGGGGTTAAACAAACATGGATGGAATAATCCAAAACGAGCTCCCAAATCACGAAGCTGTGGCCGAAGATCCAAAAATTATTTTCTTCTGTTTGCTCTAGCTTTGGACACATCTTGTAAAATGAAGATCTTACTTCCTTGCCAAGAAATTTGTTTTTTTGGCTTTCGCTGTATTAAGAACTCTCAATAGATCAGTAAATTCAAAAAATAAAATAATCACACCTCTTGGCTTAGATAAAGAAGAATACTGAGGACGATGCCTGATGCAGTGTGCCCTTTGGATGTTCAATACTGTAGAAGATGGTAAATCCACTAACTTTGGAAAGAATTATACAAAAAATTAAATTGGGTCACTACCTTCAAGACCTTCCAGTAATCCATAAAGGCGAAGATTATTGCGCCTGTTTCTGTTCTCCAAATCCTCAGCAAGTGTCTTCAGAGTAGCTACCTCCTTCTCCAAACCTGTAATTTTATTTGTTTCGTCCTGCACATCACTGACTCTCTGCTCCAAAACAGAGAGTCTCACTTCCATTTGAGACCACTTAGTATCTAGATTTTGAGAATTAGTTTCCTCAATAAAGGGACGCAGTGCACTTATTTCATCAAGCACAAGTTCAAGAGACATCGGTGAGGGAGATTTTACTGGTGAAGGTGGGTCTTGCTTGACCCTCTTATGAGTAGTTGTAGAAATATTCTGAGAGACTTTAGGCAAAGAAGAAGATGAGGAAGACATCTTTGATGTGGTAGAAGAAGACGCTGCAGCAAAAGTATCCAGCTTTAAAAACTGTGAGAGTTTGTCAGTAGAAGAGAACTGATGTGATAAAGATTACATTTTCTTTAGTTTGCCTATATAAGAAGAAAAGCCTTCAATAAGGAAGCAAGTAACATAGGAACTCCAAATATATATTGATGAAACAGCAAAAAGGAATTACATGGCTCACGCAAGAAAGTACGAACGTAGTCACCGAAGATTCATTTTCCAGACGAATAAGCACCTTATATTGGTGAGCAATTAATATTCAAGATGGAAGCTGCCGTGAGGAGAAATATAAAAGCATGTTTAAGATGTAAAAAAGAAGCAAGGCGGCATTTAAAATGTTGAAAACGCTCACCAAAATATCCAGCAAGTTTATATGCTCAAAGCGACATGAAAAATGAAGTAGAAACGGTTCCTGCCAATAAAACGCATCCGATGATGCACAGAGCTCTGTCTTCAGGCGGCCATCTTGGTTGGTGGTTCAAGCGCGCCCCCTCTGTTTAACTTTTTAACAGATACAAAGTCTGCTTGTCAGTGCATATAAAGAGAAATGACAGCAGTGTTACAACAACATAGTATATGTGTGTACATTATCTATGGCTATTTGTTAAGGTCATTTGTATATAATTCCTTCAGCTGTTCCCCTTGTCCTTGAGGGTTCTGCAGGAATAAATGCGCATACAATACCTCAGCTCAGGCACAGTTACTTTACTCTTAAATACATGCAAGTAAAACATAGGAATTTATTTTTGCTTTTTGAAATGACCCATTTTCACCTCCATCCTCTCTCTAGGTGCTGTTTTACTCCAGCCACTTTCTCATATACTGTCAAGTGGTCTTGGTACATGTTGGCTTATTATAACTCATATAAAGGCAATGAATCTATATAAAATAACAATGCTGCTGCTGTAAATGTCCACCACCCAAAGAAAGTCTAGGTTTACTGACCTCACTGAGTGGGCGAGAAGCATCCCACCATGAGTAGACCATCCTGAGCAGGAGATTGTCAACTGGTAGAGCAGCGGCGGGTCCTTCGCTATGATGGAGGAGCATTGCCCCGGCGCCAGAAGCTGCAGACTAAAAAAGAAAAACGATAATAAGCAACGTTTATTATCGTTTTTTATTTTTCACGGTGTGAGGCCATGGAGGATGACAGGTACTAAGGGGCGTGGTAGATGCTCTCCCTTCAGTGTGCCAGTGTGTTTGGCCGGCCGTCTTAGGACAGCCAAACACACATGCGCACTGAGCTCTCTCCAACCTGGCACTGTGTTGCCAGGCTTGAGAGAGCAAGCACAGGCTTTTAGTCTGCCTGGGAGCACAAAGCTAGGGCGCTCAGACCAATCCTTATGGTGCTCTCATGCTGCTTGCAGCATGAGAGCACTGTTAGGATTGGCCACAGGGCAGGCTGGGAGCCTGTGTCTGCCGTGAGTAGAGGTAGAAGAGTGGCTATGCGGTGGGTCAGGTGAGTTTTTTTTAAAAGTTGTTTTTGTTTTGTGCCCCCTGCCCTGCAGCTTTGCTTCGACCGGAACTGTCCCTGTGATATAGCTGCTGGTGAGGACGTTAAGGCCCGACCATCTCACCGGGTGTGATGGATAAGTGACACAACGGCCCGGGTCAGTGGGACTAGTAGGGAGCTGGTCTCTGCATCTTTGCGGTGCAGGCAGAAGAGGGGCTCAGAGCGGGGAGCATGGGATGTTTTCCATGTACCACCAGTTGACCAACTGACCTCCGCAGTCCTTTGCAACAACGGGGTGGGTTTCCTGCAGTGGCAGTGGGCTGATTTACCTGTCCCTCTTTTTTTAAACTTGCAAGATTTGCTTTTTAGAAGCTAGTGAGGGTTTTAAAAAGCAATTGCAAAATTGCGATTTGGAGGGTGAATTTGCACACCCCTGAAGGAAACTCAGATGCATTGTTTGGTTTCCAGAAACAATGTTTGTGAAATTCACCCTGGTATGGTCTAATGAAGTATAAAGTAAGTCAACCCGTTTCCGACTAGGTTATTACAAATTCCATCAGATGCGGAGTACAAGTCAGAGAACCCCTCAGTTACGCATAAACATATTTATGAAGTCCATCCAAATGAGGCGCGCAAGAAATGGTGAGAGTTACCTTACTCTTCTGAGTCATTTGCACATATAATTCGCTCATACGCTTTTGAATAATTTTAATATTTTTGGCTGTTCACAAAATACGTGTGTAGCGTTGCTCAAAAGTGCAAGAGTAAATTTCACAAGTAAATTGCGCAAACATGTAAGTTACCTTTGTGAATTAGGCCCTAAGTGTCTAAGATAGGCTGATTTTATTCCAAAGTTCTTCTCGTGCACAACAAAGCCAATTATTTCCTGCAGAATCAAGCCACCTTTTCCCACTGTTTTGAATGATCTCAGACCCATCGGCCCCCTAGCCACCCATTCCTTACTGGTTTGGAGCAGTCCTGCCTCCCTTGACAGTCAATTAATGAAGATTACAAAAACATAAAGTGGTCCTCAACCCAGTAATCGTGATCTTTTCTGTCTCACCTTGGGTCAGCGAGCCATCAGTGCGTGGAGCAATGGGCACATCAAAAATTGATTTTTTTGTTTCTGTGTTGCTGAAATCCTTGAACTTTGTAGCAGGCTTTAAGCAAGAGCAGTCCCTTCCTTCTTCGGCCTTCTCTCAGATGGTCAGGAGATGGGGAATACCAGTAATCAATCTCTTTGCGTCCAGGTCGAACGCACTGATGGATGGATACTGCTCCAGGACGGTGGAAGATCACGCTTGCACAGTGGATGCTCTGCCCCGCTGTTGGCCTCCTGTTCTTGTATTTGCTTTTCCCTCTTTCCTCTCCTGAAATTTCTTCTGCGAGTCAAGAGGGAGAGAGTTGCAGTACTTCTGATTGAGCTGACGTGGGCCTGCTCATGTTAATTTCCTCCGATTAATCTTGAAGACAGAGAAAGAAAGCAGAATCCCCACCGGTCCATATCCCTTAGCCTTTCCAGTCCTACAACAGGATTTTCTAATTAGACTCAAACATGCAGTCTAGAACCTGAGAGTTCTGGGTTGAGGAGAAGTGGTCTTCCTGACAATTTGTTATCTACTTTACAGGCATCTAGTCTATCCCCCCTCCCCATGAAGACTTATTCCAAACATTGGGCTTCCTTCAGTAAATGGTGTGGGTCGAAACAAATGGGCCGTTCCATACTGGATTTATTTCAAGTTATGTCCTTTTTTCAGGATGGTGTGTCATTAGGTATAACGATCTCCGCTCCTAAAATTCAATAGGCCTCTATAAAAGCATTTAGAGTTTCCTGGAGTAATCGCCTTGATGCAGATGCTCTGGTTCATGGATTCTTTAAGGGGTTGTTGACCATGCTAATCTTCTGCGCCAATTTCCTTGTTGGGATATCCATTTAGCCTTGGTATGAAAGTACGAAAATTCCCCCAATCCTATGTGAACCATCACAACAGATAGATCTTAGGACTTTAACGCTTAAAACTTTCTTCCTAGTCGCGATCACCTCGGCTAGGAGGCTGGGTGACTTGGCAGCTCGGCCACACAAGCACCCCTTTTGCAGGGTATCTGAAGACAGATTTACCTTGTGTCCCCTATCTTCCTTTTTGTCCAAAGTTTAATTCACCTTTTCATAGTGAACAAGAAGTCATACTTCCTCAATTTTTCCCTTCTCCGGTTTCTGAGAAAGAGGACCATCTTCACAAATTAGACCTAGGAGGGCTCTCCAGGCTTATCTTTAGAAATTCAAAGACCTTATTTGTTAACTTTGGTCCCACTTGGAGATGTTATGAATCAGCTGTAGCTTCCTTAAGCCATTGGGTCAGATCACTTATTGACTCACAGTTCAAGTCGTCACTCTCACCTGGATGGTGTTCAAGGCAGGTCGGCTTGCAGTATGTCCACTTACATGATGGGAATTCAGGGGCCCTCCATAACAGAGACGTGCAGAGCAGCAACCTGGACTTCACTGTCCACTTTCATTCAACATTATAGAATTGCACATGACATGGATTTGGACAATGCTTATGGTTCAAAAGTCTTAGCCTCTATGAAGTAATAGGGGTCGTCATGTCAGGATAATTTGTGTATATTCCTGATTGAACCTTGTTCTCTGCAGCATGCATGCTACAGTTATCCAAATATTATTTAGCCTTGTCTATCTCAAACCAATAAGGAAGGAAAGCGAGGGGGTCAATGGGTCAATGGGTAATGCTAGTTACTTACCAGTAATAACGTTACTCTGAGTTCTACCCCTCACTTCTGTTACTTACGTCCCTCCCTTTCCCTCTCCCTCCCATTTATCCAGGCCAACTGTAACAGAAACATACTAAGGGGCATATTTACAAGGAAGTGGCGCAGCGCTGTGCCACAATTGCCAGCGCCACACTGCGTTACGTCAGAAACGCAGGGATGCACTGTATTTACAAAAATATGGCACACAATTGTGTTTCCTCTAGCGCTCAATTTAGCTGCCTAGCGCCAATGTAGGCACTCTTGCACCATAGTGCAAGGGTGCTGAGTTGTGGGGAATGAGTGTTTATGTGTAGGAAGGTCTCCCTTTCTCCACATAAACAATCATTGATGGCGTTTTGCTCTTTCTATGTGTGCTGCAGAATGCATAACACATAGTAAAAGCAAAAACAGGGAGAAATAAATGTATTTCTCCTCGTTGCACCAGGCTAACGCCACCCCTGGGGTGGTGTTAGTTTTTGGCGCTGCCTCAGATTTACGTTTCCTTGTAAATCTGGGGCAGCGTCAAAAAGCAATGGGTGTTGCATGGGTACACACCCAGTAACACCCATTGCATGTCCCTCTGCTGCAGAAAATTGCACCAGGGGGCCCATATTTACAAGGTGACATTAAGCCACATAAAGTGGCTTAACGCCGCCTTGTAAATATGGCGCAGGGCACACCAAAGCGTCACAAAAGTCACGCTCCGGTGGCACTAGGGGCTTGTAAATATGCCCCTAAGTGCTTTGGACAGACAGGAGGATTGTTTGGGGAAGGGGTCCTTAGTGTTTTTGACGCATTCATTATTTGTCTGTCTAGGGAGAAAGGAGAGCAAAATGGCACAGGGAAGTGCTGCAGGTTACTTTGCAGTGCTCCACTGCTCCACCGGGAAAGGGCAGGAATGTGCTGCATTTAAGGCATATGGCACATTTTTGTCCTTTTGCCCTGCGCTGGTGCACATTTGGGTGCTTAGTGCCAACACAGGCACCCTTGCACCATGGTGCAAGAGTGCCTGGGTTGCAGGTAGAATTGTTTTTGTGGCAGAAGGGCACCTTCCTGCACAATAACAATCCCCTGAGGTTTTCCCCTGTTTCTATGTGCACTGCAGAATGCAGCTCATATAGAAATAGGAAGGAATGAGGAGAAATAGAGATATTTCTCTTTGTTATGCCTTTCCTGAAGGGTGTATCCTTTTGACGCATTCCCAGGATTACACGGTTTAGTAAATCTGGGAATGCGTAAAAAACCATGGGAGTTGCGTGTGGACACCCATGCAACACCCATGGAAATCCTCCCTCGAGCTGGGTAATGCAACACAGCTATTTTCACTGCGTTACTCCAGATTTTTAAAGCCATTTAAGCCCATATTTATACTTTTTTAGCGCCACATTTGCGCCACATTTTGATGCAAAAATGGCGCAAACTTACAAAATACAATTGTATTTTGCAAGTTTGCGCCGCTTTTGCATTAAAAATTATGCAAATGCAGCGCTAAAAAAGTATTAATATGGGCCTTAGAGTCATGCAAAGTGGCTTTGCGTGGCTTCAAAAATGTGACCTAGAGGCTTGTGTCACGCATGTGCCACGCTGCCTGGTGCAAGCATGGCACATAGCTCTTGTAAATATGCCCCTAGGAGTTTTGAAGTTACAGTAAAGGCATTTGCGACTAATCGAGCCTCTCCATTCTTCCCAGCCGGGGCACATCATTTGGCAACCACAGGAAACGCCAGGATTTACAGTCAACAGTAGCTCTGGCTCGGTTCACTCTCTGATTGGATGTCTGCCTTCGATCTATACAGCACTGGTTCCCAATCTGTGGTCTGGGGATCCCGGGGGGCCGCGAAGCCTCCTCAGGGGACTAAAATTAACAGATTAGGTCCCCAGCTTTCAGTAATGGCTTAGTATGGGGTCCCTGGATTCTAATAATGATTCAGTGTGGGCCCCCGGGTTCCAGTAATGATAAAGTGGGGGGCCATAGATGTGAAAAGGTTGGGAACCACTGCTATACAGCACTTGGCTGACATTCCGCCAGGTTTACCCTATAGAGACACCATGCCTATACACAACTCGCCTTGTTTGAAGCACTTCAGAGTTTCTATGGGGTGCAAAACTATTATTTTTTTCGCCAGTGAGGTTTTGTTAAACCTACTTCAAAGACAAAGCTGAAATGGGTTGGCTCTACAATGCTTCAATTTCCTCTTAAAAAAAAAAAAAAGGCTTTGTACAAGTCTTAACTAAGCAGAGGAGGGACCAACGCGGTGGAATTTACACCTGCCTTGTGCAAGAGCAATCTGCAATTAAAAAGTGTATCCTTGCAATCCATTAAATTCTGGCTAATGAGATAACTGTCTTCCCAAGGAGGGGATGATGAACCAGGCGCGCATGAAGCACAAATTAATGCTGCAAGGTTAAACACTGGAACTAACTCACATCTCAACAAAAGCCCCTACCAGCAGTTAAATTAAGTGACATGAATACCATCAAAATGGCCGCCGCGCCTCCCCGACGACGCTTCATCTTACACCCCGGCTTTCAGCTTGCATAACTCTTCTTTGCACATTACTGCACGCGCCATTTGATGCTCTGCGCTGCAGTCGGTGAAACGTCGAAAAAGAATGCACGAGGGTGGCGGGAAGGCAGCGTGGGGGGAGGAATACACCAAGAGGCCCAACAATGCAGGCCCTGTTGCCCTGGATATCAACTCGACCAATGCACTGTCTTTTTTTGTCTCCTTTTGTGTTAAATTTTTTCCCCTTGTTTTGGGAGGGAGGAAGGGAATAGCTGTACTGAGAACCACGAGTTGATGCATAGACTGCCAAACACCCTCGTCCTTAATGAGGCGCTGGTAAAGGACTTCTCCATTTTGGAGGAGGCGCTGCAGTGTATTAGTATAATTAGCAGTGATGAGAAAAACTGTTTGGAACTGAATTACCTCTTGCAAGTTCATTTAAGCAATATGAAATTACAGCGCGCAAGGAGGGAATGATGGGCCCTCCGCAGAGGGTTCATGCCTGATTTCATCACACGCGCTAATTAGTCAAGTGCTTTCAGGGATCTTTTCAATCCGTGACAGGTTCTGCCTGCCTTCTCATTGGCTCGCTCTCATTTATTTTCCTTTGGTGGGTGGGAACTCTTAGATACTGAGGGATGGCAGACGCTTGTGTATTTTTGTAGCATGTGTTGCTTTGCTGGGTTCTTGGCCAACATCTTCTTCACCTCTACGCTTGACGCTGGTCGAGCTGTCTTAAGTGTGGTGCAGGCGTTGCAGACACACACAAGCACATACATCCATACACACATGCACATCAAGCAGGAACATACTTGCACATGCACACACAAATGTGCACAGCCCCCTCACAATTGCATGCACACAAACACATACATTGCCCATGCACCTACACACAGAACCACACAGACAGACAGACATCCACAAACGATACCTATACAGATACAAGTTCTTAAAATCACATTCTAGGGTACAGGGTGAAGGGAAGAGACAGAGGGAGGGAGGGCTTTCAGGAATGACCATAGAGAGAGTTGCATGTTGAGAAGAAAGTCGCCACAAGTTCAAAGTTTTTGTAACTAGGTAAGGGAGTGAATAACAAAGTACAAACTGGTCAGCAGCCCGGTTCTGGCACAGTCTCAAGCAGTGTCGACAAGGAAACCCTTTGCGTATCTTCCAGACTCTAAACTGGGATCACTTTTGAAGACTGGTCATCGAGAACTAAACACATTGGCGTCCACTGTGAGATGTCTGATTGGCTAGTGACCTGAGCCTTCTGATGGGGACAGCATCTGTGGCTAGAAATTTAGGAATAGCGCGAGCTGCTTACGGATAATAAATCCCCCTCTATGTGTGGTTCACCTAAGAGACCAATGTATGCCAGCAATGTGCAGGATGTAAAGATTGCAATGCATGCCAACAAAGTGCAGGGCCTAAGGAGAGCAATGCATGCCAACAATGTGCGGTAATTAAGAATAACAATGCATGCAAACAAAGTGCAGAACATAAGAAGAGCAATGCATGCCATCAAGTGCAGGACATAAGAAGAGCAATGCATGCCATCAAGTGCAGGACATAAGAAGAGCAATGCATGCCATCAAGTGCAGGACATAAGGAGAGCAATGCATGCCAACAAAGTGCAGGACATAAGGAGAGCAATGCATGCCAACAATGTGTGGTAATTAAGAAGAACAATGCATGCAAACAAAGTGCAGAACATAAGAAGAGCAATGCATGCCATCAAGTGCAGGACATAAGAAGAGCAATGTATGCCAACAAAGTGCAGGACATAAGGAGAGCAATGCATGCCAACAAAGTGCAGGACATAAGGAGAGCAATGCATGCCAACAAAGTGCAGGACATAAGGAGAAAAATACATGCCAACAAAGTGCAGGACATAAGGAGAGAAATGCATGCCAACAAAATGCAGGACATAAGGAGAGCAATGCAGCCAACAAAGTGCAGGACATAAGGAGTGAAATGCATGCCAACCATGTACAGGACATAAGGATAGAAATGAATGTCAACAAAGTGCAGGACATAAGGAGAGCCATGCATGACAGCAAGGTACAGGACGTAAGGACACCATTGCATTTCAACAATGTGCAGGATTTAAGGAGAGCAATGCATGCCAACAAAGTGCAAGACCTAAGGAGAACAATGTATGCCAGCGAAGTACAGGACATAAGGAGAGCAATGCATGGCAACAATGTACAAGACATAAGGAGAGCAGTGCATGCCAACAATGTGCAGAAATTCAAAAGAGCAATGCATGGCAACAATATGCAGGACATAAGAAGAGCAATGCATGCCAACAATGTACAGAATGGAAGGAGAGCAAAGCATGGCAACAAAGTGCAGGATGTAAGGGACGTAAGAAGAGCAATGCCATAAAGTACAGGACATAAGAAGAGCAATGCATGCCAACAATGTGTAGGAATTAAGAAGAGCAATGCATGTCAACAAATTGCAGGATGTAAGGAGAGCAAGGCATGCCACAAGGTGCAGGATGTAAGGAGAGCAATGCATGCCAACACTGTGTGAGACGTAAGCAGAGCCATGCATTTCAACAATATGCAGGGCATATTGAGAGCAAAGTATGCCTACAACGTAAAGGACATAAGGAGACGAATGCATGTCAACAAAGCACAGGAATTAAGAAGAGCAATGCATGCCAACAAAGTGCAGGACGTAAGGATAGCAATGCAAGCCAACAAAGTGCAGGACGTAAGGATAGCAGCAATGCAAGCCAACAAAGTGCAGGACGTAAGGATAGCAATGCAAGCCAACCCTGTGAAGGACATAAGGAGAGCAATGCATACCAACAAAGTTTCTGAACATTAGGGGAGCAATGCATGCCAACAATGTGCAGGACATAAGGAGAACAGTGCATGCCAACAAAGTGCAGGACATAAGGAGAACAGTGCATGCCAACAAAGTACAGGACATAAGGTGAGCAATGCATACCAACAAAGTACAGGACACAAGTATGGTTTTAATCTGAATTTCTTGCCCCTGCTGCTAAATAACCAATACCTAAGGACGAGGCGAAAGTTCCTGAGTCTAATGTTTAGCATTGTCTTCGAATGAAGTGCATGAAACATGAATTGCTCTCTTTCTGCATGGTTAAACTTTAGCTCTATGTCTGTATTTCAGTGACCACATTGTCCAGTGCTTCCATCTTTGAACATGTGTCTGTCTTCGCTTCGGCCTAAGACATTATTTCATGAAGGTGATTCAGACATCTTGAGCAGCAGCAAAGACAATGATTCCCACTGAAAACCAGGCTCTTCTCCTGAATGCAGTGGTGAGGGAAAGACAACTAAACTAATAGCACCTTAATATTGAGAAGCTTCAGTGCGTGGGTTCCGGTTGATGCATGGCCTGCCCTGCTGGAGATCTGGACAGCGTCTCAGGTGGACAGGCATCTGTAAAAAACAGGGATTGGTCATTTCATTGAAATAAAGGGGTATCCAATGGGTACGTCAAGTGATTGGCATCTCATGAGGGTACAAGGTGGTACTGAGCAGCCTTACTTGAACTGACGGGGTCAGTGTGAGGTCCAGTGGCATGTTTGCAACGCAGCTGCCCCAACATGGAAGATCTCTGGAAGGATTATACAGCCATGCAGACCTGGAGAGATGGCAGGTCAGGCAGGACGAATAGGCCTACTCCACCTACAAACTAGGACATCAGAGACAAAGAAGCTGATGTTTAAAAGAGTTTTATTGCTGGTACTCAAAAGAAAAATGTATACAAATTCACACTTAACATTCTTCATCAAAGGAGCTGGAGTTGCTCCTCCATCTTCTGTATCCAAGACCATGATGCCCTCATCAAGTACATCTTCAAATTCCATCAATACATCCTTACAGCCTTGCGAAGCTTCTCATAGAGGACATCACATGGGCCACAAAACACCCTGCTCCGCAACTATGCAAAGGTGCAGGCGGATCACAGACATGTCTCATTTTCAGGATGATCATTGACTATGTTTACTATTTTCATTTAGAGTCATTGTATGTAAATCTCTTTTTGTGTAGATATCCTGAAAATCTAGTAATGATTCAAAATGCACTCATCCTCTCTACACAATGGAAAGAAAATTGTAAATGTTGAAACGTTGCAATCCAGCAACTGGTATGAATCGAAAATTCTCAATCAGCAGATATGTGCACTCAATAGAAAGTGTCATGCACTGAACAGGCTCCTTCAGTAGACAATCTTGAATGACCATCACTTTCTTCTTCTATGCACATCCACCAGTGGCAACCCTGGCTCCCTGCACCTATGCAAACTCAAGGCCCTCTACTCTGATTCAATTGTTGAGTGTGACCTGGTGTTCTCATCTGGCGTGGATGGTGCAACATGCAGCCTAGCATTGGGGATTGACATTGTCTTCTGCCTTTACACCTGAATAATGTTTTTTCAGTATGCAAATATTCCCTTTTACTCTTCTTTTCCTTCCCCCAACCTTCCTTAGGATGGGGACTCACAACTTGAACTGCAGACACCTCAGCATCAAAAGCTCTCTTTCTTGTTATTACAGTGCACATTGGGCCCTTGGTCTGAGAGCGGCCATCTTGCTTCTCCTTTCTGGCCAACTTGGGTTTCCGTACATATTTGGACCTAGTGCCATCTTGCCCCTTCACTCTCAATGTTTCAATATTTCTGGATCTAGGCAATACCAGTGACAAATCAGTTTGCTTTTCACTTGCTTCATCACATTTTTCATAGGTTGCAACCACTTCTACTGTTCAGGATATTTCAGTCTCACACATGATCACACCGACTGGTAGTGGGCGACCACAGACTATCCATGATTTTGTTGAATGCGCATGTGAGGGTGAGTTTTTCAGAGAGGGTCAGAAACCTCACTCCTTAATCCACAATTCAAACCACACCTTATAATTCAACACCTTGCATCAAACTTTATTTCCTCAATACATGTTGATTGGTGTTTTATTCCTTCCTTCACTTCCCTAACATGGACAAAGCATGTAGTTGTAACCCCACCGCCATGTAGGGAACCAAATTGCCCTCTATAGTTCCTCAACCTCATATAATATTAGTGCCACACCTTTGTAACCTATCTCCTCTACCAATTCCCACCTCTAGCACTTACTGGAAGGGAGCTGTAGTATTTTTCCAGGTGCAGAGTGTGCAAAACGTCCAAACCAAGCCAGTTCGAAGGAATAGCCTGGACTTGTCCTGACTGGTCACCCCCATGAAATTTGAAGGGAACACCAGCACTGACTAGAAACTAGTTAAAGCTGGACCCATATCCAGCTCTTAAACTACAAATCTATTACTGAACTGTAAATACCAGGTACAGAAGGAGACACAACACAACCAACCCTGACTGCCCAGGACCTGGAGAAACCACTTCACAACTGTTCCATTCTACGACTGCGGGCTCAAACGACACTGAAGATCAACATGCACCTGGTGTGTGACACGTCAATTAAAAAAAGAAGGAAGGCTGCCATTGTGGCAGTCCGTAACGCTCTGGACTCACACATCACTTACGACCACTGTCACTGAGTACTTTCCATATCATGACTTTCTCTCTAAAGAAAGGATCCCTTATCGCAGCAGTAATTGAGAGCTGTGACACTGAAAACTTTTACTGTTCAACATAAAACACTGACAGTCTTCTGTACAAAGCTGTTTAAAGGTTGCAAACCTTGCAATTTGCTATGTACCAACCCCATTTTGTGAGTCATAAAAACATCTCTACCGTGCAAGATTGTTTTACTTACCCATTCCACATCTCAATTAGGAAGTGGTGTGAAAGAGCAGTCCCTTTCTGACTGTGCGTTGTGATGGGATGCGTCAACAGTGTGTGATCATGATTATGGTTACAAACCTTTGAAAAGGTATAGACTACTCAAAGGAGGTGCTGATGCAGTGCTTAATTTGAGCCAGTGGTTTTCAGTGCTCTGCACCGTCTCTTAATTGCCAACACTGGTACTTATGACAGCTGCCACATGTGGCGTTGTTTGTAAAATTTAAAGCTCAGCAGAACAACAGTTGTTTATTAATTCATTATACATTAAGAACAACTAATACCTGCCATCCCAGCCATTCTTACAGCGTTGGGAGGCTCGGACAATCTGTACTGTCACACTTGTAGCAGTGTGTTGGTCAGTAGTTGTGTAAGTACTGTCATTGACGGTGCTTACAGTGGCAATGTGTGATGCAACTGAGGTGGCCTCCTGATGAAAGCCCTGGCACTTTTTTTTTTTTTTTTTACAAATTATGCACTGTGGTAATAGATTTTCAGTCGTGATGATGTCCCCTTTCGATAGAATCCCCTTGGGAATTGTCTCAGGCAACCCTGAAGGGACTAGGCAGAGGTGTAACAGTCCACTGCCTGGTCTCTCTGATGTGTAATCAATTTTGTTTTCAAAACAGTTCCTTTAAAGAATATGAACTGCTCAAAAAAACTTTATTGTTCAGGACTGCAAATACATGGATGGTGAGCTGCTGCACCTTGCACGCCACCATCACTGAATTAGTAGCTTGGGACAGGGGGTTCCAAATAGCAACCTGCCTAATTAATATTCATTCAGAAGGGCATTCTGAAACCTGCTGCACCTGGACATTTTGTTAAGTGACCAGCTAGTACGTCGGTCGTATTGCAAAATGAAAAACATGTCACAAAAACGTTGTTCAGCAATTTGGGACCACTTTTTGTGACCATTCTTTCCATCCTACTCAAACTCTGAGCAAAATGACACAAGTGTGGCAAGGGTTTCGGAGGGAGTTCTGGTGTATGGCAAAAGTGTGCCTTGGACTCCCAGAAAGGCTTGAATCCCAGCTCCACTTCAACATATGTGATCACTGACAAATCGCTTTATCTCCAAGTGCCTAATTTCCCTGGCTTCTGAAAATGTGCCCTGCTGAGAACTCAATCAACTTTCAGTGTGCTCTACACAAGAAAATATGTTCAAATCAAGACATGCATATGACTCAGCCCCAGCCCTTCTGGTCTTTCAGAGGCACAGGCCCTTTTAGTCTCTCAAAAGTGTCCTGCTCTTCCTGTCTGCACACCAAGCACAGAATTTCAGTTCTATATTATGTTTATGATCAATCAACCTGAATGGCTCACCAAAAAAAGCTAAAGTTCTGGGTAGAGTAAAGCTGTAATTAAAACTAAGCCAATTAACATTTTATTTCCACAACAGGGATGCGTTTACTCTCTTCCTGCAAGCAGCCATGTGAAGGCAGTTTTCTGCTGAGTCATTCTGTCCGTCAGACTTGACAGTGCTCAGAGTCAGGCACAGGAATGGCAGGGAGGTGAAGCATCAGATGTATTTAATAGTGAATCTTTTTCACGTATAAAAGACCATAAAAAAATGCTTAACACTGACTTTTAGCTCATTTTTACCACCCAATGTTAAGAAAAGTAGACAGAAGCAGAGAGCAACAGTGATTTTCACAGAATCACAATTTGGCCAAAGGGGGGCGAGATCCTGAAAATCGGGCACTGATCTGTTTGTCATCATCCAGAGCTGAACACCTACCATTTACCTTAATTTTTAGGTTGAGCGTAAGCGTACGACCTCTTGTATACTTTTAAGTGCACTTCTTGAGTGGGCTTCCAGCTATTTCATATGCTAGTTTCAGTGTCATTTAAAAATCCTTGCTTGCTAGTGGTCAATCATGCCTCTTTGTCCCTCCTTTTTCTGTGTGGGAGCAGGGACCAACTACTGTATAATTGTGCTTTGTCCTGTTTATCTGGTCTGTAGGGGACTTTTTTTGCTTTGTTTCCTGCTCCTGTCCAGTGAAACCTCCCTTTTCATTTGCAGAACATTTTTGCTCTGAGCTTAGCTGTAAGCAAGGCTATAAATCAGGCTGTTATCTTGGTCACATTTGGTCTTTGTGGGCTCTCTGCACCCTCTATCAGCTGCCTGGCTCCCGCCCTTCCTTGGCATGGATTTTCTTTACCAAGTGTGCCTGCCTGTGGTCCCCAGGGCAGAGGATCACTTGTAATTTCTTGTAGCCTAAGCACCCAGCTCTACCAGGGTTCTACAATCCTTAGAGACAGTGCTCACTTCAGCTCCATACTGGGATCCCACTTGCAGCTCCATCAGTGCACCTCAGTTCACACCCTCCAAACCCTCAGCTGTGCCAGTGCCAGAACCTCACACACACTGTCTGCCAGAGCACCTCAGTTCTTACAGTCAGTACACATTGCTGTTCCAGTACTGGGACCTCGAGCGCAGCTCCATCAGTGCACCTCAATTCACACACTCCGAGCCCCTCAGCCATGCCCGTGCCAGAACACCACACACGCTGTCTGCCAGAGCACCTCGGTTCCTACAGTCAGTACACACTGCTGTTCCAGTACTGGGACCTCGGGTGCAGCTCCATCAGTGCACCTCAGTTCACACACTCCAAGCCCTTCAGCCGTGCGAGAACCCCACACACGCTGCCTGCCAGAGCACCTCAGTTCTTACTGTCAGTACACTCCTCTGTTCCAGTACTGGGACCTCAGGCACAGCTCCATCAGTGCACCTCAGTTCTACCCCGGTGAGGTCACTTCCTTTCCTATGCTGGACCCCACTCACATACAGGTCCGTTACAGCAGCTCAATTTTAATATTCAGTCCCACTGCCAAACAAAAGAGCAAAACAGAGCTCCGCCAGTGCACCTCAAGTCTAACATCCTAAGCCACTGTTGATGGGAACCACCACCGCCAGAATCCATCATAGTTAACATTCAGTGCACGTTTCTTCTCAGTTCTAAGGCTCACACGCACGCCCCTCACTTCTGTGGTTCAGAGGCAAAGCCACTCCCATGCTGGGTCATATTCACAGCTTTACCAGGGCACCTCCAGGCTAACGCTCGGCAACACTGGCACGCTAATACTAGGTTCCACACATAGCTCCATTAACATATCTCACTTCTGACCTTGTGTGCCCGTTACTATTCCAGTACTGCAGCCCACATGCAACTGTCAGTGCACCTCAACCCTAACCAGCAATGCCCCATTATTCCAATACCAGGAATTACACAGCGCTCTATTTCTCATTCCTCACTGACTGCCTTTCTGTTCTTCCAGCACTGGGTTGGGACACAGCTTTGTCTATACCCCAAATCTTGATATGAAACGCCCCAATGTTGCTGTATTGGGGTTTACATACAACTCTGCTAATGCACCTCCTGCTGTTCTGCAGTACCCCATGCTGTTCCACACTGATTTCTGTTTGAGGATGTGGGGGAGCCAATTAAATCTATTCTTAGCTGCCATCTTTATCTGGGAGGGTCTGCTTCACTTATCTCACTCCGTCCTTTTCTTTACTCTGTTTACTCTCAGTGTTTTCTTTCTCCCCCACTTTTCTCTTTCCAGCTCATAAAATGCACACGTTAACAGTTTCACTCTTTCTTTCAACTGTTTATTTTTACTCCTCTCCCTTTTTTTTATTTCCCTCTTCCTCTTCCTACCTCCTCTTTCAAACTCGCAAAAACACTTGGTTATTTTTTTGCTAGTTTCGTTCCTCTCTTTTTTCTTCATCAGGCGTGATGAAGAAAAAAGAGAGGAACTGTCATTATTTTTCTCTTTTTCCTTCATTCTTTCTTTGTCTTTTCTATTTGCTTTTTCCTTTGACTCTGTATGCGTCCTTTCACTTTTTTTTAGATCTTTCTTCCTTCCTTTCTCTGGTGTTTTGCTTATTTTTATCTGTTAATTGTTTTACTATAAATCCCTCTTTTTCACGTCTGTATGTGGAAACCACAAATTACTTGTCGGGACCCGAAGTGTCAAAGTAGTTTAACCATTCTGTGTCTGTGGGAATTGTGTCCATACATACATGCCCTGGTTCTTTTGCTGCTTGTTTCTCTCACCATCTCTCTTTTTTGTCTAATGTTAATTTTTCTCTTTCTTTTCACACTTCTTTCATTATTTTTTACTTTTTATCTTCCGTTCGCTAGCTTCCTTCCCTTTTTTCTTTTGTCTCACATGTTTGTTCTATTTCTTCTCTTAGTTGCGTTTTCATTTTATTCTTCTTTCTTTCCCTTCTTTTATTTCTTTACGATCCTTTCTTTTTCTTCCTTTTGTCTGCTGTATTCCTTTCACTTCTCTTTTTCTGTCCTATCGTTTTCTCTCCTGAGGCCTGGTTATCAATGGAGCAACAGGTGCAGTGGCACCGGGGCCCAGAGACCTACGGACCTCACTCAACTCTAATTACTGCTGTATTTTCCTACTCAAATTGCAGTCAACCATTTTCCTTTCTTACTCCAGGGCCCATGACACCGTTACTATGCCACTTGTCCTCTCCATCTTTACTCCCGACTCCCTCTTTCCTTTCACCCTCCAATCCGTCCAAAATTATATTTTTGTTATGGTGTTTTGAGCATACACTCTAATAACAAAAGTTTATTTCTGATAAAGGTTTCTATGATAAGTGTAAATGTGTTAAGATAGAGGAAGAAGGTAAATGGAAGTGCTTTAGTTCAATGCTGGGCCACTGGAATTATATGGCAGGAAAAGACGAAATTATGAGGCAGGGTTGACCAATTTATGTGGCAAGAAAAGTCCAGTTATGAATTTACTATGTCAATAGCTCTAACTCAAAAAAATGCCAGACCTATTGCATTGCAAACAGTGGCGTAGCGTGGGGGGTACAGGGGGGGCCGGCCGCACCGGGCGCAACATCTTGGAAGAGACTCGAGTGCTAAAATCCACGGGTTAGGGGGCGCAAATTACTTGCCTTGCCCCGGGTTAGGGGGCGCAAATTACTTGCCTTGCCCCGGGTGCTGACAACCCACGCTACGCCACTGATTGCAAATGCTTGTCTGCTTTGGAAGCTAGTTTGCTGCTTACTGGACAGGGAGGTGATTTCTGGTGGCCCGTGCTTCTTTTCGCTTTTACCCACATTTTGAAGACTGATTTTAACCACAATAACACGTGTTGTGTGTGTGAAAGCCGATGCAACGTGAGTTTGTGTCTACCTTTTGATAACTATTTACTCATTTGCCTTGTGGTAAATCCATACTTTTCCCCAGCAAAAGGGTTGTTAGTTACAGGGCTGGTTTGGAACTAGGGATACAGTGATGGGAAAGCACTACTGCGAAACACAAGAGACCACAGCAGTGTTTTCCCAGCACACACTCGTGCTAGATTGCTGCTCATGACCTCATGGTAATGACCAACTTACAGTGGCGCAGTGCTAGTCTTTCCAAAAAAAGATGAGGCCTGATAGTGGCCTAGCAAGGATGCCACAAGCCCAGGAACAAGCAAGGGAAACTGCCCCTTTGACGACCGCTGGTGTAGTAAAATACAATTATCGGGTTCAATGGGCCCCGGTGCCGCTGCACCTATTGCACCAGCGCAGCTACTCCTCCAGGGCCTGACCACATGCTTTAGAAAAGCGGTATGTTCCCCAAAGGGGTGAAAAAGATGTGCAGGTAGGGTGACCAGACCTCCCGGATTTCCCCGGACAGTCCTGGTTTTTAGAGGACTGTCCCGGTGTCCCAACACTTCTCTTACTTTTAAATCAATGTCCGGGTTTTTGGGACAAAGGTCAGATTATTAAAAAAATTTCCCGGTTTTTGGGGCAAAGGTCAGATTATTAAATAAATGTCCCCGTTTTTGGGGCAAAGGTCAGATCATCTAGGGAAGCATAAGTTAAAGAGGCCTACAAACTATGAAATAAAGTATTTTATCTGTCACCATAAGGCAACACAATCCCCTGTCTGCTCCAAGCTGAGAGACTGAGTGGGGAGCACAGAGAGGTTGGTGGGGACGGGTTGTGGGTGCAGGGTGGGAGGTCAAGCCAAAGCTAATTTTATATATGTAGTCTTATAAATGTGTGTGTGTGTATATATATGTATATATATATATATATGTGTGTGTGTGTGTGTGTGTGTGTGTGCGCGTGTGTGTGTGTATACACACACATATAGGCACACATTCACAAAGCTACTCAGAAAACGGGACAGGCCAGATATAAAAGTGAGAGTAATGTATTTAGTCCTTCTTTTATGTCTGACCTGTCCGGGTTTGTGTGTCTCAAAATCTGGTCACCCTACCTGCAGGGACAATTGAGAAATGCTTGTGTGCAATTTACACCAACGCACAACATAACTGTGGGAGCTTGGCAGTATATTCGAGAAACCTCGGGCCGAAACATGCGGCCAAAGTCCAACCTTTCTTCAATACTGCGAATGCGAGAGCTTAGCAGGAGAGGTTGCTAGTAACCACAGTCACACCATGGACCTCAGTGCTCTCTTAAGAATGCGATGGTCCTTAGCCCAAAGGAAATGTTCGGTTTATTTACAAATAAAATAATAGGACGAAAAGCACACTGCATGGAATGAACCGGTGTGTCCCTGAGGTTGTGGCCCACATCTCCTCCCGCTTAAGGTTAAATTGATGTGCAACAGCCGTCATCTTCCCTCCGAGCCGCCTCTCTCACGTTTCCAACCCCGGAAGTTCTCCAGTGGTTCCTCTCGCTCGCCCCCTCTGTGCCCGTCTCGGGTTCCCCGTTTCTCCTTCTTCATCTCAAGTCTCTGCTTGTCCGTGAAACCACAACTCGACACTTCGTCAAGTGACGTCACACGCTTGACGAGGCTGGTTCCATCTGTTGTTGTTTGTGGTAAATGGATACACGTCGCTTGTTCTTTCAATTAGGATGAAATATGTGCCTGTAAATTCCCAGTGCAGCAATCGATGACAAATTGTAGCCCCTGCTGATGGAGAAAGACCGCCTGGGCTTCTGGGCACTAAGCATCTATGCTGGCAGTGGGTGGCGCGAGGCGCTGCTGCGGGCGCCAGACTCGGGCCGTCTTCACCCATGAGTATAAATATTTCAAGCAAGGGTTAGGGTGACATAAAGAAAACATTTTTTTCTTTTATGGGGTTGCGGTTTTGCTCTTTGGGCCTATCAGGCCTACAGACTCGTGTGCAGCTGTCTTTTTTCCATTAGTTTTTTCATCATGGGCCATGAAGCAGTTTCTTCAGCTTGGAAACAGGCAAAATACCATGGCCCATATTTATGAAAAAGTGATGCTTCAGAGCTGATGCAACACTTTTTCTGCGTCCCCACCACCACTGGCACCTAACGACACCATGATTGCGCTGTATGTATAATACAGCGCACCATGGCGGTGGTTAGCACAATAGCGTCAAAATATTTGCCGCTATTGTGGTGCTTTGCAACACTATCGTCGAAAATTTTGACACTAGTGGAGCAAAGTTCAATGAGGCCAATAGGTTTCTATGAGTGCGTCATTTTTGCTCTGGGCAGGCGTTAAAAATGATGCCAAAAATGGTACAGTGAAATCTGTTAAATTTCAGGGCACCATTTTTGCAGGACTCCTAGCGCCGGAACGCCCCCCTTGCATACATTGTGCCTGATGCAGGCATAATGTGATGCAAGTGTTTACAAAGTGGTGCAATGCTTGCATTGTGCCACTTTGTAAATATGACGGGTAGAAAAGGCCAACCTTAGCACCGCCTTAGAGTCAAAAAAATTACACTAAGGTGGCGCTAAGGAGGCACAAGGGGCTCTTAAATATGCCCCCTAGTGTATTAAAACGCTGATATGGAAAGTGAGTCGAATCTCTCTGAATAAGAAAACTCTATGCCCAGATTTCCCAATCTTCTATGCCAGTGATGCTCAAAGTAGGGCCTTCCTGACCTTTACATGAGGCCCCTGGTTGAACAGTTGCACTAGGCTGCTGTTTACTTTACAAAGCACTAAAAATCATAAAGATATTAAATAAACAGCAATAATTTATTTACAGTCGAACTGAAGTAAAAAAAGATGAACAGAAGCTGTCCTGCACCAATTAACCTGAAGAACACCTTCATTTGTAGACATCTTACAAGTGCGTAAAAATATGATAAACTACCTTCAAGATTCAAAAAAGTGTATTTCATTAACATGCAGAGCTGTTTCACCTTAGTACATCAGATTATAAAAGTGCATTGGGATTTTTTTTTAAGTGACAGTTTTCAAACATAAATTTAGAAACATTCCAGCCTCCCCACACCCTGACAATAATGCTAGTACACAAAATGAAATAAAACAGTTGCCTACGATCACACAATTTGGTCAAGTTGGGAAGCCGGGCTTGATCTTAGGTGCAATTCAACCACTAGATGTACATGCGTCAACTTCCCCTACACACACCTTACACCTCCCATGCCCGACCACCACCGTCCTGGCATCAATGTGGCCCTCGGTGACACCACAGACAGAATGTTTTGGCCCTTGGACAAATGTTTGTGAGTACCCATGGATGCCACATTTGCCACAGTCTGTTAAAGTGTTAAAGGACCCAGGCATGCTCCAGTCAGCTCCCGATGACTCATTCTCATCAGTCGAGGCAGCCTTGTTGGCCAGGGATGCATCTGAAATGTTAAGTAACCTATTATGCAACTGCTCTGGGACAAGCCCAGTCAGAAGGCTGGCGTATGAATGTCTTTTCATAATGATAAATCATTTTGGAGGGCGGATTGGGTAAAAATGTCTTATATACAGGGTGCTCTATAGAGGCAACTAGCATGAGGTATGATGGAGCATAAACGCTTTGGACGGTGGTAGGCAGGGCTCAGACACTTATATATGCTTATTTTATATTTCTCACCTTATGAAAATATAATAAAAAAATTAAGCTAGTAAAAGAGAGTGTATAGAAACAATAACTAAAAAAATAAAAATTTGCATTTAGCTCCAACAAGCCAGAAATGCAAAATGTTTTGGCAACTTACCTGGATCAGAAGAGCGGGAAAGTACAGTGTAAAATCTTCATGTACACAAACGATGCAAAGAACAAGAGACAGTAGTGCAAGCAATCAAAAAGAAAAGAGAATGGTGGGGCTGACATGGGTCTAAACAAAAAACATAGGTTTAGGAAGAATACCGGTTAGAAAAGATATAAAAAACAAAACCCTAAGAAAAATACTTTTTAACTTAACACAATTAACATTTTGAAAGGGAATCTATGCAAATTCGACTTAATTAATTTGTTTATAAAAGAGATATATTTTATTATATATTATATTATGTTGTGATCTATTCCATGTGATTCTGTAATCATCTTTCTGGTATATTAGGATATGGTGAATTACATCTGCTTTTGGCAGGTTATTAAGGTTTCAGAAAATGCCCATTTGCAGACTTTGGGGGTCATTCAGACCCCGGCGGGCGGCGGGAGCCGCCGAATGACCGCACCGCGGTCAAAAGACCGCGGCGGCCATTCTGTGTTTCCCGCTGGGCTGGCGGGCGACCGCCAGAAGGCCGCCCGCCAGCCCAGCGGGAAACCCCTTCCCACGAGGACGCCGGCTCCGAACGGAGCCGGCGTAGTGAGAAGGGTGCGACGGGTGCAGTTGCACCCGTCGCGAATTTCAGTGTCTGCAATGCAGACACTGAAATTCTATGTGGGGCCCGCTTACGGGGGCCCCTGCAGTGCCCATGCCATTGGCATGGGCACTGCAGGGGCCCCCAGGGGCCCCACAACACCCCTCACCGCCATCCTGTTCCTGGCGGTCGGAACCGCCAGGAACAGGATGGCGGTGAGGGGGTCGGAATCCCCCATGGCGGCGCAGCAAGCTGTGCCGCCATGGGGGATTCCTCAGGGCATCGGAAAACCGGCGGGACACCGCCGGTTTTCCAGTTCTGACCGCGGCCAAACCGCCGCGGTCAGAATGCCCTGCGGGGCACCGCCAGCTTGTTGGCGGTGCTCCCGCCAACCCCGGCCCCGGCGGTCCTTGACCGCCGGGGTCGGAATGACCCCCTTTGTGTCTGATTTAGATACTGGCAGATGAGTTACTCCATCACAACGGTAACTGATATCCTGTCCACCAATATTTGAATCCCATAATATCCTATGGGATTTATATATTGGCGAACGGGATATCCGTCACCGTTGTGACGGAGTAACTTGTCTGCCAATATCTAATTCAGGCCCTCTGCCTTCTTAGCTCTTCTACTAACCGACCAAGACATACGCACTACAGCTCTATTGCACCCAGCATACATACCTTGATTCCCAAAACCTTTCCAGAAGATAAATTATTGTAAATGGCAAATCAGTGAGTTAAGAAGGCCAGGCCACCTATTACTGTACTGAATAATTCGAAATAGACTTGCGGATCTATTGAGTTTTCTGATTCAGCGGATTTTGTCTGATGACACCATAAATCATAGTAGGTTGACTTTTTCTGGATACTTACTGAACTACAGTGCTTCATAATTTTTTTTTAAAAACTACGCTTCACACTCGCCCATGC
Source organism: Pleurodeles waltl (assembly GCF_031143425.1). Classification (NCBI taxonomy): domain Eukaryota; kingdom Metazoa; phylum Chordata; class Amphibia; order Caudata; family Salamandridae; genus Pleurodeles; species Pleurodeles waltl. Next base: position 1,156,878,686 of record NC_090448.1, read on the forward strand.
CAGTAATGAATGTTTAAAATGTTATAAGGTCCGTCATTCTTCAACCACCCAAAAATGGTGGTGATTGCAGTTTCAATAAGTTCTGTTTATTCACCCAGCACTATCCTTCTCCAACAGCATGCATGCTTTACAGAAAAACCTTTTTTCCAGAGGATTCTAAGAAAAAGCAAGAGTTTTTGTTTCTTTCTCAAAACCTTCTTTCTTCACTTGGGTGAAAAAAGTTGAAATTTTTCACACAATCCCAACTCTAGAAGTGTGTTTCCCAAAGTGTGAGCTGGGAACCACTGGTGGCTTGCGAGACAATCTTTGGTGGGTCCCAAAAGTCCTGTAGATATGGTACATCAGTGCAAAGGCGATGAACAAAGTCCCTATGTCTAGTTTTAAAACAAACTCTTGCATGTATTCCCAATCAAGGCTCCGGGTGAAACTTCCAGGAATTGTTGCTTTTATATTTTTTGTTTCACAAAGCCATTTCAATAAAGAATGTAGTCACTATACTCAATCATACACAATCATACAACTTGTGTATGACTTTTGCACATAAACTGAGAAATATCAATGTAGCCTAATTGTTTGAGTCCAGGCTTTAGCTCAACATCGTTTGATTCTGGGAAAGCCACTTGGGGCCTGATTTAGATCTTGGTGGATGGAATACTCAGTCACAAACTTGACAGATATCCTGTCTGCTGTATTATGATCTCCATAGGAAATAATGGGATCATAATACGGCAGATGGGATATCCGTCATGTTTGTGACTGAGTAGTCCCCTCGCCAAGAACGAAATCAGGCCTTTAATCTCCTGTGTTTATAATACAATGAATCTGACCTTGTGTAGTGCACTCTGATGCTCATGTAAAGTGCTCCAATAAAATATGGATGCCACTGGGTAGTTATAGTTAGAATCACGTTTCCATAGGAAAACCATTTTTTGGTTTGCTTATAACTTTGGTGCCATATGACAAATCTTATATCATCACTAATGGTGTGGGGTAGTAGGAACTGAAGGTCAGACTAGGTCAGTCTTTTTTCAGTGGTGTTGGTAAGGTCACTGTAGATCCTCAGGTCGGGAAGTCATTGCTGGAAAAATGTCCAAGCTAAGGGGTGCTGTGTTGCCTACAGGGGGATGGGGGATTTCCCTTACGGACTAGGTGGTCTCACACACATAATAGTGTCTTGATTCATCATATGACCACCTAGCCCCACCCAAGTAAGATGATACTACTTGGGCGGACTCAACCTCGTGGTTAAAAGAACCCGAGGGAGTGCTGAAATTAAACTGGCTGGATAGTTACATTGATCCAGAAGGGGTGAATACTAAAATTACCAAGCATGTCGCCAATAGCTTCTGCTAATTTTAATGAAGGTGCATGCTGGTAAACCTAAAACTAAAGGGGAAAGGCTCGTTGGAGAGTAATGTCTCTTGGAGTCTAAAAGAAAAAGTGGATGACCAACATGTTTCTGCCCTCACTCAGTGCTGGTAGGTCAGGGGCATTCGTCAGGGTCGGCCGTTAGAAGTAACGTGTTTGGAGAGGGCGCCTGCACCGCAATGCGGTTTGCAAAAGCGGTGAGCGCCCTGTGATGACGCGTCGTGAGGAGCGCGGCGCGTCATACGGGTGCACGGGACTCTGGGAATTAGAGTCCCGTGATGCAGTTGTACGGCGTCCGATGGGACTACATGGTACAAGGGGGGTGACCCTTCACCTGTATCCTTCCTAAACCCTTTATCTCCCCAGAGTGTGACTACAAGGGAAACCCCCCCCCCCCCGGCACTAGCCAGACCAGAGGTAGATTGCCCCTTACCCTGGGGTAAGTCCCACTTGCATGTGTGTGTGAGTGCCTGACACGTATTGTTCACATTTTGCTGTGTGCTTTTCAGTGGTTTGCCACGTTTTTCACCTCATATATCTTCTGAACTAATAGTGGCGGATCTATTGATGCATTTATTCTTATCTACTACAGGCCTACCCCACCGTGAACTACCCGTTCAGGTAGGCCATATAGGTTTTTCACTTTTTGAGCACCCCACGTACTGTGTGTGCTCCGACCCTGATGAATGCCCCTGACCTACCAGCACTGAGTGAGGGCAGAAACATGTTGGTCATCCACTTTTTCTTTTAGACTCCAAGAGACATTACTCTCCAACGAGCCTTTCCCCTTTAGTTTTAGGTTTACCAGCATGCACCTTCATTAAAATTAGCAGAAGCTATTGGCGACATGCTTGGTAATTTTAGTATTCACCCCTTCTGGATCAATGTAACTATCCAGCCAGTTTAATTTCAGCACTCCCTCGGGTTCTTTTAACCACGAGGTTGAGTCCGCCCAAGTAGTATCATCTTACTTGGGTGGGGCTAGGTGGTCATATGATGAAGCAAGACACTATTATGTGTGTGAGACCACCTAGTCCGTAAGGGAAATCCCCCATCCCCCTGTAGGCAACACAGCACCCCTTAGCTTGGACATCTTTCCAGCAATGACTTCCCGACCTGAGGATCTACAGTGACCTTACCAACACCACTGAAAAAAGACTGACCTAGTCTGACCTTCAGTTCCTACTACCCCACACCATTAGTGATGATATAATTTCTATAGGGAGGCGGTGTGGGCTAGCAAACACTCCCATTGCTCTCTTTTTGTGTACATATAGTGAGCGCAGCAGCTAGCTGTGAGAGCTTCATTTACTTATTTTCTAAACCCTGCGACATATGCACAGGATCATTAGAAATCCTCACTTCCCTTCTTGAATATGGCTGAAGGGCTTGCCTTTAGCGAGGAGGAGCTTCAGGCCATCCTCGCTGCACCTTCACTTTTAGGAGATTCCTCACTTTCCAAGACAATAGCCCAACTAGGGGATTGGGACACTCTGATAGAACTAAAGAGGACACAAGTGAAAACAATATTACACGGGGCTGTCCTAACCGAATATTTGAGAAAAAATGCTGCACCAAATGGTCTGATTATCACCACTGAACCACGTATCTTCCTAGAGGACAAAGAATTTAGGAAGGACTGGTCTCTGATAGCCTGGAAATGCACACGCGATTGGCTAATTCTAATCATCAAGACAGCCACCAGACTATCAGATGCTCTAGTGCTTCAAATCAAAGCGGCAGAAAGTAACCTAAAAACTGGACTAACGGTCGCAGCATTTAAGAAGAAACTAGAGGAAACTAACAAGACCATTAGTGAGTTTAAAGAGTATTTGACCCACTGGAAAATTGCCAAATTTCAGAAAGACTTAGACAAGTTCTCCCTTGAGAGGGTACATCCCTACTCAAGGGAAGACTTCGCAGTCCAATCCTCTTTGCCCTCCGATACATCCTCCGGGGGCTACTCTAGCTCAGACTCCGACGCCGGCCGCACACAGACAACACGGCCTAGACGGGGCAGGAGGGGGAATATTCGGAATAATTGGCCCACACAATATACAGGCCTTCCGCCCGCTACTTAATATGCCTCCCTGGGCTTGGCCCTCCCCCTATGGGCCACCAAACCAGTTCCAAGCCCCTATATATCCCCAGCCACAAACCACCTGGTCCTATCCCAATGTTCCTTTTTTTGGGAGAGGCCCCGGACGGGGAAGGGGCAGGAAGAAAGGAGTCAGTTGGAACCTGAAGGAAGGACCAACGGACGACGAATCACCCAGCACAAGCAGGGCATAAATAAGGGGTCCACTACCGTTGTGAACCTAAGTCCAAGAGTATTAAGTAACAACGAACTCCAAGCCCTAGAGAAAGGTCTGGGTTTTGTCCCTACCCCAAAACTCGACATCTTCAAACTAAGGATAGAACTAGCAGAATTTTTTCGCAAGATTAGGCTAAGAACCTTTTTCCTCATGAACCCCGAACCCAATACAGAACGAGAAAGGAACACCGGGTTACATCCCAAATCGAGGTTCACTCCCTCCTCCCAACTGATGCCACCTGAAGTTCTGGCATTCGAAAAATCAGTGAGCAGGAAGATCGATGACCTCCAGAACACACAAAGGGAGATCTTCCACAACATTAGCACCGAAGAACTTACAGCCCTCCACAACCTGAGCAATGACTCTTCCATCACCATTAAACCAGCGGATAAGGGCGGTGCCATAGTGATAATGTCCACAGTAATGTACAATACTGAATGTCTACGTTTACTAAACAATGACCATCACTATAAGAGACTATCAAGGGACCCGACAGGGGAGGTCAGAGAAGAGATCGCTTTCCTGATCGAGAAGGGTTTGAACAACGGTTGGATCACCAAACATGAGGCCGCCTTCCTCATCCAACCCAACCACAAAACCCCATACTTCTATATTTTGCCGAAAATCCACAAAAATAAACATCCACCCCCGGGAAGACCAATTGTCTCTGGGATTGGCTCCATCCTGGAACCACTATCCCAATTTTGCGACTGGTTCCTCCAACCATTCGTGAAACAAATTCCCACATACCTAAAAGATACAACAGACGTGCTCTCCCTTATCGATACCCTAGATTTTGACAAAGACAAAGAACATCTCATGACACTGGATGTAGAATCACTATATACCAACATTCCACAGGAGGCAACCTTGGAAGTGATAAGTGACCTTCTGAACAGGGGTGTATGGAATTACATCACCCCCCCAGAGTTCATCCTGGACTTAGCCCATTTAGCCCTCACCAGGAATTTCTTCGAATTCGATAAGAACTTCTTTTTACAGATCCAAGGCACTTCGATGGGGAGCACTTTCGCACCTAGCTTAGCATGTCTATATGTAGATCACTTTGAGAAAGAAATGGTTCTCACTGAAGAGAACCCGTACTTCAACCAGATCAGGTTATGGAAAAGATACATCGATGACATCCTGATAATCTGGAGAGGTACAAGGGAAGAAGCAACCTCCTTCATCACTTGGTTAAACACCCTGAACCCCTTTCTGAGATTTACAGCCACACTGGGTGACCCAGCTGTCTCCTTTCTTGACCTAGTAATATCCGAACAAAATGGCTCCTTGATAACAGAGGTTTTTTATAAACCTACTGACCGAAACACGCTCCTGCAGTTCCAGAGCTTCAACCCACGCTCCCTCAGGGAAAACCTCCCAGTAGGTCAGTATCTCCGCCTTCGGCGAAATTGTACCGAACTAACGGACTACAAGAAGCATGCTCAGCAGCTCACAAGCAAACTTCGAGCCAGAGGGTACCCAGACCATCTACTGAGGAGGGCTGACAAACGTGCTCGTGTGAGCCCTAGGGAAATTTTGCTGCATCCCAGCAGAAGAACCAGCAAGAAAGACCCCTTGATCTGTGTGACTACATTCAACCCAGCGTCCAATGTGATCAAAAAGATACTCAATGAAGACTGGAAAATCCTCACATCTGGGGGTCTTCCCTTTCAAACCCCAATGAATGCTTATAGAAAAGCTAAAAGTATCCGGGACATGATTGTACACACCCGCCCGCGGGTAAACCTCACCCCGAACAAACAAAGGACACTCTGGGACCTTCCTCCAGCTAAAGGCCACTTTCCATGTGGCAGCTGCAGTGTCTGCGCATTTACCAAAAAAACTCTTACACTTGATGTGGGACTTCGGACACCCTGGGAACTTAGACAACTCACGAACTGCAACAGCAAAAACGTGGTGTATATGATCACATGCCCTTGTGATAAAAGATACATTGGGATGACGACAAGAAGAGTGGGTACACGCATCTGCGAGCATAGGAGCACCATCCGATGCAAGAGAGATGCCACAAGACTCACCGAGCATTATGTGTCCAGCAATCACCACCCTGATCACATGCAATGGGTAGTGCTGGACCAACTAAAATCAACAGCAACTAATGCCACACAAAAACTTTTATTGTATGAACAAAGGTGGATATGGAGGTTGCAAACGGACATTAGAGGATTGAACGATAATATACAGTGGTCAGCTCTAAGATGAGAACTAAGACCACAGCGACCCTTTCCCATGCGAGATTCCTCCTAAGGTCCCATCGGGGATCTCACTACCAATACCCCATGTCACTATCTCTGACCTGGGTAGCGTCCATCTATTTCAGAGTTATTTTCATAACCCTTGCCATTGAAGCTATTGTCCCTCATCTCTCACACCTTTTCCTTTCCTTATCCTCATATCCGTATCCTAGCTCCAGCTTCCCTTTGCCCCCCCCTTTTTCTCTCTCCCTATTATGAGTTCTCCCTCCTCCTCTGCCCTGTGCTCTCCACCTCCTTTTTCCCCCTGCCCCCCTCTGTTTCCCCCTCCTTTTCTTTCTGCCCTCTTTTTCCCTTATAGGCCTGTGTAGGCCTTCTATTTTATCTTCTTTCTCTTTTCTTCTTTCTCTTGTCTTCTCCCTTTCCTCTTCCGACTGTTTTCTTTGGCTCTCCTTCCTCTTTTCTCTTCTTTCGGTCCTTTCACCCTCTCTTCCCAAAACCCCAACTCCCCCCCTTTTCTTTTCCCTCTCTCTTTTTCTTTTCTTGCCAGTATTCTTCTTTTCTTCCCCCCCCCCTCCTTTCCTTTTTTTCCCCCTTTCCACTGTGTGCCCTCCCTTTCCTTTTCCCTTTTTTCACCCCCCTTGTACCATGTAGTCCTATCGGACGCCGTACAACTGCATCACGGGACTCTAATTCCCAGAGTCCCGTGCGCCCGTATGACGCGCCGCGCTCCTCACGACGCGTCATCACAGGGCGCTCACCGCTTTTGCAAACCGCATTGCGGTGCAGGCGCCCTCTCCAAACACGTTACTTCTATAGTGCTGGGCACAATCCACCCCGCGGGCCTCTCTAGCACAACGGTCCCGCGGTTCCAATACTGACGGCCCAATTCAACGATCGGGTGGCGTATTAAAGCATTTCACACCGGCACAGCCCCCGAGGGGGTGCGGCCGGATCCAGGGCGTGCTCCCGTAACTAGGACGCCCGATACACCTGATGATTTTTTCTTAATTAGATTCCGCCCGGAGCCCCCCGCCGATTGGCTCTTGGTCCACATATATTCTAGACCAACCATGCAGTCAGTATCAGAGCGGCCTGGCTCCGGCATGTAGGTAACCCCCCTTGGTATTCCCTTTGGAGTGGTAAGTGTGGCCCCCTTGGGGGCCATTTTTTTCTATTTTTCCTTTTATTTCCCTGTTTCCCCTCCCTGTAGCAGCCCTTTGTTCCCCTTCTTACCCCTTCTTTTTCTCTTTCTTTCCCCCTTTTTTTTCCTTTTTCATTTCTTCTCCCCCTTTTCTTTCCTCTTTTTCTTTTTCCTTTTCCTTCCCTTCCTTCTTTCTTCCTTCTTTTCTCCTTTTTACCCCTTTTTCTCTTTCCCCTCCCTTCCTTCTTCCTTTCCTCTCTTTTCCCACTTGCCTTTCCCCTGGCTTAAGCTTCGTTCTCTTCTATATTTCCCACTCATGGTTTATTTTTCCCTTTAGTCTTGCGCTTTCTTTCTTCATTTCATGACCCTTCACCTGTATCCTTCCTAAACCCTTTATCTCCCCAGAGTGTGACTACAAGGGAAACCCCCCCCCCGGCACTAGCCAGACCAGAGTCAGATTGCCCCTTACCCTGGGGTAAGTCCCACTTGCATGTGTGTGTGAGTGCCTGACACGTATTGTTCACATTTTGCTGTGTGCTTTTCAGTGGTTTGCCACGTTTTTCACCTCATATATCTTCTGAACTAATAGTGGCGGATCTATTGATGCATTTATTCTTATCTACTACAGGCCTACCCCACCGTGAACTACCCGTTCAGGTAGGCCATATAGGTTTTTCACTTTTTGAGCACCCCACTTACTGCGTGTGCTCCGACCCTGACGAATGCCCCTGACCTACCAGCACTGAGTGAGGGCAGAAACATGTTGGTCATCCACTTTTTCTTTTAGACTCCAAGAGACATTACTCTCCTACGAGCCTTTCCCCTTTAGTTTTAGGTTTACCAGCATGCACCTTCATTAAAATTAGCAGAAGCTATTGGCGACATGCTTGGTAATTTTAGTATTCACCCCTTCTGGATCAATGTAACTATCCAGCCAGTTTAATTTCAGCACTCCCTCGGGTTCTTTTAACCACGAGGTTGAGTCCGCCCAAGTAGTATCATCTTACTTGGGTGGGGCTAGGTGGTCATATGATGAAGCAAGACACTATTATGTGTGTGAGACCACCTAGTCCGTAAGGGAAATCCCCCATCCCCCTGTAGGCAACACAGCACCCCTTAGCTTGGACATTTTTCCAGCAATGACTTCCCGACCTGAGGATCTACAGTGACCTTACCAACACCACTGAAAAAAGACTGACCTAGTCTGACCTTCAGTTCCTACTACCCCACACCATTAGTGATGATATAATTTCTACTGTATAGGGAGGCGGTGTGGGCTAGCAAACACTCCCGTTGCTCTCTTTTTGTGTACATATGCCATATGACAAATCTTCACAAAACTTTCCAAAAATAATCCATCAAGCAGGGGCCAAGAAAAAGGCAGGGTCCCAAAACACATTTTTCTGTGGGAAAATTGGACACAGCTACAGCCAAAACAGCTGAATTGAAATACACCAGATTTTGCAGAAAGCTAGATTATAGTCCAGAAAGCATGCTTTTGTGATTTGGTGTAAGTCCATTCAGTATTTTTTGAGCAACGAAGGCTCAAAAACATTATATATTTAATTTGTGGATACACTGTGAAGGATCCGCTATGCTCTGATTGTTTAACTGCGTTTATTCAAAATGGATCTGCCGATCCACAATCCCAACTTCGGGATTCCATTGGTTGGTCGTAATCAAAAGAAAATGCGGCTGCCATTTTAGGACTTGAAGACTCGGTCTCCACGTCCTAGAATTTTTTTTGAAAGAGAATATAAGGGGGCAGGGTAGGGATACCCTGGGCCATGTTTGGGTTTTAAATAAAAATATTTTTTATGCTGTTCCGTGGATCCGCAAATCCACCACAGGGCTCAGCACAGCTCTTGTAGAGTAGGTGAGTGTTTGCGGACCCGGAGGAGTGCTAAAAAAAATAAAGGTGAGTCGGCGTCCACTGTGGGTTGGGCACACAAAGTGGAGGCTGCTGCGGGGGTCGCGTATGCTGGGTGTGCCCTGCACCCAAACCTGCATGGCCAAAGGGCATGCAGGGGAGGGGTGGGCCATCTATAGGAGGCTGCAGGCTAGAGTCTTGCCAAACCCTACTCCGCAAACGGAGAAGGATCTCTTACTTTATGTTAAAAAACATAGAAATTCATAATAAAAATGTTAACGTGACAGCTATGGTTAGGTATTTAAAAAAAAAGTAGCAATTCAGTAAAAAAAAGGTTAAAGGTTAATCTACTCGCCTATTGGCTAAACCGAAATTTGCTAAATTAGAGGAGAAGCTTGCAACTTTTCTGTGGCTGCCCCAAACTCTGGAGCACTCTCTGAGCCTCGTGTTGAAAAAAGTCAGATTTTGATAAGCTTTAGACCCTCTTTAATGAGCAGGCTTTTCAAATGAGGCAACTCACACTAATTGCATGTATTGTAACTTATTCATTTAGCACAAGAAACCAGTGGTGTATGTGCACTCAATCTTGTCATTATTGTAATATAACATAATCACAGTTAGTCAGTCATGCTATCCAGCAGTTCTGACATTCATTGTTGCCAGCAGCTGGCTCCTAAGAAAAACTTTGGACTCCTGCATTTTTAGAAATTAAGGCCCTCATTACAACCCGCCAGCCACATTACAGCATCCCCGCTGGGACGGCGAGCAGAAACAGAGTTTGGATTGGACTTTTTAATACAGAAATTGTTTACTTGAAGGGTGGTGCACTACCATTATTCTATATGTATGTGTTTTTTCCCCTTTTTTTCAAAAAAAGGTTTACACCCTAGCAGCAGGTGTTTGGTTTAAGTGCACACAGAGAATAATACAATTTTTTCTCAGGACATTTTTGTAGATATATTGGGGAAGGGGCACGTCTTATGAGCTTGCTGCTTTTCAGGTTTGGGAGAATAATGTGGCACTACACCTTAGATTCCATAGTGCAAACACCAGTGCAGTGCGATTCTGTACCTACCAGCCCAGCTCAAAGAGTTGTACACTATGCTATCTGGTATACAGGTGTATGGTTTTCCTAAATCTTTTTCATTTACAGTCACACTAAATAAAACAATTGTGCCAGACGTTAGTTTTGTGATTCAAATAAATAAATATTGACATTTCATGTAGTATAATAACTACCTAAAGACAGTAACATAAATCAAAATAGAGTTTTAAATGAGTGTTTTTAAAAATGTGCTTGTACATCGCATACTGTACACAAAAGTCATTGGAACCCAATGCATTGACATGGTGTTGAGTTTTCAGTAAATGAAAGACAATAGGTACTAAACTTGACCCTATACACTGCTCTGCTGTCTTTTTGGCTAGGTCTGCGCTATAAAAATATCAGATAAATACATAAACTTCCCATAATAATCACATTGTAGAGATCAGCTTTGTCACTTGCTACCAATGCTATCTTTCCTTTCAAAGTCTTTTTAAAGTCTCTTAGCTCTTTTAATGATGTCTTGTTCAAATCCAGCTGTGCACAAATTACTGCACGGATTGAAGTTTCATTCTGGCATGCCAGTTATCTATGAGCAATTGCTGTAATTATTCAATACACTTCCAAAGAGGATAAGGACCATCAATAACCACCAATTCAGAAAAGTAATAAAGACCTGACTTTTCTCAAATGCTATATTCAACTAAAACTCTACATAGCAACCTCTGTGTGGGTTGTATTTGCTTCTTGTCACCCCATTCTCACACTTCTCACCAAGTCTAGAAGACACTTTTGGGCTTCAAACACAGCACTAAAACTCAGTACTAACAGTTGCAACAACTACCAACACCCTTTACCCATCCATTCACTATGGATTTAGTAGTTACTCACACAAATGCTTGGAGGGCATTTTAAGACTTGACGAGAGGTAGGAAAAAACTATAGAAACGCCATAATATAATACAAGAGTCCCCTGCTCTGTTTGCGAATGGTTTGCAATCTGTTTTGGATTGGAGGTAAAATATTCCAGTTTTGCGACCATATTTCATTTGCAAAACATTAATACGTACCTTAAGTACCATTTCTAGATCATTAATTGGGTTTAATACTTTGTAAAAAAAAAAAACTGTTACAGCAGTTGTAGCCTCTCAGATTCACCAAGTTGAAGGGTTTGCAACTTTTAAATCACCTTAGGGCAGATTTAAGAAAAGTGGGTCTGCATGCAATGCAAAGCCACTTTTCTTGCGCCCTTTGGCGCCCCCCTAATGCCACCATGTTTGCACCGTATTTAAGTTACAGCATACCATGGCGGTAGTTAGGGAATATGAATGATATGATGATAGATGCCAGTACTAAAGGGTTGGTGTTATATCAACGATGCAGGAACAGATAGATTTTATGTATTTTATTCAGAGTAAAAAAGTACGTCAAGCATAAACCGTATCCAAGCTAAACTGTCTTTCCGTTCCCCCCACATTCTTTTCCTCCCTACCCCACGTATTCACATTCTAATTCTACATTCTTTAAAGAGACCAACATACAAGAATACAACACATTTTCCTCCTTAACAAAATAAAGAAGTATAATAAAAGTTTAAAGTGAAATCAATAACCATAAAGATATGTACTAAGAACAAAGAGAAATTAACATAGATACTTATACATAATCAACTAACCGCGAAGATCTCTGTCTGTTGCCCCCATCAGACTTCACTCTTGATGCAATAGAATCATCTTCTATCTCATCATTCATACAACTCCTTCCATTGCTTTCATTGTTCTCCCAATCTCTATTACACACAACACCATTGGTTACAACAATACTTCCTTCTTCACCGTCCCCAAACACATCCGCACAAATGGGCTCAACAAACTTCTCACTTCCAATGGACCACGACCCCGTTGAATCTAGCACACCATCATGTTCAGGGGGACACTTTGCCAGTCTGTTAACATTCCAAACTTTGCCATCCTGTGTTACCACCTTCTTATTGAAGACCTTAACAATCTTCATGGCTCTACTAAACTTAGGCATGTCTTTTCTCATAAATCCTGGCCTCCTTACCCTGACCCAATCACCCACCAGAAAAGTAGGTTCTCTCACCTTCCACCTCCTATCATAAGATTCCTTGCTCTTTTCCTGCTTATTCATCACGTAATTTTTAACTTTCTCAATATCAAATCCACCATCACTATTGCTACTTATTTTTTTGAACCACCAAGGACAAAGCTCAGACACAGGATCTCTACCCCTTAATAATCTAAATGGGCTAACACCTGTGGTACTATGCGGAGTAATACGGTAATACCACCATTTTTCTCTTACCTTTTCCTTCCAAACCCCCCCAAAACTCCGTGCCCAACCTATGCAATCCTTAAGTACACGATTAAACCTTTCTACTTGACCATTCTCTTGCGGTTCATATAAAGAGGTGGTCACATGTTTGATGTTGCAGTACTTAAGGAACCCTTGCATTTCTTTCGAAATCAATTGAGCACCATTAGCAGTTACTAGAGTCTCAGGATAGCCTTCCTTCGTGAATATCTCCTTAAGAAATTCAACAACCACACCCGAGGTCACGTGAGGTACTAACTTTACTTCAGGCCACTTGGAATGGTAATCAACAAGCACCAAAGCAAACCTTGCCTCATGAGGTAGAAAAGAGAATGGACCAGAAATGTCTAACCCTAGCTTTTGCCATGGGGAATCTGGCCATGGTACAGGACGCAAAGGCACAGGCATTGTCTTCAGCATCTTTTCAGCATTAATACATACGTTACACTCCCTAACCGTCCTCTCCGCCATCTTGTCCATGCCAGGCCACCAAAAAGAGGTACGTATTAAGTTTTTCATGGAGGACATTCCTGGGTGACCAAGATGGGCCAAACTTAGAATAGCCGTTTGCATGCCCATAGGTGGAATGCATTTTCCCTTCTTAAACAGGAGTTCATTCTCAATTTCCAACTCTTCTCTTATCTTAAAGAAGGGAGACACTTCTTCTAATATTCTTTCCTTCCTTGGCCAACCCAATTTCACAAAAGATTTTACTTGTTGTAACACAGAGTCATCTTGATCTTTCTCAAACCATTCCTTCTCCTCAAGAGATCTAAACTCATTAGCTACAAATTCAGACACCACAGACACGATATCCAAATCCCTGGATTCACCTCTATCAGGCGTGTCTGGCGTTTCTTGAGGTAAGCGTGACAAACAATCTGCTACTGAATTGCTTCTACCAGGCACATATTCAACTTCAAAGGAATACTCTTGCAATCTTGATACTAACCTTGCAATTCGAGCAGTTGCATTCCAACCACCACCCGGGGATAATATGCCCGCCAACGGCTTGTGATCAGTGCGAAGCACAAACCGTGAACCCCATAAGTAATTGCGAAAGTGCTCAATAGCCCAAACACACGCAAGCAATTCCTTCTCAATAACTGCACATTTTCTCTCTACATCATTCAAAGTGCGAGAAGCAAAATTAACATTCCATTCGTCCTTACCAATTCTCTGTGATAAGACACCCCCAATACCATACATACTGGCATCTACTGTCACCATACAATGAGCTCTGATATTGAAAGGTCTGAGCGTAGGTGCACATGCAATCTCTTTTTTTATAGACTCAAATGCACATTCCTGTTTATCCAACCACACAAACTCTACATTTTTACGTGTTAACTCCCTTAAGGGTTCCATTTTAGTCGCAAAATTCTCAATAAACTTGCTGTAGTATTCACATAACCCAGCAAAGGACAAAAGTTTCTCACGATTGTCAGGTTTAGGTGCATCCAGTATTGCTTTAACCAGAGAACATTTGGGTACAACCCCGTTGCCTGAGATGGTGTGCCCTAAATACTCGACAGATTCTGCAAAAAAACGACATTTCTTCAATTTCAGAGTTAGTCCATTCTTATTGAATACCTCGCACACCCTTTCAAGATGGTCTCTGTGTTCTCGTTCATTTTTTGAATATATCAAGACATCATCCTGAAAACACTTAACAAAATTGTCCATATTTTTGAACATCATAAACATTGCCCTCTGAAATACAGATGCCGCTGATGCTAATCCAAACGGCATACGTTTAAATTGGTACAGTCCTTGTGGTGTGATGAACGCCGTGAGATGACGAGAGTCTTCTGTGAGTTCAATCTGGTGGTAAGCCGACCTCAGGTCCAACATAGAGAATATTTTCGCTCCTTCCAGCATGCTAACTACTTCATTACTATTTGGCAAGGGGTGGCAATTAACTATAATATTAGCATTCAGGGCTCTCAAGTCAACACACAATCTCAACGATTTGTCTGGTTTACGAGCCAACACAATGGGGGAAACCCATTCAGATGACTCCACTTCCTCAATAACGCCATCTTTCACCAATTCATCCAAACTATTTCTCAACTCCTCACGTATACCAATAGGAACATTTCTCAATTTCTGCGCAACAGGTTTAGCATACTGTTTAAGCTTAATCCTATGGCTGTAGTTTTTTAATTTCCCTCATTTTTCAGAAAATACTTTTGGAAATTTTGATGTAATCCAACTGGACTTTTCCCCAACACTCGCCAGCATAACTGGTTCAATCTCCCTGGGGTTCAGAATTATGCCCAACTCTGCTTGATCCCTCCATCCCAGGACATTGACCCCTTTTTCTGCAACATATACCTTGATCACAGCAGTACGTTCTTTAAACCACACAGAAGTCTCTAGATAACCAAGAATATTGATTGCTGTACCGTCAAACCCTTCAGCCACTATGTCTGAAGAGCTTAAACTAGATATTTCCCACAGCGACTTAAATTTTTCCAGAAAATAATCATATGTAATAATCGTCCAAGGAGAACCAGAATCCGCCATGAGTTCTAGTTCTCAACCTTCAACCACTATAGTGCATTTAGGTTGTTTCACAACATTTTTAGTTTTATCAAGGACATCATCTTTGACTGATAGAACTACTCCCTTTTCTTTCTCATCCTGTACATACGAGATTTTCTTCCTATCATTATTATCAACGCTTTTAATGTCCTTAGACACTCTGACAAAGTGTCCAGACCTTCCACATTTGTTGCACTCTTTACCAATCACAGGGCAATGTGTAGAATTTGCAACATGACTCAGACTCCCACACCTATAGCATGACATTCTATCTGTTCTTTTACTTCTGTCCTCTCTTTTGTTTCCTGTATTACATTTCAACGTGGATCTACTATAGTTACTACTATTCCCAACAGCTGCAACGGTATCCCAATTAGAAGAGTTGTTTTTTTCAGTGTTTTGCACAGTCCTCATCCATTTTTCCGATTGCTCCAGTGCTTTGGCTGTATTTATAACTTCCTGTAACTTTGGATCCCCCATCACCCATAATTGTTCATGAATCCTTTTGCTCCTTACATGAACAATGATCTGATCCCTGATCATCTCATCCGTGATGGGTCCAAAATTACAGTGCATAGACAAACTGCGTAAACTGGTCAAAAATTCGTCAAATGCTTCGCCTTCCTGTTGAGTTCTAGTATAAAATTTAAATATGTTCAATGCAATGCTTGTGGTTGGTTTAAATCTTTTCTCAAGTTTGCACAAGGCATCATTGAATACGTCAATTTCTTCATCCTGAAGCGTTACTTGTGGAAGTGTCCTAAAAATAAGCTGCCCTTCTGAGCCTAAACAATGTAATAGAATGTTCTTCTTTCTCTCTTGAGACATTCCATCCACATCAATTGCTTTGAGATAAGTTAAAAATTCTTCCTTCCACCTAGACCAAGGAATGGAGGGTCTCCTTTTAATTGCAAAAATTTTGTAGGGGGCTCAAATTGCATATTGATTTAAAATTATCTATTTATCTTATTATAGCAACAAAATAAATAATTTAACAGCAATTTGAAGGTATTAGCCCTTGCAAACAGTCTATGAATAAATCGTTTTTTTTTTTTTTATATATATATACTTAACACTCCTTAAGTTAATAGAAATAGTGCATTAAAAAACAGCCCTTCTAATTGTCAGTAAAGGTATGTTTTTCAGTTGCCAAATAACCCTATTGTTCACTCGATAACTCAATGAGCGTTTTCCAAATTTTCATACGCGAGCGTTTCCGACACAGCGCGCGTCTTTCGAAATGTCAATGGTTGTAGAATAACACAAAATGAACGCAGCGAGCGTCTTTTGAAGGGTGCTCGCGCAAGGAAGCGTCTTCGGTTGCTAGGCAACCCCACCAATTACAGTTCCCGTTATGTTGCCGATAATAAAAAAGAACCCGAGGGCAAAGAATACTTGCCCTTAGAGTGAAGAAGGTACGTTTCCCAAACTAGCGTTGTTTGCGAGTTAAATGTCTTCCTCTTCGGACGTCCTTCTTCAAAAGGTCAGCAACACGCCGCGTTTCACAAATGAAATGACAATTTCCTCAGCAATGGTGGCACAGGAAATCACTAGAACAGGTTCTTCACCTCGTCGCCAATTTCTGTTATATCAACGATGCAGGAACAGATAGATTTTATGTATTTTATTCAGAGTAAAAAAGTACGTCAAGCATAAACCGTATCCAAGCTAAACTGTCTTTCCGTTCCCCCCACATTCTTTTCCTCCCTACCCCACGTATTCACATTCTAATTCTACATTCTTTAAAGAGACCAACATACAAGAATACAACAGCCACTTTTCTTGCGCCCTTTAGCGCCCCCCTAATGCCACCATGTTTGCGCCGTATTTAGGTTACGGCTCACCATGGCGGTAGTTAGGGAACATGAATGATATGATGATAGATGCCAGTACTAAAGGGTTGGGTGCTGTATTGTAGTAGAGAGATAAAAATAATTCTTATCTAAGACGTATTGTAGATATATCAAGATCTTTATGTGGAGCTGAAAAAAAGTATTCTACTATTGAGAGGGAAGCGTTGAGTGTTTTTTGGGCTATCAAAAAGCTTAAGAACTTCCTGTGGGGTAAGGAGTTTGTTGTTTACACTGATCACAAACCTTTAGTGGAGGTTTTCACTAAGAAAGAACTTGATATGATTTCTATGCACATTTGCAGGTGGACTGTAGGGCTGCAGGATTTTTGTTTCAATGTGCATTATGTTCCTGGACCGCGTAATATTGTTGTAGATTGCCTGTCAAGACCAGGTCTGTAATAGAAGAAGTGAATCTAGATGAAGATGAGTTAAAAGTCTGCAGCATTACAGAAGGTTGTATATCGCAGGATGAATGGGCTACAGTTGTTATAAATGACTCTGTTCTGCAACGGGTGAATTAGGCTATGCAGAATGGGTGGAAGTTTGAAATGAAGAAAGATCAGCATCTAGCAAGTTATTGGAAAGTCAAAGATGAAATCTCTCACGATGGTGGAATTGTATTACAAGGTATAAGGCTTGTTCTGCCTGTAGTTTTAATGGAAAGAGTTACAAATTTGGGACATCAATGACATTAAGGAATGAGAAAGACTAAGGTGAGAATTCAACGTATTTATTGGTTACCTGGTATGGATTTGATGATTGAGAGACTGATCAGAGATTACATAGATTGATGTCCTAGCGACAAGATACATAAAGTACGGAGGTTTTCCTTCCAGACCATGGGATGTGGTTGCTATTGGCATAGTAGGACTATTGCATTCCAGGGCGAGTACTAATTATTTAATAACATTAGATGATCAATATTCCAGATGGGCAGAGATTGGTATTGTTACTAGTACTAAAACAAGAAAAATAACAGAGTTTCTAAGTGAAGTGTTTAATCGGGAGTGTTTACCCAAAACTATTCTGACAGATAATGGTCCTCAATTTGTCTTGTTAGAGATGGGAGATTTCCTGCGTATGCATGGAATCATTCACAAAAAAATGTTCACTGTACCACCCTGAGGGAAATGGCACTATTGGAAGGTTTAACAAGTGTGTCAAGGAAAGTATCCAGTTGGAGTTAAGTGCAGGAAGGAGTTGGAAGGAAGGTTTGAGGAAGTTCCTAAGGGCGTATAGGTATTCTCCACATGTAACAACAGGGGAAGTTCTATTTGAAATGTTCAGAAGGAGAAAACCTAACACAACTCGATCTCCAGGATGGTTACACTGGGGCAAGAATGAGGGTGTGTCACGGGGAACAATGAGTGGGGGCAACGAGAAGGAAAAGAGAAGTGTTGAGAAAAGAAAACAGTATTATGGTTCTTGCAAGGGTGCAAAGGGTGTGAATGTTAGTGTTGGTGATTTGGTATTGATAAAAAAAACCTGTGTTGTCTAAGAATTAATCTACATTGATGGGTCCACTGAAAATTACTAAACTTTTCCGCAATGCCATAAAGGTGGGAGATGGGAGAATTTGGAATCTTAATAGAGGTGAGAGTTTAAAAAAAGAAAATATAGAAATGTAAATTGTTTCAATATTTATTTACTTGTTTTTGTTTGTTTGAGTTTTATTGTGTTATTGATGTATCCAATTTTAATTTTGATAATTTTATTTGTTTGTAAAAGAGGAAGATGAGTGGTATCTTGTAAATATCAATAATTTAGTTTATAGTGGTTTAGTACTCTAATGACATGAAATGGAGAATGCAGAATAATGTGTATGTTCCAGATTCTAGAATTCTTCTGGGGTCCGAAGACAGTTGGGAGATGCTGGGAAGCTGTATTGGTGGATGGGATGATTCTCCAATAAATAACCTACAAATTTGGGACCTGATTTATGAAAAGTTAGCACCGCCTTTGTGTAATTTTAAAATTATATTTTGTACGTTTGCGCCACTTTTGCGTCAAACAGTGACGCAAAGGGGGCGCCAACATTTCATAAATCAAGCCATTAGTATCATTATTACAAGGGAGGCCCCCCAGCACCCTCAGAATGTGCACTGTCTGCAAAGCAGACACCGCGCATTCTCACAGTGCAATGGTCCGCTGGCAGTCTAACTGCCAGGGTCATAATGTGACGGTCAGACCGCCCCAGTTGCGGCAGTCAAACCGTCACTGCAAGGCTGACGGTCTTCGGACCGCCAGCTTCATAAGGAGGCCCTAAGAAGGGTAAAAAAAGAAGAAAAAAAACAAGAAAGCAGGCCTTCACCATCTATGCAACCAGGATCTTGAAAATCATTCCTGTATCCATCAAGAACACCCCAGAGCTGCTCCAATTTAGGAAAGACATGAAGCCTCACCTCTTGAAAAGGAAACTGCATCACAATGCATTAACCACCAACAGACCAGCGATGTCTCCTATCACTTGTTGGCTTTATGCTTGTTTTTGACCATGCACAGCGCTCGGCTGCCGTTTGGCTAGATTTGCAATCCAGATATACCAAACGTATAGATACATACTGCCAGACCTACGGGTTAGAAAATATTACAGCAAAGTGAACCATTCCTGGTTGTGTTTCAAGAGTCCAGTTTGTTAATATGAATATGGTATATTTGCCACACCTCATTTGTATTGGTGAAGACTTTTGTATTTAAACTTTGTTTCGCTTATAATAATAAAAGAAACAATTTTAAAAAATCCCAAATGCTTACATTACTACCATTCAGATTTTGAATACAAGACTTTCAGACCCACTTCACATACATTCTCATGGAAAAAATATTTGCATGAAAGTTTTAAGATGAGAGAAGAAAAGGTGTCTTCTGTAATATATACATATATATATATATATATATATATATATATATATATGTATAAATATATATATATATATATATATATATATATATATATATATATATATATATATATCCTACTCCTGACTAGTTGAACTTTACAAGTATTCACAAAATACACATACATAGGGCGATGAAAGGAGTCGTAGGTGTATTTTTTCATGAATTCGGTCCACGTCGGACTGCTTCTTAAAACAGTCATTAGTCGTGTATTTGGGAAATTGTAGGTTTGTAAAAACCCAAGCTGACCTAAATTAAAAACAGACAATGATCTAATTTAAGAAAGTCTGCTTTTGTACATTGTGCTTTTGTACATTGTGCCCTCAACGTTTCCCAAGGTGACTTCTATCAGAGGCTGACTAGGCAGGCCAGCTAATGGAACTGGGGGGTTTCTGTACCCCATTCTGGAGCTACTTGGTGTCGAGCTGTAAAAAACGTAGAGGGGTGTTGAAGGAAACCTCTAGAAGGTATTGTAATATGTAGGGTGTATATTTATATGGAAAGGGGGGGGGCAAGATATACAAGACTTTTTCTCCTCTCTTGTAAAGTAGCTCAGTGGGTTGTGCAACTGCTGCAGTGCCCTTCCCAGCACAGGGTTTCTTGCCTACCACATTATTAAACCCCCAAGCACTGCTCTCCTCCAGCGCAGAGTGCACCCATCCAAATGCATTAGAGAGGAGGTCCCCAAATGCTAAAGTATTCAGAAAAACTCCCTATACTTTATCATGAGGAGTTTTCACCATGATAACATATAAAGAAAGTTTAAAAAGTTTATTAATCTTGGAAAAAATTTGTAAGAATATTTTTCCGTTACATTTTATTCTAAATTCATTTTACATATTTATTATAAATGTAGAACAATAGAAACAATGTTACAGTAATATTCGCTTAAATTTGAATAAAATGTTTCATAATTTTAATACACTAAATTAAAAAATATATTTTGTTGAAGTTTAAATTAAAAAATAGATTCTCACTTATTGTGCATTCATAATCATTAAAACTGGTGTATACAATTAATTTAAAGTAATTTAATTATTTTCAGAAAAATAATGTTACAATGTTTAAAAAAAAAATAATTACAAAATTATTAATAGGTATTATTTTTTACATTAAATTATATTTAATTATTTTTTACCTTATTTAAATAAATAAACATTTTTTAACATTATTTCAGATGGTGCTTTATTTCCCTACATCCATCATTTTCTGCTGGAGTGTGTTGCAGTACCGATGTTTGGCCCTGAATGGTTCTGAAATTACCAATGCTTTTTTGGATGTAGTAATTTGGCTCCACACCACTTTTCAGGGGGTGGAGACGTGTAAGTCTACACTTTTGAGAAACTTTACACTTTGATTTTGTGAATACTTCATAGCAGCGAAGTTACTTGAACGTACTAGAGTAAATTAAATGTGAAAACTGCTCATAATTTTAAGTTACCTTTGTGAATAACCTCAAGAAATTGTGAATCTACAGGTGTAAATTTACCTCTGTGAATTAGGCCAATAGATTTTCCTATTTTGGAGCAGTGTCTTTATCTTTTCTGAAGAATTTATCAAAATAAACATATCAAAAATATTGGTGTACTATGCACCTATCATAACCTTAACTCCCACTGACATCTTAGGTTTTTATTTCTTTTCCTACATTTTTAAGATTTAAAACAGCGACTGCTGAAGCAAGTTATGTAGTTTATTGTACTGAGTTCCCCTCTCAAAATACATGTTTTTCCACATTTGTTTATTGGTGCACATCTACATATGTGGTGCTGTTTCTGAACAAGTATGATTTCATCTATACTGTATGGCATTCATGCATGTTTATGGCCTCTATGGACTTTTCTTGGGTGTGATTTCATCTGTTTGTGCCAAGGTCACTGTGTTCCATGGAGTTAGTGAAGTGCGCTTCGTACAGCATCCATTAACAATTGTGCATGTCACTAGGTCGCTATAGTAACCGAACGTGCATTAGCACTGGTATGGAGTCAGTTGTGCATTTCATGCATCTGGATACCAAAAGAGGAAGTCATAACCACTGATGTGCAGACAAACTCCTGAAAATATTGAAGCATTTCTATTCAAGAATGCGGGCTCATTTATCACTATGGGGCTGATTATGAGTTTGGCGGTCGGAAAAACCTGAATGCCAAAATCCCGATGAGAAGACAGCCACGGTGCTGGCGGGCTCCCTACCAACCCCATAACAAATTTTCCAATGGGCTGGTCAGCCCGGGAAAAAAGGTGGAGCAGCAGTGTACTCGGCTCCACATGGACCCAAGTCCGATGCTGTCACACAGGGGGCACCCTCGGAAACCGCACTGCCTGCTGAGCAGACACTGTGCACTCCGACAGTGCTAGAGGGGAGGCCCCTGCACTGCCTACAACAATGTTGTGGACAGTGCAGGGCCTCCCATTGGCCCCCAGCACTCATTTTTTGCCAGCCTTTTCATAGTGGTTGAACAGCCATGAAAAGACTGGCAGAGAACATGGTTGTAATCAGCAAAGCGGCGCTGACTTAAGCACCGCTTTGGCGGATTACAACCACAACCATCATCATCCTGTAATGATGAGAGATCCTGGTGGAGACTGCGGTCTTTTGGTGGTCAGACTGCCAGGGTCGTAATGTGGCAGTCGGACCACCACAGCTGCAGCGGTCGGAACGCCACCACGAGTCTGGCAGTCTTCGGACCCTCAGACTCGTAATAGGGCCCTATTTGCGGAGTTTACCAGTCATGTTAATAGGCTGTAGTGCATACCGATTGTTCTGCCTATCTCAAGTTCAGTGTGTTATATGCTGGGGTCCGTGTAAAAAGTAATATTCATTTCTATGACCTCAAAATGGATTTTCAAACTTTGAAATCCCTGTCCAATGAATGCCAAGTCCACAAGTAGAGTCATATGTTATTTCCTGGAGGTTACTTAACTTTTGTGTGCAGACATGTAAATAAAGTTCATATTGAATACTTTGTTTTTAAAATGCCATTTGCAGTCACTGACTGTACTATTTTGTAGCACTACAGTTAACAGATTTTCCAATGGCTATTCCTTTTTATGTTATGTTATGTTATGTTATGTTATGTTATGTTATGTTTTGTTATGCTATGTTATGTTATGTTTTGCTATGTTATGCTATGTTATGCTATGTTATGTTATGTTTTGTTATGTTATGTTTTGTTATGCCATGTTATGTTACTTATGTTATGTTATGTTACGTTATGTTATGTTATGTTATGTTATGTTTTGTTATGCTATGTTGTGTTAAGTTATGTTTTGTTATGCTATGTTATGTTTTTTTAATGCTATGCTATGTCATTTTATGTTATGTTAAGTTATGTTTTGTTATGCTATGCTATGTTATGCTATGTTATGTTATGTTATATTTTGCTATCAGTAGCTATCCAGTAGAGTGCCCTGGCACCTAGCAGATTTGAATCTAGGTACAAATGGGGCCTAGTGGGACTACTTTAAAGGCCACATCTTCAGCGTCTTGTGGAATTCAGGAAGTGAGGATGAGATTCTAATGTGTAGCGGTCGGTCGTTTCACGCTTGTTAGAAATGGGGTCTTTGGTTGGCAGTCAGGTTGCCCCCTGTCCAAGCAAGGACCCTCACTCTAGTCAGGGTAAAGGAGAATCACACTCAGGTAACACCTGCTAACCCCCTTGGTAGCTTCGCACGAGCAGGCAGGCTTAACTCAGAGACAATGTGTTAAGTATTTATACCAACACACACTGTAATACAGTGAACCACTACAAAATGACACAACACAGGTTTAGAAAAATAGTAAATATTTTATCTAAATAAACAAGACCAGCTATAATTAAAACAAATCACAATACACCATTAGAAATATGATCTAAGCATTTAAAAACACAAAAATAGTGCCTAGAGGCACAAATGCTGCTATTTGATGTTAAGCGGTGTCATGACTGAGTTGTTTCCTACAATGCGACGCCACAGGTGCCGTTTACGGAGTCGTATGGACCCCAGGTATAGTACCTTAGTAAAACAAGTAGAAAACAGGCCGGTGCATGGAGTAGAGGAGCGAGGCGTTGCTGCATCTGATGCGGCATCGGCTCTGGTGCTACGGGGCAGAGGAGCAGAGGCATCGCGCAGCGGTATTGGGTCCATACTGCAGAGGATCAGTGGCTGTGGCGAAGTGAGACCTGCGGAGTAGTTGGGATCGTCATGCTTCTGCGAGGTCCACGGCTTCGGGGCAGGCGGCATCGCGGTTTCCGTGGGGCTGCGTCTTTAGCAAAGTCGCACGGCGTCATTATACAGGATTTTTCTCTAGGAATTCACTTCCAGGGACCCAGGAACTGGAATAGCACCCTCTGGCAAGCTGCAATCCACAGCATGCAGACTCAGAACTGGATGGTGAAGCCTTTGCTGTCACTGAGGCTTCAAAACAGGAGGCAAGCTCTACTCCAAGCCCTTAGCGAGACCTCTCAAGCAGGAATGCACAACAAAGACCAGGCTTTGCCCCCTTTAACAGGCAGAAGCAGCAACTGCAGGATAGCCCAACAAAGCACAGTCACAGGCGGGGCAGCACTTCTCAGCTCTTCAGCTCCACTCCTAGACAGAGGTTCCTCATGATTCCAGAAGTGATCTAAAAGTCTGGGGTTTTTGGTCCACTACTTATACCCCTTTCTGCCTTTGAAGTAAGCACACTTCAAAAGAAAGTCTCTGTTGTTCACAAGATCCTGCCTTGCCCAGGCCAGGCCCCAGACACACACCAGTGGGTTGGAGACTGCATTGTGCGAGAGCAGGCACAGCCCTTTCAAGTGTGAGTGACCACTCCTTCCTCCACTCTAGCACAGATGGCTCATCAGGATATGCAGGCTACACACCAGCACCCTTTCTGTCACAGTCTAGAGGAGATGCACAAACAGCCCAACTGTCAAACTGACCCAGAAATGGAATCCACAAACAGGCAGAGTCACAGAATGGTTTAAGCAAGAAAATGCCTTCTTTCCAAAAGTGCCATTTTCAAAATAACAATCTAAAAAATAAACTTCAATAAAAGATGCATTTTTTAATTGTGAGTTCAGAGACACCAAACTCTACATTTCTATCTGCTCTCAAAGTAATCTGCACTTTAAGAATATTTAAAGCCAACCCCCATGCTAGGCTTTGCAACGGTGAAAACTGAATTTGGCAGTAATTCACTGTTAGGACATGTACAACACATCAGTACATGTCCCACCTTTAACACACACTATACCCTGCCCATGGGGCTAGCTAGGGCCTACCTTAGGGGTGCCTTACATGTATAAAAAGGGATGGTTTAGGCCTGGCAGGTGGGCACACTTGCAAAGTCGAAATGGTAGGTCACAACTACACACACAGACACTGCAGTGGTGGGTCTGAGCCATGTTTACAGGGCTACTTATGTGGTGCTGCAGGCCCACTTGTAGAATTTGAGTTACATGCCCTGGGCACCTCTAGTACACTTTACTAGGGACATACTAGTAAATCAAATATGCCAATCATGAATAAACCAATCACATACAATTTTACACAGAGAGCATATGCACTTTAGCACTGGTTAACAGTGGTAAAGTGTCCAGAGTAACAGAAACAGCAAAAACAGAGTCCAGCACACAGAAACAACCTGGGAAGTAGAGGCACAAAGTTAGGAGAGGCCATGCCCAGGATGCCAGGTCTAACAACACTTTTGGAGGGATGTAGGGAAAGGCTCGACCTCTAAACCTGGTTTTCGCATGCATCAGTAGTAGGAGTACGGACGAGCGAAAGTGTCTGGAAGGTTTGTGAAAGCAGATGCGGTTATTGCGGTATGCTGGGCCAGTGTGATTTAATGTCTTAAAAGTGTTGATGAGGAGTTTGAAATGAGCTCATTTGTGAATGGGGAGCAAGTGGAGCTCCATCAGGTGTGGTATGACATATGTGATGTGGGAGGTTGAGAGTAATTTTGGCCACCGAGTTCTGAATGGTCTTCAGCCTTCTGGTGAGTTTCGTGCTGATCCTGGCGTAAAGGGTGTTCCCATAGTCCAGCTTGCTTGTGACCAGGGGATGTGTGACGGTTTTCCAGGTGCTGATTGTGGTGCCATTTGAAAATCTTTCTTGTACCCACACTAGCAGTATGAAAGGGTCAGCCAGCCCCAAAGACTCGGAACATGTTACCTTCTACTTACAGACATTCCCTAAAGAGGGTGCACTGTCCTGAACTGTAGATACAAGACCCAGAAACATACATGTGTTTTTCATGTGCATTCTGTAGACCTGAGTAACACTTCTCCTTTCCTCTCATTTCAGGATGTTGCAGGTTTTTTACCTGTGTTCTTTAGTTACGTTTTAGTATATTTTTTATATAGAGCCACATGTCCTCAATAATCTTTGAGCGCTACAAAAAAAAAAAAAAACCACTCCAAAGATTCATATGTTCATCTAATATCAGACATATGTTTCATTCACTAGTTCTTGTCCTGCTTAAAAGCTTCTGTACTCATCCCCTTATTGGTAGGAAATGGCATTGGGTGTCTTGGTTTCAATGATCAGTGCTCTTGGGTGTCCTGTTGGGGTAATAATAGCCATTTGCTTGAATTTCTGGTGTTCATATCTACATGAATGGAAACATTTGGACCGGAAACACAGTGTGGTTCAATGATAAATGGCAGCAGGAGCGCTGTAGACCAGTGGAGGGGGTATGGGTAAGAATGGGACAATTTATAAGACAAATAAATATTTTTGCTTTTGGCCAATGTTTTTTTAAATATTGTTAGGGGCTTGAAATCCCAACCAGTAACAATGTTCTATATAAAAAGGCAAGCATTTGTAGCACCACCCCCCCTAGACTGGGAGCATGCCAATGAATATGCCACACATGGAGCTCTGTAACAGATGTCCTTATTCTTCAACATACTATTGCATTCTGCAATCATTGCATCATAACTTTTATAAACACACCTTAACACGCCCCACCAAATTGCATAATTCCTGTCTAAAGTCCACCCAGGACCGCGAGGGTCCTAGTGCGCATGATATCAAAGGCTATTGCTAAATGCTGCATGCAGGGCATGGTGCCGTGTGCCCCTGAGCTAATCCCACATCTTATCCAGTCCTTGTGAAATAAGAAGGCGTTAGTGCGCTCCATCGCTTGCTGGACCCTTAGCCTCCATGCCCATTGGATGCCCATTGGATTGTGCCCCCTGACCTGTACCTAAAGGCCTTGATGATAGAGCTGCTGAAGCGAATACTGGACAGCAACAAGTGGGTTCAAGAGGTAGCTTGCAGGTAGGTTTGTGGGAGAAATGGGCGTATTTAGAAGTTGACACAAACCTAGTTAATGATGCACAACCTGCCTGAGTAGTCAAGTGCGTTCTAGTAATGATATCCGAGTGGTGTTTTATTTTGACATGACTATGTGTTCAGTGCATTTGTAAGGAAAACTATGAAAGGTGCCTTTCTAAGTTTGCAAACAGTTTTCTTTGCAGACCCCCTTAACATTGTATCAGCATGCACTTATGAACACCATGCTGATCAAGTATCCCCTACAGCTTTTTTTTCAATAAACTGGGCTTTTTTTCTTTGAGAGCAATGTGTTACTGAATACCGAATTAACATCTTTTCATTTAAATAAGGAGATAGTGGCAAAATGTTTCAGGCTGGATTCTCCATATGTGATATTTCTGGAATTGTCCATTTTGCACATCTTTTAAATCTGTAAAGATTGCATGGAGCATCTTGTTTCTTCAAACCAAGGTCGATTCATGGCTGGGGAGGGGCAAGGGCTTGGTGTTCCTGCTGGGGGGCTTGAAGGATCTCCAAGGCCTCTTCCACCACACTTGGCATTGAAAAGGGAAACAGGTAAGCAGATATGTGCAAATCTAAGCTGTCTCGAGCAGTGTGATACAAGCTAGCCTGATATACTTCTTACATTCATTCACTCTGTCTCCCGCTGATCATTACCCCCAAATATAAGGTCCACAGATAACTATCTTGTCTTCAGAAGACTACTCAAAAGTTGCCTCTTTTCTTCATAACCACCATATCCAGACAGCAACGCACTGCATATGCCTGTGGTGGTAAACATTTATAATTTGATTACGTGTGTCTATATCTAGATGTGTGTATTTCTTTAAGAAATATGTATAATTACTATTTCATAATAATAAATTAGATACATACTTAAGCCTGTTTAACAAATGTATATTTACTCACAGTTAAATATATATATGTGTGTATGCATGTGTGTGTATGTATGTGTATATATGTGGGCATATATGTATATACAAATATGTATACAATGTATGTGTGTATATATACATATATATGTGTATATTATTATATCCCTAACATGTTTGTAAGTCATTGCATAGTTCCTAGATAATGTTAAATTAGATACTCATGAATCCCTGCTTTCATTTTCATCTATCACAATGAGCAAATGTTATCTAAACTATTTTATCAGCAAACATTTCACAACTGAAAATTGAGGAAAGATAAACTAATTATAGAAAAGTACACAACTAAATTAACTGAAAATATTGCAAATCTTCAAAGTCTTTGTTTATACAATACGACTTTAAATCTCAAAATATTATAGGCATTATTATATTCCTTACACATATATTCCCTTACTATATATTTACATATCTATTTATTTAATACATTAGTCATACAGTACAAGAGGGAAAAATATATTTTAAATACTCTCTCATAAGCTTTTCTTCGTCTCCCCATCACCCTATACCTCTATCAATCTATCCTCCATCCCCACTCTCTGACTCATTCCTAACCCACTCTACTGCAATGATCTCGAAAATAACCCTACCTAAGCTCTTCCCTCCTCTAGAGCTCCTGGCTCACCCCAGACCTCAGTTTACTACTATGATCTCCCTAACTCCTTTCTACAGAGTCTTCCCTCCTCCATCTCTCCTTTACTCATCCCAAGCCTCATCCTATTACTATAAAATCCCATTTAACACTTCTGGATTCTTCCCTCCTCCATCCCTCCATTAATCTATTCAAACCTACTAACAAACTCAAATATCCTCTGCTCAAATTAATTGTACATATTTCCCTTTACTAATCCACCACTAATCCTTTTGGGTTCCAGAGTAGTGTGCTACTCACCGAAAAGCGATTTGACGCCTCTTCAGTGCTAGTAAGCGCTATATAAATCCAATTACAATTACAATTCAAAATCACTGCATTATAATATGTATACAACAGATTTCATATGTATACAACTTAGAGGAGGCTTGAGGCCACTAGTCAGGGGATGGCAGAGTCTTTGCTGTGGTGGGTCAGCCTAACCGGTCTTTGAGAATGAAGAGGGAACTTTCATTTGATGGCAGGACAGTTCATTTCTTCCCAGTGCAGGCACTTGGACTGTCCACAAAGCTCTACAAGGGTAGATCTCATGGGCATGGATGTACAGTAATTAGGTTGGGGGATAGTTGAAGCTGTTTTTAATTCACTTGGCTGGCAAAACCTCTCTCTCTGCTTTGCTGTGTATCCCCAGAGCCTGGGCTGGAGGATCCTCACTTCCTGTCCCCCATGCATCCCCAGAGCCTGGACTGGCGGATCCTCCCTGCCCATCCCTCAAGCATCCCTAGAGCCTAGACTGGCAGATCGTCCCTGCCCATCCCCCACGCATCCCTAGAGCCTAGACTGGCAGATCGTCCCTGCCCATCCCCCACGCATACCTAGAGCCTAGACTGGCAGAT
Organism: Pleurodeles waltl; assembly: GCF_031143425.1. NCBI lineage: Eukaryota > Metazoa > Chordata > Amphibia > Caudata > Salamandridae > Pleurodeles > Pleurodeles waltl. Next base: position 1,156,907,967 of record NC_090448.1, read on the forward strand.
CGTCCCTGCCCATCCCCCACGCATCCCTAGAGCCTAGACTGGCAGATCGTCCCTGCCCATCCCCCACGCATCCCTAGAGCCTGGGCTGGCAGATCCTCCCTGCCCATCCCCCACGCATCCCTAGAGCATGGGCTGGCAGATCCTCCCTGCCCATCCCCCATGCATCCCCAGAGCCTGGGCTGATGGATCCTCCCTTCCTGTCCCCATGCATCTTCAGAGCCTGGACTTACAGATCCTCCCTGCCCATCCCCCACGCATCCCTAGAGCATGGGCTGGCAGATCCTCCCTGCCCATGCATCCCCAGAGCCTGTGCTGATGGATCCTCCCTTCCTGTCCCCATGCATCTTCAGAGCCTGGACTTACAGATCCTCCTTGCCCATCCCCCACGCATCCCTAGAGCCTGGACTGGTAGATCCTCCCTGCCCATCCCCCATGCATCTTCAGAGCCTGGACTGGTGGATCCTCCCTGTCTGTCCCCCATGCACCCCTAGAGCCTGGGCTGGAGGATCCTCCCTGTCCATCCCCCATGCATCCCCAGAGCTTGGGCTGGAGGATCCTCCCTGCCCATCCTCCATGCATCCCCAGAGCTTGGGCTGGTGGATCATCCCTTCCTGTCCCCCGGCATCCCCAGAGCCTGGGCTGGCAGATCCTCCCTGCCCATCCCCCACGCATCCCCATAGTCTGGGCTGACAGATCCTCCCTGCTTGTTCCCCATGCATCCCCAGAGCCTGGCTGGTGGATCCTCCTTGTCAGTCCCCCATGCGTTCATAGAGCCTGGGCTGGCAGATCCTCCCTGCCCATGCCCCATGCATCCCCAGAGCCTGAGCTAGCGAATCCTCCCTGCCCATCCTCCATGCATCCCCAGAGCTTGGGCTGGGGGATCCTCCCTGCCCATCCTCCATGCATCCCCTGAGCTTGGGCTGGTAGATCCTCCCTTCCTGTCCCCCATGCATCCCCAGGTCCTGGGCTGGTGGATCCTCCCTTCCCGTCCCCCATGCATCCCCAGAGCCTGGGCTGGAGGATCCTCCCTTCCTGTCCCCATGCATCTCTAGGGCCTGGGCTGGCAGATCCTCCCTGCCCATCCACCATGCATCCCCAGAGCCTGGTGCCCTGGGCTAAGGGATCCTCTTTTCCCATCCCCCAAGCATTCCTAGAGCCTGGGCTAGCCGATCCTCCCTGCCTGTCCCCCATGCATCCCTAGAGCCTGTGCTGGTGGATCCTTCCTGCCCATCCATCCCCAGAGCCTGCACTGACAGATCCTCTCTGCCTGTCCCCCATGCATCCCCAGAGCCTGAGCTAGCAGATCCTCCCTGTCCATCCCTCAAGCATCCCTAGAGCCTAGGCTAGCAGATCCTCCCTGTTAGTCCCCCATGCATCCCCTGCACCTGGGACGGTGAATCCTTCTTGTCCATCCTGATGGAAGCTCCATACTCGTCATGATGAAACCTCTCTGCCCGTCCCCCATGCATCCCCAGAGCCTGGACAAGCAGATCCTCCAATTCCATCGCTCATGCATCCCCAGAACCCATGTCGCAGATTCAGGTCCAGTTCCAGGACTTTTTATCTGAATGGGCCTTGGGTGCGTTCAGGTGGGCCAAAGCGGGCCTAATTTATGTAAATTCTGGAGGTAGCCTACAAGCCCTGGATTTACTCATTGACTCCAGTTCACCAAAATACCAAGGATAGTGGAAATTAAATCACTCATTTGTACTCAAATATCAAACTGCTGCTCTCTCCTCCAGCATCCAAGCACAAACAGGCTACCTAGCACCATTCACACATTGCTTTCCACTATGGTGCAAAGGTAAGTTCATGATACCTAGCAAATGTTTTGTAGTTGAGAGTTATCCTTCCTGTCCAAAGTGCAAAATACTGGGCCTAGACAAACTTTAAAACTTTTCATGCATTGGATGTGTGCTGTAGAGTGCAGCACATATGCAGCATTGCTTTATTCCATAAGGAGCTGCAGACACTTGTGCAGCCCCTTCCGTAATACTGATAATGCTGGTGCGCATGCAGAACCAGCCTTATCTTCAGAGGGCATTCCCTCATTTGTCAGGGGGCGTTGCCCCGTGCTAATGAAGAAATCACTGCACCTCTGTGCCCACCCTGTATAGTGGAAGCAGAACAGAGGGAAACAGACAGCATGTCTTTCTAAATATAAATGTGATGCAGCTTTGGGCCCTGAAGTTTGAGGGACCACACGCTCTGCTGCTTCTGTGCATGTATCATCAGCTGCATGATCTCTCAATGTAACATAGCACCTTACTAAAGCTAGTTCTATGCTGTGAAATGTAAAATGTAATTAAAAGCTATTTAAGAAATGTGCCCAAATAAAATAGACAACATTTTGTCTTACAAACTGTAAATGGTTGGTTTTATCATAGCTGCATAAAGTATTTGCTGTGATGTACACAGAGACTATCCATTTATCTGAAAATAATATTTTGTTTGTGGCAAAACTTTGAAGATGTCCATTTTAAAATGTAAGTGTTGAATTAATTATTTAGCTGTGAGGTAAGTTTGGAGAATTAACATGAATGCCACTGTGTGTGTATATTGCCACATTGCACAACCCAGGGCAGTGAACTGAATTATGGTCAGTCACATTGTGAGTAGATGTGATTAGACAAAGATGAAGAGAACTATAACCAGGGCCACTGAAATTATGCAGCAGGGGCGGACCTAATTATGTGGTAGTTTTGAAAAAATTGTGCAGCAAGAAAAGGCATACTATGCGGCGTAACACCACATTTTTGTGATGGACTTACTTCATTAATTTGTCATTGTTTTTACTCTTGTTAACATTGTCTGAGCATAGGTTGCAGCTCATTACTACAAGTTTAACAGCCAAGAATAGCTCTAAGCAGCAAAAAAGGTGACAAGTCAACCTTTACGAAGGGCCTTCAACTGTGCGGCAACACGAGTTGCCTCATGTTTGGTCATTTTTGATCAGATGGAGCTGCATACATTTTGTAAATTTTTATTTGTCATTTTCGATCATAACATATAACAAACACAATGTAGTGCAGCATCATCTGCCATGACAGTATCACACATGATCAACAGTTTATCATTGCGAGACGTGTAAAGTAATAGTGATGTCTATAAGCACTAGTTGGGAATTAAACCATGAAAAGCACAGAAGGGACAAAGTGAAGACAATAAACTGCGTTATCCGGGTAGCAGCATGAATCGGTGTCAGTCAAGGTCTGCGAGGGGCAGTGGGGAAGCGGCAATTGTAGCTAAATAGTCCCTCAGTGGTTGCCAGATGTCTATAGGCCTACACGTAGCGGGCTGAAGCGAGGCATACAGCTCGCTGGTGGTGTCACAGTATGTGAGACTGACCAATCAGGAGATGGCGCTGGGCGCAAACCTAGATCCCAAATGAAACACTATTTCCCGTCTTGCTAAATGAAGCAATATTGCCGTAAGGCGCCTCATGGACTTTGGCAAATCGCCAGTATAACCAAGCAGGGCAATAAGTGGGTCAGGGCTGAGAGGTCATCCCACAATAACCGATAATCGATCACGTAGCTCACACCAATAGCGACTAATGTTAGGGCAGGCCCATGAGATGTGTAGAAAGTCTGCAGTCGGTGCCCTGCACTTGGGGCAGGCTGATTAGCGGGCTGGGTCGATACGGGCCTTAGCACTGAGGTGAGCATAGGCTCGTCTGAGAAATTTAAAGTGTATAAGCTTGTGGCGCTGATTGAGCGAGACGAATCGACTTTGCATGACTTCCAGACTCTTTGGGGCAGGAGGCGTCGCAAATCCCATGAGGGAACCCAAGCTTGCCTAGCACAGTGTATAAGACGGCCCCTCAAGGGAGTCAAAAGCCTTTTCGGCATCCAGCAGACCAATCGCCGCTAGTACCCCTGGAGATATTCTATTTAGCACCAAGAATACAGTGCGAAGAAGGAGATTAATGCTGGTAGAATGGTGTGACATACTGAGCGGGAGAGATAATCTCATTCAGTAAGAGGGCGAGTCGGTGGCGATCATCTTGGGCAGTATTTTATTGTCAAAATGTAATAGAGAAAGTGGTCGATATGACCCACAGTACAAGAGATCTTTTACGGGCTTAGGTAAGAGTGTAATTACCACCCCTCGCATGGTTGCAGGGAGGTCCCCCGATTCTATCGCTTCAGCGTAAACTGATATGAGATGCGGAGTAAGTATGTCAAGCGAGTCAATGGCCTGTATCACCTCCTCGAATTAAAAGGATTCACTGAGAAATTGTTGTTGTGCCGTAGTTAGCCAGACCATAGCGATTTCATCGAGATATGCCTGCAATGTCGGACCTGGCGTGTCGGCTGTGCTGTATACAGCTTAGCGTAGTATGATTAAAGTTCTGCTTAAACCTCGGAGGTACCAACTGCCATGCTACCATCCAGTCTTTTAATTTCTAGAATATGGGATGCTGAATACGATTTCCTGATCAGCCTGGCCAACAGACTCCTGGGTCTATCCCCATCACCATATCTACGGGCTTTGGCGTATCTGCCCATGTATTGCATCTCCCTATTCCCCTGGGAATTAAACTCGTCAAGCAAGAGTTTCTGACGGTGTAGTAGAGGGACATTCTCAGCATGCTCAATCTCATCGTCAGTGGCAGAGAGCTGTGCCTACACCACTGCCAGCCCTCAGTGTATTTCTCTCAGGATACCAACGTGTGTAGAGATGCAAACACCTCTGGCATATGCCCAAAAGGCATCCCATAGCTCTGCCCAAGTGTTCACAGAGCCCTAATTTAACTCAAAAAAGTCAACAATTGCCTTCCTTAACACTGCAGAAAATGGGGCATCTAGTAATGCCATATTCGGAAATCTCCAGAATTTCCTGGTACCGCTGGTTTTGGGGATAGCAACCGTAGTATGTACCAGTGAATGATCGGACAGTGTGCGGGGCAGGTGTTCAATCGCTGTGACTGAGTGTGCAATAGTTTGGGTGATCAGCCAGTAGTCAATACACGACCAGGTGCCATGGGGTGCTGAATGAAAACTATAAGCCAGGCCTCCACCGTCGAGCAAGCACCAATGATCGTGAAGTACCAGAAAGATGCAAAGGTCGCCAAGTGCCCGCAGAGAACGAGGTTTAGAACTTGGAGCGTGAGAAGTAGTGTCAAGTGCGGGGTCCCTTGCTAAGATAAAATCTCCACCCATCAGGACATGCTCTGTGTCAAAACGCTCTATGAGTGCGTGAAATTCTTGAAAAAAGTCTAGAGTGTCCGTGTTGGGTGCATAGACATTTACTAGTAAAAGCTTATGATTATCCAATAGTCCCATTACCATCATGTATCTTCCATCACTATTCGACCATGTCGATGATGGCTTAAATGGTACAGTTTTATGTACCAATATGCACACCCCCCGGGAGGAAGTGCTGTAGCTAGCAAAATAGCGAAGTGGGCCCCATGTGGATGCAAATGAGGACACAGTGCCATTGGGAAGATGAGTCTCCTGTAAAAAAGCTATCTGCACCCGATGTCTGCGAAGGTATAGCAGCACCAGTTTTCCCTTGCGTGGGTTGTTGAGGCCACATATGTTCCAGGACATGAGTTGGAGTTCTAATGCATTTCTTGCCGCTGAGGCATCAGCCCTCGTGTGTTGGGTATGCGCGGCCATGTACAAAGCGGTTGGGAGTATCATTGCACTGCAGTGCCAAACAAGACAAAATATCAACACCCATCCCATAGGTGTAGGACAGTGGTTCCCAACCTTTTGAATTCTGTGGACCCCCATTTATCAGTACCGGAGCTCGGGGACCCCCATTGAATCATTATTGGAATCTGGGAACCCCCCACTGAGTAATTACTGAAAGCTGGGGACCTAATCTATTAAAATTATTCAATTTTCCAAGCAGTCACGGACCCCCTGAGGAGGCTTTGCGGACCCCCAGGGGTCCCCGGACCAAAGGTTGGGAACCACTGGTGTAGGATAACCCTCCCCCACCACACCTGGCTAAAAATGCCAAGTGAATCCTATATAACCCAAACCAAAAACATTCACAACACAAAACAGATATTAAGGTATAAACCATGGGAGCATGACAAGGCATCTACGGATAGTACCATGTCAGTAGCAGGAATGTCAAAGTGGAATAGGAGTAGACAGTCTTTTTATGTAATACATTTGAAAGGTTACAGAGCAGAAGCGTGACATAATTCAGGAGTAACCGCCGGGGGAGTTATTAAAGCAATAAAGTAGGGATCTCGGATCTGCCAGCCCATTCTAGTCAGGGGGGAAGCAGTTCCATGCTTGAGGAAGGCCCAGAGTTCGGGCCGTCGCAGTCACGAGGATATCCATGAGGCAATCCATTGAGGCCCGGGACCTGCTTGCAAAAGGCCATAGCATCCTTCCGGTTGTCGAAATAGCGCTGTTTACCATTCACTTCAATTCTCAGCCTGGCTGGGTAAAGCGTGCCATATCATACACCTGCAGAGCGGAGCGCAGCCCTTACCTCTGAAATTTTCCTCCTGGCTTCCTGTATCGAGGGCATGAAGTCAGGGAAGGGGGAGACCACTGCTCCTTGATACTGCAGGGGGCCCCTCTCCCTGGCCACTCAGAGGGCGGCATCGCAGTCTCTATAATTCAGGAGTCTTGCGATGATTAGGCGGGCTGGTGCTCCCGGAGGGGGACGAGGGCCCAAGGTGCGGTGTGCCCTTTCCACCACGAATGTGAATGTGAAACTTTGTCACCGCAGCAGCTCCGTCAATAGGTTCTCAACAAACAAATCCAGTCGGCCAGTGTTGGTAGACTCCGCAAAACCAGCTATGTGCAAGTTGTTACGGCGCCCTAATGCCTCTAAATCCTCATTTTTAATAGCCACAGTTTTCAGCCTCCCCTCCATTTTCTCAATGTGCTTCTTCAACGCCGCTGTGTCGTCTTCAACAGCAGAGATGCGAGCCTCCGCACCCTCCAGGGATGATTGCTGTTTGCCCAACCTATTTCCCATGTTATCCAACCTGGAGGTGAGCGAGCCGAACCTGGTGTCAATGGCGCTAAACCCAGCCCATAGCTCAAGCAAGATATCTTACGCTCCAATAACCCGGTCCTGCACCAAAGTCATCCTGGGCTGTGCTGGGGCATGCCGGGGATGTGCCGGGGCGGAAGCCATGTTTACCTGCTTTCTCTTTTTGAAGGGGAGCTTGTGCTGTTTGGGGTCCCACGGCCCATGTCCGCATGGGGCCACACCACTGCCACTTAGAGCAGCCCGCCGAGGCCGCAAGCGTCAGCAGATCACGCACTCCAACACCCAAGGCTGGAGGCCGGGCAATGAACTATTACTTGGGCTCTCCGAACCACTCAATCTTGGTCCAGCTTAGTAGCAATATGTGACTGGTGCACATTATGGTCACAAATCTGGCCCAAATCTGCAATATCCACCCAGGAATCACTGTGTCAGATCGTGGCCCTAGGCGGATCAGCCCTGCAGCTGGTGTGCAGCCACCCCCGGGGAGTCCAATAGCATGGCGGGGAGACCGGCTATCGCCCCCCACCCCTACCATATACCCCCCGCAACAGCAGCGTGGCTGGGGCCCAGAGGAGCAGAGCGCGCTGCTGGTCTCACATCACAGGCGTTTTGGCATCACACACGGCTGCAGCACCAGGCCGCGCCGCCCAGTAGATATCACTGCTTGGGCCCAGCGGCACCCATGTTACCGCCGTCAGTCCTGCTGTGTCCTTGGGGGGAGGGTCAGCCTTCGACGACTGCTACAGATGGCACCATGCCTTCTGAGGGCCCCATGCCTCAGGCTCACCCCTGTTGCATCAGGGCCTCCGAGGCACGTGGGCCGACAGGTGCAGGCCTAGATGTCAGCCACGACCGCGCCCAATAGTGTGGCTGCAATGGGCCACCCCATGCACCTTCACCCACTTCTCCTCACAGCTCCGTTGTTGCTGCGGATTTAGGTACGCAGTGACCGCCGGTCTCCGCAGTTTATTGGTAACCGCCACAGGAGCTTCACTGCCACGCGGCCATCTTGGTCAGCGGTGTGGCCACGCCCCCCGGAGCTACATACATTTTTTTTTAAATGTGCAGATTATCCAGCAGATGATGGACTGTGTGGCAAAACCATAATTACGTGGAAAACACCACAGCAGCAAAATTGCATAAATCCAATGGGCCTGACTGTAATGTGGGAATATACGATGTACTGCAACAAAATCTCAGAATATGAAATGCTTACATTTGTATCCCTGCTGTACTGGTGAAAATAAATTCAGGCCAGCACAATATATTACATGAGATAAACTGGTTATTTAGTTTACCACAGCATCTGGCAGAGAACAGGCAGACACACATACTCTACTAGGCACTGTAATTCTAAATGTACTCTTAGATAATGGTCAGACATTTATAATCCACTTGTGGCTGCTCATTCCAATGTGGAATGCAGTGCCACGATCTGAATAATATAAGGTATGCCTCATCCGACGGTATGTTACTGCGTGCATCATACTCAGACCGCAATACATATTCACTATCAGAACCCTCACAAAGTGAAAAAGCATCAGAAGGTTTGACCAGGCACATGGAGGAAGCAATTCTCAGGTGCATTCTCCAAGCCTCTTCTGCCGAATGGGGAGGCCGAAGGTCATGTGTGGGTGGGCGTGGCCCACCTGGCCTCCTGCTAGAACCAGGCGTGTCACAGATCCTCAGTTTCTGTCCCCCATGTAAGCACTGATCCTATGTTCGGGTTCTCATACGCCCATCCCCCAAGCATCCCCAGAGCCTGACCTGACTGACTATGGGTTTCTTCTCACAGAACACCCCCCCCCCCGCAATGACTTATTAAAAATGATGTAGAGGAACAAATGCACTTAAAAAACAGGAATAGGGGAATGTAATTGACTACAGTCTCTGCCCTCTTCTCCTAATCATTCTAGGTAAAAAAATATGAAAGGAAAAGTGAGAAATATCAGGAAAAACGCAAGGATACTGTTAAGTGATGAAATAAGAGCGAAAAACAATATAGAAGATAAAAGGTACATTTTATGAAAAGCACAATTATACTGCAGAGGGAGCTGGGTGGGAGAAAGGGGGCCTGCAAAATGTTTGTAAATAAAGCACACGGGATAAGTCGGGGTACAACGCGCGACAAAAGAAGAGGTGGTCTAAAGAGTGGTCATACCCCACGTTTGGCAAGAAATGTACTTGCTGTGGGCTGAGAAGTGGAGACGGGCATGTCAGTAAAGGGCTTCGAAAAAGATATGTATCATTTGTCTGAATTTAGGGCAGGTTTGGTGCATTGAAATTGATTCACTTCCCAATTGAAAGTATGAATTTTCAATTTACTCATTCAAACTCATTTTTGCTTTTGTTAAATTTCAAGTTACATTTTTCAGATAGATCCAAGATTAAAGATGATCTGAACCAATCAGGGAGGCCGCTTGAGTGGAAACAGTGGTGTTCAGAGAGGAGTAGACGGGATCCCAGGCCAGCAACACTCCCCAGCCCTCGGAGTGAGTAGACACTGTCTCTCTGGCTTGCAATCCAAGTGTCAGAAGGGCTCTGTGATTTGCACAGGTCCATTATCCGCGCGCAGAGGCTGTTTACTCTCCGCTGATCCTAATCCTCAATTTTGTGCAAGACTAGGGATTGCGTAACACATTTCCATTCCTGAAGGACAACATTGCGAGCTCTGAGCCTCGCCGTGCGACTTGAGCGACATTCAGCCGGGTTTAGTTTGCGAATGAAGATCATGGATTGGGACGGATCCGCGCGCGGTAAATTCATTCCACTCGGAGGACTATATCAAGCACTGATCGCTGGACGCGGCTGAAGGCGGCATCTGCCATCCTCGCGCCCTGTTAATGTAATTGCTTTTTTCTGCCTTATGTTTAACCAGAGCAAATGAAGTATGATTTAAAATTTCTCTTGACACTTGCTATCAGTTGCCGCGTAGAGAAGACGCATCGCTTAAAAAATCCGAGCGAGGGAAATGCCAACCAGCGCACGCACGTCGGAGGCTCAGCCGGGATGGGGCTGGTTTACGAGCTAGGAACCCGGAGAAGCCTGTTTCGTTTTACCCAACATCCACATCATTGGGTCTGGCCACAGACAGCTTTAGTTGCTTGTCAGAGCTTATGTTTCACAAACAAATTCCAAAGCAGTACTGAGAACTTGGTCTCCACCCCTTTGTCGACTTTCTTCCTCACACGCGTGCGAACGGGTAGCAGTTGTTAACATAAATTAAAAGAGACATAGGCCCTCATTCTGACCTTGGCGGGCGGCGGAGGCCGACCGCCAAAGTCCCGCCGTCAAGTTACCGTTCCGCGGTCGAAAGACCGCGGCGGTAATTCTGACTTTCCCGCTGGGCTGGCTGGCGGTCTCCTTCAGACCGCCAGCCAGCCCAGCGGGAAAGAGGCTTCCACGATGAAGCCGGCTCGGAATCGAGCCGGCGGAGTGGAAGCTGTGCGACGGGTGCAGTTGCACCCGTCGCGTATTTCACTGTCTGCGCAGCAGACAGTGAAATACTTGTAGGGGCCCTCTTACGGGGGCCCCTGCAATGCCCATGCCAGTGGCATGGGCACTGCAGGGGCCCCCAGGGGCCCCGCGACCCCCCCTACCGCCATCCGGATCTCGGCGGTCCGACCGCCGGGATCTGGATGGCGGTAGGGGGGGTCGGAATCCCCGCGGCGGTGCAGCAAGCTGCGCCACCGCGGAGGATTCAATGGGGCCGCGGTACACTGGCGGGACCCCGCCAGTGGTGCCGGTCCGACCGCGGCTTTACCGCCGCGGTCGGAATCCCCATTGGAGCACCGCCGGCTTGTCGGCGGTGCTCCCGCGGTCCTCCGCCCTGGCGGTCAAAGACCGCCAGGGTCAGAATGAGGGCCAAAGTCACTGCATACCCAGTGTCAAATACAAAAGTATATATGGTGCAGTAGGATGGGGTCTTAAATTATGAACTCTCTGACAAATACAATAGGAAGGGGTTTTTCATTGTGAACTCTCCATATGACATATTAGGAAGTAGACACTTTGACAAATGCAATAGGAAGGGGTTTTACAAGGTTCAACACTGAGACACCTCGTTACATAGAGCTCTAGTTTTGAAGGAGCTGCGGAGTTCTGGTTTTCATTGTGTGCATTCGTAGCTTTAACTTTAATGGCTGCTAGATGTGAAATCAAATATTTCCTCTTTTTAAAGTAAAGATACTAGCTGTACATTGACTTAATAAGTGTTTCTGGATTTCTAATTTCAGAAGGGCAACAGAGGTCTGGTTTTCATGGTTTAAATTGGTAGCTTTATGTTTAGTATTTAATTGGGTGTAATTTAAAATACTTTCTTTTAAAAGTAAAATAACTGGTGGGCATTAAATAATTAATGGTTGTTGATGTGTGTATCTGGTATTCAGCTTGGGTGCAGTGGTAAGGTGGCCTCAGGACACCAGAGGTAGAGGACTCCATTTGTCACAATTAGAACACAGTCAGCCTTGGCTGCCCTTGGACCCTCCTCCCCAGGCCAGGACTTATATACTCACATGAACTGCAAGGGTGGTGCACTGTTACTCCCACCGCGCCAGGTGAAACCATCTGCGCTACTGTCATTCGCCCCTGCGATGGAAGCGCAAGCTCCAACAGCTGGTGTCTACGGGCACTAAATCAGTGCTTAATTCGTGTTGGTGGTTTCAGGTGCTGGGCACCAGCACTTATTTTTGAGGGCCGACACTTATTTTTATGTCTCAAGCATTTACTGCAATCGATAGCTTCAAATGGAAAGACGGAGGAAGAGAAAACTGAAAAAGCGTCACAAAGGGAGAAAGCTGCAGGAGTGAGCTGAAGGGCCAGGGAGTGGCTGTAAATGGATTGAAGAGGCCCGAGATGGCTTCAGGATTACGCTGCCTCAGTATTCCGTGTTCGCAAATTTAATTGCAGCAGCTGCTTGTTTCAGAGGAGCACTTTCGGCACCGGCACATTATTTACAAATAAGTACTGCACTAAATGGAGCAAGTTAAGGGTCTGCAACTGTGTTCGTTGGGGTAACTGGTACCTGAGAACACACGATATAGGTTAACCACCTGAAGTGTGAATCAGTGAAATGTGTATTGGGTTTGTGGGCAGGGATGGTACACTAGCAAGCGTCTTCAAAAGTAAATAAGAAATAGGTAGGGCGACATTGCTTAAAATCTAAATAATGTAAAATAGGTAATAATGTTTTCTCAGGTCCTGAAACAAAAATACAAAAGAATAAGGTGTGAAAACTGCTTTGAACACATAAATTATCACATAGGCACTTGGGTAAGTTTTTGGACCAATCATTTGCACAGGGAAATGTTACCAGTGGTGATAACTGTTGTGGACAGACTTGAGATAAGGTTGCAAATAACATGTCTGACACCCGTGGCAGTGACGTTTCCTGCCCCTAGAGCTCAAACCTTCTAATATTTTGCACATACTAAGGTCCTACCCAAGAAATATGTCAAAATCAAGTATTTGGCCCAGAATTATACATCAGGCGCACTGTCTCTTTTTGCACACCCTTAACTCGCTGCCCCTGAAGAAGACTGGAACAGTGTGCCCAATTACACAAAACATGCAAACCTCAGCACAGGCTGAGAGTTGGCACCTGCCCTGAGAAGGGCACATCACAGAAACAAAGGGCACACTATGAAACCACTTCTCTGTCTTTCACTGGAGGTGAAAGGGGGTCAATTTCAGATGTTTCTGCAGGGGAGTTCAGGGTGTCACTGCCCATGCCTGCAGGATAATGCCTGGGGTTCTTGAGGCCCCCGCAACCACTTAGCAAGAAGTGCCACCTTTAAAAGACCACACAATCAATGCACCTCCCCATAGCTCTGCGATTGCCCCCATGTCTCTAATAAGACTCAGGTGCATTGGCAAAGCATTGGCTCACATGCATGAGGCCACGCCCCTTAGACAATCGACTGCTGCAATCCATATTACATAGGTGGTCGCACGCGCATCTGTGGTCCCTTCTGTAATATCAGAGTGCCCGCGTTGTGCAAACTACAGGTGACACACCCTAGCGCCTCAGGGAGCTGTGTATAACAAGGCCCCTGACAGACTAAGTCAGAAAGTACCCTGGAAACACTTGTAGCGCACATCAAACTGAGCAAGGTTAACTCTGTAGCACTGCAGCAAAGGCTCAAATAGCACAGTAAACTCTAGGAGCATCACATTTACATGGAAGGAATCAGTAAATTAGGGAGTGAGAACCAAGTACACGGCGAAAATGGAGTTCATCTTATCATATCTGACAAACAGGAGGGTAGAAACTTCATCTAGGGGAAGGAAGGGACTTACCTACACAGGAGCTTCCTAAGTCCATGGACCGAAGGGGAACAGTTAGAAAAAGATTGGGGGTCAACAGTTTGGCAGCTTTGGAGAACAAGACCATGGCGGTCAGATAAAAACAACCAGGTTTTGGAAAGTAATATTTCACGGTCACCTGGCCAAGGTGCTTTAGTTTGGAAATAAAAACGTGCCGGTGTCCAAAGCTCCCCTCTGAAACACTCGGCTGCTGCATTTAAATCTGTGAGCACAGACTACTAAGGCAGCGTAATCCTGAAGTCATCTTGGGCCTCCTTAATCCATTTACAGCCACTTCCTGCCCCATCAGCTCACTCTTGCAGCTTTCTGCTTTCTCCTTTTATGACGCTTTTTTGTATTTCTTTTCCTCCAATTTTCTCGTGTGTCTTTCGCTCACGGTAAATGCTTGAGGCAGAAAAAATAAGTGCCAGCCCTCACAAGTAAGAGCTGGCACCCAGCACCGGAAACCATTGGCTCAAATTAAGCATTGCCTAGCCGTTTAAGAAACACAGGTCACACAGCAGTTCCAGGTCACATTAAGCTAGTATGTAAAGCTCCGGCCACCTTTCAGCATTTTATCTATGAGGTTTTCAGAGATGTCATGGACAGCCGCATATTTACCTATTTTGACGATTTCTTGGTGTTTTCAGACACTCTAGAAAAGCACCGGAAACACGTGAAGAAAGTCCTGTCCCATTTACAAAAACACGGTCTACACAGTAAGGATGAAAAATGCCTGTTTGAGGGCTTGTCTGTCCTATTTTTATAGCTTTCTCATCTCTGCCAAAGGTATTAGAATGGATGAAAATAAGATTAGGGCTGTTAGCAATTGGCCCACTCCTTACACCGTAAAGAATTCCAAAAATTCTTGGGCTTTGCTAATTTCTATAGGAATTCATTGATGGATTTTCAGAAATCATAGCCATCACCAAGCTAACCTTGGAAGGGGTACCCAGCGAAATAAGAGGCAGGAAACCCCCTTCGAGGCTCTGTAGACAACATCCTCCTCTTGAATCACTTTGCTCTTCTTCCTACAGAAGCTGGTGCTTGTACTTTTACCATTGGAGACATTTAATTTCACTCATGCTCTGCATCCTGTGGCATATTTCTCCAGAATCGTGACCCACTGCGAAAGGAATTTTACTATTCACGTTTGCAAACTTATGGCCATTAAAGAAGCGCTCGAAAAGTTGAGGCATTATCTTGAAGGCTCACTGAACTCCATAACTGTATGGACCGACCATAAAAAAATAGGATTTTTAAAATCTATGAAATGTGCCATCTTAGACATGCAAGACAGTCATTCTTCTTTACCCTCTTCAAGTATATAATCTCCTATAGACCAATATATTGATAGGAAAATGCTGATGCACTATCCAGACTGAGAGTGAAGAGACATCAGTCAACCATTCCTGCTGTGATCTTCTCCATGGATGGATGACTCAACCTCCTTACAGAAGGAAGAGGTTGCTTAGTGACCAATCAATCAGAAGTGAATGGGTCAATGAGGAACCTAATAAATGACAATGTAAGCAACAATTTTGGTTTGGGAAAGAATGAACTATTTGTTCCATGTTCTTCGTTACAAGGTGTTTTAGGTTGTCGCCATGGTACTGGTAGCAGGGCACCAGAATTGTTAAACTGATATAGTTGGTTTCCAGGATTACAGAGAAGTGGTTTAAAAAAACAGTTGTGCACGCAAGCAAAAGTAGGTTATTAACTTCCTATGTGTTCCCTACAGCTTCACGTGCCAACCAGCCCTTGGGATGTCACATGGTTGGACCGTATAATTGAATTTCCTCAGTCAGAGGCTCATACAATAATTCTAGTTGTTATAGACTAAGCCAGTGCATGTTGGTCCTTTAGAGAAACAACCCTCAGAAAAGTAATTGACTTTTATCTTTATAATGGGCAATTATCGATGGCTTGGATTGACTGAGATGTTTCATATCATTCCTGGGAACCTGCGCCTTATAGTCATGCATCTTGTTTACTGGTCAGGTTCCATGGTCTACATCCTACTAATCCTGGCAATTGGAGGAGGTGAGTTCTACCGTGGGGGGATCGGCTGTCGGGAATCAGGGATTCAGGAAACGGGTACTAAGCACATACAGAGAAGAGACCTTGAGGTGTGTGTTACATACACAAGTGTAGACAAATCATTCAGGGCAAAGCAGGATGCTTACTTTCACACACATTTCACAATTCCAACTATACAAGGGGTCAGGTAGGAAGAGACTTGGTCTGATGGTATGGCAGCTTTGGAGAACTTCAAAGATCCCCTTTTCAAAGTTACCTTGGTCATGGGGGCTGAGGTTCCTGACAATCTATCAATGAATGCCTATGGACACTAGCAAAGATTAGGTATCTTTGGATTTACTTGGGGAAAGATTAGCTCTTTTTGGTAAGTAAAAATTCTAGACCATCTAACCCTTTAAGACACAGGTCCCACATCAGTTTGGGTCACACTAGACAGTACAAATATAGAGTCTGGAAACATTTGCCACGCTGCCTGAAAACCTTGTGTTTGGGTTTTGTGGCTTCTGCTACTCATTTTTGTTTGGCCTCATTGTCCTTCACCATTGATATTTTGTCCCTGCTATGTCCATCAGATTTCCTATGTCCACGCATCCTGTTTTCCTTTGCCAGGTTTGTGTACTGGCTATGTTTGTGCTGTGTTTGTCTGAGACCTTTTAGGCTTTTTTGAGAGGCACCAGAATTCCAGGAGATATCCTGGTATTTCTTGGGTTTTGTTTCAGCTTGAACTCATATCATCACGTAACTATAATATCGCATGGCAAATTGTGCATGATACTCAACCCAGCTCATCTGCCCCAGGGTTCACCAACTATCTGAAGAAACACAGTGAAGGCATAAATCAAACTGAGATTTGAGATCATGCCGTACCAGTCTCGGAAGAAGTGTGCCTTTTCTGTTGTTCCTTGTTTTCTTACCTCCTTTCCCCTGGGGGCTGCACTCTCGAGCCTTGTGGACCCCATGGGCAGACTCTGCCAGAAGAGTGGGGGTTGCATTGAATTACTATTCCACAATATTCCACATATTAACTGGTATCGTCACCAAAACACTGCATAAGACAGCAGCTCATTACATTTACTCAACTGCACCTGAAAGTGAAAGTTGGTGTTAGAAGCTGATAAGGTTCATGTGATTCAGTCAGATGAGAATCCCAACAACATCAGGGGGCAGAGGTCCTTTCATCTGAGATCAAGAGGGTAACGTCTATGATGTGTAAAGTGATTGGTAGTCAGAAGATGGCTAGGCTTGCTCAGATCTTGGAGAGGAGTGTAGATTGCTTTTTCACCGGTCTTGACGATGAATGGTAAGTGACTGATGACTTGGTAGCTGGCGAGGTCATCAGGGTGTAACGTAGGCTTCTTTAAGAGTGGGAACATCAGACCTGTATTAAGAGCTTCTGGGATGATAGCCTGAGTGAGGGAGGTGTTAGCAATGGAGAGGAGGGGAGTGAGAGAAGAAGCAGAGAGAGCTTCGATGGAGGGCGAGGTAAGGCATCATCTTCATAAGCAGTGGCTTTGAGGGGGTTGAGTATATCAGCAAGATCTGTGAGAGGTAGAGCTTTGAAGAATGATCACTGTGGAATTCTGCAGGAAGGGGTGGGTGCAAGATGAGAAGAAGGCTTGGTGTTGTTGATGTGCTGCAGGGCGCAGAAGAAGAAGGCGATTGCATGGAATGCGTGTAGTGTGGGATAAGTGATCAGTCAGGGGTTGATGCATTGCTCGGTTTTCTTGATGGTTTTGGTACAAACTAGTGCTTTACTTTGGCTGATGTGTGGAGCTGTCTGCTTGCTCTGCTGAGGGACAAGAGTACCACAAGGTCATCAGGATTTCTTTTTTAATTCCACTTTCTTTTCTGTCTGTGGATAGAGCATTTATTGTCAATGAAGTCTTTAGAGTACCAGAATGCTGAGGGTTTTCACTTGCACTTTCTTGTTTTCTTTGGACCATGGACATTCACCTAGTTTTTCAAAAAAACTTGTTGAAGTTACTTAAAAGGGAGCTGGCAATGGACGTAAAGCTGGCAAGGTAAAAGATGAGTTAATTCAATAAGTTGTTGACTGAGATGTCTTTGAAGAATCTAAAGATTTGGTCTTCCCTTTTGGTTTACCCTGGTTTGTTGCTTAAATGCTGAGCAGGGATGTGGGGAGGGAGAAGTGGTCAGTCTAGCCCAGCAGTGTGTGTGGAGTACTGCAGGGTGTGTGCTAGTGAGCATCAGTTGAAATATGGATTTAATAGTTTGAGGGTGTGTGGTAGTTAGTGGGATATGTACAAAATTCATTCTTTGTGCTATGAGGCTGCTATGTAAGTGCTTTTGTCAACTTGGTCTGGGTCTGCAGATGGATGATGTGAAATGAAGTTCTCTTGCCAGGTTTAGCCGTTTAACGATAGTTTTGGCAGAAAACCAGTGATGTCACTTCCTGTGTAGATAGCTGATGGCGGGAAACCAGTGCTGTCACTTCCTCTGCACATGGATGATGGGAAATGAAATCACTTTGTCTCTCTTCTTCTTTTAAAGATGGTTGTATCAGGAAATCAGTGGGTTACTCACAAGGAGAAAACCCAGAAGTTAAACAGCAAATTATAGACATTACAGCCAAGTAACCTAGTAACCATAACAAGCATAACAGTGTGAGATTTAAGAGGTACATGGGACGCTCCAAATTGCGGCTTAGTCATTGTGGTAGCCCGCCACCCAGCATCAAACATTGATAAGATTCCCTTCTAATGGCAATGCTGTCATGTCACACATCTCCATAAGAAGGGGCTGTGTACAGCGGGTGTGAGTTACACACTCTGCAAAACTAGCTGTCGTCTGGTACTGTTAATGGTGGCTAGGGGAGCACAAACATTTAGTTTGAAACGCAGCATTACTTTTCTATTTTTTAGTCTTGGTGTGAGCAGTCTTTTGAATGGAAACATAGAACTCCAGATGCTCGCTATCTAAACTAAGGCCCATATTTATACTTTTTTAGCCCCCCATTTGCGTCATTTTTTGACGCAAAAGCAGCGCAAACTTACAAAATACAATTGTATTTTGTACGTTTGCGACGCTTTTGTGCCAAAAAGCGGCGCAAATGTAGCTCTAAAAAAGTATAAATAGGGGCCTAAGTGTTTTCTCCTGAGAAGTGCCACTACTCTCCCATTAAATGTATTACAGCAGTGCTGAGAAGTGCAGGGACTCTCCCTTTCAAATAAAAGCAATGCAGGTACCCGGTACCGGACAGTACCTGCCCATTGAAAGCACTGGATGTGAGAGCCCAGCAGATCCCTCATGACATCAGTAAACATTAGCCCAATGGCTCCGAATTGGTCAACATCCCTCAAAATGTCAAGCCTTCAGCATCATGATATGATGGGCAGTTCACAGTGCGGGAGCCTGGCCAGTCCCTGTGCCCGACTCTGGCTTTGAATTGTTCACGGTTTCTGTGCATCTCCTGCAAACTTCTCCTGGCTATGAAGTGTTCAGATGACTCACAACTAATGCACATTCCCTGCCTCCGCCTTGGCTCTACAAGTACAGACGCAGCTTATGACAAGTTGATTTCTAAACTCAATCCTCCCTCCTACATGTTTTGTCGTCATAATCACCCTGAGATGCCTATTTGTACAGATGTTGTTTTATATTTGGCACCGCTTTTCTACAGCTCAGGTGTAAGGGGGAGTGCAAATGTTCCATTTAGTAAACCTTTACCATAGGAAATTGCTCCAGCAGATGGTCAGTGTGCAGTGGAAAGTGCACGAAGACTCCCAAACTTTGGGAACAAGTTGTGCAGGTGAATGGCTCACTCAAAAGAGTGATAAACGAGTTTCAGCATCATTCCAGTGACCAACAAGGAACGTTGTGGCTGGAAGAGTCTGATGGGAGACAGGAAATTAGTTGAGGAAGGTGGTTATTTTTTACGTTTGGATGTCTAACAGCTTGCTGAATTTAATCTGGCAATACGTATGAGTAGGTAAACATTTTTTGACACCTGTGCAAACACCTATTTGTGCAGAGGTAGAGAATTCTGCAATTTGTGGAGATTACCACCTGGTAATTACCGGCTGCAATAAAGTATGCGCATTTTGTTACATTTCAAGATGTCAAATCTGCTAGAATGTAACAGAGGAAAAGTGTATGGTATTTCCCATAACATGCACATTTTGATGCAATAAGCACCAAACTAATCATATTATTCCCCACAAACCTAGAATAGATGCAATTTATCACAGTTAACAAATTCCAAACTCTGTTGCGCTTCTATTGAGGATCCTAGCTGGGAGTTCTTACAAATGTGCACTAAAAATACAGATAATTATTGTCAAACAATAATGACCACCAGGCCTATCTTTTCTGCTTGTCTTACCTGCTGCAATGTAATAAATTCCTCCTAATCCGCGGCTCTGTTTTCACATACATTGTAATAACCGGATGTGCTTGCCCCAGGCCTAGTCTTGCATAGCTCTTCATCACATATTTTTAGCTGCCTCTAAGCGCTGTGTGTAACAGGTGTTACTTTTCGCCATTTGTGTTACTGAATTTACCATCTTAAAGAGGATTAAAGGCTAAATTAGCCTAGCAACGACTAGAGACTATGCCCCGGATTACGACTTCGGTGGACGGAAAAGGCCATCCGCGGAAGTCCCGCGGTCAGGTTACCACCAGTTTGGTCCCCTTCCCACGGCCCCTATTATGAGTTTCCCGCTGGTCCAGCGGGTAGAAACAGAGTTTCCGCCCGCTGGTCCAGCAGGAAACAGCCCACAACATTGCCTCTGCCTCGTGATCGAGCCGGCGGCAATGTTGCGGTGCGTTGGGTGTACCAGTACCCGGCGCGCTTTTCACTGTCTGCAAAGTAGATAGTGAAAAGCGTGACGGGGCTGGCCATGGGGGAAACTGCACTGCCCATGCAAAGGGAAGTGCAGGGGCCCCCATGGGCCCCCATGCACCCCGTCTCCGCCAGCCTTTACACAGCGGTGCTACCGCCATGTAAAAGCTGTCGGGGAAGGGACTCGTAATCCCCAGGGCAGCGCTGCCCAGGTGGATTAGAACCGCCAGCCCCTCCAGTGGGGGAGAAGTGGCTGTGCTGGCGGTCCGACCGTGGTGCAACCGCCACGTCGTAATGTGGCTGTCGGACTGCCACATTGGCAGCGGTCCGACCACCACCGCGGCCCTGGCGGTCTTAGGACCCTCAGGGTCTAAATGAGGGCCTGTGTCTTCCAGACAAATTAGATATCAGCAGGGAGCGTTTAACTGATTTGTCAACTTTCTGAACGCAGCTACTAACTGTTGCCCTCCCTTTCGCTGCTATGCCAAAGCCCTCTGCTAGGAAACACGTACCCTCCTCAGGGTTTACTGACTGTCGTCCTCTCCTCTGCTCTTTCTCTCTAAATGGTGTAGATGGAAGCCACTACATTGCTCTTATCATATTTCGGGTGCAGAACCTGCCCCTCCTGGTAGGTCTCCTGCGGACTGTCCTGCAGTCTGGCCCATGGACTTCAATTCACCAAAAGGCAGGGGTAGCGGAAGTGATATCATGCATTTGACATTTACTTCCACTCCCACACACATGCTTACACATACACACACATTCACACGTACACAGGCCGTCTCTCACATAAACACACTATCACCCGCAAGTAGCACACAACATACATTTTAAAGCATTTTTTGCTTACCTCCGCTGACAGGGAGAGTGATATTCCAGCTAATCGCCCTCCATTTCAATGTTACTATTATTGTAAAATGTAGCATTATTCACTATTAGTGTAATAAACAAATTTGACAAAAAACAAGGAAAGTGGAGCCCCAACATACGCCGATAAGGACGAGCTGCCCCTGTGTGCCTGCCACTGATTTTGGCATCTCTGAAGCCAGGGGTCCCAAAGGCAATACCAGGGACGCAAGGGGCAAACCAGGGGCTAGCTGCAACCCCTGGTGACCCCTAAATTATGTCCATGGTCTGGCCCTCCTTTAACAGTTGTGGCCCGCAGATGTGAAAGCATCAGGTGAGACCTCAACAATGGTTCATGCCGGGATGGGGGCCGCTACATTCTGCTGTTTTATGCACCTTCGTCTACACCAGTCACTGAGCTCTGGAACTGGCTTATAAGACTGGTTGGCACAGAGGTGGCTTACCACACCCAGGATGGTATGGGGTGTTCCCCAACCCTTCCACCCATCCAAGAAAATGTTGGAATAAACTGAACAAAACAATGCGTTTTACTGCACAATTTCCAAAAGGTGTCCCTTAAAGCGTCAGAGGTTCTGTAGGCTTTTCAAAGCCCTCTGCAGTTTTGGCCTGGTCCACAATATTCCTTTCAGTAAGTATTTCATGTACCTTGCTGTGGGGATGGCAAGTCTTCTGCTTGTCTCTGGAGAGCGTGCTTCCCCTGCCTTACAGCGATCTGCAGGCAAGTCACTTAAAAGTTCCTGATATGGTTTCTAGATCCTACCTCAGTGAACATGCCAATCATGCATGTCCACTGAGGATCTCCCTGTTTACATGGACTGAGACCCTAGAGCTCAGCTCTGAGGTCAAGGGGGCATGCATACTGCACCCCTATTTCACAGAGAGTGGCTACTGTCCTCTCTACCATGGCGGTGGTAGGCTGACAGTGGTGACAGCAATAAATCTATAGTCAGGGATACCTGTATCCTTGTACTCTTGGTGGTGGGGTGGCGCTACTACCCAACCTTCCGATCAAGTCTGTGCAGTCTTCTTTGCCAGTGGCCCTGTTGCCTTTGTCTACCTGGGATGTGTTTGAGAGCCAGTAGGTTCCCCAGGGGAGAATGGTGAGGTGAGCCATTGTGTTAAATGTGAGCTGAGCTGTTCTGCTTGACATTCCAGCTCCCGTACCCCTCTCTATTCCTTGGAGAAGCCTGGTGGGCTGGGGCTAGACACTTACTCTTATCTGTGTTTAGCTGCACTAACTGCTAGGAGTGATCCTCCCCCCTTTCTGTTCGGTGATGGTCAGTGTCTCCCATTCTGGAGTTAATTAAAATTCCGGCCTGGTAGCAAGAGCCTGTCCTGAAGAACAGTAACTCATCCGTGCTTGCCTTGCCCACGCAGTGAGCATGACACACATGTGCCTCATGATTGGAGAGACACCCCGGATTCAAAAGTAGAAGACCCTCTTATTGCATCAGCCTATCAATTAGAGGTGATACAGGTCTGGCCTGAGTGGTCAGTGGTTGTTCGAGACTGGTCTTCAGTTCTAACAAGAATCTACAGAAACCAGCTGTGGGCCTGTGGTGTGAAGGCAAGGAAGCTTGCTCACCGCGTCTGAACTTGAGAGTTTCCTCTGTGATGGATGGATTCTGCTGTGAAGGAGCAAAGGCATCAATCAGCAGCCTGAATGCAGAGGACCAGCTGAGTTGTGAGGCTTGTCGAGCATCAGCTTGGAGGACAAGGAAATTGCAAACAGCTGCTCAAGATAAGGAAGCTTACTGCACATCAACAGAGACAGAGGGAGACGGGGAAGCTTGATTCAAAGCACTTGAAGGTGAGATCACTTTGCCCAGACCCCTCCCCTGTGCTGTGGAGCCTGTGTGATACTTCCAGTTACCATCAGTAGCTGGGGAAGAGTGTCCTGTGGCACAGGCCCCCTACATTTCTCTTTGTGACACCTAATGGTACCAGGGTGTACTGGCACTCTGGCCAACCATTACCCCCCTACAGCTAGCCAGTGGCTAAAGGACTAGTGGGACTCCAGTAAACTGTGCCAAGACATCAGGTACCTGTGATCAGATCCCTGATGCCACCAGCGGGTGTCCTTGCTAAGGACGGGGGGACACTTCTGTTCTTTGGGTGGTGGGTTCTGGGGCTGAACTGAAACATTTGACTTCACATCATGGGCTGGAACTACACCATTGCCATACAAGGATTGATATCCTGTCTCTAGTGAATGAGAGCAACCCTGTGCAACATGGCCTGTAAAACGCAAAGCTAATTGTGCGTCTACATGCTAACTGTGTTTGTATACTGCGTAGCATCTAGGCTCTATAAAACTGTTTGGGGCCAGAACTCTGGCCCAGAGGGTTGTATAAATGTATGGTTTTCACTGTTTATCCTAGTTTTATATCTAGTATATTTCTCCTATGTGTATTAAAGTACTTTTCTTTTTAAAAGGTAAAGCACTGACTGGACAGTGATCTTATTAGCTGGTAGTACGGTGTACCCTGTATTCTGAGTGTATAAACCCACCTCACCTCCTTGAGTAAGCCTTGGACGGCTCTGTCTCACTAACCTGAGAGAGTCAAGTGCTGGAGGGGGGCACTTGGTTATTCAGTTTTGGGTCCACTAGTACTGAGGCCCCAGGACACCAGCAGGAACCCTCCAGATGATGCGATTGGAGCATAGTAACTCCTGAGTGCCCCGGTACCCAGGAAACTGGGTCTAACACCCGCACTTGACCCTTACAGTCTTTTTAATTTCCCATCCAAGTGGACAGCAGAGCTACCCTCAGGTTATACAGATTTTGGACCCTGAGCTGCGTTAGCTGATGTGACCTTACAGGCTCTTACCTGAGGCAGCAGTTACATAAACTTTTCATGAATCAATAAAAGCCATATGAGCAGTGTGTGAATCCTGGGAGCAAACACCGCATCTTGGGGGCACCGTGGGAATAGGGCAGTCACAGGTTTGAGGAAGGTGGGTTGGATCCTTGAGGAATGATTGTGAGGTCACAGACAAATGGGCACCAAGGGTGAGTGAAATGTTTACTACACCTGTGTAGTTGGGCAAAGTCGGCAAACTTCACCTTTGGTGAAGTCGAGTAGTTTCAGGACTTCCTGATTTGCAAAGGTGTGGTAAGCCCTCCCTCCAACGTGCCTCCCGCAGTTGTTCCTGCTCCAGGATGTCCATGCAGGGATGGGAGGGGACTCGGAAAAGAGATGGGGGACTTCTCACAAGAGGGGTCATTCCATCCGTTGTCATGACGGCACCTCACAGGAGCAGAAGTGTTTTCCACGTATTTATTTATTTATACATTTTTCTGTAGCTTGGACGTTAACCAAAGGTGCTACAGAGTTTTACAGTAGACGTGTTTACATGGATAGTTACAGAGGGTTCAAGAATTACCAAATATTACCAAATATGGTTACATAAGGGCACGAATTACAAAATGGTAAATCAATACAGAGAAAAAAAACTTGTACAAGAAGTACATTCAGCTGTGAAACGGTTGCAAGTGCCTCATGAAGTGGAGGTAATGTACTTCTGTGCCAAGAGGTGAGTGAACATGTTTTCACTGGAGGGGATTAGCTGCAATGACTGAGCTAAAATATGTTGAAGGAGGAGGGCTTTCAGTTCCATTCTGAAGGTCACCAGTGAGGTGGTAGAGCGTAGATTTGGAGGTACTGAGTTCCAAATTCTGGCTGTGCTACCAGTGGTGTAACATAGGCCCCCGCAGCCCCGCAGTGCTGGGGTCCCAAAGCTCCATGAGGACCCCTTCAGCAAAAGTGATAGGTGGTGGGCCAGGGAGGGGGCCCCATCCATGTACTTTGCATGTACCCCCTCAAGATTTGTTATGCTGCTGTGCGATACCCACGTAGGATTGTGCCAGGAGTTGTTCCTTTCCACTGGTCGGGGGTTCTGGAAGCAAAGCATGGTCTAGGACGTCCTGAAAGCTTGACTTTGTCCACCAGGGAATGGGGAGTAGATGTGCATAAGGGTCCTACCAGACTCTCATAGGTTCTTCTTTCCCGGTTAGGCCCTCCTTCCTGCTCAA
The DNA here is from genome assembly GCF_031143425.1 of Pleurodeles waltl. Taxonomy (NCBI): domain Eukaryota; kingdom Metazoa; phylum Chordata; class Amphibia; order Caudata; family Salamandridae; genus Pleurodeles; species Pleurodeles waltl. Next base: position 1,156,932,989 of record NC_090448.1, read on the forward strand.
GAACTGTGAGAAATACCAATGCCTGTACCGTTCTCCTGGCTCTCCCAGAAGCCTAACTCCCTCATGAATGTTCACACTCAGAATTACTTGATTCCACTAATAGCAAATTGCCTAATGCCTTCAACCAAATGGCGCCCTGCACTAAACACAACAGCAAATTTACTAAAAACTCTATGTCGTGACATGCTTGGTTAGGGAACAGGAAATAGAATGAGACATTCTAATCTCCTGACTTTTGCACACTACTAGGATTTAGTTAAAACTCACTATTCACTGAACTAAGGACCTTATGTATCAACACTTAGACACAGAATGGGTAAAACCCCTGAAGAGCCTGTTTCTAAGGTGTCAAATCCAAAGCGGACAAAACATTTCAGTACATATCACAATCTTGGAGCTACTTAATGCCTAAATCCAAGGAACCCTCGTTTAAGAAAATGTGATGACCTCATGTCCCACTTCCAAGCCAAAATAGAAATTTCTCAGCTCATAGCACTGTTATGAAACCCTACAAACTACAAAATTGCCATGCAACATTTTAAGAATTGATCTCTGTTTGAGAGGCTTTAAACGCTGTTGATCATGGAAAGCACAGCCTGTGGGATCATAAGAGTGCAGAAGCCCAGCCCTGTACCGAAGCTTGCAACCACAAAGCCATCAAAATGTGCTAATTAAGCCTAATATCATAAAATTCATCAATGCCTCTCATGATCTGAGGAAACTGTCACCCAACCTCACTTCCTGAGCGGTACTTGTCAGACTGCTGCTAACGAGCCTGAGGAGACAGTTTCAATGTGCTTTAGAGAGGAACGCTATCAACCAACAAATACTCCTAGATAGACTCTCAATGCCTTCCAGTGTAGGGTGATCAGCCCTTCAGTGTTGTACCTCCTTCCTGTCCGACAGCTCTCAACAGGTAAATCTAGCTTCCTACCTATTCACCTCAACCAGCACCACCCCACGGGACCTGAAGGGTCTGTCTTTCTTCAAGGTGTACTTGATATGCATGTCAAACATTTTAGACTGTTACAACTCATTCTACCTCATGCACGCAGATAACACCCACACTCAAAACAGAACCAGGGCTGCATGAGCCTTGTGTAGCACACACTCAAAGTTGGATGCATCCGAACCGACAACGCCCAACCTCCACCAAGACTGAGACCAGTGCTGTTGTCTTCCTATGACCCAACTTCAGTGCTTAAATGAGAAACCAATGAGGCCCAGGCTCACAGTTTTACTCAGAAGCCAGCGGCTGAAGTGCCCCTGGTGCAAATTAGACACCGCCCACGGTTGCTCCCATTCCTCTGGCTGTCCTCCTTGGGCCCTCCACCTCATCCTTCTCAAAAGGTGGACAAGCCTTGGAGGCATCCCTAATGCAGACCTGCCTTTGATTCTACACATGAACAGCATCATCCAAAGCTTTGTTTCCTAACAATGCATCCTTCAAGGAATACTGTCCTGGTTTACTGTCCTTTTCTAGCAGTGGCCGACTCCAGACTGACTACTGCATTATAAAGAGACATCGCTTCCAACAAAACGTGCTGCATTCAAAGAGATCAAATAACGCTTCCCTCCTCATCCTTGCCTTGAAGCTCACAGACCACAGGGTGCCCTTTCTAATGTCACTCAGTGGACCCCCCACCACACAGTGGGCTCCTTTTAAGACTGTCTATCACAAGGCCTACCAAATTTGAGATCCCGTCTACCTTGCAAACGTGTTGGCTCTGGGTCGGCCAAAAAGAAGCCTATGTTCAGCCACCAGAGAGTGACTCCTTCCACCCAGTGAGATACAAATATGCCGGAAGGCAGAATTCTATGCACGTAAGGTTCCTTCTAGAACTCGCTTCCAATCCCACTTTACCTCAAAGCAAACATTTCACATCCAGGAAATCCCCATTCCTCTCAACAAGGCCATTGTTCTAGGCACATGCCGACTGTCCCTGAACAGTGACGTTGTGGTAGATCCAGTGACCTGTGATGAAGTGAGGTTCTGTCATGCAGCTACTTGTCCTTCCACTTTCTCATCCTCAGGAAGTGCTTTGAAGCACTCACTGTGAAACTTAGACACTATGGTAAAAAAATTTTTAATAAAAGTATCAGGTAGGAAAAATAGAATTTTAAAACCCCAGGACTCACAGATGGCAGTACGAGTGAGTCCATTTTTCTAATGCACTTCATGCAAGAGAAAAGTTACATGTTCTGAGGCAATAACATCTATATCCTGTTTATACCTAGTGCCAGCGTCACTCTAAATGACATGATTAACTGTTTCACATTTAACAATATTCATTCATTGACCTTGAAATGATGAATGGCCAAGTCAGGTCCGCTCTTCCAAGATCTAAAGTTTTGATGTGCCATCACCCTCTTGCAAATCCTTCATGCCAGCATCCTCTATTCAATTTCAGAATAAGGGCCTGATTTAGATATTGGCGGATCGGTCATTCCGTCACAATGGTGACGGATATCCTGTCTGCCTGCACCTAAATCCCATTGCATATAATGGGATTTGGATTTCAGCAATTGAGATATGTCACCATTGTGACGGAGTAACTTGTCCATTAATATCTAAATAAGGCCCTAAGTCACAGTTGGCAGTGACTGGCAGTGCTCACTCTCAATGTAATGTCTGTCTTTATGAGTTCGAGCCGGATTGACAGAAGGTTTTACGCATCTAAACTGGTCTTAAGTGAACAAATGCAGCACTTTCCAAATTGAAATTCCATGATTTGCAGGATCAGGGCTGGGCGAATATCACATTCAAAAGCAACACTTGCGAAGGTAGAGAGATCACCATTACGGTGGAATTGTTCCAAATTCTTAGTTTTAGGATGGATTAAGAGGTGGATCCTGTAGTTCACTGGGTGGGAAGCCTGCAGGTGCCTTTGTGAGCACTCATTTCACTTTGGAGATAGTTTACCACCCTGGAAACACACATGGTGTTGCTCTTTGCAAAAGATGCAGTAAGTACCTTTAATGGTTGGGAACCGGTAAGTATCATCCCATATTGAACCAAATTTGGTAGAAGTGTCTTCTCCACAGAGAAACTTTCCTCTACCTTAAAAAAAAGACAAAGAGTAGTTTACACGTAGTATTCCCACATTGTGTTTCCTTTGGAAATTTCCAAAAGTGGAAATTTACCCTGAGTAAATTTTGCATATTGGACTATTAAGGAAATTTGTATCTGTCAGTGAATTTCTTGGAGTGCTCCTTGAATCCTTTGTGAATTCCTAAAACATTGGGAAACTTCCATGCGAAGGATTAACCCAGTGTGGAAAAAAATATCCAACCCTCAGACCTGGCGTTTTGTGAATTTTTGTACATTATGGGAGTTTAATTAATTTTTAACACTAAGCACAGGAGTTAGAGGGGATCTATTTGATGCATATATAAGTATTGGTGCAATGAGTGACATTTCTGCTCAAACATTTCAGATTCTGATTCTAAATATTAGAATCTGCAGTTACTTTTGTGCAGCTATTTGTAGAAATCCTTAGTAAGGCCTTGCACCGCTGCCCATTCATTTACCGTAATGAATCCCGTTGTAATTCCGGCTGTATTTATATAGCACTTACTACCCCTGACGAGGTGTTAAAGCACTTTTCAGTGAGTAGCACGCTACTCCGGAACCCAAAGTTGATTAGTGATGGATTAGTCTAGAGAAATCTAAGTCGGGAATTGAATCGGTGGACATGAGTCTGTAAGATGGACTTAATAGGGTAAGGGAGGGATAATTCTAACTAAAGGTGCTGTGAGGAAACAGAACCTCCATTCACAGTGTCCTAACAGTGGGAAATATACACATGGTGAACTCTATGGTAATTTATGTATTCAGAAACTTTTGCAATAACGACCCCCTCTTGCAGTGCTTAATTTGAGCCAGTGGTTTCCCGGTGGGGGGCACTGGCATTTATTTTTGAGGGCCTGCACTTCATTTTCTGCATCAGGCATTTACTGCGAGCATGGGAAAGAAGGAGGGAGAGAAAAACGAAAAAGTGTCACAAAGGAAAAAAGAAGAAAGCTGCAAGAGTGAGCTGAAGGGGCATGGGGTGGATGTAAATGTATTAAAGAGGTCCAATATGGCGTTAGGATTACACTGGCTCAGTATTCCGTGTGTGCACATTTAATTGGAGCAGCCTCGTGTTTCAAAGGAGAGCTTTGGGCAGTGGCACATTTTTATTTTCAAATTAAGCACTGTACTCTTGTGAAATTATGCCAGTGTATAGTAGATATAATTGTTATGTGAAGGAACGTGGCCGCCCACCCCCATGTTGTAAGCATTGCAGGGGAAGAGATTCCCTCATGGAGAAATGTTTTGCACGTGAAGAGCCCAGGGGAACATCATGTGTAAATGTTAATTTCCTTTAATCCTATACTTTGGGATGGTCCAATCTGCTGAAAATATGTGGGTGCAGGGTCACAAAGGGGGGCTGCATAAAAATCTATGCATCAGAGATTTCTCTAACACACACCTGTGATTTTGGGGCTAGGAAAGGTTATAAGTGCCCCCAGTGCACTGGAGTAAGCTTGAGTCTTGACGTCACATGGATCTGTAAATGGCACCTCAAGGACCCTGTTGCAGCAATATAACAGATGTTTATTGACGCATAGTCTCCTGTTACTCATTTTATCAGCATTGTGAGGATTAAAGGCTGAGTGTACTCACTAGGATTCCAACATATAACCAGAGGGCTGAAACACAGATCCCTAAGTCATGTGACTTATTTCTACGTATCCCATTCTATTTCTATCAATCGGGTCTTGCACGTCTCCCTGCAATCCCCAGCACCATGAGTGGGACACACGCTGAGATTTCCATATTCTGCTGTATACACTGTGGAAGGGTGGCGTTCGTTTATTTGTGCAGAAGTCGACAATACAGTAGCATTTAAGTAAAATATGTCTTTACCTTAAATGAGGGCTTAAGTATCTTAAACAGGGTCAAGACTGATTTGCATATGGCTGGGTCCAAACTGGGGTGGCATGATGAGCAAAAGAATTGATGGATTAAACCCAGATCTGTGACTGGGGGTGAATGTTTGGTTCAGCATTCCGTCAATCATTTGTGTGTTTTTTTTGCTTCTATCGCCATAAGTGCGCCGGTTATGCCCAGACGTGGGTCCAGGGCTCACTGTGCCACTGGATTCAAGCTAGCCTGGCTGATGAAGGGTGATACCCTGAAACCGGTCCCAGGATGCTTGTTTCCGGTCCAGGGAGGACCTGGCCTGGCAGTTCGGGCTGGACTGTTCCCATGGGGAACAGGGTCAAGACTGATTTCCATATGGCTGGGTCCAAACTGGGGGGTCATGGTGAGCAAAAGAATTGATAGATTAAACCCAGATCTGTGACTGGGAGTGTATGTTTGATTGGTTCCGCATTCCGTCCATCATTTGTGTGTTTTGTTTTTTTCGCTTAAATATCTTATCCAAGGGCCTAAAAGCCATTGTTTTGAAAGATGTTACGGGGTCTTATTAGCCAAATAACAGTTCTGGCTCCTTGAGGCCACAGACCGGTGACTGTTCAGGTGCTGGGCGAAAGCTGCCTTGTCTGGCCCCCACAGCGAACAATACAACGTGATGGATGGAATGCTGGAATGAATCCCAACCTCTGGTAATAATTACTTGGGACAAATCCCATGCCAATATTTTTGCCCATCACGCCATCTCAGATTAGTCTCAGTCATATGCAATTTAATATTGGTCCTACTCCAATAAGAACAGTCCAGATGACCTGCCTTAGTCAGGTGCAACATGGGGTTGCTTACGTATAGGGGACAGCATATGGTTTGATGGGATGTACGTTTCACTTTTAAAACATTTGGGGTCAGATTTAAGAAATGTGGCACTGCACGTAGTGCAGTGCCACTTTCCTTGCACCCCTTAGCACCCCATGCCTCCACCTTGTGTGCGCCGAATTTAAAAAAACGGCACACCATGGCGCAGGGTAAGGGGCAATAGCGTCATAATTTTTTATGCTATTGATGACTGTTCAGGGTTAGTGCCAAAATTTGGGCGCTAACCCTAAACAGTACATAGAGGCCCAATGTAACCAATGGTGTGCCCCCTTTTAACGCCTGCTCTGAGCAGGCATTAAAAATGCAGAAAAAAATGGGCAAAGAATTTTTTTTGTTTCTTTGTGACATTTTCTCAGCCTCCCTAACGAGGGAACGCCCCCCTTGCATACAATATGCCTGGCGCAGTCATAATATGCCGCAAGTGGTTACAAAGTGCAGCATCAATTTTGGCCTTGTTGGGCCACATGCATGCATGCATTGCACCACTTTTGTAAATCTGCTGCAGCAATTTTGGCCTCATTGGGCCACATTAGCGTAAACAAAATGACGCTAATGTGGTGCTTGGTGTATGAGAAATTGAAGGATTGTATTTATATTCGATGTGTGGTGGAGGGACAATGGATAGGTCACACAAGGCATTTTGGGGTATCGCGTACTATCTTTGTTTTGTTCTTTACGGTTAATTTTGATAATCCCACCACCTTGTGTAATGATTTTTTGAGTTTTAGGTGGTTACTGATGGGTATGATACAAGGTAATGTATAATATTGTGGACAAGGGTTGAGATTTATTTGTGAGTTGTATTTTTATGTGTACTTCCAGCCCTGATGAAGTCGTAAGAGCTACAAGCTGGATACGGCCAAACATGTGTTGACAGAGAGCAAGGAAAAGCAATGTGGGATGATTTATGGACTTGAACAAATGTTGTGTTGTTTGCCATATTACAATTGAGCTTTTGGAAATTTAAATGTGTGCTTGAGCGATTGAAATTTGTTGTAATCCTCAGGTTGTACAAGGGATGTAGGGTGGACATCCTCCTCCCAAGCATCACAACAGTTTTCACAATTGAGAGGTTGAGTATGTGGAACACACAAGTGAGCATCTTTTCTCCAATACTTTCACCCCCCGTTTAGTCAGGTGCGGCTTGGCTCCAGGGGCACAGTGAACACACGACCCACATCTGTGCATACCCGCTGCACATAGGAAAGGCGGCCCGAGTAATTACCAGTGACTGAGATTAATTCATTCCATCCATCACTTTTTTGCATTCTTCATTGAGATGCCATGAGCGGTTGGACATTTGGTCCGGTGACTATGACAGAACACCACTCAAAGATCGAAACACAAAAACTGTACAAAGCATGATCTCTCCAATCTACGAAGTGCCAGCCGGCCGCGTGGAGACCGTTTAAGCGAACACCAACGGAAAGCCACCGCGCCTGTAACATTTGCAGAACCGAGCAACAATCAATTAATTGACCGTTAATCAGATAATTTGGAGGCGTCCATGAATAATCCGAAAATGAAAAGTAGGAATAACGAAGGGGACCATTTTGAAGAATCATCTTTCCGCTTTATAAACTAATCCTCCACTAATGGCCTCTTTTAGGGTAATTTATGGGCTTACCATTACCCTTTTTGTATTAGTAATTATTTCTAAAATACCAAAGGCCCATATCTTTCCCTCTCTCCTTGCCAAGGTCTTTTCCCTGCTTGAGATTTACAGCCTGGCTCCCATTGGCCTCTTGTCTTTCCGAGGCCTGACATTTAGGGATATTTATGGGCCTTCCACATAAATGCCTACTTGGAGAGTCTGAAGGTGACCCCGCTTCTCTCCACCGTCGCCATCCTTCCTCTCACGGGCTACAATGTAGCTAATTCCCCTCCTGTGCCTCTCCCCTCTCCAAACGACCCCATATTTGTTTGCGCGGGACAAGCAAACTCTGAGCGCGGGACAAGGCCCAGGGCGTGGAAAAACATGGCCGCCAAGTACAACAAACAAGAGAGTCGCTCATACACAGAAGTTCCCCCTCTCCAGACAAGAACTGTGGTTCCACACCACAGCGCAAAATCTGTAATATTTTATTGATCAGTTATAAACCTTCTGCCCACGGTGGCAATTAAATTTCAATTAAACTGACTGAAAGCATCATATTAAATTTAAGGCCTTTATGGGCTATCAGATAAGGCTGCAGGACACATCTTTAGTGCAATTGCACTCTTTTCAAATTATATTATCCTGTTCATTTACAATAAAAGTGACAGTTTTAGGTATACTTTCAATATTTCTTGAATATAATCCCTCTAATGAACAGGTTTTATTGCCTTTAAATCAATTATTATTGGGTATTTTAATAAAGTGGAAGGAGCACTTTGCTTTACACACTGGTTAGAAGTTATATTGTGCAGTCGGCACAGCAGAGAGAAGTGGTGGGGATTGATGGAGGGGTCCAGGCACCCAAGTCCAGGGGTCAAAGGTCACCGAACCATCCTTGCCATGGTGAATGTGAGCATTTGATGGCAATTTTAGACTTCTTTTTCAGTTCATTTTTTAATTAATAATATGGAGAGATTCCTGCTTTCTCATCGGATCACTGATTCAATAACCACCCCAGAAGCGGGGTGGACTGCTGTCAGATATTGAGATTTATCAATAAACCAATCCCTTTGAAAGGCCAGTAGTGCTGGGGCAGAGTCAATAAGACTCTGTTTCAGAGACGCTTGTCCTATCACCTTGTTGGCAGGCCTCAGGGTATATCAGTTGAGCAGTTCTCCTTTAGTAAGATTTTAAGGAATACTGCTTTACATGTTAATTCTCATAGATAAACATGGGGCCAGATGACCGAAGAAAGAGGTAGGTCTGTTTGCGACCCACTGGGACTCGCACAATGTGTGAAACACACAGTAGTACATGGATATTTACTATTACCGAATAGCAAATCACACAAATTCGCAGTTTAGTAATCGCAAACCTGTCCCTACGTACATCTGGCCCAGTAGTCTCAAATAATGTTGCCAATCACAGACACATTTTGACGTGGCACTCATTAGCAATGTGTAATTGACAGTGGCAAGGGCAGGGAAAAGAGTGTGAAAATCCACTATTGCGCAGTGTAAATCAAAAATACAGAGCTTCCACATGCACGGGTTGCTCAGTTGTTAAATTATTTTTTGTGAACTTCACGTATTTTGGCATGCAAAGGTTGCAAGGGTAGACTTTGCCTGGAAATCAGGACTTTTCTGAGAAAATTGTATGTGAGTGAACTTTTGGTTGAGTCTCTTGGGGGGGGAAAGCAAAGTAACATATAGATTCAGATGGAAACTTCTTGCAAGTTAACATCGTCGCAAGAAAAAACTAAGCAAGTTGTGGACTGACCCACAAAATGCTCAGGAGTTGGTGGTGCCAACTGCGACCTGTGTAAAAAAAGCTACGTTAGGAAAAGTGAGAAACTGTCAATTGTACGGAGGCCAATATTCAGGAAGTATGCAAGACTATGAGCACATATTACTCTGACCCTAGGCATATGACATAACTACAAACTATGTGCATCTTACAACAGATAATTTGCCACTTATTAAAACAAAGGCAAATCCAATGTTCAGGCCCTCAAAGGACGCCCCTCCGGTTTTCTGCCCGCTGGCCCGATTATGAGTTTCCCACTAGCCCAGCGGGAAACAGGCAACAACATTTACGCCGGCTCTTAATCAAGCCGGCGGCAATGTTGCAGTGCATCAGGTTCGACAGCACCCGTAGCGCTTTTCACTGCCTGAAATTCAGGCAGTGAAAAGCGCGACGGGGCTGTCCTTTGGGGCCTCTGCACTGCCCATGCCAAGTGGATGGGCATTGCAGTGGCCCCCATGGGACCCATGGCACCCTGTCTCTGTGGAACTGCCATGCAAAAGCCAGGGGAGAGGGCACTCGTAATCCCCAGGGCAGCGCTGATAACAGCACTGCCCTGGTGGATTAAGACCGCCAGCACTGCCAGGCTGTCGACCGGCGGCAACCTAGCGGTGCCAACGGTTGGACCGTGGTGGTTCCCCAATGGTCATAATTTGGAGGCCAGGACACCCAGACTCGTAATAAATGTCTCAGTGTCCATCATGCAAAATTCAAACAAACCTTCATGCATTTCTGCCTTACTCCTATTTCCTCATAATGGCAAAGGAACATTTCCCGCTGCAATTTAAAAGTCTGTTGGGTATTCACAAAGGTAAGTCCAGTTGTAAACATAAGTAGACAAATAACAGAAAAACTAGCTCATTCGTAGCATGATGCGCCAAACTCCTTTAATATCTGATGTATCAATAAAGAGGAAAAGGAGGGACCTATATGGTACAGAAGAAAAGTAATGATGACATACTCTATAGCCTTAAAAATCTAAGGATCAGTGGTGGGGTTGAATTCTATTCATTGCTTTGAGTCGATTGAAGTACTTCGTAACAGGTTTGAGGTTCTTAAAAACGAATAAGAAACAGGGCAATCAACCCTTTAAGAACTAAGGCCCAGGGGTACCTCGGTAAAAAATAAAATACACTATCTTGCCCATATACACAAAGATACAGAAGAACTTCTACCCTATGTTAAAAGCTTAAGGGGGTTGTTCAGATGCAAACTTCATTGTAATGAAGCTTGAAAATATCCTATAACATTAAAACATACACACACATATATAGACATATATATATATTTTTGTCTTGCTTTGTAGACTTTTCACCACAAAAATCAAATGCTAGCCACTGAGCCAACATTGGATCGCAATGACTCACAATGATGTCACAGACAACACATAATACAGACATAAAACAATTATACAATGAGAGGAGGAGATGAAGCAAATATTACAAGGGCACCTCAAAAGTCTACAAAAGAGGCAATCCAGAGAAATTTAAGCTGAGCATGGATTGGGATGGGGCCATGTTATCAATCCTCTACATCCACTTAGCCCAGGGTTCTGCAAAGTGGGTCCTGGAGAGCCAGGTCCATGCCAGATTTTTAGCATATCCACATTTAGAAAAATGTAGATTTCTGAAACATCTTTTTTCTAAATGTGGATATGCTAAAAATCTGGCATCGACCCGACTTTGCAGATCTCTGACTTGGCCCACAGTCAAACCATTACAGCCAGTAGCAACAACCCAGTGGTGGTTCAAGATTCACCTCCAGAAAAGGGACTCACCCTACACTCTTTCCTCGAATTATGTAGATTGTCAGCAGAAGTGCCGGCAAGGCTACACTCAAGGGGAGTATGTTCTTGGATTTCTGAGAAAAGCTTTCCAGTACCACTCTCCATGTTCCCATGTAACGAGCAATTATTTGCCTTGAAAGAAAATATGTGTAAGAAAGCTCTTCTGACCAATGTCTGTCTATTAAAGTCGGATTGCCAAACAGTCATCAATGGGGCCGGAATCGATGTTCACCCATAACCATCCTACATTTAGCCAGCAGCAAAGTCCGATGGCAATCCTACTACTACATTCCCTCTTTTAAGGATGGGGAAACATTGTCAACTGGCACAATTCTATAGAGAGCTACATATTGCCGTCTATGGCTTAGTTAATATTACTGAGAAGCTCATTGTCATATTGACACATTGCATGGTAAGACAAAACTACGTGGAGATAATCTACTTGTGCCACATGAGAACTAGGGCAGTGACCTGAACTGAGACCTCATATTCTGTTCAATTGCCTGATGAAGTTAGTTGAATTTTTAACTTAAATGTACTATTTCTGGAAACTCCTGACACACGCAACTAACCTTCACCAAATCTTCATCTGAAATTTCAAGGCAAGAGTGGAATGGAAGAGATAGAAGAATGCAGAAACCTGAACAATATCTGCTTTTCGGCCATCCATGATGGAATTGAAGGAAAATACTGAATAGCATGTATGGAAATTGGGATTCCCATTCTTTTACAATGGGACTCCAAGCCCATCCCTGAGATCTCATTGGCTGACAGAAACTGACCATGCTGTGAGTAAAAATTGACAGATAGTGTCCACTCACCAGCTCTTTGTTTTGGTAAAGATAACCTAGAACTATTTTTAATCTACGAAGAAGAGGAATCCATTGTACTACCAGGGCATTAAGAGCTGTGTCTCTGTAGAGTTTTCAAAAACATCTATAGCAGAAAGGATGAAATGTTTGGTATTCAGTCTTGACTTGCAAAAGTGGTTAGTCTAGGGTACCTGCAGACCATAAGAACTTGTAAGTGTTTTAGAATAAACAGAAATTGAAGGTCATGCAAACCTCACCATAGAAAGGACAACATCAACAAGACGGAGGACCGCTGAGACAGATTCCAGTAGAGCAGTGGAGGATGCCACAGACACATGCGTCAACATGCAAATATGAATGTGGGTCGCCAAAGGAGAAGGACAGCAGGGATAAATCTAGGTTCCCAATCAAGATAGCACAAAGAATTGCGTGGAGACATCCTGGAAGCTCCAGGCTGCATCTTACACTGCAGTCTGCTGTCATTTGACAATCAATCCCCTCAGCAATTTTTCACCAAATTAGTAATATTCAATTTTTTTGTGGCCGGGGACCCCTGAAGATTCAAACGCATGAAAATGAAATGATGAAGTGATAAAATGATAGACTTCTGTGTGAACAATAGATATCAAACCCAAAATTACTGAAACAAATCCATAAATGTGAGAATGTCCTTTCTACAAAGTGCCACGCTTATCTTGAACATACCCAATGAATGGCTCTGGAAGATGCACTGAGAGACAGCCTAGATATACAGTAGACTGGGGCTGTGCTATTTTGCTATTTATATGATTTATTGTATGGAGGCTTTCGGAGATCCTACATGCCTATGTGGAGGATGGGGATTGCAGGAAGCCATGCTACTAACAGCAGTTATTGCATTGACTCACTTGGTGATTCCAAAATCAGCAACATGTTAGACATATTCTTTATTTTACCAGCAGCTGTGTGTGATTCTAGGATACTCCACTTAGCTGCAGTAGATCTTGGCAGAGGTACCGATACAACTTGCAAGGAAGTGAATTTACATCCAATGTCAAACAACAGTAATGTCAGCCAGTTCTGTTATATTACATCATAGCTGATGGGCTGGCATTGAGTTACATCAGCTTGAAGATTTTCATTTTGACAAATGATTCTTCTGGATCAAATCTGCAAAAACCCAAAGTAAGTAGCCCCATTTGAGTCTACCAAAAGCCTTTTGGTGTGCACTGAAAATGCTCACATGGGGTTCTGTGCAGACCTTACCTGCGTGTGACATGTGAAAGCATACATATAAGACAATTCCACCTGCATGCTGGGCATTAGAACAGGAACATGCTGCTGACGTCTGTTTTCAAGGACACTTGCAAATATCTTGGTGTAAAACTGAATTAGGTGTATCAGGGGAGGTGATCCTAAAATTCTAGCAATTAGATGGGTCTTTTCCCGACTAAGGTTTAACTGAAATTAGCTGATTTTCACAATTGGTAAATACAGATCTTTTCTCTTGTGCTTCTTTAAATTTCTTGGGCAGATGTGAGGTTGCACATTGATCCCACAACCTACACAATCCCAAAGGGTGACATTTATTTTCTGGGCTTTGTCCATTTACATCTCTTTCAAGACCTGTTTTACGTCTGTTTCACAGATGGGGGTCGCCTAATGAATCTGGTGCCTTCAGGTCAAACTTTGATATCTGGAATAAATTAAAAATAGATATTTTCTGCTTACTCAGTGGTGCTGGCTTCTGATCTATCCACATTTTTATAGGAACAAGCAAGGATATTAGTATGCAGTGACTCTTTGCTGACTATTTTTTAAACATTAAGGGCCCGATTCAAAATTTGGCATTCGGCCCATCCTCCACCATGGCAACAGAGTAAGTTACTCCGCCAACATGGCAGAGGCCATGACGCCAAAATTTAGAAATGTCTGCCTGCGGACATTTCCAGCATTGACAGAATCTGCTGTTTAGGTGGTTCTTGCCAATGTATAGTACCTGTACCGCACGGCTCCGTCAAACATGACAGGACCGTATGAAAAAGTTAAAATAATTTTTTTGTTTTCAAAAACAAAACTGCAAAGCAGGATTTTGCTTTTTAAAATAATGTACCATATTTTTCTGACACCTCATTCCACTATTCATGTATGGAGCTAATGCTAGGGTGGTGGTATTATTTGATGCTTTCTAATGTTGAGGTTTGATTTGCTGTCATATTGCTACATTTCATCACCTTTTGCTGACTGTGTGATTTCTATTGCTTTCTATGGTCAAAATTACTATAAGCGATCTACAATTTGTGGTTGAACCTGAGCTTTTGGGGTTTCTACTAGGGATGCTGTCTTTTTCTCTATTGTTTTGCTGCATATCTTGGACTTGGTTTATTTTTTCAAATGTCTCTAATTGCTGCATCTATCTTTAGTGTTAAATAGCCCTTATGGCAATTGGTTTCTATATCTAATGATTATTTTTTAAGACTGACTTTATTTTTGTCTTCTGTATTGCACTTTAATATTTTAATAACCTTTATTGGTTTCCAAAGTTACTGATCTCAAAACTACTTTTGGAGTCAGTCTTTATTATTATTGACTATATTTTGAAATGCTGTTTTGAATCTTGCCAATGGGGACACATTGTCTCATCTATTCTTTAGGACACCGCCATTCCTGACCCGCAATGGGCGCTTGTATGATGCAGATGATCTAGGAGTTAACACACATACCAGTATCCCCTGGTGACTGTGGGTGCATACAGAGACAACGGCATTCCTGAGTGCTCATCTATCTTTCGATTACTCTACGTTCAATATACAGAAATTGTAGTGGTCACACATTTTGTATCTCTATAATTCAGTGCCCTTTCATATGTAAAGTAGGCAGTATTTTGCCAAGTAATGTTAACATACAATTTTTTTTTTGACAAACACATTTAAAAATTAGACATATATCAAATTTTCCAATACACTTCCATATTTAAAGGGAAGAATGAGAGGTGCAAAACTGTATATTGCCCAACACCCAGTGATGATGACAATTGAGGGAGCAAAGACAATTTCAATGATTGTCTAGTTAACTATAGAAACAGAAGCTAAAGAAATGTCAATGCAGTTTGAAGCTGTGGTCTACACCTGTGGTTAGTTCACACATATTAATATGAAACTCACAGTGTTCACTGAAGTTGTGCTTCTCAGGAGCCACCTTCTCTAGTAATGATGTGCATGACAGGCATGTATGTTCTGCCTCTGATTTTCTAGCCATGGATTTGGGTGGCCAAACCAACAGGCAAGAGGCATGCCTGGGGAGCAGCGACAAGACCTTACATCTTAGAAGTGCCTGTCTCTTCTCGGAGTCGCTCCATGTCCTGTCTGGAGTCATGTACAGTCACCAGTACTGCACCAGTACTGCTCCCCTTACTTTTTTACCACCAAAGCCTCTAAGCGCACCTTAGTTGGCTGCCCTCTGAAGAAGGGCTCCTTTTATGTGGTGTCCCCCAGGGTTCTCCCATTTCGTCTACTCTTTTAATGAATACATGACCACTCTTTTTTATATTCTGAATGTCCTCTTCTTTGGGTGGCAGCAGTGCTGTGACATCTCCCAGCTCTCCACCAAGGTTTCAGGAGCTTCGCGGAACGTGAGGCCTGCACATCTGTGTGGCACAATCCGGAGTCAAGGACAACATCTTCAGCCGAGCGACCCTAAGGCAGAAGCCGTATTGAAGCCATTTTGTTTGGCCCAGTGGCAGATCTCATTACAATCCATCCCTATTTCTTGTGTTTTTGATTAATCTCTACCCACAGCAATAAAGAAGAACATCTTAGCATACACTGTTAATATCTACCTTCACCCAAAATTAGCTCCATAGCGGCTAGTTGTTTCATCCAACTACAAGGCCTGAAAAAACATATAGCTTTTCTCTCAATTAAAAATGGAATCTAGGGCTGCAGTAAAGTCATGGGCGACCAATGCCAACTCTACATTTCTGTTCAGGGATATTCAACTTCTTGTTACAGAGAGTACAGGATGTGCAAAATGTGACAGATCAATTTGCTCATTTTCTTGCAAGATTAGCTTCTGTTTCCTCTGTAGAGTGGGGTGAATTTGATTGGGTAAGAGTGGGGTGGATTGGAGTGGATGGACTAGATGGGGTGGTTTGGAATGGGATGGATTGGAGTGGGATAGTTTAGAATGGATTGGGGTGGATGAATTGAATTGAAATTATAGGACTGGGGTGGGTGGATTGGATTGGGGCAGGGTGGATTGGTTTGGAATGCAGTGATTTAAAGTGTGGTGAATTGGAGTGGAGTGGGATGGATTACACTGGATTGGAGTGGGTGGATTACAATGAACTGAGTGGGGTGAATTAGATTGGACTGGAGAGGGGTGAATTGAATTGGAGTGAAGTGGATTGGATTGAGTGGGGTGAATTGGATTGGGATGGGGTGGATAGGGGTGGGGTGGATTGGAGTCGGGTGGATTGGCGTGAGATGGATCTTTTGGAGTGGGGTGGATTGGAACGTGGTGGACTGGAGTGGGGTGAGTTAGATTGGGTGGAGTGGACTGGATTTGAGTGGGATGGATTGTGGTGAATTGGACTGGAATGGAGCAGGATGTATTAGATTGGGGTGTGGTAGATTGGGAGAGTGGATTGGAGTTGGGTGGACTATTTGGAGAGGCATGAGTTTTTGGAGTAGGGTGGATTGGATTGGGGTTGATTGTACTGGAGTGAGGTGGGTTAAGGTGGTTTGGAGTGGAGTGGATTGATTGGAGTGGGGTGGATTAAGGTGGACTGGAGTGGGGTGGAAAAGGTGAATGGGATTGGAGTGAGATGGACTGAGTGGGGTGGATTGGGTTGCAGTGGATTGGATTGGATTGGCGTGGGATGGAATGGGTTGCAGTGGATTGGATTGGAGTGGGATGATTGGATTGGAGTGGGATGGAATAGATTGGAGTGGGTGGTTTGGGTTGGACTGGATTGGACTGGGTGGATTACACTGGAGTGGGTGGATTAGATTGGAGTAGGGTGAATTGAAGTGGGGTGGGTTGGGGTGGAGTGGGGCGGGTGGGGTGGATTGGATTGCAGTTGGGTAGATTGGATTGGAGTGGGGTAGACTGGATATGGCTGTATTGGATTGGTGTGGAGTGGATTGGAGAGTGGTGAAATGGGATGGAATGGGGTACTTTGGGTTCGGGTGAGGAGGATTGTATTGGAGTGGGGCAGACTAGAGTGCTGCAGATTTTTTGGGATTAGCGTGGGCAGATTGGAGTGGGGCAGATTGTTTTGGGGTTGGAGTGGGGCAGAGTGGAGAGGGACAGATTGTTTTGGGTTGGAGTGGGGCAGATTGTTTTCGATTGACGGGGGCAGATTGGAGTGGGCAGATTTTTTGGATTGGAGTGGAGCAGATTGTTTTGGTTTAGAGTGTGGCAGATTGGAATGGGTCAGATTGTTTGGGATTGGAATGGGGAAGATTGTTTTGGTTTAGAGTGGGGCAGATTAGAGTGGGTCAGATTGTTTGGGATTGGCATGGTGCAGATTGTTTAGGATTGGAGTAGGGCAGATTGGAGTGGGGCAGATTGTTATGGATTGGAGTGGGGCAGATTGTTATGGATTGGAGTTGGGCAGATTGTTATGGATTGGAGTGGGGCAGATTGTTTTGGATTGGAGTGGGGCAGATTGTTTTGGATTGGCATGGTGCAGGTTGTTTGGGAATGGAATGGGGCAGATTGTTTTGAAATGGAGAAGGGTTGTAATAGAGGCCCCAAAGCCTATGCCATGTGGAGGGCCCCTGTTTACCCATACTGGAGGTGGGCCCCTCAGTCCTTACTGATATGTCGGGCCCCTTCAGCATATCTTGCAGGGGACTCCTCACGTTTTGTTATGCCACTGGATTGAAGTGATGCGGATTGCTTTTATTGGAGTTGGGCAGGTTATTTTGGATTTGAGTGTGGCATATTGGAGTGGGCTCATGGGGCAGATTGGAGTGGTGTGGGTTGGGGGATTGGAGTGTGGTGGATTGGAGTGGATTGTGAGAGTGGTTTGTTAGGAGTAAGGTGGGTGGGATTGGGGTGGATTTCATTGGTGTGGGGTCAATTTTCTTGAATGGGGTGGATTGGATTGAGTGTAGCAGATTGATGTGGGGTGGATTAGAGAGGGGCAGATTGAATTTGAGTGGGGTAGATTGGAGTGTACTGTACAATTATGAGTTAAAGCATAATTTCAGAAATTACACATAAGAAAGAAACAGTGTCACTTTCAAATATTTAGAACAGGATAATCCTCATATTTTGAGAACAGCGCTCACGAGTAAAACAAAACAAAACATGACTGCAAAGTCAGACACTAAGGCGGTCATTCTGACCGCGGCGGGCGGCGGTCACCGCCCGCCAAGCGGTTCCCGCCGAAAGACCGCGGCGGTCATTCTGGCTTTCCCACTGGGCCGGCGGGCGACCGCCGAAAGTCCGCCCGCCAGCCCAGCGGGAAACACCCTTCCCACGAGGACGCCGGCTCAGAATGGAGCCGGCGGAGTGGGAAGGTGCGACGGGTGCAGTTGCACCCGTCGCGAATTTCAGTGCCTGCAAAGCAGACACTGAAATTCTTCGTGGGGCCCTCTTACGGGGGCCCCTGCAGTGCCCATGCCATTGGCATGGGCACTGCAGGGGCCCCCAGGGGCCCCGCGGCACCCCCTACCGCCATCCTGTTCCTGGCGGGAGAACCGCCAGGAACCGGATGGCGGTAGGGGGTGTCAGAATCCCCATGGCGGCGGAGCGCGCTCCGCCGTCATGGAGGATTCTCAAGGGCAGCAGGAAGTCGGCGGTACACCGCCGACTTTCCGTTTCTGGCCGCGGCTGAACCGCCGCGGTCAGAATGCCCAGCGGTGCACCGCCAGCCTGTTGGCGGTGCTACCACCGACCTCCGCCATGGCGGTAATTACCGCCAGGGTCAGAATGACCCCCTAAGTCTTGGCAAAATAAAAGAAAATAATTAACTATAGAAAATAAAACTTAGTAATTCTCTTTGTCATCCTGGCCACGTTTTTGACAGTCACACGCCTTCTGTTTGCAGGGCCCTAGAAGCTAAAAAGAAGTGCCTCAATCATGTTGCCACTGATTAAATTAAATCAATCGGTGCTTGGTCCCTGCTCCGCAGACAGGAATGGAAATGATGCTAGAATTGCAGTGACCAATTATGAGGCTGTAAAATAGAGCACCAGGCAAGTTAACAAACTGTAAACAATGGGTGGGCTCCAAGCCCTTTTGTAGTTAACAGAGTCTCACAAGCGAGCCGCATGTGCTCGTGCATGCTCTCACAGGCTCCACGCTAAAAAACTATTTAGAGCAACTAACACATGCTCTGAAAAAAGTGCACCAAACTTGTTTGCCTTCCATCAACAATTGAAAAGACATCAAATCAACCAGCAATTCATCAACGCCTAGTCCCACCTACGGTTCTTTATCAGGCAGTTGTCTGTCTTAATCTATCTCACCAGACCTTCTGGGCCTAGCGGTACCCCAAACTTCATCTGTTTCCTGTGGACCCTTACTTCAACTAATGTTCCCCAACCTCAGGTTCCCTTACTGAATGGTGGCATTGCTCACAATACATATAGGGGGTCATTACGACCCTGGCGTCCGGCGGTATGTTGGCGGTAACACCGCCAACAGGCTGGCGGTGTTCTGCCAGCAATTAAGACCGTGGCGGAATTGTCACGCCCATACCGCCGGCCCCTCCACTTTCCCGCCAGGATTCCGCCTGGCGGTCATAATCCCCAGGGCAGCGGTGCCAGCACCGCTGCCCTGGGGATTATGAGTCCCCGACCGCCGGCCTGTCCATGACGGTACACACCGCCATGGAAAGGCTGGCGGTAAGTGTAGGAAAGTACCATCTTGCCTGGCATGTTACCCCCATTTTTCACTGTATATATGTTGTTTTAGTTGTATGTGTCACTGGGACCCTGAGTTCATTAAGAACTATGGCTCCATTGCAGCCCCTCTTAATGACCTCACATCCAAGAAGATGCCTAAAAAGGTATTATGGACAGCAAACTGTCAGAAAGCTTTTGAGGAGCTGAAGCAGGCCATGTGCTCTGCACCTGTCCTGAAAAGCCCTTGTTACTCTAAAAAATTCTATGTCCAAACTGATGCATCTGAATTAGGAGTAGGGGCAGTCCTATCACAACTTAATTCTGAGGGCCAGGGTCAACCTGTTGCTCTTATTAGTAGAAGGTTGACCCCTAGAGAAAAGCGTTGGTCTGCCATTGAGAGGGAGGCCTTTGCTGTGGTCTGGGCACTGAAGAAGTTGAGGCCATACCTGTTTGGCACTCACTTCATTGTTCAGACAGACCACAAACCTCTACTTTGGCTAAAACAAATGAAAGGTGAAAATCCGAAATTGTTGAGGTGGTCCATATCCCTACAGGGAATGGACTATACAGTGGAACATAGACCTGGGAGTAGCCACTCCAATGCAGATGGACTCTCCAGATATTTCCACTTAGACAATGAAGACTCATCAGGTCATGGCTAGTCTTATTGTCCTTCGTTTGGGGGGGGGGGTTGTGTAGGGAAGTACCATCTTGCCTGGCATGTTACCCCCATTTTTCACTGTATATATGTTGTTTTAGTTGTATGTGTCACTGGGACCCTGCCAGCCAGGGCCCCAGTGCTCATAAGTGTGCCTGAATGTGTTACCTGTGTTATGACTAACTGTCTCACTGAGGCTCTGCTAATCAGAACCTCAGTGGTTATGCTCTCTCATTTCTTTCAAATTGTCACTAACAGGCTAGTGACCAATTTTACCAATTTATATTGGCTTACTGGAACACCCTTATAATTCCCTAGTATATGGTACTGAGGTACCCAGGGTATTGGGGTTCCAGGAGATCCCTATGGGCTGCAGCATTTCTTTTGCCACCCATAGGGAGCTCTGACAATTCTTACACAGGCCTGCCACGGCAGCCTGAGTGAAATAACGTCCACGTTATTTCACAGCCATTTAACACTGCACTTAAGTAACTTATAAGTCACCTATATGTCTAACCTTTACCTGGTAAAGGTTGGGTGCTAAGTTACTTAGTGTGAGGGCACCCTGGCACTAGCCAAGGTGCCCCCACATTGTTCAGGGCCAATTCCCCGGACTTTGTGAGTGGGGGGACACCATTACACGCGTGCACTACATATAGGTCACTACCTATATGTAGCTTCACAATGGTAACTCCGAATATGGCCATGTAACATGTCTATGATCATGGAATTGCCCCCTCTATACCATCCTGGCATAGTTGGCACAATCCCATGATCCCAGTGGTCTGTAGCACAGACCCTGGTACTGCCAAACTGCTTTTCCCGGGGTTTCACTGCAGCTGCTGCTGCTGCCAACCCCTCAGACAGGCTTCTGCCCTCCTGGGGTCCAGCCAGGCCTGGCCCAGGATGGCAGAACAAAGGACTTCCTCTGAGAGAGGGTGTTACACCCTCTCCCTTTGGAAAATGGTGTGAAGGCAGGGGAGGGGTAGCCTCCCCCAGCCTCTGGAAATGCTTTCATGGGCACACATGGTGCCCATTTCTGCATAAGCCAGTCTACACTGGTTCCGGGACCCCTTAGCCCTGCTCTGGCGCGAAACTGGACAAAGGAAAGGGGAGTGACCACTCCCCTGACCTGTACCTCCCCTGGGAGGTGCCCAGAGCTCCTCCAGTGTGCTCCAGACCTCTGCCATCTTGGAAACAGAGGTGCTGCTGGCACACTGGACTGCTCTGAGTGGCCAGTGCCATCAGGTGACGTCAGAGACTCCTTCTGATAGGCTCCTTCAGGTGTTGCTAGCCTATCCTCTCTCCTAGGTAGCCAAACCCTCTTTTCTGGCTATTTAGGGTCTCTGTCTCTTGGGATTCCTTAGATAACGAATGCAAGAGCTCATCCGAGTTCCTCTGCATCTCTCTCTTCACCTTCTGCCAAGGAATTGACTGCTGACCGCGCTGGAAGCCTGCTAAACTGCAACAAAGTAGCAAAGACGACTACTGCAACTCTGTAACGCTGATCCTGCCGCCTTCTCGACTGTTTTCCTGGTGGTGCATGCTGTGGGGGTAGTCTGCCTCCTCTCTGCACTAGAAGCTCCGAAGAAATCTCCCGTGGGTCGACGGAATCGTCCCCCTGCAACCGCAGGCACCAAAGAACTGCATCACCGGTCCCCTGGGTCTCCTCTCAGCACGACGAGCGAGGTCCCTTGAATCCAGCAACTCTGTCCAAGTGACTCCCACAGTCCAGTGACTCTTCAGTCCAAGTTTGGTGGAGGTAAGTCCTTGCCTCCCCACGCCAGACTGCATTGCTGGGAACCACGACTTTTGCAGCTACTCCGGCCTCCGTGCACTTCCGGCGGAAATTCTTTGTGCACAGTCCAGCCTGGGTCCACGGCACTCTAACCTGCATTGCACGACCTCCTAAGTTGTTCTCCTGCGACGTGGGACTCCTTTGTGCGACTTCGGGTGAGCACCGTTTCACGCATCCTCGTAGTGCCTGTTTCTGGCACTTCTGCGGGTGCTGCCTGCTGCTGAGAGGGCTCCTTGTCTTGCTTGACGCCCCCTCTGTCCCCTGACGCAATTGGCGACATCCTGGTCCCTCCTGGGCCACAGCAGCATCCAAAAACTCTAACCGCACGATTTGCAGCTAGCAAGGCTTGTTGGCAGTCTTTTGGCGGGAAAACACTTCTGCACGACTTTCCACAGCGTGTGGGATCCGTCCTTCAAAGGGGAAGTCTCTAGCCCTTGTCGTTCCTGCAGAAACCTAAGCTTCTACTGTCCAGTGGCAGCTTCTTTGCACCCACAGCTGGCATTTCCTGGGCATCTGCCCATCTCCGACTTGCTTGTGACTTTTGGACTTGGTCCCCTTGTTCCACAGGTACCCTCAACTGGAAATCCATTGTTGTTGCATTGCTGGTTTGTGTCTTTCCTGCAGAATTCCCCTATCACGACTTCTATGTCCTTTGGGGAACTTTAGTGCACTTTGCACTCACTTTTTAGGGTCTTGGGGTGGGCTATTTTTCTAACCCTTACTATTTTCTAATAGTCCCAGCGACCCTCTACAAGGTCACATAGGTTTGGGGTCCATTCGTGGTTCGCATTCCACTTTTGGAGTATATGGTTTGTGTTGCCCCTATACCTATGTGTCCCCATTGCATCCTATTGTAACTATACATTGTTTGCACTGTTTTCTAATACTATTACTGCATATTTTGGTATTGTGTACATATATCTTGTGTATATTTGCTATCCTCATACTGAGGGTACTCACTGAGATACTTTTGGAATATTGTCAAAAAAATAAAGTACCTTTATTTTTAGTATATCTGTGTATTGTGTTTTCTTATGATATTGTGCATATGACACTAGTGGTACTGTAGGAGCTTCACTCGTCTCCTAGTTCAGCCTAAGCTGCTCTGCTAAGCTACCATTATCTATCAGCCTATGCTGCTAGACACCCTATACACTAATAAGGGATAACTGGGCCTGGTGCAAGGTGCAAGTACCCCTTGGTACTCACTACAAGCCAGTCCAGCCTCCTACAGTAAGGGGACTTGGGGTGCCCCTGGGGGCCCCTGCACTGCCGATGCACTTGGCATGGGCAGTGCAGGGGCCCCCGTGCATAGCCCCGTCGCGCATTTCACTGTCCAAATTTCGGGCAGTGAAATGCGTGGCGGGTGCTACTGCACCCGCTGCACATCAGCATTGCCGCCGGCTCTATTACGAGCCGGCTGCAATGTTGATGTGACATTTCCGCTGGGCCAGCGGACGGTAACACTGTTACCGTCCGCTGGCCCAGCGGAAATGTCATAATAGGGAGACAGAAATACCGCCGGCAATGGCGGTATTCTGTCTCACGCAGCCTCGGCGGTCTTTTGAAAAGACCGCCGAGGTCGTAATGACCCCCATAATGCCATAAAGATGCAGGACAAATCATCATTTGATTCAAGGGTACCAAAGTTTCAAACTTGTCTCTCAGTGATGGACAACACTGGCAAGCTTCACGCCACATGAATCTTTTACAAGTCTCTCAGCTCTACCCAGCTACACTTAACAGATGAACTTTCATCCCAAAATAAACTCAAAACGTTCTCAAACAAAGGTCTTGCAAGAGAATTCTCCTGCTAAAAGTTGCTTTTTTGCAGAGTTTTTAAAACTTTGTAATCTTTCAAAGTTCAGGAACTTGGCAACGTTTTCAATGAAACTTTGTTAAATTTGAGGATAAAACATCCGTAAAGTTGCATGTCCTTACGTTTAATACACGCCCTACATAGGAAGGAGGTTTTATTTCTAAGAAACAGAACTGGTTAGAAGAATTATCACTGAGTTTATTGGACAAAAACGTACGAGGGTGAACATATTAAACATTTCCAAATTTTTCTTTTGGCGGACCTCCCTCTCATCCAGTGCTTAATTTGTAAATAAAAACGTGCCGGTGCCGAAAGCTGTCTTCTGAAAAACGGGAGCACGGAATACTGAGGCAGTGTAATCCTGAAGCTATCTTGGGCCTCTTCAATCCATTTACAACCACTCCCTGCCCCTTCAGCTCACTCTTGCAGCTTTCTCCCTTTGTGATGCTTTTTCGTTTTTCTCTTCCTCCGCCTTTCCATATGAGTCTTTCGCTCACAGTGAATGCTTGAGGCAGAAAAATAAGTGCCAACCCTCAAAAATAAGTGCCAGTGCTCTGGCACAAATTAAGCACTGCTCACATCTCCCGGGCCTGGTGCTCTCCCGTACCCACTGGTCATACAAGCCTTTGAGTGCCTACTTTCACCCGCAAGGTACCCACTGCCTGTTCCAGACCCACTGTCGGAAAGGTGATGCGTGAACCGCCCAAACATCACTTTCCTGTTTTCGTACAGGGAGGCGAGTTGACCATTTTTTCTTTAGTTTACTACAAAAGTTGGCCGTTTTAGCAAATAGAAGACATGTATCAAATGAGCAGTGCTTTAAATGGAAAAATAGAAGTGCAGGTACTCTGTAATAGAGTACCTGCTTGTTTCTCAGAAGTGCCGGTACTCTCCAATTAAAAGTATTACATTTTTCTTGAGATAAGCCGGTACTCTCCCTCTCAAAATACCGGAGAGTACCGGCCCATTTAAAGCACTGCAAATGAGGGATCAAAAACAGCGGTTGCAGCCGGTGCAGTCCCTTTGTAAACTCGTGTTTGCTTTACAGAGCAGTCCTCTCTAGTGATGGGGCAGCCTTCTGAGCAGGGACTTGACTGACAGCTCTCTGGGTCGAGGTCTGGAGGTGGGGGCACCTGCCCACCCACCCCCTCTGGAATCTCTAATATTGAGTGTAGGACACGGCCCCTCGGATCGTGAGATTGCTCAGCAACGCAGGCGGGAAGAATGGCCGTGTCAGACACGAGATCGTTTGAACCTTGGGACCAGCAGAGTGATGTCAGGCGAGCAGGCGCGGGCTGATGCCTCGATTGGTCCCATTAGATGGATAACTGCGCGGCCCCGTCTGAACCTAACCCGCCGCCGCCGCTCACTGCGCGGTGGGCCGGGGATGCTGGGGCGGATGAAGGCAGAGGGGCTCCGGCTGCCGTGGGGGGGCGGGCAAGGGACGTGCATTCTCCAGCCCCCTTGTCAGGATGGAGAGGGCAACGGTGCCCCGCAGGACCCGACCCCTCCACTCCCCGGAGAAAGCTAGCAATATTACGTTTTAGAGCCCACATCACAAACCCATCTGCATGTATATGTTCAGCTTACAAACGCATACGGTATGACCAGGCCCACTGGAATTATGCGGCAGAAGAGGACCTATTTATGCGACAGACAATGCAAGAAAAGCAAATTACGTGGCTTAATGTGACACATTTTGTGGCAGTACTATTTAATATTTTGCAAGTGTTTCACTTCATAACACTGTCCAGGCAAAGGTTTCACCTCATAAGTAACAGTTAAATATCCACACAAAAATGACCGACTGAAAAGAGGACCAGTCAGCATCTGCAAAGGGTCTTCCACTGCGCAGCAACTTATGTTGCTGCATTTTTAGTAACTTTTGATGCATTTGAGCTAGAAACATTTTTTGTTAAAATCTGAGGATCATGCAGCATTAATGGATTATTCGACAATTGGGGTAAATCTATAATTATGTGGAAAACACAGTGGCCGCATAATGGCATAGTTCCAGTGGCCCTGGACATGAAATATGAGCACTAATTCACTTTTGAGATTCACAAAAAGATTTTCTCCTATAGAAATTTTGTATAGTTTGGTGTAATATTAAACAGAAAATATTTTTCTAGGGGATGGGATAAGCATTCTAAGAGGTGCATGCCCTGAAAAGTTTGGAAAGGCCCATCAACCTCTTCATGGCCCATTTTCACCAGTAGCGTAAAGAAACTTGAGGGAGACCCCCTTGCACAGTACATGGAGCCCCCCTACCTCCCACTCAGGAGCTCTCAGGCCAGATTGCTGTGCTCAAAGAGGGCACCTGGAACTTGAAGGCTGCAGGGGCCTTTGTTAATGCAACTGATTTTCACCTGCAAAATAATTGGGAATTTTCTCATATCAAGGGCGCTGTATCGGTTTCCAAGTTGGAAATGCAAGGGAACACTGGGAAAATTTGTGATGATGTATCAAGAGGTTTCTGAACGATGACAAATATTTTCCTGCTGGAGGGAAAAGAAAATTAAAAGTGCAGTTGTGCTAATTAAAATTGAAATTGTGCATTGTGTTGCATTGTACCCTATATACAATTTAGGATGCAACACCGCTTTTGCATATACACAGCAACTCAGAAATCTTTTCCAGGAGTGCTGCTGCACTAGTTTGTCTAACATACCCTTCGAGGAGTACTCTGGGAAATCTTTGTGAATTCTAAAAATCTGTCCATCTGCACCCAGTTGACCAGCAATCATAGGGATGCAAATGTGCATACTCTTGTATTTTTTAACAAGCGGCGCTACGTTGACCACAGGCGTAACTATCAATAGTGCAGCAGGGGCCTTAATGCCCTGGTGTCTCTGAGCCTGCAGCACCCCATTTATAGTTTTTTTTTACTTCCAAACCAAGGGTTTTTGGTGCCCACATAGCTTGCTTGCATTAGGGCCCATGACACTCGTGCTACACCCATAGTGCACCAGTGCATTTATTTCATGCCAACATTATTCTAACTACTTTAAGCATCAATGACCCATACTAGGCCCAAGAGCTGTCATCGTTGAAAGTCTCAGTAAAGCAAACAAGCATTTGCAAAGCCAAAAGGTTTCACCTTTGAGACCTCTTGGCATCGCCATCTGCTTACAGACACGCTACACAGCATTACCCATGCTGTACAACATGGCTAAAGAGTGAAAAGCACCTTTCGACACAGAACCTGACTATGAAAGGGGTCAGCTTCAGGGGAGAAGCAGTTGAGTGGGCTACTCAGGTCTGGCCTACACTTGACACATAGAGGTTCACTCCTGCTCTCCTGGGCTGACTGAGGGGCGCCACTTGTCCAGCACTG
The DNA here is from genome assembly GCF_031143425.1 of Pleurodeles waltl. Taxonomy (NCBI): domain Eukaryota; kingdom Metazoa; phylum Chordata; class Amphibia; order Caudata; family Salamandridae; genus Pleurodeles; species Pleurodeles waltl. The sequence goes on from NC_090448.1 coordinate 1,156,960,234, forward strand.
AGCTCTCAACCGAGCTGGAGTCTGCAGGCAAAAAAAGCCACGTAAAAAGGTCCCCTTCAGGCGAGCCGGAGCACCAGACCCACGACTGTCTCCACTGAGGATTCCATTTAGCTAAATATATAAATGGGCTTCAACCCTAAAATTACTTATGTGGCACCTGGGAGAAGAGGCAACATAATCTACAAGTTCACAAAACATACATTTATCAGCGTGGCGGACTGATCTAGGTGGACACATCTGCTCTCGAGAGGGGTGGGGGAGCAGTCCAGGGCAGGAACATCTTTAAGGTAAGTTAACAACTCACCGTAGAAGTATTCACTAACTTTTGTCAGGCCAGCAGTTGGATATTCACTTAGTCCAAAGAAGCTGTCCAAATACAGAGGACCCCCTCATAGTTGGTGGGGTGTAGGAGAATATCTTTCTTCCCAGGGAAATACATTTTCTCCAGAGGTGAATGAAAAAAAAGAGTTTGAAGGCGGAAATGACCTTTTGCGTTTCGTTTAAGCATCCAGAAATGTTTACTCCTGTGAGTACTCTTGGTAATGTACTGCATTTGCAGATGGATCCCAGGAGTACTCATGGAACACTCAGTGAATTGTAGGACAGTCAGTTTGTGAGGCACAGTCCTATGGTTGAAAATTTCCAGCTAGGAAGCTGAGGGTTTTGTGAATCAGGCCAGTATATGCAATTTGCACTGAACCCCCTATGAAAAATAGTCAAAGTGTTAGCAATCAGTTCATGAGTGTTTTCAAGAAAATACTAAATACAAATGTGTTGCGTTACGACACAGTAACATGAAAAGCAGGCGATACCAGGTATTCAGTAGACTATACATGTTTTTTACATCATGATGGCAAATAGGCACATTTAATTACAGCCTTTGGGGCTATCACTTCATCCATAATATATAACCAGTAAGTGAAAGATGAACATGGAAAGCAAGGACTATGCATAAACAAACAAAAATCACAATATATCTGTGGGGAGGGTTAGCTGAACTACCTGTGTAGGAAAGTCCCACATTAGGGATGGTCTGGGAACTTGAGGCATTTATATATCTGGGAATCTTGGTAACATGCACAGAGAGGAAGTGGAATGGGCTAAGTGGTACCCAACCTTTTCACTTCTGTGGACCCCCACTTTGTCCTTACTGGAAACTGGGGACCCCCACTGAATCATTACTGAAATATGGGGACCACCCCACTGAGTCATTACTGGAAGCCGGGCCCCAGGCCCATACATTGTTGATGATTTGAAACACAAAACAACACACAAGAAATTCAGAAACAAGCATTGTATCAAACACACACACAAATTATAACACATTTTATTTAATTTGCACACAGATAAAATAAAACAAATAACATTTTAAATGTAATAGGAAGGATGGAGCTTTTCTAAATTCAATTGAAGCAACACATCGTCCATACTGTATTCAGTTTGATGCACCTGCACTCCTCCCACGAATCAATCTGAAGAAACTAATTTAATCTTTAGCCTCCAATTTTAAATTCCTTGTCATTTACCATATGTTAAAAAAGTTTAAATTGTACACTTAGCCACTTTATTAATCTGTTAATATTAGTTCATTTTCTAAGCAGTCACGGACCCCCTGAGGAGGCTTGGTGGACCCACAGAGTCCACAGACCACAGGTTGGGGACCTAGACTGATAAGAAGCATGCAGAGCTCACTAGATTTTTGAGAGTTGCATCCCTTGTCAATGGCGGCATGAAAAGCAATAGCAAAGATGATAGCACTGCCAAGTGCCTATATTTGTTTCAATGCAGTATGTATACGATTTCCCCAAGATTAGAGTCAATGGAAACATAGAATCCTTACTAACAGTTGAGCCATATGCCGGAGACGCCAACAAACGAACTTGAAATGGGGCAGTCACCGTGATGGAGCTTGGAACCAGATACTGAGACTTGGAGTTGAGGGGGGTGAGAAATTTTCAGACCGGAAATACTGTATTGTATATTTTGGCATGCCGGATTACATTTACCTCTTGATGGACAGATACCAGGGTGGAGAGAGCCATGACTTGCTGAGCCGCAACGGGGTTCGCAAATAGTGGACGTCCTGGCAGCCTGGATAATATGTCAATTGCATGACACTAGGCGCATACGTTGATTGTGGGGGGGCAGGGCTGGCAGTTGGGGCGGGGCCTGTGGTCTTCTACTGCTGCTTGTTGAGTCAACGGGGGCCACAGCTACTGCCTAAGGGAGGGTTAGGGGTGATATTCAAGTTTGGACTATTTATACAGTTTTTCTTAGTTATGAGGCTTGCTTTCTTTATTATTCAACTGCTTGCCTATCAATACCAAATGTACGTGTTGCCTACATAAATGCGTACTACTATAATGAATAACTACATATACACATGGTGACTAAATATAAAATGATAACCTGGAATGTCAGGGGCTGCAAAATCCTGTAAAGCGGAATAGAGTGTATGCCTATTTGCGCTGATATGTTATTGCAGTGGCGTTTCTATAGGAGACCCATATAATGTATCACATCTTTAAGGAGATGCTGGAGAGGACAAATCTATGTGACATCTTACTTGGGCTATACCTAGGGGTCCTGATTTGGATTGCCACGGGAGACTTCAATTGTGTCCTCCATGGCACGATAGGCAGATTCCCTCCCCAACAGGACACAAAATCGCACTTGGCAGCGGCCTTGAGAGAAACTATGACACATCTTGGACTCGTAGATGTCTGGCATGTGCAACACCTGAATGCACGGGAATACTCCTGCTATACCCCAGTGGCAAAAACACTGGACTATTTCATGATCCAAACAGATGCATAGGGTGCACGAGACATGTTACCTAGCCGGCTATATTCCAGATCACTCTTCCCTATTACTTACATACATCCTAGAGAGACCGATACCCAGAGGGCCCTTGTGGCGACTTAACGCGGAGGCCCTGGCGGATGGAGCATTCCACAGACAGTGTTTTATACTATTGAATGCTAAATTGACACTAACTGGAATAGCATGGTCCTTAGGGAGACTGAGTAGGAGCCACTAAAAGTGGTACTGATGGGTCTGTGTATGGCGACAACAGTTGGGATACATCGGACACTAGAAGAAGACATAACAGGACATGAAGCAGAATTGAAGGACCTGGAACAGGCACTTAAAGATGACCAGACCTTAGAGGTAATATGGGACAAACAGCGCATTAAGCTATGTGAACTGTGGGATCAGTTGGAGACGCATACGTGCCAGACTGGGCGCAGATGACGGTATATGGAGGGAGAAGAGGCAGGCTGACAATGGAGGACGATGTGCCTGATACGGTTAGCGACAGCGGTCGATCCAATACTGGCACTTAGACACAGGGATGGGTGTATGGTGTCCACACAGAAAGCGAACAATAATGTTTTTATGACACACTTGAGAGACACATATACTGAGACATCACCAGTGGCAGAATTCCAACTGTTGCCAGGCTACCTCGCAGACCTCCCACGGACATGACTCAACTCTGACGATGGGGAGATGCTGGGGGCCCAGCTAAGCAGACAAGATTTGCTCCAAGCCATTGATGCTCTTAAAAATGCCAACTTGCCGCAAGGGGAAGGATTCCGGGCAGAATTCTACAAAACCTACGCTGGAAAAATAGGAGATCACTTCTTAACAGTATACAATGAAGCCCTTAGATGTGAGGTCCTGCCCAACTCTATGAGAGAAGCCCTTACTGTTCTAATACCTAAACCGGAGAAGGACCCGCAAGAAGCAAGCTCATATAGACTTATATCTATTCTAAATGTGGATTTAAAAACCCTCAGCCATGTGCTGGCTTTGGCTGACCTTTCCTGACACCCCTGACCCCTCACAGAAACCAGTGATACTGCTATCTTTGGCAGGATGCCAAGAACATATTACACAATTATACCGGGCACTCGGTGCGGATAGGAGACTGGCCCACTTCATGTCGAGGAAGCATAGCATCGGGTCAGCGGAGAAACATTCACAGCTAAAGACGGGGATAACATACATGCAGCAACACGATGCCCGCTTTAAACTCATCCAGTATAATATGGTCCACATGACGTACCTTTCCCCAAAGCGGCTTCATGCCATTTATCCAACCAGGCCACCGGATTGCCACAGATGTGCAGGTATGGAGGCTGACATTTTGCATGTGGTATGGAGTTGCCCACACATCATACCATACTGGACCACCATATTGAGTAGCATTCAGGAAGTAAAGGAGTGGACCATGTCAAGCACAGTTACGCAATGTATTCTCGGACAACTCCCAGAAAACCCCAAACAAAAACTGAATCGCTGCTTCACAGTGCTGGGACTGGTGGTGGCCAAACTTCTTGTGGCGACTGGGTGGATCCACGGCACCCTAGATGGAAGGACTGGTAAGAGATCCGATGGAATGGGCGGGGGCGGAAGTGGCCCACATGCGAATGGTTCACAGAGACAACAAGGTAATAGATGATATCCTTGCATGGGAGACGATGGTACAGGACCTGGCGGACTGCGCGAGCCCAGATGATGAGGGCACGCGGGATCGAATGGGAATTCGATGCTACATGAGAGGCGTGCCCTCTTGCAGACCACAAATACCTATGGAGAGCCCTGATGACGATGGTAGAGAAATACTGATAGACTGATTATTATGACATAGCTGTACAGAAATTCAGAAGCACTGGGTGGGCGGGTTGTTGGGGTTGGGGGGATTGAGTTATGTCTAGGCCTGTTTAGACCATTTGCTGTATATCACAATGTTGGTATACTACCAGATGCTAATTTTATTGAACTCAATGTACGATGCCTGTTGTGGATACTGTTTAATACAATGCATAACTATAAACATCTTAACACGTAGGACCATAGAGATGCGGAAATAAGATGGAACACTAAAGTGCTACCAGAGTTCACTGAAACACTATAATATCGTAGGTGAACTGCTAATTGGAAATGTACCACTATATACTGATAAGATTGTTGGACCGCTTTGTTTACTATATGAAAACCAATAAATATACATTAAAAAATGTATACGATTTCCGATAAGTTCCATGGGTATCTGAGGTCAGCAATAAATGATTTAACCTGGAGAAAGAAGCAAAGTAGAGTCAAGATGGCTTGGTATATTCATATAATGAATGAAGGCTTCTTGTAAAAGATCTAGAAACATCTGGCGCCCCAGCTGCAGTTTGTGGCGGGTTGGCAGGAACACGTTGCAAACCATGGGTAAGGAACTGATGGGAAGGCTGCTCTTGGGAGATTAACTGATAGTACACCTAGTTGAAAAAAATAAGCTATCGCTGGACATTCCTCAACTGCTAAGGATATGGTTTGGAAAATGTTTTGCTGAAGGCGGAGCAAACAGCCGCCACATACGCAGAATCTGCAGCTCTGGCCAACACCTGAATTTGAATAATTAAATAGGGGGTTTGACATGCGTAGATGGAGGTTGAGAGATGCACAATGTTCAGGGATTTATATGAATCAAGTAATTCAGATTCACTGGACAGGACGATAGAGGCTTTCCAAATGAATGAGGGACATTTTATTCACTATCCTCTACATGTGAGAGTGTGAAACAAATATGGGGCCGGACACAAGACGTTCCGCATTAACTTACTGCATTAGAGTTGTTGGTCAGGGCAGTCCAGAGGCACGGCTGTATCGCTAGACTTTGTCGCCTAAAAGATGATACCGCTAAACAACCACTAAGAACAAGAGCACACTGGAAGGCAGATTGTGAAGTGCAATATACAGCTAAGCAATGGCAAGGAGCTCTCGCACTTGTATGCGAGGTATCAAGTAATGCTAGGTACCACCGCTTACATTTTAAATTTATACATGGAATAAGATACCTTCGACCCGACAATGCTCCATAGAATTCAATCACACAATCAATCAATCAAATAATTTCTTAAGCGCATTACTTATCCGGTAGGGTCTCAAAGCGCTGAATTAATCCTGCAAAGGAAGACTGTTGCAAGGAGTGTAAAGAGCAGGGGGTCACCTGGGCTAGGACTGCCCTAATTTAGATAACTTTTGGAACAATATAGTAGGTAGATATACAAGCTACACACAAATTACAATCCAGTTGCCCCCGTAAACATGTTTTCTAGGCATAGATGCTACCAACAACTCAAAAAATAAAACCAAGAGGAGATTTGTACAACTTGCTAGGGGTGGGCGGAACTCACTGTGTTTCACTTTGCAGAATTCCATGGAGTCAGATAAAAACTCTGCGAGCTTCTGCAAAGTTCACCAATGGGCAGAAATATGCATGTCACGCTGCAATTTAGCACGAGTATCTTGAGCAGCGCTGAAAAATCAGCGAGAGCGTCACCATCGTATGCAAGAGCGTGCGGCCATTCGAGATGATTTTGCTGCCGCTCAAGTAGAAATCTACTTGAGCTGCATCAAATCTACCTTAGATGCAGACCCCTCACTGTAACGGCTTGTGACCGCCCGTGTTAGAAAATGGCTCTGGGGATGCCAAATCTCCATCATGCTCGCATTTCTGGAGCCTCACAGGAAAAAGATCCATCACACAGTCGCAAAATGTTGCCAGTTCTGCAACCCTACAATTTACCTTTTTGTGGGCCAAAAGAAGTATTGTGATATCCTGGCCTAATCCTAAAGTATCTACACCTGAACACAGGATTCAAAACATTGATTGATGGATCTTGGTAGAAGAAATTAAAATGAAACCCACCAAAACTGATGTGAAACTACGGGAAGATCCGGACACCTGGAAAACACTGGTTAGAAGTTTGATCTACCTGCCCAACACTAGACCCCAATGAACTTTCCATTTGACTTTGTGGACACTAAAATTGAACATTCATTGTCATTGAAATGTAATTATATAATGCCAGTGTAATAAGAAAACAAGGCAATCATTCGTGTGTGCTATTGGTTTGTCCTACTGGAATTCCATCAGAAATTATAGAAAATGTTAAGTTTGTTGATCTCTAACCTTCAATAAAAATATATTGTAAAAAAAAATGAACATGGAATACTTCTTCTACACAGAGTGTGCTTATCAGTGGGAGAGGATAATGTACATGAGATTTATGATCACAAAGATGTGAACATCGCTTCAGTTTATCATGAAAATGGTGAAGTCCTCTTCAGTGCAATCTTTTTGGAAGTGTGCATTTTAAAAGAATTTACTATGTTTAGACAAAGTAGTTTTAGTCTCAGTTTGGGCTTCTAATTAGGGAAGGAGGAGCTGAGGAAATACAAAATTGCTGTGCTTAGTGGTCTTGGACAAACCTCTGATGTTCATTAGAAAAGCACCAACACAGAATACCATGAGGAGCTAATCACTCTTTTATCTTTATCATTTTTTAGTTTAAAAACATATTACAGCAAATCAGTGCACACTGCACAATAAAATGTAAAGGCAAGATATCAGCATAACCTTAGAATTAGAAAATAAGCCACGTGAATACATAGGGGGTTATTACAACTTTGGAGGAGGTGTTAATCCGTCCCAAATGTGACGGATATACCACCAGCCATATTACGAGTTCCATAGGATATAATGGACTCGTAATACGGCTGGTGGTATATCCGTCACTTTACCATCACTTTTGGTACGGATTAACACCTCCTCCAAAGTTGTAATAACCCCCATAGTTTTTTCCTTTGAAATCTATAAATATTAATTTAAAAACATAACAAGACACCCAATGGTCCTATTATACGGAATCTAGGAAAATATTTACTCATTGTCTGTATCAGGCACATAAAACATAAAGGAATCTGCTTATATTTTGGAATGTCAGATGCTTTCAAATGTTTCATTTCAATTGCCAAGGAAAGGTGGAGAGACACATGCGTCTCTCTGGACATGCCTCAGTTGTATAGTAAAACTGCATTGCCTATAGTGAACATTCTTGGTAATTATAAATCACTCCATGGATGCTGCAATTTCAGACCAACTAGTGCTGGATACACATTTACGATATGAGGCAGAGCTTGTTTTGCAAGATTATAAAGTTGACAAGTATGCAACTTCTCTCCCTCCTCAAGTAAACCAATATTTCGGGGACGATAATGCAAACAGCCTTTCTAGACTTTCTAACTCATTAATTTAATGAGGTATCTCTGAGCCGTAAGATCAGTGCATCTATATGATATCGTCTCTCAGGATCTCAAGCTCCTCACAGTAGCCAGGCCAGTCTTAAAAGTACTTTTAACTGTAGGTTCCAGCATAGCCTCCTTTCTAGACTTGGAGGTCGTATCACCCTCCCATACTGCCCCAAAGTCATACTTTCACAAAAGGTTTTCCTAATATGTTCTGCAAGATTATCTGCCCCATCACCCCTGCCTGAACATATGCGTTTGCACAAATGTACTTCAATAATTCCATTAGCTGCAGACGATGGGCCTTATACATTTGGTTTAAACTTAGACCAAACGTCTAAATTTACGACTTTGGGAATTCACAAAGGGCATTTACGAATAGTATCTTTATGCCTGCACTCGGAGCAGATCGGAGTGTGGATGTAAAGATATTAATCGTAAATGCCCTTTGTGATCGGTCGCGAGTGTGGATGTAAAGATACTACTCGTAAATGCCCTTTGTGCATTCTCAAAGTTGTAAATGTAGGCGTTTGGTCTAAGTTTAGACCAAACATTCTAAGTCTACCTTTGTGAATCAGCCCGTGATTCATAAAATAGTAATTCAAAACCAGCTTGTCAGCAAGAATCTCTGTTGTCACTCTTCCTAGCTCAAGTCTATGAATTACGGAAAAGCCAAACTAACACTAAATTTCATTATACTTCATCACTTTTAACTTTTTACTCTTTGTCCCATTGTATACCGCTGCGGATTACAATATTGATGATGTGATTTTACATGTGAATTTCTTGAGAAATACACCAAATTACTTTCCCATTTTACCTGTACTGTTGAAAGCTTGGACATTTATTGACAGGGCAGACAGTTGAACATTCCAATTTAGTTTGTGTAACCACTGCCTCAAGATATTTACTTTTATTGCTATTAACTATTAAACAGTTGCAAACATCATACTCATCCATCTTGGAAAATTAAAGTTTCTGCCATGTCAGCATTTGGTCTAGAAGGACCAGGTTGTCCACTTACATCAACGAAGGCAATTTTGAGTGCCCTAACTTCAGAGGAAGGCTAGTCATGGCTCTCAGTTTGATGCATGTCAGCTATCGGTGAATTGAAAAGAGACAGCAAAAGTCAATTCTCAACCATTCTGGATACAAAGTCTGTCGCTTCTGCCACTCTATTGTATGGGTAAAAGGCAACTTGCAAGTCTCCAACGCTGTATTTTTTAACCCAAGATTGTGATTAAAAAAAGTTAAAATTGTGGCGAGAAGTTCTGGTTCAAAAACCACAAGTCGACGTCACCACAGATGGTTTCTACTCACTCGGTCGAAAGCTATTTGACAGTCAACCAGGCAGCAGTACATTTCATGAAAGAACCTATCAGGCCTTTTCCCTCCAGAAAATAAAGTGTCAAGATATCTTCAGGTGAACAGGATCAATCCATTTACATTGCTTGTTTAATAAGCAGGAAATCATTTGTTTCCATTTACTCTGGCAGATGCAGTGGTGTAACAAAGGCACCCCCAGTCCCTGCGGTGTGGGGGGGCCCGAGCTCCAGGGGGCCCACGCAGCACAGTCCCCTGGCCTGAAAGTCCCTGTGTGTGTCCGGAGGGGTGACCCTCTAAGTACTTTGCAGGGGGGTGGGCTCCAGATTCATTACGCCACTAGTCCGATGCAATAGAGTCAGCAACTTTGCTTGTTTAATAAGCAACAAATCATTCAATCTTTTCCATCCACTCCATCAGACGCAACAGAACCAGCAAGCTTACAACTTCCTCTCACAATTAATCAGGGCTTTGGCTTTACTGTCACTCTTGTTTGCTTGTTTTGCATTTGATAGCTTGTATGGGTTTGTCTTCCTCTTCTTGGGGAGCGTCCATCACGTTGCAATGGTAAGAGCCTCCAGCTGGTTTTGGTCTCCTCTGCATTGAGAATCCCTAATAAAGAATTGGAAGTTGCCAGATTAACCTGCAGTATCACTCTACTGGCTCATAACCTAATCAACTGGAAGAAATTGACTCTAAACTTTCAGCTTTTTTATAATGGAATTGTTGCAACCTACGTTTTCCAGGTAGACAACTGTAGTCTATGGAATGATTTCCGTCGAACACTGCTGCTGAGAAAGGTTGAGACAAACATAAGCCGGGCTCATGCGGCTTTCATATTTCCCCTCAGGTTGGTACATATGCGGTTCACCCGGGTCAGTTGCTTTAGTAATAATTTGAGACCCTGATGCTCGCAGTAGAGGGAAAGGCATGATGTCCAATGGTGGACATGTGATACGAGTCTCTACTAGGAGGAGCAGGGGTGAAAGATATTATTGCAATTGGGGACATTACTTCTTATTTGCTTCATGAATTTGAATATTCATGGCCCCCAATTTATTTTCTGCTTCTGACTGGGGATTTAGCATTTATTTTTTAGGTCAAATTCAACTTCAGAAGCAGGGTCCATAAGTAGCTGGTTCCATTTGAGTACCATCAACGATATTTTCTTCAAACCTATTCCTTTTGTCTGCGGTCGCTTTGGTTTACTGTTGTTGCACTGTTGTGTTTGTTTCTTCCTGAGGGGTTAGGAATCCACCCTCTCCTATCCTACTATTCAAGTTTCTTTGTTGTTTCTATCTGTACCCAAACAACAACTCTCCTGCTCTTGAAGGATCATCATCTTCCAGTGTTAGAATAGCCATTCTGCCACTTTGGCATTTCCCCAGTGGGTTGCAGGTGAGGCAAATGCTTTCAGAGCAGGATGGGCTGCCATGGCCCAACCATGAAACCCCTTGTGGACCACTATAGTCACAATCTCATGCAGTGGTGCTGGTTTGGACATTTTGCTGGGCTGATTTTGGTGTCCAGTCCGTGTCCCTGCCATCTTCTGCAAATCATGATACCCTAAATCCTTGAATCAGAATAGGGAGACCACTGTGCATTAGCACTGCACTGTCCCTTTCAATGACCAGGGAGTCTATTTGTGACGTTGAGCTGATGGCGTTAGAGCACATAGTCACTTTGAGGAAGCCTGTTCACCCGGCAGTCTCCCTGGCATACAAAGTAGCTCATATTCTGTTGCCGTCTTTTCTACAGGGTTTGTCAACTGAGTTGATGGCTGCCTCTTCGGCTTTGTTTTAGAGCAGGGGTCTTCGAACTGGGGGGAAGGCCCCCCAAGGGAGGCATGAAGTGATCCCAGAGGGGGGTGCCAGGCTCTGCCCAAAAGAAGCATTATGCTAACAGAGCTTTGTTTTAAGCCGAAAAAAATGGGCAGCGGTAAACTGCTCTGCAATGGACCATCAACGACATGTTTTGTCATTTATAGCCAAGCTGGGAGTATGTGTCAAAAGAGAAGGGACTCCAAATAGTCTTCTAAGCCCCCACCTCAGTTCAAAAGTTTGAAGACCACTGTTGTAGGGAAACATGTTGGTCTTCCTCCACAACACTTTTGTTTTGCACTACAAGCTTCAAGTTGAGGAGGGTCGCACCAGGCTTGGGACAGTGGTCCTTGACGCAGCTGCATTGTATTTAATTTTGTTATGAGCTCAGTAACATGACACCGGACTGAGTTTCTGCTTTAATGTTGCCTATGATTTGACTTACTGCATGACATGGCCTTCAGTTGTAAGTACTGGGATGAAGAAAATGGATTATTTACAAATAATCTTCATTTTGCAGAGTCCTACCTTTCACTGTCCTGGGTCTTTCCACCCTACCCGGTCGCCGGACTATGGTCATTGTTAGAGGTTATGGTGAGTGGAGTTGGATGGTGGCTAGGATAATGGCTTCCCTAAAATCTAAAGAATGATTGTAAGTAGCAGTGAGGTGCTGATCACCAGGCTTGGTTCATCACCAGGCGACAAGGTCTGTAGTAAGAAGGCAGAAAGGTTTTTGTAATGAAGATTACTGGTAAGAACATTCAAGCTTAGAACTTTGTTATATACTCACAAACTCTGGAACCAGTTTCCATTGTACCTGAATCATTCCGCAGAAACTTATTGGAAATCTACTTTGCCTTTTCAGTCTGAGCCTGAATTGGGTTTGCACATATAGGAAATATACCACAAATCACACAATTAATCAAAATATTTTTGGTTGTTTCTAATGTTTTTTTAGAAATCTAGTGAGCTATCATTTAGGGAGCGGGGGGGGTTTCAAAAGGCAGAAATAAAGGGTTTAGAATTAGTCCTTTTGTTGGGATTTATTGATATTAGCAAAGAGCAACTAAACCTATGGCGAATGTCCATTTTTGTTGGAGTTTCCGAGTCCAAATTTCAACACTTTTCATATCTATCTCAGTTTCCAGATCCGAAGAAATTGACTATGGTGGAGCTTCAAATACGGTTCTGTAGTTTCTAAGCCCCTGTGCAGCTCAGCTCTGTTATTGCTGCCAAATCCCTTGAAAACTGAAAAAAGATGTCATCCCGCGTCTAATAACAAGCACAATCCTGAACCCTTATTTATTTTGCGTTGGGATTTATATACATTTGTCAGGGATTCCTTCGTATTTAGTTTTTTCATAAACAACCGAGAGGATTAATTTCTATCAAATAAATGTCGCGCGATATTAATAGGTGGACGGCTAGGCCCGTGCCTTTGAGCGAGATAACTCCCCGGTATTCATGCGCCGCCCCCCGCCATTGGCTCCCCTTTAATCTTGTTTGAGTCTGCGGCTCACTCGCCGTCTTTTTATTGACTCAATCACAGACAGATTGTCACTTTTTATAAAACGGCCACCGCGGAACCGCATCCCCGCGCAATTCCGCTTTCGGTAATGTAGTGCCTTTATGGAATTGCAATTTCAGGGCTCACTGCTTGTTTTTTTTTCTAAAATGTACTTTAGGAATTAGTTACTCCAACCACAAATCAGATGAATTTATGCACAGTTGTAATACAGTTTATGGGCTCATGGTACATTGCTTCAAAAACAGCAGATGTGAAATTATGATAAGTATAATCAGTGTTTTTTTTTTTTCCTTTTTGGTGCCCGATCTAGTGGAGGAGAGCGAGATGCGGAGCGTGTTTACCTATCGCGTGCAGCACGTTTAATGTCTCAGTCAGTGCTCCTGACAAAGGCTGATGAATGGCCTCATCTCTTTTATTAAAGATAAGGGGTGCGCTGCAGTCAGGAGATAGAAGGCGGGCCATAAATCTCGGCGAAATGAGCAGTCACATAATCACTCATCAGGAATGAAATCTACATACATTAACACTAACCCCGGCGCGGGCCCCGGGGCAGCCGAGGGGGCGCTTCCGGAAGGTTCCATCTCCCCTGGGCGCGCGCGCGCTCCCAGGGTCGCGAGGCCCGTCACCCGGGCGCGCGGAGGGCGGGAGGAGGCGCCATTGGCCAGCAGAGCACGTGGCAGGAGCAGCTGCTCCGCCATTACATTAAGAGCAGGGTGCAGGCCGCAATTAAGCCGTGCACCGGGAGAGGCATAACGCTGATCTATGGCGGCCATCCATCAGCCAGCACATTACACCGTGATGGGTGACCTACACATTTTTTTGACAAAATAATTTTTCACGGCGTTCGGCGATTTCTTAAGCCTAATGCGCCCGCGAGGAGGAGAGTCCGGGCCTGTCATTTATCGCGCCCCTCCCTGACAGGAGGCAACCCGTCTTCCCGGCAGAGCGAGCATTATCGGGGCCTGCTCGACATTTAGTGCGGGGCCTTAGCTCGTGACGGATGATAATGGTCAGGCAGAAATGTTAAAGTCTGAACTAATGTTCTCTTTCTTAAAGAAATCTCTTGAGGTGGGCAAAAACACTTTGCGCCAGCATATGAAAATGACCCTATTTTTTTACCAAAAATAATCCAGTTTTACATGGTCGCAGATACTAATTTTGAATGCTGCTGCCTAAAAGAACGTTATTATATTTCTTATTGCCTTGATATTGTATTATCATGTTTTCCTTAGTGGAGTTTCTTTTCTTAGAATCCATCAAAAAAGTATGACAATCTAAATTGTGTACACATATATTTTATATAGTTTTTACTATGTTCTGTTTATGGCTCAAAGTATTTCTTTATCTTGTAATCTTGAATAAATAAAAATAGATATAATTTTGTTTGCATCTGGAACTGCTTCAAACATGGCCCTACCGTTTCTGCTTTATTATTTAACCAGTAGACATTCTGATGTTGCAATTTGGGAATGTATAATTCACTTCCCAAAAACATATGCCAAACTCAGTCCAGGACTGCCCATTTTAATTGGTCGAAAGGAGTTTCCACCAGGTTCAGTCATATCCCTGCAAAGCAGACCATCACACAGTCAGTCCCCCAGCGTAGCTCAGATATGCCTAACAAGGCGGCCATAAAGCCCGAAAAGCAAGCAAACTGAACCTAGCCTCCTAGTGAACCCCAGAGAGAGAGAGAGAGAGCTCTTTGCAAACAAACCGCAGCTTAGGCATGTCATATAATTGTGTGTCAGTGCTCTCACAGATGTGCTGCGTGCCAGGACATAACATGCAATACATTTCAACAACACACAATTTAAGAAAACTCTGAACATACATCTAATACAGCCCTAAAATGCAATTTACTGGCTATTATGGTTCAAAATAGCACTTTCCTTGCAGCAGCTCCTTACCACACATTTATATATTAGCCAGGTAATGAGTACCCACTCTGCAGAGGAAGTACAAAAACAAATGTCACAGCCCTCAAGGCTCACCCACTGAAATGTTTGCAACTCACTTCAGAGCGTATTTGTTCATAATATATTTTAAAATAAACAATTTCAATACATAGGAAACCAAAATAAAAATACAGATCTCAAACAACAGCCGTTAAAATAATTATATACAGTACACTAAAGTCTTCCTCATAACTCAATACATCAATAAAAAAACATTAAAACAGTCAAAAAGCGTCCTTAGTTCATGTTCAGAAGTCATTGATAGATAAGTAAATCATAGGCTAAATCAATACATTTCCTAGGTTGACTGATGTAAGAGTTATATTGCAAATTAAAACAAGTCATACTTGCTCCTTTGATTGCTCTTATGTTCATTGCTATAGCTATAGCTTTCAAGTACTTCCTTCATAAATCTAACAAATTGTAGCAGTGGAATATGTAGAAACCTAAATAAATCTCATATTTTTCACCTTTGTTTTTTCTGTCAAATTGGAGGTTAGACAATCTTGTCTTGGTACTAAATAAGAATCTAGTGTCAATTGTGAATGTTTATAAGTTCAGAAAGTTGACCCATCCTCCTGACAACTAATAGTTCCCGAGCTGCTATAGTTCCCAAGGTGCTTCTAATTATCTATTTACACTCAACTCACATCATTGCAGTTAGCAGTTCCACTTGAGAAAGATTTTGTTCTTGGATAGGAGAATCGAACATTAACTCCTTTGAGATTAAATGTTTTAAAGTATCTGGTTTGGCTTGTCTACAATCACAGAAATCCTTGACTATTGCAGTGGTATGAGAAGTGATTAGTGATTTTATATTAAGTTCAAGCCTGATATGCAGTGCGGTGTCAAAGTGCATATATTTACTAAGAATCACATATTTTACGTATAGATTTTGTTCAGTTCTAGCAGTTTTTCTTTTCAATTCAAGCACCGGAGATGCACACAGCGGAGAAGGAATCAGCTTAGAATTTATAGCTGTGATTGACAGGCCAGTGCTCTTTCACCATAGATATTTGCAGTGATTAGTTAGTGATAATATGGGATTTTTGACTTCTAGAGAAAATATAATAAAATTAGGTAGGCTTATTTATAGTCATTCCGATGTAGTTGTATTTGTATAGTCGATCAATAATTACATCACCAAAGAGCCAGGATTTCTTTTGACATCCTTTGCAGAAGATCATGATTTTGTTTTTCATTGAGTTTACTATTAATCAATTTGCATGGGCAAAATGATTTTGCCAGGACAGTTGTCGCTGTAGGCCACATGATTTTAAAGACGAAATAACCAAGTCAACTGCATAAACTACATGGGTTATTGCTTGCTGTGCTAGTTTCAGGTTTTATACCATCTGAAAAATCCATATAATCAGCAGAATACAAAACGAATAATGAGAACATAAGCAGTGCAAGAATGAAACCCTGTTTTAATCCATTGTGTATACATGTCTTAGGGCAGGGTTCTGCAAAGTCAGTTCTGGAGAGCCGGGTCCATGCCCGATTTTTAGCATATCCACATTTAGAAAAATATAGATTTCTGAAACATCTCTTTTCTAAATGTGGATATGCTAAAACTCTGGCATGGACCCGGCTTTCCAGGACCGACTGCAGAACCCTGTCTTAGGGGATTTTTGTTTGAAATAGGTTATCGGTAGCCAGGTGTCTTGATGTAAGGCTATTAAGAAATTAAAAAGTTAGTGATCTATACCCCATTTAAGCACTTTTTGCCACAGTGGCCCTTGATTATCTTTATCAAAAGCCATAGAAGAGTATATACAGTGTGTCAACAAATTATTATATTTGTGCATCTTATCTTTTTTATCAACATACTGAGCGCAACTGTGTTGTCAGTAGGAACATCCACCTTGGGACCAAGTTTGATGTAACATAATCAGATTATGGTCATTGATTTAAATTGATAATTTATTAACCCCTTAGCTGCTGGGCCTTTTCCCCCCCAGTGCTGAGCCCTTTTTTTGCTATTTGGGGTAGTTCGCGCTTAGGGCTTCATAACTTTTTGTCCACATAAGCTAACCACGCCAAATTTGCGTCCTTGTTTTCCAACATCCTAGGGATTCTAATGGTACCCAGAGTTGGTGGTTTCCCCTGGAGGAGACCAAGAAAATAGCCAAAATACAGTGAAAATTTTGTTTTTTCCAAAAAAATGGGAAAAAAGGGCTGCCGAAGAAGGCTTGTGGTTTTTTCCCTGAAAATGCCATCAACAAAGGGTTTCTGGTGCTGAAATCACTATCTTCCCACCTTTCAGGAACGGGCAGACTTGAATCAGAAAACCACATTTTTCAACACAAATATGGCATTTTACTGGGACATACCCCATTTCTACTATATTTGGTGCTTTCAGCCTCCTTCCAGTTAGTGACAGGAATGGGTGTGAAACCAATGCTGGATCCCGGAATGCTAAACATTTCTGAAAACCAGACAACATTCTGAATTCAGCAAGGGGTCATTTGTGTAGATCCTACAAGGTTTTCCTACAGAAAATAACAGCTGAAATAAAAAAATATTGAAATTGAGCTGAAAACAACAGCCATTTTTCTTTATGTTTTACTCTGTAACTTTTTCCTGCGATGTCAGATTTCTGAAAGCAATATACCGTTTTGTCTGCTGGACTCTTCTGGTTGCGGGGATATAAAGGGCTTGTAGGTTCATCAAGAACCCTAGGTACCCAGAGCCAATAAATGAGCTGCACCCTGCAGTTGGTTTTCATTCTATACTGGGTATACAGCAATTCATTTGCTGAAATATGAAGAGTGAAAAAGAGGTATCAAGAAAACCTTTGCATTTCCAAAATGGGATCAAGATAAGGTTTTGAGGAGCAGTGGTTATTTGCACATCGCTGAATTCCGAGGTGCCCATACTAGCATGTGAATTGCAGGGCATTTCTCAAATAGACGTCTTTTTTACACACTCTCTTATATTTGGAAGGAAAAAATGTAGAGAAAGATAAGGGGCAATAACACTTGTTTTGCTATTCTATGTTCCCCCAAGTCTCCCGATAAAAATGATACCTCACTTGTGTGGGTAGGCCTAGTGCCCGCGACAGGAAATGCCCCAAAACACAACATGGACACATCCTATTTTTTTTATAGAAAACACAGCTGTTTTTTCCAAAGTGCCTACCTGTAGATTTTGGCCTCTAGCTCAGCCGGCACATAGGGAAACCTACCAAACCTGTGCATTTCTGAAAACTAGAGACCTAGGGGAATCCAAGGAGGGGTGACTTGCGGGGCTCGGACCAGGTTCTGTTACCCAGAATCCTTTGCAAACCTCAAAAAGTGGCTAAAAAACAAGTTTTCCTAACATTTCGGTGACAGAAAGTTCTGGAATCTGAGAGGAGCTTCAAATTTCCTTCCACCCAGCGTTCCCCCAAGTCTCCCGATAAAAATGATACCTCACTTGTGTGGGTAGGCCTAGCGCCTGCGACAGGAAACGCCCCAAAGCGCAACGTGGACACATCCAAATTTTTGGAAGAAAACAGAGGTGTTTTTTGAGAAGTGCCTACCTGTAGATTTTGGCCTCTAGCTCAGCCGGCACCAAGGGAAACCTACCAAACCTGTGCATTTCTGAAAACTAGAGACCTAGGGGAATCCAAGGAGGGGTGACTTGCGGGGCTCGGACCAGGTTCTGTTACCCAGAATCCTTTGCAAACCTCAAAAAGTGGCTAAAAAAACAAGTTTTCCTAACATTTCGGTGACAGAAAGTTCTGGAATCTGAGAGGAGCCTCAAATTTCCTTCCACCCAGCGTTCCCCCAAGTCTCCCGATAAAAATGATACCTCACTTGTGTGGGTAGGCCTAGCGCCCGCAACAGGAAACGCCCCAAAGCGCAACGTGGACACATCCAAATTTTTGGAAGAAAACAGAGGTGTTTTTTGCGAAGTGCCTACCTGTAGATTTTGGCCTCTAGCTCAGCCGGCACCTAGGGAAACCTACCAAACCTGTGCATTTCTGAAAACTAGAGACCTAGGGGAATCCAAGGAGGGGTGACTTGCGAGGCTCGGACCAGGTTCTGTTACCCAGAATCCTTTGCAAACCTCAAAAAGTGGCTAAAAAAACAAGTTTTCCTCACATTTCGGTGACAGAAAGTTCTGGAATCTGAGAGGAGCCACAAATTTCCTTCCACCCGGCATTCCCCCAAGTCTCCCGATAAAAATGATACCTCACTTGTGTGGGTAGGCCTAGCGCCTGCAACAGGAAACGCCCCAAAGCGCAACGTGGACACATCCAAATTTTTGGAAGAAAACAGAGGTGTTTTTTGAGAAGTGCCTACCTGTAGATTTTGGCCTCTAGCTCAGCCGGCACCTAGGGAAACCTACCAAACCTGTGCATTTCTGAAAACTAGAGGCCTAGGGGAATCCAAGATGGGGTGACTTGCGGGGCTCTGAGCAGGTTCTGTTACCCAGAATCCTTTGCAAACCTCAAAAAGTGGCTAAAAAAATAAGTTTTCCTCACATTTCGGTGACAGAAAGTTCTGGAATCTGAGAGTAGCCACAAATTTCCTTCCACCCAGCATTCCCCCAAGTCTCCCGATAAAAATGATACCTCACTTGTGTGGGTAGGCCTAGCGCCTGCGACAGGAAATGCCCCAAAACACAACGTGGACACATCACATTTTTTCATAGAAAACAGTGCCTACCTGTGGATTTTGGCCTCTAGCTCAGCCGGCACCTGGAGAAACCTAGCAAACCAGCACATTTTTGAAAACTAGAAACCCAGAGGAATCCAAGATGAGGTAACTTGTGGGGCTCGGACCAGGTTCTGTTACCCAGAATCCTTTGCAAACCTCAAAATGTGGCTAAAATAACACGTTTTCCTCACATTTTGGTGACAGAAAGTTCTGGAATCTGAGAGGAGCCACAAATTTCCTTCCACCCAGCGTTCCCCCAAGTCTCCCGATAAATATGATACCTCACTTGTGTGGTTAGGCCTGGTGCCTGCAACAGGAATAGATCACACAACGGTCAATGTTGGTCCTTACGTGAGGCAGCTGTTGACCCTGGGGTGATCCATTCCTGACACAGGCACTAGGTGTAGGCACTCAAGTGGGGTAGTGTTTTTATCAGGACAGGTGAGGAGTCACTGGGTGGTAGGAATGTTGTGGATCCCAGCATATTCCTGTAGTTTGTGTGACAGAAATGCGAGAAAAATTGAGATTTTTTTCAACATTTCAGCTTTGCAGGGTATTCTGGGTAAGAAAACTTTGGGGAATCCACACAAGTCACACCTCTGTGGACTCCCCCGAATGTCTAGTTTCCAGAAATGTTTGGGTTTAGTGTGTTTCTCTATATGGCCGCCGAATCCAGGACCAAAAACACAGGTGCCTGCCTTACAAAACCAGTTTGTTTTGCCATATACAATTTTGATGTCTCCACAATATGATTTGGGTGGTGGAATTTGGGGCTGAACTAAATTGGGGAGCTCCCAAGAGAGCACTCTCTCTCTGCTTGCCGCCGCATTCACCTGCTCTCTGGGTTGGCCTAACCCACTATTACCCAGTTGCACGAACAGCTTGCGAAGGGACAGCAGGACTGTCCTCATCACCTCCCTCATAATGTACTGGAAGAGGAGTTTTCGAATGGGACTCCTCTGACTGAAAAATCACTCCCAGAGTCTGCGCCATTGTCCTATCCCTCAGATGCTGTCTCAGTATCTGATGTCTCAGTCTCTGATCCTATGTCAGAGCGGTCCTCTATAACCCGAATGCAGGCAGCAGTCATCCATCAAGATGCCATCTCTGCTATTGGCTAAACTGTAGGTCTAAAACACTAGCCTACGTAGACAGTCACAAAATCGATGGTGTGTGTGAGATACGTGCAACAGTAGAGGCCACCTTACCTGCGCTTCTTCCCTCAATCAGCACGTACTTTCAAGACACTCAAAAAACACCTTGTCACATACCATTCGCCACAGTCTTTAGCACCTCCTGCGCCCAGTCCAACAATCATTATTGGTGCTCCCACTCCCTCCACCTCGGATTCCCTCATTACCACCCAGCAAAAGTGCCCTTCATCTCTCCATAGACTTTACTAATGTACTCAGCTATTTACATAAAATACAGATGTGCTCTTTGCAGTAGGCATATAAACCTTCTGCGCTTCTTTATGGCACTAAAACTGCCACTAGACAAGTCGGACCCTTTCCCCCCAGGGAAACCACACACATATTGACAAACGTGATATATATATGACAGCCAACCACCTGAAACTCAACTCAAGCAAAACCAAAATAATCCTCTTTGGCCCACACAAAAACACCTGGGACCCCCCATGGTGGCCCACCACGCTAGGCCCTGCACCCACCCCCGCCAACCACGCACGCAACCTTAGCATCATCCTAGACTCCTCCCTCTCGATGACCCAACAAATCAACGCTCTTACCTCCTCATGCTTCAACAAACTCCGTATACTGAAAAACATTCAAATGGATCCCCACAGAGACCAGAAAAATTGTCACTCACGCACTCATCAGCAGCAGGCTTGATTACGGAAACGCCCTCTACGCCGGCACCACTCTAAAACTCAAGCGCAAACTACACGCATCCAGAACTCAGCAGCACGACTCATCCTCGACCTCCGCCGACACAAACACATCTCTCCACACCTCAAATCCCTCCACTGGCTCCCCATTGACAAAAGGATCACCTTCAAGATCCTCATCCTTGCACACAAATCACTCCACAACACAGGCCCTGCCTACCTCAACGAGAGTCACCTTCCACACCCCCACACGAAACGTCCGCTCAGCTGACCTCTCTCTCGCCTCTGTCCCCCGCATCAAACACACCACCACCGGGGGCAGATCCTTCTCCTACCTTGCACCCAAAATCTGGAACGCCCTCACAACCCACCTTCGCAAGACCCAAAACCTACTTCTTTTCAGGAAGGGCCTCAAAACCTGGCTTTTCGAACAGTGAACCTCCCAGCCCCTTTCCCTCCCCCCGTCCCCCCCCCCCCAGCGCCTTGAGACCCTCACAGGTGAGTAGCGCGCTTTATAAATCTCTTTGATATAGATCTACCTCTATATATATATATATATATATATATCTATCTACATAGATATATTTAGATCTATATATACATATATTTTTTTTAGTTGTTGTATGGTTTCCTTGGGGGCCAAAATGGCCCCCAGGGAAACCCTACAACATCTAAAAAAAAATATTGCCCCCACAGGGGGTCACCCTGCCCACGGGCGACCCCCTGTCATTTCATATTTTATTTTTTTTTAAATCCCCTGGGGGGGGCACGATCGCGCCCCCCCCCCCCCCCCCCAGGGGGCACCTACCTTTAAAAAAAAATATATATTATGCCGGGTGGGGGGGGGGGGGGGGAGGGGGGGCTTCCCGTTTTCCGGTGGGGCCGCCCCCCCAAAGTGAAATCCCTGGTGTCTAGTGGTGTTTCCTGGCCCCCGATCGCAGCTGTGCTGCGATCGGGGGCCAGGAAACAGTTTCAGAAGGCCTCGTAAGAAAGGGGAGACTCTCCCCTTTCTTACGAGGCCTTCTGAAACTGTTTCTAAAGGGGAGAGTCTCCCCTTTCTTACGAGGCCTTTTCAAAGTGTTTCCTGGCCCCCCCGATCGCAGCTGTGCTGCGATCGGGGGGCCAGGAAACCTGAAAGTGTTTCCTGGCCCCCGATCGCAGCACAGCTGCGACCGGGGGCCAGGAAACACTTTCAGGAAGGCCTCGTAAGAAAGGGGAGTGTCTCCCCTTTCTTACGAGGCCTTCCGGAAAGTGTTTCCTGGCCCCCGATAGCAGCTGTGCTGCGATCGGGGGCCAGGAAACACTTTCAGGAAGGCCTCGTAAGAAAGGGGAGACTCTCCCCTTTCTTACGAGGCCTTCCCGAACGTGGAAAAGGCCGTTTTCCCCCATCAAAGCAGGAAGCGGCCGCAAGGCTGCTTCCTGCTTTGATGGGGAAAACACCTTTGAAACGTCAGCGCGCCTCGCGGCGCGCTGACGTCACAAAGGGGCGGGTGGGGGGAGACACGGAAGCTTCCGTGTCTCTCGGGGGAAGTTAAAAAAAATAATAATAATCCTCGGGTGCGACGCACCCGAGGATTTATTAATGCCCTTCCTGGTGTCGGCCACTGGTCGTGACCCGCACCAGGGAGGGTGTGTGGGCGTCGGCCAGTGGCCGACGCCCGCACCAAAGAGGTTAAATAAAACTTTGAAAATAACTTGCTGCCTGCATGAAGAAGCAAAATCAGCTGGTAATTTTTGGGTCAGTTTTCAGCCACTTTTTATGAATCAGTTGAATTAATGAGCCATTCCAGGGTGGTAGAATCTGTCCTGTTTTTATTACTATTGTAAACAAACTGGTTAGTAGCATACTCCACAGTATTAGATTATTTTTCATTACTGCTATGGCAATGCCATTCAGACCTTGCAGCTCACAAAGAGCAGCTCCCTCTCTTTTTAATTAAGTTCACAGTCTCTGTTTGAGAAATACAAAAGCTGATGTCAGAGTATGTTCCAACATTTATAGCGATATCCATTGGAAGAAACCCATTTATATGGTTTTCCCAGATTCCAATTGGAATGTGACAATCATTGGACATTTAGGGGGTCATTATGACCCTGACGGACAGCGGTACGTTGGAGAAAGGTACTGCCAATAGGCTGGCGGTACTTTTCCCCAAAATATAACATTGGCGGTCTGGCTCAAGCCAAACCGCCAATGTACTACTCCGTCCGCCAGGGCGGTAACAGCCGCCGGGCTGGAGACGGCAATCTCCAGCCAGGCGGCCGTACTGTCCCACCCACGGGATAATGACCCCGCCTACCGCCATGGCTTTTTGTGGCAATCTTTCCGCCACGAAAACCATGGCGGTAGGCACTATGAGTGCCAGGGAATTCCTTCCCTGGCAATGAGGGGTTCCTCCTGCACCCCTCCCCAGATTCCTCCCCCACCCTCCCCTCCTGACCCCCGACATACACGCACATTCAAGCACCAACATACACACGCATACACACACTCATACCCACATCCACGCATGCATACATTCATTCATACACACATCAACACACACTGCCATACATTCTAGCACACACGCATTCACACCACACAACATACGCACACTCACACCCATTCATGCACACATGCATTCCACACATCCGCACGCACGCGCACAATCGCATACACACACTCACACACACACACAACAACCCCCACCCCTCACCCCCCACCCCTGTTGGAGTACCTGACTTACCTGCCTGCAGGGGGTCCTCCGGCAGGCACCGGGACGCAGAGCTGCTGCCAGCAGCAGCATCCGCCAGCAGAACACTGCCAGGCTGTATCATGTGTCATGATACGGTCTGCGGCGGTCTACTGGAGTGGCGCTGCTGCTGGCAGCAGCGCCACCTTACTGCCGTCCGCCGCCATGACCGTAGCTGGAATTCCGCCAGCCTTCTGGCAGAATTCCGGCTACGGTCATAATATGGCAGATGGTAGGTAGCCATGGCGACGGTGTTTTGTTGGCCGTCGCCGCGGCGTTAGGCAGTCATTACCACCAATGTCTTAATTAGGGCCTTAGGGCCTTATTTAGATATTGGCAGAGGGTTTACTCCATTACAATGGTGACGGACATCCCGCCCGCCAAAATCTAAATCCCTTTATATCCAATGAGATTTAGATTTCAGTGGATGGGATATCCATCACTGTTGTGCCGGAGTAACCACTCTGCCTGTATGTAAATCAGCCCCTTTGTTAGCATATGTGCCAATCAACGACCAATATTGTTTTGTATTTCCGAAACTGACAACTTCTTGAACATTTGTCCTGGCACTGCCCAGATGATTATGCATGATTTCTTGAGCTCTTATCTTTTTCCATGCACACAGTCACCAGTCCAGCATCCAATGCCTACGAGGGGAATCAAAAGAAATTGAAGCATCATTCCTGACTGAGAGAAGTCATCCCAAGAATAACAAACACCAGAAAGAAGAAAACCCTGAAATTAGAACTCTCAGCCCATGTCTGCTCCTGGTCCTCCCTGTTTCAGACTCTTCATTCGATTGTAGTTCGCTACCTTAATAAAATGGGAAACCGCCTTTACCACGACTGCTGAAACATGTGCTGCAGTTACAACTCCCCCATTACAACGAATGTGTCTATACCACTCATTCCTTTACCATGCATGTCATTACAATGGCAGGCCTTAGGGAAAGCGACATTGGACTTTAAAGTCCAACACGTTCCCTACTGTTGCACACTGGAGTTCGAAAAGTTAATTAGACCGCTCCAAAGTAAAGTGCTTTCCCTAAGGCATGTCTCCCTGCTCGCTGGCTAAATAGTAGAGATTCTGCACTGTTTTGCTGGCGGCCAGGCAGAATGGCAGAAAACACTTATTGTTTACCCAGCCACTGGCTAAATAGTAGAGATTCTACACTGTTTGGCCAGCAGCCATGAAAATAGTAGAAAAACTACACTATTAACCGTCCACTTAATAAATAATAGAGATTCTTCACTGTCTGGCTAGTGGGCATACAAATAGCAGCAAAACAAATATTAACCAAGCTGGTGACAAAATAGTAACAATTATTTCCTGTCCGGCTGGCAGACATGCAAATAGCAGGAAAATGTCACTATTTACCCAGCTGCTGGCTAAATAGTAGAGATCCTGCACTGTGTGACTGGCAGCCGCACAAATAGCAGAAAAACTTCATTATTTACCAAGCCACTAATTAAATAGTACAGCTTTTGCAGTGTTTGCCCGGCAGCTGTTCAAATAACAGGAAAACTTAAATATTTACCTGGCTGCTGGCTGAATAGTGGAGGTTCTGCCCTGTTTGACTGGCAGCCACGCAAAGAGCAGAAAAATATCACTATTTACTCGGCCGGCGACCAAACAGTAGAAATTCTGCACTGTTTGGCCTGCAGCTGTGCAAATAGCAGAAAAAGTTCACTATTTACCCAGTCATTGTCTAAATGGTAGAAATTCTGCACTGTTTGGCCAGACGTTTTTTAAAACTTTCTCCCTCCAGCAGTCTGAGGCTGCCAACATCCTGTCCTATAGTGATCCCTCCCCTTTTGAAAATTAGTTACCACCCCAAATAAGGGGTTGATAGCTCATCAATGGTTTGCAACAGCAAT
This sequence comes from Pleurodeles waltl, assembly GCF_031143425.1. Taxonomy (NCBI): domain Eukaryota; kingdom Metazoa; phylum Chordata; class Amphibia; order Caudata; family Salamandridae; genus Pleurodeles; species Pleurodeles waltl. The sequence goes on from NC_090448.1 coordinate 1,156,986,055, forward strand.
TACAGTCACAAATTATCAATAAATTCCTTTCTGAATTGTAAAGGGGAAGAAGGAAACACCTTTCATGCACTCTCCTGTTTGCAGTTCAGAAATAATAACAAAAGTCATTTTACTACTCTAAAGAAATTTCAAGCTAAAAAGGGTTTTGTGCATAATGATAAGTCATTTTGTGATCACAAAATTTGGGCTTCTCACATGCGGCCAGATGTAGCAAACAGTTTGCACGTCGCAAGCTGTGAATTTTGCTGTTTGCGATGTGCAAACTGCACTTGGCAATGCACTAAACCCCTTTTGCGATTCGGTAACCTGATTACTGAATCGCAAAACAGGTTTGCGAGTCGCAATTAGGAAGGGGAGTCCCCTTCCTAATTGCGAGTCGCAGTGCAATGCCAGATTGCTTTGTGACCGCGAACACGGTCGCAAAACAATCGCAGTTAGCGCCCATTTCAAATGGGTGCTAAAGCATTCGCAAAAGGGAAGGGGTCCCCATGGGACCACTTCCCCTTTGTGAATGGCATTAAAAACATTTTTCCAGAGCAGACAGTGGTCCTATTGACCTGCCTGCTCTGAAAAAATGAAACGAAAACGTTTATTTTTTTAGTTTTGTAATGCATTTTGTTTTCCTTTAAGGAAAACGGGCTGCATTACAAAAAAAAAACTGCTTTATTTAAAAGCAGTCACAGACATGGTGGTCTGCTGTCTCCAGCAGGCCACCATCCCTGTGAGTGCTGCGAGTCTCAAGGGGGTCACAAATTGCGACCCACCTCATTAATATTAATGCCTTTGCGACCCCCTTGCGAGTCACAGATGGTGTCAGGAACACCATCCTACATTCCAATTTGCAACTCGCAAATTGCGAGTCGCTCTGACTCGCAATTTGCAAGTCGCAAATTGGAATATACCTACATCTGGCCCATGGTGAGGGGAGCATTCAACTACTTCTACTATTCCTTACTACCAGGTAAAACCTGCCAGTAAGGAACAGTAAAAACAGTAAACAATTACTATGGGGGTCATTTTGACCCAGGCGGTCGGTGGTAATATGGCAGTGGTACTGCCAACAGGCTGGCGGTACATACCGCCACATTATGACATTGGCGGGTTGGCTGAAGCCAACCCGCCAATGTACCACTCTGATTGCCATGGCGTTGGCTGCCGCTGTGCTGGAGATAGGAATCTCCAGCCTGGCGGCCGCTATTGTGCCACCTCAGGCATTTTGACCCTGCCTACTGCCATGGTTTTCATGGCGTTCGTAACGCCACGAAAACCATGGCTGTAGGCCATACCAGTGACAGGGAATCCCTTCCCAGTGACAGGGAATCCCTTCCCTGTCACTGATAGGATGCCCCCTCCCCCATAAACTCCCCTGACGCCCCCCACTCCCCCTCCATCCACACTGCCCCCTTACAATCACCCTACCCCCCACTCACACACGCAGACACGCACCACGCATACACACACTCACTCACACAAGCATACACGCATTCATACATGTATGCATCCATTCATTCATGCACACATCCATACCACATTCATACTGACACGCAGACACGCATTCACATATCCATTCATACACACATTCTCACACATGCACACACACACGCACGCTAACAACACTACACACTCATTCGCATGCACGCACATACTCACACATTCATGCACACACAGCCCTCTCCCCTCCCCTGTCGGAAACCCGACTTATCTGAATCCAGGGGTCTTCCGGCAGGGGACGTGCGCTGCTACTGCCAGCAGCACCTGCCAGCAGAACACCGCCAGACCATATTATTTTTCATAATACGTCTGGCAGCAATACGGCTGGCGGCAATATGGCTGGTGGGGGTCTACTGGCGTGGCACTGCTGGTGGTAGCAGTGCCTCCTTAACACTGCCTGCTAGCATGGCCACAGCAGATTTCCGCCCTTCTTGTGGCGGAAATCCGGCTGTGGTCATAATATGGCTGACGGACGTTAGCCGCGGCGATGGTCTTTTGTTGGCCGTCGCCGCGGCAGTAGGCGGTACTTACCGCCAAGGTTATAATGAGGGCCAATATGTCCACCCATCTAAATTGGGTGGGCGGACATGTGACCATTTCTCCAATGGCCCTTACATTGGAGAAGTTTAGCCATGTTGGAGAAAGAGTAGTCTCTGTCTTGACCAAACTTAAGGTCGCCCGCAATTTAATTTGGACAGATCACTATATTGGTGGGGAAGGAACACTGTCACCGTTGCAACAGAGTACCCTTTCTGCCAATATATAAATGAGGCCCTAACTCCCAAAGCAAGAGTTTGTTTTTGAAAAGAAAAAAAAACAATGGTCTCCCACACTGGAATTTTTCTTCCTGGGTGACATGGTCATTATTTCTTTTTTTGTCCCTTAGAGCCAGGTTGTACTCTAAATAGGGTAGATGGTATAAAGTGTGTCCTTTTTTGTTGGGACATCAGTCGAAGCCACATGCAAAGGAATGGGACTATAATTAAATGAATTGAATATCATTGGAATATGAATGAAGTATCCCATTAAATCAGAGAAAGACATATAATCATCAAAGACACAGAAGAAAAGAAACTCACAGAGATTTTTATTCATTAACTTTATTACAAATATTTTTAAAAATAAGACATTAAATAAAAAGAGACATTTTGTTACCTCCATTCTTTTGCCCTATTTATCGATCAAGGGATGTGGATCCACTATTTGGGGTTCAGAACTGATTTGGGGTGTTTCTCTTTCAAGTATCTTTTCTGGCTGTCCCCCAGACACAGACTTTGTGCGAGGTGATGGCTCTCACAGCAGTGGTAATAGTTTTGGTTCCAAACAGAAGCATCCAAAACAAGGACACAGTGAAGCACATGTTCTCAGCACCTAGTTGTCATCAGCCTTTCTGAGTACTCATCAGGCACAGACAAAAGGGCAGCCTTGCTGAGAAACATTGATACATTTAACATGAGCAATTTATAACCTACCCTTTATATCTACTATCTACCCTATGTCATCACTCAGGAAGAAGTAATCAGCAGTCCTTCACTAAAAAGGACCTCCCAGATTTATTTTTTGTGTAGCCTCTTCTTTCTCCCTCACTTCAGTTCTGGGTCGCCAACCTCTATCCACCAGGATGCCGTCAATAAACTCGCCCTGTGTAGGAAAGTTGTAGCTACCCTGTATCACGTCATGCGAAATGCATCCCACAGGTCCATGTACTAAGACGTTCATCACACAAGGAATCTTACTACTACGCACTTAAGGGCAGATTTACTAAGAGCCTGCTTTGCCCTTGCAACACAAGCCCTTAAGTGGGATTTCGTAAGTAACACTAAGCTTCCTTGCATGGCTCTGAGTGGCTTAGTAAATCCAGAGTAAGGGAAGACATTGCAAATTGTTACTTTCCATTACCGTGTGTTGAGAAGGCATTCTATGGGTGGAGCATGGGCATTGTCAGTCATCCACCCATGATTTTTGATGCAGTCCCTGATTTACTAAGGTGAGCCAACATGGGATCACGTCAAAATGATACTCCTTCTCAAGTGAAGCGTAACAAGTAGAAATTTAGGTAAGGCTCCCTGCTACTTCCTCTTTTTATGCGTGCTGTATTCCGCAGCACACATAGAAAGAGGAAAATGCCTGAAAGGATTGCTTTTGTGCAGGAAGGTGCCCCTTCCTGCACAAAATCAATCCTACTCATAATGCATGCACCCTTGCACCATGGTGCAAGGCTGCCTGTGTTGGATCTAGGCAGCACAGACTGCGCCAGCACAGAGAGAGAGCAGAAATCGTAGTAGATATGGCTCATTTCTGTCTCTCCCTGTCATGCAATGCAGCACAGCAGGTTGTATGGCTGCCTTGCATTGCATGACTTCCCAGTAAATCTGCCCCTTGCTACATACCCACTTTACATACACAAATATGGAATGTCAAAGCAGACATCTGGGAGTCACAAAGACTCCCTCCTTGGCCATCTGAGATAATTTATCTGGAGCGTCCTTCACCCCTTCTTCTGCTCATCGGAGCCGTCTTATGATCTTGAGCTTCTCTTTGCCGATTGCCATATCCTCCTTTCCCTTTTGTTAGTCTTTAACCATGTTTCCTGACTTCAGCCATTTAAGTTTCTCAAACCCTTTCTACTATCCTTCACAGAACACACTCATCCACCTTTAAACTCCCCTCTCAAGTTTCAGTTCCTGCACCTTCAGATCCACCCTCAGACTACTGTGTCATCATCAGACCATGTCTTCTACACCTAAAGGTCAGTGTGTAACAGTACCAGCCTTTTATTCAATTTGCATGCTCAGATTTTCAGCAAATAGCTACCAATTCTATATGTGGGCTGAAGAGGTGGGTGCTGTAGGGGTTGACAGTATAAGAAGCATGAATAAGAACAGTTTACAAAAGGGATATTTTAATACACGTGTGCCAGACTCACATAGGTGTTCTCCTGCTCCTGGTCTTCTTCTTTAAATTCAGGTCCTTCTTAGTCTTTATGCATCAGTGCTCCTACTAGTCCTGTTCCAGGTCCTCCTTTTCTGGGTTGTGTTGGTTCTTCTGATCCTCATCATGGCCATGGTCTGACTAGTTCTGGTCAACCTGGTACTGGTTTCCTGAACCTGGGAGTCCTTCCTGACCCTGATCTTCTTGGCCTTGGTCCTGGCTTATCGTTGTATTAGTCCTTCCTGGGCCTCCTGATCCTGCTACTGCTAAGCCTCTTCCTGCTGGTCTGCTGGGCCTAATCCACCTATCCTTGTTGTCCTAGTTCTCCTAGGGCTGCTGCTCCTAGTCTTCCTGGTTTGGGCCATCCTTATTCTGCTTGTCCTGGTGCTTGTCATTCACTTGTTGCTGCCTCCACTGGTCCTGGTCCTCCTTATTAGGTTGTCTTTGGCTTGGCCTGCTCCTTTTTGTCCTGGTCTGGTCCAATTGGTCCTTGTGGCTCTGGTTGTCCTGATTCCAGGATCCTTGCCAGCCTGGTCCTAATGTTCCAATTCCTGGTCCTCCTGTTCCACTGGGAACTTCAGGTACTGGTCATTTGGTTCTGCCCTCTCTGGTCCTCCGAGCCCTGTTACTGGTCTGGCTTATTCTGATCCTTCTTTCTCACCTAATCCTCCGCCATCTAGTCACTGGTCTTAATGGCCCTAGCCCTCCTACTCCTGACCTAACTAGTTCTCCAGGTCCTACGACAACATGTCATGATGCTCTTGGCCCTGGTCCTCCTGCTGGTTGTCATCTTGGACTAACGTGTCCACTTTATCCTGAATCTCCTTGTTCAAGACATTTTTTCTTAGCCATTCTTAGCCACCCAGCTTGCTCATCATAGCTACTGTCATCTTTGCCTTCCTTGTCCTGGTCCTTTTGTCTTCCTCCTCTTGGCTCTGCTTGTCCTGGTATGCCAGGTCCTGATAATATGGGTCTCTGTGAATTGAGCTTCCTTTTCCCCATGATTGTGGTCCCACTGGTCCTCATTGCCATGTATCTCTTAGCTCTTGTCCTGTTGGCTATGGCTGTCTGGCCATCTCCTCTTAATTCTTCAGGTCCTGTTCTCCTAGCCTTCCTCACTCTCAGTCTGGTTTGCTTAGCAATAGTTTTCCTGTTCCTGGTCCTCACAGTCTGTGTTCTCTTCCTGGTTGTGTTCTCACTAGACTTGATCCTTTTGTTTCTAGTCCTCCTTTTTTGGGTTTTGTATGCATAATTATTTGGTTCTGGCAATCCTGGTCCTTTCAGGCCCTCTTCTCCTAGCTCTTTCTTTTCCTTCCTGATTCTCTTGACCCTCGTCCATTTAACCTGATCCTTCTTATCCTTCCCACTCTGCTCATCTGATTCACAGCACATCAGTTCCTGGGCCTGCTGGTCCCCTCGGCCTACCTTGCCCCTTATGTCCTGGCCCGCTTAGACCTTGCCCTCTTAGCTCTTGCCTTCCTGCTTTGGATCATCCTCGTCCTCCTGGCCCTGCACCTTGCCCTCATGGTACCTCTGGCATTACACCCAGTGGTATGGACCTTCTTGATCCTGGTTCTCTTTGTGTGGGTCCTTCTGAGCCTTGTTATTTTAGTCCTGGTCCTCCTAGACATCCAGTCTGTTTAGTCTTCCTGGCTCTGGTTCTTTTGGTCCTCCTGATCTACCTACCCCTGGTCCTGGTACCCCCAGGTCTTGATCTTCCTGCTTCACTTGATACTCTGGGTCCTAGTCCTATCACCATGGTCCCCCAAGCACTCCTATTCCTGGTCCTGGTCCTGTTGGTGCTGATCTTTCTAAACCTCCTTGCTCCGGTCCTGGTCTTCCTGGTATTCTAGGTACTGACCCCCTTGTCATCCTTGCTTATGCTAGCCCTGGTCCTAATGGCCTGGATCTTGTCTTCCTGGGTCTGGTCCTGATCCCCTTGGCTCTGGTTTTCCTGCTGCCTGTCCTCATGCTGCTACAGAAACTCACCATGATCCTCCTCTATCTGGCCCTCCTGTTGCTCATCTTCCTGGCCGACCTGTTTTTAGCACTGTGGACTGAGCCTCCAGGCTGTGGTCATTCTGGTTCTGATGTCCCTGGTCCTGATTCTCCTTTTCCTCCTCACCATGGTCCTCCTGGTCCTTGTACTCAAGGTCCTGATCCTCTTTGCCTATTCTTCCTGGTTTCCTTAGTCCTTTGTTTCCTGGTCCTCTTAGATCTTTTCCTTCTGACCAAAGTCATGCTATTTTTGTTTTTCTTAGTCTTTGTCACTCTTGAGATTCTGTGCCTGTTGTCCAAGATCCTTTTGGCCCTGTTCCTTATAGTTTGGGTTCTCCTGGATCTTGTTCTTCTGGACCTGACCCACCTGCTATCTTAGGGCCTGAGTTAGATACTGGCACACAAGTTACTCCGTCACAGCGGTGATGGATATCCCATCCGACGAAATCAAAATCCTATTGTTTCCTGCGGAATTTAGATTTTGGTAGATGGGATAGCCATCACCGTTGTGACTAAGTAATCTGTCTGCCACTATCTAAATCAGACCCTCAGTCTTGGTCTCCTAGTCCTGATCATCCTGGTCCTTTTTGTCCTATTGTGCTTGTTATCACAATCTTTGCCTTTTGGCCATCACAGCCCCTCCTGTTTCTTTTTGATCCTCTGGGTTCTAGTCACCTTGTCCTGGTTCTCCTCACCATCAGCCTCCTAGCCCTGGTACTGCAGGCCCTTGTCTATCTTGCTTCTCATGCCATGGCACTCTTAGGCTTTGTCCTCCTGGTTTGGGTTGTCACTGTTCTCCTGGATACGTTCCTTGTCCATTTAGCTTACTGGTACTGCAGCCACTGATCCAGGCTCTCTTGATCCAGGTTCTCCTTGTCCGTTTTTGTCCCAGTCCTTCTACCCACTGCTGTCCATTGCACTTGATCTTCCTAATGCTGATTGGCCTTCTTACCTAAGATCATCCTCACCCTGGGCCTGCTACGTTTAATGATTGCTCTGTCCCACTTGGTAGTCTGAGCCCTGGTCCCCTGGTTTCTGATCTTCATGACCCTCTTAGCCCTGTTACCCGTCCTGCTGGTCATGATTCTTTTAGCTTACTTAGTCTCCTTACTTTGGTCTTCTGAATGCCGTTGGTAGTGCCACCCTCAGTCTTCCTAATGCTTGTCCTTTTCATCCTAGCAACCTAGACATACTGGCCATTGCCCTTCAGGTCCTGATCATCGCAGTCCTCTTCAGCCTGGTCCTGAACCTCCTGGCCCTCGTCCTCCTGCTCCTTTATCACATGGCTCTGCAATAACTTGTCCTGTCCCAGATCATCCTAGCCTTTCCTAGTTCTGGTGCTCCTTAACCAGCGGTTTATGCTAGTCTAAGAACTTCCTGGCCCTGTACTTCCTGGTTCTTATTTGCCTGGTCCTCATTCCTATGTAATCCTGCCCCAGTCGTTTGGATCTAGGGTTTCCTGTTTCACAAGCTCCCAGCCCTGGACCTTTTCATCCTCCTCACCCTAATTGTCATCCATCAGTCCTCCTGGTCAAGCTCCCCTGGTTTATGTAGTCCCCTCATTTGCCTGTTCCAACTCCTTCTTATCCTGGTCACCTTGGTCCATGTAGTCCTGGTGTTAGTTTAGGTACTCTTTTCTTTAGCCCTCATCTATCAGGTCTTTTGATTTTTGTTCCACTGACCTTGGTTTCCTTAGTTCCCTAGTTCCGGTCCTCTGGTCCCATACTACTCCTACTGGTCCTCCTTGTTTGCCTATTCTACCTTTTTCTCGTCTATATGGCCATGGGCCCCTCTACCATTGTCCTCCAAGGAATGGTCCTATTGGGTCTGGCCTTACTCATTCCTCTGGAACTGGTCTTCCAAGTTCCTCTGTTGCGGGTCACCATGGTTCAGGTAGTGTTTCTCACCCTGGTTTATGATCACCCTGAGTCTGACACACCCGGACCTTCAGATTCTGGTCCCACTGGACTTAGACTTTCTTGTCCTGGTCATTGTAATCTAGGATCTCCAGCTTCTGATAGCCCTGGTCCTTGCTGGTTGTGGTCTTCCTGGTCCTGGTCCTTTTGCTTCTGGCCCCTTGATCCCTTTCATCTAATGTCAGTGGTCTTGGCCCTCCAGTGACTGGTCCTTTGCTCTATTGGTGTCCTTGTACTGGTCCTCTTTGGTCTGTCTACTTAGGTCTGCTACTCCTAGTTGTCTGTGTCCCACTGGTCCTATTCAGTGCAAAAAGGGCCTCATAGCCATCCTTGTCGTTATGGGATGGGGTCTTCTGTTCCTCAACCTTTGGTTCTTCTGTGCCTTTGGGAAATTGTTCACTGGGTCCAGGTCCCCCTATTCCACATCCTCATGTCCATCCTGATCCTTCTCACTCTGGTCCCAGTACCCCTAGTGCTGTTTTTCATTGTCTTGTTCCTCATCATCTATTTGCTCCTGGTTCTCTGTGGCATTGGTAACCCTGGTCCTCATCGATTATGTCTCCCTGGGCCAGGTTCTTCTTGTCCTGGTCCTTTGTGGCTCTTGTTATCCTTGCCCTCCCAGTGGTCCGCCTCTTTGCCCTTATTCTCCTACTTTGCATCTTCCTCCTCCTCCTCCTGCTTCCTTCCTGAGTGCCTCCTTCATAGTGACTTTAGTCAGGTACAGTCTCCAAGCCTGTCACACAGAATTTCTTTTATTTTGGCTTCCAGATTTCTTTTGCAGAGACAGCACTGTCAAGTACAGAAATGAGGAGCCAGTAAAGACTTCTCCACTTCATAACACTGCTTAACATTTCAAAAATCAAAACTATAATTCCCAAGATGCATTGTGCAGGTGACTAAAATTCAGTGTGCCACCAAACATCATTTACCTACTGCAAGTGTCTCCCCTTCTGGAGCCAAGAAACCGCCTATGTGTCTGCATTCCTGGTTTGCTGCTGCTTCTTGGCTGCTGCTGTGTTGCCAGAATTGAAAGTTCTTCCATTAGAAGCCCAAAAAGAGCCCAGCACTCAAAATCATCAAAAGGAGCATCATGAATATTAAAAAAACATTGTATTCTCATGAGACAATAAAACATTTGTGTAACATGCCTTAAAAACATACTCAGTGTTCTTTGCTGACAGCCAAATACTCTCTGCCTGATGTGCAAAATATTTGTGTGCCACATCTTGAAGCTTCTGTTTGCTTTCTACATGTCTTATTTGAATCTTAAAATAACATAAATCTTTTTATTCAATTCAATTTTATGTTTTTGATCAGATACAGCTTAGCTTAATTCAGGCACTTACCTTTTAACAAACTATTATACATTTGTATATGCACTTACTTTCAAATGCTTCACGCATGCTGCCTTCGATTACAAGAGGGCCACCACACTACCATTGCCTGGAGTCCCTCTTTCTTTATGGTTGGCTAAATAAAAACCCCTTCACACTATTTATCCGGCCTTTGGTCAAATTGAACATCATCTATACTATTTAGCCTATGGCCAGGTGAACAGCAGAAATGGTGTACTATTTTGCAGGCCACTGGGTAAATAGCAGAGATTTTGTACTATTTGGCTGGCGGCCAGGTAAATAGACACTTCTTTGTTGTGATACAATTTGGGGTATTGCTGTTCCGAGCCTTAACATCACCTGATACATTTGTAACAAGATCACACTTTTGTGGGGATAAATGATAACTACTTTTTTCTGAAACTTCAAGACATTATAAAAACCGACTGTTGTTTAGTAGATTTCAAACACAATTTCTTATTTATAAAGATAGTCTCCTCTCTGCCCCGTTTGTTTGGAGTGTCTGAGATACAGGACATTGTATTTGATGGGTTCTCTTTACTTCTGTCCCTGGATGGCAAGGGGTCCTGTCCTACAGCTGCGTGTCCCTTGGACAAAGCTGGTTTCTTTGAGTTTTCATTTTAAGGGTTCTCCAATAGGTTCTTGGTAGTAGTTGCAATCAATTTCTCCTTTATAAATAGCCTTCTTTTCAGAAATAGACTGAGGCCTGAAGGAAGTTATGACAACAAGTTGACAAAAGAAATACAATATAACTGTGACGATAATATGTGATTCAACAAGGGATATGCACAAATATTGTATGTTATTACATTAACTTTCCATCAGTGAACTTCCTGAGAGAGCTGTACATGATAGCCAGACGAAGTTCCAGCAGGTGTGGAAACTGGTGCCAGAAAAAGATCTAAAAGAGAATGTACAGAAAATTATATTGACTAATAGATGGGATTTGAACTTGTGGTCCGCGGATCCTTGGGGGTCTTGCCTTCTTATGCGGTCAGCAGCTGCTTAGAAAATTAAATATTATTAATAGATTAATAAAATGCATATAAAAAAGGAAGCAAAATTGAAAACTGAATATTTCAAAACATTCTGTAAGTGTAAAGGAATTTGAAATTGGAGGCTAAAAATTAAGTTTGTATCATCAGATTGATATGTGGAAGCAGTGTAAGTACATCAAACAGAATATAGTTCAATTGAATTCACATTATAATTAATCATTTGTGTATTTCCTTGATGAATGCTTGGTTCTGTTTTTTTGTAAATTGTTTTGAGGTTCAAATGATCGAAATTTCTTCGGCCAGGGACCGGGCTTTTAGTAATGACTCAGTGGGGATTCCACAGATTCCACTAATTGTTTATTGGGGGTTCCCAGATTCCAATAATAAATAAGTGGGGTTCCTCAATAGTCAAAAGGTGAGATATGTGTGATTCCATTTTAAGTAGGCCCTGTCACCATTTTAGACAATGGACTTCACTATTATAAATAATGGAGGTCTCTATTTTAAACAATGGAGGTCACCAACTTTCTCAATTTTGCAGAATCATTGTCATGTCTGTCATTTGACCAGATGTTGTCTGACCTTTTCTTTTTAAGAACTGTGAAGGTGTCAGGCCGTCCGACTAATGGCATAGATACAGCACCGATGTGACATTAGTCTGTGTCAAGTGTCTACTTATCTCCACGCCAAGATAAATAAGAACAAGTACAGACATATAGCCAAAATAATGTAGTCTGAATTGATGTCCTCATAGGTGAGAAATGTCATTCTCTGATAAGATTTAATTGATAAGGCGGTCATTTAACCACTTGGGAGGAGAGGTCCTTGACCTAGATTATCGCTCAAGATTCTGCCAGAAGATGGTCTCACCCCTGCCAGAGTACCTCAAAGATGCTACATGTCACTCAGTGCTGTAAAGCCAAGTCCGAGAGGAAGGCTGCTACCACAGTGCATGTTTGCCCTTCGCAGGGAACACTGCTTTCATGCCTCCACTGAAAACGACAGCCCTTTCCGTCAGCCAGGTATGCGGTGTGCCTCTTCTCCCTAAGAAAGTATAGACTGCAAGTTGCTCTGCTTTTTATGCTCTAAGTATAGTGCATAGAAGTAGGTTTTAGGGTGTTAGGTTTTGGATTACATTTTTAACATGTTAGAAATGTCTGTTTTATTCTTATTGCTCACAACATGCCTTCTTGCTGTATTAATGACATCCTGTGTAGTTGTTTTAGACATACTGAGAAACAGGTTATTCCTGTCGTAATAAATGTTTTTATTTAAAAGTGTCTTCCACTTTTGTGTAACTTTACACTTGCTGTAATAACTTTACTGCTTTTTGGTATTCACAAACTACAAGTGTAATTGTACTGGTAGTGATATACATAATTACATAAAATGCATCTAGCACTCAAAAAATTCAGGTTACTCTTATTCAAAACACTGCCGCTCAAGTTCGGATTTGTTATTTTGAGCTCAAAATTACCCGAATGGTCGCTCGGGTAAGAAATCTACCTGAAATATTTGTTGACCGTCCATGTTAAAGCAGCTGCTGCTTGTGCTCAAAACACTGCTGCTTGCATTCAGATGTGTAGTTTTGTGCTTAAAAAGTACCCGATCTGTCTACTCTGGTAATAAATCTATCTGAAACGCTGCGTCCATAGAAACATTACCCATACGGTATATGTTGAGTTAAAATGTCTCCTCAAAATTATGGGACGTGGCGTAATCTCTATATTTCACTTAAATTTTGATACACAAACTTACCAAAATTACACCAATTATTTTGGCATAATTAAAATTTCACCTAGGCCTAGACATTTCCTGACTACTAAAAGGTAACACAGTGCTGTAGCAATGTTAGATTGTGTTCTATATAAGTGCTAAATATATGTAACAATAATACATGATTCAATTAGGGGTATGCATAGATACTGAATGTTATAATATTCACTTTCTATCAGTGAATTTGCTAAGAGAGCTGTACATGATATCCAGATGACCTTTTCTAGAAGTAAAATTAAACACATAGGTGGTCATTCCAACCTCGGCGGTAAAAGGCGCTTACCGCCGTTCAGAAGACCGCCATAACACCGCCACGGCCGCGGTAAACCGCCACGGTCATTCTGACCCACAACAGGCAAACCGCCAAAATACAGACATCCACAAAATTCCGCCACACCAAAGGGCAGCGAGAAACTGGCGATGGCCAAACCTCCACCGTCACGCCAACAGAAATACGCCCACACTATCACGACACACGAATCCACGCGGCGGTCTTTCAACCGCGGTATTCCATTGGCAGTACACACTGCCCCGCTCAAAATACACACATACTTACAAAATACAACCACATTGGACAATTCAAAATACACACACCTGAGACACATACACACACCACTCCCACACACCCAATTAAATATAAAATACACACCCACATCACCCACAAACCTCCACTCCAAGAGATTCGTGAACACGCACCGAGAAAAGACATCCGAGCACCCAGACGCCCAATTCACTGTCACCCAGCAATATTTGCACGCACTTCACACAACACAACAATACACATCACCACACTTAGCACCACACAATCCACCCTACACATCACCCACACCACCCCATGGCACCGCAAAGACACCCCAGGTTCTCTGATGATGAACTCAGGGTCATGGTGGACGAAATTGTACGAGTAGAGCCACAGCACACCACCATTGCCAGGAAGATGGAGCTATGGAGCAGAATCGTGGACAGGGTCAACGCTGTGGGACAGCACCCAAGAAATCGGGATGACATCAGGAAGAGGTGGAACGACCTACAGGGGAAGGTGCGTTCCATGGTATCCAGGCACAACATCGCGGTGCAGAAGACTGGCGGCGGACCCCCACCTCCTCCCCCAGAATTTACAACATGGGAGGAGCAAGTCTTGAACATCCTGCATCCTGAGGGCCTCGTAGGAGTAGGCGGAGGAATGGACTCTGGTAAGGCAAATCTTAACTACTTCTTCCGCCCACCCCACCTGCATGCCAACTCATACCCCCACCCTCACCCTCACCCCATCACATCCTACTCCTTGCAACTGTCTCACCATCACAACCCACCCATCCCAACACCTAGCCCTGCATGCGTCCACAAAGCATGGACACCCATCACCTAAGCATGCCCACTGCACATACACATACAACCCCCCCCCAACCACCGTCACAACAGCCCCCACAAAGGAATGCCAGCACTGGGGTACACGGGCACCCACCCATTGCACGCTATGACACACACAGAAGCAATAACCATACTTGTATACCCCTGCAGGACCCGAACGCCACGTCACCGCGCAGGAGGGTCCACAAATGTCCACTCCACCCCCAGAAGAGGCCCATAGTGAGGACAGCAGCTCTGTCTCCCTGGATCTAGATGACCATCCCGGTCCATCGGGGACCTCGGGACAGTCGGTTCCCCTCACACAGCCACAGGCCACAGTAGACCTTCCCCCCTCTGGGAACACCAGCACAGCACCCACCCAGCGGGCCCATACCTCTGTCCCCAGGACTCGTCAATCAGCGGTGTGTCCACCACTACAGGGAACCCAGGCTAACCCACCACCCCAACAACAACAGGGACCTGGGGGCAGTGGTAGTGGGCACACGGTCCAGGGGACAGAGGCCCAGGGAAACAGGGGAACTGGGAGGGCTGCTGTGCGACAGGGGGGGGACAGGCCCAGGGAACCCACTCTCCACGAGGTCCTCTCCTCCATCATAGGAGCATACCACCGCTCCCAGGAGACGATGGCGACGGTCCTGGCCAGGTTTCAGGAGATCCAGCTTCTGCAGGAGCAACAGTATATGGGGTTCAGGGAGGAACTAAGAAACATCAGTTCCGCCATGGGTACCATCGTAGTGGCCCTGAATGAAGTAGTCACGACACTGCGGGACACTGTGGCACCTCAAAGGGCCCCTGACACTAGCATGCACCAAGAACTGCCTACCACCTCCGCCGGCGCTAGTGGACAGGAGGCCCTGACACAAGACCAACAGGCCACCAGAACCCCACCCCCTGCAGAAGGAGAACCACCCCGCAAGCGGGCCCTGAGATCCAGGAAGAAGACAGAGTAAGATGTCAAGACACCCGCCAGCAAAGGATACCGCCCTGATTGTCATCCCACTGTCCCACATTGTCACCCTGTCCAACCTTAAACTGCCCCTGCTCCACTTCCCACAGGCATTTGGACAATGCACCTGTGTAACTGATAGTCTGGACTCTGCCATGGACAATCCTCCACCATCACCCCTCACCGATTTGCAACCACCCATCCAATTTAGAGCACTTGAATAAAAACACTTATTGCACAAAACAATCTGGAGTCTGGCTGTGATTTAGAACAAATGTATTAGACATGACCGTGCCAAAATGTTCATTCACATTGTGATGCTAACAAACCGCTGTCACACAACTGTAGTCCATGGGGAAACAAAGCAGATGTCACGCAGTGGGGCCCACATCTCTGAAAAAGGAAGGGAAAGTCACAACACAGTTACCATACACTGGGGGGAAAAGTCAGACAGTAGAGAGGTAGGAGTCATTAAGTAAATGTAATATGCCGGTGTCTACTCTTACCTGTGTGTCACTGAAAATACTGCTGTATTACTGTGTTCCTGTTCTCTATGTCGTCCTCTTCGGCTTCCTCCTCTTCACTCTCCACAGGCTCCACAGCTGCTACAACACCACCATCTGGACCATCCTCCTGCAGAAAAGGCACCTGGCGGCGCAAAGGCAGGTTGTGAAGCATACAGCAGGCCACGATGATCTGGCACACCTTCTTTGGTGAGTACATTAGGGATCCACCTGTCACGTGGGCTCTCATTATCCTAAATGAGACTACTGGATTTCTAGGCAGCAGGATCGATAACGGTGTGGGGGACTGAGTCTGACCCACTTGTAAAGAACTCTGTCACCCTAAATCCGGTTTCTGCTCCGGCTAACTAGCAGTGCCTCATTTCTCCCATGGGGAAGAAATGATTAGGCAGCCGAGCGCATGACATCTTTGGAACTTCTCAGGGAAGTCGTGGTCACTCAGATCCAAAACAACTCTCTCATTTACAATATGGTCTCATATACAAATGACAAAGACAGTATAAGTTTTACATAATGTTTTAATAAAACGACTGTATTTTAGATAATAAGGCGTGAGCCGCAATAACCAGAACAATACAACATAGTAGGATTGAAATAGTCACCAGGAGAGTAAAACATAAGAACAAAGCTATCATAGTGCCTAACAGTTTCTACTCTCCCTCTGCTTGTTCTATTTAGAGCACAGCATGTTAAGCTTCTAGCTTGCCTTTCTGAATCACTGGGGAGATATCAGCCCTCATACCTGAGCAAAGGCCTGTGATCTGGTTCAGCATCAGCAACGAGGCAGTCAGCGTCTAGTTGTGGGTCTCTGGTCGGAATCTCCCTCTTGCATGTATTGGGACAAGGAAGTGATTTTATAACTAACATGTCATTGTGATCACAAAATGTCCCTACGCAGGAATGCCAAATCTAAACTCCTACCACGTCTATCGGCAATGTCCCAGACTGTATCCTTGACTGAAGCACAGAGTGAATATGTTATGGAGAACTCCAGTGCTGAAGTAGGCAAAACAGTGTGATATGAATAAAAAAACACTGTAGAACTGGCTATTTGAAAAATAACAGTACGAAGCCTAATAAAAAGCATTTAGAGCAAAGTGCACAGAGGCTCTAAGCTGTCAGCAAATGAATAAAATACATTCAGGGCAAAGTGCACAAAGGCCTAAAGCCTGAAGCTAATGCGCAAAGGATACGTAAAACTAACCACACTACACCCTCCCCTTGTCGGTAGCAAGTGGTTCCAATAATATAAAAGCATGCCCCAAATATAAACAATATATTTCGACAAGGTAAGAAGACAACAAAGTCATAAATTTAGGAAACATGTGACGATAAAGCCAAATTCAATATAGTGTCAATTTTGCCAGAGAAAAAAATCCAATTGTCAGACAGAAGCAATAGAACGTAGGAGCTCCTCCACTTCGATATATGTTAATATCGGAAAATCCACGCCACAAAGTACCATGGAGCAGGTGTGTTCCAAAGCCCCAAAACCATTCAGAGCGGCACCCCGTGCAGGGCCTATGAAAGAGACAATACCATCTTCCTCCAGGAAGGGAATCTCATAAACCGCCTCACGAAGCAAACGCAACCGTAGTGCACAAGTCTGGGAATGAGCCCTAATCGGGAACATCAACAGATCAGGATCGACCACTGGAGGGCGCTGCAGTGAGAGACAGAAAGCCAGTGCATGTTCAAACGAGCACCAAAGGCACCGAAACACGGGTTGCACACAATCCAAAACCGGTCTGAATGACAGAGACCAGTCACACTCCAAATGTCCCAGGAGTGTAGCTCCAAAATGCTGCATCATGCGTTCACGACACAGCTGCGCTGACGGGAGCAGCAATATAGGATCTCGTCGTGGCGGGACAGCCATTGCGAAAAAATAGCAACAATAGCAAGACTCCAGCCAATAAAGCCAAAGTAATCGGGAAACCCCCAAAAATAGAGTGTATAGCCGAAGGTATCAAACCGAATATGGAAGAGAAGGTGTGAGCGAAACCAACACCAACGGCTTTGAAAAAATGAGCAATACCAGCAGTGCTGGATGCATTAAATATACGTCCCACAAGTTCACCGAAGTGACTTGGAAAGTTAGTATTCAAAAGGGACTGTATCTCCGCCGATGACCTTGCCACCTGAAGTGCGTAGGTCTCGCTAGCAGATGTAAGGGCCACATGCTTTTGAAACAATAAAGCTTTCAGCCGACTCAACTTGTCGAAATCAACCTTGGAAGTAGCAATATGAGGCCAGATGTCCGCTACCTCCCTAATTTGAGTGGGGGGAAACAACACATTCCCGCAGCACGTAACGGCCTTGTTGACAACAACAACGTAAACTATTCCGGCACGCATGCCACAACAGCGTTCGCTGTTAAGAACAATGTAACTGCCTTTAGAAAGCACCTGGAAAGTGTTTTTAATAACCGGGACTCGAACACCCTTCAAATAACAAGCTAAGTTAGCAATCGAATCGTTACACGCTCCGTGCAAGGACAGCTGTTTACAAACCATGGAATGGCTGACAGAAGCTTAGCATTCGCTACCGCTAAGAAAAACCTCCCTCAAACCATTAACACATCTGTATTGAAAGGGAAGCTCCCACACCTCGTGTATGTAACTGTCTCCCAATAGTTCATATCTACCCACCGGAATGTGCTTCAAACAAGAAGTAAATTGCAGAGTGGAGATAGGCAAATTAATAACCCCATGAATCAACCACTCAGCTGACGGAATCTCAGCCACCGTGAAAGGCAGTTTCTCCAATTTCTCAATATTCAACATAACATATGTCGCTTCCTTTTTAGCCATCAACTGTTGTTGACGAGTCAAATTGAAGGAGATAAAGATTTCTCTGGCACGAATGTGCTGCCATGGAACGCGACCCGCCTTCAAGGTTTGAAGAGTCCAACTCAGCTGCATGATGGACCGTGTCTGACTCTGCCCATGATATAAAGAAGACATGTCCGATTTAATAATGTCAATAGCAGAGGAAACAATGCTGTCAATCGTGTAAACACGGTCAGAAAGGGTATGCATGCCATTATCAACAACAGACAAAGGTGGTCATTCTGACCTCGGCGGTAAAAGGCGCCTACCGCCGGTCAGAAATCCTCCATAATCCCGCCGCGGTCGCGGAAACCCGCCACGGTCATTCTGACCCGCAGAAGGCAAACCTCCGAAAATCCGACCGCCACAACAGACCGCCAGACCAGCGGTCGGCAGAAAGGTGGAGGTGACCAAACCTCCACCGCCACGCCAACAGAAATACGCCCATCCCATTACGACCCACGAATCCACGCGGCGGTCATTCAAACGCGGTATTCCATTGGCGGGACACACCGGCGCGGTCAGAATACACACAAACGAACAAAACTCAGCCACATTGGACGATTTGAATCCCACACACCTGATACACATACACACACCACTCCCACACACACAATACAATATAAAACACCCACCCACATCACCCACAAACCCCTACGCTTAAAAATTCGTAAAGAAGACAAGAGCGAGACACCAGCATCCAAAACATAACAGCCACAGCCACTCAACACCATCACCCACACACTATCCACACACAAAACAACACACACCACCACACTCAACTCACTTAAATACACATACTCCACCCCACACATCATACACACCACCCCATGGCACCCCAAAGACAACCCCGCTTCACAGACGAAGAACTCAGGGTCATGGTGGAGGAAATCGTTCGGGTAGAGCCCCAGCTGTTCGGCACACAGATACAATACACCAGCATTGCCCGGAGGACGGAGCTATGGCAGAGGATTGTCGACAGGGTGAACGCAGTGGGACAGCACCCCAGAAATCGGGAAGACATCAGGAAGCGATGGAACGACCTACGGGGGAAGGTGCGTTCCATGGTATCCAGGCACAACATCGCCGTGCAGAAGACTGGCGGAGGACCCCCACCACAACCCCCACAATTCACATCATGGGAGGAGGAAGTCTTGAACATCCTGCATCCTGACGGCCTCGCAGGAGTCGGCGGAGGAATGGATACTGGTAAGTTGAAGCTTCAATACTGCTTCCCCCCCACCTGCATGCCAAATCAGACCCCAACCCTCACCCCCATCCTCGAACCCCACCCTCACCCCCACCCCCATCCTCACCCCCACCCTCACCCCCACCACCATCCTCACCCCCACCACCATCCTCACCCCCACCCCCAGCACACCTATTCCCCGCCAATGTCTCACCATCACAACCCACACATCCCAAAACATAGGCCTGCATGCGTCCACTAAGCATGGACACCCATCACCAAAGCATGCCCAATGCATATACACATCCCCCCCACAAGCCACCCTCACCAAAGCCCCCACACACGAATGCCAGCACTTGGGGACACGAGAACCCACAGATACACCCATATGCCACACATTGAAACTATAACCATACCTCTATACCCCTGCAGGACCCGACCGTCAACACACCGCGGCGGAGGGGCCAGAATTATCCACACCCCCCACCCAAGAGGCCGTCAGCGATGACAGCAGCTCTGTCGACCTGGACACCGATGACCAGCCCGGACCATCGGGGACCTCTGGACAGTCGGTTCCCCTCACACAGGCCCAGGCTACTACAGACCCAAACCCCTCTGGGAACACCAGCACAGCTCCCACCCAGCGGGCCCATGCCTCTGTCTCCAGGGCGCGTCAATCTGCGGTGTGTCTACCACTACAGGGCACCCAGGATAACCCACCACCCCAACAACAACAGGGACCTGGGGGCAGTGGTAGTGGGCACACCGGCCAGGGGGCAGAGGCCCAGGGAAACAGGGCAACTCGGCGGGCAGCTGTGCGACAGGGGGGGGAGGAGAGGCCCAGGGAACCCACTCTCCACGAGGTCCTCACCACCATCATGGGAGCATACAACCGCTCCCAGGAGACAATGGCGACGGTACTGGCCCGGTTCCAGGAGATCCAGGTGCTGCAGGAGGAACACTATCGGGGGTACAGGGAGGACATCAGAGCCATCAACACCACCCTGGTTACCATGGTAGGGCTGCTGCAGGACCTCGTAAACAGCAGGGCGGACACTGAACAACACCCAAGGGCCCCTGCCACTAGCCTGGACCAAGAACAGCCATCCACCTCCGCCGGCGCTAGTGGACAGGAGGCCCCCGCACAGCAGCAGCCCACCAGACCCCCACCTCCTGCAGGAGAAGAACCACCCCGCAAGAGGGCCCTGAGATCTCGCAAGAAGACAGAGTAGGATGTCAAGACCCCCGCCAGCAAAGGATACCACCTGATGTCATCCCACTGTCCCACATTGTCACCCTGTCCATCCTTGAACTGCCCATGCTCCATCTCTCCACAGGCCTCTGGACAATGCACCTGTGTGACTGTTACTCTGGACTCTGCCATGGACATTCCTTCACCATAGCCCCCACCCACTTGAAACCACCCATCCCATTTTGAGCACTTCAATAAACACCTATTTTGCACCAAAATATCAGGAGTCTGGCTGTGATTTCAATAGATTGTAATTGACATGACAGTGCAAATATGTCCTTGTACATGGTGAAGTCAACAAACAGCTGCCACAAAGCTGTAGTCCATGGGGAAACGAAGCACAGGACTCGTAGTGGGGACCCCAGATCTGAAATAGGGAGGGAAAAGCCAAAACTCAGTCATCATACACTGGGGCAAATAGACAGGCAGCAGAGATGCTGCAGAGTAGTTAACATTTACTAAATTATCTTTGAAATGTTACCTGTGTCCTATTGGAAGTACTGTTCAATGATTCTGTCCCTGTTGTCTGTTTCAGCCCCGTCGTCTTCCTCCTCGTCACTCTCCTCAGGTTCCACCGCTGCCACAACACCACCGTCTCGACCATCCTCCTGCAGGAAAGGCACCTGGCGGCGCAAAGCCAGGTTGTGAAGCATGCAGCAGGCCACGATGATGTGACACACCTTCTTAGGTGAGTACATTAGGGATCCACCGGTCATATGCAGGCACCTAAACCTGGCCTTTAGGAGGCCAAAGGTGCGTTCGATCACCCTCCTAGTACGCCCAAGGGCCTCATTGTACCGTTCCTCTGCCCTGGTCCGGGGATTCCTTACTGGGGTCAGTAGCCACGACAGGTTGGGGTACCCAGAGTCCCCCACTAGCCATACACGGTGTCTCTGTAGCTGTTCCATCACGTAAGGGATGCTGCTATTCCTGAGGATGTAGGCGTCATGCACTGACCCTGGGAATTTGGCATTTACATGCGAGATGTACTGGTCAGCCAAACACACCACCTGGATGTTCATTGAATGGTAATTTTTTCGGTCCCTGTACACCTGCTCCCTGTCTCTTGGGGGAACCAAAGCCACATGGGTCCCATCAATGGCACCAATTACGTTGGGAATATGTCCAAGGGCGTAGAAATCACCCTTCACTGTAGCCAATTCGCCCACCTCAGGGAAAATGATGTAGTTCCTCACGGATTTCATCAGGGCAGACAACACTCTGGATAACACCTTCGAAAACATGGGCTGAGACATTCCGGAAGCAATTCCCACGGTTGTCTGAAATGACCCACTTGCCAAGAAATGTAGTACTGACATGACCTGCACCAGAGGGGGAATCCCTGTGGGTTGGCGGATGGGGGACATCAGGTCGGGCTCCAGCTGGGCACACAGTTCATGGATAGTGGCACGGTTAAGACGGTAGGTCAGGATAATGTGGCGTTCTTCCATTGTCGACAGGTCCACCAGCGGTCGGTACACGGGAGGATTCATCCGTCTCCTCGCCCAACCCAGCGGACCGTGCCTAGGAAGGACAACATGGAGCACACAGTCAAGCAACCCACAGGTACGTACTCACAGCTAGCACAGTATACGATTCTCTATGCAGTGAATGGCGTGTCTGAGTGGCTATGCAAGGCCTAGGCCTGTGTGACGCAGTTGAAATTGAGCCATGTGGACCCTCGAAATGGCGGCTGCCTGACCTGTGAAGTGTGACAATGGGATGTGAGGTCAATGCGCTGGCGTGGCACACCGCGGCGGGCGGCGGGCGAAGACCGCGGCGCGAAGCCGCATTGGTTAACATTGAAGCCTATGGGTTTCAGGAGCCAATGGCGAAGGGCGCCGGCGGTGGCGGGACGCACCGCCGCGGTACGCACCGCCGCGGACGTGACTGCCATTTTCTATCTACTTATCCACTTGCGACTTGAACTTTCACAGGAGAGGACCTATACTGCAAGTGTTGCTGTGACCTCGGTCTGGAAGGGACAATGGCTGCTGCGACTGGGGAAAGGGCCCCTGCCTTCACTGGAGAGGAGTTGGAGAAACTTGTGGATGGGGTCCTCCCCCAGTATGCGCTACTCTACGGTCCTCCAGACCAACAAGTGAGTTTAATTCAATATGGATTTGGGGCCACTGGCTGGCTTGGGGGCCTGGCGGGGATGGGGGGCATGTTGGGCATGGCGGGGGGCATGGCGGGGGGCCTGGCGGGGATGGGGGGCATGGCGGGGGCATGGCGGGGGGCCTGGCGGGGATGGGGGGCATGTTGGGCATGGCGGGGGGCCTGGCGGGGATGGGGGGCATGTTGGGCATGGCGGGGGGCATGGAGGGGGGCCTGGCGGGGATGGGGGGCATGTTGGGCATGGCGGGGGGCCTGGCGGGGATGGGGGGCATGTTGGGCATGGCGGGGGGCATGGCGGGGGGCCTGGCGGGGATGGGGGGCATGTTGGGCATGGCGGGGGGCATGGCGGGGATGGGGGGCATGTTGGGCATGGCGGGGGGCCTGGCGGGGATGGGGGGCGTTGGGCCACTGGAAAGGAAAATGCTGAGAAACTTGAACGTGGTATTTCTCCCTCCCTTTACGTGTCACATAGGTCCGCGCCCATGAGAAGATCGGGATTTGGCGTGCCATCGCCAAGGAAGTCCGGACCCTGGGGGTCCACCATCGACGGGGCACCCACTGCCGCAAGAGGTGGGAGGACATCCGCCGCGGGACCAAGAAGACCGCCGAGTCTCTGCTGGGGATGGCCTCCCAACGTTGGCGGGGTGCCTGCCGTCAACTGAGCCCCCTGATGTTCCGGATCCTGGCGGTGGCCTACCCTGAATTGGATGGGCGCGTGAGGGCAGCACAGCAGACACAAGGGGGTGAGTACAAGCATTATCTACTCTGTTGTCGCGCAGTGGAGGTGTCTGGGTGGGGGAGGAGGGCTGGGGGTCCCCCTAGGCCAGGGCGATATCTGTAGGCTGGGCACCCCCGTAAGCCCCTGTGTCCCCAGCCACCACCCTCAGTAGTTTGTCAGTACAGCCATCCCTGGGCCGTGTCATCCATGGGTGCAGTTGTCAACTCTAGGCGTGTAGGGCATGTTCCACGGAATGCGTAGCGGACCCCAAGTGCGCAACTTAGTGCAGGGGGCATCTGTGTCTGTCATGTCCGCTAACTGTACCGGAGATCCATGTACTCAATATGCCTTTATTTCTCTCTCCCCCCCCCCTTTTTGTTTGTCTTTCTGTGCTTGTGTGCATCAGCATCATCAGGCGGAGGAGAAGTGGCATCGGGGCAGGAGGGAGCTGCATCTCACATGGCCCAGGAGGGCCATGCCACAGAGTCAGACTGGACCAGTGAGACGGAGGGCGAGGGGAGCTCCACGACGGGGACGACTGGACCCTGCAGCGACACGGACACGTCCTCGGAAGGGGGCTCCCTTGCGGGGGTGGCACCATCCGTGCCCCCCGCCATTACAGGTACAGCCGCCACCCAGCGCACCATCTCCGCCCTCCCAGCAGCCCCTCCGCGTTTGCCCCGTGCCCGCTCTGCCAGGAAGCCGGGCATCTCCTTCGCCCCAGACACCTCAGGCCCTGCCCCTGTTACCCCCGCTGCCCTCAGTGAGGAGGTCATTGACCTCCTCCGAACGCTCATTGTTGGGCAGACTACCCTTTTGAATGCCATCCAGGGGGTGGAGAGGGAGGTTCATCGCAGCAATGCGTACCTGGAGGGCATTCATTCGGGTCAGGCTGCCCATCAGCGATCGTTCCAGGCTCTGGCCTCAGCACTGACGGCAGCCATTGTCCCTGTCTCCTGCCTGCCTCTAATAACTCCCTCCTCCCAGTCTCCTGTTCCTCTGCCTGTCCCACCCACACCATCAGACCAGCCTGCACACACCTCAACACCCAAGAGAAGCTCATCCAAACATAAGCACCACAGATCACGCAGACATTCACACACGCAACATTCCGATGCAGACATGCCAACAGTCACTACCACCTCTGTGACCCCCACCTCCTCGTCTCCCTCCTCCCTCCCTGTGACGTCTACACTCACACCTCCATTCACCTCACCATCAGCCAGTGTTTCCATCACCAGCACACCCTCCACTCCAGTCCGCACACGTGCAGTCACCACCCCCACTGCCATTTACACGTCCCCTGTGTCCTCTCCCACTGTGTCTGTCACCCCCTCTTCCACACCACACAAACGCAGCCACCCACCCACCCAACAGCCATCCACCTCACGACAGCCTATCCCTCCTGCACCTGCACCCAAAGACAGCAAACGTGACTCACCTACAACCACATCCTCTCCCTCCACTCCCATTCCCACTGTACCTACCACTCTCCATTGTCCCAAGAAGCTCTTCCTCGCCACTACTAACTTCTTTCCTGACCCTGAGCCCCCCCCTCCTTCTCGTCGGGGTAAGAAGAGCACCTCAGCCACCACCAGCCCTGCAGCCCCCTTGACAAGGGTGCAGGGGTATTGGAGCCCGCCAGCCCGCATGTCTGGATCTTCGCCCAGCAGCAAGGGGACAGCCAGCCCACCCCCTGGGAAGAGGAGCAGAAGGCGGAAGGGGCGCCGCAGGAGCCCGCCTTCTACATCCCCCCCGGACACCACCCAGAGACAGTCACCAGCCACAGCTCCAAAGGGAGGAAAGGGCCACAGGCCGACGACTAAGGAGGGCAAGGGCAGCAAGTTGGAGAGGTCAGGCAGCAGGCCTGCTGCCCAGGAGGAGCCCACAACCCCCATAGCCGCTGCCCCGGGAGGAACCGGCACAGCTGCCCCGGGAGAGCCCACCACCCCCATAGCCGCTGCCCAGGGAGGACCCAGCCCAGCTGGCCAGGAGGGCCCCACCACCCACAGCCCAGGTGGGCAGTGAAGGAGCACCATCCCCGCTGCCCAGGAGGGCACCACCAGGCAATTAGCAGTTGGCCATAGACCGTCCGCCGTCTCAAGAACCGCTGAACTGGGCCCCGCCGTCTCAAGAACCGCTGAACTGGGCCCCGCCGTCTCAAGAACCGCTGAACTGGGCCCCGCCGTCTCAAGAACCGCTGAACTGGGCCCCGCCGTCTCAAGAACCGCTGAACTGGGCCCCGCCGTCTCAAGAACCGCTGAACTGGGCCCTTCAAGGCAAGAAGCGCTGAACTGGGCCCCGCCGTCTCAAGAACCGCTGAACTGGGCCCCGCCGTCTCAAGAACTGCTGAACTGGGCCCTTCAAGGCAAGAAGCGCTGAACTGGGCCCCGCCGTCTCAAGAACCGCTGAACTGGGCCCTTCAAGGCAAGAAGCGCTGAACTGGGCCCCGCCGTCTCAGGAACCGCTGAACTGGGCCCTTCAAGGCAAGAACCGCTGGCCCTTTGGCAGACGTGGCAGGGCAGGATCTATCTCGGGCAGGGCTGCAGGATGTCCTCTGGCCAACTTGCCTCCTCCAGTGGCAGTGGGGTCTGTTATGGACTGTATGGACTGTGGCTTTGCACTCCCCAGGATGGCCCAGTGGGCAGGCCACCCACTGTATGGACTGTATGGACTGTGGCTTTGCTCTCCCCAGGATGGCCCAGTGGGCAGGCCACCTACTGTATGGACTGTATGGACTGTGGCTTTGCTCTCCCCAGGATGGCCCAGTGGGCAGGCCACCCACTGTATGGACTGTATGGACTGTGGCTTTGCTCTCCCCAGGATGGCCCAGTGGGCAGGCCACCCACTGTATGGACTGTATGGACTGTGGCTTTGCTCTCCCCAGGATGGCCCAGTGGGCAGGCCACCCACTGTATGGACTGTATGGACTGTGGCTTTGCTCTCCCCAGGATGGCCCAGTGGACTGTATGGACTGTTTGGACTGTGGCTTTGCTCTCCCCAGGATGGGCCAGTGGTCATGGAGTCCCCTCGTGGATCTGGCGTCGTGTACTCAAGTGGCTGAGGTGCCCCCCCTTCCCTTCCCCCTGAGGTGCCTGTCCTATTTTCTTTCTGATGCCCCTGCAGTGTTCTCTCCGTGGAGTTCTTGTCGTGGGACTGGGCCTTGCCCCTTTGCACAGGACCCCTGTGATCCACGGACAGTGGTTGGACTACATTTAGTAGCTGTATATATTTTGTACATAGTTTATTTATTTATTTGGATTACTGCTGTCTATTTTTCAATATATTTGCCCGTTTAAGATCTCTTCTTTTGGTCTTTGCATTATTTCGGAGGGGGGTGGTTTGTGGGTTGTGACAGTGATCTGTGGGGATGCATTGATGTGTGTGTTGTAGTGGGTGTGGGTGGGTGGGTGTGTGCCGGTAATCTTTTCCATCCCCTGTGTCGTAGGTGCCGTACTCACCGATGTCTTCCGCGCCGCCGGGCGTGCTCCTGGTATATGAGCAGGAATAGGAGTGCGGGGATGACCTGCAACTCTGGCTCCATACTGCCGGAATCTCGCGTGGAGTGCGTAGAGGTGAGCGTTTTCCCGTTCGTAGTCTGTTTCCGCCGTGTTCTTATCGGCGGTGCTCCCGCCCCGGAAAAGGTGGCAGATTGGTGGGTCGTAATAGGGTGGGCGGTACTTTGTCTGCCGCCGGGCTGTTGGCGGGAACCGCCGCGCTGTTTGTTTGTACCGCTGTGGCGGTCGGAGTGTTAAGTTGGCGGGCTGTGTTGGCGGTTCCCGCCAGGGTCAGAATTGCATATTTTAGACCGCCGGCCTGTTGGCGGCTTGGCCGCCGCATTATCACCGACCGCCAGGGTCAGAATGAGGGCCAAAGTCTGCAGCAGATTTTCTTGATCAATCTGCCTCAACCGGGCTGCAGCCTCCTGTTGTGAAAGTTTCCAAATCTCATTATAAACTTCGTATAAAAACCTTTTCTTCCGTGGTACCTTGGGACCTGACAAAAAATCTTGTAAAGCAGTACCATTAGACAGTAACTTGAGATGTGACTGAACTGCATTCAGCGTGGATGACTTCAACCGTTGTTGACGAAGCTTCCCCACGCTGTACGTAGTTATAATATAAGCATGTTCTGGTGAAATGTAACGAGGGTCTGCCCTACTAGTCCTGAACCCCCCTGAAGAGGTGACAAAACGTTGATGACACTTATTAGCGTCTACAGGCCATAATAACCACCCGCCCGGATGTAACGATGAAGTGTTAAGCGTACCATTCTGGACCCAATGTGTAAATTCACTAAAAGTAGCATTCGCATAGTGCTGCTAGTTGTTTAATTTGGAGGGGACAGGTATACTAGGCAAATTCAACTCTCTAATTGTCGCCAAGCCCAAACAGCTAGTCTGTTGTACTGTGTCATTGAGGAAAATTATCTGCACAGGGATAATACATGCTCTAAATAAGGTATCCCTGCCTTGCATCTGCCAATTTTTCTTACCCCAAACACTTTTCAAGTCAACAGTCTTTAACCAGTATTCATATCCCTCGACCGAAAGTTTAGATACAAACAAATTTGAATATAGTAATTTAGTATTGGTCAATAAAATTTGCTTATTAGAATACGGTGCAACTTTAAAATAGTAAGACTTAGCATTCCGCTGATCATGCCCAGAAAAATATGCAAATTTATCATAATACGTTTTCGAACTCCCTTGTGGAGGAGTCGAGAAATGTTCCCATTGCACATAATTAAATATGGACTTAGGGCTACTAGCTTTATGACTAAAGTGGTGTCCATAATAGTTGTAGCAAAACATGTCACCATGATTATCTCTAAATTGGTAAGCATCTTCATCGTCATAGACAGTATAATATTGCAAATCTGTTAGCATAGAATCTACTGTCTTCCCATCCCAATCATCAGAAACAATGCCTGGTATAACAATATCATTCATTGATAACTTGAGGACATACGGTATTTGAATCAATTCAGTGGGACCATATATATCAAACATTACTTTATCCCACACAATCCCATCCGGAATCGGTATTGCAGAAATGTTCACATTGGACAAGTCTCTTCGAACCATATGAGACGAAAAATGTGGTCTCAACACAGTCTCCACGTGCTCAATGTCAGATCGATCAGGAAGAAAATGACCATGTATTACTAGAAAAAAAGTAACCACAAATCCCAACCATAAAAAAAGAGTCATTACAGCCATAAAAAGCCACAAATAGTTCCAAGGAAAAACAAAATATGTGCGTTTAAGCCAACTCAGCAGCTTACGTGGACCTCGGACAGAAGACATCGAGGACGAGGAGCTGGACACTGCTTCATCAGCGTCGTTGAAGCAGCCAGAGGCAGTTCTTGCAAAAGGTGCAATTGTGAACAAAGAAGCAGATGGAGGCTCTCTCCTAGGCACGCTATAAACCACATGTTCAGAAACATCAGTAGAACGTACAGCAACTTGATCAAAAGATTCCATATTAATCGTTGTCTGTGGAACAATCGAAAGATCATCTTCCACCCTCCCCAAGCTCGGAGAGGAAACAGCGTCGGTGTAAATCACCTGCAGCTGGACTTCTTCCCCAGTAGTGAGAGGGATGCCGGAACTACTGGGTGTCCCTCTTGGTCTGCTGTGCAGAATTGGCCACATGTTGTAACTTGACATTATCAATGGAAACAAAGCGATTTCCTTTGGCCCCTTGCAGCGGCGGTAAAATCACAGTTCTCGTGCCGCTCACCCCTAACACAGGGACAGGTGCTCGATAAGAAGGACCAAATTCTTTCTTTACTGTGACCTTTTCACGCACTAGATCCCCAATCCTGGGTATCCAACCAGTAGGTGTTACTGGCTCATCCTTAATTCCTGAGGAGGCAGCACTTGCAGAAGAGTTATCTTCACGGAATTGTTGTAAATCCTGCAAAACAGTGACACGATCATTTATGTCAAAGGGCGTAACTGCCGCCTCCACACCAGGACCATCTAGATCAGGAACATACATTTATGTTCCAAACAGGCACTCATATGAAGTACGACCCCCCAGTGACCGTCTAGGCAAGTTATTAAGTGCTCTCTGTACTCCATATAGGTGGGCTAGCCAACTACGACCCGTACCTATAACCCTGGCCGTTAAGGATTGCTTTAAATCACGATTTAAACGCTCCACAACAGAATTTCCCTCGGGATGAAATGGAGACGAGAATTGGAGTTGGACCCCCAACGAAGCCATGGTGTCCCTGAATGCCTTAGAGGCGAAAGCAGGGCCCTGGTCCGAATGAAAAGCCGCAACTGCAAATGTATCGACAAAGATGAGCAAATCTTTAATAACAGTCCGAGCGTAAGCCGAGCGTTGTGGCCATACCCACACAAATCTGGAGCACAAATCTACAGCAACCAATATATATTTGTATGCACTATCTGGTGTCAGCGGACCACAATGATCCAAGTACACACACTGTAACGGTTTGTTTGAAATCAGAAGGGGCGTCTGCTGCGGGCGTCTAGCCGACGAAGCTTTAATTTGTTGACAGACGTCACAACAAAGGACATACTGCTTTGTCTCTTTATAGAGACCAGGCCACCAGTAACGAGCCTGTAAAAGTGAAATCGTGGCAGCCACACCAGCATGTGCAGATGCCACCCCCTCATGTGCTGCAGAAATTAATCGAGGTCTCTCAATTCAATTGGGTAGCTCACGTACACCAATGCCTGGAATATTAACAACAGCATTTAGCGCACTACTCAAGCAGTAACCATATTTAGAAGGAAATCCTTTAGGAAACGGCGTGCCATCAGCCGTAGCTTTTATGGCAGCCGAGATCTCTGTGTCTGGTTTGGAACTCAAACGAGTCACTGCGGCCACTGCCGACTTTGCGGCTTCATCAGCCAAAGTATTCCCAGCAACGTGTATTCCAACGCGCTGGTGTCCAAGTGTATGCACAACATGGACCTTAGGAAGCGTTTCTTGCAGATCCGCAACCTTACCCCACAACAATTTATGTTTAATGGTGTTGCCTTTAGAATCTCTGAACCCATTCAACTTCCAATAGTGCAGATATTCATTGAAAGACTGAACACAGTAGTAGGAGTCACAGACCAGCAAGGTCAAAATCGCCGGATCCGCGTGCTCCAACGCTAACAATAGAGCTTTGAGCTCAGCCAGCTGCGCCGTGCAATCTCCCAAGGTTTTAGTATAAGTATGTCGGGGGCAGAACACTTCCCCCTCCATAGTGCCGCTCACCACCGCACATGCAGCAGAATACTGTTGTTTAGTCCCAACCGCTGGTTGCGCAGAGCCATCGGTATACATGACCACCTGATATTGGTCAATAGGCAATGTTCCAGCAGGAACTGGGTACTCTATTTCATATTGAAGAAATTCTTGAGTCTGCAGTTTAGGGTCAAATATGTAATCTACATCAGTGGCTGTCAAAGACGTAGCCCATTGTATCCATCGCGGGTGTAAAGCTTTCGAATTAGGAACACTCGCTTTTGTAACAGCCTCTAAGGCCGGAATCGGGGAAACGACAATGATGCGTTGGCCCTGGGCAAGCGGTCTTTCTTTAATCACAGCCATCTGTACTGCAGTGAGTATTTTCTCAGTCTGTGCAAAACGTTGTTCTGCAGCAGAATACAAGTGGGACTTGTATGCAATCGGGACTGTCTCACCCTCATTAAAGGTGACATACGTAAACCCAACAGCCCCAGGTATCACCCTGATGACTAAATGTGTCTTATTGTCCCGTGTGTGTAAGTGTTTAACTGCTAAGAGATCAGTCTGTAACTCTCGCAGTATGTGTGTATGCTCAATCGTCCAAAATCTACTCGAAAAATTCGGGCAAATCAGTTCGTATAAGGGTTTTATACGCGTAGCATAATCAGGAATGTAAGTTCTGCCAAAATTCAGAAACCCCAACAATGACTGGAGCTTCCGAACCGTATTAGGAGGCTGCAATAAAGCACATTTCTCAAAAAAATGTGGCGCTAGGCTCTTGCCCTCACTCAACAACTCATATCCCAGGAAAATGACGCTGAGGAAGGCAAACTTTGATTTCTTAAAATTAAACTTATAGCCAATATCAGCAAACCCCACAACAATGCGCGATACGCGCCTTAGATGTTGCAGAACCTCATCGTCTGTCCAATATATGTCATCAACATATGATAACGCTTCAGGGTCCAACTCGTGCAGCATTTCAGTCACACGAGCCGAAAACAGTCCTGGGCTATTCTTATACCCCTGAGGCAAACGACAAAAAAATTTCTGAGAGCCAAACGCACTGAAACTGGTATAGTCCCGACTTTCGGGCGCTATATTTTGGCAGAAAAATCCATTCGAGATATCCAACGTTGTTTTGTATTTCTTACGCACTATATTGTTCATAAGCGCTGCGCTATGTGAATTCTGTATTGCATATGTGCGTGTGTGACTATTCAAATGTCTGTAATCCACCACTATCCTATATGAATGGTCCGGTTTAGCAACCGGAAATAAGGGATTATTCATCGGCCAGACACAGGGCTCAATTACACCCTGGTACTCCAATTGTGTAAGAATTTTCCTAACCGATGCCCTTGCCTCAAATTTAATAGGATACTGCGGCTGTGGCTGAAGTGTGCCCTTTATTGGAATTACATGATAAGGTGATTGTCTATCCCACCCCACGTTATTTCTATATAGGGCGGGAGCCTGTGCTAGAGCCCATGTTTTACCATAGGACTCCGCTAGCTCTCTCGGAACAAGTGGTGAGAAGGAAGGTACTATAACATCCTCCCCAACCGGACAGTCGCGAACAAAGTCAGGTGGCCAATCCTGTTCGGCCAACAGAACATCATATGATTTTACCACATGGTCCCAAAAGATGGCGTGTACAATGCGGTCAATGTCCCCTTCTAATCGTAGCGTCACTTGATATACTCTATCAGGATCAGAGACTCGCATGTCCGCCGTTTCGACTTGTATGAAGTCATTAGTTGCTTTCACCTCCAGATGCTCTAGAAGACTCCGGCGAACTATTGTGACCTCTGCCGCGCTGTCTAACAGTGCTAACGCCCATGTCTTGTTCATCAAGAGAACTCTCTTCTTGAGCGGCATGTCTAACTGAGACTGCTGCCACTTTCTTCTTTTTAAATTGCTGTTTTTGTTGCAGCGGTTTCTCTTCTTGTTTAACAGAAACCTCCGCTGAGCGTTGTGAATCCTGTCTCGGTTTCACGTACTCCGTCCTCCGCTCTGACCGCCCACCTCTCTCACTTCTCTTCTCTGAGGAGTCCTGAAAGGAACGAGATTGGCGTGTATCAGTATATTGATATCTATCAGGCGTCTTCAATTTATCCCTATTCCTGAGATTATACCTATTCTGCGGGGTCTCCGGTTGCGGAGACTGTCCCCCATCTTTTTTAGGTGTTTGCTGTTTCTTTTCCCAGCGCTTTTTTGTACCCTCAGGTTGCTGTTGCTTAGCATTATCTTTATTATTTTTACCCTGCAATTGGGGTTTCTGCGGTCTAGCCCCTAGGCTATCGCGACCAATACTTGAATATGTCTCAGCTATTATTCTCGGAAGTTCCCGCTCTTGATCAATCTGCGGAACATCCCGAAGACGCATTCGCACTGCTAGTGCTACTGCCTCTCCCTTGAGATTACTCAAAATAATAGAAGAAACCGCGGCAAAATTGCCCATTAACTGCATGCCCAAATCTAAGGCAGGGGCAGCCCCATATTCATCTTGAATTTGTTTAAGCACTTCCGGTAAATTAGCTAAAGTCGGTGTACCGTGTGCTGTAGTGTAGAGCGCAGCAAACACCGTGCCCCAGGTATTACAAAGGTCCACCGGAGGAACCATCCCATACGGCAAACACATCGTCAAAATTCTATGTTTATCCTGAGGTCCCGTATGGGGAAATACTGCTTCCAGCGTATTAATTTTTTGCGCCAGCCAAAATGGAGTCTCCTCACGTTTAGCCGGTACCTTACCCATAACTGAGTGTACAGTGGCCGGATTGATTCCCGGAACCACTGCATGTGGGTGCGCCGGAGCAGCATGCGCTGCACTAGTATTTAACGTCTGCATTACAAACTGAACCAGTCTTCTGTATGTTGTTGCTAAGTTTATATATAAACGACGCACATCAGCCACTGCCAAATTTGCAACCGCAGGATATGGTGTGTAAGTAGCCAATAAAGGCCAGGTCGGACCATCATTACTCAACGGACCTAACCTCACTTGTGCTACTGTATGTGGGAGGGCGCCATCAAGCCAATTATGGTGTTCTTGATAAGATAGAGGTATCTCTAAGTAAGCGTAAGCCCTGTATTGTCCAGGGACATTCGCAACAGTGTATTCGTGAAAAGTATTTGTACCCCCATCAACCGCTGGAAATACGACCCAAGAATAAAAAAGTTCTGTCCTATAGGCTGCATGGGCGTCCACCACAAAAGTGACTGGACCCCCCTGGACTGTCAGTCCATGTGCTATCAGATGTCCTGTGAGCGGGTGACGCATATTGATTGCTATATTCACTACATTAGGATTCGCCATTTGTAAAAAATAGCTCTAGGTCAGAGAAGGCACACCAATATCGGGGTTTTTCCTTTCAAAGTTCAAGCTTGAACAACCAACCACTAAGCAATAGGACGTGGTTATCCCGTGGCGGCGGAAACCCTCAGCCCCACGGACGTCTCCGCGTACGGAACCGAGGAGTCAAAATATATATGAGACCGAGAGAGTCAGTCGGACCCAAACATTAGAGCCAGACCAATCGTTGGCGGCGCCATGTCGCGTGGGCTCTCATTATCCTAAATCAGACTACTGGATTTCTAGGCAGCAGGATCGATAACGGTGTGGGGGACTGAGTCTGACACACTTGTAAAGAACTCTGTCACCCTAAATCCGGTTTCTGCTCCGGCTAACTAGCAGTGCCTCATTTCTCCCATGGGGAAGAAATGATTAGGCAGCCGAGCGCATGACATCTTTGGAACTTCTCAGGGAAGTCGTGGTCACTCAGATCCAAAACAACTCTCTCATTTACAATATGGTCTCATATACAAATGACAAAGACAGTATAAGTTTTATATAATGTTTTAATAAAACGACTGTATTTTAGATAATAAGGCGTGAGCCGCAATAACCAGAACAATACAACATAGTAGGATTGAAATAGTCACCAGGAGAGTAAAACATAAGAACAAAGCTATCATAGTGCCTAACAGTTTCTACTCTCCCTCTGCTTGTTCTATTTAGAGCACAGCATGTTAAGCTTCTAGCTTGCCTTTCTGAATCCCTGGGGAGACATCAGCCCTCATACCTGAGCAAAGGCCTGTGATCTGGTTCAGCATCTGCAACGAGGCAGTCAGCGTCTAGTTGTGGGTCTCTGGTCGGAATCTCCCTCTTGCATGTATTGGGACAAGGAAGTGATTTTATAACTAACATGTCATCGTGATCACAAAATGTCCCTATGCAGGAATGCCAAATCTAAACTCCTACCATGTCTATCGGCAATGTCCCAGACTGTATCCTTGACTGAAGCACAGAGTGAATATGTTATGGAGAACTCCAGTGCTGAATTAGGCAAAACAGTGTGATATGAATAAAAAACAACACCGTAGAACTGGCTATTTGAAAAATAACAGTACGAAGCCTAATAAAAAGCATTTAGAGCAAAGTGCACAGAGGCTCTAAGCTGTCAGCAAATGAATAAAATACATTCAGGGCAAAGTGCACAAAGGCCTAAAGCCTGAAGCTAATGCGCAAAGGATACGTAAGACTAACCACACTACACACCTGTCATATGGAGGCACCTGAACCTGGCCTTCAGGAGGCCAAAGGTTCGCACGATCACCCTCTTAGTCCGCCCATGGGCCTCATTGTACCGTTCCTCTGCCCTTGTCCTGGGATTCCTCACTGGGGTCAGTAGCCAGGACAGGTTGGGGTAACCAGAGTCCCCTAATAGCCACACCCGGTGCCTCTGGAGTTGACCAATCACATACGGGATGCTGCTATTCCGCAGGATGTAGGCGTCATGCACTGACCCAGGGAACTTGGCATTAACATGGGAGATGTACTGGTCAGCCAAACACACCATCTGTACATTCATGGAATGATAACTCTTCCGGTTCCTGTACACCTGTTCACTCCTGCTGGGGGGGACCAAAGCAACATGTGTCCCATCAATGGCACCTATGATGTTGGGGATATGTCCAAGGGCATAGAAATCACCCTTCACTGTAGGCAAATCCCCCACCTCAGGGAAAACGATGTAGCTCCGCATGTGTTTCAGCAGGGCAGACAACACTCTGGACAACACCTTGGAAAACATAGGCTGGGACATCCCTGATGATATGGCCACTGTTGTTTGAAATGACCCACTTGCTAAGAAATGGAGTACTGACAGCACCTGCACTAGAGGGGGGATCCCTGTGGGTTGGCGGATGGGTGACATCAGGTCTGGCTCCAGCTGGGCACACAGTTCCTGTATAGTGGCTCAGTCAAGCCTGTATGTCAGTATGACATGTCGTTCCTCCATTGTCGACAGGTCCACCAGTGGTCTGTACACGGGAAGATTCCTCCATCTCCTCGCATGTCCCAGCGGACGGTGCCTATGAAGGACAACAGCGAGCACAGAGTCAAGCAACCCACAGGTACGTAACCACAGCTTGCACATAACACGATTTCCAATGCATTGAATGGCTTGTATGAGTGTTGGTGCATGGCCTAGGTATGTGTGACGCAGTTGGTAATTAGGCCATGTGGGCCCTTGAAATGGCGGCTGCCTGACCTGTGAAGTGCGACAGTGGGATGTGAGGTCAATGCGCTGGCGTGGCACACCGCGGCGGTAGGCGGTCGAAGACCGCGGCGCTAAGCCGCATTGGTTAACATTGAACCCTATGGGTTTCAGGAGCCAATGACGATGTGCGCCGGCGGTCGCGGTACGCACCGCCGCGGGCGTGACCGCCATTTTCTATCTGCTTAATCACTCGATACCTGATCTTCGACAGGAGAGGACCTACACTGCAAGTGCTGCTGTGACCTCGGTCTGGAAGAGACAATGGCTCATGCGACTGGGGAAAGGGCCCCTGCCTTCACTGCGGAGGAGTTGGAGAAACTTGTGGCTGGGGTCCTCCCCAGTATGCGCTACTCTACGGTCCTCCAGACCAACAGGTAAGTACACTGGGACCATGCTTAGTGGGCAATGCCTGGGTTGAGTGGGGTGGATGAACGATGGTGGGGAGGGGAGCGATTGAGGCATGCATCAAACGACAGATGAGAGCATGTGCCACATGGCAAGGGTGGGGATGGGGGGCCACTCACATCGAGCATGCAGAAGGTGATGACATTTTTTCTCACCCTGTACATGTCACATAGGTCAGCGCCCACCAGAAATTCGCGATTTGGCGTGCCATCGCCAAGGACGTCCGGACCCTGGGGGTCCACAACAGACGGGGCACCCACTGCCGGAAGAGGTGGGAGGACATCCGACGCTGGAGCAGGAAGATGGCGGAGGCTCAGCTGGGGATGGCCTCCCAACGTAGGAGGGGTGCCAGTCGT
Organism: Pleurodeles waltl; assembly: GCF_031143425.1. Taxonomy (NCBI): domain Eukaryota; kingdom Metazoa; phylum Chordata; class Amphibia; order Caudata; family Salamandridae; genus Pleurodeles; species Pleurodeles waltl. The sequence continues at coordinate 1,157,023,014 of NC_090448.1, forward strand.
CATTTGACCCCCCCTGATGTCCCGGATCCTGGCGGTGGCCTACCCCGATTTGGATGGGCGCGTGAGGACATCACAGCAGACACAAGGGGGTGAGTACAAATACATTCTGCTGACTTTGCGCGCAGTGGAGGTGTCTGGTTGGGGGAGGAGGGCTGTGGGTATCCCTAGGCCAGGGCGATTTCTGTAGGCTAGGCCCCTCCGTAAGGCATGACCCTGTGCCCCCACCCCCCACCTCTGTAGGGTGCCAAGTACAGGTATCCATGGCTCTGTGTCATCTATGTGTGCAGTTGTCGTCCATAGGCTTGTAGGCCATGTCCCACAGATTGCGTAGTGGACCCCAAGTGCACGGCGTAGTGCAGGGGGCTTCTGTGTCTGTCTTGTCCGCCAACGGTAGCGGTAATCCATGCACTCAACATGTCTTTATTTCTCCTCCCCCCCTTTTTTGTGGTCTTCCTGTTCGTGTGTGCATTAGCATCATCAGGCGGAGGAGAAGTGGCATCGGAGCACGAGGGAGCTGCATCTCACATGGCCATGGCGGGCCATGCAACTGACTCGGATTTCACCAGTGAGACGGAGGGCGAGGGGAGCTCCACAGCGGGGACTCGTGCTGATGTCATGACAGTGACTCGTCCTCTGAAGGGAGTTCCCTTGTGGTGGCGGCAACATCCGTGTCCCCCGCAACAACAGGTACAGCCGCCACCCAGCGCACCAGCACCGCCCTCCCAGCAGCCCCTCAGCGTTTGCCCCGTGCCCGCTCACCCAGGAAGGTGGGCATCTCCTTCGCCCCAGGCACCTCAGGCCCTGCCCCTGTCGCCCCTGCTGCCCTCAGTGAGGAGGTAATTGACCTCCTGAGGACCATCATTGTTGGGCAGTCTACCCTTTTGAATGCCATCCAGGGTGTACTAAGGGAGGTGCACCAGAGTAATGCATACCTGGAGGGCATTCATTCGGGTCAGGCTGCCCATCAGCGATCGTTCAACGCTCTGGCCTCAGCACTGACGGCAGCAATTGTCCCTGTCTCCAGCCTCCCTCCTCCAACTCCTTCCACCCAGACCCAATCCCCTGTACCTCTGCCTATCCCAAACACACCATCAGACCAGCCTGCACACACCTCAACACCCAAGGGAAGCTCATCCAGACATAAGCACCACACATCACACAAGCATTCACACAAGCAACATCCACATGCAGACATACCAACAGCCACTGCCTCCACTGTGTCCCCCTCCTCCTCGTCTCCCTCCTCCCTCCCTGTCACGTCTCCACTCACACTTGCATGCACAACATCTTCAGCCACTACGTCCATCACCAGCACACCCACCAGAACACTCCGCACAAGTGCAGTCACCACCCCCACTACCATTTACACGTCCCCTGTGTCCTCTCCCAGTGTGTCTGTCACCACCTCTTCCAAACTACACAAACGCAGGCAGCCACCCACCCAACAGCCATCCACCTCACGACAGCCTCCAGCCCAAGCACCTGCACCCAAAGACACCAGACTTCACACTTCTACAACCACATCCTCTTCCTCCACTCCCATACCCACTACACCTACCCATCCCTCTCTTTCCAAATTGCTTTTCCTTGCCAACCTTAACCTCTTTCCAACAACTCCCCCACCCCGTCCATCTCATAAGACTCCAATCAGCACCTCAGCCACCACAAAACCGGGACCTGTGATGACTGTTGTCCATGGACTGTGGAGTCCCCCACCCTCAAGGGCATCCAGTTCAGCTAGGAGTCAAGGCACGGCCAGCCCACCACCGGAAAAGCATCCTAAGATTGCCAGTGCCCGGCCCGAGCGACCAAAGACCCCAGGGACAAAAATCCCTACATTGGCTCCGGCAGGAAGTCGGGTGCCACCTGGCACACCGCCAAAGGTGGGAAAGGGCCACAAGCGTGCAGGGAAGGGTGGGAAGGGCAGCACGCCTGACAAGTCCGGCAGCAGGCCAGCTGGCCAGGAGGACCCCACCAGCCCCATCCCAGGTGTGCAGGAGGACACACACAGGCCCGGTACTGCAGCCCAGGAGGGCCCCGCAAGCCACGTCCCAGGTGGGCAGGAGGACACCCACAGGCCGAGAACTGCAGCCCAGGAGGGCCCCGCAAGCCACCAGACAGATGGGCAGGAAGGCCCCGCCAGCCACATGTCAGGTGGCGAGTGACATCCATGCCTGGGCCGGATCCGCTGACCAAGACACTCATGTCAAGCACCGCTCCGCTGGGCACCGCCGTCTCAAGCACCGCTGAACAGGGCCCTTCATCTCAAGCACCGCTCCGCTGGGCCCTTCATCTCAAGCACCGCTCCGCTGGGCACCGCCGTCTCAGGAACCGCTGAACTGGGCCCTTCATCTCAAGCACCGCTGAACTGGGCACCGCCGTCTCAAGCACCGCTGAACAGGGCACCGCCGTCTCAAGCACCGCTGAACTGGGCCCTTCATCTCAAGCAGCGCTGAACTGGGCCCTTCATCTCAAGCACTGTTCCGCTGGGCACCGCCGTCTCAAGCACCGCTGAACAGGGCCCTTCATCTCAAGCACCGCTCCGCTGGACCCTTCATCTCAAGCACTGCTCCGCTGGGCACCGCCGTCTCAAGCACCGCTGAACTGGGCCCTTCATCTCAAGCACCGCTGAACTGGGCCCTTCATCTCAAGCACCGCTGGCCCATTGGCGGAAGGGGCAGGCCCGCATCTGTGTCGGGCAGGGCTGCACGAAGCGCTCTGGGCACTAGTCCCCCTCCAGTACCAGTGGAGACTGTTATCCACTTGAGAGACTGTGGCTTTGCACTCCCCAGGATGGCACAGTGGGCAACCCACCCACTGTAGAGACTTGAGAGACTGTGGCTTTGCACTCCCCAGGATATGGCAGTGGGCAAGCCACCCACTGTAGAGACTTGAGAGACTGTGGCTTTGCACTCCCCAGGATGGCACAGTGGGCACCCCACCCACTGTAGAGACTTGAGAGACTATGGCTTTGCACTCCCCAGGATGGCACAGTGGCCATGGAGGCCCCTCGTGGATCTGGCGTCGTGGACTCATCTGGCTGAGGTGCCCCCCCTTCCCTTCCCCCTGAGGTGCCTGTAGTTTTCCTATCTGATGCCCCTGCATTGTTCTCTCCGTTGGAGGCAGGTATCCTGTGTGGGCTTTGCCCATGTGTTTTGGCCCAGTGGCCCACGAACAATGGCTGATAGACATATCGGACTGGACAATTTATGTATATAAAGTTATAGATGTGTGATATATTTTATACTCAGTCTTACAATATAATTCTATATTTATAATCATTTCCTTTTGCCTTTGCATTCTTCCGGGGGGTTTGGTGGTGTAACTGTGATGTGTTGCTATGCATTGATGTGTGTGTTGTAGTGGTTGAGGGTGTGGGTGGGTGTGTCGCATATGTGTGTCCCCGTAATTTTTTGCCTCCCCCTCCCCTGTGTCGTAGGTGCAGTACTCACCGTTGTCTTCTGCGCCGGCGTTCGTGCTCCTGGTAGAGGAGCAGGAAGACAATGGCTGGTAGGATGTGTAGTTCGGGTTCCATGCTGTCCAGATTCCTCGTGGGGTGTATGGAGGTGAGCGTTTTCTGTTTGAAATTGCTGTTTCCGCCGTGTTTTTATCGGCGGGGCTACCGCCCCGGAAAATGTGGCAGATTGGTGGGTTGTGATAGGGTGGGCGGTACATTGTCTCCCGCCTGTCTGTTGGCGGTGACCGCCGCGCTGTTTGTTTGTCCCGCCGTGGCGGGCAGTGTGTTAAAGTGGCGGTCTCTGTTGGCGGTTTCCGCCAGGGTCGGAATTGCATTTTTTTTACTGCCAGCCTGTTGGCGGTTTGACTGCCGCCTTAACACCGACCGCCAGGGTTGGAATGACCCCCATAGTTTGTGAATACCAAAAAGTAGTAAAGTTATTATAGCTAGTCTAAACGTACACATTAGTGTAATCTTACCTTTGAATCAGGGCCTAAAACTATACTTTCAGGTTTATTTATCCGTTCAGGCAAAGTAGATGCTTGTTAAGTTATAGGATTGAGGGCCTCATTTACAACCCCATTGCGCCATTGCTGCGTCATTTGTTTTGATGCATCGGTGATGCTAGCAGTGCACTGCACTGCTCCAGATTTACAAACTAACGTATTGGGCCCAATGTGTCAGTTTGTAAAGCCCTGCATCAGATTATACCCGCACCAGGTATAATATATGCAGGGTAGGCATTCCCAGGCCAAAAGCTACCCAGAACTGACGCAGTAAAATTTACAGCATTTAACTACATCATTCTTCGACTTCACTGTGTCAGAATTTTACTGCCTGCTCAGAGCAGGCGTTAAATTGATGCAGGGCTTTTTCCAAGGGGAGCATCCTTGCATTGTTGGAGTAGAGTCATTTTTACAGTGGTACTCCAGGAATGTGTGCTTTTAGCGCCAATAGATGCACCAGAATTTCTGACGCATCTGTGAAAACATGCACCTTATAGCTCTGTATTGTAAATACAGCACATCAATGGCATCTTTAGGGGATCTTAGGGAAGTGCAAGAAATCTGACGCATCAATGCCAGTGCTTAATTTGTGCTTGTTGTTTCCGGCGCTGAGCACCAGCACTTATTTTTGAGGGCCGGCGCTTATTCTTCTGCCTAAAGCATTTGCTGCAAGCAAAAGACACATATTGGAAAGACGGAGGAAGGGAAAAATGAAAAAGCGTCACAAAGGGAGAAAGCAGAAAGCTGCTAGAGTGAGCTGAAGGGGGCAGGGAGTGGATTGAAGAAGCCCAAGATGGCTTCAGGATTATGCCACCTCGGTATTCCATGTTCCCACATTTAATTGCAGTAGCCACATGTTTAAGAGGAGGGCTTTGGGCACCGGCATGTTTTTATTTACAAATTAAGCACTGATCGATGCGGCAGATTCTTGTAAATGAGCCCCTGAGTTTTTTAGTTTAAAATATTCCTATGACACTATACTATCGGATAACATAAAATGTGATTGCAAGTGTGCAGCTGTTGTTTCTGGTAAAATATAAGCAGAAAAGGTTGACGTCGAGCAAGCAGATAATTAAATATAGCGCCTGCTGCGGCTGCTTTCATCACCTCAAAGCACGTTAGATTAGATTGACAAGAAGTGACGGCCAGAGAACCCAAATATAGTTTTTCTAATGATGCTCTGAAGCTAGCTCGTTGTACCTCATTATAGCTGCAGAACAATCGTTAAATGGCTTGTGAAATTGCCGAACCCAGCAAAATAACAGCCCCTTTGGTCTTTGCACACACTGCGAGCTGGGTTTCTGCATTGTGCACTCGAAATGTACAATGAGGAGGAATTTGGGGTATTGCCGACTGGGGTGAATCTTTGAGGTAGAGATCTGAGTGTCACTTCCAAGTTTAATGGTTGAGCCCTAGCAGGGCCTAATTAGCCCTTCATCCGTATTAGTTGGGTATAATCATTGTCCCTCCTTGTAGTGCAGGTTTTTCCTGCATAATTGTGCAACAGCATTGTTGGGCTCACTCTATTAATAATTCGCTAAATTGTGTATTCCTCTAGTAATTGTACACAACGAGCGCACCATTGGGATTTTTCTTAGAGTGTTTGCAGCGAAACTGCAAAAATGTGAACTTAACTACCTGAATCGAATCGTGATTATATTTGGGAAAAGGATTTTTATTTGAAGAAATCCAACTATATTTGTTTTTAAGATTCTAAACTGATTTGTGATCAAAGTGGGTCGAAAAAAAGTTGGCAGATCTTTAAAGGGAATGGAATAGGAGTTGGCCCTTCCAGAGAGGCTATTTGAGAGCATTTACGAAGAGTGAAATTTGCAAAAAAAAGGTTTATGGCTTCTATTACATATCAGCACGGAAAGGGGGCGCTGTGCAGAAACATAGGGGCCTTGATAAATATTTAACACGAAAGGTAAAGGGCACTGGAAGCAGGCTGGCTGTCTCACCATGGACCACAAGGGCTGTGGGTAAGGTGTCGGGGTACCTGTGGTACCTGTGCTGTGGGAGAGCAGGTGCTGTGGGGCAGGGCTGGCTGTCTCACCATGGACCACAAGGGCTGTGGGTAAGGTGTCGGGGTACCTGTGGTACCTGTGCTGTGGGAGAGCAGGTGCTGTGGGGCAGGGCTGGCTGTCTCACCATGGACCACAAGGGCTGTGGGTAAGGTGTCGGGGTACCTGTGGTACCTGTGCTGTGGGAGAGCAGGTGCTGTGGGGCAAGGCTGGCTGTCTCACCATGGACCACAAGGGCTGAGGGTAAGGTGTCGGGGTACCTGTGGTACCTGTGCTGTGGGAGAGCAGGTGCTGTGGGGCAGGGCTGGCTGTCTCACCATGGACCACCAGGGCTGTGGGTAAGGTGTCGGGGTACCTGTGGTACCTGTGCTGTGGGAGAGCAGGTGCTGTGGAGCAGGGCTGGCTGTCTCACCATGGACCACCAGGGCTGTGGGTAAGGTGTCGGGGTACCTGTGGTACCTGTGCTGTGGGAGAGCAGGTGCTGTGGAGCAGGGCTGGCTGTCTCACCATGGACCACCAGGGCTGTGGGTAAGGTGTGGGCGTACCTGTGGTACCTGTGCTGTGGGAGAGCAGGTGCTGTGGGGCAGGGCTGGCTGTCTCACCATGGACCACAAGGGCTGTGGGTAAGGTGTCGGGGTACCTGTGGTACCTGTGCTGTGGGAGAGCAGGTGCTGTGGAGCAGGGCTGGCTGTCTCCATCACAAAGCAGCAGTGGATGCCCGGGGATGTGGGTGAGACAGTAGCGAGGGTGGTAAACAAGCGTTCTGTAGGGTGCTAGAGAAGGTCTGGGTGTCCCACCACTTCAGTGAGTGAGTGGGGTGTGAGTGAGTGTGTGTTCTTGATGAGACTGAGTGAAGTAAGTGATCTGGAACGTGGCTGTACGGGTGTGTTTGTGTTTAGAGGTCAGGTAAACCACAAGCATAGTAGGTATTCCATGAGTGTGAATTAAGGGTTGTAATGCGGACGGAGGGGTAAAGGGCGATCATTCGTAATCCTGGAAAAATCCACAAAGTCGTAAAAATGTGGGTAGGTAAACACATTTCCAATGGAGGTTTCTGCCCAAATTATGCACTAACAAGTCCCAGAAGACTAGTTAGAAAGCGTAAGTGTGTAAATGTGGTAGAAAAAGTCCCAAACACCCCCATCTATTTCAGAATGATTTGGGGAAGGGATTTCCCAGCAGGGGATAGTATCTTCCCCATGTAGAGAAAAAAACGAATTACCTGCAAATGCACATTTCCACCAAAACTGAGCAAATTGCTTCCTGATGGAAAACCTACAAGAATAAGTATGAGGAGGAAAAGTGCTCCTTAAAATATGAGTGTGGCAAAGGTTTCAGGAGCACTCTAGGTAAATGTACAAAAGTCCCCAATAAACTGTAAATGTAGGAAACATATATACTTTCCCAACAACTGCTACGTTAATCGGGGCCAGTGTATTCAAGCTTTGGCCTCAAAGATGTCAGGTTAGCAACCGGCTAGATTTTATTCTACAGCCAAAACAAGCAGGAGTCAATAGCAGCTGTCAATGTCTTCATCGAAGGATGAATTCCAAGACGATTGAAGGTGTTCAAATGGTGGTCCTCTTCATTTCATGACAAGAAGAGTCAAAAATGAGCCAACTGACAGATTTTGCACTTGAGCAAATTTGCCCTTGACCTTTTTCTAGGCAATTGAATTGTAATAGCAAATTTGGGCCACATGTAGCAAACTCCGAGATTGCGACTCGGAAATTGCGAGTCTGTCTGACTCGCAATTTCCGAGTCGGAATCTCGGATGCAGTACGGAGTCTCAGACACCGTCTGCGAGTCGCTATGGGGTCGCAAAGACCCACCTCATCCATATTAATGAGGTGGGTCGCTTTTTGCGACCCCAGAGCGAGTCCCTGCACTCACAGGGATGGTGGCCTGCTGGAGACAGCGACCTCCGTGTCTGTGACTGCTTTTTAAATAAAGCAGTTTTTTTTTTCATTTTGCAGCCCGTTTTCCTTAAAGGAAAACGAGTTGCAAAATTAAAAAAATACCGAAACCATTTGGTTTCGTTTTTTCAGAGTAGGCAGTGGTCCATTGGACCACTGCCTGCTCTGAAAAAACATTCTGGGCAACATTCACAAAGGGGAAGGGGTCCCATGGGGACCCCTTCCCTTTTGCGAATGAGTTACCTCCAGTGTGACACTGGTGGTAACTGCGAGTTGGTTTGCGACCGCATTCGCGGTCACAAAGCAATTCTGAACTGCGATGCGAGTTGCAAATAGGAAGGGAACACCCCTTCCTATTTGTGAGTCTCATTCACAAATTGCGAGTCGGTACCGACTCGCAATTAGTGAATGTGCATCGCGTTAGGCCGTTTGCATTGGCGCAAACTGCGATTTTCGCAGTTTGCACCATCCAAACGGCTTCCTACATCTGGCCCTTTGTCACTGATGATGAGCAAACACTCAGTGAAGAAGATGGCATTCATCTACAGATCAGTTCATCTCTCAGAAATCCAATATAGTCACTGTGGTCTCATTGGTGTTTGTCCAGAGTGATTTGGAGTTAAAGGCCACAGCCTTTGAGTCTGCAAAATCAGGATTTTCCTTAAAGAGACAGAGGGCCTGATTTTGATCTTGGCAGACAGGTTACACCGTCACAACGGTGGTGGATAATCCGTCTGCCGAAATATAAATCCCATAGGATATAATGGTATTTATATTTCAGAGGACGGGAAATCCGTCACTGTTGCAGCAGAGAAACTCATCTGCAAGTTCTAAAGCAGGCCCTCTGCCTCATTGTGAGCCGGGGAGGGATCACACAGTCTCGAGTAGGAGTGAAAATAGGAAATCCTTTGTTGAAAGTCTGTTTTCTGTTTGGGCAGTCAGGACAAGGTTTTACGCATCCATTCCGCCCGTGTGCTGTCTTTCTGTTCGCTTTGGCGACACTGTGTCCTTTATTCCTGGCAGGATCTTCTCCTCAGGGACCAGATGCCTCTGGCAAGAACACAGAGACCACAGGTAAGTGTTATCATTTTCTTTCCCAAAGTCTAACCCTTCTCTTTTCTCCTCTTGGTTTTGTCTTCTTGCTTTCTCCTGTCTTTCTTTCTATTATGTTTATTGGGCTCTTTTCTTTTACTCTGCTAGCTCCCAGAATTCCTATCTGTTGAGAATCTTTTTCATTTCGTTTCTCTGGCGTATCTCATTTTTTATAAACCAAAGGCTTTATAATTCCAACTTGTTTAGATTAGTTAACTCAAACGCTTGTTTAGCTCACATAGATAAATGAGGAAAAAACCCTTAACCTTTACAAAACGCAATATCGAAAAAAGGAAGAAAAAATGACTGTCCAGTACATCCCTAAAATGTTAGCCTCTTTCCCCCTTCTCTCCAGGACTCCTACAGCACCCTGGTATGCGCGCATTAATCTGGTCAAGCCGTGCTCCACGGTGAGCGTGGCTAGAGCCGGGCACCTCCGTAGTCCCTCTGGCTCTTGGGAGGAACAGCATCTGAAGCGGTTGCCTTCCGGTGTCTCCTCCCACTTCAGTTTTGCACTCTCGGTCATCCCAGGTCCATAAGCTTGGCATGCGCCCCCTGTCGCTTTACCTCTCGCATCTCTCTCACCTCCCGGGTTCCTTCACTGATCCGCCAGCAACTGTGAGGGACGTTTGGTTCCCCTCTCTCCAACCTGAGTACCTGCCTTTTTCTTTTCCTCATCTCCCTTTATGCCCTCCTTCCTGTATTGTCCTTCTTCTCTTTCTTCTGCAATACCTGACTTCAGTCTTCCTCCCTGTCTTTCTTCCTGTAGAAAAAGCAAGAGTCAGTTTTCTATGTTTAGTGCTGGTTTTAAAAGTATCCCTTCCTTCTCGTTCTGTTTAGGGAGGATTGAGAAGGACCCTGTGTGGGACGTTGATGGAGTGAGCGGCATGTATGCAGTCCCATCGGGGTACAGATTCACCCGCTTTTCACACTCATGTTGCCTTTCAAAACCTATATTTTTCAGGTCCTCAGGAGCAATTTACAGATCAGCATGAAAAGATCCTGAACTAAATCCCAAAACAGACCAAGAACCCCAAAAACCCAATCCTAGTGTCATCAATTTCCAAGGACAAGTTAATGTTGCACCAACAATGGTGATTACATAACAAAAATCAAACCAGATGAAATAATGGAAACTAAAATATAATCCTCAGATGAAGATGAACATTGAAGTTGTCCTCCAGGCGCAGGGTATTGTGAGTGTGACGTGGGAGGTTTAGGGTTTTTTGTTGATCCCAGCGTAGAGAGTGTTCACATAGTCCAGCTTGCTAGTGACCAGGCCCATGATATGATTTTCTGGTGCTTATTGGGAGCTGTAGAAAAAAATCTTCCTCAGCATTTTCAGGGTGTAGAAGCATTAGGAGGTGCTACCATTGACTTGGGTGGGCATGTCCAATTTTCTGTTGATGACGATCCAGAGGTTCTTGGTGCGGATGGTGGGGGTGAATGTCGGTTGGAGGTCCATAGTGATGTGCTCTTACCGAAGATCACAATTTCAGTTTTTTCAGTGTTCAGCTTTAGACTGTTGGTCTTCATCTAGTAGGTGACCTCAGTCATGCAGGCGTTGAACTTGATCCGGGTACTGGGTATCTTGTCCTTGAGGGACAGAATGAGATGCGTGTTTCCGGCGTAGGACGGAAGATTGATGTCATGAAAGCAGATGATGCTGGCTAGAGGGATCTTGTATGCATTGAAGAGGGTTGGGTTCAGGGAGATCCTTGTGAACGCCACAGATGAGGTTGTGGACGTCCAAGATGTACAGTACCAAGCTGACTGACTGGTTCCATCCAGTCAGAAAGGAGCAGATCCATCGGAGTACGTGTCCTTGGATTCTGATGTTGTGTCGGCAACGGATGAGGATGGGGTGGGAGACTAATATGAAACATAAAATAAACACATCAAGATACCAGGTAAGTTTTTCAGGAAATAAGACATTTTCAAAACTATAATTTATATTTAACTTCCTTTAAACAAATTAAATATAGAAGGAAATACATACAAGTAACATCTATTAACTAATTAAATTTGGTATAATACAGTTTAACATACCAAGGGGCAGATTTAAGAGCCCCTATTGCCTCCATGCGCAACATTAGTGTCATTTTCTTTACGCTAATGTGGCCCAACGAGTGAAAATCGCAGCACCAAATTTACAAAGTGCCCCAATGCATGCATTGCGTCACTTGTAACCCTTTTCACTTTATAATGCCTGCGGCAGGCATAATGTATGCGAAGTCGGCATTCCCCCAATTCGAGGGGTGGTGAAACAATGGTGCTAAGAGATTTCTTTGCATCATTTTTTCGGCACTTTTAAAGCCTGTTCAGAGCAGGTGTTAAAAGGACACTCCCATTGGTTTCCAAGGGCCTCTGGGTGCTTTGCAGGATTAGCGTCAGAATGTTTTACGCTAATCCTGCAAAGCTCCGAACTAGCGTAAAAAATTCTGCTGCTAGTTCCCTAACAACCACCATGGTGCACCTTATATTAAACACAGCACACACAAGGTGGCGTTAGGGCGCGCCAAGGGGCACAAGAAAAATGGCGCTGCACAAGATAGAAATAAAAATACTGAAACATTTCTGTCAATCTCTAAACAAGTCAAAGAGAATGAGATATAAATGTGGGATCAGGGAGAGTGGGAGGGGAAGGCTTATCCAATAATGATGCAGAGGGACAGTGGGAGGATGACGAGGAAGGGACTAATTTAGAGGCCCAGTTATACCTCAATAAGATCATGAATAGGCCGGGATAGAACAAAGGAGAAATAGGCTGTGCCTGGGTGAGCGGGTGGGCAGGCTGGAGGGGCAACTCCCAAACTACAGAAAAATGATGTAAGCACAGGCCCTTACTTCTAGATGTTTGGCAGAAGACTGTGAGTAGCATCGGAGGTGGAGGGGGAGTTGGGGAACTCTTATTCAGCAATGTACTACTGTGTGTCAGTGTTATAACACTGGAGTTACGACACAGTGTTCAAATACTGCAAAAAACAATATAAAAATGTTTTTTTAAAAGTCAGAGAGAATGAAAAAACAGTGCTCAACTGGCAGAGGAGCAGAAAAAGGGTTTGAACTGTTGGGTTTTGGTCTTGTTGGGGTTATTTCCAAATCTTGCTACCCCAGAACTGACAAATCAGTAATCCTCAATTAACATGAGCAAATGTACTCATGTGTAATTTTTTTTTCATACTTAGATGTAAGTCTACTTTTTCACTATTCATCATTTCGAAGTGTAGATTTACACCAAAGTGCAGTCTTTCATTTCTCCATCCCCTCAGCATAGGTGTAGAGACCTGTAAGTCAAAAAGTATGAGTGTAAAATTACTACTAGCAACTTTTCAAATGCAGGCAGAGATGTCTGTGTCCGGGTAGAGCTCTCCTTATGGGAAACTATAGGAAAAAATAGTCAAGTTTATTAATTTAAAAAAAAAAGAAACTATTTCATTGTAAAATAAATTCATTTAAAATAATTATTATTAATCTAAACAGTAATAAAATCAAATGTTACAGCACATAATCTCAAATTAAATATTTAAATATTTAAAATATATTGTTAATATTTAATATGCAGTAAATGCAATTCATTGTTATTTTTGTATTAATTTAAAATAAACTTAATTTGTTACCAAAATGTTAAATGTTAGATTTTTTTAACTAAGATTATTAATTTTAAAAAGTAACATAACTCATTTATTATTTAAGCTAACTTTTTAACACCCAAATCAATTTTATATATTTTTAACTTAAAAGTTAACATTATTTAATGTAGTTATCATTTACTACAGGGCATTATCTTAATTGCCTGCTTCAATTATTTTATTTGGAAGTAAGTTGCACTAGTTCGGAGTGGCCATATCTGATGCTAGACGTATTCTAAGGCTGAACTGGAGTACTGTTTAGGGACCTTTTTTGGCTGTAATAACTTTAGAATAGCAATGGGCGTACGCTGTTATGGGTGCCTGCTTGCATTTGTATGTCATTCTCTAAACCTCTCACACCTCCCACTAGCCCCACCCACTTAGAAGTAAGTACTCCCCATCTCCAGCCACTGCCCCTAGTTTTTCCGCCCTTTACTACCAAAACATATACCCACATATGCAGAAATCTGCTAACATGTGGCAGAGATCTTCGTGCAGGAAACAAAAGGAGTGATGGAGGTAGAGGTCTCCGCTGTGAATAACATTTTGCAGTACTTGAGTAGTATTAATGTAGTATCCTATATATACCATAGGCCTGGGTGGAACTCATGGAGTTTCACTCTGTGAAATTCTGTGGAGTTACATAAAAACTCTGTGAGATTCTGAGAAGTTCGGCTAGCGGGCAGAATTCGGGTGTGTCACGCTGCTCGCTCTGATTTTTACTGTTGGGAGTTTGTTCCACGCTGTAAAATCATCACCACACAGAGCGCCAGAGGGTGCTGTTCTTTCTGGCGCTCAAGTCATTTTTTTACTCTAGCAGCAGCTTTCTCAATGGTCGAAAGCTGCCGTGATCGCCAGCGCTGAGAAATCTCACCGGAAGGCATTCTAGTACCCAAAATCGTACTAGGGATCGTACTAGGGACCCAAATTCTCACTTGCGCTTACCAATGTATTGTTGGTGGGGCACACATGAGAAAAAACTCCGCTGCAGCGTTGGCAGAGTTTTGCCGGAACACTGCCCTCCAAGTGGAGCACAGAGTGGGCAAAACTCTGTGAACTCAGCCAGCGGAGCAGAATTTTTCACCCACCCCTAATGTACTATAAAATGCTGTTTGTGATTCAACCCCTAAATGTTTTGCAAAATAGCATGAGCCTCTTGTCTTGTCTTAAAATCCCCAGTTTCCTCTGATCACGTACATGAGGACTGATTAACAAGTATTTTGCTTTGAGTTACTCTTGTAGTACTTTTAGCATACTACTGAATCACAGACGTAACCCCGAGGTGTATAGGGCTTACTCTTAACACGCCTGATTAAACTAGTAGTAGTGCCATAACAGTAGGTGACACCTACTCAAAGCACGAGCTTTGCAAACTTGGCCCAAATACTTTGGGACTTTCCCGCCGAATGAAGACCTCTTTAGGGCTGTGATGAAGGATGGAAAGGGTTGAATTGCCTTGGGACTTCATCTGTGACTCATTGAAATAGCACAAATTTACAAAATTTCTAAAACATGTTTTGCATACTTCATAAAACTTATTTAAAATAAATTACTTTGCCTCAATTTTCGTTTTTGCATAAACATTGTTCCACTACAACTAACTGTAATATAATGCCCAGATTAAGTCCACAACAGTTTAAAGATTTTGCAAAAATTCAAAAATTTCAGAGGTGACTGGATTGTTAATATTTACCCTCCAGTATCACTGAACGTTTGCCTCTGGCCACATGAGTACAGAGAAGAAGTTTTGTAAGCTCAAAACAGAGCTCTCCCTTCCCTAATTGTTGCAGTAAGGAGATGATCCCCTTTGCTCTCCATATTGATTTGGTAGTTTAGAACCATGCAACCTGATTTTATGACAGTACCATATGAGCTGCGCCATTCTAAGTGTTACCACTTGTATGGAGCTGTGGCAATTCTAGGCTAAAAATCGTTATGGTTTTACTGTGGATCCTAATAATGGTTCCATACAGATGGGTGGAGGGAGGAGATTCTCGAAATGTAACACATCTGCATTAAAATTGTGTAAAATAGAGAAGTTTTTTTTTTACAAAATAGTTTTCTGATAGTACAAGATAGAGAAAAAATATTGTTTTGTTTTTACATTATAAAAATTAGTTTTTTATTCAATCAATCAAATTTTCACTTAAAGCTGGAAAAATCAAACTCATGTGTTGAGTATCACTTAAAGTTAATATGTTTCATAAGCAGTATAGTACATATTCATTGTACAGTTTATGAATTTTCAAAATATGACATATTTATTCATATGAACATGTCCATCTATCTAAACAAAGTGTTTCGCATTGTTCAATTTACAAGCACTTCTTCACTGCCATAGAGAGTATATATAAAATTAGATTTTTCTTTTCAGTGTCGTAAACATTTAACAAAATGTATATTGTGATTGTATATGTTTCTAGGTATGATTATGGTCAGTCTCATTGTAAGACGTTAAACATTGTTAAAAGTGTACTGTGCAGTGTGCGTGGTTGAGCGTATTCCGCCCACCTCTATCTCAGGTGTGAAAGAGGTGAGAGGAAGGACTTCGGTGGCAGAAAGGTGCAGTCTCCTCCTGACAAATTCTAAATCAAACCCAAAGTTTGCACCAGCACCCTCTCACCTACACATCTCAATATAGTACGCCAAGCTTATTTTCAAATCAGGCCATATATTCTCTACTTTTGACATAGCATAGCTTAGCTGCCTCAATTTACTGAAGAAAAGCCTCATCAAATACGTAACATTTGGTGCAGTCATTGTGTTTGTGCATTTCCTTTAATTCTATACTTCAAGCAATTAAATTGATAATGTGAAAAAGTATTATAGTGATACTGCATGGTTTAAAATTATAGTGGTGAAAAAACAAAAGTACCCGCCACAGAAGTAATTGTAACTAGGTGCTTCGGCTGTAGGTGATGAGCATAATAGTACTTACTGCATTGACCTTGAAAGGATGAGAGGCTGAGCAGGTGCCCTCACTCGTGACCTTGTAATTGTGACTGATTTGAAAGTAGAACTTGAAATCAATTCACTCATAACTAGCAAATTCATTTTTATACCTTTGAAGTGAGCTGTTGGTAGCCTAATGGGTTAGCAACCCCATTTTTGGAGTTTGGACATTTTTCTATGTAAACATGCATGTTTTTGTTGTGCAAAATATGTATTTGCAAACCCCCAAAGACACAGCAGCAATGATTTTAAAATTCAGCAGCAGAAATAAATAAACACAGCTGCAAAACAAAATGTAATTTCAGTGGCAATTATATCCGCTAAAACTAAGTATACATCAGATTTAATGCAGGTGTTTTACAGAGCTCCCCTGGCTGGATAGAAAGTCTTATAAAAACAGTGTAATGCCCCCCCAAACTCCAAATTAGTAATATGCAATGAAAGCATTCAATCCAGGTCCTGAACCGTGCCCTCAGGGCAGCAGTGGACATGGTAGACACTGGAAGTCACATTTCCTATACTATCATCAGTCCTGGAATATTTTGGAGAAAGTAATACATTCCCCAAGTATTTTTAGAAATGGATTAAAAGTAGTAATGCTGACTGGTAGAAAGTGCTGTCTTTACTGTGGAATACTGGCCCTCAAAATCCCGAAACTGAGCGTGGTTTGTCCTTTCTTCTGACTGGGTAAAAGTGAGGGTTTGACAGACAAAGGTCCTGATTACGACCTTGGCGGAGGGGATTACTCCATCCCAAATGTGACGGATAATCCCACCCGCCGTATTACAAGTTCCATAGGATATAATGGAACTTGTAATACGGCAGTCAGGAATTCAAAATGTTGAATTTTCTGCAGGGTAAAGGGCCCAAATGTGGTTAACAACATATTTATGAGTTGGGGTGTCTTTTCAGCATGTGTCAGGGGAGTAACATGCCACTGTGGGCACGGAGGCCCCCAACCGTTTAGGGTGCCCCAATTGAGCCAAAGACCAATGAATATCTCTGAGATAAGGGAGTCTCAGGGTCCTCATCCCATTCTGTGTGGGGGGGGCATAAGTTTGTAATATGCTGCTAGTGTTAGTAAATCCAGGCACTCTTCGGTACAGCAACATTTATTTACATGAGGATAACTCTAAAAATGCAAACAGTGCTGAGTAGAAGACAAAGCCTATGGGTGCTACGGAAGGTCTATAGAACTCTGGCCTCATCTTCCCTCATCACGGGTCTTCCTTCCATTGCCTGGAGCATCCTAAGTGTGCATCACAGAAAGAACAGTGTTAAAATGAAGCCCAGGTAACTGATTACATTGTAGCTTTATTCTCTGAAAAGAAGCTGCTTATCTTTTGAAGTAGGTGCCAGGTAAGTAGGCCCACCTGTTAGGAAATGTTTTGTTTTACTTCCCAAACACAGTGTAGGTTTGATTGGACTGCAACATAGCTTTTCACACACCTCGGTGGTCTCACGGAGGAGAACGGTGTCTCTTTTAAAGATGTGCTTGGATGTGAGTGTGCTGAGACATTGGTTGGTTGTCTGATCACTGGGATGTGATCACTGTGTTGAGCCTTTGGAAAGATTCTAATCCATATGCTGAGTCATTGCAAGTTGGGCTGAATAGAATGCTGAGTCATTGGGAAGTTGGCCATTTGCAAGGTATTGTAGGGACCTCATTTCATTTAGGGAGGTCGGGCGGTGATAGTGCTGCATTTGCCAGAGAGCCAAAGGGCCAACTATAAATTTAGGCAATAACAACAGATACTTTTCAAAAGCTCTTTCACTTCGCTATTCCATCTGTAGATTCTCCCCCACATAGACCTTGACCTCCTGAAAGCATAATGTTGTCCATCAACACCCATCTCTAAATCAAGGCCATGGGGATCTTGTTGTGCCTCTTCATTGTGACTGATACCTTTTAAGGTGTGTGAGAATGGCGGTCATAGGGCCACTATCACTTACACCTGAGGATGAGTCCTGATGAGTCCTAGTGACTAGTCCTGGAATCTCAGGTTGGCTATGTGCTGCCCTCGACATATTAAACAGCAAGGTCTTGATGCAGGTCACTCTCATAATCAAGCTTTGTATTCAGCAGTGCACCACACATTGTTCAGAGCAGTCTCCTCTGGGAAAAGGCTCTTATGATGACAGCAATGAAGCAATAGCTCATCGTGTGATCTCCATTTAGGAAAACAAATCCATTATTTGACTGCTTTGTGTAGGAAACGTACAGGGTGTCGTGGGGTATGCATCTAAATTGCTCGTTCATTTCTACACTAGAGTTAATTGTGTGCAAATTGGGTAAAGTTGGATTTGACCAATTTCCTTTATAACTTTCTAATTTTTCAAACTTCACAATGCTTGGGAGATTTTTCAAAACAAATATTCTATACAACTGCTACAAAACGTATCTTTTGCACCACAAATACACATAAATGGGCCCTTACCTAGAATGAGAACTTTAGGTTTAGGGCCACTGCATTTTAGTTAGTTCTATCCCAATGGTATCTTCAGAGCATTCATTATGGAGGAGAAATCAGGCAGTCGTTTGAAAATTGCAAGTCGTGCAGAATGCCGCGGCACGCACGCTGTTGGGGATCCCTAGATATGAGTCAGCCTGACAAGGTCTGGTGGATCTCCACTGGCTTCCAGTTGCCCACAGGATTGAATTCAAAGCCTTGTGTATTGCACATACTGCCCTCTATGTGCGTGGTCCTTTCATTCTACGCCAGCTTGTCATCCCCTATGTCACCAGAAAGGCTGGTTAGATCCACCAACTCCCACCTGGCCACCATCCCAACCATTAGAAGAGCCAGAATTGGAGGACAGTTTTTCTGTCTTAATGCAGCAGAACTTTGGAATTCCCTCTCCTTGACCATCCGATCCAAAGACAATGAGTTGTGCTTTTGAAAATATTTTAAGACCTGGCTTTTTAAGATCTACCCCTCCAGGTGGCACCTCTGGCCTTAGTGGAAAGCTCTTTCTCAACTAGTGCGGGGATGCAATGGATCACCATGCGCTTTACAAATCCTATATCCTAGCACTTTGTTGAGGACTGTCTGCTTTTCCGACTTGGGAGACATTCTCCATGGAGTGGATTTAGACCCCTGAATGGCAAATTGACTGCCAAAAATCCAGCAAAGAGAAACAGTAATGATTATGGCAATTCTGTGGGTGAAAACCTTTCCTCCGACTTTTCAATTCAAATAAGGAATTTCAAATGTAGCATAGGCAGTCAAAAGTGGTCCATGGGAGACGTATGTTCCTGCACAGACATCTAAAGATGCTTAGTAACTCTGAAGCCGACTCTTCTACTTTAAAATATTTTTCACACGGGAAACTGATTAAACATGGTTTTCTATTTTAGCATAACTATAGCCAGCCATGGTTTTTTCTCATGCTAACGTTGCCTACAAGATGAACCCATCTCTGACTTTGAGGAGCGCTCCTTATTGGCACTCGCGACAATAGGATGAGAGAAGCTTGCTCAGATGAAAACAGTTTACATTTTTGTAACTCTTGAAGGCCAGTTCAGCTACGCACCGGCTTGTATTCAATGTGAGAACCTTATTATGTGATGAGCAATGGCGTAATAAAACTTGCGTGGTGCCCCCTGCAAAGTACATGGAAGAGCCCCCCTCCTGACTTACTCAGGAGTTCTCAGTCCTGGGTACTGTGCTGAGGGGGCCCCTTGGAGCTCAAGGCTCACCAGCACCACAGGGGCAGCGAGGACCTTTTTTACACCACTGGTGATGAGTACTAGGACCCATGTATAGTAGAGGACAAATTTGAGCCCTGCCTGCAAATGATGAGTTTGTCTCCATTGGCAATTTATGGGGACACTTAGGTCTCTTGATTTGTGGAGTAACAGACTATTGATTTTGTACTTTTGTCAACCAGTCCCTTCTGACTCATCCTAACATGAGGATGAAGATTTATTTGACAGAAGCTTGAGCCTCATCGAAAAATTACCAAGGCTTGGTGAAGGAGCAGTGACCAGAGCTGAACAGGACTTCTGCTCGATAACCCAGATGCCAAAGGTAAGATGGAAGTTTTGCGGGTGGGAAGCCTAGGTGGAGGTGGACATTCTTTGAGGCACTTATAGATGCATTAGGCAACTTTTCATCACTTAAAATGTTGAAGGTGTCACCTGAGCAGGTGACAATGGGATAAACGTCAGGAAGCTTTGCTGAGAATGGTTCTACAACAGACTGAATTTGAACAACCCGTCATAGTGTAAATGTTCCCATAACAATGATGCTCAGTTATTATTGCAACTCCGCACATATTGCAGGAACTAAAAAGAAACTCTGCTCATGTTGCAGAAACTAAAAACAAACTCTGCTCATGAGATATGACAATCTGGATATTATCCAAAAATAAGATAGAAGGCCTGTAAGACTGGCTTGTAACCCACACAATATTCCCATGAGTTGTGTGCAGCCCCAAAGTTTTCTTTCTGTGAGAGTTCATAGATATGCCCTGGAATGAGGTGCCAGAGTGTTTTCATCCTCACTCAAAAAATTAAAGTGATGCACAGTTTCTTCAAGGAACACATCATCCATTAAAAGTTGTCAATAGTCTATGGGCAAAATGTTGGCAACTTTAAGGATAGACAGGCTGAAAATTGTTGGGGCATTTCCAAGTGAGCAGCCTTGCTGTGCTGTTGCCTTGTAGCGCTACGTGACCATGTTCTTCAGGTTCACTCGAACAGAACTATCATTTTATAGATCTTCACCAATGGAAAAATAAGGTCCAGATCATTATCTATGATTCTCATTCTTGGATATAGTCTTCTCCATCATCTGACTAAGGACTGGGCAGCAGTGAACCAGAGGGAGGCTTTATTTGCTTTCTACCTAAAAACATTATGACCCGGGCAGTCGGTGGTAGCATGGCGGTAAGTACCGTCAACAGGCTGGCGGTACCTACCTCCATATTATGACATAGGCGGGTTGGCAATGTACCACTCCGACCGCCACGCTGGTGACAGCCGCTAGGCTGGAGATAACTATCTCCAGCCGGGGGCCGTCACTGTACCCCCTGCGGGATTATGACCCCACCTACCGCCATGGTTTTCATGGCTTCCTTACCGCCACGAAAACCATGGTGGTAGGTAAAAAATGTTTTCACCCCATTCGAAAAGGGGAAGAGGTCCCTTGGAGACCCCTTCCCATTTGCAAATGGCTTACCACCAACTTGAAGTCAGTGGTTACTGTGAGGGTTTTGAAACCGCATTCCTGGTCGCAAAACATTCATACATACCAGTGCGACTCGCTATTTGGGAGGATGCCCTTGGCACGTCCCTTCCTAATAACGAGTCGCAAACCCTATTTTAAGAGTCGGTAATAGGTTACAGAGTCCCAAAATAGGCTTGGTGCATGCCAAAAAGCATTGGGCCTGTTGTGACCAGTAAAAGGCTTCATACGTCTGGCTCATAGAGAGGAAAATTGTGTTTTGCACTTGCAGCTACAGGTGCAAGTTGCATATGATTCCACATGCTTGGAAACGCAAACCTATTCGACTGAAAACGATGCACTTGCTAGTTTTCACCACTTGTGCTTTGGAAACATTGTGGCAAAGCAATTTCCTATCTCTTGGGACGACCTACAATAATCAGCACTTTAGAAAGTGAAAGGGCTTACACATTATAGTAACTGGATTTGTTTGCGCTTCACTCTTTGTTCACATGTCAATTTGACTTTGTTTTCTGTGTATGGTTTAGTGTTTATGTTGTTATCACGGTCAGGTTTGAGAAGAGGTGAATTCTGACAGGTGATTCACTGCAGGGGAGATGGGTGCGCCCCTTCCTATGTACCCCACGCCTTCAGGAACAGCTTCAGAAGAACCCAAACCTAAAGAAATCCCCAGCAGAAAGGTGCTTCCTCCTCACTGGTTCCCACAGGAAGACAAATGAGCTCTGCTGGAGATCTCCTATGAGGCCTTTCCTGCTCAAAGTGACTATCAGGTCCATGTAGCAAGGTCCTGAGGGGAAAGAATAGGTCTGTAGCTATTCTTGCTGTGCGAAAGGAGCAGTGCATGGACAATGATGTTGGGGTGTCCAGAGTCAGCTACTTAAGCTAAAGATACTTGGCTACCCAAAGGAGCTGTTGAGGAGACGAGGTAAGGATGGACCCAAGTGGGCCAGGGTTGCAGAACCACATCCAGGGGTCATGGTGCTTTCACTGAACTGTGGTACACCCCCACCTGTAAGGAGACATCCCCATAGAAGAGGAAAAACATTTTACACCACAAGTCAAACTACAAAGACATCTACTCCATTATGTATCCATCGAACAGCAGCATTTTGTGGCAAGCTGCCTGCGGGAGTATGAGCCCACCAGCCGGTAGCAGAGTACACCAGGAACAAGTCAGATCTTGGTTCTCCCAAGCAACCTTTTCACCTGCTGCCTTTGCCCTCTTTGGTGTTCAGGTTGTGTTTTCTGGTGGCTGCATCTGAGTTTGTGAGAAGGTAATTGGTCTCAGTAGAAAAAACATTTTTTAGTAGATTTGATGAATGAGTTGTTTTTTTTATTTTTCAGATGTTTGTTCCATATGTGTTCACAAAGGTGAGATTGAAAGTAGCTCCCAAAACATTGCATGTTACTAATACTCTAAGGGCCAGATTTACAAGGCCCTTGTGCCTCTTTGTGCCATACTAGTGTCATTTTTTTATGATAAGTTGGCAATTAAGGAGGCCATTTTCTCACGGTATATTTACAAAGTGGTGCAATGCTTTGCGCCACTTTGTAACCCCTTGCACCACATTGTATTCAAGGGGTATGCTTAATGCAAAATGTGTGCAAGGGGGAGCGTTCCCACACAAGGAGGCTGCAAGAAAATGGCACAGTGAAATCTACAAGTTTTCACTGCAACTTTTTTTCTGTCATTTTGAAAGCTAGCTAGGGGCAGGCATTAAAGTGAAGGGCCCATAATAACCTTTGGGTCCCCCTAGGGATTTGCTGCACTAGCCCCCTAATTTATGGCGCTAATCGAGCAAAGCACCACAATAGTGTCATGAATTATAAGGCTATTGTGGAAACGAATGCCATGGTGCCATTAGGTGGGGCAGGGGCGACGAAGAAAAGTGCGCATCGGGACCGATGCACCACTGCCTTGTAAATGTGGCCCATAGCGTGAAACCTCCCGTTTTAATGCCATGTCCATTGTGCACCACTTGAGTAACAGTGGTCACCCTTCCTTGCGTTTATATGCACCCCTTGTCATCCCTTCAATCGTTGTAGGATGTGACAAGGTTCACTTTGTTTGGTCCTCTTCGACATTTGTGAAGCGTATTGGTAAATTGGGGGTGGGTGAGAGCAGGAAGGTGAGAACATTTAAAGACAAGATGAACACAGGCAGTGACCTACTGAAACGCAGATTAAACACATTTTTCTTTGGTACCACTCAGCCAGGTCAGAGGGAGACCTCTGCATGACCTGTATGTGGGATTGAGATGGGATGAAAAAGAAGGGGTCGCTGAAAGGTGCGCGGTCTATGTAATTAAGGGTGTGACTTAAACATGTAAACTAATTTCTGTGATTCCCTTAGTGTGCCACCTAAACAATATTTTGGTTCCTCTCTGACCGTTCTGTTTAGGGGTGGGCGGAAGTCGCGGAGTTTCACTTTGCGGAATTCCACAAAGTTGTAGAATAACTCAGCGAGATTCCACAGAATTCCACCACCGGGTGACAAATATGCAGCTTGTCCAGTAGTGTGAGCAGCATTGAAAATCAGCATGAATCGCACCATTCAGTGTGCAAGAGCACGCGGCTATTTGAGTGGATTTTGCTGCAGCTCGAGTAGAAAATCTACTTGAGCAGCAGCAAATCTATTTGAATGGCAGTCCTCTCTGACCGTGATCGCTTACATCTGCTGGTGCTATGAAATGCCACCAGAAGGCTCTGTGGTGACTGGAAATTGCACCAGGGGCCAGCAGGCTCACAAGTGCACGTTGATGAGCCTCGCACTGTTCCTTCAAGGCACGATCAGCAGAATAATTCCACTACATGCCGAATGGCAGAATTTGGCAGTAACTCCATGTTTGTAATGCAGGGTTACCCAAATTCTGCCAATTCCATGAGAGGAATTATAATTCTACCTGGGCCTAGTTCTGTTATTGCCTTCGGATACATAACACAACAGCTGACATGCACCTAAAACCACCCAGGACTATTGGCTTTGTCAGTGATTGATAGCTGTTTAAGATATATGAGTGACAACAATAATTTTGTTATAACTAATGCTGTAAATGTTTCAATTTCGAAACTGTGAGACTGTGAATTAAATATTACTGGGGACTGTAGAATGCTTAATGGTTTTCAGAGAGTCTCAATCACTCCAGTTATGTTCACTCTATGTTAGACAAGTAAGCCCTTTCTCCTCTCCACATCTCATCAGTCTGGATATCTTAAACCTCATTTCTTTCCTCTTCAGAACTCTCTTTTCCCCCTCTCCTCAATACACCTTTTTGCATCTCTTCACTTCACCACCCCCAAACACACAACGCACCCACTCATAAGTTATAAATTTTCTTTTACTTGTGCCTTGTCAATATGAGGACTCTTTTGTACCTTCTTCATACACATTCGCACAGAATCACAATTGCAACTGAAATACATGACCACTGTCTGTGCACTCCGTAAAGAAGACAAGGACTGAATGATCATATATTCTGAACACCAACCTGACACATTGACAAGCGTTATGAAAAACTCACACTGCCTTCAGCCTCAGCTCCAGATGCTCTCAATCGTGGCCCGTTATAAACAGCTGGAGGCAGCTCAGTTCAAAGTGTGCACTACACAAGAGTAATATGCTACATGGAAAAAATACAGAGAGACAACATTCTGGTAATAGCTAAAACTGTTATGGAATGCAAGAATATGTAAAATATTAAATGTAAACAGGAACTAAATCACTGACATTGATTACCTTAATGTTTTTACATTCATTGTTTGGAAATCAATTTGTGTTTTGCAATTGAAGTTAAGGGCACAAATAAAGCGCCCAATATGGAACAGTTTGAATGTCCGTTTTTAATTATTACTGGAGAGACCCGGGCCATTTAAACCCTTAAATCTATGCAGACAGCTCCCTCAGCCCTGCCAAGTTTCGCAGGTCCATGCATGATGTACTGCTCCACTCCAGTTTTTCTCTTTGAATTCCGAGACTTGTAGTTTTGTGTATTCCATTATAAAACTACAAGTACCAGAATTCAGAGGGAAAAACCTGGACTGGAGCAGCACATCACACATGGACTTGGGTAACTTGGCAGATAACCTCCCTCCTCCCCTCAGGTAGTCAGTACCGAGGCGTTGGCCTGATTCACCTATGTCAAAGTCCGGACCTGGCATTATTAGTGTGTTATTCCAGAGTAATACATAGGCGTGATAAGGATCAGATTGGGACAGAAAATAGGCCAAGGAGACAAAATAAAAGTGGACTCCATTAGTGAATCAGAAAGCTGGGAAAGTGGCTTAGGTTTGCAAATAAAAGCAGTTTGAACTTGTAGAGACATGCTCTAGAAGAGTTTTGCAAAGTATGGAAGACTGGATAGATTTGAGTTTGCTGAAGGCAATGTTTGTTTTAATATCAGAGAATCAACAGTAAAACGGCCCAACGATCCATAAAACAAACCCAGAAACTGACAGAAATAAGGCCTACACTCAGGCTGTCTGACCAATTCATCGGCCACTGCCTGATTGTCCTAGAGGCGAATCCGACCCACTGCATGGTAACTTTGTGTACAATATGTAGAAACAAAAGATGGATTGGAAATTGATTGGGGGTAACTCACATCGTCCCTGCACCAGGTCCGACTAGCCTGATGGAAGAGCAAAGTTGGTTTGTCTCTACGATGCTAATCGGCCAGTTCCTTCATATGCATCCTTAGCTTTTTGAGTTTTCCACACCAAACTTAGCTGTCATCACCATCAGTGCCTTTGCCTAGACCAAGCTATACACACATATCAAGTTCAGATCCACAAGGTCAAATGTAGCTTGGGTATCTGGGCAAGGTGTCATATTCACATTAGTTACAGTGTGAGAGATGGAGTATGTGTCATTTCAGCAAGTCCCATTAAAGGAGCATCTGTCCGCCAACACCAGATACCCGTCTCCTACCCCCTGCCCCAGGCATCCCCAGGCTCCTCTAATGCTTCTAGCCTCATCTGTAAACTACTATGTGAGGCTGGTGAAGGCAGAACCCCTCCTCTTGCTTCACCCTAGCTGTACTGGAGCTGCGGAAGCCTGTAAGATACCCACACAACCACTGTTTTAGTGCTGTCCTCACCACTCCCTCGCAGGTTTCTACCATAGTATCAACCTGTCAAAATGTTACGTCAAAATATGGACTGCCATTTTATCATTAAGGGGTGTATATATTGGCAAGCATTAGTTTGCTATATTTACTTCACACGTGTGTACCTTGAGGTCATATATCTCTATGAAGTATGGAGCGGTGGAGTTAAGAACAGTAGGAATGGTGAATCTTTACTTGCCTAAACATGCTTCCTTCTTGATATAGTTGAAGTGAATATTTCAGCATGATATCTAAGCTCGTCAATATTTTGTACTCAATATTCTGGCATACATCCCTTCACAACCTTGGCATGGAATGACATCCAGTCCTCCTTCAGCCTTCCAGATACCACCATGATAGACATACACTTTGCTGGAGGCACCATGCCAAAGGACCACAGTCTTGACTTCCTTCATACCTACACCAGTGATGGGTAACTTAGGATCCAGGCATGACCAACTTCTGCTCAGTTTCTCAGTTACGTAGCCCAGCCAGAGACAGAATAACCTCCCCAATAAATATGCCAAAAGTTGCAACCCCCCCCTTACCGATGTGACCAAACTGGTGCAAGATCAACTGGGGACTGGAACAAAAACGCGACACAGAGGGGTTGATAAATCATGGAAAAGTGCTACAGTGGAGACAGTAGTCTATTCTCTCCCATCATATAGCACCTATGGACCTCGCACCACTCATCCTACAAAGTGACCGCATCCCCAGCCTAGCACTTCCTGGGGAGTTATGTTGGGTATGGTTGCTCTCCTACCTGCAGCGAGGCAGAGGGGGTCTGTGTTTGGAACCTCCTGTTTTCTTTACAAGGGTGACTTTATGTCGAAGTCGACCGACAATTGTATAGTGCAGCTTGTTACGTGATCCTTCAACAATGCTTGATACAGTAAACATCCATGTTGGTAACTATTCCAAAACTGAATTAAATTTATATGTGAATGTATTAGTTCTTACTTCAAGTACTCAGTAACAATCAAGCTCTAGTCCACACTGTATACATTTTCAAAATAATAAAATATTCCAAATTTGAGACCTTTCTCAAGGCCTCAGGGGTTTCTCCATTAAAGTGGCTCTATCCACCTTATGAAGATTCAGTACAGTATTGTCTTCACGGAGGACTGTCTGATGGTTCACTCTCTCAGTCACTGTGATGCATCCGTCACCCTGGATTGGACCGTTGATGCCCCACCACCCTTTACAAGCATGTAAGAGAGAGAAATTTGAAGAACATTAATTTCAATATCTCTTATTTGAGTGGAAGAACTTGAGTTCTCCTGTGGTACTACTTTCCCTATTCATAAATGCTTTTACGACTCAACCCCCACATCGGGAGATGCGAACCCAGGGGATGTAGGGGAATTTGGCATTTTTTATGTATTCTTTATTACTGCTGTCTGCTAAATCAGACGATGGGCCTGATTTAGAACTTGGTGCAGGGAAATAGTCTGTCACAAACGTGATGGATATCCCGTCCGCCATATTACATTCCCGTAATATCCTATTAATACGTCGAGACGCCGAACACGAGGTACACAGCTTCTTCAGTTTTGTGTTTAAGTTTATTCAGTTTATTTTCTAAGCGACCCCGACCCGACTGTCGTCCTCGCCAACCGCTTCACTCCCGACCTTCCAGAACCTCTCCCTGTTGCCAGGAGACAGCCGGATTCTTTTCCACAATACAACACCTATGGCGCTCGTAATACAGTGGACCGGATATCCCGTCACATCTGTGACGGAGTAATACCTCCGCCAAGATATAAATCAGGCCCATAATTTTCCTTTCTTCTACTTTAGTATTTTATTCCTACTTCTAAGTCTTCTTCAATGAAATAAGAGAGAAATCGTTATGCCAATAACAAAATTGTTTGGAAATGTTGTATTTCATTGCTAATTACGTTTCCTGATTTTATTATCAGTGTAATGCTTTTAATTACCTATGCACTTTACAAATAAACTCCTAGTACCTCTACTTGCCATGCACATTTGGAATGCGCAGGCTTAGAAAAGTTTTGCAAATTTCTCCTACTAAACATCGCTCATATAAATATAAGAATGACCTGGAAAACGAGGCCACTGTTTATGTTTACTGTGTGATTTGGTGCAATTATTGTCTTGTTGTTGTCTGTATTTTAAAATAGATAAATCCGACATGTTGGAGTTTACTTGTAACTTTTTAGTTGAAGGACCAATGTTCAGTAATATTTTTTAGCTCTTTTTAGAGTCAATTTCATTTACCTTTGTTGAAAAAAACTGCAGTCACACGTGGTCATGCATGACCTGCTTTATTTTTCAGTGCCTTCCCTGCTGGGAATTATTATTCTGCAACAGTTTCAGATTTACCGAATAATTTCCAAATGGGCTTGAATGACACATGAACTTTGCTTTGACAGGATTAGACAATCTTTTTCTTTGTCACATAATAGTAACTGTTTCACTGACAGAGTATTTACTGTTTTGTTAACAATTAATTTATGATTCATTGAACAGGATGCTCTTTGCTACAATCTAATAACACTTACAATAATATTAGTATTTCATTTGTTCTTAATAGCAATTTAATAATAATGACTAATAAATATAAGGGTAATTAGAAAAATACAAATTACTATTACTAATCATACTACTAATAATAATAATTTTATTATTGGAATTATAATAATGTTAATTATTATGCCTTTAAAAAAAAAATGTGAACTGCCACCTTGTAGCTGCAGAAAACCAGCTGAAATATTGTTTTATTTTATATGCATTTCATGGTGCACTGCTGCCACTTCTCCGCACAGTAAAGTACACTACTAACCGGATTAATAGTACTGGATTTATTGACCTTGGTAGAATGGAAAGCGGAGTTGTCACTACCAAGATTTAGGCCCTCATTATGAACATGGCGGTAAACACCATCGCCCGCCATGGCGACAGTGAACAGAAGACCGCCATATAATGATGTCAAAAACAGAAACCACCAAAAATTCTGCTACCACCAGCCACCGCCAGGGCCCTTGATGGCGGAAAGGCTGCACATCCCACCCCGCCACCGCCAAGCAGACAAATCCCCGCCCTCCAAATAATGATGCACAAATCACCCCGGCGGACAGTGGATGTCGAACGACCATTGGCAGTACGGACCGCCACGGCCAGCAAGTGGACCCAAAAGCAAGAAATGCACACATTGGCAAGTTTGAAAACCCACACACCTGACACACATCCACAACACTATAAAACACTTACACACACACACCACAATCCTTTGCATCACCAATAGGACAGCTGAGACTGACAACACAACATGCATACACAGAACGCAACATCACACAAGTCACACACCCAACCACACAATAGCACCCTCACCAATATCCACACAACACACCACCCACAACACACACCATGACTTCTCTAAGCACCCACACTTCACAGATAGGGAGCTAAGACCAATGGTGGACGAAATACTCAAGGTTGAGCCACAAATCTTTGGGGCACAGGTCCAGCACACACCCATCGCTAGGAAGATGGAGTTATGGCAGACCATTGTCAACAAGGTCAACGCAGTGGGAAACCATCCACGCACGAGGGATGACATCCGCAAGAGATGGAACGACCTGCGAGGGAAGGTGAGGTCCATGTTATCCAGGCACCACAGAAGACTGGGGGAGGACCCCCACCTACACCCCCCGACTAGACCGACTGGGAGGAAAAGGTACTGGCCATCCTGCACCCTGAAGGCCTCACTGGAATCACTGGAGGAATGGACTTAGGTAAGTCATCTACAATTACCCCATACCCACCACACCTGTAATGCATGCACCACCCCACCCCTCCTGCTACCACCAGGACCACTACCCCACCCAGGCCACAATCACTACATCCAGTCACCCTCCATGCCCACAAACCCACCAACAGACCCACATCCCTCCCCCTGTGCACAGCCCCCTACCCCTGCAAAGAATCACAATGGCACTACACCACCCACAATGCACCTCCACATCCCATGCAAAATGCAATGGCAACCCCACTATGGGTCCCTGCATGGCCCAACAGGGGAATAAACTGCACAAAATAGGGCAGAGCTGGCCATCCTTATTCGAATTAGTACATGTAACATACATGTCCATTCCCCCCAATAGGAACCACCACCCATGCCACCCGGACGGAAATGCCAAGGAGTGCCAGCGCCCCACATGGAGACAGAGGCCCCACTCAGAACACTGGAGAGGGAAGTGTGGACAGTGAGGAATACCCTGACCCGTCACGCAGTCCTGGACTGTCACCATCTAGCAGTCCCACCCAGGACACCACCGACACCCCTACCACCCAGCCACCAAGCCACAAACATCAGCTCTGGACAAACGATTCCACACCAGTGTCTCCAGGCCACAGACTGGTGGAAGACAAGTACAGAGGCAAGAGTCTCAACCTACTAACAGGCAGGAATGATGATGGCCCCAGTACAAGTGGTACTGTCAAACCTGTGCAGGGGACACAGGCACAGGGGGCTAGGCCCAGTGGGGGGTATCAGTGGCCCAGGGAGGAGGCCAAAGGATGGATGCTGCAGCCCAGGAGGTGATCTCTGAGGTCCTGGGAGCATACCACCATGCAAGACAGGATGAGCCAGATCCTGGCCACCCTGGAACAGAGTCAAAGGCTGCAGATAGCCCAACATCAAGAGACCATGGAGCAGTGGAAACAACTGAATGCCACCATGGCCACTATAGCAGGGGTGCTGCAGCACCACCACCTAACCCAGCCTGAGACACCCACAAACCAGGAATCCCCTACCACTGCCCAGGACCCAGACCAGCCATCAACATCAGAAGTAGCAACTGGACTGGTGGCACTGGCAAAGGACACGCAGGAGACCAGCACCCCTACCCGTGCAGCCCAGCACCAGACACTGAAACGGTCCCTCAGACCCAGATATGGCACAGGAATACCTGCCAAGACCAAGGCCCCCACTAAGAAGTGACTCTGATATGGACTGTCTCCCAAGTGTGCAACTGTGCCA
Source organism: Pleurodeles waltl (assembly GCF_031143425.1). Classification (NCBI taxonomy): domain Eukaryota; kingdom Metazoa; phylum Chordata; class Amphibia; order Caudata; family Salamandridae; genus Pleurodeles; species Pleurodeles waltl. The sequence goes on from NC_090448.1 coordinate 1,157,053,895, forward strand.
CCATCCTTATCCACCAATAACAACATAACAACTTGCAAGGGGCAGATTAACCTATACCCACAGCCACCAATCGCTGAGCCCATGTACCTAGTATGGGCATTCACCATTTGCCCACTCCCTGTCTCTGTAAAGCGCACCAATGCATTTAGGACACCAAATAAAACACATGTACACCAGTTAGTATGTCCTCCGTCATAATGATGAATCAATTGTAAATGTGAATGCATTTGCCAGTAAATTCCATAATCTGACCTTTATTGTAGGAATGACACCCCACACACAACATCGTGTGGAGTAAACAGAAATGAACGCCATGTTTGTCTCCATGGCACATGCCACCTTACTCTTCAGGTAACAGTGTCAAGGACGACAGACCCCACATCCCCATAGTGAATAGGTCAGACATACATAATGCATTGCATACAACATCATCAGTGAACAGTACCTCATAGTCACTGGGAGTATAGTTGGATCAGCTGGTTCCTGGAGTGGACATCTTCCCCCTCATCATCCTCCCCATCACTCTCATCCCCTCTCAGAGGAAGCAGGCCTGGATATACAGCACCCTCCTCCTCCTGTAGGGGGATAGATTTCCTCACAGCCACATTGTGCAGCACGCAGCAGGCCACCACTATTCTACACACCCTCTCAGGGCCATAGCACAGGGAACCCCCAGAGAGATGGAGGCAACAGAATCTAGCCTTTCGGAGACCTATAGTGCTCTCTATCGCCCTCCTCGTACATCCATGGGCCTCACTGTAATTCCTCTCTGCATCTGTCCTGGGATTTCTCACAGGTGTCAGGAGCCATTGCATGTTGGGATAACCAGAATCACCTGCAAAAGTGTTTGAAACAGGACTGTAACAAACTGCCATTACTTGTAGACAGCCTGGTTGTCAGCTATGTACAGATCCAGTGTCAGACACACTCACCTATGAGCCATCCTCTGTCCCCTTGTAGTTGATCTATCATGTGTGGTACACTGCTGTTTCTCAGGACACATGAATCATGGACTGATCCTGGAAACATGGCATTCACATGTGATATGTACTGGTCTGCAGTACACACCAATTGTATGTTCATTGAGTGGAAGTTCTTCCACTTTCTGTACACTCTTGGCGGGATGAGAGCTATGTGGGTGCCATCGATGGCACCTATTACATGGGGAATGTTAGCAAAGGCATAAAAGTCAGACTTGATGGCTGAAAGTTCAGCCCTGAAGGGAAGCCTTACATATGTCTGCAGGTGTACTACAAAGGCATCCAGGAATTTTGACAGAATGAGGCTAAACATTGGCTGAGAGAACCCTGCACCCATGCCCACTGTCACCTGAAATGAGCCCTTAGCCAAGAAATGGAGTACAGAGAGCACCTGCACTTCAGTAGGGATGGCATGCTGATTCCAATTAGCTGGTCTCAGTACTGGATCCAGTAATGCACATAGCTCATGGTTTGTTGTACGATTGAGTCTGTAGGTGACAATGATATGACGTTCCACCATGGTCTCCAAATCAACAAGAGGTCTGTACATAGATGTGGCGCTCCCTCGCCACATGGTTCTGTACCTAGGGGGAGAAGAGAACACATGAGAGAGCAGTGCTTAATTTGTAAAGAAAAATCTGCTGGTGCTCAAAGCCCTCCTCTTAAACACGCGGCTGCTGCAATGAAATGTGGGAGCACAGAGTACTGAGGCACCGTAATCCTGAAGGCATCTCAGGCCTCTTTAATCCATTCAAAGCCACTTCCTGCCCCTTCAGCTCACTCTTGCAGTTTTCTGCTTTCTTCCATTTTTATGGTTTTTTGTTTTTCTCTTCCTCCGTCTTTCCATACCTGTTTTTTCCTCGCAGAAAATGCTTGCAGCAGAAAAATAAGCGCCGGCCCTCAAAAATAAGGGCCGGTGCTTAGCACCGGAAACAACAAGCACAAATTAAGCACTGTGTGAGGGACACACATACATATGCACAACATGTTGTGTATGAATAACTGCTGTACAATATGTAGGTTACACACACAAGCGATGTATGATGTACAACTGTAAGGACATGTATGAAGTAATACGTCTGGGCTGTTGTGAGGAACAAACACTCATGTGGGCATGCGACTAAGGGTTGGGGTACATAGGTCCTGATTGGGACCCATGACCAGGAAATATCTGCGTCGTGCTAGCAAAACGGCAGCCTCCTGCCATCCAGATATGTAGGAGTGGAAGTGACCTCATCTGCTGACGGTTGTTGTTATGGCGTAAGGTAGTGTTCATCGCCGTGCACCCATTCATTGGTTAACATGATTGTCAATGGGGAATCTGGGCCTATCATGATCACCGCCAGATGTGACGGCGCACACCGCCGCGAAGTGTACGCCATGTCGTCACTTCGAGTTCACTTGACTCCCGGATCCCGTGCATGGAAGTACTCCACTGAGTGTGCTGCTGTGTCCTGACTCTAGTTACTCAAATGGCCCGAGTCATAGGGTAAAAGGCCCCGGCCTTCACCACGGAGGAGCTGGAGAAGCTGGTGGACGGGGTCCTACCCCTGTATGCCAAGTTATATGGGTGAGCAGAGGTGCAGGTGAGTAGGCGGATGTCGTGCATGAATGTGTGTGATGGTGGTGGTTGCCTGTATGCATGTGTGGTTGGTATCTACCTGCACAGGTGTAGATTGTGTAGCAAGTACCGTGAGTGACGTGGTGAAATGATCATGTGAAGTGTTCGTCCCATAGGGGACGTATAGTCAGCAGTATCACATGGCCATTTCCTGAACTCTGTTTTTCTTTTCTGTGTGTCCCATACAGGTCAGTGCCCATCAGAAGAGGGCATTCTGTCAGGCCATCGCCAGGGAGGTGCGGACCCTGGGGGTCTACTACCGGCAGAGCACCCACTGCAGGAAGCAGTGGGAGGTCCTGCGGCGCTGGGCCAGGAAGACCTGCGAGGCCCAGCTAGGGAAGTTCTTCCAATGAGGAAGGGGTGCCCGTCGGGCCCTAACCACCCTAATGTGCCGCATTCTGGTGGTGGCATATACAGATTTGGATGGGCGCTTGAAGGCTGCACCGCAGCCACAAGGGGGTGAGTACCAACACCATTTCATGCTCTTTGATGGATGTGTTTGGGTGCTGTAGTATGTATGCTCTCTAGTGCCAGATACTCTGACAGGTGTCTGCCAGCAGTCCTGCCCTCATGGGCACTGAGATGATTAGGGGCAGGTCTAACAGTCCATCAGGTCCTTGTGTCATGTGGGAGATGAGTTGTATGCTAGGGTTGTGACCACTAGTCAGGGGCATAGGCATGACTGTAGTTGTAGGTGCTGCATATTGGTGTGTAAGCTGGGTGGGAGTGTGTGTGCACCAAATTTCTACATCCATTCAGGTGTTAACAGATATCTCTCATGTTTTGTCTCCCCACCCCTGTACTCTTATGTTGTATGTGTACATCAGCATCATCTGGCAAGGGAGCAGTGGCACCGGCGAGTGGGGATGCAGCAGCCCATGGTTCCAAGGAGGCAGAGTCTATTGACGCCAAGGGGACCAGTGGGTTGGAGGGTGAGGGGAGTACCATGGGGGAGGCTACTATCACTGACGGTAGTGAATCTGATACCTCCTCCGATGGGAGTTCCCTGGTGGTGGTGGACCCTAGAGGGCCCACCCAATATTTGTCATCTTCCGCCACCCTCCATACCATCACGCCCTCCCAGTTGCTCCCCACCCAGTTGCCCGTGCCCGCTCACCCAGAAGGGTGGGCGTCTCCTTTGCCTCAGGCACCTCATCCCCTGCCCCAGTCAGCCCTGCTGCCCTCACGTAGGAGGCTATTGACCTCCTGAGGACCATCTCTGTAGGGCAGACAACCATTGTGAATGCCATCCAGGGGCTAGCATCCCAGATGCAGCAATGCAATGCACACCTGGAAGGCATTCACAGTGCCATGTCTGGCCTACAGTGATCTTTTCAGGCTCTTGCCTCCTCTTTGACGGCAGCCAGTGTCCCTTGTCTTTCCATCCCCCTTCCAACCACCTCTGCTCCTTCCAGCACCCCACTCCCTTCTCCCATCCCAAGCACATGTTCAGACAGCCATGCACACACCTCAACACACAAGAAGCACACACAGAAAGACAAGCACCACACTTCCCACCACAGGCATACACACAGCCAACATACAAAGGCATGTTGGCAACATCCACTTCCCCCAGTGTGTCCACCTCTCCCGCCTCCCTGTCACCTCTACATGCACACTCACAGGCACTGCACCCTCATTTACTGTTGCTGAACCCATTCTTGCAGTCACCACAACATCGGACATCCAGTCATCCACCCCAGACACCACACCTGCACTCACCACAACGACATTGACTGACACATGCAGCACACTCATCAGACCTGAAGACACCATGACAACATCCATGTACACTGGCAGCCTGTCTTGTCCCACTGTGTCCATTCCCCCTCCTCCCAAAACACTCAAACGTGCCCAGACATCCACCCAACACACATCCACCACACCTCAGCATACTGTACAGGCACCTGCATCCACGTCCAGCACACCTACACCAGTTACAAGCACTCACTCTACCTCCACTCCACACCTTCCTCCATGTCCACCCCAACTGCCCCTAAAAAACTTTTCCTGTCCTGTGTTGACCTGTTCGAACCCACTAGCCTACCCCGTCTCATCCCTAAATGTGGCCATCTCCTTGCCCTGTCCACTCCTTCCACGTCGAAGTCCGCCCCAGTCCGCCCTTACCAATCCTGTGCCCCTTCCCCAGTGAGCAAGAAGCTCTGTGCTGGCCCAGGTCCATCTGCCACCCCCCCATTCCAAGCCCGCTCCCCCACCTTCCAAGAGCAAACCCAAGCCCTCTCCACCTCTCAAACGTAAGCCCAAGCCCCCCCTCCCAGACGTGAGTTCCCAACCTGCCACCCCCTTCCCCTGTTCCCTGAGGTGCCTGGCTGCCCCATTGATGTCCCTTTATGGTGGAGTACCATGTGCACATGTGGGAGTCAAGTTCGGGCCATTTGGGCCCTTTAGCCTTTTACAGTAGGACTGGCCAATGGTCTTTTTTTAACAATACGTTTTCATGTTCTATTAAAGTTTGTGTGCCCAGTGTTGCTGTTGGCACAATCTGGAGACGTAGTTCATCGTTTCATTGTGTGGGTGTGGTGTGCACATGTGTGTGCTTTGGGCAGGTTGTTTTGGTCTTGTGTCAGATAAGTACCTCTTGTTCTGGTGTATATGGCTTGTGATGGTATGAGGGGTTGGGGGTGCATTGCAGGGTGGGTGGGGTGAGTGGGTGTGTAACTATGCCCTTTCTTCCCTTGTTTACTAGTTTGCTGTACTTACCGTCGTCGTCTTCGTCGGTGGTCACGGTTGTGGAGGTATATGGCAAGGAGCAGCACTGGCATGATTTCCAATTCTCTCTCCATGTCTGCTTCAGCGTGTTGTGTGTGCCTACGGTAAGTGTTTTCTTTTATATTGTTCTTTTCCACAAGGCTTTGCGTGGCGGTGGTCCCCACCCCGGAACTAACGGCAGTCTTGTGCTTCATTATTTGTTGGGCAGGTGGGGCCTTTCTGTCAGCCTGTGGGCGGCCTCTTCCATCGATGTCGGCACTTCTATGCTTGTGGTGAGTGGTTTTCACGCTGGCTGTTTCTCATGTGCTTCATTATTTGGCAGTCCAGACCGTCAGCCTGTTGGCGGTAGTAACCGCCACCGCCGGCGGTGTGGTCTTTTATGCCATGTTCATAATGACCACCTTAGACTTGTGACTTCCGTATGACCATGAGCCGTGTTATCAAAATGGGTGTAAAAGGGGTGTCTGCTGCTTTTAGAGCCCCCAGAGCACTTTGGTTTTACAGAAGGGGCAACAGGAGCTTGTGCAGCCACTTCTGTAATATATGTAGGGCCGGTGGGATCTCAAGGGGGGTGTGTCCTCATTTGCATGGGACCATTGCCTGAAGCAAATGAGGAAACACTTTCCCTCCGTGCCTGTGGCAGATTATAGACTTGATCACAGAGGCAAAGATGCTGTCAGGGGGTGCAGTGTTGTGTGCAGTCATTGGGCACCACAAGCTGTCCCTTAGAAGGAGGGAAAACGGATGATATGCCTCCTCCCCGATAACCCAGTTGCAGAAACTCACTGCTCTCGCCTGCAGGGGGATCGCTGCCATCTACATGGTAAAAGTGGACCAATGGCTTCAAACAGCCGGTCAACCTTTCACTAATGCACTAACTCATAGCAGGCATGAGCTCTCAGATGTGCAGGGTGCAGCTCATTCATTATAATAGGACACACTGCCCTGGGCACACCCAGTAAAAAAGGTGAGCCCTGCAGCAAGCCAGGCCAGTGTGCCCCATCTGCGATATGGGCCCATGTATCTCAGCGGCAGGTGGTTAACTCAATGATACATCCTGAAAGAGGATGGCTCAGTTTATGGTGTACACCTATGGTGTGGCACCGTATACTGAGTCCAGGCGACCCTTAGTGATGGTGTTTAGGTGTCCAGTTAGCAAAAGCTCTCTAGGGTTATCTGTGGTGAGCAGCTAAAGCTTATCCAGGAGGACCGTAATGCACTTGCAATCCCACAATAGTTAGTCAGTAACTGTTCACAAGAAAGAACCACACCAGGTGTTGCAAAAATAAAGTATCATTTCTTTACAACACTACTGCTAAACTCACGTTGATATATATTTCCACTTAGAGATATCAACACACAAAATATACAGTTAGCAACAAGCAGGAAAAGCATAGAAATGCATGGGACCCTATTGCGGGGGAGTGTCCAGCTGCTGCTGCAATCTGTGGTCCAGGTCGGTGAAACCCAAGGGTGGATTCCAGATGAGAAGAGCAGGAAAAAGAAGGGGACAGTCTCCAGACCATTCTGAGATGTCCAGGCGGTGGAGGTAAACAATGCCCACCCTTTTGGAGGTGAAGTTCCTGCAGGACGGTGAAGGAAGAAGTCCAGCTACTGAGTCTAGGGGGATGCAGGAGATCCTTGGACTCACCCACGAGCTGTCCACATCAGTCGCTGGATTGCAGGAGGGCCAGCAGTGGCCAGCAGAGCTATCAACAAACCTTGGCAAATGCAAATAGCTGATGCAAGGAAGATTGTAGGATTTTAAGGACCAGCAAGGTCCTAGTGTCTTGGCCTTTTGAAGAGAGTCAGGGCAGGCCTCCAGCAGTGAGGAAAGCCAGCTGCAGTCAGGGGAGCCCACACAAGTGACCCACTGGCATCAGGCACAGGGAGTCGCAGAGAGGCCTCAGCAGCACAACAACACAGGAGTCCCACGTCGCAGGAGCTTCAAAGTGGAAGCTGATTTTAAAGGTGCAGAGTGCTGGAGGCTGGGACTTTTTTGGGGCTGAAGATCTCCTGAAAGAAGAGTCGACAAGCCTTGGCAAGAGCAACAGTTGCGGTGCTCAGGGATACCATTCCAGTGGCTGCAGCAAGGGTCCAACATCTCCCAAGTTGGTAAGAAGGCAAGTAGGACCCAGGGAAGTGACTTTTTGTTGTCTGTGGGACAGCAGGATTCACCAGCCGATCGTTGTCAGTGTGAGGTGCCTGTGGATGCAGGGGAGTGACTCCTTCACTCCAAGGGAGATTCCTTCTTGCTTCTTGGATGCAGGCAGAGTCCTTGTGACCCTGGAGGATGCAAAACCACAGATGTTGCAGAAATCTTGAAGGAGCTAGAGAAACAATGCTGCAGTGGGAGCCCTCCCAACTGGATGCAGTCTTGTTTCAGATCCAAAAGCAGACCAGCGGCGGTTCCAGAGGCCAGGAGCAGAAGATGTCTTGCAGAGAGTTCCTTTAAAGAGTCTTGCTTGACGAATCTGAGGACCCACCATCGGAGGTGCCCCTAGGTAACCCTAAAAGGGGGTTGGTCACTCTCTGAAGTGGCTCACCTATCAAGGGGGTCAAGGACACCATCTACCTGGCCAAAGCAGTCAGATTCTCACAGGGACCTCTGCACAACTTATTTTTAAGATGGCAGATTCAGGTGGCCATCTGGCAGAGCTCTGTGCACCTCCCTAGGAGAGGGGCTGGACATGGGGGTAGTCAGACCCCTGCCCTATGTGTGGTTTTGCGCCAGAGCGAAAACCTTGGGTTCCTGAACTGGTGCAAACCAGATTATGCAAAGAGGACAGCAAAAGTGCCCTTTAAAGCAACCAATGCCCTGGGTACCTAAGTACCATATACTAGGGACTTACATGGGTGCACCAGTATGCCAACTATGGGTTGTAAAATTGTACTAACAACCTAATTTAGAGGAGAGAGTACAGACATTGAGATCATATAAACAGCAACAACAACATTAGCACCTCATTATAGAAGAGCACGCAAGGTGCCCAAGGGTTGCACTTTAAGTCATGGACAGATCTTGGCTTGTGCTTCCAGTTTCTCTTCCTCTGGAGCACAGAGAACCAATGAAGTGGCAGTGACCGGGGGTGTAGGGATGGCCGGAGGGTGATTTGTTACGGGACACGTGTATGGGTGTCCAGCTCTTGAAATCACAAAACAAGGTGGGCTTGAGAAGCTAATACCAAAGCTGTAATCAGTCTGTGGCCTCTTAGAGGTAACATACTAGGGTAAAACTATGCTGATGGTGCACATGGATGAGGCTCCTTTGACTGCTTGCCTGTCCAGTAGCATGGTGAAGGTGGCACTGCACATGTATGATGCGGGACCAGTGTCCACTCCTTTGGGATTAGTTCAGTTTCTACTGATCCTCCAACAGGAGTGTCCAAAAGATACCATCTTAAATACCAAAAGATGGAAACAAGGGTGTTTTGTGCGATACAGCATCCCGAATGAGTGAAAGAAAGCTTGTAAATCATGGGGCTGGCTAAAGCTGGCAAAAGGGAACCTCTGGAGAATTGTGGCTTGGCATCGACAGCTGGCACATCTTTGGGTGAGAGTGGCTGGTGCAAAAATGGCTGTCTAAAGTTACCATATTTTTGAAGTGTTGGCTCCTATTGCACACCTTTGTGCTGTCTGCAGTTGGCATGAGTGGTACTAGGCAACAAGTAATAAGCGCATACTAACTGACTCAGGTTGGCACAGAACATGGCATGTTAAGAGGTAAAATAGGTTGCACCTGGATTGGGGCATGTGTGCCTACCACTCGTTACACATAAGCTACAGGACCAACTTATAAACCCATTTGGACAAGGGTAAATGTAGTTAGGTGAAATAGCATCCAAATAGGGTTCATTTGATACAAATTTACAAAAATTAGTCAGACACCAAAAGTGTATCTGTTAAACAGTAGTTGTAGAAAACAAACCATAGACATAAAGGAAAACTAGATGACCATTTGCTGTACCAATTACGTTACATTTCAAAGAATGATTGAACATTAAAAAGAATAATATAAAACATGTGCTTAGTGAATAAAGTGGACATATGTTGCTGCTGATAAATGTGGGCCACGGGAGTGATCACACACTTGAAAAAAGAGGAAAGAAACTGTGGTAGACTAGATATAATTCATTATGTACAGTTTGCAAGAATTACTGTTTGTAGAAATGTTGCTCTACACAGGAAAAGATGGTGACTTAGTGAATGGACTAGTTATCATCAGGACAAAGTGCAATTTAAAGAGGGCAGTGGGTAATCAATGTCTGTAAATGAACAGAAACAAGGATGAGAATTATTAGAAACTAGGAGTCTGCTTTAGATGTTAGGGGATGGGGTACTCCGTCAGAACAGTGACAGATATCCCATCTGCCAAACTATAAATCCCACAGAAGTCAATGAGATTTATATTTCGGCGGACAGGATATCTGTGTCCATTGTGACAGAGTACCTCGTCCGCCAAGACCTGAATCAGGCCTAGATGTGGAGCACTTATCTTTGTGATTCAATCTTTTATAATTCCTCATGACTTTATAAATAATTGAGGTCTGAATACCAAAAGAAATGATTGAGAAATGACAGACTCAGCACAGCTCTCAAACTTCCACCCTTGATTGTGATGCTGTTCTCTTTGTAAGTTCTGACTTGACATTGCAGCTGGGTGTAGAAGTATTGCTACTAATTTTTAACATGTATAGAGAGTGAGTCTGACTGTACTGCAAGGCCTATTTCTATCTCATCTCATGCTATTGACTGTTTGGTGCATCATTCCACCTTCCATGGAGTGCTTACATTGCAATGCATGAGGGAGTATTTTACTACCTTTTCAGCACTCTTCATTGTCACACATTGAAATCATTTTTTCATAGATGCAATGTATACAGAAACCATTTTACACAACGTCAAGCTTTTTAATCTTTATTTAGGACTTAAAATGCCAGCCAGATCTATTGACATTGCCAATGCTTGTTTTTTTTAACGGTGGGGTGCTCCTAGTGCTACAAGTGATACACTGCTGCACACAGGACCACATGTATCACCCAAATAAATAGGAAAATAAATAAAAAGTCAAGCATTGTGGGGTTTCTTTAGAGCAGGAGTGGGACACAAATGAGAGCCCCAGAAAGTGTTATGAAAAAATGATATGCCTCGCTATCCTAGATAATTGAATTAACATGCATTCTCTTGACCCCGTAGCATTGAGGCATTAACTGAATATCTTTTGCTGACCATGATTAGCTGATAGGATACTTATAGGGAATAAGTCTCACTGACAATATCAGAAACAAAAATATTGGTGGACAGAATATCGTGCCAAATATCGAGGCCCAAAAATATCAAGATGGTAAGTGCAAATAGGTAAGTATAAATATGCTGTTCTTAACTCCACATCTACGTACTTTAAAAATAAACATATTGTCAACGTACATATATGTGGAGGTGTGTATATAGTAAGACTTTGGTTCTTTATGGAAACTTACCTTCATGATATTTTTGTCCTCGATATTCTTGACAAGATATTTTGTCCCATGATATTTCTGTTTCCGATATTCTGTCTAACCACCAAGGAATGAATACCCTGATTAGGTACCATCAAACATGTCTGTTACTGCAACTTGGCTCTAGCGACCAAATTGGTAGCAATTGAGTCAGAATTGTAAATCTGCCCAAAAGATGGAAATAAATTGCTGTGGTCTGTAGAATGGTTACAGTGATGGTGGTCGAGGTGGCGGCCTATATCATTGACTAATTCCCTTTCCATAGCACATTCATACTATTGCTATCTCTAGGTGAAGGATCTGTTTTCATCAATTAGAACTGCAATAATTTAAATTTACTCCAGAAGTTTTTAATCAGGTGGATAGTAGAGATCTCGCGAGAGAAGGAACTAAGTGATTTAACCACATGAATGGCCGTCATATGTGAAGTAACGATATTTGTTAGGTATGAGATATGGGCATTTAAGAATGTGACTTGGCAAATAAGTTGTGATCTTAACATCAAGTTAGACAGGTGTCAAGTCACGGAATCACTGCAACTCTTGCAAAAGGTGATTCAAATAGATCCTGGTGCTCACCAAGTGCCAAAGGAGAACATTTCTGGAAGACAAAAAAAATGCCCTTTTTTACTTTTTTGAGACTTAACAGGGCTGAGCATTTTGTATTTTTTTTTTTTTTTTTTTGCGGAGTGGTGTAAGAGGGTAGAATACAATTCTTGTCCTAATCCAGAGTGGAGCCACACACATCTTTAAAAAGTAGTTGGTGGCTTAGCTTTGATCTATGGTCTGAGAGAAATGTTTATATATATTTTTTTTAATGGAAATATCTCCCTCGTCTCCCAAAAAAGTGTAGCTTGATGCTAATTTGCATTCAACTAGAGTGACTGCCACTTTTGCTGACTCACCAAAACACCACCGGGAGCACGCAACATCACATATCCTTTGACTGGCGATAACATCATGGGCTTCACCCTTTATTGAATTCTGCAGCTGCCTTCTATTTGCTGCAAAGAGGTTAGGGCAAGGCCAAAAGTGCATAGTAACATTGGGTTCCATCTCGGTTTACTTTCTGTTCCTGCTGCCTCCTTCGTGATCCGAGGTCCCAAGGTTCCAAGGACATGTCAAGAGTACCTGGATGATGACTTCATCCAGTCTTGATTCTCTTTGTGGCATTGAATGAGAGTTTATACAATGCTCAGTTCTGAAGACACTTTCATATAAATTATCTCATTAACTTTGGATGTGATAACACAGGAAAATTTGCATAAATCATCTAGAAGGGACGGAATAGATTTAAAAAATGATGGGAGACTGTGGGGAACCGTGAGAGTAAAAAAAAACATAAGCATCCTTTTAGGACAGAAAGGGATCCATACACATTTAACCGTCTAAGAGACAAGGGGTTTGGGGGGCAGCAGACCAGGGTGAGATGTGAATTCCCCTGGTGAGTTTGTGCAGTTCAGGAGACTTTGGACTTTTTCAACTATATTTACTAATAAAGGTAGCCTGAGGATATATAGCCAGCAATTTTAAGTAATTGACCACTATTTCTCGATTGATGACCCGGTGGCTGGTAGCAATAGGCAGAAAAGTTTTTCCCTCTGTCCCCTTTCTTATTAGCCGGGCAGGGAATCTTCCTTCCTTTCTGCCATCCCTTTAAGCTGGCGTTCATTGGACACAGGTGCGCTCGGTTTGCTCTGTTGTATCATTGTCATTTGAAGCAGGTGCAAGGGTGGTTGGCCGATAAGTTTGCATGGGTTTTGCTGATTTTATCGCTGTTGCCATCAGCGAACCAGGATAAAAGGGAGGGTGTCAACAAGCTCACACATGAACAAGGCAGGAAGTTAAAAGTTACGCTACAGGAAGTTAAGATGTTAATAGATGCAGTGATAAGAAGTAGGGGAGGTTAAAGGTCACAATTGCAGAAGTGCCACAGGGTAGGAGGTAGATATTTTTTCAGGGTTAAATGTGTGAGGCGGGGTAAGACTTTTAGGGGTGGTGGGTCGGTAACAGGTGACACGTGTACTGAGGCTTTAGTTTTGCAAGGCGGAAGACCTAGGAAGTTATGTGATGCGCAACTGTTTCAGTAAAGGGATATTTGTCACACAAAAAAGCGTCAGTTGTCTGTGCTGCTTCTCTCACCCAAAATAATATTTTGCTTCAGTGGGAGCCAATTCAGAAATCACAAAAAGGGATCCGAACGTCCAACTCGATAAAAAAAAAGCGGATGTGTTGAGGTCAGAGCTTGTAACGCAATTTGATCAACCGCCACTTGCATGAGCGTGGGATGAGCCGTATCAGTTTGTGTGTCTCGTTTTATCATTCCCTCAATCCTCAGTTTATGTGTTGTTCAGACTTGCCTTACTCCCAAAGATAGGGTGACCAGACGTCCCGGATTTACCCGGACAGTCGCGGTTTTTAGAGGACTGTCCTGGTGTCCCGACACTTCTCTTAATTTTCAATAAATGTCCCAGTTTTTGGGACAAAGGGCAGTTTATTAAATAAATGTCCCAGTTTTTGGGACAAAGGGCAGTTTATTAAATAAATGTCCCAGTTTTTGGGACAAAGGGCAGTTTATTAAATAAATGTCCCGGTTTTTGGGACAAAGGTCAGTTTATTAAATAAATGTCCAGTTTTTGGGGACAAAGGTCAGATCATCCAGGGAAGCACAAGTTAAAGAGGCCTACAAAGTATGAAATAATTAAAGTATTTTATCTGTTACTGTCAGGCAACACAGTCCCCTGTCTGCTCCCAGCAGAGGGGCGGAGTGGGGAGCAGAGAGAGGTGGGTGGGGGCAGGTTGGGGGTCAAGGGTGGGAGGTCAAGCCATAGCTTATTTTTATAGATGGAGTCTTGTAAATGTGTGTGTGTACATATGTGTGTGTGTATATATATATATATATATATATATATATATATAAACATATATATATATATATATATATACATACACACACACATGTATAGGCACACATTCACAAAGCTACGCAAAAAAACGGGCAGGCCAGATATAAAAGTGAGAGTAATGTATTTAGTCCTTTTATGTCTGACCCAGTGCTTAATTTGTGCTTGTTGTTTCTGGCGCTGAGCACCGGCACTTATTTTTAAGGGCCGGCGCTTATTCTTCTGTCTCAAACATTTACTGTGAGCAAAAGACCCATATGGGAAAGACGGAGGAAGGAAAAAAACGAAAAAGCGTCGCAAAGGGAGAAAGTAAAAAGCTGCTAGTGTCAGCCGAGGGGGCAGGGAGTGGCTTTAAATGAATTGAAGAGGCCCATATGGCTTCAGGATTACGCCGCCTCAGTATTCCATGTTTTCACATTTAATTGCATCAGGCGCGTGTTTAAGAGGAGGGCTTTGGGCACCGGCACGTTTTTATTTACAAATTAAGCACTGGTCTGACCTGTCCCGGTTTTCGCTCCTCAGTATCTGGTCACCCTACCCAGAGACCTCTGCTTGGCCACGACGCCTAATTACGGACCCGGGCTTCCCCTCGCTGAGCCTGCCACCGCCTGCCCATCTCTCCGATGCTGCCTGGGATGGCAGTGGCGGCCGCGAGCCTGGCAGGAGGATGCGAGATCACCGCGCATCTCCCTCTGAAGGAAGGGAGCGGCGGAGAGTGGCAGGCGGCTGTCGCTGGCTGTCGGGACAGCCCTGCTACTGTTTACACGTGTTCGAGCTCCCAGCGAGCTGTTACCTCAAGCTGTACTCATTACCATGACTATACGAAATAATTAAAAAAAGCACAGTGCATGCGTAAGAGGCCATGTATCCTTCCGATCGGATCATCCTGCACAACATTAGAAAAATTGAGCGCTCTGCTCAGCCCTTCTGCTTCCAGATGTAAATTGTAAAATCGGTTGGTATGCTCGAGGAAAAAAAAAATCAAACAATCTGGTACCCGTGGGTTTAATTTAATTTTCTGTTTTGTGCTTTCAGATATGAAAATACTGCAAAGCCTGTTTTTCTAAGACATCTGCGAGGTAAGTTGTGTTAAGTATAAGACATTACAGAGTTTAACAATTCAGCACCACGCAGTGCCGGAAAAACAAATTTGCTGTAAATGAAATTGGTACATATTAGGGGGATAGCTAAAGTCATTTGTTTGGAAATGGGTTCTTCGTGGATGAGTCAGTCATTGCAACCCGAGGCTCTGCCGAGGACACGATGAACCAAGCAAAGCCTAGGCACAGAGTTACGTGCCTGGCTGTGTTATTTTTTTGCGAGTGTCATTCTGTCCACACAAAGGATGGATTACAAACTCATCATGAAATGGTAAGTGTCTGCACAGGAGATCCATGCTTCAAGGAAATCAGGAATTTTGATGGCGTTGACCGATGAAGACTGCTGCTCACGTTGGCTTCCACCAGTGAAAATGGCAGGCACCCTACCGGGCCACAAAAGAGAGCCAGGACCGATGACGGATCACATATTGACGATGGAAGTAGTTAGTGGTCCTTGAAGGGTTGGGTGCTGTCAACAGAATCATCGGAGAAAAGGCAAGCCAAAAGAAATACAGACTGTGGCACTCTCCACCCAATATATCAACTTCACCCCAATCATGAAAAAGTTGATACAAAGTTTTTTTTTGTTGTGAATCAGAGATTGAGAGAGTTCAATTCTCATCCAGATCAAGATCGACTCAATGTCGTTATCAGATCTTGTCTCCAGCAACTACTATGTTTAGTTCAGTACCACTGTGTGGAGAGTGGACCAAATGGTCACCACCTATCTCCAGGGACACGCATCACAGGAGCAACGTTAGAGACCACGTACACAATGGTTACTGTGTCCCGGGTTTCTCATCATCGGGGCTCACGCCAGTCAAGAGAAACCCAATAGTACAAGTGTGTGTACTGGTTTGTCATCTGTGTACTACTGAACCTCACTGTAAGGGCAGAAATCATTCCTATCAATATCTGACCCCATCACTGTAACACTATGAGAACAAGAAACGGGTGTTAGCTAATATTACTTGGGCATGTCCTCAGCATTAGAGCATTCTTCCTACATGGAACAAACTACAAATGTAGCAGAAAGATGTTACATTTTAATTTAGTTTGTCATTCCCCCTTTTTGTTAAAAAATACTATTGGACATGTTCAGACCCGTATATACGAACAAACAAAGGTTAAAGTAACTTTATAGTTAGGTGAACATCTCAGTGTCAACATTAACATATTGAACTAAAAGGAAAAACACAGAAATTCACCAGTTATAGTTAGCAGCGCTAACTAAAATGTGTGCCTCTGCATTCTCAGCTTATGACTTCACACATGATAACACTCATGATATGTGCTATGACATCACTGATGACATCTCAAATGACATCACGGATGACATCATCCAAGTTTGTTTTGTACATATCGATCTATATACAGTATACAATTAGACCTATGAAAGTAGGTGCAAAATAGCTCAGAATAATATGAAGCATCATTGCTGGCATCATACACACAACACCCATAGTTAAAGCAAGCTTGTGTCCTTTGTGAAATGACCCTATAACATACACTTCATGAGTAGCCGAGTTCACGTTGACTAAGAACCACAGATGAAAGGGTAACCTATCCTGCACACGGTGTTCAATCTGTAAACAACTGCTCAGGAAAAACCTAGTTCCTCCAGAAACTAGAAACCTTGTTACTAATGCCCTACTACTGACAGCCTTTACCTGCATCAAACTCCTGACGATCACTGAACCTACATTGTGAAATGAAGTGGATATGAGTAGAAAAGTGGAAACTGTACTCTGTACCACACTGTTTGCAGACAGTGAAACTCTCATGAGAAACACACCACAGAGTATTAAAAGATGTCAGCAATTGTGCTTCTTCCAATAGTTCTATCATCAAAAGTCATGGTTCTTTCAGGATAGTGAAAAAAAGTAACAGATGGCCCTTGGGCAACAAGTAATTATATACAAATTAAATTATTGGCCCACACACATAAGCTGTTTTTGTGCTCGATCACAGAGAATGTTGGAGTGTCTGTAAATGAAATGCTACTATAAATAGCTCTTTAAACATGTCTAAGGCCTGTCACTGCAGAGCTTGTATGTGCAGTTTCACTGTCATGTTGACTTGGCAATTAAACCGCCTTGCCAAACCCTTAAACTCCCCTTTTATTAGACATAAGGCACCCATAAGGTAGGCCCGAGGTAGCTCATAGGGCAGGGTGCTGTGTAAGTAAAAGGCAGGATATATACTTTTTAGCTTTACATGTCCTGGTATTGAAAAACTCTCAAATTCATTTGTGAGACGTACCCCTCTCATAGAATAACATTGGGAATTCCTTAACACATTTATTAAGTGTAATTCCTGATTGGAAGAAGGTAGAGCTGTCACGTTTAGTACCTATGAAATTGTAATGATAAATCCTTCCTAATGGTAAAGTCGAATTTATCATTGTAATTTTAAAAATGCCACTTTAGAAAGTTTGCATTTTTCTGCTTTTAGCCCTGTGAGCCTGCTGCCTGTCTCCAATACACATCTGGAGTGAGTGACAGAAGGGCCTTGTGCCTCCCCTCTAGACAGCCACACACAATGGGAGATTAGGTGTGACTTGATGGGCCTTAATGAGCCATTATCTGGCTTGATGGAGAGGCAGAGCTTAGCACTGTCTCGCTTACACCTGAAAAGGCGTGTCCTGTTCACACACAGTAGCGTTTAACTACCCTGTATTGTCACTGCAGCCAGCTTGGAGGCCGGACAGGGGAGACGGGACATCTGTGCACTTCAAAGGCATGCCGCTAGAAGCTTCTCCCACCTTCCAGAACCAGGGCACCAAAGTGTAAATACTGGACGCCGGCCAGAGTTAAACTTTTTAATGTTGTACTAAGTTGACGTTTTGGTCCCTTTCAGAGTTTCTACGGTACCATCATTAGGACTAGCAAGTGATCAAAATCTATTATAATAGAAGGTTGAAAAGTCATGGCCTCAGTATTTTCATAAGAACGCAGATAGCGACACACCAACAAAATGTATCATACAACCCGCCAAGTCCTTAGGTATCTCCCTTGTCAGTGCACCATGTGTAAAATACTTTACACATTGCCCTAAGTTCAACTTGTCTGCTCTGTGCCGCAGCTACCAGCGGACTGAGGTCTGGTTAATATAGTGGCTTTGAGGGAGCACCCTGACAAGGGTTGTGAATATTCCTTGAGGTGGGCAGTCACCCATCCCAAATAATACTCCAATTTCATAATTTGGTGTTCAGCAGTGAGATCCTGGTCTCTTGCTTTGTGGTAGCACACAGAGATTTAGGTGAGAATCCAAAAATCCTTTTTTTGAAGAGCAAAAATTGACTTTTTGATTTTTAATTGGGTTTTCAGTTTTAATTGTTCATTTTTGATTTTTCCATTATTTATTTCTGTCCCCAATCCTTGTACCTATGATTTTTAGAGGTATGGAGGTAGACCTGAGCAACACGGAGATCGTCAACATGACAGAGCTGAGGAAGATATGCAAGGACGGAGGGCTAAGACTGAGCAGGGAGTCCAGGAAGGAGTACTAAACATTTCCCTCAGAGCTTGGGAGAAAGTACACATTCTAGTATCCACCACACAGGAGCATGAGGACGAGGAGGAGATGAAGGGAGGAAATGAAGATGACACTGTCGATGCCCAGTGCAGGAGGAGTATGTGTCCCAAAGAGAACTATCACCTCCATTGCCCAGAGCAGGGAGCAGTGTGTCAGCCCACAGTTTGTCCTAGTCAGAGCTGGAGGACAGACAAAGAGAGAACTTTGACATTAAAGTTGGCTACTCTTGCAATGGAGGAGAAGAAGGCTCCAGCAGCAACTCTGGCACTGGAGGAGAAAAAGGTGGATCTGGAAGAAAAGAAAATGCAGCTGGCCCATGACAGGAGCGAGCTGGAGCTGAGAGCCAAGAGGGCATCTGAGTATGTGAAGATGGTGACAGAGGCAGCGAATGCCTTTGAGAGGTAAAATAGTCTATCTACCGAAAGACCTGTTTTCTAGCTATGTGGTAGGGGGCAGCATAAGTAAGTGGTTTGCAGCATATGAGGTGGCCCTATGTATGCACTGAATCTCAGAGGCTTGTCAGGCCAGTCTGTGGAAGCACATGCCCATTGCAGGGAGGGATACCTCACTAGCCTTTGAAGAAGCTGGCCAGAAGAAGAATGCCACCATCAAGGCAGCCCTTTTCACTGTTTAATCTCACCCCTGAGGTGCATCTCCAGAAGTTCAGGGACAGGCAGAAGCAGTCCCACCAGTCAAGGGTTGATTTTGTTGATTTTTCCAGTAAGGCACGGAATAATTGAGTGAATGGCAGCAAGGTAATAGATCATGATTAAGGCTCCCAGTTTTCCGTTTGAACAGATTTTTGCATATGAATACAGACGGAACAATATTTTTCCTTTGTCTGTATTTATACATCGAAATGGAAAAATGCCAGTAAATATGTTTAACTTTGCTGCTCTCTAGGACAGGAAGACGAGCCTGCCCGTGCAGGCAGTGAGAGAGGGCTTATTGGATTTCATCTGTGCCCATAACAAAGGTCAATGTTTAGGAGCTATCAAGCCCCCTTTTGTTGGAGTATCCTGGCTGGGAGCTGTGAGGGGGGCCAGGAGGAGACGCACACCTAAAACCAAATGAGGGAAATAATGCACACAGCTAATCATTTCAAGGTACCTAAGAGTGGCATGCTTTTAACTTTGTTCAGTCCTTTGATCCAAGAGAAATGCATGCACTGCAGGAATGTTAAATGTGTTTGTGTGTCCCAGTATTTCCAAAAAAAAAAATTTAAATACCACTATTTTGTTTTATTTCTTTTATAGGACTGTAGCGCTACTCATACCGATGCAGGGAGTCAGAGCGATTTATATCACACGTACACATTATACATTTACAATAAAGCACAACTATTCCAATGCAGGGTATTAAAGTGCTGTACATCACACACACACATTGAGAATACATCATATGCTTGTTAATCAATGTGTAGGACGTGTTACATAAGACAGTGAGGGTTTCAAGGTCCTTCATGGCTGAGTTACTACTTTAGAAGGATTACAATGTATTTACTGCAAGTACCAAAAGGATCTCTTTGTTAAAAGCAGTAACCCATTTACTCATCTACATAAATCTATCTAAACCTATAACAACCAAGTGTGCATTGTTTATTTAAATAAGTGGGAAAATAGTAGCTGCAGAAGTCTTTCTTTGCTTGAGACAAAATAAAATGTGGAGAAATACAGATAAATTGTCAAAAACTAAATATAGATAAATTCAGACAAAAATGTTTAAAAAAATACCATAAAACCTGGAGCCCTAATTATGATGGGCTGTACAATTTGGTTATGAAGGAACACATTTTAAGTAATTATACAGAGTTGTACCAGCAACTGATGGACATAAAGCTCACTGTGCCCAGAGAGGTTGGGAAGGAACCAGACCTCTGTATCAGCAGAAGAGTGTCCAAGAAGGTACCCAAGCGTGACTACATGAAGGGTGGTTCAGGTTCCCCCTGCAGAGGGAAGGAGAATTTCAGAATAATACAGAGACGTCCCCTAAATGTCCCCAAAAGGGATTTGAGGGGAAGCTTCTCCCAGACCTCGTCAGAGCATAGATGGGGAGGTTTTGATGGGCGAAAGGCCAGAGACCACTTTCACCCACCCCAATGGTATGGCTGTCTCCAGGAAAGGGGACTCTGTATGTTCCAGGAAGCCACCCACAGGTAGGAGCTCAAATGGGGTTGCCAATGTAGTCCTGGGGGGAGGGTATTCCTAGGAGAAGAGGGTAGAGCATGCCCTAGTATCCTTAGTTGGGAGGTGGACTCAGAAGGTAAGCTGGTGATCCCTGGCAGTAGTAAGATTACTTCCAGGAATTCAGAGTGAATGGGGTCCCTGTCACTGCTCTCAAAAATGTCTGCTATGGCCACATCCAGGTGGTAACCAAGCTGGTCTCTCCTGAACAATAGCTGCCAAGAAGGTATGTTGGGTACCACAGGGATTGGGGCAAGGTTTCAAATGCCCTATATCTCTGGCATCCCTAGAATGGGATAGGTACTTGCCCAAAGAAAGGTCAGTGTCAGTCCCCAGATGCCCATTGACTACATCCAATGAGCTCCCACTGGTGAGAAAACCACCAAGAGCAAAAATCAGTTGCCCACAAACACAGATTTCTAGGATTACTGTCCCTAAAAGGAAAGTACAGTGGCCCAGATGGAGAGTAAAGGGGAGGAGGTGGATGCCATCTACAGCAGGAGGACCAGTGTGTCAGAGGTTACCTGCTCTGAGAGGAAAATACTCCAAGACTGGGTCTGGTGAGGCCAGTTCAAACCTGGGGGTGTTGATTGCACTGCCACACTGAGGTCATGAGACCTACACCAAGCAGGTCCTTGCATGACACAGTAGAGCGTGTCACCCATGAGGGTGACTGTGCGTCCGCCCAGGAAGTCCTGGCCTGCCAGGCACATGTTCTGTCGCAGGGTACAGACCCTGAACTGAAAGGCCAGTCTCCAGCTGTTCCCCCTGAAATGGCGGAAGAGAGAATGAAATGAGAGTGTTTATCACCCGGGGGTGAGCCGCCCACTCTGAGAAACCTAAAAGGCCAGAGACAGCAGAAGCGAGTAGGAGACTCTTTGACAGCCCCACGGCTGGATGTGAGGCCTCTCTAACACCCCAGATTGGAACCACCACCTGGAAGAGGATGGTCAGGGCCTTGTTCTTGACACTGACAGCTGTTGGTTCTGTTGATTGCTTGCATTATGAGCAGAGTAGGTCCTCACCCAGGGACAGAGATCTGACATAGGAGGCAGGCTGGGCAGTGTTTCCTTGCTGGCCTTGGTGGGCCTTGGTCGTTGGCCTTGGTGGTACTTTTCATCTGCTGGTATACATCTGTGGGTACGCTAGGGTTAGTTCTCAGGTGGGGTCTGTGGTTGAGGAGGAGGGTTCCCCATGAACAGGGTTAGTGGCTAGGCCAGATGTTGACAAAGAGGTACAGTTCAAGGGGTAATAGAACAAACAAGGATGGCAAATTGTCCACGTTCTTTCACCTGAGAAAAGAAGCCCATCATGACTAGTCTAGCCTATCTCTAGGCTGGCGGGACCTGTGAAGGAACTCTTCCTTTTCTGGTGTGGGGGGCAGGTGTGTCACTCCGTATTTTCCATCTTTTACAGAATGCTATACTTTTGCTGACTTTAGAACTCAGTGCACTTTACCACTGCTAACCACTAGTAATTATCTGTGCTCCCTCTTTAAACATGGTTCAATTGGCATATTCCTAAATGGCATAATTAATGAACCTATAAGAGCCTAGTATATGGCATATTATTAAACCAAGGCCGTTAAGTTAATTGTCACTTTTGGATGGCAGCACCTATTGTGCCATCCAATACAATGGCAGTGTAAAAGATGGCCTCAGGCCTACCAGCTTAGCCTGACTGTAGCAGTGTAAAAACTTCAATTCAGTCTGTCAAAATAAACCATTTTGACAGGTAAAACCTTTCTTTTATATATTAGTAAGTCAAATCTATATAGGCCCTTTAGCACACAAGTAACGGTGCATGGTATTTAAAAGTAGCATATGTAGAAATTTAAAGTTAACTTGTCCTTACAGCGACCATCACCTCAAAGCTCTTTTCACTGTAGGAGGGCTGGCTGGCCCATAGAGAATCACTGAGAGGCCATAATAAATACCAAAACTGTATCTCATGAAAGGGACAAGCATTACAAATAAACAACTATTTGTTAATAGTTATTAAAAAAAAAAACTCAGATTTGTAATAAATTTCAAGGAAAAGTAAGTTGTAGAAAGTTACCTGTTGCCTGCCTAGAGTTCTTAGAGACTATCTTGCATTTGCTCTTCACAGCCATTAATTAGCATTTTAATGGGTCCGAAAAAGGTGTGAAAAGCCTCCCAGGAACAAACAATGGGCCAACACGAGTTGGCAGAGATGACTCCTACAGAATATACGTTGGGTACTGTAGGCATCCTTTCTGACACTACAGTGTCAAATCATGCTTCACATGTATTCTGCATGTTACGTATAATCTTGGGCACACTTGAAAGGAAGGGAACATTATGCAAAGATGAGTCTTGTGTTTCGACTGTATGGTTGCTTTTGTCCTACCAAACATCTGTCTCTGAGTTTATACTGAGTACAGTGGTTGCTTCAAACTGGATTTTAGTGTTTGATGTGAGAGGACACTACAATTACCATAGTACAGTCCTTACATACAAACCTAGCCCGGATACCTCATGTTAAGGGTGTCAGAAGACTTTTTTATCTTCAAAATACCCAAAGAGGGCAGGGTTGAAAATGCTAGCCCGATGGACATATCTGAATATGGCAGGCAGAATACCATCAAAGGGACAACACTTTATCTGCTTATATATAAATCAGGCCTTAATTCCTTCAAGCCCCAATCTACCCCATGCGTACACTTCTAAAGCCACCAGCACCTCAGGGGAGGCACCTAGAGACTCACAGGATGTCTGGCAGAGGCCAAAACGCAGGGTTGCCACCGGTCAGCTGGGTAGTTGCAGAAATGGTCTCTTGGAACTTGATGCATCCCTGTAGCTTGAACAGTAGATGAGCCTTATGGTCCTTAGAGCCCACCTTTTTGTCCTGGGTAGAAGGGGTACAGTCCTCTCAAGTCACAGGTAGCAGGTCCAGTCCTCTTCTGATCTTCCTCAGGTCAAGCAGTGTACTGAAGTGGGTGCCTGAAGATGCCACATATATACCTGGAATGCGATGGGGGGGTAGGAATGGTGCCTGGGCATGCCCTAACCAGTGAGGTAAAGGTTCTAGGGCCAAACCTTCCCACTTCAGGTACTTTCAAGATGGCAAATGTCTTCTGTCACACCAAACATGGGCTCTGAAGACTGGGAGTGTATGTGGGGAGGAGTGTACTACAGTAATCCTAATGTCCTCCCACATCTAACACTAAAATCCTGTTGCTTTCCCAAGATACAGAATTAGTATTTAATATCGCTTACCCATGTTTCTCTATGGGCCAGCCTTCCTACAATGAAAGTAGCTTTTGGGAGCAGTCTATGTAAGGACATGCTAACTTTAAATTATTGCATTACTTTTAAATACAATGCACACTGTCTTCTATATCACTCTCACTATATAGGAGTGACTCCGTTTTAAAGGGATGTTTTTTGCTGTCAAAAACGTTTATTCAGACAGATGGTCGAATTTCCACTTTTTACACTACTACAGCCGGACTACACTGGTAGGCCTGAATCTATGTTTTACACTGTCCCTGCAGTGTCACTGCAGTTCACCACAAAGGATGGTACAATACTTACTGCAGTCCACTAATGCCATTTAACTTCCAGGTGCTGGGTACGCTATGTGCCATAAGCTGAGGACTTAACCTCAGGTTAAAAACGCCAATGAGGTGTATGCCAATTTAACCATGTTTAAGGGGAAGCACAGGCATTTCACTACAGGTTAGCAGAGGTAAAGTGAACAGAGATCTTAATCCAGCAGAAATATAGGGTCCAGTAAAAGGCAAAGAATCTGGGGGTGACCATGTGGATTTCCTATCTATATATACATATATATATATATATACACACACACACATATATATATATATATATACATACACATATATATATATATACACATATATATATATATATATATATATATACATACATATATATATATATATATATATATATATATATATCTATATATATATAGATATATATATATATATACAAGGAAAATGAATATAATACTCGCACACTCGGATTTCAGGAACAAAAAAGATCAGTTTAATCTACACACAACGCGTTTCGACTGACACAGCAGCCTTGGTCACGTGATAAACATCACCACTAAAATACCATTTAAATACCCTGTTAACATAGACATAGAAATAGGACATTTAAAATGTGCAACCAATAAAAACACACACTACTTAGCAGATGTTATCATAATAATACTCTTAGTACTTAGATCAGTTCATGCCCCTATATAATACCAAATATAATTCAGATATAATTATTAAATTACAAATCATTTCCCCCAATATTATTAATAAAATTAATAAATTAATATTATCAGTTTTTTTTTAAAATTCATTGTTGAATTTAAAAAGGAAAATAACCAAATTAAATAGCAGTGTTCTATCTATTAAAATTCATATTTCTTTGTTCTAAATCATAATGACTGTAAAATGACTTATCATTTAAAAAAATTTTTTTAGAGAGATGGTAAAATATGTACACTGCAAATATATCATCATAAACTTATTAAAGGCTAAAAGTCATCACCAGTACTAATTTTAACAATCAAATCAGAAAATCTGCAAAGTTAACCACCCATTAATAACGTGAAAAACACTGGAGAATGAATATAAGCAAGCGGATAAAGTTTGATACTCCTTCGTCCGACCATATTATCTAAAAGAGATATCCAAAAATTAGAAATTAGAGTCAAAATTGGAGCAATAACTGAAAATGTAAACATCAAATTAATATTCAAATGTAAACTTGACACTCATACTCCATATCACATGATTGACCAAGATACTTGATCTAGATCCTATAAATTAATTCTATGCATAATAACATTTCTGTACAATCACCTCATTATATATATTGGTAAAAAGAATTTTCTGAGTCAGTAAAAAAAGTCTCATCAAGATAAATTAATAGTTATCATATAGGTGAGTATTTAATTCCTCCCCCATATTCAAACCAATCGGAGTCTTTGTCTCTAATTCTAAGATATATACTGACTCTTTTTTCCTCAGCACTAATTCTCTGTTCCCTCCCCTATGATGTGCAGGAACATGTTCAATACCAAAATAGGATAATTTGGTACAGTCAGAGTTGTGTTTTTCTTTGAAATGTCTTGCTACCGGATAATGTTCGTCATTAGATGTAATTGCACGCATGTGTTCTAAAATCCGTTTCTTAACACCATGTTTGGTGCTGCTAATATACCATTGTAAGCAAGGACATTCTAATACATAGATTACAAAGGGGGTACTGCACGTTATAAATTGATTAATCTGTCTGACTTTTCCAGGTTTACATATGGTATATTGCTTCCGCATAGTGCTATAGCGACATGCTTTACAATGGCCACATGGGAAAAAGCCTTGCAAATTATGTTGTCTCAATTGTGGAATAGACGTAATATCATTGGACCTCAAAATGTCATGTAAACTACGTCCTCTTCTATAGGTAATCTGAGGTCTCTTTTGTATATTACTCCCAATAACAGGATCACTTTTCAAAATATTCCAATTCTTTGAAATGATATTCTTGATCTGTCTTGTATCTTCATTATATGTCATAATGAGTCTAGTTCCATCTTTATCATCTGCCTGTTGTTTAGTTATATTGTCAAAAAGGGTCTCCGATCTTTTTATCCCCTTAGTCTTCTCAATTGCTCTCTTTATTACCCATTCAGGATATCCTCGCTGTTTAAATCTCAAAGTCATCTCCCTTTGTTCAACCTCAAAAGCTTCATCAGTGCTACTTATTCTTTTAGCTCTTAGTAGTTCGCCAAAGGGGATACTCCATTTTAAACTATCTGGATGACCACTAGAAGCATGTAATAAGCTGTTACCCGCCGTGTGTTTCCGGAACAATTCAGTGGTAATATTCTGTTCCCTAATCTTTACCATAGTGTCTAAAAACTCAATGGAGGAGCTACTCACATCACAGACCAATATTGAGATCATTTCTGTTCAACTTATCTACAAACTGTATAGCCTCTTTTTTGGTTCCTTTCCAAATAATGAAAAGGTCATCGATATATCTTAGCCAAAGAATTGCCTGATTCACTTCTGGATATAGTTCTTCATCTTTGAAAACAGTCTCTTCCCACCAAACAAGAAAAAGACAGGCAAAACTTGGAGCAAAACAAGTGCCATTAGCAGTCCCGAGGGTCTGTTGGTAAAGTACCCCATTGAACAAAAAGAAGTTATTGGTTAAACAATACCTTATCATATCAATTACCATCTCAGTATGGGCCAAATACTTCAATGACCTTGTGTGTAAAAAATGTTTACATGCATTAATGCCCTTATCGTGATCTATAATGGTATAGAGGGAGTTAACGTCCATAGTCAACAACAAGAAATCATCTTCCCATATAATACCCTCCAATTTACCAAGAAAATCCTTTGTATCACGGACATATGAGGGTAAATTCACAACAAATTCTCTCAGAAAATGATCCACATATTTGGAAACATTTTCAAGTACACTGCCACAAGAAGATACAATAGGGCGTCCCGGGGGATTAGTTTCATCTTTATGGATTTTGGGTAGGATATACAAAACAGGCAATTTGGGAAAATCTCTCTTCAGAAAGCAATACTCCTCCCATACCAATAGACCTTTGTCTTTCCATTCCATCAATAACTGCCAAATTCCGGTAACACTGTTGACATATGCGTCTCTGGTAGTAACCTTATAGAACTGTGTATTGTTGAGTTGACGCATAGCCTCCTCAATATACTTATGTTTATCCATGAGTACTATATTGCCACCTTTATCAGCGGGACAAACAACTGTGTCCTTATCATCAACCAATTTTGTAATAAACAATCTCTGTGTTGATGTGAGATTCTGATTATGTCTAGGTTTAAACCACGTTTTATGACGAAATTTAATTAGATCCTTCACCACCATATCATAGAATGTATCAATGTTATCGTGGTTCATGGTCGGACAAAATGTAGACTTAGGTTTAAAGCCGGTTGGAACCGATAAATCATAAGTAATATTCAATTCGTCAAGAATTTGATAAACATTGTTGATTACATCAGGATCTACATCATTTCTTTCTAATTCATACAATGTTATTAGAGAGTCTACATCACTGATACTCAACACATCCTGATGTTCAGAAGTCTGGGAATTAATATCCCCTCCCTCAGATGGATTCTTGATTTTAAACCATTTTTTCAATTTCAATTTTCTAATGAATTTATAAAAATCAATCCTTGTCTCAGCATAATTAAAGCGTTCAGTAGGGCAAAATTAAAAGACCTAAACATAATGTCAATTTATCACTTTCGGACAAAACAAAATTAGACAAATTTACAATTGTCTTATTTACCATGTTGCTATCCATTATATCTGTACATTGGAACTTCTTGTTAGTTTTCCCACTTGTCCCATTGAATAGTCTGTTCTTGTTATGGTTTCTAAGTCTCTCTCGCCTCTTCTTGGTCCGCCCCGTCTTCCTCTTCGGCCCGATGTCCTTCCTTTGTGGTTCAGGTTCTGTCCTTGTTGGTTCTTGGAAATTTGCCTGCCATGACGCAGCAGGCGATACTCGTCTAAAAAAGTCGCTGGTTTGTTTGTAATTTCCTCAATAGATTTCTCACTTTCCGTGGAACTAGGAGTATCAGATTCCCTTGTATTTTCCACATCACTCTCAGAAACAGACTGTCTTTCCTGTAATGGATAATTCATTGGGGATGACTTATATAAATGACCAAATTTCCTACTGAAAGTTAGGATTCTTCCACTCTCATAGTCACCTATATCTCTATGTAACTTTTGTTGTTTCTTAGACTTGATATCATCCTCATATTTCTTTAATCTCAGATTCATAGCTTCCATAAACTTGGATATAAAATCCTTTTCAGGTCTCAATTCAAGTTCATCCCTCATTCTTCTGATATCCTCTAATAAAACTCTCCGATCATGCCAGGCATATTTAATTAGAATTTCAAGCATGTGTCTGGAGCTGAGTGCAGAGTTAGCTGCCCATTCCTTCAGCATTTCCGGATTGGGAGTTTCATAAGAGGGGGTAATGATATATATATAGTTAAAAAAACAGTGAAAAGTTGTTTAATCACAAGACGGCTGCACAATGTCCCAAGAATCGGATGTAACTGAAAACTGAAAAGATAATCCAAAAAAATAATATGAAGTTCGTCGACTGTTTATTGTAGAAAAAAATATATATCTGAAGTTCAAAATAGAACAATAAATCTAAATCACGCTGTCCCGGCCAAATGTCAACGTGTTTCGGCAAACGCCTTCAACTGGGCATTGGCTGACATTTGTGCATACATCAATTTATCTAGTGTAGTCCTTCTTTCATTACAACAACACCATGTATATATATCGAAAAAGTGGCGGCCATCTTGAAACGTAGTTGCATTCTATCACAATAGCTAAAAAGCAACCATATATGAATATCAAAACCATATCATTATATTCATATATATCTGTCAATGATTAAATTGAACTCCCTAAAATAAGAATATCAATTGTTGGATAAATATTTTCAACACATTCCATTTATAATGCTTATTTATAAATAAATATCAGTATTTAAATGGATGGTGAGGGATGTAATATTGCAATTATTTCAAATATTCGTCTCCACATCAATTTCGAATCGATTTTTCTGATTAACAATCATTAAAAATCAATCATTTCCAAATTAGATTATATCCCTGCAGAGTGAATGTGGTCCACCTATGATCACAATAGCAACTACAATGGATGCAAATCAAAGCGACACATCAATCACCTCAGCAGTGACATATCCGATTCCTAAATTAATCTAATAGCAATTACTTAATCCTCTAGAAGACAGAATATAATCAAAACATCATATAGATCCATATAAATATCCATATAAAAGGGAAAAATATGTTTTTTTAAGATATCATCAGACCGCCTGTAATTGTAAAGTACTAAATAAAGTGCAATCAGTTCTAATCTATAAAGTGCTAATCCTAACGTGCAAAGCTAAACTATTAACAATAAAAATTATTAATAAATATTATCAATAAATCTGGTTATACTGCTCCCAGCCTGAATCTGGAGCCTTATTTGACATGTCTATGCCACAATATATAGAAAATCTGCTCAGATGCACGTGTCAAATGAGAATATCACAAATGGACATAGAGTTCTGCATCTATATTGTGCCCCCACGGATTTTCAGAACCAAGCAACAAAATCATCTTTGATTCCATTTGTCTTAACTCCGCTGTTCTGTTCCCTCCTCTTGGATTAACGGTGATGGTTTTAATCCCATAAAATATCAGAGAACTGCAATCTCCATTATGGATTTCCCAGAAATGTTTGGCTAATGGATACGATCTGTCCTGATTTTTTATTGCTCTAAGATGTTGTAGAAATCTCACTTTAAGTTTATGAATAGTGCTGCCAACATATTTTTTGTGGCAGCCACATTCTATAACATAAACAACATAATCAGTCTCACAGGTTATGCAGTCAGTCATTTCACAGACCCTGCCATCAAATGTAACATAGCTATATGTGTTGTGAGCAAATTTGCAAGATTTGCAGCGACCACATTTCCAGAAGCCCAAACTTTTCTTTGATAGTCATGATCAATTGACCTGAGGACAAAACAGGCTCCTTGTGAGATGATCTCCCAATGACTGTGTTTTGCAAAATGTAATCTGAGGATGTGACCCAATAATATCTTTAATATGTGAATCATGTTGCAAAACATGCCAATTTTTTCAGATAACATTATTAAGTTCTGTATGCTGTTGGACTCAAAAAACAATCTGGGTGGGGATCTATGTCCTTGTGAACTCTCTTATATGACTTCAAATTTAAAGAGTATTTTTTCTCTAGACATATTCATCACTCTTTTCTGAGCATCATTCAAAATCTTTAAAGGATATCCTCTATTCAAAAATCTTTGGATCATAGTGGCAATTTCAGTTTTAAAGCTCTCATTATCCGAACAAATTCTGCAATATATACCCGTGATAGTCTAGGTTTTTTTCTTATGTTGGTACAAGGTAAAAAGACACAATACACATTTTTCTTGCATTCTTTATTTATTTTGACCACTTGCAACATGTCTCAAATAGCAGCATAGTCAGAAACCTAGATGCCAACATGTTTCACAAAAATACTTTTTCAATGTTTAATCCTGCCTTCTTAAATCTTATGCCATTTTTTGTTTTAAATTTTTAATCTTCATTCAAATGGATGTATTATCAGATTATAAAATTGATAGCATTTCAGTTTTCCTTTTGGGTTCCAGTTCCAAAATCCTGGCTAAAATAAAGAGAATCCTCTGATTGGTCTCCACTTTATTTCAAAATGTGCAATTAGGATTCTTCCTTTCTTGGTATGACACCATAATAAGGTTTTTCACTAGTCAATCTACTTTAATTTGTATTAACACTACAATCATACATGTAAGTGAATAACATAACAACCATTATCATACATCACCACATACTAACATCATAGTACAACACACAAAAGCAAAAAATAAATTAAAAGAAACAATTAAATTCCCGTAAAAAGCTGACATGTAAAGGGTGTTACGGTTGACTAACATTTTAAGAATACTTAGGCACTCATTACAACCCTGGCGGTCGGTGTTAAAGCAGCGTTAATACCGCCAACAGGCCGGCGGTTAAAAAAAATGGGAACATGACCCTGGAGGTAACCGCCATCCAAGACTGCCAGTTTAACACAACGACCGCCAGGGTGGCAATGGCCACTAGGCTGGAGGCTTCGGTCTCCAGCCCGGCAGCCGCCACAATCCCACCCTCGGGATTATGACCCGGCCTAAAGCCATGGTTTTTGTGCCCAATTTACAGCCACGAAAACCATGGCGGTAGGCCCAATCAGTGCCAGGGAATCCCTTCCCTGGCACTGATAGGGGTCTCCCCCACCCACCTCCCCGAGTCCTCCCCCTCCCTCCCTCTCTTAACCCCGTGCATATATGTACACTCGCACGCGCACCCATATACACACATGCACACACGCATACCCACCACCACCCACGAATGCACACATACATACCCACACACCACAACACACACCAACATACCTTGTCACACACGTGCATTCACAACACACAACACTCACAATCACTCATTCACGCATGCATCCAATGCGACTCACACCCGCATGCACGCATACCACAACATACACCCCCCCCCCCCCCACATACACACAACACCCCCATCTCCGGTCGGAGAACCCGACTTACCTGCTTGCAGGGTGTCCTCCGGCTGGAGATAGTCCACCAGAAAAACACCGCCAGGCTGTATCATTGGTCATGATACGGTCGGCGGTGTTTTGCTGGCGTGGCACAGTGCTGCTGTCAGCATCGGCGCCTTACCACCGTCCGCCGCCATGACCGTCGGCGGTGTTCCGCCAGCATTCTGTCCGTATACCGTCGGCGGTCATGATACGTGTAGACGGCTGATAGCCACGGCGGTGGTATGTTGGCGGCTGTCGCCGTGGCGGTAGGTGGTAGTTACCCCCAATGTTGTAATGAGGGCCTTAGTTATAAAAACAAGAAAGACATGAAATTAACAAATTACGGTGTTACTCTCACCCTGTGTCCCAAACCCATTATAATTCGTCAGACTTGACTCTTACTCCTAGCATACAAGCATACAGTGTTCACCCATGTCACACACCAATTCAGAAAAGTAATACACTACACATTATAAAACATTATAATGGCAGCATACTGACAAGTATATATTCATCCACAAAATGAATACCATACATTGTTAGAAATGGGGTTTCTGGTTGGCGAGGGTATGCACCTAAGCCAGGCAGAACCCACCACTCTAGTTAGGGTAAGTAAATAACATGCTAGAGATAACCTGTGCTCGCCCTCTGGTGGCACCGCACAAAGCAGTCAGGGTAACTAAAGAGGCAGTGTGTAAAGTATTCGTGCAACACCCAAGTAATAATTACAGTGAAAACACTGCAGAAGAAAAAAACTCCATACAGGGGTATGTCAAAAATAGAGATTCTTTATCAGCATGAAATCACGACCAAAACGATCAAAATACAATAGACATTCACTTATCAACGTCTCTTCAGTTTAGGTATAATTTAGATGGGGCTCGTTTCAGAGCCTTCACGGTACTACTGTTCAAGTGTGTGCATTCCGCTGCTTAAAGCAGCAAGGGCTTCTTGGGGCCGTTCGGTGGGCGGCCCGAGTATGGGAGTCAAACCTCCCCGAAGTAAGTACCTTGTTAAGAGCGCAGCAGAAGCGCTGAGGTGCTTCAGTCCCCCATGATGTGGGTTGCGTTGCTGTCTCTGTGACAGTGTTGACGCTTCTCCTACGGGTCTTGGCGGTCCCCGCACTTCAGCTGCAGCCTTGAAGCTCCTGTGCGCTTCTCAACAAGGGATTACGGTTTCCCCAGCTGGGCCCGCGCCACCAGGATGGACGCACACTGCTGTGTAGCTCTCGGTGCTGTGAGTGGGGTTGGCGACTACAGTCCTTGCCGCCGGTCCACGAAGGTGGGATTGTGACTCCGAGTCACCCCAGTGCACGGTACGGCACCAGGGGTCAGTCTGGCAGACTCACCAACTCTGGGGAGAGGATTCAGCAAGAGTGGATTAGGAGCGCTGAGCACAGACAGGTGGGAGCGGCCCTCATGGTGCCTCTGTCCCCAGCGGTGATACTGCACTCCCGGCCCTAGGGTTTAACACTCCATTGCCTTGATCACCGAAAGAGCAGTGTGCTTAGCTTTTGCAGCGGGGGGGGGTGGAACGTCCAAGTGGTATCTTTGCAGGACGATGAGGGTCTTTGATGTCGTGAAGACCATCAATCAAACCAGGGGCAGGCAAGTCAGCAAGCCCTTGGAGTCACGCTGGAAGGTGTTAGAAGTCCCTAAGATGCAAGGTAAAGATCTGCAGGGCAGCACAACAGGACAGAGCAGCAGTTCCTGGAAACAGTCCGGTCT
Source organism: Pleurodeles waltl (assembly GCF_031143425.1). Lineage (NCBI taxonomy): Eukaryota > Metazoa > Chordata > Amphibia > Caudata > Salamandridae > Pleurodeles > Pleurodeles waltl. Next base: position 1,157,087,401 of record NC_090448.1, read on the forward strand.
GGCAGGGTGGCAATCCTGGCACACAACAGTCTTTACTCCAGCAAGGTTTCCTTGGGCCTAGGAGTGTCTACATGACTAACAGAGATAAGGGAAAGATAGATTTGAGAGTGATGAAGAAGAAGTTGACAAAAGTAGAAACCTGACAGCTGTGCCTCTCAGTAAATCCATGCACTGGCGCCACTTAACAGCCTATGGTAAGTTACGATAGGTGTTAAATCGTATGTAGTCAAGTAATAAACAAATCTCATAGACCGGGATATTTGTTTTTGTAATATATCGTGGTGTATTCAATTGGTTCACTAGGGCACCACTACCAGTTCAGGTACCTGCAGGGTGGCGATGGTACAAAGTCTCTCAGATGGAATAACCATAGCTCATAGGGAGATAGGAAGTATGTCTTTCTCTGCCATTCAAGGTATTGCAGAAATGGAAATGTCGTAATGTTATCTATCGAAAAAGACCAAAATGCTGGTTAGAAGAAACTGATATAGAAAAATTCGATAACATTTATTAATGACCAGTATGTCATTTCAATTTATTTCACCCTTCGAGATATCGAATAGCCTCCTCTGCCCAGGTCTCTTTTCAAAAGGGTAGAGTTCAACATGCACCTTATGTACTATATGAATCTTGTAAAAAAGAAGAAAAAAAGAAGAGAAAATACATAGGCCGAGATTTCTCTGTAAGTACATTCAGTGTCAGTTTCATAATGACAAAGGGCCAAGTGCGGTTAGATTACCGGCCCAAATCAGCCTTCTTACCTGGATAACAGGCGAACGCTCGCATAATTCATAGCAGAAACGCCAGTGAGAAACGCTCTGTTTTATGACTGCGGTCACCTGAAATGTCTCCATCTAATTCACTGTTGAACAATATCAATAGGGAAAAAAAAATTATATTGGAATAAACCTAAGCCAAAATAGGTAGCTCTTTCCAAATCCATAGTGATCTCGCTTAACAATTAGTAGGAAGAGCCACCTACGAACTTTTGATAAAACATACTAAGCTAGAATGTACTCTAATATACGAACGAATACTGAATTTAACCAATTGCATTCTCCCAAGGAATGTATTCATTCAGCCCTCTATTATAGGTGTCTAAGGTAAAAATCTAGTATACCTCTCATTTTTTCCTGATCTTGTTCTCCTCTGTTCCTCCCGATTTTCTTATCTTTTCTAGAATTGTCCATGTTACATCTTCTGTTTTATGTCCCAAATTTTTCCAATGTTGGACCAAGGGAGATCCCTCCCTGTTGTTGCGTATATTGGACATATGTTCAAGCATTCTAAGTCTTACTTCTCGTCCAGTTTCCCCAACATAGCCCAAGGAACAGTGACAACGAATCAAGCAAACACAATTAGCTGTCCTGCAGTTTGTCATATCTAGAAGTTTGTAATCCTTTTGATTCCATTGTAGTGTCCCCGCCACAATCGCTCCAGAGCAGGCCTTAGAGGTACCACACTTGTGGTTACCTTTTATTGGTTGTTCTCCCCTAATAGATTTTTGACAAAAGTTTCCATCCTTGGGTAGGCGTGCTCTAACTAGTTTGTTACAAATATTTTGATTTTTCCTAAAAGCAAATAAGGACGTTCTAGAGTGGATAGATCTCGGCCGCTGTTAAGTATATGCCAGTTGTTCAGAATTATTTTTCTGATTCTTTCATTCAAATTGGAATGTTGTATAACACACACCATCTGTGGTTTAGAATCTTTGTTCTGTCTTTCAAACATACTCTCCCTATTGTAACATTTTGCTCTTTTATAGGACTCCCTTATGATTCTTTTAGGGTATCCTCGTAATAAGAGCTTCTACAAGAGAGGCGCGTTTCCCGCGGGACGCGCGCGGGTCGGGACGGGACTAGTCCCTTAAAAGAAGTCACTAAGTAAGGTTATATCTTCCTGTTATTTTTTGTTATTCTAGAATTATGGGGAAAAGAAAGGCTGTTGGCCCGCCGGCACCATTGGAAGGTATAAAAAAGCAGAAAAAGCGACCTAGGAAATTAACTATTAAGCCTGCTCAAGGGGAACCGAAATCACTTGATGAGATTGATCTACTATTTGAGGAGGTGGTGGCTATACTTAATAGCGAATTAGGTACCCATGGCCTCTTGCCCCCGAAGAAGCCTCCACTCCAACCTAAAAAGATCCAGGAGTTTTTCACCAAGAACAGGAAAGTTCGATCAGCGGTCTCTGGGGGTTTAATAGATTGCGTAGGGAAGTCACCTGCTGTTAATGCCACTGTTCCCTCATTTCAACAGGGCATCGTGGCTTGTAGCAGTACCTCTATTCCTTTACAAACTCAGGGGATTTTGCACGCGGAGGAAATAGAATGTATACCCCTACCATTGAGTTGGCCCCTAATATTCCATGTAAAAATCGCTTTGAGCTTTTGACTGAGGGAAGCGATCTGATTGAGGCCCACGACCCCTATACGGCTGTCATAGCTACTGAAGCTGCCACTTCCCCTCCTACTACTATTGCTATGTGTTCCGATCCGTCTGTTAGTGTAGCTAATCTGCCTTTAATTCTTCAGAGAGTAGATGAAGTCAAGAAATTAGTATTGCAGCTAACTAAATTGCTCCAGGGGAATATGGCTCAACAATTGAGATGCAAATGTCATAAGCCAGAGGCAGAAGGGGTAGGTGGACTTTTGGCAGTCGACTCTGCTACATCTAATGCTAATATATGTGAGGGGCCAACTTACCATGCCCAGAGATCTGGATCTTATAGGAGGGCCGCAGAGGGAAACTTATCTCCTCACATCTTCCATTCTAAAAATAAATACACTGGGGGCAACAGTATCCCCCTCGGTGGAGATAAGATAATGGACGGGGAAGACTTTGTTGGTAGCTTCTTTGCCCCATCGAACTGTCATTCCACTACGAGGCAAAATCCTACTATCAATATTCCAAAGAATAGGGACAGCCCTTTTCTCACTAATAGAAAGATACTTGCTAACCCTCCAACTAAGGATCCAGCGTGCATTTTTTCTTCTCGAAGAATGAATAGTGCTTTAAAAGCGTCTTCAAATAGTATTGGTCCTAGGCATAGAGCCAATACTCTTTTCCTATCTAATGTCCCAATATTGCCATCCAGGTCTGTTGAGGACCAAGAGTCTAGACTTAATAAGGTTATTCACTGGCTACGCAATCGTCAGGGATACCTTTCAGTTATACGTTCGGACATTCTAAAAACTGAAAGATGGAGCCCCACTGGGTCAAATCTTGATGTAATTACGATTGTGTTTTTGGACAAATTTTTGGCAGACCAGCTTATTGACTCTGTTGCACGCAAGGGACAGCACAAGGGGCTAATAGGAGGAGGCATTAGGTTAGTTTCTAATCTAACTGACTCAAAACAGGTTCCTGTGTCTGGTTCCATTGCCCATGTTAATGAGAGAGGCTCTAGGGAGGAAGGCGTATTTTTGCATCATGGTCCTGTATGACTGTCTTCCGCCCAGAAAGCCGTCAATCAGGATAATTTAGTGGTATCTACAATAGATAAATCAGATAAGACCTTTGTCAATGAGCCGAATTATAAGGATGCTCTACCCTCAAATCATGGGACTGCAAAAGGAACTAATGGGTTATCCATTATGACTTGGAATCTTGCTGGCCTTGCTAGGAAACTGGATAATGTGGACTGGGTTGCCTACATAAAGTCTCAAGATGTGTGTCTTTTCCAAGAAACCTGGGTTGAAGGCGAATCCAGTATGGATGGGTTTCTCTCTTTTAATATCCCTGCACAGCCATCAGAGAAAGCAACCGGTCGTGCAAAAGGGGAGCTCCAATGTGATTATAAGGTTTTAGAATTTGATTGTCCTGACTTGATGGGCTTACAAATTTCTTTTCAACAAAATTTTAACATAACTCTTATCAATGTTTATGCCTGTTCTGTTGCACGTGGTTCAGAATCACATATTTTAACTCTACTTTCTGACTTTTTAGACACCATACAAACTAATTCCTATTTAATTATTGCCGGGGATGTAGATTGCACTTTCGAACCCTCTGCGTTTCTTAGTGATTTAACTGTGGAAGAGGACGAATTATGGGGGATTGCACAATTGGATGGTGATAGTCATCGTCCACGCTCTCGTGTTGCAGCACAGCTTGCCACATTATGCTTAAAGTTTGGCCTAGGGGCTTGCAATGGTCGATCTCATTCTGATTTAAACCTTGCGCCGACATTCCTACGAGGTTCGGAGGCCAGTGTAATTGATTATTTTTTGTTGGATGTGCGTCTTTGGCCGTTGCTGCTAGACATGAGGGTAGATTCAAGGTGATCACTTCCCACTGCTGCTTACCCTTTCTGGGAACGTCTTTAGTAGAACCTCGAATATGCAACCATCAATGGTCCCTCCCCCTATTTTAAACAATGCTTATACAAAGGTGAGGTGGCCCAAAGTTATGTCAAACCCCTATTTGCTACGTGAGATTTACCAAGTGTTTTTAGATAACTTGTCAGCTTATGAAGACCTTGAGCCTGAAGCCATCCCACTTCTTGATATTCACGAAGATATGATGGTCAAATTTCAAAGTGTTTTTTATAAAAAGGCAGCCATGGCAAGCCGGCAACGCGGGGTTTCGTCTAACAGTAGATGGTTTAATGATGCATGTATGAGGGCTAAGACCGAGCTAAAAAAGGCTATAAAGGCCGGGACCCCGGGGGTGATTAAACTAGCAAGATGTATGTATAAAAAGACAATTTTACAATCAAAGAAAACTTGGGAAGATTCTATTTGGCAGGATTTGTTAGATACTACAAAAGCAAACAACAATACGCTTTTCTGGGAACTGTTGACTAAGCATGAGAGAGGGGGTAGGTCTAATCTAAGGAACCATATCCAACCCGGAAGCTGGGTGGAGCACTTTACTCTCCTTTATGAAGGAACTATCTCCACTGGGGCTGTTGATTGTGATAAAGTGGGATTAGGCCCCCCTATTTTATCAAATGCTAACCTTGCCATTTCTCCACCTGATGGGAATCTATATAACTCTGAGAGTTATATTTGTTTCTCCTTAGAAGAAACTGCAGATGCTATTAACTCTTTGAAGTCAGGTAAAGCCCCAGGTCCCGATAAAATTCCAGGCGACCTTTACAAATCAGAGTTATCTATATGGACCTGGTATATTAACCTACTGTCAAATAAAATCACAAAAGGAGGACAGATCCCTGAGACGTGGAATGGTGCAGAAATTATCCCAATCTATAAAAAGGGCAATGTAAATCTTCCAATCAATTACAGACTGGTCAGTTTAATCGACAACTTACAAAAAATCTTTGCCAAACAGCTGCTAGTTAGATTATCGAGCTGGGTGACGGAGCAGCAGATCCTTTCACCGCTTCAGGCAGGGTTCCGCTCTAGAGTTAGTACAGTCGACCAGGCCTTTAGGTTGACCGTGCTACACTGGAAATACGTAGTCTTGGCAAAGCAAACTTTATATGTCGCTTTTGTTGATCTGCGCTCTGCTTTTGATTTGGTCCCAAGAGATAAGCTTTGGGGAGTGTTATACAAAATAGGGACACCACCCGATATTATCCATCTATTGATACGCATGCATGAAGGCACATACGCGCAAGTAAGATGGGGCAATCAAGGTGAATTGACTAACAAATTCCCCATTAAAAGAGGTGTCCGTCAGGGATGTGTGCTTGCACCACTTCTGTTTTCTCTATTCATCAACGAGGGGGTCCAAGAACTAATGACATGCCAGAATGATGCTCCTACCCTAGTCAATCAGAAAATCCCTATTCTCCTTTTTGCGGATGACTCTCTATTAATTTAAAAAACCCCTATGGGTTTGCAAATTCTCGTGGACAGATTTAAATCATTCTGCTGGAATTTTGGTCTAGAGCTGAACTCGAAGAAAACGAAATTGATGGTGCTTCGCTCTGGCCCTCGTAAGAAATGTACTATTAGGTTAGATGGAGCTATTTTGGACCAGGTTAGCTCCATTGACTACTTGGGTGTGAGACTTACAGATTCACTCCTTTGGGAGGAACAAGTTGGCAAGAGTGCTGGGCTTTTGCAACATCGGGCAGCATCCATATTGCGCCTTTATAGGAATGCGATCGCTAAAGTTGTGTCTCCAGCAGTAAAGATTTACGTGGCTAAGGCACAGGGTGCTGCTGTTTACGGCACAGAGATTTGGGGCATGTCAGATAGCAGCAGGATAACCAAAATTGAGAATAGCTTTGCACAGGCTTTATGTGCTTGTCCTACTAGCACCCCATTAACCCCCCTATTTTTAGACCTAGGGTTTAAACGAATGGCTGACCTAATTATCTTACGGCCTCTATTATATTGGGTGAGGCTATGGATAGTCCCCAAACTGGCCGTATATAAGTCTTCTTTATTAGAATTGTTAAAAAGCCCTAACTCTATGTCCATCCCATGGATCAAACACGTATCCAGGTGGTTTTGTAAGCTGGGATTGAGGAACTTTTGGGAGAATCCCCAGCAACTTGTGAAGTCCCATGTAAAAGCACTGAAGGGAGCTTACTGGTCCCACATACGTAATAATTACATTTCCCATAAATCGAATGGTCATTTAACTAATTTGTTTATTGATTTCAAATGGTAACCAGAGTTCGAACTATATCTAGATATAATACCTGATTTACTAGGCAAAAGCTTGTATGCCAGATTTCGATTCGGAACATTACCTTTGAAGGCCTTGACGAGCAGATGGGGACCTAAGCTAAGCTCTGATATTTGTCCTGCATGCGGCACTTCCTCCGAAACAGTAGAACATTTTATGTTTTTTTGTCCCGCTTACTCAACCCCAAGGTTTAAATGGATTCGCAAAATCTGTCGGGAATTGAAGTTAAGGAAATATGTTTTAGCTTTGAGGATTTTAAAAAGCCATAATTCAAATGTGATAATTTATGCAGTAAGCAAGTTTTTAGTAACGGCATGGCGCATACGCGTCTTTTATTTACAATGATCTGAAATTGTTCTAAGTCGGGCAAACATGGATTTTATTCCCTTTTAAATTTTGTTATGATATTATGATATTTATTATATTGCATTGTATTGTATTGCTTTGGTGGTCTGTTGGCCGAATAAAGCTTATGTGTATAACTAACTAAGAGTTTCTACTGTAAGATATCAGAATGGTATTGAAAGTCTCGTAAGTTCGTACAATTCCTGCGGTCCGTAGGAACTGACTAAAAGGTATTCCCTGTTTTTTACTTCTCGGATGGAAACTGTCAAAATGTAATATATTTTATTTTTAGCACTTGGTTTAGTGTACAGGGACATCTCTAGTTGGAAATTGTTATGTCCTATCCAAATATCAAGAAACTCAACCTTCTCTCTACTTGTATGGATAGTAGTAAACTTTAGATTGGGGTCACAAACATTGATCCATTCACAAAATTCCTTAAGCAGTTCTCTTGTCCCGTCCAAATAAAAAAAATGTCATCAATATATCGAGACCAAAATTGTATGTTTTCATAGAAAGGAGACAGTTCTTTATAAATATGTGTTTCTTCAAAATTACCCACATAGATATTCACTACACTTGGGGAACATGCTGCCCCCATACTCACTCCTTTCTTTTGTTGGTATGTATTTCCATCAAATTAAAAAAAAAATCTTGAAGAACAATATTTAGACACTATAGAATAAATCTGAAATGGTCTGTCATACCTTCTCTGTCCAAAAGGAGGGCGACTGCCTGCCATGCTCCCCTCTGTGGTATATTAGTATACAGGGCATCAATATCCATGGTAACTAAGATTTGGAAAGTCGGATTATATGGGGTACCTTCCAATTTGGAAATAATGTGCCCAGTATCTCTTATATATGCTGGAAGACAGGCCACTCTCGGTTTCAATTTTTTTTCCACCTATTCAGATAAAGGTTCAGTAAGTGACCGTACTGTGGAGACAATAGGACGGAGAGGGGGATCCTCCTTGTTTTTATGTATCTTTGATACTCCCTAGAGGACAGGAGTCTTAGATGTTTGAGGATTGAGGTATTGATGTTCTTGCTCACTAATTAATCCTTTGCTAAGTGCCTCATCACTTATTTTCTGTATTTCCTGTCTGACATGTGTTTGGCAACTGTTTTTGCCCTTTTTATAATGTGCATGATATGTAGTTATGAGTAGGTCAGAATCGTCACTGGAATAGCAATTTTGGTTTTGCTAATAACTTGTTTGATTGGGGAAGGATTAGCACTGATTGATCCAGGGGTCCACAAGAGCAGACCCAAAGTTCACATGACTGAAGAGGCCCCTGCCTTCTGTGCACTTCTCCAAATTTAGTGCCATTCCATTGTGTGATTTTGCTTTATTCTGAAAAGTAAGTGGCATTTAATGATATCAGAGGTGGTGTGACGAGGAATGTCATCTCTGATGTCATTTGTGGCATCGTGTGTGGTCGTGAGCAGTGGGTTGAGAGCCAATACATTTCCACGACCCACCCTGCTTGTGAGTGTTAGTGGTTTTTAAGGTGCAGACCAGATCCATAATGTCTCATGCTTCAATATTTCAGGGAAATGGGTTATAACTTGTACATTCTTGTGGCAGAAGTATGCACCCTTAACTTCTCTTAAGCAACGTTTCAAAAGTGATGATATTTGATTATTTGACATCAATCGCACCCCATAATGAAATGTGGAATTCACTAAAAATATGTTTGTGAAATGTGTTATAGTCAAGGCCTATGCGATTGACCGCAGCGATTTTTGCATAATTATATATTTGCCCCACTTGCCACATAATCCACCATCTGCTGCATAATCTGCATATTTTAGCAAAAAAATTGTTTCTAGCCCAAACGGTTCAAAAGTTACTAAAAATGAAGTGACATATGTTGTCGCACAGTGGAAGGCCCTTTGCGAAGCTGAACTGGTCCCTTTTCAGTTGCTTATTGTTATACTTAGGTACTAAACTGGTACTAATGAAGTGCAACTAATGCCCAAACAGTGTTACCAAGCTTAAAAATGACTAAATAATGAAGTATTACTATCAAAAAATGTGCCGCATTATCCCGCATAATTTGCCTTTTCTTGCCACATATTTTACTCAACGCTGCTGCATAATTCCAGTGGCCCGGGTTATAGTTGCATATATGTTGCTCTGTTTTTATCTGTCTTGTTGCTTTCTCCTCCCTTTTCCTGAGACTCTGAAGCTCAACTTACCCGGGTTGCCTCTCCTCCGCCCCCGACGTCCTACTCTGAAAGTGACCTTGAAAGCCCTCTAATAGGGCTTCAGGGAGTCCATGAGCGCGGAGCCCTGGGGTGACATGGATAGCGTCTTGACGATGAACCACAGCTGACCTGTTACCTTGTACGCCAGACACTCATTATGTGCACACCTGCCACCTGTAGTACTCAGCTAGCCTGGCAATCAGGCCACCTTCTCTCTTTGTACTGTTTATGGAATGACTGACAACTCACATTTCTACCACCCCTATCAATTTCTCACAGTGGATTGGAAAATGTCTGTACCATAGATACATTTACATTGGTTATTGTAAATTGTGAAAGACCCAAGAAGATATGATTGCGCGTTTTTTGTATAGAAATACAGCATTGCGACTTTATACAGTAGTACATGGAATTCTGCAATCCCTATAGAAAAAACTGTCTCTAATTTCTTTACAATCCATAAATTATCCACCCAGTTATTGATTCAAACGAAATAAAAATGACTGAGAAGTGAACTGTAATAAATTATTACCGTTTAGTTCTGCCATCACAATGCCTGCTGCCAGAGTCAGCAGCCAGGGGAGAGGCAGGCCAGGTCAGGTAATGAAAGCAGCTGTTTAATGAATGAAAAGGAAAGGTTGCGTTTCTTTCTTCTGCACTGTTTTTCTAGCTGTAAGGTACAAAACAGAAGGCAGATATTAATGGCAACATGTTGTTGCACTCCTTGTAAAATTATATAAAAGTTAGAATCGTTCTGCATGTTTCTACTGCAACTTTTTTTTTTTAAACTACTGAGTTGTATTAAACTGCTTCTAATATCTTCTTGTTACAACTAACAGCTTTTTTGAAATATTTAATTTCACACTAGAGATCCTATTTTTATTGTTCACGTATAGAAACATACTTTCTCTTTCACAGGAAAGAGGTATGCTCCAAGGATTTAAGTGGTTTGTGGGAAAGGTGATGGTCTGACCATGTATTATTAGGAATAAAGAACTCCCAGCCTTACCTCTCATAAGGATATTGCAAGTCACCTCAGAGTTCCATAACCTTATAAAGGAACTTGGCCTTCAGTACCATTCCTCTGAATGGGTCACGGGATTTCTCAGTGACTTACAATATTCTTATAATGTTACGGAGGGTACTTTATCTCTTATATTTTCCCTTATCTTTGTCCAGTTAGAATGATGTGCGATGTACAGCGAGCATGTGTTTCGACCACTAGAGGTGTACAGGCCTGGAGCTTTTTCAAGGCTGCAATTTCTATACAAACAGAAATTAAAAATAATGAATACTACTACTAAAATATCCATATGACATTAGAAGGTATATAGTGGTTGGTTTGCTTGGGGCCTGGAGCTGATATTGTATGAAATGCGTGGGCACAGTGCCATGTAGGAAGCCAGATTTTCAATTTGGTTATTACGCTTACCCGTTAGTAAAACGGAGGTTACCAATGGTCTTGTTGAATTAATGCAAGTTTTTGGTATCCAGTTAGATTATATTGTTCAGTCTAATAAAAACGAAGAGGGGAGTACGGATATAAGGGTGATGCTCAAAAGAGTAGCGAGTCAGAGGATGTAGGGGATATTGTACGTGAAATATGAATTAAAGCAAACTTAGTGGAAATTCCAATCTACTGTGTAAATTTGTATATTACATGGGAAAGGAGGACATACCCACTACAGGGAAATGTCAGACTACACATTTCTTAATTAAGGACCTAAGAGGTGGAAGGGGTTCAACATACAATGTTCATATAGGCACATAAATGATTTGGTGCATAGGAAGAATGTGTTTAGGCACTAAGCCAGAGCAAGGGACAGCTTTAGGGTGGTGTGAATGGTGCAGATGCACCAGGTACTGTGTTTTGAAATAACTTTGGATTTCAAGCACCTGCTGAAGAGTTCCTTGTGTGTCCAGCAGTTTTCAGGCAACAATACCAATGTCAAGATAGCTGTGGTTATTAATACTTGCTGGAGTGTAGGTGTTTTGTTTAGTGGCTTTTTTTTACTCATACTAAGGTAGTGAGAAAGTTAATATGCTTACTGCAAAGTGCGTGTACCATGCAGGTCACACCGCGGTATTTCATCTGGATAGCTCAGTGGGTCACTGCTTTTGTTACAGAGATCTCTTTGTTACTTGCAGTTCATCAGTTACAATCCTCATATAGCACAGTGAGGAGTAATCTGTCAGCAAAGAGCTACAAGCAGGCTGCATGGTATCCATCAGAACATTATGTTGTTTTCCAAAGACTTACATTACCCTGATGTTGCTAAAGAGGGTTTGTGTAGAACTGCATTCTTAATAGTAAACCAGCCCAAACACTGTGGAAGGTCTTAAATCCTGAGTTTGTGTTTCTCCAAACCAAACACTCTTGAAACATACTGCCTTCTGGTATGGATGACGTGACCCACATAGTCCTATGTGACATTTCATATAGACTGGTTTACACACTATGATTCATTGACTGTAGAATGTGTGTGATGTAAAGTGCTCTGACACCCTACACTGGTAGGAGAAGCACTATAAAACAAATTAAATACATGTGGGCGAGGCGCTATGGAGAGGTGAGGGGCGCTGTTGGAGGTGGTAAAATTACCGCCCAGGCCCCCACCAGCGCACATATAAAATCTTTTGCATTTTAGGAAAAAAATTGAAAAACTATGGTGTAAAATTCATCTTTTGGTGCCTCCAAAAAAACAACAAACAGAGAAACTCCCCAGCCTTAACGCACGCTCCAGACTCATTTAGTGCAAAAGTGCCTGGCAACACTCACTGTCTTAGCAAAGAAATCTTCGGTCTCAAATTCTTCCACTATGCAACACCCCCCAACCCCCCACTCCGCCTAAAGCCAACTCAATTCTTCCCCCGTCCAGTGTGTGCTTTTTGTGTGAAACGATTAAAGATGCATTATCCATATCAAAACATACTCTTGTTTTAATATAAACGAACGCGCTGATGCTGGAAGGCCAAATGTGTTGCATTTCAAAATACCTATTTAAATCTTAGATTTGAGTAATAATCAGCACTGGTGCCCAACAGATTGTAAGGCTGCTGTAACTCCTCTAGTCCCCAAAGCTGTAAGGTGTCTGCAAGCTGGGAGATAGCATTGCTATATAAACCCCTCCACAACTTGTTGGGCTCTGATGCTTTGATCAAGACGGCATGTTTTATGTACCTTATTTTTCGACCCCCCAACCCCCCCCCCCACACACACACACTTTCCAAGGAGATTGTCAATCATAACTTAGAGTAACTATCACCCAGTTCATCACTCCACATTTTATCGACTTCGGAGGGATGAAAGACTGATTGGCCCCACTAGGACTGAAACATGTTAGGCTTCTCCTACTGATGCTTCAGTCCTCGGAGCCATCTTGCCAGTTAACGCTGCTGGAAACAACGATTTGTGAAATGAAAACCTGGTTCTGAACGCAGGTATTCCAATTACCTACTCACCTGGCAGGTAATATTACTCTTGGTTAAGATGCCAGTGTGGGCCGAATATGGCACACATGCCATAGGCTACTTGCCAACCATGGACTCTGCGTGCCACGTGTGTAGTTCTTTAAATTCCCTTCTCGTATCATTTTGATGATGTGCCTGAGTTAATGTTACGGGGTGATTCCATGTTACCAACAACCTACTGCATCCTGGGAGTTGTAGTGTTTGGTCACCATTGTTCACCTCGCACAATGGAAGGATCTGGCAGTCACAAAGTAGTGAGTTATTTGTGTGCCTGGAACCTGTTTTCCAAGCCCCAGCTGATAGCAGACCCCTGCCACAAACACACACCGCGGCCATTACAGCAGCAGCAACCCGGCGGCAGGTGAGGCCCGAGCCACAAATCCCTGCGCGCAGGGCGTTCATTAGAGCTCAGGCACCTCCAGGTGAGAGAGCGGCATGTTGAAGCTTGTCCCTCACCGAGCACACCCCCGCCCCCGGGGAGGCTCAGCTGCCTTTGTCTAAGGATCTCTTTCCCTTCGGCTGTGCGCTGCCTTCACCTGGCGAGCAATACCTGATACACATCAGGCAGGTGTCACTCACTGGGATGAACTTAGCATGACCCTTCTCCGCCATCTTTCGCGCCCGGCCATCTCAGACTGACAGTTGGCTACAACCTGCTTAGATTTATCTCATGCGCTTGGTGCTGAAAGTTCACAGCGGTTTCAGTCAGAGACGTTTTACAGTTTGGGCAAAGTGGGTTCTGGTCCATGATCCCCGTCTGGGCAAAGTGGGCTCTTGTCCATGATCCCCGCCTGGGCAAAGTGGGTTCTGGTCCATGATCCCCTCCTGGGCAAAGTGGGCTCTGGTCCATGGCCCCCGCCTAGGCAAAGTGGGCTCTGGTCCATGGCCCCCGCCTGGGCAAAGTGGGCTCTGGTCCATGGCCCCCGCCGGGACAAATGGCCCACGCCTGGACAAAGTGGGCTCTGGTCCATGGCCCCGCCTGGGCAAAGTGGGCTCTTGTCCATGGCCCCCTCCTGGGCAAAGTGGGTTCTGGTCCATGGGCCCCGCCTAGGCAAAGTGGGCTCTGGTCCATGGCCCCCGCCTGAGCAAAGTGGGCTCTGGTCCATGGCCCCCGCCTGAGCAAAGTGGGCTCTGGTCCATGGCCCCCGCCTGGACAAATGGCCCCCGCCTGGACAAAGTGGGCTCTGGTCCATGGCCCCTGCCTGGGCAAAGTGGGCTCTTGTCCATGGCCCCCTCCTGGGCAAAGTGGGCTCTGGTCCATGGCCCCCACCTAGGCAAAGTGAGCTCTGGTCCCGGGACCCAGCCATTCAGAGGGCCCCTGATAGAACTATCTCTGTTCTGCAGAAAGCCTTACCCTGATGACCTTTAATAATTCTTTAATATATCGTTTTAAATACCGTTTTCCTTTGATTTGATTTAATGTGGGTGAGGTGTGCGAGTCTATTACAGACATTTAGAAGAGAACTGTGTTTGTGTTTCATGTATCATCCATAAAAAAGTTTCTTTTCGATCAAAACAGGACCTCAAAATGAGAAATGGGAGAGTGTCACGGAAATTATTTGAAGCAATATTAGTGAGCTGCTGCTGTGTCGCAATATAGGAAATACGCACCACTACGCGTGAATATTTAATGTAAACACATTTAGAATTTGGAGGAGCGTGCCTGTGCTGTCAGTGACCTGGCAAAGAGGGCATGGAAGAGCTGAAATTGGATCATAAATTCAAAACTGTTCCGAACAGGGGCCCTCAAAATAAGCTTGGCCTCTGGCCCCCAGAATCCTTTGGACATCCCTCGGTTGGCACTATATTAATTCTGATCAGTAGGAGACCTTTGAAACTGAGTGGTCTTTAAAGAGACCATGGGGCAGTGATTGAAACACTTATGCAAGTGTAACCTCTGATCCTGAGTGCGGGGTATTCTCTAACTTATTTGTTTGTCTTTCGCCTTCAGGAAACTGCATGTAAAACAATGCACACACCTTAAATGAAAAACAGTAAAGGTTAAAATAATGATGAGGAAATGCACTTTTTCATGTTATGAAAGCTCAGCTGGTTAATGCAATAACTGCAGATGCCTGTGCGTGTAACCGGAGAGTCACAGAATCGAACCCTAGTTGGCACAGTGGGCAATTCACAATTAGTCCTGGTGAAAATAATTTTATGTGTCCAGCAAAAGGACACTTTTTCAGAACTAAGCTGGCAACACTCTCATATTACTTCTCAAAGTAATACACCTTTGTCACTATGAAGTTTCTAGTGATTCAATCAATTAAGACCTACTCTGATTACAAGCAGCTTTTAGAAGTGCTGATTAACAATTTGGTCATATATTCATTTCTTCCAGGCAGCAGGCACCCTGTGAGAATACTCGTAGTTCCTTCATTCGCTCTCTGTCCCTCCCTTGGTTTCACAGCACATGAGACCATTTCAGCTGGATACCCCTCAAGGGGGCAAATAGCCCTTTTAAAAATAGGTGGCATTATTTAAAAAAACATTTGCACATATTCTAAAAACTTCAGAAGGATGAAAGGTTGTGTTGACCTCGTAGTTCTGCATTTTAAAAGCTGTAAACTTGCCTCTTGCTCTAATGGGGATTAATCTTCAACCAGTCCTGTTTCTTCTACCAAAACAACAACAAGCATGATAGACTGCAACACCTTTATGTATAATAGCAAATACACTTCTTAAGCCTTTCTTGCAAAGTGCTGCTGGCTTAAAAATCAGGGCTGATTGAAGAGGACCTGAGTGTATGGAGAGCTGCGGATCCTCTGATATGCTAAGTGCTAAATGCACGTAGTCTGTATTCAAGGATGTGTACTTGTTCATACGTACACTAAGGGGGTCATTATGAACACGGCGGGAATCCCCGCCGTGTTCATGCTGGCGGTCTTTTCACAGACCGCCAGCCCCCTTGAGATCCTTATGGCTGAATAATTAACATTCTGCGTGGCCGGCGGGCAGAAACAGTGTTTCCGCCAGCCAGCCCAGCGGAATGCTGGGCTTGGACATTGCCGACGGCTCCACATGAAGTCGTAGTCAATGGTGCATTGCGGCAGGTGCAGCTGCACCCGTCGCGCAAATCACTGCCTGTAAATCAGGGGCTGTGCACGGGGGCCCCATGCACTGCCCATTCCAAGTGCATGGGCAGGAGCCCCAGGGGTGCCCTGGAACACCCCTTCCACCAGCCTTTTCCTGGTGGCCGATACCGCCAGGGAATGGCTGGCGGAACACAGGTTCTTTATCCGGAGGGCAGCGCTGCTTGCAGCGCTGCCCTGTTGGATGAAGAATTCCACCATCGTCAGGCTGCCTGTCGGCAGTGGTAGAAGGCCACCTGTGGCGGTCCCCACTGTGTACATTATGTGGTGGTCGAGACCGCCATGCCGGCGGTGGAAATTGCCTCCGCTGACGGCATGGCGGTCTCGAACACCAAGTTCATAATGAGGGCCTTAGGGCCTGACTCACAGAGGTAAAGATGGACTTTTGGTCTAAGTTTAGACTAACTTAAAGTCTAACTTTACGAGTTTTCGGTATTCAGAAAGGTTAGACACAAGATGCATCTTTACATCCGCCTATCTTTACCTTTGTGAATCAGGCCCTAAGGGTGTGCTTTGCATGTAATATTAAATATCACATTTCATGTCTTTGGCCCTTCTTCACAAGTAGGACCACTTGAGCAGGTGATGTCTGCAGAGCTTTCAAGTTTTGTAAATCTATGCTGGACTAGATCATGTACACAAGACATTTTTCTCTGCATTGTGGGAGTTGTAGTCCTATTTTTATAAGGCGATAAACATGAATATAGGCGTCACCATGCAAAGAGAAATTTGGTCTGAATGGGGTACTCACACATGGTCCTGCAAAAAAACCTGCACTTGTGCATGGTTTTATTAGATTCACAAAGTAGTGAGGCCTGCGAGTCACTATGTGACCTAAAAGTGGGCAACACTGTAGGAAAGTTCCCACCTCAGGGTAGGCTCCAGAGTTCTGGATCTCTGAGGGGCCATGAAGATCGATGGGAAAACAAGGTATTACTGCATCAAAAGTTCCACCACTCTCAGAACACTAACATTAGATGAATGAAATACTGAGATGCCCTTGTTGGGATTTCAGCCCATGCCAGGCTACACATAGATGCCAGGTTCCAAATAGATCCCTAGAAAAGGCATTTTACTTGCACATCCAGCCTCTATCAACATGCAAATAGCATGTAAATTAAGTAGGATGATTGAGAGAATGCTGTCAGGGTGCAATATTCGCTTTTGATGTAATTTTCATTTTATATAGTGGTTTATAATTGGACTGACTCATGGCAGAAAGGCATTAGAGTAAACCCCATACTGAGATCTAAATTATATTGATTATTTCATGCTACTGTCTGTGTCTCTTAATTACCTTGTGGAGGGGGTTGCCTTGCAGTTTGTCTTTCGTTGTATGGCAATTTTTCAGGATGCCTCTGCTATGCATTTGCGGATGTATGTAAATATAAAACCTCATCTTCCTTCCTTGCCAGCCTTTCTACCACCAGCCCACCTCTGCATGATCTTCAAAGGGGGAGAGAGACATCTGCCAGCCACTGTGCCCATACACCACAGCACACAGACTTTAACATGCCTGGGTTCTGTGCAGACCTAGTGCAATCTCCATTTCCAGTATTCATTATAAATGGTATTATACCACGTGCAATAGCACAATGAATCATCATTAAAAAAATAGACTTCAGAAAAGAAACTTTAGATAGTTAAATAAATGTGCAGGTCCAGATCCACAAATGCAGTCCAAAATGTCATCTCTCCTGATCTGTGAATCCATGGACAGACCCATAAGGTCTATGACAAAGACAGGGACTTTCTTATTTTTGGAGGCAATGTCTGTCCCCCTGGGAACCTTCAAAATTCCTTTGGGGGTCAAGGGATGTGGGATGCTGTCTCTGCCTCCTTAAACCCCCGATAAATCTGTTCTGTTGGCAGACCTCAGCACCTTGTATCCTGTAATGGCAGCACTAACAAAGGAGGATTTGAGGATCCGAATGAATCATTTGTGGATACATGAATCAATGGTTCACAATAATATTAGAAACCCTGCCCTACACCTTATTCTATTGCAAATGACTCAGAAACTACTGGACAGAAAAGGCAATACACTTAATAAAGTTGTGGCCAGAAGTCTCACCACTGTCCTCCAGGTTCACCAAGAGCAAGGTGAAAGACACCAAGGAAGACACAGAGAAAGTTACGCACAATGGCAGACACAATGTAGAGGTACGAAAGAGATTAAAAAGCAACAAGTTGCAGAAAAATGTCTCAATAGATACACATGCAAAAACAGAAAAAATAAGCAAAATCCTAACACAAGACTCCTAACTAGAACTCTGAAGAAAAGTCTAACAAAAATCCTAACTAGAGCAAGGATAGCAGAAACAAGGGAATGAGGTACAGTGGGCGAAGAATGTAATGAAGATGGATCCCCAAACATTGAGGCACATGGAGGATCAGACTTTGAGCTGTTATATAGGAAATCAATCTTGACACCCCTTCAAGTGTCCAGGAAACAGAGTCCCACCATCTTGTATTTGCAAGACACATAAAATAACATTATACCTCTTGTTTACTGACAACCATGTTTTATTCTCCGATCTCTAGATGGCACAGGCCGTATGGATATGATAGTTGTAAACCTCTTTCCCTTCCTCCATTATTCAAAGAAGTGTGACCTCAAGATGTAGGAATTCTGCCTACAGATCAGACTAGAACTGCCGTTATTTGTGAAATGTGTAATGTTGGATGAATCTTCCATCTTAGAAGTAAGCTGCAAATGTACTCTATTTGAATTAAAGATCATAGAAATATAAAAAGGCCTGGAAACTATTGGCTAAGCTTTTGAGAAGTACCTGCAATAAGTAGAAAATGGGCAGACAACCGCACCCGATCAGTTACATGATATTCAGGAGCTACCTTTATTTTTTTGTTGGCTCACCTTACATATCTTCTTGTGCCTTTTGATGACCAGTGATTAGATCCTGACAAACCTGTAAGGTGGAAAAAAGATCAGTTACTGCAGATACCAATATATCTTCAATAACATTCAGATTTAACAATCACAGATGTGTAGTGTATTAAGAGAAACATGGGGGAACACCAGATGGCTGAAAGAACAGCATTGTGGTATGAAAAGTATGCAGAAATCAAGATTATCTTCCAGTTCTCTTGTGTGCCATTAGCAAAACAATGTACGTTTTGCTCCAGTATCTGATTCACTCATTCAGTCGGACAATTTGATTGAGGGTGATAAGATGAAGACAATGCATAGTGAATACCCAATTCTTTGTGCACTTTTTCCTGAAAATGTGAAACAAATGGAGTACCAAGATAATCTTGTGAGGTAAGCCGCTGAGGCGAAAGAGATCTCTAAGGAAGACTTGGGGCAACTCCAGTGTAGTAGGTAATCCTGGCAATGGGTTAAAATGTATATAAATCAAAACAAGGAGTTCCATGTGAGTCCAGTCTGCCTCGGCGTTATCGTTTTTCCTATAAAACTACCACTCTTCAGGAAATTCTGAAGGCATTCTTCATTATAGATTTTTCATGATGGAGTTTAATACTTCCACCACGGGCTTCAACCTGATCTCTTTCAGGGCGCATTTACAAATATTTAAAGGGATCCTAGCAGTAAATGATTAAAAGGTTGCCTGAGGCATATCTGCAACAAACGCTATTATCAGAGCATTGCTTTGGCAGTGTTAAAAGCAAATGCAGATACTATGTGGGGTCTAACTAAGTATTCTTCCTCCCAGGCTACAAGTTTCAGCCTTTCTAGAAGATACTGGGGCTTTCGTCAGGACCAGTATTTCAAGAATACATATGTGTGTTGCTTAATACTTACTAGGTCAAAAAAGTGAGGAATTGCCCCTACTCGGACATCATACTTTCATTCATACCATTCATAGAATTTATGCTTACATCCCAACCTGTTAAATCATTGGTGGGTATCTGTGGAGAGATAAGAAAAATCATATATAAACCAAAAAACAGAACCCACCTCCACTGATAGTTTCGCAAAGTGGAATCTCTATGTCTGATAATACTCACAGGCACAGATCGATTTATGTTTATCTATGTATTCAGTATTAGAGTAATTCATCCATACGTGTCAATAAAATGATATTTTTTTGCATCTTTCGGAATGTCTATTTCTTGGTGACTTCGGCTTGACTTGTGACTTTTATCAGACATACAGATTCCACTTTGTGGAACTATCGATGGAGGTGGTTTCTGTTTTTTGGTTTATAGTTTTTCCCCTGTCCTGATCCTTTATCTTTGATTTGGGGAACCCTTTATTAGCTTTGGAGATAAGAAAAATCACCACACCATTTTATTCCATTTGTCCTAGCAAGGATTAGGCAATACATAGGGATCATTGACTATAATAAAAGGAGTTCAATTCCTAAGTTTTAGTTGATCAGACAAAGATAAGGCTTCTCTTTGTATTGCAATAAATGCCTATCCTATCTCATCAAAAAATAATTCTCTATCAATGATAATGATAAAATAGTGATTTGGTTAAATAGGAGATTCAGTCTCCTCTGAATCATTAGAAAAGGCATACAAGCACCCATTTTTAAAAAGACAACCTTAACCTGGGCAATCAAAACCCCAAACAACCACAGACCAATAGCAAATTGACCCTAGTTGGGTAAACTTAGAGAAAAACCATTCTTTGTCCAGATGTCACAATTCATGGGAGACGGTTTTCATACTATAAGACTTCCAACCGGAACTAGTCCAGTAAGAGGCACTAAATCAACCCAAATCTCTTTCTGGGATGACCTTAAAAACAAAGTAGACCAGAATGTGGTGGCTACCCTTCTTCTCCTGGACCTTGCAATGGCCTTTGATACAATGGATCATGACACAGTAATCCAAAGACTTACGGAAGCCTGAATGGAACAGGGCTTTCTCACAATTAAAACACTGTTACATATTTTCCTGCACATAGGATTCCCATTCCCCCACAGTGTTCAAGCTACCATCTCTCTTGTCCTATCAAAACTGGGTTACTCTAATGGTCTACATTATGGATCACCTTTGTCAACTATAAAAAGATTACAAAGAATTCAGAATGCTGCCACTAGATTCCTCCTACCTGTAAAGCCACAAGTACAGATCTTCTACATTGGTTACCAATTACTAGAAGATCGACCTTTTTGTTTTGCATCACACACACAGCAATATCTGGCAAAGGACCACTCGTCACCAGGAAGAAAATCAACAAATACATACAACAAAGGAACCTACTCTCAAGAATGGCTCCCCACCTCAAAATTCCTACATATGAGAAAACAACTATGAGTGGAAAGCTTTCCAAACTATGGATTTTGCTACCCACAAGCATACGATCTACTGACAACCATCTCAGCTTCAAGAGCGGGTTTGTCCCCATATGACTATTATACTCAGAACACAACAGCACCACAACAGTATATGTAGGTATGATAAGCTATGTTTGTCATGGTATGGAGATGAGGCTGTTGTTATACATGTATCATTGAATATTCATCTATGATTCCTGTTCTAAGTAGATACATTTATATGATATAAAATGCATATTACGCCACAAGCTACATGTGTATATCAGACCATGTCAATATTGTTGCTTCTACGTAAATATAGGTGTATAGATACATGTGTTTATGCCTGCTACTAAATCTTTAAGCAGTGCCATGTGAATATATGCATGTATAAGTTAACTACAGTTACAAAAATGCATCCTTCACCACAAGAAGAATGCGCACAACAGGCCATGTAAATATTGCTGCTTCTATGTACATATGGGTATTTATATAGAGGATGTTTACTCTGGCACTAACACGTTTCCAAGTGTTATGTGTATACATCTATATAATTTCAGTTTTATTATTTAAAAAAAACTCTCTATGACCTTTGCCCGATCCCTTCTCTCTATGACTCTTCTCAAACCTTTCTGACTACTATGAACTCCCAAACATCCTTCTCAGACTTTCCCCTCCTTTCAGCCATTTCACCCAAGTAACGGGCACACATGACCGCTACTTACAAAAACAATATACTACTCCTTCTTTTTGAATCAATTTACATCCTTCTATCCCTATTTAAAACTCTACTAAACACATAAGAAATCAAGAGCACAAACATAATGCAACCAACGCACAAGGAGAAAACAATACACCTGTTAGGAATCTACTAGCTGTTCAACTCTAAACTTGGGTTCCGGAGAAGCGTGCTGCTGACCGCAAAGCGCTTCAACGCCTTATCAGGTATAATAAGTGCTATAGGAATACAATTTACAATTACAATTAATGAAAGAATATCACTTAAGAAAATGATCCATGAGTTAATTTTGTAAATCAGGAATGTAAGTGATGTGTGGGTCAAACTGTGAGAAGAAATAAGCCCAGAAACTCTGTTTACCATTACGGCAAGTTCTATATTGAAGTACATGTAAGTTTCTGTAATCTGTACATATTTCCACTGAATGTCTAGCACCTAACAATAAGATAAGCCATTCTGTGCAAGCCTCCTTGAAATCTAATAATTCCTTTTCTAACACAAAATAGTTATATTCACAAGTAATTAAGGAATGAAAAACAAAGAAGAATAGATGTTCTGGAATCTCATCCTTCTGGTGTTGTAGTTGCGCACACCAATCACCCTAGCTGAAGCATCAGTTTCAAGAATAAATGGAAAAAGATTAAGATGTTTTAAAAATGATGAGGCCAAAAAAAGGACCTTTTTCAAATGTTTAAAGAAAGTAATTGCAGCTTCATCCCACAAAAAGATTTGACCTTTCTTCAAAAGGCGTGTGATAGGTAGAGTGAGTTAAGAATAATTCAATTCTTAATAGTATTTCTATACATGTCTGCAACAACAAGAAAACATTAGAATTCCTTGACATTATAGGGGCTGGCCAATCCATGACTGCTGCTGCTTTCTTTGGCGGCACAGAAATCCCTACTGCGGAAAGAATGTATCCTAAATATGCCATTTTGGAAACATCAAGAATAAAGTACTGAGGTTTGCATATTAGTTGATGAGATCTTAAACATTTTACTACCTTCCTAACATGCAAAACTTGTTGAATAGGCTCAGAAGAAAATACCATCTAAGGACATGATTTCAGAATAATTCAGTAGATGGTGAAAGGTGGCATTCATAAATTTTTGAAAGACAGTAGGAGAATTACAAAGTCCAAATGGCATCACGCAGTATTCATAATGCTCAAAAGGAGCATGAAATGATGTCTTCCATTTATTGCCCTCTTTCATTCTTAGCGATGATAGACACCCCTCAAACCTAGCTTGTTTAAATCGTCAGCACCCTGAAAAGACTCTACCATATCTCAGATTAAGGGCAGGGGTAATGGTCCTTAAGGGTTTCTTTATTAAGACATCTGTAATATATGCAGGGTTTTGACTTAGAAGAACTAGGGTCTGATTTAGATATTGGCAGAGGGGTGACGGATAGCCTGTCTGCCAAAATCTGGTTTCCAATGGATATAATTTGTAACGGAGTAACCCTTCCGCCAATATCTAAATGAGGCCCTTATTCTTTGTCACAAAAATTAAAGGCGCTCCTGCTGGAGATTGACACACAATGATAAGTCCATTCTGTAAATTTTCATCTAAAGCCTCCCTTAATGCCTTCTTCTCTGCTGGCCCAATGGAAGCATAGCATCAAGAACTAAATTGATTTGACAATCGTATTCCCTTGATGGCATTAGGACTTCAGAAACTGGTTTCATAAACACATCTCGCAGCTCCAGATAGTGCTCAGGAATGTGAGACAAGGTTGCTATTATCTGGGAGGAAGAGGTATATTGAGGGGATGCCCAAGGAGACCGTTGATGCATAGATCGCATACAATGAAAAAAACAATATTCAGAAGGCAAAATCAACACTCTGGTGGTATAAATAATATAAGTGTCATAAGGACTTAGCCATGGAAATCCTACAGTTAAAGGATGATGAGGAGAGGCTATCAAATCAAAAGAACATGTTTCTACGTGTTTGCCGATGGACTCTCGTACTGGTACAGTTCTCTTAGTCACAGACCAGGACTTAAAATATATGATCTCCTGCTCAAACTATGGTAGGAAATTCTTTTAGGAATAATGGAATCTGGTGTTACCCAGCTCAATATTTGTCCATAAGTATCCCTGTATCCTGGATTTAGGAGACCAGAACATGGTAGCCTGTAGTTAATAGAAAAGAGGTATTGACTAAGAAAATATTACCATTGTTATTGACTGTTGAAGGGAGTATTGAATTTGAGGTACTCACGTTCACCTTCCTTCCTCGGGGAGAGCATAAGAGTTTCACTATCTCTTATGGCAAATTGGGCACATGCAACATTATCCTTTTGACCGCAATCAGAGACTCTGTTTCCTATGTCTCTTTTGCACTTCCTCGGACAGAGGTTCCCTTATGGAACACAACTGTATATGCTCTTTGGAATTTTCAGGGCTTACTTCAGTGGACCTAATAACTGAAGGTCGAAATAAGGTAGGGCGTGAACCTTTCCCGCACCTCTTCCCATACCTTCATGCCGTGACGGATGCAGTGTTTGTAAACAAATTTGCATTAACCCCTGCAGAGTCTCAGGTCAAGCCGCTCTGGCTAGCTCATACTTAATTTAATCACATAGCCCTCGACGATACAAAGGGTACTGTGTCTTTTCCAGCCAATCTACTTCTCCAGCCATCTGTTTAAAATAGGTTAGATAAGTAAGCCTCTCTAAAGAGCCCTGACCGACATCCAATTTAGCTTCTTCCATGAAATATTGTGCTTCAGAATAATCAAATATTTTCCTGAACAGTTCTAAAACTGCTGGTTATCCAGTACAGCACCACTGGTAGTGACCAAAGATGTCACCCAAGTGAAGGCATTTCTGGAGAGATTATTAATCGAAAAGACAACCTTGGTTCTACCAGTTCTAAACTGATGGAGTTTAAATGTGAATTGTGTGCTACAGGCATGTAAAAATCCCCTTAGCTGTTTTAGGCACCTATCATACTTGTATCCAGCCATTGCAGTCAAATTAGGGTGTAGAATAATTTGACCCCTGAAGACTACTGTTTGGGGTAGGGATTAAATCATTCCATCATTACTTATTTGTAGTTCAAGTGTGATGCCTTAAGTGAGGTAGGTAAGCTCAGAAGAGGGTCTTATGCACACTTTACTACTGGAATCAAGGAAAGCCTGACTGCCTCAATAAGGCCGAAGCCTGCCTTGAGTTGCCTGTGTTCCAGTTCAGGGAGGGCCTGGCCTGGTAGTTTGGGCTGGACTGTTCCCACTGGAGCAGGGTCAAGACTTGTTTCCATATGTCTGTATCCAGAAGACAGAGGCAGCATGGTGTGTAAAATAATGATAGACTGGTATGCAGCTCGGGTCAAATGTATGCCAACACTGGGGCCCCGCACACATTGTACCATTGGAGCCAAGCTATAAAACCCTAATAAGGGTAAAACCGGTCTTGGGCTGTTTGTGTTCTGGTTCAGGGAGGACCAACCTGACAGTTCGGGCTGGACTGTTCCCATTGGCGCAGGGTCCAGACTCATTTGCATATGCCTGGATATACCCTCAGGCACCCTGGTATGCAAAAAAAACAAAGGAAAGGGATGCGGCCCAAATAATAACCAGTGGCTGAGATTTATTCAAACAATCCATTCATCATTTTTTTTTATATATTTCACTATTTAGGGTAAAGCAGCATTCTCTTTTGTCAACAATTGAACTCTCCTAGTGAAAGAGTAAAGAGCCACCAGTAAATCCTGCATTTGATCAATAGTGGCATCAAATGACACTTGTAATCTATTGTGCGTTAATCTTTTAATGGCAGGTCACACTTCCTTTGTCATTTTCTTCTTGAAACAGAGACAATAAGGATGACCTCCCTTAGAAGTCTTGCCACTGTCTTTGAGATTCACATGGAGGGTACGGAACAGACATCAAACAAGGCACCAAGAAAGTTGTGCAAAACTGCAGAAGCAATATAGAGGTACCTAGAAGAGAAAAACACAAACAAATTGTAAAAAACAACTCTAAAAAGATACACAACCAAAAATAGAAAACATAAACAAGCACAATCCTAAACAAGAATTAGAACTCAGAAGAACAAACTAGCAAAAGTCCTAACACAAGACTTCTAACTAGAACACGCGTAGCATAAACAAAGGATTGTGGTGCAGCGGGTGAAGAACTTCACAAGATGGTTTCGTGAAGGTTAACTTTGAGCACTTAAATAATGAACCAATGCTTAAACCTCTTCAAATGATCCAGGAAACAGAATACCTCATCTTGTATTTGCAAGAAAAGTCGAATAACTTTATACTCCTGTGTCTGGTCATGATCTCCCGTAGATGCCCCAGACCTTATAAATACCCTTGTTGTGAGACTCATTCCCTTTTTCCATTGTTCAAAGAAGTGTGGCCTCAAGAAGGAGGAGTGCCACCTGCGAATAAGTATACTCCAAAGTCTTCTGTTTTTTAACAGTCTTTCGAGGAGGCATGCGGGATCCATGAGTTTCGCTGCTCCAGACAACTGAGTGGGGTCTGCTAAGACTCACAACTCCTGGTCAGCGAGGCATAACATTGGAGTTTCATGACAAGGGTTTAATTTTTTCCAGCAGTACAGATCAAAGATTTTACCCTGTTGCCCCTGATAGATATACAAGAAATGTATTTTACCAGAGGCTCTTTGCTAAAGACAAGGCATAGCTAGCTTGGTGGCCCGGGTTCTATCCCCAGTCCTTGCCTATGTTATATATTACAGAGTTGTAAATGTTATGTTATGTATACTTGTACAGCATACTTTCACTTGCGAGGGTATCAGGGTGTGTATCTCTACCTCTTTCTAGGGTGTGGAAGCAGGATCCAGTGACATTGTTGATTTGTGCGTTCATTTCCAGTTTGCTGTCGATGATGAGACTGAGGTTCATGGCCTGAGTGCTCGGCATGGGTACGAATCTGAGCTAAGCCGGCCCCTAATTTGAGTTCTATGGTGAATTATTGTTACCAAAGATCACTTCTTCTGTCTTGTCAGTGTTGAGCTTGCGACATTTGGCTTTCATACCGTTAGCGACTTCGGTCATGCAGGCAGTGAACCTGTTTCTTTCGCTGGGGTCTTGTTCTAGAAAAAGACGATGAGTTGTGTGTCGTCAGCGTAGAACAAGATGTTGATGTTGTGTGCGCAGATGACATTGACAAAACTGATCATGCATGCCTTGAAGAGGGTGGGGCTAAGCAATCAACCCTGAGACACCTTGCAGATGAATTTGTAAGCTTCTAAGGTGTAAAGTGCCAGGCTGACAGCTTGCGTCCCCTATTCGTTCAGACGCAGATCCACTGGAGACCGGAGACTTCAATACAATTCTTCAACAGGCACCTGATGAGGATGGGGTATGAGACTATGTTAAGTGCTGCAGAGAGGTCCAGGAGAATGAGGGCTGCCGTGCCTCCTCTGTTAAGGATCATGCAGATGTCATCTGTGGTGGCAAAGAGTGATGTTTCTGTACTGTGGTCCGGCCTGAATCGAGACTGCATGGCATCATTAAGCTGGTAGTTACTGAGGTCGTTGGTAAGGTGTCAGTTCATTAATTTCTCTAACACATTGGCCAGGTACTGTGGCAGTGAAATGGGTCTGTAGTTAAAGACCCTGACTGGATCAGCTGAAGCTTTCTTGATGAGGGGTGTGATAGTGGCATGTTTCCAGGTGTCTGGGAATATGGCAGAGTCGATGGAGACATCACGGATGCGTGTTAGTACTTTGCTCATCAGTGGGAGTCCTTTGGCAAAAGTGTGGTGAGGACAAGGGTCAGATGGATAGTCTTCATGGTGGCAGCAATGTCAATGGTGTGAGGGACGCCTATGCTGTTAGGGTTGCTCTTCGGGAGTGATGGGAAGTTGTGTTGTGATGGTGATAGGGTCTGGTTGAGGGTTGAAGTTGCTGTACATTGAGGTGATTTTGTTACAGATGAATTCCAAGAGCTTGTTCTAATGGTCTTGGGAGAGGGTGATGTTGCTGGAAGCAGCCGGAGGCGCAGTGAAATCTTTGATGATGGCGAAGATTTCTTTGCTCCTTTTTGTGATGGTGTTGATAAGGTCCGCAAGAGCGATACACTTGGAGTTTCGTATCTGATGGCGGTAGTGTTTTAGGGCAGATTTGAAGATGTCTTGACTTATTCTCCATTTGCATTCCAGTTGCTTGAAGTGGTGTTTCGTCAGCCTGAGTCCTCTGTGAACCAATTGGTGATACCAACTTTCTAGGTTATGGTTACATCAAGACTTCTATAGAAAATAGATTCTTTCATTTGGTAATAACTTTGGTGGTGTTTCATGAATTGCATGAATTTTAGAACACTTGCCAAGTCTTCATGATATTCTCAATTTCAAGTATCAACAGTGTTAACGAAGCATTAACTTCTTTTTTTGTGCTTACATAAAAGTAGTATGTTCCGTACAATTTTACTATTGTCTGCTACAACGAAAAGTTATCAACTGAATTACTCCAAATGTGGAAGAGCAATAGTTCAGTATTTGTTATAAACCTGTTCAGTTCTTTTTGAGATATTTGCATTACAAAATGGTGCAATATGGATTTCAAATGTTTAACCTTTCGAATATGTTAGCAATTGGGTTCGGTGATTTGATTGTCAGACTGTTTTTCCAGTTGTGCATTCAGTTTATGAATAGATCACAAACCACTGAAGAAGCATGGCATTTTTAATTTCTGTCATTGATTAAAACATGTGGATTTTTTGCCATAATGGAATGCAAGTCAAAACTGTGTTGTGGGACAATATCCTGCAAGGTCAAAATGGGGTCAAAAAGGTGTGCCTCCAGAGTTCAGGGGCATTAGGGAGCATCCCAGAAGGAGGGAATGTTCTTTAAGAATAGCAAAAAAAAATTAAGTCAGCACTCAAGATTCAAGCACCTAAAACTGATTCCCAAATTAGCTCAAGGATTATTTAAGAAAAAGTACAAAAAGACAAATTATTGTTATTTCCCTCTGTTGGAAATTGGGTGAGTGGGTGGGAGGGGGTGTGAAACCTACTCAAGCAGCAATTGCCATTTCTGTTAGGGTGAAGTCACAAACAAACCCCAAATTAATCTGTGCACAAACCTCTGGTACCTTGGCACAAGAGCACTCGGGCTAAACTTAGAGGCAATGAGTGAAGTATTTATACAGTACTTCAAACAGAAATCAAGTGAAAACACAACACAAGAAAAATCCAACACCAATTTAAAAAAATAGAGCAAAATTTATAAATTGACACCAAAAATCCAATCAGTAGAACCAGAGATTTGCAATTTTAAAGATTTCAGAGACTTGTAAAGTGCCTACAAGCAAATAGTGCAACGTGTGGTTATCTGGTTGTGCGACACTGGGTAAAAGTCACAAGTTAAGGACAAATGCAAAGGAGTGCGGGTCAGATAATGAGACTAGGTTATGGAGAGAGCCCAAAGCAGCACATAGAACTTTGCAGATGGTCGTCGTTGGAGCATAGAGGGCAGGCCAGGCATCACATACAGTCGTTGCTCTAACACAACAATCCTGTAAGCCATCTTGGATGGTCGTTGCTGGAGATACATGTTAGTACTCATACGGGCTGTCAATGCTGGAGCACGAAATGCTGATCTTGTGTTTCCAGATGTTGCTGGTGGTCGCTGTGGTGCAGAGAGTCGGGTTCACAGGAACTTCACGTTGCCAGGTGGTGCAGCGCCAAGATCTTGGTGCAAATAGGCCTGTTCGCAGTAGCAAAGAGACCAAAACTTCAGTATTTCGCTTTTTCTTTGGAGATGAGCACAGCTCCTGCCACACCAATTGCCTGGACATGTGGGGCACTACTTGGGGGTCAGGAACTCCCTCCAGCAGAGGCCAGTAGGGTTCAGGCAGGTCTATTTGTAGGTCTAGATGGCAGGTCTCCTGAGCAGTTGCAGCAAGCATCTGAAGTTTGTTATGTCCCTGTGGCTTAGAACAGGAGGTCAGTCAGCTGACCCTTCGAATCACGTCAGCCTGGGACGAAGGGTGCAGCTCCAGTCTTCCTTCTCAGCAAGCAGGGCAGCAGGCAGCAGGGTGGCAGTGCTTTTAGGAACAAAGCAACACAACAGTCCCTATTCTGTAGTATCAACAGGTCCAGGAGTGTCCTAAAGAGTAGGTCTAGGGGGTCCTATTTTTATACCTGGTGCCTTCTTTGAAGTAGGAGATGTTTCTAGAAAATTCCTTTTGAAGTTCTTGAGGTTTCGTGCCTCCCTTCCCAGGCTCCACTTTGGCTGCGTGAACAATGCAGCTGTGACAAGTCTTTTGTGTGAAGGCAGGGCACAACCTATTGAGTGCAATTGGGGCTGTGACCAGCTCCACCCCCCCTGGTCTACCAGTTCATTGCCAATCAAGTCACACCAAACTCCTCTATTGTCTGGCTGTCTGGGGGAAGGAGGGAATAAACAAACTGCCAACTATACCCTGTCATGTGACCTGGTTACAGACTGCAGGCACCCAAAAGTTAGGGCAGGAAAAGGGCAACTTGTTAAAATTGGTATTTTCAAAATTGTAACTACGAGTCTGACTTTATCCTTAAGGAGAATTGAATTACAATTTCTCAGACACCAAACATGAACTGTTAACCTGTTCTCAATCAAATGTTAGCATTTATTAAATGTAAAATGCAGCCCAATGTTATCCTATAGGAGAGGTAGGCCTTGCAGTAATGAAAAAAGAATTTAGGAGTTTTGCACTAGCAGTGCATGTAAATCTTAAAAGTACATGTCCAATTTTTATAAATACACTGCACACTGCCCTATCAGCTGTTCAGGGCCCACTCAAGGGGTAACTGTAATTAAGAAATTATGTAGCTGCTCACTTATAATAATTTAGTACAGTTGAGTCCTAAAGTCACAATGGCTGCTGCTGGAGCCAGCTGTCAAGGTTAAAGATAAATCACAAAGCATAGAAACAGCTGTAATTTAAACAAGGAAATTGGGAACTGCATTTTCCTTTTATTGACATGCCTTTCTAAAACGGTGAGCGAGCAGCAGAAAGGAGATATTAATCGCAACATGCTTATTTCTTCCATGCTATAGGTCATTGTAGGAAAAATAGAATCTCTGTTCAACACAATGTGTGCCACAGAATTTTAAATCTGATGTACCTGAAACTGAACATAATTCTTTTGGCCAAGGTTACTGCTTTTTGGTGTGTTTAATTTTGCAGCACAGACTCTGCTTTTATGATTTGTGTTTGCAATGAGCATAAAAGAGCAAGACCCTAAAGGTACTCCTCCCTGTTTGCAAATGGGTTACCACCCCAACTTAAAAATCAGTAACCTTTCAATGGTTTACAACCAATATTTTGCACTTAAACCATTGATACATATGGATAGGAATTCCTATTTGGAAGGGATATGTACAATAAGCCCATTCCAAAAAGTAATTCTGTATCAATTTCTAAACACATTTTTGGAGCTGGCAAAAAGTTACAAACTCCTGAAATGGGTTTACTACATTGCAAAAAGCATTTTTTGCAGTTGCAATGTCAGAATGAAAGCATTTGTGACTACAAAAATGTTTGGTACATCTCGCCCTTAGGCTCTTGGATGGCTGGAGGATGACCCCACAATACAGGATGGCCACAAACTACTATTATGATGTTCCAGGTGATTACCCAAAAGCAACAATTCAGTTTTACTCATACAATAAGTGCACACAGTTTAACCAAACTGTGAAAACAGTGTCCTAGTTCCACCATTTCAAAATCAAAGTAGCCCACTAGAACACAACTGGGTGGCAGTGATTCTGATGGAAAGGCAAGGGACTTCCTTCCCAGTGAAATATCACCATAATGTTGACCGTGCGTCATGTATAATTCACTATATATTTCAGAATATTCAGATAAGGGTGTAAAGCCAGGATTATATGTTAAGTCTGTTGCGGGCACCGGTCCCTCCCAATGAGTTGCCCACCTTGCTAGGGGTCCTGTCAAAGCTGAGTTCTTTACAGCACTCGCTACCTATTAGGGCCTATCTCTGAGCCACCTCCCACTAATATTTTCATGTAAAGGGGAAAAGGCATCATTAGATTGTGAGACCTTTCCTTTAGGTCCTGGGCAGAGTAGATGGTTTACTGGGCAGTTTTAGTGCTGGACACTGTGGTTTACCACTGATGTTACAAGTTTTAAGAGTATTTACTGCTACTTGGATGACGGAGTTATTAATTTTGTAACTTTCTCTCTAGAGGAGTGCCCATGGTGAGTAGTCGAGGCTCACTCATGAGCCTATAAGATGAAAACTAAGTGACATCGTTTAATAGGGCCTGATTTTCTTTCACCACGACCTGTTTTAGAAG
This sequence comes from Pleurodeles waltl, assembly GCF_031143425.1. Classification (NCBI taxonomy): domain Eukaryota; kingdom Metazoa; phylum Chordata; class Amphibia; order Caudata; family Salamandridae; genus Pleurodeles; species Pleurodeles waltl. Next base: position 1,157,119,403 of record NC_090448.1, read on the forward strand.
AGAGGGTTGCGGATTCAGACCCCCAAAATGCTCTTCGCGTCTCATAATTCCTCAAACTCCCCAACCAAGATCTGCTGATGTTTCCGCATGCGCAAAATGTGACCGCGCGCGCAAAGGGTCTCTGCACCATCAAGGTACCTTGGGATGTGATGATGCAAAGTTGGCTATTTAAGTGCGACAGAAAAAGAACCTTCGTGTCCGGCCCTACAAGATTATTAGCACAGACCATTTCCTACACCTTCCCTGGGCATGCCCTGGCGTTGCTCTCTGAATGCTTGGGGGCCCCTCCGGGGTCCTCCAGCTATAAGAAAGCTGCGTGCAGGCTGCTTGAAAGAGGCTGATCCGACTTGTGTAAGATAACGCCTTTGTCAGCTCACGAGGGGATGTCAGACCGCTGAAAATGCCTTCCCCGCTGATTAGGGAAACTTATAAATACGAGCATTAATTATGCGCCGAGTGGGCTCTTTCTGCGCGCTCTTTGGTGTCAAGTGTCCCCGCTGCAAAGAAGCGCGCAGTTGTGTGCCGTGGAGTCTAATGATCCCGCGAGCCTGTAAACAACACCGAGCCCCGACGAGAAGACCCAAGGCGGGCCTGCGCGGCGCTAGGCCCACCCCTACCCGCAGCCGCTTGCGCGGGCCCCCTCTAGGTCCCTGACAGTACCCAGCGCTCGTCACTTCTGAGGCGGGGGAAACGAGGGACGGGGATGACAGACTTGTCACCTGTACCTCCCCTCGCTGGCAGAACAGAGGCTTCCCCCCCCCATCCTGCTCTGCCAACGCAGGCCTGACACTGTTAATGATGCGCTCAGAAGCCCTGGCTTTGCTGTGATTTGTGACAGCGAGGATGGGGTGGGGGGAGGCAGAGGAAGGCTTCCAGGGAGTGCGGTGACGCTTCAAGGTAGCACTTTATAATATTTTGGGACAAGTCTGACATCAACTTCAAGGGGTGCCCCCCCTTCCCTCCTCCACCGCTCTACAGACTGGGAGGGGACCCCGGTGGTGTCAGTTGAGAGGAAGAGATGGTTTTTAAGAGAATGTCTATTTTTTCTACATTGAAAGACTATAAAGGACGCCAGTGTGCAGGCAGGCGGATTACTGGTATGGAGGACTTGCCTCGGGCCATATGCCTGCTTTGCCTATTCCTGTATAACTAGAATATTTATCATTCAAATGCATGTCTTTAATAATTAAAACCCGCAGAACACTGAAGACAAAAGCCGAGTGTGTTGTGCACATCCATGGAGGCAGAGGCCTTACATCTCTGCAGCTGCAACACGCCTCAGAGGTAACTTTCGGAGCTTCCAGGACAGAGACTATCTGAAAATGGCGGGGGGGCTGTGAGTGTTCGATCTGCGATTGAAAAGTCCAGCTAAAGTGGGGGTAACTCCCAGAGGGATAAAAGCAGGGAGAAGTCACCCTGGTGCTAAGACTGTCCACCAGTGCTTGGAATGGAAAAACAGAAGTGCAGGCACTCTCCGGTACTCTCCAATGAAAAGTATTACGTTTTTCTTGAGAAGTGCAGGTACTGTCCATCTCAAAATTAAAAAGTGCCGTACTCCGTACGGGACTGATGTCCACCTGTTTTGAGAACATCATACCCAGTGCTTAATTTGTAAATAACAAAGTGCGGGTGCCCAAAGCACTACTCTTAGCGGCTGCTATAATTAAGTGTGCAAACACAGACTATCGAGGCAGCGTAATCCTGAAGCCATCTCGGGCCTCTTCAATCCATTTACAGCCACTCCCTGCCCCTTCTGCTCACTTTTGCAGCTTTCTGCTTTCTCCCATTGTGACACTTTTTAATTTTTCTCTTCCTCTGTCTTTTGCTCGCAGCAAATGCTTGGGGGCAAAGAATAAACTCCGGCCCTCAAAAATAAGTGCTGGTGCTCAGCACTGGAAACAACAAGCACAAATTAAGCACTGATCACACATGAATTGTCTTGGTGCATAAGTACGTGGTGTTACTCAATGCTTTACATGGAAAACAGTAGTGCAGGCACTCACAAACTAGAATACCTCTTTGCTGCTGAGAAGTGCTGATACTGTCACATTAAAGGTATTGCAGCAGTGCTGAAAAGTGCAGGTTCTATTCCTTCCAATTTAAAGAAGCGCAGGTACTCAGTACCGGACAGTACCTGCCCATTTAAAGCACTGGTGTTAGTATCACCATGGTGGGCAGAACCCATTGGACGCGCCTTCTGTTTGACCATTAGCGGCTGAAGGACAAAGAGGGAGGCGTGGCATTAAAGTCCTCATGGCTGGTTCTGCAGCTCTCAAGGATTAGAAAAAAGAAGCCCCTGTTGTCTTGTCACTGCTTTCTAGCAGCCCCTGCCGGGTAGAAAGAAGTCAGGGATGTCTTTTCCCACTTTCAGTAGAATTGTCTGATGTGATTCTTTTCTGTTCTTAGCGAAGGAAGTCAAGCCCAACTTGGAGGCAGAAGAGCACTTGAAAGGGAAGAAATACTTCAAAACACACAGCCCCTGAAATTGTCAAGCAAACGAAAAAGTGTATTTGTGTGCTTACATACATGCATCTGTATATATATGTGTGTATTTGTGTGCTTACATGCATCTGTATATATATGTGTGGATAGATAGATAGATAGATAGATAGATAGATAGATAGATAGATAGATAGATAGATAGATAGATAGATAGATAGATAGATAGATAGATAGATAGATAGATAGATAGATAGATAGATAGATAGAGGTGTTAACATGGTCTAATATTGACATAGTGTGGGGCAGCATAAGCCACCAGGCTGAAGGCTGAGTGGTTTCAAAATATCACCAGGACCCCAAGATGAAAATAGAGCCCCCTACTACACATTACGCAGCACATATTTTTATGTTACATGTTTAATTTGTGGTAGTTAGCTTGGAAAGTAAATCTTTTTTTCAAATATATATATTTTTAATTGGAAGCAAAAGACTGGACTAATCTGTTTCTCTGCAGTAAAAATGAGAGCACGATAATTATGTAGTGAAGAATGCAGAATAAAAAAAACACCTCGCAGAAGGGACATATAGTTGAAGATGTTCTCTTTAAGGTGAAGCTATCAGTGGTCACTCTTAGGAATTAGAATGTTTATTTGAGTTCTGTTTACCTTTCATGAGTAGATTAATGATAGCAACTGGCAATGGTCGGCCCTGTGTAATCATGCAATCTGATAGATGCAGTATTTACCAAGTAATTATGTATTTATCGCATCTGTTACAAAACGTGCCAAATGATTTGCAAATTTCCCCAAATATTGTTTCCATCAATCAATCAATCAGTTTTTGTAAAGCGCAGCTACTCACCCGTGAGGGTCTCAAGGTGCTGGATGGGAGGGGGGGCACTCATCCAAAGAGCCACGACTTGAGGTTCTTCCTGAAGATGGTGAGCGACGGGCTTTGTCTGAAGTGCAGAGGGAGGTTGTTCCATGTCTTTGCTGCAGTGTAGGTGAAAGATCGTCCTCCGGTGGTGGTTTTGAGGATGCAAGGGACGGTGGCCAGAGCCATCTGGCAGGGGTGTGAAAGGAGACGCAGTGGTTCAGGTAGGCTAGTCCTGCGTTGTGTATGACCTTGTACGTGTGGGTGAGAAGCTTGAAGGTGATTCGTTTCTCAACTGGTAGCCAGTGGAGGGTTCTCGGGTGTTGAGAGATGTGTTCTCGGTGAGGGAGGTCCAGAAAGAATCTGGCGGCAGCGTTCTGGATGAGCTGAAGTTTTTTGATGCTCCTAGTTGAGGTGCCGATGTAGAGGGCGTTGCCGTAGTTGAGCTTGCTCATGACTAAGGCGTGGGTGACTGTCCTGCGACAGTCTGCTAGGATCCATCTGAAGATTATCCGGAGTTGCAGAGTGTGTGCCAGCAGGGGGAGGCAGCAGAGTTTACCTGCGGGGGTCATGGATAGGGAGGAGTCGAGGATAATTCCTAAGTTGCAGGTGTGCTTGGTCGGTGCAGGGGGGATGCTGAGGGATGTGGCCAACAGGAGTCATCCCAAGCTGAGGTGGCGTTTCCGAAGATGATGAGCTCCATCTTGTCAGAGTTGAGCTTGAGGCATCTTTCTCTCATCCAGGTGGCAACGGCTTCCATTCCTGCGTGAAAGTTCCTTTTGGCCGTGTCTGGGTCTTCAGTGAGGGAAATGATGAGTTGTGTGTCATCGGCATATGACACGATGTTTATACCGTGGCTTCTGACGATGGCAGCGAGAGGGGCCATGTATACGTTGAACAGTGTGGGACTCAGTGAGGATCCTTGAGGTACTCCGCAGTTGACTCCTGTGGGTCTGGAGGTGTACAGCCGGAGTCTGACCCTCTGCATCCTCCTGGAGAGGAACGAGTGGATCCATTCCAGGGCTCTTCCACGGATTTCTATGTAGTGGACTCTGCTGCGCAGAGTGCTGTGGGAGACCGTGTCAAAAGCTTCTGCGAGGTCGAGGAGTATGAGTGCTGCGGTGTGGCCACGGTCTAGGAGTAATCAAATGCCATTGGTGGCTGCCAGGAGTGCTGTCTCTGTGCTGTGATTGCTTTCTGAAGCCAGACTGAGAGCTGTCCAGGGAGTTGTTGGCCTCAATGACATTCCGTAGTTGTGCGTTGATTGCTTTCTCTAGTACTTTGGTGGGGTAGGGTAGCAGCGAGATGGGCCAGAAATTCTTTAGTTCTGATGGGTCGGCCGAAGGTTTCTTCAGGAGAGGGCATATTTCGGAGTGTTTCCAGTCCACAGGGAAAGTGCCCGTGCTGATGGAGCATTTGATTGTGTTACAAAGCTCAGGGGCGATGGATGCACTGGCTCTGATGTATATGTGGTGCAGCAGTGGGTGCTGTTCATGATGTTGACTGTTTCCTTTGTGGTGAGCTTTGACCAGTCGTGGATGGTCTGCTCTGGTTCTGGGTGGTGGGTCTGTCGCAGGTTCCGGTGCCAGGTGACAGGAAGCTGTTGTAGATGTCCTGGATCTTGTGGTGGAAAAGGGAGGCGGTTTGTTGCAGAGGTCCTGTGACGGGGGGTGCTGGTGGCTTCGGAGGAGGGATCTGTGAACTCGTTGATGACTGATAAGAGTTCCTTTGAGTTGTTTGCGGAGGAGTTGATGCATTCCCGGAGTGCGTCCTTTCTTGTGTTCTTGATTTTTCGTCGGTGGCCGGAGCTTGCGGCTCTGAATGAGGTGAAGTTCTCGCTGGGTTGGCTGTTCCTCCATTTTTTCTCTAAATGTTTGTGGGTACGCTTTGATTCTTGGAGTTTGGTGGGAACCAGCTGGCCTTCTTAAGTATGTGTTTGGCTGACGTCAGCCGGACAGGGGCTAGAGTGTCGGCACATTCGGTGATCCATGCGTTGAGATTGCACGTTGCTGTGTTGGCGTCGTCAGAGGGGGGAGGGAGAGATTTGGCGAGCGCTGAGGTGAGTACTGCTGGCACGGGGGGCGACGCTCCTCTGCCCTAACGTAGGAGCCGCCCCTGGCTCTGTCAACCCCAATATAGATCTTTTAATCTTTCTTTCCTGGATGCGGAGATGGAGTCCCACTTTCTGTAGTGGCTGCTACAAAGAAAATTGCATTTTGCGGCCAGCCACTAAGAGCCTTCTGGTTCACAGGCCAAGGTTTGGGTCCATTTACCCAACGTGTATAGGAGGAGAAAAAGATCCCTCATCCAATCACATTTATTTATTTTAATTTGAGTCCACAAACAATCCACAAACGGTTCTGAAACCCAGATACAAGGAAAAAGAAGACCTTAGTTGCATACGCTACCCAAGTCCCACATTTTGTGCAGATATTTCCATGGGGATCAGAGTTAAAGGCCTCACTTATTGTGAGCAACGGAATAGGATGTTTTCTCTTGCACTGTTTGTGATCTCATACATGACCTCATAAATGGCATCAATGATGATATCACTGCTGCCATCTCTTACGATGTGGCCAACGTCATTTTTACCACGTCGTTACATAGACGTAAAATGTAAGAGAAGAGACTAAAATGGTTGTTTGCACAAACAAAATAAAGATAACCTTGCTGCAGTGATGGTTGCCAGCCACAGTCACACTAGCAATGTTCCCTCAATTATCTTACGTAGCAACTGAAGCATGCTGTACCACTAACTGGTACGAAATGTCCTTGCAGTTATTTCAGACAGACAAACAAGGCCGCAATAGCGTTGCCCTCTATTTGATGCCATGCCTGTGGTTTTAGACACAGAGAACATGCAAGGGCACAATTCATACAAGAATGTGCCTCTGTAAAATTGAGGGGGCAGAACCAGGGAAGTCTCTACAAGACATCCTGATGCTCGGTTAAGTCTCTACTTGCAGGTGTCTCCAAAAAGTAGCTCTAGAGCTACCCATAAGTAGCTGTCCTGTGTGCAGTCCAGCCTAAAAAAACTGAAAAGTGTATATTCAAAACAAAAATGTAAGCTTGTCTGATGTGGTTAGTATTATAATTCTAATAATATTCACAGTTCTGGTTTTCATGAACATAAGTTGCTTTTACTACAGGAAAGGTTGGAGACCTCTGAATCCATCACCCGAGTGCATTTGAAAGCAGGACTAACAAAGCCATTGAATAAGGAAGCAGTCAACCTGTTGACCAAAGGAGGGATGAACATCACCCCACCACAAAAAGGAGCCATAAACTGTGTGGATAGTATGGTGGCGTGTTCCCTCACACAGATGAATACCCAGCAAAATGAAAGAGGTGTAGTGCACGCAGATAAGTCAACCACTTTGCAAGAGTGTGTAGGTCCACAGGAACCAACACTATTAAATCCAAGAAAAGTGTAGTGCTGTTGAATCCAAATCTGACAAAATCATCAGTGATGAGTCGCATGATGTAAGATGAAGGAAAATTACATGTAATCTACACAGTAGGAGGTTGATAAGGCAGATGGCGACCGCCACTGAGGTGCCAAGTTCATCTCAGAAATGAGATGATCAGATTTCTCACCAACCCTGGTGCTTTCATCACCGTTATGGCCAAATCCCAGTTTGATCTTCTTACCCCACAACCAATGCTAATGACAACTAAAGTAAAGGTGTTTGCATTTGTGAACAAGACTCCTCTATTTCTCTGTGTCAAGTTTCAAAATGAGCTAGCTCACGAGGGCCAATCAATCATCACAAAAGTGTACATTACCCAGGATGGTGAAGGTGCTGTACTAAGTTATCAAACAGCTGAGTAGCTGCAGCTGATAGACCTTGCGCACAGCATACACATCTATGACCGGGAGTCCCTCTTGAAAGAATTTGCACACTCTATAGAAAATATAAGATGTCTCAAAGATAAAGTAGTCAATCTGCATATTGATCGATCAGTCCTACCAGTTGCCTTTGCCATTGAAAAGTTGCCTTTCACCTCCAGCCAAAGATAGAGGCTGAACTCCTGAAGTTAGAGGGAGTTGGTATCAATGCAAAAGTGGAAGAACCTCTGCAGAGGGTCTCCCTCTTGCTGTAACCAAAAAAGCAAGAGAACCCAATGAGGTCAGGACTTGCATGGACATGACACTCTTGAATGCTGCCATCAAAAGGATGCACCATCTGACACTGACGGGATGAATTTGTGGCAGAGGTGAATAGCTCAAATGGTTCCCAAAAGTTTACTTAAATGCTGAATATCACCAACTACTTCTCAACCCCCACTCGAGATACATAACCACCTTCTCAACACACATCAGTCATTACAACAAAAGACTGAGCTTCGGAATAACCAGTGAGATGGAGGTTTTCCAGACTGGTATCTGGGAGGTGTTGTCCGGGTTTGGGTGGTAATCAGCATGAGTTATGATATACTTGTGAACCTAGTCTCAATAAAAGAACATGAAATCTGCCTCTGACACAGTATTGAGAGACTTCGAGCTGATTTATATCTGGGCGGTATGTATACTGCCAAGATAAAGGTCCGCCCTCCCGATTTTGATGCAGGCGGACGGTCTCAGGATTTTCTTTTTGAAAATAAAAAATAAATCTGTTTGGTGTATCATGCTGATGCAGTCTGCACCAAACAGTGAAAAGCATTCGCAGGAACCACTATTTCCACACATTCAGGCAGAGGAAGAGTAAACGCCTGAAATAAGACAAACATTTCTTAGGATATAGATTGTCTGACCAAGGACTTGCATCAGATCTCTTAAAAGTGGGCAACATAACAACTGCACCACCATTGGCAAAATCTGTGAAGTAAGAAGCTTCTTAGGGATGGGCACATATTATTGGTAGTAGGGAAGCTGCTCCTCTATCTGATGATACTCAACAATTCTGTCACCGGCATCCAGAATCAGAACTCTCAAGGCAAGTCCTCAGTCCCTTCAGTGTCCGCTACTCAATCTCACCACAGTATCATATGTGAGAGCATCCCCTTGTCCTCTCAGAGACATAAAGACTTTGTTCAATAAATGTTTTTATTTTCTGTAGTTTTTTGCATTTCTGTGGTTCATCTGGTTTTGGGAAGAAAGAAGGTGGTGTTGCATATGCGTGACACCTGTGGTAAAGCCCATCACAGTCATCCCCCCACACACGATTCATTAATTTAGATTGTTTGCATTCTAAGATTTAAGTTAGTCAGTAACAGTCCTGCTCCAAGGCCCTTAGAGGTTTTTTGGACATGCCAAGAAGCGTGTGTGCATGCCCTTCATGTGTATAATGGTGTCTGACCGAGCCCTGATACCTGTGGATGACTCACAACATCTGCATTGTATACACTTATCCCGTAGCTTGCTTTTCCTATATTTAATTCCAGGACGCAATCTTTAATAAATAGTCATGTATTTTGTAATTGTATAATAACTTAAGGTCCGTTTGACTCAGTATTCCACTTGCAGAGATTTACATGCACCTGGACAATTATTAAAGGTGTGAGCGTGAGCCTTTTTTGTATTTCCTGTTTGTAGACAACTTTGATGCCTAAATGTATTTACAGTTGTCAGTGTTTATTAATGAATCCTTGCATGGTATGTGTACTTAAGGAGGAACTGTGGTTGCATTGCAATATGGTTTAACTACCTAAAGAACAGAGACTCAGCTTGATTTTCATCTTACCATTGTTGCAGGAGGAGGTCTTGTCTGGCGGATACAAAGTTCCAGGGAGCAGCAGACACTATCTAACAGTGTGCTTATTTTTATTTGGTCATGATGAGACTGCCATTACTTTGTGTAGGGGCGAAAGATATCACCCCAACGTAAAATCACCTTGTAAGGGTGGAATACCAAGCCACCCTTTAACAAGTGCTAGTATACACTTAACAAAGACAATAGGTGTTACTATGAGACAATTGTAACCAGTCCTGTGTAGGGTTTGTCCAGTTTCAAGGACAGGCACAGAACCACACCAGTACCCCTTCCTTCCCTACACTGTTTGAGGGAAGGCAGCAGAGGATGGTTAAATATGGAGGCATCATGCCGCCATACCTTAGACCATGGGTACTCACAAACTTTTTCTCGGGGGCCAAAATTGCAGTATGGTTTGTGGCCGAGGGCCGCACTGAAGTGACAGCGGGGGGCGGGGCTTAGAGGGGGCGGGGCTTAGAGGGGGAACAACCACCCCACCCCCTTTTTCAAAACAATGCCCCTACCCCAGTAACACACACAGCGCGCACACATACAGCGCCATCTGCTCTCACCCCTACCCCAGTAACACACACAGCGCGCACACATACAGCGCCATCTGCTCTCACCCCTACCCCAGTAACACACACAGCGCGCACACACACAGCGCCATCTGCTCTCACCCCTACCCCAGTAACACACACAGCGCCATCTGCTCTCACCCCTATCCCAGTAACACACACTGCGCCATCTGCACACAGCGCCATCTGCTCCCACACCTACCCCAGTAACACACACAGCGCCATCTGCTCTCACCCCTACCCCAGTAACACACACTGCGCCATCTGCACACAGCGCCATCTGCTCCCACCCCTACCCCAGTAACACACACAGCGCCATCTGCTCTCACCCCTACCCCAGTAACACACACAGCGCCATCTGCTCTCACCCCTACCCCAGTAACACACACAGCGCCATCTGCTCTCACCCCTACCCCAGTAACACACACTGCGCCATCTGCACACAGCGCCATCTGCTCTCACCCCACCCCAGTAACACACACACACAGCGCACACACACAGCGCCATCTGCTCTCACCCCTACCCCAGTAACACACACAGCGCACACACACAGCGCCATCTGCTCTCACCCCTACCCCAGTAACACACACAGCGCGCACACACACAGCGCCATCTGCTCTCACCCCTACCCCAGTAACACACACACACAGCGCACACACACAGCGCAATCTGCTCTCACGCCTACCCCAGTAACACACACTACATTAAAAACAAATAAATAAATAACCAAAGAGCCTTACCTGACTCAAAGCACTGTAAAGATGCCACAAATGTGGAACAGCAGGCAGGCAGGCGGGCAGCAGACGTGGAGCCGGTGACAGGAAGCAGACGACCAAAGCCCCATAAAAGTTAGCTGCAAGCGCTGACTTTTATGGGGCTTTGGCTTCCAGGATCGTCAGGGCAACGCCATAAACAATGGCCGCCGTATATAAACATAGTGGAGGGCCGCAGGAGCATGCTCCCGCGGCCCTCTTCTATGTTTACATACTGCTGCCATTATGATGTGGCGTTTGGTGTGCGTCTCGCGGGCCGCCAAGCTAGGTCCGTGGGGCCGCTGGCGGCCCGCGGGCCGTACTTTGAGTACCGTTGCCTTAGACCCTACAGAGACAAGCTTGATAAGTGATAGGCCATGTGCTACACCGTGTATGTTCTAGGTCACCACTCCTGTTTATTACAGGGAGCACACCAATGAGGAGATGCCCAGGGCACTGATATAAAGGTTTACAGTGTGCCCACCTGATGCTCCCATGAGGTGTCCGCTCCTATGGTTTATTTAACACAGCATCTTCATTCGGTCAATCCAGTCTTTTATAACTATTGCCCAGGTATGGGCTCCATCGATTGAACATAGGGTTTACAGCATATGGCTACCCTACTTGATACTAGTAAACCACACATGACTATGTCACAACCAGATTCTTTGTTACTTATATACAATTAGGGAATAGGATGATCCTGGTTCTACCCTTCGCACTAGTTGTCTAGACATTCTTTACTAGGGACCTGTGCACAATGCATCGATTGAACATAGGGTTTACAGCATACAGCTACCCTACTTGACACTAGTAAACCACACATAACTATGTCACAACCAGATTCTTTGTTACTTATATACAATTAGGGAATAGGATGATCCTGGTTCTACCCTTCGCACTAGTTGTCTAGACATTCTTTACTAGGGACCTGTGCACAATGCATCGATTGAACATAGGGTTTACAGCATACAGCTACCCTACTTGACACTAGTAAACCACACATGACTATGTCACAACCAGATTCTTTGTTACTTATATACAATTAGGGAATAGGATGATCCTGGTTCTACCCTTCGCACTAGTTGTTTAGACATTCTTTACTAGGGACCCATGCACTATGCTCACCCACTAAGTGCTCTTAGGGTGCTCATACTCCCACACACCCTCACAGCCACACAAAGACCAGAAGGTAGTCAGCTTTCACATGCCCATCATGGCATCCGGGTCTGCTGGTAGAAAAGGGTTGCTCTAATTCAAGATCATTTGAACCTTCCTTCTAGCCTATGCAGTGTAGGAGATATTGAGTCTTGAATTTGTAATCAAGCCTAACCCTTAAAACGGATTCTATTGACAGCTGTTGCAACCAGTGACTGAGATGGGTGCCACCAAATAGGCACCAATGTGACCTCATTTTGGGAGCAGGCACATGGTTTCACCTCTCCCGTTGATGATAATAAGGACAAGCTTGGTCCTTAACGGGTACTTGTACTCCAGTGACTTGAGGACTTTGGGCCTGACTTAAGTCTTGGTGGACGGCCCATGGTTCTGCCTGGGTGATGGAGTACATTACTCTGTTGCCCTGGTGGAGGGACCGCTCACCACTAGATTTATAAATGGCTGCCAAGTTTGCGGTCATTTACGAACCATTAGCAGGAATAGCCATCACAGTAGTTTTTATAAATGTGTCTTCCTACTTGGTGCACGGTTCCATCAGCGGGATGTAGCCCTGTACCAAACAGGTTCCTTTTTCATTTTCAAAAAGAAAGTCCTGAAATTGAATTTTCTTTTTTTAAAGTAAAAGTGCAATATTCCCCTCAACACGGGAGCCCTCTACCATGGCGAGGGGAGCATTTAGCTGTTTTCACTGTCCCTTAATGTCAGGCTTTTCCTGGTAGTGACGGGCAGTGGAAATTTATGATTAATAGGATTACGGCAGGTATTAACCATGATTTTTCCAGTACTAGTCACAAGGGTTCCAATCTGGTTAGCCTGCATGGGTCTGGTGACAGTGAGCCTTCTTCTGCTTCAAGAGTTCTTAAGTCAGAGTTTAGCTGCACAGATGCTGATGCTTCGGAACTCTTCCTCCTTTTTCTAAAGGCAGTTTTGGGTTCAATAATTGTCCTACCTGTCAGATGTGCTTATCTACAAGATTTGATAAATCTGTCATGGATAGAACGTGAATGGTGTAATTCTATAATCTTTTAATAAATGTGATTACCATGAGGGAAATGGCTCGGTGGAAGATGGTGTAGGTCCAATGATCAAAAGGCAATATTCTTCTCCATCTTCCATACTTCTCTAAGCAGAATCACTATTTGAAATTCCTGTTCTGCATTTTAATCCTCCATGCTAATTGTTATAACTAGTGGGTTGTCATTCAGATACAGGTCTTTGTTCGGAGCAGTTTTTTGCGCTTATCTCCTGGCCTACCACCACGAATGGAGGCGCCTGTAAATAAAGCTTCTTCGTCTTACACAAACCAGCACCACATTTACGACTGCTACAGATAGTCCAAACATATTTAAAATTCTGCTTTATGCTGTTGACATCCTTGTCTTTATGACTCACTGGCTTGGTGCAAAGCCACACGTGTATATGCTAGTCGACATCATTTCAAATACCTCAACTAATATTGTGTCATCCAACAAGTTATCTCAAGAAAGAGTAAAACACTTTGAGGTGTTATTGGGCGGATGGAAATGTAAATATTTAGGTATCTAAGTTTCAAAATATGCAAAGAAAGCAAAAAAACTATAAACTCGATCTTCTGATGAAAGGCCTAGAATTGCAGAGTGACACATGGACCTGCTTGCGCGTAAGTCTTTAAGCTGATGTTAATACCATTAACAATTACAATTCTACCAAAGATACTTTTTTTGCTCAAAACCATCTGGGTTTTACTGTTCTAAGAACTGAAAAATATTACAGTTCAGTTCAAGACATCCTGACGGGATTAATATGTGGTCCCAGAAAAAGATATCCTTCCAGAAGGGGGGGGGGGGGGGGGTTTAGGATTGCAGTCTTCCAAAAATAGTATGTGACCCTAATTATCAAAGTGGCAGATGGCTCAAGGCGCGGACTGATTCATTTGAGCACTCGTCTTTGTAATGTGTCCTACTTAAATCACACTGCAGAAAAGATCTGGGTGTAAGGGGGTTGAAAATATTCTCGAATCCCCAACCAGCTCCAAGTATTGTGAAATGGGCCGAGCTCCACATATTGGAAGCGATGAAGCTGGCAAGATCTCCTAAAAGTGACTGACGGCAGGACACCTGAGATTCTCTAATCCAAGCACTAAGCAATGCACAGACTATGCATATAGAAGGTTAATGAACCAGACCGAGGTGTGCATTATTTAGGAATATTGTGCACTTAAGCATCAATGGTGTTCGAAAAAATCAATTTGGAGCAATGCTCTCTTTTATTACCAATGAGACTTCTAGCCTGAAGCAATGCACGCTTTCACTACTGCAGAACCAGCAGTGCGCAGCACTATGGGAGTCTTCACTGTGATCTGCACATCCACCTGCACCAGTGCAAACTTTCACCAGCTTATAGTGCAATCTCTGACGTAATCATTCATCATGCAACAGTGCACGCAACCACCCAGTGAGCAGCAATGCCTGGGCTTTACCTACCACAAAACATCCGCCCTGTAACACTGCAAGGTTTCACTACTACATAAATATCCAATGTGCAGTGGAGTGAGCTTGCACTACCACATAAGCATGCACCCTGCAGCCCTGCAAGATTCACTACCACATAAATATCCAATGTGCAGTGGAGTGAGCTTGCACTACCACATAAGCATGCACCCTGCAGCCCTGCAAGATTCACTACCACATAAATATCCAATGTGCAGTGGAGTGAGGTGGCACTACCACATAAGCATGCACCCTGCAGCCCTGCAAGTTTCACTACCACATAAAAATCCTGTGTACATTGGAGTCAGCTTCGACTACTACATAAACACTCAACATGTGGTTTAGTTCAATGTGCAGCAGAATGAGCTTTGACTACCACAAAAGCACCCAACTTGTAGCAGTGCAAGCTTTCACAACCACATAAATAGCCAATGTGCAGTGGAGTGAGCTTGCACTACCACATAAGCATGCACCCTGCAGCCCTGCAACTTTCACTACCACATAAATATCCAATGTGCAGTGGAGTGAACTTTCACTACCACATGAACATCCAACCTGCAACAGTGCAAGATTCACTACCACATGAACATCCAACCTGCAACAGTGCAAGATTTCACTACCACATAAACATCCAACCTTCAACAGTGCAAGTTTTTACTACCACATAAATATCCAATGTGCAGGAGAATGAGGTGTCACAAACACATAAACATCCGCTCTGCAGTACTGCATGTTTCACTACCACATACCCATCCAATGTGCAGCAAAGTGAACTTTGACTACCACACAAACATCCACCCTGTAACAGTGCAAGCTTTCAGTATCACAACAATATCCAATGTGCAGCGGAGTGAGCCTTCATTACCACGTAAACATCCACTCTGCAGCAGTGCAAGTTTGACTACCATATAAACATCCAACCTGCAACAGTGCAAGCTTTCACTCCCACATAAACATCCAATGTGCTGCAGAATGAGCTTTCACCACCACATAAACATCCAACCTGCAACAGTGCAATCTTTCACTACCACATAAATATCCAATGTGCCGCAAAATGAGCTTTCACTACCACATAAACATCCAACCTGCAACAGTGCAAGCTTGCACGGTCACATAATAAAAATGTGCTGTGAAGTGACTTTTCACTTCTACATAATCATCTAGCATGCAACAGGACACATTTTCTCAGATCCTTAAACACCTACACTGCAGCAGTGCCAGCTTTCACTGCCACATATATCCAACGTTCCGTGAAGTGAGTTTTCACTACATAATCATCTAGCATGCAACAGTGCAAGCTTTCACTACCACATAAATATCGAATGTGCCGCGGAATGATCTTTCACTACCACATAAACATCCAACCTGCAATAGTGCAAGCTTTCGCTGCCATATAAATATCCAATGCGCCGTGGAATGAGCTTTCACCACCACATAAACACCCAACCTGCAACAGTGCATGCTCTCACTGCCATATATATCCAAAGTTCTGTGGAGTGAGTTTTCACTACATAATCATCTAGCATGCAACAGTGCAAGCTTTCACTGCCATATAAATATCCAATGCGCCGTGGAATCAGCTTTCACCACCACATAAACATCCAACTTGCAACAGTGCAAACTTTCACTGCCACATATATCCAACGTTCCGTGGATTGAGTTTTCACTACCACATAATCATCTAGCATGCAACAGGACACATTTTCTCAGATCCTTAAACACCTACACTGCAGCAGTGCCAGCGTTCACTGCTGTAGAAGCACTGATGCCCCACCAGTGCCAGCTTACACCATGGAAGACACACCGAGGCCATGTCGGTGGCCCCTGCACGACAGCAGCGCAAGGTTTCTAAGCAATAGAAACACCAGCATCTCTTTACATTAGAAACATCTGGCCTGCAGCAATGACAGAGTTCTGAGCAGAATAAACACCTGGCCTGCAGCAGTGCACGTCCTCTCCGCAGGAGAGACGTCCAGCCCGGAGCAGTGAACGCTCCCTGTGCAATAGCCTGTAGAAATGCAAGCTTTCGGCATAAAAAATGACCCACATGCAGATTGGCTCGGTTTCTCCAGAAACGATGGGCATGATTTCTCCATCAAAGAAAAAAATAACTGTGTGTATTTTCATCTAAAAATAAAATAAAATAATAAAAGAGCAAAGAAGTCATCAATTGAAGATACATGGCTTTTGCTATTTAGTAGAAACTGGATCATAGAATGTTTTTTTTGTTTTGTTTACATTTTACATGATTTTAATTAAGTAAATGCCATTCGTTTGTAAATGAGGGCTTTCTGTTGGTGTTTCTACAAGGTTTGCATAGATCTTTTTTCCCTCAACCACAGTTGTGTTCCTCTGTCCAGTCACTTGTGACATTTCACTTTTTTAATAGCTATTTTGGGGTGACCCCAGCCTCTCCTCCCTTTCCATTTCTTTTTCCCTCCTGATTTTTCGGTTTCCCTCTGCCCCATGCCTGGCATTCTGTACATGCTCTGGTGGGTTACCGCCATACCTGGTAACTTCTCATAACTCCTCCCTAACTAGCGTTTTCTACCTTTGTCTCATTACCTCTTTTTTTCTGCTTTAATATGAAAACTAGGTTCCCATAAAAACTAGGTTCCCTAATCTGGGTTTGCTATGGGATCCACAGTTCTTTATTTAAACATGTGTTTTTATTAATAATTCCTGTAACTGTTTTTCCTTTTTTATTTTTATTTGTTTACAAATCTATATTTCTACTCATTTGTTTTTCTGCAAAATGGGGTTTAGACGATTTCAGTTCTCAGGAAAGGTTTTCTATGACTTTGTGTTTCAATCAATGTACATGTTAATAGGAAAAGCAGATCACACCGGTGCAGTTCTCCTCTGCAGTGTCTCAGTGGCTCTGTCGATGCACACTCCATCTTTCCTAAACAAAAGTCCAGTAACTAGGATTCATGTTGTACGGGTAGCTCACATCTCTAGCTCATCATTTCAATCTAAACTTGGAGCCACCACCAGGGAGTAGACTTCTAGCTGCTCCAGAGTAAACGGTATTAATGGCTTGGGTTAAATATAATATGTACAAGTAAATCACCTAACAGCTTAGGATGTTCCCCAAACAGTGCAACTAAGCAAGTAATGGCTCAAAAAAAGATTGATCAAAGCCAGCTTTAAGGCCCTTCACAAACGTTAACTTAGACTTAAGTCTAGGTTCATTACTTTTTGGTATTCACAAAGGTAAGTTACTAGTAGTAATTGTACTGCTAGTGCACTTACTAGTGGTAAAGTTACTTGTAGTAAAGTTACTCTTTGTTACTTTACTACTAGTAACTTAACTTTTGTGAACCCCTAGCCTTTAGTCTAAGGGGGTCATTCTGACCCTGGCGGTCACGACCGCGGGAGCACCGCCAACAGGCTGGCGGTGCTCCCAAGGGCATTCTGACCGCGGCGGTATGGCCACGGTCAGAAACGGAAAACCGGCGGTCTCCCGCCGGTTTTCCACTGCCCTGAGGTCGTGACCGCCAGGAACAGGATGGCGGTGAGGGGTGTCCTGGGGCCCATGGGGGCCCCTGCAGTGCCCATGCCAATGGCATGGGCACTGCAGGGGCCCCCGTAAGAGGGCCCCTAAAAGATTTTCAGTGTCTGCATAGCAGACACTGAAAATCGCGACGGGTGCTACTGCACCCGTCGCACCCTTCCCACTCCACCGGCTCCATTCGGAGCCGGCTTCCTCGTGGGAAGGGGTTTCCCACTGGGCTGGCGGGCGGCCTTCTGGCGGTCGCCCGCCAGCCCAGCGGGAAACACAGAATAACCGCGGCGGTCTTCTGACCGCGTAGCGGTATTCTGTTGGGGGAACTTTGGCGGGCGGCCTCCACCGCCCGCCAAAGTTAGAATCACCCCCTAAGTTTATTACTTAAGTCTAAGTTCATTACTTTTTGGTATTCACAAAGGTAAATTACTAATAGTAATTTTACGACTAGTGCACTTACTAGTGGTAAAGTTACTAACAGTAACTACTACTAGTAACTTAACTTTTGTGAACCCCAAGCCTTAAGTCTAAGTGTACAACTTAAATCTAAGTTTACTACTTTTTGGCATTCACAAAAGTAAGTTACTACTAGTAACTTTACTACTAGTAAACATGCTACCAGTAAAGGTACTAGTAAAGTTACTACTAGTAAAATTACTAATTGCAAAGTAAATAGTGAATACCAAAAGGTAGTTTTGGGCCTAAGTCGCAGTTTACCTTGGTAAATAGGGCCCTCAGTGTCCTACTTGGCCAGCATTTGAATTGGTGGCATCGATACTCTGGTAGGTACTACATCCAGAAAAGTGACCCTTCGTGCAGTAAACAACACACACTCACTGGATTTCGTGAATAAACTACATCAACCTCAGATTTGCAGGTTAGGTGCCCAGAAGCATGAATACAAAATGCCCAACCAGTACAGAGGCCCTTCAGATTTAGGAATCAATCAATCATTTGTAAAGCGCGCTACTCACCCGTTAGGGTCTCAAGGTGCTTGGGGGGGGGGTGGACTGCTACTACTCGAATAGCCAGGTTTTGAGGTGTTTTTTGAAGGAACCACTGAGAGACTGTTCTCTCATTAAAGGTTCTATGGAGTGCTTGATGTTTACGGGCAACCAGAGTCACACAGTTCACGTACCTGTACACCTATTGCAGTCCGTGGAAGTAGTCACCATGCTCCCCACTGGGCAGAAAAGTACATTTTCAATACTTTTGCCAACAAAAGATTAAGTAATAATAACGTGCAATATATATTTTTGTTTAAAAACAGACTCTGGCTTGCATAATAGATTAACGTAGCTCCTCGTAGAGGTTTTCTTAACTGCATGTGCTACTTATCGCTTTAAAGCCACTTTTTAGGAAAAGGGTACTAAAAAATTAATTGTTTACCACTTTCAGCACCTTCTTTGGAATGGTGAACCCCACTACATATGGAGAGGGTCATACCTGCAGAATGTTTCAGGAATTACTTTTCAGAACCTACGACTTTTTAGAAATTTTGAATGAAAACGAACCTATAAAACTCAGCATTTGGACAATTTTTTTTTTTATTTCTATGAGGAGAGCCCCCCCTTCTCCTCTTCTTGAATGATGAAGGAGGAAGGTGACCTCATCAGCTTAACTCACTAGCTCACCTGGAGTGATTCGAGATGGGTTTACACCAAATCTCTTTCAAAGTTCGACCACCACTACTGGTGTTGACTAGTGATGGGTGAAATCCTTGTGCAGATAGTGAAATGTAGAAATGTAATCTGTTTTTTTTTTCTGCCCACGAGTATAATTGAACTTGATACACTTCTCTATTGGTGGAAACAAAACAAAAACCCTGTTGTTCTTCTGTACAGCTAGCTAATGTAATTATTGTAATGCAATAGCAATTCATTACTGTCAGTGTCAAGCGGAATAGGAGTTCCTCGTTCCGTACATACCTCAATGCCAGAAGGAGGAATTCTTTTTTTCAGGGCGTTTCTCTTGCATTCTCCTATTTTTTCAATCAATGAGTAGTGAGTGGGAAATGGTGAAATTGCCCATACTTTGTTTCAATGGATGGGAAACTGGCATTTTGCCCATTCCTGGTGTTCACCACAAGACTTGCAAACTGCACCCAACAGTTTCCTTACCAAGTAGACTCTGTTGTGAGCTCTGTTCATTCACCCAAGACAGAAACTCTACTGAGGACACAAAAGCAACTGGTATCTGTGCAGGACATCCTGTTGTGACCTGTGACTTTAGAGGGCTCATACTTCATTCTCTGAAACTCGGCAGGTAAACAGTCTAGGGGGTGTAGGAAAATTACATGCTTAGTTTATGTCTTAAGATATGGTGGTCAGTTATGTGTGATGGGCTCATTTACAGTTATTTCTAACTAAAACCAGAATCAAATCCACTGGTGTTTAATTACTCTGAGCCCCTTACATTACAATGTTTGTTTGCTTGTGTTTCCTTCCAAAGGAGGCCAACCATCCACAAATAAAACAGTTTCCCAGCACCAAAAAGGCCAGCTCAGCCAGAACCGCTATGTTTCTTCGGAACAGGAACACAACAACCCCAGGAGCTTCTCAGTCATATATTTCCAAATCTCAGACTTACAAGCAAGGGTCCACATGCAGCAATCCTACAACTCCGCTCTCACGAGGCACATACTCACACCCGCCCTGCATTGCACAATAGGGATGCACCTGGTAAGTTTGGCAACTGTTCTATCATTGTAAAAGAGCCTCTTGTAACATTTCTGCAGCAAGCACTTGAGAAACCAACATGTTCACCTGACGACAATCCACATCGAAAGCAGGATGCCAACCTGACATCCGCCTCTGTCCGTCATCCATCAAAGCCAACATGTCTTCACGGTTGTCCACTTCTGCCCTCCACACATCCAAGCCAACATGTCTTCCCGACATCCACTTCTGTCCTTCACACATCAAATCCCACATGTCTATGCTACATATATGTCTGTCCTCCATATATAAAAGGCAACGTGTCTACCTACTGTCCACCCCGGTCCTACATACATCAAAGCCAACATGTCTTTATGGTTGTCTACTTCTACCCTCCACACATCCAAGCCAACATGTCTACCCGACATCCACTTCTGTCCTTCGCGCATCAAAGCCCACATGCCTATGCTACATATATGTCTGCCCTCCATATATGAAAGCCAATGTGTCTACCTACTGTCCAGCTCTGTCCTACATAGAAAACATACTAGGTTGACAACCACCTCTGACACGTTGAAGTCAACATGACATCCTAATAAAAAGGGACCACCTCACTCCATGTAATCACAACACCATTTCCAGTCAAGGGCTTTCATGCCACAAACCACTGCCATACGGTGCACCAGTCTGAGTAACTTCACACATCGAAGCCAACCTGTCAGCTTGAAGACCACCTCAGCACCATACGCATTCAAGCCAGTATGTCAGACTGCTGTCTGCCAGTGCTTAATTTGTAAATACAAAGGTGCCGGTGCCCAAAGCCCTCCTCTTAAACATGCGGCTGTTGTCATTAAGTGTGAACATGAAATACTGAGGCGCCGTAATCCTGAAGTCATCTCGGGCCTCTTCAATCCATATAAAGCCACTCCCTGCCCCTTCAGCTCACTCTTGAAGCTTTTTACTTTCTCCCTTTGAGACACTTTTTCGTTTTTCTCTTCATCCATCTTTCATATATGTGTCTTTTGCTCGCAGTAAATGCTTGAGGCTGAAGAATAAGCTCCGGCCATCAAAAATAAGTGCCGGTGCTCAGCACTGGAAACAACAAGCACAAATTAAGCACTGATGTCTGCACATGGAAGCCAACATGATCTACTGGTATAAGGTGACCACCTCACTCCATGCCATCACAACATCATTCCAGGCCGGGGCTTTCGACTCTCCAGTCATTGCTGCAGGTGTGACAGTCTGGGTGACTCAAAGCAAGGGACCCTAGACTACAGAACCCACAATGCATTATGCTGGGCATTGAAGACTGAACTCCTCTGTCGTCCAGACATCAAAATCAATTTCATCCTGCCATCCAGCTCTGCCCTCTCTTCCTCCACACTTGGAAGGAACATCACTCAAGGGCCAAGTGGCTGTTTCATCCTGAAGATGAAGGCATCTAATGAGGCAGCCTCCTGTAGAGCTCCTTCACCTACAAATAAAGGTCACAGAAGTACATCTGTCCATGTTGCAGAGGAAAAATTATGTTTGCAATGAGTTGTTGTGAAAATGTTGAATAAATTAAGCCGAATTTGAATAAAAACCAAGAAATGTTTACATCTTTTAGCTAGAATGCTGTTTTGTCGGCCGTGACGTTGAGATCTAGTTTTTTGTTTTGTTTCATTTTTTTTTTTTATCTGGTCTGGGATGGAATTTCCTCTTTGCCACAATTCCATCTGTCTCCTGTTCCTCCACCTCCGCCTTTCTTTTGTCTTTTGCGCGTGATTGCTTCTATACCTATTGCCTTTCTATTCTGTCACTTCTACATTTTTTTATTCTGTTCTGCCTTGTTCAAATGGCCAGATCAGCAGGCAAGTTTTTCTGCCGCCATAAACCCTTGTGGGGTCTTAAAACGCATTCTTTTTTTACATTTTCACATTTATTTATTTTTTTAGTTACCTTTATTTTTTTCTCCTCTTTGAACCTTAGCTAGATACTGTGCACAATCTTCTTTGACAAGTGATAATTGTTTCTTCAAACAAGCCAATTTATTCTACGGTCGTTTTCTTTGTTGCGGTTGTCTTAAAGACTCGAGTTCTTCTGTATCAATGAACGCAATTTTTTTACACTAGTGCCTATCACAAGCGGGGATTAATTTCACCATATTTGCATTTTGCCTATTTTGTTACCAACATCGTTCTCGTCGAATAAATAAACAAAAAAAAGAGGCATACGGGTGCGCAAAGGCGCACTCTGCGTGCTGCTCATTTTTGTACCCTGTGGTGTAAGTGTGAAAACAAACACATCCCAATTCACTGTGTTTTTGCACCTGCTCCATACGCCGGGCCTAAATTAGCCCCTTAGTGGCACGCACCACCTCCCAGCCCCTTACTCCGCGGCAGCTGGGAGACGGAAGGTCCCCGGCCCCGCCATCTTCCTCTCCTGGACATGCCCCTGTACGCGCGCCATCTATTCCAAGGAGTGCTTCCCTGCTGCTTCTGACCCCCAGTCTAATTCATGAAACTGTTTTGCATTTATTGTGAGCTGTCACCGGTGGGCGTCTCATGAATATTCCCACCTCATTTGCACTTATCTTCCCTGCGCGCACGGTTACGCGCGGACCAGCGTTTGCCCTTTTGTTTTTCATGTTGTCTGTACATTGATTTGTCAAAGCGGCTTGGTGTTTCTGTCGTTTGAACCTTGACCCGAGTTGGCTTCTCGGCGCCCTTTAACCCGCGAGCAGAGACATACCTAGTTTCTTTAGAGAGGACAAGCGGCCGCGCATGCGCACAGCCGCCTAATGGTGCATGGAGCGGATGTGGCCTCTCCAAGTGCCTCTGAAAGTAGTGCCAAGCATTTATTATTCAAGTAGAGCAGGGTAATCCAATGAGTAGCTCGCGAGCTACATAGCTCTGCTGTGTGTAACCCAGTCTACTAAATAAAAAGCTTTCCATTGTTTGAACTGATATATGTATATAAATATTCAAAAGCGAGTCTTCAAGACGAAAATGGGCGTTTTGTCAGAAAAATACAAGCCGATGCTTGGAGAAAAATGGTTGAAATTCCAAAATATATTTAAAGCTGATATTTGAGGGATAAATCGTGCAGGACTGGGAAGATATATTAATAATATTATTACCTTGGTGTCAGTGGAACAATACTAGCACTTTTCAGCAGCTCTGCTTTAGTTTTGTGGAACATCACAGGCACTTCTCATCAGCACTGCTATGCTTTTAATGGGGCAGGACTAACATTTTTAGGTTAAAAGTATTAGAAGCCTGCGCACAGCTCGTATACTTTGAAAAGGGCTGTACCAGCACTTGTCAGCAGCACTGCTATAGTTTTATTGAGATGAATGACAGAACTGGTGGATTAAAATTATCATGTGACATGAATACCATGTCAGGAATACTGTCACTCCCAAAATATAGTACAACAGAATATTGAAGGAAAGAATATCACCTTTTTTGGTATATAACAGCATTTTTGAAACTATCATTGTCTTTAATATTGTTCAGTATAACATACTTGTAATTAATGTCATTCATTTTAATATGTTTTAGTTAATATATTAATTTTATTTGTTAGTGTTTCTAGTATACTTGTTATTTAAATATAATATTGTTTTTAGTTGTAAAGGATAAAAAAAAATTTCATTGAATTAGTAATTTATAATTTAGTGGGTTATTGGATTTTTAGTGGGCTATGATGAGAAGTTAATTACATTATAAATAATTTATATGTAATCTCAATTAATGTTTTATTGTAAATTAAACATAAATTGATTGATAATTATCTAAATAGTTAATTAATTGTTATTTTGTGTGTGTCTTTGTGTATTTAACCGTGATATGTCAATTTGTATATTTTTATTTTTATATTTGTTAATTTATATGTTAGTAGTGGGTTGCTGCGTTTGTAGGAGAATAGAGTGGGCAGTTAAATAAATTATAATTAGTTTTGATTTCATGTTAATTCATTTTTATGGTTAATTATATATTTAATTTACTAAAAAGTATGTACTTTTTAATTGTTATTTTATGTATTTAGGTTTAATTTGTTAATTTTAATGTATGTTTATTTTTTTACATTTTTGTTAATTATTTATATTTTAGTGGTGGGTTGTTGGTTTAGTGGAGAATGGAGCAGGAAGTTAAATGACTGGCATTAATTTTATATTAACATTAGTTATTTTTTATATGTAAATGAATTATTAAAGTTGTTGGTAATTATGTAACCAATTTAATTTGTTCATTGTTTAATTGGTTTGAATCTAATGGACATTTTATGTTTTATATGTTTGGTTTGTAGGAGAACAGGGTGGGAAGTTTTAAAAGTTAGAATATGTTTTTAGTTAATTGTTTACTTTATCACATTGATTAATTGATAATTATTTAATGGTTCACTTATGTAAATTACTGACTTTACTTGAATTATTTATTAATTTAGTGGTGTTTTCAATAATAATATCTGTAACATGTATTCTTGATGTATATTATTTTAAGTTTTGTTTTGACTAAGTCATATTTTAAATTGAATATTGTTTTATTTATTATTTTATTCTTTTCAATCTTTTATGCTTTTTTGTTTGTAGGTAGGGGAGTGACTATGTTTTTAAATAATGTATTTTTTATGTATTTATTACTGTTTTTTATATAGAATATGATATATATTATGTGACATACAGATATATTATATTTTATATAGGATTTAATACTTTTCTGTTATTAGCTATTTAAATATTTTGTACAAAACAATTAGGAGTTAGAATCTTATATTTAACCCTACTTAACTCCGACACTTTCCCAACTGTTGCATACACTGGCGTTGTGATAGTAAACCTAACCCATGAGAAGTCCAACACTTACTGTTCCTTAAAGTGGAGTGGGAATAGTAAACCTAACCTTTCCAAAGTCCAACACTGTTGCTTATACTGGAGAGAGAATTGTAAATGTAACCCACTGAAGTCAAACATTTCCCCTACTGTTTTTTAGACTAGATAACAAATGCTAAATCTCAAAAAGCAGGCAAGTGAGAACTCTGACTCAGAAAGTTGGAGAGCTGATACCGTTTGTTATTAGACTCTAAGGGTCCTGAAGCATTAATTGCAGAGGAGAAAACTGAATATCCACTTGGGTTGTCAGGCTTTTGTAATGAGGAGTTGCTTGTTCCGTAAGTAAAAGGCATTTTATTTATCAAGTAGCCAGCATGAACGAAGAACCACCTCCATCCACTGCCCTTCTTCTCATCTTTAACTGTCTCCAGCCCGTGCCAACATTCCATGCATGCCACTATGACCTCATGCATGTTGCCACGAGGCTGAATGACAATATCCATTATAACATAGCCCCTTTCTTTCCTAAACACAAATTCGAACACAACTAAAGGATACTTATCACATTTTCATGTTTACAACAGTATTATATTCTGGTGTGAAAGTTGCATGCTTTACTTCATTACATATTCTTGAAACTTAACAGGCAACCTACATGTTCTGTGCTCTCTGGTCCTATTCCCAATAACCTCGTCTCTTACTGCTACCACCTCCAATCCTTCATTTGACACCCTTGTGTTCCTCATACAACCCGGTGAATCTTTGCCGTCCATCATCATGAAACCCGAACACTTAAACTCCTCCTTTTTCTTCCACTTGCATTGATCCTTCACGTCCCTTCCCTGTTTGCAATACAGAGCATTTCTCCTCTTGTTCCATTTTTGACCATTCTTTAACACCACGTGCCACTCATGAACCTCACTCACCTCCATGGGGTCTGAAAACCTATTAGAACCACTGCCTCTTCTACCCAACTTTATTTTCACCCAATCTCCATTGGCTATCCTGCCACTTTCACTCCTTGTGTCTCTTGTTTTACCTCGCTCCTCCATCCACTGTAGTGATATTTTTGTTTTGGGTTTTCTACCTCTCATACTCACAAAAGGAGTGTCCCCTGTCACACCATTCTCTGTAGTGTTGTACGCCCACACCATTTCTTCAACGTTCCCCTCACACCCTTACGGGTTTGCACCGCCATGTGTATTGCACCTTTCACCATATTATTCACTCGTTCCACCATTCCATTTCACTGGGGGTTTTACAATGACATACACATGTGTTTGATGTCACTTCCTCCTAAGAAATTTTTGATCTCCACCGATGTGAGTTGTGCCCATTGTCCATCACCAGAAGACCACGGTTCCCTTCACTTCTAAACACTTTTTGAGGATTCTGATTGTGCTTTCCGTAATCAAATGCCTCACAAACTCCACCGTGACCCACCTTGAGTTCATATCAACCATCACCACAGCGAAACACTCATTCTCATTCACATAATCCACAGGCCCGATTACGACCAAACACAGCTTCTTCCATGGGCGTCCTTCTTCACTGACACACCCCATGCCCTCATTAGTTACTATCAATCTCTTCTCACTCTCCTTACACATGTTACATTCTCCCACCCACTCATTCACTCATTGATCCATACCAGGCCACCAACATTTTTCCTTTAATCTTTTTTTAGTAAGCGTCTGCCCTAAATGGCCTTAGTGTGCCAACATCACTAACCTTGCCTTCACTCCATCAGGCGGTATTAACCTGATACCACACAAAAGAGCGTGCTTCCACCTTTAATTCACTCGCTCGCTTCCACCCTTCGCAAATGCTCCTCCTCACCTCCTGAAACACTCCATCGTTACTGACAGATATCTCCCATTATTCTTGTGTAACAGCTTTAAAATCCCTTTCCAATGCGTCTTCCACCATAACACAAACTACCTCATCATCAACTTGCCGCTTACCTGTAGTTTCTAAAGGTAACCTAGACATGCAGTCAGCTTGTACATTTTTCCAGCCTGCCACTTATTTTATCTTGCAAGGATATTCTTGTAGACGAGATGATAATTTAGCTAACCTTGCCGATACCTTGTTTGTTCCACCCGGTCTCAACACTCTTAAAAGTGGTTTGTGATCGGTGTGTAACGTGAAGTCTACAATCCATACATAAGTGCGAAAACATTCCACACCCCACGCCGCAGCCAACGTTTCCTTTTCAATTACTACATAGTTACGTTCAGTTTGACTTAAGGACCTTGATGCAAATGCCACTGGCTTCTCTACCCCATTTTTGTACTGAGATAATACTGCTCCTAGCCCATGTGCACTTGCATCCACTGTAATTACTGTCCTGCATTTTGTCTCAAAAGGCGTCAGGATCCTTGCATTTACGATATCCTCCTTATTGTCCCTAAAGGCTTGCTCTTGTTCACTTCCCCACCGAAATTTTCTGCCCTTCCTCAATAACTCTCTTAATGGCTCAGTCTTTTCCACAAAATCATTAAAAATGTTCTTCTTCTTCTTATTATTATTATTATTAGAACTTATAGAGCGCATGGCTAACCGGAGGCTTCCCAGCGCTGAAAGGCTACAGAGAGAAAAGAAAAGTCTTCAATTTTTTACGGAAGGACAGATCAGAGTTCTTTTGGCGGTGTTTCAGTGGGAGGGAGTTCCATAGATTAGCTGCTTTAGAAGGAAAAGAACTACCTCCCCATACTGATTTCTTCACACAACAGATATTAATGAAAGAAGCAGATGAGGATCTAAGTGATCTTTGGGGAATATAGGGAGTTACAATCCACCTAAGAAAGGCCAGACCCTTTTTATGAAGTGCCCGGTGAACAAAACAAATGGCTTTAAAGTTGACATGCTGCTCAATGAGAAGCCAATGAAGAGAGGCCAGGGCTGCTTTGGCAGATTGGTGTCTGGGAGTGCCCATCAGTAGGTGGGCGACAGCATTTTGTACCACCTGCAGTCTCTTTAAAACTTAGGATGGAGAACTCATAAATAGAACATTCCCATAATCTAGGCGTGACAATATGAGAGCCTGAACGATAATGCCTTCTAGCCAAGAAGGGGAGGAATGTAAACATTTAATGAAAGTCCTCAACAAATTGAAACAGGTGGCAGCAAGTTTTTTTGAGTGACATTCCATCGTAAGACAGGAGTCCAGCCAAAAGCCGAAACTTTTTATGTTGTCTTTAGGCAGAGGGAGGTCTTTTAGGGACACATGTAGCAAAAAACTATTTTGCGAGTTGCAAATAGCGAGTCATACCAACTCGCAATTTGCAACTCGCAAAATTGTATGCAGAAAGGTGTCTCAGACACCTTCTGCGACTCGCTATGGGGTCGCAAAGTCCCACCTCATGAATATTAATGAGGAGGGTCGCATTTTGCGACCCCATAGCGAGTCCATGCATTCACAGGGATGGTGGCCTTCTGAAGACAGCAGACCTCCATGTCTGTGACTGCTTTTTTAATAAAGCAGTTTTTTTTTTTAAATTGCAGCCCGTTTTCCTTAAACGAAAACGAGTTGCAATTCAAAAAAATAATGAAACCATTTGGTTTAATTTTTTCAGAGTAGGCAGTGGTCCATTGGACCACTGCCTGCTCTGAAAAAATATTTTCAGCGACATTCACAAAGGGGAAGGGGTCCCGTAGGGACCCCTTCCTGGTTGCGAATGAGTTACCACCAACTTCAAGTGGGTGTTAACTGCGAATTGCTTTGCGACCGCTTTGGCGGTCACAAAGCAATTCTGCATCTCGCTGCGAGTCGCAAATAGGAAGGGAACACCCCTTCCTATTTGCGAGTCGCATCCTCAAATTGCGAGTCGGTACCGACTCGCAATTTGAGGATGAGCATCGCGATGGCCGTTTTGCATGTCGCAAACTGCGTTTTTCGCAGTTTGCGACATGCAAACCGGTTGCTACATCTGGCCCTTAGTCCTGCTGAGAATGGAACAGGGGACTTGAGGAGGGAAAAGCTTCCTACCAACATAACCTATGTTTTCTCATCATTTAGCTTCAGTTTGCTGCCTGCCATCCATCTGGCAACATCCGACAAACAGGAAGATAGAGTAGCCTGTTCTGAATTGGTGTTGGTGGAAAAATAAAAGACCAATTGGGTATCATCGGCATAGGAAACAGGGGATAAACCATATGGTTCCACAATCGTTGCCAAAGGGGCCATATAAATATTGAAAAGCGTAGGGCTTAAGGACGAGCCTTGTGGGACCCCGCAGGTAAGAGGGAAAATGTTAGAAAAATGGGCCCGGTCAAGGGCTTGAAAAGTCCTCTGACTCAGATAAGAAGAGAACCATTTAAGGCTAGTACCCTCAAATCCCATTTGGGAAATTCTATAAAGTAGGAATTTATGATCCACGGTGTCAAAAGTGGCACTCAAGTCAAGCAAAATGATTGCTGCGTATCCACCTACATCTAAATGTTGTCAAGTGACTTCAGTAACGGCCAGCAGGGCAGCTTCTGTGCTGTGTTGTGGTCTAAATCCCATTTGAGTGTTATGGAGAAGATTTTATTCCTCCAGAAAGCCTGACACTTGAGTGTTAATGTGTTTCTCGATTATGTTTGATACTATAGGGAGAAGAGCAATTGATCTGTAGTTACAGAGGAGTGTTGCATAGAAACTGTTTTTTTTTAGTGAGGGCTTAACAACAGCGTGTTTCCAGTGTTGCGGAAGATGCTCAAGAGATAGGGAATTGTTAAGAACATCAGTTGGCACAGGCGTTATAACATCTAATCCTAAAGCTAAAACGGATGGAGGGGACGGGTCCAGGGGAGATCCAGATTTAATGGAGCAAAGGTATTTGCTTACTAAGTCTTCGCTCAGCGGCTGAAAGGCCGGAAATAAGGCTCTAGAAGACTGTATGTCAGCATGGGGGGCGAGCTTAACCTCATAAGGGGAATTACTGGGGAAAGTTGCCTGAATGTCAGAGATTTTCTTTTGAAAGAAACAAGCTAGCTCATTACTGCATTCCTTAGACCCTTCCATTGCATTATTGACAGTGGAAAGCTGAGTCATTTCCTTAAAGATTAGAAAGATCTCTCTAGGGGAATGGGAGTACTGTTGAACCCTAGAGGTATAAAAAGATGCCTTCGCAGATTTAATTTCCATATGGAAGGATCTAATCGCATTTCTGTAGTCTATTTTCAGGATAGGGTCTTACGTCTTTCTCCACTTTCTCTCCATCTGCTTACATTCTTTTTTTAAATGCAGCAGATGAGGAGGGACCAGGGTGATTTATTTTGACGAGTAGTCCTGAGAATAGTCTTAGTTAGTAAAATAGTATCCAGAGACTTGGAGAGCCAATTAATTAAACCTTTCTGCAGTATGAGGCTCACAAAAAAAGGGGGAACAGTGCAGGTTCTCTAAAGTATCCATCCAGTCCTTCTTGTTCAACTTTGACCACTGGCGTACAGTTGACTTACTAAGGGATTGGTGGATAGGTGGAATAGATTTAGAAAGCGTAAGTACAACAAAAAAATAATCAGACCAGATCAAGGGAAGGGGGGCCTGAGCTGATAGATTGGAAAGATTACTAAAGACCAGGTCGCTTGTATTGCCTCTAAGATGAGTGGGACCAGTTATCAATTGTGTCAGGTCCAAAGCTGCTAAGTCCATAAGTAAGGTTTTGGCATAGATGTTGTGTTCTTCATCTACATGAATGTTAAAGTCGCCTAGAATAGTCAAATTGGAATTTCTGCAGGCAAGCTCTGCTACACAGTCCGGTAGGACCTGTAGAAACCTCCCATAAGGGCCAGGAGGACGATAGATCAGAATGCCAGAGAGGGTAAAAGTGGCATTAATTGCCAAAAAAAGCCCAAACTTTTGCATTCAGGTATAGATAGGGAATGGATAAGAAAAAGGATTGATTTTTTATAAATTATTCCAATACCCCCTCCCCTGGCGTGGGGTCTATCTAGGCGGTGTATATAATAGCTTGGGGACAGGGCCATAATTACATCGGGGTTGGAGTCCTCAGACAGCCATGTTTCTGTTAAAACAGAACCTCTCGGGCATACTCATTTAACAGTGAGTGGATATATAGTTTATGGGCAGGTAGAGAATGACAGTTCAGTAACAACAATTTGCTGACCTGCTCTACATCGTTTCTCAGTTCAGGAGGGAATATGGGAGTACTTTGAATAATATTCTACTAACCCCTTAAAGGCCCTTAGTTGATCTTTTCCCACAGGAGTAGACGCTTCCCTTATCGACTTAACCAAATTTTCCTTGGGACTAACTCCTTGCCCTGAAATGGTATACCCTAAAGACTCTATTTCCTCCACCAAAAATTGACATCTCCCTTTACTCAAAGTCAAACCTGACTCTCTAAAAATTTCAAGCACCCTCACCAAAGTACTATTGTGCTCTTCGTTTGTAGCTCCATAAATCAATACGTTGTCCTGAAAAAACCTTACACACGGAACTCCCGCCAACAAGACATTCATCAGCCGTTGGAAAACACTTGAAGCTGATGCCAACCCAAATGGTAATTTTGTAAATTGAAACACACCTTCCGTGGTTATAAAGGTAGTTAAATTCTTTGAACTTTCATGCAACTTAATTAAGTGGTACGCAGACTTGAGATCTAATCTGGTAAAGTACTTTTCCCCGTTCAGCTGCAACATCATCTCTGAAATGTTAGGTAACGGAAAACTGTTCAATTTTATGGCCTGGTTCTAAGACCTGAGGTCCACACAAAATCATAAACGCCCATCACTCTTCTTCATTATAATCACCCGCAATAACCACTCTGAGGATTCCACTGGCTCAATTATACTCTCCTTTTGCATTTCCTTTAGCATCTCTCTCACTTCAATCCTTACAGCTATTGGCACCCTCAGAACACTATTGCCCTCATTACAACCCTGGCAGTCGGTGTTAAAGCGGCGGTAATCCCGCCAACAGGCCGGTGGTCAAAAGAATGGCATTTGGACCATGGCGGTTACCGCCATCAAAATTCGCCACTTTAACAAACCAACCACCAGGGTGGTAATGTTCGCTGAGCTGGAGACTTCGTTCTCCAGCACGGCGGCCACCACAATCCCGCCCTCGGGATTCCGACCCGGCGTACTGCCATGGTTTTTGTGCCAATCTTACCGACACGAAAACCATGGCGGTAGGCCCAATCAGTGCCAGGGAATCCCTTCCCTGGCGCTGATAGGGGTCTCCCCTGCCCTACTCCTCCTCCCCGGAGTCCTCCCCCACCCTCCCTCTCCTGCCCCCGTACATATACACACCCACACGCGCACCCATATACACACATGCACACACGCACACCCACCTCCACCCACTCATGCACACATACATACCCGCACACCACAACACATACCAACATACCTTGTTATACACATGCATTCACAACTCACAACACTCAGTCACCCATCCACGCATGCATCCTACGCGACTCACACCCGCATGCACACATACCAATACATACACACAACACCTCCCACATACACACACACCCCCATACACACAGCACCCCCCACATATACACCCCCCCATACACACGCCATGTCACATGCCAGCAGCAGCGTCTGCCAGCAAAAGACTGCCAGGCCGTATCATTGCTCATGATACGGTCGGCTGTGTTTTTCTGGCGTGGCAGTGCTGCTGTCAGCAGCGCCACCTTACCGCCGTCTGCCGCCATGACCATCAACGGTGTTCCCCCAGCATTCTGGCGGTATACCATCGGCAGTCATGATACTGGTAGACGGCTGGTAGCCGCGGTGGCGGTATGTTGGCGGCCGTCGCCGTGGCTGTAGGTGGTCATTACCGCCAATGTTGAAATGAGGGCCTATGTCTCACAGGTATCTTCCCACTCTTCATTTTAATCTCATGCACATAACCCTTCAACATACCAATTGGGTCTTATTTATAATGTAGCCAACATGAAGTAAGAACCACCTCCATCCACTGCCCGCCTTCTCATCCTTTAGCCGTCTCCAGCACCGTGCCAACATTCCATGCATGCCACTATGACCTCATGCATGTTGCCACGAGGCTGGATGACAATATCCATTATAACAGCTAACCTGTACATTTGGTAGATTCTAGAATTAATTTGAGACATGTTTCTACTGATTTTCATAACTGTACATAGTCTTTGTTATTTAAGTCATGTATATAATTTTCCATTTACTACCTTCTCTGCTTCTTTCTTCATTTCTCTGATATTGGTACTCATGTGGTTTTTAAACTATTTTTATTATGGGGTGTCGTAATCTCCAGGGCGACACTGCTTGCAGCGCTTCCCTGGCGGATTAGGACCACCAGGACTGCCAGGACCGCCAGTCCCTCCTGTGGAGGAGAACAGGCCATGCTGGCAGTCCCACCGCGACACGACCGCCACAGTCAGTGTGGTGGTCGGACCACTGCCAAAGCGGTCGGACCACCGCTTTGGCGGCAGTCAGACCGCCACCGCAACCCTGACGGTCTGAAGACTGCCAGGGTCGTAATGAATCCTATAGTGTATAATATTGTTGTTTTCTATTTGTAACTGACCAATGTTATATAGTTTATATTATGTGATCAATGTCATGTTAGATACAGCTACATATATATATGTATGTGTGGCTTTTGGGGTGATATTGAGGACATTAATTTTGTAGTCCTTGGCTTTCTTTTTGAAATTTCAGACACCCAGTATTATTATTTTGAGTATGAACTGAGGATAGTGTAATATGCTCATTTGGGGTTCATCTCTCTTAATTTATCCATGATGCATGTTACCCGAGGATGTTTTACACTGGGCTTATTTGGGTGATGATAAGAATTTAGGACTCCAGGCAGGAGCTTTATCATCGCACCGTATCATATATGTAGTGTAGATTCCGGTAAATTTACACCTTTGTGTAAGTTTACCATTGTTTGCTATTCCCAAAGGGGTTTACCAGTAGTATATTTACGAGTGTAGAGTCTCTGCATATAAAAAGACATGTTTTTAGGTGCTGTGGTACTGGTTGATGGGGATGAAACCCTACTCAAGCAGGAACCACAATTCTTGTCAGGGTGAGGCACCAGCAAACCCCAAATTAACCTTCTGGTAGCTTGGCACAGAGAAGTCCGATTTAACTTACAGGCAATGTGTAAAGTGTTTATGCAGCACGTCAAACAGTAATAACATGAAAATAAAACACAAAAAATCCCACACCAATTTAGCAAAATAGAGTAAAATTTAATAAATAAAGACGAAAATAATAAAAATCAATCAATAAAACCGGAGATATGCAGTTTTAAAGAGTAAAGTGAAAATAGCACCAAAAAGACCAAAGTGCCATTCATGGCTATCTGGTTGTGCGAGACTGGGAGAAAGTCACAAGTTCAGGCCAACCGCGATGGAGCGTGGGTTAGATAAAGGAACCAGGTTAGTCCCACTGAAAATGTACCTCCTCAATCTAGCACAAAGAGTCCAGTTCAGTGTGGAAGGGGCTGCGAGGACCAGGTAAGCTTTGCGGGTGGTAGTCGTGGCGTGAAGGTCAGGCTGGGATTCGCAGCCAGTCATCTTTGTAGAGTGAAGATTCTGTTGTCATCACAAGCAGTTGGACTGGGCTTCCTGATTGTGCTCCTCACGAGCGGAGATGCTGTAGAGTCAAGGGTCAGGTTGACTGAACTTCGTGTTTGCCCGCAATATGAGTGACAAGTTTTTGGCGTAATTGGGCTCATTTTCAGTCAGGAAGAGCCAAAAAAACTTTCATTCAGCTTCACTGAAGTCACACTAAGGGACCAAGACCCAAGGAGTTTACTCTAGCTGGATCTGGGTGCTGGTGCAGGTGGTTGGGCGCACAACAGGAGGCCAGCAAAGTAGCCTTTGGAGTCACTTTGGGGCTCCCGGGTTCAGGTGAGGTCCAATCCCTCTGACTTAGGCAGGAGGTCAGCAGGTTGGTAGGAAAGAAATCCAGCAAGACATCAGTCCATCAAAACAGTAGTCCAACAGGGCAGCAGTCCAGTAGAGTGTCAGTCCTTCCAGATGAACAGCAGTGCTTCTTCCTGGCAGAGTCTCCACTGGTCCAGAGGTGTACTGAACAGTTGTTGTCCGAGGTCTAACATTCATACCACATGCCTCCGTTGACTTGGGAGAAGCTTCTACAGGATTCCCTTTGAGGTGCACATGTTTCCTGCCTCCTCTGCCCTAGCTCCACACTAACTACAGGAACTATGCATCCCTTTGTGTGGATGCAGGACACAGCCTTTTCAAATGTAAGTAGTTCTGTGGATAGCTCCACCCTCCGATTCTGCTAGGGATGGCCCATTCAGGTACACCTAAGGCTCTCTATTGTGTGCGGCTGTCTGGGAGAAATACATAAAGCCCAACTGTCTGCTACACCCGGTCATGATACCCAGGAACAGGCTGAAGGCACTTAGGGCCAGATGTAGCAAAAATTTGCGAGTCGCAAATGGCCCGAATCGCAATTTGCGACCCCGCAAAATCAGAAATGGGATGCAAGAACCCCTTTTCCGAATCGCAAATTGCGACGTGAGCCATTACCGACTTGCAAATTCTGCGACCCCATTGTGCGACTCGCAAATAGAGAGACGCAATTTGCGAGTCGCAAACCATATGAAAATGCCACTCGCAAATTGCGACTAGTCGCAAAAAGCCCATTTTGCACGTCCCATTTACCACTAACTCAGAGCAGGTGGAACCATAACCAAAGTATTAAAGGAGACCCAGAAGGAATCTGGGTTACTCAAGATGGCTGAAATATATGTGATAGCAAGGAGGAGGAGAGTCCACGCCGCACAGCAGAGGAGGAGGAGGAGCCAGAGACAGGAGAAGATATACAGAATCAGGCAGACACTTTTCCAACAAACTGAGGAGGAGATATATGAAAAATACAGACTCAGCAGTGCAGCAATATTAGAATGAATAGATCTACTCAATGTGCAGCTTCAACGCCAGACTGTGCGCGGCAGCGCTATCCCCACACATGTGCAAGTGCTATGCTCACTGCACCTCTTGGCCTCGGGTAGCTATCAGGGGGTCATTGCTGTGGCAGGTGGGGTATCCCAAAGTGCACTCTCACGGTTCTTCAGATGTTTCTTAGATGCCATACTCACACACATGTCCAGATACATACACCTACCCAGGAATGAGGCAGAAATCAACAGCACCAAGTTGGAATTCTACAGAATTGCCAAATTCCCTCATGTGATAGGATGTGTAGACGGGACACATATACAAATATGCCCTCCTGCAAACCTGGAATATCTGTTCCGCAACCGGAAGTGTACCCACTCACTGAACATCCAGGTGGTATGTGACGCCCATTATGTCATCACTAACATGGTAGCCAAATTTCCAGGGAGTACACATGACTCGTACATTTTCAGGCACAGTGGGATACACCAACGCCTAGAACGTGGGGAGTTTGGAGACGGATATCTATTAGGTATTGCTGCAGACACCCTGAAGACATATACACAGGTCACTGTAGAAACCATCCATGCCCTTCTAACATTGTTCATTTTTGCCAAACAGGTGACAGTGCATATGCGCTACGACCATGGATACTTACCCCGTACCTAACACCCAGCAATGAGAATGAGAGGCGATATAAGAGTGCACATAGGAGGATCAGAAATGTCATAGAGAGGACCTTTGGACTGCTAAAGGCAAGATTCTGATGCCTCCAAAGAAGTGGAGGTGCGCTCCAGTATGCCCCAATAACTGCATTCAAGATAGTTGGCGCATGCGCTATAATGCACAACATTGCCACCAGACGTGGGCTACATCTCACCCCTGAAGACCCAGATTCGGAGGATGAAGAGCAAGAGCTACCACATCGCCATCCTGGGGATAGAAGCATTGCAAATCAAGGCAGACAGAGACGGGACCACATTGCAAACCAATACTTTGGAAGGTACGTGGTAACTGTCAACACACACACTAATGTCACACACAAAGATCCCAGTTGTGAAGTGGAACAAACAATAAGTTTTATTATGTGAACCTAATAAGTGAAGAACTGAACTTTTGTGAAGGGGCTGTAAATGTTCACCTGCAATGAGGACACATTCACTTCATGTGCCTCATGTGTCCTGCAGTGCATGGGCCTAACACCTCCGCCTGGGACGCCCAGCATGGCTAGTGCTCGGTGTGTCAGCAGACCCCTGACGTGCACTGCCACTCCTCAAGACACGTGTGTCTGTGGCAGATGCGCTGCTGACGGTGGACCCCTCCTCACTATCCTGAGGTGTCTTTGCCGTGCCCCTAGCCACCTGTCTAGCCTCCAGCATGTCCACAGCGTGGCTAATGCGACCCAGTCCCCGAGCCACATCCCCTGCAAAGTAGCCCAAGTCCACCTGCAAACTCACAGTACGGCGTGACAGCCCTGTGGTGTTGACTGCGAGACGGACGATGGATGCAGCCATGCGGTCCAATCTGTGTACCAGTTGCCGCTCGCGGCGCCTTGCACTCTGTCTCTCTGACACTAGTTCTGTTACCAGTTGCCGTATGGAGAGAGCAAGGTCCACGACATTATCGTTCAAACGTGTGAACTGTGTGTTCACTTGTGCCAGCCTATTGGTGAAATTATGCTCCATCCGTTGCATTGCCCCAGAAATGATTCTCATCTGCCTTGTTTGCAGGCGCTGACCAGATATGAGGGCTGCCTCAGCTGCGGACATGGATGAGTCACCTCCATCCTCCTGGGACACTGCTTGGACATGGAGTCGGCGTCTGCGACGCGGTGGTGCTTTAGGGTCCTGCTGTCTGACACTGTGGCTGGGACCAGGTGCTGTGTCTATTTCCACCATGTCCATTGGTTCAGCTGGAGGGAACTGTGGTGGTGTGGTGCTGGGCCCTGTAGTGTATGCTTCAGACTCCTGTGCTGCCTGTTGGCTGCTTTCTGCACCCTGGACGGTGTGGCTGGTGGGGGTGTCTTGTGGGAGACCTGTGGGACATAGGGAACACACTGTCAGTATCTAACATCTGTTGTATGCCTCCTAATAAACAGTTGCCTATAAGCTGACTACTGTACTACATTGCCCATAATTCACCATTCTGGTGGTTGCAAGTCTGGAATGGAGCTAGTTTGGTTGTGCATGCTGCTGTGTACTGGGTGGGTGGGGGTATGGCAGTTATGGGTGTACATGCATGTTTCATGGTACTCACTTTTTGATATCCCTGGCGCTGATGTGTCCAGTACTCCCATTCCTGACACTGCCTCAGGCTCAAGGGTCTGTTCTATCAGTTCCTCCATGGGTGTGGGTCGTGGGACGGTGGATGAGCCTCCTCCTGTGCCCCTCATCTCCCTGAGGTGCTCTGCCACCCTCTCCTTTGTCCTGGAGCGCAGGTCATACCACCGATTTTTTATTTCTTCTATACTCCTGTGGCTCACCCCTATGGCGTTGACCCTCTCCTGGATGTCTTGCCAGATTCTCCTCTTTTCCGTGTCTGGAACACTCAGGGCAGCCCTTCCAAGCAGCTGGTCCTGGTGCTGGCAGCATTCCTCTGTCAGCACCGCAAGTTCCTTTTCAGAGAACTTCAGTTTTCTCTTCCTGCCTGCACTGCCTGAGTCTTCCATTCTTGCTGCTGTTCCTCCAGGTGGTTGCTCAGCAGTTAGAAAAGGGTGTGGTCCTCCCTCGTCCCAGGTGCATTTGATAACTTCCTGGCTGTGATGTCAACAGCAAGAGCCAGGAAGTGTTTTTCAGACTGTTTTGCTGCACCTTCATGCAATTTGCGAGTCCGTTTTTAGCGAGGTCGCAAAAAGCGACCTCGCTAACAGCGGACTCGCAATCTGCGGTGCGACTTCATTTGCGAGTCGCAAAATGAAGTCGCTTTTTCTTGTTGGATACCATTTTGCGAGTCGGAAATTGCGAGTCGCAACGACTCGCGATTTCCGACTCTCAATTTTTTTTGCTTCCTACATCTGGCCCTAAATCGCTAAGGCATGAAAATGCCAACTTTCTAAAAGTAGCATTTTCAAAATTGTAATTTAAAATCCGACTTTGCCATAATAGAGGATTTTTCATTACAATTCAAAAGACAATAAACATGAACTGATTATCTGTTCCCATGTGGAAGTTACAGCTTATTAAATGTAATGAGGCAACTCCAATGTTAACTTATTAGAAGAGGTAGGCCTTGCAGTAGTGAAAATTAATGTAAGAGTGTTTCACTACCAGGACATGTAAAACATAAAAGTACACATCAAGCTTTTCAAATGCACTGCAGCCTGCCTTCGGGCTGTGCAGGGTCCACTCTAGGGGTGACTTATTTGCTTTAGGAAGAATGGTTTGGGCCTTACAAAAGGTTTCTCTTACCAAGTTACAATGGCAATTTAAAACTATTCAGACAGGCTGCAATGGCCTGAGACATGTTTGAAGGGCTACTTAATTAGGTGGCACTATCAGTGCTGCAGGCCCACTATCATTTAATTTACAGTCCCTGAGCACAGGTAGTGTCATGTTACTAGGGATTTACAAATAAATAAGTAAATTAAATATGCCAATTTGGTATAAGCCAATTCTATCAAGTTTTAAGGAGAGATATCAGGCACTTTATTACTGGCTTGCAGTGGTAACGCGCGCAGAGTGCTTAAGGCCAGTAAAAATGAAGTCAGCAAAACAGGGATGAAGGCAAAAAATTAGAGGGAGAACAGCACTAAGGATGCCCGGTCTAACAATCTTAATTTATACTTGAGTGCCAATGGGTTCCTCTTTATCCCTCATTACCCCCATCACAGTATTGGTATGATCTCGTGACCTGGTGGACAGAGGGACAGGGGAGCACTCTGGAACTACACAATGGTTTGTCATGTTGTGAATCCTACTACAGAGTAGTTCCAAAAGGGACACAAGAGGAACTAATTGGAAATGCCAAGAAAAGGGAATCAAGTGGATAGGTAAGGTGAGCAAAAAGTGCCTTCTTTTCCTCCATCACTTTCTGTAAATGCGAACTAAAGTGCCAACGCCCCAGGCTTAAAGCGTATGCTGACAGGTGCTGTGGCTCAAATCTCATTCTGGTGAGACAATTTAGAAGCCATGGAAATCACATGGGCATGAAGTGTACCATTTTTCTCCCGGCACTCCCGTAGACCGGAGCTCTAACCAAGAGGTCGATTGAAGAGGTGGCCGATAAACTGTCTGAGCATCATGAGGGGGCTCCATGTGCATGCACACACATCTCACACTGACCCATTCACATACACACTAACTCACACCCATCAGTTAACATGCATGAACACATACACCCACAATTCACAAGCATTTGCGCATGCACACACCCATTAACAGCATGCATGCATAAATACACATACATTTATACATTCATCCACACCCAACATTTAAAAAAAAGTACCGGGCCACGGTGGTACCATCAGATGACAGGACGGAAGCCTCAGTAGTTCCTGGAGGCTTCAGGCTTGGGACTGCCAGTAGATCATGCCACCTCCTCTCGTTGGCTGACCTTGTCATGTGTCAGCCAATAAGAGAAGCACCTTTACTCACTCATCACAGAGTGGGATGGGGTCAGTGAGACTTTGAGACTTTGTGACCCCACTCTCTGATGAGGCATCACTGATAGACGGTCAGCCCTGGGCACTTCAAGTCTTAAAACTGAAGCACCCTAGTCTGTTCTATTGGTAAAGAGACCCCTCATCATGAGGAAGAGGACCTTGAAGTTCTTTCTAGGGGTGGGTGAAAAATGTTGCTTTGTCCACGGAGTTCGTGGAGTTTTTGCCACTCCACATTGCATATGTGTTACAGAGTTCTGGCTAAAATCCACACTCCCCTGCGTGGCAACGTTTTTTCTCAAGCATGGCTCGCCACTGGTAAGTTGAAAAGCACAAGCAACAATTGGCATCCCTTAGCACAATTTTCAGGTGCTAGGAAGGCACCCAGCGAGATTTTCCCAGTGCTGGCGGTTGTGACCATTCACATTGGAAAAACTGCCACTCGAGTAGAAAATCTACTCGAACAGCAGCACAACCCACTCGAGCAGCAGCACCTTCTGGTGCACCGCATGGTGACATTCTCGTTGATTTGTCAGCATGGAACAATCTCCCGGTACTAAAAATAAGCGCAGGCAGTGCGACATGCCGATTTCCACCCACTCACAAAACTCTGAGGAATCTCCCAGAGTTTTTCTGTAATTCCGTGGAATTCCACGGAGTGAAACTCTGTGAGTTCCACCCACCCCTAGTGCTTTGCTGGGCTGAGAAGGTCATGCCGCCAGAGCTGTGAAATCTTCAGCCTGGCAGAGTTCGGGTAGGCAGCCAGGCATCCGCATATTCAGTGCATGTACAGAGCCTGCCTGCCTGACCCAACCACAAAGAGCATCTCTACAGACTGACCTTTGCTCAGCTTGACAGGCACTCTTCTTGTTTTGAAAAAAAGGTAAGGGGCAGGCCCCCTCCATTCTTAATGACGGGTGTGGTGGTGTTAGCGTACTGATGTGCATCATAGTTAGATGCTAAGGTGCAACATTTTATTAACAACTGGTGGTGACATTGGATAAAGGCAGCAGAAGACATTCATGATAATTACCATAACAGGTGTGCGTTATTGCTGTACACTTCCTGCCAATTTTACAGTGCTTAATTTGTGGTTGTTGTTTCCAGTCCTGAGCACCGGCACATATAGTTTTGAGGGCCGGGGCTTATTGTTCTGCCTAAAGCATTTGCTGCGAACAAAAGACACCTATGGGAAAGACAGAGGAAGGGAAAAACGAAAAAGGGAGAAAGTAGAAAGCTGCTAGAGTGAGCTGAAGGGGCAGGGAGTGGCTGTAAATGGATTGAAGCAGCCCGAGGTGGCTTCAGGATGACGCCGCTTCAGTATTCCATATTCCCACATTTCATTGCAGCAGCTGCGTGTTTAAGAGGAAGGCTTTGGGCACCGGCAAGTTTTTATTTACAAATTAAGCACTGTAATTTTAACAAAATATTGATGACAATGAGTGGCAAAAATGTCTAATAACTAAGCCACCAGACATTTTGACATATCGCATTATTACCATCATTTTCATGATGAAGCCCCGAATTATTTTTTGGCCCCTCCTCAAGAAGTACTTGGCAGAGAAAGTACCAGAACAAGAAAGGGGTTTATCATAAGATCTCTGTGTTTTTTTGCGGAAATCTTCTAAAAGTTCCCAAAATAAACAACATATATTAGATGGGGCTTAAAAGCAAGGCAGACACATTTGAAATACTCATGTTAATCAATGGAGACGAAGCATGCTCTGCTATTAAAATGCTGCAATGTCCCCTGAACTGTAATTGGACAGCAATGATAAAAAAATAATCGGATCTTCGGGGTATAAATTGCATTTTTTGCGCTGTTGCCTTGGATTACGTTTATCCTGCCTCGTTATTGTCAAGATTAACACAATATGCATTGTTAGAATATATTTTTATTTCATAAATACACGCCGGCGCGCGCACAGCGAGGCCTGTCTCCCCAGATCGCAGTGACTTAATAAATTCCCGAATCTGAGGCGTTTCCCAATTTGCCACAATGGGACCTGTGTCACACCAGATAATAAGCGTCTGCGACCACAAAGGAGATGGCATTATGCGGCATGACACATGCCTCGGCCTGTCTTTTTGTGATTATAATGTAGCCCGGGGCTAACATTAAAATAATAGGACAAATATCTCCCTATGTTTTTAATCTTTTTTTTTTATTTGTATATGGCTCTCCCCAGGGGGGGAAAATCACTAACAACAACTAAGTAAAGAGAAGCTCTGGCGAAATAATGCAATATGTATTCATTTATGAGGCACGTGGAAGCAAAAGCCATAATCTCAGATTCTGTGACATGTAATTCACATCCTTGCTGGTAATGGTAGAAGCTTCTAATGCACAAACCACTGGAGAGTTTGTGAATTGATAATTTGATATTTTTGAGGTAAAGCTGTTGATTTTGCTTGGATACAGTAAGACAGAAATTGAGGATTTGAAATACTCGCTGTGAAGCCCCTCTCTGAAGGATGCTCGTTGCAGCATCAGAATAGAGGGCAGAGTTCGTGGTATTTTTGTAAGAGGTGATGCTGTAAAGGAACAGAGGAGTTTGCAGGAGCACATCCAAGTATTCTTATGTCCAGTTCTTACCTATTGCTGATTCACTGACTGGGGCTACAGGTCATGTCCCACCTGTACACCCTTAGCCTTCCTCTTGACATGTTATCTCTGTGGCTCAGCCCACAACCCCTTCTCTTTACACGACCAGAGAGCAGCCTGACATGTGGCCAGTTACTTTGCTGGCACAGGCTTCATAGCCTTCCTTGGAGCCAGCTTGTGAGACAGCCCATGGTACACCACAGGTGGGCTCCACGGCCTGTGGGACCTGTAGGAGTCAGCAGTTCATGGTTGACTCTTAGAAGGTCTGCGTCAGCTGCTGGGACAGCTCACAAGCCAGGAACTTGCCACCAAAGCCAGGCATGGAGGATTATGGGATATATGGGATGGGAGTGAACATGCTTTGTGGGCTTGCAGTAGGTGTGAATCAGCTACTGGCAAGTGTGGCGGCTACCCCTGGTTTCAGATTGGCACTCAAAGAGCTCCCGAATGGAGAGATGGCTTCAGAGGCATGTAGGTACGTGGGACTGCAACCTTAAAATGGCAGAGACCGCCTCAACGGAATATGGGCACTAAGAATTTATAAATTGGCATAAGACCACCTGCATGGTGCTAGGTGCCATCACTACAGGCAATAGCTCTGCTTAACTATAACTTACACAGATACTGAAAGAAATAGCAAAGTGATAAAGCTCACTGAGGATGTAAGGGCCTGCCTATGTCTTTCTAAAGAAAGATTGATGAGTCTTGCCCAGTTCTTTCTTGAGGGTCCAACTATCCTGGCGATTACAGTGTCATTACTGGATAGAAGATTGGCAGCTGATTTAAAATGCGCGTGCATCACTGAGGTAGTAGTTTCACTCTAGGTCATCAGGCC
Source organism: Pleurodeles waltl (assembly GCF_031143425.1). NCBI lineage: Eukaryota > Metazoa > Chordata > Amphibia > Caudata > Salamandridae > Pleurodeles > Pleurodeles waltl. The sequence continues at coordinate 1,157,163,292 of NC_090448.1, forward strand.
AAGCCACTAGATTCCTAAATCCTCCACTAATCCATAGATTTGGAACCATATCCTGAAATAAAGCTTGTGGAAGAGAAAAGGGTTCTTTTGAATCTGTATATTAGGAAATAAGCTTATATTAGCTGTACTAACCTTTATTTGTGTATTTACATGTTCTAATAAGATGTATTTGCTTCTATTAACAAAGACAACAAATTGTTAAACAATGAAGAAATAAGGGATATCAATCATGGATACGACACGTTAGAAGCAGATGTGGGGATCTCATTTGCCTCCCTGTCTTCCAAGACAACATATGTTTTGCCCAAACTTTGAGGTTTGCTTGTTTACTTTTTGTTTACTTTTTATGTGTGTTTGCATTGGAATTCACTGCTTCCTTTCATACCACAAACCCACAATGGGTTTTCAGGTCCTGGAAAGGATTCTTCTCATGGGAGACGGAATTTGAATTATATACTAAATCGTTGTGGACTGGGTAAACACCTTACTCTGGTTTGAAATTCTTTGCCACAAAATTGCAAACCTGCCTTCAATTAACAATGACACAATGACATTGATGTAATACACTCCTATGTCAACAGAAAGGTTAGGTTACTATTTACAAGACATTTACGCTATATTCCTCTACAGTAGACAGTAGGGTGTTCTGGGGAAATATAAAATATTGTTTTTACGCAATAGTAGTTAACCATTAATTTTTTATTTCATTGTTAACTTGTTGATTGGTCCCCTTTTGAGTAGAAAATCTAATGCCAGTTTTACTCCCACGAAATACTCACAATTAGATTTTCCACATGGAAGTGAATAATTTCTGGTTTCTCACATATAGATAATTTTTAAGATAAAAAGTAATTCAATTGTACTCTGTATGAATTTTGCTATACATACATCTAATCTTAAATCTGAACCTCTTTCTATTCTAAGATTCCTAACCACAGAGGGGAAAATAATTATTGGCACTGCTTTCCAAAGTGAATAGATTTTTTTTTAAACAATGTAGAAGATATGTTGATCAATGCCAGTTAGGATGCAGTTTAAAATACATCCCGGGGATCCACAAGGACACATATAAAAAATAAATTAATACCAATAATCTAAAGCTTGAAAAATAAATGTGAATGAAATTTAAACATTATACGTATCTCCTGAGATACCTACTTACAAAAGAGGTTCCATATTCTTAACAAATATAACTCATGGAGTTAAAACATGGTATAAAACACCTGCTAATGGGTACACTTTTCACGTCACCATCAGCGCTCAACAATGGAATGTAGTGGGGGCACTCATCATACATCTACAAAAGCTCCGTTGACGCAAGAACCCCAGCACTTTGATGAAAGTGCCGGCCAGAGGCCCAGCATCTTCTCCATTTAATCCACTTGGAACCAGTGCCAAATCCTCAGACTGACCCCTGGTGCCGAATCTTGGAACTGCCCACGAGAGCCAACATCTCACGTTGCAGATTAGTTCCCTTCGCTGACCATTGCCACAGTGCCTAGTTTTTAATAATGATCACCGGGGTCAGATCTTCACCCTGCCTGCCAGTCTCAGGTCTTTATCCTCTGGATTAGTATCCAGAGTTTACACCTAATCTGAATTGTTAATTCAAAGAACAGTTAGATTAATTCAGCTGGGCAACATGATATGTTTCCATAAATCCATAGGTTTCTTAATGCATATGACATCAATTCGGACCCAGTGCATTTGGGACTGCTTTGTCATTTTGTCAGGTAATGACATATGTGTTTACAATTGTACCCAAAGTGATCTGAAAATTAGGCAACAAAAATCATCCTTGGTGACTTGTCTCATGCACGACATTTCTAAACTTATCGTAAAATCAGTTTACTTTATTCATATGTATATAGTCTACATTAATAGAGCTAATACTCCTCGAAGTTAGACCAGTAAACATAACAGAGAATTGCAAATAATATTCCTTGGCAATACATTTTTTTTTTTTTGTGGGTAAAGGCCCGTACAAGGACAGCTGTCTTAGTACCTCAAGTGTCTGTAATTTCTGATAAAGTTTAGTGTAGAAATTCACATGATTCTCCACAAGTTTCACCTCATTGTTTATCAACCATTATTTAGGCTCATGCTTTTGGTCCTTTGTACAAAACCTCCACCATATCTCCTTACTAATTTGTGTCTGATCCACACAGTGTATCGATCATTGCATTTTATGTATGATGTGGCTTAATATTGACATGGTGTCACCTTTCCTAAATCCAAGCCTTATGTAAAATATTTTATTAATGGTTTTTCAAATCAGATCCATTACATATACTACTCTTAGTTTGGCTGAGCCAGTATAATATGTTGATAGTTTATTTTTAGAGTAGTAAGCACCACCTTGAAACTCACTACCTACATTTAAGATTAGAATCTAGTTCTATTATGTTTTCTTGTATTCAACTGTGCAGTGGTACTTTGATTTATATTCACATTTCTTTTAGTTTCCACGTTGAGAAAGTATAAAATGAAATCAAGCCAGCTATCAGATTTAATCCCAAAATGCATTATTCAAATGGAACGTTTTTCCATATTAAGATTAATAACCATCATATTTAATAGTCACTCTTTATAAATAGTTTATTTGCTTTTTCATTCCCGGGGTTAATAATCAGTTTAATAGATGAATGCACCACCACTTTCTTTTATATAAAATTGTTATTCTGTCTTCACCTCTTGATGGCTATTCTATAAGTTCCACTACCTAGAAACTTTTTGTCAGATGTTGTTGTTCACACCAAGAAAATATCTAGTGACTGGTTAATTAATTTGGTGTGTCCCCATACTTGAATGGTGTTGGTTCCATCTTTTTTATGCAGGTCGTGAGGGTTTCACACATAATATATGCCTCACAGGCATAGGTTTTGAGTAGTGTATCCTAACTGGTCAGTTTTACAAGTTGAAAAAAATTGATAGAAATTCCTTTCCCAGATCAAGGGTGAAAACCCTTATCTGCCTTTGTGATACACCCATTGGCCCAGATTTAAGAGGGCCTAGCGCCTCCTTGCACCACATTAGAGTAATTAGTTTTATGCTAATGTGGCCCAACGAGACCAAAGTTGCCCCACCAGATTCACAAAGTGGTGCAATGCATGCGTTGTGCCACTTTGTATCCCCTTGCGTCATATTATGCCTGCGCCAGGCAAAATGTATGCAAGGGGGTGTTCCCCCATTAGCGGGGCCGAAAAAAGGGTGCAAAGAAATCTAAAAGATTTCTTTGCAGCATTTTTGCGGCATTTTTAACGCCAGCACAGACCGGCGTTAAAAGGAGGCACACCATTATTTATAACGGGCCTCAATGTGCTTTGCAGGATTAGCATCAACATTTTTTAAATTAATCCTGCAAAGCACCAAACTAGGGTAAAAAATGTTTGACCCTAGTTCACTAACTGCTGCTATGGTGCACTGTATCTTAAACACAGCGCACACATGGTGGCGTTAGGGGGGCGCTAAAGGGTGCAAGAAAAGTGGAGCTGCAGCTTGCAATTAAGACATGGATAGGTTCCATATTTGGCTGTCCCCAAACTTTGCTGAATGCATGTTTTTGGTTTGTCAGCCTTGATTAACTTGGACCTGGAATGTCCCTTGCTCTATATGGAGGTACAGGAGATTCTTTGGATATTTTTGATCACTGACCATTGTTTTAAGATTTATCTCATAATATGTGGTTATGTGGTTAACTGTCTGTATAAATTAACTCCCTTTGCTGAGTTTGAACATGACTTGTAGGATAACTTCTCTATTGAGTGACTCCTCTATGATTTGTTTTGGATATTCCCTTTCTCGAAACTGTAATTAGAGGAGTCGGTGTTGAGGTTTAAAGTTATCCTCATTGGAGTGAGGTCTTGTGATATGAAGTAATTGACTGTATTGTAATCCTTTGATAAGGCGGGTGGATAAAGAGGAGAGGTATTCTACTCTTTGGGTGGCACCTCAAAATTAAGTGTAATATATACTTTAAGCAGCCCCTTACAAGTAGATGCACCTGCTTATGTTCTATGAATGATTTAATTAGGTTACCCTGCCTCTATGCACTCTAAAGGTTGGTATATTACGCAACCAAGAATCTGGCACATAGAGAGATTTCGCCAGACCTACACAATACGATCAAGTGAAAAAGCTGCGATTACAAATTAGCTTTTCTGGTTGTACTATAGACAATTTGGTTTGCTCTGCCTTGTGGGTGACCAACTTAGCTCTTTGTCCATCTGAGGTTAATAAAGTGAGTGTCATTAAAATGGGTTCAGCATCAGTCCCTTAGGGGTACCACCTTTTTAGTACATACAAAAATTAACTTATGTTCACATTTAGAAAACATACTATTTTCTTCATTTATTATTCTTTTAAACAAATCTATATTTACATCTAGAATTTAATTTGTACAAAAAATAACATCAATAGAGGCCAAGGAAGGGTTTTTGTTATGTCTAGGTCTGTGAGGCTCATTTGGATATATGGCTGGGGTTGCTGACGGTTCTAAAGAGACTCTGTCGTAAGAGAGCAACAGTTTTATGAGAGATCCAGATATATACATGATCTTTGCAACAGTTGATTTCATGGAAGGGGATCATGAGATGACAAATGTTTGTAAGGTCTTATAAGTTGGAAATGTGAATTTGCAACAAAGGAACTCGAGAAAAACTAGATTCTGTGGTTCGGAAAGCTTTTGAGAAGATGATTGAATTGCCTTACGTGATTTTAGATTAAATACTATGTCTTAATGTGGAATAGACCCCACAAAAGTCCTGAGGAAGTGCCAGTTCACGAAACACTAGTCGGCTGTGGGATCACATTTGTTGCTGCATGATGACTATGGGATCCTGCTTGTTGGAATATGACAAATAATAAACAGAATATGTAGGATAGGTGTATTTATGTTTTGCAAAGACGAATATTTTCTCAGCATCGATTACATGTTAATACATGTACATATGAAGCTTAAGATATAAAAAATTGATTTGTTATGTGTACTGAAAACGTGAAACTTCCTAAGAAAACTGATGTTAAAGTTATTACTTATGAATCAGTTGTCTTCTGATCTCTTGGGCTTCGTTATGGACAGCCAATCACACCTGTAAAAAATCCATCTTTTTAGAGTCCAGCACGTAAGCACTATAGAGACTGTTGTAATCTCTCTGTGGGCTTTTAACCACGCCCACTCTTGCTATTCATTCTTTGTTGTGCTTATCTTATATACTTCATTTTTATTGGTGCATTTTGTGAAATGTCCCTTCTTTGTGTGCTGAATTCCCTCCCCTGGCGTATTAACTAAGTGAACATTCCTAAACATTTCTGTTGGGCATCACACTTCGTCACGCTTCGTTCGGTTACATTATGTGATGGCCCCTCCACCGGTTTAGGTTTGCCTTTCATCCAGCTGTGATCCTGTCTAGATATTCAGGCAGGGAGCCGATGACTCTTGCGCTTGTGCTTTGAATCGGCTTGCTTCTGTCAACTGTTTTACACTTCAATTTCAATTCATGTGGCAGGAAAAGTCCGGTTAGGAATTTACAATGCCAATTGTTCTAACTTGAGCAAATGCGAGACCCGTTGCATTGCAAATGCTTGTTTCTTTTTCGAGTGTCATTAAATAGGATTAGTGTAAAACCTGTTTCTTGGGGCGCTATAAAACTGTAGCACTGCAAAAGCCAGTGCTCGGTCCCAGACCCAGAGGTTAGAATCCATAAGCCACACCTGTGTGAGGACGAGCACTCCAGGGAGGGGGGTCAGGGATCCACTAACCAGGTGGCAGGTAATGTATTCCTGAAATTCACGTGAGTGCTATGTGCAAAGGGGTGCTTTGCAACTGCCTAGGTGTTCACACTGTGTTCATGCAGGAGAGAAGAGACTGGGTTTGTGTGGCATTTAAAGGATGGCACGGTCCATTCACACAGACCTCCTCTATAAAGTTTCAACCTCAGTCTTTTCTGTGAGGTCTTCAAAAAACGAAATGTGTTTTGTGCATCGTCTCCTCTCTCTTCCCCTTGTATGAGCCATGTTTGTTTGATTTTGAAAAAAACTCCCAAAAACTTGACGATTGAACAGCCGGGTGTGAACGTATGTGGCCCTTAGCCACATCCCACCACTGTTGAGCAGGAGCTGAGGAGAGGTGGATCTGTGGACTGCCTGCTATTACCACTTTTGTCTCAATTCTCATGTTTCAGGGAAAGATCCTCAGCACTTTTAGTAAGCATTTGTGGCCAGAGACCTTCAGTTTTGACTGCCTGCTGCTGGCCCTCTTAGACAGACCATTGCACCCAGAGACAGATCAAACAGAACATTTGACACATGCAAGAGAGCATGTTACACACAGTCTACATAGAACAGGCATTCTCAACAGCAGGCAATTGTGCTGCTCTCAACAGCATGTCCCAGACGAAATCTGTCTGCTCCAGCTATCTGGAATCAACCAGGAAGACCACAACCTGAGCAAAATCCCTTAGGCAGACATTCCCAGATCCCTCACAGCAAAGCACCGCAGGCATGATGGCCCGACTATAACTTGAGAAGTTGGCCAAGGATCCCTACCCCAGGTTTTCTGTGTGTTAAAACACTGAGGCCCTCATTATGACCCTGGCGGTAAATCCCGCTTACTGCCATGCTGATGGCCGCCAACTTACTGCCGTGGCGGTGGATAGCCGTTCACCATATTATGACACACACACCAATCCGACAGAACTCAGCCACATACACAAATCTGCCAGACCAAAGGTCAGTGATAAACTGGCAGTATCAAAACCCACACCGTTACGCCAACAGAACAACGCCCACCACATTATGACCCACAAATCACCACAGCGGACATTCAATGGCAGTAAACCATTTGCGGTACATACCGCCGCGCTCACAATGGAAACCCACAAACAAAACAACACCACATTGGACAATTCAAACAACACGCCTGACACCAATACACACACCACACCCACACACTCACACCACTATAAAACACACACCCACAGTACCCATAGCCTTTACGATTACAATTAATTGGCACAATACTGAAACCAAGACCACCTAGCCAACTATAGCCCCACACCACTCATACCCATACACCACTCACACACTACACATCACACACCCCAAAACATTACCCAACACACCCTCACCAACACACCTCACATAACATTCATGGCACCACAAAGGCACCCCTGTTTCACAGAGGAGGAGTTAAGGGTCATGGTGAAGGAAATCGTCAGGGTAGAGCCACAGCTATTTGGAGCACAAGTGCAGCAGATATCCATTGCAAGGAAGATGAAGTTATGTCAGAGAATCGTGCACAGGGTCAACGCCATGGGACAGCACCCAAGAACAAGGGACAACATCAGGAAGAGGTGGAACGACTTATGGGGAAAGGTACGTTCCATTGCAGCAAGACATCAGCTCGCATTACAGAGGACTGGTGGTGGACCCCCACCTCCTCCCCCACAACTCACAGTATGGGAGGAGCAAGTCTTGGCAATACTGCATCCTGGGTGCCTGGCCGGAGTCAGAGGAGGACTGGACTCTGGTAAGTCAATTCTCTACTATTATCACCCCCCATACCTGCATGCAATCACATACCATCACCCTCACTCCCATCACTCCACTCCATCCCACACACTCCACCATCACATCTCTTCAAGCCCAATGCCAAGCCCTGCATGCTGTACCAATGCATGGACACCCCTCACAGCCCTGCATGGACACTGCATAGCAGAGAGAACTAACAATCCCACCATACACCAACATACACAAGTAAAAGCTGGCAAGGCAACATCAACCATAGAGGGGAATCCAAGGATGCACAATATGTCATACACATTAACCATAACACATCATTTACATCCCCACAGGTACCTGAGCCAATGTCACAAGAGAGGAGGTGCCAGCACTATCCAGTCCCCCAACAGAAGAGGCCCACAGTGATGACAGTAACTCTGGACTTCAGGATCTGGACGATCTACTTGGACCATCAGGGACCACTGGACAGCGGGTCACCCAAGCCCACTCACAGACCACCAAAGAGCCTCCCCCATCAGGAACCAACACCACAGCACCCACCCAGCGTACCCAAACCTCTGTCCCCAGGATACGTCAATGAGCAGTGTGCCCACCTCTACAGGGACCTCAGGCTTCACTTCGTACCCAAGACAATCAGGGACCTGGGGTCAGTGGGCACAGGCCAACAGGGAAACTGGGAGGAGTGCTGTGCGCCAGGGGGAGGACAGGACCAGGGAACCGACTCGCCAGGAGGCACTCTCCGAGATCCTGAGAGCCCACCAACATTCCAAGGACACGATGGGCCAGATCCTAGACAACGTGCAGGAGAACAGGCGGCTGCAGGAGGGACTGTACCAGGGGATCAGGGAAGACTTGCAGGCCATCAACAACACCTTGCTCTCCATAGCAGGGGTGCTGGCAGACATGGCCAACATTATGAGGGAGGCAGTCTCACACCAGCGGGCCCCTGCCATTATCCAGTCATCTGAACAGCGTGGCCAGGAGGCCCCGCCACAGGACTCACAGGCCACCAGCACCCCTCGCCCTGCAGAAGGTGAACTACCTGGCAAATGTTCCCTGCGATCCAGACAGAAGCCAGAGACACTTGCCAAGACCACCGCCAGGAAATGAGACTCTCCTGACTGTCACCTTTGTGTCCCACTCAGTCACCCTGTCCACCTTGAACTGCCATTGCTCCCCTTCCTATGTCCCCTTGGGCAATGCACCTGTGCTACAAACAGACTGGAACAATACCCTGGACTTTCCTCCATCATCACCCCATCCCATTGCACTTTCCCCCTATATGTTAGCACTTCAATAAACACCATTTGACAAAAATCGATTTTGAGTATGTCATGTATTTCAAATATGTATTGGTTGAAACAGGTACAACCAGTGCAAATGATCTGTACATAGAATGAGCATGGAATTAAATACCTGTAGCTGGCTGTTGTGATCACACCAGGAGTATTTGTCATAGCACCAACATCTGCAAAATAAATAGCCAGAGGGAACAGTAAGTAGGCATAGAATTGGGAAATACCAGCATGCCAATGCCACACATAATACAACCAAAGTCATTGAAATGTAAATTACACTGTCTCACCTGTGTGTCATTGGAAGTACTGACGGATTACAGTTGTTCTGTTGTCCTCATCCTCATCCTCTGCCTCCTCATGCTCACTGTCCACAGGGTCAACTGCTGCCACAGGGGCATCTCTAGTCGCCTCCTCCTGCAGAAAAGGTACATGCCGTCTGAGGGCCAGGTTGTGCAACATGCAGCATGCCACTACTGTCTGGCAGACCTTCTTGGGTGAGTAGCACAGTGATCCATCTGTTAGATGGAGGCACTGGAACCTGACCTTCAAGAGGCCAAAGGTTCTCTCAATTATCCTTCTGGTTCGCCCATGTGCCTCATTACAACGTTCTTCTGCCCTTGTCCTGGCATTCCTCACAGGGGTCAGCAGCCATGATAGGTTTGGGTAACAAGAGTCACCTGCAAATATTGAGGGACAACATTTAGCCACACACTATCCTATATGGCCAACACCATACCCATACACCAACATATACTGGGTGGGAACCAGGGCTATTAGCCACACCCTGTGCCTCTGTAGTTGGCCATCACATTTGGGATGCTGCTATTCCTCAGAACAAAGACATCATGCACCGACCCAGGATACTTAGCATTGACGTGGGAGATGTACTGGTCTGCCAAGCACACCATCTGCACATTCATGGAGGGGAAACTCTTATGATTCCTGACCACCTGTTCATTCTAGCAGGGGGTATAAATGCAATGAGAAAATGTACATAAAGTTAATCATACACCATAGCTGCTAGGCATCTGTTTATCTTTATTATTTTGCCATGTGCTCGACAAACCTCTTGAACTTTGATGATTGACCTTGAGCTCGCAGCCTTGGGCTGCAATCTGCTTATCGCTGCCATATTACTTTTTCCAATTACAGTTCAGAGAATTGTTGTGCTTAATCAGTAACTGCCAGAACAAGTTCGTACAGGTCGTTGCCACCTCCTGCCAGCTGCATCTGTACCTTCTCCCACCACACGTGTATCCCTGAAATATTCTGAAGACCGCAGAGGACCTTGAATACGATAGGGGTGGAGTTGTCCTCTGACTAAGCAGTTTTGTGTGTATATAAGGTTGAGTGCCCCAGAGTGAAGGGGCAGCCTCCGTAGGATAGTCACTTGACTGTTCTGGGACTCTGTATTAGCTCGAGCTATAATCCATGTAATAAACTTCTCTTTATTCCTCCAGTTGGTGACTCCGTCTGATTTGTGAACTCTCTGCTAAACTGACCCTGAGGACAAGGGTGTCCCTCCACCGCTGGGAAGAAGACCCCGGAGGGGGGGGGGTCAAATCTTTCCTGGTTCCTCAGCAATATGTGTCTCGTCAATCGCCCCAATTATATTGGGGATATGTCCCATTGCATACAACTCTGCCTTCACAGTGGCCAAATCCTCAACCTGGGAGAATGCAATGTAGCTGCACATGTGTTTTATCAGGGCAGACAATACTCTTGTCAGCACTATTGAGAACATTGGCTGTGACATTCCTGCTGCCAAGCCCACTATCACTTGGAGAGAACCAGTTGCCAGGAAATGGAGCACTGATAGAACTTGCACAAGAGGGGGGATCCCAGTGGGCTGACGGATATCAGATATCAGGTCAGGCTCCAATTGGACACACAGCTCTGTGATTGTGGCCCTGTCCAGTCTATAGGTGAGTATTATGCGCCTGTCCTCCAGTGTAGCCAAGTCCACCAAGGGTCTGTGCACGGGGGTATGTCTCCATCTCCTATTCATCCGCAGCAGTAGGGAATCCATGGGGAAAAAGAGGGAGGAGCTTGTCACAAACTGAACAATTGAGCCACAACAGTAGTTTGCAATCTGTATACTTGATATAGGCCAGTGTGATCTGAACAGTATGTGCCTATTTCTTGTGTGACGCCGCATTATTCCATAGGCCTGCTCCCTCCCTGAAATGGAGTCCACCTGTCCTGTGTGGAGGGATAGGTGGAAGTGAGGTAATGCCGCTTATGTTGTGCGCCCTGGCGGTAGGCAGTCGTGACCCGCCGTGCAACTCCTCATTGGTTAATATTGGACCCTACGGGGTACAGGGGCCAATGGTGATCTACGCCGGCAGTGATGATATGCACCGACGTGGATGTGACCGCCATTTTCTAACATATTCCTCACTTGTTTCCTGACCTTCCATAGGGGAGGATCTACACTGCATGTGCTGCTGTGACCTGTGTCCGGAACCTACCATGGCCCGTGTGACCGGGGAAAGGGCCCCAGCCTTCACTTGGGAGGAGTTGGAGAGACTGGTGGATGGGGTCCTACCCCAGCACGGACTGCTGTATGGGGCTCCAGACCAACAGATGAGTGCACTGTGGGCACAATACATGTGGCATGCATATATGGCGGTGTGTGTGAAGGCATTGTGTAAGGGGTGAGGGATGTCCTCCTGGCTGGGTACACACTGAGTGCTGGGCTATGTGTGTGGCATAGTGGGCCATTTGTGTAACTGGCTGGATTGTTTGTCTAATGGTGTTCTCCTGTCTGTATTGCCTCTGCAAGTCAGCGCCCATCTAAAGAAGGGTATATGGTGTGCCACGCCAAGGAGGTGCGGACCCTGGGGGGGTTTATGGCAGGTGGAGCACCCACTGTCACAAACCGCGGAGACCCAGCTGGGGATGGCCTCCCAACAAGGAAAGGGTACCTGTCGATCCCTGACCCCCTCGATGGCCCGCATACTGGCAGTGGCCTATCCAGAGCTGGATGGGCGCTTGAGAGCAACACAGCAGCCACAAGGGGCTGAGTACAGTGGCTATCATTACAACTTACGCCTGGTGGAGTGGTATCTGGGTGGTGGGCGGGAGTCAGTGGGTGGCCCAAGGCCAGGCCAGACATAGCTGCGTAGGTCCTCTGGTGGCTAAGGGTCTGAAGGGGAAATACTGCCTACCTAGCTTGTTAGCATCCACTATTGGCAAGGGCTGCGTGGGTCCCAGGTGTGCTGCAGTTGGCAGTGTGTGCTCCTCCTCATGCCTTGGTGGCTAGCAATATCACTGGTAGTGCAATGCATAGTGCGTAGGCCTGTACCCCGTGTGTGAGGGTGCTGTGTACCACCAATGGTGGTGTTGGTGCAGTCATTGACCCTGTGTATCCTTTGTCTCTCTCCCCACCTTTCTTGTTTTGTCATTCTGTCCTTATGTGCATTAGTGTCATCTGGCTGAGGAGCAGAGGCACCGGCGATGGAGGGAGCTGCATTCCACAGGACCCTGGAGACAGAGTCCACCGACACTAAGGGCACCATTGGGATGGAGGGCGAGGGAGCACCACGGCGGAGACTGGAGGGGACAATACTCTGTTACCTCCTCCGATGGAAGCTCCCTGGTGGTGGCAGACACCTCTGTGACCACCCCAGCGACAGGTACAGCTGCCACCCCCGTACCAGCACTGCCCTCCCAGCAGCACCTCAGCAAGTTGCCCGTGCCCTCTCACCCAGGAGGGTGGGCATCTCCATCGCCCCAGGCACCTCAGGCCCTGCCCCAGTGAGCCCTGCTGCCCTGAGTGAGGAGGCTATTGACCTCTTGAGATCCATCTCTGTAGGGCAATCAACCATTGTGAATGCCATCCAGGGGCTGGCAGCCCAGATGCAACAATATAATGCATTCCTGGAGGGCATTCACAGTGCATTGGCGGCCCAACGGAGATCGATTCAGGCTCTGGCCTCCTCTCTGATGGCAGCCATTGTCCCTATTTCTACTATCCCCTCTCCAACTTCCACTTCCCAGTCCCATTCTCCTCAACCCCAACCCATCCCAAGCACACAGCCAGACAGGCATGCACACAGGACAATACCCAAGAGAGTCACAGACAAACACAAGCACCACACTACATCCCACAGGCACTCACACAAACACCATCCAGTTGCAGACACAACAACATCCACTATTTCCACGGTCTCCCCCTCCTCCTCCTCTTTCACCACCCACCCAGTTACATCCACACTCACACCTGCATGCACTACATCATCATCCAGTACCTGCATCATCACCACACCAAGCAGAACACACACCTCACTGGCAGACACCTCCACAACATCAAAGCACACGTCCCCTGTGTCATCTCCCACCGTGTCTGCCCCCCCTCTCCTAAGGTACACAAACGCTAGCACACAGACACTCAACAGCCATCCACCTCACAACAGCAGACAACCCATGCACCTGCGCCCAAATCCAGCAGACAAACACGTCCAACAACCACTCCCTCATACTTCACTCCCATTACTTCTCACTCTTCCCACCCCAATGACCCTAAAAAGCTTTTCCTTTCCACCATTGACCTCTTACCTACCCCTACCCCCGTGCTGCACGTATGGCCAGGGTATCAAGAACCCAGCCAAATACCTCAGGCAAACAGTCCACCAGCCCAATTCCATCAGAAACCTACTCGTGGTGGAAAGGATTCCAGGCCACAAATACTGAAGGGGAAGGAGCCTGCTCCAGCCATCAAAAAGGGGAAGGAGCCTGCACCAGCAAGCAAGAAGGGAAAGGAGCCTGCACCAGCAAGCAAGAAGGGGAAGGAGCCTGCACCTGCAGCTATCACAGAGCCCCCACCCACCACCAGCTGTGGTTGTGCAGCCACCAGTTAGTGCAGGGGCTGAGCAGGAGCCTCCCACTACCACTACCACCACCACCACAGTGCAGCCATCGCAGGGTGCAGGGGCTGAGCAGGAGCCTCCCACTACCACCACCACGGTGCAGCCATCACAGGGTGCAGGGGCAGAGCAGGAGCCTCCCACTACCACCACCACAGTGCTGCCATCAGAGGGTGCAGGGGCTGAGCAGGAGCCTCCCACTACCACTACCACTACCACCACCACCACAGTGCAGTCATTGCAGGGTGCAGAGGCTGAGAAGGAGCCTCTCACCACCACCACCACCACAGTGCAGCCATCGCAGGGTGCAGGGGCTGAGCAGGAGCCTCCCACTACCACCACCACCACGGTGCAGCCATCGCAGGGTGCAGGGGCTGAGCAGGAGCCTCCCACTACCACCACCACCACGGTGCAGCCATCGCAGGGTGCAGGGGCAGAGCAGGAGCCTCCCACTACCACCACCACAGTGCAGCCATCAGAGGGTGCAAGGGCTGAGCAGGAGCCTCCCACTACCACCACCACAGTGCAGTCATTGCAGGGTGCAGAGGCTGAGCAGGAGCCTCTCACCACCACCACAGTGCAGCCATTGCAGGGTGCAGGGGCTGAGCAGGAGCCTCCCACTACCACCACCACCACGGTGCAGCCATCGCAGGGTGCAGGGGCAGAGCAGGAGCCTCCCACTACCACCACCACAGTGCAGCCATCAGAGGGTGCAGGGGCTGAGGAGGAGCCTCCCACTACCACCACCACCACAGTGCAGCCATCACCGCCGGCGGATGCCATGTGATCCAGCCTCCAGGCTGCTGTGCGGCCTGTCCCCTCCAGAACCAGTGGGTTATTCACCCACCCGAGAGACTGTGGCCTTGCACTCCCCAGGACCAAGCACAGGACATGTTGCCCCCTCCAGAACCAGTGGGCAAGTCACCCACTCGAGAGACTATGGCCCATCACTCCCGAGGACCAAGCACAGGGCATGTAGCCCCCTCCAGAACCAGTGGGCAAGTCTCCCTCTCCAGAAACTCTGGCCCATCACTCCCCAGGACCAAGCACAGGGCATGTTGCCCCCTCCAGAACTAGTGGGCAAGTCACCCACTCGAGAAACTGTGGCCTTACATTCCCTAGGACTAAGCACAGGGCCCCCTCCAGAACCAGTGGTCTTGTTTCCGCATCCAGCTGAGGTACCCACCCCCCTTCCCCTGAGGTGCCTGCCTATTTGCCAACTGATGCCCCTGCAGTGTTCTCTCCGTATTGGTGCAGGTAACGAGTGGGGCCTTGGACTTTGCCCTGTGGCCATTTGGCCCCTGTGAACAGAGGACTGGGCAGTGACCCTTTTTTGTACATTTGTACATATCTATTTCATTGACAAATCGCATTATACATTTTTTGTTGATCTTATTACAATCACTTTAGTCAATTCTGTTGTTTTCTTGTGCAGCTGGTTGTGTGTATGGGGTGTGTGTGTGGGGTGTGTGTTGTGCGTGTGTGTGTCACTCTCGTTTTCCTCCCACCCTCCCTTGTGCTAGGGGGCTGTACTCACCGTCGTTGTCTTCGCCGGCGTTGGTGTTCGTGGTGGAGCATAACGTAGAAGATCATCGTTCTGGTTCCATGGCGGCGTGGTTCTTCCCTGTGTCTCCAATGGTGAGTCCTTTCACTTCTGTATTGTGTTTCCACCAGGCTTTTGATGGCTTGGTACCACCCTGGAAAAGTTGGCGGATTGTGTTGTCATAATGTGGTGGGTGGAACTTTGGCTTCTGCCTGGCTGTGGGCAGATACCGCCGTAGTGACTGTTGTTTCCGCCCTGGCGGTCGGTGTGGTACATTGGCTGTCTTTCGGAGATCTAACTGACAGGATCATAATTTGGCAGTACTTACCACCAGCCTGTTGGCGGTATTACCACCACTTAACACCTACCTCCAGGGTCATAATGAGGGCCTGAGTCAATTTTTACCAGCCGGAAACTCCTGCCGTTAAAATTGATTTGGCAAAAAGATTGCATTGCCGCCTGGAACCGCTTTTGGCGGGTGGGAGGAACCGCTTTTGGCCCCTGTCCGACCCTTGGCCCAGGCACAGGGCTCCCACCTGCTCACAGTAGCTGCTAAAAGCCTGCATTAAGCAATATAATTGGGAATTACATGCAGAATACCGGTGATTGGCTCTGTGCAGTTATTCCCCTTTCTGGGGGGGGGGGGTTTAAGTCATTGTAGCTGGAAGTATCAACAAATTTGACTGTTTTCGCATAGACTTCTTCTTGGCTATACTTGGGGGAGTAGTCGGCAAAAGAGCAACCCCAAACAGTGGAGTCAAACCCACCTCATGAATCACTCACAGAAGCCAACAGAAGATATCTCTCCATCCCGCCATTTCTTATCTTCACCTCTCTTCTCATCCCCTCCCCCCTCCTCTCCTTTCCCCACCTCATCTCTCCTTCTCCCCACTCTATACCGGTGTTAGAACCGAGGATGTTACCACTGCAAAGATTACCATCACATCGATATAATGAACTGCAACAGTTTACATTTATTTATAAGGATACGTGTTTGATAAAATTACGCGTACTTCAAAGCAATTTAAGGATAACTATCAGGATTAGGGTAAAATAATTGTTTCGTTGAATTTTCTTTTAATTACATTTAAATTAATTAAAAGTAAAGGTTACTATTGTGGTTAGGCTAGGTCAAGGGTGATTGTTTCGTTTAATTTTAATGTCCTGGAATGCCATTAAATTGATTAAGAGTTAGGGCTGGCATTAGAGGTACATTAATGAACATTATTTAGTTTAATGGAATTTAAGGCTTCAGGTTGGGTATCGTATTACGTTAAGTGAAAGGATAATTATTTCATTTTATTTAAATTAATTAGTGTTCAGAATTAGTATTTGGGTTAGAGGGATGATAATTATTTATATTACCTTAAATTCTGAGCTTCTTCGGATGCCAGGGTGGTGTGGTCAAGGTAATGGTAAAATGCATTAAAAAGTTACCTGACGGATGAAGTTTCTCCATTTACTCACCCATCTATGAATACCAATTGATATAGCAACATGCAACTTGTTGGCAGTATATTGATCTGTATATGGACTGTGCCTTTGAGAAATGCACCCTGTACAAAAACTGATGTTCATGCATCTTGGTCTTTCTGGGATCTAAACTGTTTGGATCTGAGCTTGATGAGCCGACGAAGCAGATGATGAAGGAGAAGACCTTGCAGAAGCTCCAAAACTTGGGAAGAATCAAAGACAGGAGTCCGGCAACAAAGGTAAAAAGAAAACTATATTTTAACGTGACACAGAGACTCTGATTGGCAAAGCCAGGTTTGAGAGTCCAAATTGCGTAACTTACATACAATCTTTTATTCTCTCAAACCGCAAAGGCGTAGCCATGCGTTTCATATCTGGTCCGATCACTGTTTGCCACCTGGTCAATTTCTCGAACACTACAACTAAAATTCCAGTTACAGTTTCAAAATATTAGTACATAAGGTCAGACAGACAAAAGTATTTACAGTGGGTGCAAAATAATGGCCTACATGCGCCACGTGATGATCAGGAGACTTTCTACTCAGAAAAACAACGCGTGTACCGGAAGACAAATGCCTTAATATTTTGCTCAAGCTAGCATGAATGAGTACACCATGGTGTGGTCTTTGTGGCAAGCCTTGCATCATAACTGTGTTCCGAGCAAGCGGAGTGAAAAACAGTAAACATGGTTCATGGGGGCTATGAATTGTTCAACAACAGGCCTCACTTTATCATTGAGTATCCTAGAACCGTGAAGTCCAACATGGACTCCATCCTTAACAATATGACTGCAATTCTGCAACCTTACTCCCAATCACATGACATGCTGCCTGGGGCTGACTGTCCCTTGACATGGCACAGGGCCTTCACTGTCCCTTGACATGTCACAGGGCCTTCACTGTCCCTTGGCATGTCACAGGGCCTTCACTGTCCCTTGACATGTCACAGGGCCTTCACTGTCCCTTGGCATGTCACAGGGCCTTCACTGTCCCTTGACATGTCACAGGGCCTTCACTGTCCCTTGACATGGCACTAGGGCTTGAATGTCACTTGACATGTCACTGGGCCTTCACTGTCCCTTGACGTGGCACTAGGGCTTGACTGTCCCTTGACCTGACACTAGGGCTTGACTGTCACTTGACATTCTGGAGGGGCTTGACCGTCCTGGACATGGCACCCGGTTTTTGCCCTGTGCATAGCTCTTCACAGAGAGCCCACTCCCTGCAAACATGCAAGCCAAACTCCTACCATGCACAGCGTTTATCCTCCTGCACCAAACACTTTACAGATAATCAACCTCTTGTAGGCAATCAACAACACATGGGTGAGCAAGTATCTAGTGTGCACAGCCTTTGCTCTTATGCACAATGTCTCATAGAGGGCCCACTCCATCCAGGCACTTCCAGTGGAAGCCTCCAAAAAATACCAGGGCACAGTACAAGATGTAGATTCCCCCGAGTGCTAATCACAAATCAAGAGTGGGAACTTCCTATAAATGGAAGAAGACATTGATTTCAAACAATATGATGTCTTTTCTTTCTGTCATAGGTACCATTGTACAATATTCAGGTAGCATGGTACCGCCACACCCAGACATGCAAAAACTTTACAAATAGGCACAGGGCATCTTCATTGACTGAGCCTATGAGAAAAATGCTAGGCTCAATGGTAAATTAAAATCATTCTACTTTTTCGTGCGACCCACAGTACTCCAGCAAGACCCGCAATAGGAATTAAACCTGTGCAGGACTCACATCAGACCCTTCCACTGGTGCAGAGGATCAACTTTAAGAGATTACCTATGCCCTAGTTACACTTCTGCCCCTACTCCCACCACATGGCTTCTCACGAAACCAAGGGGATTTTACACATGTCATGATTGCAACATTTGTATTTTTGGTCGTGATAAAACTAAAGATTTTCGTTACAATACCACAAAGACATTCACTATCAATCATTTCATTAATTGTAATACCAAATTTGTTGTTTATGTTTTGGGATGTGTATGTAATAAAATCTATGTGGGCAGTACGAAACGCTCTCTGAAACTTAGGATACAGGAACATCTACGAGCCGGTTCATCCTAATGATTTACTGATTTGGTTTCATGGAATTGACCATGTTCCTATTCATTTTAGAAGAGGAAACAGGGAAATGACACTACGCCAAAGGGAGGCAGCCTGGATCTGCCGCCTTCGAGCGGTGGAACTGGGACATAATACTGATCATGAATTTCACTACTTTCTATAGTGCAACAATCTGGCTTGCAATGTGAGTTTTCCTAGACTATGATCACAAATGTGCCATTGGGGGTGGCATTTGCCTTGTTATCCGATTGCACTACTACTAATTTCTACTATTTTGGCTCATGTGGTACTATGCTCCATTGACTGTGGTCTTTGAAATATTTACCTTTAATATGTACATATTGTATTGCTCACATTTTGTGTGATTATGTTTTTTCTCCATATGACCAGACTATACTATGTCATGATCAATATTACATTTTGATTTGCCAATTTCTTTAATGTTTACTTTTTTCACTAAGTTCTGTGCTTGCCAAATATTTTGGAATTTCGGGCACATTACCCCTTCTGGGCTTACTTACTCTTCTTTTGTCCACTCTCTCACTTTTTTTCTCTGTAATCACTCACATCTGTTTGGCATATTCACTTCTCACGGTGGTATCCAGTCAGTCTTGCTTATACCATCTTATTTTGAATGTTTGTTTCCACCAGTTTCCTTTCTCTTTGTGACATTTTCTTGCAACAAAATAAGAATACATTTTTTCTATATGTTTTTGTTGAATACATCCTTTGGCTTAAACAACAAAAAATATGTTCCTTGTGCTCTAATATACATTTTTCGTTGAATACTTCTGCGCCTTCTGAACAACCTAATTGGTGTTTTTCTTAACTTTGTTTGTTGAGTTTTGGAATCTCACACCAGCCCCAAGATGGCCGCCGCTATAGTCCTTCTTTCATTTTTGTTTCTCTCTTTTACCCGGACTTCTGGGTTCCGGGTGTTATTTCTATGGCACCTGGAACGGGGGCGTCCTTCCAGTTTGACCTATCGGGACTGGCATTATACCTTTGCCGGCTTCATGTTAACTTCAACGGTCGCTCTGACCGTGGTATCCTAAACCGGGGATGGGATTCTCACTGGCCGTCGTTCTATTTGGTAAGAAAGCTCTTGCCCCTTTTTTACTTTATTTTAGTTGTTACTTGGTATAGCGCTTCTCAGGTTGGAGCGCGCATTAGGAATGTCAAATCGATTTATTAAGGAGGGACACTTTGCCTGCCTCGTGATTATTTGTTGGACCTTCACCATTAACACAGTGTCTGGCTTTTTACTTAGTTCTCCCATACTATTGACACTGGATATTGGGTATTGTATTAATTTATTCTCTATTACTTTTTTCGTTACGGTTATGTTACGGTTAAACTGGGACTTTGGTTGTTTTTTGCCGCTCGCCTGATGTGTTTTATTTTTATCGCCTATACTAGTTACGCACATACAATTTTTGTCTTTTCTCTACCTATTTTGACTATTGGGCACCCGAGGAGTCCCCCCACACCTCCCTTTTTTGAACTTATATGGTACATTTTTTGCCTTGATAAGGAAATCTCTCCCTTTCTCCTTTTAAGTTTGGCCTTTTTATTCCTCTTGACTTATGCTTTCCCTTTCTTCTTTATTTTCTGTTATTGTACTATTTGTACTGCTATACTTTTTGATCATTACGACCGACTGGACACCACTTTGGTATGCTTATTTCTATGTTTACCATCTTCCATACCTTTCACCTTGACGCCTTTTGATTTTTAACTTGCACCAGATATATACTAATAATATCTTGCACCCATCTTGTTCTTTGATTCAATATAAATATAATATAAAAGCAATAATAACAATAAAAATAAAAATAATACAAAATAAAAATATTCCACTTGGTGACTTCTTACACATCCCTTTAAAGTTTTTTGCAGGATACAGGTCACGTTATTCTTGATGCTTGCACACTTGGATGCCCTTACGACCTTTATGCACTTACGTCCTGGTGTACCGTGTTCTTTATTGTGTCGGTACGTAGTATTTCCTCTATTTACTTTCGCAATCTGAACCTCATATGTTTCTTTGTAATTGCGTTGATTGGAACTGACTGCATAGTGTATACATTTGTCTTATGTTATACTACAGCCCTGAAGAAGCCCCTTAAGTGGGCGAAACGCGTTGGCTGTTCATTCATAGTACCATTCGCTTTGCTTACGGAACTGTACAAACACAATGCTGTCCATTCATTGTCTAATTCGCCTTATCTACGGAACTGTGAGAACATAACACATTGGACTTGCAAGGAATCATTAAAAGAAGTATCTCTCATCTGCAATGCTGGAGCACTGGACTCTTTTTTCACTTTATACAACGTGTGTGCTTGCGTGGCGGTGCACCGCCTTTTGAGTTTCTTCTTGAGGCTATTTATATGTTTGCATTTTGTGGGTTACAAATGTTAAAAGGATGACTGAGAGAAATGTTTGATTTTATTTTTGATAAGAAATAAAAAATAAATATTGCTTTGAGTCTTTCTTTGAACATTTTTCAGCCCAAAATAATAAATGCAAGCCTGGACCTTTAAGATATGGCCAGACCCTCAGAAAACTACCCCCCACCCACCCATTCCCTACTGTGCATGGCCTCACGACTGCATGGCAATGCACAGTAGGTGATTGGCTTTACATGTGGCAATAAAATATTATGTTTCATTTTTAAAAAAATAGAAAGTACCTGCATGGGAAAAAAAGATTAAAGTGATGTTATAGTTAGGTGAAAATTTAATTTCAGTGACAATGTAATGTTTTAAACAAAAAAAATCACTGAAATTC
Organism: Pleurodeles waltl; assembly: GCF_031143425.1. NCBI lineage: Eukaryota > Metazoa > Chordata > Amphibia > Caudata > Salamandridae > Pleurodeles > Pleurodeles waltl. The sequence continues at coordinate 1,157,184,875 of NC_090448.1, forward strand.
AGCAGCTATAGCATCTGAAGTAGCTATAACTCTAGCCCTAAAGTAACTATAACTAGTGCCCACACCATGTACAGCTAATTACCCCACATGTTACATCACTCATGGCATGTTCTATAACATCATTGATAGCATCACTGCAACATTTGAAATTACATTATTGATGGCATGAGTTATAGTTGTGATAGAAATATCACGTTCATATAAACGTTTTTCAGTGAATTTCTAGTTTTTTTTATATAAGCTAACATATTACTGCCTTACTTATAATATTTCTTAAATCTTTATTTTTTTCAGTGAAGTTTTGGATTTGTTTTAACATAAATAAAAACCTTATTTTCAAAGTAAAACAATGTCAATTTTGCCTTTAGAATGTGTAGTGAATTTTCAATTATATGCTTTAATGTCACAAATTAATGTATGTTTATCAATTGTATTATTGTTTTTTCACTTTCTGTGTTCCTGCAGTACTTCCATGATATTCCTGTGTGACCCGTACAACCAATGGCTGGCCTGAAGGAGTTTTTGTGGATTTACTTCTTGTTCCAGGTCCTGCTGGACTGGCATGGGACTACCGATAACTAAAAAAAGTTGTGTTTAGTATGAAAGTATGTTTTTTGTTTCGGCCTGGAGCATTTCTAAGTCAGTTTATGAGGATCTCTTGACTCTTTTTGTGAATTTAACTTGATTTTGGCTGTTATGGTCCCACTGGAGTATTGCAGGAGTACCGCAGGATCTTTTACAGGCACACTAAAATCCTCAGCCTTGTTGCATTTATTGGGAGTTCCCACCATTTCATATTTATTTGGGATTAGCACTTAGGCGTACACTTATTTTGTGCTAGGGCCTCCTTTTTCTTTGTTTTTGCAATTTTGTGGGGCTTGAATGGCCTCGGGATCAGAGAGAGAGGAGGATGTGCCATAGCAGGAAGTTGAGACTCTTAAAGCCACCAAGCGGTCTTTGGTGTGGCAGTTTTTGAAGTATCAGCAGGGGAGAAGGAATTCTCCTCAAATACGTTGTTTGCAAGATCTGCAACAAGCAGTCCTCCTGCAAATTTGCAAAAAGATATTCACAAAGAAATGTTGGCATATGTAAACACGTGGGATTCATGTCTCCTGTTATCCGAAGCTCACAAAAGGAGAGGGAACTTCCATCCCACAAGAACTAAACAAGTACTAATTTCTGTGTTGTTATATGCTTCTCTGAGTGTAGGTACTTCTATTGCTCAAATTTTATTTGAACTAACTATGTAAATGCATGCTAATGCTAATATAGTGTGTGTTCCTTCCCTTTAGTTGACTCTCCTGCTCACCTCGAAAGAAGAAGACACCTGGGGCGTTCAGGAAAGCGAGCTAGACACCACTCAGAGGATGAGAGTCTTTTTTTCTTTTATTATTTTGTCTTGACCCCCTTCCCTCCTAGGACAGCGCCTTATTTGAGGTTATAATTTCTAGGGTTGTGTTGGGAGAAAGTAGGGTCCAATGAGTGAGGTACCATATAGTCTCTCCGGACAAGTTCTCCAGGTGAGTGGTCTGACAAGAGGTGCTCTATAAGCAAATTTAGTATGCTGCTCCACCAACCTTTAGTGGAACAGCACAATAGATTTGTTATAGATTGTCTCTTTGGCGAGGATGTGTGCCGGACCACATGAAACATTCCCTCTCCATCCTCGCTCTTGATGTTTAATGGTATAAGAGGTATACCTAAAGGCCTCAATTGTGAGTTTATTGTACTCTTTCCAGTCTCTTCCTACACCTTTACAAAGTTACATGTTCTCGTTCAGAATTTGATTGAATCTCTTGATAATTTTACTCATTTTAGATGATGTAGAGGTCATTTCTGGTGCATAATTCCCTTTTCAGAAAAAAGATTCTCCTTTTCTTTCACGGTTAATCAAGCCTTATTAACAATTAAGATGGGAATGACAGCTCCTGTTGTGATGTCCTTCACTACTATCGCTCCAGCTCCCTAAAATGAAAGTCTATTGGAACCAACACAATAGCGGTATTGAACCACCAGGTAATGGACTACAATGTCCTTACAATGTTACTACAAGCAGTGGGAGAGGATCATGTATTTTTTAACTTATTACTCACATGACAACCCACAAAGTCTCTAGCACACCTTTCTATGTACACGTCTATGCCTGCCACCTATACTCACGCCTCAAGCACTCTTTTGTCTTTCGAATACCTTAGTGATCTACAAGAGCTAAATCAATCGGATATTGCCTAAATGTCATCAACACACAGAATAGTAGCCCATTTTGTAATAAAAAGGCACCTTTTACTCTCAAATATATTTAATTGTTGATCAATCACACTCATCCTAGAACCATTTCGAGGTAAGTCACATACTTCTACTAAATTCTCATCCTTACTCAACTCACCCAGCCAATTCTTTTCTGAAATATGCCATCTGCAATGCACAAACTCTCTCTAACATTCTTAATCACAGTAGAATGACACACCCTTCTTCAGGAACCAATGAATGGCCAAAGGTTTGGTGGCAAACGTTTAGACAAAAAGCAAATAAAATTGCATAATTCCCCAAAAGTTCTTGACTTCCTCTTCTTTAGAAGCACTCAGCATGTCTAGAGTAGCACACAGAGAACCCAGTCCTCCAGACACCCAGGGCCCATTAGGCGGTCTTGACCACACTACGCACACCCGTTACCATGCACCGAAGTCTCCATAGAAAGCTCACTCACTCCAGATACCCAAGCCGCATTAGGTGGCAGAGCTCCTGCTAAGGACACCCTTCGCTTTGTACAGAAGTCTTCATAGAAAGACCACTCACTCTAGATACCCAAACCCCATTAGGTGCCTAAGCAGTTACTACCCACACGCTTCATCCTGCACAGAAGTCTTCATGGAGAGCTCAGTCACTCTAGACCCCTGAGCTCCATCAGGTGGGCAACAACAAAGACCCTACAACCCACAGCCTATGCCTTCTACAGAAGTCTTCATTGTTAGCCCACCCCTTTCAGACATCCAAGCCCAACTAAATACCCGAGACCTTGCTACAGACTCCCTTTGCATTGTACAGAAGTCTTCACCGAGAGCCCACTCCCTCCAGATACCCAAACCCCATTAGGTGGCCAAGCCCCTCTTATGCTCAGCTTTGTGCCATACTGAACCCTTTGCGAGGAGTCAATTTTTTGTGGGCAATCAACCAGATATGAGTTGAAGCTCCTGGTGTGTTGGGCTGTGTTCTGTATAAAACACCATATGGGCAGACCAGTCTCCTTACAAGGTGAAGATGATTGAAGCTTAGTGAAGCTCCCTTAGGTGTGATACCCTCACTATGCATTGCCCGGATCATTTCTTACATGTCATTTTGAGTGGCAGGTTAGGGGGACAGTAAGCATATTTTTAATATATTAAATTGGTCCTATGGTACTGTTGTGGTATCAGTCAAATACCTGTGAAAATAGGTTATTTGCCCGGTACTGTTCCTCGGGTGTACAACAGTACTAAAAATACTTAACAAAAAGAGTTTCTTTCAAATACATATTTTTTCAATTTTTAAAACGGAAAATGTGGTTCCAAAATGAATCTTTTTTTTAAATGTTGGAGCTTTTACATTTTTTGTATGTTTGAATTTTTTGTGAGGTTGAACTTAAAAACAAAACAGGGCTTAAGATTACTTGTTCTTGGGACACTGGTGTTCCGACATCAACTTATCCCTTACAGACCCGCCCTGCTCTCCTGTGTAAATAGTCCTGCTGCACCTTCTACAGCAAATAACCATCTCCTAATAAGGAGGATTAAGGTCTGACTGCCCCTACAAACTTCAGTGTGCACATCATCACCAGGTCCAACAGAGAGTTGGTGCTCAGCTCTTGTCGCGTATGCTCTTGTTATATGACTGTTCTTTCTTTTCTTATTTTGAACTCTCCTTTTCACTATAAAAGTTTGCAAATTGTCTGTTGAACTCCCAGCAGGTAGCGTGGGAGTCTTATGTCGGGATTCTTCATGAGTCTTGAAGGTTTTTTTTTTGTAGAATTATTGCAGATGAGAAACAAGGAATAGTGCACTAATCTTGTTTTCTCTTCTTTTGCTTTGTCCTTCCTTTCTTTGCAGGTTACGCCCTCACATGTCGGAAGGATCGACGGGCCGGTTCCTGAATGGCTGCAGCCATGAAGAGGATTCCCCACTGTCACTCATGGTAGGTCTTGTCTGGAATGCAGGGATTGGAGAAGTCTGGTGAGCTGCTCAGAGATGTCTGTGGGGGTGCAGATGTCATCGGGTCAGACTAGGAAGCTTAGATCAGCAAGAAGATGTCCAATTTGACAAGTAAATCATAGGCTGCATAGCCTCCCTGGCGTTCTGCAAACAAAACCACCAGAAGAACCCCAGTAGAAGGCTGGTTGGTACACAGAGGAATCAACCAAGCAATACTGCAGACAGCTGTTATGAAAATGGGGAACCAATCAAAAACAAACCAATTTGGCCACCTTCAAAGCGGCCCTAAGATGCTACCATCAACAAATCTGAGAAACCAAGAAGGCCCTTGCTGAACGCAGAGAATACAGCTCTAACAGCAGCAAAGAGATCTTTCCAATTGCCAAGTACATCACAGCAACAGCATCGACCTCCAACAGCATCACCCCCTGCCCAAGACCGATGTGACAACCTATCAGAATTCCTCAGAAACAAAATTGCAACTATCTACAATTTCGATCCCAAACCAAACCCAGCAGTGTCACCTTCAGACTGACAAAGAACTCAGGAAATGCCATGGCTACTTGGAAAACAATCACCATGGAAAAACAGCTACCATCATGAGAACCATCTACTCTGGGGCCCTGGGTAATCCTTGCTCCACCACATCTACTCATGGGGGTCTCGTTGATCAGTGAAGCACTCACCCACATTCTTAACACCTGCATTGCTACCTCCCCCTTCCCAGAAGACTGAAAACATGCAGTGGTCAATGCACTACTAAGGAGACCTTAATAAGACCCTACCAGCTCGCAAATTGCTGTTTAATCACCCTTCAACCATACTCAGCCAAAGTCATGGAAAAAGCAATCAACAAGTGACGTGCTGACCACCTCAACCAACACCAACTCCTAAACACCACTCAGTCAGGTTTCAGCCCCAACCACAGCACCCACACAGCGAACATTGCAACAATCAATGACATCAGGATGAGCAACCAAGGAGAACAGAGGCCCTCATCTTGCTTGACCTCTCAGTGGCCTTCAAGTCTCCCATTCCACCCTTATCAGAAGACTTAATGACAGAGGCACCCAAGGACCCTCCCTCAACTGGATCTGCTCCTTCTTTACCGAAAGAACCCAGAAAATTATCATACCACCTTATACTTCAGAAAGCCAAGAACCGCATTTGTGGAGTCCCCCAAGAATCATCCCTCAGCCCGACCCTTTTCAACATCATAATGACCTTTACAACGTTGTAGCATCATTTCGGTATTGCCTTTCTCACATTCTGAGGGCCTGTTTTTCCGGTGTTTGTGCGTAGGGCTTAGTGGCTGGCAGTGCTAGACATCTACAGGTCCTGGACTAATCAACAAATCTTAGGGAATTGATGGGACGGTGTCTCTCACAGGTGTTGTCAACTAGTGTGTATCCACAGCTCAGGGTGTTGCTTCTTATGGTGATCAGCAGTTAGCCAGTATGCACCTATTTTTATCCAAGTCCCACTGGAAGATTATATGATTCATTTTTTTTCTTTTTAAGCAGATGTGCTTTTGGTCCGTGGGTTCGCTTATTCTTGAAGGGTACTCGTCATCGTCATTCATGTATAAATATGCTCAGGTAAATGCAAATAAACATCTTACAATAGAAGGAATGATTATAACTACACACACACACAGACACAACATCCCCATAATAGAAGTAAGACCATAACAAATGCACAAAAATCAAATAATCAATCAATGTATATCACAAATACAACTCAGATTCTTAAAGTACAGTTACCAATAATGTGAGTATGATGAGGTTGGGGGCACCAAACCCCCAAGGAAACAGTTGTGAAGAATGATGCACCTTCCCCCTACCCTTTTGCCCTGCATTTCTTCAAAGGCAGGCAATACACTCCCACCTGATTTCAAAGCAAAAGCATGTTTGTCAAGGGATTCACCTAGCATATAGTTTAATCAGGAGTAAAAATCAATTAATCACTTGTAAGTTGACTGAAAGCTCTGTTTACCTGCTAGAGCGGATGCATCAATTTCTACTGAGCTATCGTCTATAAATATTTCACATGCAATGATGACAAATTAATGTTTGTATTTAATGCAATTAGAATTATGCATATAATTGGGCGCAATTGAGTATTTTAATGTAAACATTATATCAATATTTTATATCACCCATAATTAATTTTAAGTTCCATCTGTCTCTTGGCAGCTTGTATTCGTATGGCCATACCCAGAGATATTATTAACTCACATGTCAGACATCTAAAGTGATTAGGAGGTCAAAATTAAAATGCAATTAGAACAGTGACCCGGCTTCCCAAGTTCTGCAAACCATCATGGGTCACAAAGCAGTCTCACTTCAATGCTAAGTACCTGGGCGCGACTGAACTCTGACTGTTAAATGGAAAATATGTGATTTGTCGTTTGAGAATATCTAATGTGCAAACAATCTTTGCAAAGAAGATCTGCTGAAGTGCGTGCATCCGCCCACAGCAGACACACTGCTATGCTAAATATACTATTCATTAGTGTACGCGCTGGTGCGATCATCTGCAAAACCAAAAAAAAGTCCACTGATCCCCCCTCCCAAAAGATGCTGCTACACAAGAAATCAGGTGACGAACATACGCCCTCCAATTTGTTACCTCGGAGACACATGACAACCTTTTATTTGCAGCAAAAAATAGAAAAGAAACTGCAGAAGTTAGCATTTTCTCAATTGAGAGGCGAGAGGCCTTGGGCATGAATTGCTCCCTGTGGAAGCCCCATAAAGTATATTGCTTTCCCTTTCCCCACTTGCAAGCACATACTGAAACAGAAACCAGGCACCCACCATCTGCCCTACAGACTGGTGGCACCAGAAACTAGTGGCCACCTAATAACCCACGGTCAGCGAACTCCCCAGATTGTGTCATCCCCGATATCCTCAGGATTGGCCAAAAAAGCACAGGGAGATTCCCAGGGGTGACTCTTGTCTTATTTTTTTAGGGGTGGGTTGGTCCTAGGGCCTTGCGCCTTAGTAACCACATCATTCAGATAAACCAAAAAAGTGGCACCCAAATAGCTCATCCTTTTCATCACACCCACGCACACAAAAAACACCACCACATAGAAAGAGCCTCCTAGACTGCAAACAAAGGCCACATCTCAATGTCCACACCCACACCCTCTCCCGCTAGACAATTCCCACGCTGCTGGGAACCATGGAGCAGACACGGCAGACCTCATATTCAATAACATTGCAGAGCTCATTCTCCTGTCTTTACAAAGCTCCCACAAGAGGGATACAACATTCTCATTAAACTGCACACCTTAAACAGAAGATGTCTGTACCAGTACAAATTCTCCTACACACCACTCATCATCACCCGCTCACACAATCACCTGAAAGCCTCTTTGCTCACCTGAACCCTCACAATCCAATTATTTGCTCTAATTTCATGTCCCAAGGTTCAAGCAAAGGCGTCAGAGGTGAATTTAGTAAATTTGCAACTTCATTCAAAACCTCCAGTGTCTAAGATCTGGAGAGACACTTTTTTAGACCTCATTTCCTCCCAGAAATTCAACTCTCCCAGGACCACAGTGGACCTTTTACACTAACCTCTTAACTCCTTTCTCTTCCAAGAACAGTACCCTGTCAACTGTTGTGATCAGCCATAAACACACATGCCCACACACACACACACACACACACACATATGCACTCACACGCATCCCCCCATACACACACGCACTCACACACAAGCCCACACACACGCACACTCACACAAATCCCCCCCCACACACACGCACTCACACACATGCCCTCACCCACACACACATGCACTCACACACATCCCCCAACACACTCACACACACACACACACACACACATCCGCCCCCACACATACACAAAAATCCCCCCACACACACACTCACACACATGCCCACACACACACACTCACACAAATCCCCCACACACACATGCACTCACACACATGGCCCCCCCACACACACATACACACACTCACACAAATCCCCCCACACAAACACTCACTCACACACATGCCCACACACACACTCACACACACATGCCCACACACACGTGCACACACACACGCAAACCCAAGCCCTCCATGCCTTCTACACTCTATCTGTAATACTTACCCATTTAACAAGTATAGCCAACACTTAACTTCTTCTCAGCTGCTCCATCTGGGCACATCAACTTTCAGAGACGCTCAGAACACCACTCGCGCTTGTCAGCTAACATCAACACACCACAAACTATGAAAAGCATCCAGCGTCTAGTATCAGTTCCATGGTTCACACAAGGGACGCATGCAAACAAAAGCACTATACTTACATAAAATACTGTGGTTTCCCTCCTGCTTACGTGTCATTCCCTTTATAATAAATCACTTGATAGCCTTTAAGACAAACATTTATACACCTCACTTTTAACTAAAGTAAGTGGCACCTATGTGTACAAACAGTTGTAGTTTCCGGTTCATTGTCTCGCGCATAACTGCAGCCTCTTTTGTCCAAAGGCTCTGCCATTCACCCCATTTAAGGGTTGATGTTGGCTCCTCTGGGATGCATTGCACAGAACAGCTTGCCTCATTTTTGAGGATCCAAAGCAACCTCAGCATTTCATTCCTGGTCCATCCCACACCCTTCGATACCTGGGATCAGACTTGATTCGCATTGAATAAACTTTGGAGCTCCCTCTGAGACCCTGCAGACTACAAGAGTTCTCTTTGGTCACAGGCAGGTGCCACTGCACGTGATTACCAGGTAGGGGTGTCAGCTCCAGTGTTTACCTACCCTTTGGGCAGGTGGCTACCTACATTATGGGTGGTCTGTGGTTCCTGACTCACGAATAGCAAGGAATGTGGGAATATTGTGCACCTGCTAATTCCCTCTCACTCTGGACATTTCATCAGATGAAAGATGGGGATACTGGCAATCCTGTTTGTTCTACCTGATTCCCACTACAATACCTCACGTAGAAGGGGACCCTTAAGGGATACTTACTGCAGTGTTCCAGCCTCTTGTAACTGACTGTGTTCTCACATCAGTAGCTTCAGATGCAGAGATCCTTCCTTGTACACCTGCAACCCTCTTATAGAAACTCTAGTCTTCACAGGAACCTGCCTCCTGAGACCCATGATGGCTCCTCTTCCTCAAACATTCCCACCGGTACGGACAAACTTTGGGTTTCTCAGGAAGAAATGGTGGTGCTGCTACTTAATCGAGGGAATTGTGTAGGCTCCCAAGAGTGATTCAATTACCCATAACTAATGTTTAAAGCTGTGGCTACCTCAGCACCATATGTGGTATAACAGAGCTCACACTGTACATAGAAATTATTGGATTATGCTTAATTTAATTTTGAAGGGATTTCTCCAGCATTTTCATAAAAAAATACACTAATATTTAGGAATATTTCAACACATGAGCCGACTTAAATTTTTACGTGAGACATGTTTTTATTATTTTCTACTCATTCTTCGCAGTGAACAACAAATCACAACATTGCACAGCTCCTTCAACAGAAATACATTCCCCAAAAGCATTTTATTATCTCACGAAAGCTCGAAATCCAATTCATTGACACATCACAAGTGCCCACATAGTACTCTTTGATGTCCTGTATTGGCACCATGTTGAAAACCTGTCAAGTTCCAAAGAAATAAACTCAGAGTAACCACACAGGTCTACTGCACCTAAGGGTATAGGGTGCACTCCTGTCCTGGCTGTAGCAGATGTCAGCAAAAACACAAGAAAGGAAGGGCCCATTGTTAAATGTCTAAGAATTAACAATCTTAGAGGCTTTATCACCTTCACAATTTGAGAACATCTTATATCTTGAGGTTAAAACTCAATTTATTTGTAGTTATCCAGATTTTGTTCCCAACCTGCTAATCAGGAGCTGATGATATTTTAAACATCAGCATACTTCTTGTGTGCATCTTCTGCAGACAAGCATGTCAGAAATTTTTGCGGGGCCCATGGACAACAAATTCAAGTATGACACCCATAGTATGAGGACCTATTTCAAGATTTCAAACAAATATCCAGCAGAGAAAGCGACAACACTGCTGATCCAATGTCTGGCACACTCTAGTGGTTTAGACTATGGTAGTTTTCTCTTTAAAATGTATAAATAAATGTTGCCGCAGGAGTCCAAAGTCCTGAAAAAGTGTGGTACCTTGGGAATACTAGCCCCTCTGACTGCCTGGTCTGCAGAACACCTTGCTCTCTCATATCTGATTCAGAGGTCATTATACTGATAAATAAATTGAAATGGTAGTCTTAAGACAAAGGAATTTCAAGATGGATGAACGAATGGAGCAAACAAGTGTGAAAAGATGAGATCAGGAAATCAACAGCAATCTTAGATGAGATTATTAAACCTTGAAATTTGAGGAACAACCACTTCTTTGCTGTGAATAGGCTCTAATTTACTACAGGGACAGAGGAGTACTCAATAGAAGATGTATGGATGTGCCAGGAATCCTGCAGGGAACAGGAAAATAGATGATTGTGGTTGGCACTAAATAAAACGCCTGCTTTAGCTTTGGAATTAATTTCCTCAGTGGATTTATGGAGTAACATTACTGGGGGAGTGCTTTTCAATTCTTTTGAGAATTAGGAGAACAAGAGGAGGCCTATGCCGGGTATTGAAATATTAGCTTCTACTCAATAGTCATAAAAAGGCTACACAGTTCTGGGTTATGGTTGACAGAAAGAGATCCAAAATATACACAGTGACTTCCAGTAGTAAAAAGTATAGTTTTAAGGGAAGATTTAGTGCTTGAAAATAGAAGAGTTGGTAAGAGGGCTCTGGATGTTAGTACAAGGAAAGCGTAAAATTCATTAGACAATAAATATGGTCGAAAAGAACAATATGATTCCATGTCAGATCATCAATTGAATGAAATAATAATCAAAATAGTGTGATTTACTTGGGAAGAATCAAGCCAACTTCCAAAGCTGCCATTGATTTATTTGAAGATAAATCAATGATTTTAGTTAAGATTCCTGTTGCGCGACCTGAATGAAATGCCATAGGAACACTTCAGGCATGATATGTTTGTAAACAGTGAAATTATGACACCCCTACATGTGCTATGCTTCATCTTTAGCAAACAAAGCCATGGATACTATTCTAATTATCCTGATACACAGTGATAAAACATCTTAGAAATTGTTACATTTTATTAGTTCTTTCAGCTTGCTTATCTGATTGCAGATGAAATGTTGAAGACAAAAGGAGCATCCAGATTCAGTTATTACTATAAAACAATACCAAACATTTAAATTGAACTGACATTCTTAGTTACGTGTAGTTAACTCCAACTTATTTCAGTGATGAAGATAGTCTGCTACATATTATCCAATGAGCTCTTCTAGGAACAATTTAATTGCTTGTTTGATTTGAGGAATTTTTCTATAATGTTGGTAGATCAAAAGTAACACTGTGTTATGGTTCTTAGGGAATAAGTAATGGTATCACTAAGCTACGTTTTTTCTGTACAGCCGTGAGAATGATTGCAATCTCCACAGGACCACATACTTTTTATTCTCTTAACTCATCAAAAACCACTACAACTATAGAAATAAAGTAGTCAACATTTACCTTGCTAGATGACAAGAAGTAAACTCCCCAATATCAGGATCTCATCCTAAATCCTATTAAATGCCATATGTAAGTGTTCATCCTGTACACCAAAAGCCATACAGAATTGGAGTTCCTTCCACATCGTCTCCTTTCACTTGACACTACTCTGATCTTTTATTCATTTGTTGACAGATTTAGCGTGAAACTTTTAAATGTTTTGCTTTTTCATACAGGTTCTAGTACTCCATATGACTCTAATGCTTGAGCTAATAAAATGATAGCAACTGACGTAGAGACCAGCAGGCCTGACTCCATCTTGAGCAGGCTGAGACTCCATTTTCTCAGTTTTTGCAGAATCACTGCCATGTCTGCCTTCGGTGTAGATGTTATCTGTCCTTATCTTTCCAACAACCCCTGAAAGTGTCCAGTCACTCAGACAATGACATTGATAAGACATCTAAGGTGACATCAGTCTGGGACAAATGCCTTGTTATCTCTATTTCAAGGTCAGACAAGAAAAAAAATATCTGAATTGACTTGTTTTTACCATACTTGTTTACAAGATTGCATCTAAGACTCGCATCTTGATGCGCACAATTTATGTCAGACATTCTTCAAGTTATGTCAGAAATGCTCCTCTCAGATAAGATAGAGAATAGAAGGGGGTTACCGCTTGACCACTTCTCAGGAGAGGTCCTTCGCCCCAGAATATTGCGCAATATACTGCCAGAGAAGATCTTGACTGCCAGAGATGCTGCTGCATGAAACTATCTACTGAAAGCTGATATCCAGCCAACTCTAGGAGGAAAGGAGCTGGTACAGGGATGCAGTGATCCTCCCTAAGAAACTCTAGATGCGAGTTGTACTACTCCATGCTCTCCTAGCTTAGGGCACAGAATTAGGTTTTAGTGTCTTAGGTCTTTAGATGACATTTTAACTATGGTAGAAATGTTAATTTTTATTCTTGTTTATTCTTGTTGTTCACAGCTTTTGTTTGTGGTGCTATGATATTCTGTAAGGTTATTTTAGATGTACGAACCAGAAGACTGAGACTGCTGAAACAAACTGCTTTTTAGTTAACGTGTATTTTTCTTTATGCAGTTTGTGTGTAGAGTATCAAGGAGAATGAAATAGGTTTGTTTCCAATCACCATAGTGTCCTTGGATCCCTGTTTAGAGATTGTTAGTAACTCAAAAGCATCGTCGCCACTCCAACTATGCATTGGATGGGACTCTGCGGGCCACAATAACCTGTGCTTCACATTCAACTGTTGGTGCATTGAACTAAGTTCACATGTGTTACCCGGGGGTGTGAAAACAAACCCCGTAGTGCTAAAGTATTAATTTACACAACATAACAAATCCACCCGTGGCACTATTCCATGGTCTGAGCCTGATAATTGTGAGAAATTCCCCCTAGTTTGGATATTTGTGACAATTTTCAAATTTATTGGGCACTGGATTTTTGTTGTATGTTAGACTCTGTGGCCTATGCACTAACGCCCTGTCTATCCTACACAGCGTTTCTGTCTAAGAGAGTTGAAGAGAACCTAGCATACCACCAAAGTGGCTTTTCAAGTAATCGGTGTTAATGAGTCAACTGCCATACATCTGGTCACCAAGCAGTTTGAGTCTGCGAGACTAGCCTAGAGATTTACGGCCAGATGTATCAAAGGATTTTGCATTCGCAAACGGTGTGAATCAGTAAATTCCACAATTTGCAAATGCAAAATCGCCTTTCACGATGTATGAAAGGCAGTGCAGTGCATTTTTAGGGAATCGCAATTTTTAGCGATTCCCAAAAAATGTGACTTTGATTAGGGAATTGCAAATTCCAATTTGCGATTTCCGATGCACATGTATCATGCATTTCCTAAATGCGAACTGGGCATTTAGGAAATGCAATTACCACAAATTTAAATGTGGTGGTAACCATGTGCAATTTAAAAAATGCATTGAAAATGCATTTTTAAAAGTGGCATGTAGTGCACACAAGCCCCCAGGGCATATGTGCGCTTTATATGTGCCCAATTTCTTGGGAGGGTGCATCAAATGGGGCCTTAGGGCCCCAGCACCCTTGGATTTGCATTACCTTAAATGAGAATTCCTAACAGGAATTCGCAAATTGGGAAATGCAAAACCATTCGCACATGGGCCTTTAGGCTCATAGGGATGAATGGAGTCCCATTCCCTAATAGCGATTGCAAATTTTAAGAAATCGCTATTAGGAATTCGCTGTTTTCTTACATCCTATTTTGCATTTCTCAAATATCGATTTCTTAAAATTTGCTATTTAAGAAATGCAAACCGGGTCTTTGATACATCTGGCCCTTAACTCTTAAAACGTTTTGAAAAGTTTGCTACACTTTGATCCAGGGTGATAGAGCGTGAACGCTTCTGTGACTGATTTGTTATGCACCTTGCGCCGCTTCTCACGTTCTTCATCGTCAGAGATGTCGCTCGTCAGCACCACAGCATCACGCTTGAGGTTCGCTCTCTGGGTACAGCTAACACTTTCAGCATCTGTCGTGTTTATGCATTTTCTATTTCACCTTACTCCTCCAATCCAATTTTGATTATTTTGGTTAAGGTAAATCATTGAACATTTCTTTCTATTTAAATTTCTTTAAACTTGTATGTTCTTTATTTTGCTTCATTTTTCCTATTGTGTAAATTATCACAGACGCGCTGCAATACTTTTTCCCCCTAAAGTATATCTTTGTTGCTCAAATGACATTAGCAGAGTTGAACAAATAGTTGTTGGCAGAAACAAAACAGTTTACCTCTGCAGACCAAACTGGGTGATGTTGTTCAATACAATCGCCTTTGGAACAAATAGATTTGGTGTTCCATTCTCAGTGGCTTACCAAAAAGTGAAAATACAATCAAAGTTTGGGGAAAAAAATACAGCCCTGTAATTTATTCTTAATTCGTGCATTATTCCGTTTTTAAGTATACCAGGTCCAACAGGCAACTTTGCATCTTACAAATACTTTCTGCACTGACTAAAATCCTATTTTCGTTTTGAAAATTATTTATCAAAAATGTGCAATTAGTTAGAGGAGGATTCCGTTTTCTGTCAAAAAATACAATCAGGTGCATGCTTACTTCATGTAACTTTATAGGTCCTATTCAAAGCCCGGTAGTAGAAACCTTAGTTTTAAGGTAGATTTGAACAGAACAGGCTGATTGCTGTGATATGGTGCCAGACTGAACTCCCCTTTCCCTCACCTTGATACATTCCATTATCTACACCCGGACAAGTGGTATTTCCTTTCGAGATAGCCGTCAATGGAGCTCGCAGCACTGAATATTCTAAAGTCAGCCTTTCTCACCATCTGATTTTCCATGCTTACAACATTTTCTTTCTTTCATATCAAAGAAAGAAAAAAAGTGATGGATGGAAATGTTTCAATTAGTATTAACTACGTATTTTCTGTGTGTCTGATAGCCCACGTGCCACACTTCAGGGATGGCATCTCCCATCCAGTATGCATTATTGTCTACCTGGGGGACAGGTGGTGCAGACTTTACAAGCAGGTTTCCCTACCTTGAACCGGATGTGTTCAGTAATGACCAAGGGCCTGATTACGACCTTGGCGGATGAGATACTCCATCACAAACGTGACAGATATCCCACCCGCTGTATCACAATTTCCATTATATCCTATGGAACTTGTAAAACGGTGGGCGGGATATCCGTCACGTTTGTGGCATAATATCCCATCCGCCAAGGTTCTAATCAGGCCCCAGTATTAAGTTAATCAAATGATGCGGAGAAATGAATGGTTTCCATGGCTACGAAATACGTAATTCTGAAAGTTCATCTTTAGGATTAAAAAGGAGCAGGTATGTTGGATCTGGGTGAGTAATACAGGCCAAATTATAGCTGCATTTCCAGAAATGTATTGTTGATTGACATGAATTTGTTATAAAGACGACACAGGCCGCAGAGATGATGGAAAGTGAGTTTATTTGAGTGCATCCCCCAGTGCCAATCAACTCACCAACTTCACACAATAGAACTTTGGCTCAGGGACACTCTGAACATAGACCAGGGCAACAAAAGCTTCCAAGATGCCTCAAAGGAACAACACACCACACAATTTGGTACCTCAGGTTTAGAAGGTTCTAAATTCTGAGATCTCAAGCACCATCAGAGATTTTTAACTTATGCGTCAGGTATTTTGGGGTGAAATGTGTAAATCTTTGGCGGTAACACAAGCCACTTAGGCATCATTTCATTGGGAAATAAGTACAGGGATGCCTCAGCGGGGGTGGCATGATCAGACCCTTCTGTAGCAGAAGTCAGACGAGGTTCTGAGCTTGAAACTGAATAGAGCTGTGATAACAAGCTTTTGATAGTCCAGTAAAAAGGGTATTGTAGGTGTCAATGCAGGAGATGACCACTGAACAACAAGTTTAAGATCAGCTTTGAGACTAAAGGGTGCCAGCAGTCTTAGCTGATGCTCACATTCTTAGCCAAAATGCCTATTTGCAAATTGAACTGAAGCTTGTACTTTAGGAGCAAACCTAAGGATTTGACTGATGAGACTGTTTTACCAACATGCCATTAAAGTTAGGTTTATCAGCCCATTCAATAGGAAGTTCTGAGTTTTGTTTAGGAAATATCAAAAGAAATGTAGTTTCATTGGCTTTGATCTCAAGTTTAAAGTTTAGGTTGCACCAACTAGATAGCGCATATGTTGTGTGTTGTGAGGCATAGTGTGGCTTACCAGGAAGACAGAGGAGCTTTGAGGCCGCTCACTGCCTCCCATTGGTTGGCTTTACTTATCACTCTCATTTGCTTGCTTCTTTTTCATGTCTCATCCTATCAGTGCTGTGTTTGCCTCTCCCAAGAATCAGTACCTTTTTACAATCTCTGTGATTGGCTGCTAATGCTGCTTCCACTACTTGCTTTTCAAGCACTACTTTTTTCTTTGTGTGAAGCACTCCATTAGAGTGCATGTTTTCTCAAGTCATCTCCCTATGTACATCTCTCCCCTTGCTTTCCATCTCGTTCTCTGTTTCCAGACTTTCTCCATACCCTCCCTCCTCTTGCACCCGCCTGTGTGTTACTCCCCATTGCTTTCCCCACCTGCGCCCTCTGTTTTGCTTTCCCCAGCCCCTGAGTTGTTTTGCTCCTCCCGGACCCCACCCTTTTGCTTTTGTGGCCCCCTCATGTGTTGCTTCAGCATTCCACACCTATCTTCCCCATGTTACTTTGTAATTTCCCCCTGTGCTGCTCCCCCATTCCCACCACCCTCCCCGATCCAGCTTCCGCACCGCCACCCGCTGTTAAAAAATAAAAGCCTTTGTGCCTTTTATTTTCATGTTAGTTACTGATCCCACTTGGATTGTTAACTAAAAAGAAAAAGCAGCATCTTCTTGTAGCGCACATGGCCAGGACATCTTCGAAATGACACGGGCGGCTGTGTCAAAATCTTCTGTTTTTGTGTTTTTTCTACCTCTGCTAAAACACACTGAAAAAGTCACAAAGGTGAGACTTAGGGGCTTTGTCTATGTTTTGTGACAAGAATCTCTGTATTCTGAGAGGCGCTCACCTAAGGCATTCGGGGTAATTCTTTTTTTGAGTTTGCTCGAAGTCAAACGTATGGGCAATTGTGCAATTATTCATGTAACAGGGGCAGTCTGCAAGGTGGTAACAAAACTGCCCAATAGAGGGTCAAACGTAAAGCATTTACCAATGGTAACACAGGATTTTTTAAAGGCAAGCCCATGAACGAGTGAAAGTGATGGGCATGAGGTGGGAGTAGTTAAAAGCCCCCAATACTTACAACAGGTCAAAGCGCTTGCGAGCTCGACCTAAAAATGAAGCACATTTTTTGTAATTTTGAAGTGTAATGGAAAAAAACATTTGAATAGGATCAAAACAAATCAAGATACTTCCTTGCACACAAATGATAAATATTTACTAAATCCCGATTTGCACACATTAGATTTTGTGTGCAATATAGGCCCTCATTATGACCCTGGTGGTAAATCCCACTTACCGCCACGCTGACCGCCGCCAACTTACCGCGGCGGATATCCATTCACCATATTATGACACACACATCAATCCGACAGAATACAGCCACATACACAAATCCGTCCGCCCAAAGGTCAATGATAAACTGGCAGTATCAAAA
Source organism: Pleurodeles waltl (assembly GCF_031143425.1). Classification (NCBI taxonomy): domain Eukaryota; kingdom Metazoa; phylum Chordata; class Amphibia; order Caudata; family Salamandridae; genus Pleurodeles; species Pleurodeles waltl. The sequence goes on from NC_090448.1 coordinate 1,157,202,802, forward strand.
CCCACACCATTATGCCAACAGAACAACGCCCATCACATTACAACCCACGAATCATCACGGCGGACATTCAATGGAGGTAAACCATTGGCAGTCAAAATGGACGACCACAAACAAAACACCACCACATTGGACAATTCAAACAACACACACCTGATACCCATACACACACCACACCCACACCACTATAAAACACCCACCCACAGTACCCACAACCCTTTACGAATACCAATAAGCGCCACCAGACTGACACCAAGACCACTGCGACAACTAGACACACACAACATACACCCATACATCCCTCACGCACCCCACTTTACACCCCCCAACACATTACCCAGCACACATCACATAACACCCATGGCACCAGAAAGGCACCCCTGTTTCACTGAGGAGGAGTTAAGGGTCATGGTGGAGGAAATCTTCAGGGTAGAGCCACAACTCTTTTGGAGCACAGGTGCAGCAGATATCAATAGCCAGGAAGATGTAGATGTGGAGGAGAATCGTGGACAGGGTCAATGCCGTGGGACAGCACCCAAGAATAAGGGACAACATCAGGAAGATGTTGAATGGCCTACGGGGGAAGGTATGTTCCATAGCAGCAAGACACCTGTTCGCCATATGGAGGACCCCCACCTCCTCCCCCACAACTCACAGCATGGGAGGAGCAAGTCTTGGCAATACTGCATCCTGAGGGCCTGGCCGGAGTTGGAGGAAGACTGGACTCTGGTAAGTCAACTTCCATCAATTATCTCCCCCCATACCTGCATGTCAACACATACCCTCACACTCACTCCCATTACTCCACTCCATCCCACACACTCCACCATCACATCTTACTAATTCCAATGCCAAACCCTGCATGCTGTACCAATGCATGGACACCCATACCAGCCCTGCATGGACACTCATCACTAAAGCATGCACAGCATAGGGAAACTAACAATCCCACTGTACACCAACATACACAAGTAAAAGCTGGCAAGGCAACAACAACAATAGAGGGGAAGCCAGGGACGTACAATATGTCATACACATAAACCATGATACATCTTTTACATCCCCACAGGTACCCCTGCCAATGTCACTGGAGAGGAGGTGCCAGCATTATCCAGTCCCCCAACAGAAGAGGCCCAGAGTGATGACAGTAACTCTGGTCTTCAGGATCTGGATGATCTACCTGGCCCATCAGGGACCTCTGGACAGCCGGTTACCCAAGCCCAGTCACAGACCACCACAGAGGATCCCCCATCAGGAAACACCACCACAGCACCAACAGAGCGTACCTACACCTCTGTCCCCAGGACACGTCAATCAGCAGTGTGCCCACCTCTACAGGGACCCCAGGCTACACCTTGCCCCTAAGACAGTCAGGGACCTGGGGTCAGTGGCAGTGGGCACACGGTTCAAGGGACAGAGGCACAGGCCAACTTTGACACTCGTAGGACTGCTCTGCGCCCGAGGGAGGACAGGCCCAGGGAACCGACTCTCCAGGAGGCGCTCTCCGAGATCCTGAGAGCCTATCAACATTCCCAGGACACAATGGGCCAGATCCTATAACAACATGCAGGAGAACAGGCGGCTGCAGGAGGGACAGTATCAGGGGATCAGGGAGGACTTGCAGGCCATGAACAACACCCTGATCTCCATAGCAAGGGTGCTGGCAGACATGGCCAACATTATGAGGGAGGCATTCTGACGCCAGAAGGCCCCTGCCACTAGCATCTGAACAGCCTTCCACTTCAGCTGCCGCTAGTGGCCAGGAGGCCTCACCACAGGACTCACAGGCCACCAGCACCCCTCCCCCTGCAGAAGGTGAACCACCCTGCAAACGTTCCCTGCAATCCAGACAGAAGCCAGAGACACTTGCCAAGACCCCCGCAAGGAAATTAGACTTTCCTGATTGTCCCCCTTGTGTCCTATTCAGTCACCCCGTCCACCTTGAACTGCCATTGCTCCCGTTCCTATGTCCCTTTGGACAATGCACCTGTGCTACAAACAGACTGGAACAATACCCTGGACTTTCCTCCATCATCACCCCATCCCATTGCACTTCCTCTTCTATATATTAGTACTACAATAAACACCTTTTGATATAAATCGATTTTATATATAGATATTAAATATCTGGGCAGAGGCTAGGAGGACGGTCATCAGTAACACAAGAATAATATTGGGCTGCCAGTAGTTCACCACCACTATGGTGTGGGTCAGACCGGGGCCTTCACAACCGAACAATCCTTGGAGGATGGAAGACAGGGAGTTATTTTTTAGTTAATACTCCAGGGCTCACAATTGGCTGGACCATTCTACTGTCTTGATCTTTGAAGAAGGGTTTCGAAACAATGTGGCAGATGCTGTGATCAAAGGTTTTTTTCATGCTTGGTCTCCAGAATTGTTAATTGACTGTGTCTATAGAACCTCTACATTTGTTTATTTCGTTTTTTTCAGTGCAAACCTCAACCATGGACGGTGGAGTGCTGTACATAGAACAATTTAAGAGTACAGTCAATATTGTATCTCATACAACAGTGAACTTACTACCAGCACAATGACCAACACAAAGTGGGGCACTGACAGGAATGGTGAGTGGCAGGCTGAGTAGGCACGTGTCTGAAAGATGGAACGGTGGTCTTAAACCAGGTAAACGACCAGCCTCTGACAGCACCACAGCAGCATCCTCGTACTGGTTGTGCTTCTTTTCTATTTTTTATTTTTTATTCTGCAGGCTTTAGTTTCTGATGGATGCTGATGGGGTAATTGTAACAATTAGTCGAAGACACAGCTAGGTATATGTTAATTCAGAGTATCCCATCCACTCTCACACATCAACAGCTATGCCAAACTCTAGCCTCTGGAATAGAATTCCGCTTACATTCTACATTCCAAAAGTGATGTAGTACATCTCATATACCACACACCTTCCCCCCAATACATTTGAACATATGGAAATACATAATATGAACTACAAAGAAAGAATGATAACACAACTCAGAACACTGATTATGAAGAAAACCTTAGTGAAGAGGAACAAACAAAAAAGTAAGTTGACAATTTCATGAAACTCTTTTTTATATTACAACACGATGAAGGTTCCATATCCTCCCATCCTAAATTTTGACAGCATTTCTGAAAAGTGTAATGACTTCGAATGGACCCATGAACTTACTTCCACTCTTACATAAAGAAGGTTTCTTCACCAAAATGTCATCCTCCACCTCAATACCAGCGTTTACTACACTCTTCTTTTCATCATAATATTCCTTCCTTCTTTCCACACATTTCCTCTCACGTTCATTCCCCCCTTTCATCCCGGACCAGGAAACACTGTCATTATTACCCCATGATACCCAACCCGGAGTCAACTGAATGTTACCCTTGCGACCTCTGAACATTTCAAAGGGAACCTCACCAGTCGTTGAATGTGATGTAAACCTGTAAGCATGAAAAAATTCTTTTAGACCTTCTTTCTAACTCCTACCTGCAGAAACTTTCAACTGTACACATTCTTTCACACATTTATTGAATCTCTCAACAGTACCATTCGCCGCAGGATGATACAAAGAACATGTTTTGTGCCCAATGCCCTTGCACCTTAGAAATTCCTTCATCTCAAAAGACACAAATTGTGGTACGTTATTAGTAACAATCGTATTAGGCAAGCGTTCACGACTGAAAATCTCATTAAAAAACTCAATAACTCTCCTGGTCTCAATACTGCTGACAATGCCTACGTCAGCCCACCTAGAAAACTGATCTATCAAAACCAAGATATAGTTAGACCTTCCTTTTCCATGTATCGGACCCACAATGTCGACCGCAACTACAACCGATGGCTTGCTAGAAAACTCCCTGACGCACATCGGAGGTACTCTAGTTTTGTATTCTTTGTCACTGTTGCAACAATCAGGACCTTCTCTGACCAGCCTTTCAATCATCAGGTCCATGCCTGGCCACCAATTAATGAGACGAATTCTGGCTTTCGTCTTACTCATCCCTTGATGTCCCACATGTCCCAACTCCATAATTTTGTCAATCAACTCAGATGGAACAACTATTCTCAAACCACGCAAAAGAAAACCATCTGCTACTGACAATTCATCCTTTACTCTCCAATATCCACCCAGGACCTCATCACGCTTCACACTCGAACTCCACCCACTGTTTAGTGCTTCACAAACTCGCTGTAAAACAGAATCTGCAGCTACAGCTCTCAACCATTCCTCTTGTTCCACTATCCCTTCCGTAACGCTACACACTCTGATTTCATCCTCCTCATCTTCCTCAAAGCAATCTTCAACTTCAGAACTAAGGCCCTCATTATAACCCTGGCGGTTGGTGATAAAGCGGTGGTAATACCGCCAACAGGCCGACGGTAAAAAAAATTGAATTATGACCACAGTGGAAACCGCTCAGACAGATAGCCACTTTAACAGACTGACCGCCATGGCGGTATCAGCAAGCACCACGGCGGTAACTGCCAACAGCCAGGCGGAAGACAATGTGCCGCCCACTGTGTTACAACAGGCCAATCCGCCACCTTTTCCAGGGCGGTACCAACGACATCAAAAGCACAGTGGAAACAAAACACAGAAGTCAAAGGACTCACCTCTGGAGACTCAGGGAACAACCACTACGCCATGGAGCCAGAGTTGCACATATTTCCGATGCTCATCTACCTTTTCCTGCATTATGAGCAGCAACGCCGGTGAAGATGACCACGGTGAGTACTGCCGCCTAGCACACAAGGGAGAGGGGAGGAAAAAGAGAGTGACACACGCAACACGCAACACCCCCACCCCCAACACCATACACACAAGCAGATGCACAAACATTACATATCCACCCTGTACTCCTCAGGAATAATGCAAGGACAAAATGATTGGAAGAAAGTGAGTGTAATATGATAAAATAACATGAATAAGTGCATCAAAATACAAATGTATATACATATTTACAAATGGAGGGACACTGCCCAGTCCTCAATGTCTGTAGGCCACAGGGCCACATCACATAGGCCAAGGCCCCATCTCACTCTTGCGACAACACGGAGAGAACACTGCAGGGGCATCAGGTCGAAAATACACAGGCCCCTCAGGGGGACGGGGAATGGGGGGGAACCTCAGCCAGAGGAAGGTACAACGTCACTGGTCCTGGATGCTGCTACATGCCCACTGCTTGGTCCTGGGGAGGGCAAGGCCACAGTCTCTCAAGTGGGTGGTTTGCCCACTTCTTGGTCCTGGAGAGTGCAAGGGCACAGTGTCTCAAGTTGGTGGTTTGCCCACTGCTTGGTCCTGGGGAGTGCAAGGCCACAGTCTCTCTAGTGGGTGGTTTGCCCACTGCTTGGGCCTGGGGAGTGCAAGGCCACAGTCTCTCAAGTGGGTGGTTTGCCCACTTCTTGGTCCTGGAGAGTGCAAGGGCACAGTGTCTCAAGTTGGTGGTTTGCCCACTGCTTGGTCCTGGGGAGTGCAAGGCCACAGTCTCTCTAGTGGGTGGCTTCTCCACTGCCTGGTCCTGGGGAGTGCAAGGCCACAGTCTCTCTAGTGGATGGCTTCTCCACTGGTTCTGGAGAAGGCATTGTGCCCAGTGTGCTTCATCCTAGGAAGCATGGGGTGAGTGGATGGCTTCTTCCACTGGTTCTGGAGGGGGTATTGTGCTTAGTGTGCTACATCCTGGGAAGGATGAGGTGAGTGGATAGTTTATTCCACTGGTTCTGGAGGGGGAATTGTGCCCAGTGTGCTTCATCATGGGAAGGATGGGGTGAGTGGATGGCTTCTCCACTGGTTCTAGAGGGGGCATTGTGCCCTGTAATGCAGATCTTGGGGAGTGCAAGGTCACAGTCTCTCACCTGGGTGTCAGACCCACAGGATTTGCAGGGGCCAGGACGCGCAACAGCCCATGGATGCAGGACTACACACTGTCCGCCGGCGGTGACGGCTGCTCAGCGGTGGCAGTGGCGGTGCTGGTGTCGGGGCTGGCAGTGATGGGGAAGGCTCCAGCCCATCCCCTGCAGCATCGGACGGCTGCCCACTGGGGCTGCTGCTGCTGGCAGTGGTGCTAGTGGTGGTGCTGGCAGTGAGGGGGGACGGCTAAACCACCATGGTTGGTGGTGGGGGCTCCGAATGAGTTCCAGCACCAGGCCTCCTGTCCTTCCTTCCTGCTGGTGCAGGCCCCTTGCCCTTCCTGTCAGCAGCCGGGGATTGCTCCTTGCCCTTCCCTCCTGCAGCTGGTGGTGCCTCCTTGCCCTTCCTAGAAGCTGCTGGTGGTGCCTCCTTGCCCTTCCCTGTCACAGCTGGTGGTGCCTCCTTGCCCTTCCTTGATGCACCTGGTGCAGGCAGCCTGTCAGTGTTGCTGCCTGGTGCCCGGGATTCTCTCCCACCTGCACTAGCTGACGACACTATTGTGGTCGTGGACTGGGTGGCTGAGGTGCTCGCCCAAGTTCTGACCACCCCGGCCCGACGTGAAGGATGGGGGGAGTGGTAGGGAAGAGGTCAATGGTGGTGAGGAAAAGCTTCTTAGGGACATTGGGGTGGGAAGAAGGTGAAGGTTTGGGAGTGGAGGAAGAGGGAGTGGTGGTAGGAGGTGTCTGTCTGCTGTGTTTGGGTGCAGGTGCATGGGCTGGATGATGTTGTGAGGTGGATGGCTGTTGGGTGTCTGAGTGCTTGTGTTTATGTACTTTGGGAGGAGGGGGCACAGACACAGTGGGAGAGGACACAGGGGACATGTGCATGTATGTGGGGGTGGTGACTGCCAGTGAGGGGTGTGTAGTGATAGGCATGATGGTGATGGAGGTAGTGGATGAGGATGTAGTGCATGCAGGTGTGAATGTAGACACAACTGGGAGGGAGGTGGACGAGGAGGAGGAGGAGGACACAGTGGAGGCAGTGGATGTTAGCATGTCTGATTCTGGATGGTTTTTTGTGTGAGTACCTGTGGGATGATGTGTGTTGCTTGTGTTTGCCTGTGTCACTCTTGTGTGTTGTCCTGGGTGCATACTGGTCTGCCTGTGTGCTTGGGATAGGTTGGGGTTGAGGAGAATGGGATTGGGTTGAGGAAGTTGGAGGGGGGAGGCTAGAAACAGGGACAATGGCTGCCATTGGGGAGGAGGCCAGAGCCTGGATTGATCTCTGTTGGGCCGCCATGCCAGAGTGAATGCTCTCCAGAAATGCATTTGTTTGTTGCAAATGGGCTCCCAGCCCCTGGATGGCATTCACAATGGTTGACTGCCCAACAGAGATGGATCGCAGGAGGTCAATAGCCTCCTCACTCAGGGCAGCAGGGCTAACTGGGGCAGGGCCTGAGGTGCCTGGGGCGAAGGGGATGCCCACCCTCCTGGGTGAGCAGACACGGGAAACATGCTGAGGGGCTGCTGGGAGGGTGGTGCTGGTACGGGGGTGGCGGCTGTACCTGTAGTTGGGATGGGCACAGAGGTGTCTGCCACCACCAGGGAGCTTCCATCAGAGGAGGTATCACTGTCAGAACTGTCCCCTCCAGTCTCCGCTGTGGAGCTCCCCTCGCTCTTTGTCCCACTGGTGCCACACACACACAGGGAACAGCCCTACGCACTAGGCAATGCACTACCAGTCACAATGCTAGTCACCAGCCCATGGACAGGAATACCTAACGCCAATAGCAGCATACCTGACACTCACAGACCCCTGCCCAGTAGTGGATGCCTACTAGCTTGTTAGGAGGTGGTGTTCATCAGCCCCTGCCCAACATGGAACCTACCATGCAATGTCCGTCCTGGCCTAGGGGTACCCACAGGCCTACTTCTCCCACCCAGAGACCACCACACCACGTGCAAGGAGTATATTGGGGCACTATACTCACCCCCTTGTGGCTGCTGTGATGCCCCCAAGTGCCCATCCAGCTCCGGAAAGGCCTCCGCCAGTATGTGGGCCATCGGGTGGGTCACAGTTCGACGGGCACCCCTTCCTCGTTGGGAGGCCATCCCCAGCTGGGCCTCCACCGTCTTCCATGCCCAGCGTCTCAGTTCTTCCCACCGTTTGCAACAGTGGGTGCTCCGCCTGCCGTAGACCCCCAGGGTCCGCATGTCCTTGGTGATGGCACGCCATATACCCTTTTTTTGATGGGCGCTGACCTGCAGAGAAATACACATAGGAAAAGGAATTAGTCAGACCATCCTGCTTGTTACACTTATGGCCCACCATAGCCCTCACATCCCCTTACGCACAGACATTGCCCACCCTACATGCAGCACGCTGCCCAGGGCCCTTCCATCAACCCCCCCACACGAGGCCCTCACACACAGCACTCCATGCATTGTACTCATGGTGTACTCACCTGTTGGTCTGGAGGCCCATACAGCATTCGGTACTGGGGTAGGGCCCCATCCACCAGTCGCTCCAACTCCGCAGAGGTGAAGGCTGGGGCCCTTTCCCCAGTCACACGGGCCATGGTTGGTTCCAGACACAGGTCACAGCAGCACATGCAGTGTAGGTCCTCTCCAGTTGAAGGTCAGGTAGCAAATTAGTGAACAGATAGATAATGGTGGTTACGTCCACGGCGGTGCGTACCGCCACCGCCGGCGTACATCACCATTGGCCACTGTAACCCATAGGGCCCAATGGTCTCGACCGCCTCCCGCAACGGTGCACAACATCAGCTGAATTACCTCATTTCCAAATGTCCCTCCGTACAGGACAGACGGACGCCATTTCAGGGGGGGGGCAGGCCATGGCACCTAACTGCGTCACAGTTCACATAGGCACCATTTGGGCCTATCCAACAATATACATTTACATTCACAACATGCAATGTAGTGTAATGTTTGGAAATATGGAATACTGACCAGCTGCTCACTGTTTGCCCCCTAGATTGCAACCGCTGCGGATGAATAGGAGATGGAGGCATCCCCCACGTACAGGCCCCTGGTGGACTTGGCAACAATGGAGGACAGGCACATTATCCTCACCTATAGACTTGGCAGGGCCACAGTCACAAAGCTGTGTGCCCAATTGGAGCCTGACCTGATATCTGCTATCCGTCACCCCACTGGTATCCCCCCTTTTGTGCAAGTGCTATCTGTGCTCTATTTCCTGATGACTGGCTCCTTCCAAGTGACAGTGGGCTTGGCAGCAGGAATGTCTCAGCCAATGTTCTCAATAGTGCTGACCAGAGTGTTGTCTGCCCTGATTAAACACATGTGCAACTACATCATTTTCCCCCAGGTGGAGGATTTGGCCACAGTGAAAGCTGACTTCTATGCAATGGGACATATCCCCAACATTACTGGGGCAATTGGTGGTACACATATTGCATTTGTGTCCCCCCGGAGAAATAAACAGGTGTTCAGAAATCGAAAGAGCTTTCACTCTATGAATGTGCAGATAGTGTGCCTGGCGGACCAGTACATCTCCCATGTCAATGCAAAGTATCCTGGGTCTGTGCATGATGCCTTTATCCTGAGGAATAGCATCATACCATATGTGATGGCTCAACTCCAGAGGCACCGGGTGTGGCTAATAGGTGAGCCCTGGTTCCCACCCAGTAGATGTTGGTGTATGGGTATGGTGTGGGCCCTAAGGGTTAGTGTGTGTCTAACAGTTGTCCCTCGATATTTGCAGGTGACTCTGGTTACCCCAACCTCTCATGGCCACTGACCCCTGTGAGGAATCCCAAGATAAGGGCTGAGGAACGTTACAATGAGGCACATGGACGAACAAGAAGAATAATTGAAAGGACATTCGGCATCCTGAAGGCCAGGTTTTGTTGCCTCCATCTAACAGGTGGATCCATGTACTACTCACCCAAGAAGGTGTGCCAGATCATCGTGGCATGCTGTATGTTGCACAACCTTGCCTTACGTCGCCAGGTGCTTTTTCTGCAGGAGGAGGAGGCTGGAGATGGCCGTGTGGCAGCAGTGGACCCTGTGGACACTGAGGATGAGGAGGCAGAGGATGAGGATGAGGACAACAGAAGTGCTATAATATGACAATACTTCCAATGACACAAGGGTAAGACACTGTAATTTCACTTTACATTGACAGTTTTGTGTTTGACATTGTCACTGGCAGGCTGATTTTCCCACTTCTATGGCCACTCACTGTACCCTTTGGCATCTCTATTTGCAGATATTTGTGCTCCACTATTGCTCCTGGTGTGTTGAATGCAGCCAACTACAGGTCATTCCTATCTATACATTACTGTACAGTTGTATTGCAGTGTTTAAAGCTTTTTAAACAAATACATATTTCAATCATTCGACAGACTCCGTACTTGTATTTATTCATATGGTGTTTATTTAAGTGCTAATAAGTAGAGGGGGATGTGCAATGGACTGGGGAGATGGTGGAGTAATGTCCAGGATAGAGTCCAGTCTATGTGTATCACAGGTGCATTGTCCAAGGGGGCAAAGGAAGGGGAGCAATGGCAGTTCAAGGTGGACAGGGTGAGGCACAAGGGGGGCAATCAGGAGAGTCTTATTTCCTGGCGGTGGTCTTGGCAATAGTCTCTGGCTTCTGCCTGGATCGCAGGGAACGTTTGCGGGGTGTTTCTCCTTCTGCAGGGGGTGGGGTGCTGGTGGCCTGTTGTTCTTGTGGCGGGGCCTCCTGTCCACTAGCGCTGGCGGAGGGGGAAGGCTGTTCATCCGTTTGGCTAGTGTCAGGGGCCCGTGGTGTGCCACTGCCTCCCTCATGGTGTTTCCCATGTCTGCCAGCACCCCTGCAATGGTGACCAGGGTGGTGTGGATGTCCTTCAAGTCCTCCCTGATCCCCAGGTACTGTCCCTCCTGCAGCCACTGGGTCCCCTGCAACTTGTCCAGTATCTGGCCCATCGTCTCCTGGGAATGGTGGTATGCTCCCAGGATGTTGGTGAGTGCCTTTTGGAGAGTCGGTTCCCTGGGCTTGTCCTCCCCCATCGCACAGTAGTCCTCCCAGCTTCCCTGTTGTCCTGTGCCTCTGTCCCCTGAATCGTGTGCCCACTGACACTGACCCCAGGTCCCTGATCGTCCTGTGTTTGTGGGGTGGCCTGGGGTCCTTGCAGTGGTGGACACATTGCTGATTGACGTGTCCTGGGGACAGAGGTATGGGCCCGCTGGGTGGGTGCTGTTGGTGGAGTTTCCTGAGGGGGGAGGCTCTGTGGTGGTATGGGACTGTGCCTGGGTTACCGACTGTCTGGAGATCCCTGATGGGCCAGGTTGGTCATCCAGATCCAGGCATCCAGAGCTTCTGTCATCACTGTGGGCCTCTTCTAGGGGGGGGACTGGATGTTGCTGGCTCCTCTCTGGTGACGTTGGGTGGGGGAACCTGTGGGAATGTAAATGCAGTGTTATTGTTTCAGTGTGTGTCATCTTGTGCATGGGTGTGTTGCCCTGTATGGTTGTTATTGCCATGGCTGCTTTGCCTTGTGTGAGTAGTCATTTGGTGGGCTAGGTGATTCTCTCTAGTGTGCATGCTTTAGTGATGGTTGTCCATGCAGGTCTGTGATGGGTGTCCATGCATTGGTGTTACATGCAGGGCTTGATATTGGGAGGGATGGGTTGTGATGGTGGGGTGTGTGTGAGGTGGTAGAGTGATGGGAGTGAGGGTAGGGTTGGGGGTATGTGATGGCATGCAGGTGGGGGTGATAGTAATAGAGAGTTGACTTACCAGAGTCCAGTCCTCCTGCTTCTCCTGCCAGGCCCTCAGGATGCATGATTGCCTAGACTTGCTCCTCCCATGTTGTTAGTTGTGGGGGAGGGGGGGGAGGTCCACCACCAGTCCTCTGTACAACTATTTTATGTCTTCCTGCTATGGAATGCACCTTCCCCTGTAGGTCGTTCCACCTCTTCCTGATGTCATCCCTTGTTCTGGGGTGATGTCCCACGGTGTTGACGCTTTCCACGATTCTCCGCCAGAGCTCCATCTTCCTTGCAATGGATGTCTGCTACACCTGTGATCCGAATAGCTGTGGCTCTACCCGGATGATTTCCTCCACCATGACCCTTAGCTCCTCCTCTGAGAACCTGGAGTGTTGTTGTGGTGCCATGGGTGTAGTGTGAGTTGTGTGGGTGAGGGTGTGTGGGGTGATGTGTTGGGGTGTGTGATGTAAGGTGCGTGGATGGTGTATAGGTGATGGTGGTGTGTGGCTGTGGTCTTGTCTGTGGTCATGCTATCTCCCCTGTGGCAATTGTTTTTAGTTGTAAAGGGTTGTGGGTAATGTGGGTGTGTGTTTTATAGTGGTGTGGGTGTGTGGGTGTGGTGTGTATATGGGTGTCAGGAGTGTGTTATTCAAATTGTCCAATGTAGTGTTGTTTTGTTATGTGTGTGTATTTTGAGCACGGCGGTATGTACCTCTAATGGTTTAGCGCCATTGAATGCCCACTGCGGTGATTCATGGGTCATAATGCTGTGGGCGTAGTTCTGTTGGCGTAACGGTGTGGGTTTTGCTACCACTAGTTTATCACTGACTTTTGGGCTGGCAGGCTTGTGTGTGTGGCTGTATAGTGACGTATGGCTATGTGTGGGTCATAATATTGGTGGCATTAATCTGCTGCGGCGGCGGTATGTTGGCGGCAGTCAGCATGGCAGTAAGCGGTACTTACCGCCAATGTCATAATGAGGGCCTAAGTCTTGTCAAACAATCAGCAATTTTGTTGTTGGGTCCTGGAACATAGAAAATTTCAAAACAAAAATCTTGAAGACCAACAATCCATCTGCTAATCCTACCAGAGATCATGTCTAGTCCCTTCCTTGTGAAAACCTCCACAAGTGGCTTATGATCTGTGAGAATAGAAAATGATCTTCCCCACACAAAATTCTTGAACTTGTTGATTGCCCAAAACACACTCAGAGCCTCCCGTTCAATTGTTGAATAATTCATCTCGGCTCCTCACAACATTCTAGAACTATACACCACAGGCCTGAGATCATCACCACTTCCAAATCCTGCAACAGTACCGCCCCCAGACCTTTCATACTGGCATCCGTCATAATTAGACATTTTTTCCCAGGATCAAAGGAATTCAAACAATCAACTCTCGACAATTCCTTTTTTATACATTCAAATTCCCTCTAACACTCCTCATCCCACGTGAATTCAATGCCCTTCTTAAGCAGTCTCTGCATATGTACAGTTTTGGAGGTTAAATTAGGCCAAAACTTTGCATGAAATTCTACCATCCCAAGAAGGGACAACAGCTCATCTTTCCCTTCAGGATTATGCAACTTTAAAATGTTAGCCACAAGATCATCTTTTGGATATAGACCCTTGGAAGTAATTTTGTGACCTAAATATTGAATCTCTGTTTCATTGAAAGTAAATTTTTTCAGGTTGAGACTCAAACCATGATATCTCTATATGGTTAAAACTCTTTTTACCCTCACTTCATCCTCTATTTTAGTCTGCCCATCAATCAATATGTAATCTTGAAAAAATTTTACTCCTGGTCCTAATCCAAATAACCCATACATCATGTGCTAGAAAACGGCAGCAGCTGACACTAATCCAAATGGCATCCTTATGAACCGAAAAGTCCCAAAAGCGGTGATAAATGTGGTATAATCTCTTGAGTCAGGATGTAACATGACTTGATGATATGCAGAGGTCAAATCTAGTGTACTGAAAAACTTTGACCCATGTAGAAGCGAGACCATCTCAGTTAAGTTGGGAAGCGGAAATTGATCACTGACTGCTCACTTATTGAGACTCAAATCAATGCATAAACTGATGTCACCAGATGGTTTGCGTGCAACGACAATTGATGAAATCCACTCAGAATATTCTACTGCCTCAATCACACCATCTTTGCATAGCCTCTTTATTTCATTTTCAACATCATCCTTCATAGATATAGGAATATGACGTACTTTAGCTAGAACAACCCCTTTCTTGATTCTTATGTGATGTGAATACCCCTTTAAACATCCTAATTTGTCACTAAATACATCCTTAAACTTGTTAACAAATTCAGGTATTGATGCAATCTTCTCTCTTTGCACCGAAAGTTAATGCACAACATTTACCCGCAACGTCTCAACAAACTCACTTTTAATCATAACGGGTGTAGGAGAATGGGGGTCTAGAATGACATTTAACTCCCTTTGGTGTTGCCAACTCAGAACACTGTTCCCTTTCACAGGAACATATACCTTTCCGAAAATGGTGTTAGATTTAAAAGAAATATCAGATTCAAAGTATCCCCTAGGTTTTATGACCTGCCTCTCATAAGCACCAGGAATCACATCTGGTTCCTTCAAATTCACTTTGTGACTCAGTTGTTTATCAAACAAATCATTAGCTATCAAGGACAAATTGCTCCAGAGTCAAACAAAATTACAATCTCAACCCCCAAAATAGTAACTTTATCTCTCGGATGTTTTTTTTGTTCAGGTTGCGCAAAAACAGATTGGGCCAGATGTATCATGGAGGCCTTTTGCGATTCGGAAATAGCGATTTTTAAGAAATCGCTATTTCCGACTCGCAAAGTGCCATGTATCACATTTGCGAATCGGTAATAGCGATTTCTTAAAAATCTCAAATGCTATTACTGAATCGCAAATTCCGATACCGGCCCCATTCGCAGCTATGGGCCTGTTGGCCCATATCTGCACATTTTTTGCATTTCCAAAATTGCGATTTCTTAACCAGAAATTCGAATTTTTGAAATGCAAAAGCCCAGGGTGCTGTGGGCCTAAGGCCCCCTCTGCTGCCCCCAAAATTATTTTTTTAGACATGTAAGGTGCACACATGCCAAAAGGGAATGTGTGCTTTACATGTACATTTTAAAAATACATTTAAAATGCATTTTTAAATTTTGCAAATGGTTACCACCAGGTTCAACCTGGTGGTAAATAGCGATTCCTAAATGCCTAAATCGCATTTAGGAATGGCTTCATACATGTGCTAAGAAATCGCAAATAAGGAACCCTTATTTGCGATTTCTTATTTAGAGAGTCGCAATCTGCGACTCTCTAAACAGGGTCGCAATTTTAAGGAATCGCTATTTTAGCGATTCCTTAAAATTGCGTTCAGAATGTCTTTCATACATTCTGAACTGGCTTTTTGCATTCGCAAACTGGCATTCGAACCGTTTGCGAATGCAAAAAACCTTGATACATCTGGCCCATTGAATACAATCTTCAACTACTTTTACTTGTATTAGACTGGGGCATTTGCTTGACTTACAAAATTTGGCAAAATGACTTTTTTGTTACATATTTTGCAAGTTATGTTGAGAGCTGGACACTTTTTATATGAAGCAAAATGTCCAACATTACCACATCTAAAACATTTGGTATCCTTGTATTTAGCCCACTGCCCTTGAGCAATTTACCATAATCTTTATCTCCATCTTTATATTTACTTTGTTCAGTCTTTGGACAAATTTTATTCACAGCTGGATTTTTGTTCTTTTCCAGCTCTACAACACACGCTAAAGTGTGTTCCACACTTTTGACCAAAGTGATTACATCATGTAGAGAAGGATCATCTTTGTCCCATAGTTCCGGTCTTATTTTGTCACTGCAACATCTTAACATGAATTGATTTCTTATACGCTCTTCTATTGTAGATCCAAATTTGCACAATGAAGCTAATTTCCCGAGAGCTGTTACATACACTTCAATACTTTCATTGGCTTTTTGTTCTTTCACACAAAAGTAATAACGTTCCAAGATTGTACTAATTTTAGGTAAGTAATGTAGGTCTAATTTTTTTAACATATTTCAAACTCATTTAAATCAGTACCTTCATCACCTGGGTCAGGTAATGTTTCGAAAACCTCCTGACCTTCACTCCCTAGGCAGTGCATTAGTAAAGATGCTTTCATTTCATTAGATAAATTGGTACCATACACTCTAGAGCGCAGGTCTTCAAACTGGGGGGCGGGCCACCCTAGGGGGGCCTCAAGTGATCCCAGGGGGGGCTCCTGACTCTTCCTAAAGAAGCATTATACAGATAACAGGCATTTGTTTTAAGCAGAAGCATGTTTTTTAATATTTAAAAAGGTAACAATACTTAACTGCAATGTTTAAATAGGTCTAGACATATTTAAACATTGCCATCTTTATGAAATAATTGTCAAAAATTCTGAGGGGTGGGCCAATGATTTTTATTTTTCAACTTAGGGGGGGGGCAGCATTAAAAAGTTTGGAGACCACTGCTCTAGAGTAATGAAGCAAAGATTTGTTCCACTTACACCAACTTATAGGTGGATCTCCTGGCATAGTCAAAAAGATGGATTCAGCTAATCACATCACTAGTATTCGACATACACACTAAGCGTGTATATCGCTGAAGAGTTTAATAGCGTGTGTGTCGCTGCAGCATATCACTAGATGTCTTCATAAACAAACATACCCGTAGAAAACCAAGAGGATGATTTCTAAGGAAAATCCTCTTGTTTTCTGACTCGCAAAGTCATACGTCAGAAAAAGTTGCTTTCTAGAGGAAATCCTCTTGTTTTCCTGACGTCCCACGTTGCTCTTTACTGGAAAACCTGGTATTACGTTATGCGGGAGAGCAGCAGAGACTCATGGTTCTTAACAAACCAGAGTGAGAATGAAGCGTTGCATTCCCCAATCACCTTGGAGTCACAAGATGACAACGGGTGAGTTGATTTTAAAATTTTCAACGTACGTTCGGAGTAACGTTGTAAAACACTAAATATCCGAGCTATCAATGCGAAGAAAAAACTATTGTTAAAAACCGATTGGCCCACCAGTTCAGCTCAAATTCCAGAGAGTTTGGAAATGTAGTGCTTGCAAGTAGTAAATCCAGTGCTTAAAATATACAGTTCCCATACAGCGTTTAAAATATCTTGTTTCTAATTACACTTCCACAGGAACAGAAATCTCCTTGGTTTTCAAAATGAAAGTTCACCGTATACAATTCTTTAGTAGATCCACACTAGGAAACAAACTAATAAGTCCGGGGTCACAAACTTGAATGTCGTCATTGGTTTTCAAGATGCCAGGTTTTGGGATACTCCCACATTTTCCTCAACTCATCGCCAGTGTAACAATTCATCCACGACACAGGTAGGTATATGTTGGTTCTTAATTCAGAGTATCCCATCCACTCTCACACAGCAACTGCTATGCCGAACTCCAGCCTGGGGAATAGAATTCCCCTTGCATTCTACATTCCAAAAGCGATGTGATAGATCTCATATACCACAGTAATGCTGTCTTTTACACAGGGGGTGAAGCGCCGCGGAAGTGGGCAGGCCACTTAGATCAGTGGTTCCCAACATTTTGACTTTCGTGGACCCCCACTTTATCAGTACTGGAAAACAGGGACCCCCACCAAATCATTATTGGAATCTGGGGACCCCCCTCAATGAGTCACTACTGAAAGCTGGGGACCTAATCTTTTAATATTATTACTTTTTCTAAGCAGTCATGGACCCCCGAAAGAGGCTTTGCGGACCCCCAAGGGACCCCGGAACACAGGTTGGGAACCACTGGCTAAGATAATATTGTCTGCTTCTGTTGTACCAATAAACTTACTTTAATCTTTTATCCGGACCCACGTCTCTTTACACATTTATCAATGAGTGGGAGCTGGAGATCGGGAGCAGGTGGACGAGAACCGGCATTGATGTTGATTTGCTTGAGGATCAAAGAAAATATTGAAGATTTGTCAGGAACTACGGCCAAGGTCTGAAGTGCACATCATGATAAGTTTTTTTTATGTGCCATTGCGTTGAGTGGCCCCAAGCACGTCAGCTTCAGTGGGCACATACCAGCGCATCGATCGGCATAGTAGTGGGCGGCACTCAAGCATGTCAGCTTCAGTAGCCATTTTGAGTTGGGTTGGTTGTTTCTAAACAAGCCCGAACAACTCTAAATACAATGCAGATGAGAGGGTCATTCTATTTGAATGGGATTGAAGCAAGCAGCACGTGTCTATTTCAACGGCCATATTAACTCAGGTTTGTTATTTCTAAACAAGCCCAACCATCTTTATAAAGAAGCGCTCAGCCACGGGCCATTATCATTGAATTCTGAGACTGTGATTGAGAAGCCTGACCATCTACAATAAGTTTTTAAGCACTTCTACAGCATTACTTCCGTTTGTTGAGGAAGCGTCAATTCAGCGAGGCAACACTTTCCACAGTTCACAACTAGTTTGGGCAAACAAACAGGATAAAGTGTCTGTTAATTATCCTATTTTGGTGGTATTTGTTTCTATATATCAGTGTTGATAATCAGTATTTCTGTCCCACCAATATCATTTTACGAAATGGCCAGTATTCATCCACCACCGTTATCCCTACAAACAAAAGGAGAGCCACCTATGGATTGGGAAATCTGGTTTCCAGTAGTTTTAGCTTACAGAGATGTTTTGGATGGTGATGATTGTCAACCCCAAAGGAAACTTGCCCTGTTGAAAAATACATTGCAGGGGATGGAACTCAAAGAATTCAAATCCTTATCACCAGTGTATAACCCAGGTAATATTCATGTTTTTGATTATGCAGTCAAGTAACACAATAACAGGTATAGCACAAAACTAAATACTGTCATGGGACGATTTGCATTGTACTCAAGGGCACAAAAAGATGATGAAAATATTGAAGAGAATGTATCAGCCCCAAGGTCACTAGCATTATCCTGTAAGGTTGAAACCATAACCTAGGACCACATTTTCAGAGATCAGGTCATGAGAAAGATTAAAATTAAAAAAGTTGAAGAGAAACTTTGGGTAGGAAAAGAAATGACTCCTAATGTTACTGACCATATTGCCAAGAGCATCAAGCAGTCAGAGAAGTTTATGCAAGAGATCAGAGGAAGTGGTGCCAATTATAATGGGGATTGAAACATGCAGAACCCAGTGCAGGCACTAATGTTATCAAAAATGATAAGGAGAAGAAATTTGTATCCAACAGGAAAAATGTCTTCTAATGCATGCTATAGATACGGAAGCATCTTTCATTTGGGTCATTTTAAAGGATGTTCCTTGATTGAGAAATCAGTTAATTGTAGCAGGAAAAGGGTGAACTTTGGATAGGGTGACCATGCGTCCCGGATTTGCTGGGACATTCCCGATTTTTCACTTACGGTCCCGGCAGATTTTGGCAAATTTGGCTTATGTCTCGGTTTTTAGAGGGGGGGCGACTGAAAACAGTGAAAGGCACTTTTTTTATGTTCTAAAGATGTGGTAGTTAGCAGATGTTATAAGTAAGCAATGCAATTAACGGGTATGATGCTGGTTTTCAAAATTACTTATTATTTCTTTTCCTAGTGCCTCTTCTGTGTTCTTAAGTTGATGAGACCTGTCATTCAGGGGTGCGCCGTTGATGTAAAATGGTAGTCCTTCTTCTATTTTTGCAAAATGTCCCGGTTTTTTGTTCTCAAAATCTGGTCACCCTAACTTTGGAAGAGTCTGCAAGAGCAAAGCTGAAACAGATGTTAACTGTGTTGTTGATGAAGAGGATGATGAAGAGCTCAATCCTAATGCAATATTTTGTGTCAGAGGTGGGGGCATAAATGGCTTTCCCAAGTGTAAAATAGTCATTAATGGGGAAAACGTAGAAGTCATAGTAGATTTCTGTGCATGGGACAGCATAATTAGTAAGTGCTTGTGGGAAAGCAGTTGAAAGATGAAAGGTTGATATCTCCCAGGGATTATACGTCCAGAAGATTGAATTATTGAGTTAGATTTTGGCCGATATTCGATTTGGTGATAGTGTAACTCATGGTCAAATATATGCCACCACCAAAAGTGATCCTATGTTGGGATGACCTCATCAACAGGAGTCAAAAATAAAGTTAGGCCCCAATGCTGTACCACCAGTGTAAGCTTTGTGAAGTTTAAATGATGAACAACTAGTGAACAACCTCAGGGTGAATTTCCTGAAGTATTATATGACAAACTAGGGACATTTGTAGGGCTTTAACACAAAGTGGTTTTAATGGACAATCCTGATCCAGTTAGACACAAGGACTGTAATGTCCCTCTCACATACAAGTCAAAGTTGAAAGATATGCTGTAAGATTTATGTGAAAAACAAGTTATTCAGCCTGTTGAGTCATCACCTTGGTTTTCACCAGTTGTAATTGCATTAAAGCATTCAGGGTAGCTCAGATTGGGTATGGACTTTAGAAGTTTGAACAATGAGATATGGATAGATAGCCATCCTTTGCCTAATATGCACAAATTAATGTCCATGTTTGCCAGAGCTACTGTTTTCTCCACATTAGACTAAGCCAGTGCTTATCACCAATTTGAGTTGGATAAAAGCCCTTCCCATCTTACGGCATTTGTGACCCCAGACGGTATGTTTCAGTTTTAGAGGATGCCTTTCAGATTAGCCAGTGCAGCATCCATGTTCCAAAGTTTAATGAAAGAGATTCTGAAAGGTATCAATGGGGCTTTCGCATTCCAAGATGATATTTAGTTTTTGATCAAGATGGGGGGGGAACATTTATCCAGTTTGGGAAATGTTCTTTGTCACCTACGTCAGAAGGGTTTAACTTTAAAGGTGTCCAAATGCTGACTAAAATGCAAGGAAGTTGAGTATTTTGGACACAGTATTTACAAGAATGGCATGAAAACTAAACAAGATCATGTAAAGGCAGTGGTGAATGCTCCAGTTCTAAATACAAAAGAGCAGTTATTGTGATTTTGGGGTTTGACAGAGTTCTATTCAAACTTTATAGGCAATTATGCTACCACAGTTGAACCTTTATGAAGGCCATTAAGAAAGAAGAATACATTTCTGTGGGGTGGGTAGCATAACAATCTTTGCTCACCTCAAGATGGAGTTGGTCAATGCTCCTTTTTTTTAATCCTTTGAGTTGGGCAGTAAATGTATCACTGCTGTAAATGTAAGTGGTTGTGGTTCTCTTGCAAAGAGATAAACCAAAGGTGCTGGTGGTGTCTTATGCCTCAAGAACATTGAGGGAGTCTGAGAAGAACTATTCTGTGATCAGGAAAGAGTTGTTGGTGTGTGCCTGGGCTGCTGACCTCTTCAGGCAATTTATATGGGTGGGTGGTTCATGTTGCAAAGAGATAAATCCAAGGAGTTGGTGGGGTCTTATGCCTCTAGCACATTGAGGGAGTCTGAGAAGAACTATTCTGTGATCAAGAAAGAGTTGTTGGTGTGAAACTGGGCTGCTGACCACTTCAGACAATTTCTATGGGAGACATGGTTCATGTTGCAAAATGATCACAAACCACTTGCATATGTACTTTCTCCTGGGGGTGGAAGGTCTTTAACAGCTAGGCTGGCTTATTTTGCTGCTAACTTCCACTTGTACCAATAAAACGTTGAGTATGAACCAGGAAGAAACAATGTGCATGCTGACTTTTTGTTGCACCTTCCCATGGCTTCGCACAGGGGTGATTGTGAGGTGGCATATACTGAGGATGACAGAAGTGGCTGGAATGTTGTGGATGCCAAGTCTCAAATGATTTCCCAAGAAGTCTGGAATAAACATGTGAAAAGTGATGTAGGGATGATGTTGGTTTGTGATTACTTGTCCAAAGGGCGGACTGAAAAACTTAGGTTGAGTGGAGAAGTAGCTGTGTATTTCAAAGTTAAGGATGAGTTAATGTTTGATGTTGTATGTCTATTTTGAGGAGATAAAGTTGTGCTGCCTGTGGTTTTGAGATAGGAGATATTTGCTATGGGGCAGGAAGGACACATTGGGACGTCAGCCTCTAAAAGGCATATCTGGGAGTTTTACTGGTGGCCTGGAGTTGGAGGTATGTTAGATTCCTTGGTATGGGGCTGTAAATGTTGTTCTACCAGTGATAAATCTGCCAAAACTTGTGTTACTGTGTGTTTGTCTGTTGAACTGACTGTGGGTCCATGGAAAAAGTTAGATATAGATGCTTTCATCCCCTTTTGCACCATTGCCAAGAAAGAAGCTTATGTCATCATGTTAGTTGATTATTTTTCAAAATGACCGGAAGTGAGGATGACTGAAAAAGTGAATTCTGAGGTTGTAATTGAATTCTATGAGGATGTTTTTCATGGATAGGACTACCAGAAGAATTGGTTTCAGATAATGGACCCCACTTTGTGAGTAAAAAGTTTGGGGAGCACCTACTGTGGTGTGGCATAAAGCATAAGAAAACGTCCAATTATTATCCCCAATCTAATAGACAAGTTGAGAGATTTAAGCATTTGTGAGAGAGCCCATTCAATTGGCCAGAAAGGGTGGCCACTTTGTTGTCATATCGCAAGATGACAAATTCTGTAGCTGGATGTTTTACATTTGAATTACTCTGTGAGGGAAAACACAGAACCAAGTTGGCTCCATGGTGGTTGAAGGAGTGTAGCAGTGAGTCTGGTGTGGTTTTAGATTATGGAAAAATCAGAGAGGGTGTGGAAGTGTATCAAGAGAAAATAAAAACAAACTGTGAAGAAGTGTGGGGGGAAACCTTCATGGGCCCAATTTTGTCCCAGGTGTTTGTGTTTGTGTCAAGAAACTTGTGTGGCTGGCAAGGAACTACCTAGATGGTCCGGCCCTGATAAGATTGTGAATGCCTAGGATGGAGAATTGAAGGTCACTGGAGGTAAAATGTGGAACATGAGCAAAGTTTCAGTTTTTACGAATCCAGAGTATGCTGAGATGGATGTGATAGTTCCACCAAAGAATCCTGAAGAGAGAAATGTGTTTCTTGATGTACCTTTGGGGGAGATGCACGTGATTCTGTTGTTAGCAGGAGTTATTCCTTTGTGCCTGAGGGTCATGAAAGTGCTCTAACTGGTGGAATTGATTCTGGAAGTAGTTCAGGGTGTGTAGATAGGTGGGCTAAGACGTTCACGTCGCAAGCGTTCCCCCGCAAGATTCTCTGGATGTATAAAGTATTAACGGCATTAATACAGTTATATAGCATGTAGATGCTTTGCATTTTTTCAGTGTATGCGCCGTTGCATGTTGTGCATTTTTGAATTGTTGAAATATCCATGTATTTGTTTTTGTTTATAGTGTTTTTGGTTTTGTTTTATTTACTTTACTTTTTGTTTCGTTTCTAAAAGAGGTGTTTGGTGTTCTTGACCCTCTTAGTATGTGGGTTCTGGAACGCTGGGGAACCACGTTGTCTGCTCCCGTTGTACCAATAAACTTACTTTAATCTTTTATCCGGACACGGTTTCTCTTTGCATTTAGGTCACAAAGTCAGCAACTTATCGGCCTCCTCCTACCCATCTGGGCGCACGTCCCTCCTCCTTCCCAGCCATGCCCTCCACATAATGCCGTATCAACAGTAACATTTGGCCGGGTAACCTGCAGCCGTGCGTTGTGGGCTTGGTATTTTTTAACCCATGCCGCCCTCTGGCGGCGCTGTGTGGAAGTGTTTGAGCGGAGAGCGCTCAGTCCTGCCCGCTGCCACCTCTGGGCAATGGAGTGAGGGCATGTGTGCCAGCTGCAAGCCTTGCGCCAGCACGTACCACGTACCTGCGCTAGCACTCTTCGAGGTGCACGGAGTGAGCAGGACAGAAGCTTCTTCTAATTATCCGAGTAACCCCCCCCCCCCCCGCACCAAGGCAGAGAGGCCTCGGACCCGCCACAGTCACCCACCTCCCGCACAATTCAAACGTATTATTTCGCCCTTTAACTGTCCGGTGTGGCGAATGTTTGATGCAGTAGACGGAGCGCTTTTTTTACTTTCATCTCCACATCTGTCACCAATTTCATGTATCGAACACACATCTGGAAACCTTTGCTGGTATTTTCTTTTCAGTAAGCGCGGTGTGCCCCGACCTTCTCCAAGAGGTCTGTGGGTGAATATCCGTGGGCTGGTCCCAGGCGAGTCGTGCTGAGGCCTGGCGCGTGCGTCCGTGAGCACGGAGCTATGGTGGAGGGGTATCTGTGAACGCGGGGTTGGGGTGGAGGGGTGTGTGTGTGAGTACAGGGCTGTGGTGGAGGGGATGTCTGTGAGCACGGAGCTGTGGTGGAGGGGATGTCTGTGAGCACGGTGCTGTGGTGGAGGGGTGTGTGTGAGTACAGCTCTGTGGTTGGGGGGTGCCTGTGAGCACGGGGCTGCGGTGGGGGGGGGGGGGGTGTCTGTGAGCACGGTGCTGTGGGTGGAGGGGTGTGTGTGAGAACAGCTCTGTGGTTGGGGAGGTGCCTGTGAGCACGGGGCTGTGGTGGGGGGGGTGTCTGTGAGCACGGTGCTGTGGGTGAAGGGTAGTCTGTGAGCCAAGGCCTCGGTTTAGCGCCCACTCCATGGGGCAGGGGGCCTTATGTGCTGTGTGCAGTATACTCAAGGCCGCAGAGAAGGGGCGCGCGCTGTGGAGCCCTCACCCTGGGCGCGCGCTGTGGAGCCCACACCCAGGGCACCTGGGAACTCTCCCGATCCTCTCGGTCACTGTAGACAACAAACTCAGGGCGCGTAAATATCAGATGAGTGGAGAGTAACAGTACTGCTAATAATACTAATGACAAGAAGAGTCAGAGGAGCATTAATAGGTGTTGATATTATTTCTATTATTATTGTTGGTATTGTTATTTTGTTGTTATTATTTGTGTTTTACTATTCGAATAGCAATATTAATAAGACTAACGATAATGTGCATAAATATAATTAATTACACTAACAATCACAATAGCTATGTAATAATAATAATATTAATGGTTATACCAGGCAGGTCAGACACTGAATTGTTCCTCATGAGTACCCGTGCCCTCGTTATCCACCCGACAGAATCTCACTTTTCGACCTCTGGAGTATGAGAAGCTGCGCCTTCCCTGCCCGGCCCTGTCTGCTGGTCACATAGCGCCTTGAGGGGAGAGGCTGTGCTTTCTGCTTGCTCAGTTAGGGCGCTGCTGGATTCGCGGGGTACCATACCACCCCCTTTCTTTTATGAGGGGCGTACTCGGCCTCCTTCTACTGTGGACAGGGCTCCCCAAATCCATATCCACATCCCAGCCTGACCCCTGCCCCAGGCGCTGTTCTAACCCCGGCCCACGGCTCTTTCCCGCTTAAAACCGCCTGAGTTTTATCAATTTTACCATCTGATGCGCACGAAGCACTTCCTCTTCTCAGCATTTCACCCGATAGGTTGTTTCTTCGACCATTGCAATAAATGTAGGACTTCCTCTGCTCGGAATTTCATCAGATCGGTTGTATCTTGGATTCTTGCAATAAATGTGGGAATTTCTCTGCTCGGCATTTCATCAGATCGGTTGAATCTTGGATTATTGCTATTAATGTAGGACTTTCTCTGCTCGGCATTTCATCCGCTGGGGTGTATCTTCGATTATTGCTCTTAATGTGGCACTTACTTTGCTCAGCATTTCATCCTATGGCTTGTAGCTTCTATTAATGGGAGATCGCTGTTAATGGGTGGGTGGTTGGAAGGGGCCTCCAAGCCCCCAGGCTTCGGTCCATTCGATCACTGGGGTCATCGTGTCTCGTGTTGCAGCAACAGAGCGAGGTTAGAGGGCCGCGACCTCCTGCGCAGGTGACCACGTCATTAAGTTAATCAGGTCATCTACACAAGGAAGTCTCGCCCCAGAGGCCAGGGCACATAGGAGGGCTGTTGGCTCGAGGCAGAACTGCTGGAGCAGAAAGCAAGGGTACGAGCGCGTCTCGCGGAAGTGCAGAGTGTCTACATGGTGCAAATAGGCTCAGCATTTCAGCTGCGTAACGTGGCCTTGCCAGAGCGATGGGATTTTTTTCAGTTACGGATGGTGGGGTCAGCATTACAGCTTCATATCTAGGGCTCTACGCCTCCCAGAAAGGAGAAGCGTATTTTACTTGGTAAGAGTTAGCTCAGCATTTCAACAATGTAAGTAGGTCATCCCAGAAGATGTAACTCGTTTCATTCATTACTAGTTGGCTCAGCATTTCATCTTTATAAGTACGTCTTACTGGAAGATGTAACGTCATTCATTCATTCATTAGTAGTGGACTCAGCATTTCACCATTATATGTAGGTCGTTCTAGAAGATGTAACATGCTTCGTTCATTAGTTGTTGTCTCGGCATTTCAGCATTATAAGTACGTCTTCCTGGAAGATGCAACTTGCAGCTTTGTGTAGTAGTTAGATCAGCATTTCAGCATTATAAGTACGTCCTCCCGGAAGATGTAAAGTGGTTCATTCACCAGGGTTTGGCTCAGCATTTCAGCTTTATATGCACGCCCCTTTCCTCTGCCTTTCATAAAACTGCACTCCATTATAAACCTCTCTTGTTTATGCCGCATGAATAAAAAACCTGAGATTAGGATATATGATTCAAATGTCCGCAGGCTGACCTTTGGGTGCTTTTGCCGTGATGGTTCTACTCCAGAGCGCCTTGAGACGGCGTCAGGGCCCATTAAAGACTATAAAAGAAGTAAACGTGGCCTTGGTATACAGGCAAGTCAGACAGGAGCTTTGTTCGAATCTACTACAGGTACCACAGAGAATCGGGCGGGGTACAGCCACGCAAGCATATCACAGAAGGGGTGCAAGGCGACTTAGAAAATGGGGGTGCAGCGCAATACTTGAGCGATTCAGAAAA
This sequence comes from Pleurodeles waltl, assembly GCF_031143425.1. Classification (NCBI taxonomy): domain Eukaryota; kingdom Metazoa; phylum Chordata; class Amphibia; order Caudata; family Salamandridae; genus Pleurodeles; species Pleurodeles waltl. The sequence goes on from NC_090448.1 coordinate 1,157,229,207, forward strand.
GCAGCTTTAAAGTATCGAGGCGAGTCACGAAAGGGGTACCTAGCAGTATGCACGGAAGTAGCAATTGGGGGTTCACCGAGAACTACAATGAGGCCATAAAGGGGTGCTATACAATACTCTGGGGAACACAAAGGGGCGGCGGGGGCTTATAATATTCAATGAATGCGCAAAACGAGCTGCTGGCGCCTTGAGAGCAAATGACAAGTGCGGCGCAGTCTGTACAGGCCGTGCAGAAATGGGGTGCGTTCGAACACAAGGCAAGTCAAAAAGGGGTGCGTTATGGCTTACGGACAGGGCACCGTTGGCAGAGTGATGGCAAGTCACGCGAGTGAAACATTTCCCACGCACATTTTGCTCTTCGCACACTCGTTCTGGCTTAGCAATGTCCCATACAATGTTGCCCCTTTGAGTGAGGGGTGGGAGGTGCCCCCCCCCCCTTTAACAGAGCGATGGGTCTGTGCCTTTTTTACAGTGTTTAAATTAACAGGCTGGATGCCCAGCACCACCCAGGCAGAAATGCCACAACCCCCTCGAACGCCTCTCTTTCCTTTAATTGCAGATGATAATTACCGAAGGCAAACATCTCCAGAAACCGCAGACATGAGAGCGAGGAAGAGGAGGATGGCCCTCTGGGCGAGGAGGGGGCCTGGGCTGGTAATTGGCAAAGTGGGCGAGCTTCTCGCTTGCCACTCTCTGCCCCAAAGTGGCATTTCAGAAGCCCCGTCAAGTGGCTTTCACAAGGCGCAGTAATGAAGTGGCCGCTTGAGTATGCCCCCCCCCCACCCCCCCCCCACCCCTCCACCCGCATTCACAGGGGCAGTGACACGACCATTGGAGGGTGGGGGCGTCTCCGAGCAGGCAGCACTTGACCTGCCCCTCGAGAGGGAGCGGTGGCTGCTTGGGATGTCAAACCTCCCCAGCATCTGTCAGCAGCAAACGAGGCGCCGTAACGAGCCCTCGTTTCTGTTAGCGCAGCACCCTGCCTCTGTTAGCACAGCGCCTTGTATCTGTTACCATAGCGCCTTGAGTCTCTTAGAGATCACCTCGCACCTGCAGCTGCACCTTGCAACAGTTGGCATAGCCCCTTCTACCTGATGGCATAGCGCCTTGTTAGTGCATCATCTCGCAGCTGCGCCTTGCATCTGTTGGCATAGCGCCTTGTATCTGTTACCATAGCGCCTTGAGTCTCTTAGAGGTCACCTCGCACCCGCAGCTGCACCTTGCAACAGTTGGCATAGCCCCTTCTACCTGATGGCATAGCGCCTTGTTAGTGCATCATCTCGCAGCTGCGCCTTGCATCTGTTGGCATAGCGCCTTGTATCTGTTAGTGCATCATCTCGCAGCTGCTCCTTGTATCTGTTGGCATAGCGCCTTGTATCTGTTAGTGCATCATTTCGCACGTGCACCTTCATGTGCTGCACCTTGCATTTGTTAGCGCGGCACCACGCATCTCCTGCTGCATCTTGCATCTGTTGGCATAGGGCCTTGTATCTGTTAGGGCATCACCTTGAAGCTGTTAGCGCTTCACCTTCCATGTGCTGAACCTTGCATTTGTTAGTGCTTCATCTTTAGTCTGCTGCGTCTTGTATCTGATGGCATAGCGCCTTGTGTCTGTTAGCGCAACACCTTGTATCTGTTAGTGCTTCCCTTTGATGTGCTCCACCTTACGCCTGTAAGCGCTGCACCATGCATCCTGCTGCATCTTGTATCTGTTAGCATAGCGCCTTGTATCTGCTAGTGCAACAGCTTGTATCTATTAGTGCTTCACCTTTCATGTGCTGTACCTTACGTCTGTTAGCGCTGCACCATGCATCTCCTGCTGCATCTTGCTTCTCTTAGCATAGCGCCTTGTATCTGCTAGCGCATCAGCTTACATCTATTAGTGCTTCACCTTTCATGTGCTCTACCTTACGTCTGTTAGCGCTGCACCATGCATCTCCTGCTGCATCTTGCTTCTCTTAGCATAGCGCCTTGTATCTGCTAGCGCATCAGCTTACATCTATTAGTGCTTCACCTTTCATGTGCTCTACCTTACGTCTGTTAGCGCTGCACCATGCATCTCCTGCTGCATCTTGCTTCTCTTAGCATAGCGCCTTGTATCTGCTAGCGCATCAGCTTACATCTATTAGTGCTTCACCTTTCATGTGCTCTACCTTACGTCTGTTAGCGCTGCACCATGCATCCTGCTGGTCTTAGCATAGCGCCTTGTATCTGCTAGTGCATCATCTTGCATCTGTTAGTTCTTCACCTTTCATGTGCTGCACCTTACTTCTGTTAGCGCTTCACCTTGCATCTGCTGCACCCTGTTTCTGTATATGCACCAATTTTAGTGTGTGTCTGCCGCCACTGGTCCCTTGTATCGCCAGTTGTGGGATAGGGGACAAGACGTTGCAGATGTGATGCTCCATGGCTACGCCACAGTCACCCAAGGAGGGTCCTGCATTCACTCACCTACAGGGACCCGCTAACTGGTGGTGGAGTGGATTAGTGGCCACCAACACAGGCTCCTCACAGGGACAGACGAAATAGATGTTTTCTCCACCGAAATGCCTCCTAGGACAACGCTGAGGGGAATGGGCAGCAATTCTTAGTTCTGCAACGTGCAGGGATCGTCACGTGCATACCAAGGGGCTCTAGCCTTCATGCTCACGGACTGACCCATTTAGCACCTTGTTATGCGGGTGGGGCGGGACCATGGGAGGTGGTCCAGAGTGCAAGTGGTTGGGACCACCTCTCAGGGATGTGGATGGGTTCACCTGTGTGCTCCAGGCAAGTCCAAGTTTAGGATATTCAGGCCTTAGGACCCAGATACCCCCAGTCTGACCCGGCCCCAACAAGACTGAAACGAGGCCCACAGAACGTACTGAGACTTTATGAAGTTAGTGGAGCAGATTAATGACAAACAAGTAAATCAACACGTTTAAATATGAAAGCACACTCACGTTGAAGCATTCTGGTGTCAGATCCGTGTAAAGCAATGCAAGGAGTCAATGACACCGGGACCTATCCAATCGCAAACACCATTGGACCCCCAGGTGCAACCACTTGCATCTAAAGGGGGCAGTCCCACTTCAGTGTAACCTTGTCCTCATTTGTGCCCCCCCCCCCAAACACCTTAGCAGGCTGTGGGGCTGCACAGGGGTGGCGAGGAGCTGCAGCCATATGCCCACCCCGATAACTGTGCACCCCAGTCCCCAAGCGGGTGTGTACATCCTCTGGTTGGCTCAGGACTGATAGACCCTACCCTTGGTGCTGTCCTGGGAAGTCTGCTTTGGATGGCCACTCTGGTGACTAGGTGTGAGTTTTAGAATTCAAGATCCCCTGCCTAAATGTAGGGTTGGGTGGGGGAAAAACATCCTGTCCACCCGCTGACCTTGCAAACTGTTAACTATTCTTATGAATCCCTAAAATTCTTTACGTTTGCTTGCATTTTGATTGTCATGTTTGTGTGCTCAATAAATGTGTCCTTCTTGCCCATGGTGAGTAGCAGTGTCTTGTCTTTCATTGAATTGTGTTGGAGGGGAGAGTGGTCCACGCTGGCGGTCTCCGGGCACTACAAAGGCATGCCTCCGTTCATTGTGCATAAGGAGTGCACAGGTACAGCTGCGTAAGATGTGCATGATGAGAGCAGACCCATGGGTCTGATAAATGTGCACGAGGAGGCCTGAGGCCATGGTTTATTAGCACAAGGAGAGCTACACCCGGGCACAAAGTACAAAGTGGTACCCCAGGGCACAAAGTGCATAAGAAGAGCCCAGCTATGATCAGAAGACATGGATGTAGGGGCTGCAGATCTGGGATTACTTAAAAAGCTGGACAAAACACTGTGATTGTGCCTTGGACCCTGGAAATAGATAGCTCTGTTATAATCTAGCAGAATGTGCATAAAGCTGAAGTCTGAGCTGTTGAGATGATGCACTTTCTCTGTCAAATAGCCATGAGGGGACGTTACGGAACACGCCTCTGTGGAAATGTGCATAAGCGCAGCAAAGGGGGTAGTTCTGTGAAGCTTCTATAATGAGACCAGTCCTATAGCTCTGTGAAATGTGCATAAATAAAGGAGTGCAGTGGCTTGAGGGAAGGCGTATAGAGAAAACCGAGAGCTTAAGCTTTCTAGAAGATGCATAAGGAGATAAGTGCTAGAATTAGTTGTCGTTCATAAGAAACGCAGTGTTGTATCTAGGAAAGATTTGCATAAGAAGAGTAATGCCATGGTAAGTTTGTAAATGCATAAGGTGAGCATTGCAAAAATCCTTGGCATAGGATTATACAAAGAATGTTATGTAGTGCTATAGTGCACTGCCATGTGCATAAGGAAGGCCATTCTACAATTGCCGCAAACAGTATGTCAGTAGGGAATGCAGTTCTACACTTAGCTGTCATGTGTCTAATACAAGCAGTGCTATCATTCACTGACCTATGCACTAGCTGTGCAGTGCTACAGTTTGATAGTGTGTGCATAATATGAGCAATGCTAGAATTCAGCTGTATGTGCATAAAGGCTGCATGGTTATAGTACACAGGTATGTGCATAAGGCGAGCAGTGCTAGAATCCACTTGCATGTGCACAAGGGCTGCAGTGCTTCAATTTGATGGTGTGTGTGAGGCGAGTTACTATAGCACTCATTGAAATGTGCATAAGGAGTAAACTGCTAGGGTTTGCTTACATGTGCATAATGCGAGCAATGGTACAGTTTAAATGATGAATGCAGTTCTACAGTCTCCTTGATTTGCATAATGTGAATGTTGCTAGAGTTTAAATGCTGAATGCGGTTCTAGACTCTGCTTCCATGTGCATAGGGCCAGCAATGCTAGAGTTAAAATGAAGAATGCAGTTCTACAGTCTGCTTGCATGTGCATAATGTGAATGATGCTAAAGTTTAAAGATGAATGCGGTTCTACAGTCTGCTTCCATGTGCATAGGACAAGCAATGCTAGAGTTTAAATGATGAATGCGGTTCTACATCCTCCTTGCATGTGCATAAGGCGAGCAATGCTAGAGTTTACATGATGAATGCGGTTCTACATCCTCCTTGCATGTGCATAAGGCGAGCAATGCTAGAGTTTACATGATGAAAGCGGTTCTACATCCTCCTTGCATGTGCATAAGGCGAGCAATGCTAGAGTTTACATGACGAATGCGGTTCCACGTCCTCCTTGCATGTGCATAGGGCGAGCAATGCTAGAGTTTACATGATGAATGCGGTTCTACAGTCTCCTTGCATGTGCATAAGGCAAGCAATACTAGAGTTTAAATGATTAATACACTTCTACAGTCTCTTTGCATGTGCATGAGGCGGGCAATACTAGAGTTTAAATGATGAATGCGGTTCTACATCCTCCTTGCATGTGCATAGGGCGAGCAATGCTAGAGTTTAAATGATGAATGAAGTTCTATAGTGTCCTTGCATGTGCATAGGGCGAGCAATGCTAGAGTTTAAATGATGAATGCACTTCTACAGTCTCTTTGCATGTGCATGAGGCGGGCAATACTAGAGTTTAAATGATGTATGCGGTTCTAAAGTCTCCTTCCATGTGCATAATAAAGTGTCACACGTGCAGTCAGTGAAGAACGTCACCCTTGCAGTCAGTGGAGCATCACGCATACAGTCAGTGTAGAGTGTCACGCTGCTGTCAGTGAAGAGTGTCACCTGTGCAGACAGGGAAGAATGGCACGCTGGAGTCAGTGGAGCATCACGCATACAGTCAGTGAAGAGTGTTACTTCTGCAGTCAGTGAGGAGTGTTACTTCTCCAGTCAGTGAAGAGTGTTAGCATTCAGTCAGTGTAGAGTGTCACGCTGCTGTCAGTGAAGTGTCATGTGTGCAGTCAGTGAAGATTGTCACTTCTGCAGTCAGTGAAATGTGACGCTGCAGTCAGTGAAGAGTGTCACGCTGCTGTCAGTGAAGAGTGTCACGCTGTGCAGTCAGAGAAGAATGTCACAATGGAGTCAGTGGATCATCAAGCATACAGTCAGTGAAGAGTGTTACGTCTGTAGTCAGTGAAGTGTTACTTCTGCAGTCAGTGAAGAGTGTCACGTGTACAGTCAGTGAAGTGTCACGCTGCAGTCAGTGAAGAGTGTCACCAGTGCAGTCAGTGAAGAGTGTCACGCTGCAGTCAGTGAAGAGTGTCACCTGTGCAGTCAGTGGAGTGTCACGCTGCAGTCAGTGGGGTCTCATACATGCAGTCAGGGAAGAATGTCATGCGTGCAGTCAGTGGAGTGTCAGGCTGCAGTCAGTGGAGTGTCAGGCTGCAGTCAGTGGAGAGTGTCACCAGTACAGTCAGTGAAGTGTCACCAGGGCAGTCAGTGAAGAGTGTCACCAGTACAGTCAGTGAAGTGTCACGCTGCAGTCAATGAAGAGTGTCACATGTGCAGTCAGTGGAGTGTCACGCTGCAGTGGGTGAAGGGTGACACCCTTGCAGTGAGTGAAGCGTGTCACGCGTGCAGTCATGAAGAGTGTCACACGTGTAGTGGACACAGGTTCAGGCGCCACAAGTGAGCCATTTCTCTGAACATGCATTTCAAAGTATGAGGGCACGTGTTGGGGTGCAAGGTGAGGGGGGCACGTGACGTTATAACTCACTATATACAAGCTGGCCTGGAATATGGCCATTGGAGGCTGGACCTCAACAGTCAGTGAACCTCGATTAATCATCCGAACGCATCACACCCCTCTCTATGTCCCCCACGTCCCCGCCCCCCCCCCCCCCCACACACACACATTCCTCCAAAACACGCAGTCCTAAGGTGCAAATGACGGCGAGCAGAGAGAAGCCACACCCCTCAACCTTCCGTCTTCTGAGGTGCGCGCCCTCACCGCATACCCTTCTGAAATGTTCCCCATTCCTGTTTTCTGGTTTTTGGGGGGGGTGGTGAGAGGGAGTAAATGGCGCCCAGAGTAAGTCTGGGTGAAATAGTCCCGGGCGGTGCATCTCCGCGCAGTGCCTCGGTTGGGAAACGCACATCCCTTGATTAAAGTGACATATGGATTTTCACTGACACGGGAAAAAAAGCCAAAAAGTGCAGTGGGCATTTTATGCAAATCCGGAGAGTATCGCAGACCCGGGGCAATAAAGCTGACGGCTTTGGCAGAATCGACAGCATTAATAATAAGTGTTTGGACGCAGCGCTCCGGACAGTTCCCCGATGGAGGCAATAAAAGCTCGCCGCCAATATTTCAAATAATCGACATTGCCGCGTCATACGTCATTTTTTATACCTCCACATCGACCCAGTCCTCCGGGGCCGGCGTCTTTCAAAGCAAAAAGGGAAAAAAAACTCTGCAATCATTTAAGCTCTTGTCAATAAGGACTTAAAAACGTTTTTCCAATGGTTTTTAATTAATTGCAGTAAAAGAAGCAGAGACGTTAAAATTTCTGCTGCACATTAAAGATTTCCTGAAACAGTCCGATCGCGGACTTGAGAACATCACCAAATACATTAAACGACAATTCATGTGGTTAAAAAAAAATAAACAATTTGAGAGCAAAGTCTGGTTAACGCAGGTGCCCTTGTGCTGGTGTCTTGAACGCGAATCCTTGATTCAATGTCTGTGGCGTAAACTGCACCAGGAGACCTGAAAGCAACAAATAGAAATGTGGTTTAATCTCTTTAAAAGTGCGACAGTTTCTTAGAAGAAAAGCCGGGGCTCGTTTTGAAATAAAGTTTTCTCCTTGCCCGTTTGATATTGGCTATCTGACATCCACCGTACAAGACAAAAATAAATATTTTTACACACGTCGGTAACATAAACTACATTATAACAATATATTTTCTTTCACTTTAATTTAGAATAGCAAAGCGCTTCGAGGCCTCTACAAATGTTAGGAAGCGCAAAAAAAAATGCTGAAATGCGTTGCCACAGGCGGACAGCCATTTCTAAAAGCGAGAACTGTATTTTTCAGAGTAGGGGCGCTGATTGTGTACTTGAAAAATGCGTTTGTGAGGTTTGTTTTTGTTTTTTAAGATAGATAGATAGATAGATAGATAGATAGATAGATAGATAGATAGATAGATAGATAGATAGATAGATAGATATTCTAAAATTGAAAATGTGGTGCTGATGTCACTGGCGAAATCTATTTCTATTTTCTATTTAAACAAGCAACAGCCCCCTTGGCCAGGGTCTGTTAATATAGTGGAGGGATTGAGAGGGGTGGGGGGGGGCAGAGCGGTTTCTCTTTTTTCAGAAGTGAGGTCAGCAGGAAAAGTCGTCTTTTCATAATGAAAGGTGCGCCGCGAGTGTGCACAGATTTACAGGTCTGTAACTTCCCAGAAGAAAGGCGAATTTTATGACGCAAAAAAAAAAAAAACTGTTCCAGACTGAAATTGTGGCTTCTCGGAAAATTCCTTCTGCTAGATATTCTTCTGAAACATTGTAAATAAAACGGGGAAGACCTTAGGAGACACAATAAAATGTAGCAACAAGAAACGAAGGCCCAGTGATACAAAGTTAATGTGCGTTTCTTTCAGAAAATAAATCGCCACTTGTAAAGAGTCCCACGGGCAGGGCCGCGTTGGGTGCGTAGAAATTCATTTATTCTTTCTGTTTTTAGCATTATTTTGGTATATTTGAGGGATAGGCAGATACTTTTAACTACAGTTTCCCTGCTCAATTAAACCAGCACCCCCTCGGCAACTGCTGCCGGGGTCACGCAGAGGTCACCCTGGTGAGTGGTTAGCATTCGCAGAGAGGGAAGAGTTGGGGAATAGGGGGGAAATGGAAAAAATATGTTTTAAGAGAAAAAATGCATCTTGTTGAATTCAAATGAAAGTGCAATAAGTGAGCGCCAAAGTTCGTTAAACAGCAGCCCAGAGACAAAATGAAATATATATATTTGCGATCAAACACACCATCGGGCATGTGATGTCGTGATGTACAGTGAAAAAAAAGGTATAAATGTGTTTTTATTTGAACATTTATATTCTGGATTTGTGCAAACACGCGTGGCCACAGCCACCGAAAAGAAAGTGAGATGTTTCTATTTTATTTTAAAAAATGGTTGTACTTTTGGCGGGCTCCCACAAACGTATTTGTTTGGAGATTCTATATTTTTGGGTGATTTTTGTGAATCTCCAGCACAGGCCACGTCCTCTATAAAAGTGCTTCGTAGAATAGAACGCACTCGCTGTTGCTTCTTAGCGCTTTAATCATCAGCCTGTGCACTCTTGTAAACTGCACAAAATGAATGACAAGCAACATGTGAGTAAACGCACGTCAGAACCACAAAGGAGCCACACACGTTCTGGATTCTACGGTAAGTGTTTTTTGAGTGGGTTTTCCTCTGTGTGCGAGCGTGCGTCTGTTAGTGTGTTTTTGTCAGTGTTTTGTGCACGTGGGACTGTATTTGTGAGCGCGTTTGCCTGTGTGTGTGTGCTTCTGTGCGTGTTTCTCTATGAATCTGGGTATGTGCGTGATGGTGATTCTGTGTGCGACTTTCTGTGTGTTTTTCATTCTGCGTGATTCCGTGTGTGTCTGTGTGTGTGAGCGCGCGTGTACTAGTGTATTACAGTGTGTTCTTTTGTCTGTATTTTGTGTGAATTCTTCTCTGCGTGCTTGTGTTTCTGTGCGTCTTCATCTGTCTGTATAGATGTGTTTCTTCGTGTGTGCGAGTTTCTGTGTGTGATTCTCCTTGTGTGGTTCCGTGTGAGTTTCTGTGTGTGATTCTCCGTGTGTGATTCCGTGTGAGTTTCTGTGTGTGGTTCAACGCCTCATCAGCGGTTTGTAAACGTTATATAAATACAATTTGTGTGGTTCCGTGTGCTTGTTTCTGTGTGTGTTTCGGTATACGGGTTTCTGTGTGTTTCCGTGAATATGATTCTATTTGTGTGTGGTGGGGGCTTCCTGTGTGTGAGTGTGTGTGCGCGTGTGTGTAAAACTGGAGCAGATGTACGGGGCAGAAGAGATTGTATCACCACAGTTTTCCAAACAGATTACCAATATCCCCTTTAAGCAGCGCCATTAGCACCCCCCCCCCCCCCCCCCCCCACCCCGCTAATCTGGCCGGCGTGGCCTCGGGTAGATTGCCACTAATTGGCCGCGGGTTAATTGTCATTTTTTTATTATTTTGGAGTGGTACACCAACAGTTTCCACTGAATGCTTTGCTTTTCTTCTGAGCTGTTCATGGATTCTGGGCAACATTTTGATCAGAAGAAGGGTGATTCGGAATGTTAGGGATGTAAAATGCCCGGGAAACCAATCCACCCCCAACACCCCCCCCCCCCCCCCCACCCCCCGAATAACGTGGGAGTCTGCCGCTATATCAGATTGATAACCACCACCACAACACCCCACCATCCCTCCCCATAAGGCCCTCCCTCTCTATGATGGGATCTGCCCTCCCTTGCAGGGGGAGGGGGTGTAAATGCAGGGGTGTAAGAAGGCATGTCTCCATGTCCCTCCCTGTACCCCAGGACGGACCCTTCTCCCCCCAAGAGGAGCCCTGCCTTCCCTTGCAGGGAGACGGGGTAACTGCAGAGGGAGGTATGTCAGCCCCGGGGTCCTGGCCCATGTCCTCGGGGGACGCCCCCGCTCACCCTCGGATTCTTCTTCTAGAAAACGAGCCCTAGCGACCCCCTCCCCCCCCCCCCCCCCCATAGTGAATCCCAGCCCAGCTGGACAGTTGCCCCCCAGTGAAACCCAGCCCAGCTGGACAGATGCCCCTCGGACAGCGAGAGCCCTAACATCCGCATGACCCTAAACGTGACACCGCAAGATGGCAGTGTGCCGTCTGGGGGCGCTGCAGAGCCGTCCCTGGCAGTGTAAAGGCCACAGGCCCACGAGGGCATAGCACACAGAGCTGCCAGGGCACTGCACACAGACCCACCAGGGCACTGCACACCCGCCAGGGCACTGCACACAGACCCGCCAGGGCACTGCACACATATCCGCCAGGGCACTCCACACAGATCCACCAGGGCACTGCACACAGATCCACCAGGGCACTGCACACAGATCTGCCATGGCACTGCACACAGACCTACCAGGGCACTGCACACAGACCCACCAGGGCACTGCACACAGACCCGCCAGGGCACTGCACACAGATCCGCCTGGGCACTGCATACAGATCCGCCATGGCACTGCACACAGACCTACCAGGGCACTGCATACAGACCCGCCAGGGCACTGCACACAGACCCACCAGGGCACTGCACACAGATCCACCAAGGTACTGCACACACACCCGTCAGGGCACTGCACACAGAGCTGCCAGGGCACTGCACACAGACCCGCCACGGCACTGCACACAGATCCGCCAGGGCTCTGCACACAGACCCGCCATGGCACTGCACACAGACCAATTAGGGCACTACATACAGATCCTCCAGGGCACTGCGCACGGATCCACCAGGGCACTGCACACGGACCCACCAGGGCACTCCACACAGACCCACCAGGGCACTGCGCACAGATCCGCCAGGACACTGAATACAGATCGACCAGGGCACTGCATACAGACCCACCAGGGCACTGCACTTAGACTCATCAGGGCACTGCGCACAGATCCACCAGGGCACTGCACACAGACCTGCTAGGGCACTGCACACTGACTCATCAGGGCACTGCGCACAGATCCACTAGGGCACTGCACACAGACCTGCCAGGGCAGTGCGCATAGATCCTCCAGGTCACACTCAGCCATCGGACCCTGTGGAAAGATCACACTCTCACACTGCACACAGACCACACCAGACACTACAAAAAAATTACCATGAAACTGCACACAGATCACACACTGGCACAGCACACAGAACTGTCAGGAACTGCGCATAACCGCCCGCACACTGCACACCGGCACGCGGACCGTGTGCAGTGATTACACTCTGATCCTGCACACGGATCACAGCGGACACTGCACAGAAAACAACTCCGGCCCTGTACATAGAGCCACCTGGGCACTGTACTCTGACCCGCTGGGGCACTGCACAGGGTCACAGGCTCACCCGGACAGTGCACCTTGACCCACCCAGAACACTTGCACGGATCACACTCTGGCAATGCACACAGATCACACTGGACACTGCACACAGGTCACACTGGACCTGCACAGAAACACCATCCACCCCCTCCCCCCCACCACCGCGGACCCTGTGCAAGGATCACACCCTGACACTGCACACAGCACAACCTGGACACTGCAGACAAATCACACCAGACGCTACACACAGAAACACCAGAGCACTGCACGCTGGCCCGCCCAAGCACTGCAAACAGACCCATCGGGATCCTGTGCACAGATCACACTGCACACGTATCTCACGGACACTACACATGTAAGCACCGGACATCTCACGCTGGTTCCCTTTCACTGCACACAGACCCACCTCTCACACCTGACACGTCACACCGGACGCTGCACTGCACACAGGTGTACGGACAGTACCCGCAGACCACATTCTGGCACTGCACACAGATGTCCGGACAATACCCATAGACCACACTCTGGCACTGCACACAGATGTCCGGACAGTACCTATAGACCACACTCTGGCACTGCACACAGGTGTCAACGGACAGTACACACCGGCTACGCTTACACTGCAGACAGGTGAAACCGGACGCTGCACACAGGCCCACTAGGGTGCTGTGCACAGGTCACACTCTGGTACTGCACACAGATGTCACCGGACAGTTCACCCAGCCACACTCTTCCACTGCACACAAGTGTTACCGGACAGTACACACAGACCACTCTTACACTGCAGACAAGTGACCCCGGGCGCTGCCCACAGACCCCTAGTATACTGTGCACAGACCACACTCTGGCACTGCACACAGATGTCCGGACAGTACCCATAGACCACACTCTGGCACTGCACACAGGTGTCAACGGGCAGTACACACAGACCACTCTTACACTGCAGACAAGTGACCCCGGGCGCTGCCCACAGACCCCTAGTATACTGTGCACAGACCACACTCTGGCACTGCACACAGATGTCCGGACAGTACCCATAGACCACACTCTGGCACTGCACACAGGTGTCAAAGGGCAGTACACACCTGGTACGCTTACACTGCAGACAGGTGACACCGGACGCTGCACACAGGCCCACTAGGATGCTGTGCACATATCACACTCTGGTACTGCACACAGATGTCACCGGACAGTACATCCAGACCACACTCTTCCACTGCAAACAAGTGTTACCGGACAGTACACACAGACCACTCTTACACTGCAGAAAAGTGACCCCGGACGCTGCACACAGACCCCTAGCATACTGTGCACAGATCACATGTCCGGCACTGCGCACATGTGTCACAGGACAGTACACACAGACGACTCTTACACTGCAGACAGGCCACGTCCGACGCTGCACACAGACCTCCAGGATGCTGTGCACAGATCACACGCCCGCACTGAACACAGGTGTCACGGGACAGTACACACAGACCACACTTTGGCACTGCACACAGGTGTCACGGGACAGTACACACAGACCACACTTTGGCACTGCACACAGGTGTCACGGGACAGTACACACAGACCCTGCTTACACTGCACACAGATCACGCTCGGTCACTGCACAGACCGCGGCGGACACTGACAGCCCAGGCAGCCATACCTCAGCCTGACACAAACCTTTTCCATATAAGCCCCCAGCCAACGGAACCAGGGCCGAAATACGGGGACCAGATCCCAACATCTGCCATACAAAAAGACTGCCTACGACAAAGGGCGTTACTGACGTCATCAGTAATTACCACTGGAGTCTGGTGAAAACACGCCACACTTTAGGGGTGTAACCTCTCCCTTTCGTTAGATTCCACTGATCGCTGCAGGCAGAAGATCCCTGGCACTGCACACAGAACCATGCTAACACTGTTCAAAGAACGACCCGGACACTGCACGCAGACCTATGTGACCACAGCACACAGCCTATAATGGCACTGCACACAGAGCACCCTGGGCACTGCACACCGACCTGTGCGGACACCGTGCAAAGAACCAACCGGACACTGCACGCAGGTCACAGCAAATACTGTGCAAAGATCCAACCTGACACTGCACGCAGGTCACAGCAAATACTGTGCAAAGAACCAACCGGACACTGCACGCAGGTCACAGCAAATACCGAGCAAAGAACCAACCGGACACTGCACGCAGGTCACAGCAAATACCGTGCAAAGATCCAACCGGACACTGCACGCAGGTCACAGCTAATACTGTGCAAAGAACCAACCGGACACTGCACGCAGGTCACAGCAAATACCGAGCAAAGAACCAACCGGACACTGCACGCAGGTCAGAGCAAATACCGAGCAAAGAACCAACCGGACACTGCACGCAGGTCACAGCAAATACCGTGCAAAGAACCAACCGGACACTGCACGCAGGTCACAGCAAATACTGTGCAAAGATCCAACCGGACACTGCACGCAGGTCACAGCTAATACTGTGCAAAGAACCAACCGGACACTGCACCCAGGTCACAGCAAATACCGAGCAAAGAACCAACCGGACACTGCACGCAGGTCACAGCAAATAACGAGCAAAGATCCAACCGGACCCCGCACGCAGGTCACAGCAAATACTGTGCAAAGAACCAACCGGACACTGCACGCAGGTCACAGCAAATACCGAGCAAAGAAACAATCGGACAGTGCACGCAGGTCACAGCAAATACTGTGCAAAGATCCAACCTGACACTGCACGCAGGTCACAGCAAATACTGTGCAAAGAACCAACCGGACACTGCACGCAGGTCACAGCAAATAACGAGCAAAGAACCAACCGGACACTGCACGCAGGTAACAGCAAATAACGAGTAAAGATCCAACCGGACACTGCACGCAGGTCACAGCAAATACTGTGCAAAGAACCAACCGGACACTGCACGCAGGTCACAGCAAATAACGAGCAAAGATCCAACCGGACACTGCACGCAGCTCACAGCAAATACCGAGCAAAGAACCAACCGGACACTGCACGCAGGTCACAGCAAATACTGTGCAAAGAACCAACCGGACACTGCACGCGGACCTATGTCACAACAGCACACATTATATCACGACACTGCACACAGACCTACCCGGACCTTGCACACAGGTCACACCAGAGACTGCCACAAGCACAGCCCCAGCATTGCACACAGACCCGTGAGGGCACTGCACGCAGGTCTACCAGGAGACTGCTGTGGGGTTCTGTCATCTCTGCCAAGAAGGTCTGAAACTCCCTGAAAAAACACAGAACAGGGGGAAGGAACATCTGAGCATGCAGCCCTAGATTGGTGGAGGGGGTAACCCCCACCCTTGGTTATTTCTTTAGTGAAGCGACGAATGAACCCCGACTTAGAATACTGCAATTGTGTGCGCGTTTTACTCACCCCGCGTGCAGGTACGGGCATCCCAGAGGTCTGGGGCGCTTCGTGGCGCCTTCGGCGCTCTGATCCTCCGCAGAGATGCGGCGAGGGTCCTCCCCCCTGCTCAGTGCCTGTCTTATGCGGGAGGGGCCAATGGAGGGACACAGGATCGGACATGACCCCCCTCCCTCCTCCCATCACCACATGCCCACGTCCCTCATCCGCAGCACACAGACAGTGTTCTCTGATGCCTCCCACATTGCCAGGATGGCTGTCCACCCGTGTCTGACACCCCCTCCCCATTCACGGGGAGGGCTGTCCTACACGAGGTACCCCACGACGGCTCATTTAATCAAAAGCTTTAATTGCTGCACTAATCAGCTTCGTAATCACAGGTGCTCAATCCATCTTCATTTTGGGGGTGTCATTGACCACAGGAGGAAGATGCCTGTATCTATCTATCTATCTATCTATCTATCTATCTATCTATCTATCTATCTATCTATCTATCTATCTATCTATCTATCTATCTATCTATCTATCTATCTTTCTTTCTTGGTACGTGCAGCTCCCGCAGAGTTATGTGGTACAGGCTGCAGGCGCGCACACCCCCAGGCACGCACACACAACAGTACCTCCCACCCGTGTGCCAAGGCAGGAGGCCGGGGTGCCCAGCTGGCCACAAAGTGCCCCTGCTCTGAGAGGGCCTGGGCTCCTCACGCCTTTTGTGTCTGCTGCCGTGACCAAGAAGACGGGGCGGGGGGCCTGGGAGAGCCCGGGCCAGGGCTCCTCCCCCACCCTTCAAGAGTACCCCAGCGCCCCATGATTGATGATCCCGGGGAGCAGGGGGTAATGGGCTCCTTTGCAGGCTGAGGCTGGGTTAGTTCCAGCACAGTGATTGGCTGATCACAAAGGAGAAACAGACACGCAGCTACCCCCCCAAATGCTCACAACAGTTCTTGTTTGGAGAAAAAAGTTCGTGTAGTTCAATGGGGCCGTGGGGGGAGGGGCCAGGGCACAACATCTTCCTAATTTTTGTCTAAATAACCCTCTTGTAATTAGCACTGCCATTAGAGGACATTACGAGGTAATATAGGCCGAACCACAACACAGGCTTTCAAGTCGGCCCGGGAGCAGGGGCTGCAGCCCGGGGAGGGGGTGGGGGTCTCAGCACAATGAACAATGCCAGGGCGGGTGTCTGCAGGGCTGGAACCTGGCATCGCAGAGATGCCACAGACATTGTACTTTTTAAAACCAGCAGCCCTAAAAGTATGTGGCCGGAGGTGGGTTGGGGGGGGGTTGAAGCGTACGCACAGTGCTCGAGGGGCGCATCCAGACTTGGGGAAAAAGTTAAGTAAATACTTACTTCCTGCGCAAAATGAGAGAGAAGAGGCCGGTCGCGGGAGGGCAGCGCCCCCAACGCCCTTTTAGGGGAGGGGGGCACGAGTAGGGGCGGACAGTGACTGGGAGTCTCGGCAGACCGTGGCCCCCAACCCCAAAGATGTGAATGGTCTCCAAGGGGATGCATAGGCCGCGCCACACCTCACACTCCCGCCACACAAATAAACACAATAACACCGCAGTCTTCTCTCCATACATCGGGGTACCCGGCCCTGCCCCTCTCCATCTGTGTCTGAGCCCTGCTAGGGAGTCTGCGTAACTTACACGTGCCGGGCACCTCTCTCTCCACAGTGTATAGCTGCCCTTCCCACCCCCTGCCTGAGAAACATGGCGCTCCTGAGGGATTGCTAGAACAGGGTATTCCGTCAGCAATCATTCTTCAATTATTATTGGACATCGGGTGTTCTGTCAACCATATACATCACGTGTATTAGTCACCACAGACCCTTCTAGACAGCAAAGTTAGGTTTCATTATTTTTTTTAATATGAAACACAATTTACAATGGTTATATGTGTTACGAAATGCAAAAAAATGTAAAATTCAAAATGCAAGATACAGGCTTCTGTTAACAATGCATACTGCTACAGATGGTCTAAATATTTTCTTTATGTGTAGATCAAATAAACCAAATGCCTAAAATCCATATGTTATACACCCACTGCCATTAGGCTGGCTATGTGGATGTCATATATCCTTCATGATTTGTTTTTGGACTCCTTATTAAAAAAAAGTCAACACGTTTCAGCCTTTTCCTTCAGGCTTCCACAGGACAATATGATGAGTATGAATCTTTGAGTTTTAAAGAAACATATAGACCAATACCAGAAGTAATATCAGCTAAAATATACGCACATTACTGCATTACTCATGTTTTGTGTATGTTATTGTGGTATAACTGCAGCACCACAAAACCCTTCCCATGCTTCCACCGACAGATGGTGCAGGGAGATGTGTGTCTGCTCTCTCTTGTCCCCTCAGCTATCAGGGCTGAGTGCATGCACCACCCTTGGCCTCTCCTTAATCCTGCGTATACAGCATGCCTTGTCTGACTTCATGCAGCGCATGGCATCTCAGCCCAACCGCATACAGTGTACAGTCTCTCTCAGAGAGGGCAGGCGCAGGGTAAGGCCTCTCAGTCACACTGCATACAGTGTACAGTCTCTCTCAGTGAGGGCAGGCGCAGTGTAAGGCCTCTCAGCCCAACTGCATACAGTGTACAGTCTCCCTCAGTGAGGGCAGGCGCAGTGTAAGGCCTCTCAGTCCAACGGTATACAGTGTACAGTCTCTCTCAGTGAGGGCATGCGCAGTGTAAGGCCTCTCAGTCACACTGCATACAGTGTACAGTCTCTCTCAGTGAGGGCAGGTGCAGTGTAAGGCCTCTCAGTCACACTGCATACAGTGTACAGCCTCTCTCAGTGAGGCCAGGTGCAGTGTAAGGCCTCTCAGTTCAACGGTATACAGTGTACAGTCTCTCTCAGTGAGGGCAGGCGCAGTGTAAGGCCTCTCAGCCCAACTGCATACAGTGTACAGTCTCCCTCAGTGAGGGCAGGCGCAGTGTAAGGCCTCTCAGCCCAACTGCATACAGTGTATAGTCTCTCTCAGTGAGGGCAGGTGCAGCGCATGGCCTCTCAGTCACACTGCATACATTGTACAGTCTCTTTCAGTGAGGGCAGGCGCAGTGTAAGGCCTCTCAGTCCAACTGCATATACTGTATAGTCTCTCAGTGAGGGCAGGCGCAGAGTAAGGCCTCTCAGTGCAACTGCATATACTGTATAGTCTCTCAGTGAGGGCAGGTGCAGTGTAAGGCCTCAGTCCAACTGCATACAGTGTATAGTATCTCAGTGAGGGCAGGCGCAGCGCATTGCCTCTCAGTCCAACTGCATACAGTATGTAGTCTCTCTCAGTGAGGCCAGGCGCACCACATGGCCTCTCAGTCACACTGCATACAGTGTACAGTCTCTCTCAGTGAGGACAGGGCCAGTGTAAGGCTTTCAGTCCAAGTACAATGTATAGGCTCTCAGTGAGTGCACGCGCAGTGTATGGCCTCTCAGTCCCACTGCACAGAGTGTATGGTCTCTCTCATTGAGTGCAAGTGTAGTGCATGGCATCTCAGTCCCACTGCACAGAGTGTATGGTCTCTCTCAGTGAGTGCAGGTGTGGTGCATGGCCTCTCAGTCCAAGCACATATAGTGTATAGTCTCTCTCAGTGAGGGAAGGCTCAGTGTAAGGCTTCTCAGTCCAACTGCATACAGTGTGTAGCCTCTTTCAGTGAGGGCAGGCGCAGCACATAGCCTCTCAGTCACACTGCATACAGTGTAGGTTCTCTCAGTGAGGACAAGCGCAGCACATGGCCGCTCAGTCACACTGCATACAGTGTACAGCCTCTCTCAGTGAGGGCAGATGCAGTGTAAGGCCTCTCAGCCCAACTGCATACAGTGTATAGGCTCTCTCAGTGAGGACAAGCGCAGCACATGGCCACTCAGTCACACTGCATACAGTGTACAGCCTCTCTCAGTGAGGGCAGGTGCAGTATAAGGCCTCTCAGCCCAACTGCATACAGTGTATAGTCTCTCTCAGTGAGGGCAGGCGCATCGCATGGCATCTCAGTCACACTGCATACAGTGTACAGTCTCTCTCAGTGAGGACAGGCGCAGTGGATGGCATACGTGTATGGCGTCTCAGTCCAATGACATACAGTGTATAGTCTCTCTCAGTGAGTGTGGGAGCAGCATATGGGCTCTCAGTCCAACTACATACAGTTTATAGTCTTTCTCAGTGAGTGGAGGCGCAGCGCATGGCATCTCAACCCAACTGCATACAGTGTACAGTCTCTCTCAGTGAGGGCAAGCGCAGCGCATTGCCTCTCAGTACAACTGCATACAGTAGGTAGTCTCTCTCAGTGAGGCCAGGCACAGCACATGGCCTCTCAGTCACACTTCATACAGTGTACAGTCTCTCTCAGTGAGGGCAGGGCCAGTGTAAGGACTCTCAGTCCAAGTACAAACAGCGTATAGGCTCTCAGTGAGTGCACATGCAGTGTAAGGCCTCTCAGTCCCACTGCAGGTAGTGTATGGTCTCTCTCAGTGAGTGCAGGTGTGGGGCATGGCCTCTCAGTCCGAGCACATACAGCGTATAGGCACTCTCAGTGAGTGTAGGAGCAGCATATGTGCTCTCAGTCCAACTACATACAGTGTATAGTCTTTCTCAGTGAGTGCAGGTGCAGTGTAAGGTCTCTCAGTCCGACTGCATATAATGTATAGTCTCTCAGTGAGGGCAGGCGCAGTGTAAGGCCTCAGTCCACATGCATACAGTGTATAGTCTCCCTCAATGAGGGCAGGTGCAATGTAAGGCCTTTCAATCCAACTGCATTGTATAGTCTCTCTCAGTGAGTGCAGGATCCGTGTATGACCTCTCAGTCCAAGTACATACAGTGTATAGTCTCCCTCATTGAGTGGAGGTGCAACGCATGGCCTCTCAGTCCAACTGCACGCATTGTATAGTCTCTCTCAGTGAATGCGCATGCAGTGTAAGGCTTCTCTGACTGCATGCAGGACACCATCTTTTACAGTGGCCGCGCATGCAGTGTGTGCTCTCTACACCTGATTGCAAGAAGTGTATGCATCCTGCCAGTTAATTCCTGCGATGTGTGTGGTGCCACTTCTACTCTGCATGGCTGCATGCAGTGTACAGCCTCTCTGACTGCATGCAGGACACCCTCTCACAGTGGCTGCGCATTCAAGGTGTGGTTTTGCCTGTCTGTCTACATCTGCATACCTCTCCCTATCTGGCTGCATGCAGTGTATGGTTTTCATGGCCACTGCATGCATCACATAGCATCTGTCAGAGAGTGCATGCATATTCTATAATCTCTGGCTACCTGTGTTAAGTATATGGTCTGTCCGAATGCATGCAGGACATGGTGTTTTGCAGTGATTCGGCATGCAGCGCATGGTTTCTATATCTGTCTAGTATATGTTTCTAGACCTGACTGCACACACCGTATGGTCTCTCTGAGTGAGACATGAAGTACGGCAGTCGGTGAATAATTCCCTGCTCACAACTTGGCCTCTCTCTCTCTATTTTGCTGCATGCAATGTGTAATCTCTATGGGCCTCATTATGAGGCTTGCGGTCCAAGGGCCACCAGCCTTGCGGTTGGACCGCCGCAACTGTGGCGGTCCGACTGCCACATTACAACCCTGGCGGGCGGACCTGCCAGGGGACCGCTGTCTCTGCCAGGAATGTGGCTCCCGACGGTCCGACTGCGGTCTGGGTTGTACTCAGCCAGGGCGGTGCTGAGTTCAGCGCCACCTGGCTGATTATAACTCAGCTTTCCACCAGCCTTATCATGGCGGAGTCCCCACCAGGAGGATGTTGGTGGAAAGCGAGTGCCGGGGCCACAGGGGGGCCCCTGCACTCCCCAGGGCATGAGCAGTGCAGAGTCCCCCCAACCCAGCATCGTCAGAATTCTGTCTGCTACGGTATTTGAGACCAATATCTGTAGCACTGTTCCCACTGGGCAGCCCTCCGGGAACCGGGAACTACAATGTTACCGCCGGTCAGCCCGGCCGGGACATTGTAATATGCTCAGGGGGACGCCACTCCCATGGCAGAGGCGTCCTCCCTGTGTGTTTGGCGGTTGGCTTGTCTGACCCCCAAACTCATAAAGAAGGCCTATGTCTGTTTGTGCTGCACACGGTGTTTGATGATCTATATGACTACAAAGACAATGGGGCCTGTCCACAAACTGAATTTTAACACATTTATTAGTTCTACAATCGTACTACCAAAGTACTAAAAAATGCTGTTCACAAACCTACACAGGTAAATTTACACTTCTCCTATCTTTTTTTATGTGGAGATCCTTGCACATACAAGTTTACTACTGGGTACTAAATGTGGGAGGGAGCCCATACTACTAAAGGGAAGGGCTTTAGGGAGGAGTAAGGAGAGGTTTAGAGAAGTTTAGGAAGGGAATGCACCCAAACACAAAAGAGTAAGCCCGTGCTATTCACAAACAGTACTCCTAAACTTACCGCACCTAAAGAGGGACCACCAACAGTACTAAATTACTCCTACTCAGAACCGGAGTAAGTCCAGCAAAATAAATGGCTAACCACTGGTAGTGCAACACCCCTCCATAGAAAATAATAGATGTGTGGACTTAAAATAATCCTCCATTGGAAATGATATTACATTAAATTATTTAAAATGATTAAAATATAGATACGTATAAATTAATGGTAAAAAAATATCTGAAAATAAATAACATAATTATAATTTAGCTATAAAATATTTTAAAAGATTTTTTAAATGTATACATTAATGGAAAAATATATACTTTTTAAATAATTAGACACGTTTTAAATAATTCTGTGCATCCTTTTATTAATTATTACTGCATATTATAACATAACTATTTTACTTTAGGTGTGAATTAGTTTTTTTAATTTAAACTTTAAAAACATAAATTAAATAAAGATTGTGTTCACAATTAGGTTAATGGTGCTGTAGCATTTTATATATTGTCCTACATTTATAATAAATATATTAAATTCCTTTAAATTAATATGTGGCCTAAAAATATACTTTTATTTTCGTTAAATAAACATTTTTAGTTTCCCTTGTACTTCACGATAAGAACACTTCACAATCAGGGTGGAGATTGGCCTATTGCAAAATACATAGAAAATTGAAAGAAAGTTTATTATACTTTATAATAAATTAGTAAAAAATGTTTTTACAATATTACAATATTAATTTATTTCCTTTATTTCATTTAAATGTAGATCAACATTTAAAAAAAATGCTACTCTATTAACTTAATTGTGAATTAAATCTTTAATTCATTTAAAGATAGCAAATTAAATCAAAACATTTTTCTGAAGCTTCAATTAAAAAATAAATTCCCACCTAAAGTAAAACAATTACAATTTTGATTATGCATTAATAATTATTTTAAATGGCTACATAACTAATTAAAAGTAGTTAAATTATTTATTAGTAATTTACCTTTACATTAATTTATACATTTTTAGAAAATATGTTGAAATATTTTATAACTAAAGAATCAATATGTTTCATTTGTACATATTTTTACATTAAATTATATTAATTTATATTTTCCACTATTTTAAATAATTTAATTGCATTTAATTTTATCTCCTATGGGATTTTATTTTAAGTGCTCATCTCAGTTCTTTTCGATGGGAGGGTGCTGCAGCATCAGTGGTTGTCCATGTGTAGTGCTGGTCTTATGACTGTGGGCCCGATTATTACCCTGGTGGTCTATTGGCTGCCAGGGTTGTGGTGGTGGTCTGACGCCACCAAAGCTGTGGTCCGACCGATATGGCGGCGGTCTGACCGCCACATTATGACTGCGGCGGTCGTGCCGCGGTCGGACTGCCAGCACCGTCAGTTTTCACCCACAGGAGGGTCTGGCGGTGCCGGTGGTCCTAATCCATCAGGGCAGCACTGCAAGCAGCGCCGCCCTGGGGATTACGGTCCTCCTCTCCTCCAGCAGTTACATGATGGTTGCACCATCATGTAAAGGCTGGTGGAGACAGGGTGCAGGGTGCCCCTGGGGGTCCTGCACTGCCCATGTACTTGGCATGGTGCACCCTACACACTACAGCATTGCCGCCAGCTCAATTACAAGCCGCAGACAATGCCGTAGGCCGTTTCCCCCTGGGCCAGCGGGTGGAAAACTCGTAATGGGGCCAGTGGGGAGGTGGCCACATTGGCGGCAACATGCCTGTCGGTGTAAACCGTCCGCCAAACTCGTAATGACCCCCTGTGTCTTTTTGGCAGTAGTAGGTTGGACTTGTAAATTTGGATTCTCCCATTTTTGTCCTGGGGTGGAGACGTGTAAGCATAAATTTTAAGTAACATTATACTCTGATTTTGTGAATAGACAAAAGAGGTAATGTTACTGACAAGTTTAAGAGTAAATTCCACAAATAAATTAATCATAAGTGTGAATGGCCCGACTATGTGTTGCCTCACACAGTGAATGCATGCATAAACATATCTTTTGTATGGTATTATGTACGTGATATTGTGCATCAAATAACAATAAAGATATTTAATGGAAAAAAAAACTACATGATTATTATAGAATTCAGAATTCCGACTACCATTATATCCTCTCCTCAAGGTAAGCATATACATATAGATAATAAATATATTCTGAACTCCACATCAAAGATATATATATATATATATATATATATATATATATATATATATATATATATATATATATATATATATATAAAACTATATGTATAACGTAACCTGGGATGTTATCAGTGATGTCATAAAGTAAGGAGGGCCCAATTACAAGTTTGGCGGTCAGACCACCACACCACTGTGGTGGCAATCGAGAAAACGCAGCCAAGCTTGCAGCATCCGCCAGCCGTGTTATGGATGTGCCACGAGGCTGGTGGTGTGTGGGCAGTGGACTCATGGGGGAGGCACGCTTCGGCTCAGGAAATGATCCAGAAGCCAATGCTGGCCATGAAACACTGCCTCCAGACAGTCGGGCGCACTGCTTCCTTGCATTACATTTTGCAAGTAACACAGTGCGTGCACCCGACCCGCAGACATTGGAGGGGAACACATGAGCAACAGTCATGTTACATAAGGGCACAATCGCCCTAGAGCCATTACTATTGCTCATTACCTTACGTTTCCGCCGACTGTTGCATGGCGGTGTCCCCAGCAGAAGAAGGTTGGCAGAAAGGCAGGTCTTGATTGGGCCGGCTGGAACATTTGCGGGACGTCTCCCCTGGTCCGCCTCAGCCTCGTCTCGGAGGTGGCTGTGGTCTGGCGGCGGTTGTATGGCCGTGTTCCCACCATGTTCGTAATCAGTCAATCGGACCACCAGGCAGCAGGTGGCAAGACTGCCAAAAAGCGGCAGCGGTCCCATTCTGCCAAAGTCGTAATTGGGCCCCATCTCATAGAACATGTCATGAATTTTGTCATATGTGAGGTGATAAGCAATGAATTTCTGGGTTTTAAAAAAAGTGAAAACAGATATTTGTATTAGACCTAACTATAAGCTTACTTTCACCTTTGGTTTCTTCAGGGAATTTCTAGGTTTTTTTTTAAAGCAAATTAATTATTTTTGTGAGTCTATGTATGGTAGAACCACTTTATAATATATATTGTGTTCAGACATCATTCTGTACAAAGAATGTTATTTTTTTATTGTAACATAACATGGTATGGTTCACAGTTTGAAAAAACTTCCTAAAATGTGTGTGATTTTTAAACAGATAATTATTCAATATTTTAATAGAAAATGTTTATTTGCTCTTTAATTGTAAATCTGATATCGAGAGATGGCACCAACAATCTTTTTTTGAGGTGCCTTTGCTCTTGCGAGAGCCTTGTGAGATGCTCGCAGGACACTTGTGAGATCAGAAAGTTCTAAATGTCATTCTTATTTATTGTATATGGTTCTTTCCCATGTTTTCAGTTATTATTTAATGGTAATCTATAGAAGATCAGGGAATTGGATATTTTTTTAGCTTTTTTTTTTAAGCGATGGCTCTCGCAAGATGCTCATGGGAGCTGAATGCACAATCCCCGGTGTGGACTTCGAGGGGGCTGTACTGCTGTACGGCTCTTGTGAACCATTTGGGAGATCGTACATCCAGAATTAGGGTAATTACAGTGTTTTGAAGTAATTTTGAACAAAACAGTGCATTAGACATATTGTTTAAGGTCGAAAAATGAATTATGTACTGTTCTCTCTCAGATGATGTCTGTGCGAAGTCAGGTGTGGGGAGGGAGTTGCCTTTCCTTTGAGACCTCACTCTCAGATGATGGGTTGCATGGTAGGGTGTGTGGAGAGAGACTGACCTCTCTGCTGAGACCTCTCTCAGATGACAGGGTTGCGTAGTACAGTGTGTGGATGGACTGGCCTTTATTGTCAGACCTCTCGCTCGGATGACGGGTATGCGAGTAGGGTGTGTGGATGGACTGTCTCTGCCTTTTAGATCTCTCGCTCGGATGACGGGTATGCGAGTAGGGTGTGTGGATGGACTGTCTCTGCCTTTTAGATCTCTCTCTCAGATGACGCGTATGCTCAGTAGTGTAAGACACTGCTGCATGTCTCTCCTTGCTGCACAGACTGCTCTCAGCCTCTGCTCCTGCATGCAGTGCAGGGTCTCTCTCTGCAGCGAGCCCTGTGTGGGTGATCTCTGTGCACAGAGGCAATGCTGCATGTCTCTCCCCTGCTGCACAGACTGCTCTCAGCCTCTGCTCCTGCATGCATTGGAGGGACTCTCTCGGCATTGGGGTCTGAGTGGCTGGTCTCTGTGCACAGAGGCAGTGCTGCATGTCTCACCTCCGCCCCACAGACCACTCTATTAGCCTCCGCTCCTGCATGAAATGCATGGTCTCCCTCTGCAGTGAGGTCTGTGTGGGTGATTTCTGTGCACAGAGGCAGTGATGCGTGTCTCTCCTCTGGTGCGCAGCCTTCTCTCAGCCTCTGTTCCTGTATGCAGTGCAGGGTCTCCCTCTGCAGCGATCTCTGTGTCTGTGTGGATGATCACAGAGCGCATGTCTCTCCCCTGCTGTGCAGACCACTCTCTCAGTCTCTGCCCCTGCATGCAGTGCAGGGTCTCCCCTTGTAGCGAGCACTGAGTGGGTAATTTCTTTGCACATAGGCAGTGCTGCATGTCTCTCTTCTGCTGCAAAGACCGCTCTCTCATCTTCTTCTCCTGCATGGAGTGCTGGGTCTCCCTCTTGACCAAGGTCGGAGAGATTGCTCTCCGTGCACAGAGGCAGTGCTGCATGTCTCTCCCCTGCTGCATAAACTGCTCCCTCAGTCTCTGCTCCTGCATGTAGTGCAGGGTTTCCCTCTGCAAAGAGGTCTGTGGGTGATTTTGGTGCACAGAGACACTGCTGCATGTCTCTCCTCTGTTGCACACACCCCTCTCTCAGCCTCTGCTACTGCATGCAGTGGAGGGTTTCACCCCGAAGAGAGCTCTGAGTGGGTGATCTCTGTGCACACAACCAGTGCTGCATGTCTCTCCCCTGCTGCACAGACTGCTCTCAGCCTCTGCTCCTGCATGCAGTGCAGGGTCTCTCTCTGCAGCGAGCCCTGTGTGGGTGATCTCTGTGCACAGAGGCAATGCTGCATGTCTCTCCCCTGCTGCACAGACTGCTCTCAGCCTCTGCTCCTGCATGCATTGGAGGGACTCTCTCGGCATTGGGGTCTGAGTGGCTGGTCTCTGTGCACAGAGGCAGTGCTGCATGTCTCACCTCCGCCCCACAGACCACTCTATTAGCCTCCGCTCCTGCATGAAATGCATGGTCTCCCTCTGCAGTGAGGTCTGTGTGGGTGATTTCTGTGCACAGAGGCAGTGATGCGTGTCTCTCCTCTGGTGCGCAGCCTTCTCTCAGCCTCTGTTCCTGTATGCAGTGCAGGGTCTCCCTCTGCAGCGATCTCTGTGTCTGTGTGGATGATCACAGAGCGCATGTCTCTCCCCTGCTGTGCAGACCACTCTCTCAGTCTCTGCCCCTGCATGCAGTGCAGGGTCTCCCCTTGTAGCGAGCACTGAGTGGGTAATTTCTTTGCACATAGGCAGTGCTGCATGTCTCTCTTCTGCTGCAAAGACCGCTCTCTCATCTTCTTCTCCTGCATGGAGTGCTGGGTCTCCCTCTTGACCAAGGTCGGAGAGATTGCTCTCCGTGCACAGAGGCAGTGCTGCATGTCTCTCCCCTGCTGCATAAACTGCTCCCTCAGTCTCTGCTCCTGCATGTAGTGCAGGGTTTCCCTCTGCAAAGAGGTCTGTGGGTGATTTTGGTGCACAGAGACACTGCTGCATGTCTCTCCTCTGTTGCACACACCCCTCTCTCAGCCTCTGCTACTGCATGCAGTGGAGGGTTTCACCCCGAAGAGAGCTCTGAGTGGGTGATCTCTGTGCACACAACCAGTGCTGCATGTCTCTCCCCTGCTGCACAGACTGCTCTCAGCCTGTGCTCCTGTATGCAGCGCAGGGTCTCACCTTGCTGAACTGCCTGTGGCCTAGAGGATGATCTCTGTGCTCAGAGGCAGTGCTGCATGTCTCTCACTTGCTGCACAGACCTCTCTCTCAGCCTCTGCTCCTGCATGCAGTGCAGGGTCTCACCCTGCAAAGAGCTCTGTGTGGGGGATCTCTGCACACAGAGGCATTCCTGCATGTCTCTTCTCTGTTGCACAGACCCCTCTCTCAGACTCTGCTCCTGCATGCAGTGCAGTGTCTCCCTCGGCGGAAGGCTCTGTGTGGGCGATTTCTGTGCACAGGAAGTGCTGCATGTAGTCTCCTCTGTTGCACAGACCCCTCTCTCAGCCTCTGCTACTGCATGCAGTGCAGGGGTTCTCCCTCTGAAGTGAGTTCAGTGTGGGTGCTGTATGTGCACAGAGGCAGTGCTGTACATCTCTCGTCTGCTACACAGACTGAACTCTCAGCCTCTGCTCTGCATGAAGTGCAGGGTCTCCCTCTGCAGTGAGCTCTGTGTCTGAGTGGCAATCTCTGTGCACATAAGCAGTGCTGCATGTCTCTCCCCTGCTGCATAAACTGCTCCCTCAGTCTCTGCTCCTGCATGTAGTGCAGGGTTTCCCTCTGCAAAGAGGTCTGTGGGTGATTTCTGTGCACAGAGACACTGCTGCATGTCTCTCCTCTGTTGCACACACCCCTCTCTCAGCCTCTGCTACTGCATGCAGTGGAGGGTTTCACCCTGAAGAGAGCTCTGGGTGGGTGATCTCTGTGCACACAACCAGTGCTGCATGTCTCTCCCCAGCTGCACAGACTGCTCTCAGCCTGTGCTCCTATATGCAGCGCAGGGTCTCACCTTGCTGAACTGCCTGTGGCCTAGAGGATGATCTCTGTGCTCAGAGGAAGTGCTGCATGTCTCTCACTTGCTGCACAGACCTCTCTCTCAGCCTCTGCTCCTGTATGCAGTGCAGGGTCTCACCCTGCAAAGAGCTCTGTGTGGGGGATCTCTGCACACAGAGGCATTCCTGCATGTCTCTTCTCTGTTGCACAGACCCCTCTCTCAGACTCTGCTCCTGCATGCAGTGCAGTGTCTCCCTCGGCGGAAGGCACTGTGTGGGCGATTTCTGTGCACAGGAATTGCTGCATGTAGTCTCCTCTGTTGCACAGACCCCTCTCTCAGCCTCTGCTACTGCATGCAGTGCAGGGGGTCTCCCTCTGAAGTGAGCTCAGTGTGGGTGCTGTATGTGCACAGAGGCAGTGCTGTACATCTCTCGTCTGCTACACAGACTGAACTCTCAGCCTCTGCTCTGCATGAAGTGCAGGGTCTCCCTCTGCAGTGAGCTCTGTGTCTGAGTGGCAATCTCTGTGCACATAAGCAGTGCTGCATGTCTCTCCCCTGCTGCACAAACTGCTCTCTCAGCCTCTGCTTCTGCATGTTGTGCAGGGTTTCCCTTGCAGCGAGGTCTGTGGGTGATTTCTGTGCACAGAGACAATGCTGGATGTCTCTCCTCTGTTGCACAGACCCCTCTGTAAGCTTGTGATCCTGCATGCAGTGCAGGGTCTCATCTTGCAGAGAGCTCTGTTTGGGTGATCTCTGCACACAGAAGCAGTGCTGCATGTCTCTCCCCTGCTACACAGACCCCTGTCTCAGCCCCCACTCCTACGTGCAGGGTCTCACCCTGCAGAGAGCTCTTGTGGGTGATCTCTGCGCACAGAGGCAATGTTGCACGTCTCTCCCTTACTGCACAGACATCTCCCAGCCTGTGCTCCTGCATGCAGTGCAGGGTCTCACCCTGCTGAACTGTCTGAGGCCCAGAGGAAGAACTATGTGCTCAGAGGCAGTGCTGCATGTCTCTCTCCTGCTACACAGACCTTTCTCTCAGCCTCTGCTCCTGCATGCAGTGCAGGGTCTCCCTCTGCAGTGAGTTTGGTGTGGGTGCTGTATGTGCAAAGAGACAGTGCCTCATTTCTCTTCCCTGCTGCATAGACTGATCGCAGCCTCTGCTCCTGCATGCAGTGCAGGGTCTCCCTCTGCAGCGAGCTCTGTGCCTTAGTGGCTGATCTCTGTGCACAGAAGCAGTGCTGCATGTCTCTCCTCTGTTGCACAGACCCCTCTCTCAGACTGGGCTCTTGCATGCAGTGCATGGTCTCCTTCTGCAGCAAGCTCTGTGTGAGTGCTGTATGCATGCAGAAGCAGTACTGCATGTTTCTCCCTAGCTGCACACAGTGTTCTCAGCCTCTAATTCTGCATACAGCGCAGGGTCTCCCTCTACAGCAGGCTCTGTGTGGGTGATTTCTGTACTCAGAGGTAGTGCTGCATGTGTCTTCTCTGTTGCACAGACCCCCCTCTCTCAGCCTCTGCTACTGCATGCAGTGCAGGGATCTCCCTCTGCAGCAAGCTCTGTGTGGGTCCTGTATGTGCACAGAGGTAGTGCTGCACGTCTCTTCCCTGCTGCACAGACTGATCGCAGCCTCTGCTCTTGCATGCAGTGCAGGGTCTCCCTCTGCAGCGAGCTCTGTGTCTGATCTCTGTGCGCAGAAGCAGTGCTGCATGTCTCTCCTCTTTTGCACAGACCCCTATCTCAGCCTGTGCTCCTGCATGCAGTGCACAGCCTCCCTCTGCAGCAAGCTCTGTGTGAGTGCTGTATGCACAGAGGGAGAGCTGCATGTCTCTCCCCTGCTGCACAGACTGATCTCATCCTCTGTTCCTTCATGCAGTGCAGGGTCTCCATCTGCAGCGAGCTTTGTGTGGGTGCTCTATGTGCACAGAGGCAGTGCTGCACATCTCCCCCCTGCTGCACAGACGGATTTCAGCCTCTACTCGTGCATGCAGTGCTGGGTCTCCCTCTGCAGCGAGATCTGTGTCTGAGTGGGTGACCTCTGTGCACAGAAGCAGTGCTGCATGTCTCTCCTCTTTTGCACAGACCCCTCCCTCAGCCTGTGCTCCTGCATGCAGTGCGCAGTCTCCCTCTGCAGCAAGCTCTGTGTGAGTGCTGTATGCACAGAGGCAGAGCTGCATGTCTCTCTCCTGCTGCACAGACCAGTCTCAGCCTCTGTTCCTGCATGCAGTGCAGGGTCTCCCTCTGCAGCGAGCTCTGCGTCTGAGTGGGTGACCTCTGGGTGCAGAAGCAGCACTGCATGTCTCTCCTCTGTTGCACAGACCCCTCTCTCAGCTTGTGCTCCTGCATGCAGTCGACGGTCTCCCTCTGCAATGAGCTTTGTGTGGGTGCTGTCTGCATATAAAAGCAGTGCTGCATGTTTCTCCTTAGCTGCAGAGACTGATCTCAGCCTCTGTTCCTGCATGCAGTGCAGGGTCTCCCTCTGCAGCGAGCTTTGTGTGGGTGCTCTATGTGCACAGAGACAGTGCTGCACGTCTCCCCTCTACTGCACAGACTGATTACAGCCTCTACTCCTGCATGCAGTGCTGGGTCTCCCTCTGCAGCGAGCTCTGTGTCTGAGTGGGTGATCTCTGCGCACAGAAGCAGTGTTGCATGGCTCTCCTCTTTTGCATAGACCACTGTCTCAGCCTGTGCTCCTGCATGCAGTGCACGGTCTCCCTCTGCAGAAAGCTCTGTGTGAGTGCTGTATGCACAGAGGCAGTGCTGCATGTCTCTCCCCTGCTGCACAGTCCGATCTCAGCCTCTACTCCTGCATGCAGTGCAGGGTCTCCCCATGCGGCGAGCTCTGAGTGGGTGCTGTATGTGCACAGAGGTAGTGCTGCACCTCTCCCCCCCCCACGCTGCACATACTGAACTCATCCTCTGCCCTTGCCTGCAGTGCTGGGTCTACTCCTGCAGCGAGCTCTGTGTCTGAGTGGGTGATCTCTGTGCACAGAAGCAGTGCTGCATGTCTCTCCTCTGTTGCACAGACCCCCCTCAGCCTGTGCTCCTGCATGCAGTGCGCGGTTTCCCTCTGCAGCGAGCTCTGTGTGGGTGCCGTATGCACACAGAGGCAGTGCTGCATGTTTCTCCGCTGCTGCACATGCTGCTCTCAGCCTGAGCTCCTTCGTGCAGTGCAGGGTCTCCCTTTCCAACGAGCTCTGTGCGGGCGATTTCTTTGCACAGAGGTAGTGCTGTGCGTCTCCCCTGTGCTGCACAGACTGCTCTCACAGCCTCTGTTCCTGCATGCAGCGCAGGGTCTCACCCTCCAGTGAGCTCCGTGTGGGCGCTGTATGCACACAGAGGCCGTGCTGCACGTCTCTTCCCTGCTGCACAGAAGGATCTCAGCCTGTACTCCTGCGTGCGGTACAGGGTCTCCCTCTGCAGCGAGCTCTGTGTGGGTGATTTCTGTGCACAGAGGCAGTGCTGCATGTCTCCCCTCTATTGCACAGGCCCCTCTCTCAGCCTGTGCTCCTGCGTGCAGTGCAGTCTCTCCCTCTCCAACAGTGTGGGTAATTTCTGTGCACAGAGACCGTGCTGCACGTATCTTCTCTGATGCACAGACCCCTCTCTCCGGCATGCAGCGCAGGGTCTCCCTCTGCAGCGGGCTCTCTGTGGGTGCTGCATGTGCACTGAGGCAGTGCTGCATGTCTCCCCTCTATTGCACAGGCCCCTCCCTCAGCCTGTGCTCCTGCGTGCAGTGCTGTGTCTCCCTCTCCAGGAGTGTCTGTGCGGGTAATTTCTGTGCACAGAGACCGTGCTGCACGTATCTTCTCTGATGCACAGACCCCTCTCTCCGGCATGCAGCGCAGGGTCTCCCTCTGCAGCGGGCTCTCTGTGGGTGCTGCATGTGCACAGAGGCAGTGCTGCATGTCTCCCCTCTATTGCACAGGCCCCTCTCTCAGCCTGTGCTCCTGCGTGCACTGCAGTGTCTCCCTCTCCAGGAGTGTCTGTGCGGGTAATTTCTGTGCACAGAGACCGTGCTGCACGTATCTTCTCTGATGCACAGACCCCTCTCTCCGGCATGCAGCGCAGGGTCTCCCTCTGCAGCGGGCTCCCTGTGGGTGCTGCATGTGCACAGAGGCAGTGCTGCATGTCTCCCCTCTATTGCACAGGCCCCTCCCTCAGCCTGTGCTCCTGCGTGCAGTGCTGTGTCTCCCTCTCCAGGAGTGTCTGTGCGGGTAATTTCTGTGCACAGAGACCGTGCTGCACGTATCTTCTCTGATGCACAGACCCCTCTCTCCGGCATGCAGCGCAGGGTCTCCCTCTGCAGCGGGCTCTCTGTGGGTGCTGCATGTGCACAGAGGCAGTGCTGCATGTCTCCCCTCTATTGCACAGGCCCCTCCCTCAGCCTGTGCTCCTGCGTGCAGTGCTGTGTCTCCCTCTCCAGGAGTGTCTGTGCGGGTAATTTCTGTGCACAGAGACCGTGCTGCACGTATCTTCTCTGATGCACAGACCCCTCTCTCCGGCATGCAGCGCAGGGTCTCCCTCTGCAGCGGGCTCTCTGTGGGTGCTGCATGTGCACTGAGGCAGTGCTGCATGTCTCCCCTCTATTGCACAGGCCCCTCCCTCAGCCTGTGCTCCTGCGTGCAGTGCTGTGTCTCCCTCTCCAGGAGTGTCTGTGCGGGTAATTTCTGTGCACAGAGACCGTGCTGCACGTATCTTCTCTGATGCACAGACCCCTCTCTCCGGCATGCAGCGCAGGGTCTCCCTCTGCAGCGGGCTCTCTGTGGGTGCTGCATGTGCACAGAGGCAGTGCTGCATGTCTCCCCTCTATTGCACAGGCCCCTCTCTCAGCCTGTGCTCCTGCGTGCAGTGCTGTGTCTCCCTCTCCAGGAGTGTCTGTGCGGGTAATTTCTGTGCACAGAGACTGTGCTGCACGTATCTTCTCTGATGCACAGCCTCTCTCCGGCATGCAGCGCAGGGTCTCCCTCTGCAGCGGGCTCTCTGTGGTTGCTGCATGTGCACAGAGGCAGTGCTGCATGTCTCCCCTCTATTGCACAGGCCCCTCCCTCAGCCTGTGCTCCTGCGTGCAGTGCTGTTTCTCCCTCTCCAGGAGTGTCTGTGCGGGTAATTTCTGTGCACAGAGACTGTGCTGCACGTATCTTCTCTGATGCACAGACCCCTCTCTCCGGCATGCAGCGCAGGGTCTCCCTCTGCAGCGGGCTCTCTGTGGGTGCTGCATGTGCACTGAGGCAGTGCTGCATGTCTCCCCTCTATTGCACAGGCCCCTCCCTCAGCCTGTGCTCCTGCGTGCAGTGCTGTGTCTCCCTCTCCAGGAGTGTCTGTGCGGGTAGTTTCTGTGCACAGAGACCGTGCTGCACGTATCTTCTCTGATGCACAGACCCCTCTCTCCGGCATGCAGCGCAGGGTCTCCCTCTGCAGCGGGCTCTCTGTGGGTGCTGCATGTGCACTGAGGCAGTGCTGCATGTCTCCCCTCTATTGCACAGGCCCCTCCCTCAGCCTGTGCTCCTGCGTGCAGTGCAGTGTCTCCCTCTCCAGGAGTGTCTGTGCGGGTAATTTCTGTGCACAGAGACCGTGCTGCACGTATCTTCTCTGATGCACAGACCCCTCTCTCCGGCATGCAGCGCAGGGTCTCCCTCTGCAGCGGGCTCTCTGTGGGTGCTGCATGTGCACAGAGGCAGTGCTGCATGTCTCCCCTCTACTGCACAGGCCCCTCCCTCAGCCTGTGCTCCTGCGTGCAGTGCTGTTTCTCCCTCTCCAGGAGTGTCTGTGCGGGTAATTTCTGTGCACAGAGACTGTGCTGCACGTATCTTCTCTGATGCACAGACCCCTCTCTCCGGCATGCAGCGCAGGGTCTCCCTCTGCAGCGGGCTCTCTGTGGGTGCTGCATGTGCACTGAGGCAGTGCTGCATGTCTCCCCTCTATTGCACAGGCCCCTCCCTCAGCCTGTGCTCCTGCGTGCAGTGCTGTGTCTCCCTCTCCAGGAGTGTCTGTGCGGGTAATTTCTGTGCACAGAGACCGTGCTGCACGTATCTTCTCTGATGCACAGACCCCTCTCTCCGGCATGCAGCGCAGGGTCTCCCTCTGCAGCGGGCTCTCTGTGTGTGCTGCATGTGCACTGAGGCAGTGCTGCATGTCTCCCCTCTATTGCACAGGCCCCTCCCTCAGCCTGTGCTCCTGCGTGCAGTGCAGTGTCTCCCTCTCCAGGAGTGTCTGTGCGGGTAATTTCTGTGCACAGAGACCGTGCTGCACGTATCTTCTCTGATGCACAGACCCCTCTCTCCGGCATGCAGCGCAGGGTCTCCCTCTGCAGCGGGCTCTCTGTGGGTGCTGCATGTGCACAGAGGCAGTGCTGCATGTCTCCCCTCTATTGCATAGGCCCCTCCCTCAGCCTGTGCTCCTGCGTGCAGTGCTGTGTCTCCCTCTCCAGGAGTGTCTGTGCGGGTAATTTCTGTGCACAAAGACCGTGCTGCACGTATCTTCTCTGATGCACAGACCCCTCTCTCCGGCATGCAGCGCAGGGTCTCCCTCTGCAGCGGGCTCCCTGTGGGTGCTGCATGTGCACAGAGGCAGTGCTGCATGTCTCCCCTCTATTGCACAGGCCCCTCCCTCAGCCTGTGCTCCTGCGTGCAGTGCTGTGTCTCCCTCTCCAGGAGTGTCTGTGCGGGTAATTTCTGTGCACAGAGACCGTGCTGCACGTATCTTCTCTGATGCACAGACCCCTCTCTCCGGCATGCAGCGCAGGGTCTCCCTCTGCAGCGGGCTCTCTGTGGGTGCTGCATGTGCACAGAGGCAGTGCTGCATGTCTCCCCTCTATTGCACAGGCCCCTCCCTCAGCCTGTGCTCCTGCGTGCAGTGCTGTGTCTCCCTCTCCAGGAGTGTCTGTGCGGGTAATTTCTGTGCACAGAGACCGTGCTGCATGTATCTTCTCTGATGCACAGACCCCTCTCTCCGGCATGCAGCGCAGGGTCTCCCTCTGCAGCGGGCTCCCTGTGGGTGCTGCATGTGCACTGAGGCAGTGCTGCATGTCTCCCCTCTATTGCACAGGCCCCTCCCTCAGCCTGTGCTCCTGCGTGCAGTGCTGTGTCTCCCTCTCCAGGAGTGTCTGTGCGGGTAATTTCTGTGCACAGAGACCGTGCTGCACGTATCTTCTCTGATGCACAGACCCCTCTCTCCGGCATGCAGCGCAGGGTCTCCCTCTGCAGCGGGCTCTCTGTGGGTGCTGCATGTGCACAGAGGCAGTGCTGCATGTCTCCCCTCTATTGCACAGGCCCCTCTCTCAGCCTGTGCTCCTGCGTGCAGTGCTGTGTCTCCCTCTCCAGGAGTGTCTGTGCGGGTAATTTCTGTGCACAGAGACTGTGCTGCACGTATCTTCTCTGATGCACAGCCTCTCTCCGGCATGCAGCGCAGGGTCTCCCTCTGCAGCGGGCTCTCTGTGGTTGCTGCATGTGCACAGAGGCAGTGCTGCATGTCTCCCCTCTATTGCACAGGCCCCTCCCTCAGCCTGTGCTCCTGCGTGCAGTGCTGTTTCTCCCTCTCCAGGAGTGTCTGTGCGGGTAATTTCTGTGCACAGAGACCGTGCTGCACGTATCTTCTCTGATGCACAGACCCCTCTCTCCGGCATGCAGCGCAGGGTCTCCCTCTGCAGCGGGCTCTCTGTGGGTGCTGCATGTGCACTGAGGCAGTGCTGCATGTCTCCCCTCTATTGCACAGGCCCCTCCCTCAGCCTGTGCTCCTGCGTGCAGTGCTGTGTCTCCCTCTCCAGGAGTGTCTGTGCGGGTAATTTCTGTGCACAGAGACCGTGCTGCACGTATCTTCTCTGATGCACAGACCCCTCTCTCCGGCATGCAGCGCAGGGTCTCCCTCTGCAGCGGGCTCTCTGTGGTTGCTGCATGTGCACAGAGGCAGTGCTGCATGTCTCCCCTCTATTGCACAGGCCCCTCCCTCAGCCTGTGCTCCTGCGTGCAGTGCTGTTTCTCCCTCTCCAGGAGTGTCTGTGCGGGTAATTTCTTCTCTGATGCACAGACCCCTCTCTCCGGCATGCAGCGCAGGGTCTCCCTCTGCAGCGGGCTCTCTGTGGGTGCTGCATGTGCACTGAGGCAGTGCTGCATGTCTCCCCTCTATTGCACAGGCCCCTCCCTCAGCCTGTGCTCCTGCGTGCAGTGCAGTGTCTCCCTCTCCAGGAGTGTCTGTGCGGGTAATTTCTGTGCACAGAGACCGTGCTGCACGTATCTTCTCTGATGCACAGACCCCTCTCTCCGGCATGCAGCGCAGGGTCTCCCTCTGCAGCGGGCTCTCTGTGGGTGCTGCATGTGCACTGAGGCAGTGCTGCATGTCTCCCCTCTATTGCACAGGCCCCTCCCTCAGCCTGTGCTCCTGCGTGCAGTGCAGTGTCTCCCTCTCCAGGAGTGTCTGTGCGGGTAATTTCTGTGCACAGAGACCGTGCTGCACGTATCTTCTCTGATGCACAGACCCCTCTCTCCGGCATGCAGCGCAGGGTCTCCCTCTGCAGCGGGCTCTCTGTGGTTGCTGCATGTGCACAGAGGCAGTGCTGCATGTCTCCCCTCTATTGCACAGGCCCCTCCCTCAGCCTGAGCTCCTGCGTGCAGTGCTGTTTCTCCCTCTCCAGGAGTGTCTGTGCGGGTAATTTCTGTGCACAGAGACCGTGCTGCACGTATCTTCTCTGATGCACAGACCCCTCTCTCCGGCATGCAGCGCAGGGTCTCCCTCTGCATCGGGCTCTCTGTGGGTGCTGCATGTGCACTGAGGCAGTGATGCATGTCTCCCCTCTATTGCACAGGCCCCTCCCTCAGCCTGTGCTCCTGCGTGCAGTGCTGTTTCTCCCTCTCCAGGAGTGTCTGTGCGGGTAATTTCTGTGCACAGAGACTGTGCTGCACGTATCTTCTCTGATGCACAGACCCCTCTCTCCGGCATGCAGCGCAGGGTCTCCCTCTGCAGCGGGCTCTCTGTGGGTGCTGCATGTGCACTGAGGCAGTGCTGCATGTCTCCCCTCTATTGCACAGGCCCCTCCCTCAGCCTGTGCTCCTCCGTGCAGTGCTGTGTCTCCCTCTCCAGGAGTGTCTGTGCGGGTAATTTCTGTGCACAGAGACCGTGTTGCACGTATCTTCTCTGATGCACAGACCCCTCTCTCCGGCATGCAGCGCAGGGTCTCCCTCTGCAGCGGGCTCTCTGGGGGTGCTGCATGTGCACAGAGGCAGTGCTGCATGTCTCCCCTCTATTGCACAGGCCCCTCTCTCAGCCTGTGCTCCTGCGTGCAGTGCTGTGTCTCCCTCTCCAGGAGTGTCTGTGCGGGTAATTTCTGTGCACAGAGACCGTGCTGCACGTATCTTCTCTGATGCACAGACCCCTCTCTCCGGCATGCAGCGCAGGGTCTCCCTCTGCAGCGGGCTCTCTGTGGGTGCTGCATGTGCACTGAGGCAGTGCTGCATGTCTCCCCTCTACTGCACAGGCCCCTCTCTCAGCCTGTGCTCCTGCGTGCAGTGCTGTGTCTCCCTCTCCAGGAGTGTCTGTGCGGGTAATTTCTGTGCACAGAGACCGTGCTGCACGTATCTTCTCTGATGCACAGACCCCTCTCTCCGGCATGCAGCGCAGGGTCTCCCTCTGCAGCGGGCTCTCTGTGGGTGCTGCATGTGCACAGAGGCAGTGCTGCATGTCTCCCCTCTATTGCACAGGCCCCTCCCTCAGCCTGTGCTCCTGCGTGCAGTGCTGTGTCTCCCTCTCCAGGAGTGTCTGTGCGGGTAATTTCTGTGCACAGAGACCGTGCTGCACGTATCTTCTCTGATGCACAGACCCCTCTCTCCGGCATGCAGCGCAGGGTCTCCCTCTGCAGCGGGCTCTCTGGGGGTGCTGCATGTGCACAGAGGCAGTGCTGCATGTCTCCCCTCTATTGCACAGGCCCCTCCCTCAGCCTGTGCTCCTGCGTGCAGTGCTGTGTCTCCCTCTCCAGGAGTGTCTGTGCGGGTAATTTCTGTGCACAGAGACCGTGCTGCACGTATCTTCTCTGATGCACAGACCCCTCTCTCCGGCATGCAGCGCAGGGTCTCCCTCTGCAGCGGGCTCTCTGGGGGTGCTGCATGTGCACAGAGGCAGTGCTGCATGTCTCCCCTCTATTGCACAGGCCCCTCTCTCAGCCTGTGCTCCTGCGTGCAGTGCTGTGTCTCCCTCTCCAGGAGTGTCTGTGCGGGTAATTTCTGTGCACAGAGACCGTGCTGCACGTATCTTCTCTGATGCACAGACCCCTCTCTCCGGCATGCAGCGCAGGGTCTCCGTCTGCAGCGGGCTCTCTGTGGGTGCTGCATGTGCACAGAGGCAGTGCTGCATGTCTCCCCTCTATTGCACAGGCCCCTCCCTCAGCCTGTGCTCCTGCGTGCAGTGCTGTGTCTCCCTCTCCAGGAGTGTCTGTGCGGGTAATTTCTGTGCACAAAGACCGTGCTGCACGTATCTTCTCTGATGCACAGACCCCTCTCTCCGGCATGCAGCGCAGGGTCTCCCTCTGCAGCGGGCTCTCTGTGAGTGCTGCATGTGCACAGAGGCAGTGCTGCATGTCTCCCCTCTATTGCACAGGCCCCTCCCTCAGCCTGTGCTCCTGCGTGCAGTGCTGTGTCTCCCTCTCCAGGAGTGTCTGTGCGGGTAATTTCTGTGCACAGAGACCGTGCTGGACGTATCTTCTCTGATGCACAGACCCCTCTCTCCGGCATGCAGCGCAGGGTCTCCCTCTGCAGCGGGCTCTCTGTGGGTGCTGCATGTCTCCCCTCTATTGCACAGGCCCCTCCCTCAGCCTGTGCTCCTGCGTGCAGTGCTGTGTCTCCCTCTCCAGGAGTGTCTGTGCGGGTAATTTCTGTGCACAGAGACCGTGCTGCACGTATCTTCTCTGATGCACAGACCCCTCTCTCCGGCATGCAGCGCAGGGTCTCCCTCTGCAGCGGGCTCTCTGTGGGTGCTGCATGTGCACAGAGGCAGTGCTGCATGTCTCCCCTCTATTGCACAGGCCCCTCCCTCAGCCTGTGCTCCTGCGTGCAGTGCTGTGTCTCCCTCTCCAGGAGTGTCTGTGCGGGTAATTTCTGTGCACAGAGGCCGTGCTGCACGTATCTTCTCTGATGCACAGACCCCTCTCTCCGGCATGCAGCGCAGGGTCTCCGTCTGCAGCGGGCTCTCTGTGGGTGCTGCATGTGCACAGAGGCAGTGCTGCATGTCTCCCCTCTATTGCACAGGCCCCTCCCTCAGCCTGTGCTCCTGCGTGCAGTGCTGTGTCTCCCTCTCCAGGAGTGTCTGTGCGGGTAATTTCTGTGCACAAAGACCGTGCTGCACGTATCTTCTCTGATGCACAGACCCCTCTCTCCGGCATGCAGCGCAGGGTCTCCCTCTGCAGCGGGCTCTCTGTGAGTGCTGCATGTGCACAGAGGCAGTGCTGCATGTCTCCCCTCTATTGCACAGGCCCCTCCCTCAGCCTGTGCTCCTGCGTGCAGTGCTGTGTCTCCCTCTCCAGGAGTGTCTGTGCGGGTAATTTCTGTGCACAGAGACCGTGCTGGACGTATCTTCTCTGATGCACAGACCCCTCTCTCCGGCATGCAGCGCAGGGTCTCCCTCTGCAGCGGGCTCTCTGTGGGTGCTGCATGTCTCCCCTCTATTGCACAGGCCCCTCCCTCAGCCTGTGCTCCTGCGTGCAGTGCTGTGTCTCCCTCTCCAGGAGTGTCTGTGCGGGTAATTTCTGTGCACAGAGACCGTGCTGCACGTATCTTCTCTGATGCACAGACCCCTCTCTCCGGCATGCAGCGCAGGGTCTCCCTCTGCAGCGGGCTCTCTGTGGGTGCTGCATGTGCACAGAGGCAGTGCTGCATGTCTCCCCTCTATTGCACAGGCCCCTCCCTCAGCCTGTGCTCCTGCGTGCAGTGCTGTGTCTCCCTCTCCAGGAGTGTCTGTGCGGGTAATTTCTGTGCACAGAGGCCGTGCTGCACGTATCTTCTCTGATGCACAGACCCCTCTCTCCGGCATGCAGCGCAGGGTCTCCCTCTGCAGCGGGCTCCCTGTGGGTGCTGCATGTGCACCGAGGCAGTGCCGCACGTCTCTCCTCAGCTTCACAGACTGATCTCACCCTCTGCTCCCGCATGCAGTGCAGGGTCTCACACTGCAGCGAGCTCTGCCTCTGACTGGCTGCTCTCGGCCTGCCTGCCTCCCCGCCCCTCCTCGCACTCACTCCCAGAGCCCTGCTGATTGCCTGATCGGGCTCCTCTCCCTCCCACCCTCTCCCTCTCTCGCAGGACTGGCTCTGGCCGCAGCACTTCCGGGATCCGTCATCCCAGTCTCCCGCCGCCGATCAGCCCCACAAAGTGAAGCGGCGCTATAAGCCAGGCAGCAGCCAACCTGCCAACACTCTCTGACACTCCGTCATCCCGGAGACAGGCAGAGACAGCCCGGGCCCGGCACCGCAGCACTTTAACACTCTCCTGGGGGAGGGGCGAGCGGAGGGGGCGCCCCGGGCTTCCCTGCCTGCACCACCCAACAGAGCCAAAGTCCCCCCAAAAAACGCGCACCCGCGGTCCCTGGCGCGGAGGGGGCGGACACCCGACTGGCAGAGCTGGACTTTGCGCCCCTCCATCGCCACCCTGACCCCCCGGGCTGCAATGATTGACAGCTGGAGTGGCACAGAGCCATGCGAGCCCAGGGTGTGGGTGCATGTGGGCTGCTGACGGCTCCGCGGCTCTGACCGTCGCCTTTTAGGAGAAGTGACGATACACACATTTAATTTGCGAGCCCGTCTCCGTCACCTGGAGGGAGCAAGAAAAGAGAAAAGGAAACACCGAAAGAAGAAGGAAGGAACAGCGAAACACAATCAGGAAGAAATTCCAACTCCTGGCGGAAAACGCGCCCTGGTCTTTTGGGCTGCTTTATTTTCGTTTTGTTTTCCTGTTTTGGGGCTTTCTCGATTACTTTTTCTGTCCGCCTTGGAGAGCATGACAAGGTCGTGAGTGGATTTTGGGGGAACAGAGCGCACACGGCACCCCGTTTTCACTTTTTATCACCAGGAGTCTACCTCTAAAATCACTTTGTTTGCACTGGACTGGAGGATTTACCGTGTACTACGACGCACCCCGGAGTTCATTGGAGCGCAGGCTGATGGCGCAGAGGGTAGGTAGACCACGTCTCACCCCTCCTCCCCCGAAACAGGGTTAGTTACCCAGATAAATCCTCGGGAGGGAGGGGGCGTCCGGATAAGGGGGCTGCAGGCGCTGATGGCTGCC
The DNA here is from genome assembly GCF_031143425.1 of Pleurodeles waltl. Taxonomy (NCBI): domain Eukaryota; kingdom Metazoa; phylum Chordata; class Amphibia; order Caudata; family Salamandridae; genus Pleurodeles; species Pleurodeles waltl. Next base: position 1,157,271,010 of record NC_090448.1, read on the forward strand.
AGTCTGGAGAGAGATGCGTTGAGAGGCCACTTGGAAGGAGTGCGCTGGTGGCCCTCTGGCTGCCGCCGGCTCTCTCTCATCCACCCGTGCCCTGCCCGGGTCTCCTGCGCTGTTGCATGTTGTACCCACCTCTCTGTGCACTGAGACCACCCTGCTCCTGTGTGCACAGGCGAGGAGTGCAGTGTTTACATACATCCCTGCCTGAGCCTCTCTGTCTTTCTGCTTCGCCAGGGCGACCTCTTCTTACCACATGCACCGTCACCACTGAACCAGGACACGCAGAGCCACCGAGGGGATTGATTCACTCTCTGCCCCCCCCCCCCCTAATGTCCCAGCACTCCACACACGGAGACAGTCAGTCTGCATGTTTCTGTTACAGAGCACGGAGAGAGCAGTCATTGAAAAGGGGCGCTCTGCTGACCCACCCCGGCCCGGATGCGCCTGTCTCATCTCTCCCCTGTCCGAACTCTCTGTACCCCAAGATCTCCCTCGCACTGCTGCCACCGCACCCGCTTGGACTCCCACTCTGGGTACACTCTCTCCCTTGCATGTGACTTCCTGCCTCACTCTCTGCCTGCTGTCAGTGCGCACACAGAACTTTCTCTCCGTCTGGGTGTTTGTCAGGACTCGCTGCTTGTGAGAGAGTGGAGCACAGCGCCTCCACTGAAGGGAGTGCAGTGGTGACCTGTGGCTGCGTGCTGTGGTTCCAATCGTGGACGCCCCTCCCCCCACTTGTCAGTACCTGTCAATCCTGGGTGCCTGCTGCCTGCGCGCACACGGGCACTCCTCATTGTCTAGGTGCCTGCCGTAGACTCTACTGCTCCTGAGAGAGCAGGGCAGAGCACTTCCACTGAAGGGAGTGCAGTGGGGACGCTGTGGCTGCCTGGCGTGGTTCCACTGGTCGATGCCGGCTGTGGCTTCCTCCGCTCCCTTTGCACACACAGTCATTCCTCGCTGTCAAGGTGCCTGTCACAGACTCTCCTACTTCTGAGAGAGGAGGGCACGGCTTCTCCACTGAAGGGATTGCAGTGGTGACCCTGTGGCTGCCTGCTGTGGTTCCACTGGTGGACGCCCCCTCTCCCCATCTGTCAGTGCCTTTCTATCCTCTCTGCCTGCTGCATTCGCGCGCACAGGCACTCCTCTCTGTCTAGGTGCCTGTCACAGACTCTGCTACTCGCGAGAGAGCAGGGCACGGCGTCTCCACTAAAGGGAGTGCAGTGGTGACCCTGTGGCTGCCTGCTGTGGTTCCACTGGCGGACGCCCTCTCCCCCAGCTGTCTGTCACTTCCAGTCCTGTGTGCCTGCTGCCTGTGCACGCGCAGAGATTTCTCACTCTAGGTGCCTGTCTCAGCTCCTGCCACTCCTGAGAGAGGGGCAGGACACTTCCAGTGAAGAGAGTGCTGTGGTTACCCTGTGGCTGCCTGCTGTGTTTCCACTCGTGGACTCCCTCTCCCCCCATCTGCCTGTCACTTCCTATCCCGTGTGCCTGCTGCCTGGGCGCGCACAGACTTCCCTCACTGCCTGTCACTCGTGCGCGAGGAGGGCAGTGTTTCCACTGACGGGAGTGCAGCGCTGACCCCCGTGGTTGCCTTCCTGCCCTGGGTCTCCCTGCTGTTACCCTCTTCCCCCGGCTCTGTGAGTGTGTGACTCTCTCTCCCAGCTCTGTGTGTACACAGAGAGCGCCTTCATTCTGCCTCTGCCTGCCTCAGCTCCCTGACTCTCGCCTTTTCTCTGCCTCTCCAGCACATTTGACAACGGGAATCTGGGAAAGAATTCTGCTCATATTATGTTCCTGGTAACTTCCTTTTTCATTATTTTTTTTATCAATCTTGTTTTCTCCTCATTTCGTCAGGGTTATTCACTCATCGTATTTTTTTCTTTTGTTTATTCCTTTTTTTATTTTATTTTTTTTATTTAGATTTCTGCCTCTGACTCCTTTCCGCGCCCTTCTTCCATTTTATTCAATTTTTTCTCATTTTCAAGAATAAACACTTTCCGTTGCCGTTCAGCGCAACGTCTTGTTTTGTGTTTACTGTGCCCTCAGCGGCCTTTTCTGCGCTTTTCTGTTGAATGTTATTTTTCCTCCTCTGACTACCTCCGTGTATTTCTCCCCTCTGCCTCTCTCTTCTCTTTTTTTTGACAGTACGATGAGTTACCCCACTACGGGATGGACGGAGTGGGGGTGCCTACGTCGATGTACGGGGACCCCCACGCCCCCCGGCCGATCCCGCCGGTTCATCACCTCAACCACGGACCCCCGCTCCACGCCAGCCAGCACTACGGGGCCCACGCCCCCCACCCCAATGTCATGCCGAGCAGCATGGGGTCCGCTGTCAACGACGCGCTAAAGCGAGACAAGGACTCCATCTATGGGTAGGTATCCGTCTATCGATAATCGATCAGTGTTGGATTGGTGTCCTCCCCCGCCCCCAGCCCCCAACCACATGTATGTACACAGGGCATGTACTGCCATTTCCAGGGCGGGATCAGGGCTCATGTACCCAAGATCACACGGAACAGATGCTTGTGCGCTCAATATCACACTAGGCAGAGAGCCTTGTCCGCCCAAGATCACACGAGCACCCGGAGTCGCGGTCGGTGTTTAACGCAAAACACTCTTCTATTTAAAAATAGAAAAATCCGCTTTTGGTACAGCGCTTCTCCGAGCCTACAAGGAGCGCTTTGTTTACAGCGTGGGGGTGTGTAAATGGAGAACGCGTGGGGGGTTCAAGTCTTCCTATAATCAGAGGAAATGTTACACAAATTTGGACAAATAAGCTGGCATCGCGTGTGCCCTGAGTCGCGCACTTCATGTCAGGGCGCAGGCGGGGCGTTATTGCTCTATAATAAGGAAGAAACTCCCTCGAATCGAGCAAAAATACTAAAGTTGCACGCTGTAATTCCACTGAAACAAATCGGGGTGTCCTCGGAACCGGGGATGTGAATAGAAAAATACAATTAATTCAGGGCAGGAAGAGTGGATCTTGTGTTCAATATTCGAGGAGCTATAAAACAGGACTGAGATTTCTCGGGCAGAATAACATGCTTCTCGCCTCGTCCGGGGCTTCTGTCAGACTTTTAAAAAGTGTTTTTATTTTTTTAAATTATTTTTTCGAGTCTCTGAGGTGCACACTGGGAAGCTTCTGATAAAGCCGCAATGGCTGCACAGAGCCGGTATTTGGGGCCCGAGTTTAGACACAAGACGCCGATGTTTCTCTTCACTTTGCTTAGAGAGTTGCTACATAGTTGCTATAAATGCACATATATAATGTAATATAATATAATATATAAAGTTGCGCAAGATCAAGTTTCTCTGCGAACATTTACGCCGAGGCTCACACGTGCACTGCGGCGAAAATGCAGAAACGCGCTGGTGTAAAACATGTCAGATGGCATCGGCAGGTATTTTTACACGATAAACGTTTAGGGGAAGGTATTCCAAGTGTGGATTGCAGCTGGGAAATGTAACAACGCTTTTCAGGGCCGTTTTCCTGCATTATTAAAAAAAACAGCAGCTCTCCCCAAGTCTGTAGAAAGGACGAGGTTTTCCTGCGCCCGAGCCGCATTTTAAACGAGTGTTTCAAGGGCCTTCGCGTTCCTAAAATGTAAACTAATGCGGCTGCGCGCGCCGACACGCGTGTAAGTATGCGAAAATGCGTGTGTATGTATGTATACATTATAATATTCTGCTAGCAGTTCGGACGCGAGGTAGATGCACACATGTGCTCATGGCCACACCGTGTGTACTGCTCGCCCACAAACATTTAATAGGTGTGTGTCTAATGTCTGACGATTCAGTCATTTTGTTTCTGCTCGGGTGTCTGTGGTCACAAAAATATGTGTTTGAATATATTGTAAGGAATACATGCATAATGTGCTTATGACTGTGCGGGCTGCTGACGCTTCCTTGCACATATATTCACACAAATACACCTAGGTGTATTAATGTATAAATATATGTGTACTACGCGGGCAAGCTATGCATATATAAAAAGGTGCATTTATAGCGTAGCGTGTTTGTAAAGCGCACGCTTATCCGCGGGTTTCTTTGCGCTATTTGAAAATGCGCATGTAAATGCTTTTTAGGCGTATGATATCAATGTCTACATGTATATCGGTTAGCATGTACATACCTCCGGATATTGTAGGGTTCGTATGTGTATTACTACACACGGGATGGCGTGTTGATATGTATTGATATGCACAGTTGTGTGCGTGTGTATACATGTTCGTAGTTATCTATAGGCATGCATGTTTGCATCGACGCACGGAGGATACTCGTTTTCTATGTAAAGAAGATGTTTTGAATTGGGTGGTGGGTGTAATGTGGGGTCCCGGTAGGGGTGAAGCGACGTCTCCTCCTCGGAGAGAGGTGAAAGGTAAACCCGAAAGTCTGGGTGTTTGTCCGGGGTTCATGAGCCCTGAGCGCCCTGCCGGCAGGAGATGTGTGCACACACATGCACAGACACATGCACACACATACATATGCACCCAGACACACACACAAGGGCCACGGTTGTGCCCGCGGGGTTCCACTGTGCTGTTCACACCCCACACTCCCTGGCATGTGACCGTCCACCTCTGACTCCTGATGTTAACATGCTCTCTTCTCCCCGCAGACACCCGCTCTTCCCCCTCCTCGCCCTGGTCTTTGAGAAGTGTGAGCTCGCCACCTGCACCCCCCGGGAGCCCGGCGTGGCCGGGGGCGATGTCTGCTCCTCGGACTCCTTCAACGAGGACATCGCCGTGTTCGCCAAACAGGTCTCCGCCTTTTAACCCTCCCTGGCCGCAGGCTGTGCGCCCCAGACGCGCCGGCCACTTCTCGGGGGTTGTGTGCACTCCTCGTGCGCACGGCTGTAGCGCTGGCAGGCTGCTTCAGTGCGCTTGTCCGTAGGGCAGGGAGTCTCAGCACTGCATTGCCACACATCCCTCTACCCATACAATCTGCACTGAGAGAAATATAAGTCTGTTGCCATATACTTAGAACCATAACGTTTTTGTATCTATTAACGTGATTCCTATAAATCTGTTATAAATTAACGTATATAACTAGACATATCTGTGCACGTATCAGTAGATAGAAATTCACTAACGAAACGCAAAGCTCATAGTTTTACAGTTACATAATATTTTATAAAGTTATTATATATGGAATGTATAAACTGTAGCTCGATGTTACTGTATAGAAACACCTCACTGTTACGCTATGAAAAGTAGCATATTTCTATGCGCCTGTCAGTGCCGGGGTGAGATAACGCCGCATTTTCCACCAGAGTTTTGACGTTAAGTGGAGGGCGGTGTGGGGTGAGCTGATTAGCATCCTTCTACACAGCACACACCACTTTTCGGTTAATTATCCTTAAACTGGGTAATTAAAATATTTCAATATAAATCTATCGATCTATTTATCTATCTGTATATAGATAGATGTACAAAATATATAGCAGGGGGAGATTATAAATATATATATTTATATATATATATATATATATATATATATATATATATAAGTATTCTCTCTGATTCTACCACATTTTGAAAGTTAGGCGGCTGGGAACAGGCAGTCACCCGTGCAATAAAATTCTTATCTGACACTCGGTAATGAGCTAACAGGATATATTAAAGCCCTGCGTTCTCGAACCCCCCGCCCCCCATTTTTTGAATGCTTCATGTGCCACCCCTGACATTATGATTTCCCTTTTTTTCCAGGTCCGCGCAGAAAAGCCACTTTTTTCTTCGAATCCGGAACTGGACAATTTGGTAAGGATCATAAATTATATTTCTGTTCTCAGGTGAACATTTAGAGGGGGCGGGGGGGGGGGGGGTCACCTCCTGTTCCATCTGTCTGCGCCCCAGAAGCCGTTGCGTATTAAATCTTTAATTTAAAGGGATTTTAGGGAGCCCCTGCTTCGGTATCGGGTGTATTTCCCGTGCTTTCTACCCGGGTTGTTTTCTGGGGGTGGGGTGGGTGGCCGGGGGGGACTTTGAAAGAGTCTGGGCTCATTCTTATACTAAAATAACTATGGGCGGGCAGGGTAATTACTCATATGACATGGCAGGGGTCTTTTGGGGGGTGCATGGGAGTGGGGGGGGGGGAGACTGCTGAATAGGCACAACTTTTAACCCCCCTCTCCCCCACCACTTCTTACAGATGATACAGGCGATACAGGTGCTGAGGTTTCACCTCCTGGAGCTGGAGAAGGTAAGTGGGTGTTGGGGGGCGGGGAGGGTCTGTTCGTACGAGGAATTGTGCGCGTTAAAATGCGTGAAAGTTGTGGGAAAGTAGTCACTTCTCGACCGACAGCTCCGAGGATTGGATTACCCCCTCCCCACACACACACACACACACCTCTCACAGTTCGTGTCTGCAGTTTGTCATGTAATTCGCTTCTTAGCGCCCCCCCCCCCCCCCACCATGTACTGAGATGAAAGGCTCTGACCTCGCCGAGCCCCCCGTGCCCTTTAAATCCCGCTGCCCCCGAGCCCGTGTCCCGCTAATGCCGCTTTAGTAAATGTTGCCTTGGCTCCTAACCCCCAACTTTAAGCAAATAAATACCCGGGGAGAGGGGGCGGCTGCCGAGGCCCAGGGCGGCCAGATGGCTGCGGCGGAGGCCGCGCCGCCCCGTGGGAGCTGTACAGACTCCGCGCCCCGAAATACAGGCTAACGGGCCCCCGAAATAAAGGCTAACGGTGCCCCGAAATTAAGGCACGCTGTGCCCCGAAATCAAGGCTATCAGTGCCCTGAAATAAAGGCTGTCAGTGCCCTGAAATAAAGGCTCACTGTGCCTCGAAATAAAGGCTAACGGTGCCCCGAAATAAAGGCACACTGTGCCCCGAAAAAAAGGCTGTCAGTGCCCTGAAATAAAGGCTGTCAGTGCCCTGAAATACAGGCTAACCGTGTCTCGAAATAAAGATTCCCCATGCCCCGAAATACAGACTCTCCTTGCCCTGAAATAAAGGCACCCTGTGCCCTGAAATAAAGGCTGTCCATGCCCTGAAATAAAGGCTGACTTTGCCCCGATATACAGGATAACTGTGCCCCGAAATAAAGGCTAACGGTGCCCCGAAATAAAGGCTATCAGTGCCCTGAAATAAAGGCTGTCAGTGCCCTGAAATACAGGCTAACCGTGTCTCGAAATACAGGCTGTCCATGCCCTGAAATAAAGGCTGACTGTGCCCCGAGATACAGGATAACCGTGCCCCGAAATACAGGCTGTCCGTGCCCTGAAATACAGGCTGTCGTGCCAAGAAATACAGAGTCCAAAGCCTCAAAATACAGGCTAACCGTGTTACACAATCCAGACTCCATCCACCTCGAAATATAGGATTCCATTGGCCAGACATACAGGCTAACCGTGCCCCGAAGAGCGGGCCCCCAGGGCCCAGACATACAGGCTAACCGTGCCCCGAAGAGCGGGCCCCCAGTGCCCAGACATACAGGCAGGCTTTGTACGGCGTCCCCGGCTCCCCTTGTTGGTGAGTACAGGCTTCCCCGGGTCAAAATGATAGCCTGTGTGTGTCCAGAAATACGAGGGCCTCGTGCAAACAAATACAGGTTATCCAGCAAGGCAGGCCCGGGATGTTCGGCTGTACAGGCTCGAGAGAGGGCCACGGAATGGACATTACAGGCGTTTGTGAGGTTGTGTGCCCTCTCCATAGCCGACCTGACCCTCTGTGCAAGCTCCAGAGGGGGCCCTAGGGCTCCAGCGAAGTTTAGTACCGGCCCAGAGAGGGCCACTAACTCCAGGGGAGGGCCTTTATAGGCTGTGAAGTAGGCAAACTCCACAGGCTGTTTACACCAGCTCTGACAGCAGGCTGTGTATGCTAGAGAGAGGCCTGTACCATCTCCAGAGAAGGCCCCTGCAGGTCCTATACCAGCTGCAAAGAGGTCAGGGTACCTGCACCCGGAAGTGCCCGTGCATACCCCACAGACGGCCTACACCAGCTTCACATAATTCAAGGTATTGATACCCCGGAAGTGTCTGTGCATGCTCCACAGAGGTACTGCTGCAAAGAGGTCAAGGTACCTGCACCCGGAAGTGCCCGTGCATGCCCCACAGCGGTCCTATACCAGCTGCAAAGAGGTCAAGATACCTGCACCCGGAAGTGCCCGTGCATGCTCCACAGAGGTCTCGTGAGCATACCCAGAGCACACGATGCTTCCCCGCCACCGGCCATGCCTGCCTCTCCCTTCCGGCCCTCAGTGGCTAGCGAGTGCGGAGCAAATGGTTCCCCTGGCCGGTGCTTGATTTGTAAAATACAGAAACATTCAGAGTTAATTGGGCTGTTGGTCCCGGTGCCGCTGCACCTGCCGCACCCCTGCCAGCTGCGCTCCCGCCGGCCCTGCTCTTCCTCTCACAGCCAGCCCTCCTCTTCCTCTCCCATCCAGCCGCGTTCCTTGCATTTCTGCACCCCAGGGCTTGTCCCACATTGGTGCCACCTTTCCGTGGAGATGAAGAACACACGCAGCCGCCTCTGCTACTGCCTCGCGCTCAACCTTTAGGCCCCTTAAATATATAGTTTATGTTTAAGAAGATTCTATACGTCCTCTCTTTCCTTCCCATCTTAGTTTGTTTTTTTCTTTATCTGCGTTTTTTCCTTTCTCAGTTTCTTTTGGTTTCACTTTGTTTTTGTTTCTTTTTGCCCATTTTCCTCATCACTTCTTTCTTCCTTTCATTTTCTTTTTCACTCCTTCGCTCGTCTCTTTTCTCTCTTTTTTTTAATTTCATCCAGCTGTCGTTTCTTATCCAAAAATCTCACTGCTCCAACCTCCTCCCCCAGGTCCACGAGTTGTGTGACAACTTTTGCCACCGGTATATCAGCTGCTTGAAAGGGAAAATGCCCATCGACCTGGTGATTGACGAGCGGGAAGGCAGCTCCAAATCCGACCACGAGGAGCTCTCGGGGTCCTCGACCAACCTGGCGGACCACGTAAGTGATGGATTTACGGCCTGTTTACGGCCCCTTGTTTACTGCTGTAAATCGCGGACGGTGACAGAGTCTCAGCCGCGCTGCGCGCTCGCTTTCTCCTGCTTTCGGCGGAATCTGTGTTTACGCGTTTACGCCAGTCTTGTGCGCTGGATTCGGGCTGCAGAACCGCGGGCCTGGGATGCGCATTTGTCATTTAGTGCAAGTGATATCGGCGCCAAAGTTTGCGGGTTGTATTTATTTAGTTTCTTTTGGAATTGGCCCGCGAGGGAGAGAGGGCCTGGCGAGGCAGCCTTTGTGCAATTAGGGTGACATAAGTAGTGCTCCATAAAAGTGCTCAGTGGCAGCGGCGTGACGCGGTGCCAAGCGCCGCGAGCATCTCCCAGTACAAGTTCTTAACCTTTCATGAAATGGTAATTAGCAATGCATTGTGGGAAGCGGGAGCAGCATGGCGGCTTTCCCTAGGTGAGTCACTGTCTCCTACAGGCGCCAGCGCCCCTGAGGTCCCAGGACATGCGCGGCGCTCCGCGGATCTCCGCGGGTCTCGTACCCGGTTTTCGCAGCTTTTGATTTCGCTGGTCCTGGGTTGCGCCCGGACTGGTCCCACTGTTCGCGAACCTCACTGATTGTGATCGTGTTAAACTAGAAAATAACAAAACGCAGATATCTCAGGAGGTTGTAGCTATTGTGTCTGTGTGTGTCTCCTGTGAACCGAGGCAGTGCTGATCAGCGATTATTTATACGAGCAATGCTCCCAGCGGGTTGGGGATTTGCACATTTTGACTCAATTGAATGCTTAAAGTGAATGTAACAGTTTTTCCAGCAGTTGCAATATTAATGTACTGCAATAGTTGTGAGTGTTTAAGCGGGAGGTGTAAATTTTCCAATTAAATTGATGAAAGCGCCCAAGTGCTCCCCGGTTCCGCACACTGGGTAGATACTGAAATCTAAGGAAATAATCCTCCTTTCATGTGCTAGTTACACGTCCAACAAGCATCTTCCAAATAATAGCTTGTATTGCGAATTTAATGTGGTTAAAAAAAAATAACTATATTTTGCTTCGCTTGCGCGTAAAGTAAACCATTTACATTTTGTAGTGAAATTTCTGTTCTGACTTAGGTCTTCAGTATCTGTTGAGGAACGCACATTTTTTATATTTACTGTATGTTTTTGTCAACATGTTGCGCGCAGATGAAAATGTGCAGGAAGTAGAAAATATGTTGGAAAACATTGTGTTATAGGAGGATATCTGTTAGTACGTTATAGGCAATGTGTTCTCCAATAATTCAAATGGTGGTTTTTGCAGGGCGCACCACGTGCAGATTCGGGCCGTGGTTCTTAGATTGTAAAATACGTTTTTAAATATTCCTCAAGTCAATGGCAGCGGCTGTGTGTAAAAACATACTAGAATTTATTTTAGAAAATAAAACAAGAAAATTAAACATAAGGTAAATAGCATTTTTAATTGCACTGATACAACTACCAATTTAATGTTATTTTTAAAATGAAAATGTTCATGGTTTTCGGGGGTACGTATTATATAATTCTGGAAGCTGGCAACGGAGACGGCTAATGTTTGCGCCGGGGAGATTAGGTAGGGGAGCTTGTGTCGAGGCAGGGCAGATGGCAAACGCACAAGCCAATTTGCTGTGCCCTCTTGTAAAATTTAAATACAGGCGCAATAATAGGAGAGGGTTGCATGGGGCTAGCTGTTCGGTAATTTGGCAACTATTATCTGTCTCAAAAGACGGTCGCCCACGGCCTTTGCAGCCTTTCCCCCCATGCAACGCCCTCCACAGCACCCGCATGAATATGCCATCCATGAACCCTGCGCTGGTTTGGGTACCACCTCGCTGCGTACTGCAATTTAAAGCTTTTTGTTTCAAGGACACTGGAGTTAAATCATTTTAGGGGATCCCCCCTGCTATTTGTTTTGAAAAGACACAATAATGTGTGCAGCCAGGACTCCAACTGGGGGCTGAAGAGCCGTATTTATATGTACGCGCCGTGATATGTGAATCTTGGCGCTGTACTTGTAAACTGGATCTTTTCTGCCTCCTTGTAAATGATCATTTTTGTGTGCTGACTGTGCGTGTCATAAAGGGTGGTAAAAATCATGTGTAATCCATGTGTTCAACTCCTAGGTGTTAGTATCACAAAGGAGACACATGGTGGAACAGAAAATGTGGGCACATGAGTGCTTTTGTCAACATGCAAATGTAGCCAATTTGAAACCCTGGCACATTTTTTTCCATTTGCTCTGATATGCATATTTAATATGAGGCCTGGGGCCGAAAGCTCATTTGGCGAAACTTGCTGTAGGCCGGAATGAGAGCGAACTTGTGTTTTGTTGTGTTACGTGGTGTGTATCGCACACTCTACAGATAGACCACTCTCTGGGCTTAGAGTTCTGCTCATGTGGCTCCTGCAAAGAAACCCCAGAATTGCTGGGGATAGGTATGCAAAAAGGTTTTGAGGGTCTATACCAACAGCATTTCCATCAGGATCCCTCAGTTGGGCCGCTCCTGTTCGCCGTTGAGTCTTCCTTCGCGGTTGTGTTTGCGCGGGGAGCGGTGTAGACATTTTAGCTGATTGGGCTGTGAGTAATGACAGCTAAAAAGACATATACTTTAATGTGTTGTGTGCTGGGGTATTCCCTTGTGCAGGTGACAGTTTGGTGACAGAAGGCTGACACCCCAAAACACATACGCCACTTCACTTATTAAACGGTGTCAAACTGTATCAGCGTGAGCGGGAAGGATGGGTGCCCAGGATGCTCAATAGTAATAACAGAGTTTTGAGTTTCGCAAGTGCAAAATTTATCAGGAAGTTAAAGTACTGATTGGAGCCGCACAGCACATTTGTGGCTGACGTCTTTAAAGTCCCTTACTCCTCAATTTGGTGAGGATTTAGAATATCGCCACCACCCATCAAGCGTTGGGACTTTTTCCAAGTAGGCAGGGTTTTTGATGACATTTTTAACCTTATGTAATAACACCAGATAAAGATTTGAGCTTCAGCTGTTTCCTAAATCTTGTGGACTTTTGCTTTTGAGCTGGGTTTGTGTTCTCAGATTGGACCATAACATTATTGTCAACAGTAACAATATTATTGCTGAGGTATATTGGCTACTTCTATCTTAACTATCAAATAGCAGGTTTTATAATTATGCAGCTATTTTATCACTTTCATATTGTAGGCAGAGTGGGTTGAGGGTAAACGCCGGTCTGTATGGTGGCCACCCAAACCGCAGAGCCCTCTCACAGGCTCCGCGCGCCTATCACCGGTGAACCTAGTTTTCCGTTCACTTTCCATGTAGTAGCGCTTTGTGGTTGAGTTGTCTGCGATGCTACTCTCAGTGAGTAACACAATTATTTATTTTTTATACTCAGAGCTAGGACAGCCTCACAGATTTCTAGCAGTTGGGAATAATAGCATTTTGCTCCTACCTGTCAAGCAGATCTTCCTGTGCTCCCCATGGGAGGCCCCGTTGAGCTTCAATCTAGCGGCCTGCAGGTGGCGCATGAATATCCACAGCCGACACATGAAGTTGCCGCAGAATGCTATTTATCTAGTTACTTATTTAGGAGTTTTGTGTAGCACCACACGCTGCCAGGGTCACTTCAGAGTGCTGAAAGAAAAGCTTACAGATTAATCAAGAAAACAAGGAAATAGAGGGTTCCGCCAGTTACGGGCAATGGTCGCAGAACCAGCATTCATCAGTCACTCCACTTCACGAGATAGAAGTCTCGTCAATGCCTTCGATGAATAATTCAGTTTTCAAGAGGTTTCTGAAGTGCAGGTAGTTAGAAGCGAAGGGCAGAACTTTCCTGAAACAATCCTAAAAAACACCACCAGGCCGAAACATATTTGCGGTTACGCTAAGCACCACAGGCGGTCAGTATCTAGCGTGGTTGGTTTACACTACCTTGGACTTAGCTGCTGGTTCATGTCCAGTGGCTGCTTCAGCTTCCCAGAACTTGGTACCTTCCTTGCAGGACAAGATATATTTTTACAAATTAGATTTTTAATGTGTAGAAGTATTTTATTTTCTGTTTCTCGAGAATTCTAGATGAAGCGTGCAGCTTATCTTGAACATACAGTGGTTAGCAAAAAGTGTAGCGTAAAAGTTTTACCACTCCTACAGTACGTTACAATTAAATAATGTAATCTTATGGAGCTGTTCGCAGTGTGTGATCTTTTAATAATTATTCACCTTCTTGTATGTAGAACTGCAAAACTATGCGCTGCCCACGAGAGTATTTCAAATGTGCATTTTTGCTGTATTTCCATTTGTCTTCATAATTTTTAAGGGCACAGGGGCTCTAGATGGGAGTGTGCTTTTCAGCACTTACTGCTGTCTCAGTCAGTTGGTATCGTAGTATGCTTTGGTGCCTTCTTATGTTTGCGAACGATATTTAGGACACAATATTTATGTTAGCCGATATTCTGACTATGATATTCTGGTACCATGCTGTCAGTAGGTGTAGGGCCCTTTCCCATAATTTCATTGTTTTCTATAACATTTCTCTGAAAACCAGGACCACAGTTGTAGAACTGGAGGCGCGCAGCAGTGCCGGGATGGTGGGAATCAAAGGCAGGGCAGTGTATTGTTGGTTTAGGAAATACCACAAGGGCAGCATGTTAGCAGAAGCCAAGAGAGAAGGGGAGCACATTCTGCAGGAGCCGGACTCCCAAGCATGGAAAATACCAGATTCACATCTCGTTACTTTGCCGGTGCACTTGTTGCGGTCTTGTGCAAACGTCTGCATGGTCTTACTTTGTTTTTTTTCTTCTTTTTGTTCAGTCAGTGTGTTTCGATATGTTCATAACCTTGCCTTAAACTGAATGGTGTAAAATGCGTTCATTGAAGTCCATTCCATATTAATTAAAAACAGAAGATCCTTTCCAGTATTGGTGTTTGGTCACTTACTCACTTACGGGGTAACTGGTTTATGCTGTGTTAGTAATTCAGTTTTTCAAATTGCGTGCCTGTTTTTTTTTGTGTATATATTTTCTATTAGCTTACACTTTTGTGCAACGTTTTTGGGCGTGCGCGCGCTGAAATCCAGCCAGAGCAGAAAAGCAGGCTTGCATGTCGAAGCTTGCGGAGACCTGGGTGGCTGGAGGGAACAATATTTTGTTAGTCATTGGAAACCCTCTGACTTGGCAGGTCCAAGGTGCCGTAGTGGCAGGTGGTTTAACTTTACATGCGTCAGTGTGTTTCAAAACTTTGATTTAAATACTCGGCACAAATGCCCTATTGATTGGTTTAGAAAAAAGTAATATATACATATATGCGTGTGACGTGTCCCAGAAGTGTCAGGAATTCTTACTGTTACTCCAGTGTATCTGGAGAGTGAAGGTGGAGGGGAGAGTGCGAAGCCTATGTGTGTTTTTTTAAATATTCAGAACACTTAATGTCTTTCCTTTAACTAGCGCTGGGTAGAAGACACTCCTTTTGGAGCTCGCAGTCTTTCCTTGTATGCCTGGGTTCAGAATAAAATTGTCGCAGCACGGAAATTAAAACCTTATATCACTCTGCCTGAGGACGGGGAGTGATGTGGAATTTTTGGAGAACTCAGTTGTGGAAAACAGAAATTCAATAAACATGTTCAAAATTCTAATGCTACAAATTATGCGGGAAAGGAATTGTTGGAAAGGGTATTATAATAGACACCCATATTCCAAAGGGTACGAACACAGACGAAGAAGTCAGCTTCTCAGAAGTAATGTGCTTTTTGAGAGAAATTTAATAGAAGACTGGGAGGTGGTGAGAGAGGAGGTGATGTTCAGAGGAGGGAGAGACTTCACAGTCACATTAGAATATTTTTTTCTTTCTCACAAATACTAGTGATTGTGTAAAGCAACTGCCTGTCAGAAGAGGTGAAGGCTAAAACTGTAAGAACTTTTAAAAATGGAAAGAGATAGATTTACATAATATGAGTGAAAATGAATGATTCAATCCAAAAGCTATGTAGGCTCTGGAAGTCAATGTTTGGAAGGCAATAGGCCTAAAAGCTGGTCTCAGACGTTCCTTCCCACTGTGATATTCAGTGTCCCTCTGGTGCTTAACTCATCCTTGAGTTATGTGTGAGGAATGAAGGAAGGCAGAGTAGTTTAAAACCTCACCTCTACTCCAAGCCAAATAAGTCAAGCTAAATTAGATTTTTGGTACGCCCCATTTCCCTATTGAGAGTTACTTTAGATATATATGTCCCGCCGCAGTTCCCCGGCAGTGTTTAGGATGTTTTATACTGTAATACCGTCGAACGGCTGCCTTCCAGGGCATTAACAGTGAAATATTACCAGCGAGATCGAGCCGTTACGGATATTGCTGTAATACCTGAGGTCAAACGCTGAGGGTGTCGTTGTATAATCAAGAAGCGGTTCCAGTCCCGCGGGCCGCATTTGGCTGCAAATGCCCAAAAAAATAGAAACCAATGGCTGCTTCTTTTATTTACGTACTCTAATTTTTTCATGCGAGAAATGATGGTCGATAACGAGAGATGGCGCGCGGGGAATTATACCCAAACTGCTGTTTCAGAGCGAAGGCACCAACATCTGGCAGCAGACACTAAAAAAATACAACTTGGATGTTCAGTTTGAATGTCAGGAATATCAAGTAGTGTTTTGGAGTATACATATGTCCTTTGAAGATGGTGGCAACTCACTGAAAAATTAAATGGAATGGGTCAGTGCTGGTGTTAGCCAAGAGACATGTAGGTGCGTAACCTCAGCGGGTTTTGTGCGTCTGATCATTCAAGCGCAGGGTTGCAGGGAGTGTTCTGTGTGTTTGACTCTGCGGATTGTTGGGCTGCAGGGGGAATGTTGTGTTGTGTCAATATTGGGCTGAATAGATATTGTGTAATTTAATCTGTAAAGCTGTAAGGAGATGCTGTGCAGTGTGAACCATAGAAAATGTTGGGTTGCATAAGGATGTTTTGCTGTAGGTAGATATGTTGTTGTTTGACTCATGGGGAGTGTTGGATTTCAGGGAGATGACCTATGTGAAGCATCAGCAACGTTAGGTTGGCGGGCGATGTTGTGGTGTTTGAAAAGTCATTGGTCGTTTACACCCAAACCTTCTGAGACTAAATATTGTCACCTGTACTTTTGTTTAATGTAGCTGTTGCAAACAGCAGTAGACCCATTTTACTCTGTTACGTGGTTCATTTGCTGCTATTTTGAGCCCTTAAAACAATAAATGTGTCTTTTAGTTCTTTCATGTCAATTCATATTTACATATTCAAAATACCACATTTAGCATACACCCACTTAGACACCCACAGTTAGGCTATTTGGTGGGGCAGCCTTTGTGTCAATGTCTGCTAGTGGTTTGGGGACCATTTTGGTAAAACCAGCCACAATCCACCTAGCAGGTGAGCGTTATCCCTCTGAGCAGGAGCTGTGTCACCCCCAAAAGAGTTGTGAGAGGGTCGAAATCTGCATGTATTGGGTTAAAGGAGGCTCTGTAGAAGCAAGGCAGCCAAAACGTGATATGTTTGGGTCACCAAAAATAGTTTTTTGGTGTCACCCATGAGAAAAAGTGGTGCGCGTACTTAGAAAGTGGTTCTGAGCAGACCAACTTCCCTCTGGTGGGGTGAGATGCTGTGGAGTAGGGCAGGACTGAATGACTACAGTCTCACCTCATTAGTGGGCTCTTTAGGAGTGCAGTCTCAGTGCAGAACGAGGAGACTCTTGGGAAAGGTCCAGCCACCACAGTGAACGGACGTCACCCTGGTGATGGGACCGGAAGTGGGGTGGATGGGTACAATCTCAGACGGTGACAGTGATATATGCTTTGTGGTTTCAAACAGGGATGAAACCCTACCCAGTAAAGAGATCCTTTTATCTGTAAATCTACCACTTTAAAGTGTTTGAAACACATAACGTAGAAACAGATCCGTCAGTGACATCTCTTGGCGCTAGGAAGACAAAGGGATATAACACACCATCATGGACATGATACTTATTCGTGGCAATAAAGTAGGATTTTTGTCCTCAGAAGCCGTGGAAGATAGTTCTGCAATGATGGAACCGATGCCAAGAAAGACCGGCCACCAAGTTCATAGAAAGAGGGGTGGTACCAGGATCTCATTGTTGGAATATCGTCTGATATAAACAAAGTCTAAAAAAATATCAACCAGTTGGAGTTAATCATATAAAATCCATACCCAATTGTACAATATGTTTGCAAACAAAATTTAGGATGTAGTATTTACTGCAGACACGATTCCATATTCTGACATAGTACCTTGGAGGAAGGGAGAAGTCTTGAAGGAGAGCTTGGGACCCGCCTGGCAAAGACTTGCTTCAGATGAGAAATATCAAGTGAATCCACAGGTCTACAGGGTAGACTTGAAAAACAGCATTTGGGGAGATTGTCGCTCTCGTGCCCGTTTGAGGTTTCCACTCTTATTTTTCTGTCCTGTAAGCAGCAAGAGGTTTAGCCGCACGACTCCATATTTTGCGCCTCGATGCACGGTCACATGACGCGTCTTCCTCTGATAAGGATCTGCGCCTTGAGCCATCATCTATAGGGTCGAAAGTGAATTTTCACTAACATTCTCCACATTAAAAGAATCTGCAGAAACGTAAAAAAATATGCATGAACATGGAGTGGACCATTACAATTTCGTGAAAAATTAGTAGGGAAATTTTAAAGGCGACCCCAAAAGTGCTATCCCCCATTCTGTCTCTCACACTTTTTTTTTTTATAGAACAATACTTACAGGATAGACTCAGACCTGAGTTTGAAAGAAGGCAGGACTGGAACAACTGACTCAATTTGCCTGGTTTGCTGAAATCCAGTTCGTTTTTTTAGTTAATTCAAACTGGAAACATTTAGGGCTATCTCTTCAGTTTGTGAAGTGGGCCTTTCGAAGTGTAAATCTACATGTGAAGTTAATTTGCCTGGATGTGTTTTTTTGCCTCCTGTGGGCCTCCAAGTCGTTGAACCATTTGGTGAGAAAAACTTGGTATGGTAGTATGGGGAGAAGATGAGCACATTTCACCCCGAGGAGCCAGGGTGCAAAATGATTTTTATTTAACAAAAATTACCATAAATTAATACACAAGGTTTGTGAACTGGTAATATAAGTTCGATAACGTCATTCAGAAAAGCAAGAATTGCTGGAGAAATGTGTGTGCAAATCGAGCGCACCCCACTCTATGGAGCCATGCTGCACCTGAAATTGGTGTATTTGTTTCTTGAAAAAAAGTCACATTTTGTATACAGTTCATAAACTAGTTTGTGAACCTTTTCAATTCATCAACCAGGCTTCCAGCTTCACAATTGCTTGATAAAAAGTGTAAAACTCCTTCCAAAGATAGGGTGTACAAGTGAACGGATGGATGCTGTCTAGAAGAGGACAGAAACCCCCAGACACAAGGGATGCTGAGGGGCCAAAAGCCCACTGGGCATGTCTGAAGGTCATTCCCTGCAGACTCTTGGGCAGGGAAACTGGGCGCAGAGAGTAACCAAAGGGCACAACCTGCACCAAGAGGGTTCAGGGCACAGACAAAGACCAACTTCAGGGGATGGGCTGGAGTACTGAGTGCACAGTGTGGCGAAAGGCCATGCCTTACATCCAGAGACCACCTAGCCCAGCTGAAGGCCGTGTCTCTTGGGTTATGGGGCAGAGTTGCTTGGACCAGGCTTGAGTAAAGCCCAAGCATGCCGCCCGCTGTTCATGTGGCCATGCTTTGATGGCTTTAGGCACAGGAGAAGTGGTGTGGGGTCCACCAAAGTCGATGTCTGGGGTCCACAGCCCACTGAGTGTCTCAATACAGGCCAGTTTCAGATAGGTGTTCCAAAATCCCACTAGTTCACTAAAAATGCACGTTTGTTAGCAGAAGTTACGTATATCTAGTATGATTAGTATTTCACAGTCATTAAAAAATAACCCCAAGTGTCCACTTATAAACTTCAGTTGAAAGAATTTCATGGTTACAATCCAAAATCTAAAAACGAATTACATTTTGTTGTTCTGGGTACCTTCCCAACCATGCTGGCCCATCCTAATGCACAGTTCATGACCGGACGCAAGAATTGATTTGGGGTATCAGTTCTAGAGTGTTACTCGTTTTCTTTTGTTCTCTCTTCTCTATGTACTAACTTTTTCTCTCCACGCTATGCAATTTCTTCTTTTCTCTTGTCTCTTTTGGATTTTCACTTTTCTGTACGCTCATCTTCTTTCCTTTGTCTTTTTTTCTCTATTACTGTCCTATTTGGTTATTCATAGTTTGCCTATATGCTTTTTTTCTTCTTTTCATTTCACTTCTATCTCGGTGCTCCCTTGTTTCTTCTTTACTTTTCTCTCATTTGCCTTATTTTTGTGATCTCTCTGTGCTTGCCTTCTTTTCTTATTCACTCTCTGTTGTTCGTTTTTTCTTCTCCTCTTGTCTAGTTTTTTTGTCTTTCTTCCTCTTTTCACTTCGTATGTCTTCTCTTGATTTCCTTTTCCTCTTCGTGATTTCTCTACACCCATTTTATTTTCGAATTCCTTTATCATCTGTATATTTATTATTCTATTTTTCTCTTCTTTGCTGTTATTGTCTTTTCATTTGCATATTTTCTGTTTCTATTTTCTCTTATTCTCATATTTGCTATTTTCATTTACGTTTTTTCTTTTTCTCTCATTTAATGTAATTTTGCTTCATCTATTTTTTTCATTTAGTCCCTTTTTATCATATTATCTTTACTGTTGTCACCCCTGCCTTTCTGTTTCGCACTTTTCTTATCACTCCCAGAAGGCCACGGCATTATTCATCCTCTTGTGAAGGAAGTGAACTTAGACCAGAAACTGGTATAACCCTGCTTCCTTTAAAACATGTTCCTTCAGGATGGGTTTGGTTAGTGGGCTGAGAGGGTATGAACCCACCTCCCATCCTGATAAATAACAAAGCTTAACAATGGCAACTATTGTATGTAACCCACACGGCTATTAAATTTTATTGCAGTGGCACGGAAACATTTTTGTGATGCGGCCGCCCCCCCATCCACCCTCCAAAAATGGCCACTGACCCCGCCAAAGAAAGCTTATTAAACGAATCTACAAGTGCAGCACATAAACGCTTCTGATGGTTGATATAGTGAATATGTTTGCCTGCACATTCTTCTTAAACATTTCGATGACCCCACTCTGACCCCAACGAGCTCTGGCCTGCACTTGACATCCAATGGGAGGCTGCCTACAGAGTTGCCCCTGATGTTTTCATGTTAACACATAGGAAGATGTGTCCTGACGTATGACTGGCCTTCCACCAATCACATTGCAGAAGCTTCCAAATCAGGTCATAACTTAAAATAGGTAGAGAAATTGGAGGATCATTAAAATAAGTCAATCTGCAATTTACCATGCAACATAACTCTATCTTTTACAGTTTCTGCAGACACTGAAATGTAATGAAATATGTTCCTTTATGGCAGAGCATAAACATTCTTCATTTTTTATATAAATTGTTAACTATGTCTCTCGAGAATTTTAAATGCAGATGTTTGGGCATGACACTGACAAAGGGAAATTGCACATACATTCTGGCCCGACACCTCCTCAAATTGGACATTATCAATTATATATTGTAAACTGACATCTGCGATTTGCATGGATTTTCACATTTTTGGTGGTTCTCTAAATCTCATTGCAGTTTGTGTGCAAATCTAGATTGTTACCAGTGGTAAATCTCTTCTGTAGGTGGGAATGTTTGCTGATTTGTGAATGGAGAAATTTCGGAGCAAATACATTTTTTGCACATTTGCGTTTGAATTTCACATTTAAAAACCATTGTAAATTGGTCCCACCGTGGTCAGATTGGTATGTCCCTTCCTCAGTGATATGGAAAGGGGTTGTAATTATCTGCCTCATTTTGAGTGCACAGGGAATCTGAGGCCGGTTTCAAGTGGTGCTTGGCCCCTGATTTCAGATTTTGATTTTCAAGAAAATGCCACACTCCTGGGTTTTTCTATGCATACATTCTTCTAAGATTAGCGTGGACATATGCATGTTGGAAAAACAGGCCAAAACAAGGGGATGCGTACAATTCCAGTGCAGGAAAACCGATCGTCTATGTTATTCCTCATTCCGAAGTGAAGAGAATTGAGTAATAAAATTCCTCTGGGAATAAAAAAACAGTGCAGTAGGAGACTTGATGTGGCCTAACAGGGACAGAGTGAGGAAAATATACTTTTAATATAAAAATGCACACATGCGTGCACGTAATAAGCAGACCACCCGGTGAGTGATGTCACAGCAGTTCTCAAAACCAGGAGACATGATCAAACAAAGGAACATTCTAGAATGCTTGCTGCTGGTGATTGCTGGCAGAGATGGGCTGGGTAAATAGAGTATTTTTTCTGTACCTTAAGCAGGCTCTTTAAACAAGCATTTGCAATGCAATACGTCTCACATTTTCTTGAGTTAGAGCTATTGGTCTTGTAAATGAATACCTGGACTTTTCTTGCCACATAAATTGGTCAACCCTGCCGCATAATTTGGTCCACTCTGCCACAAAATTCTAGTGGCCGTGCATATAATGGAAGCACTTCCACTTACCGTCTTCCTCTATCTTCAGCAAAAAAATGAAAATATTGCCATTATTTATTTTATTGTTTTATATTATTATTATTTTGGGGTTCCCCCAATCTAGTGTGGGGGCCCAGAGATGACCTAAACAGAAAGAGCACATTATGCATTGAGTTATGGGAAAAAAATGTTTTGTAAAAGGAATGACCTGCAAAGTATTATGGGGTGAGTTTCCGAATTAAGCAAATATTGTAGTTCCTTGACTGTAATGCTCAGAACAGCCCCTAGAGGACACCTTAATAAAAAAAGCATTTTTAAGAAACATGATCATGTAACCACGTAGTAAGCCCCTAGAGGGCACAACGACATGAAAACAGAACAGCAGTAAGTAATGCAGTGTAACCATATATGTAGCCCCTAGAGGACGCTGTGCATTACACATTTTGAGGCCTAGCAAGCCTACTACAATAATATTACAAAAAAGGCCCTAAAAATACAAACTACTCCCAGCTGTAAACCAAAGTTCCAGTCATGGGAGAGCTTTGAAAGACATTGAATGGTGGTAGAGGTTGCTATTTTGGGGTCCCCCCAACCTAGTGTGGGGACCCAGAGATGACCTAGACAGAAAGAGTGCATCATGCTGAAAGTTTTGATAGTTCCTGTTGTCCTAGGACAACCACAGGCTAAGTTTCAAAATTGTTTTGAAAAAGAAATGCCTACAAAGCATAATGGGGTGAGTTTCCCCGAGTGCAGTGAATATCGTAGTATTGTCTCTCCCGCTGTGCCAAGAGAGCCACATTAAGGATTTCTGTTGTTTTTACTGTTGTAACTGCTCCAATTTGTGTATTTGCAACTGCTAAACTTGTAGTCCTATAAACACTCCTTAAATTAAGTTCAGGCTATATGAAACTTCACTGTTAAATAAAGTGCGCCTCCAATCAAGTTTGCGCTATATGAAATTCCTCGTACTCATGTAAAGCTCTTCTCCAATTGAGTTTGCGCTCTATGAACCTTTTAAAACAAAATATGAAATAAATGTGAAATAAATAAAAAAGAAACAGTGGCACGCTCAAAACAGAGCAGAAGAAGAAGCAACATATCACCACGCAGCCCAAAGCGGGGAGGCAAAAGAAAATATAGTGCGCCACACTAAGGTATTTCGCCGATTGTGCAATAATCCATGTAACAGGGTCAGTCTCAAAGGCAGCAACAAAGCAGCCTCAAGGCGGGACGAACGTGGAGCATTTCCCTACGAAATCAAGGGAATTTTGAAAGGGAGGCCAAGGAAGGAATGAAAGTGATAGGCACAAGATGGGCGTGGTTAAAGCCCACAGAATAAATTACAACAGGTCCAAAAGAGCACTTGCATGCTGCAATGCTTGACCTAAAAATAGCAAAGGTATCTTTGAGTCCTCACTGCACATGAGGTAATCTGGACAAACTTTGAAGAGTGTTCCAGACATATGTACAGGATAAGAAACAGAACAGTCTGGAAGTCGTTTTTTTTCCTGCTGTATTAACTTGACAATGATTCCCCAGAAATGTCAAGTGTGTGCCTGGTTAGGGGAAACAAGTCCATTTTTGTTTAATATACTTTCTGCAAAGGAAGTAGGAATTCTCCAAATCGAGAGGAGACCACTTCTAACGCGTGCTCAAGTGCAAGCTTTGCAACAGGAGAGACCGAAACGCAAAGGACACTGAACAGAGCATCCTTACACACAAGCAAACTGGCAGTGTGCTGTGCAGCCGGGGACACAGGCCTCGCTCTGTTCACTGAGAGCTGGTGCAAACTGGCTTAAAATAACTTCATCACAGCAAAGCTAAGTGCTCTCTCCAAGTAGGAGACAAGACAGGTTTTTTTTTGCAGTAGTTCGCAGAACAATATTAAACTATTGTATAGTGTTGAAAGCTCCAGGCCAGGAAATTAACTCTGCTGTCCGAGCTTTCAGAATAGTTTTTTTTGTTTTTAATTTGACTTTGGGAGCGGACCGCTGTTTGCCTCTGCTCTCCGCGTGGTGGTTTTACGTGATTCGAGCAGTGTTTACTTTATGGTAATCTGTGTATCCCTGCTTTTTACAGTAAGTATAGGTAAAACGACTGAAATTATGCGAATGTGCAGCCACGGCTAATTTTACATTTTTAAGGATTTCCCACATAAAATCTACTGCACAATCTTCAGATTTTAAGAAGAAAATATTTCTAGCTCCAATAGGTGACAAATTACTAAAAACGTGGCAATCTGTGTTCTTGTACATTGGGAGACCCTTTGCAAAGGTTAACTGGTCATCATCCAGTTTGTTGTTTAGGTATTTGGTAAACTGGCGTTAACAAGATGAAATATTTGCCCAGACAGTATCACCAAGTGCAAACATTTCAAAATAATATGGTAATACTATCAAAAAAGTGCTGCTTTATGCCACATAACTTCCCTTTTATTGGTGCATAATTGAGTTAACCTTGCAGCATAATTTGGTGTTCCCCTAACCACATAATTCCAGTGTCCCTGAAGTCGATAAGGCCCTTTCACCCGTGTAGCTCTGTCCGTCTGCTTCTACTGTCCCCAGTGCCTCGAGGCACTGTGAGACAGGACACCTTGTTAGAAGTTTACAACGGTGAGAAGGCCTCAGATTAGGCTATTTAGCAGCAGAGCGAAAGAGCTAACGATGACCGTCAACTTTAATAGGCGAAGGTCGATATTAGACTTATAACATATGAGCAGATGTGGCTTCCCCTTTTGTGATGTCATGGAAGCGCGTAGTGATGTAATCAAGAGGCAGGTTATAGTGGGTGTAAAATACCTGTGACTCAAAATGAAATGACCGGAGGTTCATTGCAAATAAATGCTTCGAGCTTTTAGGGGGTGTCTGCCTATTAGGTAACATATAGATCCTTAAGGCATTGTGGTGCGATCTACGTCACAGAGAGGTGTCTGTATCTAATGATATGCACACACATGCCTATAGGGGCTGCTTTGAAGTGTCTTCTCCAGTAATGACGTCATAGAACCCTCCTGGGAGAGACAAAGGGATTTTAAAAGGGGATAGAACACTTAAAACCAAAAGATCAGCTGTTTATGGTTTGACCTGTGTGATGTAATCGAATTCTTTTAGAATGTTACCAAGCCATCTTGGAATGGCAAGGGTCCCATTTGTGATGTCATTGAACAATGGTTTTGAGTCCATTGCATCCTGTGTGTCGACATTAGCCCTGTTGCCGCAGTGTGCCAGCTCGTCGTGTCATCGAGCTCTGTTTTGATTGCCCTGAGTCCTATCATGCTAGCACTGAGCCCGCTTGTGATGTCACCAGACATTTGTGACTCAATATCCATGATGTCATTTATCTCTTTCAAGATACTGTGCAGTGATACCTTCTGGGGTGTCCTTTTTCCCTTCTGTGGCATCAATGGCGTATTGTGATGTCTCTGAACCCTTCTTGCATTATCAATGAATGCTATTGTGAAGACCTTGACTTGTATTATGATGTCATGGCACACTATTGAAATACAAACTTATCCTGTATCGATGTAGCTGAGCCTTTCGGTGATGCCATAGGGTTCTTTCAGGGTGATTGTCCATTTCCTTCTTATGCGGCATTGAACCCGGTGTGTGTTAATGACGAATGCTGTGACGTCATTGGGGCTTGCTGAGGCACCATTCAATCATACTTTGATGTTATTCTGCTCTTTTGCAATATCAGGAAATCCTCTTGATGTTGTCACTTTTGTCCTGTTCTTGATCCCTTTAAGGATTGGTCCACGTGAGCCGCGTTCTTCTGTCGCTCATCCCTTTTGTGGTGATATTGAGCTCTATTTCGTTCTTGTTGTACCCCTTGCTCAAGTGGAAGGCCAGTGCTGCCGCAGGGGCCCTTTTTGATGTCATTGACACACATTATTATGTCATTTAAACTTGACTGAGGGCATTGAACGCAAAAGTGACCCAGTCGACCCGATGTTTAATGAAATCGAGCTCTTGTTGATTCTTGTTCAAGAACGCTTTAGTGGCGTCTTCGAGGCCTGTCGTGATGTCACTGAAGACTTTTTAAGATGTCATAAAGCCCCACTGTGACATCACTGTGACTTCATCGAGCCCTTTTGTGCAGGGGGATAGCGTAGGTGCAAAGGGCTCTAAAGTAAGCAAAGAATTAGCTGCTACGTATGATTAATTAAAGAGAGTTCGTCAAACCTCTGGGTCTAGTTATCAATAACTACAAACATGGCTTCTATGCAGTTTCTTTGAGGCTTCTTGTGCTCTCCAGAGCCTTCTTGTCCTGTTGATGGGCCCTGTTGTTTTTTTTGTGATGAGTGGTGTTGCGCTAGTGTGCGGTCCTAATGAGATTACATGCGATGTCATTTGGGGCAATGGTTCCCAACCTTTTGACTTCTGTGGACCCCCACTTTATCATTACTGGATCCCGGGGCCCCCTTACTGAATCATTATTGGAATTTGGTGACCCCCACTGAGCCATTACTGAAAATTTAGGACCTGATCTGTTAATATCATTTAATTTTCTAAGCAGTCGCAGACCCCCTGAGGAGGCTTCGCGGACCCCCAGGGGTCTCCGGACCACAGGTTGGGAATCACTGGTTTAGGGCTTCTGTAACGCAGTATTACATCTGGACTCTTCCTACCACAAAATCCTGGACTTGGGTCCGGGCCAGAGAGACTTATGCAGGGTTTGTGCACCCTATACATTGGGAGAGAGCCCCAGTGCCTGTTACTTGAGGTTGCATTTTCACCTCTAAAGCAGATAACTGACAGCACCAATGAATCCTTGTGGGGGAACCCTCTCTATAACCCCTTAATAGAAGCGAAGAGCGCTGCAAAGCTGCTATTTTTACGTCGAAGATTACCTTATGCAGCCTTCCAACTCTTGCAAGGCCTCTGAAAATGCAAGCCTGCGTGCATGCATCCGGGTGGCACGGAAGGGGTTAACCCTCGACGCCATCAGCACAGTGCAGGCCAAGAGCCCCATATGGGCACGCACTCAGGACGCATGGCGCGGTGATGTTTGCGCGCAGGCCCGGTTTAATATATCAGCCCCTCTGCAATAATCCCACCTCCCGTCAGCTCGCGCTCAGAAGTCCTGTAATGGCCAGAAAACGCTTACGGTGCCCGCCGGGAGACTTCTGCATCGACGGAAGAGTAACGCGTCTGATTTGCTTCATATGCCCAGAGACCCCAGCCCTCTCTCTGCTCTTTTCGAGATTTAGCAAAATTCAATGATGGTGCTGAATCAATTTTTTCTCAACTTTCCAGGGAGAAAACACTGGAAACATTGCGATTTCCAGGGAAGGCTGCATGTGTAAATGAGAAACTAGGGCAGGCGTCGGAAGCATCTCTTGTGGCCTGCCTACTGCAACCTTTTAGCTATATTGTCTCCCGCTTTTATATTAATTACAGCTTGCATTATCAGCTGTGTAGCCCCGGCAAATAGAAACAGGGCCCTGGGAGACCCCGGCACTTGCGTCTACTCCATCGACTGCCTGCGCGATCTCTTCTACTGGGAACTGCGTTTTAACGAAATTAGGGGGCAGCAAATAGGTCCCTTCTCCGGCTCCCAGTCATGTCTACTCCTGGGAAGAGGAGAACAGGCCTTGCGGGGTCCTGGAAATCACCTAGTGGTGTAATTGCAATGTTAGGGGGTCAAAGATGCATGTATGTGTACACACAGATGCACACACGCATGCCGGGGTGCGCAACAGTGCGTAACGTGTCCTGCCCTTTCACAAACTGGTGGCACGCGACTGGTTATAGGAGAGGGACCCACCCTCCGAGAACTGCACTGTCTTGAGAAATAACTGTCGGGCTGTATTTACGTACAACAAGAATAAAACACATCAGCCACTAATAACCTGTCCAGAACACTAGACATTTAGACCACCTGGCCATCATTCTTTTACCAGAGTTAAGGTTGACCACCTTTCCGGCCCTTCCAGCATCGGCTAATTGAACTCTGGCCACTGCCGCTGCGTCCCAGGGTCCTTGCTTCATTTTACTCAGGATGGACGTACCTGCTCCACAGTATAAAGGGACCTTGGGACAACTAATAAGGTGAGCCCCCCAAAACACCGTGCCAGCTCTAAGGGGGATCAATCAATCAGGATTTATAAAGCGCAGCGAATCACCCGTGAGGGTCTCAAGGTGCTGGAGTTGCTAGCTGCTTCGTGGTGCTCTGTTCAGTCGAGCCACCATGTCATGCTTCCTTTTCTGGATTCCCGGAGCGATGCTGTGTTCCTTAGGTGCAGGGAAAGGTTGTGAGGGGGACCTTTTGGCACCCTTTAGGAGATGGGCCTGGGCAACTGGGTCATAACATAGTCTCCTGGCACAATCACTCTATTTCCACCTCCCCAGGGAAGTGCTGTGGTGTACAAATTAATGGCTAGAGACAGTTTCTGGCAACTGGACCCCCGGACCACTTCAGTACCACCACATCCTAGAGGTGAAATTTGAGCTGAACCTAGAATTCACCTGCCTTTTTTGAATGCTTGATTCCGTGGTATCTTCTTGCCTTATGACCAACCATGAGTGTGGCCCGCCTTGGGCGCAAATGGTTAACTGAGCATGTCATAGCGGATCTAGGACAAGGTTATGCTGCAGCACTCGAGTGTCATGTATTTCTATTATGATTGGGCCACAGGCCTGTCCTGTACTTATGCCAACAAATGCTCAGGATATTAGCATCTTTAGGCGTGGACCAATCAGTTGGGGTTTACGGATGACCAAACTTATTTTGGACTTTCCAGAGCCTACTGTCCTTTCGTGCCCATCTCCTCCCTCACTGCCTTCTCCTGCCCTCGCATGGACAGTACAAAGCGATGTGGCCTCCTGAGATGATGATGAGAGTCTGAGCTTTGTGCTTCCTGGTAGTGTTCTTTTCAAGGGCGTCTGAAGGATACTGACCTAGGGAGGCCATCTGGGTCTCTAACGCTGAACATCCACCCCTCCTCCCTCCAGAGGCCTTGACTCCAGCATTTCCTGTCCCTTTCCAACCACTAGTACGAGCAAGGCAACAGTTTCCACAAACTCCTGTGCCTCATACTGGGTTCTGGGCTTGTGATAGTCTACCAGCACAGACTGCGGAAATGACCTGCAGCGAAGCCTACTCATCAACCATACGGTTCTCCTTCAGACACTTCAAAACACGGCTGCCTGCTTAGTGACAGGCAACTTAGAGCTGTCCACTAAATGATGATGTCTTTGAAAACACGTCCTTCAGTCCCCAGCTTCTCCATGATAAATCTGTCTGGTCCCTCCCGTACTTGTTAAATTTAAGATCTCAAGGCTGTTATCCCACGTAAATGTGCTGGATAATCCTGTTGATGTGAGTAAGCCCGATAGAGTGCAGTGTAACCTTATACTGTGTCGTTTGACAACCGGAAAGGTTTCTAAAGCGTAAATGCTGAGTTGTGATGATGAGTTTTTGGTTCCACACTGAAGGCGTGGTGTAACTAAGTGAGGCTTTTGATGGTTAAGCCAGGCCCAGAGAGAAATGGCAATTGGAGAAAATACGCCTCGTTACTTTCGTATGGTAAGTGTGTCCTAATGTTTGAATCTAAAACAGAGCATCGGTCAATGACTCTGTGAACTGTATATCTAAGGACAAGTCTGAAGGGATAACCATACACAGCACTTTGTTGTAGAAATCATGTTCGTGCCAGTCATCCCTCGGCCTAAATACCTCCAGATCCTCTTACAGCCTTAAATAAAGAGGATTAGCCTCTCTCTCTAATTGCTTCCAAAGTTGGCGGGCAATGATATTGGGGCCCAAGGAGTTAACTTAATTTGCCAAGGACCACACAATTTGTCAAATGGGGTAGCTGGTATTGGAATTGTAGATCAAGGTGGGTTCATAGCAAGTGGATCAAACATTTACAAGTTGGAAACCATGGCCTGAACCAGATGTATACGCATGTCTGACAAGCTCCCACTCGTCTACACCAGTTGAAATGTGTCAGCTTCAGCCTTGGGAACCTTTCCTGATGGTGTTTGGAGACTGTGACCACTACTGTATTTTGGACTTTATTGGTTGTGTTTTAAGCTGCTCCAAATTACTTTGATAGACATTTGTTAGGATATTTCCATGCCTGAAAGAAGCGAAAAGAACCAGGGGAAAGAGGCTGGACAAGGGCATGACAGTGACCTGGCATTTGTCCTGCCTTGAAGTACTTTTAAGTACTTTTCCACGTCTAGTGTCCATGCTCGCCTCATGGAAACCTTGCTCGCAGTAGAGGTGCAGTAATCTTATGGGTTTTTCGCGTGCGTCAAACTATGTAGAGTTTGGTTCTCCATACGTAACCCTTAAACCCGGATCTGTTGTCTGGGCATTGGGATCCACCCAACAACTTTCACAGACGCCCCTGAGGAGTCACCTCCACAGACCCTATGGCGAGGTTCACAATGACCTACCAGGATGGAAACCTCAACTGCTGCCAGTGGAGGCTTCACAGGGTACCAGAGTTGAAGAAGCCCAAGGACTGGCACGTCCAAGACCACCTGATGCTGCATGGTTATGCCACAACTTTGCATCCAACAGAGACCTGACAGCATCCTACAGTAGGCCAGGGCTTTCTACTGACACACCAAAAACCAGCTGAGGCTAGACCGGTGGTCGCTGTGGATGTCAGCTTGCACGTTACCAGACATGTTCAAGCCATGCATGTCATGTGAATATCACCCCTGGATGACCATTCGCTTGCTCACTGCCTGGTGTGGCACAGGGAGCACAAAAACAATGGAATGGAACGCAGCCCAGAGTAGTTACCAGAGGCTGAAATTAGTCCAAACGTGCCACACTTCGCTTGATGGTTCCTCCCTCTCTGGGACAGATTGTTTTGCTTCGACTGTGTACATTGTTTCTGGTAGATTTGCTGCTAACAGGATAATTGCTCCAAAACAGTTCCCAGATCTACACACCTTGTTTGCGTTGGTGCCTCACGTGCGCATTCGCCCTCCTCCCACTGCTCCTTGATTCTTAAAATTGGGCGTCAGTTTGTAGAAAGAATGTAAGCTTCTGGGAAGTTTACTCACCTACTCAGTACTCAGGTACTCAGTGCTCAGGTACTCGAGCCAACAACGCGTCTTACTCTGTGCCCGCTCAACTCATGTTTTCCTAGCACTTTGCTATTAGGGCACGGTACCAGGGGCGGTGAGGGGTGGGCCAGGGATGCGCAGAGTGACCATGGGAGGAGGGCACCAGCTGAAAGCAGACAGGTTACTTGGGGCAAGTTACTTCCTAGCTTTGGACACATGAGGCTATCACAGTGACAACAACGCCTGTGTTTTCACTCTCGCAATAGTAAAAGGATCTCATGGCTGCAGAGAGGCCGTGCCTAACATTAACCACCGAGCCTTGCATACCCCAGCCGCCATGACAGAAGTGTCAAAGCAAAATCATAGGGGCACACAAACTGGAAAGCAGAGGCAGACCATCCGGAGGGGTGTGCGGTGTCACGAAACTCCCCCCAGCAGCCAGTTCAGTTTATTTGTGCCTCCGACAGCCCGTTCCGTCCTTTGATTGCAGCCTGACCCCCACAAAGCACTCTGTATTTGAAAATCAAAACCAGCCTGTGTGTAAAAAGAGAACCCTGGCCTACACGAGGGGACTCAGTGTTTACACCGGCGGGGAGCGCGCTCAGGGAACCCTTCCCGAATCCAGCTCTTTCCAAGCACAAAAGCGGCCTGGAGCTGCCGATGGATTCTTGGTAACAGCTGCCTTGAGATGTACACTCGAGGGTAACTCATTCATTCTTGTAATTTTCACATGAGGCTCAGTGGAGGCGGCTGGCGGCCATTAGAGGGCCTGCAGTGCATATCATTAGCAGCCCTTGCTTTGCACCCTACTACATTTGTGTCTGCTGCCATGTTGTGGGTCTCCCCACTTGTGAATGGCGGGGTGCTGCCGTCTCTTGTTGGCGCCTTAAACCCACGCCAAGCCATTGTCCGGATCCTTTTTGATCCTGTCTCTTCAAGCCCTCCATCTGACGGCCATCCGGCAAACAGCTGACGCTCAAGAGCGACTCTCACTGTTTGCCTTCAATCCTGAGCCCTTCGAGTGGGTCCCTAAGTCGAGTATAAAAGGGGGGTGCTCACGGAGAGGGTTCCACCATAAGCCGCTGCTCCACAGATAGCTCGCTTGGCCATCGCAGGCTCTCGCTCCTACCACCAAGCCGCCTGCGGACCAGGTTACCATCCTTGCCCGCTTGCGTCCGACCCCCTGCGCCCAGGATACGTCCCTGCTTGAATTTTCCGTGAAATGGTAATATCAGTGCTTTTGAGTGTACTTTTTCATGATTACTGTTCATCTTATGTAGGCTTTCCTTCTGCTCGTGCAAATTTGGAAGAGTTGTAAGGCACTAATCCTTCTTCAGTTGTCTTTTCTCTATTTGGGGGTTATTCCTTTTTATTTATTTAGGTGTTTTGTGAAGCACCATATTGTCATTTCACAATAACTTTGAAGCAATGCCGTAGATCTTGTTACCTCTACCCTTCCTTAGGAGCATCAGTTCACTTCTAGCTCCCAGAAAGGCCATCTAGTCTTTGAAGCTCTACCTTTGTCCAGGCCAGGCTTCTTGAACGAGTAGTCGTGAACTACTGGTAACTCTCCGGATACTTGTAAGTAGCTCCCCTCTGTGCAACCCAGCCCATTAAATTACAAGCTTTTGCTTTGTTTAATTATCACCTCTAGACACAATTTAAAAACTGTGTATTTCCAGAACTCATAAGCTGATATTTGGAGAAAATGGTTGAATTCCCAAAATATATTTAGAGCAGTCATTCCTTCCGGTAACCTCACACAGGGTGACCACTAATGTAGTCTTGTGTGATGTGATCTCTGCAACAAATCTGATAATATTTCCTAGTAGCTCGAGATGATTTTTATTGAACATAGGTAGCTCTTATTACAGAAAAGGTTGGAGACCCTAGGTGTAGATGAATACAGTGTGTCACTTGTACTATTTAAAAAGAAATCTCCGTAATGATGAACATTTTGCACCAAATGTGTGCAATGTTACTTCCAGTTGTCATGTGTGCTGCAACATGTCTAAGGCTACACATGTGTGCTCACATTGGGCTCCTAGCAGGAGTGTGCCATTGTTTTTATGTGGTTGGAGGTTCAGATTTTCAAACCTGGCGAAGTTCCCAGAGGTCACTGCTTTAAATTAACACATGAGAATCATGTCTGCACATTGAAAGCTAATTTTTATCCCATTGTAAGATAATTGCCACACTAATTAAACCCAGCTAGGAGGGAAAATGCAGAAAAACTTTCTCCGGAAGTTTACGTTTGTAGAATTCTATTTTGCGCTTTTGCAAATGCGTTCAGAAATGTTCTCTGCAAGTTTACCTTTTTGCTATTTAAATTGTGGCAGAGGTAATGAGTTTAACTCAAGTGTGGGAAAGTCCAAAACTTTCATTGAAACTTTGTGGCGGTTGTGAGAAAAAAAACTTAGCACATCTTTAGGACGAAGTCAAGCTGTTTGCAATGTTTCTTCCGTCTTCTCTGTCTGCAGCATTTAGTCTTTGTTTTACGGTTTAAGGTTGTTGATAAGAGAGTTGTAGTCGCTATGCTTTACGTAAGCGTTACTGGGCATAAGATCTGCGCGCCCAGCGCCTTCGACTGGCCTCATGTGTTCTCTTCGGACATTTCTACCAGAGGAAATTACATTCAGTGTGTGTCGCTGATAAAGCTTTTCCTGTATAGTTAAAATCCTGTGAGACCAGGGGGTGACCAGGGCCTGAAGGGGTACCCTCAGCACGACTGCAACATTCTCCTCAGGAGTTTTGTGATTTTCAAAAAAACAGAGGCTTTTCATTCCAGCGAACCCAATACTCCGTACATTTCCAAACTTGCTGGTTGCCCCATGCTGGTACAACTTGATGTGCCAAGTTTCGTCAAACTTCCTGCGCACGATTTACAACTGCTTTCATTTTAATGGGCGGGTGGGGGGGGTTGGGGCTATTTAATGGTATAGAGAGCCGCCCATTAAACCTCACAGGGCGCTTAATTCCCATTAACGAACTGTGAAATACTTCTGCAGGTTCGCCCGCTGCCTGTTGCCTGTACCTTCACCCGCCTACCATCCTCCCTTGCCCACAAAGGGTTAACGTGCTCCAGATATGGCACAAAGGCTCTTTTCCCATCTTCATTATGTTGCTAATTTACAAGCCTGCTATGGCCAAAGGAGTCTTATAATTAAGTTATCAACAGTTCATCAGGGGATTTTCGGAAGACAGCTTTGCTTTCATTTACAGGCGCGCACTCTCTCTCTCTCCCACACACACATACATGCATATGCATAAACAGACGCCCATACACACATGTACATGCACATATAGGCGCATGCAAACTCATGCGCATATGTGCACACAAACACACACATATACACACGCATGGATATACACATATTCATTCATAACCACATACACGCATACATACATATGCATAAACAGACGTCCACACACACATGTACATGCACATATAGGCCCTTTGCATACTCATGCGCATATGTGCACACGTGCATAACTATCCACACAAACACACATATACACAGGCATGGATATAAACATATTCATTCATAAGCACAAACACACATACATGCATATGCATAAACAGACTCAAACACAAACACATGTACATGCAAATATAGGCGCATGCATACTCATACGCATATGTGCACACGTGCATAACTATCCACACAAACACATATATACACACGCATGGATATAAACATATACATTCATAAGCACATACACACATACAAGCATATGCATAAACAGATGCCCACACACACATATACATATAGGCGCATGCATACTCATGCGCATATGTGCACACATACATAACTAGCCACACAAACACACACATATACACAGGCATGGATATAAACATATTCATTCATAAGCACATACACACATACCTACATATGCATAAACAGACTCAAACACAAACACATGTACATGCACATATAGGCGCATGCATACACATGCATAACTATCCACACAAACATATACACACGCATGGATATAAACATATACATTCATAAGCACATACACACATACATGCATATACGTAAAAAGACTCTTACACACACATGTACATGCACATATAGGCGCATGCATACTCATGCGCATATGTGTACACAAACACGCACATATACACACGCATGGATATACACATATTCATTCATAAGCACATACATGCATATGCATAAACAGACGCTCACACACACATGTGCATGCACATATATGCGCATACATACTCATGCGCATATGTGCACACATGCATAACTATCCACACACATATACACACGCATGGATATAAACATATACATTCATAAGCACATACACACATCAATGCATATGCATAAACAGACGCCCACAAACACATGTACATGCAAATATAGGCACATGCATACTGCATATGTGCACACATGTAAAACTATCCACACAAACATATACACACGCATGGATATAAACATATTCATTCATAAGCACATACACACATACATGCATATGCATAAACAGACGCCCACACACACATGTACATGCACATATAGGTGCATGCATACCCATGCGCATATGTGCACACATGCATAACTATCCACACAAACACACACATATACACATGCATGGATATAAACATATTAATTCATAAGCACACACACACATACATGCATATGCATAAACAGACTCAAACACACACACATGCCCATATAGGCGCATGCATACTCATGCCCATATGTGCACATGCACACAAACACACACATATACAAACGCATGTATATAAACGTACACATACCTGTGCACACATATAATGTGCAGACACTTAGTTAAATCTTGCCTTCGTGTTGTAAGGCCATGTGGTTCCGTAGCCTAGAGAAGCGCAGAGACGCACATGGGGTTGGCACTATGAGGCTCAGGGCTGAGGGGTGAATGTTTTGTTTTACTTCTACAGTGCTGCATATGGTGTTTCCACTTAGATGGAGTGCCATTACATTGTCAGGATAGCGCACAAAAGTATGCCCCATTCGAAATACTATAGACACTCTAAACTCAAAGTCACACTACATTTGAAAACAATATTTGGGACACAACATTTACGTCAAACATAGCGCTGTCCTCAGCTTTTTGGCATTGTTCATGTTCACGGCAATGATATATGCTAAATATACAGCACCTAGCAGTCGGTGAATTGTTTGTTGACAATAAAAGAGCAAGCATTTTTATTATGCAACTCTGAAGTTCTTCTTAAGTTGACCTCCTAAGGATGAAAGGTAGGGCCTTCCCCATTGGGAATCTGTGCAGTGAACTGTGCATACAGGCCAAGGCAACAGTGGCGCACAGGTACTTAATTTGACCTAGTGGTTTACGGTGCTTGGTACCAGCACTTAATTCTCAACACCAACAGTAATGGCACTCCACCACACGGTGGTGCTGTATGTCTAATTTTGAGAAAAGCACTTCAACCATGTTGAATAATAATTCAATATAGATAAAAATTGAATAATAATGAAGACAAATTCTGTCCTTTTGCAGTCTCCAGTGGGTTTTAGAACAGATCTGTATGGACTTGTTGGTGTTTGCCTTCAAGTTTGTTTTTCATGGGATCACATAGAACCTCTTTCTTTTGTCGAGTAGAGGATTCCCATAACCTAAATCCTTTCTGACTCTCTCTCTCTCGTTCTCCCTTTCTTTCTCTCTCTCTTAAGGATTTCTGCCTTGTGATTTCCCCATCCGCCCCCCATTAAGCCTTTCCCAGGATCCCTCTCTGTACCCACCTTATACCCTGATTCCTCCTTCTCGCTATTCACTTCTGCTCTTCATTGTTTTTTTTTCTTTCATTGAGGTGGAATTTTCCCCAACTTCTCCTGTGTTTCCACAACTGCCTTTTACTCCCTCATCCCTCTGCTGACTCCTCCCATGATGTGTTGTGCCCATCTGTCTTTTACATGTCGGGATACTCTTCCCCCGGTTTAAAATTATGTCCCCTGACTTTTTGGGGTTTAAAGGTCATCAACTTGGCTTGAAGTCCAATTGATTTTTCCCAAAAACTAGACTTATTTTGGATTCATTAGCTTGACACTCTCTAAGTAAGCTTTTCATGAAGAGCGCATGCTCTATGTGGGGTGGGAATAGAACAGGAAGTGGAGGAGATGAACATGAAAAGAGGCACTGACATGGAGTAAGCTCCAGGTGCACTGCTATTCCTCTGTTGGTGCAAGATCTGTCCCTATCTTCGATTCTGCAGTGAAATCCCTCAATGAATGAATGTAGGGGATATATGGTGTGAATTTAAATGTAAAATGTATGTTTTCTGCAGATCTGTCAATTTTACTAACACTAATTCTTATCTTGTCTCGCCCCTCTCCCCCCAATCCTTCTCCTGCTGTTCCGCCTGTATCCTCACCATTGCCTGGGATCAATTTCCCTGGAAAACCATCATGTTGTGTTTCGGCTCCCAGAATCCTTCGTCCTGGCGGGATCACGACGACGCAACGTCCACGCATTCGGCGGGTACACCGGGCCCCTCCAGCGGGGGTCACGCGTCCCAGAGCGGAGACAACAGCAGTGAACAAGGTAAGCAGAGCTGACTCTATTCTTCCTGAGCAAGGTGGCCGTGGCTGGTGCAACGGCTGCCTTCTCCGTATCTGTACATCTGCCACCGAGTAAACATGGAGTGAGGCTTGGAGTGTAATCAGCTGGGACCTAGGGAGACAGCCTTCCCCTAACATGTATTTTTTATTTCACAGTCAAATATCTAATCTTTCAACAAGCGCTGGAATAACAATGGGTTGACGATGCCAATTCCTTGACAAATTGGGTTATCTGCAGTTTATTTTTGCGTACTGTAAGTAAACAGAGCGGCAGACTCCTTTCCGGCTGCGATGGAGTAATTTGTAATACAGCGTAAACAGGGGAATTTAGCTTGTAACATCATCAGCTCCTACAGTGAGTGGCAAAGCTGTTGATCGCATGGCAGAGTGTGAAATGAGTTTTGGCGGATGGGATTAGCCAATTGTGATATTTTTCTGTATGTAGCGTTGGGCCAACAGGCATCAAGAGTCGAATTATCTGGGCTAGGTGAGGATATTGTGAGAGTGGGAATGACTGCGTGGACTTTTAAAAAAAATGGATGAGGGCAGATGGCCACTCACTGACTTAGTTCTTCAACTATTAGAAGTATGTTGTATTTCCATGAAACTTTCTTCATGCGTACACACTTGAATTCATCTGTCGTCAGTGTCATGACCCTGAATCCTTTATAAGAAGCGGCTGGATCCGTGGCGCACACACCTGCAAACAGATCATGTCACCTGCTAGTACCGTCCCTCCACTACCTTGCGTACCTTTTATTCTGCCAGGGAGACAGAGGCATTGGAACCCTGCTGGCTTCTAGGATTTGCCTACTCTCAGCCCTTGTGTCTGCCTTTGTAGGCCTTGCCTTCTAGACAGTGCGAGCTGCCTGGTTGCAAAAGACCTTTTGTGGGCTTCCCAAAAAATTTGTTAGAGGTGGATTGGCTAACAAATTAACAAGAAGAGCTGAACCAAGGCTCTGACTTGGCTGTAAGAGCAAGTGCACGAGCAGAACCTTGAAAATGTTTGGGATGTAAATCGTGCAACAAACATCATGTAAAACAAATGATAAAGGCTCTTCAAAATTCAAGTGAACACATGGGAGCATTTCACCTTTGTACATCATAATACATCACTGCATTGAGAGGCCATTTTTTATAATAATATTTTTTACGCATGAAAATTCGTTCCACTCCCTCACAGCACCAGCAGTAGTGAACTAAAATTCTTACTATACATGGAACAACATAAAGCAAATTCCAGATGTTTCTGTACAGAACACATCCTGGACTAATGAATTTCCAGCTGCTGCAATATGTAATAATGAAGAGGGAAGGAGGTAGTGTGAAATAACATTTTTCCATGGGATCACATAATTTGCGCAAGGGAGGAAGCCAGGATTGATTCCTGGTTTTCTAGTTTTATACTTTGCAATTCAGCCACAAGTTGGGTACCTTTTTTGTCTCTCCTGTTTTACACCAAAGGTTAATGCTTTGTCCTTAGTATTTGCTGCATGGGTTAGTGTGTTTTGGGAGGCAGAAGCTGCACAAAAGCTCAGCTCATTTTGGGTTTGAGGGTTCAAGAGGAGTCCGAGCTGAGCCGGAGCCCGGCATCTGGTCTGAGCCTTCAGTGCCTCGCCGACCTCTAGCCTTGGTTGGCTCTGTTCTCATTGTTGCTCTATTGTCCCTCTTGGTCCACTCCAAGCAGATAAAACATCTGGACAGGGTTTGAGCATGGCCATCTCTGAGGAGTCATGGATGGTCCAAAGGCTGCCTAGGAGCCCCCTGACCTGAACCATCCACTAAATGACATGTGGAGTTTTCCATTTAAAGCCAAGGAGGTCAGGTCCTTTCCCACCTGATGAGTGGAGTGATCTGTTAGATGAACTAACCTGATTAAATCCTTTGGCTGAAATAAATCCATTGCTGGTTACCTGTCTGTTCGATACTGCATCCAGGCGACTGCTGTCCAGCCCTCTGTGTCCACATTAAATGTGGCTAAAGATTATTGGGATGGATTAGAAAACCCAAATCCGGGTGTGGGAGCCTGGTCGCAGCTAACACCTCACCCTGTTCTGCCCCCACTCACACGTTACCCCTTTGATCCAACGTAATGACGATGGCGCGTCTTTGTGTTATTGCTTCTATAAGAAAAAGAAACAAACTGTAGGCTTCTCGTTTTCATCTCTAAGAGTTCTCATCTCTAACTGGCTCATTTTGTGCCTATTCCTATGTTGACTCATCAATAAAGCCATTCCTGGCTGATTTTTATAAATCCTGCCTTAAACCAGAGGTTTTTAGTCTGTTTTTGTAAGTTCTCCTAAGTGCACAATTTAATGAACTGGAAGTTATGTGGCTTTTGAAACGGGATCAGCCTAGGACTGACTTCAGGAAGGGCTCAGTAGTTGTCTTGAACTGATAGTGCTCGCGAGCGAGAGAGGAAAGGAAGCAGAAACCCGTGTCCGGAGCAGGGGTGTGAACACCACTGAGGAGCCCTTTTGTTCACTGGGTGCAGCGTGCCGCCATCTTTGAATGGAGTCTGCAACAACAGCATCAGAGGGGGCAAGATGGGGTGGGATGTGAAGATGCGCTTGCCTTAGAGGGGTCCGCTCTCCACGAACCACAGATCCTTTGCCCCTAAGGCTTCTAGCAACATTTAGTGGCTATCAGGCAATGAAGCTCAATTTGTCACACGTGTGACTACAGAGGTGTGCACACTCGTTTGGTACCCGTAGGGGAGGGGTGGCCAGAGTAGGCCCATGAGGTCCAAATCCATTCCAGCCTTCCAGGATAACCACTGGTGTGTGAATGAGGACCATTGAGAATCCCTGTTTCTACATGTGGATATCTCGAACATGTTCCATGGATCCGGTCCTTCTGGGTCTATGTTGGACACACCTGCTCCAGTACACAGAATACACACTAAATACAGGCCCTCGTGGTTTTGTTGGACAATTGATGTTTAGTTGTGTTTTCAGATCACTGTGAGCTTGCAGACTAGAACATCCCTTGAGATAGCAAACATTTTGTTCTTGGAGACGTGTCAGCAGTGTGCACTTAAGATTGTCCTCACACTAGCTCACGGGCTAAAGGTTAGTGTGTCCTCTCACTAGCTCACAGGCTAAAGGTTAGTGTGTCCTCACAGTAGCTCACGGGCTAAGGTTAGTGTGTCCTCACACCAGCTCACAGGCTAAAGCTTAATGTGTCCTCACACTAGCTCACAGACTAAAGCTTAATGTGTCCTCACACTAGCTCACAGGCTAAAGGTTAGTGTGTCCTTTCACTAGCTCACAAGCTAAAGCTTTATGTGTCCTCACACTAGCTCACAGGCTAAAGGTTAGTGTGTCCTCACAGTAGCTCACGGGCTAAGGTTAGTGTGTCCTCACTCTAGCTCACAGGCTAAGGGTTAGTGTGTCCTCACACTAGCTCACAGGCTAAAGCTTAATGTGTCCTCACACTAGCTCACGGGCTCAAGTTTAGTGTGTTCTCACACTAGCTGACAGGCTAAATCTTAGTGTGTCCTCACACTAGCTCACAGGCTAAAGGTTAGTGTGTCCTCACACTAGCTTACAGGCTAAAGGTTAGCGTGTCCTCACACTAGCTCACAGGCTCTAGCTCACAGGCTAAAGGTTAGTGTGTCCTCTCACTAGCTCACAGGCTAAAGGTTAGTGTGTCCTCACACTAGCACACAGGCTAAAGGTTAGTGTGTCCTCACACTAGCTCACAGGCTCTAGCTCACAGGCTAAAGGTTAGTGTGTCCTCTCACTAGCTCACAGGCTAAAGGTTAGTGTGTCCTCACACTAGCTCACAGGCTAAAGGTTAGTGTGTCCTCACAGTATCTCACGGGCTAAGGTTAGTGTGACCTCACAGTAGCTCACGGGCTAAGGTTAGTGTGTCCTCACACTAGCTCACAGGCTAAAGTTTAGTGTGTCCTCACACTAGCTCACAGGCTAAAGCTTAATGTGTCCTCACACTAGCTCACGGGCTCAAGTTTAGTGTGTTCTCACACTAGCTGACAGGCTAAAGGTTAGTGTGTCCTCACACTAGCTGACAGGCTAAGGTTAGTGTGTCCTCACACTAGCTTACAGGCTAAAGGTTAGCGTGTCCTCACACTAGCTCACAGGCTCTAGCTCACAGGCTAAAGGTTAGTGTGTCCTCACACTAGCACACAGGCTAAAGGTTAGTGTGTCGTCACACTAGCTCACAGGCTCTAGCTCACAGGCTAAAGGTTAGTGTGTCCTCTCA
This sequence comes from Pleurodeles waltl, assembly GCF_031143425.1. Classification (NCBI taxonomy): domain Eukaryota; kingdom Metazoa; phylum Chordata; class Amphibia; order Caudata; family Salamandridae; genus Pleurodeles; species Pleurodeles waltl. The sequence continues at coordinate 1,157,312,280 of NC_090448.1, forward strand.
CTAGCTCACAGGCTAAAGGTTAGTGTGTCCTCACACTAGCTCACAGGCTAAAGGTTAGTGTGTCCTCACAGTAGCTCACGGGCTAAGGTTAGTGTGGCCTCACACTAGCTCACAGGCTAAAGGTTAGTGTGTCCTCACACTAGCTCACAGGCTAAAGGTTAGTGTGTCCTCACACTAGCTCACATGCTAAAGGTTAGTGTGTCCTCACACTAGCTCACAGGCTAAAGCTCAGTGTGGCCGTTAGGACCTCTTAACCCAACAAGTGGTTTCCATCTTCTCTATCTCTGGTGTTTGATTCAAGGACAGGAGGTGATGGAGGGCAGCACATGGTAGAGATGAACAAGTCACCCGGTACCCATCAGTGCCTCCACTGGACATACTCTCTCTTCCTCTACACAACTCAGAGTCGTGGCTCCAGGCTTTTAATGACCCCGGCCATACTCATCGGGGCAATGGAAGGCAGCGGGGAGCGGAAACGGAGGCCGGAAGTTAAGCCATGCAGTCAGAGGGGTCATCTGCGGGGCTGTGCGAGATGGGGGTAAGGGTAACTTTCTGCGTCTGAGTGAGTTGGAACAGGTTGAGGGGTTTCCCATCCGGTGGGGTTTAATGTAGTTGTTTACGAACCATGGCAAAATAAAAGAAGCATTGGTAAAAAACAAAAGACTGGCTGCGAACGCCAGACCAGTTGGCTCTGCTGAGGCTTGCTTAGCTTCCCGTAAAGTACCCCTTGTGTTTGATTCGTTATGCCAGCCGGGCACTGCATGCCACCAGGGCATGGGTACAAAGCCCCATCAGATAAACCATAAGACCTTTGAATATAGGTCACCTTCATACGTAAGTGGACAGGAATAGACTCGTCACACTCAGACATTTGGAGGGTGAAACGTAGGGGAAAAAAACTCTCCGCCTTTGAGTACACCCATCTTTGATCTCAAAAGGAAAGCTTTTGAGCAGAACCTTAGAAAGTCAGGCGACAAAGAGTTAACGGCGTCTATTAATAAAAGTACAACAGTGGAAGTATTTTTACGAAAAGCAGGGAGGGGTGGGGTGAGGGGGGGAGAGAGAGAAGCTGATTTAATGCTCTAATGAGACCGTCTTCCCGCGGCTTGTTTTGTGCGAGGCCGGCGCTGACCTTTCCCCGTGCTCACGAGCTCCGTGCCTCATTTTTCACATTCTTGCAATTACCTTAGCGCTCGGAGCCCTGGTGCCCGCGAGCCACCGGCCAGCCATTAACGGGTCACTGGGGCCCCGACCGACATTCGGTGGCGGCGGACGTGCCCTGCGGGGCGCGCTCCGTGCGAAAGCCCAGGGCGACCCGGTGCAGGGAGAGGAACGCGGGCCGGTGGCCAGGCTGCTGCTGGGGCCTTACTGTGTGCGTGTTTACACTGTGTGTGTGGAGCTACTGGGCAGGGGCGTGGCTAACGCTAGTGCAGCAGGTGCAGTGGCACCGGGGTCCAGGTGTAGGTGAGGGGTCTACTACACCCCAGTTTTAATGCTGCCTTTTCCTATCCAACCTGCAAGGCTCTGCAGCATTGCTTTTGGGGGTCGGTGACGTTGAACCAAAGGATATAAGTGCAGTAAGCGCTGTTTAGCTATGGAGGAAGGGGTGATTTTATTCTCCCCCCCCCCCCCACCCCCAGCATTGAACGGACTGCTCATAAGGTCCCACAGATCAGGAGTGTGTTCATCACATATACATCTACTGTTGGGCGACACTTGAGATTTGGTGGTGAGGGTGGCAAGTGGACAGATTGTGTCTAAGGGAAAAGGGCTGAGGCAGGTTTAAGTTTTGTTTCTTGTGCTGGTTGGGCGTGTTCCTGGTTTTCACATCAGTGGGTTTCACGTGACCACTGGTGCAGTGATGTCCCCAGAGAACCTGCAGTGCACTCAGAGCTCTACAGAGAGAGTGCAGCTCTCCCTCCTTAGTTGCACAAGAAAAGGTTTTTAATCCTAGGTCTGGTGCTTTAAATGGGCAGGTGCTATCCGGTACTGAGTACCTGCACTTCTTTATTTTGAAAGTGAGAGTACCTGCACTTCTCAGCACTGCTGCAATACATTTAATGGGAGAGTACCTACACCTCTCAGGCGCAAACAGGTACTCTTAAGAGTGAGTACCTGCACTTCTATATTTCCATTTAAAGCACTGGATTAAACTATAGGGAAATTGGGAACTTTCTGGAAGGATCTGGGCTCGGTGGCTCTGAAAGGCTGAGAGGGTCAGGTTGACTGGGGCAAGTCAAACAGTGCACGTCAGTGAACGTGGACGAGCCCATCGGTACTCTCAGAGGCTCTGGCACCTTGGGAAATGTCCGCCTGTGCCTTTAGGCGAGGTTGCGTCATCTTTTTCACTTCTTATCTTCCCGTTGCCCTGGTGCAATCATTCCACAAACAGACACAAAACTTTCATTGGCAGTCCCGCGCATATGACCGGTGTCAAGTGAAATGCAACTAAACAATCCTTAGCTGCCCTTTCACCAGGAGACCCGCTCCTTCACCTGCCACCCTTGGGAGATAACTGTTCCCCTACCAGAAACAACTGGATTATTTTATTCTGGTCCTCAGATTTTTCTTATTGGTTTTCAGCAGACTGTGAGCTTGAGTGGTTATTTCCCTACGCAAGTGTGGTGTTACTCATGGTACTCTGGAGCAGTTGACTGCCTTGTTTCTTTTGGTGTCTAGGAGACTGTTACCTTGGTTGCTCATTTCCTCAGGTTGGTGTGGTGTTACCCATGGACCTCTGGACCAGTGCCCTGCCTTGTTTCCTTTGGTTTCTAGCAGACTGTGACCTTGAGTGGTTGTATCATGAGGTCAGTGTGGTGTTACCCATGGACCTCTGGACCAGTGCCCTGCCTTGTTTCTTTTGGTTTCTAGCAGACTGTGACCTTGAGTGGTTGTATCATGAGGTCAGTGTGGTGTTACCCATGGACCTCTGGACCAGTGCCCTGCCTTGTTTCTTTTGGTTTCTAGCAGACTGTGACCTTGAGTGGTTGTATCATGAGGTCAGTGTGGTGTTACCCATGGACCTCTGGACCAGTGCCCTGCCTTGTTTCTTTTGGTTTCTAGCAGAGTGTGACCTTGAGTGGTTGTATCATGAGGTCAGTGTGGTGTTACCCATGATACTTTGGAGCAGTTGACTGCCTTGAGCAGTTTGATGACAGAAGCAAGACAAGGCTATATCAGCCCCTTTGAGTTATCAGGTCACCCCCGCAGGCAAAGGCTGGAGTATAGACAGACTTTGTGATTACCTCTATGAGCAGATGGCTTTAGTGGTTGTCTCCTCTTGTGGGGTTGTTTCTCTTTAATAGGAAATGTTTAAAGTGACTGCCTGAACGAGGGACAAGGTGGTTGTTGCTTTTGAGTGGTTGGCTGCCCCTAGAATCCAAGATCCATTGGTTATTTCCTTAGATCTGCCCGTGAAGGTTAGAATGAGTGGTCTAAGTGACATGCACACACTTAATCCTTGGCACCAATGCACGGGGTTGTGCATCAACAGACGGGTCTGAATGCTGCATATTGTGAACTCAGATCCGTTGAGGGTACCGGAGACCGAAGTCCTCTCCTTCCCCTGCCATCCTTTGTCCAAGCCACCTCAAAGTCTGCTACAGTTTGAAAGGAGGTTTTGCAATGGTACCCAGGTGGAGAGAGTGGAAGGGGTCTTTGCAGCTCTGCCCAGGAGAGCCACAGATGGCCAAGTTTTTGGCTGAAAGTTTGACTCGGCTCATCTTCAGTTTAGATAATAAAGGATACCTCTGTATTTGTGGAGGTTCACATTGGTCCACAAGGGCCCGAGCCATGTGTGTAAATTTATCTTATAGGGATATTGTGAAAAACCAACACGGCTCGGTGTCACCTGGACCTTCTTTGGACACCGCTGATTGACGTGGTCAGCGCCCTGAATCTGTGACCTTGGCATCGTCCACATTACACTCAGTGCAGTGCAGTTTCACTTTTGCCAGACCCGGAAGTGCTCCTTTCAAGTGAAACACCATTGAAGATGGATCTGTGTGTCTTGTTCCAGCCTGAGTATTTGGACAGATTGGCATCTTCTGAGATTTTCTGCCTATAAAATCAGCATATCTCCTAAACAGGATGCCAGCCTCTCCCCAACTGTTGGCAGTCTCTATGCACAACATAGATTCATCAGTTTGCTGGCCGCCCGCTTGGGCAAAGGGGGTGGGGGCGTGGGGCAGATTTTTTGGACTGGGCTTCAAGACCTCCAAGTTAAAAATCTGCTTCCAGATGCCCAGTCCTTGTCACCGACCGTGTCCTGCCTTTCAAGATGTCATCTCGGAGACACAAGTTACTCACTGTTTTTTTTTTTTTGGAGAGGGATTTCATATTCAGAAAGTCCTGCCGTGGGTGCGCGCGGCTTGCCAGCACAACAGGCATATGGGAAAGTGTGAAATTATTCTGCTTTAGAAACAGGATATGCTAAACAGACAAAAAATTGTGATGAGCTGTAGCAGCTAAAAGCAGACTGTCGGGCACAGCTCCCCATTAACATTTAATACACCGCATTGTCTCCAAAACTAGCCATCCGTTTGTGTTTATCCTGAGTACTCGCTAAGGTTTTTTTTTCAGTATTATTCGTTTAAATCTTGGCCACAAATTGGCATACATTATCCTCGTGTTTTTTTTTTTTTTTAACTTGCGCTTGAAAATACTACGTTTGGAATATTTGTTTACCAGGCAGACTCTCAGTTTTGAGGGTAGGCCTTTGTTACACTCGAGGCTTTTGTGGGACGTTTTGAACTGCAAAATGGAAAGTGAAGATGGCACTTTGAAAAAAATATGTTGACTGCAGATAATTAATGCATGCTGATAAGGCTGCTCGAATCTGGATGTCAAATCACATCCATTTTAAAAAGAAACACCAGAGATATTGTTGAATTGGCTGATTCCCTCTCCTTTTAGCTGAGATCCTGTTTCATTGCTGGTTCTGTCCTGTAGTCAGGTGCCCCCAAGCCAAGGCAGTAAGGTAAGGTACAAAAGTTAATGTGCAGTTCTGTTGTAGCCCCTTATTAAAAAATAAAATAAAACTGGGCCGTGACATGACCAGAAGTCTTCTTGAACCAAACGCTGAATGAAGTCCATGGCACTGCGAAAGATATTGTCTTCTGCCTCAATAGGAAACTGTGCATACGTTTCATGACGTCACCAACAAAGACAATCACTTCTCTTTGTGCCTGATGATGTCACAGAAGAGGTGTCGCATAGACTTGTTACACAGGAAGATTGTACTAAAGAGTTCTTTTGTTGAGTTCAACCAAGGGAAAGTCAGCTCAGGTTTGAGACTGGCTTTTTTCAGTTCATACATACTTTTAACATGGCCTACCTCTGTCTCTGATGATGCTCCCTACATTGAACCCTGACTAAGCTCAGACGACCATCAATTTTAGCATTTTTTCAGAATTGTGTAATTATTTGCTTTTGTGAATTGAAGCCCTGGTAAATGTCCTCCTAGAGCCTGGTTTTATTTTTACCACTATTCCAACTCGTTCTATCCCCCATGAGAACTGCAAGAAACTGGATCTCTTACTAAAATCAGCGTCAAAAGCATCTCTTTTCATATAAAGTGGATCCCAATTTAGACAACTGTTTTCTTGATCCAAGACACTGTAAAAAAGATCCCCAGTTTTTAGAATTGTCTCCTTCATCTCTAAGTTGAAGAAAATTGCTTCCCCCCAGTGTTAAGCAGCCACTGCAATGCCTGTTGTGCAGCATCTTAGCAAACTGTGCCCTGGTGCAGGTTCAGTGGCCACTCACAGTCGGGGTAATGCAAATCTAATGGGTGAATTTCCGTACTTTGATGCACCAATCTGGGATATATCCTTTTAGGTAATAGATTGCACTGTTTGTGATCGTTAGCCGCGCCGGGAGCAGAATGGGGGCTGAATGGAGGCCTTGCTGTGTAGTCAATTGACAGGGCCCTTTGTTTGCAAATCACTTTTGCCCTAAAAAAAAAATGCAACCCTATTATCCGGTAATACGACAAGCCCTAATCCTTAGGAAGGTAGACTCTCCAGAAATTCTGCAAAACACGGCCCACTAAAACCCTTCGCATGCATGCCGCGTGCACATTAAGCATGTACCTATCTACCAGGTTGCAAAATAAACTTGGGTTTCTGACAGTCAGTGTGATAGCTCAGTGGGTTGAGCTCTTACTGCATAGTTTTTATGTCTCCTAGTAATCACAATATATGAAAAGATTGTTTAGTACTACTGCAGATTAATGAAGCACTAAGGAACAATTATTGTTTTGCTGTGCTCTATATTAAAGGCCAAAATGCAATATTGTGGTAATATACTATCTTTTTACAAATACGCCTCAAGATTAAAGGCTCATTACCATACTCAATGGTGTCTCAAATATACATTGTCTCTGCGCCTCCCTTTTCAGCCGCACACCTCCCGCTTTTGCTGCCATCTTTTTTTTGTGCCTGAAGATGTGCATTTCCCCAAAATATGTCAGGTATTAGCAAATGTTTACAACATCCTCTAAACACCTTACACTGGGGATTTGACTGCGGCATTTGTGAAAAAAACACCTAATGAAATGTTTTCATAGTAGGCAGAAATCTTTTTAAAATAACACAAAATAAAATATGACAGTTGCCATCTGGCGCTGCAGTCGGAGGGTGGATGCCTTTAAGTGTTTTCGATTATTGTTCGCGTTTGGTTCTCTCTAAATAAGTCACTTGGCGCTCGGCGTAAATGTCAACCTTGATGCGTTTAATATATTATAACATTGGTTTGAAAAGTTGCCAGGCAGCTTTGCGAAAAATAAGAGGCGTCTCCTAATATTTACGCATTTACTTGCGATTGTGTATTCTACATGCTCTATTTAGAAAACCTTATGGTATCCCAATATACCGTGCTTGTTACAATCCTTCACAATATTAATAGATACATAATGTTAATATTAATTTTAATATCCTGAAATTGATTTATTGTGGTGTGTTATGTGCAGCACTTTGAACCACCAAACAGGTATTAAGAAGTTTCTGCAAAACAAATGAATATTATTATTGTATATTTGTAGGGTTCTGCACAATTACACAAATGCCAAGCATTATAAAATTTGTCTATATGTGGTCTTTTTAGTTACGTAAACTGGATAACCTCTACCTGAAAAGATAGATATGCTGCGTTTTTTATTTGGCTCGCGCGGCAAATCCTTCAGATGCTTGGGACGAGTTTATTTAGAGCAGTGATTAGACTAGAATTCTGCCTTATATACAAAGCGTATAGAATAAGGCGGCCTCCTTCCCTGCTGTTCTATGGCTTCCACCCCCAGCTGGGTCAGACTGATTTTTCTGACACACTCACCTTCCTAACATGGCTGGCCCGGGCAGAGGTCACGTGTCAACTTCCCATGCAAGGATATCCTACAGGAAATTTGCTGGGTTTTGGTGCATTGGTCAGTTTCGATGCAGGGAGAGGAAGAGTTTGTGAGATTAGACACATCCTCATTTTCACTCAGTGTTTTCATTCATGTTCATACCACAACCAGAGAGATCCCAATGTCCCACACAACACTCCCATCAATAGCGGAGAAGGATGCTTCCTAGGCCAACCGGAACCACACACTTAATAATTATAGGCCAAGTTTTTGTCAGAGGCGCGCCACATAAAAAACACGTACCATAAACTAACATTTTAGGTGCTATCAACAAATTAAGCTACAAAGATACCCTTTCCATATCGAAAAACACAGCTGGAAGTTTATTTTTTAGGTTATGTTGATCTAAAAGGGAGTTATGGGCGACAAGGGTGTAAATCGGATCGTGTCCCACCACTCGGCTTCTCGGCCCTATGTTCTTCTCCTGGTCAAGTACCAGTGGGTTCCCCGAATACTGAAGCCATGTGGTTTTTTTTTTGCGGGGTGGGGCAATTACTGAAAGCGGAGAGTAGCTGCTCTGAAGATAGAGCGAGACTTGCTTGATCCCATTACCATGAGAGAGGATAAATTATTCATGGGCACTGAGGATTCTATGGGGAAAAGTGTAGTTAATGCACATAGTTTTTAAATGTATCCCCTCCTGCTCTGGGACTGCCCGATTGTTGCATTCGGTTCTCAGACATTTACGGGAAGGCTCTGGTGGCATCTTAGCAGCGGCTCATCTCTCGCAACGTGCCCGGGTGCTCAATGGACGCCATCTGGCAGGGATCCAAGCCGCGATTAAACAAAATGATCAGGTCCTCTTGTTGCGTTACAAGCCCAATAGTGGGGATTAAACTACACGACCCTCTGACCGGCTAGATCACATCATCACTCTTGCGGCGCCCAAGTGCTGGAGCTCAGATGGCCCTGCAGAAATGCATATGCCACCTCTCCGTGTGCCTTTGTGGACCACAATCGCGAGCAGGCCATGCGTAAGGTGTGTCTTCCATCCTTACAGAGGCTAGTCCTGTTAATTGGGTCACTGTGATGTTCACATGGATGAGGAGGGAGCTGGTAAGGGTGCAGAAGAAGATGTCGGAAGACATTATCATGCAAAAAGTATTTACTGCGGACCACGCCGGTCTGGTTTTTGCCAAGGGGGCAGGGTGATGGAGACAGCTGGCCTGGTCAGCGGATTACCACTCTGGTTGAAAGAGGATCACAGCACTTGAATCTACCCTTTTCTGCCTGACCAGGGTGATCCATACGATTAAATTAGGATAAAAGGATGTGTGCGAGTGGATGAGGGGGCTGTTTTCAGGTGACCCTGGATGAAATGCCAGCATTCCCGAGAGAAAAGCAGTGCATCGTGTACCAGTGATAACAAAGCTGAATTCTACTAAAACTAGCATTTTGCTGCTGCAAGATTGCTCAGTTCCATGCCCTGAAGCAACAGTATTGATGGACCACAGAAGCCACCCTGTCCTGCCAATTAAATTAAAACATAATTAGGGCGTAGAACTTTCTCAGGGAAACATCTAGGTTCGTCCACAATGTGTGGACATCTTTGGTGACAACCGTAGGGAACCGTGGAGCGGTGATTTCTGCCTCATCGACTGCAGACAGCAGAATTTGCCTTTTGCATTCACGTAGGATACACAGAGCATTTTTAGCAAAATGATTCTCTCTTTTGTCTGCTCCCCGACCGCTGCAAATTTAACTCGACCGATCTGGGCTGTAAATTGTCACGAATGTATGATTATGGATAAGATTAATTACTCGCTAATTGTATTTATAATACTACACTGGCTATGCATTATTTATGAATGGGAAGCTAATGGCGGCTCAGAAGTGAAATGTGGTACAGGGAGCAAAGCATCTTCGTCTGGTGGACATTTCGCAGCAAGCCGCAGAGGCAAACAAGGCAACTCGAACAGTCCCAAGTTGTCCACCATGACCGGCCAGTTTAATTTGGGCAAGATGGGGTTTTATTTGAAGTTTTTGCGAGATACGTTTGTTGCAGGGAACGGTGTGGACCCTTTTCAGATTATTTAGAAGTTTGGGAACCTAGGAGTGTTTTTTCTTCTCGCTTTTATCATATTCAGAAGCCAAGGAACATTTGTTGGCTTGTGCATCTGGCCCCGGTGAGAGCTCAGGTACAACATGTCAGGGCTCCGCAGGGGCCATATCGCTGTCCCTTGGAGCCCGCGCTTTGTGTCGCTTGAAAGGGATCTCTCTAGCTTGGGGACGCTGAGGCTGTTACAGACCAGCTCAGTCTTTTTGTCATGCTGATTTTCTATTGATTTTTCTGGCTCTGCGGTAATAGCCAAAGGTGCTCGCGAGCTCCCGCCTCCGCAGCACAATGGCGCATATTGTGGTGCGTGAGCTGTTTACCTCTGGCTTTAGGTGGCCAGAGAGGCAAGGTTGACAATTCAATCCTCTTATCTGAGGCTGCTCTTGAGATGTGCTGCGGAATGGCCGTGGAAGGAGGGGACGAGGGCTAGAGACAAAGGGAAGACGAGGGCTGTGTGTGTGTGTGTGCGTGTGTGTGTGCACGCGCAGTGATATATACGTATATATAAATTTATATAGAGCGAGAGGGCATCGTGGGTAAAAAGGCTTATGTATTATTGTGTCCTGTGGAGGATCCAGTGACATTCTAAACATCAAGCCTTGTAAGTTGAGTGTTTTATTCAAATAAACCCTATTTATGGTATTGTATATTATTTTTGGTACATACGTTTAACATTACTTACAGTTTGTGGGTGTGTGTGTGTGAATAAGTCTATAGGGATGAGGTGTGCACGCTGGCGGATGCAGTGTGCTGTGTGAGTGTGTGCACACGCCTGCACATATGTTTATTACCACCTTTGACCCATATAACGGAAAGTATGTGCTTTCTTATAGGTATGGTTGTGCGGCAATGTTCAAGCATAACATTATGAACATGTGCATGCCCCAAAAGGGAATTTGTAGACTTCAGGGCAGCAGCGTTGACAGGCTAGGGCAGTGTCACTAGTCACGTGCCATTGTGCAGAAAGGGCTATAAGAGAGCACTGGGATTTTTTTAAAGGTCTAAAGTTGATGCTGTTTACAGTGAGAATGTAGGAAGCTGATGTCACACAATGTTTGTTTCTTTTATTGCTGAGAGAGTCATCTGAGACCTCCCTAGCGTGCCTTTCCAGTGACCAAAATAATCTCTGAGCCATGTGCATTATGTGTTCTGAGACACATTGCTGGAGGGAATTTGATAAGGTCATTTTTAGACCCTCAAGAGAATCATTGTAGGTGTATCCATTCCAGGCGAACCCCATTCTCGCCAAATATGGCTGCTTTACCAAGCTCTGCAGCCTATCCCTAGCATCAGCCGTGCTCTAGGTGCTACAGAGTGCATCGGTTTACATGTTCAGCTTTTTGCAGGCTCACACTGAATCAGCCTGTGCCCTGTGCCAGAACACCCTGGTGAAAATTAGAGATCATCCAAGCCTTGCTCTGCAGAATGTTTGTGAAAGCACCATCAATTCCTTCCTCGCCCCAGTCTCATGCCTCGGTCCCACCTGCAGAAAAGTTATCTCAGAGAGAGATGCAAATTTTGCATCCTAACTTTGGAAGACTGCCTGTTGTGCTTTACAGGAAGCTCATTGTTACCACAACAGGGGCCAGATGTAGCAAAGGGTTTTTCCCATTCTGTGTCAATGGGAAAATGTGTTCGTACATATGGCCCCAGGCTCCTAGAGAAGGCTCCCTTCAGCAAGCCAAACCACCGAGGCCATCAACCATCCCTTAGCTTTTATCTGTAGGGCTCAGATGTCCTTTAGTGGGGTTTGTTAGACACTATATACAAAAATTCCGATTGATTATTTGATGGACAGCTGGTCCTTAGTCCCCACAACTAAAATGTGTGACTCAATGGAAGCCAAGCTGCCTTTGGTCACTTCCGGGGTGTACATGTTGATTGAGTTCATATATATAGTAAAGATGGCCACTCAGCCCCCCATGCTCTTATCCCCATCTCACACATTTTCCTAATTCATTTTTATTTCTAAATTAACACCGTCTCAGATTGTTAACTTAATGGTTGATTAACACACCCCATTGCTAAGTTTATTCCTATTTGATTCACTCTGGCTAAATATCCCTTTGTACCCCAAAATAATTCTGATGAGATCTTCTCAGCCGGAGCTACCTAGCTGGATTTCAAACACATTTTTAATGATTTATGCAAGATCTGTGCATGAATATTATCGCCTTCCCATCGCAAACATGTTTGATGTAGTCAATAGAAGCATAGTCCAACAATCACACAATATCTTTGTGCTGCCACAAGGACCCTCCTGACAGTGGCCAGAGAAAGGTCGAGCTGGGTTTTGTTTCTGGTGCACACTTGCTTTCCATTCAGTGCTTTCCTTCAAGAGTGCACTGGGCAGCCTGAGGACTTCTGTTTGGATCTGGGTAACATAAGCATCCCATGACCAAGATTGAGTAGGGCCTCCATCCTTAAGTGGGGATGCAATCCTAACAGCGAATGAAGTGCAATGCAAACATTCTGTAGCGGAGGGGGTGATAGAGATCCCTGCTTAAACAGGAAATACTCTCTTCCGCAGCCTGTTTGAATGGGCTTACTGATATATGTACATAATGATGACCCCACAATAGTGTGTCCGTGCCTTAAGGATTAAATTTAATTAAGAACAATGCCAAATATTGGACATGTTGGTTAAACATACATATCAAATCAAGTGAAAGAGTACCACACACGGTTGCTTTAGGTAGACTTGCAAAGCAAAGGGCATTTGAAGTACCTGGGCACACCTAATCTTCAATAATAACCCTCATTTATTTATTTCTTGTGTTTATTGGAATTATGGAAGCACCCCATAAGCTCACAATTCTCCTGACAAAGGGACTGATTTAGAGTTTGTTGGATGGCGTGACTCCGTCACAAATGTGAGGGTTACCCCGTCCGCGGTATTAAGAGTCTATTATATCCTATGGACATCGTAATATGGCGGACGGGATATCTGTCACGTTTGTGATGGAGTTGTGATGGAGTTACTCCATCTGCCAAACTCTTAATCATACCCATAATGTTTTATTGTTTGTGCTTGAATTGGGTGCACCTTCCCCCTTCCATCCAATCTGCAAAAGGGCATTGAGGACGCGATAGCAGGCTCGTCACTGGGCATTTGTAATTGTATTCACATTCTATAAAACAAGGTGAATTCCCTTGGAAGCGTGAGTGGAAACATATGAAATAAAGGCACCCATTTGCCCCCACACAAGAGTCCAATGACATGTCTTAGAAGTTAAGGTGTGCGTTTTGGTGAACAGAAATCAATTAATTGTGCTTTCTGGGATTGTACAAATGATTCGATTTTTAGAATTTTAACAAAGTACTTTACCCTTTTAAATTATAAATATAAAAGCGAAATAAACAAAACCATGAATAAATGGATCTGACCAAACTAAGACACCGTTTAGGTATAACATATCTTAAACACGCTTGTTCATAAGCTAAAAATTAGGGTAGAACACTTGATACCCACTTTTTCTAAGAATGTTCCCATTATATCTTATGAAATATTAGACTTTAGCAGTTTGCCCAAAAGTTGCATAATTGTTTAGATTTGAAAATTTGGTCCTAACAATTAAATGGTGAGCTATAGTTAGTGTAATTAAAATCTTGGATCAAATCAATGGTCTTATGAGATACTGAGATAAAAGAAGCCAGCGTGAATTCATTAAAGTTTTGTTGGTGTAGTTAAAAAACTCAGTGTTTCAAAATCATAAAACCCAATACAATTTTTGAACATGCGAGAAACTTTATTTCTGTATACTGACGTAGAACTACAAAAAACAACGCATGTAATTACATGCCACTTCAGCAAGACATATTATATGGTCCATTCGAAACAACATGTTTCTATATAATTTGCTTACAAACTTCTTAGATAGTACTGCTGCTTTGATGTTGTAACAAAATATCGATAACAGAATATCTATCTGAGATAAATGTACAACCAATAAGTATAAATAGAGGACTTTTACATGGTCGGTGGTTACCCTGGAAATCTAACATGGCTGTGATCAATTAGAGCTTTGTTAGAGACCCATGCTCTAATGACTACCAATTGAAAGGACCATTTAAAAAATTGCTTCCTTGAGTTATGAAACGGTATCTTAACCAGATAGTCTTCTGTGCTCGTGCAATTATTTAAATTATGAAACAAAAAGTATTAATTGCAGCATTGTGCCCAGTGATCCCCCAACGTGATCTTCAGCCAAAAGAGAAAGATCTTTTTTAAGCTGAATCTCAGGCCCAGTAGGTAAAATTAAATTGATTAACAGTGTAAGGAGTTATGTAGAAAATAGGGGATAGAGAGCGGGGCCTCTGAATGTGCTGGCTGGCCCGGCACTGGGGCCAGGCTAATTCGAATCCTTCGTAGTTCTAGTGCATTGCAAGGAGAACTGGTTCACGCCATGGCACCAAAATTCCATTTTATGTTACTAAAAACTCAAATCATAGTCCTTCCCTGTGAAAGCGATAACTTTCTAGCATCTACGTTTGATGCCATAAACTATTGAAGACCTCCATGGTGTTGTAAAAGATCAAACCATGATCAAAATGCTGAACCTTCTTAGTCAAATGTACATTACCACAAATTCTTGGGAGCCCCTTTCAGATCCCTGGCTGTGTTGGCTGTATGCTCTTCCCCTCCTTAGTACGATACAAATTGCGGGCATGCTCGTAGCTCCAAGATTGCGGGCCCGTCGGCCACCGGGGCAACGATTACGCAGGTGTTGCCGTTGATAAGATGCGGCTCACTCAATTTCATACATGCTGTAGCCTAAGCCATGCCTGCTCCAAAGGGATAAGGAGACGCAAATCCCATTCGCTTGTATCCGGGCTAAAATAGCACTTAGATAAATTAGACCTTGTTGTTTTTGTTTAAGGAGGGTCCGGGAGCACTGGGGAGTGTTGCTGTGTGATATGGCGGATCATGTGTCGGCCAACATTGCTTTCTGCTTTCAGTTAGCTGCATGAAAAAGCCCCCTGGTAGCCAAGTAGGAAGAGAGTATCGGATTCGCCTGGTCGTATATTCAGAGTCGCGTGCGGTTGCATGGCTGCCTGCGAACATATTGCTGATAGCTCTGATGGTTTACATGCAAGTACTATTGCCCTTCAGACGACATTAGCAATAAACAAACTGATACTTTTTTTTTTTAGATAGCCATTTTTTTCATGTGAAACTGTTTTATTTGTGAAATATGTTTTGACCTAGTTGGTGTTCAATGTAGCTTTTTTTTTTTTTTTCTAGAAATATTTGCACAATCTCTCATCATTTACTACCTTTAGTAAGATGATGGCAGTCCCTGATCTCTTTTTTTCTCACACATTTTGTCATTTGGCACACTTCTTGTTGTAGGGAGTACAGAAGCCATGACAAAAGGCACTCTTGTTAAGGGTATCCCAGCCTATCTGTCGACATGCATAAATCCTGCGTGGTCTTGGTATCCTGCGCCGCCGCTCTAAAGTGCAGGAGGAACATTTTTAGCAGAGGAACCTCTCTCGTCCAGTTTGGGCTCAGCAATCTGAATACATATTCAGAAATCATTTTCAGTGTTACTTTAAACATAATTTGTGAAGGAAACATGGGCATTTCTGAAAGATGTTCAGCAAACCTACTGTCAACACTTTCCAAGCAATGAAATGCACACATATTGTCTCCAATTTCCTTGCACTGAAATGCACACATATTGTCTTCACACCTAAAGCATTGGATTGTACAGATATTGTCTTCACTTTCCAAGCAATGAAATGCACACACATTGTCACTGCATCTCGAACAATGAAATGCACACTTATTGTCACTGCATCTCGAACAATGAAATGCACACTTATTGTCTTTACATTCCAAACAATAAAATGCACACTCATGGCCTTCACATTCCAAGTACTGAAATGCACACATATTGTCTTCACATTCTAAGCACAGAAATGCACACATATTGTCTGCACAATCCAAACAATAAAATGCACATATATTGTCTCCACGTTCCAAACATTCAAATGCACACATATTGGGGGTCATTACGACTTTGGCGGGCGGCGGAGGCCGGCCGCCAAAGTACCGCCGTCATTATACCGCTGCGCGGTCAAAAGACCGCCGCGGTAATTCTGAGTTTCCCGCTGGGCTGGCGGGCGACCGCCAGAAGGCCGCCCACCAGCCCAGCGGGAAACCCCCTTCCACGAGGATGCCGGCTCCGAATGGAGCCGGCGGAGTGGAAAGGGTGCGACGGGTGCAGTTGCACCCGTCGCGATTTTCAGTGTCTGCTATGCAGACACTGAAAATCTTGGTGAGGCCCTGTTAGGGGGCCCCTGCAGAGCCCATGCCATTGGCATGGGCACTGCAGGGGCCCCCAGGGGCCCCACGACACCCGTTACCGCCAACCAGGTTCTGGCGGTCAAAACCGCCAGAATCAGGCTGGCGGTAAGGGGGTCGGAATCCCCATGGCAGCGCTGCCTGCAGCGCCGCCATGGAGGATTCCTCAGGCCAGGGGAAAACCGGCGGGAAACCGCCGGTTTCCCTTTTCTGACCGCGGCTTTACCGCCGCGGTCAGAATAGGCCTGGATGCACCGCCAGCCTGTTGGCGGTGCATCCGCGGTCCCCGGCCCTGGCGGTCCATGACCGCCAGGGTCGTAATGACCCCCATTGTCTTTATATTCCAAGCACTGAAATCACATATTGTCTTTCTCTACATTCCCAGCATTGAAGTGCACACATATCATCATTGCATCCCAAAAAATGAAATACATGCATATTGTTTCCACATTCCAAACACTGAAATCCGTACATATCGTCATCGCATCCCAAGGTTTGGAATGCACACATATGGTCATTGCATCCCAAGCTTTGGAATGCGTACATATTGCCATTGCATCCCAAGCATTGAAATGCGCACATATCGTCATCGCATCCCAAACATGCATTGTATCCCAAGCTTTGAATTGCGCACATATCGTCATCGCATCCCAAGCTTTGGAATGCGCACATATCGTCATCGCATCCCAAGCATTGAAATGTGCACATATCGCCATCGCATCCCAAACATTCATCGCATCCTAAGGTTTGGAATGCGCATATATCATCATCGCATCCCAAGTTTTGGAATGCACACATATCATCATCGCATCCCAAGCATTGAAATGCACACATATCGTCATTGCATCCCAAGCATTGAAATGCGCACATATCGTCATCGCATCCCAAGCTTTGGAATGCGCACATATCGTCATTGCATCCCAAGCTTTGGAATGCGTACATATCATCATCGCATCCCAAGCATTGAAATGCGCACATATCGTCATCGCATCCCAAGCATTGAAATGCGCACATATCGTCATCGCATCCCAAACATTCATCTCATCCCAAGTTTTGGAATGCGCACATATCGTCATCGCATCCCAAGCTTTAGAATGCGCACATATCATCATCGCATCCCAAGCATTGAAATGCACACATATCGTCAATGCATCCCAAGCATTGAAATGCACACATATCGTCATCGCATTCCCAAGCTTCCAAATGCTCATATATGTGGACGGCTCACAAGAGGAAGGAATTGCAGAATAAAAAGATGTGTAACAATTGGGGCAGCATCCTCTTTAGTAACTCTCTTCGTACTTCCTTAAGTATGGGAGGCTCCTCCTTGAGTGACACTTCCTTAAGTATGGGGTTCCCCCTTGAGTAACACTCCATCAAGTATGGGGGTTCCTCTTTGACTTACACTTCCTCAAGTATTGGGGGTTCCTCCTCGAGTAACACGCCATTAAGTATGGGAGTTCTTCCTTGAGTAACACTTCCTTCAGTATGGGGGTTGCTTCATGAGTAACACTTCCTTAGGTATGGGGGTTTCCCCATGAATAAAACTTCCTCAGGTATGTTTTTTTTTCCAGTTAGGACACCAGTCACTCCTATCAACATCCTTTTCAAAGCCGAAGCATGTTTTGTTTCAGTATTGAGATGGGGCATTGTGGGGACCCTCCCATACTTGTCAAACTGTTGTGTGAAGTGCATTCTCCAGGACCCTGTCACGCCCATATGTACTTACTGGCCATCCTACCCAGCCTCTCTCATTGAGATTTACCTTATGAGGTCTGTAGTTTGGAAATATTTGGTGGAAAAATAAATTGCTAGCGTTTAAGTAGGAGGAATCCATTTCATTCGGAGTTAATGAGTCTGAAACCTATAAAAGAACATGCTGATTTTTTTTAAAGTTATCTGATTGACTAGATGAGCAGGGCTGTGAAGGGTTGTATGACTGACACTTTCCCTGGAATTCTGTGGACCCCCACTCTAGCATTACTTGAACCCGGTTACCCCCACTTTATCATTACTGGAACCCGGGACCCCCACTGAATCATTATTGGAATCCGGGGACCCCCCACTGAGTCATTACTGAAAGCTGGGGACCTAATCTGTTAATATTATTTTATTTTCTAAGCAGTCCCAGACCCCCTGAGGAGGCTTCGCGGACCCCCAGGGGTCCCCGGACCACAGGTTGGGAACCACTCTTCTAGGACAGACAGAGAAACTGCATTGTTTTCTAAATCTGGCCGAGGAATATTTTTCAGAAATAAGCAGTGCTTTAAATGGGCCGGTACTCTCCGGTACTGAGTACCGGCACTTTTTTATTTTGAGAGGGTGAGTACCGGCACATCTCAGGAAAAACGTAATACTTTTAATTGGAGAGTACCGGCACTTCTCGGAAACAAGCAGGTACTCTGGCACAGAGTACCTGCACTTTATTTTTTCCATTTCAAGCACTGGAAATAAGCAGCTAATTTTTGAAATAGCAGTTTTCAAACTAAACTTTTTGTAATTAAAGGACACATTTCCGAACTGACTGTGTGCAGCACATTGGCTCAAGCATAACTTATTTGGATGATTTGTTGTCAGGGACAAGTCACGGCTGCAACCCCGGTGATAAACACCTCCGTCTTGCCTTCCTTTAAGCTTGTATTTGGAAGACTTGCTCTGGGCATTAAAAATACATTTGTCAGTCAGTCGGCTGGTTCACGTGGGCGTTCCGCTGCGCTCGGTGCAGGAAACAGTTGGCCTGATAGCCGGTATCTTCTCCCGGGCTGAGATATGAAGCCGAACGTTGTAAAATGCGCCCTCGGCGTCCAGATATTTTCATTAAAACTGAACCAAGAGCGTCGGGCTCGGCTGAAAGGAAGGAAGTCCCCGTGTGTTTATTTGAAGCCGCTGTTAGAGTTGCTCGGGGTCTGCAGGGTTCAGAGAAGAAACTTCACACTCCGGGCCTCTTGAAATGCTCGACTTCTGCTCGGGTCCCCAAGGGGGGCGGTGCAGAGAGCGCCCCCCCCGCGTGCCCTGTGGAAGAGCGAGCTCTCTGTGGTCCACGCATCCACGGGGTGTTACCTACCTAGGACTTGGTGCTGGGACCGGGCCCTCGCGCCACCTTACTGCAGACACGGAAGCTGGGGTCGTCGCAAGATCACACAGGCTGATGAATCAGGAAGCCTGATCCCAACTCATCTCTCGTACACAAAAGGGCAACTAGGCAGGAAAGGACCAGGAAGAGAGAAATTGGAATAGACACTCCACCCACTTAATAGTGGCATGCTTCATCACTGGTGCTATCCACACCCTGAGAGTATCCACCAGGGCGGACTCAACCAAATTTGGGAGTTCATATATAAAGTATTTATTGGGAAAAAAGAGGGATCCTGGAAAGAAACACTGCTAAAATACCCTAGTGTAAAATGAGGATTCCTTTTTATTTTTGGGGTACCGTGGGTTTCCTACCTAGTTGCCCTTTTGTGCATGAGATACTTTTTTTAGGAGATTGCAACTAGGAACTTCCCTTCCCTCTCTCCGTGGGAGAATGTCAGAAATCAGATATCCCAGATCCCTCGCCCATAGGCGTGTCATCTCCTTTTGTCAGATGTTGTCGGGTTGCAATATTCCATATACACAAGAGACGGCAAACTTACCCCTCTACATTTTGTGACTTTCACATAGGTCACACTGTGAAGACTGTGACCTTTCAAACCTTGTGGGTGAAAAAGTCTTGAAAAAGAACACTTGCAGAAAGAGGCTTCAGCAGAAAGTTTTCTTGCAAGAGAATTGTCAGCCAAACGCCCAACATCTATTTTTGCAGATTTTTTTGCCAGAGTTTTTATTCTAAAGCTTTGCAACCTTCCAGAAGGATTTGCAGCTTTGAGAAAACTTCACTAAGTTTTTGGAGGACAATCTCTGCAGGGTCACACACCCCTAAGTCATCAGACTACTTGTTGTGGTTTCAAAGTCTAAGAAGTAGTGTCTCGCCATTGCAATGAAGAGTCCATGCTTTCCCCAGCTGTGTTTCGACACCATCATCTTTTTAACACAGAGCTGTGAGAAATGGCATTTTCAATAAAACACTCTTCTGATCGGACGTTAGAAATAACAACAATACTTTACAGTCATCCCAAGTGGTCAGGTTACCAGAGGACTCAATTCCATTTAGGACATGATTGTCCAGTCCTGGTTTTTCCTTTAAAAATCTATTGCATTTTGTGAGCTGTGGTCCTGATCGGAGGACTGGATCCTGATGTTTCCCTTGACACTGATTCACCTGGTAACCTCATCAAGGGATAAACACATACTCAAACACAAATGTCAGTCAAATCAGGCAACCAAACTGCCTTCCGTATACAGTAACGACACACGTCCCTTCTGCGGAGTCGCCATCTCTCCAGCATTTGGATGTAATCCTATCCAGTGCTTATTTTGTAAAAAAATAAAAATAATTAGCACCAGGGCCCTCGTCAAGAGACCACCACAGCTTGCATCGCAAATTGCTTTTTATATCATTGGTAAAGACAGCACCTGCACAGCTACTAACCATCGCACCGCCACAAGTGTGACTGTTTGAGGCCTCCAAAAATATACAAATGGCTTGGGCGGTCGGTATTATTTGTTTTAATGTACACTGAACTAATAAACAACTGTTGTACTGCTCATCTCTAAATTACAGAAACACCACCACCGTGTGGCAGCTGTCACAAGTGCTGGTGTTGGCAAATAAGTGCTGGTACCGAGCACCAGAAACCACTGGCTCAAATTAAGCACTGATCCTATCCTGTGCACAGTTCTGCCTGGAAGCCCAGCAGTGGGTAGATGGTGATGTGTTCAATCTTGGGGCCTCAGCTACCCAAGCATGGCACCATCCTTTCATGCTAACGGAGCATTCCTACTTCCCAGATGCACATTGGCATGGCTCGGTCCAGTGCCCAAGAAGCTTATAGTTAAACAAGCCGCTTATGGTGTGTAGACAGCTATACGATGCTACTCAGTATTGTGGAGGTATTCATGGTGGTTATGTTCAAGATTCTAGAACTCATAGTTGTATCAAACCCAGTTTCCGACGCCAGTCCAACTGTTAGTCCATCACCACCTGACAATGACTTTATACATTTAAGTCAACATGTTACCACCGCTCCCTCCCCCAGCCAACACCACAACATGGCATTTGATCTCTGTAACTTTGTCTTCCAACCAGCCTTTGATACAAATTAGCCAACGTGCACCTTTTCTCCTGCTGCAGCAGGGCCACAGTTGTTGATGTTGCTTTTCATTCGTTCATTCGTGTCTTTAAATCCAGACACAGAAATATTATCACGTAAATGGGGAATAAACAAAATCAGCTGTAATCTTGAGGTATACAAACAAACGCTGGAGACACTGTCTACTAAATAAGAGCTAAATCTTCAGCAACATTTATCACCTCACTTCAGCTCACCTACAACCTCTCGCATGCAGATTAAATAATGTGCCATATCTTACATCGACCACTCAAAAGTGGCTCATTCTTGTCGGCCAATGACTTTCCTACATACTTTTGTCAAAACATCACCCTGGCTACACGCCAGACTGTTCCGTGGCAACTCTTCTACCCACACCACACACGCTCACACATTACCACAAGATACTTATCTGAAATCATTGCTCTTATCAAAGCATCTGGCCCAGCTGCTCCAACATCTGATTGCCTAATCCACAATTAAATCTCTTGCCCTCACGTCCAGTGTTCTTCTCTGTCGGACCTCTTCAACTATTCCGTCACATCTTTCCCAGCCCCAACATGCGTCAAACCTCTTTTAAAAAAAGCTGTTGGTTCTCCAACTTTTATCCAGTGTCTCAAATCCTGTTTTTTCCAAGATACTGAAACAGCTGCTCTTCAACCATCTCAGTCTTTATCTGTCCTCCAACAATACATTTACTCTCTTCCAATCTTGCTTCTGTGCCTTACATTTCACAGAAACACTGCTTTGACACCTATTCATCTTATCCCCAAAGGCCATCACAATCGGCTTTCATCCAACCCTCATACTTTTGGACTTATCCGCCACTTGTGACACCATTTACCCTCCCCCGTCTTCCCACCAATCTACCCTCCCCAAGGCATTCGATGAACATTATTGACCAGGCTCATAAGTGGCACCCCTCACATCGCTTCATCCACCTGGAATTCAAAGACGTCAACACCCCAACTCCTGCCGGTAGGTGTTTCCAAAGGCTTTGCCTGTGGCCTTCCTTTTTACACTGTACAGCTCTTCTCTTTCCAATATTATCTCCACATTTGATTTCTGGAATCACCTTTATTCTGCATACGTCATGCCTTTTCCAGTGTTTAGCCCTCCTCGAGCGCACCGGCCAACTACTAAAAACATAGGAGGCTCCATGTTTTCCGTATGGTTTCTGGACTACTTTTTCTCTTTATTTCGTAGGCAGCGCGATCTCGCTGGGCACTAATCGAGCGCTTTGCATGACATCGACCCCGTTACATGGATAATTGCACTTTTGCCGGTTACATGGATAATTGCACTTTTGCCGATACGTTTCACTGTGAGCGAACTTCTGTTTCCTTTTGTGTGTCTGTTTTGTTTTGTGTTGCCAACCTTAACATTTTAGTTACACCTAAACTACCTTGTGCTGCCTCCAAGTTGCCATCTTTCCACCTTCTGGTCCCCAGGAACTGGCACTCCCTACCACAGACATTCAACCCAGGCCCTCTGTACAAGAATTTGCAACACAATCAAGTTTTTGAAAGAGGACGTTTATTGCTTCCGCGGCCTGCTGTTAAGATGTAAACTTAATGCCGGTATTATATAATAGCTGGGTATATGACATAGCCATACGTATATCTTCAACAATCTCAACCACACAAATGACACACTTAACGCATGCAGCAACTGTTATATCACCTAAAACTTTCTTCTTAACCCAGCCTCTTAGAGTTTTATAGCGTCATCGACGCTATGCAAAACACACTGTCAAATGCTAAGTTACCAGCAGCTATGCCAAGTTTCCCAGGTCCACGTGGAAGTGCTGCTCCATGCCAGTTTTTTTTTTTTTATGTGAATTCTGGGACTTGTAGTCTTGCTTATTCAATTATAAAACAGGACTACAAGTTCGGGAATTCGACGGAAAAAACCCTGGACTGGAGCATCACTTCGCCATGAGCCTGGGAAACTTGGCAGCTATGTACCAGGTGATGAAATCACCCAATGTCTTTCTTTTTTCATTAATGACTTGTTCACACACGTGAAAAAAGTAGGCAGGCCCTACTCCATGCACTGATGTATATGTGCTTTGGCGGACAGTGCGTATCTTCCATGTATGTAGCGCTCCGCAGGCCGTTACACCTCCAGTGCAACTTGGGAGTTTTCCCAGCAGGCTGATGGTTTTAAAAGCCTGTGGGACGTGGCAGTCTCATAACCGCTGAGTGGGTCCCATCCAGTGTCATGAGGATCAGCTTTTCAGCCAGTTGATGTTTTTCAGGCAGCAGGACTGAGCATGCTGGGACTTGCAGGCCTATACATGTCTCATCATGCGGTGTGTGTTTGGATGGAAACCCAGAAGTGTCAAGAAGTCCAAATCCAGACATGGGTTAAAAGCAGGTAATGTCTGCTCCCACTGGAGGGGTGCACGGAGGCGCCAGGCCTGCTCGAGGCTCCCAGCCGCAGAGGTGGCCCTATTGCGAGCCCAGAACAGGGTTCGGGAAAGGACTTCGCTTTATGACAGGATTGCAATATTCCTGGGTCAGGGTCTCAGAGCGGGGCCTTGCTGCCAATGGCTGGTGTGTCCCGTGATGCAGCACTCCGACAAGTGAGTGAGTGTTGGCGAGGGCGACCTCTTGACCGGACAGAGAATTCGCTGGGAGGGTGAGGAATGCTCGAATGAGGGCGCTGTAGACTGATGGGGCTGAAACACCTCTGCTTGAGGGTTTGGAGGGGAATGCAGAACAGTCCCTTCCAGCTGAGCCTTGAATGCACAGTTTTGTTTTTAACTGGACCTGGAGCTATTGGAGCGTTTTACACGAGCACCAGTTACATTACGCCAAGATGCATTCCTTTTTGCAGGCACGGGGAGAGTAGGTGATCTGCCCAGAATCATAAGTTGTTGAGCTGATTCCGAGTTTTGAACCTGGTTCCCCAGTTCAAAACAGTTCGAAAGTAGACAGCTCTGGCCTTCACACTACAATTTCTCCCCAAAGTCCACTGCCTTGCGCCCTGGGCCACAGCAGGGGCGTAAAATACACATTCAAGCTGGATTATGATTTTGCTGGTGGGATTTCCGCCTGTTGGTCTGGTGGATTGCCAACCTCTACCACAGTGGTGGTGGAAATCCACTGCATCTTGTGATCTCTGCCTTGGGCACTGTAGTTTCTACTTGAAAGCGGCTGTCTCGATCGAAGGAGTCAGTTTTTGGATCGAAACTTAGAAGAAGTTCTGTAACTGTCTATACCAGAGGGTGAACTTTTCACCACCAAATCTGGCCGTAGAAAATTTACTCCCCAAGTGATTTCCCTACCTACCCTGTCTCCCCAACAAGAGTGGGGTGTTTCTCAGCATGCTAGCCGTGACTGAAAATGAGCACTGTTTGTGAAAGTCTGCCACGCCTTCCATGGGGGGGGGATTTCCCTAACTTCACCATATATGGAGCTTGATTAACCACTGTAGATAAAATGGAGGATCCACCACCATTTTGCCACAGTTATCACTGCACCTTGATATACTCAACAGCAGACCGGGAGGTATTTCCCCCAGCGGGAGGGAGATTCACCATCAGTGGAGATCTTGTGTTACCGTCCTGCTCGAAATTAGGCCCTTCATTTGCATTTTGTTATACATTCTCCAATTGGGTTAAGCAGTGGTTCTTCACCTTTGGACTTCTGTGGACCTCCACTTAATCATTGGAAACCGTGGACCCCCCGTGAATCATTATTGGAATCCAGAGACCCCCTCACTGAGTCATTTACTGGAAGCTGGGGACCCCCCACGGAGTCATTACTGGAAGCCGGGGACCCCAGCCTAAACATTTTTAATGACTTGAAAAGCAAGACAATACACAAAAAATATGGAAAAAAGCATTCATCAAACGAATATGTAAATTGTGAAATACTTCATTTAATTCACAAACAAAATATGGAAAATTTATCATTTTAATTTTAATGGAAAGATTGGAGCTTTTCTAACTTCAACTGAGGCCACTCACTTGAAGTGCTCCCACGAACCAATCTGAGGATGCTAACTTAATTTGTAGCTTCCAATTTCAAATTCCTTCACACTTACCGAACGTTTTAAAATTTTACATTTTACATTATGCTTCTTCATTTGAGTACAGTTTTGTAATCTGTTAATATTATTTAATTTTCTTTGCAGTCACGGATCCCTTGTGTAGGCTTCGTGGACCTCCCAAGGGTCCCAGGACCACAGGCTCAGAATCTCTTTGTAAAGCAAACCACATACGGTTAGCAGCGCCCCTTACTCATGGTTTTCACCCAACTCATTGGTTCACATTTTAGGAAAATTAGAAAGAAAAGAGTCAACAGGGCCAGAATTAGATTAGACTGAATAAAAGTTACATAAAGGTCTCTGCCCTGGGCTCTCACTCCTTTGAACTATCTTACCAGCTCCTTTCTAGCACTAGACGCGCTTTCAAAATATTTGATAATTTTTTTCTGAAAAGCCAGGTAGGCACGCCAGCACCCCAATTATAGACTATCTTACGTTACACACCAATTAGACAATATATAATCTTATCATATGTGTATATTTTTGGCCTCTCAGTGGCATTCGGGTTCGGTATCTTCACACCCAAAGTTTGAAGAGTTCATTGCGAACTGTTGTCTGGTGTTGTTTCGAAATAGTGGTAAAAGTAGAGAGTGTGAGGATTGCTGATGTTCATTGTTGGTGGCTAATTACATCCTAATTATGTTGGGTGAGGCTGGAGGATTAGCTTAACTGAAGTCTTAAGCTGATGTGATTTAGTGACTAAGCTACTGACTTTGGATCTGGGCTCTTACTTCCACACTTGGCAAAACTGTGTGATCCTGGTGAAATTGTATGATCCCCTCCCCCTCAGTTCCTACAGCTTCTTCAATGGGTGGGTTAGGCAAGGTGAAGTTATTTTCTGTGGCCATGGGCAGACTGAAGGAGGAAGCAATAAAAAGGTTTGGAGTGAGCATCTGTACCTAGAAAGAAGAGTGAGAGCTGGAGACTGGCAGATCAGATGTCCTAGGAGGTCATTCTCGGTCAGGGGGTATGCATGTCTCTAAAGCATCACACGCAGGGTCCCTCTCAGCTCCCACCTGGAGTAACCATAACTTTCCCAGCCCTGGACTTTCCCTTTGGAGATCACTCTTTTCAGGTGTGAGTCCATTTGGTTTTATTAAATTAAGACAAGGCTACAATACAAAAAATACCCAGAATACACTGGTCCCGAATTGGAAACCAAGTGCCTTAGTGGCTTGTTCATTTTTAAGCACTGTGCACTCACGGTGCAGTGTGCTATCCAAATGTTACAACACAATAACATACAGTTACTCAAAGGATAGAAGGCTGAGTCTGCCTAGCTGGGATTCACACATATGTCCTTCAGAGCACTTCGTTATTCAGCCCAGCCTTGCCCCACTGAGCCATCCTGCTGACTACTCTATATTTTTCATGGACTCGTAGTTCTTTGTTTAGCCCATCATAAAAGCAAGGCTACAAGTCCCAGAATGCAAAGAAAAGACCTAGATTAGTTGGGGTATCACGGACGCACAGCTGCCAAGTTGCCCTGGTTCATGCTTGATGTGATGCTCCAGTCCAGGGTTTTTCCTTGGAATTCTGGGACTCGTAGTCCTGTTTTATAATGGATTAACTAAAACTACAAGTCCCAGAATTCAAAGGAAAAACCTGGACTGGAGCAGCACATCACACATGGACCTTGGAAACTTGACAGGGCCGTGGACCAAGGAAACCTGAGAGCTCTGTGATGCTGCTTGGAAACGCCCATTGGTACCTGAGCCCACCTTCTGGTGCCATGTGGTAGAACAGTGGTTCCCAACCTGTGGTGTGGGGACACCTGTGGGTCTGTGAAGCCTCCTCAGGGGGTTCATGTCTGCTTCGAAAACTAAAATTAACAGATTAATAAATTCTATATAAATAAAGTGGCTAAAGGTACAATGACATTTTTAAAACGTACTGTAAATGTTAAGGAATTTCAAATTGGAGGCTAAATGTTAAATTAGTATCATCAGTGTGATTTGTGGGAGCAGTGCATGTGCATCAAACAAAATAAAGTATGGACTGTGTGTGGCTTCAATTGAATTTAGAGAAGCTCCAACCTTTCCATTAAAATTGTTTCATTTTGTTTGTTCGCAAATTAAACAAAGTGTGTTATCATTTGTGTATATGTTTGATGGAATTCTTGTTTCTGTATTTTTTGTGTTTTGTTTTGCACTTCAAATCATTCACAATGTTTAGGCCTGGGCCCCTTTCTTCCAGCAGTGACTCAGTGGGGGGGTCCCCGGAATACATACTGATTCAATGGAGGTCTCCGGGTTCCAGTAATGATAAAGTGGGGGTCCACAGAAGTCAAAAGGTTGGAAACCACTGATTCACAGTGTTTAGGTCTGGGCCCCTTTCTTCCAGCAGTGACTCAGTGGGGGGTCCCCGGATTACATACTGATTCCATGGAGGTCTCCGCGTTCCAGTAATGATAAAGTGGGGATCCACAGAAGTCAAAAGGTGTGCATGCGCTCTCGTTTGCAGCCTTCACGCTCCAGCAGGGGGCGCAGCACCAGGAGTGCTGCACCTCCCCAGACTCAGGGCGCTGTGCGCTCAGAGGCAGGGCTGCATGTGTTCTTCATAAGTGCCCTGCCCGGCTGTCAGTGCCTCGTGATTTACGGTCTTGTTTGGGCGCTTGCGCAGCATATGGGCTCGCACACACTAAGAATGGATAAGCTGGCTCTGGTTGCACCCCCACCCCCTAGAGACAGCTGTGATCTGATTCAGCAGGGATGAGACAGTTTCAAAGGTTTGGCCTGCCTTGAATAAATATTCGAGTTAGTGTTTTACCTGCACTTGTTACTCCAGTGACATTTGGTGTCCTGTGTGGGTAAGTGGAAAGGTAAAGGGGACACGTGACCTTGCATAGCCTTGGTCTCTGGGAGGGTCCATCTGTGCACACTTTCGGGTGTGCCACTCCCCCCCTGAATGCACTGTGAGCTTCTCATCTGCCTGCCCCCTTGACAATACCGTGAACTTAAGTCCTCTCTGACACAACTGTGGGTCTGTGCCCCCCTAAATCACACGAGTTCACGGCGTCTCCCACTACACTCTGTGTCTCTTGAGCCCTTCATGGCGCTATGGGTCTGTGACCCCCACCCCTAATCTCACTTGAGCCCACGGTGTCTCTGACCGCTCTGTGAATCTCTTGAGGTCTGCCCCTCTGTGTTGCTGGGTTGTTGACAACATTTGCCAGGGCTGCTTTGGGTTCCCAGCCTGGCCCTGTCTATGAGTTACCTACACACACCCTGATGTTAAGGTTCTCCAGGTAGGCCTGGGAAGTTGAGGGGGGAATGGGAGGAGCTTTAGTTTCTCAGTGTTACTTGGTTGCTGACAACATTTGCCAGTGCTGCTTTGGGTTCCCAGCCTGGCCCTGACTATGAGTTACCTACACCCACCCTGAGGCAGCTCCTCGCTGACAGAGCTGTACCAGAGCATTGAGCCATAGGTGTGATGTCTGGGTTCTCCTTGTAGGCAGGGGGGGGCTTTAGTTTCTCAGTGTTGCTGACAAACATTTGCCAGGGCTGCTTTGGGTTCCCAGTCTGGCCTTGTCTATGGGTTACCTACACCCACCCTGAGTCAGCTCCTCGCTGACAGAGCTGTACCAGAGAACTGAGCCATGGGTGTGAGGTTAAGGTTCTCCTGGTAGGCGGGGGCTTCAGTTTCTCAGTGTTGCTGGGTTGCAGACAACCATTAGGTTCTAATGTTCTTCATGGTGTGGCTGTACTGCTCTCCATACAGGGGTTTGTTGCCTTTTGAGGTGAGGTTTGCAAATGAGAAGCCTCTCCTGTGGTGCTTCTGTAATTGGTTGATCAATTGACTTCATTTATATGGTACCCGCCGCCCCCTGGGATCCCTATGTTCACAGAAACAGCAACTGGCACGTTAGTCACAGACTGCAGGTCTCTGTGGCTTTTGTGGTTGAATGTGGGGTCTGAGACAAGTTGGCAATGGTCTTTGCTGAGTAATGTGCACTCTTGTTTGCAACCATGGTGCTACCGAAAAGTCTTGGAGGTTGTGTAGCCTTTACGGGTGCTTTAACTACTACTGCTCTTGGTGGCCTTATAGTTTTGCACACAGTTCAGTCACTTTTCAGGGAGGCTTGAGGGCGGAGTACAAGCCAAGCGTGGTGCCTAGGTTGTGTTGTGTTGCCATCAGCCAATGAAACGATTCTCATTATCAACCTCGAAAGACAATGATGCAACAGGTACTGCGGCCGAGATGCTCCCTAGGACCACCCATCTCTGACGAGTCTCCTATCCACAGCACGTCACTTCACGACAGATCACCGACCATCTTCTGTGGTGTACATGCAGAACACCTCCACAATGAGATGTCTACCACGAAATATCTCAAATGCATAAAAGACATAGGCTATATCATTCCCAACACCGAAATTCAGTCCACTGGGCTTTTGTGATATGCAGTGAGCGCCTGCTCTTTTCCCAAACTCAGCTTGAATCCAAAGATTGCAAACCAAGGATCTCCCAAACACAGTGCGATTGCTGCAAAAACTGGTGGATTTGTGGCTGTTCCAGATATGCCAATAGCGTGGATCCTCTGAGCATCCAGCAGAACTTGGGTGGGCTGAGCTGCAATCTCTGCAACAGGCTCACAAGGTGGTATGAATTTCTCATAACTTCATCTCCGCGCCCTATAAAAACAAGTTCTGAAGTTCTTCTGCAGGTGGAGAACCCTCAAGGTCCCAAGTGATGTGTGCAACATGCAGCACACCCTAAGGTTCTCACTGAGATTGGTAACATTCTCTGTGCACTCTGGATGAAATGCCTGCGAAAGGATGATGAACGCCCTCAGGTTACCAAAGGGATGGTCATTCATGGAAAAAGATGATATGTGTGAAGCTGGCCACCACCATCCTGTGGTTTGACAGAGGCCATTGTCCAACCCTGAAGATGCCATTGATTTCATTCAGCTATGGGTCCTTGTGTGATGGCAGTGGACTTCATGAAGAACGCTGGCACCATGTTTGACCACTCCAGGGATGGCAGCTCACATGTTGTCCTGGCCCCATGTTTCCGGTCATGGACTTTCTTTCTGCAAATTGATATAGGTCATGCTAGTCCTCTGAGTCCATTGGAGTCTCCCCAAGACAACATATCCCAGAATGCACTGTGTCAGTCCTTCTGATATGGAATGATCTGGGAACCTTACTTTCTGCCGGAGGATTATTCAGCGTAGCGAGCCCCGGGTCCCAGAGGCGCTTTATGACGTGGCCACCACAGGAACAGGACTTCACAATAAACATGTTACCTATTCCCCTTGTGGGCTGCAGGGAGAGCCGCCCGCCTGCGCGCTGAACGCGGATTTATCAGCTAACTGGTTCCCAGGAGGCCTCGCTCAGCTTTTTTTGTGCTTCTCGGGGAGCAGCAGCTGTAAAGGTTTCTTTTTTCCTTTTTTTCAGTTTTGCACGGTTTGTTCTTTACCTTGTGCGAGTTCAGGGCGGCAGCTGCGGCGGCGACGGCACAAAGGCCTGCAAAAGTGAAAAGCGAGTCAGCAAGACGGGGAACAAAAGCGGCCATCAGCGAGCACAGCCCCACATGGCCTGACTAATTTATGAGCGGAATCGGCGCCGCTCATTGGCTGGGCGGCCTGCTCAGGCAAGGAGGCGGGGGCGGTTTGGGAGAGGGGGGGCTATAGGAAGTTTTCATTGAGTCTCCCAAGCAAGTGAGGGGGCCGCTGGAGATTCGGCGCAGCCTGAACTTTATCAGGGACTACACTTAATCAATAGGTTATCGGAGAAAGAATTAATTACTCCGGCGGAATAAAACAGCTGCATTTTAAACCAGGGATGCCTGAGCCCGCCGCTCCCGGCAGCATCATTTGGGACGCGCCTAATGAGCAACTCCGGGACGCGGCTAAGGCTGGGAATTCGCATTACCCTATTTTTTGCGGCTCGTTTCTGGGGTTTCATTGTATGGTGCGTGGTTCGAACAGGGCGCTGCCACCGTTTCCAGTCCGGGGGAGCCGGGCGTCACATGCCTGTACAGCAAAAAAAAAAAAAAAAAACACAACTATGAAGTGGCAGTCAACCAGCAAGTTCTTTTTAGTCAGGCAGAAGTTTTTTTTTTTTAATGTATAGCGCAAACTCGACCCGAAGGTATTGGAGCGCTTTCCATGAGCACCAGTTACCTTACACAAGGACACCTTCATTTTTTGGCTAGGCACAGGGAGATTGAGTGAATTGCCTAATCACAGAATATGGGGCCCACGCCGAGACTCGAGCCTAGCACCCCAGCTACAAGGTCGGCTGCTCTGGCCTTTACCCCACATCCTCTCCCCTAAATGTATTGTCAAAGGCAATCTAGTAGCAATTTCATTAGCAAAGGCCAGAACCTGGGGTTTGATGTTCAGCAGACATGAAACATCAATGATGAGATCTTGGTAAGTGTGGAAGAAGGGTCTTCTGAAAGCCTGGGGCGTCTTGTGAAGGGTGACCAGATATTTCAAGCCAAAAACCGGGACATTTCACAACAATAGAAGAAGGACTAGAATGTTAATTCAACCGAGCGCGCAGAATGAAGGCGCTCATCAGCAGAGAATTACTGAAGAGGGACTTAAGAACATAAATAAAATGCAACTTTTAAAGCCAGTATCATCCCCCTTAATTAAATTACAGCTGCTAACGATCCCTGCTTTGGAAAACTTAAATAATCACCTCCCACCGTTTTTAGTCGACCCACTCTAGAAACCAGGAGGTGAGCTAAATTTCTCAATATCTGTTGGGACAGCTGATGAAAAACTGTGACTCTCCCGGCAAATCTGGGATGCCTGGTCACCCTAATCCTGTGTTCCAACCGTGCCAACCTGCAGCACATCTCACCCCTCATCCTGGGGCCTAGGAAAGGGCGCAGGAATTCTCATCAAGACGAAAATGGTAATTGGAAGCCCAACCTTCTCCCAAAGATCTTTTTGTGTTTCTTCTTACGTCGGGCTCAAGAGCCTTGTTGCTGGACTTGCACTCTTTGTGCCCACTGTGAGGGTCAGGGTCCTGCCCGCTTAAGAAGCCCTCACTTGAAGGCGGCTTGTAAATGTTTTATCCCTAATTTACATAATGGCGCGTTGCAAGGAGGGCTGTGGAAGGGCTTATAGGCTCTGAATTAGGTTTTTAGAGATCTCATTAGGCAGACAAACATAGCTGAGGCAGCCAGGGCACCAGGCCTGCTGGTAATCAGTTCTGCCTGCTTTCTTCCCTGCCTGCAGGACATAATATTTATTTGTCCCCCCTGCAAACTCCATCGCTGTGGCCAAGAAGGATCTGCAGGGCCGTAGCAGGAATTTGACGGTTGACTTGTCGATTTGCAAACTCCTTGTTGGTCGCCCTTTCCACACTTCCCTTCCAGTTGGAGCATCCCAACCCCCTTTTTGGCGCAAAACGGGTTTCTCACGTTGGCCCCCGCCCGCTTTGCGCTTGCCACCTCTTTAAAATTACACTCGCTTGCAGGACTTGTTCTGCCTGAGCACTCATGAAACAAAGTTGGCATTTGCCCATCTCTGGCACACCCGTTCTTAACACCAGGCAGCTACCGTTCCTGGAAATGTCTCATTAGCCGGTGGAGATCTGCGCCATGATATTTGTGGGCTACTGTAGCGTACATCTTGGCAGGCTCAGAAGGGCACTTGGTGAATGCCTCTTAATATCCATTTTTCATTCCCTTCGTGAAGAAAAGGCCCGCCATAGAAAACTGAAGCAGTTTGCTCAGCTAATCTCCACGCTCTTTCCAATTAATTTAACATGACCCACATTTTTCCCCGGGCTCATGCTCGCTAATTAGTAAGCCAACACCTAGAACAAGTTCAATTTAATAAGGGAGGGACCTCTTCTTGGAATGTTTTTGATGCTAATACAGATATCCACTTTTGGGACAGATAGTTCTTGTCAATTATGATATGTAATTTAGAGGTCCCTGAGTGCGGAGAAGAATGTTGTTGCCTAGGCCCACACTATGAGAGACAACCGTGTTTTGAAGACGTCCGCGCCACCTCGCTCGCCCCTGGGACCAATTAGTTTTGTCGATTTCTTTGGGTATCACTGGCGGGATTGTTCATTTAAACCCCGGTAATGAAAGGGGTGGAGCTGTTGAGTAGTTACAAACTGTGAAACCGCTGCACCGGGCATAGGTCCTCTTGTGCTTCGGGGGCCGCTCGTATAAAGAAGCGATGAAGGGGAGCGAGCGGCAGGACCCTATTGAGCGGAGATAGGAGGCTCACTTTCTCCTCCTCCCCAATTTCGCTTCTTTTTGTCCCCCCTCCACCACATTGGATAATAGAGATGGGACTGTGAATCGCACACAAATTAATTGCCGTAGCGCTTATAATATTTGCATAGACTGTAATTCGTGCGTATGGGAGGGGGTCCTCCGTTTAATTGGATAAATTAAATTTACCTATCGAAATGTGTTTCTGCACTTAGGAGTGAAATATAATACTTGCAGAAAATATTTATGCTATAGATTCAGGAAACTAATATAGCAGAAACCACTTAAATAGCTGTGAAAATTATTACGCTTTCTTGCCTATGCCTTTCCATGCATCGTAATGGAGTACGAGGGAACGCCAATTAGTGGAAATGCACCCAGAAACATGAATGGGCGGCTAAACGCCATTGTATGATACGTTATTCACTTACCCACCTCTAGGCTTTTTTCCAGCTGAACATGAAGGCCCCAAAAAAGCAGGGGAACCAGAACAGGAGTGTTTTTTGCTACTTTCCCAGAAGTGAGAAGGCGACCTTGAACTTGCAGAACTTTTTTAGGTCTGGGGAGCCTGAGGTGACAAACGTATAGGTGCTCTGATGACAAAGGAAGGGTCCTGGGGCTCTTTACATTACACGCGTCTTGTTGCTGAGGCTTTGTGGATGCCTTTCTTAAGTGTCCTCAAGGTTCGGTAGGACACTGGCAAATATTGGATACTGACAAATAGACATTTGAAAGCGATGTCGAAAGCTCATGCTCACTTTGGCTTTCTAAAGGAAGCAGGGATGCATCGTCCACCGAGCCGTCACAAATCACTATATCGCCAGCCTACATGGCTACTGCACGTGGTCCAGCCTAAAACCAATACATCAAGTCACCCAAGGAGTAGACATTTGCCTCCAGGTCTGGAATCTAGCAAGCGCACTGCCTCTCCCTGAGAGAAGCAGCTAGTGAGTGTACAACGTTACCGTGCCTTCCTTTGTGTCGTCACCGTAGAGATGAATAAGTAAGGGGATTGACGTAGGGAGAGTAAGGGCCAGATTTACTAAAATGTGGCGCAGCGCGGTGCTGCACCAAACTTGGCAGGGCCGTGCTGCGTCACTTTAGAAACTCAGGGATGTGCCTTATTTATTAGAATACGGCGCACCCCTGTGCTTCCCCCCTGTGCTGGCACTAAATTTAGCTGCCAGCGCCAATGCAGGCATCCTTGCACCATCGTGTAAGGATGTCTGTGTTGAAAGGTTTGATTTTTTTATGTGCGGGAAGGTATCCCTTCCTGCACATAAACAATCACTACAATCACGGCTGGACACAGGAACACAGGCTATAGTTTTGGTCCCTGTTGCCCTTATGGCAATGGCTCTTGTCCCTGTTGCCCTTATGGCAATGGCCCGTGTGCTTGTAGCTCTCAATAAAGTGCAGACATTGCATCACGCTTGGTATTGGTCATTGGTCCTCCGTCTTCAAGTGATGCTTGATTCCCTGTGTATGTGTCTTAAGTTTGTTGTTTGTGCTGTTTGGTTGCTCTTCGATACTGGTATATGAATGATGTTGAGCGGCTCATAAGTGAGGGTTTTGGCATTGCTGAGCATGGTGTTTGCTGGCCCTCTCTATCTCAGAAGTGGTGGCTATCTTATTATGGCAGGATCTGTCAGAGTTTCTCCTCTTGAGTTTTAGTGATTTGTTATCCCCGGGAGGAGTGTGGTTTCATAGACCAGTGGTTCCCAATCTCTGGCCCGCGGACCAAGGGGGTCCGTGACTGCTTACAAAATGTAATAATATTAACAGATTAGGTCCCCAGCTTTTAGTAATGACTCATTGGCGGGGTCCCCGGATTCCAATAATGATTCAGTGGGGGTCCCCTGCTTCCAGTACTGAGAAAGTGGGGGTCTACAGAGTTCAAAAGGTTGGGAACCGCTGTCATAGACAATACTTTGAGGTTCCTCTTCTGGTGTTTAGTGGTTCTACCCAGCATGTTTAGATAGATTTATTTTATGTACTTTGTTGAGTTAATTCTATGAGGTTTTGAGGTTTCACTTGGTGACGTTTGCAGTATTCAGTTCTGCATGGTACTTGGCTCCTTCCACAAGCAGTTCACATGTCCTTCATTTCTGTGTGCTGCTGAATTACACATATGAGGGGTTTTGAGACACCCTTGATTTTTTTGCATTTAATTTCTGATCTTGTTTATTATGTGAGCAATTTCTGCATTTCTGTTGGTAGCGTTCAACGGATTTCTTTTTGGAATGGCACAGACACTCTTGTATAATGGTTTTGATGTTCCATCACGTGTTGCCTAGTGGTGGTACATTGCAGTGGCATAACACTGGCCCCCGCTGCGTGGGGGCCCAGAGCTCCAGGGGGCCCCCTCAGCACAGTACACATGAGGCAGGCCCCTGGGCCTGAGTGCTTCTGACTGGGTCGTGGGTGGGTGGCCTCCCTGTACTTTGCAGGGGGGCCATCAAGTTTTGTGACGCCACTGGGTCGTTGTGGTGTTTGGTGGGTTTTGTTTTATGCATGTTGCTTAGTTCCTTAAACTTGAGGTGTTTATGATCCTGTTGGTGGTGTTTGGTGGTCTTCCATCTTGGAATAGTGCTGGGGTCTCTACATGCTGATTTTGAGAGGCCTCCTGGCCTCCTGGTGCTAGTTGATGGGTTTCTCTCTTCCTCGAGCCCGGTATCCCAAGAGAGAGGGGTCTGAAGCCTTTTAGGGAGGTCCCGTCTTTGCTTCCCTTCTCTTACTGAGGGTCATCTGGTCTGTGGCTGAGGTTCTGTCCACCCATTGTTCCCCAATTGTCCATCGCTGCAGCTCTCTTGCGTAAAACGACCCTGTCCCTGCGACAGCACAGAATAACCTAGGGCCAGATGTAGCAAGCAGTTTTGCCCATTCTGTGTCCATGGGAAAATGTGTTCGTACATATGGCCCCTAGTCTCGCCTTATCAGCGCTCCCACATCTGCCCGGCCTGTTCTCACAGCATGTCTTCTAAATATTGAATGTTCGCAGATGCACGTGGATTGAAACATCGGGGCTTCTTCGGACACAAGGAAAGGCGTGTTCGGTGCTTTCCAGAATCCCCTCCCTTTTAAGCAGCGTAATCTTTGCACACGTCCGCGCTCCCAGCACAAACTCCCGCCACCAGTTTACCTCATTATCCACTTATGGTGGCAGTCCAAGTGGAGACAAGAGGGCCGGGTGCTTATTTCAAGTGCAGGAGGAGTCGTTCCCTTTCATAGAGAGCAACTGTTTATAAAATGTAATGGTAGGAGTCTAGGCACTTGAGCACCGCTGACATAGGCGGCGGGTGACAGGCGCTTTCTTCTTAAACACAGACAATACTGTCCATTTACAAATGGCGCTCAGCGTATCGGCTCCAGCAGGATGAATGGCTGACTGGGGACAGGTTCCACATCCCTCCAGTTGGTCTAGAGAGCTGCCTTACGAAACCCCGTCCCCACCTCTACCAGCGCTGGCTGGCTGTCCTGTTTCTCAAGGGGTGCATTGCTTTTTGGTGAAATACCACCATTTTGTCCGGCATGTCTGCTAATAGACACAAAATGCATTTTCAAGCCCTTTTAATGAACAATTGTGTTCCAAAATTGCCCTTGTGCTTCTCTATTTACTAGTTTGTTTTGTGACGTCTTTCTTCTGTTTCTGTATTTTACTGTGCACCACGTGACTGTCTGTCTCCCTGGGAGTTTGTGACTCCTGTGGTTAACAAACCATACATGCCAGAGTTATTGAGAGTCAGAGCACCAGGATTCTATCAATTGTGTTCTCTCACCCACTCAATTTGTCACACACTCTTTCATTCCCTCACTCAACCAGTCACTCATTTACTCACTTGTTCAATGACTTGGTCAATCAGTTACTCAATAACCTATTGACTCGCTCATTCAATCATTCATTCACATGGTCACTCACGCATTTCATCACCCATACACTCATTTGTTCACTCACTCTGTTGGTCACTCACATACCCACTCACTTAACCAGTCGCTCATTTACTCACTCACTCAGTCATTTGCTCATTCGCTCACTGAATTGGACACTTAACACTCATTCGTTCACTCACTCAATATGCTACACATTAATTCATTGACCCAGACACTCAGTTGATCACTGATCACTCCATATACTCATTCACTAATTTATTGACCCATTCAGTCGGTCACTAATCCATTGTCCCATTGAATCCATTCATTCACCCATTCATTCACTCACTCCATTGGCTCCTCACTCAATTTGTTGGACACTCACTCATCTGAGTCTCCTCCTGTCTCACTCTTTTTCACCAGCCCCCCTTCTGTTTGCTTATCAGTGCACTCCAGTTTGGTGATTTGCAGGTACATACTCAGAAGGTGTGAGTAACATACATAACGAATGAAAAATGGCGGTGAAGATGTTTACTCATCTGTTGCCATCCCAAAAGCAGGACTGAGTTTTGTCTTCGGTGGGTCTTCAACCCCAGCCTGTGTTCTCAGGGCGGTCCCTGGGCGTTGCTTCCCCATGTTTGTGCCTGATCCCACTCGCTGTTACCCTAAAGTAACTTTCTCCCACCTCACTCTATCCCTCACAATAGTGAAAACCCACTGCATCCCTGTCCCATCGTGAGCCCTCACAGGAAGGTAGATACAAAACCTTTCATATTTAGGCTTATCCACCAGGGATGTGGAGGGGTCTTCATAAAGGCGGCTGCCTTTGAAAGAGCCATTTGTGACAAGAGAAGCCTTATTCAACCTCTAGGTGTGGCCTAGGTGATGGACCCGGTGGAGGTTCTAGCTTCCACTATGTGAGGGTTCAGGGGTGCAGTGTACAAGAGATCTGCAACATCTCAACATGACCACAGTGGTGTCTATTGTAAAACCTTCCTATTGGATACTGTTCAAGAGAGGGGTCTGCAGAATTCCCTGGATGAGGGGCCATTGGTGCCTAGTGCACAAGAGGCCAGCGGCATCCTCTGTGTGTGTGCACTGTGGTGTCTAGTGCACAAGAGGCCAACGGCATCCACTGTGTGTGTGCAACGTGGTGCCTAGTGCACAAGAGGCCAGCTGCATCCACTGTGTGTGTGCACCGTGGTGCCTAGTGCAGAAAAGGCTAGCAGAATCCACTGTGTGTGTGCACCGTGGTACTTAGTGCACCAGAGGCCAGCGGCATCCACTGTGTGTGTGCAACGTGGTGCCTAGTGCAGAAGAGACCTGCGGCATCAACTGTGTATGTGCACCGTGGTGCTTAGTGCAGAAGAGACCTGCGGCATCAACTGTGTATGTGCACCGTGGTGCCTAGTGCACAAGAGGCCAGCGGCATCCACTGTGTGTGTGCACCGTGGTGCCTAGTGCACCAGAGGCCAACGGCATCCACTGTGTGTGTGCAACATGGTGCCTAGTGCACAAGAGGCCAGCGGCATCCACTGTGTGTGTGCAACGTGGTGCCTAGTGCAGAACAGACCTGCGGCATCAACTGTGTATGTGCACTGTGGTGCCTAGTGCAGAAGAGGCCAGCAGAATTCACTCTGTGTGTGTGCACCGTGGTGCCTACTGCACCAGAG
This sequence comes from Pleurodeles waltl, assembly GCF_031143425.1. Lineage (NCBI taxonomy): Eukaryota > Metazoa > Chordata > Amphibia > Caudata > Salamandridae > Pleurodeles > Pleurodeles waltl. The sequence goes on from NC_090448.1 coordinate 1,157,351,049, forward strand.
GCCAGCGGCATCCACTGTGTATGTGCACCGTGGAGACTAGTGCCCAAGAGGACAGTGGCATCCACTGTGTATGTGCACCATGGTGCCTAGTGCACAAGAGGCCTGCAGCATCCACTGCGTGTGTGCACCGTGGTGCCTAGTGCAGAAGAGGCCAGCAGAATCCACTCTGTGTGTGTGCACCGTGGTGCCTAGTGCACCAGAGGCCAGCGGCATCCACTGTGTATGTGCACCATGGTGCCTAGTGCACAAGAGGCCAGCGGCATCCACTGTGTGTGTGCACCGTGGTGCCTAGTGCAGAAGAGGCCAGCAGAATCCACTACTACAGTATCCCCTGCAGTGTGTAGTGCAATAGAGGCCTTCAGTATCCACTTTATATAGGCACAGTGGTGCGTAGTGTACAATGGGCCAGCAGCATCCACTGTGTATGCGCACAAGTGCATACTATAATGTCTTCTGCAGTATGCAGCGCACATAAGACCAACAGCATCCACCCTTGTATGCACCCTGTGGTGTCCAGTGCACAAGAGGCCTGCTGCATCCGCTGTGTTTGCGCCCAGTGGTGTCCAGTGCACAATAGGCCTGCTGCATCCGCTGTGTATGCGCCCAGTGGTGTCCAGTGCACAATAGGCCTGCTGCATCCGCTGTGTATGCGCCCAGTGATGATGTCCAGTGCACAATAGGCCTGCTGCATCCGCTGTGTATGCGCCCAGTGGTGTCCAGTGCACAAGATGCCTGCTGCATCCGCTGTGTATGCGCCCAGTGATGATGTCCAGTGCACAATAGGCCTGATGCATCCGCTGTGTATGCGCCCAGTGGTGTCCAGTGCACAATAGGCCTGCTGCATCCGCTGTGTATGCGCCCAGTGGTGTCCAGTGCACAAGAGGCCTGCTGTATCCTCTGTGTTTGCGCCCAGTGATGTCCAGTGCACAAGAGGCCTGCTGCATCCGCTGTGTTTGCGCCCAGTGATGTCCAGTGCACAAGAGGCCTGCTGCATCCGCTGTGTTTGCACCCAGTGGTGTCCAGTGCACAAGAGGCCTGCTGCATCCGCTGTGTTTGCGCCCAGAGGTGTCCAGTGCACAAGAGGCCTGCTGCATCTGCTGTGTTTGCGCACAGTGGTGTCCAGTGCACAATAGGCCTGCTGCATCCGCTGTGTGTGCACCCAGTGATGATGTCCAGTGCACAAAAGGCCTGCTGCATCCGCTGTGTATGCGCCCAGTGGTGTCCAGTGCACAATAGGCCTGCTGCATCCGCTGTGTATGCGCCCAGTGGTGTCCAGTGCACAAGATGCCTGCTGCATCCGCTGTGTATGCGCCCAGTGATGATGTCCAGTGCACAATAGGCCTGCTGCATCCGCTGTGTATGCGCCCAGTGGTGTCCAGTGCACAATAGGCCTGCTGCATCCGCTGTGTATGCGCCCAGTGGTGTCCAGTGCACAAGAGGCCTGCTGTATCCTCTGTGTATGCGCCCAGTGGTGTCCAGTGCACAAGAGGCCTGCTGCATCCGCTGTGTATGCGCCCATTGGTGCCTAGTATCAGGCTCCTGTGGCCGCTAGCTTAGAAATGGCCTGAGGCCAGCGAGCTTCAGTGTACATTAATGTCCTCTCCTGCGTGGCTGACCGTGCTCTGCAGATACCTTTCCAGGTATAGCGTGGCTACCGATCCCACCCTCGCACACCTGGCCCTTATTGCCATGATCACCACCTGTAAAGGTTCTCCGGTTGAGTGTGGAATGTATGGATTGTATATCCATCTCTATGAGTTGATGGCCCTGCCCTGTGACCACTTGCTTGACTAGCTCTCCCGAGTGCCTCGACTGATAAGCACCTGCACAATGGATGGAAATAGTCCTGGGGATAGAAGGAAGTTCCACTTTCGTTTTGTTTCTTCCCTTTCGTGGATTTAAACGTGGGTGTTAAAGCGGAACAACATTTGAAACCGCACCACCACTATGTGCAGAAAGGTAACATTGGCTTGTGAGCAGCCAATCAGGGACCAGAAGACAAAATGCCTCCTTCAAATCACACGGCCCACACGCCAGCTGCTCTTTGGTTGGATTCCACGGGAGTTGTTGCAGTCAGCTCCTGATGCCCCCAGACTCACCGTGCGCTATACTGTCTCTGGGTCGCCACTTCTAGTATGTTACATTTTGGAAAATGTTATTTTGCAACTCCCTGCACAATGTAGAGTAGCTTCCTCAGCACGTGCAGAGAGGTGATCAACTTGATGGGTCTGTGGTGGACTCACCTCCTCCGAGGCTCGCCGTTCATCTTATCTATTGCCGAACTCTCCCCTACACTTTCAAAACTGGTTCCTGACCCTTGACCTCAACACCCTGCACGTTGCTGGTTGCCAGTGCACACAAGCATTCCCGGCCTTTGAATCACTCAGTCTGTGTGACCAGGGAACAAGGCGCTCAATGAAAGGATCCTAGCTAGAATTTGGCGCAGGGCCACACTGTACATGGCCGCCGGAGGTCTATCCTCGCCTCTGCGAGGCTCTCAGCTGGTGCTCGAGGCTCTGGCCAGCGCCGGCTCCTGGGTCAGCATGCAATCCCTCACTCGAATGGTGCCAAGTCAGCGGGCTTTTAATTCAGGCGCTTCTCAGGACTGCTCTCAGGAGCGTTATCAGCAAGAACAACAGCTCCCTCGCGTAGCACGAGTGATCTGGGCTTGCAAATTTGCTAGGTCAGCCTGTGGTGCGGACCTAAATGTCATCGCTCTGCCTTTAGCGCTTTTTCCAAAGGTATGGAACCCTCCAATATCCCAGTCTGCCCCGCGACATAAATAAACTAACCATATAATCTGGCCCTCCACCAGTGCTTAATTTGTGCTTGTTGTTTCCGGCGCTGAGCACCAGCACTTATTTCTGAGGGCCGGTGCTTATTCTTCTCCCTCAAGCATTTACTGCGAGCAAAAGACACTTATGGGAAAGACGGAAGAAGAGAAAAACAAAAAATCGTCACATTAGGAGAAAGCAACAAGCTTCAAGAGTGAGCTGAAGGGGGCAGGGAGTGGCTGTAAATAGATTGAAGAGGCCCTAGATGGCTTCAGGAATACGTTGTCTCAGCATTCTCTGCTCGCACATTCAATTGCAGCAGCCGCGTGTTAAAGAGACGGGTTGCGGCACCAGCACCTTTTTATTTACAAATTAAGCACTGCCCTCCACAGTATAGCAGTCCTCCTTGTGGAGCGCGTAAGATAGGTACAAAGATACAACATCACTGAATGTCATGGGCTCGTCTTCCAGGTGCCACTAAAAAACAAGCCTTTGCAATCCAATGGGTCTTGCGTTTGCTCCAGTTAGAGCTATTACCATTGTAAACTCCCAACCAGAATTTTCTTGCCACACAAATTGAAAATCAAAAGTAATACAGTTTCACATAAGCGAGCCGATTCAAAGTGCCACGACATCAGCGTGAAGCAGCACACAAAGGGAAAAAGAAGTTCGCTCGCAGTCAAACGTATCGGCAAAAGTGCAATTAGCCATGTAACAGGGGCGATGTCCAAGGCAGTAACCAAACCGCCCCAAAGAGCGACAAACGTAAAGCATTTACCAACCAAAATAAAGGATTTTTGAAAGGCAAGCCCATGAACGAGTGAGAGTGATGGGCGTTCGGTGGGCATGGGTAAAAGCCCAGACATATAACAACACGTCGGGAAAGCAGCACTTGCGCGCTGCTATGCTCGACCTTATGAAGTCTGCAATGTCGCAGCTGCCAATCTTACGCAGCATTGTGTTATGTTATGGTATATTTTGTAATGTTTTACTTATTTTTATAGGATGCCATGTTGTCGTTGTTATTTCTTCAGAGATGGGGCTTTCTGCCTCTGGTGTAGAGGATTCCTTCGCACAGGAGTCTGGTGTTCCTTTAGATTGTGATAAGTTGTGTTTCATTGTCAGGATATTTTGTTGTTCATAGTTAGACGCGTCATAAGCTTGTTGGGTCTTGCCAAGGGACTAACTTGGCTGCCAATGCACTCTGGAGACAAAGAACTCTCTAATCAATCACTGGTCCATCCTCCAAGCGCAAAAGGTAACCTTAGACATACGAAACGCCCCAATATCGTCGTTCCCTCCACCACAGTTTATATTTTTGGTTGCACCCTTTGAGGAGTCTCTAAACGGTTCGATGAAACCTCAAGGTCATCTCATATTTGTCTCAATTACAATTTTTCATCAAATGTCTCTTACTCAGTACAGGGCCCAGGCCGGACCAGTCACCGAATAGGGCAAATCCATTCTAGTTTTCAGGACAGCCACAATCAATATGCATGCTGTTAATTTGCATATAATGAATAACAATGCAGGTTATTCGATTACATGTCAGCTATTCTGAAAACCCCTCTAGATTTTGCCATGCAGGGGCTCGATAGGTCCAAAACAGGAAAGAGAGTTGCTTTTCATGCATGGCACCACACTCCTTCTTGCGGTCAGAGGATTAACACACAGACATTGCTCCAGAGATCATGTGCTCGGGATAGTTCAGGCCTCAGTTATAAGTTCACCCTGAGTTCATTTCACATTCCACCTCGGGGAACAATAGTCCTGTGATGTGCGCATGCGCTGTCCAGGGATGCAGGCAGAGTGACGTCTAGATTCACAAAGGATGCTCAGTCTAGGAGCTCTTTCTTCATAGAAGGGAAAACTCGCTCTTGAAGTTCACAAAGTCAGTTTCACAGGGATCAGGAGAAAATACGGTCTTTGCTTTCTGTTTATAAGCGAACAGGTCTAAAATAACTCACAATAAAACAATCGAAGTGAAAATGACAGTAATAATGACGATAAATAATCTTAAGAACAGTTATTATTATTAATATTATTATTGTTAATATTATTATTAATATTGTTGTTATTTTTACTATCGTTATTACCAATAATGACAGCAGAAACAAATATTATTATTTTTTGTTGCTATAAATCGTATCGTTTTCTTATTATTGCCATTAATAACAATAATAATAATAATAATATCAAAAGTAATAAAATACTAATTATTGATCATTATTATTATTCATAAGTATGATAACAATAAGTACATTAATAATATCAATAGCATTGAAATAGTAGTTATTAATTATTATTTATGATAATTATAAGAATTAAAAGAACATACATAATAATACCAATATTAATAAAATACGACTTCTTTTTTTATTGATAATAATTATTTATAACATTTATTATCCATAACCATAATAATGATAATAATAATAACCATTATTGATACCAATAATAAGAAAACAATACGATTTTTTATAGCATCACAATGCACAGTAACAGCAATAACAGCAGCCTCCATAAAACATGTGAAACCTTGTAAATGTTTATTTATAAAGTCAGGCACTTCTTAGCTGTTCTCGAGCAGCTGTACTGATTGTAATTCTGCCTACTGAGGTAAGAAAGGAAACAAAACCAAGCACTCCCGAAAAAGATCTGACTTTAACCTTGTGTTTGATGAGACAACGTCTCTGACTGGCTGGCGAGATTTATCACTTTACATTTAATTCTCAGCTGAAGCTAAAACATCATTGAGAGGCAAACACCTGCTTGTCTGCCCAAGCAATGGTGTCCTTTAGAATCAATTCACTGATTGGCAGATCTATTAATGATGTAGTTTAGGAGGAGGCACCTGATTGGCCACTCAGCGTCCAATGACATTAAGATGGAATCACTTTTCTTACCAATGCTGAGGACGTAATAGATGCTGCTTGAGGACTCACATCCTATTGTGCAAAAGTACTCACCAACTCTAGGTTACTGCTACACACCTCAGACACCCTATACATTTAGGGGTTAATTTTCTTGCAGCAGTGTGCCATTAGATAACAGCACACATGATCTACCATCACAGCATATTAGACAGAACACTGTACACACATCCACACAGAGAAATTATTTAGTTGTATCTGAGTATATCCAGTTGCAGCTCATGCTAATTAGAAGGGGCGGGGTGGGGCGCCTGCGGGGAGGGTCGGGGGAGAAGAATTAAATTAAATAAAAAATAATTTAGAAAGAAAAAAAAAAACTTACCTTCCCGCTGCGTGCCGCTCTGCTCCTCCGTCTCCTTGCTGCAGTCAGGCACAGTTTCCCAGCCTGCCATGCGCCAATCCTGACGCTGCTTAGAGCAGCATTAGGATTGGCTGGGAGCTGTGCAGGCTCTCTCCAGCCTAGCAACAAAGCCCTGTGCGCATGTGTGTTTGGCCGGCCCGAGACGGCCGGCCAAACACATATGCGCTTTAAGGGGGTGTGCTGTGCATTGCGCGTCACCCCAGTGGCCCGCCCCTTTTCCCCAAAAAACAATCATAAACAGTGTTCCTCCACCCTTATGGAGGAGCCGCCCCTGAGTATATCTACAGCGGGATTCACTCAACAAATCAACTTCACAGCAGTACATCTAAACAGAATTAATCATTCTCAGCCAGCACAGTCAAAATATGCCAGCAGATGGATATCAGAGCTCGCGGCAGCACACAACACCTCCAGTCAATTCACACCTATGAACCCGCCGGGCAATTCACACGCCAAATAACCCAGTTAGCACATAAGCCCCTACCCAGACCTCCAACCAGACACCCAGCCAGCTTACAACACATCTAATTATCGACAACAAATATTCTCGCACTGCCTACTACTTACTACAGCTCGTAAACAGACTGGAGTACGCAATAGAATCCTCGAAACCCAGATGAGAAGGTACCAAACTGAACTGAGCTATGATACCCTACCGATGACAGCATATAAATATTTGTAGCACATCAGTCAGGCACTAAACATATGCAAATCAGTATTCTTTCATCCCCAAAGGTAGGAGAGCATCTCTGGCTGCAGGTCCAGGCCTCTCCACCAGCGGATCATGAAGACATGTATGACACCCACTGCTGGGGCGGCGGCGGCGGGAAGTTCAAGCTAGTTTCATTTAAACTTTTTGCTTTTCGGCAGTTTGCCAAAGAGCTTTTGTAAATAAGTGGCCAAATCTCTTAAGGATAAGACACAAAAAATAATTGAAGCTGATTCACGGGATGCCTTTCAGATGGCACCATGGGAATTCCACTAGTTGTTTTTCCATGTTCTCCAGTTTAGTTTGACATGTTTTGCATTTCTGCATAGTCCAAATCTATAAGATGTGTATATTATATAGACAACATTCAGACGTATTTCCTCATTCCAAACCTATAAAATGCATATATCATTTAGCCAGTTTCAGACATACTTTCATAGTCCAAAGCTTTGAGATGCATAGACAATATTCAGGATATTTTCTCAGTCCAAACATATAAGATGCATAAATTATTTAGACAATATTCAGACATATATGCTCAGTCCCACCCTATAAGATGCACATATGTAGACAATCTTCAGACATATTTAAGACAGAATAACCAAGGAGGTGGGTCTGCTGCTTACGCTCTGATTGTGCAAGGTTAACAGAAGTCTAACAGTTCAAGGCCTCTGATCAATAACTTCTTTTCTCTAACCCTAAACTGGGAAATTCCCCAGGGAGCAGAACTGAATGTAGCTCTGTGAGATCTGTGTGAGAATGGCAAGTGTATCTTTAAGTGTGACATCATTAACATTAGAGAGAAGGTGTGTACAATGTATCAGATGAACTGTGGCCCCCCCTCACCTCAACAACAGTCTGTAAAGGCACACTCACTGGATGCGCAAAGTTTATGTCATAGCACAGGGGTGTCTAGCGTAGGACCATGGTGCTAACTAAATCCATGGCAGATATTTGGGCTAACCATGGAGCATGCACATTTCTGTTTCTATTCATGTTATGTAAATACATACCTCCTGTGGGTAACCTCAAAATCTATCGTGGACTGGCCCTCCTGGATTTAAGTCGAACATCCCTGTTGCGGTGTATTTATGCATCTTTCCAATAAATATTCATGTAGCAGTTCGAAGTTGTGATATTTTTCTGAGGGATACACGTCACTTTAAATTCATTGGTGTTCGTCTTTCATGCTATAGAAGCTCCTTTCGTTGGCGCTTGACTCATTTTCATACTTGCACTGCTACAATGTCAAAAGCACCACAAAAGAAATAAAACTTGTAGCAGTATGAGGTGTAAACCTGGATGAGAATCTACAATAGTTTCATTCACGATGCTGTCTGCACTGATATAGGAAACAATGCTGGTGAAATCTCTTCCAATGTTACTTCATTTGTGAATAAAGCCCTGGTGTCCAGGTTTGCACAAATAAATGGGTATAAACTTGAAAATATGACATTGTTGAAACAAACTTTCAGAGAATATAAAGTAAATGTGTTTATTCTTTTATTTGCCTCTTTGTTTGTTTGTCGCACTTGCATGCTGAATACTCCAAGTCCTTGCCGTCTCGGCAAAGAAGGCCTTTCGGCAACTGAAACTAAACAACATGCATATTATTGTTCACGAAAGACATAAAAATAAGTAATTTGAACTATAAACCAAAAATGAAGTTAATCTGAAACTCTTACAGAGCAAGGCGCTTTGTCATGGACTCCAGGCCGCATTGGCCTGAGGGTCGATGCTAGATTCCTTGCGGTACAAGTCTGGTCTTGCAATATGAAGTCGATGCTTGGGGTTTATGCTCTGATTCTGAGATCAGGGATCTGTCTTTTATATTTTAGAGATGAAGCTTCTGGGAGAGTATAATGGAAACAGATCCGCTCTCAGGCAATCCGACTGTGAGTTCCAAATTCATTGTCTTGTAATGTCGTGTGTGATGTGTGGGTCATTGACGACATCGTAGTTGTTGATATTGTAAGCCAGACTAAATGTTTCCAATTCGTTACTCATTGAGCATGCCTTGTGGTTTTGACGCAGAATAGCAAACGTAGGCTGAACGTAACCCGCAGTATATTTTCCTTGTGATAGATTATCAGTACAGCCGTGGGTGTCTCTGTCCTCTTCACCGTCTTGTCTGTGCTGGTTCCCTCCATCTTGAATGTCTTCCATAAAAAATTGTATTAATAAATGACAATTACACCACTAGAAGAAGAGAACACAGGTGAGAATATTCCTATAATGAGTAAAACTTTATTAACTAACCTTATTCCACCCTCATAGTGTCAATGGTGACTAATGTTGGCCCACGAGAGCCGGAGTGATGCTATATTTTCCGGAAATCCACGCGACAATTTCATAAATTAAATTCTCAGAAAATTAATATAAATAGGAGTCATTTAAATAGGCAGTGGTTATGCAGAAAATTCTGCATGGGTTTGGTCTCACCCTTTAAGACCTCCACTGGACATCCTGGGATTGAAATGTTCGCTGCACAGCTAGTCAAATCAGTTACTTTTTTCCATCTCCCAATAAAAAGACCGCTTTCCTTTCCATGCAAGCTTTTGAATTTGTTCATTTCACATTTTTCTAAACTAGGACTTTTTTCCACTAATTTATGATTTTTCCTATTTTTCATGGATCTGTCAAATCCCCTCAGCAGGCGGTTGGTTACTGCTGGTGCTGCACTCCTGCAACATGAACTTACACATGACAGCAAATATAGAAATATTTAAATATATTGCCTCTTTATTTTTCCGGGACCATGATAGATATTGCATTATTTTTAGTCTTTCTTCAGTCTCTTTTTGTCTGTAGTTGAGTGTTGGCTCACAGCAGGGACATTTTTCAGAATTGTTTTTGAGTAAGGTCCTGTTCCCACAGGTTTTCTTCACCAGCTGTCTTTTTTAAGGAGTGAAAGTTTTCTTTGGAATCACTGAGGTGAAGGATACCTGCAAGAAAGTAAAACAAGTGACCAGTGTCGCAATCAATTAACCCATAAGGCACTGCGTAAAACCTTCCTAAGTCCATTGGGCTGGATCAGCATTAGAACGACTGTCAGGGCTGTGCCCAGCACGAGTGGATTAGGCTGGCAAATCAAGGACACACGCCCTTTCCTTCCAGGCTGCCCAATACCTTCCAGAGGTAAAGACTTCTGGTTCTCCCTAGAGAGGCGCACTTGGGGATGAGACATTGCCTTGAAGTTTGTGGCTTGGCCCCATGGCCCCTGGTTCTCATCCAGGATCACAGAAAAACACAATTTCACACCTGACACTCTCTTGTGGATTACAATCAGAACAGCAGCTGAAAACGTGCTTTGTCTGTCCAGTGGGAAACTGGGGACTTGTAGCAATTAGCCTCGTGGTCTGCCAGAGAATCCTGGAAATGTGGTACCAGCAGAAATAAGTGAAGTTTCAAAGGGAGCCTATTACAAACCCAACCACCTGTAAATTGTCTTCAGGGTCTCAAAATTCAATGTACGGTATTCTTCTAATATCCCTACAACACTTGGAGAGAAATATAATTGTCAGGCTTGGTGAAGGAAGTTGATTGAACTGTGTCGGACACTGAAGAGTGGAAGTTTCAAATCTTCCCTTTTGGATCAGGTGATGCGGTGGACAAAGAGAATGGATATATGTAAACCAGACCTCTCTTCAGGACCATTGCTTGGCAAGATGCTTCCATCAAGAATAAATGATGGTGGGGTAGATGTTGCCCAGTGGTCTTCACGGTCTCTATCCCGGTCCCAGGCATTGGTCTTCCCAGTTTCAAGAGCCTTGTTTACAGTCTGGATGGTGGAACTGAATCCTCATCACAGCTGTTAAGACTGGATTTGAATTTGGAAGGAGATCATCAAAAGATTTTTTAAATAGCCCAAGACCCATAAACAAAATCCAAATGATGCTCATTTTGAAATCCGTGTCAGCACCTTTGATTTGTGTTTTTCCGGTTGTAGACAATTTTTAAAATTCTTCTTTTTCAATTCATGTTGACAATGAGCCTCATAATTAGAAGGAGGATGCTTTGCTTTCACTCTTTGTCCCCACACCACAAAATATTTTTTTTAAAGACCACTCTAACAGCAGACTTCCTCGAGAGGCAGATGTCGTACAAACATTCTAGCGGTTCCTTCAGAAATGAGGAACCTGTAAGGTGAGGTGTACTGCCGAAGGGTCTGCCCCACCTACCAACCAGGCACAGGTACAGAAGGGGATTGGCTAAGAGTGCAGTCTCTCATATTTTCTTCTCCTCCTATCATAGTAAGGAGAATATCTATTTTTTCTCAAAGCTGCTGTTGAATGCTGTCAGCTAATGGGATGTTGAAGTCCACAAAATGTCCTGCTACCCAAAAAAGGATGGATTCGCCAAACCTACTTTCTCACCCAGCTAGAGTATGACCACAAGCCAAGCTCAGGGTTTTTGGGCTGAGCCGAGGAGGGATTTTCATTATTTTCTGACCTCTGCAAGGAGTTTGCGCTCAAGTCAACTTGGGACTTGTCCTCAATCAAGTCACAAACAAACACAAAGGTGAAGATTGTCCCTTTCTCTGACCTTGGGAGAGAGGATGGCTTTTGTGTGATATCCAATGATGAGAATTTCTACTTTCTCATTACTGGATGACCAGAAAACTTGAGATGTTTATGTCGGAAAGAGCTATAATTAGCCTAGGCGCACTGCCTTACTCTGCAGCCGGATCAAGTGACGTTACAAAGTATATAGTAAGTTAGATATGACCTCTGAAGTGTTTTCGTCCCAAGATGACAAGCACCGTGACCATGAAGAAATCTTCAGGCTGGTTTCATTTGCTTCTGGTCCAAGAGGTTTTGCAGCTATCTTCTTTTTCAAGTTAAGGGGCCCAGTTCAGTATCAACAGCTAGGACATTTCAGACAAGTGGTTTGGTGTCACCTCAGAGGTCAGACATCCATCTGTCAGAGATGGCTATCATCGTAGGTGGGATGGCTTCTTTTAGGATAAGGAGGCGTCCATGTTGGAGCATTTTGTATTGTACCAAGAACCTTTGATTACAAAGTTCCTTCCATTAACAATTTACTTAGGATGGTTTATTTATTATCACAATCAATTCAAATCTAATTTTACAAATTTTGATGAGACCTTCACTTGATCCCATTTCATGTTGTACTCAGAAATGACACATTTTCTAGGGTGTCAATGAATTACTTAACAAGAAAGGTCATCCAGATCAAGAAGAAAAATAGTTCTCCTAACTGTTCAGGTGTTACGGCACAGGGGGTGTTTAAATTCACCTTCAGCAGCTATGACCGTTCTAACGTTTATGCAAGGTCTCATCCTTCCATTGCAGAAAGAGTGTCTAGCAGCTCATCCTCCTTGAATGGAAGTGTTCTCCCCCATCCCTTTTTTATCTAACAGGTCACTTGTACATCTTGCTCTCTGGAGTAACCGAAACAATACCCGCAGTTCATTATAAAATTACGAAATAAATAAATGGGCAGGTGTCACAAAAGCCTGGCACCTTCTCCTGGAGAGAACTAATTCTCTAACCATCGCTCGGTGTCCCTTGACTAGAATCCTCTTTGGTACATTTTTTAAGAAGATTCATTGTGTAGGAAAGAGGTGTGATCCATAAATGTTATGGCAGGAAGAAGCAACTTTTTCATAGTTGTATTTACTGATGGAATAAGAATTTTGATTAGAAGCATTGTACGTAGCATTATGATGGTACCAAAGAGCAGGCCGGTGCCATAGCTCAGCAGTGACGATGGTTGGGGGAGAGTAGTTTCAATGCTGCCACAGCCAAAATAGCTGCACTCATTTTTAGGCTCGGGCGCGCAAGCGCTTTGACCTGTTGTAAGTATTGTGGGCTTTTAACCTCACCCACTGCACTTCCATCACACTCACTCATTCCTGGGCTTGCCTTTCAAAAATCCTTGGTTATCGTTGGTAAATGCTTTACGTTTGTCCCTCCTTGGGGCGGTTTTGTTACCGCCTTGCAGACTGCCCCTTTACATGGATAATTGCACAATTGCCGATACATTTGACTGCGAGCGAACTTCTTTTTCTTTTTGTGTCTCTCCTTCGCGCTCATGGCGACCATGGCGCTTTGAATTGGCTCGCTTATGTCAACTGTTTTACTTTTCATGTTCAATTTAAGTGGCAAGAAAAGTCCAGTTAGGAATTTACAATGCTAATAGCTCTAACACGAGCAAACTCGAGACCCATTGCATTGAAAATGCTTGTTTTCGAACTTATTTCTCTTATTTCTACTGCTGAAGTCCCCAAGCTCATGGACTTTAGTGCGTACTTAAGCCTAACCTGAATGTGCATATTCTGATTCCTACGCAAATGCAGAGTAACCCGCTCAATACTTTTAAATCTTACGGTTAAAATGTCAGATTTTTCTTTTGACCACAGCCTCTTCTGTTTACATAGGTGATGCCTGTGTGCTGTACATTTTAGATGGCTGGAACCAGCACAGACAAATAAAGTGAAGGTTATGAGGACATTATAACAGTGGAACATACCAAAGTTTTCTTGTCTATGCTGGTTTCTGCTGAAGCCTACCATTCATCCATATTTTAGGGGACATCTGCCTGTTGACAGTAGCGCCCAGAAGTACTTTACTGCATATTTTGCAGCATTTGGACAGGAGTTTCTTGGACTTGAGGGTGGAATGGGATCAGATAATAAGGTTCTCTGAATTTACCATTTTCTCGCCATGCTCTCCTTCTAGCAGACAGTAGATCACGGATGGGTGCGATCGACACAGACGAGAAAGTTTGGGGAGACGACATTTCAGGTTAGTGTGATTTCCTTCTCTTGCTAGTGCCATAACTGATACTCGAAAAAGATGACTTTTAACAAGAGCAGAGGGTCTCATTGAGCAGTAACAGAGCATCCACCAAACACCTGGAGATGTCCCATCTGCCCACCTCTGTTTCCCCGCCACATTTGGTGAATGGGGGATGGTGGGTTTTCTTGACGGTTGAGCCTCTGCTAGCTCTGCCATCAGGATATCAATTCTGCGGATGGGACACCTGGACCACGGACCTTGTGTCGGTCTAGGTCCACCATGTGAACCATGGTGGTCTTGGACAGGAAATGTCAACAAATGCCCTAAACGTGCTGTGGGGAAACTCCAAGCAAGTCTGGGACATTAGTTATAGTTTCTCCAAAGACTGACCCCCATTCGGGGAGTCTGTCTTCAGGAAGAAAACATAAGTACCAACAGATCCCCAATGTTGGCATGGCCAACATTGATTTCACTGCTCTGTTCCTTAAATTACCGTGCAATATCGAAGTAGGGACCGAGCTGGCGAAAATTCTCCACCCTGTGTGCAGGCAAGACTAGATACGGTGGCAGCGGCCATGACTAGGATGTTAGTCATTGCATCCACATCCCCAGTTGTGCGGCAGCTGGGCTAAAACTCTCTCAATGATGCCCTTAGGGTGGGAAGGACATTTGTCCTTCATAAGCTATATAGACATGTCAATTACTCCAGTTTTCATATTCGATTTACACCTGCCGAGTAAACCTTCTTGATTATCGTGAACAAGCTTCATTCACAACTATGGTTTGAATTTTTGAGCAATGCTTGAATTATCAAAACATAGAAACCACATATTTACAAAGCACATACAAACGTAACCTTTTTTGGGAAGGCTGATGACACCATAGTCAGTACGAGTTTGAAAATGCTTTGATGAAGCTAAAGGATACCATGCATGACGCGGTGACGTAGGCGTACAATGACATAGGTGAGGTCCCGCCATTACATCACTGTTATGTTCCAAAGCAGTGGACCGAGAATTACTCGTGACAAGTGGACGGAGTCTTCATAACATAAGCTCACATGATCCATATTACAAACTCACCCCCAATAATACCGGTATGCATCCTTGCAAAGATCCCCAGCCCTCCATTTAAACTTTTTGAAATACAAAACTTTACTAATACAATCTTTGAAAACGATTGGAAAAAAAATCTTTGTTTTTGAGAGCCTGGTCGCCAGGGAATGCTCGCTGCTTTTTGTGAGTCATTCCAGACACGGGTGGGTCGGTAATGCCTAATTGTAAGGCATTTCACAGTCATTTACCCTGTTTTTCTGGAATCCAGGTCTTTATTCAAAGTCAAAACAAGTCTGCAAATTGCAACCAGATCAAAGCTTGTACAGAGCATCAGAGACGTTAGGGTTGTCGAACGTACAAAGACTTCTCCGTCTCAGTTTGGAAACAGAGGATGCGCAGGGTGGTGGATTCGCCAAATTGTCAAGGCCAGTGGAAGTGACATCATTCCCCCTTTGACCCCTGACAGTATCAGAGGTTTGCCTTTGTCCCACCCTTAGACCATCTACAGCATCTAGATTGCTGCTTCTGAGGGTTAGGTTAAGGGCGAGGAGTAGAAACCGTGCAAAGTTAGCATGCCTCCTAGACTTCTGGTCACTTCCTGTTCTTGCTGTTGCCTTCTTGACTTCCAAGTCCAGGAAGCCAGGGCATTGCCAGAGATACCAAACTACGAGCCAGGGGAATCAGTTGACACCCAAACGTGTACTATGGTTGATACAAGTAGCACCAGTGTAAAACGTGATATATTGTGTACAGATTGCTTTTTCAGCCCCCACAATGGTGGTGTCCTGTATATGTTCCTTGCCACTGACTTGCCATCAACCAGCAGGCAGTAATGTTGCCTGTAGGCAGACACAAAACTCTCCTTCCGGTTGGTGGTGTCTGCTTGGTCACTCACTGTGGCTCGTGTGATGCTGGTGAGAAGCACACTCTGGAATATCTACAGACAGGATAGAGTTTAGATCCTGGCCTCTTCGGCCACTGGGCCTCTCCAGTCAGCTGTTAAAGGATCCGAGGGAGGCTGTGGTCCTCCAGGGAGAGAAAGGACATGGGCAGATGCACACGTGAGACCTTTCTAGTCTTTCCTGTGCTGCGATAAATAAGAGCGAATGTGCGCCCTTCTTGAGAAGAACCGGATAGCAAAGCAGGCACAACAGAATAAATATTACACCGAGAGTTGCGCCAACCAACCAGTGCACAAATGGAATTTGCACCAGCCAAACTGTGCCAAAATTGCAGTGCTTAATTTGTAAAAGAATTATGTCTGGTGCCCAAAGCTCAGCTCAGAAGCCAGCGTCAGGACACCCAAAGGCTGCGTAATTTCATATCCACCTCAGGCCTCTTTAATCCACCACCAGACACTCCTTGCCTCGTTATCTCCTTCTTGCAGGTCCCCGCGTTCAACCTTTGTGATGTTTTCTATCTTCCTCTCCCTGTGTCTTTCCGGATTGTGCGTTTTTCCCTCTCTTGCTTTCGGTTAATGTTTGATGTGAAAAAAATAAGTTCTGGTCCCTAAAAATGAGGGCCAGTTCAAATTAAGCACTGATAAAGTGCAGTTGCCCCACCAACTGTTGAAAAAAAAGACATCTGCTCTCCCCGACCACTGCAAGGGTTGTTCCTTTTCATTTTCAGTGCAAAGATTGATATAGGAAATAGCAGCTCAAGGGCCAAGAGCTGCAGTTTTGCAGTCCCGATGTTGAGGTAAAATCGACCACAGAGATACAAAGATGTGTAATTTGGGTCAGGACAATAGGCGTTGAAGGAGCATTCTCCTAAGTATATTCCCTGCTACAGGCCTCTTACAGAAAAACACCTTTCAGTGCCTGTGAAAAAGCCTCGTAATGAACCCCCTAAATAGGGTGACATCTTTAGCAAAATGCAATGTCTTGCAAGCAAGGTGAGAGTCAAGTTATGCACACCGTGACATTAAAAAATGCTTTTATGGGAGATAACTTGCATTCAAAGGATCAAATCTGTACGTTCACTATTCCAGCTGTAGGTGAAAACCAATAGTGAATAATGGTGAACCGGTACTTATTTCACTAAATGGTTTTTTGCAGCAGGTAATCCAGAGCCCCGCTCAGTAACAGACTGCTTGCTTGAGCCAAAGTGGAGTCTGTGAAATCTAACCTGTTTGCCACCTTCTCTGGTAGGACACTTGATCTCTTAGGCAAATATATTGATCCGTGGCTTGCTGATTACACTCCCTAAAGTAATCATATCACTCTTCCCATCTCTGACGCTTTCTTGGAGTGATACCATCAGTCCTGGTTCAGTTGTCCCCATGCTTCCTGTTTGTGAGGAACGCTCATTGTTTGCTTGTCCACAAACATGGCTGCCTCAGTCCACAAACATGGCGGCTTCAGTGCCCCCGCCAGCTGACCTAAGGTTCTCTCCGCTAAAGATCTCCAAAGTTCAGTTGTTCTTTCTTTTGCAACTTTTTGGAAGCTCTATGGGAAACCTTCATAATTCTGCTTCGTTTCCAAACGTTTTCATTTCGAAACATCTACACGAAAATTGGAACGTTCACAATAATGTATGTTATACGCTATTTTTTTTATTTTTATTTTTTTAAATCTGCAGAAGACATGCTTCCTATAAAGCAACAGGGCCATCTTTATGAATGACGAATTCCTTCACTGAAAATTACCAAAGCAGTGAGAATCTGTCATTCCAAGGATCTGGATTACAGTGGTATTCTCATTTATCACTTAGAAAAGAGGAATTGCCGTGGGCACTTTTTTCTGCAGTAAGCTGTTTTTAGCGTGTTCGTTCCAACTCCTCCTCGTAGCAACAGGATGCCCAAATCCTTTTCCGACATGAGGAGGCGCTGCGTGGGACTTGTCCCCTTTACGCTTTCTGAAGGTAGAAAGGTGGGGGGGTGAGGAGGCCTGCAGGGAGGTCCCACACTAACGCGATCAGGGTTCACAAAAGGCAGGTGTGTTCAAAAAGCTTCTAGCACTAAGGCAAAGTCAGCAATAAGTGAGGTAAGGCCTTACGTGAATGACTCCGATCCAACCCTTCTGGCCCTGAAGCAGAGGGGCTACCCTGTAAAGGCCAGGGCTTCTCTGTCAGTAAGTGGTGAGCCTGTGAATAGCAAATGCAGTAAGTGAAGTCAAGGACTGGCCTGCAGGCAGTCTGGGGGAACCTGGCTTCCACTGAAGGCATTAGGGGCACAGGTATAACTTCAGAAACAAATTGGGTAAGTAAAGTCTAGGACTGACCTGCAGGCGGTCTGATGGAACAAGGCTGCCAAGGAAGGCAGGAGCTGTTCAGGCCTCAGAAACAGAGTGGATCAAAGTTTTTTTGGCTGGGCTGGTGTGCAGTGCCTTTCTCTGCCTGCCCCACAGACCACAGGATCTGCTTAAGGGAGCACAGAAGTTACCAGAAGCTGAAAAAGTTTTGGGTCAGAGGGGTAGTATAATAGCAGTGCTGTCAGCTCTCCGTGTGATGTTTATGAGAACAGAACACACCCTTTCACTTGGAGAGGACTAAAGGGGGTACCTGTGACCACGTATTATTCATGCAGTTGTCTCCCCAATGAGTGCAGTTGAAGGACCTCGGTCTTTGAAACTTTTAAGACGTCCTAGTTATCTAGGGCAGCTTGAGTCTATTTTGAGTTTGCTGAATTGAAAGCCATAGCGTTATGCCTGAGATCACACAGAGTGTCTGAGCGAGAACCAGAACCTCAGCTCATACTTCCTGGCTCCTGAGCTGTTAAATCATTTGTGCCTCTTCCAGAAGAGATATGGTTAGTCGTTGCAGTCCTTAGATTTCCAATACTGCTCCGTGACTTGCCCAAATTGTCTGATTCAGGGCAAATTTCTTTGAATGTTAATTCACCAGTTCTCTTATGGGCCAGACATTTATAAACACTTTGGGCCAGGCTTACTATGAGTTTAAATGTTTCACAGCAACGTGGTCTTGGACCTGCTCGTGAAGGCTTTAAAGCTAGACTACAAGCGGATAGTTATAGAGAAGAAGGGCCAGGGTTTGCACACATAGCTGATATGCTTAAGTGCCATTGCCACATTGTGTGATCCTATGCAAATCACTTTGTCTTCTGCCCTGTCAATGTTACTGAAGACATGTCTGCTTGGATAAACGTCTGGAAGAGAGTTTAGATTGGAAGCATCAGATGCAAATTCCACCCTAGCAACCAAACACCAAGCGCAGCACTGTGGACCCATCTTGACTCGGTGAATGAGGAATTACAGAACAAAAAACAACTAGACTACGAAAGCACTGCTGGGCCTAACAAATGCTACAAAGGCATTATGTGAACCCTGATAGAGGAACTTAAAACACCCTGTGGACAACAATGTACACTGATTGCTTATGCTACCGGTAGCTTTATCGGTGCAGTGTAGACTGCTTACGTTACTGGTAGCTCCTTCAGTCTTTTATCTATTCTAAATAATAAACTCAAGTGACAAAAAGAACACAGCAAATTGGCGATGGAGGCCCTGTCTGCTGCTCCTCTGTAGCCAAGGTCCCCCCCCCCAGCAGGCTGCAGAATGTGGGTCAATGAATAACTAAGCAATCTGGTTTTGAAAACAGGAGTTTTATTGCAGAGCCCTTTCCGCTCCCCTTTTCATGGGGGTTGCTTTGGGGGGAGATGGGTAACAAGTCCCGGTCTGTCCAGAAGGAAGCCGAGGTGTCTTCAGTCTGGCCTTAGGCCGGGCCAGTGCTACCTTAGGGGGAGGGTTTTTTTCTTCCAAGAACAGGGAAACCCCTGATTTCTCTTCAGGAGCGCAGAGATCCGATGCCTGGAATCCCCATGTATGCATATCACTCCCCTTCCGGGTCAGGAGAGGGTATTTCCTGCTTCCACCCGCCGCCTTGTTGTCACATTTCCTTGCTCGGTGACTCTTAGTCCCAAGCCTCGGAGGGCGCCCTGGGCTGCTCAGGGGAGATGTGCCTTCGCCCCCTCCCTCTCTCGTCCCCCTGGCTCCCTCTGCTCCTTTGTGCTGCAGAGAGGAGATGGTATCTAGGCGCATTCCTGGCGTGGCTGGCAGATAGGAGCCCTCTGTGCTGGGAGCTGTGCTCGACAGGAATGCGGAGCCGGGATTACACTGAGGCCACAAGGCTGGGGCCCTGGGAGACCGTCCACGTTTGCCCCCGGTTCACTTCTCCATCCAATCACAGGTGCAACGGTGGCTCGTGCGGGCTCTTGGTGGGCCTATAGGCTGTGTTATCAGGAAGTGTTGGGTTCCTACAGCCGGTGTGTGTCAGTGAGGAGAGACCCCTGGGCCTTATCCCCGATGCAGCTAGTAAACTTGACAGAAGTTTTTAATATTGATTGAGTCAAGTTTCAAGTTTTTCTAGTTTTTTTCCTGCCAAAATAGGCAAATTAGAAAATGCAAACATGTTCAATGCATCGTAATATTTATAATAAAAATACATTTTTTAAACTGAAGTACAGCTATAAATAAAACTGTCATTGCTTGAAACACTGTAAAATGATTCCGACCTTAAAACACAATTGAATATCCTGATAAACTTGACAAGTTTTAAATCCTGACTATAGTTTCACGTTTATTTCTAGTTGTTTTTGCCAAAATAGACAAAGTAGACAATGCAAACATGTTAAATGCATCATAACATTTATAATAAGAATATGCTTTTTAAACGGAAGGACAGTTTATAAATAACTCCCTGTCATCATTGTTTCAAACACTGTAAAAATTATTGCTAATTTAAAACAAAATTGAATATCATCATATTATATATAACCTCAGTTCACATACTTTACGTTTTTGTGATTTCTTAAAAATTGATCACAACAAACTTCTTCTAAAATCTGCGATGCTACTCAGAACTGAATACAGATCAGTGCTAGGGATTCACAAAGAGCAAGTGAATTCTTAAATATCAGGGCTCTTTCCCATTCATTCTACATCCATGATAGGTGGCCACAGAATCGCCGTCCACCCCTCACTCCAAGCGCTTGAATGTCAGGTATTGAGTCTCTTGGGAAGGTTTTAGCCGAAGGATCTCGGCCAACATGTACCTATGGACCAAGCACAGGCAATATATATCACAACCTCCCTCAATGCAGCAGATCTGAAGGCTTCACCGAGCTGATACTGTTACCTGAATTCCCTTCTGAAACAGGAAGTGACATCAGAGGAAGTTGGGAAGAACGCTCTCTAAATCCAAAGGTGCAAAGTTAAATGTTGTATTTTCTTGGAGCTGTCAAGTAGAAGAACTATTTTTTTTTTACGTTGCACATTTACTGCTACAGTACACTGCCCACAAACTGGATATCAGACTTATTAAGAAAGCTGTTTAAAAATGAAATACATAAACACAATTCCAGACTGGGATTGCTTGAACAAGGTCAATTTTGAGGAGCAAGATAATATATTTAGAAAAATATGTCTCTTCTAACATCTGTGTAAATTGTGAGAACAAAGAAGGCCACAAATCAACTGGTAAGCAACCACTCTGTCATCTCAGATACATCAGGCATTTTCAGATCGCCTTTTATTGAAGAAGGCCAAATACTATTGTTATGTTAATTAATTTATATCAATTTATGCAATGGAACATGTTTGCGGTGTGGAAGCCTCAAAAGCTTTTCCCTTGAAACAAGATTGTAGAAGAGACGGACGTATTATGAGAGAAAATGTCAATACAATGGGTTGTTGTTTCACAAAAATAGTGTTTAAACATTATAGTATATATTATTATTGTTATTAATGTTAGCAGTAGTATTACCATCATGAATAGCAGAAATAGCCCTAGAAAAAGTAGGGCCAAGGAAGGTTTCCTGCTCCAACAAAATCAGAAACACAGAAGAGATCCTTTGAGGTTTGACGGTTAGTCCTGGGTGAATTAAATCTGGTTTGATGTGATTCACTTGAATTTCGAATATGAGTAATGGTGAATCCTCAAACTTTTTAGTGGTTTGGATCTGAGGTGATTCCATCCCTGAATTTGCCTTATCAGTCGTATTTGTTGGACATGTTTGGGAAATAAAGGCAAGTTGTAAGCCATCTCTAAAAGGTAGAGTATTGGGGCGTCTCCACCCTGAATCTTAACTTTGGGGAGATTTGAGGGAGGGACGAACTGCCCGTAATGGGCATCGGGCATTTCCCTGGGAGGGTGGAAGGATGGGGGCCGGTTTTTCAATGGTGTTGCAATATCGGCCACCAGTAACAAAAGCAGCAAGTCAGCATAATCCACTCACTCTTATTTTCAGCCATCATGTGGGGGCTGGTCTGACAAAATTGCCAGGATTGCTTCGGGTTCCCAGTTCGGCCCTGATTTGAGGTGTTTTTAGGTAGTTTGAATGACTGAAAACCTTGACTTTAATGGACTCAGTGAATCCCTTGCAATTCCTCTAGTTTGTCTGACTCTGCGCATCAAAGAGAGAGATTTGGCTCAGTCGCAAAAAAGGTGACGCCAACGTAGAGAAGATAACTTGCATGTAAATAAGACTTTTGGGCCTGACATTCCTCACCTGCCCTCAATATCGACTTCGGCGACTCCTGTTATGCCGACTCATGCAAAGCCACCACTTCCTACTGAACTTTCGCGCCTCCGCTCGTAAACAGTTAATAGTATCTCAAGATGGCACAGTTTTTAAATTAAAATATTGCAGACACACTAGTACACTCACTACGCCAGCCAAGGGGAAGGAAAAAAAAAAACCTACAGCCACATCTCCATATCCGCCCATCTGTCCTCAGACGCATTCTTATTATTTTTAGAGAGCACTGTGTGTTTATTTCTGCTCCAAGGCTTATTTATGACTCCCAAAGACAGACTTTTTTTTTCTTTATTCTGTTTTACTCGTATCACATGGTCTAGTCTGGTGCTGGCAGACTCCTGTTTTTTTTTGGGAGGACTTTGTGTTTTTTGCCCTAAATGAGCCCTACAGAATGTGATGGCTCTAGGGCCGAGCTCGGAAGTATTGACTATCTGTGATGGATTTTTTTTTGCTTATTTCACAGAAGGGTGCCATCCCAAAGTTGTGAAGGTGTCTGCAGTCTGGAGCCAGGGTGGCTACCATGCGGCCAGGCCAGGGGGCCTGAATGCAAGCGCTTTCTGCAGAAATATGCGGTCCCTTCAGAGCAGGGCCTGCGTAAATCCTGTGTAAATAGAGGACGGCGAACAAAGGCCGAGCCCCTGCCGCTCGGGGCTTTAGGAGCCATTTGAGAGATGAATGCGCTAAACACTGCTTATAACCGCCTGAAAAGTTGGAGAGAAAGGGGTATAAAATCCCATTCTTTAACTCGCTTTCTGCTCAGGCCCTGGGGGGAGGGTGTTCGGGGCCAGAGGGGGCGGGTAAGCCCGCGGAGCCGGCTTTTTCTTCTATTTTTGCAGTGCTCTTTTGAGTGTGAAGAAGTGCCCGGGTCAGCGTCCTCGGCTTTAATGTCGGGGGAAAAAAACACCCACACAGTTTAGTAAATGTTGCATGTAAACGACGGCATTTCGTCTGCTTGGCCGGCTCTCTGAGCACCAGGCCGCGGCCCGGTCACTTGAAATCACAGGGAAAATGCACTTCAGCGAGTCCGGGGTGGCTCCGCGCAGCGGGAAGGGTGACCTGGGCGCGCTCGTGCACGCAGCTCCGCGCGCCGCCAGCGTGGCGCAACCGCGCGGACGGCGTGATGACGTCAGGAGAGGGGGGACGCACCTGTTCTTACTCTAGCTGGTTGGGCACTTGCAAAACAACAACGTGAAAATACGATGGAAAAAACGCATTTGTTACCCTGTTAACGCAATGGCTCCACAACCCAGACCACGAGTTAGCCATGAAAACCTCGGAATTGTTTGGAAAGTCGGTTTAGGACTCTGGGATGCTTTTGGGGGCCACGCTAATGACCAGTTGTGTGAAAATTCCACCCAAACATTTACACATGGTTCATAAGGATCCCGCTGGGGCATGAGGTTTATATATGTGTTAACCTGC
Organism: Pleurodeles waltl; assembly: GCF_031143425.1. Lineage (NCBI taxonomy): Eukaryota > Metazoa > Chordata > Amphibia > Caudata > Salamandridae > Pleurodeles > Pleurodeles waltl. Next base: position 1,157,374,562 of record NC_090448.1, read on the forward strand.
ACCTATGCATAGAAGAAACTCTGAGTCTACTAGTTCAATAGAAAGCAACATTTGCAGTCTGTTGGCACCATTAGATGTCAGCACCATCTTCCAAGGTTCCTCTGAAAACATATCTCTGAGAAGACCACATTTGAGCCCTCCAAACCCCTCTACCTGAACCGTCCTGTGCCCACCTCAGCATCTCTCTTAAGGAAAGAACCACCTGCTCTCTTCAACAAAGCACTTCGTAACCAGAGCCTGCTTCCAAGGAGGACTAGTTTACGCATACCTTGTTTGCATGATAATTTGCATCCTTTGTAGCCGAGTGGGGCTCATGATTGAATGTGTGCATGTGGGCATTGCTGAATCTTCCGTGCTCTCCAGGGAAAGATTCTCCAAGAACATTATGTACTTATAAAGGTGATAGGGAAATATGAGGCTACTGAACAGAACCCACTATCCTCATGCAAGGGTAGTGGGCCATTTTTGACGTCATGGTATCCTCTGTTTTCTGTCAGCTTTAATTCAATAGAAACAGAAAACCACGAGAACTCCTTATTATAAGGCCTCACATTTTTCCTTTTTCTGAAAAAAATACACTCACTTGAAAGAGTTGGGATGCAATAGAGGAGCCTAGCCTTAACCCTCCGTAGCCCTTCGACGTAGCCTAGTGAATGCTGCTGCCAATGTTTGTTTATATAGCTCACACAGCTGTCTATTTCTAGGCACCTCTAAATTCAGAAGGTTAGAGAACTCCCACAAACAGTAACCGAGCAGATTACATAGGACCGTGCCATATGTTTAAGTGGTGATGCATGAACTAAGATATAAGCCTGCTGTACCCCAAACCAGTGACGTAGGCATTGAATCCCATCACCCCTCCGTCCACTTCAGATGCAACTCTCCCCTGAAGCCACTGTGCATCAGTCGAGCCTTTCTTACCTTCACCGCTTGTGGGTCCAGTAAATGTATCCCCCGGCCCTCACAGGAAGCAAGATATTTAGCACATGCATGTATTCAAAACAGCCACCTTATCCATTAGAACACACACCCAGTGTGTCTGGCATCCTCTTGAATCCGCAGACCGGTCACCCCATTGGAAGCCTTCAACAACAACCAACCCCTCGTCATTGGCTGCCACCAATAGAGTGATCCAGCTGGGAAAGAGAGCTTGCACTTGGTGGTGTGAGGCTTCCAGGACACGAGAACATCATTGAGGCTTCCTTATTCAGGTCATGCCTCACCGACACTGCGATGCAGAGCAGATCTTTGCACTTTACAAAGAAGATGGACTGGAATGAATTTAGTGAAGAGATTTTCAAGCTAATGTGTATGAGCCCAGAAATAAAAAAAAAAGATGGTCACTTTTGATTAGAAAAGAAGCTGATCACAAGCCATAGATTCAAAGAGACTGCAAAAAGCCATACGGACGCACATTATGACCAGTAGAAGTGTGAAGGCCTAGCAATGAGCAGTGGGTTCCTGATGAGATGCACTGATAGATGCAGACTGCTGGGTTTGCTGTGCCCATGGGATCATAAGACTTATGTGGTAACCTTTGTAAAGTTTTGATTTCTGAACTTGATCCTTGACCCCATTTGGACATTTTTGCACCATTCCTCGCACCCCTGGGGGCCTAATCCTGAAGTCTCCTGGTGTATATTTCAGTGTTCTCTTTGTTTGAGTTTAGCGCTAAAGGAGCGATAATTCCCAGGCGTGGCTCCATAAAGAGCACCGGTTGACTGACAGGCAGGTTAGTGAGCGGTACACCTTCTGTAAATGCCCCTGAAGGTGTTATGGGGTGGGGATTAAAGGGAGGCACCCATCTCCTGCAGTCATTTCCCAGCTATTCGACTGAAAAGGCAGTGCAAACTTTCGTTGAACTTTGATCTGGTATTAAGGCATGAACAAAGCCTGCCAGAAAAGGCTGAACGGTGTTATAGAATTGTTCGTATTTCAGTTTGAATATGCATACGAACAACGCCTTGGAAAAATAGAAAAAAAAAGAGTTGTGTGAAGGAGAAGTGTATCCTTCTCATTTTAGACAATGCATTATAAATCCATCTTTTTATGAGTGTGTTGTGCATGTTTATGCTTTCTTTTAAGAGACGCAGATGTCTTAATCTGCAAATGGATGGACAAACTGATGGACTGACTTCAAACTATTCTTTACAATGTGGCTTTTTTTTTTTCCTCCTCCTCGTGGCTCTGCCTTTCAGAAGAGCCTGAGGCTACAGTACGCCACCTCACCTCCCCAAGGCCCACCGGCTGCCTCCTAATGGCTACCCTCCATCTGTGTCCTCGGTACAGCGGACGAGCGGGCGCCCGCTTCTGGATTTGGGGAGCTCGTTGTCCCAGGTTAAAATGCTGGATTTGCCAGCGAACCGTCAGAAGCCATTAGTCTCTTGGAGAATTTGCCTTGCAGCGGTTCCTCAGCACACGGGACCGCATGCATGCATTCGAGGGCGCACGAGCGAGGATTCTGGGGTTGGGAACATCCATGTAGATTGCTCATGGTGCCTCAGATCTAACAAGGAGAATGGAGCACATTGGGGACTTTTCCATCCTATTATTTGGTTCTCCTGCCTTGCTGGAGTTATTATCAGAGCCCCGAGAGCACTGGATGGAGGTCGTGGTCTCCCAAGCCTGGGCAGATGTAGGGAAGATGCTATGCCTTGAGGCAGGGCAGCTCTAATGAAGTGGCCTTGTAGGTCTGTACGCACTGGGGAGTCAAGGGGGGTCACCGCTTCTGTGAATTAGACAAGAGTGAAAATTAGAAAGTCAGCAAAATGAGCCAACCGTGTTTCCTTTTGCAGTGTATCCTTGACTATTCAAGGCTGTGGGGGGGAACCAGAATGAGCTTTTGGATGGGAGACCTCCTTCCTTGCACGGTCAGTGATGAATGGTGCAAGAATAGTGTTTCTTAAATATCGTCTGAAAAAAATAGTGTGTTGTAAGTATTGTTTCCCATTGATTTGGAGGTAATGATTCAACATCTACACACAATGGAGTGATATTTTTGTAAACGATATTAGTCATAGTATTCTGACATACTGTTGTTAGCAATGCTGCATTAATAGACAAGAGAGGGAAAAAGTACCACGCACAATCAAAGACCAGGGCTTAAGATTTCCGCAGCAAGTGGTCTAGGGGTCTCCTGGTATTTTCTCAGTTGAGCAACGGTGACTACAAGAGACTATAAGAATTAGGCCAGGGATCTTCAGCGTTCCTCGGGAAGCCTTGATTTGGCCGGCTCCGTATACAGTGAACGGCGAGTCTGTTGTTTTAGGCTATCTTGCACAAGGTTTTTAGTTAGCGTTGGATTAAAGGCATCATGGCCTAATGGGTGTCTCTGGTTACATTGCCACAGCCCTTGCCTGAGCGGAGACCCCAGATGTCCTTCCTGGAGCTCTAGTTCGTGGGCACTAGCAGGTACGTTACATCTGGACTCACTACTTCCCCTACCATGGTCTGTTATTCCTCTGCACCAGGTAGCGTAACCTCTGCTCTCCCTGCTTCCCTCTCCGGGACCTCTGTTCCTTACAACTCTGCAGCTTAGCAAGGGTGCATGGGTTCTGGAGCAGGCAAGGAAAATAGCCTCTTTGACTGACGTTGGTGTAGTAGAGTACAGCAACTGTTATGGTTCAATGTGCCCATTAGGGCTTTGTGTCCCGGTGCCACTGCACCTGCTGCACTAATGGTAGCTACATCCCCGCTTAGCAGAAAAGAAAATCACTGTATGGACTCTTTCCGATGACAGGAATTTTGCTTCCTGAGTGTTAGCAGGTTATATAAACTCTGCACTACTCTCCTAGGGAACGACAATGTATACATACACTTTTGGGGCACGGCTGCCGACAAGGTACTTTCAGGCAGCATAAACTCTACAAATGCTCCTTACAGTCCCGGGACTTGGCTGCCTCCTAGGTGCCGCTACAATGTATACTTCACTTCCGGGAGCGGGCTGTTTCCTAGGTACCGCTACAATTTATTCTTCCACATCCGGGGTCCAGCTGCTTCCCAGGTACCTCTACAATATATACCTCCACTTCAGGGAAGCAGCTGGTGCCTAGTTACCGCTACGATGTATACCTCCACTTTAGGGACCTAGCTAGTTCCTAGTTACCTCTACAATATATACCACTGGGATCTGACTGCTTTCTAGGTAACTTTGCAATGTATACTTCCACTTCTCAGACCTGGCTGCTTCCTAGGTATTTATACAATGTATACTTCACTTCCGGGCGCGGGCTGTTTCCTAGGTACCGCTGCAATTTATTCTTCCACATCCGGGGTCCGGCTGCTTCCCGGGTACCTCTATAATATATACCTCCACTTCTGGGAACCGTCTGCATCCTTGGTACCTCTACAATAAATACCTACACTTCAGGGAAGCAGCTAGTTCCTAGATACCTCTACAACATATACCTCCGCTTCCGGGATCTGACTGCTTTCTAAGTAACTTTGTAATGTATACTTCCCCTTCTCAAACCCGGCTGCTTCCTAGGTACCTGTGGGCACTATAAACTCCACAGCGCCTCTCGTCGCCTTCCTCCCCCTCCCCCAGTCCTTGGTGTGCCCCTGGGCTAATGATGTGAAGGGCGTGGGGGGGGGGGTATGGGCTGTGGAAGTCGCAGGCGGCGCCCCATCTTCGGCATCCTTCATCTATTTTGCATTTGATTGCGCCACCAGCCGGCTCTTGTTTCTTTGCATTTTTTTCCCCGCTTTACAGAAAAGTTATAAGTTCAAATATTAATGCATGAATTTTGCGTACCCGGCCTCCCTTGATTGATGTCTCCCCAAAAACGGGGAGACGTGGTTGTGTGAATTTGAGGAAGGCGAGGGCCCTACGACGCCTGCGCTGGAAGAGTTTTCAGATACATAATTTAGTTGCCCTCCAGGCAAGCTTTCAAGGCTTTTTTTGCCGGAGGGCGAGAAAAAATAACTCTGCCTGCTAAAAGTAACTGATTTCTGCTAATGCACAATTAATGGCCGGGAGACGCACAAAGGGACGAGGGGCTGGCGGAAAGTTTCTGATTAAGAGCGTGTCCCTGCCTTGATCTCCGTCAGGCCTCGTCTTTTTTTAATGATGCAGATCAGCGAGGCGGAGATGTCAACATTCCCCTGTCATGCAAATGCCATGTGAGGGTCGTGTGTCGCGTGGGAGCCTGCGTGCCGGGCAGGGGACCGCGTCCTGGAAGGCGCCCGCCGCCATTGTCACGCTTCTTGTCGACATAAGTGGAGCGGGACCCTCTGAGAGCGGGGTCTGATACAGGGGCGCCATCTTCAAGGCCCACTCCGGCACAGTTCATGCAGCAGCAACTGCAAGGTAGGACTTGTCCTGGTAGTTCGGGCTGGACCGCCCCCTTTGGAGCGAGGTCAGGAGTCATTTGCATATGGCTGGGTCCCAACTGAAGTGGCATGGTGGCCCGTGGCCTGACTCATTACCATGCCTTTTACCTATCCATGCAAACCTGCCCACTGTAGCTTGGATGGTGTCCACATGGTTGAAATCCCTTTCTTGTGCCTCGGTTTTTGGTATGGTGCAGTGTGTAATTTACAAAGAGCTGGTGCAGATCCGGAGAACCAGAGTTATTATAATTGAATTAATGGTATGTGTCTATGTAAGACACATGAAAAAAAGAACTGTTTAAAGAGACACAGTTTCCAGTGTTTATACATGCATATGAGCAATCACACTTAATGAGAAAATTTATGAGGCGGTTGCTTTATGGAGACGGAGGGAAAGGTTCATTAGTGCACTCGTGATTAGAGCAAACTGTTGGTCTAGCATTTTTCCTCCCTGTTCTGAAGCTTCTTCCCTTTCTGTCCTTTCAGGGGACGGGTTAGACAACAGCGTGGCCTCGCCGGGCACGGGGGACGATGACGACCCGGACAAGGACAAAAAGCGCCAGAAAAAAAGAGGCATTTTCCCCAAAGTAGCCACAAATATCATGCGAGCGTGGCTCTTCCAGCATCTTACGGTAAGTGTGAGCAATTTTCGCTGCTTCCTTCTCGTGACTTGTAATATGACTTCTGATTGGTCAGCTTCTGTTGAAGGTTGGATGTGAGGTTGGCACTCCCCTGGTTACGTAACGTGCTTGTCTCATTGTTTGCATTGCATTGTGTGAATACGTCAAAGATGGTTGCCTTCAAGGCAGCGGACTGGCCCACCTGTTATTCAAGATGGCCGATGTTTGATGACAACGCACTTTGGTGGTTGATCATGTATCCCGCTTCTCTGGTCCTTTTGAACCATTTCGAAACGTGAGACAAATTTAGCTTGTTTGTCTCTTGCTGGTGAATGCCATGATGATTAAGGGAGGATATAATGGGATTTTAGCGGATGAGATAGCCGGCACCGTTGTGACAGAGTAACCAATCTGCTGAGTTCTAAATCAAGCCCTAAATCTTTCAGTGGAAATGAGGTCACAGCGGTATTGGGAGAGTGGAAAGCAAAAATGTGCTGTTGGTCTGTGTTTAGGAACTTTAGCCTTCTGCATTGATAATGGCAGTATTCGTGTTGTCTGGTCCAGACCACGCTCTTGGTTCGGTTGGGTTGGGGCTGGCCGTGTTGCTGTCACTGCCATGTGGTATGTGGATTAAGGCCATAGTCAGCATGATAGTGGTTAGTCATGGTGCAGTAATTTCTGGAAATGCTGGAGTTAAGATGCTGCCGGTTCTGGGAAAGCTGTGGTTAGGATGCTGTACTTGATAGGAATGTTGGAGCTAGGATGCTGCTCTGCTTGGAATACTGGAGTTAGGATGCTGTCACTGCTCGAAATTTTGTAGTTAGGATGCTGTCACTGCTGGGAATGTTGGCGTTAGGATGCTGTCACTGCTGGGAATGCGGAAGTGGGAATGCTGCAGTTAGGATGCTGTCATTGTTTGGAATGCTGGAATTAGGGCGCTGCCACTGCTGGGAATGCTGGATTTGGGATGCTGTCATAGCTTGGAATGCTGGAGTTAGGATTCTGTCACTGTTTAGGATGCTAGAGTTGGAACGCTGTCACTGCTAGGAATTTCATATTAGGACGCTTCCTCTGCTGGGAATGATGGATCTGGGATGCTGTGGCTGCTGGAAAACTTTGCACTGTTTGGGAAAACCCTTGCTCCCAGAAATCCTCAGCACCAGCTCCACATCTCCTTGCTGATACACATTTCCTCTGCTTGTCACTGTGGCCTACACTGACTTCAACCAGCTGTCCTGGTTTTTGGAACTAGAACCTTTCTCTTCTGTGCACATCACTTGAAAGACCCTTCCTTGCATTTTGGTCTCACGTGCCTGTTGTTGGGCCTGCTACAGCTATAGGCAGTGGGCTGGAAGAGGGAGAGGTTTTCCCACAAGTAACCACAGGACCTGCCACATGGGAAGGGCTAGACCTGCGAGCTGTTAAGAGCATGAAATAAATATGTTCAGTGATCTTGGGCTCTGGTATTTGCTGGTGGTCCTCTACTATGTAGTTCAGTTTTGCTGCTGCAGGGGAACAATACTCCTCGAGCTTATGGCAATATTTGCTTGTTGGGGGTACCATCTGCCCCCCCAGCCTTCAGTTGCCATGTTCACTTGGTGCAATTATGATCTGGTGTTAGAACATTTGTCATGGTTTCTTTTGGTTCCCATCCCTCCTAGGAATTAAACAAAAACTTCGAAGGTGGGGTAAGCACATGTGTTAATCTTTAGGGTTGGTCTGTGTGTTACGTAGACCTGTTGTGTTGGCACCCCAGCTTGTAGTGCAGTTAAACCTGTTTTTGCACAAAGGTGAGGGTAAGCATTGTAACATAAGACGTAACCTTGCACAAGGATGGAAGGAAACGTGGCTGTTGACTCAGAGACGCAAACCTCATGGCGTGTTTGTAGAGTGATGGAGAGGCACCACCTTCAGCACATAGCCCTGAGTTGCCCGAACACTCCTGGGCCAAGGTGCGCGCAACCTGCGCATTCGCGCCATGCGCGTGCTGTTTGCACAAAAGAGGCTTTTTGAGCTTCTGATGCCATCCTTAGCAAGGCACAGATTAAAGATGCTCTCGAAGTGCTTCTTCTGGGTCATTATCTTAAAAGCTAGCCGCCTTCACTTCTGGGGGAGCGGGATTGCATGCGCGGAACAGGAGCACTTTGCGCGGCAATCTACCTGCATCCCCCCTTTTGCAATTGGTTTTATGTATCGCTGTTCCGCTGACTATTACAGCTTCACTTAGGCACCAAAATACCTTCTTTTTTTAAAACTTTCACAGAAGAACTATTTGCTTTCTCTCAGGTTTTTTTTTTTTACTCTTTGTGCAGTATGCTAGAAGTGTTTGCTAGGAGGCAGACAATTTGTCAAATCCGGCTGCTGGCTACAGAAGGATGGTAGCCCTAAGTGAGATGGTAGATGGTACAACCAGGGGATGACTTTGGCGATATGTTCCTTGATGTGGGTGTAAGTTCCTCACCAAACAGGCAGGGTCACTAAACAGCTGCGGAAGCATCATGTTTGCGCTCATGCTTCGGTGATGGGCAGAGCACATGTGTATAATGCAACTGTGCCTGAATGGCATATGCCCATGTTATATTTGGAAAGGCAGAAATTATATTTTTGTGCAATTACAGGGACAAACTGTGGGCATAGCTTGGCCTCCGTTGGTACTGCTTTTAGTTGCTATGAAATATAATACCTTATGCGACCTAGCCCTTAATACCGGAGTGCAGACTCATTCCCAATACCACTCTACAACCCATCCCCAATACCGCTCTACCGCCCTATCCCTAGTACCACTCTACCGCTCCATCCCCAATACCACTCTACAACCCATCCCCAATACCACTCTACAACCCATCCTCAATACCACTTTACAGCCCCATCCCCAATACCACTCTACAGCCCCATCCCTAATACCACTCTACAGCCCTATCCCTAATACCACTCTACAGCCCCATCCCCAATACCACTCTATGGCCCCATCCTCAATACCGCTCTACGGGCCCATCCTCAATACCACTCTATGGGCCTATCCTCAATACCACTCTACCGCTCCATCCCCAATACCACTCTACAACCCATCCTCAATACCACTTTACAGCCCCATCCCCAATACCACTCTACAGCCCTATCCCTAATACCACTCTACAGCCCCATCCCCAATACCACTCTATGGCCCCATCCCCAATACCGCTCTACGGCCCCATCCTCAATACCACTCTATGGGCCTATCCTCAATACCGCTCTACAGCCCTATCCCTAATACCACTTTACAGCACATCCCCAATACCACTCTATGGCCCCATCCCCAGTACCACTCTACAGCCCTATCCCCAGTACCACTCTACGACCCTATCCCCAGTACCACTCAATGTGCCTATCCCTAGTACCACTCTACGACCCTATCCCCAGTAGCACTCTACGGCCCTATCCCCAGTACCACTCTACAGCCCTATCCCAGTACCACTCTACGACCCCATCCCCAGTACCACTCTACAGCCCTATCCCAGTACCACTCTACGACCCCATCCCCAGTACCACTCTACAGCCCTATCCCAGTACCACTCTACGACCCTATCCCCAGTACCACTATAGGGCCCTATCCCCAGTACCACTCTAGGACCCTATCCCCAGTAGCATTCTACAGCCCTATCCCTAGTACCACTCTACAGCCCTATCCCTAGTACCACTCTACAGCCCTATCCCTAGTACCATTCTAGGACCCTATCCCCAGTACCACTCTAGGACCCTACCCCCAGTACCACTCTATGTCCCTATCCCTAATACCACTCTACAGCCCCATCCCCAGTACCACTCTACGGCCCTAGCCCTGGTAGTATTCTACAGTACTTTGCTCAGGACCGCTCTACAGCTCTATCATCAGCTCGACTGCAGTAACCGTGGCATGTGTGTGCAACTACTGAGTCTTTCGCTGGGCAGAGGTGTTTCCTGTGGATCTGTTGGACCAGGTGTAGAGTGGCTACTGGTCCTGATTTGTTCCTTTAGAAAAAGGGAGTAAAACATAGCCTAGGCTCCTGGAAAGTCACCGACAGGCCATTGAGACACGAATCCTGAAACTGTCGCCAGCACTCCATGGTACCTATGGTGGTAAAGGGTGGTGGTGGGTGCCTAGCCTGGGCTCTCTTCCAGCCCTGGCTCAATGCTGCCATTCGCACAGCTCCCATTTGCACATCAAACACCCAGAATGTTTAGTGAATCAATTCCAGTCTTTGAAAATGTAACACTCAGTTTTAGGTCTGGCTAAAACAGGTGTTATTTTATTGATAATATCTGCTGCTAAGGTAACCGGAAGGAGACTCACGGGGAGAGTACTAGGTCACATCAGAGGAAGGCCAAGAGATAGCAGTTCCCATATCAGAAAGTATTTATATGTAGCACACACTTGTGTCTTTGTGAACCTGTCCTTAGTAAGGATTTTATACAAATATTGCAGTGTTTACAATCTCTAGCGCCCCAGCGCTTTGAGACCCTCACAGGTGAGCAGCCACGCTTTACAAATACTGATTGATTGAGTGATAGGTGTGCAGTGTTGTGCAAGATATGTGAACCCTAATCAAGTTAACCTTGTAAAAAAAGATAGAAACTGAAAGTAAGGCCCATTGGCTTTGTCATTTATTCTTTTGTACATTTGGCGAGCACTGAACTGGTCACAGGATGGGCAGGGGGACCTAATCCGTTGCAACTGGCTACCTAAGCAAGCCACGCAATCGGCGCCCAGGCCCCAAGTCTCAAGGGCACATTCTTTAAAATTGATTTTTTTTCCTGGAATGTGTTGACACATTACTTGCCGGTCTAGGTGACAACGATGCTTACCTGGAGATGTGAAAGTCAATTACAAGGATGGTGGACTGCTAACGGTGTCCTGACTGTAGCCAATCATAGTGGGTCACAAAATGCAATCTGCTCAATTAATATTGATGAGGAGGGTGGCTCTGCAACCCACTACAGTTCAGTATTTTGACAACCAACCTAGTAATATGTAGCACAGTTTCTTAAAAATAAAAGAAACCGGCCACAAAAGTAGACTCACAATTTGTGACCAATATCTTACTACATCTGGCCCAACAAGGTACGTAAGTCATGTATCAGCAGAGGTTCTCAGACATGACCAATGCTCTGTCCAGGCCTCCCAGGTGCTGTGGTGGTCTCTCCAGAGGTCAGCAGCCCCCCGGCCCCCTCTTGGCTCAGAGGAACTTAGAGAACACGAGTCTGCGGCGCAGTAATGAGATCTGCACGCAGGCTGCCTAATTGAAAAGGCTGTCAACCTACTGCATGTTGGTCAGGGGTTATCACGAGGGTTTAATCACCTCTATCTGTCCGGCGGGGGGGGGGGGGGGAGCTGCACCAGCCAGACCCCCAGCCTCACCATGTGCCAATGATTTGTGCCATTATCAAAATGACTCCACAGCTGTTAATGGCTGCACCGGCGCAGAGGGGGAGGGGCTATCCTGCAAATTGTTCTTAGTTTGGCAGCCCTTCCATGAAAGGATCCTGTGAGGGAAGGGATGAATGCAGCCCTGCCAAGTTTCCCTGGTCCATGTGTATCATGCAGCTCCAGTCCAGGTTTTTCCTTTGAATTGTGGGACTTGTTGTTTTATTTATTCTGTTATAAAAAGAGGACTACAAGCCCCAGAATTCAAAGGGGGTAATACTGATGTGGAGCAGCACGTCACTCATGGACCTTGGGAAGCTTGGCAGCTATGTCAATGGGGCCTTCCAGAACTGTCCTAAAACTTTTTAGAGGCCTTATCTCGTGTCAGCCAGTTCTCACCTTTTAAACCAACAGCAATTTCAGTGATTGGATTTTTCAATCCTCTTTTTCTCGTGTTAAACATGTAATTACAAATCCCAGAATGCAACGCTCTTTAGGTTGAAAACATGAAGTGGTGTACCTGACATGGGGTCGCTCAGCGCACCTCCATCTGTTAGTCGCCTGTATTGGATCATTGTCTCTCACTGTCAGCGCCCCCCCCCCCCCACCATTTCAGCGCCCCCTACATATGAAGCGTCTGCAGCGCTCAAACTCCCTCCTTCCGCCTGTGGGGTGTTTCCTTGTTGCTGAAAGCATTACCCACTTTTTAAAGCAACCGCAGGTCCATATTGATAAAAGTAAAACGTGAAACTACAAGTACCACCATGCTTTGCTCAGCTCGATGAAAAGCAAGGACTGGCTTAAAGCCAGTGACATGGTGGGAATTGACATTTACGATTCCTGACAAGACTATTCTTTTGAAAGCGTGGTAGGTCTGGGGAGGGTCAGTTACGCGTCCAACAGTATGATAGACTCATGCAACAGGCAGCACAGCACTACTGAGCAATTTTCAGTCTTGTTGAATTGGAATTCGAATGAACATGTAGATTAGCTGTAACTATGCAGGTAGGGAGCTAGGAGTGAGTTGGATTGTCTAAAGAATATTGGGACCAAGTGGTCTAGCATCCATGAATGCCTGACTTTCAGCCAGGTTTCTGTTTCCCCATCTCTTCTCTTAGTTTCTTGTCTCTCACTGCATCCAGCAGCCTTTCTGTGGAGCCTGGCCCGCAGGCATGCTTCTTTCAAGACCATTCCCTTAGAAAAAGAAGTCCCCATTTCGAAAAAGCATTCCTTCGCTGCCCCCAACCCCTCCTCGCTCTCTAAACATTATTTTAAATTGGCCGTACCCCCTCTGTGCTCTTCAACCTCCTCTTGTGTTACAATAATCCCCCCATGTTCTTGGAGGCTTTCTTGAGAGGCTGGGGCTGGTGGTGAGGGGGGCAGTGGGCTTTACTTTAGAGAAACTAATTGAATTATCTCATTACTTGGATTTGTAAAGTAAATGTATTTTGCGTCCCAGGATGGGTCCCCATAGAAGAGGCTGCTTGGCTGTACCCCCTGAATGGGCAATTGGTGCATTTTGACATGCATGCATTCATTAACCCAGGGGATCGTAGAAGAACGCAGTATTTTTTGTTCCCCCAAACACCCAACTAGCACCGAGCGAATCTTTCTATACCCTTTGGGGGGTTTCGAACATAGGTTCTCTGCCACAAGGCATTATCCCCATTTCTGAATCAGTAAAAAGTAAAAGAGTGGGGAAGAACCCCAAAACAAAGAGCAAAGCCAGCAATCGATCACTGTTTGTCTCAATATGACAAAAAAATCATTAACCTCTTCTGCTCCTGACGGATAAAGTGGCCAGGCCTCTTAAAGATTTAACCTATATGCAAGGAAATTAATGGGTTTACTAAATGCAGGGGTAGGCCGGTCACCCCCCTCATTAGCTCTGTAACCCCCAAAGAGAATGAGAAAACTTCAGAGAAAGCAGACTTCTTTTCTGTGGGAAGGGCTGTGGGCTGGGAGGTCTCCTGAAATTATTATTTTTTTCTACCAGCCGTGAAAAACCTTGTAATTGTCCACTTTATTCTATAGAGCTTTCAGTGCTGGGAGTTAGTGAGCCCCTGAGAGCTCCCAGTGGACACAGAGATACAGTGATTTGCACAGGGTAGGGAGTGTGTCTCTAAGTGCTCTCAGAAGGATAAAGTGATTTGCACAAGACAGCACAGTTTGGTCAAGGGAGAAGCCAGGATTAGAACTCGAGACTTTTGCTCTCGCAGCCGGCGACTAGTCCACATCTCCCCCTGAAACAAATATACCCTATAATCATGTCATTCCTGTCTCAACATGCTTTAAAGGCAGATGTACTATTCCTAGCTGCCCGTGGTAGGGTTGAAGGTTGAGCTCCTGGGGTTCGAACCTGTGACCTGCAGGTCGCATATGATGCCCCTGAGTTAGGTACCCATGCTGCTGACAGATGCATCTTCTGGTGTCTTTCTGCTTAGTCTGCAGCCTGATCTGCCTTTTAGCGCTGGCGTCCTTGACATCGGCTGCTTTTGGGCGAGGGTACTCTGATTGACGGGGGCCTAGGATTAGGCGGGGGGTACCCGGAGTACCTCATGCCCCTCCTTCGACGCTGTGGTCATCGGGTCTCCTTCCACCACGCCGTCTTCCGGGTTAGACACCTCTTCCGGTGTTTGCGTGGGAGAGGACATGACGAGGGGACAAAGGTTTTGGATGTCTCTTCACATTTCCATCGCCGTCAATGGTTTATTTCCGGCGGAGGAGGGTCGTAGATGTGAGCTTTGTAGCTAAGGGAGCACACGGCTTCTGACCCTGGGCTCACTCCTGCTGGCAGACCCCTCGATGGCGACTGTGGGGCAGACCCAGGACAGGTACACGTGTGGGTGGTGGCCTGGGGTCGCCTCCCAAGGATGGGTGTGGTTTCGCCTGGCCTGCACTGAACCAGGTCCTTTAAAACCATGACATAATAACATTATTAAAGGAGATGGGAGCATGTCCATCAGAGTTTGAGGGGCAGAGCCATACATGCCAGCATTTTGGGGAAAAAAATCGGGAGAATGTGTTTCTCCCATTGACTTCTAATGGGGTCTGAATCGGGTTACTGTTATGTATTGGATTTTTAAATGTGCTGCGACAGGATCGGTTGCAAATGAACGCCTTTTTTCCTTACCTGTCAGGTGCACACACAAAGCGCTATGGCAGGCAGAAAGAGCGTGATGCAAGTGCTGTGCCCTACCCGCAGGAGCAGGTTACTGGCCGTGCATGCAGAGCGTGATGCAAGTGCTGTGCCCTACCCGCAGGAGCAGGTTACTGGCCGTGCATGCAGAGCGTGATGCAAGTGCTGTGCCCTGGCCGCAGGAGCAGGTTACTGGCCGTGCATGCAGAGAGAGTGTGATGCAAGTGCTGTGCCCTGGCCCGCAGGAGCAGGTTACTGGCAGTGCATGCAGAGAGAGTGTGATGCAAGTGCTGTGCCCTGGCCCGCAGGAGCAGCTTACTGGCCGTGCATGCAGAGAGAGCGCAGTGCATGCAGATAGAGTGTGATGCAAGTGCTGTGCCCTGGCCTGCAGGAGCAGGTTACTGGCAGTGCATGCAGAGAGAGCGTGATGCACGTGCTGTGCACTGGCCCGCAGGAGCAGGTTACTGGCAGTGCATACAGAGACAGTGATGCAAGTGCCGTGCACTGGCCGGCAGGAGCAAGTTACTGGCTGTGCATGCAGAGCGTGATGCAAGTGCTGTGCCCCG
Source organism: Pleurodeles waltl (assembly GCF_031143425.1). NCBI lineage: Eukaryota > Metazoa > Chordata > Amphibia > Caudata > Salamandridae > Pleurodeles > Pleurodeles waltl. The sequence goes on from NC_090448.1 coordinate 1,157,389,598, forward strand.
GCCTGCAGGAGCAGGTTACTGGTCGTGCATGCAGAGCGTGATGCAAGTGCTGTGCACTGTCCCGCAGGAGCAGGTTACTGGCAGTGCATGCAGAGAGAGCGTGATGCAAGTGCTGTGCCCTGGCCTGGAGGAGCAGGTTACTGGCCGTGCATGCAGAGCGTGATGCAAGTGCTGTGCCCTGGCCTGCAGGAGCAGGTTACTGGCAGTGCATACAGAGAGAGTGTGATGCAAGTGCTGTGCCCTGGCCTGCAGGAGCAGGTTACTGGTCGTGCATGCAAAGCGTGATGCAAGTGCTGTGCCCTGGTCTGCAGGAGCAGGTTACTGGCAGTGCATGCATAGAGAGCGTGATGCAAGTGCTGTGCACCTGCCTGCAGGAGCAGGTTACTGGCAGTGCATACAGAGACAGTGATGCAAGTGCCGTGCACTGGCCTGCAGGAGCAAGTTACTGGCTGTGCATGCAGAGCGTGATGCAAGTGCTGTGCCCCGGCCTGCAGGAGCAGGTTACTGGCCGTGCATGCAGAGCGTGATGCAAGTGCTGTGCACTGGCCCGCAGGAGCAGGTTACTGGCCGTGCATGCAGAGCGTGATGCAAGTGCTGTGCACTGAGCTGCAGGAGCAAGTTACTGGCTGTGCATGCAGAGAGAGCGTGATGCAAGTGCTGTGCCCTGGCCTGCAGGAGCAGATCACTGGCCGTGCATACTCCGAGTTCAGTTGACAAGACCAGGCCCTGTCAGCTGTAGCCTGTAGAGGAATCAGGTTTTTTGCAGGCAGCAATCAGGAGGGGGGCTGGACTAGCAATGAAAACAGTAGTCTTCCTTCTGAACCAGGAGGGTTGGCTTGTATGCAGAGCCACAGACATAGAAGAAAGACTGCACCAGGAAGTCTAACCCAGGCGCGGAGTGTGCTCACAGTCTTAGGGAAGCCCTTGTCTTCCATGCTAAGAATCCCTGAGCTGCCTCAATGGCCCTCAAGAGGGCTCTGACTTCCTTCTCAAGTGTCTTCTTATTTATCCAGCAAAGGGCATGTTTGATCATGGGCTGAAAACAGGAAGGGGTGAGGCACAATGGACCCACTCAGACACTGGGTCTGAGGCAGGAGCCCTTTCTTCTGTGGAGCAGGGAGGACCATGTGCTCACAAGTGGGGGAGAGAGGAAGGGACCAGACTATGGTGCAGGCAGCGCCTGTGTTGATCTGCGCAGGGTTGCGCCTCCCTGCAAGCGATAATGCACCCCAGAAGCACTTGCCATCCTGCAAATTTACATCACCCACGTGGCCTTTGTTGTCAGTGGCTATGCAGAGGCAACTGTGGTACCCAGGAGCCTGGTACACCTACAGAGATGAATTACATTTACGTCTGTACCTCTGGCTATTCAGATGAACAGAGCACCACAAGCAGCAGGAAACTCCAGCTCAATGAGGCTCTCGCAGGTGATTAACAGCGCTCTATAAATTCTGATTGATTTGAACGATTTGACATCTCCGGAGGTGGAAGTGCAGGCCTTGCAAGAAGTAGAGATGTTAGCACACAAAAAGTGAGAAAGATTTAAAAGCCCATTCTACTTAATACTTGTATTTGTAATTGTGTTTATATAGCTCTTACTACCCCTGACGAGGCGTCAAAGCGCTTTTCAGATATGGAGAAGCATTGAACAACTCCTGTGGTCAAGATACATAGTACTGTATGCACTGTTGTGACTACACATGTGTTTTGTACGCACAAAGTAAGGAAGATTACAAGAACCTTGCACAACTCCTGCAGACAAGGAACAGTTCCTTGAAAACACCAAGCAGTGAGTATACAGGTGCCTAGGGCACACATAGTGACCAATATACAAGAGGCTTGACTCCTTCGGTGGAGAATGTAAAGGTACTGTCTACGGTCACTGTAGAGAAGATGGGGGCGGTGGGCATTTAGAAAAGTGAAATATTTCACATTGAAATAGTGCAGGGAGGATTCAGAAGCTTTGGGCAGCCTGTGTGCTGGAAGTGGAGAGGCTGTGTTCAGCCCATGCACTGAAAATGGAGGAGCCTTTCTCAAGTACCGTACTGGAGAGGCAGGGATCCTGTGCACCTCCTGTTGTGACGGTGCATCTACAGCAGTACGGATGAAGTGTCTTCATGCACCTTTATAGTGAGGATGCGGTGACTTCATGCTCTTGTAACGAAGGTACAGAGGGCTTGAAAACCTCTTGTAGTTAAAGATGCAGGACCGCTGCATACTGCTTGTAGTGAATGTACAGAGACCCTAAAGGGTGAATGTATTGTCTATACCAGGGTTCTGCAAAGTCGGTCCTGGAGAGCCGGGTCCATGCCAGATTTTTAGCATATCCCCATTTAGAAAAATGTAGATTTCTGAAACATCTTTTTTCTCAATGTGGATATGCTAAAAACCTGGCATGGACCCGGCTCTCCAGGACCGACTTTGCAGAACCCTGGTCTATACTGAAGCAATGCACACACGGTGGTGGAGATACAGCAGCAGTGTGTGGGTACACTCTCTCTCACATGGAGGTTTATTTAAAGGTGGACTTGTGCTCCAGGATTGCTCAGAAACGGTGTCCATGTCTTAGAAGTGCAGCCTTTTATTATTTCCGGTGCCCCCCTCTCTTGATGGTTGCTGGGTTCCTCACTTCTTCATTTCAACCCCCATTCCTTTGTGAGCTCCATCCAAGCAGCCCCCAGCACAATCAGAGGCACATGCAGGCTGAGAGGCTCAGGGACTTTTCATCTCTAAAATATCCTATTTGAGCAGTCCGCCCATAGCTACAGCATCCATATGAAGGCGCTGCAGCTTAACACAGAACACACTGAAGGGAACCCCTCTGCTCCCGAAGGCAACATGGCCATTGGCTCTTCCAAACAGCACAAGTGATATTTCGCTATTTCTGCAGGTTCTAGGACGCAAGGAGCGTTTCATATGTTCAAAATTGACTTTCTGGGATGGATCTTAGAAAAATGAAAAAGGAAACTTGGAAAAAGCCCAATCTCCTTTGAAAACATCCCAAAGGGCAATGGGTGCCACAATCATTCTATAAGGTGCAGTGATGCCTTGGGCAACCAAAGTGGTTTGGATAATGGCATCAACAAGGGGAGGGCCAAGGCCTACAAGGTTGGCATCAATATGGCAGCATGCCTAAAAAGTGCATAGAGGGCATGTTTATTGCCGGACAGACTCTTCAATTTGTGATGTGAGTGTTGTAAATATGTATTGTCATTAGCAGCAGTACCATCCACATCTTTAATCATTTGGTAAACAGAGTTCTAATTAAGCCCAACCACTAGATGGTGGGATTATGCACAGCATGTGAATCTATAATAAAGAAAAATGGAAACAATATTGCCACAGGAAGCTAGCTGTGAGCAGTGTGCGAACATACATCAGTAGCCCATGGGGCACTGAATTCACCTTTCTCCCTAAAATATCTCCTAAACCTGAGACAAAGACACGATTTGTAGAGCTATAGTTAAGTCAAAATATATGTAAAAAGATTATGTTAAATACCTTTTATTAAACTCCGGTATAACCTTTTTCCTTTTTTTTCATAAAATGTACTTGTTGTACAGAAGGAATGAAAATGTTGATGTGCTTCTCAGGAAATGCTCTGAAATGCTATTTTGAATATTTCTAAGCCACAATGAGACAATTTAAGGATTGGAACTGTAGCCTGGCAGTAAGCTACTTTCCTTCCCTATTTGAAAGGGAAAGTTAGATTTTTTTTTTTCTCCCAGAAGTTAATTTTGCCATTGACTTGCAAGTGAAACTGCAAATTCCCTTTTTCTGAATATAATCTCTGAGTGAACTTCTATTTGCAGCCAATTTTACTGCACAGTGCATCTCAATGTCACGTCTGGGGAATATCTGTCGCTTCAGAGTGTAAATGCACCGGCATTGCTTGTCTGTTGAGTATGCTTTGCAAGGACACCTACTTAGTGCCGTAGATATGGCCTTTGTTCATCTGCATTTAATGCTTGTGAGATTTGCATTGCTTTGTAATGTAGTGCAGCCATTTTATTTTCTTCATTACCTCTGCGAGGACACCTAGCTTTTGAGAGAAGTACTGCGGGCGCTATTATTTAATTAAAGTCTATGAAGACATTTGGTAGAAGAGCATCTTTTCCACTCTATATGATTTCTGCAATGACGTCATGCCTTCCCGCACTGTGATTGTTTTTACGTGTAATGTCAAGTATGATGTCGCTAGTAATGTCATCCATGATACCTCTCTCGAAATCATGCCTGTGAGGTCATGAGCAGTGTATTGCTTTGGTGTTGTGGTCACACAGCTAATCCTAACAGGACATTTTCAGTATTTTCTAGGTTTTTAATTTTACCCACTTAACTTCTACTACTTAAAATGTTTTCAACTGCTTGAAACATGGGGCTTATTATGTCCAATGCCTGCCGTAAGCAGTCACTGCTACAAGAATGGGGCAAGGCTTGACAGCTCTAGATAAATGCTGAAAAAGTTCACTTGACCAATGATCACTTGCAGATTTTAATTGGGTGACCAGCATGTGTTGTGACCCATGAAGTGCGGCTTGTAGCCTCCATGTTTGAGCGAGGAAGGACTGGCAATGTTGCAGGAAAGGTTATTAACATTGTGTAATGTTGTAAATGTAGCTTCAAAGTCAGTTAGGCCAAAATGTATCTGTTTCTGAACACCTCGAGGGCATGATTCACTAAGCTATCTGCCTGCATAAGTCACCTTTATACAAGCAATTAGGGTTTTATGAGTGCAAAAGCACTTTTCAGTTTCTGAAAAGTTGGCAATGCACTTGTGTGTGGATTTACTCCAACAGAGGTTTTTCGTGTGAGTATATAAACTAGGGAGTGGGTGATCCAGGACAGCACTGGTCCAGAAGTTTGTGTACTCAAATATACACATTTGTGTAACTATTTTCTGGCCATTCCCATCCCAGAAAAAGTCGTAAATTTACTCCTCTCTTGTTTGGAAGTAGATCCCATTCCAGGGTGGAATGGTGAGGAGGATGTCCCCCAGAATTTACCAATTTCTCTAAGAATGAAGTTCCAAGAATTGAGGTCAGGTCCTGCCTCAGGCTTGGCCCTAACCAGACTGTGCCATGTTTGATCTTCAACAGTGCCTAGTACGGATTCCTCATTCTTAAGCGCTTGAAAGTAGATATCCACATACATATGATAACCTAAATAATTGAATATTTTTCTTCCTGTTCTGATCTTGGTATTTGTTGGCTTATGCCTGGCGTGCCGACCACCTAAGTCCTATCCCATATCTTACGCACGCCTCTATATCTCATGGTACTTTGGTAGCCCACCGGCGAGGCGGCTGTAATAAATATAACGGAGAGCGCTATTAGAGTCGGGATCCGCCTCAATGTTTCCGAGCTATCACTTTCTGCGTATAAAAAATTATTCTGAAATGGAGCCGTCGAGTCCCATTCGTACTCAGTGATAGAAGCAGTTTGCGGCAGACAATCAGCCTGGCGTATCATTCCTCAAATTACACTCTGAGTAGCAATGTTGCACATATTTCCCACTTGATTGGCAGCCGTTGTTTACGGTATCCAGCGCATTCACCGGCACATTTAAAGATTTATTATCCTCTTAAGATATAATAGCAATCGCGCCTTCAAGGTTTTTACATTATAGCGATTTTTTATTTTTCAAAGTGCCAGTCCCAAAACTGCCACAACTAATTTCAGCTGTTTTGTCTAATAGTGGATGATAAGCTGTCTCCGAACCCTGTCATTGTATAATGGTAGATAAAGACTTAAAATCTTTATTTTATTTTTATTAGGATATCGCAAGGCAGATTCTTTTTTTTTTTATCGCAGTCGACTACTTTTGTCCATACTTCAGAGAAGCGTCTCACCAACAAACATCCTTTCATAGCGCTAAGTGACAGCAGATGGATTTTAACTTCAACAATTTATTCTTGCCGAAGGAGTTATAAACATAGCGAATTTGAAAAAGCTTGATGTGACTTAAGTAGTATGGTTTGGGAATGCAGTGGACACAGTGCGTAGTGAGAAGCAGACAGTCTCTGATGGACACTTGTTTTATTCACAAGAACTCGGCTGAGTTGACAGTCAGCTTAGCCAGCCCCACACATTCCTATGGGTCACTGTTGTGACATCACGCGGTCGCCTCAGCCTACCTACGTTAGCCTTTCTTACAGGTATAACTGCATGACACCAGGAGAGTCAATGGTTCACCTCCAGTTCAGGGTACGACTCACGTCCTTTGGTCCCCGCTATGGGATTCATTTATGGCACAAGTTCTTTCATAGTGGGCCAACATTAACATCCTGTCTTGTATTTTCATTCCACTTGGCCTCTCTTGGTCGATCATCCTCGGGCAATTCCTATTTATGTTCTGCCAGGAATGTCTTTGGGGCTTTGTGTCCCCTTTGACTCTTTCAATGGATGTGAGCGTCTTCCACGTCACTCGGGCATCATCTACGACACACTTGTGTTCATGTGCTGCTCCAGAAGTTCTTAAAGTCTTTCATTCCACTTGCAGAGCTTATTCAGTATTTCCCCACATCTTCTTCTCTACCTTAGCTTTGTCAACGGTCTGCCCAAGGCATTACTGACTCACTAATGCCTCCGTGGATTTACGTTCTTGCTGCCTGGACACCAATGTGTAATCAATCCTGAACCATTATTGGATGTTTATGTTGTTAGCAAATGGTCCAGTTTTAATCTACTCCTGGCCAGGGGTCCATAGACCACGAGGGCCCACGTGGGAACCCAAAGCAAGTTTGGCAAAAATGCTCTAAATAGTCCATTCCCCTCTTCCCCAAGTCTATTTCTCTTTTTTCATTCACCCGTTCTCTCTCTCTCTCTCTCTCTCTTTCTTCTCCCTCTCTGATCTCCTTCTTTCTATCTTCCCCACCCTCCTCTTTCTCTATCCTGTAGCCTCCCCTCCCTGCTGAAGGTAACCCTGAGGAGCTGGGAAAGTGGGTGAGACCCCAGCAGTGACCCCAGGCTTTCAAAACTGGTCTCCTGCGGCTCCAGCCCACCAGCGGAATACCTGGAGGAGTAAAAGGCCTGTCTGGCTCCTCAAACCACCCCTGGTCAGGGTGCGCTCATTATTGCCTTAGCAGATCTACAGGACTAAAGGCCTACCATAGCGCATTGGAAGGGTGAACTCCGGGGCATTAATGGTTCAATAATGTATGATCTCAGATTCTGCCAGGGCACCTTCTGGACAATCACTTGGTGTTGGCAGATCTGCTAGTTTTAATTTCTACTTATCCACCATTGGGTGATAAACCCTGACTCAATGTCCCATCAGTGAAAGTGTGGGTCTTAAATTTAACCCATGCACCAGGAGCATGATTGGTTCATTAGGGTCTCAGCAGATCTCCCAGTTTTAAATTCTACTCTGTCTCCATTGGTCAGTCACTGGAGAAGCATTATTGGTGTATTGTTGCAGTCAGCAGTTCTCTGGTAGGCTGTTCCCAAGAAATTGTAAATCAGGGCGAGCAGGCCTATGCTCCCTGGACCCAATTGGATTATCACCCTTGAAGCATTATTGGTTCATTATGGCCCTCAGTGATGCAAACGTCATAAGACTCTGTCAGGGGACCATTGGTCGATAAGTGCAGGAACATGATTGGTTGATTGAGGTGTCAGTAGATCTCTTAACGTGACCCATCCAGCGCGCGCAGTCTGGTGCAGGATGCTTTTGGCTTTGCTTGGAGAGGCAGCTGCAGACACGGATGCTGCCCAGATTTCAGGTTCTGCAGATACCTGCGGATAGTTCATGACCTGCAGACGTGTTAATACTCTCTTGACCCCGCGCCCGGTCCCCCACCTTCTCACGGCCGCCCTCTCAATCTCCCGTACAGACGTGGCTGACGCGAGGCTCCCAGAGGCAGCCATTAGTGGGGGCTCGACTTCCCCTTTTCTGGCGCCCTCCTCCCCTCAAGGGACCCCCATTACCTCACGATGGCCAGTGCCCCCGCCGTTACCTCGAGAGGTAATCACAACCATCCCCGGGCATGGCCGAGGGATGCCCTTGCGTGGGCCTGGTGGGGGCTTTTGTTAGCGGCGGCGCACAGCCACTGATTGTGTAGAACCGCAGCCCCACTGGCCCCCTGAAAGGCATCTGCGCAGGCCACTTGCAGACAATCCTCCGCAGCCATTCATCTTCGCTGTCCCGGCCGTGAAACCTGAACCTGTCTCCCACCGTGGGCTTGGATGTGACCCAACTTCAAAGGGAATCTTCCCTTGGTCGTCCATTCCCCCCTCCTACCTCGGGACCAGCCCCCCACCACACGAGCTGATCAAAGGTGTAGTGTTTGCTACCAGGATCAAACCCACTTGTAAGAATGCGGTGCACGTGACTGGGAGTAGGGAACTGGGGTCCTCGCTCCCGTAACACGTGGCACTGGTGGGGCTACGCTGCCGCTGTGGAATTTAACATATATATCGTCACAGAGAGTAACATGATGTATGTTAGCATTGTGGAGTGTGAGAAGGGGCCATGGCCCCCGAGGGTTGAAGCCTTGAGGGGTTCATGGCGCTCCTCCCCAAATATCATATCGTACTCTGCACATCTGCCTACGTGAAAAGCCCTGGCATTTTTTATGTGTATTTGTTTTAAAAAACACATTTAACCAGGACCAGGATACAAGGGGTTAAAGATGGGTATTAATGTGAAATCACGTTGAAGAGGCCTCATCACTGGTAGGGAAGTTGTTTCCCGGTGTAAATTAATTGTAACATTTAATCTGTGAGGCAGTAAGCAGTGTTTTTTTATGTCACTTTTGCTGTACAGTGGTTATAAACTTCAAATTGACCTTTGAACTTTTTAAGTAAATGTGTGAATATCTATCTATACACACACACGTTTCTAGCTGACAGAAACGGGTGACTTCACTCTAGGACCTGATGTCAGCCCTAGCAGAAAAGGTTAAACGCTCACTGTTCAGCCTTTGTGGGAATAGAGATGATTTTCTATCAGGAACTAGAGTGTAGGCTTTGGAGGAGACGAGAGACTAGTGAAATATGTTGATAGTGAGAAGTACGCAAAACTTTCGGTAAAGGAACACTCAAAAATATCAAATGGAACTAGACTGTAACCAGCAAGACTTGTAATTATTATTTCAATTAATCAGTGTTCCAGAGATGCTTTTGGCCAGATCTGTTGGATAATAAGGCAGAGTATGTATATGTGTGTATGGTATTTGTGTAGCGTGATTCAAGCCAAAAGGCAACAGAGCGCTGTACATGGGCAAAGACGAGCATATAGTCAACATGTCATTGTGATGTAGCGTTCTTTAAAGAGACTGTCAACTGTTTCTTAAATTGGAGCAGCCGGCGATGGATAAGGGGATGTTTTTCCAGATCCTAGGTGCATAAATGGAAAAGGCCTGCTGCCTGCAAATATGACCAAAACAACCGCCAGGCCGGTGTCTGGGTGTATCCCACCGTTGACACCCATGAACACACAGAAGCCTGTTGCGTTCATGCAGGAAGATCTGGCAATGGGCCGGGCTCCTGTGCACAGTTAAGTAATGTTTGAGCTCGCAGGCATGCACTTTACATCCCCATTGTGTATTTGAAAAACAAACGGCTTTGCAATATGTTTATTTTGGCGTCACTGTGCACGGGCTGGAAGCAGCGTAGCGTAAATAAAAGGCTTGACTCCCTCAGCAGTGTGAAGCTAGAGCCAGCGGCAGGCGTCACCAACCCTGGCTCACCTCTAGCATTGCCCGGGCAACCCTTGTACAGGCGTCTTGGAGGCAGCAGCAGGACCAGGAAGTCAGGAAGGCCCCAGAGACGCCTTCTTTGCTTGCTGCAGGTCTCACCACATGTCCATCCCCTAACTCCTCGAGCAGCCAATCAGAGGCGATTGTGAGGCAGTGGTGGGCCAATGGGAGGAGCCCTTTAATGTCATAAGGAGGTGTGATGTCACTTTTAAGTTGCGGCCAGTTCTGGAGGCTCACCTGAGACATTATGTCTATTTGTGGTTGTTTTGTTTGTCCTTAAAAAAGGCTGGCAATGGGCGCAGCCTGTTCCAAAGCTGAGTTATGTTTTTCACCTCCCAGATTCTATATTAATACTGGGAAATTCTCCCTAAAACTCCACATTTCTTCTAAATACATAAAACTGATTCCCAAAAAGTAAAAATATTTTTTTTGTAAGCAAACGAGAAGATCTGCTGGCCACGGCCCATCCTAAAAACAGCATTTAGTTTCAAAGAAATAAACCACTTTTACACGGGGACGCATCCGCAATATCTCATTGTAAGAAGAAAGATAATCGACTTTTTCACATTTCTGCTCACTTTTCTAATCTGTGAATGCCCAGTTATATGATTCTAGCATGTTTAAGTTGAGGTCATCTACTGTGTTTTGACATGTTTCTGCTGTGTTTCCAAAAAAAGTCTTAATCTTTCTGAAATATACATTCTGATCAAGGCTTCGAAGAGCTTTGGACAGACTCTTGGTTATTGACACATGCTTCCATGATACCACCTCCATCTCTCTCTAAAGTCGAGATGCTAAGAGGTCTCAGTTGACTGCTCTTAAACCTGTCTTACTCTTCGGTCCATTCCACCATCCCAGGAAAGGCTTTTTCATAGTTCTTAATTTCTTATTTCTTGTTTTCGCAAGTGTTTCTTCTCTAGAACAGTGGGAAATGTCTGCGCAGCCTCTCAACGGGGAATCGGTTAAGTTGAGTGCAGCGTGGAGTCCATAGAGACCTGGCACTGCTTTCACTGAGCATGACCTGAGATGTGGCACCAGGAAGTAATGTTCTAACAAGGACGGGGATGAGCCGTGGGCCACTTCACATCACAGCAGCTCTCGCCTTGTCAGAAGGGGATAGCGCTTTCTTGCTGATTACAGTAGAGGCGCTGAAGCTCCACAGTCTGTGCTGCTGGACATCAAAGCAAGCAACACTGGACTTAGGGAGTGGTTAATCACTGATGAATTTGGGATTTGTTAATCGTTGGTGTTAAGCTGTCAGTCCACTTTAGGCCACCGAGCTTCTGGCCACCACCGGGGATAAGGCGGGACTTCCCCCGCTTTATATGGAAATGGTGTGCATTGAAGACTGGACTCATTTCAGGCTGACAACAACAAAGTGATGCAAATATTTAATTAGAATCACTTGGTGAATTCCATTCCATATTTTTTCAGCACCTCTCTGCCTTTACAGAAGGGGTCTAATCACATACATATGAGCCTCAGTAAGATATGCAGATCCGACTCGGTTCTGCCCACCAAACGCAAACAAACCTTGGTCCTGCCCTACCTCATTTCTACCAGGCAACTTAAAAGCCAAAGATGATATCATATGCCCTTTAGAATTAATTTTGGTCTAATTTGAGCCCCTTAATTCAAAGTAAATTCCTCTTTTCTAAACCTGGGGCCAGTATCCACCACTCACCTCAACATTAAATGTGGTCTGACATATTATGGAATTGATTTTGGAAGCCAAAATGTGCAGAGGGGACTGTTAACCTCACAGCGGACCAGTCCGTTTCTAGGCTCTCCCATTTATGTAATTCAGTCCCGGGGAGGCAGGTAGATGCACCCACTGTCACACAATGAGGCAAAGGCTGCTGCTGGGTCTCAAACTCAGGGCCGGCTTTAGGACGGTGCGAGTGGTGCGGCCGCACCGGTTGCTGACCTGGATTGGGAGGCTCTGACCTTAGCAGGGCACTGTGTTTACCAAAGACTTACAAAACTTTCGATGTAAAAGCACCTGCTGCAAAGTTCCTTGTGTATCCAGCCTTCAAGAAACAAATAAAATGTCAAGATACCTCTTGTGATTAATGTTCCTGCTAGAGAGAGAAATTGGAGTTTTGTCTAGTGGCAGCTTTGACTCGCCATAAAGTAGCGCAGAGGGTTAATGTGCCTGCTGCAAAGAACAGAACTATATTTTATATGGATAGCTATGTGGATTAGTAAAGTCAGCCTTTATACGCACTTTAAAAAAACATGAATATATGTGAAAGGGGGCTATGGAGAGATGAGGGAACATTTGTCGGGTCGTAATGAGTAAATCCGAGGAGGTGGTCATGGGGGTGCCAAAAAAGACTGTTGCACATGGCGCCCGCAGCGCTAAAGCTGGCCCTGCTCAAACTGATGATCCATTACCAACCACAACAGCTGCCAATGTGGTCAATCAAATAAAATGAGCCTTTTCCTGATGTACAAAATGGCATTCATCAGCCCTCATGCATCTGTGACACCCCACAGCACTAGTGGCACGAGCTTTACAGTCACTTTCACACTCATTCTGTGTCCGGCCTGCCACGCGCACGGTGGGGTACACACTCCACTTTACAGCCATGTCCACCACTACAGAGTGGTGCCAAACTTGTGCAAGCAGTGTGTTCCTTTCCATTTAATGTATGGCTGGCCTTTATCGGGCGGAGTATGTACTCCACTTTGCGTCCATGTCTGCCACTACGGAGTGGTGCAAAACTATTGCAAGCAGTCTATTTCTATTTAATGCCTTCATGGGGCGGAGTATGTACCCATAGCAGTGCGTTTCTTTCCATGTATTATATGGCCGGCCTTCGTCAGGGCGGAGAGTATACGTCTCTTTACGCCCCTGGCCACCACTCTTAAGTAGAGGAAAAGTGGCAGAGCTTAGGAGTGGTAGTGGTGGGCTGCGGCAGCATGTTGCACCTCCATAAATCCATCCTCGCCGGGCCCCGGCTGCACACACTAAGCACATCCAGGGCCCCAGCGGGGAGCAGCCATATTGATTTTCAGAAAGAAGACTTTGACAGGTTAAGCGGGTAATGCTCCTGATTTGTAGCCGGCCTGGAAACTAATTTCGCAAGAGAAGCACATTTGTAGTTAACAAAAAAAGAGAGTCTTACGCATCATGTGTTTTGATGATAAAATATGGCCATTCAGAAAATTGATGGCTTTTACTCCCTCCGAGAGATACGCAGCTGGTAATCCCTGGGTTGGTTATTGCTAAAATACCAGTCTAGAAGATAAATCCAGCTTGATGGTTCATTCTCTATTACTGGGATTTACGAAGTCCTGTTTATCCTGAAGTGTGCCCCTCCATCTAGGAAGACATTTTTGTGCCTGGTAGCGTCGTTTACAGGCTTCTTCTGGCCATGTAATGTCGAGAAAGAGGCTAGTTGGACGTCCTTGTCTCTTGAGATGTCGGACACATGACTGGGTACCTACCATGAGCACCCCCACTACACTTGCACAGTCAAAGAACATCAATTTACCCCAATTTTGACAGGTAGGAAAGTGGCATCATGCACTTTTGCACTACTGGTGACATCATTGCGTTGTCGACAGTGCCTCAGTGTCCTACTATTATCTGACGAGGAACTAGGGGAACTGCAAGGGTTGGAAACTGCAGAAAGTGAACAGGATCTTTATTGCTGTTTGGTTTCTGTTCTTTCTGCCACTTTGAACCCTGAGACCAGGATTTGCAAGGACAGAGACCGGGAACCAAGGGGCAAGCGAGGGGTAGCAGTTTCTACCCACGCTATCCCTAAAAGACAGCTGTTTACACCTCCAACTCACCCTCCATGTGACCTCTTGCTACTTCCTGGACCCTATTGTTCAACAAACCCTTTGCCACAAAGGTGTTGTCTCTCCTTGAGGTCTCATCTCCTCTTTCGGTTTACTGACCGGGCTGCTGTGCCTTTTACCATCCCTCTGTACCGCTCTGCTTCTTTTCCCAGAAGCCCCCGATTGACTCATCCCAAAAAACTCCCTCTGGGCTCGCTGTCGCTCGTCCCCAGCCTAACATATTGACCTGCTCCATAACTAATATTATGCGCCCGTCTGGTGTTCTGCATATCTTTAAGCAAAATAAATGTTGTTAGTTATGAAAATTGAGGGGATGACTGATGTTGTAAAATGCTCAGTATCACACAGTGCATGGAGGGGGAAGCTAGGATTTGAACCACAGTCTCCTGAATCCAGGGTGAACACGCCATTAGTTGGACATGATCCTTTTTTGTAATTCTGGACCACTTCCCAGTCTAACCATAATGAAACATACCGTAAACATGAGTCAATACCAATGCAGGCACCCTACTCTGCTCACACTCAGTCTCCGATTACTCTATAACTTGGATCTCAGTGCTGTCCGGTGTCCGAACTCCTGACTCACACCCTAACTCATCTAACTTCCTACTTCGTTCACTGAAATTTCCCCCAGTTTACTCGATTTCCGCTTGCTTGGATGACTTGGGCTTGATTTCTTCCTTCAACTATCTGGATTTCCACTCTCGACTTGGCATCTAAACACACTTGGGCTTGGGTGAAGTCTCTTTGCTTCTATTTCGTATCGGAGGCTCGGATGCTTAGAAGCCACCTCGAGGGCAGTAGCCAATGACTATCTAGTGTCCACATTCATTTTGTAGTCAGCAGCTCCCTTTGTTGTCTCCCTGTCCCATGTCCCTTCTCGGGGCAGATCGATGCATTATAGCGCATAGCAAAACATGCATGAAAAACTTGCACAGCGTGGCAATTCGAACCCCTCAAGGCGCTTCTTTGCTGATGTTGCCTTGCATGCCTTCAACACCTGGCACAGGAGGTCTCCTGCAATCTCCTGTGCCTGCAGTGTGCTAGTAACCAGACCCAGCAGGCCTCAACTAGAAAGTCAGTGTTTTGAGCGAAAAAAGGCAGTGTTTTGTTGCTTTGCCTGCACATTTATCAGGCTGTGCCCTGTGGTGCCTGCAGTAGCAACCCGCAGCTGCCTCTTTCACGAAGGACCCCTCCTGTCCGTCTGCAGGGCCCGGGGTTGAGAAGCCATCCCTGCCTCCCCGCCAGTCGGGTCTCATCAGCGGCCGCCATGTTGTGCTGCCGGTATCGATGACGGACTTCCCGCCGAGACGCACGTGTAACGCTGCAGGCGCAGCCCAGCACCAGGCTTTGAAAGGCCTTCTGCACCAGGATAAAGAAAATGTGGATTTTAAGATGGAGCAACACGCAGGGAGGGGAAAAAAAAAAACTTGCAGCCAAATCTGAACCAGGTGTGCTTCCCCTGTGCTCAGGGCGCTGTGCCGTTTTTCAGCTTTAAAGTGAAACTCGGGGCCTCTAATCCATCCTCTTCTCTCACAGGGAAATAAAGATGTTTTTTACCCCAGCTCTCTCGAGTTTTTCATGTGCCCCAATTGTGTTCGATTTGAGATTTCGTAGAAAAACTGAAATAATCGTATGTTTCATAAAACTGAGACACATTGCTGAAGTAACAGCGGCAAAGGGAGATAATTAGAGGGAGTATAGTTAAATTATTTTTTTTTTTTTCAAGACACCAATATTTGGAGGATGGGATCTGTATAAGGTCGGCTACTTGCTGCTAACCAACAATCTTGTATGGCCGAGGACATGATAAAGAAATAATGATACATCCAGGATTTGTAAAGCGCAGCAAATCACCTGTGAGGGTCTCAAGGTGCTGAATTGTAGGCACGGGGAGATTAATCGATTTGCCCAGAAACACAGGTCGAGGAGACTCAAACCTGGCTCTCCCAGCTCCAAAATGGGCAGCTCAGGCCATAACGCCACATTCTCCCCCCTTGATGACGTGACGTGTTTTTTCAATGAGTCACCTGCTGATGTCATAAGACTGTGGCCACGATGCGGAGGGCCTCCACATAATGTGGACTGCAGCTGCTACATGCTTTTAGGGTGATGCACCCGTTGCAGGTATCTGTGTGTAACTTAAAGCCAAGAGGCCCAACTTCAAGTGTGGCCAAGTCAATCTTTCATGCTCCGGAAGCCAGTGAAATGAATACTGTTGAACTACCAGCAATTGTCTGGCAATGGGCATAGTGCCATGACGCGTAAAGAATTCAGTAACCTAGTCTTATCCCCCAAGCCCGGAGAATCTGGACCCACAACTCTTTGAAGTTGACACAGTCACCTAGTTTTGGAACATCCCATTTCCCACTCCTGATAGCACATCTTCACAAACAGGATCAGACTGCGGGATCGGGAGTCACCCCAGACTATTGGAATCTCTTTAGTGCCCTACCAGTAACAGCTTGGGTGCCATGCGAATTCCGTTAGCATCACATAAGAACGCACAGCATGTTGTACCACTCAAGACGCACCTCAGTTTGTTGTGTTCTCGTTAGTGTTGCTGTGTTGTTCCACGGTGCACTTCTAACACTGATCTTTTCTGGTACTGGTGTCTGTTTAATTGAAGTCCGATTGTTGCATCCCCGGGACTGATCCTTTAAGCGGAGCCTAGCACTGTGCATTGGAGGTTTGAGTTAAGTGTTGATGGTAGTTGCTTTCAACTGATGCTTTAAGTGGAGTCTAGCACTGTGCTTTGGAAAGTGCTTAATTTGTCAATAAAAATGTCCCAGTGTCCGTGTCTCCCAGTCCCGGTGTGTGTCCGTGTCTCCCAGTCCCCGGGGCCGTGTCTCCCGGTGTCCTTGTCTCCCAGTGACCGTGTCTCCCAGTCCTGGTGTCCTTGTCTCCCAGTGTCTGTGTCTCCCAGTCCCGGTGTCTTTGTCTCCCAGCCCCAGTACCCGTGTCTCCCAGCCCCTGTGTCCGTGTCTCCCAGTCCTGGTGTGTGTCCGTGTCACCCAGTCCTAGTGTCCGTGACTCCCAGTGTCCGTGTCTCCCAGCCCCAGTGTCCGTGTCTCCCAGTGTCTGTGTCTTCCTGTCCCAGTGTCCGTGTCTCCCAGTCCCGGTGTGTGGCGGTGTCTTCCTGTCCCAGTGTCCATGTCTCCCAGTGTCTGTGTCTCCCTGTCCCAGTGTCCGTTGTCTCCCAGTGTCCGTGTCTCCCAGTCCCAGTGTCCGTGTCTCCCAGTCCCGGTGTCCGTGTCTCCCAGTGTTGGTGTCTCCCAGTGTCCGTGTCTCCCAGCCCCAGTGTCCGTGTCTCCCAGTGTCCGTGTCTCCCGGTGTCCATGTCCCCCAGTGTCCGTGTCTCCCAGTGTCTGTCTGTCCCAGTCCCGGTGTCCGTGTCTCCCAGTGTCCGTGTCTCCCAGTGTCCGTGTCTCCCAGTGTCTGTGTCTCCCAGTGTCTGTTTCCCAGTGTCCGTGTCTCCCAGTCCCGGTGTCTGTGTCTCCCAGTCCCAGTGTCCGTGTCTCCCAGCCCCAGTGTCCGTGTCTCCCAGCCCCTGTGTCCGTGCCTCCCAGCCCCGGTGTGTGTCCGTGTCACCCAGTCCCAGTGTCCGTGTCTCCCAGTGTCCGTGTCTCCCAGCCCCACTGTCCGTGTCTCCCAGTGTCCATGTCTTCCTGTCCCAGTGTCCGTGTCTCCCAGTCCCTGTGTGTCCCCCTGCCTCCCAGTATCCGTGTCTCCCTGTAACAGTGTCTCCCAGTGTCCGTGTCTTCCTGTCCCAGTGTCTGTGTCTCCCAGTCCCGGTGTGTGTCCGTGTCTCCCAGTGTCCGTGTCTCCCTCTCTCAGTGTCCGTGTCTCCCAGTGTCGGTGTCCGTGTCTCCCAGTGTCCGTGTCTCCTAGTGTCCGTGTCTCCCAGTGTCCGTGTCTCCCAGTCCCAGTGTCTGTGTCTCCCAGTCCCAGTGTCTCCCAGTGTCCGTGTCTCCCTGTCCCAGTGTCCGTGTCTCCCAGTGTCCGTGTCAGTGTCAGTGTCCGTGTCTCCCTGTCCAAGTGTCCGTGTCTCCCAGTGTCCGGGTCTCCCTGTCCCAGTGTCCGTGTCTCCCAGCCCCAGTGTCCGTGTCTCCCAGTCCCGGTGTGTGGCGGTGTCTTCCTGTCCCAGTGTCCATGTCTCCCAGTGTCCGTGTCTCCCTGTCCCAGTGTCCGTGTCTCCCAGTGTCGGTGTCCGTGTCTCCCAGTTTCTGTGTCTCCCAGTCCCGGTGTCTGTGTCTCCCAGTCCCAGTGTCCGTGTCTCCAGGAGTGTAGGAGACAATAAATTTCTGGGGGGGACAGGGACAGCCTTGGGGGACTTTCAATCAACCCTATACAAATCGCTCGTTGTTAACGAACTGCAGGCTCCGATAAATATACACAATCATATATATATATAGATAGATAGATATATATATATATATATATATATATATATATATATATATATATATATATATCTATATATATATATACATAGGAAGTGAAATAGGGAGAAAGGAAGGCATGTTTTTAAAGACACAGTCTTTTATTGTTATTTACATTCACAAAGTAATTAGCTCAAATGTGAAAATAACATGTTGATTAACCTTACATCTTCATGCACCGAGCAAATAAAGGTAGGAGGGTAAAAAGGAAGAACATACTCTTTGCGCCCCACCCCCGTCATGCCCTTCGCCTCATGCCAATTGGAGCCGCACTGGAGAGATCAAAAGCGATTAGTTACAACAGTTGTAAACTGTGCTCGGAAACCATAGTTCTAATAACACTTCTGCTCCTGTGTGTGATCTTGGGCAGCTCAGCTCCACATCAGTCATAACTAGGAGCATTTCAACTGAAGAAGCTCTTGGAGTTACAGGCTATATAAACATGGATTCTCTAATCTCTGTATAAACTACAGTCACTAATTTCTTTAGAAATGGCTGTTTGTGATGCACCAATTCACTGCGTATAAAGAAAAGACATTGACTGATTATAAAGAAAAGAAATCAGAAAAGACTATGATAGGGTTATTACAGTCGAATTCTGACATTACATTGTCTTCTGCCAGAGCTAGCAGCCAAGGTAAAAGGCAGATCAGGTCACAGAGCATAATTAATGCAGCTGTTTAAAGCAAAAAAATTGAATGTTGCTTTTCTTTCTTCTGCTGTACTTTAATAGCTTGGAATGACAGAAGCTATGCCCTAGGGTTTTAAGTGGTTTGTGGGAAAGTTGGTGGTGTGACCATGTATTATATGGGGTAAAATACCCCCTGTGTACATAAGGATATTGCAAGTCACCTTAAAGTTCATACCTTATAAACAAGCATTGGCATAGCCAATGGGTCTCGCCTATGCAAGTTCTATTGCCTTTGCCAATGTGTTTTAGCCATGCTGTACACTAGTGAGACTACTATTCAGCATGGGTGAAAGTTAATGGCATAAAGGAGAATGATGTGTCATCGACTGGTGTGGCGTAGTGTCATGGTGTAAGTAGAGTGTCCTAGAATGAAGCAGTAAACTAACTTTAAAGGAACAGGGGCCCCTTGAATAAAATGCAACACCACTCCCATAAACAATGATATTAAAGTAGTATGCGAATGGAATGTTTTATGCATTTATTCAATCAAAATATAAAAGATCAAATGTAGTGGGAAAACATCAACAGGGGAAATCGAGAAAGACTGGTATTAGGGCATTACACAAGTTATCTGGATGACCCAATGTCACCAATTACAAGAAAAATTTAAAAAGTAACCTATATAGTATAGTGGTTTGGAGGAGGCTGGCCTGGTTTGTAGTGGGTACCTATGGTACTTACACCTTATACCATGTCCAGTTATCCCTTATTGGTGACATGTAGGCAGTGTCTAGACGCCAGGCTCTCTAGGGGTAGCTGTAGCCAAGGCTTATCTAGGAGACATGCAAAGCTCATGCAATACCACTGTAGTCACACAGTACTCACACACATTAAAGAAAATACTAAGGGGGTCATTCTAACCCTGGCGGTCCAAGACCGCCAGGGCTAAAATGACGGGGGCACCGCCAACAGGCTGGCGGTGCCCCGCTGGGCATTCTGACCGCGGCGGTTCGGCCGCAGTCAGAAGTGGAAAACCGGCAGTCTCCCGCCGGTTTTCCGCTGCCCAAATGAATCCTCCATGGCGGCGCAGCAAGCTGCGCCGCCATGGAGGATTCTGACACCCCATACCGCCATCCTGTTTCTGGCGGTTCTCCCGCCAGGAACAGGATGGCGGTATGGGGTGTTGCGGGGGCCCCAAAAAGAATTTCAAGCAGACACTGAAATTCACGACGGGTGCAACTGCACCCGTCGCACCTTCCCACTCCGCCGGCTCAATTCTGAGCCGGCGTCCTCGTGGGAAGGGTGTTTTGCACTGGGCTGGCGGGCAGCCTTTTGGCAGTCGCCCGCCAGCCCAGTGCAAAACCCAAAATACCCTCAGCGGTCTTTCGACCGCGGAGCGGTATTTTGGAGGGGGAACTCTGGCGGGCGGCCTCCGCCGCCCGCCAGGGTGAGAATCACCCCCTAAGTGTTACAAAAATAAAGGTACTTTATGTTCGATGGCATATGTTGCTGCAGATACACATGTTTAGCACAGTCCGCTGCCTGGTGTTGGGCTCGGAGTATTACAAGTTGTTTTTCTTCGAAGAAGTCTTTTTTGGTCACGGGACCGAAGGACTCCTCCCTCTTCGGCTCCATTGCGCATGGGCGTCGACTCCATCTTAGATTGTTTTTTTTCCGCTGTCGGGTTCGGACGTATTCCTTTTCGCTCCGTGTTTCGGTTCGGAAAGTTAGTCAGAATCTCGGAAGAAAGCGTCGGTATTGTTCCGTTCGGTATCAGGATAGTTAGGTACATCGACACCGATCATCGGAAGACTTTGGGGTAGCTTCGATCCCCCATCGAGGCCTGGTCGGCCCGACCGCGTGCGACATCGAAGCCGATGGAACGGACCCCGTTCCGTTTCTGCCCAAAATGTCACAGTAAGTATCCTTATACAGATCAGCACTTGGTCTGTAACTTGTGCTTGTCCCCCGAGCACAAGGAGGATACCTGTGAGGCCTGTCGAGCCTTCCGGTCCAGAAAAACACTCCGGGACCGAAGAGCCAGGCGTTTGCAAATGGCGTCAACGCCGACAAAGCAACGTTCGGACGACGAAGAGGAAACATTCTCGGTTCCGGAGTGAGTAAGACGTCGAAAATAAAAACCATAGAGAAAACAAAAGCCCAGGGGACGCCACTGCCAACAGGCCATGGCTCGACCCATAAAACCGGCGAGCCGTCGAAGGCGCCGAAAAAGGGCACGCCCATAGCGAAGACACCCGACTCCGGTCGAGGGACCGCCATGGAGCAACCTCGGAGCCGAGATAGCGGCTCCGAAAAGCAAAAACAAGATGCCGGCACCGAAAAACATCGGCACCGAGACACTCTGCCAAAAGGCACAAAAATTCAGTCGGTACCGAAGCCGAAAAAAGATTCTCTCTCGGCGCCAAAAAGTTCCACACCTCCTTCCTACACAGAGGAACAAGGAATAAGTGGCCAGATGCACAGATTTGGACAAGAGCTCCAAAGTGTAGAATCAGACTACACACAAAAGAGACTGTACATCCAACAAGACACAGGGAAGATATCAACCCTTCCCCCAATAATGAGAAAAAGAAAAATCGGGTTTCTTAAGGATGACGCACAACCACAAGCCAAAGTGGTTAAAAAAGTCATGCCTCCGCCCTCTCCACCACAACAGGCATCGCCGGCACAAACTCCGCCACAAATGCACTCACCAGCGCAAACTACTATAAGTCAAGATAATCAGGATCAAGACGCTTGGGACCTATATGACACCCCAGTGCCGGACAATGATCCCGATTCATACCCCACAAAGCCGTCACCGCCAGAGGACAGTACCTCATACTCGCAACTGGTGGCTAGGGCAGCAGAATTCCACAATGTCCAACTGCATTCCGATCCTATAGAGGATGATTTTTTATTTAACACCCTCTCGGCTACACATAGCCAATATCAATGTCTCCCAATGCTACCAGGGATGTTACGGCACGCAAAACAAATTTTTGAAGAGCCCGTAAAATCAAGAGCCATCACCCCAAGGGTGGATAAGAAATACAAACCACCACCCACAGACCCAGTGTTTATTACTTCGCAGTTACCACCAGACTCCGTAGTAGTAGGGGCAGCTCGCAAAAGAGCAAATTCCCATACATCTGACGACGCCCCACCTCCGGACAAAGAAAGCCGAAAATTTGACGCGGCGGGAAAAAGAGTGGCATCACAGGCAGCCAACCAGTGGCGCATCGCAAATTCTCAAGCGCTGCTAGCCCGATATGACCGCGCTCACTGGGATGAGATGCAACTTCTCATAGACCATCTTCCCCAGGAATACCAAAAAAGGGCGCAGCAAATAGTTGAAGAGGGACAAACGATCTCAAACAATCAAATCCGCTCTTCAATGGACGCAGCCGATACTGCAACAGTCAACACTGCTGTCACCATAAGGAGACACGCTTGGCTCCGCACCTCAGGGTTCAAACCTGAAATCCAGCAGGCTGTCCTTAATATGCCCTTCAACGAGAAACAACTTTTTGGCCCTGAAGTGGACACAGCCATTGAAAAACTTAAAAAGGACACAGACACGGCCAAAGCCATGGGCGCACTCTACTCCCCGCAGAGCAGAGGCTCTTTTAGAAAAACTCCATTTAGAGGGGGGTTTCGTGGCCAACCCACAGACACCACCAGCCAACAAACAAGAACCACACCATATCAGGGTTCATTCCAAAGGGGAGGTTTCAGGGGATATAGAGGGGGTCAATTCCCAAGGAGTAGGGGACGATTCCAGACTCCAAAGACACCTCCACCTAAACAGTGACTTTCAAGTCACACAACCCCTTCACTCAACACCAGTGGGGGGAAGACTAAGCCAATTCTACCAATCTTGGCAGCAGATTACAACAGACAATTGGGTACTAGCAATAATCCAACATGGCTATTGCATAGAATTCCACAAATTCCCACCAAACATCCCTCCAAAAACTCGCAAAATGTCACCACAACATTTAGAACTTTTAGGACTAGAAGTTCAAGCACTACTGCAAAAGGAGGCAATAGAGTTAGTACCAGTACAACAACAAAACACAGGAGTTTACTCCCTGTACTTTCTAATTCCAAAAAAAGACAAAACATTAAGACCAATATTAGATCTCAGGACACTAAATACCTACATCATATCGGACCACTTTCACATGGTCACACTACAAGACATCATTCCACTGCTCAAACAGCAAGATTACATGACCACATTAGACCTAAAAGATGCGTACTTTCATATACCGATACACCCTTCTCACAGAAAGTACCTAAGGTTCGTATTCAAAGGAATACATTACCAATTCAAGGTGTTGCCATTCGGAATAACAACTGCACCAAGAGTATTCACAAAATGTCTAGCAGTTGTAGCAGCACATATCAGGAGACAACAAATACATGTGTTTCCTTACCTAGACGATTGGCTAATCAAGACCAACACAGTAAGAAAGTGCACAAACAACACCTCATATGTCATACAAACCCTTCACAAACTGGGTTTCTCCATCAACTATACAAAGTCACACCTCGAACCGTGTCAAACACAACAATATCTAGGGGCAACCATCAACACTTCAAAAGGAATTGCCACTCCAAGCCCACAAAGAGTTCAAGCATTCCACAAGGTAATAAGTGCTATGTTTCCAAACCAAAGGATACAAGCAAAACTTGTGCTAAAACTTCTAGGCATGATGTCATCATGCATAGCCATTGTCCCAAACGCAAGACTACACATGCAACCCTTACAACAGTGCCTAGCATCACAATGGTCACAAGCACAGGGTCAACTTCTAGATCTGGTGTTGGTAGACCGCCAAACATACCTCTCGCTTCTATGGTGGAACAGCAACAATTTAAACAAAGGGCGGACATTTCAGGACCCAGTGCCTCAATACGTTATAACAACAGATGCTTCCATGACAGGGTGGGGAGCACACCTCAATCACCACAGCATTCAAGGACAATGGGACGTACACCAAACAAAATTTCATATAAATTACCTAGAAATGTTAGCAGTATTTCTAGCGTTAAAAGCTTTTCAACCCATAATAACACACAAATACATTCTTGTCAAAACAGACAACATGACAACAATGTATTACTTAAACAAACAAGGAGGAACACACTCAACACAACTGTGTCTCCTAACACAAAAAATATGGCAGTGGGCGATTCACAACCACATTCGGCTAATAGCACAATTTATTCCGGGGATCCAAAACCAACTAGCAGACAACCTTTCGCGAGATCACCAACAAGTCCACGAATGGGAAATTCACCCCCAAGTTCTGAACAATTACTTTCAAATTTGGGGAACACCCCAGATAGATTTGTTCGCAACAAAAGAAAACGCAAAATGCCAAAACTTCGCACCCAGGTACCCACACCGCGAATCACAAGGCAATGCTCTATGGATGAGTTGGTCAGGGATATTTGCATACGCTTTTCCCCCTCTCCCTCTCCTTCCATATCTAGTAAACAAATTGAGTCAAAACCAACTCAAACTCATACTGATAGCACCCACATGGGCAAGACAACCTTGGTATACAACCCTACTAGACCTTTCACTAGTACCGCATGTCAAACTACCCAACAGACCAGATCTGTTAACACAACACAAACAACAGATCAGGCATCCAAACCCAGCATCATTGAATCTAGCAATTTGGCTCCTGAAATCCTAGAATTCGCACACTTAGACCTCACACAAGAATGTATGGAGGTCATAAAACAAGCTAGAAAAGCTTCCACTAGACACTGCTATGCATCTAAGTGGAAAAGATTTGTTTGCTACTGCCATACCAATCAAATCCAACCATTGCATGCCTCTACAAAAGACATAGTGGGATACTTACTACATTTGCAAAAAGCAAACCTCGCTTTTTCATCTATAAAAATACACCTCGCAGCAATATCTGCTTACCTACAAACTACTCATTCATCGTCTCTATTTAGAATACCAGTGATTAAAGCATTCATGGAAGGGCTAAAAAGAATTATACCACCAAGAACACCACCAGTTCCTTCATGGAACCTTAACATCGTCTTAACAAGACTCATGGGTCCACCTTTTGAACCCATGCATTCCTGTGAAATGCAATATCTAACGTGGAAAGTCGCATTTCTCATTGCAATCACATCCCTCAGAAGAGTAAGTGAAATACAGGCATTTACCATACAAGAACCATTTATTCAAATACACAAAAATAAAATAGTTCTAAGAACAAATCCAAAATTTCTACCAAAAGTCATCTCACCATTCCATTTAAATCAAACAGTAGAATTACCAGTGTTCTTCCCACAGCCAGATTCCGTGGCTGAAAGGGCACTACATACATTAGACATCAAAAGAGCACTAATGTACTACATTGACAGAACAAAGTTAATCAGGAAAACAAAACAACTGTTCATAGCTTTTCAAAAACCACACATAGGAAATCCAATCTCTAAACAAGGCATTGCTAGATGGATAGTCAGATGTATTCAAACATGCTATCTTAAAGCCAAGAGAGAATTGCCTATTACACCAAAGGCACACTCAACCAGAAAGAAAGGTGCTACAATGGCCTTTCTAGGAAACATTCCTATGAGCGAAATATGTAAGGCTGCAACCTGGTCTACGCCTCATACATTTACTAAACACTACTGTGTAGATGTACTAAATGCACAACAAGCTACAGTGGGACAAGCTGTACTAAGAACATTATTCCAAACTACTTCAACTCCTACAGGCTAAACCACCGCTTTTAGGGGAGGTAACTGCTTTATAGTCTATGCTAAACATGTGTATCTGCAGCAACATATGCCATTGAACTGAAAATGTCACTTACCCAGTGTACATCTGTTCGTGGCATTAGTCGCTGCAGATTCACATGTGCCCTCCCGCCTCCCCGGGAAGCCTGTAGCCGTTTAGAAGTAAATCTTAAATCTTAAACATTTGTACATTTGTAAATAATTATTATAAACTTTTTATGTACATACGTATTCACTCCATTGCATGGGCACTATTTATAGCAAACAACTCCAGCCTCACCCTCTGCGGGGAAAACAATCTAAGATGGAGTCGACGCCCATGCGCAATGGAGCCGAAGAGGGAGGAGTCCTTCGGTCCCGTGACCAAAAAAGACTTCTTCGAAGAAAAACAACTTGTAATACTCCGAGCCCAACACCAGGCAGCGGACTGTGCTAAACATGTGAATCTGCAGCGACTAATGCCACGAACAGATGTACACTGGGTAAGTGACATTTTCATTTAGTGACACAAATGCCAAAAATACCATAGAGACTATACTCCCTTAAAAGGTAAGTAATACACCAATTATATACACTAGTATGCAGCAATAGCAATAAAAACAGTTCGAAAACCGTGCAATTAGTGAAAATCACAATGGTTAGAAATGGGCCTAGGGGAAACACAAACCATATACTAAGAAAGTGGAATGCGAATGTCGGTTTCCCACCAAGGCAAGTGTGGAGTGTACAGGGGCGCTGGGAGTATTAGAAAACACCAAAGGTAAGTAATAGAACCCACCTCAGAGCCCACGAAAGCAGAAGTAAATCACAGTAACTTTCCTAGAACACACAAGAACACGAGAAAGAAGATAATGCAAGAACCAGAAGATACTTCAAGACACAAAGGGTGGCTTCCTGGACCTAAAGACCTGTGGAAGAATGGGACTAAGTCCAAGAAGCACAGAAGAGTCCAGGGAGGACAGCAGCCCCTGCTAACCCGGATCAAGGTGCAAAAGAAGAACCACTGGTGAAGAACAACAGTCAGTACTGCACCCAAGAAGATGGATGCGGGTTCGTGGCTGGTGCAGATGATATCCCACACCGGATGGATGATTGCAGTCTGGTTTGCATCGCTGGATTCCACCAACAAGCCTTGGCACAGACAAAGCTCATCGTTAGCCGAAAACGGCCACCCAGGAGGAGGAGTCAGAGGGGGCTCTCAGCAACTCAGAGAGCCCACGGAATACCAGGCAGCGCACATAGGAGTCCCCAGCATGGGGACAAAGGAGTTGCAAAAGGAGGCCCACGCAGCACAAAAACAAAGGATCCCACGCCGCCAGAGAACCACTCAGGAAGCGGTGCATCTCAGGAAGGAGTGCTGGGGGCCGAAGCTACATGGTACACAAAGAATTTCATAGAAGGATGCCAACAAGCCTTGGCAACTGAAAAACACGTGGTGCACAGGAGTACTGTCTTGCGTGGGAAGGCAAGCTCTTACCTCCACCAAAGTTGGACAGTAGGACGTCAGGACCATCAGGACCACTTCAGTCCACCACCCGTGATGCAGGATGCATGCAACTCGTCAGGAGAGGGGACCCATGCAGATGGTCATCGTTGCAGAGAGGTGCCTGCTGAAGCAGGGGAGTGACTCCTTCACTCCAAGGGAGATTCGTTTATTCTTCTGGTGCAGACTGAAGACAGGCTGTCCTCTGAGGATGCACAACCGGGAAACAGTTGCATTTGCTGGCAAGAGCTGGAGATACAATGTTGCAGAAGTCGTCTTTGCTTCGTTGTTACAGTTTGTGGAGTTCCTGGAGGGTCCAGATGCAGTTTCTTAGGTGAGAAAGTGAAGTAAAGGATAAGAGTCTTGCAATCTGAATCTGAAGAACCTCTCAAAGGAGAGACCCTAAATAGCCCTGAAAGGGGGATTGGTCAGCTAAACAAGTAAGCACCTATCAGGGGACGGCTCTGACACCACCTGCTGGCTCTGGCCACTCAGATGCTCCCAGAGTTTGCTGCCAACTTGGAATCCAAGATGGCAAAACCCAGGGACCCTCTGGAGGAGCTCTGAGCAGCACACCTGGGGTGGTGGTCCAGTTTCGTGCCAGAGCAGGGACTGGGGGTACCTGAACCGGTGTAGACTGGATTATGTAAGGAGGACACCAAATGTGCCCTTCAAAGCATTTCCAGTGGCCTGGGGAAGGAAGCTACCCCTTCCAAACCTATTTCCAATGGGAGAGGGTGTAACACCCCTCTATCAAAGGAAATCCTTTATTCTGCCTTCCTGGGCTTGAGCTTCTCAACAAACAGGAGGGCAGAAACCTGTCTGAGAGGTGGCAGCAGCTGGGGCTGCCTGGAAGACCTCAGAAGGCTGGAATGGCAATACTGGGGGTCCTCTAAGGAGCCCCCAGAGTGCATGGAATCATACAACCAATGCTTGCAAAAGCCTTGGGGTATGATTCCAACATGTTTGATACCAAACATACCTATGTTCAGAGTTACCATTATGTAGCTGGGAATAGGTAGTGACCTATTTCCAGTACACGTGTAAAATGGCATCCCCACACTCCTGAAGTCTGGGGAAATGGTCCTGGAGGTCGTGGGGGCACCTCTGCTAGTGCAGGGGTGCCCTCACACACAGGTACTCTGCACCCTGCCCTCAGGGCTGGAGGGCCTGCTATAGGGGTGACTTATAAGTGACCTGGTGCGGTGTAACTGGCAGTGAAAGGGTGCAAGCACCTTTTCACGCAGGCTGCAATGGCAGTTCTGTAGAAGCCATTGCATGGGCTCCCTATGGGTGGCAAAAAAAATGCTGCAGCCCCTAGGGATCTCCTGGAACCCCAATGCCCTGGGTACCTAAGTACCATATACTAGGGACTTATAAGGGGGCACCAGTATGCCAATCTTGGGTGAAATACTGGGTTACCAGTATGAAACAACCATAATTTAATGGAGAGAGCATAACTACTGGGGTCCTGATTAGCAGGATCCCAGTAGACACACTCAAACACACTGGCAAACAGGCCAAATGTGGGGGTAACCAAGCTAGAAAGAGGCTACTTTCCTACAAGGTTAGCATCCACAATAGTGATTTACACGCTGTTATACACCCACTTTTACATGAATGACTCAAATAGTGAATCAAGAAGTCATTAGCTCATAGTACCTATGCTTATGCCAACTTATGTACAATATCACAAATTCAAGTCAAGGTACTTTGGCCGACGATATTTCGCTCCCCTGGACAGGTATCAGGATCATCCTAAGCCTTCGTTAAGCTTGAGTTAAAGGGGTTACATAGTGCTTGTAACCAAAACAGCGAAGATAAATCTGACTCACGTCTCATATGAGTGACAAGGCAATCAATGGAGATCTGAATCTCTAATCAAGCGCCAATGCCATAAAGTAGTAGTAGAGTGGAGTAGTGTCACAGTGTAATAGAGTGGAGTGGCAGAGTGTCGTAGAGTGGAAAGGCATAAAGAAGAGTGAACTGGAGTAGAGTGAAGTAAAGTAACGTGAACTTGCATAGAAAAAGTTGGGTAGAGTGCTGTTGAGCATAGTACATTGTTGTATAGTGGAGTGGCATAGAGAGTTGTGCAGTGGCGTTGAGTAGAGTATCGTAGATTGAAGTGGCATAGAGTGGTGTGGAGTGGCATAGAGTGGAGTAAAGTGGAATGGAGTGGCGTACAGGGAGTTGTTAGGGAGTTACAGAGTGGAGAAAGTGTTAGAGTTTAATGGAATAGAGTGTCAGAGTCTAGTATCATGGAGTGTAATGTCAGAGTGAAGTGTCAGAGTGGAGTTGGGTGGTCTAGAGTGAAATGGCATAGAGTACAGTGGTGCAAAGTAGATTGGCGTAGAGTGTGGTGGTATAGAGTGCATTGGTTTTGAGTAAAGTGGTGTAGAGTGCATTGACGAAGACAGCACTGGTTTAGCGTACAGTGCAGTAGCGTAGAGTGGTGAAGAGTAGAGGGGAGCAGAGTGGAGTGGCACTGCATAGATTGCAGTTGTTCAGAGTGCTGTGTCATAGAGTGATGCGGTGCATGGTAGAGTGATGCGGTGCATGGTAGAGTGGAGTGGTGCAAGGTAGAGTAGACTGGTGTAGAGTGCAATGGTGGGGTGCAGTGATGCAGAGTAGAGTGGCATAGTGTAGTGGCATATGGTACATTTGTGTAGAGTGGCATATAGTTGAGTGGTGCAGAGTAGAGTGCAGTGGTGCAGAGTAGAGAGGAGTATAGTTCAGTGGCAGAGTGCAGTGTTGCAGAGTAGAGTCATAAAGGGCAGTGGTGTAGAGTAGAGTGTCATAGAACGCATTGGTGTAGAGTAGAGTGGCATAGAGTGCATTGGTGTAGAGTGCAGTCATGTAGAGTGATGCAGAGTAGAGAAGAGTGGCTTAGAGTACAGTGGTGCTGAGTAGAATAGAGTGCAGTGGCATGGAGTAGATTGCTGCAGAGTACAGTATAGTGGTGAAGAGTAGATTGTTGCAGAGTGGAGCATAGTGATGTAGAGTGCAGTAGCATAGAGCGGTGCAGAGCAGATTGGAGTGGCGCAGGGTACATTGGAGTGGTGCAGGGTAGATTAGACTGGCATAGCATAGAGTGGAGTTGCGTAGATTGCAGTCGCATAGAGGAGATGATTTCAAAGTAGAGTGAAGGGCCTACAGTGGAGTCGTGTAGAGTAGAGTAGATTAGAGTGCTGTGGTGCAGAAAAGAGTGCAGTGGGACAGAGTACAGTGGCATTGAAGGCAGTGGTGCAGAGTAGAGTGGCGTGGAGTTCAGTGGCAGAGTGCAATGTTGCAGATTAGAGGGTCGCAGAGTACAGTGGTGTATTGTAGAGTGGCATAGAGTGCAGTCGTCTAGAGTGCTGTGGTGCAGAGTACAGTGGCATTGAAAGCAGTGGAATAGAGTGCTGTGGTGCAGAGTAGATTGGCATGGAGTGCAGTGGCATAGAATGCATTGGATTTGAGTAAAGTGGTGATGAGTGTAGGGGTGTATTGTGCAATGGTTAGAGTAGAACAGCATAGATTGCAGTGGCGTAGTGTAGAGTGCTGCAGAGTAGAGTGATGTAGAGTGGAGTGGTACAGCATAGATTGCAGTGGTGTAGAGTAGCACAGACTGGAGAAAAGTGGTTTCGGGTGCAGTGGCATAGGGTAGATTGTTTCAGAGTACAGTGAAGAAAAGATAGAGAAAAGATAATATACTTCAATATGCTGAAGTATGTAACAATAACAACATAAATAATAACGCTAGACATAACGGCCCAAAATGAAATATGGCTTCTCCCTGTTAGCCACTCTATAATCAAGCCCTTCATTACCTAGATAACAAAACATTAAACATAAATGTTAGAAAAATATACCCTTCTAATAGCTAAATTGTTGTGTGAAAAGGTCAAATCTGGGCCCAATCTCGACTTCACTGTTTCACCAACTGGTGTGATCTTAGGCAAATACAAATACTGTGTTTCACAGTCTCCTTTCTAGCCTGCAGGTGTCATACTGAGTGGGACTCTGTTATCTCTTTAGATCTTGCTCAATTGTCTTGCAGCTCCTCTTGAAGGCATCCTGCAGTGCTCCTCTTCAAGGCAGCAGGTGATGCAGACAGTAATCATCCAAAACTCTTCTCCTCCTCGTGCCCTTTGTTCTTATGAGCACCCTTAATGCCCACAGGTGTGAACAGGACAAACAAAAGAGCAGAGGGCGCAGGGGGCCTCCGGACTCATCTTCATTCTATTACCATCAGATTGGAGGATGGTCGGTACAGGGCTGTTATAAGTAGCGCTTTTGTGCGCTAATGGCCCTCTGAATAATAGATGTGAGAGGGGAAATTATTGTGTCCCCTTGTCCCCCCCACCTTCGTCCCCTGTGTCCCCCACCCTCCAAAATCTGGGGGGGATACATCCCCCGCGTCCCCCACACTTCCTACGCCCATGCGTGTCTCCCAGTGTCGTGTCAGTGTCCGTGTCTCCCTGTCCCAGTGTCCGTGTCTCCCAGAGTCCGTGTCTCCCTGTCCCAGTGTCCGTGTCTCCCAGTGTCTGTGTTTCCCAGCCCCAGTGTCCGTGTCTCCCAGTCCTGGTGTGTGGCGGTGTCTTCCTGTCCCAGTGTCCATGTCTCCCAGTGTCCGTGTCTCCCTGTCCCAGTGTCCGTGTCTCCCAGTGTGGGTGTCCGTGTCTCCCAGTGTCCGTGTCTCCCAGTGTCGGTGTCTGTGTCTCCCTGTCCCAGTGTCCGTGTCTCCCAGTGTCCGTGTCTCCGTGTCCGTGTCTCCCTGTCCCAGTGTCCGTGTCTCCCAGTGTCCGTGTCTCCCTGTCCCAGTGTCCATGTCTCCCAGTGTCCGTGTCTCCCAGCCCCAGTGTCCGTGTCTCCCAGTGTCCGTGTCTTCCTGTCCCGGTGTCCATGTCTCCCAGTGTCCGTGTCTCCCAGTGTCGGTGTCCGTGTCTCCCAGTCCCAGTGTCCATGTCTCCCAGTGTCCGTGTCTCCCAGTGTCCGTGTCTTCCTGTCCCGGTGTCCATGTCTCCCAGTGTCCGTGTCTCCCAGTGTCGGTGTCCGTGTCTCCCAGTCCCAGTGTTCGTGTCTCCCAGTGTCCGTGTCTCCCACTCCCGGTGTATCTCTGCTCATCAGCTGTGCGCCTGGAGTTAGCTCTCGCGTTTGCTTAGGTTCTTCTCATGAGTCTCACATAAGTGTCACATCCCACAGGCCCGCAGGAGCCCCCGCGCCTCCCGCCACTGAGTGAAACCCTTCAATTTCCAAGAGGACGGGCAGATGAAAAAGGGGGAAATGAAGAGGAAAAAATGCGTAATTATTTGCAGTTTTATGAACCCCGGCGCCTCTTAATATTCATTATTTAAAACAGCAGCAATTACAAGTTGAAGAGGGTTTTAGAGCCACCAGCCCACATCATCGCTGCCAAATTAAGCGGGGATCATTCGCCACAGCAGAGTGACCCCCGAAGTGTGAATCAAGCGTGTGGGGATGGGCCCGGATTAACGTCAGAAGTAAATCTGCATAGACCCCGCAACCCCCGGCCCCCGCCCCCAGGGCCCTTCCTGGCTCCGTCACACACCGGTCTGGCGACACCTGAATTTCCCTTCGGCGCTGTACATTAAGGCCACTTTCGGCTCCTCATTGGAGCCAGTGAAGCAAAAAGTGGGCGGTCCTTCCGTGAATATTTGCATATGCATCTCCATCTGTCTCTGCCGCCTTCTTTGCACAGGGCTATAAAACCAAAGAGGTTGGGTGTACATTTAAATTAGCGCGATTCCGGTCCTCTTCGATCACAGATTACTGTTATTTTTTTTTTCCTGACTCTAATGTTTACTCGCCCTAACAAAGAAATGGTTTCTGTTGTGGTGTTCGAAAGGCTCAAAGGGGGGTGAGGTCCTGAGGAGCTGAGCAATGTTGGGTGAGGAGGTACCACTCCTGAAAGTGATTTCTGATTAATTCAATAAGATCCTCAAGTGGGCAGATATTGGTAGATGTGGGCTGGGGCAAAGTCAGATACATGTTTTATAGTCTGTTGCTTAGCTCTTGTACTTGTGATAAATACTTTCTACCATTCTGTCTGGTTGCTTAGCAGTTTCCTAGTTTTTCACCTGAGCGCTGTAAGAGTATGTTTGGTATATTGTGTATGTGTGTCTGCGTGCACCTATGTGAGTATATCTGCATGTCCGCGTGTATAACTCTGAATGCCTTATGTGTCTGTCTGTGTGAGTGCTCGAGTCTGTTTGTTTCTGTGTGTGTGTGTCTGACTATATCAGTCTATATTTATTTTTCTATGATGTGTGCACGGATGTCTATATGTGCTTGTCTAGATGAATGCCTGTGTGTGCTACGTAAGTTCACATGCATATGCGTTTATGTTCTGCCTCTGAATGTCTGCATGCACTAGAGTTTGTATTTGCATGTGTTTGAGTACATCTGTTTATGTATATTTTTTATATGTGTATTATTTGTATATATGCATTTGTCTGTTTATGCCTACTTCTGTCTGAATGTATCTGCCTGTGTATGCCAGTATGTGTATTTCTGCATGTGCTTGTCTGTATGGAAGCCTCCATGTGTGTACGTATGTGAGCCTGTCACTATGCATGTCTGTTTCTGTGAGTGTTTTCTATTTGTGGCTCTTTTTCTGTTTATGAGTGTGTTTTTTGTATGTAAGTTTGTGTGTGTGTGCGCACATGTGATTCTGCCAGGTGCTTGTCCCTTTCTATTAGGGAATTTAATGGTGTGGAATTCCTATAGCCCATGCCCAGGACATGTTGTTTGAGGTCAAGGACAACACGTTTTCATGTTTATTTTGCACCAACACTTTAGCTGTGAGTTTACAGTACCACATTATGGATCAGGGAAGGGCATTGTCTGGAGTTAAGATCATATTTCTGTCCATATGTTGGCATTGTTTGGAACTTGCATTTATGGTTCATTGATGCAAGGCCTTTTATTATTAGGGTGATCCCTGTAAGAAAACGTTGTAAGCTTGGACTGCAGTACTGACAGCAGTTCCACATAAAAATGTGTAGACACATTTGTAAAGATTAACAACCAGAGGCCATGTGTAACACTCCCAGAATTCTCTCTGGTTAGATGCAAATATTTGTAGAAGCTTGAAAGCAAGAGTGATTCTTTGCTTTCAAAATAAAATGTTCATAAAAAAATACAACTAGGGAAAAAACATTTTGCTAAGCTGCTGTGAAATTTTAGGTTCCCTTTTTGAAGTATCATTTAGTAAAATGTGTTGATGCATGCTAGTATTTCCCAAAAAATATTCTTAATGGGAAAATCATTGTAACCAATTTCCACAAGATTATGGGAAACATAAAAACAAACAAGCTTTGGCAAAGCCGATAGGTCAGACGTTGGTGGACGGCCTTTTGGTTTTGTCAATACGTGTCTTGCTTTGACATGGTTTTTGTAAAACATTATTGGGGGAGCTGCTGGGCCCTCACCATCATAACAAACATTGTCAAAAAAGAAAAAATATATTGGTGGTTTCGAAAATGACACATTGCCACAGTTGCTCCTGGCCCTGAATAAAACTACTTTATGTGCCAATATGTTCCTTTTGAAATAGGTGAATGCTGTCACTCAAAGTGAAGCCAGCTGATAAGTAGAGCGAGAGATAGAATTGTAATAAAAAACAAGAGGTTTTCAATAACCAATTAGGTGCCCAATTCTTAAAGAAAAACACAAAAGTGCAGCCAGGGTATATGTCCTTGCATTGGTGCAGATTTACAGCTTTCATGAATTCACAAGATTTTACAGACGTAGGTTAGGAAGTCGTACTCCTAGAAAATATTTCTGAACTACACTTTATCACGAGCAAATATGCATTTGTAGATTTGCTAATGTGGAAGTCTGTTGAGCGTTTACAAGTTCATTTACTCTCCAATCACTTTTTACCTATCCTGGAAGAAGTTTTACTTCTGCCTATATCAGGAGTAAATTTCCAACCTTTCTCAGTATGGGAAAAGATTACAGAAGAGCTGGTGAAAACCCTTAAAACATGACAGTATGTTTGCACAGACTGAAAAAGGCATTCCAACTCTGGAACTATTGTTTACCCCTGTCTCCAGCCCCATTTGTAGATCTGCTGCAAGGTGCAAAATAAGGAAATTGCTGGTATTCAACCCTATAATAGTATGCACCCTGGCATAATCAGAGAGGTGTTTATCAGAGCTCTTATATAATGAGATTGCTGCCGTAATGTTTCTCTTCACTACATGACACCAACAGGACAGGCGGATTTTTTTTTCACAGGACAAGTAGATTTATAAAGCAACCTGTCCCGTGGACAAGGAGATATTTTGTACAATTCCACACCCCTGGTGGTGTACTGGTTTTGAGTGTTTTTTTTTCTGTGTGTAGGATTCTGCGTGTTTTTGTATGCGTGTGCGCACACGTGATTTTGTCGCATTCTAATAGTTTTCCATGTAAATGTCCCTGCGCGTCCTGTGTTAATGTGTGTGTATTTTCATCTGTTTTAAATATTGTATAGCAGTGGGCAGCGCCCCCCCGCACACACTTTACAACCTGTTGTGCGGACAGGAAAGACCGGTACGATTAATAGGATAGTCCAAGTTTCTCGGGTCCCTCTCTGATGAAACCTTGGTACAATCCGCAGCCCAAGTGCCTATTAAAGGCTCTTTATTGTCCATGCTTGATGTACCTTGATGAGATTAGGTGCATTAGAAGAGGTGGTTAAGAAACGCCTAGCACGCAAGGGGTGTGCTATGAAGAAAGGCTAATTGTGTGCAGGCCTAGAGATTGCATCATGGTTCGGGCATCAATCTTCAGCCTGCTGTCGGCCAAGTCCCTTGCTGACGTCACCGGAACAATAACACCTTCCTGGGTTCCCTTTTCTCTTCTGCCCTCACACCTGCCACCAGTCCCCACATTTCAGCTGATCCTGGAAGTAGAAATGATTGGCATAGATGGTGGCTAAGCTGTAAATTTGCCATATATTCCGCCACCCTGGACCCACATTGGACCCACCTCTCATTTCTGCCCAACTTTACAAATACTTGAATATTCTCGGTTTTATAAGGGTCTACACTTGAAGGGGTGGGCAGTGTCCTACATCGGTTCATGTGGACTTCAGCCCAGGATATATACATAAGATACAGTTCCGTACAATGAATTTAAATGTGAAATTTATATATATGTATATATATATACACATATATACACACACACAAGGTGGGTGGATACGGTCAAAGCGGAGCTGCCCTCAAGGACAGCTTCGGACACCGCTGGCCCGGGATACCCCTCACAGTCTGGCTTCTCATGATGAAATGATCTTCCAGGATACTACCAGGATGATTTAATGTGCGCCCGCAGGGTGCAGGGCTCTTATCTGCTTGCTTTGATTTCCGAAGGGGTCCATCTGTCACATCGTCAAACCATTGTGTTTTTAAATGGTAGGATTAGACTACAGAAAAAGTAGGCCAGGAAAACATCTCTGACTGCATGAAGTATTTCCCGTGACATAGGTAGGAGGTCTATCAAAGTCATGAAAGCACCGCCCTTGTTGCAGGCATGCACCCATACTTGTGCTGTTTTATACAAAGAGGTGGGTTTAATTTCTAATTTAATGTGAACCTTTGAGGGCCAGTAGAAAGCCATTGTAACCTGTTTATATGTATTTTGTACATACATTTTTGTTATTTATATGCACCTTAGAGGTTATTTTCATTTACACTGTTTGTTCTCTATAAGTGATAAACTAATGCTTGGAGCTGGTCTCTTTACTACTTTTACAAGTCTTTGCTCCATCCCCCAGCTAAGTTAAGTGTCTGTACATCTTAATATAGTCCATGGATGTCCAGGCCAGGTTTCCAGAACATCCACGTGAGATATACTTTAAACATGGAGTATTTCCTGTTGTCAGTGGTTACGGCTCAGGCCCTTATGGTCAGGGCTGGACCCCTCTAGTTTGGTTGGACCACCTACCTTCTCTGGTGGGGCGGAGACTCTTCATTCTAGTACCTTACACGGGCCCAAGAAGTCCAGGCCAGACTTTCAGGGTAATCCCTGACCATGTCAATAAGGCCCAATCAGGTTCAAACCACATGAAGTTCTCTTCTGTGGACACCCTGAAACCGTGGCCTGGAGCCGGCCCTAGATGGTGGGTGGGTGCTTAATCTTTCACCTCAGTGAGTGTCAACCCCCGGGATAGTGATGTCATAAATTAAAAAAAAACAGAGTATGGTAACCCCCCGGTTCGCGACGATGCTTTCAAACCCTTAAATAATCAACTAAGCAATGGTAATCCGGGGATAGACACTTGTGGGTGTGTACCCACATCACCCCTGGTTGTTCTGCAAAGAATCTTCTGTCAGTGTCAGGGGGAGGTTCGTGGGTGCTCTGTGTAGCGCCTTCTGTCGCCACTAAGCGCGAGGCGCAGGGTTTTGGGAGGGAGTCACTGAGGATGAGGGGTGATTGGTAGTGATTTCTCAGCAGTGAGCCGGGCTTGGCGTGACTGACTCTATCCCAGCCCTGGCGGCCTCTACCAGGGGCAGCCGTTCACAAATCTACGAATTTCTCTAGGATACTAACTGGGTGTTTTATTTTTAATTGGTGCCCGATGGGCAGGTGCCCACTGCGGGTTTTTGTTTGTTACAGACGTTCTTTGAGATGTCTTGATTTCGAGGGGTTGGTAGGAGAGTGAAGTCTTGGAGGCCCCTCGAAAGAATCTCCCGCTCTCCGGTTACACTGGCCAGTGACCGGGGGGTCAGGGCAGGAATCTGGCGTCAAGGAGCGGAGACCGTCAGCCCAGGTGCCTCATTCCGATCCCGGGGGCCAGCTAGGTCAGAAATGTGACCCCCACCGGACACTCGCTCGCTCTGTCTCTCTCCTGCGCTGTGCCACTGACAGCTCGGTACGCCAATGCCTCTGACAGGCCAGTGCCACTGACAGTTCGGTACCTCAGTGCCCAGGACGGACGGGCCTCTGTCAGGCTTGTGACGGGTCAGTGCCACTGACAGCTCGGTACCTCAGTGCCTCTGACGGACCAGTGCCTAGGACGGACGGGCCTCTGTCAGGCTTGTGACGGGTCAGTGCCACTGACAGCTCGGTACCTCAGTGCCTCTGATGGGCCAGTACCTAGGACGGACGGGCCGCTGTCAGGCTTGTGACGGTTCAGTGCCACTGACCGTTCGGTACCTCAGTGCCCAGGACGGACGGGCCTCCGTCAGGCTTGTGACGGGTCAGTGCCATTGACAGCTCGATACCTCAGTGTCTCTGATGGGCCAGTGCCTAGGACACACGGGCCTCTGACAGGGTGGCGCCTCAGTGCCTGTGGCAGGTCAGTGCCCTTGAGGGACCAGCGCCTAGGATGGACGGCCCTGTGCCTCTGACCTCTGGCCGGTGCTACCGACTGTTCAGTCTATCGGCACCGCCTGGCACTGCCATCACGTGGCAGAATCTGGGTTCTGTGTTTTTCAGAAAAGCTCTACCTTTCCCCATGGCCAGCTTGTGATGTTTCGTGATGCAATATACCAGCCACCAGGTACGAAGGTGGCTCAGACTTTCATAATTCTTAGTTTGATAAAATAATGAGTGATGTTAAGTAGGGAAATTATATGTATCATCTTGGCCGTTTTTATATCGCTGAAACAAAATCCCTTCTTCTCTTGTCCGAACTGTGTGCTCTTGAGCAAATCTCGTGGCTTTGCGAGCTCATAGCGCATATTTAGCGCCAGCTAACTCCATGCCCCGGCTTCCCTGTCCGACAAATTTGAGAGCGATTAAAGCGCTGTAACCCCAGATTCAGAGATGGTTGGAGGTGAGCAACGTTCCGGGGATAAACGTGCCTCGAAAAGCACTTTAGTGAGACCAGGGGCTGGTGAGATTAACCATATCACCCCCTGCCTGCTGGCAGTAGGGACCCTTGTGCCCCTGGTCTAATCCTGGCAGCAGCACTAGGCGCTAGGCCCTGAGAAGCAGGAAGGCCTCGACTTGACCCTGCTGCACTCTGATTGGACACCTGCTTCGGATCACCGACAGGTCAAAGGGCAGGGGGCAGGGAGAAGGTAAAGTGGAGGCAAGAGCAGAGTGCTGCCATATTTACTGCCTCTCGCCCCTCATAAATTTGAGTCATTAAAAGGGGGCTCCCTGGCGGGGCTGCTGAAACAATGAGAGAAGGCAGCCTGCAGGAGCCCAGAGACTGTCTGGTGAACTGTTCACTGCCTGGGTCGTGACTGTCCCCTTCCAGAGACATCTCACCAGACTGTGAATTCAACAGGCAGATCACCAGATGAAACCATGTCCCTGGGACACAGCTCTTCCAGAGCTGGGAATTCATTTTACAAATTGTTTTTTCTTGTGTTTAAATTCAACCTCAAGTTTCCTAAAAAAAAAAAAGTGATAAATAGAATTCCCTGAAATAATCATAGCCATTGCTAATTACTCAGCTGCGTCCCAGCCCATCATTATTTTGCGGTTTCACCCTAGTGAGGTCTCATCAGTCACGTTTAGCTTGGACCGTGTGCCGGGACCAACATCTAGGCATACCTGTCCACTTAGAATGACATACCACAGTATACAAAGAAGTGACTGATGGAGTGCTTGAATTAATCTCACTGGTAATCAGTTGTGGCAACATCCCAGTCCATCGTTTTTCACCCACCATGTCACCTCAGTTTGGAACCAGCTGTATGCAAATCAGTCTTGACGCTGCTCCAATAGGAACAGTCCAGCCTGAACTGCCAGGCCGAGTCCTCACTGAACAGGGACACAGGCAACCCAAGACCAGTTTCACCCTACTTAAGTCTCATCAGCCAGGAATAGCTTGGTTGCCGGAGACACAATGTGCATGGCACCCACGCCTGGGTGGTCGTACCCATCCCACTTAGTGCAACATATTAAAGTATACAAAAAAGTGACGGATGTAATGCTTGAATTAATCTCAGCCACCGGTAATTACTTGCAGCCGCATCTCAGTGCATCATTTTTTTCCCACCATGTCACCTCAGTTTGGACCCAGCTGTATGCAAATCAGCTTGGAGCCTGCTCCAATGGGAACAGTCCAGCCTGAACAGCCAGGCAAAATGACCTGTGCCTGGCCAGAGCTTGCACTGGAGGGAACAAATGCGCTCAATATCAGACAGTGCCCGCCAACTACCGAGTACTCCAGTACTGTCCCATCTCAAGTTTAACTGTCCTACTGGAAATTATCAGAGGTGTCCAATTTATTGCACAAGAGTTCTGGTGAAAAGTAACTGTATCGGGTATCCAAAAGTGAAAGCAACCTGCTGAGAAGTGCCAGTGCATGGGCATGAAATAGCAGGCACTGGGGTTTAAGTGCCAGCTCTGCCCTTTAACATACAACAGCTGTATAGGGAAGTTGTGATAAAGGCAAAGAAGAAATACTTGCAAGTGCTGGACTGTCCTTTTGCAGTACTGGAAGCCTGTGGCAAAAGGGATGATGCTGTCCCACAACAATACAGTAACCTTCTTAAAAGTGCTGACACTGTCCTAATGAGGAGCAGCTGGTCTGTGGGAAGTGCTGTCACTGTCCCAGTGAAGTGCAGCAGCACTGTGAGACGTGCTGCCACTGTCCCAGTGAAGTGCAGCTGCTCTGTGAGAAGTGCAGACACTGCCCCAAAAAAGTATAGCAGCCTTGTGAGAGGCGCTCACACTGCCCCAGAGACGTGTAGCAGCTCTTCCAGAAGTGCCCCTTGCCAGGATTTCAGGAGCCACTGAGAGAAGAGCTGACACTGCCCCAAAGTGCCGCAGCCTTGTGAGAAGTGATTGCACGGCCCCATTTAAGTGCCGCAGCCTTGTGAGAAGTGATTGCACGGCCCCATTTAAGTGCCGCAGCCTTGTGAGAAGTGATTGCACTGCCCCATTTAAGCGCTGCAGCCTTGTGAGAAGTGCTTACACTGCCCCATTTAAGTGCTGCAGCCTTGTGAGAAGTGATTGCACTGCCCCATTTAAGCTCCG
This sequence comes from Pleurodeles waltl, assembly GCF_031143425.1. Classification (NCBI taxonomy): domain Eukaryota; kingdom Metazoa; phylum Chordata; class Amphibia; order Caudata; family Salamandridae; genus Pleurodeles; species Pleurodeles waltl. The sequence goes on from NC_090448.1 coordinate 1,157,430,379, forward strand.
CAGCCTTGTGAGAAGTGCTTACACTGCCCTATTTAAGTGCTGCAGCCTTGTGAGAAGTGATTACATTGCCCCATTTAAGTGGTGCCGCAGCCTTGTGAGAAGTGATTACACTGCCCCATTTAAGTGCCGCAGCCTTGTGAGAAGTGATTACACTGCCCCATTTAAGTGCCGCAGCCTTGTGAGAAGTGATTACACTGCCCCATTTAAGTGCTGCAGCCTTGTGAGAAGTGATTACATTGCCCCATTTAAGTGGTGCCGCAGCCTTGTGAGAAGTGATTACACTGCCCCATTTAAGTGCCGCAGCCTTGTGAGAAGTGATTACACTGCCCCATTTAAGTGCCGCAGCCTTGTGAGAAGTGATTACACTGCCCCATTTAAGTGCCGCAGCCTTGTGAGAAGTGATTACACTGCCCCATTTAAGTGCCGCAGCCTTGTGAGAAGTGATTACACTGCCCCATTGAAGTTCTGCTGCTCTGTGAGAAGTGCAGACACTGTCCTAATGCAATATAGCAGCCTTGTAAAAAGTGTGTACACTGCCCCAATGAAGTGCAGAACCTCTGAGGTGCCCCCTGCCATAATCTCATGTAATAGGAGCCAACTTGGGAAGTGCTGATGCTGTCCCAAGAAAGTTCGGCAGAGGGCCTTGTAAGTCATGCTGCACTGTTAGGCGTCTTGAACTGCAGCAATGAGAGGAACTGCAACTGTCCCAATAAAACCCGGATATCATGTCTTTACATCTTTATTGTAGTGCTTCTACAGCTCTGTGTGAGGAAGGCTTGTGTTAAGGTCAGAGAGCTAATTTTGCATCTTTGTGGTAATATTTTACAACATTCGAGTGTGTTGCTTTTAAGAAAAAAACATTGTTACTGGTGATATTTCCTATTATGAACCTTATCTTTTCATATATTTGCTTTAGGGCCTGAATACGACTCTTGTGGTCCTAAAACAGCCAAACTCGTGGTGGCAATCTGACCGCCATAAATCCTGGCGGTCCGACTGCCAGATTGCAATCCTGGCAGTCCGACTGCCAGGAGACCTCCGCCACCGCCAGGATCAGAGTTTCAGACGGGTTGGCAGCAGTGCAAGTCGTGGTCAGCCACAGCGGTGTCGACGTCAGCACTGCCGTGCTGAGCATGACCCTCCTTTCCACCAGCCTTTGCATGGTGTGGTCCCTGCCATGAAAAGGCTGTCAGAAACGCAGAGTTGGGGCCACAAGTGGGCCCCTGCACTGCCACGACCATGCAGACAGTGCGCAGTCCGAGGGTGCTGGGAGCACCATCTGTGCAAAATCAATGCTGCTGCACTGTTTCTGCCTCCCAGCAGGGTGGAAACATCGTAATATGACTGTGGTGAGGCCACCGGCTTGACGGCCGCCTCTCAATCGCTGTATTGGAGGTCGCGCGGTCTAACCGCCAAACTCATACTTAGGCCCTAAGTCTGTGACCTATTTCGCCTTAACTTGCATTCAAATATATTAATCCTCCTTGCTAAACTTTAAGCAGCATGAAATTAGCTGATTAACCCAATTAACACATTTGTGTGCACTAAAATAAACTTCTGCGTCGATTTTTGTAAATAAGCAACCCACGCAACAAACTGTCAATTTCTTTGTGCGCAACTGTGCTTTGAATATCTTTTCATGAATATATCATGTATCCAAACACAGTCAGTTGTACTTATTTTTGGTTGACATCCAGACAACTTCAAAGATACTACCAGAATTAGGACTGCTCCATTTAATGCTGCTATAAGCTCACCAAACTGATTTCCTCTTAGAAACATTTGTCGTGGACCTTTTGTCACGTTATGTCTCCTGGTGAGTCAGCTTGACAATGATTGCTCGGGTAGATGTCTTTAGGTCTGGCTTCACAGCACAGCTGTCGGCAGGTGTGATGTGTTCAACCTAAAAAATGAGCTTTCAGAACTACCACAGGGAGGGCCTTTGGCTCCGCCCACATATTTGTAGCCAAGAGTACATATTTTGATTGGGCAGAAGTTGTGTGCTTCCAGAGGAAAAAAGTGCTTCCCTTCCAGACAGCTGTAATTATTTAGTTTATTTATCCAGCTGCCTAAACCAGCAGCAGTATGGCTGCCTGAGCTTGAACCTTCAGAGGCACACACATGACATTGTAATGCTGTTAAAGAGCATTAGATAACTAGGTAATTTAAGGGGTTAGTTTTTTCTCTGGTAGCGGCACTGATAGTGCTTAATTTGTAAATAATAATGTGCTGGTGCTAAAAGCTCTCCTCTGAAACACGGGCTGCTGTATTTAAATGCATGAGCACAGAATACTGAGGCAGCATAATCCTGAAGCCATCTTGGGCCCCTTTATTCCATTTACAGCCACTCCCTGCCCCATTCCTCTCACTCTTGCAGCTTTGTGCTTTCTCCCTTTGTGACGCTTTTTCATTTTTTTCTTCCTCTGTCTTTACCATGTGTGTCTTTTGCTTGCAGTAAATGCTTTAGGCAGAAAAATAAGTGGTGGCCATCAAAAATAAGTGCCGGTGCCCCGCACCAGAAGCCACCAGCAAAAATTAAGCACTGAATTTGTTACAGTCCCTGCACCCTCACCTTCCATCATTAGACTTCCCAGAGCAGTTTTCTGTTTAAGAGTGGTACGGGATGCCCAGGGCTACTCTAATCTGCGTGGAGTTTTAGGTCTGGCTGACAGTGCAACTGTCGCCCGACCTTATGAGTTAGACAAAGAGCTTTCAGAGTACTATTGAGAGAGCGTTTTAGGCTCCACCCACATGTTGGTTTACAGAATGTGGATTTGATTGGGCCATATTTGTGTGCTTCCACTAAAAATACTGCTTGTGTTGCATTTTTTCGCTTCTGGCAAAGCGTATTCTCTATATAGCAGGACTAAATTGGTTGTGATTGCAAGGCAATGATTATGGCAGCAGGGCTGATCTGTTTATTATGAAATGCTGTGGTAAAGGCAGAAGCCCGAATAATTTATTGTGAAAAGCATATGTTAAATCAATAGACATTTAAGTTTGGATTGTTACTACCTTATATTAAATCCTGCAGACAGGTATTTTGTTACATGGAATATCACAGATTTCTTTAGTAGGTAATGGTTTTGATGTTGGTTATCCCTTGTGACAAACTATGAATGTGGAAAGTTTGCTTTGTGAGAATCCTTGTTAGGATGTCTTAGTAGTGACAGCATTGTGCTTAGCCAAGTGTAATTTTATATACATTTCTAATTTTATGACTGTCTGATGGTTGCCTTGTGGAAAAGTTTGCTCTCAAAACTGTAGATGTTTATGGTGACAAGCCACAAGCTGGGTCCATGCACAGAGAAACTCACTTGCTTGCTTAGTATGAATTGTTACGACAAAGGTGGTTGGTGTAGCTTATTAATTGTGAAAATGAATTGTTAAAGCCAGTAAGCCTTTAACAGTTATATTCAGATTGTGTTATAGGCTATAGACACGTATTTTGGTAAGTGTAATATCACAGATTACCACAGTAGGTAAGAGTTTTGGCATTGATCACACACTCTAACAAACCCTGGGTCTTTTCTTTGTGATGATTATTGTTAGGTACTGTTAAAAAAAGTTGAATATTGTTTTTAAAGCTGTTATTTTCTACATATTTGTAATTTTATAAATGTATGCATGATGGTTGTCATTTTATGTGCAATTGAATAGGCCAGTGTTGCGTAAGGTGTAAAGCCAATGGGAAAGGGTAAAACCGTCATTGGTTACTTGGAAAAACTCATGCCAGATTTCATAGGTTCGATCTGCTTACTACAAAAAGTTATGACAAAGCAAATAGGCTGTAGTTATTGAAAAAAGGTGTCTGTTAAAAGCAATAGGCTTTTAAGGGCGGATTGTTATTACACTGTGCTAAAGCCTGCAGGCACATATTTTGTTACATGTAATCTCACAGATTACCATAGTAGTTAAGGGGTTTGGAGTTAATGACCCACCAGAACAAACCACGGGTACAGGCAAATTGGACTGTGGCAGTCCTTATTCAGCTTTAGAAGTTGTTTCTTTTTTCTAATGTTATGACTGTATTTTGTACATATTTGTCATTTTATTACGGTATACCCGATGGTGGCCTTGTGGGAAGGTTTATGACCAACCCAGTAGCTCTGAGTTTGGTTATGGTGACAAGCTACTGATAAGTTATTGGCCTGATTGTTTATAATGAAAGGTTATGGTAAAGGCAGTAGGCCTGACATATTGATTATGAAAAGCATATGTTAAAGTCAATAAGTAGATTGCTACTCGGTGTTAAAGCCTACAGCGATGCATTTTGTTACATGAAATCTTGCAGATTACCATAGTATTCAAGGACTTTGGTCCTGGCTAACCCCTCTGACAAACTGTGGTTACTGATGATGTGTACTGACAGAATCCTTGTTAGGCGTCTTATGACAAATAGTTTTTTGCTTTGCCAACTGTCATTGTGTATACTATGTAATTTTATGGCACTATGCCTGATGCGTCCCTTGCGAGAAAGTTTAAGTTCAGTGCAAGCGGTCTTGGTTCGTTATGGTGCTAAGCCAGCGCCAACAGCGAGAGTTGATTGTTTAGGAAACAATATTTCCCATATCATAGATGTGACCTGTTTATTATAAGAAAGTATGATAAGTGCAATAAGCCTGACACATTGATTGTGAAAAGTGTATGTTAAAATCAATAGGCATTTAAGAGTGGGTTGTAATTTCTCTGTATTAAAGTCTACAGATAGGTGTTTTGTTCATTTTTGTTACATGAAAATCCACTGATTTCCTTTGTAGAAAAGGATTTTGGTGTTGTTTACCACTTTTGGCAAACCCCAGGGGGAGAAGATTTACACGGTAATAATTCTTGGTAGAATCTTTCCTTGGCTATCTGCCAGGACCTTTTCATAAACAAAACATTAAATAACACAGATGGATGGATGTATGGATGGGCATCCTGCCTTTGGTTAAGCTCTGTCCTGCTATCGATCTGATTAAAATCCCATCAGTCATTAGGTCCCTTTCCTTGTGAATGACTGTCATTTTCTGATCACATTTATACATCTGCCTGAAAATATGTTTACTTCAGTTCCAGGCCCGGTTGGCCAGTCTTTTAGTTTTCAGTGTTTACATTTTATAGTTTCCCTTTCATGACCTGGTCTCTCCTCTTTTTTTAGTGTTCCTTAAGAGAACACTACAGCTCTCCAGGCAGTGATAATAGGTCACCTGCCTGCCTCTCATGTCATGTGTAGTGGGGTGCATCCCATGTGGTGACTTCCTTAAAACTAGGAGACCATGATAGAATGCTGCTATCCGTGGCGTATCATTGATTTACCATTCCAAGATGGCCAACATTTTGGTTCTAAATTTGATGGCTATGCTGGAACTTCAAAACTACTAGAGATGATGTACACTATTTCTGCAAGACGGACACCTGCTCCTATGATTAGTTATTTTATTGCAAGAATATTTTGTTTTCCTTCTTCTATTCTTTTAATGTATCTTGCATATGCTATTAATTTAAGAATGAGTCAGGAGTTGGATGAATGGATGCATGACTGCAATGATGAGTGGCGGAGTGCAGGTATGATTACTTATGGAGTGCCTGAGCTTACAAATGACACTAAAGGCACCATCATTCATAAGTTAGACCTATTGGAATTGCCAATGCTTGTTACCATTCAATCTCTACAAACCACAAGAAATACCAAGTTGGGAAATGTGTGCTTCATTTATTTTAAAGAATCAGACTTTGAAGCCGCAAGGCCACTACGCCTTGACACACGCGAACCTGCAACTGACTCCACCCTAGACCTACCGGCCTCCTCGAGGCACTGAGCTCTCGAGAAAGCGCTCTGGTTCCCCCGAGGCAGGTACTTAAAATCCACCTTCTTTTGCGCAAGACGGGGAAACAGAGGCCTCACTCGCTGCCAGGAGGGAAAGCGCATTCTATCGCCAACTTTCAGAATATTTTGCTGGTGAAAGTATGTGAGACCAGGCGTGTCCGTCAGATCCCACATACCAAGGACTGACAGCAGTTTATTCTCTCACTCAGCGAAGGCAGCGGTGACGAAAGGAACCTCGCAGGCATTTCTCACTTGAATTCAAAATATTTGACTGCGGTAAAACGTTGCGTTGCACCTTAGCTACGACGTGCCTGCCTGGATACTCACGCCGCAGGCACGTAACTGAGCCTTTTCGGGCTAAATTGAGATTTTAAATTCAGTTGTCATGTTAGGGGTACTCGGTCCTTCTTTTGCAAATAAAAAAGTGCCGGTGCCCGAAGCCCTCCTCTTAAACACGCGGCTTCCGCAATTAAATGTGTGAGCAAAGAATACTGAGGCGGCGTAATCCTGAAGCCATCTTGGGCCACTTCTATCCATTTTACAGCCACTCCCTGCCCCTTCAGCTCACTCTTGCAGCTTTCTGCTTTCTCCCTTTGTGATGCTTTTTAGTTTTTCTCTTCCTCCGTCTTTCCCATGTGTGTCTTCTGCTCGCAGTAAATGCTTGAGGCAGAAGAATAAGCGCCGCCCCTCAAAAATAAGTGCCCGAAACAACAAGCACAAATTAAGCTCTGGGGGCACTTATAAAAGGGGTGCTGTCAGAAGCTAAGGAGAGCTACTAGGCACTGTGCTGACTCCTCCCCATAAGAGACTAAGGCACACACAGTCCGATTCAGGAAAACAAGTGTCAGTTGTGACAAGCGTGAGCATGTCACTTGAATCCAAGTTACGTTCACACATGTGCATGACTTACGCATGCAGAACTTTACGCATGCCACTCTGAACTGATGGACGAGCATGGTGTAAAGAAGTGTGCAATGTGTGTGCTTCCCCAGTGCAACGGCCGCGTACACACGTGTGAGTAAACTCTGGTTTGAGTAAAGCACGCATGAGGTTAGGCAAATTAAGCAGTGTCATTATTTTCTGGAAAACAAGATTTACAATTATTTTTCTCGATGGCTGAGTTTGCAACGCCGGCCTTGTTCAGTGCATCATGTCTGTCATTGTCTACAATCAGACCTACAGAACCCAGGCGCACCCCCAGAGGGCACTTGAACTGCGCGTGACTGGAGGTCAAAGTGACATTTGCACCATACAAGGCAAAAACAGTGTTTTTTTTTTTTTTTTAAGAGTTAGTCGTTGAAAAACCGCTTTGTCAATACATATTGCAGCGCACCGAGCAAAACAAATATACAATCTTAAACCTCTCATTCATAAGGGTCCTTTGTGTGTTTTGAGAGATGATTCCTGCGTAGGGGTCAAAGGGCATATCCCTTTCTCTGTTGACTGCCCTTGTTCCTGCGTGAAATATTTCCAAAAATACGGTATTCTTGATCATTTATTCGCAAAACGAGTGTTTTTCTCCAGACCCAGGCCAGCAGCTAGGCTCTTTCATGTGTTTGAAAGTGTTACATAATTCATCCGTTTCAAGTGTGCAGAGACCTCGCCGCTCGCAGGTGGAAACCTTTCTTCCCGGCGCTGGTCCCGGCAGACACTTCGCTTTGCTGTGTTTCCTGCAGCAGGGAAAGTTGGGCAAGGAAAACGCGTGCGCAGACCTATGGGACACGGTAGGCCCCGGAAGGTGAAACATTGCACAGTGACTGTCTGACCCGGAATTGAATCAACAAAAGCAGGTACATAATCCTTAAACTTAGAGCATGTTTTTTTGTGTTCCCAGAAAAATCTTTTCATCCTTCTGAAAGACCCCTCGTCCACCGATCTAGCTGGTGGCATGCTTCATCATGGAGGTCACACCCCGTTCTGTGCAGAGCGGTTTATTATAAATCTCTCAGTATAAGTATAGCCGTGCCTCACTGCCTCCTGTGCAGAGGCATTTATTATAAATCTCTCAGTATAAAGATAAATGTGCCTCGCTGCTTCGTGTGCAGAGGCGTTTATTATAAATCTCTCTGTATAAGGATACCCATCCCTAGCTGCCTTCTGTGCAGAGTGGTTTATCATAAATCTCTCAGTATACAGATACCTCTGCCTAGCTGCCGCCTGTGCAGAGGGGTCTGTTATAAATCTCTCAGTATAAAGATTACTGTGCCTTGCTGCCTCCTGTGCAGTGGCGTTTATTATAAATCTCTCAGTATAAACATACCCATGCCTAGCTGCCGCCTGTGCAGCAGGGTTTAATATAAATCTCTCAGTACAAGGATACCTATGCCTAGCTGCCGCCTGTACAGAGGGGTTTATTATAAATCTCTCAGTACAAGGATAGCCGTGCCTCACTGCCTCCTCTGCAGAGGTATTTATTATAAATCTCTCAGTATAAGGCGAGCCGTGCCTCACTGCCTCCTGTACAGACGGATTTATTATAAATCTCTCAGTATAAGGGTAGCCATGCCTCTGCTTCCTGCAGAGCGGTTTATTATAAATCTCTCAGTATAAGGATACCCATGCCTAGCTGCCTCCTGTGCAGAGGGGTTTATTATAAATCTCTCAGTACAAGGATAGCTGTGCCTCACTGCCGCCTCTGCAGAGGCATTTATTATAAATCTCTCAGTATAAGGATACCCATGCCTAGTTGCCTCCTGTGCAGAGGGGTTTATTATAAATCTCTCAGTATAAGGATACCTATGCATAGCTGCCGCCTGTGTAGAGGGGTTTATTACAAAAGCATTTATCATAAATCTCTCAGTATAAGGAGAGCCATGCCTCACTGCCTCCTGTGCAGAGGGATTTATTATACATCTCTCAGTATAAGGGTAGCCATGCCTCTGCTTCCTCTGCAGAGGGGTTTATTATAAATCTCTCAGTATAAGGATACCTATGCCTAGCTGCCGCCTGTGCAGAGGGGTTTATAATAAATCTCTCAGTAGAAGGATACCCATGCCTAGCTGCCGCCTGTGCAGAGGGGTTATTGCAAACCACTCAGTATAAGGATAGCCGTGCCTCACTGCCTCCTGAACAGAGGGATTTATTATAAATCTCTCAGTATAAGGGTAGCCGTGCCTCAGCTTCCTCTGCAGAGGGGTTTATTATAAATCTCTCAGTACAAACATAGCCGTGCCTCACAGCCTCCTGTGCAGATGGGTTTATTATAAAACTCTCTGTGTAAAGATAGACACGCATCACAGCCTCCTGTGCATGGGGATTATTATAAATCTCTCAGTACAATGATAGCTGTACCTTGCTGCCTCCTATGCAGAGGGGTTTAATATAAATCTCTCAGTCTAAGGTTAGCTGTGCCTCACAGCCTCTTGTACAGAGGGGTTTATTATAAATCTCTCAGTTTAAACACAGGTGGAACCCATCACCTCCTGTGCAGGGGGTGTATTATAAATCTCTAAGAGTAAAGATTGCTGTACTGCAATGCTTTATGTTTAGAGAGGTTTAATATAAAACTCTCTATATTAATATAGCTGTACCTCACAGCCTCCTGTGCAGAGGAGTTTATTATAAATCTCAGTTTAAACACAGCTGGAACCCATCACTTCCTGTGCAGTGGGTCTATTATAAATCTCTTAGAGTAAAGATCGCTGTACCTCAATGTTTCATGTGCAGAGGGATTTCTTATAAAAGCTCGATATTAAGATAGCTGTAGCCCGCTGCCTCCTGTGCAGAGGGGTTTATTATAAATATCTCATCATAAGCCTAGCTGTACCCCGCTGCCTCCTGTGCCGAGGGGTTTATTATAAATCTCTCAGTACAAGGATAGCCGTGCCTCACTGCCTCCTCTGCAGAGGCATTTATTATAAATTTCTCAGTATAAGGAGAGCCGTGCCTCACTGCCTCCTGTACAGAGGGATTTATTATAAATCTCTCAGTATAAGGGTAGCCATGCCTCTGCTTCCTCTGCAGAGGGGTTTATTATAAATCTCTCAGTACAAGGATACCTATGCCTAGCTGCCGCCTGTGCAGAGGGGTTTATTACAAACCTCTCAGTACAAGGATAGCCGTGCCTCACTCCCTCTTGAACAGAGGGATTTATTATAAATCTCTCAGTATAAGGGTAGCCGTGCCTCACAACCTCCTGTGTCAGATGGGTTTATTATAAAACTCTCAGTATGAAGACAGCCATTCCTCACTCCCTGTGGTGCAAAGGGGTTTATTATATAACTCTCTGTGTAAAGATAGACGTGCATCACAGCCTCCCGTGCATGGGGATTATTATAAATCTCTCAGCACAAGGATATCTGTACCTTGCTGCCTCCTATGCAGAGGGGTTTGATATAAATCTCTCAGTCTAAGGTTAGTTGTGCCTCACAGCCTCGTCTTGTACAGAGGGGTTTATAATAAATCTCTCAGTTTAAACACAGGTGGAACCCATCACCTCCTGTGCAGGGGGTGTATTATAAATCTCTAAGAGTAAAGATCGCTGTACCGCAATGCTTTATGTTTAGAGAGGTTTATTATAAAGCTCTCGATATTAAGATAGCTGTACCTCACAGCCTCCTGTGCAGATGAGTTTATTATAAATCTCTCAGTTTAAACACCACACAGCTGGAACCCATCACCTCCTGTGCAGTGGGTCTATTATAAATCTCTCATAGTAAAGGTTGTTGTACCTCAGTGCTTCATGTGCAGAGGGGTTTCTTATAAAAAAAATCGATATTAAGATAGCTGTAGCCCGCTGCCTCCTGTGCAGAGGGATTTATTATAAATATCTCATCATAAAGCTAGCTGTACCTCGCTGCCTCCTGTGCAGAGGGTTTTATTATAAATCTCTCAGTATAAAGATAGCCGTGCCTCAAAGCCTCCTGTGCAGGGGAGTTTCTTATGAATCCCTCAGTATAAGGATAGCTGTACCTCGCTGCCTCCTGTGCAGGGAGGTTTGTTATAAATCTCTCAGTATAAGGGTAGCCGTGCTTCGCAGCCTCTTGTACAGAGGGGTTTGTTATAAATATTTCAGTATAAGGAAAGATGTACCTCGCTGCCTCCTGTGCAGAGGGGTTTATTATAAATCTCTTAGTCTAAGGGTACCCGTGCCTCAGCCTCTTGTACAGTGGGCTTTATTATAAATCTCTCAGTTTAAACACAGCTGGAACCCATCACCTCCTGTTCAGGGGGTTTATTATAAATCTCTCAGAGTAAAGTTCGCTGTACCTCAATGCTTTATGTGCAGAGAGATTTATTATAAAACTCTCGATATTAAGATAGCTGTACCTCACAGCCTCCTGTGCAGAGGGGTTTATTATAAATCCCTCAGTATAAACACAGCTGGAACCCATCGCCTCCTCTGCAGGGAGGGGGGAGGGAGCCTCAGTTCCTGCACTCTGCCCTGGGAGACCCCTGGACTCTCAGTCATTCCGCCCTTTTCCCAAGTGCACACCTCGGCTGTTGAAAAGAAGTGAGACGCTTGTCATCAAGGCGGGAGATTGTCCTTCCTCGGCCCCCGTAGGCCCCGGGACGCGGCCCTCTAATGAGCTCCGCTGCACCCAGTTTGTGTTACTCGGGGGCTCAAGTGACTGCCCTGAATTTAATAACAAAAAACAAGGTTTCTGCTAAACCAAAGCAGCATAATGAGGCTTAACTCCTCCGGTGTCACGCACATCTCAATTAGTGGTTCAGGCGAGTCGTGTTTATCAGATGTGCCTGTGTGCATGTATGTGAGCCCACATTTGTATCCATGTAGAGCGATCTACACACTAAAACATGTACCCACAAACAGAACGCGGGTGTCCAGACCCAAGGGAAAAAAACTCTTTATTCAAATACATTGCAGTGAGTGACGTCATTTTAAATGATATGTTGATGTGTGTGAATAGACGTGTGCATATATGTGTATACATAACACGTACTTAAGTATGTGCAGACACGCTAACACATATCCTAAAATACACCCCAAAAGCCAAACATTAAAATACCGACAAATAGGAACCTAACGGAAGGTCTTAGACTCTGGCTCGGTCAGTCACTCCGCAATTTTGGGTCAATTTAGTTTCTAGGTTTTATATTTCTGCATGTGTATGTACAATTACATGCATGTATGTGTGTGGACAGATTCCTCTCGATGGGTCTACAAGAAAGTTGTAGTACTTGCCAGATATTATGTATATTTGTCAAACGGTTCCAGAGTTCTTAACACATGTGCACCCTTCGACCGCCCTCTTTTTAAACATTTCTTTGGGAGTTCGGGGAATACACCCCGTTTTTGAACGCTTTGTTGTTCTGGACGGATCTGCGTGTAACTTGGCAATCCAAAACATGGCCACTTAGGCTGTTTAATTGTGTAAGGATTCGTCAAATTTGTTTAAAAAAAAAGTTAAACGCAAAATAAATGAACAAATGATGTTTTTTTCATCTGAAAGTTAGAATCAAAGTTACGCGCTGTGTAGGTGGGGTATAAGAGGCAGAGAGAGGGAGTTTTATATCCGTCTCTCTATATATAAACTTATATCTTTGTTTTGTTTATTTTGATTTTTTAACTTAGCACCAGTCCAACACATTCATTTTCCGTCCCCTCCTGTCAGTTTTCTGCTGCTGTCCTCGGACTACACCGCAGTGGCGTCACGTCATCAACGTCACGGGAGTAGTTTACATGACGTCACACGCCCTTTGACCCACCGGTCCATTAATACCCCAGGAGATGAGACCCTCAGCGCTTGACCCACTCAATCCCTCCTTATAACTCGATACAGATCGTTATTGAGCATTGGTTGATTGACTGATATCCGATGCGAACAGCCCCCGCGGAGGGAGGAAAAGCCCGAGCTGTACTCACCGTTAAACAATCACTTACCGTGTGGCAAACAGTGCAGGGGGGCAGACAGCGTCCCGGGGCGGCCGCCGGGCACCAAACGCCGTCGTGCTACGACGCAGGCACGTGGCTCTTGGGTCCGGTGGCCACGGCGATGTGCTACTCAGTGGCTGCTGGCACCAGGGGCTGGGGCATACGTAATGCAGGCACCAGGGGCATACGTAATGCAGTCATCTGGGGCTGGGGCATACGTAATGCAGGCACCAGGGGCATACGTAATCCAGGCCAGGGGCTGGGGCATACGTAATGCAGGCACCAGGGGCATACGTAATCCAGGCCAGGGGCTGGGGCATACGTAATGCAGGCACCATGGGCCATACGTAATGCAGACCAGGGGCTCGGGCATACGTAATGCAGGCACCAGGGGCATACGTAATGCAGACCAGGGGCTCGGGCATACGTAATGCAGGCACCAGGGGCATACGTAATGCACACCAGGGGCTGAGGCATACGTAATGCAGGCACCAGGGGCATACGTAATGCAGACCAGGGGCTCGGGCATACGTAATGCAGGCACCAGGGGCATACGTAATCCAGGCCAGGGGCTGGGGCATACGTAATGCAGGCACTAGGGGCGGGACGTACGTAATGCAGGCATCTGGGACATACGTAATGAAGGCACCTGGGACATACGTAATGCAGGCCCTAGGGGCATACGTAATCCGGGCCAGGGGCTGGGGCACTAGGGGCATACGTAATGCAGGCACCAGGGGCTGGGACGTACGTAATGCAGGCATCTGGGACGTACCTAATGCAGACACCTGGGACATACGTAATGCAGACCAGGGGCTGAGGCATACGAAATGCAGGCCAGGGGCTGGGGCATACGTAATGCACGCACCAGGGGCTGGGACATACGTAATGCAGGCATCTGGGACATACGTAATGAAGGCACCTGGGACATACGTAATGCAGGCACCAGGCGCAGGGACATAAGTAATGCAGGCACCAGGGGCTGAGGCTTATGTAATGCAGGTGCCAGGGGCTAGGGCATGTGTAATGTAGGTGCCAGGGGCTGGGACATGTGCAGTGCTGAGGCATAGGTAATGCAGGCACCAGGCGCTGGGGCATGAGCAGTGCAGGCACCAGGCGCTGGGGCATGAGCAGTGCAGGCACCAGGCGCTGGGGCATGAGCAGTGCAGGCACCAGGCGCTGGGGCATGAGCAATGCAGGCACCAGGCACTGAGGCATAAGTAATGCAGGCACCAGGCGCTGGGGCATGAGCAGTGCAGGCACCAGGCACTGAGGCATAAGTAATGCAGGCACCAGGAGCTGGGGCATGAGCAATGCAGGCGCCAGAGCTGGGACTTGTGCAATGCAGGCACCAGAGCTGGGACTTGTGCAATGCAGGCACCAGGGGCTGGGACTTGTGCACTGCAGGCACTAGGGTCTGAGGCATAAGTAAAGCAGGCACCAGGGGCTGAGGCATAAGTAAAGCAGGCACCAGGGGCTGAGGCATAAGTAATGCAGGCACCAGGGGCTGGTACTTCTGCAATGCAGGTACCGGGGGCTGTGGTGACATGAGCAATGCAGGCACTTGGTGCAGAGACGTGATTTGGCGCGAGCAATGCAGGCACCTGGCACAGGGCGCGAGCAGTGAAGCCATCTAGCGCTGCGATGTGTGCTAGGGTGGCTCCGGGCACTACGTCGTGAGCAGCGCAGGCACCTTGCGCCGAGAAGTCAGCAGCGTTGGCGCACGGCGCCAGGACGTGAGCTATCCAGGCACCTGGGACCAGGCCCCGTGTCACGCCTCGGGTGAAAATAAACTTTCGGTAGCCATGAAAATGGCACGCGATCCCTGCCCTCCGTTGTTATTTACACCAAGCCTGGGACACCGAGACTTGGGAGGGAACATGGGAAAACAGCCCCCTCGCTGCCCTTCCATATTGACTCCTTGCAATCCAATCACTGTATTAATGTACTTGGACAAAATCCGATTTCTAAGTGCTTACAAGCTCGGAGGTTGTTTTATGACAGTAAACCGAGCTTGCTGGTGAACAGCCCCCGGGGACGGGGCAGGGTCACCCCGGCTTCCTGCACCGCCCCACCGAGAAGTCCTAATGGGCTCTCAATCTGGGTAAAAGGTTCAGGGGGGCAGAGGTCGATTGATTTTTAATCCTTAAAATTCTCTTACGTTCTCCTGCAAGAGCGAATCACTATTTTTTTTAAGTAACTGGCGAGCGATTGTGTTACAAGGTTTGCAGGCCTGTGAACGTGCCATCTTTTATTAATGAAATTCACCCAGTACTTGTCACTGCTGCTTCTGGCTGACGCAGCGCCTTGGTGCGCGCCTCGTGGCACTAGGTAAAGACGTTTTAAAACATGGGCATAATTATAGATTCGCCGCATTTGTCACAAAATCCGTCATCGGCTGCTTAATCTGCATATTTTGACAAACAATTTTTTTTATAGCTCAAACGGTTCAAAAGTCACAAAAAACGCAGGAAGTTGGACTGGTAACTTTCAGATGCTTATTGCCAAAATTGGGTGTTATACGGGTACTAATGAGGTGCAGCCAATACCCAGAAAGTGTTAACCAAGTTTGAAAGTGATACAATAATGAGGTAATACTATCACAGATTGTGCCGCATTATGCAATACAATTTGCCTTTCATTGCCACATATTTTTCTCAACCCTGCTTCATAATTTGACCCTCTCCTGCCGCAAAAATCCAGTGGCCCTCATCTCAACCTTTAACAGATAAGCAGGACAACTGACTGGAATTGTGTGATTCTGTGTCTTATTTTGCTTAAATTAGAATTTGCCACATAACCCATTATCGTCTGCATAATCTACAGATTTTAAGAAAATTAAATTTTGAATCTGGCTCAAAGAAAACACAAGTTACCAAAACGTGGTGTTGTTATGTGTGCAGAGGCCTTGGGAGATCCTTCACAAATGTTAATTTGTCATCTTTTAGTTGCTTAATTTTGTATTTGGTTATTAAACGTGTTCTAGTGACATAAAAATATTTGATCCCATACAGTATTACTATGTGTAAATTTATGAAACTAATGAAATAATTCTATCAAAAAACGGACGGCATAATTTGACTTTTCTTGCCGCATAATTTACACCACACTGGCGCATAATTTAGTACTCCGCAGGCCCATAATTCCAGTGGCTCTGCATATAAATCAATATTGTTCAACATCGTGAGGCTTAAAGTCAAAATATGCTTAAGAAAATTCAAAATTGTTCGGTAGAGGGGCCCCGAAATATTCCGGTGGCGGGGCCCCTCAAATCCTTCAGATGACACTGTATGAGCGTAGGTCGTTCTTGTCGTGGTTGGTTCATTGCGAGCTTTCAGGGAGACGTGGGCGGGGGGTGCACAGAGCTGCTCACATTGACATGCCTGCTGTGGTCGAGCGCCTTGCACGGAAACGCTGTGCGCGTGCAAGGGAGAAATGAAACTGGGTATCTTTGCAAGGTCAGTGGAGGGAAACATCAGGAACTGTGCACACCTGAGTTCCCAGTGGTTGAGTTCTTTTGGGAGGGGTGTGGGGGGGGGGGGCTGCTAAAAGCCCTTTTCTCGGTGGGCAGTAGATATGTGTTTGTTGGCTGCCTGGGAATGTGTGAATGGATCACAACGTCCATTAATATACACTTGGGTGCCAAAGGGCACACATAGACGCCTGAGTTCGCAGGAGCTGGGAATCGCCATAGAACAGGTTTATTAACGAATATCTTGATTAATAAATAAAAAAAAAGCCTGTCTGGTCCAGACCCGTGTCTCTGGCGTGGGTCAGTTTGGAAGGGGGTGTTCGGGAGATGGGGGTCAGTTTGGAAGGTGGGGTCCATGCCACCTGTCATGAAGGCGAGGAAAGGGCCTGACCCACGACCTAAGTAGAACCTGCTGAGGTTGGCGCTATAGTGTAGGGTTTCACCCCTCTTCCAGGATGCTAAGAGGACAGATCGGACCCTCAGTGGCCCCCCCATCCTGCCTAGGAGGGTACCACCAGGAGAGACGGGGGAGGCCGATCACGGCCAGCACACCCAAGGGCACTTCTTACATCTTGTTACATGTAATTTATATCAGGTGTGGCGTTTCACTGAATGATCAGAAACCAAGGCCCCACAGAGGCCCCCGAATAACCGGGCAGCTAATGTGCAGAAAATTGCCCCAGTGGCCGCTGCCCAGCACCGCCGCCGGGGCCGGGAGGGGCCTGGTCTCCCGCCATGTAATAACCCGCGCTGCTTCATGCAGACACAATATATTAAAACTACGGGCGAGTGAAATTTGTGCCCTGGGGAGAAGGCGAGATAATGCATTGAAATTGTTCAGAGGCAGTTAGATGCCTAATGGACTGGCATGCGAGGCAGGCAGGGCCCTGGGTCGGCTTCCCATAAATCCTGGCTCGACCGTCCCTGGAATTCCAAGCACAGGATGATAGCGCTTGGCAGCTCTCATCAGTGCTCAAGGCCCGTGGTGTGACGTCACTCCTCCGGAGCTCTGCACAAGACCCTGAAGGGAGAGCAGCCCTGCTCAGCCCAATAAACAACCTATAGCGCTGCGGGGCTCAGCTTCCCTGCTTTGTGGCGCTCAGGGCCGACTTTAGGGCGGTGCGACCAGTGCAGCCGCACATGGCGCTGTGTAGTAGGGGGCGCTATGTTAAAAAAAAAAAACAAACATGGGTTTAAAGGCACGTGAACTTCCTTGTGTGACCAGTAGTTTTCAGGCAACAATAAAAATTTCAAGATAACTCTGGAGGTTAATCTCCCTGCTGGTGAGAGATCAGGACTTTTTCTGGTGGCAGTTTTGACTCATCATAGTAGCGGTGAGGGTTAATGTATCTGCTGCAAAAAACGTGCACCATGCGGATCCCTGAACTGAGTGTGAGTGTACTATGAGTAGCGCTATAAAAAAATGAAATGTATGTAAGATGGGGGCTATGGAGAGAGGAGGGGCACCGCTGGCGGGTGGTAGTGAGGGAATTTGTGGAGAAGGCGATCATGGTTGGGAGGCACCAAAAAAGTGTTGCACTGGGCGCCACCAGCGCTAAAGCCGGCCCTTGTGGCGCTATACATAATGGATAGTCCAACTACCTTGATGACACTGGGTAAACTGACCTCGGAAAGGTCAAAGGGTGAGCCCACCTAAGTACAGGAACTGGTAGGGCACCAAGACGACAGTGCACTAAATGTTTGTAAATAACACATAAAGAATGAAATAAACATATGTGTAGCGTCAGTTGCGTAGGTTGCCTCTGCCTGCTGGTCTAGGACCCACGTTCATACAAAGTTGTCTGTAGAAGATTCATTAACTCACTGAGCTATCGCAGCGGCTTGATAACTGGACTCCTGGTCAATCGAAGAATGTGACGGCGCATGCGCATCATTTGGAAGCGCTGTGATACAAAGTGCTTGCAGTCCGCCCGGGCCAGCCTGTGATGTAACTCACAGGACTACCACTCTTGAAAAAAAAAGCATTTTTATGTCATTTTCAGCTAATCTTAATAGTTAGTTGTCCGCACCTGTTTTCATTTACTGTTTACGAACCTGCTGCCGCTTAAATGTATATGCAGCAAAAAGTGCACGATGGGCCACGTTTGGGATTCATTCAATGGGATTCATTTCCTGTGACAGAGTCCAAGGGCTTTTTGATGTAAAATCCGCCGTCTCGAATGGTTTGGTGAAATAGTGCCACTGTGATTACCTGTCATGATTCTTCTCGGTCAGGATCTGCTTGCAGATCCCTAAAAGGCAAACTCTTTGAGATTTTATGGCTCTCTGCAAAGACATCTGCAGAAAAACACGTGAGCTGAAAAACATCTGCCCAAGGATACAGGATGCCAACATCTCCACATTACCCAGATATCACCGTATGACAATTCAGACATGTTTTAAGTGCATATATTCAGTTAAACATACTTCCTACCTACTGAAGACTGGGTCAGTTTACCATTCTGACTTCACTTCTAGCAAACTTGAGGCAAGTACTTGATAGGGTTGGGAGTGAGTGTACATTAGGGGATATTTTTCTAACATCAGGACTTTGTACATTTTTGAAGGGATGTTTTATGAAGCCTATGTATTTCCAGGCTGTTTTCACATGCTGAAGACTTTAAATGGACGCAGATCTTTTTTTTTTTTTCTAATGGGCTTAAACAGACCTATTGCTGACAATATACATACAGTGCACTTTGGGCCCACCCCTTTCAAGCACTGGCTTTCTTCAGTCAGCCACATTCAGCCAGTGCCTTGGGGCGTTGTCAATCATGTCTTGACTCAGCTCGCTGGCCTATCCGTCTCTCACTTAAGGCTATTGGCTGTTTGGGTGTATCCTTCCTCCTCCACTCGAGTGCATGCATTGAACTGCGTGAGGAGCTAATTTATAACAATAGCCCCCACTGTCCACTCCTGTTAGCCTCTCATGTGTATCTCTCCCTATTGTGCTACTGCTGTATGCATTGACAAATTAAACCCAGACCTGTTGGCTTTGGCAATGCTTGTTTTTTTCTTAAACCAACTACCACTATTTTCTTGTCTGTGTCTCCTGAACAGTTGCTAGGAGAGTTGAGACACAGAGCCTCGTGACACTCGTTCATGTGCTTTGAAATATTAAATATCTCATATTTTGGGGCCTACGCAGGACTGCCAAACACGCAGGGAGGATGCTACCGCCATCGTGGCGGCGCCCTCCCGCACTGTTACAAGATTTCCACTGGTCTGACCTGGCTGACTGGTGGAAACCTTGAAATAGAGCATTCCCACCGGTCAGACAGACGAGAACAGTGCACAGAGATAGCACAGAGGGGGCCAACCAGCACCCTCAAATGTGCAATGTCTGCAAAGCAGACAGTGTACATTTAAGGGTGCCGGGAGGCCCCCCCACCCCATAGCTCCCAGCACTTGTTCTCCACCAGCCTTTTTATGCTTTATGTTTAGAATGTTGTTGCTTTTTTGTATTTATGGTTTAAGGCAATGGTTCTTAACCTTTTGACCTCTCTGATCCACACTTAATCATTTTGTGCAGCTGTAGACCCCCCTACTGAATCATTATTGGAATCCAGGGACCCTCCACTGAGTCATTACTGGAATTCGGGGTCCCCGGTCTCAGCATTTTCTATGATTTGAACTGCAAAACAATACACAAAAATGCAGACACCAGTATTCATCAAACAAATACATAATTGGTGAAATGTTTTATTTAATTCAAAAATACAATTTTAAAAAATCAATATTTTAATTTCAATGGGAATGTTGGAGCTTTTGTAAATTCAATTTAGGCCACTCAACTCCTTTACTATATAATCTTTGATGTACCTGCACTGCTCCCATGAATCAATCTGATTATACTAACTTAATTTTTAGCCTCCAATTGGAAATTCCTTCACATTTACAGAACGGTTTAAAATTGTACATCTTGCATTTCGCTTCTTTAGTTGTATACACTTTAATAATGGGTTACATTTATTTAATTTTCTAAGCAGCCGTGGATCCCTTGAGTCCGCTTTGCTGACTCCCAGGGGTTCCAGGACCACAAGTTAAGAATCAGTGGTTTAAAATACTTTTTTTTTTGTTCCACCTCAGTGCTGGTCATCTCTTACATATTTAAGTGCCTGATACTCCATGTTGGTTTACTTGGAGAGTTAAGGTTTGTTTGGGACAACTCTTTCGGCAACAAGGAGTGGTAAAGTCCTCCCTTCCTGCAACAGGAGGGACATTTGTGTTTCTCCTTCACAAAATAGCAGCCCACCAGGCCAGCCCATTCCCTCTCCTGTGGCCTTGTCGTCAGCAGGCTGCATCTGATAGCTTTTTTCTGTTTCTTGCCCCTGGATTTATGATGTGCGAGGCCATGATGTCATGCATTGTGGGTCTGAATAGGTCAAGAAATATTATTGCTATGAATATGAAATGGCAGCAGGGCCTTGCTGTGTTTACCTAGGCCGCCAGCTGCATGGGGGGGGCTGTGTGGGCTGGAAGAAATGTGCGTTGACTCAGCTCAGGTGGCTGCTGGCTGTGAGGCCTCAGTGTCCAGTTTTAGGTCTGTTTCTGCACTCTGTAGTACAACTGGTAAGAGAGGTTATTGTGCCTGTAAGAACAGCCCCCCGTTGTACACTGCTCCCAACTATAGTCAGTGTTTAAGGACCAGTTGTGCGTGGGTTGCACACCCTCCACCAGAAGGATGCAGGTGCAACCCAGATATTAGAGCACATTAAGTGGCTGAGCACAGTCTGTGTGCTGGTGATTGATGGACTGTGTTGCCTGCACCACATTGTGTTTTTGTGATTGTGACTATGTTGTTTGAAAACGAGGTTAAGTATTTGTTCAGTAAGAGGTGAGTGTGACATTGTTGTTGAGGTATTTTGTGTACTCCATGGCAGTGGGGTCCCACAGGAAACCGTTTAATGAGGTGGTTCTCAACCTTTGGCTTCTGAGGACCCCCCACTTTATCATTATTGAAGCATGGGGACCCCCCTCGGATTCATTATTGGAATCCGGGGACCTCCCACCGAGTCTTTACTGGATGTGGGGGACCCAGGCCTTAACATTGTTGATGATTTGAATTGTGAAAAAACCCCACAGAAAATACAGAAACAAGCATTCATCAAACATATACACAAATGATAACACATTTTATGTAATTTGCAAACAAATGTACATTAAAAAAAAATTAAGAGGAAGTTTAGAGCTTTGCTAAATTCAATTGAAGCCAGATATTCAGCAAAACATGTATTCTGTTTGATGCACATGCACTGCTCCCACAAATCCATCTGAGGAGACTCATTTAATTTTTAGTCTCCACTTTCAGATTCCTTGACATTTACAGTAAGTTTTAAAATGTTCAATTATACATTTAGCCACCTTATTTATATACACTTTATTAATCTGTTGATAAAATGTAATTTTCTAAGCAGTCGCGGACCCCCTGGGGAGGCTTCGCGGACCCTCAGTGGTCCCCGGACCACAGGTTGAGAGCCGCTGCCCTAATGGGATTCCTGTGACAACATCTTCTAGCACACAGATAGGCAGTGCTTGAAATGGAAATCTAGAAGTGCAGGCTTTTTGTGCGCCAGAGTACCCCTTTGATGCTGAAAAGTGCTGGTACTCTCCCTTTAAAAGCATCGCAGCAGTGCTGGAATGTGGTGGTTCCGTTCAGTCCGAAGAAGCACAGGTACTGAGTACTCAATAGTACTTTTTAAGCCATTGCAAGCACTGCCCATGGGTTGTTTCTAGGCTGATTTACTACAGGACGTTTGGTCCAACATCTGATTGACTTGTGGTCTCCTAGGGCCGCATTGCTGTCCTCCTCCTGTCCCGTTAGGCCATCCTCTCTTAACACAACCGCCCCAAAGGGGGCCGCCAGGAGCACTATAGGAATCACTTGGCGAAAGAAGGCGATATCATCGGCATGTGGTACGGCTGTGTCCATCTGTATCTGATGGACACATGGATTGATGTTTCTGCATTGGTGGGTTCATGGTGGGTTTGTCGTTTTCACAGGGTTGCGAATGTGCTGAACGTTGACGGCGTTGCGTTTGCCCGTACGATTCTACGGTTGTCCCAACAGGCCCTTGTTTTCCATTTGCAGCGCAGTCCAGTACAAGGGACCCCCCGGGAACGTCTGTCGCTTGCTTGTTCTACTAGACGTCTATCAGTTTTCTCACAGAAAAGACTGTAGTGACATTTTGTTTGGTGGTAGATTCATGCTTGATTTACAAATGACATATTAGATGTGCTAATGTAAGTTTTATGTTATTTTTCTATTTCTCCCATGTGTGCTTCAGCCGTCTTGCCTTCCATGTCTCACTGCTCGGTCCCTTCCCTCGATGCCTGACCTCTTTTTATTCCCCCCCATGCTCCATCCCTCCATTTCTTGCTTCTAAAGTACACCTCTTTGTCACTGTCAATCCCATCTCACCCTTTACCACTATCTGTATGCGCTTCAAGTCTCCATCCTTACTTTCACACACCTCACGCCTCCGTCCGCACCCCCTGCATCTTACCTGACTCTGCTTACCCTACACAGCTCAGCTCTCGACCAAAACCCCCCTCTATCTAGGTATTCCTTGTACCCCCAGCCTCAAGTGATCATTGTGAGTTTAATGACTGAACAATCAGTTGATATAATGTAATGAGCTCACCAAGATTTAGTTACAATCTACTTAGAAACCCCAGTCTAGTAAGCATGCATTTATGACACACAACTTCCCTCCCGTAACCACATGACCTTTTTACAGTGTGTGTAAGAAAGGGTGTTACAGGTAGGTAGATAAATAGATAGATAGACAGACAGACAGACAGACAGACAGATAGATAGATAGATAGATGGATGGATGGATGGATGGATGGATGGATAGATAGATATATGGATGGATAGCTGGATGGATGGAAAGATAGATGGATGGATAGATAGATGTGTAGGCAGCTAGATTGATTCTTCGGTGGATGGATGGATAGATGGAAAGATGGATAGATAGATAGATGGATAATGACTGCAGGATGGCTTCTGCCATTTGATGGCCCAGATATTACTCTTGTTGAGTACCCACTTTTAATGACCCACATGTTGTTGCCCCTGGTTATCTGTATTTGCTGACGCATTCACATGTCACAACTCCTTTGTTATTCTTGTTCTGTATCCACTTCTAATGGATCATGTGCTACTCAAGGGATCCCCATATGTGGCAATTTACATATTCCTCCTGTTCAGTTTCTTGTACGGCCTTTAATGGAACTCTCATTGGTATCCGTGTTTAGCGATTCAGAAGTCTCTCTTGATAAGTACCTATATGTAATGGGTAAATTGTTACTGTTCTTGGGTATCTGCTTTTAATGACTCACTCGTTCTCTTTCCGGGTGGCTATGTTTGCTCTGTTGCTCCTATTGGAGGTACATAGAGCGTATACCGACATAGGTTCGCTTCGTGAAGAATAAAATAATTTGATAGCATACAGATCGGTACCCAAGTTTTATGTAAGTGAGACCTATTTCTCCTTTCTATGTTTAGGATGCACGGAAAAGCTTCTTTAATATTTATAAATGTCCATTAGCTGATGTCTGACATTGATTATGATTTGCGATTATGATGCTCATTTTACTTTAAACGAGACAACAAAAATTGATCACTGTCTCCATTGTCCATGTTTGGACGGATGACAATTGACTTTTCATGAATTGGAGGGCAACTAAGTTGACTCTTTTAATTAAATAAAACTAAGCATCCGCGGAAAGCTTCACTTCTCCATTCGGTTCTCCTGCCTTCCCAGCTAATCAGCTGAAGAAATTGGGCTTTAAATTAAACCGTGCAAACATGAAATTAAATATTGTTCTCTCATTTGCATTTTGAATTCCTCCATTTCCAGAATATGCACTTCATCAAATGCTCCACAAAGTTCATTCTTTGAGGCCTGTACCAAAGCGGTAGAACTAAGCAGTAGTTCTATCTAGGACTGAGCTAGGACAGTTCATCCAAAGCCCAAAAATAACATACAACTAACCAAGAACTATATACAAAGGCATATAGAAGGTTTATTAAAAGGAGATCTTTTGTTCTTTCCTCATTGAAAATTACTTTGATGTCTGGTCCACCAACATGAAGGTCATCAGCCCATCCACAACACAAAGTCAATTGGAAGATGGCCCCAAATATTCCATCTGGAAACCTCTGGTTTCTGGTTCATCGATGACTGAAGTTCACACGACTGTCTGCCATTCAATGGAAGACGGCACTAAATATTGGACCTGGACATCTTCCCAGGCAGGGGGTTCCAATACGAAAAACCTAGCCAGATGTATAGAATGACAACAGTAGGGATCCCCTCACTTCCTTGCACATGAAAAACTTCCAAATATCTAGATTTCATAGATTCTTTATTGGATCCCTTTGCATCTTTCACAGCAGATATCAGAGCTCACAAATGTCTTATTAAAGATGTTGACAAAGAACGTATATGATCTATATCCTTCTGCTCTACCTAGAAATACCCCGCGGATGACTTGGTTTGTAAGAATGAATGCTAAAGACCTGAAGCTGGACAGGGAAAGCTACACAGTCCTTAAGAATTCTCTTTTAAGGACCGCCCGCATTTCCAATAATGTGTATAGTTTAACAACGAGGTAACAGATTGAAAGAAGACTCACCAAGCCTGATCAATAGCTTTTTTCAGTATCACTTCTGGTATGGTTTTGTGCTTAATATATTTATAGCCTGCTGCTGAGGGCTGTACCAGTTGTTAAAGGCCCTGAGGTGGCGTTAAAGGCCCAAGTCACAAGCGAGATTCTGTAATGAAGAAGAGAACCTTTAAAAACCGGAGTAGCCCAACAAAGAACCTATAAGGCTATTAGAACGTTGCGCCCACTAAGAGTAGAATCTTCTAAATTAAAAGGGTCAAACACGAACACAGATCTTAAAATGTTGGAGCTCTGGGCTTCTACCAACCATTATAATCCCAGAGCTACTCCATTGTCCTCGATGGAGCTCCCCACATTCCAATGTTCTAATAAGACCCTAGACCCCCATCTCAGATATAGCACAAGGTGCACCGGAGGATTCGTCCACGCTCACCAGGATGTCCTCTCTGTTGGAGTTGCTTGCACGCAGACATGCATTGACATTTGAAATATAAGGTTTCATGATCTGGTCATACCTGTTTTTTACAACCAGTAACCTCAGGACTATTGCAGTTCTTGCTTGAAAGGGTTGGATATTATCGGCCTTGTGGAAGAAATGACATAAGCACAGGGGAGGGTTAGGTATTTTCAGCAAACGCTAAGTCATTTTGTCAAAGTACCTTCCTGGGAGCGCCTAATTTAAGGTATTCAGTTGATGCACCATTCTGAGTACATGCATGTCAAGTAATTTTACCGGTGTATCTTTCTGTGTGAAACTGTATTCACTCATTATGTCTTTGTATAACTTCGGATGCGTCCATGCTAAGCAATTGTATCAATTCTGTTTCTTGTAACAGCTACATTATGTAACATAAGCAAAGTATCTTTCCAGGCGTGTGCATATTACGTAATTTTACATGTATATTTTTCTGGGAGCATATACATCAAGGCATCAGTTAATGTGTTTTCTGGGCGCTCCTATTTTAAGTCATTTTATCTATCTTTTTATCCATGTACCTTTCTGGAAGTGACAAACTTAAGTCATTTTAGCAGTGCATTTCTCTGTGGCCTTCTAAGTTAAATTATTTAATTGATGTTTCTTTCTGGGAGCATGTATAAATCATTTTATCCAGGTATCTTTCTGGACGCATCTATCTTAATTAATTTTCTTAATATATCCTACCAGGAGCGTCAATGTAGGTAATGTTATCTTTGGATGTGCCTGAAAGCACCTGGTTTAATTTATTAAGTCGATGTACCATTCTGGGCGTGTCTAGGTTGCGTCATGTAGTCAGTGCATTTTTCTGGAGGTGCTTGCATTACCTGATGTAGTCGGTGTGTCTTGCTTGGGGGCTTGTGGGTTGACAACCCTTAGTAGAGAACACTTTGTGGTTTTAAAAGGACTCTTACTCACATATTCTTTGTGGCATGCTCCAACTTTGCGTCCTTCAGCTGTAATGACCATGAATCTCGATGGGCTCAACCTTCAAGGGAGCTCATGCTATTAATCTAAGGGAATTTATGAAGAAGCTGCGAATAAAATTACCTAGCAGGAAACTCGAGTGATCGCTTTATTTCTGGGGTCATCACTCACGGTTAAAACAGGTTAACGCCTAGAGATGATGCTTTCTCCAGTATCATATTGTCTGTAAGTATACATGTTTCAGCCCATTTTAATTGCCCATCAGGGTTGCTCGGCCTTCGTCAGGATCAAAGATCCTTTCAAATTCAAAGTACCCTAAGCTGATGTTAGGTCTTATTGTCAATGTTTCTTTCTGAGCGCATCTCGGCGCTATGTAGTCAATGTATGTTTCTGAGCGCACCTGGATTAAGGCATATATTCAATGTATCTTTCTGGACTCGTCTTCACTAAGTACATTTCTCAGTGTGACTTTCTGGGTGCATCTGCGTTCATTTGTGTATTTCTCTGGTAACGTCTACATTAAGTCACATCATCAATGTGTGTTTCTTGATATCTCTACATTAAGTTGTGTATTTTTTATGGATGTGTCTTTATTAAGTTGTGTACTCAATGTGGGGCATGTTTAAGAAGCGCCTAGCGCCACCTTGTGCCACATTTGCCTCATTTTTTTTACGCAAATGTGGTGTTAAGGTGGCATTTCTCCTGCACCATATTTTCAAAGTGGCGCAATGCTTGCATTGTGCCACTTTGTAAACCCTTGCGCCACATTATGTCTCCACCAGGCATAATGTGTGCAAGGGGGGGCGTTCCCCTACGAGGAGACCCAAAAAAATGACAGAATGAAATTTACATTTCACTCCGCCATTTTTTCTGTCATATGTAACGCCTTCTCAGAGCAGGCGTTAAAATGACGCACCCATTAAATTCAATGGGCCTCCTTGCACTTTGCAACACTAGCATCAAAAATGTTGTCGCTAGTGTAAAAAAGTGCCACGATAGCATCAAAAATGTTGACGGTGTTCTATGTGTTCTATGTGTTCTGGTGTGCTGTATTTTAAATACGGTGCAACCATGGAGTCAGATGCTGGTAGGCGGGCGCAGAAAGTGGGGCATCATCGCTGATGCGTCAGTTTTTCTTAAATATGGGCCAATGTCTCTTTCTGGGCTACTCTACATTAAGTCATTTAGACCATGTCTCTTTCTGGGCTCGTATACATTAAGTCATTTAGTCCATGTCTCTTTCTGGGCTCGTATACATTAAGTTGTGTGTTGTTATGGCTGTCTCTTCATTTAGTCATATAGGTAATGCATTTTTCTGGGTTCACCTACATTAAGTCATGTACTCAATGGGCTCGTCTGCGTTAAGTCATTTAGTCAATGCGTCTTTCTACGTTAAGTTGTGTGTTTTTCTGGGCGAGTCTACATAAGGTGAATAATCAGTGTATATTTCTGTGTGCTTCTATGATGTCATATCGTCAGTGCATCGTTCTGGGCACGCCTACATTAAGTCATGTGGTCAATATCTCTTTCTTGATATATCTTAAGTGATGGTGTATTTTATCTGGGCGCCTCTGCATTAATGTGCGTTTTTGGGAGCATCTGCGTTCATTTCAACTGAACCCCTGCAGTCAGTTAACACATTTTCATTACAATCCACCACAATGGGAGGGCCTCTTCCTGCATCCCTAACTTAAGCTCTAATTGTTTCCTCTCGTGTTTGTTCTGTCTGATTTCTTTGTAGAAAGAGTCTCTGGTTTACAATGTGTGCAGAAATCATTACACTGGTGTTGATGTGTACCCAGCAGCTTGCCAAGTGAGGTTGCAGTAGCGCGTCCATTAGGACTTTATTGCTGGGCCATAAAGAGGAGTGGGTGGCGCTCTTGTCTGCTGTCTCTGAAGAAGCAGCTACAGTTTGAACAGAGCTTGCGGGAGTCATAGGTATCTCCCAGCTACATGTGTGAGGTTGACTGAGTGCTGACACTCGGTGTGATCTCAGACAACTCTCCTCCCCATTTTCAGTGTCAGAGAAGCAGGTTAGGAGGACTCGTCTGATTGGGAGAGACTATCCCTGTCAACCTGGGGTATCTTTTCTAGGGCCTGGAGGGACAGGTCCATATTTTAAGAATAACCCCTGATTATGTAATTGAGTTGCAGTGAGGTTAATTGAATGAATAGCCTGAATATCTGGCATGGATTGGCTCTACTGGATCAATGTCAGACCTCTGCACCGCCCCACTCCACTAGCCCCAATATAATAACCCTTAGTTGGCACCCTATGGTCTGGACTGTTTCACTCCTATAAGCTGCCCCCCTCCCCCCCCCCTCATGTACAGGCTCCTCAAATCCCCTGACTGTTGGGAAATGTCTGAACGCCCCTATTGGCTGTACGGCGTCACTCTCTATAGGCTGCCCCCACCCCTCCACGTACTGATGAATCAGAGGCACAGCCTGCTGGGAATCTCTGAACGCCCCTAGAGGCTGGTGTGCCCCCATGTACTGACCCTTCAGAGGCACTTGCCTTTTGGGAAATCTCCGAATGCCCCCATTGGCTGTACGGCCCCACTCCTATGGACAGGCCCTCCCCTCCATGTACTGACCAATCAGTGGCACCTGCCCATTATGACATCTCTGAACACCCCTACAGGCTGGTGTGCCCCCATGTACTGACACTTCAGAGGCACTTGCCTTTTGGGAAATCTCTGATGCCCCCATGAGCTGGACAGCCCCACTCCTTTGGCCAGGTCTCTCCCCTCCATGTACTGACCAATCAGTGGCACCTGCCCATTATGACATCTCTGAACGCCCTGATAGGTTGGTCTGAGTATCAGCCAGGAAGCGGAAATGAGTTGTGAAGAACGAGGTTTCAGATTCCAAAGACATCCCACTCTTTGATGTGCTAGATCACGATTTAATTACCCCACCTAAAATTCTCTTAGATTAATGCTCGAAAAAAATGACCAAAAATAATGATTTAAAAGGGCAAACAGAACGTGATGGGAAGGAGATTCTCGTCTCCTTCCCATCAAGTTCTGGACAGGCTTTATTTCCAAATGTGGTCCTATACACGAAAAGGACCATACCAGGTGTCCAGCCCCGCAAGTGTTGCTCATCTCTGGCACTGCAGGGGATGCTCATGACGCAATCGGTACTGTCTGTCCCAGTCAGACATGTTTCTACATCAGGAGTACCCTATGTTGGTGCCGGAGCGCCGAAACCATCACACATTTGACCAGAACAGCCCTTGCCTGTGTAGAGGATGCCCTTCTAAATTAAATGTATTTAAAGTCAAACGGTATGAATATCCCAAAAATAAGGCAAACATTCTGAGTTGAGATTTTCAGAAAAAGTCTGCCGAAAGCACAGCCTGTTGATCCGTCGTTGGCCCTGCTCGGCTGTATTAAACATTTGGTTCAGTACACACAGCCCAGGGTAATAGTTCTGGGGCTGGGGACCTGTATACTTTTATTCCACCTTTGTGTTTAGATCGATTGCTAAGTGGGGGCATGCTCCAGTTAACACATTTAAATTTCCTGAACAAATTATACTGGCTTTTTCTTCCTACACATTTTTATGAGTGGAGTTTTATTGTGTGCTCAGGGCTGCCAGGCACACAGAGGCTGTAAACACTGTTTGGTTTGCACAGTTTGTGACATGTAGTTGGTGAAGGCAGACTAACAGACACGCCATTAACACTGCACTACTTTTTATCAAGTCTGTGGAGTAAGTATACACATTTAAAGGAGGTTTGGGGTGCTGCGACTTAGGACTTCCTGTCAAGCAGCGTGCTTTCCTATAGCGTTCCCTCTCACGACTGTTTGTGTCAGTTATGGCTATACCAGCTAAAGGCAAAGAAGAGGGACCGGGAGTTTTTGTGGTCCAGTGTACAGTCTCCCAACAATGTAATATACCTTTTTTGTATATGGCTATACCAGCGCCTGTTAGAATAGTTAATGCCTCTTTAGCCAGACATAAAATATATCTTTCTCTTGTTCGTCTAAAACTTCCCTCCTGGTGTTTAACAGGTCGATGGGCTTAGAAAACAAATTTCAAATTGCGAATCGCCATTTTCGGCTTTAGTAAAAGCTCAGTTTGCGAACGTACCTTCTGTGGTGCAGCTTAAAACTGGAAGGACGACTCACTAGAACGTCAGGCATAGAGGAAGTGACATCATAGAGTGACGCGTGATTCCACCTCTTGCCCCTCAACAGGCTCCTATTCAGTAGGGAAGTCTGGATTTGCAAGAAACGTTAAACATAAACACTCCATGCCTGGTTGCTAATTTATAATATATCACTTTTGTTCTGTTTTTGGAACACCTATAGCACGGATAGGGCTTATCAAATATCCAACAGAGACTATCATGGTGTGCCTTTTGCCCTGTAAAATTGCCAGTAGTAAACTCTGGCTATTGTGTCCGCCATGATGTTTTGTGTCACTATCACCCAATATTACTGCCACAATACCCTTCCACTCCATTATTGCCTTTTCAGTGTCTTGCATAAATGACTTTCAGTGGAAGGGGAGCTTAGTTGGGCTATTTGACTAAAAGGCATAGGCCTTGGTTTCTAGGTTTTGACTCTATTTGCCCTTACCTGGTCTCTAAATGCCTAAGTACAGAAAATGGAAACCAGACGCCATTTTGTTTGTTGACTTTCTTTCTATAGTAGAGTGGGGGTTGTTTCGAAAGTATGCATCGCTCTTTAAGCTCTGCCGTATGCCTCCCCTGTTCTCTGGCAGAGCTTGGGTGCTGTTTTTTTCTCCTTTAAGGGTGCTTGCGAGCCAGAAAAATGACAGCAGATGACGAATTACTATGCGTGGAGCCAACTGCTGTTCCCCATGAAGCCCAGCGTGCAGCAGCGGAGTCTCACTCTCGGCAGCCGCCTGCAAAACCTCGAGTGTAGAGGTCGATAGCGGTTTTATTTGGGTTAACGGCAGCAAAAGACATCGACTTGCGCCCCGAGCTGTTACCCTGCCAGGCAAACACCGGCTGCTGAGGCCGACTTTCACGCGGGATTAATGCATGGTGCGCAACATTGCGCGGCAGCATTGCGGGCACCTCGCGTTGCTGTTCAGTGTCTTATGGAAATAATATGGTCATGGCCACTGGAATTATGCGGCAATGAAGGGCCAAATTATACGACAATGTTGGCTAAATTATTTGTCAGGAAAATTCAAATTATGCGACACAACGTGGCATATTTTGTGATAGCACTAACTCATTATTTTGACATGTGTAGACGTTAGCAGTATCTGGGTATAGGTTTCACATCATTAGTATGAGTTTGACACCGCAAGTAACACAAGGGTGACCAATCAACCTTTGCGAAGGGCCTTACACTGTGCTGCAAAACTTGTCACTACATGTTTAGTAACTTTTGATCCCTTTGAGGTAGAAACCACTTTTTGTGGTTAAAATCTGCAGGTTGTGCAGGAATTGATGGATTAAGATACCAGGCTGGATTCCATGCCAGTCCTCTCTTCTGCATGGCTGGCACAGCAGCATGCATGGATTACTTACCAAGAAGGTTTGGCGCACACCGGGAAAATGCCTCCAAATGATGTGTGCTGTCCTGCTAGCCTTTTGATTTTGGGTTGGAGACCCTGGGAAGTCTGGAATAAAATTCTGCTTAAATTCAATGGCGTATGAAACCCTACTCTTCCGGGGGTGGGAGGCCTAAGGGCAGAGGAGGTATGGGCAGCTTTGGGGAGGGCAGGGCCAGGGTTCTGGCTTGGTTCTAATAGCCAAAGCACAAGCCGAGCCATAGCACAAGCCGAGCCATCAAAAGATATAGATCAGACAAGTGTCATAAAAAAATATGACAAAGACTTAAATATGAAAAAAATAAATTGTTCAATATTTATTAATGCCCCAATTAAGTACATATGATTAAATTACAGAATTCATGACATTTATTGCAAGTGTTTCTTTTTTTTTAACTTGAAACATTCAAGAATACCCCAAGGCCTGATGATGTTGCCATGAGTTACTCAAAATGTGTCCGTTTGTCATCTCCTCTATTTATATTGTCTATATTTTTTCAATGTGATGAAGTTTATTTTAAATTAACTGTCTATAAATGAGGATTTATGGAGCACATATCCTGTATTTAATTACTTTAATGTGCTCTCAAACTGGAAAGTTAAGGAAAATGATACATAGTGAAGTAAAGCGATGGGCCACAGATCACACAGTTTGGTCAAAAGGGAATGCTAGGATTTGAATTCTGGATTGTGTATTGAGCCCTTCGGAGACTGTAGAGGTACTTCCTCCGGTCTCGTATTAAAGACCTAAGATTAGTGCTTTGTATTCAGTTATTCAATTAGTGTTAGTATACTGAGTTCATTAAATGCAGTTACCACACCTCAAAGCAAAGTGACACATATATTCTACTTGTGCATAGTTGTAAGATTTTAAGGTGTGATTTGTTGCTTAGAATGTTATCACAGACACTGAAGATCAAACGCAGTGACAGAACACGCCTGTATGAAGTTATTTTACATTTCCCAAGTGTTTCCTTGATCAAACTCGGTGGGAGCTCAGACCTTTTGTTAATGATTTACTTGTGTACGTTCAGTTCTTGAGTGTGTCCTAAAAGGCTTATTTTTTCTCAAGTCAGCAGAGCCAGAAGTAACATCAACAAATTGTAGTATCCAGAGATGTTTTAAGGCATGGGGAAAGTGGGCTCTGGCCCAGGGCCCCAGCCTTTCAGGGGGTTCCCTGATAGGGCCACCTCTGTTCTACTGAGAGCGTGATGACCTTGAAAAAAATCTTAAACTTACTTTTTTAAATACTGTTTTCTTTTAACTTATTTTGCAGAGAACTGTTGTGTTTATGCTTCATTGAACATCCATAAAGTTCTTTTAGATCAAAACAGGACCTCAGATATGAGAAATTTGCAGTGATATTAGTGAATATTGAAACCACTTCACTTTCTCTGATTGCTAGATGTGAACACATTTAGAAGTTGGAGTGCCTGTGCACTGGCCAAAGAGGGCATGAAAGAGATGAAACTGGATCATAAATCCAAAGCTGTTCTGAACAGGGGCCCCCAAGATAGGCTTGGCCCCAGACCCACAACATCCTTAAGATTTCCTTGGTAGCATCTCTATCCCAGCCCCATTCTGCTGCTTCCCCTGGCTTGACAAACAGAACGAGTTTAAGAGAGATTCAACTCCTCAGTGACCACAACTAAGTATCTGACAAACCAAAGTGGTCTTAGAGGCCCCGCGGAGTTTGTGCCCCAGATGACAGCGCGTCCAGGAGGCATGCCTTGTGCATCAAGGCTTCAGAGAAACACATTCTGGATGAAACTGTTCATCTTCATTTGCTACTTAATCACCTCGGGGCAGGGCTTAATTTGTGCCAGTGTTTTCCGTTGCTCAGCTTTCGGCACTTATTCGTAAACACCGGGACATATTTATGGGAAACAACTACATGGTGGCAAGTTAAGCATTAAACTATTTAATATATGCTATAAAATGATAAAACTGAACTTAAACTTGCAATTTAAAGTGATGTGCGTTATGCCAGCTGCAGTGAAGCAGTGAGGAATACCTTGGGCCCTGGCAGGTATGTTTTTTTTAACAAATTAACCACTGCTCGAAGGGGTGGGGAGGTGGAGATATTGTCTCCTGTGTCCTCCCCTCTCCAAAATCTGGGAGGAGGGAGTGGGATAAATCCCCTCAGTTCCATGGCCCATGCTTAAATGTAATGCTAGTTAAGGATGCCATGTACTTCATGCCATGGAAAGACAAAGTTGTACAAGGAGAAACACAGTGGCTCCTGCAATGCACTGTGGCTGGACATGATGAGCATGGAGTCTGTCTGCCTCTAGAAGGCTGATGCAGGCAAGGCCCATGTGTGGGCCCCGGTGCTAGGCTCCATGCGGGCCTACAGGACCTGCAACAACATGGCTCCTTGGTATTCAGAAGAGGTAATACAACATGTGACCACCACGAGCCAGCTCCTGCCATCCAGTGTCTTTGTAAGAGCAGAGGCCCCAATGGAGGATCTGGATTTCGGAGGAAGGGGAACACCACTGGTGGTTGGTCTCCGATTGCAGGCTCTCATGCAGTGGTCTGGCCCCAGCCTCCGGCCTTTGTTGTAGCTGACATCTTTCTGTTTGTGGAAAGATCTCAAATCTAGACTAGAATTTCACTGGATTGTATTGCTGAGGCAGTCAGTAGTGTGGAATGTTGAAGACTGGAATGTTGAGGACTTTGTTTGGAATGGCACAGTGCGGAGTTTTAGGGAGTTTATGTGGAATTGTTTGCAATGAATGTTAAGGAACCGAT
This sequence comes from Pleurodeles waltl, assembly GCF_031143425.1. NCBI lineage: Eukaryota > Metazoa > Chordata > Amphibia > Caudata > Salamandridae > Pleurodeles > Pleurodeles waltl. The sequence goes on from NC_090448.1 coordinate 1,157,464,826, forward strand.
ATTTGCAGGCTCTTTGTCCAAAAGGCATAACGCTGGGATGAATTAATAATAACTTGTTTTTACAGTGGTTTATGCCCTCTTTGCAGAGCTTCTAAGCGCTATAAATACACTGCTTACTGTTACTCAAGTGAATGGCCCTCAGTTCATTGCATCTGCCATGTTGGTACAAGCAGGTTGGCCTCTCGGGGCTGGCCTCCTCGGAGAAGCCGGTAGGGCTGGGAACTTCCCACGCCTGTGGTAGGCATTCCTCTGACCTGCTGTGCCCCGGCTGCCCTGGACTTTCATGGAAATCTGCCGATTTCCCTATAGGTCGGTCCATGAGGTCCCTGGTCCATCCATCTCGTGAGCTGATCATTAAACTGAGGGCATTGTGCCCAAATACAAGAAGGCCGTAAATTAAGGCCGCACTATAGCCCCCCAGGTGCACTATGGGGCGCTTGGAATGCGCCACATTTTAATGGGTAGATGCGAGTTCTGACTCCCCATGCAGGTCTGTCTTGGCTCCAGCATTTCTTTCCATTACACCAGGCAGCCAGGTGCATAAATCCACATTTCAGATGCCCGGGTTAGTGAAAACAAGACGTAAGATGAGCGAGGGAGCAGTGCATTCTGGGAAGCGCAGTAATATGAATCTGCTATTCATTTTTGGCTCGCGGACACCCGGCCTGCACACCTGGGCAGCGGCGCTGCTCCCATTCACTTTTTTAAATATATGGGCTTCCTTCACCCAGAAGATCATTCTTCGCGAACATGTGAGTCTGGGGCGCTATAATGTGTCACAGTTGTCACCAGGCCCCCACATCCCAGTGAAGAGAGTGGCACATGTTGTGCATTGAAGAAATGTACCTTTCAAAGTAGTTCTAAGGTCAGAGGATAGCTTGATTAGTTAGGGGTGGGGGCGGGGGCTGCTTTACAGTTTCTGAAAATCACGCTGGGTATCATGCAACTAATAATACTAGAAGCAGCTGAGGGGCGCAGGAGCCAAGGGAAAGCAGCGCGAATTGTCAGGGGTAATTAATAAACAGTATTTTGTAAAATAACCATGTTACAAATACCACAAAACAGAGAGCTGAGTGTGTGTGTGGTTTTGTCTTGAGTGAGTAGTTAAAAATCCCAAGTGAAATCCGACAGACACCCTATCAGGCCCAACTGAAAGCTCCTATACCCAACTATTTATTTAATAACACATATATTGTGGTGGGAGGTAACGCCCCAAACACGCCTCACCCCACGCTACACCTCTGGTGGTCGGTGCCACCTTACTGTGGCATCACTAGGTGGAGACTGAAAATAGGCCCTGTTGGGCCTGGGCAGCATTCCTCCTGCAAAATATAACTTAGCCCGGAGAGCTTAAAATCCTACACCATTGTGAAGTTTAGCACTGGAGCGTAGCCAGTGATCTTTGGCGAGGTGTGAACCTCAAATTTCCCATCTGCTAAAGCAGTGGGTGGCAGGGCGGAGGGGTGAGATGACCAAGGGGTACAACACCCACGAGAGGTTGGAAACCTGTGGGTGCAGCCTTCTGTTTAATCAGGCAATGGCTTTCTATCCAGTAAATGTTTTTGGAAATTCTTTTGTCAAATAAATTGATAAGCTGCAAATTTGTTTTAGATTTTCTTGGTGGGGTACCCCAAGCTTTCATGGAGAGGGTCAGGCTGTCTTGCTGCATTTGTCAGTACAATAAGGAACTAGAATTGGCGCATTTTCCAGGGCTGCCCTTAGCTCACAGCCTTGACGTCGCCGTAGAATATGCGCATCAATTTACATCACCCCATAATGCACTGACATTGTTGGGCCAATTTACATGGCCTAAACCAGCGGTTCCCAACCTTTTGAACTCTGTGGACCCCACTTTATCAGTACTGGAACCAAGGGACCGCCAATGAATCATCAGTGGAATCCGGGAACCCCCCCACTGAGTCATTACTGAAAGCTGGGGACCTAAACTGTTAATATTATTTAAATATTCTAAGCAGTTGCGGATCCCCTCAGGAAGTTTTGCGGACCCACAGGGGTCCGTGGACCACAGGTTGGCAACCACTGACCTAAACTATGGCCAAAAATAAACTTCTGTCAACTATCCTTCAAGAGACAGCTAGCATTTACTGCTACATAAATATACGTCACAACCTTATAGAATTAAGCAGTGGTAAACACCATGCAATGATTTTTGTTGGTTTGGTGTGCCAAACATGATCTGCCAAGCGTTTGTGAATTCCCACAACTTGTGAGCTTGTGGCATTCTCTGACTCATCTGTGACCCTTTCCCTTCTTGGAAATTGTAAGGGATTTCTTTGCTGGAGGAAATCCCCTTCCAGAGTGGTAAGGGAAAATGAATATTCTAAAATTGTGTGGGGTGCATGGGAGAGGGAAGGGGGTTCCCCTTTCCAGAAAAATATTTTGGTAGTAGTGGAAAAAGTACAGTTGCAGAGCGACCTTTCACGTTGAGAAAATAAAATGTTTCTGCAAGCTGTATCTTGGAAATATAAAATATTATATGACCAAAATGTTGCATGGCATTAGAAGGATGGGATAAAAAGCCAGTACTTTGTCTTCCAGCGCTTAGAGAGACGGGATAAACAGGAAGCGCTGTGTCATCCAGCTGCTTACAAAGGAGTTTAGGAGTGACCTGCAGAGCCATATAAATAAATAAATACATGACACCTAGTTTCTAGACTTTGGCAAATCACCCAGGCTCATGTAAGAACAACGCAGCCGCTTCCGTGGCCAGCCCTGCCAAGTTTCCCAGGTCCATGTGTGATCTGCTGCTCTAGGCAAGGCTTTTTCCTTTGAATTCTGGGACTTGTAGTCCTGTTTTGTAATGGATTAAATAAACCTACGAGTCCCAGGACATCATGAGTGGACCTGGGAAACCTCCCAGCTGTGCATGGCCCTTTGAGCAACGGGGCATGTAGTATAGTGACCCCTATTGGTCTTAGCATGACACTGTGGATAATCTCACATAAAACCCAAGGGCAGATTTGCGTATGGTGAGGTGTGTCATATTTCACCAGGAATGTTTACCCACACAGACAAAAACGCACACACACACTTTACCTCTCACTATTTGGAAAGGATTTAAAAATGTAGGTTATTTCACTAAATAATGTGCTGTGCACCAATTAGTACCCCTCCCAATCTGCATTCCTGTCACTTGCCACTACTTCCAAAGCCCCTCTTGTGCACTCTGCTTGCTGTATAATGTGCTTTAACACTATGTGCCAGCGTGATTGCTGTAAAGAATTAAAAACTATTGGTTACTTCACAAAGTAATGTGCTTTCTCTCACTTAGTACCCCTGCCGATCTGCATTCCTCTCCCTTTCCAATGCCGCTGAAGTCCCTCTCATGCGCCCTGCTTGTGGTATGATGCATTTCCGCATTAGTTCCCAGCATGATTGTTGGAATATCTGGAGCCCCCCCCCCCTCCAAATTCTACTGACCAAGCTAAGCCTGTGATAGGATTCATCAGCTGCCAGTGCTCACGGTGGGGAGGAGGTCCGAAAACGGTGTGTCCAAAATGTGAACGCCATCGCACCCCCACTGCTAGGGGTTGTCTGACAACAACCATGCTAGGAGACAGGCGTTCATGAAGGGCAGGCCTAAGAAAACTTTACTCCCCATATCCCCAAAACAGAAAAAAAAGGGCACCGCCACCTTAGTAGCTAGTGAGTTCTTGGGGGTGATGCAGGCATGGGCATCCACAGATTTTTTTTCGGAGAGGGCATAATTTTTATGTCATCAGCTGCACTAGTGCAGGAGGCGTAACTCTAGGACAGCTATAGTGTTACACTGCACTGTGAGCCGGCACACCAAGCTGTACCTAAATTCAGGGGGGCAAACGCCTCTCTAAACACCCCCCTTCATCCACGGATGCAGGGGTAGTTTGCGCAAAGGACATGGAGACTGGTGACGTTATTCATCAAAAAAAGGCCGCCCTTCAGCCAGGGGCGCCTTGGACGACCTTGCCGGGCGCCTCAAGGTCCAGCCACCCAGTGACAAATAGTGCACGTGAGAGATGACCAGGGTGCGTGGCCGGCGGCCATATTTATCATAGAGACGCATGAGCGGCCGGAGGGGCCGAGCTCTGAAAGGCAAGAGACTATCTGCAAACCTGCAGCAGGCACCGAACAGGGGTCCCTGTGAGAAGGTGAAAAACAGCTGGAATGTCAGCGGTCCATTATTCACATCTTTTATCTTTCCAGAGACTGAATGCTCTCTCTCTTTCTTTTGTCCGTCTTAAAGTTTGAATTTTGGGACTCAGAAAGTAACCCTGGTCCTCGCATGGCTGTAATGCGTTTCAGGGGCTATTTTCATGAATATATTCTTTGCGTAACGCAGGCCTGCATTGGTGAAAGTTTGCACTAGTGCAAAACAAAAAGGGCAAACCTCTTTGCACCACTTTTAATTCCTTTGTATCATGGAATGGAACAAACAGCATTTGCACTGACGTCAAAAACACCGAGTGATTATGATTTGACTCTGTTTTGCTGTTTGCAAACAATAAGTTGTGTAAATCAATTTTCACAACTTTTAAAATGTGGAATATACAATTGTGCCAAATGCAAGATCACTTGACCCTGTTCACAACGGTATTGTCAGCTTTAAAGGTGAAAGACCTCATCCAAGCCTGCCAGGGACTCACCAAGGGATTCCTGGAAGGCGTCAATAACAGCATTAAATTGTTCCCTAAGCGCTCTGATGTCATCAAATACACCGCATCAGGGGGCACGGCACGGCCGCCTCTTTTATTGAAACATGTGCCAAGACCCGTTTTTTTTCACAAGACACGTGACCTGGTGTAGTCAGAGGTATATACACAGCGCTATCACCTACAACCAACCGGTCAAATGAAGATTTTTAAATAGTTGGCTTTGAGTTGAATAAAAGGAGTGAACCTTTAATTCCAAAAGGCAGTAAACACAATCAGATTCAGCGAACAAACTGTGTGTGTATCAATAATAAAATAGAAAATAACAGGTGTAGAGGTACAGAAGGCTGAAATATGTAAAGGATTTGTGCAGAAATGTGTATTTAAATAGGAGAGCATAAATCCATCTTGGGCAAAAGGAGGCTCTCCATTTGCAGAAAGCAGGGCCAGTGTGTGCAGTTTATGCTGCTGCAATGATATCACCGCCCTCGGCGGGGCCCAGGCCGGCCGAGTACAGTGAATGCAGCAGCGGCAGCCCCTACCGACCCAGGAATTTGACCCAGCGGGCCCTCAATAGCGCCGCGCGCCGCACAAGCGCTAATGACACTTTTCTCGCACAATTTAATTTAAAGCTGCGACGTGAGCAATCCGTTCGTTTGAGGGGGGACCTACTGTAGATGAAAGGACCGGCGGATAAACCCCCTTTAATCCACGCCTCCGTTCCCGCGCGAACAAAAGGGTTGCAATATCATTAGCCGCTTCAAAGGCGGCGCAGCTCCTTCTAGGCTGCAGGATGCACTTGGAGGGCTGTTCTTTCTACTTCTAATCACAAATGCGCCTTTTCGAAACATTTCAGCCTCAGAGAAGCAGCACAGGCTTGTCTTCATTATCAAGGCATGTTGGTTCTGTTTATGTGCCAAGAAGGCCTCAATAGCTCGGCGTAGGCACTCAGAATGTCCACAGCGCCCGTTCTGTTGTCCTTGCCTGATGTACAGCAGCGTCTTAAAATTATTGATTTATGGACAAGTGTCGAGGCTGGCTGAATTAAGCTTTGGCCTCTCCCCACCTGAACCTCATCCCCCCTCCTTCCCCACACGCTGATGGTATCATCCATCATGGCTGCCGTTGCATTACAGCTCGCCGTCCTTAGGGATGGCACTGATGAGGCAGAGATGACCGCGCCAGGGGTGGCCTGGGACAAAAACGCTGAGCTTTCACTTTCAGAATGTTGGGGGAGCGTCAGAAAAGGTGGACAGAGCGGCCTCTCCCGTGCACCGGCGCGGGAGCATTATCCAGTGATGGAGGTGAAAGCATATGTGTTCGTTGGGTCCTTTCTGTGTAATATGATGGGCCCATGTTTAAGAAGACAGCCACTGTGGGTGGGATAGTGGTTCCCGTCTGCGTGAGATGGTGGTTCCAGTCTGCGTGAAATGGCGGTTCCCGTCTGCGTGAGATGGCGGTTCCCGTCTGCGTGAGATGGTGGTTCCCGTCTACATGAGATGGTGGTTCCCGTCTGCATGAGATGGTGGTTCGCGTATACCTGAGATGGTGGTTCCCGTTTGCATGAGATGGTGTTTTCTGTCTCTGTAAGATGGTGGTTCCTGTTACTGTAAGATGTGGTTCCCGTATGCGTGAGATGGTGATTCCCATATGCATGAGATGGTGGTTCCCGTATGCATGAGATGGTGGTTCCCCTATGCATGAGATAGTGGTTCCTGTGTGCGTGAGATGGTGGTTCCTGTCACTGTAAGATGGAGGTTCCTCTATATGTGACATGGTGGTTCCTATATGCCTGAGATGGTGGTTCATGTCTGTGAGAGATGGTGGTTCATGTATGTGTGAGATTGTGGTTCCCATATGCAAGAGATGGTGAATCCCAGATGCAGGAGATGGTGAATCCCAGATGCAGGAGATGGTGAATCCCAGATGCAGGAGATGGTGAATCCCAGATGCAGGAGATGGTGAATCCTTGATGCAAGAGATGGTGAATCCCGGATGCAAGAGATGATGGTTCCCGCATGCATGAGATGGTGGTTCCTGACTGTGTGGGATGGTAGTTCCCGTACGTGTGAGCTGGTGATTCTTGTCTCTGTAAGATGGTTGTTCTTGCCTCTATGAGATGGTGGTTCCTGTCTGTGTGAAACCGTGGTTCCCGTCTCTGTAAGATGGTGGTCTCTGGTGTGGTGAATTGTATGTCAAGAATTGTTGTGGGGTTGCCATACCACAGATAAATAGTTTGGCTGTGTGGATGGCCAAAGGATGGCGTGAAAGGATGAAGTGGTAATTGTGGTCATAAACCCACGCCCAGCCTATCTCCTACTATAAGGCTCATTTTCCTGCTTGTATCCATGGCATGGCCTTTACTAGTTTGGCCCCTAATGTGTAAATTACACAATTCCCTTGTGTTTATCAAATGTCTGAGGCTCTCTTCTGAGAAATGTGATTTGAAACAGGATCTATTTTGATCCCTTGCCTGTGGACTCTCTCCGGTTTGTGTTAGTTCTCCTAGAGATGTGTCCTCTTGAATCGAGTCAGTGCCACACTTGAGATCCTTGATCTGCGCAGAAGGTGAGGCCAGCAGACCCGGTGAGATGCTGACCAAGTCCTCCACGTTAGGTCTTTAGAAATGGCACAATGCTCCAGATGAAGTCTCTAGCTGGGCCAGAACCTCCGCAGCAGGCATCGGGCATTTCCCCAGGAGGCTGGAAGGGCGGAGGCCGGTTTTGCAGCGGTGGGGACCAGTTTTGTTATTGGTGGTGGTTTTGCAGCCCTGCTGCAATATCGGCCCCTCCAGTAACAAAAGGAGCAGCGCTTCACACTTGCCCCCTCCGTGTCCCGGAGCTGGTCAGCAAAACTGCCAGGGCTGCTTTGGGTACCCAGTCCGGCCCTGGTCTCTAGACCTGGGCATCTGGGCACAATCCTCCGAAGGAGGCCTCCAGACCTGGACACACTATACATAGGGTAACTCCCTTAACAACTAGAAAAGCATAAAACAAAATGGCGGCCAGAGCGCCTGCCGGTATTATCGTTTTTTAAAGAAATACAACAGTGCATATTAAGGCATGGTATAGCCTGGGGCTGTATATCCACTCTTACTCTGTTACCCTGCATATTAGTAAAAAGGTTTTACATAGCACTGAAACACCAGTCATGTAAAAGGTACAATTATGCACTCAAAGGAAGTTATTTTATTAATGTGGGAAGCATGAAATGTGGAGTTTACCCGCTGCAATTGAAATCCATTCAGACTGTCCACAGATCTTTGCACAACAACCATTCATTACCTTAGCGCTCACCTTGGGATTCTGATATCCACATCTGGTGATATTTCAGAATATTATTAATAAAAATATTAGCCAACAGAAATATTGTGTCATAGATAGGCTCCTTAGGTGTAGATTTTATGTTGCCTCCAATGGGGAGATATGTGTGTTAAAGAAATTTGGGACAAACTGTTTTCATTTAGTCCACAAATTTCTGGTACCACCCCTAACACATGTTAGAAAAGCATCACCACAAGATGTCCGTCACCTGCAGGATCCGCTGCGATACCCAAATATTACTCTCATTACTGAGGATATTGTTGTCGCCCTTCCCCGCGGACGGTTAGCTGATGTCATCGCTGTGCGTCAAGGGAATCTATTTTTTATGGAGTTTTTCTTAGTTGGGTGCACCTGTATTTCCAAATTTTACCCTGTGGCCTGAAACTTCTAAAACAAATAAGTTTGAGTTTGGTGTTGGAAGAGTTTGTGTGTGTGTTGGCGGCAGTGTGTTGTGCTTCAGAAGCCAGGTCGTCTAAAATGTGGGAAACTGGGGACATTCCAGCCCATGCGACTGACTATCCAGCAACCCTCACGACTTTTCAGCTCACAAGCCTGTATCGAAATTGCCTATTGTCCGACAATGGCTGTTCTACAAAATATCAACCCTCCACCCCCCAGTATATTGTGGTACAAGAATATTGAGGACAGGATAATGAAGGCAAAAAATATCAAAAGGTAAGTGCATATGGGGAAGTATAGATTTAATATTCCTAGTTCTTTATCTACGTACCTTGATGATATAGATATTGGGGAGATACATATATGTGGAGTTAGGTATAGAAAGACTAGATTTGCCTGTCGATGTTCTGTAGTCGATATTTTGTCCACAAAATTCTGTGCTATCGATGTTATGGTCTCAATATTTGGGGTGGACACCCCCAGAATGTTTCACGGGGCTTTCCCCAATCTTCAATTTGGTGGAAAGCACCAGCCCTTCCTCTCAGGGGCGTAGCTTGGTCATTAAGATTGGTGCAGGAGAGGTGAGCTTCAGATGTTCCCAACAGCCACGCTGATATATAATGTTACAATACATTATAGGACAAGCAGGGTACATGAGAGGGGCCTCAGGGGCAGGGACGAGAGGGAGGGACGCGGATTGATTGGAGTACTAACTGAGAAAAAACACAACATTTTGTAAAATAACCAACATTTTCGAGGACTTTCAAAACAGAGAGGGAGTAAATGTGTATGCGTTGTCTGTGTGTATGTAAAAAGAAATCCTGGTGAAATCCGACAGTTAGCTCACCATACCCGATAAAAGCACCTGTACTCAACTATTTATCAGAAAATACATTTATTAGGGGGGTGTAAAACCCCAAACACCCCTCCCCCTGAAGCTACGCTCCTGCTTTCTCTGCAAGCAGCAGCAACCTTCCTGCACGCCTTGCTTTGTGGCCGCCATTACTAAGAGGGGAAAAAGCCTATTGCATGATTAGGGAGGGTGCATGCGAAGGGGGCATTTATCACCATGGCAAGAGGGCACCTCCTGACAGCCCAGGATTGATGGCCGTGGAAGGCATGGAAGTGGCCAAAATGGCCCTGGCACAGAAAAAAAATCTTCTGCTGCGGATCCCAGCTCGCCCCGTTCATTTTTCTTACCCCTGCCGAGCACTATTAGTCGTTTCGAGGCAGCGAAGGGGTCACCGCTAATGTGGAGACTCCAAAGAGGAGGGGCTGAGAAAAAGCACAAAAAAAAATACCCGGTGGTAATTACACAGCTTTCAAGGAAGAGCATGCAGGCCCAGCCAAAAAAGTGTCAACACCTAGCAATCAGAAAAATTTATTTTTATATTATGCGTAACCCATATTAATTCAACATCATTTTTCTTTGTTGTCATTTCCAGAATATTTAAAAAGCTTGTATTTTCTGCATCAAAACAAATCTAGTTAACCCCTCTGCCTGTGCTGCATCGTTGTTGACAGTGCCCCTGTTGCGCGCAGCCCCTTATTTTGATGACAAATAGGCCTGCTCCTGGCGATGCGTATGATTAGTCAAAATTATATGCTGTAGCAATGTCGTTCCACTTCCCTTGATTAGATCTGTTGATCTCTTTGCTGTTGGCAGACACACAATAGTAGATGTGTGTTTGTGTTCCTTTTATCTCATTGTAGGTGGCGTGGCGGCGGCCATTGCCTTATTACCTGGTGCGCTTCAGACCAAGGGCCTGATTTAGATATTGGCAGACGGGTTACTCTGTCACAACGGTGATGGATATTCCGTAAGCCGAATACTAAATCCCATTATTTCCTATGGGATTTAGATTTCGGTGAACGGGTTATCCGTCACCGTTGTGACGGAGTAACCCGTCCGCCAATATCTAAATCGAACTCCTACTCTCCCACTTGAAATGTAGAAGATGCGTTTCTGTAGGTGGGGTTTTCAACTTTTCGACACATTCAAAAAACGTCTTTTCTATATTTGAAAATGGAAAGAGACCTTGAAAAGGCTCCTGATAAAACACCAAAGCCTCACGCATGGCTGCGGCTTAACACATTTGTGACAGACGCACAACAATATTGACATTTTATACTGCTGCCCTTTTTATAGTGCTTAGTTGCACTTTTATGACTTGGCAGTGGCTTTGTGTAGATCAACATGAAAGTAAAACCAGTTGACCTTGGATGGTTCTTGAAGTGTCTGATGAGTATGGATGGGTGTGCCAAGAGCCTTTTCTTCTGATCTGTATTGTGAAGACCTCATCGGGGGGAGAATGAGCATGTATGCTATAGCAGCATACGGTTACGGACCATAAGGAGGGCCCGGAAGAGTGAATAAAACTTGTGACCTGGCAGGAGGGTGTGAGGGTCATGTTAACAGTTAGTGTGCAGGCTTTGCCCTCATACATCACAAGACACATGCTGCAGTTGGGTAAAGAGCATTCATCACACCCTACAACACCATGACTTATGGGGCGTTCAAGTATTGGGTAGAGTCCGAGCGTCGAGTGTCTTTGGGAACGGTGAAGCTGAGAGCCCATAGGCAGGGTAGATCGACTGGATGTTTCGCGACTGAATCAGCGGATCTGTCGGTGGAGGTTCCAGAATGTCACCTTTTGGGGCTTCCGTACCTATGCGCTGTGCCAGGTGAGCTGTCCCATCCTTTCCGATCAGCATCATTGGCCATTTCTAGGTTTGCTAGCTGAGCGTCACCTGCAAACATGAAGTGTGTCACTATACCTAAACTCATTGAAAGATAACTTCCCTGCCCGCTGTGTTATGTTACTTGTACTTACATGCAAGCATTCTGCCATCAGTGTGGGCTCCCCGCACTCCATCAGCCCGGTACCTTCCAGCTCTGGCTTTGAGAATTCCATCACAGACTGCTCCCAGGTTGGGTTTCTGACTGTGGCACGACTTGTGTACAGGTCTTGTCCATCAATGGGCCCATGATCTGGACCAGTGTCTGTCCCTGTATCAATCAACTAGGACCACCCAGCCCTGCTCCAGTGTAGGAAAGAGCCTCTTTCTGGAATACTACATTGCCCACCCTTGCTCTTCGGAAGCAGCAGCCCCCCCTATCACACTCAAACTGTGCTCTTGCCTTTGACCCTGTGCAGCAGTTCGCCACCTCTCAGCTAGGTTCATGATACATAAATGCTGCAGGTATACATGCATGCCTTACACGGCCTGCGGATTTCTTAGCATTTTGCAATGTGAGTGTGTTCAGTTGGCGAGTGGTGTCGGTCAGCAGGGGTATCCTGCCACTGGTGTGTCCTAGCTGTGTTTAATAAACCAACAACTAAAATCTCACATTGGGCTTTACTTTCTCATTTCGTACTGTCAAGGACTATCAGGCTTTTCCTATAAAGTTTGTTCCTGTATTTAAGTCCATTGCTGGAGTTAAGATGGAGGCCTACGCATTGACACCCCTATGCATGAAAAGAACACCTTGTGGTGGTGTTACAAAGACCCCCGCAGCCCTTGCAGTGCGGTGGGCGAACTCCAGGGGGCCCCTCAGCACAGCCCCTGGCCTGAGTGAGTCCAGAGGGGGCCCCCCTCCATGTTCTTTGCAGGGTGGGCTCCCTCCAGTTTCCTTACACCGCTGACTGATACCTTGTTATGTTTTTTACCTCGGCTCAGTCTTCGAGAAGCGTGACCTCTGGGTACCCTAGAGTGATGCTAATGCGGTTATTGGATAGTTGCATTAAAAGTACGTTTCAATGTCTCAATTCCATTTAAAACATATTGCATCCAGGGTTAAGCATGCATCCATGTTGTAGCACCTGATATTATTTGCTTGAGCGGCAACATTTTTGGGAGTACATAAACCAAATAAAATAACCAAAATATTACAGTGTTTGGATACCCTGGTTGTAAGTAAAAACAAAACACTGATGTGATTATCATTAGAATATATGCATTACATTTGGATGGAGAAAGCCACAATAGGTGCATTGACATTGAAATGTCCGTCCAGAGTGACGACGCGTTTCAGCTGCTTCTGGACTTCTTCAGGGCTAAGGCCGATGCTCCTCACTGCGAGATTCTTGCTCGATGGGGGAGAGGGAAAAATGTTGTGTAGTATGGTGCACATTGCTTCAGAGATGTAGAATGCGGAGGTGCATATGTTGGGCACATTAAACACTCATTTATTTAGAATTGATTTGTAAGCCGAGGGCCCCAAGGTGAGCCAGAGAGAGCTAGAGCCTGGACTACAAAACTTTGAGGCAATGGAAGAGGAGCGTTTGTGACATGCTGTGCGGGGAACGACTATATATATATATATATATATATATATATACACACACATATATAGATTTCTTTAGAAAATTAAACGACTTATAAAGAATACTGCTTTGCTGCAGATTTATTATTGAGTCATAAGTGTGCTCTTGCATCCTTAGAGGAATGATCAAAATATTTATTTGACTTTATGTTGTGATGTAAATGACTAATGACTAGTCTCGTCTGTATTCGTGTGCAGGCAGATGTCTAAAGGCTGCTGTGTCAGCCAGACATGCTCTTATACCCTATTTTTTCCTTGTATGCTATGGAACTTTGCACCTCTTGCAGTGCTAAATGTCTCCGTCTCGCATTTCCAGTGAGTCATGAGCAGTATGTGTCTTATAAATGGAATATGCCACAGCGGATTCTTCTGTACGGATATTCCAGTTTGTCTTCACCATGATTGTGAAGTTTTGTTGCATGTGAAAATGTGCATGTGATCCTTTCAAAGACCTCCCTCCCGCCCCCCGAAGTGGCATACAGGATAGTACGGTTTATTGAAAACAGGCACCTGTGCATTAATTAAAAGGTGCAGTGGTGTGGGTGGCACAAATTAGTACATGGACGTGCCTTGAAATAATAGAATGGAACTTCTGCTGATTCTGGTCAGTGATGGGAATAGGTTTAATCCCAGTTTTTCATCCTCTCAAGAAAAGTGCCTATTCCCCAGAAGTTACTGACCTGCTAACTCACAATGTGCCAATGTGGGTCGCACTATATCGGATCCCTGCACACGGAAACCCGGTGAGGAGCAAATATACAGTGTTATGGAAAACAATCAGGAAACCATTGCAACAAGTGGATTCCCAGCTCACCTTCCAAGGCTTTGAACAGCTGATGTCCATTAAGGGGTGAGAAAAGATCCCAGGATATCAGACTTTTTTTTTGGGAGGGGCAGGTGAGGGGCACGGGGGAAAACTGTCTCTCAGGTATGTCTTGGCATAAGGCCCCTTCCCCTGCATGGTCCCACCCACTCATCATACTGCGATTTTTATTTTTAGTTAGCAGGTCTGAGGCTATTCTGCCCATCAGAAGGTGGTGCTTAATTTGAGCTGGTGGTTTCTGGCGAGGGGCACTGGCACTTATTTTTTAGGGCTGGCACTTATTTTTCTGGCTCAAGCATTTACAGTGAGCAAAAGCCACATATGGGAAAGACAGAGTAAGAGAAAAATGGAAAAGTGTCACAAAGGGAGAAAGCAGAAAGCTGCAAGAGTAAGCTGAAGGGGCAGGGAGTGGCTGTAAGTGGATGAAGAGGCCTGAGGTGGCTTCAGGATTATGCTGCCTCAGTAGTCCGTGCTCGCACATTAAAGTGCAGCAGCCAATTGTTTCAGAGGAAAGTTTTGGGCACCGGCACAATTTTATTTACAAATTAAGCACTATCAGAAGGACGCCGTTCACCCGTTCAATACTGCTGCACATGCACGGAACGAGCTCGCGATGGCCCTGCGCATGCACAGGATGTACAGTATTTGTGGAATATTTTCCACAGTGACCGTCCCACAGAATACGCCACTCAGTTTTTCCGAATTCCATTGTGTATTGAGGAATAGTTTGGGGTAACTCTGCTGAGCTCTACCATACCTCTGGTATGTTTCACAAGCTTCCATGCAAACATCGGTGGACATGAGAACAACCGTCTCTTTGCTTAGCTGTGCGGGCCAAGGCTCACGGTCAAGGACCACACAACTTGAGGGAAGAAAGATGAACTGTAGCAAACATGGCTGTTTGCACTTCATAGACAAGGGCGTAAAACCCAGAGGTTGAGCCTGGCACTCCCAATGGCCACCTCGGTATAAAAAAAAAACACTCGATGTGTTTGGTAGTCTCTTCTATCCATACTGGCAGTTTTGTGGCACTTACCCAATCGTGGACATGAAACGAGCCGTAGGGATACATTTTTCCTCCAGCCCAGGTTCACACTGCATATCAATGTGGAGTTGGGTCTCAGATGGACTGCGCGTCTTACCAACCCAATAAGACTCTGATCTTCGCTGTTCTATACTGTGACATTTTATACACAAGAAAAAAAGGTGGTAGATGTAATATTCAAATTAATCTCAGCGGCTAGTAAATTACTCAGGATGAAATCCAGCCCGTTGTTTTTTTTGCTGACCATGCCACCTCAGACAGGAGCCAGCCATATGCAAATGAGCCTTGGTCCTACTCCAATCCGAAAAGTCCAGGCCGAAGAACCAGGTCAGAATGTGAACACGAAGAAACTCACATCAGTCTCAGTGTTCTTAGGCCTCGCCAGTAGGGTGTAGCTTGAGTCCTGTGGCACAGTGATCGCGGGACCCACATCTGGGAATACCCGTCACACCTAGACAAGCAAAAAAGTGATGGTTGGAATACTTGAATTAATCTCAGCCAGTTTAGGCTGGACTGTTCCTATTGGACGAGGACCAAGCCTGATCTGCATATGGCGGGTTCTGTCTAGGGTAGCCTAGTGGGCCAAAAAAGATGCACTGTAATATAGCCCTCAGCAATCGCCAGTGGACGAGATTCATTCAAGCATTCCTTCCTTCACTTATTGGTTGTTGTCATAAACTGGCACAATGGTGTATTTTATAAGTCTGCCCCTTCCAACAAAAGGAATAGTATAGAACATCATTCTTCTCTGATGAACCCCTGTTATACTTGACAGTCAGGTCATGCCTTCCTCAGTTTACAGCATGAACTTAGTCATATCTACAACAATGTCTCTATAGGAGCATGTATCATACATCGATCTGCTGGAACTAACAAGATTGCAGATTTTCTCTATACCTCATCTTTTTTGTGGTCAAATATCCCACTCTCGGGGGTTAGGACTGCCTGCCTCCTTCAAAGAAGACTCTTTTTATGGAAAGGCCTGGATGTGCTGCCTGTACCGTCGAATAAACAGCAGATGATGTTCAATATTGATAAGTGCGGAGCAATGCACTTAAGTGGCATTAGCAGTCCAGCAGCCTATGAAGCTAATGGGACAACAATACGGGACGGTACCCCGGAGGATGCGGCTGGCGTGATAATGGGTGGGAAGATGATCCTGCCGGTGCAGCATCAGGACCCGTGCTGGCATAAGGCCACCACGGTGATTGGATGTTCAGCAAACGCGGTCCTGCATGTCATAATACGGTGGCATTTGGAACCAAGGACTTCCTGGACATTGGATGCTTCTTGTCTGGGTCAGCAAACCAGTCCAGGGTCTATGTGGCAGCCTGGAGGGTTGCTAGTAGGCAGGCTCTGCTAGAAGGCTGCTAGTGCAGAGGACGGCCAGTCAATAGCATGTTAATTTGTACTGTGATCAGAACATCAAACAATCCCACTGGAGTCTAAACCTTGGAGCGCTAGACTCCCGCCATTACAAAAATGGAACCCATGCATGGACATCAACGGAAGGCACCTCAGGGTACCATGTGCTACTCCTACCTTTGGGACCCCTGGCGCTGCTTTGCTTTCCTTTAATTATGGATCATGAAGGCAACAGCAAGACCAGAGGGGCATTGGGGTTTTCTGAGATCATAATGCATTAGTAACCACTCTTAAATTTCCCCGCAACCTTTCAGATGTGAAATTGTGGCTGTTGTGGGGCAAGAGCACAAGACTGTGATGTAATAAGGGGTCAGAGGGTGTGTGATGTCATTTCTTCAACCCCTGGTAGTATGGTGAGTTGATGTACTTTGATACATGTTTTGATTTATGACAAATGTTCCTTACAATTACCTGCTGATGCCCCTGGGTACCAAACTGCTTTACCTCCTTGCCTCCCATAATTATCTCTAACCCTCTGAGGTCATGCACACACACCGTACGCTGATGTATACCTTAGAAACTCGCCTCTTCGTCATGCTGGGTTTTATTTTAAAATTTGCCTCTTTTTCTTCTTTCAGCATCCGTACCCCTCAGAGGAACAGAAGAAACAGCTCGCTCAAGACACGGGGCTCACAATATTACAAGTAAACAACTGGTAAGAGGCAGCCATTTTTTTTACCCTCAAGGCGGGAATGTAATATTCTTGTGTTTGTCTAATGCTTCTCTATTGTTCAGCATCTTGCAGAACCCAACCAAAGAAGGCAGGAAATCTTATCCCACACGCTAGTGAGCATAGCTCAGGCATACCCACTTGCCGCAAGCGCTGTATACTCATGGCATGGCCTGTGCACAGAAGGCGACCTGTGTTGTGGTGCCTGAAGGTCACTGAGCTGGTCTGGTGACAAGGCGGAGCACAAGACTCAAGTGCAGGGAGCTTGGACATGTCTCAAGAGGGCAAAACTGGTGTTCTAGGAAAGCAAAACTCGGTTGCCACTACCTGGTTCATTAGTAATTCTGATTCACGGAAGTGCAATGCACCATTAATGCACTTTGCATTGTTTTAGTTCACAGAAGTGGTGATGTGATGTCCATGTTTGCAACATGCACCTGTGGAGGGGATGTTTGCTGTCACAGGCTTCCTTTCGGAGGAGTTCCCGCTCTTGGTTGGCGACGGACTGCTCACACTTGGTTTGTGGTTTGGAGGCTGCAGGTGCCAAGGGAAGTCACTCACAGTTCTCAAAGGGAGGCGGGTAGTCCAGAAGTTACCCGGCTCGTCACCACCCAAGACAGGACGGGACAACACTCCCACCATCCCTGCCCACAGGACATAGAAGTTTCAGAAAGTTCCTGGGATAACGCTTCCATTATCAGTTTCCACTTTGTGGGGTGCGAGTGGAAAAATGTGGGGGCACACACACTTCATCTTGTGCCACTCAAGCATGCAGAGAAAGGTCTCGCATCTGACGCTCTGCCGTGGAGGGTCTCACCAAGACAACCTTCTTGTTCATAACAAAACTCAAAATGGCAGCATTGGGTCCTCTCGTTGTGGTAATAGCTTGGTCATTGGCTGTTTTGGGAAGTTCCTGCTCGAGCTTGCTCTCTTCCCACTGACCCACAGATTCGTTTGATTCATTCATTGCTGGGAGCTCTTTTTTGGTAGGCCGAGTCTTGGCACGCCCAGTTTAGTCCCTGTTCCTCCTATATGTAGCCAGGGGGAGGATATGTAAATATTGTCTGTTTTGGAAGCAAACATAACTTAGCCATCCTTCCTTTTGAACGATCAGTCCTCGATGTGACTTTGTGAAAGCGCCTCCAGGTCACCGTAATGGCTTATGGGGATTTGCCTCTGTTTTGAAACCTAGGGTGAGATCCGGCTGGCTTCCTCACACCGTCCTAGAGCTTTCTTTTCTCTTTATTGAAATAATTTATTCAAAGCGTGTCATTATCACAACTGTTTCCAGAAGCACAACATAATTGAAGAACATTATTATTGCAAACAAACGGCAATGCACTCTGTCAACCCTATAGGAACAACTTCTGAGGAAGTAACAGAGGTCGCTAGGGAGAGTTCTAGGAGGGGTTGAGAAGGGACATCCATTCACTCTTCATCTCTGACGTCACAGAGCCCCTCTTGCCACCTCAATAACTTCTCAAACCCTTATTGTGTAACTCTGACGTCACAGAGCCCCTCTTGCCACCTAAATAACTTCTCAAAGCCTTATTATGTAACTGTTGCATCACAGCACCCCTCTTGACACCTCATTAACTTCTTCAAGCCTTATTATGTACCGCTGACGTCACAGAACCCCACTGACCACCTCTATAACTTATCAAAGCCTTATTGTGTAACTCCGACGTCACAGAACCCCTCTTGACACCTCTATAACTTCTTCAAGCCTTATTATGTACCTCTGACGTCACAGAACCTCTCTTGACACCTCTATAACTCCTTCAGGTATTATTATGTACCTCTGACGTCACAGAGCCCTTCTTGACACCTCTATAATTTACCAAAGCCTTATTATGTAACGCTGACGTCACAGAACCCCTCGCCTTGGTGGGTTTAAGGGAACAGATCCTAACGTCCTGGGTATAGCTCGATGGTGGATGCCCGCGTCCTGGGCATTGCGCAGCGCGGAAGTAGTTTCCGCTGGGCAGGGCCGGAAGTGGAATGTGTTGTAGTGTTTGAGGTGGTAGGACTGATGTTTACAACAGTGAGCAGTAGGCTCGACTCTAGGCGCTTTGCATGGCACTTTGCTGGGCGTCAGATCACTGCTGCACCACTGTCCACAGCTTAGCGCAGATCTGAGGCGGGAACAGGCCTTGGCCCGCGGATTAAATGCAATGATCACTGGAGAAGAAATAATGCAGGAATTACTTATCAAAACACTGGCCCAGGTTTTATCTGCGGCTTAATTTTGCTCAGTACATTCCCTGGTGATGTAAGGATGAATTGAAGTGACAGGTTCCTTTCAAAATTCCAGGAAAGTCTCGGCGCGGATTTCAGGCCTAACACAGACTTAATTACATGGGAGTCCATTTTATCATTTTAATTCTTTGTAGCGAGGGGTTGTATTTACAAATGGGAAATCCGCCGCCTTTTATTCGCAGCTGGCTGTAATATATTTATCAAAGCAGGTTCATTTACAAAGTGCGCCTATCTGCGGGACTCAGGCAGCCCCACATTAACAAAGGCCGCCGCGTTATCGCGCACGCCGCCGCGCCACAAACCCCGGGGTCAATTGATTTCGTGGCTCTGAGATTCATTTTTTTCTCCGGGATCACAATGAGAGACAAGCTTGGAGAATTAGCCAGTTTGTCTGCCTTATCTGTCAGGCAATTTTTCCCCTTTTCCGGGGAAGTCAAGCTACTTAAATTGGCCAGAGGAGCCGCCGTTATCTGCCTGTAATGCGCCCTATAGTGCGGGCCGCATTTCAATTACAGCGGTAAGCAAGGCTTAGCGGCGCCCGCTTCCGCGCCCTGCGCTGCCGGGAAGTGATGGGCCGACCTACGGAAGCAGAAAATTGAGTTGCCTTGCTTCTGTCGGAGTGATTAATGCAGAAATAAACCGCTAACCTGCAAAGAAAGACGGGAGAGAGGATGCGCCGCATGCAGGCTTGGATCCTGCTCTGAGGACTGGAAGCCTGTGCATGCAGGGGGGCCCTTCTCCCTGCACCCCACGCCCCTGAGAGCCCCGTCGAGGGGGCCGGTGTCTGACACTGAGCGCATGGTGCATGCAGGGGGGGGCCTTCACCTGGCTCCCCACACCCCTGTGATCCTGAGAGCCCTGTGGAGGGGGCCGGTGTCTGACACTGAGCACACAGTGCATGCAGGGGGGCCCTTCTCCCTGCACCCCACGCCCCTGTGATCCTGAGAGCCCTGTGGAGGGGGCCGGTGTCTGACACTGAGCACATGGTGCATGCAGGGGGGGGGCCTCCACCGGCTCCCCACGCCCCTGTGATCCTGAGAGCCCTGTGGAGGGGGCCGGTGTCTGACACTGAGCACACGGTGCATGCAGGGGGGGCCTTCACCTGGCTCCCCACACCCCTGTGATCCTGAGAGCCCTGTGGAGGGGGCCGGTGTCTGACACTGAGCACACAGTGCATGCAGGGGGGCCCTTCTCCCTGCACCCCACGCCCCTGTGATCCTGAGAGCCCTGTGGAGGGGGCCGGTGTCTGACACTGAGCACATGGTGCATGCAGGGGCCCTGCACCCCACGCTCCTGAGAGCCCCGTCGAGGGGGCCGGTGTCTGACACTGAGCACACGGTGCATGCAGGGGGGCTGCACCCCACTCCCCTGAGATCCTGAGAGCCCTGTGGAGGGGGCCGGTGTCTGACACTGAGCACACGGTGCATGCAGGGGGGCCCTTCTCCCTGCACCCTACGCCCCTGAGAGCCCCGTCGAGGGGGCCGGTGTCTGACACTAAGCGCATGGTGCATGCAGATGCCCTTCACCCGGCAGCCCACGCCCCTGTGACCCTGAGAGCCCTGTGGAGGGGGCCGGTGTCCGACACTGAGCGCATGGTGCATGCAGAGGCCCTGCACCCCACGCCCCTGTGATCCTGAGAGCCCCATGGAGGGGGCCGGTGTCTGACACTGAGCACACGGTGCATGCAGAGGCCCTTCTCCCTGCACCACACGCCCCTGTGATCCTGAGAGCCCTGTGGAGGGGGCCGGTGTCTGACACTGAGCACATGGTGCATGCAGGGGGGGGGCCTTCACCGGCTCCCCACGCCCCTGTGATCCTGAGAGCCCCATGGAGGGGGCCGGTGTCTGACACTGAGCACACGGTGCATTCAGAGGCCCTTCTCCCTGCACCACACGCCCCTGTGATCCTGAGAGCCCCGTGGAGGGGGCCGGTGTCTGACACTGAGTACACGGTGCATGCAGGGGGCTGCACCCCACTCCCCTGAGATCCTGAGAGCCCTGTGGAGGGGGCCGGTGTCTGACACTGAGCACACGGTGCATGCAGGGAGGCCCTTCTCCCTGCACCCCACGCCCCTGTGATCCTGAGAGCCCTGTGGAGGGGGCCGGTGTCTGACACTGAGCACATGGTGCATGCAGGGGGGGGCCTTCACCGGCTCCCCACACCCCTGTGATCCTGAGAGCCCTGTGGAGGGGGCCGGTGTCTGACACTGAGCACACGGTGCATGCAGGGGGGGCCTTCACCTGGCTCCCCACACCCCTGTGATCCTGAGAGCCCTGTGGAGGGGGCCGGTGTCTGACACTGAGCACACGGTGCATGCAGGGGGGCCCTTCTCCCTGCACCCCACGCCGCTGTGATCCTGAGAGCCCTGTGGAGGGGGCCGGTGTCTGACACTGAGCACATGGTGCATGCAGGGGGGGGGGCCTTCACCGGCTCCCCACGCCCCTGTGATCCTGAGAGCCCTGTGGAGGGGGCCGGTGTCTGACACTGAGCACACGGTGCATGCAGGGGGGGCCTTCACCTGGCTCCCCACACCCCTGTGATCCTGAGAGCCCTGTGGAGGGGGCCGGTGTCTGACACTGAGCACCTGGTGCATGCAGAGGCCCTTCACCCTGCACCCCACGCCCCTGTGATCCTGAGAGCCCTGTGGAGGGGGCCGGTGTCTGACACTGAGCACACGGTGCATGCAGGGGGGCCCTTCACCCGGCTCCCCACGCCCCTGTGATCCTGAGAGCCCTGTGGAGGGGGCCGGTGTCTGACACTGAGCACATGGTGCCTGCAGGGGGGGGGCCTTCACCGGCTCCCCACGCCCCTGCGATCCTGAGAGCCCCGCGGAGGGGGCCGGTGTCTGACACTGAGAACACGGTGCATGCAGGAGGGGCCTTCACCCGGCTCCCCACGCCCCCGTGATCCTGAGAGCCTCGTGGAGGGGGCCGGTGTCTGACACTGAGCACACAGTGCATGCGGGGGGGGGCCTTCACCCGGCTCCCCACGCCCCTGTGATCCTGAGAGCCCCGTGGAGGGGGCCGGTGTCTGACACTGAGCGCATGGTGCATGCAGGGGGGCCCTTCTCCCTGCACCCCACGCCCCTGTGATCCTGAGAGCCCCATGGAGGGGGCCGGTGTCTGACACTGAGCACATGGTGCATGCAGAGGCCCTTCTCCCTGCACCCGACGCCCCCGTGATCCTGAGAGCCCCATGGAGGGGGCCGGTGTCTGACACTGAGCACACGGTGCATGCAGAGGCCCATCACCCGGCAGCCCACGCCCCTGTGATCCTGAGAGCCCCGTGGAGGGGGCCGGTGTCTGACACTGAGCACACGGTGCATGCAGAGGCCCTTCACCCGGCAGCCCACGCCTTTGTGATCCTGACAGCAAAGCATTGCACCTTATGGAGCATGGAGGGAGCTGGTGTCTGACACTGAGTTCTTGGTTATTGCACTGAACTCGGTGCAGTCCAGAAGCGGTGCACCATTCCTTTTAACCCACTATCCTCTCTGCCATTGTTTCCCACCCTCTTGTTGCATTTTTTTTCTTCATTTTTTTTTTCAGAACGTTTGTGTTGCGCCCACTGGACCCAAAAGTATTGGAGCGCTTTGCACAAGCAACATTTACTTTACACAAGGACACATTTATTGTAGTGTTTCAGGTACGGGATGTTAAAGTGATTTGTTCCAAATCGCTCTGGGAGTTCAGAAAAGGACTGAAGACATGGCTATTCGAATGAACAGAGCACCGCGAAGCAGCTAGCAGCTCCAGCGCTTTGAGACCCTTACGGGTGATTTGCTGCACTTTATAAATCCTAATTCATTGATTGATCTCAGGCTGTTGATTCGATGCCAAGACTCAAACCTGGTTGTCCAGTTCTGTAGGCGGCAGTTCTGGGCATAACTGCACATGCCCTTTAAAAAAACATTAACAAAGCCAAATAGCTCGTGCAGAAATACTTAGCTTTGTTAATGTTTTTTAAGGTGTTGCACGGCAGCGCTTGTAGATGTGCAAACACGATTTGTGGTGAACTAAAAAGCTATATGCCCAGTCAACGCTAGCAGCTCCATGGTGCTTTGTTGTTATTTACTTTGTCATGTTGCACAGCAGCTTGTGCTGCTTTCCAACATATTTAAACAAGCATTTGCAATGCAACGGGTCTCGCATATCTCCGAGTTAGAGCTATTAGCAGTTGTAAACGCCCAACCGGACTTTTCTTGCCACAAGAAATGGAAAAAAAGAGCACGATCGCGCTGCTACAGTTTACTCGTAGTGAAACCTATCTGTAACAGTGCAATTATCTACGTAACCGGCAAAAGTATAATTAACTATGTAACAAAGTCAATGTCATGGAAAGCGCTGGACTTCTGCTAAGTGAGATTGCTACGACAAAGATAAAAAGTAGTCCACAAACCGGACAGAAAACAGCGAGCATCGCATGTTTTCAGCACTTGGTCGCTGCGCTCGAGGAGGGCTAACCACCGGAAAAGGCTTGACATATGCATGCCTTCCACTAATGAAAGCAAGCAGATTTTAACAGGCAAGCCCACGAACCAATGAAAGACACTGACGTGACATGGACGGGGCTCCAAGCCCTTTTCTAACTCCTAAAGCGTCTCGCAAGCGAAACGCATGCGCAAGCGCATGCGACGCAGGCTCGACCCTAAAAACATTGACAACACAAAAGCTCTTGCATAGATTAAACCAATTGGCTTTGCCAGTGCTTGTTTTTAATGTTCTGAACACAAGTCTTACACTGGTGGTTGAAATGACTGTCAGCTCCGTTTAAGTTTTTTTTTTTTTTTTTTTAAACCATACATTGGACACTTGACAGGGGAAGTGACGCCAGACAGGAGGTGAATCTGCTGCCTGAGAGAGTGAGGCGGCTGGAAGTTGTTGAGACTGGTGCTCTGGGCGCTAGTCCTTGTTGTGATTGGTGACTTTCATCTATGTTGTGAATAATCCACGCGTGAGAAATGTGATCTCGGGAGCGGGTGTTTGTTGTGCCAGACCCGACGAGGGCAGGGGGTGAATCACCGCTTTTGTCTCCTGCTGCAGTCGGGGCTGGGCGGGCCCCCAGCGGAAGCGCACTGTTTACATCCGCGTAAAGCACTATATCCGTCTTTTCTGCGCCCACTGCCCTGGAGAGAGCAGCCCTTTAGCAGGGAATCTCCTTCCTTGGCTGCGACACATAAACACTAGGAGAATGAAGGGGTTTGTGGGGATTAGGAGAAACCCCACACCAATGGCCAGCGCCTCTTCGGGGATTATGTGGGCCTCGGAGCGCACTTCCTTCAGCCCTCCTTCCTCCGGAGACCCTTGGACCGCGGGTGCCTTGGTTACTGGATTCAGGATCCCAGCCACTCTGGTCTGGGGAGACCGGGCACATAGCGTCCACAGCACAGTGGCCCTGGCGCTAAATTAGGTAGGACTCTAATTTTGATGAAAAAAATAATTTTTTAATCAAGTGTGGGGGTCACCATGTCCTGGTTCACCTAGGGCATACAGTCCTGCCAAGTTTCCAAGCTCCATGCGTGATGTGCTGCTACAATACAGTTTTTTTCCATGGAATTCTGGGACTTGTAGTCCTGTTTTAAATGGCAAAACAAGACTACAAGTCCGAGAATTCAAAGATAAAAATAAACTGGACTGAAACAGCACATCACGTGGAACTGGGAGATTTGACAGCTATGGATAGATTGCTGACAGGTAATCAAAGAGGGACCTGGTTGTTGTGTCCTGGGGGAGGGGAAGGCTGGGTTTCTCACTTTGACTAAGTATCTTTCTGAATCTTTTTAGAACAATGAATGAGAGCAGTCTCCCCCAAAAATAAAAGCATTGGCGTCCTTTACCCTGGTTTGTGCCCCCAGCGACATATATGATAACCCCTCGAGACTAGAGACTAGATAACACGTCAGTGCCAGCACCAGACAATACGTCTCGTGCCTTGGCAGCCTCCGCGAGGTAAGGCGGGACTTCCTGCGATCACTTCCTAGACAACAGGGTAAAGTTGGACAGCAGGCAGGCAGGGCCTCGGTGGATAAAAAGCAGTCTGGAAACGTGCAGACCGGCTCTTTCCGGTCTCTGACATTCTGTTTTCATGTTTCTGCAACTCTGGCCGACCCCTGACTTTCCTGCATAAAACACACAGCGCCCCCCCTGAGGCTGACTGCCAGCTAAACTTCTCAAACACACACTTTTTCACAGACATTGCTATTTTCATGTTTTTGAGAGATGATATGTCGTCACTCTGGGATTCATTGATGTCATATATCTGAAGATTGCTCAGAAATCACAGGTTTGCTTGGCGGGGACTCACTGCTGGTTTGTTTGGTTCCGGCTGGGAGTCACTGATGCGTTCTTGGCCACGTCTTTGACCTGTCAACACACTGCTCCGGACGTGCTTTGAAGCGCTAGAGCTCGAGGTGTGAGCTGCCCTTTTCTTCTTCCTGAAAGGCGTGTTTTTATGCGCATTTCTTGTTGGGAGGGCTGAGAAGGGAGCGCTCTCAAACTAGATACTGAAAGGGATTCCTGGCTAGTAAAACTAAGATACAGGAAGCCCTCTTAGCTTTTAATCCCGGCTGCTGCAAACATGGAATAGCAAAAAACACAAAGACGAGGTTTTGTAGGTACATTTTCGACCTTGAACTCAACCAAACCGAGTCCTAATGTGAGTTTTCACAGTTGACCAAAAAAATCACTTTGTCCCCAGTTTCTACATCTGGCACATGTGTTGGTGTTTAGAAACGTAATTATACGAAACTATTACACATTATAAAAAGTTATCAAACCAGTCAGTAGAAGGGAGGCAGTGGGGTACGGAACATTATTGGGACCCCTGTTAAATATGAAGAGGAGGCCCCTGAGTCTCCAAATCTCACAGATATTCATGGACCAAGGGCTGAATGGGGCCCCTGTAGGGATGTGCAGAACAAGCACCTTAAGTTGCTGTAAATATTAGATTGACGAGGATGCCAGTAGGGCTGGGGCGGATTAACCCAGGCCATTCTGTCCTCTCACAAGATTTGCACTGTTGGTAAATCCGCCCACTTCCCCTTGGCGCAGCTCCTTGCTAAGGTCTGGTTTTTCCATCTTTCCTGGTAGGCGGTGGCTGTTGAATGGACATCTTGAGGGGTACTTACACAAACCCCTCCAAAGTCCCTATTCTTCAGCGCCGGACAACTATTAGGAACAATTAAATCGCAGGCAGGCCGCACTATGGATTTACGTCACCGTGCCTGTGAGCACGGTGGAAAGCTGGCTCAAGGCGCACGAGAAGAAAGGCGGGAAAGCAGCTTAGTGGTGCAGCCAGGGAGTTAGGGGCCTTACCTTCAAAATAGCTTATGCTTACCAAGTAATCCTGCAGAGGAGGGCCTTACCAGGCAGGTGCCGTGCCCAGGCAGCGCAGTCGGAGGGACGGCCTTGGTGCAGACTAGAGAATCCACCAAGCGCTCCTGGCGCACACTTACAACTCTTAGGATTTCACTGTGACTGTGGGTTCCAGGTCTGTGAGCTCTTCCTAAAATGAAATTTACGGTGAACTGGAGTCTTTTATTGCAGTAGTGGCAGACGGATTTTAAACTGTATGTTGTGTAGTGACTAATGTCTGCACGCCTCAGGTGCTATACAACTCCCACATTTCCAGGAAAATGACTGACCACATACATTTTTGTATTTAGAAACTTTGTATGTAAATGTTTTTTATGTGGCTATCCTTAAAATCTCACACAAAGCTGTTCCGTCTGGTTCCACTGTGGAAAGCCTATTCTAAGCATTCTGCTTTTCCAAAGACACTTGGCCATAGTGACAAAAAAACCCACTGCACGTGTCAAATACACATCTAGCCACCAGTCCACCCCATTTCTTCTGCCACGCACATGCGCCTCTGAAGAACAGACTCAAATATGGTCTAGCCAGGTGAAATTCCAGTTGACCAGTTACAAGTAGTTCGTTCAGGATAGATTTGCTGCCAAATGGTTTTTGAATTTGGAGCAAATTTCACTTGGTTCTACTTAGTCAAAGGCGTCAAATGGCTCTTCAGAAATTTGCCAGCGCTGAAAAAAATATCCCATCACAAATACATTTATAAAAGTGAATATTCTGTCAGAAACAAATTTACATTCTCTGGTTATCTTCAAGTTCGCATTATGGGCCAGATGTACAAAGCCCTTTTGCATTTCTTAACTGTCCGAATCGGTATTTCAGCCATTAAGAACTGAAAAATGTCCTTTTCTTATGTACAAAAGCCCTTAAGGAATCGCAAATAGGGATTCCCTATTTGCGATTCCTTTTCTGATGGAAAACGCATTTCCTAAATGCAACTTAGTCATTTAGGAGATGCAATTACCACGGACTTGAAATCAATGGTAACCAGTGTGCTTTTTTAAAATTGCAATAGAGCACACATATGCCCCTCTGGTATATGTGTGCTCTACAGGCGCACCCCCTATTTCTGGGGTGCACCAAGGGGGGGGCCTTTTGCCCTTTGCCATCCCTGATTGTGCATTTCCTAAATAACAATTTCCCAATAAGCAATCACTATTTAGGAAATGCAAAACCGGCCCATTGTCTAAAATGCAATGGGATATCTTAATACTGATTTCCTAATACCGATTCCTACTTTGTGGGAATCACTATTAGGAAATCGCTATCTCTGTACATGCATTTGCATTTCTTAAATAGCTATTTCTATTAAGTCGCTATTTAAGAAATGCAAAATTGCATTTTTGTACATCTGTCCCTTTATCCTTTGGTGGCTGCCAACTCGGATATGGAATCACTATGCTTCAGAGTCATGACATCAAAGCTTGTCACAGCTTGTCCATGCATGATGTCATCGGCAGCGAGCGAGGTGATTTGTCCCTAAAGATCTGAATCATAAACACATTTTTCTTTAGAAGTAGGATCCAGTCATATGTGGAGATTTTGCTGTGACATGGCTTTTTAAACCAGTGCATAGTTTTTGAAGTGCTCTTGCATCTTCCAATTTTGGGATTTGTCAAGTGTTTTTTTTTATTCATTTGTTTATGAAATTTTGCCAGATCTCAAACAATCAAAAGTACAACTATACAATGACAACAAGGTGTAGACCCCGTACAACCACGCTACAGTAATTGGATGCATACCTGAGGATTCGTCAGGTAGTTTTTATGCTGTATTCCCCCTCTCGTCCAAAAAGACAGCCGGCTGGTGGTGTTTGAGAGTCTCTGAGGTCATCATAGCAAGCAGATGCTCTTGGCTCCAAAACTAACTATTTTCAGTCTTACGCCGTCCTGTATAGGTAGTATTTTTGCCTGATCCTTTAAACTGTGAACATTCATGACCAGTGACTTTTACACTGGGGCTCCTAATCTTTTATGTTATTTTTCTATCAAATGCAATTTATTGTGATTTTCATCTCCTTTTAAAGGCTTTAATTGATATTTTCCTTCTCGTCATAATTCACACAAGTTAAAATTCATGGCTCATCGTTATAGTGAACATAATTTATATTATCAAGGACATTAAAACATAGTAAAAAAACTTGTTTCATTAGGATCATAATTGTTTATTTTGAGGGAACAGATGTCAGTGCATCGCTGAGAATATTTCCATGATATACCGCAGAATCTCTAGAAATCCATTACTCGCGAAGCCGAAATTGCTCTTTTCTTATTGGTCCATGCGTGTCACGGATCACAGTAAAAGTGAGATTTTAATCACGGTTGCTGTCTTCTAGGGTATTGGCCCTTGTTGGATTTTCAACACATACACCTTCTCATTAGATCAGTGTAACTTTGTAAAACAGGAGATGAGATTAGAGTGTTCCCTGAAGAAAGTGACTTAGTTTCTAATTTTGGGGTGCAATTATTGGGAATTTTCACTGTCAAATGTTTCCTTTAAAAATGGTCCAGGGTGGCCATTTTCAGGCATGGTAGGAAGTTTTTGTTATTTGTGTGAACCACCCCACACCACCTCAAAAGTGTATGTGAGGTTTTGCAACATGAAACTTTTATAGATTCACATAATGTCTATCACGCGCTACCTCATTTGCTATACCGCCCTAAAGACAGCGAGCTGTATATGAAAAAGTTACAAGGAGTTGAGACGTATGCCTGTGTAATAATCCACAAGATACTATTTATGACACCTTTTCTCAACAAAATAGGAAAATTACGCTGGCTCGTACTAAAAATTACAGTGACATGAAAGGGGACACGGTACATCTAAGAATATGATGGCAATGCACACTGAAAAGGGACCCCAGGCAACATATTTTACAAAACCTGTCAAAGTCAGAAATTTGAGTACAATTAAACTGAGGGATTATAACAGTTGTTAACTACAGAGGTTAGAGGCAGAAATAAATGTTCTTTGAAGTGCTACCTAAAGAACTGAGTTATTGTTTTTGAAAAGAAAGAAACTTTTAATACCCCGTTTCCTGGCTCAGAATATTTGTACAGTTAGTAGGATTTTACCACCTGGGTGCTGGCCCAGCGTAACAGGGTCTCCAGGGCTGTAGCTTCATGTTTTTTTAAACATTACCTAAAAAATGTAAATATGTTACTCTCGAGGAAGCCGGCTTACTCTACACTAGTAGGTGAATTTTGAAGAATCATAATGACTGCCAAGGCTTTCTCATACTTGATTTAAATGGCTATTTATTGGTTGTTTGGAACTGGTTAACAAAACATTTGATCTCTTCTGTGATGAGTCCTCATAAAAGTGGTGAAACAATTAGACTGAATTTTAACAATGTCTAAATTTGTGAAAATTTGAACAGCAAAGAACCCGTTGTTAGTAAGACTGACTGTAATAAAATGAAAGTATTTTAACAGTGTCTTCAAGTTGGAAGATTGGGGGGTGGTGGATCTCATTCTAGAATTGATTAAGTATCAGTGAATGTTCGCCAGGTGCACATGGGAGTGAATATTGATGTGCAACTAATGCAAATTTGTGGCTTCACCGTATTGGTTACATTGAGAACTTGATTTAAATAATTTAGTGTTGGTTTAAATAAAGATAATTTCGTATTCTGTAGAATTTGGCCTTGCATGATGTGAAACATACTTTTTCATTTGTGTGATTTTTAGCATATTTTGAAATACCATTTTATGAAGACGGATTAGCAATACGCATATTTATGCGAAGTGGGCGCAGATGCTTCAAAACATCAGCTTTCAAGTGCAAAGACGTCTTCATCAAATGAAATTATACAGAGTAACATACGGAGTGATTTGCTCATATGTTCAGTATGTTTTGCTGTGTCCCTTGGTGTGGGATATGTCGGAAGTGTCATTTTAGGGGCGTGGATCATCTCTCTTGATCATGGGATGCGTTTGGCACGTTTGGCATACGTAGTCCGTCGAAGTAACATGTATTACATGACAGTTGAATTACCTCCGCAGTTCAGATACACGATTTACATGAAATGAGTTCACACATGAAATGTGTACAAAAAAAACTGTAACAAAAATATAACAAAAAATCTCGAAGATTAGCAACGGGTTTAGGAACCAAAAGGGTGTAATATTTGTGTTGTGTTATAGCTTCCATTAGTGGCCGCTAAATTAGGCCTCTGGCATGAGCTCCGCCCCCCATCATGCATCTGAGGGACTATTTCCTGTCCTGGGTTTAAGGAGTTAACTGGAAGCATACTGAGACTAGAACACCAAGAATGCACGAGGATGTCTAATGAAAGCCCGCCGGGACTGTAAACCGTGGGCGCTATAACAGGAAGTGAGGTGACCCCTGAGTGACTGACCACTATTTCCTTACTGGGTCCCTGGGGAGTGTGTGTGTGTGGGGGGGAGGGGGGAGGGGGGGGTTCAGTATCTCTGATGGGTTATATACACTCGGAGGGAGGCTCGTCAGAAAGCCGAGGGTTTCAGCAGCACAGGGGTTAACTGGTGGACACCTGCAGCCTTACATTCTATTCATGACCCCGGTCACACCAGTTTTCGTATAGCAACATGACCACCCCTCAAGTCTGGGGTCCCCAGATTGAGCAGTTGTCACCAAGAACACAAAGCGTAGTCCAGTTTTTCATTCACCAAAGCGATGCACTCTGCAACTTTAGTCCGGTTACTTCAACTGAGGAGAAGCAGGACTACAAATCCCACAATCCCCGGTTTAAAAATAAAAGCTGAAGGCCGGATCATCGTGTCCCTGGAGTAATCTGATAATCATAGCATCCGGGTTCTCCCAGAGGAACGAGCCCGTTGAAAATTCTCCCATTTCCCCTCACAAAACGTTATTGTCCATTTACCAGCCCTGCCAGCTTCCCAGCGGGCACGTTTAGATTGTTCCTGGCTCTACCCCAGCCCTACCGGCTCTTCGGGGTAACTGATCTATCCCAAGCACCCCCAACCCCATGGGCCAGTCCTCTGACACCCACCACCCGCAGCCTTCCTCCCCCGCCCTCCAGGGCCCTGCATGTTGGCAGCATCTTGTGAGCCGGACCCCACCTCTCTCCCGCTGTGCGTCAGGGCGCACAAGTGCTGCGGGGGCTTGTTCTTGGCAGGGGTTTGTTAACAATGGCGCGTTCTCCCCTTCTCAAAGCTCGCAGCGCTACAGAAGCGCTGGAAATGCAGCAGCTGTTCGGGGTTAT
This sequence comes from Pleurodeles waltl, assembly GCF_031143425.1. Classification (NCBI taxonomy): domain Eukaryota; kingdom Metazoa; phylum Chordata; class Amphibia; order Caudata; family Salamandridae; genus Pleurodeles; species Pleurodeles waltl. Next base: position 1,157,496,319 of record NC_090448.1, read on the forward strand.
TTTGGGTGACCACAGAGAGCGCGCTGGCTGCCTGTAGTTACAGTGAGGAGGGGGGCCTGTCACCGAGAGCCCCACTGGCCTCAGTGCGACTGTCAGGGTGAGGAAACCCCAGGATGCAGCGCTGCGCCGGCCACTAAGCACCTTTCGGTCTATCAAGGGTTGTATGTATTATCATGTTGTTCACATTCTTTTTTCATCTAGCGCCTTTATTTTACAAAAAAATGGCCAAATGAAGTAATTGCTTCGAGCAGATAAATTAGCAATTAAAATGTGGAAAAGCGTTTGTCACACTTTGATGTTCATTTTTTGCTCTGTAACCACCAACAAAAGACGTTTAAAAACTGAGGTAACACCTGGATATTACCACAAATGTGTGAATGTGGATTTAGAGCAGAGCGGCAAAGTTGCAAATATTTTCCTCTGAAGACTTGTCAAAGTTTTTTTTTTAAAGATTTGCTATCTTCTCCAAGATTGTAGGCTTTGAATTGCAGAAAAAAAAACTTGCAAAATTATGCTTTAAGTAAAACTAAATCTGAGCAAAAAAAACACTTTTGGTCGCATTCTAGAGCAAAAAATAGTTGTTTCTGACAAATTATTCTACGTAACATTTTTGCAAGAATGTTGATGCGCAGGTGAAGGTATTTATTTCTCCATAGCATTTCTTTAAATTCAATATTTGAACATACTCTAAATGTATCCAGCTGGGCCAAGAGTGACATGTAATCTTATTTAATAAGCCGCTGTGAATATGGGTCTATTCCTCACATAAGTGATGGTCACGTGGCACTTGTGAGGCAGGAAGCAGTGTTGTCATGTTACTTAAACCACACTGTGGTAATTAGATTAGACAACGGCAGCACTTATGTGCATCAAAACTGATGGAAACGTTGATGTGCTCTGTTATATCATTGTTATTACATTGTTAATAATATTACTACTCAATGCAATCTGTCACCATCATTCCCCTTAAAAAAGGTTTCAAATAACTGATAAAAACAGTTTTATTGGGAGCTGAAGTTAATTTAAAAAATAATCTAGCAAGCACTCTCGTGCACCTGTGTGTATGTGCGTATATATATATATACATATATATATACATATATAGTATGAGAAAAACACTTGTCCACTATACCAAAACCTTCCCCCTGAATGATCACACAACATGTAACGTATCAGTGCATTGATTCACTGAGCTGCATCTGTTTTCAAGGTTGGTCTAGAGGTTGCCATGGAGCCATCCAGGCACCAGCCTTCCACAATCCTTTTTAGAGCAGGCCCTAAGATTTATAGTGACAGGCATGGACATCAATGAGAGGTCGCAGCTGCGACACTGGCTTGCCTCCTGTGACCCCACCCAGCACTGCTTTTGAGACCCCTGGCCTGAGAGATTGCTAAAACAACGCCAAGCTCAGAAGGTAAATTGTGTTCTGAAAAACACTGTTTACTTTCTGCAGATCTCACTGGGGCCGGAGGGGGTCACTTTTAGTTAAAAAAAAATAAAATACACTGAGAAGTGGAATGTGCATTGTTCATAGTATAAAATTAAAGTAAACAAATAAAAAATACACATATTTTTTTTTTTTAAACGGTTCCTACAGTCCAGTAATATGATTGTGAAATAATGTTTTTCAACAGAGCCATCACCTCTGGGTTTTGTACAAGTAATGACGTCAAACAAATGAACTATTAAAAGGAGTAAATGAAACCACCTACGTGGTGCATATGCCCTATATAGCCCCTGTTCATTATTGGTACTAGTAGGCCTCGCAACAACTGTTTTTGTAAACCTCTTTTTTGTGCATCTCCTTGAGATTTAGCTGCACATTTTCTCTTTGAGTTATACACATCATTTGTTCATCAGGATAAAGGTCTTGTGGCATTATTTCTTGGCATTCAGTGTGGAATGTCATATCATGTCCCCACCTGTGATGTCAGCGAGCTCAAAAAGAGTGTGTGAGGTAATTGCCGTCACCCTTGGCTTTTTGGTGAATCGAGGTTCATGGAGGCAGATCCCTAATATTCCTCCGAATTAAGACGAAATTTGTTAAACAATCCTAAAAAAAAATAACCACTTAATTTACCCACCTAAAACTACACTTTGGAAGGAGATCCTGCCCAGGCGGCTGATGATTGGCTCCCGTCTCAGCCAATAGCGGTAGTTGTTAAATGACGTCATCACAGTGGGACGGCTCAGTTTGCCCTCTGGGTCAGGTGGGCGGCTGTGCGTGTTCTTTAAACCTCCTTGACATAAACGCCCCCATTGGTCCCTGGAACGCTAAAGCCAATAGGCCTGCCTCTGAGGATGCTGCAGCAGTGACTGCTAGCTGGGGAGGGCCGGCAGCTCTGCCTGCTGGCGGGATCGCCTCTGAACGTGTGAAAATCCCACCTCGGGCCTCGCAATCTGCGAGATTGTGCAAGAGTTATCGGTGCCTTGTCAGTGAAAGCAGGAAGCGGCGCCCTGTAAAATGATTAGCGGGACGTAATGGCTGACTTATTAAAGCCCGCAGACGGATTCGGTGCCCGTGGCTGGGCGTGGGGGGGGGGGGGGGTGCGAGAGCGCGCGAGGCGGCGGGCACCTTCCACGCAGGCCCACCCCCGGCCGATTACAGCCTCCTGACATTTAATAAGCTCCGGATATGATTTACGAGGTGCCCGCCTGACAGCGCCTGGTTCGGGGGGCCTGGCCGCCGCCAGGCGCTCTTTTCATTACCTGCTGACGTCATGCCAGGGTGCCTGGGCCAGCAGGTGCCTTGCAGCTGTGTGCCCCTCACCAAAGTCATTGTCCGACCCGTAATGAAGTTGTGCTGTCAGTTCGGGGGGTGGGGGGGGGGGGGGGGGGGGGGAGACACAGAAACTATTTTATGAACCCAAGTCAGCCTAGGCCCGTGTGTCAGCCTTGTACCTGAGCTCAGAGATTGAATCAAACGTATTTCCAACCCTGTAGTGGATTTTCATCATTCCATTTATTCGGATACATGAAATGCATAAAATCACAGATGCACCCCTGTGCCCCATTGCATAAGGGGCGAACTCTTCACCAGGTGACACTTGTGTGCACAACTAGGGTCTTGAAGTTGTGTAGGTGAGGGCCTGCTGGGCACAGGCCAACGCTGAGTTGTGCTTATAAAACAGGCTGATAGTGACACCTTGATTGCGCGCACACATTGAATCACTGTGTATGTGTGCAAAGGCAATTCACTCATTCAAATACTCGTGAGTTACCAATGAGCAGGTACTGGTGGGACAATACAGAAGGCTTTGTGTTTTGATGGCAGTGCGGGATAGTCGCCTGGGGGGCGAGGGCTAGGGAGAAGGCAAGCTCCCCTCTAGCCAGAGGTAGTGAGTGGTCCGTCGAGAGGCCTCGCCAGTCACAGATTGTTCCGCAACCCCTCTGGAAGGGCAGAGGCCCGGAAATGAATGGTTCCCCCCGGCACTACCTGTCCGTGTTTGGAAGCCTCCTGTTTCCTCTGTTTATGGATGCCAGGACGACTTGCAAGGCCCCCCTCCGCCTGGAGTCTGCTGTGCTGGGACACCGCTGCTCATAAAAGCTGTTAGCTCAGTCCTCAGTGTGCTATAAGCAGTCAGAGTGAAGCTCACCTGAACAGATGCCTCGTAGAGCCAGGATTTAGTGTTGGGCTGGGGTTTTCTGAGAGTTAGAAGGATTTGTGCCAGTCACTCCATCACTGGGGCTGCTGATGTTTCCACGCACCAATGTATGTTTCTGTGACACTGTTGGCAGACGTGGCGTTATGGATTAGAGAACTATCTATATTGTATGGCAAGACATCTCCAATGTCATTAGCTTCTGTCTGCATGTCTGTGACGTCAGTGCCTGCCCACTGTTTGTAACCTTCAATGAAGAATAAATAAATCACACCCCTCGCCCAGTCTTGACCTGTGTTACCGCTCAGCCAATCAAAGAACAGTGTCTCATACCTCATTGATGTGTCTCCCCTTGTTTGAACTATACCGCTGGCCAACCAGAGAAAAACATCTGAAGCTTTGCTAATAACTGAGTAGTTCACACCCCTCATCCTGTCTCGATCACTGGGTAACTGGGCAGCCAATCAGAGAACAGTGCTTCAAACTTCACTGAAGTCTGAGCAGATCACATCCCTCGCCCATCTTTGATCTATGTCTCTGGTCAATCAGAGTACAGTATCTGAAACTTCTCAGAAGTCTTAGCCAATCACAACCCTTGTCCTCCCTTGAGTTATGTCCCAGGTCCGCCAATCACAGTACAGTATCTGAGGGTTCATCCACTATTTTTTTATCTATATTTCTGGCCAGCCAGATAACAATATCTGAAGCTTCGCTGATATCTGAGTAGATCACGTCCCTCATCCTGCCTTTGATTTATTTTGCATTTATAAAGAAAAATAACATATGAGCAGCAGAAAGTGTCACATTAAAAAATAAAGTAATTGAAAATAGTTTAGGAATCAGAAGAGCTGCAGTGAAAATAGCATCCGCAGAAGAGATACTGTCAAATAGGGGTCCAAGTGGGAAAGTTAGTCTTTCAGATGGGATCTCATTAGAGCGGTCTTCGGGGTCCCCTTGAATGAGATCAGGTTGGGATCACCTCTGAGCTCCGAGGGCAGACACCTCCAGGGTCTTGGTGCAGGACAGGAGGTGCTTGGTTCAATGTTTGGAAATGTTTTCATTTTGGGTTTCTGTGAGCAGTTGAGATGTGATTTTAGTACTTCTGAATCCTACGACAGGAAGGCCCATATTTATACTTTTTCAGCGCCACATTTGCATCATTTTTTGATGCAAAAGCGGGGCAAACTTACAAAATACAATTATATTTTGTACGTTTGTGCCGCTTTTGCGTCAAAAACTATTAATATGGGCCTAAGTCTTCAGACAGCTTGGGTAGGCCCAGGTGTAGGGTTTTGTGGATGAGTCATGCCTCTGTGAAGTGGATTCTGCCATGAAGGGGGAGCCAGTGTGGATCTTTCATAGTACCGCTCATATGCAGTGATTTTGAAGCATGTTTGACATGGAAGATTGCCGCTTGAAGGACGGTTCTGTGAGCTGCTGCAGTGTTTTAGGCCGACATGCAAGTAACGCATTTCCTCCATCAAGGTGCGAGAGAACCAAGCCTTGCCAGTGGCCAAGGAGCAGCACTGGGCTTTGTCTATGTTCAGCCAATCAAACAACAGGATCTGAAGGTTCAATGATGTCTAAGTGGATCACATCTCTTGCCCTTTCCTGATCTGTTTTTCTGATCAACCAATCGTAAAACAGTATCAAAAGCTTCATTAAAGTCTTAGTAGAACACCTCTCTCACCTCGCTTTGATCTTGGTCCCTAGTCACAAGCCAAAAGGGAGAAATAAATGTTCTAGAATGTGTCATCAGAGAGCGCATGAAAGTCCCCTACTTCAATCAGATCACCAGATGTGTTTTTATCAAAACCTGGAAACTCTACTAAAAATTTACATCTCAGGTGACGTTCCCTGGTCCTAATTTAACCCATTATATAGCGCCGTACCTTGTTCACCGTCTTCATGCTGGCGTCCAGCAGCCATATGGTGATGGCTATGTTGGTTGAGTGGCCATCAGTTCTCTAACACCCCCCCCATCTTGTCTCCGAGAAGGTACCTCACCTGGTGGCATCACCACGCCCATTCTTAAACATGTTTCTGCTATTAATAGGAGAGGTTCCAAGATCTTTTCTACTGTCACTTTCTGGAAATCTTCTTTTCTAGGCCTGCGGGGAACATTCTTTGTGCCAAAGTGCGTGCTTTATTCCTTTAAATTCCTCTTTTATGATTCTAAGTGATGACATTCATAGAAAAACTTTGATGCTTCAAAGCAGGGCTGGTCTTCCCATAGGAGACAGAGTGAAAACTCGGCCTGCTGGCTGCAGGGGGCATCTTTTTGGGGTCGATAGGCTGAAGACTTGTTGCTTATTCACCTTCAGAGGCGGCGTGGAAGGAGCAGCCCAAAACGCCCTTGTAGACTGCCAAACGATTGGCTCCTGTAGAGAAAAAAATGTTCCTGCATTATACGCCGCTCAATGAAATACTGGAATATCTAATGATTTTACTAAAACTGCCTTTAAAACCTATATCCATCAGCTAATATATTTGGACATTGTGCTGTAAAATTAACCATTTGACTCAATTTCTCTGTTAAAAACATCTGGGTGGTGAATCACCCCATCCCTGCCATGGAAATACAGTGCTCACTTTCCGAATTCAGGGCGGCATCAGCTGAGCTTAAAACATTTTCCAGCCCAGTTTTGGTTCTCAGTTCAGCTAAACATCTGCTATTTAATGGTTTCACTTTTTGTCTTTTTTCTTGATGTGAAGGATCTTTTACCAGAATTTGCCACACTTTACATACAGATGGATCCCTTTCCAGATTGTAACACTTTTTCTTACGCCCTTCTAGAGCACACTCAAGCAGTTCGTCCAATTTCTTTTGAAATATAACGCTTTCATGGTACTCCCTGCGCCCAAGGCACAGTTGAGCATTCTACAAATATTTGGCATCGAAGTGCATTATTTGACAAAGACATCAGCAATGCTTCCTGACTAATGTTGCCGATGGGTTGTGTTTGCAAACACGTCATCTTATTTGATGACTGTAAAATGCAACAAAACGTCTCATGCCTTACAGAGATAAGCATCCTTTGAACAGTCACTGATTGAGTAAGGGACTCATGTAGTCTTTCGTGGCTCGCAGTGACATTTGAACGCTCAGATGTTTTTCCTCTTTGGGTGCAGTTGGCTTCTTGATTAAAGGCTGTTCTTGAAGATCGAACACCCTTACATAAATTGGAGAATATTGTTTTTAAAAAATTGGCACTGAAAGTGATGGATTCACATTGTTATGTTATGTTAACAAGCGCACAGTTCCCCAGAGATGCCTACTAATTAGGATCAGAAAATTCGTAATTTTAGAAAGCCCACGTTTTTAATGCTTTCCTGAAAGATTAAATCACGTGATATGTTCTATACATTCTGTAACTATACATTAAGTGCAACCATAGGTTTTCCTAAACGCGTGGAATGTATGCATCTCTCCTGCAAGAAGAGTGGGTCCCTGCTCCGCAGGCACGCGGCATACGTTGAGGAGTAACTGATGGAAGGCGCCAGCGTGGACTGGAAGGACAGCCGCTGAAAACTGCAGTGCGCACTGCCCCAATATTTGGAGAATGTCTCTGAACCCCACACCCTTCAACCAACATCTCTGCTGTGGACGGAGGCCCCCAGTGACCAATAACGTAGACATGACACCTCTTTGGCACTGGTATACCATGAGGTCTGAGGTCCTGGGCCTTTCCATTAACTCCAAAACCGGCACATGACGGCTGCAACCATTTAATACTAATGCTAGGGTTGCATCAACAAAACACCCCTCCCTCACTTCACTAGTTGGGACCACCTGTACCCCAACATAACAATCTCCTGTATGCAGCCTGCTTCACCCGATACGCTTCCAACCATGCACAGAGTAAAGGCCATTCACGAATTCATGGAAATCATAGACCTTTGCTGCCATATCCGGGGTATGAATGATTTACAGATCGCTGCAGTACAATAAATATATGTTGACCTAATGGTAGCGTGCTTGCAAAATATCAAAATCTCATTTTATTGGGGCACTGGGTTTGTTCTGCATCGGAGCTCTGAGTCCTCACCTTGCTGTTTGTTTGTCATTCCACCGCCATGTCTTAAGAACCTTTTTTAAAAATAATGTAATTATTTTGCACATTTTATAAAAGTATTTTTGGGTGTGCTCTTTAGTATGGCACTGCACATCCTCCACTGTGTGCCTTGTAGCTTTCCTTGGTGCAGCAGATGCAGTGGCACCGGGACATCCACTAAACCCCAAATAAGGTTGTCTTTTACTAACCAAGCCAAGGCAGGGGAGGGGCAGAAGGCCATTTTCCTTCCTTGGATTAGGCCCAATGGCGATTCCCTGTGAAACACAGACTTCAAAAACATAGGGCCTTGTTTAGATTTCGACAGAGGGGATATCTGTCACCGTTGTGACGGAGTCACCTGTCCCCCAACATCTAAGTCCCATAGAATATAATGGGTTATAGATTTCGGCAGACAGGAAATCTGTCACCTCTGAGGCAGAGTAATATGTCCGCCGAGTTCTAAATCCGGCTGATAGACTTCAAAACATACGATTACCGAAATCTCCACCTTACATACATTTTTCCAAACAAAACTTTCCACCTGAATTTAAGATCAGCATCCAGCCAAACTCAATAACCACATATTTAAAAACTGGGTTCATTTTCTATTTTACTGCAAGCACATTTGGGAACAAGTTCATGGCTGGGGGCTCCATGCAGCTCTTTAGTTTTTGTGGGAGGTGGTGCTGTTAAGGATTTTATCACTCGGTTCTGAAGCCTGTGTTATTGCAAAAGATATTTTGGTTGAAGGTGTCCTCGCGCTGGGCCCCTGCTGTTTCACTGGTCAAAGACGGGTCGCGTTTCAATGACGCAGTAGGTCGGGCTGGGACTGCGCGTCCTCATTGGCGGAGCCCCCACGCCTCCCCCCGCTGTATGCAAATGAGCGCATTGTTTGGAGGGGCCTGTGATGAAGGAGGCTGCCTGCAGCCTCTGCTATCCCAGATCTGCCTGCTGCCTGTTTATCTTTCTGCCTGCCTGGGCGCTGAAATACAGAACATCCTAATAACTGCGAGCGGTGACGCTAATGCAGCATTAGGTGCAAAGAATCTGTACTTTATGCGGGCGTAAATGTGATTTACAGCCACTTAGCAGCGGGTGGATACTGAATGCGAATCTTGGGTTGGGCCCGCTCATTTTTGGGGCTGCTAATGAGCCTCTAAGAGTAATAAGAAAATGATTGAGCGCCACTATAGATGGGCCCCTCGCCTCTAAATAATCAGTTGAATTATGCGGAAAAAATCGTAAATTACAGTACAGGACCCTTATTTTTTTGTGGGAGGGAGTTTGGGGGAGGGGATTTACCTCGGAATCTCAGCCAAAGCATGCTTGCCTGATAGAAAAGCAAAACCCACGATATATCTTTAAATGAGCGCGTAGTTACAGTGGCCAGTTAAAAAGCAGGACTTTCAGCGAGGTTTTTCCTCTCTTGTCTCTGCTTCCCTTTTGTCGTTTTTCTACACGTTCATGGACTTTCTGCTAAAAAGAATAATGAAACATTTGTTTTAGTCAAAACAAAAGTGCGGAAGTTATGTTGGGAAATCACTGTAAAAGTTCTGTTTTCTGAAGGATGCCTTGTAGTTGCCGTCAGCCTGCTTCTAAGCGGACTGAGTTTGACGACAGAACCAGGAACAAGGGATTTGCCCACGCTCACATGGTTTGAAACAGTGACCAGGGCTTTAAACTCTGAAATCACGAGTGCTCTGGCTAGACGTTAGAGGAGACAAGTGCCTTTTCACCCTAATCTGTCACCGGCCCCTCTAAACGCTGGACACCTGAGTGTCCAGCGGTCATGTGTAAAGAGTAAAAAGTTTGTTGAAAGTTCACACTGTTTAAATAAATTCTAATGTGTAGAATGTGTGTTGAAAAACGCTTTTCACTAGACCTGATACTGTCGAGCTCCCTTTAAAATAGACTCCTACCATCTTATTATGCCTTTTTAGGGATTTAAAAAAAAAATAATACTCCATCATGTCACTCCCCCCTCCCCCCTTTCTGACCATGGCTGATTTAGTAAAACTATAAAAACTGCATGTGTTACATGCGTGGGCATTGGATGCTGCCCTGGCATATCGTTTTGGACTCCTGCACTGCCCTTGTTATCCCTGCCACCCTCCCTTTGCTACCCCGGACACCGCCCTTGCTGCCTCTGCCCCCCCTTTAGCTACACCTGGCATTACCCTTTCTTCCTCATCGTGCCATTTGCTACCCCAGTGCCAACTTTGCTAGCCCTGGCACCGTCCTTGCGAGCCCTATCTACCCCTGGCATTACCTTTTTTTCCCTGTCAGAACATTTGCTACACCTGCGCCAACTTTTCTAGCCCTGGCACCATCCTTGTGAGCTTTGTCTACCCCTGGCATTACCCTTTCTTCCTTGTCACATCATTTGCTACCCCGTGCCAACTTTGCTAGCCCTGGCAGCGTCCTTTGAGCCCTGTCTACCCCTGGCATTACCTTTTTTTCCCTGTCACGACATTTGTTACCCCTGTGGCAACTTTTCTAGCCCTGGCACCGTCCTTGTGAGCGTTGTCTACGCCTGGCATTACTCTTTTTTCCTTGTCACACCATTTGCTACCCCTGCGCCAACTTTGCTAGCCCTGCACCGTCCTTGGGAGCCCTGTCTACCCCTGGCATTACCCTTTCTTCCTTGTCACATCATTTGCTACCCGTGCCAACTTTGCTAGCCCTGGCAACGTCCTTCAAGCCCTGTCTACTCCTGGCATTACCTTTTTTTCCCTGTCACGACATTTGCTACTCCTGTGGCAAGTTTGCTAGCCCTGGCAGCGTCCTTCGAGCCCTGGTCTCAGATCATGAAAGCAGCGGCAGGAATAGACTATAAGTAGGATTCTGAGAGACTTGCTTACCCTCTGTGGTGCCCACCACTTGCCCTCCACTTAACTCCTCAGTACCATACTGGAAGCACTGGAAGGGCTCAGAGCAAGGCAGAGGGCCAGCCCTGTGATGTCATCAGCGGTCCATGGGTGTGTGATGTCACAGGAGCTGCTCCAGACACTGTGGTGAGCGGCCACACATGGTGCCATCTCCATGGTCTGGGTTTGTGCACTGTCAGACTCAGGTGTAAACAATGGGCCATGTTGTAACCATGGAATGTGCTTTTGGATGGAAGCCATCAGGTGACATCTAACGCAAGCCAAGAGGAAGAAGTTGAGTGGTCCCGTTTGGCTGGTTTTGCTCTACCGCAGCAGGTGGGCCCGGTCCATTCCTTAAGCAGCTAAACTAACATTGGCTGATGCAGGAGTGTGCGCCCTGGCAGAGCATGTGATGGAAGCTGGGATTGGTGCCCTGAAATGTAATGCATACCCTTAGAGAATGTGACAGCGCTCTGCACATGCGTGACCAAGCCTTAGCGCTACAGCCAGCCGAGCTCAGGTTGCACTGCTTACCAGATAACTTGCAATCACTTTGCACATGTGCCTGCAATTTCCTGTGCCACAATGTCTGGCAAGCAGCCTGTGCTAGCTTGAGCCCTGTACCAGAGTGGGTGCACCCTCTCCTGGACTTATCCCTTCGAGAGCAGATCACTGTACTGCCCTGTGGTGTTGGGTTGATGGTGTTTGCAGGTTATGGCCCAGTTGCCTTGACTCCGCTCCCACAGGGTACCGGGGGGAGATCCCTCATTAGGGTTGGCTCTGCTGTGGTGGTTTTGTGCTCCGCTTTTTAGTTGGCCCAGCTCCCTGGTGTTGGGGAGCAGGTGAATTTGTCCTGAGTTAAATTCAGTAAGCGGTCCCTATGAGTTAGCCGAATGAGGCCACGTCCAGTTCTCCGGTGCTGGGGGTGTCAGCTGGGTGGTCAGCCATGACTCCGGAAGGAGAAAGGTCAGTAGATTGATGTCTAGCTATCATGCAGGTTTTGACTTGCTGATGTAAATATTTGTGAATATTGTTAATAATTTTATATGCAGTGTTATGATTTATGTGCAACGTTTGTGTTTTATCTCCTATTTGTAATAAATATGGCCCAAGAATTGTCATCTCAAAACCAACAGCAACCGCCTAAGGCTGATTTTTTCTCTAACTTTTGGAGAAGGAGGTGTCTCTGTCATGGGTCTTGTTCTTGGCTTCCCCTCACCCTGTTCTTCGGGTTCCTCACCTACAGCCTCTGCCAGGTTGACCTGCGTGGCTGGTGAGGCTTAGAGGTGCTGAGTGCATGTGGGTGCAGACTGTATCAGCATTATCTGGTAGTCTGTGTCAGCTTGTGCTGCCTCAACAGAAAATGCTGATCCTATTCTGCACATGCATGCATGGAGCACCTCGAAGCACTACCTGCCTGATGGTCTGTGTCATGTTGCCTGCCTGCCTGGTAATACTTTCAGCTACTTTACCCATGTAATGGAGCATCATACCACCGATAGCTTGCATGCAGTTGCTCTGACTACCAGGTGATGCTTCCAGAGGCTCTGCCCATGGCCAGGTAATATGGTCTTAGCATTATCTGAGAGAGAGGCAAGGTTAGGTTGTGTGGTATGGCAGGTAATGGGTCCAGTCGCTCGGTGCGTGCTGTTGCAGTATGTTATCCGCATTGCGTATCAGGCAGCTTGTGTCGGCTGCCAATGCCTATTAGATGAGGCATTCCTGCTGCCTGTGCTCGAATAGTTACCCATTCTGGTACTCGATTGAAAAGAAGAGCACAGATAATGCTCACTGCTTGACTAGTCACTCTTTGTTGCCTCTAAAACCATTGATCAAAGGTTTTGCTGAGAGAGACAGTCAGACTTTTTCCAAGACCCTGGAACACAGTTGGGTACCCTGGGGTAGGCTGCATCTGTCCTTCCAGATTTGGATCCTGGGCACCTGGTCTGAGATGGAAAGCTGAGCCCCCAAAGCAACCCTGACCCACCGAGGTAGCTTGATGGCATAGCTAAGAGCGAGCTCGTGAGATATGGTGTGAAGGTTGAGCTAAATACAGCATAAAACAGCTATGAGAAAGAAAGGTGAGATGCTCAAGAAATGTTGAAGCTGACAGCTCTGGGTTAGGTCCTTTTTCTGCACTTCAAACACTGCCTCAGTGTCTCATGTGCAGGACATTTCTGCAGAATCGCCTTAGGAACCATTGGCCTGTTCTGTCCTGTGGCAGTTCAGCACCATAGCTAGCTCCAGAACTGGCCAGAGTTCTGAAAAGTTTATCTTCAAAGTCCATGGAAGTGCCCCACCGCTCACAGGCAGCAGATATGATGGGACCACTAGAGTGCTCACTACTGAGAACTCCCTCACTGAATGGAAATGAAACACATTGGAAGGAACCAAATCTTGGAAAAAGAAGTTTAATGAAAAACACAGTTTTAAAGAAATACAATCAATTAAAAAAAAGGAAACATTTTAAAGGAAAGATACATTTCAGGAAAATTCAAACATTACATACAAATAGTAGTAAGGGGCTTTTGGGTTCAAGAATGGACGATACTTAGGGGTGATGAGAGGTGTTTATGGTTCTAGGATGGGTGGAGTTCACATGCAGAAAGGGGTTTAAGAGTTCAGACATGAGTGGAGTGTAGCGGTATTGAGGGTTTTTTAGGTTTGCAGATGGGCGGAGTTGAGGTCTGTGAGGGATTTGTAGGGTTCATGGATGGGTGGAGTTTAAGGGTGGAAAGGGCTTTTAGTGTTCAGAGGTGGGTGAAGTTTAGGGGTCAGGGACCGGTGTAGTTTAGGCATGGTGAAGGGCTTAAAGGGGGCAAGGATGGATAGTGTTTAGGGGTTTTGAGGGGCAAGGATGGATAGTGTTTAGGGGTTTTGAGGGGCAAGGATGGATAGTGTTTAGGGGTTTTGAGGGGGCAAGGATAGATAGTGTTTAGGGGTTTTGAGGGGGCAAGGATGGTTAGTGTTTAGGGGTTTAAAGGGGGCAAGGATGGATAGTGTTTAGGGGTTTTGAGGGGGCAAGGATGGATAGTGTTTAGGGGTTTAAAGGGGGCAAGGATGGATAGTGTTTAGGGGTTTAAAGGGGGCAAGGATGGATAGTGTTTAGGGGTTGAAAGGGGGCAAGGATGGTTAGTGTTTAGGGGCTTTGAGGGAGTTAGGGATGGATAGTGTTTAGGGGTTTTGAGGGGGCAAGGATGGTTAGTGTTTAGGGGTTTAAAGGGGGCAAGGATGGATAGTGTTTAGGGGTTTTGAGGGGGCAAGGATGGATAGTGTTTAGGGGTTTAAAGGGGCAAGGATGGATAGTGTTTAGGGGTTTAAAGGGGGCAAGGATGGATAGTGTTTAGGGGGTGAAAGGGGGCAAGGATGGTTAGTGTTTAGGGGCTTTGAGGGGGTTAGGGATGGATAGTGTTTAGGGGTTTTGAGGGGGCAAGGATGGTTAGTGTTTAGGGGTTTAAAGGGGGCAAGGATGGATAGTGTTTAGGGGTTTTGAGGTGGTTAGGGATGGATAGTGTTTAGGGTGATGAGAGGTCAGTGACTTAAAAGCATCTGAAGTAAATGTTTGATAATGTAAAAGATATAAATCTGACGTAATGTCCCTTGAAGAAAAACACTGAACTAAATACCTCTGACGAAACGGTTTCTGAAAGTAAGGCCTGCAACCATTACATTTATGCCTTATAAAAAAGCCATTCCATGAATTGGTTTATGTGAAATGGTAAATTCCATTCATCCTGAAACTTTCCATTAAGCAGTTTAGATGAAATGGTTTCTCAGTAATGGTGTTGCATATAATTGTTTGTCTATGAAATCCAGTACAACCATCTAAATGCCTATTCATGTTCTTAAAAAGAGAAGACCCAGTCCAATAAGGTTATATAACTTAAAATTCCTACCGGTTGTGGTAAGAACTGTTTAGTCACCCTGGAATACGAGTGTCTCCTGGCACCTCGTGGTTGGTTTTAGGGGGTCGTTTACTAGGACCAATACCTACCTTTCTACCAGTTGTCCTTGCCCAGCTATTGGCCTTCCAAAGAAAACAAGGACTTGCCTGAATTCAAGCAGTTGAATGTCCATCATGAATCTACAAGGGTAACCGATAGAGTACCGTATTATATATAATATACTGTTGCTTAGCACAATGTAACGCAACATAAAAAGCTGAATTTAAAGTAAGACGGAATAGCGTGATTTAACGCGGTTATTGCTCTTGGAGCTGTTTCTTTCCTACCTGGAGATTGACACCTTTTCTGACGTGTCTCACTGTACGACTGGGGCACCCAGTCTCTTATTTCTGTAGGTGGTTGCACGTGGGCAGAGCACTGCACTCTTGATTGGGCACTTGCACATATTTTTTATCATTAGATTGGGCCTAGAATGAGAGAGAAAAGCACAAAAGGATGAAAGAAGGTGGAATCGAGAGATACGAAAACAGTGACAAAATGAGAAAGAAGCGATGCAAGGAACCTGCAAGAGTGAGATGACGAGACTAGAAGTATTAGGTGAAGAAGAAGACACAAGGAACAATCTAGAATAGGTATCCGAGAGCCACAGCATCCTGCCGCTCCAGCGGGGAGCTCTTTAAAACAACTTTAGGCCCCCAGACTTGTGTTTTTATAAAGTAAGCACTCTGGAGGGACTCATGGAATCTGCCAGTCTCAGGATAATGGAGACTTGGGCAAGATTTGCTAGAGAGTGGAGTTGGTGAGTGTTAACTTCAGAGTGCCTCCCACCGCTCAGTGCCTCGCGCCTTGCAACACAGAAGCCTCGGGATATTTTTCTATATAAATACATGGATCGCTGCTCGTTTGTTTGGCTTCCCCGGGAAGCAGATGGATTTGTTACCGAAAGGGATAGGGCCAGAACAGGAGAACTTGAAATATAAACTCCCCGCGTGGTCTGCTGAAATTCTAAAAGAGGTATTGATTGGGTCTGTGGGTGTTTATGCGCCGTGGTTTTGTGGTGTGGAGCTGTCTGGCTGTAATTGCTAGGAGTTGCCCTCCCGCCCAGGGGCGAGTATGGCCCTGCGCAGTGTAGGGGGGGTTCTGTTTTTAATTTACTTTGCATTGTACATATTGGTTGGGCTGGAAGGACACTGCATCGTAGGACATCGGATCCCACCACATGGAACTGACGAGTAGGCCGCGGAGAAACAGGGTTGCCGAATTGGGACTTAGAGCCGAGGGCTATTTCTGAGGGTCTTTACAAACAAGGGAAACGATCTGTGATTGCCTTTAGTTATGTATTTGTACTTTTATAAAACACTACACGTCACTTGGACCACTGTGAAGGCACTAGATGGCAGACGGCATCAGTGTCTGAATATTTCTTAGGTCATGTGTCAGTTTGACCCACAGACACGGATCCTCTGGGCAGACCGTGTGGCTCCTCTTTTGGGTTTTTTAGTCTTGTCCAGAATTCGTCCACAAGATCATTAATGTGTGGCAGTTCTGTGGAAGGCGACGATAGCTCACGATGGAAAGGTCATGCAACCATCATCTTTTACATATTTTGCTCCTGAATTAGGACCGCTGGTAATTCTAGATCATGTGGTCACCAAGATCAGGGATTCAGCCAAGATTTGTAGGCAATAGTATTCTTTTTCCTACTCTTGAGTGCAAAATTATCTTTAAGAAGTTCAAATAAAATTCCTGTTACTTATGTGACTGCATTCGAACAGTATCTCTGCTTGTGGCACCATTGGGACAGTCCTCATGTTTAAGAAATCATTGGGGACAGTTCTCATGTTTAAGACATCGTTGGCATAGTTTTTGTTTTTATAACAAGATTAGTACGTTGTCTCCTTCTCATGTCAATATCGGTGCAGTCCTCCACTTTATGAGACCATCTTTAATTCATGAATATGGTCTTCGTGATCAACACAATATTGGCACGGTCCTCTTCATGCCGGCATTGAAACACACCACCAGTTATGCACATAATGGTACAATCCGCCTGCACCATGCAACCATGATGGGGCGATAAGCTGGACATGTGAGGCAGTTAAGACTGGGCAAGACTGCCCTAGTTCTGAGGGCAAGTTTTTAATCCTTAGCTAAACTTCAGGTTATAGTCAGTTCGTGGCCAAGTACCATTGCTTGTGGATTTCAAGCTTCAGTCTTTGCTGATGACGTTGCCTGTGGAGTCCATCCTTAGAGCATCATTGGTACAGCCCCCCTGCTCCTGGCACACCTGCTACACGCCACCAGCCGATGTAAGCCCAGCATGTATGCATGTGATATTTATTTAGTGTGAACCTAGCGGGAAGGCCCATGTATGACAAGTGGGGTAAACCTTTTCTGTTCTGTTATGTGATCACGATATTTAATGTTCTTTGAAGAGGTGAGTCGTCAGCTGTTTCCTAAATTGAGGCAGTCCTGTGTGCATAGATGGAGAACTGTTGCCTTCATGTAACATCAGTGGTACAGTCTGCCATGACAACATTTGTATGGTCCCCTGTCTTATGTCATCGATGGTAGCGCCCCTCACCCACTGTCACCATAGGTACATCACACCTGCATATGACATATTTCATAAAGTCTCTGCTTCTGACGTGATTTGTGCAGCTCCCCTACTTTATTTAATATTTTGTAGGCCAAAAACGCCTCACAAACGCCCAGCAGCGACGCCATCGGAAATATTTATTTAGTTAAAAAATGTCAATAGGTCCTTCGGCACAAATAAATTGTTTTTTGGTCTGTGATCAGTTACCTCAGATTTCGGTCCAGATTAATCGCAGGTGGCCCGTGGCATTCGGGTCATTCCCGGAGAGCAGGGGCACGTGGCCTCTTGTCGCTTTTATCCGGACCAACCTCTGCAATTAATACTTAAGCACAAAAAAAGAAATGCGTTTGAAAAATCATACTTCATGTTCTTAAGATGCTTCGTGCACGTCATCAATTGAAAAAAATACTTGCATTCGATAGCGCTTGATGCCGTGGTCCTGAGGCTGCGAGGCGCTGTACGCAACCGTCTTCCTCGTTATCCACATAAAAGGTGCTTAATGTACAGACCTCAGAAGGCGAAATCATCAGTCTCCGCAGAAGGGGCGTTAACCTTGCCGACTACTGCATTTTTTCCCTGCTGCGGAGAATGTGTTAAAGACCCGCTTCTACAGGATAACAAAGGTCCCTACCACCTGTTTTAATTTTTATTTATCAGACAAAGTAAGTGAAATAAGATATATGTCGTCAAAAAAATAAACGAAAATTGTAGAGAAAGACGCGCAAACGCCTCACCGCTGTGAATATAGACAGGTGAGCTGGAGCTGTGCGCCTCGAGGTGCGCGCAGTGGAGCTTCGCGAATAAAGTGCTCCGCGCGCCCTGGCACCCAGAGTGAGCTTCGCGGAGCTGTGGGTGCCCGAGGCGGTCTGTGAGCGGAAGAGCAATGTTATTACTTCGTCATTAAACCAATTTCACAGCAGTATTGTTTGTTAATGAGCAGCGGCGAACGAGCGGGGATGTCACACACTGGGATAGCGGCGAGATTTGTGGGCCCGGCTCCAAGCGCCGAGACGCAAAGGCCAGGGCCATAAAACGCTACAGACCCGGGGATGAAGCGCAGGGGCCGCCGCGCCGCCAGCCTGTTTATGGGGCATCATTTTAGCTAAGAGCGGAGAGGGGAATAAAGGTCTGGAAATGCGCCGTTAAAACGGAGCCTGTAAAATTAAAAACAAATTAAAGCGCAGCCGCGGATTACTGCGCAGGCCGCGCCCGGGGGGGCGATGGGGTTTTAAGTGGGAATGTGAAATCTACACCAGCTTTGGGCAGCTCCTTGCGAGCCGGTTCTCAGCTGAAGCTATCCGGCAGCGAAAAAAGTGCCTAGAGAAGCCGCCCATTCTGGAAGAGGCTAGGCGCTAGCTGGCATCGCTCACTCTCTTTTCCCGCTCTTTCTAGCACTGTACTGTTCTTTGTTCGTGGCTTTGGGGTATTCAGCACAGTGCGCCCAGGGGACGCTGCGAGGGAGTTTCAGCATTCCGGCAAAATTGAATTTTGTCTCTGGAGGTCTCTCTAGTCACAGTAAAAAGACACTGTCTAACACAAAGAATGTCATTACACGGCCCGTGAAATTCACCGAAAAGTCATTCTTTAAAGTTCCTTGCTTTTTTCTATAGCATTAACCTAGAGATAACAAGAAACAGATTGTGGTTTAGAGGTGCAGAGAGAAGAAGAGTGTGGCCTGGAGGTGCAGAGAGAAGCCAAGTGTGGCCTGGAGGTGCAGAGAGAAGCAGAGTGTGGCCTGGAGGTGCAGAGAGAAGCCGAGTGTGGCCTGGAGGTGCAGAGAACCCAAGTGTGGCCTGGAGGTGCAGAGAGAAGCCAAGTGTGGTCTAGAGGTGCAGAGAGAAGCAGAGTGTGGCCTAGTGGTGCAGAGAGAAGCAGAGTGTAGCCTGGAGGTGCAGAGAGAATCAGAGTGTGGCCTGGAGGTGCAGAGAGAAGCCAAGTGGGGCCTGGAGGTGCAGAGAGAAGCAGAGTGTGGCCTAGAGGTGCAGAGAGAAGCAGAGCGTGGTCCGGGGGTGCAGAGAGAAGCAGAGCGTGGCCTAGAGGTGCAGAGAGAAGTAGAGCATGGTCTGGAGGTGCAGAGAGAAGCAGAGTGTGGCCTAGAGGTGCAGAGAGAAGCAGAGTGTGCCTAGTGGTACAGAGAGAAGCAGAGTGTGGCCTAGTGGTACAGAGAGAAGCAGAGTGTGGCCTGGAAGTGCAGAGAGAAGCAGAGTGTGCCTAGTGGTACAGAGAGAAGCAGAGTGTGGCCTGGAGGTGCAGAGAGAAGCAGAGTGTGCCTAGTGGTAGAGAGAGAAGCAGAGCGTGGTCCGGGGGTGCAGAGAGAAGCAGAGCGTGTCCTAGAGGTGCAGAGAGAAGTAGAGCATGGTCTGGAGGTGCAGAGAGAAGCAGAGTGTGGCCTAGAGGTGCAGAGAGAAGCAGAGTGTGGCCTGGAGGTGCAGAGAGAAGCAGAGTGTGCCTAGTGGTACAGAGAGAAGCAGAGTGTGGCCTAGTGGTGCAGAGAGAAGCAGAGTGGGGTCTGGGGGTGCAGAGAGAGGCAGAGTGGGGTCTAGGGGTGCAGAGAGAAGCCGAGTGTGGCCTGGAGGTGCAGAGAGAAGCCGAGTGTGGCCTAGAGGTGCAGAGAGAAGCCGAGTGGGGTCTGGAGGTGCAGAGAGAAGGAGAGTGTGGTCTAGAGGTGCAGAGAGAAGCCAAGTGGGGTCTGGATGTGCAGAGAGAAGCAGAGTGGGGTCTGGATGAGCAGAGAGAAGCAGAGTGGGGTCTGGGGGTGCAGAGAGAAGCAGAGTGTGGTCTAGAGGTGCAGAGAGAAGCCAAGTGGGGTCTGGGGGTGCAGAGAGAGGCAGAGTGGGGTCTGGGGTGCAGAGAGAGGCAGAGTGGGGTCTGGAGGTGCAGAGAGAAGCAGAGTGGGGTCTGTGGGTGCAGAGAGAAGCCAAGTGTGGTCTGGAGGTGCAGAGAGAAGCTGAGTGTGGTCTGGAGGTGCAGAGAGAAGCAGAGTGGGATCTGGGGGTGCAGAGAGAGGCAGAGTGGGGTCTGGAGGTGCAGAGAGAAGCAGAGTGTGGTCTGGAGGTGCAGAAGGAGGCAGAGTGTGGTCTGCGGGTGCAGAGAGAAGCAGAGTGTGGTCCGGAGGTGCAGAGAGAAGCAGAGTGTGGCCTAGAGGTGCAGAGAGAAGCAGAGTGTGGCCCCGAGGTGCAGAGAGAAGCAGAGTGTGGCCTAGTGGTGCAGAGAGGAGCTGAGTGGGGTCTGGGGGTGCAGAGAGAAGCCGAGTGGGGTCTGGGGGTGCAGAGAGAAGCCGAGTGGGGTCTGGAGGCGCAGAGACAAGCATAGTGGGGTCTTGGGGTGCAGAGAGAAGCTGGGTGGGGTGTTGGGTTGCAGAGAGAAGCTGAGTGGGGTCGGAGGGTGCAGAGGTGCAGAGAGGCAGAGTGTAGTCCACAAGTGCAGACCAGGTTCTAGTGCCACGACGTGAACCACGCTTCGCTTCACAGGTGTGGAGAAGACGGCTGCCCTACAGAGTGGAAAGAGGCCGCACTAGAGGCGCAGAGGGATGAGACTGCAGGCCTCCATCTCAGCCCCTCCACTGTCCTGTGCCCAGGGTACAAGCTGCAGGCCGTCGCAGGAGAGAGACACGCTCTCGCTCCGTGTTTTTGAGCCTCTCAAGTCTTGCACAGAAGCCCAGGGCCTTCGGGGACCCCGGAAGCAGCGGCGGCGCGCATCACTGCACCCCCACAAGGCTTCCCAGGGTGAACCTGCCGCCTGCGCGTGATTACGCACCGAGAATCTAGTTCAGGCCTTGTTCTAAGGGGATCAGCGTAACAGGCTTCGAGGAGATAAGGGGGCGCAGGAGGGGTCTCTCCAGACCCACCCTCCTCCCCTCCGCCATCTTGTTCCCTGCAAGGCTGCGTTGCCTTGATGTGCTTCGAGCCCTATCGTTTGTTTCCCCTTGCCCCAGGTTGAGTGGAAGGAACATGCATTCATCATGGCGATTCCAGCCCAGAGGAGCCGCGTCAGCAGATCTCGCATCATCTCGGGCTCTTCGCAGCCGAGCCCAGGTAGACACGTCCTGCTTGAGCGGGAAACCAGGGATGCAAGGCGCTGAGCCAATCACAAGCAGCCCTGGTGTTTGTCAAGGGACAGCAGAGCCCCGCAGCACTTGTGTAGAGGGGCTAGGGGCTGCATTGAACCACTGATTGCAGAAAATAGCTCCAGGCACAAGGCAACGGCCTTATCCCAGGAGGAAACCTAGGGTTGTGTTCCAGGAAGTAAACATTCTGCAAAAAAACACACTCTCTGGTCACCCGGTGACCAAAGAACACGAGGTTCCTGCGGGCGCATCGGCATTTATGCCCGTTTTGTGCACCACTGGGGCTTCCATAACATCGTTTCACTGGACATATATGTTGCACATCACAATGTCAAGGGTCATTTCCACATTTGTATGGGACCCCTTGCATTTGAGTTTGTCACTGCCCCTGCCATGTTAGCAATGTGGGTACAGGGGCCAACTGGCTCTCGGGAGGTGCTCTGTCTGTGCACGCCTAGAAAGTGGTCCACATTAGTGCAACCCCGGACCGACCCGACAGCTTCGCTCCGCCGACCCTGCCCTCGCCACCGTCCCACGCATCCGCAGAACAACCACCGGCGTCAGATCATTCTCACACCTCACCGCCAAGACGTGGAACACTCGCCCCACCCACCTGTGTCAGACCAAGGACCTCCTTACCTTCAGGAAACTTCTCAAGACTTGGCTGTTCAAGCGGTAGCCGCCCCCCACCCCCCCCTCAGCTCCTTGAGACCCTCACGGGTGAGTAGTGCGCTTTGCGAACTCCCTGATTGATTGATTGAGTTGTTGTAATCAAATATTCCTTCTTGGTAAATAGGAGTATGGTAGCCAGTTCATGTAGGATACAGGTTGCAGATTTATTTAAAAAGGTTTAGCAGATTACAACAGGAGTCTTTTGAATGCTCTATAGGGGGGTCTCACAAATACCAAGAGACCCTCTCATACCAGGACAAAGTCATACACTGCACCCACCTGCTGGGTTTCCTGCCCCTGTTACGTAAAACTGTATTCTTACCCTTAGATCTGAGGACCTGTTCTGATTCAGTTAAGGTTCTCACTCCTTTCTGCAGATTTACTTTCATGCTTGCTGTATGGCGTAATGCCTTTGAGTTCATTGACCTTCACGATGTTGATGAATTTTGTATGTTTCACTTACTTGTAATAAATATGGCTTTCCCACAAAATGCGACCTGTACCGTCAGTGTCGTGCTGGGGTTTGGGGGTGCACGGTCCATACTGCGGATATCCGGGTCCTATGCTCTTTTGTAATGGGGCTCGGATTGTGCCAGGTACATCCACTGTGGAACAGACATGGACAGTAAACGTATTTACATAATACAGCGCAAAGCCGCAGTTCCAAACCATGCCCATCAGGATAATTCCAGACTTCCGCACACAGCCCTTCCGCAAAGGGTGTACCTCAGAAGCATCCACTATGGCCAAAGTCCGTGGCAAGCGGGCCGCCAAGTATTATACAACCTAAGGTATCCCAAAGATATGCATAGGGTCTGAATATCTACACCACGGTCACTTATTCCCATTAGCGGACTTTCGTCTTGCCCAGTGCAACCTTAAAGGGGCCATTAGGTGAATGATGTCACAAAAGATCTCAAGGCCCCAGCTGACGTCATCAAACAAAGCAACATTCTAAAGCGCCTATTGGTGGTGAAAGATGTGGACTGGCTATAAAAGAACTCTGTTGCTCTCTTCACTGGATGACCCCTTTAAGACTCCACATCTTACAACGGCAGGTGATGGGTAGCGCCCATTGGCCCTATTCCTTCTGGGTCTGGGAGTGGAGACCAAAAAAGTGATGCCTGGAGTTCCAGGTTGAGGTTTCAGCCACCAACAAGATCTTGGCGCTGTGTATATCTCTACTTTTCACTGAGTTGCCGTTAACACATCAGGCATTGGAGGCCTCAAAAGACTCATCACATTGGCACAAGGTGCTGTCAAAAATTCTAATTAATTTCTATCCCTCAGGGAGGATTTTTGGTGTCAGAAACAGGTGGCTCGCGAGAAGGCAGCAGACTTGATTCTGCAGTCTCAGTTTAAGAAGCGTTTCTGCATGGCAGGACAAGACCTCAAAACAAATCCCTGCTGTGTGTGCGGTGGCTGGCAGGGGTTCACAGCACTGCCGGGGATACTGCTAGCTAGTCGACCAATGAGATCACGTGTCCATCTCCGTGTACGATTCATTGAATCACATATGTGTGACTGGGTGTGTGTGTGCATGTATTGCGCAGGATAGATAGACAGATAGATAATATGTAGTAAAAAAAAATGTGGCCAATAACATGTTATTTAGAGTTTATAATGCATTTGAGAACAGTGCAAATGTTAGATTCAAGTTTATTACCAGAGTACAACAAAAGTAATCAGGCAAATTCCCTGTTTACGTCCCCATTGAATGTCACAATTACTGTGCACAGGCAAACAATACTTCTGTTAGTCCCATGTCTCGTGAATGTGATTTTACCACACTGCACAGACTTAACCCCTTGCACTCCAGGTATTGTTTAAATACCTTTTGGTAAAGCATAAACCATATATGTAGGCGCAGAGCCTGCAGTACGCTATTTTATTTTACCAGTGATGAGGGAGCATCCTGACTCTCCCAAGGTTCATCTCGTGTGAGCTGTGGCCCTCCCCCAGAGGTGGGTGATCCTTTGAAAACTCAAGTCAGGCTCAAGCCAGATGTCAGGCTCGCCTCAGGGTCCTCCTGGACCCTCAAGCCTAAGACAAGCCAAATATTCATGCGGCTGCTGCCTCCCACCGAAACTCTAACCCCCTGTACCAAGAAACACGTCGAAAATAGTGACCATTGAATTAGAGAGTGAAGGAGAAGGAGCTACCTGTCTGGTGGATGAATTGCACAATGTGAATCAAGCACACTTGGGATCAATCCCAGCTTTCCCACTTGACCAAATTGTGTGATCCTAGGCAATTTTTTTATTTCAGAGCCTCATATTTTCATATATGCGAGCAGCTTTAAATATGTGAGTTTGGCATGTGTGATGTACAAAATGTCTGGTGGTTCATGCTGCTCCATGTATAATAGGAATCTAGGCCACATGGAGGGAACAGATGACCACAGTTATTACTCTTAGTTCACTGAAGATGTCGTCGCCGCGGCAGGGCGCAGGACTGTTTCATGTTTGAAAACTATCACTATCGCTTGTAATAAACGCCTCGCAATGTAGTGATATAACCTGACGTACAAAGGGAAAACCGCCATACGTTAAAGAAATGCACCTTTTTGAATTTTGAAGAGACTTTACCATATTTTACATGCTATCTGCTGCTTGATTTACATGTCAAATATTGAACGGCCCTTCGTCAGACCACAGGAGCTTTGAGCCAAGCCAGACCCTTAGTTAGGCTCCACCTGTTCATTTGTAGGCTCCGCGACCCCTGGCCCTGCGCCAAATAATCCCAGTAAATAAATAGCATGTTACATTCTGCACACCTGTATGTGCGTATCATGTGTATGTATATATATACACACACACACAGACTGTGGGATGGCTTTGATGACGTGCTCCCAAATGCCCAGTACAGCCTGCTTATCTCACATCAATGTAACACGCTGCCAAGCGGTTCAGTGACCAAGGTCCCTGACGGACCAAAACGCTTAGGTTGTGATCGGCCCATTAAATTCTTTCACTTTCACATATTTTGTGTTCTTACTTTGATATATATATATATATATATATATATATATATATATATATATATATACACACACACACACACACACACACAAACGGTCTGAACAAAATTTCGGCGGCACACTCAGCTGCCGGTGCTGGTGAAGGAGGAGGCCACCCTCGAAATAGGAAAGGTAATTCACCGCACTCCAAACGGTCCCAATATAATCTCTTTATTTGAATGTTTCAGCAACAGCGCGGTGGAGTGCGGTGAATTAACTTTATGATTTTATATATATATATATATATATATATATATATATATATATATATATATATTAATCATAAATATATATATATACTTGTAGTTAAGCAGAGTGTAACATACTATTCAATTCCGCGCTGTTACATTTTCGTATCATTTATCAATTTACCAAATAATCCACCATCTAACGCATAATTTGCAGATTTTGCCAAAAAATTTTTCTAGGTCAAATGGAGCAAAAGGTGCAAAACAAACAGTGCTAGATGTGTTTCAGCGCAGTGGCAGACCCTTCGCAAGAGTTGTCTTTTCACCTTTCGATTGCTGATTGATGCGGTCAGTTGTTAAACTGGTAGTAATGTGGTGCAACTTTGCCCCCACCTTATTAATTGTAATTAAGGATTAGTAATAATTGTTAGTGGTTGTTAAAGTAACAAAAAAAACTCATTTATAATTGATAATTGTTAAACTAACAAAATCATTAAAAATAAATTAACAAGTTAATAAAATAATTAAATAATGCTGCTACCAATTGTATCACATCATTTTGATGACCTTGCAGCATAATTTGTTTGTTTTGTGGTGTGAGCTTGAACTCCTTTGTCATTTTGTGTGAACTGTTAACTCACTAGTTGTTTTGTATGGCCTCTGTAGTTATTTTGTGTGAACTTCTTACCACGAGTATTGTGTAACTATTCTGTGGTGTGACCTGCAACTTAATACTTATTTATTGTTGTGAGAGTGCTCACTCTGTAAGTATTGTGTGTGAGCTGTAACTCAATATTTATGTTGTATGAGTTGGAACTGTAGGTATTGTGTCTGAGCTGTAATTCAATAGTTATGGTGTGTGAGTTGTAACTGTAGGAATTGGTGTGAGCTGTAAGTCAGTCGTTATGCTGTGTGAGTTGTAACTGTAGGTATTTTGTGTGAATTGTGCATCAGTAGTTATGCTGCGTGACTTGTAACTCTTCAGGTATTGTGTGTGAGCTGTGCGTCAGTAGTTATGTGTGAGTTGGTATTGCATGTGAGCTGTGCGTCAGTAGTTATGTGCGAGTTGTAACTGTAGGTATTGGTTGTGAGCTGTAAGTCAGTTGTCCTGCTATGTGAGTTGTAACTCTTTAGGTATTGTGTGTGAGCTGTGCGTCAGGTGTTGTGTGTGAGTTGTAACTGTAAGTATTGTGTGTTAGCTGTGCGTCAGGTGTTGTGTGTGAGTTTTAACTGTAAGTATTGTGTGTTAGCTGTGTGTCAGGTGTTGTGTGTGAGTTGTAACTGTAAGTATTGTGTGTTAGCTGTGCCTCAGGTTTTCTGTGTGAGTTGTAACTGTAAGTATTGTGTGTTAGCTGTGCGTCAGGTGTTGTGTGTGTGAGTTGTAACTAAGTATTGTGTGTTAGCTGTGCGTCAGGTGTTGTGTGTGAGTTAGCAGTCTGTAGTTGGTATGTGAAAGGAGACCCTCAGCAGGTATTCTCATTCACTGCTCGCGCTGACTAAAAGGGGTGGCGCCTGCGGGGGGGAATGAAATTAAATCAAAAATAATAATTTTTTAAAAACACTTCCTACGCTCCCTTGCCGCGTCACTCCTCTGCCTACTCCCATCTCGCTGCATGCAGGCACAGGCTCCCAGCCTGCCCTGCGGCCAATCCTGATGCTGCTCAGAGCAGCGTCAGGATTGGCTGGGAGTGTCCGGCCAGGGCGCTCGCAGGAAGACCCCCTGTGCAGGCTCTCTGCAGCCCGGCAACTATGTTGTTGGGATGGAGAGAGCCTACTGCGCATGTGCGTTTGCCGGCACTAGACGGCCGGCCAAACACACATGCGCTATGAGGGGGGGTGTGCACTCCCCCTCTTTGTTCATCACCCCCGAGGCCCCACCAAACGTAGTTTATGATTGTTTTTTTGGAAAAGTGTTGCAACTGCCGCTGCTGGCGGGGGGGCGACGCTCCTTCGCCCATATGGAGGAGCCGCCCGTGGGTATTCTACATACGAGGCTACCTGTTGATAGGTACGCCTGCCTTCCGGGGACGGGGGGGGGGTAGGACCAAGATCTTAGCTCCCCAAGTCCAGTTCCACACACCTAGCTAATGGACCAATGAGGCCAGGCCAGCTGAAAGGCTCCCGTGTCACACATGTGCCCCCCCCCCCGTGTCCGACGAGACGGGTCAGAGCCCCCACGCCGATGGGGGCCCGTGAGGGGGGATAATGGGGGTTGGACTGCAAGGGCCCTGCCTCCTCACAGCATACCTCTCCTAGAGAGACCAGAACAGCGCATAATGGCGCTTCTCGGCGCTCACCCCTATCATTACCTGAATTGCTTCGCCAATCACTCGCCGCCAATAGTCATTTTCCACTGGTGCAGCGCAGGCCTGCGGCTGTTTTCACCGCCAGGTAATAACACGCTGTGGCCCCTCTTCGGAGTCAATAAATGCAGCCACTGGCTCGTTTCTGTGGCCCCCGGAGAGGGAGTCACCGCTGCTCATGAGAAGGGAGACCCGCTCCCTCCTCCACGCGTCCCTTCCACTTATGCTCCTGTGAGGGGATGGGAGGTCAGAGGTCAAGGCAGACTAGTGCTTAACTCAGGAGCCGGCAGGCTGGCGCATCACTGATCGGCAAGGAGTAGGGGTGCTGCGGACGTGAAGGGGGTGCATTTGAGCGACAGCTCTGCTGTCCACGAGCTGTACATGTAGCGAAAAAGCGACAAAATGAAGAAAAAAAAATAAGTGCAGTTTCAATTTTAAAAAGATGATAAAGGAATGACCGTAATGGGATTATGGAGTGAATAACACGAGTTCCAAAAAATGTTTAGAAAAAAAAACACACAAAATGAAATTCAGCCCTCTGAGGTGGCCAAGGCCAAACAAAGGAGATATGAGGCTGCTTGACTCACGGACGCAGCCAGCTTTCGATGGTAAAATACAAAACGTAATAAAAACCGCGAAGTGCAGTCTGTAGATTAATTATTTGAGCAAAAGTGCAGATTGAAAGGTTGCGTTTTATTTTCGATAGAAGGTGCAGAAAATACAACGTAATACTTTTCACTTCCTGGTGTCATATATAAAAAAAACTGCTTCCCCCTTCTCCGCCGGCACCGTTTCCATCTTCAGGGGTTCAAGGCAGTTTGTAATTTTGTTGTTACTCTTGTTTTATTTATCTAGGCATTTGTTTTTTTCCCATTATAACTGTAGCTTCCTTTTAACAGGAGTATTTTTTTAAGGAAATCTTCATTTTTTTTATAACGCGAAATATTTACTGGGGTGGGGGTGTTGGGGTAGGGGTGTGTGCGCGCGCTCCAACACACACGCACACACATATATATATACACGCACAATCCCCCCCCCCCCCAATTCTCCAGTTAATGGCCTTGCCTTTGAACTCGTGACATTAGTATGAGGCTCTACCGGGCTCTGACTAATGCGCACCCCCTACACCTTAGTGCCCCTCCCCACGACGCCTCTTTCTTTTTGCACTCAGTGTGAGCTGTTCGAGCCTCCCCTCAGCAGATCCAGTTTGCAGAACTGGCTTTTCCACGCTCTGAACAGGAGACCTCAGACCGCATCGCCCGGGGCAGGATCTCTGACAGACAAGTCAAGATGGCTCCGCTAATCCTCTCTGCTTTCAGACCTGGAGGCCCTCCTGGTATAAACCAAAGAAAAACAGAAATGTTCGCAGGTAGGGTCGGGTCAGCACGGGTCAGTGGCTCTACTCTGAGGCGGTTATCCCCCCACCTGGGGCGCACTGGGTTTCCGGTGGTCGGGCGGCTGCCTCGGCGCCCCACCGGCGCATGGTGTGGTGGCCCCCGCAGCCAAGCCCTCCTGATGCAGGTGTGTTGACGCCCCGGGCTCGCTGGCCAGAGTCCACGGCGTTTACACGAGCTGAATTAGACAGGAGCCGCTGCGCAAAGCAGGAGCGCATCAAAGCCCGTGCCTGGGAGATGGGCGCAGGCCAACAAGACCCTCTTGCAGTTGTCACAGCTTGTTGACGTTGCCACGGACCGCACATTTTCCCAGTTTCCTCGCTGGGTGTGAGTGTCTTTTTCTCTTCTGCGGTTCTGTTTTAGGAAAGCAAGTGAAATGCTCTGGGAAGAACAAAGCGGCGTTCTGTAAATCGCCCCCGCGCCTTGTCGGATCAAAGGGGGGACATATTTGCGCTCCTGGAAGACTTGGCCGGCTCAGGTGCTTGACAGACAGCTGGCAGCTGGCCCTGCGCAGGGGCCCGGGCCTTCCTTGGCGATGACAGCCCGGTGAAGAGGTAGCCGCGGCAGTAGCCCAGCGATGACTGATCCACCAGGATCTCTCGTCTCTTCAAGGCCATCCATTACAAAGCGGCCACTACTCGACGCAAATTACCACAGCCAGCGGCCAGACGCAAGAAAGGTCACTCGCGAGACCTCAGCTAGGACGTAGTTCAGTCACCCCTGAGTCAGCCTCCACTTTTTGGAACGCGTGAGAACTTTTTCCCAAAACTCCATCAATTGGGAACACCAATTATGTGTCTGTTTTCCAATGAATACTAAAGAAATACGTCGATATTTAAAACAGCACATATATTACACAGGGCCCATCTCCTCCTTCTCAGGCCACCCGTTCGCCCCAGGAGATGTGGCAAGTGAAACCACTCGGTGAGCTAAGAGCCTGCTGCGGACGTCTGTGTGCACTTTGCAGGTGAACCCAGACCTTCATCCTTCAGAGTCAATAAAACGTTGCCATTGGTTTGGGTAACAAAAACGCATGCTCTTCGGGCGTCCAGGATCAGTCCACTTTGTAGTCTGCCTTGTGGCTGGCGAATAACTTGTCGCAGTTACTAAACCGAGGAGACACACAGCATGTCTACACTTTTGAAATGACCATTAATGTTGAAAAAGGAGATATAGGCATCCTGGAAGATGGGATCCGCCACCCCAGAAGGATGCCATTATCAGAAAAGGTTGTAGAGCCCACTCCCTATCTCAAAAACACACCAAAAATTGGTATCCCCAGCCTGATCTGAGAGACTCCTATACTATGCAAAATCCTAGGGTATTTTCAAAAAAGAAATGTTCTTTTTTTTTCTTTTTTCTTTTCATATGTGATATATAAAAAGGAAAATAATTTCTTTTCTATACATAAAATTCACCGGGATTATGAAAAGTTGTGTCTGTATGGCATGGAGTCATAGGCAAATCTTGTTAAAAAAAAAAAGAAAAGAAAATCGACCAACAGCCAGATAAATAAATATCAAAGGCTTTGTATAGGTGTCCCCTCTCTGCGGATTCTTCTGCCACTCTTATGGTGACCTCAGATGAACTTTCAAGTGATGTACACCCAGGACCACCTTCCATCTTGTGAACCAGCTACAGAAGCTCACTGGTGCAACTTTGCACCACCATTCGCCACATCTGACAAGCTCAAAAATTACATTTAAACTACATTACCAGAGTAAAATTACATTTTGCACTAGTCAGTAGGACCAAATTGGGCCAAATTGACATGGTAAGGGCGCAATTTAAGAAAACGCGCCCTAAAAGTGCTGGTAAAACTCACCATGGTTGGCCATGCTTGGCCACGCTGCGCCACTCGTGAAATGTTAGTGGCACAGAAAGTGCTGAGAGAGCATGTGAAGACGTCTTGAATCTCATCCACTATTTGCCAAGGATCAATGTTCATCAATCACTTTTTCCATAGAAATGTATAGTAGACTCACCCGTTTTTAACAAGGATGTCCAGCATAGGTCCGGGAGAGCCCGATCTATGCCAGATGTTTGGCACATTCATGTAAGATAAATTAAGATGCAATGAATTTGAAGCCTCTATTGTATTGATTCACTGCTTTCTGAAGTGTCAAAGCTCTTCCATTTCCCAGTTTCATGTGTGCGCACTTTATCCAGTTTTTTTGTTTGATAAATGGGACTACAAGTTCCAGAATGCAAACAAAAATCTGGACTAGATCAGCTACTCAAGCATAAAACTGGGAAACCTGAGATCTCTTAACCAAGCTGTTTAGCTGCCAAGTTTCCTCTCCCATGCATAATGTGCTGCTGCTGTCCAGGTTTTTTCTTAGAATTCTGGGAATTGTAGTCCTATTTTATAAAGTAATAAAAATACCACAAGGCCCAGAGGGCGAAGAAAAATCATGAATTGGAGCAATACATCACACATGGACCCGGGAAACTTGGCAGAGCTAAGAAAGTCCAATTCTCTCTGTAGACGCAAAAGAAGGTTCTAACGTCATCAATGCCCTGTTTTTTTAACTGAGAACCCCTGCATATAAAAGTGTGATCCAATGACATTGGTCAGCTGCTCAGCCTAGACATGGGGGGTCACTTGGTAGGGAGAGAGGAGAGGATGTCTTGTACAAGCCTAATCTGCCGACTTTGGTCTTTGTATTGGCTCAACATCCTGTGATTCTGACCAAATCACTTGATTTCCCCTTATCTATGAAAAATATGAGTTCAGTGCTTAATTTGTGCTTGTGGTTTCCGGTGCATAGCACCAGCACTTATTTTTGTGGGGCGGCATTTATTTTTTTCTGCCTTAAGCATTTACTGCAAGCAAAACACACTTGGGAAAGATGGAGGAAGAGAAAAACAAAAAAGTGTCACACATGGAGAAAGCTGCAAGAGTGAGCTGAAGGGGCAGGGAGTGGCTTTAAATGGATAGAAGAGTCTCGAGATGGCTTCAGGATTACGCTGCCTCAGTATTCCGTGTTCGCACATTTAATTGCAAGCGCCTCGTGTTTATGAGGGCGGCTTTGGCCACCGGCAAGTTTTTATTTGCAAATTAAGCACTGTATGAATGTGTCCTGGTGTAATGTAAGGGGTGCTCATTTAAAGCGCTCCAATACCTTTGGGTCGAGTTTGAGCTATATAAAACTGCAAGAACAAAAAAAAAGGAGCTTGGAAGTGTTTTTTCTTGAGCCTGCCTTCCTTTGGGGCAGAGGTGCGCATGCGCAGGCCTGCACGCACAGCATCCATCTCTCCCCCGGGGCCTGGGCAGGGCCCGGGCAGCTCCAGGTGAGCCTTCAGCAGCCCCAGAGCTGGCGAGAGGAATGCCAGCCGCAGCAAAGCAGGTGTGACCCGCAGGCAGTGAACCTGAAACGAGGCTTTTACAGGCCCTTTCTTTCCAGCAGTAAGCTGGGCAGATAAGCTCGTCTCTAGCTGGCAGGCGACGCTTTCACTGGGGTGAAAAGGTTCAGGAAAAGTAGGGATTCGGGTTTCAGGAGGTTTCAGTGGAGCGAGAAGACATTTTAAAAGGCGAGGTTTGCTCGCGTGGGCTCCGCCCTGTGACTCAGAATAGGACGGTGGTGGAACAGGCAGGTTTCCCAGGTTCTTCAAGAGTTGTGTGTTTTTTCTGACAGGCAGAACCCAAAGCTGTGCAGCTTCTAAGGGGAAAGATCCGGAACAACGCGTCCGGAACCACGCCTGCATTGTTCACGCAAGCGGAATGACGCTTGCCTGAATAACGCAGGCCTTAACCACGCATGTGCTGAATAACGCAGGCCTTTTTCTCTGCCTTAACCACGCATTTGCAGAACAACGCACATGCGTGGTTAAGGCAGAGAAAAAGGAAGATCCATCGGGAGAGGACGCAGTCAGGTAAGTGGGGCTGGGGCATGGTTGGGGATAGTTTTTAGGGGTGGGGGTGAAGGGGTTGGGGTGGTTAGTTTTTTTTTGTTTTTTTTAAGAGGCAGGGGTGGGGGGTCGGTACTATGGTTTTTAGGGGCAGGGTGGGGGGGTCTGGGTAATTTTGTATTTAGGGGGTCGGGTTTTTAGAGGTGGGGGTCTGTGTAATTTTGTATTTATGGCAGGTGAGAGGGTCGGGTTTTTAGGGGCGGGTGGGGTTCAGGGTAATTTTATATTTGAGGTTGGGGTAATTATGTTTTTAGGGCAGGTTTTTAGGGGTGGAGTCAGGATAATTTTGAATTTAGGACAGGTGGGGGGTCTGGTTATTAGAGGTGGGGGTCAGGGTAATTTTGTATTTAGGGCGGGGGTGGGTTTTTAGGGGTGGGGTTGGGGTAATTTTGTATGTAGGGCTGGTGGGGGGCGGGTTATTGGGTTGGGGGTCAGGGTAATTTTGTATTTAGGGCGAGGGGTGGGTTTTTAGGGGTGGGAGTCGGGGTAATTTTGTATTTAGGGAAGGTGGGGGGGTCAGGTTTTTAGGGGCGGGTGGGGAGTTGGGGTAATTTTGTATTCAGGGCAGGCGGGGGTCAGGTTTTTAGGGGCGAGGGTGGGGGGTCAGGGTAATTTTGTTTTTAGGGGTTGGGTAGTTTTATTTTTGGGGGGTGGGTTTTTGAGGTCAGGGTGGGTGGGGGTATCGGGGTACTTCTGTTTTTAGGGTGGGGGTGGCATGCAACAACCACACATGCTGTTTCCACACATGCCTTTTATTAGGCATGCTTTTACAGTGAAAAATCATTTTAAAGGCATGCGTGGTAAAGGCATGCATGGAAACAACGTGGTTGTTATTCTGACTGCATTGTTCAGGCATGCGTGGTTGCTGCATGCGTGGTTCCATCATATAACTCTAAGTGCCCCCATGCCATAGGCAAGTGTTCTCGAGCTGGGGCTTTTGTTCCCAACAGAGCTCTGCCTGGTTCGATTTGTCAGCTTTGCAATTTTGCATAAAAATCTAAAACGGCCTCAAAATCTCACACATGGGTGGGGGCTATTTGGTAGCTAAGAAGCAGCCTATGATATCATGCCACATTTTAAATCCTTAACCTTTTCTGGGTTTTTAGCCAAGGGCCCTTAGACCGGTCTTTTTAACCCAACATTTCCTGTGTTTTATCCAAGTGCCCCTTTGACCAGTCACTTTTACTCAATCTTTCCTGGGTTTTATTAAACGGCCCCTTTGACTGGTCTCTTTTACTCAACCTTTCCTGGGTTGGGTTTTATCCAAGGGCCCCTTTGACCGGTCTCTTTTACTCAACCTTTCCTGGGTTGGGTTTTATCCAAGGGCCCCTTTGACCAGTCACTTTTACTCAACCTTTCCTGGGTTTTCTCCAATGGCCCCTTTGACCGGTCTCTTTTACTCAACCTTTCCTGGGTTGGGTTTTCTCCAATGGCCCCTTTGACCGGTCTCTTTTACTCAACCTTTCCTGGGTTGGGTTTTATCCAAGGGCCCCTTTGACCGGTCTCTTTTACTCAACCTTTCCTGGGTTGGGTTTTATCCAAGGGCCCCTTTGACCGGTCTCTTTTACTCAACCTTTCCTGGGTTGGGTTTTATCCAAGGGCCCCTTTGACCGGTCTCTTTTACTCAACCTTTCCTGGGTTGGGTTTTATCCAATGGCCCCTTTGACCGGTCTCTTTTACTCAACCTTTCCTGGGTTGGGTTTTATCCAAGGGCCCCTTTGACCGGTCTCTTTTACTCAACCTTTCCTGGGTTGGGTTTTATCCAAGGGCCCCTTTGACTGGTCTCTTTTACTCAACCTTTTCTGGGTTTTTATCCAAGGGCCCCTTTGATCGTCT
Organism: Pleurodeles waltl; assembly: GCF_031143425.1. Taxonomy (NCBI): domain Eukaryota; kingdom Metazoa; phylum Chordata; class Amphibia; order Caudata; family Salamandridae; genus Pleurodeles; species Pleurodeles waltl. The sequence goes on from NC_090448.1 coordinate 1,157,530,738, forward strand.
CTTTTATCTTTTACTCAAGCTTTACTGGGTTTTATCCAAGGGCCCCTTTGACCGGTCCCTCTTACTCAACCTTTGATGGGTTTTTATGCAAGGGCCCTTTTGATCGTCTCTTTTATTGAACCCTTCCTGGGTTTTTATCCAAGGGCCCCTTCGACTGGTCTCTTTTTCTCAACCTTTCCTGTTTTTTTTTTTTTCCAAGGTCACCTTTGGCTGCTCTTTCTTACGAACTTGAGAAACCTACTATATGTGACTCGGGCATTGACTCAATATCCCGGGAATGTTTTCTCACCAAGAGACCCACAAAAGGAGAAAATAAGTGGGCAGGTTTTGTAAAAGCAGGCTGTTCTCTAGCAGCCCCCCCATCTGGCACAGAAAGCACCCCAAAGGGCCGGCATAGTTCTGAAGGTCAATCAATAACCGTGGTGCACTTCGGGGTCCAAATCCCCCAGGGTCAGACTAATGGACTCATCAGCAGCTTTTTAAAAACTCCATACCATAGTAATGGAGGCGGCCTCACGAGCTTGTAAAGAATGCACAGGTTTTAAAGTGCTGGGCCGTCCGTTCCTGGAAGTCACGTATCCCAGCGGAGGAGGGTTTATTCATTTATTCATGTATTTATTTCATTTATACAGCACCACACACCGCAAAAACCACTTCAGAGCGCTTGCAAAAGGCCAACAGTCTGATTTAGGATGTAGCATTTGGGCGGCAGAGTTTTCCATCTGCCACATTGGCAGACATACAACCTCCTCCAAGGCAGAGGTTGGAAAAAAACGTTAATTAGGGTTGTTCTCTGGGCAGTGGAAGTTTCCCTGTCTAAGTTTCTGTATTCACCATGGAAGAAACATTTCTGTGTAAAAGCCACCAATGTCTGTCAATGTGGGTGGACATGCCCCACCTCCAACTATGGGTGCTGGGAATGTCCTGTCACGGTGCTGACGTCATACCTACACCTTTGTTGCGGGGCTGTCCCACCACAAAGTCTAGCTGAGTGAACACTGGACTTTGGTAGAGGAGGGACAGGTTTCTCCACCGGCTCTATGCCCACCGTCTAGGGTACCCAGGGCAGATATAACCCCCCCTCTCCCCAGAGATGCAGATGGAGTATAAGTTGTTTCTTTGTAGCTTCTCGGTGGCCACTCTCCCCCCCCCCCCCCCCCTCTACACAGACCCTAAAAACTCTCTCCAGGGGCACAAAGAAGAGAGTCTTAGATAAGGAGGCAGTCAATGAGGACCAGTTAGCCCGAAAAGATACAGGGCTTTTATAACATCATTCGACAGAGCCGTGGTCCGACGACCAGATCTTCAATTTGAAGAGCCGTGAAATACTTTCATTGAGAGCCCTGGTACACAGACATAGCAGGAGGTCCCAGAACAGGTTGTCCCCTCGCTCTGTCAGGCCAGAGGAGCTGGCAGAGGAAGGGGAAGAATACATTTGTGAGGAGGAGCATTTCCCTCACGTGGGGTCTTAGAGATGACTATTCAGAAGAGGGAAGAGCAAAGTTTAAATCCGAACTTTAACCAAAACTTTGTTTTCGCACATACTAATTTACAGATCCAGTCCAAAAACAGTTTGGCAGTTCATTGCACGTGTAGAATGACCAGGGCCTGTCACTGGGCTGAATCCCACCCGGGCCCACTCAACTTTTTTACCTTTCAAGGTAGATGAAACGAGTACCAACGTTATTATTTTTTAGATAGCAGTAGATAGGTTAGAAACATTTAGTACCAAAAGGGGTGTAATTAGGGGTTTTGAAAAAAAAATATTTCATTGGTAGATAATTTTAGCACTTCCTAAAGTTGTATATTCAGCGAACTTTTCTTCTGAAGTTGCTATTTGTTGAGTTTTTCTCTTCGGCATAATGCAGCTTTGAGCCGATATTAGCATCAATGTTCTCCATTTTAAAACTCTGCAAGTATAAGTTTAAAGTACTTTGTTAAAATTATCCAAAAGTTGGAGAAGAAGCGCTTCTTATTCAGAACAATACTTTGCTCTGTCTTTACAATTAGAAACCTGATTCAGAATGAGCACCTTGTGACAAAATTATAGTGAAATGAAGGATTCTGGTGAAGTGACTCATATTAGGAAGACTGACCCTGGAGTCGGAAGAGGAGGCCTCACTCTGTACACTGACTCCAGGTCTCTCCCTTGCGCGCTGAGCACTTGGACTGCCTGCATTTGCTGCCTATACCTGAAAAATAGTGTTACCTGGATAGAAAAAGCCATGTATCCCACAATGCACTTCTCTTTACACTACTTTGACTATTTTCATGGGTCATTTCATCACTTGTTAAGTGAGATTTATTTATTTATTATTCAATGGGAATTGTGGTGATGGCCAAACTTAAAAGCATGAAAAAGCCTGATGTGATAAAAGAGATAAGTCTCTTTCTATTTCTTTTATTATTTATATATAGCAACACAAATGCCAGCTCGGTCCGGCTTCAAAGAACATCAAAACAATATGTGCATACATTACAGAGAAAGCCATTAAAACAGTACACGCCAGGTCATCTGTACTACTGAACAAACCGTCTTATTTTGGTGATGCGTGCTCAACACTTAGGGCTAAGCCAACAGCGTTATTCTGGTGGTCTTAATTCTCACGCAGTGCTGAGTACCTTTTCTCATGTAGGTGCTTTTCGACCTCACATCGAACTGAGCGCATTGTCTCATTTTAATACTTTTGAATCTCACTTGAAACTGAGCGCATTGTCTTATTTTGATGCTTTAGAAGTGAGCGCATTGTCGTATTTGATGCTTTTGAAGTAAGCGCATTGCCTTATTATTTTTGTTTCTCACTTTGAACTGAGCGTATTGTCTTATTTTGATACTTTTGATCCTCACTTTGAACTGAGCACATTGTCTTATTTTAATACTTTTGAATCGAACTTGAAACTAAGCGCATTGTCTTATTTTGATATTTTTGTTTCTCAGTTGAAGCTGAGCGCATTGTCTTATTTTGATACTTTTGAACTGAGTGCATTGTCTTATTTTGATACTTTTGAACTGAGCACATTGTCTTATTTTGATACCTTTGATACTCACTTGGAACTGAGCACATTGTCTCATTTTAATACTTTTGAATCTCACTTGAAACTGAGCGCATTGTCTTATTTTAGTACTTTTGAATCTCACTTGAAACTGAGCGCATTGTCTTATCTTGATACTTTTGAACTGAGCACATTGTCTTGTTTTGACACTTTTGACCCTCACTTGGAACTGAGCTGATTGCCTCATATTTTTGAGTCTCACTTGAAACTGAGCATTGTCTTATTTTAATAAGTTTCAATTGCACTTGAAACTGAGCACATTGTCTTTATTTTGATACTTTTGATCCCCTCTTGACACTGGGGACATTGTGTTGTTTTTGATACTTTTGACCCTCGCTTGGAACTGAGCCGACTGTCTCATATTTTTGATTCTCACTTGAAACTGAGCATTGTCTTATTTTAATAGTTTTGAATCTCACTGGAAACTAAGCACCTTCTTATTTTGATACTTTTGATCCTCAGTTGAAACTGAGCACGTTGTCTTATTTTGATACTTTTGAACTGAGTGCATTTTCTTATTTTGATATTTTTGTTTCTCAGTTGAAGCTGAGTGTATTGTCTTAGTTTGATACTTTTGAACTGAGCGCATTGTCTTATTTTGATACTTTTAATCCTCGCTTGAAACTGAGTGCATTGTCGTATTTGATACTTTTGAACTGAGCACATTGCATTATTCTGATGTTTTTTTCTAAGTTGAAGCTGAGCGCATTGTCTCATTTTGATACTTCTGATCCTCACTTGAACCAGAGTCCATTCTTATTTTTGATACTTTTGGCCCCGCTTGTAACTGAGCGCCTTGTTTTTTGCTGCCTCTGGTCCCGCTCTATTCAGTTCGTTATGACTTTCTGCCACACACCCTATTCAGCCATAGAAAGGTAGCCCAGAGCATTTATTAGAAGCTTTCAGCTTGACCAGAATCCTGTCACTTGTATGAACCTGTCCTGTTATTTAATGCTATAAACTATGAAAGTTGGCCTTGTCAAACCAAGTGACCCCAGGTTGAGGATCTCTCCATGAGAGTTTCCACCATGGACACCTAATCTGGTATTCCTACAAGAGATTTGTTGAGATGAATTGCTGTATTTTCGTAATTCGCTGCATAACGCTGATGTTGATGAAGCAAAACTATCATGAAATCCAATAATTTCTCATAAAATGAGTTTAGGTAGTGTATGACGCACCAGACAACACGTTTGACACGTTACCAACACAAATATGTTGTTTTGTGTCAAAATGTGCAACTGTGCATACTTGCAAATACCTTTCAATCTGTTCGCTCTCCCTGACACGTAGTGTTGACTCTTGGAACAAGTCTGTTGAATTATTATGCGGAAAATGAATCAATAGAACGTCTGTATTTTTCCCTGTGTTTTTCCATCTTTCCTGGCTGCTGTTTCAGCATCTCTAACTATGTAAAGCGCTCAGATGTCCATTTGGACTATATTAGCACTATAAGCAGGGACAGTGGAATTATGCCGCACTGGAAGGCCAACTCGTGTGAAAGGTTGAATTAGCATGCGGCAAAAAGATGCAAATGATATATCATAATGTGCACATTCTGTGATTGTATTATTTTTAAATTTTGTTTTACCGTAGCACGTTAATACTGCCTGTAAAAACTTCCACGGCCTTAGTAGCAGTTTAACACCAGAATAAATCAACCAGTGATTACAAGGTGGCCAGTTCACCTCTGTAGATGGTCTACCAGTGTGCGGCACCAGGTTTGGTGTTCTGAAACCCTTCATTCGTTTAAGCAAAGAAATGTTTTTTAAAGTTTGCATATTGCGTAGCGGGTGATGAATTATCCGGTAAGTGTGGTAAACCATGAAGCAGCAGAAAACGACACAACTACAGAGCTGCATAATTGCACTGGCCTTGACTACATTCTATGTAATGTGAGTGTGTTTTTGTAAAGCGCTGCGTTCGGCAAAGGCGTGGCCTCCAGCCGCTTTGGACAGACTCCGGTCTGTGATTCACCCAGCCCAGGTCCCGCCCCACACCGGCTAGCACATTCATAACTTCAGTAAGGGAGACATGTTCCAGCATCTAATAAACATTTGATTTAAATAAATAAACTATGGACAACAGATGTCCCGTGCTTGTAATTGAAATATTTAAATGCAAAAAAACACTTAGCGGATGGTTTTATTTTGTCATTTCTTCCTTTTAAAAGTGGTGAATTCGTGTTATATTGGTCCTGCCAGTTATTAATTAAAAACTAAGCAAATCGTGACGTTTAGGTCTTGCCAGAATTACACACATAAAAAAGCAAACATTTGTAATTTTGGTGACATTGAATCGTCACTTAAAACTATACGAATCGTGTTGTTTTGAACCTGTCCGAACCCGCAGTTCTTGCGTCTCAATTCCCCCCCGGGGGTTAAACCTCAGACTCGCCCAGTGATGTTTTAGGACAGTGCTGCTGCCCCAATGCTGTTTGCTTCCCACCGGATGTCTCGCGGCTCTGGGGGCCAGTGGGCAGTCTGTGGGGTGCCGAGGGGTGTCCCATCAGGGGTCTCCGTCCCCAGATGCAGACCATAGCAGCCCAGATTGTAGCACTGGGGTGGGGGGCGCTAAACTAAACACGGCCTTTACCTGGAGATGGTCAAACATTAGTCCACGGGGGGGAGGGAGGAAGCGAGCCGGGTGATAACAGGCAGGCCCACGCTCCTATCAGGCCGGCCCTGCCATCTGCACACACCATTAGCAGCTCGCAGGAGGCCACCGACCCGCCTAATCAGCCCTTCCCGATAATCTCTAATGGCCTACACGTTCAGCTGATACAGGCCTGCCACACACAGGGCCAACATTTACAGGAAGCCCGGCAGAGCAAAGAGTCCCCTGTCTGGGGCCCTGTCCTGATAGCAGGAGGGCCGCCTGGGCTGAGGAATTCCTCCTCATCGATTAGGAAATACGTCAGCAGTGTTCACAACCCCCAAGTCACTTTTTTCCAATTGTGTTTATAAAATGATACATTTTCAAGCTATTTTGTGGTGTTTAGTTTTTTTTTTTCTGGTGTATAAACTACCTTTCAAAGGGGATCCAAATGTTGGCTGAAAATGGGCCAGAAGCAGAACATTATAGTGTGCTTCGCCCAGGATCAAACGTTAGCCATAGGAGGAAGCCGGGATTTGCTAGTTCCAAAGGAAACCCTTTAACCACTAGACCGCATCTCTGTTTTTGAACTTCTTTCTAGGGATGACATGGTCCCTAGGGCTGAGTGTCGTAATAGTTAATTCTTCCAGCTTTTCCAAATGACTGTAGATGGATTAGCAACCTAAATTCCAAAAAGTTATGTTTTCTCTACATTTGCGGAAAAATGAGAGTTTTGGCGACAGTGTTTTGTCACAGAGGGTTAACTTACAGAAACATTCTGCGTGCATTTGCCAGTGTGTTTAGAAATTCCACAAAATTTCACCCGCGTCACAAACTTTGCAGACCCCTATCTTTTCAATACCCGTGACCCCCTCTTTATGTAACGTACCAGTGCTTGTTTTTTCAGTTTTTGACGTAAATTTACCTTTGTTTCCAGCTAGCAGGCCTCGGATAGAATTTATATCAGGGTGCTGTTGGGTAGTTCAGTGTTCACCCTCTTGACTTGATTCCCTGGGAGCTGGCTCATGGGACCCCCAAAAGTGGCCTTGGTATATTTGGCATCTGAGCTGTAAGTGACAGTGTCCTGCCAGCTGACCCCGGGTGACCCCGGGTGAAATGACTGGTTGATGGACAAGTCAGTTTCCCCAAGGAAGGGCGCGAGATAACCCTGAATGACAGAGCTTCCTTCCGGCCATAGCAGGTTTTGGGTTTCCATGGTCGAGGAGGCCTCTGAGAGGACACCCTTCTGGTGGGTGAGGGGACAGGACGTCTTGGTTTTTAGGAATTTCTTGAGTAAACATTCGAGAGGGTCCGAGTCACAAACACCGAGTGGCCATAACTATTCTGTGGCTGACTCACTTATGTTGCTGCCGGGGTCATGATTTACCAATGAAAAGGCCAAATTCACCAAAAATACTGCAGATCTGTGAAATTAAGGATTTCACGGAGGTTTCTTAGGGTACAGCTGGTTATCGGGGCATTCGCAGGTTTCCAGGCGTATGTTTGGGAAATATTTGTGAACTCACTATTGTAATTGTGCAAAGTGACTTTCGGCATACACACGAAGTGCACATTTGATAAAGCAAAAAAAAACCTCTTCATACTCGTGCAATTGCTTTTTTTCTATTTTTTAACAACTGGAAAAATATTTGCCCTGCCGAGAAACCATTTACCCTCCAGCCACACCAGTTTTGTGGGTGTTCCTTTCTCAGCACAGAAAAGGATTTACTCCTGCCCTTGCACAAGCGTGTTCAGGATCATCTGCAATGTAAGAATGTTTGTGTGTGTTCCCCACTTGAGGGGCCTCCAAGGCCTGGAACGGCCTCTTCCCACCCCTGCACTAGTAGTCACTCATTGTGCACCATTAGGCCATCGTGGGCCTACAATGCACAAGTAAATTTGTTTGCGACCAGTTGTTCTCATTTCGTCCACTCCTTGTACTCATAAATAGTCATTTGCACGTGCAAGTTGAACATAATGTACAAATGACTTTGTGATTTCAGTCTTTGGTATTGCTCTGAAATCAGAGGACTTGTGCAGTTTTTTTTGCAAATGCGCTTCTCTTTGCAGTGCTTTAAAAATTATGTGGCAAAAGTCCTCCTCTTCTTTGCACACACCCTGTGCAGTATTCAAAGTTTGCTATACCGGTGCCTGGCACATTCTGGTGCAAGTCAGATGTACACATGTGTGGAACATGCGCTGTGCAATGTTTGAACCCTCACTGTTGTGTGAATGTGCTCATGTTTGTGCGGAGTTTCCATGAACACACAAAGGTGATGGGAGGATGCTTGCAATGAGTCCAACCACTGGCCATCGCTCGCAGCAGCATCCCAGGGGTTAGACTTATTTCAAGCTTTCCTCCCATCACTTTTTGTGTGTTTCATGTAGCGCCCCCAAGTAGCCGGGGTATGCCCAGACGTGGGTCCCCAACACACTCTGCCTCTGGAACCAAACTATGCCTGGCTGATCAGCCCTAGTTAGGGCGAAACTGGTCCTGGGTGATTGTGTTCTGGTCCAGAGAGGACTCTGTCTGGCATTTCGGGCTGGACTGTTCCCATTGGATGCTGCTAGCTCCAGACTGATGTGTCATGGTGTACAAAAGACCATGGATTGGGATGCAACTCTGAGCCATTGTCAGTGGTTAGATTTATTGCAGGCACTTCTACCATCACCTTGAGCCAGCTTTAATCCTTCCCACCCCTGTGAGAGTTTAGTGGCCTAATACAGATATTAAAATGCACTTGCATGGTTTACAGCGCTCCGGTTCAGGGTTTTTTCTCTGCATTTTGTGGTACGTGAAGTCTTAATTTTCTTAAGGGGTACACTTAAATATAGGTACCATAATGTAAAGCAAAAGTTTAGAATGTGATGCTGATACATAGACCTGGGAAACTTGAGAGCTCTGGATTTACACATATTTATGCACCACGTGCGTGCACGTCGCATGAATTTATGCGGTTTTCATGATTTACAAACACGTAAAGCATGCATATGTAATTGAAGGCTATTTTTTCATGCACAAATGACACACTTGAAATTAGCTTGGTGAATCGACTGCTGTTTCATCCTGCTTCTTTCACACCAACGCACGGGACGTGGTGGCACATCCACACTGGTGAGCTGTTCACGGTACTGTGTGGGCCTTCTGTTTACCAGCCAGTATCTCCGTAAGCAGCAAACCCCACCCTTCCCTTCAGTAGGCTGTGTCTGTTCCCTCATCGTTTTAGTTCAGAATTGCACCACGTACAATAAAACATGTAGGGGCATATTTCAGAGCCACCTTAGTGCCGCCGTGGTGTTACTTTTTTGATGCTAACTGGGCGCTAAAGTGGCTTTGTCCCTACGCCACATTCACAAAGTGATGCAATCCATGCATTACACCACTTTGTAAACCCTGACGCCACATTATGCCTGCGCCAGGCATAATGTATGCAAGTAGGGCGTTCCGGCCTTAGGAGGCCTGCAAAAATAGCGCAGTGAAATTTAACAGATTTCACTGCATCATTGTTGGAGTCATTTTTATCGCCTGCACAAAGCAGCCGTTAAAATGACGCTCCCATAGAAAGTTATGGGCCTCCTTGCACTTAGCTACACTAGCGTTAAAATTACACTAGTGTAGCAAAGTGCCACAATAGCAAAAAAATGTTGACAATATTGTGCGTAGTATAAATACAGCACAACCATGGTGTTCGATGCCGTGGGGGGGGGGGGTCAGAAGGCATCAGCTCTAATGCGCCACTTTTTCATAAACATATGCCGAAGTAACCCCCCATACTGCTGGTGCCAAACGTCCTTTGGGCCCCTATTCTAGTGCCCCGGGGTCAGGTACGGTGGGAATCACACCTGATGAAATCCAACACCAAGATGTTCGAAATTGATCCAGTCTACCTTTTCTCAATCTTTCCTGAAAATGGTGCACAATAGGCAATTTTTAATGCTTCCCACATCAAAATCTTCTTTTCCCACTATTTTCTGGGCAATATTTTCCTTGGTTTGACCTCCAGAAAAGTCCTTGGGAAAGGTTTAGTGGGTGCTGTGTTTGCTGCAAAGCTCTTAATTCTGAGGTGTCGTAATTTCAGGGCTTGCAAGAACTAGAATGCTAAGTAACTGAGTGAGACTCTCCTACAAGTAACGTAGAAACTTGAGAGCTGTGAGGAGAGTGCTCATCACCGAGATCCTGTCACTGAAACATCACTCCTCGCAGTGGGACAAGTTTGTTGTTTTTCATCATTTTCTTTTCAAGTTTTATTTTTGGGATACATGGACAGATATAAGGGCATGTCCAAAACTAAAATTTCACCTCAGAGATTTGGAAGTTGCAAAAGTTTTCATCGTCACTAGACCTCACCTCTGATTTATTATTTCCCACGTTAAACATTTTCTGCTGGAGATTTTTTTTTCCTTTGATTAAAAATAGCTTTTGTGGGTTTTGCCCCTCATTTTTTTTACACAATGCTTTCACCCTTTTTTGTATTTATAAAAGAAATCACAAAATTGGTAAAGGCCAACCAACCTGTATTTGCATTTCTGGCTGTGTTTTCATGGCCTTCCCAGAACTGTCCTCAGGTTTACCCAGAATTCCACAGCGGTCCCTGGATTATGTGGGCGCCACTTCTAGAGCGTTTCGCCTTCTGTGGGACGCTGCATAAATGGTCTCTCCGTCTCACAGGGAACGCATTCAGCCAGTTCTGTGTTGCTCTAGCCAGGTGTCAGACATGACGTGCTGCGACTTTGGGCCTTTATGCACTAGGTGAACTGAAAACCGAAGACACCAGCCCCGTATGCAGCACGTTGTTGGCTAGAGAGCGAAGCCCCTCATGTCAGGTTTCAGAAAACTCCTTGTCACCAAGGACCCAGGGTTTTCATTTTACAAGGTGATGCATTCTGGGAATTGTAGTCAAAGGTCACTTCGGGTATTCCAGATGGCCAGCATACCCACAAGCAGGGGTTTGTGTTAATTAAAAAAGCCTGGGACTGGAGCATCGTGTCCTTGTTGACATGGAGGTATGCGGTAACCTTACTGTTAGGGGGGTGAAATATGACATGTGCCACTTGGCAGCCGTGACACTGGTGTGCTTTTAAAGGTCAGGTTGGATGGTTTCAGTTTTGTGGCATTCTGGGATTTCCTTCTGGCAGAGCAGCCAAGCAGCCCTTTGTGTCAGACTGAAGCTGCTTTTCAGCATCAGAGGTGTTTGCGGTAATGGAAGGCTGCCACCTAGCTGCGGAGAGCGGAATAGTTACGTGTTTCCGAGAGAATCTGAACCGGGACCGGCCAGATTGGTTTCGCGACGGGCGTTTTTGGCTCGCAATAGTTTTGAGATTTTCTCCCATTCCTAATTTTTTGCTGTATATTTCTTACGCATCTTTCTTACCCTCGTTCTTACCTCTTTCTTAAATGTTAAGGCAGTCTCTGGGGTTTCTGTGAGTGGTGGGCACAAGCGTTCATTGTTTTTCACATTTCTACGTTTTTCTAACTTTTTATTACCCGTTACATGTTCATAATTATCGTTTCCAGAATTTCAAATCCGATTAACAGATAAGGCTGCCCATGTTTACGTAGACTAGTGTAGCAATGTGGTGAAAAATGTTATCAAACGCCAGACAAATTGCAAAAATCACTTTGCTTTTCTCGTGTGAAAAAAAATGCAACATCATTCCCTCGCGTTCTAAAGAGAGTCATGGTACTGGCAAGGGAATTGGTTCGGCAAAATACATCGCATGACATTTATTTATTCAAATCAGTCCAAAATTTCATACGCGTTTCTCTCAAATGTCACAAATTTTATGTAGCACAACATCGCAGATTTCGATAATGTCTGACATAATAAAAAATGTACAAACCTATCAGGAATCCCCAACATTACATTATAAATATAATTCCTTTCAAAATCTTCCGAGTACATTTATTTTTTAATCTTCTATGTTTTTTAATTCTCTTTGGTTTAACTTCATTTTTTTCTGAGCTTTAATGTACCCCCGCACTCCGTTTGTTCCTTAAATGTTATTAATTTATATTATTCCCCGTTTTTTTACTTTTTCTTTATTTCCCTCTTCCTTCCCCTCTTTTTTCCTGGTGTTTTTTGTTTTGTTTTCCTAACACTCACCTCCACCCTACCATCCCGCGCTCTTCCCTATTTTTGCTGATTTTTTTTTTTTTTTACAGTTTCGAATACTTCAGAACCTTTTCTTACAAGTGATATATTAGACGTGATGCAATGATAGTTTGTCAATTCAGAACTGTTGCAGCAATACAAGCATCCTGATGGAAGTTTGTTTTGACACTGCCCCCCTCCCCCCCCGTCCAGTTGCCCATACCTGACCAGCTACATACAGAGCTTGCACGTTTCAAAACTCAATGCTTGGATAAAACACCCTGTCCAGATTGTTCCTTCAAATTGTGGAATTTGCAGTGCCGAGCATCTTATTACAAAGTCAGATTGCCACTATCCAGTGTAACAGGGAAAACGTGAGCGCTTTCGGCGCACTGTCTCGCGACCTTGGATCCCAGCTGCCAATGAAAAGTGCACGCTGCATGTGTATCCCTTAGTAATATTTAGTTGGCCTGCTCTGCACATAAACACTAAGCTAAGGGAGAATTTGAATTTGCAGGCCCTAAGGAGAGACCCAACCTCAGGAGGCGCCTTCACAGATGGCAAGGATTGCCAGGGGCAGCAGCTGTTGCCCCTCGCTTGCCCTTGCTATCCCTGGAACTGCCCTCGCCATCTCTGCTCTCGGCGGTCACGAAGGCAGCAGGAAGCAGATGAAAGGAAACGAGGCGCTTCAAGGGCGTCGGGTGACCCCCAACCCGTGTGTGGCATCGTCAGCCAGTGCTGGCCTTTTCGCCAACAGCACTTAGTGAGTTGGGATTTTCGAGCCACAGTGACAGTGTTTAAAATGAAACTAAGAATACCAGAGCAAAGTGATGTCTATAGCGCCTAGACTACACAATGGTGGGAAATGCCGGCAGAGCCGCTTGACAACTGTGAATCTGAGTCGTGTCTTCTTTTGTGACGCGAACGCTTTAAAACGTTTTTAGGCGTCCACGTTCGTGCAACTATTTGCCCCTGGCTGTTAGGCGCTGGGTGTCCAAGCAACATATTCCTGCCCCGTCCCCTGATCTGACCTCTGAATGACCCCACCTTTAAAAGGCTGAAATCTGCAACCCTTAGAGGCCTTTCTGGGCCAGCCTCGCCCCCAGCCGCTGGCCAGTGATAAAACTTCAGAGGCCCTCGTGGAGGGCTGAAAGTGCCTAATGGCGCAGCCTGGGCCTATTTAAGGCCAGCTGAGTGTGTGTGGTGGGGGCTGGCCCTCTCAACCTACCCACTTTAACTAGGCGCCCTTTCCCTCTGACAAAAGAGAGAAAATGTCATTAGCGTGCCCGTTTTGCTTTCTTGTTCGAAGCAATATTATTTGGGGTATCACATCGAAGCTCTGCGTCCGACCTCAATCTACAAAGTCTCTGGTCGTGTCTACCAAACCCCAAGTCGCTCTTAAAAAAATGTAGCGCTTTGAAGTGACCTTAAAGAGACTTGGAGTTGCCGTGTTCCACAGGTGAATGTGTGAATAGCTCATCATCATTTGTGTGTGTTAGGCCTGGCCCAGAGACAGCTTCAGTCGGTATGCAAACTTGTAACTAATAAATACATAAGTGGGGGCCTGGTCAGCTCTCTTCCTCCATTGGTCTGTTCAGGTTTACCTTTTTACCACCCACAGCGTGAGGCAAGAGTCAGCTCACTTAAGCCATTGACCCTCTTGCACTGGGAGGGACAACGTTTTGCCTTGTCACATTTCCACATCAAGAAGGGCTGCCCTGCAGTGTCAAACCTGATGGGGCAACTCTTCCTATTGGCAGTGTTATTTTCTTTCCCGTTTTTTATCTGTCCTAGAACCTTTAAACTCTTTATTTATACTCTATTTGCGCCAAATTTGCGTAATTTATTTGTACACAAGTTCGGTGCAAAACTAACTCCATATTTATATTTTGACATTAGACACATCTTGCGTCAAAATATTGAGTTTGCACAATTTTTTAGATGCGTGAACATACCTTGCGTCAATGAGATGCAAGGTAGGCGCTCCCATCTAAAAAATGGTGCTAACCCCATAGCCCCACATTTGTCCCCCATGCTAAAATGACACACAGGTGGGAGGAGGAGCTAAATAATGGTGCAAAGCTTGCTTTGCACCATTATTTGACACCTGGGTCAGACCAGGCGATAGGGGACCTGTGGACCAATTTTCATGGATAAACACCATTTAATGGGTCCATAGGTGCCCTCCCCAAGCCCCAGGAACACCCCCACCCACACCAGAGGGACACCAGAGGATGGGGGACCCCATCCCAGGTAAGTATGAGTAAATATAGGTGAGTTATTTTTGTTAATTAAAGTGCCATTGGGGGCCCAACTTGGGGCCCCCTGCATGGCAGAGGGTGCAGTGGCCATGCCCAGGGGACACTGGTCCCCTGTGCTGGCCATTGGGGCGGTGGGCATGACTCCTGTCTTTCCTAAGACAGGAGTCATGTGTTATGGATGGCTTTGCGTCAGAAAATGACGCTAGGCTGTTTATAGGCATTTTTTTGCCTCTAACCAGCCTAACGTCATTTTTTGGTGCAAAACCCCCTTCTCCCATACGGCCACCCCCACCCTGCTAACATCATTTTTTTTTGTTTGCGCTAGCCCACCCTTTGCACCGGCTTGCACCATTCCATAAATATGGCGCCTAGCTGCCACTCAGGAATGGGGCAAGCCAGTGCTAAACATTTTTATGTAAAACTGCGTTAGTGCAGTTTTGCATCAAAAAGTATAAATATGCCCCTAAGTGTCATATTTTTTTGTGATTGCACTAAAATTAAATGGCTTCTATACGTGCTGCAAATACAGCTTCCTCCACAGAAACATGAAACATCCGTACTGTTCTATTAAAGTGATATGTCTATATATATACATACTGTATACTATATATATATCACTGAAAAAAACAAAGGTTACAGGGACGTTATACTTAGGTTCTGAATTTACTTGCACAAAACCATAGAGATTTAGCAGTCATAGTTAGAGTTCAAGTAACTATAACTCATGCCCTAAGGTAACTATATATATATATATTTCTAATTCAAAATTCCTATTGCGAGAATTTGACTGTCATTTTCAGGAGGCAGCATGCTTTCTTTTTTTTTGGTCTTTTATTTTTGTGGAACATACTTGCAATAACCACTAAAAAATAAATAGCCATCTCATCAGCTTGCCAAAGTGAGACCTACTGGCTTTGCCAGTTCTTTTATTTACAGATCGGTCTATAAACAAGCTGAATTAATAATAGCTAAACTAGACTCCAAGTACCAGAGTGCAAAGAAAATACCTGGTTCGTCGGAGTTGTCATACACGTGGACCTAGGAAACTTGAGAACTTGCGGCACATTGCAAAACTGCAAACAAATACATACCTTTTAAATTAAAGGTCTATACTTTTATTTGGTTATCATATTTTGGATAAGATGTATCTCAAGAATTGGGACATTTCCACAAATTGCTTTCCTCGTGTCCAGATACTCAAACATGGCCGCCAAACATCCCCTTTTCCAGAGAGTGCCCTTAGCCTGACCTTGAATTTTATCCATGACCTAAGCTTGCTGGGACTTGTAATTTCATGGTTCACTTTGTGAAAATAACCTTAAAGACCCATCATTCTTAGCTGAGAAAACATGACTGAATGAAAGCCACACATGTCATGGAACGGGGTGAGAACTCTGCCAAGTTGGAAAATATATGTTTTGGCATGTTGTTGTTCCTGGTCAAGCACATTTTATGCACGTTTTGGGGGCTTTTGTTTGTTTATTTATATTACCATATACTGTGTATTGTTACTTCTGTGCCTCCTTTGGGGTAGCCGCATTAATCCATGTTGGCTGGAAACCATGTTTCCAGTTTCTTTTACAAATTGCTGTTGGCTGCCAGGTGTGTGAGCCTGGAACTTGGACCCGAATAAAGCCAATAGTTCACAGAATGCACTGATTAATGAAAGCTCGAAAGAGGAAGCTTGATGTTGTGCACATGGAGAAGTCTGGAATCCCTGCATAGAATTAACGCAACCTAATAACTCCATGTCATTGGAGCACATCTTTTCCAGTCCTTGAATTTCCTTTTGCAAATCAGTGTACTCTGGTATGCTGGCCCAGTTGAACTGAGCCATGACTTCAAGTCCCACAATGCCCTGATAGACCTGGACTGGAGTCAAGACATCCTAGTGACATGGAGGTATCTGCTCAACCTACGTTGGGTTTCATGAGATGATCAATGGACTTATCCATTAGGCCTTGGGTGAGGCCGGTGGGTTTGGAGCAGGTTCGGTTAAATTTGCTGATCTGATCCATTCCTTGCAAGCCTTTCATAGCAGTGCAAGTCCTAAAATCATAGCATTTTCTATACAGGTCAGCATATCACATGCTCTCTCAACAGCTGTTATAAGGCACCCTACTGTCCCAGAGACACTTAAGGCATGAGTTAAGTAGTCAATTGCCCAGGGCCCATATCTTCCAAGGAGCCCTCTGTGGAAGTGAACTTTCTCTCTATTTGAGCTCTGTTCATATTCTATCTCTCTCTCTCTAAGTCTCTCTCATTCTGCCTAACTCTACCACGTCTCAGGGCCCGATTCACAAAGGTAAACTCAGACGTTTGGTTTAAACTTAGACCTAAAGATACTACTCGTAAATGCCCTTTGTGAATTCCAAAGTCATAAACATAGACGTTTAGCATAAGTTTAGACCAAATGTCTAAGTTTATCTTTGTGAATTGGACCCTCAGGCCCATAGTTGTACTTTTTTAGCGCCGCATTTGCATCATTTTTTGACGCAAAAACTGAACAAATTGCAAAATACAATTGTATTTTGTAAGTTTGCGCTGTTTTTGCATCAAAAAGCGGCGCAAATGCGGCACTAAAAAAGTATAAATATGGGCTTCAGTCTTTCTGCCCACTGTCATTTTAAGGATTTTTGGAGTCCCAGGTAAGACCTATTTAAACATTTGTGTGATGCTGTTAAAAGTTTAACATATATGGGGTTATTACAACTTTGGAGACCTATAGGGTATAATGGACTCCTAATACGGCTGGTGGTATATCCGTCACTTTACCGTCACTTTTGGGACAGATTAACACCACCTCCAAAGTTGTAATAACCCCCATAATCTAGTATTGTTCTAAATCAGGGAGGGCATGAGTTGGGTAATAAAATGCAGATTCGTTCCATAGAGGGGTCCCCAAAATATCTTGCCCTGTGCCCTCCGAAGCGCTTAAGATGACAGTGCCCCCCACCCACCTAAAAAAAGTGCATCATAGATTTGATGTGGATGAGCTCCAGCCAGCCCTGTCCTTGAGGCAGAAGTCAGCATGGTTTGCCTACAAGTCTCAGCTTGCTTCTCGGGTGAGAAACCAGGACTGGATGGAACGGGCTGACAGCAATGCTTGGGATCATAGACAAGCTTACCAGTGGCTAAAACAGCTGTTATTTAGCATTAAATAGGGTGACCAGATGTCCCAGGCAGTCTCGGTTTTTCAAGGGGTGTCCCGGTGTCCTAACACTTTCTTCTAAAACCAAAAATGTCCGGGTTTTAAACGGAGGATCGGGTGAACCTGCACACGATTCAGGGTTTTGTGCAGGCACACGTTTCAACCGACCCTCTCCTAAACCGGGGACAGATGTTCTCTGGTTTAAACTCTTCTCTTGTGTTGCCTCTCCTCATTCAAGCAGCACAGCAGGATTTAATGAGGTGAAAATCAGAGCCAGCCTACGTCAAGGAGGGGCCAACCAGTCTGATCTAGGAGCTCTACATAGAAAGGGGAGGGAATGTAAAACAAAATATATATATATATATGATGCCTTGTGACCTAATAGGAAATTTAGTTATATTACCATGTCTATGTCCGTGCCCATCCCGGGTTTGCTTGATTAAAATTTGGTCATCCTAGCATTAAAGGTTTTCTCAAAACAAATGAACTAACAAAATGCATGTTTTTTTTCTTCTCTCCTCTATTTTAGGTTTATAAACGCCAGAAGAAGAATAGTGCAGCCCATGATCGACCAGTCGAACAGAGCAGGCAAGTCTCAGGCCTTCGGACTTCATTTCCCATCATGCCTCCCTTTCTTTCTCATCTAATTTCTTTGCTGCGCCACTTTTGTCTGGCAACCGCTTTTCCATAAAAGGCCCATGAACGCCGAGATAAAATGCAAGTCTTTTCTTCCCCTTGAAACTCACATACGCCTGAATAAATCCTCCTCGGGTTATTTCCCTGGGACTTCATTCACCTGCTAAATAGATACCTCCTGCAAAGCATTCTGGGAAATCTCTCTCTCCTCTTCTTTTCCTTGTGTCCCCAGAAGGCTGCTGTAGGACGCAACTCCACTAATTGGCCCTAATTGGAGATTTCCCACCCTGACTCTTAGGGAACCTGCTTTTTTTTAATTTCCTCGCTGCATTGGTAATTGGGTACAAGTACCACACGCCGCAAGCAGTTTGTTGGACTGTGAGGCGCGGGGTGTCTCGCTTCTCGCCTGCATCCAATCCGGGGTGCCCTGGGCTTCCGATTCACCCCAACTCTGGTGTGGGTGCAGCCCATTTCGCTGTGCATTGAGCCCACTCATTTATTCACAACCACTACATCACCTTGGGTTGTGTTCGGAGACTGTAAGTTCGTTTACGCTGTGATTCACAAGAATTTTGGACACAATGCACTCGCACTACGCCTTATGTGCTTGAGGCATGACTGACTCGGCCCCAGCCTGCCCAGCCTGTTGTAGGCCAACAGATTCCTGTATGGCTAGCCACATCTGACTTCTGGACTACCAGAGGACCAGACTTGCTAGAAATTCTGAGTTTTTGTCTGTTGCTGCTGAGGTGGGTGGGCAGGTGTGCTGGCAAGGTGTAACCCACAGGTTAGATTAAGGCAGTCATGGTGGAATATACTTTAGGTCACTTGACTAAGGTGCCAGGCTGGCCAACATGACAAGGCTAAGGGTCTAACTAGCATGACCAAGCTGAAGGGTCCGCTAGCTAGCAGGACCATCTGGCAGCGCTAGGTACCACGGCCTAGCGGCAGGGCTAGCTAGCATGCACATGTTCCACTATTAACTAGCATGCAACTTCTGCTATGCCAGCTGGCATTACCAAGCTAAAATGAGAGGGAGAAGCTAGCATGCCCAAACTGCTGAGCTGCCAGCTTGACCACCCTGCAGCACTACCTAGCATGGCCAAGCTTCAGGGCTAGGTAGCTTGCCCAGACTACACCGCTTGCTGGCACTGCCAAGCTGCAGCCTTAACTAGCATGACCAACCGCTTTACAAGCTGGCATTACCAAGTGTTGGGGCTAGCTAGCATGAGCAAAAGACAGATCTGGGAATTGCTACAGCAGGGAGAGACTTTAACCTCTGGGGCTGCTACAGAGCAGAGCGCACACTGCCGCAGGGTTGTGTCTGAATAGCTGTTTTAATGGTTTTATTACACAGTGTTAGGCTCATTCCCAGAACCATCCCCAGGGTAACCTGCATATAGCCCTAATGTAGTGTTGATGTGAGAGCTAGGTGTCCACTGAAGAGGCATGCGCTTTTCACCAAGAGCCTAGAGGGCTGCTCTAGAACAGCCATTGCCATGGCATCTAGGCGTTCACTCTTGAGACATGCGCGATTCACCAGGAGTGTAGAGGGCTGCTCTAGAACAATCGGTGTGAGCCCGAGGCGTTCACTCTTGAGACATGCACGATTCACCAGGAGTGCAGAGGGCTGCTCTAGAACAATCGGTGTGAGCCCGAGGCGTTTACTCTTGAGACATGCACTATTCACCAGGAGTGCAGAGGGCTGCTCTAGAACAATCGGTGTGAGCCCCAGGTGTTCACTCACGAGACATGCGCGATTCACCAGGAGTGCAGAGGCCTGGTCTAGACTCAAGAACAATCAGTGTGAGCTCCAGGCATTCACTCATGAGACATGCGCGATTCACCAGGAGTGCAGAGGGCTGCTCTAGAACAATCGGTGTGAGCCCCAGGCGTCCACTCACGAGACATGCGCAATTCACCAGGAGTGGAGAGGCCTGCTCTAGAACAATCGGTGTGAGCCCCAGGCGTTCACTCACGAGACATGCGCGATTCACCAGGAGTGCAGAGGGCTGCCCTAGAACAATCGGTGTAAGCCCCAGGCGTTCACTCACGAGACATGCGCGATTCACCAGGAGTGCAGAGGGCTGCCCTAGAACAATCGGTGTGAGCCCCAGACGTTCACTCATGAGACATGAGCGATTCACCAGGAGTGCAGAGGGCTGCTCTAGAATATTTGTTGCCATGACAGCTAGGTTTTCACTATTCACCAGGAGCCACAAGACTGTTCTAGAACAGTCATTGCCATAACAACTAGGCGTTCACTCACCACACATGCACTATTCGCCAGGAGCCTGCAGGGCTACTCTAGAACAGTCATTGGTGTGAGAGCTGACGTTCACTTGCCACACATGCACTATTCACCAAGAGCCCGCTATGCTACTCTAGAACAGTCATTGTTGTTAGAGCTGACGTTCACTCGCCACACATGCACTATTCACTTGCGCCACACATGCACTATTCACTTGCGCCACACATGCACTATTTACCCGCACAACACATACACTATTCACCCGTGCCACACATGCACTATTCACCAGGAGCCCACAGGGCTACTCTGGAACAGTCATTGGTGTGAGAGCTGACGTTCACGTGCTACACATGCGCTATTCACCAGGAGCCCGCATCGCTACTCTAGAACAGTCATTGGTGTGAGAGCTGACGTTCACTCGCCACACATGCTCTATTCACCCGCGCCACACATGCACTATTCACCCGTGCCACACACGCACTTTTCACCAGGAGCTCGCAGGGCTACTCTAGAACAGTCATTGGTGTGAGAGCTGACGTTCACTCACCAGACATGCACTATGCACCCATGCCACACATGCACTATTCACCCGCGCCACACACGCACTTTTCACCAGGAGCTCGCAGGGCTACTCTAGAACAGTCATTGGTGTGAGAGCTGACGTTCACTCGCCACACATGCTCTATTCACCCATGCCACACATGCACTATTCACCCACGCCACACATGCACTATTCACCCGTGCCACACACGCACTTTTCACCAGGAGCTCGCAGGGCTACTCTAGAACAGTCATTGGTGTGAGAGCTGACGTTCACTCGCCACACATGCACTATTCACCCATGCCACACATGCACTATTCACCCGCGCCACACACGCACTTTTCACCAGGGGCTCGCAGGGCTTCTCTAGAACAGTTATTGGTGTGAGAGCTGACGCTCACTCACCACACATGCACTATGCACCCTTGCCACACATGCACTATTCACCCGCGCCACACACGCACTTTTCACCAGGAGCTCGCAGGGCTACTCTAGAACAGTCATTGGTGTGAGAGCTGACGCTCACTCACCACACCTGCACTATTCACCAGGCACACCAAAGGGCAGCGCTAGAGGTGTCGCTGGCATGAGGGCTAGGTGTCCACTCACGAGATGTTTGCTATTGCACTGTAAGGCCTAGCTCACTTTGCAGACCTCTGACCTCCAGCCCCGCAGCATCGTTCTACACAGAAACCCCGCGTGCCACGCTGCGCTTCTTGCTTGTTTCAGTCTGACACTGGAACG
Organism: Pleurodeles waltl; assembly: GCF_031143425.1. NCBI lineage: Eukaryota > Metazoa > Chordata > Amphibia > Caudata > Salamandridae > Pleurodeles > Pleurodeles waltl. The sequence goes on from NC_090448.1 coordinate 1,157,552,063, forward strand.
ATTGCTGATTGTTTGGTGTGTCTTCTCTTCTCTCTCTCTCCTCTCTGTCCACCATTGACCACAACCAGGCTTTCTTCTTGATCCTGCAGTGAGTCAAGGAGCAGCCTACAGTCCAGAGGGTCAGCCAATGGGGAGCTTTGTGTTGGATGGTCAGCAGCACATGGGCATCCGACCTGCAGGTAAGTTTCAATGTCAAGTCAATGTCATACCTTATCGCCCTCCACCAATCAGCGCCCCAGCGAGGAATCACCCCATCACTTGGTAGGTCTCCTCCGGGCTTGTTCCCTCCATGGGCAACAAACTGGAACAGGCCACATAATATTTTAAAACTGGGAAGAGCAAGTCTTCTCCCTTCACCTTCTTCAGACTTGGGAAAGTCAAGAACCTTTAAACATGACCCAAGTTTTACAAAAATAAAGCAGTTTTTTAACTATTAAAATAGGTGCTCAACTTCTTCAGGACAGCTCAAGTGCTGTCGGTGTTAGTAAGGACATGGTTTTTGGGGATAGCAAATAGATATCCTTCCAAATACACATTCTTATTAAATAATGGTAAACTCTGTCCCTTGCAGGAAAGTATGGTTATTCAGAGAAGACAACATACAGTCCCTTTAAATATATTTTGGTAACAGTTTCTGTGCCAGGGCCACAATAAACTGAACTCCGCATAGTTAAGGTTAAGTATGCAACACATATATGTACCCCAAACGTGTTTGGGGGAAGGAGGAATGTTTGGCCGAAAGTTACGATCTTACCCTCTAAAACTACCTCTTAAAAACTTGGCTTCCCATTGGTTGAAAAATAGTAATTCACTGCAATGACGTCATGCCATGCCTTAAATAAGAAGTAACTCTCCAGTCCACTGAAATACAGGTTATAAGAACATGAATAGTAATGGCCAGACATGCAGTAGATGGAAATATGCAAAGGCTGATGGGCGTGTTACGATTGTCTGATGACACTAAGGGGTTCTGGTGGTGGTGATGATAAACCAGGCGGCAGAATGCTGAATACTGTGCATATGTCACAAGACTCTAGAGAACTCTGTAGGACCATATCCCTCTTTTAAACATTATTCATTGTCCTTAGCTCAACTTTTAGTAGAAATCCAACAATTTCGAGGAATTTTTGCTAGTGTTCTTATAGGTGAAAAATCCACCATTGCAGTTAGTACAGTATTTCCTACTGCTGACTGGTATGAGGTCATTTGCGTGAGATGTGAGTTTTTCAGTCACTCCCCCATTCATGCGATGAAAGATATTGCAGAAGAAAGGACGTGCTGTTCATTCATCACAATTCTGAACTGCTTCCTTAATAGCAGCTCACTACCTCCAAGAGGTCACACACAACAAAGAGCCACAAACCCCTAGCTCCTCCCTTCCGGAACCATCATCCATGGGGTCCAGGACTGGGCCTGAAAACAGTTGCCACGTAGATTGTTTCAGGGGCCGCCGGTATTCAGAAACTGAAGGCAAACAAACCGAGCTTGGATTTGGGAGCCAACCCTTATGTTATGGCTACTTGTATAGCGCTCAGCTCACCTGGGAAGGTATCCAGGCGCTAGAGCAGACTGTGCTGGCCAAGTCTGAAGTCTAGGTGAAGAGCTGTGTCTTCAGTTTCTTGCTATCTCAAGGGAAGAAGAGTCCACTCTGATGTGCAGGGGGAGGTTTTTCCAGGCATTGGGAAGAGTGAGGAAAATATATCCAGGGAGTGATGTAGGTGAATATGCCTGTTACATTTCTGTCTCCATTTTCATGCTAAGTGAAGAGAAAATGTGGGGTAACAAGGATGTCATGCAATTGTGAGGCTATCCTGGCACTTCTAGGGGGAGGTGAAGGGTTAACTGGATTTTGTTCTGTGGCCTTGACAGCAATCACATAGTTTGCTCACCAGCTCTCACCCTGTTGGATTCTGGTTAACAGTGGTCCTGCGCCTTCCAGAGCCTCCCAGAATCCTTTAGGACGAGGGCCTCAACGATTGGCTAGGCTGTGATGATAGGTATGGAGCTCGCCCAATGCCTTGCTGCACTCTCTCTGTGCACTGCTGTGCGCCTTTGCTGACTGTGGCATCTTCTTGGATTTTTCTCTCCCTTCTAGGGCCTATGAGTGGCATGGGCATGAACATGGGCATGGACGGGCAATGGCACTACATGTAGCCCCCATCTTGTAAACCAATCGCAAAGCCAGGGGGAAGTAAGTATAGTCAGGCTTTTTTTTTACCTTGACTGACGCTGCTTGATTATTTTTTTTCCTAATTTTCCCAGCCATTTTTTTTCATTGTCTTCCCTTTGTCCTTGCCCATAGTTGCATGCCTGCCAAAAATAGGTGCCTATAGGAATCTCTTGTCACATTACGGTCATTCACTGTCCCCCTCTGTTACTTCATTCAACCTTTACCCATGTGTAGAGAAGATGGCGTACTGTTCCTTTAATAGTAATTAACTTCTACAGAGAAGGGTGCTTGCCAGTGCTTAATTTGAGCTGGTGGTTTGTGGTCCTTGGCACCGGCACTTAATTGCCAATACCGGTGCTTATGACGTTCTGCCACATGGTGGCGATGTTTGCCTAAATGAAAGCTGAGCAAACAACAGATGTCTACTAATTAAAGAAACATTTAAAAGAACTAATACCCGCTTCCCAAACCATTCTCATAGCTTTGCAGGCACGGAATAGTTTGAATTGGCATGCTTGAAGGAGTGTGATGGTTAGTAGTTGTGTTGGCAGGGGCAACGGGTGGTGCAGGATGCAGTGGCCTCAGGAGGAGGGCTCTGGCACACCTCTTTTTGCAAATTAAGCACTGGTGCTTGCTATGTGTTTATACTGAATGTGCTTTCATGTGTTTTAAGTTCTTCGAGGAAGGGCATGTGCTGTCTCTTTAAGAATAACCTAGATATTCAGGAAAGGGGATGCACTATCTCTTTAAATATATTCATGTCCTAGAGACAAGAAAGTAGTATTATTTTAGAAGTATGTTTTGATCAAGGAAGAGTGTGTAAAACCACCTTAAATATGTTTACAGCCTTCAGAGGTGAAAGTAAAATTTATTTAATCATGTCAGCAGTTTTGCAGAAAAGAGAGAGTTCTGTCCCTTTAAGAACCACAGGAGTAAGCTTTATGGAAGAGTAAAGATAACTTCCTTCACATATGTGTTCAGGTTCCTCAGTTCCATGTACTTCGGGGTTAAGAAATGACTTTCCTTACCTATACTTAGAAATTCTTTATTTCTTTCTTGTAGAAGGAACAGCATCACCCCTTTAAATGTTCTTGCTTGGGAACAGTTTCTGTAATAGGGGCAGCACATTTTTAATGTAACAAATGTTGAAAAATATCAAATTCTTCATGTATGACTCAGCCCTCTCCTTTTCAAAATTTTCCAGGTAAGACCCAGTATTATCAAAGAAAACTGTAAAGCTCTCCAGCAGAGAAGGGTCGTACCCTCCCCATGAACAATTACATAAAACATAAAGGGGCAGATTTAAGAGCCCCTTGCGCCATATATCGCCACGTTAGCGCCATTTGTTTCCACTAATTTGGCGATATTGTGGCAAAAACACCACGCCATATTTACAAAGGGGCACAGTGCATGCATTGCGCCACTTTGTAACCTCTTGTGCCACATTAGAGGGGCCGAAATATGGTGCAAAGAAATCTAAAAGATTTCTTTGCATGATTTTTTGGGGCATTTTTAACACCTGCTCAGAGCACTCTTTAAAAGGGGACGCACCACTGGTTACAATGGGCCCCTGTGTACTGTTCAGGGTTAGCGCCAACATTTTGGCACTAACCTTGAACAGTACATCAATAGCGTCAAAAATTCGAACACTATTGCCCCCTACTCTGCACCATGGTGCACTGTATTTTAAATATGGCACACACATGGTGGCGGTAGTGGGATGCTAAGGGTCGCAAGAAAAGTGGCGCTGCAATGAGTGCTGCGCCACGTTTATTAGATCTGCCCCAAAATATGTTACAAAAAAGGTATTTCTCTGGGGTGCGGGTCTGTGGTTGACAAAACTGAAGCTTTACAGATTTGTTGACGTACTGTCCCGTTAAGGGCACCACAGAGAAACGTATGCCCTGCACCTCTGTCAGTGCTGCAAGGATGTGTGGGGGGTCCCTGGCATCAACGCATGTACTGCTGCCCCTCCCCTGTGCCCAGTAGCCCACTCACAGCTCTGCCAGTGATGAGGGAAGCTGACAGGTCTGACAGTGTCAGTCAGGACTGACAGCCTTGCGTCTTCTGCGCCCTCAGTCCGCGCACGCAGCAGGCACCTGAGGTGGTGTCTTTGGGGGACCCATTGACAGTGAAATTGAACAGACTCTGGTGGAGCCAGGAAGAGCAGAAGTGTACGTCGTCTCTTTGAGTGACATGAATCTGTTTGCAGGTCTGCCTTGCACGGATTATCCTATGTAGGTTGACAGTACTGCACTGCACTTTACTCACTGGGGAAGCTGTGCACTTTATTTACTGGGGAGCCTGTACACTTTATTCACTAGGGAAGCTGCACACTTTATTCACTGGGGTGCTTGTGCGCTTTACTAACTGGGGAGCCAGTGCACTTTACTCACTGGAGAGCTGTGCACTTTACCCACTGGGAAACCTGTGCACTTTACTCACTGGAGAGCCTACACACTTTACTCACTGGAGAGTTTGTACACTTTACTCACTGGGGAGCCTGTGCACTTTATTTACTGGTGAGCCTGTACACTTTACTCACTGGGGAGGCTGTGCACTTTACTCACTGGGGAACTTGTGCACTTTACTAACTGGGGGTCCTGTGTGCTTCACTCGCTGGGGAGCCTGTGTGTTCTACTCAGTGGGGAGCCTGTGCGCTTTACTCAGTGGGGAGTCTGTGCACTTTAAGCACTGGGAAGCCTGTGCGCTTTACTCACCGAGGAGCCTGTGTGCTGCACTCACTGGGGAGATGGTGTACTTTATTCACTGGGGAGCCTGTGCACTCTACTCACTGGGGATCCTATGCGCTGCACTCACTGTGGAGACGGTGCACCTTACTCACTGGGGTGCAATAAGTCTAACCACTGGTAGCTGCTCTGGGTAATATCCCAACCCATGGTTATTTTGCACCCCACCCCACCTCAGCTTAGACCCAGCCATATGCAAATCACCCTTGGCCCTGCTACAATAGGAACAGTCCAGCCCGAACTGCCAGGCCAGGTCCTTTCCTGGGACCAGCACTCATGACTGGGCCATGCTTGCAGATTTTCCCCAACAGTAAGTGGCATTTGCCGTCTTTTGGCACCAGGCTGCCCATTGTGTGCCAGCACAGGAGGAAAGGACAGGAATGTGTCCTATTCCTTAAATACGGCGCATTCCTGCCATTTCCGAGTGAGGCAGTGGAGCTTAGCAAAGTGCCTTGCTATGCCGCTCTGTGCCACTTTTTCAAATACTGGCCCCTGGTCTCCAAAATTGGAACCGACCCTCTGGGGTGTGTGATCTCCAGATGCGGACTAGAGTAGATGACTCCAATCAGTGGATTACGAGCTACCAGTAGCTTCCAGACACCTTCAGAGTAGCTTGTGGTCCCAAGTTTATTTTTAAACACGCACAGGGTCACATTTTCCGTTTTAAAGTTAATGGAAGGCTGTGTTTATTTTACATTATTATCATCAGGCTGCAGATAGCAGGGCCTGATAATGAGTAGTGCTGGAGTCAGACTTATGGGCCAGGCTGGGGCACAGAGGTGAAGAACTGAAGCACTGAGGTATTTAACTCTTTAAATAAAAGTCCTTTCAACTCAATATTGGAGGGTGAGAACAAAATAATGTTTCTGAATGCTATTAAATAGGAGAAATTTAAAAAGAAGTTATCTTAATGATTAATTTAACTCTTCATTTTAATTTTCTCCCATTTCAAAGTGTCACACTTACATACAGCAGCCCTCTTGCTCCCAGTTGCGAGTAAACATGGCAGCCCTGTCATGGTGCCCCTAGTCAAAGTATTTTGTTCAAGCCATGGTATCTGGCACTATGGACATTAGGCTTAAAGTCAGTGAAGCTGGGCGTGGGTGCTTCTGGTGAAAATGTGTGAGTCGTTTAGCCTTCCATAGCTCACAAAGATTTTCACTGAGCATCAGTAGATCTCACTGCAGAAAAGGTTGGAGACCCCTGGATTAGATATTCCAAATAAAACAGGGCGCTCCGGGTAAGGTTTCCAAAATCTGATGCAGTGCTCCAGGTATGGTCTGAGGACTGGTCTGACGCAGTGCTCCAGGTATGGTCTCAGGACTGGTCTGATGCAGTGCTCCAGGTATGGTCCCAGGACTGGTCTGATGCAGTGCTCCAGGTATGGTTCAGGACTGGTCTGATGCAGTGCTCCAGGTATGGTCCCAGGATTGGTCTGACACAGTGCTCCAGCCATGATCTCAGGACTGGTCTGAAGCAGTGCTCCAGGTATGGTATTAGGACTGGTCTGATGCAGTGCTCCAGGTATGGTCTGAGGACTGGTCTGACGCAGTACTCCAGGTATGGTCCCAGGACTGGTCTGACACAGTGCTCCAGCCATGATCTCAGGACTGGTCTGAAGCAGTGCTCCAGGTATGGTCCAGGACTGGTCTGACGCAGTGCTCCAGGTATGGTCGCAGGACTGGTCTGATGCAGTGCTCCAGGTATGGTTCAGGACTGGTCTGACGCAGTGCTCCAGGTATGGTCCCAGGATTGGTCTGACACAGTGCTCCAGCCATGATCTCAGGACTGGTCTGAAGCAGTGCTCCAGGTATAGTATTAGGACTGGTCTGATGCAGTGCTCCAGGTATGGCCTGAGGACTGGTCTGACACAGTTCTCCAGGTATGGTCCCAGGATTGGTCTGACACAGTGCTCCAGCCATGATCTCAGGACTGGTCTGAAGCAGTGCTCCAGGTATGGTCCAGGACTGGTCTGACGCAGTGCTCCAGGTATGGTCTCAGCACTGGTCTGATGCAGTGCTCCAGGTATGGTCTGAGGACTGGTCTGACGCAGTACTCCAGGTATGGTCCCAGGACTGGTCTGATGCAGTACTCCAGGTATGGTCCCAGGATTGGTCTGACACAGTGCTCCAGCCATGATCTCGGGACTGGTCTGAAGCAGTGCTCCAGGTATGGTCTCAGGACTGGTCTGAAGCAGTCCTCCAGGTATGGTCCCAGGACTGATCTGATGCATTGCTTCGGGTATGGTCCCAGGACTGGTCTGTCGCAGTGCTCCAGGTATGGTCCAGGACTGGTCTGACGCAGTGCTCCAGGTATGGTCTGAGGACTGGTCTGACGCAGTGCTCCAGGCATGGTCTCAGGAGTGGTCTGACACAGTGCTCCAGGTATGGTCTGAGGACTGGTCTGACGCAGTGCTCCAGGTATGGTCCAGGACTGGTCTGAACCAGTGCTCCAGGCATGGTCTCAGGACTGGTCTGACAGTGCTCCAGCCATGGTCACAGGAGTGGTCTGACACAGTGCTCCAGGCATGGTCTCAGGACTGGTCTGACGCAGTGCTCCTGGCATGGTCTCAGGAGTGGTCTGACACAGTGCTCAAGGTATGGTCTGAGGACTGTTCTGACGCAGTGCTCCAGGTATGGTCTAGGACTGGTCTGAACCAGTGCTCCAGGTATGGTCTGAGGACTGGTCTGACACAGTGCTCCAGCCATGGTCACAGGAGTGGTCTGACACAGTGCTCCAGGCATGGTCTCAGGACTGGTCTGACGCAGTGCTCCAGGCATGGTCTCAGGAGTGGTCTGACACAGTGCTCCAGGTATGGTCTGAGGACTGGTCTGACGCAGTGCTCCAGGTATGGTCCAGGACTGGTCTGAACCAGTGCTCCAGGTATGGTCTGAGGACTGGTCTGACACAGTGCTCCAGCCATGGTCACAGGAGTGGTCTGACACAGTGCTCCAGGCATGGTCTCAGGACTGGTCTGACGCAGTGCTCCAGGCATGGTCTCAGGAGTGGTCTATATAATCACAAAAGGTGTGGGGTAGTGGGAAGAGGGGGTAAGACTGGGTTAGTCTTTTAACCAGTGTCTGGTTATTTAAGGTTGCTTGATATGGGGTGCTGTGTTGACCTATAGGAATGACGGGGGATTTTCCTTTACGGACTAGGTGGTCTCACACACATAGTAGTGTCATGCTTCATCATATGACCACCTAGCCCCACCTAAGTAAGATGATACTACTCAGGCGGACTCGACCTCTGGTTAAAAGAACCAGAGGGAGTGCTGAAATTAAGTTGACTGGATAATTACAGTGATCCAGAGGGGGTAATAAAATTACCTAACATGTCACCGGTGGCTCTTGTTAGTTTTAATAGTGGTGCATGTTGGTAAGACTAAAACTAAGGGGAAAAGGCTCGTTGGAGGATAATGTCTCTTGGAGTCTAAAAGGGGTTGTACATGACCAACATGTTTCTGCCCTCACTAAGTGCTGGTAGGTCAGGGGCATTCGTCAGGGTCGGAGCACGTGTGATAAGGACGGTGCTCAAAGTAAACGTGTGTGTCCTACCTGAACAGGTAGTTCACGGTGGGGTAGGCCCCGGAGCTGGGGGCGTATTGCCTCTGGTCTGGCTGGAACCGGGGGGGGGTGGGTTTTCCCTTGTAGTCACACTCACGCCAAAGGGAATACCATGGGGGTTACCTACGTGCCGGAGCCAGGCCACTCAGGAGTGGTCTGACACAGTGCTCCAGGTATGGTCTGAGGACTGGTCTGACGCAGTGCTCCAGGTATGGTCCAGGACTGGTCTGAACCAGTGCTCCAGGTATGGTCTGAGGACTGGTCTGACACAGTGCTCCAGCCATGGTCACAGGAGTGGTCTGACGCAGTGCTCCAGGCATGGTCTCAGGACTGGTCTGACACAGTGCTCCAGGCATGGTCTCAGGACTGGTCTGATGCAGTGCTCCAGGCATGGTCTCAGGAGTGGTCTGACACAGTGCTCCAGGTATGGTCTGAGGACTGGTCTGACGCAGTGCTCCAGGTATGGTCCAGGACTGGTCTGAACCAGTGCTCCAGGTATGGTCTGGGGACTGGTCTGACACAGTGCTCCAGCCATGGTCACAGGAGTGGTCTGACACAGTACTCCAGGCATGGTCTCAGGACTGGTCTGACGCAGTGCTCCAGGCATGGTCTCAGGAGTGGTCTGACACAGTGCTCCAGGTATGGTCTCAGAACTGGTCTGACACAGTGCTCCAACCATGGTCACAGGAGTGGTCTGACGCAGTGCTCCAGGCATGGTCTCAGGAGTGGTCAGACACAGTGCTCCAGGTATGGTCTCAGAACTGGTCTGACGCAGTGCTCCAGGTATGGTCTGAGGACTGGTCTGACACAGTGCTCCAGGTATGGTCTCAGAACTGGTCTGACACAGTGCTCCAGCCATGGTCACAGGAGTGGTCTGACACAGTGCTCCAGGCATGGTCTCAGGACTGGTCTGACGCAGTGCTCCAGGCATGGTCTCAGGAGTGGTCTGACGCAGTGCTCCAGGCATGGTCTCAGGAGTGGTCTGACACAGTGCTCCAGGTATGGTCTCAGAACTGGTCTGACGCAGTGCTCCAGGTATGGTCTGAGGACTGGTCTGACACAGTGCTCCAGGTATGGTCTCAGAACTGGACATATCATTACAAATAATGCTTCGATCGTGTGATTGTGGAGCTAGAAACAATGCCTTGGCTTTGGCCCAAAACCCAGACGCACTCCTCCATGTCTGGTGTGTAAAATGTTGCCAAATGTTTCAGGCGTGACCTTCGGAGCTTGACACGGTGCTCCCCCCGCCCCCCTTCACAGCCGGGCACAGTACCTGCGTGATGGCCCCCGCGGCCGGCTCTATCCAGTGCAAAGTGACTGGCTGTGTACTTCTTTGCCTCATTAAAAAAGCTCTGTAAATACAAGTCAGAAGCTGGCATTTCATTTCAGGTCTCAGGGGGGTGTCTCTCCGACCAGCCCTGCCCTCCGTGTTCTCCCAGTTCGCAAAGAAGTAATGTCCCTTTAAAACAGTCTCAGAGAAAACATTTGCTCGGCTTGGATGGCTCTTAACACAGCCCATATCATTTCTACCCCACTTAATTACATAACATATTTTATGCTTCATAAGCAATTACACTGATGGGGTAATACAGACGGGCTTCACCTCTTGATTTGATTACGCAGCCAGACAATATGGTGCGTCGGTGGCTTCTCGCCGGGCCCTGGGCGGGCTGCCGAGCTGCACAGGGCGAGGGGGCGGCCCGGCCTGCCTGCCCCTTCAAGGGCTCTGCGATCTCCTGGTAATCACGGCCCGCGCTCTACTTAACAAAGTGACGGCCTAAGCCTGCAGATTAGCCGCTTACAGCCTCAAAACATCTGTTCGCCTTTCCTAGTATCCGAGGTTACAGCGAGGTGAGGGCAGCTCCCTGGACGGACACTGTAAATATATTGGAGCTGCCTTGTAAAGGCAGAAAACTGATCTCTTTAAGTAGAGGGAGGGCGCTGGAAACGTGAGCCCTTGAATGGGGGATTGAGCTAGGAAGTCGGGTGAGAGCCCCCACTCGACCCCCCCCTCCACTAAAAGTGGCCTGCCATGGATGTCTAGACATTTGTTGCAGCCTTAATGTCAGTCCTGTTTTATGATTTACAAGCAGGATGCACTGAGCATGTCCTGTCACCTTTCTGCCACCCCTGACCTCTGAACCCTTGTAATCCCGCGAGAGCAGTGCGGCGGGAACTGCAACCCTCTCTCCCCTCCAAGTTGGCTTGGATATGTCCCAGCAGTCCCTGTGACTAGAAGGGCCCTGAGAGCCCTCTGCCTACATGTATACCGGGAGGGTCGTGGTGGGGGGGGGGGGGGGGGGGCGCGTTTGTGGGGCACAGCGGGGGTAGCATGGGATACACAGCCCCCCTGCCAGGCCGCTGCCTGTCTGACTAGTAACTGGGCCCTTCCTTGTTTAGTGCACTGTGGCTGTCAGCCAGGGCACAGGAGTGTGCAGGCCCCTCAAACTGCAGGGACCTGTGCCCCCCTCATCACTGCCCCGTGCCCGCCAGCCTGCGTGTGTGTGTATGTATGTATATATTTATTTATGGGATATTATATAGCGCTGACATTACCCAGAGGTGTCAGAGCGCTTTACAATAGAGCGAAGAAAGTTACATGAGAAATCGAGTGTAAGAGGGCATTAGGAGACCATATGTAAAGCTATTACGGTTACTCATGGTGAGAGTTACGTATTTACAAATTACATATTAATTACAGGTTGCACATTTGGAAAAAGTTAAGGAGTTTCAGGTGACATAAATATTACCTACTTACCGGGTTAAATACAAGTTAAGTTACAGAGTTGTAGTACTCGAGAATGTTACGCAACAGTCCGGGTCATGGCATTACATGTGAGGGCATATGCCTGGTGGGGGGCATCAGTGAGGAGTGTTACTGAGGGAAAGAAGTCTGTGCGGGCTCCTCACACTGCTGCGGCCTGCCCGTGTCGGTGAGTCCAGAGTGTAGGTCTGTGTAGCCCCATCACTCTGAAGGGACTCATACCCCCTCGATACAGCCCGCTGCATGTCAGGCAGTAGTGTAAGAAAACTTGAAGGGGTCCGCCTGCAAAGTACATCGAGGGGTACTTCCCCCGACCCAGTCAGGAGCTCTCACACGTACACAGTTTACTGTGCTGAGGGGGACCCTGAGAGCTCAGGCCGGGGCTTTTGTTACGCTAGTGATTAGTGGTCCAGATCGGCACTGGCCTCTCACCCAGCGGGTAGCTGTGTACCCCCATTACAGCCCTGCTACCCGCATCCCCAGGGTGCAGGTGTGTTCTGGCCCCTCCTTAAGCTGAAACATCTACCCCTCCCCCTCGCACACCTCACTGCATTCATTCTGCCTGTGAGTCCTGGGTTCAGCATTCCCCACTCTGTTGTGACCTCTACCCCCTTCTTTGCAGCCCAGGTGGAAGGACTGCATCTGACCATCACTCTTCTGGCCCCTTTGCCAATTGCTGGGCCCGGGTATAACTCTGTACAGCCCCTCCCTCTGATCAGATCCTTGCCCTGTCCTTAAAGCCCACTGCAGGGCCCGTTGCCCACCTGTTGCATGCCTTTTGCCTGCTAGCCTTTTGTGCTGGTCTGTGCAGGCCCCGCGCTGCCAGACCTCTTATCTCCTCATTCTAGCTCACTGCTAGGGCTCCAGGGCCCTCATTACCTCCCTGCTTCCTGCTGAACAAAGGTCTGGGTGGCTGCCTTTTCTGTACAAGGAGGTGACCTCTTACAAATGATGGCCGGAGTGGGTGTCTTCTCTGAGTCTTGTGGCAACCTCTTATAAATGAAAAGTGGTGGTCTACTCTGGGAGATGTGACAACCTCTTATAAATGTTGGCTGGAGTGGTTCTCTACTCTGGGAGATGTGACAACCTCTCATAAATGATGGCTGGAGTGGTTCTCTACTCTGGGAGATGTGACAACCTCTCATAAATGATGGCTGGAGGGGTTGTCTTCTCTGGGAAATGTGACAACCTCCTATAAATGATGGCTGGAGGGGTTGTCTTCATTGGGAGATGTGACAACCTCTCATAAATGATGGCAGGAGTGGTTGTCTTCTCTGGGAGATGTGACAACCTCTTATACATAATGATTGGAGGGGTTGTCTTCTCTGGGAGATGTGACAACCTTTTATAAATGATGGCTGGAGGGGTTGTCTTCTCTGGGAGATGTGACAACCTCTTATAAATGATTCCTGCAGTGGTTGCCTTCTCTGGAAGATGTTGAAACCTCCTATAAATGATGGCTGGAGGGGTTGTCTTCTCTGGGAGATGTGACAACCTCTTATAAATGATGGCTGGAGGGGTTGTCTTCTCTGGGAGATGTGTCAACCTCCAATGAATGATGGCTGGAGGGGTTATCTTCTCTGGGAGATGTGACAACCTCTTATAAATGATTCCTGCAGTGGTTGCCTTCTCTGGAAGATGTTAAAACCTCCTATAAATGATGGCTGGAGGGGTTGTCTTCTCTGGGAGATGTGACAACCTCTTATAAATGATGGCTGGAGGGGTTGTCTTCTCTGGGAGATGTGTCAACCTCCAATGAATGATGGCTGGAGGGGTTATCTTCTCTGGGAGATGTGACAACCTCTTATAAATGATTCCTGCAGTGGTTGCCTTCTCTGGAAGATGTTGAAACCTCCTATAAATGATGGCTGGAGGGGTTTTCTTCTCTGGGAGGGGTGGCGTCCTCTTATGAATGGTGGCTGGAGGGGTTGTTTTCTCCATGAGAAGTGGCCACTTCCTCTGAATTGTGGCTCTGTGGTTCTCTTATCCGTGGCAAACAATTCTGGATGTCTGCCGGAATGGCTGCCTCCGTTGACTAGTGGCCTCTAGAAACGGTGACTGTTCTGGTTGTGCCCTCTTGAGTGGGGTGGTGACATCCTGTAGATGATACCTTGATCAGTTTTCTCCCCTGACATGATGTTAAGTATCATCATCATGTCAACTTTACTAGAGGACAAAGCACATTTTATGCCTTAAAAACAAACTGCGAGTTTCCAAACAATGGTCGGCTGTCTAAGAGCTATAGAGGGGATTTTTTTAATGAAAAAGAATAAAAGCTATTTTTACATTACAGTGGTTGAAAATAAGTTATTATTTCTTTATTTCTATTAACGTGCAAATGGGTGTTGTATTGCTTTTTTTTTTGTTGTTGTTTTTTTTTTTTTTTTTTTTTTTTTTGTAAACCGACAGTGGGCTCTCAGCTTCCTTATTCTATCTGAAATAATAAAACGTGGAGTTCAGCCTGGTTTTGTTAAAAGTACACAAATCCTTTAGGAAAGGGTAACAGTTGTGTGAGGGGGTTGGCACCAGTTGTTGGTGATGGTTGCCTCTCTGAGACCTGTAGTGTCACAGCGCAGGTCAGAGACGCACTGTTCAATCCGGATCTATTGAAGATCACAGAGAGTAGTCCTTGTCATAGTAGTGTCCTTGAGTAGTGACTGTGTAAAGGGTGTCTGCGGCACAGAGCCCTCGTGCCCCATGAGGCCCTCAAGCAAGTTACCCCAGGGGTGTGGCCCCTTCCCAGTGGACATCTGGCTTAACCTTGGCAACTCACCTGGCAAAGGAAAGCACGATGTTCCTATGTCATCTTGTAGGAAACCCTTCTGCATGGACACCAGAAGTCCCAATTCTGGTGTATCGAGGGAGCCCCTGACTTGAGGTGTGGTTTGTAGGCCTGAGAAGAGGGGCCATGCCTGAGAAGAAGGGACCATGCCTTAGAAGATGGGACCATGCTTGAGAAGATGGGACCATACCTTAGAAGATGGGACCATGCTTGAGAAGATGGGACCATGCCTGAGAAGATGGGACCATGCCTGAGAAGACAGGGCCATGCCTTAGAAGACAGGGCCATGCCTTAGAAGACAGGGCCATGCCTTAGAAGACGGGCCATGCCTTAGAAGATGGGACCATGCTTGAGAAGATGGGGCCATGCCTTTGCCTCTGTGAACTGTCTGACATGAGGATTCAGGGCGTTCTCCCGGGAGCAACCGTCCTGCTGGCATCTTCTGCACAACCACTTGACCTTATAAATGCAACAGGATGTCTCCTATTGTGACACTAACTTGGACCACTGCTGTGGTGTGGCAGTGAAAGGTGGTGTGACCAGGTTTTGAGGTCACCATGAGTTTCACTTCATAAAACATTAGGGGCATATTTATAAGATGGTGGGGTGGGGCAGGAAGTAATTTTGCTGCACTTCCCTACGCCACAGGGAAAGGGCAGGAATGCATCGTATTTGCAAAATACGGTGCCTTTCTGTCCTTTCGTCCTGTGTTGGCGCTCTTTTGTCTGCCTAGCACCAATGCAGGCACCCTTGCACTGTGGTGCAAAGGTGCCTTTGTTGCATGCAGGATTGGTTTTGTGCAGGAAGGGACACCTTCCTGCACAAAAGCAATGCGTGGGGCAATACAGCAACTTGTGTTGCCTTGGCTTATTCCATATCTATGAGGCCATGAAAAACCATGCAAAGTGGCTTTGTGTAGCCTCATAGATATGGATCTGCACTCTGCGCTGCCCGAGCGTAAAAAAACAGACACTCTTGTGACGCACGCGGCTTCTAAATATGCCCCTGAATGTAAATTTTTTGGGACCAGTCACAGCCCCTGGAGGATAATTAGCCTTTGAGTCCTCACTCGAGCCAGGGCTTTCAGTTGAAGTGCGGTACAGGGTACACAGATGACTTACAGTAATTTAAAACCCCTTGTTACCAGGTTTTGTTGTTTGTTAAAACCGTGTCGATGGCATGAGAGGCGAAGCTAAACAGCCTAGCACCAAATCAAACTTACCTGTGGATATTAAACCACAGTACACAGAAAGCACTCGCAAGACACCATTCGTCACTGTTCCACGATTAGGTTGTGTCCAGGGCCAAGGATAGCACTTTGTATCTTCCTTCAGTGAGGCGTCTCCTCACCTCTGTAAAGGTCAGAATGGCAAGCTTAAAAGTGACCTGCAAGCCCTGTGGTAGCCAAGGCACGAGTGACTACATGTGTGTCAGTATCCAAGTAAATTCCTTCTCCACCAACAATATCCTCTGCCAAGTCTAAGTGGTGGGTCTGCATGTTTGACCTTTTCACAGCCGAAACGTGTTGACACAAATGAATGAACCAATGATTTGAAGCCTTCAGATGAATAAAAAGCTGCCGTGGGCCACTGAGACCCAAGAGATGGCAAGACTCCTTGATTATAATAGCAAGCTGAGGTTTCATAGATAAGCAGTGTTCAGGCAGTGCTCCAACATCAGGAACCAGGTTTTGTGGCGATCAAAAACCCAATGCTAATATTACAGTGAGATATGTTGTGATTGTCACTTGTTTTCATTTTGACTGTTGGATGTGTATATATAACCTCTCAGCTGTGTGCATTTATAGACTGTTTTTTAATTTGATTTTTTTATTTGGCCTTTTTTGTTAGTATAGTTCATTTTTTACCTTGATAGTAACCCTCTTTTTATCCTTTTGCCTACTACCGTACCAGGGACAATTAAGATCACCTTGTGCACACCCCTCCCCCTAGTTTATTCTGTAGTACCCCCTCAGATACTAATATTTTTGTTTCTGCAAATTCAATGTTTAATCATTTTGTAAAGAAAAAAAGAAACTGGAATCTTGTTTAATCACTTTCTTTTTCTTTAGGTCTGCAAGGCATGCCGGGGGATTACGGACCGACCGGGGGGCCGCTGGGCCGGAGTATGGCGCAGTCAAGTTACACTCCTTCCCAGATGACCCCGCACCCCTCTCAGTTGCGACATGGACCCCCAATGCATCCGTATTTGCCAAGCCACCCCCATCATCGCCAGGCCATGGTGCTGCACGGAGGACTCCCTGCCCATCCTGGAATGACTATATCTGCGCAAAGCCCCTCTCTGCTGAATTCTGTTGACCCTGGCTTTGGCGGACAGTTGATGGACATCCATGCCTAACTGTTCATGGGAACTCAAGGGAAATAAAGAACATATTTTCAGACATTTGAGCTTTGACCAGATGTTGACACTTAAAAAAAAGAAATTCCAGACAGCTGTGATTTATTTTTTACTTTTGTCATTTTTTCAACAACAGAGGACCAACTTTAAACCAAGAACACAAATGTGAATTCCTGGGCTTACAAAGATGAATTAAGTCCTTGGAAAGTTCCTCTGGAAAAAAGGAAAAACCAGAAAGAGAGAGTAAAAAAAGACTCAAAGAGTTTAAAACTACTGTAGTATATAAACATAGGGACTAAGTTAACTTGTATATTTCTTTCATCACACGAGTTTTGTTGCCTCAAAATAGTTTTAGAAGAAAGAAACGGATCCTTGTTTTTTCCACACTATGTGTGTTGTTCCCAAAAGATGACTGTGTTTTGGTTCAGCAGCAGAAGTCTCCATCCCAGAAAGACTACCGTCTGCTTGGCCAGTGAGCATAAAACTGAAAAGCAAACAAATAAAAAAATCAACAAATGCCGAAAGTGATATGCATCTGGATCTCGCGCCTCACGCCACAGTCCATTTCTAAAAAATGCTGGGAGAGCTCTTTCATCGATCCATGAAATGTGCTCTAACTTTCAAAGCCCTCAAAGAGGACGACAACCCCTTTGTTTTTTTCTTAAGGCCTGGCCTCCTCTTCTACAGAGCTGACATGAAATTAGTTGGAGACAAGCAGGAAGCTTTTTCCAGGAGCTCTGAGCCAAGGCTTTGGACAAAGAACAAACCCAAGTGTTTTTAAGTAACCCTTATTCAGTTCTTAATATTGACACTGGTCCTTGCGCCAAAATAAAAGCAGCCATCGAACTTTTATCGTGAACTCCAAGTTTGACAGGGTGAGTGGGGTGTATGTGTGCGTGTGTGCGTGCTTGAGTGACAGAGCGTGGAAGTTAGGGAAACTGTAACAAACTTCGTACAGAGTTCGCCCTGTTAATTGTTCCATGTTAGATATTATATGTGTTTACCTCAATTGAAAAAAAGAATGTTTTTGCTAGTATCCGATCTGCTGTGGAATTGGTATTGTATGTCCAGAAATTCTTCCTTTCTCAGCACGTGTTCCTCATTAGAAACGAAAAATGCTGTTACCTTTAAGCTTCGTCAAAAATTTACATTAAAATACTTGTATGAGGACTGTGACGTTACGTTTTAAAAAAAGGTGTTAAGTCACAAAATGCGGTAATAAATATTTCATTTTTTGATTTTTTTCGTTGGGCTTCTTTTGCATTTTTTTTTTATTTTCTTGCCTGTGGTATCGTTTATGTTTTGAGGTGCCTTGCTTTCTTTGCACTCGTGTGTACATAACTCTGTATTAAAAACAAATGTGACAACAGAATTATTTGAAAAGGACTCTCTGTTGAGAAATAGATGAAACAGTCTAAGCCCTGGAATAATATAGACTTGTAGAATGTCTGATAAAGTCGTAAGCACTAAATTGTTCCGAATTACAAAATTGTAATTTGCCTTAGATGAATGAATACCCTAAGTACAAGTTTTTAAATCACTACATAGATTTAAATTGTTCACTGCAGGAAAGAGAACAGTTGTTGAAAATATCATCGTGGCGGTTTGTATAACAAATAATTTGTTCATTTTAATTGGCGTTTTGGGAAGTGGTCTCTAGTTCTTAAAACTAAGGGGAAAAGGTACTGGACAATAAGAAAAAGAATGAAAAAATAAAATGTCAGTATTGTGATATTTGAGGCTACCAGTCACACCGGGACTTTCCTGATAATAGCCTTTATTGGCCCACCTCACGGAACAGAACACAAAAACCTGCTACATTAAAAAAAATTATTATTATGCTAGAAAACACGAACTAGTTAAGGTGAAAGTTTGCTTCTTTTAAACGAAAAAAACAAGTATTTCTACTAAAACCTGCTCAGTCCGCCCCGGTGCATTGAAGTCGGGCTCTGTGGACGAAGAAAGTCACATTTCCTCCTGTTCTCTCGTTTGAAATTTTAATGCGATTCAATTATACCGAAAAAGATCTCCTATTGCGTGGACCATTTAAAAAAAAACCGACATATTCTAATTTCGGGAAATCCATCAAGTATTAATGTTGCCAACGGAAGGCATTATATATTTTTTTTATTAATTAGCATTTTAATGACTTGCACTCTTCGAGATGCGGGGATGCTGATGGGAAGTGTGTAAAATTAGGGCATTTCGAGGCTCTGACGGGGTGTTGAGTGGCAGGTCGGGGTACCGCAGAATTACAAGTGTTTGCTGATCGCGCTTAAAAACCAGATTCATTGATAGAATTGTCAGCGGGGGGTCGGGGGGGGGGGGCAGATCAAGTAACCTGAATTAGCGACAATTTTTACAAAAACGCTACAGGTTATTCGAAACTTACATCCATCAAGCGCAATATTTGAATAAACACGGGAGACACCTTTATGGATGAAACATTCCCCAAATATTTAAAAAAATAATGGGGGCTGTTCTACAAATACGAGTGTCGGTCCCTCGGACACCTTTGCACCCGTTCACAAGCTAGAAATGTGTATCGACCTGAAAGTTTGTCGCAGTTTGCACACAAGCTAGAAATATGTCGCGCCCCGGTACACGTTTTCACACGCACAGGTTATCGGTAGGTCTGTAGAGAGGACTGTAGGGGAAGCCTTGTGTGCCCGTATACGAGCATCTGTGCGTGCCACGGCTACCAACGGGTACACAGGCGTGTGCAAAGCATGAAAGGTGCGCGTACGCGTCTGCCACAGATCACACGTTTCTAAGGAGCCGTCGCCGTCAGAACGCGTCGGTGTTCTGTTTATCCGGTGAGCGTCGTTCTAGAAAGAAGTTCACGTCAATATTTAAAGGCTATTATAGCACGTGCGCTAATGAAAACATGTATATCTGATTCTATCTGTATGAATGCGTGCATGTGTTAATACGTGAATAGAAATGCGTGCATTGATCGCATACATTTAGGTGCATCTTTTGGGATGCGTTTCCACGTCGGGGATGTACATCAATCGATTTCTGTGTACGTAAATACTGAGTAAGTCACGCACATTCGAGTGAGACGTGTCTGTCAGCGCTTGTAGCATCATTCACGGATGTTTCAGTATGGACGCAGCCAACACGCCGGGCACTTCGACACACCTCTCTTCCCGAAAGTGCATTCGTGCCCTTAATGTCCGCATATCTACATGGGGAAGTAAATTACGTATATTTACTGAGTAATCTTCCGGAATGTGTGCTCGTATCCACTTCTGCACTGTCGGGCCACACTGATGTGTACCAAATCGATACATTACGGAACTTTACATACATCTCTTTTAAGTGTGCACGTGTGTGTATATCTATGGGTGTGTGTGTATGTGTGTATATTTATAAACACAAATATACACACACACGTGCACATTTTAAAAGAGGTGTATGTAAAGGTCCGTAATGTATCGATTTTGTACACATCCTCTCCCTCTCGAAATGTGTGTGTGTCATAACACACACACACACCCTCCCCTCCCCCATCTGGAGAAACGCGGGGCAGTGGTCAAGCCGCGAATATTTGCAGGGGGGTTTACGTACCTGTAGATCTGTCTATGCGCACACAGGTGCTTACCACGTCAATAAGTCAGGTACATTAACACACACCCCGTCGGAGTGCGTGCACAGAGCAGGGGACAGCCGGGGGGGTGTACCCCCTCCCCCCGTGCCCGGCTGTTCCGGATCTAGAGAAGTTTTGACATTCTCAGCTGTCAGGATGTCCTGGAGGGCAGGAGAGGGCAGGGAGGGTCCTGCTGCTGAGGGGAAAGCTGAGACCCGAGGCCCACTGCCCTAGAAGAGGGGCAGGGAACGAGGAGGCAGAGCCTGCTGTCGGAAAACCAGATATAGACAGATAGATGGATGAATGGATGAATAGATAGATGGCTAGATGGATGGATGGATAGATGGATGAATAGATGGGTGGATGGATAGATAGATGGATACATCCCAAGCGAGGGAGGAAGGAGGGTTTGGATTCAGCGGAGAGCCGGGTGTGATGAAGGGAACTGATTATCGATCAGGGAACGTGCGAAGAGGTGGATTTAAAAAAATGAGTTTAAACTAATTATTGCAGATCTGCAAGCAACTGGGGTTGGGAGTTATTATGAAGCTGTGAATAAAGAAAGGGTGGGGGGGGAGGAACGAAATATAATAAACTTGACAGTAGAAAGGAGCAGGTAGGAAGTTTGAATAAGGGAGTGAGAAAAAGAAAGGGAGAGAAGGAACACCAGGAAGAGAATAATGTAGAATTAAGGAAAGGAAGAGGAGACGAAGAAAACAAAGATTAAAAGAGGGAAAAGGAGGGTGAACAAATGGAAAAAGAAGACATAGAACGAAGGGTGATTAAAAGAAAGACACTGGTCAGTAGGAAGAATGAGAGAGAGAGAGAGAGAGAGAGAGAGAGAGAAGGTGAGGGCGGAGGAGGGGCTGGAAAGGGGTGAGGAACTGTCCAAAGGAGAAAACAAAGCCACAGAAAGAAGTGAGGAGAGGAGGAGACGGAGGGGGAGACTGTGGAGGTGAGGAAATGAACAAAGGAGGAGACATCAGGTCAGGGAAAGAAGAACAAAAACAGAATAAAAAAATAAAATCAAGACCAGGACAGTAGTAAAGGGGAGGAGCAGAATGGGAGAGAGGGGTGGAGTGAGAGGGCAGTATTGGAGGAGAGAAGGGGCTGAGGAGAGAACAGTACAGTAAAGGAGGAGAGGAGGGCCTGAGGAGACAACAGTACAGTAATGGAGGAGAGGAGGGCCTGAGGAGAGGACACTACAGGAGAAGAGAGGAGCGGCTGAGGAGAGAACAGTACAGCAGTGGAGGGGAGGGGCTGAGAGAAAATGGTACAGTAATGAAGGGGGGGAGAGGCTGAGGAGAGAACAGTACAGTAATGGAGGCGAGGAGGGGCTGAAGAAAGAACAGTACAGCAGTGGAGGAGAGGACAGGGGAGGTACTGAGGAGAGAATAGTACAGTGATGGAGGAGAGGAGGAGCCCTGAGGAGAAAACAGTACAGTAACAGAGAAGAGAGGAAGGGAGCAGTTGAGGAGAGAACAGTAGAGCAGTGAATGAGAGGAGAGACTGAGGTGAGAACGGTTCAGTAATGGAGGAGAGGAGGGTCAGAGGAGCAAATAGTACATTTATGGAGGACGGACTGAAGAGAGAATCGTACAGAAATGGAGGAGGGGCCGAGGAAAGAGAACCATACAGTAATGGAGGAGAGGAAGGGCTGAGGAGAGAATAGTACAACAGTGGAGGGAAGGATGGGCCAGAGGAGAGAACAGTACAGTAATGGAGGAGGAGAAGAGGGTCTGAGGAGAGAACAGGACATCAATGGATGGGAGGAGGGCCTGAGGAGAGAACGGTCCATAATGGAGGAGAGGGGGGCTTTGGTGTGACCCATACAGTAATTGAAGTGAGGACGGCCTGAGGAGAGAATGCTCAATAATGGAGGAGAGGGGAGCTGAGGAAAGACCATTACAGTAATGGAGGTGCAGGGGCTGAGGAAAGAACAGTAGAGTAATGGAGGAGAGATGTGGATGGGTAGAGAACAGCACAGTAATTGAGGAGAGAATAGTACAGCAATGGAGAAGAGGATTGGCTGAGGACAGAACAGTACAGTGATGGAGGAGAGGGGGGCTGGGAAGAGAACAGCGCAAAAATCAGGGAGGAGAGGAGGGGCCGAGGAGAGAACAGTACAGCAATGGAGGAGTGGCTAAGGAGAGAAAACACGACAGGAGAGGAGGAGCTGAGGAGAGAACAGTACGGCAGTGGAGGGGAGAAGCGGCTGAGGAAACAACAGTACATTAAGGGAGGCGAGGAGGGGCTGAGGAGAAAACAGTACAGTAAAGCAGAAGGGGCTGAGGAGAGGACACAACTGGACAGGAGGGGCTGAGAAGAGAACAGTACAGTAATGGAGAAGAGGGGGGCTGAGGAGAGCACACAACAGGAGAGGATGGGCTGAGAAGAGAACAGTACAGTAAAGGAGGAGAGGAGGGGCTGGGGAGAGAACAGTACAGTAATGGAGGAGAGGAGGGGCTGAGGAGAGGACACTACAGGAGAAGAGGAGAGGAGGGGCTGAAGAGAGAACAGTACAGTAATGGAGGAGAGGAGGGGCTGAGGAGAGAACAGTACATCAGTGGAGAGGAGGAGGGGCTGAGGAGGGAACAGTACAGTAATGGAGAAGAGAATTGGCTGAGGAGAGAACAGAACAGGACAGTAAAGAAGGAGAGGAGGGGCTGAGGAGAGAACAGTAGAGTAATGGAGGAGGGGAGCTGGGGAGAGAACAGTACAGTAATGTAGGAGAGGAGGGGCTGAGGAGAGAACAGTACGGTAAAGGTGGAGAGGAGGGGCTGGGGAGAAAACAGTACAGCAGTGGAGGAGAGGAGAGGCTGAGGAGAGAACAGTACAGTAATGGAGGAGGGAAAGAGCTGAGGAGAGGACACTACAGGAGAAGAGGAGAAGAGGGGCTGAAGAGAGAACAGTACAGCAGTGGAGGGGAGGGGCTGAGAGGGAATGATACAGTAATGGAGGAGAGGAGTGGCTGAGGAGAGAAGAGTACAGCAGTGGAGAGGAGGAGGGAGCTGAGGAGACAACAGTACAGCAGTGGAGAAGAGAATTGGCTGAGGAGAGAACAGGACAGTAAAGAAGGAGAGGAGGGGCTGAGGAGAGAACAGTAGAGTAATGGAGGAGAGGAGGGCCTGAGGAGAGGACACTACAGGAGAAGATAGTAGCGGCTGAGGAGAGAACAGTACAGTAGTGGAGAAGAGAATTGGCTGAGGAGAGAACAGAACAGGACAGTAATGGAGGAGAGGAGGGGCTGAGGAGAGAACAGTAGAGTAATGGAGGAGGGGAGCTGGGGAGAGAACAGTACAGTAATGGAGGAGAGGATTGGCTGAGAGACAGTACAGTATTGGAGAAGAGGAGGGGCTGAGGAGAGAACAGTACAGTAATGGAGGAGAGGAGGGGCTGAGGAGAGAACAGTACAGTAATGGAGGAGAGGAAGGGCCGAGGAGAGAACAGTACAACAATGGAGGAGAGGATTGGCTGAGGAGAGACAGTACAGTAATGGAGGAGAGGAGGGGCTGGGGAGAAAACAGTACAGCAGTGGAGGAGAGGAGAGGCTGAGGAGAGAACAGTACAGTAATGGAGGAGGGCAAGAGCTGAGGAGAGGACACTACAGGAGAAGAGGAGAAGAGGGGCTGAAGAGAGAACAGTACAGCAGTGGAGGGGAGGGGCTGAGAGGGAATGATACAGTAATGGAGGAGAGGAGTGGCTGAGGAGAGAAGAGTACAGCAGTGGAGAGGAGGAGGGAGCTGAGGAGACAACAGTACAGCAGTGGAGAAGAGAATTGGCTGAGGAGAGAACAGGACAGTAAAGAAGGAGAGGAGGGGCTGAGGAGAGAACAGTAGAGTAATGGAGGAGAGGAGGGCCTGAGGAGAGGACACTACAGGAGAAGATAGTAGCGGCTGAGGAGAGAACAGTACAGTGGTGGAGAAGAGAATTGGCTGAGGAGAGAACAGGACAGTAATGGAGGAGAGGAGGGGCTGAGGAGAGAACAGTAGAGTAATGGAGGAGGGGAGCTGGGGAGAGAACAGTACAGTAATGGAGGAGAGGATTGGCTGAGGAGAGACAGTACAGTATTGGAGGAGAGGAGGGGCTGAGGAGAGAACAGTACAGTAATGGAGGAGAGGAGGGGCTGAGGAGAGAACAGTACAGTAATGGAGGAGAGGAAGGGCCGAGGAGAGAACAGTACAACAATGGAGGAGAGGATTGGCTGAGGAGAGACAGTACAGTAATGGAGGAGAGGAGGGGCTGAGGAGAGAACAGTACAGCAATGGAGGAGAGGAGGGCTGAGGAGAGCACAGTACAGCAATGGAGGAGAGGAGGGCTGAGGAGAGAACAGTACAGCAATGGAGGAGAGGAGGGCTGAGGAGAGAACAGAACAGTAACAGAGGAGAGGAGGGGCTGAGGAGAGTGCTGTAAAGGAGGAGATGAGGGGCTGGGGAGAGAACAGTACAGCAGTGGAGGAGAGGAGAGGAGGGCTGAGGAGAGAAATATAGAGTAAAGGAGGAGAGGCGGGGCTGGGAGGGAACAGTACAGTAACAAAGAGAGGTGGGGCCGAGGAGAGAGCAGTAAAGGAGGAGAGAACAGTACAGTGATGGAAGAGAGGAGGGGCTGAGGAGAGGACAGTACAGTAAAGGTGGGAGGAGGGGCTGGGGAGAGAACAATACAGCAGTGGAGGAGAGGAGGGCTGAGGAGAGAAAGAGTAAAGGGGGAGAAGGGGCTGGGGAGGGAATAGTAACAGAGGAGAGGAGGGGCTGAGGAGAGAACTGTAGAGTAAAGGAGGAGAGGAGGGGCTGAGGAGAGAACTGTAGAGTAAAGGAGGAGAGGAGGGGCTGGGGAGAGAACTGTACAGCAGTGAAGGAGAGGATTGGCCAAGGGGCGGGTAAAAAAGGAGGGGGCGAGAGTGAGATTGAGTGGTTGAGACTAAAGAATGTTTGCCTTGGACCTCCCCCCACCCCCTTGGGTCAAGTTTAGATTCTCTAAACTTCACCCAGAACAGGCTGCTAAATGTATAGGGTATATGTCTCATAAGGAGGCCTGCCTGCGTGCAGTGTTCTCCATGCACACACCGTGTCCCCCTCACAGGCCTGCCTGCGTGCAGTGTTCTCCATGCACACACCGTGTGCCCCTGCCCCTCACAGGCCTGCCTGCGTGCAGTGTTCTCCATGGACACACCGTGTGGCCCTCAGAGGCCTGCCTGCGTGCAGTGTTCTCCATGCACACGCCCTGTGCCCCTCACAGGCCTGCCTGCGTGCAGTGTTCTCCATGGACACACCGTGTGGCCCTTAGAGGCCTGCATGCGTGCAGTGTTCTCCGTGCACACACCATGTGCCCCTCAGAGGCGTGCCTGCGTCCAGTGTTCTCCGTGCACACACCGTTTGCCCCTCAAGGGCCTGCCTGCGTGCAGTGTTCTCCATGCACACACCGTGTGCCCCTCACAGGCCTTCCTGCGTGCAGTGTTCTCCATGCACACACCGTGTGCCCCTCACAGACCTGCATGCGTGCAGTGTTCTCCATGCACACGCCGTGTGCCCCTCAGAGGGCACTGCCTGCTTGCAGTGTTCTCCATGCACACGCCGTGTGCCCCTCAGTGGGCACTGCCGCCCTCGGAGCTGGGTTACATGCAAGACACTTTCTCTGTGCACAGAGACCACGCCTTGTGCGCCACCAAGGGGGTGCGAGGCTGCTCCACTGTGCCCCCTGGAGGAGCCCGGCTGCCATCAGTGCCTCCCTTAGGTGCACATTACGCACACACACTGTGCCCTGTGCATGAGAGGGCACTGCTGCATGTGTGTGCTCAGTACATGCACCCCCCCCCCCCCCGTCCCGTCCCGTCCCCCCCCCCCCCCCCCCCACACACACACACACACACACACACATTCCAGGTTTATAAATAATCCTATGCGAATGTAAAGGTCTCTGGGCACGAGTCAATATTTTAATTATGTTTTGAGCTCCTTAGATTACCCCCCCCCCCATCTTTTTGTAAAGATATGTAATGATGTGGGGGGGCAATGAACTGTGGGCAGCGGGTACAGACATCCCTGCCCCTGTGCATTCTGCAGGTTACCACGTCTGAGTGTCGAGGACATGGCAGGGCTGGTGTGGGTGCTGCAATGGGTTAAAGCTGGGGTGCCCCCTCCCCCTAGGATCCGGGGATAGCAGGAGTGGGGGGGGAATCGTTTGAAGGAAGGTTTTCATTTTCGTCGGTTCTTTGGTGCAAGCTCTGGAGGGAGATTGCATTCAGCCTGTCTTCGGGACAGATTCCCTCTGACAGGAGGATGATGGATGAGACGGCCCTGCAGCCCCCCTCCGCCCCCACCCCTGCTCTCTCAGAGCGACTTTACAGGCAGAGCTGGGAGGAGCAGAGGGGGGGATAAAATAAACACAGCAAACAGCCCCTGAGCCCCGGACTTCGACTGCGCTGGCAGTAGAATTCAGCCAGGTCCTCGGTGGTTCCAATACCGCTTAAAAACAAAATCCGGGGGCTGGTGGGCGCTGTACTGCAAATGCACATGACAAAACCCCACACCCCCTTTCCAAGTGGAGTCTGTTTAAATAAACAAGACACAGAACCTTCATCTGTCGTTTCACAAGTTTTGTGTAAGTACAGTGGGAGCAGGAAGCGATGCAGGAGAGACAGTTCCATAAAGCGCTTAAATAAAGCGCAGTGAGAGTGTTTTATGTTGCATTACTATGGATGTATGAGCACACAGTCACCCTTTGGCCTCCAGGCGCTAATATTGTTGACATCTGACCCTCTCACTCACAAGAACAGCACACCTATGACTGCTGAAAGAAGCGCTTCAGCGCCGGAGACAGCGCTATCCCCGGGCAAGGGCTGCAGCGCCAGGACCGCGGTATTTAGATCGGTCTAAGGGCCCGTGTGCAATGCAGGACATGTCGCTATTTTATGGACAGAGTGCAGCAGCGCCATTTCACGTAGTATCGACAATTCAGTGCTAGAAGCTTCACGGAGCTGCAGAAGGCCCCGGTTTGTAAAAATCGCTTTTTGGGGGCCTCTGTTACGAAGGCGAAATTCTTTCAACGCGTCTGTGAGCGGCGGGAATGGAACCTCTTTTCGGCTCGCCTGTTCCACGACCAATAACCTGATTTAATATTAATATTTCGTGTTTCACAGCGCCGAAGCCCCGCATGCCGGCGGTGTCACAACGGAATGTCATTTACGCGAGTTTCGCGGATTTTGTTTTCCTCGGGATCGGTAGGAGTTTAGCAGTTGCCCCCGGGCGCCCCGTTTATTACCTACTTTTCGCCAGAAATTCAACATTGTGGTGATAAACATCATCACGCGACCTGGTACCGCACGACGGAGCTCGCCCGATACTGTAACCATCCGGTGATAACTCGGATTAAGCATCGAGAGGTTTATAGGCGATGTCACGAGAGTGAAACTGCGAACCTACGGACCCCGCTGCGGTCTATAAATAAAAGCTTTTGTGTGTGTTCGAGCCCCGGGCCCCCAGATATTTCATGTGGTACTGGTGCTCCGATTACAAACACTGATTTTATAACATAGGATTTTTTATTAATTGTGCAAATAAAGTATATACTGATTTTATAACGTGCAACTATATATAATGTGCGTTTGCCGAGGAACCTGGGCAAGCTGTTCACAAAACTAACTATTGTTATTTTATTAAAAAATATTATTGTCACTTATTAGAATAAATTGTTATCATCGTAACTACCCCGAGTCTCAACCCTCCCTATATTCGTGTTGCCATGATCAGTAGTATATTATTATAAATAATCATTATTACATGATTTAAATTTTATTTCTGTTCCTATTACAGTTTTTTCTTGTTATTTTTGTGTATATTTATTTGCAGGAGTATTGATCCTGAATACACTATGTTTACTGATATATCGAAAACTCCTTTCTACCAGGTGATAAGGCCACATTGTATCCCTGTTTCGTCACGTCCTGTGTTTAGGTGTAAACTTTCCCTGCTCGCCTGTGACTTGGGCTGCCTCAGTTTCGTGAACGTGTCCCGGGGAGCACGGCACGGGGGGACGCGCACCCCCTCTTTCTGCGGCAGTTTTGCAGGGTCCGGAGGTGTTTCTATGGCTACCTCCCGGGGCGGGGGTCAGTCGGTGGGGGCGGGGGCCCTCTGCGCAGCTCGTTTATCACTGTCACCCCTTAATGACGCCCTCGGCAGAGCTCTATTGACGGCAATCATTACATTACTCGGGAGCGGCCGCTCAATGCAACGAGCTGAGCACAAAACTTCTCCCCCATTGGAAGGGGGCGGGGGGTGGGGGGGGGGGGGTCATCGGCCCACATGCCCAGCAGCTAAAGAAGAGCTTTCTTCTTGCATTAAAAATCAAAAGTTGTCGATCACAGCTCCGCGGATACAGGCGGGATCCGACGTGACTGTCAATGAACCGTGTGATCTTGCGGCAAAAGCCAACACGCTCCTTACAAGCAACAACGAATTACTGGAAATAAACTTTGTCCGGGGCTGCTCTCTCGTTCTTTAAAGGCGGATTATTGTCGAAAACACCCGCTGCTTTTCCAAAGTGTGCTGTCACTAATCACACGTCTGACCTTTCCCCCAAAGCTCACCCGAAGTCGGCATTTTCCTCTGCACAGACGCGTTCGTTTTAAATGCCGCAGGTGTGGCTTGGGGGGGCGGAGGGGGTGATGCTCGGTTTGGGGTCACCTGTTCTGCCCTTTCCCTTGTCAAAAAGTTTAAATTCCAGTGAAGAGTGGGGCAAGACAGATTAAAGCGGGGAGAGAACGCATTTCACTTAAATATCTTCGTCTCGGGCAGGTCTAGGCAGGGTGTACTCCAGGATGCCTGCTTCACCCTTAGGTGACATGTGCTTTTGGACATGTGAAGCGGACCACAGACTCATTAAAACAAAAAAAAATACTGCGCCGTCAATTCAGAAACGCGTGGAAACCAATTCCGCAGAACAGAGAAAGGGCAACACAGAAATATTGTATTTTATAAATGAGCTACCGAAAGAAAAACAACAGCACGCAGTTCAGTAAAAGAGAGGTAAAACACACATATTACTCAAGTATGTGGGGTGGAGGGGGTGTGTTTTCCCACTAATCTGGTTGAGAAAAAATTACTGCATCGGCTACGGAACTGCGGCTGGAAGCGAAGGTTCGCGGTCGGTTTCGCGGACCCGAAACGAAATTAAAGACGCGTCGTGCCCGGTAATTTCCGTTGTGTGGTTAAGAGCGCCCTCGGATCAATACACCTCGAAAAATAACGAATTGTGTCCTGAACGTGGGTTGCGGATACTTTCCTGTGGCCTAAAACCTCGCAAGGGATGCAGTGCGCGCAGCGCCGGATAGCATCGCGCGCAAAAACCGCGCAAATGCGCCTTCGCGCAGGCTTGTTTACCGCAAGCGGTAATCAGGGAAATTAGCCGTGATGTCTGCCTGTCGATACCGCTGGGCGGTGAGCTCCTGTGGCGTCGCTTTCGAAATGCAGATTCACGCTTCTTTTCGGGGTGTTTTGAGGGGGCGTGGTGCCTGCAAGACACTCTCTGCCTACTTTCAGAACGCCACCCTTGCGTTAAAGCGCTTGGAAGGCCGCGCGCCTGTGCTGGGAGGCACTTTCAGTTTGTGTTGAGAGAGGGGGCAGAGAAACAAGCGGTGGTGGGTGAGATAGTGAGACAGACAGACATGCGGTCACTGTTAAAAAGAGAAAGCGAAGGTGGGGGCCATAGGGTGAAGGGGAGAAAAATAGGGGGTGACAGAAAGAGAGGGGGCTTGGAAGATCTAGGGTAGAGGAGGACAGAGGGGAAGACAGAGAGCCCCAGCGAAGAGATGGGTAGAGCTATTTACAAACAGAAGCAGAGAAAAGAGAGACAGACAGCAGAGACAGATCGTGAGAGAGAAATAGGGACGGGGGAGGGAGACAAACACGTGCAGGGAAGAGGGAGAGAAGGGAGGCGCGTGAGAGAAGAAAGAAAGAAAAACAAAGGGAGACGGGGTGTGGGGCGACTACGAAAGGAGGGGGACGGGCACATATGGAGGAAGAGACCGGCACACAAACCGAGAGGGAGAGACAGGAAACTCACCGAGAGAGATAGAAGCACGGAGAGGAAAGAGACATGCACACAGGGAGAGAGAGACAGACAGGAAAGAGACATGCACACAGGGGGAGAGAGAGGCGCCGATGTGGAAGAGACATACACACAGGGAGAGAGAGAGGCGCCGAGATGGAAGAGACATACACACAGGAAGTGAGAGAGAGGCACAGGTAGGGAAGAGACATACACACAGGGAGAGAGAGAGGCGCCGAGATGGAAGAGACATACACACAAGAAGTGACAGAGAGGCACAGGTAGGGAAGAGACATACACACAAGGAGAGAGACACAGAGAGGAAAGAGATATACACACAGGGAGAGAGGCACCGAGATGGAAGAGACATATACACAAGAAGTGAGACAGAGGCACAGGTAGGGAAGAGACATACACACAGGGAGAGAGGCACCGAGATGGAAGAGACATACACACAAGAAGTGAGACAGAGGCACAGGTAGGGAAGAGTCATACACACAGGGAGAGAGGCACCGAGATGGAAGAGACATACACACAAGTGAGGGAGAGGCACAGGTAGGGAAGAGACATACACACAGGAAGAAAGAGGGGCACAGACAGGGAAGAGACATAGAGAGAAAGAGAGAGAGACATACACACAGGGAGAGAGACAGAGAGAGGCATATCGAGGAAAGAGACATGCACACAGGAAGGGAGAGAGAGGCACAGAGAGAGATGCACACAGTGCGAGAGAGAGAGGCATACAGAGGAAAGAGACGTGCACACAGGAAGGGAGAGAGAGGTACAGAGAGGAAAGAGACATACACACAGGAAGGGAGAGAGAGAGATACACAGAAAGGGAAGAGACATGCACACAGGGAGAGAGAGCGAGATGCACAGAAAGGGAAGAGACATGCACACAGGAAGGGACGGAGAGAGAGGGAGGCACAGAGAAGGAAGACACACGTAGACACGAAGAGAGGGAGAGAGGTAGGGTGTTTGAGAGAGAGGGAATGGCACAGACAGAGGGTGAGAGACACCCACCCAGGTATATGCACCGTTTTATTTCCGGTGTGCAACACCACGAAGGCGTATACCAGAAGCGGAGAGAG
Source organism: Pleurodeles waltl (assembly GCF_031143425.1). Lineage (NCBI taxonomy): Eukaryota > Metazoa > Chordata > Amphibia > Caudata > Salamandridae > Pleurodeles > Pleurodeles waltl. The sequence goes on from NC_090448.1 coordinate 1,157,583,180, forward strand.
ACGGCCAGAGAGAGAGACAGTGGGCGAGAAAGAGGGGTCGGGGGAGAGGGCACTCTATCTGCACAGGCCTCCATGGAGCTGAATACCGGGATACTTGAGCAGCTGTCTACATACATGATTATATGTGCAGGCTTCGTGGCGCGCGGGAACCTTGGCCGAGCCTGAGGGGGCCCCCATATCTGCACCAAAGGCATACCCTGCACACAAATCTGTGGGTGAGTGCAAGTAGATGTGTGACTGTCTAATGTATGCATACGTGAATGAACATATGTGTGCGTGTGTGTTCATATTAATCGCGTGGTGTATGTCTGCATACTTTAATACACGTGTGTTTGTGAGCGCTAATATGTGGGGGTTGCGTGGAATGTACATCAATATTCTTTGTATATGTCTGCTTGATGTGCACATAAACATGCATGCGTGCGTGCTTACACATGTATATATCGTTCTACAACCTAATTGTATTTACTTTGTTTGTACAGCGTTCCAGCGCCGCGACGTTGGATTCCTAGCGCTAGGCACTTTAATCAGCGGAGACCCTGCTACATGTGCGTGTGTTTTACAGGAGGGGAAAGTGCCGAGAATTAGATCAATCCACTTTTATTGCATTGAATATTTCCTGCCGGCAATCTTACACCCACTTCTGTGTTACACATAATCAGATTGACAGCGAGGACTCGTATTTTTCTTTCTTAAAAAGTAGCAGATATGTAAACACGCGTTTTAGCGCTTGAAAGCACCGATCAGAAATACAGACCGCTGGGTTTAGGGAAGGAAGGCGAGGAAATGCAGCCGTGGAAACAAAACCGTGTACATTTACCAGACACCCGTGGACGAGACAGATTAATGTGCCGCAGAGGCAAACATCAGTGACACAGGCTCCCATGTCTACCGTCAGACACCAGGAGAATATGTTCGTATGCGTAGATATACGTTAATAAAACATTCTCGAATATATGCAGTCAGACACCAGTGGAATATGTACAGACGATAATAATACGTTCTTGTATATATACAGTCAGACACCAGTGGAATATGAACAGACGTTAATGATACATTCTCGTATATATACAGCCAGACACCAGTGGAATATGTACAGACGTTAATGATACATTCTCGTATATGTGCAGTCAGACACCAGTGGAATATGTACAGACGATAATAATACGTTAATGATACATTCTCGTATATATACAGTCAGACACCAGTGGAATATGAACAGACGTTAATGACACATTCTCGTATATATACAGCCAGACACCAGTGGAATATGTACAGCCGTTAATGATACGTTCTCGTATATGTGCAGTCAGACACCTGTGGAATATGCACAGACGTTAATGATACATTCTCGTATACGTCCAGCCAGACACCAGTGATACAGGCTCGAACATGTACAATCAGACACCAAATGATGCATGTTTGTATATGTAGAATAAGACACAAGTGACACTGGCTCGTATATCCATGGGGACACCCCATCTAGGACACACAAATACCACTGACACTGACTCGCACATGTACAGCCGGACTCTGGTGACATGACTCACACAAGTACTGTTCGACATCAGTGAAACATGCTCATATATTTACAATCAGACACCTGTGAAACATGCTCGTGTGTGTGCAGTCAGACATCAGTGACACAAGCTCGTAATACAGGCTCTTATATGTACAGTCATGTACCAGTGATAGAGGCATACACATGTAGGGACACTATTGAAACAAGCTCGTATATGTACAATTAGACACTAGTGACAGAGGTTCATCTATGAACTGTTAGATATCGTCAAAACATGTTCGGATATGTACAGTCAGACATCAGTTATACTGTCCTGAATATGTACGCGTCGACGGCTCCTAATATAGGCTCACATATTTGTGAAGTCAGATACCAGTGATACGGGGTCATACATGTCCAGACACAGTAAAACACGCTCGTTTATGTACAGTTAGATACCAATGAGATTACAGTGAAACAACACGTATTTGTGCAGTCAGACACCCGTGACACAGGCTCGTAATACAGGCTCATATACTTGTGAAGCCAGATAACAGTGATACAGGCTCATATATGACCAGACACAATAAAACAAGCTTGTTTATGTACAGTTAGATACCAGTGAAATGCACGTGAAACAATCTCGTAAATGTGCAGTCAGACACCCGTGACACAAGCCCATATCCTTGTGAAGTCAAATACCAGTGATACAGGCTCATGTATATACAGGCACTAATGAAACAAGCTCGTTTATATGCACTTAGACACCAGCGACACAGGCGCCTTTATGTACAGTCAGACACCGGTGAACCATGTTCGTATATGTATAGTCAGACACTCGTGACACAGGCTCCTAATACAGGCTCATATACTTGTGATGCCAGATACCAGTGATACAGACTCATGTATGTACAGGCACTAATAAAACAAGCTCGTTTGTATGCACTTAGACACCAGCGACACAGTCTCAAGTACAGTCAGACACCAATGAAACATGTCCGTATATGTACAGTCAGACACTCGTGACACAGGTTCGTAATATAGGCTTATGTATTTGTGAAGTCAGATACCAGTGATGCAGAATCTTGCAAGGACAGACACTAGCGAAACAAGGTCGTTTATGTACAGTTAGACACCAGTGACACAGACTCCTCATAGATGCACTGCCAGACACCAGTGAAACATGTTCGAATATCTACAGTCAGATGCTGGTGACACAGGTTTGCATGGTAATGGGCCTGCAGAGGCCTTCACCATTGACGCAGCCTCTTATATGTGCAGATAGACACCAGTGCAAGAGGCATATCAACATACACCCACAATCAGACACATCTATTTTCTGGATTTCCCTCCTTCTTCCTAGCCTATTCATTTAATTTCTGGTTCTGGCCCTACTTAAATTAATCTCATTTGTTCAAGGTAGGAATCCTCCAATTGATTTTCAGGAGAATTCGCATCATCTTGTAAAGGTCTTGTACAAAAGCTACTCTAATTCTACATTCGTATTATATATGCTGTAATAGCATCTCTGTACTTAGGTTTAGGTCAGAGTTTCCATTGAAAGTCATTTTTGTGTGTTTTTTAACAATATTTGCAGTGTTCCACAAATCTGCACAATTTTCCAGAAACAAGTACATTTGCTGCAGGTTCTGCATGGCAAGTTATTTGCAGGTCCGCCAAGCGGGGCCCTAAAAATAATATGATGCTCCCATAAGTGACATGTCCCATTTTAACAGTACTCATGGCATTTTGATACAAAAAAAAACCAGTGAAACAGAATTACACTAAATTTGGCATGTAGATAGAACTTTGCTCAAAGAAGTGCTTTTGTTTGGTTTGGTGTAAATCAGTTCATTTGTTTTCACAAAATTAGCATTCAAACAGTGTTCAGCGTGAACACGAGGAGGCTATATTTTAGGGCTATCTGGACAATGAGTTCATGGATCGTCTGCGGATTCGCGAATCCACAGAGGCAGACCACAAAATAGAGGCACACCACCGGACTAGGGAGCTTTTTCTCCATTCGTCCACTGCCGATTGGAAAATACAGCGTTCAAGCGTCCACCAGACTGATTGGCTAGTATTCGCATGCCATGTTGCTGCCGCCATTTTGGGGGAAATAACCAGAGAAAGGCTTTTATGGTGCAGACTCCATGTACTTGGGCTCTAAAAGCCGTTGTGGTGCGGGTTAGGGTCTTTTAAAGTGGCCCCCTCTTGCAATAAAATAAATATCAAAATTATTTCTTACTATGGTATTCTTAAATCCCGTGCCAGAGTAGCACATTTTGAACTTTTCCTGGGTTCCCCAGAACATTGTGGGGCCCTCATGTTTCGCGAATTGAGCATAAAATTCTGGAATCTTGAAAAAATAAGAAAAAAGTATTGTGTGAAGTAAACTACACTTGGCCCACGGTCATGCGCACTGGTTGGCTACATGCAGTGGTTTGGGAGCAGGGCCTGGCCACAGTTGAGTCCCTGTCGCCAACCCCCTAAGTGTCCTCCAGTGTTGTGGGAACAGTCGAAGGCCTTGCTTAGCAGGGGTTGGCCACAAGTTGTGGGTGGGGCACAAGGCCAGGTCACCTGCAGCCAATCCCTGCTGTGCACAGTATAAATCCATGTATAGAGGGAATTGGCCTCTCAAGAAGGGTTGCGCGCTGGCGTGGTTGAAGGCCAAGAGATGCGGTCCACCCTTGCTATTCAAGTTCAGGGGGTGTTCACAGTGAGGTTTGACCTCCGACGGAGGGTTGGGCACAGGGCCTGGCCACAAGCACCACTGAAGGCTTTGTACAGAAGGGACTGGCTGCCAATGGTTTGTTGCAGAAAACTGATGCATGTGGTATATCTTAAAAACATTAACAACTAAGTGAAGGTATACTTAACTTTAGTTATAACACATTAATATATGTCTAGAAAAACCTTAGAAAATCACAAAAACACAGCTAATGTAGAGTAATGGTGCCAATTTAAAACTGAAAAAAGACCTACATTTCCGTGTTATGTTTTGCCCCCCACTCTATAAGTCCCAAAACAGACAGGCGACCATAGCTCAACAATAATTTAAACATCAAATCCACTGCTTATGACGGCACAATATATATCTCAATAAGTAACAGTGCCTAAAAGCACAACATAATTAAATAATAATAAATATCAAAATATAATACTATATTCTTGGGGGCATATTTATACTCCTTTTGCGCCAAATTTGCGTCGTTTTTTTCGACGCAAATTCGACGCAAAACTAACTCCATATTTATACTTTGGCGTTAGACGCGTCTAGCGCCAAAGTTCATGGAGTTAGCGTCATTTTTTTGCGTGAACACCTTCCTTGCGTTAATGATATGCAAGGTAGGCGTTCCCGTCTTAAAAAATGACTCCGATGCATATGCGTCGTATTTATACTCCCGGGCAAAAATGACGCCCGGTAGTGGGCGGGTCTAAAAAACCCGCATTAGCGCCGGATTTTAGCGCCTGGGTCAGGGCAGGCGTTAAGGGACCTGTGGGCTCAGAATGAGCCTAGAGGTGCCCTCCCCTGCCCCCAGGGACACCCCCTGCCACCCTTGCCCACCCCAGGAGGACACCCAAGGATGGAGGGACCCACCCCAGGGACATTAGGTAAGTCCAGGTAAGTATTTTTTTTAATTTTTTTTTGTGGCATAGGGGGGCCTGATTTGGGCCCCCCTACATGCCACTATGCCCAATGACCATGCCCAGGGGACAGAAGTCCCCTGGGCATGGCCATTGGGCAAGGGGGCATGACTCCTGTCTTTGCTAAGACAGGAGTCATTTCAATGGGGGATGGGCGTCGTAAAAAAATGGCGCAAATCGGGTTGTGGCGATTTTTTTGCCTCAGCCTGACTTGCACCATTTGTGGACGCCCATACGCCATTTTCCCCCTACGCCGGCGCTGGCTGGTGTACGTCGTTTTTTTCAACGCACACCAGACAGCGCCGGCGGCTAACGCCGGCTAACGTCATTGAATAAATATGGCGCCCGCATGGTGCTTCAGAATGGCGTTAGCCGGCGCTAATTTTTTTGGTGCAAAACTGCGCCAACGCAGTTTTGCGTCAAAAAGTATAAATATGGCCCTTGGTGTCTTTCATAGTGTAAAAGGTAATATAATATGTCATCTCATTGTACTTGAATCTGTCATGTCAAGCGAAAGGTCAGGAGCTTAGCATCTTAAGACAAGTTGTGGTGGTTTGCGTCTCTGTTGTGCGGGTTATTTATGATGGTCCTAACCATAACTGGTGGTTTTCATAATTTTATGAGTTTTAGTTTGTAAACATAACTTGAATTGTTTTTGTTTACTGAATTTCTAAAGAATTTGTAATCATATGTTAATGTAAACCATAACTTCACATTACTCTGTTTTGTTTTCAGTGCACCACACACTTTTATGGGTGTAAAGGTCTGATATATATATATATATTTATAACATATGCCTGATATGTTTGTGTGTGTATATATATTCATTGAAAAGACCAAAGGTTACAGGGATGTTATAGTTAGGCTCTGAATTTACTCGCACAAAACCATAGAAATTGAGCAGCTATAGTTATGGTTATCTCCGGTAACTATATCTTGCACCCTCACCATGCACAGGTTTCTCATCAATAATTTTATTGAAAATGGTGAAGTGATAATATCAATAATGTCATAAAAGATGTCATGACTTATGTAATATGTGGGCTAATTAGCAATGCATGGCAAGGGCGTGATTTATAATCACCTTAGGGCACGAGTTACAGTTTCTTGAGATAACGATAACTATAACTGCTGAATTTCTATGATTTTGTGCAAGTAAACTTCGAACTTAACTAAAATGTCCCTGTAAACGTTGTTTTTAAGTGAATTTCTATGTTTTTTTTAATTGTATTTCCTAAGTATAATGTCACTGTGAACTTTGTTATTTCAGTGAATTTCTATGGTTTTTATAATGTTAAGTGATTTTAATTCCTTGGCTGCAGGGCCCGGCCTGCAGCCAGGCCCTGTGGCATATCCCTTATAACCACCCAACCTTACGCTACTGATGAAGTGCTTCTTTGTTTTGGTGGCAATATGATCATATTCTTCTGCTTCACGAACTGCGTCTCCAAAATCAGTGGAAAACGCACTTGGGGTGGTCCTTTTAGTATGCTGTCCATCATCCTGGGAAAATGGCAGGAAGTTGTTGCATACCACTAATGTATATGGGGTGGGGCCAAAAGGGCAGGGCTTCTGGGCCGTTTTTCATATAAAAGGGAGAACACAATCTCTGGTCTCAACAACAAATGACAGGAAAGAACCCACTCATCACAGTCACTACATGAGATAGGGCACTCGAAAAAAAGCAAGGGTGCAAACACCACCAAGGTTTACAGATAACGATTCAAAGTGGAAATGCAGAGAAAAAGCACTTTTGCCTCGACCATGCTCAATAAATTAGGATATGAATACTTCACAGAAATGTAGCTACAACTTTGACCCCTGCTTTGCTTATATCTGTAAGTGCTTCCCGTTGAGGTTTATTTTTTGTGAAATGAGCATCGTGGCAGAAGGAATCCTGCCCTGTGTACTTATCAAAGAAGAGGCCACCATCCTGTGCAAAATGTCTACCCAACTGGAGTACCTTCTACTGGCTAATTACTAAGTGCTAACTTGTTGGGTAAATATACAGTGCATCTCCTACATTACAGTTGAGTAATGGAATTACAAGGTAATGTCTCCAGTGACCTTGTGTGTCTGTAACTTTGGCAACGTGATTGTTCCTCAAGATAACTTTTCAAGGTCAAACTGCAGAGAAAACACACTTGGAAGATTTGTACTTTACAGAAGTGCTTCTCTGCAAGGGTGGGACTACGTGGCATACCACTTATGTATATGGGCAGACCAAACTGGTGGGGTGTCTACACCATCCAAAGGGAGAACATGATCTCTGGTCACAGCAGCAGATGAAAAGAAAGAACCCACTTGTCACTGTCATTATATGAGATATTGCACTCGAAAAATGCAAGGATGTAAACACCTCCATTAAGGTTTACAGATAACTTTTCAAAGTGGAAATGCAGAGAAAAAACACTTGCTTTGCCTTGACCATGCACAAGAAATTAGGATGATTAGTACTTTACAGAAGTGGTGTTTCAACTTGGGCACCTTTTTTTTCTTAACCATGTCGGGGACCGTAGGGGGAGTCTCGAGCCCTGCGATCCCAGCCTGCTGCTTGCATCCTACAGGATCAGGCATCATTCACGCATGCAGGGAGCTGCTGGAAATGCAGGTCCCTGCGTGTGGGAGCAATACTCTCATCTCTTTCCCTGCCCTCATGTCTGTGGGCAGGGAAAGAGATGAAAACACCACTTCCAGCAAGTGGGAGCATTTTCACAGCTCTAGCTTGCTGGAAGCACAGTGTTTGCTTTTGCTTGGCACGATCTGTCACAGCTCCTGCCAAGCAAAAGCAAACAGTTATCTCCAGAGGGTGTGCATCTCAGGAGATAGCAGGAGCTGACAACGGGGGGTGGCGGTCCCCAGAGCCATTAATGGCTTCAGGAGGGGAAGGGCACATGGCCCCCTTCCTTTCTTTTGCATGGGAAAGCACCAGGGAGGTGGCGGTCCAGGGGCCGTGTATATGGCCTAGAAGGGGTGCTGCGCAACCCAGCCCCAATTTTTAAATTAGGATTTGACCCTGGGGAGGTGGTGGTCCCAGGGATCAGGGGTTCTTACAGACCCCCTCTATAATGTTTGATTTAGCCCGGGGAGGTGGTGGTCCCCAGAGTTTCTGAAAGCACTGGGATGGGAGTCTAGGCAGCCCTCCTTTTTTTAAAAAAGCCCCGGGGAGGGGTGATCCCGGGGCATTGGTGGGGCCATATTTATTTTTATGTAGTCCCAGGGCAGTGGGGGCCCATGGGTCATAAAAATGCCCTTGGAGGGGGGCCCGTGGGCACCCTCCTTTTTTAAAAATAAAATTTGCATGCCCCCGGAACCTGACCCACCAGGGGGCTTAATTAAAAACAAGCGCAGACGACCGCACTTTATATTTTTTTAATTCACAGCAAAATTCACAAATATTCACAAACTTCACCGTACATGTTTTTTAAAGTGCTTTTTGCCCTGGTGGGTTCCCAGGGGACCTCAGGACCAAGGCTAGGGGGGTTAGGGTATTCGTACCCTACCCACTTTTCATTTGTTTGCATTTTGTTTGGGACTCAGCTGAGTTGCAAAGTGGCTGCCAACACTTCCTTATTGAAGTGTTGGCAGCCAATCAGATCTCTGCACGAGATTGGGAGTATTTGCAAATTTGGCGCACCTAGATATACAAATTTGGATTTCCTTTAATTTCTCAAAAATGAATGAACAGCTACCTTTCTGCTAAATTTGGTGTAATCCGGTCCAGCGGGTCAGGCTACAGTCATGTTCAAAATCCCTATGGGAATTAACACGGGAAACGCACTTCTTTTGACCCCCCCTTTTGGCCATGCTTGACGGATCTCCCTGAAACATTCCATGCACAACAAGACCCTAGAGGACACTTTTTTGGAAAATTTCATGGAGATTTGTCAAACGGCGCCAAAGATATAGCCAAGTCAAAAAACATAAAATGCATTTTCTATGGAAACATGGAAAATAGGTCCTAAAAAACAACAAATAAATATATACATATATATATATGTATATATATACATATATATATATATATATATATATATATATATATATGAGCTCAGGCCCTCCTCATCATCAAAGCACTCCCTGAGACACTCCTAGTCACTGCAAAGTATTTATCAGAAAACAGCTCCTCCCAACACATTTCTGCCATTGCCTAACTCCCAGGTCAAAGAGCAAAGTAATCACCCAGAGTAAATCGTGAACATACCATGGACAGTGAAAAAGGACAACTCCCCACATACATTATTACAATGCCCAAAATCATCCGTCATTTTGAAGCATCCAAAGTACCAAACGTGCAAACAGAAGTACAATATTTATACAGAAAAACGTCAAACAATGAAATAATGCACACTATATGATCAAAGTAAATTGCTTTCTGCAAGATCACAAATATAATCTGGTATGATAAATCTGGAATTTTGCTCAGTAATTGTGCACTTTAAATAACAACAATGTATTACTCACTCCAATCGGCTACGCTTTTTATACAAGTGTCAAAGTTATCACCATGTGTAATTGTACAAACTCCAAAAGATCTTACAATTGACTTAGGCAGCTATTTGGAACCCTCAGTCTAACCAACTTCCACTTCTTTTTCTTGCCTCTCTTCCTCTGGATTTCTTCTGTCATGATCATCTTTTCCAGAAACCATTTTTAAAGTACAAAAAGTATTGTTTCCACAAAAAACATAAAGCACAACAAAAAAGTTTATAGTTCCTTTGTTGTAGACCTCCCCGATGGAATGAAGTGCAAGCATTTGTCTAAGAATTCAAGAACTGTTTGAATGTGCACCAATACAATTTTAGGAAGTGATTCAACATCTGCAATGGGCCTTAAGGATTTCTGGATCTTCTGCAAACCCTAGAAAAAGAACATGGTTGGGACAAGCATGCCCTGGTTTCCTGACATCGGTTCCCAGTGTTGCAAATCCCACAAGACTTAGGACATGAAAAAAAAGGTAACACTGATTCAGTGACATTTTAGCTGCAGTTAGATAACTTCTACTTTGAAACAACATATTACAATGTTTTTCATATGAAACATAACGTTTAAACAAGTTTATGGGGTTGATAGTACTTGTTTTTGGATTTATTGTATTTGCAACAGAAGTCCTGCCTCTACGATAGCATAGCAGCTGTGAACCCAAAAAAGACTTGCGGTCTGAAAGTACTGTGTCTGTGGGTGGATCTGTGGGTGATCTATGACTCTTTAAGTAAAAGCCATCTTTTTGGTCACAATACCAAAACAAGTTCAAGCCTCCACCCTTTCTAAGACACACTTGCATGACCAGTGTCCATTTATACATGCTGAGTCCACTTTCCAGCACCAGCCCTCAGAATGTCTCCAAGTCAAAGCTCCCAGAGCCAATAGACATCTGAATCAGCCCATGACCCGCAGAAACAGGAAGATGGTAAATTGCTTTAGGCACTAACCTGGTTTTGCCTTCCTTAGGTTGTGCAATCTTGTAGGAGCCAGATGGGGTCCCAGAAGCTAGTTCCCAGTGACTCTCAAACAATGAGAAAAGATTCCAACTGTGCCAGGCATCAGGGGAAACAGGAAGTGGATTGAAAAAAGAAGGGAAACGTCCTTCGGTCAGACTGGTCCGTCATATCACAGGTACTTCAAACTGGTTCTCCCGCCGGTCGCTAGTGGAATGAATTTTCATGATTCTAAAAAAACAAGAAGAACATTGAACACATTATAGGATACTTCTGACACAGGGTCTAAATGGAAAACACCCCCTCACTAAAGCCCAGCTTATCTAAAACTTCCCTCTTTTCCACCTAAGGGTTTAGTGTAAGAGAAAACAACATAGGAGTTCAGGGGCCACTAGAGAAAGGTGAGGGCTCTGGGGGTAATGTTTTAGTAAAAATAAGGACCCTCCTTATTACCAGTTGTACCACCCATGGAGAACCTTTTTTCCAAGCAAAGGACTCTGGGAATTATATAATCATTCCCTAAATACTTACATTGTAAGCCAACTTTAGATGAGCTGGAATCAGAGGAAAACTGAATCCAGGAACTCCAAAAAATTTAAAGTAACAGTCTTGCAGGAAAAATACTTTTCTAAATATCATATAATGCCTTTTTATTTGTAGGAACTTCAGAATCTGGAAACAGAAATGCACAAAAACAGGTATCCATTATGGTGTTTTTCTCCATACAGCATTCATACTTTGCACCTTACCTCTTTGTAGCAATAGTCCTCTACTGGCAAGTGCTTTTATATTCATCTGACAGGTCCCCCAGGATCCCACAGCATCCTACTGAGGAGCAGTGATGCAGGCAAGAAGATGAAGCAAGCACCATGACTCCAGATGAGGCAGAGAAGCGTAGCTGCGGGCCTGGAACCTAGTTTCCAAAAGACCTCAGCATGGTACAATTCAGATGGTAAGTTCAACATTAGCAGGCAACTGCTGGGCATCTGGAATTGGCTTTTATACTTTGCCATGTCTGAAAATCCTGACATCGAGGTACCTGGATGTCTGTGGAGGGCGGGGCCTCCGACGTACAGGATGCAAGCAAAAAGGCTAGACCGTGCCCTCTGTGGTGGAAACGACTTCTGGCCATGGCTGCGTCAGTGCGCTCCATGAGGAGCCGTGACATCAATGACAGATGAAGACGTAGGGTAAGTACGAACAACGTCTACTGGAAGAGATCATTCTGCCCTGGAATCAGTGGCCTGGAACTTCTTCACTCAGGCAAGAAGTGAGAAGACAGTGAACGTCAGAAAAGCCACAGTCAGCTTGCTTGTTCAGGTTCTACTAAGAGAGCACCTTGGGGTGTACTTATCTGGAACAAAGGGCATGATCAAACATCTTTGTGTCATGCACCCCAATGAGTACTCCAGAGCAGAGATTACCATTCAGATGTTGAGCAAGCTGTGGGAGAAGAAAAGGATCTGAAATTAGCAATGTTTCTGCTTGCTGTGATCTACTGGAACAATGTAATCTATTCTGACAATATGAACAAAACAGTGATCTCAAGATGAATGAATCAACATTTAAAGATGCACCATCAACCTTCTTTTTAAGTTTAAAAAGCAATTTTGAAAAATAAAGTTTTCAAAACTTTAAAGAAAACTATCATAATGTCTAAATTGTGAAAAACTGTTTGTATCATAATTGTGTACTTCTATGACTTACAGCAGTAGTTCCTAAAGTGTAATCCGCAGACCACTGGGGGTCGCGACAGCTACTCATGGTGTCCGTAGCTGTATAAAAATTAAATAATATTAAAATTAATAAAGCACATATAAATGAAGACACAAAATTGACAAATACAATTTTTAAAACGTTCTGTAAAAGTTAAAGAACTTGATATTGGAAACTCAAAATTAAATTGGTATCCTTAGCTTGATTCACTGGAGTGGCACAGGTAAATAAAATAGAATATATTATAGATGATTGGTGGCCTCAATTGGACCACCGACAAAAAGATGCATTACATTAAATATATTATAGATGATTGGTGGCCTCAATTGGACCACCGACAAAAAGAGGCATTACATTGGGAGCAAAAAAGACAGAGTTACATGCTAGAGTTTAGCATATCTCTTAAGTTTTAAGAATTAAAAAGCAAATTTACATCAGCTACAACCTTCCCATCAAAATTAATTTTTTTGTACATTTGATTGTGGATTAAAATAAAATATTTCAGTATTTGTGAATGTGTTTGATGTAATACTTGTTTCTGTTTTTTTGTGTATTGATTTGATGTGCAAATCATATAAATTGCTTAGGCTAGGGGTTCCAGACTTCAAGAAATGACATCTAGGTATCCCTAGATTGCATTAATGATTCATAGGGAGTCCACCAAACTCAAAAGGTTAAAATCCGCTCTGTGTCAGCATTAATGTTTACACATATGACCAAGAATGTACCAATTTTTTTATAATCACAGATATATGTTGTTCCACAGTGGTTTAGAGCTTTCAGTAGCTTTGAATTTGCTTGCTATTATTCATGTTTTCTGTAAGCTCAAAAGCCATTTTATTCATGGTTGTACATTTGCACATTTCCATGGAGTGCAGGCTCGCTTTCGAGCCAAGCAAGTGGAAGTGGAGGAGAATAATGAGCCTAGCATTGTATTTATGAAGGATATCTTCTACTCAAGGATGTTCTGCACTTCCTCAGGGAAAAGATCCTGCCCCCGCTCATTAGATCAGTTTTTACTAAAAGTAATATAGTTAAGCTCCATTTGTATTGAGAAAAAAACGTATATATTCTGGTCTAAACATCTATGTATTTTTAGCTTTCATGCTCTAAGTAATCTTTTCTAGCAAGAGCCCTGATCAGTTGAAATGACAATTGTCTTTGGTCCTTTTGCTGTGCTGCTTTCATTTTGCATGAAACACTAGTTGGACGTGTTGTATTTCGGAAAAGGCTTCAACAGTTTCTTCAGAGAAACTGCGGTGGAGAAGAGCCCAGCAATGAAACTGGTGTATTGGCTACAAGAATGAGAGCAATTCAAACCAAAACTTTAGGTGAAGTGTAACTGTGCGTACCCTTTGTTTGTTGCTTGCTTGCATGGATTGTACTGTTTTGTGGCTAATGCACTAGCAAAGAAGGCATCAACAATGTCACATGAGTAGGAGGCAGCAGGGAGAAAGTTAAAGGAAAATGGTTGGGTCAGTAGGACTGGGAGGAGTCCAGAGAATGTAAGTGTGAATCCGTGGTATAGAGGAAGAGGGCTCTAAAAATAGGGTGTTAATGTGGAAGATAGGTGGGGGCACAAGGTCCAAGATCCTTGAAGTAGAAATGTGTGAAAGAAGGTACCCCTCCAATCTAACTTCTCTGAATTCCTACACAAGACACTCTGGGTGTGACTGCAGATTCACTGAATGCAATGAGATATTTGGGTCAATCAATCAATCAATCACAATACTTATAAAGCGCGCTACGTACCTGTTAGGGTTTCAAGGCGCTGAGGGGAGAGGGGGTGCTGCTATTGGTCGAAGAGCCAGGTCTTGAGGAGTCTCCTGAAGGTGAGAAGGTCCTGGGTCTGGCGCAGGGTGGTTGGGATGGAGTTCCAGGTTTTGGCGGCGAGGTAGGAGAAGGATCTGCCTCCAGAAGTCTTGCGTTGGAAGCGGGGAACGATGGCGAGGGAGAGGTTGGCAGAGTGGAGTTGGCGGGAGGGGACGTAGAAGTTGAGTCTGTTGTTCAGGTAGGCGGGTCCGGCGTTGTGGAGTGCCTTGTGCGCGTGGGTGAGGAGCTTAAAGGTGATCCTCTTGTCCACGGGGAGCCAGTGGAGGTCCTTCAGGTGGTGGGAGATGTGGCATCGGCGGGTTACGTTGAGGACCAAGCGGGCGGAGGCGTTCTGGATGCGTTGGAGTCGTTGGATGTCTTTTGCTGGAATGCCTGTGTAGAGTGCGTTGCCGTAGTCAAGTCTGCTACTGACGAGGGCCTGGGTTACCGTTTTTCTGGTCTCCGTCGGGATCCATTTGTAGATTCTACGGAGCATGCGGAGGGTGTTGTAACAGGAGGATGAAACTGCGTTGACCTGTTTGGACATGGTGAGGGCGGAGTCGAGGATGAAGCCGAGGTTGCGTGCGTGGTTGGCTGGTGTTGGGGGGGGGGGTCCCAGCGCGGTGGGCCACCAGGAGTCGTCCCAGGCTGAGGGGGTGCATCCGAGGATGAGGACCTCCGTCTTGTCGGAGTTCAATTTCAGGCGGCTGTTTCTCATCCACTCGGCGATGGATTTCAATCCCTCATGGAAGTTGGCTTTGGCGGTGTGTGGATCTTTAGTGATGGGGAGGATGAGCTGGGTGTCGTCAGCGTAGGAGAGAATGCTGAGATTGTGCTGACGGGCCAGTTGTGCGAGGGGTGCCATGTAGACGTTGAACAGCGTCGGACTTAGTGGGGAGCCTTGGGGGACGCCGCAGATGAGGTTAGTGGCTTTGGTGCGGAAGGGTGAGAGTCGGACTCTCTGGGTTCTGCCGGAGAGGAATGAGGAGATCCAGTTGAGGGCTTTGTCTTGTATTCCGGCTTCGTGGAGGCGTGTTAGTAGGGTGCGGTGGCAGAATGTGTCAAAGGCAGCGGAAAGGTCCAGGAGGATGAGGGCTGAAGTTTCGCCGTTGTCCATTTGCTGTCTAATGTCATCTGTGGCGGCGAGGAGCACAGTCTCGGTGCTGTGGTTGCGTCTGAAGCCGGATTGGGAGGGGTCCCGGATGGAGTTGTCCTCGAGGTAGTGGGTGAGCTGGGTGTTGACGATCTTCTTGATGACCTTCGCTGGGAAGGGGAGGAGGGAGATCGGGCGGAAGTTTTTGAGGTCATTGGGGTCGGCCTTGGGTTTCTTGAGGAGGGCTTGAATATCGGCGTGCTTCCAGCTGTCCGGGAAAGTCGCGGTTTCGAAGGATAGGTTGATGATCTTTCGAAGTTGGGGGGCGATGGTGGAGTCGGCTTTGTTGTAGACGTGGTGTGGGGAAGGGTCTGAAGGGGATCCTGAGTGGATGGAGTTCATGATCTTGCGAGTTTCGGCGTCGTTTACATGGGTCCAGGTGGTGAGGCGGTTGGCGTAGGCGGAGTTGTCGGGGGTGGGGTCTGGCAGCGGTGTGGTGTTGAGGCTGTCGTGGATGACGGCGATCTTCTGATAGATGGGTGTGACTGCACAATACTTCCCCCTGTGAGATCAGTTAGTAGAAACATAACTGGATAAAGCCCTATCTCATTTTACGTTTCCTTTCTTACTCCCCTCCATTGAATGAGCTGGAGGTACGAGGCCCGCCTTCCCATTTTCCTGATACCCAAATGTAAGTGGGACCCATTAATGAGTTTTGGAAGAAGTCATTTCTGGGACATCGTACCTTCGACATAGAAAGATCAGCATGTCGTAGGACTCTCGTTGTGGGAACGAGACTGCTGGAGTTTGGGTGGCAGCACCACCACACATGGGGGACTGGGTCTGCTCCCACACCATGCGACAGCTGTCGGCCTAGTCCTTTTGGCTAGCTAGCAGCACCTCACCAGTACCAAAGAGTAAAGGTGATTTGTGGCAGCCTATCGCATGACACTTTGAGACTCCTGAGGGAAGTCGTGGTTGAACAGATCTTATTTCTACCGCTCAGTTATACACGTCTCTTACACGCTAAGACACATAGAAGCAGGATTCAGTTCAATAGGTTTTATTGAGGTAACTGTATTTCATGTAAAAAGGCATAAATTGCAATTATCAGTATAATGAAACACAACACTATTATTGCGGTAACTAGAAAAGTGAAACAAGGGAAAAGTCCCACCATATTGCCATATTGTCACAATAGTGAATCTAATATCTCTAGCTACACGACCAACACATTACATGAGTACAATACAAGTGCTAGCCCTAATCCACCCATCTAGTCCCTGGAAGGAAACTCAATCCCCATACCTTTGCTACTGGTAGAGAGGAGGTCTGTCAGTCTGCTGGGAGTCCTCCCATGTGGCTGAAAAGAAGACACAGAATTTCAACAGAAACTGCAACGACAATGTGCAGCATGAGATGGCAGGCTGGCTGGAATGTTCCCTCTAAGGTGGTGGGGGCAGCATATTGTTTTATAATAAAACATTTTGTTGTTCTGAGAACTTCCCTGACGTTACAAGACATATCTTTCTGTGTAAGGTAGACATTGTACTCTCTGGACTGGCAATACCTGGTAAACTATGGTGTGCAGCCTTGGGTTGTGCACAGAATGAAAATGTCGTGCAAAGAAATAAATAACAAATTCTGCAAGGAAAGGCAACTGATAAAAATAAAAAAAACATTGCCACTAAAATGAAGCCTTGCTAAAATAAAAAGAAGAATAAAGTGACAAGTGACTAGATGAGAGGGCACATGCCTCAGCCCCATGCTAAAATAAATGTGCCCAAGTAAATGCTAAAATAACCTCACAACACCCTCCCCATTGTCGGTTCAAGAGTGCTATGATCTACAATAAAAACCTGCTACTAAAGTCACTCTTCCTACAGCACCTTATTAAAGGCAAGCTAAAATATACATACAAGAGATAAAAATGTCCATGTTGGCAAGTAGGACAGACCAAAGTTGAGCCAAATTAAAAGGTACATTTTAAATTTTACAAAAGCTTTGAAACAAATTAAGGCCAAATGTCAAAAGATCAACAATAATCGTGATCCTTCAAAAAATCTCCAATGTCATGAATTGTTATTGAATCCAGGAAGGATTCCACTTCAGCAGGTGACAAATTAACCAATTCGTTGACAGGGAAAGCGAGAGAGCACTCATGTCCCATTCCCTCAGTCATAGCTCCGGCCGAGGCGGCAGCATCCTGTGCAGTGCCAGGTGTTGTAGCATTAGGAGCCATTTGATCCAAAAGGGACAGCTCACAGGAAGCTTCTAGTAGCAATCGCAATCCCAATGTGGACTGGTAATCAACCCTCATCAACAAGAACAACAGACCAACATCCAAAAAAGGTATGTGCTGCATAGCAAAACATACATCTGGTGCATTTTCGAATGGACACCACAAACATCAAAAGACTGTCTGCATGCAATTCGGAACAGGTCTGAATGACAAAGACCAGTTGGACTCCAGTTCTTCCAGGAGTGGTGCTCGGAATTACTGCATCATGCGTGCACGACACAGCTGGGCTTGTGGAAGTGCCATCAGTCCTCCTTGTTGAGATGGGGCAGCTATTGCGAAGAAAAATAGCAACAGCAAGATAACGCCAATTAGTGCCAAAGTTATAGGGAATGCTCCAAAAACACTAGAAAATATTGAAGGTATTATGTCAAAGACAGACTAAAAGGTGCTGACAAAACCAGAAATAACAGCCTTAAAGAATTGTACAATCCCAGCGGTGTTAGACGCGTTAAAAATGTGACATATTACTTCAGCAAAATGTTTTGGAAAGTTGGTATTTAAAAGGGATTGTATCTCTGCTGATGACCTTGCACTTGGAGAGCATAGGTCTCCCAGGTAGATGTGAGCGTCACACATTTTTTTAAATAAAAGAGCTTATCAAAATTTACATTTGAGGTAGCAAGATGAGGCCACATTTCTTCTACTTTCATCTCTCACGTGGGGGAAAAACGCACTTTTCCGCAACAAGTCACAATTTGGGAGACCAAAACTAGGAATGCAATTCTGGCTCGCATCCCATAGCAGCTTTCTTCATCCAGCATCACATAACTCCCATATGAGAGCACGTGGAATGCCGGACGAATCAAAGGGACAGGAACACCCTTCAGGAAACAGGTTAGATTTGTAGCTGGAACATTACATGCTCCGTGCAAGGACAGCTGTTTGCAAATCATCGAATGACTTACAGAAATCTCACATTCGCTTCCTCTAAGAAAGACCTCTTTCATGTCATTGAAACATTTGTGTGTAAAGGGTAACACCCACACCTCATGGATGTAACTATCTCCTAGCTTCTCAAATCTGCCTACAGGAATGTGCTTCAAACACAAGGTGAACTGAACTCTTAAAATGGGCAGAATAATAACCCTGTGAATTAACCCAACTGCAGACGGTATTTCCGCCACAGTAAAAGGCAACTTTTCGATTTTGAGCATCATATAAGTTGCTTCTTTCTTAGCCATTATTTGTTGCTTTTGTATCAAGTTAAACACGGTGAACAGGTCCCTGCAGCTGACATGTTGCCAGAGTACGCAACCACTTTTCAGAACTTGTAACGTCCAACCTAACTGCACAACGGACCTAAGTTGACACTGTCCATGGTGTAAAAATGATATATAATTTTGTATGATGTCAATTGCAGATGAAACAATTTTCTTTAGGGTGTAAATGTGGTTGGACAAAGTGTTCATAACATTATCTACAAAGGCTAGTGCCTTCTGCAATTTTTTCTGATCTATTTGCTTCAACCGGGCAGCGGCTTCTTTTTGGGAAAGGTTCCAAATTTAATTATATATTGCATATAAGAAGCGCTTTGAGATTGGTGTTCTAGGACCTAACAAGAAGTCTTGTAAATCTGTGTTTTCTGACAGGAGACTAAGTTGTTCTTTAACGGCTGTTAGTGTGAAAGATTTCAACCATTGTTGACATAGTTTGCCCACGCTATATGTGGTAATGATATCGGAATGTTGTTGTAAGATGTAACAAGGGTCAGGTTAGCTCACTCTAAAACCCAGTGTGGAGTTTACAAAATGAGCATGATAACCATTTGTGTCCACTGGACACAACAACCACCCATTTCAACCGGAAAAAGTCAAATTAAAGGTTCCATTTTGGACCCGTCCTTTGAGCTGTTCTTCAGTAACATTTAAAGTCTTTTGCCGTTTGTCAAATTTAGCTGGTGAAGGAATAATGAGAGCATTCAGGCCCGTATTTATACTTTTTTAGCGCCGCATTTGCGCCGCTTTTTGATGCAAAAACGGCACAAACTTACAAAATACAATTGTATTTTGCAAGTTTGCGCCGCTTTTGCGTCAAAAAGTGACACAAATACGGCGCTAAAAAAGTATAAATACGGGCCTCAATTACTTAATCTTCGTTAGGCCTAAGCAACTTGTTTGTTGTAAAGTTTCCTTTCAAAATATAATTTGTAATGGAATAAGGCATGCTCTAAACAAAGCTTTCCAGCCCTGTATTTGCCAATTTCTAGTTCCCCACATGTTCTTTAAATCAATGAACTTTAACCAATATTCATAGCCTTGTACAGCCAACTGGGAAACAAAGGAATCAAAATAAATTAATCTGGTAGCTGTTGTGCAATTTCCTAGGTGACAATTTAAAATAATAAGACATGTCCAGTTAAATATGCAAACTTTTCTACATATGTTTAGAACTCCCCACTGGCAGAGTTGGGCAATGTTCCCATTGTGTGTAATTGTAAACAGTTCTTGAGGTGCTGGCTTTATGTATAAAATGATGTCCATAATGATGGCAACAGAACATTCCCCCATAATTTGCTGTTGTTTGGTTGGTGTTTTTATATCATTCGTAGACACTTTGAATACACATGGAATTTGAATAATTTCCGTCGGCCCGAATAATTCGAATGGAATTTTATCCCAAACAATCCCATCAGGAATCGGAATAGCTGAATTGTTCACTAGTGACAAGTCTCTTCTGGTCTTTTGTGAGGATACATAAGGCTTCAAAACCTCATCCACCAGTTCAACAGCAGAACTTTCAGGAAGATAGTGAACATGTATCTGCAAAAAGAAAACAATGATAACACCAATCCAGAGAAGGAAGGCACACAAAGTTAATAGAATCCACAGATGGTTCCATGGACGAATAAAATAGTTATTGCTAAGCCAATTGAATAGATCATGTGCTCTTGATACAGGTGCTGTAGAAGATCCTGAAGAATTTGAAATTTGAGTCGGTGATGTCAGCAAAATATCAACGACTCAAAGCAGTTTGTACAAACACTGGAGCCGATGTCAGAGAAGGAGGTGGTTTGTAGTAAACAATTCCTTCTTCTTTTGTAGAATTAGAGAAGAATAACTCAGAACTTTGGACATTTCTTGTCATTGATGTAGTGACAGGCACTAACAAAAGTTCATTTTCCACCCCCAAAACTCGGGGAAGATTCATAACTGCTTGTTAAATTTTGTAAAGTGACATCCTGAATAACAGTGAGAGGAGTACAGAAGTCCTCGTGTTGTACTGTGTAGGACTGGCCACATGACATAATTTGACATTGTCAATTGATACAAAGCGGTTTTCTTTGGAGCCAGGCAGAAGTGGTAGAATGATGGTTCTGGTACTGTGTATTCCATGGACTGGAACTGGTGCTCGATAAAAAGGGCAAAATTCCTCTTTTACAGCAATCTTTTCTTGCACTACATTCCCAGCTTTTGGAATCCAGCCTGTTGGTGTTGTTGGTGAATCTCTCATTCCCAAGGTGCCAGCACATGCAGATGAGTTTTCATCTTGCTACCTTTGTAATTCCTGCAAGACAGTGAAACGTTCATTTATGTCAAAAGGTGTATCTGCTGCCACCGCGCCAGAGCCATCAAGGTACGGGGTACACATACGTATGTTGAACAATACCTCATATGGGGAACCCCCTCCAGAAGACCTTCTGGGCAACCCGTTCCTAGTACTCTCACTGTTAAGGATTGCTTTAAGTCCTGTTTTTTCCACTCCACAACCACATTTCCCTCAGGATGGTAGGGAGACAAGAAATGGAATTGGACACCCATCGTCAGCATGGTGTCCCTGAATGCCGTGGAGGCAAAGGATTGGCCCTGGTCTGAATGGAATGCTGCAACTGCATTTGTTGTGATGAAGACTTGCAAATCTTTAATAATAGTTTGAGCACCAGCTGAATGTTGTGGCCATTTGGAACAAGAATAAACAGCAACTAAGATGTATTTATATGAGTCATCCGGTATTAGGGGACCACAGGGCTCCAGGTACACACACTGTAGTCGTTTTTTGGGAATTAGGAGGGGTGTCTGCGGTCAGCGTTTGGCTCTGGACCCTCTTATCTGTTGGCATATGTCATACCAAAGGACATACTGCCTGTTATGCTTCTATAGACCTGGCCACCAATAGCGTTTTTGCAAAAAAGAAATAGTAGCTGCCACACCTACATGGGCAGAAGCAACCCCCTCAAGTGCTGCTTGTTTGAGATCTAATCTCTGGTCTTGGTTGAGGATCACACGATCACCTTCCCCTGGTAGTAATATCTGGCGGGATACGCCTTTGGCAAGGGCTTGCTATGAGCCAAAGCTTTCACAGCAGCCAGTGCTTCATAATCCAACCTCGTCCTAGAGCAAGTAATTGCAGCAACAGCAACCGTAGCTACGGATGACTTGCCTGCTTCATCAGCCAAAGTATTTCCTATAATGTGTATTCTTACACGTTGATGGCCCAATGTATGCACTTCATTTGGTTGCGTTTCCTTCAGATCTGCTACTTTCCCCCACAGGAATCTGTGTTTGACGGTGTTCCATTTTGAATCTCTGAACCCATTTTGGCACCAGTAATGTGGATATTAAGGGACTCGACGCAATAGTATGAATCACACATAATCAGTGTCAGAAGTTCAGGATCCATATGTTCCTGTGCCAGTATTAAAGCCTTAAGCTCTACCAGCTGTGCAGTGCAGTCCCCTAGGGTCTGCATGCATGTGCTCTGCAGGTGGAATTTACCATCCCTCATGAAACCAATCACAGCAGCGTCAGCGGCAGAGTATTGTTGTTTAGTGCCTACTGCTGATTGCGCTGACTATCAGTGTAAATAATCATTTTGTATTGATCAAGAGGCAAAATGTTTGTAGGTTTTGGGTATTCAAGCTCATATAGAAAGAATTCTTGGGTCAGAAGTTTTTGATTAAAAACATAATCAACATCAGTGGCAGTCAGAGACGTTGCCCATTGGATCCAACGTGGATGTAAGGTGTTTACGTTTGGAACACTGGCTTTTGTAACAGCCTCTAGGGCTGGTATCGGGGTCACAACAACAATGCATTTCCCCTGGGTCAGGCAGTCTCTTTTTTGACAGCCATCTGAACAGCAGTCAGAATTTTTTCAGTGGGAGCAAAGCGTTGTTCATCTGTGGAATACAAATGTAATTTGTATGCTTTTGGGGCGGTATCACTTTCATTGAATGGTATATAGGTGAACCCGATGGCACCAGCAATTACTCTGATGACCAAGTTTGTTTTGTTATCAAGTGTGTGTGTGTGTGAGTGTTTTGCTTCAAGCATGTCCTGCTGCAATGCTCTAAGGATGCATGTTACTTGAAAAGTCTAGGGGGGTTATTACAACTTTGGAGGAGGTGCTAATCCGTCCCAAAAGTGACGGTAAAGTGACGGATATACCACTAGCCGTATTACGAGTTCCATAGGATATAATGGACTCGTAATACGGCTGGTGGTATATCCGGCACTTTACCGTCACTTTTGGGACGGATTAACACCTTCTCCAAAGTTGTAATAACCCCCTAGATGTATTAAATCATAGAGAGGTTTTATGCATTGTGTGTAATCTGGAATGTATGTTCTGCCAAAATTGAAAAAGACCAACAATGATAGTATCTTTTTGATAGTATTTGGTGGTTGTAACTGTGCACACTTTTCCAGAAAGTGGGGTGCCAGACTCTTGCCTTCATCTGATAACTTACATCCCAGAAACAGAACACTGAGAAAGGCAATTTTTGTTTTCTTGAAATAAAAATTTGTAGCCTACTTCGGCAAATCCTACAACAATGCAGTCCACCCGTCTTAGGTGTGTGTGACTAGGTCGTCATCTGTAAGGTAGATATCATCAACATAGGACCACACCTCAGGGTCAATATTGTGTAATATTGATGTTACACATGCGTAGAACAGTCCAAGACTGTTCCTATGCTCTTGTGGAAGTTGGCAAAATTTCCTTTGTGATCCGAGCGTGCTGAAGGCGCTTAGGGGCATATTTATACTCCGTTTGCGCCAGAATTGCGTCGGTTTTTTTTACGCAATTCCGACGCAAAACTAACTCCATATTTATACTTTGGCGTTAGACGCGTCTAGCGCCAAAGTCCATGGAGTTTGCGTCATTTTTTAGCGTGGACACCTACTTTGCGTTAATGAGATGCAAGGTAGGCGTTCATGTCTAAAAAATCGACTCCGAGGCATGTGCGTCGTATTTATACTCCCGGGCAAAATTCACGCCCGGGAGTGGGCGGGTCCAAAAAAATGACGTACGGCCGCTTTTGCGCCGTTTTTTAGCGCCTGCAAAAGGCAGGCATTAAGGGACCTGTGGGCTCTGAAGGAGCCCAGAGGTGCCCTCCCATGCCCCCAGGGACCCCCCCTGTCACCCTTGCCCACCCCAGGAGGACACCCAAGGCTGGAGGGACCCATCCCAGGGACATTAAGGTAAGTTCAGGTAAGTGTTTTTTTTTTTTTTTTGTTGTGGCATAGGGGGGCCTGATTTGTGCCCCCCTACATGCCACTATGCCCAATGACCATGCCCAGGGGACATAAGTCCCCTGGGCATGGCCATTGGGCAAGGGGGCATGACTCCTGTCTTTGCTAAGACAGGAGTCATTTCTATGGGGGTTGGGAGTCGAAAAAAATGGCGCAAATTGGGTTGAGGTGAAAAAATTGCCTCAACCTGGCTTGCCCCATTTCTTGACGCCCAAGCCCCATATCCCCCTACGCCGGCGCTGCCTGGTGTACGTCGTTTTTTTCCACGCACACCAGGCAGCGCCGGCGGCTAACGCCGGCTAACGTCAGTGATTAAATACGGCGCCCGCATGGCGCTTCAGAATGGCGTTAGCCGGCGCTAATTTTTTTGACGCAAAACTGCGTTAGCGCAGTTTTGCGTCAAAAAGTATAAATATGGCCCTTAGTTCCCTACTTTCAGGTGCTAGATTTTGGCAGAAAAAAATGGTGGAAATATCCATGTTTTTTTTGTATTTTGTGTGCACTAAATTATTGATTAGTGCAATGCTGTGTGCATTCTGTATAGCAAATGTGCATTTGTGATTGTTCAAATATCTGTAATCTAAGACTATTCTGTATGAATGGTCCGGCTTAGCAACGGGGAACAAAGCATGATTCATTGGTGATACGCAGGGTTCTATTACATCCTGGTACTCAAGTTGCATGAGTATTTTTCTCACTGGTGCTATAGCCTCATGTTTAATGGGTTATTCTGGTTTCTGTTGTGGTGTACATCTGATTGGTATCATATGGTATCCCATCCTACATGACTGCGATACAGCAGCGGGGCTTGTGCCAATGCCAATCTACGGCGTAAGCCTTTTTTTATTATTTTTCAGGACAAGGACTGAAAAAGATGGCATGATAACATTGTTAGAAATGGGGTCTCTAGTTGGCAGTGGTTTGCACCCTGTCCAAGTAGGGACCCTCACTCTAGTCAGGGTAAACGAATCACACAGCTAAAATAACCCCTGCTCACCCCCTTGGTAGCTTGGCTCAAGCAGTCAGGCTTATCTCAGATGCAATGGGTAAAGTATTTGTACACACACACAGTAACACAGTGAAAACAACACAAAAGTACTCCACACCAGTTTAGAAAAATAGCCAATTTTATCTGAGTAGAACAAGACCAAAATGACAAAAATCATAGATTAAATGCAGTATAGTGCCTAGAAACACAATAGCTCCAACTGGGGCTATCACTGTGCCTTGACGGAGTCATTCCCAACAGTCTGACACCACTCGCAAGAGAGTGAGGGCCGGTGACGGAGTCGCATAGACCTCAGGTACAGTACCTTGGAAAACGATGGGGAAACAGACGTTGCACGGAGTCGGAGAGGTGATGCGTCGCTGGAGCCAGTGCAGCGTTGGTTCCTTACTGCTACCAGGTAGGTGAGGCATTGGTTCCTTACTGCTAGGAAGGGGAGGTGAGGCATCAGTTCATTATGGTTGCAGGGTAGGTGCAGCACGTCAACATTATTACGGCCTATATCCAATGTGAATACTTTGATGCACTCTCTGAGAACAATTTTTTTCCACATATTGCCTTTACTCAGAATCAATTAGAAAATCCATTAATTAATGTATCCGTTTATAAAACTGATATTCTAGATTTTCAAGAAACAATTTCTGAAATCCCCAATCTGGTTTGCACTTGTTGTAGAAAATCACATTATACGAAGCAAGTAAAAAAAAATGAGTGATTGCCTAAAAAAAAACAGCAAAATGAGGATAAATTGGCATGGAGATTTCAATCTCTTTGTAGTTGCAGAAGGAAAATACACTCTCTCCGAATACCACATCATTTGCGATTACTGCCTGGAAAAGCAAGACTATAACTTCGTGCCTTCATGTGCAATTCATAACAATTTAAAAATATATGCCCAATTCCTTCAGAACTACAGAAACTTCATTTATATCAAATAATTTTAATTCAAACAGTGCATCATTTTCACACCACATTTAGAAGCAAACAAAATCTGGAAAAGTATGTACACTGAAAGGAAAAGTTGTTTTTCGCCCCTTAGTTTCTCAAGAAAAACATAACCACTCTTGGAATTAAACGTAAAGTATAGGAACCTTCAGTGGTTTTAGTCAATGGAGTACCTACAAAAGACAAAAAAGTTTGGCAAGAATTAATTAGCATACAAAAAATTCAGAAAGCACTATCCTTCCTTCAGAAAAACAACATATACAATAAGATCTTTGAGACTGCAAACTACGTCTCGTTGACGAGGTGAACAATATGATGATCACCCAGTGCAAATTTCACCATGTGAGTTCTGAGCTACAGGATAATATGTTCACAGCATCCATGCTTTCGACAAAACGTCCCCAATATTTTCACACTTCTATAAAAAAATTAACTTTCTGTCACTTCTTGATGTTGCACATGTTATGTGAACAGGAACTGCTTTTACTAATATAACAGCATAGGATTTAGTTGAAACGACGCACAACAAATATGAAAAGATAAATTATAACTTGATCAGCATCATGGTATGTCAACGAGGGACGAATGAATATTGTTTTTGAATACACGGGCTATTGCAATGTATACTTACAAATGAAGGACCACCCACTTGGTTTATTACTTTAAGCTGTGCTGAGTACAGGTGGGACAATTTGTATCAATTTCATCTTAAAACAATTGCTAATATTACAGGTATTAACTGTAAACACTCACAGAATTATGTTCTTCGAGTCCTGCAAATGTTTGCAGATGTTTCAGCCACACATTTCAAACTATGCTTCATTACTTTACCAACTAAAAGAAGAATCCTGTTGAAGAAATTGTTGATTACCTTTGTTAAAAAGAGTTTAGAGTAAGATGTGCCCCACACATTATGTTATGTGACTTGTGAAATTCCAAAAAAACTTCACAACTATAAATAGTGCTTAAGAAAACATTAGGCAAAGTCTAAATATTACTCAAACTGTTGCTTTGAATTCCCAAGACCAATTCTATGGAAAGGAAGAGTCAACAATTCAGTGTCATCTGTAAGCCATGCGGTTACTGGCACATCACTGAAAAATACAGACAACTTTTGAAGACCACAAGCATCACAATAGATCAATTACTACAGCCTTTTAATTCTACATGTGTGGGATGGATATACAATTTGTTGCCTATAACTCACAGCAGCTGCATATTATGTTAATTTCTATATTAAAGAGGCAGAAAAAAATACATATGAAGGAAGTATGGGAAGAAATGTCTGCTGAGCAATCCTTAAATAATAGAATATACAGATTTAGCCTACAAATAGTATCTCACAGTGAGGGCAGTACTATGTTATGTTATGTTATGATATGCTATGTTTTGCTATGCTATGTTATTGTGATTTATATTGCGCACAGCTACCTCAAGAGGTTTTCCGGTGCAGGAGCCAGCAGGAGTATTAGCAGGTTTATTGCTTAACCCCTTCTGTGCCCAGGACGTAATGGTTACGTCCTGAGGCACAGTGCTCGTGTGCCCAGGACGTAAAGTATCCCAAGGCAGGGATGGAAGGGGAAGCCCTTCCCCTTCCACCCCCAACCTCCCCACCCCTGTGACGTCAGCGCACGATCGCGAGCTGATTGTCACAGAGGGCCGCCTCTATCGCGCTGGAAGCTCAGCTTCCAGCACGATCAGAAGAGAAATGCAAAAGCATTTCTCTTCCGATCACGTGGAGGAGGCCGAGAGACTTCAAAGGAAAGGAAAGTTATTTCCTTCCCTTTGAAGTCTCTCTCAGCGTTTTGGCAAAACGCCCACTAGACACCAGGGTTTTTTTTTTTTTTAAATGAAATTGGTATGAGGGAGCGACCCCTTGGGCAAGAGTCGCTCCCAAGGGGGGGCATTTTTTTTAAAGGCCTTTTCTGCCCCCCGGGGGGGGCACAAACCTCTAGGCACCAGGGAGCATTTTTTTGTTTTTGTTTTGTTTTATATTATATTTTTGAGGTGGGGAGCGACCCCTTGGGCAAGGGTCGCTCCCATAGGAGTCAAATTATATTTAGGACATTTCTGCCCCCCTTGGGGCAGATTGGCCCATATTTATGAGGCCAATCTGCCCCAAGGCGGACAGAAACCACTAGACACCAGGGAGTTTTTTTTTTCCCCGCGAATTTCACGCAAGGGGAGCGACCAGGGGGGGCATTTTTTCTAAAGGCCTTTTCTGCCCCCCCGGGGGCAGATCGGCCCATAATTAGGCCGATCTGCCCCCAGGGAAGGCAGAAACCTCTAGGCAACAGGGATCATTTTTTAGTTTTTTTTTGTTTTTGTTTTGTTTTGTATTTTTGAGGTGGGGAGCGACCCCTTGGGAAAGGGTCGTTCCCCTGGGGGGCAAATTTATTTTAGGCCATTTCTGCCCCCCTGGGGGGCAGATCAGCCTATTTTAATTAGGCCGATCTGCCCCCAAGGGGGACAGAAACCACTAGGCACCAGGGATTTTTGTTGTTGTTTTACAGATGGGGAGCGACCCCTTAGGCAAGGGTCGCTCCCCTGGAGGGGCAAATTGTATTTAGGCCATTTCTGCCCCCTTTGGGGGCAGATCGGCCGATTTTAGGTCAATCTGCCCCCAAGGGGGGCAGAAACCACTAGGCACGGGGATCTTTTTTTTTGCGCCGTCACGCAAGGGGAGCGACCCCATGGGCAAGGGTCGCTCCCCGGGGGGGTGGAGTGGCGGGGGGCAAATTTATTTTGGCCTATTGTTATTAGGCCGACCTCTAGGCGCCACGGCAAATGTTTTTTTCTTTTTTTTTTGTTGGTTTTTTAGAGATGGGGAGCGACCCCTTAGGCAAGGGTCGCTCCCCTGGGAGTAAATTGTAATTAGACCATTTCCGTCCCCCTTGGGGGCAGATTGGCAGATTTTGGGTCAATATGCCCCCAAGGGGGGCAGAAACCACTAGGCACCAGGGATCTTTTTTTTGCACCAATGTCACGCAGGGGGAGCGACCCCGCAGGCAAGGGTTGCTCCCCGGGGGGGGGTTGAGGGCCAAATTTATTTTAAGCCATTTCTGCCCCCCCCTGGGGCCGGCTGAGCTAGAGGCCAAAATCCACAGGTAGGCACTGCAAAAAACACCTGTTTTCTGTGAAAAAATGTGATGTGTCCACGTTGTGTTTTGGGCCACTTCCTTTCGTGGGCGCTCGGCCTACCCACACAAGTAAGGTACCATTGTTATCGGGAGACTTGGGGGAACGCTGGGTGGAAGGAAATTTGGGGCTCCTCTCAGATTCCAGAACTTTCTGTCACTGAAATGAGAGGAAAAAGTGTTTTTTGGGCCAAATTTTGAGGTTTGCAAAGGATTCTGGGTAACAGAACCTGGTCAGAGCCCCACAAGTGACCCCATCTTGGATTCCCCTAGGTGTCTAGTTTTAAAAAATGCGCTGGTTTGCTACGTTTCCCCAGGTGCCGGCTGAGCTAGAGGCCAAAATCCACAGGTAGGCACTTAGTAAATAAACACCTCTGTTTTCTGTGAAAAAATGTGATGTGTCCATGATGTGTTTTGGGCCATTTCCTTTCATGGGCGCTAGGCCTACCCACACCAGTGAGGTACCATTTTTATCGGGAGACTTGGGGGAACGCTGGGTGGAAGGAAATTTGTGGCTTGTCTCAGATTCCAGAACTTTCTGTCACCGAAATGAGAGGAAAAAGTGTTTTTTGGTCATATTTTGAGGTTTGCAAAGGATTCTGGGTAAGAGAACCTGGTCAGAGCCCCACAAGTCACCCCATCTTGAATTCCCCTAGGTGTCTAGTTTTCATAAATGCGCTGGTTTGCTAGGTTTTCACAGGTGCCGGCTGAGCTAGAGGCCAAAATCCACAGGTAGGCACTTTGCAAAAAACACCTCTGTTTTTTGTGAAAAAATGTGATGTGTCCATGTTGTGTTTTGGGCCATTTCCTTTTGTGGGCGCTAGGCCTACCCATACAAGTGAGGTACCATTTTTATCAGGAGACTTGGGGGAACGCTGGGTGGAAGGAAATTTGTGGCTCCTCTCAGATTCCAGAACTTTCTGTCACCGAAATGAGAGGAAAAAGTGTTTTTTTGGTCAAATTTTGAGGTTTGCATAGGATTCTGGGTAACAGAACCTGGTCAGAGCCCCACAAGTCACCCCATCTTGGATTCACCTAGGTGTCTAGTTTTCAAAAATGCGCTGGTTTGCTAGGTTTCCCCAGGTGCCGGCTGAGCTAGAGGCCAAAATCCACAGGTAGGCACTTTGCAAAAAACACCTCTGTTTTTTGTGAAAAAATGTGATGTGTCCATGTTGTGTTTTGGGCCATTTCCTTTTGTGGGCGCTAGGCCTACCCATACAAGTGAGGTACCATTTTTATCGGGGGACTTGGGGGAACGCTGGGTGGAAGGACATTTGTGGCTCCTCAGAGATTCCAGAACTTTCTGTCACCGAAATGAGAGGAAAAAGTGTTTTTTTGGTCAAATTCTGAGGTTTGCAAAGGATTCTGGGTAACAGAACCTGGTCAGAGCCCCACAAGTCACTCCATCTTTGATTCCCCTAGGCGTCTAGTTTTCAAAAATGCACTGGTTTGCTAGGTTTCCCCAGCTGCCGGCTGAGCTAGAGGCCAAAATCCACAGGTAGGCACTTTGCAAAAAAAACCTCTGTTTTCTGTGAAGAAATTTGATGTGTCCACGTTGTGTTTTGAGCCATTTCCTTTCGTGGGCGCTAGGCCTACCCACACAAGTGAGGTACCATTTTTATCAGGAGACGTGGGGGAACACAGAACAGCAAAACAAGTGTTATTACCCCTTGTCTTTCTCTACAGTTTTTCCTTCCAAATGTAAAGCAGTGTGTAAAAAAGACATCTATTTGAGAAATGCCCTGTAATTCACAAGCTAGTATGGGCACCCTTGAATTGAGAGATGTGCAAATAACCACTGCTTCTCAACACCTTATCTTGTGGCCATTTGGGAAATACAAAGGTTTTCTTGATACCTATTTTTCACTTTTTATATTTCAGCAAATGAATTGCTGTTTACCCGGTATAGAATAAAAACCCATTGCAAGGTGCAGCTCATTTATTGGCTCTGGGTACCTAGAGTTCTTGATGAACCTACAAGCCCTGTATATCCCCGCAACCAGAAGAGTCCAGCTGAGGTAACAGTATATTGCTTTAAAAAATGTGACATCTCAGGAAAAAGTTACAGAGTAAAACGTGGAGAAAAATGGCTGGTTTTTTTCACCTCAATTTCAATATATTTTTATTTCAGCTGTTATTTTCTGTAGGAAACACTTGTAGGATGTACACAAATGACCCCTTGCTGAATTCAGAATTTTATCTACTTTTCAGAACTGTTTAGCTTTCTGGGATCCAGCATTGGTTTCTTACCCATTTTGGTCACTAACTGGAAGGAGGCTGAAAGCACAAAGAATCGTAAAAATGGGGTATGTCCCAGTAAAATGCAAAAATTGTGTTGAAAAATTGGATTTTCTGATTCAGTCTGCCTGTTCCTGAAAGCTGGGAAGCTGGTGATTTTAGCACCGCAAACCCTTTGTTGATGCCATTTTCAGGGAAAAAATCACAAGCGTTCTTCTGCAGCCCCTTTTTCCCATTTTTTGAAAAAAAACGAAATCTTCACTGTATTTTGGCTAATTCATTGGCCTCCTTCTGGGGAACCCACAAAGTCTGGGTACCTCTAGAATCCCTAGGAACAAAAAGTTATGAGTGCCTAAGCGCGAACTGCCCCAAATAGCCAAAAAAAGGCTTGGCACAGGAGTGGGAAAAGGCCTGGGAGCAAGGTGGTTAAACAGCCACGCCTTCAAGCCTTTCCAGAATTCCAGCAAAGATGGACATGCTCTGTGATACCCAGGAAGGGAATTCCACAGTTTTGGGCCTAAGTAAAAGAAGGAACGTCCTTTCATGCGTGAACGGTGAAACCTGGGTACCAAGAAAAGAGATCTTGAAGAAGATCTTAGAGGTAGTGAGGGGTGGTGCACAGACACTTTGGGGGTCATTCCGACCCCGGCGGTCCTTGCCCGCCGGGGCCGGGGTCGGTGGGAGCACCGCCAACAGGCTAGCGGTGCTCCTGAGGGCATTCTGACCGCGGCGGTATGGCCGCGGTCAGAACCGGAAAACCGGCGGTGTCCCGCCGGTTTTCCGCTGCCCTGAGGAATCCCCCATGGCGGCGCAGCTTGCTGCGCTGCCATGGGGGATTCCGACCCCCTCACCGCCATCCTGTTGCTGGCGGTTTCGACCGCCAGGAACAGGATGGCGGTGAGGGGTGTCGTGGGGCCCCTGGGGGCCCCTGCAGTGCCCATGCCAATGGCACAATGAAGCCGGCTCCGAATGGAGCCGGCGGAGTGGAAGGTGTGCGACGGATGCAATAGCACCCATCGTGAATTTCAGTGTCTGCTAAGCAGACACTGGAATTCAAAGTGGGGCCCTCTTACCCCCGTAAGAGGGCCCCACTTTGAATTCCAGTGTCTGCTTAGCAGACACTGAAATTCACGATGGGTGCTATTGCATCCGTCGCACACCTTCCACTCCGCCGGCTCCATTCGGAGCCGGCTTCATTGTGGAAGGGTGTTTCCCACTGGGCTGGCGTGCGGCCTTTTGGCGGTCGCCCGCCAGCCCAGTGGGAAACCCAGAATGACCGCCGCGGTCTTTTCACCGCGGTACGGTCTTCTGGCGGTTGGAATGACCCCCCAAATTTTGAATGTAACGAGGTCCAAGACAGTTTTTTGCCTTGAACATTTAGCACAATGCTTTGAACATGATATGTTTAGGAACTGAAAGCCAATGGAACTCACTGAGAAGATGGGCACCCGAAGCATAGTTTGGTAACTGGAACAGTAGCCTTGCGGCCAGATTCTGTACCAGCTATAAGCTGCGCATCGAAGTCATGTCCATGCCTAGATACAGAATGATACTGTAGTCCAAACGGGACAGTACCAATGCCGAAATCACAGTTCTTAAGTCGGGAAAAGAAAACATTCAGCAGATTTTCCTTAGCCATTTAAGCACCAAGAAACAGGTGGCGGTTACTTTGGTAACTTGAGGTCGCGTAGACAAGGTATTGTCCAGTAAAAAAACGAAGTTTTTAACTTGTGGGGTGGGGGTTGGAAGGGGCCCAAGAGATGAGGACCAATGCTGGGGTCACCAAACAAAGTGATGTTTACCTAAGAGCACAACTTCAGTCTTGTCTCCTTTAAGCTTTAGCATATTCATGTTCATCCAATGAGCAATTCTACTTAGGCCCAGAGAGAGATCAGATGGAAGCTGTGATTGTGAAAGAGACAGTGAAAAGATGACCTAAGTGTCATCAGCGTAACTAAATAATGACAAACCACAGCTCTCCACTACTTCCGCCAGTGGGCGGACATTGAGATTGAAAAGAAGTGGGCTCAGGATTAAACCTTGCAGGACGCTGGAAGATAAAACTTGGGAATTGGATTTTACATCCCAAGCAAAGACCTGGAATGAGCATCCTTGTGAAAGGAGCTAAGCCATGCTAATGCCGAGCCCTTAAGGTCGAGACACTCTAATCTGTGCAGCAAAATAGTATGTGAGACGGTGTCAAAGGCTGCACTCAGGTCGAGGAGCACCAGAACCGCCGACTTACCAGCATCCATCTGTTGCCTCTGCTCTTCCGACACTCCTAGTAGGGTAGTCTCCGTACTGTGATCCCATCGAAAAAAGCCTGACTGTGAAGGATGCAACACATTATTAGATTCTACAAGAGCCACGAGCTTTGCATTCACATGCTTTTCCAAAATTCTGGAAAAGGGAGATAACAATGAAATAGGGCCGTAGTCAGAGCACATGGAGGGGTCTGCGTGGGTTTTCTTTAACAGTGGGAGCACCATAGCTTGCTTCCACTTTGATGGTAAGTGACCCACACACAAGGAAGCATTTAAGGCATCTAAGATAATATGTAGAATACTAGGATCCAATACTTTCAACTTAGCAGGAGGCAGAGGGTCTTCCGGGAGCCAAATTTAATAGAGTGTAAAATGGACATAAATGTGTCCATGTCTAAAGGAGTCTAAACATCTATGAGGAGCTTTTGGGGAGATAAAGGAGTAATAACATTAAAATATCCCCATAGGGAGATTTCTGAGCAACATTGTTTGCTCCTTGATTTAATGTATGAGGTCCATTATCACCGTCAATTTCCAATTGAGCATAAATATTCTTAACTTTAGAGTTGAAAAAATATGCCAACTCCTTGCATTGGATTTGGGAGAGAGTGGGAGTGTTGGAAAGTGCATTGGGATCACCAATTCCTGCACCACCTTAAAAAGGGTTTTAGGACAATTTTGGGCCTCTGAGATTTTATGAGCATAAAAGGAAGCACGTGCTGTTTTGTAAAGTCTGTGATATGTCTTAACTCATCTTTATAGGCAGCTTTGTCTACTTCTGAATATTTTTCCTCCAGCGCCTCTCAAATATCTTACACTTTTTTTGAGTGTCTCAAGGATTCATTGAACTAAGGTGCTGGTGGGTGGCATCGAGTGGTAAGTTTTTTAGCATGCTGCAGAGTACTATCTACTGCCTTAGAAAGCCCGTTATGAATACTCTCCTAATTTGCTAAATTGGGGGAATTGAGTGTAGGGCATGTGTTTATTAGTTTTTCATTGAGAGCAGAAATGTCTAGTTTAGACCAACGCTGAATAGACAGGACTGATTTAGAGCTGGTAACTACTGGTCCTGAAGCAATTATAATCCTAAAAGGAACTGCAAAATGATCAGTCCAGGGTAGAGGAATATGAGATTCAGAAAACAAATCCATTGTGTCTGAAAAAATCTGATCGAAAAGATGACCAGTTGAGTGAGAGGCCCCAGAGTTCTGCAAAGTTAGGCCAAGAATTTTAAGATCCTGAATTAACGTTGAGTACTGATAGTAAATCATGAAGCATGTGGCCATTTAACTTACTAAAACATATAGTAAATCTACTTAGTTTAGGCTTGTCATCATCTCGACGAAGTCTTCTGAAAAGCTTACTCGAAATTGAATACCTTGCCCTTTTTTATCCTATAAAGACATTTAGAAAAAAAACAAATTTGTTAGACACATACTACCCAAAGAGAAGTCCATTGTTAGAAAAACTATCCCTATATGACTTTGCTCAGTTCTACACATATGGAAACAATGTGGTGGAAAATATTAACACTGGAAAATTTCGAGTTGAATGTACCAATGGTTATTTAATACATCATATTAACCTACTCTTGTTAATCATTGTAAAGTAAGTTGTGACACAGGAGAAAATAAATAATTCTTTGTAGCACTTCTTCAACTATTTAAACCATTGCATAAAGAAGAACTTATAGGTCCCTTTTAATGTTACAAAGAAGCATTTCATGTTTATAAAAAGGACATTGCATTACCTGAATTTATGACATAGTTAAAATGTTGAATCAAGAAATAGAAGAAGACAACATTAGTAAGGGAGAAATTCAATGCAATACTCCATCCACTAGTACTGCTTCTACTTCCGGGAATAGTAATCCACTCGAAGAACCAATTATTGATACAGAAGCTGTGGTTGCTGTTGGCAGGGTTGACAATGCAATGTACCAGGTCAAAGAGGACATAGATAATTTAGATCACTTAATATCTAAATTAAATAGTGACCAACTTGAAATATACAAATACATAAAATACTCAGTAGATGATGGACTTCAGCATGAAATGGGAATAGGTGAATGTAGTACTTGTAAACCTACTTGTGAGCGGCCAAGCAAGAACAGGGAACAGCTTTCATATTAAAGTAATTACTGCTCATGTCCATAAAGTTACTAGCTGTAATTTACCTTGTGTAGTTACTGCTCCTACTGGCTTGGTAGCACATAACATCCAAAGGACTTACCTTACATTGTCTACGCTACTACCTGAGGAGCATGATCACAAGCTAGAATACTTAAAATTAAATACTGATACATGCCAAAAACTTCGTAGAGTGCTTAATAGATTAAAAGTTTTGATAATAGAAAGTGAGCATGGTTTCAAACTTAATGTTGGCGTTTGTTCATCTGTGTATGCAGGAGGTTCTCAAAATGTCTTATGAGGTGCTGTTTGGAGGGAAACGTGATTGTGTTTAGAGACTTATTACAACTAACTACTGTAAAATGTCAAATGATTTTCAACAAACATTTGCAAGCTTTCACCATGCTCTGTTTGTACCCTTTGATGTTACCTCACTCATAGCATGTTCAATCATACCACTGATAACAATAAACATGTGATGTCAAATGACATCATTTGTAAAAAAATTGTGCATGGTAGAGAAACGAGGTATAGTTTATTTACTTTGCCTACTGTTTGAGTTGCATATTGTTTTGTATGTGTCGGAAATTATAACTTAAAGTTAGAACTATAACTTTGTAATTTCAAAGGCTTGTGTAGTTTACACTCTTTATAGAAGTCATACATCTATTTTTCCTATATATAACCGGGCCTAAACCTTTGTTTTTTTAATTGAATATATATGCCACTAGGTTATACATATTCAATTAAAAAACAAAGGTTTGGGATTAGTTATAGATATTAGTTATAGTTATATATATATATATATATATTCCACAGAAAAAACATTTTTTGACTTGCCTATATGTTTGACACTGTTTGACAAATCTTCATGACATTTTCCCAAAAAATGTGTGCTAGTGATTCTTGTTGCACACGGAAGGTTTCAGGGTGATCCGTCAAGAAGGGGCAGAGAAAAGGGGGGTTTATAAAAAGCTGTGTTTTCCATGTTAATTCCCATAGGACCTTTAGATACAACTACATCTCGAACCACTGTATGGAATTACACCAAATTTGGCAGAAAGCTAGCTTTCGGTACGCAGATTGTGCTTTCGCTTATTTGGTGTAAATCCACTCTGTAGTTTTGGAGATATTAAAGGAAAAGTGCGTTTTTATATCTCGAGCTGCAACCACTTCGCGAAAAAAGACAAGCAGCTCTGATTGGCTGCCAACACTTAAAACCAGGAAGTGTTAGCAGCCACCTTAGGACTCGGCTTCAGCCGAGTCCCACTAAAAATCGTGAAAAAAAGGAAAAATGGGCCAGGATAGAAAAACCCTGACCCCTTAGTTCTGGTGGTGGGGTCCCCCCAAGGCTACAAAACATTTTGTAATTAGCAGCAAAAAAATAAGAAAAAAAAAAGCAAGCGTTTGCCTCTGCGCTTGTTTCTGTGAGGCCCCTGTGTGGGCCAAGTCCCAGGGGCATTTAATTTTTAATGCGGGGCTGTCCAGCCCCCCCTGCAGCCCCAGGGACTTCAAACAATAGTAGCACCACCGGTTCCTGGAGCAAATATGAAGAAAATAGAAAGGGGGTCCGTTTTGGACTGCCGCAGCCTCCGGGGACCACCATCTCCCTGGGGCTCTTTTTATGGGAGGGGGGCCACGCAACCCCCCTTGAGGAGTCACAGATGGCCTTGGGGACCACCCTCCCACCCCCAGGGCCAGCTCCTGCTATGTCCCGGGGTGCCCCCTCTCGGGACATAGCTCTTTGACAGCTGCTGCCAAGTCACAGCAAACACTCTGCTTACAGCAAGGGAGAGCTGTCGAACAGCTCTCCCTTGTGACGAGCAGAGGTTTTCTCTGTTTACCTGCCCATGGAGATGCAGGCAGGGTGACAGAGGAAACAGTTGGTCTCACAGAGCAAGCTCCCTCTCTGTGACAGGAATGCTGGCTCCCGCAGGAAACGAGGGGCCAGCAGGGACTGTGGGGGTCTTTAGGCTCCCCCCCACGGTCCCCAGCATTGTGACTGGGTGCCCTTGCCTGGGGGGCACAGGTCACATGGCTGGGCCCCAGGGATTGGGGTACCCAGGGCCAAGATTGGCCCTGTGGAGGGGGCCATGCAGCCCTTCCTTCCAGAAAAAATAATAAATAATTAGGCGTACCCCGGGGATGGGCTCCCCGGGCCGAGATTGGCCTGGGGTGGGGGGGCCACGCAGCCCTCGTCTCCAAATAAAATGTAAAATATTTAGGCTGGACTATGGGGGATGAGGGCTCCAGGGCCCAGATCGGAGTGGGGAGGTGGGCTGCGCAGGATAGGGTTGTTATTGGGATTGGGGTTGGCCGCAGGGCCTGACCACGATGGTGGTTGGATTAGCGTATAGTAATGACAATTACGTTAAAGAAAACATAGAAATTCACTGAAAAAAACAAAGGTTACAGGGACGTTACAGTTAGGAAATAGAATTAAAAGAACCTTAGAAATTCACTGAAAAAACAAGGTTACAGGGGCGTTATAGTTAGGTTCTGAATTTACTTATACAAAACCATAGAAATTCAGCAGTTATAGTTAGGGTTATTTCAAGTAACCATAACTCGCGCCCTAAGGTAACTATAACTCGCACCCTCACCATGCACTGCTAATTGCCCCAGATATTACAGCAGTCATGACAACTTGTATAACGTCCTTAAAACTATAAATGAAACATTAGCAGTCACATTTTTGAAGAAAAACCTGTGCATCCGGGATGGCGCGAGTTATAGTTACCTCAGGGTGAAAAGTTTTTATTAGTTTAAACATTAGTAAACATCACCACAGGCAACACAACACAACAAAAAAAGAAAAATAAGAATTGCAGCAGGACGTAGGGAAGAATATGAAATCCATGGCATACACACTATGCAATCGTAGTACTTGGAGTATTGCAGGGTTTCAGCATTCCACCCAGGATCAATCTCAGGTCGCACAATGCAGGGAATCACCAGTGTTCATATAGACACTAAATCAATGCTGGCTCCCCCCTCCCCTCCATGACCAGTTGGCTCCATTTCCCCATGATTCGCAAAAGTATATGATAAGGAGACATATATCTCTGGGGCACGTAGCTGCCAGCATTAGAGCCATAACTCATTGAGTCCTTCTTGTCAGTAAGTCAAATCCTTTAGCCAAACACTTTCCCCTGGGGCTGACCATCTGCCCCAGTGCATAACCAAATTTTTCTTAGCTATGAGTAGCATCATTTTATAAAGGAACAAGGGTCCTTTAGATAAAAGGATTATAGATTTAAATATCACATAGAATCACAATGAAGGAATTGGAACATCGTCAACATTTAGTACTTGGACTCTGTGCAAAAATATATGTTTTGACATGAGCAAGATTGTGACTTTAATTGTGCTTTCTGTCATACTGGGTATGACTGAGCAATCATGATTTATGGTTTCCAAGACATTTTTGTTTTCCCACTACACAGTTTCCTTACTTTCATTTTGGAGGAAATATACAGTTTTATTGCATATTTTCCATTGACTTAATTGTGATTCTATGTGATATTTTAATCTATAGTCCTTTTATCTAAGGGTCCCTTGTTCCTTTATAAAATACTTGCCCCTGGCCCCTTAGTAGCTGTGGGTTGTCCCTTGTGTACTTTAAAACTATGAGTAGCATCATGGCAACAAGATTGCGATAGGCTTTGGGGCATCGCTCACGTAGCCTATCCACATGACCATGGGTTCCTTCCCAACGGCCCAACCCGTTACGTCCTCAACACAGTTGAAAATGGCAGTCCAGACCTGAGCCACTAAAAGGCATCCCAAAGGCCAGATGTAAAAAGTCAGCGCTCTCTTCACCACAGCAGGCGCAGCATGAGTTGTCCCACAATCCCACCAGAGCCCTACTGGGGTTTGGTTAAATAGTACATGAAGACATTTTGAACCCCCTTTCACCTGTGTCAGTCCCAAACCATTGACAAGCTACTGATTCGTCCAATGAGGTGGTAACTGGTTCACAGAGTGGAACGGGGAATCAGGGTGGCAGTCCCAATGGGGACCGGCAGAGGTCTAGTACACCTCTGACCGCTCCCCCTGAAGTTTTCCAAAATGAAAACCTTTTATTTTTTAAACCAGCTCTTGTTCCTTTAAGGAACACGCAGTGCTTTAAGAAAAGTTTCATATTTTGAAATCCAATCACAGGTGTGGTTGCCGGCTGCCCCTTGCAGGCACCATCCCTCTGGTTGCAGCCAATCACAACGGATCACAATTTGCCTGCCTAATGGATAATAATTAGACAGGTTGTTCTGAGATCCTCTCCCACAGCAATTTGTTATTTTATAAAACCCTCCTATTAGTACATAGGTCAGTTCACAATATCCGATTGCATTCACAAAAAGTAATTGCACAGTTTGGGAACACTTTTTGCAAATAGAATAATACTAGATGCATGGACCATTGATCGTGAAAGTCCAAGAAGCCTGGTATGTGGACTTCCTATGTGCCAAATATCCAAACAATATTCATACCTCATTGCATGAGAAACCTCTTTCTGTTGGCAGCCATTCTAAGTCCACAGATTCAAAGCTGGGCTTGCGGACACCGCATATGTTGTGGCAGCCATTATAGGGCTCCTGAAAAAAACATGGAAGATGGGGAGCAGGAAAGGATTCTGGATCTGCATGTCACTCAGCTGTGCCAATCTTGCTGGAAGGGCTAGTGGGGCTTTGGGAGTCCCACCGTTGCTCTAACAAAAATAAACGAAATGGGTGCCCCATGTGAGATCAGGACAACCATTATTAAAAAAAAAAAAAAAAAGAGGAAGAAAAATACAGTTTTTGCCCCAGCCACATTAAAGTGCCACTGAAATCTCTGATTAGCTGGGCCCTGGATAGGGTGACTAGATTTTTAGAAGCAAAAACTGGGACAGGCCAGACTCAGAAGTAGGACTAAAGGCTGACAGGGATTAAGGTAGTATATGTCTGGCCTGCCCTGTTTTTTTGTGTATATATATATATATATATATGTATAAATATATATGGATTCTGTGGTCCTGCTGCGTAAATCACCAGCCGGACGCCGATACATAGACTGCAATCACTTTTTATTCTATGCACACCATGCACTGTCAGCAATGACACATTTCGTCCTCACAGGCACATGTTCACGTGTCCATTAAAAGTGATATTCATGAAAAAAATACTTTGATATGTGCCTTGTAGATTATTTACCCATTAGTGCTATTAGTGCAAAGGCTTTTGGGGATTAATTATGTTTTCAGTTTCACAGTATTCATTGATTCTGTTCACTTCTTGAAAAAAATGACAATTTAAATCAAACAGAAAATAAAATCAATTCAGATGCTGTAGTCCAAGTGAGCAATAATTAACAACACCAAAGTACCTTATTGTTCCCTAACTTGTTTCGAGATAAAAAAAACTCCAGTTTTTCACCCAAAAGTGCTATCAGTACAAAAAGCTTTTTGATGTCATTTTGTTTTCACATTATTCATACATTAAATTAATTTAATGGAACAGTGGCCACTTAAAATTAAAATAAAATTAAAGATAAAATTCAATTCAATTACAATGCACTAAACAAAACCTCTAAACAAAATAAATGCTAAAACCAATCACACCCAAGTGGGCATACCTCATCAATTCTCATTCTGATTAACATGTAACTTACCTAACTACATCAAAGGTTAAAGTGGTGTTATAGTTAGGTGAAAATGTTACTTACAACATAACATTTTAAACTCAAAAACACTGCAATTCACCAGTTATAATTAACTGAAATAACTATGACTCCCAGGGAGTGGCCTCTCCGCGAAGACCTCTGCACAGTGCACAGGCGGTCAGTAGGAGGGTTTGATGAGGGAGTGGCCTCTCCGTGAAGAACTCTTCGCAGGGTGGAGGCTATGCATAGGAGGATTTGGTGAGGGTGGTGTCCCTCCCCAAAGATCAGTGTACAAGGCGGAGGCAGTGCATGGTAAGGTTTGGTGAGGGAGTGGCCCCTCAGCGAAGACCTCCGTACAGGGTGGAAGCTGTGCTTAGTAGGTTTTGGTGAGAGATTGGCTTCTCTGCAAAGACCTCTCTACAGGGTGAGGCCGTGTCTAGTAGGGTTTGGTGAGGGATTGGCCTCCTCTGACAGGGTGAGGCCGTGTGTAGTAGGGTTTGGTGAGGGATTGGCCTCCTCTGACAGGGTGAGCCGTGTGTAGTAGGGTTTGGTGAGGGATTGGCCTCCTCTGTACAGGGTGAGGCCGTGTGTGGTAGGGTCTGGTGAGGGATTGGCCTCCTCTGACAGGGTGAGGCCGTGTGTGGTAGGGTTTGGTGAGGGATTGGCCTCCTCTGACAGGGTGAGGCCGTGTGCAGTAGAGTTTGGTGAGGGATTGGCCTCCTCTGTACAGGGTGAGGCCGTGTGTAGTAGGGTTTGAAGAGGGATTGGCCTCCTCTGTACAGGGTGAGGCCGTGTGTAGTAGGGTTTGGTGAGGGATTGGCCTCCTCTGACAGGGTGAGGCCGTGTGCAGTAGGGTTTGGTGAGGGATTGGCCTCCTCTGACAGGGTGAGGCCGTGTGTAGTAGGGTTTGGTGAGGGATTGGCCTCCTCTCTACAGGGTGAGGCCGTGTGCAGTAGGATTTGGTGAGGGATTGGCCTCCTCTGTACGGGACGGAAGCTTGTGTAGTAGGGTTTGGCGAGGCTTCTCTACAAAGACCTCTGCAGAGGATAAAGGCTGTGCATAGCAACAATTTATGTTTTTTTCCCACCCTCGTGATTGCCATGGGACAACTCCTGGGAGGGTGCATTGAGTCAGGTTGGACCATGAAAACGTTTTATATATATTTTTTAATGACGGCACTGGGGGGCCTCTGGGTCCCTTCCCAAGTGCTAAGAGATCATGGTATCCCTACCCTGTCCCCTTATGCCCGTTTAATTTTTTAGGACTCAAGAACCAAGTCCACGAGTCCTGCAACAGTGGCCACAACATATTTTTTTCCCTTGCGGCCAGTGAATCACATTGCTTGGTCCTGTGAGACTTTCTCAGGAGTCCTGCGGGACCAGCCAATCAGATGGCTTTTTTGCCCGCACGCTCCTGTGGGGGTCTGCAGCAACAGATATCTATACATTTTGAACCTTAATTTCTTGAATTCTTGAATTTGGCTGAACAAAATTGCACCAAATCACAAAAAGCACGCTTTGTGGATCAAGATGTAGCTTTCTGTCAAAATTGATGTAATTCTGGTCAGCTATTTTCGCTATTTCATTGCCTAATTTTTCCTATTTAAAGTTCATGAGGATAACCGTTTCAGGACCTCTCTTTTTTCTTGGCCCCTTGACAGAGCACCCCAAAACTCTGCAGGGCGGATCTTAAGTGGATGAACTTTCTTTCTGAAAATTCATCAAACAGTTGCAAGGTTATTAGCGAAACCCGGTCTTTCGATGGAAACTCTGACCTAACTAGAACCACACAGTAATGATTGCCACTGTGTAATGTATATACATATGTATATGTGAACAACAGTTCCAAACTCATCCTGGCATGAACATGCAAGCACTCAGGAGTAGTATTGCAAAATAAGTTTATTTCCTTTGGACACATTTAGGTTCCACAGGGCCAAAATCTGGCTGCATCAACTCTAGCAGAAAGCTAGATGTTGGTGCAGAAAGACAGCTTTTTCTGATTTGATGTAAATCCATTCAATAATTTTTGAGATATTAAGGCTCAAAAACTTTGTACATTTCTTGCCGTAAAGGATCCGCTGAGTGGACAGATCTCAAGATAGGATTTGGTTGGCTGCCACCACATCAACAATGATGTGGTAGCAGCCATCTTGGGACTTGGGAAGTCCCTGATCCTGTAAAAAATGATAAAAAAAGATATACTGGGGAAGGGTCGGAATACCCTTGCCCCTAGGCTTAGATGAGGTGGGGGCAATTCAAGCAACTCAGGAGGATGCTCCTTTTCCTATT
The DNA here is from genome assembly GCF_031143425.1 of Pleurodeles waltl. Classification (NCBI taxonomy): domain Eukaryota; kingdom Metazoa; phylum Chordata; class Amphibia; order Caudata; family Salamandridae; genus Pleurodeles; species Pleurodeles waltl. Next base: position 1,157,626,809 of record NC_090448.1, read on the forward strand.
TCAGATGTAGAATGATCTCCCGCAGCCCCCGCGGTGCAGGGGCCCCTTATGCTCAAGGAGGCCCCCAAGCTCAAGGAGGCCCCCTCACCACAGTACCATGGCCTACGAGCTCCTAGGGGGGCCCTCCATGTACTTTACAGGGGGCCACTCTCAAGGTTCGTTTCGCCAGTGGCAACATATGAGGACCTCCTCAGTGCTACTCAACATCTGCAAGAAACTGAAGGCCTGGCCGTTTAACAAGGTGCTCGTTCCGGCTCCTCACAGGTGATACGCTGTGCCCTATAAATCAATGTAGCATAACCTTACATAACATGAAGACATGCTGTTGTTTAAAAAAAAAAAAAAACTTTTTATGACACTCACTTTATTTAAACATTGCACAGTGCAAATAAATGAAATACACATTTCTTTAAGGTTATTGGTCATTTTTTGACAAAACAATACATGGGCTTTACACATTTTGATACATATAGCCAATACGCCCACATTTTATATTTTGGTGTTCTGACCCTTTAACAAAGTCAACAGGTCTGCATTTCCTAAAAAGGGCACCCAGGCCCTGTATGTATGTATGTTTGTGTATATATATATATATATATATATATATATATATATATACATATATATAAATTTATATATGATTGTTGCTCGATGTAGGCGCCTGTTTAACTGGAATCTTCCTCTATATGTGTGTCTGCTCAGCCCGTATCTCCACGTATAGATGATACTATTTTTACATATTTTTCGCTACATATAAGTGTCTGTCCCACTGGAGTCTGCCTTTCCCAGTTCCTATGTTTGTACTTATATGTCTCTTCGAGTGATGCCTTCCTCTGCTTAGATACATTTTCTCTGTTTCACTAGTGTCTGCCTGTACACACATGTTCTCTGTTCACTAGTGTCTGTCTGTTGGTGTCATCTGTTCTTGGAATCCCCAGTGCTGCTTGTGGCTTTGCTCTGCGGTGGCCAGGTAGGGGAAGATTTCTCATTATAGTCCCATTACGTTAAAGGTGCCTTTCCTAAGACTGTTGGCCTGACGTCACAGGAGAGCTAGGATTCCATGGTCACACCCAAGTGCTTGACCTCTGTCCATGTGGTGGGAAGGGATCCAATATCATTAGGACAGGCTGTCATTGGATCATCGTTTGTCCATGGTTCACATGTTAGAATTTCAGTTTTAGAAGGGCTTATTTTGGGAAGAGTTTGTAGTTCCTAGATGCAAGTCCATGCAGGCATTGGCTGAGTCCTGCAAGCTGCCTCTCTCTGCCTCTTCTGTCTGCCCTTGTTGTTCACTCCCAGGTTGCACAGTGCACAGCACAGTCTGCTCAGATGTGCGCATGTATGTGTTGGCATCCATTGGCGCCTTAAAGTCAAACTTGATGGCTTGCAACTGCTTCCTCTGGTTCAGATCCCTCATCTTCACACTGGCTCGTCTCCTCTGCAGTGAATGGCACATCTGCCCTCATCCCTCTCTGGGGTTGAACACGAGGCTCTTTCGGACTAATTCGTTGAATCAGAAATGTTACAAACCTAGCATTTACAGACAAACAATGATGTCCCTCCACTCTCCAGGACTTCAGCAGATGATGTTGTGGCTCAAACATTGCAAAGTCCGTGAAATACTTTCACAAACTGCAAGCATCAGCCCCTCCCCCCACTTTACATAATGCCTTATTTCCAATCGACTTTTTACATATAATTAAATTAACCCACCCCAGGCTGTAGCATTGCAGCTTTTCTGCTTGCCCCCCACACTTAATCGAAGTGTTACGTTGGCCTAAGGTTGTCAACATTTAACTAATTTTGTATTGAAGAAATAAACCTGAGAAGTAGCCCAGGGCCCCTCGAACTGGAGCTAAACCGAGAGGGAGAAAGGAATTAGCACTGACAGCGTCTCCGTGCCCTCCATCCTAAGGGCATTGGCATAATGTGCAATCTACACATCTATATGTGCATATTTACTTATATGCATACTCATTATGGAAATGTGTCATCTTTCATTGACCTTACTATCCTGCAAAACACAGGCACAGGTGTGTGATGCTTTTTTCTGGGTCATGGGATAGTCAGTGGTTACCGGGGAACAGGGCCGGAGTGCGGAACCAAACGCCACCCTGGAAAGATGCTCAAACCAGCCCCATCCTCTCCTTGTACAATCTCTCTTTCCATCTACTAACGTTTATTTTCTCTCTCTTTGTGTCTTCTCCCTCTCTCTTTACCTTCCCCTCTCTCTTTTTACCTCTTGAGCCTTTCTATGGCCTCTCCAATTAACCCCAGGGAGCTGGGAAAGTGACTGAGACACTAAGGGTGGCCCTAGACTTTGAAACCCACCTCCAAGGCATCCATCCCACAGGGAATGCTTGGTGGAATAAGAGGCCATGCTGGGTGGTACCTGTGGAGGCCCATGGCCATGGGTCCTGCTGCACGCGCATTAGATAAACAAGGGGCCCCTTCTGGACGCTTGTCTCCTGAGTGCTACCCACTCAACTGGTCAAGTGGGTACACATTTTGGAGCCTGGATACTGCTTGGCACACATGATTAGATACAACAGAATTGAGATCCAATCAGAGCTTTGCTTTTTAGCCTGATTAAACCTTTAATGTGCACACATGAAGGCAGGACAATGAAAATTAAGAACACAAAACATCAGAAGATACTAGCAGGAAGAGATACAACCAGAAACACAATCGTAGACAGCGGGTCCTACCACCAGGATGATATTCGTAAAATACTTGCTCAGCTCTCTTTTCTTACTACTCAATTTTCAAAATGTCTGGTGGCAGACAGACCTACCATGTACCAAGTTTGTTAGGTATTTAGACAAAATACCTAAGGTATTTGGACAAAATATCTAATTGGAGAAATATTGGAAAAAAAATATTGTGGTACAAAACATTGTGATGCAGGAATATTGTTGTCAAGAATAGCGATTTATTTTTAGGTAAGTAATATCGTTTTCAAGAATATCTTCATTGTTGTTAATATCGTTTTCAATAATATAGTTGTAAAAAATATCGTTTTTCAATTAGCGTTGTGTTTTAGTTCAGACATTAATTTTATGTTATTATTATTTGTATAATTACTCGTTTGGTAGGAGCACAGTACATTATTAAAGTAATTCATAATAATAAATATGTTTATAATTATTTGATTATTAATGATGTTAATGATGTTAATTATGTTATACCTAGTTATTCCAGTTATTTTTTATGTGTGGGCTGCTAGGTTTGTGGGGATATAGTGTGAGAAGGTAATTAATATTTTTAAATTGATAATTCATTATTAAATCGTTTAATAGTTATGTAAATTGTTTAACATTATTTTTTTATCTAATTTATTTTTTGGGTTGAAAGTTTTCCATTTGTTATAAATTAATAGGGTTATTCAGATATGTTTTGTGTTTATGGTGAAGTATTTTCCTTACTGTTGCAGAGACTGAAGGGGGAATAGTACATTTCACCCCTCTGAAATCCACACATTTCTTACTGTTGCACAGACTGGGGTGAGAATAATAATCTGACCCCTCCAAAGTCCACTGCATTCCCTACTGTTGCATGGCTGAAGTGCAAATAGTACATTTTACTCTGAAGTCCAACTCTTTCCCTACTGTTGCACAGACTGGAGTGGGAATAGTAAATCTTACACCTACGAAGTCCAACATTTTCCTAATGTTTCGCAGGGTACAGTGGGAATAGTACATCTATTATTGATACACTTTTCCTAATATTGTTTAAATATATATATTAATAATATTTGTTTATTTTTTACTTTCAAATTGTTTGTTTAAATGTTTCTTTTTATACATTTTTAAGTAAATGTTTATTTTCTGTTTCGACATTTTTATTAATTTGGTAATTTGTTTAATGTTTTGCAATGCATTTATTAATCCCTTAGCTGCAAATTTTTCAACACAATTTTGGTATTTTACTGAGACATACCCCATTTTTACTATTTTTTATGCTTTTAGCCTCCTTCCAGTTAGTTACAGAAAAGGGTGTGAAACCAATGCTGGATCCCAGACAGTGAAACATTTCTGAAAAGTAGACAATATTCTGAATTCAGCAAGGGGTCATTTGTGTAGATCCTACAAGGTTTTCCTACAGAAAGTAACAGCTAAAATAAAAAAATATTGAAACTGAGGTGAAACGAAGGGCCATTTCCGTCCACATTTTCTTCTATAACTTTTCCAGCTATGGCAGATTTTTGAAAGCAATATATCATTACGCCTGCTGGACTCCCCTTGTTGCGGGAGGATATAAGGCTTGTAGGTTCATCAAACACCCTAGGTGCCCAGAGCCAATAAATGAACTGCACCTTGCAATGGGTTTTTATTGCATACCAGGTATACAGCAATTCATTTGGTGAAATAGAAAGAGTGAAAAATAGGTATCAAGGAAACCTTTGTATTTTGAAAAATGGGCACAAGATAAGGTGTTGAGAAGCAGTGGTTATTTGCACATCTCTGAATTTCGGGGTCCCCATACCAGCATGTGAATTACAGGCCATTTCTCAAATAGACGTCTTTTTTACACACTGTCTTACATTTGGAAGGAAAAAATGAGGAGAGAAAGACAAGCGGCAATAACACTTGTTCAGCTGTTCTGTGTTCCCCCAAGTCTCCCGATAAAAATGGTACCTCACTTGTGTGGGTAGGCCAACTACCCGCGACAGGAAACGCAACATGGACACATCACATTTTTACATTGAAATCTGACGTGTTTTTTGGAAATTGCCTAGCTGTGGATTTTGGCCTCTGGCTCAGCCGGCACCTAGGGAAACCTACCAAACCTGTGCATTTTTCAAAACTAGACACCTAGTGGAATCCAGGATGAGATGACTTGTGGGGCTCTCATCAGGTTCTGTCACCCAGAATCCTTTGCAAACCTTAAAATTTGGCAAAAAAACACTTTTCCCTCAGATTTCGTTGATGGAAAGTTCTGGAATCTGAGAGGAGCCACAAACGTCCTTCCACCCAGCATTCCTCCAAGCCTCCCGATAAAAATGGTACCTCCCTTGTGTGGGTAGGCCTAGTGCCCGTCAGGAATAGATCACACAACGGTCAATGTTGGTCCTTATATGAGGGAAACTATTGACCCTGGGGTAACCCATTCCTGACGCAGGCTCTAGGTACAGGCACTCAAGTGGGGTAGTCCCACCTAAGAGGTAGAACGGGCACATCACCTTGTCGGCCATGATGCTACTGTCTCTCTGAGTAGGCTAGGTTAGGCGCTTCAAGTGTGGGGTCTGCAGGTGAGAAGAAGGATTCCCCATGGACAGGGTTAATGATGCTAAAGGTTGAGAAGGGGGAGGAACAGCGGAAGAAGAAGTGACAGGGAGAAGGGAGAGCTGCAAGCGGAGAGGGAAAGCTGCAGTAATGGTGGAGAGAAGGCACAACTAGTCATGGGGGGTGAGATTCATGCACAGAGCGGTAGGAGACAGACCCTGAGAAGGTAGAAAGTGTCTCAAGTCCACTCTGAAAGGTGGGTTGATCACAATGATGAGAAAGGATGGGTGTATTTGGGGCCATGGGGCAGCACAGCAGGTGTGGGTATAAAAGAGATTCCAGAGGAGATGCTCTGAGAAGTACTGGGCACATTTTACTGTAAGAGGTACTGAGGAGTGCAGGAAGCTGGCTATCTATCTAGTGCACCAGTGTATGGGGTCACTATGCAGATAGACCAGGTGACCCCTATTGGTTTACAGGGTTACAAATGACAATCCCAAAAGCTCTCTTTTGTGGTGGTGTGGGCGAGCAGTTAGGCTTATCAGAGGGTAGTGCTAAGCTTTTGTTATCCGCAAAGAGACAATAAATGAGTCACACACTCAAAAAGGAACTCAGGACAAATTGTTCGAAAAATAGTTACTTTGTTTATATTAAGCTTCAGTATCAGAAAACTGTTGCAAGAAGAAATATGGATGCAGTTTGAAGAAAACAGGCAAAGTAATTGAAGTGTCTTTACTGCAGTAATGCAATCCTATGGAGAAAAACTCAAGAATTGCATGCGGGCATTCAACAGCGACTTACAGGACCAATCTTCAGGAGTTAAGGTAAATGTGGGACACCATCCAAGGCAGCACCAACAGGACACCTTGGGGGGGCTGTGGGGCGTCAGGGTGCAGAGGTGCTTTATGACATCGGGTGCCCCGTTGGTTTCAATGGGAAATGGTCTTGGGGAAAAAAGAAGCTGCAGTTGAAGACTGGGGGACCAGTCCGACTGAACCAACAAGGGGTTCAGGCCTTGCGATGCTTGGGGACATAGGGACACCGTTGGTCCTCTTCTCGGTTTGGGACGCCAGGTGCAAATGTGTCCTGAGGCATAGGGTCTTTGTCACTGGAGATCGTCGTGGTAGAGGGAAGCCTGAACAAAGAGGCTGCCGACGGCATCGGGGAGTTCACAGCTGAGGACCTCGGGTGTGCTCATGTCCTGGACGGCCTAGAGACCACACTGGCACCATTGACTCACTTCAACTCAGGTAAGGCAGCACAGGTGTAGTGGTGCTTTCTAGTGTTGGGTTTTTGGCGGTCGGGAGACCTCAGGGTTCATCTTGGGTGCCTGCAGGTTGCAGGGAAGTAGCTCAGCTACTCCAAGGGGGATCCTGGCTCTTTTGGAAGAGCAGGCAGTCTATCCAGACTTCTGGAGGAAGAGCAGCTGCAGGACAAGATGAATTTGGCACAGATGTTGGGGACTGCAGACTGGCCGGCAGGGTCAGGTCCAAGGGAGTATCTGCTCCTCTGTTCTTGTGCTTTTTGGTGTCCTTCTTCTTGGGTCGAGAGAATATGTCTTCTGGTATCAGGAAGCCACCTAAATACTGAATTTAGGAGCATTTAGGGGTGTGTAGGGTAGAAGCCAATGGGCTACTTACCCTTGGGGTACCTACACCCCCTACATGACCACTTCCTCTGGGGAGTGGGCATATTCCAAACCCTGAAGGTCTAGTTCCAACCAAAAATAAGTTGGTGGAACCCTTTCTTGAGTGTCCACCTCGGGTAGCCCACCTTAGGGGTGTGATTAGCCCAGAGGTGGTTCACACCTACTGACTAAACTTCCCACCTGTCCTGGTACCCGATGAGCCTCAGAGCAGGGAGTAGCTACACCTAAGTCTGGGGAGCCTGGGAGTTTGCATACTAAAGGAGGCAGGTGCCTTAGAAGTTCCTGGCCTTGGTATGCAGATCTGCTCGCCATACGGCTGGAGTGGGTGACCTCCGACAGTGCGGGCTCTTGCCTCAGGGGGTTCTAAACCAGTCTGTAATGGCAGGCCGGTTGAGACCAGTCAGCCTACACGCTTAGAGACTAGTGGGGTTCAGGGGGGACCTCTGAGGTGCCCTCTGGGCGCATGTCATAATAAATCGGAGGCAGGCATCAGCCGGGATTTATTAAGGCGAGGTGTTTGATGAAATACACCATAGGGTTCAGTGAAGCCATTATATGACTGGGTCACTCTTGTTGACGAGCGTCCAGCACATACCTTGAGATGGATTCCCTGTTCACTTGTAATGCACAGCAATGGGGCTGGACATTACAGGGGCATATCTGCTTGTGCAGGTATGACCATACATCAAACATAATGCACCCTGCTTTAGGGCTCCCAGGCATGCTGTAGTGGTGACGTCCATGTGTTAAGATACAGTGATAGTAACATGGCACACAATGGGTGTACCATGTTGTGCTGTCATCTGGCTTGCACCAGGACACGCAGACTGCAATGGCAGCTGTGTGCATCTCGTTTTTAGGGGTGTTCCTGAGGGTGGCACAATATGTGCTGCAGCTTTTAGGGACCCTCTCCTCTACCCATGCCCTAAGTACCAGGGGCACCACTTACTAGGGTCTTACATAGGTACAGGAGTGTTCCAATTGTACATATTATAACCTGTTTTAGGGAAAGAACACTGGCACTGGGGACATGTTTAGCAGGGACCCAGTACACCTCAGTCGAAGCACCTCAGTGCAAGTGAGAAAAAAGGGGGTGACCTAGCCAAAAAGGGCATTTTCCTACTCAGAGTTGTTACAGTGAGAGTAACTGTAGCAGATGACATAATGTCAGCAGGTACGCACATCGTTTTCAATTCCTGTGCTTTCATGTAACAACACTGTGCATTCTGGGAGTCTGTAGTCTGTCATCATCTCAATTGGGCTACAGTTCCAGACAAGCACTGGCAAAGCTAATAGGTCTCGTCTATGCAAGAGCTATTGGCTTTGCCAATGTGTTTTAGATATGCTGTTCACCAGTGTGGCTGCTGTTCAATATAGCTAAAAGGTAGTGGCATAGAGGAGAGTGCAGTGAAGTGTCATAGAGCGGAATGGCAATAGGTGGAGTAAGGTGTTGTAGAGTGGAGTGGCAGAGAGTGCTGTGTATTGGAGTGGCACAGAGTGGAGTGGCACAGAGTGCAGTGGCATTGAGTGCAGTGGTATTGAATTCTCCAGTAGCATAGAATGCAGTGGCGTAGATTAGAGTAATGCATAGTAGAGTGGAGTGGCACAGAGTGCAGTGGCATTGAGTGCAGTGGTACTGAATTCTCCAGTAGCATAGAATGCAGTGACGTAGATTAGAGTAATGCACAGTAGAGTAGAGTGGTGCAGAGTGGAGTGGCACAGAGTGGAGTGGCAGAGTGGAGTGGCGCACAGCAGAGTGGCACAGAGTAGAGTGGCATAGAGTGAAGTGACCGAGTAGAGTGTTGTAGAGTAGAGTGGCATAGAGTAGTGCAGTGTGGCATGGTGTAGAGCTGAGTGATGCAGAGGGCATTGGTGCAGAGTAGAGTCAGGTGGCACAGAGTGCAGTGGCATAGAGTGGTGCAGGGTAGAGTAACAGAGTGGTGCAGATTAGAGTATAGTGCCATAAAGTCCAGTGGCACAGGGTGTAGTTGCGTAGAGTAGAGTGGCATAGAGTTCAGTGGCAGAGAGTGGAGTGATGTAGAGTGGAGTGTCATAGTGTAGTGGTGTAGAGTAGAGTGGCGTAGAGAGCAGTGGTGTACAGTACAGTGTTGCAGAGCAGAATGCAGAGGTATAGAGTGCAGTGACAGAGTGCTGTTGTGTAGAGTGCATTGGTGCAGACTGCAGTGACATAGGGCCATATGTACGAACACTTTTTCCCATAGACACAGAATGGGAAAAAACCTTTGCTACATCTGGCCCATAGAGTGGTGCAGATTGGAGTATTGTGCCATAAAGTGTAGTGAAATAGGGTGAAGTTACGTAGAGTGAAGTAGTACACAGTAGAGAGGCACAGAGTTCAGTGGCAGGGAGTGCAGTGTTGCAGACTGGAGTGTCAGAGTGCAGTGGCGTAGAGAGCAGTGGGGTAGAGTACAGTGTTGCAGAGTAGAGTACAGTGGTATAGAGTGCAGTGACAGAGTGCTGTTGTGTAGAGTGCATTGGTGCAGACTGCAGTGGCTAAGAGTAAAGTGGCATAAAGTGCATTGGTGCAGAGTGGTGTAGAGAGCAGTGGCTTAGAGTAGATTGTTTCAGAGTAAAATAAAGTAGCGTAGAGTGGAGCAGGGTAAAGTGCAGTTGCATAGAGTGGCAGAGTGTAATGGCGTAAAGTAGAGTGGTTTAGAGTGCAGTGGTGCAGAGTAGATTAGATGGCCTACAGTGGATTGGCATAGAGTACAAGGGCATAGAGTTGAGTATTACAGAGTAAAGTGCATTGGCGTAGAGTGTATTGGCATAGAGTGCAGTGGTGTAGAGTGTAGCATTGCAGAGTGGTGCAGGGTACAGTAGTGTAGAGTGTAGCTGTACAGAGTGCAGTGGCATGGAGTGGTGTAAAGTGGAGTGGTACAGAGTAGAGTGGAGCAGTGTAGAGTGGAGTATGCATGGTGTGGTAGCACACTGCCATTACAGACAACACATTTTCAGTTGAAATGACAATTACATTGCACAGACATGCAGTTTTACTAATAAAACTGTACAGCACACAAATGATAATGTGTGGAAATGGCATCACCTAGTGTAATGATTTGTTTTGATCATATTAAAGTATTTGTTTCCAACACACTTCAGAAATAACAAAAAATGTGCTTCATTTGTGTTCATAATTCTAATAATATATTCTCAAATACTTACACAGTTCATTTCAATATTGTCCTGTGATAGAAAAAGCACTTTCCTACCCCCAGTATCCAGCAAGAATGTCACATAAATGCTCACTCTTTAAAGTCAGAGAAAGAAAAGTGAACAAGCGCCCTTGAAAACAGTGCTTGACATTTTGACCTTGGAATGCACAGATATGTGATGAGATAAGAACAAGATTAAAAGGCCTGCTAACAGAAAGCAAGTTTGTGGACCAATGCTGAAAATGTTTAGGCAACAGGAGGGACAAACTAAACCTGGAGAGACTAAAGCAAATAAAGCCAGAAAATGGAAAGCCAGAAAGTGTGAGTTACAAACCACAAAGCCAATGGTAGTCAATGAGGGGAATGCATTCCTAGGTCAACTTTCTGAAAGTCCAGAAGATGTCTTTACTAAACCAGAAAGCTGCTCTGTCTAGTCCACTGCAACCTAAAAAAAAGGCTGTTTCTATAAGGAAAAACTGGGCTAGAATAAGGTGTTCCCGACCACATGAATTATCTGATGGGCACTTGAAAGCTTTTAAAGGTGTTACTGGGGGAGGATTTCAGAGGCCAAAGGGCAGGTTCCAGGGTTAGACTAAGCTAGGTAGCACCAGGATCACACCCTTCAAGAAAAGTGTCAGAGGCGCCGAGATGTGACAGCAAGGATCATGACACCAACGTTTTCTAGGTCTGCCAATCGCATACATTTTGCAAACCAACCATCCTCGCTTTTTCAGGAAAAAGAACAACGTGCTTAATAAAAATACACCAGGGTTTCAAGGTACTTTAAGAACTCGTGAATTCCATGCACGTGTACTCTGTTAATTTGACGAAAATTCCACAGCTAAACATTGTGGTACAAAATCCCTACACCGATGGAACTGTGAAAAGGGTTTTTTTTACACTTAGAAGTAAAAATCGGAAAGCTCTGAAAACAGCAGCAAAGTAGTGCAAAATAAACATTTCATGCAGATATTTTGCAATGAGCTGTATTCTGCTTTTCTGTTCTGTTTTTTTTTTGTCCAGAAAGGAGGGGCGGGTGTCGGGCTGCAGACTGGAGAAAAAAGTTCAAACACACCCAAAGTGGTTCTGGAATGCATAAGCCAGGTGTGAAACCTGCCCCCTCCCCAACGCCTCCATTAGTGACCTCCGGCCTGACCTGGAAGGACACCCACCCTCCATGAAGGTGAAAGGTGATGCAGACTTCAGGACCCTCCCAGGGGCTTTGTTTTCTTTGAAGTTATTGCTTTGCGTCTGCAAGTTATTTGAGAAGAAATCAAAAATGTACTTTTGAAAAAATCCACAAGCAATCACCCCAGTGCTGGGCCGCCAACACGATCAGGAGAGCAGGCATGGGTCTGTGAGGGGAATGTCTGCAGGCAGCATGGAACTAGGCTAGGAGGACAGGCAGGTCACCTCAGCAGCATAAGCCTCCTGTGAACTGAAACTGTTCTCGTTCACACACCCTGGGCGCGCGCAACGTCACAGCAGAGCCCTGTGAGGTGTATGTATCTGTGAGGAAGGTGGTGTATGTCTATATACATACATTATATAAATATTCCAGGTCTCCCAAGTCCATGCGCGACTACCTGCTTCAGTCCAGTTATTTTTATAATTTGGATGCTAGGACTTGTAGTCATCCTTGTCACATCATAAAACCAGGACTACAAATCCCAGAGTGCAAAGGAAAAACAAGCATTTGCAATGCAATGGGTCTCACGTTTGCTCGAGTTATAGCTATTACTGTTGTAATTTCCTAACTGGACTTTTCTTGCCTCAAATTGAAAATGAAAAGTAAAACAGTTGACATAGTTAAGCCGATTCAAAGCGCCACGGCCGCCATGAGCTTGAGCACAAAGGAGAGACACACAAGGAAAAAGAAGTTCGCTCGCAGGCAAACGTATCAGCAATTGTGCAATTATCCTTGTAACAGGTTCGATGGCCAAGACAGTAACCAAACCGCCCCAAGGAGGGACAAAGGTAAAGCATTTACCAATGATAAAGGATTTTTGAACGGCAAGCCCACAGACGAGTGAAAGTGATGGGCGTGCGTGGTTAAAAGCCCACAATACTTTACATCAGGTCAAAGCGCTCCTGCGCTCGACCTAAAGACATGGACTGGAGCAGTTAGTTAATCATGAGCCTGGGAAGCTTGTCTATCTGTGCTATAGGGGCAGGAGATGCAGTTTGGTGCAGAGTTGTCGGTGAAAGAAAGATGCAGTGATGTTCACATAGATGGCAGGAAAGGGAAAACCTGTCTCTCCTTGAAGTCTGGATCCGGGTCCGCCCTCACATGGGAGTATCAGTGGGTGGGTGTGACCTGCATGGGTTTTCAGATCCTTCCTAGTACGATGGATGCAGCCTGAGGGCAGTCAGTGTACATCAGTAAGGTTGTATTCCAGTAATTTCATACCTGCAATAAGTTGCTTTTGGATACACACCCACGTTTATGTTAGATAGCTAAGGTTTGGTCCATAGCTGCCCAATTTCCCAGGCCCTTGTTTGATGTATTGCTTCTGTTCAGTTTTTTCCTTTGAATTCTGGGACTTGTAGTCTTGTTTTATAATGAAATAAACAAGCCTAAAATTCCCAGAATCCAAAGAAAAAAACTGGACTGGAGCAGTACATCATGCATGGATCTGGGAAACTTGGCAAGGCTGTTGGTCTGGGCCTGTTTGTTGATGTTGGCAATGATGAACTCAGCTCTTGCTGTGTTACGTTTTAGGCAGGCATTTGACTTCCAGGCTTGAACGTCAATCAAAATACTGACATGCAAGTGGTTAAGATAGTGCAGTTAGGCCAATTTTTTGTTTAAAAAAGATGTACCTGCCTACTCCATCTGCCAGGACTTCACTGGCTCACAACCCTCAAATGCGTCCATCTCTGCCATAGAGCTCTAAACAAGGCTGGTCCATCTTTCCTTTTTCATCATTTGTTTAGCAAACCTCATCCCACTTGCACCCTCTGTTTTTCAGCTCCAACCTTCTGGTGGTATCTCTGGTATGACACCCTTGCCCTTACGGCACTAGCTGCGTCTGGTACCAATTCTACGCCTAGACCTCCTTTCGTTTCTCTTTGACCTCAGTTGAAAAACATCTCTTGTTTAAGAATAAGGACTCTTTCTCATGATCTCGACTAACTTTTGGTCTAGTGCTTTATTCTGTTTTTCTGAATTTGCCTAAAGTTCTAGCCAGGACACTTTGTCCCAGGGCATCAATTGTGTTATATGCGTTGAACTCACCATTGTCCTTGCTGATGGAGACTTTCAAGCCTTATCAGGTTCCCAGTATAAATGAAGTCCACTGCAGAGAGTACGGTCCCTTCTGGTACTTCACCCATCACTAGGATCAGCATCTGGACATCTGGATGAGCTGACCTAGTTACAGAAGGAGGTCAACCAGTGTAGTGGGGCTCAATTCAATGTCACCCAGGTTGGCAGGATGTTGATTACTGCCTGATGCTGTTTAATATTGCAGACCATCCGCCAGGAGGAAGCAAGGGCTGCCCTTGTCTTTGAGGAGCAGGACATCATCCGTAGATTTGATATTGAAAGTCCTACTGCGGTGCAGTAGTCAGATCCCTGGACTTGAGTCATGTGGGGGGAGCTTGGATTAATTCGGTTTTGAAGCTCAAAGTTGTCTCCTCTCACCACTAGTTTTCTCATGAGCGAACGATGTGATGGGCTGATCATCGGTGGGGCCGCTGGGGTTGAAGTTTGCTCATTAAGGGAAGGTTTGTCCAGTCATAACTATGTCAGAGTGGATGACTTATGAGACGGATAAGTTCATTATCCGGAGGTTTCCGAGTGTGCCTCTTGCTCAAAACATTACAAAACAAAGACAGAGAGTGATGTCATGGCTTTGTTCAGCACTCCGTCCATCATCCTTGGTCACTGTGCCACTGGATTCAAGCTAGCCTGGCTGATGAAGGGTGATACCCTGAAACCATTCCCAGAATGCTTGTTTCCGGTCCAGGGAGGACCTGGCCTGGCAGTTCGGGCTGGACTGTTCCCATGGGGAACAGGGTCAAGACTGATTTGCATATGGCTGGGTCCAAACTGGGGTGGCATGGTGAGCAAAAGAAAGATGGATTAAACCCAAATCTGTGACTGGGGGTGAGTGTTTGTATTGTTCAGCACTCCGTCCATCATCCTTTTGTGTTGCTAAAGTTTCCCTAAGTGGGAAGGGTATGCCCAGATGTGAGTCCTGTGCTCACTGTGTTTCAAACTAGCCTGGCTGATGAAGGGTGGTACCATGAAACCGGTTCCAGGATGCTTATTTTTCGGTCCAGGGAGAACCTGGCCAGGCAGTTCGGGCACGACTGTTCCCATGAGGAACAGGGTCAAGACTGATTTGCATATAGCTGGGTCCAAACTGGGGTGGCATGGTGAGCAAAAGAACGATGGATTAAAACCAGATCTGTGACTGGGGTGAGTGTTTGCATTGTTCAGCACTCCGTCCATCACCCTTTTGTGTTGCTATGACTTTGAGTGTGGCACCGATGTCTAGGAAATCTGTGTGTACGCTTTTAGTAAAGGGCATAGAACCCCTTGGTGCTGGCTAGTTCTACTATTACCATCCTTACTACAAAAAAGGTTCCTCAATGCAGTGCAGGTCTGATGTCTTATTCCTTTTTACACATTAATGCTGGAACCTCATTACGTAAATGGCGGTAGCGTTACCACCGGCAGTAATTGGTATTTATCTCTGACGGTAAACACCGCCTATTATAGCAGCAACAGATACTGCCTGTAAGTAAAGCCCAATGGTGGTAACATTATCACAGGCAGTAATTGTATTACCACCAGAAATCTCCAATACTTGGGATGCCGCTTTGGAATAATTTCTGACCAAGTGGTAATCTCTCTAGAGCAGCAATTTACTGTTCACTGTAATTTTATGCTACAAGGGCACCAATATCACTGCCCTGTTCCAGGCAGATTCGACATCTCTCTTGTTACACCTTCCTTGTTGTAGGCAGTTCTACCATTAGGTTACTTTGTAGAGGTGAGCTCTGGCTTTGTTTTCCTATTAAAGCCTAGTTCTGACATGTCTTTGTTTTTAGCAATAAAGTTCTGACACCAAATTCCTTATTGTTAGAATCTGACTTCACATATTTTATTACAGGCCAGTTAAGGCCCTATTTACAGTTTGGGATACTCCATGACAAACGTGCCAGATATCCCATCCTGTGTATTACGAGTGCATTGCAGCCTGTGGGATTTGTAATAGCGTGGACGGGATAGCCACCACATTTGTGACGAAGTATTCTGTTAGTCAAACTCTGAATAATGCCCTTAGTTCTGATATTGGGTTACTTAATGCTAGAAAGTTTAATCTGTCAATCAATCAGTTGTTTTAGGGCGTGCTACTCACCAATAGGGTCTCAAGGCGCTGTGGGGTACGTCCTCAGGGTTCAGTCGAAGAAGCAGGTCTTGAGGTCTTTCCTGAATTGAGGTAGCGATGGTGACTGTCTGAGGTGGAGAGGTAAGGTGTTCCAACCTTTTGCGGCCAAGTAGGTGAATGATCTTCCTCCAGCCGAGGACTTCTTTATGCGGGGCATGTTGGCGAGTGACTGCTGGGACAAGCGGAGCGGTCTAGAAGGGAGGTACCAGGTGATGCGGTTGTTGAGGTAGCTGGGTCCGATGTTGTGGAGGGCTCTGTAGGTGTGTACGAGGAGTTTGAAGTTGATCCTCTTCTCGACGGGGAGCCAGTGGAGATTTCTCAGGTGTCCTGTGATGTGTTCTCGGCAGGGGATGTTCAGGACAAGTCTGGCGGCGGCGTTCTGGATTTGTTGCGGCTTGCTCAGGTTCATCTTGGTGGTTCCGGCATAGAGGGCATTGCCATAGTCAAGTCTGATTGTGATCAAGGCATGTGTCACAGTTTTGCTGTAGTTGCTTGGTATCCATCTGAATATCTTCCGTAGGAGTCGGAGGGTGCGGAAGCAGGTGGATGTGACCGAGTTGACCTGTCTGGTCATTGTAAGGGCTGAGTTGAGAACAACACTGAGGTTTTGTGTGTGGTCTGTGAGGCTGAGGGGGGTTGCTGAGTGTGGAGGGCCACCAGGAGTGGTCCCAGGCCGAAGAGGATGGTCCCAGGATGAGGATCTCGGTCTTCTAGAAGTTCAGCTTAAGGCAGCTCTCCTTCATCCAAGCAGTGACTGCTTCCATCCTGTCTTTGAAAGTTCTGTCCTCACCTTCCTTATTACAACTGAGTGTTGATCATTCAATTACTTATGGGAAATCTTAATTACTGCAAGCTTAAGCCTTCCTTGTTGCAGTCCTTATAAATTAAAAAATCTCTTGCTTCAAAACAGGCATCATTTAATTACTAGTTCCCTTAAAACAAAATCAGATTGTCCATAGACCTTCATTTATGTTTATAGTCACACTCCCATAATCCACTGGTTCACCTTCCTACTTCCTGTTATATTCAAACAAATATAAAATAACCAAAGTAGCGAGTGAGGGAATGGGGACTGGCACAAGGAAGACACTAAGCTCAGAGCACTGAAGATCACTGATGAGTAATTGAATCATCATCATGAACTAACAACATTCAGCACAGTTTGTCCAAATGAGCCCTCTCACAATTTGAAACAGATAATCTAAAATGATTAACAATTTAACATGTGACGTCCAAGTGGGTGCTCTGCAAGCTTCCACTAGTGAAAGCCCTGGGGCCCAAATAGCAAAGGTAAATATATACATATATATTTGTTCATGTGCATATTTACTCCTACACCTTGTTGTAACTCCACTTTTTTGCTAGTCACCATTTTGAGGGGAGATTTATATCTAGTAGGTGAAGACGTGCATGTCTCCCCTTTCAAATGAGGGGTTAGAGCATCCTTCAGCAAAATGTACGTGTGTGAAGTTACTACTAGTAACTCTTCAGCTTTAGTTGGAGATTTTCACCACCAGGAGTAGAGATCTCCCCATAGGAAAGTACAGAGGAATTGAATAAACTTAATTATTTCTAAAATAAATAAAGACACTTGGGGCCTCATTATGAGTTTGGCTGGCGGCAGAGGCCACCCGCCAAACTCTTTGGGTCGGGAGACCGCCACTCCGGTCTTCCACCTGCTGGCTCTATTATTAGTTTCCGCCCGCTGGCCCATCGGGAAGCTCACCATAACATTGACCCCCCCACTCGTAATTGAGCCGGCTGCAATGTTGTGGTGCTTTGGGTGTGACAGCACCCGTTGCACTTTTCACTGTCTGTAAATCAGGCAGTGAAAAGCGCCACGGGGAAGTTCATGGGGAACCTGCACTGCCCATGCCAAGTGCATGGGCAATGCAAGGGCCCCCATGGGGCCCCGTCATCCTGTCTCCACCAGCCTTTGCTTGGCGGTAGAGCTGCCATGCAAAAGCTGGCAGACACGGGAGTTGTAATCCCCAGGGCAGCACTGCTTGCAGCACTGCCCTGGTGGATTAAGGCCGCCGGCACCGCCAGGCCATCGGCAGGCCTAAAAGTGGCGGTGCCGGCGGTCCGACCATATCGCTTTCGCCACAGTCGAAAAGTTGAGGTTCGACCGCCACACTCGTAATGAGGGCCTTAATGTGTAATATACAATTAAATGGAGTTCAACTGTTTATTATTAACCTGGAGAAAATAAAATACATTTTGACGGTGCATCAACTCTTCAAATTATATGTGTATTAAATAATAAAATTATTTTAATATTTTAATTTGATTTACAAAGATGAATGTTTAAACAATAAAATCACTCACCCTTACTAATATTGGTTAAAAGTTATATATTAAATCCATTTAAAACATTTTATAGTATATAAGAAACTTTAATTTATGTGTTAAATTAAGTTTATTTAATTAAAAATATACAATATAAATATTTTATTAGTTACATACACACACATGTATACATAGACGTAGGCACAGACACACACACACATATATATATATATATATATTCAGCAGTTATAGAGTTCTTTCAATTAACTATAACTCAAGCCCTTGCCATGCACAGTTTTCTTATCAATAATGTTATTGCAAATGTTGCAGTGATAATATCAAAGATACCATACAAAATTTCATCAATGATATAATATGTAGAGTAATTAACTGTGCTTGGCAAAGGCATGAGTTATAGTTACTTTAGGGCGCTAGTTATAGGTACTTGAAAGAACTATAACTTCTGAATTTCTATGGTTTCGTACAAGTAAATTCAGAACCTAACTATAATGTCCCTGTAACCTTTGTTTTTTCAGTGAATTTCTATGATTTTTAACATAAAGTAATTGCAGTTACTATACGTTATTCCAACCACCGCCTTGCATAGTCTTTGGCCTTGCAGCCAAGCCTTTATAATCACCCAACCCTGCGTCACGCCTTTCCTTTGGCCATGCGCAGTGCAGGCTGGCCACAAGGCCTGTTTCTGTCACTAGATCCGTTAGTGGGTGCGTGAGTCTGAAAGTGGGTGTGTGAGTCTGAGTGGGTGCATGAGTGTCTGAGTGGGCGCATGAGCCTGTGAGTGCATGTATGAGTAAATGAATTAGTGTATGAATGAGTCTATGGTTTTTCTTTTACATTTTTTCACATTTGCAAATATTTTCCGAGTAATTCGTGAAAATTTGCAAATATTCATGAATATCATGCAAGGTGATGCAAAGTTATTTTGAACCCATAATCTGCCCATAAAACAAACCTACACCACACCTATGGAGTCAGAGTACCTTCATCCTGACCCCTTATACCACTTTCAATTAGGATTTTCACCTCCCGGGGACCGTGTCCCATGAAATAAAACGGCGGCAGCAACTTTCTAGTCAGGTTGCGGTCAGCCAATTACAGCACTTCAACTTGCATTAATATTCATGGAAAATTCACGAATTTCGTGAAGTATTTGTGAAATAATTGCGAAGACTACACTTCCAGAGATATACAAATGTTTTCCCTTTAATTTCTCAACAACTACTTAACGGATTTACACCAAATAAGCAAAAGTGTAATCTGCATTCCAAAAGCTAGCTTTCTGCCAAATTTGGTGTAATTCTGTCCAGTGGTTCAGGCTGTAGTCGTGTCTAAAGGTCCTATGGGAATTAACATGGGAGTGACACCCCTGCTTGACAGATCACCCTGAAACTTTCTGCGCACAACAAGAATCACTGTGACACTTTATTTGGAAAAGCTTGTGAAGATTCATCAAACGGTGCCAAAGATATAGACAAGTCAAAAATTATTTTTCTATGGAAACATGGCCCTAACTATAACTACCTAGTGGTGGCAACCGCCACTAGGTTATATATATATATATATATATATATATACACACACACACACACACAAAACAAAAAAAGAGAAATCTGTGTAGTTTCCAAATTTGGCACTGTGCCAAACCTATGTTTAAACATTTTGCTAGAAAACCAGACATTTGAGGTGAGCAAATCTAGAGTGTGGCTGGTGTTGCAGGGTGCTCTCTACTGGAGCTGCTCTCCACCTAAACTTGGGAACTACCCAAAGTTCTCTTTTCTGTTTTGCATAATTTGTGCATCAGTCTAACCCTGAAAGGGTTTGCTTTTGATATATATGTATGTCACTGCTCTAGTTTTTCATATAGAAGTGTGATGCAGTACCAGTGGTTGGCCGCATATGGTGCTCAACATACTCCAAGGCTGGGCTGCAGGACTACAGTGTAGCCTGTTTTGACACCATTAGCGATGTAATAACTGTAGAAGTGCATTTTGTGAATTGAACTTGTTGTACTCTTTTGTGCACGTGTTTCTATTAGCAGCTTGCAACACAACCATTTCTTTAGATTTTCTCTAAAACTCTCCCATTTAACAGTATTTACCCCCCATCTTCTCCCAATCCCCATAGCCCCTTCCACATTTATTACTAAATCGTATAACTGAGTGCAGAGTTCTCTGCCACCGAAAAAACTGGAGAGGCGGAGGTCTCCGGCCATAGGTTTGTGAACTGCATTTTGTAATACCAGAGCAGTAGTACTACTGTAATACTAATGTAAGCACCACAAACTGCAGCTTGTGAATCGGGCACCTTGTCTTTCAATCCAAGAGGCTGCTGAACGTCTGATGACCTTCTCTGAACTCTACCCAGGATAGAGATGTCCACATCCAAATGTGCTTTTACCTCTGCTGATCTAATTGGCCTACTGAATGGAGAAGTAGATGGCTTCTTGTCCTAACCCACCGATGCAAATGTGGCAAATAGTGCATTTGATATTCTGAATTATTCTGTACTCTACAAGTATGTAATGACAGCTCTGCGTACACCTAATTAGGTAATTCATTTTCTTTGCTATCTTTTAGGTCAGGATAAAAAGGAGGCAAGACAATATCTTGATCTCAATGAATCATAGCAACCACACTGAACACAAATAAAGGATCTGGTGTGAATGATATACTATTTTGAGTTACTCCCAAATATGATTCTGAAGTAACCAGTGCTAGGGTCAGACTGGGACACACAATAGGCCCAAGCACCAAAATAAAAGTGGCCATCATTAGTAAATTATAAAGCTAAACAATTGGCCCAGATTTTCCCATTGGGGCAGTTTAATCTTCTGAAAGACATGTTGTAGAAGTGTTTTCCAATGTATGAAAGACTGCATGGATTTGAGCTTGCTACAGGTAATGTTTGTTTCAATATCAGGAAAATGAACAGTGAAAACCATTCCAGCAGACCGTAAAACAGGCCCACAAATAGCCCAAAATGTGGCCCACAAACTGTCAGACCGGGACACCCTAAAGGCTAATCCAACACTGCCACTATCTCTCCCAACCATTAGCTGACTTAATTGCTACCAAGAAAGTTACTTAAGATGTAAGAAGTTAAATCGGAATTTCTGGGAAAGGTTCTAACGGAGAGCTCTGTGAAGCCTCAGAACCAGGGGAAGGCCCAAAGAAGACAAAGGAGGAGCACATAGGGAGTGCGAATTGAAAAACTTTTTAGTATTCTGGTTACTAAAGGTTTCATCTGATCAAATGGTCCCAAAGAGATCTACACGCTTTGAATGCTGCCCATTGACAATCTTATGATGACAATATAAAACTTTAAGTAAACCTTCATCTTGGAAGTCTAGGAATAGGTAGGGATCACATGATAAGGTTGTAGAATTATGCTTCAAACACCAGTCATGAAAAATTTTCCAACGTCTCTTAAAACTAGAGTTCGATAACTCTCTGGAGGCTTGGAGATCCTTCCCTAATGCCTTGAGTAGCCGAAGTATAGTAACCCAGTCCTTTCTGTTTCAGGCCATCAACCTCAGTTTCCTCAGGGACTCAACCTGTAGTACCCCGTCTAGTAAGGCTCAGAGGGGAGCCCATTGACATCCTCAGAGGAAAGGGAAAACTAAAGTTTTCATGCCATTGTGGAGTTATTAGAATTATATTACTTATGCCCTCCTGTCCTGAATCTCCCTCATTGCTCTTCGGAGGAGGGGAACTGGAGGAAAGCACACACCGTAGGCCTCGTGGCCACTTCACTGATACCACATAGATCGCTCATTCAGTGGACTCCCCCCTACTGACGGGCACATTTCCAGGCCTACCTGGAGGGGCGGGTCGGCGGGGGTGGTCGGCGAATGTCTCATCCGCGCCGATGTCTGTGTAATGCGTTCCCTGGTTTTCAACACCTACCTTATTACAGTATTGCTTGTCATATGTATTATGTTGTGATCTGTAGTTTAAACTTATACTTTGTTAATGGACCATAAGCTCCAGCATTAAGACCTAGCCTCTGTGTACCCAAGTGTGTGAGTAAACAACATTAAGGCGGTCATTCTGACCCTGGCGGTTGAAAACCGCCAGGGCAGAGTGCCGCGGAAGCACCGCCAACAGGCTGGCGGTGCTTCATGGGCAATTCTGACCGCGGCGGTAAAGCCGCGGTCAGAAAAGGGCAACCGGCGGTTTCCCGCCGGTTTAACCCTGCCCCAAAGAATCCTCCATGGCGGCGCTGCTCGCAGCACCGCCATGGGGATTCTGACCCCCTTCCCGCCATCCTGCCAGGAACAGGATGGCGGGAACGGGTGTTGTGGGGCCCCTGGGGGCCCCATAATGATTTTCAGTGTCTGCCTAGCAGACACTGAAAATCGCGACGGGTGCCACTGCACCCGTCGCACACCAGCAACTCCGCCGGCTCCATTCGGAGCCGGCTTCATCGTTGCTGGGGCTTTCCCGCTGGGCGGGCGGGCGGGCGGCCTTTTGGCAGTCGCCCGCCCAGCGGGAAAGTCAGAATGACCGCCGCGGTCATTTGACCGCGGTGCGGTCTTCTGGCGGTCTCCGCCCGGCGGGCGGCGCCCCCGCCCGCCGGGGTCGGAATGACCCCCTAAATGCTGCGACAAATTGTACGATATATGCTATGTTATGCCAAAATCAATAAAAGCGGTTAAAAAACCTCCTTCTGGTGCAATGAACAGAACAGAGGAAGTAGGGTGTTTCCTGTGTATGAAAATAGATCCGAATGAAACCACGTTTCGCATATCATTTGGAATCCTTTTGGAAAACAGCGGAAATTTATTGAAGAAAGAAAAAGTCAACTTTATTGATTTACTATTTGATTGATTTGTGCAGGAATGTGCATGGCTCTGTTAGAAGTAAGATTTTTCTCCATCCACAAACATATTTCCGGCCCTATTATGGGCAATTGTAAAGATTTTATTTCTATCTGCTGATTTAAGTGAGCTTGAGTCATTTGATTGTCTGTCATCATCAGTACTGCCTGAGCAAACCCCGAAGACCTCTTTGGATTACAATCAATTCTCTGAAATTGGAGGGTTGCTAAACTCCCTCCTCTGACCACGTGCCCTGAATCAATTGAACATTTAAGACTGCCACCATCACTATAATGGTCGTGCCCCTTGCTCACCACTTGTTGGCTTTATTTTCACTGATTTGCTTGCTTCTTGTTCAATAGCTTTCCCTCTACTTTGCCCCTCCCTTGGAGCATCGCCTTATTTCACCTTTTAATTGACTCAAGAGTAACTTCCACTGCTCACATTTGGGGATTTTTTTTCTCCATTTAGCATGCCATGAAAGTGCATGTGTTTTCTTGCTGTCTCCATCATGTGATGCTTACTCCCTTCAAATCTCTGCTCCATGCCCTGTTGCTCCCCAATCCGCACCCAGCTTGTCTGTAAAAGCACAGCAACAAGTATATTTTTTGCAGGGTATGACTGAAGAGTAGACTTCAAGGGTTGTTTTGTTTTATTTTCTGCGTTTCACATATTGCACAAAAGCTGAGGTCTTGGCACACAGTGGCTTTTATGGTGCTATGGAGGAGCCGGCTTCTGCACTCGGTTGGCATTTGAGTCAGAAGGTGTAATCAGCACGACTGAAATTCAGATTTCTCTTCTCTTGGAGACCCCTAAATCTGCTCCTTGGGCTACTGCAGAGGAAGAAATGGACCATTTGTTTCAGTTCTGAGTCATGTGAAAAGCAAATTAGGCCTTGGCAAGCATTTTCCTTTAAACTTCCTTGTTATTTTTTAATTTTGCTGAGAGATTCTTGAGTGAAAAAGTATTTTAGAAATAAAACTTGCCATTTATAAAGTTTGAAAGTATTGAATTCAGTGTACAAGCTTGAGATATCACAAGATACGTGTTTGCTTTTTCACCAGTATTTTTAAATATTTGTATTTTACATATTCAAAAACTCTGCTTTATAAACAAGCATTGGCACAGTCAATAGCTTGGCACTCTCACTATTAAGGTAAGACTTATTGGCTTTGCCATTGCTTGCTTTCAGGAGCTGATTTCTGACTACTCTTCATTATTACAGGTGAGATCTGACCTCATTGTCGCTGCTACAAGTCAGTTCTAAGGTTTACTTCCTTCTTCCAGGTGGGGGACTCCTGTGCGCTACTGTAAATATGTCCTGGGGTCACTTTCCTTATGGCAGGGGCATTCTAATGTCCTTTTGTAGACTCGCCCTAGCATCACTTTCATTGCAGTTTAGTTTTAAGGTTATTTTCCTTATTGTTGGTGACTCGGACATCACTTTCCTTATTCTGATGGCATTGTCCTTGTTACAGGTGATCTCTGACATGACTGGCACTCGATGTTGTGGTGAGTAGAAAAGAAAACATATGCTTTAAGCACGTTCAGTTATATTTCAGCATCAGTAATGGTTCATGAACCATAAGCTTGTAGAATATTGCTTGCCTTAAATACATTTTAATTCAGAATATATTGTATTTTTTCTCATTCGTAATTTTAATAATCCGTTTTTGAACCTCACAATTGTGTTTTGTCGCTGCCTGAATATAATGTATTATAATGTATTTCTTGTTCTACATTAAATCAAATAGAATTTAACTAACAAAAATTGATCTTTCTTCGGGCTATGAAACGACTCTGAAGTCCAGGATGAAAGTATTACAGCTGTTAACATACACGTCAAAGTCGTCTGATGGCAAGTGGCGGGGGGGTGGGGAGGGGATGGAGAAATGACATTTTTCGTTTGACACAAAACTTTTCTTCAATACCGCTCAAATTCGTCCAATTTACGTCTTTCCGGTTCAGACGCCAATTGCAGGCCTGGAATTCGACGCTCCGCTGCGTAATTCTCTGATCTCCGTGGGAGAGACCATTATGCAATTTTGCGTCCATTTTCTAACGTTTGAAGTGGAAGGGTCGGGCCCTACTCACTGGAAAACGCTGCCGTGTTTATTCTGTATCATCACTTTGTGCCAAGTAGCCCCCCTGTGGGTAAGAAGTGCCCAGGGACACCCGAGGCCGCAAGGAGGGGCGCGGGGGTGTTTTCACATCTTGCAATGCGATTGGACTCGCTTGTAAAGGGCATAAACATGCGCTGTGAGGGAAACAATGGGTAGAGAAAAAAAGATTCTAGATGAAAAAATAAATAACAAATGTATATGGCTTCGTAGGTCTGTGCACTATGGCTCTGTCTGTCCCACCCTGCGCACCTGGAACGGCTGGGCCAGGGTCAGTGATGCCTGACAAAGCTTTACCACTGGTCGGGCTGGATCGGGGGCAGAGCAGTGCCTGGGGTAGGGCTGGATTAGAGTCCGACGGGGACAGAGAGTGGTGTGTGTGTGTCACCATCGGGGCGGCCCCCAGGGGCAGCAGGCCTCACCAAGGGGGAAGAGAGGAGAGGGGGAGACGGAGAGAGAGAGAGACAGTCTGTCTATTTTGGATTTGTTATTTTGTCCTTGGTATTTCCCACCTTCAATATTTGGCTTCAATATTCAGGGTGCACAATTTGAGGAAGAGATTCCATTCACAATAATGCACAAGGTTAACAACTTGCCCTCAGAGGCTGGGCATGAAAAAAGGCCCTCTATCAAATGCCCCCAGGGCATAACTTTTGTACCTGGATCTGTAGCAAGGAAAAGAACCCTTAGCTTTGAACTAATACAGTTTCTTCCTGTATTTTTATGTTTTTTAGGCCTTGGTTACACTTTCTGACCCCCTCAAGGTCACTCAACCACCTGTGGTTAGACTTGTTGATTCAGCAGTTATGGGCACAGCCTGGGAGCTGCCTCCTGGCTGGGCATAGGGGCTAAGGTGTATTACCCCTCAGAGGAAAATTCATATAGACCCAAGAAAGGGATCCTTTTAGCTAAACGAGGGCGTGGACCCCACCCCAAATGTGTGTGATGCTTTCTACATGGATGTGTATATGTCTGTTATTCTTGGTAGGCTGTTGCTACTAATCTTCAGGTACCAGGCAGGCACCCTTTTTGACCACCAGTAGCCAAGAGGATCACCCCAATGGCCCATGTCAGACAGATGCAGTGCTCTGTTCACTGACATCCTCAACACCACACTGGTACCTCCGGGACGCATATCTGCCGCCGCAGCTATGCTCATCAAGTTCAAGAAATTCACGCAACACAGCAAGTACTACACTGACTCCCTCTCCAGGCCCACA
Source organism: Pleurodeles waltl (assembly GCF_031143425.1). NCBI lineage: Eukaryota > Metazoa > Chordata > Amphibia > Caudata > Salamandridae > Pleurodeles > Pleurodeles waltl. The sequence goes on from NC_090448.1 coordinate 1,157,652,726, forward strand.
GCATCTTCGGGATCATCTACATCATGTACAAGGTCATCGGAAATTACACCTGGCCGAGAAACCAACCACCTTAGGTGGACAGCACCTCACCAGAAGCCAGGACATTTACGGACCAGAGACCAAAAAGAGGTATGGAGGAAAAAAAAGAGAAGACAAACCTCTATAACCACCAAGGAAAGGAAACCGCATCTCCATTGGAATCAGAACTGCTGTCACTCTCCTGAAGTTCGGGAGTACTTTAAGACACATCTCTTCAAAGAATACTACATATTACACAATCGGAGCTCACCTGTTACCTAGCTCTTGGGACGGAAACTTTATCTGCAAGGCAAGAGACGTGTGCCCTGGCCTGAGTACCCAAACGTACCGTTGTCTGGTTCCCCAATGCTGTTTTTTTGGTCGTAGGTGAACATGGATCATGCATGTGTACCATGACATAACTGTCTCATGGACTGCGGTCTTGTTGGAGTGGGAGGGGCAGCCAAAGCACTACCCTCATAGTGGTGGAAGGCTACTGTCTTCACTATGAGTGAAGCAGCACTACCGCAGTGGTGGCAGAATACAGTGCAGTGATCAGTAATTGTGAACAGGACCTTTTTACTCTGTGTCACTGGAATGAGGCCTACCGGCTCACTCAACTTTCTAAACGTTCTGATGCTGTGTGCTTAAATCGCCCTTGGCCTACATCAATAAATTAATCAATCAGAGAGTTGTGGAGCGCCGCTAATCATCCATAGGGTCTCAAGGCGCTGATTGTGGGTGTGCTGCTCAGTTGAAGAGCCAGGTCTTGAGGTCATTGCTGAACTGCTTCAGTGATGCAGTCTGCCTGAGCTTGAGAGGTAGCGTGTTCCATGTCCGGGCTGCCAGGTAGAAGGATCTTCCTCCTACTGTGCTTTTCACGATCTTGGGATGGCTGCAAGGGTGAGCTGGGAAGAATGAAGATGTCTTTTGGGTACGTAAAAGGCGAGGCACTGGTTGAGGTATGCCGGTCCTATGTTATGCAGTGCCTTGAAGGTGTGGATCAGGAGTTTGTATGTGATGCGCTTATTGTCTGGGAGCCAGTGTAGGCCTCTGAGGTGGGAGGAGATTCGGCTGTGTCTGAGTATGTCCAGGATGGGTCTGGCTGCTGCATTCTGGATTCTTTGTAGTCTTGATTGAAGTTTCTTGGTGATGCCGGCATACAGTGAGTTGCCGTAGTCCAGTTTGCTAATGACGAGTGCATGGGTGACTGTCTTACTCGTGTCGGAGGCAATCCACTTGAAAATCTTCCGCAGGAGTCGGAGGGTGTGGAAGCATGACAAAGAGATGGCGTTGACTTGGCGGGTCATGGATAGAGAGGAGTCCAGGATGATGCCCAAGTTGCATGCGTGGTCCGCGGGGGCGTTTCCCAATGCTGTGGGTCACCAGAAATCGTTCAAGGTGAAAGGGGTGGAGACGATTACGAGGATCTCTGTCTTGTCCGAATTGAGTTTGAGGCAGCTGGCTTCCATCCAGGCAGCAACTGCTCTCATTCCGTTGTGGAAATTTCTCTTGGCCTTTGCAGAGCCTTGGACAGGGAGAGGATCAGTTGGGTATCGTTAGCGTAGGAGATTATGTTTAGCCCGTTTTGTTTGATGATCTTGGCGGGCAGGGCCATGTAGATTTTGAAGTGTCGGGCTGAGTGAAGATCCTTGGGGCACTCCGCAGCATGTGTCTTTGGGTTCTGGCATGAACAGCAGTAGTCTGACACTCTGTGTTCTTCCTGTAAGGAAGGATCTGATCCAATCCAGTGCTTTATGTCGGATGCAGGCGTCGTGTAGTCTGTCACAGAGGGTGGAGTGGGAGATGGTGTCAAACGCAGCGGAGAGGTTGAGGAAGATGATTGCAGCAGTGCCTCCGTAGTCTAGTATGATGTGTTTGTCATCAGTGGCTGCTAGGAGGGCGGTTTCAGTGCTGAGGTTGCTTCTGAATCCGGATTGGGATGAGTCTAGGATTTGGTGTGGCTTGAGGAATTCGGTGAGTTGCTGGTTGATGGCCTTCTCCGTTACCTTAGCTGGGAAAGGGAGCAGAGAGATGGGTCTGTAGTTTTTCAGCTCCCTTGGGTCGGTGGTGGGTTTCTTGAGTAGCGGGTTGATCTCGGCGTGCTTCCAGTCTGATGGGAAGGTTGTGGTCTCGAAGGATCAGTTGATAGTTCGGTAGCTATGGTGGTGCCGGCCAGGTTGAGGATATGATAAGGGCATGGATTTGAGGGTGTTCTTGAATAGATGGAGTTCATCAGTCTTTGGGTGTCCTCTTTGGTTATGGGGGTCCAGGAGTTCAGGGTCTGGTGAGATGCTAGGTCTGTGTTGGTGAGCGATGCTGGTGGGTTTTGGTTCCTGAAGCCTTCGTAAATCTCCTGGATTTTTTAGTGAAAGAAGGTGACAAGGTCGTTGCAGAGGTCTTGGGAGGGAGGGATGAGGTGTCTGTCCTGTGAACTCTTTGACGATGTTGAAGAGCTCTTTGCTGTTGTGAGTGATGGTATGAGGCGTGCTTGAAAGGAGGCTTTTTAGGCGGCTCTGATGTTCTGGTGGTGCTTCAGTCTAGTGTTTCTTCTGGGACTCTTGGTCCTGTTTTATAATGAAATAAACTAGACTACAAGTCCCAGAATTCAAAGAAAAAACATTGACTGGCGCAGCCCATCACTCATGGACCTGGGAAGCTTGGCAGGGCTGCTTAAAAAGTACACAGGTGTACCGGCCCTTGTTTGTGGCCAACATTTTGGATTACATATGCCACAAGGAGTTGTTGTGTGTGCCACAAAGAGATCAATTTGTTTGGCCCGGGCTCTGGTGCTAAAAATAAAATAACAGGGCAAACTGTATTTTTGCATTTCTTAGCGCCTACCACGAGTTGAGTGTGTGTAGAGCTTACAACACTTTTGCGTTTATCATCAAACTGCCCCAGCAAAATAAAATTATGGATCCTAACGGGCACGAAAAGGTAGCATTTTTCTGCAAGTTACTCCCCGTTTATGTACATCAGGGTGCTTTTTCAGTCCCCTCTGGTTACACGGGGTCTAAACGACCCCGAGAAAGGTTATGAAAAAATGAAAGTGGAACCACAAGAAATCTGAAACTCTTGTCTTAAAACACACGAAGCGCCCAGTTTGCGCTGAATAATGGCTTCCCATCGCCAGGCGGGCCCCCGCCCACCCCCAGCGACCCCGGCCAGCCTCTGACTTCAATGGCGAGAAGCTGGAACAGGTCACGGCTGAGTGGCAAGTTCAGCCGATTAGCTCAATTACCGCTCCTTCGAGCCACGAAATTACACCCAATTTCCAGACACAGGCTCCCTGCGAATTATCTTTGGGGGTGAAGAAACGAAATGAAAGGGGCAATTTGAGTCAAATCCAGCTTGGTGTTATTAATTTCTGAAGGCAGTTTTTGGTGGCTGTCACCCCATGTCAGCACCATTTATAGATTAATAATTGTGGGACTCGGTGACGCATCAGAGGCAGGCGGAGGGGACGAGTGGTTAACTTTCAGAAGCGTTTAACCAAACTTCCTTGGACACCCTGTCTTTGCAGAGAGGTGCTTGGGGTCCAGGGGCTCTTTTCATGGAGTGTTCATACTGATCACATTTGTTTGAGAACTGTGAACACATTGGTAAAAGGAAGTGGTTGTGAGCTCATGGGGATGGGTGATGCTGTCTGCTACCCTTGGTGGCTTATGGGTAGGGGCAAGCATGCGGGTGTCACGCATGGACCAAAGAGGGATTGTAATTGTGAATTGTGTTCATATAGCGCTTAGTACCTCTGGTGAGGCACTGAAGTACTTAGCGGTGAGTGGCATTGTAAGGAAATGCCTCCTTGGCATGGTTACCCCCTGACTTTTTGCCTTTGCTGATGCTATGTTTTGAATTGAAAGTGTGCTGAGGTCTGCTAACCAGGCCCCAGCACCAGTGTTCTTTCCCTAACCTGTACTTTTGACTCCACAATTGGCACACCCTGGCATCCAGGTAAGTCCCTTGTAACTGGTACCCCTGGTACCAAGGGCCCTGATGCCAGGGAAGGTCTCTAAGGGCTGCAGCATATCTTATGCCACCCTGGGGACCCCTCACTCAGCACAGAGACACTGCTTGCCAGCTTGTGTGTGCTGGTGAGAACAAAACGAGTAAGTCGACCTGGCACTCCCCTCAGGGTGCCATGCCAACCTCACACTGCCTATGCAGTATAGATAAGTAACCCCTCTAGTAGGCCTTACAGCCCTAAGGCAGGGTGCACTATACCATAGGTGGGGGCACCAGTGCATGAGCACTGTGCCCCTACAGTGTCTAAGCCAAACCTTAGACATTGTAAGTGCAGGGTAGCCATAAGAGTATATGGTCTGGGAGTCGGTCATACACGGACTCCACAGCACCATAATGGCTACACTGAAAACTGGGAAGTTTGGTATCAAACTTCTCAGCACAATAAATGCACACTGATGCCAGTGTACATTTTATTGTAAAATACACCCAGATGGCACCTTAGAGGTGCCCCCTGAAACCTAATCCAACTACCCGTGTAGGCTGACTGGTTCTAGCAGCCTGCCACACTCGAGACATGTTGCTGGCCACATGGGGAGAGTGCCTTTGTCACTCTGTGGCCTGTAACAAAGCCTGCACTGGGTGGAGATGCTATCACCTCCCCCAGGCAGGAGCTGTTACACCTGGCGGTGAGCCTCAAAGGCTTACCCCCTTTGTTCCGGCACCACAGGGCACTCCAGCTAGTGGAGTTGCCCGCCCCCTCCGGCCACGGCCCCACTTTTGGCGGCAAGGCCGGAAGAGATAATGAGAATAACAAGGAGGAGTCACTGGCCAGTCAGGACAGCCCCTAAGGTGTCCTGAGCTGAAGTGACTAACTTTTAGAAATCCTCCATCTTGCAGATGGATGATTCCCCCAATAGGGATAGGAATGTGACCCCCTCTCCTTGGGAGGTGGCACAAACAGGGTGTACCCACTCTCAGGGCTAGTAGCCATTGGCTACTAACCCCCCAGACCTAAACACGCCCTTAAATTTAGTATTTAAGGGCTTCCCTGAACCTAAGACTTTAGATTCCTGCAACTTACTGAAGAAGAAGACTGCTGAGCTGAAAACCCCTGCAGAAGAAGAAAGAAGACACCAACTGCTTTGGCCCCAGTCCTACCGGCCTGTCTCCTGCCTTCTAAAGAAACCTGCTCCAGCGACGCTTTCTCCAGGACCAGCGACCTCTGAATCCTCAGAGGACTGCCCTGCTTCAAGGGGAACAAGAAACTCCAGAGGACAGCGGCCCTGCTCCAAAAAGACTGCAACTTTGTTTCAGAGGAGCAGATTTAAAGACCCCTGCAATCCCCGCAAGAAGCGTGAGACTTGCAACACTGCACCCGGCGACCCCGACTCGACTGGTGGAGAAACAACACCTCAGGGAGGACCCTCCGGCGACTCCGAGACTGTGAGTAACCAAAGTTGTCCCCCCTGAGCCCCCACAGCGACGTCTGCAGAGGGAATCCCGAGGCTCCCCCTGACCGCGACTGCCTGACTCTAAAATCCCGACGGCTGGAAAAGACCCTGCACCCGCAGCCCCCAGCACCTGAAGGATCGGAACTTCAGTGCAGGAGTGACCCCCAGGAGGCCCTCTCCCTTGCCCAGGTGGTGGCTACCCCGAGGAGCCCCCCCCCTTGCCTGCCTGCACCGCTGAAGAGACCCCTTGGTCTCCCATTGACTCCTATTGGAAACCCGACGCTAGTTTGCACACTGCACCCGTCCGCCCCCGAGCTGCTGAGGGTGTACTTTTTGTGTGGACTTGTGTCCCCCCCGGTGCCCTACAAAACCCCCCTGGTCTGCCCTCCGAAGACGCGGGTACTTACCTGCTGGCAGACTGGAACCGGGGCACCCCCTTCTCTCCATTGAAGCCTATGTGTTTTGGGCACCACTTTGAACTCTGCACCTGACCGGCCCTGAGCTGCTGGTGTGGTGACTTTGGGGTTGCTCTGAACCCCCAACGGTGGGCTACCTTGGACCCCAATCTTAACCCTGTAGGTGGTTTACTTACCTGCAAAAACTAACATTACTTTACCTCCCCCAGGAACTGTGAAAATTGCACTGTGTCCACTTTTAAAACAGCTTATTGTGTTTTATGTAAAAAGTATATATGCTACTGTGATTATTCAAAGTTCCTAAAGTACTTACCTGCAATACCTTTCAAATGAGATATTACATGTAGAATTTGAACCTGTGGTTCTTAAAATAAACTAAGAAAATATATTTTTCTATAACAAAACCTATTGGCTGGATTTGTCTCTGAGTGTGTGTTCCTCATTTATTGCCTGTGTGTATGTACAACAAATGCTTAACACTACTCCTTTGGTAAGCCTACTGCTCGACCACACTACCACAAAATAGAGCATTAGTATTATCTCTTTTTGCCACTATCTTACCTCTAAGGGGAACCCTTGGACTCTGTGCATACTATTCCTTACTTTGAAATAGTGCATACAGAGCCAACTTCCTACAGGGAGCACCCAGTACAAGCCACTTTCATGCCAAGTAGCCATTACTCCATTTCTCTACCCTGGAACTCAAGATTAGACCAGTGGTGGCTCCTCAGCTTGGGCAGAGGAGCGTTGCCCCCCACGCAGAAACTGCTGCAAATCTTAACAAGGAAAGGATAACTACCCTTTCCTTGATAAAGGGCGAGGCATATGGGGTGACGAGCAGTGAGGGGAGTGCACTGTGCACTCCCCTCACTGTGCATGTATGTTTGGCTGGCCGTCTCAGGCCGGTCAAACACACATGCGCACAGGGCTCTCTCCCTAGCCCAGCAACAAGTCTGCCTGGGGGCATCCTGGCTGGGCGATACGTGTCAATCGTGACGCTGCTCTGAGCAGCATCAGGATTGGCCACAGGGCAGGCTGGGAGCCTGGGCCTGCAGCATGCAGAGGAGACGGAGGAGAGGAGCGGCGCGCAGAGCGAAGGTAAGTTTTTTAAAATGTATTATTTTTTAATGTTTATAATGTCCCCCTCCCCTACGTGTCGCCCCGCCCCCTGAGACCCCCACGAGCCGCGACTGGATTAGACATTAATAGCAGTTTTTTTTTTCTTTGTGCATTACTTGTGTGGGTTTGTGCTCTTGATTTCTTGTGTGTTTAGTAGAGTTTAGAGTAGGGACAGAACAATGGGAATGGATTTCAAAGGGCACGTAGTTTTTAGGTCGCAGCCTACCCTGTCTCGTTTGCTAATGGCATCTTGGTAACTATCACTCGTGCCCCCCCATGCACAGTTTTCTCATCAATAATGTTACTGTAAATTTTACAGTGATATCAATGATGTTATAAAAGTTGTTGTGAGTGCTGTAATGTCTGGGGTAATTAGCAGTGCATGGTGAGGGCACGAGCTATAGTTACTTGAAATAACTCTAACTATAACTGCTGAATTTCTTTGGTTTTGTACATTTAAAATGTGAGCCTAACTATAATGTCCCTGTAACCTTTGTTTTTTTTAAGTGAATTTCGATGTTTTTTTTTTAGGTAAAGTAGTTTTAATTACTATATGTTAAAGCAACCACTGCCTTGCATGGCCTTTCGCCATGTGTATCAGAGGTTGGCCGCAGGGCCTCTCCAGCAGCCAGGCCCTGCGGCCAACCACCTATAACCAACTAACTGCCACCCACGCACAGTCTTTGTCCGTTAGTATCAGGGGGTCGGCCGCAGGACCTGGTCTGTGGGCAGACCTGCAACCAACCCCCTATAACCACCCAGCTCCACATCACACACAGCCTTTTGCCGTGCATGGTGGGGGTCAACTGCAGGCCAAGCCCCTATAACCACTTAACCCTGCACAGCCTTTGGCTGTGCGCTGGGAGGTATAGCTGAAGTGCCTGTGGCCAACCCCCTATGTTAAGCCCACCCCAAGCCACGCATGGCCTTAATTAAAAATAGTTAGGGGGGTGCAGACCCCCCACCCGGGGACCACCACTTCCCCAAGCCTACATTAGATAATATTTTAGGGGTCCGCAGCAACCCCCGCATGGGCCCTGTATACCACCACCTCTGAGGGGCCACATTAAATATATGAGTGGGCAGCATGGACTCCACCCCGGGGACCACCACTTCCCTGGGACAGCATAATAAAAACAATTAGGGGGGGTTGAGCAGACCCCACACCCCTGAGGTCCCTGGGACTACCACCTCCACAGGACAACATTAAAAAACAAAATATGGGGGCTGCACGGACCCCCCCTGGGCCCTGAGGACCACCACCTCTCCAGGGCTACAAAATAAAAAGAATGAGGGGGCCGCACGTCCCCCACCTGAGTCCCTGGGACCACCACTTCCTCGGAGCAACAAATTAAATATAGCTAGGGGGACTTTGCTGACCCCCCAGGAAACCAACCCCCTCCCTGGGGAGATAAATAAAAAATAAAAAGTTAAGGAGGGGGCTGCCCGGATCCCAAAACACCTCCCTGGTGCTACATTTAATCAATATATGAGGGGCTGCGAGGACCCTCCAGGCCTGGGGGGGAGCCTCAAGGCCCCATGGTCCCAGCCTGCTCCCCACCTCTTGCAGGAGGCGGCATTGCTCCCGCACACAGGGAGCTGCTGATAATGAGGCTCCCTGAATGCAGGAGCAATCTTTCCCTCATTTCCCTGCCCGCATTACAGCAGGCAGATGTAAACTCCGCTCCCAGCAAGCAGGTGCAAGATTTAACGCTCCCGCTTGCTGGGAGCAGAGTTATGTTTGGCAAGATCTGTAACAGCTCCCGCCAGGCAAAACAAACAGCTACTTCCTGAGGATGGGCACCTCAGGAGGTAGCAGGAGGCGGCCCTGGTGGGTGGCAGTCCCCAGGGCAATGTATAGTTCCAGGACGGGGGCGTGTGGCCTCCCCCTTTGTTCTTCACAGGCTGACCCCGGGAAGGTGATGGTCCGTGGGGCAGTATATGGGCTGGGAGGAGGGCCATGTCCCCTTAATGTTTTGTTAAATTTCTATGGCCCTGGGGAGGTGGTGGCCCTGGAGATAAAGGAGGGTCCCCACACCCCCCAACAATATATATTTTGTAGCCCCGGGGAGCTGGTGGTCCCTAGGCGGGTCCATGCCGCCCCCATTCATTTAAAAATGTAGCTGTGGGGTGGTGGTGGTGGTGCCTGGGGCTCAGGGGGCGTCCCCACCTCCCGTTTATTTAAAAATGTACCACTGGTGCTGTGGTTGACCTCCGAGCTGGGGAGTGTCCACGCCGCCACCCTTTTCTATATTCATTATTGCCTCATGGAGCTGGTGTTTCCCAGGGCTTCTAAAAGCACTAGAAGGGGGCCCATGAGCTCCCTCCTTTATTTTTATATTGCACATGCTCCCGAGATCTGGCCCACCCGGGGGCAAAAATGAAATTGAAGTGCAGGAGACTGCTATTTTATTGTTAGATAGTTGGAAAAATATGCTGACTTTTCCAAAAATTAAAAAAAATATACTTTTTAGCCCACCACGTTCAAGGAGAACCCCCTGGACCAAGTTTAGGAGCTCAGAGTATTCCTACGCTGGCCCCTTTAGTTTTTTGGGCAATTTCTTGGTTAAGTTTTGGGAGCCAAATAGATCTCAGCATGAGCTTTCCGAAATCCGCAGATCCTTTGCGTTCCTAGGTAGTTATAATTTTTTAACCTTTAATATCTCTAAAACTACGGAACATATTTACACCAAATCACAAAAAGCACGATCTGCGTACCAAGATCTACCTTCTTCCCTAATTTGGTGTAATTCCGGTCAGCGGTTTGGGCTCTAGTCATTTCTAAAAACTCTGTTGGAATTAACATGGTAAACACACTTTTTAAAAAAAAAAAATCTTTTTTACACCCCCCTTTTTTCTCAGCTCCCACTTGAAGGATTGTCCCTCAACTTTTGATGTGCAACAAGACCCTATAGGACACTTTTTTTTGGAAAATTTTGTGAAGATTCATTAAACGGTGCTAAAGATATAGGCAAGTCAAAAAACGCTTTTTCTATGGAAACTAGGTCCTAACTATAACTATCTACTGGCTGCCGCCATTAAGATATATATATGTGTATGTATATGTATATATATATATATATATATATATATATATATATATATATATATATATATATATATATATATTCTTGTTGAAAAAAACAAAGGTTACAGGGACGTTATAGTTAGGTTCTGAATTTACTCATACAAAACCATAGAAATTCAGCAGTTATAGTTAGAGTTCTTTTTAGTAACTGGCACCCTAGGTAACTATAACTCCACTCTTGCCATGCACAGTTTTCTTATCAATTATTTTATTGCAAATCTTGCAGTGATAATATCAAAGGTGCCATGCAAGATCTCATGAATTATTTAATATGTGGAGTAACTAGGTGTACGTGGTGAAGATGCAAGTTATAGTTACCTTAGGGCGAAAGCAGAATCTGCGTACCGAAAGCGACCTTTCTGCTAAATTTGGTGTAATTCCATCCAGCGGTTTGGGCTGTAGTCGTGTCTAAAGGCCCTTTGGAAATTAACATGGGAAACGCAACTTTTTTGACACCCTCTTTTTCCCGGCCCCTCCTTGACAGATCACCCTGAAACTTTCTGTGTGCGACAAGAATCACTGCAACTCTTTTTTTTGGAAAATGTCGTGCAGATTCGTTAAACGGCACCAAAGATATAGACGAGTAAAAAAAATGCTTTTTCTACGGAAACATGATCCTAACTAAAACTACCAAGTAGCAACCGCCACTTTATATATATATATATATATATATATATATATATATATATATATATATATATTTTTTTTTAACTGGTAGGTAAAATAGCTGGTGTGCCCTCAGTATCCCTCTGTGACACAACCCTCAGGTCGGAGTTAGAAATCTGGTGGGGCTGACACAGCATCTCATCTTTTTGGGGTCTCTTAAATAAGCTGCTATATAATGCATTCCTGTGTAACCTTCAGGTCAGAGGCACAAATCTAGCTTGGCTCAGCCTTTTAATCTCTTGGGAATCATTAAATTAGTTCCATCAACTAACTGTATGAAGTGCTGTTTAACGAGCTAGGAAATAGCAAAATCTGGCTTCACAAGTGCTGTATAAAATGTTTCATATGTGTGTGTGTGCACATATGTGTATGCCGAAAGGTATACATAATTTTTCTAGTCCCAGCTTCTTCAATGGACCATGTCTTGTGGCCTTCATCAATACCTTTTGGGGCGGGACTTTGAAATCACATCTGTGGAAAAGGCCTAGTCCTAACAACATACATAGAGTTGGCTTTGGGTCCTCCCCTTTCAAATATTAGCTTTCTTCCTCCAACCTCTTTCAGCCATTGGCTTAAGGCTTTCTCAATCATGTTTCAGCTCAGCCCGGGATATATTTATTTCTCACCTAAAGCCATTGGTTGTTTGGGTGTATCGTTCCACTTCAACTCAAGTGATTGCATTTTACAACTATAGCCCTCTCTTTCTGCTCTTGCTGGCTCCCGCACCAGGGTCTCGTTCTAATATGCTATTGCTGTATGCGTTAACACACTGAACCAATGCATATTGGCTTTGCCAATGCTTGTTTGTCTCTGTCCAAGTTGGCAGTATGTACAATCATCCTGAATGTCAGCTGTGGTGCAATAAGAAACCAATAATGGGTGTAGGTAAGGTTAGCAGATAACTCCATGTCATCAAGGGTACCACGTTTTAGTCCAGAGCTTTCAATTCAGTTACAGGGTGACCACTTCCCTCCAGGTTATTGCAGACACTGTTTGCAGTCTTGCATATTTGTGTGATAACATAATGCAGTCTGGGTGTTGTAGTCTTTGTTTCCATTGAATTAATTAAACTAATACCTGCAATCATTTGTAGATGGAACGTTTAGGCCTAGAGACAATGTCTAAAATGACCTCTAGTGAGGTGTTCACCTAGTAAAGTTGAAATGAACCAATAATACAACTCCTGAAATGTATTTCACTGGAAAAGCAACAGCAAAATAATGTCCCAGACAAGTAGGCATCTGGTCACCTTAAGGTACAGGAATAATGCCAATATGGTTCAAGGAGTTAAATATGGGTTGCAGTCCTCTTCCGTCACTTGTGTGACTATGAATCTTGGCATGCTAAGGTCAGCCTTCCATTCATACAATATATGCAGGAGGTGGGAGACCACCTCTCACAACCTTTGAAGAAGGGGAACGTGCAGTACTGAAAACTCATTTTACTACAATGATCTACCAAACAACCCTTCTACGTTCTTCCCTCAAGTATCTCTCCTTTGATTCATCCCAAAACTCATTTTACTACTATGATCTCCCTAATCCCTTTTTACAGACTCTTCCCTCTCAATCTCTCCTTTTATTCATCCCACACCTGATCTTACTGCTATGATCTTCTAATTAATACTTTCTATATTCTCCCCTCCTCTAGCCCTTTCAATCCAACTAACAAACTCTCATGGCCACGGCTCAAATTAATTCATATTTCCCATTACTAATCCACGACTAATCCTTTTGGATTCAGGAATAACATCACCAAAAAGCGTTTTAACACCTTGTTAGGGGCAGTAAGTGCTATATAAATACAATTACAGTTGCTGCAGGAATCAAAAATTGGCCACAACCCCTTGTATGTGGCCAGAGGAGAGTCCAGGCGTGGACTGAACACAAACATTCAGATGTGGTCTCCAGACAAAACGCAATACTCTAGCTCAGGGTTTACCAGTGATATGAACACTTTTCAGTTTTTGTCTTACTTTCTACTTTGAGGTCATCCAATATTAGAATTCAATGATGTTCAAGGAGGAAGGAAGTCTTCACTATTGCTGCCTGTACTTCAACTGCTGTGTGCAACAGGGGTGGAAATACTACACTACTGCTTCTGCGGTTCATTATGCACTTGTGTATGTGAGGGGAGCTTGTACTATTGCTGCCTGTACTGTAACTGTTGTGTGCAGCACGGGTCAGTATAGGTCTTGAGGTCCTTCCTAAACTGCGCCAGCGAGGAGGACTGCCTGAGTTGGAGCAGCATCATGCTCTAGGTCTGCACGGCAAGGCAGAAGGATCTTCCTCCAGCCGTGTTCTTTCGGATCCTGGGGCTGGTGGCGAGGCCAGTTGAGCAGAGCGGAGTTGCCTGGAGGGTGTGTAGAAGGAGAGGCAGTGGTTAAAGTAGGCAGGTCTGATGTTGTGAAGGGCCTTGTGATGCATTTGTTGATGGGGAGCCAGTGTACATCTCTCAGGTGGGCGGAGATGTTGCTATGGCGGGGGATGTCCAGAATCACTCTGGCCACGGCGTTCTGTACTTGCTGGAGTCTTGTTGATTTGCAGTTCTTGATGCATGCATGCATGTTAGGGGAGCTTGCACTGATGCTGCCTGTACTCTGTTGTGCACACCAGGGGTGGATATACTGCACTGCTGCTGCAGTTCTTGATGCACTCATGTATGTGAGGGGTGCTTGACCTATTTCTGCCTGTTCTGTAACTATTGTGTGCACTAGGGGTCGACATATTGCACTGCTGCTGTTCTTGGTGCATGTGAGGGGAGAGTGTGCTACTGCTGTCTGTAAACCAACTGTTATGTGCACGAGGGGTGGACATACTTCCCTGCTGCTGTGGCACTTGATACATGTGTGGATGTGAGGGGAGCTTGCTCTATTGCTGGCTATATCCAAATACTGTGTGCACCACGGATGTTGCTGCAGTTCTTGATGCAGATGAATGTGAGGGGAGCTTGCACTACTGCTGCCTGAAGTCCAAGTGTTGTGTGCACCAGGAGTGGATATACTGCACTGCTGCTGTGGTTTTTGATGCACATGTGCATGGGAGGGGAGCGTGCACTATTGTGCCTGTACTGTAACTGTTGTGTGCACCAAGGATGGATAATATGCACTGCTGTGGTTCTTGATGTGCATGTAAGAGGAGCTTGCACTATTGCTGCCTGTACTGTAACTGTTGTGTGCACCGGGGTGGATATACTGCACTGTTGCTGCTGTTCTTGATGCACTCCTGTATGTGAGAGGAGCATGTACTACTGATGCCTGTATTCCAACTGTTGTGTGCACCGGGGTGGATATACTGCACTGCTGCAGCAGAACTTGATGCACACAAGGTCTTTCAAGAGTGCACCATTTCGAGATTCGACATTCTTCGTTGATATTAACCTCGCTACCCAGAGCGCCTAGTTTTCTCCCAGTACATAACACCCACACATAGTTAGAGCACTGTAGTGGCAGGTCTGAACAATGTTTACAGGGCTCCTAATGTGGGTGGCACAACCAGTGCAGGCCCACTAGTAGCATTTGATTTACAGGCCCTAGGCACCTCTAGTGCACTGTACTAGGAACGTACCAGTAAATCAAATATGCCAATCATGGAAATCCAATTACACATACATTTTACATAGGAGCACTTGCGAAGCAAATACAGAGTCCAGCACACATCAACAACCTCAGAAACAGAGGCAAAAACTTAGGGGAGACCACGCTGAGGATGCCAAGTCTAACAATGCACGTGTGCATGTGAGGGAGCTTGAACTATTGCTGCCTGTACTGCAACTGCTGTATGCACCAGGGTGGATACAGTGCACTACTGCTGCAGTTCTTGATGCATGTGAAGGGAGCTTGCACTATTGCTACCTGTACTCCAAATGTTGTGTGCACCAGGGGTGGTTATACTGCACTGTTGCTGCGGTTCTTGATACATGTGCATGTGTGAGGGGAGCTTGCACTATTGCTGCCTGTATACCAAATGTTGTGTGCACCATAGATTAATATACTGCACTGTTGCTGCAGTTCTTGATGCATGAGTGCATGTGAAGGGAGCTTGACCCACTGCTGCCATGAGAGGGGAGCTTGCACCATTGCTGCCATGTGAGGGGAGGTTGTACTATTGCATCTGTACTGTAACTGTAGTGTGCACCAGAGATGGATATACTGCACTGCTGCTGTGGTTATTGATACACACATGCTTGTGAGGGGAGCTTGCACTATTGTGCCTGTACTGTAACAGTAGTGTGCACCAGTGGTGGATATACTGCACTGTTGCTGCAGTTCTTGATGCATGCCTGCATGTGAGGGAGCCTGCACTATTGCTGACTGTACTCCAAATATGTGCACCAGGGAAGGACATACTGTGCTGTAGCTGCGGTTCTTGACGCACACATGCATTTGAGTGGAGCCTGAACTATTGCTGCCTGTACTTCAAATGTTGTGTGCACCAGGGGTGGACATACTGTATTGCTGCTGCAGTTCTTGATGTACCTGTGCATATGAGGGGAGCTTGCACTATTGCTGCATGTACTCCAACTGTTCTGTGCCCCAGGGGTAGATATACTGCACTTTTTCTGCAGTTCTTGATTCATGGGTGCTTGCAGCATTGTGCCTGTACTGTAACTGTTTTGTGTACCCGGGTGGTTATACTGCACTGTGGTTCTTGATGCACACATTCATTTGAGGGGAGCTTGTACTTTTGCTGCCTATACTCCAAATGTTGTGTGCAGCAGGGGTAGATATACTGCAATCCTGCTGTGATTCTTAATGCACGTGTGGAAGTGAGGGGAGCTTGCACTGTTGTGCCTGTGCTTTAACTGTTTTGTGTACGCGGGTGGTTATACTGCACTGCAGTTCTTGAGGCACACATTCATTTGCGGGGAGCTTGCACTTTTGCTGCCTGTACTGCAAATGTTGTGTGCACACCAGGGGTGCTTATACTGCAATGTGGCTGTGGTTCTTAATACACACGTGAGTGTAAGGGGAGATTGCACTATTGCTGCCTGTACTCCAAATGTTGTGTGCACCGGGGAGGATATACTGCAATGTGGTTCTTGATGCATGTATACTTGTGAGGGGAGCTTGCGTGGTTGTGCCTGTGCTGTAACTGTTTTGTGTATGTGGGTGGATATACTGCACTGCTCCTGGTTAAGCTGCCTGTGAGGGGAGCTTGCGTAGTTGTGCCTGTGCTGTAACTGTTTATGCACCTAGCCAGTAACTGTTTTGTTTACCCAGGAGGTTATAGTGCACTGCTGCTGTGGTTCTTGATGCACACATGCATTTAAGGGGAGCTTGCACTGTTGTGCCTGTACTGTAACTACTTTGTGTACCTGGGTGGTTATAGTGCACTGCTGCTGTGGTTCCTGACGCACACGTGAATGTGAGGGGATCTTGCACTACTCTGCCTGTGCTGTAACTGTTGTGTACCCAGGTGGTTATACTGCACTGCAGTTATTGATGCACATATGCATTTGAGGGGAGCTTGCACTGTTGTGCCTGTACTGTAGCTGTTTTGTGTACCCGGGTGGTTATAGCGCACTGCTGCTGAGGTTCTTGATGCATACATGCATTTGAAAGGAGCTTGCACTACTCTGCCTGTACTGTAACTATTTTGTGTACCCGGGTGGTTAAAGTGCACTGATGCTGTGGTTCTTGATGCACACATGCATTTAGGGAGAGCTTGCACTGTTGTGCCTGTATTGTAACTGTTTTGTGTATGTGGGTGGATATACTGCACTGCTCCTGCTGTAAGCTGCCTGTGAGGGGAGCTTGCTTAGTTGTGCCTGTGCTGTAACTGTTTTATGCACCAAGCCTGTAACTGTTTTGTGTACCCGGGTGGTTATAGTGCACTGCTGCTGTGGTTCTTGACATACACATGAATATGAGAGCTTGCACTACTCTGCCTGTGCTGTAACTATTGTGTACCCGGGTGGTTATACTGCACTGCAGTTCTTGATGCACATATGCATTTGAGGGGAGCTTGCACTGTTGTGCCTGTACTGTAGCTGTTTTGTGTACCCGGGTGGTTATAGCGCACTGCTGCTGAGGTTCTTGATGCACACATGCATTTGAAAGGAGCTTGCACTACTCTGCCTGTACTGTAACTATTTTGTGTACCCGGGTGGTTAAAGTGCACTGATGCTGTGGTTCTTGATGCACACATGCATTTAGGGGGAGCTTGCACTGTTGTGCCTGTATTGTAACTGTTTTGTGTATGTGGGTGGATATACTGCACTGCTCCTGGTGTAAGGGGAGCTTGCGCGGTTGTGCCTGTGCTGTAACTGTTTTATGCACCAAGCCATTAACTGTTTTATGTACCCGGGAGGTTATAGTGCACTGCTGCTGTGGTTCTTGACACACATGTGAATGTGAGGAAAGCTTTCACTACTCTGCCTGTGCTGGAACTGTTTTGTGTACCCAGGTGGTTATACTGCACTGCAGTTCTTGATGCACACATGCATTTGAGGGGAGATTGCACTGTTGTGCCTGTACTGTAACTGTTTTGTGTACCCGGGTGGTTATAGTGCTCTGCTGCTGTGGTTCTTGATGCACACATGCATTTGAGGGGAGATTGCACTGTTGTGTCTGTGCTGTAGCTGTTTTGTGTACCCGGGTGGATATACTGCACTGCTCCTGGTGTAAGCTGCATGTAAGGGGAGCTTGCACTCTGCCTATACTGTATCTTTTATATGTATGTGGGTGGTTTTAGTGCACTGCTTCTGTGATTCTTGATGCACTCATGCATTTGAGGGGAGCTTGCACTAGTCTGCCTGTGTTGTAACAGTTTTGTGTATGTGGGTGGATATACTGCACTGCTGTGGTGTAAGCTGCATGTGAGGGGAGCTTGCACTCTGCCTGTACTGTAACTGTTTTGTGTACGTGGGTGGATATACTGCACTGCTCCTGCTGTAAGCTGCCTGTGAGGGGAGCTTGCTTAGTTGTGCCTGTACTGTAACAGTTTTGTGTACGTGGGTGGATATACTGCACTGCTGTGGTGTAAGCTGCATGTGAGGGGAGCTTGCACTCTGCCTGTACTGTGGCTGTTTTGTGTACGTGGGTGGATATACTGCACTGCTGCTGGTGTAAGCTGCATGTGAGGGGAGCTTGCACTACTCTCCCTGTACTGTAACTGTTTTGTATACCTGGGTGGTTATACTGCACTGTGGTTCTTGATGCACACATGCATTTGAGGGGACCTGGCACTGTTGTGCCTGTACTGTAACTATTTTGTGTACCCGGGTGGTTATAGTGCACTGTTGCTGTGGTTCTTGACGCACATGTGAATGTTAGGGGAGCTTGCACTACTCTGCCTGTACTGTGGCTGTTTTGTGTACGTGGGTGGATATACTGCACTGCTGCTGGTGTAAGCTGCATGTGAGGGGAGCTTGCACTCTGCCTGTACTGTAACAGTTTTGTGTATGTGGGTGGATATACTGCACTGCTCCTGGTGTAAGCTGCGTGTGAGGGGAGCTTGCACTACTCTGCCTGTACTGTGGCTGTTTTGTGTACGTGGGTGGATATACTGCACTGCTGTGGTGTAAGCTGCGTGTGAGGGGAGCTTGCACTCTGCCTGTACTGTAGCTGTTTTGTGTACGTGGGTGGATATACTGCACTGCTGCTGGTGTAAGCTGCATGTGAGGGGAGCTTGCACTCTGCCTGTACTGTAACAGTTTTGTGTATGTGGGTGGATATACTGCACTGCTCCTGGTGTAAGCTGCGTGTGAGGGGAGCTTGCACTACTCTGCCTGTACTGTAGCTGTTTTGTGTACGTGGGTGGATATACTGCACTGCTGCTGGTGTAAGCTGCATGTGAGGGGAGCTTGCACTACTCTGCCTGTACTGTAGCTGTTTTGTGTACGTGGGTGGATATACTGCACTGCTGTGGTGTAAGCTGCATGTGAGGGGAGCTTGCACTCTGCCTGTACTGTAACAGTTTTGTGTATGTGGGTGGATATACTGCACTGCTCCTGGTGTAAGCTGCGTGTGAGGGGAGCTTGCACTCTGCCTGTACTGTAGCTGTTTTGTGTATGTGAGTGGATATACTGCACTGCTCCCGGTGTAAGCTGCATGTGAGGGGAGCTTGCACTACTCTGCTTGTACTGTAACAGTTTTGTGTATGTGGGTGGATATACTGCACTGCTGCTCGTGTAAGCTGCATGTGAGGGGAGCTTGCACTACTCTCCCTGTACTGTAACAGTTTTGTGTATGTGGGTGGATATACTGCACTGCTGTGGTGTAAGCTGCCTGTGAGGGGAGCTTGCACTCTGCCTGTACTGTAACTGTTTTGTGTACGTGGGTGGATATACTGCACTGCTGCTGGTGTAAGCTGCATGTGAGGGGAGCTTGCTCTCTGCCTGTACTGTAACTGTTTTGTGTATGTGGGTGGATATACTGCACTGCTCCTGCTGTAAGCTGCCTGTGAGGGGAGCTTGCACTCTGCCTGTACTGTAACAGTTTTGTGTATGTGGGTGGATATACTGCACTGCTGTGGTGTAAGCTGCCTGTGAGGGGAGCTTGCACTCTGCCTGTACTGTAACTGTTTTGTGTACGTGGGTGGATATACTGCACTGCTGCTGGTGTAAGCTGCATGTGAGGGGAGCTTGCTCTCTGCCTGTACTGTAACTATTTTGTGTATGTGGTAGGATATACTGCACTGCTCCTGCTGTAAGCTGCCTGTGAGGGGAGCTTGCACTCTGCCTGTACTGTAACAGTTTTGTGTATGTGGGTGGATATACTGCACTGCTGTGGTGTAAGCTGCCTGTGAGGGGAGCTTGCACTCTGCCTGTACTGTAACTGTTTTGTGTACGTGGGTGGATATACTGCACTGCTGCTGGTGTAAGCTGCATGTGAGGGGAGCTTGCTCTCTGCCTGTACTGTAACTGTTTTGTGTACGTGGGTGGATATACTGCACTGCTCCTGCTGTAAGCTGCCTGTGAGGGGAGCTTGCTTAGTTGTGCCTGTACTGTAACAGTTTTGTGTACGTGGGTGGATATACTGCACTGCTGCTGGTGTAAGCTGCATGTGAGGGGAGCTTGCACTCTGCCTGTACTGTGGCTGTTTTGTGTACGTGGGTGGATATACTGCACTGCTGCTGGTGTAAGCTGCATGTGAGGGGAGCTTGCTCTCTGCCTGTACTGTAACTGTTTTGTGTATGTGGGTGGATATACTGCACTGCTGTGGTGTAAGCTGCATGTGAGGGGAGCTTGCTCTCTGCCTGTACTGTAGCTGTTTTGTGTACGTGGGTGGATATACTGCACTGCTGCTGGTGTAAGCTGCATGTGAGGGGAGCTTGCACTACTCTGCCTGTACTGTAGCTGTTTTGTGTACGTGGGTGGATATACTGCACTGCTGTGGTGTAAGCTGCATGTGAGGGGCGCTTGCACTACTCTGCCTGTACTGTAGCTGTTTTGTGTACGTGGGTGGATATACTGCACTGCTCCTGGTGTAAGCTGCATGTGAGGTGGAGCTTGCACTCTGCCTGTACTGTAGCTGTTTTGTGTACGTGGGTGGATATACTGCACTGCTGCTGGTGTAAGCTGCATGTGAGGGGAGCTTGCACTCTGCCTGTACTGTAGCTGTTTTGTGTACGTGGGTGGATATACTGCACTGCTGTGGTGTAAGCTGCATGTGAGGGGCGCTTGCACTACTCTGCCTGTACTGTAGCTGTTTTGTGTACGTGGGTGGATATACTGCACTGCTCCTGGTGTAAGCTGCATGTGAGGGGGAGCTTGCACTCTGCCTGTACTGTAGCTGTTTTGTGTACGTGGGTGGATATACTGCACTGCTGCTGGTGTAAGCTGCCTGTGAGGGGAGCTTGCACTCTGCCTGTACTGTGGCTGTTTTGTGTACGTGGGTGGATATACTGCACTGCTGTGGTGTAAGCTGCATGTGAGGGGAGCTTGCACTCTGCCTGTACTGTGGCTGTTTTGTGTACGTGGGTGGATATACTGCACTGCTCCTGGTGTAAGCTGCATGTGAGGGGGAGCTTGCTCTCTGCCTGTACTGTAACAGTTTTTTGTACGTGGGTGGCTATACTGCACTGCTGCTGGTGTAAGCTGCATGTGAGGGGAGCTTGCACTACTCTGCCTGTACTGTAGCTGTTTTGTGTACGTGGGTGGATATACTGCACTGCTGTGGTGTAAGCTGCATGTGAGGGGAGCTTGCTCTCTGCCTGTACTGTGGCTGTTTTGTGTACGTGGGTGGATATACTGCACTGCTCCTGGTGTAAGCTGCATGTGAGGGGAGCTTGCACTCTGCCTGTACTGTAACAGTTTTGTGTATGTGGGTGGATATACTGCACTGCTGCTGGTGTAAGCTGCATGTGAGGGGAGCTTGCTCTCTGCCTGTACTGTGGCTGTTTTGTGTACGTGGGTGGATATACTGCACTGCTGTGGTGTAAGCTGCGTGTGAGGGGAGCTTGCACTCTGCCTGTACTGTGGCTGTTTTGTGTACGTGGGTGGATATACTGCACTGCTGTGGTGTAAGCTGCGTGTGAGGGGAGCTTGCACTCTGCCTGTACTGTGGCTGTTTTGTGTACGTGGGTGGATATACTGCACTGCTCCTGGTGTAAGCTGCATGTGAGGGGAGGTTGCTCTCTGCCTGTACTGTGGCTGTTTTGTGTACGTGGGTGGATATACTGCACTGCTGTGGTGTAAGCTGCGTGTGAGGGGAGCTTGCACTCTGCCTGTACTGTGGCTGTTTTGTGTACGTGGGTGGATATACTGCACTGCTGTGGTGTAAGCTGCGTGTGAGGGGAGCTTGCACTCTGCCTGTACTGTGGCTGTTTTGTGTACGTGGGTGGATATACTGCACTGCTCCTGGTGTAAGCTGCATGTGAGGGGAGCTTGCACTCTGCCTGTACTGTAACTGTTTTGTGTATGTGGGTGGATATACTGCACTGCTGTGGTGTAAGCTGCATGTGAGGGGAGCTTGCACTCTGCCTGTACTGTGGCTGTTTTGTGTACGTGGGTGGATATACTGCACTGCTGTGGTGTAAGCTGCATGTGAGGGGAGCTTGCACTCTGCCTGTACTGTGGCTGTTTTGTGTACGTGGGTGGATATACTGCACTGCTGCTGGTGTAAGCTGCATGTGAGGGGAGCTTGCACTCTGCCTGTACTGTAGCTGTTTTGTGTACGTGGGTGGATATACTGCACTGCTGCTGGTGTAAGCTGCATGTGAGGGGAGCTTGCACTCTGCCTGTACTGTGGCTGTTTTGTGTACGTGGGTGGATATACTGCACTGCTGTGGTGTAAGCTGCATGTGAGGGGAGCTTGCTCTCTGCCTGTACTGTGGCTGTTTTGTGTATGTGGGTGGATATACTGCACTGCTGTGGTGTAAGCTGCATGTGAGGGGAGCTTGCACTACTCTGCCTGTACTGTGGCTGTTTTGTGTACGTGGGTGGATATACTGCACTGCTGTGGTGTAAGCTGCATGTGAGGGGAGCTTGCACTACTCTGCCTGTACTGTAACTGTTTTGTGTACGTGGGTGGATATACTGCACTGCTGTGGTATAAGCTGCATGTGAGGGGAGCTTGCACTACTCTGCCTGTACTGTGGCTGTTTTGTGTACGTGGGTGGATATACTGCACTGCTGCTGGTGTAAGCTGCATGTGAGGGGAGCTTGCACTCTGCCTGTACTGTGGCTGTTTTGTGTACGTGGGTGGATATACTGCACTGCTGCTGGTGTAAGCTGCATGTGAGGGGAGCTTGCACTCTGCCTGTACTGTGGCTGTTTTGTGTACGTGGGTGGATATACTGCACTGCTGTGGTGTAAGCTGCATGTGAGGGGAGCTTGCACTACTCTGCCTGTACTGTGGCTGTTTTGTGTACGTGGGTGGATATACTGCACTGCTCCTGGTGTAAGCTGCATGTGAGGGGAGCTTGCACTACTCTGCCTGTACTGTGGCTGTTTTGTGTATGTGGGTGGATATACTGCACTGCTGCTGGTGTAAGCTGCGTGTGAGGGGAGCTTGCACTCTGCCTGTACTGTGGCTGTTTTGTGTATGTGGGTGGATATACTGCACTGCTGTGGTGTAAGCTGCATGTGAGGGGAGCTTGCACTCTGCCTGTACTGTGGCTGTTTTGTGTACGTGGGTGGATATACTGCACTGCTCCTGGTGTAAGCTGCATGTGAGGGGAGCTTGCACTCTGCCTGTACTGTGGCTGTTTTGTGTACGTGGGTGGATATACTGCACTGCTGTGGTGTAAGCTGCGTGTGAGGGGAGCTTGCACTCTGCCTGTACTGTGGCTGTTTTGTGTACGTGGGTGGATATACTGCACTGCTGTGGTGTAAGCTGCATGTGAGGGGAGCTTGCACTACTCTGCCTGTACTGTGGCTGTTTTGTGTACGTGGGTGGATATACTGCACTGCTCCTGGTGTAAGCTGCATGTGAGGGGAGCTTGCACTACTCTGCCTGTACTGTGGCTGTTTTGTGTATGTGGGTGGATATACTGCACTGCTGCTGGTGTAAGCTGCGTGTGAGGGGAGCTTGCACTCTGCCTGTACTGTGGCTGTTTTGTGTATGTGGGTGGATATACTGCACTGCTGTGGTGTAAGCTGCATGTGAGGGGAGCTTGCACTCTGCCTGTACTGTGGCTGTTTTGTGTACGTGGGTGGATATACTGCACTGCTCCTGGTGTAAGCTGCATGTGAGGGGAGCTTGCACTCTGCCTGTACTGTGGCTGTTTTGTGTACGTGGGTGGATATACTGCACTGCTGTGGTGTAAGCTGCGTGTGAGGGGAGCTTGCACTCTGCCTGTACTGTGGCTGTTTTGTGTACGTGGGTGGATATACTGCACTGCTGCTGGTGTAAGCTGCATGTGAGGGGCGCTTGCAATCTGCCTGTACTGTAACAGTTTTGTGTATGTGGGTGGATATACTGCACTGCTGCTGGTGTAAGCTGCATGTGAGGGGAGCTTGCACTACTCTCCCTGTACTGTGGCTGTTTTGTGTACGTGGGTGGATATACTGCACTGCTGTGGTGTAAGCTGCGTGTGAGGGGAGCTTGCACTCTGCCTGTACTGTAACAGTTTTGTGTATGTGGGTGGATATACTGCACTGCTGCTGGTGTAAGCTGCATGTGAGGGGAGCTTGCTCTCTGCCTGTACTGTGGCTGTTTTGTGTACGTGGGTGGATATACTGCACTGCTGTGGTGTAAGCTGCGTGTGAGGGGAGCTTGCACTCTGCCTGTACTGTGGCTGTTTTGTGTACGTGGGTGGATATACTGCACTGCTGTGGTGTAAGCTGCGTGTGAGGGGAGCTTGCACTCTGCCTGTACTGTGGCTGTTTTGTGTACGTGGGTGGATATACTGCACTGCTCCTGGTGTAAGCTGCATGTGAGGTGAGGTTGCTCTCTGCCTGTACTGTGGCTGTTTTGTGTACGTGGGTGGATATACTGCACTGCTGTGGTGTAAGCTGCGTGTGAGGGGAGCTTGCACTCTGCCTGTACTGTGGCTGTTTTGTGTACGTGGGTGGATATACTGCACTGCTGTGGTGTAAGCTGCGTGTGAGGGGAGCTTGCACTCTGCCTGTACTGTGGCTGTTTTGTGTACGTGGGTGGATATACTGCACTGCTCCTGGTGTAAGCTGCATGTGAGGGGAGCTTGCACTCTGCCTGTACTGTAACTGTTTTGTGTATGTGGGTGGATATACTGCACTGCTGTGGTGTAAGCTGCATGTGAGGGGAGCTTGCACTCTGCCTGTACTGTGGCTGTTTTGTGTACGTGGGTGGATATACTGCACTGCTGTGGTGTAAGCTGCATGTGAGGGGAGCTTGCACTCTGCCTGTACTGTGGCTGTTTTGTGTACGTGGGTGGATATACTGCACTGCTGCTGGTGTAAGCTGCATGTGAGGGGAGCTTGCACTCTGCCTGTACTGTAGCTGTTTTGTGTACGTGGGTGGATATACTGCACTGCTGCTGGTGTAAGCTGCATGTGAGGGGAGCTTGCACTCTGCCTGTACTGTGGCTGTTTTGTGTATGTGGGTGGATATACTGCACTGCTGTGGTGTAAGCTGCATGTGAGGGGAGCTTGCTCTCTGCCTGTACTGTGGCTGTTTTGTGTATGTGGGTGGATATACTGCACTGCTGTGGTGTAAGCTGCATGTGAGGGGAGCTTGCACTACTCTGCCTGTACTGTGGCTGTTTTGTGTACGTGGGTGGATATACTGCACTGCTGTGGTGTAAGCTGCATGTGAGGGGAGCTTGCACTACTCTGCCTGTACTGTAACTGTTTTGTGTATGTGGGTGGATATACTGCACTGCTGTGGTGTAAGATGCATGTGAGGGGAGCTTGCACTACTCTGCCTGTACTGTGGCTGTTTTGTGTACGTGGGTGGATATACTGCACTGCTGCTGGTGTAAGCTGCATGTGAGGGGAGCTTGCACTCTGCCTGTACTGTGGCTGTTTTGTGTACGTGGGTGGATATACTGCACTGCTGCTGGTGTAAGCTGCATGTGAGGGGAGCTTGCACTCTGCCTGTACTGTGGCTGTTTTGTGTACGTGGGTGGATATACTGCACTGCTGTGGTGTAAGCTGCATGTGAGGGGAGCTTGCACTACTCTGCCTGTACTGTGGCTGTTTTGTGTACGTGGGTGGATATACTGCACTGCTCCTGGTGTAAGCTGCATGTGAGGGGAGCTTGCACTACTCTGCCTGTACTGTGGCTGTTTTGTGTATGTGGGTGGATATACTGCACTGCTGCTGGTGTAAGCTGCGTGTGAGGGGAGCTTGCACTCTGCCTGTACTGTGGCTGTTTTGTGTATGTGGGTGGATATACTGCACTGCTGTGGTGTAAGCTGCATGTGAGGGGAGCTTGCACTCTGCCTGTACTGTGGCTGTTTTGTGTACGTGGGTGGATATACTGCACTGCTCCTGGTGTAAGCTGCATGTGAGGGGAGCTTGCACTCTGCCTGTACTGTGGCTGTTTTGTGTACGTGGGTGGATATACTGCACTGCTGTGGTGTAAGCTGCGTGTGAGGGGAGCTTGCACTCTGCCTGTACTGTGGCTGTTTTGTGTACGTGGGTGGATATACTGCACTGCTGTGGTGTAAGCTGCATGTGAGGGGAGCTTGCACTACTCTGCCTGTACTGTGGCTGTTTTGTGTATGTGGGTGGATATACTGCACTGCTGTGGTGTAAGCTGCATGTGAGGGGAGCTTGCACTACTCTGCCTGTACTGTGGCTGTTTTGTGTACGTGGGTGGATATACTGCACTGCTCCTGGTGTAAGCTGCATGTGAGGGGAGCTTGCACTACTCTGCCTGTACTGTGGCTGTTTTGTGTATGTGGGTGGATATACTGCACTGCTGCTGGTGTAAGCTGCGTGTGAGGGGAGCTTGCACTCTGCCTGTACTGTGGCTGTTTTGTGTATGTGGGTGGATATACTGCACTGCTGTGGTGTAAGCTGCATGTGAGGGGAGCTTGCACTCTGTCTGTACTGTGGCTGTTTTGTGTACGTGGGTGGATATACTGCACTGCTCCTGGTGTAAGCTGCATGTGAGGGGAGCTTGCACTCTGCCTGTACTGTGGCTGTTTTGTGTACGTGGGTGGATATACTGCACTGCTGTGGTGTAAGCTGCGTGTGAGGGGAGCTTGCACTCTGCCTGTACTGTGGCTGTTTTGTGTATGTGAGTGGATATACTGCACTGCTGTGGTGTAAGCTGCATGTGAGGGGAGCTTGCACTACTCTCCCTGTACTGTAACTGTTTTGTGTACGTGGGTGGATATACTGCACTGCTGTGGTGTAAGCTGCGTGTGAGGGGAGCTTGCACTCTGCCTGTACTGTGGCTGTTTTGTGTACGTGGGTGGATATACTGCACTGCTGTGGTGTAAGCTGCATGTGAGGGGAGCTTGCACTCTGCCTGTACTGTAGTTGTTTTGTGTACGTGGGTGGATATACTGCACTGCTGTGGTGTAAGCTGCGTGTGAGGGGAGCTTGCACTCTGCCTGTACTGTAGTTGTTTTGTGTACGTGGGTGGATATACTGCACTGCTGTGGTGTAAGCTGCGTGTGAGGGGAGCTTGCACTCTGCCTGTACTGTAGTTGTTTTGTGTACGTGGGTGGATATACTGCACTGCTCCTGGTGTAAGCTGCCTGTGAGGGGAGGTTGTGTTGCTCCTACACATGCTGCCTTGCACGCAGTAGACAAGTGCCACCTCATAACACCTGTTACTCTATGGAGATGATTGCCTCTGTCAATGCTTGTTTCTCGTAGTTTCATTGCCCATAGCACGGACAATGTTCAAAGGTGTAACAGGTCTTCCATGTGCAAAGTCTTCAGAGAACAGTCCATGCTCCACGCCTTAAGAGACTTGCCAGGGTTCATTCACGAAAATATTTGGGGAAAGTATAGGGATCTGTGGTTATGAAGCATGATTTAATTGTATATGTAGGACTACAAGTCCCAAAATGCAAAGTCAAAACATGGTACACGTCACTCCGACATGGCCCTGCAGACTCAGAACTGTGAGAGCCCAACATGCCAAGGAATGAAGAGCAATGCCACAGAAGTGGAAATGCCCATGCTCGCCCGCCTCGGGTTACCAGGGCCCCCGGCACGACCAGTCGAGGCTGCTTTCAGTAAACACAATTTAGGGCCCTTTGATTCCGACACTGATGTTGGATTTCCCAGAACATTAAATTATAGCCGGGCGTCGGGGCGGCCCCGGCAGGAAGGGGGGATGCCTGTGGTCTGTGGTTAGGGCTCATTACAGGTGACACCGGGCTAGTGGCGAGTGTGGTTAGCTAGGGGGGCGAGTCCGGATCGGAGCCAGAAGGCGCCTCTTAAGGGGCTACAACTATCAGACTCCTGTCAGAAGAAGCTGCCCTTGGTGCACTGACGTCACAGGCCTCTCGTACCCCTCCTGACACTGACGTCACAGGCCTCTCGAACCGCTCCTGGTACTTTCGTACCTCTCCTGGTGTGGACGTCAGAGGCCTCTCGTACCCCTCAAGCCCTTCTGGCACTGACGTCAGGAGCCTCGCGAACCCCTCCTGGCCTGACGTCATAGGCCTCGCGAACCCCTCCTGGCCTGACGTCATAGGCCTCGCGAACCCCTCCTGGCGTTGACGTCATAGGACTCCTGCACCCCTCCTGGCACCGACGTCAGGGGGCTCGCGAACCCCTCCTGGCACTGACGTCATAGGCCTCGCGAACCCCTCCTGGCACTGACGTCACAGGCCTCGACGTCAGAGCCCCCTGGAACCCCTCCTGGCACTTACGTCAGAGGCTTCGCGATCCCCTCCTGCCCGAACTTCCTCTTCGTGTCCTGCGGATGTGACGAGCTGCTCAGGTTGGACTTTTCTTACAGAATCACTGGCTCAGGTGTGCAAGTTCAAGGGGATCAACTGACGTCAGCAGGACTAGAACACATGAGGTCGTTAATTAAAAAAAAACCAAGACTACAGCATTAGTTAAAGCTGGTAACCTTAATTAGGCTTTATATTAATTTACATTTGATTTTCTATCCCCCATATCTCGTGAAAGCCAGCCAGCCCGCCCTTCTAAGTCTAGGCATATTCTTGGACTGTGCAAAAATTACTTTCAACTGAGAAGTTTTGCAAAGCTCCAGATTTTCTCCTGCATCTGTAATTGCAAATTTCTCAGTCGTCCGGTGCAAAGTTTTTTTCTAAGCCTAAAACGATCGCATTGGCTGTAGTAGGGCAGAGCGAGCAAATACCATCCCACTGACCTCAGTTCGAGCTGCTTCCTATTGGTGTCATAATCCAGGCTGGAAAATAAATGTAGATACTTTTTTCCCCTCTGCAAATGTACATTGTTGGTAGCTTTCAACAATGGCATTGTAGAAATAATGAACATTAATTTTGCTCCAGAACCATGTATTTTTTTCCAATCTTGCATAAAGGATGGTTGTAGGGCGCTCCAAAGCCTTGTTATGTTTCTTTTGGCAACTATCATTCTGTGAGCCGTCCACAATATCTCGGTCTGTGTTGTCCATAAGTTTAGCAGGCACCATTTCGATGAGGTCTCCCTCGCACTATCACATACCCCATTCATGCATGTAATTATGGGATTCCAATAAGCCTGTATCATCGAGCAGTTCCATATTATATGTAGAAATGACCCCTCCAGGCCACACCCTGTATGACAGCACGTGTCAGACCACCTATCCATCCTCTCCGTGACTGCGCATGTCTGGTACCATCTAATTACCACCTGGTGGGGAAGCCAGGGCTTCTCACCTTTCATCACCCGCAAGCATGCCAAGATCAAGGTCCCATTGCCACTTCAAATGTTTTAACGGGTCTGGGAAGTTACTGATCAGTTTCTGATAGGCTAGAGAGTAGTTTGCATTATTGAGCAAAGATGTCTAAACATAAATCATTACCAAATTCACTAATTGCCTCTGTAGCTCTTTAAGCAGAAAATAAATGCGAAAAAGTGTGAATTAAACGTGAATTCAAGAAGCACCACAGGTTGATGGGTGCTACTTTTTTATATATAAATAATGTTTATTAAGAGAGAATGCCTTTTAAACCATTACAAAAGAATGTTTCAACAATTTATAAAAATAATCGGAAAAAAAAAATCAACAATCATGAGACAATCAAAGCAAATTTTCGCATTTGTTTAAATGGCTAAAAATTGACCCACTGCCATTACTTACATGAAAAGTCTAAATACACGACAAAGCATTTGGCAGCCCCACGGTTAACGTAAGATACTTGAGAACTAGTGTTCGAAGCCATCCCTTTCTATAGATAAAGGCATAGAAAAACACAGCAAGATATGGCAACGACCAGCCTGTGAGTTCAGTCCACAGACACAAACCTTGTTCTGGACTCTAAAGCTAAAAGTAGCAATGATTAAACAGTGTTAAAACGCAATCTCACTCATAATTCCTCATTCCGCAATTTAGGACCTGCCAGGTTCGTCAGAATCTAAATACTCACTCCCTAACCATTCCACTCTCTGATTTATTCCAAATATCATTGTACTACTGTGATCTTCCTAAAACCCCTTTTTGACTCTTCCCTCCCCTGTCCCTCGTTTGACTCAACCCAAACCTCATCTTGCTACTATGATCTCCTAAATACCAGTTTCTAGACTCTTCCCTCCTCGATCCCCACTTTATCCCATTCAATCGAACTAACAGACTCACATGTCCAACGCTCATATGAACTTCGGGTTCTCGAATAGGGTGCTACTTGCCGAAAAGCACTTCAACGCCTCGCCAGGGGTAGTTAGCGCTATATAAATACAATTACAATTGTTTAAAGAAATGATGGAGTGATCCATCAAATAGCATCTCTGAGAAGACAAACACAGGCAGAGACCGGTAACAATTTCTTCACCTCGTGAGAGAGAAGCCATCATTAAATGACCCCCCCCCCCCCCCCCCCAAAAAAAAAATCCAAGGCCATCCCGAACTAGCTTAATGTTGCAAGCAAACACTTGTCCCACTCTATCAGTACCTTCCAACAGTTGGAGGATTTTTTTTGTATGTCAAGAGAGGTGTAAGGAGTAGACATATCTGAAGGAAATGACTCTTTGCTAGAAAGATTCCATGTGGCCTTACCTAGCTACACTCTAAGAGTTTCTAGCATAGTAAATGTAAGGACATGCCTCTTCGTATGGTCACCTCCACGTTTTTGTTTTGACTGATGCCGCTGGGTTTTCAACTCAGAGTGCACTGAGGCCTGCCAACCAGAGGTCAGTGCCCTGACCCTAAAGTGTATATTGTTCGTCCTCATATTACTTCCTATGAGCATATAGCCTCCAATGCTCACCAGGTTAAATTCAAGGGCCTGTGGTCTCTATCCGGTACCCAAAGCCATTACGCTGACATCAGAAATAGAGGTATAATCATTGGACCTTATCCTCTTCCAACATTCTCCCCAAGAGGTCCCATATAGACAGTTAGCGAGGGTGCCCCTGCCTGCCGTGTCCTTTTCAATCTCATAACCGCAAACCGCTGATCACCAGTCTAACCTAGTAGGGGACTCTGACTGGGACCACCTGCTACATATATCTCTCCTTGCTAAGAGAAACAAAATTTACCTAAATGAGGGTAGATCACGCCCCACATCAACGTTCCAAATAATATCAGCCTTGGGCTTACCTCCATCGCCCGTCCAAAGATGCTTCAATCGTTTTACCCACCAGATGCCAACAATGGATCCGAACCGAAAAGCAGACAAACATACAAATATCGTTGGCATCCAAACCTCTTCACCTTTTACACCTGGAGGCTCTATTTCCATTTTTCTTTGCAAACGTCATCGGTATCCAATAAGTTTGTGAAGCGTGAACAAGTGGTTTTTCTTGAGAGACAGATTTTGCTGTAGAACAAAGTAAGTTAAAGGATACCTGCCAAAGTTCCTGCAGCTCCTCTTGAGGTAGGATGTCTTCTCATTCACTATATGCTGGTTTCACGCTTGTCTGTGGTGCCTATATTAGATGTAGAGACCACTTCGCTACTTTCTTTTTCATAGCCTTAGTTTCCTGTAACTTCGTTTCCCGGAAGTGTATATTGAATTGACTATACCTAATTGGAAATGGCTAACTTACTTGAAAGGTCCCCAGTAAATGGTACCCTGGTACTCAGGGCCTGTGATTTCAAGGGGTACCCCAAGCCTGTTGCAACGGTTGTGCCACCATAGAGGCTTCATAAGTAAAATCAGTTCCCCAGTCTGCCACTGAAGATTGGCAAAGCAGTCATGCACTGCTAGCCTGACGTTTCCATTGATAACAAAGGCAAAGCCACTACCTCCCCTGTATATCTGTGTAATTCACTGCTCTAGCAGGCCTACTGAGTGCTAAGGCCCAGTGCAACATATGACATGGGCAGGACCTGTAGTGTACATGTCCGGACAGTAAACGCACAAAAACACTTTTTACTGTGGAAAGACTTGGTCGCCCAATTGGCGTGTACAGCATTACATGCTGATCCCTCATCTGTCCTAACGCCTCAATGGTGTGGCCAAAGTTTTAAACAATTCATTACATTAATTGCCATTACACCTGACTTGTACCTCAAGTTGAAATGAATGTAACTTGTTGCAGTGTCCAGGTTTTGCAAAGCTGCCTCCTTGTTGCCTTTAAAATTCCTGTGCTTTCTGGGCACTCATGCAGCCTGTTCCACAATACAGCATTCTGCCCTCCTGGAATGACACGCGAACAACTCTCTTCCTTCAGGAGCCATTTGGGTGTTAGCCCCAAAAGGTAGGCTTCAGAGTGCAAGCCGTCTTTGAAGGGCAGGTGGCCCACTGTTTAGGGAGACAGGCTGACACAGGGAACAGAGAGCGGAAACCAGTTACCAAACCTGTTTCCACAGGACCTGTACCCCTGAGGCAGCCACACCCCAGGGGTGGGCTAGTGAGGTCTGAACACAGAGAGAGGTCTCACGTCTTGGGACTCTGCAAAATGGTGCCAGATGCCACACTTCACGGGAAGTAGTCACCAGGTGGGAGAGAACTTGAGAGCCCATTGGCTACCAATCCCATCCTGCCCGAGGCCATTTTTGCTCTAGGCAAGACTGCTGGTTTAGGGATGACAGCACTTTTGTTTGTAGGCGACTAGGCCAACCCTACAACAAGTCACAACTGTTGGCCCAACCCTCCCGGCTCACAAGCAGTATCTCACCAAAAACCGGAACAGTAATGTAGGAGGCTGGCCTGGCTTGTAGTGGGTACCAAGGGGTATTTACACTCTGTACCAGGTCCAGTTATCCCTTATTAGTGTAGAAGAGGTGTTTCTAGCAGCTTAGGCTGATAGAAGGTAGCTATAGCAGAGCAGCTTAGGCTGAACTAGGAGACATGCAAAGCTCCTACTATACCACTGGTGTCATATGCACAATATCATAAGAAAACACAATACACAGATATACTAAAAATAAAGGTACTTTATTTTTATGACAATATGCCAAAAGTATCTCAGTGAGTACCCTCAGTATGAGGATGCCAAATATACACAAGATATATGTACACAATACCAAAAATATGCAGTAATAGCAAAAGGAAGTAATGCAAGCAGTGTAAAGTTACAATAGATTGCAATAGGAGCACATAGGTATAGGGGCAACACAAACCATATACTCCAAAAGTGGAATGCGAACCACGAATGGACCCCAAACCTATGTGAGCTTGTAGAGGGTCGCTGGGACTGTAAGAAAACAGTGAGGGTTAGAAAAATAGCCCACCCCAAGACCCTGAACGGTAGGTGTAAAGTGCACCTACAACCCCCCCAGAGAGCACAGAAGTCGTGATAGGGGGATTCTGCAAGGAAGACCAACACCAGCAAAGCAACAACAGTGGATTTCCGGACCTGAGTACCTGTAAGACAAGGGGACCAAGTCCAAGAGTTGCGACAGTGTCGAGAGTGGGCAGATGCCCAGGAAATGCCAGCTGAGGGTGCAAAGGAGCTGCCACCGGATGGAAGAAGCTTGGTGTTCTGCAAGAACGAAGAGGACTAGGATCTTCCCCTTTGGAGGATGGATGTCCCATGTCGTGAAGAAGCTTGCAGAGGTGTTCCCATGTAGAAAGACCGCAAACAAGCCTTGCTAGCTGCAAGGGTCGCAGTTAAGGTTTTTGGATGCTGCTGTGGCCCAGGAGGGACCAGGATGTCGCCACTTGGAGGAGGAGACAGAGGGGGCGCCCAGCAAGTCAGGGAGCCCTCACTGATGCAGGCAGCACCCGCAGAAGTACCGGATCAGGCACTTAGAAGAGGAGTGAACCGGAGTCTACCCGAAGTCAGAAAAGGGAGTCCCAGGACGCCGGAGGACAACTCAGAAGGTTGTGCACTGCAGGTTAGAGTGTCGGGGACCCAGGCGTGGCTGTGCACAAAGGAAATCCTGGAAGAGTGCACAGGAGCCGGAGCAGCTGCAAATCACGCGGTACCCAGCAATGGAGTCTAGCGTGGGGAGGCAAGGACTTACCTCCACCAAACTTGGACTGAAGAGTCACTGGACTGTGGGAGTCACTTGGACAGAGTTGCTGAGTTCCAGGGACCACGCTTGTCGTGCTGTGAGGGGACCCAGAGGACCGGTGATGCAGTCTTTTGTTGCCTGCGGTTGCAGGGGGAAGATTCCGTCGACCCATGGGAGATTTCTTCAGAGCTCCTGGTGCAAGAAGGAGGCAGGCTACCCCCAGAGCATGCACCACCTGGAAACAGTCGAGAAAGCCGGCAGGATGAAGCGATACAAGGTTGCAGTAGTCGTCTTTGCTACTTTGTTGCGGTTTTGCAGGCGTCCTGAGCAGTCAGTGGTCGATCCTTTGGCAGAAGGTGAAGAGGGAGATGCAGAGGAACTCTGGTGAGCTCTTGCATTCGGTATCTGAAGAATTCCCCAAAGCAGAGACCCTAAATAGCCAGAAAAGGAGGTTTGGCTACCGAGGAAGGAGGATAGGCTAGTAAGACAGGTAAGAGCCTATCAGAAGGAGTCTCTGACGTCACCTGCTGGCCCTGGCCACTCAGAGCAGTCCAGTGTGCCAGCACACCTCTGAATCCAAGATGGCAGAGCTCTGGGCACCTCCCCTGGGAGGTGCAGGTCAGGGGAGTGGTCACTCCCCTTTCCTTTGTCCAGTTTCGCGCCAGAGCAGGGCTGGGGGATCCCTGAACCGGTGTAGACTGGCTTATGCAGAGATGGGCACCATCTGTGCCCATCAAAGCATTTCCAGAGGCTGGGGGAGGCTACTCCTCCCCAGCCCTGACACCTTTTTCCAAAGGGAGAGGGTGTAACACCCTCTCTCTGAGGAAGTCCTTTGTTCTGCCTTCCTGGGCCAGGCCTGGCTGGACCCCAGGAGGGCAGAAACCTGTCTGAGGGGTTGGCAGCAGCATCTGCAGTGAAACCCCGGGAAAGGCAGTTTGGCAGTACCCGGGTCTGTGCTAGAGACTCAGGGGATCATGAAATTGTCTCCCCAATGCCAGAATGGCATTGGGGTGACAATTCCATGATCTTAGACATGTTACATGGCCATGTTCAGAGTTACCATTGTGACGGTATACATAGGTAGTGACCTATGTATAGTGCACGCGTGAAATGGTGTCCCCGCACTCACAAAGTCCGGGGAATTTGCCCTGAACGATGTGGGGGCACCTTGGCTAGTGCCAGGGTGCCCACACACTAAGTAACTTTGCACCCAACCTTCACCAGGTGAAGGTTAGACATATAGGTGACTTATAAGTTACTTAAGTGCAGTGGTAAATGGCTGTGAAATAATGTGGAAGTTATTTCACTCAGGCTGCAGTGGCAGGCCTGTGTAAGAATTGTCAGAGCTCCCTATGGGTGGCAAAAGAAATGCTGCAGCCCATCTCCTGGAACCCCAATACCCTGGGTACCTCAGTACCATATACTAGGGAATTATAAGGGTGTTCCAGTATGCCAATGTGAATTGGTGAAATTGGTCACTAGCCTGTTAGTGACAATTTGGAAAGCAGAGAGAGCATAACCACTGAGGTTCTGGTTAGCAGAGCCTCAGTGAGACAGTTAGTCATCACACAGGGAACACATACAGGGCACACTTATGAGCAATGGGGCCCTGGCTGGCAGGGTCCCAGTGACACATACAC
The DNA here is from genome assembly GCF_031143425.1 of Pleurodeles waltl. Taxonomy (NCBI): domain Eukaryota; kingdom Metazoa; phylum Chordata; class Amphibia; order Caudata; family Salamandridae; genus Pleurodeles; species Pleurodeles waltl. Next base: position 1,157,687,966 of record NC_090448.1, read on the forward strand.
TAAAACAACATATATACAGTGAAATATGGGGGTAACATGCCAGGCAAGATGGTACTTTCCTACAAGTAAAAGGTGATTTCTGGCAGCCTTATGCATGGATTCTAGAGTGCAACATCTCAGGGGAGTCGTGGTTAAACGGAGACTACCCTTTGCTCACATGAGCAATAAGTCTCAGTCACACGCAGGCAATGAAGGAGATGCAGTGAAGTTTTCAATAAGTTTAATAACAAGACTGCAATCTAATGTAAAATTCATGAGCTGCAATGATTAGGATCATGAACAATGCAAGAAGCAGGAGGGTTGTGAATACAAAGACCCCCACCATCTTGCAATAGCATGAAATGTAAAATATCCCTAAAACCCTAGCATGGAGAACTTAATCTATAAGCTAAAGAGAGATAGGTACAATAAACCTAATCTACCAGTACCATGTCCATGAGAAGAGCCGCCAACCCTTGTTACCCTGGAATGAGGTTTCTAGATCAGACTCCATGGGGACACGAAGGCTGGGACTGCATCAAGGTGACGAGTAGCACAGATACCTTTGATGTCATCTGGTAGGAATCCCTCTGATAACCTTGTTTGCATGAGATGTATTTATACAGATCTTGTAGAGCCCCTGACGCAGTTATGTTCTCAAATAATAGATAAGAAAGCATGCTTAGGGCTGCAATTATATAAACAATTCCCTCCAAAAGAACATTATGTACCTGTCACACTTAAGTGGGAAAGGGACATGATGTGAATACCTACTTATATCACTTGTCTATGCCTCCGATAGTGACCCCTTCACAGAGTGGCACGGGAAACGTGAAATCAAAACATTTTCTTAACTATAAACATAGCAGCTATCTTGGAAGAAATAACTGAATAAATGCATTCAAACAGAGCAAGCAAAGTAGTTAAGTCACTAAGTGATGGTGGCACAGGTCTGCAAGATAGAAGGCTAAGCAAACTCGTGATTCCCAATAAAACTAAATAGGATCCACTACAAGACCTAAGGTCTCAGCCAACTTAGAAAAAGGACCGAAGAGGTACTGCCCCTTCTGCACCAAAGGACCAGCAAAGAAAGGCTGCACTGCCGAAGACTGCACCTTCTGCACCTGTTGGATAGTGAAGAGAGGGACTGTGCCTGCTGGGTCCTGCTCAAGGTGAAGCCATATCCAGGGTGCAGTCAAGACAAGACAACTCCAAGGGCCAGCTAACTGGCCTCCTGTTCGCAGTGCAGGGACACAACAGCTAAAGAAGCCTGCTGGGGCAAGTTGGTAGCCCGCCGTGGTGCAGCACCAAGGACCAAGACCCAAAGCAAAGAGCTGCACCCGAGTTCACTGAGCCAAGTGTGCTATAGGAGAATTGCTGAGACCCTTGGAAGGTGGGTTAAGAACCCAGTAATAGTTGGCCTGTGAGTGTGACAGAGGTCAACTGGTAGTCCAGTGGCAACTGGACTTAGGTCAGACCAGAGAGGACTTTGTGGGATGTCGACCTTGCAGCCAGGACCCTCTCACCATCTTCTTGGACTGAGAAATCCCTGTAGAAGACCCATATTCCCTGCAACGCATCCACAGCATCTTCAAAGCATTTTCAGCATCCTTCATCAGGACCACTCCACAGGAATCCATTGCAACGTGGATAAACAATCTGGAACTACTGTAGGACTGCATCTGTGGAGTTAACTGTTTCTAAGGGCCTTGCTGGCCCTCCTAACTCTGCCAGTTAGTTACCCCAAGTACTTCTAACTGACCGCAGTGACACCTAAGGTTGGCTTGAAAAAGTTTCTAAGTGTCAAACTTGTTAAATTTTCCAACACTTGTTGCACGGGTGAGTGAAAAATGCTTTGATTTATTACTACTTGTAAAATCCATATGTCTGAAACCCTCCCAGTGAGTCATTTTCATTCTAGTGTCTAAAATATTATAAAAATACAATCTATTTATATAAATTGGTATCAGATTTCTTGAGTGTCGATTTCTTTTTCAATTGTTTTGGTGCCCTTTAAATGCTTTACACTTGTGTAAGCCTTGCTGCTCAGTGCCACACCTACCCGGGGATGAGCTGAAGGTTTGACAAATGAAACCTAAGGTTCCTAAAGGGGTTGGTAAGTATTCCATGGTGAGGTTGCACAACCACACCGTATATTACACCCCATTTCCTCACAGTAAAGGAGAATCATTTTTACAGGTGTGTGAATTTGCTTCATTTACTTTTACATAATTTCTACAAAATACAGTACATGTAGTTACGTAAAACGACAAACTGTCTTTTGCCAATGTATTTTAGTGCAATTTGAATTTAAAGCTGAAAAAATGAGTACAATGCGATCAACAGCCACTTGCGCTCTGTCGTTCATGTTCTTCAAAGTAAATCTTCACCCCAAATTACACATTCGCTGTAATTGTTTGTAGTGAACAGCGCATAATTACACAATGAAGTGTAATAGTGGAATTTGCAGGAATCTCATACAACGGAGTGACCCAAAAGTATCCAAGTTAAAGTGGCATAGGGCAAATTTTGGCTGAACCTAGTCATTTTAAGATCCTCTTTAGCCTTAGTCTGTACAAGCTTTCTCATCAACAAAAGGGTTGAGTCAAAATAACTCCTACGGGACCTGAGCAGCTGATTTTCATTAAAGGTTCTAGAGAGTGATTCACAAGACGAGCCCCAGAATTTGGTACCAATGTGAAGGAGGGCATTGGCAGAAGCTTATAAAGTTAGCTTTAACTAAGCCGTATGACAATTCCGCTTTAAGTTGAACATGAATGAAATGTCAAGGTGTTTATATTGTGGAAGCTGTTCCAGTTTTGCCTCACTTAGTGAACAAGAAATCTTTAGTTGCTAAGAGTCAAGAATTACAGTTTTTTTTATTAATTACTAATTTATTGTATCACAATATGCTTTCAGTAAGTTCAGTTTATGGTGCAGCCTACACTAATAACCCCTATACTCTTAATTAGTTTCTATATCTAGCCCTTAACTGTTGGAGGTCATAGCCACACTATGAGTTGTGTTAAAAGCTCCTAGAGTGCCACATTATCATGGACTTACATTCTTCACTCCTTCGCATTGAGCTCCACATCTCACTGTCAAGCTAACATTTATTCGGTCTATTTGATGACGTTGCACTGTATAAAATCTGTCATACTGGGAAACTATACTAAACTATTTGAGAGCTAACACCGGACTCTTACAACAAATAAGCTACTGGCTGAGTTTGTGTTAAGGGTTCATAAGGTAGCATTTTAGTTTATTTTCTCAATTTGAATTGAAAGATACTAAAAATAGTTTGTTTGGGGTAATATGCAAGTTAATTATGATAAAGGACCTAAGAGTCCCTCGGACAAGGTCATCACCACTTTTCAGGTCAAGCCCGAAGAGCAATTCATTTTCAGCTGAGCAAGTGTTAAACGTCAGGGATGTAATAAGGTCAATAGACCACCTGAAAGCCTACCACCATTTCCTTAGAATACATTTTTGACACTACCGCAAAGTTATCATTGTAAGGGGACTCTCTCGGCCAGGACTCTTGGAATAAGAGTACTGTATAACCTTCTGCTATGCTACCTATATTTCTATTTTATGTTTAAAGCCATGGATATTTTTCGTCAAGAGTCCTAGACTAAGAAAATCCCTTGGTTAAGTGAGATTTCATTAAACCGACCGGAATGCAACCTAGTCTTAAATAAGGGGGCGAGGGGGTGATCAATCATTGCAGAACTTATCAATGTCTTGCAGGTACAGAGGAATGGTGCAGGCATATCTTGAGACATAACCAATTATTCCACCAATGTAATGTCCACCGCTTTGGGTCCCTTCTCTTTCCAAAGTGGCATGGCTCTTATTTCTCAAATTAAATCTAACCTGATTATTTATACAGCGTTAATATTTCAAACATTGCCTTCTGGATTTTTTTTTTTACATTAGGCCTTTTTAAAACTAATGCTAAAACACGAAGAATAAAACATTTCATAATATTTAGACTATTAATCCTTTTAGTACATATTACTATTATAATAATATATTAATATTCACTTTTCAGTACATCTCATTATGAATAGACAAAATACATCTTCAATAGGCAGTTTTTTTGGTTGTTTTTTTATGAACCGTATTATGGATGCCACCAATGTGATATTTTCTAAAACACACATTTTCAGTTTAATCGTTAATACATGTTATTTCATTATGTTCTAGTGTCACAATTTTTATTAATAATGTTTACACTCCAACAATCCCTCCCCTGATGACTACTTGTGTTGTCACAAAATATACTTATATTTGTGAGTCGGCTCAAAGTTTAGTTTGTCTAGAATATCTATTGTTTCTCGGTTTCCCCCAGTTTTCATTCCTTCTCAAATCATTAAAGTATCTACTTCTCATCTTTTTGAGTTTAACTTCTACCCTTTTCTGTTAATTTTTCATCCTTTGTTTTTTAATCAGTATGTATAGTGTGTAAAATCCAATTATACAGATGACACATACAACCACAATTATTAATGGTTTCAATATTGTTCCCACAATACCTTCACCAAGATTACTCAGCCAATGTTTCATCTTAGTAACACCTTTGCCAATATTTTCTCATACCCCTGGCTCTTTCAGATCTTTTAAGTCTGAATTTGAATCTGTCAGGTTCTTTATAAAATGTCTAATTCCCTTACTATTGTCACATATATAAGTAAAACAATGTTTCGCTTTCAGCTTCCAACAGACTCCGCCTTCCTTTGCTAAAAGAATATCTAACGCAAGTCTGTTCTGAAGAACCATCGAATGGACCACAGCCAATTCAGTATCCATTAGGATTACAGCTCCAGAAAAATCAGTTAGCGTGTTATCTACAATAGTAGACAACTTTCTAATTTCCAACGCATTCTGAACAACTCCCACAGAAGGAATAATTGCTCCAAATGTATTCACAATTATTTCATAATAAGTTGTTCTTTTTAATCTTGGTCTCTGCAATTTATTTGTTTCATGTGTGTCATCTATATTGTCAATCTGGTAAATCTTTGGGAAAACTACTCCCAAATAACAAGTCCCGTACCATCCCCTTGGGAGACGATAATCAGCGTTCTTTCCACAGATGTAATATACCCCAGGAACCACAGGATCTTGTCCATTTAACAAAGTCCCATGTACTCTTAAAAAGAAATACAGGTCTGTACTCACTCGTTCCCACAAACTTAGTATCAGTTTTGGATTGAGGTCTATAATCGGAAGGTTTTCCTACATGTTGAAAAACTAAAGTAAGCCTCCCTTGTGTTTTAATCTCACTAAATGCATAATCATTTTTAAATGTCCTCTTAACTAACCCTGTCTCTATTCTCCCCTTCAATGCCTTTCTCCTGTCATCAGTTTGATCTAGAAAATAATTTTCTACTGACCAAAGCAAGCATGTCAAATTGTTCCTGTGAGCATAAGCAGCGCCAAATGTTAACGTAGGCTGAAAGAAACCCCACACAATATCAATATTTCTCTCTTTAGCTGTTAATCAAGTGTCAATTAATTGGAACAAAAGAAAACACAAAATCTAAATTAGAGTAGAAACTTTGTATATACTCTTGGGTATAAAGCTAAGTTAGTAAAAAAAACTGCAATTAATTTCAAATGTTAGTGGCAAGCTATGATAAGTAATTCCTTCCTGAACTGATGAAGGAATCTGTGAGCAAACATAATTTTCTCTCACATTCATCATCTCAACATATTCATATAGCGAGCGATAGAAAACATTAGAAGAAAGATCTCCTTGTGAGTTGTGTAAGTGCAAATATTTCCTATCCTTGTTAAACTTTCCTAACTTCGAAAGTGTAGCAGTGTCTGTAGAACTAATGGAACTATTTTTAGGTATTATGAATGCTCATACTCACAATCTATAACAAACTTACTAGCACACAAACAACTCAAAACAAATACATTTGCGACACCTTTTGTGTTTTACACAATTGTGATTGTTATCCCTGAGCTATAAAGAATCAAAAAGTAGAAGAAAAGAAAAAATATTTAACTAGGGGACCAAAAAAAATCAAAAACAAAATCATCTTCAATCTTCTTTGCAGTTATTTGTAGCAGTGTTTAGACATTTCTCCAGACCTTTGTCAAAACTGGTTTAGCAGCTTGCCAAAAATCAGCCTCAAAGTCTCTTTCAGTAGATCATAGTCTATTGGACAGTGATTTCCACTTGTAGCATGTAATGTCTCTCTAGTTCAGTTAGCAATGAAGTTTCAAATTTCAGTTCAAAGCAACTTCAAGTTCCAAAATATTGATCTGGAAATTCACCATCAAAACAAAAAGACAAACATTCATGTTGTCAAATACACCCATTCAGGACCTGAGTATCTTCAACTTGCAACTCTTTCTTTTTGATCTCCGATTTGTACTTATTTCTTCTTCACTCAAATCTTCATCTGTATCTGCTCTTGTTTTGTGACTAGCTCTTCACTTATAGTTGATAGTACATTTGAAACCTTTTCATTTGTCTGCAGTTTGGGCCACTTGTCTTCTTTCACAGCTTTCTTTGACAGTGTCATTTGCAAAACTGACTTCAACGCTTCTCGATTCAGCAGGATTTTGACTTTGACTTGATGTACCTGCAACATTTGCTAATTCAGGAGGAGTCAAATCTGCATGACTTTGATTCAACTCAACTCTATCCTTAGCTGCTTCAGGAAACATTATGTGTTTCAACTGATCTTCCCAATCGTCTACTTCTGGGAGAGTCCTCCTCTGACTTGGCTCGCCTGTTATATTTGCTGATGTTTGAGCATCTTCCGAAACCTCCATTTTATTTCTTAGAGGTGAACCTGGATTTCACCAGTTTGCACAGTCTCTTTTTCTGTCTCCACAGTCTCTCTTCTTGCTCCTTGAGACTGTATAGTAGTTGTTGGCGCTCTCATCAATTCTCCTTCATCTTTGAGAGGATAGGGCACTTTTTAAATATGGCTAGCATTTATCCAGTTTGGAATCCCAGCACACTTCCCAGCAGTGGTCGTAACAAGTACAACCTGGTATGGTCCCTTCCACCTAGGTTACAGACAGGTTTTCCTCATGTGCTTCTTGACGACCACCCAGTCACCAGCTTGCAGACTGTGACACTGGTCTTGGGATAGCAGCACGGCTGTAGCTTCCACCTGGTGGGAGAAAGAGCGAACCACATCAGCCAGATTCTTGCAGTAATCCAGCACCATATCATCTGTTATATTCACAAGAGCATTCGCAGGAAAAGCTGGCAATCTCATTGCTCTGCCCATGAGGATTTCATGAGGAGACAGCCCAGTCTTTCTGTCAGGTGTGTTTCTCATGCTTACCAGAAGCAAAGGCAACACATCTGGCCACTTCAGGTTTGTAGCTGCACACATTTTTGCAAGTCATGCCTTCAAGGTACCATTCATTTGCTCTACTAATCCAGAAGCTTTGGTGCAATATCTACAATGCAACTTCTGCTCAATGTTTAAGGCTGAACCTAGTAATATAATCACCTCATTATTGAAGTGATTTCCTCTGTCTGATTCTATAGAGGCTGGCAACCCGAATCGAAGAACTAACTACCTAAGTAAAAGCTTTCCTACTGCAAGACTAGACTTTCTACCTGTGGGACAAGCTTCAATCCAGTGACTCAAAATACACACAATCACCAACACATATCTCAGACCACCACACACAGGCATCTCAATAAAATCCATTTGCATTCTGTTGACTGGACCTCCTGCTCTTCCAATGTGACTCAAATTGACAATTGTTCTTTTCCTCACATTCATTTGTTGACATGTAACACATCTTTGACAAATTGCTTCAGCTACCTGTCTAAACTTTGGATTGAACCAAGATTGCTTAAATGTGCAAATCATTGCATCTCTGCCAATGTGTACTTGACCATGATAGTATCTTGCCGTTTTCATCAATAGACAGTTTGTCAAAACCACCTGCCCTTCATTTGAAACCTAAATTTCATCATTGTCTCTTTGAAATCATTTCAAGGTTATCCAACCTTTTTCATCTTCAGAAACATTTTCCTGCAAACATTTAATTTCTTCCCATGTGTCAATCACTGTTAATGTATAACTTGGGTTTACCTCATCATCTTTCAGTTCTTTCCATTCTTCATTAAAAAGAGATGCAGTTCAATGCACAAAACCTTGCGACTTGCTCTGCATAAGCATTTCCCATTGAAACAAAATCATTTTATTACTGGTGTGCACTGCATTTAACCACAGCAATCCTCTTAGGTAACTGTAGGCCTTGAAACAAATCATGAATTCTATCACCATTTATAATGGGTGAGCCAGAAGAGGTCATGAAACCTCTGTGCGACCACAGCTGACCAACACCAAGGACTACTTCAAATCCATACTGGCTATCTATGAAAATTGAAACTTTAAGCTGTGCAGAAATACAACATGCTCTAGTAAGAGCCACTAATTCATCCACTCGTGCAGAAAATACTATTTGAAGCCATGAAGCTTTGAGTATACTAGAAATTTTGCACACTGCATATCAAGATTTCAATGTTCCCACACTATTTCTTAGACAGGAACCATCACCAAAAACCATTTGATCATTTTCCTCTAACGGGGTATCCCGATTATCAGGTCTGGGTTTTGTGCACAATTCAGTAGCCTCCAAACAGTCATGTTCAACTTCTTTCAGTTTCTCGATTTCAACCTTGTCTACTGGGAGTAGAGTTGATGGGTTAATCACTGTACACCTCTTCAAAGTAACATTCAGAGAGCCTAAAATCAACATTTCATACTTTGTAAGGCATGCATTTGTCCAGTACTGTGTCTTTGTTTGTGTGAGCAAAACTTCCACAAAGTGAGGAACCAAGACAGTTAAAGAATGTCCCATCGTAATACTCTCATATTGAGTGAGTGAAAAACCAACAGTAGCCACAGTCCGCAAACAGCCAGGTAAAGCTGTTGCAACTGGGTCTAAAGTAGCAGAGAAATATGCTACAGGGCGATTTATACTACCATGTGCCTAGGTAAGGTCAGAAAGAGCACAAAAATCACATTCATGACAAAACAACATAAATGGCTTCGTGTAGTCGGGCATTCTCAAAGCTGGTGTTCTGCACAAACTCCCTCTCAGCTCAGTAAAAGCTTTCATACAAGCTTCATCAAAGGGCACTGGGCCAAAAATAACTTTATGGGTCAGTCTCTGCAATGGCTTTGAAACAGAAAAAATGGGAATCCATTGGAGACAGTAGCTCACCATTCCCAGAAACATCCTGACATCTCTTTGTGTAACTGGATGATTCATTTGCAATCTAGCAGTAACTCTCTTTCTGGAAACTTTCCTTGCAACTTTTTCTATTTGGTGTCCTATGTATTTCACTTCTTTCTGACAATACTGTAATTTCGCTGGGGACACTATGTCCATTCTCACCCAAATGATTCAATAAGGTAATAGTATCTTGCCTGCATGCTTCTTTCGTCTTTGAAGCAACCAAAAGATCATCAATGTTCTGAACTAATGCTGATTGGAAAGGCATTTCCAATGATTCCAAATTCTTTCAACACTGATTAAATATGGACGGAGACTCTGAAAAACCTTGTGGGATTCTACACCAGGAATATACATGACTGAAGAATTTAAAACAGAAAAGAAACTGACTATCCTCATGAAGAGGCACTGAGAAAAATGCTTGTGATAGGTCCACCACTGTAAACCATTCTGTATCACATGGGATCAAACAAAATCACTGCTGTATTTGATACCACTAGACAACATTTGACCACTGTGTCATTAATTTTCCTCAAATATTGAACAATTCTATATTTAACACTTGGTTTTCACAAACCCATAATAGGAGAATTACATTGGCTGCTCGGAACTTCTTTTAGAACTCCCTGCTTCAAGAATTCTGCAATTACAGGAATAACTCCTTCAGTTACATCTGGTGCCTTAGGATACTGCGGCGTTTGCGGGAAAACTACATTAGGTTTGACTGCAACTTTAACTGGATCAACTCCTTTGATCAGACCAATGTCTTTCCCAGAAAGATCCCAAACTTTTAATGCAAATGTATCTTGTAAATCAGTTGGCAAATCTTTTACTGTAAATGTAGGAAAGAAACTATCAGTGGAAATTCTTCATTAACTGGATCACATTTGATTTGTACAGATAAATCATCATCACTAGTCGTCTGAATAGCAATTCCATCATTTGAACAGGTAACCGAACATTTTGTTTTGCACAACAGTTCTCTTCCCAGTAAGCTAACTGGACTTGAGTCACAGACTACAAATTTGTGCAATCCTTCGAAATTTCCAATTTTTAAGTGGAATCGGTTCAGTAATTGGATTTGTCGGGAAGTGATTTGCAACTCCAACAATTTGCACTGTTTTCCCAGTAAGTGGCATATTATGAAATTCTGCAGTTCTTACTGTAGAATGTTAGCCCCTGTATCAACCAGAAATGAGATATCATGACCCTTTATTTTTCCCTTTACATAAGGAACCTTCTGATACACCTCTAATGAAGCTAACACATTCTTCTTCGTCCTAACTCTCACTCATCAACTCATCATTCAATTCATCCTCACTATGTAACGTGAACTGCTGCACCATGTGATTACTCGGATTTAACTTTTGACCTGTATTCTGCTGAGGAAGCATCATCTGCTGCTGTGATGCCATTGGAGCTTGAGGTACTTGCATTTGCTGCAACTGAGGCTGCTGCATTTGTTGTGGTACCTGAAAACAAGGCACGTGCAATCTTCATCTGGTTATTCATGTTTTGTACATTCAGATTTTGACCTCCTATTCTTGGACCTTTCAAATTTTGGAAAACATTGTTATCGTTCATCTGTGTGACAACACCTTCTTGTACCGCCGCTGGACACTCCCATTTCCAATGCCCGAGGCCCCCGCAAGCATGACAAGGTAACATCTTTTTCATCGCCTGAATATCAGCTGATTTCACAATAATATTCGTATCAACAATGCCAAAACCTCTTCCATTACCACCTCAACTCTGCCTCTTGCCTGGTTCTGAAACACCTGTATGTTTCCTGTGGTTGTGGAACAATTCCCTGCATTCCTGATTGTACTGCTTTAATCTGCGTCACCATCACCTTTTCCTTCAACTTCTTCTGCTTCATCTCAATTTCATCAGTATTTAGCACACTGTAATACTTCATCAACTGGTTTTGCTTTCCAGCAAATCAAATGACTCTTAAGCAGCTGGCTAATTTCAGGTCTCAACCCTTCAACAACTCTGAACACAAAATGAATCAAGTCTTTGTGCTCAATTGTTTCTGTACCACTGTAATGTTTGAATGCTTGCAACAGTCTCTCATTATACGCATGTCATGACTCTTCTGTTTTCTGTGCTGTCCTTTCGACCCTCTGCCAATCAATACTTTTGGGAGAAATTCTCATTTTCAAAAATTCAATCACTTTGTAATATTATTTAATTACATCAGGAGATGGTGTGCCTGTAACTGGATCTCGTGGAGGCTCTCTTGTTGGCCAGTCAACATTTCTTTTGCACTCGACCCATTAATCAGCTGGATCTACTGTTTCTAACAAAGTATTCAGATCTGCCCACAGGTATTTTGCAAGCTTCACAAATCTATGTGTTTGCTAGTACCATTCCACTGGTTTCTCTCTCAGTCTCGGGTAGTCATTTGTAAATCACAAAATATCACTTCTGCTCCAAGGGACATGTGCAAAATTCCCCCTAGGAATGTCTCTAATAGGTAATATCTTTACTGAATTGTCAGTCTGCTGTGCATCATTATTTACTTTCGCAGACCCTTTTTTCTTCCGATCCCTTTTCTTTATCCATCTGCCTTCCCATTTATCTAATACTCCCCATGTTTGAATATTCTGAATTAATTCCTTAAGGTGAATTTTCATTCCCGGTATTCTCATATTTTCAATATCCTTAGAATCAAATTCTAATCTGTAACTTTTCCTCAGTGGTTTTGATTTCTCAATCTCAATGTCATATTTGTCTGCCAGTTCTGACAATTTCTCATGTGCAATTCCTGCTCTGTTTGTGACAACTTTACACATTTATCTTAATTCATCTTCATTACATGAATCAATTCTATTTAACTCCAATGTTCCCTCAATCATTTCACTTAAATCTAATTTAAGTCTTCCCAGGTTCAATGACTTATCCTCAACATTTGTTTTCACTCCACCACTTATTTTCTCTAACCAGTCCGTTAACTGTTGGGCTGATAGACCATTCAATGAAGCAATATTATTTGCATTAGACATTTGTTTAATATTTGGTTCTCTGGTGTCATTAGGAAAGAATTTGGATTTCCATTTGAATTTGTCTGTGAAGACCTGGAATTTGATAAATCAATCAGTGGACCTGTTTTGTCAGAAGTCTGATTGTGGCTCATTTGGAGACATGAATACAGCAGATGCATTTAGTCTCTCCATTTCTGCATATGTGTTAAAAATAGTCTGTACATTATTCTCATTGTGTTTTCCCTGAACATACAATGGTACAACACGACCGATTTCTCGAGAAAATTACTCCAGAACCCTGACCTGTAAGTGCTGTCTGGTTTGAATTTGATTGCATTACTGTTACTGGTGTACATTCTTGAACTGTGCAACTTGTGCCGGTTGTGCTGATGCTGACGCATTTGAACTAGTACTGCTAGTAGTGGTGTTAGAACAAGAGCTCGTGTCCTGTACTGCATACGGAGGAGGACAATTATCTCAAGAACTGTATTATAAATCCATCATCATCTGACTCATCATAAGTCAATGATTTCTAGCTTCTTCTGATTTTGATTCCTCATCCAAGAATCTTTGTTCTTTCTCTTGGACTTTTGTTTGACAGTAGTCTCTTTCTGGTGTGTAACTGCAGGAAACAATCTAATTGTCTATAGAGTATCTGTTCTCCAAACTTTTTGATCCTCTTCCCACCTTGCCTCTAATCAAGTCTTTTCAGCCTTTCTCATTTTTCTCTCAAATTTTAATTGCTGTTGTTATCGGACCACTAATTTCCAAACAGCTAAGGCTTCAAATTGCGCTGGTCTAGGAGAATTTTTTAATTCATACATTATTCTTCTCGAATTCTCTAAAATCCTCGTGTTAAATGTTCCATGAACAGGAAATGCTAAGCTCCCTTCTTTCTCTGTAATTTTGCACCATTGTTTTAACCAAATACATGCTGAGGTACACCTTTCTCTTCAATTACGATATATGCTAGTGTACCTTCTGGCGGGCAAATTTCTCATACACGGACTGAAATAAATGCATCTTCCCTAAGTGCACTCTTTAATGCTTTGAACATTTTCATTTTAGCTTTCAATCGGGTTTAAGTAACAAAACAAAACTAACTGCCCAAAGCAAAGGGATGAATCCATACAATTAAACTGAATTATCATTCATGTATAAGATCAACAAGAGAATGTAGAATAATGAGATTGAATACATTTAATACAGATGAATTATGAATCAATTTTCATTCAAACAGTCAAATCAGGAATGACATCCTAACTAACCTTTAGACAAGCATGTTTGGACATACATGCAAAAAGAGAAAAACAAACAAAATATAAATTTCGAAAACGTCTAGCTACGGCGCTAATCAAAAATAGCAGTTGGAATTCTAAAAGAGAGAAAATACAAAAACCTGCAAAAGACAAATGCATATTTTATACCTCTCCTTAATGAACTAGAACAGCAAGCAGTAAAGTCATCAGCAGAGCATCTTCAGTCATCATTCAGGACAGGGGAAACAGTTCAGAAAGATTGGGCTTAGTGCAACTGAACCATTGTGCAACAGCAAATAGCAGATCTGTAGTCATTAAAAGTTAGAAGCATCTCTCTATCATCCTGTAATTGCTATATTAAAACCCTAGAAGGCAACTAACTAGATTACTATTGGTCAGTCTATGGGGTGCTTTAGGTCAGAACCAATTAGCTTTCTTCTATGTTTCAGAAGTATGTTTTCTTCATTTTCTGCATTCACGATTGGCTCATCTTCTCTCAGTGCAGTCACCAGTTTCCACAGTAAAATACAATTGTGCAGGTTATTTATAACCACTGAAGACTATTGTTCCTGGATACACATTATCTCATAGCAGGAAGACACACAAATGTTACAACATAAGAACATAATTTGTACACAGTGAGCAAGTCACACAGGATGCTTAGAAAAACTTTTCTCAGCTTTAACATTTCAAACATTGCCTTCTAGAAAAATTACATGAGGCCTTTTTAAAACTAATGCTAAAACACAAAGAATATAATTTCATAATATTTAGACTATTAATCCTTTTAGTACATATTATTATTCATTTTTCAGTACATCTCATTATGAATAGACAACATACATTTTCATTAAGCAGTTATTTATTATTTTTACGAACCACATTATGGCTGCCACCAAAGAGATCATATTTTCCAAAACACACGTTTTCAGTTTAATCCTTTAATACATGTTATTTCATTACATTCTAGTGTCACAATTTTATTAATAATGTTTACACTCCAATAATGGACCTGGGCCTCAGCAGCCTCACTGCCTCTCTGGGGTGGCTCATGGGAAATGAATGGTGAGGCGCGAAAAATAATATGGGCCACCATTATTGCCCCAACAAGGGTGATTGGAAAGACAGAGTTATTACTTTGAAACATAACATTAAAAAAATCATACAATTGTTAAACAGCAAACATTATAATTAATACTCAAGGTGTGAAGATGGAGAAATAAGGGACCACAAAGCTATAACCACAATTAGATTTGTCTGGGTTCAAGAAAGCTAGAGAAGCTGTCTGGGTTAGAATCTCTGATTCCCGCACACAAGTTCCTCATGTGAAATAGGAGATCAACACAATACAAGGGTGTTTCAGCACCATGGACAGTTCTAGAGCTACCCCGGGTATTAAAATAAGCCTAACGAGGTGCCCCTGGGATATTTTGAAGAGGACATGCACAGTTTATCTTTACAAAATTCCTTCTAGGGACCCCCCCCAATCTTTATCGTCTATGGAGTTGATTTTTTTTTTGTAATAGATAAATTAAGTTCATTTACAATGTAATATAAAACGTAATAAAATACCATGTCTCACTTACTACACAATATTGTGAAATATAAATTGGCACCCAGTGGGCTGATATTTTTATCAACAATATTTAGGACACAATATTTATGTCAGACAATATTTAGTTTTAGAGTATTCTGATATAGAACTGCCATGTGGTACCAGAACATATGGCTGCAAAATCTTGAAATGTTTCACTTTCAGTTGATAAATTCCAATTTCAATGGCCCAAGGACTTCTTTGGCTAGCCCGCCAACCTAGTTTGTTATTGCAAATATTTAAACAGATCTAACCTTTAACTGCTGGGAATAGTCTGGGAATTCCAATAGTGGAATGCAAGAAGAACATGGCTCTTGATTAATCACAGGTGGCTCCTTGATTAATGTTAGAGGCCGCCTGAGATTTGAGGCCTGATTTAGAGTGTGGTGGAGGGGTTTCACCATCAAAATCATAGCAGATATCCTGTCCGCCGAAATATAAATCCCACAGGTTATAATGGGATTTATAATTCAGTTGGCAGAATATCTGTCACCATTGGGATGGAGTAATCCCTCAAACAAACTCTAAATCAGGCTCTTGATTCTTAAATATCCCAGGCCCCACTCACAATATGGCATCAATGTTTTGGCCACATTGTGAGTCACTCATGGATCGGGATGAGTTATGACCCATCAACTGAGTGTTTGGATGGTCCCATCATGGGCAGATCAAAGAAAACTCACATTCCAAACACCAAGCTCTGGGTTAGGTACACTCGGGTTTAAAGGCCGCTGGACCACTGCACAGCCTGGGAGGGCCAGGGTAACACTCAAGGGACAGATCCTCCAACATTTAGTCCCACAGATAATGATGGAGCCACTCTCAGTCCCCAGAGGCACAGGACAAACTGGTACAGGGATGAAAAAGGAGGGGACCACCAGTTAAGAGAGCACATGTCGGCACACAGGAGTGGGCATGGCTAGCAGTCACCACAGGCTGAAAGCTATCCTGCCTCCTTTCCATTGTTTCTGGTGATGGGTCACGATGGCTTCTGGCATGCAGGATCTGCCCGCCTTCCTTCAGAGGGGAACCAGATGTCACAATGGTCTGCAAGAAGCAATTTTCCTACCTACTCAAAGAAGAGCAGACAGGAAGGACAGAGACTCCTCCAACCTGAGGAGCTAATGACACATCAACAGTTGCCTGGTAACTCTACCCAGAGACCAGAGTGAGAAAAAGTGACGGAGAAGAGAGGACCCAGTACCCAAGAGGACCAATGAGAAATAAGGACTTAGGCAGGTACGAAGGTCAGGAGCAAATGTGCCGGGGAAGCAAACTCACTTCGGAGAGACTAATATACCTCCCACCAGACATCAATCTCAAAGTACAGTAACAATTATCTGAACACAACCATAAGTATCAGATTTGAAATGTCCCCAGTAGCCCTAACCCTATGCAACGGCACTCTAAAAATAAAAATAAAAATAAAAATAAAGCTTAAATCCTCGGGGCACTGAAATTCTAAGAATAGGTCTGAAAATATCCCTGTATGTTGGGAGGCAGGGTGGGGTGGTGAGGTTCTATCTGAACATCAAAGGTGTCCAGGCAGATTTGAGTTACTGGACTCCAACATCTAGGACATGTGCTAAGCTTCAGGGACCTTAGCCCAGGTGCCCAGCATATATACTTGCCTCGAGACCCTCATGGGTGATTTGCTGCACTTTATAAATCCTGATTGATATTTGCTTAAAACATTCTGATCACATCTCACTGTCGGTAAAGGTTCTCAATCTGCTGGTGATCAAAGAAAGATCACAGCTGCAGGCTCCATGTTTACTTCATAAATGACTGCATGGTTGCATCCGTGACCACCTACCGTAAACCTCCAGCCCTACAAATCCACACAAAGCCATGGATACGCCTTTCTGAAGATCCTCTTCATCCATCTGACCAATTAAAACGCTCTTTGATAGAAGTTACATGTTCAAAGTACCTGCCCTGGTGTTACACATTTGTGCAATAAGCGCACTCTGCGACACACAATTGGGTAAGACACCAGAGTGTGGCTTATTTCCTTTCTGTAATGATCCCATAGGAAAACTGGGCTGGACTAAACTTTCCTGCTTCTTCGAGGATTTATGCACCTGGTAGCCCCATTTGCATCCCAGAAGCAGAGAGACAACTAAAGTCTGAAGCACTGGACCCAAACGCCACAACACCACCACGAACCAGATGGCGGAATTTGCTACACTTTTGGTTCAAAATTAGCAGCAGGTACCAGACCTGCTGAGCTACTCTTAATTCGAAAAGAGTGTTGTGCCTGACTAACACCCTGGTGGGAACTTGTAAGTGTCTAGAAAACTGGCATAAGTTTTGTCCCAATAGATTAATCCCAGAATGCAACGCAGGGCCTAGTTCACACCCATAAGTGTCACGCAGGTTGGGTTCTCACCACCCTACTCTATTTTAACGGCTCTCTTTTCTTTCTGTTGGTGCAGGGAAAAGAAATCCCCCTTTTAAATATCTTGGACTGGACCCTGATCTTTAGCGAGTGTGATAAGGTTTGTTATTTTCTAATGTATTCAAACATCTCCCTCCGTCCTGTTCAATAACACCTGTACCTGAGCGCTGAGGTCACAAAGGTAATCTTGGCCAGGGAAGACCTTGGCTGCCTGACCAGCCCTGCACCTCCGGATTAAGCAAGGGTTACTAGGCCAGAAGACTGGAAGCAGGAAAGCGAGCGGGTTTCAGGGGTGGTGCTCAGAAGAAACCAGTCTAACAAATGGTACAGGGGGTGATATTGTGTTCTTGGGGTGAAGAGAAAGTCAGCCCGGCCTGCAGGTAAGGGCGTGAAGACACACCTGTGCGGAAAAAATAAAATAAAACCCACTGGGTGGAGGTTAAGGAATTGGAGCCTGGAAGTGCCACTATAGCGCCTACCCCGGGGGCGTGGCTATTAATAGTGCAGCAGGTGCAGCAGGTGCAGCGGCACAGGAGGCCCAGAGGTGTGATGGGCTCATTGCATCCCAATTAGTGGGGGTGATGGTGTGTGTGTGTGTGTGTGAGAGAGAACCGTATCAGAGGGCGCCCTTGCACCCTCGGGAAACCAGACAAAATACTGCCTCAGTCACCCTCTCAATGTGGCTTTTACCGTCAGCCCCGCCCCTACATGCCCAGTGTGCTGTACATGAGGAAGGGCGATGTGCCAGGGGGCATCTTTGTGGCTAGTCTCCCCCTGCAATATGCCCTGGCTTGCAGGGGGAGCACCTCCCCTGAGACGCCCACCTCTTGGGAGTGTACAGAAAATGTCGGAACTAACAATTAATTAGGCATTTATAAGCCGGTATGAGCCACCCACTGCTCAGCGCCTGAAAAAGTTTAGGGAGGCCCACGAGAAACAAATGACGGACTGTGAAACCTGGGTGCGGAGGGAGCAGTTATTGACAAGAGTCTTGTCACCACCTGCTGGGCCTGCACACTGCAGATCAAAAGCTGCAGCAGCGGGGACTGCAGACAGAGAGGGATGGAACAGACAAGATGGCCGCTGAAAGAGCAGGTGACATCCTAGCAGCGGCTCCAGAAACACTGTCGGAGGAACCTGAGTGCCAAAGGACCCAATCGTGAGGAAGGATGGGCTGACTGGCTCCAGGGGTCAGGCTCAGAAGTTCCAGGGCATCAAGGACCATGCGCCAGTGGATCTGCGTTTGTGGGACCATGTGTGTAGGAAGTTGGCTCTGTATGTGCTATTTCAAAGTAAGGAATAGCATGCACAGAGTCCAAGGGTTCCCCTTAGAGGTAAAATAGTGGTAAAAAATAGATAATACTAATGCTCTATTTTGTGGTAGTGTGGTCGAGCAGTAGGCTTATCCAAGGAGTAGTGTTAAGCATTTGTTGTACATACACATAGACAATAAATGAGGTACACACACTCAGAGACAAATCCAGCCAATAGGTTTTTATATAGAAAAATATCTTTTCTTAGTTTATTTTAAGAACCACAGGTTCAAATTCTACATGTAATAGCTCATTCGAAAGGTATTGCAGGTAAGTACTTTAGGAACTTCAAATCATCAAAATTGCATGTATACTTTTCAAGTTAATGACAAATAGCTGTTTTAAAAGTGGACACTTAGTGCAATTTTCACAGTTCCTAGGGGAGGTAAGTTTTGATTAGTTTTTCCAGGTAAGTAAGACACTTACAGGGTTCAGTTCTTGGTCCAAGGTAGCCCACCGTTGGGGGTTCAGAGCAACCCCAAAGTCACCACACCAGCAGCTCAGGGCCGGTCAGGTGCAGAGTTCAAAGTGGTGCCCAAAACACATAGGCTAGAATGGAGAGAAGGGGGTGCCCCGGTTCCGGTCTGCTTGCAGGTAAGTACCCGCGTCTTCGGAGGGCAGACCAGGGGGGTTTTGTAGGGCACCGGGGGGGACACAAGTCCACACAGAAATTTCACCCTCAGCGGCGCGGGGGCGGCCGGGTGCAGTGTAGAAACAAGCGTCGGGTTTGTAATGGAAGTCAATGGGAGATCTAGGGATCTCTTCAGCGCTGCAGGCAGGCAAGGGGGGGGTTCCTCGGGGAAACCTCCACTTGGTCAAGGGAGAGGGACTCCTGGGGGTCACTCCTCCAGTGAAAGTCCGGTCCTTCGGGTCCTGGGGGCTGCGGGTGCAGGGTCTCTCCCAGGTGTCGGGACTTTGGATTCAAGGAGTCGCGGTCAGGGGAAGCCTCGGGATTCCCTCTGCAGGCGGCGCTGTGGGGGCTCAGGGGGGACAGGTTTTGGTACTCACAGTATCAGAGTAGTCCTGGGGTCCCTCCTGAGGCGTCGGATCTCCACCAGCCGAGTCGGGGTCGCCGGGTGCAGTGTTGCAAGTCTCACGCTTCTTGCGGGGAGCTTGCAGGGATCTTTAAAGTTGCTGGAAACAAAGTTGCAGCTTTTCTTGGAGCAGGTCCGCTGTCCTCGGGAGTTTCTTGTCTTTTCGAAGCAGGGGCAGTCCTCAGAGGATGTCGAGGTCGCTGGTCCCTTCGGAAGCGTCGCTGGAGCAGGATCTTTGGAAGGCAGGAGACAGGCCGGTGAGTTTCTGGAGCCAAGGCAGTTGTCGTCTTCTGGTCTTCCGCTGCAGGGGTTTTCAGCTGGGCAGTCCTTCTTCTTGTTGCAGGAATCTAATTTTCTAGGGTTCAGGGTAGCCCTTAAATACTAAATTTAAGGGCGTGTTTAGGTCTGGGGGGTTAGTAGCCAATGGCTACTAGCCCTGAGGGTGGGTACACCCTCTTTGTGCCTCCTCCCAAGGGGAGGGGGTCACAATCCTAACCCTATTGGGGGAATCCTCCATCTGCAAGATGGAGGATTTCTAAAAGTTAGAGTCACCTCAGCTCAGGACACCTTAGGGGCTGTCCTGACTGGCCAGTGACTCCTCCTTGTTATTCTCATTATTTTCTCCGGCCTTGCCGCCAAAAGTGGGGCCTGGCCGGAGGGGGCGGGCAACTCCACTAGCTGGAGTGTCCTGCTGGGTTGGCACAAAGGAGGTGAGCCTTTGAGGCTCACCGCCAGGTGTGACAATTCCTGCCTGGGAGAGGTGTTAGCATCTCCACCCAGTGCAGGCTTTGTTACTGGCCTCAGAGTGACAAAGGCACTCTCCCCATGGGGCCAGCAACATGTCTCGGTTTGTGGCAGGCTGCTAAAACTAGTCAGCCTACACAGATAGTCGGTTAAGTTTCAGGGGGCACCTCTAAGGTGCCCTCTGTGGTGTATTTTACAATAAAATGTACACTGGCATCAGTGTGCATTTATTGTGCTGAGAAGTTTGACACCAAACTTCCCAGTTTTCAGTGTAGCCATTATGGTGCTGTGGAGTTCGTGTTTGACAAACTCCCAGACCATATACTCTTATGGCTACCCTGCACTTACAATGTCTAAGGTTTTGTTTAGACACTGTAGGGGTACCATGCTCATGCACTGGTACCCTCACCTATGGTATAGTGCACCCTGCCTTAGGGCTGTAAGGCCTGCTAGAGGGGTGTCTTATCTATACTGCATAGGCAGTGAGAGGCTGGCATGGCACCCTGAGGGGAGTGCCATGTCGACTTACTCATTTTGTTCTCACTAGCACACACAGGCTTGTAAGCAGTGTGGCTGTGCTGAGTGAGGGGTCTCTAGGGTGGCATAATGCATGCTGCAGCCCTTAGAGACCTTCCCTGGCATCAGGGCCCTTGGTACCAGAGGTACCAGTTACAAGGGACTTATCTGGATGCCAGGGTGTGCCAATTGTGGGATCAATGGTACATTTTAGGTGAAAGAACACTGGTGCTGGGGCCTGGTTAGCAGGGTCCCAGCACACTTCTCAGTCAAGTCAGCATCAGTATCAGGCAAAAAGTGGGGGGTAACTGCAACAGGGAGCCATTTCTTTACACAAGCCCCCCCCAGCCCACAGGCCAGGAGACTCAGCCAACGCTGGAAGAGTCTTCCTAGTCTGTCAGGCGAGGAAGAGTAGAGGAAATGGCTGGTTTGTTGCAGGGCCTACTCTGCCTTACATCCTCCTGTTCAGGTCATTCCCTCTGGGGAACTGACCCACTTCCACAGTGATAGGACCTAGTCTGAACTGCCTCTTGTCTGTGCTTTGTATGTCTTTACCCATTCTCTTTATTTTGAGGTCAGAGGTATCCACCTCTGCTAATCTTATCTTAGCCAGGGTCACCCCTAGCTTACCCAAAGAGGTTACCCAGAGCTGGAGTAACCCCACCATGACCAACAGGGTCAGGGGGCCTAACTTGTTATTTGGCATGGGGTCAGACCACCATGCCAAGGATAGTGCAGCCATAAAGGCTAACACCCAGCAGAGGCCACTGACAGCTGTCAGTGCCCAGAACCACACCTTTAGCTCTTCACCTACAAGGGAAGGGGCTAAGTTACAGGCTTCTTTGGGTTCAGGGTGCCTGTCTGCTGTATTAGAGTGGGGGGTTACCACATCTTGTAGTAAACACCCTTCTTCCACTCTTTCTTCTGTTAGCTGAGGGGCCACCCACTCAGGCTTAACAGTTGCCTGACTAGCCAGGACTTCTTGTGGGTCAGGTTGGACTTTATCAGAGCCATTTTTGGAGTTCCCCCCTACTGGAGCAGAATCTCCTTGGCTTGCTGGAACCTTGGCTAAAGGTTGTCCACCTTTCCTACTCTGTTTCCTTTTCTTTTTCTTCTGGGGCCTACTTGCATTTACTGCAGAGGCAGGCACTCCAGAATCCTTGGGAGAGGACTGGCCCTGGACCAGTTCTTCTCTTAGGCTCTGACTAACCTCTGGGTAGTCATTTCCAAGGAGACAATCAAGGGGGAGGTCTGTACTGACTACCACCCTTCTCCAGCTAAAAGTTCCACCCACTTCTATGGGCACAAGAGCCACAGGCCTATTAGTGACCCTGTCTGGGCTAACTCTTACTCTGGCCATCTCACCTGGGATGTACTGGTTTGAGAGCACCAGCCTGTCATGCACAATAGTGTGACTGGCACAAGTGTCTCTCAGGGCAGTGGCTGGGATTCCATTCACCTGTAGGTGGTGGAAGTGTCTACTTCCCTCTGGAATCTCCAACTCACCTGTTGGGCCCATTTTCCAGTTGAAAGCTATGAAGACCTCCTCATCTGAGGAGTCATCTCCAATGGCTACACTGGTTACCCCTGGAATTTTGTTCTGGGGTTTGTTTTTGGGACAAGAAGTGTCCTTGGTGTGGTGCCCAGACTGTTTACAGTTGTGGCACCATGCCTTAGTGGCATCCCAGTTCTTACCCTGGTACCCACCTTTGTTTTGGGTTGTGTCTTGGGGCCCACCCACCTGTTCTGGTTTTTGGGGGCCTACAGAGGACTCTTTTTCTTTGTTTCTAGTGTCACCCACTTTCTCCTGGGGAGTTTTTGTAACCCCTTTCTTTTGGTCACCCCCAGTGGAAGTTTTGGTTACCCTAGTCTTGACCCAGTGGTCTGCCTTCTTTCCCAATTCTTGGGGAGAAATTGGACCTAGGTCTACCAGATACTGATGCAACTTTTCATTGAAGCAGTTACTTAAAATGTGTTCTTTCATAAACAAATTATAAAGCCCAACATAGTCACACACTTCATTTCCAGTTAACCAACCATCTAGTGTTTTCACTGAGTAGTCTACAAAGTCAACCCAGGTCTGGCTCGAGGATTTTTGAGCCCCCCTGAATCTAATTCTATACTCCTCAGTGGAGAATCCAAAGCCCTCAATCAGGGTACCCTTCATGAGGTCATAAGATTCTGCATCTTTTCCAGAGAGTGTGAGGAGTCTATCCCTACACTTTCCAGTGAACATTTCCCAAAGGAGAGCACCCCAGTGAGATCTGTTTACTTTTCTGGTTACACAAGCCCTCTCAAAAGCTGTGAACCATTTGGTGATGTCATCACCATCTTCATATTTGGTTACAATCCCTTTGGGGATTTTTAGGATGTCAGGAGAATCTCTGACCCTATTTAAGTTGCTGCCACCATCGATGGGACCTAGGCCCATCTCTTTTCTTTCCCTTTCTATGGCTAGGAGCTGCTTTTCCAAAGCCAATCTTTTGACCATCCTGGCTAACAGGGGGTCATCTTCACTGGAGTTATCCTCAGTGATTTCAGAGGTGTTGGTCTCTCCTGTGAGGGAACCAGCATCTCTGACTATTATTTTTGGAGTCAGGGTTTGAGGGACCCTGTTCTCCCTAGATAGGACTGGTAGGGGGGAATTTTCCTCCAAGTCACTATCCTCTTCCTCTGAGTTGCTACCCTCAGAGGGGTTGGCCTTTTCAAACTCTGCCAAAAGCTCCTGGAGCTGTATTTTGGTAGGTTTGGGGCCCATTGTTATTTTCTTTATTTTACAGAGTGACCTTAGCTCCCTCATCTTAAGATGGAGGTAAGGTGTGGTGTCGAGTTCCACCACAGTCACATCTGTGCTAGACATTTTGCTTCTAAAAGTTGGAATACTTTTTAAGAATCTACAACTGGTTCTAGAATCTAATTCAAACTTTTACAAACTTTTAAACTCTAAAAGAAATGCTAAACAGGATCTAACACAAGGCCCTAGCAGGTCTTTTAAGAATTTAGAAAACTCTTCAAATTGCAAAAATCAATTTCTAATGACAATTTTGGAATTTGTCGTGTGATCAGGTATTGGCTGAGTAGTCCAGCAAATGCAAAGTCTTGTACCCCACCGCTGATCCACCAATGTAGGAAGTTGGCTCTGTATGTGCTATTTCAAAGTAAGGAATAGCATGCACAGAGTCCAAGGGTTCCCCTTAGAGGTAAAATAGTGGTAAAAAATAGATAATACTAATGCTCTATTTTGTGGTAGTGTGGTCGAGCAGTAGGCTTATCCAAGGAGTAGTGTTAAGCATTTGTTGTACATACACATAGACAATAAATGAGGTACACACACTCAGAGACAAATCCAGCCAATAGGTTTTTATATAGAAAAATATCTTTTCTTAGTTTATTTTAAGAACCACAGGTTCAAATTCTACATGTAATAGCTCATTCGAAAGGTATTGCAGGTAAGTACTTTAGGAACTTCGAATCATCAAAATTGCATGTATACTTTTCAAGTTAATGACAAATAGCTGTTTTAAAAGTGGACACTTAGTGCAATTTTCACAGTTCCTAGGGGAGGTAAGTTTTGATTAGTTTTTCCAGGTAAGTAAGACACTTACAGGGTTCAGTTCTTGGTCCAAGGTAGCCCACCGTTGGGGGTTCAGAGCAACCCCAAAGTCACCACACCAGCAGCTCAGGGCCGGTCAGGTGCAGAGTTCAAAGTGGTGCCCAAAACACATAGGCTAGAATGGAGAGAAGGGGGTGCCCCGGTTCCGGTCTGCTTGCAGGTAAGTACCCGCGTCTTCGGAGGGCAGACCAGGGGGGTTTTGTAGGGCACCGGGGGGGACACAAGTCCACACAGAAATTTCACCCTCAGCGGCGCGGGGGCGGCCGGGTGCAGTGTAGAAACAAGCGTCGGGTTTGTAATGGAAGTCAATGGGAGATCTAGGGATCTCTTCAGCGCTGCAGGCAGGCAAGGGGGGGGTTCCTCGGGGAAACCTCCACTTGGTCAAGGGAGAGGGACTCCTGGGGGTCACTCCTCCAGTGAAAGTCCGGTCCTTCGGGTCCTGGGGGCTGCGGGTGCAGGGTCTCTCCCAGGTGTCGGGACTTTGGATTCAAGGAGTCGCGGTCAGGGGAAGCCTCGGGATTCCCTCTGCAGGCGGCGCTGTGGGGGCTCAGGGGGGACAGGTTTTGGTACTCACAGTATCAGAGTAGTCCTGGGGTCCCTCCTGAGGCGTCGGATCTCCACCAGCCGAGTCGGGGTCGCCGGGTGCAGTGTTGCAAGTCTCACGCTTCTTGCGGGGAGCTTGCAGGGATCTTTAAAGTTGCTGGAAACAAAGTTGCAGCTTTTCTTGGAGCAGGTCCGCTGTCCTCGGGAGTTTCTTGTCTTTTCGAAGCAGGGGCAGTCCTCAGAGGATGTCGAGGTCGCTGGTCCCTTCGGAAGCGTCGCTGGAGCAGGATCTTTGGAAGGCAGGAGACAGGCCGGTGAGTTTCTGGAGCCAAGGCAGTTGTCGTCTTCTGGTCTTCCGCTGCAGGGGTTTTCAGCTGGGCAGTCCTTCTTCTTGTTGCAGGAATCTAATTTTCTAGGGTTCAGGGTAGCCCTTAAATACTAAATTTAAGGGCGTGTTTAGGTCTGGGGGGTTAGTAGCCAATGGCTACTAGCCCTGAGGGTGGGTACACCCTCTTTGTGCCTCCTCCCAAGGGGAGGGGGTCACAATCCTAACCCTATTGGGGGAATCCTCCATCTGCAAGATGGAGGATTTCTAAAAGTTAGAGTCACCTCAGCTCAGGACACCTTAGGGGCTGTCCTGACTGGCCAGTGACTCCTCCTTGTTATTCTCATTATTTTCTCCGGCCTTGCCGCCAAAAGTGGGGCCTGGCCGGAGGGGGCGGGCAACTCCACTAGCTGGAGTGTCCTGCTGGGTTGGCACAAAGGAGGTGAGCCTTTGAGGCTCACCGCCAGGTGTGACAATTCCTGCCTGGGAGAGGTGTTAGCATCTCCACCCAGTGCAGGCTTTGTTACTGGCCTCAGAGTGACAAAGGCACTCTCCCCATGGGGCCAGCAACTTGTCTCGGTTTGTGGCAGGCTGCTAAAACTAGTCAGCCTACACAGATAGTCGGTTAAGTTTCAGGGGGCACCTCTAAGGTGCCCTCTGTGGTGTATTTTACAATAAAATGTACACTGGCATCAGTGTGCATTTATTGTGCTGAGAAGTTTGACACCAAACTTCCCAGTTTTCAGTGTAGCCATTATGGTGCTGTGGAGTTCGTGTTTGACAAACTCCCAGACCATATACTCTTATGGCTACCCTGCACTTACAATGTCTAAGGTTTTGTTTAGACACTGTAGGGGTACCATGCTCATGCACTGGTACCCTCACCTATGGTATAGTGCACCCTGCCTTAGGGCTGTAAGGCCTGCTAGAGGGGTGTCTTATCTATACTGCATAGGCAGTGAGAGGCTGGCATGGCACCCTGAGGGGAGTGCCATGTCGACTTACTCATTTTGTTCTCACTAGCACACACAGGCTTGTAAGCAGTGTGGCTGTGCTGAGTGAGGGGTCTCTAGGGTGGCATAATGCATGCTGCAGCCCTTAGAGACCTTCCCTGGCATCAGGGCCCTTGGTACCAGAGGTACCAGTTACAAGGGACTTATCTGGATGCCAGGGTGTGCCAATTGTGGGATCAATGGTACATTTTAGGTGAAAGAACACTGGTGCTGGGGCCTGGTTAGCAGGGTCCCAGCACACTTCTCAGTCAAGTCAGCATCAGTATCAGGCAAAAAGTGGGGGGTAACTGCAACAGGGAGCCATTTCTTTACAATGTGCCGATGTGGTGGTGTGTTTGTGGGACTATGTGCAGATGGGTGCTGTGTTTGTGGGACCATGTACTGATGAGTGTAGTGTTTGTGGGTTTATAGGACCATGCGCTGGTGTGTGTTCTGTTTGTGGGTCCATGTGCTGATGGGTGTTGTGTTTGTGGGTCCATGTGCCGATGAGTGTTGCGTTTGTGGGTTTGTAGGACCTTGCGCTAGTGCGTGTTGTGTTTGTGGGACCATGAACCAGTTGGTGTTGTGTTTGTGGGCTTTTAAGATCAATCACCAGTGGGTGTTGTGTTTGTCAGACCATGTATCGATGGGTGTTGTGTTTGTGGAACCATGTGCTGATGAACGCTTAGTTCCAAAAAACTCCACAGATGGTGCAGAGTTTTTCCTTTCTTGTAGCACACCAACATTAGGCTGGCAAGCCAGAGTGAGAAAAATCATGAGGTAGACCACCTCCCGGTGAGATTTCTCAACACAGGTGGTCGCAGCGGTTCACTACCGCTCGAGTTGGGAAAACTGCCACTCATGTTAAGGAAGCTGCTGCTGGAGTAAAAAATCTACTCGAGTGCCAGAAAGAAGCAGCACACTCTTACGCTTCGCGTTGTGCCGTTCGCGCTTACTTTACAGTGTGGGACTAACTCCCTGCGCTAAAAATCAGTGCTAGCAGCACAACTTACTGCACTCTGCCCCTCGTGGAACTCCGCGGAGCGCAGTGGAGTTTATTCAGAACTCTCTGCGAACTCCGCCAAGGCCTGCTAATAACTCCACTCATGATCCCGCTGGTGCAGCACCATGCATCTCCTGTAAGTGGTCCCTCAGCCCTTGAATCAGTAGACCAAGGCTCAGCTGGACTGGGGATACACCCAATCTGCATTCCACCCACACTCAATTTTAATTTTATAACTTTTAATTTTTTAGGTTTGTGTAGTTTATGTTTTGTATAGAAATAATGTTTTCCTTACATAAACATATATATTTACACCTATACATCAAACTCTCTGCCTGTCTCTTAGCCCTCTCTCCACGGCACACTCATATCAACCTTTTTATACTTAATTTCTTTCTGAATCGTACCCCTTACTACCTCGCTTCTTTATATACCACCTCTCTCCCTCCACCTAACCTCTCGATTTACATTACTATTTTTTCTACCTCACCTCTTTGCATCTTTTCTTCCATCTCTGTTCCTCTACTACACCTCTCTAAATATTGAACTCATTTCTTGCTACCTACCTTTTGAAGTTTTTCCCCCCCATCATGACAATTTCTCTCTCAGCATGCAAAGCAGGAAGTTTCCTTTACCAGCCCCAATCATATCAGCTTCTTCTCAGCCTCAAGTGCCAAAGCCTCTGTTCTCAGCCTCAAAACACCAAGAGCTAAAATTCTTAGCCTCAAAACTTCTCAGAACCACTATTCTTAGCCTTAAGTGAAGGCGCCTTTATTCTTACCTGAAGGAGTGAAGCCTCCGGTCTCAACTCAAGCAGAGGAGCCTCTTTTCTCTGACTGAATCACAGGCAGCAACTTATGACATCCTTCTCTCTTAGATCCAAGAAATAGACAATTCACTGCCAGCCTCAGGCATAGGAAACCTCTCCATCATCTATGAGCCCTGGAGCCTCTATTGTCCCCTTCAGCATAGGAGCCTCTATTCAAGGCACCTAGAACTGGAGCCTCTATTTTAACTTGAGCCTCGGAGCATCTGTTCTCTTTAGCACTGCAGCCTCTGTTCACATGCAAGCTCAGGGGGCCTCTAGGTCATTCTCCCCACTGACTCGTCTATTCTCACCTTCAGCGCTGAAGCCTTTATTTCCACCCAGGCATGGGCACCCTTTATATACAGCTTCAATCACAGGAGCCTCTATTCTCACCTCAAACACTGGAAGCTCTATCCTCGCCTCAAGCACAGGAGGGAGGCTCTGTCTTCCCCTCAAGCACAGGAGGGAGTGTCTATCCTCACCTCAAGCACAGGAGGGAGTATCTATCCTCACCCTGAGCACAGGAGGGAGCCTCTAGCCTCACGCTCAGCACAGAAGGGAGTCTTTATCCTCCCCTCAAGCGCAGGAGGGAGTCTCTAGCCTCACCCCTACCATGGGAGGGAGTCTCTATCCTCATCCCAAGCGCAGGAGGGAGTCTCTAGCCTCACCCCTACCATGGGAGGGAGTCTCTAGCCTCACCTCGTGCACAGGAAGGAGTCTCTAGCCTCACCTCAAGAGGGGAAGCCTCTAGCCTTGTCTCAAGCACGGGAGGGAGTCTCTAGCCTCACCGCAATCACAGGAGGGAGTCTCTAGCCTCACCTCATGCACAGGAGGGAGTCTCTAGCCTCGCCTCAAGCACAGGAGGGAGTCTCTAGCCTCGCCTCAAGCACAGGAGGGAGTCTCTAGCCTCACCCCAAGCACAGGAGGGAGTCTCTAGCCTCACCCCAAGCACAGGAGGGAGTCTCTAGCCTCACCCCAAGCACAGGAGGGAGTCTCTAGCCTCACCCCAAGCACAGGAGGGAGTCTCTAGCCTCACCCCAAGCACAGGAGGGAGTCTAGCCTCACCCCAAGCACAGGAGGGAGTCTCTAGCCTCACCCCAAGCACAGGAGGGAGTCTCTAGCCTCGCCCCAAGCACAGGAGGGAGTCTCTAGCCTCGCCCCAAGCACAGGAGGGAGTCTCTACCCTCACCCCAAGCACAGGAGGGAGTCTCTAGCCTCGCCTCAAGCACAGGAGGGAGGCTCTGTCCTCATCCCAAGCACAGGAGGGAGTCTCTGTTCTCACCTCAAGCACAGGAGGAAGTCTCTAGCCTCACCACAAGCACAGGAGGGAGTCTCTAGCCTCACCACAAGCACAGGAGGGACTCTCTATCCTCACCTCAAAAAGGGAAGACTGTATCCTTGCCTCAAACACAGGAGGGACTCTGTATCCTTACCTCAAGCACAGGAGGGAGTCTCTATCCTCACCTAAAGCACAGGAGGGAGTCTCTAGCCTCACCTAAAGCACAGGAGGGAGTCTCTAGGCTCACCTAAAGCACAGGAGGGAGTCTCTAGGCTCACCTCATGCACAGGAGGGAGTCTCTAGCCTCACCTCATGCACAGGAGGGAGTCTCTAGCCTCAACTCATGCACAGGAGGGAGTCTCTAGCCTCAACTCATGCACAGGAGGGAGTCTCTAGCCTCACCCCAAGCACAGGAGGGAGTCTCTAGCCTCACCCCAAGCACAGGAGGGAGTCTCTAGCCTCACCCCAAGCACAGGGGGGAGTCTCTAGCCTCACCTCATGCACAGGAGGGAGTCTCTAGCCTCACCTCATGCACAGGAGGGAGTCTCTAGCCTCGCCCCAAGCACAGAAGGGAGTCTCTAGCCTCGCCTCAAGCACAGGAGGGAGGCTCTGTCCTCCCCTCCAGCACAGGAGGGAGGCTCTGTCCTCCCCTCCAGCACAGGAGGGAGGCTCTGTCCTCCCCTCCAGCACAGGAGGGAGGCTCTGTCCTCCGCTCCAGCACAGGAGGGAGGCTCTGTTCTCATCTCAAGCACAGGAGGGAGTCTCTAGCCTCGCCTCAAGCACAGGAGGGAGTCTCTAGCCTCGCCTCAAGCACAGGAGGGAGTCTCTAGCCTCGCCTCAAGCACAGGAGGGAGTCTCTAGCCTCGCCTCAAGCACAGGAGGGAGTCTCTAGCCTCGCCTCAAGCACAGGAGGGAGTCTCTAGCCTCACCCCAAGCACAGGAGGGAGTCTCTAGCCTCACCCCAAGCACAGGAGGGAGTCTCTATCTTCACCCCAAGCACAGGAGGCAGTCTCTAGCCTCACTTCAAGCACAGGAGGGAGTCTCTAGCCTCACCTCAAGCACAGGAGGGAGTCTCTAGCCTCCCCTCAAGCACAGGAGAGAGTCTCTGTCCTCCCCTCATTCACAGGAGGGAGTCTCTACCCTCACCCCAAGCACAGGAGGGAGTCTCTCACCTCAAGCACAGGAGGGAGTCTCTCACCTCAAGCACAGGAGGGAGACTATCCTCATCCCAAGCCCAGGAGGGACACTCTATCCTCACCTCAAAAAGGGAAGACTGTATCCTCACCTCCAGCACAGGAGGGAGTCTCTAGCCTCACCTCACGCACAGGAGGGAGCCTCTCTTCTTACCTCAAGTGGCGAAGCCTCTATCCTCACTTCAAACACAGGAATAATCTAATTTCATCGGCCAGTCCGGGCATTCTCTGTTCTTAGCTTCCAAGTAATAGACCCTCTGTTGTCAACTTTAAGCACAAGAAACCTCTCTCTTCTCTCCGAGTGTGGGAGTCTCTACCTTTAGTGCAATAATTCTGCTTGGCGTCTGCATCATTGCATACAAAGTGGTTGTACGACATTACAACACATGTTTACAAGGCAAGCCTTTACCAATGAATGTCTTTACTGTGCATTGCCTTTACCATGCAAGGTGTATAAAAAGGAAGTGGGATTCCTACTTTTGTATACATGTGTGTGTGTAAACATATATATACATAGAAGTGCACACACACACATATATATATATAGATATACATACATATACATATTACTTATTTTTTATTGGAGAGACCCCTCCCCTTTGTTTAATTATTATGTATTATAAAAATAAATATTTTCTTGGGGGACACCCCAATTCCCCCTTTTTTGTAACCAACCTTAGCACCCTAAGCCATTACCCACCCATAAACCCTAAGAAAACACCCTTAGAAACATATACCACTACCCACCACTGCGCCCTAAAAGCACCCTTACCTCTTGACACCCTTACCTACCCCTAAATCCTAAGAACACACTTATCACCATATGTCCTACCCATTCCATAACCCTAAAAACATCCTTACCATCTTTGGCCTAGCCCACCCCTAAAGCCTAAAAAAAAAAAAACCCCTCTTACTAAGCCCTATACTACACATGAGACACACATTTGTACGTTAAATATACTTACCTTTTGTTGTAAAGGTGTGTGTGGCAAAGGCATATGCGTCTTAAAGATTTGTGAGGTGAAGGTAATTCATGGTAAATCAAATCAAATCAAATCATTAACATTTATAAAGCGCACTACTCACCCGTGCGGGTCTCAAGGCGCTAGGGGGAAGGGGTTACTGCTGCTCGAAGAGCCAGGTCTTGAGGAGTCTCCGGAATATGGAGTGGTCCTGGGTGGTCCTGAGGATGGTGGGGAGGGTGTTCCAAGTCTTGGCCGCCAGGTAGGAGAAGGACCTCCCACCCGCTGTGGAGCGGCGGATGCGGGGGACGGCGGCGAGAGCAAGGCTGGTGGAGCGGAGAAGACGGGTGGGGGCGTAGAAGCTGAGGCGGTGGTTGAGGTATTCTGGTCCCTTGTGGAGGGCTTTGTGTGCGTGGGTGAGTAGTCAGAAGGTGATCCTTTTGCTGACGGGAAGCCAGTGCAGGTGTCTCAGGTGGGCGGAGATGTGGCTGTTGCGGGGTATGTCGAGGATGAGGCGGGCGGAGGCGTTTTGAATTCGTTGCAGACGTTTCTGGAGTTTTGCGGTGGTCCCAGCATAAAGGATGTTGCCGTAGTCCAGGCGGCTAGTGACGAGGGCGTGGGTCACGGTCTTTCTGGTGTCGGCGGGGATCCAGCGGAAGATCTTACGGAGCATGCGAAGGGTGAGGAAGCAGGAGGAGGACACGGCGTTGACTTGTTTGGTCATGGTGAGGAGAGGCATTTTATTGTTAAGACGGCATTGTGAAGGCTGTCTCCCATACAAAACATTGTATGTTCTGTAACATGCACAGGTGCTGTAGGACAAGACGTACTTTCTTTTAGGGGTGGGCGAAGAATTCCGCTCCGCCAGCGGAGTTTGCAGACTTTTCCCCACTCTGTGCGGAGTTCCGAAAAACTCTGAGAAGAGACACAGAGCGGAGTTTTTCCTCTCACTCGTGCTTGCCAAAGTTAAGTTGATGAGCGAGAGAAATCACTAAGTTGGTAAGTGTGATTTCTGAATATGAGCGGTAGGCTCCGATGGCTCACGATGAGAAAGCGGACACTCATGTTTTGGAAGCTGCTGCTCAAGTAGAAAATCTACTTGAGCAGCTAAAATAAGTTAACACCCTCTAGAGCTTCAGCGTGATGCAGTTCACACTAATTTTTCAGCGCAGGAGAAACTGAAAATCTGTGCGAACAGTGTGACTTACCCAAATTCCGCTGCTCACGGAACTCCACGTAACACGGCGGAGTTTTTTGGCACTTCGCGGACTTCCATGTAGCAGAACTCCGCCCAGGCCTACTTTCTATCTTCTAAACAAGTTGACAAAAACTTTGGTTATAGCACAGTCACTGAATTGGTGAAACTCTGGTACAACCTCCTATGATGTGAAGCTTGCTGGCTAAGATCGCATAGTGCTAACTTCCAGCCAACTTATGCTGCTCTTCTCAACCCCCAACAAGACCACCCGAACTTAAACAAGCAGCTAGAAGAGGCTCTATTTCATGGGTACTCGCAAACTTTTTCTCGGGGGCCAAAATTGCAGTATGGTTTGCGGCCGAGGGCCGCACTGAAGTGACAGCAGGGGTGGGGTGGGGCGGAGCTTATAGGGGGCACAACCACCCGCCCCCTTTTTCAAAACATTGCTAAACAATGCTGCATTTTGAATCCAGGTATAACTACAAACCTACCCCAGTAACACACACAGTGCACACACACACAGCGCCATCTGCTCTCACCCCTACCCCAGTAACACACACAGCGCACACAAACAGCGCCATCTGCTCTCACCCCTACCCCAGTAACACACACAGCGCCATCTGCTCTCACCCCTACCCCAGTAACACACACACTGCACCATCTGCTCTCACCCCTACCCCAGTATCACACACAGCGCCATCTGCTCTCATCCCTACCCCAGTAACACACACAGCGCCGTCTGCACACAGCGCCATCTGCTCTCACCCCTACCCCAGTAACACACACAGCGCCATACACACACAGCGCCGTCTGCACACAGCGCCATCTGCTCTCACCCCTACCCCAGTAACACACACAGCGCCATACACACACAGCGCCATCTGCACACAGCGCCATCTGCTCTCACCCCTACCCCAGTAACACACACACAGCGCACACACACTGCGCCATCTGCTCTCACCCCTACCCCAGTATCACACACAGCGCCATCTGCACACAGCGTCTTTTGTTCTCACCCCTACCCCAGTAACACACACAGCGCCATACACACACAGTGCCATCTGCACACAGCGCCATCTGCTCTCACCCCTACCCCAGTAACACACACAGCACCATCTGCACACACCCCTACCCCAGTAACACACACACAGCGCACACACACTGCGCCATCTGCTCTCACCCCTACCCCAGTATCACACACAGCGCCATCTGCTCTCATCCCTACCCCAGTAACACACACAGCGCCGTCTGCACACAGCGCCATCTGCTCTCACCCCTACCCCAGTAACACACACAGCGCCATACACACACAGCGCCGTCTGCACACAGCGCCATCTGCTCTCACCCCTACCCCAGTAACACACACAGCGCCATACACACACAGCGCCATCTGCACACAGCGCCATCTGCTCTCACCCCTACCCCAGTAACACACACACAGCGCACACACACTGCGCCATCTGCTCTCACCCCTACCCCAGTATCACACACAGCGCCATCTGCACACAGCGTCTTTTGTTCTCACCCCTACCCCAGTAACACACACAGCGCCATACACACACAGTGCCATCTGCACACAGCGCCATCTGCTCTCACCCCTACCCTAGTAACACACACAGCACCATCTGCACACACCCCTACCCCAGTAACACACACACAGCGCACACACACTGCGCCATCTGCTCTCACCCCTACCCCAGTATCACACACAGCGCCATCTGCTCTCACCCCTACCCCAGTAACACACACAGCGCCATACACACACAGCGCCATCTGCACACAGCGCCATCTGCTCTCGCCCCTACCCCAGTAATACACACAGCGCCATACACACACAGCGCCATCTGCTCTCACCCCTACCCCAGTAACACACACACTACATTAAAAACAAATAAATAAATAACCAAAGAGCCTTACCTGCCTTAATAAAGCACTGTAAAGATGCCACAAATGTACAACGGCACGGCAGGCGGGCGGGCGGCAGACGTGGAGACGGTGACAGGCAGCAGACAAAAAAGCCCTGTAAATGTTAGCTGCAAGCGCTAACTTTTAAGGGGCTTTGGCTTCCCACCACTAGCCAGGATCGTCATGGAAACGCCATAACTAATGGCCGCCTTAGGTAAACATAGAGGAGAGCCGCGGGAGCATGCGCGAAGTAGCCACTATTGCGCATGCTCCCGCGGCCCTCTTCTATGTTTATGTACGGCAGCCATTATTATATGGCGTTTCTCGGACGTCCGCGGGCCGCCAAGATAGGTCAGTGGGGCCGCTGGCGGCCCGCGGGCCGTACTTTGAGTAACGTCGCTCTATTGCAACAAATCCACCTTTGAGGCTACCAGTCCTGGACTCTCGCTTTAACATCTTCTTTAATTTCACTGAAACATTTAAACATTGGCCTACACAACAGAACACCTCTCAGACTTAAGCTCTGGGAACACAAACCCAACAACATCCAGTAAAAACAAAGGCCCTCGTTAAAAGTGCCTGGCTGGAAAGATGATCATCAGAGCACCTCTTAAACTTAAAATCCAATATGACAGGGATTGGAAAATAAAACGGGTGATAGTTATCGCCTTTACAAGTTGTACCCTTTAAAATGGGGCATAACATGCAAATTGTACTGCTCTGCACATCAGAACCCGCAGATACTGGTATTTATTGAGCATTCCCCTCCCTCCTAAATTCCGGCAGATGTCCCCTGCCGAAAGGCACCTGTGGAAAATTGTGAGGCTTGTGATAACTACCCACAAAGCTCCTACTCCTAATTCCGATTCCTGTACAAACAGCAAGGGGATTGGAAAAGAACAAGCCACTCATAAAAAATTGGGGATTTGCCTACCTACCAATTCTTGCAATCTTTGAATAGTGTTTGGTGCTGCCACAATCTCAAGACAGCAAACTGCAGTAGTCCAATGCCAACACAGCCGCAAAGACCAAGTGGTGAATTAACTCCACAGCATAAGGAAAGATCTTTTCACCGTCGAACAAGGTGCAGATGTAGAGCGCATCTTGGATTGGGGCACAAATGCCCCTCTGAGGTTCATTTTGTTACGTGGATGATAATCCTGCTTCCCAGATTAAACTTTCCCCATTACTTTTTACTAAAACTCTTCAAACTATGTTAACACTATGAACAGACGCACTGTTTCAGCGGTCTACACAATTTTATATGCTGACCCCATTAAAAAAAAAAAGTTGGATGGAAAGCGCCCCACCGTCCACTACTAAGTGGTGTTTTGATATTACGAATGTGTAAAATCAGAGGAGTAGCTTTCAATAGTGGCAGAGGTTCCGTGGCACTTAGGCTCAGGGCCTCTTGAACCTCAGTTATGGCTGAAGAATACGCAGTGCTTAATTTGAGCCGGTGGTTTCTGGTGCTCGTCACTAGCGGAATTTATGACAGTCTCCCACGTGATGCAACTGTTTGTTTAATTTAGAGACCAGAACAACAATTGTTAGTTTATTTAATTTACACTATGAATGACACCTGCTGCCAGAGATATTGTTTTAGCTTTTAGAGCCCTGAGCTGTCAGAATTGACACACGTGTACGATTGTGAGGGTTACTGGTTGTCTTGTTACTGTAACTGGCAGCGGCAATGGCCGGTGCCACCAAAAGTGGCCTCCTGAGTAGGGCCCTGCCACTTATTCACAAATTAAGCACTGAATACCTCCACGTCGAGTGGAGTCCCTTTGATTTGCTTACCCTGGAGTCCTGGGCACCCTTGGAGCGCACTGTGTAAAATATCAAACAGGCTCCTTCTTGCCAGCGCCTCCACCCCCCCCCCCCCCCTTGATGCCACCAAATGAGGGCCAGCCCCAGACTCCGATGACCACTTCCCTCTACGGAGGTCAGCGGGATCCCCAGAAAGCCTCTGTTTCCCCCCGCGGGCAGAGGTACTCTCTGGTCCACGTCCTCCAGCGCAGGCATGTGACGCCTCGCCCGGCCTGCGTCGGACTCCAGGGCCCCGGGAACGCCGAGGACAGGGTGTTAATCCGCTAGAATCCCTCGACTCCCTTGGAAATGCGTTTAGCAGCCTTTTGAAGTTCCCCCGCTCGGGCCTTTGAGGAGCTTAGCGGCGGCCATTGTGCGCCACATGGCCCTTGGCGGCTGACCTGGCCCGCTCCCTGCGCCAGGGCGCGCCGCCAACAATGGCAGGAAAGTGCGGGACACGAGCGCAGCTGTGCCCGGGCCGGCCTCGCCTCCAGCCGCAATTACACCTTCCGTGTTTTAAACTTCGGAGCCCTGGACGCGGTGTCCATAAACCCAAGTTTACATAATATTTCCTCTGCTCCGGGCGGAGGGTTAGTTTGGGGTAAAGCGTCGGACGTGCCAAGTTTTACGCAACGAGACCTTTGCATAACCCCGGGAGGCGGCTTCCAGGGTTTCTTTTTCCCACACCAGCCGTCCAGACAGGCGGTTCACGGAGAAGTCAATGGCTGGAGTTTAGCCTTCAAGCGGAAGAGCCCGCAAAGTGCGCGTCCTGGCGACGGACAGGTCCAGGGAACCCGTCCCTCTTTTTACCCAACCAGCCAGATGACCTGGTCTCTGAGCTGGCCAAACACTTTTTAAACAAACTTAATCTGTTCGTTAAATGTTTTTTCATGGTAAAGTTCCGTGATAGCAGACCTCGGGTGTTATCTCTGGGCCTTTCTGCGCTTGGAGCAACTATGCAGGACTCCGTTTTAAACAATAAGCAGTTAAAACGGTCCTGGCGACTTGTCCAGCTTTTGGTTTTCACCGCCTAAGGAAGGAACTTTACAAGTTTGTATTGGGTAGGGTGACTAGATATATTAAAAAACAAAACCGGGACATTGACCTAAAATAGAAGGATTACACTTTTTTTCATCAGTCAAGGGACACAGACTGACAGCACGCACAACCTAGAAATGGAGACGAGGCACTGAACCTAGAAAAACAGGCGAGGCACTGAAGAAATAAATAAAGCGCAATGTTTTAACGCACTATCACACCTGTTAATTAAAAGGCTTCCTGAGAACAGCTGCTAACTAGTCCTGCTTTAGAACATATCAAAACGTGCCTCCCTCGGTTTTCACTCTTTGAAAACCGGGACGAGCCAAATTTGCTAAAATCTGCCTTAAAAAAGGTGCTTAAAAACCAGGACTGTCCCTGAAAAACCAGGACACATGGGGGCATCTCCAGGTAGTGGCATTACCTCAGCATAGGGCTATCAGTGCTGTTGGTAGGGGAACCCAGGTTGACGCAGCCTAGAAAGAACTAGTCATGTTAAACAGTCCCTAGATAAATAAATACAGCAGATGCTTTTGCACTGAGTATGGTCATAAATGCATTAGTAATTTTTTTTTTTTACTTTGAGGCTGGAGTTAGACACGCATCAGCTGCTAGTCGGAGCCCAAAGTCTGTCTTACATAGTCCTCCAGTAAGCGTTACGTTGTCAGATGATGTCTCAAAGGAAAACTGCTAGCCCTTCCAAGGCACATACACCGGAGGCAAGTCTGTTTCTTTCAGGCCTGAGGTCCACTGAGATGTTCACTAATGATCAACAGAGTATGTGGTCCAGAAGGTGATGGTTGGTTGGATGTTGGTCCCACCCATACAGCATTTAAC
This sequence comes from Pleurodeles waltl, assembly GCF_031143425.1. NCBI lineage: Eukaryota > Metazoa > Chordata > Amphibia > Caudata > Salamandridae > Pleurodeles > Pleurodeles waltl. The sequence goes on from NC_090448.1 coordinate 1,157,726,532, forward strand.
CTAATGGTGATTAACTACAAACTAGCCCAGGTTAATAGAAAGTCACACAACATTTTTGGTCACATTTGTTGGGTTAATTAGGGTGGGCAAAAAATTCTGCTCTGTCTGTGGAGTTTTGCCCACTCCACGTTCCACTTGGACAGCGGTGCTCCATCTAAACTATGCCAACTGTTGCATAATAGTGTTTTCTCAGGGCTGGCTTGCCAACGTTAAGTTGGTGAGCGAGAATCTGCATCTCCTTAGTGATTTTCAAGCACTAGAACCTTCTCTGTTGACAATTCTCAACATGGGTGGTTGCATACTCAAATAGAAAATCTACTTGAAGGGCAGAAAAAAGTAGCACCCTCTAGGGCACCACGGGGTGCAGTTCGCGATGAAGTTATAGTGCAAAACAAGCTCCCGGCGCTAAAAATCATCACTGAGCCTGAATTCTGCCCACTCATGGAACTCTGCGTAATCTTGCAGACTTTTTATGTAAATCTGCAGAATTCTTCGCTCAGGCCTAGTTTTAATCCACTGAAGATAAAGGAACACTTCTGACTGATGAGAGAAAACCAGGAAACAAAACACAAGTCCTTGTGTGATAAGAGACACCAACATTCATCCCCATGAGTGATAGCAAGAAAACCCACCTTTACCGAATGGGAGTTGAAATCCATATCAACCTCAACCCCTATGAGGAAATATTAGAGAAACTAATGCTAAAAACACCTGCGAGAGCAGGGATCCCCGCGTTCGATACAATCAGTAAAAGGAAACATCTCCAAACTCAAAGAAGTCAACAGATATCCACTTGCGATACCAAGAGCACGATCATGGAAATCTACTCTACTTCTCAGGGGAGAGAACAGGGTACCACGAAAACACAACCCCCAAAGGCATTCACAGACACCTCAGATTAGATGGCAATATTACAACCATCCTCTTCAGTGTTATGGGAGAAAAGACATATCAAACACACAAAATGTGATGACAGGTAAACTTGCAATAAGTCTAATCACCGACAATCGCTTGTGGTAGCATTACAACGCAATGTTTTTCTGCCCATCATGTCACCTTAGATTAGACCCTGCCATATGCAAATCTGCCTTAACCCTGCCTCAACAGTAACAGTGCAGACCCAACCTGCCAAGACAGGTTATCCCGAACCAGAACACCAACAACCTAGGACTCCTCTTGTCCTGTTTGGGGCTCCTCAGTTGGATGTAGCACGATTCTAGTGGCATAGTGACCAACGGACTCTCATCTGGCCATACCTACCCATTTATGGCAGCACATAAAACACAGAAAAGGTGATGGGAGAGAAGAAATACCCATCTTCAAACTCACAGAGAAAGGGAGTTAACAAGAGCTGCAGCCTACCTCAAACCCAGGGGAGAGAAAGTAACCAAGAGCAAGAAGCCTACACCCCGACCCAGGGGAGTGAGTAAACAACCAGAAGCCCACCTCCAAACCCAGGAGTAAGGGAGTAAAGAAGAGCTGAAATCCTATTAAACCAGGAGAGACGGAGTGTACAAGAGCCAGAAGCCCCCCCTCCAATCCAGGGTGGAAGGAGTTAACAAGAGTCAGAAGCCTAACTCCAACATTGGGGAGAGAAAGTCAGCAAGAGCTGGAAACCCATCGCCAACCCAACAGAGAGGGAGTTAACAAGAACTGGAAGCCCACCTTCAACCCAGCAGAGAGGGAGTTAACGAGCACCCACATCTAAGCCAACAAGACACAATAGACACCAAACATCTGAATCCACGGAGGACAACAAGGAATCTGCCTCATCCATCATGAGAGTGAACAGGTGCTCCCCTCAGACTAAATAGGTGATAACAGACTCCTAGAGCCAAACTTTAAGATAACACGGAAATACATTTTCAAATTTATGGCAGTATGCAAAGACACCCATATAAAACCAGATGGAAAATATCAAATCTACCTACTTCCAATCTTAGGTGAGAGAACGGAAATCACCATTAACGAACTGCCGGAGAAAGAGCAGAGAGCACCACCACCATGAAACCTGGTGGAGAGAAGAGGAACACCAACCTTCAAATCGACTGGAAGGAATCCACAAACCAGCTGGAGAGAACAGAAACAACACCTTCAAAGCCAGTGGAAGGAACTGGAACCCTCAACATCAAACCCACTGACGAGAACAGGGGTCACCACCTTCAAACTCCTGCGTATAAAATGGACTGATCTTTGGTGAATGAAAAATAGGAAGGCAACTCATATCAATGCACTGTGCAGGAATCTGCATTGCACCACTAATGCAACCGCTGTGGGGTTGCAGCTGATGCCCTTTATCACCGGTATCTCCACTTGACACCTATTCATTAATCTGTGCTGTCTTGGCTTGCAATCTGCCACAACCCATTTACTGCATCTGCCATTCATGCTGTGGTTGCCCAATCAGTGCTCATACTACCCATGCACCCTGTTGCCATCACCAAGCATTGCTTCTGGCACCAGTGCACATAGAAGGCACTTCCAAAGGCAGTGCTTTAGGTATTTGTGCATGCTGTACGCTATGCAGATCTGTAGAGCGTACTATCGCCCAGTAAGGTATTCTGGTGCTGAGCCGGTTTGAGTCTAGTCAAACATAGGGCCTAATGGGATTACTTGAAAAGCCAGGTCTTCAGCTACACGCAGAATTGAGTAAGTGAGGAGGAGGCACTTATGGGTAGCTGCAGGTCTTACTACACCTGGGGAGCTTAATTGGAGAAGGCTGAACCCCCGGATCTGGTTTTCTGTATCTGTGGGATGCGTTTAAGTAAGACTCCAGACGAGAGGTGGTGTCTGGAAGGTTTGCAAAAGCAGATGCGAATGTTGAGGCATGCTATGCCAGAGTTATGTAGTGTCTTGAAAGTGTGGGTGGGGAGTTTGAATTGTGCTTGCTACTGTAGGAGTACTCAGTGGAGCTCCTTCAAGTGTGGTGTGATGTGAGTGGGCCATGGGAGGTTGAGAGCAATGCTGGCCCTTGAATTCTGAATGGTCTGGAGGCTTCTGGTGATTTTTTTGTTGATCCAAGCATAATGGTTTTCTCGTAGCCCTGCTTGCTTGTGACAAGGGAGTGGGTGACCTCGTTCCAGGTGCTGAATGAAAGCCATTTGAAAATCCTTCTCAGCATCATCATGATATGGAAGCATGAGGCAGTGATGGTGTTGACTTGGGCGGCCATGTTGGGTTTGCTGTCAGTGATGATCCTGAGGTTCTTGGCGTGAGTGGTGGGGGTGAGCGTTGGTCCTAGCCCTGTTGGCCATCAGGTGGATTACGACAGTGAAGTACTTTTCCTGAAGATCACGATTTTGGTCTTGTCAGCGCTCAGCTTCCGACAATCGGTTTTCATCGAGTGGGTGTTTTCAGTCAGGCAGGCGTTAAACTTGATTTGGGTACTAGGCGTCTTGTCCGTGAGAGAGAAATGAGTTGTGTGCCGTCAGCGTAGGAGAGGACGTTTATGTTGTGAGAGTGGATGATGCTGGCTAGAGATATCATGTACGCACTGAAGAGGATCGGGCTCAGGGAGGAGCCCTTGTGGAACTTCACAGATGAGGTTGTGGGCGTCCACGGTGTACAGTGCTGAGCTGACTGACTACATCCTTCCAGTCGGAAAGGAGCAGATTAATCAGAGTCTGTGTCTTTGGGTTCAGAAACTGTTTATGCATTGAATGAGGATGGGGTGGGAAACACTGGCAAGCACTGCAGAGAGGTTCAGGAGTGAGAGGAACGGTGTGTCCCCTCGACCCAGTGTCATATGGATGTAATTTGTGGTGGTAACAGGGCAGTTTCTGTGCTATGGTTGGACCTGAAACTAGAGTGAGTGGTGTTGAGGAGTTGGTGGTCATTGAGGTATGCTGCTGTAATCACACATGCACTGCCACAGCTACTCATGCACATGGATATCATTGCGACTGCAACACTCTTGCTTGGTACCTTTGCACACTGCTCTCACCCCTCATGCACTGCTCTTGTGACTAAGCTCAGTGCAATGATTGCTGCTGTCCTGGAGTTTATTCTACCACCACCCACAACCAACTCTTGCCAAAATTCCATTGCATCCAGCAACCAGCTCAATGTGGATATGACCATCTTCAGCACACCACGTCTGCTACACCGATGCACAGCTCTCATTACAGCTAGCCAATGCTGCATCCTGTAACCCTCACCCACCACCACAATCTCTCAATGCACTTCTTTCTTGCCCGATCCATGCTGCCTTTTACTACAGGTTTGCATTACCAAAGCCACAAGGTTTTATGCTTACGCTTAAATTATGACAAATGCAATTAAAAATGTCTTTTGCAGTGCAAAACAATGAAAAGGGATTGCTTTGTGTATACAATGCATGAAGTTAAAGAACTACAGGTGTGATGTCAGTGTGCTTTTCAAATATAAATAGTGCCTCGTGCATACCAGTGGAAAAGAAGGATCCACCTCAATGGCCAACAGAACAAGTTGAGGCTAAAATACCCCTGTGAGCTGACCCAAGTAGTGATTGATAGAATCTCTAGCCCAATGCTTTAAATGGAAAAATAGAAGTGCAGGTACTCTGTAACAGAGTACCTGCTTGTTTCTGAGAAGTGCCGGTACTCTCCAATTAAAAGTATTAAGTTTTTTTTTTAGATATGCCGGTACTCTCCCTCTCAAAATAAAAAAGTGCCGGTACTCAGTACCGGAGAGTACCGGCCCATTTAAAGCACTGCTCTAGCCAATGACCAAAGATTCCTGAAACAAAGAAGCTAACGGCTGACGGAGGCATCCCAATGTCCCTTAGAATGTGTATTGAATACAATATGTTTGGCACGAATATGCAAGCTCATTTTAATGTCAAACCTAATAATGGAGGGCTTCATCTCCCATTTGCAGACTTTCCTAAAACACTACAATCACAGCCCAATGCACTTAAGTCCATGATTGCACATAAGGCAGACACTATCACTATAAGGCATGCCCAGTAGTGTCAGCAAATGTTTATAGGTGAACAAGGGTAAAGTCCAAGTCACCTTCCTCGTCGAGAGGTACAGTCAAACTTAGGCATACACCACCTCTGCCTGTGAGGTACTTGCTCTTGTGGATACAAGGAGGAAATCAATTTTCAGTGCTTTCAATTTGGCCTTAGCATTAAAATCACATAAAAAATTATTTAAGACCAATGTTGATGGACGCCCGGCGCTACCAGCCTCCTTTAAGTCTACAGCTCAGCCAGGTCTACTGACCGGTTCCCATAATGAGCCCTGGCGAGGCTGGCACGTCCTGGTCTTATAAGTAAGCCACATGAAGATGACTATTCTTGGCACTTTCAAAACCTACAAAAGAGTGAGCTTGATGAATGGGGTTAATCCCTACTAAAGAGCATTGAGGCCTCGATAAAACGTGTCAATGGTAGATCTACCTAGAAACGTCAGACATTCCACGTAAAGCAACAACAGATAATAAACTCAAAGTCACTGAATGTGTAACTGTTACAAAAAGTATTTAAAAGGGGACAAGACCAATGCTCTAAATGGGCAACACTCAGTGGGGGCTGCCACTGAACGGGGGTGTTGTTCTCTCCTCCGTCCTCGCCCTCTTCCCAGCACTACACCATCGTCGCGATTGGTGTAAGCGGCCTGGTTTGGTGCTCACACAGGGAGTGAAGGCCTGTGCACTTTCTCCTCCCGGCTGTGCAATACAGCCAGGTGGAGAAATGAAAAGTGCCCATGTGTGTTTTGCCAGCCCAACACAGCCGGGCAGACATGCGCACTTGTGGTGCACATACCCCTCCTCCGGCCCCTTCCAGCCCCGCACACCCTAACATGGCTCACAGGAAAAATAAAATGATAATAACTTAGGGTTATTATCATTTTATTTTTCCTTGTACTCAATGCAGAGGGGCGACGCTCCTCCACCGGTACTGCCTGGTGCCGAGTACCTGCACTTCTTTATTTTGAAAGGGAGAATATCTGCCCTTCTCAGCATGGCCGCATTACTTTTAATGGGAGCATAGTGACACTTCTCATGAGGGAACAGGTACTCTAAATAGCGAGTACCTGCACTTATATACAGTTATTTAAAGCAATGGACAAGACTATCCTTTGAGCCCACCGGTTATAGACCAAAGGCTGATGTACAAACTACCACAAATGTTTCTGTGAAATGTTTGAGCTCTGCGCTACGGGTAGTGACATGTGTCCATTACCCCTCACAGAGCAAACCACTGCAGACATAGCTGTGCTTTCGTTTCATGGAACAACCTAGGCCTAACAATGGACTCCTTGAAAGGGGAAGGGCTTCTGTCAATTGCACAAGATGTCCCTCCCTTGTGCTCTGTCCACCCCTGGTAACTGTCGGCGCAGGGACATTTTAAGGATTTCGGGGGTCCTGGGCCAAACGTATTTTTTGGGCCCCTGTTCAGAACAGCGTTGAATTTATGACCCACTTTGAGCTCTTGCATGCCCTCTTTGGCCAGGTCACTGCCAATGCACATGCACACCTGTGCAAATTCTTTGTGTGTTACAGCTAATATTTAGGGATAGTGTTTTTCCAATATTGTAACAGCAGCAACTCACTAATCTTACTGCAAATAATCTCTGTGACCCCCTCCCTGGAAAGACTCTATGCAGAACAGAATTGGCTCAAGCAAGGCCCCCCTCAAAGGTCGTGGCCCTGGGCCAGAGCCCACTTTGCACATGCCTTAGGACGCCTCGGTGTCAGTGTGGTCTGGATTCTGCCTGTAGAAATAATCTTGGCCCCCCTCTGGACCAGTGGCGAAAGGAACCTGGAAGGGGTCCCTCTGCACATAACAAGGTGGCTCTGGATTCACTCAGACCAGATGCTGTTCTGAGCAGGCCCCCTGGAATGCAGGGCCTCACACACACTGCAGGAGCCCTTGTTACGCCCATGCTCGGGCCACCTCATGGTTAACATATGTACAACAAACTCATTGAGCTTGGCTGTGCCTTTTTGTGTGTTTAGGTGGAAATATCTGGTGAAAACCGACAGACACCTCACCATACCTGGCTGAAAGCACCTGTACCCAATTATTAGCTAGAAAATGCGTTTATTGGGGGGTGTAACACCCCCTCGGAAGCTACGCCCACGGGCACCCCTTGAAATCAAAACACGCAGGTGGCTTTCCCTGCAGAGATAGTGAAAACAAAAAGTTACACTAACGCCGAAGGCACGGGACGCTCTGCTGAGAGCAGTGCTTTTGACAGCGCAAAACCCTCGGTTTTATGGTATCAAAGTTGTGGGGACCGCGGGGAGAGATTAGCGAGTTATATCTCGGCAGATAACCGGGGTAAGCATAGTTCCGCGAAGCTGCTCCTGGCTGCGCGCAGAGACCCGCCAAGCGCCGGCTCTTGCAAGCACCGCCCTGGGCCCGCTTTGAGCGCACGAACTGCCGCCGTCGTGCGCTTTGGGCCCAGCAGGGACTGTGCGGGTCACGAGATGTCGCGACTCAGCAGGACGGGGAGGGGATGGTTGCTTTCGGAGGTGAGAGGTGTCCGCTTGCTGTTCGTTGCTTCTGCTGCCTCTGCGCCGTGCGCAGTCCGAGGACAGATGCGCACAGATGCGCCAGGGACGAGAACCGGCGCGCCGAGGTGATCTCAAGCCTTTCCCGGTTACTGCACACACGAGACGACGTTTTAATTACATTTTCTTTTTCTGCCACTTGGTGGGACGCGAGCCTGGCTCCAAGGAGCGATGGAGCGAGAAAATAGAAACATTTTTAGCATCTGCGGCGCGCAGCGCGCTTCACGGAGCTGCACCGTGTGTGGAGTGCGGATGAGAGATACTGGGGTGCAGTGGGGACAGACTGGAAGCTGGCAGGAAAACGGGGTTCAAAACAATTTGGGGATGGGTGACTCAGTGAGAAAGCCCCGAAACGGGAGGTGGAATGGGACAGTGGGGACAGATAAGGCAGGGGTCTCTTCTGTTGGTGGTAGTGAGTGGGCTTCGGGTACCCCACAGCAGGGAGGGGGCATGAATGTCATATGAGCCCCAGTGTGCCTAAATAAAGCTCAGGAATCAATACTGCATCATTACTCTGTACCATCCACAATACTTGCGCAACAGTGGAGCAGCAAGAAAAGCACCGAGAACACACACCGAGTGCCTAAAACTGGAAGAAAGATAGCGGTGAGCGGGACAAGGCTGCGATACAAACCATCACCGGAGGTGAAGCTCGGTGTACCGAGACTACTGGGAGAGCTCTCCTACATAGTAATTAGCCTTCTTGGAAGGCAGCAGACGCCCCGGTGCAGACCATGGTGCCATTGTAAGGCCCCGGGAGCAGATCATGGTGCCTGGGAGAGGCCCTGGGCACAGATCATAGTGCTTGAAAGAGGCCCTGGGAACAGATCATGGTTTCCTGGGAGAGGCCCTGGCACAGATCATAGTGCTTGAAAGAGGCCCTGGCACCGGTAATGGTTTCCTGGGAGAGGCCCTGGCACAGATCATGGTGCCTGGGAGAGGCCATGGTCCAGATAATGGTGCCTGGGAGAGGCCATGGGTCCAGATCATGGTGCCTGGGAGAGGCCATGGGTCCAGATCATGGTGCCTGGGAGAAGCCATGGGTCCAGATCATGGTGCCTGGGAGAAGCCATGGGTCCAGATCATGGTGCCTGGGAGAAGCCATGGGTCCAGATCATGGTGCCTGGGAGAGGCCATGGGTCCAGATCATGGTGCCTGGGAGAGGCCCTGGCACAGGTCATGGTGCCTGGGAGAGGCCATGGGTCCAGGTCATGGTGCCTGGGAGAGGCCATGGGTCCAGATCATGGTGCCTGGGAGAGGCCATGGGCACAGATCATAGTGCTTGAAAGAGGCCGTGGGCACAGATCATGGTTTCCTGGGAGAGGCCCTGGCACAGATCATGGTGCTTGAAAGAGGCCCTGGCACCGGTAATGGTTTCCTGGGAGAGGCCCTGGCACAGATCATGGTGCCATGACAGAGGCCCTAGCACAGATCATGATGCCTGGGAGAGGCCATGGGTCCAGATCATGGTGCCTGGGTGAGGCCCTGGGCACAGATCATGGTGCCTGGGAGAGGCCCTGGGCACAGATCATGGTGCCTGGGAGAGGCCCTGGGCACAGATCATAGTGCTTGAAAGAGGCCCTGGGCACAGATCATAGTGCTTGAAAGAGGCCCTGGGCACAGATTATGGTTTCCTGGGAGAGGCCCTGGCACAGATCATGGTGCCTGGGAGAGGCCCTGGGCACAGATCATGGTGTCTGGGAGAGGCCCGGGCCCAGATTATGGTTTCCTGGGAAAGGCTCTGGCACAGATCACGGTGCCTGGAAGAGGTCACTGGTGCGCATCATTGTGCTTGGTAAGGGCACTGGGCGCAGATCTGGGTGCCCAGGGAGAGGCCCTGGGCGCGGATCACAGTGCCATGGGAGACGCCCTGGCACAGATCATGGTGCCTGGGAGAGGCTTTGGCACAGATCATGGTGCCTGGAAGAGGTCATGGGCGCGCATCACTGTGCTTGGTAAAGGCTCTGGGCGCAGATTCGGGTGCCCAGGGAGAGGCCCTGGGCGCGGATCACAGTGCCATGGGAGAGGACCTGGCACAGATCATGGTACCCAGGAGAGGCCCTGGGGCAGATCAAGGTGCCCTGGGGGAGGCCCTGGGCCCAGATCATGGTGCCCTTGTAGATGCCCTGACAGATCATGGTGCCCTTGGAGAGGCCCAGACCAGATCATGGTGCCCTGGGAGAGACCATAGGCCCAGATCATGGTGCCCTTGTAGATGCTCTGACACAGATCATGGTGCCTTGGAGAGGCCCTGGGGACAGATCATGGTTCCTGGTAGAGGCCATGGGCACAGATTATAGTGCCTTGGAGAGGCCCTGGGGACAGATCATTGTGCCTGGTAGAGGCACACATCATGGTTCCTGGGAGAGGCCATGGGCACAGATTATGGTGTCTTGGAAGCAGAGAAAAACTGCACAGGTGTTCTGAACCCTAAAGCTGCAGAACCAGCAATAAAAGCCACACAGTGGTTTCTTATGAAAGCCACGAAGGCTGGTGACATCCTGCAGGATAGAAGGACAGTGAGGGAAGCAAGGGCACGCTGGCTACCACAGAACGCCATGCACGACCTCTGCAGGAGGAAGGTACTCCAGGATGCAAGGATCATCATCACTACAAGCTGAACAGACACTCCAAGTAAAGCTCTGGGCAAAAGCAAGCCCTGAATAATCTCTTAACACAGATGACCTCTCCTCCTAAGGGTGAGATGGTTTAGGGCATCACTGAGTAGAAAACCTGCTGGGAAATGTTCTCTGCTGTCATCAATTTCTAAAATACTACACAGAAGGCCTTTCCTTCTTCTGAGCGGATACGCTTACTGTAAAACAATCTCATGTAGTGTTACAACCAGGTACTGTGCTCTCTTCCAGATTGAACTTCAGGATGGTCACTAGTGAACATGGTTATTCGTGAACAGGAGGTTTACCTCCACCCAAGGGTTAAACCCACACGCTGAGGCACATTATACCACGGCTACCCGTAGGAAGCATGAAGTAGGCCCTGGAGCTATGCTGGAGGACGGGGGAGGTGGTCCAGGAGGTGGACTTGTTAGTGTAGGCCTGCAGATGGGGAAGGTTCACAGCTAATCACTATAACTCCTTGGAAATGTAGGGGAAGCGGCCACTAGATGCCTTGGGGGAGCGTAGAAAGGGGATGCTGTCTTCCTTGTATGAGTCTCAGTCACCACTGCCTCCACCACTAACACGTTTATCCCACGTCTTACCTGGACTGGACGGTACCTAGCACCGGCCTGAGCCATAGAGAGGTCAGAGGACCATGGTGTATGTGCCCACCATCGAGATATACTTCACCACAGCTCAGGCAATGCCAGGAGGCTGGAGTTCAGCTGGAGAGGGGGAGCGTCCGCTTTGGGGAAGCTCTGGTTATTATCCAGGAGGATGGGACACAGCCACACGTCAGGGTACCAACTCGGGCAGTTTGGAAGACCAACAACGGCCCTGATCTGGGACAGGGTCAGTGACAGGCAGACATGAAAAGGGGGCAAGGTAGCTGGACCTGGTAGGCTCCTACTTCCAGGTGGTCACTTGAAATCAACAGAAGGAACCAGAACATTGCAGAATAGAGGAAGCTCACTGCAAGGAACTCCACTCACCAGCTGGGGCTATTGTCCCCACCGGCAGTCGTAGCAGCCAGAGGATATAAGAGCCTTCAAAGGGAGTGGTAAAGGCAGTGGTGTAACAAAACTTAAGATGGCTCCCCTGAAAAGTACATGGAGGGTGGACCCCACATTCTGGACCTAACCGGGAGCTCTCAGACCAGGGGCCAGCTCACTGTGTACACTGCTAGAGGTGGCCTCCATGGAGCTTGGGCCCGCCCAGCATCGCGGGGGCTATTTTTACACCAATGGGTGAAGGTGCTGCAGGCCTAGAGGCCTAACTCACGCTACCAATCCAGAAACCTGAAGGGTCCTTGGGAACGATGGAAGTCCATGGGATTGGAAAGACATGACCGCCACCAAACCATCTTCATCTGGGAAACCTAGAGTCGGCCAATATCCGCAATTCAATGTACGCTGCTGCTTGCGCCTTCCTTCAAGCCGGTCTTCATCACATGCGGATCATCAAAAGCAGTAAGAACTTCCTGAATTCCTACTGCGTTCCCAACAAAGAGTATAAGGTTTTGTATAAAACACATTCTACAATTATGTTGTGTAATGTCTTTGATTAGAAACGAGAACACCAGTTTCACAATCCATATCTTGCCCGACTAGTTACTGGCAATCTTCATTACCACTAGTCTTGGTAGTACTCGACCCAGTCATTACTTTTGAACTGGATCCACTTCAGAAAGGATTAAGAAACAGGAAGTGAAGTCATAACTCCGCCCACCATCTAAGTGCCACAGTCCGTAGCCTACAAAGAACTTCCTGTGTCTTTCTCCTGTCTTATAGCCGAGACAGAGTTGGGTCCAGACTTTATTTGAAACAATTTTACCCATCCTTTAAAATATTGGAACCCTTCGAAGACATAGGAAGAAGATATCCCTGACACGGATCAGCTAAACGGACAGTTGCAACAATGGTTGAGTGTGGAATCCCCAAAAATGGATTTCCTCATCTTGCGTCTCAGGTGGTGGTAACAACGGAGAAGGATGGGGAGCAATCTCTGTGACGGGGAAGTCCCATGGAAGATGGTGTGTTAAACAGAGTCAGAGATATTCGACTTGGAGAGAATTAACATTGATCCAGAGGCCATGGTTACATTTTCTAGCATGCATCACCCAGCGCATGTCTTAATTCGAATGGACAATACAGAAGTGGTTAAGATCTATCAACTGGGTCTTCAAGGCGGTTGACTCCAATCTTCGTGAATATTTTCCCATTAGTGTTTATTGGCGCAACCAGCCTGTATAAGGTGCATTCTTCTGGGTCTTTCCATGCTTTACGTATTAGCAGGAGGTTGGCTTAAGACATTGTCAGGGTGAGGCCCAAAGTCTGGTAAAGGTGCTTAAGTGATTTGCTTAAGTGTGGGAGGAATGTTTTATAAAATACGACCGGGAACCCATCCGCCCCTGGAGCCTTGTCGGGGGGCACAAGCTTAAGTGTTTCTTGGATTTGCAATACTTCTACGGGTAACTCAAGGGTGCTGTGATCCTGCGACAGGGTCACCCGCATGCACAAGTCCAGGTAAGCATCCCTATGCTTTCTGGTTTCTTCCCACCTCTGGTAGAGAGCTTGCTAGTATTCCCTCAATGTGTCCTGCTTTTTGTGGTCTCTAATAACCCATCCTCATCCTCCTAGCTTTTTCTAGCTTTGTAATATGTGCCTAGTCCTTTGGAAGTGCAGCCTTCTAGCTAGTAGAGTTATTACCGTGTCTCCCTGGTCATAAAAACTGGCCTCTTTTTAATAGCACAGTCTCAGCCGGGTTGACTCTATGCTGTCTAGTCCCGTAACCACTGGCAGTCCTTGTTAGTTTCTAGTCGGGCCTCTTATCAGTCTGGCTATTTTCTCAGATCTTCTTAGTAAGTTTTCCCTACTTCAGTCTCCTCTCCTGTGTCTATCTCACCACTATGCTGACAGCTGTGCCTCTCAGGGTAGCCTTAAGTGTGTCCCATTTCTTGTTGGGAGACAGTACGGATGTGGTTTTGGTGCCAAAAAGGCCTGTATCCCTTTGGCCATGGCTACAATACGTACTGGGTCCATGAGAGGACCTTCCTGTTGCCTCTACTGTGTTGACCTGGTGGGGCGTTTTCTCTGTCTCAAGCCACCTCTAGGTGTGCATGGTCTTAAATGGAGATCTTTGGGATGTTTGCTCCCGTGAATGTGTGGAAGAGGGATTGAAAAATAAGCAGGTATCCCATATGTGTGGGAATGTGCATCTGAGAAAAGAATAATCTTTTAACCTGGGGTGGCATCTGTTCCAGTGTATGATTTCCTATCCGTGTCCAAGGAGGGTCCCCAGACGATGCTGAAGTCCTTCCTGTTACGAGGTCTCCCTTTGGGGCTCTCATTTGCTTTTGGAATAGTTGTCGAAGGAAGGGGTCATGGGCTGCACGGGGGTCATATAAACTGAGGAAGGTGTAGGGAGTGTTATGCAAGATGAATTGAATTTTGATAAACCAACCCTCCTGATCCTTTTTGACTTTAACTTCCATTCCCCCTCTTGTTTGTACAAAGAATTGTCGTCCCTGATTTATTTCAATTCCAAAATTGGCCTTGCAGTAAGAGGTATGTCAATCAATCAGAGAATTTGTAAAGCGCACTGCTCACCAGTAAGGGTCTCAAGGCGCTGCCAGCTGGGGAAAGACTACATCAGGTCATGTATGAGAATATAGCTCCCAACTTGTTGGCATTAGCTTGGGGAGTTTAACACCTTCACATTAAGAGAGTCTAGCTTGAATGTGTGTGAGATGTCTGAGGGGTTTGCTTCTTGTGCACTTGTTCAGATTCCTCTGTCCCGGGTTGGGTGCACCCGTGACCTCCTGCCTTTTCTCTCCCCTCTAACAGGCCAACATGGTCTAACATAGTCCTCACTAGAAACAATCAGGCCAGTTACATAACTGACCATGGGGAGACCTCCACAGACCTTCACACTATTTGTCCCTACTCCCTGGAGTAGGGACCTATAGTGATGTGGTCTGTGGTGGGCCGGCCAACAGGACATGTTCACCCCAACTAAATAAAATTCCTGGGGGTCCGGACTCTCTGGTTTGCCCTAACTCAGACTACTTTCCCAACCCAATCTGACACTAACCCTTTAAAGCTGTTGGCTGACCCACCACAGACCACATCACTATATGTCCCTACTCCAGAGAGTAGGGACATATAGCAGGGAGGTCTGTGGTGGGTCTCCCCCATGGTCAATTATGTAAGGAGTTTAGAAAAGTTGACGGTTTGTTGATTGTTTCCAGTTGTGACGGTTCCTGTGCAGGTTCCCCCGCTGGCCCCATTGTCTTGAGATGTTGAATCACGTCTTCCTTCGCCTCTGTGGAACCTGGTGGAAGTACTCTCCCCAGTTTGGTCTTGTTTTGTGATGTTCTCTACAATGAGCATTACTTCTTTCTTCCTGCGGGGGACCTGTCCTCCATGTCTTCTTCAACTTGCAGTGCCCTCTGTTTGCCATTCCGATGAAAAATGAGACTCAAGAGATGCCCCCATCGGTAGGAAGACTTCTGGCTGCGGACTAAGCTTGTTACTGGATGGAAAAGAAATTTCTGTCAGCACCAATAAGTCTAGTAGAGCTCATTTTTTAAAATGTTTTAATTACATTTGAGTAGAACGGCTTCATTTTCCATGACTCGTTTCCTTTTGAGTTTGTCAAAGTGTACCCTTGTAAAGACGTCAGGGTGGAGTCCTTAAGCTCCTACTGTGTTCTGTCCAGTTTGATCGGGGTACGTCTGCCTGGTCTCTGATGGTCTGTCAGAGGTTTTGGACAAATCCCTGGATTTCTTCCACTTCTTGGTACTCCTCTAATTCTACTGGTGTTGTCTTGTGTGGTCTGGACATAGATATTCTTCTCCTCTGGCATCATAATCCTGACCCGGAGATGTACCTGCTAGTCGGATCTTCCATCGGCTGTACGTTCCAGATCATCTTACATGTTCCGTGATCACCCCCCACCTGCACCTTTCCTAGATGAATGTCTTCAAGTCTCTCTTGAATTACCTATCGTCTGAAGGAATCTCATTTAACAAGTGTTCCAGGTAGTCATGCGTGATGCTTGGGTATTGTTGCCGGAACTGTTTGGTGCAGACAGGTGGGTCTGGCTTCCAAGGTTTCTCGCAACCCCTTAATGGAGCAGAGAAAGACCACATGTCAGCTGAGTGCTCTTCTAATTCCTACCATGGACTTTGTCTCTGAGCTCCGTGTGACTTTACTTTGTTCCCAAGGGAGGCCCTGCTGCACCACCCGGTTCGGGTTTTCACTATTTGTATCACTTATTTGTATTTTCAAGGACCATTCCTGTAAGCCTAACAGTGTAAAGTCATGTGTCAGTCCTGTCAATCACATGTTTGAAATTTAAGACAATGTGATTGGCTGCATTGGGGCTGAAATATTTTTGTTTACACCACCATGTGCATCTAACTCCAAAGATGGTAGATCCCAAGGCAGTGGTCATGGATACCCATGTGTGTGAAAAATTCACAGCGCATGTGAAACAGAGGTGTCTTTTGCAGAATGTGGCTCATATCAGAGGCAATTCGGATGCTCGCCAGTAGCCATTTTAGATGCTGAAATTGACGGACATTTTGCTGAGTGTCATGCACGTTGGGTTTCGCGGCCATGGCGGGTTGAACCAGACTAAACACCACACGCTACAAGGGTTTAAAAATAAGTAAATCACAGTAAAAACTAAGGTCACCCACTATGAACAAAACATATATTTGGCAACGGCACAGATACCAAAAAACACCAAAGCAAACTCGACAACATGGCTGTTAACCATGATATACGTTGTATGCGTTCCTATATAAATAACCGGCTAATTGTGGCAATTGCATCCCAAACATAACTCACTTTTTACCTATTTTGTAACAGAAATATATCACGTAATTACATATACACACGTTTGAACATACCTTAATTGTCATGTAGTTGTTCTCTTCTTTAGAGACTCTTAGTGTTAATGTTCACCAGATGTTGTGCCTGCGGTGTTATGCCATAAGGAGGTTGCACCCACATTTCAGTCCATGGTCATCTCTTGCAATCATTAGGGTTATGTGCGAACCCTACAGCAGTGCACACTTTGCCATTCGGGGGCTGAAACGTGTCTACAAGCAGCATGAAAAGGCAGGCAGGTACCCTTATGATGTCTTGTAACCAAAAGGACAAGCACATCACACAACCCTACAAGCACTACAGGACACGACTATCCGTCTCTTCTGTACTGGTGTCATTTCTTGCCTTTGATGTAGTGATCTCAGTGAATATTGATGTTGACAAACAGGTCTGCTTGTACCCCAACTGATTACATTTATCAGGGATCCAGACCTGCCAACTTAAAAAAATATATCCCAATGTGGGAGGTGGGCCGGAGACAGAGGGGATGTGGCCTCGAGCTGAGAATTAATTAAGAGGCACTTCTGTTGCTCCCACCCACCAACCTCCTCAAAAAGCTTGCAAACTTAATGGACATTGCAGTGACTTCCAGTCAAGATCGGGCTGCCATATACAACAATCAGGGATCTGGGGTCTGCCACATCAATTTGTGGGTGGTTTGTGGACCTATTTATCGCACCGTGGGCTTGTTTTTACTGTTGATTTTGCTGATATTACAAGAAGCATTGCCTGCAGCAAACACAAAAGCATGCAGTCTCCCATACCTTGCAAAATACCCATACAGCATGCCTTTACAGGTTAAACCTGGCCTGTAAACGCCCGCCATGTTTTCAGCCACGGGTTCGCAAATGGCATCACTTTTTTTGGTGCACGAGCAGATTTTTTGGTCGCAGTCCAACGCAGTTTCCAGATCGTCTTCCCTGCCACTGTGAGAATTCGGCCCCTCTGCAGATGACTGGGTGAAGGGAGCTGATATCCCGAGACACACTGTGGCACCATCTGGGTTGGTAGATTCGAGGATGTCCCTACGCAGCCCTCCACGTGCTCTCCGCCTCTCCGTATCTCCCTTTGCTGCTCCCAATCTACATCCGTCTCAAGTCTATTCGTTTTTCCCTGTGGATCTCTTGAACATCTTCCTGTTCCCGGAACTCTCTCTGGTTTTCAAGTCGGTCTTCTCTCCCATCCTCATGCTGTGCTAAACTGTCTTCATGGACGTAGATTCAAGTGGGGTGTTTGGGGTGTTACACCCCTCCCCAATGTATAATTTATTAAATAATTGGGTACAAGAGCCTTCATTTGGGTATGGTGCAGAGGAGGAGCATCCCCTCTCCCCCCACAGCAGCTGCAAAACTTTTATGATAAAAACATAATAAAATATGATTATTAAGGTTTTATTGTTAAAAAAGAGGGGCACAGGCAATGACAGGGGCAGAGGGCCCTCAGTGCACATGTATGTTTGGCCGGCCGAACATACATGCGCACTGTGCTCGGGTTGGAGACAGCAGGCAGAGGCTCCCGCTCTGCCATGGAGCGCCCTGGCTGGGTGCTCCGTCCAATCCTAACGCTGCTTTCATGTTGCCAGCAGCATGAAAGGAGCATTAAGATTGGTTCCAGGACAGGCTGAGAGCCTGTGCCTGCAGTGAGGACTGCGGAGTGGTGAGTCGAGTGGAGGAAGGTAAGTTTTTTTATAATATTTTTTTCGTCATTCCTACCGCCACAGTCCTCAAGTCCGTTATGTCCCCTACATTTCCCGTTTCCCCAAAGTTGTTCCTCTCTGAGAAGCTCACACACTGTGTTCTAACACTGATACCCAGTTTCAGCTCTGTTGCCAGCCCTCTTACGTCTCCAGCAAGACTTATGTAGTCTCCTTCCTCTCGCTGTGCTGTCTGATGGCTCCAGTTGTACTGTTCTCTTGTCTCCTCCATCACCCTCTAATCTCAAGTGTATCCTCTCTCCCTATTCGGTTCTGAAGCCTCCCTCTCCCTATGTTGTTCTGAAGCCTCAGCTCTTCCTCTGATGTTCTTGACTTCTTCATTCTTCCTGTACCACTGCAGAGTCTGTCCTTTATCTCTATCTTCTGTGACATTCAGATGTCCTCCCTCAGATCTCTATGCTGTAGCATAAGGGAATACAGCCAGATTTCTCCTTCCTAAAGCATCGTCAACTGTCTAACCTCCTCTCAAGCCTCACCACGCTCCCTATGCTGCTATTTTATTTGGTTTTATTTAAAAAAAAAAAAAACGTTATTATGGTGCCTATACTTGAGTCTTTTTTTAATTCATGTGCTGTTTTATAATCTCTCGCTTCTCTTCCAATGTAAGTATCTTTCAGTTGTATTCACTCGTTTCTTTGGTTTTATTCTGTCTCCTTGGGTTCTTCGAGTGTCTTTTTTCACCTGACCGGGTTAGGGGGGGGGAGGGGAGGGGAAGAGTTCAGTTATCACATAACATGGTGCTTTTGTTTCTTAATTCAAATCAGATATCGAACTCCCAATTTTAATTAATACAAAGCAATTATAACAAAAATACACTAACATTGTTTTCCTTTGAACAGAATTTGTTTTTTTTTGGGGGGGGGGGGGGGGGAGTTAAACAGGGGTGTGCCCGGCTCACGCTTTATAGTCTTGAGATTAATTTTCCCACAGAGTTAAAAACTTTGGAATATCACCTCATGCTGATTGTGCAAGTTCTGACTGGAAGCTATTACTGTGTATTGATCCTCTATTGCTGACCTGAAGAAATGAGGATGGGTTTTCTTCCTCATACAAAAATATTGCTGTGTGCATGTGCATACTGATGGTTAATTGTATTTTGCACGTTTTTCAAGTATTTTGCGTTTGCAGATGGATCCCATTTCCCTAAAGACTAGACCGTCCATCGCTCCCTCGCCACTGAAGGTGGGTCTCGCGCTTCCACAGCAGAATCTTTGGATTGCTTGTAACTGTAAATAAAATGTCATCACAATAGGATCCATGTTTTTATTTATATTAACCTTCAGGTTGTTACTGAGTTACTTCCGGTCCTTCTGACACAAGGATGCACCACCGGGGTCAGGTCCACACTTCCCAAACTTGTCCATCTGCAGGTGGTAGACGGTGGGCGCTGGGCAGCAGTGGGCAGGTGTTTAATAGGTTCAGCTTTGATTAAGCTGGCAGGCGTGGCACAGGGTATATACCTGCCCCTTGGCATGCTTCATTCTTGAAACAGGTGGGCGCCCTGGGACAAATGACAGGCTTGGTACAGAGGCATAAGGGCGCAAAGGACTGAGGCAGGGCACACCTGGAGCTGACCAAGGCCTATTAATAGTGTGGCACTGACGTCAGCTTTCAGGGCCAGGAGAGTCTGGTCAGTGCACGGTAAGTGTGAGCTAGACGAGGGATGGGCATTAGAGGAGTGATATCTGACGACCCGAGGTGCTTGCAGTGAGCATCGAGGAGCTACAATGTGGGACACTCAGAAAGAAGGGAGAGACTGGAGAATCAAGGTCGCTTCAAAGTCGGAGCAGCAGTGACTAGAGGTGCTCCGGAAGAGCCATGCGAGGACTGAGTGCAAAGATACCAAGGAGTGAGGTGCTCCGGAGCCATGCGAGAACTGAGTGCAAAGATACCAAGGAGTGAGGGGCTCCGGAAGAGCCATGCGAGAACTGAGTGCAAAGATACCAAGGAGTGAGGGGCGCTGAAAGAGCCATGCGAGAACTGAATGCAAAGATACCAAGGAGTGAGGGGCTCCGGAAGAGCCATGCGAGGACTGAGTGCAAAGATACCAAGGAGTGAGGTGCTCCGGAGCCATGCGAGATCTGAGTGCAAAGATACCAAGGAGTGAGGGGCTCCGGAAGAGCCATGCGAGAACTGAGTGCAAAGATACCAAGGAGTGAGTGGCGCTGAAAGAGCCATGCGAGAACTGAATGCAAAGATACCAAGGAGTGAGGGGCTCCGGAAGAGCCATGCGAGGACTGAGTGCAAAGATACCAAGGAGTGAGGTGCTCCGGAAGAGCCATGCGAGAACTGAGTGCAAAGATACCAAGGAGTGAGGGGCGCTGAAAGAGCCATGCGAGAACTGAATGCAAAGATACTAAGGCGTGAGGGGCGCTGAAACAGCCATGCGAGAACTGAGTGCAAAGATACCAAGGAGTGAGGTGCTCCGGAAGAGCCATGCGAGAACTGAGCGAAAAGATACCAAGGAGTGAGGTGCGCTGAAAGAGCCTTGCGAGAACTGAGTGCAAAGATACCAAGGAGTGAGGTGCGCTGAAAGAGCCTTGCGAGAACTGAGTGCAAAGATACCAAGGAGTGAGGTGCTCCGAAAGAGCCATGCGAGAACTGAGCGCAAAGATACCAAGGCGTAGGGACGAAGCCAGAGGGAGTATCTGCCGAGGGTTCGGCGGGCGAGGTGCACTGAAAGAGCCATGTGAGGACTGAGTGCTAAGACAGCAGGGGGGAGTGAGGTGCAGGGGAACGGGGTGTCCCACTCTGGAACAGGAAGGTGTGAGGTACACTACATCAGGGGGTGAGGTGCACTGAAAGGGCCACGTGAGGACTGAGTGCTAAGACAGCAGAGGTGAGTGAGGTGCAGGGGAACGGGGTGGCCCACTCTGGAATGGAAAGGTGTGAGGTTCACTACATCTGGGGGTGAGGTGCGCTGAAGGAGCCACCTGAGGACTGAGTGCTAAGACAGCAGGGGTGAGTGAGGTGCAGGGGAACGGGGTGTCCCACTCTGGAATGGAAAGGAGTGAGGTGCACTACAACAACAAGGGGTGAGGTGCGCTGAAGGAGCCTGGGTGAGGTGCACTGAAAGGGCCATGCGCGATCTGGGCGCTAGAATAGGAAGGCGAGGGGTCTCAGAGCCGGGGGTCCTCTCTGCGACAGGCAAGTGTGAGGTGCACCGAAGAAGTTGCTATGAGCTCCAGTGTTGAGGGGGTAACACACGTGGCGCCTGACCGAGCTGCACATTTGACATTCTTTTATTTTTTTTTCAAAAGGTTAGCAGGAGTCTCAGCCGGGCTATCTCTTCCTTTTGTTTCTGGAGGGCCGGGGAGGAAAGAGTCGGTCCGGAAGGAAGGCCGCTTAGGGCTCCGTGTGCACGGGCTGCCTGGCACCGGGGCCCGGGATGAGAGGCCGCGGGTCCCGCTGCGCGCTTCTGCCCCGGCCGCGGGGGTTCAGCCCGAGTTCAGGCCGGCTCTTGGCAGCAGAGTGCGGCGGGGAAAGGCCGGATTGCTTCCGGACCCGGCTCCCTCTAGGCCTCGGGGCTGGCCGCCCTGCTGGTGCCCAGGGTGACGATGTCGGTGGGGAAGCCGTCCTTCAGCAGGATGCCACGCTCCCGGTGGCAGTCCAGCTCCTCGATGAAGCCGTACCAGTAGATCACCAGCCCGGGGCCGAACCTGCGACGAGAAGGAGAGGGTTAAAAATGGCACCTGGCACACCACCAGCTCAGAGTAAACAAACTGGTACCAATCCAACACCAGCCCGAGACCCAGTGCCAGTCATTAAGCAGACCCCTGCATAATGCCAGTCACGAACCAGGCCTCGGCTCAGTGCCAATCACAAACCAGGCCCCAGCTCAGTGCCAGTCCCAAACTAGGCCCAGCCTCAGTGCCACCCACGAACCACTGCCAATCACAAACCAGGCCCCGGCTCAGTGCCAATCATAAACCAGAACATGGCTCACTGCCAGTCACGAACCAGGCCCCGGCTCAGTGCCACCCACGAACCACTGCCAATCACAAACCAGGCCTCGGCTCAGTGCCAATCACAAACCAGGCCCCAGCTCAGAGCCAGTCACAAACTAGGTCCAGTCTCGGTGCCACCCACGAACCACTGCCAATCACAAACCAGGCCTCGGCTCAGTGCCACCCACGAACCACTGCCAATCACAAACCAGGCCCCGGCTCAGTGCCAATCATAATCCAGAACATGGCTCACTGCCAGTCAAACCAGGCCCCAAGCTCTGTGCCAATCATGAAGCACTGCCAGTTACAAACCAGGCCCTGGCTCAGTGCCATCCACAAACCGCCAGTCAGTGCCAACTGCACTCTAGCCTGCAGCTCAATGCCAATCACGAACCAGCCAGCTATTTAGTGGCCACCAGTAATAAGTCCCAGCTGAGTACCATTCACAAACCACCCCACTGTTCACTGACAACCACAAACCATCACGCAGCTCAGTACCAGTCACACAGTAAACCCCTGGCTTAGTGCCGTCCACAAACCACCCAACAGCTCGCCAACAACCGCAAACCTTCACACAGCACAGAGGCAACCACAATCTAGCCCGTGACTCAGTGTCAGTCACAAACTACCCCTCGGTTCAGTTTCAACCACCCCATTCGGCTCATTCCCCACTACAAACCACCCAGGCCTAATTTCAATCATACACCAGCCATGAAAAACACATCTAGAGTAGTACCAACCACAAACAACTTCAATCCTTTGCCAACAAGAAACCATCCTGGCTCACAGCCAACCACAAACCAGCTGCACCTCAATGCCCACTACAAACTGCCCAGGTCAAATTTTAGTCACAAACCAGTCCAGAACAAACCACCCCAGCCTAGTGCCAACCACAAACGTCTACAGTCCATTAGCAACAACAAACCAGCCCTCGACTTAGTGCTAATTACAAATTAGCCCGCAACTCAGTGACAACCACAAAACACACCGGCTCAGTGCCAACCATAAACTACACCGCTCATAACACTACAAACCACCCTGACTCAGTGGCAAACTGCAAAGCACCCAGGCCAAATTTCAACTACAAACCATCCTAAAACAAACCACCCTGGACTAATATCAACCCCTCTACCATGGCTCATCACCACAACAAACCAGCTGGCTCAGTGTCAATTACAACTGCCCAGACCACAACCCATTTCAGCACAAACAACCCCTGCCCCAAAATAACAGCCACCCACCTCTTACCAAACACCATAGCCTAGCATCAACCAAAAACTCACCCTAGCCAGTGCCGCAGAAAAAAATGTTTGCCCTGCCCCCAGCACAAACCATTCCAGCAAATTAACTACAGGCCACTTTAACCTGGCCCAAACCATGCTGGCCTGCTGCAGCTGAAAACCAGCCTGGCCAAGCAACAACCCCAGTGCCATACCAATCACAAACTACCCTGGCAGAACCAAGCCATCTCACGGAAAGAACAATGGTATCCAGGAGCGGGTGGACAAGTGTGAATGAGGGCCCCACTGCACCAGGGACACTGCAAGAGCACTGCACCCATGAAACCCTGAATGAGAAGCATCCATGCACTGCTCAAAATACACCAGGTGCCAGAGTACTAGTTCAGCCTTCTTACTGGGAGTGCTGGCTAAGGGCATCAAGCTCACCGAAATTATAGAGGTTATACCAAAAAAACACTAAAGCACTAAATAACCCAAAAATGTCAGGTGGATGAGACAGTAGTCGAAGATATTTCTTATGAAAATGTGGCTCAATGTGGTTTGATGCAAAATCGATACACATGGGGCTAGTCACAAAAGTAATTTACACTTTTGAGCAATTTACATGTGTAATTTACACTTCCAAATCTCCACCTCCTGAAAAAGGGGTGGAGACAAATTTATGAGTGTGACTATAAAAAAATGTTAAGTCCATCACCGTACTTGGCCAAACACTGACACTACAACATCCTCCCGTATAAAACAAGAGGGTTATGGACTTAAAATAAAACCAATGGGAAACGATGTTGGCATTAAATGCCATTTAATTAAACAGTTAAAAATATAAATAAAATATAGTATAATTTAATATTAGGAAAATAAAGCAATGATTTCACCATACAATATTTTGACAATCTTTTTCAGATTTATAAATTAATGTCACATTAATATTTACTTATAAGAAAAAATAGAGAGTAACCCCTCAAACAAAGGGGAACGGGTTATGTAAACCAATATACCTAAAACATTCCAAATATGTTTTTATCAATCCCAAGGACCCCAAGAACCCAACCATATGACCAGTCTAACCATTCTCCTCATGTGTCCCATTACCAACAATTACCACAATAGCTAGTGTCTTGCCGTTACAGTCATTAGACTAAACCTGCCCTCATTTCAAAATTGAAAAAAACATATATTTTGATATTTTTTAAGTGATTGAAAGTGAAGTAACCTGACACCAAAGAGCGAGATGCGTGGATTTTCCCCAGAATAGGATAGACGACTACGCTTTAAAGGTAAAGGCCTTAAGGGGCATATATGGAGGTGACTGTGGCTCATATTGCCTCATAGGGAACATGTTTATCTTACAGGTTTATCTTATATTAAGCCAATACACCTCTGGATGTGTGGAACAGAATGGATTATTTGAGTGGTTTTATGCTGTTTTGTAGGGCTCCACTGAGGCACAGCCACCCTGTGACTGGATACAGAGGATCATTTGGGGACTAATACAGCTCCTGGGGGAACAAAGCGGATCCGAAGTATTATTAATGAAACTCATGGACACCGAATGACGTAAGTAATAGAGGTGCACTTACTAAAAGACAAATTGTATGGTCTCTGAATATCTCCCTCTGTCCTTGTTTATATGTGTTTTTTCATATACGTGTGATTTTAAGATTTTATTAAATATGTGATAGGATGGAAGCAAGATATATATATATATATATATATATTTTTAAACCTTTGAAGTACTCAGTTTATGTGTGTGTATGGATGTGTTTGAAGAAAGACTGACTCTGGAGTGTTCATGATATTGTATTTTAATATCAACTAAGGGGAGTTTTTTTCAGGTATTAGATTAATTTTTATTAAGTCATAATTAAATTACCTTTAATTGTGTGTATATATATTTGTTTTTTACTAATTTATCAATGTGTAATAAAATACTTGGGAAATTATTTTTTAATTTAAACTTCAGAAGATTATTATTTCATTTAATGTATTGTATTTAAATTAAATAATTAAAAATTAAGCTAATAGTGCTGTAGAATGTTTTATTTTGTTCTACATTTAAAATAAATATAAACAAGAATTTACATCAATAGTTGGAAAAAAAATATTTTTTAATGTTCGAGTTTACGGAGCATCTCTTCTGTGGGCACCAGGACAGTGTAATGTTCCTAAGCAGACAGTGGTCAGCAGACAACAGCTGGTTTCGCTGACGCAGAAGGCGACAATATCCAGTAGATATGCATTAAAAAATAACTACAGTTCTCCAGCTTTGGTATCTTTCATACACTCACAAGCTTAAATTATATCCCGACATCAAGTTCTCAATTCTAGGTAAAGAATAGCAAAAACGCTGGGTAGAGAAAACAGTGATTAACACTGCACCTTGGTTGGAACAGTTTAAGCTCCTGCATTGCTCTCTTCAGGAGGGAATTTCCAAAGTATGTGACGGTATAATTGTGAAGAATAAGTGTGAAAATCACAAACTTTTTTCCCCCGACCAATTCTTAATTCCTTCCAGGCCAAATAAATACATGTTACTGTGTTGTGTCTGCTAGACATTGTATGCGGTTCTACAGAGCAGGATTACCTGATGGAGTGCTCTATTATCAGCAGGTTAATGCCAAATGCCCTTGTAATGGTGACAGAGCTAAAAGCTATAGTGCCTTGGATGTCTCATGGCAAATCCAGAAACCGGCAAATCAACCAGCCAGGCTAGATATGCATGGAAAAGGCCTCCTTAACTTTACACAAGAGAAACCTATGGAAATGACAATGCACCAGGTGATGCTAACCTCCAGGAGCACTGCTGTGCTGCAGACCACAACTGATTACAGCTTCTTCTAATGATGGACACTTTGGACCTCATTAGGAGCTCGCAGACGGTTTGCACTGTCCGCTAAACGTGCGATGGGGAGGTTGCGGCCACACTGGCTACCTCCCCGGTGGACCCAGTAAGCTGTTCCTGCTGGGCTGGTGAGTGGAAACCAAGGTTTTCGCCCGCCAGCCTAACGAGAAACAGGCAGCAGCATTGTCTCGGGCTCGTAATCAAACCGGCGGCAATGCTGCCGTCAAAGGGTGCACCAGCACCATCGCATTGTTCACTGTCTGCACAGCAGACAGTTAACATTGCGACAGTGCTGGGCAGGGGGCACCCTGCTCTGCCCATGCCAAGTGCATGGGCAGTGCACGGCCCTCCCGAGGCTCCCTGTACCGGTTCTCTACCAGCCTTTTCATGGCTGTGAAACCACCAGGGCCTTAATGTGGTGGTCAGACTGCCACCGTGAGGCTGTCGGTCGTCAGACCGCCAACCTCACAATGAAGGCCTTTGCATGGTACGAGTACTCTCACTTGGTACAACCACTTGATGGTTGTTAACAGGAGTCATGGGCAGTGCTTACTTTGTCAAATAATACCTGCTGGCACCCACAGTCTTCTTCAGAAGCCCGCAAAGCCCATGCTGAATGTTCTATGCTGAATACCAAGGTTGTCTAGTCTTGATTTCACCTCATACCTCCTTTATCCACCATCACACTCTCCCTGCCCTTTTAACTCGCTAGTGCAGGTTCTTTTCCATTCTTGCTTTCTCCCTCTATCACAATTTTCCCAGATTTTGCTTCCTCCGACTTTCTCTTACTTGGTATAGGTCAAATGTTGATGATTTAAAATAAATATCAGTTAAAAAAAAAAAAAAGTGACCATGGGTCTCACCTGCAACCTTAGGCTCAAATTAAGCACTGGTCATGGACCTGTGGAGCTTCCTCAAGGAACATTGGGTGGTACATCTTAGAGGAGTATTGGGTAGTGCATCTGGGGAACACCAGAATGATACGCCTTTGGGGAGCACCAGCAATGGTTGTACAGGGGAACCCTGGGAAATGCGCATATGGGGAGTACTGCACGATGTGCATGTAGGGAGTAAGTGCATCAGGGTGAGCACGAGGTGGAAGAGCACCGGGTGAGCACGAGGTGGAAGAGTGGAAGAGCAGCAGGAGAGCACGAGGTGAAAGCACACCAGGACAGCATGAGAAGGAAGAGCACCAAGAAAGCACAGGGTGGAAGTACACCAGCAGAGTAAGAGGTGGAAGTGCACCAGCAGAGTACAAGGTGGAGGTGCACCAGCAGAGTACAAGGTGGAGGTGCACCAGCAGAGTACAAGGTGGAGGTGCACCAGCAGAGTACGAGGTGGAAGTGCACCAGCAGAGTACGAGGTGGAAGTGCACCAGCAGAGTACGAGGTGGAAGAGCAAGAGTACCATCTGGTGGAGAAGCACAAGGTGAGCACGAAGTGGAAGAGCATCAGGAGAGCATGATGTAGAAGAGCACCGGAAGAGCACGAGGTGGAAGAGCACCAGGAGAGCACCAGTTGGAAGAGCGCCAGGAGAGCACCACGTGGAAGAGCGCCAGGAGAGCACCACGTGGAAGAGCGCCAGGAGAGCACCACGTGGAAGAGCGCCAGGAGAGCACCACGTGGAAGAGCGCCAGGAGAGCACCACGTGGAAGAGCGCCAGGAGAGCACCACGTGGAAGAGCGCCAGGAGAGCACCACGTGGAAGAGCGCCAGGAGAGCACCACGTGGAAGAGCGCCAGGAGAGCACCACGTGGAAGAGCGCCAGGAGAGCACAAGGCGGAAGAGCGCCAGGAGAGCACAAGGCGGAAGAGCGCCAGGAGAGCACAAGGCGGAAGAGCGCCAGGAGAGCACAAGGCGGAAGAGCGCCAGGAGAGCACAAGGCGGAAGAGCGCCAGGAGAGCACAAGGCGGAAGAGCGCCAGGAGAGCACAAGGTGGAAGAGCGCCAGGAGAACACCAGGTGGAAGAGCACCAGGTGGAAGAGCGCGAAGAGCACCAGGTGGAAGAGCACAGGGAAAGCACCAGGTGGAAGGGCACCGGGAGAGCACCAGGTGGAAGGGCACCGGGAGAGCACGAGGTGGAAGAGCGCCAGGAGAGCACGAGGTGGAAGAGCGCCAGGAGAGCACGAGGTGGAAGAGCGCCAGGAGAGCACGAGGTGGAAGAGCGCCAGGAGAGCACGAGGTGGAAGAGCGCCAGGAGAGCACGAGGTGGAAGAGCGCCAGGAGAGCACGAGGTGGAAGAGCACGAGGAGAGCACAAGGTGGAAGAGCACGAGGAGAGCAGGAGGTGGAAGAGCACCGGGTGAGTGTAGGAAAGTACCATCTTGCCTGGCATGTTACCCCCATATTTCACTGTACATATGTTGTTTTAGTCTGTGTCACTGGGACCCTGCCAGGCAGGGCCCCAGTGCTCATAAGTATGTGCCCTGTATGTGTTCCCTGTGTGATGCCTAACTGTCTCACTGAGGCTCTGCTAACCAGAACCTCAGTGGTTATGCTCGCTCTGCTTTCCAAATTGTCACTAACAGTCTAGCCAAGGTGCCCCCACATCGTTCAGGGCAAATTCCCCGGACTTTGTGAGTGCGGGGACACCATTACACGCGTGCACTGTACATAGGTCTCTACCTATGTACAGCGTCACAATGGTAACTCCGAACATGGCCATGTAATATGTCTAAGATCATGGAATTGTCACCCCAATGCCATCCTGGCAATGGGGGGACAATTCCATGATCCCCCGGGTCTCTAGCACAGAACCCGGGTACTGCCAAACTGCCTTTCCGGGGTTTTCACCTCGCGCAGCTGCCAACCCCTCAGACAGGTTTCTGCCCTCCTGGGGTCCAGGCAGGCCTGGCCCAGGAAGGCAGAACAAAGGACTTCCTCTGAGAGAGGGTGTTACACCCTCTCCCTTTGGAAATAGGTGTCAAGGCTGGGGAGGAGTAGCCTCCCCCAGCCTCTGGAAATGCTTTGATGGGCACAGATGGTGCCCATCTCTGCATAAGCCAGTCTACACCAGTTCAGGGATCCCCCCGCCCTGCTCTGGCGCGATACTGGACAAAGGAAAGGGGAGTGACCACTCCCCTGACCTGCACCTCCCAGGGGAGGTGCCCAGAGCTCCTCCAGTGTGTCCCAGACCTCTGCCATCTTGGATTCAGAGGTGTGCTGGCACACTGGACTGCTCTGAGTGGCCAGCAGGTGACGTCAGAGACTCCTTCTGATAGGCTCTTACCTCTCTTAGTAGCCAATCCTCCTTCCTAGGTAGCCAAACCTCCTTTTCTGGCTATTTAGGGTCTCTGCTTTGGGGAATTCTTCAGATACCGAATGTAAGAGCTCACCAGAGTTCCTCTGCATCTCCCTCTTCACCTTCTGCCAAAGGATCGACCGCTGACTGCTCAGGACGCCTGCAAAACCGCAACAAAGTAACAAAGACGACTACTACAACCATGTATCGCTTCATCCTGCCGGCTTTCTCGACTGTTTCCTGGTGGTGCATGCTCTGGGGGTAGCCTGCCTCCTTTCTGCACCAGGAGCTCTGAAGAAATCTCCTGTGGGTCGACGGAATCTTCCCCCTGCAACCGCAGGCAACAAAAGACTGCATCACCGGTCCTCTGGGTCCCCTCTCAGCACGACGAGCGTGGTCCCTGGAACTCAGCAACTCTGTCCAAGTGACTCCCACAGTCCAGTGACTCTTCAGTCCAGGTTTGGTGGAGGTAAGTCCTTGCCTCCCCACGCTAGACTGCATTGCTGGGTAAAGCGTGATTTGCAGCTGCTCCGGCTCCTGTGCAATCTTCCAGGATTTCCTTTGTGCAGAGCCAAGCCTGGATCCCCGACACTCTAACCTGCAGTGCACAAGCTTCTGAGTTGTCCTCCGGCGTCGTGGGACTCCCGTTTTGTGAATTCGCGTGGACCCCGGTTCACTCCTCTTCTAAGTGCCTGTTCCGGTACTTCTGCGAGTGCTGCCTGCTTCTGTGAGGGCTCCCTGACTTGCTGGGTGCCCCCTCTGTCTCCTCATCCAAGTGGCGACATCCTGGTCCCTCCTGGGCCACAGCAGCATCCAAAAACCCTAACTGCGACCCTTGCAGCTAGCAAGGCTTGTTTGCGGTCTTTCTGCGTGGGAACACCTCTGCAAGCTTCTTCACGACGTGGGACATCCATCCTCCAAAGGGGAAGTTCCTAGACCTCTTCGTTCTTGCAGAATCCACAGCTTCTACCATCCGGTGGCAGCTTCTTTGCACCCTCAGCTGGCATTTCCTGGGCATCTGCCCACTCTCGACTTTGTCGCGACTCTTGGACTTGGTCCCCTTGTCTTACAGGTACTCAGGTCCGGAAATCCACTGTTGTTGCATTGCTGGTGTTAGTTTTCCTTGCAGAATCCCCCTATCACGACTTCTGTGCTCTCTTGGGGTTGTAGGTGCACTTTACACCTACCTTACAGGGCCTTGGGGTGGGCTATTTTTCTAACCCTCACTGTTTTCTTACAGTCCCAGCGACCCTCTACAAGCTCACATAGGTTTGGGGTCCATTCGTGGTTCGCATTCCACTTTTGGAGTATATGGTTTGTGTTGCCCCTATACTTATGTGCTTCTATTGCAATCTATTGTAACTTTACACTGATTGCATTACTTCCTTTTGCTATTATCTGCATAATTTTGGTTTGTGTACATATATCTTGTGTATATTTCTCATCCTCATACTGAGGGTACTCACTGAGATACTTTTGGCATATTGTCATAAAAATAAAATACCTTTATTTTTAGTATATCTGTGTATTGTGTTTTCTTATGATATTGTGCATATGACACCAGTGGTATAGTAGGAGCTTTACATGTCTCCTAGTTCAGCCTAAGCTGCTTTGCCATAGCTACCTTCTATCAGCCTAAGCTGCTAGAAACACCTCTTCTACACTAATAAGGGATAACTGGACCTGGTTCAGAGTGTAAATACCCCTTGGTACCCACTACAAGCCAGGCCAGCCTCCTACAGTGAGCACGAAGTGGAAGCGCACCGGGTGAGCACGAAGTGGAAGCGCACCGGGTGAGCACGAGAGGTGGAAGAGCAGCAGGAGAGAACAAGGTGGAAAAGCACCAGGTGAGCACATGGTGGAAGAGCACCAGGAGAGCACGAGGTGGAAGCACACCAGGACAGCACAGGGTGGAAGAGCACCAGGAGAGCACGAGGTGGAAGCACACCAGGACAGCAAAGGATGGAAGAGCACCAGCAGAGCATGAGGTGGTGGAAGAGCACCAAATGAGCACCAGGTGGAAGAGCGCCAGCAGAATACAAGGTAGAAAAAACCAGGTGAGCACGAGGTGGAAGAGCACAAGGAGAGCACGAGGTGGAAGAGCACAAGGAGAGCACGAGGTGGAAGAGCACAAGGAGAGCACGAGGTGGAAGAGCACAAGGAGAGCACGAGGTGGAAGAGCACAAGGAGAGCACGAGGTGGAAGAGCACAAGGAGAGCACGAGGTGGAAGAGCAAGAGTACCATTTGGTGGACGAGCATCAGGAGAGCACGAGGTGGAGGAGCATGATGTGGAAGAGCATCAGGACAGCACGAGATGGAAGAGCATCAGGATAGCAGGAGAAGGAAGAGCATCAGGAGAGCAGGAGAAGGAAGAGCATCAGGAGAGCAGGAGAAGGAAGAGCATCAGGAGAGCAGGAGAAGGAAGAGCATCAGGAGAGCAGAGGGTGGAAGCACACCAGGGAACTATAGGGGGATGAGCACCAAGACAACCCTGGGGATGTTTCTCAGAAGTGCAGGCTAGGGTGCCACTGGGGAGCGCTGCTTCAAGCGCCCCCCGGGAGTCCGGGGTGGTGTGTCTCAGGGCAGCAGTGCTTGCAGTGCCTCAGCGGAGACCTGGGTGGTGTGTCTTGGGAGCACTGAGGCTGCTTCTCATGGGAGCACTGGTGGCTGTGCATCAGGGTATTCCTGGATGATGCACAATCTAGGAGTTGGGGGGGGATCAGTGAATCATGTGGCAGAAAGTGAGTAGCTGGGGGCAGAAGCTGCGGGTGGGGGGGGGGGGGCATGTTGATATGCCACATGTCATGGCCGACTGGGCCACTTGGCAGCTATGCACATGGTGGGGTGGTTTGGAATGTAAATGTCAATTTCCTTTTCATGACAATTCGAGATGTTTTTGTTTTCCTCTTAGTTATGTCTGCTTTTACTCCATCCACCCTCCCAAGAGAAGATTACATCCTAAGTAAAAATTGCTCCATTTTGCATTTACATTGCTCCTCTTAAACGTTTTCTAGTCCTTATTTACATTTCACTGCAAAGAGAAGCCAGTGGTACTCTGGCAGTGGTACTCTGGCAGTGGTACTCTGGCAGTGGTACTCTGGCAGTGGTACTCTGGCAGGAGTGCCCGGGTGCACAGAGGAGTAGGGGTAAAACCGCAATGCAATCCACGGGCTTGTTTCCTATCCCATAGAGAGCATAATCCAGAGGGAAGGTCAGTGAGTTCATATCATCCCACTGCATGCCAGAAGGGCTGGGGTAGGACAGGTCATATCATCCCACTGCCAGTGGAGCTGTGGTAGGTGAGGTCATATCATCCCACTGCCAGGCCAGCAGAGCTGGGGTAGGTGAGGTCATATCATTACTCTGCCAGGTCGGGTGAGCTGGGGTAGGTGAGGTCATATCATCCCACTGCCAGGCCAGCAGAGCTGGGGTAGGTGAGGTCATATCATTACTCTGCCAGGTCGGGTGAGCTGGGGTAGGTAAGGTCATATCATTACTCTGCCAGGTCGGGTGAGCTGGGGTAGGTGAGGTCATATCATCCCACTGCCAGGTCGGGTGAGCTGGGGTAGGTGAGGTCATATCATTACTCTGCCAGGTCGGGTGAGCTGGGGTAGGTGAGGTCATATCATCCCACTGCCAGGCCAGCAGAGCTGGGGTAGGTGAGGTCATATCATTACACTGCCAGTAGCAGGCCAGCAGAGCTGGGGGAGTTGAGCTCATATCACACCCTGCTGCAACCAGGCGAGCTGGGTTAGGTAGGCGAGTTCATATCATGCCCTGCCTGCCACCCAACAATCTCTGCCCCAGCCCAACTAACTTTTCATAGGTGCACCTGCAGGAAACCTTGCGCACCGACATACCACCGAGTCCACACTATCCCTCCTGGTCTTTCAGAGGTACCTGCCTGCCATTAAACCTCAGTTTTGCCAGCAGGCTAATATGGGGTGTAGCTTCCGTTCGTGCAGCGGCACCGTGACCCAGAGACCTGAGGGACCACTGAATCCTGATTATTGCTGTATTTTACAGTTCGAACAGCAGCCATGGGACCTACTACCTTCCCCCCACTAGGGCCCATGGCACACCGGCTACGCCACTGAGGCCAGCCCTCACTCACTGTGCTCACTCACACTTGGCCTACACATCCCCAAACTCTTGTCCTTCTCACGTGTGACCACCCCGAGGTGACTCACAAGAG
Source organism: Pleurodeles waltl (assembly GCF_031143425.1). Lineage (NCBI taxonomy): Eukaryota > Metazoa > Chordata > Amphibia > Caudata > Salamandridae > Pleurodeles > Pleurodeles waltl. Next base: position 1,157,759,728 of record NC_090448.1, read on the forward strand.
CACGCGCTCGGAGGAAGTCCCTGCACGAAAACCAAAGATGCCACAATACAACACGGTTATTTCAGGACCGCCTCGACGGAGCCCCAGGGGGACACTCAGGAAGCGCCTTGCGGGGTGACGGGCAGTACAGGAAGTGCAGGCACTAGGCCGCAAGTTCATAAATACGTAATCACCATCCATCACTTTCTGCAGCCCTAGCAGGGTCCCCACCTCCTGCAGAGGGCACTTCATTAAGGGTAACCCTGCTTCTGGTGTCCTCTTGCAGGAAATTTACAATGCAGTCGTAAATCACCTAGTGCTGGAGTAGGAGGGGCTGGCAGGGGGCGCGCAGAACCAAACTTGTGCAAGTTCAATGTGCCAAGAAGCCGCCCGGGCCGCAGGCTTCATCAGCCAGAGATTCATGGGAGGACGGCGGAGGCCCTGCCAACAATAACACGGCAAGTCCCAGGCACAGGTTCATCGCCATGTCACGGGAAGGGAGCTCTGGGGCCCTGCCCGGCTGATGTCACGCGCCACTGGCGCGAGGAGGCCTCAGCAGCAAAGGGGCGTGTCCCGTGCACACCTACACCTGGCTGCTTCAGCTCTTGGCGCTCAAGATGCTGCGAGATCCAGGGGTGTTCTTTCTGTTTAGAACAGTGGTTGGTTCCCAACCTGTGGTCCGTGACCCCTGGGGGTCCTCGAAGCATCCTCTGCCCCCCTCCCCCACTGCTTAGAAAATTAAGTAATAGTAACAGATTAGTTCTCAAGTTACAGTAATGACTCAGTGGGGGGGTCACACGAATTCCAATAATGATTCAGTGGGGGTCCTGGGTTCCAGTGATGATAAAGTGGGGTCCACAGAAGTCAAAAGGTTGGGAACCACTGGTTTAGAAAATACTAAGAAGATTGTTACATCTAGGTGTTTTATTACTGGCTACAAGATACTAACAAGATTGTCACATCTAGGTGAGTTATTCCTGGCTACAAGATACTAACAAGATTGTTAGATATAGGTGTTTTATTTCTGGCTACAAGATATCAACACGTTTGTTAGATCTAGGTGTTATCTACATGTTTTATTCCTGGTTACAAGATACTAACAAGCTTGTCACATCTGGGTGTTTTATTTCTGGTTACAAGATAGTAACAATACTGTTAGATCTAAGTGTTTTATTTCTGGCTACAGAGACTAACAAGATTGTTACCTCTAGGTGTTATCTACGTGTTTGATTCCTGGCTACAAGATACTAACAATATTGTTACATCTAGGTGCTATCTAAGTGTTTTATTTCTGGCTCCAAGATACTAACAAGATTGTTACACCTAGGTGTTTTATTTGTGGCTACAATATACTAACATGATTGTTGGATCTAGTTGTTTTATTTCTGGCTACAAGATACTAAAATGATTGTTAGATGTAGGTGTTTTCTGGGTGTTTTATTTCTGGCTACAAGACACTGACAGCATCTTGAGTGCAGACAAAAACAAACATGCTCAACAAACAGTATCTCCCATGTAGAAAAAGAAAACGCCTGCATGAAACAGACTCTTGAGTGAAATGAAAACAACATGCTCAAACAAACAGTATCTTGCAGAGAGAAAAATAAACACCCGCATAAAACTGTATCTTGAGTGAACAGGAAACAAGCATGCTCAAACAAACAGTATCTTGCAGAGAGAAAAATAAACACCCGCGCAAGATAGTATCTTGAGTGCAGACAAAAACAAACATGCTCACCCAAACAGATTCTCGCATACAGAAAAAGAAACCACCTGCATAAAATAGAATCTTGAATGGAGGCAAAAGCAAACACGCCCGAACAAACAATAGCTTGCAGACAGAAAGAAAACACCCAGCTCTAATGGCATCTCGAGGAAAGCAAAGATGCTCAAGAAAACAGCATTTTGCCTACAATACACACTGGCATGTTCGCCTTGCACAGAGGAACATGGTCGCCTGTATACTCTGATAAAACCCAGAAGTATTTAATCTGTGGTCTGGGGACACCTGCGGGTCTGCGATGCCCACTCAGGGGGTCTGTGACTGCTTAGAGAGTTACGTAATATTAACAAATGAATAGAGTGTATATGAACAAAGAAGCAAACTCCCGCTCGGTAGAGGATGACCAATGCTAGTTGCTTTGAAATAGGTAAGTATTGTCCTCATTTAGGAGTTCTGATTTCTAACAAGTTATCATTGCGCAGCCACACAAATTCAGTTCTGTAGGACGGGAGTTATTGCAATACTTCATAGCTTTAGGAAAAGATGTGATTTGGCTACTAAAAGTTAAAATTTCTAAAATTCTACCCATCAACTTATACACTGTACCCCTGTGTACTATCAGTAAAATGCACAAGGTAGGATCACCACCTTTCGGGTGAGTCAGTCTATTCCTGTTGAGTGTCTGTAACTGGAACTTGAGATAACCTTGGTTAGTCCGTGAGGGTTCTCTCTGGTGGATCACCATTTTCATCATCTCTTCCAGGCTTCGCCATCAGCCTTACCCCTTCGGAGAGAACGGGGTTTGTGGTGTTGTTGAACCTGAGAAGGGGTAGTGTTGAGAAATACTTGGCTGGTGATGCCATCCTCTAGGCCTGGTAGATTTGCTGTACGGTACACCCTAGGCCTTTTTGTGCGATCTCAACCTTAGTACAGAAAGTGACTTGTGGGTCCCTGAGTTTGTGCTGTTTATTACTCAGACGGGTCCAAAATCTATTTGCCAGTTTCTAGTTGTATAAGGGGAGCTGGTTCTAGATGTCTGGGTGGAAACACAAGAAGACATTAAGTGCTGGCACAAACTGTGAAGACTGGGACCTTCTGAGCAAAGTGTTCCCCAGATGCAGCAGCACAGCACAATATGAGCACCTTTTTCTATTTCGGAGGAGAGCGGTCGCCACTTGGAGAAGGACAGTGCACCAAGAGGCCATTTTCTAATTCAGAGGAGAAAGGTCACTCTATGGAGAAGGACAGGGCACCAAGAGCCCCTTTTCCATTTCTGAGGAGGGGAAAGGTCACTCTATGAAGAAGGACAGTGCACCAAGAGCCCCTTTTCTAATTCTGAGGAGGGGAAAGGTCACTCTATGGAGAAGGAAAGGGCACCAAGAACCCCTTTTTCTATTTCTGAGGAGGGGAAAGGTCACTCTACAGAGAAGGCAGTGCACCAAGAGCACTTTTACCATTTCTGGAGAGGAGAGCACTCACCACATGGAGAAGGATTGTGCACCAAGAGCCCCTTTTCTATTTCTGAGGAGAAATAACACTACACGGAGAAGGTGAGTGCACCAAGAGTCTCTTTTCCATTTCGGAGGACAGCTGTCCCCATTTAGAGAATGCAAGTGCACCAAGAGTCCCTTTTCTAGTTCTGAGTGAGGGGAAACAAAAAGAGGACTGTGGTGAGCAGCCTCCACTCAGGGAAAGCCCTGCTGCAGGCACTGGGCGCCAGAGACACTACCGCCTGGCACCAGGTGCTGCCCACTGAAGGTCGGTGCTGACTTTGTCAACAGTGATAGTCTTTCATCAATCTTGTACAAGAACTTATCACCGCCTCAGTGCCTGCAGGCCAGGTAAAGGCTCCATCAATTATAACTTATTATTTTGTTTCTGGGGGCAGCTTACTTCAAATGGCAGGATGGAGCTAGGAAATCTCTCTCACACACAGAGCATCCGACCGAACAAAGGCAAAGACATCAAATGGGCAGCAAAGGGAACAAAGAGGCTTTTGCGTATATGTTATGTTTCCAATGCACCCAGTGACCGACCCCATCACCAGCCCATCTGATCTGGCCTGTTATGGGAACTCGACATTAACATAAGCCGGGGTACAGCTCACCTGAAAGTGTGATTTCCCGTACGAGCTGAAGGCAGTCAGCTTTAAGGAACATATTGTCTTAAACACTTGTCCATTCTGGGCTTTTACTGGCCGTATACCTCTGTCTGGCATCCTGGCACTTGTTAGGACCCGAGTTCCGATTCGAAAACCTTCAGAAATAAAATCGACTGCCCTTTCGGATCTTCTGTAAATTAGAGTACACGCCTCTCCTCTGAAGTTGTGTGTTGGCTGTTTGCTCCAGGCTGACATCTTGAACGCGCCTCTCCCCTACCCCTATCCCCCCCACCAAAAAAAACACTGCAAAAGACCTATGCAGTGACTTGTGCCCTTTCATATATTTTTCTCAACTTCGCCTCTCGGGTCTCTTTGGCACGCGTGGGCCCTCCTGCCAGCTCCTGTGCTGCCCTCCGTGTGCCCCCTGCCTCGCCTTGTTGGGAGAGGGGCGCCACGCCTCCTTCCCTTGCACGTCGAGCCTTGCATGTGGCTTTGCCAAGAATGCCTTCTTCAAACACTGGGATGAAGGGCAGGGGAGATGCAAAGCATCCCTGAATTGTCTCCAAATAAACAGTCTAGCTGTTTATTTACCTTTCAATCGCTAGTTGGCGATTGGTGGCACCTCTTAGTCACTTCCGCGTGGACGAAGGGAGAGCTGGGATTTATAGGGGGTGTTTCCGTTCCATGTGTGTTTGGTGCACCCTAACTCCGTCCGTCCGCGCCCGAGGGATGCGCAGCGCGGCTCTCTTGCTCACTCCTTCGCATTTCTGCATGCTCTGTGTTTGCGTTGCGCTGTAGATTGTATACTGTGCTTACTCCACCTATGTGGTGCGAGGCATCCATCTGCAGCACGCTACGTATGGCAGGGTGTGTGGTTGGAACGGTGTTGTCTGTTTTTTGATCCTATGTGGGAAGTGTCTCCATGCTGTGCATGATGGCCACCGAGGTGCGGGTATCGTGATATGCACAGTGCTTAGCAGTGTGGTGGATAAATGGGTGGACACAGCGCGTAGTAGTGTGGTGGATGAAGAGGTGGACACAGCGCGTAGCAGTGTGCTGCATGAAGAGGTGGACACAGCGCGTACCAGTGTGCTGGATGAAGAGGTGGACACAGCGCGTACCAGTGTGCTGGATGAAGAGGTGGACACAGCGCGTAGCAGTGTGCTGGATGAAGAGGTGGACACAGCGCGTAGCAGTGTGGTGGATGAAGAGGTGGACAGCGCGTAGCAGTATGGTGGATGAAGAGGTGGACACAGCGCGTAGCAGTGTGGTGGATGAAGAGGTGGACACAGCGCGTAGCAGTGCGGTGGATGAAGAGGTGGACACAGCGCGTAGCAGTGCGGTGGATGAAGAGGTGGACACAGCGCGTAGCAGTGTGCTGGAAGAAGTGGACAGCGCGTAGCAGTGTGCTGGAAGAAGTGGACACAGCGCGTACCAGTGTGCTGGAAGAAGTGGGCACAGTGCGTACCAGTGTGCTGGATGAAGAGGTGGACACAGCGCGTAGCAGTGTGGTGGATGAAGAGGTGGACACAGCGCGTAGCAGTGTGCTGGATGAAGAGGTGGACAGCGCGTAGCAGTGTGCTGGATGAAGAGGTGGACACAGCGCGTAGCAGTGTGCTGGATGAAGAGGTGGACACAGCGCGTAGCAGTGTAGTGGATGAAGAGGTTGACACAGCGCGTAGCAGTGTGGTGGATGAAGAGGTGGACACAGCGCGTAGCAGTGTGGTGGATGAAGGTGGACACAGCGCGTAGCAGTGTGGTGGATGAAGAGGTGGACACAGCGCGTAGCAGTGTGCTGGATGAAGAGGTGGACACAGCGCGTAGCAGTGTGCTGGATGAAGAGGTGGACACAGCGCGTAGCAGTGTGGTGGATGAAGAGGTGGACACAGCGCGTAGCAGTGTGGTGGATGAAGAGGTGGACACAGCGCGTAGCAGTGTGGTGGATGAAGAGGTGGACACAGCGCGTAGCAGTGTGGTAGATGAAGAGGTGGACACAGCACGTAGCAGTGTGGTGGATGAAGAGGTGGACACAGCGCGTAGCAGTGTGCTGGATGAAGAGGTGGACACAGCGCGTAGCAGTGTGCTGGAAGAAGTGGAGGACAGCGCGTAGCAGTGTGGTGGATGAAGAGGTGGACAGCGCGTAGCAGTGTGCTGGATGAAGAGGTGGACACAGCGCGTAGCAGTGTGCTGGATGAAGAGGTGGACACAGCGCGTAGCAGTGTGGTGGATGGAGAGGTGGACACAGCACGTAGCAGTGTGGTGGATGAAGAGGTGGACACAGCGCATAGCAGTGTGCTGAAAGAAGTGGACACAGCGCGTAGCAGTGTGCTGGATGAAGAGGTGGACACAGCGCGTAAAGAAGTGGACACAGCGTGTACCAGCGCGGTGCATGAAGGGGTGGACACAGCGCGTAGCAGTGTGCTGGATGAAGAGGTGGACACAGCGCGTAGCAGTGTGCTGGATGAAGAGGTGGACACAGCGCGTAGCAGTGTGCTGGATGAAGAGGTGGACACAGCGCGTAGCAGTGTGCTGGATGAAGAGGTGGACACAGCGCGTAGCAGTGTGCTGGATGAAGAGGTGGACACAGCGCGTACCAGTGTGGTGGATGATGAGGTGGACACAGCGCGTAGCAGTGTGCTGGAAGAAGAGGTGGACACAGCGCGTAGCAGTGTGCTGGAAGAAGAGGTGGACACAGCGCGTAGCAGTGTGCTGAAAGAAGTGGACACAGCACGTAGCAGTGTGCTAGAAGCAGTGGGCACAGCGCGTAGCAGTGTGCTGGAAGAAGTGGACACAGCGCGTACCAGCGCGGTGCATGAAGGGGTGTGACAGTCAGACGCGCAGTTTATGGTTTTCAGTGCGCCGGCAGCTTGGAGCAGCTCTCCAGGTGCTCTTACGGTACTTCTTGTTTTCATAGTCCACATAGCTGGTTGCGGCATGGTGTTGTCCAAGCTGATATTTTGTTTAACTTTTTTGTTCCTGCGCAGCATGGTTGGTGAGAGAAGTGGGGGGTAGAGCTGCTGGATGGACTTTGTTGCCGTCATCCCATATCGGAGTGTCATTGTGAGATGTAAAGAAGTAGTGGTCGTGTGTAGCTAGTTGGGACCTGCAGTGGTGGATTAGATTAGAGTCCTCCGACTGGCTTGCAGTGAGTAACAGATCTCGTCAGTTTTTCGATGACTGATCGTTAGGTCATGGCTGGTGTATTGGCTGGTACAGTATTGGGTGATATACAAGACCCGCAGCAGATGTGCCTTATGTGACTGCAAGATGATCAAGCTATAATTGGCTGCCGGTGGTTGACTGCTATGGTATTAGCATTAGTGTGGGTCAGAAGGGTTATATATGAATCAAAATTACTATACAGAATCCAGCCTAACCATAGCTCAGCCCTCAATCAATCAATCAATCAATCAGTGTATTTGTAGAGCGCACTACCACCCGTGAGGATCTCAAGGCACTTGGGGGAGGGGGAGTTGCTGCTACTGCTCAAATAGCCAGGTTTTGAGCAGCTTCCTGAAAGTCAGCAGGTCTTCGGTCTGTCGTAGGGGCAGGGGAAGGGTGTTCCAGTTCTTGGCGGCGAGGTGGGAGAAGGATCTGCCTCCGGTAGTCGCTCTTCGGATGCGGGGGACAGTGGCGAGGACGAGGTCGGCTGAGCGGAGTTGGTGGGACGGGGTGTAGAAGGTGAGTCGTCTGTTGAGGTACGCTGGACCGGTGTTGTGGAGCGCCTCGTGTGCATGGGTGAGGAGCTTGAAGGTTATCCTTTGGTTGACGGGGAGCCAGTGTAGGTCTCTCAGAAGGGGAGTGATGAGGCTGTGGCGGTGTGGCCTACTTAGTTCACCTGGTTGTAGAGAGTAATGTGCTAGCTGGTTGTTCCATAGCAGTGGGTTGTAAACTGTCGAATGAACTTGAAGGTATGAATAGCTTTATCGGTTCAATTTCAGGGTTGTAGGATGATCTAGTTACCTTGGAAATAACTTAGGAGCCGATAGGAAGCCAAGCCTTAAACCCTACAACCAATAGAGACCCTAGTCCTAGGTGCTAATAGGAAAAAAATCCTTAACCCTTACAATCAATAAATGCTCCAGCTTTGGGAACAAAAAGGAGGCCAAGCCATATACCCTAAAATCAATAGAAACCCTAGCTATGGGAGCCAATAAGGAACCAAAACCCAAGGCCTATAACCAATAAAAACCCTAGCTCTACAGACCAAGTGACCTTAAACACAAGGGACTCTGCAAGATGGGAGTCGAGGAGGAAGTCATGGTCGGATGACGCAGGGTCCAGCCCAATCACTTAGCCTGTAACTGGTGTGCTAAGGAGGAAAAATACTGCTCTGCTCACAATCTCCTTGGTTGTAGTCAGGCCCGATACATACTTTCAGTTCCTATTCAACACTGCAGGTAAAGCCCCATATTCAAAGACACTTCAAAAAGCTATTGCAAACTTTAAAATCCTTTTCTAACCACCCCAAAAAGAGTGATAAGCAAACTCGTAAAGATAACTAAACACAAACAAAAACAGAGTAAGCTGCTCAACTGGGCTGTCCACTTAGGCTAGGTTTCAGAATATCTTCTTTTTTGAGGTTTGTATTTGGACCCTTCAGTACAGTTTTTAAAGCAAAAACTCTAACAAGGTGCACACGTACGCACAGATTCAAAGTAAAATTCCACAGCAGAAAGCCACCTGCTATTACCAACTTTGATCTGGCCTTGCTCTCTGGCCTGATCAGGGATTACAAAAGCTTGGGGGACCAACTGAAGATGGCTACCTTGGGGTTCCCTTTCAAGCACAGCTACAGCGTGCTGTCACGAGGCTGGAGCATCCCCTAGCACTCGCTCATAAGTCAAGGCTCTTGCCACACAGGCCGCATTATCAGCCCACTTTGCACCAACTACGCACAATGAACAGTTCTTAAATAAGGTCAGCCAAAGAAACTCACCTTGCTCTTCACGCAACAAGGTTATAACACTTTGGTGGTAGATCATTTCATGTTCAAGGCTCCTCCTTCTGGATCATGAGCCCAACTGCTTCTCAAACTGAAGGCAGCTTTCTCAAGCTCAGGAATTCACTTAAGATTTTTGGTCTGTACCCTTGTAGGGAGGGGAATGCCGCGGGTATGGAAAACGGACATACACTCCTTTTCTGAATGCAGATGAAACTAGTAACCTGACCTATTTTAGCAATAACATCATACACATCTAGCATGTGAGCAGACGTCCAGCCTTTCCCCTGACAATGGGGGATCCAGGACCTGTTCTGCGACCTAGAGGGGCCCACGAAGCGTGCCGTTATAGTAGTCAGTGGACTACTGTCCATGTCCTGAGTGCATTACGTTAGGCGGATGATGGCAGCATACCGTGTTTTCAATCTCTTGTGTGACCATTTTCTTGTGCCGCAATGAAGATCTGCTGTGGTTTGAAACCCAGAAACACTCCAGACCTGGCTCAGTGACATGAACCTTGACCGTTTCAAATACCAAATTGCAACCAGTGTCAAGTGACTTGGATTCACACCACCATCACCATCAAGTAACATACTGCCAACAATATAACAAAAACACGGCCTGGTACCAGCTCTCTCTTCCAAAGAAATTAAACCCTTTCTTCTAGACAATGACTTTAGAACTGCTGTTCAAGCCCGCATACTTTAATTTAGATGGTGGTAATGACCTACTGCGTGGCATCCTAGACTCCACAATGGCATCCCTTAAGGGCGTGCTGCAGCTGTCTCATCCAGGGCCTGAAGTCATGTGATCACATCACCCTCACCATCGTAATGGAACTCCATTGGCGCCCCTTGCCAGCCTCCACCATCTTCAAAATCAGCCGTATCATTTACAAAGCTATCACAACCTGCACCACGCCTATTGTGCAGACAAGCTCACGATCTCCGGTGTTTCTTGGCACATCAGTATCCAGGACACCATGAGATTGCAGGCTCAGAAGTGTAAAAAAGAATACACAAGGCAGTAGGCCTTTTCCATCTGTGCACCCAGGATTTGCTAGAAGTGGAGGTCGCTCCTTCACCTGTCTTGTACACAAACTCTGGAGCTCCTGAGAATGGAAGATAATTTCTTAAGTTTCAGAAAGCAACTAAAACGTATCTTTCCCCCTAAATAGTTTATCTACCCTCACTCTAGCTAAAGTAAATAGCGCTGGGAATCCTGTTGCCAGGTAGCCATGCGCTTTACCAAACAGGTGAATAAAACAGAATTTGGTGCAACATCATAGTATCTATCTGAACCGCCCCAACACTGCTCCAGTTTAGGAAAGAGTGGCAGATGCCCCTCTTTAAACAACACTACATCACAATGCATTATCCATCTGCAATGAGCGACCTCACCTATAACTCGCTGACTTGATGCTTGTCCTTCTCCCAGTGCAATGCTTTGCTGCCTTTGGTTTAGGGTTGCGCTATAGAAATGTCACATGCATGCGCCCTCTTTTGCTGCGTTGAAGCAACGTTTGGGCTGCCCCAACACTTTGTAAATACATGAAACAAAAGATTGAAGAAAAGCACTTCCAAAAATGATACATTTGCTGACTGCTCTTCATCGAGGCACATGCAAGTGACCCCATCACCCCACACACCAGTGCCAAATCTCAGGCTGGAACCCATGAACTGCATGGGTGGCAGCAAAACAGGTTCTGCAACAGGTGTCAGCTGGGGGACAAAGGCGACGGAAAGGGAATCGGTCCAAGTATAGCAAGGAAAATTGGAAGGCGTCCTTGGCAGCAGGCACCTAGGTTCCTGGCCAGGTGTGGTTTCCTAATACTCCTTAATTTATACACAAATTACACGGTGTGCATGTTGCGCTGTGGCTTGATTGCATGCTGTGGGTCTGAATGACACAGGGGCCAAGCAGCTTTTCATGCCCACGTTTTCACTTTTCATAGAATTATGAAAAAAGACCCTGCAGCTTCATGAATCTGCTAGTAAAGTGAGCTCTGATTACCTGTGGAGCATGTTTTTCCAGAATACCTGGTGCAGTTGCTAGAAAAACATGTCTTCCTTGGCTAGAAACAGGTGCCAGTTCAGTAGCAGCCTTTAACATGATCCTGGTCACAAAGGACCATCGATTGGATTATAACTCTGGAAAGGAGTGTGGGAAAGGACTTCCCTAGCTGGCTGTCCCCAGGATTGGTTGATCCTATGTCTACTTTACAGGAATCTGCCGGTCGTATGTAGATTTTGGTGTCTGGCCAGTCTTTCTACCTCAAGGGGTTTCGGTCTAATGCCACAATTGAATGATGCCTCTTCAAGAAAACGGAAAGATATAACAGTGATTCCCAACCTTTTGTGGACACCCCACTTTGTCAATACTGAAACCCGGTGACCCCCACTGAATAATTATTAGAATCCAGGGACCCCCCCAGTGAGTCATTACTGAAAGCTGGGGACCCAATCTGTTAATATTTAATTATCAGTCTGACCCCCTGAGGAGACTTCGTGGACTTCCAGGGGTCCCCGGACCACAGGTTGGGAATCATTGATCTAAATATCAACCATTCAGAAGATGTCAATTAAAATATGCCGTACAACACTGCATTGTAAGAAAATACTAAACTGAGAAAACGCTATTTTTCACTTTCTGACTTTCAGTCATTGGGCCTCTCTTGTGTGTTGCTTACCCAACTGCATTTACTTAGTTTAAACTAGATCACGAGTAATGTCCATTTTTTTTTTTAATTAAAGAAAAAAATCTTAATTGGTTTTTAGAGGAAAATTGAAACCAACAGAGATATTACAGCAAAGTAAAATCAAACAAAAACATTAAAGAGAAGAGTAAAAAGAAGGTTCAGGATATCGGAGCAAACATCCGTGCATCCTACATCAAATCTCTCTTGATGAGGCAAAGGACCAGGAAACCGGTATCCATGAAAGGTGAGAACCAGAAAGCAATATATCCATGAAGTTGCGTCCCTGTGTTGATATACTACAATCTACATTCCCAGAAAAGAGTTAGGAGGGAACAGAAGAACATAAAGAGAAGAGTGGAAAGGAGAGAATGAAGATGGAGACTATATGACTCATGTTGCGATGTGAGAAGGGGGCCCTCGATCCAACATAAGCAGGCTTGTACCAGTGTAGTATTGTTGCGTTTATGGGGTTGGGAACACTTCAGGGGGGTTTTGTGTTGCAAAATGGTTGTCTAATGCAGTGGTTCCCAACCTGTGGTCCGGGGACCCCTGGGGGTCCGTGAAGCCTGCTCAGGGGGCCCACAACTGCTAAGAAAATTAAATAATATTAACAGATTAGATCCAACTTTCAGTAATGACTCAGTGGGGTGGTCCCCGAATTCCAATAATGATTCAGTGAGGGTCCCGGGTTCCAGTAATGATAAAGTGAGGGACCACAGAAGTCAGAAGGTTGGGAACCACAGGTCTAATGTTTTCCACCTAGGTCTTGGATGTTCCAGGGAGAGTGTTGTAGGTGCAATGTTATCTGCCCCTCTTATGTGCATTATCCAATTTAACCATGCCTTGAAGGAGGCAGTGGAGGATTTTTTCCAGTTACTAATCACAGACTTACAAGCTGCTGTCAGAAGACCCAACAGTAGTCTACTATTAGTAGATCCTATTTGTGGATCTAAGAATCCATTAATGAGAAAGGAGAATTCTCTTTTGGGCTGGAAGCCAAATAGTGTTGAGATAACTTTGAACACCTTATCCCAGAATGGGGAGACTAAAATTGCAGAGGATCAAAAGATATGCAAGATAACTGGTTTCTTCTTTGCAGTTCCAGCATATCGTATCCTCTTTTAGAGTCAGTCTGCGTAGTTGTGAGGCTGCCCAACATGTTCTGTGTAGCAGCCAATGTTTAGTCTGGGACAAGATGGGAGTGATTTTGTGTGATGCGACCAATTTCCATATTAGATTCCAATCTTCAATCGGAACTCTATTTCTGTCCGATTTCTTCATTATCTCATGATTAATGTGTGTAGTTTTTGGTTGTAAGAATGTATAAAATTTATATATTTGGTTTCCGGATTTAAAATTATAAGGACAGGTCGGCTTGGATCCGTAAGGTTAGTTTTGGCTTTGGAGATACAGGCTTTGAGTTTGAGGAAATCATAGAAGTCAATATTGTCCAATTTATATTGGAACTGGAGATTATTTAAAGTGAGTGGTCAAGTTTGTGTGCCAAGTTGTCATATAAAATAAATGCCTTTAGTGGGCCAAGATTTTCAGTATAGAGGGGAGCCTTCTATTTTAAATTTTGGATTCTTCCAAACTGAGATTAGATTGGAATGTTTTATCGGAATATCTACGAGGATGTCTATCTGCATGTTTATTATTTTTTAATATGTATTTAGAGGGTTCTGACTGGTTAAATTTAGTATATAGTAGCATGATGGGGTCTATATCTTTCAAGATAGCTCTTTCAACCGAAAGACAGGTGGGAGCCTTAACTTCCAATGAGGAAAACCAAGGGGTCAATTGTTTGGCCAGGAAGGCACTCTGATAAATTCTAAAGTTAGCTAGGCTTACTCCACCAAAATTGATTGGAACACAAAGTTTTTTATTGATATTCTAGGTCGTTTATTTTGACACAAAGTTCACCATAAGCTTGTCTATTTTTTTGGTGAAAATCATCTGACAGTGTAAAGGGGGGTTATGCTGATTAAGTAGCGGACTAAAGGCGCTACCATCATCCTAATTGTCTTAATACTTCAAAACATCCAATCGAATGCCCACATTTCAGGTATTCATTTAAATAACGCTGCAGAAGTGTCAGTATGTGCAGATGACATTTTGATTGTTACGGAGAATGCCATCTCATCTATAAATCCCTTATAGACACGCTTGACAACTATGCCTCATTATCACGCTACAAACTTAACAGAGATACATCAGAAGCCAAAGGCTCCATACAGAGAGTGATACCACAGGTAGTCGTGACTCCATTGAGGAGTGATACCAGTCGGTCATAGCTCCATCAAGGAGTGATACCACAGGCAATCGTGGCTCCATCTAGGAGCGATACCACGGTCAGTCACAGCCCATCTAGGAGTGATACTACAGGCAGTCACGGCTCCATCTAGGAGTGATACCATCAGAGTTACTTTTGGCAGAGGGACGGCACCGGTCCCTTGATGAGTGTGGGACTAAGGGGAGGTGCTCCCACGAACTCCAGTTTTGGAGGTTGACAATGATAACTCAGTAATCCTGAGTGTGTACAGTAAAAGAAAGGGGGACAATTGAACCCAAACACATTATTGATCATAAATTGAGTGCACTACAGGTAGGGTATGGAATATTAAGGGGATCGATGGTCCTGATGAAGGCCGAGCGACCCTTATGGGCGATGGAAGTGGCCGAAACATGTCGACCTTTGAACGGATAATTGGGGTGATCACATCCCCATTTCACCACCATCTCTCTATTTCTTTTAATCCTATCCGGTGAATCTGGGAATAAAGATTGAGTATGGATAGTTTTAACTATTTGAGTGAAGTGTTCTATATGTGGTTGGTCCCCATTTCTTGTTTTATGTTAATTGTTTTCCCTCCCTTTTGCTCCATTCCTTAAGTTGTCTAGGGTGGGAATGTGTTAGCATAGCCCTATGATGAAGCATGCCACTATTATTGGGTGAGGGCTGTTTTTTCTAAACTAATATGCTGTATCTCTAGCCGGTGGGATCGTTTCTGGGGTCTCCACTTTGATTTCTTGCCCTTGGAGTGTTATTGATGCCACAGGGAGTCATGACTCCATCAGGGAGTGATACCACAGATGGTCATAGCTTCATCAAGGAGTGATACCACAGGCAATCATGGCTCCATCTAGTAATGATACCACAGTCAGTCACAGACCATCTAGGAGTGATAGCACAGGCAGTCACGACTCCATCGAGGAGTGATACCACAAGCAGTCACAACTCTATCGAGAAGTGATGCCTCAGACAGCCATGGCTCCATCGAGGAGTGATACCACAGGCAGTCATGTCTCAACCTAAAAGTGATACCACAGACAGTCATAGCTCCATCTAGGAGTGATACCACAGGCGGTCACTGCTCCATCAAGGAATAATACCACAGGCAATCCTGGATCCCTCTAGGAGTCATGCCACAGACACTCATGGCTCCATCTAGGAGTGATACCACAGACAGTCACGGCTCTATCAAGGAATGATATCACAGCCAGTAATGGCTCCATCAAGGAATGATACCACAGGCAATCCTGGATCCCTCTAGGAGTGATGCCACAGACACTCATGGCTCCATCTAGGAGTGATACCACAAGCACTCATGGCTCCCTCTAGGAGTGACACCACAGACAGTCAAAAGTTATTACCCACTGTTGCTTCATCATAGAGGCCTTCTGGGCCAGACTGACAGGACTCTCGGGGAGCCTGTGAGCGCAGCTCCACCTGTCTGCTTTGAATGAAGGATGAAAGCGCAGCTGCAGCGTAGGGAAGGAAGGCAGGAAATGTGGTGGGGGTTGGTCAAGGATGGCAGATAGGTTTTTATTTATTTTTTTACCTTTTGGACAGGGTTGCATAACAGAGGCCAGTTTGTGTATGGCTCACCCATTAGTCCTATGCCCCTACGTAGCAGCTGGAAGCAGGGGTCGAAGATCAGGGGCGGGCGGGGGGCAATATAGCACAGAAAATTAAAGGTGGTAGAAAGTAAAGTGCAGTGATGTTTTTCCACTCAGTGGTCTGATTGTCAAAGTCAACTCGAGCTTCGCTCTAGCTGTCTATTGGTGAAAAACATCCCCGTCATTTACTGTTACCCATCTATAATTCTATATGTTATGTACGGCTCTCATCGTTTCAGTTTCTGAAAGTCATAATTACTTGCTATGACATCACAACTGTTGATCACAAAACAGGTTAGCAACTGTTGTGATGTCCTAGTCCGGCCTGCAGGGCCTTTATGACATCACAACAGCTGATAACCTGTGATGTTATCAACTGTTGTGATGTCCTAGTCCGGCCTGCAGGGCCTTTATGAGATCACAACAGCTGATAACCTGTGATGTTATCAACTGTTGTGATGTCAGAGTCCGGCCTAGAAGGCTTTTATGATTTCACAACAGTTGAGAACATCACAGGTTATCAACTGTTGTGATGTCCGAGTCCAGCCTGGAAGGTATTTATGATATCACAGCAGTTGATAACATCACAGGTTATCAGCTGTTGTGATGTCATAAAGGCCCTGCAGGCCAGGTGAGGGGGCTCCCGAGAGCCTGGGAGTGCAGCTCTGCTTGTCTGCTTTGACTGAAGGATGAAACCACAGCTGCAGGAGGGGAAAGGAAGGCCAGGACAGTAGTGGGGTTTGGTTAAGAATAGCAGGTGAGATATTTATTTTTCACATTGGCGCCAGGGAGGAGAGGGCATGTTAAGTATGGCTCTCCCATTTTCTTCTGCCCCTGAGCGGTAGCTGAAGCCAGGGGCAGATGATTTTGGGGCCCTTGCATAGCATAACATTATATATAGGTGGGTAAAAAGTGAATTACGGGGTTCTGAGTGAAATCATGACATCATTCGCAACCCCTCTGTGAAAAACATCCCATAACTCACGGTTACCAGTCTCTAACTCTATATGATGTATTTTGCAGACCACGGTCCACCTTGGACAAACAGCTCTACGGTGTGCAGTCGGCTTGCAGGAGCTTGGCATCAGCACTGGTGCCAGGGCCTTTCCAGGGCACAGCAGTGCTGGGTCAGCAGTACGACACAGGGGGGCCTATTCTGGGATACCTAGAGGTGCCAGTTTAGCAGCAAACCCCAAGATTACTATTTTATGTCCTGTATCCAAGTATTATTGCATAGTCACATTGGTCATTGTGTTAGCAACTTTGGAATAATGAAAGCATGAGCTCGGCTGGCTATGACAAAGACCTGTGGGTCAGAGAAAATTAGGAGCTGAATCACTCCTCCAGAAATCTGCCAAAATCCACAGCACAGGGAGGCTTGTCCCAAGCCTTTAAGTGGGCTGGGTCCCTCCGGGTCTCAGACCCGGTATTAATTAAACAAATGGACATTGAAACGAATCCCTATTAGGCCCTATATTCATATCCTTACCATTAAAAGCAAAAAAGCTGATCGATTCCCGAACAATGAATATAAAATACAGCAAGGTAATCCTTTTCTGCGATTTAGTTCCTGTTTATATTTCACATTTTACTTAATCATGCATTCTCAAAAGTATTAGCTGTTTCCAGGATGTTGTGTTCTGTTTTGTATTCTCGTTGCACAAGAACACTGCTCTTCTATAGTGCATACCTGATCTGAGTCTCCTCCAGGTGTTAATACTAGGCCCGATTGAGAGCTTTGGAGTTGAGGCTAAAGGCAGCGCAACATTGCCTTCCAGCTTCTGAGCACCTCAGTTCACTCATTCACTCAGCTGCCCATCTTTGGAAGGTTACAACACCCAGTCCTTAATGTGTGCTTGTTGTTTCCAGTGCGGCGCAACAGCACTTATTTTTGAGGGCCGGCACTTATTTTTCTGCCTCAAGCATTTGCTGCGAGCAAAAGACACATATGGGAAAGACAAAGGGAGAGAAAAACGAAAAGGCGTCACAAAGGGAGAGAGCAGAAAGCTGCAAGTGTGATCTGAAGGGGCAGAGAGCGGCTGTAAATGGATTAAAGAGGCCCGAGATGGCTCCAGCATTACGCTTCCTCAGTATTCCCTGCTGGCACATTTAATTGCAGCAGCCGCGTGTTTAAGAGGCGGGCTTTGACCACCAGCACGTTTTTATTTACAAATTAAGCACTCTACAACACTTAATGTTTCTGAAAACCGTCTTAAAATCCAACTCTTCTGCAAAGCCGTCAGAAAGACACCTCCTCTGTTGCATTTTCTCCAACCCCGTCTCAAGATGGCGGCTCGAAGAGGCACCAGGGAACTTTTCCAAAGTCCCAGCGAGGTGCCCCGGATGGCAGAAAATGCATAAGCATTAGAAGCTAGGCTTCTCTTTCCTTCCAGAGAGGTATGGCTTGAAAATTAAAGTTAGTCAAACAAAGTAGGGGGTTAGATTCAGTATGGTCAGAAAATTATATATAACCGAGCACCTTTTTAATTAAAGGCTCCAGGCTATGAAGTAATTATTTTTATTATCAAATTTCGGTGTGCAGTTATCCATATTCATTTTTTTTCTTCATTTTATTGTATTTACCAATATTTATTTTTTGACAATAAAATAATGAAGTTGCATCTATTGTGTGTTCACACTTCTTTATCTATCTACCAGATAATCACACGTGATGTCCATAGGGTTTTAGTGTGCTGAATCGTGATATTTATATTAGGCAGGCTCAAAAAAACACATGAAAGTGCCAGCACATGTGAACACCTGCAGCTGGTTATGGGTCATTAGAAAAACGCCTTTCTTTGTTGTCAACGTTCTCAGCTTGTATCTGGTTAGTCATGTCCGACAGCCTGGACAGACCATCAAAAGGAGACCTAACTTCTATGTTTTCTGCTTGTGAAATAAATACATGCATGGATACTAATCACTTTCCACCTGTATTACAAGTAAAAACGGATAAAAATGGCAAACTATCAGGATAAGTTGCAATCTATATTTACTTGTTATAACAGTAATTGAACAATAAAGAAACTTTACGTTTATCAGAAGGCAGTCTTGTAGGGACCGGTCTACCTGGACTTGACTGTCAACCCATCTCATTAAGCACCAGTTGAGCATCATGGGATATCAAGCTGTGTTGCGGATACAAGATCATACAAACTTGTTAGGCACCAAAAGGACATGGCCGGCTTGCAGTCAGCCACTCCCGAGTACAGCTGACGCTCCTACCCCGATTTCATGCTGGGAAGAGAAAGCGACGCACATTTCCAGTTTTCTCGCAGATGATGGACAGCCAATCTCAATTTTTCGAAGACCATAAATTATTGCACTCAATAAAAGCCTCTACAAGCTCGTTTGGCTGCTCCTAAAATAGGACTCGGTCCTTAATGCAGGGAGGGGAAGAGCTATGGCTTCCTTAATGTGCCCCCGCCTCCTCCCCGCGCGGCCCCCACATACATTAGTCTATGTGTGGTTATCGGAAACAGCGCGACTGAAAGTTACAAACGACGGCCCTTCCCGTAGACTGATCATACACGCGAGATGTTAATAACCTCTTTCCACGATTAAACACATCAGGGCTCATCTGGCCCGCGAGAGAGGACGGATCCCGCTTGTCAATGGTGCTCAGCGGAAGGGCGGCCATCTTAGCTGCTCAGCTCAAGCTTTCTGGTGCCATCTGAACTTTCCAAGACGGGTTGGCTTCACTGCAGTCAATTGTCCAATAGCAACAAGACATGTTATGTAGGTTTATTTACAAGTGATCTACAACGCATCTGGGCTGTCCTAAATGCTGGTGGCATGCCTTGTTCTATGCGTGGTCACATTCTAACATTTGGTAATTGAAACACGTGTTGATATAAAGTTATTTCAGAGACCACAGTGAAATCAAGTGGGAAACAAGAGTAAAACTCGAGAGATTTTGCTCCAAAGTCGACAACGAAGCGGCAACACCTCGCCCCTGAAGGTGATCAGGCCAGGAAGACCCGTTGTGCCTGAACCTTTTGTGTAAAGTGTGTGTGAGAGGCGTCCCGTGTTATTACTTTTACAAACCCGTTTATAATCCTGGCTAGAAAATTAACTCTGATTTATTTGTTTGAAGAACCACACAGAACTCCTAAAACACAACCCATGCATGTGGAAGCACGACAATGACGTCATCACCCAGCGCCTGCTTTGGGACCCGATGAGTGTCATGTTGCAAGGTCATGTTATGGTGACACCAGCACCCTGGGGGACAGTATCCTCCCGGGACTTTAGACAAACTTCCAGTGAGGGAGATGCAGGGAAGAGTGAGGAACAAAGGCTATTCCAGTGAAGAATAGCAAAGGAACAGCACGTGCAGGGGCGGGGGTGCAGCCGCCCCCAGAAGTCAAACAAGAAATGTAAGGAGAGGATATCCCAGTAAAGAACAGTTGAGTACCTTGAGCGGTGTCCATGTGTTCTATTCATCCAAAACCCCAAATACAACTGGTGACAAAGGAAAGCAACTTATTTACCCGTGTGGCGAAGATGGCGGACATTTGCAGTAGCTCCTGACACCCAGAGTACGCCTCAGTCTGAGACCTCAACCTGCATGATGAACCCCTCAAGAAAAAAATCAAGGCCTAAATATCCCATAATATGCTGTACTCCATCTTACAATGGGAACATACACCGTCATGCCAGGATCGAGACGGTCTTCCCTAACAGCAGTACCAAACTCAGCAGCTAGATTAATCACCAGGGTAAAAAAAACAGACCACATCTCACCAGTCCTAAAATCTCTGAACTGGCTCCCAATGGAGAAGCGCCGGTTACTCGGGACAGGGTGCGTAACCATACATCCTCACACCGTAAGTCCCTGAGCTACCTAGAACAGAAACTGAAAACCCTAGGGAGAGTGGGAACTCCAGAAACAAAGAAGACTTGGTTTTGAAATCCCAGCAGCCATCAAACAAAAAAACAATAAATCCTTCTCAGGGGCAGCACGGTGGAATGGCAAGAGTAAGAACTCAGGAGGGCCCATCATATATCCCCATCACGAGAGGAAGGAAGGAATTACGATCTAATATAGCCTTAGAACCCGCCGTAGTGGGATCTACCGGCCATTAAAGGCCCGCTCCCACGTTAAACGCTGAAGGCGAGGGCCTTTTGGCTCAGGCCTTTAACGCTGGAACGGGCCTTTAATGGCCATTATAGCCCCCTTCAGCGGGCTACAAAGCTATAATATACACAGTAAACTTACAAACCAAGATATCTAGCCACTAGGAGCTTACTTCCAACCCCTTAAAGCTCTACCCCTACCTGCAATGTAACTAATTCAAGACCCAAAACACTACACCCAAAACCATCTTCTTGTGCTAAGCAGATGTGATCCCACAGGCTAATCACAGATGCCAAAGGTTTCTCCGTGAGTGACAGCCAGAGCCACTATTTGCAGGTGAATAACATCTTTCCTCAGTATGAT
This sequence comes from Pleurodeles waltl, assembly GCF_031143425.1. Classification (NCBI taxonomy): domain Eukaryota; kingdom Metazoa; phylum Chordata; class Amphibia; order Caudata; family Salamandridae; genus Pleurodeles; species Pleurodeles waltl. The sequence continues at coordinate 1,157,780,514 of NC_090448.1, forward strand.
TGTAATTTTATGTCAAATGTAAAGCACTATGAGGTCCACGTGAGGTGGTCCCCACTACATAAAACCTCAAATGAAAAAAATGTCAGATCAATTTGTGGCATTCCAGGGCTAGCCCAGTCCAGGCACTGAGGAGTGGAAAGGGGAGGCTGGACATGGCTGAGAAGGACTCTCCGAGCCAGCACAAAAGAAGCACTCTGAGCTCTCAGTAATGTCTAAAAGAGAGAAACACAAAAATCAGGCTTTACACTTCCAAAGCCTCCTGCTAAAAACCAATGGTCTCTTTTTCTTTTTTACCAGCACATGTGCACTTATCTACCCAACAATAGTGATGACAACCGAAGTGTGCACCCGTGTGCATCCACCACTAACAAGACCAAATGCACCAAAGGGCCTGTTTTGCACAAGAATGGATTAAAGGGTCTCCTGAACTGGAGAATGCATCCAGTAGCTCAAAAACAGCTAAAAAAAAGAAAAAAAAAGAAGGGTGTGCGAAATATGCTTTTGCGTAACTATGCAAGGTGATCGCAAAATTGCGTATAAATCCACCAAACGCAAATTGGTTATTTTGCACTCTATTTTGGAACAAAATGCATCCTCGCATCACTTTCTAATTCAAAGATATGCTTAAAATGCCATGAACAACAGCCACTCTTGATTTGTTTTTCTTGTGTGCTCACTGTAAATGTTCATAGTCAATCGTTTGATGTAAATTTTTACTGCAAATGGTGCATAATTGCGCAAAGTGCCGTCATTTTGAGAATTTAGGAAACCATGAAATTCTTCAAATTACGCGAATTACCCAGCATAGTCTACATTTTGAAGGCCTACTGAAAATCTAGCTAACCAGGCTCCAGGTGGGCTTGAGTAGTGCAGGGTCCACAGCAGCCATCGGTAAGGAGCAGAGCATCTCCACAAGTATCGATTCTGACCATGGACTACATAAACTCTCTACTCAGTGGCTCTAAGGATCATGGGAAAGAAGGTCAGACCTGGTGTATGACCTCCCTGGCCACTGCACTTGATGGAGGGTGGGTCCGCCACCACTTTAGTTAGTTATACACATAGAGGAGAATAATCTTTGTCTGATGTGGCACCCTTTCCTGGACAAGGCTGAGGTTCTGCCCCTGAATGCCACCTTCTATCCTGGACTCGAGGGAGGTAGGACAGGTCTGCCATGTGCTGTTGTGCAATGTCAGATGGACTGACGAGAATGGAATCAATCATTGGGTCAATGAACAGAAAGCGAGGATGTGAAGGTGTGGAGTCATTGCGGAGAGGTGTTGCATGCATGGGAGATGTAGTAAACCACTAAGGAGGCGCGTGCCTTTAGGGATCCAGGTTCCAGCCCTGCCAGCTGCTGCATCTCCAGGAGGCTCGGCTCAGTAAGCCTGGTCTTGGTTCAGTAGTTCCTGTTGCCAGAGAGCCGATCCTGTTACTGTGCCGGGCCAGATGACCTGTGGTGTAACCTTGCTGCTGAATGGTTCTCTCTGCTGATCCCTTCGAGTCCACGGCACAGGATCAGCCACCGGTCTCTACAGTTGATACCAGCCTAAACCCGGCTTCCACTGGACCAACTCCAGGGGCTACGCCACGGCCTAAACCTTGAATCCCCTGGAAGAACACAAAGCACTGTTCTTGACACAGCATAAACCCTACTTCCAGTGAAGGAACCCAAAGCCTTAATCCACAACCTAAACCCTACTTCCACTGGAGGAACACCAAACCTTAATCCACAGCCTAAACCCTATTTCCAGAGGATGAACACCAAGCCTTAATCCACAGCCTGAGCCCTGCTTCCAGTGGAGGAACACATAGCCTTAATCCACAGCCTGAGCCCCGCTTCCAGTGGAGGAACACCTAGTCTTAATTCACAGCCTAAACCCTACTTTCAGAGGAGGAACACCAAGCCTTAATCCACAGCCTGATCCCCGCTTCCAGTGGAGGAACACCAAGCCTTAATCCACAGCCTGAGCCTACTCCTTTCAGTAGAGGAACACCAAGCCTTAATCCACCGCCTGAGCCCTGCTTCCAGTGGAGGAACACCTATCCTTAATCCACAGCCTGAGCCCTGCTTCCAGTGGAGGAACACCTAGCCTTAATCCACATCTTGAACCCTACTTCCAGTGGAGGAACACCAAGACTTAATCCACAGCCTAAACCCGACTTCCAGAGGAGGAACAGCAAGCCTTAATCCACAGCCTGAGCCCCGCTTCCAGTGGAGGAACACCTAGCCTTAATCCACAGCCTAAACCCTACTTCCAGAGGAGGAACACCATGCCTTAATCCACAGCCTGAGTCCCGCTTCCAGTGGAGGAACACCTAGCCTTAATCCACAGCCTAAACCCTAATTCCAGAGGAGGAACACCAAACCTTAATCCACAGCCTGAGCCCCGCTTCCAGGGGAGGAACACCAAACCTTAATCCACAGCCTAAACCCTAATTCCAGTGGAGGAACACCTAGCCTTAATCCACAGCCTGAGCCCCGCTTCCACTGGAGGAACACCAAGCCTTAATCCACAGCCTGAGCCCCGCTTCTACTGGAGGAACACCAAGCCTTAATCCACAGCCTGAGCTCCGCTTCCAGTGGAGGTACACCAAGCCTTAATCCACAGCCTGAGCCCAACTTCCACTGGTGGAACACCCAGGCTTAATCCACAGCCTAAACCCTGTGTCCAGTAGAGGAATACCTAGCCTTAATCCACCGCCTGAGCCCCACTTCCAGTGGAGGAACACCTAGCCTTAATCCACAGCCTAAGGCCCATTTCCAGTGGAGGAACACCTAGCCTTAATCCACAGCCTAAAACCTTCTTCCACTGGAGGAACACCAAACCTTAATCCACAGTCTAAACCATACTTCCAGAGGATGAACACCAAGCCTTAATCCACAGCCTGAGCCCTGTTTCCAGTGGAGGAACACCAAGCCTTAATCCACAGCCTGAGCCCCGCTTCTGCTGGGCGAACACCAAGCCTTAATCCACAGCCTGAGCTCCGCTTCCAGTGGAGGTACACCAAGCCTTAATCCACAGCCTGAGCCCTACTTCCACTGGTGGAACACCAAGCCTTAATCCACAGCCTAAACCCTGCGTCCAGTGAGGATCACCAACCCTTAATCCACAGCCTGAGCCCCGCTTCTACTGGAGGAACACCAAGCCTTAATCCACAGCCTGAGCTCCGCTTCCAGTGGAGGTACACCAAGCCTTAATCCACAGCCTGAGGAACACCAAACCTTAATCCACAGCCTGAGCCCTGCTTCCAGTGGAGGAACACCTAGCCTTAATCCACAGCCTGAGCCCCACTTCCAGTGGAGGAACACCTAGCCTTAATCCACAGCCTAAGGTCCGCTTCCAGTGGAGGAACACCTAGCCTTAATCCACAGCCAAAACCCTTCTTCCACTGGAGGAACACCAAGCCTTAATCCACAGCCTGATCCCTGTTTCCAGTGGAGGAACACCAAGCCTTAATCCACAGCCTGAGCCCTGCTTCTGCTGGAGGAACACCAAGCCTTAATCCACAGCCTGAGCTCCGCTTCCAGTGGAGGTACACCAAGCCTTAATCCACAGCCTGAGCCCTACTTCCACTGGTGGAACACCAAGCCTTAATCCACAGCCTAAACCCTGCGTCCAGTGGAGGAACACCTAGCCTTAATCCACAGCCTAAACCCTTCTTCCACTGGAGGAACACCAAGCCTTAATCCACAGCCTGAGCCCCGCTTCCAGTGGAGGAACACTTAGCCTTAATCCACAGCCTGAGCCCCACTTCCAGTGGAGGAACACCTAGCCTTAATCCACAGCCTAAGGTCTGCTTCCAGTGGAGGAACACCTAGTCTTAATCCATAGCCTAAACCCTACTTTCAGAAGAGAAACACCTAGCCTTTATCCACAGCCTGAGCTCTGCTTCCAGAGGAACACCAAACCTTAATCCACAGCCTGAGCTCCGCTTCCAGAGGAGGAACACCTAGCCTTAATCCACAACCTGAGCCCCGCTTCCACTGGAGGAACACCAAGCTTTAATCCACAGCCTGAGCCCCGCTTCTACTGGAGGAACACCAAGCCTTAATCCACAGCCTGAGCTCCGCTTCCAGTGGAGGTACACCAAGCCTTAATCCACAGCCTGAGCCCTACTTCCAGTGGAGGAACACCTAGCCTTAATCCACAGCCTAAAGCCCTACTTCCAGTGGAGGAACACCTAGCCTTAATCCACAGCCTAAACCCTGTGTCCAGTGGAGGAATACCTAGCCTTAATCCACAGCCTGAGCCCCACTTCCAGTGGAGGAACACCTAGCCTTAATCCACAGCCTAAAGCCCATTTCCAGTGGAGGAACACCTTGCCTTAATCCACAGCCTAAACCTTTCTTCCACTGGAGGAACACCAAACCTTAATCCATAGTCTAAACCATACTTCCAGAGGATGAACACCAAGCCTTAATCCACAGCCTGAGCCCTGTTTCCAGTGGAGGAACACCAAGCCTTAATCCACAGCCTGAGCCCCGCTTCTGCTGGAGGAACACTAAGCCTTAATCCACAGCCTGAGCTCCGCTTCCAGTGGAGGTACACCAAGCCTTAATCCACAGCCTGAGCCCTACTTCCACTGGTGGAACACCAAGCCTTAATCCACAGCCTAAACCCTGCGTCCAGTGGAGGATCACCAAGCCTTAATCCACAGCCTGAGCCCCGCTTCTACTGGAGGAACACCAAGCCTTAATCCACAGCCTGAGGAACACCAAGCCTTAATCCACAGCCTGAGCCCCGCTTCCAGTGGAGGAACACCTAGTCTTAATACACAGCTGAAACCCTTCTTCCACTGGAGGAACACCAAGCCTTAATCCACAGCCTGAGCCCCGCTTCCAGTGGAGGAACACCAAGCCTTAATCCTCAGCCTAAAGTCTGCTTCCAGTGGAGGAACACCTAGTCTTAATCCACAGCCTAAACCCTACTTCCAGAAGAGGAACACCAAACCTTAATCCAAAGCCTGAGCTCTGCTTCCAGAGGAACACCAAGCCTTAATCCACAGCCTGAGCTCTGCTTCCAGAGGAACACCAAGCCTTTATCCACAGCCTGAGCTCTGCTTCCAGAGGAACACCAAGCCTTAATCCACAGCCTGAGCTCCGCTTCCAGAGGAGGAACACCAAGCCTTAATCCACAGCCTGAGTCCCACTTCTCCTTGACGGGCAACAAATACTATTGTTGGCACCACCCTAAACCCTGCTTCCTGTGGACAAACACAGAGTCCTGATCCACAACCTAAGCCCCACTTCCACCAGGTGAACACCAGGCCCTGATCTGCAGCCTAGCCCCACTTCCACCGGGTGAACACCAGGCCCTGACCTGCAGCCTAGCCCCATTCCACCGGGTGAACACCAGGCCTTGAGCCAGAGCCTAAACCCCGCATCCACGGGGTGAACACCAGGCCATGAGCCAGCGCCTAAACCCCACATCCAGTGGACAAACACCGGGCCCTGATCTGCAGCCTAAGGCTGGCTTCCACTGGACGTGTACCAAGGCTTGATCCCATAAAACAGGACCAGCTCTGGAGGACGCCGCGAGCCCTGCTTCTCATTAGGCTCGGATTCCGCGGGTGCGAGGGACTCACGCCATGCCCACCAGGAATGTTAAATATTTATCCCGCAGTATTTGTAACATCTTCATCGGCTCCGTAAACCGAGAACGTGTCCCCCTTGCACCCGCGCAGGAGAAGGCTCCGTGTGCGTAAAGTCAGGGCGAGGGGGGACTATTTCTGGAGCGGGCCGAGGATGGATACATCGTAAGGAGGGTTCTCTCACCGGTGACGCGCCTTCCTGCCCCCTGCTGTGGCACGACCTGTGAGGGGGGCCTCGGGAGGCTCAGTCTCCAGGTCAGATATTCCCCACCTTATAAAGGAAAAAAACGAGTTTTGGGACCAGGCAGTGACTGGGAGATGGTGACGGCTCTGTAATCAGAAATTTAATAATAGCTGTTTTTATACAGCGCCTAGTGCTGCTGCCAGAGTGCGCGGCGCTTCACTTACCCCTAACAGAAATACCATTATCAGTAAGTGGGATTCTTATCGACCTCTGAAGCATGTGAGACAGAGCCAGCCCGACCTGACCACGGGCAGTGCTCGGATTGCCCCAGCAGCGGGTGCATGAACCCACTGAGCCACCCATCCGCTGATTGGCTCAGAGCATTAGCAGCCGCAGTGCAGGGCTTGTCCCAGAGGGCCAGGAACCCTCCAGGGCAAGAACACGGACAGCACCCAGCGATGGGTCGGGTTCAAAGGTCAGGGCGGCGCTTTCTGCGCAGTGTTTCCATAGAAGACTATTGAACCCAGTAGTGGAGCCACGACTGACTATAGAACGAACTTATGATGCCGGCATCGCGAATGTCCGAGACTGGAAATGGCCTAAAGTTATCAAGTTACTTTCCTCAGTGACAGGTTTTACCCCCACCCCATCCCCTCACCCCCAGTCATACCTAGTGACTCCCAAATCAAGGCGTGGAGCCCAGGGTTCCACTTTACTCTGAGCGGACCTGGGGGTGGCAGCCGAGCATATTGAGAGATAGCACTGCTTCCTACTACCCCAGCTCACCCATCATAGCGTCCGATTTATTGACCGCGTCATCAAGCAGGCGGGTGTGCAGTCCGGGATGCGGGTTGCTGCTGGTGCAATTCGAGCTCAAGGGTCAGTGTACAGGCTGCTGGTCCTAAATATCAGGCTCGGGGCTCTCTGGACAGGCTGCTGGTCCTCAAACTCGCGCTCATGGATCTCTGGACAGGTTGCTAGCCCTGAAACTCGCGCTCAGGGTTCAGTGGACAGGCTGCTGGTTCTAAACTTCGCGCTCCCTGGACAGGCTGCTGGTTCTAAAACTCGGGCTCAGGACTCCGTGGACAGGCTGCTGGTTCTAAACTTCGGGCACAGTGGACAGGCTGCTGGTTCTAAACTCGCGCTCAGGGCATACTGGACAGGCTACTGGTCCAAAAACTCGTGCTAATACCTCAGTGGACAGGCAGCTGGTTCTAAACTTCGCGCTCACTTGACATGCAGCCAATTTTAAAACTCACACTAAGGGCTCAGTGGACAGGCTGTTTCTAAAAGTCGCGTCCAGGGGTCAGTGGACAGACTGCTGCTTCTAAAACTCGCGCTAAGTGGTCAGTGAACAACCTTCTGGTTCTAAAACTCGCGTTCAGGGGTGAATGGGCAAACTGCTAGCTCTAAACGTGGTGCTCAGTGGACAAGCTGCTGGCTCTAAAACTCGCGCTCGGGGAACAGGATGGTTCTGAAACGTCATCAGGTATCAGTGGACAGAATGCTGGTTCCAAAACTCACGTTCGGGGCCTACAAGACAGGCTGCTGGATGTAAAATACGCACCCAGGGGTCAGTGGACAGGCTTCTGATTCTAAACATCGGGTTCACTGAACAGGCTGCTGGTCCTAAAACTCGCGCCCGGGCTCTCTGGACAGACTGTTGGTCCTCAAACTCGCGCTGAGGGCTTTAGGGCTCTCTGGACAAACTGCTGGTCCTAAAACTCGCGCTCATGGTTCAGTGGGCAGGCTGCTAGCCCTGAAACTCGAGCTCAGGGTTCAGTGGACAGGCTGCTGGTTCTAAACTTCGGGCCCAGTGGACAGGCTGCTGGTTCTAAACTTCGGGCCCAGTGGACAGGCTGCTGGTTCTAAACTTCGGGCACAATGAACAGGCTACTGGTCCTAAACTCGCGCTCAGGGCATACTGGACAGGCTACTGGTCCAAAAACTCGTGCTAATACCTCAGTGGACAGGCAGCTGGTTCTAAACTTCGCGCTCACTTGACATGCAGCTGATTTTAAAACTCACACCTAGGGCTCAGTGAACAGGCTGTTTCTAAAAGTCGCGTCCAGGGGTCAGTGGACAGACTGCTGCTTCTAAAACTCGCGCTAAGGGGTCAGTGAACAAGCTGCTGGTTCTAAAACTCGCGCTCAGGGGTGAATGGGCAAACTGCTAGCTCTAAATGTGGTGCTCAGTGGACAAGCTGCTGGCTCTAAAACTCGCGCTCGGTGAACAGGATGGTTCTGAAACGTCATCAGGTCTCAGTGGACAGAATGCTGGTTCTAAACCTCGCACTCAGGGCTCAATGGACAGGCTGCTGGTTTTAAAAGTCGTGCTTAGGGCCCAGTGGACAGGCCGCTTGTTCTAAACACGCCCAGGGCTCTGTGGACAGGCTGTTGGATCTAAAACTAGTCTGAGTGGACAGGCTGCTGGTTCTAAAACATGCGTGCAGTGGGCAGGTTATTGGTTCTTTAACTTGCACACAGTGGGCAGGCTGCTGGTTCTCAATCTCGGGCTCAGGGGTCAATGGACAGACTTCTGGTTCTACAACTCGTGCTCAGGGGCGGCCAGTGGACAGGCTGTTGGTGCCAAAACCTGCTCGGAGCTCAGTGGACAGGTAGCTGGGTCTGAAACTCGTGCTCAGTAGACAGGCTGCTGGTTCTAAAAGTCATGAACAGTGGACAGGCTGCCCATTCTGAAACCCACACTCAGGTAAGTGAGCAGGCTGATGTTCTAAAACTTGTGCTTAGCGAACAAGCGGCTGGCTCCTAAACTTGCCCAGGGCTCAGTTGACAGACTGCTGATTTTAAAAGTTGCGTCCTGGGCCTAGTGGACAGGCTGCTGGTTCTATGGGATGCGCTCAAGTGGCAGCAGACAGGCTGTTGGTTCTAAAATATGCCCTCAGGGGTCAATGGACAGGCTGCTGGCTCTAACTCATTCAGGCTGCTGGCTCTAAAACTCATGCCCATGAAAAACTCACGTTTAGGGCTCAGTGGGCAGGCTGCTGGTTCTAAAACTTACGAGCCGTGGACAGGCTGCAAGTTCTAAAACTCGCACTCAGGGGTCAATGGAGAGGTTGGTGGCGCTAAAACTCGCGCTAAGGGGCCAGTGGACAGGCTGCTGGTCCTAAAACTCGCATTCAGGGGTCAGTGGACAGGCTGGTGGCGCTAAAACTCGCACTCGGGGGTCAGTGGACAGGCAGAGGCTGCAGAATTCCAGATTCACAGAAGAGAACATGGTCGGACACCACAGGAGTGGACTAGCTGTGGCCCAACCAACCGTCAACAAGTGCCTTTCCAGGGATGTTAACCAGAAACAAGGCGGAGCTTTCTTGGCAGAATTAATGGTGGACCTGAGCTGCAGGGGGGCCATTTGATTTTACATAGTAAAGCACACTATCGGCTGCTGAGGCAATGCCTGGACCTGAGGGCCTGCCTCTGGGCGCAGAGCTCTGGATGGGAGCTCCGGGTGTCAGGCTAACATGGCGGCTCTGGTTTTCCTTCGGGCCTGAAATCCCACCAGCTCCTGGCAGTGATGGGTGGCTGGCCAGGGAGTGCGGGCGTCTGTGTCCCCGTGGACTGAACACAACAGGTTGTCAAATGAAAGTTCAGCACTGGCATTAAGGTGTTTTTCTTAGAGATTTATCTTCTACCCGCCTACAAAAAAAATCTACCTCCCTCAAAAATTAGGTTCTTCACAAGTGCTTTTACAAACTGGGAGTCACAATACCCACATAATACTGTCTCCTACACGGGAAAGATACAACTCAACGCATTATACAAAGATTCCTGCAAACCAAGACACTGACACGTACTCTGGATACGTGAAAAGGTTCATGATCATTAAGAGCTCTGCAAGCGCCATCCAGCCACCCGGTAAATGTTGATTTCACTGGGTCATTTCTTTGGGCGTGATTTACATTTAGGCAGACAAGTTACTCAGTCACAACGGTGACCACTATCTGGTGAAATACAAATCCCATGGGAAATAATGGAATTTATATATCAGCGGACGGGATATCCATCACTGGCCAGATGGGTAACTCATCCGCCATAATATAAACCAGGCCCTGAGTAGATCAGACAGCCCAGAACAAGAACATGCACATGTATGCATGCGCAACCATGCAAATGCATAAGCATGGAGATATACGCAGGCATGGCCGAACAAGCGTGGCCACACACATGTGCATGCATGCTTAGCATCTGGCTCCTGGCATGGTGATATACGCAAGCATGGCCGAACAAGTGTGGACACACATGTGCAAGCATGCTTAGCATCTGGCTCCTGGCATGGAGATATACGCAGGCATGGCCAAACAAGCGTGGACACACATGTGCATGCATGCTTAGCTTCTGGCATGGAGATATACGCAGGCATGGCCGCACAAGCGTGGACACACACACACACACACATATATATATATATGTACATGCATGCTTAGATACTGGCTACCGGGCATGGAGATATACGCAGGCATGCCCAAACAAGCGTGGACACACATGTGCATGCATGCTTAACATCTGGCTCCTGGCATGGAAATACACGTAGGCACGACCAAACAAGCGTGGACGCACACATGTGTATGCATGCTTAGCATCTGGCTCCTGGCATGGCAATATACGCAGACATGGCCGAACAAGCATGGACACACACATGTACATGCGCATGCTTAGAATCTGACTCCTGGCATTGAGATTTACACAGGTATGTCCGAACAAGCGTGGACACACACATGCATGCTTAGCATCTGGCTCCTGGCATGGAGCTATACGCAGGCATGTCCGAACAAGCGTAGACACACACATGTGCATGCATGCATAGCATCTGACTCCTGGCATGGAGATAGACATGGCTGAACAAGCGTGGACACACATGTGCATGCATGCTATCAGGCTCCTGGCATGGCGATATACACAAGCATGGCCGAACAAGCGTAGACAAACACGTACATGCATGCTTAGCATCTGGCTCCTGGCATGGAGACATATGTAGGCATGGCCGAACAAGCGTGGACACACACACACACACATATGTACATGCATGCTTAGAATCTGGCTCCTGACATGGAGATATACGCAGGCATGCCTGAACAAGCGTGGACACACACGTGCATGCATGCTTAGAATCTGGCTCCTGACATGGAGATATACGCAGGCATGGCCAAACAAGGGTGGACACACACACGTGCATGCATGCTTAGCAACTGGCCCCTGGCATGGCAATATATGCAGACATGGCCAAACAAGTGTGGACACACACGTGCATGCATGCTTAGAATCTGGCTCCTGACATGGAGATATACGCAGGCATGCCTGAACAAGCGTGGACACACATGTGCATGCATGCTTAGCTTCTGGCTCCTGGCCTGACTTTCCCCTAGGGGAGACTTCACACAGATGCTGGGTCCCCTGACCTCGCAGGGGCCTAGCCGAGGCCTGCTACTGCCTGAACCCCACACCAAGGACAAGCGCCTGGAGTCAGTAATACTTGGGGATCACTAACACCCCGGGGCTGGGATGTGACATGCTCGAAGCACAGGTTGATGGGCTGCTGCAGGATATTGAAACAGCTTAAGAAGTCCAGAATGAGACAAGGTTGGCTCAATCCAGCCGCACATCCTCGCCCCCCTTACCCCGGCACCCGCGTTCTTAATTTTACCAGACAAATTCAATTGTATTCGATTTCAGAAAAATTGCTAGAAAAACAAAAGGTGCAATGAGTGATCTCATGGCTGCCTGGTCCGGGGAAGCCCCGCGGTGTACATTTCCTTCCTACACGTGTCGCACATTAGGGAGGGACCGGTCTATGATTGTGCAGCAAACCTGAGCGGGGCTCGAGCAGAAGTTTATACTTGTGAGTTACCCTATCTGGGGGCAGATCAACAAGTGAGGTGAGGGGATACGCGTCCCTGATAGGTGACCCCGAGTGCGAGGTTACCAGGGGCGTGGCTTAGTCATTATAATTGTGGGGGTTTAAGATTTCCAACAATCACGCTGGGACATCTTGTTAAAACACAAGTTATGAGAAGCAGGACACGAGGGGGCTTAAGGAGCAGCGGAGAGAGAGGAGGGCGGATTTTTAGGGGTACTTAAAACACAATATTTTTCTAACTAATCAACATTTTAAGGGGTTCAAACAGGGATATGTGTGTGTGGGGGTTTTCTTAGGGTGGGCAGCTGAAATCCGCAAGACTTCGCATTACCCTACTGAAAGCACTTCTATCAAACCATGTAGCAAAGAATGCATCTTTTAGGGAAGTGTAACACACCAAACACCCCCATGAGGCTGCGCCACTGTTCTGTCCCTGATTTAGAGGGGATTAGGAAGGTTTACCCCTCAGGGGCGACGGGTGTGTTGTGCTCTGGTCTGCAGGGGCTGCTGGGAGGCGTACGATTGTAGCACAATTCTAAAGTCTGGCTAAGGGAGCGTCTCTCCACAGCACTGAGGACCTCTGTGCGCCTTCGTCCTACCCTCCATTGCACTATGGACTGAGTGACCTCGCTTCTCGGCACCAGGGACACCTGTGTGTCTTCTCCACAGCACTGAGGACCTCTGTGCGCCTTCGTCCTACCCTCCATTGCACTATGGACTGTGTGACCTCGCTTCTCGGCACCAGGGACACATGTGTCTTCTCCACAGCACTGAGGACCTCTGTGCGCCTTCGTCCTACCCTCCATTGCACTATGGACTGTGTGACCTCGCTTCTCGGCACCAGGGACACATGTGTCTTCTCCACAGCACTGAGGACCTCTGTGCGCCCTCGTCCTACCCTCCATTGCACTATGGACTGAGTGACTGCTTCTCAGCAAAAGGGACACCTGTGTGTCTTCTCCACAGCAGCCAGGGCCTCTGTGCGCCTTCGTCCCACCCTCTAATGCACTATGGACTGAGTGACCTCGCTTCTCAGCACTAGGGACACCTGTGTGTCTTCTCCACAGCAGCCAGGGCCTCTGTGCGCCTTCGTCCTACCCTCCATTGCACTATGGACTGAGTGACCTCGCTTCTCAGCACTAGGGACACCTGTGTGTCTTCTCCACAGCAGCCAGGACCTCTGTGCGCCTTCGTCCCACCCTCTAATGCACTAAGGACTGAGTGACCTCGCTTCTCAGCACTAGGGACACCTGTGTGTCTTCTCCACAGCAGCCAGGACCTCTGTGCGCTTTCCTCCTGCCCCTCATGGCACTAAGGACACCTAAGGTGCCTTCCTACAACCCTACATTATCATAGGGACCTTGTTGGAGGCAGCACGCTCTGCATTGGCAGCTGCCACTGAACAGGGGTGGCAGGGCGGCATAGGGCACGATGGGGTGGGGGCAACAGGGCATTAAAAAAAATCCATAAAAAAAATACTTACCTTCGAGGGGTGACGTGTTCATCTTCCCTCCATCCTCTTCCAGGCTGCACAGGCTCCCAGCCAATAACGAAGCTGCTGACAGCAGCGGTGTGATTGGTCAGAGCAGACTGCTTCGCCGCTCAGAATGGGAATGGGAGCCTGGGCATGTTCTCTACTGGGCTGTTCTATACAGCCGGGTAGAGAACATACAAAGTGCGCATGTCTTTTTGGCAGGCCGAACATGGCCGGCTAAACAGGTATGCACACTTTGTGTGCACATAGCCCTACTCCAGCCCCCTTCCTCCAGCCCTGCCCCACCCCACCCTACAAGGAAAAATAAAATAATAACAGTGTACATTATTATCATTTTGTTTTTCCTTTTTGGGAAATCCACTGGGGCAACACTCCTTCACCTTAGCAGATGAGCCGTCCATGGCACTCTGGTTGTCCAGAGCGGCCTGGCTCCGGCATGTAGGTAACCCCCATGGTATTCCCTTTGGAGTGAGTGTGACTACAAGGGAACCCCCCCCCCCCCCGGCACTAGCCAGACCAGAAGCAAATCGCCCCCAACTCTGGGCTATTATAGACCTACCACACCGTGAACTACTTGTTCAGGTAGGCCATACATTATTCACTTTGAGCACCTCACTTACTGCGTGTGCTCCGACCCTGACAAATGCCCCTGACCTACCAGCACTTTGTGAGGGCAGAAACATGTTGGTCATACGTATTTCTTTTTAGACTCCAAGAGACATTATCCTCTAATGAGCCTCTCCCCACCTGTTCTTAGCCTTACCAGCATGCACCCCCATTAAAACTAGCAGTAGCAACTGGTGACATGCTTGGTCATTTTATTTTCACCCCTTCTGGATCTCTGTAATTATCCAGTCAGTCTCATTTCAGCACTCCCTCTGGTTCTTTTAACCACGAGGTTGAGTCCGCCCAAGTAGTATCATCTTACTTGGGTGGGGCTAGGTGGTCAAATGATGAAGCAAGACACTATTATGTGTGTGAGACCACCTAGTCCGTAAGGGAACTGCCCCCTCCCCTGTAGGACAACATAGCACCCCCTTGCTTGGACATTTTCCAACCATGCCTTCCCGCTTTAGAACCTAAAGCGACTTAACTGACACCGCCTACTGAGGGAATACTGACCCAGTCCTACCCTCAGTTCCTACTACCCCACACCTTTAGTGATTATATAGATTTCTCTTGGGAGGTGGTGTGGGTTAGCAACACTCCCAGTGCTCTCCTTTTGTGTATTAATGGTTAAAGCGGGGCCCCAAGCCAGGCAGATCCCGCCATGGATGGGTGATTACACTCACTGTATAACCTATGCTCACCCTTGGGTGGCTTGGCACAGAGAAGTCAGGCTGATCACAGACGCAATGTGTAAAGCAAAGGCACAGCACTTCCCCACCACAACCACGCTGAGCAGCACAAATGAGACTTCACACACAGTGTATGTATAAAAAGATTGTATTAAACACACGTTGTCAACACATGATTATCAAGTAAATCTGGGCCTATACCCCAATGAGTAGAAGTCACAATACGAGGCCCCACTGTGTTACACGCAAGCTACTGTATGTACGCCTGAGGAAAACAGTACATTCCCTCACCGCACCCACGTAAGGTGCCAAAAGTTGTTAGCACGAGACCCACCCTAGAATTCCTCACAATCAGAGGAACACAAATTCAGGGTGCACCCAGTCCCTAACATTATCAGCAAAATGTACATACAAGGTTTACAATACTTTCGCCTAGTGTTGTAAAGGCGAGGCTGCACTAGTAAGATGTAATGCCAACTGCAAGAACTCTGACAGAATAAACGGGACCAGCAGCACCCACTTCCGCATTCACCCCCATTCACTCCCGCACATCCATTCTGCACGGTCGTGCAGTGCCACAAGTATCTGTCGGCGCAGGCACACACTCATTCCTGGCATCCTAATGCGGTGCTCTGATATCCGGATAGTGGATGCCACTGTGTTTGCAAACACCCTGGGTGCCAATCTGCCCTTCGCCACCAACCAACTTCGGCTATACATCCCCTCCACGAACCAAAGATTGCATTAACCTTTCCCTGGTTACTAGGCTACTTGCAGCTACGTCACACTTCTCAGGGTTCAAGGCTCAAGGTAGGGAAAAGGATAGACAACAGCTGGTAAACAAGTAGTAAGGAGATGCTCAGGCTCCCCACAGGAATTTCACTAAGAGGTCTGCAAAACACAGGGGTAAGGTCATAGGGGCCACCGTTAGAAACTGAGGCGTCCAGTTCAGGCAGTTCAATGTTACCAAATAGTTGCCAGTTTCAGCATCTCCACAACGGAGAGGTGCCCTTGGGGGTGTTGACTGGAGTAGCCTTGACACTTCCAGTTGCACATGACAAGTTACTAGGGCCGCACCTCCTAGACCAGGGGATAGCACTTCTGGGGCACAAACACTCAAGTGACACCAGACTGATACGATCCACATGATAAGTGCTTAGTGCTGTACCGCCACAAAAAGGAGGCGCAACGCCAGGGGTCCGATGATGTGAGCCACCTTGAATGTACATTCACTCACAAGCCCATTCCCAACGTGGGACCTCCTTGGAAAGAGGCACTAGGCTGGTGCGTGATGACTTGAAACGTACTAGACGATCCCAGACACCCCCGCGAAGGATGTAAATCCCACACACCTCTGGAAGGCACAACGTCTAGTACGCGATGAATTGAGTAATACTAGACCATCAGGTCACACTCAGAACTTGGTTTGTGTACTGCTCTGGAATGAGGCACACTTTCTAGTATGCACGGACTGTAGTCGCACCAGACTCCCCTCACACACTTCTATGCAAATTCAGCTGTGCCATTTGAGGCCAAGTACAGCACAGCTCAGGTTGCACCCCCACCTCAGAGTGCCGCAACCAATGAACAGGGCACCACAAGCAATGAGCGTGCAACCGAGGCTCACACAAGAGAAATGCGACACACTCAACAATAGCAGGCCCCACAGGGTCCCACATCGGGTGATCCTGTTTACACCAACAAGACCAAAAAGCATGCCACATGATTTTGTGAGGTTCACTTTGAAGCCTGAAACTTCTGAGAAGGATTCAAATTACTTCCACAACGCTTTCGAGGAAGTAGAGCGGTTGGATGGAGGAAATTAAGAACATCATCGGAGAAGAGAGCTAGTTTATGTGTCCTGCCCCCTACCTTGATACCCTGAATTTCAAGATTATTCTGGTTTCTAGCCAGCAAGGGTTCCATTGACAACACAAATATAGATGGAAGGGGGCAACCCTGGTGAGTCCCCGTCGCAAGGGAGATGGGCGGAGAGAGAACACCATTGATCTTTATTTTCACTGAAGGTCGATGGTATTTGGCTTGAATAAAAGTTAGCAATTTGGGGCATATTCGGAGTTTAGTGAGATTTGCCCAGTCCATCCTGCTGAATACTTTCTCAGCGTCCAAAGAAAGAAGAAGTATGGGCTGGCAGGTACACTCCACAACCTCGAGGGCCACCGGTAGACATGTGTTATCATTAGCTTGCCAGTTGCGAATAAAGTCTGATTGTTGCAGGGCTAGGATAGTGGGTATTAAGCACTGGAGGCGTCTGAGCAAGATAGATATAAAAATCTTAACAACACAATTAAGGATGCTTATGGGGCGATAACCGGTAAAACCGGTAGAAGGTTTATTCATCTTGAGAAGTAGCATAATACGCAATTCCATTATAGTATCTGTAAGTGAGCCAGTGGTTAAACAAATAATTAAAAACGTGCCAGCTGGCCCAACAAAATGTGGACACATGCTTTGTAGAACGAAGCCGGAAAACCATCCGGGCCTGGCGCCTTGTGTGCGGGCAGTGCAGAGATAGCAGATCTAACCTAGTCTGGACTGATATCAGACTCAAATTGGAGTAAATACTCACTACAACCCAGGGGACTATAACTATCCAGATAAGAGTCTTGCTGACTGTCTGACAGGGATTGTAACTTATACAGAACTGAATAGTAAACGTGGAAGATTTTATTTACGTCCGGTGTAGTGTAAAAGGAACAATCGTCCTCATCCTGAAGCTTGTGAATAGGATTACGAGTGGAATGGAGTCGTATTTTGTGCACGAGCAATCCGTCCGCCTTGTTTCCCTTTTCATAATAGGTCTGACCAATATAGAGTCATTTCTTGGCCGCCTCCTTCATTAAGAGGTGTTCTAATTCCCCTGTAAGGTTACAGAGTTCTCACAGTGTGCGGACTGTGTCTTGATGTTTATGGTGTGTTTTCTCCGCAGCTAGGTTAGCTTCCAATTCCGGTGTACGCTGCTTAGCCGCCCGTTTGAACGTGGCCGTATAAGATATTAGTTCACCCCGGAGCACTGCTTTTGCCGCGTCCCATAGGGTTGCAGGCGATACATCGCCAGTGTCATTGTCAATAATATGGTGGTCAAGGGCGTCTCTTATCCTATCATAGAGAGAAGGGCCATGAAAAGCCTCCATGTTTAGTATCCAGGGGCGTGGGAACCAAGGCAAAGCAGTCTCCGCCCCCTTATCAAGCAGAACAGGTGCATGCTCTGATAACACTTTTAACCCAATTACATAGTCTAACAGCTGGGGAACCAATGTGTTAGAGACCAGAAAATAATTGATTCGGGAATATGTTTTATGAACATTGGAATAGAACGTATAATCTCATTCTCAGGGTGTAAATGTCTCCAAATGTCAACAAGTAAGAGGTCGGATAAGCCTTGAATCAGGACTACTGGTGAGTTTATGTCATCCCGACGTGTACCAGAGTGATCCAGACTGGGTTCAAGTGCAGCATTAAGGTCCCCTCCCAAAAAGAAGACCCATCGAGTGAAGTGGGAGAGAGCTGGGAAAAGTACATCATAGAATGGAGTACTGTCGGACTTCGGGCCATAGACAGACAGCAGCATGATTGTAGACGGTCCCAGGGTGCCCCAACCCCCTACTACACATCCCTCTGTGTCTCTATGAATGGCATTGAGGTGAAACGATAAGTCTCTACATAGTAATAGGGCCACCCACCGCGTTTTGGAAGAGTGATATTGGGTGGGATACCAGTAGGAAAGTAAGTAGCTGGTATCCTCCTTAAGGAGGTGCGCCTTCTGCAAGAACGCAATACTAATCTCTTGGCAACGTAGCCAATTGGTTAGTGCCCTACGTTTTATAGGGGAATTGAGAGACCCTGTACATTTAGGGTTACTAGTTTAAGTATCATGAAAACAGTAAAAGACAAAACACTGCCTGCCTCAAAGATAGTGCTCAAAGATCCTATTGTATTCTCATCAACCTGCTGGTGTGTTTGTGGCAATGTGTCACGCAACTGATAAAAACAGATAACTATTACAAAAATTAGAAACCAATCACAGGCGTCAAGCACGCCAAATGTGACTGCCCAGAACTGGCCCCCTGCAAAGGGAACTGTGTGCGACAATACGCCATTAAGAGAAAACACATTAGTAAAAGAAAAATTCTCCAAGCAAGAAGGAGAAAAACAGGAATCTGAAGACGAGCTACTATTAAAGACAACTCAATCCCCACCTCCCTCCTATTGTAAATATATGTTGAAGTCACTGGAAGAGGAGCTGCAGCCACGTATAACGGAATAGCAGTCTAACTGCCGCCATCGGCCACAGTCCGACATAGCCTTGTAGGAAACCATCAAGTTACGCTGGGGTTTCATCATCCCAAATAGGGACTCGGCATCACTCTCTTGTTTTCTGGCTTTCTTCCTCGCAGATTTGTGATTCGAGAATCTCCATCCCAGCCGCGGTCCACCAAGGAGTGCTTCGTCGCCTCTGGAGAGGTCTCCAGGTCTCGAGAGAGTGATAAGCCAAGTGCCGCACTGGCCTCTTCCGGCGTGTGTGCCACAACCCACCTGTCCTGAAAGGTAAAATGGAAGCGCAGAGGAAAGCCCCAGTGGTATGGGATCCCTCGATCCCGCAGGTGAAGAGTTGCTGCCCAGAACTCTCTGCAGCATGACAACATGTAAGCGGACATCCTGGAAGATGGAGACACTGTCATCTCTGAAGACAATGGGTTCTTGCTTTCTAGCTGCTTGCATTATTATCTCTTTGACGTGGAAGTAGTGTACCCTAGTGAGAACATCCGGGAGAGGTTCTTCTGCTGTTGAAGGGTCAAAAACACCCTGTGAGTTTGATCCAAAAGCACTGGTTGCTCACAGTCCGGATCCAGCAGGTGGGCGAAGAGGGCCTCGATACGAGTCTCGAGCTCTGCTGCAGGGACGGCTGTGCTGATTCCTCTAATACGGATATTATTCCACCTTGAGTGATTCTCTTAGTCATCCAGCTTATCTTGGAGAAGATCATAGTTCTTTTCAAGTTTCTCTATATGCGTAGTCAAGTCTACATTTTCCAAGGCCTGTTCAGAAGAATACACCTCAATGGTTGTTAAACAGGAATCCAGTTGGTGGGCCGATTCATGAAGATCGGAAAGAGTGTGCATAAAATCTTGGCACAGCTCACAAAACTCAGTCAGCAAAAGGTATATGTCCCACTTAGTATCTGGTGTTTGAACATCTGTTGGCGGTTCGACTGATGGGATTAAGGGATGAGCCTCTGCCCCCTGTGTTGGGCCGCGGAATACATTTTTTGTTGCATGTCTTTTAAAGAAGAGTGTTGGGGAGCCTTTGTACTATTAGTCGCTCTTGTTGATGGGGGAGACCTGTAGGTTTCAATTACGGCGTATCAAAGAGTCACTATCCCCAACAAGGGACCAGAGGATCCGACAATGACTGCTTACGAGTATAGGAGAGACCCGTTCATCCCCCTCAGTCGGGAACCAGACAAACAGGCAACTAGGCACTCAAAAAAGTCACAGTCCATAAACAAAAGTACGCAATGGTCAATATTCTCTGTAGAGGTATGCAGTGATGTCAAAGGGGGAAGGCGTAGCTTGCAGAGGCTGGTCGAGGCGTAGGCAGATTTCCAGGGTCAACGACCACCCTAGGTGTCCGAGTCTAAGAAGCAGGAGCATGCCTGATAAGAGTCTGTCCATAAGTGCAGAACCTCCGAACAAGGTATCCTCTAGAATCCCCCTCGAAGGGTTATAAGCACAAGCATGCAGGTCGATGGAAGTCAAGCCTCCCAGCTTGCGTAACTGGACCGAAGATGAACCCAATCATTGGGTAAGGATTATGAGCCAGGAAGCGGGGCACGCTGCTCTATTATGCCAAGAAAAAATAATGTACCTCTATGTGTCCACTGCACGGTGCTGCCATGCCGCCGGTAAATGTTATAATGCGGTAGGTCTGGGTCTTCCGAGGGTGCCCAGATTCTTCTCATGTGCCACCTTGAGCCGCAACAGGCCTCCAAGGGGTCCCAGCAGGAGACCAACTCTAAATGCGAAGTATAGGGCACGCTGCAACTCCTCTACATGGCCCACTCCGTGCCAACATTACACCCACAGCCCGTCGTATCGTTCGACCCGCCGACGATCTCAGCTCCTCTGAACCTCACCGTGGAAGCTGCCCATGGACCTCAAGATGCCTGCTGCGCCTTCAGCCCTGGCAGGCTCGCAGAACGGGTCCGGCACAGTCTCACGGCAGGATGACCGGCCGACCGCTCAACTCTCAGCGGCCTCCTGGGGGGTTTAATTTCTGGCCCCGGGACATTTGGGGCTGATAAGGCACCCCCTCCATGATTTTATGAAAGGAAGTGGGGGGGGGGGGTGGAATCAAGCACGAACTCAGGGGAGACACGTCTTGTGGGGTCTACCCCCCGGCTACGCCCTCGCCATCTGATACCTTTAAGTATAAATACTTTAATAGCCAAGCACCAGTGTTCAGATCAGTCAATCAGAGTATTAGTAAAGCGCACTACTCACCCGTGAGGGTCTCAAGGCGCTGAGGGGAGGGGGTGGCTGCTACTGCTCAAACAGCCATGTCTTGAGATGTCTCCTGAAGGTAAGTAGGTCCTGTGTCTGACGCAGGTGGGTGGGAAGAGTGTTACACGTCTTGGCTGCGAGGTGGGAGAACTATCTGCCACCGGCGGTCGTTCTGTAGATGCATGGGACGGGGGCAAGGGCAAGGTCGGCAGAGCGAAGCTGTCGGGTCAGGTGTAGAAGGTGAGCTATCTGTTGAGGTATTCTGGCCTGGTGTTGTGCAGTGCCTTGTAAACGTAACCTTTACACTTGTATAGCACACTACTCACCCATTAGGGTCTCAAGGCGCTGAACGCATACCGCTGTGGAACCCATCCTGGCTTTTCCCTGCAAGGCCCCCACTCCTGGGCAACCCCCAGGGTGAAGCCAGGCATCCAAGCGATATTAGGGCCGTTGTGGAGATTAAGCAAGCTATTGCCCAGAGTTACAGAGTGGGACCCATTAATTAGATTAGGCACCGAGGCGACAATTATCTGGTCCAAGGGAATTGAGCCCAAGACCCGCCGAGGCGGGAATTGAACCCGGGTCCCGGGCCAGATCTCTGCATCAGGGTCTGCCGCTCTAACCATTGTGCAACACCTTGTGAGCGTGGGTGAGGAGTTTGAACGTGATTCTCTTGTTGACGGGGAGCCAGTGCAGGTCTCTCAGGTGGGTTGTGACGTGGCAGTGGCAGGGGATGTCCAGGATGACGCATGCGGAGGCGTTCTGTATGCGTTGCAGTCTTTTCTGGAGCTTGGCTGTGGTTCCTGCATAGAGGGTATTGCCACTGTCCAATTTGCTGCTTACGAGGGCTTGGGTGACTGTCCTAGTTTCAGTGGGAATCCTTTTGTACATCTTCAGAAGCATGCGGAGGGTGTTGAAGCAGGAGGAGATGGCGTAGACTTGCTGGGTCATTGATAGTGATGAGTCCAGGATGAATCCCAGGTTGTGTGCGTGGTCGGTGGGTGTCGGTGCGGTTCCCAGTGTGGCAGGCCACCAGGAATCGTCCCATGCGGAAGGGGTGTAGCCGAAGATGAGGACCTCAGTCTTGTCAGAATTCAGTTTCAGGCAGCTGTACTTCATCCATTCGGCGATGGCCTTCATTCCTTCATGGAGGTTGGTCTTGGCGATGGCGGGGTCCTTGGTGAGGGAGAAGATCAGCTGGGTGTCATCGGCGTATGAGACGATGTTGAGGTTGTGAGATCAGGCGATGTTAGTGAGCAGGGCCATGTAGACGTTTAAGAGGGTCTGGCTGAGGGATGATCCCTGGGGTACGCTGCAGATGATTTAGGTGGCTTTAGAGCGGAATGGAGGGAGGGGGACTCTGAGTTCTGCTGGTGAGGAAGGAGATGCTCCAGTCAAGGGCTCTGTCCCGGATTCCTATGTCACTGAGGCGTGTGCATAGGGTATGGTGGCAGACGGTGTTGAAGGCGGCTGAGAGGTCCAGGAGGATGAGGGCCTACAGCTTCGCCGTTGTCAAGTATGGTCCTGATATCGTCAGTGGCAGCGATGAGGGCGGTTTCGGTGCTGTGGTTGTTGCCGAATCCGGATAGGGATGGGTCCAGGGTTGTTCTCCTCGAGGAAACGGGTCAGATGAAGGGCATTGCTGATTTTAAGATAACACAAGTTCTGCCCATCAGTTAATTTTATATTGTATCTCTCTGTTGAAGTTCCAGAAGTCAAATGTAGTCCCAGGTTCAGTCCTGAGGTGCCCAGCAAGCCTTTTCTGGTTAGGTCATAACACTTGGAATTATGTTGCCTCTAACTTTTTCCCAAGGCAAAGCTCAGGATTGGCTGAGGGGTAACACCTAGGGCAGTCTGAGATATACCCTGCCTCTAGGCACGTGCTCCTCCTAGCAAAGTCAATCTTGAGAGGTGCAACCACACACTGGATGGGCAGTGAGCCGCAGGGGGAGTTTGGGGTGTTACACTCCATATTACATTTACTTTTTTTAATATAAATAGTTGGGTAGAGGGGCTTTCAGTTGGGTATTTATTTGTGAGGTGTCAGTCGGATTTCCCCAGGGATTTTTACATAGGCGCAGACAAAACGCACACACACAAACACACACACAAAGTCTTTGTTTTCAAAGCCCTCAAAAATATTGGTTTTTTTACAAACTATTGCGTTTTCTCTTTTAGTACACCTACCAGTCCGTGTTCCTCTCCCCTTCCACTGCCCCGTAGTGCTCTCTCATGCGCCTTGCTTGTTGTATAACGTACACACAAACGCCCCCCACCTGACCAAGGAAGCCCCTGGTGGGCCCGTCCCTCTACGAAGGGGCCATGCAGTCCTTCTCTCACCTCGGGTCATTCAACAGAAACAGGAGACCCCCCCCCTCTAGTGATAAACTGCTCTGCACCTGCCTCGCACACCCACAGCCGAAGCCACTAGAGAAAGGCGGGCTCCGGCTCCGAGGTGCAGCCCTTGACAGGTGCCCTGCGGGCGTCACCTCGCCCTCTCGGTAGCAGCTGAGTTTTGGGTACAGATGGGTGTTGATGGGGTCGAGTGGCCGAGGCCTCCACCAGGCACGTTGACGGGAGCGACACCCGCCCAGCCTCTCCCGGCCACGGTTCACCGGGGCACGGCCGGCTCCCTGCCCTTGCGCAGTCCCCGGTTGTTTCATAGACTTGACGAACCGGAGGCCTTTTCACTTTCCAGCCGAAATTGCCCCATCTCCCTGTCAGGAGCACGGTGGGGGAGTCCATTACTCGTCGCGACTCCTTCTCCCGGCTGACAAGTCGTTTAAGCGGCTCTTGTCGTGAAGGCGGCCCCGCGTCAAATTAGCCGGGCCCCCCGTTGTCACCATTACGCGCGGTGCGCCATGATGGCCGGAGCTCGGAGGGTCCCTGGCGTGTCACCCCTCGTCAGGGCGGAAGGGACTGTGCTTACACATGGCTGACAGGTAATCTCCCGTCCGCAATTAGCCCAATTAGCCCTGTCATAAACAATGCGGTGGGCGCGCAGGCAACACAAACAGACCAGCATAGCCAGGCCTCGCGCCATTAATGGCGGGTAATGGGCACGTCGACTGATATCATGCCTGCCCTTACTTATTTGTTGATTCTGAAGACCCCCGGCTCAGCTGGGGCGCCTGTCAGGGGTACCTGGCCGGCACAAATTGTTCCCATCCACTTTCATTAGCTCGTGGATGTGGGAAGAGCGGCAAAATCAGCGAGCGCGCACCTGCTCGAGCAGAGACCGAACAGAGGCCTGCGCAGTGCTCAGCCGTCGACAGCCTGGGCAAGTGCTCCTTGTGTGGTTGTTCATGGACCAACTGTCCTCGAGCCACTTGCTTAGAGACAAGCTGGTCTTGGGCTGGTTGCTTATAGGCCAACTCTTCTTGGGACACTTAATTACAGACCGGCTAGTCTTTGGACGGTTGTTCATGGGATAACTCATCTTGGGCTGGTTGTTCATAGGCCATCTCGTCTCTGGTTCCAGTTGTCATAGGCCACCTCGTCTTGGGCCGGTTGTTAACAGGCCATCTCGTCTTGGGCCGGTTGTTAAAAGGCCATCTCGTCTTGGGCCGGTTGTTAAAAGGCCATCTCGTCTTGGGCCGGTTGTTAATAGGCCATCTCGTCTTCGGCCGGTTGTTCATAGGCCATCTCGTCTTCGGCCGGTTGTACATAGGCCATATCGTCTCTGGTTCCAGTTGTCATAGGCCATCTCATCTCGGGCCGGTTTAAACAGGCCATCTTGTCTTGGGCCAGTTGTTTATAGGCCATCTCGCCTCTAGTTCGTTGTCACAGGCCATCTCGTCTTGGGTCGGTTTTTAATAGGCCATCTCATCTTGGCCTGGTTGTTAATAGGCAATCTCATCTTGGGCCGGTTGTTAATAGGCCATCTCATCTGGGGCCGGTTGTTAATAGGCCATCTCATCTGGGGCCGGTTGTTCATTGGCCATCTCATCTTGGGCCGGTTGTTCATTGGCCATCTCTTCTTGGGCCGGTTGTTCATTGGCCATCTCTTCTTGGGCCGGTTGTTCATTGGCCATCTCTTCTTGGGCCGGTTGTTCATTGGCCATCTCTTCTTGGGCCGGTTGTTCATTGGCCATCTCTTCTTGGGCCGGTTGTACACATGCCATCTCATCTCTGGTTCCAGTTGTCATAGGCCATCTCATCTCGGGCCGGTTTTAATAGGCCATCTTGTCTTGGGCCAGTTGTTTATAGGCCATCTCGTCTTGGGCCGGTTGTCACAGGCCATCTCGTCTTGGGCCGGTTGTCACAGGCCATCTCGTCTTGGGCCGGTTGTCACAGGCCATCTCGTCTTGGGCCGGTTGTCACAGGCCATCTCGTCTTGGGCCGGTTGTCACAGGCCATCTCGTCTTGGGCCGGTTGTCACAGGCCATCTCGTCTTGGGCCGGTTGTTAATAGGCCATCTCATCTTGGGCCGGTTGTTAATTAGCCATCTCATCTTGGGCCGGTTGTTCACAGGCCATCTCGTCTTGGGCTGGTTGTTCACAGGCCATCTCGTCTTGGGCCGGTTGTTCATAGGCCACCTTGTCTTGGGATGGCTGTTTTTAAGTCAAGAGGTCTTGGGCCAGATGGAATTAAGGAAACAGGACTACAGACCCAGACATGTTTGAGGTAAGTAGGGATGACAGGCTAACCAGCCATAAACTAGTAACCAAGGCCTAGTTTTTTTTTTAGAATTATAGTTTACAAAGGGATAGTCCACCTATATAGATGAATGAGAGTCATCTAAGGTACTAGCGAGGTGGGTCGCCAAATTTCAGAAAAAAATACAATCAAACAATAGAGGAAAATGGCGGGGCGCGTATGCGTTGCAAGGAAATGCCTCTTTTTGCACATTTAACCCCATATTTTGGACTGATGCTGCTGTTTTTTTCCACTCAGTGTCCACTGAGGCCTGCTAACCAGACCTCAGTGCCAGTGTTGTGACTCTATACAAGTTACACCCAATTGGCAAAGACTGACTTAATTATAAGCCCCTAGTATTTGGTACCCAGGGCATGGCAACAGAGTGCCCACTCGGGGCTGCAGCACTGTTTGTGCCACCCCGTGTGGGCCAAAGTACAAAATGGCCCCCAGCTGCCACTGCAGACTGGAAGGACAGTGTTTACGCTGCCAGCTGACTTTGCCATTCACACCAATGGCAAAGCCACCCTAACCCATTACAATATAAATAACCCTTCCCTATGGCAGGGAGCTGTATATGTTAAGTAGAACATATATTATATAAGTATGTCTTAATAGTAACACTGCCAAATTGTTGTTTTGCTGTAAATACGTTAGCAGCGCCATTGACTAACACGGGATAACCTGATGGCACACCAAACTCAGTTAACTCCTAAATGGGACTATCTAACTGGGTCAAGTAAGGTATAAAATTAATCATGGCATTAAACTGACCTGATGCCCAGGTTGCATTTAATACCACAATTAAAGTTAAGCAACATTTAGAAAGTTGCGACTCTGTACTCTAGCTAGTCCAGCAGACTCAAAGGCCCTGGCACACAGATAGCTTTCCGACCACCTGGGGAGACATGTGAATGACTCCCAGGAACAAAGCAGCTGCAGCAGAGGGAGGTGTCACCTCCTCCACCAGGACGGCCACTCGGGTGTCAGCCCAAAATGTGAGCGTCAAGGGAGAAGCCGCCTTTGTAAGGGAAGTAGCACCAACATCCCTGAGCAGGAAGCCTTATATTCCTGCAGACAAAGTGGAGACAGGGCCAAGGAGGGAAAACTCATCCCAAATAAATTTTTTCATGGGCATGTAAGCCCTCTGGTAGCCAAACCTCGAGGGTGAGCTACTAATTTCCTGATGACCGAGGAAGGGGCTTGCCATCTTGAAAGGGGCAAGAATGTGGCACTCTGGGAGAGCCAGATGCCATACATCACAGGAACCTCATCACTAGGTAGGAGGGGACCCTGAAGCACATTGGCTAGTGACCGCGTGGTCCCCTCAGAGCACTTTCCTGAGCTAAATATGGCACCCCTGACCCGTAGACCACATTGGATTTGGTAAGAGGATCTAAGAAAGACTGCCAATCTGCTTCTGAATTTGCACAAAGGCTGAACTGTCGGAAGGACTGCACCTGCTGCACTTTGGGCTAATAAAGATTAGATTGTGCCTGTGGCTCCTGACTCAGGTGAAAAGTTGATTCCCGGACCCACATCAAAGCAGTGACTCCAAGGATCTGTTGGCTGCTCTCCTGTAACCATTTCCAGGGACATAGGAGCTGAGAAAGCCCAAAACAAAAAGTTTGTAACCACCACAGACGTTCTGTTGCTACCAGTTGCTGGGCATCCAAGAGGACAAATCTGAGGTAGCCAAAAGTTGCACATTAGTCTGCCTGACCCGGTAGTTCTATCCAAGTCTGAGTTTGTTGCACCCAAGGGACACTAGTCCCCACTTAAGGATTTCGCCCCAACCATGGTGCAGACTGACCAGCACTGAAGAGCCCAGCACCAAGGAGCAACCACATCAACTGCATCACAGCCAGAGTGTCCTTTCAGTATCTTTTGCCTATATCCTCAGCATCAGGACCACTCTTGATGTCTATGGCGGTCGTCCTGTAAAGTATGGAACTTGCCTTAAAAATTCTCTGGTGGCCAGATAACTGTCCCAAAGTGTCCATTGTGGCCCTCTAAACCTCTGTCCATTAGGAATTGGTTGCCAGTCTGGGACGGAATAGTCAAACTAACTGTTCCAAACTTTTCAAAAGTTTTCAACGTTTTTGTTGACCAACGCTTGTTTGCAGTTGCATTTAAAAGTGATCTTCTAAAACCTGTATCTTCAGAACCCTTCAGTGGATTTTGCTCATCAAGGTCTCTAAAAAAAAAAATCATAAAAATATAATCTATGTTTATAAATTGGTGTCTTCTTTCTTTGTGTGTTGAGACTTTATTTCATTATTTGGTGCTGTTAAATGCTTTACACAGAGTTCCTTTGCAAAGGTTTATTGCTCACAGCCACAGGTACCCGGAGTTGAGCTTAAGGTTAAGTAAACAAGCCTGACTGGACCACAGATTGTATTTGTGAGTTTACTGGAAGATAAGCCCCCCAGCCATATTGTAAAGTACACCCAAACCCTCACCTGGAAGGCATGCCAAGGGTGCAATTTGGTGGCAGCTATTCTGGTTTCTCTAAGTTTCTCCTGGTCAATTCCAGCCCTTACACTAAGCAGATTACACATGAATTCATTTTTGTTTTAAGTAGCGCTAAAAAGCACACCACCAAAATTGACAATCCAGTTGAACTGGAAGGACTTCTGAAAAATACTGACAATTATAGATCACACAACAATCTGTAAGTGTGCCATTGTATGGTACCACATATAACCAGAGAAGTTTACAGTGAGGGTAAACTGGCTTTGCCTTAGGCTGAAATCATATGATGTTTTAAGTTGGCAAAGTAGCTTTGCGGGTTAATGCAACGGCTGCAGTGTTATGCATGTGGAAAGTGACTGCCACAAGACTGAAATCATACAAACGTTCCACTCTTCACAGAAACGACAAACTAAGCATCATGGAGTTTTGTATAGCACAAACATAGCCAAAATGCAGTGGAGCATTGAAGAGGGTCAGACGCAAAAATACTTCCAATAAGTCATCTGACTGACAGAAGCTCTTATTAATCATTCTGCTACCCAAAGTGGGTATCATTACGCTAAAATCATGTAATGCAGAAGCAACAATAAGGAGAGAGGCAACAGAATTAAGAAAAGAACAGTAACATTTTAAGGTATTTTCTGAAAGTCAAATAAGAGGAAGTGGATCACAATGTGGGAGGCAATTTATTCCAGAAGGAGGCAGCCAGATATTGTAAGGAATTGTCACCCATCCGGACTGTCTCAATGCGAAAGACAGTAAGTAGCCTAGCTGACACACATCTTGGTATCAGAGAGTGTTTGTGAAGGATATTGTTAAGATATGAAGGACCTTGCTCTTCACAGGCGGGATAACAAAAACAGAGCGCTTGAAAGGTGCATCTTTTATTTACTGGAAGCCACTGCAGATTACATGAGCGTTGAAGATTTTCTTGCATTTCTTCAGACCTAAGAGTAGTCCAGCTGAAGCACTCTAGACAGCCCATAACCTGTGAAGTTATTTACACAGATGCTCAATAAAGAGAATTACAGTAATCAACACTGCAGAGTAGGGTTGCCTGAAATGTTTTCGTTAGTAGCTCAAACCGATCAAAAGCTACTAAAACATGGGTTTGCGCCTAGTGGAAGGCCCTTTGCAAAGGTTAACTGGTGATCTTTCATGTTATTTCCATACCTAGTTTTTAAACTGACACTAATGAGGTGAAATCTTTGCCCAGACAGTATTACCTTGTGTAGAAATATCAAAATTACAAACAAAAAATGTGTTGCATCGTGCAGCATAATTTGGTGCTCCCCTGACGCATAACTGCAGTGCCCTGTCTACAAAGTACTAAAGAGGTGAAACTTTAGCTGCAAAAGATGTAATTTGTATGGAAATGACAAAATGGCTAGATGATACTGCCCCAGAATAAGTAGCATCATTTTCCCATTTGTCCCACATAGTTCAATCATCATGGCTCATAATCTGGTCCTCAACTGGTGTACAAATCCAGCAGCCCTGTATATACTGCATGAAGTTACCACCCCTTTAAAGCAGCAGTGAAAGCGAGGGAGGAGGGCAGCTGACATTTAGTGGGCAAGGCCTGGTAGGTGCTCATGCCAGCATAAGGTCTATATTTTGAAATATAAAGTGAGAAATGTAAACTTTGAAAATAAGAGCTAGAAAAACTTAAATAAAATATTTTTTTTAAAAACATTTAAATTGGGTTAAGGGAGGGTTAGGGCTAGCTTGACGGTAAGGGTCAGGATGCACGTTAAGGTTAGTTGAATATGTGGGGTGAGGGATAGAGACAGGCTGAGGGTTAGAGATAGGAAGATGGCATGGGATAGGTTAGGACTTACTGAAGGTTAAGATTTGAGAAGGTTAAGATTTGAGAAGGTAAGGTAAGGGCAGGTGATGGGGTAGAATAATGGAAAATGTTAGCGCTGGGAATGGACAACTGAGGTTTCTAGAGATTAAGCACGGATAAAAGACAGGGTTAGCACAATGGGACTGTTTGGATTAGGTTCAGGAATATGGTTAGGACTGTTTTAGGGTGAAGCATAGCGAAAGGGTAACATTTAGGGATAAAGATGGGTAAATATTGAGGTGACTGTTAAGGGTTGGGGTACATAACAGTAAGGTGTTAGTGATGGGGTCAGTATTAGGGTCTCTGTGGGTGAGGGTATCGTCTATAAAGGGTTACATCCTCAAAAAAAGATTGAGAAAAACTTCAACTTTTGGCTTTCAAACAAGTGTTAGACACATGGACTGAATTCAAATTCTAAATGTTGATTCTGACTTTTATTTTCAGAAAGGAGTTTTCTCACTTCTTAATTTTGAATTGTCAACATAGATTCATTCTGTCAAAGCCTGTCCGGGGCCTGGAAAGCAGCAACACCATCTTAGAGATGCCCCCTGTATACCTGTCCAAACACCAGTGTTAGGCTGACCAGTTCCTGCCAGCCTGCCACAACCAGACGGGTTTCTGGCCACATGGGGTGAGTGCCTTTGTCACTCTGTGGCCAAGAACAAAGCTGCTTCTCACCACCCCCTGCATGAACTAACACCTGGCGGTAAGCCTCAAAGGCTCATGCCTGTTACAGCGCCCCAGGGCATCCTAGCTAGTGGAGATGCCCAACCCCTCCGGACACAGCCCCCACTTTTGGCAGCAAGTCAGGAGGATATAATGAGAAAAACAAGGAGAAGTCACCCACCAGTCAGGACACCCCCTAAGGTATCCTGAGCTGAGGTGACCCCTGCCTTAAGAAATCCTCCATTTTGGTTTTGGAGGATTCCCCCAATAGGATTAGGGATAGGGATGTGCCCCCCTCCCCTCAGGGAGGAGGCACAAAGAGGGTGTAGCCACCCTCCAGGACAGTAGCCATTGTCTACTGCCCCACAGACCTAAACACACCGCTAAATTTAGTGTTTAGGGACGACCCTGAACCCAGGAAATCAGATTCCTGCAACCTGAAGAAAGAAGGACTGCTGACTTGAAAGCCCCGCAGAGACGACAACTGACTTGGCACCAGCCCTACCGGCCTGGCTCCAGACACAAAAAACCTGCACAGCAACGCATCCAGCGGGCCCAGCGACCTCTGAGGACTCAGAGGACTGACCTGCACCTAAAGGACCAAGAACCTCCCGAGGACAGCGGCTCTGTCCAGAAACAACACCAAAGAAAGCAACTTTAAAGAGACTAACTTCTCGCCACAAGCGTGAGTCTTCACACTCTGCACCCGACGCCCCCGGCTCGAGTTCAGGACAACCAACACTGCAGAGAGGACTCCCAGGCGACTCCAATGAAGTGGACACCCTGAGTCAACATCCCTGCACCCCCCCACAGCGATGCCTGCAGAGAGGATCCAGAGGCTCCTCCTGAGTGCGACTGCCTGGTAACAAAGGAACCCGACACCTGGACTAAGCACTGCGAGAGGAACCACCTACCTGTGCAGGAGTGACCAGCAGGCGGCCCTCATCCTAGCCCAGTCAGTGGCTGGCCTGAGAAGCCCCCCTGTGCCCTGCCTGCACCGCCAGAGTGACCCCCGGTCCAATCCCTCCATTGTTTTCTACGACAAACCCGACACTTACTTTGCACACTGCACCCGGCCTCCCTTGTGCCACTGAGGGTGTGTTTTGTGTGCTTGTGTGTTTCCCCCAGTGCTCTACAAAACCCTCCTGTCTGCTCCCCGAGGACGCAGTTACTTACCTGCTAGCAGACTGGAACCGGAGCAGCCCTGTTCTCCATAGGCACTTGTTATTTCGGCCCTGCTTTGACCTCTGCACCTGACCGGCCCTGTGTTTCTGGTGCTGTGGCTTTGGGGTTGCCTTGAACCCCCAACAGTGGGCTGCCTATGCCCAGGAGACTGAACTTGTAAGTGCTTTACTTACCTGAAAAAACTAACCATTACGTACCTCCCCCAGGAACAGTTGATTTTTGCAGTATGTCCACTTTTAAAATAGCTTAATGCCATTTTAACCAAAACTGTGTGTACTACTGTTTTAAACCAAAGTTCTATACTTACCTGTATGAAGTACCTTACAATTGATGTACCTACCTAAAATGTGAATCTTGTTGTTCTAAAATAAACTAAGAAAAGAATATTTTTCTATATAAAAACCTATTGTCCTGGAATTAAATCTTTGAGTGTGTGCTCTCATTTATTGCCTGTGTGTGTACAACAAATGCTTAACACTACCCTCTGATAACCCTACTGCTCGACCACACTACCAGAAAATAGAGCATTAGTGTTGTCTAATTTTGCCACTATCAACCTCTAAGGGGAACCCTTGGACTCTGTGCACAGTATCTCTCACTTTGAGATATTATATACAGAGCCAACTTCCTACATCTAGCATGCCAATGCTTCTGATAAAGACAGTGGTAGATGTACCAACTATGTGAAATGTCCCTTGATGACACCAATGACAGGTCTTTCAGCTTCCTTAGAACAGAAGACCGTGAACAGCACAATTCACCTTCAGTACATCACATCTGGGGTTGGTTCTGACCTCTTTAGGATTCACTCCTTCCGTAACGCGAGCACCTCATGAACAGGGTCGTGGTGAGCAGGGGCAAGTGTAGGCAGGAAGTGATGGTGGTTTCATGAGGAATGTGCAGAGATCTGCCCAGCATGAGGCTACAAGTGACAGGCAGGTTGCGTGCCACTGGTGTGAAGTCTGATGGCACCTCTGAGGTATGTGTTTCGGATTAGCACAGCTTCTCAGCACTGATGGCAAGTTGTGCTTGTGAGGCATACAGGCCATGTGGTTCTCTAATGGTGAGCTGTGGTGCTCCGGCTACCTGCTGGGCAGAACAGGGCTGCCTGAAGATTACTACATTAAAAAGGGGGCAGAATATTTTGTTGACACCCACAAGGTATCCAGGAGCGGCTCGTGTGGCTGGGGAGGGCGCTTGGGGCAGGAGAAAATGAATTAAAAAATAATTTTTAAAATCGCTTATCTGCTTTGCTCCCGCCACAGGCTCCCAGCTTGCTCAGAGCAGCATCAGGATTGGCTAGGAGCACCCAGCCAGGGCGCTCCCTGGCAGACTGGTGGCCTGTGCAGGCTCTCTCCAGCCCACCAACCGTGTTGCTGGGCTGGAAAGAGCCCTGTGCGCCTGTGTGTTTGGCCGCCCGAGACGGCCGGCCAAACACACATGCGCACTGAGGGGGGTGCGCAGTGCACTCCCCTCATCAAACCCCATGGCCCGCCCCTTTTACATGGAAAGGATAATAAACAGAGTTTATTATCCTTTCCATGTAATAGGATTTGCAGTGGTTGCTGCTGGCGGGGGGCGACGCTTCTCCGCCCATACGGAGGCATCGCGCCTGAAGACATCGTTTAAAACCGTCTGACTTGGGAAAAACTTTCATGCCATAATGTCCTCACAGCATCTTCTTGAATGTGTTGTTGTGGCAATGATCATGAAAGACTTGGCCTCTTGGCACTTTACATTCTCGTGGGCAGTCACGTCTGCGATTGTGGATTTACTTGGCATAAGGCATGTGTGGGCGGTGGGTTCAGTCTTCCAATGTGGGTGAGGTTGTCAGGATGATTTCCATCATGGCCTTTCTTAGGGTATATACTGCGCTCCTTTAACCAGAATGAGAGTTTTTGGGGAGGGGTTGGTGGGGTGGAGGGAGCTGTTGAGCCTTCAAGCATCCCTTCTAACCCGTGCCACTGAAGGTGTTGCTGTCTGTAGGGCAAGCGACATCTGGGCGCGCATCAAGGACAAACCACCCTCGAACAAGGTCAATGCACGGTAGACATGCGGAGCAGGCGCCATTTTATTCTCCCTCTCTAGGTTGCTCAAGGTCACAGGCGGACATGACCTCTGCAGCACGATGACCTCATCAGAGGCTGAGGGCCCTGGCACCACAGACCCGGCTGCTGGCACAAAGGCGCCCCAGCGGGCATTAGAGCAAAACTGCTCATGGTGCAGGGAGTGGCTCCAATGGAGCGGTTCCCTCTCGTGAGGAAGTGTGGGAGGGCGGGAAACAATAAACAACGATGAAAAATAATAATAAAAAAAATGAACAACAACCTTCAGGAGGCGGCAGAAAAACAGGCCCGTCCCTCCCTGGTGGCTAATCTGCCTGGCGCGGCCTTGTCGAGGCATGACAGTTTACTGAGAGGCGCGGCACAAAAAAAGCGGTAATTACCAGAGTTACAGGGCAATTAATGTATATTACACGCCAGCACTCGTGGCAGGCACTGTCATCCGCCCCACAGAAATGAGCACTCTTCAGCGAGAGGTGACGTTAATTGGGGTGTTAATGATTGCGCGGAGGGGACGGGGGCCCCCCGATAGGAACAAAACCACCACTCGCGCTGAGACTTCAGAAAACCAGAAAATTGGACTAAAAATGAGATTAATTGCTGTTTAGAGAAAGGAGAGAACCTAAAAAGCTATTAAATTGCAGGGTTTGGGGCGCCCGGGTGACGGTTCTGATGGTAACACTGCCCGCCCCGCGGCGGGGAGGGAGACGTGCTGGCTTCAGAGCCACTTGGCAGCGGAGGGGGGCAGGATGCTGGCACACTTGAACCCCAGGCTGGCATCAGAATATCTTCACACACCCGGGGACGAGCGGGCCAAACGCGAACCTCGGGCTGCCTCCAAACTGTGCACATAAATACCTCCAGGACGTTAAAGGGCCATTTCATTGACATCCGTGAGGTGAGGTGAGGAGAACACGGCGCGTCGGCGGTGGAGCCGTGCTCTACAGGCTGCTGCAGCCTCTTGCTATAACACTCAGGGAAATCACACTCACCGCTGGTAGAATGCAGTTTACATTGTTAAAATTATATTTTTATAGAACATACAAGTAAATACAGACTTATATCGTCAAACTGTGTTTTTTGCCCGTGAAGTACGAGTTGGCCCTCATTACTTTCAGAAGACCTTTTCATGGCATGTTCCCAGGCGTGCATGGAGATCATCGGCTGACAGTCCAGTAATTATTCCTAAAATTACGAAGGCTCAGAGGGGTGGCAGAAGCTTCTCCTGGCCTGTAAGCTTTGGAGCTCTATGCCTTCCTCATTCAGGTCTCACGTGAATAGGCCTCTTTTTAGGAAGTCTTTGAAGGCGTGGCTATGTGTCTCCAGCATTAAGTAGGTCCCCTTTGTTCAACCCAGCACTAGGATGTTAGGCTAAAACCCCTAAGCATTTCCGCGCTCTACAAAATTTTACTCACTTACTAAAGGGTCCATCTTCTGTATAGAAAATGACAACCTGGATAGGTGAGGACCACCCTCCAAACCCCCGAAGAGGGTGCAGCGAGCCAAGGAACAACAAAACACATTGTAGGAATAAACCTCCCTGCCCAAAAGGACGAAATTATTAGCCAGAGACCCATCTTATTGGTTCTTAGAAAACACCTCCTCTGATCGTACAGATTATAAAACAAGAGAGAAAACATAAAACACTGCATATACAAATCAGTGACAATACACAACAGTGATGTGAAGCCTGCACAAATAGAAAGTAATCTCCTGACTTTTACTCCACCCAGAGTCTTGGTCAAACACCCAGCCAGACCTTCTCGCACTGGAGATTAACGCATAGGGCCCCTTACTTAATTCAACACAAGGTAAATTCATCTGCTCCCCAACACCAGGAAGCAGGGCAAACTAAAGTAAAAATCCACCGCTCCAAAGATGACCCTAATGTGGGATCTTCTGGCACCCTTTAGGAAAAGGGCCTAGGCAACGGGCCATAACATGGTCTCCTGGCACACCCAGCATCTCCCCACCTCCCATAGCGAACAGTCATTTCCAGTTCTAGGTCCTTCCATGTAGCCTAATGTTATCGCCATTAACATTTTCCAAATGTATGGCAGTGGTTGGTGTGTATCTCAAAAAGCAGAGGATATTTGACTGTCCCCATCTAGACGATTGGTTGATCAAGGCTGCTATGTCAGGGGAAGTCTGAAATAATTTACGGGCGGCATCAGAGACGCTTTACTGACTGCGGCTTCACACCAACCTCAAGAAGTCAAATGCAATATGGTTCAAAGAAGACACTTTTTGGGGCTCAACTATGGATATTCAGGCAGGGAAAGTGTATAGTTTGGATTAGCGTCTGTCATCTGTCCATATGAACTGTCGGAATTTGCAACTAACTTGTCATCCAACGGCACACTGGAGCGCACCTTCACTAGGACTCATGGCCTCTTGTATCTCTGCGATTTCTCATGCAAGTCGCACATGAGACTCCTACAGCAATGTCTCTTAGACCGACGCTGCTACCTAATGGGCAGCTGGGAACACACGTTTACCCTATTCCACTTGTAGACTTAATCATTTCGCTAGTCGTGGTGGTCTCATCTGTTGAAAGGACTTTTTTTCAACAGAAGATTCCAACGCAGACAATCTGCACAAATGCTTCTTTACAGGGAGGGGGTGCTCGCATGGGCCGCCTTCAGGGTCAGAGGACATTACTGGAAAAGTTGAGGTCTTACCATATCAACTATTGGCATTGACAGCAGTCCGCCTGAGATCTAAAGTATTCCCTTCCATTCTCCAAGTCCCCTTCTTGTTCTGAAGGACAACACAACATCAATGTACTATCTGAACATGCACAGAGTGACACATTCCAGCCCACTGACCCTGAAAGGACAAAATCTGGAAATGGGTCAAAGCCAAGACCTTACAGGTAACATATTTCATGGGTTCAGAACGCAGAACTCGCACAGCACGTCATTTAAAAAAAACCTACAAGTGGGTCTCAATAACAAAGGTCTGCAAGAGTTTTGCTTGGTAGCGCTCTCCACAGCCAGATCTGTGCATACACAGGGAAACGAAGAAATACCCAGTGTACACCTCCAGGTAGTATCAATCAGGGTCAAAGGAGAATGCCAGTTTGATAAACTGTTCAGGGACTTCATTATGCATTTCCTCAGAACCCGCTAATTCTATCAGTACTGTTCCACTTCAAGCCAGGATGATCTTGATACCTACTGAGCGACTACACAGGAGGCCGCTGTGCAACTGCATCCCCTTTACAAACTCGCTGGCCAGGCCCTGTGTCCTGACCGTCCATCGCTGAACTTAGCAGCCTGGCTCCTGAATTCATGCAATATAGAAATTTGAATTTGCCAGAAACAGTAAGGACATTCTGAAAGAAGCAAAGCGCCCTTCTACCGGGATATTATAGACAAGGTTCACAGGTTTCTGTTTTTACTAATTTTTACAGATAAATACAGACAGAAAACATTGTGTTTCTTGTCTGTATTTATTTTCAAAAGTGGAAAGACACTGATGTAGGAGGCTGGACTGGTTTGTAGTGAGTACCAAGGGGTACTTACACCTTGCACCAGGCCCAGGTATCCCTTATTAGTGTAGAGGGGTGTCTAGCAGCTTAGGCTGATAGAAAAGGTAGCTTAGCAGAGCAGCTTAGGCTGAACTAGGAGACGAGTGAAGCTCCTACAGTACCACTAGTGTCATATGCACAATATCATAAGAAAACAATACACAGATATACTAAAGATAAAGATACTTTATTTTTATGACAATATGCCAAAAGTATCTCAGTGAGTACCCTCAGTATGAGGATAGCAAATATACACAAGATATATGTACACAATACCAAAATATGCAGTAATAGCAATAGAAAACAGTGCAAACAATGTATAGTCACAATAGAATGCAATGGGGGCACATAGGGATAGCGGCAACACAAACCATATACTCTAGAAGTGGAATGCGAACCACGAATGGACCCCAAACCTATGTGACCTTGTAGAGGGTCGCTGGGACTGTAAGAAAACAGTGAGGGTTAGAAAAATAGCCCACCCCAAGACCCTGAAAAGTGGGTGCAAAGTGCACCTAAGTTCCCCAAAGAGCACAGAAGTCGTGATAGGGGAATTCTGCAGGAAAGACCAACACCAGCAATGCAACAATGATGGATTTCCAGACGAGGGTACCTGTGGAACAAGGGGACCAAGTCCAAGAGTCACGATCAAGTCAGGAGTGGGCAGATGCCCAGGAAATGCCAGCTGTCGATGCAAAGAAGCTGCCACCGGATGGTAGAAGCTGAGGATTCTGCACGAACGACAAGGGCTAGAAACTTCCCCTTTGGAGGATGGATGTCCCACGTCGTGAAGAGTCGTGCAGAAGTGTTTTCCCTGCAGAAAGACCGCAAACAAGCCTTGCTAGCTGCAAGGGTCGCGGTTAGGGTTTTTGGATGCTGCTGTGGCCCAGGAGGGACCAGGATGTCGCCAATTGCGTCAGGGGACAGAGGGGGCGCCCAGCAAGACAAGGAGCCCTCTAAGAAGCAGGCAGCACCCGCAGAAGTGCCGGAACAGGCACTACGAAGTGGAGTGAAACAATGCTCACCCGAAGTTGCACAAGAGAGTCCCACGCCGCCGGAGGACAACTCAGGAGGTCGTGCAATGCAGGTTAAAGTGCCGTGGACCCAGGCTTGGCTGTGCACAAAGGAAATCTTCGTGGAGGGCACAGGAGCCGGAGTAGCTGCAAAACACGCGGTTCCCAGCAATGCAGTCTGGCGTGGGGAGGCAAGGACTTACCTCCACCAAACTTGGACTGAAGAGTCACTGGACTGTGGGAGTCACTTGGACAGAGTTGCTGAGTTCAAGGGACCTCGCTCGTCGTGCTGAGAGGAGACCCAGAGGACCGGTGATGCAGTTCTTTGGTGCCTGCGGTTGCAGGGGGAAGATTCCGTCGACCCACGGGAGATTTCTTCGGAGCTTCTAGTGCAGAGAGGAGGCAGACTACCCCCACAGCATGCACCACCAGGAAAACAGTCGAGAAGGCGGCTGGTGTCGCAGTAGTCGTCTTTGCTACTTTGTTGCAGTTTTGCAGGCTTCCAGCGTGGTCAGCAGTCGATTCCTTGGCAGAAGGTGAAGAGAGAGATGCAGAGGAACTCTGATGCGGTCTTGCATTCGTTATCTAAAGAATTCCCCAAAGCAGAGACCCTAAATAGCCAGAAAAGAGGGTTTGGCTACGTAGGAGAGAGGATAGGCTAGCAACACCTGAAGGAGCCTATCAGAAGGAGTCTCTGACGTCACCTGCTGGCCCTGGCCACTCAGAGCAGTCCAGTGTGCCAGCAGCACCTCTGTTTCCAAGATGGCAGAGGTTTGGAGCACACTGGAGGAGCTCTGGGCACCTCCCAGGGGAGGTGCAGGTCAGGGGAGTGGTCACTCCCCTTTCCTTTGTCCAGTTTCGCGCCAGAGCAGGGCTGGGGGATCCCTGAACCGGTGTAGACTGGCTTATGCAGAGATGGGCACCATCTGTGCCCATCAAAGCATTTCCAGAGGCTGGGGGAAGCTACTCCTCCCCAGCCCTGACACCTTATTCCAAAGGGAGAGGGTGTAACACCCTCTCTCTGAGGAAGTCCTTTGTTCTGCCTTCCTGGGCCAAGCCTGGCTGGACCCCAGGAGGGCAGAAACCTGTCTGAGGGGTTGGCAGCAGCAGCTGCAGTGAAACCCCGGGAAAGGCAGTTTGGCAGTACCCGGGTCTGTGCTAGAGACCCGGGGAATCATGGGATTGTCTCCCCAATACCAGGATGGCATTGGTGGGGCAATTCCATGATCTTAGACCTGTTACATGGCCATATTCGGAGTTACCATTGTGAAGCTACACATATGTAGTGCACGCATGTAATGGTGTCCCCGCACTCACAAAGTCCGGGGAATTGGCCCTGAACAATGTGGGGGCACCTTGGCTAGTGCCAGGGTGCCCACACACTAAGTAACTTAGCACCCAACCTTTACCAGGTAAAGGTTAGACATATAGGTGACTTATAAGTTACTTAAGTGCAGTGAAAAATGGCTGTGAAATAACGTGGACGTTATTTCACTCAGGCTGCAGTGGCAGGCCTGTGTAAGAATTGTCAGAGCTCCCTATGGGTGGCAAAAGAAATGCTGCAGCCCATAGGGATCTCCTGGAACCCCATTACCCTGGGTACCTCAGTACCATATACTAGGGAATTATAAGGGTGTTCCAGTATGCCAATGTAAATTGGTAAAATTGGTCACGAGCCTGTTAGTGACAATTTGGAAAGAAATGAGAGAGCATAACCACTGAGGTTCTGGTTAGCAGAGCCTCAGTGAGACAGTTCGGCATCACACAGGGAACACATGCATATAGGTCACAAACTTATGAGCACTGGGGTCCTGGCTAGCAGGGTCCCAGTGACACATAACAAACATACTGAAAACATAGGGTTTTCACTATGAGCACTGGGCCCTGGCTGGCAGGATCCCAGTGAGACAGTGAAAACACCCTGACATACACTCACAAACAGGCCAAAAGTGGGGGTAACAAGGCTAGAAAGAGGCTACTTTCTCACAACTGAAAATTGAGCTTCTTGTGAGTGACTCTCCATGCTGTTGTTCATGAATTACGGGCTAATAGCTGGGCAGATATAGAGCATGGGGAATTAAAAAACTGGATAAATAGAGGCATATGCTAATTTATAATGGTAATATTTACCTGTGGGTGTAGTGGTATGGAATATTTGGCTGCTTAATTTGCTAAAATGTGACAAGCATTAAAGTATGAATGCATGTTTATCAGTTAAATAAGTGTGGAAATGCACAATTTGTGACACCATTTATTCCATAAACACAAAATACATATGAATAAATACCACTAAGACAGCCAAGAAAATAAATATGGATAAATACAGATGGAAATGTTAAAAATAAAATACCATAAAACTGGAAGCTCTAATTATAGATACTGCCACAGTCCACCATCTTTAGAACTAAGCAGTTTCTCAGGATTAGAGGGGATCCCAATAGTTTAAGGAATAACTCCAGAACATGCAGGAATGTAGAATCCCAATTGGGCTGATATCAACCAGTTACTGTCTCTGAGTTTAGGGAGTGGCTGATAGCAAAATACATCTAAGCTTGATGCTTGCTTTAAGAGAGAGAGACTGTCAATGCACATATGTCCAACAAAAACAGACTAGACAAAAACAAACAAGTGCAAACAAAATAAAGGGGAATAACGTGCTGATTGAAAGATATTTGTACCCACATTTTGGTATTCAAAATGTGTCTGAGAATTGCTCTCAAGCCATGGAGGCTGCTTTGTTCATGGGCAGCTCTATAATATTCAAGACCAATTTCATCTCATTTTCACGGCTGGGCAAACGAAAGGCCTGTCATAATTCTTTGCTGCACCTAATAACTTTTTAGCAACCAAAGACACAAAGGAGAAAAAAGCTGCAGAAACCAAATTACTGTCTCTTCAAATGCATGGATTCCAGCAATAAGGAGAGGGAGGAATTGTACTGGGAGGTCGGCAGGGGAGACATCGAGGGGGAGGAGGCGGTGGGGTTGCCCCACGGAAACTCCCTGTTTCAGAAGTGGCCAATTAGGTCACTGGAAAAGAGACTGCCCAAAATGGCATGGCTAAGCATCACATGGGCAACACAACAAACAAGTTTACACCATACAAAAGTTTTCTCTAATACTTTGTGCAAGTTCTGCATTGGCAAATAGCAATGTGAAAAAGAAAATCACAGCATTGCCAGTAGTAAGTCTGCAAGCCTGTGACCAGCCCATCTTACCAAGAGCGCCACTTCACATTTTTGTGAATTACAGAAAGTTGTAAATCTGATCTTGTTTTTAGAAGTACCACTCAAGTCAAATTTACAATGTTTTTTGTGTGAATGTGGCCCATTATGCATAAAGTGTAAAATGTAGGACTGCCTGCCACCCCAATCAATGCTGCACTTCCCTTGAGGAGTACCTGGCATCTTACATCAGTCTGACCAGAGAGCCTCATAGACCAGCCACGACTGCATGAAGGCACG
Source organism: Pleurodeles waltl (assembly GCF_031143425.1). Taxonomy (NCBI): domain Eukaryota; kingdom Metazoa; phylum Chordata; class Amphibia; order Caudata; family Salamandridae; genus Pleurodeles; species Pleurodeles waltl. The sequence goes on from NC_090448.1 coordinate 1,157,822,368, forward strand.
CTATGATGTTGCAGAAAATGAAGGGAGCGGTTCTACAATTGGCACCGCGTAGTGTCTCAATAACAAAAAACACAAGCAGAGTCTCCAAATAAGCTGGAATACAGAACAAAGAGCTGCGCATGACCACCCAAAAAACGCTGACCACATTAGAAACAAAGCACAACTAACAAATCAGTCAAACATCCACTCAACCGTAAGCGTGATTAAGATTAAACTGATGCCAGGATGCCCACCGTGTAAGTATAGCTTTATAAATAAATACATTTTTAGGACGTTCACTGGCCGCAGCACAACCAGCACCAACAAACACCCATGGAATCTTAATGAAACACATACAAGGAAATCTACACGCAAAGCACCAAGAGAAGCAGACAAAACAGCACTAGACAAAAATGGTAGTGAATCAAGAAACATAATAAAAATATTTCCCCGAAGTACAGACATTCACTCAAATCCCACAATCTACTCCAAGCAAATCATAACATTGCTAAAAACGAACTCCATTCACCAGAACCTCCGACCGGCACTTCTATAACTGATGCCCGCAAAAAATGTTTTTACATACCTGTTACTAAAAATATATATACAGGCTAATCCTATGCTTAAAAAGTTTGTTAGAAAACCAGACATTTGAGGTGAGCAAATCTAGAGTGTTGATGGTGTTGTAGGGTGCTCTATACTGGACCGGTTCTCCACCTAAACTTGGGAACTACCCAGAGTGAGGTGAGTGTGTGAGTGTGAGAGTGTGTGTGTGTGTGTGTGTGTGTATATATATATATATATATATATATATATATATATATATGAAATTGACAGATTTCAAGAAATTAAACATTGATAGAATGCATGTAAGGGAGAATGTCTGTGTTGCAGGAGCCAGGGACCATCTTTTTCTTTAGTTTCAGATTCTGACAACCTGATATGTTTTACGGTGCAGGATACACTACATCGGTACTTTAAATGGACAGGTACTGAGTACCTGCACTTCTTTAATTTGAAGGGGAGAGTACCTGCACTTCTAAGCACAGGTGCAATATTTATATTGGGAGGGTACCAGCACTTCTCTGTAGCAACCAGGTATTCTGGACTAGTAAGTACCTGCAGTTTCAAGCACTGCACTACATATTTTTTCGATGTTGTGGATCAACCACGCTGGGGAGCCCTTAGGGACAGCTGTTGGCGCTTTAAAAATCATCTCATTCATTAATTCAACAACAAGAGGCTATGTTGAGTAACAAGGTTACAGCTAAGATGGCAGCGTGCTGCAGAGGTGAGGCGTGTTCATCATCATCTGTCTGGTCCTAACCGGCCACCCCCAGAGCGGTGTCGGTGAACTTGGGGCGGGAGCAGCCACGGTGGCCGCTCCACCCCGCACTCTGGCACCAGCACCCAGGCCGGAATTCGTGGAGGTGGAGCTCGGTGCTTGCTGGAATGTCACACCCACCGAATCCTGGTGCTGTGATTATCACCAATCCTAACACCCCACTCTTTGTTGAGATTCCCTTCCTCGCTTTGCCCCAACTCTCGCCGCAGCAACCAACCTCAATGAGAATTTGTGTTTGTGGCCCCCACTGTACCTACCCCTGCTGCACAACCCGATAGAGCTGGGTGTGCTGCAGACCCCCGTCCGATCTCTGTCGTACTTTCATCTTCTAATGCCGATTAATACAGACTGTGTTCCGATCTTTGCAACAGGAAGAGTCAGCAGGATGGGATCAAGTGCCTAAAAACTAGCAAGGCTAGCCCGAGACACTGCAACCAGACTTAAAGAAGTAAGTGGTAGAAAGTGGCTATATGGCCTGAATCTCCAGAAACAAGGCAGACAAGGCTTCCGTTCGCTCAGAGCAGACTCAAGCTACAGTATTCAGTTGACTCCACGCTCTCTGCTGACTGGGGCCGGCATTCACAGAAGATTAATTATAAGACGTCTAGAACAGGGAATGACACCTATGGGTTACTACTATTGTAGGTCAATAGCCTATTGCTAAAGAGAAGTGCCACAGTTAAACGAGGGGACAAGGTGAGCGACCAGACAGACAAGATCCCTTAATGCAGGCCAATGTATGCCAGTTAAACAATGTTTTCATTATTGATAAGAGTTCTGGACAGTTTCATGCCTTCCGCTTCGAGCCCTTGACTCAATATTAATCTAATTACATTCTATTAGTTCATAATTAAATTCTCAACCCTTTAATTATGCTGTGCTTGACTTACTTGAATCACTGATCATCTAATTACAAAACAATTGTTTATTTTTTCACATTTTCCAGTGAGTTTAACTGGGATCCATTGGCCCACAGTAGGTTTTTCTGTACTGTGATTTGATTTTTGGCAATAACAACTCACACTTTTGGAAGCCTTTATCCAATAATTATTTAATTATGTTCTATTACAGTCGCTCTTAATTAATTCCTCAACTCATACTCTAACTACAGAGTCCTCACCTTTAGACTATTCCCCAGGTGCCAGACTGGGCTCAGAAGATTTCACTGCAGTGCTCCCACATGACACTAGGTGGCATCATGCAGCTCCGCGTTGGCCTTGTTCCTCCCAAGAAGTGACGGAGCAGAGCCACATATAAGGGCTACTCGTACGTGATGTCAGTTTCTGGCTTGACTCTTTCTGTGCCCTTGGACGTGAAACACAAAACAATCGGGGGTACCAATGTGCAGATTTCTAATATGGGACTTTTTAAATGTTAAAAAACACACATGGAGGCCACTCCACAGAATGTGGAGCTGGGTGAGCAGGGAGAGATCTGCCATTAGATAGAGTATCCACCAGAAAGAGAGTTACTGAAGGTAAGTAATATTTTTTTTTGGTGGCGGGTCTGTGGAGTGGGGTCAGACAAACTCATGCAGGACTAAACGGGTGAAATGCTCTCCCTGTCAGTCTTGGCACTCAGGACAGTAGTGCTGCGCGAATGTGTGCACAAATGTCCATGTGGCGGCTTGGCAGATGTGAAAAAAACTGGCCAAAGTCATGCCAGCACAGTGCTGGCAGCCTTGGCGCTGATGAGATGAACCCTCAGTCCTTCAGGAGACTGCTTACTGGCCAGTGTAGAGCTGATTGTAATACAGAGGACAGTTCACCTTGTACAAGTCTGTTTCTGCACCGACTTACCTTTCTTCGCCCTTGAGAACCACACAAAAATTTGATCGTCCACTCGATGGTCACTGGTAGGATTAATAGGGAGGGTGATGGATTCTCCAATGGGGAAAAAGGCTACCCTGGCCCTCAACACTAGTTTGTCCGGAAAAAAGGTGGTGTAATTGTAAGGTGGCTGCACCGAGGCAGCCTGGAGCTCAATCACACAACAAGCTGACGTGAACATTTTAAGAGAGATTTTTGAAAGCCACATCTTTAATAAAACACATCACAGAAGGCAATTTTAAAAAGGATGACTGGTGGAGCAAGTGCAAAAAGCCCAAGAGGGCTGAGAATTCCCTTTTAACAGTGTCCATTGCAAAACCTTGCTGTGCAACACTCCAGCTTCTCGGAGGTCTGTAATGCGGTCCCCACACCAGGCCACACATTTGTCCCAGTATCCAGCATACATGGACTTTGTAGAGGGACACTTGGCTGTGAGGATGACATCTACACCCCTCTGGGGGAAGAGCAAATGTGTCAACTCCCACAGCGCACGCATGGAAGTGTTTACTGCGCAGGTTTGGGTGCATAACCCTACCGTGCTTCTGCAACAGAAGATCCTCCCAAAACTGTAGACTGATCGGAGGACAAATGCTCAAGCCCAGAAATTCCTGGTACAGCACTCTCCTAGCCCAGTTCAGAGCCACTAGGATGACTTAGGTCCTGTTGTTCCTGATGATCTTCAGACTTAAAGGCAGGGGTGGAAAGGCATACTGGAGTCCTGAGATCCACTCTAGCCTAAGTGTGGCTCCTATGGACAGCGTTCTTGGGAATTCCAACATGCAGAAGTTTTGACTCTGTGCATTCGACAGTGGTGAAAATATCCAGACAGGTCTCTTCCCACTGCTGAAAGATGCCCTGCACCACCTCGGGTTGCAACCATCATTTGTGATCTGTCTGGCATAGCCAGCAGAGCTAATCCACCATGGAGTTTAAAGATCCTGCCAGGTGGTTCGCGATCAGGGAGATTCCCAGATGCTCCAGCCAACTCCAAAGATGTAGTGCCTCATGCACAGGACCACACTCCACCCTGATTGATGCAGTACGACATGGCAGTGGTGTTGACCTTGAGAAACTCTACCAGCCTTCCCTTGAAAGCAGGAAAGCCTTCAAAGCCAACCACTGTCAGCTCTGGGTGGGGAAGGGAGAGGAGTCTGCCGCTGGTCAGGTTACGGTTGAGCAGCCACGACTGTAGATCTTTTGCCGACTCCTCCGAAACCTGGATTACATCAAACAGGTTTCCTTGGTGCTGGGCACTCAGACTTCGGGTCACATGGCACAGCCCACAAATATCACGTGGTGGGTGGACAGGCAGGATGCTTGAGGCCAGCAAACCAAAAAGCCTCCAAGCGACTCTCACCAAGAACCATGGCTGAGGAAGAAAAATCAGGAACACAGCCCAAATGTTCTACTTATTGCAACAGAGGAAAAGGCTTCGGATTGAATTGTGTCCAGGACAGCTCCTATAAAAGGAAGCCTCTGAGACTCAGGTATGACTTTGGCTCATTTATCAGAGAACCCTAACAATGGCAAGAAAGTCTCTGTTGTCTGAAGGTGGTCTATGACTAACTGTGGCAAGTCTGTCTTCGAAGTAGAGGAAAACTGGCATCCCCAATCTGAAGATGGGCCGCTACTAGTGCCATCGCTTTCAAAAACACTTGAGGGGTGCTGGTATGGCAGAAGGGGAACACAGCAAACTGAAAATGCTCTTGGCTAACCTTGGACTACAAGTAACACCTGTGAGACTGCAGGATATGGTCCAAAGCAACAATCCAGTCCCCCGGATCCAGGGCAGATAGAACTTGGGTTACTTTGAGGAATTTTAATTTATCCTTCCCTAGGGATGCACTCAGAGGGCTAACATATAAAATACGACTAAGGCCTCCATCCTACTTCAGCACAAGGAAGTAGCAGGAAAAACAACCTTCCCATACTTCTGCAGTTGCCACCCTCTCAGTGGCTCATTGGCCAGAGCAGCCTGCACCTTCTGCTGCAAGATGGATAGGTGACCCTCTCAAAGCCACTCTGATGTGGGAGGAAGCAGTGGTGGGTTGAAAAGAAACAGGCGGGCGTAACCCTGCTGGAGCATATGAAGGACCTGTCAGTCCAATGTGATGGACTGCCATGCTGGGAGAAAATGTCTAATCCTGCCTCCGACAGGGTGGTTTTCCACCGTTAACATAACAAATAAAGCAGCTTGGGGCTGATGCTGCAATCAATCAGAATTTATGAAGCGCACTACTCACCCGTAAGAGTCTCAAGGGACTGAGGGGGGATCGATCCCCTGTGCTTCAGTCAAAAAGCCAGGTCTTAAGGTCCTTCCTGAATTGAGGTAACAATGGTGACTGCCTGAGGCGCAGGGGCAGAGTGTTCTAGTTTTTTGCTGTGAGGTAGGCGAAGGATCTTCCTCCAGCCGAGGCCTTCCGTATGTGGAGTATTGTGGATGGTGCCTGTAGAGCGGAGGTCTGGCGGGGGAATAGAAGCTGATGCGGTGGTTGAGGTAGATAGGTCCTAGGTCGTGGAGTGCCTTGTATGCGTGGACGAGGAGTTTGAAGTTGATCCTTTTCCAAATGGAGAACCAGTGGAGGTCTCTCTGTGTTCGGTGACGTGTTCGTGGCAGGGATGTTCAGGATGAGTCCGGTGGAGGCATTCTGAATGTGCTGTAGTTTCTTCAGATTCTTCTGGTTGGTGCCGGCATAGAGGTGGTTGCCATAGTCGAGCCTGCTGGTGACCAGGGCATGGGTTACGATCTTGTGGCAGTAGTTTTGGATCCATTTGAAGAAGTTGGAGTATGTGGAAACAGGAGGATGCAACAGATTTGACATGGCGTGGTGGTGGACCGAGAAAAGCGGTGTGCCTGGTGACCTGCACAATAGTGATGTTGACTGTACCCCCTTCCCAAAAGGACCAGGGTGACTTTTGCAGTGGTGGTGAGGCCTCGCACTGTCTAAGCACAAACCTTCAAGACTAGCCTTGAAAGAGTCGAAAGTGGTGAGGAATTTGTCGTGCAGGGGTGGAAAGCCCAAAGAAAGACTCCATGGCTCTGATTTCTTTAAAGCAAAATTGGCTGGATCCATCTAGAGGCATACCCATAAAGTATGTCTACATGTTGCCAGAAAAGCCAGTGGATTACACTACACTAGTGTCTACCTCATGCCCCCCCCCCCCCCAAAAAAAAAAATCTGTAGTATCCAGGCCAGCCCTAATTACATATTTGGTTGGCCAGCATGAATCATCTGACTCAGAGGCCTGAAATGTTTCTGGGGTGGCTAGCAAGATCTTACTGGCATGTCCCATAGGGGGTTTGTACCGCATTAGCTAACCACAATGGCAATAGATGAGCGTTCCATATAGTCAGAGTAAAGTCGGAGGCAGCACAATACATGCGCCGGTGTCAACACAGAAGCCTGCAGCAAGGCCTTCAGTGGGTCAAGTGGAACAGGCAGAACACAAAGCCAGAACAGACCCGGGCACCGACATCAGGCTCATGACCACCAGAGTAGGACATTGCACTGCAACTAATGCAGAGATTGGGGCTGTAGAGAAGCCTCTGTCGAAGCTTGTTGTGGTCTACAGGCACGGTCGGGAGCAGGCCCTGGTGTGTGCACTAAGACCAGACTGCAAACAGAGACACATAACCCAGGACAAAAGTCACGGGAAAGCAGAATAGGCACCTATGGCGACCTGGCCTCTTCCTTGGTTAGGGTGACCAGATGTCCGGGATTTCCCCGGACAGTCACGGTTTTTAGAGGACTGTCCCAGTATCCTGACTCTTCTCTTAATTTTAAATAAATGTCCCAGTTGTTGGGACAAAGGTCATATTATTAAATAAATGTCCCAGTTTTTGGGACAAAGGTCAGATTATTAAATGAATGTCCCGGTTTTTGGGACAAAGGTCAGATTATTAAATAAATGTCCCGGTTTTTGGGACAAAGGTCAGATCATCTAGGGAAGCCTAAGTTAAAGACGGCTACAAAATATGCAATAATTAAAGTATTTTATCTGTTACTGTCAGGCAACACAGTCCCCCGTCTGAGTAGGGGAGCAGAGAGAGGTGGGTGGTGGCGGGTTGGGGGTGCAGGGTGGGAGGTCAACCCATAGCTCATTTTATATATGTAGTCTTGGAAATGTTTTCATGTGTGTACACACACTCTGTATCTCCTCTCCTCCGCCCCCCCCCCCTCTCACTCACAGAAAGCTACGCAAACAAACGGAACAGGACAGATATATAAGTGAGAGTAATTTAGTTCTTCTTTTATGTCTGACCTGTCCCGGTTTTTGCTCCTCAAAATCTGGTCACCCTACGACCTTGGTGGCAGTCTTCCTAAGCACTGCAGCATAGAGAAATGCATAGGATAATTCTGTAACAGGGAGCAGCTCCAGATCTGCATTGAAGAGTGCATAAAAAATGGTACTGATGTCAGAGCAGCGGGGAGACGACATGCACAGCTCCAAGAAGTCACAACCAGAGCAGGACTGGAACTGTGACACAACAACCCAGCACAGGAGAGCCATGTCCATTCTTTCAGAACCTCTCTGGTGCCTGGGGTGGGATTCAAGAGGTGAGAACGTGCAGGTAGATTTAGCCATCAAGGCATTTTTGCTGCTCATCTTTGGATCCAGCTGAAGAATCTGGCAGTGACTTAGCATGTTCAAAGTTTCACCGGTCAATTTTGCAAGCAGATTAATTGAGGTAGCCAAAGTGATCCCGGTGGATTTAAAAGATCCACTTTCCATATTAACTATAGAACGTTTTCCTCTCCAATAAGGTAGAAACTGGAGTTTTTTTTAACCAGAACTGTAGTCGTCTTGCAAAATTACTCGGAAGAAATTATTTTTTGGTTTGGGGTAATCTGCAGTTCATAAGATACAGGGAGTGCAGAATTATTAGGCAAGTTGTATTTTTGAGGATTAATTTTATTATTGAACAACAACCATGTTCTCAATGAACCCAAAAAACTCATTAATATCAAAGCTGAATATTTTTGGAAGTAGTTTTTAGTTTGTTTTTAGTTTTAGCTATGTTAGGGGGATATCTGTGTGTGCAGGTGACTATCACTGTGCATAATTATTAGGCAACTTAACAAAAAAAAATATATACCCATTTCAATTATTTATTATTACCAGTGAAACCAATATAACATCTCAACATTCACAAATATACATTTCTGACATTCAAAAACAAAACAAAAACAAATCAGTGACCAATATAGCCACCTTTCTTTGCAAGGACACTCAAAAGCCTGCCATCCATGGATTCTGTCAGTGTTTTGATCTGTTCACCATCAACATTGCGTGCAGCAGCAACCACAGCCTCCCAGACACTGTTCAGAGAGGTGTACTGTTTTCCCTCCTTGTAAATCTCACATTTGATGATGGACCACAGGTTCTCAATGGGGTTCAGATCAGGTGAACAAGGAGGCCATGTCATTAGATTTCCTTCTTTTATACCCTTTCTTGCCAGCCACGCTGTGGAGTACTTGGACGCGTGTGATGGAGCATTGTCCTGCATGAAAATCATGTTTTTCTTGAAGGATGCAGACTTCTTCCTGTACCACTGCTTGAAGAAGGTGTCTTCCAGGAACTGGCAGTAGGACTGGGAGTTGAGCTTGACTCCATCCTCAACCCGAAAAGGCCCCACAAGCTCATCTTTGATGATACCAGCCCAAACCAGTACTCCACCTCCACCTTGCTGGCGTCTGAGTCGAACTGGAGCTCTCTGCCCTTTACCAATCCACTCTCATTTCATCAGTCCATAAAACCTTATAAAAATCAGTCTTGAGATATTTCTTGGCCCAGTCTTGACGTTTCAGCTTGTGTGTCTTGTTCAGTGGTGGTCGTCTTTCAGCCTTTCTTACCTTGGCCATGTCTCTGAGTATTGCACACCTTGTGCTTTTGGGCACTCCAGTGATGTTGCAGCTCTGAAATATGGCCAAACTGGTGGCAAGTGGCATCGTGGCAGCTGCACGCTTGACTTTTCTCAGTTCATGGGCAGTTATTTTGCGCCTTGGTTTTTCCACACGCTTCTTGCGACCCTGTTGACTATTTTGAATGAAACGCTTGATTGTTCGATGATCACGCTTCAGAAGCTTTGCAATTTTAAGAGTGCTGCATCCCTCTGCAAGATATCTCACTATTTTTGACTTTTCTGAGCCTGTCAAGTCCTTCTTTTGACCCATTTTGCCAAAGGAAAGGAAGTTGCCTAATAATTATGCACACCTGATATAGGGTGTTGATGTCATTAGACCACACCCCTTCTCATTACAGAGATGCACATCACCTAATATGCTTAATTGGTAGTAGGCTTTCGAGCCTATACAGCTTGGAGTAAGACAACATGCATAAAGAGGATGATGTGGTCAAAATACTCATTTGCCTAATAATTCTGCACTCCCTGTATTTAATTACAAACAGGCGTTTGGGGGGGGGGTAATTTTATCTATATCTTGACATCACTGCCCATTTTTGAACTGCAGTCAAACATATGAAAGGTATCCGATTCACTGGGAAAACATGGACATTTTTGCTCATAGACATGAGAAGATGTCACTTTGCGAACACTGGTTTGGGAACTAGAGTTGCAAAAAAAAAAAAAAAAGCTGCTGAGAGCCACTTGGAGAAACAGCCTAACAGCAGAGAGATGTTTCTCTTCAGAAGCCCCACAATATTTGGTAAGAGGAGTCTGCAGACAATTAATATGTTTTTTCTTTAAAATTAAACTTAGGGTGAAGTGGCATTAATGGTTCTCTTCCAACTCTTCAATGGTGATAAATGGTATTTATTGCTCAGAGAGCCAACCTTGCACATAATGTTGGAGGATACCCTTGCATACTGGTATCGGGTGCAGCTGTAGAACAAAAAAATGTTGCTCATAACTTTGGCCGTGTATGAAAAACCTGCTCGAAACTTTCCAAAATCAAAATATTTCCACTTTAGTTTGATCTTGCAAAGTGGGATACAGACTGGCCAAGCCAGCGGAGAACCGGGTGAAGGCCCTGGCTGGAAGCCACATTATGTTGTTCGAAACACCTGGTAGTGCCTAATATAGTGGACTTTGGGGGGTGGGGGAGGGGAAGATAAGGTGAGGAGCTAGGATCAGGGCAACTAGGTACAGCGAGTAGGTGAAGGGAAGGCTGTGTGCCAAGAATCTGCTGTGCATGTCTGTGCACACCATGCTCTGGGCAGGAGCACTGGCTGAAGGGCATCTCCGAGGGCCACATCTTACAAACTGAGCCTGCACAGAAGGCTGGGCTGAGCGGGGAACCACCAGCAGCAGAAGATGGCCGAAGCCCGTGTCAAGTAGATAGTCTGCAGAAGGGAACTTGTATTTAACAAAACAAAGTGCCTGAAAAAGATTTGGCTAAAGGAAAGTTGCTGTTATTTACTCACATAATAAAATATGTAATAAAAATACAAATTCCCCCATGACACTTCAGGTGAATGGATACTGTTATAATAAAAAACGAAAAAAGTACTGAGAATCACCGATTAGAGCGAGTTATGGAACCGTATCGCCTCCCCAATGTACTGATCGTGACCTTACACATCACAGATGACGTCATAAATGACATCAGCAATACTACATAGCGCATCGCCAATGCCATGATCAGTTACACGATTGAAGCTGTGAATAATATCTCTTACACATCTGTTGACTTGCAGTGCAAAAGCAGCCTTCTTTCAGTGGGCATCCTTTGCCATTACAGATACTGAGCAGCAAAATCAAGAACATCGTTCTGGAATGGACGATCTTGAGGACAAGGTCTCCCCTGTCATCTTACAGGAATGTGCTAAGACGTCTCCTCTAGTCTGATCACACTCTCCCGTCTCTACATCAAAAAACGCTTTGAAAGCTTTGAAGTCCTAAACCTTGATTCGGATGACAGTCTAATTAGGGGCGGCTCCTCCATAACGGAGGAAGAGCGTGTACCCACCCCCCCCCAAGCAGCATCAGCTGCAATCCGTTTCCACAAAAACAAACAATAACAAACTTTGTTTTTGTGGAAAAGGGGCGAGGCCTTGGGGTGATAAGTGTGAAGGGGAGTGCTCAGCACTTCCCCTCTGAGCACATGTGTGTTTGGCCGGCCAAACATAATACGCACAGGGCTCTCTCCAGCAACGCAGTTGCTGGGTTGGAGAGAGCAGGCACAGGCTCCCCAGTCTGTCTGGGAGTGCCTTGGCTGGGCGCTCCCAGCCAATCCTGACGCTGCTCATTGGCGCAGGGCAGGCTGGGAGCCTGGACCTGCAGGGAGAGAAGAGGGGCCTGCAGGCAGAGAAGAGGAGCAGCGCGGTGGCAAAGGTAAGTGTTTTTTAAAAATTATTTTAAATGTAATCCTCCTCCCTCCATCCCCCGTTAATTCCCCTCCCCCCACGCGCTGCCCACCCCTTCAGTGTCGCATGAGCCATGAATTAGTCTAATAATACACCTCATACAGCACTCATTACTTGGCGTCCTTGCCCCTCACTTGACAATTTCTGAAATGTGGATTTGACAAGAGATAGTCCTATCCAAGCCCTAGAGACCCAACTCTACAGTTTCTACCACGCTCCCTGATTCACTGGCAATGGTGAGACCTTCTTAAATTCATGTTTCATTCATGCTTTTCACTGCATCTGAGGGGTGCCCAGCCCCCACTGCATATTTAAGATTACTATCAACATCCCAGGTCTTCTATCACTATGCAGACACCACTGACAAACTCTAATAATTTTGCATTCGTCGTCAAATCAGGTGTGCCTTCCACCCATATTATGGTGCTTTGCAACCAATGTAACCTCACATCATTTTCAATCATCTACAAACCGAACATTCACTGCCCAATACACAAACGCCCCGCCCAATCCAATAGCAATCTCCTCGAGCTTTTTCTAGTCTCCGATTGGCTATCCTACATTACCCCATTATCAAGTTATTGTACTACTCCATTCTCCAAACATCAGTGCGCAAACCCTTGCCCCCATCTGCCCCTCCTCAAGCTCTTAATCCAAGCGGACAACCTCTGAACTGAATCCTGAAGCAGATAAACCAAAAGTCTGCTTGTCCGAGTCAATGCCCCGATAGCACCTCTTCTGACCCCCTCAATGCCCCAAAGCTACCTCCAAAGTCATCCTCTGTACTCCCTGACCACAGCCCTGGATTACACCAGCCAGCCATTGTGTCACAAAACGCTCATGAATATGCAAGTCCGAGACATAGAAGAATCATCACTCCTAGAAGGATGGATACTGTGCTCACACCTAATTCAGTCAGACTGACTAGACCTGATCTGATATCATCTTCCAATATCCTAAGAGCAATGCAAGCTAGCTCTTAGTCTATGCAAACAGCTCTTGCCAACATCTCAAATTTGATCATGCTGCTTCCTGAAAGAGGAGGTGTACTCTGCGCATTTCCCTGAGTTTTGGACAACACACCAATGAGCCCCGTGACGTTCAGCTGGTGCTGTTCCCTTGCCAGTGGGGATGCACTACGCGCAAAAGAGACCAGCGAAAGGTGAGCAGACATCCACAAAGCCCTCTCTACCCCACACCAGAGGAGGCTTCTGAAGAACCTACTCTAGGTGGTGAGGCGAGTGGTGATTCTGCCTGTCGAGCACACACTCCGTACCATTGCCTGCCTATTTTCATCTTTGTGAGCCTCCCTCTTTGGATACCTCTGTCTGGTGTAATGTTGGACACACTCCACTCCCACCCTTGTAGGATGAGTGCTGGAGGAAGTGTTCCCAGGTCTCTGTGGTTGTCTACCTGGCTGGGACGTGGTCAGGACCACTTGGCTTGCTTCTTAAACTGATCTAGAGGCAGCAGGAGTCCTTCATGGTCTATCTTTGTCTTCATGGCCTTTCTTTGCAATGTTCCTTCAGGGACAGTATACTTTGCATTATCAATCCTTCCTGGATACAAATCCACTGACTACAGGTCCCAATCCACTTACTGATTTATTCAACTTTCACTGCAGTGTGCCAATTCTGATCCTAAACCTCTGTAGCAAAGGCTCTAATTAAAAACTTCTGAGATCTCTGATAACTAATGTGTTAATGTGTTGTTTAAATTGTCTGCAGGGTGCATGGATTACATTGTTTCCAAGTATAACATTACTAGTGGTCACCCCCACTTGTTGCCTGGTAATCGATGCAAATTTGACTGAAAGTGCACTGGGTTCCAGCTATCCAGATCCCCAGTGCCAGATCTCTTTCTGTAAATCTTTGCAATTGACCCCAGTTGACACTACCTTTGGCACCCCTATAAGTCCCTAGTAAATGGTACCTCTGGTAACTAGGGCAAGGGTACCAAAGAGGGTCCCCCGAGGGCCGCAGCATGTATTAAGCCGCCCTCAGGGACCCCTCATCTAGCACATTCAGGCTGCGTGTCTTGGTTCAACTAAAAGTGAAAACACAACATGGCACACAGCCTGGGTGCCACGTCCCCAGACACTGTGTGCAATATGTGTAAGTCACCTCTAAAGGGTGCATCCCCCAGGAAGGGTGCATTATATTACATGTGAGGATAGATCTGCATGAGCAGATGTGCCCCTGATATGTCCTTGTTGATTCTCAGACATAGCGAGTGAACAGGGAAACCATTTTAAGTACATGTGCTGGACACTGGGCCTTCGAGTTCCCCAGCAACATGATGGCTTCAATGAAAATAGGGATGTTTGGCATCAAACATCTCATATTTATAAACCCTCACTGATGCCAGTGATGGATTTATTAACACATGCACCCAAAGGGCACCTTATGGGTGCCCCCTAAAAACCTACCATCTACCAGTGTGCTGGCTGACTAGTTTGAACTGGCCTGCCACCACCAGACCACCAGCTTCAAAGAGGCCCACCGTCCTTGGTATGCAGATCTGGCTTCACTCACAAATGCTGACTTTCTCTGCCCCAGGGTCCATTTGACACTGGGACAGCTTGGAAAATTAGTAATCAGAGAGCTCCGGCCGTCTCTCATACGAGTCCCACCCCTAAAGTGTGCTTCCAGATGTGGACACAACTTTTAAAAGACTGCCATCTTGGTGATCCAGTGGGACAGGGTTACATCCACTTCCCACAGAAAGTGGTCATTATAGGGGGTGCAGTGACCCCGGGGTAAGTAGCCCACTGGCTGCTACTGAGAGCTCACCTAAATGCCTCCAAAATTAGTATTTAAGGGAGCCCCTGGCACCAGGGAATCAAATTCTACTGACCTGAAGAAAAAGGACACTGCAGAGACGCAAAAGTGAGCACTGAAGACCAGTGACGGACTCACCACCAACCCCGCCAGCCTGCCTGCTGACTTCGACAATCGTGCCAAGGCCACCTTGTCCTGCAGCTGCTTGTGCCTCCAAACTCCTGGGAGGACCAGCAGCCTTCAACTAAGTTGAAGGCTCATGCTATTAAATGCCTGCCTTCCTGCCAAATACGAAAGCTGCGTAGTTTTGAATCCATCTCACGCCTCTTTAACCCAGTACCAGACACTCCCTGCCTCTTTACCTCACACTTGTAGGTTCCTGCTTTCTCCCCTGGTGACAATTTGTTCTATCTTTTTCTTCCTCCTCTCTCCCCCCCCTTTGTGCCAGATGCGGACTGCAGTGGAAAGAAAGGAAATAGCGCAAATTTGTGAGATTCATGTGTGGCTCTTGCGTCACATCCGGGGCGGGCGGGGTCGACAGAGCCACATGATGCCACATGCTGGCATGCAGAAGCAATGCTGAGAAAAAACTCTGGATCCAGTCCGCCACTGCGGGTATTCAGGAGGTGAGGTATATCTGCAATAAGAAGTATGCTTCAGAAAGAACATACGATCAGTCAATCAGGAATTAGAAAGCGCAGCAAATCACCTGTGAGGGTCTCAAGGCGCTGGACTTGCTAGCTGCTTTGTGGTGCTCTGTTCATTGGAACACACGTCTTAAGTCCTTCCCTGAACTCCCAGAGTGTTGTGGCATTACTGAGGTGCAGGGGGAGGTTGTTCCAAACTTTGGCTGTCAGGTAAGGGAAGCAGCATCCACCTAGTTTGATTGGTGGATCCCGGGGGGTGGGAGGGAGGATGTCTACGTGGAAGAGGGGGGCAGATCGCAGGTATCTGATGGGGTAGTGGAAGGTTATTCATTTGCTGATGTATGCCAGCTTCTTCTTACCAACGCTCTAAACCAGTGGTTTAAAAAGACCAGTACTGCAAGGTACTGAGCACCGGCACTTTATTGTGAGCAGGAGAGTACCTGCACTTCTCAGGGGAGGTGCAATACTTGAACTGGAGGGTACAGCCACTCCTCAGGAGCAAGCAGCTCCTCTGACACTGGCACCTGGCTTCTATGTCTCCATTTGCAGCATCCCTCCAAACACTGGCACAATTTCCAAAATGCATCTCCAGCCCCAGCTGCCATCAAGCAAACTGCGGGGATTGGTTCAAGAGACAGGAAACGACAGACTTTTCTCAGCTTCAAATGGGCCTTCATGTGAGAGTCGGGCGGCCTGGGGGCGGGAAAGCACCTGATCAGGGGAGATGGGGGAATAAGTACATACATGCGGAAAAGAAGAAACCAAGGGCCCAGCCCGGGCCCAGGCTCGCGGACCCCGGGTAGCGGTCCGCGAGCCTGCGCGATGCTTTCTTAATTGCACCTCGCACGTAATCAGCGAGAGAGGTAATTACAAGTTCGGGATCGGCAGCTCTTAAAAGCATCTCTCGAGCTGCCTAATTCTCTCAAGCAATTATATAATTGCTCCCCCTTTTAGCCCTTTCCACTGTCACTGAGGCTGTACACATAAAACATCGCCTTAAACCCCTGACATGTTAGACGGATAAACATGCGCTTTGAAGTCAAGTTGCTGCTGCCAGCCAGAAGCATCGGTCGTTTTTTTGCCTCTTTTATTTAGAATTGTTCCCCCTCGTTGAAGTCCTGCCGCTCCGCTGATGCCATGGAAGCTTAGATGCTGAGCCCACAGCATAACACGTGCACTTAATTTGAGGGGGGTGGGGTTAGGGAGTCTGCTGACTTATGGGTTCAGTGTCTCCATTATTGTGTATTTTAAGTGGTAAAAGTAAAATAAATTGGCTGCCTAATGGAAAGCGGGGAGTCCCTTCCGCGACCCCATCTCGAGTGCCCTCTGCGCGCTCTTCCAAACGTGATTCGGCGTCTTAAGTGTGTACATTTGTCATTGTGTTAAAGGCAGTGCTTGAAATGGAAAAACAGAAGTGCCGGTACTCTGTACGGAAGTACCTGCTTATTCCTGAGAAGTTCCGGTACTCTCCAATCAAAAGGATTACGTTTTTTTCTTGAGAAGTGCAGGTACTCCCCCTCTAAGAATAACAAAAAGTGCCGGTACTTCGTACCGGTCAGTACCGGTCCATTTAAAGCCCTGATTAAAGGTGCGCACCGTTTATTCTTCGCGGGGCCACCTGGGCCTAAACTGTCGTGGCTCTGGGGTGTTTGTTGTGTCACGATTTTCACAAAGTACTAGTATTCACATACTTCAGACGTGTCATGACATCTGGATGTGGCTTCATACCGCTGAGAAACAAGATGGCTGCTGCGGGTCAGCGAGGATGGTTTCATAACATAACATAGCACCAAACTGGCTTTCACCCCCCAGGGGGTCTCTAACCCCTCCTGAAGATAACAGATCGACTTTGGAAGGTTGAAAGGCTGGGTGAACTCGCCTGAATTTTTGCTTTTGATCATACGGTCAAAGGTCTCTGCAATAGATGCATTAGTGCAATGACCCAACAGGCCCGGGTCCTCATGGGTAGAGGGTGTGGGTGGGGGGGTGCTGGCATACGGCAAAACCAGAGGCACTGAGGAAGGGAATGACATCTGAAGATGTACCAGTCACTGCTATCTTGAACTAGGTAAAATGACTGCCATTAATAGGGTAATAGAAACACGTCTTGCTCAAAGCGCCAGACATAGCAAAGCGCTATAGAAAAAAAAGTTAGAGTCAGTTTAGTGCATGTGATGTCACAATAAACCACAAGCCCAAGCAGACGTCATCAGACATTCTATAAAGGCTATTTGCTGGTGACTTAGAGATGCAGCACTGGGCGAAGAGGTCCCCCCCCCCCACAAGGTTCAAGTTACCATCTCTCTTGTCCTATCAAATCTGGCTCAAAGGTCTGTACCATGGCTCACCTTTGCCGACTATGAGAAGACATCAAAAAATCCTGAACGCTGCTGCAAGACTCCCCCTACATGAAATGGCACAAGCACACTTCTCTTCTGCTTTGAGGGCACTACACCAGTGACCAGCTGCAAGAAGATCTCCCTTCAAGGTGCTTTGTATCACACACAAAGCAAAGGACCACTCTACATCAGGAAGAAAATCAACAAATGCATACAAGAAAGGAACCCACACTTGAGACTCCCCACTGCATAAATCCTAGCTGAAAAAAAAAACAAAAAACACACAAAACCATGGAATTCTCTACCCATAAACTTAAGACCCACAGAGCCATTTCCACTTCAGACGATTAGTTGAGAGCTGGCTCGTCCTCACATGACGACTACACTATAGCACAACAGTCACTATAGCACAACAGTCACTATAGCACAACAGTCACTATAGCACAACAGTCACTATAGCACAACAGTGCACCACAACGGTATGCTCAGGCATGTCAAACTATGCTCCTCACAGTATGGAAAAGACTTATCGTTATCCAAGTACAGATCATTCTACCTCCTGTGATAACCACATACAGTTATATAATGGAAAAGCTATGTATTACGCTACAAAATACATGATAATATCTACAAGGAGCATGAGTATACATATGTACATATAAGTTTATTACAGTTATTTGAAACCACTAAATAAGTACCACATGCTAAATGTGGACAGCAAACCACGTAAATATTGCCACTTCAGTGTACAAACGGGTGTTTATTTAAGCGTTTAATCAAGCAAACATAAGTTTACCAAGTGTCACGTGCACACATATGTATAAACTATTTATATTTTGCTATTAAAAAAACACACAACCAAAAATTGTTTCCTTCAGCCCCTCTGATCCCTTCTACCTCTGTCAACCCCAACCTTTCTGACTACTATGAACTCCCAAACATCCTCAAACTTTCACCCCTCCTTTTTAGCCACGCCACCCAGCAAGCACACACAACCACTACTTACAAAAAACATAACAACCCCCCTTTTCAGCTCCATCCCTACACTCTATCCCTACTCCAACCCTCCCCCGTTTCAAATCCACTCCTATCATTGTGTCCCTGCTCCAAGCTCTGCTAAACACACACAAAATCAAGAGCACAAACCTAACGCAACTAATGCACTAGACCAGCCCCCCAAAATTGTACTAACCTACTAACTACCAATTTTGGGTTCAGGAGTAGTGTGCTACTCCGCCAAAAAGCACTTTAATGACTCCTCAGGGTTAGTAAGCATATAAATATGAATAAATACATTTACAATGCTTTTACAAAGATGAGTGCATTTTTTTCAAGACTGGACGGACCTTTTAATATCCCCTTAAAGGCCCTGTGGGTGGACTTGAATAGTGAGGAGGCACCCTGGTAGTTAAGAGACCTGATTCTTCTGCAGGTTGTTGGACACTGGCCTGGAGTATGTTAATAACCCTGCATATATGCCGTGACCACCACTTCCGCACAGCATGCTGGGCTGCTCAGAAAGCTGGCAGGGGAAGATGTGAAAAATCTGTAACCCAGCCAATGCAAGTGCCTAGAGCAGGAAGGTTTTTTTTTATTGCAAGTGCCTAGGGCAGGAAGTTTTTTTTTATTGCATGTGACTAGGGCAAGAAGTTTTTTTTTTGGAACTTGCAACGTGCATCTCTGCTCACACACAGAATAACAACAACACAAGGCGTCAGGGCACAATTTGGTCTCAGTTACTCTAGTCTAGGCCTTCACAACAGTAGCTTGCTGAGAAGCAGGGTCTCTGTCTAACCAAGTTAGGCCGCATGCAAGTTACATAATGGCACAGGACATCAAAGCGCATTAAATCACACTGTAGCATCACAGGAAGTGGCATCACAACCCATGACCTCACAGGAAGTGACATCAGATCATAACACCACACGCAAATGCTTAGTGGGTCTATCATGAGTACATTTGAGCACATTACAAGATTTAACAAATTAGATTTTGCGTCAGGGTTGTGCCAAAAAAGTGACGCAACCCCAACGAAAAACCTGAGCTTCAACTTAAACATTTTTTTTATTTTCAAACTCTGCCATAAAGAAATTGGCAACAAGGAGAAACATGGCAGTAAATCTGTTCTTCTTAACTGGTTGCAAAGTCTGCTTTTTAATATATCTTATGGGATAAGGCATGTGCTGCTGAGATCTTTGTATGACGAATAAGTCTCAGGGAACAATAATAATGGTACGATAACTGTGGAGATTAACACATTTACTGGAAAGATCTGACTTTGTATAGTCCCAGTTTTGAATCAGTGTAGTAAACAGGGTTAATGTGTCTCCTGCCAAGCAAATCATGTAACATGCAGGTGACAGATTTTCATTTGACCTAACTATGTAAGTGAGTTACTGCTTTTAACACAGATCTTTGTTACTTGCAGTTTATACATTGTAATCATTCTAATATAGCACAGTGAGCTATGCAGGACGTATGACTCCTACACACTGAGACCCTCACTGTCCTATGTAACATAGACTGTACAGTGATTTATAGACTTATATCATAGGCTGTCCACATATAATGTGTATGTGTGACGTAAAGTGCTCCGACACCCTGCATTGGGATGAGTAGCGCAATAAAAGGAATAAAACAAAATAGTGGTATTTAAATTGTTATTTGTGTAAATACTGGAACAGACCATCGCATCCGACATTCCCACAGCTCGAGCATATCTCTTAAATACAGGGAGTGAACAAAGTCAAAACCATTCCTTAGTTAAGTACAGGTGAAGTAATAAGCTGTGTGCCTTTGTCCCCCCCAACTGTATTTTCCATCTAGGTGTGAGATAGCTCCCACCCACGATACTTGAACACCTTAACTTTCAGCCTTTGTTTTGGTCCCAGCTCGAATATAGCATAACGAAGCCCTCCTCACCCGGCACGTTGCTGCGCCGTAGGAAAGCAGACAGGGCGCAGGTGCTGTGGTCAGGGTGGACAGGGTCCATCCTGTGAAAACAATGGATGGATGGATGGATGCGGTCTACCTGCGTGCACCCCTGGACTTGAACCTTGTCAGGGCCGGACTGGGAACCCAAAGCAGCCCTGGCAGTTTGGTAAGCGCCGGCCCCTGCGGGAGAGGGGTGCAGAGTGGGCGCGGCTGGGGGTGAAGCACTGTTGCTTCTGTTACTGGGGCTGAGTCTGCAGCACTGACGCAGAACCAGGCCTCACCCTGCCAGCCCACCGGGAAAATGCCCGATGCCCGCTACAGTCAGTCCGGCCCTGAACCCGTTCACAGCTATGAAAGGACTCCTTAAGGGCAGTGTAAGGAGGTACCCGAACTTCAGAAGCAGTGCAAGGACACAGAAGCACTATACAAACCTCTAGTATACCCTGACCCTCTGGAGGCAATCACCATGTGGCGAGTTACAGTATAGGAGGATTCTTCAATGTGCAGCTCGAGGCCTTACTCTGAGGTGTACTGCACCCGACCTCTTTCAATGCTGTGCCGTATTGTGTGTTCAATCTGTGGTGTGTTGTACCAAGCTCTTTGAATGCTGCGCCGTATTGTGCATTCAATCTGTGGTGTGTTGTACCAAGCTCTTTCAATGCTGTGCCGTATTGTGTGTTCAATCTGTGGTGTGCTGCACCCGACCTCTTTCAATGCTGTGCCGTAATGTGTGTTCAATCTGTGGTGTGTTGTACCAAGCTCTTTCAATGCTGTGCCGTATTGTGTGTTCAATCTGTGGTGTGTTGTACTGAGCTCTTTGAATGCTGCGCCGTATTGTGTATTCAATCTGTGGTGTGTCGTACCCAAGCTCTTTCAGTGCTGCGCAGTATTGTGTGTTTAATCTGTGATGTGCTGCACCAGAGCTCATTCAGTGCTGTCCAATATAATGAGTTTAGGTTGGGCCTTACTGGACATTCTGTGGTGTGCTGCACCAAAGCTCTTTCAGTGCTGTGCAGTATTGTGTGTTCAATCTGTGGTGTGCTGCACCAAAGCTCTTTCAGTGCTGTGCAGTATTGTGTGTTCAATCTGTGGTGTGCTGTACCCGAGCTCTTTCAATGCTGTGCAGTATTGTGTGTTCAATTGTGTGTTCAGCTCTTTCAATGCTGTGCAGTATTGTGTGTTCAATCTGGGGTGTGATGTACCGAGCTCTTTCAATGCTCTGCAGTATTGTGTGTTTAATCTGTGGTGTGCTGCACCACAGCTCTTTCAGTGGTGTGCATTATAGTGTGTTGAATCTGTGGTGTGTTGTACCAAGCTCTTTCAGTGCTGTGCAGTATTGTGTGTTCAATCTGTGGTGTGCTGCACCAAAGCTCTTTCAGTGCTGTGCAGTATTGTGTGTTCAATCTGTGGTGTGCTGTACCCGAGCTCTTTCAAAGCTGTGCAGTATTGTGTGTTCAATGCAGTATTGTGTGTTCAATTGTGTGTTCAGCTCTTTCAATGCTGTGCAGTATTGTGTGTTCAATCTGGGGTGTGATGTACCGAGCTCTTTCAATGCTCTGCAGTATTGTGTGTTTAATCTGTGGTGTGCTGCACCACAGCTCTTTCAGTGGTGTGCATTATAGTGTGTTGAATCTGTGGTGTGTTGTACCAAGCTCTTACAGTGCTGTGCAGTATTGTGTGTTCAATCTGTGGTGTACTGCACCAAAGCTCTTTCAGTGCTGTGCAGTATTGTGTGTTCAATCTGTGGTGTGCTGCACCACAGCTCTTTCAGTGGTGTGCAGTATTGTGTTCAATCTGGGGTGTGATGTACCGAGCTCTTTCAATGCTGTGCAGTATTGTGTGTTCAATCTGTGGTGTGTTGTACCAAGCTCTTTCAGTGCTGTGCAGTATTGTGTGTTCAATCTGTGGTGTGTCGTACCCGAGCTCTTTCAGTGCTGTGCAGTATTGTGTGCTCAATCTGGGGTGTGATGTACCTGAGCTCTTTCAGTGCTGCGTAGTATTGTGTGTTCAATCTGTGGTGTGCTGTACCACAGCTCTTTCAGTGGTGTGCAGTATTGTGTGTTCAATGCAGTATTGTGTGCTCAATTGTGTGTTCAGCTCTTTCAATGCTGTGCAGTATTGTGTGTTCAATCTGGGGTGTGATGTACCGAGCTCTTTCAATGCTGTGCAGTATTGTGTTTTCAATCTGTGGTGTGCTGCACCACAGCTCTTTCAGTGGTGTGCATTATAGTGTGTTCAATCTGTGGTGTGCTGCACCAAAGCTCTTTCAGTGCTCTGCAGTACTGTGTGTTCAATCTGTGGTGTGCTGCATCCGAGCTTTTTCAATGCTGTGCAGTACTGTGTGATCAGTCTGTGGTGCACTGTCCTACCTGTTGTGTTCTGCACCACAGCACTTTGTTTCTCTGCAGTATCATGTCCGACCTGTGGTGTACTGCAGCAGAGCTCCTTCAGTGCGGTTCAGCATCATGTGCCCAGTCATTGGTGTCCTGCACAAAAACTCATTCAGTCCTGTGCAGCGTTGTGTGTTCAGTTTGTGGTATGCTGTGCCAGAGCTTTTTCGGTGCTGTGCAGTACTGTTCACTCAATCAGTGGTGTGCTGTACCACAGCTCTTTGGGTGCTGTGCAGCATTGTGTACTCAATCTGTAAATACAGGTCTGGGGCTCCTGTGGTACACAGTATCGGGGATCATTATTTTGTGTACAGGCTTCGTGTCGGAGTCGGGAATTATGAAGGGAATGGCGCCGACGTCCCACGGTGGTGGCAATGGAGCGGGTGCCGAGAAAGGGTCGGGTCTGGCCATTGGTTCCGCTCCGTAACCAACATGGGATCCATGGGCCCCAACTGGTGCAGAAGACAAATCCACCGGTGGGGATCCAGTCAGGCCCTTCTTAAACCGATGGCGCCCAAAGGGGCTACAGAGGGACAGGGTCGCCCAAATATGAGGTGCATTGCCTCATAAAATTCTTTAACCTGGGTGGGGGAAGCTCCGGTTCCAGGAAAGTCAGGGAAGAGTGGAGCGGACCCTGACTGAGGCTCCGCTGAAGAGCAATGCCTAGAGTACCAAGGCTTCCACAGCTAGTTAGAAGACAGCTTTGACTTCTTTGATTTTTTTGTACTTTTGAAACATAACAGACTTCCCTGATGACTTTGAATGCGATGACGAATACAGGGTGCGGCTCCGCGAACGCTCCTAGGAACCTTTCGCGCGACCGAGATCTTGAGCATCCTGGAGTCGACTGACATTGGGCGGCGAGGAGCTTGAGGGATCACTTCTTCAGCACCTTCAAATGCATGGTGTGGTAGTTCTTGGAGTTGTGGTCCCTCTCTAAGCACCATAAGCACACCAAGTGTGGGCCTGGTGTCGACAGCTGCCTGCGGCTGACAACATGATAGGGGACATCCTGGCAAACCATGAGAGACTATCTCTCAACAAATATGAAGTCAAAAAGTCAAGAAAAAAGTCAGTCAAAAAACACCTGAGGGCAGCTCTGAGCGGATCAGCGATATCTGGCACAGGAAAGAAAGAACTGACGTCAGCGTGCTGGGGTGGCACCTATAAAGGTATCGCGCATGTCACTTCCAGTGCGGCCAACACAGAGCCAGGCGATGACACCTATCAGCGCGCAGGGGTACTGCTAAAAAATGTCTGGATCCAGTGTGACGCCTAGGGAATATTCTAAGGTAAGGCATATGAGTCTAGAAGTCTCTATCAGATCAACTAGTATTCAAGATTCATCCCAGGAGTACCATACCGAAACACCACAGAACCAATTAAACCAAACATCACACACGTCAACACAGCAGAGATGTGCCACAGTCTACTATGGTGTTACTCCCAACACTTCCAAACGCCAAGATGCACTACACAGACGGAAATGAAATTATTAAAGGTGTCACAGCACACACAACAGATCACACCAATGCAGCCCAGATACGCATTATAGTCAGCTGTCACAAAGACACCACTACGTAACCAGTGAGCCAGAACATTACCACCCGTCTACAATTCACAGATTGCAAGTAGGAAGCAACAAATCCTCAGATGTCTCCCCATTGCAAAGTTTTAACACTTCTCTCCAAAAGAAATCTCATCTTGGCAGCTTCAATAGCTTTGCCCTCTGCTGACCAAGTTATACCAAACCTGGGTAAAATGGCATTCAAATTTCATGTTCAACCTTCCAGCACGCCCCCTTTGCTGCAGATTGGTGAAAGAGGTCACACGTTAGAAAGGGGTCCAAAATCAATGAGTTTTTACCTGCAGACCAATCCCTATGAGAAACGTGCTATAATGGAGTCCACAACTGCTGAACCAAAACACACCAGAGGTTTGCAAGCACAGTGCGTCGCTCCATTCGGTGCTGGTTCTTGGTTTGGGGGATATTAGCTCACGTGGTTTGGAGTTATTACACAAAATCCATGCATTTAGTGCATTTGTCCCAGTACAGTACATATACCCTTGAGAAAACACAAATAATCCCTGGCAAAGGCCACAGTATGTCACACACACACACACTCACACACCAGGTGCATGCATGTTTTTGCACACGCCATTGATGGTGACGGAACATACAAATGACACCGTGCCATCTGTGGGGCAACATCTCGCTGGGAGATTTGTTTCCATTGTTATATGTTATGAATGGTGTTATATCTTTGAAAGCCACAACAAACAGATGCAGTAAAAACACCATACCAGCGCGCGCCGGGCTCTGCTTTTGCACCTGTCCGTGCACATGCCACAAACCATACTTGGGCTGTAAACCACGCATGCATCAATGCACTAAAACCATGAAATAAACCACAGCGGCAAAGTAGGTGTGGGAGACACTCATGGTCTGATGAACCCAACTATCACCCCATCCGTCATACAGGTTGTATGTTACATTATGAAACATGCAGACTAGAAATCAAAACATTGCCATGGCAAAGCCCACTCCTGGGTGAGCCACTTTCACATCTGAACACACATGACACAGGTTATATTGAGATTCATAAAGAAACGACAAATAGATCAGAAAGGAGGTGCTAATATTACTGAATTTAATCCTACTCGCTTCATTCACCTTACGCAAAAGCAGTGTCTGGGATTTGAATGAGTGACCTGCAGATTACGCGCACAGACGTCAGAAGTGAGTGCTTAACTTAGAGAGTCAGTTATAGGCTTCTGCTCAAAGAGGGAAGGGTAGAAACAACCAGGACTTCTGCCAGGGCAAGGTCTGTCCTACATGTACACGGGGTGAAGAAGGAGGAGCCCACTTCTTTGAGTACAATATAAGTACCTATTCAGCGCTCTACAGGATCACCGGCTACTGTGGTATATGTACAGAAGGGGTTTGTTGCGGTGATGCATAGTACAGGGAGCTCTTTATTCTTTGCACAGTGCTGTACCGGCTACTGTGGTATATGTACAGAAGGGGTTTGTTGCGGTGATGCATAGTACAGGGAGCTCTTTATTGTTTGCACAGTGCATTACCAGGAGCTTTGCCCTGGTCCACTGTTCCTCTTTCTGTGGCGGTGCAGTATCGGGGGGCTAGTCTCCTGTTGTATAAGACTGGCTACTAGTTTGGTAGTTCTGTGGCTGTCAGAAAGAGGGGTTCACTGCACCGGTGCACAGTACAGGATCCCTTTCCATTGCTGGACATGCAGTGCTTATTCTAGGGCTGACATTACCAGGAGTCTAGGCCAGGTCTACTGTTGTTCACTCTGTGGCGGTGTGGTATCGGAGTCAAGTCGCCTGTTGTACAGGATGGCTTGTTGGTCCTGTAGATGTACAGAAAGAGGGGTTCACTGCACTGGTGCACCCCAAAAGGACTTTTTTTCCCATTGTTGTGACACTGCTGTACATTACCAGGAGCCTAGGCCTGATCCACTGTTTATTTCATGGCGGAGTAGTATCGGGGTCTAGTCTCCTGTTGTACAGGATGGCTTGTTGGTCCTGTAGATGTACAGAATGAGGGGTGAACTCTTTCCATTGTTTGGACATTGCTGTACATTTCCAGGAGCCTTGGCCTGGTCCACTGTTGTTCATTGTGTGGTTGCACAGCACTAGGGTTGCAATCCACTGATGAACAATGCCAAAGTAACGTGAACTGCCTAAGTCAGCTCTTGAGGAATCATCTTTTGTTCACCACGAAGGAGCCGCTCCAACAGCACAAACACACACCGGCTTGGCAAAGCTGCTGTTGCACTGGGGAGCGATGAGGTGTAGGAATGGCCTGGACAGCCCTTCCTTGCTCCACTGCAAGTGGTCGTGGTGGAGTGTCAGAGGAACAGAGGAGAAGGAGCCTTCCTTAGGCCAATCAGTGTGGCCCGCCTGCTCACGTTTACAAGTATACCTTTTGAGATAAATCACATCAAAGTGTGAATCCCAATGCATGGGACCGACCCGCTTCTGAATTTAAAGGGTGTTTCTACGTCAGTGGGCACACACGGGTAAAAATACGGTGCTGCAAAGTATTGCACCAACATGGTTATCAACAATGGGGCAATTATGAAGACAAAAAAGTAACTTTCCTCGATCTCTCTGCCACCAAATCAAGTGGATTATGGAACCTTTTGCAAATGCGGGAAAACAGGATAATTTCTCAGGCCCCACCTAGGCACAGATGCAACCTTATCTTCCCAACCACGAGGAAACAGGAATTAGATCTTCGAAATCAGTCTCTCGACTAGCATCAAGCACTGTGCCCCAGGGACCACCGCTCTCCTGACAGCTCTACAGCATCTATGTTTGCCTCGTGGTGCAAGTCCTGGAACAGCACCAGGGGAACCTTCACATAAATGCCGACGGCATCCAAATACGATTTAGGCTGGAGAAGGGCCCAGAACTCTAAGCTACCGCTTCATGCCCATCACGCCTTTCTCTGGTTGAAGAACACTTTCCCCTTTGTGAAGGAGAAGATTGAAATCATGGCAATGGGAGTGACTGAACTGCCCTTTGGCCTTGGCACAACCCCAACAACTGCATCTAGATGAAGGAACAGTCCTGCACCAAGTTAGCGTAGTGGCCAAAGAAATCACAAGGCGGCACTCCCTCTGCTGTAAAAGTTTATTTTATTCCCCTGCTCTTTGCATGGAGCTCAGAAGAGCAGTGGTCATGGCATGCCTTGGCTACTGTTATATGCTCAAGGCAACCTGAGAAACTCATGGGCCGTCAGATTGTGAATCAAGGTGGCGAGAGTAGTCTGAACCTCTGCAAACCTGATCACATGAAGCCAACGCTAAGGACACTTCACTGCTGTCCAGAAAATGCAAGGATTAAATTCAGTCTTTTGTGGTCTCCTGAAGGTATCCTAGGGAAAGTTCCAAAGTACCTACATTATCTGGGAAACCACTGATCACCAACCAGGAGTGTGCTCTCTTCCTCCACAGACTTCGCCACCCAACGACCCTTCAAGCAGCTGAAACATGGATGCAGATCCTTAGCAGTTCTGGGCCCTTGGGTAGGTAATGCCCTGGGCCCAGACTTAAGAGTGGAATCAAGTTACATGTGTTTCATACAACTAGTTAAAACTGAACTTTTCAAACATGGATCCAGGGGACTCTAGGCAGCACAGGGGTCTAGACTGAAGAACAGAGAGTGTACTCCCTTACTAGTCAGACTAGCAACACTTTATACTGAACAAGACCAACACAGTAGGCACCCCGTCTCTGCAAGAACTTTCAGCCACGGCAAGTAAGCTCAAAGAGAAACAGAGCATGTGAGAACACTCAAATAAAATTAATAAATACATTGAATGTTTATATCCAAGACACCATAGATTACAGAATAGGTATCAAACGCAATAAAGAGAAAGGTATCAGCCTGAAGTTTCTACCCAAATAACTTGTGCTGCCTTTTTTAATGACCGCTCCGCTATGTTCATGCCATTTTTGCGAAGTAATGTGAACACTGCAAAACCTAATTGTTTTTAGGAACTGAAACACACACTGGCATGCATGAGGGATGGATCTAACGGCGGGTACAGTGATCAGAGCCAGAATTTGGCAGGTCCAGGATATCCTGCTCATGTCCAGTCGTCGTTGGCAATACTTAGAAGCTGGCACGCATGGTGGATTGGTGTGATTCTGGGTACAATCATCGGGATTCGATTTGTTTAGTGCCAGGTCTAGGCATGTCGGGTTTACATTGACCGTGCTTAATTGGCATGAAGGAAGCATAAAACAATGACAAATATTGTAGGTGGGCCTCAGCTGTCAGTCTCCAGTCCATTAAGTGCACCGGCTCAGCCAGTCTCCGTTACCCTGGCCTTGTGTTCTTGGCATCAGCAAGACACGGGGATCTGTAGAATGGATGAAGGAAGGGCTAGGAACCCCTAGCGCCTAGAGGGGATTCCACCAGCTTAAATCACTGTCCAAGAACAGTTATTGTCTCAATAACATACCCTCTAGAGCAAGGCTCTCCAACCATTTTGTTACTGAGAGCTACTTCTGATCAGTGAAAATAGTTCCAAGCTACTAATTACCTTCATCATTGTTATAGTAGGGACTATATCAGGTACAGCCACAATAGTGACCACACCTTGCAGGATCATAGCAGCAACCCCCTGGATGTATATCAATAACTAAACTATTCTTACATGATATACTTTCCATCATGATGTACTGCTTATCAATATTCTGGATAACTGGATATATTATGTTAGAACGCCGGCTAACCCAACACATAGTACAGGGTTACCAACAGCAATGCTGGGAAGAACGTCATCAATTTAAAAGCCTCCACATGCCTACTGAAATAACAGTCACAGCCCACTGGCACAAAATAAATACTGACCGCTATAAACAGCCCAAACACACAAGAATTATCATTCAAAAAGCAGCTTTACATTTAAATGTGCTTTTTTATATCAGCATGTCATTATCTCAAATTAAACAGTTTTCTATCAAATATACACTTTCCATTTTGAGTTAAACACTCCAAGAACATCTAGCGTTTTTCCCACACTCTATGACTGATAGAGTGGGGCTTGCAGAATCACAAACCTCCATGTGACTTTGCAAATAGAGAAAGGAGACAGGTGATTATATTTCAAGTCCCGCAGGATGTCACAGTGTGCAGTCTGCAGATGTATGCAGCTGTCTTCTTCAATGTGGCTGGACCCTCTAAATGACATACTCTGCTGGGCTGAACCTCAGGGAGCTACTTACAGGGTACTGGTGAGCTACCGGTAGCTCCTGAGCTACCCGTTGGAGATCCCAGCTCTAGAACATTATTTGCACTTGCAAAGGAAATCTCTTCTAGGAACTATGGTCAAGTCAATCTTACAAGCTCAGAAATGGCAAACTTTTTCCAGTTACTCCGGGCTATATTCAGGCTATGAGGCCAGAAGCTGGTTTACCTGTACGAAGGGCCACTTTTATTATGCGATTGTGTGGGCACTGCAAATTTGCATATTTATAGATTTGCCTCATTTACCACATAGCCCCCATCATCTGTCCCATAATCGGCAGATTTTAGCAAAAAAAATAGTTTCTAGCTCAAGCGGTTCAAAAGTTATGAAAAATGCAGCAACACGTGTTGCTGCGCGATGGAAAGCTCTTTAGCAAAGTGTGAATGTGTCACCTTTTTGACGCTCATTGCTATATTTGAGTGATAAACGGGTACTAATGAGGTGCAACAATACCCAAGACAGTGCTACCAAGTTTAACAAGCATTTGCAATGCAATGGGTCTCGCATTACGTCGAGTTAGAGCTATTAGCGTTGCAAACTCCTAACCGGACTTTTCTTGCTACATTAAATGAAAAAAAAAAACGAGCGCAATTTACACAGCGCGATCGCGCTGCGAAATAAAGAGAAAAAGTAGTCCAGAAACGATACGGAAAACATGGAGCCTCGTATGTTTCCAGTAGTTCACCGGTGCTCTCGAGGAGGGATAAACACCGGAGAAGGCATGACGTATGCATGCCTTTCACGAATGAAAGCAAGCAGATTTTAAAAGGCAAGCCCACGAACCAATGAAAGTGACTGATGGGCGTGGTTAAAATCCCCCTAAAGCAGTGGTTCTCAAACTTTTTTATGCCACGCCCCCCAGGTGCGGGAAAATAAATCTCCGGGGCCCCCCCTAAAAATTGTTCACAATTATTCAATTAAGTTGGTAATGTTTAAATATGTCTAGAGTTATTTAAACATTGCAGTTAAGTTTTGTTACCTTTTTAAAAATGCAAGAAGTGTTTTTTACTGCTTAAAAAAAAGCACTGTCCTCTCCATAATGCCCCTTTTGGAAAGAGTCTGGTGCCCCCCCCCTCGGATTACCTGAGGCCCCCCCGAGGGGAGCCCGCCCCTCCAGTTTGAAGACCCCTGCCCTAAAGAGAGATTAGAAGAGGGACGGAGCGCTTTGCGCTCACCCCTAAAAATGTAGAAATAATGGAGTAATGCTATCACAAAAAGTGCCCTATTTGCACATTTTGCCTTTTCTTGCCACATCATTTACTCAACACTGCCGCATAATTTGACCATCTCCTCCCGCATAATCCCAGTGGACCTGCCTATATGGTACATTCGAAGTTACCTCGCATCTGCATCTGAGATTGCATTACTTCTACCCTATTCCCTTGTTATTTCGGGGGCGGGGGCATAGCTTCAAGTCTTATAACTTCCATGTCTGATTGCTTGCTTTCAGTGTCACTGGCCTTTCAGAGACCTCCATCCTCAGACAGGCACATGTCCCGGCTGCCCACCCAGGCCAGCGCGCTCCTGCGCCAGGGCAAGGCGCACGGGCCCCTTTCAAGTCAAGGGACCCCATCTGGATCGCTTTAATGACGGCTGAGCGCCGCCCTGTATACAAACGCCCTGTTTATATCAGTATTGCATGGAGCCCGTTCCAAACATCAGATGTGAAACGAGGAGAGCGCAGGGCCCCGTCCGAGGCGGCCCGTCACCCAACCACCAAATTCCGCTTGTCAAACACAATTTGGCCTGTGTACTCCTCGTGTCTGAGCGCGTTTTCGATCCTGTAAAAACAGCAATTACCCAAAACGAAAGCGCTTGGGGTGGAGGCTGCCGAAGTTTGCCGCGGAGGCGCCGGAAAAGTTTATGCTTTAGGTGGCAGAAAATGGCGCGGAGATGCCCGCCTGATGGCCCCCGACTCCCACCCCCTGTCAGGGCGCTGCACTTTCATTTGCGGTGATACATGGCGGCAAGGGTCGGGGGTCAGGGTTGATGGGAAGGCCAGCAGGAAGGCGGATATCTTACAAGGGGGGCTTAGCCTTATGCATTGGGACCGGGCCCTGCCTCAGTCTTTCCCGAGCACATGGCGGCCTCCACCGGTCAGCACTGCAGGCGTGATACTCAGTGCTGCAGGACTCCACTGCCCCAGAAAACCTTCAGCCTGTGATAAGGGATGGGGTGTTTCTCCATCAAGGCAGCACGCGGAACCAACCTGAGGAGGTGGCCATCTCTGCCAGTGTTTGGATTCCCAGTGGCCTAACTGGTTGCTAATGTGTGCTCTTTCTGGCTACTTACTTTCTCACAACTTTGTAACAGTTATGGAGAGGTAAAGTGACTTTCACAAGTTTCACAGGTCGCTAAGGATAAGTTCATTATAGGTCTTTGATCGACAATCGGCCTAGTCACACAGGGTGCCGTCAATCTGAATCTTCGATTGATGATCAACCTAATGGACAAAGATTATGGTCAAGTCAGTCTGCAAAGACTAGGGTCAGTCTGAACCCGCGGTCGATGAACAACCCAGTGGACTAAGATTAGGGTCAATTTGAGTCGTTCTTCGATGATCAAACAGGTCTGAACCTTCTGTCGATAAACAGAGGACAAAGATTAAGGTCAATCTGAGTCATTCTTCGATGATCAAGCCAGTCGGCAAAGGCTAGGGTCAGTCTGAACCCACTGTCGATGAACAACCCAGTGGACAAAGATTAGGGTCAATCTGAGTCATTCTTCGATGATCAAGCCAGTCGGCAAAGGCTAGGGTCAGTCTGAACCCACTGTCGATGAACAACCCAGTGGACAAAGATTAGGGTCAATCTGAGTCATTCTTCGATGATCAAGCCAGTCGGCAAAGACTAGGGTCAGTCTGAACCCATTGTCGATGAACAACCCAGTGAACAAAATAGAGGACAAAGATTAGGGTCAATCTGAGTCATTCTTCGATGATCAATCCATTCGGCAAAGACTGGGGTTAGTCTGAACCCTCTGTCGATAAATGATCCAGTGGATTAAGATTAGGGTCAATCTGTGTCATTCTTCGATGATCAAACCAGTCTGAACCTTGTGTTGATCAACAACCCAGTGGAAAAATATTAGGGTGAACAATTCTATGAAGATAAATCCAGTCGGCAAAGACTATGGTCAGTATTGAACCTTATGAAGATGAAAAGCCAAGTGGACAAAGATTGGGGTCATTCGGAGTCGTTATTCAATAATCAATCGAGTCAGCAAAGACTACGGTCCATTTGAACCTTCTGTAGAACAACCGAGTGGTCAAATAATATAGTCTGAGTTTTTCCAATAGAAGAAAAACCCAATGGACGAAAGTTACAGTCAACCTGAATCTTCTGCCAATGAGACTCGGCGGTAACAGACGATTGTCTTTCTGCGTCTTGTGTTGATGATCAACCTAGTGACTAATCATTACTGTCCATCTCAGGATTTCTTTGACCATCAATGCAGAAGGCAAAGACTATGGTCAGTGTGAGTTTCCATCAATTATCAACTAAGAGGACAAAGGTGAGCCTTTGGTTAACGATCGAGCCCGTGAACAATGACTATGGGCAAACACTCTTTCACTGGTGATCGAACCACAGAAGACAGACTATGGTCATTCTGAGTCTTTCACTAATGATCAACCCAGTAAATAAATACTATAATTATTCTGGGAGGGCCTTCAATGATCAAGACAGCGGACAAAGGCAATGGTAATTTTGAGACTGTCACAGATTAAAAGCGCGGTCGGAGAAAATGGTCATTCTGAACAATCCACTGATGATCAGTGGACTAACACTACTGTGTTTCTGAGTGTTCCACTGATGAGCAACTGAATTGACAAAGACTACTGATATTTACCAGTCTTTCTGCAATGATAGCTATTGCAACAGGACTATCGTCATCGTAGGCTTCCATTGATGATCAAGCCAGTGGACAAAGACTATGGTCATGTTAGTCTTCCACCAATAATCAATGATTAAACAAAGCATTTGCGCCCACTACTGTAATATCAAAAGCCCGTTGAGCCCCCCGGGCACTTGCGTAATACGTCCTGAGGTGTCCAATATACATAAACAAGTCTTAAACTAAGCCCGAAGCACCTGCTTGACCTCATCTAATCTAAGGATGGTTGCAGTGTCATCAACCAATATGGTTAGCCAACGGTGAGTCATATAGATTAAACAGCACAGGACTGAGAGCCGAGCCTTGGGGAACACCCAAAGTAAGGCATTTGGCCAAGGAGCAAAGTTACCAAGGGAAACAGCCTGGGAACGGTGAGACAGGAAAAAATGGAATCAGTTCAATACGGAGCCCTTAATACCAATGTAAACACGTTTTTACCAAATGCACCGATAAATCAAGAATAATTAACTCAGACACACACCTCCAGCATCCAAAATCATGCAGATACCATTTCTGGCCTATGCAAGTATGTGTTCAGTGCTTGGACTTTGCAGCAAGCCAGATTGAAAAGGATGCAAAAAGGGGTTGACTTCAAGTTACGAAGACAGATGACCAAAGACAAGATAGTCAGTGAGCTCAGCTGTCAATGGGATCAAAGAAATAGGCCTAGAATTCCTTGGCTTTGCAGGGCCAGCACCTGGTTGTCTCAGCGATGGGACAATCCAAGCAGCTTTCTGTCAACCACGATTCCAGAATACAAAGAGCAGTTAATTACACAGTACCGTAAAAAGAGGTGCAACTACCTGATCTATAGGTTTCAAAGAGATGACTGGACAAAGGGCCTAGCGAGAACTGGAGAAGCATGCAATAAGCTTTGTAGTAAACTGCCGCAGAGTGGGAGTAAAGAATTCAGCCCAACTTGTACTAGCAGGTAGAGGTTTCGCAAAGTCAGCCTCAGCTACCAAATGAGTTGAAACTGTAGGATAAGGATTCAAAAGACTAAATGGCAGTCCCATAGGGGCCAAGAGGGCCCTTCATGACGGGGTTGCACAATACCACTAGGCACTACATTAAAGTAAACTGCAGATTCATAATCTCTTAAATCCCAATGAGCATCTTGTGAAGGAGTTCTGTAAGCGGGATATCGGCCCAGGAGATGGACACTCCATCCCATAGTCAATCAAGAGACAGGAGACAAGCTAGGGCAGGGGGTGATAGCTGTGCAAGAAACTTCTATCACCGCAAAGTAAAGGACGACTGAAGACGTGGATGATCAGGTGTAGGGCTGGAGCGTTGGCACACCTATGCATTTTAAGCTTTAAAACCGCTCTGTGCAGTTGGAAATAGTCACCTGTAAGTGACCTCTGGCTCCCATCCTAATGGTAGATATCCCAAAAGATGACAGACATCCCAGTAACTACTTACCTTTTGCACAGCATCCGAGAAAGATACCCCATCACTTACTGTGCTACGCACACAAGCCAGGCACTTCTTTGCTCTTGCACAGCATCCGAGGAAGGTATCCCATCGCTTCTTGTACTACGCACACAAGCCAGGCACTTTTCTCTTGCACAACATGCGAGGAAGATGCCCCATCATTTCTTGTGCTACACACACAAGCCAGGCACTTTACTCTTGCACAGCTTCCGAGGAAGATACCCCATCACTTATTGTGCTACACACACCTGCGAGGCACTTCTTTACGCCTGCACAGCTCCTGAGGAAGATCCCCCATTATTTCTTGTGCTGCGCACACAAGCCAGGCACTTCTTTAGTCTTGCACAGTATTCGAAGACACCACCCCATCGCTTCTTGTACTACGCACACAAGCCAGGTACTTTACCCTTGCACAGCATCCGAGGAAGATACCCCATCACTTCTTGTGCTACACACACCCAGGCACTTCTTTACGCTTGCACAGCATCCACTGAAGGTACCCCATTATTTCTTGTGCTGCACACACAAGCCAGGCCTAGCTCTTCTGTAATATTTCTAAAGAGATGTTCTTCTCCAGAAGTACCCACCTCCTGAAGAAGTAACAACTATGAAACACTTACCGTCTTACTAGCTTCGCGTGCTACAGAGCGCAGTGGTTCGTAAGATCCACTACTTCGAAGGTTCGCCCCCACAGCGAGCTACTGTGCGTATTATACACATAGATTATTAATGATGAACACTGAGGATTTGGATTTTGTTTAAATGTGGAAACAACGCCGGATGATGGACAATTCTTGATTCACTCGTTTTTTCGTCTTCCTCCCTCGTCTCATCCCCCTCCTTCATTTGGCTGCCATCATCGGTGATGTCCTCGCCTCATCCTGCTTTTCCAAAGAGCAGTCTCCAAACTGAGCCTAAGAGGGTGGCCTCCTTGGTGCTTCTGGGGACACATGAGTACCTGGAGGAGGCTTGGACCAGAGCCACCTCTGGAAAGGAGTTGGGTCAAAGTGTCTGCAGATGTAGAAGAGCCAAGAGGAACTGACAAGACTTCTAATTAATGCACATTTAATGTACAAAGCTGCAGGCTCTTCCTCAGCAACACAGTGGAACAGTGGGTAGATGTTTATGTTTCAAACCCTTGTACAACACAATGCTTCTGGTACTCAAATGGCCAAAGAAAGGGTGGGGTTGAAAGAAGAGGAGGCCCTGCTCGAAGTGGTGCTTTTCATAGATGGCCTTACTCTTGGAAGTCATGTTTTGCGATGATAACCGGGAAGGGTGTTCAAGGCTGGAAGGGCACTGCACTGAATCGGAATCCGTCATTGTTGCAGAAACAGGGAACAGTATTTTTTCTGGGGGACCATTTTTTTTTTTTTAAACCTGTCACTACATCACGAAGTTAATAGTACACAATATCAGTACACCGGATATAAGGAGAATCCCTGTATATGTCTCAGAGTTACAATACATTTTACAAAGTTATCATTTAATGACCTACTCACAGCATCATGAAAGCATTGGACAGTATATCAAGCCTGGATTCATCTCTGGGACCAGGGCCTATCTAGGACAAACCAACAAAAGCGAAGAGAATCCTGGAAAAAAACAGGGAGAGTAGAAGGATTCAAAGCAAAGGAGTAGGACAGGGGAAGTCTACATGTAGGAGAAGCCCAAAGGGACTTCCATTGCGAGCGTGGGGATAGTTCCCCTTCAGGTAAGTCTGACACCGGAGTGTTCCCTTTGTCATCTACACCTACGGGCTCGGTTTGAATCGAGGGCTATTATGTGCAGAATCCCAGACGCTAGAAAGGAACCAGTAGTGTGGCATATTTCAAAGCAGCAAAGGTCTAGCACATTTCAGTAAGGCATGCTTCCCAGAGAAAAGAGACACAAGTGTAGGCAGGACCAAGAACAATCATTACACAATGCAAACATGACCAGCATCCCCCACTTATCTTTCAGACAAGCTCAGCACCTCTGGTGTTTCTTGGTACACCCACAACCAGGACACCTTCAGACTACAGACTAAGAAATGTGAAAAAAACAAGACAACAGGTCTATTCCATCTATGCTTCCAGCATTTGGAACAACATTCCTGCGTCCATCAGTTCTGCTCAAACACTTTCCAAATTAGGAAAAAGTTAAAGCTGCACATCTTTAAGGAGACCTACATCACAACGCATTAACTGTACTGGTCTTTGACCATGTACAGTATTCAGCTGCTTTTTGGCTCTGTTCATGCTACAGACATATCACATACATACACTGAATAGACCCATCAAACAGTCTTTTTCTGTTTTCCAGGCCCTATTAGGTGCTCCAATATGGTCTTGCAAACCAACAGGTCTCTTTGTCTATTTCTTAAAGGCGTTCAGGTAGGCCTCCCCATCCATATATATGTTGTCCTCATTCTTGGAATGAGAGGACAGGAAAAAGGGTTGAGGCTTGGACCCCATCGGCAATGCCACACTCTATAAATTTTGCATAGTCTGCCTGTCTTTTTAGGTAATGGAACTCAAGACCGGGCAGGACCCCTTGTAATTGATCATCTTCAAGACAACCTTCTTCAAGATGTATTCTTGCAGAAACTCAGTCTCATGTCATCAGCACTGTGCTGCCTTAACTTCTACCATCCTTAGCCTTCCACGACAATAGCTCAGCGAAACAGTGGTTGGGTCCCATCCATGTCTGAGATAACTTCCTTAGAAATAACTCCCCAGCACCATTAGATTAGATCCATCGTCGGCAGTGAGATACCTCACTTCTATTATCACACCAGAGTGCCTTGAGTTTTCAGGCGCTCCACTTGCTCTTCAAAATGAGTTACGCTTTTTAGTGCCCAAGACACAAATTGTCAGATCTCTATGCCTCCACCATTAAAGTGCACACAGAGCGGTCTACTGCCCCGCTGTCGCTTTGTAAAGTCAATTTCTTATCGGATTCATCCAAATGAGCCTCAATTTTTTCAAATCTTCCTCATTTGCTATCATTCTTCAGACGATGGTCTCCAACTCTTACATTTTGCTCATTGTCACCATGAGCATTTGTTACCCCCATGGACAAATCCTGTGTACCCCTCGGCTCTTTGGGAGGCCTCTCTTCAGCCCTCAGCTAGTGGGTGTCCTGTGCACCAATCATGAAGCCACTCTTGGAGAGCCAGCATAGCCCTCCTGTGGATTCTTCCCCCGTCTTCCTCTCTTGTGCCATCATCACAACTGCCTGGCTAGCAGGGGCCGGCAAAGAACAGTGATCACACTTCTCCTGTTCCAGGAAACCCTGAAACTTATGGTTCGTGCGTCTGCTGGGGAGGGCAGTGGGGGTAAAGGAACACAAGGCTCTCTGGTCCATATGCCACTCGGCGACCGCCAGCCCAGCTGCAGAACTCCACTAACCACTAAAACCTCACTTACAGTTTCCAACTCTTTTATTTGTCTGGAGGTCAAACTCAGCTTGTTCACCACAAGGACGACACCTTCTTGGATTCAGTTGATACAGGAGGCCGCATTTTCCACTAAATACTCAGAGCCCCGTGCTGCTTTAGTACTACATGCAAAACCTGTGTGTCTGCTCAATCGAGGATGGTAGTTTTTTTTTTTTTTTTTTTTTACTAAGAATTCAGCAAAAGGGCCGTCAAGGTCTTATCTGTATACACCAGTAGGGAGACAGAGTGAATCATATGTGCCACTGCTCCCTATGGATATTCACACAGATTTTCTCTGCGATAGGATGCCAAGTCTCCCCCCGGGCCACCCAGAAGAACGTCAGTGCTGGGCGAAGAGGCTATGTTATGGATGATCCCTTGACTTGAGTGTAACCATAGTTCGAACTGTCCTTCAGTTTCTGCTCTCAAAGGGTACAGTGCACCAAGAAGCTGCTCAAGAGGACTCCCTCTACTGGAATACAATTTAAGGCAAGGGCCATGCACACATCAGGGCTCCAGTCAATCTGACCTTAGATTACCCACAATTTGCCTGGTAACTGCTCGAGTTGCTGAGTGCAGAGGTGCCATCAGCTGTCAGGGCTAGTCAGGATGCAACCTTTCTCAGACACCCATGCTCCAATCAAGGTGACCCCAGGAATTCCCTAAAATGCACCAGAGTGCTCATCAAGATGGTTGCAGGCACATGCCCATCACAAAAGCAATCAATATAATATAGCGAGTAGCCCAGGTCGCCAAAGGCTTTTCTTCTGACGGTGCACGGCAGCGCCTCTCGCAGTGAGCGCACAATTTACATCTGAAAAGACAAATGGCGCCTCCTCGGTTCCAATCTTCTGCGAATCTGCCCCGGAATCAAAAAGCAGAGGAAAAATATTGATATAAACCTCTGCTCTGTGGATCAAACATAATGGCTCACGGGTTGACTTTCCCCTATTCTTGGGAACGCACAGCAGTCTCTTATGAATGTATTAACATTATGAAATTCCTCCCATCAGTTGAGATAGCTCGCAGAATGAAGAGCCTCTTTTGCTTTTCAATTAAATCTGTTTCCATGAAAGGTCTTTCAAGGCTGCGCAAAGTGCTGTGCGCTCCCATTACTGCTGCCAGTTATCGCGGGCGCGCCTGGGCGCTTCCTTTATCCTCCTGCTGAACAATTGGAAGATTGTGCGCTGGGGGGGCCGCGCATCCTCCCGGCCCCGCAATTAAAGGCCTTCCGAGCTCGTCTTCCCTCGGAGATGTTAATGGCGGAGGCGCGGCTTCCGCTGAGAGGGCACGCGGCCGGAAGTGCACTTTATGGCGGCAAACAGGGCCTGGCCCCGCCTTCTGCCCCAACAAGAGTGCTTACAGGTGAGGGGTGAAGATGGGAGCACTGTGAGGTCCAACAGTGTGGTGAAAATCAAGGGGACGGGTGGCACACGTCCCCAGTGTGGGGTGACCACCAGCAGACCTGCCAACTTCACCAAAAAAAAACCTCACAGTGTGAGGAAGGGGCGGGGCCCTGGAGGGGGCATGGCCTCGTGAAGAAAAGCACCCAAGAGGCACTTTTACCCCCACCCTGAATCCTAAGCCCCCTCCTCAGAAAACAAAATAATAATAATAATTTTAAAAAAAAAAGCTCACTGAGGCTGCTGCCACGTTTTCACACCCATCAATAGACATCCACAGTTAACAGCCTCTGTGTGATATTGGCCCCTCACCGGGAGGACGTGTGAGGGGAGCCAATATCATGTGGCACACGATGGCACCGTGTGAGTTGGCAGGTCTGCACCAGTGGGGTGTAGCCAGTGCATAGCTGCCAAGTTTCCCAGGTCCAGGAATGATGCACTGCTCCAGTCCAGGTTATAACCTAAGAATTCTGGGACTTGAAGTCATGTGTTTATAATGAAATTAACAAGACAATTCGTAGAATTCCAGTACAAATCCTGAACTAGAGCAACACATCATGCATGGATCTGGAAAACTTCCATCATCTGTTGTTTTTGGACCTGGGAAACTTGGCAGGACTGCCAGTGTGTCATAGGCCATAGGGGAAGGAAGGAAATGCTCCCCTGGCCGTGTTCAGCGGGCCCTCGGGTATCTGGGCCATGGTGCCACTGCACCTGCTGCACCAACGGAAGGTACGCCCCTGGTGACCACCGCATGATTTGTGCAAAAATGCTCAATGTTATCTCCTTTGCATGAATAGCAAGTGCTGTATCTGCAAACTACATGTGTGTTGCACTTTACCTGCAACAGTAGTGAGCTGTGTGCAACCCCCTGATGTGTGCACACCACCATGAGTTGCATGTACAAGCTGAACAATAGTATAAACATGCCAACTTACTGCATGAAAAATCAATAGCTGGGTCTATCAATGCCAAGTACAGTGTGGCTATTATGTGGGATGCGTGTGAACATGAATGTTTTATAAGGATGCCAGACCCCTCATGTGTCACCAACATGCCCTGCGTCACATGCCACATTTTATGTATGCAACCAGCAACAGAGCATGTGCACATACCATGTGCTGTTCTGGTAACCCTGACAACCTGATGTAATTTTGTTGTTGCAAAACATCACCCTCATGTTGCTCTTTCAGAGCACAAAGCATGAAATCCACCTTCATCACCAAGAAGGGCGCCCTGAGACCCAGTTCTTAGCTGTAGGTAATGAGGGACAGTGTATATGAGTCACAGTTTGTCCCCTTTTATAAGCTCTGGAATCCATTGTGATCAAGGATCCTTGATTTGTAAGGTAACTGTAACCATTTGTAACCAGGGTGATCTCACTGGACCCTCTTCCACTGATGTGGTTTATTCTACAAAGAGTTTCCACATGGACTGAGGGGCTCTCCTGTTTTCCAGGACTGTGACAAGTGAAGCAGAGTAGATACTATTCCAAGTTTAACCTGGGGAACAACGGAATGGAAGTATTGCTGCACTCTGGAGGGAGGCTCACATCAAACTGCAACCTCTGGATCATATATTTCAAGTTCCTGCAAAAACATGTACTACACAACCACCAGACTGCTCAGGTGGGGCCCGCAGGACTGATAACTGTAGCAGGCGCGGGTCTTCGGGAGAGGATTTCCTGCACTTGGCGTGAAACCGCCAATGTCTATAGTTTTTGGACAAAAGTCAGAAAAGGTTGTGCCGGAACTTATTCCCTGCACCCCACACACGTCTTTTGGGATATGTTAAGCCTTTACAGCCAATGAACCGCAAGCTAGCAGCAGTCGTTTTATTGCTGGCCAAGAGGCAAGTGGCCATTTATTGGGGCAAGAAATCACATCCTCAGCTCCAACAATGGTTCCAGGACATTGCCTATTGGAGAGATCAACTAGAGACAGATGCTAAGGTACTTCCAAGACCTTCATAGCCCAAAGACTTTGGGGCACCTATGTCCACCTATCTGTTATCAGATCCCTGCGAGGAACACGGAGTACTGTGACTCATGAGTATAGCACACGCAATATATGTTATTGTCTAAGCACCTTGACATTACATCTGCACTGTCTAGGAAAGTACCATCTTGCCTGGCATGTTACCCCCATTTTTCACTGTATATATGTTGTTTTAGTTGTATGTGTCACTGGGACCCTGCCAGACAGGGCCCCAGTGCTCATAAGTATG
Organism: Pleurodeles waltl; assembly: GCF_031143425.1. Classification (NCBI taxonomy): domain Eukaryota; kingdom Metazoa; phylum Chordata; class Amphibia; order Caudata; family Salamandridae; genus Pleurodeles; species Pleurodeles waltl. The sequence goes on from NC_090448.1 coordinate 1,157,864,104, forward strand.
TGCCCTGTATGTGTTCCCTGTGTGATGCCTAACTGTCTCACTGAGGCTCTGCTAACCAGAACCTCAGTGGTTATGCTCGCTCTGCTTTCCAAATTTGTCACTAACAGGCTAGTGACTAAACTTACCAATTCACATAGGCATACTGGTACACCCATATTATTCCCTTGTATATGGTACTGAGGTACCCAGGGTATTGGGGTTCCAGGAGATCCCTATGGGCTGCAGCATTTCCTTTGCCACCCATAGGGAGCTCTGACAATTCTTATACAGGCCTGCCAGTGCAGCCTGAGTGAAATAAGGTCCACGTTATTTCACAGCCATTTCCCACTGCACTAAAGTAACTTATAAGTCACCTATATGTCTAACCTTCACCTGGTGAAGGTTGGGTGCAAAGTTACTTAGTGTGGGGGCACCCTGGCACTAGCCAAGGTACCCCCACATCGTTCAGGGCAAATTCCCCAGACTTTGTGAGTGAGGGGACACCATTACACGCGTGCACTATACATAGGTCACTATCTATGTATAGCGTCACAATGGTAACTCCGAACATGGCCATGTAACATGTCTAAGATCATGGAACTGTCCCCTCCCCAATGCCATTCTGGCATTGGGGGGGGGGGGACAATTCCATGATCCCCCGGGTCTCTAGCACAGAACCCGGGTACTGCCAAACTACCTTTCCAGGGTCTCCACTGCAGCTGCTGCTGCCAACCCCTCAGACAGGTTTCTGCCCTCCAGGAGTCCAGGCAGCCCTGGCCCAGGAAGGCAGAACAAAGGATTTCCTCTGAGAGAGGGTGTAACACCCTCTCCCTTTGGAAATAGGTGTGAAGGCTGGGGAGGAGTAGCCTCCCCCAGCCTCTGGAAATGCTTTGATGGGCACAGATGGTGCCCATCTCTGCACAAGCCAGTCAACACCGGTTCAGGGATCCCCCAGCCCTGCTCTGGCGCAAAGGAAAGGGGAGTGACCACTCCCCTGTCCTGCACCTCCCAGGGGAGGTGCCCAGAGCTCCTCCAGTGTGTCCCAGACCTCTGCCATCTTGGAAACAGAGGTGTCCGTGGCACACTGGACTGCTCTGAGTGGCCAGTGCCAGCAGGTGACGTCAGAGGCTCCTTCTGATAGGCTCTTACCTCTCTTGGTAGCCAATCCTCCTTCCTAGGTAGCCAAACCTCCTTTTCTGGATATTTAGGGTCTCTGCATTGGGGATCTCACCAGATAACGAATGCAAGAGCTCATCAGAGTTCCTCTGCATCTCCCTCTTCACCTTCTGCCAAAGGATCGACCGCTGACTGCTCAGGACGCCTGCAAAACCGCAACAAAGTAGCAAGACGACTACTAGCAACCTTGTATCGCTTCATCCTGCCGGCTTTCTCGACTATTTCCAGGTGGGGCATGCTCTGGGGGTAGCCTGCCTCCTCTCTGCACCAGGAGCTCTGAAGAAATCTCCCGTGGGTCGACGGAATCTTCCCCCTGCAACCGCAGGCAACAAAAGACTACATCACCGGTCCTCTGGGTCCCCTCTCAGCACGACGAGCGTGGTCCCTGGAACTCAGCAACTCTGTCCAAGTGACTCCCATAGTCCAGTGACTCTTCAGTCCAAGTTTGGAAGAGGTAAGTCCTTGCCTCCCTATGCTAGACTGCATTGCTGGGTACCGCGTGATTTGCAGCTGCTCCGGCTACTGTGCACTCTTCCAGGATTTCCTTCGTGCACAGCAAAGCCTGGGTCCCCGACACTCTAACCTGCAGTGCACAACCTTCTGAGTTGTCCTCTGGCGTCGTGGGACTCCCTTTTGTGACTTCGGGTGGACTCTGGTTCACTCTTCTTCCAAGTGCCTGTTCAGGTACTTCTGCGGGTGCTGCCTGCTTCTGTGAGGGTTCCCTGACTTGCTGGGCGCCCCCTCTGTCTCCTCATCCAAGTGGCGACATCCTGGTCCCTCCTGGGCCACAGCAGCATCCAAAAACCCTAACCACGACCCTTGCAGCTAGCAAGGCTTGTTTGTGGTCTTTCTGCGTGGGAATACCTCTGCAAGCTTCATCGTGACGTGGGACATCCATCCACCAAAGGAGAAGTTCCTAGCTCTCTTCTTTCTTGCAGAACTCCAAACTTCTTCCAACAGGTGGCAGCTTCCTTGCACCCTCAGCTGGCATTTCCTGGGCTCCTGCCCACTCTCGACACTGTCGCGACTACTGGACTTGGTCCCCTTGTCTTACAGGTACTCAGGTCCGGAAATCCACTGTTGTTGCATTGCTGGTGTTTGTTCTTCCTGCAGAATCCCCCTATCACGACTTCTGTACTCTCTGGGGGTAGTAGGGGTACTTTACACCTACCTTTCAGGGTCTTGGAGTGGGCTATTTTTCTAACCCTCGCTGTTTTCTTACAGTCCCGGAGACCCTCTACAAGCTCACATAGGTTTGGGGTCCATTTGTGGTTTGCATTCCACTTTTGGAGTATATGGTTTGTGTTGTCCCTATACCTATGTGCTCCTATTGCAATCTATTGTAACTTTACACTGCTTGCATTACTTTTCTTGCTATCACTTGCATAATTTTGGTTTGTGTACATATATCTTGTGTATATAACTTATCCTCATACTGAGGGTACTCACTGAGACAGTTTTGGCATATTGCCATAAAAATAAAGTACCTTTATTTTTAGTACTTCTGTGTATTGTGTTTTCTTATGATATTGTGCATATGACACCAGTGGTATAGTAGGAGCTTTAAATGTCTCCTAGTTCAGCCTAAGCTGCTTTGCCATAGCTACCTTCTATCAGCCTAAGCTGCTAGAAACACCTCTTCTACACTAATAAGGGATAACTGGACCTGGCACAAGGTGTAAGTACCTCTGGTACCCACCACAAGCCAGGCCAGCCTCCTACACACTGTATATCATATTTGATGGCAATGCTGTTTTGTTGTTTCTTGTATTCCACAAGTTGAAGATGGCCAATAAAAATAAAGTTAAAATAAATAAGAAGTCTTTAAAAAAAATGTTTTAAAAAAGTTTAACCTAGGGAACCGCATGACCAGGGTTGAGACAGGAATGTCCCTACATGGTCGACAGGCATGTGCCCCTGCCCTCAGTGACTGACTGCATGTCAAGCTGTTATCATTTGGCCATGGCATCATGCTAATGCAGCGCGTGCAAAAAGGCCTAGGCCTGTGTCTGATAATGCGAGGTTCAGAACTGTTCTGACATTAGAAGCTTAAATGCCTTCATAGTGGGCACAGAACTACGATCCTTGTGTTGGGTGCATCCCAGAGGGTGGTGGCAGCGCTTTGGGTTTTGTGAATCAACAGTATGACCAGACTTTCTCTCTGTGTCATGGAGAGGCAGCCTACCGGCTTATCTTGTGTTAAGGTCTACTGGTAAGTGAAACGCAGAACCCTGCGCTGACATTCTGTGTGTGGGTCAACTGCATGTATGTGCAGTGGTCGTGTAGAACACGTATGGCAGTAAAATGCTGTGTGTCCTGAGAGTCTAGAGTACTAAGACCAGTGGTATTCATTTCAGATGCCCCTGGTTTAGCAATGCACTCGACCGAAGATGGACATACCTGCACTGAGTGTGGAAGTGTATTCCGTACATTTGTGTGGGTGGACACTCAGTCACTGAAGTGAGGGGGATGCAGGTAGGGCCATCTTTAGAAATTCCTTGAGGTTCCTATTATCAAAAGACAACTGATTGGTTCTTTGAGCATTGCCGTTTGGTAGAAGATACTGGTGGGGTGAGGACTGCAGTTTCTGTTGTTCAAGATGAGAAGTTTCTAGGCAGGGCTTGCCCTTTTGCCAGTGTCTGATTGCTGTTTCAGGAAGGCCGATGACAGCCAGGTGCAGAGATCTCATATTACATTGTGCCCTTGGTTTGACACCCCTTCTCTGAACCAAGCCCACTGTACCCTGCTGTGAGTGCCACCACTTAGAATAAGGCTGTGTCTAAGGAGTAGCCTGAAAGTGACATTTGAAAGATAATCACCCCAAACTGATGCTGAAGCCTTTCCAAGTGGATCCACATTTCCTGTCTGGAAAATGTGCATCAAGGTGGGCTCCAACCAACCCACTTTATTCACAGCTCTTCATAACCAGAGAAGGGGGTGCTCTGCAGAGTACTTGAAAGACTACCGTGTAATCAAGGCTGGTATCTGCATGACAGCCAGTCTCCTAGAGATGAGGAGACATCACCTAAAACCTGCAATTTCTCCTGAATGAGTTGAGTGTTACTAGTGACTAGAAGTCTGTCATCCTGCTTGGAGAGGGACGGGACGTGCCTGGCCCTGAAGGAGAGCGAACACACACTGCAGGAGTAGAAGCCAAGTGTTTTTCTGGCATGGGGAACACCCAAAGAAAGCTGACTTCCCTAGAGAGTGAAAGCAGAAACGAAACATACTGTGAGGGTGCCCCGGTCTCTCTCTGTGCTTACTGTTTGAAATGCACTAGGACATTTGCACAACCGTGTCATCTGGCAGCTTACCAGGGGTCTGAAAATGGGTGCTAAATCCGTGGGTCTGAGAAGCAAGGGCACTGCTGATGCAGGAGCTTAATGGATGCTGCAACTGCTGAAGACATCACTGCTTAGCAAGTGGCCCACAAGCCACAATTGCATTTCATGGGTACCAATCTGCACTCTGCCTGGAGGGCCGCAATATAGTTCTATTACACAGAACCTCCATGACACACTGCAAAAGGATTGGGTCCCCCTGCAAAATGTGATGAAGGGCTCCTACATCTCCCACATCTCACAGATATTCCTTGGCCTTGGGCCTAATAGGGGTTGGCTGAAGGTTTGACACCTCTTCTCTCCCCCCCCCCGCTGTGACATGGACATGCCTTACGACCCTGCAGGACCTGCAATCCTTATTTTATTCAGCGATTTCTGTTCCACAGGGAGGTCGCCACGGAGACCCCTGTAAAAAGAAGCTGCAGCTGTGAAGAGCAGGGAAGTAAGCGGGATCCGCTCTGCCACTAGATCCGCCACAAAAAAATTGCAGATAAAATGGGGCTCAACCTGGGAACCCAAAAAGGACTACATGCATGCAGAGGAATCTGGCACAAGGACTTAAGACTTAAGACTTTTCGCCTCATTGAGTGCAGAAAGCATAGCAGTAGTCCCAGTTTAGAGAGTCATAGAGGAATGGACCTTTGGGCGCCAGTGTCAAATTCCCTCACCCACCACAGTTGTGGCTCCATAGCTCCCTCTCTGCCCAATGGTAGAGGAAGATTAGCAGACGTAGTCAGAAACACCTGGAATTGCAGGAGTAGTGTGAAGTAAAACTTTGTTGCTGCTGTATCCTACAGTACCCCAAATGAACAGAACCTCCTCCATAAGAATCAGGGAAGGCCTAACTTTATTCAGTCGAGGGAGAGTGAGAGAGATTCTGAGAAAGGGGTAGAGAGAGAGAGAGAGAGATAGATAGATAGATAGATAGATAGATAGATAGATAGATAGATAGATAGATAGATAGATGGATGCTGCAGAGAGGTGGTTCTCAACTTAGGGATTCCAGGAATGGTTAAATCCACAACTACTGCAAAATGGACAATATCATGACCATCAGCGATGAGCTAAGCCCAGAGGGGAGAACCTTATGTTTATACTGGTCCCCACCAGCCAAACCATGCTGGTAGCTCCTGTGAAGATGTTTGAGGGGAAAATGAAGATATATAATTGTCATTTATGGCATGAAGCCAGCCAATCACACTACGTTTATGGAGCAAGCCGACAATGCTGAATGACCCTTTGGCAAGGAACTCTTATATGGGGTGATTGTGTCCTAATATTTGAAGATGAAAAAAGTGCTTCAGTGCACTGCAATAATGCAAAGAAAATACTTTATATGCTAATAAAATATATGTCTATGGTATTATAACATTACAATCATCTGCACTGTAACGAAGTCACAAACAACAGACCGTCTTCATCCGGTGTTTACTTTCTCTCTTCCGTATGGGCCCACACCTAGAAGAGCAGTATTTTTGGGTCCTTCATCCGCTATGTGTGGTGTCACGCCCTACACGGCAGCACGCTTGTTTACCATGTAGCATAACATGCATTTGCAAAGAGCACATTCACTGATGGGGTATACAGGATTACTGTTCCCTAAATCTCCACTTCTCATTGTATCAAGCTCAAAATGATTAATGGCTGAGTGGGCCCACTAGACCCGAGTCCGTGACCATGAAGTCAAGCATAGACTCCTGAAGTGCAGGCATTAGTCCACTGGGTCATCAGACCCATCCACTGAGCCAACAGGCATGGCTGTACTTGTAAAACCCAAAGCCTCTCCTCCAGATCACTCCTTGTTGAGAGCAGGCAATCTCCTACAGGTGAGCGGTTTCAGGGACTGAGGGCAAGGACAGTACTGTGGGCCAGCTGGGGCCACTTACTTTAAGGCAAAGAAGAGTCACCGCCAGTACTCTTGCGTATTATGGTGTGCAAGACTTCAATCCTTGTATGGGATAGAGTTCACATGTAACAGTGGTGCTTCAGAGGTGGCAAGTTGCACCATACTCCCTGTGCTTACTACAGACAGAGCAGAAAGGTGCAGACCTTCCTGGAGCAGGGCTGAATGCACTATCAGCTCACCAGGCTCTGGAAGACTGTCACTGGCAGCAGCAACTGATCACAGTGGCATGTCTGGACTTTTTATTTGTTGCCTGCCAAGCAGAGTTGCCCAGTGGCCTGTCCTGTGGTTTAAATTGGATTACTAGTCCCCTGCAAACAACCTCTCACTCATCGAAGCTGAGGTTACCAATGGATGAAGACCAGGCTGCTTACAAAGGATGAACTGTGGAAAGTGGGGTAAGGCGGAACTAAAAGTAGCCCGCTACAATCAAGGAAGGATCTGTTCTGCCAGGGTGGGTGGCCTTGAGACCCTGGTCCCACAGCAGCGTGTCAAGAGCCAAAAGCGCCTCTGACAGCTTAGCATTCACAAAATATACAATCATATCCTGCAGTTTCACCAAAAGAAAACAAAGTATATGTGCTGGCGTGGGGCTGGGAAAATCACAACTGCATTCAGTGGTCTTCTCAGAGGAAACCAAAGCACCCGGGCATGGTTGCTACTAACGCCACATCACTTAATGCAATTGACAGGGGCTTCAACCTCTGCTTTTTGATCACTGCTGCGACCCCAGGTGCACGGATGACTTTGCTTGGATGATGAGTCTGGATGAAAAAAGAGAATCCAATTAAGATCCACTTCACTGTAATAGGAGTGATGGAAGTACAGGTCCATTTGGAAATGGTCAGCTAAGTAGTTGTAGGAAAGCTTGTAGTTTGTTGCATATCTACAGACTGACCAGTCAGCCTTATGACCCTTGAAGTCCATTTCTTTGTCCTGGGTAAAAGATGGAAAGCAGGTCCAGTCTTCGAGGCTCTTCTCAGGTCCCAGACAACAGGTCTAGTCCCTTCCTTTTTCTTCCACAGGCCCAGAAAGTACACTGAGAAAGGTCATTGGGATGCTAGGTTTATGCATGTCTCCAGCCTGTGAGTGGGGGAAACTCCTGGCAACTCACTAACTAATGGGGTAAAAGTTCCCAAAGGGAATCATCCCCACTTTTGCAGCATTTTCTGTGTCCTCTCTACCTACCTAAAGCCAATATGGAAGCACCATTCTTCCCCTGTGCAGAGCTCCTGTGCCCAACCCAGAGACGTGGCCATGAAAATTAGCAGCACCTCCTCTGTGGTCACTCTGAACCAGTTCTGGGGGCAGCTCTCCTCTCTCAGATTAGTGCATGTCTGGCTGGGTAAAAGTGGGGGGACAAAGGAAGGGGCAGGCTTTGTGTCAAACATTTGCTTATAACGGTAGAGGACTCTTTGAAGATAATCAAGTATCCGGGCACAGGCATCCTGTCAAGAGGACACAACACATCCCCACACCCAAGGCCTTTTGTCCTTGCTTTGAGTGCAAGGTCACACCTCTCGAATGGGCTATTCAGCTGCTAGATGACAGCTGGAACTCATGCAAACTGACCTCCAGAGCCTTTAGGCAGAGAAAAGAAGTTTCTAAAAGTACCTATTTTAAATCTTTTATAACAAATCTTGACTTCACTAGGGAATTGAGCTTGTAATAAACATTTCAAAAAGTCAAAGAATTTAATTTGTAGCAGTTTCCTACGTGAATATAACATGATTAAATGTAATTTTGTACCGCAGTGCTTTCTTATGGAACAGCCAACCCCACTACAGTAAAAATAGCCTTCTGGACCTTTTCACTGTAAGGACATGCTTAACATTTAACTTTTACATGTCCTACTTTTAAATACCATACATCCTGCCTTATGGACAGCACAGCCTACTCGGGTGATTTATTAATAGTTAAAAGGAGGGTTTAGGCCTGTCCAAAAGGGCTGGTCTGACAGGTCGAATGTGCAGTTTACCATCACAGCCAAGACATAGTGGATGGGCCTGCAGTCATGTTTACACTGTAATGGATGGCACAATGGGTGCTACAGTCCGTTGGTCACATTTAACTTACAGGCACTGGGGACACTTTTGTAACCATATGCTAAGGTCCTATTGGTAAGTCAAATATGGCAAAGAGGAATGCGGCAAGGGCATCGTGTTGAAAGGGGGCACACAAGTACTTTACGATTGGTTAACAGGGGTAAGCAAAAAGAGCTCTACAACCAGCAAAAACAGTCAAAGCAAAAATCAGCTGGCACATCACGCAAAAGATGGTGATTCCCAACAAATGCCTTTCCAACTGAATCATAAAAACAAGGCAAAACCCGTGCAAATATCGCACAGCTCATGAGTCAATTACATAGTACAAGAGTCCACTTACAGCACTGGCTGTGGTGGCTACACCATGAACCACCCCAAATACTTCATGCTGGCAGCTCCTACTGTGTTGAATGTACAGCTAAATTCCAAGTTAGGCATCAGGATAGAATACAGGACCAGATCGGACGCTAAATCACACACTCCAGGCTTGGTTAAAAAGGCTACTTTCTTCAGTTCCCTTAACAAGCCTTAGACCTGCCACTAGTAGCAGGTTTTGTGTCTGTGGTCGGTGCTGTAGTTAAACTAAAAGCTAGACTGGAATAGTGGTTCTAATAGCAAGCAGCCCTTTTGAAAACCCAAAATGCTCAATAGCTACAATTTACATACCTGTTTTAACAAATAAAAAAAGCAAACGACAAATGGTGAAGGTTTACACTGGCTGATGATGAAACTCGAAAAGGAGGGGGGGGGTGGGGTTTATATCGCACCACAAGACAACCAAACCTCTGGAAGATACAGTGACTCCCAACTAAATCTACCACGGCGTTTGCTCCATTCAAAAGGCGACTGCAAACTCTAGACTGATATATATGTTGCTATGAAAAGTCACTTGGCACCATCCCTGATACACAATTTTCTCCTCCGACTGGCTTTACTCACTGCGAAACCAACATACGTTATGTGTATTTGTAAAGCACGTGATCTCCTGCAAGGGTGTCCTGTTGCTGAGCAGGTGTCTGCGCCTCGCCCGGCCTAAGGAAGGTTGGTTAATGGAAAAGCCGGTCTTCAGCTTCTTGTGGAATTGAAGAAGGGAGGAGGCGGCTTTGATTTGGAGTGGGAGGCCATTCCACTCTTTAGGAGTGAAGTAAGAAAACGCCCGTCCTCTTGATCTGGTTCTGTGTATGCGTGGGATGTGTGCGAGCTGGAGGTATGCAGAGCAGAAGTGTACGGGTGGTTGGTGGAAGGAGGCGAGACTGTTCAGGTAGGTGAGGCCTCAGTTGTGTAGTTCCTTTAATATGTGTGCGAGTAGTTTGTAATAAGATTGCTTCTGTATTTGAAGCGAGTGGAGTTCCCTGAAGCGTGGTGTAATGTGAGTTCTGTGTGGGAGGTTGAGGATGTGTCTAGATGTTTTGTAGCCTTCCAGCGAATTGCTTGATGATTCCAGAGAAGTGGGTGTTCCCGTAGTCCAACTTGCTTGTGACTAGGGCCTGATTGACAGTTTTTCTAGTGTTATTTGGGAGCCATTTGAAGAATTCCTTCAGCATCTTCAGAGTATGGAATGAGGACGCAGTGACAACGTTGACTTGTGCGGTCAAGTCGGGATGTTGTCATATTCTATATGTGATGGTCAGTGACAGATGACGGACGCCGTATGCTAAGAGAACAGCACCATAAGCTTTTACTGCCCGCTGGTGAGCTGTGATGAGTTTGATGCCCCGAGTTTGTGAGCAGGTTGAACCGTGAAGCAGGTATACCCACAATAAGGATGACGTCACCTGCAGACCCCCAGATCGTTTTTTACTTATGTTCAATATAAGACAGATCAAAGTGAAAAACTTAAGGTAGAAATATCTGTCAGCCACCGGTGATTACAGTGAAGATAACCTATGTAAGAGAAATATTTAAAATAGAATTCAGTAATATGCACAGGCCAATAGTTGAACAAGTGCAACTGAGAGATTTTTTTTAATGCTATGGTTATGTAATTTTTTGCCTTCGGGAACAGGCTTTTTTCAGGAATCCTGGTGGAAATGATTTCACAGTTCTGCTATTCATAAAGTTTCAAATTTAATAACGAGTGCTCCGCGCTGCCAGGAGGGTAGACAGAATTGGAAGTGCCTGAATGAGTGATCAGGTTGGCCCAGTGAGTGGCGAACGAATGCTGGCCTGCATTTGGGAAATGCCATCCCAGCTGCTCTTCGGGTCCCGTGTTTCAAGGACCCGCAGCCAGTAATTCCAGCTTAATCTATGTGGGTCTATAAACAGTTACTCCCATTACCGACCTTGTAAACAAATTTACGGCCTGTGAAATTTGAAAACCTCACGTACCAAGCCGGGGATGGTAGAATAACAAAAAATTAAGCGAGCAGGGAGCAGGGCGGGGGCACGTTTACAAAGATGCCAAGCACCAATGACGACAATCTGGAGAGCAAATGCAAACCATTAAGCACCCCCCACCCCTTGCACTCTGGGTCCAAGCAGAACCAGGCTGCAAATTTATAAACAATAAAAACAGCGAGCACTGCAGAGGGCGAATCCGCCCCGCCGCCCACCCGCCCCCCAACGCACAGCTTTAGCTAATAAAACTTCAAACGGATCAGAAACGTACACCCCTCGAAAGGCTCTGAATAAAACCATACGAAAAGCCGAAAAAATGAATCCGCGCTAAAAACGGGGCCAAAGAATTTCAGATGAAAGTAATTCGAAGTGAGAGCCATAAAGGGCTATTAAGGCGGCTATTGTGACAATTTTAAGTGGCCCTTTCGAGAAAGGTAGGCCGCGAGACGCGTCACCCCATCTACATAGCGGTGATAAATGAAGCGTGCCGCGTCATTACATGGCCATAAATCATAGCGCTCAACTGCTGACGGCTTGCATCGCGGCTAACCTTTTCAGGCGCCTCGCGCGCGGCGGGCTCGCGGCTCTGGCACGTGCGCGCTAACATGCCCTCCGCTGATTGGCTGGTGGACGGTGCGGAGGCGCGCGGGCCGCGTTGTTTGCGCGCCAGAAAAGGTGTGACTCTAGCGCCGCGTGGCCCTGCAGAGGCGCGCGAGCCGCGTTGTTTGCGCGCCAGAAAAGGTGCGACTCTAGCGCCGCGTGCCCCCATCTTTCTCTCCTTAAATATTGATTAACAAAGTTCCAATATAATGGTGAGAATGTTTTTTTGTCAAAATAGGAAAGATGAACTATTAAGGATGTTACAGCATTATTTAACAGGTATTTGCAATATTCTGTTTTCGATGTTAATTCCAACAGTCGTTATCTCCAAAGGTTCCCTGGTTGAAGATCTTATTTCAAAACAAAATGCAAGCGCTGCATGGCATAAGGCGCTTGTAAATATATTCTGTCACAACCAGGAAGAAAGATGCATGGGTACAAGCAACAGGAGCGTGTGGCTAGGTGCCCACTGCAAGTGAAAGGGACAGGCAGTGTCAGACACTCAAAATCCAAAAGGGAGCATGCACTGCTCCCTGGAACAATAGTCTGAAAAATAATAGAGGATATGAGATCAGGAGAGGAGCAAATAGTTCTAATTAAAAAAAAACAAAGCCACCAGTGAACTGATCACAAGTTTGGGGCGGTGGCATCTAGAAACATTTCCTACTCATGGTCGGGGCAAAGACTCGCACATCATGTTTCCTAGTACAAAAGTGAACTCAAAGGCAGTGAACCCAGTCTTCGGTTTTGCTACACTTTATGGGGTGTTGGTTAAGCACTGGATTAAAAAAAAAATCTGTTTTATTAGTTTCAAAATAACTAATTTATTAGTTTCAAAACATATTAACTGCAGCAACTACAGAATTTATGCATCACAGTAAAATATCATTGTCCAGGGATCTTGATACATGACATATAACATTATTACCATATATTACCATATGTTACATTACCCTAGGAATATCTAATGTGTTGTGAGCCATGACACCAATCTCATCTGCTGGGTAGCACCCCAGGAAGTAACATTTACACATGCATTAACATTTGTCATTACAAACCTTTGTTTGATCAAATCTGCAAGTGGGCAGATTTGAACATCTCGCCTTAGATGTCCCCCGACCCAAATTTGACAAGCCAGTCCTAACAATCCCCTATTACGATTCAGATCAATGTAAAGCGGTCTTTCAAATAAAGGACACTGAAAGGTTTCTCCTATTGCAGGAGTGTGCATAGCCTAGTAGTGATCAGACCACCCTGGGTACGTAAGGGGTGGCTATGTATAATGCAATGATCCGGTTGTCCATCGGACTTTATACTGTGGGCGGTTGTCATTTTTGGCCTCTAGTTTTGTCACTAGTGCTTCCCATGTGTCATAGCCTGTGCTTAGCTGGCCCTGTCGTGGAGGGATCGAAGTATGTGTACTTCTGTACGTGCCCATTTTAATGTTACGTGGCGCCAGCTGGAGACCTCTGGAGGCATAGGTGCCTTCCATTTAATAGCAATTCATCTTCTGTACATGATCAGCAAACCTGTGGATATGTATGTGCTTTTTGGGTCTAGAGCAAAGTCCCAGAAGGCAGGACTCTGGGGGTCGGGGCTAATGTGTAGTCCGTAACATCTGAGATGTGTGCTGTAGGAGGCTGGCCTGGCTTGTAGTGGGTACCAAGGGATACTTACACTTTGTACCAGGTCCAGTTATCCCTTATTAGTGTAGAAGAGGTGTCTAGCAGCTTAGGCTGATAGAAAAGGGTAGCTTAGCAGAGCAGCTTAGGCTGAACTAGGAGACATGAAAAGCTCCCACTATACCACTGGTGTCATATGCACAATATCATAAGAAAACACAATACACAGATATACTAAAAATAAAGGTACTTTATTTTTATGACAATATGCCAAAAGTATCTTAGTGAGTACCCTCAGTATGAGGATAGCAAATATACACAAGATATATGTACACAATACCAAAATTATGCAGTACTAGCAATAGAAAACAGTGCAAGCAATGTATAGTCACAATAGATTGCAATGGGAGCACATAGGTATAGGGGCAACACAAACCATATACTCCAAAAGTGGAATGCGAATAACGTTTGGACCCCAAACCTATGTGAGCTTGTAGAGGGTCGCTGGGACTGTAAGAAAACAGTGAGGGTTAGAAAAATAGCCCACCCCAAGACCCTGAAAAGTAGGTGTAAAGTGCACCTAAGTTCCCCAGAGAGCACAGAAGTCGTGATAGGGGAATTCTGCAAGGAAGACCAACACCAGCAATGCAACAACAATGGATTTCCTGATGAGAGTACCTGTGGAACAAGGGGACCAAGTCCAAGAGTCACGATCAAGTCGGGAGTGGGCAGATGCCCAGGAAATGCCAGCTGTGGGTGCAAAGAAGCTGCCACCGGATGGTAGAAGCTGTGGATTCTGCAAGAACGAAGAGGACTAGGAACTTCCCCTTTGAAGGATGGATGTCCCACGTCGTGAAGAAGCTTGCAGAGGTGTTTCCGTGCAGAAAGACCGCAAACAAGCCTTGCTAACTGCAAGGGTCGCGGTTAGGGTTTTTGGATGCTGCTGTGGCCCAGGAGGGACCAGGATGTCGCCAATTGCGTGAGGAGACAGAGGGGGCGCCCAGAAAGAGAAGGGGCCCACTCAGAAGCAGGCAGCACCCGCAGAAGTGCCGGAACAGGCACTATGAAGAAGAGTGAACCGGAGCTCACCCAAAGTCACAAAAGAAGGTCCCACGACACCGGAGGACAACTCAGGAGGTCGTGCACTGCAGGTTAGAGTGTCGGGGACCCAGGCTTGGCTGTGCACAAAGGAAATCCTGGAAGAGTGCACAGGAGCCGGAGCAGCTGCAAATCACGCGGTACCCAACAATGCAGTCTGGCGTGGGGAGGCAAGGACCTACCTCCACCAAACTTGGACTGAAGAGTCACTGGACTGTGGGAGTCACTTGGACAGAGTTGCTGAGTTCCAGGGACCACGCTCGTCGTGCTGAGAGGGGACCCAGAGGACCGGTGATGCAGTCTTTTGGTGCCTGCGGTCGCAGGGGGAAGATTCCGTCAACCCACGGGAGATTTCTTCTGAGCTTCTAGTGCAGAGAGGAGGCAGACTACCCCCACAGCATGCACCACCAGGAAAACAGTCGAGAAGGTGGCAGGATCAGCGTTACAAGGTTGCAGTAGTCGTCTTTGCTACTTTGTTGCGGTTTTGCAGGCTTCCAGCGCGGTCAGCAGTCGATTCCTTGGCAGAAGTTGAAGAGAGAGATGCAGAGGAACTCTGATGAGCTCTTGCATTCGTTATCTAAAGAATTCCCCAAAGCGGAGACCCTAAATAGCCAGAAAAGGAGGTTTGGCTACTTAGGAAGGAGGATAGGCTAGCAACACAGGTAAGAGCCTATCAGAAGGAGTCTTTGACGTCACCTGCTGGCCCTGGCCACTCAGAGCAGTCCAGTGTGCCAGCAGCACCTCTGTTTCCAAGATGGCAGAGGTCTGGAGCACACTGGAGGAGCTCTGGGTACCTCCCAGGGGAGGTGCAGGTCAGGGGAGTGGTCACTCCCCTTTCCTTTGTCCAGTTTCACGCCAGAGCAGGGCTGGGGGATCCCTGAACCGGTGTAGACTGGTTTATGCAGAGATAGGCACCATCTGTGCCCATCAAAGCATTTCCAGAGGCTGGGGGAGGCTACTCCTCCCCAGCCCTGACACCTTTTTCCAAAGGGAGAGGGTGTAACACCCTCTCTCTGAGGAAGTCCTTTGTTCTGCCTTCCTGGGCCAAGCCTGGCTGGACCCCAGGAGGGCAGAAACCTGTCTGAGGGGTTGGCAGCAGCTGCAGTGAAACCCCGGGAAAGGCAGTTTGGCAGTACCCGGGTCTGTGCTAGAGACCCGGGGGATCATGGGATTGTCTCCCCAATGCCAGGATGGCATTGGGGTGTCAATTCCATGATCTTAGACATGTTACATGGCCATGTTCGGAGTTAGCATTGTGAAGCTATACATAGGTAGTGACCTATGTATAGTGCACGTGTGTAATGGTGTCCCCGCACTCACAAAGTCCGGGGAATTTGCCCTGAACAATGTGGGGGCACCTTGGCTAGTGCCAGGGTGCCCACACACTAAGTAACTTAGCACCCAACCTTTACCAGGTAAAGGTTAGACATATAGGTGACTTATAAGTTACTTAAGTGCAGTGGTAAATGGCTGTGAAATAACGTGGACGTTATTTCACTCAGGCTGCAGTGGCAGGCCTGTATAAGAATTGTTAGAGCTCCCTATGGGTGGCAAAAGAAATGCTGCAGCCCATAGGGATCTCCTGGAACCCCAATACCCTGGGTACCTCAGTAGCATATACTAGGGAATTATAAGGGTGTTCCAGTATGCCAATGTAAATTGGTCACTAGCCTGTTAGTGACAATTTGGAAAGAAATGAGAGAGCATAACCACTGAGGTTCTGGTTAGCAGAGCCTCAGTGAGACAGTTAGTCATCACACAGGTAACACATACAGGGCACACTTATGAGCACTGGGGCCCTGGCTAGCAGGGTCCCAGTGACACATACAACTAAAACAACATATATACAGTGAAATATGGGGGTAACATGCCAGGCAAGATGGTACTTTCCTACACAACCCCCCCCCACCCCCAGACGAAGGACAATAAGACTAGCCATGACCTGATGAGTCTTCATTGTCTAAGTGGAAATATCTGGAGAGTCCATCTGCATTGGAGTGGGTACTCCCAGGTCTATGTTCCACTGTATAGTCCATTTCCTGTAGAGATATGGACCACCTCAACAATTTAGGGTTTTCACCTTTCATTTGTTTTAGCCAAAGTAGAGGTTTGTGGTCTGTCTGAACAATGAAGTGAGTGCCAAACAGGTATGGCCTCAACTTCTTCAGTGCCCAGACCACAGAAAAGGCCTCCCTCTCTATGGCAGACCAACGCTTTTCTCTAGGGGTCAACCTCCTGCTGATAAAAGCAACAGGTTGATCCTGGCCCTCAGAATTAAGTTGTGATAAGACTGCCCCTACCCCTAATTCAGATGCATCAGTTTGGACAATGAATTTTTTGGAGTAACAGGGGCTTTTTAGGACAGGTGCAGAGCACATGGCCTGTTTCAGCTCCTCAAAAGCTTTCTGACAGCTAGCTGTCCACAATACATTTCTAGGCATCTTCTTTGAAGTGAGGTCATTAAGAGGGGCTGCTATGGAGCCATAGTTCTTTATGAACCTCCTGTAATACCCAGTGAGGCCTAAGAAGGCTCTCACCTGGGTCTGAGTAGTAGGGGGAACCCAATCTATGATAGTTTGGACTTTCCCCTGAAGTGGTGCAATCTGTTCTCCACCTACAAGGTGTCCCAGATAAACCACTTTCCCCTGCCCTATCTGGCACTTTGAAGCCTTGATAGTGAGGCCTGCCTTCTGCAGGGCATCCAAAACTTTCCATAGGTGGACCAGGTGATCATCCCAGGTAGAGCTAAAGACAGCTATATCATCTAGATATGCTGCACTGAAAGCCTCCAACCCTTGCAGGATTGTATTCACCAACCTCTGAAAAGTGGCAGGTGCATTTTTCAACCCAAAAGGCATTACTGTGAATTGGTAGTGCCCTCCAATGGTTGAAAATGCAGTTTTTGCTTTAGCATCCTCTGATAACTTGATCTGCCAATACCCTACAGTCAAATCAAAGGTGCTTAGATACTTGGCAGATGCCAGTGTATTTATTAGCTCATCTGCCCTGGGTATAGGGTGAGCATCAGTTTTAGTTACCTGGTTGAGACCTCTATAATCTACACAAAATCTCATTTCCTTCTTTCCATTTTTGGAATGAGGTTTTGGTACAAGTACCACAGGAGAGGCCCATGGACTTTCAGAGTGCTCAACCACTCCCAGTTCAAGCATTTTCTGAACCTCTTGTTTTATGCAGTCCCTGACATGGTCAGGCTGCCTATAGATCTTACTTTTGACAGGCAAGCTGTCTCCAGTATCTATAGTGTGCTCACACCAAGAAGTGGTGCCTGGCACAGTAGAAAAGAGTTCAGAAAACTGACCTAGGAGATTTATGCAGTGGTCTTTCTGCTCAGCAGTAAGACAATCTGCCAAAACTACACCTTCCACTAGAGCATCTTGTTCTGATAAGAGAAGAGATCAGGGAGAGGGTCACTCTCTTCTTCCTGTCCTTCATCTGTTGCCATGAGCAGGGTGAGATCAGCCCTGTCATAGTAGGGTTTCAGGCGATTGACATGGAGCACCCTAAGGGGACTCCTGGCAGTGCCTAAGTCAACCAAGTAGGTGACTTCTCCCTTTTTCTCAACAATAATGTGGGGACCACTCCATTTGTCTTGGAGTGCTCTTGGTGCCACAGGCTCCAAGACCCACACTTTCTGCCCTGGTTGGTACTGAATCAGAACAGCCTTCTGGTCATGCCATTGCTTTTGGAGCTCTTGGCTGGCCTGAAGGTTTTTACTGGCCTTTTTCATATACTCAGCCATTCTGGATCTTAGGCCAAGTACATAGTCCACTATGTCTTGCTTAGGAGCTTTTAAAGGTTGTTCCCAACCCTCCTTAACAAGTGTTAGAGGACCTCTTACAGGGTGTCCAAATAGGAGTTCAAAGGGGCTGAAGCCCACTCCTTTTTGGGGTACCTCCCTGTAAGCAAAAAGGAGGCAAGGTAACAGGACATCCCATCTCCTCCGGAGTTTTTCAGGGAGTCCCATTATCATTCCTTTGAGAGTTTTATTAAACCTCTCAACCAGTCCATTTGTTTGTGGATGATAGGGTGTGGTGAACTTGTATGTCACACCACATTCCTTCCACATGGCCTTTAAGTAAGCAGACATGAAATTGCTTCCCCTGTCTGATACCACCTCTTTTGGGAAGCCCACCCTGGAAAAGATTCCCAGGAGGTCCTTTGCCACTGCAGGAGCTGTAGTGGTCCTTAGAGGAATTGCTTCAGGATATCTGGTGGCATGGTCCACTACCACCAAGATAAACCTATAGCCTGAAGCAGTAGGAAGGTCAAGGGGGCCAACTATGTCAACCCCTACCCTTTCAAAGGGAACCCCAACCACAGGCAGTGGGATAAGGGGTGCCTTTGGGGTGCCACCTGTTTTGCCACTGGCCTGACAGGTTTCACAGGACTTACCAAATTCCTTTGTGTCCTCTGACATTCTAGGCCAATGAAACAAGGGAACAAGCCTGTCCCATGTTTTCATCTGCCCTAAATGTCCAGCTAAGGGAATGTCGTGGGCTAGAGTTAGGAGGAACTCTCTGTATTGCAAGGGAATCACCAATCTCCTGGCTGCTCCAGGTTTTGGATCCCTTGCTTCAGTATACAAGAGGTTGTCCTCGCAGTAAACTCTGTGAGAGTCACTGACATCCCCATTTTGCTGTTTGACAGCTTGCTGTCTTAGACCTCTAGTGTGGGACAGGTGTGCTGTGCCACACTCAGCTCCTCCCTGGCCGGCCCCCCTTCACCCAAAAGCTCAGCAGTGTCTGCTTCCAGCTCCTCTGGTGTAGGTTCTGCACAGGGTGGAAATTCTTCTTCCTCAGAAGTTGAATCCACTGCAGAGGGAGGGATAGTAGGTAGTGTTTTACCTTTACTAACCCTAGCTTTAGGGAGCACTTGGTCCATTGTTCCAGGATCCAAGTCGCCCTGTCCTTTTTGCTTTTTGGCCTGAGCCCTTGTTAAAGCAAAAATATGCCCAGGAATGCCCAGCATTGCTGCATGAGCCTCCAACTCCACTTCTGCCCAAGCTGATGTCTCTAAATCGTTCCCTAGTAGACAGTCTACAGGTAAATCTGAGGCAACCACAACTTTCTTTGGACCAGTAGCCTCCCCTCCCTCCCCCCCCAGTTGAGATTCACAACAGCCATGGGGTGGCTAAGAGTGTTGTTATGAGCATCAGTCACTTGGTACTGGTGACCAAGTAGGTGTTGTTCAGGGTGGACCAGTTTCTCTATTACCATGGTAACACTGGCACCTGTGTCCCTGTAGGCCTGAACCTCAACACCATTTATTAGGGGAAGTTGCTTGTACTTATCCATATTAAGGGGACAAGCAACCAAGGTGGCCAAATCAATGGCACCTTCAGAGACTAGTACAGCCTCTGTGGTCTCCCTAACAAGACCAACCCCAACTAAATTACCAAAAGTGAGCCCAGCTACTCCCTTGGATTGGCTATTAGTAGGTTTGCTCCCACCACCAATGCTATTACTAGGGGCACTAGGTGTAGCAGTAGGGGTTGTGGTAGTGGGAGGCTTGGTGCTTTTCTTTGGACAACTGGCATCAGTTGTCCAATGGCCTTTTACTTTACATAAATAGCACCATGGTTTCTTTACTTTATTAGAAGAGGATGTGGACCCACCACCCCCACCAGAGTGTTTTTGTGGGCCTGATGAAGACTCATTTTTAGATTTGTCCCCACCCTTGTCTGAAGACTTACCATACTTCTTCTTGCCACCCTTGTCACCCCCTGTATGCACTTTTCTGTTCACTCTTGTTCTGACCCATTTGTCTGCCTTCTTTCCCAATTCTTGGGGAGAGGTCAGATCTGAGTCCACTAGATACTGGTGCAACAAATCAGACACACAATTATTAAGAATATGCTCTCAGGATTAAGTTATACAGGCTTTCATAGTCAGAAACGTTACTGCCATGTAACCACCCCTCCAAGGCCTTCACTGAATGGTCAACAAAGTCTACCCAGTCTTGTGAAGACTCCTTTTTGGTTTCTCTGAACTTGATCCTGTACTGTTCAGTGGTTAAGCCATAACCATCTAGGAGTGCATTCTTAAGAACTGTAAAATTATTGGCATCACTTTCTTTTACAGTAAGGAGCCTATCCCTACCCTTTCCACTGAAAGATAGCCATAGGATAGCAGCCCACTGCCTTTGAGGGACCCCCTGTACAACACAGGCCCTCTCAAGTGCAGCAAACCACTTGTTAATGTCATCCCCCTCCTTATAAGGGGGAACTATCTTGTGCAGATTCCTAGAATCATGCTCTTTCACAGGATTACTATCTGTAAAACTGCTGCTGCCACCATGGGGTCCAAACCCCAACCTCTGCCTTTCTTTTTCTAAGTCAAATGCTTCCCTGTCTAGATCCAGCTGTTGCTTTTTAAGCTTCAGCCTGGACTCTTCCACTCTCAATCTATTGAGTTCCCTTTCTAACACTCTGTCATCAGGGTGGGTGGGTTGGGCATGCCTAGACACAGAAGAATGGTGTGAATGGACAGAGGGAGACCTGTCCCTTACAGATGACACTCTAACAACCTGGCCTAAAGGAATAACCACCCTACTGTGATGGGAACTCACATAAGTACCAGCCCTGCTAGGTGGCAGGTTGGGAAGGTCCCCATCTAACACTTTTACTGGGGCTACCCCAGAATCAGAGTGTGAACCATCAGCTAATCTGTCACCTGATGTGCCAGCTATGGCCTTATCATTTTCTATGAGCATATTAACTAACAGTTTTCTAGAGGGATTCTTCCCTACCCCTAAACCTCTATCAAGGCAGAGACTCCTTGCACCTTTCCAGCTAAGGAGGTCATAAGCAGAGCTGGTCAGATCCAGAGTTTGATCTGTACCAGACAAGATAGAAAAAGGTTTAAGGGACAGAAAAAGGAAGAAAAAGTTTCAGAACTTTTTAAGGAACAGGAAAAAAAACTTTTTCAACTTTTAAGAAACTTTTTGAATGTTTAGAGGTACTTTTCAGCACTTAGCAATAGAGTAAGAGAAGAAAAGCAAAACCTTTTGGTTAGGTAAACATACACTGAACTTGTTTTGTATATTTTTCTCTTATGAAAAGTACAATACGACAAAGTGGCAAGTAGTTGCAAGTACTTATCCCACCGCTGCACAACCAATGTAGGAGGCTGGCCTGGCTTGTAGTGGGTACCAAGGGGTACTTACACTTTGTACCAGGTCCAGTTATCCCTTATTAGTGTAGAAGAGGTGTCTAGCAGCTTAGGCTGATAGAAAAGGGTAGCTTAGCAGAGCAGCTTAGGCTGAACTAGGAGACATGCAAAGCTCCCACTATACCACTGGTGTCATATGCACAATATCATAAGAAAACACAATACACAGATATACTAAAAATAAAGGTACTTTATTTTTATGACAATATGCCAAAAGTATCTCAGTGAGTACCCTCAGTATGAGGATAGCAAATATACACAAGATATATGTACACAATACCAAAAGTATGCAGTACTAGCAATAGAAAACAGTGCAAGCAATGTATAGTCACAATAGATTGCAATGGGAGCACATAGGTATAGGGGCAACACAAACCATATACTCCAAAAGTGGAATGCGAATAACGTATGGACCCCAAACCTATGTGAGCTTGTAGAGGGTTGCTGGGACTGTAAGAAAACAGTGAGGGTTAGAAAAATAGCCCACCCCAAGACCCTGAAAAGTAGGTGTAAAGTGCACCTAAGTTCCCGAAAGAGCACAGCAGTCGTGATAGGGGAATTCTGCAAGGAAGACCAACACCAGCAATGCAACAACGATGGATTTCCTGACGAGAGTACCTGTGGAACAAGGGGACCAAGTCCAAGAGTCACGATCAAGTCGGGAGTGGGCAGATGCCCAGGAAATGCCAGCTGTGGGTGCAAAGAAGCTGCCACCGGATGGTAGAAGCTGTGGATTCTGCAAGAAAGAAGAGGACTAGGAACTTCCCCTTTGGAGGATGGATGTCCCACGTCGTGAAGAAGCTTGCAGAGGTGTTTCCGTGCAGAAAGACCGCAAACAAGCCTTGCTAACTGCAGGGGTCGCGGTTAGGGTTTTTGGATGCTGCTGTGGCCCAGGAGGGACCAGGATGTCGCCAATTGCGTGAGAAGACAGAGGGGGCGCCCAGCAAGACAAGGAGCCCACTCAGAAGCAGGCAGCACCCGCAGAAGTGCCGGAACAGGCACTACGAAGAAGAGTGAACCAGAGCTCACCCGAAGTCACAAAAGAAGGTCCCACGATGCCGGAGGACAACTCAGGAGGTCGTGCACTGCAGGTTAGAGTGTCGGGGACCCAGGCTTGGCTGTGCACAAAGGAAATCCTGGAAGAGTGCACAGGAGCCGGAGCAGCTGCAAATCACGCGGTACCCAACAATGCAGTCTGGCGTGGGGAGGCAAGGACCTACCTCCACCAAACTTGGACTGAAGAGTCACTGGACTGTGGGAGTCACTTGGACAGAGTTGCTGAGTTCCAGGGACCACGCTCGTCGTGCTGAGAGGGGACCCAGAGGACCGGTGATGCAGTCTTTTGGTGCCTGCGATTGCAGGGGGAAGATTCCTTCAACCCACGGGAGATTTCTTCGGAGCTTCTAGTGCAGAGAGGAGGCAGACTACCCCCACAGCATGCACCACCAGAAAAACAGTCGAGAAGGCGGCAGGATCAGCGTTACAAGGTTGCAGTAGTCGTCTTTGCTACTTTGTTACGGTTTTGCAGGCTTCCAGCGCGGTCAGCAGTCGATTCCTTGGCAGAAGGTGAAGAGAGAGATGCAGAGGAACTCTGATGAGCTCTTGCATTCGTTATCTAAAGAATTCCCCAAAGCAGAGACCCTAAATAGCCAGAAAAGGAGGTTTGTCTACTTAGGGAGAAGGATAGGCTAGCCACACAGGTAAGAGCCTATCAGAAGGAGTCTCTGATGTCACCTGCTGGCCCTGGCCACTCAGAGCAGTCCAGTGTGCCAGCAGCACCTCTGTTTCCAAGATGGCAGAGGTCTGGAGCTCACTGGAGGAGCTCTGGGCACCTCCCAGGGGAGGTGCAGGTCAGGGGAGTGGTCACTCCCCTTTCCTTTGTCCAGTGTCGCACCAGAGCAGGGCTGGGGGATCCCTGAACCGGTGTAGACTGGCTTATGCAGAGATGGGCACCATCTGTGCCCATCAAAGCATTTCCAGAGGCTGGGGGAGGCTACTCCTCCCCAGCCCTGACACCTTTTTCCAAAGGGAGAGGGTGTAACACCCTCTCTCTGAGGAAGTCCTTAGTTCTGCCTTCCTGGGCCAAGCCTGGCTGGACCCCAGGAGGGCAGAAACCTGTCTGAGGGGTTGGCAGCAGCTGCAGTGAAACCCCGGGAAAGGCAGTTTGGCAGTACCCGGGTCTGTGCTAGAGACCCGGGGGATCATGGTATTGTCTCCCCAATGCCAGAATGGCATTGGGGTGACAATTCCATGATCTTAGACATGTTACATGGCCATGTTCAGAGTTACCATTGTGAAGCTATACATAGGTAGTGACCTATGTATAGTGCACGGGTGTAATGGTGTCCCCGCACTCACAAAGTCCGGGGAATTTGCCCTGAACAATGTGGGGGCACCTTGGCTAGTGCCAGGGTGCCCACACACTAAGTAACTTAGCACCCAACCTTTACCAGGTAAAGGTTAGACATATAGGTGACTTATAAGTTACTTAAGTGCAGTGGTAAATGGCTGAAAAATAACGTGGACGTTATTTCACTCAGGCTGCAGTGGTAGGCCTGTGTAAGAATTGTCAGAGCTCCCTATGGGTGGCAAAAGAAATGCTGCAGCCCATAAGGATCTCCTGGAACCCCAATACCCTGGGTACCTCAGTACCATATACTAGGGAATTATAAGGGTGTTCCAGTATGCCAATGTGAATTGGTGAAATTGGTCACTAGCCTGTTAGTGACAATTTGGAAAGCAGAGAGAGCATAACCACTGAGGTTCTGGTTAGCAGAGCCTCAGTGAGACAGTTAGTCATCACACAGGTAACACATACAGGGCACACTTATGAGCACTGGGGCCCTGGCTGGCAGGGTCCCAGTGACACATACAACTAAAACAACATTTATACAGTGAAATATGGGGGTAACATGCCAGGCAAGATGGTACTTTCCTACATGTGCCACTACTACCTGCCATTCCTTCATTAGCAGGGTACATTCCCATACCATATGGTAGAACCGAGCTGCCGGGAGCCCACCATGAGGACAGCCAGTGCTTGAAGCAGGGTACATGCGTTGGATACGATATGGGGATAAATAAGTCTGGTGAACAAAACTGAACTGTGTAATGAAATCTAGGGTTACGGGATACCCTCTTTACCTGTTGGAGAACTTCCGCCCACATTTTGGGTGTCAGGGGCTGTGGGAGGTTTGCATTCCATCTATTAAGTGCCGCCTCTGGCTGATGGCTTCATTTCCCGATAATGCTCTATACAGGGTAGTTATTACCTTTAAGCCGATGTTTGTCAATAATTTATGAAGGGCAGGAGAGCACGGAGATTCCCTATCTCCTTGTCCCCAGGCTGTTCTGATTAAATGGCATAGGGCGTGATAAGTGAGAAAGTGTCCCGGGCCCAGAGAAGTAAGTTCCATAATAGCTTCAAGTGACATTAATGCTCCATCTTTGAAGTATTCTCCTACCGTCTCCATCCCCGCCTCTACCCAGGGAGTAGTGGAATGAGATTTGAGCAATTGTGTACCACCAGGTATTTCTCCAATCGGGATTAGGGGTGAGTATGGGGGGGTGGGGGGAGATTGGGGGAACTTTCCACTCTGTATATATCGTCACCAGCTTGAATGAACAGCTCTCAGTAGAATGTTGTCTCGCATTTGTGTGAGTTCAAATAGCCAACAGTATAAGGGAGTATCTCCCAGGTATGTCCGCACCCATGTTGCTTCCGTGTTCTTAGGAGCACCCAACCAACACACAGGCCACTTTTGTTGAGCTGCAGCGTAGTAAAGTTCAAAATTTGGTGCACCCAGGCTCCCGCCCTGCAGTGGGCGCTGCAGGGTTGTGAGTGGCACTCAATGTCTGTCTTCTCCCCATATGACTCCCAGTAGCAAACTATTAAGTTCAAGAAAGAAATTCTTGGGAACAATTATGGGCAGTGATGCAAAGTAGTATAATAACCTTGGTAGGATCAGCATGTTGGCTATTGCCACTCTACCTAGGGGTGAAAGCAGTAATGAGCTCCAAAATTGGAGCGATCCTCTCATTGATCGAAGCGTGCGACCCAAGTTAGTGTCTCTCAAGGCATCCGTCTTGTGATACACTTGAATGCCCAGGTATTTAAAGGAGTCCAAACACCACTCCAATCGGTAGGTGGGAAGTGCAAGTGGTATCTCATCTAGAAACAGCTCTAGCTGCTGGTTTTCATGTGCCGTTTGCGCTTGGTATAGCACTGTGTAATAGTTTCTGACTGCGTCGTTAACGGCAGCCTGAGAAGAAACCATTGTGCCATCAGCTAGCCTGATCGCTCCTATTGGGGTATGTTGCCGTTCTTCACGGACTAGCCGGGCCAAAAGTCTGCCAGAACAGTCATCCGCATGTAGTCGAGTTAGATAATATTGGTAATCATAACGACGTAGGCGCCAATCCGCCACATCATATAATTTGCGCATATCACAGAGGCGCTCAAATGGCACTCTACGGTTCGCCATATCTATTTCCAGGGCCTGCATATCCCTTTCCAGTGTGATAACTTCCCTGCGTAATGCACGGCGTACCCCCCATGTAGCCGATAGACAGTGGCCCCTCATCACCTTATGACCGTCCCATTCCGTGGCCCTCAGAGCATTGGAGCCATTGTTTAGCTTCAAGTAGTGTGTAATACAACTGGCTAATTCCTCTCTAAATGGGGCATCTGATTGTGCCTCATTTTGCAGTCGCCACGTGGGTATGGTAGTTTGCCCCACTGTATAATGAGCAATAGCGGGGAATGGTCAGAGATCGTTCTTGTGAGATATTTTGAGTGTATTATTATGTGGCCCACTGAGGTGGTTTCCCAAATCAAATCGATCCTGGTGTGGAGATGGTGTATTGGGGAGTAGAAGGAGTATTCCCTGTGTGTTGGGTGGCCAATACGCCACATATCATGTAATCCATTGTCCTTAGCCCAGGAATCCAAGTAACCAGAGGTTCTCCTGCTTATTGCACCATCTAAGTGAGGGGATGACCGGTCTAGTTCGACATCAGGTACACAATTGAAGTCACCGCCCCAAAGGCCAGGGGCCAGTGGGTCACCTAGGAGGGAAGTGGTGAGTGTCTTAAATCAGTCAATCAATCAGGAATTTGTAAAGCGCACTACTCACCCGTGATGGTCTCAAGGCGCTGGGGGAGGGGAAGGGGGGGACTGTGCTGCTACTGCTCGAACAGCCAGGTCTTGACAAGCTTCCTGAAGGTAAGGAGGTCTTTGGTCTGGTGCCGGTGGGCTGGAAGAATGCTCCACGTTTTGGCAGCGAGGTGCGAGAATGATCTACCGCTAGTTTTAGTTCTGCGGAGGCATAGGATTATTGCGAGGGCGAGGTCGGCAGAGCAGGGATGCCGGGTTGGGGTGTAGAAGGAGAGCCGTCTGTTCAGGTATTCTGGTCCGGTGTTGTGCAGTGCTTTGTGAGCGTGGGTGAGGAGTTTGAAGGTGATTCTCTTGTTGACTGGGAGCCAGTGCAGGTTTCTCAGGTGGTCTGTGATGAGGCAGTGGCGGGGGATGTCCACGATGAGGTGTGCAGTGGCTTTCTGGATGCGTTGCAGTCTCTTCTGGAGTTTGGCCATGGTTCCTGCGTAGAGGGCACTGCCGTAGTCCAGTTTGATGCTTACGAGAGCTTGGGTGACTGTTCTTCTGGTTTTGGTGGGTTTCCGTTTGTAGATCTTTTGGAGCATTGAGAGAATGTTGAAGCAGGAGGAGGAGATGGCGTTGACTTGCTGGGTCATGGATAATGAGGATTCCAAGATGAATCCTAAGTTGCGTCCGTGGGAGTCGGAGCAGCTCTGAGAGTGGCAGGCCCCCAGGAGTCATCCCATGCAGAGGGGGGTGGAGCCGAAGATGAGGACTTCCGTCTTGTCAGAATTGAGTTTGAGGTAGCTGCTCTTCATCCATTCAGCGATGGTCTTTATTTCTTCATGGAGGTGGCCTTGGTGGAGTCCTTAGTGACGGAGAGTATCAGCTAGGTGACATCGGCGTATGAGATGATGTTGAGGTTGTGGGTTTGGGCGTTGTTAGCAAGCGGGCCATGTAGACATTGAAGAGGGTCGGGCTGAGGGACGAACCCTGGGGTACTCCGCAAATGATTTTGGTGGCCTCCGAGAGGAATGGGGGGAGGCAGACTCTCTGGGTTCTGCCAGTGAGAAAGGAGGTGACCCAGTCCAGGACTCTGTCGCGGATTCCTATATTGTTGAGGCGTGAGCGTAGGGTGTTGTGGCAGACTGTGTCAAATGCAGCAAAGAGGTCCAGGAGGATGAGGGCTGCGGTTTCGTCGTTGTCCAGTATGTTTCTGATGTTGTTGGTGGCGGCAAGGAGGGCGGTTTCG
The DNA here is from genome assembly GCF_031143425.1 of Pleurodeles waltl. NCBI lineage: Eukaryota > Metazoa > Chordata > Amphibia > Caudata > Salamandridae > Pleurodeles > Pleurodeles waltl. Next base: position 1,157,891,742 of record NC_090448.1, read on the forward strand.
GTACTGTGGTTGCTGCGGAACCCAGATTGGGAAGGGTCCAGGGTGCAGTTCTCCTTGAGGAAGAGGGTTAGTTGTCTGTTGACAGCCTTCTCAGTGCCTTTTGCCAGGGAGGGGAGCAGGGAGATAGGCCGGAAGTTCTTGAGGTCCTTTGGGTCCGCCTTGTTTTTTTTTTTAAAGAGGACGTTGATCTCAGCATGTTTCCAGCTCTCCGGGAAGGTGGCAGACTTGAAGAAGCTATTGATGATCTTCCGTAGTTGGGGTACGATGACCGAGCTTGCTTTGTTGAGGATGTGGTGAGGGCAGGGGTCAGCTGGAGAGCCGGAGTGGATGGTGTTCATGATTTCAATGGGGTCGTTGTCGTTGACGGGGGTCCAGGAGAGCAGGAGGTTGGTCGGAGGTGAATCTGTGGTGTTGGTGGCTGCCGGGGGGTCTGGGTGCTGAAGCTGTTGTGGATGTCTGCAAACTTGCGATGGAAGTAGGAGGCTAGGGAGACGCAGAGGTCTTTGGATGTCGTTGGCGCTGGGGTTGGAGAGTTCCTTTACGACGTTGAAGATCTCCTTGTGGCTGTGTTTTGTTGTCGATTTTGTCTTTGAAGGTGGTTCTCTTGGTGGTTCGGATGAGTTGGTGGTGTCGGCGGATGGCGGTTTTGAAGGCTGTGTGGTTATCCAGAGTCTGATCTAGGCGCCACTTTCTTTCGAGTCTTTGGCAGATTCGTGGAGGTCGGCAGTAAACCAGAAGGCCTTGATTTTTACATAGGAGTGTCGTTGGCATTGCACCTCCGCCATAATATCTGGGTAGGCCATAATGGAAGCCCCCTCACAATGCTCAGAAACACTGTTCCATGAAACATTGCAGTATCATGTCCGTATCTCTGTAATTAGGAAAGCATGCTATAAGCGGGGAGGCGATCCTGGGGGCGGCAGCCTTCCTGGAATCCTAGGAGCCCGTTCTATGGAGAACATTTTTGGTATTGACCCTTTCAGCACTGTGTTCATGAGCCAATATTCTAGAAATAGTTCTGCGCTCTGACCTTCCACTTTTTCCAGGAATCCCATGAATCGTGCATTATTACAGCGAGATCTCCCTTCAGCATTCTCAGCTCTTCGGTGTAGAGTTTTCACAAATTAACATCTTGGGAAACAGTCTATTTCATTCTCCAGGGAGAGTTTGGTGTCCATGATGGCTTGCAGTATTTTCTCGAATTGTCCAGAGTGCGACTGTAAGGTGGCCTCCAAGTGCTGTAGAGTCAGTGGGGCCAAGGTCATCGAAGACAGCTCAGGTGATCCCTCCCGATCACACTGTGAAGACAATCTGGCAGCTTTAGTTTTCCCCATCATGTCTTCCACTCAGCTCACTCTACCAATATTTGTACATCAAGTCTTTGCCTAGAGATCTGAGTCTCAAGACTCCGCAGCAGCAACACACCCTAAGTGGTACCCTTTGCCACTCAGATGTTTGTCTCCGGCTGTTACCTCTTTGATCCCCCTTTACAGTTTGTTTCTCGTCCGTCAGCAAGCCCCGTCGGTTGTGGCCACCAATGTGGGGTACATTTCTCAACTACCATGGTGAGCACCTCTTAGAGGTGAGGGGAGGGCGTCCCGTGCTGTCCCGAGTCAATGTGGTAGGAAGGGTGAAAGCACGGCCAGGGGTAAGGGTGCCAGGATTGGGCTGTTCCCTCTTGTCCGGTCTGAACTTCTGCCACCCCCTCGATGTGACTGACTATTATCCACTCACCCTCCCAAGCTCCCCGCATGGCCTTGTTATTCCAGCGCCGGTCTTTGCACCAGGTTCCCATGCGCAAACGTAGCACGTAATGGCCGCCAGAACTCCTCGGCGGAGGACCCAGAGGGGATACCGGGGCAGTAACAGGAGCGCCGACGAGACCGCCGACCCCGACTGCCACACAGTCCTGCTGTAGGCGGTATCACCTCACGAATGAGGGCCGGACCAGCGCTACCCCTGCCCAATCCGATGTTCGCCAATAGCCCAGGCCTAGATTGCGCTCCACGGGCCCCGTGCATTCTGCAGCTCGCCGTCCGTTCCAGCAGCCCTAGTGCCCTGATAGACGTCCACGGCTACAGTCCACTGCTGCTCGGCTCCCACTGCTGTGTGGATGTTCGTGGCTGATGGATGGGTGACGTCTGGCAGGATCTTTCTCGGGCCTGAGGCAAAGCTGTTCTCTAAGCATCCGACTCTGCTGCCATCTTGGCCACGCCCCCTCAAGCCCTGGATTGTTGCAATGTTGTGAGAATGTGCGAGTGTGTGTGAGTGTAGTTATTTAATCATGGTTCTGCTGTAGCACAGTACCCCAACAAGAATGTCATAACTAACAGGATATGTAAAGACATATGCACCATGTAAAGTGACGCCCGACATCATGGTGTCCTCACCTACACCGTAGGACAGGTACAAAATACCTAAACTTTTTGTTGAACTGCGACAAATCCATTCCTCTGGCTTTGAGTTTTGCCTGCGTTTTCCAGGAAACAAGTCACAAGCCCAGGCGGTTGAAGGGTTCCATCTCGAGTGGGTATTTACATGTGACATGCGCTCTCTTTGCTTGTTTGCATCGAGGACAGTCCTTACGGCTCTGTTCTTGCTATGAGTACCAGACCACCTCCAAAAAGGAGCAGTGTAATGGGCAGGTCCCACACTTTGATTTACAGTAGCTGCTGTAAAAAACGAGAATGCACAGCACCAGAATGATGCCTTTGTGGACTATGGAAAGGCGCCCCCCCAACATGGGGGGAGCGCAGCCCCTTAGGGGTCGAGGATGCCGGGGCCCAGCCCTCGCACTAGTTGTGCGCGGGCTGGCCTACGGGCTTCCGCTCGCGCGAGCGGAAGTCCGACGTTTCGGGAACGGCGGCGGCAGTGCCGGACCGGTTTGGGCCGCAGCGCACCAGTGGGGGGGCATAAAAGCTTTCCCCCCCCCCCCCCCCCCCCCCCCCAGAAGGCTCAGCCGCCTTCTTCTTCCTTGCACGGTGGCCCGAACAGACGGGCCTGTTATCGATTCCCACCCACCCACTCCTTAGTATTAGGCTTGGAGGAAGAGAGAATAAAGTAACCGGAAGCAACAGAGGGGACCCCAAGGGTGGGGCCCCGGTATAACAACAGAGATAGGCTCCTGAAGTCCTGGACCAACCTGCGGATGGACACACCTGTTTGGGGGTAGGGAGCCCAGATCACTGGGGTGGTCACAGGGCTCATGCCCTGGGCCGCCCCGGTACACCCCTTGGTTGATTGGTGTTTGTAGAGGGGGCGGAACCCTGAGCATGGGGGTAAGAAACAGAGGAAGCAGGGGTACCGCCCGCCGCCCGCCCCCGCCCCCCCCCCCTCCCCCTCCCTCCCTAAGGATCCAGGTGACGACCAGTCCCTGTGTGGTCCAATGGAGGTTCAGGACAGGAAGGGAACCTGTCAAAATAATTTATGGTTACTAATGAAAAAGTATCGTCTATAACAGTACATATATTAAGTTTGCAGTGAAATGTTTTATTTGAGTAATGTGCATATGTTGACTTGCATAAATTGTTTCTATGAATTTTATTGAAAGTATATATCAAAATAAATACTTCTTCCAATCAAACTAAACTGTCTTGTCGTTTGGTGTATGACCGGTGTTGGGGGGTAAGAGCCTACTGGCGGCTTCCGGTGAGGAAGGATCAGATCCATTCCAGTGCTTTGTCGCGGATGCTGGCGTCGCGGAGGCTGGTGCAGAGGGTGGAGTGGGAAACTGTGTTGAATGCGGCAGAGAGGTTGAGGAGGATGATGGCGGCCGTGCCTCCTTGGTCCAGTATGGTGCATTTGTCGTTGGTGGCTGCTAGGAGGGCTGTTTTAGTGCTGTGATTGTGCCTGAATTTGGACTGGAAGGGGTCTAGGATCTGGTTGGCCTCGAGGTACTCCGTGATTTGCAAGTTGAGGGCCTTTTCCATTACCTTGGCTGGGAAGGGGAGCAGAGAGATGGGTCTGTAATTCTTCAACTCCCTTGGGTCCGGCAGAGGGTTTCTTAAAGAGCAGGTTGATCTCTGCACCCTTCCAGTCGGCTAGGAAGGTGGTGGTCTCGATGGAGCGGTTGATAGTCCGGCAGAGCTCTGGCACGATGGCGATGCTGACCAGGTCGAAGATGTGATGTGGGCACGGGTCTGAGGTTGCCCCTGAGTGTATGGAATTCATGAGTTTCTGGGTGTCTTCTGTGGAGCTGGTTCATGGACTTGTACTGCCTGGGCTCCGTAGGTATGCTGGTGGGTGGTTCTTGAATCATTTGTATATGTCCTGTATTTCCCTGTGAAAGAAGGTGGCAAGGTCTTTGGGGGGTAGGGGGAGGAGGTGTCTGACGAGTCTGTTCCAGGGTTCGTGAATTCTTTGACTAATATGAAGGAGCTCCTTGCTGTTGTGTGCGTGAAGCTTATGCTTTCTTTAATGGCAGCTTTCTTGGAGGCTATGATGCGCTGGTGGTGCATGGTGCCTGCGTTTTTGTAGGCTGTGTGGTCTTTAGTTGTTTTGCTGTTCCTCTGTTTCCGTTCCAGTAGTCTACAGGTGCGTTTTGACTCTTAGAGTTCTGTTGTGAACCAGCTTGGTTTATTGCTGTGCTAGTTTCCAGTGGGTTTTCTGAAGGGGGCTATGATGTTGGTGCATTCTTTGATCCAACGGTGCATGTTATGTGCTGAGTCGTTCGCGGCGTCCAGTGGGGGAGGGAGGGACTGAATGTTTCAGTGAGTTGTGCTTCGGCGGCTTTGCCCCAGCTTCTGCCAGGGGGGGAGGGGGCGTGGTGGCGTGCAGTTGTCTTCGTGAAGGCAAAATGGAGCCACTGGGGAGGGGTTGCAGTGGAGTTCGGAGGTGTGAGAGATGGTGATGTTGTTCCCTGCCGAGAAGACAGGGTCAAGGGTGTGATCTACTATGTGAGTGGGGTGGTTCACTAGTTGCTTGAGAACAAGGGTTCTGAGGTTGTCCAAGAGGGTTATGGTGTTTGGGTCATCATGGATATCGAGGTGGAAGTTGAGATTACAGAGTAGGATGTAGTCAGTGGAGGCAATCACGTGGGGGGGCGACTAGATCGACGATTACTTCTCTGAACTGGGGCGGGGCCCAGGTGGTATGTAGACAAGCGTGCCACAGAGGGGGGTGCTCGGATTGGTCTGAATCTGGAAGTGTAGGTGTTCAAGGGTACTAGGATGGTTCTGTGTCTCCATGGCAGTCGACAGACGGAGGGTGTTCCAGTGTATTCTGGCGATGCCTCCTACCGGTCGATTGACTCAATCTTTCTGGATGATTTTGTAGCAGTCGGGAATGGCAGTGGTGATGTCTGGGGCTGAGATGGGGGTAATCCAAATCTCTGTGAGGAAAGCGACGTCAGGGGCAATCGTGTCGAAGAGGTCCCAAACTTTTACTGTGTGCTTGACAAGGGAGCGGGTATTGAGGAGTGTGCACTTGAGGTGTTCGCCTGGGCCTGGTGCAGGGGCTTGTGGTGGGTGGAGGCAGGTGAAGGGAGCAGCAGCGTAAGAAAGGTCCATGAGTGTTTTTCGGGTCGGCTAGGTGGCAGGCTGAGGATCTTCCAGGGTTGAGGTCGTGTAAAGTGTTGGCTTCGTACCGACGGATGGTGTGGGAACCAGGGTCCATGGCACTGGGTGCGGTCCAGGCGCAGACGGACTTGCCGTTGGCGTACCAGCGGCATACCTGCACCACATGGCCCTTGCGCTGCTGCTTAGTGGCCGCATTAAGCAGAGGAGAGAGGTGGGAGGGACTGGTCAGCTAGGAGGACGGGAAAGTGCTTTGCAGGGAGGGGGCAGGGCCTTAGGGGCAGCAGCGGCAGGGAGGGAGCGCGGGGAAAACGGCACACAGTTAAAGCGCTGAAAAGTGCAAAAGAGATGAAAAGACAGACAAAAATAGTGGGAAAAAAGAGGCAAAAAGCAGGAAGGACAGACAGAAGCAGATGAGGTGCAAGCGGGCCTCAATCTCAGAGGTGGCAGGCTCTTGCTGAGATGGGACCCAGTGGCAGCAACTGGTGGAGCAAATGGTGGAGCTGTGCAGGAGGGAGCGAACAGACGCTGACCAGGTCAGTGGAGTCGCTACTCCAGTAGAAGTGGTTTGTCCTGATACGTGCTGGAATCTTTGACAAAGGCGCACAAGAGCACACAGCGTTCAGCTGCTAGAGCCATGAACTGCACACCTAGGAAGGTGGGAAGATCCTCCGGGCAAGGACAGGTACTAAGACCCACAAGGCCAGTCCGAGCTTGGGCGGAGGCCCCTACTTGTGTCTGCCGCTGTCGCCATGGATATTAGTCAATGGGGGCGCGCAGCCAGGACGGAGGGTTGCCTGCCGCTGCCAGCCTAGTGCTTCACAGGGCATTAGACTTGATATGGACTAACTAGACATCAGCATGAAATAAGGACAAGCTGAAGAGACAGGCCTGGTCCGCGCTCGCAGGAGCAGCCGGGCAGCCGTCCTCAGGCCATCTCCTCTCGTGGATCAACGTCAAGTTCTTGGAGAAATTGCCTGAGAAGGACAACTTGGGTTTTCTCCCCCCACCGCCGGGCGTATGCCTTGCTACGTCACCGTCAGGGCCGACCACGACCAACAGGGAGACCTCCTTCATCGGGGGTCATAACGCCACTTATGGCTGACCCCGCGCAGGCCAGGAGTGGCCCATTCATCCGGTGGCCCAGCAGCGCCTCCGAGAGAGCAAGGAAACGTGATAATTAAAAGAGGCGGGCTCGGCATCTGAAACCCAAAAAGACGAGGTGTCTGGGGCCCGCCTTGAACGGACAGTGATGGATTAGGGGGCGACGACGAGTCCCACGCAGGCAGGCCGAGGAGACAGATGTTTCTGGTGGGTTTATCTGAGGGAACTATTACCATTTCTGAGACGAGGCGAGCAGAAAATAGGAAACGGCCCCCAACATCATCTGCGCTCGTCAGCGCCCATCTGCGCCCCCTTTTTCAAGGGTTCTCGACCCAGGATCGTGGCACAAAGGCGCGCACCAGACCGGGTGCAGAAGGGGAGGCCCGGTCACTTTAGGGCACTTTTTGGGGGTTCCTCCGCGGGGGTCACGGGCCAGGTTGGAGTTTAGATTTAGAAATCTGCCTCAAACCTCTCCTTTGGGTACAATCTCGCCCCCCCTTGTCGGATGTGCCGCCCCCCCTGCACTGAGCCGTGTTTTCAAATGAGGGGTCTTCCCACGTTGGGGGGCGGGGAGGGCACACTTTATTTTTGTCGGTGGTTTGCTGCGCCGGGAACGTATTTATGGAGATGGGTCCGGATTTTTCCTTGGGGCGCTCGGACCCTGTAGCAAGAGAGAGGGGGGCTGCAAAAAAGGGAGAACACCGGAAAACAGCGGTGACAAAAGAGAAACCAAAGGGAGAAGGGGGTGATGGGAAAGAACCTCCAGGAGTGAGGCCACGAGACAGGAAGTGTAGGGGATGGAATGAGCTCTAGGCAGCCTTGGTACTCAGTCACCCCAGCTCTGGGCAGCGCTGGCGATGGGCTCCATAGAAAACAATCTGGGCCGTTCAATTAAAAAAACAAAAGAAGAAATTAAGCAACAAAAAAGCCGATTTTCGTAACTACACGCAGATATCTCAGGGGTTCGTGATCTTGTTAAATTATTAGCGGCCCGAATAGGTCTCCGGATCGGCCGAGAACTGTACACATCAATAAACTATATATGAGCACAGATGCAAGCATGGAAAGAACATGCAAAAGTTGCTTCATCTGTTGGAAAGGGCAGGTAAGACTGATTTGTGCCATTGAAAGGTCACTTTCTCTAGTTCTTAATTTTAGCCGCACTTGTTTTTGGGGCCAGCGCTTACTTTTCTGCATCAGACATCTACCGAGAGTAAGAGATGGGGTAATTAAAGCAGAAAGACGGAGAAAGCCATAAAAACCAGCATTACGGGGAACGCTGGGACCTGCAAGAGTGAAATAAATGGAGAGGGGGTGTCTGTTACTAGATGACAGAGTCATGAGGTGATTTCAAGCTACCAGCTGTGGTATTCGGTGCGCCGATATTTAATTCCACAAGCCACAGACTTTTGGGCACCGCCACTCATTCATTTACAAATTAAGCAGCGACTTTTTCAACAATTGAAAGAGACGGTCTGTCGTGAATGAGCTGAGGCTCACACACCATTCTACGTCGACTGGTGCACGGCCACACTTGTGTCCAAAAAACATTTCCTTCATTTTCATTTCAATTTATCTTTATTCGGTATTTTTAAAGCTAACCAAAGACCAATAATATCATATAAAAATGCAGTTAAATTACATTAATAAGTAAAAAACAGAATACATAGGACCTTTAAAAATTCACAGAATTACGCCAACATATTCCGTTTTGGAGGAAAGCCCCCACTGCAAGACACACAGTAGCATCTCTGAGGTACGAAGAAAATAAAAGTCTGGCCTAGATCTGTGACTGGGGGTGAATGTTTGATTGGTTCCCCATTCCGTCCATCTTTTGTGTTTTGTTTTGCTTTTGCCTACACTGTAAACACCCTTGCTTTTTTAAAATAGATAATAAAAATAAAAAAATGAATAATTGACGTACCCTGGATTGCTGCAGAGCTTGGAGGCGAAAAGGATGCTATAATTGAAATTAATACCTAAGATGAGCCAGTGAGATTCATTCTATTTCTAGACTGGATCGGCAGCTGGCGGAATCCACAGAGTTACAGAGGTGCAGGAGCATCGGGCAGTGACGATGCAGCTAAGGTTGCGATAAAGGCAGCACAGGAGATTCTCCATGACTGGGAGTTTGAGATGTGAAACATTCAGTCTCTGTAGCTTGTCATCGGGAGTGTTCACCTGTGCCTAGACGTCACCCGGCGCCCCCATCACACCCACACCACCGGGAGAGGCGAGCAGGAGTGCAGGGATAGTGGGTGTCTGGACAGGACTGCAGGGAGGATGGACAGGGCAAGGCGAGGAGGAGACCGGAGGACAGGGAGCGAGCCAGACGCACAGGAAAACAGAGGTGGAGAAGAGAGAGAGAGCTAGACAGGCAAGGGATAGAGTTAGGCACGTAAGGGATAGAGTTAGGCACGTAAGGGACAGAGTTAGGCACGTAAGGGACAGAGTTAGGCACGTAAGGGACAGAGTTAGGCACGTAAGGGAGAGAGCTGGGCAAGGGAGAGAGCTAGGCAAGGGAGAGAGCTAGGCAAGGGAGAGAGCTAGGCAAGGGAGAGAGCTAGGCAAGGGAGAGAGCTAGGCAAGGGAGAGAGCTAGCCACGTAAGGGTTAGAGTTAGACCGGTAAGGGAGAGGCCTAGACAGGCGAGCGAGAGGCCTAGACAGGCGAGCGAGAGGCCTAGACAGGCGAGCGAGAGGCCTAGACAGGCGAGCGAGAGGCCTAGACAGGCGAGCGAGAGGCCTAGACAGGCGAGCGAGAGGCCTAGACAGGCGAGCGAGAGAGCTGGACAGGCGAGCGAGAGAGCTGGACAGGCGAGCGAGAGAGCTGGACACGCGAGCGAGCTAGACACGCGAGTGAGGGCCACACGCACAGGAAAACAGGTAGAGAAGAGAGAGCTAGACACGTTAGGGATAGAGTTAGACACGTAAATGAGAGAGCTAGACAGGCAAGGGAGAGAGCTAGACAGGCAAGGGGGAGAGCTAGACAGGCAAGGGGGAGAGCTAGACAGGCAAGGGGGAGAGCTAGACAGGCAAGGGGGAGAGCTAGACAGGCAAGGGGGAGAGCTAGACAGGCAAGGGGGAGAGCTAGACAGGCAAGGGAGAGAGCTAGACAGGTAAGGGAGAGAGCTAGACAGGTAAGGGAGAGAGCTAGACAGGTAAAGCAGAGAGCTAGACAGGCAAAGCAGAGAGCTAGACAGGCAAGGCAGAGAGCTAGACAGGCAAGGCAGAGAGCTAGACAGGCAAGGCAGAGAGCTAGACAGGTAAGGCAGAGAGCTAGACAGGTAAGGCAGAGAGCTAGACAGGTAAGGCAGAGAGCTAGACAGGTAAGGCAGAGAGCTAGACAGGCAAGGCAGAGAGCTAGACAGGCAAGGCAGAGAGCTAGACAGGCAAGGCAGAGAGCTAGACAGGCAAGGCAGAGAGCCAGACGCACAGTAAAACACAGATGGAGAAGAGAAAGAAAGAGAGAGCACTAGAAAGGTAAAGAGAGCGCTATAAAGGTAAGGAGAGAGCTAGACAGGAAGGGGAGGCAGCTAGACAGGGAAGCGAGCTAGACAGGCAAGGTAGAGACCCTGCCAGGCTATAAGGGCGTGAACCGCACCAATAATTTAAGTTAAAAGCTCCAGGTTCAGGCGGGGCTTTCTCACTGTTTACTAGAAAGAGTTGGAGTGCAACAGCGATATCAGCACATCTAAGTGAGCAGGGACACAAGGCACTTCTCTCCCTTGTAGGACCCATAGCACCTAAGCATCACATCAGTAAACCTTTATAATATTAAGTAATTTATAAGGTCAACTACTTCTTCCCATTTGGAAAATATGCATCATTTAAATGTTCTTTTCACACTCCCATTTGTGCTAATATCTAGCTTTCTGTTGTAGAGTTCTCAGCCAATCAGGATAGCTCTTCAAGGCATGTTAGAGGAACAGAAGCCCATGATACGTCGGTGTGAATCTTGTGTATGAAACAGACTTTGTAAATTTGCTACATGCATTCATAGTACAAACTGCAAAGTTTTTACCAGACCTCTGGACTTCTTGCTTGCTTTTGGAGTTGGAGGGAGTGCAGTTTGGGGGAGCGGTGCTGGTTGGGTATCGTTAAACAAAATTAATAAATAAATGGCTTATTGACTGTTCTGGAGTCTGAGAGTGTCTGTTCAGGATGGGTCTTTTGCACAGACTGTCACACGTGGTGGTAAGGAAACCACAGGGGTGCACTCTGGATCTCACAGAAGGGGCTCTTACGGCCTGAACCCCACTAATCATTCACCGAACCTGACCCCCGTGGGAAGGAGGGAGCTATATAGGTAGGAAAAGGCAGACCGACACGAGAGAGGTCTGCCTGGACAGAAGAGACTCAAACAGGGAAAAGGCCAGAAGACGAGGAGAGCGCGAGAGACTCGGACAGGGGGGCCGGATAGGATAGAGAACAAGTGGATGAGAGACCGCCAGGAAGAAAGACGAGCTAAATGGATAGGAAAGAGCAATCCAGTCAGGAGAGAGAACTGGACGGGAATAGCGCGAGATAAGGTGAGAAGAGGAGCTGGAGATGTACATGACCGCTCGCTGGAATGAGGGGAGACGGGCAGAATGGGGAGCTCAACCGATAGTAGAAAAGGCCTAGACAGAGGAAAGTGAGAGGGCTAAATAGATAGAAGAGAGAGGTAGATGGATAGGAGAGAGAGGTAGATGGATAGGAGAGAGGTAGATGGATAGGAGAGAGGTAGATGGATAGAAGAGAGAGGTAGATGGATAGAAGAGAGGTAGATGGATAGAAGAGAGGTAGATGGGAAGAGACAGGTAGATGGATAGGAGAGAGGTAGAAGGCAAGGGGAGACAGAAGGATAGAAGAGAGAGGTAGATGGATAGAAGAGAGAGGTAGATGGATAGAAGAGACCGGTAGATGGATAGAAGAGACAGGTAGATGGATAGAAGAGACCGGTAGATGGATGGAAGAGACCGGTAGATGGAGGGAAGAGACCGGTAGATGGAGGGAAGAGACCGGTAGATGGAGGGAAGAGACCGGTAGATGGAGGGAAGAGACCGGTAGATGGAGGGAAGAGACCGGTAGATGGAGGGAAGAGACCGGTAGATGGGAAGAGACCGGTAGATGGGAAGAGACCGGTAGATGGATAGAAGAGAGAGGTAGATGGATAGAAGAGAGGTAGATGGATAGAAGCGAGGTAGGTGGATAGAAGCGAGGTAGGTGGATAGAAGAGACAGGTAGGTGGATAGAAGAGAGAGGTAGGTGGATAGAAGAGACAGGTAGGTGGATAGAAGAGACAGGTAGGTGGATAGAAGAGACAGGTAGGTGGATAGAAGACAGGTAGGTGGATAGAAGACAGGTAGATGGATAGAAGACAGGTAGATGGATAGAAGACAGGTAGATGGATAGAAGACCGGTAGATGGATAGAAAACCGGTAGATGGATAGAAGACCGGTAGATGGATAGAAGACAGGTAGCTGGATAGAAGACAGGTAGCTGGATAGAAGGGAGGTACAAGGGGAGGAGGGACAGGTAGATGGATAGAAGAGACAGGTAGATTAGATGGATAGAAGAGACAGGTAGATGGATAGAAGAGACAGGTAGATGGATAGAAGAGACAGGTAGATGGATAGACAAGAGGTAGATGGATAGAAGGGAGAGAGATGGATAGAAGAGACGGGTTATTAAACAGAAGACAGAGGTAGAAGGCAAGGAGAGATAGGTAGATGGATAGAAAGGTAGATCAGTAGAAGAGCCAGGTAGATGGATAGAAGAGAGGTAGATGGATAGAAGAGAGGTAGAAGGGAAGGGAAGACAGCTAGATGATGGAAAGAGAAAGAAGCAGAAAGATAGGAAAAGGGCAGGAAGGCTCGAGGTAGAGCAAGTTGGACAGGAGAAAGACTGAGCTAGATGAAGGAGAAAAAGCTGGATGGAAAGGGCTAGCAGGGAAGGAGAGTGAGCGCAGGAGGGTACGGATAGAGCACTAGACACAAGGAACAGCTAGGGAATAGGAGGGGCAGCTAAAGGGACAGCAGAAAACAGCTAGACAAGGAGAGAGAGAGAGAGAGACAGCCTGATGCAAAGGAGAGAAGCCAGAAACAGGAGAAGTAGTTAGGAAAGACTGGCAAGAGACAGTGCTAGACGGATGAATGCGAGAGGCAGGAGCAACAGCTAGGCACAGTTTGAAGAATAGCAGAGCAAGTGATAGCTGCTACCTCCTTCTGGCACCAGGTGACGTATGTGGCTCTACTGTGTCTAGCCAAAGCTTCCCTGGACTCTGTCTTTGCTTCAGAGCCTTCAGCTGGGTGGTTGCGGGATGCACTTGTACTGGAAGTTCTACACGCAGCAATCTGGAGCCAACTATCACAGAAGATGACACTGATGAATCTACATGGGGAGTTTTTCCTAACCTTTAGTTTCTGCTGTATAGCAAATTAGCGGTTTAAAAAAATATATTTTTCACAGTGATGACAAGTTATTCAAAGGGAGAGGGTGTGGCCTAGCGGCCTGAGCTGCTGGCTTTGGAGCAGGGGGACCCAGGTTCGAGTCTCTACGTCAGCTCAGCATCCTGTAATTCTGGGCAAATCACTTAATCTCCCTGTGCCTACAATTCAGCGCCTTGAGACCCTCACGGGTGATTTGCGGTGCTTTACAAATAATGAATTTATTTATTTGTCTATGTACATGCTGCCCAATACAGAATCTAAAAATGTTCTACAAATATTGGACTTGTGCTATCCATACACATAAGAGATTGTTGGAGAACACACTCCTTTATTAAGAAGAGAAGTAGCTGAAGGCCGTCACAGACAGGCTAATGTCTCAACCACTCAGGTAAGACTGAGTTGTCAACATTCCTCTCAGAGATGTGGCAAAACCAATGACCCTCAGGAAGCATTCCTCCTTAACGGGTTGTGATGGAGGGTAGAACCACCTACAATTTTCCAAAAAGACCAGTTGTTTAATGTCGTAATGGATAAATCAAGAGATCCAAGGTTTTCAAAGAAAACTGGGTGACTCAGAGGACTTCTGTGAGTGAAATGAAATCCCAGTGATGACCGTGAAGGGCTGTAGAACCCACCCTTACTAACAGAGAAATGGCTTCCTATTGGTCCTTATTAAAACGTACGACTGGAAGATCCCCGTGTACAATATGGGGTTTTAGCAATGATGACCGAACAAAGGAACCAAAAGATACTCATGTAGGATTGGAGGTTCAACGGTCCTCCTAGAACATTTTGGAGGTTAGAGGGTATCAAATGAATTTGGACGTCTCAAAGCCCATTGTGTGCGACGTGAGGTCTCAGCAATAACTATGCAGGTCTACATGTCAATTTGTGCTCAAAAAAGTCTAAAGTACTCAAAGGCCCTAAATGAAAAACGTATGGCTGAAAGTCACCATGCGTAAACTGAGGTCTGAAAGACCCTAATATACAGTGTAAAGACTCAACGATCATGATGGAGCGATGCAGACATAATGATGATTCGTGTGCAGAACTGGCGAGTTCAATGGCCTCACACATGAGTGGAGAGTTTCATACAGCCTCTGTGGACAACTGGATAGCCCGATGCGATGAAGCAATGGTTGAGTTGGAGGGCATCAGAAACATTTCCTCCTCATGCAGAAGGTAAGAAACCACTGATGCTCATCTCAATGGCTTCAGAAAGACTCACCAGTTCTGGTGGGAGAGTTAAGAAACCATGGACTTCACAGACACTCAGGGGCCCTCAGACATTTGGAAGCCTAATAAAACCCTAAGATACTCACCAAGGACTGGTTGACTCTGTGGCTTTCATGGAGGAGCAGGGAGATAAAGCTTAATTCCAGAAAACTGGAAGACTCAACCTCTGTGCTTTACACGTCATCTCAACAACTTCTTAGAGTTGAAAAACACATTGATCGCCATACAGAAATAGACAGCTAAAGTCTCTGCCAAGAGCAGTGGATCACCTGAGCATCAGTGGAGAATCAGATGGCTCAAAGACCTCAGCGTATCACCTTAGACTTTAGGAGTGACCATGGAGGTCTGCAGTATCTCTTGTTTTTCAATGAGAACTAAATGGCTCAATGCTCTTTAAAAAGGGAATGAAAACTCAACTGCCTCACTTTCAAGGATAAATGGAGAAGTAATTGTCACACAAGGCTACAGAGCATCAACTTACACTTTCTCTTTCAGATTGTAGGTTTTTGGTTAGCCTACAAGTTAAACTGAAAACTGTCAACTGTACCAACAAAGTATAGCCCTGCCAAAGGAACTGTGTTTGTCACCAACTCTGATCACTTATATTGGAACAAAGCAGTGCATGAGTGGTACCAACTCAGCAAATAACCAAGCGATACAACAAAAAGGATGAAGGAAAGAAACCACACAAAGTATACAGAAATAAAAAAAAATGAACGAGGCCCATATAAGATGCATGATTTTTTTTTTTTTTTTTTTACTGAAAATGCTCACATTTCTTCTGGCATCCCCTTACCAAGAAGCACATTAAAGGTATTTACTTAAATATGTTTAAGCCCTCTTCTAGATCACCTAAAAGGCTCTGTGTCACGTGTCCATCCGGGAACAAATCGTTCATAGTGTTGGGGGGGTAATAGCTTTTATTTAACAAAATAAAATGATCTCCTAGAAGCATCAGCTTTCGAGACTGCACAAGTCCTGAAATCCAGGCTACTACCAATGTTATTGTTAGGAAGCACTTGTGTGGGGCACCCTCTTCCCCCAGTGTCACCATGTACCACCGTTCAGTAGCACCGGGTACAGCTTTCCACACATTTATATCCGAAATAGGCCTGTTTTGGTTTGTGAAGTTGGTGTTTGCTCAGTATAGGTTTATATAAGTTCAGTTTTTAGGTTAATGGTTGGGGGGGGGGGGTCATGTGTCAAACTGCCTAGGTAGGCCCTCTATTGGCATGCATGTCCACTGCCTGACAAATGTATATTACATTCAGCAGCTGACAGTAGCAAGTGGTGTTTGATGCCTGAGTAGGCAGCTGATGGTCTTCCGAGGTCTGTCCTAATGCATGGTATTCTAAGGTGTTGGGTGAGATGTGTTGCCCAACAGTGATGTTATGAGCACACTGACCCCCAACTATATAGCATAGCGGTGTGGAGTGGCTGGTTTGTACAGTTGTAGCTATTGTGTTCTGCAGGAGGTAGTGGTTTTGTCCAACTTTAAGACAGCTATTTAGGACATTTTTCAACTGTGTTCTGTTCCACGCAACTTTTATGCAAATGTTGTTGGTATAAGTATATGTAAAGCCTGCCCCTACTGAGATTTCAAAGTTTGGGTTTAAACAGAAAGTTAGTTGAATGACATTGCTAGCTTTGGGGGGCTCTGGGGAATTAATTCCAAACATCTGCTCTGGTCGAGATTATTCGAGGGGGCTGGTCCTTCACGAAAGGTGACACACCGGGAACTAGGTGTCATACATAGCAACCCAGGCTTTCAGTGTTCAGTCGGCTTCCTTGATTCTGCTAATGTTGGGCTGTTTCAATGCTGAGTTCCTGGGTGCACAGGAGAAGTACATTAGTTCAATTTGCAATTTCCCTACAAATTGTGAAAGATATCAGAGAAAAAAAACAGTGTTTCCAAGATTTAGCAATTTCAATGAGATACGTTCAAGCAGCGCGAAGAGGCGTTCGCGTCTACAGCACAATGTCCCCTGCGCTGCTGTCGTTCGCCTGCCATGGATAAATATTCCACACACTTCGCCATTTAATATGCTAAGAGCAGTTTAAATTCCAATAAATAAGGCCCCGTCATCTGGTGGCCTGGCTGGTGAAAAATGCACTGGCATCCCTAATACATTTAATATTCGCCAGCATGTGAGGATAATTTTTATGCAACTCTGATAGTTAGAAAGATAGATAACTCAATTATTGCCCCATCCATCAGGGGATTCGTATGCGGAAGAGGCTACTAGGATGATTGATGGCGAGGAAGGTCCACCCATCCTCGCGCCGTCATGTTCGCGCGGTCCCTTCCCCTCCTCCGCCACAGTCTTTTTGCATCCTTCACAAGCGATGCTTCATTACCCCTCAAGTTCTGTGAACCAAGGAGCCTATGATAAGGGGCGATACCACTCCAAGATGGCCGCTTCAACGACAAATGTCAGCTTATGGTGAGGAGGAAGCAGGCCGCGAAAGGGGGTAAATACATTTTTTTTTTGACAGATAAAACAAACAGCATTAACGTTACTAATGAACTTCAACTTGGCAGTTACAAATATGGGTGGAATCCCGCCTGCTCCCTGACTTGATTGCTTTCTGCGTGAATTTCGGCCTCCATTTATGAAAATGTAAATGAGCTAATTAGCAGGAAGGGGGCATTGTTTGAGAGACTCTGCTTCGCTTCTTCCCCGTCTCTTTTTGACATCCATGATCAATGGCGCCTTTCAATATACCACCCCTACCCTTTCCGTCTCGTTACCGGGCTTCAGAATTCAGCCTGGGTTGGTATTTTCGCAGCTATTTAATGCAAACGCGTCCTTGCAAGAGAAGTCCAAAGAAAGGTGCACAGAATTTATTCACTAATCATTTTCATGTAGGACCCAGCGCAGGAGGCTGAGGTCCCAAGTTCTGATGCAAACACATGAACCTAAAAATGTGATTAGACTCTGAGCAAGGAGAGAGTGAACGAGGCTAAGCATTGCAAAAATTAAAAACCTTGCAAAATAGTAGTCATGGGAGAAAGAGATACTATTCAGGAATACATGAATAACTTGCAACACATTTTTGTGTTCCCCATCAACCGGTCCACTCAGTGGTGATTCCACTGTAAGAAATGCAACTCAGCCTCAATGATTCACTGAAAACGAGGCCAGACTATCAGTTTCTGGAGCAAAGGCCCGGGACCTAATGGTTAAGAGACAAATGTCTACCTACAACTATAAGCCCAAAACATCCGTGTGCACTAAAAATTGACAAATTCGCCTTCATGCACAAAGGACACAACTTGGGAATAGGCAAAAAATCCCTCTCTGCTGGGTGAATTTGAGAAGTTTTGCCCACTGCGCAACCACCTGGAGTGTGGAGTTGTGGCAAAACTCCACCAATGGCCACATGACAAAGTGTTTTCTCACCAACGGCAAGTTGGCAACCAATTATTTGCATCCCTTAGAATGATTTTTGGGCGTTAGAATGCCTCCTGATGAGATTTCTCAACACGAGCAGTCAAGGCAGGCTGCAACTGTCCATGTTGAGAAAGTTGCCACTCAAAAAGAAAAAATACTTGAGCGGCAGAAACAGCGCCCTTTGGCACGTTGCGTGGTACCATTTGCACTGATTTTACAGCGTGGAACAAGCTCCTGGTGCTGACAATTAGCACAACATGCTCGAATTCTGCCCGCTCGCGGAACTCTGTGGAATCTCGCAGAATTTTAATGTAACTCAGTAGAACTCCGCAGGTGAAACTCTGCGAGTTCTGCCCAGGCATAACACAAAACAACCCCAAGCAATAAAAGTCACCCATCACACTTCCACAGGAGCAAGACACATCCTCATGAATGAATAACAGACACCAATCCTCATTCAAACACGAGGGGCATATATCAACCTTTAGGTTAAAAAGCACAAATGAACCCCAAGGCGTAAGGAACACACATTCACCTCCAGGAATAAGGGTCACATTCTTCTTGATGAATATGGGACACAAATCCTCCACAAGGAATACGTAAACAGCACAAATTCTCTTTCCAGACAGGGGTGTGGAATTTATTAAAATATCTACTTGTCCAGTGGACAGGTTGCTTCTCAAATCTACTTGTCCTGTAAAAAGATCTACTTGTCCCTTTGGTGCCATGTAGTGTGGCGACAAATTATGGCAGCAATCTCATTATGTAAGTGCTCTGATAATAGCCTCTCTGATTATGCCAGGGCTACTACCATAGTAGGGCTTAAATACTTGCAGTTTCAATCCCTACTGTAACAATTTCCTTATTTTGCCACCTTTCTGCAGATCTGCATACTGGGGCTGGAGGAAGCAGTAAGCAATAGTTCTAGGGCTGGAATGCCTTTGAGTCTGCAAACCTACTAACCTGCATGTTTTAAAGATTTTTACCAGCTTCTCTCTAATATTTTCCCATAATAAGAAAGGTTGGACATTTACTCCTGACAATGGCAGAATTAGAACTTCTTCCAGGGTTGGGAAGAAAGTGGCTGGAGGGAAAATGAACTTGCAAATGCTCAATAGATTTTTACATGAGCAAATCTACACATCGAATTTACCCATGCTAAAATACAGTTCACAAATATTTTATAGGGTACAACATATACCATGGGTGCACTTTTGTGACTTTCTTTAAGAATTTGGGGCCACATGTAGGTAGGTTCAGATTTGCGACCTGCAAATTGCGAGTCGCAAATCCGAATGTAGGATGGTGTCCCTGACACCAACTGTGATTCGCAAGGGCTTCGCAAATGCCCACCTCATGAATAATCATGAGGTGGGTCGCAATTTGCGACCCCCTCGCGAATGGCGGCCCTCACAGGGATGGTGGCCTGCTGGAGACAGCAGACCACCATGTCTGTGACTGCTTTTCAATAAAGCACTTTTTTTTTTTGTAATGCAGCCCGTTTTCCTTAAAGGAAAACGAGATGCATAACAAAAATGAAAAATGAAACGTTTTCGTTTCATTTTTTCAGAGCAGGCAGTGGTCCACAGGACCACTGCCTGCTCTGAAAAAATGCTTACAGTGACATTCACAATGGGGAAGGGGTCCCATGGGGATCCCTTCCCTTTTGCGAAAGTGTTAGCACCCATTTGAAATGGGTGCAAACTGCGATTGGTTTGCACCCGCGTTCGCGGTCACAAAACAATCCTACATTGCACTGCGAGTCGCAATTAGGAAGGGAACACTCCTTACTAATTGCGAGTCGCAAACCCGTTTTGCGATTCGGTAACCAGGTTACCGAAACGCAAAACTGGGTTTGTGCATCGCAGTGTGCTTTTTGCATGTCGCAAACAGCGAAAGTCGCTGTTTGCGACATGCAAAAAGCTACCTACATGTGGGTCTTGGTCCCTAATTAGGTCTGGTGTTAAAGACATTTTGTTTTTTATTAAACTTCTATTTCTCTCTCTTTCGGCCGGCTTTACTGTGAGTGATCGCATTCTGCTCTTCCACAAGGAGCATATTGCCACACAAAGTAGTTTTGTTCAGTGTCAGGAACTACAGTGGCAATCAGTGACGTAACTAAACTGGAGGGTGCCCCTTTGTAAAGAACATGGATGAGCCCCCTCTCCAGACTCACTCAGGGCAGGTGCTGTGCTGAAGGGGTCCCCTGGAGGGCGGCTGCGGGCCTTCGTTATGCCGCTGGTGTGCTTTTAGAGAGTTCAAAAACTTTTTTGGGGGGGTTTGCCAGTGTTTGTTACAATGTTGAGGGCCTGGTAGCTCCCACAACAATAAAGTGTTACAAAAGCCATGTCAAAACAAGACACGCATTGATGAAACTAAAAGACTTATAAAAATATGTCAGATCAGTTGGCTTTGTCAGTGTTTGTTTATTTTCATGCTTCCCATAATCGTGTTGAAAATGGTTACACTGATTTTCCATTAGAAATATTTTTGGGAAATACTAGCATGCACTAAATGACACTTCATTTGCATATAATCAGAGAGCATTCTGGGAGCATTATACTTAGCCTCATAGCCTAAACTTTTCAAACATGTGTATACACGTTTTTTTTTTTTTGTACTGGAACCAACGTCAGTAGTGAAGTGTGACCTTAGAACATTTATTTACAGCACTCACCCTAATAATGAAGACTTTCAAATAATGAACCATAAATACAAGTTCGAACAGCATTATCGTCAACCTCCAGTAAAAAGCCATCCACACGCATCCTCCTCAATGAATAAGGGACCCACATCTACCTCCATAAACAAGGGATACACCTGCCCCACCATAAGGAGCACAATTCTACAAACATGAAAAAGGGAAAGAAGTCCACCCCCAGCAATAATGGGCAAATCATATCTTCACGCGTACAAGACACATCATACTCAATAGAAATTGGAAATAATTACTCCTGCAGGTATAAGAGATAAATTCACTCCCCAGAATTGGGGGGTGGGGGTGGAGCACAATACCACCTCCAAGAATAAGGGCATAAATAGTCAATCAGAAAAAAAAAGTTATAATCACCAGAAATAACACAAATCCTCCTCCAGGAATACCATCGAGGTGGTAAGGGATATGCAGTTTCCTTCAGGAAAGGGGGACGTACATTCGTCCCATGAACAATTGACAAAAATCCATCTACACGAAAAAGGACACAATTCCCCAAGGATATGGCACATTTTCTTTAGATGAATGAGGGATGTAAATCTATCTAAAGAGATAAGAGGCACATATCCACCTCCAGTAACATTCTGCAGGACATAAGGGACATACATCAACCTTAAAGGACAAACAAACACACAGGGAACAACGTGCAAATACACAACTCTAGGAATAAGGGATGCACTTGCCTCTAGGATAAAGAGATACACATCAACCTCCATGGATAAGAGACACACAATCACCAACACAAAAGAGACTGCTCATCCTCCTCCAGAATGAGGTAGCAATTCCATCTCTAAGAATAAGGGACAAAAAAAGCACCTGGGGCTACGGAACATAAATCCATTCCCAGGAAGATGGACCAAAACAAGCAACCGGAATAGAGGAAAACCTCCAAGAACAAAGTACAATGAGCAGTTTGCTGGAGTCGGGCCTACCAACAAAGATAATGGGCATGGATCCACATTAAGGCAACAAGGTTCTGCCTTACCCGTAGAAATAAGAAACAAAGATCTGCCTGCATGGACACGGATTCAGCGCTGAGAATATAGGATGTAGATTAACTTCCAAAAATTAGGGCGCAACGCTACTCCACTGAAAAAGACCATTGATTCACCTACCAAAATATTGGACACATCCATCTACCCAAAAAGACGATTAGGACCCAGTTCCAGGAATAAGGCGCATGGGTTCTCCTCCAGGAAAACAGAAACAGGAAGGATATGTGTCTACCTCCAGGAATAATTTACTCGCAGGAATGAGGAAGACGGGCACAACTCAGTGGATATGTCTTTCACTTCAGGTACAAGGGAAATCCGCTGCAGGCACACTGGTGCCTCTAGAAATAGCAGAGATAGATTCACATCCAAGATAAGGGTGACCAATGACCATCCTTTCATAAAAGGTCATGGATTCACCTGGGATATAAATCAAAATTCAGAGTAAGGGAGGTGGATTCACTTCCAGAAATAAGGGAGGCAACTCCTCAACCAGAAATAACAACAATGGATTCACTTGCAGGTGTAAGGGAGACAAAGCCCTTCCAAAAATAAAGACCACAGGTGAACCTGCGAAAAAGATTTACCTTCAGGGATAAGAAAAGCGAACTTAATTACAGGAATCCTCAGCCAAGGTTAAATACCATGGAACCCTCCAGAATAAGAGCAATTGATTCAGCTAGAGGAATAAGGGGCAGAGAGCCGCCCATCTCTAGAAATCAGGGCTGCATGGGACACCATTGATTATTACATCCTTTTATATCGCCTAGGACTGGTGGAGAGGACATCCTCCGCACTCTCCTGGTTTAAGTCTTATCTTACAATCCGTTTTCACTGGGACCTTTTTTGTCCCTCTTTTTGTTGAGAGATGGGATTGCAGGCTCTGCACTTGATTGATTCAGGCCCTTTCAACCAGTTCTATTGTCGCTCTCTTCATTCCAGTTGTCTTTGAGCTGCAGCATCCCCCAGAAGTCCTTCATATCATCTGAGTCATTCACAGTCTACGCAGAGCCACTGAAACCTCATTTCTTCCAGAGGTGTTGACTTCTACATGCATCGTTGAAAGCGCCTACTTTATTAGTTCAGGGGTGAACCACTATCAGTGCCCTCGTTTAAACAAGGCATCCTCTGCCTTGGTTGAAAAGTGCATGACCTGCAATGCTGCATGCTGACTTCTGCAATCTTCCTCTGCTGTCAGGGCCAGTTGGCCATTCTGCCTCTCTGGCATTTCTCTGGTGGGCTGGAGGCCAGGGAGCAGCATACAGGGTAGGACTGGCTACCATGAATCAACCAAGCCCCCAACGCTCCATACTAACAGTAGTCTCTTGCTGACTGGGCCTCCTCCGAGCATTTTTGCAAGGGTTTATTTTGGTTTCCAGTCCGACTGTGACCATCTACTCCCCTTCGCCACACCTAGATGTAAAATATCTCGTCTGGGTGCCCATACGTTTTCAGTCATCACTCCCTCTGTTTGGACTTCCTGTTCTTTCAATCTTCGCTTCCACTTCCGACTTTCCATACAGCTTTAAAAACCGACCTTATTTTTCCAGAGATGATCTTTGAGTGCATCACAGTTTTTCAGGGATCTTCTCCATCAAGGGCCATGAAATCATTTAGTGTGAATCTGTGCTGTTTAAGTATTTATTAAAGTTGCCGAACATAACAACAGGAACTATGCTCAGCTATAAGGAACAAGAAACCACTGCCAAAGATAGAGACACTGTGGTTCGCCTTCAGAAACAGAAGCCTTTCACCCATCTCCAGGCAAACGGAGGCCAAACCAGACGCACAAACAGCAGGCATGAATCTGCCTCCAGAAATAAGAGCCACAGATCCAGTGTCAGGAATAAAAGTCACCAATAAGGAACAGGAAATCACTTCCATGCACAGGATACAGCTGTCCAATTCCCAGAATTAGGGCCAAGGAGCCATACCCAGGAAAAGGGAAGACATTGCTATCTTTAGTAATAAAAGACACAAAACACCTTCAAGGAACAATAGTCAAGCGAATCTCTAAGATAAGACAAGCAAATGTCCTTCTGGAATAATGGACTCAGGATCCATGCTAGAGAAATAAGAAGACATTATCTAATGACTGAAATCTCCGCCCTACCAATATTGCCCCTTTCCATTTTTAGCTCTAGCAAAATAACACCAAGTCCATGCTGAATCCACCAAAAAAAAAAAAAAACACACTGAAAAATAAAGTGAGCCACCAAATAAAGCAAGAGGCTTGAGCTAAAGAGGGGGTCACTAGGACATCAAGTGTTAGCATAATTAGTGCCTTAAAATGATGGATGAGGCTCATCACTGAAGGCTTCTGTAAACAGTGCAACAGGAGTTAGCGCTTTATGCATCAATCGATATGCTTAAAAAAGTCCAACCGGATGTCTCGAATTTAATTCAAGCTCTGGCCTAGGACAGAATCCATGAAGCCATCATTTCAGATGAAAGCTCTGCCTGTCTGGGGAGGAGACACCAGGCCAGGGGAATTATGCTGAGAGGCCTTCTCTCCCGGCAGCATCTTAAAGCTGGCCAACTTGATGGCAAACGGATCTCTCCTGAAAAGCGATCCTTTAGAGTGGATCCACTCACTGAAAGTCGTCCCAAAGGAAGCACAGATGTACCTGGGCTTCGTGGCACCAAAGTACTCGCCCACACAATTTAGCATTTTCAAATAATTAAAGGTGGCGACTGCTACACAAACAAACGTCAAAACCAGAGTATTAAAACTAGAACGTTTCCCTACTGGAAACTGTTCAAGATTTTTAAAAAACTCCTTGATAATGTGATCAGAATTATTCAACATTAGGAGGGCTGCAGCATTCTTCAATAAACTAACATTAGCCAGCAGTCAATCTCACAACGTCTCCTAAAGAAAGTAACAGCATTTTTAGCTTGGTCAAAGTACACTACCCAACTCCGAATGGAACCCGAGCTGTAAGGGAAGCTAACATGCGCTATGCCGGCAGGGGGTTTGTCTTTTTGCTAATACTTTTGACAATGATTCAAGCGGCAACATCTTGTGTTGTCTACGGATTGACCGAGGTGGTCCCAATCTCCCTGTGTCTTTGCTCTAGACGTAGCAACGCTAAGAGCACAGACTTCCAACCATGGACGCTAGATTAGATTCTGCATTGGTCGCACCTCCTCACACAGATCAATTTGGCTAGTTTCAAGATAGGAAATGTAATGTTAACTCACCAGCGATGGAATTTGTGTCACTTAGTGCCTTTAACACACAGCATTACATTAATGTAATTAGTGTGAAAAGTTTGAACGTTTTATTTAGCAGTTTTGGTGTGAAACGATCGCTGATCACAGCATAACTGACCATGCAACAACACCACAACGCACAACTCAAGTGATGCTAATAAGGATAAATATTCCCTCCAAAGAAATGCAAGAAGTTGCAAACGCACACATTGTGGAAGTGATTGGATTTACTAGATACAGTGTTAACAGTTTTTACCCTACCGGCGTACATCAGAAAAAGTACCACTGCTTTGGTGACCCTAGGCACATAGTCAGTTTCAATGTATTTCATGGCGTTATATTGACCACCTGCACGAGCCGATTCCCACACTGGAGCCAGCTCTTTCTCCATACGCATTGTATCCTGAACACAACCAGGCACAAGGACTCGGGTGGTCTCTTCTGTCCCACAGAAGGGACGTGCGGATGCCAGTTCGCTATGAAGCTGCTTCCACAAACAGCCCGCACCAGGATTCACCCTTCGCTCCCGAGCGATCCTGAGTTTGGACATCTACGGTTCCGGACCCTACACTTCCTGGAAGACATTGCACGATGGGATGCTCCCCCTGTTCTCCTTGCTGATTCACTGTTTTCTCTCCAGTGAAGATTTGTATAAGACTCCATGGAGGTGCCTCCTCGGTCGCACCCTGGATGAGGAGGGGGGGATTTTATTTCTTTTTTCATCAGATGACTTGGCACAGACATTGGCATGGGGGCACCCTCCACAGTTTACCCCTTCCAAAGCTGTTGGGAGTTGGCAGATGTGAAGCAGATTTTTGATTGAGCCAATACACAGATTTCCGATGCTGCAGCACTGGAGGATTTTTCGGTGGATACATTTATAAGGGAGCGGAAGGGTCATAAAGATGCAAGGTGACCACGTTGGTCCAGGTGATCACAGACACGGTCTCCAGTCCTGGACTCATCACCTAGGAATCACTTATTACAGGTACGTTAATGTAATTAGTTCAACTGAAGCAACTCACGGCTACAGCACCTGGAATACAGTGAGCTATCACCCAAAGGCCCAGAACAGGATACCGTGTCCGGAATGACCTTGGGGTTAGGTCAACCAATGAACATTACTGATGCACTCTTGGGAATCTATATGGGTGACCCATCGATGGAGATTATCGGGTACCAGTGTATTTTCTGTAGTCAACAGGCAGGGTGAAGGACTGTGGACAATGGGAAGATGGAGAATTCTCTATATGGAGAGTTTGCGTCGAAGGAGACCAAGTTAGCCTCGTTGGGATATGACAGTAGTCTATAATTAGACGATGTATCTTTCTGCGAGAAGTTGGAAAGCTGTGGTGCACCATATTTTGTCACAGTGTCAAGATATCCACATCGTGGGGATCTCTTGCGCACCAGGGATTGAAAGGTAAAGACCAATGAATCTCTTCCCACTGCAAGATCTCCCAAGCCAAGGAAGTGAAAGACATCAAGGGCCAGGATCACCCGCTTTAGAAGGCGCAATGAATGAGGAAACCTCACTGGCAATGAATGGAGAGGGCGTGGCGTAACACCCAGAGCTGCGGACTTTGCAGCAGAGGAACCAGGTTCCAGTGTCCGCTCAACATCGTATGATTCTGGGCGAATCAGTCAATCCAGTGCCAGTGTTTAAAGTAACTGATGCTCATGTAAAGCGTTCCAATACCTTTGGGTCGAGTTGGCACTACATAAAACTGCAAAAATGTTTTTTTTTAAACGAATGCAAGAGAGTCTCCGAACCATAAGCATGCAGTCATTTTTGTTTTTAAAGAAGAAGTCCTCCCATCATGTGCTTCCGCCCAGGCAGGCCCTCCCGGCAGTCCTTGCAAGAGGGAAGGAACCAGGAGGACTCTGGGAGATGAACTCGGGTCTTAAGGTGCCAGGCTGACCAGGCGGTCAGCTAGCCTGGCATGCACGTGCCCCCATGCAGATCGCCTCTGAACGATGAGAGGCGCATTGGAAATGTCAGCTGGAAATGTCAATTAAAAAAGTGCGGGGGGCGCGGGTGCGAGGTCTGCGGGAGGCTGACATTCTGTGACATCGCCGAGTGTCTGCGACCAGGCCCCCCGGCTTCCACAGCGGGGCCCGGGCTGTCAGCTCCGATTGCGCACAAGGCCAGACGCTTGTCGGATCCGGACGCGGGGGGCCGGGGCGATGTTGGCGGGAGCCTCGCGGGAATGTTGGGGGGCGCGGAGAGAGGGCCGCCTGCGCTGGCCGCTCCTCGGCGGTGACATGACAGCATCTGAAGGGGACGGGGCGACAGAAGGGGCTCGCTTTAATGAAAGGCGCGTCCAGGATCCAGCGTCGAGGCGCTTGGATCTGAGCGCGGGGAGCCCAAGGACACACTATGGAGCAGTACACCGTCCCTCGGCTGGTGCACCTGGCACACGCAGCGCAGAGACACTTCCAACATGTGCACGGGACATCGGGCTTCTGTCGGACCCGAGGAAGACCCCTCTATCGGCGTAGACAGGTTCAGAGGCGTTTAAGGGCGCCCCCTCCTGCCGCCCCGTCCACACGTCTCATTTATTCTACATCAACGCAGACAAAGGGGTGCGTCGTTTACGCGTAGTAACTCTGGTACTCACTAAAGGTAATGTCTAGCACTGCAACATGGAGAAAAGGGTGCGTCTCTCACTCGAAGTAACTCTGGTACTCACAAGGGCCAATATCTATCATGGCACCGTGTAGGAAGGGGTGTGTGGTTCACTTGTTGTAACTCTGGTACTCACTAGAGTTAATGTCTAGCGTAGCACCGTGTAGGAAGAGGTGTGTGGTTCACTTGTTGTAACTCAGGTACTCACTAGAGTCAATGTCTAGCGTGGCACCGTGTAGGAAGGGGTGTGTGGTTCACTTGTAGTAACTCTGGTACTCACTAGAGTCAATGTCTAGCATGGGAACATAGAGAAAAGGGTGCATCACTCACTTGTAGTAACTCTAGTTCTCACAAGGGCCAATCTCTATCATGGTACCGTGTAGAAAGGGGTGTTTGGTTCACTTGTAGTAACTCTGGTACTCACTAGAGCCAATGTCTAGCACTGCAACACGGTGAAAAGTGTGGCTCACTTGTAGTAACTCCTCGACTCACAAGGGGCAACTTCTAGCATGGCTACATAGGGAAAAGGGTGTGTGACTCGAAGTACCTATGGTACTCACTGCAGTCAATATCTAGCACAGCAATGTAGAGAAAAGGGCGCATAGTAACTCTGGTACTCACAAACAATGTCTGAAACAGCAGCATTGAGAAAAGGGAGTGTCGCTTACGTGTGACCCTGGTACTCACTAGAGTCAATGTCTAGCGTGCCAACGTAGAGAAGAGTGTGCGTCGCTGACTCCTAACCCTGGTACTCACTAGAGTCGATGTCTAGCGTGCCAACGTAGAGGAGGGTGTGCGTCGCAGACTCTTAACCCTGATACTCACTAGAGTCGGTGTCTAGCCTGGCAACGTAGAGAAGAGTGTGCGTCGCGGACTCCTAACCCTGGTACTCACTAGAGTCAATGTCTAGCGTACCAACGTAGAGAAGAGTGTGCGTCGCTGACTCCTAACCCTGGTACTCACTAGAGTCGATGTCTAGCGTGCCAACGTAGAGGAGGGTGTGCGTCGCGGACTCTTAACCCTGATACTCACTAGAGTCGATGTCTAGCGTTCCAACGTAGAGGAGAGTGTGCGTCGTGGACTCCTGACCCTGGTACTCACTAGAGTCGATGTCTAGCGTGCCAACGTAGAGGAGAGTGTGCGTCGTGGACTCCTAACCCTGGTACTCACGAGAGTCGATGTCTAGCGTGCTAACGTAGAGGAGAGTGTGCGTCGTGGACTCCTAACCCTGGTGCTCACTAGAGTCGATGTCTAGCGTGCCAACGTAGAGGAGAGTGTGCGTCGCTGACTCTTAACCCTGGTGCTCACTAGAGTCGATGTCTAGCGTGCCAACATAGAGGAGGGTGTGCGTCGCGGACTCCTAACCCTGGTACTCACTAGAGTCGATGTCTAGCGTGCCAACGTACAGAAGAGTGTGCGTCGCTGACTCCTAACCCTGGTACTCACTAGAGTCGATGTCTAGCGTGCCAACGTAGAGGAGAGTGTGCGTCGCTAACTCCTAACCCTGGTACTCACGAGAGTCAATGTCTAGCGTGCCAACGTAGAGGAGAGTGTGCGTCGCTAACTCCTAACCCTGGTACTCACGAGAGTCAATGTCTAGCGTGCCAACGTAGAGAAGAGTGTGCATCGCTGACTCCTAACCCTGGTACTCACTAGAGTCGATGTCTAGCGTGCCAACGTACAGAAGAGTGTGCGTCGCTGACTCCCAACCCTGGTACTCACTAGAGTCGATGTCTAGCGTGCCAACGTAGAGGAGAGTGTGCGTCGCTAACTCCTAACCCTGGTACTCACGAGAGTCAATGTCTAGCGTGCCAACGTAGAGAAGAGTGTGCATCGCTGACTCCTAACCCTGGTACTCACTAGAGTCGATGTCTAGCGTGCCAACGTACAGAAGAGTGTGCGTCGCTGACTCCCAACCCTGGTACTCACTAGAGTCGATGTCTAGCGTGCCAACGTAGAGGAGAGTGTGCGTCGCTAACTCCTAACCCTGGTACTCACGAGAGTCAATGTCTAGCGTGCCAACGTAGAGGAGAGTGTGCGTCGCTAACTCCTAACCCTGGTACTCACGAGAGTCAATGTCTAGCGTGCCAACGTAGAGAAGAGTGTGCATCGCTGACTCCTAACCCTGGTACTCACTAGAGTCGATGTCTAGCGTGCCAACGTAGAGGAGAGTGTGCGTCGCTAACTCCTAACCCTGGTACTCACGAGAGTCAATGTCTAGCGTGCCAACGTAGAGAAGAGTGTGTGTCGCGGACTCTTAACCCTGGTACTCACAAGAGTTGATGTCTAGCATGGCAACGTAGAGAAAAGTGTGTGTCGCTCACTTGTAGTAACTCTGGTACTCACAAGAGACAACGGGCCTGATTTATATGGCAACAGGTGGCCCATTTATCCACCAGGGTGATGGAGTAAAGGACTCAGTCGCCCTGATGGAGGTGCCGCCTGCCAAATTTAGACATTTCCGCTGGCCAAGTGTACATTTTTGGCACTGGCAGGAATGCCATCAGGGTGGCTGCAGTCAATGCACTGTAGGTTTGACGGACAGCTCCATCAACATGACAACGCTGTATGGAAAACTTAAATTTTTTTTATTTTCAAAAAGAAAAGCCCAAAGCTGGATTTTATTTTTTAAAATAATAATAAAAATTACATTAAAATCAATCCACTGAGCACTTTTCAAAGCCCTTCATGGCCAGGTTTTTCCTAGCGGTGACTGGCATTGAAAATCGGCTGTATGTCCGCCCATCTAAATCAGGCTGGCCGACATACAGGCAAACCTTGGACGGCCCTTACTCCATCGGGCGTTGGAGAGGTTTGACCATGACGGAGATGGAGTAGTCTTTGCGGCCATCAAACCTATGATCTGCCCAAGGCTACATCGGGTGGGAGGACTGCAATGTTGGCAGGGGATGAACACGGTCGCTGTTGCGATGGAGTGCCCTCTCTGCCGACATATAGTGGGCCTGATGTCTAAAACAGCAACGTATAGAAAAGGGAGTCTCGCTCACACGTAGTAACTCTGGGACTGACAACAGTCAATATATGGTGAAGTACTGGGGAGAAAAAGGAGCATTGCTTACTTGTAGTAACTCTGCTACTCACATGAGACGTCTCGGAAGGCAATGTAGAGAAAAGTGTTTGTCGCCTCCTTGCATTAACTCTGGTACTCACAAGAGTATGTCTGGGAAGGCAATTTTGTGAAAAGGACGTGTCGCTCAGTTCAGTAACTGGAACTCACAGAAGTCAATGTCTGGCATGGCCATGTGGAGGACATGAGGCACCGTTCATGCGTAATAACTCAAACCCACTTACTGCAATTCATCCTTTCTTCGCCCACTATCACCTACTGATACCACTAGAAATTAATTTGATTTTTTACTAAGTATCTCTAATGCACAGACTTACATGGCCAAACACATGATCCTTCCCTAGTTAAGGAAGAACAAATGTGCTGCACATGTGTTTTTGCATCCTGTATAGTGGAACACAAGAACAGCAGGAACGAATGCATGAATGTATTACTACTTATGTAGCGCCAACCTAGCTAGAAATCAACGGGGCAATGTATATTAGGTGGGGGAATGAGAGATGATTACAAGATCACCCATACAAGTCCCATGATGCACTTCACATGTTCTTCTCAGTCACAGAGAGATTAAGTGATTTGCCCAGAATCACACAATGCTGAATCAAGCACCAAGGCCAGACCTGCTGCCATAATGCAATTCTGCGGCTGCTGCTTTTTGCGTATAATTGTGATTTGCTCCATATACCACATATTCTATAACCTGCTGCATATTGTGCAGATTTTGATAAAAAAATGTTTCTAGCTCAAATGGAACAAAAGTTGATATAAACGTTGCAACGTGGCAGAGCGGAAGGACCTTGGCAAAGGTTTACTAGTCATCTTTCAGTTGCTTATTTCAGTTTTTCGTTGTTAAACTGGTATTGACGAGTAAAAATGATAAAATACTATAAAAAATAAAGTGCTGCGTTATGCCACATAATTTGCCTGTTCTTGCCGCGTAATGTAGTAAATCCTACACATAAGTCGGTGCTCTCCTGCTGCTTAATTCCAGTGGCCCCGGCCAAGGGCAGATTCAAAACTGGGTCCCCAGGGTCCGAAGTCGGCAGCTCCAGCTGGTAGGTGCTATACAAACTTGTTTTGTGTTCACATGTCAGAGGTACCACGCATGTAGCTGCTCACCTGGGGGCCTGGACCTGGAGAGGCTTAGTAAACCTTTAAACCTCTGAAAAGGTGGTATTTTTGTAATTCTAGGAATGGGCCACCTGTGCTGATTACACAAGATTACTCGGCCCATACAGCCAAAAGAGGACAGGGTCTCAGCTTTAAAAACGCCCAGTGCTTTAAATGGGCCGGTACGGAGTACGGCACTTTCTAATTTTGAGAGGGGAAGTACCTGCACTTCTCAAGATAAACGTAATACCTTTAATTGGAGAGTACCGGCACTTCTCAGAAGCAAGCAGGTACTCGGACCCAGATTACCTGCACTTCTATTTGACTATTTCAGGCATTGAAAACACATCAATGTTTGAGACTCCCAGCAGGATCGGTGTCTCCTGGTTTCAGCTAATCGAAAATACCAAAAATTATCAGACATACTGAAGCAATCGGTTCGAACAGATTTACGAATGAATCAAACGTTCACACAACCGATGCGTACAAACGGCGGACTGACAACCAGGGAACATGGATAAAGGTTAGATAAACATTTTGGGAGAAGGGGGGTTGGTTTGTTTGCGCTGCCGACGAGTCCTCGGCTGTTTATTATTCATTTATTGTCTTGGCAAGTGCGCCGATGAGTGGTAGGTGCTTTGGAGGACACAAAATCAAAGAATATTCAATGCAATCGTCCAGTGCTTAACTTGTAAATAAAAACGTGCCGGTGCCCAAAGGTCTCCTATGAAACACGCGGCTGCTATAATTAAGTGTACAAACACGCAATACTGAGGCAGCGAAATCCGGAAGCCCTCTAGGGGCTCTTCAATCAATTTACAACCACTACCTGCCCCTTCAGCTCACTCTTACAGATTTCCGCTTTCTCCCTTTGTGACGCTTTTACTTTTTTCTCTTCCTCAGTCGTTCCCATATGTGTCTTTGGCTTGATGTAAATGCCTGACGCAGAAAAATAAGTGCTGGTATCCCGCACCGGAAACCACCAGCTCAAATTAAGCATTTACCTCTCTAGCCCTGGCCACCCAATATTACTGCAATCATTTCCTACACAATCATCCAGAGAGGAGACGAATTGGCAGAATGCCGCTGTGCATCACGGGAATTATCACCAACACAAAGCTGGTGCTGACCAGGTCAAAGGGGAGAAAATATGCGTCCAGCCTGTCTTCACCCCTTAAAAGGCGCCTTGAACCACATTTCTTGCGCTGTGATGCTAGGTCCTGGGGTAACACTACACTTACCCCATGGAGTCCAATTATCTCGACCCCTGAATGTAGCATATTTTTCTAACTGGGCGCCTCTTTCTCCAGCAGTAATTATGTGATCTAACTCTACTTTTTAAAATAATTTTTTTAGCTGTTGGTTTTCCTCCGCTTCTGCAAGGATATTATCCCGAATTGTCTCCGGGTGTTAGCTAGAAGTTCGCAAAATTAGTTACCCGCAGGTTTATTGTGTTGCAAGGCGCTGTGCTTTTTTCAGTGGCTGTTCATTTTCGCAGGCCGATCTTGCCTTAACAGGTGGGGGTGGCCCAATTTTTGCTTGTGGGCAGTGGTTGGACAGGGACTCCGCAGGTGGGGCAGTGAGCGGATACTGGCGCACGGACTGGATACCCCAGCATGCTGCAGAGCATCAGCCTCCGATGCTGCCCCAGTGGGGAGTGGCCCAGTGCTTAATTTGAGCTGGTGACTGCTGGTGCTCGGCACCAGCACTTAATTGTCAGCACTGATGCTTGTGACAGTCTGCCACAAGGTGGTGCTGTCTGGGTAATTTAGAGATGACCACAACAACAATGCCAATCTTATAGCTTTGGGGGCCTGGAATAGTCTAAATTGCCACATTCGTAGGAGTGTGACGGTTAGTAGTTGTATTGTTACTATCATTGGCAGCATGGCAGGGGCAATGTGTGGTGCAAGCTGCAGTGGCCTCCTGATGGGAGCTCTGGCACTTTTATTTATTTTTATTTTGGCGTGCATGGCACACACACAGCAGGCGTCGGTGAGTGAGGTGTGCACGCGGAAGCACATGGTAGGGGGTGAATCTCCAAGGTCTGCGTCTGTCAGCCACCGAAGAAGCGAACTGCTCATGCGTTGCCCGCTCTGCTAGTCTTCCCTGGCAGCCCTGCTGCAGAAAGGTCAGACGGGCCCTGCCACGCCGCCATGCTCGGCTGACATCTTCTGACATGCCAGCACGACGTGGAAAGGTTCTGACCTTCTCTTCTTGGACCGGGGGACTTCATGGTCAGCTCCACCCCCTCCCCGCCATCATGTCCGCATAAACAACCATCTTCAGCAAGCGGGGCGGGCTCGCTGACGCGCGAGCTGACGAGCAGCTTTCTCATGTCTATCCAGTCCGCAGACGCACAGCCATTTGCAGACAGGATTACCACAAGCAAGAGAGAGGGGTCCACGGAGGCCGACTGCAGCCCTGGTGGTGGAAATAGGCCTATGCAAAGTATATGGAAAAGTAAAAATCTGTATTAGGCTTGAAAGAAATTAATAGCATTAATAACCTTTTCATGTTAAATATTAATGTAAATTTATTTTATGTCTATTTTAAATGCAGAACAAAATAAAAATGCAGCAGCACTATTAACTTCATTTAAACTTAACATTTAATTATTACGAATATGTTAAATGTAAATTATTTTTCTGGAGACTAATTATAAAATAAACCCTCCTACGGTATAAATATATTTTTATTATGTGTTGATAATGATTACAACTGATGTTTATAATTAAAAGTAATTTAATTATGTTTTAATAATTAATGTAACTTTTTAAACTACAAATCGTATTAAAATGTGTTAAAAAGTTTATTTTAGATGATTCCGTTAATATTAAAAACATTTAATTACATATATGAATATTTAAATAATTTAATTTAAAATTATTTTCTATGGGGGTTTATTTTAAGTCCCTACATCCATTATTTTCTATTGGAGGGTGTTGCCGAACCAGTAGTTGGCCATGTCTGGTGATGGACTTACATTTACAACTGTTTTGGGTCCTTCTGTGCAAGTTAGGTAACTTACGCACAGCTAGGCATCGACGCGACACACCTGGCTTGCTGTGCTCAGGCAGGGAACAAGCAATCACTGCATTGGAACCACAAAAACCACTTGTGATAAGAACCATTCTGTGCAAGTTAGGTTAACTTACGCACAACCACCCATTGACACTACAGACCTGTCTTGCTGTGCTCAGGGAAGGAACAACAGTGACCCCAGTGGAACCACACAGACCACAATTCATGAGAACCTTTCTCTTCAAGTTAGGTTAACTTACGCACACAACCCTCGTCGAAGCTACAGACCCGGCTTGCTGTACTCAGGCAGGAAACAGGCATTCACCCCAGTGGAACCACAAGCACCACCACAAGTCTTAAAAACCATTCTGTGCCAGTTAGGTTAGCTAATGCACAACCACCCCAGCTACAGAACTGTCTTGCTGTGCTCAGGCAGGGAACAAGCATTCACCCCGGTGGAATCACAAACACCACCACAAGTCTTAAGAAGCATTCTGTGCAAGTTAGGGTAACTTACGCACAACCACCCTCCAACGCTAGAGACCTGGCTTGCTGTGCTCAGGCAAGGAACAAGCGTTCACCCCGGTGGAACCACAAACACCACCACAAGTCTTAAGAGGCATTCTGTGCAAGTTAGGGTAACTTACATACAACCCCCCTCGAAGCTACAGTCCTGGCTTGCTGTGCTCAGGCAAGGAACAAGCATTCACCCCGGTGGAACCACAAACACCACCACAAGTCTTAAGAAGCATTCTGTGCAAGTTAGGGTAACTTACGCACAACCACCCTCCAACGCTAAAGTCCTGGCTTGCTGTGCTCAGGCAAGGAACAAGCATTCACCCCGGTGGAACCACAAACACCACTACAAGCCATAAGAAGCATTCTGTGCAAGTTAGGGTAACTTACGCACAACCACCCTCAAACGCTAGAGTCCTGGCTTGCTGTGCTCAGGCTTGCTGTGCTCAGGCAAGGAACAAGCATTCACCCCGGTGGAACCACAAACACCACCACAAGTTTTAAGAACCACTCTGTGCAAGTTATGATAACTTACATACAACCCCCCTCGAAGCTAGAGACCTGGCTTGCTGTGCTCAGACAGGGAACAAGCTTTCACTCCACATACAGCACCACAAGCCATAAGAACCATTCTGTGCAAGTTGGGTTAACTTAAGCACAACCACCCACTGACACTACAGACCTGACTTGCTGCGGCAGGGAACAAGCATTCACCTCGGTGGAACCACATAGACCACAATTCATAAGAGCCACTCTGTGCAAGTTAGGTTAACTTAGGCACAACCCTCAGAACTACAGACCTGGCTTGCTGTGATCGGACAAGGAACAAGCATTCACCCAGGTGGAACCACATACAGCAACGGACATGTTTTCTTTTTCACATTAACCAACAGTATTGTTCACAAATGGTACGTTATTCAAACCCATCTTCGCTATCTTTAACACAAGGCCAAGTGATGGATGAAAAAAACAAAACTCCAAAAAGCGCTAGGAGTCCCGTACAAATCCCAGGGCTGCACTGCAGAGACGGGGAGAAAATAAAATGCGTGTATAATTGAACAATTGGGATGATATAAAACTTAATGGCGACCCTGAGCTGCTCATCAGGGGCAGGCGACAAAAGACATTTACGCCCTGGAGGGTGCAGTACTAAGGACTCGGTGGTGGGGGCACCCCGGCAGCTTGTTAGTCCAATTTAAGCACCAAATGAAAATCAATGTGGCCCCCTCCCCTCTGTGCAAGGCCTGCGCACTTAGCCCCCTCCACGGGGGCCCGCGTTATGAGCCCAATTTACAGCAGGGCCTCGGGTTCACAGCAGTAGTTGCCTGGTTTGCTGCTGACCATAACATTTCAGTGATAAACGAGCCGGCAGAGTTTTGTTACCGGAGCATGGCGGCCTCTGGGGGACCCTGCGGTTTTCAATCACTTCCTCAGCCTGCCAGGCTCTTTATTTTTCAAGGTTTTTCTCCCGACCGTGCCCCATAAACTTTCAAGAGCCCCTTAATTAACCAACCTTTTAAATAGCCCCTTAAAAGGTACAATATAAAAGCTCGTGTTCTACAGCGCTTACTGCCACAGGTGTCACGCTTCTTGGCACTGTAAAAAGAGGTGTTAAGCCTTCCCTACACCTATTCTTTTGGTTGCTGGGTGCACCAAGGAGGGCCAGGCCTGGAAATGCATGTTCTTCCCTCCGGTCCTTGTGTACTGGCTCTTAGAAGAGGGTGTGATAGTCTGAAAGGAGAGATGTGAGTGGCATCCCTTCAGGAGTAAACTTGTGCATGGAGAGTTTAAAGACATTGCAAGAAATCAGTGCTTAATTTGAGCCAGGGGTTGCGGCGGGCAACACCTGCACTTATTTTTGAGGACCTGCACTTACTTTTCTGCAACAGACATTTAGGAGAGTAAGAGAGGGCAAAACACACACGGGAAAGACGGAGGAAGGAAAAGGAAATCTGCCTGAAAGGGAGAAAGCAACCACCTGCAAGAGTGAGCAGAATGGTCAGCAGTGCCTGGCAATGGGTTTAGGAGGGCCGAGGTGGCACTCTGTGCCAGCACATTCCACGCCACTAGCCATACGTTTCAGAGCATAGCTTAGGGTGTTGGCACCCTTTCATTTACAAATTAAGCACAGCATGGAACGGTCCTTCACCCCTACACCCCCCCCCGTGGCCCTCAGGCTAGGTGAATGAAGGCCTGGAGTCTGAGCAAGAGAAGTATAGCTCCTGGTGGTGCCAAGGCCGGCTCGAGGAGGTATCAGATACACTATAACACCAGTTTATCACACCCAACAAACGTTAGTGTTCGGTGGCAGGAATTTCTTTTAATTAAAATGTGTTTAATACATCCTCAGAGATGTTCAAAGAAAAACAGGTTTCTTACCTGTAACTACAGTTCTCCAGTTTTGGTATATTTTATAGATTCACGTTTGTATCATTCCACATAGTTATTTTGAGAGTTCCCTAGTAACTTTAAAAAGTACTAAGAGAATAACCTTACGCCAGCACCACGTTATCAGCAGACTTGCACCTTTAAAGAAGAAATTAACTTCAGCCTATAAAGTAACGGGGTAGTAAAGCCCACCCCTCGCACAAGTCACCTGCCCTCAGATTTCCAGCACGCAGGTGACAACGGCACAGCATGTAAAGGTAAGCCTTCACACTAAGGTTTTTCTTCTCTAGAATTTGATCTTTCATAGATTCACATGCTTGAATCAGATGAATACGCATGAAGCATGGCGCATAACGTGAAAGTGCGAATGGCTGGCAAAAAGTAAAAGAGCCCCTTATTGGAAACGATGACGCAGAACTGCCTGTCCCTGCTCTAACTCTTGATATGGTGCCGCATCAGGCAGTAATGCAGTGTAAATGTGCCACTACAAATATCAGCCAAGGCAGCCTCTACAGCTGTCGATGGTAACACTTCTAATATTGTGCGCACTGGCCGTCTTCGAAACCCACTAATAGAATTCACACCGCAAAAGGTAATGGCCACGGCCAACCACCCGGATATGCCCAGTTTGAACAAGGTAATCAGGAGCAGATCATAGGCTCTGAGGTATTTGGTTCTTTATATTTAAAACTTTAAACATCTGCAGACATCTACTGAGCTCAATTCCCTTTCTGATGCATCTGAAAAGTTTTGGGAACAAAGTTTCCACATGTCTGGCTCACTGAGATGAGTCAGTAAGCATTTTAGGAGTGAACTACGGATTTCTGCGTAATAAGACTCTGTCCTTGCTGAATCTACAAAATGGTTCCTAGACTACATATACTCATATTTCAGCCACTATCCTAGCAGATGTTTGAGCAAGGAACAGTGCTGTTTTCCACAATATGTTTTTGAGAGTTTATATACATACATACATATATATACATACATACATATATATATATATATATATATATATATATATATATATATATATATATATATATATCTCATCCAAAGCGGTCAGTGGGATGCGTGCTCCAATTTGCTGGTGCAAACGTCGGGGCTGCCCATCCCCATTCAGAATGTAGCTGCAACAAATTTGCCACACTCCCAGGAGTTCATTTTCATTGCTTTCATTGCCCAAATTGTTTGAAGTGCTCGATATCCAAATTGTCTCTTCTCATCACTAGCACGTTTCAACATCCGTCTTCTTCAGAGTGCTGAAGATGTCAACTGATGTAAGTCCCTTCTCTACCGTTCCTATTTATCCTTCCTCCTCCACGCAGGGCATTGTGGTTGTCATAGTCCACCCACTTATTTATAGGTGATTACACTCGTGTATGTATATCCATACGAGACAGCACATATGCTGGACGGGCCCCCGAATGCTGGGGGTGCTCGTAGGCAGGCTCGTGCCTGAGCGCCCGAGCGTGTAAGTATTCACAGTCATGGTCCCAAACAATCCAATGAAATGAGAACGGCACTCCTGGTGGTGTGTGCGACAATTCTTTAATGAATAGAGAGTGACGATACAAAGTTGCAAAAGTCAACGCGTTTGGGCGTGGAAGCCTTGTTTGCAACCTTGTACTGCCACTCTCCATTCCTTGAAGAATTGTCACGCACACCGCCAGGAGTGCCGTTCTTGTTTCATTGGATTGGAATGGTTTTCCATGCTTTGTGGTAATACTGTGCTCGGATCCTATTGTGTCAAGGATGTCTGACGGAGGAAATGCTCTGAAGAGTTTTTTAATGAATTCCTTGGTCACCCTTCTGGAATCAAGGAAGGGCAGTTTGATGAGCAAAGAAATCTGCATATAACCAATAGGTGCACTGTCATGCTTGTCCCAGCCTTGATTGCGAATGCTCAAGTGAGTGGGGCAATAGGCGACAAGGCTCCAGTGAGAATGAAACAGGCCTTTTCTAAGGGGATATTGTCAAAGGGAGGGTATTTGTTTGTTGTTTAACACTGAACAGTCTTGGAAACATGCAGTTATAACTGTCCAGATGACAGGGCAGTTGGTTATTTTCATTCTAACCGAACAGCCTTATTATTTTCATTAAATCAGAACAGCCAACATGTGTTTTGTACCTCATGGGACTTTTTCAAGGCTGCAGAGATTATTAACAAGCTTGGAGTATATAGCATTCAGAAGGTGAATTTGAGGAGAACTGTCTGATCAGTACCCAGTAGAACTTAACACAACAAACTTGAGAAAAAAACACAATCTTGTGAGAAGGTCAAACATAAACCCCTATGTATGTTTGCAAGTTAATCGCAAAAGTAACGTCCGGGGTGGTGGTATAGATGACAGAAGAAAAATTACCAATAAGAATGTCTTTTGGTTTCTGGAGTAAAGTGGTAAATAGTAGACTATCTATGTGGCGGTGCTGTAAAGGTTTGGATAGAATATATGGGAGCAGCACTAATGCACCATAGAGGTAGATGAATGTGTAGAGAGTGTGTACTTTTAGGCGCTTACAAGAGAAAGTAAAATGTATATCTTTCACTGTAGAACGCGAATCTTGTATATCCTACGTGTATGCATTGGGCAATGGACTTCTCATCTACTGCCGTACTGGTGAGAAAGAGCTCAGGCGGACATAGTGGTAAAGGTAATTAAAAGAAAATGGGGTAGGCGGAAAAGAGAATGATAATCACTGCAGTCCAATAAGTAGAAAGAGTCGTCAGTGTAGCTTGATAATTGTATATTAACTGAAGTATTCTGGTCTCTGATAGAATCAAACAAATTACTTACCTTCAGTAATGCTCTTTCCGGTAAATACTTTAAGCAAACACAGATTTCTCATATTCCCCAGGCACCAGTCTGAGTCGAGAAGCTTTTCATACTTGTGGACCTGCGCGCCACCAGCTGGTGACATGGTGCTCCACACAGGCTTCATTACCCTCCCCACAGAACCAGTGCACAGATCTCTAATTTAGGAACTTTTTAGATCAGTGGTTCCCAACCTTTTGATTTCTGTGGACCCCCACTTTAACATTAATGGAACCCAGGGACCCCCACTGAATCATCATGGGAATCCAGGGACCCCCGCCTGAGTCATTACTGGAAGCTGAGGACCTAATTTGTCAATATTTGTTAATATTTTGTAATTTTCTTAGCTCTCGCGGACCCCCTAAGAAGGCTTTGCGGACCCCCAGGGGTCCCCGGACCACAGGTTGGGAACCACTGTTTTAGATGGTATACAGAGTCCCCTCCACAGCACACCAAGGGCGGTGAGGAATCTACAGCTAGAAAGATTATCCACCAGAAAGAGGCAGCCAGCGAAGTTTGGGAAGACTGGTATCCCGACCTCCACAGATGGTAGCGACCACCACCATCACCTTTGTGAGCATTCAAGGGGCTTCATCGGCTCAAGGACATAGCAAGAATAGCTCCCGGTCCCCACTACAAAGACCGGTCCCCTTTCTGTTGCTTCTATGGTCAAAAGAGACTACATTTCCTGGCATTAAACACTAAAAGAGTTTAGAGGTTGTTGCTGCACGAGTCAGGGACTGGAGTGCAGGATTGGAAGTGCATTGCCCCTGATGGCCAGATCACTGTCTTTTATCCCACAGGCTTGTTGTGTGGGCGGCAGAGCTTGACACTGTCAATACACTAAGCCATTGGCATATCCCCAAAAAGGGAAACATTGTTGGGGAAATTGCCACACTGGTGCTTAAAGGCCCCAAAATCACGATGAGGCTCCCCAAAAATGCTATATGGCTGAGTCCACCTTTTCACCGAAGATGTGGAAACTGTCGAAAGGCATGTCCATTAAGGAAATTTGGACATATTCGGGGAAGCCTGTGGACCTTTTTCATGAGTAGTTCCAATAGCGCTTTGCAGGCAAGCTGTGGTGTCATGGCCTGAACGTATGACGTATTTGGCTGCATCGCGACCATCCTGAATGAGGCACATAAGTAGACTGTGACCGCTGGTAAGATCTCACCGACCATGTCCCAAAGTGTGTGGGTGTAGAGGCCGATTAGACAGCTTACATTATCCGACTTTGAACAAGGCTGGGCGTGGAAAACATTAGTTTAGAAAAGATATCCGCACGTTTTGACTCAGTGTCAGGAGTGGTTGGGAAGGCTTTAGGGTATACTCTACTCGTGGACGTCTGTATTACCAAGCTTTCATGAGCTGGGTGCTTGATTAAAAAAACTGGGTCGCCTGGAGCAGGTCTACAGCATCGGGCGACTTCAGCGGACTGTGGGTCCAGGGCATGGTTTAGCCAAAGTGTTCAACAGGGTGTCACTGAGTGCTTCACTGAAGAGCAAGAGAGGTTCAGTGGTTACTTAGCCAGGTTGCAGACCTCTGTCAGCACATTCTTTTTTACCCCCATAGTGGGGAGGTGGAGGTCAGCAGTCCTCCTAATCAGTGGCCAAAGATGTATTTTCTTCCATTGCATTGCGGACCAGGGGAATAACAATCCAGTATTGGCTGATGTGTCCAACCCACTAGTATCTGTAATCCCATGTACCAGTTATCATCACAGGGTGAGTCAAACTCTTCCCTATCACCACCACTGTCGTCTCTATATGGCTGGGTCTGGTCTGAGTCTAACAGCTTGTGTAGTGTCCGTGGATGACTGCACGAGAGCAGAATAATCTGTAAGTCTGATGGCTTCAGTATTGGGTGCAGATCATCAAAATCTGGACATGGTCTCGGTCGAGACAAAGCCGGCTCGAAGTTGGATACCATGATGGGTTGCCGCTCTGCTTCCAGCACCAGTGGTGTTGGGGCTCGAGGCCCCGATGCACATTTTGCTGCCAGTCCTGACACAGATACAGAGCCCAAAATGGGTCCAAGGGACACAGATGGCTCCAAGGGTGACACCGCCGGCAGTAATGCGAT
The DNA here is from genome assembly GCF_031143425.1 of Pleurodeles waltl. NCBI lineage: Eukaryota > Metazoa > Chordata > Amphibia > Caudata > Salamandridae > Pleurodeles > Pleurodeles waltl. The sequence continues at coordinate 1,157,933,999 of NC_090448.1, forward strand.
TGGCGGTCTATGTGCACAAAGGGATGCCAGAGGCGGCCGTAAGTGTGCCAAAGAAATGCAGAATGGCCTCCTGAAAGGCTTAGAGTTGCTGCAGCATCGCTGATGGACCAGGGACCCAGAAAGGAATCTGCTCCTCACTGTAACAGTGATATCCTTGTCCATTCTCTGGAGAACTAGAGGGGCAGGAAAGGGCAGAGTCCCACTTGAACTTCTTTTGTGTCCTCTTTGACTTATCCAAAAAATGTGATCACAAAGAAGATCTGTCGGAATAACTTCAGAAGCGGGAGCAGGTCTGCACCCTCTTCTTCGGCTTGGGGTGCAACCAGGGTACAGTCTTCCAGTGCTTGATCAGGAAAAGCTCTAAATTCTCAGATGCTTTAAGATTCAGCTAGGTGCAGTGGTCAGGGGTTGTTAAGTCTAGCATTGGACCTGGGCACCGGAAGCAAACCTCGTGGGGACCTTTCACAGACATCTGTTTGCGACAGTTCTTGCAAGACGTAAATCCCAGCATTTTAGAGGCTGACGTGCCCTTTCCGAGTGAAGAACGAAAGAGTGGAGGTCTAGATTCATGTCTGAACACACAGAAATATGCTTACATGGTGCTCTGTTTGTCACTTCCAACGCAAAGTCGCATGAGGACACCCACCTGCAAGCGGGAACACTGCTTTTGAGTGTTCGAATCCAGTCTGGTGCCTGGAGATACTCACAAGGTGAGGAATTAGCAATTATAAGCTTCCACCAATAATAACCAAATACCAAAGAGATGTATCATTGACTCAAACAAGACTCCCCCCCCCCCCCCCCCCCCCAAAAAAAAAAACTTTTACGGTATGGTCAACTTTTCCTAATGATGCCATTCTCTCAAAATAATGCAAATGTGCCATCCCCAAAAGAACGTCTAAAGAGGCTAGAGCAGTTGCGGCCCGCTTCGCTCTAAAGAAGGGGGGCGGGTGCAGCGCGAACGGGAGAGCCTAAAATTTAATAAAATGAATAAAAAAAAAAAAAAACTTGACTTGTGGTCCCGCGCCACGCTCCTCTTCCCTGCTGGCTGCAGACACAGGCTCCCATCCTGCCCTGCGGCCAATTCTGACGCTGCTCAAAGCAGGGTGCTCCCAGGCGGACTGGAACCTTGTGCAGGCTCTCTCCAGCCGAAGAGTGTTGCTCGGCTGGAGAGAGGCTACAGCGCATGTTTGTTTGGCTAGCCCGAGACGGGCGGCCAAACACACATGCGCTCTGAGGGTCAGTGCTGGGGCAGTGCTGAGCCCTTATGGAGGAGCTACTCGGGCATCTACCACAATAAGGACCTCCCCACTACTGCCCAATCCTCCGGGCTTTGGATATCCACTACATGTGCTTTTGTGTGTTATTGTAGACGGCTGTGCATGGAACAGCTGGCAAGTGCAGGGCACCAAAGGCAGGCAGCACCCTACCTGTTCCAGTAACTCCAGAACTGGTCCTGCAGGTAGGCCCGATGGCTGGCCTCATCGCCGAAGGAGGCTTTGCTTTCGATCCAGTGGATGACGTGGCCTTCAACAGCTAGAAAATAAAGAGTGACTCTGATAAGTACACAGACACCTGGATCCATTGCCTCTCGGTGCTTCTTTCAATTGTCACCCCACAACTTCCAGGATCCCCAGAATGCCCAATTACCCCATCGAGTCTAGCAAGGATCACAAGGAATTTTAAAAGCACAGTGCTGCGGACCATAACTTCCAGGCTAATGGCTGTGAAGATTGACAGACAGGTGAGCTAAAAGATGGATTCAGTTCCAGAATGGAGCTCAAGTATTTGCAAATGTGCACCTGTGTTTGCTCTGCAAAGGCATTCTTTCCAGGTAAGGGCAGCCATATACTACACATGGCTGGTTTAATTTGCTAAAATCCACCTGGCATCTAAGTGTGAGTGGACATTCATCGGATTAAATATAGGAATATACTAGAAGCAGCTTCATTTGTTCCCCCACCAAACCCAAAATGAACATGAATAAACTAAGATAAAAGATGCAAAAAATAAACATGGGAAAATACAGAGGGAAACATAAAATAGGACTACGACATAAGCTGATCTATAAATATAGGGCCAGAGAACTGTCCATCAACCTCCACAGAGGTGCCCTGCAGCACCAGCAGACCCCTCAGGCGTGGACCTGTGTGGAGGACACCAGGGGTCGCAGCTGTGACCCATAGCTTCCCCTGTGACCCCTGGCACTGTACCTGGCCACAGAGCTGCCCTGCAGCACCAGCAGACCCCTCAGGCGTGGACCTGTGTGGAGGACACCAGGGGTCTCAGCTGTGACCCATAGCTTCCCCTGTGACCCCTGGCACTGCACCTGGCCACAGAGCTGCCCTGCAGCACCAGCAGACCCCTCAGGCATGGACCTCGGGTGGAGGACACCAGGGGTCTCAGTTGTGACCCACAGCTTCCCCCTGTGACCCCTGGCACTGCACCTGGCCACAGAGGTGCCCTGCAGCACCAGCAGACCCTCAGGCGTGGACCTGTGTGGAGGACACCAGGGGTCTCAGCTGTGACCCATAGCTTCCCCTGTGACCCCTGGCACTGCACCTGGCCACAGAGCTGCCCTGCAGCACCAGCAGACCCCTCAGGCGTGGACCTGTGTGGAGGACACCAGGGGTCTCAGCTGTGACCCATAGCTTCCCCTGTGACCCCTGGCACTGCACCTGGCCACAGAGCTGCCCTGCAGCACCAGCAGACCCCTCAGGCATGGACCTCGGGTGGAGGACACCAGGGGTCTCAGTTGTGACCCACAGCTTCCCCCTGTGACCCCTGGCACTGCACCTGGCCACAGAGGTGGCACAATCAATGTCCAGAATCCAGGGGCATTGCAGCTCTGCCCCTCCCTTGCTTTCTCCCCAGTTTTTATCATACTAACAATGAATAAGTCTATTAGTTACTATTAGTGTAACAGAAAATGGAGCATATATGGCCTGTGGATGGGACCTTCGCGGGCAGGTGAGGTAAGTAACTAAATGTAGAATGAGTGTGTGTGCTCGGGCGAGAGTATGTTTGTGCGAGAGCTTGTACATGTGTGTACATGCGTGCCTGCTGATACGTGTAGGCCTGTGTGACAATGCGAGTGAGAGTCAATGACAAGCACTCAGTGAGAGTTAGTAAGGCTGAATGCCAGTAAGCGTATATGAGTAAGATAGAGGCAATGAGAATTAGTCAGTAAGACTGGCTGATTAAGTACAAATGAATGTGCGAGAGAGTTAGAGCGTGTGAGTGATAATGACTGAGTGAAAATAAATGAGTGACAGTGAGTGAGCATAACTAAGTGAGCAGGAGTGAGAATTAGTGAGTAACAGAAGCGTGAGGGACAGTAAGAGTGATTGTGAGCGAGTGTGAATGAATGAGTCAGTGAGACAGAGTGAGGAAGCAAGTGTTAAAATGAGTGCAAATGAGTGTAAGTGAGAAAGTATGAGTGAGTCACAGTAAGAATGATTGCAAGTACTTGTGAATGAGAGAGAAGGAGTAAATGAGAATAAGAGTGATTGCTAGAAGGTGAGTGAGAATGCATGAGTGCGAGTGAGTGAATAAGTGAAAGTGTCTGTAATTGATAATGAGCATGAGTGAATTTAAGTGAGTGTGAGTTAGACTGTGCTATGCTTGCAAGTCTGCTGTTGATCATGGCCTACTGACGGTAATTTGTTCCTTATAGAGGCACCCCATGGCAAAACACTGGCACTAGCATACTGGAGGCAATCACTGGCTTATCAGGTACCCATGGAAAAGTATTGATGCTGGCATACTGGAGGTAATTCTCATCATAGAGGACATCCATGGAAAACTGCTGGTGCTAGCGCACTGGGGGTTATTCTCATCATAGAGGAAATCCATGGAAAACTGCTGGTGCTAGCGTACTGGAGATAATTCTCATCATAGACGACATCCATGGAAAACTGCTGGTGCTAGCGTACTGGAGATAATTCTCATCATAGAGGACATCCATGGAAAACTGCTGGTGCTAGCGCACTGGAGATAATTCTCATCATAGAGGACATCCATGGAAAACTGCTGGTGCTAGCGCACTGGAGGTAATTCTCATCATAGACGACATCCATGGAAAACTGCTGGTGCTAGCGCACTGGAGATAATTCTCATCATAGACGACATCCATGGAAAACTGCTGGTGCTAGCGCACTGGGGGTTATTCTCATCATAGAGGACATCCATGGAAAACTGCTGGTGCTAGCGCACTGGAGGTAATTCTCATCATAGAGGACATCCATGGAAAACTGCTGGTGCTAGCGCACTGGAGATAATTCTTGGCATAAAGGAGTTTAACCGTAATATATGGGAGGGAGGCAACCAAGACAAAACACTGGTCCTGGAATAATGAAGTAATTTTTGACTTTATGATCACCCATGGTGTATGGAAACCATTAATGGAAAAATTCTTACACTGGCCTATTGTATGTTATTTTTCACATCCTTTGCACATTATGAAAAACAGAGGGTTTCATTGGCTTGTGGTGTTTAATGAGTGTCTCTGCAGAGGCTATGGCTCTTTAGCAAATTTAGGTGTACATTGTGCTTTAAAATACACTATTTGAAACCATATATTCAAATTTTTCTTGGGAGAAGGACCTAACCCAAGGCCCTTCACCAGCGGTCTAGCTCACATGCTTCACTCACTGGCAACAGTTAAGGGCGGTATTATATCCCAGCGCTTGCAAACATCCCTAATGTAGGTGGCATCGAAAACAGACATTTGTCTGTGCTGTGTTGTTCTATTAATCATGCAAATATTATGGAACGTCAGTGATGTCAATTACTGTGATGTCATCTGGGTTAAGGTCCTGCGACATGACGTTCTGGGAAGAGTCAGGGTAAATGGTCATATGATGTCACTTCCTGTGATGTCATTAGGATCAAAGGATGTGTGATGTCACTTCCGCTACCCTTGGAATTTTGGTGCATAACACCCATAACGTCAGGCACCATCCTGTGCCCAACAAGGCACCACAGAAGGTTAAGTGTTGCCACCTCAACAGCAAACCCATACACTCTAACAGACCTACAAATTAAACCTAACAGGTTTATGTTTTGTCCTGCACACACAGTACATATTAAACACAACTATTCGCACCACCAGATGCACAACACAGCAGCAAAGCCCCATAGCTGTCAAATCGCTGACACCTCCACTCCATAGCTTAATGCTCACACAACTATTCAGAACAAGTTAATTTAAACACACAACAAAGTCATATAGGCCCTCATTACAACATTGGCGGTAAATGCCGCTTACTGCCATGCAGAAGACCGCCAACACACCGCCGTAGCCGCAGAATTCCGCCACAGCTATTTACGACCCACAGCTCAGAATCTGCCAAAAGCTAGACACCCACACAAGTCCGCCACACCAAAGGTCAGTGATAAACTGGCGATAACAAAACCTCCACTGTCACACCAACAGGAATACGCCCACACTATCACGACCGCGATATTCCATTGGCGGTACACACCGCTGCGCTCAAAATACACACACATTTACAAATCACTACAGCATTGGACAAATCGAAATACAAACACCTGATACACATACACACACCACTCCCACACACCCGATACAATGTAAAACACACACTCACATTACCCACAAACCCTTACTACCAAAAAGTTTGAAGAAGGCCAGAGAGACAGCAAAGCAAAGACAACACCAGCATACAGAGGCACACAAAACCATCACACATACACATCACCCCACACCTCACACATCACCCACACCACCCCATGGCACCGCAAAGACAACCCAGGTTTTCTGAGGAGGAGATCAGGGTCATGGTGGAGGAAATCATCCGGGTAGAGCCACAGCTATTCGGATCACAGGTGCAGCACACCTCCATAGCTAGGAAGATGGAGCTATGGCGCAGAATCGTGGACAGGGTCAACGCAGTGGGACAGCACCCAAGAACACGGGATGACATCAGGAAGAGATGAAACGACCTACGGGGGAAGGTGCGTTCCGTGGTCTCAAGACACAACATTGCGGTTCAGAGGACTGGCGGCGGACCCCAGGTCTTGGCTATACTGCATCCTGAGGGCCTCGCAGGAGTAGCTGGAGGAATGGACTCTGGTAAGTTAAATCTTTAACTACTTCATCCCCCCATCCTACCTGCATCCTATCACATACCACCATCCTCGCCCTCACCCCCATCACTCCAACTCCTCACATATGTCCCACTATCACAAACCACACATCCCAACACCAAGCCCTGCATGCAACAACAAAGCATGGACACCCATCACCAATGCATGTCCACTACACATACCCACACAGACCCCTAAACAATTATCACACAAGGTCCTACACAGGAATGGAAGCACTGGGGTACAGGGTCACCCACCCATTGCACACCATGGCACACACAGATGTAATAATCATGCCTTTACACCCCTGCAGGACCCCTACCCAACGTCACGGACAGGAGGTTCCAGACATGTCCACTCCACCCACAGAAGAGGCCCACAGTGATGACAGCAGCTCTGTCCAACTGGATCTAGATGACCAGCCCGGCCCATCTGGGACCTCGGGACAGTCAGTTCCCCTGACACAGTCATAGGCCACCACAGAGCCTCCCCCCTCATGAAACACCAGCACAGCACCCACCCAGCGGGCCCACACCCCTGTCCCCAGGACAAATCAAGCAGCAGTGTGTCCACCACTACAGGGAACCCAGGCTAACCCACCACCCCAAGAACAGCAGGGACCTGGGGGCAGTGGTAGTGGGCACACGGTTCAGGGGACAGAGGCCCAGGAAAACCAGGGAACTGGGAGGGCTGCTGTGCGACAGGGGGAGGACAGGCCCAGGGAACCCACTCTCCACAAGGCCCTCTCCAACATCATGGGAGCCTACCATCATTCCCAGGAGACGATGGCAACGGTACTGGGCAAGTTTCAGGAGACCCAGCGGCTGCAGGAGGAACAGTATTTGGGGTTCAGGGAGGAACTCAAATCCATCAATACCACCCTGGGCACCATTGTAGGGGTGCTGAAGGACCTCGTGAACACCAGGAGGGACACTGTGGCACAACAAGGGCCCCTGACACTAGCCTGGACGATGAACTGCCCACCACCTCCGCCGGTGCTAGTGGACAGGAGACACCACCACAGGACCACGATACCAGCACCCCACCCCCTGCACATGGAGAACCACCCTGCAAGCAGTCCCTGAGATCCAGGACAAAGACAGAGAACAATGCCAAGACCCCCGCCAAGAAATGAGACCACCCTGAATGTCATCCTTCTGTCCCACTTTGTCACCCTGTCCATCCTTAAACTGCCCTAGCTCCACTTCCTATGCCCCTTTGGACAATGCACCTGTGAGACAAATAGACTGGACTCTGCCATGGACATTCCTCCACCATCACCCCTGACCATTTTACAACCCTCTCCACTATTTAGCACTTAAACACCCTTAAATCACAAAACAATCTGGAGACAGTCTGAGTTTTCACAATTGTGTATTTGCAATAATTGAGGGAAATATCAAAGTCCATTGTATTGTCAACATACCTATGTCACACAGCTCTAGTCCATGAGGTAACATAGCAGAGGTCACACAGTGGGACCCACATATGTGAAATCGAAAGGCAAAGTGACAAATCAGGGTCCATACACTGGGTGAAAGTGACAGACAGATGAGAGGTCGAACAATTTTATCAGATGTAGGAGGCAGTGATGACTTCTTACCTGTGTCTCACTGGAAGTATTGATGGATCATGGTGTTTCTGTTGTCTATGTCCTCTTCTTATCTCTCCTCTTCTTTACTGTCCACAGGCTCCACAGCTGCCACAACACCTCCTTCAGGACCATCCTCCTGCAGAAAAGGCACCTGTCGTCGCAAAGCCAAGTTGTGCAGCATAAAGCAGGCCACGATGATCTGGCACACCTTCTTTGGTGAGTAGTATAGGGAACCACCTGTCATATGGAGGCACCTGAACCTGGCCTTCAGGAGGCGGAAGGTCCCCTCTATAACCCTCCTAGTTCGCCCATGTGCCTCATTGTAGCGTTCCTCTGCCCTTGCCCTGGGATTCCTCACTGGGGTCAATAGCCATGAAAGGTTGGGGTAGCCAGAGTCACCTGCAAATGTCGAGGAACAACTGTTAGACACACACTAACCCTTAGGGACAACCCCAGACCCAGACAACTATTCACACTGTATAGGGTCCATTTCCTCACCTAATAGCCACACATGGTGCCTCTGGAGTTGCACCATCACATAAGGGATGCTGCTATTCCTCAGAATGTAAGCGTCATGCACTGAGCCAGGAAACTTGGCATTCGCATGGGAGATGTACTGGTCGGCCAAACACACCATCTGCACATTCATTGAATGGTAACTCTTCCGGTTTCTGTGCACCTGTTCACTCCTGTGGTGGGGGGGGAGGGGAACCAAGGCCACATGTGTCCCATCAATGGCACCTATGATGTTGGGGATTTGTCCCAGGGCATAGAAGTCACCTTTCACTGTAGGCAAATCCTCCACCTGAGGAAAAACGATGTAGCTGCGCATGTGTTTCAGCAGTGCAGACAACACTCTGGACAACAAGTTAGAGAACATTGGCTGGGACATGCCTGATGCAATGGCCACTGTTGTGTGAAAGGACCCACTTGCCAGGAAATGGAGTACTGACAGGACCTGCACTAGAGGGGGGATTCCTGTGGGATGGCGGATAGCTGACATCAGGTCCGGCTCCAACTGGGCACACAGTTCCTGGATTGTGGCACGATCAAGTCTGTAGGTGACTATTACATGTTGCTCTTCCATTGTCGACAGGTCCACCAGCAGTCTGTACACCGGAGGATGCCGCCATCTCCTCACCTGCCCCAGCGGATGTGCTCTATGAATGAGAACAGAGAGCAGAGGGTCAGCCAACACTGAGGTACGAAATAAACAACTTTATTGCACACATTTGTCAATCCGCTATGTGCCTGTCTTAGTGTGTATGCAAGGCCTATATATGTGTGACGCATTTAAAATTAATGCCATGTGGCCCCCTGAAATGGCAGCTGGCTGACCTGTAATGTGGGACAAGGGGATATGAGGTAACTGCACTGGCGTTGTACACCGTCGCGGTAGGCGGTCGAAGACCGCGGCGCAATCCTGCATTGGTTACATTGGACCCTATGGGTCCCAGGAGCCAATGACTGTACGCCGGCGGTGACGGTACGCACCGCCGCGGACGTGACCGCCATTTTCTCTCTGTTCACTCACTTGATACCTGATCTTCGATAGAAGAGGACCTACCCTGCAAGTGCTGCTGTGACCTCAGTCTGGAAGCAAAAATGGCTCAAGTGTCTGGGGAAAGGGCCCCTACCTTCACATCGGAGGAGTTGGAGAAACTACTGGATGGGGTCCTCCCCCAGTACACGCTACTCTACGATCCTCCAGACAAACAGGTGAGTACTCTGTGAGCATGCTGTATGGGCAATGCCTGCTTGGAGTGGTGTGGATGGGAGATTGGGGATGAGGGGAATGAGGTGTGCATGAAACAACGGTGAGTGGGTGTGCGTCAGGGCAAGGGTGGGAACGTGGGCCAATGATTGTGACGGTCCGGATGGTTATAGTTTTTCCTTTTTGCCCTGTACTATTCCTGTAGGTCAGCGCCCACCAGAAGAAGGATATTTGGCGTGCCATCGCCAAGGACGTCCGGGCCCTGGGGGTCCACCACAGACGGAGCACCAACTGCCAGAAAAGATGGGAGGACATTTGCCGCTGGAGCAAGAAGACGGCGTAGGCCCAGCTAGGGATGGCCTCCCAACGTGGGAGGGGTGCCCGTCGCACCATGACCCCCCTGATGTTCCGGATCCTGGCGGTGGCATATCCGGAGTTGGATGGGCACTTGAGGGCATCACAGCAGCCACAAGGGGGTGAGTATACTCACATCCATCTGATTCAGCGCGCATTGGAGGTGTCTGGTGGGGGAGGTGGGCTGTGGGTTCCCCTAGGCTAGGGTGAGCCTTGTAGGCAAGGACCCTTTGTGAGGCAGGCTCAGTGTCACCCCATCCCTACCAGTGGTAAGAGCCATCTACACCTAGTCAGGCTCCTGTGACTTGCATGTGTGCAGCAATCGGGCATAGGCCTTGTACCCCATGTCCCTGTGATCAATTAGGGAACTCAAAGTGCATGGCGTAGTGCAGAGGGCTGCTGTGTCTGTAGTGTCTGCCAACGGTAGTGGTATTGCATGCACTGAACATGTCTTTCTACTTTCTTTCCCCCCCTCTTTGTGGTCTCCCTGTTCTTGTGTGCATTAGCATCATCAGGCGGAGGAGCTGTGCCACCGGAGCAGGAGGGAGCTGCTTCCCACATGGCCCTGGAGGGCGAGACTACGGACTCAGAATTTACCTGTGGGACGGAGGGCGTGGGGAGCTCCACAGCGGGGACAGGAGCTGAGACCAGCAACTCCTCCTCTGATGGGAGCTCCCTTGCGGTGGCGGGCCCCTCTGTGCCCACCGCATCTATAGGTACAGCCGCCACCACCCCCTACCAGCACCGCCCTCCCAGCAGCCCCTCAGCGTGTGCCCCGTGGCCGCTCACCCAGGATGGTGGGCATCTCCTTCGCCCAGGCACCTCAGCCCCTGCCCCGGTCAGCCCTGCTGCCCTCAGTGAGGAGGCCATTGACCTGCCATTGACCTCCTCAGATCCCTCACTGTTGGGCAGTCTACCATTCTGAATGCCATCCAGGGTGTTGAGAGGCAGTTGCAACAGACAAATGCATACCTAGAGGGCATTCATTCTGGCTAGGCAGCCCAACAGCGAGCATTTCAGACTCTGGCCTCAGCACTGATGGCAGCCATTGTCCCTGTGTCCAACCTCCCCCCTCCAACTTCCTCCACCCAGACCCAATCCCCAGTACCTGAGCCTACCATCAGACCAGCATGCACACACCTCAACACACAAGGGTGGCTCTGGCAAACCTAAGCACCACACATCCCACAGGCACTCACACAAGCATCATACCCATGCACACATACTAACATCCACTGCCTCCACTGTGTCCCCCGCCTCCACGTCTCCCTCCCTCCCTGTCACGTCTCCACTCACACCTGCATGCACTACATCTTCAGCCACTACGTCCATCACCAGCACGTCCATCACCACACACCGCTCACATGCACTCACCACCCCCACTACCATTCACACATCCCGTTTGTCCTCTCCCAGTGTGTCTGTGAGCCCTCCTCCCAAACTACACAAACACAGTCACACACCCACCCAACAGCCATCCACTTCACGACAGCCTCCAGCCCATGCACCTACACCCAAAGTCAGCAAACGAACACCTCCTACAACCACTACCTCTTCCTCCACTCCCAAACCCCCTCCATCTACCCGTCCCAGTGTGTCTAAAAAACTTTTCCTGTCAAACCTTGACTTCTTCCCTTCACCTCCCCCACCCCTTCCGTCCCCTAGGGCCTGCCTTTCCAGGTCCCAACACAGCACCTCAGCCACCACATCACCGGGAACAGTGGTGCCAGCAGTAACCGGCTTCTGGAGTGCACCAAGCAGCAGGGCAGCCAGTGTCCCAAAGAGCGAGGCCAAGGACATTCCCCCACCTCCAAAACAAAAGAAGTTGCCCACATCCCGGAGGGAGAAGGCCAAAACACCTGCAACCAAGGGCTCAGTTGGGAGTGGCAAGACAGCTGCGCCACCATCCAAGGTGGGGAAGGGCCAGAGAAAGAAAGGGACGTCGCCGCCAACCTGCACCGCGGACAAGACGCCACATGCACCGCCACTCAGGACACCGCCGCCAGCAGCAAGCTCAGTGAGGCCGCCCCCAGCACTGCCGCTCAGGACACCGCCGCCAGCAGCAAGCTCAATGAGGCCACCACCATCATCGCCGCTCAGGACACCGCCGCCAACAGCAAGCTCAGTGAGGCCGCCACCAGCACCGCCGCTCAGGACACCGCCGCCAGCAGCAAGCTCAGTAAGGCCGCCACTAGCACCGCCGCTCAGGACACCGCCGCCAGCAACACGCTCAGTGAGCCCCCCACCAGCACCGCCGCTCATGACACCGCCGCCAGCAGCACGCTCAGTGAGCCCCCCCACCAACACCGTTGCCCAATGAGCGCCGCAAACACCACCGCTACTGAGCCCACCGCCAGCGGCCACGTCACATCCTGTGCCAGACATGGCTGCCATCCCCAGTGGTCATTCGTACGAGGCTGGTGGTCAGTTCCAGGGGCCTGGACAGCTTCCATGTTGCCCCACCGTCAGTGGAGTGTCAGATCCACTACCTCTGTCCTTGGCAGGATGAAGCACTCTGGGCACAAAGCCCCCTCCAGAACCAGTGGAGAAAGGCATCCACTACCTCTGTCCTTGGCAGGATGAAGCACTCTGGGCACAAACCCCCCTCCAGAACCAGTGGAGAAAGGCATCCACTAACTCTGTCCTTGGCAGGATGAAGCACTCTGGGCACAAAGCCCCCTCCAGAACCAGTGAAGACAGTTATCCACTTGAGACTGTGGCTTTGTCTTGGGGGGGGTTGGGGGGATGTAATGTTTCAGCATGTATTGGTGTGTATGTTCTTGTGTGTGAGGGTGGGGGTGTTGCGTGTGTGTGTCACTCTCTTTTCCCTCCCCCATCCCCCTCCCCTGTGTTGTAGGTGCAGTACTCACCGTGGTCGTCGCCGCTGTCGGTCGTGCTCCTGGTAGAGGAGCAGGAAGACTATCGCAGGGAGAATTTGGCGTTCCGGCTCCATGGCGTCCTGGTTCCTCGTGGGGTGTGTAGATGTGAGAGTTTTCCCTTCCAAGTCCTGCTTCTGTGTTTTTGTTCGCGTTGAATCCGCCCCGGAAAAGGTGGAGGCTTGGCCTCTCAATGGTGTGGGCAGTACACTGTCTTCCGCCTGTCTGTTGGCGGTGACTGCCATGCTGTTTGTTTGTACCGCCGGGGCAGTCGGAGTGTTAAAGTGGCTGTCTATGTTGGCGGTTTCCGCCGCGGTCATAATTCCATTTTTTTTTACCGCCGCTTTAACACCGACCGCCAGGGTTGTAATGAGGGCCATAATCTGTTATTAATGCTTCTCAACAGAAATGCCTTCTCTGACCGAGAGATGTAGAACCATATACTCCATCAGAAATAAACACTGAAGTCATATGGCACATGTATCCGTGCACACAATGTTTTAAGACCAACCATGGCAGAATGGCTCCCATCCTATACAGTTCATTTCCAACATGAAACATTACTAAACAATAACCTGAACAGAATGACTAACCAAACACAATGACAAGAGACAACCTTGACTCCTGTCAACAAGACACTGCGAATCGTAAAGAGCATCCAGTCACACAATCACTATAGAACCACGTAGGTCATAGACGTGTGCTAAATAAATGCTGATAAATTAACATGTCACTCTCCTGACCTAGGCCAGGTTTTGGAGAAGCCCCTAGGTCCGGTCTTGGGAGCCAGTCTTTTGGCTTTGTCAATGCTTGTTTTATTTTGTCATGTTTTCCTGAAATTTTATTGTTGGGGAATTTTTGGGCCCTTGCCATTATGACAAAAAAAAAAAAAAAAAAAAAACTAACAGCAAAATGTTTTGTGGGTTTTAGACTGCATGCATTTATTGCTTTAGTAGGTCTTGGCAACAAATGGAACTATTTTGTGTTTGATGTGTTCCTTGTGAAAGAGCAGACTACTGTCTGTCACAGCAAAGTTAGCCAATAGGTGAAGTGGGCTGGGCTAGTGTGCCATGCTGTAGTAGGCAGAAGACAAAAGTGATTGACAACAACAGACCAATGGATGAAAGCCATTTTGTGCAACTAGGTTACTTATATAATTTTATTCAAATCAAAAGGTCTAGGACAATACCACACCTAAAAAGAGAAATTACACTGTTCACTTGCTCCTCCACCCTGCCCTCTCAGGGAAATCAGTGGGCTGCATCTGCCCTCACCCTTGTGGGGACAGCAGTAGCGCTCTGAGGTCCGCGTTCCTGTTGTGTTAATTAACTCTGCTCAATGGGCGCACGCACTATAGGAGCACAGAAGCATCCATCGTCCATCCACACACAGGTTAGACTAGTCTCCCAGGAGAGACCTCATTGATACTTCTACTTACAGATATTTCAGATGCAGCAGGCACACAACTTGTTGGTATTTGCTCAATAAATAATTGCACTGTTTTTCCCTTTCTTTTGTTACTAATTTTGCATCCTTATGTTCAGGCAGCTACATAACACTTAGCATCTAAAGTGTTTAAATTCACATCCTACTTCTTAAGACAATTGCCTTTAAATGCACTTAAGCTTTTTATTTATTTACTTTGGTTCCCCCCAAACTCTCTAAAATGTATTATTTGACTACGCTTCTTTTCTTCTTTAAAGTGTTTTGGTTGTTTATATTTTAACAGTATTAAGGTTTAGAAAAGAAAAAAAAAAAAAAAAAAAAAGAAGGGAAAACATGTCTGCCTCAGAGTGCTGCAGAGTATCATGATGGGCTGTCGCTGGGTTTGATAACTCGTGTCCTCAGAAAAACTCTGCAGCTATGGAAGCTAACAAGGTCGCCTGCATCACTTGGGGAACTGGGTGCACTACCTCCTTCGCCCTGAATTAGGTTCCTGACAGCACAGCACAACTTCCTGGAGAGACTGCCGAGATACCAGCTTGAGCGACAGCCAGTGGCTGAGATTAATTCAACCATTTCGTCCATCACCTTGTTGTTTTGCATTTGCCGCCCGAAGAACACCACATATGCCCAGATGTGGGTCCCAGGCTCATTGCGTCACTGAATTCAAGCAAGCCTAGTTGATGAGGAGTGATACCCCGAAACCGGTCCCAGAATGCTTATTTCTGGTAAGGGGAGGACCTGGCTTGGCAGTTTGGACTGGACTGTTCCCATAGGTACCAGGGACAAGACTGATTTGCATATGGCTGGGTTCTGGGGTGACATGGTGGGCCAAAAAACGATGGATTGGCATGAGGCCTGGGCGACTGCCAGTGGCTCAGATTAATTCAAGCGTTCTATCCATCACCTTGTTCTTTTTGCAAACACCAGCCTTGTCACTAGTTACAGAATATCTGTTCCAGCAGTTAAGGTCAAAACCTAGGACAAAGGAATGAATTTTAACTCCTTCTCAGAACTACATCGTGTGATCTTGGGTAAATGGCTGTCAGTGGGTACCTCCAGATCCTTCAACTAGCAAAACTCAGCAATTAAAAATACGCCAACCCCTAGCATTAATCATATCACTTAAAAAAGTGAGCATTTCCATTTTGTGCCTAATCTAACCATTGATGTACCCATGGCAACAAAAACTAAACATCTGTGACAAAGAAAATAACTGAGCATCCTTATTCAACAGGTCAGAGCACCCAGAAGAACTTACCAACAGGGACTTCCAGGATGATGTCAGGAGTTTTGTCGTACCCCTTGGCCCTCAACTGGTCCTCTTCTGCCGAGAGAAAAAAAAGGACTGGTGTCATGATAATACAGGCCTCCGTTTCAGGAGCATCGTTTGTCAAAACGTATGGCCAAATAGGCACCGCATACAGGGAGAACAATCTGAGCTTGGCCGCCATGTTAGGGGCAGGCACACGCAGTCTGACACCAGCACAGGGTAACTTTCAGGTGTCGCACTGACAGGTGAAAAGTTACGGGACGAGGACTTCTAGATCCTAGGAATGGAGAGAGTAATTGTGACACCACCAGGAAAAGCGAACTCTTCAGCACTGTAACACTGTCATCCTCGTCAGCCTTGCAAGCACTGCACTGTCCCACATCACACAGAAAGGCCTCGCAAGCACTCCACTGTCCCACATCACACAGAAAGGCCTCGCAAGCACTTCACTGTCCCACATCACACAGAAAGGCCTCGCAAGCACTTCACTGTCCCACATCACACAGAAATGCCTTGCAAGCACTGCACTGTCCCACATCACACAGAAAGGCCTCGCAAGCACTTCACTGTCCCACATCACACAGAAATGCCTTGCAAGCACTGCACTTTCCCACATCACACAGAAAAGCCTTGCATGCACTGCACTTTCCCACATCCCACATCACACAGAAAGGCCCAGCATGCACTGCACTTTCCCACATCACACAGAAAAGCCTCGCATGCACTGCACTTTCCCACATCCCACATCACACAGAAAGGCCCAGCATGCACTGCTCTGTCCCACCTCACACAAAAAGGCCTTGCATGCACTGCACTTTCCCACATCACACAGAAAGGCCTTGCATGCACTGCTCTGTCCCACATCACACAGAAAGGCCCAGCATGCACTGCTCTGTCCCACCTCACACAAAAAGGCCTTGCATGTACTGCACTTTCCCACATCACACAGAGGCTTCCCACATCACACAGAGAGGCATTGCACTGCACTGTCCCACATCACACAGAAAGCTTCCCACATCACACAGAAAGGCCTCACATGCATTGCACTTTCCCACATCACACAGAAAGGCCTTTCATGCACTGCATTGTCCCACATCACACAGTAAGGCCTTGCAAGCACTGCACAGTCCCACATCACACAGAAAGGCCTTGCATGCACTGCACTTTCCCACATCACACACAAAGGCCTTGCATGCACTTCACTTTCCCACATCACACACAAAGGCCCTGCATGCACTGCACTTTCCCACATCACACACAAAGGCCCTGCATGCACTGCACTTTCACACATCACACACAAAGGCCCTGCATGCACTGCACTTTCCCACATCACACACAAAGGCCCTGCATGCACTGCACCTTTCCCACATCACACAAAGGCCTTGCATGCACTGCACTGTCCCACATCACACAGACAGCTGGATTTAACACAGGACACAGCCCTCTAGGGGGCCAGAACTGCTCTCCTGTACAGTACCGGGCACTGATTGACCTGAAGTGGCCCTTCCCTCACAGGCAGCTGGGTAGCAGAAGATCAAATCCTAGTCAAGACTTTCTCGGAAGTGGGAAGATAAGTTAACTTATGAGGCATAATAAATGATTCAAGTCAAATTATGCGGTACAGCCTGTTATCTTAGTAGATTAATACTTTAACACATTTTGTTTTTTACAGTAGAGGGAGCAAAAGGGTAGATATTCAACATGTCCTCCGACTTGTACTGAAGCAGATCAGCAACATTTTATTCATATTCAAGTAGTTCTTGGTGCAAAACTATATACTGTTCCACTCAGCAGAAAACAAGCCGGCATGTCCATACTTCATGTAGTAAATAGTGTGGTACTGTTTCACACTGACACGCCCTCCGGACATCCCTCTGACCAATGAACAGTCCTTCAGGGAGATACTGTACAGTTCATATTTGTGACTTAATTGCCTCACTAGAAGGCACGTTAAAATCAAGAGATGCAAAATATGCAGTGTTTAGCGAAACTGAAGATTCTCTTTTTAATTAACTGTCGCTATCAGGGCACTACAAGGAAAACAAGCATTTGCAATACAATGGGTCTCGCGTTTGCTCGAGTTAGAGCTATTAGCGTTGTAAATTCCTAGCTGGACTTTTCTTGCCACAGATTAAGAATGAAAAATAAAACAGTTGACATAAGCGAGACGATTCAAAGTGCCACGGCCGCAAAGGAGACACACAAAAGGAAAAAGAAGTTCGCTCGCAGTCAAACGTATCGGCAAATGTGCAATTATCCATGAAACAGGGGCAGTCTGCAAGGTAGTAACAAAACTGCCCCAAGGAGGGACAAGTGTAAAGCATCTGCCAATGATAACAAAGGATTTTTGAAAGGCAAGCCCAGGAACGAGTAATAGTGGTGGGCGTGGGTAAAAGCCCACAGATAGATTACAACACGCCAGAGCGCTTGCGTGCTCGACCTAAAAAACATTTGCACGAAGAGTGAAGCTAAAAAAAGTTGACACCAAAGAACCACCAACGCTCTAGTTTCTTTATGTTTCAATATGTACAGCTCTCATTCCTGCAAGAAAGAAATGTCCCTCCTCCCAAGCCCATCTAATAGTGACATTACCACCACATGCACAAAATGTTTACCTTTTAATGTCTGAATACAGCGGCCATAAACTGAAAGGTCACCACTTAACGTCTGCAGGATGTCGGGAGCTGGGCTGCAGTCTCCGTGCAGCATTTCAGCAGTAAGTTTTCACATGAGAAACAAATGATTTCTGCTGAAATCTGCAGGTGATACACCAGGCGGTACTGCAGCAGGTACAGCAAATGACCAGTGCTTAATTTGTGCTTGTTGTTTCCGGTGCTAAGCACCAGCACTTATTTTTGAGGGTGGGGCTTATTCTTCTGCCTCAAGCATTTGCAGCCAGCAAAAGACACATTTGGGAAAGAAGGAGGAAGAGAAAAAGGAAAAAGCGTCACAAAGGGTGAAAGCAGAAAGCTGCAAGTGTGAGCTGAAGGGGCAGGGAGTGGCTGTAAATGTATTGAAGAGGCCCGAGATGGCTTCAGGATTACGCTCTCAATATTCCGTGTTCACATTTAAACGGCACGTTTTCATTTACAAATCAAGCACTGCAAATGGCAAGGTTCCTTCTTGCAGTAACTTAAACTCCATAGTCACCATCCGTCTAAAGGAGGCGGTGTAAACATCCCTCTTCTAATCGACCTGCTTACACACAGTTGGGACCACAGGTTCGTAATAACTTCTACAACATCCGTGTGCTCATTTTTGTCAGTTTAACGCAGAATACTTTTTTGGCCTGACAGACTACAGCTCTGCACATTTCCCCGAAATAGGTAGTTTCGGTGCCCACACGGGTGGCAGAATCTGCTTCCCGGCTCTCAGAGGGATGCTGTACTTATTCTCTCGTGGTTCCTCTAAAATCCACCACCCACACAGCCAGCCTGGCCCTTCCACGCTTTCCAGAGTGCAGTAAGATGAGGAGAGAACATTTACCAGGGGGTGGTCAATCTTTGGAAGGGTGTAAACCAGGGAGTCCCTTCTCAGAGGACACTGCAGGCCAGTGTGGAATCAATCTTCAGATGGCACTTCTGTTCTGGAGTTTAAACTGTCTAGTGCTACGAAGTACGAGAATGACACTTTCACCACCCTCCCAAGGCAGAGGACGTGTGCTAATGCACTGTGATCTTTGTAAACGTCTCTGAATCCATCACAAGGTGGAAGGATGAACTCTGAGATCTGTTCCGCACCAGAATGTAATGTCGGGAGGTTTCACAGCATTCCCCAGGCCGAGGGTGCTCAAGTCAGCGGGAGACAACACAACAACAACAAACAATAGTGACCCTAACACAACTGCCAGAAAACTTCAGGGAGAAGTGTAATGAAAAATAGGAATCACGCTAGTGGAGTAATTTATTAGATTAATCATCCAGTATTGTAGACTCAGGTCTGGCAGCGGCGGTGCTGATGTCGGCTCGTACAGTGAAGAGCTCTGAGGGTCAGATACTGTTAACATGAGAAGCGGTGATGTAACCAAGCCCCCCGCAGGGTTACTTCAGATCAGGGTCATGTAGAGACATTAAGAGTTGGTCGTGAACTAGAGCCCAGTAAGATTAGAGTATCGGAAACCACAGTTGAATATCACCTCCAAAGCACAGAGTTGAACAGACGATCAGGTGAGATACGGGTGCCCTGGAAGAGCAATGCAAGACAAAATACATTACGGAACCCAGGGGAACAATTCATGCAAGGACCCAGAGAGCAGACGGAGAGAGACACACGGAGGGAAATGGAAGCAAAGACTGACTGTGATGGGGAGGGAACACCCAGGAAAGCATGCCGATCGCAAGAGGGTATAGGGGTCAGAACATAATAGGAACACAGGGAAATTTGGAGCACAGATTAGAGCAACTGAGAAATAATCTTTACACTCTATGGTTTTCCAACAAGAATATCCATCCATCTATCTATCTATCTATCTATCTATCTATCTATCTATCTATCTCGAACAACCTTAAAGAATTCAACCTCAAACAAAATGTTCCCTGCCCAACTCACTCCACAGACACACTCTGGATATCATATTTGTACCCTAAGGACAAGCCACAGTTATAGACAACTCCCTCATAAGATAGAGCGACCACAACATCGTCACCTTGAAGATCAACACTTCTATCAACAAGCGCTCTTACAGACAAAGGAAACAACTGAACACCCACCTTGAAAGAACTATAAACATGCAGCCAAAAGACACACACCTTCCTCAACCGGATCCCCACTACACCGGACAAACAGCCCCTCCACCTCTGCCCGCCACCCCGGAGGCACTGTGGCACACATGATCCGCCTGCTCAGAGCAGGCAGAAAAAGTCAGCTTTGTCTGGGCTGAAATCGTAAAAGCTGCCCAGTTAGGTACCAGGTATCTCTAGGATTGAACAGTTACTCCTCACAATAGCGGACATATTGGCCAGTAAGGTAGAATCTGGTCCCTCAGTATTGCCGCAGCAAAGACCAGCCGCCTCCTAAAGGTGGCCTAGCTGGGGCACCTAGGCACGAATGGGCATCAAGAGTGCAGCTGTGGAGGTAACAACTCAGAGACAGCTGGGGATGGAAACATCAGAAGTGAATGGGTCTCTCTTGCTGGTCCCTGTTTGTGGACCTTCTGCCATCAGAGCGCCATGCGATACAGAGTACACAAAATAGAAATGCAGGGAGCAGAACTCAAGAACTGTAAGCGCGGCAGTGAGTTAAGACTTTGTCAAGATGTGCCCAGATACACTCACAATTTACAAAGGCCAGATTTAAATAGATCCACTGTCTGCCTTGCCCTCAGAAGTACCCAGAACCCGTAGTCTACAGCTGTACCTTGGCTCTGTCCGAACCACTGTGGATTGGAGTTTTTTTTTTTTTTTTTGGGGGGGGGGGGGGGGGGGGGGGAGGAAGGACAAAAAATAGCCCCCCCCCCCCCAAGTTTTGCTAGAACTTTAAAATAGCATTCACTATTTAATGATTCCAAGGTTTCATGTATCAACATGAGGGAAATGGAAAAACTCCAAAATGGATACCACACACATATTTTATTTAATTTTTATTTATATGGCATTAAAATGTTTTTTGCTTCTTTACCTATAATTCATCAATAAAAAATATATGTATGCTAACTCACAGCAGAAGAATTTAAAACAGACTAATTCATCAACCTTTAAAAACATTCACATCTCAATTATTGGGAAACTGTTCAATTCTGAGCTACTTTCGAAAGTGAGATTGTTAAGTGCAGGTTGAGTGTGAAATATATATTAGCTAATTGTGAATTTGTGGACCTTTAAATACTACAGGGCAGTGAACAAGGGCAATGGGCGTAGGGTGGGTCCTTTGTGTCCTTTCAAGCTAATGCAATGTTTATATACTCAACACCCCTGTCCAGAAAGCATCAGATCCATATCTTTAGTAGTTTAGAGGAACTACTTTTTGTGGTGGTAGCTTGCTCAAAGTTATCTCCCCACGCTGAGTTGTTTTAAAAGACGCTGAACAGTCACCCACACGTGTGCCACGCCTTATGATGGAGATGGCTCCTAGCTGTGGAGATGTCCACTGTTATCAGAGGTGTGGGACCTCAGTACGTAGTGAGGGGACACTTCATAGCAAAGAAAAGTGTGGGACCCAGAGGGGAGTGCGGAGACACTACAGCGAGGGATGAAAGGGCGAATCTTTCACTCGCCGAGGGGCTCACACAGTTAAAACTGTGAAATCAAAGGGATGAAGTTTGATTTTAGTTTGTGTTTTGCCACCAAAGCATTTTTACTATTTCATACAGCATGGTTTGCCGGTGTATAGTACGCTCCACTGACGTTTTATGGTATGAATCTTTTTCTGCACCCCCACAGGCTAATGTAATATGGAATGGTCCACTGGTACCGTCACCAAATCACGTTGCTTGAGCCTCTTTTAAATACATTTTTCACACAACTCTTTCTAGACTTGGGAATGCCCTGAGTTTTTGACGACATACCTGTTCCCCAACTAGTTTGTCCTGAAGAATGTCCCTTACACTTGGTGGTGACTTTGTGATGGGCAGAAACATGTTGACACCGACTGTTAAAACTCAGCAGTGTTCTTCATTAATCCTTCAGTGCACCATTTGTTTTAAACCTTGTGTGAGGAAGGTGAAATAAAATTTCACTTCTTACTTTGTGCTGAAGCCTGTTTGTGTTCTAGTGATTTTAACACCAAAAAAAACACCACACACAATAGGAGCACTCACGAGAGCTGCACTGATTAGAGGGAGCCCATATCTGTGTAAGGTGAGCTGAACTACCACTGTGGCAATGAGGTTTTAAAGCCCGTGAAGGTTGTCCTAAAAGTGACAACAAATTGATGCCAGATTCCGGATCTGGAAAAGCTGGACAGGAGATGAGCAGAAATCTAGTCTTTCCAAAAAGGTAAAATTTACAAGAGCCTTGTTGGAAAAAAAAAAAAACACTCCTGTCTGAACGCAGGCTGCAACCCACATACCACCCTGATTAGTACGATTCTCCATGAGGGTATAGCAACTTTCAAGCCTAAATAATTCTGTTTTGTGGCTGAATGTTGGGCTAGTGTGTAGCTTCCTAGGACAGCACACATACTGAAGCCCCTGGTCAGAACCTAAAATCAACATGAGGACCCACCAGGACCTGTCTGAGCACAGACATGACTGATGCCCATTTTGCTTCTGGCTGGAACAAGCTTAATGAACAAGTTACTTACCTTTGGTAACACCCTTTCTGGTAGAGACATCTAGCCGGCGATTCCTCACCTTTTGAATATTCCCCAGGCGTCAGACTGGATCTGGAAACCTTTCAGCAGCACCTCTGGGCATCAGAAAGGGGTGCTTTGCAGCTCCACACAGATGCCGTTCCACTCTGGAAATGACGTGCGGGGCCTATGTAGGAGCCATTCTTGCCCCCTGACGTCAGATGCTTTCGAGACTATCCACACCCCCAGACGCAGAATCCCAAAAGCAAATTGGTAGTACGTGTGCAGATTCCTAGACTTGGGATCTTACTGAAGGATACAAACCAAACACAGAACGGGGGGATGGGAGGGTCGGTGAGGAATCTGCGTCTAGATAGAGTCTCTTCCAGAAAGAGCATTACAGAAGGAAGTAACTTGTTCTTCTGATACAGACTTCTAGCCACAGCTTCCCCACATTTTGAATGGCTACCAAAGCAGCACCTATTTGGAGGTGGGTCTGTGAGTGGACTCAGACTAGAAAGTGCTTCCGGACAGAGCAAGCAAAGGCCCCTCTCAGTGAACCCGACTATCCAGACAATAGTGATTCATGAGCGTGTGTAGGGTCGCCCACGTAGCTGTCTGGCAGATTTCTACAAAATGGACTTCAATTGTAATGCAGCGGTAGCAGGTTTGGACCTGCTAGAATGAACACACAGTACATCTGGAGGCTGCTTTTTAGCCAGTGCATAGTACATCTTCATGCATAGCATGATCCAGGGGGAAGATGGCTCTTTTCTGTGTTGCCTTGACTTTTTTCGCTCCAGCAAACTGCACAAAGAGCTGATACTGGTGTTCCTTGGCACGATCAATGTAGAAGCTCAGTGCTCACCTGGGGTCCAAGTGATGGAGTCTTTCTTCCTCCTCAGGAGCGTGGAACGCTGGCAGATTGATGGTTTGACCGAGCTGGAAAGGCATCCTAACTTTTGGCAGGAAGGACGCCCGAGTCTACAGAACCAGTTTGTCTCAGAAGAAGGCAGTGTAAGATGGATTAACACAAAGACCCTGAAGCTCACTCACTCACCCTCCCGAGGTGATGGCAAAGAAAAAAAACACATTTTGATGGTAAGAAGCCATAGGGACAGCTGTGAAGCGGCTCTAACAGCATACACCTCAGATAAGCCGGGGCCAGATTATGGTCACATTGGGGCATCGCGAAGGGAGAAGGGGTAAACAAGCTGTAGCCCTCTCAAAACGTGTGTCACAACTGATGATTTAAACAGTGAGGGCTGATCTGGCAACCATAAGAATCCGAAAGGGCAGAAAGATAACCCTTAACTGTGCCCGAAGCAAAGCCTTTACTGAGAAAGTGACAGTACAAACAACAGAACGTCAGATAACTTGGCATTATCTGGCGTGTGCCGCACCAAACCACAAATCTGTCCCAACAACAGGCACATACAGTTTTCGTGGACCAATAAAGGTCGAAGGTGTTCAACTGACTCGGCTTAATCTCCAAGCATGAAGTTGGATATTGCAAAGGTCCATGAGCAGAACTCTGCCCTGCCGCTGTGACAGCAGGTCCACCGGGAAGGGCAGCTTGATCGGAGGACATATGCTCTAGCCCAGGAGTTCTGGATACCATAACCATAAACAAGGAAAACCTCCCAAATCCTAAACTACCTACAGGCCTTCTTCATTGATAACTGCCGAGAGTCTCTCTAGTTGTTTGGTCGAAATGATTAGCTCACTAGTACATCCCGACCACAGTGATGTTATGCCAGGCAATGAGGCATAACATTTGCTGCTTACTCAATTGCTTTGGGTTTCTTGAAGAGGATGAAGGGTCTGGTGGTGCTGCTATGGTTGACTTTCAAATGGCATTTGATTCAGTGGAATGGGACCACTTGTTTGCTGTGATAGCAAAAATGAACCTTGGCCCTAATTTCCTACAATACGTTAAATCACTTTATACTCAACTTCCAGCCAGGGGGCCACAATGTTTTCATGGGCCATACAGCTGTTGGACGAACGAGTGAGGTTACACGGAAATACTCTCAGAAGCACTGATCCATTCCAGATTGGCCGAAGCACTCCGCAGCGCAGCCGATTACCCCTCTTTTGTTTCGCCTTCGAGCTGTCGGTGAAGTGGCACAGGGTTGATACCCAACTAGAGGGTTTTGTTTGGTCACCAGGAGGCAGAGGATAGGGTCTCATTATATGCACGCAACCCGCTGATCTACTTACAACATTCTGCTACATCAAGCTGAAGTGCACTGAAAATACTGAGCACTTCCGCAGATTCCCCAGCACTCAAGATTAACTAGTCCAAAACAGTGGGCTACAAGAACCAGAGAGGTGACTTCTAAATCGGTCTGGGCTCAAGACTAAAAAAAGAAACGAGCGACACACGGCTTTATACAACAAGCTGTGCACGTGTCCTTGGAGAAAACTGAGTGCATAGAAATATGGCCCTAATAATTGCTGGATTAAGGTGTAAATGTTTTGCTAACTAACATTATTAAATATTAATGACATTAAGTGTGAAGTTACTGTCTACCATATACCATTCTCGGATTCCATGCTCATCAAAGGGCCATTATCTTTTTAAAAGTTAAGTGTTTGAGCCAACCAACTGCTTGAGAAATGCCATTTTCAATTGTATTTTTTATTTGCAATAATCATACACAAAATGTAAATTGATTTTAACGCCTCTCACATTAATGTGATGTCAACATGTTTCTGCACCCTCCTCCTACTTACTGCACATTCCATAGGACTACACGTTTCTACGCACATTGCCGAATCAATTGCATTTTACGGTCCTCGTAGGATTCTACCGCCTTAGGATATTCTTTATATGTTTTAAATTCAACATCACCAATTCTTGATTAGCTTGCTGACTGTTTTCCCCTCTCAGTGAGCCTGATTGCCCAGCCAATAGTGCTACATTAACAGATGGATGGAAATCCACGTAGCTGCCCGACAAATGTCTAAGACCGAGACTCCGCATACGAATGCAGTATCAGCTTTGGCCCAGGCATAATGTCCTTGTGGAGGCTACTTTTATACCACTGCATAGCAGATCTTGATGCAGAGCACGATCCAGCGGGAGATGGTCTGCTTTTGCACAGTCTTGCCTTTTTTGCTCCACAGAACCCCACAAAGAGCTGATCATCTACCTGGTGGTCTTGGTATGATAGATGTAGAAGCTGAGCGCTCTTTTGTGGTCCAAGCGATGGGAGTCTCTCCTACTCCTTAGAGAGGTAAGCCATAGTATAGAACTCCAGCAGGGTGACGGATTAAATAACGTGGGACAGCATCACAACTTTCCGCAGGAAGGATGCCGGAGTCCACCAAACCATTTTGTCTGAGAAGTCTGAGAGGTGGTGTAAGGTGGAGTGCAACAAAAAGCCTGAAGCTCATTGACCTGTCGTGCTGAGGTGATAGCAATAAGAAACACAGTTTTGGTAAGGAGCCCTACATGACAGCTGTGAAGCAGCGCAAATGGGGTGCACATCAGATAAATCAAGACGCATAAGGGTTCTATTTGGGTGTGACAAAAGGAGAAAAGGTAAACATTTGTTGCAGCCCTTTTAAAAAAACACATCTCAAACATTGACTTAAACAAGGAGGGCTGATCTGGCAATCTCATGAAGTCTGTGAGGGCCGAAAGATAACCCTTAACAGTGCCCAAAGCAAGGCCTCGCTGGGCGAAAGACAAAACAAAAACAAAGTCAGACAGTTTGGCAGGATTGTGTCTATCTGAAGAGTGCAGCCCCAAGCCACAAATCTGGGTACGACAGGCGTATACAGTTTTCGTCGAGGGACACCTGGCTGCCAAGATAAGAAACCACCTCTGGAGGAAGGTCAAAAGTGTTCAGCTGTTGCCGGTCAATATCCACGGATGAAAGTGGAAGTTGTGAGGGCCCGGGTGCAGAACCGTGCCCTGTTGCTGCAACTGCAGGTTGTCCCAGAAGGGCAGCATAATCGGAGGACATATGCTCAAACACAGGAGTTCTGGATATCAATCTCTTCGTGTCCAGTCTGGAGCCACTAGAATGACTTAGGCCCAGTCTGTCCTGATCTTCTTGAGAACGCAGGGCAGGAGTGATATCTGTGAAAAGGTATATAGGAGTCCCAAACTCCACTCCAGGTAGAATGTGTCTCCGAACGTGGGACATCTTGGAAACTCCAATGCACAGAAAAGCAGACATTTTGCATTCTTGGCAGTGGCAAAAGATCAAGGCAAGGTTCTTCACATTCGCAGAAGAGACCATGCAGCACTTCCAGGTGTAACTGCCACTCATGATCTGCTAGGCACCAACAGCTGCAATGATCTGTCCTGGCAGTGAAAGAAACCCCAGGTGGTTCGCCACCAGGAAGATTCCTTTGCTGTACAGGCATTGTTAGAGGCACAATGCCTCCTGGTACAGGGCCTGTGCCACCACCCTGCCCTGTTTGCTGTCGTACCACATGATGGTGGTGGTGCCCAGGAGTGCCAGTACCAGGCTCCTCTTGTCAGAGGGCACGAAGAATTCAGCGCCCAATGGATAGCCCTCAGCTCCAGAAGACTGTTATGGAGCGGGACTCTGCCGGAGACCAATGGCCTCTGAACTCCACCTCTCCCCAGTGGCCACCTCAGCACATAAGTGACGCATCGGTCACCGTGGTCAGCTCTGGGTGGGCAGATGAG
The DNA here is from genome assembly GCF_031143425.1 of Pleurodeles waltl. Lineage (NCBI taxonomy): Eukaryota > Metazoa > Chordata > Amphibia > Caudata > Salamandridae > Pleurodeles > Pleurodeles waltl. Next base: position 1,157,961,263 of record NC_090448.1, read on the forward strand.
GTCTGCTACTGACCTAATCGTGGTCCAGTAGCTACCACTTCAGATCATTCGCAGTTCCCTCTGGAATCTGAAAGTTGTTGGAGATCTCCTTGATGTTGGGTCCACTCTGACTTCAGATCCCACTGCAGAACCCTCATATGTTACCTGGCGTGCTCGATCAGCAGGATGCAGGAGGTCATCTGCATGAGGAGGCTGGGGAGACCAAAGGGGAGCAAAGTAAACTGAAAATGCTCTTTTACCACCACACATCGCAGGTAGCACTGATGGGCCAGCAGGTCCAACACCACATCCATTCTCCAGGGTTGAGGAAAGACAAGACCTGGACCAGCGTGAGCATTTAGATTTTTTTCTTTCCAGAAGAAGGCATTGAGAGGGTGCAGATCTATAATAGACCAAAGACCTCCGTTCTTCCTGGACACTAGAAAGGAGCAGGAATAACAACCAAATCCTACTTCTGGCACTGGTACCCTGCCAACAGCCACTGTGGCCATAACATTTTGCACTTCTTGCTGTAAAGTGGAGACATGTTCCTTCGTCAGTTGCTGGGGGGATGGTGGAAGATGCGGCAGGCATGAAAGGAAGGGAAAAGCATAACCTCTGCAGTCAATATGGAGGAACCACTTGTCCGACATAATCGTTTGCCAACCGAGATAGAATTGGTGGATTCTGCCTCACACCAGGTGGCTGTAACCCATGGTACATTAAAGGGGTTTGATGATGGGGCTGCTGGGGGATATGGGTGGGGGTGGACCGAGTGGCACTCTGACCTTGGCAACTTGGGCTGTGAGCACCTTGGCCTCTCCCACTAAACTGCTGGATTCCCTTGCTGGGGCAGCACAGGCTGGTGGTAAGGAACACCTCGGCCAAAGCCACAAAATGACCAATGGAATTGGTGAGGTTGGCGAGCCTGGGCTGAAAGGCCCAGATAACGAGAAGCAGCCCTACTCTCCTTAAAACATTAAAGGGCAGAGCCAGACTTGTCCTTGAGCAGGTGAGTCCCATCAAAGGGCATATCCATCAGAGAGGGCTCAACGCCGCCTGAGAACCCAGTCGATTGCAGTCACACATGGCAACGAATGGCAACACAGGTGCCTATAGCTCACAAAATTAACAAATTGTGAAATATGCCACATCACCACTATATTAAAGGTGCTTACCTATCTTCTCCACTCGCCTTGATTGCCTGTCAAGGGGAGTGTTAGGAAAATGATTGGGGTTGGTCCGATTAGTAGAGGCCTGCACTTCAAGGCTCTCCGGAGAAGGATGTTGTGACAAAAAGGCCAGGTCGCCCGGAGCAGGACAATGGAGCCTGGCAGTTTGTCTGTTAACTGGGGGGCTAGTGCAAGGCTTGGCCAAATTCCCCAGAAGGGTATCTGTCAGAGCCTCAATGAAAGGGAGGAGGGGCTCAGAAGCAGTCTGTCCCAGTTGGAGCACCTTGTTCAATATGTTAGTTTTTACCTCCATCGTGGGAGCTGGAGATCATCACCCATCCTACGCACATAACCATAGCGTAATGAGGTAGGGTCTTCTGTGGCTAGGTTTGGAGGAGAGAAGAGGGCTGTCTCTGAGGAGATATCCAGTTCACTAGCCTCCTGCATGTCCCCATACTAAGCAAACTCATCACCCTGGTCCTAGTCATTATTAGAGTCAGTCACTAAAAGGGAATGCAAAGAATGCTGCTGGTCTTGAGGTAGTGCACGTGCAGAAACAGGCCCCTTGGATGGATCCAGGCGTGAAATTGGTCGAAGTTGGACCTGCGTCAAATCTGCCACAGAAAGTACAATCGGGGTCATTTCTTCGGGCGGCGAGCTCAGTGTCGACACCTGGCGTGGTTTTGGGCACCAGGGGCAACATTGGAACTGGAGACAAGGGCCAAAGTGACTTGAAGGGTCCAACTTGTGCTGAGGGCGAACCCGTCGGTGGTAATTCAGGTGGAGGGTCTCTTGGCTCAATGGGACCTGAAGGTGTGCCAGAAGGAGTCTGCAGAGATCTGAAGAGACAGAGCATAGGTGCTCCTAACTTTTCGATCCAGAGAAGAACAGCATCAATGCAGAGTGTATGGTGCCACTTTCCAGTGCGCAAAGGTACTTGGAAAAAAGTTTACAGATCCAGCCTGACACCTGTAAAATATTCAAAAGGTGAGAAATCTGCATCTAGAAATCTCTAACAGAAAGGTATCCAGTTACAGACACTACAAGTATATAGTGTGAAGCTTAAACGGTGTGGGGTTCATAGCCTCATCGTAATCCCCCCTTTCTCTTTGAATTCACCCGACTATGGCCTGTGCATGAGGTTAAGTTTCACTGACCTTTCTCAAATATGCCGGCTGTTGGACATGGCCCTTTTTGCAGGGTTATCCCCAAACTTTTAGCATTCCTCCTCCTGTTTTTCTGACCCTCCTTTTTTTGGCTTTAGAACTCTGGGCACTTTACCGCTGCTGATCGGTGCTATAGTGCATGTGCTCTTGCCTTTAAACTTGGCATGATTGGCTTACACTTGTTCGGCACATTTAATTTACATGTACATCCCTTGTATAGTGGTATCCCATATACCCAAGGCCTGAAAATTAAATGCTACTAGTGGGTGCTCAGCGCAGCTTGCACCACCCACAGAAATAGCATTTCAAACCTGTCTCAGGCCTGCACAGCAGGGCCAGCGTGTGCAGTTTACTGCCACACTGACTTGGCATTTAAAATTACTTGCCAAGCCTAGAACTCCCCTTTACTACATATAGGTCACCCCTAAGGTAGACCCTAGGTAGCTCTATGGGCAGGGTGCTGTGTAGGTAAAAGGTAGGATATGTGCCTTCATTGTTCAGCATGTCCTAGAGGTGACAAACAGCCTATTCGGTTTCTCACCTCTGTGATGCCTACTCCTCTCAAAGGCTAGCATTTGGAATTCCCTTAAAGGTACTTAACTGGTCATTTCTGATCTGGGAGGAGTAGTGTGGGCATGTTTGGAATGGTAGTGAGAAATCCTGTTTATTGGTGTAGGTGAAATTTTTATTACCATTGTAGAAATGGCACTTTTAGAAAGTGGGCATTTCACTGTTCTTATGACCCTTGAGCTTTGCAGCCTGATTCCAGTCCACGTCTAGGGTAGAACAACAGCTGGGCTTTCCGCATACTTTCCAGACAGCCATCACACAGGGAGGTTGGAGGTAGAACACAATTACATCTGCAAACTGAATGGTCTTCATGGGCTGGGAGAGAGGGAGGTGGGGCACGCTTACATTTGTATAGGCTGTGTCCTGCCCTCACACAAAGGGCTCTTTACCCCCTACTAATGTCTGGAGCCAGGGCTGGGGCTGAAAAGGGGTGTTGTGCACTTCTAAGGTTCTTTTGAGGTTCTCCCTAGATCAAAGAAATTTTGAGTATAAGTACAGGGGCTGTGACCCCACATTTGGAGACTCTGTGTGAACATGTAACCACAGACTGCACACTGCTAGAAGACACTGTTATGCTGTCAGGAGGAACCGGCATTGGACTGACTTGCTTGTTTTGCTGAGCTGTGGCCTGCTTGGCTACAAGAAGGACTGACACTCTGCTTCAAGGACCATGAGGTGCTGGCCTGCTGCTAGTTCCCTGTATATTTGTGTTCCCCAGTTGTTCTCCGGGGCTGGGTGGTGTGTCCTTGTAGGAAAGTACCATCTTGCCTGGCATGTTACCCCCATATTTCACTGTATATATGTTGTTTTAGTCTATGTGTCACTGGGACCCTGCCAGGCATGGCCCCAGTGCTCATAAGTATGTGCCCTGTATGTGTTCCCTGTGTGATGACTGTCTCACTGAGGCTCTGCTAACCAGAACCTCCGTGGTTATGCTCTCGTTGCTTTCCAAATTGTCACTAACAGGCTAGTGACCAATTTCACCAATTCAAATTGGCATACCCATATAATTCCCTAGTATATGGTACTAAGGCACCCAGGGTATTGGGGTTCCAGGAGATCCCTATGGGCTGCATCATTTCTTTTGCCACCCATAGGGAGATCTGACAATTCTTACACAGGCCTGCCACTGCAGCCTGAGTGAAATAACGTCCACGCTATTTCACAGCCATTTACCACTGCACTTAAGTAACTTATAAGTCACCTATATGTCTAACCTTCACCTGGTGAAGGTTGGGTGCAAAGTTACTTAGTGTGAGGGCACCCTGGCACTAGCCAAGGTGCCCCCACATCGTTCAGGGCAAATTCCCTGGACTTTGTGAGTGCGGGGACACCATTACACGCGCGCACTGTACGTAGGTCACTACCTATGTACAGCGTCACAATGGTAACTCCGAACATGGCCATGTAACATGTCTAAGATCATGGAATTGTCCCCCCAATGCCATTCTGGCATTGGGGGGGACAATTCCATGATCCCCCGGATCTCTAGCACAGAACCCGGGTACTGCCAAACTGCCTTTCCGGGGTTTCCACTGCAGCTGCTGCCAACCCCTCAGACAGGTTTCTGCCCTCCTGGGGTCCAGGCAGCCCTGGCCCAGGAAGGCAGAACAAAGGAATTCCTCTGAGAGAGGGTGTAACACCCCCTTTGGAAATAGGTGTCAGGGCTGGGGAGGAGTAGCCTCCCCCAGCCTCTGGAAATGCTTTGATGGGCACAGATGGTGCCCATCTCTGCATAAGCCAGTCTACACCGGTTCAGGGATCCCCAGCCCTGCTCTGGCACGAAACTGGACAAAGGAAAGGGGAGTGACCACTCCCCTGACCTGCACCTCCCAGGGGAGGTGCCCAGAGCTCCTCCAGTGTGCCCCAGACCTCTGCCATCTTGGATTCAGAGGTGTTGCTGGCACACTGGACTGCTCTGAGTGGCCAGTGCCAGCAGGTGACGTCAGAGGCTCCTTCTGATAGGCTCTTACCTCTCTTGGTAGCCAATCCTCCTTCCTAGGTAGCCAAACCTCCTTTTCTGGCTATTTAGGGTCTCTGCTTTGGGGAATTCTTTAGATAACGAATGCAAGAACTCAGAGTTCCTCTGCATCTCCCTCTTCACCTTCTGCCAAAGGTTCGACCGCTGACTGCTCAGGACGCCTGCAAAACCGCAACAAAGTAGCAAGACGACTACTATCAACCTTGTATTGCATCATCCTGCCGGCTTTCTCGACTGTTTCCAGGTGGTGCATGCTCTGGGGGTAGCCTGCCTCCTTCTTGCACCAGGAGCTCTGAAGAAATCTCCCGTGGGTCGACGGAATCTTCCCCCTGCAACCGCAGGCAACAAAAGACTGCATCACCGGTCCTCTGGGTCCCCTCTCAGCACGAGCGTGGTCCCTGGAACTCAGCAACTCTGTCCAAGTGACTCCCACAGTCCAGTGACTCTTCAGTCCAAGTTTGGTGGAGGTAAGTCCTTGCCTCCCCACGGTAGACTGCATTGCTGGGTACCGCGTGATTTGCAGCTGCTCTGGCTCCTGTGAACTCTTCCAGGATTTCCTTCGTGCACAGCCAAGCCTGAGTCCCCGAAACTCTAACCTGTAGTGCACAACCTTCTGAGTTGTCCTCCGGCATCGTGGGACTCCCTTTTGTGACTTTGCGTGGACTCCGGTTCACTCTTCTTCCAAGTGCCTGTTCAGGTACTTCTGCGGGTGCTGCCTTTCTTCTGTGAGGGCTCCCTGACTTGCTGGGCGCCCCCTCTGTCTCCTCATCCAAGTGGCGACATCCTGGTCCCTCCTGGGCCACAGCAGCATCCAAAAACCCTAACTGCGACCCTTGCAGCTAGCAAGGCTTGTTTGCGGTCTTTCTGCGTGGGGACACCTCTGCAAGCTTCTTCACGACGTGGGACATCCATCCTCCAAAGGGGAAGTTCCTAGTCCTCTTCGTTCTTGCAAAACACCAAGCTTCTTCCATCCAGTGGCAGCTTCCTTGCACCCTCGGCTGGCATTTCCTGGGCTCCTGCCCACTCTCGACACTGTCGCGACTCTTGGACTTGGTCCCCTTGTCTTACAGGTACTCAGGTCCGGAAATCCACTGTTGTTGCATCACTGGTGTTTGTTCTCCTTGCAGAATCCCCCTATCACGACTTCTGTGATCTCTGGGGGTTGTAGGTGCACTTTACACCTACCTTTCAGGGTCTTGGGGTGGGCTATTTTTCTAACCCTCACTGTTTTCTTACAGTCCCAGTGACCCTTCTACAAGCTCACATAGGTTTGGGGTCCATTTGTGGTTCGCATTCCACTTTTGGAGTATATGGTTTGTGTTGCCCCTTATACCCATGTGCTCCTATTGCAATCTATTGTAACTTTACACTGCTTGCATTACTTCCTTTTGCTATTACTGGCATAATTTTGGTTTGTGTACATATATTTTGTGTATATATCTTATACTCATACTGAGGGTACTCACTGAGATACTTTTGGCATATTGTCATAAAAATAAAGTACCTTTATTTTTAGTATATCTGTGTATTGTGTTTTCTTATGATATTGTGCATATGGCACCAGTGATATAGTAGGAGCTTTACATGTCTCCTAGTTCAACCTAAGCTGCTTTGCCATAGCTACCTTCTATCAGCCTAAGCTGCTAGAAACACCTCTTCTACACTAATAAGGGATAACTGGACCTGGCACAAGGTGTAAGTACCTCTGGTACCCACTAAAAGCCAGGCCAGCCTCCTACAGTCCTCCTTCCTATTCTGTCATGAGTTCTACTCCAAGCGTGTGGAGAGCTGGGCTGGACTGCTCCTTCACCCCCTCCCCGCCGATCAGTGAATGAACAGCGTTGTGTACCCTCCCTGAAAACAGCACGTGGAGAGCGCTTCAGGACAGGGAGAACATGTGGAGCCATGACCAGCGTGTACCGAGCACTGCTGCCCAGAGAAGCTAGGCAGCCTTCCTGCATTCCCTCGTGGTTGTGACTCTTTCAGCGACAACACTGGGATCGCCGCGTTGTCCCCCATCCTCTTGAGGAGTGGCCGGGGAGAAGGACGGAGGTGACTGCTGGCGATATCTGGCAAGCGTGGACAAAGCGCACACTATCTAATGCCGGGGCACAAGCAGGCATCCACTTTGGTACCTGAAGGCTTCCAACGACGGGGCACTGCCCTCAGCTGTTCTTCTTCAGGGAGTTTGCATTGCAGGGTGTTCTGGCCCTTCCAACAGGCCCCGGGAGGCCGACGTCCGTGCCCTAGGCTGAGGAAGCCTTGAGGCACTGGGGTAGGTATTGTGTTGTTAGAGCTGCACCGTGCATTTGTGGGTAGCCAGCCTCCATGAGTAGAGGTCCTGCTGATGACGTGGGCCGCGTGTGCGCCTCCCCCACTCTCCCTGTTATGTACATACCTACGGGGCATTCACTAATTAGCTAGCGGGGCGGGGTGGCAACCTTCGATGGAGGTCCTGATCTTTCTGATTCTCGTAACTCCAGTTGTGGGTGTGCAGGAGTTCCTGTGCCCAACATTATGTGTTACTTTACCGTATAACATGTAGTGGGAGCATAGGAGTGGTGTTTCTCTTAGCCTGATGGTGAGGCGGTCGATGGTGATGTTTTGGTGACTCATTTACGTTCTGCATTAACTCTGGCATTTTATGCCTTCAGTTTTCACTGTAATATGTTGTTTTATGCTTTGCTAAGGTAAACATGTAACATAGTGTGACGGTATAACATGTCCAGTAATGGTGTTTTGATGACCTTTGCAATGTAGAAATATTTCTTTTATTGCACTCATTGTGATGTTTGACAATTGCCTAGTTGGCAAGGTACTCATGGTTGTATGAGGTTTTGGTCTATGGTTTATGTATAATACATTTAATATTTTTATATATCATGGTGTGGAGCTTCTTTTGGTGGTGTATTTACTGTGTCACTGGCTTGAGTGTGTTGCGCAAACGATTTACACATGATCTCTGGGAATAAGCCTTTCTGCTCTGGCCAAGCTACCAACGGGATAAGCAGGGGTTATCTGGGGTGTGTAGCTCCATTACCCTGACTAGAGTGGTGGGTTCTGCCTGGCTTAGATGCATCCCCTAGCCAACCAGGAACCCCATTTCTAACACCGGCTCTTTATTCGATACACCAACCTGGTCATTTCTTTGCAAGGTCGGTGTAGTATGTCATGAAAATGTATTAGTTATACTTATAATATAACCTTTAGTTATTGTATATATTTTGTTGTTTGTATTCTATGGTTTGCATAGTAATAGATGGTATAGTCCGTCTTCCCCTCCAACTGAGAACATCTTTGTCTCTTCTGGACTGAGTGTTCCATGTGGATGACAGTTGGAGAGGCGTGAAGACTGGACCTACTGTGGATGGAGTTTCTTTCTCTGAGGATTTATCAATAAAACAGAAATTCAAGTAAATCATCTGCTGTGGATATCTTGAATTACGAGGAGCATACTTCAGTCGCCCATTTTGCCTGCGCTTTTCCTCAGCTAATGGTCGACCCAGTCATCGGGTAGGTTAATCGACATGAGGTGTCTGACAATGTTCGGAAACACTGCATCTGTCTCTGCTGAAATAAATGACTTGCTCCCTCCATTGAGCTGCTTCCTCTAAGCCACTGATGAGACCCGGGCAGTGGCTTCACGGAGGCTTCACAGCTGCCAGACTCTGAGCAGCCAGTTGTGCCCAGTGCATTCTAATTTGTTTAGACCAATAACCTCAAAAGCGCCTGTTCAACCTTTGTGTATAACACAAGGGTGTCAAACCAGTCGATCGCAAGCTACCAGTAGCTCACAGCCAGACTCAGAGCAGCTCACACACAATTGCCTGTCAATTGGCTTCAGACTACAAAACTGCAGACATTCTAAGGCAGCACTTAGAAATATTGTGCGCTCCATTCTGTGATGGCGAGGGAAATGTTCTTTCTCTTTCGTTCGCTGTTCCCTTCTATTGCACTGCCTTCTTTTCCATCTTTTTTCCTTTTGCCTTTCGTTACATCTTGGTGCATGTTTTTCTTCCATTACTTGTTTTTTTTTTCTTCCAGTCTCTCTCTCTCTATTTCTTTCCTTTGCCTTGCCTCTTTTTCCTTATTTTCTCGTTTCCATTTTTTTGCTGTTTTTCTCTCCACATTTTTCCCCTTTCTTCCTCTGGTTCTCTTGTTTAGCTTTCTTTATTCTCTTTTCAGTTTACTTCCATTTTCTTGTTTCTTTTTCATTCCTTTATATTTCTTGTTCACCTTTAACTGATTCCAATCTGTTTTCATTTTTTTAATTTTTTTTTACAGATTTACTATCTTTTGTTTTTCTGCTTTTCTTTTTCCTCCTTTCTTCCTTTTTTCTGTTACTGTCCTAAGTTCCTCACACTCCTTTGTTTTTTCAACTTTTTCTTTCATTCTCACTTCTTTTTTCATATTTCACATTTGCTGCTGCTGGTTTCTTTCTCCCTTTCTCTCTTTCTATTTTTCTGCTTCTCTTTTTTTTCTATTTCTTAATTTCTACCCCTTTTACCTTTCCTTTCTTTTTGCTCCCTACCTAGCCATCCTTTCTTCCCTTAGTCAGTATTTGGTTTCTTTCATCTCCTTCCTTTTGAATTTTGTTTCACCTTCAGCTTCCTTTCTTCCTTCCTTTTCCCTTCCACTTCCCTTTCTCCCTCCCTTACTTCCAACCCTGTGTTTATTCCTTCCCTTTCCTCCTACCTCCCTTTTTTCTCTCCCCTCTTATTTCTCTTCCCTTCCTTTACCTTGCCCATCCCTTTTTTCCCCTCATCAATCTTTCTTTTCTTTCGTGTTGGTCTTTCTTCCTTTCCCTTCATTTGTTTTGTACTTTTTTTTTTATTTTATTTTATTTTTTTTTACTTTCTGCTCCCTCCTTCCTTCCTTTTTTGGCGTTTATAGAGAAAACTCTTCATCCACTAATTTGTGTGGCATGACTACCGGGCCGGTATCTTCTGAGGGGTCACTGAAGAGATAGGATTACTTGTAGACAGCTATCAAGTGTGCATGTGCATTTCAAACTGAATTGTAGACAATGGTCCTAGTTAAGGATGCAATCTATATGTAAAATAATAACCTTCTGATTTACTTGTTTGTGGACATCAACCCATGGACCTCAGGATGATAAGCTAGATAGAGTGTTTCAAGCCATTATATGTATTGCATGACAACTAGAGCCCAATCCGCGGGGAGGCAATTCTTAACAACTGTACAAGTACATAACCCTTCTGGTGATATAGCTGTTGTGGCATCACTGTGTGCACAATGGAACAAACCCTGTGCACTCTAGTGGTGGTGTGTAAGCTGTGTATCCTCCTGGATCCTTGAGCAGTGGCTCAAGGAGGATTTCAGTGATAAGAAGCCGCTCTAACCATAGGAAAAGGTTGGAGACACCAGATCATACGCTCCAAGAAATGTATTTCAAGTGGGTGTTAGTTCATTCTTGGAAGTGGCATTTCAGGACCAGGTACTGCAGTCTGTTTTTAAGGAGGGGGAGATGGGTCTTGCCTGATGCCCTTTGGGATATTATTACTGCAGACCCTGGAAGTAAGATGGATATATCAGGCCCTTTCTTACTCTCAGTCTTACAAGGCAGACACCACTGGAGTTATGTACCTTACTTATCTGGGTGGGTTCAGGGCACTAAATACAATACACCCTACAAGTGCAACTGGCTTTGAGGGCGAACCGCAGAAGTTGTGTTAGCCCAGGCAGGTGGTACGTGGACTTCTGTGTGCCCCACTGCATGATAAGCCGCATTGGTGGGAGGCGGGCCTGTGGTAGGGAGCCCGCTTACGATGCATACTGTACTCCAGCAGAGGGTGGCCAAGACCTGAACAGCCTCCTCAAGATCCTCTGGGGATGGAGGGATGATGGGTGGGAGTAACCTCGACTGGCACTAAGCACTTTTTGCAATATCTGCGATACCCAAGTCAAGGTTTAGCTTGCTGCAAGTAGAAGGGATAAGATTTGCCATTATGTACCCCTTCTGATCAAGGCAGGGGAGATGGCAGTCAGGAGGGTGTTATGCTGCCCTCCAGGCTCTTAGAGTTCAGAAACAATAGCAAATGGACCCAAGCTGATAAAAAGCAAAACACACACAGTGCGGCACTGAAACATGCTTATTTCAGAGAGATGCTAGTAAAACCTTTCTCCAATTGAGAAAGAAGGAAGACATTTTTATCTTTTTAAATTAGTTTTGACTCACTCCACAGGAAGGGCACCAATGGTCGCGTTTCCTTTACACACATTTTTCTACTGATAAATTTCTGGAGAGGAATCTGGTGGCTGCAGGTATCAAAGGAATGGGTGGAGAGTTTGACTTAAGGAAGAGGTTTGACCCAGTCAAATCAGTTATATTTACTTTCTGACATCGCCCAACATTAATTGTGCAATTTGGGAGGAGGAGAAAAGAGCTCTCAGCTTAGAACCTTTCAAAGTTATTTAAAATATCCCAATATCCTTCCAGACATGCATAGGGAAAAGTAACATTTTTTCAACTGCTGCACCCCTCCCTGAACCTTAAACATGGTTAGGTCTGGCTGGTGCCTAATTTGAGCCAGTAATTGCAGATGGCCCACTGGCACTCATTTTTGGGACTTACATTCCATCACCGGACTTTGACCCATATGAAGAAAGCAAAGAGGATGAAGAAAAATATGGAGAAAAAAGTGACAAAGAGAGAAAGCAGAGGTAAGAAAAAGAAAACTGCAGAAGTGAAATAAAACAAGAGGGAGTGTATGGTGGTTGATGAAAGAGTCATGAGGTGGAATCAAGTGTCAGCAGCCGTGATATTCAGTACCGCAGACATTCAGTAACTGCCCGCGGGCGTCTGAGCAAAACTTTGGGCCCAGGGGTTATTCTTTTATAAATGAAGTACTGGGTCTGGCCTAGAAAGGGCTTTAAGTGTCTCGTACCTCAACCAATCAAAAATAATCCATGTATATAAAAAATATATCCACAAGTATATAATTGAGGTTTGAGTCAGCCCTATTAATCCATTGGTCTGTTCAGCTGCCATTTATATTTTTACTTCTGCTTACCGCAGCATCCAACATGGAAGAACTGGCCATTGATTCCCTTGTACTGTGAGCGACATCATCTTGCCTGATCACATGTGCACATCTGCCGCAAACAAAGTGCATTTTAGTGCCAAGGCAGATGGGCCAACACTTTACTTTGCCAATGCTTTTTTCTTTCCATTCTTTAACATTTTTGAGTCACCGTTGTGTGTCTGAACTATCCATTTAGGTCACAGTAACTGTAGACCAATTGTACCTTTGCTCCAATAAGAACCATATTCATTAAATATCCAGGACAGGTACTCTGTGTGTCAACTCAGTGGTAGCAGCCTTGGCCCTGATGGAATGGGTGCTCAAACCTTCTTGAGGCTGCTTCTTGGACAACACGTAGCAGATCTTAATGCAGAGGACTATTCGGCTGGAAAAGGTCAGTTTCCCTTCTTTCCCCAACAGAACCCCACAAAGAGCCGATTGTCCACCTGATGGTCTTTGGTACGCTAGATAAGGAAGCTCAGCGCCCTCTTAGGGGTCCAAACAATGAAGTATCCCCCTCTTTTTCAAAGAGTTAGGAGGGCATAGAACATTTGAAGCGTGGTGGACTGTCTGAACTGAAAAGGAGTCACAACCTTCAGTAGCAAGGCCGTTCTGGTAACATGGCAGGGCTGAAAGCTTGAAGCTCACTTATGCAACAATCTGAGGCCGTTCTAGACCTCAACACCAATTTGAAAAGAAGATGGTAAGATGGCACGGCTGAAAGCTTGAAGCTCACTTGTGCAATAATCTGAAGTTATTGCAGTGAGAAGGATCGTCTTCAGGGTCAAAAGTAGTAGAGGACAGCCGCGCAATGGCTCAAAAGGAAAGCATATAAGAAAAGGACCAAAGTGAGGTCCCATGTGACACCATGAAAGGTTTTGGAGGTTTAGGCTTGAGAAATCGCATCACAATGTGTAATTTGAAAAAGGACTGTCGTTCTGGTAAATGCAAAAAACAGATAACCTTTAGTTGTGCCCACGACCAGCCCTTGCTGGGCCAGAGACAAAAACAACAAGAAGTCAGACAGTTCGGCCTGCAACGGGTCTGTATTGCAAGTGGCACACCAAGACCCAAATCTGACCCAATGTCCAACGCACACAGACTTTGTTGAAGGACACCTGGCCCCAAGGATGCCAACTGCGACTTTGGAAGTAATATCTAATGTAGTCCACTGCTGCTGCTTACTCTCTACACATGGGGGTATAGATTTCACAGGTCGCTGCCCTGATACTATGGCAGAAGATCCTCCTAAAGCTGCGGCCTGGTCGGACGACAGATGCTCATGGACAGAAGTTCTAGGTACCACAATCTCCTCGCCCAATCCGAGGCCACTAGGATGATTTGGGCCTAGTCATTCTTCCGTGTCTTCAAAACGTAGAGCAGGAAATGCAGTGGCAGGAAAGCAAATAGGAGTTCCATGGTCCATACTAGGAAAAATGTGTCTCAGAGAGCAAGAGTGCCTTGTTGAAAATGCTGGCACGCTAGAGTACTGACATTGTGCATTCTCGATGGAGGTGAAGAGATCAAGCCAAGTTTCCCTCGGTCTCTGGAAGACTACCTGCACCGCCTCTGGGTGTAACTACCACTTAAACTACTAGGTGTCATCGGCTAAAATTGTCTGCCGTGTCATTTAAAGATCTTGCCAGAAGCTGCATGATCAGCCAAACGACCTGAGAATTCAAAGAGGTCAAAAGGCGCAGGGCCTCATCTCTGATGTTGTTCGTGAGGACCTGAACTAGCCTCCCCTTGATGGACAGCAGGAACATATCCAGTACCAAGTGAATCGCTCGCAACTTCAGCACATTGATGTGGAGTCGGGTCTCTACCAGATACCAGAGTGCAACGATACTCACCTCTCTCAGATGAACTCTCGAGCCCCGCAGTGACACATCTGTCACCACTATCAGCTACATGTGAGAAAAGAGGAGGGGTCTGCTGCTAGTTCAACTGCAGTCTCATCCAAAACCTGGGGCTGTGCCCACTGAGACTTTAGATCTCACTGCAGAGCCAAATGGCCAAGAAGCCTCAGAGCCGCCCTCACCGAGACCTGGACGGAGGCTCAAACATCAGAATCATAGCCGAATGTCCTGAGCTTGTTGATCTGGAGGTATGAAAATGCACAAAGAGTATCTCTATGGCTCCTTTCACTAAGAGAGCTTGAATGTCCTGCAGGAAAATGGACACACTGTCCTCTGAAAGGCACTTTGATGTGGGTGAGAGATTGGGGTGGGGGGTTGGGGGGCAGAAAGGAATGGATGCTATGGCTCATAACCCATGCAGGCAACTGATCCTGCCTCCCCCAGGGTTGTCGTGGGCCACCAAGGGGAAACTAAGGCAACTTGGAGGTTGTTGCTAGAGTGGCTATGAGGTTTGCTGTCCCTGGGATCCTGTTCATTATCTGATGGGTGGCCTACCCTGAAAGGACTGGTGTGCCTGCTGTTGGGGTGGTGGGCCTTGACGCTGTCTGCAGTTGAAGCTCTGAGCAATGCCTCAAAAGGGGTGAACGTTTTGGGGATACTACCTTGTGGGTGTAGAGAGATGGAGGCAGGGCCCGCTGTGGCCCTACTTTCTATTAAGCTCTCCAGGGCCAAGCAGACCTTCTTGCCAAAAAGGCAAGACCTGTCAAATGAGACATCCATGAGCAACTCTTTAACATCACCCAAAAAGCCTGGGTGTTTCAGCCACATGTGGCGTCTGACACCAGGCTAGTACAGACCGATGTGTCCAGGATATATCTGCCTGCATCCTGGCCATCTTGGATGCTCTATCCCAAGTTGGTGCAGAATTCTTATGAGACTGCTAGCAAGATCTCTGCAGCCATGTCCCATGACGCATAGATGCACCTACCTAGCAAACAGCTGGGTTGACCGACATAAGGTGAGACTACGTGAGGAAAACATCCTCTTCCTACAAATTTCAATTCTTTTTGATTCTCTGTCTGAGAGGGTTGTAGGAAAAAAGATAAGGGTTATCCATGCTAGTAGGTTCCTGCACTACAAGGAGGAGGGTGCTGCATCAGAAGGGCAGAGTCACCCAGAGCAGGTCTGTGGCTTCATGCCACCTGTCTGCTCAGAGGTGGGCAAGAGCAGGGTTTAGGCTCTGCTCACAGGTGGGCAAGAGCAGGGTTTAGGCTGACTGCCGATGAGGGTGTCGGTCATGGATTTGTTAAACACAATGATCAGCGGGGTTACCCGGTATTCCTCAGAGCCTGGGTAGGAAAAGTGCATATAACTTGTTTGAAATACAAATTAATTAATGGTTGGAGGGTAGTAAATGCCCTCACAAATGTGGTCGAATCTCTGAAAGGAATTTACACACAGTTGTAATGGTGGTGAATCTCAAAAGGTGAATCATATATTGTCTATAACAGTTAAACTCCACCTTATACACAATAAAAATCAACAAGGTACCTCATGCATATTGAAAGTAGCGTTGCAGCCAGGCCCTGTCAAATGTTATTTATTCATTATAAATTGTACATCTTGCATGGACTCTCACACTCCAGGAGACCTGTGTCACCTTCACTAAATATTGCATCCATTTATTAAATGCAAAAGAACCCAAGAGAGCCACTATTATATGTACTGTAGGTATTCATTAAATGGCTGCAAAAGGTTGGGTGACGTTCGAATGATGTCTGTCCGGGTGGTAAAACCTCCATGAGCCCAGGGGTTTTCATCTCAACAGACAGTACCCAGTGGTCCAGGGACCCCTGGGGGTCAGTGAGGTCTACTCAGTGGGTCCATGACCACTTACAAAATTAATGATCATCAGATTATTCCAATGTATATAAAAAAGAAGCAAAATGTACAATTGAAAATGTAAAAAAAAATTCTGTAAACGTGAATGAACTTGAAATTGGAAGCTTGATTCATGGAAGAAAGACAAGTCCATCAAACACAATATGGTATTGACAACAAGAGGCCTCAATTGAATATAGAAAAGCTCCAACCTTTCTATTGACATTTAGATTTTTTTTTTATATTTGTGAATTAAATAAAATATTTCATCATTTGTGTATTTGGTTGATGAATGCTTGTTGCTGTATTTTTTGTACATTGTTTTACGGTTCGACTCATCAAAAAAGCTTACGTTGGGGTCCTTTGCTTCCAGTAATGACTCAGTAGGGGTCACCGGCTTCCAGTAAGGATGAAGTGGGGGTCCACAGAAGTCAAAAGGGCAGGAACCACTGCATTATATGGGATGATCCCATATAGCATGCTTTTCGCAAACCTTTTGCCCACCTATTTATTGCACTGCAGCAACATTCAGCAAAGCTGACATACTATGTGGGCTGCAACCGCGGGTGCATGTTTTATACCCTCCTCATGAGGAATGGCGATGCACAACAAATTAATGTCCAGTGTACACATATAATAAGGGTGGTTCTTTGTAGATGCTGATCCTTCTAATTATCTGTATAAAGAAAGTGTCATCTCCTATATCAAAGCAGGTTTGTTGGACTGGATCTTGTACAAAGGAGTTAAACCTTCTTCCTGTTGCCCGATATAGACTCTGATCCAGAGATCTTAAGTCGAAATGGGAGACTGTGCAGACTCATTAATTTTTTTAAATATGTACAACCTGGAGCACCTCTAGGGATGCTCAGTGTTATTAATTTCAAGTTTTTGTTCAAATGAAAACACTTTCTGGTGAGTACTGAAGTTCTCAAATGTGTGATTGAACCAGAAAACCTATCACAAGTCATCCCAGGTTCAAAATATTTTTGCAGCATGCTTTCAGACTTTTTGTATAAAAAATTCAGAATATTCATGATGACACTGTTATAGCTAATTCTGGTCTGGAACCGATGTCAATATATAGTATCTCCTCCATGCTCTGTTTTTTCTCTCCTTTTCCTCATTGTCAAACAACTGCTGTAGCACCAGGATACCAGTTATGGTCACAGTGCACTTTGGAAGTGTCATAAATAAATAAATATCTCCCTATAGATATCCACTTGTTGGTCTTTCTACAGTATACCAGATTTGACGACAGTGGAGACCATTATTATTGGATTTAAAGTTTCTCCCTTAAACCTATGTCCACTTTGCATCTGGCATTCCGTTATTCTATTAGCTAAAACCACCTACAATTGCTTTAAAATGTTCTTGTCTACGGGTGTAGCACCCATTGCCTTGAAAAGAGGTACAGGATATCCCAGTTTAAAAAAGGTAACCAAGATCCCATCAGATCACTAACTATTGGCTTTTACCCTGCTTCCCGCCAAGGGCAAAGCTATAGAGAAATTAGCCAATAAACAATTATTGAATGTTGTTGTATTTTCATTAAAATAAAAATAAAAAAATACTGATGATTATCAATTTGCTTTCTGATCAAACTGAGGCACAAACTTTGCCTTACTTATGGCTCTAAAGAAATTCAGGTCGACTTTAGAAGATCATTCAGTAGACCTTTTTAGACCTCGCCGCAGCCTCCAACACTGTCCATCATGAAATACTCACCACCAGACTAAAAGAAATTGGTTTAGATGGCACCGTTCTTGCCTGGTTCTCTTCCTTTCATCAGGGAACACTAAAGGTTAGATTAACCATATTTTTTCTGATGACATCCTTGACTATGGCAATTCCACAGGCCTTGTCCCTGTAACTATAGATGTCCTAAGATGTACACATTTCTAAAAATTCTTGTCCTTAACTTTTAATGCGTACCTTTGGCCACTGACAGGCTTCATTAAATCTTATGGCTGTAAGACTTCCTCTTATGTGGATGACCCACAAATTCTGATGTGCTTAGACAAAGACTAGAAACCTTCCTTAAACTCTCTCCATGAACCCTTGATGGGGATTCAACGATGGAGGGATTTCATTTCCTGAAACTCAATACAAACAAAACTGAGCTAATTTAAAAAAAAAATACATATTCTGGGCCACAAATGCTGCCCTTATAGTCTTGCCACCCCCTCCTTGTCCAGTTCTTAAAGTAAAATCTCTAGACATTATCTTAGGCTCTCCTCTTGCACTACAATCTCAGACTTGTGCCTTGTGGAGCGCCAGCTATTAAATGCTATGCTCACTTGTTCGTCCTCTGGCGTTCACGTCACGTCATGGTAGTATCTGCTAGAGTATCCTCAAGACTTTACTGTTTTTATGATCTCTTTTTGGGGGTTCAATGTAAAATATCTCATGAAGTTTCAGAAAGGTCAAATTTAGCAGTTAGCCTGGTCTTCTCATCGAAAAGGCGGGACCATGTGTCTGAAGGTCAGCGAAGTCAAGAGTTAAAGCAACAAAACCAACTCAAATGCCTGCGTTTCCCTTATAAGGCTTTGTACCACCGGACCTTCCACGACTAATTCCTCTATCATCCTACCTTATAAACCAAGTAGGAGGTCAAGATAGTTCAAGTACAAAGGATAAGAAACTCATGAAGAGGCAGCAAATCTGTCAGATACTTGGGAGGAAAACTAAAGAAGACGTTAGTTCTATCATAGTTCTATCACTAAGCAAATCTCTCTTCTTTATCTATTTTTAGGAAAACACTGAAGACATATTTATTCGACTAACAACCCTCTATGCTGGTCTAATTCTGGATGTTTTCCCATTGCCAGGACACAAGTGGTCATAGTATGCTTTACATGTTTTTTCAAGCCTTCAAGTGTTCTCCACTTCTCTAGAAGGATATGTGTTAAATTCCAAGCAGGTATGTCTGTAAGAAAAGTGATCACTTTTTTTCTCTTTTTTTTTTCTTCAAACCTGTACCCCTAATCATCTGTAACCCCCTTCCATTTATCTGCAACTTTCAAGCTCACAGTTGGGCCTTTGGTTATTTCATTAAGATATGTATTTTCCCTTGTTGTTAAGTTGGAGTATTTATTTTTCTTATTTCTAGGTAAAAGTTGGAACTCAAACGTACCCTGAATATTTTTTAATGACCAGTGGTAAATGAGTAAATGTTGCTTTGAGCCCTTTATACATGGGTGGGTTGCTTACGTGGTTTTGTTCAGTGGCAAGTACATTCTTGAAAAAAGGGAACCCGTGAATCTAAACAATGAGATCACAATCTCTATGGCAGGGGCGGCTTCTCCATGAGGGCGGAGGAGTGTTGTACCCCCACCAGAAGTGGCAGCTGCAAAACCTTTACAAGGAAACAATAATAAAAAGTGTTTATTATTGTTTCTTTATAAAGGGGCGGGCCACGGAGGTGACGAGTGTGAGGGGGAGTGCTCAGCACTCCCCCTCAGAGCGCATGTGTGTTTGGTCAGCCGTCTCGGGCTGGCCAAACATGCGCAGTGGGATTTCTCCCGCCGAGCAACACAGTTGCCGGGCTGGAGAGAGCCTGCACAGGCTCCCAGTCTGCCTGGGAGCGCCCAGGCTTAGCGCTCCCAGCCAATCCTAACGCTGCTCTGAGCAACGTCAGGACTGGGCGCAGGGCAGGCTGGGAGCCTCTGCCTGCCAGCAGAGGAGCGGGACGCTGTGCGGTGCACGCAGCTTTAAGGTAAGTTTCTTTTTTTTTTTTTTTTTTTTACATTTTATTAATACACCCCCCCCCTGTTTACCCCCTCCCACGCACACTCTGCCCCTTCTAACACTGCGAGCCACGACTGCTCTATGGATTAGTGGCACCATGTTGGCAAAAATGAAGGTCCCTTCTGCAGTATTCTCTTGTCTGTTTCAGTTTGTCATCTCTTGAAGATGTTTAGGAAGAGACTTTGCTCTGACTTTTAGCACCCCTTCTTTGTTTCCCATGGATGGTCCTTTGTTTGGTCCTGGGCAGGTACCACACAAAACTGGTCCGCTAGGTTTTGGTTTGTGCTGCTCTTCTAGGAGTCTGCCTGTCTGTACTAATGTTTTCCCTATTTACATCGACGTGTGTCATATGCTTCTAGGATGCTTTATCACTACCACGTTTGGATGAACTGCTCTCCGCAACAGTACTGATTTTTTCTGTCCTATTCGACCACTTTGTTCTGCACACCTCCATGCACGCATGTCTTTTGCCAACTTAGTAGTCCATAGAGGGTAATTTAAATTTACTGATTTTTCTTTGATTACCTTCCTAAGTGTATGTTTCAATTCTCTTATTGATGACAGCCAACAGTTTATCTAATTTTGGTTTATCCATTGGTTTATGTATGCAACTGGATCGTTATATCCTTCAATTCAAGTTTCCAATGCTGTGATGATTATAAATAACTCAACTATTAGTAAATATCAAGTCTAGTAAGATGCACACCATTTTCAACAAATGTCTCGTCTTAGACAAATTCGCCTTTAGGCAATCCACTGTCCTGTGAGATCCCATTGACTTTGTGGTAATGAACAAATACTTTGATTTCTCTTTTGAGTAACGATTGTACGTGGTGAAGGTTTTTTGTGGGGCTCCTCCGATGTGGTTGACAGCTGCTTTGGTGTATATCATCAGCATAAAATCCTCATGGACTGAGCTCTATTATCAGTGGTATTTTCTATTTCTGCAATTTATATCACATAGGTGCACTCAAAACTATGCTTTTAACCCTCTTAGGTGCTTCTTAGCAGGAGATCAGGGTATTACCCACCTGTCATTGGTCCAATAATAATACTATGCAACAGATTATGGCAACTCCACAATGTCACCACGCGCATTACTTCTGTGCCCCTCAGGGGTACTGTAAATTATTTTTGTTACATCACTTGATTTAGTTCTCTTTGGTAATAATGTACCACGTTTGAAGAAATCAAAAACGAAAATGATGGTTTGAGCAAAGTTAAGTTCTAGGAAGAAATAAAGGTTAGTGTTAGGATTAGGGAATATGGGATGCAGATACCGCCAGGCTTCTGTTTAGGGCTAGCTGTAGGGCAGGACTAGGGTCTGGCATGTGCTTGCGGTTACTTTGGGTGAGGGCGACTGCAATGAATGTTCCATCTAATAGAATTTGTAACAACAGTTTCGATGTGTAATACTGACTCGTGATAGCAACCTTATTTGAGTGCTATTTCAGTTTTCCTTATTGAAGGATACATTAGAAGTGCACTCCTGACTCTTTTGCTCATTTGATGTTGGGCACTGAGCTTTGTATCCACCAGAAATCCTCATTCAATGCCATGACCTTGGCAGAAGGTCATCGCATTGACTGGGTGAGTAAAGGGTCCTTTAAAGCACTTATACAAAAACAGGGGGAAAATGAGTTAATTCCAAGAAACGAAGATTAAATGTCGGGGTGGTGGATAGGGTGACCGGACTTTCCCGGTTTTAGGAGGATTGTCCCGGTGTCCCGACGCTTCTCTTAATTTTAAATAAATTTCCCGGTTTCAGATCATCTGTGGATTTATGTTAAAGAGGCCTACAAAGTATGAATAATTAAAGTAATTTATCTGTTACTATCAGGCAACACAGTCCCCTGTCTGCTTCCAGCAGACACACACATGTATAGGCACACATTCATAAAGCTGCGCAAAAAAACAAAAACGGGACAGGCCAGATATAAAAGTGAGAGTAAAGTCTTTAGTCCTTCTTTTATGTCTGACTTGTCCCGGTTTTTGCTCCTCAAAATCTGGTCACCCTAGGTGGAAGACAGTGGGGCAGCAGTAAAGGGGGCTGAAAAGGAAGTCGGTGCCTCGGGGAAGTAACTCAAACTATAGAGTCCATGGCTCTGGTAAGTGGGGTGAAGTTCTGGCACAGAAAGGGGCGGGCCTGGAGGGGTTAAAGGACCAGAACGGAGCCCGCATTAAACCCTGCAAGCATAGGGTGACAAGACATCCCAGATTTCCCCGGACAGTCTCGGTTTTTAGACGACTGTGCCAGCGTCCTGACACTTCTTTTAATTTTAAACAAATGTCCCGGTTTTTGGGACAAGGGTCAAATTATTACATAAATGTCCCGGTTTTTGGGACAAAGGTCAGATTATCTAGGGAAGCATAAGTTCAAGGTATGCTCTCCTTTAACAAACGCCTACAGAGTATGCAATAATTCAAATATTTTATCTGTTACTGTCAGGCAACACAGTCCCCTGTCTGCACCCAGCAGAGAGACGAGTGTGGGCCAGAGAGGTGGGTGGGGGCAGGTTGGGGGCTCAGGGTGGGAGGTCAAACCATAGCTAATTTTTTATGTATAGTCTTGTAATTGTGTGTGTATATGTATATATATATATATATATATATATATATATATACATATATATATATATACACACACACACACACGTATAGGCACACATTCACAGAGCTACGCAAAAAAACGGGACAGGCCATATATAAAAGTGAGTGTAAAGTCTTTAGTCTTTCTTTTATGTCTGACCTGTCCGGTTTTTGCTTCTCAAAATCTGGTCACCCTATGCAAGCATGTAATGTCTGCTACCGACATAAAATATTCAAATGTTGTTCTGCCACCACGAAAATATAACAGAAACCAAAAACCTTTACAAAAAAAAGGAGAAAGCCAACTCTTGCCTCCGCTGTCTCCCTTCCAGGCTGATAACATCTCCTTCGCTTCCTTCTGGTCTCCTAAGCCCCAGATTAGGGCTAATATCTCATGACACCGCCAGCGACGCTGCAGCAGATATTAAAGCATTTTTTCAACTACTTTATCAAATATTAATTGCGGACCTGGGCCTGTGCGCTGCGCAGGGTATTAGGTATCAGAGTTCCTCGCCGGGCTTTAAATCAATAAAAGATAACATGTTCAGCATCCGTCACTCCTGACTCGGCTTGTATTGTGTGATGCCTCCCTAGTCCGTAGGGGGCACTCGCTTGTACCCAGGGTGAGCCACGGGCGCGCGCCTGGCATCACTAACCACTCCACTGTGGCTTCACCGGCACCCAGCCCGAGCCACGGGCGCGTGCCTGGCATCACCGACCCCTCTCCAGTGGCCTCCCTGCACCCATGGCGAGCCACGGGCACGTGCCTGGCATCACTGACCCCTCTCCAGAGGCCTCCCTGCACCCATGGCGAGCTACGGGCGCGTGCCTGGCATCAGTGACCCTTCTCCAGTGGCCTCCCTGAACCCCTGGCGAGCCACGGGCGCGTGCCTGGCATCAGTGACCCTTCTCCAGTGGCCTCCCTGAACCCATGGAGAGCCACGGGCGCGTACGTGGCATCACCGACCCCTCTCCAGTGGCCTCCCTGAACCCATGGAGAGCTACGGGCGCGTGCCTGGCATCACTGACCCCTCTCCAGTGGCCTCCCTGAACCCCTGGCGAGCCACGGGCGCGTGCCTGGCATCAGTGACCCTTCTCCAGTGGCCTCCCTGAACCCATGGAGAGCCACGGGCGCGTACGTGGCATCACCGACCCCTCTCCAGTGGCCTCCCTGAACCTATGGAGAGCCACGGGCGCGTGCCTGGCATCACTAACCACTCCACTGTGGCTTCACCGGCACCCAGCCCGAGCCACGGGCGCGTGCCTGGCATCACCGACCCCTCTCCAGTGGCCTCCCTGCACCCATGGCGAGCCACGGGCGCGTGCCTGGCATCACTGACCCCTCTCCAGAGGCCTCCCTGCACCCATGGCGAGCTACGGGCGCGTGCCTGGCATCACCGACCCCTCTCCAGAGGCCTCCCTGCACCCATGGCGAGCTACGGGCGCGTGCCTGGCATCAGTGACCCTTCTCCAGTGGCCTCCCTGAACCCCTGGCGAGCCACGGGCGCGTGCCTGGCATCAGTGACCCTTCTCCAGTGGCCTCCCTGAACCCATGGAGAGCCACGGGCGCGTACGTGGCATCACCGACCCCTCTCCAGTGGCCTCCCTGAACCCATGGAGAGCTACGGGCGCGTACGTGGCATCACCGACCCCTCTCCAGTGGCCTCCCTGAACCCCTGGCGAGCCACGGGCGCGTGCCTGGCATCAGTGACCCTTCTCCTGTGGCCTCCCTGAACCCATGGAGAGCCACGGGCGCGTACGTGGCATCACCGACCCCTCTCCAGTGGCCTCCCTGAACCCATGGAGAGCCACGGGCGCGTGCCTGGCATCACTAACCACTCCACTGTGGCTTCACCGGCACCCAGCCCGAGCCACGGGCGCGTGCCTGGCATCACCGACCCCTCTCCAGTGGCCTCCCTGCACCCAGGGTGAGCCACGGGCGCGTGCCTGGCATCACTGACCCCTCTCCAGAGGCCTCCCTGCACCCATGGCGAGCCACGGGCGCGTGCCTGGCATCAGTGACCCTTCTCCAGTGGCCTCCCTGAACCCATGGAGAGCCACGGGCGCGTACGTGGCATCACCGACCCCTCTCCAGTGGCCTCCCTGAACCCATGGAGAGCTACGGGCGCGTACGTGGCATCACCGACCCCTCTCCAGTGGCCTCCCTGAACCCATAGAGAGCTACGGGCGCGTACGTGGCATCACCGACCCCTCTCCAGTGGCCTCCCTGAACCCCTGGCGAGCCACGGGCGCGTGCCTGGCATCAGTGACCCTTCTCCAGTGGCCTCCCTGAAACCATGGAGAGCCACGGGCGCGTACGTGGCATCACCGACCCCTCTCCAGTGGCCTCCCTGAACCCATGGAGAGCCACGGGCGGGTGCCTGGCATCACTAACCACTCCACTGTGGCTTCACCGGCACCCAGCCCGAGCCACGGGCGCGTGCCTGGCATCACCGACCCCTCTCCAGTGGCCTCCCTGCACCCAGGGTGAGCCACGGGCGCGTGCCTGGCATCACTGAGCCCTCTCCAGAGGCCTCCCTGCACCCATGGCGAGCTACAGGCGCGTGCCTGGCATCAGTGACCCTTCTCCAGTGGCCTCCCTGAACCCCTGGCGAGCCACG
Source organism: Pleurodeles waltl (assembly GCF_031143425.1). NCBI lineage: Eukaryota > Metazoa > Chordata > Amphibia > Caudata > Salamandridae > Pleurodeles > Pleurodeles waltl. Next base: position 1,157,985,874 of record NC_090448.1, read on the forward strand.
GGCGCGTGCCTGGCATCAGTGACCCTTCTCCAGTGGCCTCCCTGAACCCATGGAGAGCCACGGGCGCTTACGTGGCATCACCGACCCCTCTCCAGTGGCCTCCCTGAACCCCTGGCGAGCCACGGGCGCGTGCCTGGCATCACTAACCACTCCACTGTGGCTTCACCGGCACCCAGCCCGAGCCACGGGCGCGTGCCTGGCATCACCAACCCCTCTCCAGTGGCCTCCCTGCACCCATGGCGAGCTACGGGCGCGTGCCTGGCATCACCGACCCCTCTCCAGAGGCCTCCCTGCACCCATGGCGAGCTACGGGCGCGTGCCTGGCATCAGTGACCCTTCTCCAGTGGCCTCCCTGAACCCCTGGCGAGCCACGGGCGCGTGCCTGGCATCAGTGACCCTTCTCCAGTGGCCTCCCTGAACCCATGGAGAGCCACGGGCGCGTACGTGGCATCACCGACCCCTCTCCAGTGGCCTCCCTGAACCCATGGAGAGCTACGGGCGCGTACGTGGCATCACCGACCCCTCTCCAGTGGCCTCCCTGAACCCCTGGCGAGCCACGGGCGCGTGCCTGGCATCAGTGACCCTTCTCCTGTGGCCTCCCTGAACCCATGGAGAGCCACGGGCGCGTACGTGGCATCACCGACCCCTCTCCAGTGGCCTCCCTGAACCCATGGAGAGCCACGGGCGCGTGCCTGGCATCACTAACCACTCCACTGTGGCTTCACCGGCACCCAGCCCGAGCCACGGGCGCGTGCCTGGCATCACCGACCCCTCTCCAGTGGCCTCCCTGCACCCAGGGTGAGCCACGGGCGCGTGCCTGGCATCACTGACCCCTCTCCAGTGGCCTCCCTGAACCCATGGAGAGCTACGGGCGCGTACGTGGCATCACCGACCCCTCTCCAGTGGCCTCCCTGAACCCCTGGCGAGCCACGGGCGCGTGCCTGGCATCAGTGACCCTTCTCCAGTGGCCTCCCTGAAACCATGGAGAGCCACGGGCGCGTACGTGGCATCACCGACCCCTCTCCAGTGGCCTCCCTGAACCCATGGAGAGCCACGGGCGGGTGCCTGGCATCACTAACCACTCCACTGTGGCTTCACCGGCACCCAGCCCGAGCCACGGGCGCGTGCCTGGCATCACCGACCCCTCTCCAGTGGCCTCCCTGCACCCAGGGTGAGCCACGGGCGCGTGCCTGGCATCACTGACCCCTCTCCAGAGGCCTCCCTGCACCCATGGCGAGCTACGGGCGCGTGCCCGGCATCAGTGACCCTTCTCCAGTGGCCTCCCTGAACCCCTGGCGAGCCACGGGCGCGTGCCTGGCATCAGTGACCCTTCTCCAGTGGCCTCCCTAAACCCATGGAGAGCCACGGGCGCGTACGTGGCATCACCGACCCCTCTCCAGTGGCCTCCCTGAACCCATGGAGAGCCACGGGCGCGTGCCTGGCATCACTGACCCCTCTCCAGAGGCCTCCCTGCACCCATGGCGAGCTACGGGCGCGTGCCTGGCATCAGTGACCCTTCTCCAGTGGCATCCCTGAACCCCTGGCGAGCTACGGGCGCGTGCCTGGCATCAGTGACCCTTCTCCAGTGGCCTCCCTGAACCCATGGAGAGCCACGGGCGCGTGCCTGGCATCACTGACCCCTCTCCAGTGGCCTACTTCCACCCATGGCGAGCCACGGGGACGTGCGTGGCATCATGGACCCTCTCCAGTGGCCTCCCTGCAAACAGCCCGAGCCACGGGGGCGTGCCTGGCATCACTGATCCCTCTCCAGAGCCTCCCTGCACCCAGCCCGAGCCACGGGCACGAGCCTGGCACCACTAACCCCTCGACATCTGCCTCTTTTCACAGCGCCCTTAACTGGTGCTGAACGGATTGTGAGAGCGCCCGATGGCCTGGCAGATAAAATAACTGAGTCAAAGGGAGATAATGCGGTTTGCCGAGGATCACACAATGTGGTCCAATGGAGAGAGGTAGGAAGGCAGGGCCCACTAGTTCTTGTTCCTTTGGTATATATAAAAAATCGTTAGTTTCATGTTTTTTCTTCCAGAGCCCGATAGTCAAAACTCTATTTTCAGTTTATTTTTTTCCTCCAATTATTACCTAAAGTTTCCCATTTAAGTTTTACTTTGGTTTTACAGGGCGCGTTCTATTCGGCCTGTAAAGGGGAGTGACTGCAGAGAAGGAAGCGTGAGGGTGGGGTGTGCTCATGGCTGCTTCTGCCCTGGCTGTCCCTGCTGTGGGGTGGGAGGGAATACACTCACCTGCAGGTGCTCTCAGGAAAGCGCCCCTCTTCAATGCGGTCATTTTAAAGAAAGCTGCGAGACAACCCCCAAGTGCATGCCCCCCCTATGGGTGTCTGGATCTCACCCGTTCAAACCTTCTGCTGTGAACACCGACCTGATTTTCCAAACTTTCATGACAGAGCCACAATAGGGGAGGGGCGGGTGTTGGAGTTGTGATGGAGAGAGGGCCAGGCGAGCTCTCGCAGCTGATCCGGAGCGCTCTAACCAGCTAAAGAAACAAGGAAGAAAAGCCAATATTCCCACCAGGGATCTCGCAAACAGATGACGAGTACTTCCGGGAGAGGTCAGTTCTCTTCTAGATGAGGCTAGACAGCAAGTCTTGGCAAAGGCACCAGATGTGGCTGCCTCTCATACTTCGGAGGCACACTCATGCTGGGTTACCTCTGGTGGAATAAGCATAACATCCTAGGAATTGGGGCAGGAACCTCACGCCTACGAAGGAGAAAAATAAATACAATCTCCTGGAATAAGTGCTTCACGTGCTTATGTAGCAGGGAAACATAACCCTAAGTGACAAAAAGATTTAAAAGGCTTAATTCTGTCCACGTGCAACTGAAGAGCACAAGAACCATCCCCACCAAAGATCTTAGTTGAAAAAGTCGAACTGTTCTATCCAGAATAGGTTGGCTGACGCTGCTTAAGAAATAGATATGCCTTGTTCTTATTAAAGCCAAAGAAGGGCGCATTTATCATTCTGGCCCAAGTGATGGCCACAAAATTGCAAAGTCTGATGATACAAGACATGTCACAAAAGGTCACTTGTTGAAGAAGTTCATGCAGAAACTTGAAGGAAGTCCTGGATAAGACTGGTATGGGCCCAGAGATAAAGGGATTGATCTTGTCCAGTGACAAAGATACAGAAGCTAGGCTAAGAGTAAATGGCACATCAGCAAAACCCTTCACGTTACAGGGAGGGACAACACAAGAGTGCCCTTGTCTCCATTTTTATTTGACAAAGCATTCAAATCTCTTCCATTCCAAAGGAATAAGCTGGACAGGATCCAGGGACTTCCATTTGGCCAGGGAGGAGTAAAAGATATGTCTCTTTGAAGATGACACATTGTTAACATTGACTAACCTATTGCAAAAACCATACTAGTAGAAACCTTGAAATAAGTTGAACTAATATCAGGGTTTAATGTAAATCAACAGAAGTCTTAGATATTAAATCTGGCCCTCACAGACAGAGAAATAGAGTAAATTAAACCCAATTGCCCGTTTAGGTGGGTCTCATTCAAATAGGTTATTGGGCCTACATTTTAGCAACAAATTGGAGAATTAGGCCAAAGCTAACTAACCAGAACTCAAAAAACATCAAGGGAACTATACAGATGGATTTCTTTTAGTTCCAGACCTGATGGGCTTCACACAATAAAAATGAATATCCTGGCCTGCCTCTTGTACTTTTGTCCAGACCATGTCAGTAGCCATCTCAAATGACAATATTGGGGTCATCCAAAAAGACTCAGTTTCAGTCATACGTGCAGGCATAAATCTCAGGTAAATGTGAAAATAATGGTGGCCCCGGGAGAGAAAGGGAGATTGGGATGACCCACAGACTATCCTATTATAGACGGGCTCACCTCTAAATTCTGGTGGGATGGACTGCACGAAAAACAGAGAAAACCGGTCTCTCAATGAAAATAGGAATAGTTGGGAGATCACAGTGGATCTAGCATGACAGACAAATCCCCAAAACCCTGCAACACATAGGTAGCTATCCCAGTGACGATAGCGTTCAAGGTTTGGCATATGGTGGCAAGGCGGCGCAAAACATTGTTCCATCCTAGAAAACACCAATACATGATAATCACTCATTTAAACGTATGTTAAGGCTAGACTTCTTTAAGTGATGGAAAGAGAGAGAACGTCACATACTCTCAGGCATCTTAAAGAAGGTGAAAAAAAAAGTAATCTGAAAAATGTAAGAAAGAGTATGGCACAACAGAGAAGGGAAGGTGACAATATCAACAACTGAGACACTGAGGGTCTCATTTGGACCTCAGCAGACGGGTTACTCCATCACAACGGTAATGGATATCCCGTCAGCCGAAATATAAATCCCATTAAAGACTATGGGATTTAGATTTTGGCAGATGGGATAACGGAGTAACCCGTCTGCCAAGTTCTAATTCAGGCTCTGGGTATTGAATCTGCAAATCAGGTCAGAGACAACAAAGGATCTGAAAACTTTACCAGGATCCAACTGGGAAGTAAAGGTGGGATATCTTGCATATGGAAAACCCTAACAGATAAGGAAAAGATGGGGGACGGCTAGTGGGAATACCAAAAACCTGGACCCACATACTGAAAAGCAACATAACAGATGAGGAATGGGAAACACCGTGCAGGGACAACCAGAGAATTCACACAAGCATCCTGTACATGGCATCAACTTTCAAAATACAGTGCCACTGGAACAGAACAACTGGAAAATGAAAACTGATATTCCAAACAGTTTTGGATAGGTGCTGCAGATTTGAGGCTTCACGTTTGGTGGGAGTGCCCTACACATCTTTTGGAAAGAGATACTGTGTCACATTAACCGAGTACTGGGCTATGAAATGCCAGCGGACTCTGGAATAATACTATTGGGCTTACCACACAGAGATATTGCACAAATACATTTATCACATAGGGCAGTGCTGTGGCAAATTATGTGAACTGCTCTTTTGCCCATATACGTTTTGGGAAAAGAAGGACCCACCATCTGTAGCCCATTGATGTGGGAAACCTTGGCCCATACTCGCGTACGAAACAATGTAACAAGCAGAGAAGAAGTTCATCAAGATCTTGTAAGCTTTGAACAAAGACCTACTGTTGCATAGATGTAAAATTGACCTGAGACCCTTTGACTGCTTGTAACAGCAAAACAACAAAACACATTCCTTTGCACCTGGCATCTGTCGTCTTTGGATCTCCTGCGGCAGGTCTGTAGGATTCTTCTGAAATTTCATCAGGCCTAAAGGAGAGCCTGGAGGCACGGCGTGTGGACATTGTATCTTGACAGTGTTGAGAACCCAAATTTACTAGGTTGTAAGTGCCCAACAATAGAAAAACAAATTAGCCCCCTGCTTCTGACTCAGGATGCCTCGCCTCTACTGCACAATTGTAGGAGTACACAATGAAGCTCAGAAGGCAAGCTGCATTCTGGGAAGAGGTAGCAAAGTCAGGAGTGATTGAAGGCCAGGAATGAATTTGGGAACAGCCTTGGTGTAAAAGCTATGAAACACTGAGTTTGTAGAGGATGTGGAAATAGTTGAAGAAACAACACCAACAAATTTCCAACTTATCGATAAAGACAAGAACAGTCTTCCAAACAACAGAAGGGTCTAAAACCTTTGTCTTCGCTTGATAAGATAGCTCATAGTAAAGTAGATTTAAAGGTGCACCAGTCATAGACAAGGCAAACAAAGTGAGACCTGTGGAGGGTTATCATTTTATAGATTTTGTCTGCTGCTCTGAACTCTGTGAGTGTCCAAAGCAGAACCTCCCAACAATCTCTAGAGTAAGACAGTTGTGAATCTCATCAAGGCTCCCATAGTCCTGAGAATACAGGTCCATCACAGATATGGGGTCTACCCAGTAGACCAGCAGACATCACAAAAGTTTAATCTGAAAGAGTCCAATACTTTGCTGAGTACTAGATTCCAAACGAGATCCAGACCATGACATAAGACTGTCCTTCTGCCAAGATTCTCATGTTAAATACGGTTACGTCAAGAGACGCAGCCGGTCAAGAAAAATACGAAGTGAAGTTGGCTTAAGAAACAGTCTAAATCCTGATTAGTTTTTGGTGCACTGTACTGTGCAGTTAAGCATGAGGTGTCATCCAAGGTCCTGATTTCTGAGTCCACTCAAGGCTTCTTAAGGGCAGTCGGTGGTGGAAGAGACGTAGGGAGGATGAAGAGGAACCGCAGACCATGCCTCAGCCGGATAAGCTTGCTCAGATAACTAGAACTGCACGACCACACCAACAGTGTGACTCTTGGACATTTCAACGCAAGACATACCCCGACGCACTCTACATATACATGTTGTACTTCAGCTGGGATCCTACTACATGTTAACACCCTTCTTGCATACCCTGCACAATCAATCAATCAATCAATCAATCAATCAAATAATTTCTTAAGCGCACTATTCACCTGTTAGGGTCTCAAGGCGCTGTGGCGGGTGGGGCGGGGGAGTGGTGTTGCCGGTTACTGCTCGAAAAGCCATGTTTTAAGGTGCTTTCTGAAGGTTAGGAGGTCCTGGGTCTTGCGTAGGTTGGTGGGGAGGGAGTTCCAGGTCTTGGCGGCGAGGTGGGAGAAGGATCTGCCGCCGGAGGTGGTGCGTTGGATGCAGGCGACTGTAGCGAGGGCAAGGTCGGCGGAGCGGTCGAGTTGGTATGTGGAAGTTTACTCGTTCGTTGAGGTAGGCCGGTCCAGTGTCGTGGAGGGCTTTGTGAGCGTAGGAGAGGACTTTGAAGATGATCCTTTTGTTGATGGTCAGCCAGTGTAGGGATCTGAGGTGGGTGGATATGTGTTCGTGGCGAGGGAGGATGAGGATGAGACGTGCGGCTGCGTATTGAATTCGCTAGAGTTTTCTTTGGAGGTTGGCTGTGGTCCCTGCGTAAAGGGTGTTGCCGTAGTACAGTCTGCTGCTGATGAGGGCATGGGTGACCGTTCTTGTCTCTAAAGGAATCCATTTGAAAGTCTTGCGTAGCATGTGAAGGGTGTTGAAGCAGGAGGATGATATGGCGTTGATTTGCTGGGTCATGGAGCGAGATGACTCTAGAGCAATGCCAAGGTTGCGTGTGTGGGCGGTGTGTGTAGGGGGTGGTCCGAGGGTGGTGGGCCACCAGAAGTCGTTCCATGCCATCTTGTTGGTGCTGAAGACGATGATTTCTGTTTTGTTTGAGTTTAGTTTGAGGTGGCTTGCTGTCATCCATTTGGAGATGTCGAGGAGTCCGGCGTGCAGGTTTATCTTGGCGGTGGCTGGGTTCCTGGTGAGGGAGATGATGAGCTGGGTGTTGTCTGCGTATGAGATGATGGTGATTCCGTGGGGGCGGAGAATGTTGGCGAGAGAGGCCATGTAGATGTTGAAGAGGATGGGGCTGAGGGAGGATCCTTGGGGGACCCCGCAGATAATCATGGTGGCAGGAGACCGGAAAGGAGGGAGGTGAACTCTTTGGGTTCTTTCGGCGAGGAAGTAGGTGAGCCAGTCCAGGGCCCTGTGTCGAATTTCGGCATCAAAAAGGCATGTGCGGAGGGTTTGGTGGCATACAGTGTTGAATGCTGCGGAGAGGTCTAGGAGGATGAGGGCGACGGTCTCGCCCTTGTCCACTCTGCTCCTGATGTCGTCTGTGCAGGCGATGAGGGCGGTCTCAGTGCTGTGGTTCTTGCAGAATCCAGACTGGGAGGCGTTGAGTATGTGGTTTTCTTCTAAGAAGTGAGACAGTTGGGTGTTGTAGGAGGCTGGCCTGGCTTGTAGTGGGTACCAGAGGTACTTACACCCTGTGCCAGGTCCAGTTATCCCTTATTAGTGTAGAAGAGGTGTTTCTAGCAGCTTAGGCTGATAGAAGGTAGCTATGGCAAAGCAGCTTAGGCTGAACTATGAGACATGTAAAGCTCCTACTATACTACTGGTGTCATATGCACATTATCATAAGAAAACACAATAAACAGATACTTTATTTTTATGACAATATGCAAAAAGTATCTCAGTGAGTACCCTCAGTATGAGGTTGAGAAATATACACAAGATATATGTACACAAACCGAAATTATGCAGGAAATAGCAAAAGGAAGTAATGTAAGCAATGTAAAGTTACAGTAGATTGCAATAGAAGCACATAGGTATAGGGGCAACACAAACCATATACTCCAAAAGTGGAATGCGAACCACGAATGGACCCCAAACCTATGTGAGCTTGTAGAGGGTCGCTGAGACTGTAAGAAAACAGTGAGGGTTAGAAAAATAGCCCACCCCAAGACCCTGAAAGGTAGGTGTAAAGTGCACCTACTACCCCCAGAGAGCACAGAAGTCGTGATAGGGGGATTCTGCATGGAGAACAAACACCAGCAATGCAACAACAGTGGATTTCCGGACCTGAGTACCTGTAAGACAAGGGGACCAAGTCCAAGAGTCGCAATAGTGTCGAGAGTAGGCAGGAGTCCAGGAAATGCCAGCTGAGGGTGCAAGGAAGCTGCCACCGGGTGGAAGAAGCTTGGTGTTCTGCAAGAACGAAGAGGACTAGGAACTTCCCCTTTGGAGGATGGATGTCCCACGTCGTGAAAAAGCTTGCAGAGGTGTTCCCACGCAGAAAGGCTGCAAACAAGCCTTGCTAGCTGCAAGGGTCGCGGTTAGGGTTTTTGGATGCTGCTGTGGCCCAGGAGGGACCAGGATGTCACCACTTGGATGAGGAGACAGGGGGCGCCCAGCAACGTAGGGAGCCCTCACAGAAGCAGGCAGCACCCGCAGAAGTACCTGAACAGGCACTTAGAAGAAAAGTGAACCGGAGTCCACCCGAAGTCACAAAAGGGAGTCCCAAGATGCCGGAGGACAACTCAGAAGGTTGTGCACTGCAGGTTAGAGTGTCGGGGACCCAGGCTTGGCTGGGCACTAAGGAAATCCTGGAAGAGTGCACAGTAGCCGGAGCAGCTGCAAATCACACGGTACCCAGCAATGCAGTCTAGCGTGGGGAGGCAAGGACTTACCTCCACCAAACTTGGACTGAAGAGTCACTGGACTGTGGGAGTCACTTGGACAGAGTTGCTGAGTTCCAGGGACCACGCTCGTCGTGCTGAGAGGGGACCCAGAGGACCGGTGATGCAGTCTTTTGTTGCCTGCGGTTGCAGGGGGAAGATTCCGTCGACCCACAGGAGATTTCTTCAGAGCTCCTGGTGCAAGAAGGAGGCAGGCTACCCCCAGAGCATGCACCACCTGGAAACAGTCGAGAAAGCCAGCAGGATGAAGCGATACAAGTTTGCTAGTAGTCGTCTTGCTACTTTGTTGCGGTTTTGCAGGCGTCCTGAGCAGTTAGCGGTCGATCCTTTGGCAGAAGGTGAAGAGGGAGATGCAGAGTAACTCTGGTGAGCTCTTGCATTCGTTATCTGGTGAGATCCCCAAAGCAGAGACCCTAAATAGCCAGAAAAGGAGGTTTGGCTACCTAGGAAGGAGGATTGGCTACCAAGAGAGGTAAGAGCCTATCAGAAGGAGCCTATGACGTCACCTGCTGGCACTGGCCACTCAGAGCAGTCCAGTGTGCCACAGACACCTCTGTTTCCAAGATGGCAGAGGTCTGGGACACACTGGAGGAGCTCTGGGCACCTCCCCTGGGAGGTGCAGGTCAGGGGAGTGGTCACTCCCCTTTCCTTTGTCCAGTTTCGCGCCAGAGCAGGGCTGGGGGATCCCTGAACCGGTGTAGACTGGCTTATGCAGAGATGGGCACCATCTGTGCCAATCAAAGCATTTCCAGAGGCTGGGGGAGGCTATTCCTCCCCAGCCTTCACACCTATTTCCAAAGGTTGTGGGTGTTACACCCTCTCTCAGAGGAAGTCCTTTGTTCTGCCTTCCTGGGCCAGGGCTGCCTGGACCCCAGGAGGGCAGAAACCTGTCTGAGGGGTTGGCAGCAGCTGCAGTGGAGACCCCGGAAAGGCAGTTTGGCAGTACCCGGGTTCTGTGCTAGAGACATGGGGGATCATGGAATTGTCCCCCCAATGCCAGAATGGCACTGGGGTGTCAATTCCATGATCTTAGACATGTTACATGGCCATGTTCGGAGTTACCATTGTGACGCTGTACATAGGTAGTGACTTATGTACAGTGCACGCGTGTAATGGTGTCCCCGCACTCACAAAGTTTGGGGAATTTGCCCTGAACGATGTGGGGGCACCTTGGCTAGTGCCAGGGTGCCCACACACTAAGTAACTTTGCACCCAACCTTCACCAGGTGAAGGTTAGACATATAGGTGACTTATAAGTTACTTAAGTGTAGTGGTAAATGGCTGTGAAATAAGGTGGACGTTATTTCACTCAGGCTGCACTGGCAGGCCTGTGTAAGAATTGTCAGAGCTCCCTATGGGTGGCAAAAGAAATGCTGCAGCCCATAGGGATCTCCTGGAACCCCAAAACCCTGGGTACCTCAGTACCATATACTAGGGAATTATACGGGTGTACCAGTATGCCAATGTGAATTGGTAAATTAAGTCACTAGCCTGTTAGTGACAAATTTGGAAAGCAGAGAGAGCATAACCACTGAGGTTCTGGTTAGCAGAGCCTCAGTGAGACAGTTAGGCATCACAAAGGGAACACATACAGGGCACATACTTATGAGAACTGGGGCCCTGCCTTGCAGGGTCCCAGTGACACAGACTAAAACAACATATCTACAGTGAAATATGGGGGTAACATGCCAGGCAAGATGGTACTTTCCTACAGGTGTTGACTATCTTCTCAGCTACCTGTGCGGGACAGGGAAGAAGAGAGATGGGACGGTAGTTTGTGAGGTCTTCAGAGTCTGCTTTGGGTTTTTTGAGGAGAGCGCTGACTTCAGCGTGCTTCCAAACATCTGGGAAGGTTGCGGTGTCGAAGGAACTGTTGATGACTGTGCAGAGCTGGGGAGCGATAATTTGGTTGGCCTTGTTGAAAATGTGGTGGGGCAAGGGTCTGTAGGGGAGCCTGAGTAGATGGGGTTCATGAATTTGACGATTTCTTTGTCATTGGTGGGGGTCCAGGTGTGTAGTTGGTTGGTGTGGGAGGGTGTTGTGTTGGTTGTGTCGGTGGTGGTGATGGTGGGTGCTGATGCTGTGAAGCTGTTGTGTATGTCTGCGATTTTGAGGTGAATGTAGTTGGAGAGGGAGTTGCAGAGGTTTTGGGAGGGTGGAGGGTCGATGGTGCTGGATTTGGGTTTGGTGACTTCTTTGACGATGGCAAAGAGTTCCTTGCTGTTGTGTGTGTTGTTGCCTATGCGTTCTTTGTAGAAGGACCGTTTGGTGGTCCGGATGAGTTGGTGGTGTTTGTGCATGGCTGTTTTGAGTGCGGAGAAGTTGCTCATTGATGGTTCTTGGCGCCAGGCTTTCTCAATTTAATGGCATTCTCGTTTGGAAGCCTGGAGTTCTGTGGTGAACCAGAGGGCTGTCTTGACAGTGCGGGTGGTGTTGTTTGTTTTCAATGGGGCGAGGGAGTCTGCATAGGTTGTTAACCAGTGTGTGAGGTCGTGGGTGGCGGTGTTGGGGTTGTTGGTGATGGGAGGTGGAGCTTGTGTGAGGTTGGTGATCAGGTGTTCTTTGGAGATCTTGTTCCACTTTGGTAGGGTGTAGTGTGTTGTTGGTGGGTGGGGGGGTTTCATGAAGGAGAAGTGGACGCAGTGGTGGTCAGTCCAGTGGAGCTCGTGGTGTGAGTGAAGGCGATGTGGTTGCTGGAGGTGAAAATGGCGTCAAGCGTGTGTCCTGCTGAGTGAGTGGGTGAGGTGACCAGTTGCTTGAGGTCGAGGTTTGTGAGGTTGTCCAGCAGGGCTGTGGAGTTGCAGTCATGGGTGCTTTCCAGGTGAAAGTTGAGGTCACCAAGGAGTATGTAGTCTGTGGAGGTGAGGGCGTGGGAGTTGATGGTATCTGCGATGGCGTCGCAGAATAGGGGACGGGGTCCTGGTAGTCTGTAAATGAGGGTTCCTCTAAGGGTGGTGTTGGCGTTGATGTGTATTAGAAAGTGTAGGTGTTCTGCGTTGTCTAGGGTATCGTTGGGGGAGATTTTGATGGTGTTTTTGTGTATTATGGCGATACCTCCTCCTGATTTGTTTACGCGGTCTCTACGGGGGATTTTGTAACCTTCTGGGATGGCTATGGCTTTGTCAGGTTCTGATGAGGGGTTCATCCATGTTTCCGTGAGGAAGGCGATGTCAGGAGAGTATGTTGTGAGCAGGTCCCAAAGCTCGATGGCGTGCTTGTGGACGGAGCCGGTGGTAAGGAGGATGCAGTTAAGGTGGTTGCGGGGTTTGGTGTTATTGTGGTGCGTGTTGGTGTTGCGGGTATTAGTGTGAGTGCAAGAAAAATGGCATGAGTGGCATGTGAATGGTCCATGTGTGTGTTTGGGGTTGGCCTGGGCCCAGGCGGGGTGCTGGCCCGGGTTGAGGGCATGGAGTTCTGTGGAGGAGTAGTGCTGCTTCGGGAGGTCGGAGAAGCGTGGACCAGGGGGACGGGCGCTGGGCGCGGTCCAGGCTCGGACGGGCGCAGACGGGCTTGCCTCTGGCACACCTCCTTTTGTTAATACCAGTCTTCTGTGTGTTCTAAAGAGCGGCCTGATCCACTGTGAGGGCACATTGCAGACCGGATGTGATTCTGGCTTCCATGCGTCATTTCCTTTTCTGTGTGTTTTCTTTGCTTCAATCTTTGCTACTGTGGTGCAATGCAGGCAGCGAAATGCTTGCTGTAATATAGTGTGTAGAGTTACTCTGCATACCCTATACGGTCTTAAAAATGCAACATTTCTGCTGAAATTAACTATACGGGCAAAAGTGCACTTAATGTAAAGGGCTCAAAATGTGCATGACTTTGCACATGTCAGAGAGCCCTGCACTAGAGTTCCAACCCCAACAAACCAATGCTGATTTTTCAACAGGACGGTGGATGAAGGCAAGGCATTTCCTATGCCTATATAGCTCTATAGTGGACCATTTATGTGCCCCCCCCCCATGTTTCCCCCCCCACCAGGGATGATTTTTTTTTGTTAATGGCTTATTTTGACTTGCTAAAAGTTCAAGGATATCATGAAAAAGTGTATGAATATAACTGAAATGTTCTTCACAGCCGAACAGCTTCTGAAATCAGATTCCAATTTCAAAGATTTTGTGAATTTACGCGCACAGTTATATACTCATTTTCTACCTATATTGAGAATTACTTTCAAAAACATTAACCGTATTTACATGAAATCAAATAAATACGCAGACAACAATGGCCTTTGACATCATATGGTTGGTGTTGGAGTCCAGCTCTTTTTTTTTTTTAATGCCTGGGCTAAAGATCCACTGTGGGGGTTAAAATATGAATATTACATTTTGGCGCCTTCCCTCTCCTTATAACTTTACTCATCCTGACCCATTACTGCCAAACATTCCGAAAATTTGTTTATTGTTTTTTAGGGGAGAGCGTAAAGCGCTCCGTTCCCTGTTGTGATCTCTCTTTGGGATTCTAACCACGCCCGTGCCACGTCAGTCACTTACATTGGTTCGTGGGCTTGGCCTTTTAAAATCGGCTTGCTTTCATTGGTGAAAGGCATGCATACATCATGCCTTTTCCGATGTTTAGCCCTCCTCGAGCGCACCAACCAACTACTGGAAACATACGAGGCTCCATGTTTTCCGTATGGTTCCTGGACTACTTTTTCTCTTTATTTCGCAGCGTGGTCGTGCTATGTTTTACACAGCACGATCACACTTTTTTTTTTTCCATTTAATGTGGCAAGAAAAGTCTGGATAGGAATTTACAACGCTAATACCTCTAACTTGACAAAATGCGAGACCCGTAACATTGCAAATGCTTGTTAAGTTTTAAGCATATTTTTGTGCTCGTGTTCTGTAGTGTAGGTCATCCGTTGATAGTCATGATGCGCTAAATTCTACACTCACCCCTAATCTGACACAAAATAAAAAAACGCCACAATTTAGGAATTTTCAAACAGAATACCTTGGAGCAACTGCATACACATTACCCTCACATTAAGTATTTATACAATTTAAAAACCTAGATTTAAAAAATACAAATTCAAAGCTGTCTTGTCTACCAATGATATGAACAAATCTATCATCTAACTAAAGTGGTTATGTTCTCTGGTACTTCTTTTCCTTATAGGATCACTTGCCTCTTTGAGAGCAAGAGAGTCTATGTCGATGAGCTTTTCACAGTCATTAACACTTTCATCTTATGACGACACTTTTGACTCATGCATCACAACACACTGTCCAGCTCGCGGCTGAAAGCTTACCAAGGAAGGACAGGTTATTCTCCAGGAGCTTCTCTCGCAGCAAGACTTCATGCTCATGTCCGATGGAGCTGAGGCGCAATGTCAAGGAAATATGAGACGTTTCAACATGCTCAAAATATGTGAAAAACTGCATCAAGGATGATCTGGACATCTCAGTACTGAATGGTTAACAAAATGGTCACCATCCTGTAGTGTTCCACACAATATATCCTGAGCGCCCCAGCAATCTAGAAATGGAAGTTGAGCAATGCTATCCAATTACTATAGAAATACTACTTGGACTGGTGTGTTCTGGTTTGTAGGACAAGTCAGTAAATATGTAAATAGCCCACTTAATGGTCCTTGGCATGATTATGGGAAAAACTTTGGAGGTTCAATCAACCAAGCCTCTAATCTTTCAAGAAGCAAATAATGCTGGTAAACTGATCAACTGCCTTGCGTAAAAGGGAGGCATCACTTTCGATACGAAGGCTAAGCTAGTCAGCAGCACCAATATGTCTGGGATATGCGGTTATAAGATGGTACTTGCAGTTCACTTACTCAATGAGCTGAACTGATCACCATGAAAAAGACTGTCTTCAAGGTCAAGAAAGGTAGCGAGCAGCTATATGTATTTTCGAAAGACGTACACTTAAAAAATGTCAAGAGTACGTTAAGGTCCCACTGTAGTATCACAAAAGACTGGGGTGGGAACATGTGTATCAAACGTTTAGTAAACATCTTCACAAAAGGCGATTTAAATAAGGACAGTTGACGTGACAAATGACAAACTGCAGAGAAATATTCTTCTACCATGCCCACTGCAAGAGGGTTGAGCTAAAAACGAAACAAACCAAAGGAATGTAAGTGGGCCACTGTCCTGAGCACCACACCAGGTTACACATTTCTCCAATGCCCAGCATAAGTGGATTTCGTGGAGGGGCAACTGGTGTCAAGGATTATATCCACCACTTCAGGCAGTAAACCAAAAGCTGTCAAAGGAGGGCGGTCAAACTCCACCCATGGACACGTAAGTTGCGTAGATTCGGGTGAAGGACCCAGTTTTGCTGCTGAGTCAGGGGGTCCTCCCAAACTGGTAGCCTGACTGTAGGACAGCTGCTTAGACTCAGGAGTTTGGGTACCACCCTCTCCTGGCTCAGCCTGGTCGACTAGCATGAGCTGAGGTTGGCTGTTCTTGATTTTCATCAGAACCCTGAACAAGAGTGGTGGGCTGTTACATTCCTGCTGGAACGCCCCTCCTAGCAAGTGTTCTAGTTTTAAATAATGTTTATTAGTTTCATATTTCAACTACTGTAACTTTTATACATATCTTCGGTCCACTAAAACTACCATAATAAAACTGTAACATCAATACCCCCACCCACAGTTACACCTAATCAAGTAAAGCAGGTGCCAAAATAATAAATAAGGGGCAAAAATATTCCACAGGAACAAGTATATCACAGTATTACCCATTATCACCCAATATATCTGTACCAAACTAGATTTTTCTTTTTTCATCCACATGGACTCGGAGCTATTCGACAAATCGGTGTCCCCTTCCAGGGCGGACGAGCTCTCCACCTGGTGTTCCCAGGCTTTAACCTTTTCAATTTTCCTCGCCCTCTCTTTATCGCGTGAAATAACAACACTCTCCAAGCTTGCCCATCTAACCATTTCCTTACGCCATCTAGTAATGGGAGGACCATGTGCCGATTTCCAGTGCACAGTCAATTCTCATTTAGCCAGAATCAATCTTAAATCACTAAGGGCCTGATTACAACTTTGGAGGAGGTGTTAATCCGTCCCAAAAGTGACGGTAAAGTGACGGATTTACCACCAGCCGTATTACGAGTCCATTACATCCTATGGAACTCATAATACGGCTGGTGGTATATCCGTCACTTTAGGGACGGATTAACACCTCCTCCAAAGTTGTAATCAGGCCCTAAATCTAGTAGTAGTTTTCTTTTTTTGGGGGAGATGGTATCCCCCAAAAGGCAGACTAAAAGGTGTACAAGTGATATCCATTCATATATTATATTATTTCCTTCCAGAATTCCGCTCGTGAAGGGCAGGGCCATACCAGGTGGAACATTTCTGCCCCCAACACCCCCACATCTAGGGCATTTTGCAGCAGTAGTCACATAGAACCTGTTAATCCTGCAAGGTGTAAGATAAGCTCTTTGCAGGATATAGAAAATAATAATTTGAACTTAGCATTACTAGAAACAGCTGGCATCATTAATTTGGAGCACTAAGTCTTTCCCATTTTATTTTAACCTTGGCAAGAGGAGAACGACTATTTGCACGAATCACATGATATACATACGTGACCTCTCTTACACACCAAGTTGTGGTAAAGAGCTGTTGACACACCTGATGCGTGGCAGGTTCAGCATCTCTATTTCTCCAATAATTCCTGATTGTTGCAACCAATGCCTTGTGTACTAAAAAGGATCCTCTAGGTATTGCAAATTCTGCAGTCAGGTTTTCAAACCTAAGCAATACTCCATCCCAATCTAAATCCCCAACACTGTTAACCCCAAAGTACACCATTCAATCCCTGCTCACCCTCTTACCCGGACCATTAATTTAATCCATTTTAATGGCATATCAGGTGAATAGGGCACCTGGTCCAGGGATAGCTGAAGGCAACATCACCAGCACTTCTGCATCACTAGGAGACTCTTGAGAAATTGAAGGCAGTCACCGCTGAGGAAGGAAGAAGACTTTCAATAAATCAGGCATTGAGTCAATAGCACCCTCCTCAGTTTTCGTTTGACAGTAAATCGACTTGATTAACCATTGTAGTTAAGCCGCCAGATAATAAGGTTCAAGATCAGGAGGAGCCAACCTTCCCTCCGTTATACGGCGCTGTAGTTTTGTTAGTGCTACTTTACGGCTACCAGTTACCCTAAACAATTCCAGAAGCAGCAATTCCAGATCCCTAAACAATTGGCGAGGCACCACCAACTGCAACGTGCTAAAGAAATAGAGCAATCTGGGTAACGCCATCATTTTAGCTTCCGCTATTCTGCCAGCCACAGATTCTGTAAGCGTGTCCAAAAATGAATACTACTTCTAAGTGCTCTAACTGCTGCCCCAATATTCCATCTAATAAATCTTGATGGCTATGATATATTATAACACCTAAATATTTAATGAAGGTACACAAAAATGTTTGACACTGCACATCCTTGACAGTGGTGAAAAGATCTAACCTAGGCTTTCCCTACTGTTGGAAGTCACGGTACGCCACAGCGTCTGCTCAGACTATCTGTTCTGGCATTTAAAGACCCTGCCAGATGGTGGGCGACCAGGAAGATGCTGTGCGCTCTTGCCATTTTCAGGGACACAGAGGACTCCGGACCCCACATCCACCCTGCGTGCTGCACATGGCAGTGGTACTATTCGCGAGTCCCTAACCCCGCCTCCCCGTGATGGATGGCAAAGGGTCTTCTGGGCCTGATGAATGGCCTGCACCCCCAGAAGATTGAAGTAGAGTGAACTTCCACTGAAGACCAGAGACCTCTACCATCCCCAAAGGACTACCCAGTTGCCCCTAAAAACTAATAGCAATGCATCTGTCCGGTCTGTCAGCTCTGGGTGGGGAAAGGACAGTGCCCTGCCGCAGGACAAATTGTAAACAGTCCGCCACCACTCCAGATCGTGAGCGTCTCTTCCGAGACGTGGACAGTGTTGGAAAGGCAGCCTTGATACGGCGTACACTGGCATGTAAGTTCCACTGCTGGGCCAGCAGTGAGAGTATTGGGACAGAGGTACCCGTGGATCCTAATGCTACACCACACAATGCTACATGTTCGGAACCACTCAAGGTCAATGCAGTGAAAGCTTTAATACTAAATATAAATGAGGATTCCTTATTGGACCCATGCCCTGCCTCCTGCCATCATACGGCAGGGATTCTCTGGCACCTGTCATTATAGATTTGAGCAATCTTTCTATTGGTTAGGCAGCCTGTCCTCAGCGATGGAAGAACGCTCAAACTCTTCCAATCCTAAAGAAACCTTCTGCAGACCCACTCAAAGTTGTCAAACTATAGGCCTATCTCACTTTCTGTCACAAAAATATTAGACACAGATATAGGTCAACAAAGTGCTTGATAAAACACAAGTAGGTTTTAGACCACTTCACTGCACTGAGACTGCTCTTGTGTCAGTTTTGGATAATATTAAGATGCTATTGGATGGACCATGAAGTTCAGCGTTGATCCCGTTGGAGCTTAGCGTTGCATTTGATAAGGTCTCTTGTTTTGCTCTAGAGGCTGCAGATGTCGGAAGTGCAAGGTAAATATTTAAATTGGTTCTCTTCATTGTTATCCAATCATTCTCAAACGGTGCGAATGGTGACTTTCTCCTATCATAATGAACGACTGTGTAGCATGCCCCAAGGTTCCATATGAAGCCCCTACTTGTTTAATATTTATGAGGCTCCCCTTGCTTCACTAATAAAATAATTTGCATTATCAATTAAGTCGTATGTTAACTATACTCAAATTGTTGTCTCAGTGGTGGATAACGATAAAGCTGCCTCAAACGGATAAATAAATGGATATGCAGCAATGCATTAAAGGTGAAAGGAGATAAGATGGAGCTGCTGTGTTTTGGCCAATGGGCAATCACCAATGCACCAAATCAGTGACTCTCTGAATTAGGAATCCTCCCATTCCAGAAGCTAAACATGTGGGGGGATAAGAAGAGAATATAGTTCAACATTGCTTGTATGTCTCATCGAGCGTAAAATAAGCTGCGTCCTGAAATTATATCAGAGAAACTTCAGATTATTTTCTGAGCCGGCCTTTACGGTTTGCTAATGCTTTCCTTTTCCCTGAATAAGACTGACCCGAAAAGGCGGTAGAGCATTTTCTTTTTTGGCTCCCAAATTGTTGAATGACCACTTCCTTCAAAGGTTGAAGGAAATTACCTAAAGTTTCGTAAAGGTTTGAAGACCTGGTTGTTTCAGTAAACGGGTTGCTGTATCAGGCTTGCAACACCAGGACAAACTTGTCAGGGCAACAGGTGTGCTTTATAAAACTATTTTATTAGCATCATCATGAGCCACCTTGTGTGGTTGACAAGGAGGATTTGTGAAGCTAATATGACGAAAAACCCCTGAGCTATATTCATCTGGATCCAGGGTCAAGCCTGAACCATCAGGGTCATAGCCCAAATGTCCCACGCGAGTTTCAGCGAAGGAATGGCCTTGAGCTTCTCCATGTCCAGAATCACCCCAATGAGTGGAAGTCTCTTTGATGGAATCATATGGAACTTTGGATTATTTATGATAAACCCCAACAATGTTAGGAGTGCCGTCATCATTCGGAGGTGGTCCATGACAGGCTGTAGCAAGTCCACCTCCAGCAACTGGTTGCTGAGGTACAGAAATGCAGGAGCTCCTGACTGCTGAGGATGGGCAGCGACCACTGCCATCACTTTTGTGGACACCAAGGGGGTGCTGATGAGGCTGAAGGGGAATATGGAAAACTGGAAATGCTCCTAGCCTACTTTGAATAGCAAGCAACGCCTGCAGGACAAGTACATGAAGCATCATCGTGCAAGTCCAAGAAACCCATCCAGTCTCATACTGTAAAGGAAGCTACAAAGACCACAAACCTTGCTGCACTTCTCATCTATAGTTTAAAAGGATCAGACTACAACTTTAAAATCACATCACTGGCTGGCTAGGAATGAAAATGTCACTTACCCAGTGTACATCTGTTCGTGGCATTAGTCGCTGCAGATTCACATGTTTAGCACAGTCTGCTGCCTGGTGTTGGGCTCGGAGTATTACAAGTTGTTTTTCTTCGAAGAAGTCTTTTTTGGTCACGGGACCGAAGGACTCCTCCTTCTTCGGCTCCATTGCGCATGGGCGTCGACTCCATCTTAGATTGTTTTCCCCGCAGAGGGTGAGGATGGAGTTGTTTGCTATAAATAGTGCCCATGCAATGGAGTGAATACGTATGTACATAAAAGGTTTATAATAATTATTTACAAATGTACAAATGTTTAAGATTTAAGATTTACTTCTAAACGGCTACAGGCTTCCCGGGGAGGCGGGAGGGCACATGTGAATCTGCAGCGACTAATGCCACGAACAGATGTACACTGGGTAAGTGACATTTTCAGTTCGATGGCATATGTTGCTGCAGATACACATGTTTAGCATAGACTATAAAGCAGTTACCTCCCCTAAAAGCGGTGGTTTAGCCTGTAGGAGTTGAAGTAGTTTGGAATAATGTTCTTAGTACAGCTTGGCCCACTGTAGCTTGTTGTGCATTTAGTACGTCTACACAGTAGTGTTTAGTAAATGTATGAGGCGTAGACCAGGTTGCAGCCTTACATATTTCGCTCATAGGAATGTTTCCTAGAAAGGCCATTGTAGCACCTTTCTTTCTGGTTGAGTGTGCCTTTGGTGTAATAGGCAATTCTCTTTTGGCTTTAAGATAGCATGTTTGAATACATCTGACTATCCATCTAGCAATGCCTTGTTTAGAGATTGGATTTCCTATGTGTGGTTTTTGAAAAGCTATGAACAGTTGTTTTGTTTTCCTGATTAGCTTTGTTCTGTCAATGTAGTACATTAGTGCTCTTTTGATGTCTAATGTATGTAGTGCCCTTTCAGCCACGGAATCTGGTTGTGGGAAGAACACTGGCAATGCTACTGTTTGATTTAAATGGAATGGTGAGATTACTTTTGGTAGAAATTTTGGATTTGTTCTTAGAACTATTTTATTTTTGTGTATTTGAATAAATGGTTCTTGTATGGTAAATGCCTGTATTTCACTTACTCTTCTGAGGGATGTGATTGCAATGAGAAATGCGACTTTCCACGTTAGATATTGCATTTCACAGGAATGCATGGGTTCGAAAGGTGGACCCATGAGTCTTGTTAAGACGATGTTAAGGTTCCATGAAGGAACTGGTGGTGTTCTTGGTGGTATAATTCTTTTTAGCCCTTCCATGAATGCTTTAATAACTGGTATTCTAAATAGAGACGATGAATGAGTAGTTTGTAGGTAAGCAGATATTGCTGCGAGGTGTATTTTTATAGATGAAAAAGCGAGGTTTGCTTTTTGCAAATGTAGTAAGTATCCCACTATGTCCTTTGTAGAGGCATGCAATGGTTGGATTTGATTGGTATGGCAGTAGCAAACAAATCTTTTCCACTTAGATGCATAGCAGTGTCTAGTGGAAGCTTTTCTAGCTTGTTTTATGACCTCCATACATTCTTGTGTGAGGTCTAAGTGTCCGAATTCTAGGATTTCAGGAGCCAAATTGCTAGATTCAATGATGCTGGGTTTGGATGCCTGATCTGTTGTTTGTGTTGTGTTAACAGATCTGGTCTGTTGGGTAGTTTGACATGCGGTACTAGTGAAAAGTCTAGTAGAGTTGTGTACCAAGGTTGTCTTGCCCATGTGGGTGCTATTAGTATGAGTTTGAGTTGGTTTTGACTCAACTTGTTTACTAGATATGGAAGAAGAGGGAGAGGGGGAAAAGCGTATGCAAATATCCCTGACCAACTCATCCATAGAGCATTGCCTTGTGATTCGCGGTGTGGGTACCTGGATGCGAAGTTTTGGCATTTTGCGTTTTCTTTTGTTGCGAACAAATCTATCTGGGGTGTTCCCCAAATTTGAAAGTATTTGTTCAGAATTTGGGGGTGAATTTCCCATTCGTGGACTTGTTGGTGGTCTCGCGAAAGGTTGTCTGCTAGTTGGTTTTGGATCCCTGGAATAAATTGTGCTATTAGGCGAATGTTGTTGTGAATCGCCCACTGCCATATTTTTTGTGTTAGGAGGCACAATTGTGTTGAGTGTGTTCCTCCTTGTTTGTTTAAATAATACATTGTTGTCATGTTGTCTGTTTTGACAAGAATGTATTTGTGTGTTATTATGGGTTGAAAGGCTTTTAACGCTAGAAATACTGCTAACAGTTCTAGGTAATTGATATGAAATTTTGTTTGGTGTACATCCCATTGTCCTTGAATGCTGTGGTGATTGAGGTGTGCTCCCCACCCTGTCATGGAAGCATCTGTTGTTATAACGTATTGAGGCACTGGGTCCTGAAATGTCCGCCCTTTGTTTAAATTGTTGCTGTTCCACCATAGAAGCGAGAGGTATGTTTGGCGGTCTACCAACACCAGATCTTGAAGTTGACCCTGTGCCTGTGACCATTGTGATGCTAGGCACTGTTGTAAGGGTCGCATGTGTAGTCTTGCGTTTGGGACAATGGCTATGCATGATGACATCATGCCTAGAAGTTTTAGCACCAATTTTGCTTGTATTTTTTGGTTTGGAAACATAGCACTTATTACTTTGTGGAATGCTTGCACTCTTTGTGGACTTGGAGTGGCAATTCCTTTTGATGTGTTGATGGTTGCTCCTAGATATTGTTGTGTCTGACACGGTTCGAGGTGTGATTTTGTATAGTTGATGGAGAAACCCAGTTTGTGAAGGGTTTGTATGACATATGTGGTGTCGTTTGTGCACTTCTTTACTGTATTGGTCTTGATTAGCCAATCGTCCAGGTAGGGAAACACGTGTATCTGTTGTCTTCTGATATGTGCTGCTACTACTGCTAGACATTTTGTGAACACTCTTGGTGCAGTTGTTATTCCGAATGGTAAGACTTTGAATTGGTAATGTATTCCTTTGAATACGAACCTTAGGTACTTTCTGTGAGAAGGGTGTATCGGTATATGAAAGTACGCATCTTTTAGGTCTAATGTGGTCATGTAATCCTGCTGTTTGAGCAGTGGAATGATGTCTTGTAGTGTGACCATGTGGAAGTGGTCTGATATGATGTAGGTATTTAGTGTCCTGAGATCTAATATTGGTCTTAATGTTTTGTCTTTTTTTGGAATTAGAAAGTACAGGGAGTAAACTCCTGTGTTTTTTTGTTGTACTGGTACTAGCTCTATTGCATCCTTTTGCAGTAGTGCTTGAACTTCTAGTCCTAAAAGTTCTAAATGTTGTGGTGACATTTTGCGTGTTTTTGGAGGGATGTTTGGTGGGAATGTGTGGAATTTTATGCAATATCCATGTTGGATTATTGCTAATACCCAATTGTCTGTTGTAATCTGTTGCCAAGATTGGTAGAATTGGCATAGTCTTCCCCCCACTGGTGTTGAGTGAAGGGGTTGTGTGACTTGAAAGTCACTGTTTAGGTGGAGGTGTTTTTGGAGTTTGGAATCTTCCCCTACTCCTTGGGAATTGACCCCCTCTATATCCCCTGAAACCTCCCCTGTAAAGAAATGGCTCCCTGTTGCAGTTACCCCCCACTTTTTGCCTGATACTGATGCTGACTTGACTGAGAAGTGTGCTGGGACCCTGCTAACTAGGCCCCAGCACCAGTGTTCTTTCACCTAAAATGTACCATTGTTTCCACAATTGGCACACCCTGGCATCCAGCTAAGTCCCTTGTAACTGGTACCTCTGGTACCAAGGGCCCTGATGCCAGGGAAGGTCTCTAAGGGCTGTAGCATGTATTATGCCACCCTAGAGACCCCTCACTCAGCACAGACACACTGCTTACAAGCCTGTGTGTGCTGGTGAGAACAAAATGAGTAAGTCGACATGGCACTCCCCTCAGGGTGCCATGCCAGCCTCTCACTGCCTATGCAGTATAGGTAAGACACCCCTCTAGCAGGCCTTACAGCCCTAAGGCAGGGTGCACTATACCATAGGTGAGGGTACCAGTGCATGAGCACTGTGCCCCTACAGTGTCTAAGCAAAACCTTAGACATTGTAAGTGCAGGGTAGCCATAAGAGTATATGGTCTGGGAGTCTGTTTTACACGAACTCCACAGCACCATAATGGCTACACTGAAAACTGGGAAGTTTGGTATCAAACTTCTCAGCACAATAAATGCACACTGATGCCAGTGTACATTTTATTGTAAAATACACCACAGAGGGCACCTTAGAGGTGCCCCCTGAAACTTAACCGACTGTCTGTGTAGGCTGACTAGTTCCAGCAGCCTGCCACACCAGAGACATGTTGCTGGCCCCATGGGGAGAGTGCCTTTGTCACTCTGAGGCCAGTAACAAAGCCTGCACTGGGTGGAGATGCTAACACCTCCCCCAGGCAGGAGCTGTGACACCTGGCGGTGAGCCTCAAAGGCTCACCCCTTTGTCACAGCCCAGCAGGGCACTCCAGCTTAGTGGAGTTGCCCGCCCCCTCCGGCCACGGCCCCCACTTTTGGCGGCAAGGCTGGAGGGAACAAAGAAAGCAACAAGGAGGAGTCACTGGCCAGTCAGGACAGCCCCTAAGGTGTCCTGAGCTGAGGTGACTGACTTTTAGAAATCCTCCATCTTGCAGATGGAGGATTCCCCCAATAGGGTTAGGATTGTGACCCCCTCCCCTTGGGAGGAGGCACAAAGAGGGTGTACCCACCCTCAGGGCTAGTAGCCATTGGCTACTAACCCCCCAGACCTAAACACGCCCTTAAATTTAGTATTTAAGGGCTACCCTGAACCCTAGAAAATTAGATTCCTGCAACAAGAAGAAGGACTGCCCAGCTGAAAACCCCTGCAGCGGAAGACCAGAAGACGACAACTGCCTTGGCTCCAGAAACTCACCGGCCTGTCTCCTGCCTTCCAAAGATCCTGCTCCAGCGACGCCTTCCGAAGGGACCAGCGACCTCGACATCCTCTGAGGACTGCCCCTGCTTCGAAAAGACAAGAAACTCCCGAGGACAGCGGACCTGCTCCAAGAAAAGCTGCAACTTTGTTTCCAGCAACTTTAAAGATCCCTGCAAGCTCCCCGCAAGAAGCGTGAGACTTGCAACACTGCACCCGGCGACCCCGACTCGGCTGGTGGCGATCCAACACCTCAGGAGGGACCCCAGGACTACTCTGATACTGTGAGTACCAAAACCTGTCCCCCCTGAGCCCCCACAGCGCCGCCTGCAGAGGGAATCCCGAGGCTTCCCCTGACCGCGACTCTTTGAACCTAAAGTCCCGACACCTGGGAGAGACCCTGCACCCGCAGCCCCCAGGACCTGAAGGACCGGACTTTCACTGGAGAAGTGACCCCAGGAGTCCCTCTCCCTTGCCCAAGTGGAGGTTTCCCCGAGGAACCCCCCCCTTGCCTGCCTGCAGCGCTGAAGAGATCCCGAGATCTCTCATAGACTAACATTGCGAACCCGACGCTTGTTTCTACACTGCACCCGGCCGCCCCCGCGCCGCTGAGGGTGAAATTTCTGTGTGGACTTGTGTCCCCCCCGGTGCCCTACAAAACCCCCCTGGTCTGCCCTCCGAAGACGCGGGTACTTACCTGCAAGCGGACCGGAACCGGGGCACCCCCTTCTCTCCATTCTAGCCTATGTGTTTTGGGCACCACTTTGGACTCTGCACCTGACCGGCCCTGAGCTGCTGGTGTGGTGACTTTGGGGTGGCTCTGAACCCCCAACGGTGGGCTACCTTGGACCACGAACTGAACCCTGTAAGTGTCTTACTTACCTGGTAAAACTAACAAAAACTTACCTCCCCCAGGAACTGTGAAAATTGCACTAAGTGTCCACTTTTAAAACAGCTATTTGTGAATAACTTGAAAAGTATACATGCAATTTTGATGATTTGAAGTTCCTAAAGTACTTACCTGCAATACCTTTCGAATGAGATATTACATGTAGAATTTGAACCTGTGGTTCTTAAAATAAACTAAGAAAAGATATTTTTCTATATAAAAACCTATTGGCTGGATTTGTCTCTGAGTGTGTGTACCTCATTTATTGTCTGTGTGTATGTACAACAAATGCTTAACACTACTCCTTGGATAAGCCTACTGCTCGACCACACTACCACAAAATAGAGCATTAGTATTATCTATTTTTACCACTATTTTACCTCTAAGGGGAACCCTTGGACTCTGTGCATGCTATTCCTCACTTTGAAATAGCACATACAGAGCCAACTTCCTACATTGGTGGATCAGCGGTGGGGTACAAGACTTTGCATTTGCTGGACTACTCAGCCAATACCTGATCACACGACAAATTCCAAAATTGTCATTAGAAATTGATTTTTGCAATTTGAAAAGTTTTCTAAATTCTTAAAAGTCCTGCTAGGGCCTTGTGTGTTAAGTCCCTGTTTAGCATTGTCTTTTAGAGTTTAAAAGTTTGTTAAAAGTTTGAAATTAGATTCTAGAAACAGTTGTAGATTCTTAAAAGTATTCCAACTTTTAGAAACAAAATGTCTAGCACAGATGTGACTGTGGTGGAACTCGACACCACACCTTACCTCCATCTTAAGATGAGGGAGCTAAGGTCACTCTGTAAAATAAAGAAAATAACAATGGGCCCCAAACCTACCAAAATACAGCTCCAGGAGCTTTTGGCAGAGTTTGAAAAGGCCAACCCCTCTGAGGGTGGCAACTCAGAGGAAGAGGATAGTGACTTGGAGGACAATTCCCCCCTACCAGTCCTATCTAGGGAGAACAGGGTCCCTCAAACCCTGACTCCAAAAATAATAGTCAGAGATGCTGGTTCCCTCACAGGAGAGACCAACACCTCTGAAATCACTGAGGATAGCCCCAGTGAAGAGGACATCCAGTTAGCCAGGATGGCCAAAAGATTGGCTTTGGAAAAGCAGCTCCTAGCCATAGAAAGGGAAAGAAAAGAGATGGGCCTAGGTCCCATCAATGGTGGCAGCAACTTAAATAGGGTCAGAGATTCTCCTGACATCCTAAAAATCCCCAAAGGGATTGTAACAAAATATGAAGATGGTGATGACATCACCAAATGGTTCACAGCTTTTGAGAGGGCTTGTGTAACCAGAAAAGTGAACAGATCTCACTGGGGTGCTCTCCTTTGGGAAATGTTCACTGGAAAGTGTAGGGATAGACTCCTCACACTCTCTGGAAAAGATGCAGAATCTTATGACCTCATGAAGGGTACACTGATTGAGGGCTTTGGATTCTCCACTGAGGAGTATAGAATTAGATTCAGGGGGGGCTCAAAAATCCTCGAGCCAGACCTGGGTTGACTTTGTAGACTACTCAGTAAAAACACTAGATGGTTGGTTAACTGGAAATGAAGTGTGTGACTATGTTGGGCTTTATAATTTGTTTATGAAAGAACACATTTTAAGTAACTGCTTCAATGAAAAGTTGCATCAGTATCTGGTAGACCTAGGTCCAATTTCTCCCCAAGAATTGGGAAAGAAGGCAGACCACTGGGTCAAGACTAGGGTAACCAAAACTTCCACTGGGGGTGACCAAAAGAAAGGGGTTACAACAACTCCCCAGGAGAAAGTGGGTGACACTAGAAACAAAGAAAAAGAGTCCTCTGTAGGCCCCCAAAAACCAGAACAGGTGGGTGGGCCCCAAGACACAACCCAAAACAAAGGTGGGTACCAGGGTAAGAACTGGGATGCCACTAAGGCATGGTGCCACAACTGTAAACAGTCTGGGCACCACACCAAGGACACTTCTTGTCCCAAAAACAAACCCCAGAACAAAATTCCAGGGGTAACCAGTGTAGCCATGGGAGATGACTCCTCAGATGAGGAGGTCTTCATAGCTTTCAACTGGAAAATGGGCCCAACAGGTGAGTTGGAGATTCCAGAGGGAAGTAGACACTTCCACCACCTACAGGTGAATGGAATCCCAGCCACTGCCCTGAGAGACACTTGTGCCAGTCACACTATTGTGCATGACAGGCTGGTGCTCTCAAACCAGTACATCCCAGGTGAGATGGCCAGAGTAAGAGTTAGCCCAGACAGGGTCACTAATAGGCCGGTGGCTCTTGTGCCCATAGAAGTGGGTGGAACTTTTAGCTGGAGAAGGGTGGTAGTCAGTACAGACCTCCCCCTTGATTGTCTCCTTGGAAATGACTGCCCAGAGGTTAGTCAGAGCCTAAGAGAAGAACTGGTCCATGGCCAGTCCTCTCCCAAGGATTCTGGAGTGCCTGCCTCTGCAGTAAATGCAAGTAGGCCCCAGAGGAAAAAGAAAAGGAAACAGAGTAGGAAAGGTGGACAACCTTTAGCCAAGGTTCCAGCAAGCCAAGGAGATTCTGCTCCAGTAGGGGAGAACTCCAAAAATGGCTCTGATAAAGTCCAACCTGACCCACAAGAAGTCCTGGCTAGTCAGGCAACTGTTAAGCCTGAGTGGGTGGCTCCTCAGCTAACAGAAGAAAGAGTGGAAGAAGGGTGTTTACTACAAGATGTGGTAACCCCCCACTCTAATACAGCAGACAGGCACCCTGAACCCAAAGAAGCCTGTAACTTAGCCCCTTCCCTTGTAGGTGAAGAGCTAAAGGTGTGGTTCTGGGCACTGACAGCTGTCAGTGGCCTCTGCTGGGTGTTAGCCTTTATGGCTGCACTATCCTTGGCATGGTGGTCTGACCCCATGCCAACTAACAAGTTAGGCCCCCTGACCCTGTTGGTCATGGTGGGGTTACTCCAGCTCTGGGTAACCTCTTTGGGTAAGCTAGGGGTGACCCTGGCTAAGATAAGATTAGCAGAGGTGGATACCTCTGACCTCAAAATAAAAAGAATGGGTGAAGACATAAAAAGCACAGACAAGAGGCAGTTCAGACTAGGTCCTATCACTGTGGAAGTGGGTCAGTTCTCCAGAGGGAATGACCTGAACAGGAGGATGTAAGGCAGAGTAGGCCCTGCAACAAACCAGCCATTTCCTCTACTCTTCCTCGCCTGACAGACTAGGAAGACTCTTCCAGCGTTGGCTGAGTCTCCTGGCCTGTGGGCTGGGGGGGGCTTGTGTAAAGAAATGGCTCCCTGTTGCAGTTACCCCCCACTTTTTGCCTGATACTGATGCTGACTTGACTGAGAAGTGTGCTGGGACCCTGCTAACTAGGCCCCAGCACCAGTGTTCTTTCACCTAAAATGTACCATTGTTTCCACAATTGGCACACCCTGGCATCCAGATAAGTCCCTTGTAACTGGTACCTCTGGTACCAAGGGCCCTGATGCCAGGGAAGGTCTCTAAGGGCTGTAGCATGTATTATGCCACCCTAGAGACCCCTCACTCAGCACAGACACACTGCTTACAAGCCTGTGTGTGCTGGTGAGAACAAAATGAGTAAGTCGACATGGCACTCCCCTCAGGGTGCCATGCCAGCCTCTCACTGCCTATGCAGTATAGGTAAGACACCCCTCTAGCAGGCCTTACAGCCCTAAGGCAGGGTGCACTATACCATAGGTGAGGGTACCAGTGCATGAGCACTGTGCCCCTACAGTGTCTAAGCAAAACCTTAGACATTGTAAGTGCAGGGTAGCCATAAGAGTATATGGTCTGGGAGTCTGTTTTACACGAACTCCACAGCACCATAATGGCTACACTGAAAACTGGGAAGTTTGGTATCAAACTTCTCAGCACAATAAATGCACACTGATGCCAGTGTACATTTTATTGTAAAATACACCACAGAGGGCACCTTAGAGGTGCCCCCTGAAACTTAACCGACTGTCTGTGTAGGCTGACTAGTTCCAGCAGCCTGCCACACCAGAGACATGTTGCTGGCCCCATGGGGAGAGTGCCTTTGTCACTCTGAGGCCAGTAACAAAGCCTGCACTGGGTGGAGATGCTAACACCTCCCCCAGGCAGGAGCTGTGACACCTGGCGGTGAGCCTCAAAGGCTCACCCCTTTGTCACAGCCCAGCAGGGCACTCCAGCTTAGTGGAGTTGCCCGCCCCCTCCGGCCACGGCCCCCACTTTTGGCGGCAAGGCTGGAGGGAACAAAGAAAGCAACAAGGAGGAGTCACTGGCCAGTCAGGACAGCCCCTAAGGTGTCCTGAGCTGAGGTGACTCTGACTTTTAGAAATCCTCCATCTTGCAGATGGAGGATTCCCCCAATAGGGTTAGGATTGTGACCCCCTCCCCTTGGGAGGAGGCACAAAGAGGGTGTACCCACCCTCAGGGCTAGTAGCCATTGGCTACTAACCCCCCAGACCTAAACACGCCCTTAAATTTAGTATTTAAGGGCTACCCTGAACCCTAGAAAATTAGATTCCTGCAACAAGAAGAAGGACTGCCCAGCTGAAAACCCCTGCAGCGGAAGACCAGAAGACGACAACTGCCTTGGCTCCAGAAACTCACCGGCCTGTCTCCTGCCTTCCAAAGATCCTGCTCCAGCGACGCCTTCCGAAGGGACCAGCGACCTCGACATCCTCTGAGGACTGCCCCTGCTTCGAAAAGACAAGAAACTCCCGAGGACAGCGGACCTGCTCCAAGAAAAGCTGCAACTTTGTTTCCAGCAACTTTAAAGATCCCTGCAAGCTCCCCGCAAGAAGCGTGAGACTTGCAACACTGCACCCGGCGACCCCGACTCGGCTGGTGGCGATCCAACACCTCAGGAGGGACCCCAGGACTACTCTGATACTGTGAGTACCAAAACCTGTCCCCCCTGAGCCCCCACAGCGCCGCCTGCAGAGGGAATCCCGAGGCTTCCCCTGACCGCGACTCTTTGAACCTAAAGTCCCGACACCTGGGAGAGACCCTGCACCCGCAGCCCCCAGGACCTGAAGGACCGGACTTTCACTGGAGAAGTGACCCCCAGGAGTCCCTCTCCCTTGCCCAAGTGGAGGTTTCCCCGAGGAACCCCCCCCTTGCCTGCCTGCAGCGCTGAAGAGATCCCGAGATCTCTCATAGACTAACATTGCGAACCCGACGCTTGTTTCTACACTGCACCCGGCCGCCCCCGC
This sequence comes from Pleurodeles waltl, assembly GCF_031143425.1. Lineage (NCBI taxonomy): Eukaryota > Metazoa > Chordata > Amphibia > Caudata > Salamandridae > Pleurodeles > Pleurodeles waltl. The sequence continues at coordinate 1,158,016,807 of NC_090448.1, forward strand.
GCCGCTGAGGGTGAAATTTCTGTGTGGACTTGTGTCCCCCCTGGTGCCCTACAAAACCCCCCTGGTCTGCCCTCCGAAGACGCGGGTACTTACCTGCAAGCGGACCGGAACCGGGGCACCCCCTTCTCTCCATTCTAGCCTATGTGTTTTGGGCACCACTTTGGACTCTGCACCTGACCGGCCCTGAGCTGCTGGTGTGGTGACTTTGGGGTGGCTCTGAACCCCCAACGGTGGGCTACCTTGGACCACGAACTGAACCCTGTAAGTGTCTTACTTACCTGGTAAAACTAACAAAAACTTACCTCCCCCAGGAACTGTGAAAATTGCACTAAGTGTCCACTTTTAAAACAGCTATTTGTGAATAACTTGAAAAGTATACATGCAATTTTGATGATTTGAAGTTCCTAAAGTACTTACCTGCAATACCTTTCGAATGAGATATTACATGTAGAATTTGAACCTGTGGTTCTTAAAATAAACTAAGAAAAGATATTTTTCTATATAAAAACCTATTGGCTGGATTTGTCTCTGAGTGTGTGTACCTCATTTATTGTCTGTGTGTATGTACAACAAATGCTTAACACTACTCCTTGGATAAGCCTACTGCTCGACCACACTACCACAAAATAGAGCATTAGTATTATCTATTTTTACCACTATTTTACCTCTAAGGGGAACCCTTGGACTCTGTGCATGCTATTCCTCACTTTGAAATAGCACATACAGAGCCAACTTCCTACATCCCCTTTGGAATGAACCCGGATATGGTGTGGTTCTTGTTTGTTGGCTGGTGGTGTCTGTGGGTTGGCCACGAAACCCCCCTCTAAATGGTGTTTTTCTAAAAGAGCCTCTGCTCTGCGGGGAGTAGAGTGCGCCCATGGCTTTGGCCGTGTCTGTGTCCTTTTTAAGTTTTTCAATGGCTGTGTCCACTTCAGGGCCAAAAAGTTGTTTCTCGTTGAAGGGCATATTAAGGACAGCCTGCTGGATTTCAGGTTTGAAGTCTGAAGTGCGTAGCCAAGCGTGTCTCCTTATGGTGACAGCAGTGTTGACTGTTCTTGCTGCAGTATCGGCTGCGTCCAGTGAAGAGCGGATTTGATTGTTTGAGATCGTTTGTCCCTCTTCAACTATTTGCTGGGCCCTTTTTTGGTATTCCTGGGGAAGATGGTCTACGAGAAGTTGCATCTCGTCCCAGTGTGCGCGGTCATATCTGGCCAGCAGCGCTTGTGAATTTGCGATGCGCCACTGGTTGGCTGCTTGTGATGCTACTCTTTTTCCTGCCGCATCAAATTTTCGGCTTTCTTTGTCCGGAGGTGGGGCGTCGCCAGATGTATGGGAATTTGCTCTCTTGCGAGCTGCCCCTACTACCACGGAGTCAGGTGGTAACTGCGAAGTAATAAACACTGGGTCTGTGGGTGGTGGTTTGTATTTCTTATCCACCCTTGGGGTGATGGCTCTTGATTTTACGGGCTCTTCAAAAATTTGTTTTGCGTGCCGTAACATCCCTGGTAGCATTGGGAGACATTGATATTGGCTGTGTGTAGCCGAGAGGGTGTTAAATAAAAAATCATCCTCTATAGGATCGGAATGCAGTTGGACATTGTGGAATTCTGCTGCCCTAGCCACCAGTTGCGAGTATGAGGTACTGTCCTCTGGCGGTGACGGCTTTGTGGGGTATGAATCGGGATCATTGTCCGGCACTGGGGTGTCATACAGGTCCCAAGCGTCTTGATCCTGATCGTCATGACTTATGGTAGTTTGCGCTGGTGAGTGCATTTGTGGCGGTGTTTGTGCCGGCGATGCCTGTGGTGGAGAGGGCGGAGGCGTGACTTTTTTAACCACTTTGGCTTGTGGTTGTGCGTCATCCTTTGGAAGTCCGATCCTTCTTTTCCTCATTATTGGGGGAAGGGTTGATATCTTCCCTGTGTCTTGCTGGATGTACAGTCTCTTTTGTGTGTAGTCCGATTCTACACTTTGGAGCTCTTGTCCAAATTTGTGCATCTGGCCACTTATTCCTTGTTCCTCTGTGTAGGATGAAGATGTGGAACTTTTCGGCGCCGAGAGATCTTTTTTCGGCTTCGGCGCCGACAGGATTTTTGTGGCTTTCGGCAGTGTGTCTCGATGCCGGCATCTTGCTTTTGCCTCTCGGCGCCGCTATCTCGGCTCCGAGGTTGCTCCATGGCGGTCCCTCGACCGGAGTCGGGTGTCTTCGCTATGGGCGTGCCCTTTTTCGGCGCCTTCGACGGCTCGCCGGTTTTATGGGTCGAGCCATGGCCTGGTGGCAGTGGCGTCCCCTGGGCTTTTGTCTTCTCAATGGTTTTACTTTTCGACGTCTTACTCACTGTTTGTAGCTGTTCTTCGACGTCGGAGTCTCCGGATTCTGATTCCGGAACCGAGAATGTTTCCTCTTCCTCGTCGAAACGTTGTTTTGTCGGCGTAGAAGCCATTTGAAGACGCCTGGCTCTTCGGTCCCGGAGTGTTTTTCTGGACCGGAAGGCTCGACAGGCCTCACAGGTATCCTCCTTGTGCTCGGGGGACAAGCACAAGTTACAGACCAAGTGCTGATCTGTATAAGGATACTTACTGTGACATTTTGGGCAGAAACGAAACGGGGTCCGTTCCATCGGCTTCGATGTCGCACGCGGTCGGGCCGACCAGGCCCCGATGGGGGATCGAAACTACCCCAAAGTCTTCCGATGATCGGTGTCGATGTACCTAACTATCCCGATACCGAACGGAACAATACCGACGCTTTCTTCCGAGATTCTGACAAACTTTCCGAACCGAAACACGGAGCGAAAAGGCATACGTCCGAACCCGACAGCGGAAAAAAAACAATCTAAGATGGAGTCGACGCCCATGCGCAATGGAGCCGAAGAAGGAGGAGTCCTTCGGTCCCGTGACCAAAAAAGACTTCTTCGAAGAAAAACAACTTGTAATACTCCGAGCCCAACACCAGGCAGCGGACTGTGCTAAACATGTGTATCTGCAGCAACATATGCCATCAAACACAACATTTAACTTCAAGGCCCACTCTCTAATCCACAAGACACTGCATGTTTCAGCACTGGGCAACCTCTTAAAAATGTTCATACCCTATAGCCCGACCAGATGTCTAAGATGTGCCTCTTAATTGTTTCTCACTGCACTGCCTAGAATGAAATGGTTTTGGGAAGATTTCTGCAACATCCAGGTAGATCCTACTGCATCTCAATCATGAACCCAACATCAGATCTTGTCAAAGGCGCTAAAAGACCGACCACTTCCTGCAAGCGTTCACACGCTCAGGACTTGAATCCTAAAGTTGTCCCCCCTCCTTTCCTTCATGCTCCAGCGCTGTTCAAAAGTCCTTTGGTCTTTTATGCACCTTGTAAAACGTCTAATAATTGACTAAATTAAAAGAATTCACAAGTATGATATCACTCGAGGAAAAGAAACAACATTAAATTGAATAAAATGCGTCTCTAAAGATGCCGACAAGGCGAGGACCGCTTCGAAGAACACCAAACGTGGAGAAGATTTTCTTGGAAGACACTGCTGACTGCTTATACTGTGCTGGCCAATACAAAGGACAGTAGATTAATCTTTGTAGGCACATGATGACAACTTCAATACTACATTCTAACACCTGGTCTGCATGCTAACAAAAGCTGACTCAATATACATGGCAATGCTCATCAGTGCAATAACCAATACCACAACTACATCATATCACAGCCTGTAATCAAGTAATAATGCAGAGTTACAATTTGTATAAGTGCTCTTATGCTGAATGCATTTTAAATGCAGTCAATGATGTACATGCCATAAAGTTCTGCTAACCTTAGACTGCAAGATACTCAATGAAACCTGCCATTAAGTCTAAGGACTGGACACTTGCAATTAAAGTTTTAAGAAGAGTGCCCATTACTAAAAGGCCAGACAGTTTTTAATTACTTATTCATGGATGATGATTTCTAAGGCATCACCTGCAGCAGAGGCATCTCTGGGTTACACAGCAGCCTCTTCTTATAAAGAGAAAGTACTTACTGACACAATTGATTTTAAGACTGCAATTTCTTTCTCTACAGTGTCATGGATGCAGGTGCATCCCCTGACATCAATCATCACTAGAGAAACAAAATGTAAAGGGATCTATCAAGGTTTTCTGCAAATTTGCAGAATATCATGAGAAGCCAAATAGTTGTTCTGTTAGTATATTCACTAAGTTTAGAGTCATTACGAGTGTAGAGAACTCTGCTTTTTAAGGAATTACAGTAGAAAATCCTATAGTCTGGCCTCAGAACTGGGAATAGTTGATTGCACATTATAAAAAAAAAAAAAAAAAAAAACAATCTTTGAGAGGGGGGCCTCGGAGATTCTTTGACAAACAGTCAGCAGGGTTATTTTTTCAGTTTCTTTATTTGGTTGGAAATTCAGCACTAGCGTTAACAAAGGGACCCAAACGTCGATTTGCAATACAAACAAGTGTGGGGGGATTCCATCAGGGCCCAGTGCCTTATTACTGGTAAGGCCCTTTATACCCTTTCCTAATTTATCTAAGGTACAAACCAAATTAGACTTCACACGTTCCATCTCAGCCTCCGTTCCCGGAGCAACCTGTACAGGACAATTAAACATTTTATCATAGTGGTGCACCCAGTCCTGGACTGGTACATGACGTATACTAAGGGTATTCTCCTGGGCAAAGCTGGGCTGGTTAATAATTCTCTAAAACATTGCACTGTTTTTAATTGTGTTAGATTGTACCAATTCCCCTCATGCTCACCCCCTTACTCTGCCCCCTTCCTCCTTTTGAGCCCCTCTTTATAAACATGTCGGCATGCTCCCACACAATCCAAGTCTCTAGGTGATGCTTCGAGGGCATCATTTTACGCAAGGCCTTCGAGCAAGTAGAATCAAACCGTTCCGGGGACTGGTTTAGAGGCCTAGGACAATTGACGGTAAGAAGGGCTCCGACCTTAGCTGCAATAGCTGAAAAGGCACTTATGAGGACTTCATCTGAGGAAGAAGGCTCAAGGCAAACACCAGATCAACAGTACAACTGTGAAATAAGGGTGATACAAAAGAATCGGGATCCACTAAAGACCACCTTAAGCGTCTTCCCTGGCTCTGAATCTGGATTTGGGGCACTACCTGCTGATACAATTAATTTTTTACTGCTCACCTAGGGCACCTCAACCTCAGCACTACAGGGCTATCATCACTATAAGGATGGCCAGCGGTGGCTGGTGACTGAAAGCAGTGGTGGGGCACCAATACAAGACGGAATTGCACCTTGTGAGAGAGCCTCCCTACCCACGTATTTCCATTCACCTACTCACCCACTTCCTTTGGTCACCTACCATTTACTTATTCACATTGTCATCCACTGCCATTCACACAACTTTTATACACAGACACCCACATTTTCTCAGCCACTCTGTCAACCCCTGCAAACACATTCAAACAAACACACATTGCCTCACCCATCCAGTATCCAGCAGTTTCAGTGAGAAAAGGTACACGTTTATTTGAGCTGCAAATTACATGTTTAATATGACATATCACGTCATTAGTCTGCAGAAGAAATAAAACAATAACTAGCCATGATAAATTACTGGAACCATTACTGCCTTTGAGAGACGAAATCACCTACAGAGGCAGTGAAAGGAGAGGAGAGCTGAGCTGAGAAAACAGATTTCTTTCTTATTGTCTGTAAAAAAAGATAGAACTCCAACTTACTTGTGTGCAGGGTTGTCTTTGGCATATTTATGACTTGAGGTCTTCAGGTCATACTCCTGTCTCCCAGAGAGCCCTGGATGGAGTTATTTATTGTATTTATTCAATTTCTCTGCCACAGACTGCTTGTAATGCAGGAAAAGGGGATTTTCTTTGCGCAATGCCACATTCTTTTAATAAAATGTGACCTCTGGTACGTAGACCCTTCTGATCACAACCCACCATTTGAGTATATAGGAAAGGGTGGAGAATAATATCGGAGTAAACCCGGGCTGAACAAAAAACGCTCCAGGCTGTTTACAATCAGGGCTTCTGGTGGAGGAGGAGATAAGCCAGGGACGTCACTGCGTTCTGAGAAAACGTAAGGGCTTTGCGTGGGCAAGCCCTGTCAGCCCCACTGAAGCCCTGTCAGCCCTACTGTGCAGCTTTCAGCCACATACTGACGCAGGCGCAGTGGGGCTTTTCAAAGTGCACAACTTACACTCGGAAAATGTTGTGCAGAAAATGTTTTACTTTCATCATGTAATTAAATATATGCTTCACTAGAGAGGCCAGAAAAGGCTAGGGGCGCAGCCCCTTAGCCCTTGAACACTAGCCGCCCCTGAGGAGGACTACAAATGTCAAAATTAATAATTAAAGGAAATAACGTAACAAACAAAAATGTAGTCAGTAACAGACTCACAGCCTTTCCCCTGATAAGCTGGAACAAGCATCCAATCGTGGTACCATGAGCCTAGCCAAAGCGTGCACAAGATTCTAATCATACAATGTGACATGAGATCTGTGCCTTCACGGGTATGTTCCAAGTGGAGCCCTCGAGTTAGACAGCACCTCCATCGAACGTTGCTAGTCAAAACCTGCCTTTCAGGGTCCAAACCACCAGGACTCTCCACCCCGCATGAGTAAATGTTGAAGTCCTCAACCAACATCACATTTGTTGATCTCCCCCTCAACTGGCGTTCTAATGAGGTAATGAATATGGACAAACTATGAATACAAGAAGTGGTCTGGGACCAGGTTTTTGCATTATAAAAGTTTAACACCACCATGCTCAGGGCTTGTATTATTGCAAACGACAACACTAACTCTCCAACCTGCCCGTTAATCCTAATAGATACAAATACAATCAGGCCCCCTCTGGCTCGGCCAGTAGGGGACTGAAATGCAGGAGTAAAATATGTTTTGTAGCCTTCAAGATGAAAAACGTTGGCACTCTCCCAGGTCCCTCGGAGAGGAATCAAATGATAGCCCTTCATGTACCTTAACCAGGAGGCCTCTTAAAGTTAGATGAAAACCCTGCTATATTCCAACTAAGCAATAATATGTCTGCACCCCTGTTCTTAGGCAAGACAACCACCCTATGAGCTTCAGAGACCAAACAAGTAGGGGGCACTAATCTTGATATATCTGCTGCTGAATGTTCATATCAGTCACAGGCATCCAACTGGCTCAAATAAGCAAATCTATTGGACAATTACACTTGGGAGGAAATAGGCCGCGGAGGAATACAGCTGGAGTTCAATGGCATAGCCCAGCACCCAGTAAATAGACTTCCTGGCAGCGGCCTATAAAAACATCCCAGAGGCAGAGCCTGGATACTAGAGGACAACCTCTCTTGGAATCAGCCGGGGCAATCAATTGTTCTGCCAATTGGGCCCTGTTAAAATGAACGACTATACAGTCACCCTTCAGGGACTTGGGTCCCTTGCCCAACCATTTCACTCTTCTCATCAGGTTGATACTTTCAAATGTTACTGCTCCCAGATTTAAATTAAAGCCAAACAAATGCACTACCTTGTTCTTCAGTTTAAATACAACTGAAAGAAAATTGCAAAGGCAGGTCCTGTATAATTTCATTTTTACTAAGGTTTCCAAGAAAACAAACAGAAATGCATCACATGTGCAGACATCTGCCTGGAAACTATGCGAAGTTAAGCACCTAGAAACTGCTAATTCTATTCTTTATGACGGTCGACTTTAGTTTTCCAAAAAACTCATTAACAATCGCAAGGCTAAACGTCTGGGCTTGCTTTAGGGTAAGGATTAGCACTGGGGGGAATGTTAGCACTAGGTGCAGGGTATGGGGTTGGGTTGATGCTGTATTTCTAGCATTATGGCAGCCTTGGTTTTGCCATTTTTGATAAATTACTGGCTAACAAAGCCATCAACACAAAATCTTTATTTTGCATTTCTTGTTCTAGCTTTGCTGATTTTCTCAAGGATCCTGTCAGAACGCAGAAACTTCAGACGATCACGTGACAACAAATGTGGAAAGAACTAATGGTGCAGGAAATATTCCACGCCTGGGAATCTACACTGCAGGGGCAATCAATAACCTATGTTCAGTGGGAGAAGACTTAAGGAGGAATCATGAAGGATCTCTAGAGTTGAACTACATTTCTGCGTCATATTCTAGTTGAAAACCAGAACGAAAAGGAGATCAGGTACTCATTGACAGTAATGTAAAATAAAAAACGAACAATATATACAATAATAATAATAATCATAATTCAAAGACTAAAATTACAAAATAGCAAAACGACGATTGCAATTTTCTGTGCACTCATAAAAAAAAGATGAACGTTAGATTTCTGCAATCTACACACAAATTATACTTTATAGTTGATGCATTTGATTTTTAGGAGTTTATGATTTTGAAAAGAAAACAAAGAAACTGCAATAAAGACCTCAAAATGACAAAGGAAGGGATTTGTACATTTTTCACACAAAGGGATACCGAAGCCTGGCATTACAAATGGGGGACAAGAGAGAGTGAGAAGAATCTGACAGACAAACCTTGGCGCAAGCCCCAGCGAGCTTTCAGAAACCATAAACCTGTGAAATTTCAGGACTAAATTAAAGATCATATAGAAAGAAATAATGGGTTCCTACTAACAGCTCATACAGGACCCAAAAAGAGACCCCTTAACAGTGCATGTGATTAACCGGCCACATCTATCGCTGAAAGCACGAACTCAACTTGCTGCAACACCTACAAGTCAGTCCACCTACCCACCATTTTTACCATCAGGACAAAGATCTGGGATGTTCTTCAGAAGAAGCAAATTTGTATTGTTTCAAGGAATCTAAAGCATTGAAGAATAAGAAGTGTAATCCTTGCTACGCCACGATCCTAGAGTTTAGAACTTCCTGTTAGAATACGGCTCTCTATTCTCCTGATACTCCGAAGGCCACTGAAAAAGTAAACTGTTGATAAATTAGATATTTATTTGCAGCAATCAAAACCTCCCGAGATAAAAACCACGTTATATTAATGCACATCTCAATCCCACACATCCAACGACATCAGACTCCCCGCCACATTCTCACCAGTCATACCATGAATCCCTCATCAATTTCTCCCTCTTAATCCTTATTTTTGATACTTTCTTTCATTATTTTCTGTATAAAAGATGTCAGTTTTTTTTTCTTTTTCTGCATATACAAATGAGCAATGCACAAATATAGGATGCCTAGACATAATTACTTTCTGAAAACTATGCATTAGTAAACAAATACGATATTTAAATCAGGAAACTTTACTTATCCCAAAAAATCACTGCAAAATGTAAGACATGATTTTAGGTTTTTACACAAAATTTCATAAAAAGTTACTCAACAAAAAGAATTTCAATTTTCATGAACAATACTTTTCCAATGTCTGCCCTCCCATCTCCTAGACGCCAATTTAGATGCTGATTTCCTAATCGCCCAAAGAAAGATTACTCTCTTTCTGTTTTTTTTTTTTATATAAAGTGTTCTGCAACCAACTTCATACATAAATATTCACCATAACACTCTCCCATCGAACGAGAGGCATACATTCCACAACAGCTTCCTAACTTCAGGAACCCTCACTTCTGCGGCCAAGACCCCATACCATTACCCAAGACGTCCAGTATTGAACCAGCGGTTCAAGTCAGCTATGACTGATCTCCAATGGTCCATCCTTAAGAAACTGACTGAAAGTACGGTCTTTGCTCATACCTCAGAGTTCATAGGAGGAAACAACCTACTCTCTGAACATCAAACAGCTTCAGACAGAGAGACTAAGTTTGCCTTGTTATCCACCTGTGATGACCTGAAAACAACCAGATGAATATGTAGTGACTGTCCTGTTTCAGATGGACCTGCCCACTGTTTTTGACACAGTGTACCATTACACACTACTACAGAGGTTACAGGAACTTATCATTAGAGGAAGCATCCTAGACAGGATCTCCTCCTACCTATTCGGAAGGTTGAGTTTCATCTCAGTGCAACCATATACTTCTGCCTCTTTCAGCGTTGACATTGGCCTAACTCAAGACTCAAACATCCTAGCACTCTTCTTCAATGTCTATCATAGGCCGCTGCAGGACCTCAACGTCCTCCAAACAACACTGACAACACTTACATCATCCTAAAAATGGAAAACCAGGAGTATCTAGACACTAGGGGTCTTGGGCGATGAGACGTCCCCGTGAACTCGACTCTTCAAAACCTGAGAACCTAACATGCAGAAAATTGAATGGCTATTAACCTACAACTATCTGACCTCACAAGTTTGACCAACCCACAGACATTGGCTGGAGTAATCCAAAGCAAATCAAATCCAAAGCGAATCACAAAAGCAATTTCTACACATCTCGAGTCCCCACAGACCACAGTCCGCCTGGTCACGTCTTGCCTAGACTAAGCAAACGGATTCTACCTAGGTTCCACGCTCGCTATCCTAAAGACTGCAAAGAATCCAAAACTAGGCTGCAGACTATAACCCTAACATTCACCTTTGAAAACGCATCACGTTGGTGTTCCAAAAGCACCACTGGTTTCCTACGGCCAGATGTTCTCCCTTCAAGGCTCACGACATTGCCCACAGGGACATTCATTGCAAGGGCACATCCTTCATCCAAGTTAAATTCCAAAACTAGGCAACAAGCATGGCCCACCAGTCTAGACTAACACCTTGGCTGATCATTCCCCCCTGCAAAAGAAAAACTATTTTTGGACCTCACTGTCTGTATAAGCAACACAGATATGTATTTCCCTCCAAGGCAAAGACAAGAGAGATCCAGGTTCACTTGGAATGCTGGAAAGAGGTAAAGAGCCAGCTCTTCCCAAAAATATGATGCAGAATGACACCAACCAATAGGCAGAAGCACTTAACCACACATGAATGGTATGGGTATCAGATGATTCATACCATCATCTCCCAAAACCTGGAGCCTATGCCCCCAAAAGTTGGCGGCACAATCATTTGCTAACTGTGCTTCACTTTAGTTCTTTCCACACCCAGCTTAAGAGCAGCCAAACAATCTCAGCAGGATGAGAAGAGAATCCATTACACAAAAGGCAGGACACCAACATACTTTGCACATAGGGCACAGTCACACCACAAACACTTCTATCCAGACACAACAATAGGAAGCTTGTGCAATATATCGCACGATAAGAGCACCGCACTACAACAATACCGTCATACGGCTACACCTCAAAACTTCCTTCCAACCAAGCACAACTCAGAGGGTAGCATGCTACTCATTTTCTAATGTGCTTCTGCAGGGATGCAAAGCGCTATATGAATGCAACAACAATATGCTTCTTAGCAGATAACAGAGTCTGGTAAAAACAGGATTTAAAGTGTGTCACCACATGTAAAAGTGTTTAAGCATCCATATCCAAACTGACAAGCACAACGCTGCACCTCTCAACACACCCTGTATCACCACTGACCTCCATGGAGCGTATTTCTCCTGCTTTCTAAATCCAGAGACGGTGTCCGGTATGGGTAATAGTACTGAAGAAGTACTCTGATGTACTCATACATTACTTTGTGAATCTGCTCTGAAAGGTCCAACTCCCTATTAGTAAAGTGCAAAGAGGACACAAACTTCTTTATTTGTACTAACTGTATGTGCACAGTCACTGAATAGTCATGGTTTTCCCCCATTTTAGATGTTTTGGGACCAATTCACAAAGGCATGTAAAACAGTTCTACTTTACATAGTTCAAAACTCCTTTGCAAATAGGTCCTAACGTGATTTCCTATTGACCCAAAGACTTGCAATAACACCCTGTTGATTGCAGCCAGTTTCAAAAACAGCTGATCTATTGTCCTAGCTTTTACATTCCCTTTCTCTTTCAGTCTCCCAAATGCTGGAACCTTTGGCGGTGCACTGGTACAGTGAGGGCCGTGGTCAAAGGCTGTGCCAAGTGGTCTTTGAGGTGAATTAACTGGGTACAAGCAGAGGTCAAAGGCAAAAGCCCAGAACCACAAGTACACTGGGCACAGCAAACCCTTTGCCCAGTGAGCTCTGGGACAGAGGGCAGGGAGTCCTCTATGCTCGGGTAGGATGTACTACATAAGTGAATGCCACGTCCAAAGAACCAGGACGAGAACTGGCTCAGATTCTGCCCGAGCGATTGGGGTGAATGGTACATGGCTAAAAACAACCTTAGCCAATGGTGTGATCTTGATTTATATCAAGAGCCCAGTCAGCAATGCTGCTGGTTGTGCCAATGGCTACTGCGACTATGTGCACAGGGTACATGGCATGGCCAACAGGCGTGTCCTGTGCCCAACCGGCACAAATGGAGGGGCACAGGCACATTCAAGAGAGTGGCTAAGTTATTACTCATAAAACTTTGTTATCCACTGTTATGGTTCTCCAATAAAACGTGTACACTTAATATTATTAACATCAAATCCCTCAAAATACAGTTGAATAGACATTCTGGTTATGATCCAAAAGCTAAAAACCATTGGTGTTCGCCAGTTGTGGTTAGCGACACAACGGTAACGCCCGAAAGCATGGCTGGTGATATCACAGATGATGTCAAAAATGAGAACACATTTTCCAATTCATGAAATAAAAGGATGGTGTATTTTGTATCATAGGTGCTGCTATCTGGACAGGTGTCGGTCTGCAGTACCACTGACAGCATTTAGATTCTTTCTTTTTTTTTTTTTTTTAAACAAGCAGACAGAAACATCTTGTTAGTTCTGTCCCCCCCCCTGCTCCCACCTACCTCCGTATCTGCTCCCCGTCCTGTATCTCCCATGGTAGATCTTTCGGGATCCCCGGTATGGACTGTTCCTCATTCCTATTCTGTCCATGCTCTTCTTCGTGGTCGGGCTCCCGGGGGCTGGGGGAGGACAGGTCCCCCACTCCGATGTCTGGCATAGATGTCCATGAAAACAGTACAGATATATACATAGAAAGGCTAGTGCAAGTCTTGGATAGCTTCAGTTATGAAAATATCTTCTACTCCCACCCACCCACCGCAGTAACACCGCTCGCGACATGACGTCAGCAGCTTCAGAGCATAGGCCACCATAAAGAGATCCTTGAAAACCCATCAACACCCTGTATGTAGCATGCTCAGGGCAGGTCTTGGTGAAAACGAGCCCTTCCTGATGGACATCCCAAGCATTAGGCAAATGTCCTCCCCCAGCAACAAATGCTAGCAACCTGGGATTCATACTGGATCCCAAGATGTCTTATGAACATTAGGAAACCTATCACTGCTTTCTTTGTTATTATGAAAATCTTAACAAATCCTACTATTTATATCTCAGAAATCCAGACAACTGCTAGTACAGTCCAGATCAGGTGGTTAGATTGCAGTAATGCATTCTTTGTCAGCCTTCCGGGATATCTAATTCACAGCCTGCAGGTCATTCAGAATGCTGCAGCTAAGCTTGTGGTGGACATTCACAAATGTGACGGTATTTCCATCCATCTCAAAAGCCAGCACGGGTCCAACATTCTGAAAATAAATCTTTTCAAGACCCTCTGCTTTTGCCATAAAGTCATCTTTCCTACCCACAGGGGAAAGTATATATCAAAGTTTGAAAGATAAATCTCTTCTGTACTGTTACATTAATCTTTTTCCAATCTCGTAGGTGCTCCCAACTTTCGCTGAGCCCAACTGGGCAGGCAGGAGTTTTCTGTAATTACTACTCAAGTGTGGAACAATCTACCACTCGAGATTCAATCCCAGTCCAACCTCCTAAGATTTCATAAGTGCTTGAAAACTTTTCTATTTCAATAAGTACTTCTGTGTAGGTTGGCTTACATATATAGCGCCAAGACACCACCAGGTAATTCGGTGCTCTATAGATTAGAAGAGAATAGAAGTTAAAAGTGAATTTACAGGCCATTTAGGAATCTACAAATGTTTAGACTTGCGGCATCCCATCAGCTGCCAGGATCATTTCCTTTATTTTACAATTCTTGAGAGAAAGCCCAGGCGTAGAGTGACTAGACATCGGTGAAAGCCAAAGGACCTTGCGTTGTGCCTTCAGTAGAACCTCTCCACCCCCCGAGCTGATGATCAGCCTACAGTAATGCAGAAGAGGTGTGGAGCAGGATTTGGAAATAACCTCACAAGCCAGTTTGCCGTTCTTCCAAATCCAGTAGCGTCATTTCCCGTAAGACCTGCAAGTGCTTCCAGAAACACCAGCCTCTTGGCAGCTGCTGCGAGGTTGGCTTCAGGCTTTCGCGCGTGCATACATAATCAGAGTTATATCTAAAATCAATATGTAATCCTTCAGAAGGCATTATGCTTTTAAAACCTTAACTTTAAATTGATTTCCAACTCTTTCATCTGACCCCCAGTTAACATGTAATTCTGGAACATCTGTGCAGGGGGTAATGGGTTCTGTGCCGGCATGCCACACTTATCTTTTCTACGCCCTACGTCATTGCGAGCAGCTAGTACCAAGTGGCTTCAATTTATCACTATCCAGGCTCCTTATAAATCCTGAATTTAGCATGAAACAAAGGGGTGAAAAGATATTTTGCATGCTAAATTTAGCTGTTATTAAATTTCATCCTAAATTGTTAGTTTCCCAGATTTATTTTTGCAATTGCCCGGCCAAAGATGTTCTGCATTGTGAGAATTTTCAACGCATTGGAAGACAGTTTTCACTTTAATCGAACTCTGGCAAGCTTGAAAACGTACATAGAATTTTGCTATGCAACTTTAGGGGTTGAATCATTACTCAAAAGAAGAGCACTGCCTCTTTTCTGCAAAATATATTGTATGAATGGTTGTTACCTTTTGTCTGTGAACCCCCACTGAATCACTACTGAAGCCGGATACCCCCTCTTCAGCAAATTCTACGATTTGAACCTCAACCCAATGCACAAATCACAGAAATAAATCACAGTATACATCACACAACAGTCATGAAATTCACAAACAGATAATGTGAAAATTGAAATTTTAATGAATAAGTTCAAAGTGTAGTTTTAGTTCTAAAAGGAGAAGTTACATTCTAGATTCTAACAGATCACCGTCTTTTTTGCTCCTAAAACATGCATTCCATTTGTCAGTTCCTAAGCGTGGTTCATTCGCGCGTGCCAATCGTCCATACTAGATTCCGTTTGCAGAACTTACGCTGCTCCCACGAAACAAGACAAGGATACCAGCTCCATTTTTACCTTCCCATTTCCACGGATCACACGTTAAGGCCTGCCATTGCATGCAGAACCATGTTGACCATTCAATAAAGAGACGCACTAAGGATATTTCTGTACAAGTGTCCATTTTTTTTTACACTGATGGGCCAAAACTAAATAACAATTTGCAAGTTGCCAAGATTTCCCACAGATCTTTGTGAGGGTTGCAAAAAAAATCCTGCTCAACTTTGCAAACTCCTTTTTCTATTCTGTTTGGAACAAAACTGAGTAGAATGGCTGAGGTGGAGAGAACTGGAGCTGCTGGTGTTGTTAATGAAATGGAGAACTACCGACTATAATGTATGGGATGGTTGAGAACACGCCATTATTAGGAAACGGAGTCTACTTTTAGGGTAATGAGTAATGACCCCTACTGTACTGACAAAGGTTTAGCACCCACAACAATGGTAAGTTGCCCTGCTATTGCTCCCTAAAAGGAAAATCTTCCGGGGATGTATTGTTATCGGATGTCATTTTCTATAAGGTTATGCTATGTGGCATAATGTTCATGATATAACCTAGAGTCATTTCAGCAAATCCGAATTCTTGAGAGGGTATGTGTAAATCTCAGGGGATGGACAGTGATGGTCTTTGACCCTTTAGTGCACTGTGCCTTCCATTCTTGTCCTTGGATCAGTGTTGCAGTTACGTACTATTGCTACCCGGATTTCTCATTATTGCTCATCGTATGTGGCATGTTGTGTTTGCTCAGTTTCTGGAACCACAGGTTCTTGCAATTTTTGACTCTCTGTAAAGGACTGGTGTGTCCTGCTTGTGAAGAGGGGAGGTATCAATCAAGCACTACTTATAAAGTGTGGCTTATCACCCATAGGGTATCAAGGCACTGAGTTGGGCACGCTGATCATTCGAAGGGCCAGGTCTTGAGATCCTTCTTGAATTGCTTCAGTGATGCAGCCTGTCTGATTTTGAGAGGGAGTGTGTTCCATGTCCAGGCTGAGAGGTAAAAAGATCTGCCTCCAGCTGTGCTTTTCTGGATTTGGGGGATGGCGGCGATGTGGGAGGATTGGAGTTGCATGGCGGGGTGTAGGAGGTCAGGCTGTGGTTGAGGTAGTCTGGTCCGATGTTGTGAAGTGCCTTGTAGGTGTGAGTCAGTAGCTTGAAGGTGATGCATTTGTCGACTGGGAGCCAGTGGAGGTCTCCAAGGTGGGCGGAGGATGTCCAGGATGAGTCTGGCTGCTGCGTTCTGGATTCTCTGTAGTCTTGCTTGTAGCTACTTTGTGATGCAGGCATAGAGTGCTTTGCTGTAATCCAATTTGCTGCTGAGCAGGGCATGGGTGACGATCCTTCTGGTCTCAGTGGGGATCCATTTGAAGATCTTTTGAAGGAGCCGCAAGGTGTGGAAGCAGGGTGAAGAGCCGGCATTGGCTTGACGGGTCATGGAAAGTGTTGAGTTGAGGATGATGCCCATGTTGCTTACATGGTCGTGGGGGCACCTTCCCAGGGCGGATGACCACCAGGAGTCATCCCAGGCAGAGGGGGTTTAGCAGAGTACGAGAATCCCTGTCTTGTCCGACTAGAGACTCATGCCACTGTGGAAGTTTCTCTTGGCTGTTGATTGGTCGTTGGTCAGGGAGAGTATCAGCTGGGTGTCATCAGCATAAGAGACAATGTTTAGTCCATGCTGTCTGAAGATCTTGGCGAGCAGGCCATGTAGATGTTGAAGAGGGTTGAGTTTAGTGAGGATCTCTGGGGTACTCTGCAGCATGTTTCTTTGGGTGCCGGGGTACAGGAAGGGAGTCTGACACGGAGTTCTTCCGGTGAGGAAGGATCAGATCCATTCCAGTGCTTTGCCATGGATGCTGGCATCATGGAGTCTGGTGCAGAGGGTGGAGTGGGAGACTGTGTCGAATGTGGGGAAAAGGTCGAGGAGGATGAGGGCGGCCGTGCCTCCGTGGTCCAGTATGGCACTGATGTCATCTGTGGCTGTGAGGAGGCCTGTCTCTGTGCTGTAGTTGCTCATGAATCAGGATTGTGAGGGGTCCTGAAAGGGGTTTGATTCAAGAAACTGTCAGTTGTACGTTGATGGCTTTTTCCGTTACCTTGGCTGGGAAGGGGAATAGTGAGATGGGTCTGTAGTTTTTCATCTCCCCTGCGGAGGTTTTCTTAAGGAGCGAGTTGATCTCGGACTCCTTCCAGTCGCATAGGATGGTGGCAGTTTCGATAGAGCGGTTGATAGTCTGGCATACCTCTGCTGCGATGGTGGCACTGGCCAGGTTGAAGATGTGGTGTGGGCACAGGTCAGAGGGTGCCCCTGAATGAATGGAGTTCGTGAGTTTCCAAGTCTCTTCTGTGGAGATAGGGGTCCAGTGGTTCAGGATCTGCGGCGTGGGGTCCGTGGTGATGCTGGTGGGCGCAGGTTTTGGTTCTTGAAACCCTTGTATATGTCTGGATTTTCCAATTTAAAAAAGGTGGTGTGGTACACCCTATTCTTTTTGTGGAGAAGGGAGAACTGCCTTTGCCTGTTGATTAACAGTGCTGACGTGTCCTGCTCTGCTTCTCTTGCTGCATATATGTGGGGGAGGTAAATTTTGGGTGGTGGGGTTTTGGACCGGGGACTTTTCACTACTTTGGACAAGTCAATTGGTAGCAGGGCCTTCTGCACACCAAGTTCAACCTACACCGAGAGGCAGTCAATTCAGAACATGATTTGGTATACTCTGTATATGTATTTATCCATTTATTGCAAACACTACTCAAAATCACATGCACTTGAACTTAACACATGAAATATGAATCTCAAATTAACGCTAAAGAACATTATATGGAGTAGACTGTAATAAATTTTAAGAGACTATAAGATTCTTCATATCTGATGCGCCTGATAATCAGTTCTTCTGTAGACAGAAACTAAACAGGTACTAACTCTGGATGTGCTCTAACTCTGCATGTGTTATCACCACACATGTTAATCTGTACTATACGATGCCAGGTGCATATGATTCAAAGATAAGTTCTCTGTGCATGAAAAACACTTTGTCCTTCTCTCATAGTCTCCCTATTACCTTTCCCCAACTATCACCACCGCTTCAGTTCACTACATTAAAGATCCTTAAGAAATGCTGTTACTTGTTCATCAATCTTATATTATTTGAGAACCTACAATTAAACATGTTTGCAAAGGAAAATATAATCGTGATCAGTCACACTTTCCATAGTCCACTCTCTGCAAATCAATCAATTTCTGCAACATAAAATATCCGATATATTAAGGCGAAACAATTATTAATCTCATCATTCACCTTTCATCCATCCTGAGTACAATTAGCTGCTTCGAATGATGTGGGGAGTGTCCTTGGATCCTGGGCAAACTGTAGTTACTAGGCACTAATCTACTGGACCTTGGCTTCAAAGGAACCATCCTCAAGTACATCTCATGCAACCTCTTCGACAGATCCAATAACATTCCCTGCTCACGTCACTTCCTTTCAGCACCGACTCTGGAGTACCGTAAGGCTCTAATATCTCTCCAGTTCTCTTTAGGCCTACCCCATCCCCAGATCTTATGAAATACTCAAACGTAAAATGAGTCAACTACGGCAATCATTTGCACATTCTCTTAAAGTTAAAATTACAAGAAAGCTAGCCATCTAAAGACTAGAGAACGGTTTGTCTCCAAGCTTTGACGCTTAAGAAGTCCGCTCAAAACTATTCATTCATTAAACTTAGCTGTCTGTAGGCAAGCCAGCTTTTAGCTTTCTTTTCTCAGAAGATCTCTTGTGCACCACACCAAAAACTTACAGCGGGATTCAAGCCAGCAAACAACAACATTCTATGGCTTTCATGTCACTCTAATTTGCTTGCTTCTTATTCAATGGCTTTCCTTCCTCTTTGTGTTTGTCCCTTATGCAGCATAGACTCTTTACCATCCTTTTGATTGATGACTTGTATTCTTCCACCACTCACATTCAGGGACTATGTTTTTTCTTTAAGCACTTTATTATAGTGAATGTGTTTTCCTGCTCTTCAAATACCACCCCCCAATACTCAATGTTGCTCCCTTTTCTGCACATCCCATCCCACCCCACTCCATATCTGTCACCTGTTTTTTTTCTCCCAATCTCCTCACATTCCCTACCCTGCCCAGCCCACTGTTCTTAACTTCCATCCTCAGCGTTCACTGCTTCCCGCTCCCTCTTCTCTGCTGCTACAGGGCTGTGTGAATAATTACGCGCAATTATGTGAAATGCAAATATGTCATCTCACACAACATTTTAGAGCAAAATGCACCCTCCCTTTAATTTCTGGTGCAAGGATGCATTTAAACAAAAGCAGTTGAACACCTGCTACTGTTTCTTTGTTCCCGTGTGTTTACTGTAAAGTTTTACAGCACGTTGCATAATTTGTGGTAAATTTGTTTACCACAATTGGTGCCTAATTATGTGAAGTGGTGTAAATGACGTAATTTGAGGAATTCAGTGTAACAAGCATAACACAAAATTCCCAAAATTACACAAATTAAGTCAGTATAGTTTGTTTCACCCAGGTCTCCGATGATCGCCCACCTCGCCTTTTCCAACACAAATAGTTCCTTATTTTCCACTTTTCAAGGGGGCTGTCAGCTGCCATTTGCTGCATACGGCATAGTTTTCATTTAAGGGGCTTTTGTGTAGGAAAAAAATCGTTCAGCCATCTTAGAATAGTAATTAGAAAAATAAATATAATGGCGCCAGTGTTATTGTGCACACACACACACACACACACACACACAGAATGGCGTAGCCAGGAGTATCGTCAGGAAACATATGTGCACACTCATGTCATCAGGCGTTTCTTTTTTATTTTTATTCACTTCATTGGTTGATGCTGCTGAGCACTGGCAAAGCCAATTGGCCAAAATAAAACATTGGTGCTGATTGGCTTTGCCAATGTTTTTTTACTTTGCATCTTTCTTCAACTTACTTCTATTATGACTTTACGGAACACACTTCCTCAAGCCAGGGAGTGTTCAGTTAATTTCAATAGAGTGACAAATCTATTATGCAACCTGGTCTATTCAAATTTATCCAATGAGACAAATCTAGTAAAATAATGTCCCCATTCGGAGTTGGGAGGTTAAAAACCCTCCAATGTAAGCCAAAAACAATTTCTAGAATGTCAGTGTTAGGAAGGACAACGCTGCACTCAACCGAAGAGGCCCACCTAGGACGAAGCGGGTCTTGGGTTGCTGGTGTTCTGGTTGAGAGAGGACCTGGCTTTCCAATTCTGGACTATTCTTATTGGAGCAGGACCAAGACTGAATTGCATATGGCTGGGTCTCATCAGAGGCGGCATCATGGGTAAAACACAATGGCTTAGGATGCTACCCCAAATGATTGCCAGTGGTTAGATTATCACATATTTGTAGGTGTTTGAAGCATCTGGGGATAGATACATCTCAATTATTTCCGTTTAATTTGGAATCTCAATGGTCTACTAATGCTCTGGTTACAGGGTCCACTTCTCACCTCAGTGTCACATTAAGTCAAAAACACTGCCCTGTCCCTACATGAAAGAAGCCACCTCAGGAGATCTGCAGGAAAACAGGTTCATTGCTTTCCAGTCTGCAGCTAAATACCACAGAGACACATACATCTTTCAAACAAAGCAAACCCAAAATTCCAAGATAACATCAAGGTTGTGTCTACTGCAAGAAGGTTTCCAGCCGAATGCGAGCCCTTAGAGTCGCAATGACACACCTAGCTCAATCCGTAAACACCAAAGCATAACAATCTGACTCAAAAACCTACCCTGACCAAGGCAGAATTCAAGCACAGTCCAGTTGTAGCCCAGGCCTACTTCTGCCAAGCAGATCTATGCAAGCATCCTCACCTCACAGCTTGCAGGTGTTACACCTGGACAGCAGTCTTCTCTCTGACTGTAGTGATATGCACAAAGGTCAAGACGAAGACGAGATGGCCAGAGTTTGGAAGAGCTTCAAGGAACACAAGAATCCGATGCCATCCTAACAGAAGGCCCCACCAAGACCGTGTGCTTCACTGCACTTTAAACAGGAGTGGGTAAAGGTAGCCAACCAACAAAGACATTTATAGCAAGCTAAGCCCAGATGCCCCCAAGAACACTGGTAACAAGGTGGACAAAGGATACTGTTTGATGGAGTCCACCATGGAGCCGTAGCAGCAATCGTTCAGCAGGCACTGTGGGAAAGAAAAAACTGCAATAAGGAGAAACGGCAAAAGATGTTTACAAACATTTAACAATCAATGTTCCATAATAGTCATTGCTGCTAACCTCTCAAGAAGATCAGTTATCAATCAGTAGAAAAGTACAAATGAGAGCCTGGCCTTGCCTAGCTGGCATTCCACTAATAGGCAGCAGGCTAGAGGTCTGCTTTGAGAGAAGGGTGAGCTCCCTTGATGCAACTATGTAACTACGGGCCAGATGTAGAAAGCTTTTTGCATGACGCAAACTGCGAAAATCGCAGTTTGCGCCATGCAAAAAGCCTTTTGCGATGCTCATTCGCAAAGTGCGAGTCGGTACCAACTCGCAATTTGTGAATGCGACTCGCAAATAGGAAGGGGTGTTCCCTTCCTATTTGCGACTTGCATCGCAATTCAGAGTTGCTTTGTGACCGCGAATGCGGTCACAAACCAACTCGCAGTTACCACCAGTGTCACACTGGTGGTAACTCATTCGCAAAAGGGAAGGGGTCCCCTTTGTGAATGTCGACAAAAATATTTTTTCAGAGCAGGCAGTGGTCATATGGACCACTGCCTACTCTGAAAAAAACGAAACCAAATGGTTTCGGTATTTTTTTCATTCTGCAACTCGTTTTCCTTTAAGGAAAACGGGCTGCAAAATGAAAAAAAAAAAACTGCTTTATTTACAAAGCAGTCACAGACATGGAGGTCTGCTGACTACAGCAGGCCACCATCCCTGTGAGTGCAGGGACTCGCTATGGGGTCGCAAAATGCGACCCACCTCATGAATATTGATGAGGTGGGTCTTTGCAACCCCATAGCGAGTCGCAGAAGGTGTCTGAGACACCATTCTGCATCCGATTTTGCGACTTGCAAATTGCGAGTCGTTCCGACTCGCAATTTGCAAGTCGCAAAATTGGATTTTCCTACATCTGGCCCTACATTCCCTTTCCATTTGGAGCCTACACAAGTATGGGCTGGTTGGAAGATTTTTTGTCAGGACTTAGTTTGGTTCCAAGGATGGCCTTGGTGAAAGGAGGAGAACATGCTCAGTTCCTATATAGCAGTCCAAAAAGAAGGAGAAAAAGCGTTGCTTGGTATCCTCTACTGACCCAAGTTTGTTTTTTATCACAAGCCACCCCCTTTCTGAATCATTACATCACAGGGCCTTTATTAGCCCTTTTCTGAATCTTCAGAAGTATTATTTTCCTAATATTTAGAGATCTCAACTTTAGTTATCTGGAGGGGTGGATGATAAATTCCGCTGCGTCAGGGGACCTGAATTATTTTGGCCACTTCACATTATGCCTGTATTGCGGAGCTCTGGCCAAATTCCACCAACCTCCATGCATCAGAGCTTTTTCCTGCGCACAGCTCACCAACAGTAAGTTGGCAAGCACAATTGAGATTTGGCATACCCCAGTGCGATTTTTGGATGCTAGGAGGGAACCCGGTGAGATTTCTGCAATGCGAGTTGTCACGACCATTTGTGGTCAGAAATCTGCCACTCGATGAGAAAATCTACTCGAGCTACTGCAAAACCAACTCAAGAAGCATCACCCTCTGCTGGGCCGCGTGGTGCCATTCATGCTGATTTTGCAGTGCACCTGGCATTAAAAATTACCTCAACGTGCCTACTTCAGGCCCTTCGTGAAGCTCCACAGAATCTTGATGAGTTTTGATGCAACTCTGCAGAATTCCTCTGAGGGAAACTCCGCCCACTTCTAGTTATCTGCGGTTGAAAAACTTACAGTGGGCAATACCAATACTTAAACAGGTCTTTGTGACTTATCAGTTGGCTCTCTTGTCAACCACCTCAGTTTACTTCGGATTGCTCCTCTTCTTGTGTTTATGCCTCCTCTCAAGCATTGCTTCTTCCTCCTCTCAAGCATTGCTTCTACCTCCTCTCAAGCATTGCTTCTACCTCCTCTCAAGCATTGCTTCTACCTCCTCTCAAGCATTGCTTCTTTACCATCCTTTCTTCTGGATGTCTTGTATCCACCCACAGCTTACATTCAGGGAGCAAATTTGCTTTTAGCCTCCACAGATGTGTATTTATTTTCTTGCATCCTCCCCTTCTCTCCTCTTTGCTGCTTCCCCTTCACAGACTCCCCCCCATGCTCCTAGTGCTGCTCTCCCATCGACAGCAAATCTGTTACTTCCCCACTGCCCCCATTTTAGGACAGCGGTTTCCGAATTTTCCTTTATTTTTTTTCATCTGCCAGTCAAAGTTGGGCGCCTGCCATCTTGGAACTATACATTAAAAAAGAAAGCGAAAGTGGTAGCCACGCCATTGTGCAAGCATCGTGGCACGTGCGTCATTATGATGGCCCGCTGTAGCATCAAGATGTATGAGTGCATGTGGGATGGCGATACATTATATAGCTTTTTTCCTGCATGGACAAAGCATGTAAGTCTCCATAGTGACGTTCACCAATGTTACCACCAACCTAGTAGCCATTTCAGGTCAAACCATGTCCTATAATCAGTACCATAGTATTCACCATAGCTCTATACGTTGGGAGATCCCAATTTAGGATTTTTTAACCCTCACCCACCTAGGTGGCATGCTTCATCATCGGCCTCAGCTCCACGCTAAGCAGGCGCTGCAAAGCCTAGCAGGCCTCTCACCTCATGAGGGAGTTCTTTTCACTGCCCGTGACTATGATCTCTTCATGAGTGATTTGGTGGGTTATTCTGTGCAGTAAATGAAATGGTAGTAAAGATTAAAACTGACTTTGTAAACCCACATGCATCCGCTTTCTTCCGAGGGAATTCATGCCAAGATTAAAAACAGAACCAAGCGCACACCAACATAACCTAATTTGATCGGTGGTTCCTCTATTTCAGTGTGAATGTTTCACGCCGTGAATCGCCCACACAGGTCATATGGCGTTTCATCAGGACTCAGATCTTTACTCACCCAACTTTATGGGCATCTACACGGAGTTCCCCTACAGAAAATAGGAGTACATCAGAAGTGGATAGTTAAGAGGTGCACACCCCTTCAAGATCGACTCACGCGGATGGGGCCAGGTAACCCCGGTAAGAATAAGTAAGGGTCCCATGGAATTCCAGAGGAGTCAAGCAGTAAAGGCAAGCACCGACTGCTTTATTCTAGAAATTCCCAAAAACAGAATGTGCAAACAGGTGAGTACAGGACTACCTCAGGGAAAATCCAGACTTCCTTGCTTTCAGGGAAAAAAAAATAATAATAAACAAAAAAAAAAAAAAACTTTCCAGACTATATTTCCAAGACTAACTTCCTTACTGTGTGAACCTTTGCTCTGTGATTGTTCTAGACTGTTAAGGTGTAAAGTGCTAGCCTTATGGCTAGGTCTGCAATACAGTAATATGTTAAATACAAAAACAAGATGGCAGCCCTGAAGTAAGCAAGTATAAGAAGCATAAAGTTATACTACACACTTTGATGGAAGGACAACAGCTTTGTTATGGTACCTGCTTGAATCTCACAGGCCTCCACCTCCATACATTGTAAGCCGGTTGTGATCCTACGCTCCATTTAAATCACTTTCAGTAACTAGACTACTTTAAAGAGGACCAAGAGGAAGGGCAAAATAGGTGTCCCACCAACAGCAAGTGAATGACATGACATAAGATTATAAAAAAACAGTTTGGGTGGTAGGTAGATGTAATTTGGGAAATTATTGAGTACATACATATCACCATATTTACATAAGGAGATGTTAGGAGGGCTTTGGGGGTGCACAGGTCAGTGAACCAGGGTTAACTAAGTCCACTTTTCAGCTTTATGAGAGACTTGAGTGGTTTTGAAGGTGGTAGGACAGAGGATGTGTAAACTAATGGTGGGGTGGGTGGTGCACCCATGCTGAGACCCTAGGGGTGATGGTGGTTTGGAGGAAAAGGACAGGAACTGGAAGATGCCAGATTTCATATTTTGCCAAAATTTAAATGCCCTAGATCTTAGAGGAATAACCGTGAGGGAATGGATTGCCACCCAGCAGCATACTGCAGTAAGACTGGAGACTGGGGCTAAAGGTTGGCAAGGAGAGTCATATTCGTGCCCCACCTGCATAAGGACAAAAAAAGCCAAAAATGAGATTGTGTTTCCAAGGGGTTTAATGTAGAGCAAGAAAACCAGAAGTCCCAAAGGCGAGCACTGAGACACTTCGATTGGCAGATGGGAAACCACGAAAGTGAAGAGCACCATGAGAGGGAGAAAGATTAATCCGAGCGATAGGAGGAAAACCACTTAAGTGGCTGATTTGCAGTCTGTGATAAGGCCGACAACAGCGTAAGGAATGAATACCCAGTAAGAAAGAACAAAGCAAAATAAAGAAAATGTGGATTGAATATGTTCATATTTTATCTTCTGAAATATTTTGTGTCTGAGTTTGCCTATTTTTGCAAACAAGTATTTCAGTCAGATGGCCAGAAGGCATGGGCTTAAAGTCAGGGTCAGTTGTATAAACATTCATCCTAACTGAGGATGTGGTGGCTACGTCTGGACGGGGTGGGTGGATCTGTACTGTGCAGTCTGGAGTTGTAGAAATTAGCAAGTTACTTACCTTCTGTAACAAATGACCTGTTAGAGACATATTCTAGTTGCAGATTCCTTACCTTAGAGTTTCCCCCAGGCGTCTGTCTGGATCCAGAAAACTTTTTTAGCAGTACCCTTGTGCACCGTTAGGTGGCGTCGATCGACTCCGCATTCGTCGTTAGCATCAGGGCCACCGGATGTGGCTTTGCGGTTCATACATAGGCACCACCACAGCAAAATGTCAGTTTCTTTTCACAACTTTCCATGCCAGAAGCGCAGAGCCGTGAACACTGACTGGTGTGCCAGAACTAGGGCCCTGAAAGGGAAGTCCCTGTCTCTAGAAATCAGTTTGCAGAGCAGGGAGAGGTGTGGGTCTTCAACAAGAATAGGTCTATACCAGATAATTTGTCACCAAAAGTGCATAATTTGTGAATCTGATAGAGACTTCTAGTTGCAGATTCCTTACCTTAGAATAGATACCCAAGCAATACCATACCCAGAGGTGGGCTGCAAACCAAGATCATACAAGGAAAACCTGCAGGATCAAACAAGCAAAATGCCCATCCCTGTGGACCTGACTATTCAGGCAGGAGTGTTTGGTGAACGTGTGCAAGGATGCCCATGTTGATGCCTGACAGATGTCCAGGACTGGGACTCTGCATGCTAACACAGTGGTTGCAGCTGTGGCTCTCGTAGAAATAGTGCGCAAGCCCTCTGGGTTTGCTTCTTAGAAAATGCATAGCACATTATAATGTCTTGAGATGGTTCTCTTCTGAACTGCTTTAACTTTCTTAGCACCCACATAACCCATAAAGAGTTGATTGTCCACCCAGAACTCTTTTGTACAATCAAGATAGAACGCCAAAGCTATTTCTGGGTCCAGATGGTGGAGTCTCTCCTCTTCCTTGAAGGGATGTGGGGGTGCGTAAAAAAGTAGGAAATGTGATTGTGTGGTCTACATGAAAGGCTGTGACCAACTTAGGCAGAAAAGAAGCCCTAGTACAAAGCATTACCTTGTCAGGGAGGATGGAGATGAAAGGTTGCTTCGAAGAAAGCCTGTAGAGCACTCACTCTGCAGTTAGAGAAGGTAGAGACAAGAAAGACTGTTTTCAAAGCAAGTAGGCAAAGTGGGAAGTTGTAAATTGGCCTCAAAGGAAGTGCACGTGATAGGTAAGAACAAAGTTCAAATCCCATTGGGGAATGATGAACGGGGAAGGATGAAATATATGGATAAGGCCCTTAAGAAATTGTTCAACAATGGGAGATTTAAACAAGGAGGGTTGGTCAGGCAATCGGAGGAAAGCCGAGATGGCAGACAAAACACTTTAGGGTGCCCAGAGCAGAGCCCTGCTGGGCCAATGATAGAATAAACAAAAGAACCTTTGAAAGAGGGGTTTATTCAAACGAAAGGCATATACCGTTTTGGTGGAGGGGCACCTGGCTGCCAAGATAACGTTACAGACTTTGGGCGGAAGGTCAAAACCCGTCAACTGCCGACGCTCAATCTCCACGCAAGAAGACGGAGACTCAACAGGTTCGAGTGGAGAAACTTCCCCCGTTGCTGCGACAGAAGATCCTCCTGAAGGGGCAGTGTGATCAGAGGATCGATGGCCATGCTCAAGGGCTTGGGATACCATACTCTTTGTGCACAGTACGGAGCCACAAGAATGACTTTGGCCCAGTCATTCTTGACCTTCTTGAGAACTCTGGGCAGAAATGGTATTGGTGTAAAGAGGCCTGAGTTCCACCGGAGATCAAAATTGTTGCTGAGTGAGTACTGCCATGGAAACTCGAAAGCGCAAAACAGCTGACATTGTCTTTTCTCTGCGGAGGCGAACTGATCTAACCACGGCTCTTCCCACTGCTGAAAGAGACCTCTTGCCTCCTCCCGATGGAGACACCTTTCGTGATCGACCAGGCATTGAAAGCAGAGTTTGTTTGCTCGGACGTTCAGAGAGCCTCATGACAAAGAGTCCACGACCGCACCCCACCCTGCTTGTTGCAGTACCACATGGCCGTGTTGTTGTCAGTGAACACTTGCACCACTTTCCCTTTGAAAGAGGGAAGGAATGCTTTCAAAACTAGTCTGATCACCCTGAGCTCCAAAAGGTTGATATGGAGCTCAGACTCTGCCGGAGACCAGATGCCTTGGATCTCCACCTCTCCCATGTGGCCACCCCATTCCAGGAGAGATGCATCTGTCACTACGGTGAGATCTGGTTGGAGAGGGAGAAGGATCTGCCTCTGACCCAATCGCAGTTCAAAAGCCACCACTCCATATCTTGTGCAGTCCCCTCCGAAGTTCTGGACCATGTCAGAGAGATTCCCCTGATGCTGTACCCACTGGAACATCAAGTCCAAACGCAGAACCTGCATATGCCACCTGGCGTGCCACCAGCAGGATGCAGGAGGCCGTGAGGCCCAGAAGCCTGAGTCATTCTAACCGAAATCCAGGATACAAGCTGGCACATCGGTATCATAGCCTAAATGTCCTTGACTCGCCGCTAGGAAGGACAGGCACAGAAACAGCACTGTGTCCAAAACAGCTCCAATGAAAGGGAGCATCTGAGAGGGAGTCAGGTGTGACTTCTGCAAATGCAGGAGGTCCATCGAAGTCTGGAGGTGGGAGACCACCGCCTGGGGCGAGCTCGCCTTCAACAGCCAGTTGTAAGGGAAGACTGAAACCCCTAACCTGCGCTAATGAGCTTCGACCACCTCCATCACTTTGGTGAACACCCGAGGGGTGCTAGTCAGGCCAAAAGGGAGCACAGTGAATTGAAAATGCTCTTGTCCTACTGTGAACCGCAAGTACTGCCTGTGGGCAGGCAGGACGGGACTATGGAAATAGGTGTCCTGCAGATTCAATGCTACCATTCAGTTTCCATGGTCCAGGACAGATAGGACCTGAGCCAGAATGAGCATTTTGCACTTCTCCTTCCAGAGGAAAAGATTGCGGGACCGGAGGTTGAGGAAAGGGCGGAGGCCCTTGTCCTTCTTTGGCACCAGAAAGTAGTGAACGCACCACTACCTACTTCTGGCACAGGGACCCTCTCTACGGCTCCCTTGGCCAAGAGAGCCATAACCTCCTCGCAGAGAAGTGCCAAGTGATCCTCTGTCATCCGATCGCAGGATGGTCGCATGGAGGGAGGGGTCATCTTGAAAGGAGTAGCCCCTTCGGACTATTTGCAAAACCCACCTGTCAGATATGATAGCGTTCCTGCAGGGCAGGTGATGGCGAATCCTGCCACCAACTGGTGCCTGGTGGGGAAGCGCCAGATCAGGAAGGCTTGGAGGCTGCAGTTGAGGGGGGTGGTGAACTGGCTAGACGCTGGCTCCCTGATCCACGCGGACACTGGATCCAACATACCCGGCCAAGCAGAGGCTGAGCAACATGCGTGGCACGGTGGCTGGCAGGGAACGGATGTTATTGGGCACCCCTTTCGTAGCCACGAAAGGGGCGAAAAGCCCAGGACTCCTTAAAGCGCTCCAGCGCAGAGTCTGCTTTATCCCCGAAGAGACGGGTGCCATCAAAGGGCATGCCCATCAAAGTAGATTGAACATCCCCAGAAAAGCCAGATGTCCTTAACCAGGTGTGGCACCTCAAAGCCACTGTCGAAGCAACCAATGTGCCCCGGGAGTCAGTCATATCCAGCCCACATCTGATTGTGAACTTGGCTGCGTCTCTCCACTCAGCGCCAGCCTGGGACAGAATGGCCCGGGCCTCCTTCAGGACCTGTGGCAGCACTTGCGTGACCATGTCCCATAATATATGGGTGTAGCAGCCCAAAAGGCATGTGGTGTTCACAGATCGCAATGTCAGGCTAGAGGAAGAGAATGTTTTCCCAAGGTGGACCAGCCTGTTTAATTCCCTATCCGGGGCAGCGGAAGGGAACGCCCCATGGGACGTTGAGGCCTGGATGACCAAGCTCTGCGGGGTGGGGTGTTAGGTCAGGAAACTTGGATCATAAGACGCAGGCCTATGGCGGCGGGCTATCGTACTATTAACAGGAGCCCCTGTGCTGGGTTTGGACCAATTTCCCAGTAGGACGTCTGTGGGGGCTTCATTGAAGGGCAAAAGGTTCTGATGAGGAAGCCCCAGGCTGAAGCACGTCAGTCAGGAGATTGGTCCTGAGAGCCACCGAAGGAAGCTCGAGGCCCAAGACCTCCGCCGCTCTCCGCACCACCATGGAGTAGGAAACCCCCTCCTCCATAGCCACGGTAGGGGGAGAAAGCACACCAGCATCATGGGAGGTATGCAGACTGCTGGCCTCACCCAGTTCCCTAGACCAGTCCATGGGGTCTTCAAGCTGGAATTCTAAAGGGTCCAGCGACCCCCCTATACCCTCACCGAAGTCGTACTCATAGAAATAAGGGTCAGCCAAAGTCCCCGCCGAAGTCTGAATCGGCTCAGTGTCCGAGTCCGCGATGAGTATGGGATCGACACTGCCCACAGGCCCAGGCGATGTTGGGAGCATCTATGCCAGAACAGTCATCAGGGAAGGTCCCAAGGTACGATCAACGCAGTATGGAAGTGGATCCTTGGGTGCCCCTCGGAGCGGAGGCCAAAGCCGCCGGTGCTGAACCCAAAGGTGCCCCCTTCCAACCCTGCGGAGCCCAAAGGCTCCCCGACAGGGCCGGACTGCCCAAAGATGAGGCGCATGCCCTCATAAAACTCTTTTGAATGGGCAGGGATGGCTCCGGCTCCCGGGAACTCGGGTAGGGGCAGAGCTGACCGAGAAACAGACTCCAAATACAGAGGCGTAGAGCGAGGACGCTCCTTCTCCCGCGTCATGTCGTACGACCAACGGGGTGAAGTTGAAGAACGCTTGTGCTTCTCTGACTTCTTGTGCTTATTTGAGTGACCCAATGATTTGGAGTAGGACGAGGTGGAGTGGTGATGGCTCTGAGAGCGGTCTCGGGAACTTCCTCTCAACTGAGACCGGGAGTGATGCAGAGCCAGACGCCAGGCCATGAGCAGCTTTATGGGTCGCTCCCTCAAAGCCTTCGGGTTTATGAACTGGCAGACAGAACACGACTTTGGGTCGTGGTCGAGGTCCAAGATCCACAAACACACCGGTGCGGATCCATCACTGACATCGTGCGGTGGCAGGAGTCGCAGGGCTTGGAACCGGTCTTTCGGGACGGCACCTCGACGCACCAGAAATAAAAAAACTTCAACAAAAGTCTAAAGGCCAGTCAAAAATCAACTGTAACGGTAGCTCTCTCTGGATCTGCGCATAGGCTGGCGAAGAAAGAAACAACATACGTCAGCACGCAGGGGTGGCGCCTATGTACAACCCATGACCTCATATCCAGCGACCACAACACCAATGATGAACGCGGAGTCGACCGAAGTCACCCACCGGCGTGCAAGCGTACTGCTTGAAGAAAGATCTCCGGATCCAGACTGACACCTAGGGGAAATTCTTAGGTAAGGAATCTGCAACTAGAAGTCACTATCAGATATTTACTTGAAATAACTGACCGGGACATTGCAAGACTCTAGACGAGGAAGAGAGGTGAAAGACTGGGTGACAGTCTGAGGCTAGGAAGGGTCGAGTTTGACTTTCTTTTGCTAATTTATTAAATAAAAAAAATATTTCAAGCTGCCTTGGGTGGATCAAGTGAACACCTGAAGCCACACAGCCTACCATAAGGTCTGTCTCTAGGTATCTGCCATTTGGAGCTTGACTTCAGTGCCCATTTATTTATAGATAAACACAAAAATCCTGACACAGAATGGAAATGTTTCATAAACAAGAGAACTTATGCCAGCTCAATAAATACCCTGCTCTGTCCTGTTAAGGTTCTTAATTCATCCACCACCTAATAGCCTGGTTGATACTCAGCAGAGATGGTGACCCCAGCTCAGCTCCGTCTTCAAGTGGGAAGGGGCATAGCTTCATGCGGTGTTTGGGGGGTACCACCCCAATATAATAGGTTCTTAGCTTGGTAGCTGGGTCTGGGTCAGTTTATGATACCATCCCGATTTCACTACCAGGTTTTAAGTTGTACATGAAATATACTTGGACTCAGATTCACACCAACACAAAATCCTTTTGACTATTTACAAAGCTATGCAAATGTTGATCTGAGTGGCGTTGTAAGAGAAAGCAATGCAAGACAGCGTCAGGAAAGCATTACATTGGTGGTTCATGGGCATAGCTGTTCATCCCTCCAGGTCCAATATTTACAAAGAGTTGTACGCATGGTTTTGCACCAAAATGATGCACCTGCCTGAGGCTGGTGTACCCAGGAGAAATATCTTTATTTTACCTCCTTATTTCATCTTTGTATGTGTGCTACAGAAGGATCGTTTTGTGTACTTCTTCGTGCACAAACACTTTCCCAACCATAATGCAGACACCCTTGCACTACGGCGCAAGGGTGCCTGCGTTGTTGCTAGGCAGCCCAAAGTGTGCCAATACATGGAAAGAGCAAGACTTCAAAGTGCATCTTTGAAGATATGGGACAGTTCTGCTTTCTTCAGGTGAAGCAATATGGAGCAGAAAATTTGCTAGCTGCACTGAGATGTGCCACTCCTTTATAAATATGCCTTTTAGTAATGGTTTACCAAAAAAGTAGCAGATCTGCACCCACAGAAATGCTTCTTGAATGAATGTAAATATACTACTTTTTAGAATTCACAAACATTGGCAGTAGGAGGCTTAGAAATCTATGCCAGCCTCAGGTTTCCAGGAATGATACTGGCCATCGAACACCAGTGTAGGAGTGAATGCTTCCAAATAGTCTAACCACTGGCAATCCCTCAGAGTAGCATTCCAAACCACTGTTTTTCATCTTATGTGCCAAAATTAAAAGTGGCCTGATTTAGAAGCTGGAGGAAAGGCATACAGTTTGGAGAAGGACTTCACGGCCTTTACCCGCCTGCCACATTTAGAGATGTCCGGCAGCCGGAAGACACTTCTATAGATTGGCAGGAACCGCCATCATGAAGCTCACTCAAACATAATTGCTGGCCATCAAACTTTTTCAAAGGTTTTTATTTTCCAAAAACAAACTCTCATGCATGAGTCTGCTTTTAAAAAAGAGAAAAGACTAAACACCCTCACCCCAGTTTTCCCCCAATGGAGGCAGCCATGTTACTGTGCAATTTAAATAGGGCAGACAGTCAGGTGGCTTACTTCCGATGGCACCTTCTCGGTCAGGCCAAAGGAAGTTGTACACTTGACAGTAGATTTTACTCCGTCCGCATAAAACTTGCGATCCACACACCTCAAAATTGGGCAACCAGATCTGAACCTCAAATGACAAGTTGTTACTGTGGTATATACTACTGTCCCCGTCTGGGTCATCAGTCAGTACCATACTCCACTGGTATTAAAATGTTGCACTCATTTAGTATACTGCAGCAACATTTGGCTTCTGTCAACCTATGCCAATGAGTTCTGCCTACTTCTGTGACCTTCGCCAATGCTATACTCTTACTCACCATGGAGTGCCAAAGTGGCACAGCCAAAGGAGTGCCATGGCCATCAGGAGTTGCTGCAGCTTAATGTATGCCTCACCGACAGTCTCCATTAAGAGCATCAGTGATGTTCTGAGGTTGTCTTTGTGGCCTATATACATGGGGGTATTTAAATCCCTGAGCGAAAGCAGAGCAGTGATGTATTCCCTAAACTCCTAATGGACTCCCGAAGGACTCCATCACCCACTGATGACTGCACAAACACAGGTGCAGCCTATAAGAATCACCCACGATTAGGCGCTCTCTATTGAGAAGCCAAATACAACAGCCAATAGGACCCACTCTTAAGATCATAGGATCCACTTTCTACATGTCCAAATCCACGAAGGGAGCAAAGGTCCCAACACCCAACAACGTATGGGACACACTAAAGACCTGTGTGCGCCACGTGACCACTATGTCGAATGACCTAACCCCCATCCTAAGGAAACATCAGATGACGTTCTCCTAGCCGAGGCTGTCGCTGGCACCAAGGTACCATAGGAGCAGTAGACATTACATTTGATGAAAGCAGCGTAGTAAAGCGACATAGATACAAAGTAGCAAAAAATCCACATAAAGCTTATACCTGCTGGACTTGGTTGGCGAGGATGGTGTCTGGAATCAGCGAAGAGTCCTTCAGCATGCTGTTCAGGTAAGGCTTTGAGGCTGGAGAGGAAAATAAGCACTTAGCATCAAACTGCACTTTACTGCCCTGCGAGACCATTTAAAACCTATGACATTTGAGGTTCAGCCTTTCAGCTGTAGAGGGCTCCATGCAGTGGGCGCTTAAAAAACAAGACACCGTTTGTTCCCATTTGAAGGTGGAAGGTGGCTGTTTCATCTCTTTCATATGGATTACAAGGATTTGCTGGCACCTTTTAACAATCCACAATGGTGGCACATTCTTAGAGCAGCTGCAGGGGCGACTAGTGTTCATGGGCAAAAGGGGCGGTGCCCTGCCACACTCTGGGGATAGGCAAGAACAAGGAAAAAAACAGAGCAGCTGAAAATAAATCACTGCTCGGAGACAGTGTGCTAAACCTGCTGGGTGAGATCTAGTGAGCTTTGCAGATGTCCTACTGTGCAAGTGCCAGCCGGGCAATGTTTTCTCCGACCTGCAGGAACAAGTCACAGCAGTGACATCTTCGGACAGGAAGCACTGAGTTAAAAAGAAAGTGATCCGGTTGCTTTTGGGGCGCATAAGCAGCGGGCCTGGGAGGAGTTACAAAACTCCATCCACTTAAATGGCTGAGGGAGGGGCAGGCCAATGAGGACAAGGAGGAAGTGGGTGGCAACAATCTGTTGATCATCACAGAGGGGCAGGCTGCAAGAGGGGTGCAGAGGGGCTGCTCTCCTGGAAGTATCCGTGTTTAGTACTACATTTGGTTTCACTTTGAAAAAAACCATCATGGAGCTGAGCACACAGAGTGCTTGTGATCACAACTGGTAGAGGTCCAAGAGAAGGAAACAGCTATGGACAACAATTGCACTAGTGGACTACACAGTAAGTGTGCAGTTAAGCTTCTACATCAGGGGCATCATTACCCCCCACTTCCACCCCAACACCCCCCTGTTTAGCAGCTGTTGGGGGTCTTGATGGGCCTCTTCTGTCTGCAGCTGGGCAGACAAAGGCTCATAATGAACTTGGGAGGGTGAGTGAAAAGAAGGATGGGTTGATGGATGGGTGAAATGATAGATGCATGGATGAATGAGTGAAAGGATACACGTAAGAATGGAAGAATGAAGGGGAGAGGGTGTATGAGTAAGAGGGTATATGAGTGAAAGGGAGGATGGATGGATGAGTGAAAGAATGGCTCTATGGATGATGAGAGAAAGGATGGATCTCTGGAAAAATTAGTGAAAGGATGGATGATGAGTGGAAGTGTAAAAGGATGGATGAGTGGATGAATGGATAGAGAGAAAATATGAATGGATGAGTGAAAAGATGTTTGTAAAGATAGATGAGTAAAACAATGGATGGATGATGGAAAGGCAGGGTAGATGGATGTTTGGAGGAAAGGATGGATGGAGTGAAAGTGTGAATTGATGGGTGGATGAATTGATGGATGAGTGAGTGAAAGGATGGATGGCTGAGTGAAAGTGTAAACAAAGGCATGTATGGCTGGATGGGTGTAAGGATGGATGGCTGAGTGAAAGGGTGATGATCCAAAGGGAGGATGGTGGATGAAGTGAATGGATGGATATAAGGAGTGAGAAGATGGATAGATGAGCAAAAGGATGGATGGATGACTTGATGGATGGAAGGAAGGGGGTGGATACGTGAAAGGATGGATGATTGAGCAGATGGATTGTGTAGGAAAGTCCCTCTTTCTGGCTTGGTTTTTGCCTGTTGTCAGTGTGCTTAGACTGTTTTCACTGGGATCCTGCTAACCAGGACCCTAGTGATTGTGCTCTCTCCTCTAAATCTGGTTGTCTTGGTACTCTTTACACCCCACAATTGGCATACTGGTGTACCCCTGTAAGACCCTAGTACATGGTACTTAGGTACCCAGGGCATTGGTACACCATGGGTCCCCCATGGGCTGCAGCATGTATTATGCCCCCCATTGAAGCCCATGCAAACTGTGTCTTCATGCCTCCCATTTGCAGCCTGTGTGAAAAAGTGCATGCACTCTTTCACTGCTGGTCACTACACTAGGTCACTGTAAGTCACCCCTATGATATGCTCTTCCAGCCCTAAGGGCAGGGTGCAGGTCCCGGTGTGTGTGGGCAACCCTGCAGGAGCAGTGGTGCCCCTACGAACTCCAGTTCCAATTTCCTGGACTCTGTAACTGCGGGGAAGCCATTTTAGCTATGTACTGCCCATAGGTCACTACCTATGGTCCAGCTACATAATGGTAACTCTGAACCTGGGCATGTTTGCTATTAAACATGTCGGAATCATACCCCAATACTGATGCCGGTATTGGTGGCATGATTACACGCACTCTGGGGACACCCCAGTATTGTTCTTAACAGTTTTCCAGGGTCTGTGAGCAGCCCATGCTGATGCAGCCCCACAGCCAGGATTCTGCCCTCCTGCTGCTTGACCAGCTCGAGCAGGGGAAAGCAGAACAAAGGATTTCCTGTGGGAGAGGGGTGCAACCTCCTCTCCTCCTCTCCCTTGGAAATAGGTGTTACAAGGCTGGGGATGGGGTAGCCTCCCCACACCACTAGTTTGCTTTGAAGGGCACATTTGGTCCCTCCTTGCATAATTCAGTTTGCACCAGTTCGGGGACCCCCAGTCCCTGCTCTGGCAGGGAACTACACAAAGGAAAGCGGAGTGACCACTCCCCTGTCCTTCACCACCCTGTTGGGGGGATGGGGGAGGGGGGAGATGCCGAGGGCTCCTCCAGGTAGCCACTTGATTCTGCGATCTTGAAAACCAGATGGGCAAAGGCCCCTGGGAGCATCTGACTGTTCAGGTTAGGATGATAACGTTGGTGACCCCCTCTTATAGGTGGTCACCTTGAAAAGTGACCAAGCCCCTTTCGGGCTATTTAGGCACTCCCTCGCAGGTGGGTCCCCATATTCGGCATACAAGACTTCACAAGGACTCCCCTGCAATGACCTCTTCTGCTCCTGGCCAATGGAACCGCTGCTAGGCTTCACAGGAACCAAAAAAGACTGCAACACCGAGACAACCTCTCCTTGCAACATTGTTTCTGCAGCTCCTGTCAGTAATTTGCAACATTTCCACGACTGTGCATCCTCTGGGGTCACTAAGACTTCAGCTGCACCAAAGAAGCAAGAAGGAATCTCCCTTGGAGTGAAGGAGTCACTCCCCTGCATTTGCAGGCCACCAAGGCAACAACGTCCGGCTGCTTGGATCTGCAGTCCTCTGGACCTGCCAAGAATCTCCGACACAGGTGGTGGTTCTGAGGGGTCCTCTGGATCCCCTCTGCCTTCTTTCCAACTTGGGAAACTGTGAGCCCTGCCTCTTCCACCAAGGCAGAACCCCTGTGCACCGTGATTGTTGCAGCAACCAAGGCTTGTTCACTCCTGGTCCGAGGTATCTTCAGGCTCCAAGTAGCCCCGGCTCCCAGCGCTCCACCTCTGCAAGGACAGCCTCCTCTTTGCTGCTCCAGCGACGTGGGACTCCTCTTCAGGTGTGCTGCCTGGGCCTCACTGCGACTTACTGTGCCTGCTGCAGTGGGTTGCTCATGGGGGCTCCGACTGCTCCTGCTGGCTCTCCTGTCTTTGGCGGGTCAGCCCGGACTCCCCTCCAAGGGTCAAGTCCCCAGGACCTTGCTGGTCCACTTCAGCTCTGCAAATCCCCAACAGCTCTAGTTGCATTTGCTTGTCCTCCTGACCACGGACCCATCTGCAATCCAGGGACCGTCACAGGACAGGTCTTTCTTGACTTCAGGTTCTCCTCTGAAGCTCCTGGACATCGCAGCTGGACTTCATCCACCACCAGTGACCAGGATCTTCACCCACAGAAGGGTGAGCATTGCCTCCTGCTCCACCTAAACACTCCTGCGTGGACTGGACTCTGTCCCCTTCTTTTGCAGGTCATCTTCATCTAGAATCCATTGTTGGGTTCCACTGGCCTGGTCCTGCTTTCGCAATACTCCATTTACGAGTCCCCATGTTGGCCTATGGGACGACCAAATAAATTGCCTCTGCTCTCCTGGTCACTGGGGGTCTCTAGATACTCACCTCTTGAGATTACACTCTCTCCCAGCCCTTGGCTAACTACTCCATGTCCTCTGGTGGGAGACTCACTCTCAAATGTATTAGTATATGGTTTGGTCCCCCTATAGGGCCCTTGTTATTTTATGCTATTTCCTAATGCTTACCTGTGTATGTTTTGTGTGTAATTAGCTCTAGAAGGGGGTTTGCATATAGTAATCTAGTCTGGTGTTCCTGAAATAAAGTACCTTTATTTTTGCAACACTGTGTGGTTCCTTTCATGTGTGATCAGTTACTGGGTGACTACTGTGGGGTTGCAAGTGCTTCACACACTCCTCCTAGATAAGTCTTGGCTGCTCACCACAGCTACCAGTAGAGAGCCCTGGCTTCCTAGACACTAACACCATCTAATAAGGGTTGCCTGGATCCAGTATAACGTGCAACACCATAGGTGTTCACCACATACTGGGCCAGCCTCCTACAGATTGGTTTGATGAATGCAGGAGCGGCTCATGACAGAGAGTGAGAAAAACTAATTAAAAAAAATAAAAATACCTGATCGTCGTTGCAGCCACTACTGTGCCGCTCCTCTTGCCTTCGGTGTAGGCTGCAGTCACAGGCTCCCACCCTGCCCTGCCGCCAATCTGAATGCTGCTGTCATGCTGTTGGCAGCATGACAGGAGAGTATGGATTGGTTGGAGCGCCCAGCCAGGGCACTCCAAGGCACACTGGGAGCGTCTGCCTGCTGTCTACACCCCGGCAACACAGTGCCACGTTGGAGAGAGCCTAGGGCGCATGTATGTTTGGCCAGCCTGAGACATTTGGCCAAACATACATGCACATTGAGGGGGGAGTGCTCGTCACAGCCAATGGGCCCGCCCGCTTTACAATAAAACAATAAGATACCTAGTTTATTATCGTTTTATTGTAAAAGTTTGGCAGCTGCTGCTACTGGTTGGGGGGGGAGCGATGCTCCTTCTCCTTAGTGGAGGAGCCGTGCCTGGATGAATGGGTGTCCCCAGTGGCGTAGCGTGGGTTGGCAGCACCCGGGGCAAGGCAAGTAATTTGCGCCCCCTAACCCGGGGCAAGGCAAGTAATTTGCGCCCCCTAACCCGTGGATTTAGTCTCTTCCAAGATGTTGCGCCCGGTGCGGCCGGCCCCCCCTGCACCCCCCACGCTACGCCACTCGGTGTCCCTGGACCAGTGGCGGCTCTCCTTTAGGGGCTCCACAGCTACACTACACCTTCTTTGTTTTGTGGTCCATTTTTATTGAATTTTCTTGGTATGATAAAAAATAAAATGCAGTCCCGCTTCGGGTCCAGCAAGAAACTGAGGCAGCTAGTGGCATTGTTTGATTGCGGACACATGTGCATGAAGATGCCTGCGCCAGGCATCAGAGGTACTGTTCAGAACTGGTAAAATTCCAGAACCGTAAGCATGTGTGTGTGACTTAAAGTGAGAGTCAGTGAAGCTGTGAGTGAGAGTGAATGAGAATGAGTGCTAGTAAGGACAAGTATGTTTGACAATGACTGTTATTGAGTTAGGGAGAATGACAGTGTAACTGAGTATTACTGTGTGTGAGACACGGTAAGACTGAGTAATTCAGAATGAGTGAGAATGAGTGGCGCCGAGTGAGACAGAGCGGGTCAGAGTAGAATGAGTGAGAATGCGTGAATTAGTGACGCTCCGGTTGTGCAGGCCTCTCAATCATATCTGTGAGGCGATGAAAAGCCACCTTGAGTGTCTTTGCACGGCCTCATAGATAGGGAGTAAGACAAGGCAGTGCAAAGCGTTGCAGTGTTTTACTCTGTCAAGGAGGTGTTCCACGGGCGTTGCGGTGGGTGTTCCTATGCAACACCCATGAATTTGAAAAACGCCCCAGATTTACAAAGTCATGTAAACCTTGGGCAGCACCAAAACCTTGTTCCTCCCCAGAGCAGACGTAACAAGGAGACATTTTTCATTCCTGCATGCACACACTGCAACACCCTTCGACGAGCAATGACCACTACAGAGTTGCCACTGATGTCTGTCAACAGACCATAATGAAAGCCATTCATTTTGGCAGCCTCCAATGCAGATTGCTCCAACCACTTGCAGGGTCTTCTCCCACATTTGGAAATCTATGTCTATTGCCCAAAATAAATATGCCTTTTTATTTTGTTGATTTGCACTAGCAGAATGACGCTCTTGTCTTATAAAGGCACAGGTGAAGTGAATTTAAGGCAGGGTAGAAAGAGGGGCTTAAGCATTTTGAGAATTTGTGAAATCCTTGGCTCGTGCGAGCTTTTACACTACTTAGCCTTGTTAGTCTGTGTGCTCCTCTCCTTGGGGTACAGAGGCTGCTTCCAGCACTGGGCAAAGACCTGCATTAAAGCCCCATGGAGCCCCCTAGGCAAAGCACCCAAACTTGTTCTAAAAACTTAATTAGGCCCTTTTTAGTAGGGTCAGGTCGATTTTTGCAACCAAACATTGGCCAGATTTTCACCCCCAACTCTATCACTGCATGTCTTCCTCATTATCCTCCTGAGTCGGTTGCCTGATTTTTAATTTTTTTCTTCTATTGGTCGCCGCACCCTCTCTCTGGACGACATCCATCAACGTGTCACTTACGGGCCCAGTAGGGTTGATCATAGCAGAATCCTGTTACTTCTGGAGGAAGGCTGGCGAATCCGTCCCCGCTGCGCTAAGTGCCTTTTTAGTTTTGAATAATGAGATGGGACCAGTTCATTAGCTGCTGGAAGATGGAGCGCATGTGAGGGGGTGGAAGCAGGACTAGGCGGATGGGAGCTGGGGGAACGGTCTGGGTAGGCAGCCCGCTACCTGTCTTGACAAGTCTTCTAATTACCCTCTTGTCGCTCCGTGGGGCTGTGGGCACCAACAATGGAGTCTAATGACCCAAGCCCGTGGCCCAAACCCAGGCAGGTGAGAAAGAAACCGCGATAAGCATATTTGTTCAGCTAGAGTAACCCCACTGGAGACACCTCACCAGAACGGCGTAAGAAGGTGGTGGGTTGGTTG
This sequence comes from Pleurodeles waltl, assembly GCF_031143425.1. Taxonomy (NCBI): domain Eukaryota; kingdom Metazoa; phylum Chordata; class Amphibia; order Caudata; family Salamandridae; genus Pleurodeles; species Pleurodeles waltl. The sequence goes on from NC_090448.1 coordinate 1,158,057,781, forward strand.
GGATATCAGCACTTTTTATTTTTAGCGGGGAAGATAAATTTAAGAGGAGTAAATTGGAAAATCAAATGAGGGCCTCCACAAGCCAGGGAGATTTGCAGAGCTGTCTCCCGGCGTTTGAAGAGCCCATTCATCATGGCCCTACAAGTAGTCAATTCCTGCTCTATCTGTAAATGTTTTCAGATATTAGCCAATTTATATGCTCTCAGATTCATCACAGAAAATCAGCTTCGCCGCCACGTATTATCCCCATCGCGGCTGACGGCTGATGTACGAGCGCCTCTGCAGCTCAATGACTTGTGTTGCGAAGGCAAGAGCGTTTTTAATTAATAAACAAATTTGCCGACGAGCTCATCAGTGCCAAGTGGAATAACGATTGCCATCCATTATTGTTTATTGCGTCCCTCCCTCAACAAATGTTGCCTTCTAATGGGATTTCTTGCCCATTTTTTAATTTACTTAATGGCATTTTCATCCCAGAGAAAAATGCAAATTTCTGATGGGGAAAAAAAAAAATCTAATAACCCACTGTAAGAAACCCATTTAGCATTTTTTTTTTATAAACAGAAGTAGAATTTCAACTACAGTGAAAAAACTTTACTTTGTAATAGTTGTTTTTGGAAACAACAATAATGTGTTGTATAGAGCAGGGGGACTACAGATTGATTTCTGTTGAAATGTTATGCATGATGCGAGCTCAAGGGCAGATACTGCTCTGCAAAGGAATACAGAGTTCTCATAAGGAGGTAGGGCTGGGGAAGAGCTATTTGCATGCCACTCAAAGCCACCTAAAATTTGATTGGCTCAGGCCTAAAATGCCTGTCGTAGGTAATCACTGGCTTTAGGAAAACCGCTCATGATCTCGACAAGCCAGGGACCGACATGCCAGATTCACACCAGAACAATCTCAGGTCCGCGTAGTGTTCAACATTTCCTGATCTTAAACAGATGAGCTACATTGTATGCGATTGTTGTCATTTTTAGAGAAAACCATTCAACTGCTACGTCTAGAGTGCCCAACGCTGACTTAGGCGGGTTGGATCCATAGCACTCTTTTAGGATAACTACTACAAAAAAGAGATGTCTTCATTCCTGTATAAACATTATCGCTGTACCATATGGTACAGCGGTTCTTAATTCGATGAACTAGATGAAAATTTATCGTGAAAATCTGGCATGGATCTGGCGCTCAACAGCAGCGTTAGGTACGCTTAATTCTACGCGACAGAGATTACCACGTGTCCCAGCTGCCGATCCTATTGGCTGATGTTGATGCCAGAGGCCCCTTGGCCGAGGAGCCCGCTATCCATCCTCATCACATGCTCAGCACCAGGCAGTAAGTCACTGAGCATTTCTGTGATTTATGAACTCGGCCACAATCCAGTGGAGAACCAAGCAAACACAATTTGCAATATCCCCTGTTAAAACGAAAGAATGATTTTGTGTTTCCGCCTTCATGCCTGTGAGATCCCAGCATGCACTGCAGTGGAGGCTGTCTGAATTAGGGGGGATAAAAAGCCCTTACATGCAAATACACGAGAGCTTAAAAACAGACTAAGCCCAGTTATTAAGAACTGTCTGAAAGGTGGACATCTCGATTACCAGTGTTCAGAGAGCACAATCACAATCACACAGGATAAGCTCCTGGCATCCACACTGCAACCAGCACCTCATGCGAGATTTCATCTTGGGGGTGCACGCCTCGGCGAAGCCAGCGCCCCAAGCCTTCCCAATGTGTGTGGGTGCTTAAAATATCCCCAAGTGATCCTGCCCAACAGTGACTAGAAAAATCTGCCTCGTGTGCAAGAGAATAAAGCACTCACTCATTTTAAGTGATTTTACACATGAAATTTGTAGGCCGTTTTGCAACTAAATTTACCTCATATAGAAGCGTTACAATTAAGTGACTTTCTGCAAAACAATTCACGTATTTGCTACAAACAAATCTTGACAGTGTATTGCCTTTCTGACAAAATGATACCTTTCCACCTGCTGACGGAGTCCTACAATATTTGATGTCACAGTCTGTGGACAAAGTATATCAAAAGTTTCACTCTGCAGAGAAAAACGGCAAGGTTGCTCTAAACTGAGGCAACTAAAAAAGTGTGCATGTTTCCAAAAAAGATGGACTGAAATACCGTGGAAACAATCCAGTAAAACAGTAAATATCTCAAAATAGGGAATTATTTTTAAGCAATTTAACTTTTTTAAAACCCCTTTAAAAGAGGGCATTCTTTAAATAGTAATAAGATCCCCGAAGTCTGAAAAATATGAATTTAAATACCAATGTCAATGTAGCAAGGCAATGAAGAGTACAAACGCCTCTGATTGTGCACATGGAGGTGGTGTACTCTGACGAGTTATACAATCACACAACATGGCTACGCTCTAGACAACTAAACCTGTAGCTGTCTAAGGATTAAGCTTCAAGGATACCACATCTCGATGCTACAATAACCCGTTTGCAATTCTTAACGTCATAACTAAGGTAAAAGAAGGAAAATACTGGAAAAATGAGGGATTGAGGAACAGAAAAGTAAAGGCAAACAAAGAAAAAGAAGGGACAACTACTGCTGAGGTGGTACTGGGCCTAAAAAGGAAACCAGAGATTACAGCATCTGGACAGGAAGGTGATTTTTTATCAATTTAGTGATGGGTTTTGCATCCTTGTGCACTCAGTTTGGTGCAGGGCAGCGGATTCTCGAAGCTGCACAGAATGTTGGACATGGTAGCGGGAATTCTTGCACACTGAGATCTGTGCATGGAACCAGGTGTTCTTGATCGCTACATTTTGAGTACGGCAGCGGGCATCTTTGCAGGATGCTTGCTGGTAGAAGGCATTATTTTGCCCTCTGCATTTTGCACAGGGCATCAGCCGTTCTCATACCTGCTCCAGTGGACCAAGCACTGATGGTACAGATCACCGGTGTCAGTCCTTTTGCCCTAGGGTGCTGTAGGTAGGTGTACGAGGCCTCCTGTTGATGTGGTTGGTACTTCACTTCAGGAGAAGAGGAGGACAGCGGTAACAACGTTGAGTGGCGAAGCCATGTTCCTCTGGGGTGCAAGGGCAAAATGGGGTTGAAACAAATAAATGTAAAGCTAACTGTACCATAGCTTGGGTACAATAATCTAACACAACCCACCATGGTAGGAAGAGCCACAAAATTTGCCTCGCATCTTTACTATTCGACCAATCACAGTGGCTGAAGTTAGGCCCCTTGATGTCCGATGCTTGCATCCCTTGCGCTGCTTCCATCAAGTACTGGCACAATTCACACTGCAATATCCAAACTTGACTCTCCTGGAAAATGTCAGCATGTCAAGCCTACCGCCTACAGCTCATAGGTTAACACACATCTCTACCTATGTATCAGGAGCAAGTGAAAATCCCAGGTACCCCCACCCTTCAAAGCTGGTGGTCGACCATCAAATCATGCTCGCTGACAAGCTTTCTGAAAGGAATGGCTTAAAATCAGAAATACTGGACCAAAGCTTCACCCCCACAAACCAGTCTCTTCCACCATCGTAGGCTGACGCATCATCACCAGCACCAGGTCAAAACCATGGAAATCACCCTCAACCTAACGAACAGGACAGGGGTCTGTTCGGAATCCACCACCTCTCTCAGCATGCAAGTGTGTCTCCCACGACATCTTCCCTGAAGACCAACAGTAGTGGTGACTATTGATGTCTACTGCCTTGATGGCAAGATCTTTCTCTGGCTGGTCTAGGCAGTCGATCTCATGTCTCCCGGTGATCCAAGATTCCACATCAAGACTGTTAATATATTTATATATATATATATATTTTTTTTTTTTAAAGACTCCTTTGGCTGACTTTTTCTCACTGAGCTTCAAGTCTGTGCACTCGTCTTTGTCAATCCCAGGGTGACCATCAAAGCCTTCTGCTTCTGCCACAAATCCACCCATGAGCAAGCCTTTGACAACCTTACAGAAGGTACAGAGAACTTTTAACTCATCAAGCTAACACCTACCCAACATCCACTGTCCTGGGTGCTGCATCTCTGACTTATGGCAGTCGTGGACACGTGCACCTACACAAAAGGTTCTCCTCTAGCACAGTGGCTCCCAACCTTTTGACTTCTGTGGACCCCCACTTTATCATTACTGGAACCCAGGAACCCTCACTGAATCATTATTTGAATCTTGGCCCCCCCACTGAGCCACTACTGAAAGCTGGGGACCTAATCTGTTAATGTTATTTAATTTTCTAAGCAGTCGCAGACCCACTGAGGATGCTTTGTGGACTCCCAAGGGTCCCTGGACCACAGGTTGGGAACCACTGCTCTAGAAGGGAAATGGTGGGCCACCGCCTCAAACCAGTTTGTGCAACCACTACTCTAGTTAAGTGCCATGAGATGGTTTAGTTATTGAAATGGTGCTATGCAAGCAAACCAATATGTTTAATCTTTATGAAACGTATAGGTGAATGCTTTTAGAAGCGAGCAAGGGCACCAAAGGTGACAACATGTACTTTTAAAAAGTGAGACTGACTCTCCACTGCGGACTAAGGGACAGAGTGTATGTCTGCTCTCAGGACACACCACTTCCTGTTCACTCTCCAGACTGGCCTCTTCTATCCCGTTTTACGGGCCGGGTGTTGCCCACAATCGTCAAGTTTACAACTAACCTTGGGAAAAACAGGAGAAACCATGAGTAGTCTGAGGTCGCTGCAGGAAATCCAGGTCCCGTGATTACGGTAAGAGTACCACCGGATATCACATGACAGCGGTAAGAACATCCGGGTGTGATGTCACCAAAATAAGGCAGCTCTCAGTGTGTAGTCACTGGAATGCTGGCAGTTTCCACTGTGATGTCACTGTGGTAAGAGCGGATCCGAGAGTGACTTCTCCCAATGTGATGTCACTGCAGTAAGAGAAGCTCTCTGTGAGACGTCACTGGATTTCTAGCAGTTTCCAATGTGATGTCACAGCAGTAAGAGCAACTCCCAGTGTGATGTCACTACAGTAAGAGTAGCATCGAATGTGAAGTCACCGTGAGTAGCTCCCAGTGTGATGTCACTGCAGTAAGGATAGCATCCAGTGTGACGTCACTGCAGTAAGAGTAGCTCCCAGTGTGATGTCACGGTGGTAAGTGTAGTTCATAGTAGCTCCCAGTGTGACGTCACTTCTGTAAGAGCAAATCCCAGCATGACATCACTGCAGTAGGAGCAGCTCCCAGTGTGATGTCACTGCAGAAGGTGCAGATCCCAGTGGGATACCAATGCAGGAAGGGCTGTTGCAGTCAGATTACCTATCACCAGTGTGATGTGGTGGCAGTGAGAAGACCCCTTGGTGTGAATACACTGCAACAAAAGCAACTCCGGGTGTGATGTCACCGCAGCAAAGAAGGACCTGGACTAGTGATAGCCATAAACTAGGTGTGGTTTCACAGCAGCAACTGCATAGCTTTCAGCGTCACTTCCTTGCAGTAAGGAAAGCCCTCGGCGTGATGTCACTGATGCGTGATGTCACTGATGCAGAAACCGCTCTGGAGTGACGTCACCGCCACCCTGGAGGCCAGTGGCGGAGGCCACTGCCGCCCTTTCTTGGGCTCTGTGACGCACGCGCCCCCCTGTTGTTATTTACAGCCCGGCCGCGCGCGCCCTCACGCGCTCCCGGGCCCGCGCGCGCCTCCCGCCAGTGATGAACGAGCTGTGGCCCAGCTCATTTCATACATGCCTGATTTATGAGGGCCCGGGCGCGCGGGTCACCGCTTTACTCAAATGCACAAAGTCAGCGCCAAGGTCGGCCCGTTTATGAATTTTTATACATTTCTCTTTTCCCTCCTCCTGCCTTCCCGGCGCCGAAAAAAAAAAAAAAAAAAATTGGCCTCCATCACCTCTCAAGTGGCATTTTCCACCTCTCAGCATGGGGGGGGGGAGGGAAACAACATGCAGGAAGGTTTCCCCGTCAGCAGGCAGTGCACACACTTGCAAAATGTGCACCAAAAGGCTTCTTTAATAGAGAAGGAGGGGGGGATAAAACAGCCGTAGGCCGCGCTGACCGAGCTTCAATTATGACTCCTAGTAAGACACCGGCCTTAATGTCCACGGCTCGCCTTCGGGGGATGCTTATTACACACAACTGCTGTGCAGCAGCCGCGTGGAATCTATAAAACTACCATTAGGCAGCCGAATCAATCAAAATGCCATTAAAGCGGAATAAGGTGCCGATATCAGTGATGGGCTCGCGGCGGCTTTGATTTTCCCTTCAGATTATTAGCCACAGTCCGGTGGTGACTCTGTTACCCAGGCGGGGGCCGAGGGGGGTAATGTGTCCTCGCCGGCTTCATAAAGTTTGCGGCCTCATATTTCCCGGGCTATCGATTACCCATTATCGTTTGTCAGCAGGCATCCTAACTCAAGGGGAGGGGGCTGAAGCCGGCTGCTGTCACCCCCCCTTGCACTGGAGACGGTCTCTGATGAGCTGGAGAGTGGGAGCGGTTGTCCAGTGAGCCCCAAGCGCGAAAGGAGAAACACGGTGGGTGGACATCACCCATGAGCTTGTGGAGGGGTGAACTGGTCAAATATCCATCAACTCCCAGCACTGGAGGCGGTCTTCGTTGAGATGGAGAGTTGGAGCAGTTGTCCTGTGAGGCCCAAGTGCCAGGGGGTACACAAGGGTGGACATCACCCATGAGCTTATGGTGAACTGGTCAAATATCCATCAACTCCCAGCACTGGAGGTTTTCGGTGAGATTGGTACACGAGGGTGGACATCACCCATGAGCATGTGGAGGGCCTAACTGGACAAATGGCTGCCAACCCCCAGCAATGTAGACATTCTTAGATGAGTTGGAGATTGGGATCGGTTGTCCATGAGCATACAGAGGTGTGCACTAGTCAAATGATTCAGTCGACTCTACCATTAGCAAATCAGAATTTTGTTTAAAACTTCCACACACATCTAAAATTGCGTGCTTCTAAAAACAACATTGAGCCCTCTGGATGGCCTACCAGAGGCCCCAACAAGTCAACTAACTCTGTCAACAAACTTGCCACCTCAAATAATCTGATGGTTAAGCTCTGACTGTGTTTATTCTCTTATTCTGTTACTCACTCGGCCTTTCCTTATCAACCCCTGGAATCAAGAAAGAATATACAACTCTTTAAGGCAATTTCTCCATTAAATTACCAATAAAACAATTTATAATACATGTATCATTATTTTTAGCGGCCCAGATGCCCTTAATTATTGTAAAAGTAAACGATTTCAGAACCCCACCTCACTTCAATACATCAAAGGACCAGAGTACAAAAGCTTCAATCTAACATAACTTAACAATAAAACAAAACAAAAAACGTACATTTGCTTTAATTGATAACAAATCAACACACCCCAATGAAATGCTTAAGGGTACACCGTTAATGCTGTATTTCGTAATTACAAACACCAGATTACCACCATCTCTACCAATTACACCTCTCCATTTCTTGATCCTCCACTCCAACATGGCACACAGGTTCATAGATCTCCACCAGGCGCCTGGCCGGTATCCGGCCTCCATCCAAAAGCACATATCAGCCACCAACACACAAAGGTAGCAGAAAGCGACACTACAAGGACTAGAAAATCATCTGCAGTATGATCCTGTTCACCCAGTGAAAGGTGATATAGACACTGTACTTAAATGTTTATAGTAGTAATATTGAGTTGGCATTGGCATTTTCCCTCCCTCAAATAAAAAAAAATTTGGGGGGCTGCAATTGGGGGATGGGTGCACTCATCTTCAGCACATTGTTTCACAGAAGCATGCATGATCAGCAGACTTCAGTTCGCTAACTGTGAAAAAAAATGGTTAACAAGAGAAAAAAAATTGCATTAGCCCCATTCAACTTAGAATTCAGATTTCAGGTTGTGATCTAGTCTAAACCCAACCGACAGAAATACTAATATATATTTTCTCCTTTCATGTTCTCCACAAACCGCTAATCGCATTTGCACTAAACTATTCCTAGGCATTTAAATGAATTAAATACTTTTTTTCTGGTCCAATTTGGTGCAAATATGCCCAGTGGTTTTTGCTCTATAGTTTTGCAGAAATGTATGGTGAATGTGAGGTGCATGCATGCTTTTTTGGAAGTTTGGGCTGTGTCAAATGGTGGAAGGGGTGTTTGCGATGCAAAAGACGGCCTCCAAAAGCATGCATGATAACCAGAAGCACGGCTATCATCGCCATCTCTGGCAATGCCAAGACCAAGGCTACCATTGCCAGGAGCAGGGCTACCATCGCCAGGTCAAGGGCTACCAATGCCAGGACCTGGCTACTACTGCAGTCGCTTTATTATATACTATGTGCTAGGTAGCTATACACTGGGGTCTTAGAACGATATAAAGGTGACAAAAACCACCAGAACCCAAGATGGCATCGTTGGGCCACAATGAGAGTGCAAAGTTATTTCTTTACTGCACCTTAGTATCGGCTGATGAGATCCAGGCAACGTCTGAGGGGGGGTAAAAGATGCAAAAACTAGCTCAGCCCTAGCCTGCCCACCTGCAAAATCCAGAGGAGGTGCATTACTTATTGCAAAAAAAAAAACAAAAAAAAAAAAAAACCAACAGGACCTGGTTAGCATCCCTGTGGAAGCAGGGCAGTTAATAGAGAGGTAATGGTGCATTCTAGAGCCCAAAAGCTATCACTGCATGGATGTAAAATTGTTTCTTAAGAAGCTGACAAGCTATGTTTGCACACAGCTCCAAAACGCGAGGTTTCTTTTTTGTTAACAAAACCATCTAAACTGAACTCAAGATGCGCATTCATGGGTCGCCAGGTAACTTCAGATAATGGAGCCACTGTACAGTAGAAAGGCACTCTGGTGGTCTGTTGCCAAGTCCCAGTCTTCAGAAATGGGGGGCATTAATTTTCTAGTGATTTCAGCACCGTGGAGAGCTCCGCGCCGTCCTTGGCCCTGAAGACGCTTATAATGCATGTTTATAGGCGGCAAGGGGTTTATAGAAATAAGTTACTTATATAACCCGCTTACCCCAATAAACCTGCGTCATACTTAGGCCCCAGTGACATTTCTTTATGTCAACTTAATCTTCACTATATTCCAGCAGTTTGAGGGACGCTTGTTACGTGAAATGCCCGAGATTGAACTATTCACAGGTAAAAATGTTCCCGTGTTCCTGGAATAGGATGCTCCAGTCACATGAAATTTTGTGCTATTTATATATTTTTTTTTTTGCGCAAAATGCATCCTTGCATCCAAAATGAACATGAAAATACATTTCTAGCTAAAATAAGTAGTGCAAAATGGCAGACCAAAATTTTGTGGCATAACATGTATTTCCACATAGTTTTTCTGGGCATTTCACTTATTTTTTGTGGAAGGAAATTACACAAATTTTGACCAGCCCTGGAAATAAGCCTAATTTATTTATTTGTTTACACCCAAGGGGGTTGCTAGATGCATTCTGGCAGTAATGCAACATAAGTAGGTATGTAACTGCACTAGGATAGCACACACCTAGATGGGAAGCAGAGGACAGCGGACAACAATCAGAATATTGATACTGAGCCATTCAGCATGTAAGCACCTCGGAGCAGGACGGTCCATGCTCCTGAAAGAGATGGATCTTCAGTGTTAGTGCTTGCACCGTTTATGGTGAACATACTACAGTCCATGCTTGATTTAAAAGGCTTGGGGTCCACCTCGGCCTGTCAATGGCTTCTTCAGCTCCAGAACCTTCAGCCATTGGTTTGAAACACTCACTATGAACTATCATGAATCCGTACAAATGATTTTTTAATGTCACAGCTTAACTATTGGCAGTTTGGACATGTCCTTCCACCCTAGCTGAAATGTACGAGGGACTATTTTACACTGAAATCAACCGGCAAGCAGCCGAGAACAAACACAAAATCATCTCCAAACAGATGCTACAGAAAAGAAAGCAGACCTTTCATCGCTGCTTTCTGTGTTCCTTCCCCACTGCTCCCAAACAAACAAGGCCCCTGAGTAATTAGTGTGCTCGGGTTGGGCAGTAAGCTTCTTGTTAATCTGTCCTCACTATACGTTGTTCTTACGTACACACCTTTTTGGCCCAGGTTTAGTGGGGTTATGTGGGCATACCCTTAATTTATAAAAGACAAACAAAGCTTGGCAAAACCAACGTTTGACAGCATGCGCACTCCTGAGCTGCCAGCCATACAAACATCAAGTCTCCTGGCTTTGCCAATGCTTGTTCTCAAGTGCAGTGGTTGGCAGCCGTTCTGATGCGGATGCTGTTCCACATTCTGGGTGTGCCTAAGTAGAAGGCTTGCTTTATATTTACTCCCACACTTCTGCTTTATTCCCAGATTGGCATTTTCCTAGCATCAGGGGTATGTCTGCCTGCCACGATTAGCTTCACGGTCAGGTAAGCTGGGGTGTCACTTCCTATGGCGATGCTAGAAGGGATTTTACAGACCTCCAATGGCGGACCCCACAGTGGCCTTTTGAATCAAAACTGCAAGGAAGCAGTGAACACACCAGGGCAGATGTATGAAGGCTCTGTGCATTTCTTAATGGTCCGAATCGCTATTTCGGGCCGTTGAGAAATGCAAACTGGGCTTTTCTTATATACAAAGCCCTTTAAGGAATCGCAAATTGCAATTTCTACCCTGTAGAAATCGCAATTTGCGATTCCCAGAACAGTAAATCACAAATAGGGATTTCCTATTTATGTTTCCTATTCTGATGTACCATGCATTTCCTAAATGAGACTTGGGTATTTAGGAGATGCAATTACCATCACTTTGAAGTCAATGGTAACCACTTGCAATTTAAAAAAAAGCACCCCAAAGTGCATTTTTTTTTAATAAAAAAAAAAAATTGCAATAGAGTACACATGCCCCTTAGGCATACGTGTGCACTACAGTTGCACCACTATTTTTGGGGTGCACCAAGGGGGACCATTTGCCCACTGCCATCCGTGGTTTTGCATTTCCTAAATAGCGATTTTCTAATAAGGAATCAATATTCAGGAAATGAAAAACTGGCCCATTGACTCAAATGCAATGGGATTTCTTAACAGAGATTTCCTAATAGCGATTTTTACTTTGTAGGAATCGCTATTAGGAAATCGGTGTCTTAGTACATTGCATTTTGCATTTCTCAAATAGCAATTTCTATGAAGTCGCTATTTAAGAAATGTAAAATTGCATTTTCGTACATCTGGCCCAAATTCTCACGTGCTAAATTAAGGAAAGGAAAGAAACTGAAAATACACCGGTTTTCTAAGTTCAAATAGTAGACATTGATAGACCTTTTACTCAATGGCAAAAAGTTAAATAACTCAGCCGAACTGAGAAGGATCACTATGTCCATCAGTTCAAGAACGTGCCAGAATTCCCTCTAGGCGGCAGATAATTCCCCAGTTCTGTAAGAAATGTGATTCTTATTTTTTCTGGTCTCATCTTAGCCAGCGTCTCTTGTCTCAGACTTATTCTGTAAGCTACCACTACTTATAGAGAGGGCATTATTTCAGCCGACTGCTAATCATTTGTTGGTTTTCTTATCAATCTAATTTGTTGGTTACTTATTAAATTTCTTCTTCTTTACCATTGTTTCAGCTTGATGGCTTCTATTCTTTCATGGCCACATCACTGAACTACTTTTTTCTTTTTCTTTGAGCACTACCTTGGAGTGCATGTTTTCGTGCTCTCTCTACCCCATATGCTGCTTCCCCCACTCACATCCTCACCCACTCAATTCGTCCATAAATGTACAGCAATGTGCTTACTTTTAGCACAGAATGATTGAAAATAAAACTATCAGGTTTTATCTCCTTTGTTCCACATGTTGCATGAAAGCACAGACTTTGGCACACAAAGACAGCAGGTATGGTGCTGGAGCGGGGAAGGCCACTGCACCCACTCAGCTGGTTTTCAGGCAGATGTGTTTTGCCCCAGGGCTTCTGCGATGCATCAAATGGCTGGAGCATTTGGTCATAATATGACTTGGCTTTGGAAAGCTTTTCCTTTTAATTCTGACACTCCCTTATTCAAGCCCTCACAATTAAGTACCTTCAACTAGTGCTCTGTGATATTTTTAAGCTTATCAAGTGTAACATGCTTTTGAAATTCCTTTCTGGAGTTTCCTGTATGAAAAGGATTTGAAAAATAAACCAAGGCCTTTATAAAGATTGAAAATACTGAAATCAATGTTCATATTCAAGATACCTTAAGTTGTGTCTTTTTTCTCCACTATTTTGAAATGTATTTTACTTAAACCTATTTGTAAAAAAAAGAAAACAATGCTTTACGAACAATATTGCCAAAGCCAATACTTTTCCGCTCACTTTGTAAAGAAGAAACCAAATGGCTTTGCTAACACTTGTCTGCATATGAGTTTGTGAACACTTTAGTGTTTTTGATTAACAGCCGGGTCTTAATTAGCCCAATAGGTTATTTTAAGCCTGCGTTTAGAGTACTTGCAGGTTTTGTTTGCTAAATGAGAGGTACAGCATAACAATACAATCAATATCCTTGGGTTCACTAGTAATTCTGCACAGACCAAAGAGTTTGTTGATGCAGCCAATGCGACAGCCAGTCGAGCAGCTGGCACCGTATGCAGTTTGATTAGGCGCCTCCAGCAGTGATATGCGTAGGGTTATTTTGAGCAGATCTTTGCTAAGAGGTTTCTAAATATGCGTAGCAACCACATATGCTGAGCTCTTTTGACAAACCCGAATTGGGATTGCAAGTAGATATTGAATTTCTCTGTTGCCAGACCACAACACAAGTATAGGAGGATGTTGAAGAACAATCTCTCGCTTCCTAGTACCCGAAGACTATAGCCAAAGCGTACCAGGCTTTGTGTGTTGGATGACACAATATTTGAGAAGTGAAGGTCTGACACAGGTGATACAGCCCTTGCGGGTGGACGATCCAGACGGACAACTCACAGGCTAAACTGACTAAGTTTGTCACTGAATGCAGTTAAGGTATCTCAAAGGCATTTTAATGAGACAAGCTCTATGCATTGGTCACTTGAATTTCCTCATTTGCAGTCAAGTTTTTTTCTGGTTGCCGGCCCTACTCAGGGTCACTGAGACAGCACAACATAAAAATTAGAGGCCTGGGAGTGGAGTCATATCATGGTACCTGGAGGTCGTAGTCACAATTCTACAGTGCTCCTGATTTGGGTCCAACAGGAAGAAGATGATCATCTCTACCTTCATTTCTAATAGTCACACTAATGTTTTTCAGCCCTCCTGGGGTGCCACGAGGGTTAGTGGTCCAAGGAAGAGGTTCATCTTTTAGGCTGTTTGCAGTCAGGATTTAGTTTTTATCCACAGGATCTCAGGCTCAGTGACTGCAAGGGGAAGTAGACCGTGGTGGCTCAAAACTTCTACAGAAGTTAATAATCTCACAGAAAATTAGCACAGGTGCACTAGGGCTCAACGCAGACTACCAATGGTGAGAGGTAGGTATAGCTTGCCCAGTGATACACTCATTGGACAAAGGGTCAAGAACCAGGGTCAGGCACACAATCGGTGCTTCGAAAGGGGCTCAAGGAAGAGGCTTTTTTTCCCTCAAAAGAAGGAACGCAAGGCGAAGTTTAGTGCTGAAGTTGTGGACTATACTATATACTCTGGTGCAGGTACAGCCGCCACCAAAATACTGAGCTGAACGTATGACTTTGGGTTGTTCGGTGCTGGCTCAGCTGGTGACACTCCACTGCGGTCCTGATGCTCAGGCTTGTGAGCATCTTGATGGGTCTCAGGAGGGCTAAAGACTCGCAGTAACCAGAAGCTTCGCAAGAGAGGAGATGGACAGATAAAAAAAAAAAAAAAAAAAAAAAAGTTTCTTTTTAGGTACTAGAGTCCTCGAGTGAATTTTAAGTACTAGTTGGAGGGGTTCAGGAAATGTATCTCCTGGGTTGCAGGAAACTGCTCCAGCAATCAGAGTGGTCAGTCCTACATAACAAACATGGAGAGAAATTACACCCCCAGGAGAAGCTCTTAATTTGGAAAAGAAAAAATGCTGGTGCCCAAAGTTTTGCTTAGAAGTCCATGGCCAGTGCTTCGGAAGGTCAGGGCCCAGAATTCCAAGGATGCGTATTCTTGATTCCACCTAGTGTTTTTTTTCATTCACCACTAGACACCCCCTGCAACTTCATCTATTCCTTGCAGGTTCTTTTTCATACCTGCTTTCTTCCTTTGTCACTGTTCTTTTTTTCATCTTTATTTCCCCTTTTTTGTTTTTCTCTTTCTTGCTGTGGATTAAAGTCTGATGAGGGACATTAGTGCTGGTCCCCAAAAATGAGTGCCATTGGACACCATCTGCACCCACTCTTCGAAATTAAGCACTGCTCATTGCACACTTATGAGTCACTGAACAGGAAATTACACCAATTATCTTCTTATATACCAAACTTATATTTTCGAGAAAATTCACCACATTACCCTGGTATCATGTTATAAGGACATAGACCATTCACCCAGCAATAGTGGCATGCTTCATCAAGTTCCCTCCTCAATGGCCCAACAATATCTTCTGTCCGAATAAGCGCCAGTAGACAAGGACCTCTTGTATGACATTCTTCAGGTTCAAAAGTAGGACGGCTATCTGAAACAAGCATTTTCAATGCAACGGGTCTCGCATTTGCTCGAGTTAGAGCTATTAGTATTGTAAACTCCTAACCGGATTTTCTTGCCACACAAATTAAAAGGAAAAAAAAACCGCACTGCGATCGCAATGTGTAAAATGAAGCGAGATCGCGCTGAAATTGAAAACAGAAAATCCGAGCGCGGTTGCGCTATGCAGACCCCAGGGCGATCGCGCTGCGTGGAAAATAAACAGAGTAGTCCGGAAACCATGCTGAAAACATCGAGCCTCGTATGTTTTTAGTAGTTTACTGCTGCTGTGTAGGTGGGATGAACACTGGAAAAATCATGACGTATACATGCCTTTCACAAATGAAAGCAAGAGGATTTTAAAAGGCAAGCCTACGAACCAATGAAAGTGACTGACGTGCATGGGCGTGGTTGGAAGCCCAAACATAGATTACTACAGGGGACGGGCGCTCGCCCCTAAAAATGTGCGGGGTTCTGATATCCTAAGTACAATTGCCTATAGGTAAACCTATAAGTCCTTTGTACAGAAAGCTGCAGCAAGATAAAAAAAAAAGAGTAATACAGGATCTGCAGGCCACTATTTAGCCCCTACGTCACTGGTTGATATGTTTTGGCCACCACTAAGAGCCAATGACAGGTCTGTGGCCTTCTTCAGGACATAAGGATTCTTTAAAACTGTCTGTGTCATGCAGGGGTGCCAGATAGCTTCAGCTTGTGGGTATAGTGCAAGTAACGCAAAGGCAAATAGAGTAAAAGTACTTGCGTTTACAGATATTCGGCCAAGCTTATTCCGAGAGCGGAGGTTAGGTAGAAATAAACCTTATTCAACATTAGAAAGTTGTGAGTTTGCTGCCTTGGATTCAAGCTGTGAGGTCACGTCTACTTGATACATCAAACTGAGTAAGTGATAAAAAAAAGATTATTTAATAATAAACCAAAGCACTAAAGAGTATCACAGTACATCTTGCTCGCGCACACACACACACACACACACACACACGAGAAGAAAATCCAACATACATGGGTGTAAAATTGGTGTACCAGTGGCTAAATAATTTTTTTATGGCCTTTTACTCGCACAAAGTCGTGGTACCCCCTCTACACACACAATGTTATTAGATATATATATATATATATATATATATATATATATATATATATATATATATATATATATAATAAATTCAACTATCACTGTTCGATATAATGCTTCCATCTGTGTTGCCTAAGAAAGCCCCTTTCATGGAATCATATTAAAAGTTAATAGGGAGAATCAACAATTAAAGAGTCCCCAGGGCAATATACACTAATTTACATCCCGATTGGATTTGAGAACTAGCCAGGGTGCTTAAGAACAATGCGCAGGGTGATGCCTAGATGGCCTCTTCAAATACTGCCCAAATCTGTCCCAAAAAAAAGACAGAGAAGAGAGAGAGATGAAGTTTTCCTACAGCCGCGTTTCACACACTGTTGGTGCACACCAAGTGAACACGACCATATTGAATTCAGGGCAGAAAGGTCTGTGTCGTCGAATGGAACGTGACTCGTGAAACCAGCAACTCCCATTGCATCTAATGTGTTATGTAGAGATTCACAAATGGTCGAACCACAAATAATATACAGATCCCCTAAAGAGCGGGCATCAACTTAGCGCGATCAATACCCACATCGTATTGACCATCACAACTTATTATTGGAAGCAACTGGTTAACATAATATCGTTCAGAGCAGCAGTTATGCAAGTGAGCTCCTATGTGTTAACAAGATTCAACTCAAACAGGACTTAAACCTGGAATGTACAATGGAGGAGTCAATTTTGGTCATCTTTATTGGGGTTCGTGGGCATTCAGACCAAAGTTCATGCATGGACTAAATACTGTTTAAAAGATCATTTTGCGTTGCATTCAGGGGTGCATCCTTCCATCAGCATATTCCATTAGTATATTGTGCTCTACAGGTTTAAGATCTGGAGGCCATCAGGTGATATGCTGGTGCGCAGCTATAAAGAGTTAAGCTGGCTCCAAGGCATGTCATCGTTCAGTCCTGAGATATGTATCTGTAATTTTTATATCCATCTGTGTTCCTTCTGCTGTAGTAGTTTTCTGTTGTTAGATGATCATGTACAATTCTCGTTTTTTCAAGAATGACACAGCTCCGGTCCTTTGCTATGTGTACTTTCTCCAAATAGCGACTGGGCATGCCGGTTGTTCCTTGTTTGCACCTGACAATACTTTTATATTCAGTTTTTCCAATTTATACTCTGTGTTAATATCCCCACATATTTGAGGATACAAGGGCTCTGTATCACATAAAAAAAATTCTCCGAATTACAATTAGTGAGTTTCATGAGCCACCAACGAGATCTGAGGCCAAGTTCTAGGTCTTTAGTGATCTTTTAGTATTTACAATAACTACACCTTCAGCATGAAAAATGTTCCACAACTTGAGGAATCCCCCAAAGTGTGCTACAAGCAATTGGAAGCTTTGGTTTTAAAGGATGTGTGTGTTAATAATCATCTCTCTAAGGCAGGGCCACTGGAATTATGCCAATACGGGAAAACCAAAATATACGGCAGGATTGACTATATTTTATGTCAAGAATAGGCAAATAGTGCTGCACATTTTGTGATAGCATTACTCCAATATATATATATTTTTTTTTTACTCATGTTAACTCCGTAAGGGCCAAGGTTTCAGCTCATTGGAACCAGTTTAACACCCAAATATATCAATTTGAAACTGAAAAGTAACCAGTCAATCTTTGTGAAGAACCTTCCAGTGTGCAGCAACATGTGATGCTACATTTATATTAACTTTTGATCAATTTGAGATAGAAACATTTTTTGGGTAAATTCTGCAGATTATGCATTAGGTTACGCAGCAATTACATAACTTTGCAGAAATCACAGGAGCCGCAGAATCACGTACCTCCTCAGGCCGTGTTTGGAGTTGATTTCTTTTAAAAGAGAAAAAAAAAAAAAATTCCGCACAGTTTAATGATTTTCTTTACATTGTTGGGCAAGGAAGGGAATGTAGTCGCACACGCTAGCTTGTCCTGTTCAGGGCCCGAAAAATTCTACTTCTGGAGGAAAGGCTAATTTTATTGTTCTACATCTATCCTTTGTTGTGTACTGTATTTGTGATCTATTTGCTAGGGATTAGAGAGGCCTGTTTATTAAAATCACCCTTTTCAGCACAATTTTGTATCTGCTGAAAGAACTGGCCAAAAAGGTCACTCTCCCATAGTAACTGTGGAAGGTAACTCTCAAACCTTAGTAAGTTATTCCTATCTGTGGATTTGTGGTAGACATCAGTAATCAGTCCATCATCTTTTGTTGTAATGTAAATCTAAGAATGCTAGCTCTTTTTTTTTTAAATAATCCGTGTAAACATTAGCTATGGATATTGTTTATCGAGCCATGTGATGAATTCTAAGGAGATTTCTGGACCTGTCTAGGTGACAAGTCAAAATGACACACATCTCACCAACCTAAAGAAAATCTCTTGATCTCGTACTTACATCTAGCACACCATTACACACCAAACCCATATGATCAGATGTGCGAGCCCAGTGCTTCCTTCGTTAAATCATCCCAAAGAGGAAGCAATCCCCAGATGTTCTCCCAGAATTCTGAACAAGAGTCACAATTAAGTCATCTCAGCCTTTAACAACACATCTCTTGATCTTTTTAAAGGAGCAGTATGACACTCCCCGCACCCCCACTACCTCGTTCACAATCTGGGACATCATCTATTAACCTTAATGTAAACATTTAAATAGGGACCATCAAGCACATAGTCT
Source organism: Pleurodeles waltl (assembly GCF_031143425.1). Taxonomy (NCBI): domain Eukaryota; kingdom Metazoa; phylum Chordata; class Amphibia; order Caudata; family Salamandridae; genus Pleurodeles; species Pleurodeles waltl. The sequence continues at coordinate 1,158,076,167 of NC_090448.1, forward strand.
TTCCTCCATGTTCACTTATCACCCATCATTATAAGTCATTGACTACTACATACTTAAAAAACATATCTTCTCCATTAGGGACACATTTGGTACACTTGTGTTGCTCCACCATCTTCCTTCACAACCACTGCATCCCAATACGGTTATCGTCACACTTTGTCACAACATTCTCAAATGACTTCTTTCTAATGATCAAAGCCACTAACCCCCTCCTGTGTACCACCTGACCCCACTTAACCCTCACATCAACAAACATCTAACCCTAGAACCAGCAATCTACTTTATCTAGAAGACACCTAGACACCAACCCTGGTTGCAGAGAAGTTTCCTGATTACTCACTGTAGTACTCCCTTCCTTGGTCATAAAGGACTCGGAACTGAAACAAAGTGGAATGGTTTACAACTTCAATATAGGGGTTACGGAGCCACTGCTAAATGCTGAAGAACCAGTCTGTTGTGGTTGTTCTTACAAGTGTCCTTTCCAGACTGGTGTCTAAACACAGCCTTCGTGTAGAGAGGTTTCTCTTTGCAGGTAGCACTGCCTTTAACTGGAGCATCCACAACTGAGGCAACAAGAGGTGTGAGCACCTTGCTGTCATAAGTACAACTGAGGAGTAATCAAGAGAGACAAAAGGGCAGGCCTTACCTAGAAACTCTGTGGCCTTTCGAGACACAGTTCGTAGTCCCATCCCTCATGCCTACCATCCACGAGCAGCGGTGCCCAGGGAGACTAATCACAGCTCCTTGCCAACCAAAGGCTCACAGAATCTCAAAAGGGAGCCACATCTCTAGTCCTTACTTTAGTGTTCAAGTCTCCTCCCTTCAGGTACAGGAAAGCAAGCAATACACTTCCACTGTCTGGGAGCACAGTCCTCATCCTCCATCTTGTGCTAGATCAGGTCAGGGATACCAAAAATAGATCCCACTGTCCTCCATTACCATGGCTCACTGAGAGAATGCATGTGTTACACTTGCTATGCACACGGACACGCATAACACACACTGGGTGTCAGCTAAAGGTCTGAGCATGCACATGGAAACAGAACTTTACACAGGTGGGCCAGAGGGCCTCAACCAGAGACACACAGATTAAAATAAATAAAAAGTTTTGGTCACACCGTTAAATCTTGTAACCACGGTGTGCGGCCATCTCTGCTCTACACACTAAACTCATGAGGGAGAGCAACTCACTCAGTACCAAGGCCATGTTTGGTGTGCCCCTCCAGTTCACAAGACTGGTCCAGGGCCCACAGTAGTCTGAGACAGCCTAGGTCTCTGCACATACGCTTAGATCAGTGTGAAGCCAGGGCCGAACTAAAAAGCCAGGACAGCAGATACGCATGCAGTGGAGAACTCAGGGCATGCATAGGTTTGTGTCAATGTCCAAGAACCTCCATGTCCTTTCTAGTAGATCCCCCTAAATCTGTCTCAAATGCCTTCCCTAATTTTATTTTTAATCTGTAGAGATGTGCTTGACACGCAAGCAACAAAAAACACGCATGAACCAAGATTACAGTGCATAACCATCTCCAAGATGATGTGTGCCACTCTCGCACGTGTTACCATCTCTCCACTGTGCATCTAGTGTAATAAGTAGGCCTCATGATGCGCATGCGGAGCAGTGGAATACCACATTCAGCAGAAGACGTGCAAATGGCAGCCTACCACCACAAACAAAGCCAGAGCATCAAACTCTTGAAGCAATACATTGTAGGCTCCCACTGCGGGCCCCCAAGGTGGAGGCTGCCTCAAGATGGAGGCTAACTCAAGATGGAGGCTAACTCAAGATGGAGGCTAACTCAAGATGGAGGCTAACTCAAGATGGAGGCTAACTCAAGATGGAGGGTGGCACAAGGTGGAGGCTAACTCAAGATGGAGGCTGCCTCAAGGTGGAGGCTGGCACAACATGGAGCCTGCCACAAGGTGGAGGCTGCCTCAAGGTGGAAGGTGGCACAAGGTGGAGGCTGCCACAATATGGAGGCTAACTCAAGGTGGAGGCTGGCACAACATGGAGCCTGCCACAAGGTGGAGGCTGGCCCAAAGTGGAGGCTGATGGGGGCTGCCTCAAGGTGGAAGGTGGCACAAGGTGGAGGCTGCCACAAGATGGAGGCTAACTCAAGGTGGAGGCTAACTCAAGGTGGAGGCTAACTCAAGGTGGAGGCTGGCACAACATGGAGCGTGCCACAAGGTGGAGGCTGGCACAAGGTGAAGGCTGATGGAGCCTGCCACAAGATGGAGGCTGCCTTTAAGGTGGAGGCTGGAACAAGATGGAGGCTGGCACAAGATGGCCACCGTCTCTAGCAGACGCCAGCTCTGCGATGCTCCAACCTGCCGCCAGTGAAGGTGAGCTCCCAACTCCTCAGAAAGCCTTGACGTGGCGCCGTTTCTTTTTATTGATCCGGCGCACGGTCCGCGCGGGCACCCAATCATGAATTTGACAGTTTTATCATGGAGTAATAGACTTCCTTGGGATAATTGCTCTCACCTCCTTCCATTTGCAGCCTCCGCAGGCTCCTCTCCCCCCGCGCCCCGCTGCCCTGTCAGTCGTCGGTGACATTACTATCTCCCTTTTATAGCCACACACACCATTTTAGGGGCTCCACTTAATTATGACAGCGCCTTAACAATTTAAAGCTCGTCATTAGGTTGGAAAGGTTAAATATTAACATATAATGACTTCGTTTATAAAGAATGACAGCGCAATCACATTCGTTCAACTTTAGCTAAATTTACCGCATTCATGCAAATTATATGTTTATCAAATACAGATTTTATTTCCCTAGACGATGATATCCGGCTCGCTCCGCACCCACAGATGAGGCAGCAGGTGTCTCCACACAGCATCAACCGCTCCCCTTCACCTCACAGACCTGAAGGGAAGTGAGAGGACTCAAGGGAGGCCGCTGAAGGGAGGCTAGGAGGCCGAGGCACCAGGGCTCAAGGGAGGCCGCTGAAGGGAGGCTAGGAGCCCGAGCCACCAGGGCTCAAGGGAGGCCGCTGAAGGGAGGCTAGGAGGCCGAGGCACCAGGGCTCAAGGGAGGCCGCTGAAGGGAGGCTAGGAGCCCGAGCCACCAGGGCTCAAGGGAGGCCGCTGAAGGGAGGCTAGGAGGCCGAGGCACCAGGGCTCAAGGGAGGCCGCTGAAGGGAGGCTAGGAGGCCGAGGCACCAGGGCTCAAGGGAGGCTAGGAGGCCGAGGCACCAGGGCTCAAGGGAGGCCGCTGAAGGGAGGCTAGGAGGCCGAGGCACCAGGGCTCAAGGGAGGCTAGGAGCCCGAGCCACCAGGGCTCAAGGGAGGCTAGGAGGCCGAGGCACCAGGGCTCAAGGGAGGCCGCTGAAGGGAGGCTAGGAGGCCGAGGCACCAGGGCTCAAGGGAGGCCGCTGAAGGGAGGCTAGGAGGCCGAGGCACCAGGGCTCAAGGGAGGCTAGGAGGCCGAGGCACCAGGGCTCAAGGGAGGCTAGGAGGCCGAGGCACCAGGGCTCAAGGGAGGCCGCTGAAGGGAGGCTAGGAGGCCGAGGCACCAGGGCACAAGGGAGGCTAGGAGGCCGAGGGAGGCCGAGGCACCAGGGCTCAAGGGAGGCTAGGAGGCCGAGGGAGGCCGCTCAAGGGAGGTTAGGAGGCCGAGGCACCAGGGCTCAAGGGAGGCCGCTGAAGGGAGGCTAGGAGGCCGAGGCACCAGGGCTCAAGGGAGGCCGCTGAAGGGAGGCTAGGAGGCCGAGGCACCAGGGCTCAAGGGAGGCCGCTGAAGGGAGGCTAGGAGGCCGAGGCACCAGGGCTCAAGGGAGGCCGCTGAAGGGAGGCTAGGAGCCCGAGCCACCAGGGCTCAAGGGAGGCTAGGAGGCCGAGGCACCAGGGCTCAAGGGAGGCCGCTGAAGGGAGGCTAGGAGGCCGAGGCACCAGGGCTCAAGGGAGGCCGCTGAAGGGAGGCTAGGAGGCCGAGGCACCAGGGCTCAAGGGAGGCCGCTGAAGGGAGGCTAGGAGGCCGAGGCACCAGGGCTCAAGGGAGGCTAGGAGGCCGAGGCACCAGGGCTCAAGGGAGGCTAGGAGGCCGAGGCACCAGGGCTCAAGGGAGGCCGCTGAAGGGAGGCTAGGAGGCCGAGGCACCAGGGCACAAGGGAGGCTAGGAGGCCGAGGCACCAGGGCTCAAGGGAGGCTAGGAGGCCGAGGGAGGCCGCTCAAGGGAGGTTAGGAGGCCGAGGCACCAGGGCTCAAGGGAGGCCGCTGAAGGGAGGCTAGGAGGCCGAGGCACCAGGGCTCAAGGGAGGCCGCTGAAGGGAGGCTAGGAGGCCGAGGCACCAGGGCTCAAGGGAGGCCGCTGAAGGGAGGCTAGGAGCCCGAGCCACCAGGGCTCAAGGGAGGCTAGGAGCCCGAGCCACCAGGGCTCAAGGGAGGCTAGGAGGCCGAGGGAGGCCGCTCAAGGGAGGTTAGGAGGCCGAGGCACCAGGGCTCAAGGGAGGCCGCTGAAGGGAGGCTAGGAGGCCGAGGCACCAGGGCTCAAGGGAGGCCGCTGAAGGGAGGCTAGGAGCCCGAGCCACCAGGGCTCAAGGGAGGCTAGGAGCCCGAGCCACCAGGGCTCAAGGGAGGCTAGGAGGCCGAGGGAGGCCGCTCAAGGGAGGTTAGGAGGCCGAGGCACCAGGGCTCAAGGGAGGCCGCTGAAGGGAGGCTAGGAGGCCGAGGCACCAGGGCTCAAGGGAGGCCGCTGAAGGGAGGCTAGGAGGCCGAGGCACCAGGGCTCAAGGGAGGCCGCTGAAGGGAGGCTAGGAGCCCGAGCCACCAGGGCTCAAGGGAGGCTAGGAGCCCGAGCCACCAGGGCTCAAGGGAGGCTAGGAGGCCGAGGGAGGCCGCTCAAGGGAGGTTAGGAGGCCGAGGCACCAGGGCTCAAGGGAGGCCGCTGAAGGGAGGCTAGGAGGCCGAGGCACCAGGGCTCAAGGGAGGCCGCTGAAGGGAGGCTAGGAGCCCGAGCCACCAGGGCTCAAGGGAGGCTAGGAGCCCGAGCCACCAGGGCTCAAGGGAGGCTAGGAGGCCGAGGGAGGCCGCTCAAGGGAGGTTAGGAGGCCGAGGCACCAGGGCTCAAGGGAGGCCGCTGAAGAGAGGCTAGGAGGCTGAGGCAACAGGGCTCAAGGGAGGCCGCTGAAGGGAGGCTAGGAGGCCGAGGCACCAGGGCTCAAGGGAGGCCGCTGAAGGGAGGCTAGGAGCCCGAGGCACCAGGGCACAAGGGAGGCTAGGAGGCCGAGGGAGGCCGCTCAAGGGAGGTTAGGAGGCCGAGGCACCAGGGCTCAAGGGAGGCCGCTGAAGGGAGGCTAGGAGGCCGAGGCACCAGGGCTCAAGGGAGGCTAGGAGGCCGAGGCACCAGGGCTCAAGGGAGGCTAGGAGGCCGAGGGTGGCCGCTCAAGGGAGGTTAGGAGGCCGAGGCACCAGGGCTCAAGGGAGGCCGCTGAAGGGAGGCTAGGAGGCCGAGGCACCAGGGCTCAAGGGAGGCCGCTGAAGGGAGGCTAGGAGGCCGAGGCACCAGGGCTCAAGGGAGGCCGCTGAAGGGAGGCTAGGAGGCCGAGGCACCAGGGCTCAAGGGAGGCCGCTGAAGGGAGGCTAGGAGCCCGAGGCACCAGGGCACAAGGGAGGCTAGGAGGCCGAGGGAGGCCGCTCAAGGGAGGTTAGGAGGCCGAGGCACCAGGGCTCAAGGGAGGCCGCTGAAGGGAGGCTAGGAGGCCGAAGCACCAGGGCTCAAGGGAGGCCTCTGAAGGGAGGCTAGGAGGCCGAGGCACCAGGGCTCAAGGGAGGCTAGGAGGCCGCTCAAGGAAGGTTAGGAGGCCGAAGCACCAGGGCTCAAGGGAGGCTAGGAGGCCGCTCAAGGAAGGTTAGGAGGCCGAGGCACCAGGGCTCAAGGGAGGCCGCTGAAGGGAGGCTAGGAGGCCGAGGCACCAGGGCTCAAGGGAGGCCGCTGAAGGGAGGCTAGGAGCCCGAGCCACCAGGGCTCAAGGGAGGCTAGGAGGCCGAGGCACCAGGGCTCAAGGGAGGCTAGGAGGCCGAGGCACCAGGGCTCAAGGGAGGCCGCTGAAGGGAGGCTAGGAGGCCGAGGCACCAGGGCTCAAGGGAGGCCGCTGAAGGGAGGCTAGGAGGCCGAGGCACCAGGGCTCAAGGGAGGCCGCTGAAGGGAGGCTAGGAGCCCGAGGCACCAGGGCACAAGGGAGGCTAGGAGGCCGAGGGAGGCCGCTCAAGGGAGGTTAGGAGGCCGAGGCACCAGGGCTCAAGGGAGGCCGCTGAAGGGAGGCTAGGAGGCCGAAGCACCAGGGCTCAAGGGAGGCCTCTGAAGGGAGGCTAGGAGGCCGAGGCACCAGGGCTCAAGGGAGGCTAGGAGGCCGCTCAAGGAAGGTTAGGAGGCCGAAGCACCAGGGCTCAAGGGAGGCTAGGAGGCCGCTCAAGGAAGGTTAGGAGGCCGAGGCACCAGGGCTCAAGGGAGGCCGCTGAAGGGAGGCTAGGAGGCCGAGGCACCAGGGCTCAAGGGAGGCCGCTGAAGGGAGGCTAGGAGCCCGAGCCACCAGGGCTCAAGGGAGGCTAGGAGGCCGAGGCACCAGGGCTCAAGGGAGGCTAGGAGGCCGAGGCACCAGGGCTCAAGGGAGGCCTCTGAAGGGAGGCTAGGAGGCCGAGGCACCACGGCTCAAGGGAGGCTAGGAGGCCGAGGCACCAGGGCTCAAGGGAGGCCGCTGAAGGGAGGCTAGGAGGCCGAGGCACCAGGGCTCAAGGGAGGCCGCTGAAGGGAGGCTAGGAGGCCGAGGCACCACGGCTCAAGGGAGGCCGCTGAAGGGAGGCTAGGAGCCCGAGGCACCAGGGCACAAGGGAGGCTAGGAGGCCGAGGGAGGCCGCTGAAGGGAGGTTAGGAGGCCGAGGCACCAGGGCTCAAGGGAGGCCGCTGAAGGGAGGCTAGGAGGCCGAAGCACCAGGGCTCAAGGGAGGCTAGGAGGCCGCTCAAGGAAGGTTAGGAGGCCGAAGCACCAGGGCTCAAGGGAGGCTAGGAGGCCGCTCAAGGAAGGTTAGGAGGCCGAGGCACCAGGGCTCAAGGGAGGCCGCTGAAGGGAGGCTAGGAGGCCGAGGCACCAGGGCTCAAGGGAGGCCGCTGAAGGGAGGCTAGGAGCCCGAGCCACCAGGGCTCAAGGGAGGCTAGGAGGCCGAGGCACCAGGGCTCAAGGGAGGCTAGGAGGCCGAGGCACCAGGGCTCAAGGGAGGCTAGGAGGCCGAGGCACCAGGGCTCAAGGGAGGCCGCTGAAGGGAGGCTAGGAGCCCGAGCCACCAGGGCTCAAGGGAGGCTAGGAGGCCGAGGCACCAGGGCTCAAGGGAGGCTAGGAGGCCGAGGGAGGCCGCTCAAGGGAGGTTAGGAGGCCGAGGCACCAGGGCTCAAGGGAGGCCGCTGAAGATAGGCTCGGAGGCCGAGGCACCAGGGCTCAAGGGAGGCCGCTGAAGGGAGGCTAGGAGGCCGAGGCACCAGGGCTCAAGGGAGGCCGCTGAAGGGAGGCTAGGAGGCCGAGGCACCATGGCTCAAGGGAGGCTAGGAGGCCGAGGGAGGCCGCGGCACCAGGGCTCAAGGGAGGCCGCTGAAGGGAGGCTAGGAGGCTGAGGCACCAGGGCTCAAGGGAGGCCGCTGAAGGGAGGCTAGGAGGCTGAGGCACCAGGGCTCAAGGGAGGCCGCTGAAGGGAGGCTAGGAGGCCGAGGCACCAGGGCTCAAGGGAGGCCGCTGAAGGGAGGCTAGGAGGCCGAGGCACCACGGCTCAAGGGAGGCTAGGAGGCCGAGGGAGGCCGCTCAAGGGAGGTTAGGAGGCCGAGGCACCAGGGCTCAAGGGAGGCCGCTGAAGGGAGGCTAGGAGGCTGAGGCACCAGGGCTCAAGGGAGGCCGCTGAAGGGAGGCTAGGAGCCCGAGCCACCAGGGCTCAAGGGAGGCCGCTGAAGGGAGGCTAGGAGGCCGAGGCACCAGGGCTCAAGGGAGGCCGCTGAAGGGAGGCTAGGAGGCCGAGGCACCACGGCTCAAGGGAGGCTAGGAGGCCGAGGGAGGCCGCTCAAGGGAGGTTAGGAGGCTGAGGCACCAGGGCTCAAGGGAGGCCGCTGAAGGGAGGCTAGGAGGCTGAGGCACCAGGGCTCAAGTGAGGCCGCTGAAGGGAGGCTAGGAGGCCGAGCCACCAGGGCTCAAGGGAGGCTAGGAGGCCGAGGCACCAGGGCTCAAGGGAGGCCGCTGAAGGGAGGCTAGGAGGCCGAGGCACCAGGGCTCAAGGGAGGCCGCTGAAGGGAGGCTAGGAGGCCGAGGCACCACGGCTTAAGGAAGGCCGCTGAAGGGAGGCTAGGAGGCCGAGGCACCACGGCTCAAGGAAGGCCGCTGAAGGGAGGCTAGGAGGCCGAGGCACCAGGGCTCAAGGGAGGCCGCTGAAGGGAGGCTAGGAGGCCGAGGCACCAGGGCTCAAGGGAGGCCGCTGAAGGGAGGCTAGGAGCCCGAGCCACCAGGGCTCAAGGGAGGCTAGGAGGCCGAGGGAGGCCGCTCAAGGGAGGTTAGGAGGCCGAGGCACCAGGGCTCAAGGGAGGCCGCTGAAGGGAGGCTAGGAGGCCGAGGCACCAGGGCTCAAGGGAGGCCGCTGAAGGGAGGCTAGGAGGCCGAGGCACCAGGGCTCAAGGGAGGCCGCTGAAGGGAGGCTAGGAGGCCGAGGCACCAGGGCTCAAGGGAGGCTAGGAGGCCGAGGGAGGCCGCTCAAGGGAGGTTAGGAGGCCGAGGCACCAGGGCTCAAGGGAGGCCGCTGAAGAGAGGCTAGGAGGCTGAGGCACCAGGGCTCAAGGGAGGCCGCTGAAGGGAGGCTAGGAGGCCGAGGCACCAGGGCTCAAGGGAGGCCGCTGAAGGGAGGCTAGGAGGCCGAGGCACCAGGGCTCAAGGGAGGCCGCTGAAGGGAGGCTAGGAGCCCGAGCCACCAGGGCTCAAGGGAGGCCGCTGAAGGGAGGCTAGGAGGCCGAGGCACCAGGGCTCAAGGGAGGCCAGGAGGCCGAGGCACCACGGCTCAAGGGAGGCTAGGAGGCCGAGGGAGGCCGCTCAAGGGAGGTTAGGAGGCCGAGGCACCAGGGCTCAAGGGAGGCCGCTGAAGAGAGGCTAGCAGGCTGAGACACCAGGGCTCAAGGGAGGCCGCTGAGGGGAGGCTAGGAGGCCGAGGCACCAGGGCTCAAGGGAGGCCGCTGAAGGGAGGCTAGGAGGCCGAGGCACCAGGGCTCAAGGGAGGCCGCTGAAGGGAGGCTAGGAGCCCGAGCCACCAGGGCTCAAGGGAGGCTAGGAGGCCGAGGGAGGCCGCTCAAGGGAGGTTAGGAGGCCGAGGCACCAGGGCTCAAGGGAGGCCGCTGAAGGGAGGCTAGGAGGCCGAGGCACCAGGGCTCAAGGGAGGCCGCTGAAGGGAGGCTAGGAGGCCGAGGCACCAGGGCTCAAGGGAGGCCGCTGAAGGGAGGCTAGGAGGCCGAGGCACCAGGGCTCAAGGGAGGCCGCTGAAGGGAGGCTAGGAGGCCGAGGCACCACGGCTCAAGGGAGGCTAGGAGGCCAAGGGAGGCCGCTCAAGGGAGGTTAGGAGGCCGAGGCGCCAGGGCTCAAGGGAGGCCGCTGAAGAGAGGCTAGGAGGCTGAGGCACCAGGGCTCAAGGGAGGCCGCTGAAGGGAGGCTAGGAGGCCGAGGCACCAGGGCTCAAGGGAGGCTAGGAGGCCGAGGCACCAGGGCTCAAGGGAGGCCGCTGAAGGGAGGCTAGGAGGCCGAGGCACCAGGGCTCAAGGGAGGCCGCTGAAGGGAGGCTAGGAGGCCGAGGCACCACGGCTCAAGGAAGGCCGCTGAAGGGAGGCTAGGAGGCCGAGGCACCACGGCTCAAGGAAGGCCGCTGAAGGGAGGCTAGGAGGCCGAGGCACCAGGGCTCAAGGGAGGCCGCTGAAGGGAGGCTAGGAGGCCGAGGCACCAGGGCTCAAGGGAGGCCGCTGAAGGGAGGCTAGGAGGCCGAGGCACCAGGGCTCAAGGGAGGCCGCTGAAGGGAGGCTAGGAGGCCGAGGCACCACGGCTCAAGGGAGGCTAGGAGGCCGAGGGAGGCCGCTCAAGGGAGGTTAGGAGGCCGAGGCACCAGGGCTCAAGGGAGGCCGCTGAAGGGAGGCTAGGAGGCCGAGGCACCAGGGCTCAAGGGAGGCCGCTGAAGGGAGGCTAGGAGGCCGAGGCACCAGGGCTCAAGGGAGGCCGCTGAAGGGAGGCTAGGAGGCCGAGGCACCAGGGCTCAAGGGAGGCCGCTGAAGGGAGGCTAGGAGGCCGAGGCACCAGGGCTCAAGGGAGGCTAGGAGGCCAAGGGAGGCCGCTCAAGGGAGGTTAGGAGGCCGAGGCGCCAGGGCTCAAGGGAGGCCGCTGAAGAGAGGCTAGGAGGCTGAGGCACCAGGGCTCAAGGGAGGCCGCTGAAGGGAGGCTAGGAGGCTGAGGCACCAGGGCTCAAGGGAGGCCGCTGAAGGGAGGCTAGGAGGCCGAGGCACCAGGGCTCAAGGGAGGCTAGGAGGCCGAGGCACCAGGGCTCAAGGGAGGCCGCTGAAGGGAGGCTAGGAGGCCGAGGCACCAGGGCTCAAGGGAGGCCGCTGAAGGGAGGCTAGGAGGCCGAGGCACCACGGCTCAAGGAAGGCCGCTGAAGGGAGGCTAGGAGGCCGAGGCACCACGGCTCAAGGAAGGCCGCTGAAGGGAGGCTAGGAGGCCGAGGCACCAGGGCTCAAGGGAGGCCGCTGAAGGGAGGCTAGGAGGCCGAGGCACCAGGGCTCAAGGGAGGCCGCTGAAGGGAGGCTAGGAGGCCGAGGCACCACGGCTCAAGGGAGGCTAGGAGGCCGAGGGAGGCCGCTCAAGGGAGGTTAGGAGGCCGAGGCACCAGGGCTCAAGGGAGGCCGCTGAAGGGAGGCTAGGAGGCTGAGGCACCAGGGCTCAAGGGAGGCCGCTGAAGGGAGGCTAGGAGCCCGAGCCACCAGGGCTCAAGGGAGGCTAGGAGGCCGAGGCACCAGGGCTCAAGGGAGGCCGCTGAAGGGAGGCTAGGAGGCCGAGGCACCAGGGCTCAAGGGAGGCCGCTGAAGGGAGGCTAGGAGGCCGAGGCACCACGGCTCAAGGAAGGCCGCTGAAGGGAGGCTAGGAGGCCGAGGCACCACGGCTCAAGGAAGGCCGCTGAAGGGAGGCTAGGAGGCCGAGGCACCACGGCTCAAGGGAGGCCGCGGGGATCAAGGGAGGTTAGGAGGCCGAGGCACCAGGGCTCAAGGGAGGCCGCAGTGCTCAAGGGAGGCCACAGTAATCAAGGGAGGCCGTAGTGCTGAAAGAAGGCTGAAGTTCTCAAAGGAGGCCACAGTGCTCAAGGGAGGCAACAGAGCCGCAGTGCTCAAGGGAGGCAGCAGGGCCGCAGTGCTCAAGGGAGGCAGCAGGGCCGCAGTGCTCAAGGGAGGCCACAGTTCTCATGGGATGCTGCAGTGCTCAAAAGGAGGCCACGTCGCTCAAGGGAGGCTGCAGCGCTCGAGGGAGGCCGCAGGGCCAGCAGTGCTCAAGGGAGGCAGGCTGCAGTGCTCAATGGAGGCTGCAGTGCTCAATGGAGGCCATAGTGAACAAGGAAGGCTGCAGGTCCACAGTACTCAAGAAAGGCTGCAAGGCTGCAGTGCTCGAGGGAAGTCGCTGTACCAAGGTGAGCGGTACATCAGGACTAAAGTAGTGTGAGGTGTTGGTAAGAGGTCCCTGCTGTGCAGAGAAGTGGGTGGGGCGCAAGTGAGGGCGCTGGGTCCTTCTGCAAGGTGCACTCAGATGGTCAAACACCTGCTGTGGACATGGACATGTTGCAAAAAGCAGGTTTCAGGCTACAATCTCGGGAGGGGAGATTAAGCCTTTCCCCCTTCTAGTGTCGATAAGAAAAGCAGCAATTAATAAAGTGCTTAGATGGGGGAATACTCTGTCCGAAGGAGCCACACAAGAAAGTGTTGTTGTTGAGGTCCAAAATACTGAGGAGGCTAAGAGACCACATCTCTGAGTCGTGTGATATGGTCACCTTTGTTTTGGGAATTTGCCCCTCATTGTGGAGGAGGCAACAGTTAAAGGCATGCTCCAAACTTCCGACAGATATGTTCTCTTTGCAAACTTATTGATAATCAGAGGCATAAAGTGTGTGTCTATTGTGGTTCTGAGCCTGCTGTGCTCATCTTCCTGGCTGTCATTTGAATATTCCTGCAACCTCAGATAGTCTGTCCTTACCCTACACAGAGAGGAATACACTACTTGGAACTAAACAGCAGCCGTGACCCCTCCCCTCTGGAGTGTGTTGGCCACTAGTGGGGTATTAAAAAAACACATTGCTGAGAGCAAACAGCAAAAGTCAGGAGGGGGCCGAGGACAGGGTCAGAAACTAGATTCACAAAATATTCACATAAATATACTTAGGTATGCAAAAAGGCGCACCCCAAAAGTACACATCTAGAGTTCCTGATTGACAAAAGTACTGACATTGACTCCTCGTGGCTTACACCTCGCTGTCCGTGAGTATTTACGTCCGAGTTTACACAAGCCATCGCAGCACATGTAAGTGTGCACTGCCTAAGTGCATTCACCAGCTAATTATTTGGTTCTGATAAATGAGAGTGTTTTCATTTTACAGAAACCTCTTTCCCTAGGCAAACACATTTTGTTAGTGGGGGGTATCTCAATTTCCATTACGGAAAAGGAATTCCTCCGGACCTCAACATGGGTACATCTGTGCCCATCTACCCACCGTGGGACGTGTCTGCAGAAAGATGGCGAATACCCATTAATTTTCACATTTACTGCTGCTCACATGCTCGGGCAGGCGTCCCCAAACTGAAATGTCCACATCTTGCCACGCGAGCAGCTTCTCCTTCTTTGGGAATGACAACTTGTACCTCTCCTTGCCTCATGACACAATGTCCCACTCTTAGATTCTCTGATCATGAATCTGCTTTCTGATCAGCGATGTAAATCTGTATTTACGTATATATTCCATGGTTGGGAGGTCTCTGCACTTCGCAGTTGTCTTTCCTTTCCTCTGTGTTACATTCTCTGTAACCCATGTCCACGCGCACTGCTGTGCTACTTGTAAAGGCTTCTGATGTGCCACAGGTCCAGTCTGTTCTCTATCAAACCACAAAAACAAATGCCACTGCTCGGAGTTACAGCACCACACTGGTGTGCTGCCGGGATGTGTGCATGTGGTATTTCTATAGGGTGAACCTAGCCCTAGTAGGAGTAGCACGTGGCAAGACATGGGGGCGTTTGGTGGTAGTGACATGGTGGAAGGCCTGGGAGCGGAGCATGTCACAGGGATGTAGCGAGAGGTGGTTCCTGCACGGTGTAAGTGGGCAAGATGCCCTGGGGTACAGTCTAAGGTATGGGTAATGAATTTAAGAAGACAATGTTTTGCTGAGAGAGAGGGCTCGGGTCTGCTATGGTGCGAAATACACTTTCTTGGAGCATCGCACCACAGCACTCAGTAAAGCTTTGGGACCTCTGGGTCCACAGCTACAATGAGAATTCCACCTTCTGATAATTAGGGCAACTTTTGAAAAACAACACTTCCAACTATGGGAGGCAGGACTGGCCAAGGAGTGCAGGAAATACTGCTCTCTCTCCAATGCGAGTAGCTGGCAAATGAGGTTTGTGGCTGCAGACACCACACTTGGGTTTTGTATGTTAATGCTCTAGGAGTGTATTTTTATTTGATAAACTTTGTCTCCTACAGTGTGTGCTCTCCGCCCCGTCCACCTGCATGTGTATTTATAGTGAAGATTCAGATGTTTCTCTCTAAAGCACTTGCCATCCATGGGATCTCGCCGCCACTGTAAATAAAGTTCCCATACCGTCTATGGAAATGGCCCCAATAGAGAATGTGAGAATTAAACCAGATAGTCAAGTTTAATATATTTCCATCACTTTTTTGGACATGAACCAGTATTAGGTTATATTCCTGCAGTGGTTAATTTGTAAATAAATCGTGCCGGTGCCCAAAGCTCTCCTCTTAAACACGCGGCTGCGGCAATTAAAAGTGCGAACATGAATTAGTGAAACAGCGTAATCCTGAAGCCATCTCGGGCCTCCTCAATCCATTTACAGCCACTCCCTGCCCCTTCAGCTCACTCTTGCAGCTTTCTGCTTTCTCCCAATGAGACACTTTTTAGTTTTTCTCTTCCTCCGTCTTTCCCATCTGTCTTTTGCGCGCAGTAAATGCTTGAGGCAGAAAAATAAGTGCCGGCCCTCAAATATAAGTGCCGGTGCCCAGCACCGGAAACAACAAGCACAAATTAAGCACTGTATTCCCATCCCCTTAAAGAGTGAAATGGGGCATGAGTTTCCACCAGTGCTCATTTTGTAGAAGAACGAGTGCCAGTGCCCAAATCTTTTTCAGAAGCGCTATTAAATGCAGCGCGCCAAATACTAAGGCTATGTAGTCTTGAATCCACCTCAGGCCTCTTTAATCCACCAGCAGACACTCCCTGCCCCTTTATCTCACACTTGCTGGTTCCTGCTTTCTCCCTTTGTGACGGTTTACCTCTTTCTCTTCCCTCTTCTTTCCCCCTCTTGCACTAGGGAAATGTCTGAAGAGTTCAAATAAGTGCTGGTCCCCAGAAAATGGGTGCCGGTGGTCACCGGCTCAAATTAAGCCCTGCACCGTGGACAGCGTGGAGGGGCGGCGGTGCACAACTGCGTCTCTCATCTAGCAGGGAAGCCAGGTCCATTCATGCAGTGATCGTTAGCCCATACATGGGTGGTGGGGGGCTCGATGTACTTTGCAGGGGGGGGTGGAGGGGGGTTTCCTCAAGTTTCGTTACGCCACTGGCAGTGATTTAGTGAGCGCAGCAGTCTACACTCTCAGGCCCCACAGGTCCATTTCGCTCTCTCTCTTTAGACCTGAAAGGATGAAATTAAAAGTACAAGGATGGAGTAAGCGAGGCATGCAGCTCATTACAGCGGCAGCCAATGGCCCAACGTGGAGCGTTATTGATCGCCACAGCCCGCGCCAGACGAAACTGCGGCCTGGGAGTGGATGACGGATGCACGGACCAACCGCTCAGCACAGACCCACTCACTACTCGCCACCAAAGACAATTACAGTGCCTTGCTTAGGGACTCAACCGCATCACAGGCAATGAACATACACCTTTCAGCTAGAGGCTAACACACAGGCAAAGGGCACGTGCATGCGTTGGGTGACCAGATTTTAAAGCCAAAAACCGGAACATTCCTCAAAAATAGAAGGACTTGAATTTTACTTCAACCGAGCGCACAGATTGGAGGCGCTCATCAGCACAGAATTACAGAAGAAGCACTAAGAACATAGATAAAATGCAATTTTCAATCTGCCGGGACAGCTGATGAAAAACTGGGACTGTTCCGGCAAATTCAGGGCATCTGGTCATCCTACGCATACAAAGTTATAGTGAAAAGCTTGGGGCAGTGTCCATGAGTAGACTTTGAACCTCTCTGCTGCTGAGGATGTTGAGTTCAGTTCTCAACAAAATAGCCTCTCCCCAGTTCCCTCAAGCCGGCGCTGGGGCACATATCAATTAGGTCAATTACGTCACTGGTAATTAGAAATAGGAATTAGCAAAGCTAAGACGGTTTCATGCATGACTCTGCCAAGGGTATTTCAGAATTAGAGTTGCCTCCAGTGGGGTAACCAAGCTTCCGACCACCGGAGAGGCTGGAAGCCGCCTGTGCATCAAGGTCCGAGGACACTTCAGATCATCATGTCTCAGTTACGTCAAGCCTCCTAGACGGCCCATGCTCTTTCCGCTGAAGCATACTGTCATGTACCAAGAACAGAGTGAGGTGAAGCCCGCCTACTGCTTACCATTGGCTTTCTTTCCATGTCACTTTCCTTTGCTTCTTATTGGTGGCCCAGCTTGTCAATCTTGTCTATGTAGCTCCCATTGAGCTTTGTCTCTTTACAGTTTCTTTGATTTGCTGGCATCGTTGCTTGCACTACTTTTTTTTTTTTTTAAAGCCAAATACCAGGACATTTCACAAAGATAGAAGAAGGACTACAATTTTACTTCAACTGAGCGAACAGAACGACATCGCTCATCAGCACAGAATTGCAGAAGAGGCACTGCGAACGTAAAACACGATGCCGGTGTGCTTTCTTATAACAGCTGCTAGCTATGCCCCCCCACCACCTTTTTCAGTCGACCCTCTCTAAAAACAGGGACAGGAGCTAAATTTCCAGAAATTTGGTAGGGCAGCTGGTGAAAAACCGGAACTGTGCCGGCAAATCTGGGGCGCCTGGTCACCCTACATTAGGCGGATTGTGTTTTTGTGCCACCTCCTTCCTGTACGCCTCTTCTCTGTCGCCCGATTGTTTCACACCATCACCTACCTCTTGCGCTGGACTGTGAGCTTCTCCCCATGGCTCCCCCTCCGCCCTGGACACTCTTTCTTACTTGCTCTCCAACTGCTGTGTTGTGTTCCCTCTGGGCCTCCTCCCCGTCGATTTTGCATCCCCTCTTGTGTTGCTTCGCTGTTTGCTCTCTGTTCTTTTTACCCAGTTCTACATTTATATCGATCACCTATAATTGGCGATCTGGCATTTGACTGACGATGTCACAGGAGACGTTTGAGCTGCATGGGGACATCATTCACAGGATTGTCCATTTAGAAGCAAACTGCACTCCTGGTCATGACCAAAACAGCATCATTTTGAGACTAAGCATCAACTCAGAACCTACTGGATCATGTGACAATAGGATATGTCACTTTCTAACAATGTGACACGCTTACAACGTGTTGCTCACGGAAGGTGGGCGCTACACACTACAAAGGAGGGCGCTACACACTACATTAACGTTTCTAATATATATATGTTAAGGTTCCTTTTAGTTGAGTAGTACTTCCCAAGCGTCACATACCCAAGTTGTTTAACTAAATTCTTATAGCGCTGCGGTAGCCGAATCTTGCATCACAACCCTTAAGGACGAGACTAGGAAAGGCGGTGAAATCAGCAGTGACATTGGTCCATCTACTAAGAGACACTGGTCTACCTACTAAGAGACATTGGTCGACCTATGAAGAGACACTGGTCTACCTACTAAGAGACATTGGTCGACCTATGAAGAGACATTGGTCGACCTACTAAGAAGCGTTAGTAGATATCCTATTAGGAAGGGAGCAGACCAAAAGCGGTTTGCAAAAGGAGACCCTTCAGGGATTTCATGGAGAAGCGGTCTTGGTAGTTGACAGAAGAACTAAGTCAATTATAGAAAACAAGGCTGTGAGCAGGTAAAGATCTGCACCAACTGCATTGGAACCTTGCAATGTCGTGAGCACGTAAAGATCTGCACCCATTGCATTGGAACCTTGCAAGGCCGTGAGCATGTAAAGATCTGCACCCACTGCATTGGAAACATGCAGAGCTGCGAGCACATAAAGATCTGCACCCACTGCATTGGAACCTTGCAATGCCATGAGCACGTAAATATCTGCACCCATTGAATTGGAACCTTGCAAGGCCGTGAGCATGTAAAGATCTGCACCCATTACATTGGAACCTTGCGAGGCAGTGAGAATGTAAAAATCTGCACCCATTACATTGGAACCTTGCGAGGCAGTGAGAATGTAAAAATCTGCACCCACTGCATTGGGACCTTGCAAGGCCGTGAGCATGTAAAAATCTGCACCCACTGCATTGGGACCGTTCAATGACGTAAGCATGTAAAGACCTGCACCCATTGCATTGGAAACATGCAAGACCGTGAGTACGTAAAGATCTGCACCCACTGCATTGGAACCTTGGAAGGCTGCGAGCACGTAAAGATCTGAGCCCATTGCATTGGAACCTTGCGAGGCAGTGAGAGTGTAAAAATCTGCACACATTACATTAGGACCTTGCAAGGCTGTGGAGCATGTACAAATCTGCACCCATTGCATTGGAAACATGCAAGGCTGTGAGCACTTAAAAATCTGCACCTACTGCATTGGGGCCTTGCAAGGCAGTGAGCATGTAAAGATCTGCACCCACTGCATTGGAACCTTGCAAGGCTGTGAACACGTAAAGATCTGCACCCATTGCATTGGAACCATGCAAGGCCATTAGCACGTAAAGATCTGCACTAACTGCATTGGAGCCTTGCAAGATTGTGAGCACGTAAAGATCTGCACCCATTGCATTGGGACCTTGCAAGGCTGTGAGCATGTAAAGATCTGCACCCATTGCATTGGGACCTTGCAAGGCCGTGAGCACGTAAAGATCTGCACCCACTGCAGTGGGACCTTGCAGGGGCATAAGCATGTAAAGATCTGCACCCATTGCATTGGGACCTTGCAAGGCTGTGAGCATGTAAAGATCTGCACCCATTGCATTGGGACCTTGCAAGGCTGTGAGCACGTAAAGATCTGCACCCACTGCAGTGGGACCTTGCAGGGGCATAAGCATGTAAAGATCTGCACCCATTGCATTGGGACCTTGCAAGGCCGTGAGCACGTAAAGATCTGCACCCACTGCAGTGGGACCTTGCAGGGGCATAAGCATGTAAAGATCTGCACCCATTGTACTTGGACCTTGCAGGGCCGTGAGCACGTAAAGATCTACACCTACTGCTTTGGGACCCTGAAAGGCCATGATCATGTAAAGATCTACACCCACTGCTTTGGGACCTTGCGAGGCAGTGAGAGTGTAAAGATCTGCACCCATTGCATTGGGACCTTGCAAGGTTGTGAGCACATAAAGCTCTGCACCCACTGCATTGGAACCTTGCGAGGTTATGAAAGCGTAAAGGATTTTCACCCATTGCATTGGGACCTTGCAGGGCCGTGAGCATGTAAAGATCTGCAACCACTGCATTGGAACCTTGTGAGGCTGTGAGCACGTAATGATCTGCACCCACTTCATTGGGACCTGGCAGGGCCGTGAGAGTGTAAAGATCTGCACCCATTGCATTGGGACCTTGCAAGGCCATGAGCACGTAAAGATCTGCACCCACTGCAGTGGGACCTTGCAAGGCCTTGAGCAGGTAAAGATCTGCACCCATTGCATTAAGACCTTGCAAGGCTGTGAGCATTTAAAGATTGGCACCCATTGCAATGGGACCTTGCAAGGCCGTGAGCACGTAAAGTTCTGCACCTACTGCATTGGGGCCTTTCTTGGAGAACAACAAGGCATTTTTGTGAAGTCACATTTAGGCATAAAAATAAAGGCCACAGATCTGACATTCAACCAAACCTGCCCAATAAACAACATAGCTTGTTCTCACTGTGCAGGATTGAAATATTCCTACTTTTGGGTGAAAGAGCTCCTGCTGCTTGTTCTCCCACATTTCTGACGTACCGCACATCTATCGAGCCAGACCCTTTCCAGTAACAGGTGTGCAAAACTCAAGAGATGTTGCTGCTGTGGTCTGATCATCAAACTGAAGCCTCACACACAGCTTACCTCTCAGTTGGCCTTCCCTTGTCTACTGGAGATCACGCTGACACTTACAAATTTCCTAATGAGGACACCTTGCTCGACCCTTTGGTCAACCTCCCGTGCATTGTATGCTCTCTTCCGGAGATGGGTCAGTAATTAGCCGTGTGATATTATGAATGCTTTTGTTATCCATGCTCCCTGGAAAAAGGCCAACGATAGACACTGGTAAAAGTCACACTAGAGGTCCACCAGGAGCTTTTCTTTGTTAATAGGCTAATGCCGCTGCCTCCAAAGATGACAAGAAAACCTGCTAATGAGAAGGCAGGGCTTAGCTGTTCATTCAAACATGTTCTTCCTGGGAGACACATGCGGGGAAAAATGTGCTTCACGCTCTGAAACTGAAGAATCAGACCTCTTTTATATTGGATTCTCTTTACCCGATACACTGTCCTTTTGCGTTTATCCTGTTGAGATGGACTTTGGCCATTACTGGTCAAAGGTAATCCTGCTACAGAATCCGAGCCACTGACTGCAGCCAGCAATGGACAAGGCCTGCCTCTCCTAGTCACAGGACAATGAGGGAGAAACTGAAGTGGTCAGTGGTTCACAGCTATGTTTAAGGATTTGAGAAGCTTTAAAACACATGGGTAACAATACCATATAACTAAAGACTGGCTCAACATCAACGACTGCATTGGGTATGCACCGTGATGAGCATGTGCAGCACACTCACATTTTCACTATCTTTGTGAAATAAAACTGGACTTCCGCTGCCCACAGACCGCAAGAGTAATGAAGGAAGAATTCTACTTCTCGTATCCATGAAGTGGCTAGTAGTAGTTACAGCCCATAGCACATGATTACATATAGTACATATTTAATTCTTTTCATTATTTCTTGGGGAAAAAAACCTTCCTGGCTTAGAAAAGTACCCAGGTGGAACCGCGTTCTTGACTGTACAGACAGAACGGTAACATCCTTTACAAATGCCAAGCATTTGGGGCAATCGTAGTCAAATACCACATAATCATTAATATTATTGTTTTATTAGAAGGTAATTAGACGCTGCCCCATAAACAACTTTTAGAGGTGGATAGAGAACCTTAATATCCAGTGACTCTTGTTCAGTTTGAAGAAGCAATCTTAGAATTTGATGTGAAAGAAACACTTTGGTTACGGAGTCAAATCTTGACAACTATTTAGCTTCTCTGAATCCTGTAAATTCCACTATATAGGTCTCTCTAAACCAACTCTCATCTAATGCAATGTTGTGTCAGTCTAGATAAGTAAATTAAGCCCATGTATCACTTGTTTTATAAAGTAGCAACTAAATCACCTTGGAGTCGGACCATAGCATGCATGCTCTCCAATCGAACCCCCTGGTCTTGGTCAAGGAGAGATCTCATGTTAAGCCTTTGTCTTGTTAACGAGTCTCTCAATGGCCCCACCATCCAATGAGAGGGCTGGGATCTGCATCTCTGAAGTTAACAACCATAATCTCACAACACTTCGATCGGTGTGGCTGCAGACCCATGGATAAATGATCCATCCACTAGAACACTATTTCTAACCCTTGAGTTTTGAGAAGCATTTCCTAAAGTCACGGTGAGGGCCGAAAACACTCCGTTCACTCGATGTCTAGACTGCATCAAACTAGGCTCACCCATGACCCCAATGGATCTTGTAGTCAAAGCTCTTGCCCAACTGCGAGTCAAAGATTTAGATTCAGCCCACGTCATTGTGGGCTACCACACACGAGAGCTTCCATCTATCCTTGGAGCTCTACAACAAACAGCACAGAAGTCCCATCCCACCTGTTAATTCTGGATAATCACTTTATCTGGTGCCTCTTCGTTAAAGTGTTCTACATGAGCAGAAATACGGAATGTTGTGCTTTCCAAAAACTCAAAATACAAAAAAAAGAAATACAATGTTAGAAAGATAAATAAACACTGAGTTCACAGGTACGAGAGTGATATGCAAACGGACAAATAATACTAGGGAAAATAAAAGTTCCTACCGTCTCCCCCCAGATTTCTTGCATTTCCTTACCAGTCTGGGGCACCACCTATAACCTACTACATAGCCTATGATACGCATCCATATCTGTGTAGATTTGTGTATTTTTTTTTTAAATTGCACACAGCTAGCCATATGGAAAGGGAGCATCTGCAATACAGCACTCCTTCCCCTGCAACCATGCTCTTGTGATCTCCTTAGCCTCCTGAGCTTCTCATCAACACTGTTACTAATGATCCTCTCCCTTGGCTTATCCCTGCACACAGATCACTCTCAGCTTCCAGTCGCATTCTTACTAATGACCCTCTCTCTTGACTTCTTGCATCACCATGGATAAGCTTCATACTCCTAAGCTTCCCATCACACTAGGAATAATGACCCTATTTTGACCTTGCTGGGTCATCATGCACATGGCTCACTCACCTGAGATTCCCATCGCACTTTGAATAATGCCCCTCTCTGTCTTGGTTTGTTTGGTCACCAAGTATGCCTTTCTTCACTTTCAAAACAAAAATATTTATCAACTGAACCCAACACACCAGTGAACCACAGAACTGGTGAGACTCACCCTTCACAGTTTTGGAGTTTCTGCCAAACACAATTTGCTTTGCGACATTTGAGAACCTGCGAGGACCATCAGTCAGTCTAATGTCAACATGTCCAAGAACAGACCAAAAATCAGTTCTTCTCTCCAGTCTACAAAGCAGTGATGTACTTATCCAGAGCCCTGACTTGCCCAGTGATGAATACAGAATTTGGCTTTCATCAACTATTGTATATTAACAATTATCCCCAAATCTGGTCAGCTTAAAGGTTCTCAAACGAAACCCAACCCAAGAAGTGCATCCTGATGGCCCAAGAAGTGCATCAGGATGGCATTCTTCTCTCCTGTTCTCAATCCATGTCCAGCTACAGCCTCTTCTTGCTTGGCAAATGTTTCCTTCCAGTGGTAACAGGAACACAAGACTCCTTGTGCCTCCAAGTACTGCAGTGGAGCACCATGCTTTGACGCATGCTGAAAGCCCACACATGGGTAATAACCCAGAAGTAAATAGGAGAGAAGGAAAAGACACTTCAGCAGCCCTGACACTGTGGGGGGCTCATCCTTTAAAACGTGCTTCACCGCTACCTGAAAAAGCGGAAAGGTACAGAGGAAACCATAAGGACAGCAGTAACCAATAACAATAAAGACTGCCCCAGTGCCTTGTATAAAGGAATCGTTGCCCGAGTGCCTGTCCACAGCAGTACTCCTCAATGCACTCCAATGACGGCTGATGTTGATGGGCCCTTCCTCACTGTACCCTAGCCCTGCTCACAATATATTATATTAGGAATTGTAAGGATGCATAAGCACTAGTCCTCTGTGATACTAACAAAGCAGTAGGATTTCTAGGCCACACATACAAAAGAGTCCTCAGCAGCGCCCATTCATCTTTTCTGCTAGTACGCTCTATGGCAATCATCAATTCTCTTCCCTGGCTGCAAGCCCCATAGGACGCAGTGTACAATTCATTGAAACACATCAGACGGATACAAGCACACCCAGTGACTGACGCACAATCATGAGGCGTGTGCCAGCACCACGCATGGTGGTCCAGTGGAGTGCTCAACAGACAATCAAAAGCCAACACACAGAGCAAGTTGCGAGCTCGGAAGACTCCGCTTCAGTGCAATAGAAATGAAGGCCTGGCACTGGGATAAATAACCAGCCAACACCATACAGGACACTCTAGCACGATCTCGTGTGGACTTAAATGTCAACATCCCCTGGTGAGGCACATACGCAACACAGCACTGAAGGTCCCGGGGGCTGGTGATCCACCAAGTGAAGTGAGGATGGAGGTGCAGGGCGCCAGGCACTTCACTGGCTTCTCCAGTATAGTGCTGGCAGGCAGGAGGGGAGCAGAGCAGTAGACCCCTCACTGCCCACCAAAGGAATCTGTCGACACACTTGTGATAGGTGTTTGGTGCCATCACTCCACTTGAACCTGTATCCATGGATCTGTCTATGCCCCAATTACTTAGGGCCCGATTTAAATCTTAGCGGACCGGCTACCCTATCACATAAGTGAGGGTTATTCTATTACAATTTCCATAGGATATAATGGAATTTTAATACGGTGGACGGGATATCAGTTCTGTTTGTGACGGAGTAACATGTCCACCAAGATCTAAATAAGCCCCTATGTCTTGTTCTCTGGCACATTTCCCCTCATTGCCGTCCCCTGATTTACTCTATAGCTGCTCTCTTCCCCCCTGTGCACTTTACTTGGCCTGCAGCTACTGCTTATTTCTAAGCTCCAGCTTCTTTGGTAACTGCTTTGAATGGACTGCTGACTTCCATCAAGTTGCTGTCTGCTGGATTCCCCTCTCGGCTGCCTCCAGCTGGGCCCGCCTGCTCTTATGAACACTGTTTTCGTTTAGCTGCTGAAATCTGTGAATCTGTACTCGTTGCAGGGTGCATTCACTTTTCCTTGGGCACTGCTTGTCTAGAGGCTGCTGTTCATGGCTTGGCTCTCTTCCCGTTCACGCTCGCAATCCAGCCTCCCTCGGCAACAAAAATACAGTTTAAATTGCTAACTACAGGAACCTTTACAGCTGGAAACTGCTAACAATCAAACACTGAAAACACAAACTATCTTTAAAGAGACAGAACTTGAGATGCAATCTCAGTGGCTTGAAGTCTGTGGACCTCCACAATCATTACTGGAATGTGGGGAGCCCCACAAAAAAAGTATGGGACTCTGGGGGGCCCGCTTAATCATTACTGGAATCTGAGGGCCTCCACTGAATAATTATTGGATTCTGGTGGACCACCACTTAATCATTATTGGATTCTGAGGGCCTCTACTGAATAATTATTGGATTCTGGGGGGCCCCACAATCGTTACTGGAATCTGAGGGCCTCCACTGAATAATTATTCGATTCTATGGACCTCCACGTAATCATTACTGGAATCTGAGAGCCTCCACTAAATAATTATTGGATTCTGGGGGATCCCCACTTAATCATTACTGGAATCCGAGGAACTACATTAAATAATTATTGGATTCGGTGGAGCTCCACTTAATTATTACTGGTATATAGGGACCCCCCCCCCCCCCCACTGAAAAACTATTTGATTCTGGGGACCCTCTGAGTCATTACTAGAAGTCAGGGATCCCAGCCTAAACAATTTTGACGATTTGAACAAATATTTTATTTAATTCCGAGACATATGAAAATCACAATGTTTATGGAAATTAGGAGATTTTCTAAATTTGTACGAATGTACAGTGTTCGTCATGCAACGAAAGAGGACTTGAAAAATGAACATGCTCCTGCCTATCTGCAGTCTTCAGGACCTGGCAAAACCTAGAGGAAAATACTGATGACACACTTGGCCGTGCTCGTAGTCTTACTCTCAACAGCTGCGTACAATGGTCTCACCCGATTTCAACAAGCCACCGATTCCATGACTATTAGATGGGCCAACACTGGTTTGTATCAAACCATCAGTGGAGCCCAAGCCAAGGTCTTTTAAGACAACAAATGGCAAACATACCCTTTTTTATTCACTATGCAGCCTCCTGCCCAGTTGAGCACAGGTGGCCCCTGCACATGAAAGGATGTCCCCAAAAGTGACTACACACCAGGCAGAACTAGATATCGTCAGTTGCTTTCATCTGGTCAAATGTAAATCTTCAAGAGGGCATCATCAGGAACGTCACTGGTGAGCATGGTTATTAGGCGATTTTGGTCATTCTGGAGGGTGAATTAAAAAAATAAATAAGAGCCCCAAATGTGTATTTTCTTCCCCCATTTTAACAAGGGAATTATATCTCCTGCAATTCGGACTCATTAAAAATTCATGCCATGTCTTTTCAAGGCTTTCTTCGGAACATCAGGAATTATTCAAGTTCTAGCACATCAAGCACGCAAAGCAACGCCCTTCAGACTTATAACTCAGAGTCTCCATTTGTTTCTTCCTACAGATGTTAACTGTGCCGGGTTTCATCCTCAAAGAGAAAGAAACCACCAAAACTTTGCACAAAGTAGAAGATACTCAGCACAGTGACTCCTGTACTGGAAAGGCTAGGCTGCTTTCCTCCAGTCTCAAGGGAAGTTGTCACCACAGGCCATCTCTTGCAAACCAAACCTGAGTGCCCGCAAGGGCGCACTCCCACCCACATGCTGGCAAAGTACCATGACTGTCCAGCACAGATGAGGCAAAGCGGCTGATTTAGGTAGGAGGGGGGGTAAGAGCTGCCAGTAAATAGTACTCAATGTGCTCCTCCTTTCGTCAGACTCATGGAAAGATTGGAAAGCATGAAATCTAAAACAGAGGCTTATTAGCAAAAGCTGAGCCACAAAAGAACAGATGAGAAGAGCATCAGTAAACCTCAGCCCATGAGCTCATGCCCATAGCTTAGTACTTGCAGACCACACCCGGAGCTGCTCACATGGCTCATTGTAAAATGCCGAGTGCTGACATGGTGATCACTGTCCTTCGACTTTACTCAGCATTACTATACACAATATCTCTACTCCAGCGCCAGGTCTCCTTTGGGCAACTGCAAGATCATAAAAACCTTCTAAATAAAAGAAGAAGAATATGCGATTTTGCATTATTCAGAAATTCAAAAAGCGCCAAGCGAGTCTCAAGATAGGACCATTTGTGGAACAAGGTCTGCCTACAGAAGGATGGATTTGGTCCGCTCAAAGTCATTCCCAAGGGCTCTTCTGGTACTGAGTGATTGCAGATCCTCCTCGAGGATTGGCAAGATAAGTGAATGGGAGCAAAATCTGCTGGTTAAAAGACGGCTTGCCCAAAGATGTGGGTGTGATGAAGAGTGGATATGGACGGTAGCAGTCTCAATGAACAACAGAAATATTCACAACCGGTGTGAGAGTAATTTACTCCTGCGGGGTGCAGAGGTCCTACAACTGTAAATAATTTCCAAACCACCAGCTGAATAGACTTAGGAAATGTCCTCTTTGCAATATGGGTCTAGAGATGCAAACAAATAGACTTGTAACATCATTTATACCAGCCCCTGCTAAGGGAAAACACTTCCTGCACGACTCCACTTCTGCATTTAAACGGCAAGGGCCACATGCAAAACCCCTGTACATTAAGTACAGAAAAGTGGGTTAATGTTCATTAGAAATCCGAGGGCTAAACCTCAGCTGCTTGCACTTGTAAAAGGGCCCTGCAGGATGTTCTCCTAGAGGCCTAAAGATCAGTCAACTTGCTCCTGGAGAGTTCCACAAGGCCTACTACAAGATTTTCTGCCAACCAAGAAAAGGGTTGACATCTTATTACAGATTACTCTTACTCAGCCTTCGGTCCTTGCTTAGGTCCAATGCATCACTGTAGATGTTTTGTGTTCTTTTCTCAGTGGCTCAAGTGAACCCGCCAATGGGCAATCTTCCAAGCTCTGCAGTTGTTGATACAAAGAGTACCTGTAACTCCAGCAATGGGGAAAGTCAAGGCCATTAAGAGGCGGACACTAAAGGTTCACTACAAAACTAGGAATTACAGGGTAATCAGTGATTCTGGGTTTGTTTCCCCTGGTAATTTCTCATTTTGGACAGAACTTTTACCTGGAGATTTCCACTACCTATATCAGCTGGAATCTCTGGGTGAAAGTAAACAGATATGAGAATCTCAGTTTCTTAGAATAATTCTGATGGGGCTACTAACACCCGTGACCGGCCCTATCAAAACTAAATGGGCTCTCCTAATGAGGGCCTGAGGGTTGGATGAGTCCACCGCACCATATCACTGACTGCCCAGACAGTGGTCGAAGGACCAGCGTCTCAGCTTCAGCTGGCCCGAAGATCATCAGCCTTTGACCGGGGGTTGCGGTGCCACAAGTCAGAATTCGAATGAGGGGAATGTAGCAAACTAGTTAGATTAATACATCAAACAAAGTTTGTCACATGTTTTGGAAACATGTTGTGATCGCCTTTAGGTTTTTGTTATGACTTCTGCTAGCTTATATAGGTTTCTCAATGAAACCTCAGGCATTTCAGTGATGACTGCATTGTGGTGCACTTGGGACGCAGCTCCATATTCTCTCAGACTCTTGAAGAACAGAGAAAGGGCAAGAAAAACTGCCTATCCTTGCCTATCAGCATCAACTCTACCAAAGATGAAGAATATACTCCTTTAACAACACTTTGGCCGTCTCTGGATACTGCCAGTACATTCAGGGGAGTTAAGTATTGTGTGAAAAGTCAGTTAAGCAATGTAATGTTCTCTTTGTCTCCTAGACGTGGACAATTAAAAAAGGGCCTGTGTAGCAGCATCATCACATCTAAAATCAAGCTCGCCTTCTTGTTGCAATATGTTGAACAACGCTACCTAACCATAAGGATACTCAGTTTCCTGAGAATATACTACAAGACAAAGGCGACCATTAAATGACATTAACTGCAGATCTGTTACCCTCAAGGGTGAGGGATTGACTCAACCCATATGAACTAGGAGCAAACACTTTGACTATGAGTGACCCTGCATTATTTTTGTGTGCACTAGTCAGCCCCAAGGCAGATGATCCTCAGCGTATTCCCATTAGCCTCCTTGACTCAGCAAAAGTAGTATTATCAATCACAAAGCAGATGTTCCTTCTGGAAGAAGTGATAACTGGCAACCGGCCAATCTAGCACCCATGCAAAGATATCTATATCTTGGGTTCCATTAAACTGTTAAAGCAACAAACTACACCACCTCGGCAGTACCCTGCACCTCTTGCTCTCACTGAACCCAGAACCTATGTTTTCAGGTTACTAGCACCTCTCCTGATTGGACTGCAACAACATCAACCTCTACATTAAAGAAGGGCTCCCCCACCAACCCTGTACCACAGCCAACCTTGGTACACTTAACTAAGTGAGCTCTACAGGACTCTCTTGACCCGCCGTTTATAAATGCTAGCTACGTCGCTAATCATCTATAATTATTAGTTATAAACTAGTGCATTAAGCCCCCAAAAGTAAAAGAAGACAACAAATGATTAACAATGCCAGAGCACTGAAGTAACCCTGGAACAAGCTGTGAGTACTAGCCGTCTGCAGTGAGGGGAGAATACATGCCTGTAGCAAGAATGATTTCCCAGATGCAGAGGATTCCACCAGAGAACTGTTACAAGGCTACAAAGAACCGGTGACTCCAAAGCACTGGGTTCCCAGTATGCCTCCCTCCAAAAATCTCTGTAACAATCTCATGAGATTCTTCAACAAAGGAATCGATATCTTCACTGCTAACACTGCAATATCTGCTGCTGCTATCATTCTAACAAACAAAAAATGATGGACAGAATGTGGAACCAATCAAACATTCATCTCCAGTCACAGATCTGGGTTTAATCCATCATCTGTTTATTTTTGCATTTGTCGCCCCAAGTGGGAAGGGTATGCCCAGGCGTGGGTCCCGTGTTTGCTATGCCACCAGATTCAAGCTAGCCTGGCTGATGAAGGGTGATACTCTGAAACCAGTCCCAGGGTGCTTGTTTCTGGTCCAGACTGGCCTGGCAGTTCGGGCTGGACTGTTCCTATGGGGAACAGGGTCAAGACTGATTTGCATATGGCTGGGTCCAAACTAGAATGGCATGTTGAGCAAAAAAACTGATGGATTAAACCCAGATCTGTGACTGTGGGTGAATGTTTGATTTGTTCTTCATTTCGTCCATCATCTGTTGTTTTTGCATTTGTTACTATAATTCTAGGCAATGGTAAATGCAACATACCGGTGTCTCTCAACGAGCGGGCTCCAGTGCTTAATTTGAGCCAGTGATTTCCGGTTCTCGGCACCAGCACTTTATTCTCAACACCAACTTAAATATCAGTCTACCACATGGTGGCACTGTCTTATCAAATTTTGAGATAAGCAGACAAACAGTGAACAATAATTCAATATACATGAAAAGTAAATAAAATTTGCCACACTTGTCACACTAATGGAAGTGAGATGGTTATTGGTTATGTTGGTATCATCATAGGCAGCTCCGGCAGGGGCAATGGGTGATGCAATCTGCAGGGACCTACTCAGAAGGGCTCAGGAACAAACTTTGTTTCACAAATTAAGCACTGGTGGACTCCTTTGTAAGAGGATAAAATCAGAATGATCCTCTAAAGTTCAGGCTGTGACCTCAACCACATGCCTGCAATACAAATGTCAACAACTTGGACCTGCCAGTACCCACTCCGACCATCAGTAACCTCATCAACAAATCTCTGTGCATGGCTCACTGGCCCAAGTCCCCTTAAAAAAGCTAAATAAACATCATCCTTCTGTTTACAAAACAAGTGCCAAAGCTAAGATATTGTCTAACTACAGACCCAACTCAGACCTGCCATGCAACACTGACAATAGAGGAAATTGTAACACTGGCGGCCTATTATGAATACAGTGCACTTTCCTTGTTTGCGCCATGGCGCACCTTTCAAACATTGTGCAGTGCACTAACAAGGAATGTGCACCGTATTAAAAACAATGCGGTTTCCCCAAGGCAGCCGTAAGCTCACGCTGGCCTGGGGGCAGCGTATTCAAGTAGAAATATAGAGCAGCTGTTTTAAAGCTGCTTTGCGTAGGCAGCAAGCCACCCACACTTACAAGGGGGAACAGAGATCCCCTTGCAGGCTGGTGTAGTGAGTGACTGAACCCACCCATAAGGGGATCTGGTGGGGGGTGGGGGTCCACATGACCCTATTTCTCTCCCCCCCAGCAGGCTGGCTTTAGGAAGCACACTGAAAGTGCACCACCTTTTCATGGCGCACTCTAAGTGCACCTCCTAAGGGCATGCTTGCCTCTGCGCCCAGGTCAGTAATACGGCATAGGTGCAGAGGCAAAGTGATTCCCTCATTTGCATGAGGCCACACCCCCGTGCAAATGAGGAAATGTCCTCCTATGACAGCACTGGTGCTGCATGTGTGCCAGGGCAAGTAGTATTACCGAAGGGGGAGCACAATTGTCTGAGGCCCCTTCTGTAGTACCAATGTGCCACGGGGGCGCAGAAAGCGGACGCCTATGCCAGTTCCGCCCCGGGGCACGATGTATAACCCTGTCCCAGATCTGTTCTTCAGCTGGGTGGGCACTTGTTCTAAGACTCGGAGAAGCTGGCATAAACGAGACCCCTCTCACTTGGATCTCGTCCTACCTACACAACAGGATATTCTCTATAATTCTCCTCTCACATCAAAATCCTACTGCATAAAAGCAGAAGTCCCTCAAGAACATATCTCGCCCCTCCTTGTCAACATTTACGTGAAATCCTTAGCATTCCTGATCACTGTTTTCAGTTGACCTGCTATAAGTACGCAGAAAACACACAGATACTTCTTCAACTGGAAAGACCCAATGACAGTGGATACTCCAGTCTCCAGTTGTCTCTGTGCCGTTGACCAGAGGATGACCCCCTCAAATTGAATGCCTCCAAATCTGAAATACTCACTTGTGGTGACTAGAAAACATATGGCCAACTATGCGCCTGGCCTGATCATCTAGGACCCCCACAGAAAATATCCAAGGAGTTAAATACTTTGGAATTCCCGTGGGCGCCAAGCTATCCATGAATGCCCAAGTTAATAAGCCATCCAGATCATGCTTTCTTACCATGAAAACACAAACTATTCTTCTCGCACTTAGGATTCCCCCACAAGTTCCAGAAAACTAGTCAATAGATGGCTCTTCCCTACATGATCACGATACAACACAGTAATGTACAGCAATAAAATGAACAAGACATTGAATCTATCAATTTAAAAAAAATCTATGTTTTCAATGTGTGTATAAGCCATTTTACACACACACACACACATATGTACATATATAGGTCTATCTAAAAATGCCACATAATTGATTGTATGTACATATGTGGGTGTATATGGGTCTGTACTTTGGACAGGGATAGCACAGTTATCTGTGTGTGTGTGTGTGTGTGTGTGTGTGTGTGTGTGTATATATATATATAACATGTTTGTATGTAAATACACATAAAAACAAATTATGTAAATGCATATTTATACATAACATGTAGATGAACATACAGGGGTTTATGCTTCTATTTATCATAAACATATTAGTGTGTGTATGTATGATTTTAAAGAAGGGTACCTGTATATATGGGTGAAACAAAAATGATCTGAAATTAAAAATAATGAAATATACTATTTATGTGAGGATTTATGTATATTTATGCATTGCATGAATGTGTCAATGTACCTGTTGTGGGCACATGCCTTTGTATCACATGGGTTTGGGCTCTGTATAGGGGATGTCCCTGCATACATGTGTATGCACGTAAATGCAAATAGGTATATTCGAAAAATATAAATATATATTTGTGTGAATGCACACTTATTAAAAAATAAATCATGGGATTATGAATAAATGTATGTTTAAGCATCAAATATATGTGTATGTCACAATATGTAGATGAGCATCTATATGAATTATGCTTCTTTGTAAAATAATACATATATCTCAGAGTATGTAAATGTGATTGCAGGGAAGGTACATGTAAGGTCATGACAGACATTTTTTGTATTTTTATATCTAAATGTATTATGTAAATTTATGCACACCATACATGCGTGTCTGACAATGCAAATATTAATATATCTAAGTACATATGGGTCTTATGACTTGTTCACAAATATTACTGAGTTTAAGTTGTATGTGTGTATGTAAGTATACATGTATGTATTTAGATGTGTGGTTAGTCTGTAGACCTTTTTAATTATTAGTATTATTTTATTTTTAAAAAGCCCTCCATCTGTCGTTCCTCCCTCCACTATGACTCATCTCAAAACCTTCTGGCTACTATAGACTTCCAAACATCCAAACTGTTTCCCTCCTTCTATCCAATTCATCCAACTAACAGGCTCACCTGTCCACCACTCCCAATGACATCTAACATCTTCCCTTTACTAATTTACCTCAATTAATCTACCCCTATTCAAAACACTGGAGAAAATGCAGGATATCACAAGAGCAGAAACTTAAATTTACCAGAGCTAATCCTACGAGGGAAAAAGAAGCACATATCACTAATCCACTACCTACTTACATCTAACCTTGGGTATCGGAGTAGCGTGCTACACACTGCAAAATCACTACAATTGACAAACCCACTGATGCACACACAAAGACACAGTTCTGGACATAGCGAGATTCACACTTCGATAACCAGCGTTCAGAAGATGGCTGCCTCTTGATGAGCAAAAATGCTATCTATACGCTCTCTTAGAGAAATTTAACGACCCTCATGAACTGCAATAGATTTGATTATATGTATCCGTGTTGTATAAGCACAGCACAAGAATACAAATAGGTCCCGCCTCTTGCATTATCTCTTGGGCCGACCCTGCAGAAGTCGTCGTAGACCCGCCTCTGCCCTCCAGCGTATGCTGCGGAGGCATTTTATTCCAGAGTGGCGCGGATTTATTGGGGCTCTGATACACAGTGGCGTACACTAAAAATTACTCTCCTTCCGATTTCATTGTGCAGTGTAAAAAAGGCACCGAATGCAATCAAGTCCCCCCCCACTTCAGTCCCATTCCCTTAAAGGGAAAAAAGGGGTGAGCAGTAAGGGCGCCACAAAGGCGTTATAAAAGATGCATTAAAGGCACTCTCAGATTTATGGGCCTCTATTAACTTCTGTGATTCCCAAGCCAATGAATTTGTGCTTTTTTCTGCCGTTAACGGTGTCTGAGATGGACCTGCCTTGGCTGATCTACCTGCTGCAGACCGCTTTCTTCACGAGCTCCAGAGAGCAGCAGGTCCATAGCAATCAGGGCCCTGACGGTGACAAATGTGCTGCTGCCGAGTCCCAGAAAATAACACACATCCACTTTAATCTCTCTCTTGATTAAATCGCAGCACCCTCAGCCACCCCGCCTCTCCGCCGCCGCCAGCCTGACACCATGTGATTTGCTGGTGAGGCATCACTGCACCTCACTCTACTGCCTATATTCCCTCCTCGCCCAAACGCCCTGATCCTTCTGCAGCCCCCCTGAATTTTGAGGGGGGCACTGGACTTCATGAGCATAGGGAAAACCATTTAACGAAAAAAAAACAGCCGCACACTGGCAGACAGATGACCTCTTTTAGCAAAGACAACACGTTCGTCACACTGGCAGCCAGACAACCTTTTTAGCAAATGCAACATGGCCGCAGTCTAGCATCCAATGACCTGTTTCGCGAATGCAAGATAGCTGCACACTGGCAGTCCGTTGACCTCTACAGCAAAAACAACATGGCCGCACTCCAGCAGCTAGATGACCGGTTCCCGACCTGGGGCCCGAGAACCCATAGGGGTCCGCAAAGCATCCTCAAGGTGTCCATGACTGCTTAGAAAATTAAATAATTTTAGCATATTAATAAAGTGTATAAAAATAAAGTGTCTAAATGTACAATAGAAAATTTCAAAACATACTGTAAATGTCAAGTAGTTGATATTGGAGGCTAAAATTTAAATTAGTATCATCAGATTGATTCGCGTGAGCAGCGCAGGGCATCAAACAGAATACAGTATGGACGATGTCGCTTCAAATGAATTTAGAAAGGCTCCAACCTGCCTATTAAAATTATGTTTTTTTTAAATTTATATTTGTTGTCAAATTTAATTAAATGTGTTATTGTTTGAGCATGTGTTTGATGAAATGCTTGTTATTGTGTTTCTAGGTATTATTTTGTGGTTCAAATCATTACTATGTTCCAGTATTGACTCAGTGGTGGGGTCCCGGGATTCCAATAATGATTCAGTAGGGGGAGAAGGGGGGTCCCCGGGTTCCAGTAATGATAAAGTGAGGGTCCACAGAAGTCAAAAGGTTGAGAACCACCGAGACCTCTTTCAAGGACACAAGATGGCCGCACTCTGGCATTCAGGCGACCTCTCCAACACGGCCACACAGCATCAGGCATTTTCTCGTGTTAGCAAACACAAGGTGGTCCCAACACTGGCAGCCCCCTGACCTCTTTAGCATTCGAGATTCCAGATGCATGGGCCAGATTTGAGTGTAACCCGCGGTCCCCGGCGTCCTGGTCCCTACCACAGCCCCCCTCCACAAAGGTAAACAGCACGCAGGGCAATAAACCCGCTGCCGAACATGGAAACGGCCCTCCTCCCCTCTGCAAGAGACTAGGCAAATATTTATGGGGCAGTAGACTAACTCCTGCCTAGTCCGGGGGAAAAAGGGAGAGCAATTTAGCCGGATATTCATGACCCACTTTGAATATCACATTGAATATTACTCATAAATCTTTTACGAGCCAATCCCCAGAGCTCACTTAACAGCCGGTTTTAATCATGCATCTGACACCGAGAAAATAACACAATGTATTTTTCCAGTGGCAAATTAATTTAGGCGGGAACCGCCTCCCCGAGGCTGCGCGCGCTCGCAGGAAAGGCGTCCTTCACTTTCTCGGGTTATCTTCCAATCCCGAGCCATTCAAAAACGCACATTTTTTAAAAATGTTATTAACATCCTTCTTGCAGCGGTTAATTTCATCGCACAACGGTTGGGTATTTTGTTCTGTTCCTAACCGTGGAGTTGTTGCGTGGATGAATGTCACATTTTTACTTAAAAAAAAGGGACCATGTCATTTCCCCCCTCGTATATTTGAGAAAGGGATTTATTTTTTTACTTTGTTAACAGCCAATTTGCTGACATTTTTTTCGCTTATATTTATTCCGTATTTTTTTTTCATCAATTTCATTTGATTTGATTTTTTTGTTAATAATGCTCAACATCTTTTATACTAGCAATGTGGAATTCAAATGGATTGATACCCTTCTGTCATTATTTGCATTATTTATGCATAGCTCACCCTTTCTGATTATGTCCATCATTTTGCTTGCTCCTGGTGCGCCCCTCTCGTGTGACAGGGTGCACACTGAAGGATGGCGCATGCGCACAGACCTGGGGGTAAGCCACGACAGCCCACAATATGGCAGCTACAGACAAACATGTACTGAGCGTTCTGCATAACATCCCTCTCCTAACAACAAGTTGGAACCTAGAATAATCAAGTGCCAAGTCAAAGTGCTCCATAAAAATGGCCACTATGTGGCATAGTTATTTGATTGCCTCGGCTACATAGAGTACCTTTGTTCTACTTGGGTACTAGGGGCTGCCACTCACATATTACCAGATCATTACACGCGTTATCGCTGGATGGTGGCTCAGCG
Source organism: Pleurodeles waltl (assembly GCF_031143425.1). Classification (NCBI taxonomy): domain Eukaryota; kingdom Metazoa; phylum Chordata; class Amphibia; order Caudata; family Salamandridae; genus Pleurodeles; species Pleurodeles waltl. The sequence goes on from NC_090448.1 coordinate 1,158,111,757, forward strand.
GTCTTCCCTCTTTTTGTCAACAAGTCCTTTGCATCTTCATCAACAAGTCCTTTGACCCTCAGACTCCTTGTATGCCAGCTCCATCTGCCTCTGGTCTTCTGTATGTCCAGCTTCTGGAACGAGGCGAGGTTATGTGCGACTGCGCATCCTTTCCACCCACGGTCACGGTTCTGTTTCTACGATTTGCATCCGATGACAAGGTATTTGGCATTTTTTTTAGCCTTCCTTTTCTGTGTATCAAGATTTGGTTTTCTTCTATTGTCTTCTGCAGCCTCTATTATTCTTTTGCGTTGTTCCTCATGTGCGCGTTCTATGTGTGGAATTCGTGATGCCAGTGTGTGGCCAAAACATTTTTCTGGTGCCACTCAGATAGTGCAGGGTGGTGAGGTGGGATTTGTAATCCCACTTATCGACAAGTCTGGTTCTAGTGTGATGCAGGGGAGAACCAAAAGTGTATGTACACAGAAAAAACTGCAACAGTTTGATAAGGCAATGAGATTACATGGAAAACATGACCCTACAGATTCGCGAGAAGGAAGAACAGTGACATTTACAAAACTTTGTTAATAAATTAACAACTATTAAAAGTAATGCACTGTCCTCAAAGGTATAGGAAGAAAAGGCACACAAAAGTAGAACTTCATGGAAAACATGTCACTGAAGCATGCTTTTGAAGACTACATATCTTGAAGAAAAGAATAAGTAGAAATGAACTTGGATGAAGAAAACTATAAACTATTTTAGGACTACAATAAAACTAGACATGAGGTAACATGAAACGGAACGTAGTTTCCATCAAATATTGAAACAGCTCTTGGCGGCGGAAGCAAAGGATTTCTGAAGATGTTCAATGTGCAAAGAAACGAGGACAAGTGCTGCATTCTAACATAGAGAGAGCCCTTAACCCAACTGGTTGACCATGCAGAGATGCAGAGATGCAGAGCGTCCCACTTAAAGGCAGTAACGCTTCCAATCTTCTGAGAAATCTGAAAGGGCGTAGCTGGAAGAAGAGGTCTACCCTTCCACTCAACCTGACTCGGGCTGAAGGTAGGCGGATCGTATCGAGTTTGGACAACCAACATTGGAGAAATGCATTCAGGGCAAATCAAAAAATGAAGCCACAATAAGAAACTTGAAGGCAACACCTTTCTCCAGAAGTATGGATGGAGTACATTGATGGACTTATGAATCCTGAATTAAGTTCACCAACTTGAGAGTTCTCAAAGTCTCCAAGGTTGACTTGCACATGTCGGCTTTTTGTTATGGCAAATCCAGCGATCTCCCCTCTAAACTCCTTAAAAAAAAACTCCGCTCCAAAACTTCCAACCACCATTAACTATTAACCTTATGTGTATCTGTCATAACAAAATAAAAACACGAATGCGAGGCAACCATACTATGCTACATAAAAAACAAAAATCTCAATACAACAGTAAAAAATTAGAACATAGGTGCTTCTACAATACAATAATATTGACAGTTCAAAATCAGAGGTAGTCATTTCATGAACCGTGCACGCTGAAAGGCAGAATAGCCCAAGACTGCTTTCAAACCTGCAACCAGCAGGATATTCAGAGAATTACGCAGCACCATTTACGTCTGGTGAACCTTCTGGAAGTAGATGACCAGAGGCAGTAGTTTTCTGGATGACCTGCATGCTTTCAAATTTCATTTTAGTTTCCTTTGTGCTTTTCGATTTTGAGAATCCTCTTCACTTATCAGAGTAGTTGATTGCATTGAAGATGTCTGACCTCAATAATCCATATACATAGGGAATTCATTTTATTGTGTGCAATCTGTTGGGAGTGGGCTCAAACCTCAAACTGATGACAGAGTGCCTTCCACATTTGAACAATTGGCAGGACAGGATGGCTGTTGTAAGAAGTCTTCTAGCAAGAATCTAAAGGGCCATGTGTGTCTGACACAATATAAGGCCTTGAACTGCTTAAAGAAAGAGGGATCTAATTTAAAGAGGGGGGTTAATGTTGTCATCTTGATGAACCCAAATGCTATGTTATATTGACTACAGCATTAAATAGAGAGGAAATCTTTCTCCATGATGTTGTTTCCCACAACATAATTCAAGGTGCATTATATTAAAATTTACTCAGAACTATATTTCTCTAAATTGAAGTGACGTGATCGCTTTTCACATACATCAGCATCGTTCTCTGCTTTGTCTTCATGAATCTCAAACACCCATCCTTTTCCACAAGTTACTTCACTTCTCGATGATTACTCAGGTGTTTCTACTCAATAACCCGGTTTGAGTTTCTGTTTATAGTAATTCCAACCCCTTTTTGGACCAAGGCAAGTAGATATTACTTCACAGTGTACAATTCCTCTCAGACGGTTGCTGATCTAGGGGGTTGATTAAACTAAAACTTACGGTCAACTCCGTCGTGAACTTGAAGATACCGTTCCAGCACAATGCGAGCCATCAGAGCGGGGGAAAAGTCCACCTGTGAGGACAACAAGACGTAGAGGGTCAGAGGGCTCAGAGCTAGGAAGGCATGGCTGTAGGTGGTATCAGGTATGCAAAAAGGAAAAAGGTCTTTGCGGCAACGTTTTTTGTAGGTTGTTCGATTGCAACATATGACACACAGTTCTACTAATGCCCAACCCACCTTGACTCAAAGCCAGTTGGTCAACTTGTTACCTTTAATTTCTACTTCTGGTTATTGTAGCCAAACATGCCTTTGGTTTTGAGTTTAGACGGCCAGCTTCCCAGCAGTATTGAGGATAGTGATTTGACCTGTGGGGGTCTTCTGCAAGCATTTTCCTTTATTGATGTAATTTTGCATAAAAAATGCATCATTTGGCGCTGATTTTAAAGAACTGTTCAGTAGGTGAATTTCACTCTTTTTCCATAAAATGAACAAGTTCTCTGTTTGCCTACAGAACAATTATAGATGCAGTGTCCTGTTCAGAGCAATGACCAGGTGCGGCTCCTCCGTTAGGGTGGAGGAGTGCCACCCCCCACACCCCTGCCAGCAGCGGCAGCTGCAAACCTTTTACTACAAAACAATAATAAACTAAACTATGTTTATTATCGATTTGTAGCAAAAGGGGTGGGGCATTTGGGGTGACGAGGTCTGAGGGGGAGTGCACGGCACACCCTCCTCATTGCGTATGCATGATTGGCCGGCCGTCTCGGACCCGCCAAACACACATGCGCACTGTGCTCTCTCCAGCCCGGCACTGTGTTGCCGGGCTGGAGAGAGCTTGCACAGGCTCCCAGTCTGCCTGGGAACCCCCTGGCTGGGCGCTCCCAGCCAATCCTAACGCTGCTCTGAGCAGCGTCAGGATTGGCCGCAGGGCAGACTGGGAGCCTGTGTCTGCAGGGAATGAGCTGCGCAATGGTGGCAGCAGCGGCGACGATCCAGATAAGTGTTTTGTTTCTTTCCTAAATAATCACCCTGTGCGCCGCCCCGCCCACCCCCAAAAAGTACAGCACACTGCTCCTGGCAATGACTAAACCTTGGTTATTGCTGTATTTGTTACAACCTGAAGGCAAGATGGCGGCTGTACATGAAAAGTATACTGAGCTATGGTAGCGTCCTTCTGCCAGGCAGTGGCCTCACTGTCTCCGATACCTCTGTGCTGTGAAACCCAAAGCAGGAGCATCCATTCCATGTAGCTGCCCCCTTCCTCCAGGAGCCCACGCAAGGATGACACATGAAAAATGATGAAACTGCTCATGGACTGCCAGGCTGAATGAGGACGCCCTGATTAGTGCAGGTGTGAGCCGCCCCCTCTAATTTTCATATTAATCATGTGTCCATCAGGCTTCATGTCGGAGCGCAACCATCATTCACAGCGGCGTGAATCCCCCCATGGTTGCTTCCCTTCGATGGCCTTTTAAATACTTGATGGAATGACAAAATTGCTATTATTTAACACACGTTGTCCTATCAATTTTGTACAAAGCCAGGCTTTTCTTTTTTTTTTTTCCAGCTCACTGGGGCCTGCAGCGATGCACTCCCTGCATGCAATCCTCATCTCAAGGCTACAGCCCTCTTTTTATCGAGGTTTATTGAGCTATGCAAATGGAAGACAGCCAAGCAAACCATAACAAGCATTGGCAATGCCAATAGGTCTGGTTTATGAATGAAAGTGCCTCTTGTGTCACTGATGGGTTTAAACACTCATTAGTTTATCATACATGTATTCTATCGCTTACCTTTGCAAGTATACACAAATTCATTCATTGATTCATTCTTCCATTCACCCTCTGACCCAATCTCAATAAAACAGACAAATTCCACAACATATGGAATAGTATACATTCCTCACAGCTGCCCTCCCACCAGAGAAAGACAAACACCATAAATTATCTGGCTACCTAAGCCACTTTTACATCAACATCACGTGTGCCACCCTGAAAGTTCAAGCTTATACAACTGGATAAACAAACATGATCACAGCTGCATGGAGAGCAGGCACTTTTTGTGGAAGCACACAACTCCTGCCCAATCAAAAAATGTACTTCTGGCTGCCAACATGTGCGCGGAGTGAAAGGTCTAGCCCTTCTCTAGTGCAGCTCACATAATTGTCTGGCAAAAAAAGGAGCAGCGAATAAGGGGTCAGTGGACAACATCAGGTGAAGCGTAACAGACCAGCAGCAGTGCTGTTTTAGGCCTTCAATATCTAGTATTTTGAGTTTCACCATTAAAAAATTTGTGGAGCCCCAAATACTGCAATGTGTTTCACTCTTGTTGGAGTTCACCAAATAAGTATATTCAGTGGGAACTATTCTTCACAAATTAACTTTGGAATAAATTAAACTTCTATGATGACCTTCCAGGCCTTATTAGGTGATATGTTCAGTGACCACAAAACATCCTTTCTTCTCCCAATGCAGTCTCAACACCCCCGTCAAGTCTATGATCTGATGGTGGTTGGAGGTCCTAAGGCATCCGTCCCTATCCCTTTCCAATGTACCCAAAAGCATGATTTTTGCAACACAAACTGCGAGCTCAGATTTCTGAAGCTATGTTAGCCTCCTTTACAATAAGGATTTATTTAATATTCACTGAATCTATTTTTTGTTGCTTAGATAGTTCCCAAGTGGGGTGCTGTGCCAGGTACAGGTGCCATGCTGCCACAGCCAGGAACGTCTCTGTGAAAGCCGCTCTCTCAGGTGGCATCAGCGATGCTCAGAGCATGATCCTACTTAGAGGGCGAGAATGACTGTCATTTTCATAGGATTCACTCACTGATCCCTTTTTTACATCTGTACGCATTAGGACGCGATGTGCCCTTCTCCACAGAAACTGGAAGGAGCAATCATGGACATTTAAATTCCAGAACCCACATGACTGAAAACTGAAATTCTGAATGATAGTTTAAGCGTTCAGGTGGTTGAAGATAGGTTAATTTTTTCCAGCCCGATCCAGTCACCACCAGTCTGGCTTTCCCCACATATGAGAATATCAGCCTGTCAGGTGTGCCTTGAGACTTACTTATAGGCGGCTTAGCTCTATCAGCATTTAAGATTAATACAGCCCAATGGAATGACCTTTTCATCCTCTGTAGACTTACTTCAAGCCTCTCTAGCTAGACGCAGCGATTAGGGAATTATGGAACATGGACATAAGATCTTTGGGTCAAGAGAACAGTCAGATTCTTATGTAGGGTGTGACGTGTTATGATGTTAGAGTTGGTTCAATACTTCATCTTCATGTCCAAACCTGTCAGGTGTAGAGATGATTCATACTACGACATCATCGTTCAAAAACTCAAGGATAGAGGTGATCAATGGTACTCTATTGCCATTCCTAAGCTCATCATACGGAGATGTCACCAACATCATCACCATGTCCAAATCAATCAGGCATAGAGATGATGTCTGCTAATTCGTCATTCCCAAACTCATCAGGGATAGAGACATTCAGTTCTAGTTCATTGTCATTCCCAAACTCTTCATACGTAGCAGTTCCTCAGTGCGACTTGGTCGCCCTTTCCAAACCCATTAGGCATAGAGAGGATCAATACTATTTTTAAATTCCCAAACCAACCAAAAGCAGACGTAGTCTCGCCAGAACGAACAGGTGATCAATGTTTTTGTCTTGTTATTCTGTAATCCACCTGATTGAGGAAGTTAACCCTACGACTACTTTGTTGATGCAAGCCGACCGGAGAGAGGAGCCGAAGTCCTAGTCTGATTCCGGGCGCACAGTGAGAGCAGGTTGGATAATCACTCCTATGTCCCAAAGCGAAATTACTGAATTTCAGTCAGATGTCGCGTTTCACCCAGAAAGCTATACGCTGAGTTTAACAAACCGTTTCACCCAGTTTCTAAAAAAATGAATTATGTCAAAATATTTGATTGGGGAAGAAACATTTATTCTTGATAAAAAAGTAATTGATTTGTGACTATATTTGACGACAAATAACAGATTCATAAAACAGTGAATGACTTCCTGTTGAAAACAAACATTTATGAATGAGACAGCAACAACCCTTGAGTTGCAGAATAGAATCCAATTCCTAAGCTCTTTTTCCTCTGTTACTACTACACAGAAAGGCAGATTCGCAGATGCAGAGGCTGAATCACAGGGTTGAGTTTTCTTAATTTGTGGTGAGCGCCAAATCCTATTCCTGTTCTTGCCTACACTGTGTTCTGGAAGAAATCAGACTATGTGTCTTATTTTGATCTTGGCGGATGGGGACACACTGTCACAAACGTGACTGATATTGCGATTCCATTGTATCCTATGGAAATTGTAACACTGGGGATGGCATAACAGTCAAGTTTGTGACAGAGTAACCCGTCCGCCAAGATCTAAATCAGCCCCTATTTAGTGGCAGTGAAACTATTGTGCAGGCTCCTTTTCTAGGGTTGGTTGTTCAAGTGCTGTGAAGGACCTTACTCGCGAAGTGTGTCTGTGTAGGCGAGACGGAGGCTGACGCGTTAGGCTACGACGTAAATAGTAAGTGATGCTGCGGGGACACTTTTATTAAATCCTCCATATGAATGTTTTAGAAAAGGCATCCATTTCCATGAATGTATCTTCCTGGATCCGTTGGCACCGCGCACAGCTGCACACCCGCCAGTAGCTTACCCCTTTGGGATTTGTTGCAACAACCCATGTCGGCGGATTATTACCTGCCCGCCATCCAGCTGCCACCTTTATGTTGTACTTAGTATTGAAAACGAGCCATCACTGCATCTGCCAGCGATTGATGCCGCACCAGCCCCTTTATGAGTCCGTATATCTTTAATCAGAGGCAACCATAAAAATTGATGAGATGTGTACATTTATATATCAGCATCGCGGAGCCTGGCGGGGCCCGGCTGCCGCTGTGTCTGGCAAAGGTGGTTTGATTTAATTTATTTATATACATCTTTTCTTTTTGTGGCTGCTTTCCCAGTCATTCTAAAAACCAGAGTTTTGGCTCTAAAATTAAAAATATGAGGCTTGCTTGCAACAAACCAGAATTGATGAACCAAAGCATGCTTCAATGTCTGTTCTGCTAGCCTTTTTGCATGGTGGTCCCGATTTTCTTTGCTATAGGAGCACAGTTACATGTGATAAAGTAACTTTCCCATATTTGTGGTAGGGTAGTTTGGGTAAGGCAATGAAGCCAATATTAGAACTTGTATCTCTGATTTCTAAGCAATTAATTGAGCGACTAACCTTTTCACAGGCAGAGGCTGAAATGTGTTCAATCCTACATCTGCCCACTGAACTGGTCAAAGGTTGTGTGTTTTAAAAGTCCTAGCTGCTGTCCAATTGAAGAAAGTCCCCTTTCGCTCGCTTCTTTAAAAAGATAATATAGAAATAGGTTTGTTCAGAGACCAGATGTGAACATACACGCCAATGGTGCCTGCCTGGATTCATGGATCGATCTGTGCTACACAAGCTTAACACTAGCTGGCTGTGCTTTAACCTTGTTTTAGACATCACAGTTGAATATAGTAATAATGGAGTGTCCAATGTAGGATTTGGAGTGCCAGATCAAATCCAGATTTATAATATGAGCACATGATTATGCAAATGATTGATGTTTGTAGTCAGTAATTGTTAATGTTAAATTATGCTATTTAGATCATTCTTTGAAGGTTTATTTCATGCAGATATCCTTAAAATCTGACATGGACTCAGATCTTCTTGACTTACGTTGGTCATCTCTAGTGTAATAATACAATTGCCATTTAGTTACAAAATGCAAATATTTATATAGGCTTATCAAGAGTAAACGGAAAGCCATATTATACGGAGTGTAGCTATAGTGAGGAAGAGTTTTCTAAAGAAAATAGATTTTTTGGTTTGCTAATAATTTTGGCACAGTTTGACAAATCTTCACAAAACTTTCCAAAACAAAAAAAGGTTCATCCACCTCAGATTATTCCTTGAAGGTTTTGGGGTGGTCCATCAAGAGGGGACAGGTAACAAGGGGGGGCAGGCAAAACACAATTTCCATGTGGGAACTTTGCACAGGGCTACAGCTGAATCAAATCAAATCATTAGCATTTATAAAGCGCGCTACTCACCCGTGCGGGTCTCAAGGCGCTAGGGACAAAGGGGGAGGTTATCGCTGCGCGAACAGCCAGGTCTTTAGGAGTCTCCGGAAAGCGGAGTGGTCCTGAGGCTGGTGGGGAGGGAGTTCCAGGTCTTGGCCGCCAGGAAGGAGAAAGATCTCCCACCCGCCGTGGAGCGTCGGATGCGAGGGACGGCGGCGAGTGCGAGGCCAGAGGAGCGGAGGGGGCGGGTGGGGACGTAGAAGTTGAGGCGTCTGTTGAGGTATTCCGGTCCCTTGTCGTGGAGGGCTTTGTGTGCGTGGGTGAGAAGTCGGAAGGTGATCCTTTTGCTGACTGGGAGCCAATGCAGGTGTCTCAGGTGTGCGGAGATGTGGCTGCTGCGGGGTACGTCGAGGATGAGGCGGGCCGAGGCGTTTTGAATGCGTTGTAGGCGATTTTGGAGTTTGGCTGTGGTCCCGGCGTAGAGGGTGTTGCCGTAGTCCAGGCGGCTCGTGACGAGGGTGTGGGTCACTGTTTTTCTGGTGTCGGCGGGGATCCAGCGGAAGATCTTGCGGAGCATGCGGAGGGTGAGGAAGCAGGCGGAGGACACAGCGTTGACTTGCTTGGTCATGGTGAGAAGAGGGTCCAAGATGAAGCCGAGGTTGCGGGCGTGGTCTGCGGGGGTCGGTGCGGTGCCGAGGGCCGTGGGCCACCAGGAGTCGTCCCAGGCGGACGGGGTGTTGCCGAGGATGAGGACTTCAGTTTTTTCAGGAGTTCAGCTTTAGGCGGCTGAGCCTCATCCAATCTGTGACGTCCTTCATACCCTCTTGTAGGTTGGTCTTGGCGCTGGCGGGGTCCTTGGTGAGGGAGAGTATAAGTTGGGTGTCGTCGGCGTAGGAGGTGATGATGATGTCGTGCTTGCGTACGATGTTGGCGAGGGGGCTCATGTAGACATTGAAGAGTGTCGGGCTGAGTGATGAGCCTTGAGGTACGCCGCAGATGATCTCAGTGGGTTCTGAGCGAAACGGAGGGAGGTAGACTCTTTGGGAGCGGTTTGCGAGGAAGGAGGCGATCCAGTCCAGGGCCTGGTCTTGGATCCCGGTGGAGCAGAGGCGGGTGATTGGGGTGCGGTGACAGACGGTGTCAAAGGCAGCCGAGAGGTCGAGAAGAATGAGGGCGACTGTTTCACCGTTGTCCATCAGGGTTCTGATGTCGTCTGTGACTGAGATGAGGGCGGTTTCAGTGCTGTGGTTGGTTCGGAATCCGGTCTGTGAGGGGTCGAGCAGGTTGTTGTCTTCCAGGAAGGTGGTCAGCTGTTTGTTGACGGTCTTCTCTATTACTTTGGCTGGGAAAGGCAGAAGGGGCGGAAGTTTTTCAGGTCGCTCGGGTCAGCCGTAGGTTTCTTTAGTAGGGCGTTGACTTCGGCGTGTTTCCAGCATTCGGGGAAGGTAGCAGAAGAAAAAGAAGAGTTGATGATGGTCTGGAGGTGCGGGGCGATGATGTCGTCGGCTTTGTTAAAGATGAAGCGCGGGCAGGGGTCCGAAGGGGCGCCGGAGTGGATAGAGTTCATGATGGATTTGGTTTCTTCTGTGCTGATGTGGGTCCAGTTGTTGAGGGTGATGGTCGAGGATGTGGGTTCTGTGGTGTTTGGTTGGGTCTGGTGTCCGAAGCCGTCGTGGAGGTCGCTGATCTTGCGATGGAAGAAAGTGGCGAGGGATTCGCATAGATCCTGTGAGGGCATGACGGCGTTGGCGCTGGGATTGGAGAACTCCTTGACGATGCTGAAGAGTTCTCTGCTGTTGTGGCTGTTTTTGTCCAGTCTGTCGGTGATAAAATTCCTTTTGGCAGCGCGGATCAGGTGGTGGTGTTCGCGGGTAGCGTTCTTGAGGGCGGTCATGTGGTCAGCGGTGCGGTCCTTGCGCCAGGCTTTCTCAAGTGCGCGACAAGTTTTCTTTGATTCTTTGAGGGTGTCAGAGAACCAGAGGGGTTTCTTGGTGTTGTTCTGTCGCTGCAAGCGTTTGAGGAGAGCAAGGTTGTCTGCGCAGTTGGAGATCCAGTTTGTGAGGTTGAGGGCTGCGTCGTTGGGGTCGGTAGTGAGGGTGGGTTGGTTGGCGGCGAGTGCGGAGAAGAGTTGCTCTTCAGGGATCTTGTTCCACTGTCGGCGAGGGATGGGTTGAGTGCGGAGGTGGCGGGTCTCGCGTCGGAATGTGAAGTGGACGCAGCTGTGGTCGGTCCAATGAAGGGCAGAGGCGTGGCTGAAGAAGACGTGTTTGCTGGCGGAGAAGCTGAATAGACTTGCACCAAATTTGGAAGAAAGCTACGTTTTTACCTATAAACCATTTTTTTGGTATAAATCTGTTCAGTAGTTTTTGAGAAATTAAGGTTCAAAATTAGAGATCTAGAGACAAAGGAATACAGCGGAACCAGCAGATCAGAAGATCTGAGTGACTGCCTCACAACAACAAAAATGATTGGCAGCCATTTTAGGACATCAGTTCTAAGCCCTGAAAAATAAAACAGATCAGCAGGGTAGGGATACCCTGACCCCTTAGGACATTTGTGGCTGCTATCCCAGTCATTGTAATAATCAGATTTTTGGCTTCAAAATTAAAAATACGAGCTTTGTTTGCAAACTAAACTAAACTAAACTAAAGCATGCTTCCATGTCTGTTCTGCTATCCTTTTTGCATGGAGGTCCCAATTTTCTTTGCTATAGGAGCACAGTCCCAGGAGATAGTGATTATTTTCTATATTGTTTTTAGGGTCATTTTGGTAAAGTGATGAAGCCAGTATTGGAACTTATACCTCTGATTTCTGAGCAGTTAATTGAACCATTAAATGTTTCCCAGGCTGAGGATGAAACTTTGATGTTCACTCCTACATCTGTCCGAGAGGGACCCTCCCTGGGGCCAAATACAAAGAAAAAAATGCTTGCAGTACCACAGTAGTGCACTGCATATGATGTCACGTATTACATCAGTCATGCCATGTTCTATGACATCTTCAATAACATCACTGATGACACCTTCAATAACATAATTGCTGACAACATTATGCACGGGGAGGGGCCGAGTTATAGTTACTTTAGTTAAGTGTACCTAGTGAATTTTAGTGTTTTTTTTCATACGTTTTAAATGTTACATTCTTACTGACATTTTCACCTAACTATAATGCCACTTTAACTTTTGTTTTTTAACTGTTTTCAGCGATATGTATATTTACATACACACATACATATGAAGAAGTTACTTTCCTTCAGTAACACCTTATCTGGTAGAGACAATATATAGTTGCAGATTCTTTACCTATGAATTTCTGGGAACTTTTCTTGAGCAGTACCCCTGTGCACCGATCAACTCCTCATCGGACATCGTTCGCACCATACGAGACGTCGCGGGGCTTATATAGGCACCACGCCAGCGCGCTGATGTCAGTTTCTTTTCACGACGAAGTGCAGACCCATGAAGAACACTAACTACTGGTGCATCAAAACTAAGGTCCTGAAAGGGAATACCTGCCCCTAGAGATCAGTTTGCAAAGTGGGAAAGATGGGTGGGTCAGTAAGGAATCTGCAACTAACTATTGTCTCTACCAGATAAGGCGTTACTGAAGGTACGTAACTTGTTCATCTCATAGAGACTATTACCTGTGAATAGATACCCAAGCAATACCATCCCCAGAGGTGGGTCAGCGAACCAAGACCATACTAGGAAGTCCCGCAGGACTGAATGGGCAAAGGTCCCAGCCCAGTGGACCAGACTGTTCAGGCAGTAGTGATTGGTAAACATGTGCAGAAAGGTCCATGTTGCTACCTGACAGATGTCAGGGACTGGTACTCCACGTGCTAACGCAGTGGCCATGGCTGTAGCTCGGGTACAATGAGCACGCAAACCTTCAGGTGGCTGCCTTTTGGCCAGTTTGTAGCAGATGTAAATGCAGAGTACAACCCATCTGGAGATGTTCCACTTTTGCACTGCTTGACCTTTCTTCGCACCACCTAACCGACAAACAATTGATTATCCACCTCGAACTCTTTTGTACAATTAAGGTAGAACGTCAACGCTCTTTTTGGGTCCAGGTGGTGGAGTCTCTCTTCTTCTTAAGCAGGATGAGGGGTTCATAAAACACAGGCAAGGTGATGGATTAGTCTACATGAAAGGGCAGAAGATCCTCCCAAAGGGGCAGTCTGATCGGAAGATCGATTGACATGCTCAACAGTTTGGGATTCCAGACTCTTTGAGCCCAGTCCAGAGCCACAAGGATTACGTGGGCCCGGTCATTTAATTAATTGGTTCTTGAGAACTTCTGGACAGAAGTGGTATGGGTGGAAAGGGGTGCAGGAGGCCTAAGTTACACTTGAGACGAAAAGTGTCTGAGTAATTGCTGCCTTGGAAACTCCAGTGTGCAAAACTGCTGAGATTACATGTTCTCTACAGAGGCCAACAGATCTAATCAAGGCTCTCCCCACTGCTGATAGAGACCTTGCACCACCTCCAGATGAAGACGCCATTCGTGATCCACTAGGCATTACCGTCTGAGTTTGTCTGCTCTGGCATTCAGAGAGCCCACCAGATGGTGAACCCCCGGGGATATGCCCTGCTGTTCCAGTCACATCCAGAGGCACAGAGGCTCTTGACAAAGTGGCTACATCCCCACCCCGCTCTGCTTGTTGCAGTATTACATGGCACCAGTTTTGTCCGTGAACACCTGCACCATCTTTTCCTTGACAGAGGGAAGAAATGCCTTCAGTGCTAGCCGAATCGCACAGAGCTCCAACAGGTTGATGTAGAGTCCGGACTCCACCAGAGACCAGATGCCTCTGATCTCCACCTCTCCCAGATTGCAGCCCCATCCCAGTCGGCTGTCACTACTGTCAGATCTGGTTGGGGAGGAAACTACCTCTGATCCAATCGCGGTTTGTTAACCGCCACTGCAGATCTTGCGCAGTTCCCTCCGAGATCTGGAGCTTGTTCGAGAGATTCCCCTGATGCCGCGGCCACTGGAACTTCAGGTCCCACTGCAGAGCCTGCATATGTTATCTGGCATGTGTCACCAGCAGGGTGCAGAAGGCTATGAGGCCCAGCAGCCTCGGAGTCTTCCTAACCAAAATCCAGGATAGAGGCTGAAACATCGGTATCATAGCTTGAATATTCTAGACTCACCACTTAGTAGGAGAAGCCTGAAACTGCACTGTGTCCAGAACAGCTCTGACGAAAGGGAGCATCTGAGAGGATGACTTTGGCATGTTTAAAGTGAACCCCAGCAAATGCAGGAGGTTCTGCCATAATCTGGAGATGGGAGACGACAGCTTGGGGTGAGCCCGCCTTCAACATCCAGTCGTTGAGATGGGGGGGAAGACTGAAACCCCTCATCTTCGCAGACGAGCAGCGACAAGCGCCTTCACCTTGGCGAACACCCATGGGGCGCTGGTAAGGCCAAAGAGAAGCACAGTAAACTGAAAGTGCTTGTGGCCTACCGTGAACCACAAGTAACGTCTGTCAGCAGGCAGGACAGGAATATGGAAATAAGAGTCCAGCAAGTCCAACGCTACATACAGTCTCCTGGATCCATGGCAGATAGAACCTGAGGCAGAATGATCATCCAGAGCTTCTTCTTGAAGAAAAGAGTGAGGGATCAAAGGTCTAGGATAGGGCAGAGGCCCTTATCCTTTTTGGGCACCATAAAGTAGTGGGAGTAGCAACCACGACCTGCTTTTAGCACAGGAACCCTCTCAATGGCTCAAGACAGCTGTGACATCATCGCGGAGATGGGATAAATGATCCTCCATCCTCCGATCATAGGATGGTCAAATGGATGGAGGGTAGTCTTGAAGGTGAGGGAGTAGCCCCTTCGGACTATCTGCAAAACCCACCTGGTGATGGACTGCCAGCACAGCAGGTGATGGCAGATCGTGCCTGCAACTGGCCCTTGGTGGAGAGTACGAATAGGAAGGCTTAGAGGCTGCTGGAGAGGAGGATGGCGGGCTCGTCAGACCGCTGGCTCCCTGATCCACAAGGTCAATGGATTAACTCCCTCAGCCACGCAGAGGCCGGGTAACATGCGCAGCCCATTGACTGTCTGGGAATGGGCGAGGTTGGAGAAGTGTGGTGGTGTGCAAGTTATATTTAAATCAGTAAACTATAGCTTGAAAGTTTCAATGGTTTTTCAACATTCTTTTATCTCATTTCAACACCTTTCTATAAGGTCACTTTAACCCTGGTGTGTGTGTGTGTGTTTGTGTCTATATATATATATATATATATATATATATATATATATATATATATATATTACATAATGGTTAACTGTGTGGGACTGTACTGCTATTATGAGATTCTAGTGACATTTACAAACCATGTCGAAAGCCATTTTACACGTTACGTGTTATATATGTTTATATTACATGATTTGTTTTAGAACTCTTTAGAAAGCTTTGGCGTGTTTGAGTGTCATCCGCCAAGTATTCATTGACTGTTGATGTCAGTCAGTGTTTGCGAAATGTGTTTAATGCCACAACGTGCATTATTACAAGTCAAATTGTAACTGAGAATTGAATTGTGGGGAAATTAAAAACATGTATTCTAGGGTGTGCTTTTCTTTTGTGCTACACTGACACAATACACTAGGTCAGTGGTTCCCAACCTGTGGTCCGGGGACCGTTTGGGGTCCGCAAAGCCTCCTCAGGGGGTTCAGTAATGACTTAGTGAGGGGCCCTGGATTCCAATAAGGATTCAGTGGGGGTCCCCAGGTTCCAGTAATGATAAAATGGGGGTCCACAGAAGTCAAAAGGTTGGGAACCACTGCACTAGGTATAAAAGGGCATACGAAGAAAGAAAGTACAGTGCAACGTGGACAGGGTCATTTTTTTGCTGACACACTTCTGTGTTTATAATGTGTATTTGCACACACTGGGAAAGATTAATTGACGGATTCTTCAATTATAGGCGTGCGAAGGTGAGCTTCTCAGACGTGCAAATTCATGTTCTGAGACCCGCACTGTCACTGTGAGAATGCAATGGAAGAAGTAATGCTCTGCTAAGCATCCATTTAATTGTTTTTATTTGTTTAGGGAAGCAAAATATCCTGCAAATGAAGTCAGCTCTTTGAATTACAGAAAATAAATTCACAGTGAAGAGCTCTTTTCTGTGAAATACGAGCTTCGAAACCGCTGGCAGATGTTCAGGAAGCAGGCTGATCCATGTAAAAATATATATATATATATATATATATATATATATATATATATCTATATATATCTGTTCGTGGCATTAGTCGCTGCAGGTTCACATGCTGTGCACATCCCGCCATCTGGTGTTGGGCTCGGAGTGTTACAAGTTGTTTTTCTTCGAAGAAGTCTTTTTTCGAGTCATGAGACCGAGGGACTCCTCCCATTTCGACTCCATTGCGCATGGGCGTCGACTCCATCTTAGATTGTTTTCCCCGCAGAGGGTGAGGTAGGAGTTGTGCATGCTAGTAATAGTGCCCATGCAATGGAGTGAATACGTATGTACATAATGAAGTTTAAAGTAATATATTTACAAATTTACAAATGTTCAAGATCAACTTCTAAACGGCTACAGGCTCCCGGGGAGGCGGGTGGGCGCATGTGAATCTGCAGCGACTAATACCACGAACAGATGTACACTGGGTAAGTGACATTTTCCGTTCGATGGCATATGTTGCTGCAGATACACATGTTTTGCATAGACTAGTAAGCAGTTATCTCCCCAAAAGCGGTGGTTCAGCCTGTAGGAGTTGAAGTTGTTTGAAATAATGTTCGTAGTACAGCTTGACCTACTGTGGCTTGTTGTGCCGTTAACACATCTACACAGTAGTGTTTGGTAAATGTATGAGGCGTAGACCATGTTGCTGCCTTCCATATTTCGTTCATTGGAATATTTCCTAGAAAGGCCATGGTAGCACCTTTCTTTCTGGTTGAGTGTGCCTTTGGTGTAATAGGCAGCTCTTTCTTTGCTTTAAGATAGCAGGTTTGAATACACTTAACTATCCATCTAGCAATGCCTTGTTTAGAAATTGGATTCCCTGTATGAGGTTTTTGGAAAGCAATAAATAGTTGTTTTGTTTTTCGAATTAGTTTTGTTCTGTCAATGTAGTACATTAGTGCTCTTTTGATGTCTAATGTATGCAGTGCTCTTTCAGCTACAGAATCTGGCTGTGGGAAGAACACTGGTAATTCTACCGTTTGATTCAAGTGGAACGGTGAGATCACTTTTGGTAAAAAATTTGGATTTGTCCATAGAACTACTTTATGCTTGAGTATTTGAATAAATGGTTCTTGTATGGTAAATGCTTGAATTTCACTCACTCTTCTTAGAGATGTGATGGCAATTAAAAATGCAACTTTCCATGTTAAATATTGCATTTCACAAGAGTGCATGGGCTCAAAAGGTGGACCCATGAGTCGTGTTAAGACAATGTTGAGGTTCCATGAAGGAACTGGTGGTGTTCGTGGTGGTATAATTCTTTTTAGGCCTTCCATAAATGCTTTTATGACTGGTATCCTAAATAATGAAGTTGAGTGCGTAATTTGCAGGTAGGCTGAAATTGCGGTTAGATGTATTTTTATTGAAGAGAAAGCTAGCTTTGACTTTTGCAATTGTAGTAAGTATCCTACTATATCTTTGGCAGATGCGTGTAAGGGTTGAATTTGATTAATATGGCAGTAATAAACAAATCTTTTCCACTTATTTGCATAGCAGTGTCTAGTGGTAGGTTTCCTAGCTTGTCTTATGACCTCCATACATTCTTGTGTGAGGTCTAAGTGTCCGAATTCTAGGATTTCAGGAGCCAAATTGCTAGATTCAGCGATGCTGGATTTGGATGTCTGATCTGTTGTTTGTGTTGTGTTAACAGATCTGGTCTGTTTGGTAGTTTGACATGAGGTACTACTGAGAGGTCTAGTAGTGTTGTGTACCAAGGTTGTCTTGCCCATGTCAGTGCTATTAGTATGAGTTTGAGTTTGAGTTTGTTTTGACTCAATTTGTTTACTAGATATGGAAGGAGTGGGAGAGGGGGAAAAGATTAAGCAAATATCCCTGACCAGCTCATCCATAACGCATTGCCCTGAGACTGATCTTGTGGGTACCTGGATGCGAAGTTTTGGCATTTTGAGTTTTCTTTTGTTGCAAATAGATCTATTTGTGGTGTTCCCCACATTTGGAAGTAAGTGTTTAGTATTTGGGGGTGAATCTCCCATTCGTGGATCTGTTGGTGATCCCGAGAGAGATTGTCTGCTAACTGGTTCTGAATTCCTGGAATAAATTGTGCTATTAGGCGAATGTGGTTGTGAATCGCCCAATGCCATATTTTCTGTGTTAGGAGACAACTGTGTTGAGTGTGTGCCTCCCTGTTTGTTTAGGTAATACATTGTTGTCATGTTGTCTGTTTTGACAAGAATGTGTTTGTGTCTTATTATGGGTTGAAATGCTTTGAGCGCTAGAAATACTGCTAACAGTTCTAAGTGATTTATGTGAAACTGTTTTTGCTGTATGTCCCATTGTCCTTGGATGCTGTGTTGATTGAGGTGTGCTCCCTACCCTATCATGGAAGCATCTGTTGTTATTACGTATTGTGGGACTGGGTCTTGGAAAGGCCGCCCTTGGTTTAAATTTATACTGTTCCACCACTGAAGCGAGATGTATGTTTGGCGGTCTATCAACACCAGATCTAGAAGTTGACCCTGTGCTTGTGACCATTGTGATGCTAGGCACTGTTGTAAGGGCCGCATGTGCAACCTTGCGTTTGGGACAATGGCTATGCATGAAGACATCATGCCTAGTAGTTTCATCACCAGTTTGACTTGTATCTTTTGATTTGGATACATGGTCTGTATCACATTGTGAAATGTGTGAACTCTTTGTGGACTTGGAGTGGCAATCCCTTTTGCTGTGTTGATTGTTGCTCCTAAGTATTGCTGTGTTTGACACGGCAGAAGGTGTGACTTTGTGTAATTGATTGAGAAACCTAGTTTGTGGAGGATTTCTATAACATATTTTGTGTGTTGTGAACACCGTCTTAGCGTGTTGGTTTTGATTAATCAATCGTCTAGGTACGGGAACACATGTATTTGCTGCCTTCTGATATGTGCAGCTACTACTGCTAGGCATTTTGTAAAAACTCTTGGTGCAGTTGTTATTCCGAATGGCAACACTTTGAATTGGTAATGTATCCCTTGGAATACAAACCTTAGGTACTTTCTGTGTGAAGGATGTATTGGTATATGGAAATATGCATCCTTTAGGTCTAGTGTTGTCATGTAGTCTTGTTGTTGAGCAGTGGGATTACGTCTTGTAATGTAACCATGTGAAAGTGATCTGATTTGATGTAGGTATTTAAAGTTCTGAAATCTAGTATGGGTCTCAGACTCTTGTCTTTTTTGGGTATCAGAAAGTACAGGGCGTAAACTCCTGTGTTTATTTGTTGTTTTGGTACTAACTCTATTGCTTCTTTTTGTAGCAATGCCTGAACTTCTAGTCCAAGAAGATCTATATGTTGTTTTGACATATTGTGTGTTTTCGGTGGGATGTTTGGAGGGAATTTGAGAAATTCTATGCAATAACCATGCTGGATAATTGCTAAGACCCAAGTGTCTGTTGTTATTTCCTCCCAATGTTTGTAAAACTTGGTTAGTCCCCCCCCCCCACAGGTGTTATGTGTTGGGGATTTGTGACGTTGAAGTCACTGCTTGTTTGGAGGAGTTTTGGGACTTTGGAACTTTCCTCTATTCCTTTGAAACTGTCCCCTTCTATACTGTCCCCGAAAACCTCCCCGCTGATACTGGCTCTGGTAAGTGGGCTTTGTTTGTGAGGTTGTGGCTTCTGTGGTTTGCCCTTGAAACCCCCCTCGAAATTGTGTCTTTCGAAATGTGCCTCTGCTCTGTGGGGAGTAGAGTGAGCCCATGGCTTTGGCCGTGTCAGTGTCTTTTTTAAGTTTTTCGATCGCAGTGTCCACCTCCGGCCCAAACAACTGCTGTCCGTTGAATGGCATATTCAGCACAGCTTGCTGTATCTCTGGTTTAAATCCTGATGTATGCAGCCATGCATGTCTCCTTATTGTTACAGCTGTGTTGACAGTTCTAGCAGCTGTGTCTGCAGCATCCATTGCTGACCGTATCTGATTATTGGAGATACCCTGTCCTTCTTCTACTACTTGCTGCGCTCTTTTTTGGAACTCCTTGGGTAAATGTTCAATAAGATGTTGCATCTCATCCCAATGGGCCCTATCATATCTGGCTAGCAAAGCTTGCGAATTTGCAATACGCCACTGGTTTGCTGCCTGTGCCGCCACCCTTTTGCCTGCAGCATCGAATTTCCGACTTTCTTTATCTGGAGGTGGTACATCTCCTGAAGTATGAGAGTTGGCTCTTTTGCGCGCTGCTCCCACTACAACAGAGTCTGGTGTTAGCCGTTGTGTAATGTACACTGGGTCTGTTGGTGGCGGTTTATATTTTTTATCTACTCTTGGAGTAATGGCTCTCCCTTTAACAGGCTCCTCAAACACTTGTTTGGAGTGTTTTAGCATTCCCGGTAGCATAGGAAGACTCGGATATTGGCTGTGTGTGGACGACAGTGTATTAAAAAGAAAGTTGTCTTCAATGGGCTCTGAATGAAGGCTGACATTATGAAATGCAGCTGCTCTTGACACCACCTGTGCGTAGCCTGTACTATCCTCTGGTGGCAATGGTTTAGCTGGATAGCATTCTTGACTATTATCTGACACTGGTGCGTCATAAAGGTCCCATGCGTCAGGGTCATCTTGACTCATTCCTGTATGAGTTGGGGATTGCATCATTGGTGGAGTGGCTACCGGTGATGGTTGCGGAGAGTGATGTGGGGATGGTGGCGGTGTTACTTGTTTAGCCACCTTTGCGTGTGGCTGTTTGTCTTTGTCTTGGAAGGCAAGCTTGCGTTTCATTTTGACTGGAGGAAGAGTGCTGATCTTCCCTGTATCTTTTTGAATAAAGAGCCGTCTTTGTGTGTGATCTGGCTCTATTGCCTGTAATTCCTGTCCAAATCTATGTGTCTTCATTTGTGTGGACAGTCCTTGTTCCTCAGTGTAGGAACTTGTTTTCGGTTCCGAGGCCGGATATTTCGGTACCGAAACCTTTTCGGCTGCTTTTTTCGGCTCCGACAAAACCTTTTTTACTTTCTGCGTCGTGCTCTCTCGGTGCCGACCCGTTTCGGTGCCGCTGTCTCGGTGGTGAATCTTCTCTGAGCCACTATCTCGGGCCAGAGATTGCTGTGTGCCGGTATCTCGACCGGAGTCGGATGACTTCGACACCAGCTCGCCCTTTTTCGGTGCAGATGAACCGTCACCTACTTTTCGGGTTAAGCCATGGCCTGTTGGCGGTGGCGTCCCCTGGGCTTTAGCGCTTTTCTCGTGAGTTCTTGGTTTCGACATCTTACTCACGGTTTTCGGCGTTTCCTCGGGATCGATCTCCTCGGAGTCCGACTCCTGGGTGGAGAAAGTTTCTTCCTCCTCCTCGAAACGCTCTTGTCCTGCCGGCGCCAACGCCATTTGCAGTCTTCTTGCTCTTCGGTCCCTAAGTGTCTTCCTGGACCGAAACGCTCGACAGGCCTCACAAGTATCCTCCTTGTGTTCTGGTGACAAACACAAGTTACAGACCAGATGTTGATCTGTATATGGATACTTGTTATGGCATTTTGGACATAAGCGGAATGGGGTCCGTTCCATCAGCCTTGAAGAGACACGTGGCCGGGCCGACCAGGCCCCGACGGGGATGGAAGAAAACCCCGAAGGGCCACTGGAGCTCTTCTTTATTCGGTATCGATCTGTTGTAACTAACCCGATACCGAACGCAAACAATAGCGACGATTTTTCCGAGATTCTACCTAACTTTCCGACCCGAAACACGGAGCGAAAAGGAACACGTCCGAACCCGATGGCGGAAAAAAACAATCTACGATGGAGTCGACGCCCATGCGCAATGGAGTCGAAATGGGAGGAGTCCCTCGGTCTTGTGACTCGAAAAAAGACTTCTTCAAAGAAAAACAACTTGTAACACTCCGAGCCCAACACCAGATGGCGGGATGTGCACAGCATGTGTATCTGCAGCTACACATGCCATCGAACATATATATACATACATAAGTGGAGCATGTTTATGCTAGTCTAGTTAATGACATCAAAGGTCAGGAAAATTCTCTCAATTAAGTGTGTGGTGAGACCACTGCCAAGAATCACATGAGCTGAAGAACTAAGTTCATATAAGTCAATATCTCAAAGGATCACTTACAACCCTCAAACCTTAAGTAAGTTTCTCGTCGCTAGAGCAAGGTACTAGGTTAGATACCAGTCTGTCAAGAAATGGATGTTTGATTTTCAGTTTACCAGAATTCACAGTCTTTGTAAAATCAAGTCCTCAATGCCTGATTGGATTGGGAATGACTATAAAGTAACAGTGAACAGTTTGGGACTGACAAAGTAGCTTGGATCATATCTCTACGCATGATGAGTTTGAAAGTAACTAAGTGGCACTAAACCATTTGTATGTATGATGAATTTGGAAATATGAATGAAGTAGCACTGATGTCTCTATACCTGATGCGTTTGGGAAGATCTACGAAGAATGGATCATCTATGTCTTGTGGATTTGGCATAATTTGCAGCAAAGTTTGCCTCTATGTTTAATGGGACTGATTACGAAGGGGCACAGTTCATCTCTTTGGCCTCACAGCTTCAGCAACAATTAAAAAGTAACAAGCTGAGCTCCCTGTCTGTTGACTTTGAGAAGGATGGGACAGCAGCATGGTCTGACACACAGCACCAGTGGTTTGAGGAACTTGGAAAGTTCAGGATTGATTAAATAGATTTACTGACCTCTAATTCTGGAAGATTTGTAAAAGACGTGGAATTAGCAAGGCTCCTTTTATCCCTCATCCTTTCAGCTGGGTGCCCAGATCCAACAATAACCATCTCACTTGGCACCTGATGGATGTAAAATTGAACGCGCCACAGAAGCTAAATCAACTGAATATTCCCTTGTCACTCACCTCTCCTTTCAAACATGCAATAGCACAAAAATACAGACGCCATGATATCACCTCTCATTGCTGCACATATTAAAGCCTTACCATGTAGAAGGCGACTCCATAATGACTTTCCAAGCTCCCAAATGAGTAAAGGCCCTTGCTCATTGACATCCCTATGTACAGGTCTGGTCCCAAACACAGTATCTCTGAGGGAACACATCACACAAGAAAGAGGAGTGTCTCAAAAAAAGAATAATTCAGGGTCCTCACATGCTCCTTGACATGATGTAGAGATTGGAAGGTTACAGCTGATGGAGAGTTACGACTCTCCCATGAAAATGACTGGTTTCAAGCAGATATATGGTACATTAATAGCGCACAATCATCGGTGGTCAAGAGCCTACGAAATCAACAAAAAAGCAACAATTTCTTGTAAATCAATCGAAATCAATCAGGGATTTGAAAAGTGCGGCTACTCACCCGTGAGGGTCTCAAGGCGCTGGGTGAGGTAGGGGGAGGGGGAGGGGGGTGCTGAGGATCAGTCGAAGGGCCAGCTCTTGAGGTCCTTCCTGAACTGAGACAGAGTGGGTGATTGCTTGAGGTGGATGGGGAGGGTTTTCCAGGTCTTGGCGGCAATGTGGGAGAAGGATCTTCCACTGGCTGTGGTTTTCCGGATGCGGGGGACGTTGGCGAGGGCCTGGTCGGAGGAGCGGAGTTGTCTGGTGGGAGTGTAGAAGGAGAGTCTGTGGTTGAGGCAGGCTGGTCTGACATCGTGTAGAGCCTTGTAGTGATGGGTCAGGAGCTTGAAGGTGATTCTCTTGTCGATAGGCAGCCAGGGTAGGTCACTTAGAAGGGCGGAGGTGTGGCTGTGTCATGGGGCGTTCTTGATGAGCCGGGCAGAGGCATTCTGGATGCGTTGTAGTCTTTTCTGGGTCTTGGTGGTGGTTCCGGTGTAGAGTGCATTGCTGTGCATAGTCGAGCGGCTACTGACAAGGGCCTGGGTTCGGTGGGGATCCACTTGTAGATTTTTCGAAGCATTCGCAGGGTGTGGAAGCAATCCAATGAGACTGCGCTCACCTGTCAGTCCATTGAGAGCGATGTAAGAGGACACCGAGGTTGGGGGCGTGGTCGGTGGGGGCGTTTCCAAGGGCGGTGGGCCACCAGGACTCGTTCCAGGCGGAAGGTATGAAGCCGAGGATGAGGACTTCTGTTTTGTCCGAGTTCAGTTTGAGGCAACTATATTTCATCCATGCGCCGACTGCTTTCATTCTTTCGTGGAAATTGTTATTGGCGGTGGTCGGGTTGTTTGTGAGGTAGACTATCAGTTGGGTGTCGTCGGCGTAGGAGAGGATGATGAGTGTGTGGTTTCTGACGATGGCAGCTAGTGGGGTAGTTTAGAGGTTGTAGAGGGTGGGACTCAGCGAGGATCCTTGGGGGATGCTGCAGCTGATCTTGGTGTCGTCTGAGAGAAAGGATGGAGTTGGACCTTCTGAGTTCTGCCAGTGAGGAACGAGGAGAGCCACTGCAATGCTGAGTCTCGGATGCCGGCGTCGTGGAGGCAGGTGCGTAGTGTGTCGTGTGAGACTGTGTTGAAGGCGGCAGAAAGGTCCAGGAGGATGGGGCGACGGTTTTGTCACAGTCGAGGAGGGTGCGGATGTCGTCTGTGGCGGCAGGAGGGCGGTCTCGGTGCTATGGTTGCTTCTGAATTCTGACTGAGAGGGGTCCAGGATGTTGTTGGCTTTCAGGGAGGCGGTGAGTTGTTTATTGACTGCCTTCTCAATGACTTCGGCCGGAAAGGGAAGGAAGCAGGGAGATGGTCCAGTAGTTCTTGAGTTCTGTCAGGTTGGCGGTGGGTTTCTTCAGTAGAGGTTTGATCTCGGCGTGTTTCCAACTCCCTGGGAAGGTGGCACTTTTGAAGGAGCGGTTGGTGGTATGCCAGAGTTTGGGTGCGATGAAGTTGCTGGCTTTGTTGAAGAGGTGGTGAGGGCAGGGGTCGGTGGGTGCTCCCGAGTGGATGGTTGCCATGATGTTGTGGGTCTCTGTGTCAGTGATGTTATTCGAGTGGAGGAGGGGCGGGGGGTTGACACTTCGGTCGAAGAGCTGGTGGTGAGAGTTGTGGGGGGGGGGGGGGTCTGGGTGGTGAAGCAGTCATAAATGTCTGGAATCTTGCGATGGAAGCAGTCAGCGAGGTTTTCGCAGAGTTCTTGTGACGGGGGGGATGTCGTTCATCAACAACCCATGCCAAACCACCAGACCTTTGAAAGTGGCCAGACTACATGTTGCCACTTAAAAAGAACTACTAATAAAGTTGTATTGCCGGGTCTGGTGGCTTAGTGGACTAATGCGCCCACTGTAGGGGCCTGTGTTTGACCTCATGGTCACAGGTTCAAATCCCGGCAGATCCACTCAGCCTTTCATCCAAGTTCTGAGGTCGATAAAATGAGTACCATTGAGTTGAGTAACAATATACATCTGTTATTCAGCGCCAAGAGGCCTACGGGTGAACGTGCGCTTTACAAATACACATGTTATGTTATTGTCACTGAAGTATGTCAACTTTGAATAAAACCACAGGGAACCACAAATACGCAAAACTGAGTGAAGGTGCCATATTGTTACTTATTCTGTTACTTCCTTTTAGCTACCCCAGATGTATTGAATTATAGGTTACTTCTTTAGCTATAAATCATAAATACAATTTGGATACAGAAGATTTTTCAGCATAGCCCCTGCATGCACGTAGGCAGAATAATTTGTCTCAGTGTCAACTCGGCTCCAAACTGGAAATGACAACTGGAGCTGGACATAGGAGCCTACCAAGCGCGGAGGTCAGTTTCCTTCTGGACATCACCTGAGCTCTCAGATGCAGAGCCCAAAACTACTCCCATTTCACATAAGGAAAAAAAGAATCCATCTTACAGAAGGGAAGGCGGGAGGGAGGTGAGGAATCTGCGGTTAGCGTATCCACCAGAAAGAGTGATACGAAGGTAACTCCTTCTTATGATGGATTTCTCACCTTTAGAATAGATACCAAAACAGTACCTCCTAGGTGGTGGGTCTTTGAAATGACTCAGGCCAAACAGTCCTGCAGGACTGAATGGCCAAAATGCCCTTCCCATCAGACCAGGCTGTCAAGGTAGTAGGACTTTGCGAGCATGTGCATGGATGCTCACAGTGCAGCATGACAAATATACAAGATGGGCAGCTTGAAGGCTACTGCAGTGATCGCAGTCTTAGCCTGGGAAGAACGGACCTTCAACCCTTCCATAGGTTGCTTCCTGGCTATCATGTAGCAGATCTTATTGCAGAGGACTATCCACCTGGACAGTCTGCTTCGGCACTGCTTTGCCTTTCTTCACCCAGAGAACCCCACAAAGAGCTGATCATCCATCTGATGGTCTTTAGGACTGAGGGTTCTTTTAGGGGCCAAACAATTGAGTCTCTCCCACTATTTCAACAGGTGACGCGAGGAAAAGAACATCAGAAGAGTGATGGATTGCCCCATGTGAAAGGAAGTTACAACTTTCAGGGGAAAAGACGCTCTTGACCTCAGCACCAGATTGTTTGAAAAGAATGTGGTTTGGGGGGGGGGGGGCTGGATTGAAAGAGCTTGAAGGTCACTCATGCAACAAGCTGAGATTATCAAGATGAGAAAGTCTTGAGAGGCAGGAGACATAGGTAACAACTGTGCAACTCAAAAGAAGTGAACTAAGAAAAATTGTGACAAAATTAGGACCGCACTGTGGTATTACAAAAGATTTAGGAGGGAACATGAGGACAAAACCTTTGAGAAAACGCATCACACCGGATGATTTGAATAAGGATGGTTGGTCCGGGAAACAAAGGAAAGCTAAAAGTACAAAAAAAATAACCTTGCAAATCCTTGCTGCAATAAAGACATAAAAAAAAGTAACACATCCAACAGTTTAGCTTTCAACGGTTGCCACACCCATCCACAAACGTGTTACAGCGCTGAGCACAGACTCTGTAGACAGACACCTAGATGCCAGGGTGACATCCGTTACTAGGAAGATTGAATGTAGACAACTCTAAGCACTCAATCCCCATGCATGTCTGCAAGACCCTGCCTCACTGGTGTGGCAGAAGATCCTCTATAAGGAGACTCTTCTATGGAAGGACATTGGGGGAACTATCCCTCATGTTAGGGGAAGTGTTCACTTCACTGGCCTCTTGTAGGTCCAGCTGAAAACTGCCATCAATATTGTGGAGAGAATTCATCCTCACCACCATCACCAAAACCTGGTTTATTCTGGTCAGTCTGACCTGAATACTTGTTGGAGCTCTGAAAGTAACTTCTACGCAAATGTGCTGTCTCAGAATACATGGGGGCTGGATGTGTATGGACAGAGTTTGAGAGCAGCTTCGCCCAAGGTCGAGGCTGATTTGTCTCTGAAGGACAGCAATATGGGCTCAATGACCTCCTGAGGAATCAGTGGCATCAGTGCTGGTGCCAAAGTGGCAGGAACCGGCACGGATTATGGTGAGTGGTGTGGAGTCTGCTCCAGGGCTGAGCCCGCAGCAGATTCGGGAGACACAGAGGGCCGACCCACCTGTGGCCTCCCAGAATCCTGGCGGCCTGGTGATAAGCCAGAGGGAGCTGGTGGGTGCCGAAGATGCAGATCATAGCCTTCTTAAATCTGCTGTCGCATCGCAGATCGACCCAGAACTTCAGGGTGCTTTAAGGGGCTTCCTACGGTGCTTGGCGACATAGAGCAAAGCTTTGAGGCCCAGATCACCATTGTGTGCATCAAGGCAAACTCCTCCCAGGACTTTGAGTCGGACTCAAAACACCAGAGGTACACCTGGCGGGGATCTGTTGCAGGCATTGGTTTGTAACAGTGCCTACCAGGCTTAAACCCTGTAGTTTTAGGAGGGGACATATTCTCTTGCACTGGGAAATAATGTAAGAGATAAGGTTCATAAACTGGTGAGAAAATAGTAGAATCTGCATATGAAGTGCAGAAAGAAAGGAACTGACGTTGTCACACTGGTGTGGCCCCTATATGAGGCTCCAGTAATCACTTTTGGGGCGGAGCAAAGTCGATGTACACAGGTACTTGTCTAAAAAAATCTTACAGATCCAGTATGGCGCCTAAGGATATTAAAAAGGTGAGGAATCTGCATTAGAAGTATTCATCAGAAAAAAATGTTTTTATTACAGGACTTGCTATTGCTAGACTATTTGTGAAAGCCGGACCGTCCCTAGGTCCTGCATCCCCTGCTGGGCTTCAAGATTGGTAAATCCAGGATAGGATTGATGAGTTCTGCAAAAAATAGAAAAAAATAAAGTATTTAGAGCACTAATGCTACTCTTGGTCGCACATGAGGTTTGTTTGAAAGTGACAGGGTGGGAAGAAAAACCTGGTTTGAGTACAGGTGATGCAGTCAACCTCCTGGACAGCATGGCCAAAAGCAGTGCAGGGCAGGGGTTGGCTGCCCAAGGAGAGTTGGGTGCAGGGCCTAGACCCGAGCCAACTCCCACAGCACAGGGCCAAAGGCCGTAAACAGTGAACGTTGGCTGCCTACGGACAGTTTGGTGCAGGGGATGGCAGGAGACAAGGCCCTGCAGTTGATTCCCATGCAGACAGCCAAAGACTGTGCACAGCAGGGTTTACCAGTCTGCCAAGGGTGGAGTGAAGGCCTGGCCAGAGGCAAACCCATACTGCGTATGGCAGAAGACCATGCGCTAAAGGTCCTGGCCGTTGTCAGATTTTGTTGCAGCAGGCTGCAAGGCCCTGCAGCCATCTCCGCTGCATTCAGCTGACGGCTGTGAACACTGGGTCCGGCAGCCTGTAGGCAGTTTGGCTCAGGGCTCGGCCGCAGGCAACACCTGCTTCTGACAGCCAAAGTCTGTGTGCTTGGGTGTTGAGACTGCATGTGCGGGATTGGGGGAAAAATAAAAAATAAAAATCAAAGAATAATGTGAAGTTATGGTTAGAACACATCAACCTGTGTTTTAAATAAACTAAGACATTCAACTTAAAAAAACAGTTAAAGTGCTGTAATGTTTATGAAATAAAAATCAAAAAACCGCTGAAACTCACAATTTATGGTTGGGGCACAATCCATAACTCGCACAACAGCCAGCCAAAGCCATGACTTGCACACCAGATGACCTCACAATATTTAAAACACTAATACCTAAAAGTGAATTATAATTAAACAAAAACACAAAATCAAACCAATTATTGGCACTATACTCATAGTTGTCTCTGTCAAAGTAGTAAGGGTGATGTGATAAGTAATCTCATATGAAGGGTGATTTCAGCATTTGTAATTGCATCTGCTTCATTAAGGGGAGGTGAAGAGCATTGTAGTTGACCTGAGTTATGGTTTGCATGGCGTTTGTGCAAGTTAAGGACTGTGCTTTTGCAAATTTCAGTGTGTTTTTTTTTTTTTTGTTAATTTGCAGCAGTAAGTGCTCTTTAACTGTGACTTTTTTTTTTTTTTTTAATGTTTACATGTTACAAATGTAACTTCACTTTATCCTTCGCTATATGTGTGTATAAATATGTGTTTGTGTGTGTGTGTGTGTGTATATATATATATATATATATATATATATATATATATATATATACACACACACACACACACACACACACACACATAATTTAGGCCTAGACCATATGTAAATTATGTCGGCACAATTGGCTTGTTATGCAAAATTCCCAAAATTACACAATTTTGCACTTTGCGTAATTATGTGCCATTCATGCTAAAAATGTACAGCGAATGTGCCAATTGCTGTAAAAACATTTCAGAGGAGCAACAGAACACGAGCGGCGGCTGTTCTCGGGGCTTTTTTTGCACTTGCACAAGTTAAACGAAAGAAAGCATCATCATTTCAATCAGTGTGAGTTGTTACCTGCACCTCCAGTCTTTCCTTTTACAGACTGAATGTGTTGTCAACGACTCAAAGGGTGGGCTACATTCATTCCTTTTAATGCACACTACTAAAGAGTATAGTTCAGAATTTCAGCTACTATTTTCCATAAACATTTCCCCATTTAAGAAGAAAAAAAAATCTTATTTCAAACAGCCCCAAAATAAACATTTAATATAAAACCACCTACATAATGAGTAACGTTTAATATGGTCCTGAATGGCATCTGAAGGTTCCAATAACATTTACAAATCACTTTATCTATGCCCTAGTGGTTTTTAATATCACCAGAACCGCTCGTTGTCAATATTGGACCACATGATAGGTTACTTATTACGTATTCTCTGCAATTATTATATATTTATACCATTGAAAATTAATGTGGCCAAATAACATTCTGTTTGGATCAAGTGTTTTAGCCCTTTTATTATTACTGTACAAAGGTGAAACTCCATGTTATTTTCACGACTTATATGATTTGAGAAAGTAATATGTATATTTTATAATATTCCATTCTAGTTTCAGGGAGCGGTACATCATCACGTGAGGATTCACCTATTATGAGTCACGGATCCTCCTCACATGAGCTATGATAACATATTATACTGCACAAATTTACAGGGAGTGCAGAATTATTAGGCAAGTTGTATTTTTGAGGATTAATTTTATTATTGAACAACAACCATGTTCTCAATGAACCCAAAAAACTAATTAATATCAAAGCTGAATATTTTTGGAAGTAGTTTTTAGTTTGTTTTTAGTTTTAGCTATGTTAGGGGGATATCTGTGTGTGCAGGTGACTATTACTGTGCATAATTATTAGGCAACTTAACAAAAAAAATATATATACCCATTTCAATTATTTATTATTACCAGTGAAACCAATATAACATCTCAACATTCACAAATATACATTTCTGACATTCAAAAACAAAACAAAAACAAATCAGTGACCAATATAGCCACCTTTCTTTGCAAGGACACTCAAAAGCCTGCCATCCATGGATTCTGTCAGTGTTTTGATCTGTTCACCATCAACATTGCGTGCAGCAGCAACCACAGCCTCCCAGACACTGTCCAGAGAGGTGTACTGTTTTCCCTCCTTGTAAATCTCACATTTGATGATGGACCACAGGTTCTCAATGGGGTTCAGATCAGGTGAACAAGGAGGCCATGTCATTAGATTTCCTTCTTTTATACCCTTTCTTGCCAGCCACGCTGTGGAGTACTTGGACGCGTGTGATGGAGCATTGTCCTGCATGAAAATCATGTTTTTCTTGAAGGATGCAGACTTCTTCCTGTACCATTGCTTGAAGAAGGTGTCTTCCAGGAACTGGCAGTAGGACTGGGAGTTGAGCTTGACTCCATCCTCAACCCGAAAAGGCCCCACAAGCTCATCTTTGATGATACCAGCCCAAACCAGTACTCCACCTCCACCTTGCTGGCGTCCGAGTCGGACTGGAGCTCTCTGCCCTTTACCAATCCAGCCACGGGCCCATCCATCTGGCCCATCAAGACTCACTCTCATTTCATCAGTCCATAAAACCTTAGAAAAATCAGTCTTGAGATATTTATTGGCCCAGTCTTGACGTTTCAGCTTGTGTGTCTTGTTCAGTGGTGGTCGTCTTTCAGCCTTTCTTACCTTGGCCATGTCTCTGAGTATTGCACACCTTGTGCTTTTGGGCACTCCAGTGATGTTGCAGCTCTGAAATATGGCCAAACTGGTGGCAAGTGGCATCGTGGCAGCTGCACGCTTGACTTTTCTCAGTTCATGGGCAGTTATTTTGCGCCTTGGTTTGTCCACACGCTTCTTGCGACCCTGTTGACTATTTTGAATGAAACGCTTGATTGTTCGATGATCACGCTTCAGAAGCTTTGCAATTTTAAGAGTGCTGCATCCCTCTGCAAGATATCTCACTATTTTTGACTTTTCTGAGCCTGTCAAGTCCTTCTTTTGACCCATTTTGCCAAAGGAAAGGAAGTTGCCTAATAATTATGCACACCTGATATAGGGTGTTGATGTCATTAGACCACACCCCTTCTCATTACAGAGATGCACATCACCTAATATGCTTAATTGGTAGTAGGCTTTCGAGCCTATACAGCTTGGAGTAAGACAACATGCATAAAGAGGATGATGTGGTCAAAATACTCATTTGCCTAATAATTCTGCACTCCCTGTATATGTATCTATCTTTACATATATTTAGTTACGTACCTTAATAAGACCTTATCTTATGTTAAAATAAAAACTAGAAATTCACTGAAAAAAAGCAAGAGGTTAAAGCAAAGTTTTAGTCAGGTGTTGAAAAAAGAAAAATAAATATTATGTTCAAAAACAACAAAAATTCTGAAATTCACCAGTTACGGTTTACTGAGCTAATGCTAAATGTGCCCCTGCCACGCATTGGCTATAACCTCACATATTACATCACCAGGTCCTGCAGCTAGCGCTAAAAACATACTGTTTTAAACAAACAAACAAAACTACTGAAATTCACCAGTTATAGTTATCCCAAGTAACTATAACTTGTCCCCTAAAGTAACTATAACTTGTGTTGTCATGAATACAGTGGCTTAACACTAGCCCCTGCAGCGCCCAGTGAAGGGGGGGGACTCCATGCCCACCCCGCCCAGCACAGCTGGCACGGTGCAGCTGGCCCCTGTCCTGAGAGCACCTGACTGGGTCGGAGGGATGGAGGGCCCACTCCATGTAGTTTGAAGCGGGGCTCCATAAAGGTTTGTTATGCCACTGCAAGAATGTTGTCATTTCAGATGTTGCAGTGATGTTATCAATGTCTTAGAACATGTAATGAGTGATGGAATTAGCAGTGCATGTCG
Organism: Pleurodeles waltl; assembly: GCF_031143425.1. NCBI lineage: Eukaryota > Metazoa > Chordata > Amphibia > Caudata > Salamandridae > Pleurodeles > Pleurodeles waltl. The sequence continues at coordinate 1,158,143,984 of NC_090448.1, forward strand.
AAAGCACAAATTATAGTTACTTTAGGGTACTAGTTATATTTACTTGAGATAACCATAACTATTGAATTTGTTAAAAAGGGTATGATTTAGCTGACATTTTCACCTAACTATAACGTCCCTTTAAACTAGTTTTTTTAGGTGAACTTCTAAGGTTTTTTTTATGCAAACTAACATATTACCATACCTAACAACATCACTTTAACCTTTGTTTTTTCAGTGAATTTCTAGTTTAAAAAAAAAAGTAAAGAAACATTACCATACGTAAGGCCAACCCCACGCCGTCCACGTCTCTGGCTGTGCACTGCATGGGTTTGGCCGCAAGCCGCCAACCCCAAGCTGGTCACGACCTTTAGCCATGCCAGGCAGGAGATTGGCCAGGGTCATGTCTCTCTAATCATTCATGATTTGCCGTACCCAAAAGAACAACAAATGTCAAACCCATAAATACATTATCTCAATAATATCTAATGTGTTGGTGTAATAAATAGTTACAAAAATTGCCCAAGCTAATTTTGAAATCCAGAAACCAAAGTCACCACATCAGGGCCATTAAACAAAGAGCCACAGAACACTGTGGGTAGGCATTTCATTACAGTACGTGATAGTTTGAGTGATAGTCTCAAAAACTGGGAGCAAGTCCGTTCAGCTCCGCCTTCCAGATTGTGAATGATCTGTGCTGGATCTCTCTTTGAAACGCCATAGATGGCAGAGGTTTAAGGACTGATTTGTTCCCACCTTTGAAGTAGCTATGATAAGAGGATCTCACGCCTACCCATAATATTTTTAGGGTCGCAAATGCTCTGTCATAATCTCTCTATGGGTTTTTAACCACACCCACTCTTGCTATTCGTTGTTTGTTGTGCTTGTTTTAAATGCTTAATTTTTATTGGTGCATTTTGTGAAGTGTCCCTCCTTTGTGTACTGAGGTCCCTCCTACAGGCAATTTCACTAAGTGGACATTTTTGTTTGCCATCACACTACGTCACGCTTCCTCCTGTTACAGCGTGTAATGGCCCCTCCTCCGGTTTTAGTTTGCCTTTCATCCCAGCTGCAATCCTTTCTAGACATTCACACAGGGAGCCAATAACTCTTGCGCTCACACTCATGGTGGGGCTTTGAATCGGTTTGCTTCTGTCAACTGTTTTACTTTTCGTTTTCAATTTATGTGGCAAGAAAAGTTGTGAGGAATTTACAATGCTAATAGCTCTAACTCGAGAAAACGTGCGACCCATTGCACTGCAAATGTTTGTTTCATAAGAGGCCGCTGCTGTCATATGGCCTGATGAAGACACCACCAGTATTCACTACCTTGAGGGTCAAAATGTGGGCATAGTCATATGCTAACTGCAACTAATGCATACATTAGTTCTCAAACTTAAGCTTTAATGTTGTCTTTGTTTTCAAATTGAACTATTTAGTTAGCACTATCCGTTTAATGTTTTAAACACCTATGCACTTTTGCTCACTTGTGTCACAAACCACTACACCGTTTTTTTGGAGCACCTGCGTCTTGTGTTTGTAATTACGACAACAGTAACTAAAACATTGTTTATTTAGCTCATAAAAGTTGTGTATGTTCCTGCCAAAGGAGCAAAGGTTCAAAGCTCCCTCGAAGGAGCCAGTATTCTTTTGTAATTATTGTGCACCCAGGTTCCTAGGGATACCAGGTTGCCCCACACTACTGTTTTGGATCTGTGGACTACAAAGCCTATACTGGGGTGACTTATTACTATATGAAAGGGTGATCCTGACTTGTCAAAAGAGTTTATTTTGACAGGTTGAATTTATGTTAATCTACAATGGTAGGCATGAAGCCATGTTTTACACTGTTACTGTAGTGGATGGCACAATAGGTGTTGCAGTCCATAGAGACATTTAACGTATAGGCCCTCAGTACATTTTGTGCCATATACTAGGAACTTATCTTCCAATAAGGAATATGCCATTGGGGACCTCGTTTTACGGGGGAAAGAAGCACTTTACCACTAGTTAGCAGCGTTAAAGAGCACAGAGTTCTAATACTACCAAAAATATAAGGTCCTGCAAAAGGCAAAAAATATGGGGTGGCCAAGCAGAAGCTGCATATTTCCTGCACCGCCTGTTTTGTTTTTTATTATTATTATCAAGGCTAGACTCCGGTAGAGTAGTGATTTATTTCATATACTACCGACAGCTGTGAGGTAAGCCCTGAGTTTCATTACTCACATAAGAACCAAGAACAAGAATGAAACATGTCTCCTTTTTAGGATGTATTTAGGATTTCACTGATATTGTTGGTCCTTCATGCAGCCATGCAGCAAAGAAAAAGTAATGTTTGCTTTCAGTGAATGACACTGAGGTAGTGGTGCCAATATCAGTGAGGATATAGATCACACCATAGACTCAAAGGTTTTTGGCACTCAGTTATTGCTCGCTTCTATGGCGCTCATTTTATCAAACTTGGAAAGATGACAAGCTGAGTCAGTCTGTAATCGTCAGACTTTACACAGGGCTGTATTTTCAGCTCTGTAATATCCCTGGACTAATACCTGTGTCTCCTAACTAAGCCCTTCCAGCTCGTCCCTTGCCATACTTTGTGATGGAGCATGTGTGCCCAATGATAGAACACAAGTTAGAGTTAGAAGTCTTCAAGGGGCACAAAGCGGGAGTGACGGGCGCCAAAATGGACTCCTGGGTGTCAGCCATCAAACTTTATACCCAGCATAAACTGTGAGAAAAGCTTGAACACAAGGACCGTCCTACAATCTGTTCGGGACACCAGAGAGCAGGATGGTGTTGGGTCTGAACACCTAATCTACAGCAGCCCACAGGAAAAATGACAAACAAGTTGCTTACCTTTCTGTCTGGTGGATACCCTGTCCAACTGCTGATTCCTCACTTGTGAATATTCCCCAGGCGTCATACTGGACCCAGAATCTGCAAAGCAGGACTCCTGCGCACCAGCTGGAAGCATCATGAGTCTCCGCACTGACATCGTTCCACTCCAGAAGCGATGAACCCGGGCGTCAGTTGCATCCTTAGGCTTATCCGTGCCCTCGGATGCAGAATCTATTGGGAAATTGGTATGACTGGTGTGCAGATCTCTAGACAGGGAACTTTCAGATGGAAAGGTTGACAGAACAGGGAGGTTTGGGAGGGCCGGTGGGGAATCTGAATCCACCAGAATGTAAGTAACTTGTTCTTCTACTAGTTTATTCAAACCACAGATTCCTCATCTTTAGAAGAGATGTAAAAGCGGTACCGCCCTGGTGATGGGTCTGTGAACTGCCTCATACCAAAAAATACTGCCGGACCGAGCAGGAAACACACCCATCAAGACAGACCTGACGTTCAAGGCAGTAATGCTCATAAACATGAGAACTGACACCCACATACCTGCCAGACAAATATCTAGGACAGGCACCCTGCATGCCAGCGCTGTGGTAGCAGCTTTGGCACTCATGGAACACTCAGGACTGCTTCCTGGCCAGGGGTGAAGCAGACCTTAATACAGAGCACAATCCATCAAGAAATTGTCTTTCTTTGCCCCAAAAGTGCTGACGAGCACCCAATATACCTTGGTGCAATCAGTGCTCTCCTGGGGTTTAAACAAAGAAGTCTCTCTTGCTCTTTTGAGGGATGAGGCGAAGCAAAGAAAGTCAGGAGTTGGCTTTTCTATCCGGCGTGATAGGGCATTACCTCTTTTGGTAGAAAAGAAGCGGGGGTTCTCAAAACTAGCCTATCTGGGAAGAATGTGGTACATGTGGTTGGATAGAGAGTCTGAAGCTTGCTCACATGCCGAGCTGATAATATAGCAATTGGGAAGACCATTTTGAGGGTCAGGAGGTGTAATGGACAGCTGCGTATCGGCTCAAAAGGAATACACATTAAAAAAGTAAGAACCAAGTTGAAATCCCACTGTGGCATCACAACACGCTTTGGTGGAAATGCTGCAAAGCTTTCATGACTGTCACCACACGTGAATGAAACAACAAACATTCAACAGCAGTCACAAAAAAGCTGAGCTAGCTGACAAATAGCCTTTAACAGTGCACAAAGCATGTTCTTGCTGGGCCAGGGATCCTTGCTGGGCCAGGTACAACACAAAACAACAAAACTTCAGACAACTTGGCCTGTAGCAGGTCAGTCTGGCATGTATCACACCAAACCACAAATCTGTCCCAATGACTGGTACACATCTAGTTGGTCATCTTGGCAGAGAGGCGTCCGTATACAAACAACCTCGGAAGGAAGGTCAAATTAGGTCTGATGTTGCAACTCAATCTCCAAGCAAGAAGATGCAGATTATGCATGCATGGGTGCAGCACCCTGACCTGCAGCTACAATAGAATATCCTCCCCAAGTGGCAGCTTGATCAGAGAAGATATGCTCATGCCCAGGAATTCTGAGTACCACACTCTCCTGGCCCAAATTAGTGACACTAGGATGACTTTGGGCCCAGTCGTTCCTGATCTTTTTCAGAACTCTGGCAGGAGAGGCAGTGATGGGAAGGTATGCAGAGGAGTGGGGAGCTCAACTATAGCTGGAATTCATCTCCAAGAGAGCCTGCCAGGGTACTCCAATGCACAAGTGTTTACAATGAGCATTCTCTCCAGTGACGAAAAGATTGAGTCAGGTTTCTCCCCATTAAAGAAAAACTCCCTACACTGCATCCAGATGTAACTGCGATTTGTGGTGCTCTAGGCGTCTGCTGCTGAGTTTGTCCACCCTGTCACTCAGAGTCTAGCAGGTGATTCATTACCAGAGACAATTCCTGGCAGTCCGGCCTCTTCTAGAACAGTAGAGCCTCCACGCACAGGACTCAAGAACCCACCCAGCCCTTTTTGTTGCCGTACCAAATGTTTGCCACTTTTGGAGGAAATGCCAAATCCTGCCCGAGACAGGATGGCTTTTTGTCACGAAGGACAAACTAGGACATACTAAAGAGGTTTTGCAGCTGTGGCAACTGGAGGGCCATTGGACAGACATGCCCGTAATCCTAGGCCCGTTGTACCTTAAGCAGTTACTTTGTGATGCGCTGCCTTAGTCACAAAAGGGCCGAGGGACTTATGGGGCTAGCGGTGGGGTCTGATATTGGTGGGATTGAAGACCCCTCGAGTAGCCTCGAAGGGGCGAAATGGTTGATGAACTATCTAGAGGGGACAGGCCCAAAGAACCTGATGTGGCCACGCTTACCTCAAAACATTCCGGGGCCGAGTCTGCTTTCTCGCCAAAAAGACGAGCGGCAATGACCATGAGGGATGCCTCAAGAAGGCCGCAGACCTAATCCCAGCGTGGTGCAGAAGCACCAAATGTGTGCCAGTTGCACGACCTAAACATCTGGTTGTATCCAAAGCAGAGCAGATCTCACACCTTCAGCTGCCCTGCGGCCATCCAGTATAGCTTGCGTCAGGGATACCCGGAGGTCGTACTTGGTGCTCGTACACCGTGGGCCACTGTGACGTTTGGGTATGACAGTAGTGGCCCAGAAGACAGCTGCTGTTTACAGACAGCAGAGCAAGGCTTGTTGGTGCGATGATGTTCTTGCAAAGGTCTCTATCCAATTAGATTCACCGTTAGGTGTGGTGGTTGGGAAAGCCTTAGGGTTTACCTTACTGGCAGATGCCTGCATCACCAAGCTCTTTGGAGTGGGAGACTGTGTAAGGAAGTCAGGGGTGGTTGTCGATGGCACCGAGCAACCTGCCTACTGAATGGTGGTCCCAAACATGGTTTTGCCCAAGTGCCCAAGAGAGTAACCGTGAGGGCTTTGTTAAATGACAGAGGTTCTGCAGGTGTTTGGCCAGGCTGAAATACCTCTGCAGGAACATCAGTCTTCACCTACATGGTGAGGAGTTGTAGGTTCAGGACTTCTGTCGCCCTCCACATAAAGACAATGAAGGAGGCGCTTTCTTTGGTGGCAAGGCCGGGAGAAGAAATTAGGTCAGAATCTGGGAAGTATCAAGGTCACTGGCATTTAGCTGTTCCTCATAACAATTAATCTCAACATGCTGGGGAACAACCCCATCTCTCAAAAAAATTATCATTGTCCATCAATGGCGAAAAGGTTGTGTAATGTTGGCGCTCTACCATGTGGTAAGGGCAATGTATCCGAATGTGAGGAGTTGCCGGCTGGCTAGGCTCTGATGGGATCAAGATGTGGGCATAGTCAAGATAAGGGTGGTCAAAGCGAAGGGAACCGGCACAGTGGGTGACCTGGGACTGGATCCGGGCTGAACCCAAAGCAGGTGTGAGGGGCGCGCAGTGCAGATGGCAGACCTGCTGAAAGACGTCCGATTGAAGGCCCCTGTGGATTCTTGGGGACCAAAGGCACGCCAGGGGGAACACGTAAAGTGCCAAAATGAGTAGAATGGCCTCTCTAAAGGACTCCACTTGCTGCGTGGTCACAGACAGACCCAGAAATTCAGGGTGCATCAGGACCAGGCTCAGAATAGGCTCTGGTGGAGACACTGATGCCCTCGCACCCTCTCTGGAATTCGAGAATGGAAGGAAGGAGACAATTCCGGCTTGGATTTCTTAATCTTTTTTTTTTTGGACTTATTCGAAGACTTCAACCCCAACAAACCAGGAACCATAGACATACCACATGATGGTCTGTCACGGACATGTTTGAAACAGTCTCTGCAAGCTTTGAACCTTGTCATCTTAGGAGGCGATATCTTCCCTTGCACACCAGAAGAAAAAAATATAATTTTCTGTCGAGAAAAGTATTGAAAAGACAAAGGAGTAGTTCTGACCCACATATGAAGGTGCAAAAAAAAAAAAAAAAAAAAAGAAAGAAAACTGACGCCAGCGCACTTGGGTGTCGCTTATATGCCAGTTCTTCATTTCCCAGTCCCTAAAGCTGCATACACTGGACTACAGATGAAGGTTGTAGTCTCCTGCATATGCGTGTCCCCAGTTGTCGCTCCTCGTATGTCCTTTGCTCCTCTAACATCCCAGCCACCAGATGCCACTACCAGAGGGGCTGGTGTCTACCTGGAACACTGACTTCACAGTGATTGGTGTGTCAGCATATTGTGTTGAAATGGCAATGTGACAACCTATATCTCTTTCCAAGGGGGGGTGAGAGCATTCTGCAGAAGCACACGTGTGATACAAGGCACTCTGCACAAAGATGTTCAAAGAACGAACGAAGAATGATCATTTTCTTAGCATTTGTAGCTCCACGTTAGCATTAGGCAGGCTGACATTAAGTTCAGCACTTCACAATGTCCCTGTGAGCTGTCAGACCAACTCATCCCCAGATGAGGTACTCAGCAACTGAGATGGTAAGTGCAGCTCCTGTTTGATTCCTTAAACTTTTCAAGTTTGACATTTTCAGCCAGGAAGGCCCAGAGAAAGCATGCACAGGACAAGGGGATGAGTTAATGAGTAACCATTCTCACATAGAACAGTTTAATTTACATCCACTCTGTACAAATGCAGTTGCTTTGCCAGGCGGTGCCATGCATGCCACTCGCATGTTTCGAAGACAGTCTCATGTCAGCATGAGGAGCTACACTGGCAGTTTGTTCATGTTAAAGAACACCGCAGTGCTTGGCTCTGAAAGGCCGGGTGTCTTCCAGAATCAGAAAGTTTGTATAGCACATGTTGCAGGGCACATTACCTCTGGGCGGTATCGTTGAGGGCAGCCTCACCCAGAAACAGAGGAGCTCTGTAATTGAAGTAGTGCTGAAAAAGGAAAGGTCTTTTTACAAGTATTTCTTAACTTGATGAGTAGACTGGCAGGTTGAAGCCAGGATGGAAGGCTGGGGCCTGTGGGAGACGCTATACCATGCTTACAGGTGATAGGTATCCTGGACACTGCCCAGCGATGATAACCTCCACCACGTAAGCGGGCTTGGGCAATAGATGAGAGCACCTCCCTAGCTGCGTATGGGAGTACTGCACCAAGCTGTAAATGTAGTGGTGTCCTTCACTGGGCTCACTGCAGGCCTTGGAAGGCAGCTGAGACACAGCCCACTTGTGAGAGCAAAGTGTGAGCCTACAGGCCCAGGAGACACCTTTTGCTGCAAACCCAAAGATCTAAAGGAAGACCAGACACTGGGGATAGGGACAACTTACCAAGAACTGGATTGGCCTCCTAGGGCTACACCTCTCTGATACAAAGGGACAACGGGCATTAAGGGCCTGGTTGCTCAAGCTGCCTACAGGAGCCTAGGAGAAAGACTCTTATTACTAAGACTTCTTGGTCACTGGGCCTGGGCACTGAGACCATCCCCGTTGTGATGATTAGCTCAGTCTAGAGACCGAAGCAGAGATGCCAGATCTGGCCACTGCTTTAGAGATGGTGGGCACTACCAAGATTGTTGGCTTCTCTGAGCAACCTGACTAGAAGCTGCTTTAGGTACGAATAGAAAAACAGGGTGACCAAAGTCTGAGCAGAAAAGCCAGGAGCCTGCTGTCGCTAAACCTGCCATAGGCACGATCAATCAATGAATCATAGATTTGTAAAGCGCTGCTAATCACCCATAGGGTCTCCAGGCGCAGTAAGTGGGCGTGCTGCTCAGTTGAAGAGCCAGGTCTTGAGGTCCTTCCTGAATCTCATCAGTGATGCGGTCTGCCTGAGCTTGAGGGGAAGTGCGTTCCATGTCTTCCATGTGTGCCAGTGTTTGGGCTGCTAGGGAGGAGAAGGATCTTCCTCCTGCTGTGCTTTTCCAGATCTTGGGGATGACTGCAAGGGTGAGCTGGGAGGAACGGAGACATCTGTTGGGCACGATGCACAAAACAGAGTTATGAAAGGCTTTTTGACCATGTGTAGTTATTGCAGCTGCTCAAGGGAAGGACGAGAGTTGGCAAAACAGAATACCTGCTGTGGGGGCCCAGAAAAGACCGATTCTGTTGAAGATGGTACCTGTGTCAGACAAGAAAATGGAAAGGAGATTTGAGGAAGGGGGCCATAATAGTGTTGATAAGTAGTGTTTGTTGTAAATGATAACATTTGTTTTGCTTGGGATAGTTTGACACCACTGTTTGAAATAAGTACTGCCCTAGGGTTTCTATATTCCATATCAATGTAAGAGTGTGTGTGGGGGGCGGAGGCACCTCTATAATGTGGAACATTGGAGCTGGTGTGAACCGTGTGTCTTTGGTCCTCTGGCACATGGGCTACTGGGAAACAGTGCATGTCTGAAATGTGCTCCAGTAAATCCAAAAACTAGGGGCCCGATTCACGAAGGCTGGTTTATGAGTAGGCGTAATTTACTCTTGGGAATTCATAATTTATAATTTACTCCTGGAATTCATAAGTACTAAAGAGTAATCTGGTCCACGGTTTTATGGGAAGGGTGAATATTAAAAGAATGGTTTACTGTGAAAGAAGCACATTTTACTGCATTTGTGAGCAAGACACAGAACCTGGCCTGTGGTTAACGCAACATGTTTCATCTTGGTCACTCGTTTCAGGAGTTCTCAATCAGAAGGCAGAAAACGGAATGGTTCTTCAACGGATTCACAGAGCCCAAAGAAATGCTTCTTATGCCCAGTCAGCAGGAGCCAGGTCACCTGCTATATTATGTTAGCTCGATTACTAAAGCACTGCTTGTCACTGCGTAAGGTATCCAAGCACTGGAGCCGGTGTGGGTCTGCGGGAGTGGTGCGACAGCCACAGGTAGTTAGTTGAACAGCCAGCTCTTCAGCTTCTTGCTCAATTCAAGAAGTGAGGAGGAAACCCTAATGTGCAGAGGGGGGTAATTACAGAATATGGGTGCAATGTGTGAGAAAGCTAGACCTCCTGTTCTGCTTTTGCTGATATGGGGAGAGGGTAGGGGGTGCAAGTGAGAGTGAGGCTGAGCACAGGAGACTGGGCAGAGTTGGTACCAGTGAAGGTAGCTTTTAAGGTGCGCTAACCCTGCAGCACCCTGTATGCATATGTGAGAAGTTTGAATTGGCAGCGTTTCTGTATAGGCAGCCAGTGGGGGTGTGAGGTGATGTGGGCGTGTCGGAGGAGGCCAAGGATTAGTCTTGGTGCAGAGTTCTGGATGGTCTGAAGACGGTGGAGGAGGTGGTTAGAGATTCTGGCATATATTGTGTTGCCGTAGTCTAGTATGCTTGTGATGAGGGCTTGAGTGATGGTCTGTCTGGAGGTCTTAGGACTCCATCTGAAAAGCATGCAGAGTATATGGAAGCAGGAGGAATGGACAGTCTTTACTGGGGTTGTCTTGTTGAGTTTGTCGTCTCAAGATGATTCCCAGGTCTCTTGCATGGTTGGCTGGTGTGGTATAGGACCAAGCTCTAAAGGCCACCAGGTGGAGTCCTAGAGGGAGTTCCTGTTTCTGAAGAGCAACACTTCCGTCTTACCAGAGTTAATTATCAGGCAGTTGGTTTTTATCCACTCTGCTTCATTGATCATGCCTTCGGTGAAGTTTGTTACAGTGGTGGTGGACTTGATGGACACTGATAAGATGAGTTGTATGTCATCCGAGTTGAGCGAACAGAGAGCAGCTGCTGTGTAGCTTTGGGGGCTAAATGGACCAGAGGTCATGGCGCTCAGTGCAATCCAGGTATGGACGAGCGCAGATGGGCTTGCCTGTGGCACGCCAGTAACGCATATGTGCAGCAGCCGCTAATAAGTAGTTCCTGGGAGGGTGAAGGAGCGCAGGGAGGCGGGGGACGGGGATATAATGGCTGGGACGAAAAAAGAAGAGGCGGGAGAGCAGGTAAGGAGGGAGGGGGAAAAGGGGCAGGAGGGTGGTCGGGGGACTGTGGGGGCCTGCAGAGGCAAGTGAGGCAAAAAACAAGGAGAGAAGCGGCATCAGAAGAGTTGGAGGTAGAAAGGCAAAAGGAGCATGAGAAGTTTAAGAAGCTGAAAGAGAGACACCAAAAAAAAAAAAAAAGAGCAAAATAGAGCACAAGCGTGAAAACACAAGAAAAACAGAGCACAGGTGTGGAAAAGCGCAAGACGAGAACACAAGTATGAAAACAATAGAGAGACCAGAGAGGGTGAAAAAGGACCTGGGGGGGGGGGGGGGGGGAGAACGAGCGAGAAAACCAGAGGCCCAGAAAGAGGAGAGCGAGAGAGCGAGAAAACCAGAGGCCCAGAAAGAGGAGAGCGAGAGAGAGAGAAAACCAGAGGCCCAGAAAGAGGAGAGCGAGAGAGAGAGAAAACCAGAGGCCCAGAAAGAGGAGAGCGAGAGAAAACCAGAGGCCCAGAAAGAGGAGAGCGAGAGCAAGAGCGAGAGACACACACACTGCAGGAGGAGCGAGATGAGGGCCCCGAGGGGCAAACGCCAGGTCCGAAGGGCCTAGAGTGCTCAGACGAACAGTCCCAGGTAAGTAGAGGGTGGAGCTAGGCCTAGGCACCTGTGAACTGACTCTCAAACAAGGGTGTAGTTAGTGTCAGACTGCAGACCAAGTCCTTGGTTCAGAATACAACGTAGCAGGGGCTTCATGGAGACTTGTAACTAGCCTGGCTTTAGGGTAGGCCACTGAGGAGCCCGACAGTTGGGGTCCGCCTGCTGAAGACACGATTTACTCGCTCACATTTGGTTCTCTGTCGCAAAGAAGATCCATGAACCAATCTGAGGTGCCCCAAGCAACTCATCCCACTGGGATGACTCACACCATTCCTCTAGGAGCAGGTGAACTTAGGCATGCTCTTGAAGGGTGGAAAAAGAGAAAGAGGGTTAATGTGCAGAGACAGCCAGAGAAGAACCCCTATACCCGGAGAGGTCTCTTTTACAAACCTGTGGTCCAGTGCAAACCAGAGGTCTAATGGGGCCCAGCAGCAATTAGATAGTATGGAACAGTCTCTATCACAGATTCGGCTACAAAGATTTAACATTTGGTGACCCAGGCATGTCCTGGATTATTCCATGGCAGGACTGGGGACACTTTGAATAAGCGCGTTCCAAGAAAGCATCAAAAACTGTGATGGTTTTTGATACCACCAACTTGACTCAAGAGAAGGATGAAAGTTTGGTGTGCTCAAGACACCCTTGTTGCAGGCTTGTTTTCTCTTTCTGGTTTTTGATTACAACAATTTGCAAATGTGAAGAATTATTTGTTACATTCCTCCCTCCCAGAGCTAGTCCAGGAACTTTTCGCTGTGTTGGTGGCTCCTGCCACCGACTCTTCTGTGGTTGCCTCCAGGGGTGCATGGAACTGGGTATGTAATACCCTAGAATTAGTGCAGTCCTCGCACTGAAAGGAAATCATTCTTTTTTAACACTGAGATTCTTCCTCCAATGGTTATTTGTGTTTCGAGATCTCGAATTTCTCGAACATAAAATGCAACTCTTTATCACACCAACACGAAGGAATGTCCTTTTTGTGTGTCTGCTTGTGGAGAGGGAGTTAGAAGGATCTGATGCAGACACTCATCATTTGGTTACAATTCTTGTTATAGAGCTTGGGCAGCAAGGAATGTCACTGTACCTGAGAAGCGTAGACGGGCAAGAAGGCATCCTCCAGCATGTGGGGATGCAGTATTAGTCATTGGGACTAGCACCACACAGGAGGTTGGCTTACCAACTTTTCGGAGGATTAGAGAAGTCTCCAGGCCTTCTCTTAAAGAATTGAGCAGATATGTTTCTGCCTCTCTTTGAGGAAACAGAAATAATCTAAATAGGAGAGCATTACTTTCACACAGCAGACATCTTGGGATCACACTGGACTGGACAATTAATGCAAACTGTGGCATAAAATGTCTGCACAAGAAGCAGCAGCATCTGAACCTTGGGCTAAAGATCCGAAGCACGTTCCTCATTCTCCAGTAAGACACCAGCAAACTGAAAACTGAAGGACAAGACTTCCTAAACCATGCTGTGCAGGCAAAGAATCAAGGCTACAATACTACTTGTTGGACTTAATGCATTGACGCGATCACTTCCCCCATAATCCAACCCCACAATACTGAATAATACATGGACACAGACACCTCTCAAACTATACAGGAGTAGGGAAACAGGCAAGAAGCCTTACCTACCTTGAGAGAATACAATCACAGATGTACAAAACAAACTCTGCTTGAGTGCCCCCAAGACAAATGCAATGTTCTTTGGTCCCCTTTACAGTCACATTCTTGTGGCACAGTTTGCATCCATGGCCGCCCCAGCCAAGAACACGCATACCTTGGAATGCTACATAGCTCTGGGCTGTCCTTCGAACCCTCAGTTAATGGGTTCCAAAGAATCTCTTCTTTCACCCAAGTTTGCTCTGAGGCATCCCACTCTTGCAATCCACCCACACAGGGTTACCCAGGTCATAGTGATGGTAATCTACTACAACACCGGGCTATTAACGAAAATAATTTCCAAACTACAAATCTAAATCAACAAAACTGACCATCTTCAAGCTGTGCTGTTTGGATCACATCACCCTGGTACTGAAGGTTCTGCTCTACGACATAGAGAAGACTGTAGTTCAAAACACTGTGCACTGTCCACAGAGCTCTAAGTGGAAGGGAAACAGTCATCACTTCAAGGTGTTACAGCAATAAGCCTACCAAAAAGCAGAGGCTGTGGCGCCTTCATTGCTTTAGTGGGAGAGGCCCTTTGCCATCCAAGGCTCCAACCTCTAGTATTCTCTTTCCCCACACCTTGCATTGGAAGATTAGTTCCTGTGGCTCTGCATAATGATGAAAACCCACCTGTTCTGTGCGTCCGATGGCCAGGGACACACCTAAATGCCCACCGCCGGAAAGGCAAATCATCATTGTCTAAGTCTTGTTATATATACGGTGGTGGACTGGATCAACCTGTTCCCACGCCCACTCCATGGCTGCATAAGTAACACAATTTCAAAAATAATTCTTAATAAGTTAAACAAATAATAACCTAATAATGGTACTCAGAGTGGCACCCCTGGAGTATACCAAGTAGTCCTATAACATCAAAATCAAGCGGAGTCAGATTCAAACCTACAACCGCAAGGTAACTGCTCCCCCAACTGCAGCGCCTGCCGGCCTCCTCTACACTTTAATATTTACTCTTCCAAACACATTTTAGCAAGTGGCTTTTGCAGATCTGAAACTCAGCAGTATTTCATGCATATTCCCCTTGCAAAAGGAAAAAAAAAAGCTAATTACAAGAACTGATTTATTAATAACAGGAAGACTTTGTCCAATTAATAGAAGCACTAACAGGCCAGGGAACAATTCAGGATGCCTAATGTTCTTTGAAACCATTTTTTAGGTTAATTACATTTCTAAGTAAAGCCGCTCTGGTTCGCCCCTCAGGACTCTGGTGCAGGAAGATGAAAAGACACATTACCTCGTAGGCCAGCTCCAGCAGGACCGGGGCAGCTGCGTTCCTCCTCACGCCGCACAGGTACCTAGGGAAGACAAAGCCACGTGAGACCAGAACTGGCGGGAAAAGGCTTGTGCAGACATGCGTACGTCTCCTAGGAGCTGTGGCTGCGCGAGCCGACCCCACTTGGGTTGGGCTGCAGCGATTCTTTCTTTGTAGCAGATTTACCTTGCTTCGGCCACATCGACATGTCTGACCTGCCTGCCTGCATTGTGTGCTAGAAATGTTGCTTCTGAGACAACAAAGACGTGATCAACTGAAACGTTTTGTTGGGCCTTCAATGGAGAGATGATAAACGTTGGGGAGAAGGCTCAGGTAACGCACACAAGTGCATTTCAGTGGGGGAATCTCTGGGTAACAGAGGTCTAGCACACAATAAGGTCTGTTGTGCTTAATTAAGCCAATACTGAAATATCAGGTGCTTTAATAAGACATGCCATCACTGCAAGGGCTTTACTACAACAAAACAAATGGAGACAAATCAACAAAAGTGCAAGCAGTAGGCATTTATTCCCTTACTAGATCTTAGGTGTCAGGCTGGGCAGAGGGAAGCATCGTGGTCACTGAACCCAACAAAGGTTATGCAGGCCCATAATCTCCCCTGATGAACGGGCGGTAGTGCACCACTTACTACACAGTATTTTAATGTTTGATCCTAACTGATTGACTTATAGGTGATCTAGGTGTCTACACTTGCAAGGCTCACCTCCCCTCTCTGTACATTTTCCTCCCAGAAAGTGACTAAACACCCAGGTGAAAGTGCTCAGAGGTGGTAACGCACATCCACAGCTGAACGAATATGCAGCCTCAAATATAATGACATGAGGCAGAATGACCGCAGTCGAGGAGAACTCTCAGAACCTACTTATCAAACATAAACATATTTATATAGGTCCCGCGCCAACACTACACATTTCAAACTCTATAGCACAATCATGTACATGACAGAACACCAAAGCCCTAAATTTAACAAAAAGCTGCCAACCAACAGCACGTCCGTATCAATGTATTCACATTGCACTTGCACAACAAAGCGTACAGCAAACTTCAAAAACAGTGCATGAAAAGAGATGAAATTGAGCATCTTTAATAGAGGATACAGGTAACAGGGTATGTAAATCACAGAGCTGTGTACCACTAGAAAGGGTCAAGCATGTCATCTTTGTATAAATTGCATCCCTGTAAAATTACTATTTCATAATAATAAAATATATACATACTCTTTAAGCCTGTTTAACAAATGTATACCTACTCACGGTTAAATGTATATATCTGTGTATGCGTGTGTGTGTATACGTGTGCATATTTGTATATATATATGTATGTACACAATGCGTGTGTGTGTGTGTGTGTGTGTGTGTGTATATATACATATATTTATTTTATTCTATGCTTAACATGTTCATCGGGAATTGCATGGTTCCTAGATAAATTGTTATATTAGATACCCATGAATCCCTGCTTTCATTTTTTCAATCAAAATGAGCAAATGTTTTCTTAATTATTTTATCAGCAAGCATTTTGCTATTGAAAATTGATGAAAGATTTTAAAAAAAAAATTAAGTACACAAATAAATTAACTTTCAATATTGCAAATCTTGAAAGACTGTTCATACAACAGAATTTTAAATCTCAAAATATTATATCCATTATTATATTCTTTACAGATATATTCACTTACTATGTATTTATGTATTTATTACTTTAGTCCTACTGTACAAGAGGGAAAAAAATTCTCTCTTGTAAGCTTTACTCGTCTCCCCATCACCCTATATCGGTATCAATCTTCTATCCCCACTCTGACTCATCCCAAACCCATTCTACTGCTATGATCTCCAAAATAACCCTGCCTAAGCTCTTCCCTCCTCTACCGCTCCTGGCTCACCCCAAACCTCAGTTTACTACTGTGATCTCCCAAACTCTCCCTCACTTATCTCACCTTTGACTCATCCAAAACACCTTCTACTACTATGATCTCCCTAACCCTTTCCACAGACTCTTGCCTCCCCCATCTCTCCTTTACTCATCCCAAGTCTCATCCTGTTACTATAAACTCCCAATTAACACTTCTGGATTCTTCCCTCCTCTATCCCTCCATTATTCTACTCAGACCTACTAACAAACTCACATATTCTCTGCTCAAATTAACTCATACTAATACTGTAGTAATATCTCCCTATACTAATCCACCACTAATCCTTTTGGGTTCCGGAGTTGCATGGTACTCACCGAAAAGCGCTTCAATGCCTCATTAGGGGTAGCAAGCGCTATATAAATACAATTACAAATCTTTCACTTACTTCAATGGACCACATTAAAAGCTGTACTCCTAAAGCCTGCAATGCTTCATACAGTTTCCTAACACACATTATGAGCTGCGACAGGATGCTTATAGAAGTTGTCCGGCTCTGTACTGTTTCCCTTGCCTACTTTTTTCCCCTCGAGGTAACTCATCAAAAGCTCTTCCTTGACCCAACACCCCACATGAAATTAATGCAGCTCAGTCTTGATGTGTGGTTCTATTGCCACAAAGAAATGACTGTACAAACCCAAATTCAACCGCACAGACACCCAAACACACTTCAGATAACCCATAATGGACATTCATCTTACACACAGCACCACTATCTACCCATCAGTACCACTAACCAAAATCTTCCAAACTACACCTAGAATTCGTTTTTCGCAAACAGAATACGATGTTCAAAAACCTGGCAAGCTCATGCACACTACATGTCAAAAAAGTTGGTTTGTTGCCAAAACTCCCCCACCACAAGTGTTTTCCAGTACTAGACCTGCATACATTGAAGACAGAATCACTGGACCTTAAACATGCCACTCTCCACAAGCACAACTCTGGATCACAGCAATGCTGGTCTAGAGAAGGGTCCGAACTGGCCAGGAAATGGACAGCTGAACACCCAGTTCAGCAAGTCCTTCATCTCATCCATCCATAAACTCAACAGGCAAACACATACCTTTATCAGGATCAAATTTATTTTATGTTCATAAAACCCATCACACACTTTAGAAATCCAGGCTACTAACACGCCTCCACTGGTGACCCGCCACAAACCACACACAATCGCGTAATCCCACAAAAGCGATCAATGGTGAACCTAGAACGTATCAAAGAGGCTCCTAGATCAAGAGTCCGCTTGGGTGCCATGCTAATGGATGAAGGCTCTTACAGACGATGTGGCACAATGTTGAATGTACTCAGGGGCGCCTAGTTCCACTGGTGAACAGCCTGCAGAGCACCTATCTTGGGGCTGCAGTGCTGCCTGCTGTGAATGCACCATTTCAGCCCTGTAGTTCTGCCTGCTATGCATGTCCCATCACGGGGCGTAGAGCTGCCATCAGTACGTCTTCCACATAGAGGCTACAGTGCTGCCGGCTGTGCACGTTTCATCCAAGGATACAGTGCTGCCTGCGATACAGTGCTGCCAGCTGTATATGTGCCACTGCAGCAACTGCCTGCTATCCATGCTCCATCTCAGGGGCTGCAGTGCTGCCTGCTGTGCATGTTCCATCTAGGGATACAAGTGCTGCCTGCTGTGCATGTTCCATCCAGGGATACAAGTGCTGCCAGCTGTGCATGTTCCATCCAGGGATACAGTGCTGCCAGCAGCGCATGTTCCATCCAGGGATACAGTGCTGCCAGCAGCGCATGTTCCATCCAGGGATACAGTGCTGCCAGCAGCGCATGTTCCATCCAGGGATACAGTGCTGCCAGCTGTGCAAGTTCCATCTAGGAATATGTGCATGTTCCATCGAGGGATACAGTGCTGCCAGCAGGGCATGTTCCTTCCGGGGAGACAGTGCTGCCTGCTATGCATGTCCCATCACGGGGCGTAGAGCTGCCATCAGTACATCTTCCACGTAGAGGCTACAGTGCTGCCGGCTGTGCATGTTTCATCCAGGGATACAGTGCTGCCTGCTGTATATGTGCCACTGCAGCAACTGCCTGCTATCCATGCTCCATCTCAGGGGCTGCAGTGCTGCCTGCTGTGCATGTTCCATCTAGGAATATGTGCATGTTCCATCGAGGGATACAGTGCTACCTGCTGTGCATGTTCCATCGAGGGATACAGTGCTACCTGCTGTGCATGTTCCATCTAAGGATACAGTGCTGCCTCGGGCATGTTCCATCTAGGCATACAGTGCAGCCTGCGATACAGTGCTGCCAGCTGTACATGTTCCATCCAGGGATACAGTGCTGCCAGCTGTACATGTTCGATCCAGGGATACAGTGCTGCCAGCTGTACATGTTCGATCCAGGGATACAGTGCTGCCAGCTGTACATGTTCGATCCAGGGATACAGTGCTGCTTGCTGTGCATGTTCCATCTAGGGATACCGTGCTGTCAGCAGGGGGTGTTCCATCTAGGGATACCGTGCTGTCAGCAGGGGGTGTTCCATCTAGGGATACCGTGCTGTCAGCAGGGGGTGTTCCATCTAGGGATACCGTGCTGTCAGCAGGGGGTGTTCCATCTAGGGATACCGTGCTGCCTGCTGTGCATGTTCCATCCAGGGATACAGTGCTGCCTGCTGTGCATGTTCCATCTAGGGATACAGTGCTGTCAGCAGGGGGTGTTCAATCTAGGGATACAGTGCTGCCTGCGGTGCATGTTCCATCCAGGGATACAGTGCTGCCTGCGGTGCATGTTCCATCCAGGGATACAGTACTGCCTGCTGTGCATGCTCCATCCAGGGATACAGTGCTGCCTGCTGTGCATGCTCCATCCAGGGATACAGTGCTGCCAGCAGGGCATGTTCCATCCAGGGATACAGTGCTGCCAGCAGGGCATGTTCCATCCAGGGATACAGTGCTGCCAGCAGGGCATGTTCCATCCAGGGATACAGTGCCGCCAGCAGGGCTTGTTCCATCCAGAGATACAGTGCTGCCTGCTGTGCATGTTCCATCTAGGGATACAGTGCTACCTGCAGGGCACGTTCCATCTAGGGATACCGTGCTGTCAGCAGGGGGTGTTCCATCCAGGGATACAGTCCATCCAGGGATACAGTGCTGTCTGCTATGCATGTTCCATCCAGGGATACAGTGCTGCCAGCAGGGCATGTTCCATCCAGGGATACAGTGCTGCCAGCTGTACATGTTCCATCCAGGGATACAGTGCTGCTTGCTGTGCATGTTCCATCTAGGGATACAGTGTTGTCAGCAGGGGGTGTTCCATCTAGGGATACCGTGCTGTCAGCAGGGGGTGTTCCATCTAGGGATACCGTGCTGTCAGCAGGGGGTGTTCCATCTAGGGATACCGTGCTGCCTGCTGTACATGTTCGATCCAGGGATACAGTGCTGCCTGCTGTGCATGTTCGATCCAGGGATACAGTGCTTCCTGCTGTGCATGTTCCATCTAGGGATACAGTACTGCCTGCTGTGCATGCTCCATCCAGGGATACAGTACTGCCTGCTGTGCATGCTCCATCCAGGGATACAGTGCTGCCTGCTGTGCATGTTCCATCCAGGGATACAGTGCTGCCAGCAGGGCATGTTCCATCCAGGGATACAGTGCTGCCAGCAGGGCATGTTCCATCCAGGGATACAGTGCTGCCAGCAGGGCATGTTCCATCCAGGGATACAGTGCTGCCAGCAGGGCATGTTCCATCCAGGGATACAGTGCTGCCAGCAGGGCATGTTCCATCCAGGGATACAGTGCTGCCAGCAGGGCATGTTCCATCCAGGGATACAGTGCCGCCAGCAGGGCACGTTCCATCCAGGGATACAGTGCCGCCTGCAGGGCACGTTCCATCTAGGGATACAGTGCCGCCTGCAGGGCACGTTCCATCTAGGGATACAGTGCCGCCTGCAGGGCACGTTCCATCTAGGGATACAGTGCCGCCTGCAGGGCACGTTCCATCTAGGGATACAGTGCTGCCTGCAGGGCACGTTCCATCTAGGGATACAGTACTGCCAGCAGGGCTTGTTCCATCCAGGGATACAGTCCATCCAGGGATACAGTGCTGCCTGCTGTGCATGTTCCATCTAGGGATACAGTGCTGTCTGCTATGCATGTTCCATCCAGGGATACAGTGCTGCCAGCAGGGCATGTTCCATCTAGGGATACAGTGCTGCCAGCAGGGCATGTCCCATCCAGGGATACAGTCCATCTATGGATACAGTGCTGCCTGCTGTGCATGTTCCATCCAGGGATACAGTGCTGCCTGCTGTGCATGTTCCATCCAGGGATACAGTGCTGCCTGCTGTGCATGTTCCATCTAGGGATACAGTGCTGCCAGCAGGGCATGTCCCATCCAGGGATACAGTGCTGCCAGCTGTGTATATTCCATCCAGGGATACAGTGCTGCCTGCAGGGCACGTTCCTTCCGGGGATACAGTGCTGCCAGCAGGGCATGTTCCTTCCGGGGAGACAGTGCTGCCAGCAGGGCATGTTCCATCCAGGGATACAGTGCTGCCAGCTGTGTATATTCCATCCTGGGATACAGTGCTGCCAGCAGGGCATGTTCCATTAAGCGATACAGTGCTGCTTGGTGTGCATGCCCCTTCTAGGCGCTGTAGTGTTGGGTAAGGTGCATATCCCATCTCAGGTAGTAGTGCTGCCTGGTGTGCATGCTCCTTCTAGGGGCTATAGTGTTGGATAAGGTGCACCTCCATCTCAGGTAGTAGTGCTGCCTGGTGTGCATGCCCCTTCTAGGCGCTGTAGTGTTGGGTAAGGTGCATGTCCCATCTCAGGCAGTAGTGGTGCGGGTTGTGCACGCCCCCTCTAGGCGCTGTTCGATAAGGTGCACCTCCATCTCAAGCAGTGTGCACACCACAGCCGCCCCTCGCACAGCGCCACCGGCGAGACAACCTCGGCGCTCAGACTCCAGGCGCCCTGGAAAGCACAAAGCCATCAGCCAAGAGGAGATTTCCAAACCCGAAATGTGATGGACAACAAAATATGGAAACGCATGAGCGATTAGAACGATTCGGCGATTCCTGTAATTAATCTTGTACCGAAATTCTATGCATCAGAATTAATTACAGCATTCCATTAGGAGGTACACGTTTTCACAGTCAATTGAATGATTTAAAAACACGCACAAAGTGAAATCGATTCAAATGACAGGCAGGGACAAGGAGACAAAGGCAGACCCGCTCGGAGGGTCATAGACTGGGGGTCAGAGGATTAACCGAGCAGGGGACCCTCAAGAAACGTGCAACCATCAGAGCTGAAAACACAGGCACAGAATATCCTAAAGTGTGGACGAACAAAAACCTACTGACTGACCTGAACGTGTCACCAGAAGTGCTTAAATACAGATAGAGAAAATGCTATGATCAAGTGTGGACGGACAGACAGAGCCTCCCCACACGACATTTCACCAGCAGAGTTTGGAGGAGAGGAAACGAAAATTATGTGACAAATAATGGGAAGATGCAGAAAGAAAATAATATGACCCAACGTAAACTCAGAATGACAAACACGGTAAATCAGAGAAAAAAGACAAGCAATGTGACAACGTGTCACCAGCAGATCTCGAAATATAGGAACATAAAACGGCAGGATAAGGTGTGGACAGACAGGTACTCCACAGGGCATTTTACCAGCAGAGTTTAAAATACAGGAATAGAAAATGCTACGATAAAGGATGGACAGAAAGACACTGTGAGAAAGTAGCCTCTTTCTAGCCTTGTTACCCCCACTTTTGGCCTGTTTGTGAGTGTATGTCAGGGTGTTTTCACTGTCTCACTGGGATCCTGCTAGCCAGGGCCCAGTGCTCATAGTGAAAACCCTAGGTTCTCAGTATGTTTGTTGTGTGTCACTGGGACCCTGCTAGCCAGGACCCCAGTGCTCATAAGTTTGTGGCCTATATGTATGTGTTCCCTATGTGATGCCTAACTGTCTCACTGAGGCTCTGCTAAACGGAACCCCAGTGGTTATGCTCTCTCTGCTTTACAAATTTGTCACTAACAGGCTAGTGACCAATTTCACCAATTCACATTGGCATACTGGTACACCCATACAATTCCCTAGTATATGGTACTGAGGTACCCAGGGTATTGGGGTTCCAGGAGATCCCTATGGGCTGCAGCATTTCTTTTGCCACCCATAGGGAGCTCTGACAATTCTCACACAGGCCTGCCAGTGCAGCCTGAGTGAAATAACGTCCACGTTATTTCACAGCCATTTACCACTGCTCTTAAGTAACTTATAAGTCACCTATATGTCTAACCTTCACCTGGTGAAGGTTGGGTGCAAAGTTACTTAGTGTGTGGGCACCCTGGCACTAGCCAAGGTGCCCCCACATCGTTCAGGGCAAATTCCCCGGACTTTGTGTGTGCGGGGACACCATTACACGCGTGCACTATACATAGGTCACTACCTATGTACAGCGTCACAATGGTAACTCCGAACATGGCCATGTAACATGTCTAAGATCATGGAATTGCCCCCCCCAATGGCATCCTGGCATTGGTGAGACAATCCCATGGTCCCCCGGGTCTCTAGCACCGACCCGGGTACTGCCAAACTGCCTTTCCCGGGGTTTCACTGCAGCTGCTGCCAACCCCTCAGACAGGTTTCTGCCCTCCTGGGGTCCAGCCAGGCTCGGCCCAGGAAGGCAGAACAAAGGACTTCCTCTGAGAGAGGGTGTAACACCCTCTCCCTTTGGAAATAGGTGTGAGGGCTGGGGAGGAGTAGCCTCCCCCAGCCTCTGGAAATGCTTTGATGGGCACAGATGGTGCCCATCTCTGCATTAGCCAGTCTACACCGGTCCAGGGATCCCCCAGCCCTGCTCTGGCGAGAAACTGGACAAAGGAAAGGGGAGTGACCACTCCCCTGACCTGCACCTCCCAGGGCGGGTGCCCAGAGCTCCTCCAGTGTGTCCCAGACCTCTGCCATCTTGGAAACAGAGGTGTCTGTGGCACACTGGACTGCTCTGAGTGGCCAGTGCCAGCAGGTGACGTCAGAGGCTCATTCTGATAGGCTCTTACCTCTCTTGGTAGCCAATCCTCCTTCCTAGGTAGCCAAACCTCCTTTTCTGGCTATTTAGGGTCTCTGTTTGGGGATCTCAGCAGATAACGAATGCAAGAGCTCATCAGAGTTCTTCTGCATCTCCCTCTTCACCTTCTGCCAAAGGATCGACCGCTGACTGCTCAGGACGCCTGCAAAACCGCAACAAAGTAGCAAGACGACTACTAGCAACCTTGTATCGCTTCATCCTGCCAGCTTTCGCGACTGTTTCCAGGTGGTGCATGCTCTGGGGGTAGCTTGCCTCCTTTCTGCACCAGGAGCTCTGAAGAAATCTCCCGTGGGTCGACGGAATCTTCCTCCTGCAACCGCAGGCAACAAAAGATTGCATCACCAGTCCTCTGGGTCCCCTCTCAGCACGACAAGCGTGGTCCCTGGAACTCAGCAACTCTGTCCAAGTGACTCCCACAGTCCAGTGACTCTTCAGTCCAAGTTTGGTGGAGGTAAATCCTTGCCTCCCCACGCTAGACTTTATTGCTGGGTACCGCGTGATTTGCAGATGCTCCGGCTCCTGTGCACTCTTCCAGGATTTCCTTCGTGCACAGCCAAGCCCGGGTCCCCGACACTCTAACCTGCAGTGCACAACCTTCTGAGTTGTCCTCCGGCATTGTGGGACTCCCTTTTGTGACTTCGCGTGGACTCCGGTTCACTCTTCTTCCAAGTGCCTGTTCAGGTACTTCTGAGGGTGCTGCCTGCTTCTGTGAGGGCTCCCTGACTTGCTGGGCACCCCCTCTGTCTCCTCATCCAAGTGGTGACATCCTGGTCCCTCCTGGGCCACAGTAGCATCCGAAAACCCTAACCGCGACCCTTGCAACTAGCAAGGCTTGTTTGCGGTCTTTCTGCGTGGGAACACCTCTGCAAGCTTCTTCACGACGTGGGACATCCATCCTCCAAAGGGGAAGTTCCTAGTCCTCTTCGTTCTTGCAGAACACCGAGCTTCTTCCAACAGGTGGCAGCTTCCTTGCACCCTCAGCTGGCATTTCTTGGGCTCCTGCCCACTCTCGACACGGTCGCGACTCTTGGACTTGGTCCCCTTGTTTTGCAGGTACTCAGGTCCAGAAATCTGCTGTTGTTGCATTGCTGGTGTTTGTTCTTCCTGCAGAATCCCCCTATCACGACTTCTGTGCTCTCTGGGGGTAGTAGGTGCACTTTACACCTACCTTTCAGGGTCTTGGGGTGGGCTATTTTTCTAACAGTCCCAACGACCCTCTACAAGCTCACATAGGTTTGGGGTCCATTTGTGGCTCGCATTCCACTTTTGGAGTATATGGTTTGTGTTGCCCCTATACCTATGTGCTCCTATTGCAATCTATTGTAACTTTACACTGCTTGCATTACTTTTCTTGCTATAACCTACATAATTTTGGTTTGTGTACATATATCTTGTGTATATATCTTATCCTCATACTGAGGGTACTCACAGATACTTTTGGCATATTGTCATAAAAATAAAGTACCTTTATTTTTAGTACTTCTGTGTATTGTGTTTTCTTATGATATTGTGCATATGACACCAGTGGTATAGTAGGAGCTTTACATGTCTCCTAGTTCAGCCTAAGCTGCTTTGCCATAGCTACCTTCTATCAGCCTAAGCTGCTAGAAACACCTCTTCTACACTAATAAGGGATAACTGGACCTGGCACAAGGTGTAAGTACCTCTGGTACCCACTACAAGCCAGGCCAGCCTCCTACAGACACCTATCCAAGGAACTTGTCACCAGCAGACTTTGAAATAGGGGAATAGAGAATGCTAGGATAAAGGATGGACAGACAGACAGCTATCCAAGGAACTGGTCACCAGCAGACTTTGAAATACAGGAATAGAGAAAGATAGGATAAAGTACGGACAGACAGACAGCTATCCAAGGAACGTGTTACCAGCAGAGCTTGAAATACAGGAATAGAGAATGCTAGGCTAAAGTACGAGCAGACACACAGCTACTCTACCGGTCATTTCACTAGCAAAGTTTAAAAACACGAACAAAAAAATGCTGGGATAAAATACGGACAGACGGCTACCCCACACGACATTTCACCAGCAGAGTTTGAGATATAGGAAAATAAAATTCTGTGACAAACAACGGACAGATGCAGAAACACAAAATAATGTCACACAAGGCAAACTCAGAAAGACAAACATGGAAAATCAGACAAAACACCTAAACGATGAAGGCAGACACTCAGCAATAACAACAAAACGCAAACACTCAGATACTTCTACAGGAACTCGCTAAGCATCTGCGACCCCACTGAGGCACTTTGGTGATTGTGATGTTTGTGCAAGTTGTGCTTCCTGACTACCTGAACAACCGGACAAGTCACACCCGGCTGACGAAACCCTCAGCTGATGCAAAAGACCTTAACAGCACCCACCCTGGATCAGGGGAAAGTTATTGAAAGTTGCAGTAAATCTCCTAGACAATTCTTAGTCTGGAATTGGACATAGCTGAAGCAAAGATATTGCTCTTCTACAAGTTGCTGACAATGCACTCATGAGAATCCTGTCATTTTGTGTTTCTAGGCTCTTGATAAGGTCCATCAATCCTCACTCATCCTCACTGTGAAAGAACTAAGGTGCATCAAAGGTGTAGTGTTAGGATATTTCACCTGCTAGCAGTCATAGCAATCACAAGTGGTTACAATTGTTGACTTTATCTAACAAGGTTAGCCTGCCCCACGGGGATCCTCAATGTCCTATCCTGTCTTTGACACTGTTCAGTCTTTACGGGGAACCACTTGTGGCCATTCTCAGGCACTCCGGGTTGAAATGTCATCTCTATGCAGATGACACCCAGCTCCATCTCAAGATCTTGTATCCTAAACACATTCCTTTAATCACCAACACCTTTGCAAAAGAGATGTCTAATCACCCCCTAAAACTCAAAAACTGAGTTTGTGTGTTCATCTCTCCAAAGAAATCAAAACTTGCTGTTTCAGCCATGGATTCATTCCTGTACTCTCCTTGATTGTAACCTGGTTGTTGTGGATAATGTCAAATCCCTGGGTTTTGTCCTCCACAACAGAATTTGGCCCTGATTTAGAGTTTGGCTGTGGGGGTAACTATCACAAATGTGATGGATATCCCGTCCGCAGTATTACAATTTCATTATAGCCTATAGAACTTGTAATACAATGGACAGGATATCCCCCAAACTCTAAACCAGGCCCTCAACCTCCAAGAACAACTCACTGGTATAAGTAAGAGAGCACATTACCAACTAAGGAACTAATGTAGAACTCTGTAGACGAGTTACTCCGTCACAACGGTGACAAATATCCTGTCCACTGAAATCTAAATCCCATTATATGCTATGGGATTTAGATTTACGGCAGACAGGATATCCGTCACCGTTTTGATAGAGTAACCTGTCTGTCAAGTTCTAAATCAGGCTCTAAATTTGCCAGACAAGTCGTTAAGACCATAGTTGAGACTCTTGTTCTTTACAGGCCTTATGCCACTTTGTCAATGGTCTACCAAAAGTTAACTTGGGTGTCTCAGACCTCGGCTTCATGCGGCCACACACATTGGGTCTTTGTGCAAAAAACCGGAGCAGGTCACTCCTGTCAATCATTATCGAGATCCTAAATATTTCCACACTTCTCTTAATTTCACTGTGAGTATCTTTTAACTTCTGCAATCTATTTTGATCCTTTGTGAAGAGTTCTAATGCCCTTAGGCCGTGTTTGCTCAACAGAAAACTGCATAAATAAAGATAACGGAAAAAAAAGCAGCTACAGAAAGGCAAGATCAGGCCTAAAGGAAGACCTTCCAACAGTGGTGATATAATCTTGTGGAAGGTTTAGTTAAACTCTATTTGAGGTTAAGGTATGTTCAAGGAGGCAGTATTGGAAGCATACCAGAGTGCTGAGGTGGTGTACTCTAGCTGGAGATCATTGCATGTTATAGCAACTAGTTGAGGCCTGTTCTAGAGACTAGTTGAGACCTACTCAAGAGACTGGTTGAGGCCTATTGTGGAGACCAGCCTAGGCCTATTCTAGATACTCATTGAGTTCTATTCTAGAGACTAGTTGAGACCTATTCTACAGACTAGTTGAGGTTTATTCTGGAGACTAGTCAAGGCCTATTCTACAGACTGGCTGAAGCTTGTACTACAGGGCTAGTTGTTGGATCCCCTGCAAGGCTCTGGAGAGCAAGCACCCCTACCTTGAGTTCCCCAAAGATTTTGATTTTTTACCTCCGTACACATGGCAATAGTGCTTGGGCACCAAGAGCTAACAGACTGACACAGAATATGGTACACAGCTGACCTCTGTAGGCTGGTGGGGCACGCTATGTGCACCCTTCTTTACTGAGCGCGACTACTGTCAGCTCACCAGCCTGTAAAGGACTGTCATTAGTGTCAGCAACAGTTTATAATGTCAAAGCAGGTCTTTATACCCGGCTTCTATCCGGGGTGGTTGCCTAATGGCATCTCCTGGGTTTTAAATTGGTCTACAAGCCTGCAAAGCACTATTACTAGAGATGCTTTGCAGATTCTTGCACTTTATTGGCATCTTCCCCCCACTATTTTTAAAAATAGATATTTTTTTATTGCTCTTGTGTTTTTTAAAAATATTTTACATTTAGTAAAATTGGGCTGTGTTTACTGTAACCGATCGAGTCTTGCACTTTAAAACTAAACTCAGAATTGAGGAGAGGGTGAAGGGTTCGCTGAATACGGTCGTATTTGCACTTTAAAAACTTTAAAACTGAATTGAGGATGGTGGGATGTTTCACGAAAAACCATTGCATGTGCACTTTTATTTGAATAATTCTATCGGAGAGAGTTAGGTCAGCAGGGGTGTGTGGAAATCTTTGGTCGGCCATTTTGGTACGGCCCCCCGTTTGATTCCGGTCAGCGGTCTAGTTGGCCACCACATGCCACATTACAATGAAAGCAACAAGCTTAAAAACAGCTCTGATGGGCGGATGCGTACAGTAGGTGTTCTACAAGCGCATTGAAGGCATGCCAAAGGCAAGCTTGTCTGCGCCCATTTGTGCCTGGATGGCGAGGGGCCCTGCCACTTCTGCTGGAAACAGAACAGTCTACTCGCGATCCAAGCTTCTTTCCCTGTAGCAAGTTCCACATAACTGTTTGCGCTCATGGGGCAGGAGGAAGAAAGCATTCAGGTGCAACAACAATTGCAGCTTTAAGCCCAATGCATGCTGTGTTACCATGTCAGCAGATCTGCACGATCGCCTTTAAATTAATTAGCATTAATTGCGCTCCGTTTGTCATCATGCTAAAATCCTTGACTTTATTCAAGACCACTTACCCGATGTATTGTTTCTTACAGAAACTTGGCTAGCGCAATCTACAGTTATGGAGCCAGCACTCGCGATGCAATAGGGCCAGCGGTAGAGGACGTGGTATAGCTACAGTGCATACATTGGCTATAGGATGATATTTGGTCCTGTGCACAATCCAAGACAGTGAAAGTGCCTAGTTCAAAATCTCTTTCAATAATAATTTTACTCTTACAGGGCTGCTAATTTATCAACCCCCCCGGGCATGTCTAAACCTTTTAGAGAAGCGCTCACAGACTACCTTGCCCCACTAGTCATAAAATACTCTAATTTTAAAATTATTGGAGGACTGAACTTACTCAGTGACTCAATCCACAACAGCAAAGTTCGCAATTTTCTGGATGACTTAGAATCCATGCAACGTTCTATTAGTTGTAGGAGGAACACACTCAGCCAGTCACCTTCTACACCCTGTTTTCTCTAACCTAAGCAATCTATGTGTATCCAATCCGTGCCTATGTCCTGGATCGAACATTACATGGTATCCATGACCATCAATACCACCCTCCCTGAAAGCACCACTGTCCCAACACTGCTATGAAGAGGCTATGGCAGAAATTGGAACTCCAGGAATTCAGGAACTAGATTCAGGCTAAAGCCAGTCAGACTCCAATGCGGATGCTGCTGAAGCCAAGGTAAAGATCTGGCTTTCCTCGGGCCTTGAGGCTTTTATCCCTGCTCTTCAAGTCCTGGCCATAAAGAAACCCTCGGCTCCATGGTTTAATGAGACTTTTTTTTTTTTTTTTTTTTTTTACTGCTACAAGACTCAAGTGCTTGAAGTTTCCTGGAGGAAGCTTATACTCCTGCCAAAGCAGAATGCATGAAAGCTATAAAAGCTTACCACAAATTGAGAAGAGGGCTTTCTTGACCAAACAAAATCTGCAACAGTACGAACCTGGAAAAAAAAACATCTTTACCCTAGTTAATAGCTAAATGAAACCGGCTTTACTGGCCGAGCCAAATCGAGGCCTCTAACAGTCACTATAACAAACCAGCAGACTACTATGTCAAAAAAGTCAATGACATTCATTCACACCTTTCTTTGAGCAACACTCCTGAGTCTTCTGACAGCGAATGTCCGTCAGGGGACCCAGCCTCTAGGGTTGAACTGAATGCACCCCCCCCCCCCCCCCCACCAGACTAAACACTGCCTCTCTACAGGCCATCTGCAAACAAGTTAAATCAGGCTCTCCCGATGACCCTATACACCCAACCTCATTTTAAAGCTCCAAGATTTCTTACTTCCAATCATTTTTTAAAAATTGCAAACCTCTCTCTTACTACCGCCATGGTATCCAGTGCCTGGAAACACAGTAAATAAACCCCCTTGCTCAAGAAACCTTTCCTTGACACGGTCAAACCATAAAATTATCGCCCCAGCTCACTCTTGCTTTTTTAACCAAGGTAGTTGAGAAACATATCTTTGGCCTACTGACATAATTTCTGGAGGAAAACCAAATTTTGGATGTCTCCCAAAATGGCTTTAGAGTGCAGATTCTGCACTGTGAGAACGTCTAAGCGGTGTCAGGGAGCATGTGCAGCGCTCCAGATGAAGGCAGGTCACCGGTCTTTATTCTTCTGGACTTGAGTGACGCTTTTGATACTTCATAAGGTACCCCTGCAGCGACTATATCATATAGGGATACCTGGTTTGCCTCCTTGTTGAGACAGCGCTCCTTCCAAGTAATATCCCCTCTGTGTGTATCTCATCAACAAACCCTGCAACATGGCATTCCCCAGGGCTCCTTGCAGAGCCCAACTTTAACATTTATGTTCAACCTCTATCGCAGGGTGTGAAATAAAATTGGAATCTCACTGGTATCATACGCTGACTATATCAAACGTATTCTTTCCCTTTCAGCTGATGCAACTCAAGACACAGCCAATTTCCATAGAGGTATGCTTGTTGTCGCTGGGTGAATAATAATTGTCTAAAGCTAAAAGCTGGCAAAACAGAAATTCTCCTGTTGAGAAAACAAACCCACACTTGGAGGGGGGACTACTGATGGACGGAAGGCCTAGGACCCCCTCCTAAGCCAAAACCGGTCATAAAGAATTTAGGCATCTGGATGGATGAATCTCTCTTTCAAGACCCAAGCTGAATCACTTGAAGGTACCTGCTTGGGTCTCTTAAGAGTCCCTAAACCCATCATTGTTTCTTTGACACTCTGATCAGGTGGGCGATCATTCAATCGGTAGTTTTGTCTCACTTGGACTATTGCAATGGTCTACATTTGGGCGTCAATAAATCAGTCACAAAAATGCTCCAGATTGCCCAAAATGCAGCAGATAGACTACTTTTCTCTCTTCCTAAATATCGCTCCGCCTCCGGGCTCCTACACGAACTCCACTGGCTCCCTACGGATAAGCTCAAACATTTCAAAACCCTGTGCATTGCTCACAAGATCTTACATTTTAAGGAGCTCACATCCTTGCCGGACTTCTTTCACCATTCTTGCCTATTAAGTCCCCTAGCTCGGCCTAACTCAATCTAGCTGTCTCCCCCAAGATCAAAAGGAAAGTAACATGAGGGTGCTCTTTCCGAGCCACGGCCCCAGCAGTATAGAACAAACTGCCCCTTTAACTAAGGAAAACCCCAAACCATCTCAGCTTCAGGAACCTACTCAAGATCAGGCTATTCCCAGATTAGCTGTTCTGATCCTCAGGTTGTTCCCCTCGGGTGTTGGCTTTGTGTGAGTACCATGTGCCTCTGGTTCAGCGCTGGGACGCCCTGATGCTGTGGCAGCTATGCCCTGTACAAGTCTTTTTAACATACCATACCAGCTTGCACTGGTAGACCAATGTAATTTGGTCCGCTAGAGCCATTTGTTCGCCGGCCTGTAACCGGGTCTCTCTCTCCAACCTCGAAGGAGCGGATGAGACAGTGGTGGAAGCTCGAAGTGAAATGTGCAAGGAGGGTGATTGCCACATGTGACTGGGGCCACCCAGCAATCCTTCTGATTTCATGCACTGGAGAGCATCTAAAATATAGGCTGGTTGAGTTAAGTGGACCCCCACTTTATCACTACTGGCACCTGGGGGCTCCCAGTGAGTTACTGGAATCTGGGGATCCCCCACTAAGTCACTACTGGAAGCCAAGGACCCCGGCCTTAACGTTGTTGATCTGAACCGCAAAACAATACACACAAAAAATACAGAAACAAGCATTCATCAAACACGTACACAAATCATAACACCTTTTATTTAATTTTGCAAACAAATGTAAAAAAATAAAACATTCATTTAAAAAAAATATGTTTGAACTGTTTGATTCATATGAAGCCATGCATCGTCCATACTATATTCTGTTTGATACATCTACACTGCTCCCACAAATAAATCTAAGGATACTAATTGGATTTTTATCTTCCAATTTCTAATTCCTTTACATTACGTTTTAATATTTTCAACTGTACATTTAGCCACTTTATTTACAAACAGTTTATTAATCTGTTAATATTATTTAATTTCTAAGCAGTCGCGGACCCCCTGAGGAGACTTCGTGGACCCACTGGGGCTCTCGGACCACAAGTTGGGAAGCCCTGGTCTAGGCAGTAAAGTGAATTGCATGGCTTCTCTGGGGCAATACTGAGGTCCTTTGGCGTGGACCAGGCTTTTAGGAATAATCCTGTCCTTCCCTGTTTCACTGTTCCCTAAAAGCGTTCTACCCCCCGCACCGCCCCCACAGGTTAAGTGGTAGTTAGTTGGGGAAGTTTCTTCTTTTATGTCCTTTTTTTTGGGGGGGTTCCCATGACAGGAGACTCCGACACCATGGACCTTCCTGATGACACTGATACACAGTTTATGATTGGACCAGTCAAGGGAGGAATATGCAAAAGTGACGAACTGCCGGCGTAACGTCCCAGAACTGGACTTGTGGAATACAAACAATTTCTGAAAACTTGGGGTAAGTTTGGGGGAGAAAGCACCAGTTGTTATGCGGAGATGTCTCCTCAATCAGGATCTGGGGGTCCCGCACAAGTGAATACACAGAAAGTCTTTTATGCTCCAGAGCTGATGTAACTGACTGACTGACTACTCCCCTTCGCCAGGTCAGTGAACAGGAAACTGGGATTATGCCATTTTCAAGAAGGAAATGCATTGGACCTGCCTTTAGGGACGGAGCTGACCAACTGTTGAGGTGGAGTTCTAGAGATGCCCTTGCAAGAGGAAGCGGTGACGTAGAAAAGGAGGACTGAGGAGCGGAGGCAGGAGGAGCGGAGGCAGCCTTCTTCCCCCAGGGAAGGTGCTGTGCAGCCGGCCGAGTGCGGAGGCTTGGAGTCCCTGTAGTCGCCTACAACGTGCTCTGAAGACATAGCGCCTGTGGCAGCTTCGCGTGCAAGGATATTGCAACCGCATCACAATGTTTCCCTGTAAGTTGTGAATACACCTGTGGCTGGGTAGCACCTAAAGATTCGTGATCACATTTCAGCGGTCATTCCAGAAGAAGCGAAAGCTTTTTGAAAAGGATGAGACTTCATTAGATCATCAATATCTAGTGGATCACCAATGCGATCGAGGGTGGGCTCGGCGTTCTCTTTTGGTGTTGGCTTTTTGTTTGAGTCCAAGGAAGAATCCCAAGTGAAAATGTACACAGGCACAGTGTAGGATGCTGGCCTGGCTTGTAGTGGGTACCAGAGGTACTTACACCTTCTGCCAGGTCCAGTTACCCCTTATTAGTGTAGAAGAGGTGTTTCTAGCAGCTTAGGCTGATAGAAGGTAGCTATGGCAAAGCAGCTTAGGCTGAACTTGGAGACATTTAAAGCTCCTACTATACCACTGGTGTCATATGCACAATATAAAAACACAATACACAGATATACTAAAAATAAAGGTACTTTATTTTTATAACAATATGCCAAAAGTATCTCAGTGAGTACCCTCAGTATGACGATAAGATATATACACAAGATATATGTACACAAACCAAAATTATGCAGATAATAGCAAAAGGAAGTAATGCAAGCAATGTAAAGTTACAATAGATTGCAATAGGAGCACATAGATATAGGGGCAACACAAACCATATACTCCAAAAGTGGAATGCGAACCACAAATGGACCCCAAACCTATGTGAGCTTGTAGAGGGTCGCTGGGACTGTAAGAAAACAGTGAGGGTTAGAAAAATAGCCCACCCCAAGACGCTGAAAGGTAGGTGTAAAGTGCACCTACTACCCCCAGAGAGCACAGAGGTCGTGATAGGGGGTTTCTGCAAGAGGAACAACACCAGCAATGCAACAACAGTGGATTTCCGGACCTGAGTACCTGTAAGACAAGGGGACCAAGTCCAAGAGTTGCGACAGTATCGAGAGTGGGCAGGAGACCAAGAAATGCCAGCTGAGGGTGCAAGGAAGCTGCCACCTATTGGAAGAAGCTTGGTGTTTTGCAAGAACGAAGAGGACTAGGAACTTCCCCTTTGGAGGATGGATGTCCCACGTCGTGAAGAAGCTTGCAGAGGTGTTCCCACGCAGAAAGAATGCAAACAAGCTTTGCTAGCTGCAAGGGTCGCGGTTAGGGTTTTCGGATGCTGCTGTGGCCCAGGAGGGACCAGGATGTCGGCACTTGGATGAGGAGACAGAGGGGCCACCCAGCAAGTCAGGGAGCCCTCACAGAAGCAGGCAGCACCCGCAGAAGTACCCGAACAGGCACTTAGAAGAAGAGTGAACCGGAGTCCACGCAAAGTCACAAAAGGGAGTCCCACAACGCCGGAGGACAACTCAGAAGGTTGTGCACTGCAGGTTAGAGTGTTGGGGACCCAGGCTTGGCTGTGCACGAAGGAAATCCTGGAAGAGTGCACAGGAGCCGGAGCAGCTGCAAATCACGCGGTACCCAGCAATGCAGTCTAGCGTGGGGAGGCAAGGACTTACCTCCACCAAACTTGGACTGAAGAGTCACTGGACTGTGGGAGTCACTTGGACAGAGTTGCTGAGTCCCAGGGACCACGCTCGTCGTGCTGAGAGGGGACCCAGAGGAACGGTGATGCAGTCTTTTGTTGCCTGCGGTTGCAGGGGGAAGATTCCGTCGACCCACGGGAGATTTCTTCAGAGCTCCTGGTGCAGAAAGGAGGCAGGCTACCCCCCAGAGCACGCACCACCTGGAAACAGCCGAGAAAGCCGGCAGGATGAAGCGATACCAAGGTTGCTAGTAGTCGTCTTGCTACTTTGTTGCGGTTTTGCAGGCGTCCTGAGCAGTCAGCGGTCGATCCTTTGGTAGAAGGTGAAGAGGGAGATGCAGAGGAACTCTGATGAGCACTTGCATTCGTTATCTGGTGAGATTCCCAAAGCAGAGACCCTAAATAGCCGGGAAAGGAGGTTTGGCTACCTAGGAAGGAGGATTGGCTACCAAGAGAGGTAAGAGCCTATCAGAAGGAGCCTCTGACGTCACCTGCTGTCACTGGCCACTCAGAGCAGTCCAGTGTGCCACAGACACCTCTGTTTCCAAGATGGCAGAGGTCTGGGACACACTGGAGGAGCTCTGGGTCACTCCCCTTTCCTTTGTCCAGTTTTGCACCAGAGCAGGGCTGGGGGATCCCTGAACCGGTGTAGACTGGCTTATGCAGAGATGGGCACCATCTGTGCCCATCAAAGCATTTCCAGAGGCTGGGGGAGGCTACTCCTCCCCAGCCTTCACACCTATTTCCAAAGGGAGAGGGTGTTACACCCTCTCTCAGAGGAAGTCCTTTGTTCTGCCTGGACCCCAGGAAGGCAGAAACCTGTCTGAGGGGTTGGCAGTAGCAGCAGCTGCAGTGGAGACCCCGGAAAGGCAGTTTGGCAGTACCCGGGTTCTGTGCTAGAGACCCATGGGATCATGGAATTGTCCCCCCAATGCCAGGATGGCTTTGGGGTGACAATTCCATGATCTTGTTACATGGCCATGTTCGGAGTTACCATTGTGACGCTGTACATAGGTAGTGACCTATGTACAGTGCACGCGTGTAATGGTGTCCCCGCACTCACAAAGTCTGGGGAATTTGCCCTGAACGATGTGGGGGCACCTTGGCTAGTGCCAGGGTGCCCACACACTAAGTAACTTTGCACCCAACCTTCACCAGGTGAAGGTTAGACATATAGGTGACTTATAAGTTACTTAAGTGCAGTGGTAAATGGCTGTGAAATAACGTGGACGTTATTTCACTCAGGCTGCACTGGCAGGCCTGTGTAAGAATTGTCAGAGCTCCCTATCAAATCAAATCAAATCATTAACATTTATAAAGCGCGCTACTCACCCGTGCGGGTCTCAAGGCGCTATGGGTGGCAAAAGAAATGCTGCAGCCCATAGGGATTTCCTGGAACCCAAATACCCTGGGTACCTCAGTACCATATACTAGGGAATTATATGGGTGTACCAGTATGCCAATGTGAATTAGTGAAATTGGTCACTAGCCTGTTAGTGACAAATTTGGAAAGCAGAGAGAGCATAACCACTGAGGTTCTGGTTAGCAGAGCCTCAGTGAGACAGTTAGGCATCACACAGGGAACACATACAGGGCACATACTTATGAGCACTGGGGCCCTGCCTGGCAGGGTCCCAGTGACACATACAACTAAAACAACATATATACAGTGAAATATGGGGGTAACATGCCAGGCAAGATGGTGCTTTCCTACACACAGCTGGAGCGTCGCCTTCTCACCTGTGTGCGCACTGCAGCAGAGGCACGCAGAGGCGCCGGCCCAGAGGCACGCAGAGGCGCCGGCCCAGAGGCACGCAGAGGCGCCGGCCCAGAGAC
Source organism: Pleurodeles waltl (assembly GCF_031143425.1). Lineage (NCBI taxonomy): Eukaryota > Metazoa > Chordata > Amphibia > Caudata > Salamandridae > Pleurodeles > Pleurodeles waltl. The sequence continues at coordinate 1,158,180,259 of NC_090448.1, forward strand.
ACGCAGAGGCGCCGGCCCAGAGACACGCAGAGGCGCCGGCCCAGAGACACGCAGAGGCGCCGGCCCAGAGACACGCAGAGGCGCCGGCCCAGAGACACGCAGAGGCGCCGGCCCAGAGACACGCAGAGGCGCCGGCCCAGAGACACGCAGAGGCGCCGGCCCAGAGACACGCAGAGGCGCCGGCCCAGAGACACGCAGAGGCGCCGGCCCAGAGACACGCAGAGGCGCCGGCCCAGAGACACGCAGAGGCGCCGGCCCAGAGACACGCAGAGGCGCCGGCCCAGAGACACGCAGAGGCGCCGGCCCAGAGACACGCAGAGGCGCCGGCCGAGTGACACGCAGAGGCACCGGCCGAGTGACACGAAGAGGCACCAGCCGAGTGACACGAAGAGGCACCAGCCGAGTGACACGAAGAGGCACCAGCCGAGTGACACGAAGAGGCACCAGCCGAGTGACACGAAGAGGCACCAGCCGAGTGACACGAAGAGGCACCAGCCGAGTGACACGAAGAGGCACCAGCCGAGTGACACGAAGAGGCACCAGCCGAGTGACACGAAGAGGCACCGACCCAGAGTCATAGGTAGAGGCACCAGTCTAAAGATATGTCGAGGCACTGGTCTAGCGAAATTTGAGACATTGGCTTAGAGACACATTGAGCATTGACCTAGAGACAAGTTGAGGTATCGTACCAGAGACCCAACAAGGCACTGAACCAGAGAGAAGCTAAGACACATTGAGGCATTGGCCTAGTAAAACGTCAAGGCACTGGACCAGAGACCGTCAAGGCACTGGACCAGAGAAAATTGGAGGCAGTGGACCAGAAACAATTCAAAAACCATTTAACCACTTATATCCTTCATTGTTGTTCTGAATGACACCTACGAGTGCATTGTTTGGTTTTCGTATTCACTCCCAGGCCTCACGGGTTTATGGGCAGCTTGTGTAGTTAGTACAGAAACAATTCAAGGCACCAAACCAGTGGTAATTCAAGACACCAGACTAGAGACAATTCAAGGCACTGAAACAAAGAACTGTAGAGGCACAATATGGTTGTGTCTGCCACCTTGGCATAATATGCACATTTCTTCAAACACACAGGATACACCTAAGTGTTATTTTCTTAATCGAGGTAACGTTTTGGTCAAATAAAATAGAGCAATCGAACATTTTATCTGCATCCACAAGGACTGCTAAAAAGACAAAATATGGCAATGACTTGACCTTGTCTATGTGCATTAGCTCATGTACAGCAATCCATGATGAACACTAAAAACATAAATACATAATGAATTCAGTATTAAATGCTTATTTTAACACACTGCCATTGTTTAATTGTGTTATAATGAATACAAGGGGGTGTGCAAATGCTTCTAAATGCTTGGATAGGATTGCTGGGTTTCCACGCATTGATTTGATCTTTAACTTCAGAGCTTGGGCTGCAGAGGGGTGCACAGATGAATGTATTGTTTGGAGAGCTCTACTAACTACAATGTATTGGACAGAAACGTTGAGTAGAGTGCACTTCTTTCACTAGGTGAATTCATTTTTTATGACAGTCTAGAGGCACAGAACTCCACAATGACTTACTAACAAAACCAGACCTGAACAGGAGACTAGGCCAGGTACCCTCTTAAGACACAAATTCTGACAAGTCGAAACCTGACACATGGACAAGGTTAGTCTTGGCCTAGAAGAGAGGGGCAGCCGGTCTAGTAACAAGTAGCATCCTGGTCTCTGGGGAAGCATCCCCTCTGGGGAAGGGGTGCCCTCCTCTTGCGCCAGCAAAGCACCCTGGTATTTATTTGTGCAGCACAGGGTTCAGAGTCCAGTTCGCGCACTGCCCGCATGTTACGGTACATCTGTTTGTAAGGCGCTTGTACACCAACGTTTCTTGGTGCTCAAATACCTATAAGCTTGTTGTTAAATACTGCTACATCACTTGGGGGACAGAAAGATTTCTGTTCCTGCCTTTTGGGTTCGGCAGGCATTTATACAGAAGGGTAAAGAGTCCCAGATCTTTGCATCTACCACTGAAAAAGAGCAGACCCCAAAAGTGACCCATCTACTTCTGAGGAATTTGACCTCTGATTGCGGTTTGGGGGTACTGGCTATTGTACTTGTGTGACAGGCAAACGTGATTGAAGGCATCTGCCTTGGATCAAGGCATCTGCCTTTGGAGCACACTGTGGTGTAACTAGAGGGGCGATGGGTCCACTAGGGAAGGTCACTGGAGAGCATCTACAGGGAGTGCAGAATTATTAGGCAAATGAGTATTTTGACCACATCATCCTCTTTATGCATGTTGTCTTACTCCAAGCTGTATAGGCTCGAAAGCCTACTACCAATTAAGCATATTAGGTGATGTGCATCTCTGTAATGAGAAGGGGTGTGGTCTAATGACATCAACACCCTATATCAGGTGTGCATAATTATTAGGCAACTTCCTTTCCTTTGGCAAAATGGGTCAAAAGAAGGACTTGACAGGCTCAGAAAAGTCAAAAATAGTGAGATATCTTGCAGAGGGATGCAGCACTCTTAAAATTGCAAAGCTTCTGAAGCGTGATCATCGAACAATCAAGCGTTTCATTCAAAATAGTCAACAGGGTCGCAAGAAGCGTGTGGAAAAACCAAGGCGCAAAATAACTGCCCATGAACTGAGAAAAGTCAAGCGTGCAGCTGCCACGATGCCACTTGCCACTAGTTTGGCCATATTTCAGAGCTGCAACATCACTGGAGTGCCCAAAAGCACAAGGTGTGCAATACTCAGAGACATGGCCAAGGTAAGAAAGGCTGGAAGACGACCACCACTGAACAAGACACACAAGCTGAAACGTCAAGACTGGGCCAAGAAATATCTCAAGACTGATTTTCTAAGGTTTTATGGACTGATGAAATGAGAGTGAGTCTTGATGGGCCAGATGGATGGGCCCGTGCCTGGATTGGTAAAGGGCAGAGAGCTCCAGTCCGACTCAGACGCCAGCAAGGTGGAGGTGGAGTACTGGTTTGGGCTGATATCATCAAAGATGAGCTTGTGGGGCCTTTTCGGGTTGAGGATGGAGTCAAGCTCAACTCCCAGTCCTACTGCCAGTTCCTGGTAGACACCTTCTTCAAGCAGTGGTACAGGAAGAAGTCTGCATCCTTCAAGAAAAACATGATTTTCATGCAGGACAATGCTCCATCACACGCGTCCAAGTACTCCACAGCGTGGCTGGCAAGAAAGGGTATAAAAGAAGGAAATCTAATGACATGGCCTCCTTGTTCACCTGATCTGAACCCCATTGAGAACCTGTGGTCCATCATCAAATGTGAGATTTACAAGGAGGGAAAACAGTACACCTCTCTGAACAGTGTCTGGGAGGCTGTGGTTGCTGCTGCACGCAATGTTGATGGTGAACAGATCAAAACACTGACAGAATCCATGGATGGCAGGCTTTTGAGTGTCCTTGCAAAGAAAGGTGGCTATATTGGTCACTGATTTGTTTTTGTTTTGTTTTTGAATGTCAGAAATGTATATTTGTGAATGTTGAGATGTTATATTGGTTTCACTGGTAATAATAAATAATTGAAATGGGTATATATTTGTTTTTTGTTAAGTTGCTTAATAATTATGCACAGTAATAGTCACCTGCACACACAGATATCCCCCTAACATAGCTAAAACTAAAAACAAACTAAAAACTACTTCCAGAAATATTCAGCTTTGATATTAATGATTTTTTTGGGTTCATTGAGAACATTTTTGTTGTTCAATAATAAAATTAATCCTCAAAAATACAACTTGCCTAATAATTCTGCACTCCCTGTAGAGTTACTGCTTCATCTGGTAGAGTCAGACCTTCGGTCTTGGAGGAGTCTCACTTAAGGACATTCTGTGGCACCCGCCTGCACACCAGGTGTAGGGCATGAGAAAGGAACAGGGTGAAAGAATAGTCCAGATCACAACCCAAGATCAGCTGCAGGACATCTGCATACATCTAGAACTTTGTGCCAGCCCTAGTTAGAAGTTGGGAGATGTACTGCAGATGTAAAATAATAATAAAATGTTCAAAACAAGGGTGAGACTATAGAGCCCTGGGGATACCACAACCGAGAGGTCTGGGCTTTGACTCTCAGGGGGGAAGTCAAATAAACAAAGAACAGCCACTTCAAGCTTGCAATTTACTTAAGTATTGTATGTCCAGTGCAAATGAAGTCCTCCCTTCACCAAAAAGGACAGTTTTGGAACCAGCTCAAAAGTGTTCTTCCCAAAGAAACTAGCACAGTAAACACCAGTTACTTAGTTGAAAAGTCTAATTGAGGAGAAAAACACCCATGACAAGCTAGGTGCGTTTCAGACTCAACAAAACAGCACCAGCCTACAGCACTGGACTTTGCGCTGTGGTGGAAATAGATTTATCAGCAGCATTTGATGCAGCAGACCACGTCTGGTGAGACTAAACCCAAACAGAATCAAAGGAAACACCTTACCAGGGGAGACTGGTCTTCATAGCCAGAAGGAGCGTTGCCTTGCCATCCTGGGGGAGAGGCAGGAACAGGGAAATAAACAGAGCAGCTGGTAAGAAATTACTGCTCTGACACAGTGTGCTGAACTCTGCCGATGTCCTACTGCGCAAGCGCCAGCCGGGCGAGGTTTTATTCGACCTGCAGGCACAAGCTAGAGCAGTGACATCACAGGAGAGGGAGTGCGGAGTTAGAAAGCCACGGATTTGCTTGCTTTTGGGGCACATGAACTATGGCCCTGGGAGGAGGTGCCAGGGCTCCATTCACTTGGCTGGGGGTGGGACAGGCTGATAAGGGCATGGAGGGAATGGGTGGCTACAATTTGTTGGTCATCACAGAGGGGCAGGCTGTAGGAGGGATGCAGGGGGCTGCTCTGCTTGCAGTAACACATGTGTTTAGGCCCTGTAGAGGTCCAAGAGAACGAATGAACTTGCTGCTGGCAACAATTGCACTAGTGGACTAAGAGGTAAGTGTGCAGTTCAGCTTCTGCTTAAGGGGCATCATCAAGCAACCCCCCCTGCTTTAGTAGTTACAGTGGGTTGGGGTTCTTGGTGGGCCTCTTCTGTCTGCAGCTCAGCAGACAAAGGCTCATAATTAACTTGGGAGCGTGAGTGAGTGGAAGGAAGGATCGATCGATCGATGGATAATATGGTAGATGGATAGATGCATGGATGAATGAGTGAAAAGATGGATGTAAGAATGGAAGAGAGAAAGGGAGAGAGGGTGTATGAGTGAAAGGGAGGGTGGATGGGTGAATGGTAAGAGAAAGGGCTGATGGAAGAATGAGTGAAAGGATGGATGAGCGGAAGTGTAAATGGATGGATGAGCGAAAGGATGAATGGTTAAAGGATATTTCTAAAGATGGATGGGTAAAACAATGGATGGATGAGTGAAAGGCAGAGTAGATGGATGTCTGGATGAAACGATGGATAGATGGATGAGTGAAAAGGTGAATGGATGGATGAGTGGGTGGGTGAAAAGATGGATGGCTCAGTGAAAGGGAAAATGGAGGGATATATGAGTAGATTGGTGGGTGGATGGATGTGGGAGTGAAGGTGGATGATAAGGGGAAGAATGGATGGAAGAATGAGTGAAAGGATGGATAAGTGAAAGTCTAAATGGATGGATGGAGTGAAAATAAAAATAATACTAAATAATAAAGTAATTTTTAGAGTGAATAGCAACTCCAACCAGTGTCCCAGCGCTAGAGCAAAAACAGCAGCTCCTGCCAATCCCCCCCTAAACCAGAACAACCATAACAATCAGTTAAGCCTGCCTAAAGAGCCATGTTTTAAGTTATTTTGGGACGGCCACTTCAGAGCTTTCCTGACTTAGATCCAGATTTCCAGCATTTAGTGGCAATGAAGCTAAAAGGGCTTCCCTCCCCCATGCGAAGTCTTAATATCCTGGCAATGGCTACTCTACGTGCCCCCAGAGGATCTTAGATTTCTTTGGGATGTGTCTTTTTTAGCAGATTAAGCAAATATCGAGGTCCTTTCCTATTTAAAATCCTGTGGCCGAAGCGGAGAGCCTTAAAGGCAGCTCTCTTAGCTGATTTAGAGCAGACCCAACCGGCGTCCATCTTGGGCTGTTGAGCAAAGGACGAGCTGCGGCATTTTGTTCTCTCTGGAGTTCTGCACGGCTACCATGCGATACACCAAGATACAGCACGTTACAGTAATCCAGCCTTGAAGCCACCAGGGCCTGGATCACCGACTTCCTGGACGCCACAAGGAGAAAGTTAATGATTTTACTTAACATTTTTAGGATGCTGAAGCACTCTCCTGCTAGGCTGGAAATATGTTTTTCAAGCGATAGATTGACATCGAAGGTTTTTCACTTTCGGCTGGGGCACCTGCCCCAACACCTCAGGCCACCAAGAGGTGGACCACATAGTCTGCTGGTTCCCAACCAGCAGCACCGCCATTTTGCCGCAATTCTGCTTGAGGCATCTCTGGGGGACACATTCCGCCAGGTCAATCAGGCAAGATTTGAACTTCGAAGCAGCTACCCTCCATCCGGGGAGTGAGTGATAATCAGCTCGGTATCGTCAGCAAAGGATACAATATTGCACCCATGCTGCTCAATAGCATCAGCAAGGGGGCTGCATTTTCTTTTTTATTATACTAATAAAATAAAAAAGAACCACAAAACAAGGAGGGTGTAGTGTAGTTGTGGAGTCCAAAAAGGAGAGCTGCCACTGGTCCAAGAACCCATATCCATCAAACCTATCCATCCACTCAATCATCCATCCTTTCACGTAACCACACCCTTTCATCTATCCATTCACCAATCCTTTCACTCATCCATCCTTTCACTCATCCATGCACCCTTACACTCTATCTAGACATCCTTTCACTCCATCCATCATCTTTAGAGTAAAATGGAGGGATGAGTGAAAAGATGTATGTAAAGATGGATGACAAACAGATGGATGAGTGGAAGATAGGGTAGATGGATGTCTGGATTAAAGGATGGATGAGTGAAAGGGTGACTGAATAGATGGAAGAGTGAGTGAAAGCATGGATGGCTGAGTGAAAGGGTAAATGGATGGATGGAAGGAAGGGTGAATGTATGGAAGGGTGAAAGGATGTGTTGATAGGAGAAAGGACAGATGGAAGAATGACAAAGGATGGATGAGCGGAAGTGTAAATGGATGGATGAGTGAAAGGGTGTATGTAAAGATGGGTGAGTAAAAATATGGATTGATGAGTGAAAGACAGGGTAGATGAATGTCTGGATGAAAGGATGGAAGAGTGAAAGGGTGAATTGATGAATAGATGGATGAGTGAAAAGATGGCTTGCTGAGTGAAAGGGTAAAAGGAGGGATGTATGAGTGGATGGATGGGACGAAGGGTGGATGGATGGGTGTGAGGATGGATGAGTGAAATGGTGCATAGATGGATGTGCCTAAGGAAAGATGATGGATGGAGTGAAAGGATGGATAGATGGAGCGTAAGGGTGCATGGATGAACAAAAGGATGGATGGAGGATTGGAATAATGGATGAATGAAAGGAGGTATGGATAAGTGAAAGGATGGATGACTAGGTGGATGGATTGGTTTGATGGATGGGTGTCCCTGGACCAGTGGTGGCTCTCCTGTATGGGCTCCACAGCTATACTACGCCCTCCTTGTTTTGTGGTTCATTTTTGTTGTATCGAGAGTGAATAATTATTCACTCTTGATATAGTAAAAATAAAATGCAGACACGCTTCTGGTCCAACAACAAACCGAGGCAGCTAGTGACCTTGTTTGATTGCTGACACAAGAGCATGAAGGTGCCTGCACCAGCCATCAGAGGTACTGATCAGAGCTGGTGAAACCCCAGCACTGTGAGCATGAGTGTGTGCGACTTAAAGTGAGAGAATAAGTGAAGAAGTGAGACTGAGCTACAGTAAGGACGAGTATGTGTGAAAATGAATGTGAGTGACGGAGAACAGCAGTGAATCTAACTGAGTGTTACTGTGTGTGAGGCACAGTAAGACTGAGTAATTCACAATGTGTGAGGATGAGTGGCCCAGAGTAGAATGAGTGAGACTGTGTGAATTAGTCAGAACAAATGAGACTGAGTGAGTCAGAGTGAGGCAGTAAACTTAGTGCAAGAAAATATGAGAGAACCCTTCAAGAAAATGTTCACTGGAATTCGAGCCAAGGATTAAGTCTCCACCACTGTTAAAAGTTACCAGTCACCACTGCATATTACCATGGATTAACTCCTAACCATCGAGAAACAACCCAACAGTGGCACATCCTCCTTGTGAATACCGAGAGGTCAATGACATGTAGAAATACTCAGTTCTAGCAACTTAACATTTACCTGAGAGTACGGGCACCTGTGCCATGGATTTACTTTGCATGCAACACCACACAGATTTCAATCCAATTGGAGAGTTTGAAAACAATAGCAACGTGAACAGTTCTTGTACTCTGACATTGCCACATAGATTAACCAAACCCTACAAAAACTCAGCCCCTCAAACAGAAGTTTTAGTGATCAACTAACATTAATGTGACCATGTCCCAAACCAGTTACTCAAATATGAATCCTCAGAGCATTACTGGATTTTGAGCTATCCATGTGTTCTCAAAAGCAGCTGTAAGTAAATGGTCTCACTTTTACAACTAAAACTTGTGAGAAAAGTGGTGTATTTTATGATACGGTTGTGTGGCTTCACCGTGTAATGCATTCACAATAGTATTAGGCCTAGTCAGGTTTGTTTGTTAAACCTGAGCCCAACCCTTGGTAGCTGGGGCTTCGAGCAGTCCGGCTTAAACAGAGAAACAAGTGTAAAGCATTTAGAAGTACAGAAACAATTAAATAGGAAAGTTACACAGCACGTAAGAAACCCTTTACCAAGTTATAAAAATAGATCATATTTTTATTGATTTTTAGAAGCCACAACAAACAAAAACAACTATAAAGTTCTGGAGATACAGCATTTTAGGTAAAACGTAAATCACAGTTTTTCACTCAAAATGTAAACAAGCATTGGTAACGTCCACGTTTAGCGGAAACTTTGTAAAACTTTCGAAGAGTTGTGTTTGGCTACTCCGGCCCACTTTAGATGACCAGCTCGGGAAGGGAGCAGGTCAAGGGGGGCCAGAAAGGAGTTGAAGGGCAGTTACATTGTCACCAAAACAGTCTCCAGTCCAGGTACTGTGGTAAAAACACCACAGACTTCAATGGAGTGGTCGTGATGCAAGGGATATAGGATGCTGTAGTATGTTGAAGATGCTGAGGATGATGTGCGGTTGTCGGGGAGGCTTCCTGATGCTCTCGTTGATCCACAGTCTTGGAGGGAAGACCAAAGGGGTTGATGTCCCTCAAAGTCCTGGTAGGTCCAGCAAAAGTTGTCACTGGTCTGCTGGGCTTTGGCCATAGTGAATCCAGCGATTCCCTTTTGGTGGTGGCTAGCGTCTTTCCTGGGCTGCCATACTTCACTTTGACGACTCTCCTGGGTACAGTGGAATCGGGTGCAACTTTTGAGAATCAGGACTTTGTCTCCCAGGCTAGACAGCAGCGGTCAGTGGTGGTAAAGTGATTGTGGCTACTAACTTGCCAAGGCGGCCTATTTCTGCTTTTGTGGGCCTGGAAGTGAACCAACTGACTCTTGGAGTTTACCTCTTCTGCCTGGGGCTAAGGGATGAGTTTTCCATGAGCCAGGCACCACAGGCACAGTCCTCCCTTTGCTAGTCCAGGAGTTCCTGACAGTCCTCCTTTGGTGCAGCGTCTTCTTGCCAGGGCAGGGCAGTCCTTCTTCAATCCTCTCTCCAGAGCAGACGTGATCTCAGGTCTGGGTGGCACATTTATGCCCAGAAAGTGACCCCGCTGGGATGCGGAGGTTACTAGCCAATGGGGTACTAGGTCCCTTTCCCGTCTGATGACGGCTTCCTGTGATGTGTGGCATCTAACTATCCCAGAGTGCAACATTCTGCCCACTTCCAAGATGGCAAGACCCCTTCTCTTGGAGCATGGAACTTGGGGTGCCCTAGAGGTGTGGCCAACTGAGACCTACAAACAGGTTTGGCAAATGCTTTACCCTCACTGTCCCCATTGCCAGATTATTTACCAGATCAAGAAAGCAGTGCCCTCACGTGTGAATCCACCATTTGCCCTTCAACGGCTGCTTCCCCTTATACTCAGCCTTTTGGGCTCATACCCTGTGTGTCCTCCTGCCAAGGAGAGGTGACAACTCTTCTAGCTGGCACCTCTTCCCGCTGGCACCTCTTCCCACTGGAGGCCTCCATTGTTTCCCTTCCTGGGAGTTGTTGACACTTCTCCCCAGGAGGGCAGAAGGCTGTCTTGTGACCAGTACCTGCAAACAGCCACTGGAAAACATGGGAAAAAGAGTGGCAACTTTCTAAAGTTGCCTTTTACTTAAAAGTTACATTAAATTCAACTTGGACATCAAGTCGGATTTATTGTAACAATTATTTTGATACCTTGCAGTACCAACTTCAGTAGTCCCATTCACGAGTTAGCACAGTTGAGCTGTCAGCGTGTAACCCTGTACTCGCCAATGGGGCTACTAGCCTTTCCACAGTAAAAACAATAATTTGGTGATTTTACTGTTAATAGCGATAAAAAATATATATATGTCCTGCTTTTTTAATATACCACACAATGCCTTAGAACAGTGGTTCCCAACCTTTTGACTTCCGTGGACCCCCATTTTATCAATACTGGAGCCCGGGGACCCCCACTGAATCATTATTGGAATCCGGGGACCCCCACTGAGTCATTACTGATAGTTGGAACCTAATAATATTACATTTTCTAAGCAGTCGCGGACCCCCTGAGGAGGCTTTGCGGACCCCTAGCGGTCCCCGGCCCACAGGTTGGGAACCACTGCCTTAGAACTCAATAGGCCTGCTGTAGGGGTGACATATATAGTCAAAAGGGAAGTCTGGACTTGGTCATTAGTTTAAATAGAAAAGTTGAGATATCAGTTTAGAGCTACTCCACCAGTCTGCAGTGGCAGGGTTGGATGCATGGTTTACTTTGTCACACTCAGGGAAGCACAATAAATGCTACAGTGATGAGGGACAACTTATCTTGCAGGCTGTGGGCACCCCTGGTACCATAGGCTAGAGACAGATAAGCAAGCTAAGTTATGCCAATTGTGTATAAGCCAATCAAGCTTGCACTTTATTGGGTCAGAGCACTGGCAATGAGGTTTGGTTAGTAGGCCGCAATGCACTCTCAGAGTCGAAAAACCAGCAGCTTCAGTCCAAAACTTTGGGGGTGATTAGGCAAAAAGAAGCATTTCCGTGCACAAATGATGTGACGATTATAGGTTTAGTTCGCATTACTCTATCAAATGTGAGTAGGAATAACGTTTACTCTGTTTTTGTCTTTGAAAAAATACAAATCTATCTAACCTGGTCCACCAAATAAGGATCTCTCCTGATCACAGAATATTTTAAAGGCAGTAGCACATCTACTGTTTAACATAGCAAGGATCAAACATATCTCTACATCACTACAAAAGCTACACTGCTAACAGTATTAAATAGAAAGAATTTGAAATGTGCTTGCATGGAGGGCTGAGCTCTCTCATTTCTCACAATGATCACGCACGCCATCAAGAGATATTCTACAAGACTTACAACACCTGTTGGTAATACTCCAATTTAAGTGACTGAAAATATGAGCAGATCCTTATCTGTTTTAGCAGCTCAAAGAAGAATTATAACAGACTGGGAATCTGAAACAAAACCACCTAAAGTTCACGCAATTACTGCAAAGCTGGCTGTTTGGATAAATGTCATCTGAACTAGTCACCAAAAAAATGTCTGCTCAGATCTCTTACATGTTGCCAAGATGCAAGCAAGTGAAAGATCTTGGAAAAAATATATATATAACATATCACATGGAGGTTATATTTTTTAAACAGGACTAGTTCACATATGAAGGCAGCATATGAAGGGGTTTAGAGTAGACAGTCACTGACATCACACAACTGTCATGGGAAGAAACAGGCCTTACCTTTGATAGTAGGTCTCAATGGCCTCAGCCGTGTGGTGTCGGCTGTGGGTTCGCTTGATCAGTTTCTGAAATGAAGAAAGAGAAATGAAGCAGCAGCTATTTCACCAATGGCCGTGGCCAAAAATACTCAAGTGAAGCGAGAATGTTAGCTTACGACAAGAAAATATGGAGTACATTAAACATTCATGTCTCTGAAGCAGAAGAAAGAATGGATGTGCAGTACATGGTCCCTGAATGCCCCATTCACGCGCCCTAAAGTTATCCTCCTCCTATTACCAACTCTTTTGTGCAAGGACCCATTGCTCTAGCTTAGAAGTGTAAGAAGATCTGATAATAACATTTACAAAGCGCCTTGCAGGTTTCTTGGCACTGTAACAACAACCTTAAATACAACACCTTCCTGCTTCTGCACTGGATATACCTTTTAGATCAGATCCCTCAGTCTTTAGTTTGGAAAGAGCCAGGTTTTTAGGTTATTCCGTAAACTTAACATTTTCACTGGCACCAAGGGGGGCTGGCAGCCTGTTCCACAACTGAGCCACCTTGAACAGAGAGGGCCTTCCTTCTGACCTCACTTTGCTGAAAGTTGGCACACAAATTGTCTGACAAGGACCGTAGATTTCTCTGAGGCCTGTAGTGGCTGAATTATCCTTTGTAGCAGCACTGGACCCATGTAAAGCCTTATAGCCGCACATAACTATTTAAAGGTAATTCTTTCTTTAACTGGAAGCCAATGTAGCTCTCTCAAGGAGCTTGAAGCAGAATTGTATCTCGATTTCTTCAATGCAAGCTCAGTTGCTGTTATTTGTGCCCTATAGAACCCCTTAACTATGTACTCTGGTGCTCCTAGTAGAAGGAGCTGGTAGAATACAGCTAGGCCTTACCCAACTCTCCTCAACCTTTAGTTTAGGCTCAATCCCAAATATTGAAAGCCACGAGCAATCCCAATTATGAGTGTCTGAGAGCCGGGAACAGTAGGTTGGCATTGGTAATGGAATGGAAGACATGGCTTAGTGAGCCACATTTACTCCAGGCAAGTTGGGTTTGCTCTTGTAACAGATCATGCCCATGCCAGCCATTCATAAAAGGTTCTCAAGCAGAAGACAGTGGTGGAAGGCACCAGACCATGCCACAGATGGTAAACACCTCCCAGCTCTTGAGGGACTCTCAGTGTAGAGTTCACAGAATGCTGCAGGTAGGAGGTGAATCCAGCCGCCCTACAGATATCAGAAAGGGCGAGACCGGTCAGAAAAGCCAAAAAGCTACTATCGATCTGATGAAGTCAGCTTGAACGTCATTTTAGAAAATGTGCTACAAAACACAAACCAGCAAGAAACAGAGGTATTGGCAACTTTTCTGCCAGCTGCATTACCATCATACGTCAATGGTATTAATACATTCCTGAAAACAACAGTGTTTTGGATGCATGGTTAGCGTCTGCCTATTTTCCAAATGTTGGGATCTTCCCTGACCTTTCCAGACATTAACTCCTGAAGGAACCTGCATCGTCTGCCCTTGCTTTGATTTCTCTGCTGCGAAACCCTGCAAGAAATCCTCTAAATATCCTGTAAGGGCAACTTCTTTCTACACCAGCGCTTATAGGCTTCCCATAGACTCATCCTGCACATTGCAACCATTCTAGCGACAGGGCTGTACGGCGGCTGGGTGTCGCATGGTGAACTAACAGGACCTAGTGGGATCATCTTTCAGAAAGCGAACAAGATGGAGTTTTACTCCGTACACATGAATACTTTGGATGCTTGGGCAACCTCTAGGCTAGGTACAAAGGAAAGGAGCATCAGACAGAGCTCCCGACATCTCTAGCAATGTAGCGGATCCAGTGTTGGTGCAGAAGCAGGAGGTGGATTTGCTAGATCCATGCATAGGATCCAGGTGGTTGCACGTGAGAAACTGTCGCCTCTGACATAAGGCTTGGTCTTTACTGCTACCCCAGTATTCCCGGAAGGCACCAACCACAGCTATCAGAGAAAATTTTTCTTTGAAGAACCACAAATATTGAGGAGTTTCTCTATTTAAATCTGGTCAACTTTGCCTCACAGCAATGCAGTGGTAAGGAGGCTTATTCTGGGGCTTCAGCAAATCATCAGCCAAGACCACACCTAACTATATCAGAGTCTGCAATCAGGAAAAACAACTCCCCGAATCATCTCCCTGAAGCGTGCTAGCAACAGCATCAGCAGGCAGTCCCGAACCAGGGCGACAATTTTAAACTGCTTTGGCACCCTACCAAGGCACTAAGCCCAATTTTTATGGCTTTAAATAGTGGATTTGTCTGTGGTTTTTCAGGCATTCATTCCCCAAAGTGTGCTAGATGTTTGGAGTTTTCATCAGCTCTCCTGGCTGCTCCCTCGCCAGGCGTGGAAGGTGTTCAGGAGTCCAAGGAACTAGCTAACCATGGGCAGCTGGAACTCAAACAGCTTCATATGATTATCACTGCTGTGGCTTCACCTCAAGATGCCACTCCCCACCCTCTGAAACCATGAAGGATGCAGATCATCCACTCACCACCAAGAACCTGATTTTATATTATGTTATTAAATGGATTCAATGTTTCTTTCTAGCTCAATTCAGAGGGCCTCCAAGTTGCTTCTGAGGCTGGAGCCCATGAAAAGAGAATACAATCCTCTCCACAGAAGAACTCATCTGTAACAAGCCCATAGAATCCGATACCAGTGCAGATGATTGGGAGCACGCATGTCCCAGAACCTGCAACAATTACCTCCATACTTTGTCATGCCTCGCTGCCCCAAGATACAGAACCTTTCATTTTGTTAAACAAGGACTTACATTACAGATGCACTGGGTTTCTGCAGAAAGTCAAAGAAAGTAACCACGGACCATTGGAGATAAATGAAATGCTAATTTTGCTTCCCAAGTTGACGCTATGTGAGTTTGTACTCCGTCTATCCGGAGAATACATTTCTGAACAGAACTGCAATCTCTGATACAGTACAAAATCTATTTAGGTCCATTTCCCCGTTCTCTCACCAAGATACTCATTTCTTGGTCCACACAGAACGCATATTGGTGTGAACTAGGTATTCTGATTGGGCTCTTAAGGAGGTAAAAAGGCACTGATCTGTTGCAGTAAACTGCGAACACTGCTCTCAGGGAAGCTTCTTTTAAAAATGCGAGACAACAGTACCCTCGTAGCCTACAACAGAAAATGTACCAAAAGCGAGCCTGTCTAAAGTGCACACTGTAGCCCGGTCTGTGTATAATGTGCGGACCCAAGGCCTTGGTTCTTTAAAAATCACCAGCTAGACCTGCGATTTTTACAGGGATGGAGCTGAGGACTTATGATGTAAAGGGCATTTCAAAGAAGTGTGGTAGTATCTTGGGCCAGGCAAGACGTACGCAAACATGTTCAACTTCAAAGGCAACTCGATGCAGAGATCCGCTGAATATCATTAATACTCTCAAAATAAAGCACTAGAAACACGAAACCAGCTGCAGGAGACGTCACAAACACACAGGTTCTTATTGTGAGTACTACCTCCCCAGACGACTGCTGCCGACGAGCAATGTCTGCAGAAGGCACGCGTTGAGTCCCCAGTGGCTGCCTTAAAGGTTTCCGATAAGGGTACAAGCCTTGGGAAAAGGGCCAATGACTCCGGCATGGATCCCACTCCAAAAGGTAAGAGATTTTGTGATGCAGAAGACACTAAAGTGAACATTGGATGCAATGGAAGCTTGCGTGCATGGTGAACGAGTGCCATGGTTGCCGAAGGGCAAAGACCTAGTGAATCAGTTGCATCTATGTGGGCTTAAATGCTCTTCCAGCTTTGTAGCTGTGGGAGGACTCTTATGATCTTGGAGCGTTAAAGTGGAAGCCATACACAACTACTGCGGTGAAGGACGGGCAAGAGAAACCTACGTTAGTGACGGTAAGTACAGATGAAGTGCGGGAAGCACGAAGCACTGTTGGAGTGGTGAAGGCTAACAAAACATCTTCTAGGAAACTAGATATATCTCTGCAGGAGCCTTGGGCTTGCCAATAGGCAAAACTAGGTTTTACTCCCAGCTGAGATAAGATAGTCTCAAGAGTCAAACAGGATTTCAAAATGGCTCCTCCTCTTCCGTTCCGCAAAACAAGTTCTCCTGGAGAACTTCAGTATCACTCAGTCAAAGAAAAAAACAAACTGGGGGATGATTCCCCCATTTTATCGTTCCGAGCGGTGCACGGGTGACTTAAGTACCATTATTAGCAGCCAAGGGAATGTGATGGTCTTCCAATACAAAACTTCTGCAAAAAAACACTATCTATACAAAGAGGCGCTGGTCCAGACGTGGAGGTCTTTCATAAATTTCAGCCAAATGTGGGGTGCTGTCAGCAGACAGGCCAAATGTTTCTGAACCCGGGCATCAGAAGCCATGCCTTTAAGGTATCCAGTGGACATGGGTAGTTGTGTTTGCCTCCCTTGGAGGTAGTCTTTCCCAGAATGGCCTGAATGTGTGAGTGATACGGAGAGGGGGAGAGCCCCATAACCTCCCTCACAATCCAATGAAGCATAGCGCCAGAACCCTGGCCCTTAACGTGAGAGGTCTGCATGACATGCGCTTGCAATTTTGACAAAGATGACACTTTGCAGGAGGTTCAGATGCTCACTTTGTGGTCTAACAACACATACACTTGCGTGGGGATTGATTGTTTCCGGATGTATGACTGTGTCGGCATTATTTCTTTCAGCTCAATGGAAGGGTAGAGGAAGATACGGCTCAGCTCCCAGTCAAGGACTAGACTGCACATCTGAACACACGTCATCAGTCCCATCAGTGTCGACCAATGTCTACCTTAGGATGAAGTGATGGTGGCTGCTTTCAACTCCAGAGGACTGAAATTAAAACTATCATCTTCAAAGAAAGTCATGACAGACCCTCCACTCCTAGCTGTAAGGTGGTGACTATTAAGGTCTATGAGGCTGGCTCTAAACAAAACCCCTGTGAAAAGGTTTACATCAATGGTATCATTATAACACAGTTCCGTATTGCGACTCTAGTGACAGAAGAGCTGGAGATCCCAATATTGCATCTGAATCTTTACCAGAACATCCCAGCGCACGGTGCTGAAATCCCTCCTCACATGGTACCCAGCTCAGATAAATAGACTGGAGCTTCAGTGCCGACTACAGGGGGGACTTTGGTGGAAAACAGGAGATAAATAGCCTGTTGTGACAGGTCTAACACTTTCCAGGGCTTATCCCACAACACTTTTCCTAACATTGAACACCACTAAGATGAACCATAACACCCTCTGTAGTGCCACACTGTTAGGAATAATGTCCCCTGTTCTACTTTAGGGTTCTTTAAGACCCAATACAACATATACATTGGAATACACATCCTAGAGTTTCACGGTGCACCAGCAGTCCACACCCGGGATGGACAAACGATTTTGGCCAGTGTCCTGGTGAAGTCATGCTTTACTTATAGTTTTTATTTGGACAGGGCAAGGCGAGGTCGCATATCAGAGTACCAGGAATAGAGGCCAGCTTCTGGAATCTAAAAGAACCTGACATTCCAGAAGTGTGTGCAAACCTACTGTAGGAAGGTAGCCTCTTTCTAGCCTGGTTACCCCCACTTTTGGCCTGTTAGTGAGTATATGTCAGGGTATTTTTACTGTCTCCCTGGGATCCTGCTAGCCAGGGCCCAGTGCTCATAGTGAGAACCCTATGTTGTCAGTGTGTTTGATATGTGTCACTGGGATCCTGCTAGCCAGGACCCCAGCGCTCATAAGTTTGTGGCCTGTATGGGTTCCCTGTGTGGTGCTTAACTGTATCACGGAGGCTCTGCTAACCAGAACCTCAGTGTTTATGCTCTCTTTGCTTTTAAAATTGTCACTGCAGGCTAGTGACTAATTTTACCAATTCTCATTGGCATACTGGAACACCCTTATAATTCCCTTGTATATGGTACCTAGGTACCCAGGGTATTGGTGTTCCAGGAGATCCCTGTGGGCTGCAGCATTTCTTTTGCCACCCAAGGGAGCTCAGACAATTCTTACACAGGACTGCCACTGCAGCCTGAGTGAAATAACGTCCATGTTATTGCACAGCCATTTTTCACTGCACATAAGTAACTTATAAGTCACCTATATGTCTAACCCTCACTTGGTGAAGGTTAGGTGCCAAGTTACTTAGTGTGTGGGCACCCTGGTACTAGCCAAGGTGCCCCCACATTGTTCAGGGCAAATTCCCCAGATTTTGCGAGTGCGGGGCACCATTACACGCGTGCACTACATATAGGTCACTATGTTATGTTATGCAATTTGTAAAGCGCATGGCTGCCCTGAGGCTTCCCAGCGCTAGTGGACCAATCAGGAGATCAAGGTTAACATGAAGGACAGTCAATTCTTAAAACAGCCAAGTTTAGAGTTCCTTACGAAAACAGAGTTCCTGGCTTGTAAGCCGGAGCCTAAGAGGAAGGGAATTCCATAATTTGTCCCCCATATAGGACATCATGGCCCCAACCCATCTAACTTTTTTAAATCTAGGTAGGGAGGCCAAAGCTAGAGAGGTCGATCTAAGCGTCCTATTCGGCCTATAGAAAGATGTGAGGGCTCTTAGGATCGGTGGCCCACAATTGTGTAGGGACCTGTGAATACAGCATAAAGCTTTAAATGTGATCCTCTGTTCGACTGGCAACCAATGCAGGGAGACTAATGCTGGTTTTGCCGATACAGGTCTAGGGATATCTAACAGAAGGCGTGCGGCTGCATTTTGTACACGCTGCAGCTTCTTTATCACATAAAGTGGCGAGCCAAGAAATATACCATTACAATAGTCAAGTCTCGAAAGAATGGTGGCTTGGATAATAAGTCGTTTTGCCAGAAAGGGAAGGATTGTAAACACCTTCCTCAGAAGTCTCAGCATGCCAAAACAGGAAGCCGATGTATGCTTGGCATGCTGATCCAACGTTAGCCAGGGATCCAGCCATATCCCTAAGCTCTTAATGCATTTCTGCGGGGTGGGAAGTCAGCTAGAGCACTAGGGCACGTAAATAACTTATTCAGGCTGGGTCATATCCCAAGATCATAAGTTCTGTCTTGTCCCCATCAAGTTGAAGTCTGCTGTCCATCATCCAATCTGTAACTGCCTGTAAACAAGAAGTCAATGAGGAGCCATCCGTGTTGGTGTTATCTGCGAAGGATCCACCAATTGGGTGTCATCCGCATAAGATACCATAGATAGGCCAAAGGATTCAATTAAGTCCGCCAGGGGAGCCATATACATATAAAAAAGCATGGGACTAAGCAGCAAACCCTAGGGGACACCGCAGCTGGAAAAGAGCTTATCTGAATAATAAGATCGATCAAGGACCTGGAATGTTCTACCCTCCAGAAAGGAGGTCAGCCATGCATGAGCTTGCCCCTCTATTCCTATATTCCTCATCCTTATCCTCAGCACTTGATGGTCAACAGTGTCAAAGGCTGCACTCAAATCCAAAAGTATGACTGGAGTTGTCTGGCCAAGATCCATGGCCTTCCTTGCCTCTTCCATAATTGCAATCAATGCAGTTTCTGTACTGTGCCAGGGGTCTAAAGCCCGTTTGTGTGGGATGGAGACAGTTGTGTGTTTCCAGAAAGGTGGAAAGTTGGGTATTAATATGCTTATCTAGAATTTTGGCTGGTGTCGGTAGTAGAGATATCGGTCTGTAGTTCTTTAGATCTGCCATATCTAGGGACGCCTTCTTTAATAGTGGTTTAACCACAGCGTGCTTCCACTGATCCGGAACCAAGCCTCTGGAAATTGAGGCGTTCAACATGTCCGTCAGGGTTGGACCAATCACTGTCCAGCCCCGCACAATTATCTGTGGGGGGGGGGCTGGGTCTAAGGGGGATCCCGACTTAAGTGATTTGAGCAAAACGTCCGCTTGCTCCTGAAAAAGGGGAGTGAACTGGGCAATCGTGGCTATACCCTTCCTTGTGCTCGAAGTTCACTCTTCTAATGAAGGTGTATTCTCAGGCATGTTAGAGTAGATGTCCAAAATTTTATGTTGGAAGAAACTAGCTAACAGATTGCTATATACTGTAGAAGCTTTAGTAGGGTTCTCTTCAACCGGGACTTGAAGGATTTATTTTAGCACCTGAAACACCTCTTTAGGAGAGCTGGCAGCTTCTCCAATTCTGTCAGCATAGTAGGAGCTCTGAGCTATTTTTATCTCCTTCTGATACACTCTAATAGCTTTTCTGTAACTATCCCTATCCTCTAAGGCATATGATTTTCTCCACCTTCTTTCCATGCTTTTACAATTTTTCTTAAGAAGGTGCAAGTTGGAGGTGTACCACCGAGTACTGTCTTTCCTACGCGGACCATTTTTAGTCCTTAAAAGGTAAGACTATGTCTAAGCTCTCGGCGATCCAATCATTAAAAGTCTTTACGCTGAGGCTCATGTTATCAGAGGCCAAAGGTTTATTGTTTTCCAGTTCCCTCGTCCAATCTCTGATGCTGAGCTTGTGCCAGTATCTACCCACCTGAGGCAAAGGCTTGGGGCTGTTCCCCTTAGAACCAGTGGCTAGATTGATTGCGACTAGGAAGTGGTCTGACCAAGCCAAAGGTATGGAGGGTTTGGTGGTAAGGGAGGTCAAATTACTAAACACTAGGTCGATCGTATGGCCATGTTCACGTGTGGGGCCTTTCACCAGTTGCTTTAGACCCAGCGCCTCCATATCTCCCAGAAGACATCTTGCTGCTAACTGCGCAGGGTTTTCGGCATGAATGTTAGAATCACCTAGGACCGTGAAATTCGGTCTCCTACATACCAAATCCGCAATATTGCTAGAAAGGGAGGTTAAAAAAATCCTCTGGAGGCCCTGGGGGGCGATAGAGAAGAAGTCCTGAGAATGTGAATAAAGGGTTAAGCTCCAAGGAGAAGGCCATAGCTTCCCCTTCTACTACCTGTAAAGGCTGAAAAAGCAGCTTCAAGGAGTCCCTGTAAATGATGGCAATTCCTCCCACCCTGGCTATTAAATATCCTGCGGGTAAAGCCAGAGAGATATCCATCCCTGAGCCTTCATGTAGCCAAGTTTCAGTAAGAAATAAGGCTGAGGGTGCTATTTCACTTAATAGTAAATTTATATCCAGTTTATGGGCTGACATTGATCTAACATTACTCAGTAAGACGTTGCTGTGACCTATTTTGTCTGCGTGAGGTATTATCTCATTAAGATGAGGCTTCCACTGGCAGGCGGGGAACCTCCAGATTTTCCCATACCAGCTAGTACAGACCAGACACTCAAATGACAACGGGGGCCTTAAAGCATATAACTCCTCTGCTGAATAGAAAGTGGGGGAAGTAGCAAGCCCATTTTCGCTAATTTGACCAGGGGGACTGGCCCTAAGGCCCGGTCTGGCGCAGACGGGCTTGCCTTTGGTGCGCCTTTGGCGTGCCAGCGGCCCATCCGATTCGCTGCATCGCAGATTATGTAGGGAGTTCCTGGGCTGCGGAATGCAGAAAGACTAGACAGCTAACCCTGAGAAAAATGGCGGCCGCACCCGGAACTGGCCCACTTAGTCGGGAGAAAGCCGGTTCGGTATAGCGGGTAGCCACAAAACCAAAAAAATTAGCAACAATGCTCCCCCAATGACTGACTGGCCACTAAACACGGGCCCAGGTCAGTTATCACACACCCCAATCATACTCAGCAAGTTCAAAAGTTAAAATCTTAAAAATCTAGCCTTGATTAAAATCAAAGATAAAAACTATTGCATGTTTCTCAAGATCACCTGTGTACCTATATGTAGCGTCACTATGGTAACTCTGAACAAGGCCATGTAACCTTATGGTATTGGGGTGACAATTCCATGCATCCCCGGGTCTCTTGCACAGAACCCGGGTACTGCCAAACTGCCTTTCCAGGGTTTCCACTGCAGCTGCTGCTGCCAACCCCTCAGACAGGTTTCTGACCCCCTGGGGTCTGGGCAGCCCAGTCCCAGGAAGGCAGAACAAAGGATTTCCTCGGGGAGAGGGTGTTACCCCCTCTCCCTTTGGAAATAAGTGTGAAGGGCTGGGGAGGAGTAGCCTCCCCCAGCCTCTGGAAATGCTTTGATAGGCACAGATGGTGCCCATCTCTGCATAAGCCAGTCTACACCGGTTCAGGGATCCCCAAGCCCTGCTCTGGCGCGAAACTGGACAAAGGAAAGGGGAGTGACCACTTCCCTGACCATTACCTCCCAGGGGAGGTGCCCAGAGCTCCTCCAGTGTGTCCCAGACCTCTGCCATCTAGGATACAGAGATGTTGGGGCACAATGGACTGCTCTGAGTGGCCATTGCCAGCAGGTGACGTCAGAGACCCCCCCCGATAGGTGCTTACCTCTTTCAGTAGCCACGCCTCCTTTCTCAGTAGCCAAACCTCCTTTTCTGGCTATTTAGGGTCTCTCCTCTGGGTTATTCCTCAGATAACGAATGCAAGAGCTCACTAGAGTTCCTCTGCACGTCCCTCTTCGACTTCTGCCAAGGATCGACCGCTGACCGCTCCAGGAGGCCTGCAAAACCGCAACAAAGTAGCAAGACGACTACCAGCAACATTGTAGCGCCTCATCTTTCCGGCTTTCTCGACTGTTTCCTGGTGGTGCATGCTCTGAGGGCTGCCTACCTTCACCCTGCACTGGAAGCCAAGAAGAAATCTCCCGTGGGTCAACGGAATCTTCCCCCTGCTAACGCAGGCACTAAACTTCTGCATCACCGGTTCTCTGGGTCCCCTCTCATCCTGACGAGCCTGGTCCCTGGAACACAGGAGCTGGGTCCAAGTGTCTCCCACAGTCCAGTGGCCCTTCTGTCCAAATTTGGTGGAGGTAAGTCCTTGCCTCCCCATGCCAGACAGTAATCCTGTGTACTGCGTGATCTGCAGCTGCTCCGGCTTCTGTGCACTTTTCCAAGGATTCCTTTGTGCACAGCTAGCCTGGGTCCCCAGCACTCCGTCCTGCATTGCCCAACTCGCTAAGTTGGACTCCGACATCGTGGGACCCTCCTTTGTGACTCTGAGACGACCGCTGTCCTCAGATCTTCTAAGTGTCTGTTCCGGTACTTCTGTGGGTGCTGCCTGCTTCTGCGGGGGCTCTGAGTTGCTGAGCACCCCCTCTGTCTCCTCCTCAAGGGGCAACATCCTGGTCCTTCCTGGTCCCCAGCAGCACCCAAAATCCTCAACCGCGATTCTTGCAGCTAGCAAGGCTTTTTTGCGGTATTTCTGCGTGGAAACACTCCTGCAACCTCCAGCACGCCGTGGGACATCTTCTGTTCAAAGGAGAAGTTCCTAGCACCTTCCGTTGTTGCAGAATCTTCGGCTTCTTCCACCCGGAGGCAGCCCTTTTGCACCTTCACCCGGGGTTTAGTGGGTTCCTGCCCCCCCCGGACACTTGCGTGACTGTTGGACTTGGTCCCCTTCCTTTACAGGTCCTCAGGTCCAGGAATCAGTCTTCAGTGTTTTGCTGGTGCTTTTTGTTCTTGCAGAATCCCCTATCACGACTATTCTGTCTTTCTGGGGTAGTAGGGTAACTTTACTCCTACTTTTCAGGGTCTTGGGGTGGGGTATCTTGGACACCCTTACTGTTTTCTCACAGTCCCAGCGACACTCTACAACCTCCCATAGGTCTGGGGTCCATTCGTGATTCGCATTCCACTTTTGGAGTATATGGTTTGTGTTACCCCTAGACCTATGTCTGCCTATTGCATCCTACTGTGATTCTACATTGTTTGCACTACTTTTCCTACAGTTACTTACCTGTTTTGGGTTTGTGTACATTTAATTTGTGTATATTACTTACCTCCTGAGTGAGGGTATCCTCTGAGATACTTTTGGCATATTGTCACTAAAATAAAGTACCTTTATTTTTAGTAACTGAGTATTGTGTTTTCTTATGATATTGTGCTATATGATATAAGTGGTATTGTAGGAGCTTTGCATGTCTCCTAGTTCAGCCTAAGCTGCTTTGCCATAGCTACCTTCTATCAGCCTAAGCTGCTAGAAACACCTCTATTCTACTAATAAGGGATAACTGGACCTGGCACAAGGTGTACGTACCACAAGGTACCCACTATAAGCCAGGCCAGCCTCCTACACCTACAAGTGCTGGGTTCACTTGATGCCATGTCGTCGAAGCATCAGGAGGGGTTAAGAGTCATGATAATGTAAGAACGTGTAGCGCTGGGGTAGTCAGCATCCACGCAGGATAGAAGCACAAACCGGCTACAAGTGGAGTGGAAAGGGACGTTTCACCCGTCACACAAGTCCTCTACGCATCCCTGACAACTTCTTGGAGTTTTCCTGGGAGGCTGGGGCAGGTTTTTCTGCAGTGGGGGACAGTTTTGCAGCCGTGCTGCAATATCGGCCTCCAGTAACAAAAGTATCAGTGCTTCACATTTGCACCAACACCCCCCACCCCCTCCCCGAGGGGGGCTGGTCCAACAAAATCGCTAGGGCAGGTTTGGGTTCCCAATACGGCCCTGCCCCCTACCTCTGCCCTCCCCACCTCCTGCCTCTATCCCGCAGTTCGGTATCAATGCGTCTAAGTAGAAGAAGGTAGAGAAAAATCGAAGAAGGACTGGGTAAACAGGGTGCATCCAACATGGTACAGCCTGGAATTAAATCTAGAGAGGCGGCCAAGAGTTTCTGAAACACAACTCATCCTGCAAACTTTGAGGGTGTCAACCTTTGTGGCCTTGTGGACCAACTGTAAGTTTAAACTGTAGAAGGAAAGCAGAATGGCCCCACCCCACGGGGACAGTGGTCGCTTTCACTGGCAAACACCACCCGACAAGAACCCCTTTAAAGAAAAAGAGCACACCGACTCCCCAATAAATGACACGGAGTATTTCTCTGTGTCGCCCTGGTCACCTGTACTAAAAACATGCGCTACTCAGCACATGGTTTGAACATGCCACATGACCTAGTTCAGGCTGCAGCCCTGACAGCGCCTTGAAGCTCCCGTCTGTGAAAGATGTGACGGCATTCATTGTGTACTTCCCCTGCCGTATCTGGGCGGCGTCCGCATGTTTTGAGCAGGCAGCTACGGGACTTGTTAGGTCCACATCTGTGCTATAAAAATATGCAAAATAAAATTAAGATAAACTGGATCACTCATAAGTTCGAATAGATAGAGATATATAGATAGAGATAGATCTAGAGACAGATCTAGAGATAGATAGACAGAGACCGAGACAGACAGACCGAGAAAACAAATGTATTCTATGTATGCCGGTACAGGAAGGGAAATGGCAGATCTATCCGGCACATTAATTCGGGGCGCTCCTTAGGTCTTGCACGGCATGTGTTCCTTTACAACACGAACACCCCACTGTGTCCACAGCAGCCTTTTCATGCTCACAGATAATGCACAAAGAAACATTTTTGAACTCCTGACTGATGCAGCGCACCTTAGCAGGCATGAGAACGCCCCCAAAGAGAGGGGTCGCGGGGCTATGACATGAGGTGGGATTCGGGAGCAATAATGGGGGTGAGGGGTGCAAAACCTTTTCATACTCCTTCGTTTTACCCCCAGCCCCCCCCTGCCCGGCCTTCCCCCCGTGTTTAACCTTCCGCAGTCCGACTGCATCGTCGGAACCGGGGGACAGGAACTTATTTAAAAGCTATGAGCAGGCGGGCGGCGGAGGGGGCCCCCGCTTGACGGACAGCCGTCAGAGCATGATAAATGACTCCATTGTCCTGCTGCAGAGCCGCCTGCCACTCCGGGCCAGGCCATTCATCATCGTCGCTGTCAGGCCCGGGGAGTGGGCCTGACAGTGCAGGCAGCAGACATTTAGCGCGCCCGCATCCCGGCCGCAGCGGGCAAATTATTATTGTCACAATAATAATGTTTTAGCATAATTTATTAGGGGTCCGGCAAACGGGGGGGAGAAAAGGCGGGACGGCGTCGGGCAGATGGGCTGGCACGCGCGGGACCGCGGTCCCCGGGGGAGGGCGCGCGCGGGAGAGGAGGAGGGCGCGCGCGGGAGAGGAGGAGGGCGCGCGCAGGCGCCGCCCGCAGCCAATCAGAGCGCTGGCACTTCAATTTACAAAGAGAGAAAGGGGCATTCATCATTCAATTAGGCACCTGTCAGGGCGCACAAAAGGCAGAGAAAACTTCTAACCTGGTACTCCTGGGAGAAGATGCTGAGCAGCGTGGACGGCGATTGACTGGAACAAATAAAAGAGGAACAAAGTTAATTACTGCAGTGCACACACAGTCTGATGGGGGGGTTACTCTGGGGCGGGGGCTGATTCAGGAGGTAGCCCTGCTGCCCAGCAGTGTCAGGGGGGGCATGCTGGAGTGGGTCTGCACAAGTTGTTCCAGATGAGCATCTTGGACAAAGGCTGCCCCCTCCTGACCGCAGGTCAAGGATGGAGAGGAGGGAAGCGAGGGTGCGGGGAGGGAAGGGGTGCAGGGAAGGGACAGAGAGCGATGGAGAGGTAAGCTAGAGAGCGGTGGAGGTCCAGCACCGTCGGGAGGAAGAGAGAAGATTAAAGAGTGAAGGAATCATGGGTTGGGGGTAGAGACATTGAGGGGTACACAAAGGGAAGAAGGACTAAGGGATGAAGGTTAAAGTGGGAGTGATAGAGGAGTAAACCGAGGGAATGGAGAGGTGATGAGGAGTAAACAGGGAGTGAACAAGGAGTAAACAGTGAACGAGGAGGGAATGAGAAGTAAAGGGAGAGAATGAGGAGTAAAGGGAGAGAATGAGTAACATTGAACGAGGAGTAAATAGGGAGGGAACGAGGAGGGAATGAGGAGTGAACAGGGAGGGAATGAGGAGTGAACAGGGAGGGAATGAGGAGTGAACAGGGAGGGAATGAGGAGTAAACAGAGGGAATGAGGAGTAAACAGAGGGAATGAGGAGTAAACAGAGGGAATGAGAAGTAAACAGAGGGAATGAGGAGTAAACAGAGGGAATGAGGAGTAAACAGGGAATGAGGAGTAAACAGGGAATGAGGAGTAAACATGGAATGAGGAGTAAACAGAGGGAATGAGGAGTAAACAGAGGGAATGAGGAGTAAACAGAGGGAATGGGGAGATGAGGAGTAAACAGGGAGTGGATAATGACTAAACAGTGAACGAGAAAGGAATGAGGAGTTAACAGGGAATGAATGGGGGGCAGGGAGGGAATGGGGAGTAAATAGAGGGAATGAGGAGTAAACAGGGAGGCACAGAGGGTACAGGGAGGGACAGAATGGTAAACAGAGAATGAGAAGTAAACGGAGGAAATGAGCAGTAAACAGTGAGGGGTAATGGGAGGACATGAGGGAATGAGGAGTAAACTGAGGGAACGAGGAGTAAACAGAGAACGATGAGGAAATGAGGGATAAACAGGTAAGAAATTAGGGATAAACAGGGAGGAAATGAGGGATAAACAGGGAGGGGATGAAGTAAACAGGGAGGGAATGAGGAGTAATCGGAGTGAACAAGGAAGGAATGAGAAAAAAACAGGGAGGGAATGAGGCGTAAAGAGGGATAACATGAGCACGAGGAAGAAGGACCGAGACTGAAGAGGTGAGGATAGGAGAAAGGGGGGCGGAGGTATAAAGAGGTATGGAGGAGGCACAGCTGTGTGGGGAGGAAGAGAAGAGGCTGGGACTGAAGGGTCCGGGTGGAGAGGGCGCGACAGGAAGTTAAACAGGAACATTTAGGAACCGGAGTGTGACAAGGAAGGTAGAGGGGTGACCAACAAGAGGGAAAGGTGGCAAACAGGCCCCCAGAGAGGAAAAAAATGTGCCTGGGGAGGGACAGGCGGGGGTGCAGGTCAGGGGAGTAAAGAGGTCTGAGAAAGGGCCGGGGAGGAAAGGAGGACTGAACCAAACCAAAGAAAGTTACAAGAGAATGAGAATGGAGAGCTGAGGCGGACTGACTGGAGGGGTAAAGATGCACCGAGGGTGGAACTGATGGCAGAGGGGGAGAGTGGAAACATCCATAGAAAGAAAAGAGTGGAGGGAAAAATGGAGGGAAGGAGAGACAAATAAAGGGATGGGACTGTGAAAAGAAAATTTACGGTAGGTACTGGAGGGGCCAACTAAGGCCATAGAGAGGAGAATAATTTATATCCCCCCCCCCCAACCTCAGTGCCTTGAGATCCTCATGGGTGAGTAGTGCGCTTTACAAATTCCTGATTGATAGATTTATAATGATGGTGGCTCTTGATTTTATGACTGCTGTGGGCCTAGGGACCCTGGCCTAAAAAATATCTATGATCTGAACCTCCAAACAATGCATACAAATACAGAAACAGTTGTACATCAACCAAATACACCAAAGATGACATTTTATTTAATTCATCAAAATATAATAATCAAAACTTTACCGGGAAGGTTAGAGCATTAAACAAATTGGCTTTCTTTGTACAGACTGAATGGCTATATCAGACTAGCACATGACTGCCTTGCTTTGCTCCTTGTGAACCCTTGCTGATGTCAGCACATAAATGCACTTCGAGAGGCCACCGACTGCCCATGTTACATTCTGTCTGCTGTACTCGCGCTGCTCACACACATCAAGCTCAGGAGACCAACTTAATCTTTACCCTCAAATTTCATGTACACAGCATTTTAAAATGTTCAATTTTGCTTTTTATGCATACATATTTACTTTATTATTTGCCTCATGTTATTTAACTTTCTAAACAGCCACAGATCCCCTGAGTAGGCGTCGCAGATCCCACTTTAAGAACCAGTGGATTGGGCGAAGGACAGGAGAAGAGCGACTGGTTGGGATCAGGTCTAAGAAGTGAGGAGCTGGGGGGAAAACATGGGAAATTATGGACTAGTGAAGCGAGGATACAGGGAGCGGAGGGAATGGAGGGGTCAGGAGAGGTTGTAATTGGGAACTGAGGGCCTGATCACGACCTTGGCGGAGGGGATTACTCAGTCCCAAATGTGACGGATATCTCGTCCGCTGTATTACGATCTCCATAGCATATAATGGAACTTGTAATACGGCGGGCGGGATTATCCGTCACATTTGGGACTGAGTAATCCCCTCCGCCAAGGTCGTAATCAGGTCCTGAGTCTTAAAAGGGGCAAAGGGTGGACTAAGTGTGAGGTGAAAATGAAAGGTACCGATTACTACTGAAAGGAGAATGTAAGGTAAAGCGAGAAAAACGAGCAAAGGACCTGAGACAGGAGTGTAATAAAAAGAAGGAGGGATGCTCAAAAGACGAGTGAAAGATAGAAGAATGGAGCAGTAAAGACAAAAGGAAAAACGAAAACCTGTGGAGGATGAGAAGCCACGAGGCTTGGAGGCCCCAGCAACGACCAGGGGCAGAGAGGACAGGGCAGAGAGGACAGGGCAGAGATTTCACAGGACCAGAGGTGATGAGAGGACAAGGAGAAACTGGCGGTAAAGGTGACACTATTGTCATGTAACGTTATCCCCGGCGGCACTTGTGAAAACAGACACACAGAGCAGACTCCACTGAGGCCCAGAGAATCTTTAGAAAGATGTCCTCTTCTTCTTTGTGCAAAGAAAACAATCAGAGCATTATGTTATGGGATGCATTTACAAACAGCTCTGCAAACGAGGATACAGTGAGCAAACAGAACTTCTGTCCAGACATTAACAGTTCTCCACTCTAGAAAGTAAACACGGATACTGTGGGGGTACATTATCCTCGTGGAGTACAGTAACTGAGGCTACAGTGGGTATAAATATCTTCATGGTATATGGTGACTGAAGATAAACTGTGTAGGAGTACCCTCAGGGTATATAGTAAGTGAGGGTTGAGAGGGCATATACATCTGGGTATACAGTACCTAACAATACACTGTGCTTGCACATGTCCATGGTATACGGTGACTGAGGATACACTGGGTAAGAGTACCTTCAGGGTATATAGTGAGTGAGGGTCGAGAGGGCATACACATCTGGGTATACAGGGCCAGAGCGCACACTGTGCGTGCACATGTTCATGGTATACTATGACTGAGGATAAACTGGGTATGAGTACCTTCAGGGTATATAGTAAGTGAAGGTTGAGAGGGCATACACATCTGGGTATACAGGACCCGAGCATACACTGTGCGTGCACATGTCCATGGTATACGGTGACTGAGGATACGCTGGGTAACAGTACCCTCAGAGTACATACCAAGTGAGGGTTGAGAGGGCATACACATCTGGGTATAAAGGGCCAGAGAATACACTGTGCGTGCACATGTTCATGGTATATTGTGACTGAGGATACTCTGGGTAACAGTACCCTCAGGGTATATAGTAAGTGAGGGTTGAGAGCGCATACACATCTGGGTATACAGTACCCAACTATACACTGTGCGTGCACATCTTCATGGTATACTGCGACTGAGGATACACTGGGTAGGAGTACCTTCAGGGTATATAGTAAGTGAAGGTCGAGAGGACATACACATCTGGGTATAGAGGACCAGAGAATACACTGTGCGTGCACATGTTCATGGTATACAGTGACTGAGGATACGCTGGGAAGGAGTACCTTCAGGGTATATAGTGAATGAGGGTCGAGAGGGCATGCACATCTGGGTATACAGGGCCAGAGCACACACTGTGCGTGCACATGTCCATGGTATACGGTGACTGAGGATACTCTGGGTAACAGTACCCTCAGGGTATATAGTAAGTGAGAGTTGAGAGCGCATACACATCTGGGTATACAGGACCAGACAATTCATGGTATACTGTGACTGAGGATACAGCAGGCACACAGATGTGCAGGGTTTGCAGTAACGGAGCACACAGCATGCGTACATATATTTAGGGTATACAGCAACAGAGGATACACTGGGTGTGAACACCGTCAAGGAATATACCGAGGATACATTATGTATGTACATTTTCACGATATACTGTGACTGAGAAGGCGTACAGAAACGGAGGCTACATTGTGTACACACCTCTTCAGGGTATACGGTAACTGAGCATACAGTGTGTGTGTAAACCTCTTCACGCTGTACAGCAACAGGATTGAGTATTAACACCTTTAGGGTATATAGTAAGCGAGGGTTCAGAAGGTATGCACATCTTAATGGTATACAGTAACTGAGGCTACAGCGTATATAAGCATATTCATGCTGAGCAGTAACAGAGTATTGGGTAGGGACACCTTCAGGGATTATAGTAAGCGAGGGTGAAGTGGGTATAATCCTCTTCAGGGAGCATATAGTGGTATAAACATCTTCATATGTACAGTAACAGGTCATTGGGTATGGACTCCTTCAAGGTATGCACATCTTAATGGTATGCAGTAACTGAGGCTACAGTGCACATAAACGTCTTCATATGTGCAGTAACAGAGTATTGGGTATGGTCAACTTCAGGGATTATAGTGAGTGAGGGTTAAGTGGGTATATACATCTTCAGGGTATACAGTAATTGAGCATACAGTGGTAGAAACATCCTCATATGTACAGTAACAGATGACTGAGTATGGACTCCAATGTATATAGCAAGTGAGGGTTGAAAGGGTACACACATCTTCAGGGTATAACAGACTATACTGTGCATGAAAATCTTCAGAGTACACTGACTGAGGATACAGTAGCATACAGGAGATTTCAGTTCATGATGCACAGAAACGGAGGGGTGTGCACCTCTTTAGGTTATACAGTAACTGAGTATACCATAAGCATACAGTTCTTCAGTGTTTACAGGAACTGAGGGTAGACGGCGTGTACAACTCTTAAAGGCATGCCGCAATGGACGATACGATAAACGTACAGATCTTCCGCGTTTACGGAAACTCAGGGTACATGGTGTGGACATCTCTTTGTGATATACAGGGAGTGCAGAATTATTAGGCAAATGAGTATTTTGACCACATCATCCTCTTTATGCATGTTGTCTTACTCCAAGCTGTATAGGCTCGAAAGCCTACTACCAATTAAGCATATTAGGTGATGTGCATCTCTGTAATGAGAAGGGGTGTGGTCTAATGACATCAACACCCTATATCAGGTGTGCATAATTATTAGGCAACTTCCTTTCCTTTGGCAAAATGGGTCAAAAGAAGGACTTGACAGGCTCAGAAAAGTCAAAAATAGTGAGATATCTTGCAGAGGGATGCAGCACTCTTAAAATTGCAAAGCTTCTGAAGCGTGATCATCGAACAATCAAGCGTTTCATTCAAAATAGTCAACAGGGTCGCAAGAAGCGTGTGGAAAAACCAAGGCGCAAAATAACTGCCCATGAACTGAGAAAAGTCAAGCGTGCAGCTGCCACGATGCCACTTGCCACTAGTTTGGCCATATTTCAGAGCTGCAACATCACTGGAGTGCCCAAAAGCACAAGGTGTGCAATACTCAGAGACATGGCCAAGGTAAGAAAGGCTGGAAGACGACCACCACTGAACAAGACACACAAGCTGAAACGTCAAGACTGGGCCAAGAAATATCTCAAGACTGATTTTCTAAGGTTTTATGGACTGATGAAATGAGAGTGAGTCTTGATGGGCCAGATGGATGGGCCCGTGCCTGGATTGGTAAAGGGCAGAGAGCTCCAGTCCGACTCAGACGCCAGCAAGGTGGAGGTGGAGTACTGGTTTGGGCTGATATCATCAAAGATGAGCTTGTGGGGCCTTTTCGGGTTGAGGATGGAGTCAAGCTCAACTCCCAGTCCTACTGCCAGTTCCTGGTAGACACCTTCTTCAAGCAGTGGTACAGGAAGAAGTCTGCATCCTTCAAGAAAAACATGATTTTCATGCAGGACAATGCTCCATCACACGCGTCCAAGTACTCCACAGCGTGGCTGGCAAGAAAGGGTATAAAAGAAGGAAATCTAATGACATGGCCTCCTTGTTCACCTGATCTGAACCCCATTGAGAACCTGTGGTCCATCATCAAATGTGAGATTTACAAGGAGGGAAAACAGTACACCTCTCTGAACAGTGTCTGGGAGGCTGTGGTTGCTGCTGCACGCAATGTTGATGGTGAACAGATCAAAACACTGACAGAATCCATGGATGGCAGGCTTTTGAGTGTCCTTGCAAAGAAAGGTGGCTATATTGGTCACTGATTTGTTTTTGTTTTGTTTTTGAATGTCAGAAATGTATATTTGTGAATGTTGAGATGTTATATTGGTTTCACTGGTAATAATAAATAATTGAAATGGGTATATATTTGTTTTTTGTTAAGTTGCTTAATAATTATGCACAGTAATAGTCACCTGCACACACAGATATCCCCCTAACATAGCTAAAACTAAAAACAAACTAAAAACTACTTCCAGAAATATTCAGCTTTGATATTAATGATTTTTTTGGGTTCATTGAGAACATTTTTGTTGTTCAATAATAAAATTAATCCTCAAAAATACAACTTGCCTAATAATTCTGCACTCCCTGTATAGTAACGAGGATACAGTAGGTATTCTAATCTCCAGGGCACACTCTGGCCGATTAGGAGTTCCGAAGCACTGTCCAGGACCTGGTCCTCTCCCGTCTGAAAGATAGCGATGCCCCACTCACACACTGGTGCACCGAGGGCGTCATACAGGGTATATATTGGCATACAATAATCAAGGTGGAAGATCTGTTTCATACCCGGCAGCAAAAGGCTGGAACACCCGACCACCACACCTCAGACTCTCGCCACCGCTGCCTCAGTTCAGGAAGGACCTCAAGCCCTGGCTCTTCAACTGATCTCTGTGGACTGGCAACTCACTTAGGGTTCAGACACCACACCTGAATGGTCTCTCTGACCAATGACGTAGAGGCTTCCCAGGCACATGCCTAGCACCTCAGGGGTGCACATCTCCCTCTGCAAAAGGGTTCGTCAAACTGGGGGGCAGGACCCTATGGGGGGGCACAAGTGATCGGGAGAGGGTGGGGCAGGCTCTGGTCAAAATAAGATTATGCTAATAACAGGGCTTTGTTTTAAGCTGAAAAAAATGAGCAGCAGTAAACCGCTCTGTGATTGGCCTTCACTAATGAGAGTGTGTGTCAAAAGGGAAGGAACTCTTTTCAAAGAATATGTGACAGAATAACTAGGTCCTAAACAACTGTAGCCTAAACCACTACTGCTAAACAGCTAAAAAGTCTCTACAACTAAGTACTGAACAACTACTGTCTAAACAACAATTGTGCCTGAATAACAATTACCTGAACTATATATATATATATATATATATATATATATATATTTATATTCTAAACAACTAATAAACCATAAAAACGAAAAAGAAAGAAAAAGAAAACCTTACCTTAAAATTAATTGTTCAGGCAATTGTTATTCAGGCACAATTGTTGTTTAGACAGTAGTTGTTAAGTACTTAGTTGTAGAGACTTTTTAGTTGTTTAGCAGTAGTGGTTCAGGCAAGTAGTGGTTTAGACCTAGCTGTTCAGGATGTTTCCCTTTTTCAAAACCCCCACTCCTAATAACCATACTGTGTATACTTTTACACCATAGCAACGACTGCCTAACCAGAACAGTATGTTTGGCATCATGTATTTCATTGCATTTTTAAAACAGTAGCAAAACGTAACTGCAATGTTTAAGTAAGTGTAGACCCATTTAAACATTGCTAATTTAATAGAATAATTGTGAAAAAAATTCCGAGGGGGCATCCGATGATGGGGTTTTTTTTCACCGGGAGGGGACGCAGCATTAAAAAGCTTGAAAACTACTGCTCTAGGTGGAGCCTCTCGAGCTCTGCTTTGCCAGCCATGGGCCAAAATCCAATAGCGAGATGGACACCAGGATGCCAGAGTGAGCTTTCTGCCAAAGACTCAAACTCCACTGCTAGGACTGACACCAGGTCAACCTCCACCTACATGCAGAGTAGCTCAAGGATCAGTCCCTTCCAGGCATCTTGTGCCTGAGTCTGGGCTTGTCCAGGCATACTCCGCCAACCTCAGGAGGGAAGGCCAGCAGGACGGCTGACACCACCTAGGATAGGTGAGTACCTACAGATCACGCTGCTGACAGTTGTGTGCAGGTACCACAAGGGTCCACTGCTCTCTAGCATCTTCTGGCAGAGCTTCTTGCAGACTTCATCACCCACAGCACTAAAACCCAGCAGGCGGAGGCCATGCAGCTACACAGAGGATGCAGAATGTGCACAGCTACACAGAGGACGCAGAATGTGCACAGCTACACAGAGGACGCAGAATGTGCACAGCTACACAGAGGACGCAGAATGTGCACAGCTACAGAGGAAGCAAAGGGTGTACAGCTACAGAGGATGCACAGCTACAGAGGATGCAGAGGGTGCACAGCTACAGAGGATGCAGAGGGTGCACAGCTACAGAGGATGCAGAGGGTGCACAGCTAGAGAGGATGCACAGCTAGAGAGGATGCACAGCTAGAGAGGATGCTCAGCTAGAGAGGATGCTCAGCTAGAGAGGATGCTCAGCTAGAGAGGATGGAGAAGGTGCACAGCTCCAGAGGATGCACGCCCAGGGAGGATACAGAGGGTCCACGCTCACAGAGGATACACTTTCACAGAGGATCCAGAGGGTGCCAGCCCAGAGTAAAGAAGGTGGGCCCCACAGAGGATAGGGGGTGCGCCTGCCCACACAGGATAGGGGGTGCGCCAGCCCACACAGGATAGAGGGTGCGCCAGCCCACAGAGGATAGAGGGTGCGCCAGCCCACAGAGGATAGAGGGTGCGCCAGCCCACAGAGGATAGAGGGTGCGCCAGCCCACAGAGGATAGAGGGTGCGCCAGCCCAAAGAGGATAGAGGGTGCGCCAGCCCAAAGAGGATAGAGGGTGTGCCCTACAGGAGATACAGAGGTGCCCTCCCACAGAGGGTGTGACCCACACAGGATAGAGGGTGTGCCAGCCCACAGATGGAGGGTGTGGTCCACAGAAGATATAGAGGTGCCCGGGTAGAGAGGGTGTACACAGGATACAGAGAGGACACGCCCGCAGAGGGTATAGAAAGGGTACCCACAAAAGTTGCAGGAGCTGCACACCAACAGAAGACAGAGGGCACACACCTACACATTATACAGGGGGTCCTAATCCACTCAATACAGAGGGCACGCACCACCGAGAGCCCTGCCAAGTCACACACGCATCCCCTTCGGTAAGAGAAGGTGCCGATCCGTGGCCTCGGTGCTGCACCAGCCCCACCCCGGCAGGAACTGGCCACAGGAACCACAGACGGGCGGGGTTCCCTCAGTGGGAACCTGGGGTGGGATCTTTCCGCCTTTCAATACAAAAACAGAACAATAATCAAGGTCTCCTAAACCGCGGTTTTAACGGGCGTCGCAGCTTCACGGCGCTGTAAGAAATGCAATCACCCTTCGGAACGGTGCGCACTTTATCGACTACGGGAGGAGTAAAGCATTCATCGGCCTTGCGGGGTACAAATCTGGGACCAGGCGCCCTCTGCAACCAGCGGGGCAACTCAGTGAGCGATTTCAAACCAGCCCTGCTTTCCCTCTAAATAAAGAAAGGCCCAGTGCCATGTTGTACTCTCTTGGCGCTCTTTGTATTGTCTTGTGATAGCTTTAAAAATACTTGCGCTTTTCAAGATAATTATTGATATCAAGTGTCGGACAAGAACAAGGCGGGCGTGAAAGAGACCTCGCAGCAGAACGAGCGAGACAGCCAGAGAGCGACGGATGCAGAGAGATCCCGCCACAAAAAGAGTGAGAACGTGGGTTGCAGAGAGACGGCCTGAGAGAGACACCGCCACTGACGGCAGCAGAAAGAGAAACTGAGAGGAGAGATTCCGTCAAAGCCGGAGAGGCACTTGGAGGGAGGAGGAAGGGAGGGGGGGGGGGAGAAGAGAGAGAGTTGCAAATATAAATACTTCTACACACATATAGAGAGAGAGACTGTGATAGATTGAGATATATATATATATATATATATACACACACACACACACACATACATATACACACACACATATACAGAGAGAGAGAGAGAGACCCCCAAGAGAGCTGCAGCGAGAGGGAGATAGATTGCTAGAGCCGGAGAGACGACAGCGACTGCAGAGACAGATGCGGACAGACAGAGCCCGGCAGGAGACCTCTGCCCCTGCTCCAGAGCAAGAGAGAGAGTTTGAGAGACCCCGCCAGAGCCGGAGAGACGACTGCAGAGAACGAGAGACCCTGCCAGAGTGAGTGAGAGATTGAGAGCGCGTGATTGAGAGAGAGTGAGTGGGTTTGAGAGACCCCGTCAAGAGCCGGAGAGACGGCTGCTGAGACCGAGAGACCCTGTCAGAGTGAGTGAGTGAGATTGAGAGAGAGTGAGTGGGTTTGAGAGACCCCGCCAGAGCAGGAGAGACGGCTGCAGGGACAGACGCCGCCAGACAGAGCCCCGCAGGGGACCTCTGCCCCTGGTCCAGAGCCGGAGAGACGGCTGCAGAGAGACCGAGAGACCCTGTCAGAGTGAGTGAGTGAGATTGAGAGAGAGTGAGTGGGTTTGAGAGACCCCGCCAGAGCAGGAGAGACGGCTGCAGGGACAGACGCCGCCAGACAGAGCCCCGCAGGGGACCTCTGCCCCTGGTCCAGAGCCGGAGAGACGGCTGCTGAGACCGAGAGACCCTGTCAGAGTGAGTGAGATTGAGAGAGAGTGAGTGGGTTTGAGAGACCCCGCCAGAGCAGGAGAGACGGCTGCAGGGACAGACGCCGCCAGACAGAGCCCCGCAGGGGACCTCTGCCCCTGGTCCAGAGCCGGAGAGACGGCTGCTGAGACCGAGAGACCCTGTCAGAGTGAGTGAGATTGAGAGAGAGTGAGTGGGTTTGAGAGACCCCGCCAGAGCAGGAGAGACGGCTGCAGAGACAGACGCCGCCAGACAGAGC
This sequence comes from Pleurodeles waltl, assembly GCF_031143425.1. Taxonomy (NCBI): domain Eukaryota; kingdom Metazoa; phylum Chordata; class Amphibia; order Caudata; family Salamandridae; genus Pleurodeles; species Pleurodeles waltl. The sequence goes on from NC_090448.1 coordinate 1,158,217,979, forward strand.
CCCGCAGGGGACCTCTGCCCCTGGTCCAGAGCCGGAGAGACGGCTGCAGAGAGAACGAGAGACCCTGTCAGAGTGAGTGGGTTTGAGAGACCCCGCCAGAGCCGGAGAGACGGCTGCAGGGACAGATGCCGCAGACAGAGCCCGGCGGGATCCCTCTGCGCTTGGATCAGGCCGCGGATTAAAACACCTTCACTCCACGATACATTTCGGAGCGACAGAAATAAAGGGAGCGGGCAAATTAAAAGGTGCAAACGAATTTCGTATACGGTAAAAAACAAACAAAAAACAGCACTTTCATAAAGACGAATATTTGCATATATGGAAAAGGAGGAAGTTTAGTATATGAAAATGAGATGGGGCTAACATTTCAATGAGATAAACAAATCAACAGGACGGCGGGAAAGCAAAAACGTCTATATTTTCAAAAGCAGAATATGCCCCGATGTGTTTCTTTCGAAACAGGTTAACAACAAAATAAAAATATACATTTTATACAAATAAATAATGGAGATTTTTTTATAGGGAAACGAGGGTATTAAAAAAAGTTTAAACAGAAAGGTGTTCTTGGCGGGGATACGGCCCTGTACACGTCAGAAGCCTGCAGGGAGGCCGCATTCACGCTCTCTTGGCGAATGCTTGGCGCAGACAACATCCCTTCGAGCAGGCAGGCCACATTACAAAATACCGAATATAGTGCTCACAGGCATCAAAAAGAAATACACACAGTGGAACATAGTCCACGGCTACAGCTCACACTGACCTCGCACCCTAATCAGCAGGTATCAGGTATCCTTAATCACCATGAAACCCAACCAAGGTCACCAGGCTCGGGCGACTGAGGCCCCCAAAACCGTATGAAGCGCCGAGGGTGGTACCAGCGTTACCAGACCCCCACCCCCCCGCACACAAAAAAATAACAGAGCTTCACCCAGGCGGTTTGAGGATTCTTAGTGCAGGAACCAGATTGGCTTTAAAATCTGCAGCTCACAGGAAAATGTAATAGTTCACAGGTATGACATCATTCTCGTGAATTATGGATTCCAACCAGTGGGAAGTCCAAAAAAGAAGTTCCCTCTCAGTCATTTAGCCTCTCTGATCTCTGAACCTAAACAATATGCTATGATGATCAACATAGTCCCCTTTCTACATGAATCAGCTCCCTCGATACTGCATGTAATTCAGAGGGTATTACTTTCTGAAAATTACAAAGGCAGCTAAACACCACTCAGTGCTGCAAACAGAATATACTCTCAAACAGGAAAGAAAAGTCTTAAGCAAAACATCTCCCTCTCTCCAACATTAACTGTTATTTATTCTGTGCACCGGAAACACCAAAACATTATACTACAGTTTGGCACTTACTGATTTCAGTAAACGTGGTCCTCTCTGGATAAAAAGATATTTCTTGAGAGAACAGCCCCCTGGACAGTGTGTTAAACCCACTGTCACCCAGCTATAGCGCCTTGGATTCTGTTGCCGCTTACAAGCCATGTGGCTTTGTGGCTTATGTCAGCAGCATCCCTCGGTACTAAGTACATTCAGACATTCATACATGAAAGGTCACCTGTGTATAGGCACGCATACAAGCTGGTGGATTTTGTCTTATTTATAGCAATTTGGCCAATGGTTTAAAAATCACTGACTGAAGAGACTAACATCATTACTGCATGATGGATTAAGAATTCGTCCTACCATTATGAAAATTAATTAAAAACGACTGTAAAATTCGTTTACATTCACTACTGTGATATTGTTAAAACACCCTTGAAACGTCAGTTACCTGGATGTTGTAAACTAAATTATTGCCCAATGTTCATACCATTAAGTTAAATTCCTTAATTTACCATGAAACCATTATCTCCGTAAGGACTGAATGACATCTTGTAGATAAAGCGAATGGTTTTGTTGTCACCAAAACTCAGTAAATGAACTAAGTGACCACATTACACAATTATCTAATCTATACATAGTGATAAAGTAAAACCTTTAAATACATTGACCAATAGTAAATAAATACATAAAAAATGAGGGTTGGATGACGGGGAATAGGAGTATACATCCAGTTAAAAGGTAGTGGTAAGGTGGAAAATACTGTAAAATACAACCATAAAAATGACTATGCTAATTCTAAATAGAATGTGTACTTTCTCCTTTATTTTGTTTAGAAACACTAGAGGTTCTTGACTAAAAAGGTAAACAGACCATACAAAATAGGATAAGACAGGCTGATAACCACATGAGCCCTCACAGGAGAGGTGGTTGGCACTGATGGACCACAATCCCAATAAAGGGGTTGGTGTTATTTGAACACAGATATTGGCATTTGAAGTGCTTTAATTCATTGCTTTGTACTTTCTAACAATAAAGTTGATTTTAGATGTTGCTGGAAAGGATGGTAATTGAATTGATATTTATGAGAGCAGATGGTTTGAGGCCATGAAGAGGAATCCATATATTCCCCGCTCTTTAAATTTCTTTCTTTCAAAGTCATATCTCAGAGTTAACTGAAAGGGATTGGAAAAATAGCTATGAAAACAAGCACATTCTCAGTGACAGTGACCACCAGCGGGGGCTCCGAGAGCGCATTATGTTAAAATTCATATCTTGAGTGGGCACCGATGACACCCCCTCCCGCCCCGGCTCCTGTTAGAGTAAGGGGGAGCCTGGCTGCTGTCATGACGATCAGGCAGCATATGTGGGGTCCCCTGTGAGACAGACCCCGTGTTAGCAAGCGGGGGGCATCCACAGGCCGGTAGCTCCCAGCATCCCTCGGGGGGGCACCAGCTTCCCGAAGTCTGCCAACAGCATCCATCATTTAGCATCAAACACCTGGCGGTGGGCAACCTGGGCAATCTTTCTGTCCGCCCCTCCCCACAACTGTTCTCGTGTCAGAAGGAATCTCCCCGTGTGTCAGGAGACGTCGGACTTGGACGGGCTCTGCCGAGTGCTGGCATTTAAAGCCTCTTTCCTGCAGCTTGTTATGGTATAAACCTGGCTTGATTGAAGTCCCCCGGGCCGGCAGCGCCTCGTGTCTGCTCCTGTGCGGAGGCGCTGTCAGTCCAGCCCGAAGAATGAGGAGTCTTTAATAAACAGGTATGCACCGGGCCCCAGATAAAGAGCACTGGGCCCCACATCACACAAACAGCACAGCCCCCCCCCCCCCCTCCCAGATAAACAGCACCGGGAACCACATCACATAAACAGCACCGGGCCCCACATCACATAAACAGCAGCGCCCCTACCCCCCCCCGTCCCCCCCCCCCCACATAAATAGCACCGGACGCCAGAGAAAACAGCACCGGGCCCCACATCACACAAACAGCACCGGACGCCAGGTAAACAGCACCGGGCCCCACATCACATAAACAGCACCGGACGCCAGAGAAAACAGCACCGGACGCCAGAGAAAACAGCACCGGACGCCAGAGAAAACAGCACCGGACGCCAGAGAAAACAGCACCGGACGCCAGAGAAAACAGCACCGGACGCCAGAGAAAACAGCACCGGACGCCAGAGAAAACAGCACCGGGCCCCACATCACACAAACAGCACCGGGCCCCACATCACACAAACAGCACCGGGCCCCACATCACACAAACAGCACCGGGCCCCACATCACACAAACAGCACCGGGCCCCACATCACACAAACAGCACCGGGCCCCACATCACACAAACAGCACCGGGCCCCACATCACACAAACAGCACCGGGCCCCACATCACACAAACAGCACCGGGCCCCACATCACACAAACAGCACCGGGCCCCACATCACACAAACAGCACCGGGCCCCACATCACATAAACAGCACCGGGTCCCACATCAGGTAAACAGCACCGGGCCCCACATCAGGTAAACAGCACCGGACGCCAGGTAAACAGCACCGGGCCCCACATCACAAACAGCACCGGGCCCCACATCACATAAACAGCACCGGGCCCCACATCACATAAACGAAGCTGGCGCGTCTAAGCCTGGAGGATAAAGATCCCCCACCCCCCCTTATGACTAAGCGCTTCTCTGCCTGGAGGAGGAAGACCCCTGAGTCAGGTTTCAGGCTAAGGCAGGGAAGTAAGACTGCCCTCTGTGAAATCTGGGTCAGTGCCCTGAGATATGCAGATGGGCGACAGGGGCGGCGGGAAGAGATTACTACTAGTCATGTTATGAGTTTGCAGTAATCTGGAACAGATCACCACCCTCTTAGGTTGAGTAGATGAGAAACTGTAGCAAACACGGATTCTAGCACTTCAAAATGGGTGAGTCATTTTTGAAGGATCAGGTCCTGGTAACTCTCTCAAATACATTTTTCTGTGCTTGGAGTTCCTCGGGGCTATCCACTTAATCATCTTTAATGTATATTTGGTGTCCCTTTTAGGCATCTTTCAAGGGACACAATCTTCATTCAGTTCCACATGGACCATGCACAAGTTTACACTAAAAAGTCCCAGGATAGAGCTCCTGAGACAGAACTGCAGAACCTTTGGACTAATGTAGAGGCGCAGATACTGGATCACCATCACCCCAACTACAGATGCAGGATCAGTACCTCCTATGCCGGATCGCCATCCCCTCAGTTGTGGATACTGAAACACCATCTCCTCAACCGTGGATGCTTGGTTACCATCTCCCCAACCATGGATGCATGATCACCATCTTCTCAACCACGGTCACATGAGCATCACCTCCTCTCCCACAGACGCTGGCTCCCCATCTCCTCAATCATGGTCTCCTACTCAACAATACTAAAACTGAGCTCATTTCATGCTAGACTAAAGGCAAACAAAGCATCCTATAACAGACCTCCCAGGCCAACATTTACCTCTTCCTAGTCAAGCTAAGAACCAGGGCTTCCCTTTCATTACTGATATGTCTCTAAAATTTCAGATAGGTCCTCAGGTGGGGGACCTACTGTACTGCGGTTATTACATAATCAAACCAGGATTGTAGGAGCTATTACCATCTCATGTATGCATGCCTCCTATAGCCCATAGGCTGGCTTGCCAACTAGCTGAACTGAATGTATCAAAGCCTAAAAAGCAGCCATATTGGCGATTGACAGTCTTAGGAGAAGTGAACATGTGAATTAGGCCAAGTTAGTCCCGTTCAAAGCAGAATTCAGTTCAAACTGGATTGTTTTATGTTTAAACTAAATCTTGCCCGGGTTACTTGAAAAAGATGATGCGATACCATCTTGGTGGAAATTTAAGGAATCAGGTCCTCTAATTGCTGACTGTGCCACATGCTAAGCTAAAGCCCAGAGAGGCAGGACATTTTCAGTTCAGGGCACATCATTCTGGAATTGATTATACAACATTTGACAATGCGGACAGCTTACAAGGCATACTTATTGTAGGTGCTTCAGTGACCTGCGTCCAAAGACCCATGTATAGCAGTGTGTTATCAGTGCTATGATGGAGTGATTGAAAAATACACAGGATAAAAGAGCTTTAATAGTAAGATAATGTGAACTGGCATCATGTTACAGTTCAGATTGGTGGCTGTGGTGTCAGAAAATTCCAAAGTAACTGATACGACTTGATACTGTGGGGCAACCAGTTGCTAATCCTGTAAAGTATCAATAGTGCAAACACCCACAGTCATAGCAGAACGTTTTGTTTGGAAACAAGCAGCTTATTAAGGATCAGTGCTTTGGATTAATAATCCCCGTAACAGCTGGAACTCCGTACTCCTCTCATTCCCCAGCCCCGTTTCTGAGCAATTTGTTTTGCTACTTGGGGTAGTTTGTGCTTAAGTCTCTGTAACTTTTTTCCCTGAGTAAGGTATTCATGTCAAATTTGCTTCCTTTTTGCCAAAATCCCGTGTATTCTAAAGGGTACCCAGGGTTTGAGGATTTCCCTAAAGGGTACTGAGAAAATAGCCAAAATCAGGGCCAGCCCGGCCGTAGCAGGCATCGGAAGCTTTCCCGGTAGGCTGGAAAGGTGGGGGCTGGTTCTGTTACAGGGGGTCGGTTTTACAGCAGTGCTGCAATATCATCCCCCAGTAACAAAAGAACAAAGGCAGTAGTGCTTCGCATACCCACCCCCGACCCGGGGCCTGGTCTGACAAAATTGCCAGGGCTGCTTTGGGTTCCCAGTCCGGCCCCAGCCAAAATATAGTTAAAATTTGAGTTTTAGGGTAAAATAGGAAAACAATTCTCTGAATAAAAGCGTCTGGCGTTTCCCCCCTAAAAATGGCAACACACTTCCAGTTTGTGGTGGAAACCAGTGTGATACCCATGGGTGAGCCAGGAAAGCTATATATTTTTGAAAAGTAGACAAAATTCCAAATTCAGCAAGGGGTCATGTGTGTAGATCCATCAAGATTTCCCCAAAGCAACTAACTGTTGAACTAGAGAAATACTGAAAAGGAGTAGTAAAAAGTAGCCATCTGTGACAATGTTTTCATCTATAACTTTGTCACTACGGACGATTTACAAAACCAATGTACCATTACGTTCGCTAGACCCTTTTGGTTACGGGGATATATGGGGTTTGTAGGTTCTCCAAGAACTAGATGTACCCAGAGCCAAGAACTGAGCCACAATGAACAATGGTTTTTCATTGTGTACAGAGTGTAGATTAAGTCATATGGTGACAAATGTATAGTGAAAAATAGGCATCAAATCAAATCAAATCATTAACATTTATAAAGCGCGCTACTCACCCGTGCGGGTCTCAAGGCGCTAGGGGGGAAGGGGGGGTTATCGCTGCTCGAACAGCCAAGTCTTTAGGAGTCTCCGGAAAGCGGAGTGGTCCTGAGGCTGGTGGGGAGGGAGTTCCAGGTCTTGGCCGCCAGGAAGGAGAAAGATCTCCCACCCGCCGTGGAGCGGCGGGTGCGAGGGACGGCAGCAAGTGCGAGGCCAGCGGAGCGGAGGGGGCGGGTGGGGACGTAGAAGCTGAGGCGTCTGTTGAGGTATTCCGGTCCCTTGTTGTGGAGGGCTTTGTGTGCGTGGGTGAGAAGACGGAAGGTGATCCTTTTGCTGACTGGGAGCCAATGCAGGTGTCTCAGGTGGGCGGAGATGTGGCTGTTGCGGGGTACGTCGAGGATGAGGCGGGCCGAGGCGTTTTGGATGCGTTGCAGGCGGTTTTGGAGTTTGGCTGTGGTCCCGGCGTAGAGGGTGTTGCCGTAGTCCAGGCGGCTCGTGACGAGGGCGTGGGTCACGGTTTTTCTGGTGTCGGCGGGGATCCAGCGGAAGATCTTACGGAGCATGCGGAGAGTGAGGAAGCAGGCGGAGGACACGGCGTTGACTTGCTTGGTCATGGTGAGAAGAGGGTCTAAGATGAAGCCGAGGTTGCGGGCGTGGTCTGCGGGGGTCGGTGCGGTGCCGAGGGCCGTGGGCCACCAGGAGTCGTCCCAGGCGGATGGGGTGTTGCCGAGGATGAGGACTTCCGTTTTTTCAGAGTTCAGCTTTAGGCGGCTGAGCCTCATCCAATCTGCGACGTCCTTCATACCCTCTTGTAGGTTGGTCTTGGCGCTGGCGGGGTCCTTGGTGAGGGAGAGTACAAGTTGGGTGTCGTCGGCGTAGGAGGTGATGATGATGTCGTGCTTGCGTACGATGTCGGCGAGGGGGCTCATGTAGACATTGAAGAGTGTCGGGCTGAGCGATGAGCCTTGAGGTACGCCGCAGATGATCTTGGTGGGTTCTGAGCGAAACGGAGGGAGGTAAACTCTTTGGGAGCGGTTAGCGAGGAAGGAGGCGATCCAGTCCAGGGCCTGGCCTTGGATCCCGGTGGAGCGTAGGCGGGTGATTAGGGTGCGGTGACAGACGGTGTCAAAGGCAGCCGAGAGGTCGAGGAGAATGAGGGCGACTGTTTCACCGTTGTCCATCAGGGTTCTGATGTCGTCTGTGACTGAGATGAGGGCGGTTTCCGTGCTGTGGTTGGTTCGGAATCCGGTTTGTGAGGGGTCGAGCAGGTTGTTGTCTTCCAGGAAGGTGGTCAGCTGTTTGTTGACGGTCTTTTCTATTACCTTGGCTGGGAAAGATAGAAGAGAGATGGGGCGGAAGTTTTTCAGGTCGCTTGGGTCAGCCGTAGGTTTCTTTAGTAGGGCGTTGACTTCAGCGTGCTTCCAGCATTCGGGGAAGGTAGCAGAAGAAAAAGAAGAGTTGATGACGGTCTGGAGGTGCGGGGCGATGATGTAGTCGGCTTTGTTAAAGATGAAGTGCGGGCAGGGGTCCGAAGGGGCGCCGGAGTGGATAGAGTTCATGATGGATTTGGTTTCTTCCGTGTTGATGTGGGTCCAGTTGTTGAGGGTGATGTCCGGGGAAGCGGGTTCAGTGGTGTATGGTTGGGTCTGGTGTCCGAAGCTGTCGTGGAGGTCGCTGATCTTGCGATGGAAGAAAGTGGCGAGGGATTCGCACAAATCCTGTGAGGGCGTGACGGCGTTGGCGCTGGCGCTGGGGTTGGAGAACTCTTTGACGATGCTGAAGAGTTCTCTGCTGTTGTGGCTGTTTTTGTCTAGTCTGTCGGTGAAAAAGTTCCTTTTGGCAGTGCGGATCAGGTGGTGGTGTTCGCGTGTAGCGTTCTTGAGGGCGGTCATGTTGTCAGCGGTGTGGTCCTTGCGCCAGGCCTTCTCAAGGGCACGACAAGTTTTCTTTGATTCTTTGAGGGTGTCAGAGAACCAGAGAGGTTTTTTGGTGTTGGTCTGTCGATGCGTGCGTTTGAGGGGAGCAAGGTTGTCAGCGCAGTTGGAGATCCAGTTTGTGAGGTTGAGAGCTGCGTCGTTGGGGTCGGTGGTGAGGGTGGGTTGGTTGGCGGCGAGAGCGGAGAAGAGTTGCTCTTCAGGGATCTTGTTCCACTGTCGATGAGGGATGGGTTGAGTGCGGAGGTGGGAGGTCTCGCGTCGGAATGTGAAGTGGACGCAGCTGAGTATCAAAGTAACCTATGTATCTCTGAAATGGGCATAAGATTTAGGCCCTCGTTATGACCCTGGCGGCCTCCTGATCACCAGGGCAAAGGCAGCAGTGTATACCGCCACATTATGAGTGTGGCGGGTTTGCCGCTGGCACCCTGCCACATCACCACTCATACCGCCACAGCGGTATGAACTGCCGGGCCAGAGATGTTCTTCTCGGACCCGGTGGGCCACAGAGTACCGCCGGCGGTATTATGACCCGGCCTACCACCATGGTTTTCGCAGCGGTAGCACCACCACGAAAACCATGGCGGTAGTGCTACCCTGCCACCCCCTGATCCATACACTAGCCCCCCCCCAATCCATACACTAGCCCCTCCCCAATCCATGCACACACCTGCAGACACGCACACACTCACCCACAACCCCCATACATACACACGCAGACACGCACCCACCACACAACACTCCCCACCCCAGCCATACACCCACACAGACACACACTCACATCACCCCCGCATACATGCACAGTCACCCACACACACTACGCATACACCCATTCACCTGCACTTCCAGCCACGCATCCACTCACACTCATCCATAGACGCATTCACTCTCACACACACACTCACGCATTCAGGCACGCATTCACTCACACATACTCTCATGCATTCAGGCACGCATACACACAGACATCCAAACACGCAGACACCACACACTCAGACAACACCTCCCACCCTACTCCCATGACGGACGTCCGACTTGACCTCCTCGCTGGACAAGGTATCTGGCAGGGAACAGCGAGGGCTGCTGCCACCGCCGGCAGCGCCCCGCCAGCAGGACACCGCCAGGCCATATTATGGGCCATACTATGGCGGGCGGTGTCCTACTGGCGGGTCGGTGCAGGTGGTAGCAACACCAGGGTACGACCGCCTGCCTGCATGGCTACTGCTGGACTTCCACTCTGATTGTGGCGGAAATCCCACAGTACCCAAAATATGGCGGGCAGAAGACTGCCAGCACTGCGGTCTTCTGGTGCCCGTGGCGTCGGCGGTATTGGAAAAATGCTGTCAATGTCATAATGAGGGCCAAAGAGTTTAGCAGCAGTGGTTATTGGTATAGTTCTGAATCTGTAGGTACCCGTACGAGCATATGATTTAGAGGCCATTTCTCAAAATCTCTCTTTTTTAACACACTGGCTTACATTTGGAAGACACAAATGAAGCAAAATCCAGTTGGCAATAACAAATATTCTACTGTTCTATGCTCCCGAAGTCTACTGATAAAAATGGTACTTCACTTATGTGGATAGGCCTAGTGCCTGAAACAAGAAACAGCCCAAAAAGCAACATGGATACATCAAATTTTTCCACTCAACACTGACCTGTTTGTTGCAAAGTGGGTAGGTATGGATTTTGGACGCTAGCTCAGCCAGTACCTTGAGAAACCTATCAAGCCTCTACATTTTTGAAAACAAGACACCAAGGAATCGAGGATTGTGTGACATGCATAGCTCTCACCAGGTTATTTTACCCGAACTCGTTTGCAAACGTCAAATTTTGACTAAAAATCACACATTTATCTCACATTTCTGTGATGGAAAGTTCTGGAATCTGTGGGGAGCCACTAACTTCCTTCCACCTAGCATTCCCACAAGTCTTCAGATAAAAATGGTATCTCACTTGTGTGGGCAGGTGTAGTGCCCGCAACAGGAAACAGCCCAAAATGCCACATGGATACATCACATTTTTCCACTCATAACTGACCATTTTTTTCTGCAAAGGGGTAGCTGTGGATTTTGGGCCCCAACTCAAGCGGCACCTAAGGAAACCAGGCTTATTGCACATTTTTAAAAACTAGACAACTAGGGGAGTCCAGGGTGGTGTGCCTTGCCTGGATCCCGTGAGTTTTTTTTTTTTTTTTTACCGACAATGCCCTGCAAACTGAAACCTTGCCTGAAATTCTGCATGTTCCTTACATTTCTGTGATGGAATCTTCCAGAATCCGCAGGAATCCACAAAATTCCTACCATCCAGAAGTGCCACAATTGTGCCGCTAAAGCTGCGCCACTTGGGTGGTTGAGCCTAGTGCCCTGCAACAGGAATGGATTAAGCCAAGGTAAATGGGAGCCCTTGCGTGGGGATTCCTATTGACCTCGGTTTGAGGGCAATGTAAGAAAAATGCGTAATTTCAGGCAAAGTTTGGGGTTTGCAGGGCATTGTGGGTAAGAAACCCTTGCGGGATTCACCTAAGGCACACCACCCTGGAATCAATCCCCTGGTTGTCTACTTTTTAAAAATGGCTGTGGTTAGTAGGTTTCCATGGTGGCGACCGAGCAGGTAACCAAATCCGGCAGTTAGCTACCCCTAATACTAATCTCTCCATGTAGCACTTTAAGGTATTTTGTGTCAATGTCTCTTGGCCCACCCACACAAGTGAAGCACCATTTTTATCAGGAGACTTGAGGGAATGCTGTGTGGTATGAAAATCGTGGCTCCCCGCATATTCCAGAACTTTTCCTCACAGAAATAGGAGGAACATATCTGTGTTTAGTCAGGGTTTGAGGGTTGCAGGGCTATGTGGGTAAGAAAATGGTGGTGGATGCATGGGAAGCACTCCATCCGGGACTCCCCCGGATGTCCAGTTTTCTGAACTGTTTGGGTCTGGTAGGTTTCTCCAGGTGGCAGCCTAACCAAGCCCAAAAAGTGTAGCCGTTCACCATTGCAAGTGGGGAGAGTTTGGGAGTTAGTCACACCCTCCTGGCTCATGTGTAAAAACACCACCAAGAAAAACTAAATGCCTTCATGCCTGCCACTGGGAGGGGATGATTTAGTCTGCCGGCGAGCTAAAAGACTTGATGTTTTAGGGGTGAGAGTGGGGCCTGACGTTGGGATGGGCAAGACCCACTGTATTATTTTATTACAAATATATATTCCTGCCATCCAGTGGGCTTTTTACCCCCCCAGGAAAGCTTATCAGTGGTAATTAGGCCAATCAGAAAGACTTGTTTCAATTACTTAGAGACAGGGGTATGGCTATGTCCATGCTCAGCAGGCCAAACTCCTACATTTAAAAACAAAGGCATTCCCTGGCGTCTAGAGGGCATTGTCGATAATTACCCTCATCTGCCCCCCAGGGGGACAGAAAGACTTTGGTCCCATTTAGTTAGGGTGGGGCCATGTTTTTTTTTTGTGCTTGGTAGCCCCTGACCCAATATATTTTCTATTAAATAATCCCTGGCGTCCAGTGGGTTTTCTGCTCGGGGGTGCGGGAGGGTGGGAATTATCCCATCTGCCATCCCAGGGGAGGGCAGAAAGACTTGCCGCATTTATTTGAGGTTTGGCCATGCCCAGGTTGGGCGGCTCCCACTCCAATATAAAAAAAATTCCTGGTGTCTAGCAGGCGCGGCCCATCCTTTAGGGCGGAGGGACCACGCCCCTCCCACCTTTTGCCCCTCATGAGCAAAGGTCAGCCTGACAGACACTCTTTATGTTCAGATCAGGCAGCCAAGAGTGAGACATGCATAATTTGCACAAACTCCTGGCTTTCTGAGCTGAACTTTGCTGGGCTGAAGAGGTCACAGCTCCTATGGGCGTGACCTCCTCAACTCAGCAAAGGTGCCTCGAGGCCCTTCCCCTCTGTGACGAGGGGAAGCATCACCGACTGACTTCGACCTCGCCTTGAAGTGCCCAGGGAGAGTGTCAATCAGTGACACCTTGACACAGAGTGGGGTGGGGTCAGAAGTCTCACTGACCCCATCCCACACTGTGGCGAAGTGTGAATGAATGAATAAGTGTGAGTGTGCTACCCGCCTGCCCCCTCCCTCCTAAAAGTACCAGCTGCCACTGGTGTCTAGTGGGCTTTCTGCCCCCTGGGAAGGGTTGGGGGAGAAGACTGGGGCTAATTACCTCTATCTGCCCTCCCAGGGGGGCAGAAAGTCCGACATATAAAAATTGCCAAGAGGGAGTGCAAAACCTTTCCCAAGGGGCCGCTCATCTACCCGTGATAGCTCGTGGCTGGATCCCTGCTTTGGGATTTCTCCCCTGTGGCGATCACCAAGCAAGGATCTACTAGGCAGAGGTACCATTGGAAGGGGGACTTCTCCCCTTCCCAACAATACCTATCCCATGAATCAGTGACTAGCGGGCTGAGATATGCCCCTGAGCACTGATGCAGTGGAAGTAAAACAAGCCCATCGTCTCGCTTTACTATCAGTTTTACTGCAATTACGTCATTGCCCTGTGCGGCGATCGTCATGGCAGTTGAGAAAAAAAAAAAAAAACACACACTCACACACAGGGCGCTCGGGAAGCTTTTCCCAAGCAGCCTGATGAAAAAGGAAATAAGGGATACCCTCTGGTGCAGAGTACCAGAGGGGCCTTTATAACCCTACTCAGTGTCTGCCTATGTCCAACAGACGCACTGGGGAGGTAGTGGGCCGTCAGCCACACTTAAGAGGTTAGATAACTGGAGTGAGCAGCCACTCTCCCTTACTGGAAAAGTCAGATTTTGACTCAGTGCAAATTAGTGCAAATTAGTGCCTGCATGGACGATGTAGCCTTTTAATAGAAATGAGAATTTTTAATCAAGCACAGCAATATATCATCATAGGGCTCTGTAAATAAAGACATTAAGAGCTCATAGAGCTGTATAAACAAGTACAGCACTGGGCTATCATAAGGTTATGTTACCAGAGACATGAGCTTATAGGACTCTGTACACAAGTATAGAGCTGAGATATCATAAGGCCATGTTAACACAAATGTGCTTATAGGGAATTGTAAACAAGCACTGATATCACATGGTTCTCTTAAAGCTTAAGAGATTGTGAAGGACTATAACAGAGCATTTGTTCATCATTTCACTTTTCCGATGAAAGATACTACTTTACCCGTCTCTAATCAGATTGGGTCATTTAACCCTGCTATTATAAACTCTCTGGATCCCTGTGCTCTGCTGAAAGTGAATAAATCTACTAGGAACTCCACCTCAGAAAAATGGTATTCAGCGAAGAGTAATGAAAATAAAGTGTAAATACCTTGAACAAAAGGTGGAGGTCCTCAAGAAATAAAATATATCATAAAATGTAAAGAACAGATTTTTTTTTTTTTTTTTACAAAGCTTTGAAAAGAGCCAAGGAATATTTTATTCCCTGATTTGCACAGAATAGTAGCTCTTCGAAAGAATTATTTAAAATTGGGAAGGAACTTGCCCAGCCCACTTACCTCTCTCAATAAATTCCCCACAAAGAGACCTATTGTGAGGAAATTTTGATTTTTTTAATTTTTTTTATTATTAATGATAAAGCTGTAAACATTTACTCATCCTTCGAGAAACGACTTCCTCTTCCTAATGTGGGACCGGCTTTTTTAGACCCCCACCCAGATGCTAAGGTTAATCTGGGAGCCTTTGAAATACTCTCAGAAACATAGGTAGCACAGCTGATGATGGAAGTTAAATCTGGCTCTCCATTTGACCCCTGCCCACATTTTATCTACTCCCAATTAGCTACGATTCTTGACCCCCTATTACACTAAAATTCCTAATCAATCTCTGGCAGAAGCAAATTATCCAGAGATCTGGATTTTACCCTTGGCAAAAAATCTTGCATTGATGTGATGATCTCCTCAAAATTATTGACCTATTTCTCTCCTTCCCTATATGTCTAATTCTAGAAAAATTGGTGAATAAACAACTGACTATTTTTTCTTTGTTTTTTTAGACACCAATAAGGTGCTGGATCCCTCTCAGGCAGGTTTCCGAGCGAATATCAGAACCGACTCCACGCTGCTAGCTGTGATGGATGATAGCAGGTCGGTAGTTTATCACGGCACGCCCGCGGTCCTGATCCTACTTGACCTGTCTGCAGCTTTTGACACCGTCTCTTGCAGCTTGTCGATTGGCGAGGTTCACGAGACTGGCTCCCATTCTTTTGCCCTTAGGTGGATGAGCTCTTACTCAAGAGAACAAAGATAGTGCAGTTGCGTGCTTGCAGATGTTGCTCCTTCATTTCCAATTGTGGAGTTCCCCAAGGCTCTTTGTTGAGCCCCACTATTTTTTAAGTTTATGTGGCTCTGCTGGCAAGAATCATCAGGAAATGGTGTTTGAGGTCACGTCTTAAGCAGACGATAACCAGCTGAAAATATCACTGGGGAGTGCTGGAAACGGCCTTTCTGCAGGGTAACCCCAAACTTTTTGCCTTCCTCCTTCTCTTTTTCTGACCTCATTTTTGCTGGCTTTAGGACTCGGCGCACTTTACCACTGCTAATCAGTGCTAAAGTGCACATGCTCTCTCCTTAAAACATGGTGACATTGGCTCATACCCAACTGGCTCATTTAATTTACTTGTAAGACCCTAGTCAAGTGCACTATATGTGCCCAGGGCCTCTAAATTAAATGCTACTAGTGGGCTGCAGCACTGGTTGTGCCACCCACATATGTAGCCCCCTAACCATGTCTCAGGCCTGCCTTTGTAGTGCGTGTGTGTGCAGTTTCACTGCCACTTCGACTTGGCATTTAAAAGAACTTGCCAAGCCTTAAACTCCCCTTTTTCTACATATAAGTCACCCCTAAGGTAGGCCCTAGGTAGCCCATAGGGAAGGGTGCTATGAAGGTAAAAGGCAGGACATGAACATGTGTATTCTATATGTCCTGGTAGTGTAAAACTCCTACATTCGTTTTTACACTGCTGTGAGGCCTGCTCCTTTCATAGGATAACATTGGGGCTACCTTCGTATACTGTTTGAGTGGTAAATCCTGATCTGAAAGGAGTAGCCAGTTGATATTTAGTATGGCCAGAATGGTGATACAAAATCCTGCTTAATGGTGAAGTTGGATTTTATATTACTATTTTAGAAAATAGAGCATTTCACTTTTAGAAAGTGAGCATTTCTCTACACTTAAAACCTCCTGTGTCTTCCAATCCACGCCTGGCTATGTTTAGTTGACAGCTCCATTGTGCATTCACTCAGACAACCCCAAACACAGGATACTCAGCCTCACTTGTATACATCTGCATTTTGAATGGGTCTCCCTGGGCTGGGAGGGTGGAGGGCTTGACACTTACATGTCAAAAGGACAGTAGCGTGCCCTCACACAAAGGACTGCCACATCCCCTACTGAGACCCTGGCAGACAGGATGGAACTGAAAGGGGACCTTGTGCACTTCTAAGCCACTCTTTGAAGTCTCCCCCACTTCAAAGGCACATTTGGGTATTTAAACAGGGCCTCTGCCCCTACCAACTCAGACACTTCTGAGGTAGACACTCTACCTGACAAGACACTTCCTGGAGAAGAGAACCTGAACCAGAACTTGCATTCTGCCAAGAAGAACTGCCTGGCTGCCCAAAGGACTCACCTGACTGCTTTCTGTGAAGGATGCAGCCTTGCTGTTGCCCTGCTGCCTTGCTGCTCTCTGGCTGTGGTGAGAAGTGCTCTCCAAGGGCTTGGATAGAGCTTGCCTCCTATTCCCTGAAGTCTCAGGACTTCAAAGACTTCTTCTCCACAAGGACTCCTTGTGCGGCGAAAATCGACGCACAGCCTGCCAGAAACAACGCACAGCCTGCGTCCCGGTGAAAAATTCACCACACGCCGAACTAGAACAATGCAGCCAGACTTCGCAACAAGAATATCGATGCAGCGCTAGCGTAGCGACCGGAAATTTGAAGCACGGCCCACTGGATCGACGCACAGCCGAGCTGAATCAATGCAGCCCGACTTCCAGAGAGCAATCGACACAGTGCCTGCCGTGCAGTAGAAATTTCCACACAACACCCATTGGATCGAAGCAGCGCCTGTGACTTTGTCATGTCAGCGCCAGAAATCCACGCATCGTCCCTGGGGCGTCTGAAATCCCCGCATCCCGAAGAGGATCCACGACCGAGTGCCGGAAATTGACGCACAGCTGTGTCTGCATAAAAACGAAACAACATATCGCCATGTGCAGCCCGAGAAATCGATGCACACCTCCCTGTTTTCCACGCATCTCCTCCTCTGCGGTTCCTGGCGGAGATTTTGAACGCAAACCAGGTACTTTGTGCTTGAAAGAGACATTGATTGCTTTTAAAAGACTAAAGACACTTTATATAACGTTTACAGTGATCTCAACATATACTTATTGCATTTTAATTGTTTTGACCTGCATCTTATCAGATAAATATTATATATTTTTCTAAACACTGTGTGGTGTATTTCTGTGGTGTTCTACTGTGTTATTGCATGATTTATTGCACCAATACTTTACACATTGCCTTCTAAGTTAAGCCTGACTGTTCAGTGCCAAGCTACCAGAGGGTGGGCACAGGATAATTTGGATTGTGTGTGACTAACCCCGACGAGAGTGAGGGACCTTGCTTGGACAGGGCCTGACTGCCAACCAAAGACACCATTTCTAACATAATAAACAATCGGACCCGAAGTAAGCTACAGGGATGCCGCACTGAAGTAGCAGGATGGATGGCATCTGATTTGGAACGCCTCTTGGTGGCCTGAGTCATTAGGGGACATGACCACGCCCAAGAAATCAGCCAAATATTTGGGGGTCATTATCGATGACTAACTCTCCATGCAAGAATTTGTAAGGGCTAGGTGTGGCAAATGCTTTGGCATTCACAAGCTTTTTTGAAAGCTGCTCAAATGGATCCCAACAGCTTGGCGGAAAACCATAGTCCAGGCCCTCACAAGATTGCAAGTAATCCAAATTCCTGCGGCCAAACGTATCTGTAATACGGACAGGTAGATTGCCTGCCTATGCATAAGAGAACTAATTTAAAAGTCTTAGGGTATGCTCATAAAGCTGTGCATAATGTGGGTCTGCAAATCTGCCAGAGTGGAATTTTATAAACCCACTTGTGATCTTGGATCTTGCAATATGGCTCTAGCTAAACCAAATGTATAAGGAAAGTCCGATCAGGGGCCAATCTTTTATTTACCTGATGCTGCTCAGTGGAATTCTCTACCTATGGATATTCGTCTCATTGATAATCATACCAGGCTTTGAAAAGTATTAAAAACCTGGCTCTTTCTGGGTTAATGGACTGTATGATGTTTTTTGTTCAGTGAGAATTCTGTGGATAGGTTGGGCAACTACTAAGCGCTGTGACATTCCCCAAGGGGTAAGTGTTGCGCTTTACAAATATGGTAAATAATAATAATAAATTATGTAAATAAAAACATTATGCGCTTATAGGGCTCTGTAAATAAGTACGATACTGAGATATCATCCCCTCTTACCTGTCTCTGCTTCCCCTCTTCCCTCCGTCTCCACTTCCCCTCCTCCCTTCCCTCCGTCTCCACTTCCCCTCCTCCCTTCCCTCCGTCTCCACTTCCCCTCTTCCCTTCCCTCCGTCTCCACTTCCCCTCTTCCCTCCGTCTCCACTTCCCTTCTTCCCTCCGCCTCCACTTCCACTTCCACTTCCCCTCTTCCCTTGCCTCCGCCTCCACTTCCACTTCCACTTCCCCTCTTCCCTTGCCTCCGCCTCCACTTCCACTTCCCCTCTTCCCTTGCCTCCACCGCCACTTCCACTTCCCCTCTTCCCTTGCCTCCACCGCCACTTCCACTTCCCCTCTTCCCTTGCCTCCACCGCCACTTCCCCTCTTTCTTTGCCTCCACCGCCGCTTCCCCTCTTTCTTTGCCTCCGTCTCCACTTCCCCTCTTCCCTTGCCTCCGTCTCCACTTCCCCTCTTCCCTTCCGTCTCCACTTCCCCTCTTCCCTTCCGTCTCCACTTCCCCTCTTCCCTTCCGTCTCCACTTCCCCTCTTCCCTTCCGTCTCCACTTCCCCTCTTCCCTTGCCGCCGCCACTTCCCCTCTTCCCTGGACTCCGCCGCCACTTCCCCTCTTCCCTGGACTCCGCCGCCACTTCCCCTCTTCCCTGGACTCCGCCGCCACTTCCCCTCTTCCCTGGACTCCGCCGCCACTTCCCCTCTTCCCTGGACTCCGCCGCCACTTCCCCTCTTCTGGACTCCGCCGCCACTTCCCCTCTTCCCTGGACTCCGCCGCCACTTCCCCTCTTCCCTGGACTCCGCCGCCACTTCCCCTCTTCCCTGGACTCCGCCGCCACTTCCCCTCTTGCCTCTGCCGCCACTTCCCCTCTTGCCTCTGCCGCCACTTCCCCTCTTTCCTAGTCGCCACTTCCCCTCTTTCCTAGTCGCCACTTCCCCTCTTTCCTAGTCGCCACTTTCCTGTCTTCCCTCAGTCTCCACTTTCCCTCGTCCCTCTTTCACCAATTCCTCTTTCATCTGTATGCAACAGCACCACATGTGAGGTTCCTCAGGGCTCTTCCTTAAGCCCATCACTATTTATGTTGCCGGGCCGGCTGCCCGAGTGGTTCTCTTAGTCTTGCTTTCGATGCTCATACAGGGTTATCGATGGCTTGTGTCCTTGCCAGATGTGAGTTACACAATCTAGCAGTCTGGAGGGAGAAAGGAGTGCAGCCAATGTGTTTCAAAGGAGTTCAGGTGTGCAGTAGATCCTCAGGTGGGTGATATGTTTGAGGGAAATAACATTTTAGGTGCTGGCTAGAGTTGGTTCTGACATATGTGGTTGGTAAATTAAACACAGTGGTGTTGTGAGTGTGTGTTGTGGTGGCTGGCGCAAGTAGTACATTTCCAGCCATAGTGGTTTGGCTGCTCTAATCCTGCAAAACTAGGGTACGAAACAGGAAGGTTTGTGTGTAATGTTACTTTCCTTGTGATGCTTTTCTGCCACTACTGTTGACTTTTCATTTGCAGTCCAAGTCTAAGATGTACCCATACGTTTCCTGCGAGCAGCTGGGTCGGCTAGCTAATCCTTCAATCTTGGATTAATGGTTTGGTTTCCATGTTGCAAAGTAACTAAAAAGTGAGCAGATTAGGATGTGACCTTGTGTGAAGATGGTAACCATACCCTGTAGAACAGTGACTAGTAAAACATGATTTCCACACATTAATAATTAAAAGATCCAATCCAGCGTAGTCCCTGTACCTTCAACATACAAGCTACACCGCTCCACGATGGTGACTGAACTAACCAAGAAAGGGGGCATTTGTTACCTTTTTGACTTTGTATATCCAGGTCAAAATGGGCTCTGGAGGCACAAGACCCTTGCCCACTGTGTCCTACGAACTGGTAATGTTGTGCATTGGATTGGCTTCTTTTTCTTCTGCTCTGGTTAACACCAACCTTCTCCATTGTTGCTCCGGTTCAAATTCTTCCCCTTCTGAAAATATGTAATGACACGTCAAGCTCCGATTCACCAAGTCCACTACTATGGAATCTTGACCCTGGACCAACACTCCAGGTGGGATAGTGATCTTTCCTCAGAAGTCCTCTGCTACTTTCAGAATGCGGTCACTAGAAACCTGAACACAGAGCGGCTTGCTCGCAGGGGTCTAATAAGAACAATCCTTTCTAAAATATACACTGCACCAAATCATGCCAGTCAACACAACCTCTATCTGATTGCTCTGTGCTGGAGTTCCCAGTTCAGTCTGAGGTTTGGTAGATCCAGCATCTTCACCTTTCTGTCATGGTTCCCCAGCATTTTTCTTCAGAAAGTTTTGGAAGGAAAGCTGTGACTCTAGTCAGCAACAGAACATGTATTCTGTTCAGATGTTATTCCTGTGGGTCTAAATAGGGTTGTGTTAGGTGTGGGCAAATGCTAGAACTTGGGACATTTTTGACCCAATACCCTTCTTTCCTTTCACACACAAAAGACTGGTATAAACTGAGCTACTATACTGAGATAAATGAAGAGAAGGTGGTTCTTCACCTCCGGTACTCTGGTGTAAGAATCCAGTGCTTCTGGTTATTCAATGCCTTTAATATCAATTTATTTTGGTTCAGGCATTGGCCCCTAGTGAGAACCTGGTGTCCCGCACCAGTCAAATACCAGAAAGGCATTACAGCTTCTGAAAAGCCAAGCATCACTTAAGATCAGTAAATATAGTGAGACCTTTCTAAAAAGATTGCATATGTCCAATGTGATACTGAATTTAAATTGAGAAATGAGGAACAATTGAGAAATACTACAAATTTTACTGAGAGTGATAGATCACTAAGATGTGAGGGCTACTCTACGCTATGTGGGCAAAAATGGAATTTTTAGAATCAGTTGGTCTTACTTGGTGTCGATGCCGGCATAGGTAAAACTCCCCCAATGCTCTCTGCAAACGCAGAGAAGAAAAAAACAATTTCATTGCAACTCTCAGCATTAAAAAATAAATAAAAAAATCGGTCCTTTACTGTACAAAAACAACCACTTGTGAGGCCAGGACGTGAGCTTACACTGTTCGCATCCACACTGGAGTCTTAAAGCACATGCAACAAGGCCTGTGCATACACACATCTCTATAAATAAACTAACCACATCAATGTGCGCACTCAGTGGCGTGAAAACCTGGTGGGTCACCCAAATAAAGGTAGCAGAAAAAAAACTTTGCCAGGAAAACACAAACATAGCTATTATTAATTGGAAAAAGGTGTTTGATTTCCATGAGTCTACAGAAGGAAAGAAAAAAAAAGAAAAAAAAAAAAAAAGACTACTTCGGTTGGAGTCTTAAGTACACCACGAGGGTGGGGATGATGCTTGATCAGAGTATAATGCATATCAGGGGTGTCAGAAGACATGGCTTCAGGTGGACATATATGTGTATAGTGAAGATGAACAGTTGCAGATTAATGGGTATCCCAAGAGTGCCATATAGTCACCTCACATGAAGTCTCAGCTACATGAGGATTGGGTGTCGCATCCTCAGATGGAGTCTAACATGCGTCATTGAGGGTGGGCGTTGCATCCTCAGAAGGAGTCTAACACAGACCATTGAGGATTGGGTGTTGCAACCTCAGGTGGAGTCTAACATGCATCATTGAGGGTGGGTGTTGCTGCTTCACAATAGGTACTGACTATATCACAAAGGTGGATGTAGCTGGCCCAGAAGGCCCATCATGTATATGATGAGGGTGCCTTGTATCCTCAGAAGGAGGCTAACTTAAGGGGGTGGATTTTGAAACCTCCCAGCATAACATGCATCATGGGGAGGGTGTTCCACTCATAAATGAACCTGCATGCATATCATGAGGGTGGCCGTAGCTGCATACCATGGCCTCATTGACTTCCTTGAGGTAAGGGAACAGTACCATTTGATCAAGTCTAATGTACATCATGGGGGTGGGACGTTGTAGCCTCAAAATGTCTCATATCTAAATCATGAAGATGAACTTAGTTGCCTTATATGGCCTTTTGTATATACCATTAGTGTGTTTTGCAGCAGCCTCATATCAAGTCCAAAGTATTGGATTACGTGTTGTGACGTCAGTGCTTAACCCGGATAATGAATTTGGTGTTAGAGTCTGAGGTGAAGTCACAGGTGTATCAAGAGGTAATTCCCTCAGATGCAGTGGGATGGCGCAGCCTTAGAATGAGTCTCTATATCACAAGAATAGGTTGCTACAACTTCAGAAGGTCTTTGATATATATCATGAGGGTGAAGTAAGGGGTCACTCGATCATGCAATTCATGATAGATGGGTCTTTTTATTTTATTTATTTCTTTACATCAAATGCTGTCTCATGAGAAGAAGGCGAGTGTTTGAAGTCTCTGCTGGGAGAACCATGCCCATCACAAAGGTGAATATACTGGATGTTGTTGCCCTGAGATGGAGTCAACATTTTGACGTGAACAAATAGAAGGATTTTCATGTATACCCAGATGTTGGGAACTTTAGGGAGTAGCCTTTTCACATCATGTTGGTGCGGTGTTGTACCATCAGAAAGGGTTTACTGAATGTCATGATGGTGAGGTGCTGTACCATCAGAAAGGGTTTACTGAATGTCATGATGGTGAGGTGCTGTACCATCAGAAAGGGTTTACTGAATGTCATGATGGTGAGGTGCTGTACCATCAGAAAGGGTTTACTGAATGTCATGTTGGTGCGGTGTTGTACCATCAGAAAGGGTTTACTGAATGTCATGATGGTGAGGTGCTGTACCATCAGAAAGGGTTTACTGAATGTCATGATGGTGAGGTGCTGTACCATCAGAAAGGGTTTACTGAATGTCATGATGGTGCGGTGTTGTACCATCAGAAAGGGTTTACTGAATGTCATGATGGTGAGGTGCTGTACCATCAGAAATGGTTTACTGAATGTCATGTTGGTGCGGTGTTGTACCATCAGAAAGGGTTTACTGAATGTCATGATGGTGAGGTGCTGTAGGCACAGACGAGACCTCACGTATGCCACAAAAGTGGGGCCTTGTATGGAGTTTCATGCATATCACATTGATGTGGGGCCTTGAGAGCCTTGGATGGAGACTCCAGTATATTGTGAGAGCACGTGGCTGCACCTTCAGACGGGGTCTTATTCACATCATAAGTTTTCATCCTTTGACAGAGATGTGTGTCCGTAATGAGGGTGGGTGGCTCCAGTCTCAGATGAACACATGCCAGTAGCAGATTCTAGTCTCGGAGGGTGCATTCATGAAGATACTAAAGATGGAGATGTGTATGCCTAATGAGGGTGGGAAGGTGGGACACATGACAGATGCAGACTATAATCTCACATGTGCAGATGGTTGGTCTGGCAGCCGGAGAAAGCTGAGTTTGCAGAAAGATAGCCCTTTAAGGTGCACAAAGCAGAGGCCTGCTGGGCGAGAAAAAGAACAAGCATTTGCAATGCAATGGGCCTCGCATTTGCTTGAGTTAGAGCTATTGGTGTTGTAAATTCATAACTGGACTTTTCTTGCCACATAAACTGGTCAACCCTGCCTCATAATTTGGTCTTTTCCTGACACATAATTCCAGTGGCCCTGCATATAACTAAAGCACTTCCCTTTACCTTCTTCCTGTATCTGCAGCCAAAAATGAAAATGTTGCCATTTAGCATCCTAATTTAAATCTGCCATGCTAATTCCAATAGAATACCACTTTCACCACCTCACTATCAGAGTTGCCGGCTGGCTAACATTTCCCCAAAACCACACAAGAGAAAAACTATAAGTGTCACCCAAACATATCAACAGTGTTCAAACAGTCATAGTGTAATAAGGATGTTAAGCTGGCCTGAAACATGGCCATAATTGCAATAAGGAGAGATTAATAAAACATATACAAGTATCATATAAACCCAATAAATACCTTTATCAGAAATAAAGTTTTTGCATTAGACTGTAATGCTCAGAACAGCCCCTAAAAGACACCACAATGAAAATAACATTTGTATGAAATATGGTCATGTTAACAAATAGTTAGCCTCTAGCGGGCATAACCACATGAAAAGCAAATTACCAAAAGTAATGCAGTTATATTTATCCCCTGGCAGGCGTAGTGCGTTACACATTTTCAGGGCTAGCAGACCTACTGCAATATTACAAACAAGACCCTTAAAACACAAACTACTCTCACCCGTAAAACAAAGGTTCCAGCAATGAGAGAGGTAAAAAGACACTGAATGGTGGGAGGGGTTATAATTTGGGGGTCCCCACTAACCTATTGTGGGGACCCAGAGATGATCTAAACAGAGTAGGTTGTGGTGAATGTTTTGAAGGTGGTCCCATTGTTCCAGGGCCACCACAGGCTGAGTTAGGAGAAAAATGTTTTGTAAAGGAACGCCCTGCAAACATTATGGGACGACCGAATGCAGTGAATATTATAATATGTTGACTGTGATGCTTAGAACAACCCCTAGAGAACACCACAACAACATTAGCATTTGTAAGAAACATGGTCATGTAACCATATAGTTAGTCCCTAGAGGGCATAACCACATGAAAACAGAATAGCAGAAAGTAATGCAATGCAATCACATATTTAGCCCCCTAGAGGGCATAGTGTTTTCAGGCCTAGCAAGTCTACCACAACTCTAAGGCCCTTAGAACACAAACTACTCCCAGCTGTAAAACAAAAGTTCTAGCCATAACGGAGCTTAAAAAGGCATTGAATTGTGAGAGGGATTAATGTTATTTCAGAGCCCCATCTAACCTAGTGTGGGGACACAGATGACAAAACAGAAAGGGTGCATCGCGCTAAACATTTTGGTGGTCGTTCTATTGCCCTAGGACCCACACAGGTTGAGTTCTGTGCAATAATTTGTTGAAAAAGAATGCTTGCAAAGCATTATGGGGCGAGTTTTCCAGAGTGCGTAGTATTGGCTCTCCAGCTGTGTCTGGAGCGCCACATTGCAATTTCTGTGTTTTTTTTAAAAAGCATTTATTACAAGTCTTTTTGTGAAAGCTATAGAGCGCGAACAGGAGAGCCAAAAGAAATGACTCTGATTAGGTAACAGTGTGAACAATGTGACCAGAGCTCCAATACCACTGATGGAGTTCGAACTGTGAGCGCCATGAAGCACTAAAGGGAAAGACAGAAGAAAAAAAATAGTTCTCCCACGCTGAAGTATATTGGCAATTGTGTAATTATCCATGTAACAGAGTCAGTCTGCAAGGCGGTAACAAAACTGCCCCAAGGCGGGACAGACGTAAAGCATTCACCAATGACATCAGGGGATTTTTGAAAGGCAAGCCCGTGAACAAGTGAAAGTAATGGGTGTGAGATGGGCATGGGTAAAAGCCCACAGATAGATAACACGGGGTCAGAAAAGGCTTGCACGCTCGACATAATAAATGGAAGGGCCTGAGAAAGGGGGGGCTGTGGAAGAGAGGTGAGATCAACTTGCTTTTCTGCACATTATGACACAAACTTGCCTCAGTGGCAGGCATATACCGTCTTGGTGAAGGGACATCTGGCAGCCAAGATAATATGGCAGACTTCAGCTGGAAGGTCAAAAGCCATCAGCTGTCACCGCTCAATCTAAGCATAAAGGCGGAACGTTTCCAGGTTCGGGTAGAGGACCCTCCCCTGTTGCTGCAACAGGACATCCTCCCAAAGGGGCAGCCTGATTGGAGGACTGATGCCCATGCTCAACAGCTTGCGATAACCAACTCTCCGAGCTCAGTCTGGAGCCAGAAGGATAACGTGGGCCTGGTAGTTCCTAATCTTCTTAAGAACTCTGGCCAGGAGCGATATGAGTGGAAAGGCATACTGGTGGCCTGAGCTCCATTTGAGACGAAATGCATCTTCATGCGAGAGCTGCCTTGGAAACACCAGCATGCAAAGCTGCTGACATTGCACGTTCTTGGCAGTAGCGAACAGATCTAACCAAGGCTCTTCCCCACTGCTGAAAGACATCTTTTGTGATACGCTAGGCATCTCCGGCTGACTGTCTGCCCTGGTGTTCAGAGAACCCACCAGGCATTGAACCAACAGGGATATGTCCTGACGTTCCATCCAGGTCCAGAGGCACAGTGACTCTTGGCAAAGGGTCTATGACTCTAGCCCGCCCCGTTTGTTGCAGTTCCACATGGTGGTCCGTAAACACCTGCACTAGACTTCCCTTGATGCAGCATAGAAAGGATTTCAATGCCAGTCGGATCGCTCCAGTAGTTTGATGTGGAGTCTAGATTCTGTCGGAGACCAAAGTCATCCGATCTCTACCTCTCCCAGACAGCCACCCCATCCCAGGAGTGACGTATCCGTCACTACTGTCAGCTCTGGTAGGGAAAGGGTGAGAGGTCTGCCATTGACCCAGTGCAAATTGCATTTTGTTAACCACCAGTGCAGATCTTTTGCAGTGCTCCCCAACATCTGGACCATATTGGAGAGATTCCCCTACTGAGCCCACTGAAACTTCAGGTACAACTGTAGGGCCTGCATATGCCAGCGAGCATGTGTCACTAGCAGGACGCAGGAGGCCATGAGGCCCAGCAGCCTCAGAGTCAGTCCCACTGAAACCCAGGACAGAGGCTGAAACATCAGTTTCATAGCCTGAAATCCCTGGACTCGATGTTCGGGAGGATAAGCCTGAGACTGCACCATGTCCAGAACAGCTCAGATGAAGGGGAGCATTCGAGGGGGAGGCAGGTGTGACATCTGCACGTTGAACGTGAACCCAAGCGAGTGCAGGAGGTCCGCCATAGTCTGGAGGTGGGAGATGACTACCTGGAACAAGCCTGCCTTCAACAGCTAGTTATGGAGATAGGGGAAGACTGGCACCTCAGATCTGCACACATCAGCCGTAACCACCGTCTTGGGCATCACAATGTAGCAGGAATAGCAACCACGGCCTACTTCTGATGTTGACACCCTCTCTATAGCTCCCTTGGCCAAAGAGCTGCTACTTCCTGGCAGAGTAAAGCTACATGATCTTCCATCAGTCTGCCGTAAAAGGGTGGCACAGGAGGAGGGATAATCATGAAGGGGAAGGAATAGCCCTTCTAGACAATCTGGAGAACCCAGCCGGTCCGATGTTACTGACCTCCAGTGTTGCAGGTGATGGCATAGTCACCCACTCACTGGTTGCCCATGATGGTCGAAGGCCCAACTAAAGAGGCTTGGAGGCTGCGGGTGCCAGGTGGGTGGTGGATTGAGGCACCCTCTGGCTGCCCGACCCATGAGGTCTGTAGGTGCTGCACCTACAGCACGCAGAGGCTGAGAAGCTTGCGGGCTGTGGTGGCTGGATGGGTAAAGGTGCAGCTGGAAGACCCTTCTGTGCTCTCGAAAGGAGCAAAAGGCAAAATATGGTTGACGGGGGCCATGGAAAGACCCAAGGCCTTGGTCGTAGCCCTACCGTCCTTGAAGCGCTCCAGCGCAGAGTTCGCTTGTCTCCAAAGAAACGGGAGCTGTCCAAGGGCTTGTTCATAAGCGAAGCTTAGACATCCCCAGACAAGGCAGTTGTCCTCAGCCATTCGTGGCACCTTACAGCCACCAATGAAAAAATTGCTTTGCTTAGCGAGTTGTTAGTGTCCAGTCCACATCCGATTGTGAACTTAGCTGCATCTCAGCCCAGGCGCAGGCTTAACAGCGGAGCCAGGCTATCAATGATGACGCTCCCTTGTCGGATGACTTCCACGAATGGGGTAAAGTCGAAGACCTCTTCAACTTCTCATTCCTCATTTTGTGGGACTTACCAGAACGCCCGGATGACTCTGACGAAGATCAATAGCTCTATGATCAATCCCAGGATCGTTCGCTAGAGGAGGACTGAGACCGTTGTAGCGTTCCACATCAAGAAGTATGAGGGACCGCTACCTCAAGGCCTTGGGGTGCATGGAGTGGCAGTCGACCCAAGTCTTCACGTCATGGTCATGCTCAAGACACCAAAGGCAGACAAGAAGCGGGTCGGTCACTGACATCTGTCGGTGACAAGTGCTGCAAGGCTTCAAACAAGCCTTCCTAGTGGACATCCCTGCCACATCAATAGGAAAATCTGAAGAAAAAAAAAAATTGACAAAAAGTCGAAAAAGTGTCCGTCAAAACATGACTGGCAGTAGCTCTCTCCTGATCTGCGCTGACTGGTGCAGAAAGAAAAGAACTGACATCAGCGCACTGGGGTGGCGCCATTATAAGCACTGTGCACGTCACTTCTGGTGCGGACGACGCCAAAAACATCACATGGAGCCCAATGAGGCACAGGGGTACTGCTCACAAAGCATTTCTGGATCCAGTCAGATGCCTTGGGAAAACTTTAAAGTAAGAAACCTGTGGCTAGAAGTCTCTATCTGAAGGGGGTGAGAAACATGATGGCGGCTGGCGGTAGTCTCAAATGGAGCCTTCATGAGGATAAGAGGGTGCAGCCTCAGATAGTGCATTGTGTACCCCAGGTGAGGTGAAGGCGTAGTCTCTGATGGTACCTTCATGAGGACAGGCGGCTACAGCCTCCAACAGAGCCTTGAGTACCTCACGAGGGTAGGTGGTTATAGTGTCAGATGAAGTCTCATAAACCAAATGACGAGGCGAATGGTGATCGTGGCCTCAGACCCTGACTCTGCAGTGTCCAGGTCAGATTGAAAATCTTATTTTGCAGCCGCCTGTGAAATGGGTCTTTAAGTTCTTCAGACAAAGCAGGGATGACTGCTTGTGTACACTCAAAGAATGCATGTACATATCTGGCTAATATTCACATGGCATTGACTGACTTAAGGGCCATGCTCTCCTTCGAGAACATCTTTCTGGCAAACTGCTACATTCTCTTGACTTTCTATCTGATGCAGTAGATTGAAACAATTATTGAGTCCATTTTTAACAATTGGAAGCCTGTACCACTAAAATATATGGAGATGGATCTGAAGAAAGCAAATCTGGGTCTCCCGGACCAAGTTTGTATCTGCGAGGAACTGTTCTCAAGATGACAGCAGAAGAGGTTGGCATTTCCCATTTGGTCCCTATGGGCTCTGTGAGGGTGTCATTAACTGGCGGAAGAGTTTGTCATGTAGGAGGTGGAATGTAAGACCTCAAAATATTTGACTTACGTTTGGTAGATGGCAGCTGTAGTACAAGCAACAGTGTGATAAAAGGCCACTTCTGATGGAGGCATACTAGTAGGGGACAAGAGCTTCCACTGCAGGGAAATAATTCCTCTGGCATCTATTAAGCCTCAAATATCCAGATGATAAATTGTTTGTCAATACCTTTCATCAGCAGCAGGATCTTCCTGAGTTTCTGAATCCCCAAAGAAGTATCTTCCCTCTTCAATTAATCTCTGAGCCTCTCTCTTGTAATGGTGGGGCCTCAGTGGCACTCTCCGGCTGAATAGCATTTACAGTCCACTGAACAATCTCTAAGTGTGGTTCATTTGGTGAAACGTGCGCATGTGGGAGGCCGATCCTTCGCATTCCAAGGGCCAAAACTTTAGAATGGGCTCCCAGACGCCCTCAGAAACTGTTCATCATTAACGATATTCTGTAAGAAGCGCAAGACATGGTTGTTTGAATGCAGATGCAAAAGAAGATACTTTGTTGTAGCGCCAGGAAACCTCTATGGGGTAGCAGAGTGCCCTGTTAATAATAATAATTATCATAATAATAATTATAATAATACCAACCCCCTTGTGGAAAAATAAGAAATGGAGTAAAGGGTGCCAGTTTGTAGGGCGTTGGCATTCCTCTTATTGAATAGGCCATCTGACCTTTGGGGGCCAGTCCGTGACCACATGGACCATTGTTCGGCTGAACATCACATTCGGGACCATGGATGGATCTGCTCCAGGTGTTGGAAACTCTGGGTACGGTTGCCCAAGCTGGGGCCTTGGAGTCGGCACCGCAGCTGGTGCGCGATCGGATGGAGCCGTAGGCACTGGGTCAGACAGCGTAAGCATTGTGTCCTCCAAGGGAACCTCTGTCAGATGCAGAAGGCATCGGCGACTTACTTCTAGAAGCATGGTGTCAAGATTAGTGCCTTCTCTTCTTCTGTTTCTTTCTAAAAGATCTTGAAGACTGTGGAGATGGAGACTACTTTCTTGGTTAGGACTTTCAACGTTCATGGTGTTTGTCTCGAGCTCTAACCATAAACATCTTGGCCTCTCATTCTTTAAGCAATTTTTGATACATACTCTCAGGATTCACAGGCATCGATGATGTGGTTGGATTCAACATACCAGAGACAGATCCTGTGGCGGTCCATAATGGGCGCCTGACCCTCACAGTCTCCACTGGGCTTGAAACTGGGCCCCCTATGCAGAGGCATGGTGAAAGAAAACTGCACCAAAATGTTTTAGAAAAGTAGAAATCATCGAACAACACTGACAACTTGTGAGTAGACTTTAGAGCTCAGGAATGAGTCCGACGCAGAAAAAAGGGAACTATTGTCAGCATGCCAATGGGGATCTTTATGGCTAAATTTAGGTCATGAAGCGCTGAGCCAAAGTGACTGGGGTGGGAGAGCTATTGAAGAGTTTCCAGATCCAGAATGGCAAAGGGGGTATTCGAAAGGTGAGGAATTCTGCAGGTAGAAGTATCCATCAGAGACACGTGGAAAGTGCAACTAGGCGGTCCCTGAAACAAGACCTGGCACAAACTGTGAGTAAATCTCTGCAATGGGAGTGGGCTGGACTCATTGCATCTAGAGTCACACTACAGCTAGGCTCTGCAACTACTATAAAATGACATCTGAAGGAGCTTGGGGGGCAGCTAGTCTCCCACTGCAGCTCAACTTGGCACCCATTGTAAGAACACATCTGGTGGAGGCGGCTAGACTCCCACCAGCCGGCAGCTAGCATCCTACTGCACTTATACTAGGCATACCCACTATAAGATTGCGTCTCAAGGTGGCATCTGCGATTCCACTGCCACTGTAAGAAAGTGCTTGCAGACAGCAACAAGACTTTGGCATTTAGCTGGGTGTGGCTGCAGTCAGTCACTGTAAGAACACTGCTGCAAAGGGCAACTAGGCTCCCACAGTAGCTAGGATTCAGCACTCTCTGAAAGAAGGTGTCTGCAGAGGCCAGCTAGTCTACCACTACAGCTAGGCCTGGAAGCCACTTGCAGGGCATGTCAGCAGGGTGCAGATAGACTCCCACCGCAGCTAGTCTACTGTAGGAAAGTACCATCTTGCCTGGCATGTTACCCCCACATTTCAATGTATATATGTTGTTTTAGTCTATGTGTCACTGGGACCCTGCCAGGCAGGGCCCCAGTGCTCATAAGTATGTGCCCTGTATGTGTTCCCTGTGTGATGCCTAACTGTCTCACTGAGGCTCTGCTAACCAGAACCTCAGTGGTTATGCTCTCTATGCTTTCCAAATTTGTCACTAACACGCTAGTGACTAAATTTACCAATTCACATTGGCATACTGGTACACCCATATAATTCCCTAGTATATGGTACTGAGGTACCCAGGGTATTGGGGTTCCAGGAGATCCCTATGGGCTGCAGCATTTCTTTTGCCACCATAGGGAGCTCTGACCATTCCTACACAGGCCTGCCACTGCAGCCTGCGTGAAATAATGTCCACGTTATTTCACAGCCATTTACCACTGCACTCAAGTAACTTATAAGTCACCTATATGTCTAACCTTCACCTGGTGAAGGTTGGGTGCAAAGTTACTTAGTGTGTGGGCACCCTGGCACTAGCCAAGGTGCCCCCACATCGTTCCGGGCAAATTCCCCGGACTTTGTGAGTGCGGGGACACCATTACACATGTGCACTATACATAGGTCACTACCTATGTATAGCGTCACAATGGTAACTCCGAACATGGCCATGTAACATGCCTAAGATCATGGAATTGTCACCCCAATGCCATTCTGGCATTCTGGCATTGGGGGGACAATTCCATGATCCCCCGGGTTTCTAGCATAGTACCCGGGTACTGCCAAACTGCCTTTCCGGGGTCTCCACTGCAGCTGCTGCCAACCCCTCAGACAGGTTTCTGCCCTCCTGGGGTCCAGGCAGCCCTGGCCCAAGAAAGCAGAACAAAGGACTTCCTCAGAGAGAGTGTAACACCCTCTCCCTTTGGAAATAGGTGTGAAGGCTGGGGAGGAGTAGCCTCCCCCAGCCTCTGGAAATGCTTTGATGGGCACAGATGGTACCCATCTCTGCATAAGCCAGTCTACACCGGTTCAGGGATCCCCCAGCCCTGCTCTGGCGCGAAACTGGACAAAGGAAAGGAGAGTGACCACTCCTCTGACCTGCACCTCCCAGGGGAGGTGCCCAGAGATCCTCCAGTGTGTCCCAGACCTCTGCCATCTTGGAAACAGAGGTGTCTGTGGCACACTGGACTGCTCTGAGTGGCCAGTGCCAGCAGGTGACGTCAGAGGCTCCTTCTGATAGGCTCTTACCTCTCTTGGTAGCCAATCCTCCTTCCTTGGTAGCCAAACCTCCTTTTCTGGCTATTTAGGGTCTCTGCTTTGGGAATCTCACCAGATAACGAATGCAAGAGTTCATCAGAGTTCCTCTGCATCTCCCTCTTCACCTTCTGCCAAAGGATCGACCGCTGACTGCTCAGGACACCTGCAAAACCGCAACAAAGTAGCAAGACGACTACTAGCAACCTTGTATCGCTTCATCCTGCCGGCTTTCTCGACTGTTTCCAGGTGGTGCATGCTCTGGGGGTAGCCTGCCTCCTCTCTGCACCAGGAGCTCTGAAGAAATCTCCTGTGGGTCGACGGAATCTTCCCCATGCAACCACAGGCACCAAAAGACTGCATCACTCTGGGTCCCCTCTCAACACGACGAGCGTGGTCCCTGGAACTCAACAACTCTGTCCAAGTGACTCCCACAGTCCAGTGACTCTTTAGTCCAAGTTTGGTGGAGGTAAGTCCTTGCCTCCCCACGTTACACTGCATTGCTGGGTACCGCGTGATTTGCAGCTGCTCCGGCTCCTGTGCACTCTTCCAGGATTTCCTTCGTGCACAGCCAAGCCTGGGTCCCCGACACTCCTTCCTGCAGTGCACAACCTTCTGAGTTGTCCTCCGGCGTCGTGGGACTCCCTTTTGTGACTTTGCGTGGACTCCGGTTCACTCTTCTCCAAGTGCCTGTTCAGGCACTTCTGCGGGCGCTGCCTGCTTCTGTGAGGGCTCCCTGACTTGCTGGACGCCCCCTCTGTCTCCTCCTCCAAGTGGCAACATCCTGGTCCCTCCTGGGCCACAGCAGCACCCAAAAACCTCTACCGCGACCCTTGCAGCTAGCAAGGCTTTTTTTTGCGGTCTTTCTGCGTGGGAACACCTCTGCAAGCTTCATCGCGACGTGGGACATCAGTCTTCCAAAGGAGAAGTCCCTAGCTCTCTTCTTTCTCTCAGAACTCCAAGCTTCTTCCAACCGGTGGCAGCTTCCTTGCACCCGCAGATGGCATTTCCTGGGCTCCTGCCCACTCTCGACACGGTCGCGACTATTGGACTTGGTCCCCTTGTCTTACAGGTACTCAGGTCCAGAAATCCGCTGTTGTTGCATTGCTGGTGTTGTTCTTCCTGCAGAATCCCCCTATCACGACTTCTGTGCTCTCTGGGGGTAGTAGGTGCACTTTACACCTACCTTTCAGGGTCTTGGGGTGGGCTATTTTTCTAACCCTCACAGTTTTCTTACAGTCCCAGCGACCCTCTATAAGCTCACATAGGTTTGGGGTCCATTCGTGGTTCGCATTCCACTTTTGGAGTATATGGTTTGTGTTGCCCCTATACCTATATGCTCCTATTGCAATCTACTGTAATTCTACACTGCATGCATTACTTTTCTTGCTATTACCTGCATAATTTTGGTTTGTGTACATATATCTTGTGTATATATCTTATCCTCATACTGAGGGTACTCCCTGAGATACTTTTGGTATATTGTCACTCATAAAAATAAAGTACCTTTATTTTTAGTACTTTTGTGTATTGTGTTTTCTTAGGATATTGTGCATATGACACCAGTGGTATAGTAGGAGCTTTGCATGTCTCCTAGTTCAGCCTAAGCTGCTTTGCCACAGCTACCTTCTATCAGCCTAAGCTGCTAGAAACACCTCTTCTACACTAATAAGGGATAACTGGACCTGGCACAAGGTGTAAGTACCTCTGGTACCCACTACAAGCCAGGCCAGCCTCCTACATCTACCACTACAGCTAGGCCTGGAAGCCACTTGCAGGGCATGTCGGCAGGGTGCAGACCGACTTCCACTGCAGCTAGACTCCCACCGCAGCTAGTCTACCACTGCAGCTAGGCCTGGAAGCCACTTGCAGGGCATGTCGGCAGGGTGCACACAGACTTCCACTGCAGCTAGACTCCCACTGCAGGTAGGCCTGGAAGCCACTTGCAGGGCATGTCGGCAGGGTGCACACAGACTTCCACTGCAGCTAGACTCCCACTGCAGCTAGGCCTGGAAGCCACTTGCAGGGCATCTCGGCAGGGTGCAGACCGACTTCCACTGCAGCTAGACTCCCACTGCAGCTAGGCCTGGAAGCCACTTGCAGGGCATGTCGGCAGGGTGCAGACCGACTTTCACTGCAGCTAGACTCCCACTGCAGGTAGGCCTGGAAGCCACTTGCAGGGCATGTCGGCAGGGTGCAGACCGACTTCCACTGCAGCTAGACTCCCACTGCAGCTAGACTCCCACTGCAGCTAGGCCTGGAAGCCACTTGCAGGGCATCTCGGCAGGGGGCAGCTAGACTGTCACTGCAGCTAAACATGACACGCCGACTGCAAGAATGCACCAGGAGACAGTATCCAGACAACTGAAGCTATACGTGGCCCCCCAACGGTAGAAACACCGTTTCTTCTGAAGGCAGCTGGATTCCTACCCCCTGTAAGAATGCACCTGCGGGGTCTGCCAGACACCCCATTTGCCCCCAACAGCTGGACCCGGCACCCACTGTAAGCACTCGAGTACGCCTCTGCAGAGCACAGCAAGCCCCCCAAGAGCAGCCCCTCTCCCAGTGCAGGCAGTTTCCCCCCCCCCCCCCAATACAAATTGTGAGGTTATATGAAACCCACTGCAGCGGGGAACCCGCGGTAATCAAATTTAGAAAACCACAAATTATATTTAAATGTATTATTTACAAGCAATTAATTATCATAAAAAAGGAAGGCGCTGCCAGGTGTCTTCCATTACGTAAATTAGCGTTAATGGCGAGTGCGCTGGATATGGGCATTAGCATATGTCGCTGGCACATGGGGGCACACGCCGATGCGGAACCGATTTCCGCGGGGCACCGCCGGGCACAGAAGCGTGGAAGCAGTGCCTGGCAGAACTGAGATGTTCCAGATGTGCGTGCAAGGGCGCGCGCCGCCCCTCCCTGTGCGCGAGGCGCTGGTGGCTGCAGCCCACAGGCCTAGGCCTCTGGTGATGCTACAAGGCAACCTTGTGCGTTTCGTATTTATTGTGCTCCTTCCTATTGGAACAGCAGACCCCAGGAGGGCCCCAGAGCCCCCGACAGAGGCAGAAACCTCCAAACAGACTAAAACACCTTCCACAGACGACTGACAAGTGGTATTAGAGTGAGAAAAGGGCAGGACTTTTCAAACAGGAAGTCTTTGACACTGATGGCGAGGTGTGACCCGGATATGGTTAGAACCAGCCTTGGCCATGTGAGTTAAAGCGAACTTCCGGATTGTTGGAGGTGATGTGGACAACGTGGGAAGAAAGGATAGTTACTACAGGGAAGTGGTCGAGGAACGCATGGGGCCGGACTGGAAACCGAAACCAGCCCTGGCACAAATGTTCCAACTAGTCTCACACTACAAGAGGCCCTCTGCAAGCAGCTTTCTATACTGGAGCGCACCAGGAAAATGCCAGCGTGCCAGGATTGCCAGTCCAGCCCTGGGCAGATGGAATGAAGGGACGTAAAGAGGAGAGCGAATAATGCTTGTGTGGTGGTTTTGGCAGCCAATGGGGTGCAACCTGTGGGATAACCAGATCCATCAATATAGCAGCCTGTACTGGTACATAAGTTCTTACAGGTTCGACCAATAGAGTGGCAAGAAATAATGGGTGAACGGGGAAGTGCAGAAGTGAACTGGTCCAATTCCCTTGACTCGGGTGACATTTCATACTTCTATGCTGAAGCTTTATGCTTCAGATCAGTCCCACACAGAAGAACCAGGAGTTGGTTGAACACTCAGGTGCGGTGAGGAAAGGTTCCAAGGCCCAATAACCAGGTTCGGAAGGCCTTGGTGCTAAAGGTGGCACCAGGGCAGGGTGTGGGGGTATTGGAGTTAGCACTAGAAGAATTGAGGGGTGGGGGGGAGGGGGCTAGGTGGGGGCAAAAATATTCCTGCCATGGGGTGACTGGGTAGGACCACTCTTTTGGTTAGGGTGCTAACCCCAAAGCCCCTCCATGTGGTTCATCTTAAACAAAGCGGTTTTCAAGTCTTTCAGGAAGCACATCTCAAATACCTTTTGGTATTAAACCTCTTGGACTGGAATACGGGGGCCAAGGGGAGATCTTCAATTCGGAATAACAGCTCCTGCCCCTAGTGCAATGGACCAACAGGCTTTCCTGTTAACTCTGGAGGAGAAGACACAGATCAGCTGAGAGGGGCGTTTTGTGTGTAGCTAGAGACAAAATTGTAGACATGTTTGTTTACCAGACAGAATAGCTGATCGTTGATGTGCGCCAGTGGGACGTTTCCCTGATTTCAGAGACCTGATCCCTTTTTAGCAGAGCAAAAGGTAGGTCCGGCTGCAGCATACAGGCTCGGATGTAGAGTAGGCTCGCAGAGGCCTTAACATTACACACTGCTGAAGTAAAGTCTGCAATTAATGGCAACATTGACTACCAACAACCGATGTTCACCCCAGAGTAATGGAAAGATGGTGCCAAGTCTCTTGAATTTGGATAAGCAATTCTTGGAAACAGTTATGAGTTGATGGACAATGGCCAGCTCCTCACAACATTGATAAACAAGTTGTTATGAAGTTGTTATCCTTCGTGGACAGGTTCAACTGATTCGCTGGAGGACAAGGTTTCAGAGATGGCTTGCCATAATTAATGAAGGAGAAAGATTTCGGTTTATGCCGTATTAAGTTAAAGCAGGTCAGGATCGATCCAAACATGTGCAGCTATTACACAGCCTTGTTTTACCTTCAGGAATCTAGATTCATTTGTGATTTTTATCATCAATTAGGGTGTCTTCATAAAAAAAAACTGAGTAAATTTACTCAGTCGAGCTGACAAAGGAGCTACGTAACTATTAAGGAGGGGACGGGAGAGCTCCAAGGAGCCCCGCAGTTTAAAGTTGACCATTCAGATAGGTATAAGCCAGATTTAACCAGCAAAAACTTTTTGTAAGAGGAAAAAAAAAAATCTAAGAGACAAGAAAACAAGCTCGCTCATCATAACAAAGCAGGAAGGAAGCAAACCAGAGAAGGTTGTTTTAAGTTGACTTAAAAATGTATTGTAGCTTCCCCTGAAATGGTGGCCTGTAAACCGAAAAAAAGTCTAATGGATTGCAAGGGAGAGAAGCTTGGGGAAACCAAAAAGGCACTCGCACCCAATAATTACTGGCTGGTTTTTACACACTGTAAGGCAGAGCAGAGCCCAGAGCTGGAATCCAGGTTCCCTCACTTCAACAAAGTTGTGTGACCTTTATACCCTTCGGGCCAAGTCTCCTTAGCTGCTAAAACTGTGTTCATAAATAGCCTTACCGCCTCACTCTAAACACTCAATAAAACTCTATAAACCCAAAACCCACTATAAAAAAGGCACCATTCCACTCAGCCTCGGATCAAATCAGTTCTCGCTGATGGACCACACTTACTCAAAGAATGACTCAAAGATTGTGCCACTCTCGCCTTCATGGTTCCTCGCATCATAAAAAAGGCAACAGGATCCCTCACCAAGGCACAGCATCAAACTCAACAACAATTGTGCATTCTCAGGCACCACATATCCACAGTATTTGTCTGACAACCTGTTTGGCTTCTGTTTATCCTGACTTAATTATGCAGGCTTTTAGGCTGCTACTAGTACAAACATAAAAGTCAACTCTCTAATGTTGTTAATAAACTGTCTGTATTTCTATTACTGCCTGAGATTAATACTCTAATCCGAGACTCAGTTTATACCAAGGTGAGAAATAAATTAGTATTGTGCTAGCAGGAACCCTGCAGCTCACCTCAAAGACATCGAGGTAGAATTCAGAAGCCGAGACATAAGTTTCTAAAGCAAAAAACACAAATGAAGCTGAGGTTACATAAGAAACTGCATCACTTGTGTGGGCCATGTCCCTGATGAGCCATGCAAAGTTCCGAAAAACCATACAAAGTTTTCAGTGAGTGATAAAACCTTACCCATTAGACACAAAATGTGGCCTAAGCGAAACAGTGTGGCCACTGAGCCAAAACAAGTGTGGCAATGAGCCACAAAATTGTCCAACAAGCCATAAATCTTGGGCAACAAGCCACACACCTTGGTCACTGTGCAGTAAGATACGTCTTATGAGGCAGAACCATTGGCAATTGTGCTATAGATTTTGGCTAACGAAACCTCGCCCAGTGAGCCACAAAAACAATATATTGTACCAAAGGTCAAAGCATCTTGAAAACGTCACAGCAAGTCATAAATTGGCTCCCGTGTGTGGCATGGAATTGCAGCCATATGAATCACTACAAGTAACCCTGCCACCATGTGATATGGACCTGCTGTGCCTTGATTGCCCTTATCCTCATTCATGCAACGTCAGCATGAGCAGAGCACACAGACGATACCAGCAGGTGCCACATACAGTCCTTCCCTGTGGGGCCATTTGGGTCACAAAGAATCTGGAGAGTCACAGAGGAAGTGGTAACCAGGGGTTACCTAGGAGTGAAGATAGAGGGCGCAGAGTTTCAATTGGCTGTGGAAGAGTGACATCACAGAGACAGGCACTGGCTTAGCAAGGGAGGGGGTGCTCCTCACCAGGGTGAGCGAAGGCATCACAAGTGGGATAGGAAACTTGAGGGCTTTGTTGGGGACGAGCTAGAGCGAGGATGCCATTAATGGGGTCTTGATGTATTCTGAGCTTCAGGCCCACGGGTGGGGGGGGGGTGCCACAATCAGAGGCACACTGTGGACTCCACAGCCTTTTGACACTTTGGTGTTCAGGGCTAGACTGAGAGAAGCTGATGAGAAGCCAGGAGAATGCAGCTAAAGGATGACTAGGCTTCTTGGACTGAGGCATCAATGGATGCATACACATCAGCATCAAGGTCAGGAGAACTTCAAGGACACGTTAGAGAGGGACACTACTTCACCAGTGTGCATGAACAGCTCCAAGTCTTCGCCAGGCGTAGGACAGGAACCTACCAGTAGAGAACATGGTCAAAGAAAACAACAGCGTCTGTTTTTACTGCCCAACAGAGGCAACTGTGGCTACCTCTGGGCAAACCACCACTGCAGAATGCCTATAAACTGGCTCCTTTTCCCAGCAATCAATGCACTTTCACCCTTTCTCAGTAGCAAGAATGACCACACGCTCCCCTTTACTGCCCACACCAGACAGCTAACATTTGAGAAGCCTTCAGAAATGCCATTACTATCCTACAGAGCAGAGCTCCACGGCACCGCCTCGCCTGCTCTTTTGAAATATTAAATCTTTATAGACTGCAAGGGAATTGTAACAAAGTGCTAGTTGGCAAGAGCAGTATCCTGTGGTAGGCTCATCCTTTTAAGTAGCATTATGACAGATTGCAAAGGCCCCATTCTATAGAGTGCCAACTATCTAGAGATCTCATTGTGGCAGAACAGACTTCTCTGCTGAAGCAGCAGTTGCCATTAAATAGTCTTGTGTTCCCCGAACGACAGTCAAACAATGGAACTGTGACTCCTGCATAAGCACTCTTGTGATTTTAAGTAGGCCTACTTTCAAATGCAGCAAGACTGAGCAGCCGTCATAAGTCATAAGATGAGTTTTGTGGGACATTTATTCTCCTGGCTAACCTTCGGCATATCAAACACACAAAAGGTGATGGAAGGATGCTT
The DNA here is from genome assembly GCF_031143425.1 of Pleurodeles waltl. Lineage (NCBI taxonomy): Eukaryota > Metazoa > Chordata > Amphibia > Caudata > Salamandridae > Pleurodeles > Pleurodeles waltl. The sequence continues at coordinate 1,158,258,015 of NC_090448.1, forward strand.
GCAATAGGTCTAACCACTGGCAAACGCTGGGGATAGCACTCCACTCATCGCTCTTTTGCACACCGGGTCACACGCCAGTTTGGACCCAGCCATATGCAACTCAGTCTTGCTTATGGCTGCTCAACAGGAACGGGCCATCACAAACTGCCAGGTCAGGTGTTGGGACAGGCCTAACATCAGGTCTTATCTAGAATATAATGGACTCAAAACCAGTTGTGCCCTGTTTGGGCCTGGGTCCAGTTGCACGGTGAGCACCGGTCTCACGACTGGCCATACCCTTGTCACTTAGGGCGGTATGTAAGACACACAAAAGGTGAAGGGAGAAATGCTTAGGTCTAACCACTGGCAATCGGGTAGCACTCTAACCCATGGTTATTTTGCACACCGTGCCACCTCAGTTGGACCCAGCCATATGCAAATCAGTCTTGCATATGCTTGGCCAATAGGATAGGACAAGCAAGTACTGCCAGGCCAGTTCCTCCCTAAACCAGAACATAAGCAACCCAAGGCTGGTTTCACCCTAATTGGGGCTTGTCAGTCAGGTGTAGCTTGGTTCCAGTGGCACATACATTTCAAGCCACTGACTAGGGAGGCTGTATCCTCCAGGACAGTTCTATCCAACCTGTGGTCCAGGGGCCCCTGGGAGTCCACGACTTCTTAGAAAATTAAATAAAATTAACAGATCAGGTCCCCAGCTTTCGGTAATGACTCAGTAGGGGGTCCCCGGATTCCAATAATGATTCAGTGGGGGGCCCCTGGTTCCACAGATATCAAAAGGTCAGTAACCAGTGCTCCAGGGCATTCTTACAGCTATTGTGAAAAAAAAAAAAAAAAAAGAGGAAATCCAATATTATGAGATAGAAGAAGCATCCATTTTAAAATTAGGTTATTCCATTTCCATACCCAGGCACCAAGAGGTAAGAGAACAAGATCAAGGTTATAAACAAGATTTCGTTCGAACAAAGGAAGAAAGAGCTAACGAAATAGAGGAAATTTGACGACCAGCTGGAACTTACAAGACGCGGCATGCGATGATCACACATTCCTAGCACTTCTGGTTCATGGTGGTGACTCTAAGCTGGAAGCTTGGCTCTCTGCACCGCTCTGCCATATCCTAAGCTGAGAAAATCCCCAACAGACTGCTCCACATGCTCCTGGACAGAAGAGGTAAGGCTGCTCTGGAAGCCCTTTCTAAGTGGACACTCCACAAGCAGAACCTTCTTTGGTCCAGGAGTTTAGCCAACTTTGGTACAAAGTCCTCTCTCAAGGATAACTCACCCAAGGCAAGTCCTACATTCCCCTTTCTAGGTCCTTTTCAGTTACTGTGCACGTCCAGTTACCACTTCTGGTTCATCGTGGAACTAACTGCTCATTAAATCGAACGACTGCTACATCATGTTTAGAGGTAGAAAACTAGTTATCTGTTAAACTGTAGAGCCTGCTAGAGAAGAACCACACCACCCTGAATTAAACCATCTTCTTCTACACAACACTCCCTCCTGGAACACACACAGGCCAGCGGGGTCTAGTAAACGCACTCTCTCGCCTCCCTGTTGCCCCGTGGTCCGGCACGCGTGGTGGCCTCACACTCAATCATAGGTATCTGCTACCTCACACTATCACCATCCCTTATCCTGGGGTACATTGCCATCTCTGTGATGGTGGGCAGACGGTCCCCTCCCTACCCTGCCAAGGGACGAGGGGGTGGAGGGGCCCCTCCTGTGCCCAGAGGATGCCCATCTAGTCGCAGACTGCATCTTCCAAGTGCAAACTAGGGAAACCATCAGTCATGGATACAGAAGAGGAAGGGATCGAGGTCTGAGGCAGAAGCTGAGGTCATGACTTGTGTGGGGTGCTTCCTTGGAAGACCAACAAGTCCAAAACCATCAGTGTTGTGTTTACAGGGGGGAGATGCTGGTCACAGATGAAGTGATGTCACGCAGGACCCGACAGGAATGTTAACGTCGTTGCTGTGCCCAGATGCTCAGTCTGTCTCTTTCTGTGTGCCATTAATGCTGCGGGACCCTCGCGCGCCACCGCTGCCCTCACATGCCCAGCCTGCGTCGGAGTGTGCCATTCTCGCACCCAGTTGCCTACTCCCAGGGCAGATCTGGCGATCAGAGACCTGCTGCTTCTAGAGAGATGAAAGTTCCCAAAACATGCCAAGGGCAGTGATATTTTGGACGCAATAACCAGCCCAATCTGGGTTAATGTCTCTTTGCCAGGCCTGGCACAGCCCTTTCAGGGGCTCAATTACCAGTCCGTGGAGCCGGCTCCGGGAATGGCTCTCCGCCGATTTGAATCACAAGCCCACCGGTAATTGGCGAGTCACGGCCAGCCATGTGCGAGGCTACCTGGGCGGGGAGCGGACGGCACCCCGACTCCCCAGGCACCCCCTCTCTCATCAGCATCTCAATGGGACATGCCACAGCAGCCAAGCGGCCCTCTCCTCTGATTGATCACGCAAGATAAACGCCAAATAACAGAAGCATTAACAAAAGCTTGACATTTGCTCAACATCCATTATTCTGACAGTGATTTCGGAGCGGCAAGGCCCGGGAGGGCGATTAATTGACATTCATATTCCCCGTGGGCCTGCGGCGCCATCTTGCAGCCCGCCACTTCTTGGCTTTCCAGAAGGCTCCCGGCGCGCATGAGTGACTCTGCCTCCCCGGCCCCGCCTGCGCTCCCACACGCCGACCCTCTGCCGTTAATGAGAAGAGACAAACTTTTCAGATGTGCGTGCATCCGGGGGGTGTCGCCTCGCCAGTGCTTAATTTGTAAATTAAAACGTGCCGGTGCCCAAAGCTCTCCTCTGAAACACGCGGCTGCTGCAATTAAACGTGCGAACACGGAATACCGAGGCAGGTAATCCTGAAGCCATCTCGGGCCTCTTCAATCCATTTACAGCCACTCCCTGCCCCTTCGGCTCACCCTTGCAGGTTTCTACCTTTGTGATGCTTTATCGTTTTCCTCTTCCCTCCTCTTTCCCATGTGTGTATTTTGCTCGCAGTGAATGATTGAGGCAGAAAAATAAGTGCCGGCCCTCAAAAATAAGTGCCGGTGCCCTGCACTGGAAACCACCGGCTCAAATTAAGCACTGCGCCTGGAACTCTCCAACACCAGTCCCATGTTTTACCCCATGCTTTTAAATATTTTATCCGAAATCAAGGCTCCTTTCCTAGTGACAAGGTCTATGGGCAGCATCTACTATCCTGGCTTGACCTTTGACACAGACATAGTTCCCGGTGGTGTTGGGGCTCTTCTTTGACCTAACTCTTGGTGAAGGAATGGGAGATTGTTGGCAGACTAATGGTGGGTCCAGGGTTCAACCGCCCTGTGAAGCCATCCAAGGACGCAGCACCATCAAGCACTTTGTTAACAAGTGTCCATATGATGCAGGCAAGGGTTAAGCCCCCTGTTTTCCAGGACCCTTACTGCAAGCTCTTTTATGTGGCCCTAGGAGCCATGCAGTCCATGGAGACCCCACAATCCTAGGATCTTAAGGAGGTTGGGACATTATCCAACTTTTGAGTGGCTTGAACCAACTTTTAGAGGACAAATTGCAAATGTTTGCATCCAAAAAATTGAAATATATTTAAAAAAGGCAAGTTAGGAACCACCTGCATCTGTCTCACTCTCTGTGTGTCACGCTTATGCAGTGTGACGTTCACTACGCCATGTGTGATGCACATCTTTAAACTCCCTGCACTTTACTCAACTCCAGAGATCAAACTACATCCACCCAACCACCAACCGAGCAGGTGCCAGGAAGAGGGTGCGGTATAAAACTGTCTAATCGCAACTCCGTTTCATCACCTACCTGTGAAGACAAAATATTTTCCCCTGATGAAGAGGCTCAACTCGGAATGTGTAGGCAATATAACGGGAAATGTTATCATTAAAGCACACTGTTCTAAATAAAGATTGTGACGCAAACCAACTAAAACCTTGCAAATCTCCTTTTTTCTCACATAGGAGTGAACCGCTGCCAAGAAAAGGCTTCTGGGATATTCACATTTCTATAAAGATCACTTGACCCCCTTGATCACATACGATCCCAAGTGATCGTGAAAACACCCACCACAAGCCAAAGAGCCTCTTTGCACATGAAGAACAGGTGCTGTTATTACCGGGTTCAATGGTACTTATTTCACTGCTCTCAGAAGGATGATAGGCCTAATAAGCCCTGCCAGGGGTTGGAACCCGTGGGGTACAGAGGACACAAAGGCCTCTGCTGAGAAGGTCCAGCCATGTGGCCTTCTTTCTTATTACTGTGAATCAAAAGCAAGGAGCTGAAAACCTGGAGACAAAGTCAGAAACGAATCACCGAATTACTGGTCTTGGCTGTAGGAGAATTTAAGGAAACAAAGCGCCTGTTTATTGTGGGAGATCATGGGACAAGAGTATACATTTTCTGTGTGTTTTTTGTTGTTGTAAAAGCTGGTGCTGCAAGTGCTGCTATCCTTAAAATGTGGGCAAAAAGAACAGATCATGGACTGAATGCTTAACAATGCAAACATTCACCCCAGTCTCAAAGATCTGGGTTTAATCCATTGATTTTTTTGCCCATCACGCCACCCCAGTTTGGATCCAGCCATACGCAAATCAGTCTTGACCCTGTTGCCCATGGTAATAGTCCAGCCTGAACTGCCAAGCCAGGTCCTGCCTGGACTGGAAACAAGCAGCCTAGGACTGGTTTCAGGGTATCACCCTTCAGCCAGGCTAGCTTGAATCCAGTGGTGCAGTGAGCACGGGACCAACGTCTGGGCATACCCTTTTCACTTAGGGCGACAAAAGCAAAAGGAACAGATGATGGACGGAATGCTGAACAATGCAAACATTCACCCCCAAAACGACGGATTAACCCCAGATCTTTGTGACTGGGGGGTGAATATTTGCATTGTTCAGCATTCCGTCCATCATCTGTTCTTTTTACGTTTAAAATGTGACCATTTTAAATAAGTGCATTTTGTCCCAAAAACATGCAAGAACTAAAGCGGGGCTTTGGGCTACGCTCATGGTATTCCAAATATTAGTAAAGACATGCACTAAGCGTTTCTATTCATGTTCCTTTTTCTACATGTGACGTCATAAACTATCATGGCCCCTCTTGCACAATCTAGCGCCCTCTTTGATTGCTGGTTCTCGGCAGCTAAGTGTCATTTCATATATCGGTTTGTGAACTAGTTGTGTTTCTAACAGTGTGATCCTAAGCAAATGACTTTGTTCTCTTACCCAACAAGTGCTTAGACACAGGCTAGCCACCTCTAAGTTTAAGCGCTATACATAGGGTAAACCTTGGGCCTAATAGTGGATGGAGTCCTTTATGTGGGGAACTGCCCTTTAAAATGCTCCCAGCTGCAATTGCCTGGTCTGGTCTCTATCTGAATTGTCCAACTGATTTTTAAAAGAGCTTTTAACAAGCGGCGGGGGACAGCTGTTGGCCACAAATATATTCATGGGGCAGAAGGAACAAATTGAGGCTGGGAGGGCCTGTTCATCTGAAGGCAGAACGTGAATGCAGCCCCCTCTCAGCACCTCATTTTATCAAAAGGCCCAATTTGAATTTTTCTCCACGCCATGGTGTCTGTGAGAGCCAGGGCACTCGATTGAGCCACCTCAAAAGTGTATTTTTAGGGGGCTGCTGATCATGAATGCAAACTGAACAGACATGAGGCGGGGAGGATGCATATTAGCAATGCGTCACCTCCATTGTGCAGGGTGGGCTGTGACAGCACCAAGGCGAATGCGTCTCCCCCCGGACCCCTGACAGCAGAGGCCTGGCAGGCAGGAGAGAGTCCCTGCAACATCTGTGCAATAAGGCCCTGGACGGGTGGGGATTGGCCCAGCGTTCTGCTGCTGCCACCCACCAACAGAAGGGGCCACAACTTAACCAGGCCTTCTGTCCCCCATATGTCCGTGCCACTCTTACCAGGTGAAGCAGAGCCTTGCACCCCCACAACAGGACACCAGGGAGGAGCGACACATGCACAAGCGGGGATGTGCATTCTCGCTTTCCAAGAGACCAGCCACACAAGGCCATCTTCTAAGTGAAATACTGAGAGCAGCTGCGTTCCGGGAGAAAAATATTCCCAAACAATGCTTCTACCCTACTGCTCAACCCACGGGACTACCTCAGAGCTGCCCATCTGGCAAGGGTACCATAAAACCTTAAAATATTGAAAACCTTACGTGCAGGGGAGGCTGCACCCACAAGTCCAGGCTTTTTAGTGATTAACTTAAAATTCCCCCTTTTCTGTCCTTGTCACTTTCGAGGTTCAGGTGCTTATGCATAGATTTATCTGGCTATCCATCACTCAGTCACCCTGTGACGTCATGACTTACAGAGTGATGTGTGGAGCTGCCCTGTACGTGTATAGAACTGATACACAAAACAGGAGTAGAGATGTGCTACTTATTACTTAAGGCTTAGGAGAACCTAAAGGCCTGCTCATCACAGACTTCATTCCTATGATCAGAAAGACCAGCATGCATTGCTGCAAACTGGCTGAAATGTGGGTGAAGGGCACAGATGGAATAACCAAGTGTATGAATATCTCCAAGTACAGGATCTTGCCACTCTTTTAAACAACATATGTGCCCACTTGTGGCCTACTCCCACCATCACCATGGAGACAGGGGCACAGTGCACAAGCTGGTACCCACTCCTGACTGCCCGACGCACCAGCTCCCTGTCCTCAAGTGAAGGAGCCCATCACCCACATACCGTTGAGCCTGAAAGTGAATACCAGAGACAGAAGAAGCAGGACCTTTCTTCATCGGCTTCTGGATAACAGACCATCCATGAAGAGATCCGGCTCTCACCTCTTCCTAAAGCAGCATACACTGAGCTAAGAAGTGCCCGACACCCTCGCCCACAGCGTCCTGTGCCCGAATAAATCATTCACCCCCTCATCTTGTGTGGCTTGCACAACCCCAGACGTCGCATCATGATTATCCAAATTCAAACAGCAAAAGGGTTATTTCTCAAAGCAAGAAGCCACTTAAATCCAAATCAACATCATTAAACACTGGAAAATGCAGCCTAAAATCAATCGTGCCGAAGTTAGAGGCTAAAATTCTAAATCATACAAGTCTGAAGCAAAAGAGTGATGTAATGCACACTCCCCTCACCGGAAACACAACCACAAGGTCGTGTTACACATGTAACACACACCCACGTCACGTGGAAGATGCAAGACCCTGGCATGTCTGAATGTTCTAAACTTTTCCTACAGAAAAAGTGTAGGACAAAAAATTGTGTAACACCGCAAGTACAAAGGTATGTTACCTATAAAACCCAAAAGTTTCGTGAAAACATGAACATACATAAGAAGATACCACTGAGTCTTGCAGACTAACATCCGGCTCCAAGTCCCAGGAACAATCAAAGTATCAGGGATTATTCACAGATTTCTAAGTGTCCTCAGTACACATTGCTTTCCCTTCCTCCCTGCACGGTGCACCTTTATAGGCCACAGCCCAGCTAAACGCTGCCTGCTGCCAGGCCGGTCCCTAACTCCTTGCCACCCAGGAACCGGGAGAAGCCGTTTGCAGGTTTCAGTTCTTCAGTGTTTGCTGTAAGTCCGCAGTGGGGGGTCCTCGTGCTGTGCTGCTAGAATCAGCTCTCGAGGGGCTCTCTGCTTAGGATATGCAACTCAGTGACCTAACCAAACTTGAGGGGTGGCCCCTGCAAAGTATACGGAGGGGCTCCAAGCCAGACTTACTCAGGAGCTCTCAGGCCCGGGTGGTGTGCTGAGGGCCACCCCTGGAGCTCAGCCCCCCGCACGGGCTGCGGGTGCCTTTGCTACGCCACTGATGCAACTACCACTCAAGCATTGGGACACCAGCCGGAAGGAACACCATGCATTTCCCTCGGTCACAACTAGGCAACACTACAAAGCGCAGGTAAACAACACTTGACTAATACAAATATTAGACCCCTGGAACAGGGAGGATTCAGTTTCAATCCATTGCAACGGGCAGTTGTACGCGGTGCATGTAAGTGATGCTGAAGTTGGAGGTGTAGGGATGTTTGTGGGCAGTCAACACTGGGAGGGTGGACTAATGTGGTTTGGGTGTACACATGGGTTGCGTTAGGCCTTTCGTCTCTTTTTGAGGCATCCATTTCTAAGTTTGGTAGGGCATCACAAATGTTCTTTAAAGTGGTCCTTAAGAAGCTTATCTCTGTTTCACAACTCTTCCTATTGGCAATAAATGCACAAAGTGTAAAGTTTTGTGCAAAGTTGGATCCAGAAATGATTTTGTGGTGATGTGGTATTTTTACAGACCTTCTGCGTGATGTGGTATGTTCACAGATCTTCCTATGCTGAGTGTTTTTGGATGTGCCCCTTTCCCTTGGGGTATACTTTGCTTTCGGTGCCTTGTTCGTAAGCCTAGTCGTGAAGGAGCTGAATGGCCTCTCGTCATTTTCGCACAGGTTTTTGTGTGCGTTCTTTTCTCCTCCTCAGAGCTTTGTGTGTCCAGTGGCATCTTGTGTGAAGTGTGTTATGACGTGGGGAGGTGTGCATGACATTCTATGTTCTCGCAGGTCCTGCTCTGCCGTCTGAGCACGTGGACACATCAGTGGTGCGTTTGTATAACACTCCACAAGCCTCCACAAATACTCCCACTGACCAGGCAGATGTGATTGGTGCTCCAGCAGGACTCTTTCCTTCGAGGTAGCCAATGAAAACAATGGACCCCAACGGTAGGCAAGCCAGAGGAGGTCTGCTACAGACTCCCATTGCCTGCTGCTTGCAGTGTTGTGTACAAGCGCCACAAGTCGATGACTGTGCAACAGCGGAACCATGGACTTGTGTCTATTCCTAGAACCTGAATGTGAGTTATTTCAGTGGAGACTGGTCACACATGACCACTGTGCGCGTCTGTGCACGCCATGGCCAGCTGGTAGCCAAGGAATATTAATATTCAGTAAGGATGGGTGGCTTGCTCAGACCATCTGACGGTAAAGTTGTGAGGTCTGTGCCCCCGGCAGCAAGGATGTAGAGAAACCAGGAACTCCAATGCACAATGACTGAACGTGGCATGTCTGCAGCAGGCTGGGTGCTCACAAGGATGGAGTCCGTGCATGAAGCTGAAGTGCTGTGATCGTGTCCTCTACATTGACTGCAGGTTTGCAGTGTGTTGTGTTTCCCCACATACTGGTCTGCCATGTGTTTCACGGTAGTATATGCCTGCTCACACATGCAGAGCATTCTCCACATGGCTCGTGCTATTTTAAGAGTTCTCTTCTTTCGACAGGGGGGGGGGGTCTCCTTTCTAAGCCAGACATGGATATTCTGTTCCGTCACATCTTCTAGAGAATCTTCACACTGACTGAGAACATGGTCTACATTTACGTGTCAGTCAACACAACTGTTCCGATACACTTTCCACAGTGACCCACCACCAACGTAACCTTAGGGAGGAAGGCCTTTCTAGGAGTGGATTTCTGGGTCACCCAAAAAGTCAGGTAAACTGCCTTGGACCTGCCCTGTGAGTAAGAAATGCCGTCTGGGAACGGAGACCGGTCGCCAGACACACAGGCAACAAAGCCTGTAACGGGGTCCGGTGGGAGGGGACTGAAAGGGACTCCAAAACATCTAGTGACCCCCTGATAGGCCGCTGGACACTTCCCTACTACAGGTGGTCTCTGTGGAACGCCTCACTTCCTGGACCTGCTGATGGGGTGCAGTGGGGGACAGAGTCAAGAGAAGGTAACCTATCTGGAAAAACGATGTATTTTATAGTCTGACTGTGGACATGGGGAGGCGAACCTCTGCAGATCTTTCCAGGCAAACTACACTCAGCAGTTTGCTCTTCATTAGTCTGAAGGGGTTAGTTGCAGGGGTTCAGGGGTGCACGCAAGCGTCTACCTCAGCGATCCACGGAACACAGGTTTATGCGATAAGCTGTTTAGGAGGCTGCGTTTTTTGTTATATTTTTATACAACGAAACTTTAAAAAGACTTAAAATCTATCATTTGCGTATATTCCCAGCGTACCGTTAGCTCATATCTTTACCAGAAATATTAGAACAATTGATGCAGTAGTAGAAAAGAGTACTGGCGGGTAACAGTACCGTTTTATTTAATAATGCAGTCGCAAGCCAGAAAAGTAAAGTGTTTTTTCTTCTTCTTCTTTCAAAATGCATCTCATGACCACCGCCTGTTAGCCTTCAAATCATCTGTAAATATAAAAGTGTTCCGTTAGAGTCAAATGTTTGGGTGCGTCTTCGGCGCTTACTGAAAGCACACCCTTTCTTAACATTTATTCGCTGTAATAGTGTTTTTTTCGACACGTGTGAAGGCACTTTATTTGCCAGCACCAATGGGGGGGTTACAAAATATTCTTGCGATCTCCCGTTTTTCGCCCCCATAAAGCTTCTTAATTAGGAGTGTTAAAATGAAAAATAAACGGCGCTACTAGCGCCGCAATCTGCAGACTCGCTAGCAGGAGTAAACTGAATATACACATATTTCCGCCCTGCCGAGAACTGATCCCAGCCTCCACCACCGCGGCACTTAGTGCGATAACCAGGGCCACAAAAGAGGGCCTCTGTCGCAGGGGCCGGGTTTTTGTATTTTATTTAGTGATGTAATAAGCCTAACAACATATATCAGGGCCAAACCGGTCGTGCTCGGGCAGGCAGGCAATCCATCACTCGGCCTGCCAGGAATGACGGCAAACAGACGCTAACAAGGAAATGCCTTCTCTAATAATCACCCGCGCCGCAGAGAGGCCGGCCTGCTGCACAACACCTCCTAAATTTCTAGCAATAATATGCATTTAATGCACTCCTGTTTCTTTGACACGGCCGGGGGCTGAATTTATAGGCCCGGGGGTGGCGTGGGCTGCGCCCGCAGCGACGGCGGAGGTGGTTCCTAGAGGCTGTGGGACCACATCGAGGGATGCAGGCCCAGGAGAGCCGGGGGCCGCCGGGGTGGAGGGAAGCCGGGATGGAGGGATGCAGGCCCAGGAGGGCCGGGGTGGAGGGATGGAGAGCCGGGGTGGAGGGATGCAGGGCCGGGGTGGAGGGATGCAGGGCCGGGGTGGAGGGATGCAGGGCCGGGGTGGAGGGATGCAGGGCCAGGAGGGCCGGGGTGGAGGGAAGCCGGGATGGAGGGATGCAGGCCCAGGAGGGCCGGGTTGAGGGATGCGGGGCCGGGGTGGAGAGATGCAGCAGGCCCAGGAGGGCCGGGGTGGAGGGATGCAGGGCCGGGGTGGAGGGATGCAGGCCCCGGAGGGCCGGGATAAAGGGATGCAGGCCCAGGAGGGCCGGGATGGAGGGATGCAGGGCCAGGAGGGCCGGGATGGAGGGAAGCCGGGATGGAGGGATGCAGGCCCAGGAGGGCCGGGTTGAGGGATGCGGGGCCGGGGTGGAGAGATGCAGCAGGCCCAGGAGGGCCGGGGTGGAGGGATGCAGGGCCGGGGTGGAGGGATGCAGGGCCTGGAGGGCCGTGTGGAGGGATGCAGGCCCGGGGTGGAGGGATGCAGGGCCAGGAGGGCCGGGATGGAGGGATGCAGGGCCGGGGTGGAGGGATGCAGGCCCAAGAGGGCCGGGGTGGAGGGATGCAGGCCCAAGAGGGCCGGGATGGAGGGATGCAGGCCCAAGAGGGCCGGGATGGAGGGATGCAGGCCCAAGAGGGCCGGGATGGAGGGATGCAGGCCCAAGAGGGCCGGGATGGAGGGATGCAGGCCGAGGATGCCCTCCTGGCCCCAGGTGGTCGGGGATCGAGGGATGGGGACAGGACCACAAAATGGCGGGTCTGCTGTTCTGGGCAGCGTTGCCAGGCCTTGTGCCCCTTTGCCCCCACAAACCCAAACTAAGCCCACGGGGGGCCTGCAGCAGCCCAACTGTAGCCAAAAGATGCAACTCTCAACGATGCATATTTCAGACACAATTCTCGTTTCTCCACGGATCACCGTGCTGGCAGTACTGCATGTATTATGCATATGGAGGGTGAAATTGTGGAATTGTCTTAGTGGGGTGGCAGTGCCAAGCGTAAAGGTAAAACTTTAATTTTAAAGACAATTTTTTCTCCTGGTTTGCTTTATCGTTTAAGGATTATATGGGACAGCTCTCCATCCACCTGAAATAGCTGCTTACATTTCAGAAGGAAAAGGCACTGGCCTGGTGGCAACCCGGTTTTAGTCTGCAGCTCAACACTTCTCTAGCTAGGAGGACACACTGGCAGCTTTCGGCGAATCTTTTGGAACTCTTAAGGGAGCAGGATGTGCACAGATGCCAACATTAGGGAAGAAAAAAGGGGGGGGGGGGGGTAGAGAAAATAAGTAGCGGGCAGCATTTCATCCATTTCAGTTGAAATGTGACCTTAGCCTCGGAGATGGGGGGGGGGAGGCCCGTGGCATGAAAGTTGCAAGCGGACCCCGTATCCTGCCCTCTCCTAACCGGACCGAACCGCTATGGTCGCAGTAACCCCGGCAAGAGCCCCCTCTGAAAGCCTCTGCCACCTGGTGCCCAGGACCCTCCGCAGGGCGCACGTCACCGCAACCGAGGGGGCACGGAGAGCTAACCGAGGGGGCACGGAGAGCTAACCGAGGGGGCACGGAGAGCTAACCGAGGGGGCACGGAGAGCTAACCGAGGGGGCACGGAGAGCTAACCGAGGGGGCACGGAGAGCTAACCGAGGGGGCACGGAGCGCTAACCGAGGGGGCACGGAGCGCTAACCGAGGGGGCACGGAGCGCTAACCGAGGGGGCACGGAGCGCTAACCGAGGGGGCACGGAGAGCTAACCGAGGGGGCACGGAGCGCTAACCGAGGGGGCACGGAGCGCTAACCGAGGGGGCACGGAGAGCTAACCGAGGGGGCACGGAGAGCTAACCGAGGGGGCACGGAGAGCTAACCGAGGGGGCACGGAGAGCTAACCGAGGGGGCACGGAGAGCTAACCGAGGGGGCACGGAGAGCTAACCGAGGGGGCACGGAGCGCTAACCGAGGGGGCACGGAGCGCTAACCGAGGGGGCACGGAGCGCTAACCGAGGGGGCACGGAGCGCTAACCGAGGGGGCACGGAGAGCTAACCGAGGGGGCACGGAGCGCTAACCGAGGGGGCACGGAGCGCTAACCGAGGGGGCACGGAGAGCTAACCGAGGGGGCACGGAGCGCTAACCGAGGGGGCACGGAGCGCTAACCGAGGGGGCACGGAGCGCTAACCGAGGGGGCACGGAGCGCTAACCGAGGGGGCACGGAGCGCTAACCGAGGGGGCACGGAGCGCTAACCGAGGGGGCACGGAGCGCTAACCGAGGGCGCACGGAGCGCTAACCGAGGGCGCACGGAGAGCTAACCGAGGGCGCACGGAGAGCTAACCGAGGGGGCACGGAGAGCTAACCGAGGGGGCACGGAGAGCTAACCGAGGGGGCACGGAGCGCTAACCGAGGGGGCACGGAGAGCTAACCGAGGGGGCACGGAGAGCTAACCGAGGGGGCACGGAGCGCTAACCGAGGGGGCACGGAGAGCTAACCGAGGGGGCACGGAGAGCTAACCGAGGGGGCACGGAGAGCTAACCGAGGGGGCACGGAGAGCTAACCGAGGGGGCACGGAGAGCTAACCGAGGGGGCACGGAGAGCTAACCGAGGGGGCACGGAGAGCTAACCGAGGGGGCACGGAGAGCTAACCGAGGGGGCACGGAGCGCTAACCGAGGGGGCACGGAGAGCTAACCGAGGGGGCACGGAGAGCTAACCGAGGGGGCACGGAGCGCTAACCGAGGGGGCACGGAGAGCTAACCGAGGGGGCACGGAGAGCTAACCGAGGGGGCACGGAGAGCTAACCGAGGGGGCACGGAGAGCTAACCGAGGGGGCACGGAGCGCTAACCGAGGGGGCACGGAGCGCTAACCGAGGGGGCACGGAGAGCTAACCGAGGGGGCACGGAGAGCTAACCGAGGGGGCACGGAGAGCTAACCGAGGGGGCACGGAGAGCTAACCGAGGGGGCACGGAGCGCTAACCGAGGGGGCACGGAGCGCTAACCGAGGGGGCACGGAGCGCTAACCGAGGGGGCACGGAGCGCTAACCGAGGGGGCACGGAGCGCTAACCGAGGGGGCACGGAGCGCTAACCGAGGGGGCACGGAGCGCTAACCGAGGGGGCACGGAGCGCTAACCGAGGGGGCACGGAGAGCTAACCGAGGGGGCACGGAGCGCTAACCGAGGGGGCACGGAGCGCTAACCGAGGGGGCACGGAGCGCTAACCGAGGGGGCACGGAGCGCTAACCGAGGGGGCACGGAGCGCTAACCGAGGGGGCACGGAGCGCTAACCGAGGGGGCACGGAGAGCTAACCGAGGGGGCACGGAGAGCTAACCGAGGGGGCACGGAGAGCTAACCGAGGGGGCACGGAGAGCTAACCGAGGGGGCACGGAGAGCTAACCGAGGGGGCACGGAGCGCTAACCGAGGGGGCACGGAGAGCTAACCGAGGGGGCACGGAGAGCTAACCGAGGGGGCACGGAGAGCTAACCGAGGGGGCACGGAGAGCTAACCGAGGGGGCACGGAGCGCTAACCGAGGGGGCACGGAGCGCTAACCGAGGGGGCACGGAGCGCTAACCGAGGGGGCACGGAGAGCTAACCGAGGGGGCACGGAGAGCTAACCGAGGGGGCACGGAGAGCTAACCGAGGGGGCACGGAGAGCTAACCGAGGGGGCACGGAGAGCTAACCGAGGGGGCACGGAGCGCTAACCGAGGGGGCACGGAGCGCTAACCGAGGGGGCACGGAGCGCTAACCGAGGGGGCACGGAGCGCTAACCGAGGGGGCACGGAGCGCTAACCGAGGGGGCACGGAGCGCTAACCGAGGGGGCACGGAGCGCTAACCGAGGGGGCACGGAGCGCTAACCGAGGGGGCACGGAGAGCTAACCGAGGGGGCACGGAGCGCTAACCGAGGGGGCACGGAGCGCTAACCGAGGGGGCACGGAGAGCTAACCGAGGGGGCACGGAGAGCTAACCGAGGGGGCACGGAGCGCTAACCGAGGGGGCACGGAGAGCTAACCGAGGGGGCACGGAGCGCTAACCGAGGGGGCACGGAGCGCTAACCGAGGGGGCACGGAGCGCTAACCGAGGGGGCACGGAGAGCTAACCGAGGGGGCACGGAGAGCTAACCGAGGGGGCACGGAGCGCTAACCGAGGGGGCACGGAGCGCTAACCGAGGGGGCACGGAGAGCTAACCGAGGGGGCACGGAGCGCTAACCGAGGGGGCACGGAGAGCTAACCGAGGGGGCACGGAGAGCTAACCGAGGGGGCACGGAGAGCTAACCGAGGGGGCACGGAGAGCTAAGCGAGGGGGCACGGAGAGCTAACCGAGGGGGCACGGAGAGCTAACCGAGGGGGCACGGAGAGCTAACCGAGGGGGCACGGAGAGCTAACCGAGGGGGCACGGAGCGCTAACCGAGGGGGCACGGAGCGCTAACCGAGGGGGCACGGAGAGCTAACCGAGGGGGCACGGAGAGCTAACCATGGGGGCACGGAGAGCTAACCATGGGGGCACGGAGCGCTAACCATGGGGGCACGGAGCGCTAACCATGGGGGCACGGAGCGCTAACCATGGGGGCACGGAGCGCTAACCATGGGGGCACGGAGAGCTAACCATGGGGGCACGGAGAGCTAACCGAGGGGGCACGGAGCGCTAACCGAGGGGGCACGGAGCGCTAACCGAGGGGGCACGGAGAGCTAACCGAGGGGGCACGGAGCGCTAACCGAGGGGGCACGGAGCGCTAACCGAGGGGGCACGGAGCGCTAACCGAGGGGGCACGGAGAGCTAACCGAGGGGGCACGGAGAGCTAACCGAGGGGGCACGGAGCGCTAACCGAGGGGGCACGGAGAGCTAACCGAGGGGGCACGGAGCGCTAACCGAGGGGGCACGGAGCGCTAACCGAGGGGGCACGGAGAGCTAACCGAGGGGGCACGGAGAGCTAACCGAGGGGGCACGGAGAGCTAACCATGGGGGCACGGAGCGCTAACCATGGGGGCACGGAGCGCTAACCATGGGGGCACGGAGCGCTAACCATGGGGGCACGGAGCGCTAACCATGGGGGCACGGAGAGCTAACCATGGGGGCACGGAGAGCTAATCGAGGGGGCACGGAGAGCTAATCGAGGGGGCACGGAGAGCTAACCATGGGGGCACGGAGAGCTAACCATGGGGGCACGGAGAGCTAACCATGGGGGCACGGAGAGCTAACCATGGGGGCACGGAGAGCTAACCATGGGGGCACGGAGAGCTAACCATGGGGGCACGGAGAGCTAACCATGGGGGCACGGAGAGCTAACCGAGGGGGCACGGAGAGCTAACCGAGGGGGCACGGAGAGCTAACCGAGGGGGCACGGAGAGCTAACCGAGGGGGCACGGAGAGCTAACCATGGGGGCACGGAGAGCTAACCATGGGGGCACGGAGAGCTAACCATGGGGGCACGGAGAGCTAACCATGGGGGCACGGAGAGCTAACCATGGGGGCACGGAGAGCTAACCATGGGGGCACGGAGAGCTAACCATGGGGGCACGGAGGCCTGCGAGAAAGAGAGAGAATCTGGGGAGAGGAAAAGAGGTAGAGGGAGGAGGAGAGGGCCAAAGGCAGGGGAAGCTGAGATTGTTTCACCAAACTGGATGTGCAATCTCACACAATATGTACGTGTGTGATGTTTATGTGGGGCAAGCCCGGCCTAAGACAGCAAAGCGCTGAGCAGGGGCAAAGCCAGACAGCAGGTGGAGAAGCAGGTTTTCCTTTGTACAATGTACTTTACATATTACTGCATGGCGTCACATGAAGCCCATGTATTCTGCAGAAATAATATACTCCTTTAATCTGTGAAAAAACTAAAACGATGTGTTTATGGCATACTAAAATGATCCTCATGTTCTGAGATAAAATCAGGGAATTTGTAAAGCGCACTTCTCACCCGTGAGGGTCTCATAAAATGATGGCCATCTTCTTTAAAAGCACAATGGACAACATTTTCTAAGCAAAGAAACCAATCAGCGCACTGGAATCATCCTATCCTGCAAAGGCTTTGAATCACATTTAACCTCACCATTTATAAAAAAAACAAACAAAAAAAAAAAAACATGTCCACCATTTTAATTCCATTCAAGCCCAGAGCATTTCTTTTTTGGACGTAATCGTACATCAACCAACGCATTCCGCACAAAGCATGCTTCTCGAGGGGCTATATCAGTGGTTCCCAACCTGTGGTCCGGAGACCACTGGCGGGCCACGAAGTCTCCTCAGGGGGTCCGTGATGCTTAGAAAATTAACTAATATTAACAGATTAATAACGTATATAAAAAAAAGTGGTTACATGTATAATTGAAAATTTTACAATGTACTGTGTCAAGGAATTTAAATTTGGAGGCTAAAAATTAAATCGGCATCCTCAGATTGATTCGGGGAGCAGTGCAGCTGCATCACACAGAATATAGTATGGACAACGTGTGGCTTCAATTGACTTTAGAAGAGCTCAAACTTGCCTACTGAAATTATTTATTTATTTTTTAATTTTGTTTGCAAATTAAATTAAATGTGTTTTCATTTGTGTATGTGTTTGATGAATGCTTGTTTCTGTATTTTTTTGTGGATGAGCACCCTAACTGAGCAGGCAGAACCTAAATCATACAGGCATGCGCTTCTCCTTTAATAAATTATGCTGTATGGGACATCAAGAAGGGGGTTCTCATTCTCTTGAACTGCTCGGGACAAGTTGGTCTGAGTCCTTTCAAATAATATGCAGTAACCAAGTGTGAAACTGAATAGCAGGGTTCAAGCCATGCAAACCTCTGTGTTCATATTGCACAAATGTGAAAGAGTTAGAAAGGGGGGAGGGATATATATATATACACACACACAGATATATATATATATATATATACATACATACATACATACATACATACACACACATACATACATATGTTAAGATATGCCTTTTCTGTCAGGTATTCAAGAAGAATAGACACACCTACAAACCCAAATTATAATTTAGCATCTTCTAGGAATTGCTATTTAAACAAGGGGGTTTGGCGTAAAGCAGGTGCCTCCAACCAGTTGATCGTGAGCTACCAGTAGCTCCCAGACATCTTCTGTGTAACTCACAGCCTTGAGTTTACTTTTAAATAATCAGAGGTCACATTTTTCCTTTTAAAGTTAATGTAAAATAAACATGTCTTTCCCTTATCAGGCTGCAGACAGCAGGGTCTGATAATGAGCAGTGCTGGAGTCAGATTTACCCAGGGCACAAAGGTGAAGAACTGAAGCACTAAGTTATTTAGCTCCCAAATAAAAGTCCTTTTCAACTCAACATTGGATATGGGAACAATATGATGTTTCTCAGTGCTTTTTAATCAGAGAAAATTAAAATGAAAAGTTAACTTAATCATTAAGGTACCTTTCTATTTTAATTTTGTAAATTCTTTTTTTTTTTTTTTTTAGAACGAGTCATTTACAAGGAGCAGGCTAATTGTTCCCTGTAGCCAATAGGGCAGTGTGCCATGTTTTTAACTGAAAAATACAGTCTTTTTTTAAATGTCAGAAGTTTAAAGTGCAGAAAAAGGTTACATATTATGAACATTTTTGCATTGTAAAATCTTCCCATCTAAAAGAAAAATGGTTCTATGTTTGTATTATACATGTAACGTTACCACATTTGGCAAAAGGTATGTCCTGTGCCACAAGAACATAGGACACAGGCCCCCAGTCACCTACACCCAGCGATATCACAGCGCCCCTAGTCAAAGTATTTTGTTCAAACATAGTATCTGGCTCTATGGACATTAGGCTTAAAGTCAGTGAAGCTGGGAATGAGGCTGTCTGGTAACAATGAGCGAGTTGTTTAGCCTTCAGTATCTCACAATGATTTTCAGTGATCAGAAGTTGTAAAGTATCCAATTCATTGGACTTTCTGAAGAGGGAAATTGTTCCCTCCCCCAAATGCAACCCACACCTCTCAAACATAGGCTTTCTCTTATACAGGTAGAAGCTGACTTTCTAAGAGAGCAAACAATCGCACACACCATACTTTTAGCCAGCCAGCCAGTCCTTTATCTGCTGCCCCATCTGTCAGCATCTGGGGGTAACCATTGATTAATGCCACCTGAGGGGATCCTGATAGCTGTGATTACCTCACCTCTACGGGCCATGCTAACATAAGTCTCTACTGAATCATGGCAATATTTCAAGAGCCTGTGACCCCTCTCATGACTGCCAGGTAGGGTGTTAACAGCAAACAGTACTCTGAAACCACACAATACCAGGCGCTTGTGGGGATCTGGATGACATGCTCATGCGTTTAGTTCAATACCACCCTGACTTCCCTCTAAAGTGCCTCACACACAGCTTTCAGTGAGCTCCAGTCCCAACAACCCATGATCTCATCAGACTCTCTGGAACTCCTGGGCGGCCTGAGAATGTTTCACAAGTGCCCACCCTCATAACGTTCATACAGATAGGGCCCAGATAAAATGCACACACAAAAAGCACAACAGTCAATACACTAGGACTAAAATAAAGCCTATGAACTGTCCACCTGCACCCCAAATGTACTTCTGCCAGCAGTTTCCAGATACAGAAATCCGGACTGTGCAACACACTTCACTAGGAGACAGAAATACTTGCCTGCCTAGGGCTTCAGCAGATCTGTTCCTCACTCTTACTGCACCGTACACACATTACCACCAGTCTACACTTCATAACATTTGCAAATGCCCCCGGCTTCATGCCAATACCTAGTCTGATATACTTGACAAGTGGCAACCATCCACACCAGTAATAAGGAAAGCCGCTGACAAACATATAGTCGTATATCATACTCCTATTCCTCGCCTCCCCCTTCATATCCCACAAACACTGGAGGGCAAAGATTAAAGAACTGCTTGGACAGGGTGGGTCAAGAAAACTGGAGAAAAGGATACACCCTTGAAAACAGGGATGAGACGTCCCAAGGGACATGAAGGGCCCCGCTAGAGCTCAGACGCGGCAATCATCAAAAGCGCCTTACTTTAGGCCTTTTAGGAACCTATGAATGAAATATGAGCAGCCTAACTGATCTACAAATGAGCCAGACTGAAATCCACTTGTCCTGAAGCCAGAAGAAAGAGTAAAAAACTTTAATGGCGAACATGGAAAAGAAGGTGGACAAATGTGAGTGGCCAGGAATGCATGTTGCAACTGATACAACACATGAGTCTTCAGGGGGAATAGGAAGGCCTAGAAAAGTTGATCAAGAAGTGACAGTCTTTGCATTTGTGGCACTTCCTGCCGTGTAGAGTGCGCACTTCTTCCAAGACATAGATCAGTAGGTCCCAAATTGTGGTCCAGGGACCCCTGGGGGTCCGCAAAGCCTCCTCAGGGGATCCATCACTGCTTAGAAAATTAAATAATATTAAACAGATTAGGTCCCCAGCTTTTAGTAATGACTCAATGGAGGGGGTCCCCGAATTCCAATAATAATTCAGTGGGGGTCCCCGGGTTACAGTATCAATACAGTAGGGGTCCACAGAAGTCAAAAGGTTGGGAACTACTGGCAGAGATGATCATGGACAAACCCCGATGAGTGGGAGCAATATCCTACTATGGAACACAGTTTCTGATTTTTCAAGCCATGTCAACAGTAACCGTGGGAAAACCTAAGGCTTTCGATTCTATCAGTAATCAAATGACAGACAAGGGCACTGAATACAAATGAGGCCCCCTTTAAGACTCTTTTAGTGGGAGGGAAAAAGTGTCTCTTTCGCTCATTTGAGGAAGCCTACCTCCCCCTCCCCCTGAAATTAGATCTTGGTAACAAGGCCAGGTCTACCATTGGACTGAGTTGGGCCCAATTAACTCAACAAAAGAGTGGGAACAGAGTCTCACACTGTTGCAGCACAAACGGCATGACTCAGCGAAGATCCTGGAGAGCAAGGCGAAAGTGATCCAACAACTCAACCAAGGGAGATTCTGAGAAAAGGCCACAGAAGTGACTACAATAAATGCAAATGGCTGACAATCAAGGTAACAGATCCAAAATACTCCAAGAACATCACAAGGCAGCCTACGAGGAGGGGTGAAGGGCTACATAACTAAGGTGGCTTGGTAGTCTTTGGTCCCCTTGGTGCAGGCAACAAAAGACTCCCACAATTCATATTCTTACTGCTTTGCTCACAAGTTTGATGTATCCTTGGTAGGTCTACACTCTACTGAAAGGTATGCAGCTTGCGGGGAGCAAACTGAAGGTATTTAGGTTGTTGACAAAGCTTAAATGCTGTTTTGTTAGGATATGGTAGTCAGATGGGCGGAGAAGGGCATATATACAGAGATGACGCTAAGAACTTCCTTGAACACCAACAGATATGGGCCAGACGAGGAAACCAACATGATTTGTCTACAGCAGCTCTATTTGCTCTTGGATACCACAGAATTTACGGCCTCATCAGGAGTAGTAAGCGGTACATAAATACCAATACCTGCCAACCAAACAACACATAAAACTTGTTATGGGCTTTAATAGCACGGCTAAATGCCTCACTAATATGAGCAAGATATCCACCTCGAAGGCAGAGGTGTATTGCCTTTGGAAGACACATCTTTTTGCAAGAGAAACAAAATAGACTGGGATCCATACTATTTCCAAAGGGATATTTCCATATTGGCTCCAAAAAAGGAAGGGTGGGGTGTTGATAGGGCCATGACTCCCATTCATTGAGCTGGGAATTAAAAAAAGATATGGGGGTACAAGTGGTGATCAGTGGATTGTGGAGACGCAGGCTTCTGTAGGTGGGGTCCAGGAAAGCATCCAATCAGGGACAAAAACATTACTATGCAAGATATAATAGTCTTTGCTTCGTGACCTCTCATAAAGGGAGTTGACTTTAATTTAGGCATATGCTCACAGCAAGACAAGTCTCGGAGACGGAGGCACGGGGGAAACAATAGAAGGTTATGAAGGGGAAGCAATGGCTGAACAATGTCATCATCATAGAAGCTTGGCAGCGTAGACACCCCAGGAACTGTCCTTCCCATTACTATTAGTCCACCACACAAATGCCAGGACAGGCTTCTTGTCTATAGACAAGAGCCTACTGAGTGTGTTAGTAAATAGATTAGGGCCCTCCGATTCTCACAGATCTTGGTCTTATAATGGGGGATTTCAGGTGGCCAAGTCAGAGAGCGGGGGAGTAGGGGGTTGAGGGAACTGAAAACGAAATGATGCGCTGTTAAAGACCAACTGGTAGCTGATGCACTTAGGACTCAGATTATAGGATCCTTGGCCCATAATGACACGGGAAAGGATTAGAAGGGAATGATTAGGGGTACAGTGGTGAAGTGCAGCCTCCTTAAAGGCTAACAGAGGTCTTTTAAGCTAAGCTTACACAACGACTGCTGGTGACTGAGGGCTAACATAGCGGGGTGGACTAATTGCTTTATGGGGGCCAGATTAGAGCAATACACGGAGATAAGGCTAACTACATATTAGCAAGACAACATGCGGTTCCACAAAGGAGGGGGCAAAGCTGGGAGGTAATTGGTTAATAGGTTGTGCGTATGTCAGGAATGTGCTTATGGAGTTTGAAAGTTGAGGAGGGAATATGCAACCCATCAGGAGGAAAAACGGTTGCACTTTTGATCTTTCTATCAACCCAATAGCCATTAGAAGTCTCAGACGCACACTACAGGTGACTTTACCTAGACTCTATAACTTTTGCCAAACTCTGGTAACTAATGGCCGTCTTCACAGATGCACCAGCCTCCAAAGTGGAGGTACTGTCGGCAATCAATAGTCTGTAATCAGCTAAGGCTCTAGGGCCGGATGTCTTCACAAGCTCATTCTAGAAGACGTTCAGCCCCCAATTAGTCACCTTACTTCTGCCAGGAACCAATGGGATAGGTGAAACATATGGGGTCACCAAGCTATGAAGAGGTAACGTCTGGAGACATCAAGCATTTACAAGACTTCTGTAAGTGCTTCACTTTGGAGGGAAAAACAGGGAATAATTTGGAGACGGTGCACTAAGTACTCTACACAAGGGCACCTGGGGTATCCCATTTTCTACAGGCAACCTATCCCTGCCCATACACACCGCAATTCAGGAGCACCAACTTCACCCCATGACTAGAAAGAGTGAAATAAAAAAATGGGAAAGGTGGTTGCTTCAAACTATGGGACCACTTTGATAGAGTCAATAAAATCCTTTGATGCTTAAAGGGATTTCACACCTTCCGAGGCACTGCAATTCCACTACCTGCAATAACAGCACTGGATGCTGCAATCTGACATAAGAGGAACAAGAGAACTCACTCCATCCCAGAACACCTGTGGATGCTCTTTGCTTGGACATACTGTTTTCTAAACTCCACAAGATCCTAATACACAGGGACCCCGCAGCAAATACCCATTCCAGCTTCAGTGGAAGAAAGAGCTGGGTGTAACCTGTGGAGGTTTTCAAGAGAAAACAACTTTGCCAGACACGCTCAGGGGACACGACAATATGTAAAATTCTATCTAGATGGCGCTGTATTCCTACTAGGCTGCACACAATTTATCAGGCAAAGTTGGAGAGGGTATTTCCCATGCACTCCTTGGAGGGGACTATCTCCCCTCCTGGTGAAGATCAAGCAGGTAACACTTTGGTCAGTGTGTGAGAAGGGAGGAAGGGGTTTGGGTTCAAGAGGGAGGGTTGGTGGCAGACCTTAGGAAAAGGGGCAAGTAATAGGTAGGTATGTCTGCCTTAGGTTTTCCCTTTAAACAAAAACTCAATAATGAATGAAGCCTAAAAACTTCTCTCCTGCTATTTGCAAATACCATGAGGGATCTAAAGAGAAAGGAAATCATTTATTTCTTCTGTCTTTTAACAGCCCTGTAGGAAAAATTAGCTATGGAAATGCAAAGATGCATCCTCATCCAGAGATTTTAATCTCTTTAAAGCACCACAAAGAGAAGCTGTCCTGTCCTCCAGGACCCCGCCTGAAGGAAGCAGACCCTCAGTTCTGAATGACATCCCACCATTCCAACTCCACAGGTCTAATCACTAGAAGGTAGCACTATACCACACCTTCCCCTTCACAGATTGTGAACAAGCCAGCCAAGCCAACATGAAGTTACCCAAGTAATGCTGGAACAATGTACACAATTACTGGTACTTGTTTGTGAAAACATTTGGAACTGTTTAAAGAAGTTAATAATAATTATAAAGGGTCTACCAAAGCTTTTCAGATGGCCACAGTCTCCTTGGTCATATATATATATATATATTTTTTGTTTTTTACTCCTTACACTTTTTCTTGCCATTACTATCTATTTTCCTCTCCAATTCTTCCCCCTTTTGTCTCTCTGCAGCCAAAGTTCTGTGTACTCGGCTCGCTCTCACAACGGTGTTTAAGTTCAGAGCATTTATTTTTTGGACGTATTCATTCAATTGTACATCAACCAACGCATTTTGCGCACAAAGCTTGCTTCTCTAGGGGCTAAATCAGTGGTTCTCAACAGTGGTCCGGGGACCCCTGGGGGTCCACAAAGCCTCCTCAGGGGGTCCGTGACTGCTTACAAAATTAACTAATATTAACAGATTTATAACAGGTATATAAAAAAAGTGGTTACATGCCCAACCTTCATTAAGGACTCATTGGAGGATACCTGGATTTCAATAATGATCCAATGGGGTTCCTCGTATTCCAAAAATGATTCAGAGGATCCCCGAATTCCAATAATGATTCAGTGGGGATCCCCGGATTCCAATAATGATTCAGTGGGGATCCCCGGATTCCAATAATGATTCAGTGGGGATCCTGGGTTCCAATACTGATAAAGTGGGGGTCCACAGAAGTCAAAAGGTTGGGAACCTCTGCCCCAGAGTATAGAATCGATCCCAGTCCAGATTTAACAGGCTGTTTTCCTCCTCTACCTCGTGAAAGGGTTATAGATCTTTCTCTTGAAACAACATCTTGTTACAGAGTAACCAGCGGCTACTGGTCCCACCCAAAGAGTTCCACTTCCATATCCTTGCAGCCATATTCCTTATATCCCCTTAGGCAAACAGCTTTCTCACGCACCCGCACCCTCATCACAGCCCTCGGCTTCCGATCTGTGTGCACGTCCAAGTGTAACCCACTTCTCTAGAGCTGTAATACCCCAGTCTCATCAGCGCTCTGTTGTTCTGTAACTAAGTTTGCAATCTAGTAGTGTCCGCTGCGCAAATGCATAGACTAGATGGATTTGGAGCTAAGGTGCTGGAGACTCACTGTAATGTTGTGCAACGCACTGGCATTGACTCAACAGTTCTCAAACTTATGCAATAACCACAAGACAAAAAAAGAATACGGATTATTACCATCTAGACTGCTCTTGAGTTACCACAGAATCAAAGCAGAACAGGCTGAGAATGCAGCAACTGCATACTTACATGGCACCAAACCTCAGATTGCTGTGGCAACAGGTGTGTCAATTTAATGCGATGTTATGCAAACAGAGGTTCATAGAAAAACCTCTCCTACAGGTGTATTACGTCAGTGAGGTATCTCACCCACAGTGGCTGGCTGGCATTCTATGAGCCTAAAGATGAACCACATAAGCTCATTTTTTAAAATAATAAATGTCCTTCACTGCCTAGTCCTAACCGGACTGGTAAACGTATTCAGCCACAGTACGGTTTAAAAGCTCAGCATAGTCTCCATTTCCGGTACTCCAGCAGTCCATTGGGTCAGATTTCCAAAAAGCAGTGTCCAACCTTTCTGGGTGTGAACACAGAGGCAAGGGCATAGAGGGGCACAGGAGGCGGCAAGTGGTGAGAAAGTACATGGCAGAGGTTGTGACTAAGGGATAGGATGGCAAGCGGGCCAGGGCAACTGCAAGAAAGCTTCAAGTAAACAGGAAGTAGTCAGTGAGGAACAGGAAGTGTGCCAGAAGCAAAGCGGAGGGTCAGTAAGTTCCACCCCAACCATAAGAATACGGAGGAACGAAACAGAAAGAGTTAATGGGGTCCTTCCGCCTACCTGCTACTAAAAATAAGCACTGACAAGCCAATAGGTCTTACCTTTAGGCTTCAGCAATGTTTTTGCCAATGCTGTTCAGCATCGGCAAAGAGAAACAAAATGCTTGATAGCCGATGCCAAAAGGCATTGGAAAAAACAAAGTGTACGCGCGCAGGCATCATTATGCATGTGATACGAACCTACAGTGGCCCCATGTGAGTATGCACAGCCATGGGGCACCACGCATGTGCACATATATGATAGGACATGGCTGCATTTTGTTTTCACCATTCCAAGTTGGCAAAAACAAGAGAAGGAAAGGCACAGACGAAGATGTAAAGAAGCGAGAATGAAAACAAAGCCTACCAATGGTAAGAAATGAGCTGACCGAAAGCCCACTTTAAGTTTTTGTTGACAGTAGTTCTTAGACAGCAAAAGACTGTAGGTGTGAACTATAAAGTAGTGCCACAAGGCCACGTCACATGATCAAAGTCAAATTACGCCAACCCTTGCATGGCAAACCCCATCAGATTATGAGTTTCAAGAAAAGCACTCCGCCATGCACTTTCTGCAACCGTGCATTGCCACTGCTTGTTCACAACTTGGTAATGGGGCTCGGCAATACAGTCATTGATATTTCCATCTCTGAAACCCTTTTTCGACTGTATACTATATAAAAAAAAAAAAAAACACTCACAAAATTGCACCCCCTCTAGGTTACTTTGTTTTCTTTATTTCTCTGATCCTACCCTTGAGATCTTCTTTGATCATCTCCACCTGTCCGTATACACAATATTAGGTCCACCCAGCTCTCCATATGAAGTCTGATCACCTACACGTCTTCTCAGAGGTTGTGGAACTGACTACTGGAGAGGTTGTGAATCACTCTAAGATGGCAATCATGCAGCAAGCAAGCATGAGTAACGCCAACAGGTCTGGCTTAAACTGACAATGCCTCTTCAGTTACTGGTGAGCTTAGGCAGTCAATTACACATGCACTCTGTCACTCACCCTTGCACTCACACATCCATTCACCAAAGCATTGAGTAGTTCTTGCAACCATCCACTTACCCACCCACAATGAACACACACACGCACAAAGCATATACAAGATAAATAGTAAAACAAAAAAAAGATTATGCATTAACTGGAAGGCATGTACTTGCAATTAAGACTAAGTACAAAATTAAATACATCAGTGGGGGCACCTTGAAATAGTGTATTGTATAATGGTAACTGGCTGTGCCTATCCATGATGGCAGACATGTTTCTTACAAATGTGCCAGTGATCTTGGAAACATAAAACTATGATACACTATAGAATATACCCTTCAAAATAGCTGTCCCATTTAAAAGCTGTTGGTCACATGTGATGTAGTGCATGGTAAATGCCAACGCCCTAAACCTTGACTGAGAAGGTGGAGGATGACAAGTCTTATATCGCTTCTCCAGATAGGACCTAGACCATTTCAGGGCATTTCCCCCCCGATACCAACCACTACCAGCCTTGAAAACAAGATGGCATCGAACGCAGCAGATAAGTTGATTAACACTAGAGCCACAGTGACCTTTATCTGCTGACATTCTTAGATCACCCAGGACAGAGACGAAAGCAGTTTGAGGGTCATGAGAAGGGTTAAACCCGACTGAGCAAAATCTAACAACTGATGGTGCTAAGTGAAGCCCAAGACCAGTCGTTAGTCTGTTGCCTGGAAAAGGCAATACAAATCTTGGACGAAAACTGCTCTGTACACACAAGTTAATATTGCTTCTCCAACAGCTGCCCCACCAGTGCAGTTTTCCATCCACCTGGCACCGAAGCTTCAGACAGCCATTCATCACAGATATCCAGTAATGGACTGGCCAAGGAAGAGGACATTCCTCTGCCAACTCTACGAGGAATTAGATCCAACAGTGAGCCTGAGGAAATGGAATCAGCTATTTCCATAAACACTTCTCAGGTCAGCGCCTCTAATTCAGACAGGGTAGGTATGTCACTCAAAACATTAAGAACATTATCCCTGGCCACCTTGTTGCTACACGCCAACCCTTCAACAATCGTTAAAGGAGTAATAGCTTGTACCAGGCTGCCACAAAATGTAATCGTTTTTTCATGAAAGAAAATGGCCAGGTCATCACAGAGAAGATGTATGCGCTCAAACGTCCATCTGAGGTGCAGAAGAGTAGAGCGCACACGATCTCTTGAGGGATTGGGAGAGCCCTGAATTTTGCTGGCAAAACAGTCTGCATCTGTATCTCCGTTGCTCCCCGGAGCAGAAGGTGGGGTACCATTGAGCTCTACCCTCTTTAAAGTGAAGGCTTTATCCAGAGCCTTATTTATCCACTTTCAACAGCGCTGTTACTCTAGTCACTTGTGCTTCCACCAGCCTTGAGGAAAGCACTGAGGATTCGGCCAGCTTTTCAGTTGACAACTTAGCTTAAGGTCAAACCAGAGCAGGCTTATTCTTCATTGTACTCCCATAGCCTCACCTGCGTTGCCCTTTAATCTGAAAGCAAGTCTCAGGGAATGCTCCGTCCATACCGGAGGAGCCCTGCTCACACGGATACCAGGCTAGGACAGGCAAATATTAAGCAGAGCATGTGGCCATCCTTGTGCGTGGGACCTGTAACCTCTTAAAAATACCCCATAGGTGCAGAGGCATTAACAAGACCAATCGCCTGTGTGACACTATCCATGCAGGCCCACACATTAGAATGACCAAGAAGCAGAACAGGTTAATGCAGGCAAACTATAAAGGTTTGTGTGGCACACAGCCACTCTTGGATCGCGGTTGGATCTTCATTTTTGTGGGATAATGGTTCAAGGAGATCTTCCTCAGAGACCAAATTGTGGTTTTAACAAAATCAGGAAAGTAGGGAGATTAGTGCTTTTTGTAAGGCTGGACTCTGGGTGGGGAAATATCTTTTGTTGGCTGAAGGAACATTTTGTCCGAGGTGCTTGAAGTCCTCCATAAGGCTGGTGGATAGTACCTGGTCTAGGACAACTTTGTGAGGTTTGCTCCCCTCTCACAGCAAGTCATCGCCCTGCATGCACAGGACCAGGAAAAGCCAGCACCATCAGCCAGAGCTCAGCCCGTGCTCGATAACGCACCGGTCAACAGTAGCAAAACAACCAGCACTAAACCGGTTAAATGTTGCTTGTTTTACTGCTGCTGAGTAACCAACAGCAAACTCGATGCCTGTTGCTGTAATCTGTGGGATAACAACGCACCCTTGCAGGCCCAATGACTTTAACATATATGTTTCACAGCAAATAAGTCCGGCTTTTGACGCACCGTATCATTGGTGTCTCATCATAACCAACTCAAGCCTACTGTACTGATCATTACATTTCCAACAAGGCATGAAGTGTAATGAGAGCACCTTTTTCAGAGAAGGCACAGACTTCTGCCCAATCAAATGCTGTAGTTACGGAAATCAACATGGTGGAAGAGACAAATCCCTCTCCAGAAGCGCTTCTTAAAGCTTACTTTCTATAATTACAAAGTTGAAGAGACAGCTGTGATGTGAAACCAGATCTACAAGTAAGAGGGAAGCAAAAATATGGCTACACGAAAGAACTGCAAACAGAGAGACTTTAAAATGCAAATTATTACTCTCCGCAAAAAGGACTGTAATTCTACAAACTTCACTGGAAAACCTGTTAGTGATCTTGATTCATACGTTATTGACTTTCAAAGACTGTACAATGAAATTCATTTATGAAAATATTTTATTGGACTCCTAGCATTAAATAAGCCTCTTAATATTTACTATTATTATTTTTTTTTTATTTTGTTTGATTCCATTGACTGGATATGTTTGACCAATCATCTTATGTACGTTTGAAAGGTTTTCTAAAACAATTCCTTCAGGAGTTTTTGCGTTCAAGAGATGTTCCTGTGTCTTAAGTGTAGAGTTACAGTCCTTTTTGCGGAGGGTAATAATTTGCATTTTAAAGTAAAGTGCCCCACTGGACAGAAAGGCGCTTTCTTCATCTGCCTTGCTGAAGTAGATATGGGCTCCTAACACCTGGAAGGAATCGGGGTCACCGCTGGCTGTGATAGGTCTTTCACTGATCAGCCGCCTTCAGACAGCTGCCTCAGTCTGGAGCCTTTTCAAGGCGTCTGAAGGACAGCCGGAGAGCCCTCGGCTCCATGGGATATATATATACTGCTCTCAGTCTCGGGGCTCCCGCTCCAGGCCTCTCATCAGCAGGGCGCAAGATGATGGATGGGCCTGGCAGTGTGTCCTGTCCCGAGCAGGACGTTTCCTGCCTGCAGTAAGAAGAACCTCGAAGCGTCCAGAGATGGTCACTGCAGGTGAAGACTTTCCGCATGTTCTTTCCATTAGGGTCCTCGGCGGGTTTTTGTAGGAAAAACAACCCCTCGCCGCATTTCATTAAAAGGGGGGGCTCGCGCACCTTCCCTGGAATGTGATTTCCCACATGTGGTCATCTCTCGTGGTGCCTCATCTCATAAAAATGACAACTGAATCCTGTGCTCACAACTGCACATTCTCCTTAGAATGGCGTAGGGACCAGATTTTAATAAAAACACAAAACTTAATACCATGCATAACTTCTCGAATCTCGCTCACTAGATCAGGATGAAAGCTCCATCATGGCCAACAAAAAGGACTGCTCTCCTCTGCACTTCCTGACACCCCAACACCCCGTGCACCTCACTCCGGGAGGTGCCATGACTTCCACCCAGATCCTTAGCTTGCGTCACTGTCGGGAGCAGTAACACACACCACAACATTACAGGAGATGGGGCAGGATGTTAGCTCGTGAGCCTTTACCAAAACCACAGTTTCCTGCCCTAACATGGCGAAAATGTGCATGTTAGCTCAAGGAGTCTAGGCGAGATTTGAACTGCTGAAGCTCAGGTCAACAGGTCTTAAATAACTCTCCGAAGACCACTTCAGTAATCTCACACAAGACCCCAACTGCTATAAAAAAAAAAAAAAAAAAAAAAAAACTTTCAAGCTAATTCACACACCGAAGAACGGGCTGCAGAATCAATTATTCATCCCTTACTCCTTAATGAGAACTCTCAAACATCTATAAGTAACAACATTCTGACAAATCAAGCTACCTGCAAGCAGTGCTTAACTTGTAAATAACTAAATGCCGGGGCCCTCCGCAGGAAGCCACCGCAGCTTGCATCACCCATTGTCCCTACCAGCGCCGACAGTCGCATCACAACTACTAACCATCAGGCACCTACAAGTGTGAGATTTTAGGATATTACAGGCCCCCAAAGCTATAATAATGGCTTGTGTGGCAGGTATTTGTAATTTTAAATCTTTGTTGAATTAATAAAGCAACTGTTGTTGTGCTGGACTCTAAATTAGACAAGCAGCGCCACCATGTGGCAGCCTGTCATAAGTGCCGGTATTGACAATTAAATGCAGGTGCCAAGCACCGGAAACCACCGGCTCAAATTAAGCACTGCCTGTAAGAAACCAACAAGGGATCAGCATCAGGTCTAATCAAATTAATAATCCTACGATCATGGTCTCGGAAACCGCTGGGTAAAACGGTGCTTGAGATAAAATCTCATTATTTAAAAAAAAGACAACCAACCCTTTAGCTGAATACACTCAATTCCTCATAATTAAGGCTGCACATCAAGCACGCTTGTTTCCCTCAGCAAACAGAGTAACCTCATGCCATTAAAAGACAGACCAAGTTGACTCACCACTATCGTTCATCTTCTTGAATCCACCAAACATCTCAAACCGACGGGGACAAATCAATCAAAATCCAACAAACGATAGCAAGACTTATTTGTGTTGAGCCCTTTCAGCAGACAATGGCCTGTAAAACATGGATATGCAACTATAAACTGTAATACAGGCAGTTTTCCTGACAATAAGTTATCCTTCAGCTCCCAGGTGAACAGCGTGGTAAGAGGGTGCTTTGGCTTCTTAGATACTTAAAAAAAGTTTCTGTTTTTGCTTCCTTCACACTACCAGAAGATGGTAATCCAAGCTCTCATAACCTCGAGGGTGGATTAGGCCACCACTCCGTCCCAGTGTCTGTCTCCCAGCGTGCCACTTTAAGAAACTTCCACTGGTGCAGAGCACCGCAACCCGGCTCATTCTAAATCTCCAGAAAAAACAACCATATTCGTCTGCACCTTAAGGATCTGCGTTGGTTGCCAGTCTGGGAGAGAATTCCTTTCAAAGGGATTGTGTTGGCCCATAGAACCTTTTTTTAAGTCAGGTCCTTGTTACTTAGCCAACAGACTCACACACTACCATCAAGCAAAAACTCTGCATTCTTCAGATGCCCTGTTGGCTACTGTGCCAAAAATCAAAAAGGAAGAAATGGGGAGGCATCTCTTTCTTGGCCCTTGCTGCCTCTGACTAGAATGACCTTCCACTCTACCTTCAGGCCACTAAAGACGAAGGTACCTTCAAACATAGCCTTATAACTTGGTTGTTCAATCTGACTTTCCATTAATTTCTTCTGACTAGTGTTTAATTGAACCTTAGTGCCAGAACACTCTCTGAGTAGCCGCACGCTATACAGAAAAACAAATAAAAAATGCAAAGAGGAGAAAGTCATAATTTCCACAACCAGAGTAGTAAAGTCACTCTATCCTTCGTTTGCATTTTCTGTTGTTCGCCAAACGCATCACAAACCAATGCACCCAATCAGCCGGTTTCCAAGCTTCTAGCTAACCCAGACTTATCTAAAACCATCCAATCCACACAACTAGGTGAACATGACCTCCCAAGAGCAAGTCATTAAATTTGAGAAGCATATCCGAACATAGTCGTAATGGGCAATTCGCCAACATCTCTCTTTCTCAATAGACAAGCCCTGGGATTCCACAGCCAAACCACTAATACTTTTTCATCTCAGACCCCATAGCAGACTCATAAAAGACCACCAACAGGTTGTCCTTTCTCAAGAGGATATAACATTTTCACCTTGTCTTGGCAAAGCTCTTTATCACAGCTGGTCCCACCATTATTTGCAAAACATTCAAATTCAAACAACTCTCCTCCATTGTCAGCTGCCTCTCATTTGTACCTCTTCGCACTAGGCATCCCACTCAATTAACCCAAGCCAGCCACCTTGGTTCTAGTTGTATTCCTCATTGTGAGGCCCTAAGCGCAATGGGTGGGTTATGCCCAGATACGGGTCCGTCCTCAATGTGCCCCTGGAACCAAGATGCTTCTTTGTGAGAGTTAATGTCGTGCTGGATAATGTAATGTATACCCCTGCCCGGCCTTTGAGCCTCCGCACAGGTTGTATGTCAGAACAATGCATGCCTTTACCACTCATGACGTTACTCCCCAGTCTTTGCAACAAATGCATCTTTACTACGCATTGCTTTACCACTATATTGTTACAACGACATGCCTTAGGGAAAGAGCTGGACTTTGGAGCAGTATAATTAACTGTTCCAACTCCAGTCTGTGTAACAGTAGAGAAAGTGTTGGACTTTGAAGTCCAACGCCATTTTTCCTAAGGTATGTCGTTGTAACGACATACGTGGTATAGAGATGCGTGATAAAGACACATTTGTTGTAACGGCTGCATTGTAACTGCAGCGAGTGGTTCAGCCGCTGTGGTAAAGGCTGTTTCCTCTCCACACAATGCAGAACTCCTGCACCTGTCTCAGAACGCACATTTTAGTGCTCTACACATTGAAATCTTTTGCTGTTCATGGTAATAAAGTTTTCTTTAGGGCTCAACATTCTTTCTTCCTGAATTTAGTACCGATTTTCACACAAATCAAACAATTTCATTAGTTATGCATTATACACTTCCTCCCCAGCAGAAAAAGTCCCTCTACTCTCTAGATCAGTGGTTCTGAACCTTTTGAGTTATGTGGGCCCCCACTTAATCATTGCTGGAAGCCTGGTACCCAGGTGAATCCTTATTGGAATCTGGTGACCCCTATTGAGCCATTGCTGGAAGCTCGTAACCCAGATGTAAGAATTATTTATGATTTTAACCGCAAAATACAAAAAAAAAAAAAATAGAGAAACAAGCATTCATCAAATAAATACACAAATGATACAATATTTTATTTAATTCACAAACAAATATAAAAAAGGATTGTTTAATTTTAAATGGAAGGTTGGAGCTTATCTTAATTCAGTTGAGGCACTCTTCGTACACACTATATTCTGTTCGATGCACTTGTGCTGCTCCCATGAATCGTCTGATGATACTAACTTAATTTTCAGCCACCTGTTTCAAATTTCTTCACATTTACATAGTGTTTTAAAGTGTTCAATGTTACAGTTTGCTGCTTTGTTTATACATACTTTATTAATCTGCTAAGATTATTTAACTTTCTAAGCGGTCGCAGAGCCCCTGAATAGGCTTCGCGGACTCCACGTGGTACCTGGACCGCGGGTTAAGAACCGCTGCTCTAGATGTAAAGAGCGTCAAAGGTATCCTTTAGATGGGACTAAGACGTTTTCAAGGTCAAACTTTGGAGATGTTGGTTTTTACCTCTTCTGAATTGATCATGGTTATATAGACAGGTTTGTGCATGCATTGGCCTCAAGCCCAGAGCTCATTCCACTGTCAAGGATGAACAACAGCTTCTCTTATAGCAAATGTACCAATTCCTGCTGCTTCCTGAACTTTGTCAATACTCTGGTGCACTTTCGTTTGCACAGTAATTCTTCTGTATTTCGAGCTATGCTCCTGACCTGCCCTCTCAGGTACACATGGGCTGGCCCTTTTTTTTTTAATTTATTTTTTTTACTTTTTATGAATGTCAGAGAGAATCCCACAATGGAGAACGGAACGGTACCTACTGTTGGCCCCGGTTCCGCCATCTCTGGGTTTGTTTCTAAACTTGTAAGCATCTGCCCCTCTCGCTCGTGGTTCAAGAGCGGCCCTCGGTTGGTTCTTTCTCCAAGTAACCAACAAAGGTGGACATCAGGAGTGACCCTGCTGTGCGCGATGCGACACTGGAGCTTCCAGAAATCTCTAGGTGTCAGGTTTTTCTTTCTTTTGCTAAAGCTTTCGCAAAAACACACACTTCGTTTTTCTTTTAACATGCTTTTCTGTAATGAAGTTTTCAGTCAAATGAAGTTTATCAGGACTGATTTGATTTGACCCGCTTTACAAAAAACGAAAAAAATTTTTTTTAAAATGTTGCCTCTCACAGGTATGTCTTTTTTGTCGAGTTATTTAAAAAAAAATGCAATATATTTTTTTCATTACTTAAAGGATCTTGCACATGCTCCGAAATATTCTGTTGCTGAATGAAGAGAGAAAACAAATGGTGGAGAACTACTATTACAAGCAAGTACTTTCCCCATTAGTCTAGATTTCTGAATCATTTTTTTCCTACTCTTTCTTTCACGGGGGACAAATTCTGCACCCCCTTCGGCATCTGCTTGCTTTATCAACTGAGCTCCTGGGCCCGGCCTTCCTTCTTCCCTCGAAGAAGGCCTCAGATGTCTCATGTTATTAACATTCAGGCCCAGCCTTTGTCTGCAAGACACCTTTCTAGGGAAATTCATTTCCAGGCTGGTTCGTTTAATAGGAAGGATTATCCTGCCCACTTCACAATTAGCGCTAATTAAACGGGGCCAATTTACCAGCCTTGATGAGCACTTCGGAGCCCTAAAGCAGCCACTTCCTAATTAGGTGGGATGCAATTTGCCAGGGTCTTTTGCCACACACACGGCCTTTAGCGTTGAACAGCCAATCACAAAACAGTACAATCAAACACTTATTGAAATCAAATCAGCACACTTCCAGAACACATCACATGTAGGAATCATACTATTTACAATGCGGTAAACGGAATTGCTGCGGGTTCTCAGAGATCCGCTTCCTTCTGCAAGCCAGCAAATGACGTTTCTGTTCAAGTGGAAACCTCTGCCTTTGGGGGGAGGCCTGGAGGAGACGAAGCAACAATTTGTCAAAGTGGCAGTGAGCCTGTCGCCTTTCAAGACTTGGCGTAGTTCCATCCTGGGGGGTTAGGGGTGAAATGTGTCCTATGTCTGTATTTTTTATGTTCTTGCCCGGTAACGTTAATGTACCCTCGTGTGAAGAGGCTGGCGAACTTTGACAAAACAACAGACTCGGTCAGACCATTCTCCAACTCTATGAAGGAGCACACCCCCCGCCCAAATACCTGCACTCCAGATTAAAAAAAAAAAAAAAATGCTTCAGGAAAAGGTGACCAGATGCTCTAAAATAAATATCTCCTTTACTGCAGGCAGATGATAAACATAAGGTACAGGTCTGCACCTCAAATCATAAAGATGATTTTGGTATATATGCAGAGACCAATTTAATTTCTAGGGCCCCTCGAGGAGACACCCCCCACTGAGCACGCGTCCAGTGGCCTGATCACTGAATTCAGCATTCTCCCCATCATGTCAACTTAAACATATAGGGGGTTATTACAACTTTGGAGGAGGTGTTAATCTGTCCCAAAAGTGACAGTAAAGTGACGGATATACCACCAACTGGATTACGAGTTCCATAGGATAGAATGGACTCGTAATACGGCTGGTGGTATATCCGTCACTTTACCGTCACTTTTGGGACGGATTAACACTTCCTCCAAAGTTGTAATAACCCCCATAGTCTGAGAACCGCAAATGCAAAGCAGTCACGATTCTTTTGCCGCCGAATAGCAAAAGTTCATCTTATGGCAGAACCACATAGTCCAGTAGTAGTAGTTGTCGGCCAGTACATTGCTCTGGTGCTAGGATCTGAGTATTGTAAGAGGCTGAACCCAGAAGTACCCACCACTGAATCGGCAATGTTACAAACCAATACAGAAAACCAACATTCATGGACAACCAAACATATTTTCTTCCCGGAGAAAAGCCATCAAAGTGATACTTCTCAGGCACAAAGTTCATTGCGTTCAGGAGCATTTAGCTCGCCCGTGTGGGCGGCTGTGACTCCCACATTACCGGATAGTTAGGCAAGTGTGCACCTCTCTACCAAGCTTATGAGCTACTTCTCTGATTTTGGCCAAAAACTACAGCCAGTCACTTGCAACCTATGACCAGCTTCCAAAACACCTTTGAAGGTGGACACATCCGCATTCCACTCTGTAGGTCTTCACAAGACCCAACCGCCTTCTACATTTACTGCCAAATGACCAACCCTGCCATGGTGTACAAAAGTCGGAGATAACTGCTATCATCAGACCTCAACAGTTCTCTATATTAGCCAAGATAATGAACAAACTCTCACTAGATTGCAAGATACTATGCATCAATGTGTACTTCCAAGTGGTCAGCTTCCTTGATTTTACAATCAACAATGTGATAGAATAAATTGGCAAATGACCCGTTGCAAGGAGGCTATTGAGTAGTGACCTGGAAAAGCTACCTAGCTGTAGATCAACAGTTTTAAACATGCATTGGCAAAAACCAATCGGTCTCACCTATACAAGAGCTATCGGTTTTGCAATGCGTTTTAGCCATGTGGTACAGAAGTGTGGCTGCCATTCAGCATGGCTAAAAGTTAAAGGCGTGCACTGTTGTAGAGTGGACTGGGGGAACAGAGTTGTAGAGTGAAGTAGAGTCCAGTAATTCAGTGGCAGAGTGGAGTGGAAAGGTCAAATGGGTTTGAGTGGATTGAGGTAGTGGGGTGGATTGAGACAAATGGGGTGGACTGGTTTGGAGTGGGGTAGATAAGCTGGTATTGGAGTGGGTTGGACTGAGGTGGATTGGATTGAGTGGGTTATATTGGAGTGGATTGGATTGGAGTGCAATGGAGTGTGGTGGACTGGAGTGCAATGGAGTGGGGTGGATGGGACTGGCATAGAACGGACTGGATTGAATGGGGTGGACTGGAGTGGGGTGGGATGAGTGGGGTGGGGTGGGATGAGTAGTGAGGTGGAGTGGAGTGGACTGGGGAGGACTGGAGTGGGGTGTACTCGATTGGGGTTGGGTGGCTGGATTGGATTGGGATGGACTGGACTGGACTGGACTGGGGTGTGTGGACCGAATTGGAGTGGATTGGAGTGGGGTGGGATTGGTGAATTGTACTGGAATGTGTTTGAGTGTGTGGACTGGAGTACGTGGATTGTTTTAGAGTACAGTAGATTATACTGGATTGTGATGGATTGAATTGGGGCAGATTGGATTTGAGTGGGGCAGATTGGATTTGAGTGGGGCAGATTGGATTTGAGTGGGGCAGATTAAGGTGGATTGGATTGATGTGGGGTGAGTGGATTGGGTTGCAGTGGACTGGACTGCAGTGGAATGGATTTGAGTGGGTGGGCTGCAGTAGGGTAGATTGCATTGGAGCGAGGTGGATTGGGATGGGGCATGGAAGTGGGGTGGATTGAGAGGGGTAGACAGACAGTGGTGGATTGAGAGTGGTTGATTGGATGGGGTGGATTGGATTGGGGTGGATTTGGGTAGGGTAGACTAGTATGGAGTGAAGTGGACTAGAGTGGGTGGTGTTGATTGGATTGACTGGGGTAGGGTGGACCCGATTGGGGTGGGGTAATTTGGGGTGAAATGGACTGGGGTGGAGTAAGGTGGACGGGGATGGATTTGAGTAGGGTGTGTGGAGTGGACTGGAGTGGATGGGTTACAGTGGATTGGAGTGGGGTGGATTGCACGGGAATGGATTTGAGTGGGTGGACTGGAATAGGGCGGATTGTACTGGAGCAGGGTGGATTGTATTGGAGTGGAGTGGGATGGATTGGAGTGTGATGCATTGGACTGCATTGCGTGGGGGTGGACTGCATTGCGTGGGAGGAGGTTAGATTGAGTCGTTGAATTAGATTGATGTGGGGTGGATTGGATTGAAGAGGGGTGGATTACGGTGGTTTAGAGTGGGGTGGATTGTACTGGAGTGGGGTGGGGTGGATGGGAGTGGGATAGACTGGAGCAGGGTGGATTGGAATGAATTTGAGTGGGTGGACTGGAGTAGAGTGGATTGGAGCGGATTGTACTGGGTTAGTGTGGTGGATTGTATTAGATTAGTGTGTTGTGGACTGAAGTGCAGTGGACTGGATTGGGGTGACGAATATGGTGGATGGGATTGGACCAGGGTGGATGGGGTTGCTGTGGTGGATTCAAGTGGGGTGGACTGGGGCGAGGTGAAGTGGATTGGCTTGGAAAAGGTGGATTTGAGTGCGGTCGATTGGATTGGTGTGGGGAGTACTGGATTGGGGTAGATTGGATTAGGTAGGGTAGACTGGATGAAGTGGGGTGGATTAGACTGGTTGGGTTGGATTGGAGTAGGGTGGATCGAGGTGGTCTGTACTAGATTGGATTGTTGCGGATTGGGGTGGACTGGATTGGAGTGGGTTGGTTTGGATTGGAGTGCGGTGGGGTGTTTGGATTGGAGTGGGGTGGGGTGGATTGAAGTGAGGCATTGTATTTGAGTGAGAGTGGATTGGTGTGTACTGCTTGATTATGTGTTAAAGCATAATTTAGGAAATTACACATCAGAAACAACATTGCTTTGCAATATTTAGAACAAGATAATCTTTTGAGAACAGCGCCCACAAGCAAAACCAAAAAACAGGAGATCAAAGTGAGAAAAGAAGACCTGGCAAAATAAAAATAAAAAACAGTTCACTATAGAAAATTAAACTTTGCAGTTTTGTTTGCCCTGCTGGGCACGTTTTTGCCAGTCACGCACCTTCTGTTTGGACGGGCGCAGATTACATTGAATCAATCAGTGCGTGGTCCCTGCTCCACAGAAAGGACAGGAAACTATGCTAGGCCTCCGGTAACCAATTACAAGGCTGTAAAGAAGAGTGCCATGCAAGTCAACACATGGAAAGCAACAGACTGGCTCAAAGACTTTTTAGGGACGAGCCTGTGAGTGCATGCGCTAGCACATGCATCTCGTTTGCGAGATACTTTAGTTTACAAAAAAGGCTTGGAACCCAACCATTGTTTACCATTTATTGGCATCAGTGAATTTCTTCTTTGCCGCCTTCTAAATGACCAGCGCACGCCACATCCATGCTTACAGTGGACCAGGGATCAAGCATAGATTGATTCAACTTAATCTGTGCCTGTCCACTGCTCCTTATGTGACTAAGGTACCATTTTGTTATTTTTGTTAACTTTTAATGCCATGCACACAGAAAGTGTGTGAATGGCAAAAATGTGCCTAGCAGCAGATACAAAATTGCAAAGATTAATGTGTGTTGGAAATGGCCTTTTCTGCAGGATTATCCTCAAACTTTTTTTTTGCCTTTCTCCTCCTATTTTCTGACCCTCTTTTTGTCTACATTAGGACTCTGGGCACTTTACTAATTTACTACTGCTAATCAGTGCTAAAGTGCGTGTGCTCTCTCCCCCCTAAAACTTGGTATATATGGCTTACACCGGTTTGGCGCATTTAATTTCCATGTAAGTCCCTTGTAAAGTGGGATGCAATATAGCCAGGGTCTGTAAATTAAAAGTTACCAGGGAGCATGCAGCGCTGATTGCGCCACCCACAGCAGTAGCCTTCAAACTTCTCAGGCCTGCCACAGAACAGCCGGCGTGCGCAGTTTACTGCCACATTGACCTGGCAAGTCAAACTACTTGCAACAGCCTAAACTCCCTTTTTAACCACACCTAAGTCACCCATAAGGTAGGTCTTAGATAGCCCTATGGGAAGGGTGCTGTGTATGTAAAAGGTAGGACATATTTTTATTTGTTACATGCCCTAGTAGTGTCAAACAGCCTTTTTCGTTTTTCACTACTGTGAGTGCTGCTCCTCTCATAGGTTTGCATTGGCAAGTCCCTTATATATGTCTAAGTGGTAATTTCTGATCTGTAAGGAGTAGCATTGACATGTTTGGTATGTTTGGAATGGTATAGACAAATCCTGCTTACTGGTGTAGGTGGAATTTACACTACTATTATAGAAATGCCACTTTTAGAAAGTAGGTATTTCTTTGTGCTTAACGCTCTGGTGCTTAGCAGCCTGACTCCAATCCATGTCTGGGGCAGAGTGACAGCTCAATTTTGTGCATACGCTCCAGACAGCCATCAATCAAATCAGGGAGGGTTAGGTGTGACAGAGTTACATATGCATTTATCTACATACTGATAGTCTTCCTGGGCTGGGAGAGGCAGAGGGAGTTCACACTTTACACTTGTATAGGCTGTGCCCAACCCTCACACAAAAGGCTTATTTACCACTACTGAGGTCTGGAGCCAGAGCAGGAGAGGAGGGAAACTCCTGGAACTGGTCAGACCTTGCTGGAAACTTCTCCCACCTTCTAGAAGCAGGACACCAGCACTCTGACCCCATGTGCTAGAGCACTTGTGGAACAGGGACTTAACCTCTGTCAGAAGGACTATTGAGCTGCACCAAGGACTCATCTGGACTGCTCTTCTGTGGTTGCGCTGACATCTGCTGCTTGCTGGGTGGCATAAGGGACTCACTGGATGGCTTTTCTGCCTATTGCCTTGCTGCCTGTTATTCCAACTCTGGACTACCTAGGCAATGCTGAACTGCCAGGAGGAACTGCCATTAAGTGTCTTATTGTGCTGGTCACCCTGCCTACTGCTGCCTGCCCTGTGTTCACCTCAAGTGCCCTCCCAGGTGCCCAGCCTATAGTTATAGTCCCTGGCAGGCGCTCTATGTTCTGCAAGGACAGCGTTTGGTGAGCGGTTTATTTCTGCTTCAGTTGGGAAAGTCAGCCCATGCCTGATTCCCTGGAATTATAGGGCCAAGACTGCTGTGTCTACACAATAAAGAGATGACCACGCTAAAGCACTGATCGAGATCACCAGGTGTATCTCGCCTTTTGTCAGCGGGTGCGACCGCGGCTTCACCCAGGTGACTGTGCCCAGTCATGAACTGAAGACTCTGTATCGAGGAGGCTTGCCGGAGCCGGTTCTCCCTGTCATCCGGCACCCGAAGCCTCTGTGCCGTGACATTCTGCCTGAAAGGACTCCTTCAGATGTGATCCTCTGCTTGCCACCTCCATGTCTGGGCACCCTTGGTGAGGGGGAGCACTATCATCCATATAATGCTTCTGCGCTGCAACAGTGCAAGGTGTGTCCCACCCTTGGCGTTACCTAGACAATCCAGACTACCATGGCCAGCGACATGGAAGCTGCCTGGCTGATCCCAAGTGTTGGGCGCCCTCCCTACTTGCTGCCTGGTGTTGGGGGGGGAGGGGGTGGGAGAGGGGGCACAGGTTGGCCCCTGGCAGCTGGTCCCCACCACAGCTGCACCACGCGACTACGGCCGAGAGAGTTCTTGCCGCAGGTGGGAACAGAGGAGGTCCTCCCTCTACAACTTGCAGTGTGTCCCCCGCTGCATTTCCTTACCTTGGGCCGGGCATAGGGTCACTCCCTGTGGAAATCTCGCCATGTCCCTTGTTGAGTAATTTACCAGCATTATTATGTATGTCATTTGGGTCCTGGTATCACCCGAATAACAAATACTTCTTTGTCATGGTACTTATTTGCGCATTACAGTGAGATATTCTCCTTGTAGGAGCCCAGGCGCTCCGAGGTTTTTGCTCCTAAATGCCCAGGTTTCTGCAAGGCTCACAGAATTGCCATAGTCAGCCCAACGGAAGCACAGGAGCACTGCATCCTATAGATTTAGGGTGAGATAGATGTTCGGTACTAATGGTTCAGTAGTGATGTTTTGGTAACTCTTATATGTTCTGCAACCTAACTACTGTATTTTGGGCCCTGATGTGATGAGTTATGTCGTCTTTATTCTTGCATCGAGAGGTTAATGAGTACTAGTTCAGGGACGGCAGAGTGTGCAGAGTAATTTTGTATCATGATGGTTGCAACATATCAGTCTTTCACTTATCCCACTCATTGTGATGTTTGACAACTGCCTAGTAGGAAAGGTAATCACGGTTATATGATGTCTTGGTCTAAGGTTTATATATAGTATATTATTTATTTTTAATATTTATATTATATTTTATATTTTTTATAGAAGATTGCTTCCCTTAAAGCTAAAAGATAGTCCCAATCTATGGTCCTTTTGAAAATCATTAAAAACCTGGCTTTTTAACAACTAACATCATATTTTGTTTGCCTTTTGCATATCACCTTTTTATAATCAGCGCCAAGACGCCTAAGGGCATTCAAGCCCTTTACAATTTTTTTTTTTTTTTTTTTTAAATGTGGATTCTCTTTTGTGGAGTATTTATTGGGTTACTGATGTGAGTGTGTTGCGCAAACGCTTTACACATTGCCTCTGGAGAGAAGCCTGACTGCTCTATGCCAAGCTACCAGGGGGTGAGCACAGGTTAACTTTGGTGTGTAATTTACTTGCCCTGACTAGAGTGACGGGTTCTGCCTTGCGTAGGTGCAATCTGCCCCCTAACCCCAATCCACCACTCAAAACAATCAGCCCCAGGGCAATCCAAAACAATCTGTCCCAGGACAATCCAAAGCCATCTACCCTTAGGGCAATCCAAAGCCATCTACCCTTAGGGCAATCCAAAGCCATCTACCCCCTCACCCCAATCCACCCCTCAAAGCAATATACCCCCTCACCCCAAACCACCCCTCAATCTGCACCCTCACCACAATCCACCCCTCAAAGCAATCTGCTCCCTCACCACAATCCACCCCTCAAAGCAATGTGCCACTCTCCAATCCAAAGCAATCCGCCCCACTTCAGGCCAATCCCAACCCACTCCACCCCCAACCCAATCCAATCCAATCCAACCCCACTGCACTCCATGACACTGCACTCCACGACACTCTCTGCCACTCAACAACTGTACTATACTCCCCTCTGCTCAGTACTAAGACACTTTACTTCCTCTACTTCACTTTATGGCACTCTACTTCAACAAATCCAGTCTATGGCACTCTACTCGCCCGCTCCACTCTAGGACACTCCATGCCACTTTAAGACATGCTGAACAGCAGCCACACTGGAATACAACATGGCAAAAACACATTGCCAAAAACAATAGCTCTTGTACAGACAAGACCAATTGGCTTTGCCAATACTTGTTGTTAAAAACAATGTTTTGCAAGTGAGGCTCATGCCCTTGCGCATGTTATCGCAGCCTCGATCCTAAAAATTGGCCATTTATGTGCCCCAAACCCAGAGCTTGCTTGGGAACTGAAACTAGCACTATTTCAGAAAATTACAAGGACAAACGGGGGCCAATGGGAAACTGCATGTGTTCATTGTAGAATGAGTCGTATTATTTAAAATGCCTTTCCTGCCCAAAATATTCTACGTACTGCAAAAATCCAGATTCCAAGAGCATTTTTTCCCAAATCCAAGAGCATTTTTTCCCAAAAATAAAGGAGGAAACCCACATATTTCTGTGGAACGCAAGATGCTCGGGTGACGTTCATTACCTGCTTGCTGTCATGGCATGGAAGGAAGGGGTCAGGAGACGGCTCGTGCTCAGCATAATTTCGGGAGCCTCATTCACCTGCACTGAATGACTGTATATTTGCAGGGAGGGATCATCTGGCTACAGGTGATGAAACCATCAGACGCAGTGACAAGCTGTGGAAGGGTGTGCATCAGACTGTCAACACTCACTGGACTAGCTGTTTGGTAGCTGGGATACAGCATTAAAATGGATTGCATGTAACAAACAAATTATACGTGCAACAGCACTGAGGTAAGGAAACTGGCTGAAATATGTAAAAGAGTTTCACGTCATGGGATAGTATAGGCATAGCCAGGTTGTGAGAGGCCTGGAATGTAGATCATAGGATATCCTTCACGGAATTAGCACAAGAATTTGAGCTACATAGAACACAAATGTATAAATATATGCAGCTGGACACACATTATCATGCCATGTAAAGATGACCTATCATTCAATAACCATTCGTGGTTTAGACTAGAGCACAAGCAAAAAAATGTAAAAAAAAAAATAATATATATATATATATATATAAAAATAAATAATAAAATATATATATAT
The DNA here is from genome assembly GCF_031143425.1 of Pleurodeles waltl. Lineage (NCBI taxonomy): Eukaryota > Metazoa > Chordata > Amphibia > Caudata > Salamandridae > Pleurodeles > Pleurodeles waltl. The sequence goes on from NC_090448.1 coordinate 1,158,302,828, forward strand.
ATATATATATCACTACCTGTACCCTCTGACACATCTCTCTCTGTTCCTTCCCTGCAAAACTTCAACAGTTGCACCAAGATGTGGTATGTGATAGACTGGTACAGATTTAAATCTTGGCTAAGTCCAATTCTAATTACAACTTTCTGTGAGTTGCCCATCTGGACCTTAAACCATCCAGCCTTCCCAGAGCATGTGTGACTAACGTTATGTCTATACAGGATTCATAATCAGGACTCACAGTTCTAGTGGGAGCCATCATGGATTGGGATGAGTCACGGGAGGCATGAGAGGTCAATGCACGTCTTAATTATAAGTATTTGAATCTCGGGCTGCTTTATATTACGCTTGTAATTGTCCAAACAAGTTTAAACCTTTTTATCCCACATATGTCCAAAGTAGAGATCCTTATCACATCCTGTTTGCCCAAACTCTAGAGCTGGTTGAATTCCTTTAATGTATCACTAACCCACAAGGGGGTGAGATTTATCACTACTTCCTTCTTGGTGTCACAATCTGCTCCACCCTCACTACAGTTCGTGTGTGTTCATGTGGCCGCTTTAACACTTTTGTGCCGTATAAAGCAGTTGGACACCCTTCGCCTCCTAGGTCATGTCTATCCACTCTCAGGGATGGTTCCTACTGCTGGGAAAAGGTCATCATTTACTTCTACCAACTGTAATGCTCATTAGTATGTGACAAAGTGTGGTTGAGATTCTGTGAGGGCCCCTGCCATTTATTGTGTCTGCCCTTTTCAAGAAGTCTTCCAGGCCCTAGCAATGCACACTTTGAGGGAGAGTAAGAATACTGGGAACCCTCATCTCAAACTGTTGGGAGGAAGTGGCAGCGTTCACCAGTGGTGCACAAGGTCCTGGCAGATTTATGCACTGGAGAGTTTACATAGTCACGAGTGGTGAGTACCATGGAGTGAACACGCCTTTGGTTATGCATGAGAGATTGATGAAGGTCTTGATCAATCTTAGCATGTGGTTATCAAAAGGGGCGGGAGTCCTTTCGTACAGTTCACAGACATAGGGAGTTTCTTCAGGCCTACAGTCACCCTTGAGTGATTTTCCTGCTTGTTGCCTCTGATCTGGAAGTCCTTTTAAGTCTCTGGTCTGAAGCCACCTCAACCCTCATGCACTTTGTTTAAAATGATGACACAACCCTTCATTTGTTCTGCACATATGCAACATCCGATCATACTATGCCCCCAGGACAGCTTTCCACCGCGAGCAAGAGTACAGTTTACACTACTGTGCAGCTTCTCTGCCTTTGAAATACAATGTCGCAGGTGGATGAGATGGTTTCCATCTAATGCACCAAGAAAGACAAACGGGAGCTCACTCCATCTTCAACTTGTAAACTCAACATCCCAAACAACTGTCCACAACCTGCACATTCTCTAAAGACATCAAAACACCACCCTAAGAAAATCATCTCTCCAGTCCCAAAAAAGAGAAGCTTTACTACAGATGTACAATGTGGTAATGTGTGTGTGTGTGTATATATATATATATATATATATATATATATATATATATATATATATATATATATATATATATATATATATATATATATATATATATATATTTGCATATGTAAGTGTGTCTTGAGACTTGTATGGTGTGGTAGTGGTTAGCAAGCACTGGAGCACATACAGCGGGGAAAGGGTTTCTCTCAGATCACGTACACAAAGGACCCGATTCATTTTTAGCTGCCCTACACCCCTGCTTCCCCCACCAACTGAGAAGAACCCTAAATTCTGCAGCAATGATGGATGAGATGAAGTCTGAGCTCCCTCGTGGCACAATACCCCTCAGCATGTGGGTGCAGGTTGTTTCCCGCATACTGCGTCAACTCTGACCCTTTTACATTCCTCAACTTTCATTGACCTGTCGCTTCTAGGAAACCCACTAGAACAAAAACTCTGGAACTGTTAGAACAACCTTCCCTGCTAAAGAGGTTATATTTCACATCATTCTTTTTTTTTAATTATTTTTATTGTATAAAGCCTGTTCTCAGTATATAGTAAATACAAAAGTTCTGAGAATCGCAGGACATACATACAATAAAGCGCGGGTTTAAAATGAAACATAGAAATGGCGCTCATCAAATACGGACCATGGCCATAGTGCAGGAGGGCCCATCTGAAAGCACTTAAGTCCACCCATCCTCCCATGTTGTCCACATCCCTCCTCCGCTCCTCAAACATCTCAGTAACCGGACCAGCTGCCCCAAACCTTGTCCCATTTCATAGGCAACCCCTACTCTGGTAGACCACCTGCTCTGCCTTCTGACACCAATCTATGTTGGAAGTTTCACATCATTCTTGGTTCCTGCACTGAACAGCTGTGGTGCGGCTGATATGCTGGGTGCGTCCACAGTCTGGCACTTTTTTCCCCACAAGTTATCGTCTTGATGCTGGGCGGATATGAATTATCAAAATATTCAGGAAGCCATATGCTCTCCAACCGAAGCAGGTTATATCTTTAGAATGTTTTTAATCATAAATATCCATAACCACTTTTGGAACAGGAGATAAAAACTGCAGATGTTCCTTGAGCATTAGGTTTCTAGTACAACGGCCACGACCACCCAGAACACCGAAACTAAGTTAAAATTTATCACCTCAGCCAGAAGAAACTATAAATGCTTAAAATAAAATGTTTTACTGTTTTGCAAAACTCCATTAGAGGAACAAAGTAAACAGAGAAAGTGTTAATGAACCTCCACTGATACAAGAAACATTTCCAAAGTGAGACACACTGGGAGCCAGATGACGGGGTGGACAGGTTGGTAAAGGGTGGGGCGAGTGGGTTGGTAGAGGGTGTGGCAAGTGGGTTGGTAGAGGGTAAGTCTGGATGGGTTGGTAGAGGGTCGGGCGGACCAGTTGGTAGAGGGTGGGGCGGACCAGTTGGTAGAGGGTGGGGCGGACACGGAAGTGTGCTGGTTAGTTGTATTAGGTGAATGAGTGCTTGCAAAGCTGGGTGAGGAGGGGGATGAGGGTGTAAAGCGATCCAGGGAGGGCGGTTAACAGTTTGAGTGAGTAGCTAGTTAAGGGGTTGAGGAAATTGGTGGCTAGAGAGTTTAGTTTGTAGGCGGTTGAGCAAGTATTGGGGCACAATGAGTTGTAGGAGAGGGGTTGGCAGATGAGTGACAGAGGATTGGGTAGGCAGGTGGGAGGATGCTAGTAAGGTGCGCATTGGGGAGGTTTGTTAGTGGGGTGAACATGTTGGAGGACGGCTCTGAGTTGAATGAGCTGGTGGGGACTGGCCCATGCGATGAGAAAGGGCTGGTAGGACAGCCGGGGTAGTCGGTGAGAAGAAAGTTAGCTATAGGTTGAGTGAGTGGACGGGAGGGTGGCTGGGGAGCAGTCATGAAGTCGAAGGGTGTCTGAGTTGAGTAAGCAGTTGGGAAGAGGTGTCTGAACTGAGTGAGTGGACGGAAGTGTGTCTGGGAGATGGGTTAAAAGGCAGTGACTTGAGTGAACATTTGGGAGGGTGGCTGGTGATTTAACAGGTCATGGGTGTTTAAGTGAGTGGGTGGAAGGGTGGTTAAGAGGTTGACTGAGGTTATGGGTTGAGTGGATGCATGGGGGTTGAGTCAGTCGCTGGTTGAGCGCTGGAGTATGTTGGTGGACGAGTGAGCAGGGGTGAGAAAGTACTGGGGCTGGGTAAGTGGGTGATGGGGACTGATGTTGAGTAAGTGGGAGCACTGTTTGGTAAAATGTCTGGGAGGCTGGCTGGTGTTTAAGTTTGTGGAACGGTGGAAGTGAGTGCGTGGGTGCGAGTGGCTTGGGAAGTGACTGGCGGGAAGCTGGCCAGGGAGGTGAATTGATGAGTGGGTTGGTAGGAACTCAATGAGTGTGTGGAAGAAGGGCTATAAACTCTATAAGCTGAGTGTGTGGCTGTGAGTTCTGCAGGCTTGTGGGAGGGTGGCTATGAGCAGAGTAAGCAGGTGTCCGTCACTTCAATGACCAGCTGGAACGGTGATGTGGGTTGGGAGGTTGGATGAGGAGGTGAGTGGATGAGCAGCTGGCTGTTAGTGGGTGATGGGGTGGGAGCATGGCTGTGGGCTGAGTGAGCAAGAGGGAGGGAGTATGCCATTTCAGTGAGTGGCAGGGAAATGACATGCGTGAGCTGATAGGCCTGCTTAAAGTTGATTGAGTGGGTCAGAGAGTGGCTTAGAGTTGAGTGAGTAGGTGGGTAGTACAGAAAGATTATTGTTGAGAGCGAGTGGCTGGGACCAGACAGTGGGTAGGAGGGTGATTGGGGAGGTGAATGGGCGGGAAGGTGCCGGAGGAGGTGAGTGAATGCGAGGGAGATCATGTGTGGTAGGGAGGGTGACTGGACTGAGTTATGTGGGTAGAGTGGCAGGTGGGAAGGGTAGCTGTGGGTTTAGTGAGTGGCACGTTTGTACGTGGTTGGGAGGGTGGCTGTGAGTTGAGTGAGCAGGAAAGAGGCTAGCTCTGGCCTGAGAGTGGCTAGAAGGTGAGTGGGTGCGAGTGAGGGAGGTTGTGGGTTAAGTGAACAGAAGGGAAGGCCGTTGTGGATGGAGTAAGTGCACAGGAGACTGGCAGAGCACCTGGGTGAGTGGGAGGGTGAGTGAGTTGAGTGAGCAAATGGAATGGCGACTGAGTTGAGTGAGGTTCTGAGAAGGTGGCTGAGGGTTTAGTAAGGAGGATGGCTGTGGCACGAGACTGGCTTGGAGGTGAGTGGGAGGGTGGCTGTGGGTGGAGTAAGCGGGCGGGAGCTGAGCTTTGAGTGGAGTGAGCAGGTTGGAGGCTGGCTGTGGGCTGAGTGGGCATGAAGGATGATTGGGGGTTCAGTGAGACGGTGGCTGGGAGATTAGGTGGCTGTGGGTGAAGTAAGTGGGGGAAGGTGGCTGTGGAGCTGAATGAGTGGGAGTTTGGCTGTGAGTGGAGTGAGGGTCTGGGTGGATGGATGTGAGTTGAGTGAGGGCCTGGGAGGGCTGCTGTGTGTTAGTGGGTGGGTGGCTGTGAGTTGAGTGAGGGATTGGGAGCGTGGCTAGTGGTTAAGCGTCTATGCTGGGGTTTAGTTATTTGGAAGCTTGATCATGAATGGTTGACAAAGTGGTAAGATGAGTGGTGAGGGAGATGGGTAAACATAGTATGGGCTTGGTTCTATAGAAATATATAGGAGATATCTGAAAGTTCAGCTATTTTGTTTCGGAGATGACCTCTGAAGAGCCCAAAGACTTTTCGGCAACAGAATAGGAGTGAGGACTAGGTGACTTCAGTGAGCCGGAAGCTCAATACCAGGAGGAAAGCAGGATTGACTGAATGCTGGTGTTGCAGGTTCTGCAGGCTTTGGGCCGATACCGAATCATGCAGCAAGGTTACTAAAGGAATCCTCGTTTGGCAGGGACCAATGCCCATGCATTCAGCAGGGTTACTGAAGGAATAATCGCTTGGCAGGGACCAATGCCCATGCATGCAGAAAGGTTACTAAATGAATCATCAATTGATAGGAACTGATACCCATGCGTGCAGCAAGGTTACTAAAGGAATCCTCACTTGCCAAGGACCAACGCCCATGCGTGCAGCAAGGTTACTGAAAGAATCCTCACTTGCCAAGGACCAATGCCCATTCATGCAGCAAGGTTACTAAAGGAATCCTCACTTGGCAGGGACCAATGCCTATGTATGCAGCTTAGTGGGCAAAGAATACTCACTTGGCAGGGACCAATGCCCATGCATGCAGCAAGGTTACTAAAGGAATCCTCACCTGGCATGGGCAGGGACCAATACCTATGCATGCAGAAAGGTTACTAAAGGAATCTTCGCTTAGCAGGGACCAATGCCCATGCATGCAGCAAGATTACTAAAGGAATCCTCGCTTGGCAGGGACCAATACCCATGCATGCAGCAAGGTTACTAAAGGAATCCTCGCTTGGCAGGGACCAATGCCCATGCATACAGCAAGGTTACTAAAGGAATCCTCGCTTGGCAGGGACCAATACCCATGCATGCAGCAAGGTTACTAAAGGAATCCTTGCTAGGCAGGGTCCAATGCCCATGCATGCAGCAAGGTTACTAAAGGAATCCTTGCTAGGCAGGGACCAATACCCATGCATGCAGCAAGGTTACTAAAGGAATCTTCGTTTGGCAGGGACCAATGCCCATGCATGCAGCAAGGTTACTAAAGGAATCTTCACTTGGCAGGGTCCAATGCCCATGCATGCAGCAAGGTTACTAAAGGAATCCTTGCTGGGCAGGGACCAATACCCATGCATGCAGCAAGGTTACTAAAGGAATCTTCGCTTAGCAGGGACCAATGTCCATGCATGCAGCAAGGTTACTAAAGGGATCTTCGCTAGGCAGGGACCAATACCCATGCATGCAGCATAGTACGCAAATAATACGTGCTTAGTACAGGACTGATCTCCCTGCATGCAGAAAAGTTACTAAAAATTCTTGCCAGGTAGTTTCACAGTTCTGAAACTAGGAGACCTCCAGCTCTGAACCAAGTCAGGAGAGAACGTAAGTTGTGACTAGGAGAGGGAATTTTAAAAGTAAAAACACAATGGAATCTATCAAGGCTATCTGGCCGTCACATCGGATAGCATTCCATTCCAACTTTCCTTTTTTAGGGTCGAGCCTGCGTCGCATGCGCTTGCGTTTCACCAAGCGAGATGCTTTAGTAATTAAAAAGGGCTCGGAGCCCTGTCCACGTCACGTCAGTGTCTGTCATTGGTTCGTGGGCTTGCCTGTTAGAATCTGCTTGATTTCATTAGTGGAAGGCATGCACATGTCATGCCTTTTCCGGTGGATAGCCCTCCTCGAGCGCATCGACCAAGTACAGAAAACATGCGAGGCTCGCTGTTTTCTGTCCGGCTCGTGGACTACTTTTTCTCTATTTTCCCAGCGCGATCTCGCTTGGCAGAAGTCGAGCGCTTTACACAGTTGATTGCACTTTTTCGGGTTACGTACATAAATGCACTTTTGTCGATAGGTGAAAAGTCGGGTTAGGAGTTTACAACGCTATCAGCTCTAACACGAGCAAACGCTAGACCCGTTGCATTGCAAATGCTTTTTTTTTTTTTTTTAGCTCTCCTGAACCATTACAGACAGAGACAAAACATATGTACATAGCTTTTGGCCCTGTCCCAATAGAGGCAGCCTTGCATGAAAAGCACAGCCATGTCTGAGCTTAGCAGGAACCGGACCTACACACATGGCCATAATGGGCACGTCTAGAGGAGGGAATCCCTAGCCACCGATGGCCGCCCAGGGTGTTCTGACCACTGTTTCACGGAGGGCTCCCAAGGGCACCTTCTACACACCATATGACCACTCAGTGACCCCCAGCTGTTTCCAAACAGAGGGACTATCCAGGGAACTTCACCACATGGAGAACAGGGGAGGTATAAATCGAGCTTCGAGTCTCTGACCCTGGAAGTGAAAGCCTGACACAGCACACAAGGGAGCTTCCCGCTCATAAAGACCGATCCAAGATGGCCCTCGTCAGCCCATGCACGTGGAGGGAAGAGATTTGTTGAGTTCTGATTAATGGCTGCAGGGATCGGGGAGCAGCCATGAGCCGGCCTGGGCATCAACGGGGCAGTGTGTACTGGGGGCACCGTCTGTGCACTACCTGGAGCTTGATGAGTGCGTTACTGAAGTGGGGTTGAGATGGGCGAGGAAAGGGAGGGCCACCCTTGGCCTGAAATGGTTAGAGTGAGACAATGAGTGAGTGAAGGGCTGAATGAATTACCCTAAATGCACTTGCATCCATTGCTAGAAGGAAACCTAGCACATGGGTTCTAGTTTGGGCCTTTAGTAAAGAGGCGAGTTATACAGACACTCAGTGCGTGGCTTCCACGCTGCACCTGCTAACAGGTGACTTTACAGATTACTGCGCATCGGAGAACCCCTTAAATTACAGAAACAAGAACGGGTTTAAAAACAAAGAGGTCAAAAAAGGAATTACTACTTATTGGTTTTGTAACAAATGTAATTAATATGATTACATCTTCTGAACAGTCTTTGTTTTCTTATCTATATAAAAAGGGAAAAAACACGTATCATTTACCAGTGTTAACTGCACTAACGGCACAGGGCAGAACACTGCACCCAGCGTCCAGTTGCCCAGTCTCGTGTGGGTGGGACGGGGCAGAGGCGGGAAAGCAGCACACGTCAAGCAGCCTGAAAGGTGTTTGATGAGACAGATCTGCTTTAAAACCCAACTCTTGCCCGAGTGTCTGGTTCGGATCCCCGGCCCATTGCCCATTTTTCTGTAAAGATCCCTGCTCCTCAGGGATGGCTTATTTAAAAAGAGGCGGCCATTTACAGGGTGAAAAACAAGATGCGGTTCAGCAAACTTGGCAAAGGCTTGAACATTCAGAATCAGCACAAGAGAGGCGGAGAGCAGTGGAAACCTTGTTAGTAAGAGAGTTGCAAGGTTACGAGTGTGCCACGTGGACCAGAAGTCCCACACCACATGATGGGAATCCCAGGGACACAGCACTGATTGCAAACTGGCCCTGAAAGAGACCAGGATCTATCGCAGTCACCGATGACCCACAGGGAGTCGGTGATGACAGTGTGGGAGTGTCGGCAAGGAAGGGGGTCCAGCCTTGTCCAGCACTCCGCCGGGCCTGAGGTTTCTAAGTTATAACGTACTATATATTCAGAAGCATATATCACGGAGGTGGCGATGGCCACTCTGTAGTTATGGTTAACCCAGAGCTTTAATTAAAGGACATTTTTTGTTTTCTTAGTTTTTGCGCAGTTCAAGTAAGCTGCACAAAACTCTCCCAAAAAACGTACATGCACTCTAGTTTTCTGTGACAGGTTTCATGTTGATCTGTAGAAGCGGGGCCTAAAAAGTAACATGTGCAAACCCCATTAAGATTTTTTGTTCCTATATCCAGGAAGAAATAGCTGAACGGAATTACAACAAATTTTACATGCAGATAGAACAGGAAAGAAAGTTTACTTGGCTTTGTGAAAATCCGTGTAGTACTAGCAGGGTGAATCTACCCTGGTCCCCATGCACCCACTTGGAGAAGCCTTACAGAACAATTATAAAAGAAATGATTTCCATCACAGGGTTCGTGATTCCTGGGGGGGCATTAAAAAAAAAAAAAAAAAAAAAAAAAAAATGCACTGCTGCTGCGATTCACCAACAGCAGCACACAGCGGGTGGAAGCGGGGCCTGGCCACAGCCCCACCCCTGCAGCCAACCTATGCTGCACATGGACAGCTGGGAGCAGCAAGGGTTGGCTGCACAATGTGGGTTGCATGCATGGCCTGGCCACTTCTGGCCAACACTTCCTGAGGATGGCTCTGATCAGTGTGAAGAGGGGCTTGAGTTCCCATGGGGGGCTGTGCGCCAGAGACCAAGCCCTTCTACCACGCCCCGCTGCACAAAGCCAAAGGCCCCAGGTCGCGGTTACTGGATGCCTGTGGGGAGATGGAGGCAGTTGCTGGAGGGCAGGCCCTGCATCCAAGCACGCTCTGCATGGCAAGAAGCTGTGCAAGTGGTTTGGATGTCTGTGGAGGGTTGAGTACAGAGCTTGGAGCCAGGCCCTGTGGTCAACCCTGCTGCATATGGCTCTTAGCCATAGGAAGCTATGCATGGCTGCCTGCAAGCTGGCGAGTACAGAGGATGGCCTCTGGTGTGTTGGCCACCCAATAAGGGAAGGTTGTGCACTGCAGTTGTTGGCTATTCGCAGAGGGAGAGACAGTGCACTGTAGATTTCAGCTTCCCATCAGGGCCGGAATTGGAACCCAAAGAAGCCCTGGCAATTTTGTCAGACAAGCCCCCGCACGAAGGCTGGAAATGAGAGTGAGTGGATTATGCTGGATTGCTGCTTTGTTATTGGGGGTAAATATTGCAGCACCATTGCAAAACATGCCCACGATGACAAAACCAGCTCCCACCCCTCCAGTCTCCCAAAGAATCGTCTGAAGCCCGCTAGGGCCAGTCCGACCCTGATTCTTATGGAGAGATGAGATGGCTGCCTTTGTAGGGGACCCACGAATATGGTATTACCAACAAATTCCCCCCTTTTACTGCTATGGTTACATCACCTCAACATGTCTAAAGAATTTCAGAAATGTAAGAAACACAGTTAGAATGCCATTATGAGTATAAATTAAAATCGAAAAAACACTGAAATTTGCAAGTTATGATTCAAAGCACAATCCTTAATTGCACAACAGCCATGTAAATCCATAACTAGCAAATTTAAATGTAATGCTTATGACCTCACAATTTTTGTATTAATAAATAACACTGAAAAGCAAAATGTAATTAACGACACATAATCAAACCAATAAATTATACTACAATCATTAGTCTCAGTCGAAGTGGTGAGAATGTGACATGTAATTTTATCTGTAAGATGATTTACAAAATTTATAAATGAAAATGTGCTCCTAACCATAACTTATGAAGTTAGTGGTCGTTTTGCTTATCTATAACTGCACTTAAAACTGTGTGTCTAAAGTGAAAGACAAAAAATGACTCTGCAATAGGTATCTGTAGTTATGGTTAAAGTTTTCAATGTAAAAATGTAGGGCCTAATTTAGAACTTGTCGGATGGGTCACTCCGTGACAACGGTGGCAGAAGTCCTGTCCGCTGAAATCTAAACCCACTGGATATAATGGAATGTAGATTTCGGCGGACGGGATATCAGTCACCGTTGTGACAAAGTAACCCATCCACCAAGATGCAAATCAGACCTGTAGTTTGTTTTCTTCATGCACTGTTCGACAAATCTGCATAACGCTTTCTAAACAAAAAACAGATTTGGGCTCAGCATGTCAATATTCATGCAATTCCGTCAAGTGCTGGGGGATACTGAAAAGTTTGTTTTCCCGTTTTATCTTTAATATGATATTTTGCTCCCTACTGCAGGACACAAGGCTCAGTGCTGCGTCCTTGAAAAAAATAGAAAGAAAAAAAGATAAGGAGCCATAAGGGGGCCAGAGTAGCGTACCTAAAATCCATGGCTCAGGTAGAGTATTCCCAAACAGTAAAATTAGTTAAAAGTACATTTTTCTTCAATGTTCATTGGTCCCAGTGCAGCTCCAATGTCTGCTAACCATGCCATGGACTCCACGAACGCCAAGCAGGGGCCCCTGGATACATGTAGGACCCGCTCTTAGTGCATGAACCCTATCTCAGGTGCTGTGAACCCGCAAAGACTCATTGGCACTTGTTGGACCTCCCACAGGCTTTATGGGCCTGATACAAGTAACAATTAGTACAAACATGGTTCAGAGACATGAACCTTGACAGCTTTGAAGCCCAACTTTCACTCAATGCCAAGACACTTGAATTCATCCTGGACACCAACATCGCCCTCAAAGAAAGCACTGCCAATAAAACAAAGGTGGCCTGATATCAGTTCTCTCTTCTGAAGAAAGCAAAGGTGTTTGTCTCAGAAGTACACTCATAAAACTGTTGATTAAGCCCTCATACTCTTGCACCTGGAAGGTGCCAAAACCTAGCTCCACGGTCTCCCAGACTCCACACTGCCCACCTTTAGTGTCAGGTCACAGCGTGTCAAACCCAGGCCTTAAAATATGATTGCCTCACCCCCACTTGAATGGCTTCCCTTGCTGACCCACACCTTCTTCAAAACCACACGACTAGCACCTACACCTAACTTGCATATAAGCAGACCATCTCGCAGTGGTTCTCAGCACAGCCAGGACAACATCAGACTGGACAATAAGAAGGGTATGAAAGAAAAAACGAGACAGCAGGCCTTTTCCATGTATGCACCCAGGACCTGGCACAACCTCCTTATATCCATATGAGCCACCCCAACCTTGCTCCAGTTTAGGAAAGCATCGAAGATGCAGCATTTTAAAGACCACTACATCACGATGCAGTAACAGTACACACCTGCTGTTAGCATTCGGCTTTCTCTCCAATCACACACAGATTACACCTTTGATTTTGACCCTGTACAGCATTCAGTGCCTTTTGGCTAAGTTCAAAATATACAAATGCCACATACAAACAAATATAAGCGGCAAAGTAGAAGCAGGTATGAGAAGTAAGAGGGCAGAGTAACTGGAGTGGAGAACAATGTTGAGTGAGGATGAAGCAGGATAGAAGGAGGTGGGGAAGGCAAGAGGAAGACCTAGGCTAGAGTGGAGAGTAAGTGTTCGAGTGGGGGAGGAGTAGGGATGAGGCATGACAGGAAAACACAGGGTGGGCATGAGGGAGGATAGGTGAGAGTGGAGGAGAAGGGAACAAAAAGAGTGGGGGGGTTCTGAGAGCAGGTGGAGAATGTGAGGCCTAAGTAAGTAGTGGAGTTAGGAAGGCCAGAGGAGGGTTGAGTAATTAAGGGGGAGCAAGAGGTTGCATTTGAAGGAGTTGGGCGGAAACTCAATGGAGGGAGGGGGGCCAAGGTGAGTGGCTCAGCAAGAAGGGTCAAAAGGTGAAAGGATTTAAAGATCTGTCTGGAAAGGGGGTGAGAAAGCAGGAGCAGGGAGATGAGATGCACAGCTTATGTCTGGCAATGGACAGGAGCCGGACCCTGAAGCTTTGTAAAGTGGGAGGCCCAGCTTCTTAAGACATCAGTCACCGTATTGTATAGAATCCACCTCGAGAAGAGTGGTGCAATCTACAGGAAGGCAGGTTCAGATACCATGCAGTAATTAGAAGTCTATGACATAATCTGGAAACAACACAGAAGTAACCTTCAGAAAATGTTACTTGCAAAAATAAACAAATAAATAAAAAATGTGTAACTTGGAGATCTCTGGGTCCGTTAGCGGTTGTTGGATTATTCTGAAACAAGAAGGGCAACTGGTAGTCATACTCTCGCACTCATTGAATTGCTAGTCCTGTAACTTTGACACAAGCACCACTCCAGCCTCTTCAACACAGTAACCATTTTATGGGCCTTGAACGGCACAGCCATACGCCCACATACAGTAGGAAGAGGTTTTCAAGTGATAAAACATGACAGAAAATATAAGACATCGAACAGTTAGGAACTTGCCCTTACATCATCTACCTTTCGCCACCCTACTTAATCACTCAGTTTAACTACCATAGTCCATCCCTCATAACACCCCTGCTCAATTATAAGAGCCTTTTAACAGATAACCCTGGCGAGTAGGTCATTAATGAAACATGGGACAACCATATCTTCTGCCAGTGTTAGACAAGACCACTTACTTTAGGCATCTCAATCGATGCTTTAAAAAAAAAAACATTGATGTAGCCATATCACAACAGTGCCCTTGCTTGGAGGTTTCTGCATTCGGCATCTTTCAGGTCTTCTCCTGCCATCCTCCCCAGCACTATCCCCAACTGAACCGGTCACAGTCAAAGTATTTTACATCATCATACAAGAGTCCTTCTTTTACCGGGTCTCTATGATCAATCCTGCAAACTACCATTCAGCACTTCAAACAAGATAGTCTGAAATCCATAATATCCCCTCTTGATTTACTCATATGTCATTTCCTATCCATTTTCAACTAGCCCAGTCATCATCCCGCCCTCTTTACGAACCGGCATCACAAACTGATCTTGTTATCAAAGTTCTGACGGGACCTCGCTATGGATCTGCTCAATTTCAAACGACTTCAACATTAATGTGGAAGACAAAACCATGCTGAACGCCTGCAACCTCTTCATCCAGCAGACTGCCAAAACCTGCCTCACCGAATGAATGATGCAGCCAAGAACTAATTGTCAAAGGACAAAACATGCAATAGCTAAAACTCTGATGCAAATGTGACTTACCCTCAGAGCTCAGTGGGCCTAACAGGGTCCACATCAAACACAGAACAGACTTAATTTACCAAGGCAGATGGTTTACACTAGCTTATACTGATGGTCAAATTCCGCTTCAAAGTGATACACCACTTCTTTACCTCAGTCCAGAAACCTCTAACCCAATCTACAGAAAAATCTCCAGCCACCAAGATATCCTATCTGGGTGCTATAAGCATTAATTTGACATAATAGACATTATGCTGATGTCTGTTAGTATCACCTGCATATCCCTTCATCAAAATCAAATTCTAACCAATGACTTGTCGACCCACTGCACACACCGTTAACGCCACATTAACATATAGTACAATCAACTGTGCCCTGAAAACTGGCCCAATCCATACCTTGCTAAGTAAACCTCATGTTGATCAAGCAACCCAGAAACTAAAGGCCCATTACATGCACTTGATTCCTTGAAAACTGTAACCGCAAAACCAATCACCCTCAAACTCCAGGCTCATATTGAAAACCACACCCTTGTAAGAGGCAATAATCAGGCTGCAAGCACAGATGCCGAACTGAGATTGTGGCTCTCCAAGTGGCTGACTGTGTCTTATGGATCCGTGGTAGCAGGGTACTCTTACAGCAGTTTTTGTGACTGTCAACAACAGAGTCAACAAGGTCAAAAAAAAGCTGTTCTGGTAATCCCATGGCAATGCATGGGTAATGCAGAGTGCCCAATAGAAGAGTTCTATCCTAATGACATTTTATTAGTACATGAGACATCTCTGTCCTACAGCAAGACAGAGCATTTGCTAATACAAAAATTACACTGAAAGGCAGAGAGGTGAGCCAAGGACTCACTGATGAGTTCCACGCCCTGCACTATAAATACTCTCTCTTTCAACACAGACCACTGATTTAGGGCTAAAAGGTTCAAATATGCAATCACCAATACCTAAATATGTCATCATCCAAAAGTAACAATTGTCTCGAAGCCAGACAAGATCACGTGGAATCAAGGTTATAATTGCATTCTTTAAATATAATTAGACGGGTATAATGCATTATCCTCTCCAAGGACGACCCTGGCCCAGACATACACATGGAGTTTTACAGCATATGGGCTTCTTCTTCATCCTATTGTACTGAGCTAATTTCCTAGGTTTTCACATGGATGTACTTTATACACAGACATTACCAAAAAGGCTCAGACAGCCTTGTTTCAGATGAGCTAGCGTGACCGAAAGTGCTTACAGGCAAAAGCACAAGCTTGTGTACTGTGCACACGCACAATGACAACACCCTCTTCACAAGCCAACCAGAATGGAAAGCCACCAGTTGAAATCAGTACTCCACGATCTGCCAAGACTCAGCAAAAGCTAGATAAAATATGATCATATCACAGTTGCAAGGTCATGGCAACCAAAAAAACATTCACCTGTGGATACAGATACTCACCTAGACGAAGTATGGCTGGTTCCAATTCCTGTCAGACTCTAGAACTTTCAACCCACCTCCACACCCTCCCTGTCCCTTCCACCCTGGTGAAATCAAGGTTTGTATAACTATGTGCTTTTAATCGCAGACGTGTGCTATGTTCTAAATGATAGATATTTTTTCCAGGAAAATTTCACTTTCAAACTATTTTAATCTATACACACCCAAAACTCCAAATTTGCTGTTTAGCGATAAAAATGATTGATCGACTAGTAAAAAGATTCCACTAGCTCTATTTTCACAGAACCTACCTATCACTATCTTTTCTGTCAATGTAATCTTACATCCCATCTGGTGTATTTACAGGAATAGCTGAAGAGTTTAGGTGCAGTTCGATACTTGGACGATCTCACCTCCCTCAGGCCCTCTCTCAACAATTCCCTAAATTCTGTTTTTATATGCTCCACTTCCTACTTATACCATCTGGTGTGCTGAAAACAGAATCATAACAATCTTTCAATGCCGTTAACATACATACTCCCTGTTTCCACTTACAAACATTTCATTGTTATTTCTACTCTTACTATTTAAAGCAGCCCCAAAGTCTAAGTACTTTAAAAATGAAATTACTTGTATCTCCTATCTCCTCCTCTATCACTGTCAACATTTCAGGATGTATGCATTTTAGGTATGTGTGTGATCACCTACTCACCCACATATCTACAGAACAGCTCCTAGGGCATTAAGAAAGAAAGGGGACCCTGAAACAGCCAATACAATACTATTTATTTACATTCGTTCTACCACACAACATGCAGGCCTACATTCGCCTCTATTTCCTCTCAATGGACAACCACATACAAAAGGCATACACCAGAATATCATCTCTGCACCACTGAGAACAGATTTTACCAATAGTAAATACACATTCTGTCATTCTAAAGACATGGGGGAGAAAATTGAGGGAAAGAGATGTGCAGGGTAGTAATGCAGCAAAAGGGTTCACGATGAAAAACCCTTGAGACCTTCTACTAATCAGCTACATGTTAACCTGGCGAAAAGCATGTAAGGCAGTGGGTCGTCAACTTGTCACCGGTCATCCGCAGCATCATATTTCTGCTGACTGGAACGTCCATTACTTTGCCTACTGGTCACTGTGGTATTCACAGTACAGTGTCAACTGACATGTTGGCCATTATGCAGTCACCTGGCAGGTAAGCCCAGGATGTTTTCATCTGGCATGTGGCCCACTGTGCATCTGGGTGGAACGTAAGCCAGTGTGTTTTCGGCTGGCATGTCAGCTAGTGTGCTGTCATTTGATAGATTGGCTAGTGTATGGGTGGCTTGGAAATTCACGTGTCTCTTAGAATCGGCTCCATTACTAGTGTGCTGCTGGGTGGCAAATATACCAAGGACCGCCAAATGTTCGTCCCTCGACATGCTAGCTAGTGTGCCATTGGGTACAGGCTGAAATGCCCGAGTGCTACAAGCTGACATTGTGGTCAGTAGTTTATCATTTGGCACGTTAGCTTACGTGCAACTGGCTTGCCAGACAGTGTGTTGCAGGAACACTGGTAGTGACAAATCATCATTATTTGACAACTCAGCTCACAACAGACTGATTGAAACAGGAAGGACAAGTGGCGCACATTCCATGTAACACTAGACAGCATTTGACATTTCCCTCAGAGTGGATGTTGAGTTATACACAATTCACATTTTTATAGCTGTATCTGTCTTGGCACAACTTGTGCAACGTCAGGCAATACATCTGCTACACTGACTGCATTTCTGCAGCGAAGAAATGTTTGGTAGCTATCTTTTCTGAGGTACTCTTGTTTTTCTCGTATATGCAAGCTTTCTGTATTTCAAGCTGTAACTGATATTTAGAAACTTGGTCTAAATGAGCAATTAACAGATGATAGTCATCGAAGAGCTCCCCTTATGCAGGCGTGCAACGCAAAACGTTACTTCAGGTAAAGTATTCTTAAAAGTTTTCAAATGCTTTGATAGTGAACGTAGCAACGAAAGTGATCACACACCTGGTGCCATACTTGTAACAGATTGGTAGAAATACGTGTTAAATACCTGAGAAATATATATTTTCTACTAAACACTAGTATGTATTTTTCTTAAAAACAGTTAAACACGGAGTATGAAAGGGAAAACGCGTTTAAAAGTATGCCAAGGGTTCAGTCAAAGGGACCATAAACTTAAAGATAATGTTAATTGAACAACAGAAATCGTGAGACAACAGGTGCCGGGCTTTGAAAGGAGAACACCGATGAATTATGTTAGTTTGAGTTTTGATTTTTTAAATTATAAACACAAAAGTACATGTTCTTGGATACAATGAAAAACAGGACTCGCAATGCTATAATTCCAATATTCCGTTTTATTCAGACAGAATGCCACTCAAAGTGGCTTGCAACCGCCACACATTAGCATACTAGAAATACAGAATGACACATAGATACATTCAGAAACCTTGCAAGTTATGCTTGTCGCGAGGATGGGGACATCAAATGTTTGATGAAACATTGCCCATGTAGAAAATGAGTGAGAGCTTTTTCCTGTACCATTGATTTTTCATACCCTATTGAACTGAGATTCTTACGGTTTACCACTACCAGACTGAAAACCAAAAACCCACTTTTGCTCAGTTCTATGCGGGACTGGCATCTGCTCTCACGAAATCACGGTGAACACGCATGAAAGGATTACGAAAGCATCTGAAACCTCTACAGGAAGGGTAAGAAGGTGTGTTGGCTGTTCATCACATTAAACTCAACGTAAATAAAAACATTTTGGAGGCTGGGAAGGTTCTCAAGGCAGGTGTTGCATCTATGACATCTGTGGGAGGAAATGTGCTTCCTCCCATAGATGTCATAGATGCAATAGAGGGTTTAAGGTGAATGTTTTGTGGGAAGCGGTTAATGCCCATCCACCCTCTGAACGCAGACGCGCCGGAGCATTAAAGGGTGTAGGCACTTACTTGGGGAACTTCTCCTGCAGCCTCCTCATGCACTGCCTGCTGGGCTTCAGGTGGGAGATGAACTTGGCAATCTGGCCATACTGGGCTTTGGTAATCTTCATGTTCACTGAAAGTCAAAGAGCAGAAATCCTGTGAGATAATGAGTCCTACGACACTATCAGCGCAGGGCAACGTATACACACACGGCTACACCTAGGGCAGGTTTGGAAGCCACAATCACAGATGGTTTACAATGCATTTGTTTTGCAAATAAATGGCTGCCTGACACAAGCACTAGACTGCAGCGTGCAAGCACAGCAAAGGAGACTGCTCACTCAGTTCTAGAAATGGTAGCTTGTCACCTGGTCCCCTGCCCTCCACGCGCGGGCCTGACAGGGGCTACCAAGCTCCAAGTGCATTGACAGAAAAACAGGAGCATAACCGTGGCTGACAGTGGCAGCTACACACGTGGACCTGCGAATAGCTATAAACAGTGCACTCTGCAGTGCGCCACACGGGCGAGCTGGACACGGAGCGGCTGCCGGTGTCACTAAGCCCACGCTGCCCCCAAAATCCCACCACAACACGCCCACAAGTCCACAGCTGACTCCAGCCAGGCTACCTGCCATTGCTCAACGCTACTGCCGGCGCAGGCGATGTACGTCACTGCTCCCGCTAGGGGACCACGCTCACATACGGGAGCGTCAGGGACGCTAATCACGTCGTCACGGAGACAGAACGGGTCCACAGCCAATCAGCTTCGAGAATGCGGGGTTGTCCCAAACCGAGGCTTGAATGAGTAGACTTTCCGGAAGACGGGAGTAGCGTCCCTCGCATAGCCAGTGTCGCTCTAGTTTGGCGTCCTCTAGCCTGAACTGTAGCGCGGGAAAGCGCCGCTGAGCCGATGGATGCACAGATGAGCAAAGAGGGGCGAGTGGTTATTGCTCAAAACTATCTGCGCAAAGGGGCGCTGCTTGGAACCTAATGCTCTCTGTTTTAGACCATTCAGGTCAGGCACAAGTCCTAAAAAAAAGAAGTGGGCGGACTAACCAATGTAGGCAGTGTGCAAGTGACATCGCACGTGGCATCTGTAGCGTGGTACTTTAATACTGAATACACCTTGACGGAATACACGTTGCCCATTATCAGGCTTTCCATTTCACCTGCATTAAGTAACTACAAACCATAGCACACACCCCTCTTATAATTAACAACTGTAAAACATAAATGTAACATATAACCAGGTGGGGTTCTTCTTTTAGGTCTGAGGTGTCCTTCTGAAATTCCTACACATTTACATACAAAATATTAGATTGATTTTTTTAGAGATACGATCATAACTCTAAACAAGTCAATGCATTTAAGTCTGGGCTGTCTGTCCCAGGCTGCCCTCCTGCCTTGCTTTGAAGCATGAGACGGACGCCAAGCAGTAAATCAACTTTCTACACTGTGACACACGACGAAGGGCTGACTGCTCTAAAGTCCTTCATTTCTATTGTGGGCTACGGCAGTATCCACGATAAGCCAGTGATGCTTTTAGCGTCATGATTTTGAGTGTATGAGTCTTCATCCCTGCGTGAGGGCTGGGCAGGCGTCCGTCATTAACAGGCATAGATCCTACCCTTTCCACATTCGTCATGCAGTAGAAGTGGATGCAAGCACATGTGATTTAGTGCCATGTCTTCGGTAACAGTGTTTTTCTAATGCTAATCTTGTGTTGTTGTACTGAGACCCCTTGTCATGCTATCCTCCCCAATGTGACACCCCAGGCCCTGGCTGTAGATCGCTGGCTCCTTTAGAAGTGGAGCTGCTGTATTTGTTCCTCGTGTAATTGTTTCAAACGACGAGCACGGTTCTTACTCCCTTGCGAAATGGATCCAAATATCTGAGTCAAGCGCAAGAGGAGAAATACGTGTTTGTAGTAAAGGCACCTATCAGCTGTATGGCGTTAAAATTGGTCCTATATTCATGCCCTTAACATTAATGCCACAAACATGGATTGATACGCAAACAATGAATGTTAAAAAGTGTGTAACGTGTATCAGTGATTTAATTCCTCTTATTTCACGTTTTACTTAATATTGCATTCCTCAAGAGAGTTAGCTGTTTCATCATCCTGTGTTTCTGTGCATTGTATTACTCTTGCATAGTGCATACTTTGACTCGTGACAGGTGTTTATGAGGGGCTTGATTGAGAGCGCTGGTGCTGAGGCTGTAGGCAAAACAAAGTGCCTGATAATGGGTTGGTCTCTCTACAGAGCACACAGAACAATGGTCATGTATTACAGTTGCAAATGAAATTCTGTGTAAATGTGTGGAAGGGGTGCGTAGAGATCAAAATATTTAGAAGGCAAAAGCAAAATGAAGTAAAGTGCTCAAATGTGAATGAGAGCAGAGTAAGTTTGGGGTGGTAAAATGAGGGAGGTGCGAGGGAGTGCATTCAGGGGAGAGTGAAAAGAGGATGCTGAAGAGGACAGAGAACATGTTGAAAATGTGTAGATGGATGGGATGTGAATAGAAAAAGGGAATACATATCTAACGTAAAGTACACATAACTGACAGCCATACTCCTTCCATAGGCCTCAATAATATTTAATTCACAGTCTCCCAACTTCAGAATTGAAACATTTCCAATGTTAATTATTTATAAATAATCCTTGTTGTTACTCATTTATCTTAAACAGCTAACAACCATTGACAAAGCCAATAGTACTGACAGGTTTTAGGTGTATGTCAGTTGTGTTATATTTACTGGATGCAATAACATCTCAGAGAGAAACCAAAATTCAGGCGTTGTGGCACACTATGGAAATATCAGAATTTTGTTTTTACATGTTCTCTTTTAGAGAGCCCCAACTTTTTTCATCCCACTTAAAGATCTGTCTGCACATATTTCTGTATGATTGCTTGCAGCCAGCAGCTGTGGTTGCTTGCTGATGCCTAGTTAGGGCATTTTCTTCCTAAGATGATGCTGCATGCAGTGCAAGACACTGGGCAAGTGCACACTTTAAAGGGCCTGAAGTTGTCGCACTGTACAATTGCACATTAAAGTAACGGTTGAACGTATTAATGCAGTAAGATATGGGGCAGTTTCTAATGTGTATAGTATTTCAAGACTATACGTTCCCACTGCTCTATAAACCCTGCTTTATTACTAAATTTATTTGCTTTCAAATGCACCTTTCGGCAATCTTTTTTAAAAATTTTCTTGGGAGAAGGGCTCACCTTGGACCCCACGTTTGTCCATTATGCTTGCTTGTTTCACTCGCTACATAAAAGTCATACCCAAGTTTTACGCCCCACCACTTTCAAATGTCACCAGCCGCCACTGATAAAAACACAGTAGAGTGATCCCCTAATGCCCAAAATAGAGAGATGAAAAAAGCAAAATAATAAACATAATATATAATGCAAAATAATATGCAGGTAACATGAAAAAGCTCACTCAACCAACCACATAATCTTTCAGCCACCCTGGTAAAAAGCTTCTCCTCTTACCATCATTCTACACATTGGAATTACCTGAAGTCAATCTCAGGCACCACACTCCTTCCACTATCATCATTACTCTGGACCATATCTCCATCCTCATTCCCTTCCTGAACAGTACCTTCACCAAGGCTATTATGCATCCTGACTCCACCTTCCACACTCCTTTCGAAGCTATCAGTACTTAAAGCAGACTGACCCCTCTGTCTTCAAATATGTCCACCAACCGCTCAGAACTTTTTTTTATCATTCTTCCCTCTGCCATTCCTCACCATCCCAAAGTTATTCTCCTTAACCCCTAAGGCCACACATTTAGGGTTCCATACCTTACCATTTTTCAATCAAACAGTATTCCTTAAAACCACCACCACTTCCTCAGGATCGAATAATTGACTCTTCCCTTTCTGGACTTTAATTGGTTTCCATACTTGCACACAGTCACCAACTATTTACCTGAACCAGTGTAACACCTTGAGTTTTGTCATAATATGATTTACTTCTTTCATGCATCTCTTCTAACTTCCCCTTAACCGACCTGAAAGACCACTGTTCCACCTCACACTGCCGTAACCACACAGGGCTGAACTTACAACTCGGTCTTCTACCCCTCATGATCACAAATGGAGATACCCCCGTAGAGTTATGGATGTTTACTCAATATGCTCAAATAGCCTTCTTCACCTCCAAACACCATTCCCTCGGTTTGCTATCTGCACCTTCAATGACACCTTTAACTACATGGTTAAACCTCTACACTGTGCCATTTCCGCTGGGATTATAGAGCGATGTTATTCTATTCTTCACACCTACCCGCTCAAAGTAATTCTTAGCTGCATTAGTTGTGAATTGCACTATATTATCACTCAGCAACACTGCCGGAATACCTTCAGGCACAAATGTTCTATCTAAAAATTCCAACAGAGTAGTGGTATCTGCCCTTTCTACCATCTCTACTACTGGCCACTTAGAGAAAAGATCCATCAACACAATTACATATTCCTGTCAATCCCCCACAGGACCTAGCAAGTCCACTGCTACACACTCCCACTGTTGCCTCGGAATCAAACATTAATTTATGGGTGGCTTCAATGTATATAAAGACTTGTCAGCTGCAAAACCCACTCTATACAATCTCACAAATCACTCCAAGTCTTGTCAGTACCTAGCCACCAGAATACCTCCTTGACTACCGCTTTGGTATTGACAACTCCAAAATGCCCTTCATGGCACAGCTCTAAAATCATTTCTGGCAACCCAACTGGAGGAATAATGTTCTTGTTCATGAAAATCAAATCTTTATCCACCAATATTTCTGCCCTGACTTCCCAAAAAGGTCCTAATACCTTCGTCACTAATTCCTTCTTTAGCCAACCCCCATACATGCACTACAAAACTTTTTGTAAAACCATATCCTCCTTTGTTCTGCTTCCCACTCTTCTTTTTTAATGGCAGGAGTGCCTGAGTCAAGTACCAACAAAACCTTGAAACCATTCCATGGGTCATCAACATACTCCTCCAATGAGGTAGGTATTCTTGAAAGGCTGTCTGCCACCACGTTTTCTCTGCGAGAAATGTACACCATAATGT
Source organism: Pleurodeles waltl (assembly GCF_031143425.1). Classification (NCBI taxonomy): domain Eukaryota; kingdom Metazoa; phylum Chordata; class Amphibia; order Caudata; family Salamandridae; genus Pleurodeles; species Pleurodeles waltl. Next base: position 1,158,326,037 of record NC_090448.1, read on the forward strand.
ACACATTGTCCTTCATTCACAGAGATAAGCTCACAATTCTGGCCTAGGCAGACACACTCCCTTCAGCAGTCAACAGTTTATTCAATGGTTTATGGTCAAACCGGGTGGTCACTGGCTTGCCCCAGACAAAAGCAAGAAAATGTTCTAAAGCACATGCAAAAGCCAAAGCCTCTTTTTTATGACTGGGCACTTATCCTCCACTGGTGATAGAGATCTAGAAGCAAACAAAATAATGTTTTCCTTTCTTCTGGGATTTTTTTTGATAGCACAGCTCCCAGACCTTTATTGCTGGCATCAGTTGTGAGCAAACAATCCAGACTAGGATCAAAATGACTTAAGGCAGGCCCTTTCTCCAAATCATTCTTGACTCTATAAAACTCCTCTTCACACATCGAACTCCACACAAATTGTACATTCTTTTTTAGTAATTAGCGAATATTATACACCTTTTCAGCAAAATTGGGAATAAATTTGGTGCAGTATTCCGCCATTCACAGAAACAATCTTACCTCCTCTTTATTGGATGGAGCAGAGACCCCCAAGATAGCACTCACCAAGGAAGGTTAGGATTTGACCCCCTCCTCACTGAATACATGACCCAAGTATGTCACATTCCCCGCCGCAAACTTGTACTTACTCAGTTCCACTGTTAGCCCCACACTCTCCAGAACACTCAAAACTCTCTGCAATTTCTTGTCATGCTTTTCCCGATCCACACCAAGCACCAGAATATCGTCCTGGAAAAACATCACTCAGCATTCCTTTCCAAACTGTTTGTGTGTTAATCGCTGGAAAATGGCAGCTGCGAACACTAAGCCGAATGGCATACGCTTGAACTGATAGCATCTGAAAGGCATGATAAATGCAATGAGTTTTCTTGATTCTGGCGTGAGGGAAATCTGATGGTACGCAGTTGATACGTCTATAGTAGAGAACCACATAGCCCCTTTTAAGGACAAAACCATCTCTGTGTTTCTGGGCAGAAGAAGCCAATCAATGACAATATTGCTGTTCAAGTGGTGCAAGTACACACACAGATGGATCTTTCCATTGCTTTTGCATGCCACAACCACTCGCGAAATCCAATCCGAACTTTCGATTGGTTCAATTACATACATTTCTACCAGCTTATCCAACTCTTTTCACACCTCGTCTCATATCATTATAGGAACCATCCACAGTTTGTGTACTTTAGGAATGGCATCACTTTTCAGCACAATATTTTGCTTGAACCCCTTTAACAATCCTAAATCCTTGCTGAATACCTTAGGAAATTTGTCTGCCATGGTTCAACCAATCACGCTCCCATTATCCACCACCAAAACCTTTTCCACACTTTTTGGATCTAGGATGATGTGTAGGTTCCCTTGGTCGACACACCCCAGGACTGATGGCCCCTGTTTTGCCATGTAGAGTTTCCATCTTGTGTCTGTCCTTGAAAGAGGAAGCCAACCATCTAAAACACATCAATTTTTTTCTCCTGCAAAACTCTCTGGACTAAAATCAGGTGGTAACACATGTGATCCAACCTTCTTGCAAAATTTGTTTTTCCAAATGTCCTCATTCACTAGAGTGAATGGTGAAACTGAGTCTGTAAATATTTCGATGGTTACACCACCTATTAACATATCTTGTCACACATTGGTTTCCTCTTAGAGCTGCCCTCGCTAACATTAAGCACGAATGTGCGCTGCAAACTCTTGACAATATCTGGTTTCAAATTGACCTCCTCCTCATCACTGCCACTAAGGTTGTTACCTTCCACTACACACTTGACTGTTTTATTTTTCCTTCTGCACACCTTTGTAATGTGGCCTCTTACGCTACAACCATGCACTTTTGTTTTGCTGCTGGACAGCTTTTACTATATGCAAGATGATCTCCACTACCACAACGATAGCATCTTCTATCGTCCCCCATTCACTTCTCCTGAATACTACTCCTCTGCTCCTTCCCAGGTGCCTTGTGCCCTGCACCCTGTATATTCCATCCAGGGTCTTGTCTGCGTCAGATTGTTGAAGTTCCGTAGCACATCTCCTAGAAATTTCTGCTTTGCGAATGATCACCAACAGCTCCTCAAGTGGCGAATCACCATTCGTCCACAACTGCTCTTGAATAGTCGAGTTACTAGCGTGCATGCTAATTGATCCCTTGTCAAGTCGTCATGCAGGTTGCCAAATTTACCATCAATGGATACCTTCTTTAGCTCAGTGACATAATCATCAGCAGTTTCCCCTTTCTTCTGTTTACATTGAAAAACGTTATCGCGCATAATGCCCATACACACCTTAGGTGCAAAGTAGTTGTCTAAATCTTCCAATGCTGCAGTAAAAACATTAACGTCACCACTAACAACTGCTTTTGGCATGCAGTTATACGTTTTCAACCCAATAGGCCCTAAAGAGTGCAGGAGAATTCTTTTATTTTCTTCCAAAGACATGTTTTTCTCCTCATCAATGGCACTGATGTAGTTAACAAACTAGTCCTTCCACTCCAGCCATTTCATAACTGGTTCTGCTCCAAATGCCCAGAACGCATGCAGTAGACTGACTGAGAAATTCTGTTGAGCCATCTTAACTGCTTACTTCTCCAAAGTCACAAATGCTCCTCAATCCCACTGAACCTCCTACACAGTAAGAGAGAGTGCTTACTAAAATTGAATGGCAGTACTTTTGGCATCCAGGGTATTTTATAACCCTCACCTGTTTCCTGTATATTTTGTACAACCGTTCCTCTCATAAGCCTTGAATGCGCGATGCGATCGACAACAGTCTAGTCTGTGACAAGACACGATCTCCATGAAGTGATGTGGCCGACGGAAACAAATATGGCCTCCATTCAGGGTCATGTTGCTTGGTCACTTTCTGTCCTGACACTTCAGGGTTACGCATGCCTATGCATGTAGTGAAATAGATGTACACTGCTGCTGCTGACTCACGCTAAGGAGACATGCGGAAAGAATACTGCCACTGTGAAAGGAATCCTGCTTGCCACTCGAAAAATGCAGCCAAAGTAGGCTGTTGACAGCATTCCGAATGTTGTGCCAAGCGATGGGTAACAGTGGCCGCCTATTGACAGTTCAGCATGACCCAACCAGAATTCAACCCAAAGGTTCACGCACTTGCCAGATCTCATCTCTCTGGTTCTCAGTTTCTCTGGTTCCTGCCAGCACTTAATTCCCCTCTCTCCAGTTCTCGGCCTCTCCCCTCCCTGGTACATGCAATTCAGCAGAGGGCCCCTCCTCACAAATTATGCTACCCCACACACATGAGACGTTCATTAATCTCCTCGCAGCGTGGTACTTTATTACAGAACACACATTTAGCCTGTAATATATGAATATGGTTTGTTCAAGCACCGATCATACAGGAAACAGTTCTGGCCGGTCCCACCACATCAGCTGATCTCACACAGAATGCTGGGCAGTGCAACCTTACCATGTCATGCCTACATCAGTCATTCCATGTCACCTGCATCAAGTAAATACAAACCATAACACCATCACAGGAAGTGGCTTCACAACCCATGACCTCACAGGAAGTGACATCACAAGAAGTGACATCAGATCTTAAGACCTCACACATTTGTTTAGCAGGTCTATCATGAGCACATTTGAGTGCATTACAATATTTATTAAATTAGATTTGTGTCTGGGTTGTACCAAAAATTGACGCAACACAAGCGCAAAATCTGGGCCTCAGTTTATATATTTATTCTTTAAAACCCTGCCACAGAGAACTTGGCAATAAAAAGTAACATAGCAATAAATCTGTTTTGCTTAATTGGTTTCAAAATCTGCACTTTAAAATATCTTATGAGGTTAAAGCACCTGCTGCAGAGATCTGTGTGTGCCAACCAAATCTCAGGGAATAATAATAATGGCAAGATAACTCTGGAGGATAAGGTATTTGCTGGAGAGAGCTCTGTTTTGTCTAGTCCCAGTTTTGAAGCAAAGTAGCATACAGGTTTAATATGTCTCCTGCAAAGCACATTATGTAACACGGAGATGACAGATTTTTAGTTTATGTAAATGTGTAAGTGGGTTACTGCTTTTGTCACTCAGGTCTTTTTGTTACTTGCAATTTATAAATCGCAATCCTTCTAATATAGCACATCTGTCGATGTCTGACCTATGGCTCCTACACCTTGCAACCCTCACTGTGTTATCTAACATATCCTCTACACAGATGATTTATTGTCAATGTCTAATGTGTACATGTGATGTAAAGCCCTCTGACAACCTGCACTGAGATGAGTAGCGTAAAAGAAACAAAACAAAATACTGGGACAGATGAACATAGCTGACATTCTTACCATACATCCGTAACTCTTATATGAAGGAACTGAACAAAATCAAAGTGTGTCTCTCTTAAGTACTTGTGAGGTGATAAGCTGTGTGCCTTTGTTTCCCCTCCGTTACATTTAGGTGAGCGAGTCCTGATAGCTTCCAGCCAGGATACTCCAAGGAAAAGAGGCTTGATGGGCTCTTAACTTTGGCATTTGCTGAGGGCCTGGGTGGAAACTGATAAGCCCCCTCCCCACCTGCACGTCCCTGCTCGGAACAACGAGCAGACAACGTGCAGAGGCAACTGCATGTGTCCCGGTGTCTGAAAATTACATCACGACAATTTTAGCACATTTCTGTGGGGCCCAGCCTCTTGGCAGGGTAGACGGCGTTCGCCCTGTGAAAAAGGTGGGTACATGCTGTCTACAAGCGTGTACCCTCGACCTGAGCCCTGATCCAGGTCCTGCTTTTTCAGTTAACATCCTGAAGTATTCTTAGAGTGGTCAACTTTCATCAGCTGCTTTGGACATGTGGAGGTACATTGCACGTGCGGAAACACTTTGTTGCATAGACAGCAGAAGACGTTTGTTGGGAAGCTGGGATACTATGAGTCACGTAGCGCATGTTTGGGGAACCGTTCCCAATCCCCTTCTCTAACTTAGACCATTATAAAAGATCTAACTCAGCCAGAGAGTAGAGTTGATAACAGGCCAGTTTTTTTCAGGTTTTTTTACTCATACATGGCAACAGTAAGAGATTTTGAGAAAAAAATGGGGTAATGTTTTTCCGATTGATTTCTATTCCAGCAGAGGCAATTTCTGGCAGGAGACAGCTAAAATCAAGCCATTTTTGGCTTATTAATATTGGTTGTGAATTGGATCTTTTGGCATGTATTTTGCAATATCCCTTCTGATACAAAAAATTTGAAAAATCACCTAATGCTAGTCTTTTTTCCCTTATCAATATATGCTTTAAACAGTAAATGTAAGAAGAGAACACTTTAAAATGTGTTTATACATGTGTCTCAATGACCAACTGCCTGATAAAGTAAACAAAGACAGAAAGGCCATGTTAAAAATTAATATAGACAATTTCAAATAAAGTTTTATTGAAGAATCATACCCAGGACTTAGCAGAATCTTACAACATGGAGAGGTGGCTGATATTTTATTCTTGGAAAGGGGGCAACCCTACCAGAGAGTGATCTTATTGAGTGTGATTTCTATTCATTCTTTACTTGAGTTCTAATTTCTCTACCTCCACCAAGCGTAAATCTTACAAGGGGAACTGCCAAAGATTACCAGGGAGAACAGAGCCATAGGTAGGATCTTGCTCTAAGACCCTGTGCACAAGCTGAATGCTGACAATATCATGCAACAACCATCATGGTAAAATGATAAAATATAAGGTGTTTTCAAAATTAGTGTATTTCTTTAACACACTGAAGATTTTCACCTTAGCAAATCAGTTTATTTGAAAAGCATTTATTTGAGAATTTCAAAATATGAACCGAGTAAAATTCCTGCTCCTATGACAATGCTGTTAGTGAACTAAACGGCAAGTCAGGGTCATGCATACCGTGTATGTGGTTTAGATTGTTATTCCAGATAGAGCAATATAAATAAAATGTGAGGTTTTTGTACAGCGTTCATTCTGAACTTCCATGTTTGAAGGCTCTCTTCTTTGTAATACTGAACAAAAAGGAGATTTGGTGAAGTAAAGTATTTACCTAGGATTAAAGAGTTTGGTCACACAGCACCTAAATATGCTGAAAAAGAACACTGTATTCTAAATCTGGGCAAGGCTGACAACACAGTGACATTTCCCTGGGAAGATGCTCACTTTACCAAATAGGTTAATTTGAAAAGTATTTTTTTAAATTTAAGAATTTGTAAACATGAACTGAGAAACATTTCTGCCTCTGATGACAATGTTGCTAGTGAGCTAAGAGGCAAGTCGGGGTCATGCGTACCCTAGATTCTTATTACAGATCGAGAAACATTATAGGTTAGTAAGTCAAACAGGAGGTTTTTGTGCAGCGCACATCCTGAACTTGCATACTTGAAGGTGCTCTTCTACGTGGGTCTGAACAGAAAGGAGAATAAGTGAAAGAAAGTATTTGTCTATGATCAAACAATCTGGTCGAGCAGGACCTAAGTATGCTGAAAGTTAAGATGGTATATTAAATCTGGGCAGGGCTCAGAACACAGTGACATTTCCCTGGGAATGGCAGGCCCTTGGCTTTCTCATTATAATCACTGCCACCCAATGTGTGCTCTGTTGGCTGACTGCAAACTCCAGAATACAAAGTAAAAAAGTCAGGACTACATTAGCTAGTCGTTACTGACATGCAAAAATGTCCCAATTCTGCTTTATAATGACACTATTATGTATAGCTTGTATTTTTCAATGAATGCATATTTTGTGATGTACATTAACAATTTTGGTACACTAACATACCCTTAAGTGTAGAAACTTAATAAATTTGCGCCAGGTCGTAGCTATCAACTTTAGAGAATGTGATTGCAGTCACAGGGAGGGTTGGTGATCTTTGAGAACAGTGGGGAGCACAACCTCAAATTTCAGTGAGTATTTCAACTTTTTTAGGGGGGGGGTCGGTAGATTTCTCTCCCTGAGAATAGTTTGAAAAAATGAACTCAAATGTATTTTAATGCAAATGTTATATACATTGCTCAGCAATAGGCTCTGAAAGATCACTAACGAAATATATAATTTTATAGTGTGGTAATGAAGCCTGACACAACCTAGGAGTTAGCCTCAGTTTTCTCACAATTTACGTAGCGTATTCATTCCCTATGTCAAGAATGACCGCAAGTCTACCAAGGACAGCATATTTTAATATGTGGCACCAATGCCAATAATTATCTACAGTATGCCACTGCTAGATTTTTGCAGTTGATGCTGCCCATATATTATGCTTACCCCAATTGTCACAAATTACCTCTAGCATGTTAAGGTCAGCAATTTGTCACGGTTGCCAACCACCCCATAGGATAAGGTTGCCCCCCCCTTGTGCCAAAATAACCTCCAATGTGCCAGTGCTGGCATTTTGCCAGGAGACCCCCAACATGCTAAAGAGGTATTTGCAGCATGCAAGTGCCTGCATCTTGTCACAAATGCCCTCCCTAATGGGAAGAATTACTTCCATTATCCCATCACCACCATCTTGCCCTGGATGCTCCCATGAGCCAAGAATGAGCTCCAGCGGGCCACGATCAGCAGCAGACGCTCAAGCATAACGCACACTCACACTGGCTCCCCATCACTCATTCTCATTCTCTCTCATACTCACTCTCCCTTCCACTCACAATCTCGCCCAGTCACTCCATTATTTATTCACACTTAGAGGGTCATTCTGACCCTGGCGGCCGGTGGCCGCCAGGGCCACCGACCACGGGAGCACCGCCAACAGGCTGGCGGTGCTCCAATGAGCATTCTGACCGCGGCGGATCAGCCGCGGTCAGAAGCGGAAAGTCAGCGGTCTCCCGCTGACTTTCCGCTGCTCTTTGGAATCCTCCATGGCTGCGGAGCACGCTCCGCAGCCATTAGGATTCTGACCCCCCCTACCGCCATCCAGTTCATGGCGGGAAAGCCGCCATGAACAGGATGGCGGTAGGGGGGGTCGCGGGGCCCCTGGGGGCCCCTGCCGTGCCCATGCCAATGGCATGGGCACGGCAGGGGCCCCCGTAAGAGGGCCCCGAAAAGTATTTCAGTGTCTGCCTTGCAGACACTGAAATACGCGACGGGTGCCACTGCACCCGTCGCACCTTCCCACTCCGCCGGCTCGATTACGAGCCGGCATCCTCGTGGGAAGGTCGTTTTCCCCTGGGCTGGCGGGCGGTTTTACTGGAACCGCCCGCCAGCCCAGGGGAAAACTCATAATACCCGCCGCGGTCTTTTGACCGCGGCGCGGTAAATTGGAGGGCGGGATCCTGGCGGGCGGCCTCCGCCGCCCGCCAGGGTCATAATGAGGCCCTTAGTCACTCGCTTTCAATCACTCCATCTTTACGACACACTCAGCCATTCTAACTCATTCTTTCTCAGTCATGCATCCTCACAAACTGTTGCTCTCATTCATTCAGTCACACTCTGGGACCCCTTTTTAATCACTAATTCTGACTCAAATTGTCATGTACTCTGAATCACAATCAAACACTCACACACTCTCAGTCTCACTCACTCCTACACACAGAACGACACTGAGATTATTTTGCCTACCTTGCTTTCTGTACAGAGGGCTCTTCCATGGCAGCAGCAAGGCAGACATTCAGTGCTGCAAACAAGGAGCCAGACAGATGCAGGATGATCCAGGGTAGATGAACATAAGGTTCATGGTCACAGAGACATTGTGTGGAGTTTAACAGGTGTCAGGACAATGCCCTGGCATCACTCTTGACAAGCTGCTGTGGTTCCTGGTATGTTCCTAGTGTGATCTAACATGGTAAATGTGAACATACCAAGGCAGGCATCAGAGCTCAGACAGACTAAGGGAGAGTTGATGGCCCCTTAATTTGTGAGATTTTATCATTTTGCTCTAAATGGTGATAATTTAACATCATTCTGAGCCATGAGGCTGTTTGAATCTATGGCTGCCTTCGAACATGTAGAAATTGCACCCAGTGATGAAGAGTTCAGGTGTCCTCTAAAGCCGCAGAACCATTGCTCAGGAAGGACATGACAGGAGTCCTAGGTCAGCAGAGATCCCCATGAGATGACCTAGTACCACAGTGTACAAAGGAAATGAGATGCCCATTTCACACAGGCCAAAGATGATGGAGCTGGGTTTGAATTAACCAAAGGATGAATGTCCCTGTTCACACAGACTTCATTTCAGACCAGGTTTCCCGGACAGTGGAACATAAGGGTCGTCTAATCAAAACAGCCAACAGAGTTACAAAGGCAGAGTCAGTGGGCAGTCTGCCCCTCAGGGGTGTAGATAAAATGCCCTTACTCAATGCCTGACCAAAGATTGTCCCCATCCCTTAGTCATGCCATGAGAAAAGCACTTTGGGCATTCCACAATTTCCTGACAAAATCTGAACTTTTGGTGAGGAACATCCAAAAACATATAGAACATGTGTCAAGGGACTTCTGCATACCAGAACATACTAGGTGGACCAGATTGATGAAACAGGAGTAGGGTGGCAATCGCACCTGAAGCTTATGAGCCGATAGTTGGCCACAGTTATAAATGAGGCTTTTTCCTTGTTTGAGGTACTGCGTGTTTCCAAGGCCTAGGTGTGCATTTCAAAAACAACCACTATGTTCCAGGCTCTGCACCCTGAAGCAACAATTGGATACGTTTAGCATGGGATATATATCGTTTTTATAACACAACATTAATTGATGAACACATTTATGCAAAGACTCTCCCACTCTGATAGGGCATTCATAGATAATCAAATGTTGTTGCATATTAGAAGCCAGGTTAATCAAATGTTCCTCCATATTAGAAGCCAGGTGCGCTTGCTTGACCACTGAAATTGGGATGGTGTGTTCTCTCACCTTGAACTGTGGCAGAATTGCATTAGAAAAGACCTTCAAAGGAGTACTTGTCTGGTTCAGGTGACAGAGCATCTGTGCAATGATTCACCTCTTTATTTATCCACTGGTAACATGCTCCAGTTGTCAGTACATTAAAGAATGGAAAGAGGGGAACGCCTGCAGCAAAAGCTGTGGAAAGTCTAATGGGAAGCAAAGGAGCTGCAAAATTTGGACCGGCAGCTGGAACGTCCAATCATCATGGTGGTGAAGCTGGCAAAAAACCTCAACTATCCCTTTTGGAGGATAGTTCACAACGATTAAACTTACCAACCTTCACCACAAGTGTTTGCATCAATAGTAGTTTTCACTAGCAGACAGGAACCGCTGTTGGTTCGCTAGCTCGGGGTGCTGTACTAGGCCCAGTATGAACGATGATTGAGATGGCAAGAACCCACACATAAAGCTATGTATAGTTCCATGCTATACAAACCTGCACAGGAGGTTTGACTGAGGCTGAACCTAAAAGAGGTTGAATAGCATGGGACAGTTGCTAAGGTAACAGTTGCTACAGAGGAACAACTTTTTGATGGCGGTCCCACCATGTCTTGAGGGCATGGTGTAATGTTCACTACAACATGTGGGTACTGGAAGTGTACCTCAATGAAGGTCTGGCAATTTTTCTCCATAGATTTTCTTCAGATTTTAGTATTTTCCTGAAACTGGAAGACTTTCCATTATCAACTCTAAAACAGGCACTAGAGTAGTAGTTCTTAACCTGTTGATGTCTATGGACCCCCACTATCATTACTGGAACCCGTGACCCCCCAGTGAGTCATCATTAGAATCTGCGGACCCCCCACTGAGTCACTGCTGGACGCTGAGGACCCCGGCCTAAAGATTGCTGATGATTTGAACTGCAAAACAATACTCAAAATATACAGAACAGGCATTCAAATACACACATGATAACAGATTTTATTTAATTTGCAAACAAATGTAAATAAAAAAATGCAATTTTAATTTTAATAAGGAATATGAATTGGAGCTTTTCTAAATTCAATATAAGCACACATCGTCCACACTGTATTCTGTTTGATGCAGCTGCACCGCAGCTTTGAATCAATCTAAGGATACTGATTTATTTTTTAGCCTCCAATTTCACATTCCTTGACATTACAGAACGTTTTTTAAATTTCGATTATACATTTAGCCACCTCATTTACATGCACTTTATTCATCTGTTAATATTATTTAATTTTCTAAGCAGTTGCAGACCCCCTGAGTGGACTTCGTGAACCCCCAGGGGTTCGCACACCACAGGTTGGGAACCGCTGCCCTACAGCTTAGAAAATCAACAGGACACCTCAAGGCGATGCTGAGGAGGTTATTCATTTGTTCCAAGCCTACTACTCCACAATAAAAAGAAAACATCGAAAAATGGGCGACCGCTTATAAGTGTTTTTCTTAGAAATCTATGAGTGGGTTTAAAAAGTACTATGCAGATCAGGGAGTTGGAATCAACAACAAAATGCAGCCATTTTTAGCAGGTTCTGTGGCCAGTACATTGAGTACCCTTAGATAATTTGTCATTCAGCATGTGGTAATTGCACATGTTCTCGTTTTAAACAAGCTGCCCCTGCTGTGATGCTGGCATAGATTGAACTACGGTGTTCCACGTGACATGGGAAGTATAGGGCTCAACACATCCAGGTGCTTTGTGTAATTTATCTCACCCACCTGATGCGGAGTTTAAATGCAGAGAGGATCTGACTAACCAGAGCCATAGCCAGGAGTGTCTACTTTGGGGGCCTTGGTCCCAGTGATAACATTACAAAGATAGGTATGAGGGGGATTGGATCTGGACTCTTAAACAAGGCTGTCAACTAATATACAGTGCAGTTTGTGACCCGACTGTACCTACACTGTTTGCTCTACTTCTCATCCTTGTTATTAAGCTACGTTTTGTCTCACTATTACTTCCTCATTAAATTTGGCTCAACTCTGTATGTCCAGCACTCTGAAGTGACCAGTCTGAGCTATTTAGGCACTTTAGACCACCTTGAAAAAATAAATATGATAATATTCTGAAAGTTGCCTTGGCTTAGTTCTGCGAACCCTGCTGAGTCAACATGCTGCTGTGATTTGGATGGGGAAGGGGGGCCTGCTAGGCAAAGTCACCTAAACCCTTGGAAATCCTGAAAGAGGCACACTGACTAGAAGAGTTTCGTGATGAACTTTGTGAAGACAGCTTCACGAACAAAGCCTGCCCAAGAAAAACAAGGTTCCCAACAACACTTGGAGGCAAGAATAAGAGCATCTGGATCATGGCGCTGTTGCATCGCTGTCGCTGATGTCAGGTTGACCCAGCATCCTCCCCAGCCCATCATGTGCATTGAAGGGTATCCGTAGCATCCCTTCTTCAGCCCCAGAGGGAACAAGATCAAGTCAGATTTGGTACCCACACTGTAGGTCCTGGCTTCCCACAAGTGAGCCCTAGGAGCCTATCCCGTAAGGTTCCGGAGATGTAAGTCACATTGTTACAAATGGAATCAGCCCAAAAAATTATTTCATGGTCAATGATGCAAGTCATAATACTCCGGTATCATTGCCTATGTTTAGTGACCACACATGAGCGAAGTTTGATGCTACAAAACCAGATTATGCATTTTACCAAACGTAAGACAAACTCAGGCCTAATCTCATTTTGGGTTGTAAATTCTGTCAGTTTAGAGCAGCATTTTTTCCTGCCATGAGGAATTGTGACGGTAATGTATGGTCATTCAATACTTTTAGGTTTCCATCCATGGTGGGTTGAGTGGGTGAATGGTACAGGAAGGACTGTGTTCCAGGTGTGAGCTCTTCCTGGGCCTAGCACACAACTAGTTCCGGTGCAACAGCTTCTGGCCTGGTATGTCAATGAGAATTTATGTGGTGGATCCGGACAGACACGTGAAGGTTAGTCCTTCATACTGTTTCACATACCCTGCCCCTCTATCACAACCGTGGCAACCACAGGTCAGGTGAAAAAGATCTGCTTGGGAGGTAGAGGTTCCCCAGTCTTGATCAGGGGACAGGAAAACCACAAGTGCTCACTACCTTTTTAATGGACTGGCAGGGGATTTCCTGGAGTATGTTCCCCTTGAGTGAATGCAATCCAGTGCATGCAACCCACATATCTAGATGGTTTGATGTCTTTTCCAGATTTGTGGGATCCTTATGGTCAGTGAGACTTTTTATTTCAGGCATCCTCTCTTTTAAGGAGAGCATCATATAAGCACATAATGTGTGACTCCTTATTACATATTGTATTTTGGGGTGGTGGAACTAGGTAGAAGACCTATAATGAAATGACTGACATACGCACCTGCCACCGGTATTGGCCAGCACCTGTTATCGGATACTCGTCACTATGGACCATGTGGGATTAGCTACCAAATGCAAGCCAGACAGGAGCAGCTAAGGGCCAAACAAAGTGAGGGCACTGCGGTGAAATATGAGATAGAGCACAGACATCAGGCTGCGTGCTGGGAAGGATCCTCAAGGGGAAGTCGCCTGTGATGGTTCTCCTATTTATTCCACAGTGGAGACCTTGCCTACCACCACTTATGCGTTTGTATTCAGTTGCCAGTCCACAGCTTCAGTGGCCATCTTGGGTGGGGTTCACCCAGCGGTCTAGTGTTCTTGGACCAACTGGGGATGTGCAAGACTGAGTATATAAGACCCCAGTCTTCATGACTGCCTGTCCTTGTTTTGGCCGCCCATAAAGTCAGGAACGCTGGTTCTTTTTTTCCAATGAGAAGATTTACTCCAGAAAGAGGGTGCAGAAACGTACCCCGTCATCTACGACCTTACCAGATATGGAGCACGCTGCAGTCCTTAACCTACATACCTATGATGCGGGAATTTAGGAAGACCGCAATGATGTGCAACTCCGCGCTTCCTTCACCAATGTTATATCCTCAGTTGAGCACAGGGAGCTTATTGCCTTGTGTATTTCTGATCATAAATTAGATTTTTTTTTTCTGACAGAGACACTGATTAATCACACCTCTTGGTGTTCCTCCTGGCTTTACGTTTCTCCATGTTGACCAATCAGGTAAAAGTGGGTGGCGGTTAGCTATTATCCACTGTGGAGATCTGCTGGTGATGTCACTCTCATTAGGCTTGTCTTCGGGTGAGGAAAACCTTGGTTTTTCAGTCTCACCAGATGTACAACCCCTGTCACTGCTGTTTTTGTATACTTCCCCCCTGGAGAACCTTGAACTTTGGGATTTATTTTGCCAATTATCTGGCGCCATTGGTCTTTGAGGTTTCCAAGTTGTCACTAATCCTTTTGGACACTGATTAGATTTGGTGTTTGTGTCTCGAGATTTTGTGTCAAGTCCCACTTGTCTCCTGATCACCTGGTCGGGCCATTAAGCTTTGGAGCCTGTTGCTGGGTATTTATAATTATCGGATACATTAAATACCTCAATCATCATTAAATTCCGGCAAACCTGCCGAACTTCAACTGGGGGAAAGCATACATATTTGCCGTCTCATGTGGATTTTCGTCATTATTTACCAGGTGTGATAAATAGCACCTAAACTCGTAACCAGGGCCTAAGAGCTTTATTTGCTGCCTCAGTATGTACTTTGCCGGATGATGTTCAGGCCATCGGTGACAATGAGCTGCTCCGGATGCAGTTGCCTCGGCCAGGCCACTGTTTCCCACCGCAACACACTTTGTGGACACCCAGATACTGCAGCCTTGTGAGTGGTTAAGTGGAAGTGGAAGCTGCTTGAAAGGGTTTAGTAGTAGATTTGCACCTCGAAGCCATCGCCAAATATATGTCTGTATTTAAGCACTAGAAAGCCCAGACCATGCAGACCAGGCATTAGTTTTATGTAGGTTGTTTTATCAAAGTTTTATGTCCGTACAAATGTTTCTCAGGGAACCCTGAAATAGTTAAAGAATATCCTAATCCAGCGAGTGTCTATCAGGCTAACCTCATCTCTCTCCTTGTGCGGTTATTGTCATTCTACTTCAGAAATAAAATTCAGATCATCTATCAAGATTGTTCAAACCCCTGGTCTGCAGTACTGGCCACTATACTGGTGGAGATGTATCCACTCAGATCTTACCTGCATTTAGACCTACCACACTAGAGAAAACTGGCAAAATTATGATAACCAGAAATCCAGCTCACCAAATGGTCCCTGTCCTGCAAAACATTTTTTCAGCAGACAGCAACCACCTCTTGTCCACCAACATGCAGGATTGTGAACTCTTTACTAGAGCAGGTGCTCTCCCTATTGACTGGAAAAGGGATTGTATCATTCCTCTGCTTAAGAAACCTTCCTTTGACCTTTTGGTGCTTATAGCCCGATTCCCCTAAGGCCTTTATGTGTCACGATGACTGAAAGAGTAGCTAACTTACAGATTCAATAATTTGTTGTGATTAATTCTTTGCTTAATACTGCCCGAGTCAGCTTTCATCCTCACCACAAAATGGAGGTGGGCCTTACGCTGTTCAGAACAAACTACAGATGACTCTAGTATATGGTGGACTTGTAGCTTATATCCTCCTGGACCCCTCTGCAGCCTTCAACATTGTGTATATTGCTACACTAGTTTGCAAGGATCAGTAGGGTTGGTGTGAGAATTATTGTGCAGAATCGATCAGCAACTTTGTGGTATGCCATAGCCAGACATTTTCTGTGCCTCCGTTTACATCAGCTTCTATGTCAATGCTCTTTGGAGTCTTTCAAGGCTCTTCGCGGAGTCCTACAATCTTCAACCTTTCTGTTGCTCCTCTCGCCTGTATTATTAGCGGGTTCCATCAGACATGCATGTGCTACATCGACGATACCTAGTTGTATCTTAGGCCAGATGGACATAGCGATGATGATCATCTTTGTTTTAGTTATGGCCTATGGGCAGTAGCAGATTGGAAGGCCAGTAATTGTCTGCAACTTAATTCAGACAAACAGAAGTCATGGTGCTGAATGGATTGTCTTCCGTCGGGGTCTCTGGCTGGTGTCCAGATGCACGAGGCCCTGCGTACCTTCTTCTCAGACTGTGAACATCCTTGCCATGATATTTAATGATGAACTTTCATTTAAGGCGCAGATCACTAAATCCCAACCTCATGTTTTTCGTCTAAAGGTTTAAAAAAAATCTTTCCCTTTCTGCCAGAAAAGGCATGCTATCCTAGTCTCTAAGCAGTGTTTGGTTCTAGACTTGATGATGCAAAGGCCTTGAATCTGAGGAAGCCTTATAGTGAGTATTCAACTAGTGCGGAATGTACGGCCCACATTTAAATTAAATGTCTTTGTCATCTCCCTATGGACAATGGCAGCCCCTGGACCAGCTTTTGGTGCATAGGCATATTATCTTCAAGTCTTTTCAAATATGTGGCAAAGGTCTCCACTTCATTCACCAACTGCTGTCCATAGGACATAATGGGATTTATATGTCGGTGGACGGGATATCAGTCACCGTTGTGACGGACCAACCCCTCTGCCAAACTCTAAATCAGGCCTTTAGTGTTGTCTTGACCTTTAAAAATAGATCTTTTATAGTGTTGTCTTTGCGCCCTGGCTATCTTGTGTGTGCACGTGTGCCTCGGTATCCTCCGATGTGCAATCTCGGTTTGTGTTCACACAAATCTACATCCATTTTGATTCCAAAAGGATCCCTTTCCTTGTGCCTCTGATCTTTTATTCAAGTCTGCCATTGTTGCTGTGTCCTTGTTTCATCTTTCAGGCACAGCGCCTCTATCTTTTTTTATCTTTACTTGTAGGACCACCCAATCCGTCATTAATGCCAGAAGTCCTTAGTCATCATCTCCATGGGTCCATCATTTAGTGTAATGGTCAGCTCCTTGCTGCCCAAATGATGATGGGACTTACTGTCTGGTGGCCAATGCTGTGTATGTCACATCTCACTGCCTTCGAGCTGATTCAGGCTGGGCGTTATTATGTTGTCACTAGTGCGCAGTGCATGAGCTCCTCTCTTGGGCTCCCACAATTGGTGTTTGTTTTATTGCTCCCTGGTCGGGAATGGATACCACGGACATGCCTAATTCTTTGGAGGGTTTATCCCCACTTACTCCCTTCTGAAAACCTTATCGGAATCCCTCACCACCCCCGATCCCTCTTGTGTGTGTTCGGCCTGCACCGGCAACAAGACTGCTTCTGTGGTTGCACCCGGGCTAAATGCTGGAGCAGGAGAAGACTCACATGTATGCCACCACATTCATTGGATGCACTTTCTTCAAAGTAAACATGGCCAGTCGCCTGGCCAGTCCTCTACTTCCAGGCCAGGCTACAAGACCAGGTTAATGTCGTCAGCATCTTTCCTTCCCATCCCGCACGCTGCAGCAATCGTGCTTCAATTTCGATCTGGTGGCCCCAGCCGGGTGCAAGATGCCATTATGCCGGTGGCAGGAGCTGTAGATTTCTGCTGTCCCCAGTTGGTTTCAGGGACTCCAGGCTGTAATTTAGCTGACCTGGTTGGAGGAGAGGGAGGTGCAAGGGCCCTGTTTGATGGTCACCATCTTGGCCCCACCCCACACTTGGATTTTAACACAATTATGAACTTTTTAAGATGAATTGATATAGTGTTGTTCGCTAGCGCCAGGTCACCTGAGCTGAACATGGTATTTGTTCCTCCAAGATTGTAATTGATATTTTGTTTTTAACATTTGCAGACAGGGAACCATCCAGAAGTTATCCACTTAATGTCAATATGGGCTGTACCTCCTGCAGCAGACCTCATTGAATGATATGACCTCATTGAATGATAAGCCTATCCTGCTCAAAAGCTAACCACCTGACTTTGCGAGAATGAAATGATTTAACAGCGCTTGTTTTAATTGTAAACTGAGGAAGAAGGGCTAAAGATTTTATATTACAATTTCCCATAATGTATCTCAAGGACACCATAAAAAGATATCTAAGATCATCAATTAATGAGGACCAAACTGCTTCGACAAGATGTGAAGACCCTGTGATTGGGCTTCCGTGACCAGACTGAGTTTGTAACACTGCACCCATATGTGGGAAAGAACCTCCACAAAACATTTGAAGAAGAAAACATTTTTTTCAAGCACTTGCCATCACTGAGACACTCCCAACAGGAAAAGAATATCAAATCTGCTCTCAGCTGCCAAAAAGATAATGAGAAATTGACTGTGTTGCTAAGCAACTTACACATCCTGACGTCCAGCCCTTTGAGGCGGTCGTGATTCTGTGTCGTAGGAATTTTTATGCAGATTGCAGATGCCATTTTGGTGAGGTTCTGTCTTACTACTCTCACGTTCATGCTTTCAAGATTGGCCCACGAGATGGAGAGCGGTGGTTTGTGCCTTGTCTGAATTTGGGGCTGTGCCGTGTGAAGTTATTACTCGAGATACTGAAGGCTTGGCAAAAGAACAAAACATAAACATATAAGAAAAAAGTTCAGTTGACAGGACATTATGGTAATGTTCCAAAGCTTAAAAATTAGCAAAAGTAAATGGTTATCCTGAGCTAGGCAAGCATAACTTACTGCAATGTGCTTCTCATGATGTGACACATAGTATTAACAAATAGCACCTTTGATGACATCACCAGTGACATCATTGATGACATTACGCAAGCTGATCAAGGACGCTGTAGGCACCAGTCAACTGGGCTCAACCTTTAGACATACAGTGCGAGCCTTAGACCCTTGGACTACCTTAGGCCAGGCCCTGTTCTGTGAAGAACGGTGAGCTGATCATACTTTAGCTGTGCCCTATTGACTTAAAGCGCATGGTTCGGGCCTCTAACCACGAATTAGGATGAGGGGAAAGGTGTGTAGAACACATTCTACACAGCTTTTTGTTCTGCCTTGTGTGCTGTAGGCTTAAAGCCTGGTCAGTGGTTAGGCCATGCACATAGGTCTCAAACTCAGAAAACCTCTTTTCAGTGCCCACTGAACGCGACCTTCAGATCTGTACAGCGGGGACAGGGCAGGCCCAGCACTCGAAAGCTCCCTGAGCCATGAAGCACCCTGTGGCTACAAGCACTGCTCTCTGATCTTGCACTCAACACCCCTTCCATAGGTCTGGTAGGCATGACTTCACAAAGTGCCAGAATGCATGGGGCAGCCCACTTGCTATAGTCTTCAGCACGCTCAGTGCCCTCTTGATGCAGACCTGACCTTCAGCAGGGTCCTGCACTCACCACACCTTCCCTTCAGCCTAGAGAGCTTGTCATTCACTAAGCCTAATAGACTCTAGGCAGGACATGGCCTTTTGCCATTCCCTGGGATAAGCCCCTCAACCCTAATTTCATCTTGATCGATGATATAAATGATGTTACTGGTGATGGAATATGTGATTCTAACAGAGATGACATTTGTCATGTTTTCTGCTACATCATGTATGAGGTTATCATCAGTGCAATGGGGAATTTATGGTTGCATGCCACACCATACCTTGAATATTTATGTCATTTTTAAGTTTTACATCCTAATCGCATAAATTGTACATCCTAATCCCATGGAAATTGGAATTTCTATGTGTTTTATTGGATATTATTTTCTGATTTGAGAAATGAACTATAACATTCCTTTAGGTAAATTGTGTTCTATGTTTTTTTAAAGTTTTTTTTAATTGCTATACTTTGACTAGAAGCCAAAATAAGAAGCCACTACTTTCTAACTTGTCGGGCATTATGGATCATCATATGCTCACTCTGCTCCCTCATACCTCTTCAACTTCTTCCCCAGTACTTGTTCTGTAAATTGTTTGCAGATTCTCACGGTAAAAAAACACCAGCAGCACCAAATGTTTTCAAGACCAGACCCAATTATGTCACAGAGGTTTGTAAATGGATTGAAACTGGAGAAAATGCATGGAAGGATTTGCAAGCCTTGCAGTGGCCAATGGAGGGACAGACTCTCTTGGCAAAACAGATGTATTTTTTTAATCTTTGACCCCCAGACATTCAGCGTAACTGAAATTTATGAAGTATCTGAGGACACAATATTTCAAATATACAAGGGATAACTAATTGAAACCTGCCTAACACCTTACCTAAAGAAAGTGGCACAAAACTACATAGGTAATTTACACCAAACCAAAAGAAAGGCTCTCTTCTGGGCGAAGTTCTAATTTCATGTCTAGTTTAGTGTAGTTCAGTTCAGAAATTCTTGCTGGAGTTGAGAACAAAAATTTCTATAAGACTTGCATTGGGACATGCTACGTTTGAGTCACTCTAAACAAACTTGCTTTCACTTAACCAACCTTCAAAAAATTTGAAACAAACTTTATTTGGGGTAAATTAGGTTTCATGCTGTTTGATTTGGCACAGCAATGTTAGCAATCTATGGTTTCCATTTCCTCAGAACAAAATAAATCAATATTAATTCAAAATTTGCTTGTATCTACTCTGTAATATACACATATATTGCACGAAAGAAAGACATAGGCCCTCATTTCAATCTTGGCGGTCAGTGACCGCCAGGAGAAATGTGACGGTAGTACCGCCAACAGGCTGGCGGTACTACTGACCATATTTCGACCGTGACGAAAAGCAGGTGGTATGGCGGCTCGGGGGGCCCTTGGGGGCCACTGCACTGCCCATGTACCTGGCATGGGCAGTGCAGGGGCCCCCAGGGACAGCCCCATCGCGCAATCCACTGCCCGTGCGCGACGGGTGCTGCTGCACCCGCCGCACCACCACATTGCCGCCGGCTCAATGTGACGGCCCAGCTGGGATGTCCAAATGTGCCCGGCGGGTTCCAGGCCGCATAGGCGGCCAAATGGCGGTTCAATATTGGCGGTTGGCGGAGAAATGAGGCCCATACATTACACATCACAGAAAACAATGTCATATGGATCAATCGTAGAATCAAGGGTTTCTTGTTACACGATAAAAAACAAGGCAGGAGGTAACCCTGGAGGCTTACAAAGATCCATGAAATCTTCATAACACTCGGCATCCAGCGATTCACGGACAGTGGAGAAATAAAACCAGAGGTTTACTGAGTTTTGGATACTGTACATCTATCTATGCATAGACAAAGGTGGCGTAATTGCTTCTTGAAACTCCCTTGACTTTCCCTGTAGGTAACAAGAGCCCCACCTGCTACCATAACCCCGCCATGGTTCCTCTGGGAAGCTGGAATCAACAAAAGCTATGAAATATGAAATCTATGTAAATGACGTAGAACTGAAGATCAGCACCAAGGTAAATTGAAAGTAAGATTTAAAAGTTACAGATAAAAAAGAGTGTTAAAGATAACAGTACCTTAACACTCAATAACAAAATGTGTAAAAATCATAAACATCAACTTTAAACTACATTTTATTTTGCTATTGTATTAAACTCTGCCAACAGAAGAGGAAAATGAGCTAAAAGACTACCCTTTAAAAAGTCCAAGGGCTTGATTCAGATTTTCAAGACAAATGAAATTCTTCCAATTTCTGGAAGAAACTCTAAATATGGAGTAACATGGAGTACTTGACTATTCAATTGCTGTTGTGAAGGAAATTAAATTGTGGCTCTTACTCCAAATTTAAAGTTTCCTTCAGGTAACAAAAGATTTTCTATTACCACTGAACACTAATTCAGGCCCAAAAAGTCCAGTTGAGGGTCTATGTGAGCTAGTTTCTTCACACAGGCCAACAAAAGAGAGCCAAGGTCCTTAGATGGGCCACCATCACCACATGACTGAAGTTCCTGGGAAGGTCCTCTCGGTGTACACTCAGGATATACAGAATTAAGATTGTTCTCCTTTAGAGAGCTCTGCGTGTCCAGGTCTATGGAGAGACAAACTAGCTGGCCCATATCAGCCAGTAGAAGAGGCTGAGTATGCTACAGGAAGATCTCTGCCATTTTAGATTCTGCTCTTAAAAGAGCTCACGTCGCCGAGCTCCTCATACCTTGGGTGCTGCACAACTTTCACACAGGGTAGTGGAACACAGAAAATGGACTGACATTCACAGCAATGCCTATGGTTGAAGAGATAACACAAAGTGCTCTTTGGTACCCAAATGGCATCACAGGATGTGATATTCCAATGCATTTGACCCTGATGACATCACAGGAAGACAGACAAAAACAAGGGAGGAGAGTATGGTAAATAAATGCAAATAGCTACAAGTCTATTTTATTTAGCACTCACATGTGAGCTTGTTTGCTGCCGTGATATGTCAAGGGTCCATCCTCAATAAGTCAGGCATAAAAATATGATAGGCCAGAGGCCCATCTATCACATACCAAGGCACATTCACTGTAGGCGCAACCATCAAGCTCTCAAGAACATTCCCACTTTGCTTTTGCAAAGACTTGAGTACACAGCGACCACAGCGCTGAGCTCAGGCATAGGTTTAAATGCAAAAACATAGCCTTCTATACATAAATAAAGCTTCAAATCATGTGTTAGGCAAATGTACACTATGCTCATCCACAGCCTCAGATGTCCAGACATATCCTTGAATGCATCAGAAGTGCATTCTCAACCTCATGCCAAGGAATCTCTTCCACCCCTCAGGTACTGTTTTAGCTGCAATAGAAAACACAATAGGAACATTTTGAAACTTCACCGATGGAGTAATACCAACAACGGTTAGAAATGAACATTTGTCAAGGGTTTCTTGGACATAATGTTTAGGCCCCTCTCTCAACTTCAAGGACACGCCGGCCCCAAAGTCAGGATGTGCCGGGAGAGCTTCCGTGGCCACCACCCCTGTTAGTGGCAACATAGTACAACTCTGTGTCCTCCAAAGGGGAGAGAGCATGAACTAATTCTCACCGGTGCCTCAATCCATGAGTGATCTAGGATGACCCGTGGCAGAACCATGAGGCAGAAAGGATACCAGCTTCAGTGCTTGGTAAACAGGAAACAAAGCAGTGTGGCTTCTCGCCAAGCAATTGCGTCCTTCCCACCCAAACCGCCCTGTGAATTGTTGCTGGTGGACAGCAGAGTTCCTGCCCGGCCCTCCAAAGTCCCATCAGCGACAGTAAGAAGCAGGAAAGTTCCCAGGGAGGAACAGTTACCTGAACTGTAGAAAGTACATCTGGCTCTTGAAGAGCCCCAGAGTTGCCCACGTTGGACACATTAATACACTATGGTGCTAAAATTTGATTTTCTTTGGATTAACAGGTTAAAGCCATAAAGATCTCTATGTATTGTTATTACACTACTGGTCATCCAAACACTCACAGTTTTAGTCTCTAGTTCTCTAAAGCAGCAGACGTAATTTACAGGTTAAGTTCCAGAATCTGGAGCTAGAACATCTGGGCTCAAATCCCGGCTTCTTCCTTGAACAAATAGTCTGATCCTGGGTACAACATTGTCTACTTGCTCCTCAGGCCCTCAAGGTAGCAGAAGTTGGAAGCCCTTGGATGAGGTTAATGTTGCAGTGTGTGCTTTGAAAGAAAATATACTCACTCAGGGGCATATTTACAAGCCCCTTAAGCCGCCGGTAGTGCAGAGTGCAGACCCACATCTACGAGGCCACGCAAAGTCACTTTGTGTGACTTTCCATGGCGACCTAGTTACGGTGTAAGGGAATGCAGTGCAAGTCACTGCGTTGTCTTACACTACATCAGGGGGGTGTTCCAAGGGTGTTACGGTTGGTTTTCCTACTCAACACCCGTGGGTTGTGACACATTCCCAGACTTACAAAGAACTGTAGGGAAGAGGGAAAGGCTGCATGAAAGAGGTTCTGAACTACTTTATAGGACAAACCGTGAAAGCCCTGCTCCTTTCAGGGAGCTAACCCATTTCTTCTGATCTGGACATCCGGGTCTTATCCAAACATTTCACTGGAACACTTTGGGGGAGTTTTGAGGAAGGTTGCAGTAGGAAGCTGGCAACTTTAAAATAAAAGTGTCTTAACAATGGTCGCTTGAGATTTATGAAACACGTCGGAGTGGGGGTGGGAGGTAGTTTTATGGGACAGTGGAGATGTTTATCCCAAATGCATATTTCAAAACAGGAGGAAAGTCTGCATTTGCAGAGCAGTTCCCCCCCTTCACTGGCCAGATAGAATCTTCCTTGGAGACATCTTTGGAGTTATGGTGAGGTGGGAGGCTTTACTGAGATTATGCAGTCTATAGGTAGGGGATTATTTTGCTGCTGCATAAAGAGTAAAGGCCTCCTCAAAGTAGCTTCAGGTTTTCACTTCTTCAAAACTGTACCATTCCACCTAAATATGTGCATGAAAGCTGGACTTCGGTTATGCGCCCTGATTAGCAAACTGACTTGAATGTCCCAATTTTTTCCGCACTTTGTGCACATTGCACGTGCATTCTGTCCGTGCTTACAACTGCACTGACCGTGCACGCACATTCTGTCCGTGTTAACCACTGCAGGGCATGTGCACATGCACTCTCTCCATGCTAACCACTACAAACCTCGTGCCCAGTGCACTTGCTATGTCCATGTTAATCACTCCGCACCTCATGCACATTACGCATGCACTCTGTCTGTGTTAATCACTGCACACCTCATGCACATTACGCATGCACTCTGTGTTAATCACTGCACACCTCATGCACATTACGCATGCACTCTGTCTGTGTTAATCACTGCACACCTCATGCACATTATGCATGCACTCTGTCTGTGTTTGTCACTGCACACCTCATGCACATTATGCATGCACTCTGTGTTAATCACTGCACATCTCATGCACATTGCGCATGCACACTGTACACGTAATCACTGCACACCTCATGCACATTGTGCATGCATGCTGTACACGTTAATCACTGCACACCTCATGCACATTACACATGCACTCTGTCTGTGTTTGTCACTGCACACCTCATGCACATTATGCATGCACTCTGTGTTAATCACTGCACATCTCATGCACATTGCGCATGCACGCTGTACACGTAATCACTGCACACCTCATGCACATTGAGCATGAATGCTGTACACGTTAATCACGGCACACCTCATGCACATTGTGCATGCTCTCTGTCCATGTTAACCACTGCACAGCTCAAGCACATTGCGCATGCACGCTGTTCATGTTAATAACTGCACACCTCATGCACATTGTGCATGTCCTCTGTCCATGTTGAATGTCATTGTCAAAGTTCTGATTTTAATACAAATTGCAGTCTGACAGATGAGAAAGCAGAAATTAAAGCCATAAGCCCCACATTTGTAAATTGAGTATGACCTGCTATAGACCTGATAGCTTAAAAGAGTTATTTTGCTCTCTTGTGATGGCTTCTCGTGCTTCAGCTGCCTAGACTCTATCCATGATTCCAGAGTCTCCTTTTACCTCGGTTTCCTGAAGGAGATTTATTTTCACTGTAGATTACCCTGTCCTGGCTCCTTGTCACAGTGACAGTGGCAATGCCTAGAGATGAAGGAAGGATGCAGCCCTCAGAAGCTCAGGATTACAGGGTGACATACATCTGTCGCGATGTGGTGAGGGATGCGCTTACGTTCACATTCTGGTGCTGCACCAGGCGCTACATGGAGACTATGGAACACGCATGCCTTCATTCGCAAAGTGTGAGGGCACTCCTTGGACAGGAGTCCCACATCTCAGAAGGACGTGTTTCATGAAACACCAGCATAAAGACAAGAAGCACTGCATGCCGCGCGACCCAGAGCGCTCTCAGAAGTCTTGCCGGTGGTGGTGGCCATCTTGAAAGCACAGACTATGGGCCTGATTCAGACCCTGGCGGCCGGTGACCGCCAGGGTCACCGGCCACGGGAGCACCGCCGACAGACCGGCGGTGCTCCAAAGGGCATTCTGACCGCGGCGGTTCTGCCGCGGCCAGAAAGGGTAAACCGGCGGTCTCCCGCCGGTTTACCGCTGCCCTTGGAATCCCCCATGGCGGCGCAGCTTGCTGCGCCGCCATGGGGGATTCTGACACCCCCTACCGCCATCCTGTTCCTGGCGGTTCGCCCGCCAGGAACAGGATGGCGGTAGGGGGTGCCGCGGGGCCCCTGGGGGCCCCTGCCGTGCCCATGCCAGTGGCATGGGCACGGCAGGGGCCCCCGTAAGAGGGCCCCACTGTGTATTTCAGTGTCTGCCTAGCAGACACTGAAATACGCGACGGGTGCAAACTGCACCCGTCGCACATGCCCACTCTGCCGGCTCCATTCGGAGCCGGCTTCCTCGTGGGGAGGGGTTTCCCGCTGGGCTGGCGGGCGGCCTTCTGGCGGTCGCCCGCCAGCCCAGCGGGAAAGCCAGAATGGCCTCCGCGGTCTTTCGACCGCGGAGCGGCCATATGGCGGTTCCCTCTAGGCGGGCGGCAACCGCCGCCCGCCGGGGTCAAAATGACCCCCCTATAAGTGCCTTGTGGTCCATAATGTCCCTGGTAAGGCAATAGTCACACATAGTTGCAGCAGACTGGAGTTTTCGTTGGAGCTCCTGTAATCTTCTCTTCCATTAAATTGAGGAAAGACATCTTGGAAGCAGAGATCTACTTGGCACCACACTTGTAAGAGGACAGGTTTGCAATTGTTTGCTTTCACAAGGAGGCATCCATTAAGAATGATGACGTCTATAGCACTTGTCTATTTTCCTTAGGGGTCATCCATTAGATTCACAAACTCTTTTTACCTGTTTATTTCACATACACTCATCCCTTAGGAATCTGAAATACGTTGCACTGTGTCCTTCCGCGAAGAGGTACGTAAGTGGGCTATGGACTTTTTTGTTGTAAACTCCAGTGGATTTATGTTAACACAGAATTGTTCTTATGTAGTATGCTGCTATCAGTGCTAATAAATATATGATAACCAGGGTTCGAAGCTAAACATGAAATTCTGACAGATGCTTTACCTGTGTATATTATGCTCCTATCACTTTGAACATGAACAAAGCATGGAAAGTGGTTTTAAATACCCCAGGGAGCTCTCTTTAGCAAACAACCTGTGTGGTTCACAGTTATATATCAACCTTACTTCTATTTAGACTCAGAAGAAAGCTCGAGTGTCAATTTATCACAGAGAGTGGACAGAGAGAGAGTGCCAGAAGGCGGATCATCGCCAGTTTCCAAAGTTAATATGTCTAAACTATAGTCATTTCCGACCCTGCAGTGCAGACTGAGCTTGGCTTTGCAACCAGAAGTGTGATGCTGTCCAGTGTCTCTCTTTCTCTGTCTTGTCCCGTTCCCCTTTCCCTGGACCCACTTCGAACCGCCACAATATTGTTGGGATTGGCTGTGGATTTGACAAAGTGTGAAACTACAATTGCTCCCGTTGGATCTGGATTCCCAGGTTAGTGAGTCGACAAGACCCTTCAGTCTACATACGCTCTGCTCCGATATCACTCGCCCGGCTCATCAGTATCACAGTCTTATACTCATACATCGTGGTGCAACGTGCGGTGGGATTGGCTTGGAATCCCTGTGGTATCATAGCTCCAGTGCACGATAAGCGTGTGTCTCTGGCACTCCGCGGCATACTCTGAATTAGAAGACAGTGCTAGAGGAGCACAGAGTTGGCCAGAGGAAGCAAGAAGATGCTCCCTCTAGCAGCTCATAAATGCCACCCCTGAGTTAAACCATGACAGACCCAGTCCCTGTGCCCTTCTCAGGTGCAGACAGGCAGTCAGCATCTCCAAAGGTCTAGGGGCCAGATGTAGCAAAGGGTTTTACCCATTCTGTGTCTATTGGAAAATGTGTTTGTACATATGGCCCTAGCTGTGTTATTTTCTGGCTGCCTGCTTCTATGTTCTTTTGGCTAGAATCTTGCTTAGCACTCACTCTCTGGGTTGGCAACTCATCCCTTTCCCAGGATTGTTGGAGGTTGTGCCAATGCTGGTTGGTAAAGAACTGACAGGCGCCCAATCGCTTGTATGGACCACAAGCGAGAGATTCAAAACTGTGATTTGGCAGGATGCAAACTATCCGGCTTCATGGAATGATGAACCAACAGCTGCCTCACTCAAAAAGTGATTGTCCTTGGAAGACAAAGGTCATGCCTCTAGGCACAAAGAGCCCTTCAGGGGGTCTTACAACAGGCAGATAACAGCCTAGATTCTTAGGGCATGCAGCAGGGCTCTTAACAAGTTCTTGTAGGAATGAGGTGCTCAGGTTCACTGTGGTGTCAAGTAACCTTCATGGAATGGTGTTTTATGTAGAAACCCTAAACGTTGTTAGTTGGAAATATCAAGCCGATTAGCTATCTACCTTTATCATTCCCTTATTAAGCATTCATAAATCTCTATCAGCCATGAGGGAATTATGATCTCTGGGAATGGATTTGTGGTATTCCAAATCACCAGAAGCACAATCTGTGACTCCAACAAATGGTTTCAAGGAGCTAGCTTGGTAAAAATGCCCCATGCTCCATAGTTCCAATGTTGTCTGCTACACCACAGGGCATGACACATGAATACAAGGTGGCGCACATGAGTTCTTCAGCTCGATGTGGAACTATACTGACAAACCTTTCCACCAATCCAGCTCAGTGGGAACAAATTCATCCTTCAAAGAGAACAAAGGCGTACCTCTTGGGGGATCTCCGGGGACCTGGTAATTACTTCACAACTCTTTATAAGACATACCCAAATCACATAACATCATAAAGATATGTTATTTCTTATGGTAGTTACTTATAACCAAATTCATATGTAAGACTTTTAACAGCAATATTAGATGTGCTTCAAAGGTACCAAAGTTATGGGCTACAATCAAAATGATAAACAAATAAACGAGAAACAAGAGGGTTAATTTAGAACATAAACACTATGTTAAGCTTGAGATGTAGGATACAACACAGAGAACACAGCTATTGTAGGAGGCTGGACTGGCTTGTAGTGAGTACCAAGGGGTACTTGCACCTTGCACCAGGCCCAGTTATCCCTTATTAGTGTATAGGGTGTCTAGCAGCTTAGGCTGATAGATAATGGTAGCTTAGCAGAGCAGCTTAGGCTGAACTAGGAGACGTGTGAAGCTACTACAGTACCACTTAGTGTCATATGCACAATATCATAAGAAAACACAATACACAGTTATACTAAAAATAAAGGTACTTTATTTTTATGACAATATGCCAAAGTATCTTAGAGTGTACCCTCAGTGAGAGGATAGGAAATATACACAAGATATATATACACAATAGCAAAAATATGCAGTATAGTCTTAGAAAACAGTGCAAACAATGTATAGTTACAATAGGATGCAATGGGGAAACATAGGGATAGGGGCAACACAAACCATATACTCCAAAAGTGGAATGCGAACCACGAATGGACCCCAAACCTATGTGACCTTGTAGAGGGTCGCTGGGACTATTAGAAAATAGTGAGAGTTAGAAAAATAACCCTCCCCAAGACCCTGAAAAGTGAGTGCAAAGTGCACTAAAGTTCCCCTAAGGACAAAGAAGTCGTGTTAGAGGAATAATGCAGGAAAGACACAAACCAGCAATGCAACAACTGTGGATTTCCAATCTAGGGTACCTGTGGAACAAGGGGACCAAGTCCAAAAGTCACAAGCAAGTCGGAGATGGGCAGATGCCCAGGAAATGCCAGCTGCGGGTGCAAAGAAGCTTCTACTGGACAGAAGAAGCTGAGGTTTCTGCAGGAACGAAAAGGGCTAGAGACTTCCCCTTTGGTGGACGGATCCCTCTCGCCTTGGAGAGTCGTGCAGAAGTGTTTTCCCGCCGAAAGGACGCCAACAAGCCTTGCTAGTCGCAAATCATGCGTTTGGCGTTTTTGGACGCTGCTGGGGCCCAGGAGGGACCAGGAGGTCGCAAATTGGACCTGCAGAGAGAAGGGACGTCGAGCAAGACAAAGAGCCCTCACTGAAGCAGGTAGCACCCGGAGAAGTGCCAGAAACAGGCACTACAAGGATGTGTGAAACGGTGCTTGCCGAAGTTGCACAAAGGAGTCCCACGTCGCCGGAGACCAACTTAGAAACTCGTGCAATGCAGGTTAGAGTGCCGTGGACCCAGGCTTGGCTGTGCACAAAGGATTTCCGCCGGAAGTGCACAGAAGCCGGAGTAGCTGCAAAGTCGCGGTTCCCAGCAATGCAGCCCAGCGAGGTGAGGCAAGGACTTACCTCCACCAAACTTGGACTGAAGAGTCACTGGACTGTGGGGGTCACTTGGACAGAGTCGCTGGATTCGAGGGACCTCGCTCGTCGTGCTGAGAGGAGACCCAAGGGACCGGTAATGCAGCTTTTTGGTGCCTGCGGTTGCAGGGGGAAGATTCCGTCGACCCACGGGAGATTTCTTCGGAGCTTCTGGTGCAGAGAGGAGGCAGGCTACCCCCACAGCATGCACAAGCAGGAAAACAGTCGAGAAGGCGGCAGGATCAGCGTTACAGAGTTGCAGTAGTCGTCTTTGCTACTATGTTGCAGGTTTGCAGGCTTCCAGCGCGGTCAGCAGTCGATTCCTTATCAGAAGGTGAAGAGGGAGATGCAGAGGAACTCGGATGAGCTCTTGCATTCGTTATCTGAAGTTTCCCCAGAGACAGAGACCCTAAATAGCCAGAAAAGAGGGTTTGGCTACCTAGGAGAGAGGATAGGCTTCTAACACCTGAAGGAGCCTATCAGCAGGAGTCTCTGACGTCACCTGGTGGCACTGGCCACTCAGAGCAGTCCAGTGTGCCAGCAGCACCTCTGTTTCCAAGATGGCAGAGGTCTGGAGCACACTGGAGGAGCTCTGGACACCTCCCAGGGGAGGTGCAGGTCAGGGGAGTGGTCACTCCCCTTTCCTTTGTCCAGTTTCGCGCCAGAGCAGGGGCTAAGGGGTCCCTGAACCGGTGTAGACTGGCTTATGCAGAATTGGGCACATCTGTGCCCAACAAAGCATTTCCAGAGGCTGGGGAGGCTACTCCTCCCCTGCCTTCACACCATTTTCCAAAGGGAGAGGGTGTCACACCCTCTCTCAGAGGAAGTTCTTTGTTCTGCCATCCTGGGCCAGGCCTGGCTGGACCCCAGGAGGGCAGCTGCCTGTCTGAGGGGTTGGCAGCAGCAGCAGCTGCATTGAAACCCCAGGAAGGGCAGTTTGGCAGTACCAGGGTCTGTGCTACAGACCACTGGGATCATGGGATTGTGCCAACTATGCCAGGATGGCATAGAGGGGGCAATTCCATGATCATAGACATGTTACATGGCCATATTCGGAGTTACCATTGTGAAGCTACATATAGGTAGTGACCTATATGTAGTGCACGCGTGTAATGGTGTCCCCGCACTCACAAAGTTCAGGGAATTGGCTCTGAACAATGTGGGGGCACCTTGGCTAGTGCCAGGGTGCCCTCACACTAAGTAACTTTGCACCTAACCTTTACCAGGTAAAGGTTAGACATATAGGTGACTTATAAGTTACTTAAGTGCAGTGTAAAATGGCTGTGAAATAACGTGGACGTTATTTCACTCAGGCTGCAGTGGCAGGCCTGTGTAAGAATTGTCAGAGCTCCCTATGGGTGGCAAAAGAAATGCTGCAGCCCATAGGGATCTCCTGGAACCCCAATACCCTGGGTACCTCAGTACCATATACTAGGGAATTATAAGGGTGTTCCAGTAAGCCAATGTAAATTGGTAAAAATGGTCACTAGCCTGTCAGTGACAATTTGGAAAGAAATGAGAGAGCATAACCACTGAGGTTCTGATTAGCAGAGCCTCAGTGAGACAGTTAGTCACTACACAGGTAACACATTCAGGCACACTTATGAGCACTGGGGCCCTGGGTTACCAGGGTCCCAGTGACACATACAACTAAAACAACATATATACAGTGAAAAATGGGGGTAACATGCCAGGCAAGATGGTACTTTCCTACAGCTATTAAGAGTAAATACTAGACACATGAAATTACATTATAACCTGGAAGACGTTCCCACAGTGAAATGAAGAAATGGAGTGCAACCTCCATAATATTGGGTCTCACTATCGGATCAAGGCCCGTATTTATACTTTTTTGTGCCGCATTTGAGCCATTTTTTGATGCAAAAGCGGTGCAAACTTACGAAATACAATTATATTTTGTAGGTTTGCGCCACTTTTGCATCAAAAAATGTCGCAAATGAGGCGCAAAAAAGTATAAATACAGGCTCAGGTGTCTTCATGGAAGCAGAATGGAGTCCATTCTGGCGTATACACTAAATGTGGACACAGTGACTGTGCCAGAATATTGGGGGAAAGTGTTAGAGAAGGGATGGTGAGAAGAGAACCCATGTAGGGTCTGGGAACAACTTGTAATAGTTCAGGAAAGGACCGGGGCGGCTCCTTCGCAATGGCAAAGAAACGTCGCCCCGCTGGCTAAGCCAGGAGCTGAAGGATAAAACAATGTTTCATTATCGTTTTATCTTTCAGCTGCTGGCTCAGCCATCAGCAGGTGCAGGGAGGGGCGGGGCTGGGCCTTGGGAGGGGGAAAGGGGAGTGGAATCCGTGCACTAAGTGCGCATGTGTGTTTGGCCAACTGTCTTAGGCCGGCCAAACACACATGCGCACTTAGGTTTCTCCAATCTGGCTGTGCTACACATCCGGGCTGGAAAACCTTAAACTCCCACATAGTGTCTGAGCATCAGAACAAGTTGCTCAGGCCAATCCTGGCCCTGCTCCCATGCTAGGTTTAGCATGATGGCAGCGCCAGGATTGCTGGGGGGCCTGTGCCGATGTCCCAGTGAATGCTGGGACACCAGATGAAGATCAGAGGAGGAACGTGGCAGGCAGCGATGGGAACAGGTACGCTTTTTATTAATATTATTTTTTTATTCCTCCCCCCGGCCGCCCCTCCCCTTGAGATTTATGGCGGCTGCTGCTGGAAAGGACATCCTCCAGTCCTGATTAATAAGTCCAACCCACTCTTGTAAATATTTGCATGTACTTTAACCATATTGTTGGTACACAGTATGGGCGGCAGCTCTTTTCAGAGGTTTCTCACTATGATTAGAATGTCCAGCCCCCATCGCCGTTCCTTATACTTTGCTCTCACCTGAGTAACAGGGAAAGGGTCTCTTGTGCCTACAACTCATCCCATGGAGGGACAGAGCGAAGGAGGCAGAAAGCGGGCAGACAAGTTTCCCTCCAATTATGTTTCTTATAAGTGATCTCATGGAGGGAGGGGGAAGGGACATCACACTCACACCCAAGGATCTCCTTGCGTTTGACTGTCCTTCAATCAGCATCCAAAAGGACTCGCGAAGGGTCAGCCGGCTAGAACAGAGGGTATTTTTCTCTCACACGTTCATCTTTCAAGGGTCTGTACTTTCTGTTTTCTCCATCACCACACTATTTCTAGAGCCTGCTCACTCTGTTCCCTGCTTTCACATTTGTATTCAATTTCTGTTCTCTCGTCTCCTCCCAGGTCCACCTACTTTACTAACTTCTTTCTCGGTTATCTCGTACCCAGTTGGCATTTAAGTACTGCTTGTACTAGAAAGAGCCTGTGATTGCTTCTGGAATATGCTTATTGTTTCTGTTTCCTGCTTATGGCTTCACATTCAGATGCAGAGGAGCTAGCAGTTTGAGATTTGTCAATGCAACTTTCCTTACACGTGTGGTTTCTGTCTCACCTGCTGAATTTCTGCTTTGGGCTTGGTTTTTGGGTCACTTTGTGCTCCTAATTTTGGCCAGTTCACTAGGCTGGGCTGTTCTCCGTCCCTGGTCCCCTGGAGAAACGTCCACCTTCCCTGTGACACCCGGGGTCATCTTGAAGAGCTGACATCAGGGCTTCCCTCCTTCTGTTTGTGGAGGTGATTCACAGCACTAGTTACACCATCTGTTAAAAATAAACACAACACACCAGGGAACCCAAACTCAAACTTTCATTTGAAATAATTAAAGAGAATAAAAGTAAATACAATTCAGCGCAGTTTACCTAAATGTTCTCTCCATACATGTCTAGGGAACCTAATCACCTAACAGAACCTTGTTATTTTCAGCAAAAAACATATGCAATGAGCAGATGGAAGAATGTTCTTTCAGAGGAAGCACAAGACATCCTTGAGGGCAAGATGGTATCCATGAATACAAGACTGTGCTCATTATTCTTCCAAGATCCTGGTCCCAGTTGCTAGAACTGGAAGCGATGCTACGGTTTGCAGAAATGTGCAAATGTACAACTCTGAATATCAGGGCTTCTGGACATACTAGAGCCATGAAACTTAGCTAGCATATTCGAGCACTATGGATGCTTCACATCAATAAGCAACAATATCCAAATTGTATTCTAAAATACGTTACTATACATTTATTGTATATATATAACATTGTAATACATAGGAATATATGACTGTTTTCAGAGATATTGGAGCCTCTTGTGGGTCTATTTAATCCCCTACATTTGCAAATCTAAATTTTTCATATTTCCTTCCTCATACCTATTCAGAAAAATAATCCACTGCTCGTTATCTATCTTATTTTTAGTATTCTGCAGTCTTCTCCTTAAGCTGTGTAAATGTTTTGAATCAAAAGTACCATCCTCTGGAAAGGACTTATTTTCTGCCTCTGTTACTGAGTCCCACCCACTGCGTTAATTCTCTGCTTGTGCTTTTTCCACACTGATAGTACGTAGCACAGGAGGGGGAGCCTTTCGCTGGGTGCCCTTCAGATTTAGACCCTCATTACGAACATGGTGGTCCGTTCCGCTCCGCTGGCGGTAGAAACCGCCAACGGAGGAGCGGTCCAGAACGCCAAATAATGATCCAAACGAAACACATGCATCCCGCGAACCACCCACCGCCAGGAAAAGAGTCCCGCCGCCGATGGCAGAGTCTGCCCACAGGCCGTCGGAAAGGCCCAACCCGCCCGTCAAATTATGAACCACCATTCCGCCGCCAGTTCCGGGGCGGGAACCACCGCCACACAAAGCCAGGCGGAAATTAACCAAATATAAGGAAACACTCACCGGAGTTCGACAGAACGTGCAGCGGCAGCCATGGACAGAGAGCTGCTGATCATGCCAGCCCTGCTCCTTGCCATATACCTACACGACCGAGACCGACAACGAAGACGATGACGCTAAGTACCACAACATACGACACAAGGGAGGAAAGGGCACAGTTACATACCCACCCACTCCACCCATCAGGCAACGCCCCCCCAACCCTTCCCAGCAGCACAAATCATACACCCCACACCAAGAGGGACGTACCCGACCGAAGGCTAATGCAACTTGACCATAGTATATACAATAGCCCCACACCCATAAAAAAATCAAAACAATCACCAGGGTGTAACTGCGTGCAGCCCAAACACAGGCCACACAGAAACTTTAATAAGAAGCGCACTGAGCCAAACAGTGCTAACAGGGCCAATGGCCAGTCCATAAAATGTACATTGTCCTGGGACACAACTGGCCACACCTGACTCCCACAAGTGCTGGGTACTCCACAGAACGGGGCACCATATGAGGATCCAGGCACCTCACGGAAGGGGGGCAGGTGGGGGTGGGGATTTTCGACGGGGTGGGACTTTGACTTTCTTGTGGAGGGTGGGGTGGTGGGCTTCTCCTTTGAAGGGGGTGGGGGCTGTTTGGCTTGGTGGAGCTGGATGGCCTAGGCTCTGACCGGGCCTTCTTCTTCACCGGGGAAGGGGCACGGGAATAGGAAGGCTGGACCGGGGTGGGCTGTGATGTTGAAGGAGCGGAAAGGGCAAGGAGGTGGGCACATTTGTGGACAATACGGGGTGGGCAAGTGGGTTGGAAGAGGTCAGCAAGGGAGAGGAAACTTTTTTGGGAGCAATTGGGGTGGGCGTTGGAGTGGAGGCAGAGGGGGTTGATGTATGGGGTGTAGGTGTGTGTGAAGTGGGTGCAGGTGACTGCTCAATATGCTGTGGTGTGGTGGATGTCTGATGGGTGGGTGTCTTGGTGCTTTTGTGTGTCTTGGGAGGTGGGGGGTGGACACAGTGGGAGAAGACAGACAGCTAGTGTGGATGTATGTTGGGTGGGTGTCTGCAAGTCTGGTGAGTTTCAACTACAGTAGAGGTGGTAAGTGCAGGTGTGGTTTATGGGGTGCATGCATGGCTGTCTGCTGTTGTGGTGAGTGCAAGAAGAGGAGCGGTAACAGTGAGTGAAGGTGCAGTGCATGAGGGTGTGCATGTAGAGGGGACAGACAGGGAGGCGGAAGAGGTGGGCACATTGGGGGAAGTGGATGTTGTTGTGTGTGTAGGTGTCTGTTGGCTGTGTGAATGCTTGTGGTGGGAAGTGTGGTGCTTGTGTTTTGAAGTGTGCTTCTTGTGTGTTGATGTGCCAGTAAGCGGGTCAGATTGTGTGCCTTGGACGGGTGAAGGGACTGGGGTGCTGGAAGGGGTAGCGGTGGTTGGAGGGGAGACGGAATGGCCAGGGAAACTGGCTGCTGTCGAAGGCGAGGGCAGAGCCTGAAAAGATCTCTGTAGGGCAGGCACGGTAAAGTTACAATAGATTGCAAAAGGAGCACATAGGTATAGGGGCAACACAAACCATATACTCCAAAAGTGGAATGCGAACCACGAATGGACCCCAAACCTATGTGAACTTATAGAGGGTCGCTGGGACTGTAAGAAAACAGTGAGGGTTAGAAAAATAGCCCACCCCAAGACCCTGTAATGTAGGTGTAAAGTGCACTTACAACCCCCAGAGAGCACAGAAGTCGTGATAGGGGGATTCTGCAAGGAAAACCAACACCAGCAATGCAACAACAGTGGATTTCCAGACCTGAGTACCTGTAAGATAAGGGGACCAAGTCCAAGAGTTGCGACAGTGTAGATAGTGGACAGGAGCCCAGGAAATGCCAGCTGAGGTTGCAAGGAAGCTGCCACCAGATGGAAGAAGCTTGGTGTTTTGCAAGAACAAAGAGGACTAGGAACTTCCCCTTTGGAGGATGGATGTCCCACGTCGTGAAGAAGCTTGCAGAGGTGTTCCCATGCAGAAAGATCGCAAACAAGCCTTGCTAGCTGCAAGGGTCGCAGTTGGGGTTTTTGGATGCTGCTGTGGCCCAGGAGGGACCAGGATGTCGCCTCTTGGAAGAGGAGATAGAGGGGATGCCCAGCAAGTCAGGGAGCCCTCACAAAAGCAGGCAGCAGCCGTAGAAGTACTGGAACAGGCACTTAGAAGAGGAGTGAACCGGAGTCCACCCGAAGTCAGAAAAGGGAGTCCCACGACTCCGGAGGACAACTCAGAAGGTTGTGCACTGCAGGTTAGAGTGTCGGGGACCCAGGCTTGGCTGTGCACGAAGGAAATCCTGGAAGAGTGCACAGGAGCCGGAGCAGCTGCAAATCACGCGGTACCCAGCAATGCAGTCTAGCGTGGGGAGGCAAGGACTTACCTCCACCAAACTTGGACTGAAGAGTCACTTGTCTGTGGGAGTCACTTGCACAGAGTTGCTGAGTTCCAGGGACCACGCTCGTCGTGCTGAGAGGGGACCCAGAGGACCGGTGATGCAGTCTTTTGTTGCCTGCGGTTGCAGGGGGAAGATTCCGTCGACCCACAGGAGATTTCTTCAGAGCTCCTGGTGCAGAAAGGAGGCAGGCTACCCCCAGAGCATGCACCACCAGGAAACAGTCAAGAAAGCCGGCAGGATGAAACAATACAAGGTTGCAGTAGTCGTCTTTGCTACTTTGTTGCGGTTTTGCAGGCGTCCTGAGCAGTCAGCCGTCGATCCTTTGGCAGAAGGTGAAGAGGGAGATGCAGAGGAACTCTGGTGAGCTCTTGCATTCGGTATCTGAAGAATTCCCCAAAGCAGAGACCCTAAATAGCCAGAAAAGGAGGTTTGGCTACTTAGGAAGGAGGATAGGCTAGTAAGAAAGGTAAGAGCCTATTAGAAGGAGTCTCTGACGTCACCTGCTGGCCCTGGCCACTCAGAGCAGTCCAGTGTGCCAGCACACCTCTGAATCCAAGATGGCAGAGGTCTGGGGCACGCTGGAGGAGCTCTGGGCACCTCCCCTGGGAGGTGCAGGTCAGGGGAGTGGTCACTCCCCTTTCCTTTGTCCAGTTTCGCACCAGAGCAGGGCTGGGGGATCCCTGAACCGGTGTAGATTGGCTTATGCAGAGATGGGCACCATCTGTGCCCATCAAAGCATTTCCAGAGGCTGGGGGAGGCTACTCCTCCCCAGCCCTGACACCTATTTCCAAAGGGAGAGGGTGTAACACCCTCTCTCTGAGGAAGTCCTTTGTTCTG
Source organism: Pleurodeles waltl (assembly GCF_031143425.1). Lineage (NCBI taxonomy): Eukaryota > Metazoa > Chordata > Amphibia > Caudata > Salamandridae > Pleurodeles > Pleurodeles waltl. The sequence continues at coordinate 1,158,363,870 of NC_090448.1, forward strand.
CCTTCCTGGGCCAGGCCTGGCTGGACCCCAGGAGGGCAGAAACCTGTTTGAGGGGTTGGCAGCAGCTGCAGTGAAACCCCAGGAAAGGCAGTTTGGCAGTACCCAGGTTCTGTGCTAGAGACCCGGGGGATCATGGAATTGTCCCCCCAATGCCAGAATGGCATTGGGGGGACAATTCCATGATCCTAGACATATTACATGGCCATGTTCGGAGTTACCATTGTGACGCTGTACATAGGTAGAGACCTATATACAGTGCACATGTGTAATGGTGTCCCCGCACTCACAAAGTCCGGGGAATTTGCCCTGAACAATGTGGGGGCACCTTGGCTAGTGCCAGGGTGCCCACACACTAAGTAACTTTGCACCCAACCTTCACCAGGTGGAGGTTAGACATATAGGTGACTTATAAGTTACTTAAGTGCAGTGGTAAATGGCTGTGAAATAACGTGGACGTTATTTCACTCAGGCTGCACTGGCAGGCCTGTGTAAGAATTGTCAGATCTCCTTATGGGTAGCAAAAGAAATGCTGCAGCCCATAGGGATCTCCTGGAACCCCAATACCCTGGGTACCTCAGTACCATATACTAGGGAATGATATGGGTGTTCCAGTATGCCAATGTGAATTGGTGAAATTGGTCACTAGCCTGTTAGTGACAAATTTGGAAAGCAGAGAGAGCATAACCACTGAGGTTCTGGTTAGCAGAGCCTCAGTGAGACAGTTAGGCATCACACAGGGAACACATACATATAGGCCACAAACTTATGAGCACTGGGGTCCTGGCTAGCAGGGTCCCAGTGACACATAACAAACATACTGACAACATAGGGTTTCCACTATGAACACTGGGCCCTGGCTAGCAGGGTCCCAGTGAGACAGTGAAAACACCCTGACATATACTCACAAACAGGCCAAAAGTGGGGGTAACAAGGCTAGAAAGAGGCTACTTTCTCACACAATCCCCCCCCCCAAACGAAGGACAATAAGGCTAACCTTGGCCAGTTGAGTCTTTATTGTCTAAGTGGTGATAAGTGGAGAGTAGCTCTGCAATATACTGGTTACTCAATTTATCAACCACTATATGGTTACTTCCCTGTGGGGATGTAAACCACCCTGTTTGAAGTTTTTTAGCTAACCAACAATGTGAAGATATATTTTCAGAGTTTCTATCAGTAAGTTTTAGTTTAGAACAGTGGGAATTGTCCACTGGACCTATTTCTAGTGATGAGAATGCCAGACAGGGATGCTGTCTCAGCAAAGCCATAGCTGGGCAAAAGCTTTGTCCATATGGCTGTAAAAGAGAACAGGGATGCTGTTTCTCTTTAGCTGGAGCAGGGCAGGGATGCTATCCTATGAGCTCCACACTAGGGCAGGGCTGCAGTCCTAAGTGTTGTGAGGCAGTGCAGGGTTTCTGCACTAAAGTTTCTCTGGTAGGGTTGGAGGGATGCTCCATGTTAACTAAAATGGTGCTCTTTTTCTCACCAATATTAGTTATCCCACAGAGAGGTACTTCCACCTCAGGGAGTACAGCTATGCCAGCTGATGATTCCCTTTGTACAGGTGCCACCCCAGGAGAGTTTTCTCCCACCACAGGAATGGTATCCTGAATGGCAGGGTGGGTAGGAGATACTGTGATACCCTTTTTACCTGTTGTTGGAGAGGGATCCTGAGTTTTCAGGCCTTTTTCTCTCCTTTGCTTTTTCATTTCAGTAGAAATGAGAGGGAACAATTCCTCAGGGATACCCAGCATGGTTGCATGGGTATAAAACTCTACCTCAGCCCAACCTGAGGTCTCTAGGTCATTACCTAAGAGACAGTCTACAGGTAAGCTAGGTGACACTACCACCTGCTTAGGGCCAGTAACTCCACCCCAGCTAAACTGAACTATAGCTAAGGGAAGAAACTTAGTGGAGTTATGGACATCAATAATCTTGTACTGTTGTCCAATGATGTGTTGTTCAGGAGCCACTAGGTTTTCAGTCACCAAAGTGATACTGGCACCTGTGTCCCTGTAGGCCTGGGCCTCAACACCATTTATTGAAACTGTCTGCCTGTACTTATCCATTGTAAGGGGACAAGCAGCCAGTGTGGCAAGGCCAATGCCACTAGGTGTGACAGAAACTGTCTTGGGACTAACTACCCCAGTTTCTATGATGGACCCATAAGTGAACCCAACTACACCCTTACTTTGACTGTTGCCAGCAGTCCCACCACTATTACCACTACTGCTAGGGGGACTAGAGTTTGATGTATTAGTGGTGGTTGACTCAGGGGGTTTACCTGGACAGGACTTATCCCCTGGCCTATGGCCTTTATTTTTACACACAAAGCACCAAAGCTTTTTAATGTGTGTATGTTGTGAAGCAGAGGAAGAATTTGATTTATCCCCACCCCCTGAAGAGTGTTTAGGATTTGAAGAAGGATCTTTGGTTTTACCCTTATCCCCATGCTTATCCTGAGATTTCTCACCATCTTTCTTCTTGCCATCCTTGTCACCCCCTGTATGAACTTTTCTGTTCACTCTTGTTCTGACCCATTTGTCTGCCTTCTTTCCCAATTCTTGGTGAGAGGTCAGATCTGAGTCCACTAGATATTTGTGTAACAAGTCAGACACACAGTTATTCAGAATATGCTCTCTCAGAATAAGATTATACAGGCTTTCATAGTCAGAAACTTTACTGCCATGTAACCACCCCTCCAAGGCCTTCACTGAACAGTCAACAAAGTCTATCCAGTCTTGTGAGGACTCTTTTCTGGTGTCTCTGAACTTAATCCTGTATTGTTCAGTGGTTAAGCCAAATCCATCCAAGAGTGCATCCTTCAAAACTGCAAAATTATTGGCATCACTTTCTCTAACAGTAAGGAGCCTATCCCTACTCTTTCCATTGAAAGATAGCCATAGAATAGCAGCCCACTGCCTTTGAGGAACCCCCTGTACCATACAGGCCCTCTCAAGTGCAGCAAACCACTTGTTAATGTCATCCCCCTCCTTGGAAGGGGGAACTGTCTTGTGCAGATTCCTGGAATCATGCTCTCTCACAGGATTGCTATCAGGAATACTGCTGCTGACACCATGGGGTCCTAACCCCAATCTCTGTCTCTCCTTCTCCAGGTCTAGGGATTCCCTGTCTAGAGCCAGCTGTTGCGGTTTAAGCTTCAGTCTGGTCTCTTCCACTCTCAACTTTTTGAGTTCCCTTTCTAACTTGTTGTCTTCAGGGTGGGTGGGTTGGGAATGCTTGGACACTGAGGATATATTGGAATTAACAGAGGGAGATCTGTCTCTAACAGTTTGGACTCTAACAACCTGGCCTCCAGGAACAAAAGCATCCCTACTATGATGGGAGCTTCTATTACTACCAGCATTGCTAGGAGGTCTGCTAAGGGGCAGATTTGGGTGAGAACCCTGTACACCTCCCTCAAGGGGTTCCCCTGAGTCAGAGTGTGAACTATCTACTAACTTCTCAGTTGAAGTGTCAGCTAGGGACTTATCATTCTCAATGAGCAGGTTAAATAGAAATTCTCTTGAAGGATTCTTTCCTATCACTAAACCTCTATCAATGCAGAGACTCCTTAGGCTCTTGAAGCTTAAATTGTCATAAGTTGTATTGACCATTTTAAGAGCAGTTCCTACATCAGACATGATAGAAGAAGGTTTAGAGACAGTGAGAAGAGAGAAAACGTTTCAGGACTTTTTAAAGAACAGAGAAAAAAACTTTTTCAAACTTTTTGAAACTTTTAGAAGTACTTTTCAGCACTTAGCAGAACGTGTAAGAGAAGAAAAGCAAAACTTTTTGGTTAGGTGTACATACACTGAACTTGTTTTGTATATTTTTCTCTAATGAAAAGTACAAAATGACAAAGTGGTAAGTAGTTACAAGTACTTATCCCACCGCTGCACAACTAATGTAGGAGGCTGGCCTGGCTTGTAGTGGGTACCAGAGGTACTTACACCTTGTGCCAGGTCCAGTTATCCCTTATTAGTGTAGAAGAGGTGTTTCTAGCAGCTTAGGTTGATAGAAGGTAGCTATAGCAGAGCAGCTTAGGCTGAACTAGGAGACATGCAAAGCTCCTACTATACCACTGGTGTCAAATGCACAATATCATAAGAAAACACAATACACAGATATACTAAAAATAAAGGTACTTTATTTTTATGACAATATGCCAAAAGTATCTCAGTGAGTACCCTCAGTATGAGGATGGCAAATATACACAAGATATATGTACACAATACCAAAAATATGCAGTAATAGCAAAAGGAAGTAATGCAAGCAGTGTAAAGTTACAATAGATTGCAATAGGAGCACATAGGTATAGGGGCAACACAAACCATATACTCCAAAAGTGGAATGCGAACCACGAATGGACCCCAAACCTATGTGAACTTGTAGAGGGTCGCTGGGACTGTAAGAAAACAGTGAGGGTTAGAAAAATAGCCCACCCCAAGATGCTGTAAGGTAGGTGTAAAGTGCACTTACAACCCCCAGAGAGCACAGAAGTCGTGATAGGGGGATTCTGCAAGGAAAACCAACACCAGCAATGCAACAACAGTGGATTTCCGGACCTGAGTACCTGTAAGATAAGGGGACGAAGTCCAAGAGTCGCAACAGTGTCGAGAGTGGGCAGGAGCCCAGGAAATGCCAGCTGAGGGTGCAAGGAAGCTACCACCGGATGGAAGAAGCTTGGTGTTTTGTAAGAACGAAGAGGACTAGGAACTTTCCCTTTGGAGGATGGATGTCCCACGTTGTGAAGAAGCTTGCAGAGGTGTTCCCACGCAGAAAGACCACAAACAAGCCTTGCTAGCTGCAAGGGCCATGGTTAGTGTATTTGGATGCTGCTGTGGCCCAGGAGGGACCAGGATGTCGCCACTTGGATGGGGAGACAGAGGGGGCACCCAGCAAGTCAGGGAGCCCTCACAGAAGCAGGCAGCACCCGCAGAAGTACTGGAACAGGCACTTAGAAGAGATGTGAACCAGAGTCCACCCGAAGTCAGAAAAGGGAGTCCCACGACGCCGGAGGACAACTCAAAAGGTTGTGCACTGCAGGTTAGAGTGTCGGGGACCCAGGCTTGGCTGTGCACAAAGGAAATCCTGGAAGAGTGCACAGGAGCCAGAGCAGCTGCAAATCACACGGTACCCAGCAATGCAGTCTAGCGTGGGGAGGCAAGGACTTACCTCCACCAAACTTGGACTGAAGAGTCACTGAACTGTGGGAGTCACTTGGACAGAGTTGCTGAGTTCCAGGGACCATGCTCGTCGTGCTGAGAGGGGACCCAGAGTACCAGTGATGCAGTCTTTTGTTGCCTGCGGTTGCAGGGGGAAGATTCCGTCGACCCACTGGAGATTTCTTCAGAGCTCCTGGTGCAGAAAGGAGGCTGGCTACCCCCAGAGCATGCACCACCAGGAAACAGTCGAGAAAGCCGGCAGGATGAAGCGATACAAGGTTGCAGTAGTCGTCTTTGCTACTTTGTTGCGGTTTTGCAAGCGTCCTGAGCAGTCAGCGGTCGATCCTTTGGCAGAAGGTGAAGAGGGAGATGCAGAGGAACTCTGGTGAGCTCTTGCATTCGGTATCTGAAGAATTCCCCAAAGCAGAGACCATAAATAGCCAGAAAAGGAGGTTTGACTACCTAGGAAGGAGGATAGGCTAGTAAGAAAGGTAAGAGCCTATCAGAAGGATTCTCTGACGTCACCTGCTGGCACTGGCCACTCAGAGCAGTCCAGTGTGCCAGCAACACCTCTGGTTCCAAGATGGCAGAGGTCTGGGGCACACTGGAGGAGCTCTGGGCACCTCCCCTGGGAGGTGCAGGTCAGGGGAGTGGTCACTCCCCTTTCCTTTGTCCAGTTTCGCGCCAGAGCAGGGCTGGGGGATACCTAAACTGGTGTAGACTGGCTTATGCAGAGATGGGCACCATCTGTGCCCATCAAAGCATTTCCAGAGGCTGGGGAAGGCTACTCCTCCCCAGCCATCACACCTATTTCCAAAGGGAGAGGGTGTCACACCCTCTCTCAGAGGAAATCCTTTGTTCTGCCTTCCTGGGCCAGGGCTGCCTGGACCCCAGGAGGGCAGAAACCTGTCTGAGGGGTTGGCAGCAGCAGCAGCTGCAGTGGAGACCCCGGAAAGGCAGTTTGGCAGTACCCGGGTTCTGTGCTAGAGACCCGGGGGATCATGGAATTTTCTCCCCAATGCCATAATGGCATTGGGTGACAATTCCATGATCTTAGACATGTTACATGGCCATGTTCGGAGTTACCATTGTGACGCTATACATAGGTAGTGACCTATGTATAGTGCACACGTGTAATGGTGTCCCCGCACTCACAAAGTCCGGGGAATTTGCCCTGAACAATGTGGGGGCACCTTGGCTAGTGCCAGGGTGCCCACACACTAAGTAACTTAGCACCCAACCTTTACCAGGTGGAGGTTAGACATATAGGTGACTTATAAGTTACTTAAGTGCAGTGGTAAATGGCTGTGAAATAACATGGACGTTATTTCACTCAGGCTGCACTGGCAGGCCTGTGTAAGAATTGTCAGATCTCCCTATGGGTGGCAAAATAAATGCTGCAGCCCATAGGGATCTCCTGGAACCCCAATACCCTGGGTACCTCAGTACCATATACTAGGGAATGATATGGGTGTTCCAGTATGCCAATGTGAATTGGTGAAATTGGTCACTAGCCTGTTAGTGACAAATTTGGAAAGCAGAGAGAGCATAACCACTGAGGTTCTGGTTAGCAGAGCCTCAGTGAGACAGTTAGGCATCACACAGGGAACACATACATATAGGCCACAAACGTATGAGCACTGGGGTCCTGGCTAGCAGGGTCCCAGTGACACATAACAAACATACTGACAACATAGGGTTTCCACTATGAACACTGGGCTCTGGCTATCAGGGTCCCAGTGAGACAGTGAAAACACCCTGACATACACTCACAAACAGGCCAAAAGTGGGGGTAACAAGGCTAGAAAGAGGCTACTTTCTCACACTTGTAGGTACCGACCCTTGTGGCGAGGAATGGCACCATTGGTGTACAGACCACTTGTGGATATGGGGACCGTGGTGGAGCGTCAGATCATAATCACTGACACACTCACATGTGCAACTATTCAGGACCTTTGTGCATTACTGGATCCTGCACTCAGCACTGGATCCTGGATCAGCCTGCCATTCCAACTGAGGTGCAGGTGCTCTCCACACGCCATTTCCTGGCCACAGGCTCTTTTCAAGTAACAGTGGGCATGGGTGCTGGTTTCTCACAGCCAATGTTCAGCCAGGTACTGACAAGATTTCTGAATGCATTTGTACAACATCTGAAATCCTATGTGCAATTTCCCCAAAGTACTGACCTCCCTGCCATCAAATCTGACGTCTATGCCTTTGCAAACATTCCCCATGTCATAGGTGCCATCAATGGCACCCACATACCCATCATCCCCCCACGAGTGAGTGAACAGGTGTACAGAAACAGGAAGAAATTTCACTCCATGAACATCCAATTGGTGTGTACTGCAGACCAGTACATTTCCCATGTGAATGCCATGTTTTCGGGTTCAGTCCATGATTCATTTGTGTTGAGGAACAGTAGTGTGCCACAGAAGATGGAACAACTACAAGAGCACAGAGGGTGGATCATAGGTAAGTTTGCCTGTCACTAGCTGACACATTGCAGAAAACCAGCCTGTCTGACTAAGGGACATTGCAATGACGACTCTGTATTGAACCATTTTGTAGGTGATTCTGGCTATCCAAACTTGCGTTGGCTCCTGACGCCAGTGAGGAATCCCAGGACGGATGCACAGAGGAAATACAATGAGGGCCATGGACGTACTAGGAGGGTGATAGAGCGTACTATAGGTCTCCTGGAGGCTAGATTCCGGTGTCTACATACCTCTGGGGGTTCCCTGGCCTATGGGCCTGATAAGGTGTGTAGAATAGTGGCGGCGTGCTGCGTGCTGCACAACGTGGCAGTGAGACATTCTATCCCCATTTTGGAGGTGGAGGGTGCTATAGGTCCTGATCAGCTACCTCAGAGAGGTGAGGAGAGTGATGGTGAGGATGAGGAAGGGCAAGATGTCAATTCCAGGAACCAACTGATACAACTCTACTTCCAATAACTGTGTGGTACTTAAGCCTGTCATTGGGGTTAGTGACTAATACTGTCAGTGTGCTCTGTCATATAGGGGGGATTGGTCATGGTAGGCGATACTTGGACCACTTCTGCATGGTACTGACAGAAAATATATGCATTCCCTCCTTGCCAAAATTTGGCCACACAGTACCACCATCAAGCACAAATTGACAATAAAGTTGTTCTCTGCCAATTGCATCCATACTCCACTTTGTTCACCATTGAAGACAGGGGACAGTGTTACAGGTGTGAAATGTGTTTAATTGGTAGAATTGAGTGAATTGTGCTATATACAGTGATGGGAGTCGTAAGGGTTGGGTGTTCTCAAAACCAACTTGGTGGCAGCCCTGTTGGATGTTTTAGATGGGTCCATTTTGTAGAACAGTACTTCAATTTGCCCTCAGCTAAGTGTTGTTGGTGAATGGGTGGGATGGTTGCTTTGCATTAGTAGCAGTGTGAATTGTTAGAGGGGAAATTGTTCTTAGCTGGGTTTCCAGTGCCATATCTTGGCCTAAGAGTGCATTTGGGCACCTGCTGTGGAGCTTCTTGGGGTGGCATGGTTGCCCTTGTGTTTCCTGGGAGGGTATTTCCTGGGATGTTTCTGCTGCTTGGGTCATCAGATGCTGGTTGTCCAGGGCTGTTGTGGGGGCCTCTTGTCCGATGTGGGTGTCAGACTGTTTTTTTACCAACTGCAGCAGTGCTCCAGACATGGTGGCCATTGTGGCATTGTGCTCTTTCCACTGCTCCATGGCCTGTTGGTGTTGTTGCTGCTGCATCCTCTGACTTTGCTCCAGGGTGGACACAATCTGTGCCAACCTGTCTTGGGTATCTTGGTAGGCCCCCAATACCTGTGCAATAACGTCCTCGGCTGCTGCATCCATCCTGTGGCCTCCCACCTGGCCCACTGGGACACTTGAACTTGCCCTAGCCCCCTGTGCCTGTGTCCCATGCACAGGTCTTGATGTGCCACTTGTACTGGGGCCCTCGCCTTCCTGCATGTTGGGAGTGGGAGACTGGCCTCTGTAGCTATGTTCCACCAGTCTGTGCCCTGGGTACATTGGTGTGGGTACGCCTCACTTGGCCTGTTGGTCTTGACTGGGTGTTAAGGGTGACAGTGGTTTCCTGGGTGTGGCTGCTGCATGGTGAGGATCCAGGACAGTGTGAGGGGCCTGCCTGCTCATCAGTGTCCAGGGATCCTTTGCCAAGGTCTTGTGAGGTGGCTCTGTCTCCCTGGAGGGCTGTGGCACTCCTTGTCCCATCCATTAGGGTTTCACGGGTGGTGGTGCCTGTCGGGGGACATACACATGTCTGCTACATATGCATGTCGGTTGGAGGTGTACAAGACTGTGCTATTTTGTGCTGGCGTTAATTTCAGTGTCCTTCCAGGGTGCCTTTGTGAGGTTGACATTGCATTTAGTGGCAGTGGTGGGGTTGCATTGTGGTGGGGGTATTATTCCATTGTGGGTACGTGGTTGGGTGGGTGGCTGTGCACAGCGGTGTGATGTGGGCCTGTTAGTGGGTTGTAGGTGATGCTGGGTGGTGGATGTGGTGGGTAATGGCTGGTTGGGGTGTAAGTCCAGGTGGGTGTGGGTGGGGTGGGGTGGTGCATGCATTGCTGATTTGTTGTATATGGGGTGATTGTAGATGACTTACCCGAGTCCATTCCTCCAGTGAGTCCAGTGAGTCCCTCTGGGTGCAGGATGGCGAGGACCTTCTCCTCCCAGTCGGTGTAGTCGGGTGGTATTGGTGGTGGTCCTCCCCCAGTCTTCTGCACTGCGATGTGGTGCCTGGTTGCCATGGCCCTGACCTTCCCCCGCAGGTCGTTCCATCTCTTCCGGATGTCGTCTCTGGTGCGTGGATGGTGTCCCACTTCGTTCACCCTGTTGACAATGGTCTGCCACAGCTCCAATTTCCACACGATGGGTGTGTGCTGCACCTCGGACCTGAATATTTGTGGCTTCACCTTCAGGATCTTGTCCACCATGGTCCTTAGCTCCCTTTCGTGAAGCGTGGATCTATGGGGGGGGACATGGTGAGTGTGGTAGATGGCGTTGGGACTGGGGACGGGGTAAGAGTGCTCCTCTGTGGGTCGATATGCGTGTCCTGTATGCTGCCGTTCGCTGTCTGGCTCTGGTGTTCTCCGTCTTCTGGTCCTCATTTTGTTGCAAGGGATTGTGGGGTGTGTCTCAGGGTGTTTTATGGGGTTCTGGATGTGTGTCAGGTGTGTGGGTGATACGCCTATCCAATGTGTGCACTTGTTGCTGTTGTGCCCTCTTGCCACCCGTGGCGGTCGCAGCCGCCAATGGTCGTCTGGCCTCCACAGTCCGCTGAGGTGATTTGTGCATCATTATTTGGAGGGCGGGATGTGGGTGTGCTTGGCGGTGGCGGGGTGGGGTGGAGTGGGCCGGGTTTCCCGCTCACAGAGTCATGGCGGGGAGTGGTGGTCTGGAAATTTTTGGCGGGGTTGGGTTTTTCGTGCATTATATGGCGGGTTTCCATTCACCGCCAACGGCGGGATTCTGTTCACCGCCGACACGGTGGTCGGTGGTCTTTCCCGCCATGTTCATAATGACCGCCTTAGATTTTAGAGCCCTTGTCTTTACTTTCCTGTATGCTGTCACTCTTAGGAGCACATGAAGGTGTCTGCTAGCCCTGTGCTGCAGCTGGTCCAGTGGAGGGGTGGAGGGTATGATGGATAAAGAGGGATGTAGGGTATAATGGATAAAGAGGGAAGGGATGGATCTTTCAGTTGTCCATCTAACTGCTCTTGTGGAAGGAGTATGTGAAGTGTCTCTCACTCATCCCACTGGCCTCCTTGCTTTCGCAAACTTTCTGATCTCAACTGCTAAGCTTGCGGAAACTCCAATGTGGCTGGATTAGTGAGCCTCTGTCGAATGCATATTCATCCTTCTGGGGTCTGCGCTGGGGGCTGCCACTCCTGTTAATCTTCCTCTTTTCCATACATCTTCTGGACTCCACTCTCTTTGTACTGTCGATTGTATTCACGATCTCTGAAATCCTGGGACTCTCCTCCCACTTACCGTCCCAACCTCTCGTCTCCCACCTAGACAACAATTCATATTTCCTTTATTCTGCCTAAAAACATAGATATAAACAAGCACATATCTCACATTGTATTCATTTGGGCAGGCTAAGACTGTCTGACTTGATTGGTGGGTCCAGTGATGGGCTGCACTCCACCCCAGCTCCCCTGGAGGTATCGCCCCCTGAGCTTTGGCACATGGTGTCATCGTGCGAAGCGCGGTTCAGCTCTCCCCACTACCAAGCAGGCCAGTGAGACTGACTCATCAGAGATGAGAAGCAGCACAGGCCATACACAGCATGGGCAACCAAAATGGCAGTAAATTATTCAACATGGCACCAGCTATCATGGCAACCTCAAAGCAAATCTCAATAATTTCTTATTATATAATAATGCCACATAGGTTTACCTTCTAGCACATCATATATAATACTTAATTTTCCTTTTCTTTTCACATACTCTCCCAAACAACTTTGCTTCTTTTACCCAATCCAATCAAGTCCTTATAACAATTGTGAACAAATCCGAATTCCTTTGCCCAACTTAGTGCAACTGGCGAAGAGGAGTCCAATTTGGACACGTGTAGCGGGGAAACAGAATCTGAACATAAGTATAAGCAAAGAAACATTCTGACATTCAGTCATGTTTGAGGTCACAAAGCGTCCAAGGTCCCAAAATATGATGGAGTACACAATCCACTTAACACCGCCACTTCTGCCAACCTTACAGTAGTAAGTTGACTAGTGATTTTGGTCACATTTGAGATCTTGGGTGCATTTGTGTGCTTTGCATCTGTGCTATTTACATAGTATTCAATGCTTCTGGCAGGGGCGCAGCTTGGTCAGTAAAATTGGGGTTGGGTGAGCGTCAGATTTTCCCAACATTCACACTGACATATAATGTTAAAATACATTACCCGGGGGCAGGGCGCATGAGAGGGGCTTAAGGGGCAGTGGAAAGGGTCAGGAATGCAGTTTGGTAGGGGCCTAAGTCAGAAAAAACACTATTTTGTAAACTTACCAACATTTTTGAAGACTTTCAAAACAGACAAAGAGAGAGAGTGTGTGGGCATTTATGTCCATGTAAAAACTCCTGGTAAAATCTGAGACACCTCCCTAGACTCGAATGAAAGCACCTGTACCCAATTATTTAATAGAAAATAAATTTACTTGGGGGGGTGTAACACCCAAAACACCTCCCTGAAGCTACCCCCGTGGCTTCAGGTATCCACACTGCCTGCCTCCGTTGGGGAATGCTGTTGTCCTCTGCCAGAATCAGCGATCACTTTTGCGTATATTGTAATTGTAATCGTATTTATATAGCGCTTACTACCCCTGACAAAGCGCTTTTCGATGAGTAGCACGCTACTCCGGAACCCAACAAGAATTAGTGATGGATTAGTATCGTTAAATAATGAGTACAGTTTTAGTATTATTATGAGTTAATTATATGTGTCTTCTGTTTGTGGTAGAAAGACATTGTCAGTGTTTCTGGAAGTATTTGCGTGTGGGAATGGAGAGCCGGGGGCAGTTTAAAAGTTGCCAGCGTAGCTAGCCATCCATTTGTGGATTCTATCTCACATTGCTGAATTTCTGCTTTAGGTTTGGTTATTTACCTGAACTTTCTTGAAGGGATGTAGGGTTTATCTGCGGCTGTAGTTTGATGGGTCGTAGGAGAGGTCCCTTTAAGAGCGTGTAGACCTTCAAAGTAGTTTTGTAGTGATCATGGACTGGCATCTAAGCATCCGGCTGACATTGAAGAATCTTGACAGACTGTGACACCTCTAACTGGAGCCCTTTGGGATTTTTTGGAGGATGGAAGGATTTGTGGAGAGATCAAGGCGCATGTTTTCATAGTCATCCCTTGTTCTGATAAAGATGTGGCTCACTCACTCTTGATCCTAAGGTGCTCGTTGTGGAGTTTGGCTGTTGTTGATAATTTATCCTGCACTCCACATGTATTTCCAAATTGATGTAAACAGCCCTTCCAGGAAGACTGTGGAGATCGGGCCTCCTGGGAGCCTTTACTGAAGGACAACAGGGTGCAAACGTGTAATCTGTGAAACTTTGTGAAATTGACAAACTTTGCAAATTCACTAAATTGTGAAGTTTGCCGCCTTTGCAACACTTCACCTGTGCAGCAGTTCAACTATTGCAAAAAAAAGCTTCTCTGAAGAATTTTCCGCAAATAATTTTTGGCCATGAAGATTCTTCCGCCCAATAAAGACATTTTCTGGGGTGATGTTTTACGAAACCACATTCACTGGATTTTTCACTGCGATTTATAACAAAACAATTCCGTCTACATAAACGTCTGAAGGCTTGCAAAGTTTTACAGAATGCTTCCTGAAATCGACGGAGGAAACATCTTTGCAACTTTGCACACTTCTACTGTGGGCAACTCCAACTAACTCATACATAGGCAGATATATACATCTCCGCCTGAACATACTGGTACATTTTTGGGAGGTTCACAAGCATTTCCAAAAGTATGCCGAAAGTTGCCCAAGTTTTCCCAGAAGTACGTTGGAAGCTGCCCAAGCTTTCCTAGGAGTATGCTGGAAAGCTGCCCAAACATTCTCAGAAGTATGCTGGAAAGCTACATAAACATTCCCAGAAGTATGCTGGATAGCTGCGATTCCTGTGCATGCTGTTCCAACAAAAGGTATCGCTGGCCTACCGAAAAATATGCATAAAATAGAATTGATGTTAGTTTCACCTTTAGCACGTTTCTGCAGCTTATTCGTGCCACTGCCAGGATGTGGGATGCCCACAACATGCCTGCGCGGTGCACTGCCTGGCATATGTCCCGGTGCAGAGAGATGTTTCTGCCAAGGCAGTTTGACACCAAGAGCTTTACTCTGAGAAACGCTCCCTAAATGATACAATATTGCAAAACCCCATGAATGCCTCCTGCACGCGCTATAAAGTTTCCCTCTAAACCGCAGTAATCATAGATATTGTAACAATCCGCTTACAGATATTTGTATGTAAACAGTATCATCTAGCGCTGGGAAGCGGCTTCTGCCGGGACTTTATGAGCTGTGCAGAACACAAATTGATCTAATTACGCCTCCTTAGGAGCGGCCTGAATTACTGAATATGGAGCTCGTCTCAGCAGGTGCCAGTCTGTTGGCACGGCTTTGACAATTACCCAAGTTAATCAGTTGTGAAGTTAATTTCCGTGTGTGGTGGGGAGGCGGGCAGAGCCGGAGCGCGCTCTGGCGGAGGCACCGCTGGGCGCTCCTCAACGGGAGGGAGGCGGACTGTGGCAAGGGGTGTGCCATGGTGGCACGGGGGCTCACTGAGGCGTGCCAGCATCAGAGCCTTCTACAGTCTGGGCACAGCGAGTGGGGCAGAGAGAGGGAGGCCGAGACAGAATGAATGGGAGAGGGATGAGCTGTGGCGTGCGGTGTGCCATGGTGGCACGGGGGCTCCCTGAGGTGTGCCGGCAGCAGCCACTTCTACAGTCTGGGCAGAGCGAGGGGGCAGAGAGAGGGTGGCTGAGAGAGGGAGGCCGAGACAGAATGAATGGGAGAGGGATGAGCTGTGGCGCGCGGTGTGCCATGGTGGCACAGGCGCCCTCCCTGAGGCGTGCCAGCATCAGAGCCTTCTACAGTCTGGGCAGAGCGAGGGGGCAGAGAGAGGGAGGCAGAGAGAGGGAGGCCGAGACAGAATGAATGGGAGAGGGATGAGCTGTGGCGTGCGGTGTGCCATGGTGGCACGGGGGCTCCCTGAGGCGTGCCAGCAGCAGCCACTTCTACAGTCTGGGCACAGCGAGTGGGGCAGAGAGAGGGAGGCAGAGGGAGGGAGGCCGAGACAGAATGAATGGGAGAGGGATGAGCTGTGGCAGGGGGTGTGCCATGGTGGCACATGGGCTCCCTGAGGTGTGCCGGCAGCAGGCACTTCTACAGTCTGGGCAGAGCGAGGGGGCAGAGAGAGGGAGGCCGAGACAGAATGAATGGGAGAGGGATGAGCTGTGGCAGGGGGTGTGCCATGGTGGCACAGGGGCTCCCTGAGGCGTGCCGGCAGCAGGCACTTGTATAGTGTGGGCAGGAAGAGAGAGACAGAGGGAGAGACAGGGTACAGAGAGAGAGAGGGACAGAGAGAGGGAGACAGAGAGACGGAGGAAGAAAAAGGAAGCCCGACAGAAGGAGGCTGAGGGAATGGAGATGGCCGGTGGTGATGATGGCTGAAGAGGAGGCTGCAGGAATGGAGATGGCCGGTGGTGATGATGGGTGAAGAGGAGGCTGAGGGAATGGAGATGGCCGGTGGTGATGATGGGTGAAGAGGAGGCTGAGGGAATGGAGATGGCCGGTGGTGATGATGGCTGAAGAGGAGGCTGCGGGAATGGAGATGGCCGGTGGTGATGATGGCTGAAGAGGAGGCTGCGGGAATGGAGATGGCCGGTGGTGATGATGGCTGAAGAGGAGGCTGAGGGAATGGAGATGGCCGGTGGTGATGATGGGTGAAGAGGAGGCTGCGGGAATGGAGATGGCCGGTGGTGATGATGGCTGAAGAGGAGGCTGCGGGAATGGAGATGGCCGGTGGTGATGATGGGTGAAGAGGAGGCTGCGGGAATGGAGATGGCCGGTGGTGATGATGGGTGAAGAGGAGGCTGAGGGAATGGAGATGGCCGGTGGTGATGATGGGTGAAGAGGAGGCTGAGGGAATGGAGATGGCCGGTGGTGATGATGGCTGAAGAGGAGGCTGAGGGAATGGAGATGGCCGGTGGTGATGATGGGTGAAGAGGAGGCTGAGGGAATGGAGATGGCCGGTGGTGATGATGGGTGAAGAGGAGGCTGAAGGAATGGAGATGGCCGGTGGTGATGATGGCTGAAGAGGAGGCTGAGGGAATGGAGATGGCCGGTGGTGATGATGGGTGAAGAGGAGGCTGAGGGAATGGAGATGGCCGGTGGTGATGATGGGTGAAGAGGAGGCTGCGGGAATGGAGATGGCCGGTGGTGATGATGGGTGAAGAGGAGGCTGCGGGAATGGAGATGGCCGGTGGTGATGATGGGTGAAGAGGAGGCTGAGGGAATGGAGATGGCCGGTGGTGATGACGGGTGAAGAGGAGGCTGCGGGAATGGAGATGGCCGGTGGTGATGACGGGTGAAGAGGAGGCTGAGGGAATGGAGATGGCCGGTGGTGATGACGGGTGAAGAGGAGGCTGCGGGAATGGAGATGGCCGGTGGTGATGATGGGTGAAGAGGAGGCTGCGGGAATGGAGATGGCCGGTGGTGATGATGGGTGAAGAGGAGGCTGCGGGAATGGAGATGGCCGGTGGTGATGATGGCTGCGGGAATGGAGATGGCCGGTGGTGATGATGGCTGAAGAGGAGGCTGAGGGAATGGAGATGGCCGGTGGTGATGATGGGTGAAGAGGAGGCTGCGGGAATGGAGATGGCCGGTGGTGATGATGGCTGAAGAGGAGGCTGAAGGAATGGAGATGGCCGGTGGTGATGATGGCTGAAGAGGAGGCTGAGGGAATGGAGATGGCCGGTGGTGATGATGGGTGAAGAGGAGGCTGAGGGAATGGAGATGGCCGGTGGTGATGATGGGTGAAGAGGAGGCTGCGGGAATGGAGATGGCCGGTGGTGATGATGGGTGAAGAGGAGGCTGCGGGAATGGAGATGGCCGGTGGTGATGATGGGTGAAGAGGAGGCTGAGGGAATGGAGATGGCCGGTGGTGATGACGGGTGAAGAGGAGGCTGCGGGAATGGAGATGGCCGGTGGTGATGATGGGTGAAGAGGAGGCTGAGGGAATGGAGATGGCCGGTGGTGATGATGGGTGAAGAGGAGGCTGAGGGAATGGAGATGGCCGGTGGTGATGATGGGTGAAGAGGAGGCTGAGGGAATGGAGATGGCCGGTGGTGATGATGGGTGAAGAGGAGGCTGCGGGAATGGAGATGGCCGGTGGTGATGACGGGTGAAGAGGAGGCTGAGGGAATGGAGATGGCCGGTGGTGATGACGGCTGAAGAGGAGGCTGCGGGAATGGAGATGGCCGGTGGTGATGACGGCTGAAGAGGAGGCTGAGGGAATGGAGATGGCCGGTGGTGATGATGGCTGAAGAGGAGGCTGCGGGAATGGAGATGGCCGGTGGTGATGACGGCTGAAGAGGAGGCTGAGGGAATGGAGATGGCCGGTGGTGATGATGGCTGAAGAGGAGGCTGAGGGAATGGAGATGGCCGGTGGTGATGATGGCTGAAGAGGAGGCTGAGGGAATGGAGATGGCCGGTGGTGATGATGGGTGAAGAGGAGGCTGCGGGAATGGAGATGGCCGGTGGTGATGATGGCTGAAGAGGAGGCTGAGGGAATGGAGATGGCCGGTGGTGATGATGGCTGAAGAGGAGGCTGAGGGAATGGAGATGGCCGGTGGTGATGATGGGTGAAGAGGAGGCTGA
This sequence comes from Pleurodeles waltl, assembly GCF_031143425.1. Classification (NCBI taxonomy): domain Eukaryota; kingdom Metazoa; phylum Chordata; class Amphibia; order Caudata; family Salamandridae; genus Pleurodeles; species Pleurodeles waltl. Next base: position 1,158,381,449 of record NC_090448.1, read on the forward strand.
GGGAATGGAGATGGCCGGTGGTGATGATGGCTGAAGAGGAGGCTGAGGGAATGGAGATGGCCGGTGGTGATGATGGGTGAAGAGGAGGCTGAGGGAATGGAGATGGCCGGTGGTGATGACGGGTGAAGAGGAGGCTGCGGGAATGGAGATGGCCGGTGGTGATGACGGGTGAAGAGGAGGCTGCGGGAATGGAGATGGCCGGTGGTGATGACGGGTGAAGAGGAGGCTGCGGGAATGGAGATGGCCGGTGGTGATGACGGGTGAAGAGGAGGCTGCGGGAATGGAGATGGCCGGTGGTGATGACGGGTGAAGAGGAGGCTGAGGGAATGGAGATGGCCGGTGGTGATGATGGCTGAAGAGGAGGCTGAGGGAATGGAGATGGCCGGTGGTGATGATGGCTGAAGAGGAGGCTGAGGGAATGGAGATGGCCGGTGGTGATGATGGGTGAAGAGGAGGCTGAGGGAATGGAGATGGCCGGTGGTGATGATGGCTGAAGAGGAGGCTGAGGGAATGGAGATGGCCGGTGGTGATGATGGGTGAAGAGGAGGCTGCGGGAATGGAGATGGCCGGTGGTGATGATGGGTGAAGAGGAGGCTGAGGGAATGGAGATGGCCGGTGCTGATGATGGGTGAAGAGGAGGCTGAAGGAATGGAGATGGCCGGTGCTGATGATGGCTGAAGAGGAGGCTGAGGGAATGGAGATGGCCGGTGGTGATGATGGGTGAAGAGGAGGCTGCGGGAATGGAGATGGCCGGTGGTGATGATGGGTGAAGAGGAGGCTGAGGGAATGGAGATGGCCGGTGGTGATGATGGGTGAAGAGGAGGCTGAGGGAATGGAGATGGCCGGTGGTGATGATGGCTGAAGAGGAGGCTGAGGGAATGGAGATGGCCGGTGGTGATGATGGGTGAAGAGGAGGCTGCGGGAATGGAGATGGCCGGTGGTGATGATGGGTGAAGAGGAGGCTGAGGGAATGGAGATGGCCGGTGGTGATGATGGCTGAAGAGGAGGCTGAAGGAATGGAGATGGCCGGTGGTGATGATGGCTGAAGAGGAGGCTGAGGGAATGGAGATGGCCGGTGGTGATGATGGGTGAAGAGGAGGCTGAGGGAATGGAGATGGCCGGTGGTGATGATGGGTGAAGAGGAGGCTGCGGGAATGGAGATGGCCAAGGTGATGATGGGTGAAGAGGAGGCTGAGGGAATGGAGATGGCCGGTGGTGATGATGGGTGAAGAGGAGGCTGAGGGAATGGAGATGGCCGGTGGTGATGATGGGTGAAGAGGAGGCTGAGGGAATGGAGATGGCCGGTGGTGATGACGGGTGAAGAGGAGGCTGCGGGAATGGAGATGGCCGGTGGTGATGATGGGTGAAGAGGAGGCTGAAGGAATGGAGATGGCCGGTGGTGATGATGGCTGAAGAGGAGGCTGAGGGAATGGAGATGGCCGGTGGTGATGATGGCTGAAGAGGAGGCTGAGGGAATGGAGATGGCCGGTGGTGATGATGGGTGAAGAGGAGGCTGAGGGAATGGAGATGGCCGGTGGTGATGATGGGTGAAGAGGAGGCTGCGGGAATGGAGATGGCCGGTGGTGATGATGGCTGAAGAGGAGGCTGCGGGAATGGAGATGGCCGGTGGTGATGATGGCTGAAGAGGAGGCTGAGGGAATGGAGATGGCCGGTGGTGATGATGGGTGAAGAGGAGGCTGAGGGAATGGAGATGGCCGGTGGTGATGATGGGTGAAGAGGAGGCTGCGGGAATGGAGATGGCCGGTGGTGATGACGGGTGAAGAGGAGGCTGAGGGAATGGAGATGGCCGGTGGTGATGATGGGTGAAGAGGAGGCTGAGGGAATGGAGATGGCCGGTGGTGATGACGGGTGAAGAGGAGGCTGAGGGAATGGAGATGGCCGGTGGTGATGACGGGTGAAGAGGAGGCTGCGGGAATGGAGATGGCCGGTGGTGATGATGGGTGAAGAGGAGGCTGCGGGAATGGAGATGGCCGGTGGTGATGATGGCTGAAGAGGAGGCTGAGGGAATGGAGATGGCCGGTGGTGATGATGGGTGAAGAGGAGGCTGAGGGAATGGAGATGGCCGGTGGTGATGATGGGTGAAGAGGAGGCTGAGGGAATGGAGATGGCCGGTGGTGATGATGGGTGAAGAGGAGGCTGAGGGAATGGAGATGGCCGGTGGTGATGATGGGTGAAGAGGAGGCTGAGGGAATGGAGATGGCCGGTGGTGATGATGGCTGAAGAGGAGGCTGAGGGAATGGAGATGGCCGGTGGTGATGATGGCTGAAGAGGAGGCTGAGGGAATGGAGATGGCCGGTGGTGATGACGGGTGAAGAGGAGGCTGAGGGAATGGAGATGGCCGGTGGTGATGACGGGTGAAGAGGAGGCTGAGGGAATGGAGATGGCCGGTGGTGATGACGGGTGAAGAGGAGGCTGCGGGAATGGAGATGGCCGGTGGTGATGATGGCTGAAGAGGAGGCTGAGGGAATGGAGATGGCCGGTGGTGATGACGGGTGAAGAGGAGGCTGAGGGAATGGAGATGGCCGGTGGTGATGATGGGTGAAGAGGAGGCTGAGGGAATGGAGATGGCCGGTGGTGATGATGGCTGAAGAGGAGGCTGCGGGAATGGAGATGGCCGGTGGTGATGATGGGTGAAGAGGAGGCTGCGGGAATGGAGATGGCCGGTGGTGATGATGGCTGAAGAGGAGGCTGCGGGAATGGAGATGGCCGGTGGTGATGATGGGTGAAGAGGAGGCTGCGGGAATGGAGATGGCCGGTGGTGATGATGGGTGAAGAGGAGGCTGCGGGAATGGAGATGGCCGGTGGTGATGATGGGTGAAGAGGAGGCTGAGGGAATGGAGATGGCCGGTGGTGATGACGGGTGAAGAGGAGGCTGCGGGAATGGAGATGGCCGGTGGTGATGATGGCTGAAGAGGAGGCTGCGGGAATGGAGATGGCCGGTGGTGATGATGGCTGAAGAGGAGGCTGAGGGAATGGAGATGGCCGGTGGTGATGATGGCTGAAGAGGAGGCTGAGGGAATGGAGATGGCCGGTGGTGATGATGGGTGAAGAGGAGGCTGAGGGAATGGAGATGGCCGGTGGTGATGACGGGTGAAGAGGAGGCTGAGGGAATGGAGATGGCCGGTGGTGATGATGGCTGAAGAGGAGGCTGCGGGAATGGAGATGGCCGGTGGTGATGATGGCTGAAGAGGAGGCTGAGGGAATGGAGATGGCCGGTGGTGATGATGGCTGAAGAGGAGGCTGAGGGAATGGAGAGGGCCGGTGGTGATGATGGCTGAAGAGGAGGCTGAGGGAATGGAGATGGCCGGTGGTGATGATGGCTGAAGAGGAGGCTGAGGGAATGGAGATGGCCGGTGGTGATGATGGGTGAAGAGGAGGCTGAGGGAATGGAGATGGCCGGTGGTGATGATGGGTGAAGAGGAGGCTGAGGGAATGGAGATGGCCGGTGGTGATGATGGGTGAAGAGGAGGCTGAGGGAATGGAGATGGCCGTTGGTGATGACGGGTGAAGAGGAGGCTGAGGGAATGGAGATGGCCGGTGGTGATGATGGGTGAAGAGGAGGCTGAGGGAATGGAGATGGCCGGTGGTGATGATGGGTGAAGAGGAGGCTGCGGGAATGGAGATGGCCGGTGGTGATGATGGGTGAAGAGGAGGCTGAGGGAATGGAGATGGCCGGTGGTGATGATGGGTGAAGAGGAGGCTGCGGGAATGGAGATGGCCGGTGGTGATGATGGCTGAAGAGGAGGCTGCGGGAATGGAGATGGCCGGTGGTGATGATGGCTGAAGAGGAGGCTGAGGGAATGGAGATGGCCGGTGGTGATGATGGCTGAAGAGGAGGCTGAGGGAATGGAGATGGCCGGTGGTGATGATGGCTGAAGAGGAGGCTGCGGGAATGGAGATGGCCGGTGGTGATGATGGCTGAAGAGGAGGCTGCGGGAATGGAGATGGCCGGTGGTGATGACGGGTGAAGAGGAGGCTGCGGGAATGGAGATGGCCGGTGGTGATGACGGGTGAAGAGGAGGCTGCGGGAATGGAGATGGCCGGTGGTGATGACGGGTGAAGAGGAGGCTGAGGGAATGGAGATGGCCGGTGGTGATGACGGGTGAAGAGGAGGCTGAGGGAATGGAGATGGCCGGTGGTGATGATGGGTGAAGAGGAGGCTGAAGGAATGGAGATGGCCGGTGGTGATGATGGGTGAAGAGGAGGCTGCGGGAATGGAGATGGCCGGTGGTGATGACGGGTGAAGAGGAGGCTGAGGGAATGGAGATGGCCGGTGGTGATGATGGGTGAAGAGGAGGCTGCGGGAATGGAGATGGCCGGTGGTGATGATGGGTGAAGAGGAGGCTGCGGGAATGGAGATGGCCGGTGGTGATGATGGGTGAAGAGGAGGCTGAGGGTATGGAGATGGCCGGTGGTGATGATGGGTGAAGAGGAGGCTGAGGGAATGGAGATGGCCGGTGGTGATGATGGCTGAAGAGGAGGCTGCGGGAATGGAGATGGCCGGTGGTGATGATGGGTGAAGAGGAGGCTGCGGGAATGGAGATGGCCGGTGGTGATGACGGGTGAAGAGGAGGCTGCGGGAATGGAGATGGCCGGTGGTGATGATGGGTGAAGAGGAGGCTGCGGGAATGGAGATGGCCGGTGGTGATGATGGGTGAAGAGGAGGCTGAGGGAATGGAGATGGCCGGTGGTGATGACGGGTGAAGAGGAGGCTGAGGGAATGGAGATGGCCGGTGGTGATGACGGGTGAAGAGGAGGCTGCGGGAATGGAGATGGCCGGTGGTGATGATGGGTGAAGAGGAGGCTGCGGGAATGGAGATGGCCGGTGGTGATGATGGGTGAAGAGGAGGCTGAGGGAATGGAGATGGCCGGTGGTGATGATGGGTGAAGAGGAGGCTGAGGGAATGGAGATGGCCGGTGGTGATGATGGGTGAAGAGGAGGCTGCGGGAATGGAGATGGCCGGTGGTGATGATGGGTGAAGAGGAGGCTGCGGGAATGGAGATGGCCGGTGGTGATGATGGGTGAAGAGGAGGCTGCGGGAATGGAGATGGCCGGTGGTGATGATGGGTGAAGAGGAGGCTGAGGGAATGGAGATGGCCGGTGGTGATGACGGGTGAAGAGGAGGCTGAGGGAATGGAGATGGCTGGTGGTGATGATGGGTGAAGAGGAGGCTGAGGGAATGGAGATGGCCGGTGGTGATGACGGGTGAAGAGGAGGCTGAGGGAATGGAGATGGCCGGTGGTGATGATGGCTGAAGAGGAGGCTGCGGGAATGGAGATGGCCGGTGGTGATGACGGCTGAAGAGGAGGCTGAGGGAATGGAGATGGCCGGTGGTGATGATGGGTGAAGAGGAGGCTGAGGGAATGGAGATGGCCGGTGGTGATGATGGGTGAAGAGGAGGCTGCGGGAATGGAGATGGCCGGTGGTGATGATGGCTGAAGAGGAGGCTGCGGGAATGGAGATGGCCGGTGGTGATGATGGGTGAAGAGGAGGCTGCGGGAATGGAGATGGCCGGTGGTGATGATGGGTGAAGAGGAGGCTGAGGGAATGGAGATGGCCGGTGGTGATGATGGGTGAAGAGGAGGCTGAGGGAATGGAGATGGCCGGTGGTGATGATGGGTGAAGAGGAGGCTGCGGGAATGGAGATGGCCGGTGGTGATGATGGGTGAAGAGGAGGCTGCGGGAATGGAGATGGCCGGTGGTGATGATGGGTGAAGAGGAGGCTGAGGGAATGGAGATGGCCGGTGGTGATGATGGGTGAAGACGAGGCTGCGGGAATGGAGATGGCCGGTGGTGATGACGGGTGAAGAGGAGGCTGAGGGAATGGAGATGGCCGGTGGTGATGATGGGTGAAGAGGAGGCTGCGGGAATGGAGATGGCCGGTGGTGATGATGGGTGAAGAGGAGGCTGAGGGAATGGAGATGGCCGGTGGTGATGATGGGTGAAGAGGAGGCTGCGGGAATGGAGATGGCCGGTGGTGATGATGGGTGAAGAGGAGGCTGCGGGAATGGAGATGGCCGGTGGTGATGATGGGTGAAGAGGAGGCTGAGGGAATGGAGATGGCCGGTGGTGATGATGGGTGAAGAGGAGGCTGAGGGAATGGAGATGGCCGGTGGTGATGATGGGTGAAGAGGAGGCTGCGGGAATGGAGATGGCCGGTGGTGATGATGGGTGAAGAGGAGGCTGCGGGAATGGAGATGGCCGGTGGTGATGATGGGTGAAGAGGAGGCTGAGGGAATGGAGATGGCCGGTGGTGATGATGGGTGAAGAGGAGGCTGCGGGAATGGAGATGGCCGGTGGTGATGATGGGTGAAGAGGAGGCTGCGGGAATGGAGATGGCCGGTGGTGATGATGGGTGAAGAGGAGGCTGAGGGAATGGAGATGGCCGGTGGTGATGATGGGTGAAGAGGAGGCTGAGGGAATGGAGATGGCCGGTGGTGATGACGGGTGAAGAGGAGGCTGAGGGAATGGAGATGGCCGGTGGTGATGATGGCTGAAGAGGAGGCTGCGGGAATGGAGATGGCCGGTGGTGATGATGGGTGAAGAGGAGGCTGCGGGAATGGAGATGGCCGGTGGTGATGATGGGTGAAGAGGAGGCTGCGGGAATGGAGATGGCCGGTGGTGATGATGGGTGAAGAGGAGGCTGAGGGAATGGAGATGGCCGGTGGTGATGATGGGTGAAGACGAGGCTGCGGGAATGGAGATGGCCGGTGGTGATGACGGGTGAAGAGGAGGCTGAGGGAATGGAGATGGCCGGTGGTGATGATGGGTGAAGAGGAGGCTGCGGGAATGGAGATGGCCGGTGGTGATGACGGGTGAAGAGGAGGCTGAGGGAATGGAGATGGCCGGTGGTGATGATGGGTGAAGAGGAGGCTGCGGGAATGGAGATGGCCGGTGGTGATGATGGGTGAAGAGGAGGCTGCGGGAATGGAGATGGCCGGTGGTGATGATGGGTGAAGAGGAGGCTGAAGGAATGGAGATGGCCGGTGGTGATGATGGGTGAAGAGGAGGCTGCGGGAATGGAGATGGCCGGTGGTGATGATGGGTGAAGAGGAGGCTGAGGGAATGGAGATGGCCGGTGGTGATGATGGCTGAAGAGGAGGCTGCGGGAATGGAGATGGCCGGTGGTGATGATGGGTGAAGAGGAGGCTGAGGGAATGGAGATGGCCGGTGGTGATGATGGGTGAAGAGGAGCCTGCGGGAATGGAGATGGCCGGTGGTGATGATGGGTGAAGAGGAGGCTGCGGGAATGGAGATGGCCGGTGGTGATGATGGGTGAAGAGGAGGCTGAGGGAATGGAGATGGCCGGTGGTGATGATGGGTGAAGAGGAGGCTAAGGGAATGGAGAGGGCCGGTGGTGATGATGGGTGAAGAGGAGGCTGAGGGAATGGAGATGGCCGGTGGTGATGATGGCTGAAGAGGAGGCTGCGGGAATGGAGATGGCCGGTGGTGATGATGGGTGAAGAGGAGGCTGAGGGAATGGAGATGGCCGGTGGTGATGATGGGTGAAGAGGAGGCTGAGGGAATGGAGATGGCCGGTGGTGATGATGGGTGAAGAGGAGGCTGAGGGAATGGAGATGGCCGGTGGTGATGATGGGTGAAGAGGAGGCTGCGGGAATGGAGATGGCCGGTGGTGATGATGGGTGAAGAGGAGGCTGCGGGAATGGAGATGGCCGGTGGTGATGATGGGTGAAGAGGAGGCTGAGGGAATGGAGATGGCCGGTGGTGATGATGGGTGAAGAGGAGGCTGCGGGAATGGAGATGGCCGGTGGTGATGATGGGTGAAGAGGAGGCTGAGGGAATGGAGATGGCCGGTGGTGATGATGGGTGAAGAGGAGGCTGAGGGAATGGAGATGGCCGGTGGTGATGATGGGTGAAGAGGAGGCTGCGGGAATGGAGATGGCCGGTGGTGATGATGGGTGAAGAGGAGGCTGAGGGAATGGAGATGGCCGGTGGTGATGATGGGTGAAGAGGAGGCTGAGGGAATGGAGATGGCCGGTGGTGATGATGGCTGAAGAGGAGGCTGCGGGAATGGAGATGGCCGGTGGTGATGATGGCTGAAGAGGAGGCTGCGGGAATGGAGATGGCCGGTGGTGATGATGGGTGAAGAGGAGGCTGCGGGAATGGAGATGGCCGGTGGTGATGATGGGTGAAGAGGAGGCTGAGGGAATGGAGATGGCCGGTGGTGATGATGGGTGAAGAGGAGGCTGAGGGAATGGAGATGGCCGGTGGTGATGATGGGTGAAGAGGAGGCTGCGGGAATGGAGATGGCCGGTGGTGATGATGGGTGAAGAGGAGGCTGCGGGAATGGAGATGGCCGGTGGTGATGATGGGTGAAGAGGAGGCTGAGGGAATGGAGATGGCCGGTGGTGATGATGGGTGAAGACGAGGCTGCGGGAATGGAGATGGCCGGTGGTGATGACGGGTGAAGAGGAGGCTGAGGGAATGGAGATGGCCGGTGGTGATGATGGGTGAAGAGGAGGCTGCGGGAATGGAGATGGCCGGTGGTGATGATGGGTGAAGAGGAGGCTGAGGGAATGGAGATGGCCGGTGGTGATGACGGGTGAAGAGGAGGCTGCGGGAATGGAGATGGCCGGTGGTGATGATGGGTGAAGAGGAGGCTGCGGGAATGGAGATGGCCGGTGGTGATGATGGGTGAAGAGGAGGCTGAGGGAATGGAGATGGCCGGTGGTGATGATGGGTGAAGAGGAGGCTGAGGGAATGGAGATGGCCGGTGGTGATGATGGGTGAAGAGGAGGCTGCGGGAATGGAGATGGCCGGTGGTGATGATGGGTGAAGAGGAGGCTGCGGGAATGGAGATGGCCGGTGGTGATGATGGGTGAAGAGGAGGCTGAGGGAATGGAGATGGCCGGTGGTGATGATGGGTGAAGAGGAGGCTGCGGGAATGGAGATGGCCGGTGGTGATGATGGGTGAAGAGGAGGCTGCGGGAATGGAGATGGCCGGTGGTGATGATGGGTGAAGAGGAGGCTGAGGGAATGGAGATGGCCGGTGGTGATGATGGGTGAAGAGGAGGCTGAGGGAATGGAGATGGCCGGTGGTGATGACGGGTGAAGAGGAGGCTGAGGGAATGGAGATGGCCGGTGGTGATGATGGCTGAAGAGGAGGCTGCGGGAATGGAGATGGCCGGTGGTGATGATGGGTGAAGAGGAGGCTGCGGGAATGGAGATGGCCGGTGGTGATGACGGGTGAAGAGGAGGCTGCGGGAATGGAGATGGCCGGTGGTGATGACGGGTGAAGAGGAGGCTGAGGGAATGGAGATGGCCGGTGGTGATGATGGGTGAAGACGAGGCTGCGGGAATGGAGATGGCCGGTGGTGATGACGGGTGAAGAGGAGGCTGAGGGAATGGAGATGGCCGGTGGTGATGATGGGTGAAGAGGAGGCTGCGGGAATGGAGATGGCCGGTGGTGATGACGGGTGAAGAGGAGGCTGAGGGAATGGAGATGGCCGGTGGTGATGATGGGTGAAGAGGAGGCTGCGGGAATGGAGATGGCCGGTGGTGATGACGGCTGAAGAGGAGGCTGAGGGAATGGAGATGGCCGGTGGTGATGATGGGTGAAGAGGAGGCTGAGGGAATGGAGATGGCCGGTGGTGATGATGGGTGAAGAGGAGGCTGCGGGAATGGAGATGGCCGGTGGTGATGATGGCTGAAGAGGAGGCTGCGGGAATGGAGATGGCCGGTGGTGATGATGGGTGAAGAGGAGGCTGCGGGAATGGAGATGGCCGGTGGTGATGATGGGTGAAGAGGAGGCTGAGGGAATGGAGATGGCCGGTGGTGATGATGGGTGAAGAGGAGGCTGAGGGAATGGAGATGGCCGGTGGTGATGATGGGTGAAGAGGAGGCTGCGGGAATGGAGATGGCCGGTGGTGATGATGGGTGAAGAGGAGGCTGCGGGAATGGAGATGGCCGGTGGTGATGATGGGTGAAGAGGAGGCTGAGGGAATGGAGATGGCCGGTGGTGATGATGGGTGAAGACGAGGCTGCGGGAATGGAGATGGCCGGTGGTGATGACGGGTGAAGAGGAGGCTGAGGGAATGGAGATGGCCGGTGGTGATGATGGGTGAAGAGGAGGCTGCGGGAATGGAGATGGCCGGTGGTGATGATGGGTGAAGAGGAGGCTGAGGGAATGGAGATGGCCGGTGGTGATGATGGGTGAAGAGGAGGCTGCGGGAATGGAGATGGCCGGTGGTGATGATGGGTGAAGAGGAGGCTGCGGGAATGGAGATGGCCGGTGGTGATGATGGGTGAAGAGGAGGCTGAGGGAATGGAGATGGCCGGTGGTGATGATGGGTGAAGAGGAGGCTGAGGGAATGGAGATGGCCGGTGGTGATGATGGGTGAAGAGGAGGCTGCGGGAATGGAGATGGCCGGTGGTGATGATGGGTGAAGAGGAGGCTGCGGGAATGGAGATGGCCGGTGGTGATGATGGGTGAAGAGGAGGCTGAGGGAATGGAGATGGCCGGTGGTGATGATGGGTGAAGAGGAGGCTGCGGGAATGGAGATGGCCGGTGGTGATGATGGGTGAAGAGGAGGCTGCGGGAATGGAGATGGCCGGTGGTGATGATGGGTGAAGAGGAGGCTGAGGGAATGGAGATGGCCGGTGGTGATGATGGGTGAAGAGGAGGCTGAGGGAATGGAGATGGCCGGTGGTGATGACGGGTGAAGAGGAGGCTGAGGGAATGGAGATGGCCGGTGGTGATGATGGCTGAAGAGGAGGCTGCGGGAATGGAGATGGCCGGTGGTGATGATGGGTGAAGAGGAGGCTGCGGGAATGGAGATGGCCGGTGGTGATGATGGGTGAAGAGGAGGCTGCGGGAATGGAGATGGCCGGTGGTGATGATGGGTGAAGAGGAGGCTGAGGGAATGGAGATGGCCGGTGGTGATGATGGGTGAAGACGAGGCTGCGGGAATGGAGATGGCCGGTGGTGATGACGGGTGAAGAGGAGGCTGAGGGAATGGAGATGGCCGGTGGTGATGATGGGTGAAGAGGAGGCTGCGGGAATGGAGATGGCCGGTGGTGATGACGGGTGAAGAGGAGGCTGAGGGAATGGAGATGGCCGGTGGTGATGATGGGTGAAGAGGAGGCTGCGGGAATGGAGATGGCCGGTGGTGATGATGGGTGAAGAGGAGGCTGCGGGAATGGAGATGGCCGGTGGTGATGATGGGTGAAGAGGAGGCTGAAGGAATGGAGATGGCCGGTGGTGATGATGGGTGAAGAGGAGGCTGCGGGAATGGAGATGGCCGGTGGTGATGATGGGTGAAGAGGAGGCTGAGGGAATGGAGATGGCCGGTGGTGATGATGGCTGAAGAGGAGGCTGCGGGAATGGAGATGGCCGGTGGTGATGATGGGTGAAGAGGAGGCTGAGGGAATGGAGATGGCCGGTGGTGATGATGGGTGAAGAGGAGCCTGCGGGAATGGAGATGGCCGGTGGTGATGATGGGTGAAGAGGAGGCTGCGGGAATGGAGAGGGCCGGTGGTGATGATGGGTGAAGAGGAGGCTGAGGGAATGGAGATGGCCGGTGGTGATGATGGCTGAAGAGGAGGCTGAGGGAATGGAGAGGGCCGGTGGTGATGATGGCTGAAGAGGAGGCTGAGGGAATGGAGATGGCCGGTGGTGATGATGGCTGAAGAGGAGGCTGCGGGAATGGAGATGGCCGGTGGTGATGATGGGTGAAGAGGAGGCTGAGGGAATGGAGATGGCCGGTGGTGATGATGGGTGAAGAGGAGGCTGAGGGAATGGAGATGGCCGGTGGTGATGATGGGTGAAGAGGAGGCTGAGGGAATGGAGATGGCCGGTGGTGATGATGGGTGAAGAGGAGGCTGCGGGAATGGAGATGGCCGGTGGTGATGATGGGTGAAGAGGAGGCTGCGGGAATGGAGATGGCCGGTGGTGATGATGGGTGAAGAGGAGGCTGAGGGAATGGAGATGGCCGGTGGTGATGATGGGTGAAGAGGAGGCTGCGGGAATGGAGATGGCCGGTGGTGATGATGGGTGAAGAGGAGGCTGAGGGAATGGAGATGGCCGGTGGTGATGATGGGTGAAGAGGAGGCTGAGGGAATGGAGATGGCCGGTGGTGATGATGGGTGAAGAGGAGGCTGCGGGAATGGAGATGGCCGGTGGTGATGATGGGTGAAGAGGAGGCTGAGGGAATGGAGATGGCCGGTGGTGATGATGGGTGAAGAGGAGGCTGAGGGAATGGAGATGGCCGGTGGTGATGATGGCTGAAGAGGAGGCTGCGGGAATGGAGATGGCCGGTGGTGATGATGGCTGAAGAGGAGGCTGCGGGAATGGAGATGGCCGGTGGTGATGATGGGTGAAGAGGAGGCTGCGGGAATGGAGATGGCCGGTGGTGATGATGGGTGAAGAGGAGGCTGAGGGAATGGAGATGGCCGGTGGTGATGATGGGTGAAGAGGAGGCTGAGGGAATGGAGATGGCCGGTGGTGATGATGGGTGAAGAGGAGGCTGCGGGAATGGAGATGGCCGGTGGTGATGATGGGTGAAGAGGAGGCTGCGGGAATGGAGATGGCCGGTGGTGATGATGGGTGAAGAGGAGGCTGAGGGAATGGAGATGGCCGGTGGTGATGATGGGTGAAGACGAGGCTGCGGGAATGGAGATGGCCGGTGGTGATGACGGGTGAAGAGGAGGCTGAGGGAATGGAGATGGCCGGTGGTGATGATGGGTGAAGAGGAGGCTGCGGGAATGGAGATGGCCGGTGGTGATGATGGGTGAAGAGGAGGCTGAGGGAATGGAGATGGCCGGTGGTGATGACGGGTGAAGAGGAGGCTGCGGGAATGGAGATGGCCGGTGGTGATGATGGGTGAAGAGGAGGCTGCGGGAATGGAGATGGCCGGTGGTGATGATGGGTGAAGAGGAGGCTGAGGGAATGGAGATGGCCGGTGGTGATGATGGGTGAAGAGGAGGCTGAGGGAATGGAGATGGCCGGTGGTGATGATGGGTGAAGAGGAGGCTGCGGGAATGGAGATGGCCGGTGGTGATGATGGGTGAAGAGGAGGCTGCGGGAATGGAGATGGCCGGTGGTGATGATGGGTGAAGAGGAGGCTGAGGGAATGGAGATGGCCGGTGGTGATGATGGGTGAAGAGGAGGCTGCGGGAATGGAGATGGCCGGTGGTGATGATGGGTGAAGAGGAGGCTGCGGGAATGGAGATGGCCGGTGGTGATGATGGGTGAAGAGGAGGCTGAGGGAATGGAGATGGCCGGTGGTGATGATGGGTGAAGAGGAGGCTGAGGGAATGGAGATGGCCGGTGGTGATGACGGGTGAAGAGGAGGCTGAGGGAATGGAGATGGCCGGTGGTGATGATGGCTGAAGAGGAGGCTGCGGGAATGGAGATGGCCGGTGGTGATGATGGGTGAAGAGGAGGCTGCGGGAATGGAGATGGCCGGTGGTGATGACGGGTGAAGAGGAGGCTGCGGGAATGGAGATGGCCGGTGGTGATGATGGGTGAAGAGGAGGCTGAGGGAATGGAGATGGCCGGTGGTGATGATTGGTGAAGACGAGGCTGCGGGAATGGAGATGGCCGGTGGTGATGACGGGTGAAGAGGAGGCTGAGGGAATGGAGATGGCCGGTGGTGATGATGGGTGAAGAGGAGGCTGCGGGAATGGAGATGGCCGGTGGTGATGACGGGTGAAGAGGAGGCTGAGGGAATGGAGATGGCCGGTGGTGATGATGGGTGAAGAGGAGGCTGCGGGAATGGAGATGGCCGGTGGTGATGACGGCTGAAGAGGAGGCTGAGGGAATGGAGATGGCCGGTGGTGATGATGGGTGAAGAGGAGGCTGAGGGAATGGAGATGGCCGGTGGTGATGATGGGTGAAGAGGAGGCTGCGGGAATGGAGATGGCCGGTGGTGATGATGGCTGAAGAGGAGGCTGCGGGAATGGAGATGGCCGGTGGTGATGATGGGTGAAGAGGAGGCTGCGGGAATGGAGATGGCCGGTGGTGATGATGGGTGAAGAGGAGGCTGAGGGAATGGAGATGGCCGGTGGTGATGATGGGTGAAGAGGAGGCTGCGGGAATGGAGATGGCCGGTGGTGATGATGGGTGAAGAGGAGGCTGCGGGAATGGAGATGGCCGGTGGTGATGATGGGTGAAGAGGAGGCTGAGGGAATGGAGATGGCCGGTGGTGATGATGGGTGAAGACGAGGCTGCGGGAATGGAGATGGCCGGTGGTGATGACGGGTGAAGAGGAGGCTGAGGGAATGGAGATGGCCGGTGGTGATGACGGGTGAAGAGGAGGCTGCGGGAATGGAGATGGCCGGTGGTGATGACGGGTGAAGAGGAGGCTGAGGGAATGGAGATGGCCGGTGGTGATGATGGGTGAAGAGGAGGCTGCAGGAATGGAGATGGCCGGTGGTGATGATGGGTGAAGAGGAGGCTGCGGGAATGGAGATGGCCGGTGGTGATGATGGGTGAAGAGGAGGCTGAGGGAATGGAGATGGCCGGTGGTGATGATGGGTGAAGAGGAGGCTGAGGGAATGGAGATGGCCGGTGGTGATGATGGGTGAAGAGGAGGCTGCGGGAATGGAGATGGCCGGTGGTGATGATGGGTGAAGAGGAGGCTGCGGGAATGGAGATGGCCGGTGGTGATGATGGGTGAAGAGGAGGCTGAGGGAATGGAGATGGCCGGTGGTGATGATGGGTGAAGAGGAGGCTGCGGGAATGGAGATGGCCGGTGGTGATGATGGGTGAAGAGGAGGCTGCGGGAATGGAGATGGCCGGTGGTGATGATGGGTGAAGAGGAGGCTGAGGGAATGGAGATGGCCGGTGGTGATGATGGGTGAAGAGGAGGCTGAGGGAATGGAGATGGCCGGTGGTGATGACGGGTGAAGAGGAGGCTGAGGGAATGGAGATGGCCGGTGGTGATGATGGCTGAAGAGGAGGCTGCGGGAATGGAGATGGCCGGTGGTGATGATGGGTGAAGAGGAGGCTGCGGGAATGGAGATGGCCGGTGGTGATGATGGGTGAAGAGGAGGCTGCGGGAATGGAGATGGCCGGTGGTGATGATGGGTGAAGAGGAGGCTGAGGGAATGGAGATGGCCGGTGGTGATGATGGGTGAAGACGAGGCTGCGGGAATGGAGATGGCCGGTGGTGATGACGGGTGAAGAGGAGGCTGAGGGAATGGAGATGGCCGGTGGTGATGATGGGTGAAGAGGAGGCTGCGGGAATGGAGATGGCCGGTGGTGATGACGGGTGAAGAGGAGGCTGAGGGAATGGAGATGGCCGGTGGTGATGATGGGTGAAGAGGAGGCTGCGGGAATGGAGATGGCCGGTGGTGATGATGGGTGAAGAGGAGGCTGCGGGAATGGAGATGGCCGGTGGTGATGATGGGTGAAGAGGAGGCTGAGGGAATGGAGATGGCCGGTGGTGATGATGGGTGAAGAGGAGGCTGCGGGAATGGAGATGGCCGGTGGTGATGATGGGTGAAGAGGAGGCTGAGGGAATGGAGATGGCCGGTGGTGATGATGGCTGAAGAGGAGGCTGCGGGAATGGAGATGGCCGGTGGTGATGATGGGTGAAGAGGAGGCTGAGGGAATGGAGATGGCCGGTGGTGATGATGGGTGAAGAGGAGCCTGCGGGAATGGAGATGGCCGGTGGTGATGATGGGTGAAGAGGAGGCTGCGGGAATGGAGATGGCCGGTGGTGATGATGGGTGAAGAGGAGGCTGAGGGAATGGAGATGGCCGGTGGTGATGATGGGTGAAGAGGAGGCTGAGGGAATGGAGAGGGCCGGTGGTGATGATGGGTGAAGAGGAGGCTGAGGGAATGGAGATGGCTGGTGGTGATGATGGCTGAAGAGGAGGCTGCGGGAATGGAGATGGCCGGTGGTGATGATGGGTGAAGAGGAGGCTGAGGGAATGGAGATGGCCGGTGGTGATGATGGGTGAAGAGGAGGCTGAGGGAATGGAGATGGCCGGTGGTGATGATGGGTGAAGAGGAGGCTGAGGGAATGGAGATGGCCGGTGGTGATGATGGGTGAAGAGGAGGCTGCGGGAATGGAGATGGCCGGTGGTGATGATGGGTGAAGAGGAGGCTGCGGGAATGGAGATGGCCGGTGGTGATGATGGGTGAAGAGGAGGCTGAGGGAATGGAGATGGCCGGTGGTGATGATGGGTGAAGAGGAGGCTGCGGGAATGGAGATGGCCGGTGGTGATGATGGGTGAAGAGGAGGCTGAGGGAATGGAGATGGCCGGTGGTGATGATGGGTGAAGAGGAGGCTGCGGGAATGGAGATGGCCGGTGGTGATGATGGGTGAAGAGGAGGCTGAGGGAATGGAGATGGCCGGTGGTGATGATGGGTGAAGAGGAGGCTGAGGGAATGGAGATGGCCGGTGGTGATGACGGGTGAAGAGGAGGCTGAGGGAATGGAGATGGCCGGTGGTGATGATGGCTGAAGAGGAGGCTGCGGGAATGGAGATGGCCGGTGGTGATGATGGGTGAAGAGGAGGCTGCGGGAATGGAGATGGCCGGTGGTGATGACGGGTGAAGAGGAGGCTGCGGGAATGGAGATGGCCGGTGGTGATGATGGGTGAAGAGGAGGCTGAGGGAATGGAGATGGCCGGTGGTGATGATGGGTGAAGACGAGGCTGCGGGAATGGAGATGGCCGGTGGTGATGACGGGTGAAGAGGAGGCTGAGGGAATGGAGAGGGCCGGTGGTGATGACGGGTGAAGAGGAGGCTGAGGGAATGGAGATGGCCGGTGGTGATGATGGCTGAAGAGGAGGCTGCGGGAATGGAGATGGCCGGTGGTGATGATGGGTGAAGAGGAGGCTGCGGGAATGGAGATGGCCGGTGGTGATGATGGGTGAAGAGGAGGCTGAGGGAATGGAGATGGCCGGTGGTGATGATGGGTGAAGAGGAGGCTGCGGGAATGGAGATGGCCGGTGGTGATGATGGGTGAAGAGGAGGCTGCGGGAATGGAGATGGCCGGTGGTGATGATGGGTGAAGAGGAGGCTGAGGGAATGGAGATGGCCGGTGGTGATGATGGGTGAAGAGGAGGCTGAGGGAATGGAGATGGCCGGTGGTGATGACGGGTGAAGAGGAGGCTGAGGGAATGGAGATGGCCGGTGGTGATGATGGCTGAAGAGGAGGCTGCGGGAATGGAGATGGCCGGTGGTGATGATGGGTGAAGAGGAGGCTGCGGGAATGGAGATGGCCGGTGGTGATGACGGGTGAAGAGGAGGCTGCGGGAATGGAGATGGCCGGTGGTGATGATGGGTGAAGAGGAGGCTGAGGGAATGGAGATGGCCGGTGGTGATGATGGGTGAAGACGAGGCTGCGGGAATGGAGATGGCCGGTGGTGATGACGGGTGAAGAGGAGGCTGAGGGAATGGAGATGGCCGGTGGTGATGATGGGTGAAGAGGAGGCTGCGGGAATGGAGATGGCCGGTGGTGATGACGGGTGAAGAGGAGGCTGAGGGAATGGAGATGGCCGGTGGTGATGATGGGTGAAGAGGAGGCTGCGGGAATGGAGATGGCCGGTGGTGATGATGGGTGAAGAGGAGGCTGCGGGAATGGAGATGGCCGGTGGTGATGATGGGTGAAGAGGAGGCTGAAGGAATGGAGATGGCCGGTGGTGATGATGGCTGAAGAGGAGGCTGCGGGAATGGAGATGGCCGGTGGTGATGATGGGTGAAGAGGAGGCTGAGGGAATGGAGATGGCCGGTGGTGATGATGGCTGAAGAGGAGGCTGCGGGAATGGAGATGGCCGGTGGTGATGATGGGTGAAGAGGAGGCTGAGGGAATGGAGATGGCCGGTGGTGATGATGGGTGAAGAGGAGGCTGAGGGAATGGAGATGGCCGGTGGTGATGATGGGTGAAGAGGAGGCTGCGGGAATGGAGATGGCCGGTGGTGATGATGGGTGAAGAGGAGGCTGAGGGAATGGAGATGGCCGGTGGTGATGATGGGTGAAGAGGAGGCTGAGGGAATGGAGAGGGCCGGTGGTGATGATGGGTGAAGAGGAGGCTGAGGGAATGGAGATGGCCGGTGGTGATGATGGCTGAAGAGGAGGCTGCGGGAATGGAGATGGCCGGTGGTGATGATGGGTGAAGAGGAGGCTGAGGGAATGGAGATGGCCGGTGGTGATGATGGGTGAAGAGGAGGCTGAGGGAATGGAGATGGCCGGTGGTGATGATGGGTGAAGAGGAGGCTGAGGGAATGGAGATGGCCGGTGGTGATGATGGCTGAAGAGGAGGCTGCGGGAATGGAGATGGCCGGTGGTGATGATGGGTGAAGAGGAGGCTGCGGGAATGGAGATGGCCGGTGGTGATGATGGGTGAAGAGGAGGCTGAGGGAATGGAGATGGCCGGTGGTGATGATGGGTGAAGAGGAGGCTGCGGGAATGGAGATGGCCGGTGGTGATGATGGGTGAAGAGGAGGCTGAGGGAATGGAGATGGCCGGTGGTGATGATGGGTGAAGAGGAGGCTGAGGGAATGGAGATGGCCGGTGGTGATGATGGGTGAAGAGGAGGCTGCGGGAATGGAGATGGCCGGTGGTGATGATGGGTGAAGAGGAGGCTGAGGGAATGGAGATGGCCGGTGGTGATGATGGGTGAAGAGGAGGCTGCGGGAATGGAGATGGCCGGTGGTGATGATGGGTGAAGAGGAGGCTGCGGGAATGGAGATGGCCGGTGGTGATGATGGGTGAAGAGGAGGCTGAGGGAATGGAGATGGCCGGTGGTGATGATGGGTGAAGAGGAGGCTGAGGGAATGGAGATGGCCGGTGGTGATGATGGGTGAAGAGGAGGCTGAGGGAATGGAGATGGCCGGTGGTGATGATGGCTGAAGAGGAGGCTGCGGGAATGGAGATGGCCGGTGGTGATGATGGCTGAAGAGGAGGCTGCGGGAATGGAGATGGCCGGTGGTGATGATGGCTGAAGAGGAGGCTGCGGGAATGGAGATGGCCGGTGGTGATGATGGCTGAAGAGGAGGCTGCGGGAATGGAGATGGCCGGTGGTGATGATGGGTGAAGAGGAGGCTGCGGGAATGGAGATGGCCGCTGGTGATGATGGGTGAAGAGGAGGCTGAGGGAATGGAGATGGCCGGTGGTGATGATGGGTGAAGAGGAGGCTGCGGGAATGGAGATGGCCGCTGGTGATGATGGGTGAAGAGGAGGCTGAGGGAATGGAGATGGCCGGTGGTGATGATGGGTGAAGAGGAGGCTGCGGGAATGGAGATGGCCGCTGGTGATGATGGGTGAAGCCGCTCCAGGAGCAGAGACTTCCACAATCTGGGCAGAGCGAGAGCAGAGATGAGACTCGCCACCAGCCACGATTCGAACCATCCAGGAGCATCAACACCTGAGGCGAGAGTTGAAAACACAGCTATTTCCAAGATAACTACATCACCCACAACCTGTGATTGACACAATATTCTGTCCACATGATACCTGTTTCTTCGATATTCTGTCAGACAACCAGTTAGTATTAGTGGGTACTGTCTGTTAACCACAGGTGACCCAGTGCCTCAGGGTTCTACCGCATTCCGAAAGAGTAACCAAACCACATATTTGCACATTGAGTCTCTAAGAGTACTAACTTAAGTACTCACTAAGGGCCATATTTATACTCTGTTTGCGCCGGAATTGCGTCGTTTTCTTTTACGCAATTCCGACGCAAAACTAACTCCATATTTATACTTTGGCGTTAGACGCGTCTAGCGCCAAAGTCCATGGAGTTTGCGTCATTTTTTAGCGTGGACACCTACTTTGCGTTAATGAGATGCAAGGTAGGCGTTCCCGTCTAAAAAATTGACTCCGAGGCATGTGCGCCATATTTACACTCCCGGGCAAAATTCACGCCCGGGAGTGGGCGGGTCAAAAAAAATGACGTACGGCCGCTTTTGCGCCGTTTTTTAGCGCCTGGAAAAGGAAGGCGTTAAGGGACCTGTGGGCTCGGAAGGAGCCCAGAGGTGCCATCCCATGCCCCCAGGGACACCCACTGCCACCCTTGCCCACCCCAGTAGGAGACCCAAGGTTGGAGGGACCCATCCCAGGGACATTAAGGTAGGTTCCGGTAAGTATTTTATTTTTATTTTTTTGTGGCATAGGGGGGGCCTGATTTGTGCCCCCCTACATGCCACTATGCCCAATGACCATGCCCAGGGGACAGAAGTCCCCTGGGCATGGCCATTGGGCAAGGGGGCATGACTCCTGTCTTTGCTAAGACAGGAGTCATTTCAATGGGGGTTGGGAGTCGAAAAAAATGGCGCAAATCGGGTTGAGGCGAAAAATTTGCCTCAGCCTGACTTGCCCCATTTTTTGGCGCCCAAGCTCCATATCCCCCTACGCCGGCGCTGCCTGGTGTACGTCGTTTTTTTCCGCGCACACCAGGCAGCGCCGGCGGCTAACGCCGGCTAACGTCATTGATTAAATACGGCGCCCGCATGGCGCTTCAGAATGGCGTTAGCCGGCGCTAATTTTTTGGACGCAAAACTGCATTAGCGCAGTTTTGCTTCAAAAAGTATAAATATGGCCCTAAGTACTTAAGGGGGTGAAAGAGGAGTTGGATTTCAGAGAATCGATGATACAAGTAAATACACAAAGCTAAATTGTTGAACAAGCATTGGTAAAGCCAACAGGTCTGGGTTTAATGTGTCATGGTATGTACACTTAGGCATTCAAAAATGCTGTTTTCATACTTTGCAGCATAAATGCTGTTGATCATATTAAAATCATGAGTGGAGACTCCTGTCCTGCCTCCCCTTGGCCGCATATCCATCTACTGTTGTTAAGAAGTTCTGACATATAATACACATCATCGATAACAAAAACTCTTTAGTGGGTATGTCACTCCTCGCGTCTCCCATGTGCAGGTGCAGACAAAGACAGGTCTGGGAGGCCTTCGGGTGCCAGCACAGATGAGATGCTGATTGCCTCCCGCCACTGTCAACCAGCACTGTGTAGTCACTCCGATACATACAAAGCGCTGTCGACATTTGCAATAATAGATTGATTAGGCCAGTTACCAATGTTGAGCTCGGAGACTGGGTGAAACCAGAAATTCCTCTGTGGTTGTCACCCGTCTGTTGTTGGTGTCCCCCAGTGGTGCTGGAACAATGTTCAGAGTAGGGGGCGCTGCTATCAAAGTTACATCACTTAAAAATAGGGATTGTGAGAAATCCAAGCCTCACACAAAGAGCAAGCACATATGAGCCACACCCACTCAACAAGAGAGTGGTAAGGTGTGGTACGTAGCCAGCGGTGCATTTTGGAGTACACCGTCGCAAATATATTACTAAATCATGGTCTGATAGCCACTGCCATTGGCAGACCGCACATTTTCTGTTGCAATGCCCTCTAAATTTCCACAGACAATCAGGTTTACTGATAATACTACATAATGAACAAATAATGTGTGGCTATTGGGTTTCAGCGAATATTTATCATTTGCGCACCACCAAGCAAAGTGTCTTGAATTGCGTTGCGCCTATTCAAAATTTTGTTTCCATCACTCTTAAGAATTACAACAAATGTGCTTCATTTCGGTTTCCCCAACTGCTGATATATTTTGAAATATTTGTACAGTTCATTTGCAGGTATTTAAATGTTGTGTGTTAGGAAAAGAGGGCATCCTGCAACCTTTCTTTTCACACTCCCTGTACCCCAGCAAGACTGTCACATATTTCACTTTACAAAATCCTCTCAATTTGCAGTCAGATAAAAAAATGTAAACACCAATCTCCATGTTAAAAGGATAATCAGTAATTTGTCAGTAGACGTAGCTTGACATATGACCTCTGTCTTTGACGGTACCGCAAATGTGACAAGATAAAAACAAAATGTAAAGGCATTTTTATTGCTCAGTCACCTTTTGAACTCCGGCATGCTTATGTTTGGGGTGCTGCAGCACCCCCACATCCGTACTTCCAGAACCTGTAGACTCCCCTGAGACTTCCGGTGAAGGTAGGACAAGCTGGGTGCAGAGAAAGTAATCTGGAAGTGAGGAACCGTTCACAGGCTGCCACAGGCACAACAAGGACGTTTTTTAAGGTTGAGGTAAGGTGTAGGAGATGTGACATCACACACGCTATAACCCCATTTACCTTAACTGGGTGACGCATTCAGTGGCGTAATGAAACTGGAGGGGCACCCCTGCAAAAGCCCCCCCGGAGTCACTCAGGGCGTGTGCTGTACTGAGGGAGGCCCTGGGAGCTCAGACCCCCCGGCCCAGCACTGTGGGGGCTGCGGGGGACTTTGTTACGCCACTGTACACATTGTACTTAGCCCCTTAACAGCCTCTCTATGTTCTACTGAGTGCCCATGGATGGTCAAGGAGTAGAAAAAACACACAGAAGTCACACATATAAAAACAGGGCCATTGATATTATGCAGCTGTGTACAACCAAATTATGTTCTACTATTAACCAAAGTATATGACAAGAAAAGGCAACTTATAAGGCATAATATGGTACATATTGAAGCAGTATTACTTACATATTTGTTACTTTTATCACACATTAACTCTCTTGTGCAAAGGTTTCAACTTAATATCAGTTTGACACCTAAATACACCAATCAGCAACTGAAAGGTGCCCTGAGTCTGCTCGACAAAGGGTCACTGCGCAGCAACACATGTTGCAGTGTTTTTAGTAACTTTTGATCTGTTTGAGCTAAATGTTTTTTTATACATCTGGAAATGTGTCAAAAGATTAATTATTTTGCAAGTGTGGCAAATCCATAATTAAGAGGAAGATGTGGCTGCAATATCACATAGTTGAAATGGCCTGACCTTGTAGCGCTATTCACCTTCCATTCCTGGTAATGCTTTCTTGTCCCATGAGGCTACAGCAGTAAGTGCCAGGAGTCCCAAGCAGCAGGCCTGTGGTGGCAGCTAGCATTGTGGTACCCATGGGAGAAGGTGCCACAGTTGTATTTATTTAAATGTTTTTTGAGCTTGTAGACAAGATGGATCTTTGAACTACCCAGAAACAATACAGGTGAACCATTGTCAGACACCTGAGGATCTTCAACCCACAGGGCACCTGGCAAACAGACCGCTGGAGCGCCCCCTCACACTGAAACATGACTGACAAACTGACACTTCAGCATCTTTTGGGACCTTTTATCCAGATCAGAGGCTACATTCTCAGGTGAAATACTCAAACTCTGGTAGTAAATGCCCGTTTGACAGCATCACCTTCGAGTAGCATTTGCAACAGGACCCAGCCATGACCATTTTGAAACACTGAGAGGTTGGGGGAAAGTAACACATACGTTTTAAGAAGTCTCTAGGGTGTGTCAGCTCACTTAGGTGGTCGAGAAAATGTAGAGCATCTTTGGTACCTACCAAGTGATGGGAGGTGAGATGGATTCATTGATGGTTTTCCCACCGCTGTGTTCACAGTCGCAAGGAGCCAAGCAACTGTTCGTAAAGTTGCAGATATTTTCTCTTGAAAACTTCTGTAATTCTTGTGAAAACTATGCACACTCTCTGTAGTTTGCAAGTATTCTGAATTTGGGATTTCACGTTAAAAGATAGACTTTCACGCCCCTTTTATTTTGTTTGGAGAGAAAAAAGATCACCAACACCTCTGTTTCTTTGTTCATCCCTCTCACCTGCTTCTTTAAAGGTTTCTAACCTTCGATCAGTGGTTCACACCCTGTGGTCCGTGGACCTCTGGGAGTCCGTGAAGCCTCCTCAGGGGGTCCACGACTGCTTAAAAAACGAAATAATGTTAACAGATTAGGTCCCCACCATTCAGTAATGACTCAGTGGGGGGTCCCCTGATTCCAATAATGATTCTGTGGGGATCCCCGGGTTCCAGTAATGATAAAGTGGGGGACCACAGCGGTCAAAATGTTGGAAACCACTGCTTTAGAGTTATCCACCTTTTTTTAATTAGCAGAATGTTTTGAAAAGATGCGCGCCGATTACGTGTGCCTGGTGTGGTTATGTTTGTGTGGTGCAAGTGATCTGTGTAATTATGTATGGTGCTGTGCGCATTGTGTGGTGGTCTTTGTATATGCAGTGTGCTTTGTGTAGTTATGTATGTATACTGCAGGTCCTTTGTTTGGTTATGTTGTATATTGCAGGTGTTAAGTGTGGGTATGTGTATATATATATATATATATATATATATATATATATATATATATATATATATATCCTGCAGTGTGCTTTGTGACATAATGCCTGTGTTCCATGAACTGAGAGTGGTTATGTGTGTATGCTTCAGTTTGCATTGTGTGGTTATGTGTGTATGCTGCTAGTGTTGTGTCTGTGTTATGTCTGTATGCTACAGTGTGCTTTGTGTGGTTATGTGTGTAGGCTGCAGGCATTGTGTGTGGTTATGTGTGTATGCTGCAGTGTGCTTTCTGGGATGGTGTGTGTGCTACAGTATGCTACGTGCTGGTTTGGGTGCTGGCTACAGGTCAAGTGTGTGATTATGTGTCTATGCTGCAGTGTGTTTTTCGTGGTTATGTGTGTGTGCTGCAGTGCGCTTTGTGTGGTTACGTGTGTATGCTGATGCTTTCTGTGGTTGTGTGTGCATGCTGCACTGTACGTTGTGTGGCTATGTGTGTATGCAGAGGTGTGCTTTGTGTGATTTGTGTGGTTATATGTGTATGCTGCAGGTGCTGTGTGCTGTTACATGTGTATGCTGTAGTGTGTTTCGTGTGGTTATGGTTTTATGTTACAGTGTGGTTATGTGTGTAGGCTGCAGGCATTGTGTGTGGTTATGTGTATGTGCAGCAGGTGCTGTGTGTGGGTATGTGTGTGTGCTGCAGTATGCTTTGTGCTGGTTTGGGTGCTGGCTGCAGGTCCTGTGTGTGATTATATGTGTCTGTTGCAGTGTGCTTTGTGTGGTTATGTGTGTATGCCGCAGTGTGCTTTGTGTGGTTATGTGTGTAGGCTGCAGGCATTATGTGTGGTTATGTGTGTATACAGCAGTGTGCTTTCTGGGGTTGTGTGTATGATGCAGTGTGCTTTGTGTTGGTTTGGGTGGTGGCTGCAGGTCAAGTATGTGATTATGTGTGTATGCTGCAGTGTGTTTTTTGTGGTTATGTGTGTGTGCTGCAGTGCGGTTTGTGCGGTCACGTGTGTATGCTGCCTTGTGATTTGTGTGGTTATGTGCGTATGCTGCACTGTGCGTTGTGTGGCTTTTGGTGTATGCGGAGGTGTGCTTTGTGTGGTTGCTGCCGGTGCTGTGTGAGGTTACATGTGTATGCTATAGTGTGCTTCATGTGGTTATGGTTGTATGTTACAGTGTGCTTCGTGTGGTTATGTGTATAGGCTGCAAGCATTGTGTGTGGTTATGTGTGTATGCAGCAGGCGCTGTGTGTGGGTATGTGTGTGTGCTTCAGTGTGCTTTGTGCTGGTTTGGGTGCTGGCTGCAGGTCCTGTGTGTGATTATATGTGTGTGTTGCAGTGTGCTTTGTGTGGTTATGTGTATATGCAGCAGTGTGCTTTGTGTGGTTATGTGTGTAGGCTGCAGGTTCTGTGTTGTTATGTGTGTATGCTTTGTGTGGTTATGAGTGTTTGCTGCAGGTGCTATGCATCGTTGTGTGTATGCTGCAGGTGCTATGTTGTTATGTGTGGGCTTTGTGTGTGTGTAAAGCAGAGTGGCATGTGTTGTTATGTGTGTATGCTGCAGGTGCTGTGTTGTTATGTGTGTATGCTGCTGTGTGCTTTGTGTGGTTATGTGTGTATGCAGCATTGTGCGTTGTGTGGCTATGTGTGTATGCTGAGGTGTGCTTTTTTTGGTTATAGGTGTATAATGCAGGTGCTATGTTGTTATGTGTGTGTGCTTTGTGTGGTTATGTGTGTTTGAAGCAGCATGCTTTGTATGATTATTGGTCTATGCTGCAGTGTGCATTGTGTAGTTTTGTGTGTATGCTGCAGTGTTCTTTTGACCGGTTATGTGTGTATGATGCAGTGTGCATTGTGTGCATGCTGCTGGGCGCTTTGAGTGTGATGTGTGTATGCTGCAGTGTGCATTGTGTGGTTATACGTGTATGCTTCAGGTGCTGTGCATTGTTATGTTTGCATGCTGCAGTGTGCTTTGTGTTGTTATGTCTGCATGCTGCAGTGTGCTTTGTGTTGTTATGTGTGAATGCTGCAGGTGCTGTGTATGGTAAAATGTGTAGGCTGCAGTGTGCTTTGTGTGGTTATGTGTGTGAAGAAGTGTGGTTATGTGTGTGTGAAGAAGTGTGCCATGTGTCATGTGTGTATGCTGCAGATACTGTGCTGTTATGTGCGTATGCTGCATTGTGCATTTGGTGGCTATGCTGAGGTGTGCTTTGTTTGGTTATTGGTGCATGCTGCAGGTGCTGTGTTGTTATGTGTGTGTGCTTTGTATGTTTGATGCAGGGCGCCTTGTGTGGTCATGGGTCTATGCTGCAGTGTGCATTGTGTGGTTATGTGTGTATACTTTGTGTGGTTATGTGTGCATACAGCAGTGTGCTTTGTGTTGTTATGTGTGTATGCTGCAATGTGCTTTGTGTTAACATGTGTGTATTCTGCAATGTGCTTTGTGTTGTTATGTGTGTATGCTGCAATGTGCTTTGTGTTGTTATGTGTGTATGCTGCGGTGCGCTTTGTGTAGTTATGTGTGTGTATGCTGCAGTGTGCTTTGTGTTATGTGTGTATGCTGCAATGTGCTTTGTCTGGTTATGTGTGTGTATGCTGCAGTGTGCTTTGTGTTGTTATGTGTGTAAACTGCAATGTGCTTTGTGTGGTTATATATGCATGCTGCAGTGTGCTTTGTGTTGTTATGTGTGTATGCTGCAATGTGCTTTGTGTGGTTATGTGTGTATTCTGGAGTGTGCTTTGTGTGGTTATGTGTGTGTATGCTGCAGTGTGCTTTGTGTGGTTGTCTGTATGCTGCAATGCACTTTGTGTGGTTTTGGGTGTATTCTGAAATGTGCTTTGTTTGGCATGGGTGAAGGATGCAGTGTGCTTTGTGTGGTTATGTGTGTATGCTGCTGTGCGCTTTGTGTTGCTATGTGTTTATGCTGCAGGTGCTATGTATGTAATGTGTGTATGCTGCAGTGTGCTTTGTGTAGTTATGTGTGTGTGCTGCAGTGTGTTTTTGTGGTTATGTGTGTATGCTGCAGTGTGCTTTGTGTGGTTGTCTGTATGCTGCAGTGCACTTTGTGTGGTTTTGGATATATCCTGCAGTGTGCATTGTGTTGTTATGTGTGTAGGATGTAGTGTGCTTTGTGTGGTTGTGTGTGTATGCAGCATTGTGCTTTGTGTTATGTGTGTGTGCTGCAGTGCATTTGGTTGCTATGTGTGTATGCTGAGGTGTGCTTTGTTTGGTAATTGGTGTATGCTGCATGTGCAGTGTCGTTATGTGTGTCTGCTTTGTATTTTTGATGGAGGGTGCCTTGTGTGGTCATGGGTCTATGCTGAAGTGTGCATTGTGTGGTTATGTGTGTATGCTTTGTATGGTTATGTGAGCATGCTGCTGTGTGCTGCTGTGTGGTTATGTGTGCATGCTCCTGTGTGCTTTGTGTTGTTATGTGTGTATGCTGCAGTGTGCTTCGTGTTGTTATGTGTGTATGCTGCATTGCACTTTGTATGGTTATGTGTGTTTATGCTGCGGTGTGCTTTGTGTGGTTGTCAGTATGTTGCAGTGGACCTTGTGTGGTTTTGAGTGTATTCTGAAATGTGCTTTGTGTTGTTATGGGTGAAGGATGCAGTGTGCTTTGTGTGGTTTTGTGTGTATGCTGCAGTTGCAGAGTGTGTGGTTATGTGTGTATGCTGCAGTTGCTGTGTGTGGTGATGTGTGTATGCTGCAGTGTGCTTTGTGTGGTTATGGGTGTATTCTGCAGTGTGCTTTGTGTTGTTATGGATATATTCTGCAGTGTGCTTTCTGTTGTAATGGATATATGCTGCAGGGGCTGTGTGTTGTTATGTGTGTGTGCTGCAGTTTTCTGATAATGGTTATGTGTGTATGCTGCAGTTGCTGTGTGTGGTTATGGGTGCATGCTGCAGTGTGCTTTGAGTGGTTACAGGTGTACGCTGCAGGTGCTGTGTGTTGTTATATGTGTATGCTGCAGTGTGCTTTTTTTGGTTATGTGTGTATGCTGCAGTGTGCATTGTGTGGTTATAAGTGTATGCTGCAGGTGCTGTGTGTTGTTATGTGTACGTGCTGCAGATGCTGTGTATGGTAATGTGGGCAGGCTGCAGTGTGCTCTGTGTGGTTTTGTGTGTATACTGCAGTGTGCTTTGTGTGGTTATGTGTGTGTGAAGCAGTGTGCCTTGTGCTGTTATGTGTGTATGATGCAAGTACTGTGTTGTTATGTGTATATGCTGCAGTGTGCTTTGTGTGGATATGGGTGTATGCTGCAGTGTGCTTTGAGTGGTTATGTGTGCATGCTGCAGTTTGCTTTCGGTGGTTACAGGTGTATGCTGCAGGTGCTGTGTGTTGTTATGTTTGTATGCTGCAGTGTGCTTTGTGTGGTTATGTGTGTGCTTTGTGTGTTTGTGTGTGTGTGAAGCAGTGTGCCGTGTGTTGTTATGTCTGTATGATGCAAGTACTGTGTTGTTATGTGTATATGCTGCATTGTGCTTTGCATGGTTATGTGTGCATGCTGTAGTTTGCTTTGAGTGGTTACAGGTGTATGCTGCAGGTGCTGTGTGTTGTTATGTGTGTATGCTACAGTGTGCTTTGAGTGGTTACAGGTGTATGCTGCAGGTGCTGTGTGTTGCTATGTGTGTATGCTGCAGTGTGCTTTGTGTGGTTATGCATGCATGCTGCATTGTGCTTTGTGTGATTATGTGTGTCTGCTGCAGTGTGCTTTGTGTGGTTTTGTGTGTATGCTGCAGTGTGCTTTGTGTGGTTATGTGTGTGAAGCAGTGTGTTTGTGTGTGTGTGAAGCAAGTACTGTGTTGTTATGTGTATATGCTGCAGTGTGCTTTGTGTGGTTATGTGTGTATGCTGCAGTTTGCTTTGAGTAGTTACAGGTGTATGATGCAGGTGCTGTGTGTTGTTATGTGTATTCTGCAGTGTCCTTTGTGTGGTTATGCATGCATGCTCCATTGTGCTCTGCATGATTATGTGTGTATGTTGCAGTGTGCTTTGTGTCGTGATGTGTGTATGCTGCAAGTGTCTGTATGGCCATGTGTGTATGCTTCATGTGATGTCTGCCCTTATCTTTCAGTGTATGCCTCAGCAGAGAGAGGAGGAGCTGTTGGCAGGATTTCCAGCCTTGTCTCTTGCAGCAGGGCCTTGTTGGGTGCATTTGTAACCAAAGTGTGTCCATTTGTATAATTTCCGCTATCCCAAGTATAGAGGAATTCCCAGAGGATCTCACACTCTAAGTGAGTGACATGTCCGCTGCACGGTAGTACCGCCTAGTTCAGGTGATGTGTCCACCCATGGAGGAGAGAATCATTCGCTGAGAAGGAGGAGATACCACAGAATAAGTTCTGCTACGATTGTCCTATAATGAGTGTTAGTACCGCCAGTCGGCAGATGGAACATCTAATTTCTGGTGGTACTTCCATTACCGTCTGTCTTTACATCAGGCTCCTAAGGCCTTATTTAGATGTTGGCATACACGTTACTCCCTCACAATGGTCACGGATATCCCGTCTGACGAAATATAAATCTCATTATTTCCTGTGGGATTTATATATCGATGGACGGAATATCCGTCACCGTTGTGGTAGAGTAACCCATCTGCCAAAATCTAAATCAGGCCCAGATTCTAGTGAGAAAACGGACTCATGTTGATTGGTTGCACCGGGGTTCTGAGTATGGTTGGCAGATTACATGTTGGCCATGTTGCTAGGCTTGCAATGTCCGGCAGGACTTTAAGTCTGCAATATGTAGCATTTACCACCAAGGCAGCGCAACTCACTCCACTAAACGGTCTGTAACTGCCAATGGGAGGAGCTCTTTTCATGGAGAAAAATTCTGATAAAAAATCATAAACGTCCATCAAGGCTGGTGGAAATTCCACCAGTATCTGTGGGTTCTGTCGTTGTCACCTAAACTGAAGATGCCCAACCAATATTCACATAGTTGTCTCACTAACACGCCCAGGGTGTTAACCAACATGCTGGGGGCCCTAAACATGCCTTTTCCTCAAGCTTTGTCACCTTTTCCTTGACGGTTATTCAGAGTTTACTCCGTCAGATATGGCGCCATGTATGGTACAGAAATCAACTTTTGATCTTTGCAGAGTCACGGCAAAGTCATCAGTGTCTCTGAGGGTATTCTAACCAGGGTGGTAGCCCTGTCTTAGATTACCATGGAAAATGTTCTGTTTTCAACTCGATCTCCAGAACCCTTCCCCTCGGTACCAGGAGCTTTGCTTTTCTCTAGCTTCCGTGGCTCAGGTCTTCCTTGGAAATCATTCTTGGCAGACTTTAGTTTCTACTTTTGGAAGAGGATTAGAGGTGATATCAAATGATGATCCAACACTTGCGAGTTAATGCTCAGTTATCGACCTTGCGGTTTTTAGTGGTAGGAAGGTTACCTTATTCATTCATCATCTACAGTTGTCATGGGCTTCTCTCTTTCTTGACATTTTTGTTCCCTGAACAATTGTTACTAAAAAACTCACAATACCATTGTGATGATCTCACCTACTGTTGCCTTCAAAAGACAAAGGAGTCCCTCAACACCTAAAAAGTATCTAATTTGGGAAATAAATGAGCACTGTCAGATGCAAGCACGATGCTACCTTTTTTCGCTTGGTAGGAACTCTGCCTCAAGAACGGATGAAAAGAATCCGCACGCAACAAAATCCACCTTTGTTGCACTCCGTCAGCCGTGACATATAACTGTCCAAGATGATAAAAGACTTACCACGGAGTACCGCCCTATCCAAAATGAGATCTTGTCGGCTACCAGCGGCGCATTCATAAAAGAGAACAGGGGTTTATAATTGCTGATCTTATCCGATAGCAGTCGTACGACAATACAGGTACAATGCGGAGCGCGCGGGGAGGTGCAACCTTTGTAAGAAACAGTCTGCGTCCTAGGAGGAGTTATCTTAGACCTGGCTGCAGATGAACTTGCTTAGATCCTACAAGCCATGGTTGGGATCCATGTAGGGTTTTCTAATGTCTGAAGGAAAGTGGACGCCATCTTGGATCAAATATTCAAACTGATTTCAGGAAATATTCTTCACGATAAAGGAATAATACCCAACAATATTGCGAAAATATAACGCCTATATTTGTTGCAACAAAAATGCCAAAATTTAGCCGAGGAAAAAAGATAAACTGCAATAATGATACCCAGATTAATTGCAAGGACATATAATCTATAAACACATTGTAGGTTAAAAAAAAGCGTTAGACTTAATATCACCATTTAATCTCAAATTAATGGGAAAGATTATGTAACATATTGCTTCTGTGATTGAGTTATGACACACCCACGGATAATGGCAGCACATAGTTGTTGTGGTTCTAGAATATCACAGCCAGGAGGGTGTCTGACATAAATACTATGCCCTAAATATTGTGCACACAGATTGTGTCCCATTGTAGTTAATAACAGAAAATCTACACCCAATGGAAAGATACTTGTAAATGATATTTAGGACTCAATAGTTATTTAAGACTAGATCTCGCTATACAGTGTGCTGGTATATAGCTTCACAGCTAGTTAGATATGATGGATTACATAAACAAGAGTGGTGATTGCGTTTTGGTCCTAGACGCTTTAGTGATGAGCAGACAGCAAGATTACAACTGGGAGAGAAAGTAGAAAAAACAATACAAGTGCACGTGATATAGTAGCAGGGTAGATGTAGTCACTGTTGGTGACATGAGGCATCAACTCTCCTGCTGTCCCAGTGGCATGAGGTGGCTTTAAAGTTATGGAGTAAGCGACATGCTTGGACATCAGAAAACAGCGAGCCCCAGGGATGAGGGAGTGGAAAAGACAATGATCGGAATCAGCGCGTTTCAGAGGTGGTTGGGTGTGTCGTACATTCCCAGAGGGTGTGCAGCTTGTCTTTAAGGTGGAAAGTAGACCATGGATGTATTTGAGGACCAGTTTTCTACACATTTGTTAAGAGTTTGCTGAGAGCCTTGCTTTTAGTTGAGAACCACCCAGTCTTGTAACTAAAGGGGGGAGTGGGTGTCTGGACAGATGAAATAATGTTCTAATAGCAAATAGGAGAACTTTATTAAATGGAGAAAAGTAATTTTGAGGGAGGCCCACAAACAATCCATTAGAAAACTCTAACTTACTTGATACTAGTGAGCTAATTAGTGCCTTGGTGGTGTGGAATGGGAGATAAGTGCACATTTTCTTTTATGTAGTACGTAGTAGACTTCTGAAGTGTCAGTCATAATTAATTTCTTATGCATGGATGTCTGAAAACTACACTGAGGTTGCGTCTAAAGATGAGAAACTCACAATCTCTGGAGGAAAGTGGATAGAAGTAGGCGGAGGAAAGGGTGCGGAAGAGGAGGGAAAGTAAAGCACTTCTTTTTGCAGTTGTTCAACGCTAGAGACCTGGGGACCATCCAATATCGAACAGCAGTGAGGCACTGAGAGTTGTTTGAGTGGAGACCTGGGGCAGAGTCTAGGAAGGCAGAAGAAGATTGTGTGTCATTGGTCAGAAGGTGGAAGGATGATGTTCCCAGGGGAGGTGATGTACAGACACTCATCCTAGAGGGACACAGCCAGTAGAGGGGTTGGCAGCGAGAGCTTGGTGTCCCAGGACATTGGCCTGACAGGAGGAAAACCATGTAGAGCAGAGCCCATGGAATTAATCGGATGGAGTGAGGAAAGCAAATTAGGGTGACCTACGGCATCAAATGCCAACGACAGATCAGGGAGCGTGACAATGGAAGACGAGTGAATGTGGCGAAAGGAGGAAATTAAGTTGGCCACAAAAGAGAGTGATGTGTCAGCTGACTGATGGGGCCAGAAGCCCGACTGGAAGGGTTCCAGAGGGATTTTAGAAGATCGATAGGGAGTAAGTTGGTTGACAACAAAACATTCCAGTAAGTGGTTTATTTGTAAAATGATAAGTGCTGGTGCTCAAAGTGCTACTCAGACACTGATGGTCGGCACTATAAAATGTCAGAGCGTGAATAGCAAGGGTGCGCAGCTTCGAATTCACTTCCGGCCTCTTCAATTCACAGCAAGGCACTCCCTGCTACAATGTATCACTCTTACAGGTGTCTGTTTCCTCCGTTGGCGATGCATTTTCTGTATTTCTCTTCCTCCGTTTTTTTCGTTTTATTTGTTTTTCCCTACGATGGTCTCAGGAAATGTCTGATGCGGAAAAATTGGGTGCCGGCCCCCAAAAATAAATGCTGGTGCCCCCCCGGCAACCACTGGCTCAAATTAAGCACAGGTCCCAGTATAGATGCAGTTAAATTAAAAAAGACAGGTTGGCATTGAGCATTGGTTATTTAGTAAGGGAATTACAAGAGCAGATTTGAAAGACTGGGGTATGTTCTAGATGAGAGGCAATGATTCAGTAGGGAGGTTAGGCACTGAAGCGTAGAATCTTGGAAAAGGAAGCCAATGGCGTAACAGCTTGAGGTCAAATAGGGTCACGTGGGGCACATGTTCAGATCCACCCACTTTGGCAGATCTGAACATGGGGGTGAGTTCCATAGGTAAGTAGGAGAGAAACCATTGCTGTGAAGTTTTCTGTATGTTTGACATCTACATTTTTAGTGGGTTTGTTTATGTGTGACATTTCGATACGCATGAGAGGCATTTTATGATAAATGGATAAAAGCAACGCCCACCATGAATGCATGCTGAGGTCTGCGTGCGGCTGTCAGACCTCTGGAATCCATTATGCATGTTCTGCAGGATTTCCTGAGCTCTTAAACAGGGGCGGCCCCTCCACTATGGTGGCGGAGCCCTGCCCCACTGGCGAAAAGCAGAAAAATGAAGAGCTCATAAAAGTATTTTATTTTCCCCTTTATTTTTCCTACTTCGTGGGGCGGGCCAGCCTCCTCCTTGTCAAGTGCAGGAGGAGTGGTATGTGCGCTTCTATGTGCGCATGTCATTTTGGCCGACAGTCCGAGGCTGGCCAAACTGACATGCGCACTTAGAAATTCTCCACCCTGCTGTATTTTACAGCCAGGTGGAGATCAAGCACAGGTCCCCACTCTCCCCCTGAGTGGCATTTCTGCAACCTCAGGCCAATCATGACACTTGTTTCATGCTGTGTAACAACATGAAGAAGCGTTGTGATTGGTTGGGGAGAGAAGACGAGGAGGCTGGAACAGAGGGGTGCATCACAGAGGGGCAGGTAAGTTTTAAAAAATAAATTAACTCCCCCATGCCCCTGCTCTGCGCACTGGCCCCCGCTCCATGCGCTGCCCCCACGCCCTCCCACACCCTTTCCTGGTAGCAGCTGCAACTGCTCCTAAATGTTAGTCTTTTTTACATCAGGCTCAAGGAAAATATATCACATGTACTTCAAGTGCTGGTATCTCATTCTTGAGTAGTTACACATTTTTTACACAATAAGAAGTAAAAATGTTTGTTACTAGGCTGAATCTGTTGGTGCCCTGAATGACAGGACACAGCTGAGCCAACCCAGTGCATGGTGTCCTGCTGAGCTTCAACCTACCTTGATAGCTTTGCAAAGGTAAGTATGACAGCTCAGTATTCTTATGCAGGAGAGCTGCCATCTTCCGACCTGTACAGACAAGAGTGAGAATCCTGGTACCCATCACATATCAGGGATTTCCTGGCACCCAAACACCCGCTAGAGAAAGGAGCAGGCTAGGAATGACATCCATCAAAGGCAGTACAGAGAAATGCCCCCATCTAATAGGGAAGCAAACAAACTTGGTATCCAACTCCTGATACACCGATGTCTGACAGCACAGAGAGCAACCTTCCCCTTGGCCAGGGATCCAACTGAGGGCAACTGAGTAACCTCAGAATCTCTAAGAACTGAGATAGGATAAGTCCCATGGAGCTACTTGACTTTTATGGACCATGGGCGGCTGCACCACTATGGCGGAGAAGCGTCACCCCGCGAGCAGCAGCAGCTGCAATCCTTTAACAACGAAACGATAATAGACTATGTTTATTTTCGTTTTGTTGTTAAAGGGGCGGAGCCATGGGGGATGATGGGGAGTGCACTGTGCACTCCCCTGGGTGCACGTTTGTTTGGCCGGCCGTCTCACGCCGGCCAAACACACATGCGCACTATGGAGAGAGCAGGCCCAGGCTCCCAGTCTGCCCGGGAGCACCCTGGCTGGGCGCCTGCCAATCCTAAGGCTGCTTTCATGCAGCGTTAGGTTTGGCCGCAGTGCAGGCTGGGAGCTTGTGCCTGCCCGCAGTGACCAGGAAAGAGAAGCAGAGCAGGTAAGTTTTTATTTTTATTTTTTCTAAAATTAAATATTTTTGTTCCCTGTCCCTACCCTTCCACCGCTGCACACCCCACCCCTTTACCGCGCAGCGAGCCACGACTGTTATAAACACTTCTAGCTGCTAAATAAACCCAAGTCATTGGTGATATGCTCAGCCAGTCCTGTGATTTTATCCAGGTGCTCTCATCATCCTGGGATTTAAAATCCTTTCCCTGTGTTATGATTGGAGAAGCCAGAAGCAGACATCAACAGACATCAAGACTGGAAGTGGTCGGGGTAGTACGCTCTTGTGCGAATCCACACCCTGTTAATGTGTCGGTGAATCGTTTGCCTTCAATTACGCGTAGGGCATAGAGGAAAGAGCTGAATCACAATTGGTGTACTGTCTCTCTCTACCCAACAAACATAATTGACACAGCAAGGGCACAACTCTTCTTTGCTAAACAAATATCGCACTCATGGCAAGGATAAAATCTTGTTTTTCCAAAACAACATGACATAATCACCAGCCTATCAGCAAATAGCATGACCTCACAAGACCTTTCTTCTTTGCCTAGGAAGAGTGAAATTATCTAACATTAAACATATCCATGGAAGTATTTGTGGATGATGGCCTCTTGCAGCAAAGAATAATGTACAGAAGAGTTTAAGAGAATTCTTGGGCTTTCTTTGCAGTGATATATCAGAATTATTTACAGATTGTTACATACTGTTGGCACGAAGAAGACCAATTGACAAATCTTCAAGGAAATTTGGCTAGTTGATTTTAGGCACAATATCGGCTTAGGTTAATGTGCAATTTGCTCATGTTTGCTAATTCACAAACATTATCTGACTTCTGTACATTACCCCTAGTGTAAACTGTACACAACAAAATATGTGATTTGTACAAAAGGTTGCTTTTGTAGATGAAAGAATTATTTACTAATCCGAAATTGCTTCATGTGATGTTTTGCCTCCTATTATGCTTTCTGGTTTTGCTGTATTTTATTAGCAGCCAGGTTAAGACAAACAGAAACTACATTTCCCAGAACTCTCTGGAAAGGGAACCAACCATTAACAAGCAACAATACCTCCACCAATAGGTACAAACCATGCCTTCCTATATCCTAAATGCACACAGAAGGTACTCTTTTCTTTCTGCTCAGGGTCAGATATTTATGATTTACCCTTGGATTCTTTACTATTCTAATAAACTTAAACTTAATTTGTTCGCTTAGTCATTATATGAATTATTGTATTACCTTTAATGCCATTTTTATTTTTTATATTAAGTCTCTCAGGGGACCCTATGTTCAGTTCCCTACATTCTATTGTACACCATTGTCACATGCTTCTTTGATAGTTGTTAATACGCTTTGAACAAGCAATTAGGAGCCTTCAGTCTTGCCATAATATGTGGATTTTCCTGGCTATTTCTAACGCCTTCCATGTCTTGAACAAGACCGGATATTTCCTTTTTCTAGTAGCTGGTGAAGTGCATGTATGCAGATAAATAGACTGATTCATAAAAGCATTTGTGAGTACAGGAAGTAGCACCGTTTCACATAGTCCTACATGCTGTTGTGAATTGGCCCTGCTATGTCCAGCTCCCTTTTAGTCAAGCCACTGGAATTGTGCGATTGTCTGTCGATTTTCGCATAACTGTAGATTTTCCGCATTTGCCACATGATCCATCATATGCTGCATAATCAGCAGATTTTAACCAAGAGTTTTGTTTCTAGCTCAAACAGTTCAAAAGTTAGTAAAAACACAGCAACATGTGTTGCCGTACTGTGGAAGGCCCTTTGCAAAAGTTAACTGGTCACCTTTCTGTGGCTTATTGCTATATTTGGGTGTTAAACTGTAACTAACGAGGTACAAGTAATGCCCAGACAGTTTAAAACTGACAAAATAATGAAGAAATACCATCACAAAGTGTGCCGCATAATGAAGCATAATTGACTCAACCTTGCCCCTCCCCGCCACATAATTCCTGTGGACTTGCTTTTAGTAAAAGTGTACTGTTGTAATTGTATGTGAATATTTCCTCAATATTTCCATTTTAAACGTGTCGGGCCAATTCAGAAAGACGTACACGGATGTAAAAGAGTCAGACAGGAAGACTACTTTACGTACTCCAAAAGGCCTTCGCGGATAGGCCCTCATATGTCTACCTTGGGCTCAGCTGATACAGGTATAGGTTACTATGAAGATAAACACGAATATTGCTTCAGTATTTTCTGTTTTGTTAGTAATGTGAGTCGTTTGCATTGTTTTTCCCTTGTCACTTCCTGTACGCTTACTTAGCTTAACATAGTCATTTGTTTTACGTTTGTTACTCATGGAAAATCCATACTTACACATGCAATATGTACTTCTGTTCCCCCTTATGAGCTGATAGCATGCTCCTTATTCATAAGTTACTCAGTTTTGGTTGTAGGTATTTTTCCCTGTTACTCAGCCTCTCATACTTTATCTCAGAGTAAGGGTTTTGGCCTACAGGTAACCTAGAGATATATGGGCTGGATGGTGCAGTTCCATATAGAGCTGATGACGTGTTGGTCATGTCAGGTAAACACATCCAACTTCTCTCAATGTAGACTTGTAAGGTTGGTAGCTGTTTCTGGCACTAGCATGTGGCAGACCTTGCAGGAGCTGTGGGTGCTGTGAGCTGTGGTTACCTCCTGAGAAATAATTTGGGCCCTGACATTTTCTTTTTTTTTTTAGAAATTATCCACTGACCTAGGTGTCCTCGCCCACCCCCTTCAGAGAAGCATGTCTTGGCACGAGGCCTGCCACACAGCAACTTCCATTTCATGGCCAGCCGTTGTTAAACATTATGGGGAGATAGATACAATAGCACAATTCTATTTTTTCAGCCTACAGCACACTATATGCTGAGAATTGTAGTTCGGCTTTTCCCGATAGGTATCCTAGCTCCCTTTAAATGATAGCTGCTTTGGGCTAAAACATTAAACTGTGAAATCTAGGCCTTTAGTCAGTTACTCCAGACTGGGGGTTTATTTTCGTGTAAGTGCTCCCAGTTTTGTCCAGGAATGCACCCGAGGCACAGGGATATGAAATGATTTGTCCAAGATCACACAATCTTATTCAGCAAGAGAAGTGTTTTCACCTGGTTCCACAGACTGCAACTTTGCTGTAAGACTTCAACATTAGTCAGACCATGGTACAAAAACAGACTCTGCCCTTAAGACATGCGCTAACCCCTAAAGTTGAAGCCTTGCTGTGCCATGCAACCATTTGGTTTCCTCTTAATGAATATGTTGGTATCCAACACACACCTCCCTTACTTTTTCATGAAATTCTGCAACAGATATGAAGTCTCACCTTTTCCTCTAACAAATCTGTTTTGTACTGGTTTCTCCTTCCCCTTTGCACACATATGCCCTGGAGCATGGATACTCAAAGTACGGCCCGCGGGCCTCATGCGGCCCCCCTGACCTTTACATGCGGCCCCTTGGGCAACAGGGGCACTGGGCAGCTGGTTGCTCGACTCTGCACTAACAATACAAATATTAAATACACACACAATCATTTATTTCAAACTTAATTGGTGTTAAAGAAAGGAAGTAACTAGGGACTCCCGCACTTAACTTTAGAAACGCCTTTATTTTGAAAGACATCTTGCCGCACAAGTGTAAAACTAAGACAGTCTCTTTAAAATTAAAAACGTGTATTTAGTTAACATGCAGAACCTTTTTGCCTTAGTACAATTTATTTTATCAGTGCACTGAGATGTATTCCTTTAAAAGTGATAGTTTTCAAACATACATTTGGAAACATAAATTTTGAAACATTAGTTATTTCCCTTATCCTGAGAACACCACCAATAGTAAATTGAAGAGGCCAGTCACTTGGTATGTGCACTTTATGGGTGGCCTGGGTTCCTATCATACATTAACAACATTATAGTTTATTAAATCAAACATAGAGGCAGATTTTGTGCAGCGCACACCATGAATCATGTATTGCAAGGTCATCTTAAATGTGATAATGCAGAAAAAGGAGTGAAGTGAGACTAAACAATTGCCTAGGATCACACAATTTGCAAAAGTGGGTAAGCCGGGATTCATTCCATGTTTTCTGGTTTTCTGGTTTTCCATTGTTTATTTCAGCCACTAGATGTATATAATTTGCTTCTCCTACATCTACCTTGCCACCAATTCCCCGAGCCACCCCACTTGACCGCCACAGCCCTGGCATCAATGCGGCCCCCAGGCGCATCACAGACCAAACGTTTTGGCCCCTGGGAAAATGTTTGCGAGTACCCATGCCCTGGAGCATCCTTTGGTGGCATTAGTCCTTTTAAAAAGCAACGAACAAATGAATGAATGAATGATTGATGCACGAGATTAATTGCATCTGGCTATTGCATAAGGGCTAACACTTTACAACATGAAAGTGGGAGAATTTGAAAAAATCGTAGGAAAGTAATTTTTCATTTGACCTCTAAAGGCATTTTTAACATAATATAAAGACAATTTTTGCTTCAAAAACTGGGAGACTCACTTGAATGGGGTCTGGTGGCAGGTGTGGTGGTGAATGATCAGGTGCCACACTATTAACCCCTTGAAACCATGGCCCTGCCCATGATTGGTCGGGGGCGGAGCATTACTTGCCATTTTATAGGCCCTCTGTGACGCCTGTCACTTGGGATCCATGAATCAGAGTAGACACAGGCCCTGCTCTGACACTTCCGCTCCCCTATCCCCGCCCCCTCGCCAGGGCGGCGCACCCCCACGCCCAAGCTGGCACTTTGACTGAGATTAACGAGGGCGCACTCACTCCTTTGTTGCCCTCGCAGGCCGTTTAGGGTGAAATACCATCCGGAAGCATTATCCATCCTCTATTAATCCCACAGATTGGCTCACACCAGGCACATTGTTTAGGGCAATTTACAACGCGAAGACACTGAGCACAATTGCACTTAATTACTTGGGTTCTAATTACATTCATTAAAGGATAATAAAATAAATGAAAGAAACAGCTTTAAAAGCTGCCGCGGAGCACATGGGTCTTGTCTCCCGCGTGAAACATAGGTGTCTGCGGCGGCGCCGGGAGCCCAGGCGGCCTTGGATGGCAGCCGGGGAAGGGAGGGGAGGGAGGCATGCCCGCCCCGCATGGCGGAGGACCACCATCGCTCTTCCACGGGGGCCCCGGGCTGCAGGGATGGCCGGGCTGGGGACTCTGTCACTGCCCAGGACTACAGAGAAGGAACCCCAGGGGCTGAGACTGGCACTGCGCACCAGTGAGCGCGCAGGATGGCACCGACGTCTCCAGATTGCCTTAGATGGCACCGGTTCTGCTGTAGTTTTGCACTAGTATTTGCAGTGCAGCCAGGGACATTCTAAAGATTTTGGGGGCCCTGCACTAAATGTATTTTGGGGGCCCTGTTGGAATCAGCTTTGAATTTCTGATCCAGTTTCAGTTCTCTCGTGACCTCTTTGACCAGGTCATTGACGCGCCTCCAAATTCTAAACCTGTTTACATCTAGTGTTCAGGGACGTGTCCTGTGTTTTCACTATTGTGATACAGCAGCCGAAAATAACCTCTGCGACGCCCTCCCATTTTCATTTCATACCTGAGGTCCTGTTTTGTTTCAAAATAATAAACTTTTTTTATGGATGTTTCATGAAACATAAACCACACATTTCTCTGAAAAATGTCTGTTATAGACTTTCACACATCACCCACATTATAAATAAATAGAGGGAAAACAGTATTTAAAACAAGCTGTTTAAGAAAATCAGGGCAAACTCTTTGCAGAACCGAGCTGGCCCTATCGGGACCCCTCCCCCCAACCCCCCCTGCTGAAAGGCGGGGGCGCTGGACAAGAGCGCACTTTGCCCGTGCCTTAAAACATCTCTGACTACAACACAAGTGCAGAAATTACGTTTGCACTCATGCACGCATACACATCCCAACAACTATTTAACGATTTCATATTGCAAAAATAATAATTCTACCCATAATGGTTCTTTCTGTGAATTTATTAGTGCCCAGAAGCAGGAAGGTTTGAAGATTAGCTGCTCACTAATCCGCAAATCATTATTATGCCGTGCCAGCCTGCCGCCGTGCCCATTAGCACCCAGTTTATCAAGGCTTGTGTCTTACAGGCGGTGTGCCTTGGAAACTCACATGTGAATTGAAAACTGCGAATTACTCCACAAATTATGGCACCCATGATATCTTTGATAACATCCTTGATAATATCAATGCAATCTTTGCAGTAAAAATGTTTAGGAAAAAACTGTGCATTGCGAGGGCGCGAGTTATAGTTACCTTAGGACAGGAGTTATAGTTATTTGAGGTAACACTAACTATAATTGCTGAATTTCTATGATTTTGGTGATTTTGTACCCTTGAAATGGGAGCCTAACTATAACGTCCCTCTAACCTTTGGTTTTTTCAGTGAATTTCTATGGTTTAAAAAAAAAATCTATTTCCTAACTATAACATACCTGTAACCTTTGTTTTTTCAGTGAACATATTTATATCTATATAGCGCATACCATGAACAAGATTTCTTTCAGAGCAGGGTGATGGATTCAGATGGGACTAAGTCCCAACATTCCTGAGAAACATCAATACCATATCCTTCATCTGATGTTAGGGAGATGATAAGGGTTTATATACCTCACTGTATCCTGCCATTCATAAGTCTTGGTGTAGAGATCTGAACATTCCTCTTTGACAGTGTTTTGGGAATCTGTGAGGCCTCTGTGGGTTCTATATGGCAGCCTGTGTGCGGAAGGGTTGTAGGTCACGGTATTGAAGTACCTACTGTTGACATGGACATATATTGAGAACCAATGTAGTAGCAGCCCCTTTACAGCCTGACTTTCTAACCTGTATGGCAAAAAATACCCCAAACAGATGCCTAACACTAAACTAACCTCTGCAAAAGGAGCAAGGATGCCCATATCTCTTCCTACATACCTGTATACCATTTTTAATTCATTTGTTTGCTATTTTCTTAGAGGAAGAAAGCTGCCACTGCTCTGTAATGTCTGCTGTGTTTTCCTAATGCACCAGCCTGACAATCCTGAACCTCACCAAGGTCAAACCTCTCCCCCGTCCCTCCTTATTGACTTTCCCATTCCTCACCTAGCAAGACAGGTAACCCTTTTGGTTCTTGATGGAAACCTCTTCCTGTGTAATTCAGTTCACATGAGATTTTACCATTCATTTGAACAATAACAGTCAGCTGCAGAAGAAGATTGAGGTTCAGTCACCTGAGAAGGCCACAAGAATTGCGACTGAGTAGAGTGTTTTACGCACAGGAACCAGAAATATGTTTTCATTCAGGCTGTCCGGTTCTATGTCACCTTAACCCGATTTCCCCCCCCAGCCATCCCTCACCACCTTCCGTCTGTAATCACCTCTACTCTCAGCCAGCAGACATCGCTGAATGCACATAAATCCAAGGACAGCATGGCACAGGATAAGACCCGAGTCGCTGCTAAGAAATACACAATGATATGGAGAGGTCGAGCACCTGAATGACATTGGTATATGTCATAACTGCCTGCTGAGTACATCCAGTGCAGGATCTGTGATCATGGTTCTAAGGTGTCTTCATTTATGGTCGAGAGGGT
This sequence comes from Pleurodeles waltl, assembly GCF_031143425.1. Taxonomy (NCBI): domain Eukaryota; kingdom Metazoa; phylum Chordata; class Amphibia; order Caudata; family Salamandridae; genus Pleurodeles; species Pleurodeles waltl. The sequence goes on from NC_090448.1 coordinate 1,158,424,377, forward strand.
TTGTTCCATCCGTAATTGGAAGGTTTTGAGATCTGTAAAGATTTGGTGTCCCAGATTCTAAAAGCATCAACGGAAACTTCTTCGAATGTCTCATGTCATTCTTCAACACATAATCATCACTTAAGAAGGTAATATTGCTACATCTGCTTCCCGACTGATCTTCTGCTGTTCCACTTTCCTCTAGCCTCCACCTCTTGTGACAAAAGGTAATACACGTGCACAAACAGGGTAGGCACCATGAACAAGCTGCTGACCCTTTGCTGGATGAGTTGTTTACAGGAAAAAACAGACATTGCTTTGGGAGTTGAAATGGAGGTCCGGTGCTCCTCAAAAACAGGGGCCTAACTTAGATCTTGGTGGATGGAATACTCGGTCACAAACATGATGGATATACCGCCTGCTGTATTATGAGCTCCGTAGGATATAATGGAATCATAATACGGTGGGCGGGATATATGTCATGTTTGTGATGGAGTATTCCCCTCCACCAAGATTTAAATCAGACACAAAATGTGCTATTTTTTAAGTATTAAAGAACTTGAACCACCATCCATTCACTTCTGAGTTCCGTGATATATTGTGCATTTTGCAGTATTGTTTGTAACACTTCAACCCCTGATTTTGAACGGGTCAGAGAGATGGTGCAAGTTATAACCCCCAATAAAATCTAACGTTCGGAATTGAACAAATGTGATAAATTGCAGCTATTCAGATTGTTTGGGGGTGTAGCTTGTGGATTTGCGCTTACCACACCAAAATCTGCTTGTCACATTAATTACCGTGCCCTTTTCCCTCTTTTAAAAAAATTCCAGAATGTCTGTCCTGCTAAAGTTTTACAAAGGGTGAGGACTTTATTGCATCCGGTAATTTCCGGGTGTGTTACATTCCACACATCTTGGAATTCTGACCTTCAAATTCTATTTGATTTCAAAACAAGATATTGCTTTGTACTTCACTGAGGAGCTCCAAGGGGATGTAAGTCCTTATGTATGGATGCATTTCACCATAGGCACAGAATGGGCAAAACCTTTTGATACATAAGGCCCACAGATTGGCACACATTTTAAACAAAGAATATTCTAATATGGGCTTGCTTTAGGGTTACCTACAGAGCACTTTTCTACATGTTACACCACAGCTCATTTCCAGGTCACGTATTACCACATACTAATGTTTAGACATGTTCTGATGAAGAGATGTAAACATTGCTTGATGCACCCAACAGTAACCATCAGTTTGTTGAAACCACACCCTCTCCCCGGTGTGTGCCGGTTTCCACAGCCTGAACAATCTGTGAGTTTCAAGCACAAAGCATAGAACTGCATTCCACAATTTAGCTTCTTTACAGAATAAACAACAATTTCAATGTTTATGACTAGCATATGGAAGAATAAACAATACTTTGCCGGTTCCACACTTACCTATAATAGCTAGAAAGGGGGCAGCCAGGCATAGTTTCCAGCTACATGTTCAGCTTCTGCAGAAAAAAAGAGTTGGATTCTAAACTTGCAATGCCCAGCAGCATGCCAGCCTTGGTGCCCAAAACTGGCTGATCCTTAGGCAGAGTTGGCACTCTGGTGGGGCGCCTCCACATGCTGCCCTGCTGGACCTGTATCACTCCACATTTTGATTTTATGGATCTATTTTCATTTTTATTTCTACGCATTTTCTCTTTTTCTGCCAGTGCCAATGTTCAATAATAAAAGCATCAGTATTTAAGTATTGATTGGTCCCTCCTCAATACTGTGCCAGGAATGGGTGTGGACATCAAATCACTGAAATGCCAGGGGCAGTGAAAGTAACATCTCACACCCTTTGACTAGCGGGGGCTGCTGCAAATGTCAAGGGGGAGGACATCGGGGACGGGGAAATAAATAAATAAACGTATCTTTCCCGCCAAATCCTGCTGCCTCGCTCATCGCTCCTGTTCTTGTGGTGTCCCAGCATTCGCTGGGACACCATCACAGGCTCTCCAGCAACCCTAGCGCTGCTTTCATGCTAAACCTAGCATACAAGCAGCGTCAGGATTGGTCTGAGCGTCTCGGACTGCCGATCAGACACAACCTTGGGGTCTGTGCAGTTTCTCCAGCCCGGCTGTGTAGCACAGTCGGGCTGGAGAAACCTAAGTGCATTTATGTGCACTCTCTCCTCTTCCCCACTCCCACCGTCCGTGGCCCGGCCCCGCCCCTCCCTGCTGGCTGAGCCAGCAGATGAAAAATAAAACAACAGTGTACCTATCGTTTTATTTCTAATCTGCCACCTCAACAGCTTCTTGCGTGGCTGAAAGGCATATCGAAGGACAGGCCGTGGAGCCCGCCTGAAACAAACAGGACGCTCCAGGAATTACTTACAAAGGCATTTTGGGGTACATATAGTGCTACCCCTCTATTACTCATTACTCATCCTCTTGCATGCCTTTGTGAACTGGCCACAAAACATTTAATATGTAAATATTCATATACACTGAGGGGCATATTTATGAGTGGGTTACGCTATTCTTGCACCACCCAACGTGGCACATGCGTGGCGCAAACCACTAAGTTATATTTCTGAAGCAACACAAAGCCACTATGTGTGGCTTTGAATGGCCTTATAGGTATGGAGTAAGGCAACGCAGCGCAAATCACTGTGCTGTCTTACTCTGCCCTGATAGGCGTTCCATGGGCGTTTTGTGGGTGTTCCCACGCTACTCCCCTGGAGTTTGACGCATTCCCAGATTTACAAGGAATGCACCAAAATCTTACACCTACACAGGAGAGACGTAATGGAGAGAAATATCATTATTTCTCCACGTTTTTTTCCTCTTTCTATGTGTGCTGCGTTCTGCGAGGGAAAAGGACAGAATGCGCCGTATTTGATAAATACAGTGTATTCCTGCCCTTTCCCTGTGACGCAGAGGCAGCACAGCAAAGTCACTTCCTACGCTGCCCTGCACCACCACACTCATAAATATGCCCCAGAGTATGAACAGAAAGGGCTGCCCCCTACTTTGTCTAATAGGTAATTGGACAATTGGATTAAAAGTACATAAGGGACTATTCTGTAATACGACTTCAGGTACTCATAAATACGTTTGTTAATTGGCACCTCTAAGTACTATTTATCTGTTGTTTCTGACACCCCAGTGATAACCTTCGTGACCAGGGGTGGTCATGGTAACACTAGAGGCTCCATTCACAAATGTAAATATTGCTTCAAGATTTATTCATGAGTACATTCACTCTTGCACCTAGATGTATATCTACACGTTTTTGTTGTTCACCATTTTCCGATTATGGATTTGCACATCAAGGAAACCTGAGGGAGGGACATCTCAGAGTAAATTTATGAGTGCAAAGTTGCTCCTTGCAACTTTTCACATGTAGGTGGAGATCTCTGCCTCTGCGGTGGATCTCCCTATAGGAAAATATAGGGAAAACTATGAAGGTTTATTATTCTTTAAAAAAGTAATTAAAATATGTTAATATAATATCTAATAGTAAAATAATGTACATTTTTTAGCACAGAATTAATAACATAAAATGTTACAACATATCTGTGTTAAATTAAATGTGTGAAAATTAATTAATGTAAATATGTGTATTTAATTTGTAACTACACTTTTAGAGAATATTCTAACAAAATCCCACCACAAGATACATTTCTATTTTTAATATGCATTATTCGTTTACAGCTTTCTGTTGAGTTATTTTAAATTTTTATTTTTTTAACAAACATTTAGTTTATTTTTTACAATAAAGATTATTTTGAAATGTTAAAATATTAACTGTATTGTTTAAAAATGATATAACTGTTTTTAGCATTAAACAATTTTATATATATCTATAGTTTAATGTCAATTTAATTCTTATTTATTGAACAATATTTCCTGTGGACTGTTACTTTAAGTGCCTGCCTCCTATTTTATGGGAGTGTGTTGTAGAGTGGGCATGTCTGGTGCTTGCCTTACTCCAAGGTTGGACTGAAGTACATTTACTACTGTTTTGTCACCTCTAGGGCTGTAGTAACTAGATTTGTAGTTTGTGAAGAACCTTTGGCTGACTCCTTTGTGGATGGGTGTTTGTAGTTGAATTTTCCTTTCTAAACCACTCCATACTTTCCCATAACCCCTCCCATTTTGTAGTTGATATTCCCTCATTTTCCACCTCTTCCCCGGACCCTCCCACATTTGTGTGGCGTAACGACCAGAGCTGCTGACTTTTGAGCTGGGGAACCATGTTTGAATCTTGGTGCTGGCTCAACATCCTGGCAAATCACTTTATCCCCCTGTGCCTACCAAAAATGAATGTGTCCTTGTGTAATGTAAGTGGTGCTCATGTAAAGCACTCCAATACCTACGAGTCGAGTTTGCGCTATATGAAACTGCAAAAAAATTTAAATAAATTACTAAGTGGTAAACTTGGATAAGTGGAGATCTCCTCGTAGATGAGAGGTGGAGAGTTCCACTTGTGGGTTCTGGAATTGCACTTTGCAGTAAGTAATACAAGTATAGTTTTACTCCATGTACTACAAAATGCAGTTTGCGAGCCGGGCCAATAGTCTCCTGTCCTGCAGCTTTTGTCTCTTTTACCTCTATGACAATCAACTGGTTTATCAGGAGCTGACATCAGAGAAGGGATCCTATTCCTTTTATTAATGTGTGACACTTGGTGAACATCTTATGTTGAACCCAGGATTGGCAGTCCTCTACCTGATGTGATGGGCCAAAGTCTTCACCTACCTGGGATTTGCTCTTCCAAGTGAGGCTGACCTTGTAGTTTTGGTCTTCTAAGTAAACATATCACCGCTGGCATGGAGTCTGTCATGAAACTTTTTCACTGCATATTGAACCAAATTTTGGTTCACGATTATGAATGCATATGATAAATTGACTAGCTAAGAGAATGCCCTTAAAGCTTCCAGGAATGTATCCCCGTGCACAGCTATATTGCCATGTGGGCGAACACTAAGTGTGAAGCTAAAAAAGTTGAAACAAACTGTTTTTCCATTATCCCGCATATTTTTATTTATAGAAAATGATTTCCTAATTCTGAACAAATATTGTCAGTAGGTGCCTGATTTAGAGTTTGGCGTCCATCACAAACGTGACGGATATCCCGTTAATCATATTACGATTCCCATAGGGTATAATGGCATCGTAATAGGGCAGGCTTGATATCCGTCATGTTTTTGGCAGAGTAACCCCCTTCGCCAAACTGTAAATCAGGCCCTATGTATGTAAGCATTGGATTCATCTTGGTGGTCCAATAAATCTCGATACTTGCCGTTCCTTTCCTCTGAGGGCTCTTTTAATAAGCAGGAGAAACATATCTAGTCTGCAGCAGAAAGGATGGAGGGCTTGCCGAACGCAGGGGACCCTTGTACGACCTGCGGCCTGATGATAGGTTGGTCATTATTATTCAAACTATGCTGGTTGCGGGTTGGTTCCTTTGGAATGTTGGGTCTGTAGATTCTTGGTCTTGTGAGACGCTGAGCTTTTCTCCTTGCTCCTCACCTTTTGGATTAGGTTGGAATGGGGTGGGTGGATTGGAGTGACAGGACTGGGGTGGGTGGATTGGAGTGACAGGACTGGGGTGGGTGGACTGGAGTGACAGGACTGGGATGGGTGATCTGGAGTGATAGCACTGGGGTGAGTTGGATTAGGGTGATAGCACTGGTGGTGGGGTGCATTGGAGCAATATGACTGTGTGGGGTGGATTCGATTGGGGTGTGGTGGAGTTGGGTGGATTACATTGAGTGGGCAGATAGGATTGGAGTATGGTGGATAGGATTGGAGTAGGGTGGCTTTGATTGGATTGGGGTGGATTGCACTGGACTGGGGTGGATTACTTTGGAGTGGGGTGTATTGGAGTGGGGTGGGCTGGATGGATTGGATCGGAGTGGGGTGAGGTGAGGTGGACCGTACTGGGTTTGGGTGGATTGGATTGGATTGGGGTAGAGTAGAGTGGAGAAGCCTGTGGTGGAGTGGGGTAGATGATAGTGGATTGGTGTGAGATGTGATGGGCTAGAATGGGGTGGGGTGGATTGGATTGGGTGAGGTGGATTGGATAGGGTGGACTATATTGGATTGGGGTGGGGTTGGTTGGAGTGGGATGGATTGCAGTATGGTGAGTTGCATTGAGGTGGGGTGGGTTGGATTAAGTGGGCTGGATTGGTGTGGGGTAGGCTGGATAGATTGGACTGGAGTGTGGTGGACTGAACTGTGCTAGGGTTGGATGACTGGATTGGGTAGAGTGGGGTGGACTTGAGTGGAGTGGAGTGGACTGGAGTTGGGGGGTGGATTGGAGTGGAATGGGGTGCATTGGGGTGGAGTGGGGTGGACTGGTTTGGGGTGTATTGGTGTGGGGTGGGGTGGATTGCACTAAGGTGAGGTGGATTGGATTTCCATGGGGTGAATTGGATTGGAGTGGGGTGGAGTAGTGGACTGGAGTGCGGTGGAATGGAGTGGGTGGATCAGAAGGGGTTGGGATGGATTGGAGTGAGGTGGATTGGATTGAGTGGAGTGAATTGGATTGAGTGGGGTGGGTTGTATTGAGTGGGGTGGAGCGGATAGGGGTAGAGTAGATTGGGTTAGGGTGGGGTGAACTGGATTGTGGTGGATTGGACTGGAGTGGATTGGATTCGACTGGAATAGGGAGGGAGGACCAGATTGGAGTGGGGTGAATTGGATTGTTGTGGGGTGAATTGATTGGAGTGGGGTGGATTGATTGGAGTGGGGCGGATTGTACTGGAGTGGGGCGAATTAAGGTGGATTGTATTGGAGTGGGATGGACTGGATTGGATTGGAGTGAGGTTGTTTGGGTTGCAGTGGACTTAATTGGAGTGGGGTAGGGTTTGTTGGACTGGGGTAGGGTGGATTGAGTGGCGTGGGGTTGATTGGAGAGGCGTGGTGAATATTGGAGTGGCGTAGGTTGGATTGGAGTGCTGTGGGGTGCATTGGAGTTGGGTGGGTTGGTCTGGAATGGGGTGGTTTGGACTGGGTGGGTTGGATTGGAGTGGAGTGAATTGGGGTGGAGTGGGGTGGATTGGATTGGGGTAGAGTAGATTTGATTGGAGTGAGGTGAATTGGATCTGAGTGGCGTAGCTTGAACTGGGCTGGATTGGGGTGTATTGGATTGGTGTGGGGTGCAATGGATCAGTGTAGGGCGAATTGGAGAGGGGTGGATTGTTTGGATTGGAGTGGGTTGTTTGGGATTGGAGTGGGGCACACTCGAGTGGAGCACACTGTAGTGGGCCAGATTGTTTTGGATTGGATTGGGGTGGATTGAAATTGATTGGAGTGGGGCAGATTGTCTTGGATTGTAGTTGGCAGACTGTTTAGGATTGGAGTGGTTGATTGCTTTAAATTGGAGCAGATTGGAGAGTGGGGCAGATTGTTTTGGAGAAGGGTGGAGTGGGGAGGGGTGGATGGAGTGGGGGTAGATTCGATTTGGCTGGATAGGGGTGGAATGAATAGGGGTGGATTGGATTGGTGTGGGGTATATTGGGATGGATTGGATTGGAGTGGGTTGGATTTGGGTGGTGGGGGTGAATTCAATTAGAGTGGGGTGGATTGGATTTGAGCGGGCTGGATTGGAGTGGGTGAATTGGGATGAAGCTGGTAGATTGGATTGGGGTGAGGTGGATTGGAGAGGAGAGGAAGGATTGAAGTGGAGAATATTGGACTGGGGCGGATTGCTTTGGATTGTAGTGGGGCAGATTGCAATGGGACAGATTGTAGTGTGGCAGATTGTTTTGGATTGTAGTGGGGCCGAGTGGAGTGGGGCAGATAGTTTTGGATTAGAGTGGGGAGGATTGGAGTGGGGCAGATTGTTTTGGATTGGAGTGGGGCAGATTCGAGTGGGATGGATTCAAGTGGAGCAGATTGTTTCGGATTGGAGTAGGGCAGATTGTTTTGAATTTGAGTGGGGAAGTTTGGGGTGAGGCAGATTGGAGTGTGGCAGATTGTTTTAGATCGGAGGGGGGCAGATTGGAGTGGGGCAAATTGTTTTGGATTGAGTGGGGTAGATTGTTTTGGATTGGAGTGGAGCAGGCTGGAGCGAGGCAGATTGGAGAGGGGCAGAGTGTTTTGGATTGGAGTAGATTGTTTTGGATTGGAGTGGGGCAGATTGTTTTGGACTGGAGTGGGGCAGGCTGGAGCGAGGCAGGTTGGAGTGGGGCAGATTGTTTTGGATTGGAGTGGGGCAGGCTTGAGCGAGGTAGACTGGAGTGAGGCAGATTGTTTTGGATTGGAGTGGTGCAGATAGTGGGTCAGATTGTTTTGGATTGGAGTGGGGCAGATTGGAGTGGGGCAGATTGTTTTGGATTGGAGCGGGCCAGATTGTTTTGGATTGGAGTGGGGCAGATTGGAGTGGGGCAGATTGTTTTGGATCGCAACTTTTTGCAGTGGGGCAGATAGTTTTAGACTGGAGTGGGGTAGATTGGAGTGGGGCAAATTGTTTTGGATTGAGTGGGGTAGATTGTTTTGGATTGGAGTGGGGCAGGCTGGAGCGAGGCAGATTGGAGAGGGGCAGAGTGTTTTGGATTGGAGTGGGGCAGCTTGTTTTGGATTGGAGTGGGGCAGGCTGGAGCGAGGCAGGTTGGAGTGAGGCAGATTGTTTTGGATTGGAGTGGGGCAGCTTGTTTTGGATTGGAGTGGGGCAGGCTGTAGCGAGGCAGGTTGGAGTGAGGCAGATTGTTTTGGATTGGAGTGGGGCAGATAGTGGGTCAGATTGTTTTGGATTGGAGTGGTGCAGATAGTGGGGCAGATTGTTTTGGATTGGAGCAGGCCAGATTGTTTTGGATTGGAGCGGGCCACATTGTTTTGGATTGGAGCGGGCCAGATTGTTTTGGATTGGAGCGGGCCAGATTGTTTTGGATTGGAGCGGGCCAGATTGTTTTGGATTGGAGCGGGCCAGATTGTTTTGGATTGGAGTGGGGCAGATTGTTTTGGATTGGAGTGGGGCAGATTGTTTTGGATTGGAGCGGGCCAGATTGTTTTGGATTGAAAGTGCAGGAATGGAAGTTTCAATGATGAGGACCAGCAGCTTTGTTGATGTGGACCTGGAGGGGGCGTGGATGGAGGTCTGGGAACAACAAAGAGATAAATGTTGTAAGGACTAGGGGTGGGGGGTGCGTGATGGAGTGTGACCAGCTGGTGTCTGAGTTGTGTATTCCTTTAAATACTAGAAGGAGTAGCTTGCATTTTGCCCTGCGCCTGGCAAATAACCATCCAGCCACAGAGCTTTGGGTACACCAGAGGGAGGTGTCATGTCCGATTGTTAAAAATTTTCCCTGTGATACATTAGCACAAAAGAGTCTTTGAGGCACTTGCAGAAAAATTGTGAAAACCCCCTTTCAATAGGACAAGCCTTGGCAAAGCTAATAGTACATGCCTATACAAGAGATATTGGCTTTGCTAATGTGTTCTAACTATGTGGTAAAACACTGTGGCTGCTGTGCGGCATGGTTAAAAGTTAGTGATGGTGCAGAGGAGAGTGCCATCAACGGGAGTGTCGTAGAGTAGAGTAGCAAAAAGTGGAGTAGAGAGGAGTGGAGTAGTGTAAAGTGGAGAAGAGTGGTGTAGAGTAAAGTGGTATAGAGTGGGGTAGAGTGTACAGATGAAAAGTGGAGGGGCATAGAGTGGAGTTGAGTGTTTTAGAGTGGGCTACATAGAGTGTCATACAGCAGAGTGGTGTAGAGTGGAGTACTGTGTCGTAGAGTGGGGTGGAGTAGAGTGGTGTGCCATAGAGCAGAGTAAATTAACCTACATTTGTTTAAAGTGGAGTAGAGTGTTGTAGAGTGGAGTAGAGTGGCATAGAGTGGAGCGGAGTAGAGTGTCATGGAGTGGAGTGTTGTGGAGTGGACTGTCGCCGTAGAACGGAGGGGCCTAGAGTGGAGTAAAGTGTCTTAGAGTAGAGTGGCGTATAGTGGTGTAAATTGTCATAGGCAGTGGAGTCATAGAGTGGTGTAGAGTGGAGGGGCATAGAGTGGAGTGCTGTAGAGTGGCATGGCATTGTGTAGATCAGAGTAAAGTGTCAGAGTTGAGGGCCATAGCGTGGAGTGGCATAGAGTGGACTGAAGTTTCTTGGAGTGTCGTAGAGAGGAGTGACATTGAGTGACATAGAGTGTCGCAGAGTGGAGACTCATAGAGTGGAGTGTCTTTGCTTTGAATAGGGTACAGTGAAGTGTTGTAGAGTGGAGTGGCACAGAGTGTTGTGGAGTGTCATAGAATGGAGTGCTGTAAAGTGGAGTAGAGTGGCCTAGAGTCAAGTGGCACAGAGTGGCTTGGAGTGGGCTACAGTGAGTGGTGTTCGATAGAGTGTCATAGAGTAGAGTGGTATATAGTGGAGTACTATGTCCTTGAGTGTTGTGGAGTAGATTGGAGTGCAATAGAGCAGAATAAAGAGGCTTACATGGAGTTGTGTAGAGTGGAGGAGAGTGGAGTAGAGTGGAGTAGAGGGCCATAGAGTGAAGGGGAGTAGAGTGTTGTGAAGTGGAGTGTTGTGGAGTGGAGTGTCAGAGGAGAGTGTAGGGGCCTAGAGTGGAGTAAAGTGTCTTAGAGTGGAGTTGCATGGAGTTGTGTAAAGTGTTGTAGAGTGGATTGTCGTGGAGTGGTGTAGAGCGGAGTCATAGAGTGGTGTACAGTGGAATGTTGTAGAGAGGCATAGCATAGAGTGGTGTAAAGTGTCATTGAGTGGAACAGTGGGAAGTGGTGTAGAGTAGAGTGCTGTTGAGTGGCATAGCATTGTGTAGATTGGAGTAAAGTGCCACAGAATTGAGGGCCATAGCGTGGAGTGGCATAGAGTGGAGTGAAGTTGCTTGGAGTGTCATAGAGTGGAATGCCGTAGAGGGCTTCAGAGTGGAGTGTCATAGAGTCGAGTGTCATAGATTGGAATAGGGTACAGTGAAGTGTTGTAGAGTGGAGTGGCACAGAGTGTTGTGGAGTGTCATAGAATGGAGTGCCGTAAAGTAGAGTAGAATGGCCTATAGCCAAGTGGCATAGAGTGGCTTAGAGCGGGCTAGAAAGGAGTGGTGTAGAGTGGAGTGGAGCATTATACAGTGGAGTGTTGTTGCGTGAAGTGGGATAGAGAGGAGTGGCATGAAGTGGCATAGAGTGGAGCGGAGTAAAGTGTTGTACAGTTGAGTCGAGTAGTGTGTCATAGAGTGGAGTGGCGTAGAGTAAAGTAGAGTAAAGGGGGAGTATGCATGGTTTGGTAGCTTACTGATGTTACGGATAACACATTTTCAATTGAAATGACCATTACATTTACTCATATAGTTTTACTGACAGGGTAGAAACAATAATTTGGGGAAATGGCATCACCAAGTGTATTGATGTGTTTTGATCGTGTTAAAATAGTTGTTGCCACCATACTTCAGATTTACAAAAAAAACTGCTTCATTTGTGCTTTGCTAATTCTGATCTGTTCTGAAATATTTGCAAAGTTCATTTACTGACATTTAAATTTTGTTGTGTGCTAGAACAAAAACGTTTTTTCCCACCGACATTCCTCAGCAAGATTATCACATAACTCCTCTCACTTTGAAGTCAGAGAAAGAAAAGTGAACATCAAGCTCCCTGGAAAGACAGAGCCTGACATTTGAGCTCTGTCTTTAAATGCACAGCAAATGTGACAAGATAAGAACAACATTTTAAGGGCTGTTTACAAAAAGTGATCAATCATGGATGAATACAAGGAGCAGGTCTGGGAGGTGGTAAACAGGCTAGGTTCCACAGGTGCGACAAAGATATGCTGGACAGCCTAAAAGAAATAAAGTCATCAAACACAAAGAAAATAAATGTGAGTTTCAGACCCCACAATGCCAATGGTAAGCAATGGGCAGAATGCATTCCCTAGGCAACCCTTGTGTTTTTGCTCAAGGATTAAAAGATCTCCACAAACAAGGATTAACTCATGCAAATGGTATTTGTAATCTTTTTCCCATTAGTTTATATCTGTTCTAATTTTCTGCTAACTACAGGCAAAAGAATCAGGTGCAACTCATTAAGTTCCCGCTCTTCCCAGTAGTCTGTTCTTATCCCAGCAGTTGTAACAATGGTCTTGCTGGATCAGTTTTGACCCCCTCAGCTTCCAGCACTTCCCAGCGATTTATGCCTCTCCTCAATCTTCAGCAGTTCATGGCCTTCCGATCATACACTCTGTCAAGGAGAAACCAGTATCATGTTTTTGCTGAGTCTAAAAGCGTTATTACAAAAATGAATAGGCTGTGAATCACAGAGATTACCGACAGGGTGTCCCCCATACATCAGCAATGGAGCTTGTCTCCCTGAGAGGGGGCACGATCCACATTTATACCCTACTGTGCACGCACGTGGACACACACACACACACACACACCGGCATATTGACAATAAAGTGGCGCAGGGCAGCACAGAACGTGACCTTGCTGTGCTGCACTGTGCCACAGGGAAAGGGCAGAAATGCACTGTATTTACAATATATAGTGCATTTCTGTTCTCTACCCCTGCACTGGTGCCCTCTATTGGCTGCCTAGCACTAGCGCAGGCACCCTTGCACCACGCTGCAAGGGTACCTGCGTTGCATACAGGATTGTGTTTGTGCAGAAAGGGGGACTTTCCTGCACAAATACGATGCATGGAGGCGTTTTCCTCTTTCTATGCGTGCTTCAGAATGCAGCATACATAGAAAAAGGTAAAAACGAGTAGAAATAGTTATATTTCTCCTTGTTATGGCGCCCCTGGGGAGGCGAATAGTTTTGGCACCTTCCCAGGTTAACAGAGCCTTGTAAATCTAAAAATGCATCAAAAGGCATGTGTTGCTTGGGAACACCCCCTGCAATGCCTATGGAAAGCCCCCCTGGTGCAGAGTAATGCAACGCAGTGACGTGCGCTGTGTAGCCTTACACCATATCTACGAGGCCACGAAAAACCACGCAAAGTGGCTTTATGTGGCCTTGTAGATATGCGTCTGCACTCTATGCTGCCGGAGCGTAAAAAAAATTGACGCCCCCAGTGGCACATGGGGCTTGTAAATATGCCCCACAGTTCCTACCACAGGTCACATGACTACATTGTCACCAAGGGAACAAGCAGGTGCCTAGCTCTGCTCGCGAGAACAAGTCGATGGCCTTTACTAGAAACAAACAAATGAACAGTTTTGGCTGAGCAAGCTGGTTTGCAAATAAACACATTTTCAGTGCCAAGCCACAGCAGTCTAAGCCTCAGAGATGGGCACATCAAGGAGGTTAAGTTTGCTGGAGCAAGAAACATAACAGCAGCAGCTCACTTTTACACTAAAACTGGAGAATGTATTGAAACGTTTCACAGTCCTCTCTTCCCTGGTGCTGCATGTCAATGGGGTCCCATTTGTAGAAACTCTGCTTTCTCCACCTCTCACTTAACTTGGGTAAAAAAGTAAGTAAACTTCATTCGTCCAGTTATTTTAAAGCATTATAAGATTGTATAAAACTGCATTAAAAAAAGAAAAAAAACACAACTATCATATCCTTCAGCATAGTTCTTAACAACTGACAAGTATAACGATTAAGCTGTGATCTCAATAACTTAATACTGTGTTAAGTCAAAAAACACAAATCTTGTTCATAAAGTATTTATGCCTGAAAAGCATATGACCGTTGTGCAAAAATGCTGTAAAATACTGATCCTAAAAAACAGCTAGTCAGTAAACAACATGCACTCACATTAGTTAATTAACTTGCCCATACCATCATAGTTAGTAAGCTTACATAAGGTGTATATGTGTGTGTGTGTCAGCGGCGGCTGGCACCCTTTGAAAGTAGCAGGTCAAGTGAAGTGCCCCACCACTTCCCAACAAAATAAAACACCCCCTCCCTCCAAAATCCAAATGTAAACTGTAGGAAGTTGGCTCTGTATATACTATCTCAAAGTGAGAGATAGTGTGCACAGAGTCCAAGGGTTCCCCTTAGAGGTAAGATAGTGGCAAAAATAGATCATTCTAATGCTCTATTTTGTGGTAGTGTGGTCGAGCAGTAGGCTTATCAGAGGGCAGTGTGAAGCATTTGTTGTACACACACAGGTGATAAATGAGGAACACACACTCAAAGACTTAACTCTAGGCCAATAGTTTTAAATAGAAAAATATATTTTCTTAATTTATTTTAGAACCACAAGATTCAAGATTTGAAGTAAATACATAAAATGCAAGGTACTCCGCACAGGTAAGAAAGGGACTTTGAATTAGAGCAGTAACACAGTTTTAGTTAAAATGGCAATCAGCTATTTTAAAAATGGACACAGTGCAAAAATCAACAGTTCCTGGGGGAGGTAAGTATTGGTTAGTTTTTCAGGTAAGTAAGGCACTTACAAGTTCAAGTTCCTGGGCATAGGCAGCCCACCGTTGGGGGTTCAAGGCAACCCCAAAGTCACCGCACCAGCAACACAGGGCCAGTCAGGTGCAGAGGTCAAAGGAGAGCCCAAAACATATAGGGACCTATGGAGAACAGGGGTGCTCCGGTTCCAGTCTGCCAACAGGTAAGTACCTGCATCTTTGGAGGGCAGACCAGGGGGGTTTTGTAGAGCACTGGGGGTGGGACACAAGTAGGCACACAAAACACACCCTCAGCGGCACAGGGGCGGCCGGGTGCAGTGTGCAAAGCAGGCGTCGGGTTTTGAATAGGAATTAATGGAGGGACCCCAAGGTCACTCTAGCGGTACAGGCAGGGCACAGGGGGGCTTCTCGGGCCAGCCACCGACTGGGCTAGGCAGAGGGTCGCCTGAGGGTCACTCCTGCACTGGAGTTCGGTTCCTTCTAGTCCTGGGGGGGCAGTGTTTGGTCCAGGCGCCTGGTTCCTTGTTTCAGGCAGTCGCGGTCAGGGGGAGCCTCTGGATTCTCTCTGCATGCGTCGCTGTGAGGTCCAGGGGGGTCATCTCGGGTTACTCATGAGGTCGCAGTCGCCTGGGAGTCGTCTCTGTAGTGTTGGTTTTCTGGAGCTCGAGCTGGGGCGTCGGGTGCAGAGGGTGAAGTCTCACGCTTCCAGCGGGAAGAGTGAGTTCTTTAAAAGTTGCAAGAAAGTTGCAACATTGTTGCTGTTTATGAACAGTGCTGCTGTTCTCGAGAATTTCTTTGTCTTTCGGGTTCAGGGTAGTCCTCTGAGGCTTCAGAGGTCGCTGCTCCCTGTCGGATGCGTCGCTGTGCAGGTTCTTTGAGTCTGGAGACAGGCCGGTAGGGCTGGGGCCAAGTCAGTTGTCGTCTCCATCATCTCTGCAGGGCTTTCAGGTCAGCGGTCCTTCTTCTTGTTGTAGGTTGCTGGAGTCTGATTTCCTGGGTTCTGGGTCACCCCTAAATACTGAATTTAGGGGTGTGTTTAGGTCAGGAGGGTACTAGCCAATGGCTACTGTCCTGGAGGGTGGCTACTCCCTCTTTGTGCCTCCTCCCTGGGGAGGGGGGCACATCCCTAATCCTATTGGGGGAATCCTCCAAAACCAAGATGGAGGATTTCTAAAGGCAGGGGTCACCTCAGCTCAGGGAACCTTAGGGGCTGTCCTGACTGGTGGGTGACTCCTCCTTGTTTTTCTCATTATCCTCTCCTGCCTTGCCTCCAAAAGTGGGGACAGTGGTCGGAGGGGCGGGCATCTCCACTAGCTGGAATGCCCTGGGGTGCTGTAACAAAAGGCATGAGCCTTTGAGGCTCACCGCCAGGTGTTACAGTTCCTGCAGGGGGAGGTGAGAAGCATCTCCACCCAGTGCAGACTTTGTTTCTGTCCTCAGAGAGCACAAAGGCTTTAACCCCAGGGGGCAGAAACTTGTCTCAGTGGCAGGCTGGCACTGACCAGTCAGTCCTGCACTGAAGGATTGGGTAAATACAGGGGGCATCTTCTAAGACGCCCTCTGTGTGCATTTTGTAATAAATCCAACACTGGCATCAGTGTGGGTTTATTATTCTGAGAAGTTTGATACCAAACTTCCTAGTATTCAGTGTAGCCATTATGGAGCTGTGGAGTTCTTTTTGACAAACCCTCAGACCATATACTTAATATGGCCACACTGTACTTACAATGTCTAAGAATGGACTTAGACACTGTAGGGGCATATTGCTCGTGCAGCTATGCCCTCACCTGTGGTATAGTGCACCCTGCCTTAGGGCTGTAAGGCCTGCTAGAAGGGTGACTTACCTATGCCACAGGCAGAATTTTTTGGGCATGGCATCCTGAGGGGGATGCCATGTCGACTTTGCCTTTTTCTCCCCATCAACACACACAATCTGCAATGGCAGTGTACATGTGTTAGGTGAGGGGTCCCTTAGGGTGGCACAACACATGCAGCAGCCCTTAGGGACCTTCCCTAGTCACAGGGCCCTTGGTACCACTGGTACCTTTTACAAGGGACTTATCTGTGTAACAGGGATGTGCCAATTGTGGAACAATGGTACATTTTTAAGTGAAAGAACACTGATGCTGGGGCCTGGTTAGCAGGGTCGCAGCACACTTCTCAGTCAAGTCAGCATCAATATCAGGCAAAACGTGGGGGGTAACTGCAACAGGGAGCCATTTTCCTACATAAACCAACCCTCCCTCCAAAAACCCAAACCATAACACTAAGTACAAAATAAATACAACCACTACACTTACATGCACTACACACGTACATGCATTACACACATACATGAATTACATACACATGCACTACAGATTTAAAGTTAAAAAATGGCACTTACCCATGGGCTGTGAGTCTTCCTTGATGCTCTTCATCTTCTCCGAAGCCAGAAGAGCTCCACTAACCAATCCAGACGTTGATGTCATGCAGTTAACCAGCATGAGGGAAGCGCCTGAGTTGGATGGATCGGGCTGGCTGGATGCTCCTTCAGGCCCTAGAGGCCGGTGCTTGGTCCCCACCAAGTTGTCTTAAGATATCTGAGTGGTGAGCTTCAAAGTGTGCGTGTCACTTTGGCCAGCGCAAAACAGCTGGCCAAAGTGACATGCATCCAGTCAAGCCACTACTCCAGTCCTATGCTGCCAATTGGCAGCAGAGGACACAGCCAACGTGACACTGGGCTGGTGTACGCTACGCCGTAAAAATTAAATGGCAATGGAAGCTTTTCATTGCCATTTCATTTTTGCGTGTGTTGCAGCCGGTGGGGAGGGGCAACGCTCACCCCGCCTTTGAGAAGATATATATATATACAACAATCCTGTAAAAGATTGGTTCTAAAATCCACCTGGTTGAGGGCTGAAGTTATTTACATTAATAAATATACATATTGACCATAATCAAATATATAATGAGCTCCTCGGGCGGGTGATCTTTCCCTTTCACCCTACATTAGAACATCTTTCTGGACATGCACAACATGTAAAAACTCTCAACAGGACATGTCAGGCCACAACACGGTGATGATCATCAGCACAGACGCGATATGCCAGATTGTTGACTACCACGGAGCTCTCAACATCAATCTCCACCATAACATACTTTCCATTAGCACAGAATAGAACACATTAAACAAGAACTCCTATCACTCTTCTTGGCTGTTGCAGCACCAGCCACCATTACTACCAACAATTGCCTTACACTCATATACATCTGTGGGCCAATCAGCATATCCACCAGCCTAGAAGAAGTGTGATAAATGTGCCGCAGCCCTGCAGCTCAACCATCAACCACAACACCAAGAACATTAACTCACTGCCAACTGAAGTTGACACATCCACCTAGCACTGGACTATGCCCATTGACACTACTGACAGCACACCTTCACAACCCGAACAAGACTCTGCTTTGTGATGAAAACTGCAGAACTGTTTGGAAACTCATCCCAGATGTCTCAATGTTAAAGACAGAACCCCCAGGGCCAAGACTGTTTCATCTTCACGTCCTCTGATACCTAATCTTTGTGCATGCAGCATCGTTCCCTGGAATGTGGGTGTCGGCCTTCAGGGGTTCCATGTGTGTCTTCTCTGGTGGACATGATTAGACATACCTTTTTCTCAGGTGGTCTGTACTTGACCGCATGGCAGCCAGCAGTCTTACCAGCACCATCCCAATCTCCTCTCGGTTTGGTTCCTGGTCCTTCCTTTTTGTAAACCTCAGGGTTAATGCCAGATATTATTTTGGAGTTACTAAACTTTTGATACATATATATATATATATATATATATATATATATATATATATATATATATATATATATATACTTGCTAACATTCTTCCCAATCCAACATGGAAGGTGAGTCATCACCTGTTTGCTTCTGGTTCCTGTTTAAAGTCCAATTACCTGCTAGCACCTAAAGGGAAAGTGTACAACCAGCTGGATGGGTCCCCTTGTTTCTTCATTCCACCTTCTTCTTGTCCAGGGGTTTGTTCCTGCTTTTCCAGCTTATTGACCTGCATGGAATTTGTAGAGAGTTTTTGCTGTCTTCAATTTTTGCCCTCTTAGAAATGGAAGTTTTTTCCAGTCTGCTTACAAATTCATCACTAGTCCAGTCTTCTATTTTTATGGATTCACTGGTGAAATTGGAATTCAACAGGCCTTATCTGTGTGAGAAGAGGTGTTGGTTACCCCCATCCAGAAGACCAGGCGTTGTGTTATACCAAGTGCCCCAGGGGTGTAACGGGCATGGGTGCCCGCTTATGTACCGTTGGGGCACTTTGGTATTAAGAAAGGGCTGCAGACCTATAACTTAAAAGTATAATAACCGCTGGAAATGCTTCCACCAAAAACAAGGCAGTAAGCAATTTCCACCCTGAAAAAATGCCACCAATAAAGGCCAAGCTCACAAAGATGAACACTATGGAGTCTGCAGATGACACCCGCCACTGCTGTACATGAGTTCACGTACATTGGGCCACATTTACAAGGCCCTAGCGCTTCCCTGCTTCGCATTAGCATCATTTTTTAAATGTTAATGTGGCGCAACGAGGCATAAATCGCCACGCCATATTTACAAAGTGGAGCAATGCATGCATTGCGCCACTTTGAGACCCCTTGCACGACATTATGGCTGCACCTGGCATAATTTATACAAGGGGGCATTCCAGCATTAGGAGGCCCCAAAAATGGTTAGAAGATTTCATTGCGCCATTTTTGGTGTCATTTTAATGCCTGCTCAAAGCATTGAAGTCAATGAGCCTCCTTGCACTTCGCTGCGCTAGCGTCAAAAAATGTTATGCTAGTGCAGCAAAACGCCACAGTAGATTAAAAAATGTTGACACTATTGGCCTAATGTGGTCCATGGTGCGCTGTATTGTAAATACGGCGCACCCATGGTGTCGTTAGGTGGCGATGGGGGGACGCAAGAAATCTGGTGCCTTACTACTGATGCGCCAGATTCTTGTAAATCTGGACAATAGTCTGTGTGACATCAGACTCTTAGCACGTGATCATGCACCGAGTGCCACTGGAGAGAACTGTATGCCGCCATCCCAAGCAGGAGCATTGGCATTCATCCTCACAGTGCAGATATGTACTTCTGTACTGACATCATTGTCATGTGGTCCTTCCATAGGGAAAACTGGCTATGTCTTACATTTGCAGTTAGCCGTACAGACGCGCTAAAATACATTTACCACGGAATATCGAACATAGGAATATTGTGGTATCAGAATATCATAGAGAAAATATCGAAAGACCAAATATTGAAAGGTAAGTGCATGCAGGGGAAGTATAGATTCATTATTCTAAAGCCGACATCTACGCACCTTCAGGATATGTATATCCCCAAGGTACACATATGTGGGGTTAGGTATAGAAAATCGATACATACTTACCTGTCAGTCCTGTCTACTGTGTAAGGTCCAATGATATTCCCTACACATCTTAACACGTGTATCAAAACCTTTTAGGACAGGTGCTGTGTTACCTCACTTTGCAGAAAATTGTGGCTTAAGTGGTAACCAATGAACACAGGAGTCACACTTCACTGACGTGGCACTCTAATCTATTTGGCATAAGTCACCTCCTCAAAAGGACGCTTTTTGTGCAAAAACTTTACACTGCCTTTTAGTTCCAAGGGATAGAGATGAGGTCCATGTTGATATCTTAGAGGCACGTTTGTGCACTTAACGAAACACAAAAATGTTTTTATTGTGTGCAAGAAGGTTGGGTGTGCTTCACAGTAAGTAATACACAAGGAATAATTGTGTTGTTTTATGTTGCGTACCACAGAGCAAAGGAATTCCAAGCAACGCAGGGAGCAAAGTCAGCACTGATCTCTCACTTCGAGGCGCTATTTCTCTTTTCTAACTTGTTCTGTACCTGCCTAGGTTTGTGTGAAGCACTTAACCTTGTAAGATAAAATGACAAAGCTTTAAACAAAACAGCATAGCATTAGATAGTATAGCAGGACAACAGAGCAGAGCGTCCCACAGCTCAGCAGCATGTTGTAAACATGATTATACTAATTTGAAATATTTTCAGCGCTACAGAAGGAATCCTCGTGCACTGATAAATATACTATCGTTCTGGCCTTTATTTGTGTTTTAGCACCACCACTTGATAGCGCCTTGAAGCTGCTTTTTTTTTTTACCACCACCGACCATGCCATGACTCAATATGAGAAGCATTTTCTGTCCATCACTCCTCCCTCTGGCGACATGTTTGTTGCCTTGGAGAGCCTGGGCAAACAGTGGCCCTTGTGCTAAGACTGGCAGCGGAAGGGTGGTGTGACGTCAAAAACAAAGAAATGCAACAGACGTGCCTTTGTGTCAGGGAAGTTTGTCTCCAATGTTTGCACCGTCAATATCCCGGGAGGGTTGTTAGGAAACCAGGAGAGATAAAAGGTCAACAGGCTGAGGACAATCCTATCAGGGTTGTGTTTGAGCGGTCAACACTGCTCTCATTGCTATGGCAGGCACTGATAGCTGGGGCAGGCGGCTTCCGGGTCACACTCATCCGATTACTTCCGCACCGCGCGTACATAACAGGGGATGTTGGGTTCTCAACCTCTTGCGCATCAAAGGCTTCCATGCGTGACACCAACTGTCCTGCGGTTCAAGTGCTGGAGAAATACTTTCATTTTTAGGGTCGAGCCTGCGTTGCATGCACTCGCGCATGCGTATCGCAGCGAGACGCTTTTGTATTTAGAAAAGGGCTCGGAGCCCTGTCAACTTCACGTTAGTGTTTTTTATTGGTTCGTGGGCTTGCCTAATAAAATCTGCTTGCTTTCATTAGTCGAAGGCAAGCATACGTCATGCCTTTTCCGGTGGCTAGCCCTCCTCGAGCGCAACGACCAAGTACAGAAAACATGCGAGGCTCACTGTTTTCCATCGGGCTCGTGGACTTTTTTTCTCTAATTTACGAGCGCGATCTCGCTTGGCAGAAGTCGAGCGCTTTACATAGTTAATTTCACTTTTTCGGGTTGTGTACACAAATGCACTTTTGCCCGATAGGTGAAAAGTCGGGTTAGGAGTTTACAACGCGATCAGCTCTAACATGAGCAAACGCGAGACCCGTTGCATTGTAAATGCTTGTTTGTTTTGTTTTGGCGGGGGGAGCTAAGTGTGGCCTCTGCCACATGGAGATCAATTCACCCAAATGCCAGGGGTAGTGGGAGGGACATCCCACGCTCAGACTTGCCAACTTCACCAACAAGCATTTTCAATGCAACGGGTCTCGCATTTGTTCGAGTTAGAGCTATTAGCATTGTAAAGCAAAAAAAACGCAGCACGATCGCGCTATATAAAATGCAGCGCGATCGCGCTGCGTGGAAAATAAACAGATAAAGTAGTCCAGACTCCAGGCTGAAAACATTGAGCCTCATATGTTTTCAATAGTTTACCAGTGCTGTGTAGGTGGGCTAAACACCGGAAAAGGCATGACGTATGCATGCCTTTCACAAATGAAAGCAAGCGGATTTTAAAAGGCAAGCCCACAAACCAATGTAAGTGACTGACATGGCATTGGCGTGGTTTCAAACCCAAAGAAAGGTTACAGAATGGACGGAACACTTTGTGCTCATCCATAAAAACCTCACAGTGTGAAAAGGAAGTGGGGCCTTGGAGGGGGTGTGGCCTCACACAAAAAGCACCTAGGAGGTACTTTTGCCCCACCCGGCCCCAAACCACCCTCCTCAAAATATGCCGAAGTTCTGGGGTGTTTTCACACCCCTTAATGGAATTTGGCAGTTAAAAGTCTCCGAAAACAAGCTGAAAACCGCTGAGCTCGTTTTCCCTGCCCTTGTGTGATATTGGCCCCTCACCGGGAGTCTGTGTGAGGGGAGCCAATATCGTGGGTCACACAGTGGCACCATGTGAGTTGGCAGGTCTGCACGCCCTTTGACCTCCACTATCACTCACACACCCACACACACATACTTGCGCACACACATAAATTCACACTTACATACACTCTCACATAAGGACACTCACACCCGCAAGCACTCACACAATGTACATTTAAAAGCATTTTTTACTTTCCTCAGCTGCCATGGAAAGACATATTCCAGCTAATTGTACTGCATTTTTATTACACTAAAAGTGAATAATATATTATTATTCATTGACAGAAAACAAAGAGCGGAGCCCCAATCAGATTGGCTGCCACTGTGTTCCTGGCACTGAATTTTCCACCTCTGAGGCCAGGGTTTGCAAATGCAGTGCCAGGGGTTGCAGAGGGCAAGCCAGGGGTCTCAGCTGGGACCCCTAAATGAGGTCCATGCTCAGCCATCCACCTCCAGGTTCCACCACCCTCTTCACTTCCAGTCGATCCTCTGCTTGGATCACACACCTCGATCTGTGCCGGTGCGTCTTCTCTGGAACCTGCTTGAAGCCTGGGACCCACCAATGTAAGACTAATACACTTTCATGGATTATGGGCTTTGCATAGAGAGCGGTCACCTCTGTGTAGAGTGTCAATTTAGAAAACAGAACAAAACAATAGCAATCTATTTCTTAGAATCCACATAACAGAAAAGCATTTAGTAGAAAAATGAGTAGAAATATGATTGGGTGGAAATAATAAAAACACAGTTACAATTGTATTAATTTACTCAAAAAACATCTGTTTTTTAAATTAAAGAAAACAATTGCAGATCCTACATTGAATCCTAGATAGGGCACTTAGATCTAATATTAATGTGGAAAAAGATATAAGGGACAAAGGTAGACTGAAGAAGGGAAGTGAAAGGATTAAGGGGAAGAATGAGGGTGAGAAAGCATCACAAAAGTGGAATAGTGGTGGGGCACGTGAAATTCACTCTAAAAACAAGCATTGGCAAAGCCAATGGGTCGCACCTTTGCAGCTATAGGCTTTCCCAATGGTTTTTAGTCTTGATGAACACCTTTGCAGCATTGACAAAAACAAAGTTAAAAAAGAAGCTTTGACTCAGTGGTTGCATCATTTTGAAGCGTGTGCACCACGCATACATGTGCCTACAAAATGACACGCCATTTTTTTTATATGCACCAATTTGGATCAGTAAATAAAAGGAAATAGGTTGCACGAAAGAGGTTTTTTGATGGGTGGGGAGAACAACATGTAGGGCTAGGGTAGAGTGGAGCAGTGCCGGGGGCAGAAACAGTACAGAGGGGAAGCAATGGGTGAGTCAGAAGTAGGGCGTAGGTGGGGAAGCAACACAGCGAGTGACGGAAGAGAGGGCACAGGTGGGGGGGAAGAAACAGAGGCGGAACTGGAGTGGAAAAGCAGCCGGTAAGAGAAAAGGATGGTGGAGGTCAGGGTTCTGCAAAGTCGGTCCTGGAGAGCCGGATCCATGCCAAATTTTGAGCATATCCACATTTAGAAAAATGTAGATTTCTGAAACATCTTTTTTCTAAATGTGGATATGCTAAAAACCTGGCATGGACCCAGCTCTCCAGGACCGACTTTGCAGAACCCTGGTGTAGGTGGATAGAAAAAACATGAAGGACGGGGTGGGGAGGGGAAGAAATGGGCGAGAAAGAAGGACCGCATGGGAGGTGGAAGCAACACAGAGGGTGGGTTAGGGAGAAGAAGTAACAAATGAAAAAGCAATGTAGAGCAGGAGAGAGAGAAGCACATGCGTCAGAAAGCGACAGGATTAAGCAAAGAAGGGCAAGTGCAACATGGAGGGAGGCGGGAGAAGTACATGAAGACAGACAGCAGCACAGAGGGCACAGGGAGAGAAGTACATGAGGGAGGCAGGTGGAAAACACATGCACTCACATGAAGTGCTTAATCTAATATAAAAAGTAGTGATTGAAAAGCAAGCATACACTTCCATGCACATGCACAGGTGGACTTCTTCCATTCTAAGATGACTACCTGCACCTGTTCACACAGGGATGGCCGTCTTTGAATGCTTTTATAAAAATGTATCGCAAAAACATTTGCATCTGTTTGTGCATGCACTTATATGTGCATAAACGTTGAGCGATGTTTGAAAGATTTTGTAAAAAATGATTCCAAAATCTTTCAACCCACCGCCATCTGTTTTAATAGCAATTCATGCACGGGTGTAAGTAATATTAGTGCAGCAGGTACAATGGTACCAGTGCCGAGGATTGGTAGTGGGCTCACCACACCCAATTATGATTGTGTTTCAGGACTGAAACTCATGCAGGAGTGCCCAGTTTCCTTGTCTGCACTAAGGTTGATGGCATCCTTGTCACGTCACTGGCTTGGGGATGCTCCCC
Organism: Pleurodeles waltl; assembly: GCF_031143425.1. Lineage (NCBI taxonomy): Eukaryota > Metazoa > Chordata > Amphibia > Caudata > Salamandridae > Pleurodeles > Pleurodeles waltl. The sequence goes on from NC_090448.1 coordinate 1,158,448,925, forward strand.
GAAAAGACACACAATAGACCTGCTGTTTGCCCACTTTCAACAATGCTAATAAACTTGCTATTAAAATTGGAATTTACTTAACATGCACATTTTAAACCATGACAAGAAGGGGAAGCGCTGGGCAATGTGACTCATGGAAAGGTGAGATCTCAAAGTTGGATTAGGTTTCAGCAGCAGCGCATATCTATCTATCTATCTATCTATCTATCTATCTATCTATCTATCTATCTATCTATCTATCTATCTATCTATCTATATGTATATATATGTAAAACCAGAAAGGGAGCACCCTGCCTCACACTCCAGCATGCAGTCAGCCCCAGTGCATCATGGTAAATGCAGTACAAGTTTGTTTTTTATCCATAAAGTAAACTAACGTTTTTCACCTTAGTGGGTGCCGCAAGTGCTGTAAATCTCTGGACACTGGTTTCTGGGTAAGCCCTTCATCAGCAGAGAGCAGCTTTGTCTGTGGGGTTGCTATAAATGCTTCCAAAAGTCCTCTCAGGTTTGAGAATGTTTCTAAATACATAGACTACTTTTTGAATCCTTTAGTGCAGAGATTACCAGTGTATTTAAAGGTCACTACAGAATTTTTAAAGAGAGTGTTTGATTTTGGATGGGAGGAAGGGATGATATTCATTACTCTTAATGTAACATCACTTTATACAAGTATACACCATGAAGATGGACTAAAGTCCAAAGTGTATTTTTTGAGAGCAAGACTAGTAAGATGTTACGGGAAGAGTAAGATGCTGATCAACATGATGGAGTGGTGTTGGAGACATAATATTTTCTTTTTGAATAATGAGATCTTTGAACAGCAGTGCAGGACAGTGATGGGGACCTGCTTTGTCCCCAGCAATGCGAATTTGCATATTGGCTGGTGGGAGAAGGAGGCCCTCAATATCCCGCCACTGGATGCCTGGAATATGAATATTGTTGCGTTTTATAGATTACATTTTTGTCATTTGATGAGGAAGTATTAAAAGTGCTGAAGAGTTTGTGGAGTGCATTAATCAGAATGATTTGAATTTGAGATTTTCCAGCAACATCAATAACGAGGAAACTGAATTCCTTGATGTTAAGATCAGGGTAGAGAAGGATGGATTGGAGATAACAGTATTTAGAAAGCCGAGTGCAGGTTACAGCATATTACATGTAGTATGAGTATTTTGGTATCAGGGCCAGCACTGATTTTGTAAAATGTTCATGTTTTAATGTGTTGAGTTAAATACGTTATCATGTGTGGGGATAAAAACTGGGGAAATATGGTGGGGAGCAGGTTAAGAAAGGCAGCAAATGCAGAAACGTGTTCCAGTTCCCCCTCACTGAGAGGAATAAATATTTGATATCACCTCGCCTCATAGAGTGCCTGTCTTCCTTTGAGGGAAAGGAGAGAGTGTGTATTTTAGATGCCGGGGTACGCATCACAATTCGGGCACCACTGGCGTTTAGGAACAGAGTGCAACGCTGTTGTAGAAATTATTTATATATATCTATATATATAGATATAGATATATATATATATATCTTCTAGTGGCAGTTGCCACTAGGTATATATAGTTAAGACCATGTTTCCATAGAAAAAGCATTTTTGACTTGCCTATATCTTTTGCACCGTTTGATGAATCTTCATGACGTTTCCCCCAAAAAAGTGTTGCAATGATTGTTGGTGCACATGTAAAGTTTCAGGGTGATCCGTCAAGCGGGGGCTGAGCAAAAGGGGGCCAAAAATATGTTTCCCAAGTTAATTCCCATAGGATTCTTTAGACACGACCACAGGCTGAACCACTATACGGAATTACACCAAATTTGGCAGAAAGCTACCTGTTTGTACGCAGATCATGCATTCGCTTTATTTGGTGTGAATCTGTTCAGTAGTTTTTGAGATATTAAAGGGAAAATAAATTTGTGTGTCTCTGGGCACAAATATTTTGTGAATATTTCATGAATAATTTGCGAAATTCCTGAATATTTCATGAATACACGTGCGAAAAGAAGCGTTGCAATTGGCTGACCACAACCTGACTAGAAAGTTGTGTGCAAAGTTCTTCCCGCCAATACTCCAATCACATCCACCTATTCGAGGCCGGTGCAAAGCAGTGGGGTCAGAATCCACTACAAATATCAAGCAGCACTGTGTCACCATAAACGACAGATAATACTCGCACTCTCAGGGATGAAGAAATCACCAAAGATTTATTCCAAAGGCTAAAAGTTTTGGGATGATCTGTAAAGAGGGGTCAGAGAAAAAGGGGGGGGGGGGGGGAACATGCATTTCCCATGTTAATTCCCATAGGAATTTTGAACACGACTACAGCCTAAATCACTGGATGGAATTACACCAAATTTGGCAGAAAGCTAGATTTTGTTCTGCAGAATGTGCTTTTTGTTACTTGGTGTAAATCCGTTCAGTAGTTTTTGAGATATTAAAGGGAAATAAATGTATATCTAAGGCTGTGGATCCATCGCAACATTTTCATGATTATCGCGGCAAATTTGAGAATGTGCTTGCCAACAGGAATGCTGTGATCGGCTGGCAGCAACCTGACCAGAAAATTGCAGCCACCATTTTAGGTTTCCGGGACATGGTCCGTGGGGCTGAAAAGTAAAATAAAAAGTGGCATAAAGAGTCAGAGTGGGGGTACCCCGACCCCAGTGATGTGATATGGGAGTTTTGAGGGTCAAATTATGACCTTAAAATTATTTTTTCACAACGCATGATATTTCCGAATAAGTCGCAATGCTCTGCGTGGCCCTCCGAGTAACATCACGATGAATTCTCAAATATCGGTGAAAAAAAAACCATTCACAGGCTCTCATACACTAATTCATTCACTCATGGATGCACCCAGAGACTCATGCAGCTACTGACAGACCCAGTCAGACACTCACACACCCACTAACAGACCCACACAGACACTCAGACCCTTACGCACCCACTCACAGACCCACTAAAACACTGTCACACCCACTTAAAGACCCACTCAGACTGACGCACCCACTCACACACCCACTCAGACACTGACGTACCCACTCACAGACCCATTCACACATCACACATCCACTCACAGACCCACTCAGACCCTAAGACACCCACTCGTAGACCCACTCAGACCCTCACATCCTCACTCACACACCTACTCAGACACTCATGCACCCACTCACAGAGCCACTCAGACACTCATCAGTTCTGCGAGTCCTTCGGGTAGCCATGCACTTTATAATTCATCCAGACTAGACTAGACTAGACTCACGCATCCACTCACCGACCCACTTATACCCTTACATACCCACTCACAGACCCACTCTGACACACCCACTCACAGACCCACTCAGACCATCACATGTACACTCAGAGAACCACTCAGACCCTCACACACCCACTCTCACATACTGACAGACACTCTCACACCCAGAGACACCTTCTCACACCTATTCTCACACCCAGAGAGACAGACCCTTTGGCTGTGCGTGGTGTGGGGTTGGGTGGTTATGGGGGTTGGCTGCAGGCCAGGCCCTGTGGCCAACCTCCGCCACGCATTGCCAAAGGCCATGTATGGTGTTGGGTTAGGTGGTTATAGGGGAACCCATGCTTCCCATGGCCGTGCATGGCCCAGGGTTGGGTGGTTATAGGGGGCTGGCCGCAGGCCCTGTAGCCAACCCCTGCCTTGCACAGCTAAAGAGTGGTTGGATTAACGTATAGTAATCAAAATAACTTTACGTTTAAAAAAAACATAGAAATTCGCTAAAAAAACAAAGGTTGCAGGACGTTATAGGTAAGAAATACAATTTTAAGAAAACAAGACATTCACTTAAAAAATCAAAGGTTACAGGGACGTTATATTTAGGTTCTGAATTTACTCGTACAAAAACCACAGAAATTCAGCCGTCATAGTTTGAGATATTTCAAGTAACTATAGCTCCCGCCCTAAGGTAACTATAACTCCCGCCCTCGCCATGCACTAATTATCCCAGATATTACAGCATCATGACAACCTCTATAACATCATTAAAAATAAAAATGAAACATTAGGAGTCATATTATTGTAGAAAAAACTGTGCATGGCGAGGGTGCGAGTCATAGTTACTTGAAATAACTCTTACTATAACTACTGAATTTCTCTGGCTTTGTGCAAGTAAATTCAGAGCCTAACTATAATGTCCCTGTAATCTTTTGATTTTTAATGCCACAATATAAAAGAGGGGTTACATCACGTGGATATTTTAAAACTGAAGCACCTATGATTAAGGCTGAAACTGAGATGCCGAAACACGTCAGGGAAATGCAAGAACTTTTGCTTCTGTGAATAAATAACGCCTCATTTCACTTTTAACCGGAGTTCGGCGCTTTTCTTCATGGAGGAGAAAATTGTTGGAATGTTTGAGAGGGTTCTTCGTCCCTCTGTGCCGTGACCGCCCTGTTTGGATCAGGCTTTTCATACGGAGAAAAGTTGATGGTGATTTATATATATATATATATATATATATATATATATATATATATATATATATATATATATATATATATATAAGTATATATATATATATATATATATATAAAAAAATATATATATATATATATATATATCTATATATATATATATATATATATATATAGATATATCTATATATATATATATATATATAGATATAGATATATATATATATATATATCTCCATGGCACCCCATGCTTTACCTTATATAATAAATGCGTTTAGGGTGAATTATGACGTACCACGCAGTACACTGCAGCTGTTTAAAGCGTGACATCCATTTCCGGGTTCAGCCGACCCCTTCAGGGTAACACATCCGGTCATCACGCGGCACGCCATGCATTACACCACCTAATTGGAATACAGGCGAACATTTCTGCAGCCCAGATGTATGCACTTGTCCAGAGAGTTCCAGCAGCAGGCTTCGTGTGGATTACCGCCTTGTGTCACACAGCAGCCCATATATTATCCATAGAATAGCTACGTGGAGGACAACGTATGGCCAGCCGCGCAGCAGCACATGGCCGCAATCGCTTTCATTGTTTTTAAAACCACGTGGTGAGCTGAGGTCAGCAGAGCTATTTGGGTGAAAGGTTGAGCTGTCTCGCGTGGCAGTCCATACATCAGCCTATATGTTAGCTATGGCTTGAGTCACTTCTTTTGGGAATGCCATACATTCTGTATTTCACAGATAGCTTGCTGGTTCTGTCAACTAGTGTGGTAGAATCCTGGATTAAAATGCACCACAATGTGTTTTTTGGGCTGCACAGGGAAAGTCTCCCCTTCCGCTTTAGAGCGTTGAAAAATTGCCATTTTCCCCCCAAGTCAAAGAAAATTTGTGGTAAATTAATGAGCACTTTTTTTCAGCTCCCGAAAATTTGCATTTATCGATGCAGCACGTTTTAAGTAGCCCTCCATCCTCAAATCTGTAACAAAAAATACTCAAATGACGAGAGGGAGAAATACCTCTTGATCGATGTCAATTTCCGTGGTTTGTAGTTCAAACGAAATTTTTTGGGAGGGATTATCTTTTCTTGGCATCCGTTGTCCTAAATTTCACAATCAGGCGGGTACCATTTTAAAGCGCTCCTACCTTTAGCCAACGTGTGAGTAAACAGCAATATAACCAACCCTTTGCCTGGCAAACTTCAGCAAACTTTTCCAAATATATTTTTTGTGTAGAGTGGGACCGGCGCAGCAGTCCCCACTGGAAGATAAATATGAGAAGATGGTGCATGATGTCGAATCATTGCCACCAGAATCCAGTTGATTCCTTGTGAATTGCCCACTCAGCTGCTTGGCCATGGTTTTCAGACAAGGTCTGCACCTTGTGACCACCCAAGTGCCAGCAAGAGCATTACAGCTACCCCTACTAACAGTAGTCCCAAGAGGAGTTTGTTAAAGCCCTACAAACCGCATATTAATGACCTTCTCAGTTGACTCTCACGGTGCCAGGGCATATGGACCTGATCGGTGATCATTGAGGAATCTGTGGGTTGATGTTGCCCATTCATTCCCCACAGCCAGGCTCCCTCACAGAGTGGTTGGTAGATTAAGGGACGAGACCCAGATTTACCAGGGGTTACCAGGAATGCTCATGCCATAGGAACCAACACACGAATGGCTGGGATCAGTGCTTAATTTGTAAATAAAAAAGTGCCGGTGCTCAGAGCTTTCCTCTGAAACACGCGGCTGCTGCATTTAAATGTGTGAGCACAGAAGACTCAGGCAGCGTAATCCTGAAGCCCTCTCGGGCCTCTTTAATTCGTTTACACTCCCTGCCCCTTCAGCTCACTCTTGCAGCTTTCTGTTTTCTCCCTTTGTGCTGCTTTTTCGTTTTTCCCATGTGTCTTTTGCTCGCAGTAAATGCTTGAGGCAGAAAAATAAGCGCCGGCCCTGAAAAATAGGGGCACCGGGAACCACTGGCACAAATTAAGCACTAGCTGGGCTGATCAACCTTTGCACCCAAAAGCTAAAGGTAAGCAAAGATATTAGACTGAGATACCTCGAACAAACTGCCCCCTCGTTTGAGTATACCCTAGGCCACTGTAATTATGCCGCAACAGGGTTAAGTAAATTATGTGGCAAGAAAAGCCAAATTTTGTGGCATAATCCTGAACATTTTGGAACAGTATTACTTCATAATTTCGGCATTTTTAAACTTGGTAGCACTGTATGGGCATTGGATGCACCTCGTTAGTACCAGTTTAACACCCTAATATAGCAATAAGCATCCGAAAGTTGACCAGTCCAGCTTTCCAGAGGGCCTTCCACTGCACAGCAACATATATCGCTGCATTTTTTGTAACTTTTGAACCATTTGATCTAGACTTTTTTTTGTTAAAACCAGAAGATTATGCAGCAGATGATGGTTTATGTTGCAAATGCGGTAAGTCTATAATCATGCAAAAATTGCCGCAGCTGCACAATCACATAATTCCAGTGGCCCTGAGTATACCACGGGTACGTTGCATGTAACATCAGGTCACTTAAACTGTCTTTCTATGCTGCATGTAGTAGCAATAGGCACTTCCTTCCATGAGTATCTGCTTGCAGTCCTGTGCATCTCACCAGAAAACATCAATCTCTCCAAACTAGGCACCGATCAAAGTCAAGACAGACCTCTATGCCACTGCCAACTTCCCACACGCCCTGTGTATCCTTGACTGCACACTTAACATTGGTCCATCTCTGATGTGGTACACATACAGAGAAACAGCACACAGAAGCACTTGTGCACATAGTTCTGTCTCTTGCTGTGCCCCTCTCTCTCACACACACACTCGCATTCTACTTTTTTTTCTCTCTCTCTCCTTCTTTCCGGACAACTTTGATTCCAAATACTGCTTCACCAATATTGTAGCCAAGTACTCAGGAAGCACACATGATTCATACATATTCAGGCACTGTACCAACAAACAACACCTTGAAAGTAGTATTTATGTATGTATGTTTGTACAAGATCTAGGTATGGTACATATGACCATCAAAAACCATAAATAGTTGACAAGCTGAAGGCAATATGTATGAACAATGCCTTTCATCTTCCAAAGGTGACCAGGGTTATGCCTCGAGACCATGGTGGATGACATCCCTTTGAACTCTAAAGGCCCCAGCAGGAGAAGCTCACAACTCAATACACAAGTGAACATACAACATCACTGAAAATTTGTTTTGGCCTACTCAAGTCAATATTCCAATGTCTAGACCTCATTGGGTTTAGACCTATAGAACTCTCTACCGGTGTCTGTGTAACAAGTGTTAGATGTTGCACATAACACAACCTACCTATGCGAGGTGAAGTACCTCTTCAGCAACAGTAGGCAGCAATATGCTTTCTCAGAAGGATGACAACAACACAGGTCTCAACGACAACAGAGGCTCAAACGATGAATGGATAAGGAGACAACAAATCATACTGCACTTCCTTAGTTTTATATTTAATTGAGCCACATTGTGTTTTTTGACATTTTTCACAGCACTATGCCCAACAGCCTGAGAAATCATACTGTGCTACAGCAAGTGAGAGATGTCAAGCACTTGTCCAGTGTTTATTCCTTTGCAGATGTTGTTTTTGCAGGTCCCAGGAGTCGAGTGGTGAACTTAAAGTGGGTTCCAGGAATTGCCAGAAATTTAGTGGACAAGCAGACCTTGCTCCCACCCTCACGATCAGGTGTTCTTCTTCTGCATCTCTCCGCAAAACACGTGTAAACACCTTTCGCTTTTACTCAGCGTGGATGGAAGGCTTTTTGTATGGCATGGAGGTTCCGCAAGACTACGGTTACTGAAGGAACTGTGTACAGGACACTTTCTGGGCAATCATCTGTTGATGGAGCCCATATGAGCAGAAAAAAAGGTGATAGTCCGAGGGAGGACCGCGAGGAGTTGTTACAAGCAAATTTGGCTAATGAAATCCTTCGGTACCAAGCACTGGATCATCCATAATAAAAAAAGCACAGAAGGCGCTGCACTAGTGACTGGTTTAGGCATCGGGTTTGTCCATCGGTCTGCAGAAGGTAACTACTAGTAGATCTAAAATGCTTGGTACTAGTCCTTTTCATCCACATGGTCCAGAAAAGGATGTGAACTTTGCTTCTCTGCTTGAAATAATGACCTCAGGAGTCCAATGGAAGTGAAAGACATGCACAGTGAGGGTTCTGTCTAATTCTACATCTGAGGAAAACATTTTCAAAGGTTCAAAGGAATGACGTCCCATTTCGGTGAAATAGTCTGTGACTACCAACACTGTAGTGTACCCTTGTGATGGAAATAAGTTGACAGCATAGTCCAGGATTTATGAGGTGTAGAAAAAGGTTGTAAAATCCTGCAGCAGGATGTGAGGGGCTTCAGCTTTTGCACATACGGAACATGTTAGGATAAAGGATGATCTTCCTAATACCAAGCCACCAAGAGTCCCAGGTGGTGAGTTCTGTCACTTGTCTCTGCTGTAGGAGAGTTGTGGTGCCATCTAAGACACTTGGACTGAATCACTTCCCCCTACTGTGATGAGTAGACCCTTGAGAGCTGACCTTCGTAGAGGTACTTTCTTCTATCCATTGAGGAGTGGGAATGCCCATTTGAACTTGCCTAAAGAAGTCCTTCTGATGACAAAGTGTGTCTGCTTTTCCATGTCGTTTATGAGGTCATTGCATGATGACATAATCAAAAGGAGAAAAGAACATAGTCCATCTAGCACAGTGAGAATTGACTAATTTCCCTATGGTGAGATATAGCTAGTTCCTGTGATCTGCCGGTGCTGAAATTTTATTTCGAGCGTCTTCCAGAGGGTGCCTCCAATGTGAAATAGCTTTCTTGATTGCTAGGAGCCCTCGTTCAGAAATAGTATAGTTCTGTTCTGCCTCTGATAGAGTTCATGAGTAAGATGGTATTGGAAGCAGTACATCAGTTTCTGAATCCCTTTGTGATAGTGCGGCTCCCATGGCAACGGGGGAGGTACCTGTTTCTACTACAAATTACGATAAGTTATTGGGATCCCTTAATAGCAGAGCACAGATTAGTTCTCTTCAAGTTGGTTAAAGGCATGTTCCTGATCTTCTCCCCAGTTGAACTTCACCCTCTTTCTGCTTAATTGAACGCTTGGATAAATGATTGGTTGTTGAGAAGTTCTGTATGACTTGGTGAAAGTTGGCAAAACTAATATATTTCTAAACTTCCGTTACATTTCTTGGAGAGGGTCATTCTAATACTGCTTTCAAAGAGTCCATTTCTGTTTCCTGTATGGACTTTCAAACCCAAGAAAGGAGAATCCAGAAACTTCAGAGATTCACTTCTCAGCTTTAGCATTCGGGGAACGGTTTCTTAACTTTTATAGCACTTCTCATACCTTTGCTTCTAGGGAAGATGAGTAAACCAGGATGTCATTGAGATGTAGCACCACGTACACATCCAAGATGTCTCTGATTATGTTGTTTACAAAATGCTGGAAGGTGGCAGGAGCATTACAGAGGTCAAAATTCATCGCCGGCTGTTCAAAATGCTCTTACTTGGTTTTGAACGCAGTCTTCTGCTCATCCCGTTTGTGGTAATTCTGTGTGTCCTACATGTGTAAATCTGTAAATCCCATGTGGAAATCTTAGAAATGTGCCTTGGATCCAACCCTCAAGGGCCTGCATTTGACACCCCTGCACTAAAGAATGACTAAGAACTGAGTGATACTGACAATGGATCACAAATGCTCTGGCATGGTAAAATACCATTCACTGAATTCATGTAGATTGAGACACTTTGATATACATTGCATCGGTGCTCTCTTGTCCTTCTCGGCGGATCACTGCCGCAGTGTGTGATACATCTGGATCAGTGTCAGACTTTCGGAAACACAAATATCGTGTGGACATAATATTGTGTAAACAAATATCGAGGACGAGAATATCAAGAAGGTAAGTGCAAACAGGTAAGTATAAATGTATTATTCTTAACTCTAGATACACATACCTTGAAGGTATATATATTGTCAATGTTCATATATGTGGAGTTACATATAGTAAAACTTTACTTACCCATGGAAAACGACATTCACGGTACTCTTGCCTTCGATATTTTTGACACAATATTCTGTCCCACAATATTTGCGTTTCCGATATTTTGTCCAAACACCATATACCTAACAGTGCTCTCAGCAGTTGCGTGAGTTTGGGCACAAAGAATTACCAAACTAACCCTTGAAGAATCCTCTGAACCCTAACCTAACTAGTTGACTGTTCTTATACAGTTCATACCGTGGGTGACTCTAAAAGGCCCCATCTTTGTGTGCTTTGGGTCATTTTGTCCATAGGATGGCATCAGATAGATTCATACGTCTGTACATATGCTAAATAGGAACCATATCCATTACTTTTGTCTGGTTGTGTGACTTAATATCCATCTCAAAAATATTACCAACATATGGTAGCCATCCTTCTAGCCCCAGCTGCCCACCCCTTACTACAAACTTGAAAAATAATATAGAATTGTTCAAAGTTAAATACAAAACCGGGAGCTAGAAGTTTATAGGGTGGTGGCTGAGAGACTGGTAGGCAATGAGCTAGGGGACTGGTTTATTTCACAGGAGACAAAACATAGGTTGAAAGGAGTGCCATGGCAACATCACTTTTGATAGGCCCAGTATTGCATCAGAGCATTCAACCCACCAAAGACAAAATGCTGAGACACCTGGCTCATGAAGTGAGGATGTAGGAGCCAGGGACCTGGGCTGGTCCATGAATTGATAGGGCCTCGAGCAAAGTGGACATCTGCAGGCCCTCCCTTGCAAGAGGGTTGCAGAGATGGCCTAGCAGCTCTTTCTTTGCTCTAGCAATGACCCAGCACAGGAAGCAAGTGCGACTGAGTGACCACAAAAGATGCTTTGCCCATTGAGCTGTCTCCAAGATTGGGGGAATGGGTGATTTTGTTTTTCTTCAGTGTAAACATAAGTTTTAAGTTATGCATTGTCTCTCATCTCTGTGAGTTCAATCCTTGCGTGAAAGAAAAGCGTCCCTCGATTAGAATTCTTATCACTCCTGGGAACAGAAAAGATTACAGCATCTGAAATCCAAAATCCATAAAAATCTATAAGGCTCAGCCCAACTCAGCCTCAGAAATCCTCAGGGATGCCTGGTCTTTAAACCTTAATTTATCCTTGATGGAGGAATATTGGCCTGCTCTGTTGGTAGCTAATTTTTGTTTGCAAATAGATCAGGGTTTATCCTTGATTCAACACAAATTTGTGACATTTGTATATTGCTCTCCAACAATCAGAGCTTGAGGGACTGAGCGGGAAGGAGGGTGCATGCAGGGGGCTGAAGGCAACACTTTCTCAGTTGGTGCCCCAGCTTTTGCACAGCACCTTTTTTGTCTAAGGGTAATCACAGGGAGTACCAGGCCTTTTTACAAGTGCACCAGTGTGGAGGGCACGAATTCCACACCCCAGGAAATAAGATACTGGGACTCCGTTAACTTCAGAGTTGTGGAATGTACAGGGATTTCAGGTCAAACCCTGAGAATCCCCTGAGTGATGAGGAATTATTAGGGGGGCGATTGGTAATTCCACATCTGATTTTCCAGGTAATTCCTCATTCTTACCACAGTTTTACCCAGAGATTTAAAAACCTGACAATTACAAGATACCTTTTTGGACCTCCTAATTTCTGATGGCTACTAGAGAGGATGTGGCGTGACGGACTTAACTGCCGACTCCGGAAATGGTGGAACCAGCTTCAAGTCTCGGCTTCGGTTCAACAGCCTGTGATTCTGGGCAAATTGCTTAATCTCCCGCGCCTGCAATTCAGCGCCTTAAGACCCTCACAGGTGATTTGCCACGCTTTACAAATACTGGATTTATTTATACCAATGTTACTGCCCCCTAACCCGTAAGAAATTGTCTGCCAAAATGAGGGTCTCAGTGTCATTAAGCAGTAGATCTTTTTGGTCATGGTACTCTCTGGATGTTTCTGAAAGAGAAAGAAAACAAGCATTTTCAATGCAACGGGTCTCGCATTTGTTCGAGTTAGAGCTATTGGCGTTGTAAAGCAAAAAAAACGCAGTGCGATCGCACTATGTAAAATGCAGCGCGATAGCGCTGCGTGGATAATAAACAGATAAAGTAGTCCGAACTCCAGGCTGAAAACATCGAGCCTCGTATGTTTTTGGTACTTTACCGGTGCTGTGTAGGTGGGCTAAACACCAGAAACGGCATGACGTATGCATGCCTTTCACAAATGAAAGCAAGCGGATTTTAAAAGACAAGCCCACGAACCAATGTAGGTGACTGACGTGGCATGGGCGTGGTTGGAAGCCCAAAGTGAGATTACAGAATGGACGAAGCGATTTGCGCTCGCCCATAAAAAAGGTGTGCTGAGCGATCTTAGTGGCTGGCAAAGATGATTCTGCTCCTGATTGGAAGAGCCATACGCAACTGAGCATTGACAGATGTGCATTCGAATTCAAACTGATGCACTTGAAAAAGCATATGTAGAAAAAATCTAAATGTATTAACTTTATGAGTGCATGGTCTCACTGTCTAGAGAATACGCTGCGCAATGGGTGAAGCACAGTCTGCCATTTACAGGGTGCACAATCATTGGGAAATGTCTTTGGGCGTCTAAAGAGAAGTCTTTGCTTAGGTCGTCTTTATCTCTTCAACTTTCTTTTCTTTGTCTTTTTCCTTCCTCACTTCTCAAACTTTCTTATCGGAATTATTTTATCATTACGTAAATTCAGATGTCTTGCAGACATATTGACTTCTATAATAGGTTTTCCTTTTTCATATCAGGCTATCTGGATAAAAGAGATGGCTCAAACCTTTTTTATAACGAGAACAACTTCTAGCCAAAGAAAGTCATTTGCAAGCTACTAACAAGTATTATCTCTATTCAATAGTGACCACAGAAATGTCAGGAAAAGTATGGTCAATATGCAATGTCTCCTCATGACTAATGAAATAGCACCTGAAGCAGCACGCGCCCTCAGGCACAAAATAAGTCTCCCCAACTCAGCTTTAAACATGTTTTTGAAACGCAACCATTTTGTTTTTAACGGCATATCACTTTCTGAAAATAAACACTTTTCTACCAAATACCTTTTCCATTTTGGGCAATCAAACTCAATTTTCTAAATTTCTTTTCAGAAAGAAACACATTTTTTGACTTCAAAATACTACTTTTAACTTTTTAGTAAATACCTGGTCCTCAGACTCAGCTTGCCGCTTCTATCAAGTACTCACATGTTTAAATGCTGCGCGTGGACAGGCTTTACGAGCACATACAATGGATGCTCATTGCAAGGCCAAGGAAGCCTACAATATGCCAATAATGGTCACCAATATATCAGAGGCACCGCTGTGTCACGGGAGGACACCGTAACAGCTTGCACGTATGAAGGTGCCTACAGAGTGAGTCTCACACGTGGTTCTCAGCACTGCAGTCCCCCCACCCACTCTCCTCGGCTCCCGAGCTGATCACGCACCCAACTCCCACATTTTCTTTCTGGCTCCTGCCAGCCCACACTTGGATGTCTCTGTCCCATCTCTGGCGACTGCGGGCACTTACTCCTGGCCCATCGCTCACACAATTAGTGACTGATAGAGTGGGGTCCAATCTCTTTCTGATGTTACTCGATTGATAGTGGATAAATCTGGCCAACTAGCTGTCCCATAGGCCAACATAGTGTGTGCTTGTGTCAGGCATGACTCAGTTCCTTTGGTTTGGATGGCTACCTCTCCAGTGTCTGGATATGAGCAGTACAGTTTTGTTTAAATTGCATGAACTCTCTGAATGATGTACTGGGCTGAGCTTCACTCTGGAGAGCTCCTTGAAGGATGCTGGCGAGTAGCTCCTGGGTTACCATTGGAGGTAAGGTTTGTTACCTGTCCTAGCTTGCAGAATCAAAATTGGGCAAATTTACCAGTGCAACGTGCATTTGTGAATGTAAACATCCCACCAGAATGTCATTAATCACAAAGTCAGGGCTAGAGGGTGATTTGTGAGTGTGTTGACGTGGGGCCACCTGCAAAATTTGGCTAACACCCACAGACTCATGGTTGTATGAGAGTTTACATATTCCTTGCTGTTCATATCCCCCTTCCAAACCTTGACATACTCACACCTGTTAATTGTAGGAATGGAGAGGGAACACTTGCATGTTCAGTGGGTGCGTACAGAAAGGGATTCCTCCTTGAGGAAAAACATTCTCATTAAAGAGAAACAAATACAAAAATAAATTGGCAAATGCAAATTTGTGCTGCACTTATGTATGCAGAATTTTCCACCTTATGGGAATTCTACGTATGTGAATTTTATGCTTGTGAGGACTCCTGCAAATCTAGGACTGAGATATTTTCTTTGAGTGCCTCCGTGATTCTTTGTGGATCCCATAAAATTTATAAATTTGCTCCAAAGGTTGGAGTAGTCCTACGAGAACAAATGAGTGTCTTCCCAAAGTAGCCCTTTGCAATTGTAAAGCATCTGGGAAGCATGGAAGTAAAAATGATGAAGGCGGAAGAGGCCTTCCAAGAATTGGCTTACATGTCCCCTTTTTCTCCCCTCAAATGTTCATGTGTAGACAGTGATTTGGGTAGAGGCTGGATCTATGCAATAGTTCAGAGTTGGGAAATATGATGCTGTTAGTCTGTTGGCCCAGTAGAATGCCCTGCCTTATTCACCATTTTTGTGATACTGATGCCTAGCGTTGGCCAAGGAAAGAGTGGGAAGGCGTGATATTCCACGTTTGTCCATACTGAAGTAAATATTTGGGCCAGCTTTACATAATTCTTTGTTCCTCTGGTCAGCTTCCATGTTGCTCTATTTTGAATGCCCCTCATTGTCTTGTTTGGGCAAAACCAGTGCTTAATTTGTGCTTGTTGTTTTCTGGTGCGGAGCACCGGCACTTATTGTTCGAAGACTGGCGCTTATTTTTCTGCCTCAAGCATTTACTGTGAGCAAAAGACACATTCGGGAAAGACGGAGGAAGAGAAAAAGGAAAAGCGTCACAAAGGGAGAAAGTAGAAAACTTCTAGAGTGAGCAGAAGGGGCAGGGAGTGGCTTTAAATGGATTGAAGAGGCCCGAGATGTCTTCAGGATTACACTGCCTCAGTATTCCGTGTTTGCATATTTAATTGCGGCAGCCGCGTGTTTAAGGGGAGGGCTCTGGGCACCAGTACGTTTTTATTTACAAATTAAGCACTGGCCAAAACATGTGACGCACCAACATTTTGTACCGCCATTTTGCAACTTGAGCCTCACAACGCCATCTCAGGGCATGCGGCCTACTGGACTCCGCCGCCCCTTTCATCACCAGACAATGCCGCCTGCCACCGACGCCATCCATCTCGCCATCCTGGCCCTTTTGTTGTCCCTGGGCATTTAAGAATTTGTAGACTGTGTACTCTGGGCGGGCGGCAGCAAACGTGCCCCCAACGCACATTTTAAAAATGAGTATCGATCTGGCACAAATTCATTGCCTCCTCGCCGGAAGAGTTTATTATTATGCGGCCCACGTGCCTAGGTAGGCCTTTAATTAAATGCGACTCCATAAATAGGCGGGTAATGGAAGTTAGCAGAGGGAAGCTGATCTAATCACGGCGGCGGCTCATTTATCACTGTCCTAACAAGACAATGAGAGGCGACACTAAGCTATTCTTTCCGGTGCACCGGGGCGGCGCTCCTCCTGAACAAATGCAGTGGGGGCGGAGGGATACAGAGAGCAGAACTGGCCCGGCTTCCTTCGCGGGCGTGGGGGCATGGCAGAGGGCAGGGGCGGTGGCAGGGGCCGCCCTGCTGGGGACAAACACACAGACCCTTGGTGGGGCCAGATTGAGGCCTGCCTGCCCCTGACACACACAGTCACACACACCCCTCGGTGGGGCCAGAGTGAGGCCTCCCTGCCCCTGACACACATAGTTACTCACACCCCTCGGTGGGGGCGAAGTGAGGCCAGCCTGCCTCTGACACACACAGTCACACACACCCCTCGGTGGGGCCAGAGTGTGGCCTGCCTGCCTCTGACACACACAGTCACACACACCCCTCGGTGGGGCTAGAGTGTGGCCTGCCTGCCCCTGACACACACAGTCACACCCCCCCTCGGTGGGGCCACAGTGAGGCCTGCCTGCCCCTGGGGGCCGCCCTTGCATGGCTGTCACATCCGGGCTCCTGACGTTAATCAAAACCAACGCCATCCCGCGTCACTTAGCTAATTTGTGTATTATTGTCAGTGTTGCCATTAATTATACGACGACGAGGAGCGGGGAGAATTAATGGGATGTCACAGGTAATTTGCAGTGATCCGGGCTCCTCGGGACAGTGGGAGAGCGCGAGGCGGGGAGGGGGCAGAGTGCCGCGCGGTGGGGGCGGCGGCCAATCTCCGGCCTGCTCGGAGGGGCCGTGGTATGTCTTCCCTTTGTTACACACTGCTGGGCGTATCACTGCCACGCTCATACCCTCACCTAGAGTGTGGTGATAACTCAACATTTCTGCAAAATCGAGCTTGCTGCTAGATTTTCCTAAACTAGTGCAGGGATTGGAAAACAATTACTACCGGAACCCATAATTGGGGGTCAAGGTGTGACACTTATAGGGGGTGCAGTCAAAAGGGGAAAGTCATTAAACTTATAAATAAATGTAAAAAATCATAAAGAAATTGGTTAAGAGGTGTGGTAAATCTGTTCTAGCTACCCAATTGGTCACAAAGAGGCTACATTTTAAAATATGGGGTTGCCAGCAAATTTCAGGGGATAGTAGATAACGTTGGTGGTTAATGCACGTGCTGGAGAGAAGTATGTTTTGTCTGGTCACAGTTGAGACTCCTAATAGAATAGACGGGTAGTGTCATGTTTACATGCACATTTCCAATTTGTATTTTATGTAATAGGTAAGTGGGTTACTGCTTTTGGCATACTTTGTTTCTTGCTTTTCATAATTTGCAGTCATTTAAATATATCAATCACAGTGAGTTATGGCCCCAAGAAGCTACATCCAAATGTCAGGGCGTGGGTTTAGAACCGTATTGTTTTTTTTTTCTCACACTATTATGGTTGTAACAAAGTCTTACTGCATTTTAAATCCAGACTTTGGGGCTCATTCCGAGTCCGCCGCCCGCCGGGCAGAAATCGCCCAAAGACCGCTCCGCGGTCAAATGACCGCGGGGGACATTTTGACTTTCCCGCTGGGCCGGCGGGCGATCTCCAGAAGATCGCCCGCCGGCCCAGCGGGAAAGCACCTGCAACGAGGAAGCCGGCTCCGAATGGAGCCGGCGGAGTTGCAGGGGTGCGACGGGTGCAGTAGCCCCCGTCGCGATTTTCACTGTCTGCATAGCAGACAGTGAAAATCTTTGTGGGGCCCTGTTAGGGGGCCCCTGCACTGCCCATGCCAGTGGCATGGGCAGTGCAGGGGCCCCCAGGGGCCCCACAACACCCGTTCCCGCCATCCTGTTCCTGGCGGGTTTTACCGCCAGTAACGGGCTGGTGGGAAGGGGGTCGGAATCCCCATGGCGGCGCTGCAAGCGCCGGTTCCCCTTTTCTGACCGCGGCTTTACCGCCGCGGTCAGAATAGCCCTGGAAGCACCGCCAGCCTGTTGGCGGTGCTTCCGTTGCCCTCCACCCTGGCGGTTTCAAACCGCCAGGGTCGGAATGAGGGCCTTTGTGTTTCTGCCGACCATGCACCCGTAACACCTTGCGTAACAAAACTTGAGGGGTCCCCCCTGCAAAGTACATGATGGCAGTGCTTAATTTGTAAATAAAAACGTGCCGGTGCCCAAAGCTCTCCTCTTAAACACGCCGGCTACTGCAATTAAACGTGGGAACACAGAATACTGAGGCAGCGTAGTGCTGAAGCCATCTCAGGCCATTTCAATCCATATAAAGTCACTCCCTGCCCCTTCAGCTCACTCTTGCAGCTTTCTGCTTTCTCCCTTTGTGATGCTTTTTCATTTTTCCCTAGCTCCGTCTTTCCCGTATGTGTCTTTTGCTCGCAGCAAATGCTTGAGGCAGAAGAATAAGACCCAGCTCTCAAAAATAAGTGCCCGTGCTCAGCACCGGAAACAACAAGCACAAATTAAGCACTGCATGAAGGCCACCCCCCTCACCAGTGCCTAATTTGTAAATAAAAACGTGCCGCTGCTCGAAGCCCTACTTTTAAACACGAAGCTGCTGCAATTAAATGTGCGTACACGGAATACTGAGGCAGCGTAATCCTGAAGCCATCTCGGGCCCCTTCAATGCATTTACAGCCACTCCCTGCTCCTTCAGCTCACTCTTGCAGCTTTCTGATTTCTCCCATTGTGACGCTTTTTCGTTTTTCTCTTCCTCTGTCTTTCCCATATAAGTCTTTTGTTCGCAGTAAATGCTTGAGGCAGAAAAATAAGTGCCGGCGCTCAAAAATAAGTGCTGGTGCTCTGCACCGGAAACAACAACCACAAATTAAGCACTGCCCCTCACCTTGTCAGGAGCCTTCAGGCTCGGGCCCTCCACCGGTACACAGCGTACTGTGCTGAGGGAGCCCCATGGAGCACAGGGCTCCCCGTCACCGCTGAGGCTGCAGGGGCTATTGTTACATCACAAACTCCTTGTAACCCTCATTGTCTTATGTAACATATACTATGCATTGATTTAAACATTTGCATGATTTATTGTCTCTATTTAGAGTGAGTGTGTGTGTGTCGTGGAACATGCTCTGAGTACCTACACTGGGATTGAATAATGCTATAAAATAATTGAATAAAAAATGTGTAATTTTTTTTAAATCATAATTTGTGTAATTACTCATATACAATACAATACACCGAATTTGGAACCGGGCTTCCCAGCACGAAACGGTAGCAGTGAGCAACAAGCATATCTCCTTAAGGGAAAAGTTAAGTATTTAGCTGCTTCCTAAAGTGCAACCACTTTTTTTCACCTCTCTGCTTGAGCATAAGCGAGTTCCAAAGCTTGCGAGCCAAATATGAGAATGATCGACCGCCACACCTAGACATCTGACATACTTACAGTGTGTGCATCTCCCTTACACACAGGGGTGAACAACATCAAAAACCTGCCTCCAAATCATATTATCTCTGTACAGATAACAAGCTGTCTGCCTTAGTGCCCCTCCTTTGCATTAGCACTTAGGCAATAGTCTTCAGGTGGGAAGCATCCCGAACAAATACTCCTTAACAACAAAGTCGTGGAACAACGCTTTCGTTAACCACAACTTCGTTGTTAAGGGGCCTTAACCACACACATGCGTTTTAGGGGCGGGGAGGGGGGGGTCGGGGCATTTTTAGTTTTAGGGGCGGGGTGGGGGGTCGGGGTACTTTTAGTATTTGGTGGTGGGGGTTGGGGTCGTTTAGGTTTTAGGGGTGGGCTGGGGGTTTGGGGTGGCCTGGATCCAGGTCATTACTAGCCCCTGATTCCGGGTCCGGCTGGATCACCCTCATTTCCTGCTATGTACTGAACACGTATTACCCCGCATGAGGTTATTCTGAATATACTGTAAAAGTGTGTGGTAAATCACCCGTTTTACAGCCCACTACCTTTAAAAGGGCATGAGTTTACCTCATATAAATAATAACGCCTAAAATCAAGTGGTAAATGCTTTTTACTATCTATCAACAATGTGTGCCTGTGCAGGTTGCCCAGTGACTATGTTAAAATATGCAATGACATAAGCAGTTGCAAAAGTTTGGTCTGGTTCTTACACTGAGGCCAGATCTACAAACGTTTGCCGCAGGACAGCGCCGCCCTGCGTCAAATGAAAAAGGAAGGAATGCGCTGTATCTACAAGATACGGCGCATTCCTGTCCTCGTCCGCTGAACTGGTGCACAATGGTCTGCAATTACCCAACGCAGGCACCCGTGCACCATAGTGCAAGGGTGCCTTTATTGCGGGGATGATTGCTGTTGTGCAGGATGGATACCTTCCTGCCCAAAAACAATCACGAGGAGCATTTTCCTCTTTCTGTGTGCTGCAAAATGCAGCACACATAGAAAAAGGAACCAGATGAGGAGAAATAAAGGTATTTCCCCTCATTGCACTTCCCTTTGGTTTGCAAAACCTTGTAAATCTGGAAATGCGTCAAAATCCATGGGTTTTGCGTGGGAACACCTACCGCAACACCCATGGAACACCTCTTTAATGCAGAGTAAGGCGCTGGTTGCCTTAAACCATATCTACAAGGCCATGGCAAGCCACGCAAAGTGGTTTCACATGGCCTTGTAGATATCGGCCTGCGCCGTTGGTGCATCAAAAGAAGTGACGTACTGGCGGCACAAGCCGCTTGTAAGTATGGCCCTGAGAGTTTAAGAGAGAGCAACATCCTGAAAGCCTTATTCTGAGGAGGCTGCAGATTTCAAAGGCAAAGGCAAATGGTCACCATTTGTGTTCTTACTACTGTTATGAGCTGAGCATAGGTACCATTTGCGCTAGTGTTTGCTCATGCAATTATTAAAGGATCCTACCTGAAGAAAATACGATGTACAAATCTGTACATTGGGAGTAATAACTTGCAAAACTTCGCATAGGAAACGTGTATTCATTTTATTCCTTGATTTCAGGGCACAGGTAATAATCAGGTGCGAAAACACACATCTCGTTACCAGAGCCCAAATAATATTCATGTGTCAGGCACCAATGTGAGTTTGTTGCTGCATTGTGATCACCAGCAAGGCTGCCATCAGTGACTACATTGGAAACATAACAAGCATTTGCAATGCAATGGGTCTCAAGTTTACTCGAGTTAAAGCTATTAGCTTTGTAAACTCATAACCAGACTTTTCCTGCCACATAAACTTAAAAGTAAAACAGTTTCACATAAGCAGGCCAACGGCAGCAATAAGAGCTAAGCAAACACACAAAAGGAAACAGAAGTTCCTTTGCAGTGAAACATATTGGCAAAAGTGCAATTATCCATGTAACTGGCAAAAGTGCATTTATCCATGTAGCTGGCAGAAGTGCAAATATCCAATGTAACAGGGTCGATGTCATGCAAAGCGCTCGACTACTGCCCAGCGAGGTCACGCTGCTTATGAAATAAAGAGAAAAAATAGTGCAGAAACCAAACAGAAAACATGGAGGGGGTCATTCTGACCCTGACGGGCGGCGGAGGCCGCCCGCCAGAGTTCCCCCCTCCAGAACACCGCTCCGCGGTCATAAGACCGCTGCGGTGATTCTGGCTTTTGCACTGGGCTGGCGGGCGGCCGCCAAAAGGCCGCCCGCCAGCCCAGTGCAAAAGAGCCTTCCCACGAGGACGCCGGCTCAGAATTGAGCCGGCGGAGTGGGAAGGTGCGACAGGTGCAGTGGCACCCGTCGCGTATTTCAGTGTCTGCAATGCAGACACTGAAATACAATGTGGGGCCCTCTTACGGGGGCCCCTGCAGTGCCCATGCCATTGGCATGGGCACTGCAGGGGCCCCCAGGGGCCCCACGACAACCCATACCGCCATCCTGTTCCTGGAAGGAGAACCGCCAGGAACAGGATGGCGGCATGGGTTGTCAGAATCCCCCATGGCGGCGCAGCAAGCTGCGCCGCCATGGGGGATTCCCAGGGCAGCGGAAAACCGGCGGAAGACCGCCGGTTTTCCCTTTCTGACCGCGGCCAAACCACCGCGGTCAGAATGCCCTGCGGGGCACCGCCAGCCTGTTGGCGGTGCTCCCGCCGACCCTGGCCCCGGCGGTAGTGAACCGCCGGGGTCAGAATCACCCCCGGAGTCTTGTATGTTTTTATTGGTGACCGGTACGCTCGAGGTGGGCTAAACACGGGAAAAGGCATGACGTGTGCATGCCTTTCAGTAATTAAATCAAGCAAATTTTAAAAGCAAGCCCGCGAACCAATGAAAGTGATGGGCTTGACATGGGCGTGGTTACAAGCCCGCAGAGAGATTACACCAGGGACAGAGCGCTTTGCGCTGAACCCCAAAAATTGGCAGTTTTTAGCACAAAGGTCAAACAAGTGCTCTCCCCGTCTAGCTTTGGATGGTTTTTAGCAATGCTGTACAGCATCCCTGATGCTGTGCTGCATGGCTAAAGATGAACAAATAAAGCCTATGACGCAGCCAGACCATTTTGTAGGTGTGCACTGTATGCATACGCATGCCTACAAAATATCACAGGCATTTTTTTTCTTTTCATTTATTGATCTGAGCTGAATCAGTAAATAAAAGAATGCATCGAAGCAAACACATGGGGAGGAAGCAACACAGGGTTGGGGCGAAAGAAACAGAGGGTGCAGGTGTGGAGAAGCAACACAGGGCGCTAGTGGGAGGGAACCAAAGCACACAAAGAGAGAGGACTGTGGAGTGGGGGGAAGCAAATGGGCGAGAGAAAAAGAGAGAAACGTGGAGTGAGGGGAGAAGCACAAGGGCGAGAGAGAGTAACACTGAGTGTAACAGAGGAGGGGAGAAGAGAAGTACATGGGCAGGTCCTCATACTAGCTCCTCCTGCTGCTGCACGAACAGCCATTTGTACCTTGACCCTGGCTGTCTTGTTTTGCTTCTTGTTTGCCTGTGTTACCTACTGTTGGCTATATTTTGATTTTCCTCTGCAATTTGTATTTTGTTTTTCCTCTTTGTTGTGTTTGGGCCGTCTTTTCCTGCTGTTTTCCCTCCTGCTTCCCGCCTGCCACACCCACCGCCTCAGCATCCCTCCCTTCTCCCAGGACCTACTTAATGGCAAGCCTGTCTGCGTCTGAACCGCAGCCATCAAGCTCCAGGCCCTTGACTCAGCAACATCAACTACTGCGCACCTCGCCTCCATCTTTCCTGCAAGACCAAAGCACCCACACAGCCAACGACCACCGCCACAGAGACCACAACCTCTTCTGAATATCTCCACTGCCCCCTGCTCAACGCACGATCACTTTGCAAGCACGCCACCGAGATCTGGGACACCATCACCTCCCTCTTTCCGAAACCTGGCTCAACCCTGCATCCGTGCCCAACATCACCTCAGCTACTCCCGGCGACTACAAGATAGCACATCGGGACTGCTTCAACAAACATGGAGGTGAAATCGACATCATCCACAAAGAAACTATCCTCTGAACTACGGCCTCAGACGACACTACCCCAGTCATGGAACACCTCAATTTCCAATTCTAAACCAACGTCAAAACCACCATAAAAGGCGCCCTTGTCTATAGACCTCCAGGACCACGGCCCAGTTTCTGTGATGCCATCCCTGAATTTATCGTTCCTCTCACTATTGACTCTAAATACTAAATCTTCCTTGGAGGCTTCAATTGTCACCGCAACACCTTAACAACACTAACACCCGAACCTCCTCGAAAGCATGAACAAGGCCTCACTCAAGTAGTCATCAACCTCACACACAGTGTAGGACACATGCTCGACCACATCTTCAGGCCAGCGACAGAGTCAAGCACAGCCATGTCACTGAGCTCACCTGGACAGACCACGCCATCATCCACTTCACCATCACAGGATCTTCCAGCACCACCAGTGAGCCTCCCATCACCTCACACCACAGCTGAAACAAAGTATCATAGAGTCAGTGGACCAACGCCCTCAACACCTCCAACCCTGGCACAGCAACCAATCTAGAACAGACTGCCAAGAACTTCTCTGCCTGGATCACCGAATGTGTTGACAGAGTTACCCCCGTCAAACCCACCAAGCTCAAGAGATCCAGCAAGCAGGCCAGTTGGTACACAATGGAACTGAGAACCACTTAACGCAACTGCAAGCAACTAGAAAGGAAATGGTGCACCAGTAGGGAGCCCACAGACCGAGCCACCTTCAAGACACCTCTCAACAAATACCACCAACTCCTGCAAAAGAGTAGAAGGAGCGCCCTAGCTGTCTGCATCAAGGCCAGTTCTAACCACAGCAAAGAACTCTTCAAGATTGTCAGAGAGTTCACCAACCCCTCAGGAAATGAAAACACCATCATCTTCTCCCAGGAATTCTGTGATACTTCGGTGGACTTCTTCCATGACAAACCCGCCGACTTCCTCAGCCTCGTCACTCCCTCAGATGCAAACCCCGACCATCTGCTCACCACCTGCGACCAGCTCACCACACAAAACACCACAGGCATAATGAAACCTGTCCACTCAGGAGTTCCCACGCACACCTGTACCAAGCACATTTTCAACCTTGGGAGCAAGATGATCAGCAACAAGGTCAATACCATCTTCAACAAATCCATCACCATGGCCACCTTCCTCAATGAATGGAAGTACGCAGAAGTCAAACCCCTTCTCAAGAAACTGCACACTGACCGCAGCAAACTCAAGAATTACCATCCCCTTCTCTCTGCTTCTCTACCCACCCAAAGTCTTTTAAAAGGCCATCAATCGCCAACTTACAGAACACCTGGAGAACAACAATCTTCTGGACACCTCCCAATCTGGATTCCACACCAACCACAGCACCGAAACCACCCTGTTCGCTGCCATAAACAACATCAGAACCCTCCTTGACCTTGGAGAAATTGAGGCCCTGATCCTCCTCGACCTCTCAGCAGCGTTCACCACCAGATCCGACCATACCCTTATCAAGAGGCTTCATTGAAATCTGAGGAGATGCCCTCAAATGGATCACCTGCTTCCTCACCGGAAGAACCCAAACAAACCGCCTACCACCTTTCACCTCCGAATCCAAGAACATCATCTGTGGCGTTCTTCAAAGGTCGCCCCTTCACCTTACACTGCGCAACATCTACATGACATCCAACATCATCAGAACCCATGGACTAAACATCATAGCCTACGCAGACAACACACAGCTCAGCCTCTCGCTATCAGTAAACACCTCCACCACAATGGCCAACTTCCACAGGTGCATGGTGAGTGTCGCCTACTGGATGAAAGACAATGGCCTAAAACTCAACACAGACAAAACGGAATTGCTGATCTTCTGAAACAACACCTCCCCGTAGAACTACTCCTGCTGGCCCTCCAAAAAAGGACCCTCACCCACTCTGACAGACCAGGCCTGCAACCTTGGCATTATTCTGGATATTAAGCTCACCATGAAAAGCCAGATCAACGCAATCTCTTCTGCCAGCTTTCTCACTCTTCACATGCTCCGTAAGATCTTCACATGGCTCCCCTTGAACACCAGATGAGCCATCACTCAAGCCCTAGTCACCAGCCGGCTGGACTACGGAAACACAATCTACGTAGGAATCACCACGCTACTCCTGAAAAGAATGCGGACCATACAGAATTCAGCAGCCAGACTCATCCCCGACCTCCCCAAACAGACCCACAACACGCCCGCACCTCAGAAGCTCCACTGGCTTCCCATTCAGAAGAGATGCCAATTCAAAATGCTGAGTCATACCTACAAAGCCCTTCACAGTCAAGTACCAGCATACATCAACCATCGCATGAACTTTCACCAACCCTCCAGACATCTGCGCTCCGCCTTCCTCTTCCTCGCACCCCCCGCATCCGTCGAAGCAACAGTGGAGGATGTTCCTTCTACGTTACTGCAAAGTCCTGGAATGACCCCCCTTCACCTCCAGACCGCATCCTCTCTTCTTGAATACTGGAAGAGACTCAATACCTGGCTGTTCAACTGAACCCTCCTAAAGCAGCAAAGCTCTCAGCGCCTAGATACCCTCGCATTGAGTAACTGCACTTTATAAATCCTGTTTGACTGATGACGAAGACAGCTGGAAAACACATGCACTCTTGTAGAGTGCTTAACCAAAAAGAAAAAAAGTAGTGCCGGAAAAGAGAGCAGAGTAAGGACATGCAAAAATAGTAAGCAAGCAATTGAGAGTGACTATAAAGCCAGCCAGTGGTAAGAAGTGGGTGGGCTCTAAGCCCACTGTAAGCACTGACAATTGGTCTTTTTTGCAAACAGACAGCGTGTGCTGTCTGTTAGGAGGGGCCTAAAAATTACCTCTATGGTTGGTATTTTTCGCTGTGGCCAATAGGAGGCACTGATGCCCTTCTAGAGGAGTTGCTTTCTGAAAGCATCTGAAGCTATCATTGTAAAGTTTCAGAGAAGAAACTGATATGAAAAGAGCAGGAGGAGCCAGATCTCTGCTCTTTTACTGTTTTGATTAGAATATCTTTGATACATAGCTAGGAACGATGCACCAGGAGAGAGCCAGACAGACTTCCCCAATACTGCGCCTACTTTTGTTTTCAGAGAGGACCATTCAACAACGAAAAGCAGAGCAAAATATCCACGCTCTCAGTAAGGTTGCCACATTTCTTGGAAAAATATACCAGCCATTTGTTTTCATTTTGCTAGTGTGGAACAGCCAAACGCGGGTAGATGTGTAAAGTTCTGTAAAATGTTCAGGCTTCTTTTGTAACATGTTAATTGTCCTTTTTTTTACTCTAATAACCATTTAGAAATTATTTAGACATCTTTCAAGTACGTTTTAATTTTTGTGTGTGTTTACTGTTTTAGGATTGTAGGAAAGCACCCTTTTGACATGGTTAGCCCCCACTTTTCTCCTGGTTTCTGATGTGGCTTTGATTGTTAGTGCAATGGGTCACTGCTAACCAGTGCCAGATCTCTTTCCCCAAAACTGCACAGTTATTTTGCACAATTGGCAAACTCTTTAGCTACCACTGGAAGTCCCCAGTAAATGGTATCCCTGGTACAAAGGGTCTGGGGTACTAAGGAAGGTCTCTGAGGGTTGCAGCAC
Source organism: Pleurodeles waltl (assembly GCF_031143425.1). Taxonomy (NCBI): domain Eukaryota; kingdom Metazoa; phylum Chordata; class Amphibia; order Caudata; family Salamandridae; genus Pleurodeles; species Pleurodeles waltl. Next base: position 1,158,476,023 of record NC_090448.1, read on the forward strand.
CAATTGTACCACCTCTCAGGGACCCCTCACCAAACCCACACAGTGCTACCACTGCAGACTGCGTGTGTTGGTGCAGGCTAAATTGAAAACATGACCTGTCACCCACCCTTGTGTGCCAGGTCCCACATCACTGCATGCGCCAGGTGTAAGTCACCCCTAAGGCAGCGTGCATCCAGACACATGTAAGGGCATATATGCATGAGTAGATATGCCCCTGCTATGTCTCTGTTGATTCTGAAACATAGAAAGTGCACAGGGAAGCCATTTTAAATGCATGTGCTGGACACTGGTCATTGCGAGTTCCCCAGCTGCGTGATGGCTTCTCTGAATCCTGGGATGTTTGGTATCAAACATCTCAGAATAATAAACCCTCACTCACCCCAGTGATGGATGTATTAAAAAATTAACCTAGAGGGCGCCTTAGAGGTGCCCCCTGAATACCTACCAACTACTAGTGTGTTGACTGACTGGTCCAGACCTGCTCAGCCACCACAGATCCATTTCTGACCCCCCAAGGTGAGAGCTACCACTCTTGAGGGCCTGAGACAAAGGCCTGCACTGGGCGGAGGTGTGACCTCCTCTCCCAGGAAGGATGGACATTCCAGGGCGGGAAGCTTTAAAGGCCTTGCCACCTTTGTAATGTGGCCCAGGTCTCTCCAAATGGCAGAGATGACCAACAACCCTGTCCTGGCCCCACTTTTGGGTGGCAGCACAGGCAAGAAAATTAGATACATTAGGAGGAGTGCCCACTTCATACCCAACCCCTAGGGTGGACGAGCTGAAGTGGACACTACTTTTCAAATTCCTCCCTCTAGCTTGGAATTAATTAGGCCAGTAGGGTTAGGATTATGCCCAGCGGAATTGCCCATAAGGAGGGTATAGTCACCCTGAAGGTGGTCAGCCCATTGGCTACTGCCTGGCACTCTCTATAACGCCCTTAAATTGAGTATTTAGGTGGCACCTCTGAACCTTAGAACTCAGATTTTGACAGCCTAAGAAGACCCGGACAAAGAAGAGTTGCACCCGCAGATGAGGAAAAGATGAAGCAGCTGACCATGTCTGACTGCCTGCTGACCTCAAAGGACCCTGCACAAGAAGCCAACTCGTCCAGCCTTCAATAAAGACTCAAGTCTTCTGTGGGCAGCAGACCTGCCCTGCAAGAAGAAACTCCAAAGAAAAGACTCTTCAGCTGCTGGAACCCAAGAAACCCAACACCAGAAGAGCCACAGCATCCAAAGTCCATGACCCGAGGTGAATCCAACCAACGGTGCCAACGTGGGTCCCCAGCTGCCCAGAGACTGAGTCCAGTGTGGTCCCACCCATCTTGGACTCTCCCGACAAGCCTGCAGCCTCAACACGCAGGACCCCCTGACCACGAGTGCTCCAGGACGTGAAAACCCAAACCTAAAGACACCCCTGTATCGGTTGCCCTTGGGCACAGGAGAAGAGGACCAAAGATGCACCTACATCCCCGGGCACCCCAAGTCTACTACCTACTTGTTTGTTGCCCCTGACTGGCTTCCTAACTGGAGCCTGCAGCCTGTTTTTCACAAGCTTCAACCCCCATGGAGAACCATTGGGCACCCAATGCCTTCCTGCACTTCTGCACCAGCCACCTCAGTGCCGCCGGGAGTGAACTGTTGGTGTGGTTCTGATTAGTGCCCAGTACTTACCTTTGCTCCCTTTGTAAGTAGTTGTTAACCCTGTGTTTGGCGAACATTGTTTTCCTCCATAGGTAAACATTGAGAAGAACTTTGAAAACTGATTTCTGAAACTGCTAAATATTTATGCTTAAAAGTCTACTTAGCTGATTATGAAAGTCTTGTTTTTGAAACATATATAAAAATAATTATTGTGTGTGTCTAGTTTATTGCCTCTGTGAGAACAACAAATGCTTAGCACTACCCTCTGATAAGCCTAACTGCTCACCCATACTGGCACAAATAGAGAATTAATCCTATCTACTTTTGTGTCTGCAATGCTAATTGGGGATCCACTGGTCTCTCTGCAGAGTGTACTTAATTTTAGTGCACTATATAGCAGCGGCGGCCAGCAGCTTTAGGAGGGAGGGGGGCGGGCGGGAAGCACACACACACACATTCTTTCACACACACATGCACGCACGCACATCCATTAACAAAACTCATAACATTCAAACATGCACGCACACACCAAACATTCATTTTAAAAGATCACACACACACACATTCTTTCACACACACACGCACGCATATCCATTAACAACACTCATAACATTCAAACATGCACGCACGCACCAAACATGAATTTTAAAAGATCACACACACACACTCATTCTTTCACACACAGATGCATGGACGCACACCCATTAACAACACTCATAACATTCAAACATGCACGCACCAAACATTCATTTTAAAAAATCAATAACAAACACACACTTACCTTCAGCCTCGGAAGTCCCAGGAGGGTTGGGACTGCTGCCTTCCCTCATTGGCTGACCTTAGGTGAGGGAAGGCAGCAGTCCCAGTTTCGTCACAGAGTGGGATGGGGTCAGTGAGAATGCTGACCCCACCCCCCTCAGTGACGAAGTGTCACTGATTGACACTCACCCTGGGGGCTTCAGGGCCTAAACCTGAAGCGCCCAGGTCGAAGTCAATGGGTGGTGATTTCGTCTTCACCCAGGGGAGGGCCTCGAGGCACCTTTGCTGAGCGGAGGAGGTAACGCCCATAGGAGCTGTGACCTCCTCAGCCCAGCAAAGTTCAGCTCAGGCATCCAGTAATCTGCGCAAATCGTGCATGTCTGCTCCTGGCTGCCTGACCTGAACATGAAGAGTGTCTGTCAGGCTGACCTTTGTTCATCCTGACCAGCAGTCTTCATGAGGGGCAAAAGGAGGGGGGGGGGCGTGGCCCCTCTGCCCTAAAGGAGGGCCTCACCTGCTATATAGAGAGCCAGCTTCGTACAAGGTTTAAGTTTCAGAAGGCAAAACAACAGATTTCACTGCTTTTCTCTACATCATATTTGTGTTGGCCTGGGCTTAAAAATACAGGCCAGGTCCATAAAAACACAACTGAGACCCCAGAGAATGTTAAGGGGTCTTCCAAATGTCTCTGGTTTTGGATACACCAGGAGGCGGCCCCCGCTACACTAAACGTTCTGAAGAAAGTATTCCCTCACCTCAAATCCTTAGCCCCAAACTTTTGCTTTTCTTTGCTAAACCGCGTCACTTTAGATTCTTGCTCATATTCTGACTGATTTATTTAATGCGCTGGTCTTGGATGCCCTGCTTGGCACAAAAAGATGCAGCTAGCTGTGGTTTATTTATTTATTTGTATTCATTTATTTCAGATGTATATGGTGCGAGCATGACTCAAAGTGTATCAGAGCACTTTATATGAGCACAGGAACGACTGCATGCAGAGTGTTTACATGGTACTGTTACAAAGCTCCAATACAAAAGCATGGCAAAGTTTACATTTTCCTAATTACAAGATGTGCCGAAGATCACTGCCAGAAAAAGAGGGGCATATTTACAAGCCCCTAGTGCTTTCCTGCATCACACTAAGGTAATTGTTTTACGCTAATGTGGCATTAGGAAGGCTTATTTGCTGCGCCGTATTTACAAAGTGGTGCAATGCCCACATAGTGCCACTTTACACCCCTACGCACACATTATGCCTGTGCCAGGCATAATGTGTGCGTGGGGGAAGTTCCGGCGCTAGTAGGCCCACAAAAATGGTGCAGTGAAAACTACAAGATTTTACTGCGCCATTTTTGGTGTCATTTTTAACGCCTGCTCAAAGCAGATGTTAAAATGACGCTCCCAAAGACACCTACGGGTCTCCTTGCACTTTGCTGCACTAGCGTCAAAATTTTTCATGCTAATGCACAAAGCGCCACAGGAGCATCAAAACTTAAGATGCTATTGTCCCAACGAACGCCATGGTGCGCCGTATTGTAAATATGACATTCCCATGGTGTCATTAGGTGGGGCAGGGGTGACACAAGAAAACTGGCGCATCAGCACTGTTGCGCTAGTTTCTTGTAATTATGCCGCAGAGTGCCCAGGTGCTCTGAGGGGAAAGAAGTACTGGTGACAGTCCTCATGGCCCAGTTCTGCATTTCTGACAATCATTTAAAGCATTTAGACGGGGCGGCCATTTTTAAATTCCAATTGCTGCTGCCATTCAGATACCACCAACAGAGGGTATCCAGAGCTGCCACTAAGGAGCAGTGGTGCTGAAGATACCACTCCAAAATTGCCCACGAAGATTTGCATGTGGAAAGGTCATGAAGGCCATCCCCTATGAAGCAGGTGAGGGCACGAGTGTAGACTTCAGTCCCTTAGAAAAGCAGGAGATCTATCACACACACAGTCATCATGGACGTGGCAGCTCGTCTTACCGTCATCTTGGAGCGCTTTTCAGAATGGTGGACATTAAAGTGACCCTCTATAAGGTGGCAGTGGCCTACCATTCACTATTGCACCGGTCAGTGTCCTCCGGTCGTGGCAAGAAGCGAGACCAGCAGGTTCACTGATCCTCGCTCTGCGCTGGCCCTTGGAAATGAGAAACAGTTCTTCGGTGCCAAATGTGGATGTGTGTTGCACAGGCCTAGAAGGACATTGGATCACAGAAGAACAGAGCGCCCAATGGTTTACTTCTGGACACGGACCTTGCAGGGACCTCACGTCACAGAATAACCCAAGATGCAATGGTAATGTGCTCATGGGCACATGGGCTTTACACGGTAATCAGGTCACACTCAGTGGGTCTTCTAGTCTGTCAAGGAGGTGAAGTACAGAGCTGTCATAAGGCATTGACACTACTTGCAGGGCAGATGAGACACAACTCAGACCGGCCGGGGATTACAGGCTCTGGGTCTTGACAAGCTCTGAATATTTGACCACAACAGGGCAAGGTTTTGTGGTACTGGACTTGAGCTCTGAGCTCTGGGTAGAACAAATCAGGTGGGAGTAGTTCACCTTGTCTGTTTCAACAGCAGTCAGCGTCTCCTGGGGGTATAGTCCTTACCTTCCAAAGAGACACTGCCAGGAATTCAGCCTCCAGTCATCCTCTACACGGGTGTCCACAGAGCATGGAGTAAAAGGTGAACACAGGATATGCCACAGGAATCTGTGTAGGTCTGGATGCCCTCAGCGGCAGGTCTGGATGCCCTCAATTCAATTGTCCACTCAGATTTAAAGTTAGCCCCAGTTTTATGTTGGGGGAGTCAATCCTGTCAAAGTTCTGTTTCTTTCAGGTGGGCCTCAGCTCCATGGCAACCAGTCACAGGACAGTGGTCACTTTTGTTTGTGTACGGGCTTCCAGATGACTCTCTGACCAGTCGGGTGCTGTTGTCTCCTCTCTCTAGCCAGACATCTCAGAGGATGTGAGTGTTGTGTGCAAGTTCGACCATGCATTCAGCCACTTTATTGGTCAAGCCACAGGGTGGCCAGTTGGGACTAACCTATCCCACACGCAGTGAGTACCAAAATAATCTTCTGCTCTACTCGCTGAAAGTGTATTAGAAAGCAGACACATGTGGTGTTGCTACAAATTCTACATGCTTGAGTGCTTTGATGCACACAAAACACATTCAGGGGAACTGACAATGCTTAGTCATTACAAAACTACATAGGATTACCTGGGAGTGCCAGTAGGCAGTGTCCCCACTGGGATTCAAATCGGAAGCCCAGACAGGACCCAAATGAGCTGCCACCGAGCACTAGCAGTGTTGTGGCCTGGTCACGGACGTGGTAGTCGCACACACTAAAATGAGTACCACTATAGCCTTGCAGCATGTCGTAGCGACCTATACCATCCATTTGTAGGCCCACTCCAGCATTAAAGGCTCGAGCCAAAGGCGGGGGCCTTTAACAAGGGAGCAGGCCTTTAATGGCCGGCATAGCCCTGTGACGGCGGGCTATAAGGTTATTAGAACATTCCACCCCTTTAGGACAGAATGTTCTAATTAGTAAAACTAAACCCCTCGGGCTCCATGAGGCCTTTTTTCACAGCAACACAGGGTGACATACCACAAATTAGAACATTGGAATGTTGGGATCGCCATTGCAGGCGATGGAGCTCTCCAGGGTTCTAACGACTGGTAGAAGCCCGGAGCTCCAACATTCCAATGTTTGCCTTTCATAGCTGACCAGTATTGCCCGCTGCAGGCCCCTTACATCGCTATAGCTACTACCATCAAAAAAAAAATCTAGCAGTGAACTGAAAAGCAAGATCCATGAAGATGCAGAGAATTTGTCAAGAGACTCCTCAAGCAGTCTCCTGCACAGGAAAACATACCAGTATGTGAGAATGATAAAATGAGGAGGAGGTTCATCATGTATACAGCTTCAAGAACATGCATCCCTGATCTAGCTAGCCATCCATCCATCCGTCTGTCTGTCTCCCCTGTCCCTCTCTCCCTGCCTAGTCCTCCTACTCCCCCCCCTCCCTGGTCATTTCTGTTCCCCTACAGCAGATGTCTCTGCCCACCCCTCTTGAGCCATCTGTCCATCATGCTCTCCCTGTGATGGGCGATTTATTTCTGACGCTGGAGGGAAATGTTTTTGTCTCGACATGAAACACCTGTGCTGACACATGAGTGACAGGGACAGATGTGCAGTGATGGAGCAGAAGGGACAGGCACATCCATCACTGGTAACCTTCCTCTGTTTACCAGCCTCATTCACGCCCCGCTCTCTGGCCCCTGCGCAGGGCGTGTCACCCAGACACATGCAGAGCAGAGAGACGCTGACAGCCGGATCAATCAGGCACGCGCGCAGCGTGGCAGCGGCCCTGGAGGAAGTGACGGATGAGGCACGGGGGCGTGACGCAAGAGCCCAGAGTGAAGGACTCTACGAAGTGTCCTTCAGTAGCCAATCAACGCAAGGTCAGCCGCGCGGACGGACACCTGCTCCTTACAATGTACCTTACAAGCAGTGTCCGTGTTGTGCATTATTGTTACTGTTATAATTACTAATAACCAAAATCTTATTCATCATTCATATCATTATTAGTCATATTATTAGTCTCATCAAAGTCTTTTTTTTGCATTTGACAGTTATTATTATTATTATTATTACTATTATTACTATTATTACCCTTATTATTATTATTATTATTATTATTATCCTTGATAATATTACCACTACTAATACTAACACTAATAATAATAATAACAATTATTATTATCAACAATAACAATTTTAATAATAACCAAAAATCGTCTTCATTGTTACTATTATTATTAACATTACATAATTAATATTTTTACCTAATTTTTCTTAGTTTTCTTGTATCATCATTACTGTTTTTCTTCTTATTAGTAGTAATATTGTTATTGGTATTACTATTATTGTTATTATACTGCTGTAAATAGTAGTTTATTATTACTATTGCCAAAACCTAACAATAAAAATATCAACAACAATAATAATAATAACCATAACCACATGTATTATTATTATCATTGTTATTATTATTATTATTATTATTATTATTATTACTATTATTATTATTATTATTATTATCATTGATAATATTACTACTAATAATACTACCACTAATAATAATAATAACAATTATTATTATCAACAATAACAATTTTAATAATAACCCCAAATCGTCTTCATTGTTACTATTATTATTAACATTACATAATTAATATTTTTACCAATTTTTTCTTAGTTTTCTTGTATCATCATTGCTGTTTTTCTTCTTATTAGTAGTAATATTGTTATTGGTATTAATATTATTGTTATTATACTGCTGTAAATAGTAGTTTATTATTACTATTGCCAAAACCTAACAATAAAAATATCAACAACAATAATAATAATCATAACCACATATATTATTATTATCATTATTATTATTATTATTATTATTATTATTATTATTATTATTATTATTATTGTTATTATTATTATTATTATTATTATTATTATTACTATTAATATTATTACTATATTTATTGATGTTGTTATTATTATGGTGAGTCTATAGGGCTCACTAGCCAGGTCCAGCATGGTTCCAGTGTCAAAGTGCGCGACCCGCGTCTCCCACGTAGGCTGACACACTAAAGGGTAGAAGAAGTGATGGATGGAATGCTTGAATGAATCTCAGCCACTGGTAATCACTCGAGGTTGTGTCCTAGTCCATCCCACTGCACTGCTGACCTTCCAATAAGCCTGGCGGCGTGACCATGAATTTGTGAGACTTTCTTGGTATAGTTTTAGGCCCTGGGTTGTTTGTGCTTGTATGTTCTCCAGAAGCCTCCATCATCCGTTTCCTGGGTCCGAGGCACTCCCTGCCTTCACATCTTTGACCAACCCAGTCACAGTCATCTTCGCCTATCCACAAACCCCCACCAAATCTGCATTAAACTTGTTTGAGCGCAACAGTGAGTGAAAGGAAAGTGAGGCTCTTATCCACCACTCAGCCACCTGACCAATCCTCTTGCTTTCTACCTCTGATGAGGGTGTTTTCCAATTCAACAATAAGGACAGATCGATGGAAAGCGCAAAGGATGGTATCGGTACCATTTCGGATTTGACGCGTCCCTTCCAGCCGCACCCAAGTTGTAGACTGATAAATGCATGTTTAATGAGTAAAAACTAATGAAATATCATTACCCTACTGCTGGAGACAGAGCTGGATGTATTATTCATCCCAGAAACAAGGTTGGTAGAGGACAAGACACCAATACTTCATGATGCTACCCTATCTGGATATCAAACCATTACCCAGCACAAACTGAGAAGGGAAGAAGGCAGATTGGCTGCAGGAAACAATAACAGTCACCAAACTGAAAGATGTGAAGACCTTCTTATTAGATGCCCCCCCAGTCTTATGTTTTCCTCCAATTTTCTCCTGCTCTACAGATCTGCACCCAGCAAGGGATAGAGACATTTGTGGAGGCACTGTCAGACAAATCAAGTAACCACTGTAGTTAATCTGTGCAATCCTGGTGACCTAAACATTTAGGGCCAGATTTACAAGGCCCTATCACCAGTGGAGCGTAACGTTTTGCAACGCTCCAGTGACGCTAACTACTTCTCCATAGTTACAAGGAGGTGTAATGCCACTTTTTGTGGATTTACGCCTCCTTGTGAATATAGGCCCCTCCGATGCAGTTTTCTGCATAAGAAGGGCATGCAATGGGTGTTGCAGTGGGAGTTCTATCGCTACACCCATTGCTGTTGACACTGCCCCAGATTTACGAGAAATCGTAAATCTGTGGCAGCACCAAAAACTAACGCCACCCCGAGGGTGGGGTTAACATGGCAAAACGAGGAGGAATACTTTTATTTCTTCTCAGTTTTTGTTTTTTCCATGTGTGCTGAATTCTGTAGCACACATAGAATAAGCAAAATGCCATGGATGATTGTTTATGTGCAGGAAGGTATCCCTCCCTGAACATAAACAATCATTCAAGAATGACGCTTTGGTACTTCTATGTGTGCATTCTGCAGAACACATAGAAGTGACAAATCACCATTGTAGATTGTTTATGTGCAGGGAGAAAGACCTTCCTGCACATAAACAGTCCCTTCCCTCAATGCAAAAACCCTTGCACTATGGTGCAAGGATGCCTGAGTTGGCGCAGGCAGCTTAATTTAGCTCCAGCGCAGTGGGAAATGCAGGGCTGCACTGTATTCTTGTAAATACAGTGCAGCACTGCGTTTCAAAACTGGTGCAACACTGCGCTGCACCAGTTTCTTGTAAATCTGGCCCTAGGTTTTATAAAGAAAATGCATCTCAACCAAAGGCCAGTCTGTCTGGTCTAAATACACGTAATCTATAGCAGATCTTCTTGCTACCTCCCTGCACAGCAGGCCATACTTTATATGTCATCTTCTGCCATCCAAAACTAATCACTACCCACAAAAACACATGACTGATATGGCCTAATAACCATATTGTCTTCTTTTTATATAGGATTTTAAAAAATGTCAATTAGAACCCTCCTTGCTGCAATAAGATATGAACCTTGGAAAAAACTGAGGTCCTCATTGACAGGAACTGATGCATTGCTGCATTGCCACAGCGATTTGTCAAAAATATTTGCGCTCAGACAAGACAGCTTATGACGCCGCGGATGTTTGGTATTGACAATAATAGGCACCATGGCTTAGGGTCACAGAATGCGTCAGAAATACTGATGCATCCGAGGGAAGTATGCCGCAAGGCATCCGCTGAAAAAGTGATGCATTCCTGAAGTTGGTCTTAAAACTGACGCAACTTCAACAGTGCGTCAAAAATCTGAGGCGAGGCATCAGTTCAGATTGACGCACATACCCTAATGCGTGGGGACCAATGTAAAAACTTTAAAATGGTGGAATAGCACCTGCTAAACTTTTACATTAGTCCTGATGTACGAGGTAATGTATGATGTATGGCTATATGTCACATTATAGCAGACATAGGGGGTCATTCTGACCCTGGCGGTCACCGACCGCCAGGGCCAACGACCGCGGAAGCACCGCCAACAGGCTGGCGGTGCTTCCTGGGCCATGCGGTCAGAAAAGGGGAACAGGCGGTTTCACGCCGGTTTTCCCCTGGCCCAGGGAATCCTCCATGGCAGTGCTGCTTGCAGCGCCGCCATGGGGATTCTGACCCCCTTCCCGCCATCCCGTGAACAGGATGGCGGGAACGTGTGTTGTGGGGCCCCTGGGGGCCCCTGCACTGCCCATGCCACTGGCATGGGCAGTGCAGGGGCCCCCTAACAAGGCCCCATAATGATTTTCAGTGTCTGCTTAGCAGACACTGAAAATCGCGACGGGTGCCACTGCACCCGTCGCACCCCAGCAACTCCGCCGGCTCCATTCGGAGCCGGCTTCATCGTTGCTGGGTCTTTCCCGCTGGGCGGGCGGGCGGCCTTTTGGCGGTCGCCAGCCCGCCCAGCGGGAAAGTCAGAATGACCGCCGCGGTCATTTGTCCACGGTGCGGTCTTTTGGCGGTCTCCGCCCGGCGGGCGCCGCCCGCCGCCCGCCGGGGTCGGAATGACCCCCATAGTGTACACATGCTACTTATGTGTATGTAGAGACCTGGGTATGTGTGTCATAGTGAGTGACAGAGCAATGTTAGTGAATTCAAGTATATGTTGCAATGTAAAGTGGCAATACATGTTTCACCTACCTTATATGTGTACGTACCTGCTGACCTTTGGAGTACGCAGGCCTGGTCTTGGGGACCCATTCCTCCATGGAGAAGTGACAATCCTGGCATGTCCCTTACAAAAAGTACACAACGACACATAGCCTTGCTGCAGTGGATGATAAAAGTTAAGGTGCCTTTGTCCTAGGTTGGTCAAGGGGTCCTACAACATGATTGTCACATTGTGCAGACATACAAAAACTAGTGGGGATGTAAAATACAGACAACCTCTAGGGTGTAAAGTGACTTCAAATGGTTAGATTCCTATTATAAAGCCACTGCATCTGTCCCTACACCTGGGTTTTGGAGGCGTAGGAATTCTGACTCATTGCAGACTTTACAAGATGCATCTGGAAGAAGCGTCAAACAGTGAAAATCTTGTAAATATCACTGCGTCAGTTGTAAGTGACATTTTCCAACTGAACTTTCACTTTGCATACATTCAAATCTCCATCACACAGCAGGGTCCTGCAAAGGTTTTTTTGACACAGGCCTTGGAGAGCAGATGCATTGGGCCACATGTATCACCTTGTAAATATGGAGCAGCCACAGCCCGTAAAACAAAATTATGCAGCGCAAGCCCCTTGTAAGTAGGCCCCTGAGCATGGAACCCTTGGAATCTAAACTACAAACAGCAAACTGGGGCAATACACTCAGTGGCAAATCTTTAGCAATGAATGACATACTAATTCCAAACACAACTTAAAGCAACAAAAATACAAAGCAACATGGATGAACGAAGAGCTAAAAAAGATAAAGGGACAAATCTCAACATTTCAATCAAAATCTATGAACCCCGGGGGATAAATGTATCTTCACAGACTCAATTAAATGTACAAATCTTGCATAAAAAGACGAAAACACCTACTTCTCAACATGATTGACAATGGTAAATGCCTAACCAAGGAACTCCATAAAATTATCTTGGAATTCCGTAACCAAGAACGCAGTTAAGTATCCTATATTCATCTACCAAGGTTTCGGGAGTAAGTTAGTAACTGATTACATCATCAAAGTGCACATGTTGGGCTCATATCTAAAAGCCAAGAATTCACCTGTCTACCAACTGCACCACCCAAATCTAGACAGAAACAATTCTGCCATCTCTCTCGTCCCTGTATGAAAATACTTTGGCAGAACTCCATGATATTGTAAAAGCAAGCAGTGCAGGTAGCGTTCCATTGGATTCTAGCCACCACAAGTCTTTTAGAAGATCCTATGAACATCGGCAGAGATCCCAATCAGAAACATAATCAATAACCCCTCGTCTGAGGGACATTTTCCTGAAGGCATAAAGAAAACAACCATACGTCCATTGCTCAAGATAAAGAACTTGAACTTGCAACACCAATCTCTAATGAACCTTTACGTGGCAAACTATTGGTAAGAGCAGCATTTCTAGATATCTCAAAGTTCGTAGGAGAAAAACATTTACTCTTGGACTACTAAAGTAGATTCTGCCTAGGGTGAGGTACTGAATCACCTCTAATTGCGATTTGGCCCGACCTAAAAACATAGTCACACTCAGCACAAAACACCACAAAACCTTGATTCAAAGACTTAAGAAATGGATATTGTGGCCACCAGTTGTGCTTGGTTTCATCCTACTTGCACAACATAACTAACTTGATTCTTATCCTCCCCTTCAGGTTGAGCCTTTACAACATAAAGCTGGAATTCCACAAGGATGTATCATACACCCCTCCTCTTCGACATTTACATGAAAAACTTACCAGAGCTAATCAACAGCTATGAGTACCTGTTACAGTCATGCCAACGGCACTCGGATACTTCTAAAATTGGAAAACCCCAAGAACATAAGAAAATCAAAACTCAATAGCTGCTCCTCAGCCGAAGATCAAGGGATGACACAGAATCCTCTGAGACTTAATATTTTCACATGTGGCAAATTGAAAAGCTATGACCCTTTATCTTTCTGGCCAGGTGAACTGGGACCTCTAACAAAAGTAGCCAAAGGTGCATGCAATCTTGGAATTGTCATGGACTCTGATCTGTCTAGTAAGACCGAATTAACAAACTGTCTAAATCTACCTTCTGTACCATGTAAACCGTATGATGCGTCTTCCCACATCTTGGATTCCATAAACAATTCAAGCAACAACATCACTCATCCTTTTAAAATGTTGGTAATGGTCTATAGCATATCATCACTAGCAACTGTGAGAAAGCTGCAGAGAATTCAGAACTCAGCATCAAGATTACTCCTACACGTAAAGATACAAACCCACATCTTTCCTTTCTGAAGGCCCTTCGCTGGCCGAAGGCCTCAAGAAGATCTTCTTTCAACTATTACACATTACTCACGGAGCAGAAAATGGAAATGGTTGCAAATTCTTACAGACAAAACTCACCAAATACCTGTAAGTCACAAACTTACTTTCCAGACTGGTACAGTGTTTAATCATTTCCACGTACAAATAAAAAATATTAGGTGGCACTACATTCCCTTTACTGGCTGCCGAGTAATGGAATTCCCTCCAAACAAAGATAAGAGCCACTATCAATCATTTTGACTTTGGAAGCATAGTGAAGAGCTGGTTATTTCCAATGTGATTACCATGGAACACTGGTAGATTTTCTCAGCAAAGATGAGAATCATTGCAAATACAGACTCCTCTATGTGCCAACAGAGGACCACATGCAGTATCTGTCTAAGACCATGAACACATCAGTGCTACCACCAGATACACATAGGCCCTCATTACAACTTTGACGGGCGGCGGAGGCCGCCCGCCAAAGTTGCGCCGCAGGAATACCGCACCGCGGTCTGAAGACCGCGGCCGGCATTCTGAGTTTCCCGCTGGGCAGGCGGGCGGCCTCCTTAAGGCCGCCCGCCAGCCCAGCGGGAAACAACCTTCCCACGAGGACGCCGGCTCGGAATCGAGCCGGCGGAGTGGGAAGGTGCGACGGGTGCTACTGCACCCGTCGCGTATTTCACTGTCTGCTATGCAGACAGTGAAATACAAGCGGGGCCCTCTTACGGGGGCCCCTGCAGTGCCCATGCCATTGGCATGGGCACTGCAGGGGCCCCCAGGGGCCCCGCGACACCCCCTACCGCCATCCTGTTCCTGGCGGGCGAACCGCCAGGAACAGGATGGCGGTAGGGGGTGTCAGAATCCCCAAGGCGGCGCAGCATGCTGCGCCGCCTTGGAGGATTCTGACGGGCAGCGGAAAACCGGCGGGAGACCGCCGGTTTTCCTGCACTGACCGCGGCCAAAGCGCCGCGGTCAGAATGCCCTAAGGGGCACCGCCAGGCTGTCGGCGGTGCTCCCGCCAACCGCGAGCCTGGCGGTCACAGACCGCCAGGCTCGTAATGAGGGCCATATTGTCTTAAGTCTTGTTTGAACAGAACATAAGAAAATGGTGGATGCCACCTGGTAGGAGTGCCTGTTCCTTTACATCTCGACTTCCATAACTTCAGGTCAACTCAACCAGACAAGTACCCAGCACAGTATGCTACACTGTGAAGTTGCGGACTATGAAGCCGAGAAGTTTAGACAACTGTATTGCAGTCTATGTCAAAGAATGCAACTCACCACTAATGTAGATCAAATCTATTGATCAAGTTGACAATTGCAGTGACCTCCAAATAAGAAAAGAGAACCACAGATTACTCAAAGACATTTAAAACAAATGCCTGTTGAATAATATTATGACACATAGAAACAGAAATTGATTTAAAAGCGTTAAGAGTAGGCTTATTGTGGTTGGCATTTGACAAGGTTCATAGAAGATGGGGCTCAGGTGAAGGGACCCCACCCCTCACCTGTTTCGGATAAAAAAGAGGGTCTGTCAGGCTGAGCAAAGGTCAGCCTGACAGACACTCTTCTGGTTCAGGCCAGGCATCCAGGAGTTGCACATGCCATCAATATGTTGGCCCTGAGCTTCCTGAGCTGAACTTTGCAGGCTGAGGATTTCACAGCCCTGTGGACATGACCACCTCAGCCTGGTAAAAGTGCACTGAGACCCTCCCCCTCATAATGAGGGTGAGTGCAGTGCTTAATTTGAGCCAGTGGTTTCTGGTGCAGGGCAGCAGCACTTAATTTTGAGGGATGGCACTTATTTTTCTGCTTCAAACATTTACTGCAGGGAAAAGACTCATATGGGAAAGACAGAGGAAGAGAAAAACGAAAAAGCGTCACAAACGGAGAAAGCAGAACGCTGCATGAGTGAGCTGAAGGGGCAGGGAATGGCTGTAAATGGATTAAAGAGGCCTGAGATGGTTTTAGGATTAAGCTGCCTCAGTATTCCGTGCTTGCACATTTAATTGCAGCAGCTGCATGTTTCAAGGGAGAGCTTTGGGCACCGGCACGTTTTTTTATTTACAAATTAAGCACCAGGTGAGTTTCACTGATTACCGAGATCTGGGAGCTTCAGTTTTAAGCCCTGAAGTGCCCAGGGCGGAGTGCCAATCACTGACACCTCGTCACTGAGTGGGGTGGAGTCAGCAGTCTCACTGACCCATCCCACTATTTGACGAGTGAAGGACTGCTGCCTTCCTTTACTGGCTGACCTAGGGAAGGCAGCAGTCCCAACCCTCCTGGTACTTTCCAAGGTTTTCTGCTCCAGGTGTTGCAGGACAGTCAACCTTTATGTTTTTTAATGTTTGGTGCATGCCCGTGTGTATGTATAAATGAACAAATTTGTTATGAGTGCTGTGAATGGGTGTGTGCGAGCGTGTGTCTGAATGCATGAGTGTGAGTGAGTGTGTGTATATGTGTGCATGTGTGGCCCGCCCGTCTACCCCCGCCAATATTGCTGGCTCCCACTGGTTCATAAAACACCCTCCTATATTCTGGAGTGATGTGATCCTGGTAATCAGGCAGTAGGACAGAGGGATGATGAATCATAACAATAGACACTTGCATTCTCCTGTTGTGTTTTTACATCTGCAAATGTAAATACCAGTGCCTCTACTGAGGGATAGTACACCATAGGCGAGGTTTTAACCTCCGATCATGTGATGAGCAGCCTCCTTCTTCTCATGCTTGTGTACAAATCAGATATGGCTCTGTTTGAAGCCTTGGGCATACATTACACCTTGAGCACTAAGTGGTTGGCAGTAATCTGTACAGCCATGGATGCACACCGTAATCCACAGTGCAGACAGCAATCCACAGATCACTCTCCAATGTGCACAGGGCCAATGTAGATCTCACAACTTGTACCATACTTTGAGCCAGATTTACAAGGCCATAGCGCCTCCTTGCACCGCATTAGCGTAATTTTTTTATGCTAGTGTGCCTCAACAAGGCAAAAATCACTACAGCATATTTGCGACCCCTGGCACCACATTATGGCCCTCATTCTGACCCTGGCGGTCCTAAACCGCCAGGGCCACGGGCAACGGAAGCACCGCCAACAGGCTGGCGGTGCTTCAGTGCCCATTCTGACCGCGGCGGTAAAGCCGCGGTCAGAAAAGGGGATCCGGCAGTTTCTCACCGGACTTCCCCTGGGCCAGAGAATCCTCCAGCGCCGCCATGGGGATTCCGACCCCCTTCCCGCCATCCTGTTCCTGGCGGTAAAACCCACCAGGAACAGGATAGCGGGAACGGGTGTCGTGGGGCACCTGGGGGCCCCTGCACTGCCCATGCCACTGGCATGGGCAGTGCAGGGGCCCCCTAACAGGGCCCCACAAAGATTTTCACTGTCTGCTATGCAGACAGTGAAAATCGCGACGGGTGCTACTGCACCCGTCGCACCCCTGCAACTCCGCCGGCTCCATTCGGAGCCGGCTTCCTCGTTGCAGGGGCTTTCCCGCTGGGCCGGCGGGTGATCTTCTGGCGATCGCCTGCCGGCCCAGCGGGAAAGTCAAAATGACCCCCGCGGTGCGGTCTTTCGGCGGTTTCCGCCCAGCGGGCGGCACCTGCCGCCCGCCGGGCTCAGAGTGAGCCCCTATGTCTGCACCATGCATAATGTATGCAAGGGCGACGTTATGGCGCTAGGGGGTACCCAAAAATGGTGTAATACAATCTACAAGGTTTTATTGCGCCATTTTTGGCGTCATTTTTAAAGGACTCACCCAATGGACATCAATGGGCCTCCTTACACTTTGCTGCACTTGCATCAAAATGTTTGACGCGAGTGCAGCAAAGTGCCACAATAGCGTCTAAAATGTTGACGCTATTGGCTTAATGTGTGCCATGGTGCGCCATATTGTAAACACGGTGCACCCATGCTGTCAGGTGGCGGTAGGTGGGTGCAAGAAATCTAGTACAGATGTGCCACATTCTTGTAAATCTGGACCTTTTTTATTATGTTAAATAGGGCTCGGGCAACACCAGCGACAGCCACACCGAACAACCGGATGACCATAAACCATGGTAAGTGACTTGAGTGCTTCAGCAGAGATGTGTAAGTGTGGGCATTTTACAACTGAAGTCCCCTTAACTGACCTCATGGGGGTGTAGAGGTCACAGAGGGGTACATGACTTGAGCACTTCATCAGAAATGGGTAGGTGCAGGCTTTTTATAACAAAACCCACCTTCACTGATATCCTGGAGAGGTGTAGGGCTCACAGAGGGGGGAGTGACGAGTGCTTCATTAGGGGTGAGTATGTGTGGGATTATTATAACAGAAGTTCCCTTCATTCAGGGTCACACTATGGAGGAAAACCGACCTGGCCACTAAAATAAAAGATAGGTAAAAAAAGTGGCCACATTTGGAAATCAGGCCAGCTTTGAACCTGTAGTGAAGCACTGAATGGGTATTTTGCAAGGTTTCGGCGACTGCATTTAGTATCAGGACAATTAAAAGTGAAAATATGACCAAACTGGCCATAAAATAGTCCCACACACTGTTAAAAGCAGGCCCACACACTGATCTGACAGACCAGTCAATCGTTCACTACCTGACTGTCCTGAAGGCCAGTCCGACCCTGCCTTCCCTGCCCTACGGGAGTGCACGGGCCACAGAGAGGTTAGTGACTTGAGTACTTAACCACAGATGGGTAAGTGTGAGCTTCCTATGACAGAGGTTCTCTTCACTGACCTACTGGGGGGCTGTGTGGCCCACAGAGTGGTAAGTGACTTTACTTCAGGAGAGATGAGTGGGTGGGCGGCTCTGTGGTCGTTTGTATCACAACTCCTACTTTTGTATGCAATACCATGGTTGAGTCCACCTTGACTGTCCACCAAAAAAGTACTTGTGCAAATAGTATCGAGTCAGGAAGCTCACAGCAGAACACAAGATAATAAACAACAAATGTAAGAGAGCACACGGGACAGGCTCCACAGCTGTGCGCATCAGAGATGACAGTGGTTTATGGATGTCCATGAGTGCACAACACCACCTTGCACTGGGACAACAACACACGTTATCCAATAGGAAATATTACACAAGGCAAGCAGAGCCTCCTTCCTCAGAGAAAAATTCCAGCCAAATACACCGGCTCGTTCATTGAGATTCTGAAGAATCCAGAAGATGGTACTTGAAAAGAAGTTTCTGTGCAGACACCTACATTCTTTTTTAAGCATGTTACATCTGATTTTCATTTTTTTTTTGTTAATCACTCAGGCAAAGGTTTGGCATTTCTTACATACCTTTGAATGTATTTGTTTTTTTATAAAACTTTTCATTTTCTTTATTAAGACGTACATATATATAAACCTTAAAAAAGAAACCCAAGAACACGGTTTTCACAGCTTCTCCTGTGTATAAATTGATATTGTTATAGTTTATAAAGCGCAAAGAATTCCCGAGGGCGTCTTGGCGCTAGCACATGAAAGGAGAGAACAATATAAAAGGCAAGAGACAAACATTTAAGTAAAGCCTGGACCAATACTGTAGCTCATAAATCCAAGTTTTTAGATGTTTCCTTGAAGCATGTCAAGTTAAGCTGATTTTGTAACCTGGGTGGGCAGCTTATTTCAAAGTGTACATGTTAAAAAGACAACCCCTCCCCCCAGGCACTGTATTACATTTGGGTATAATTACCCTTTTGTATGCGTGTAATAAAGGGCATATACCAGGAGAAGGGCTTCCTTATACCTGGAGAAGGACTATCTCAGTTACTCTGGGTCTGCTTTATGCAGAGATTTGTGGGCCACACAGAGGCCCTCATTCCAACCCTGGCGGTCTATGACCGCCAGGGTGGAGGGCAACGGAAGCACCGCCAACAGGCTGGCGGTGCTTCCAGGGCCATTCTGACCGCGGCGGTAAAGCCGCGCTCAGAAAAGGGGAACCGGCAGTTTCCCGCCGGTTTTCCCCTGGCCCAGGGAATCCTCCATGGCGGCGCTGCTTGCAGCGCCGCCATGGTGATTCCGACCCCCTTCCCGCCAGCCTGTTTCTGGCGGTTTACACCGCCAGAACCAGGATGGCGGGAACGGGTGTGGGCAGTGCAGGGGCCCCCTAACAGGGCCCCATGAAGATTTTCACTGTCTGCTTTGCAGACAGTGAAAATCGCGACGGGTGCTACTGTACCCGTCGCACCCCTGCAACACCGCCGGCTCCATTCGGAGCCGCCTTCTATGTTGCAGGGGCTTTCCCGCTGGGCCGGCGGGCGGCCTTTTGGCGGTCGCCCGCCGGCCCAGCGGGAAAGCCAGAATGGCATCCCCAGTCTCCTGACCGCGGAGCGGCCATTTGGCGGTGACCGCATGGCGGGCGGCAACCGCCGCCCGCCGCGGTCAGAATGACCGCCAGAGTGCCTTAAAAGCGACTCACTTTCTGAACAGCAGCCAGTTGAGCTCCACTAGCTTGGAAGAAACCGATTTAAACCTGGATACCCTCAAAAGAATACAAGCAGCATTCTCTGTTCACTTTGTAATCTATCCAAAAAGCATTGCTGAATGCCCAAATAAAGGGCATTGCAATAATCCAGGCTAGAGAGTACCAGTGCCTGGACCGCTGCTTTCTGCAGATCAAAAGACACCAAAGGAAAACTCTTCCTCGACATTCTTAAAAGACCGAAACAGGTGGAAAAAAGCTTATAGATCTGATCAGAGAAGGTAAGATCGGAGTCATAAATCACTCAAACTTCTTAACTTTTTGAACAGGAAGAGGAAGGGGACTCAAGTGTTGTAATCACCAATCAATATCCCAAAAGGAAACATCCTTAGCAAAAAGGAGCACCTCGGTTTTTTTCAGAATTTAGTTTAAGGGAATTTTGTCTCATCCAGTCAACCATTTCACTCATACAGCTGTTGAAGCACCGCGAAACATCCTCCACATCGCTGGAAATTGATACCGCAATTTGGGTATCGTCAGCATAGAAAACAGTCGAAAAGCCAAAAGAGTGAATCAATCTTGCCAATCAATTTTAACATACACATTAAACAATGTGGGGCTCATTGACTAACCCTGAGGAACACCGCAGGGCGCTGAAAATGGTCTAAACGTGAACTCTCCTAGGGCAAGAGACTGCTCCCTGTTACTTATGAAAGAGTGAAAGAGATCCAACGCTGTTCCACAACTTCCTATCTTTTTCAAACGATACAAGAGGACAGGGTAACTCACTGTTGAAGGCAGCAGATAGGTCCAATAGGATAACGGCATCCTTCCCTCCCTTGTCCATAAAGGATCTGATCTCCTCAGAGACCGCCACCAGAGCCGATTCTGTACTATGATTTCTCCTCAAACCAAATTGGTAGCCGTCTAGATTTTGTTTTTCTCTAGGTAATCAAAAAGAACCATACTAAGGTGCTTTTCGAGAATTTTCGCCGACATCGGCAAGTGTGATATTGAGCAAAAAATTGTTTCCTCCTTAGGGTTGAGAAAAGCTTTTTTTAATAAAGGGATTATCAAGACCTTTTCCAGAGAGCGGGAAAGAGTCCGGATCAACTAATATTGTACAACAGGGAAATGAGGGGGGCCTGCTACCGTCCCAGCAATTTCTTGGAGGAGTTTGCAGGGGGAATTTTGAGAGTTTGGGATACATGGGTCCTGAATTCCCAGCACTAGAACCAGAAGCATTAGCAACACAACTAATGCCAAATTCCTCATAGCGGCCTCTGCCATATAAGGTATGATCGGCCATATGAGCAGCAGTATTTACCAATGGGTTTAGATTAAAACAGCTCATATTATCCAGGAGTACTACATTTTCATTATTAGTGGAATCCTCTAAGTGAAGGTTAAACTCTCCTAAGATGGTGTAGTTTGAGTATTGAAAGCAGGTCAAGCGATTATAGTAGCCACTGAGCATGTCATATATCAGCGACAGAGAAGAACACGGACCATTGACTAGTTGCACACACTGCTCAGCAGCTATAGCACAATAATCCATTCCACGCCCCCATTCTATCATTAATGGTACTTTTTTTCGTTGTTTAAGTTTGTATTCCGAAAGGGGATATTAGAGGCTTTTGCTCATCTTTTCGGTTATTATACAGACTTTCAATTGAAAATAAGAAATATATATATATATATATATATATATATATATATATACACACACACACACACACACATATATATATATATATATAGCTGAACATTACATGAGGAGGTTGGGAGACAGTCTACAAGATTGTGCACTTCAACTGAGGATTACACACATACACTTCACACTTTCATATTTCACGTTAAGGCACAGTGAGAGAGTGCCTTAAAGTGGCGTTCCTACTGCCTCTGCAAACCTGTGGCTGTGCTACACCATTTAAAGTTGAGGGAATCGCTGGTTACCCTCAACAGAGCTGTTACCCTCACCAGAGCTGCAGCTGACTCCACCAGTGGCACCCCTGTCCCTGTTATGTTACGGTATGTGTATTTCGTAAAGCGCACTATCCCCAGCAAGGGTATCCTGGCACTGAGGAGGTGCGTGCGCCTGGCCCTATCTATGGTAGGTTGGTTAGTTGAAAAGCCAGGTCTTCAGCTTCTTGCTGAATTCAAGACGAGAGAAGGATGCTCCGATGAGGGGTGGAAGGTCGTTCCATACTTTAGGGGCGATGAAAAAGTATGCTCGACCTCCTGATCTGGGTCTTTCTATGCGTGGGGTGTGTGCACGTGGGAGTCTTGTAGAGCAAAGGTGTCTTGGTGGTTTCTCTGCCTGTGAATGCCATTCGAACGATGGTGGCCACGTGCAGGGAGAATACAGAATGGCCTTGACGTGCATCGAGAAAATGTTTGATTCCCAACTTGGCATCCAGGTATTCCTGGAGATTAGTTACACTCTTCTCCACCCAGAAGCCAGTAAGCTGCATATTTCTGATTTCCTCGTGCCTATACACTGCACATCGCTACAACCTTCAAGTACCATTCCCAGACACACAACATACACTTACGGCACTATCCCTGTATTGATAGGCACACACACTAAACACATGCTGTGCAGCGCTGCCCACCAAACCGATATAGGCCAAGGGCGAGTTAAGCACACAGCAGCGGAACTTTAAATTAATGAGCCCCTAGGCCTCACTCCGGTGACACAGGTAAAAAGTTCTGTCGATTCCTACTGATGACTACACGCCTTGCTGAAACCACCCTGTTTGTGCTCCTTGTGTGCTGGTAAAGGCAGTAGCTTTTCACGACCATGAGGGTAGTGCTTTAGATGCCACCCTCAGTCCAAAAAGACCACAATATATAACATTGGCCTATGTCATGGCACACACGCTTGATCCGTGTTCACCCATGACAACAAAAATCAGCGTCAGGGATCCAGACATCATTACAGTTGGGGCGCTAAGTGCAGGGGTGCACATCCTTTACCATCTGAAGGACTTTTCTGTTCCAACAACTTCCCAAATGGCTGCTGTTTTTTTTTAAATCTCCGCAATTTGAAAACAATTAGCTGAAAATCATGAACCTGATGCACAGAAGCTTTGCCAAGATTTAAGATGGTTTTAAGACTGTCTTAAGCCAAGAAACAAGGCTGTTTTGCAAAGGTTTAGACCAGGTTTAAGACATCTTAATTCACCGTTTTTTAAATCACAGCTCTCTAAGCTAGGGAAAATATTTTGTAAACCAGCCCATTCCTTCTTGATTTAAGGCAGGTAAAAAATCATCAGATATCAGTCAGTTCCATTCTCCACTCATTTACGTCATCAACCTGAAACCCTTTTCACTGATTGCAGAGCGATGCAACCTGTCTCAGTTTTGCTACCAGAAACTCTAAAATGAGTGTAGACTTTGTGTGATCCTTCACTGATTTTGTGAAGGTTTTTCCATTCCTCACCTGTGAAGGTCCTATTTTTTCTGGAATTTGATTCTGCAAACATTGGGGGTCATTCTGACCTCGGCGGTAAAAGGCTCTTAACGCCGGTCAGAAGACCGCCAACATACCGCCGCGGCCGCGGTAAACCGCCACGGTCATTCTGACCCACAACTGCCAAACCGCCAAAAACCCGACATCCACTGAAGCCCGCCTCATCAGCGGTCAGCGATAAACTGGAGATGACCAAACCTCCACCGTCACGCCAACACAAACACGCCCATGCCATTACGACCCACGAATCCACGCGGCGGTCTTTCAACCACGGTATTCCATTGGCGGTACACACCGCCGCGCTCACAATACACACACCTTTACAAAACACAGCCACATTGGACAATTCGAAATACACACACCTGATACACATACAAACAACACACCCACACACCCATCACCATATAAAACACACACCCACATCACCCCCAAACCCCCACAAATCGAAATTCAGAGACAAGGCGCAATACACAGAGAGAGAGCACAGGGAACGCAAAGCACAACACACACAGGAACCCAACATCATCACCCACACCACATCTACGCACAAAACACCACACACCACCACACTCATCACCACAAACACCACCCCACACCTCATCCACACCACCCCATGGCACCCCAAAGACACCCCAGGTTCTCGGACCAAGAACTCAGGATCATGGTGGAGGAAATAATGAGGGTAGAGCCCCAGCTCTTCGGCACACAGGTGCAGCACACCACAATAGCCAGGAAGGCTGAGCTATGGCAAAGGATCGTCGACAGGGTCAACGCTGTGGGACAGCATCCCAGAAATCGGGAAGACATCCGAAAGCGCTTGAACGACCTACGGGGGAAGGTGCGGTCGATGGTGTCAAGACACAACATCGCTGTGCAGAAGACTGGCGGCGGACCCCCACCCACTCCACCCGAATTCACAGCATGGGAGCAAGAGGTCTTGAACATCTTGCATCCTGAGGGCCTCGCTGGAGTAGGCGGAGGAATGGACTCTGGTAAGTCTAATCTCAACTACTTCACCCCCCCCCCAACCACCAGCATGCCAACCCACACCCCCACCCTCACCCCTAACCCCCCAGCACACATACTCCCTGATAATGTCTCACCAGCACAACCCACCCAACCCAACCCCAACCCCTGAATGCCAACACAAACCATGGACACCCATCACCTAAGCATGACCACTGCACATACCCATCCCCCCCCACAAACCACCCTCACAACTCCTCCCACATGGGACTGCCAGCACTGGGGGACAAGGGCACCCACAAATCGCACGCCATGGCACACACAAAATCAATACCCATACTATTTTACCCCTGCAGGGCCCGAACGCCAACACACCGGCCAGGAGGGTCCAGATTTGTCCATCCCACCCCCAGAACAGGCCCCCAGTGATGACAGCAGCTCTGTCGACCTAGAACCTGATGACCAGCCCGGACCATCGGGGACCTCTGGACAGTCGGTTACCCTCAGTCAGCCACAGGCCACAGCAGACCTACCCCCCTCTGGGAACACCAGCACAGCACCCACCCAGCGGGCCCATGCCTCTGTCTCCAGGACAGGTCAAGCAGCGGTGTGTCTACCAGTACAGGGCACCCAGGGTAACCCACAACCCCAACAACAACAGGGACCTGGGGGCACTGGTAGTGGGCACACCGTCCAGGGGACAGAGGCCCAGGAACAAAGAGGAACTGGGAGGGCTGCTGTGCGACAGAGGGAGGACAGGCCTAGGGAACCCACTGTCCAAGAGGCCCTCACCACCATCATGGGAGCGTACCACCACTCCCAAGAGACGATGGCGACGGTCCTGGCCAGGTTGCAGGAGATCCTGCTTCTACATGAGCAACAGAATATGGGGTTCCGGGAAGAACTGCGCAGCATCAGTTCCGCAATGGGTACAATGGTGGTTGCACTCAACCAGATTGTCACCACTTTGCGGGACCATGTGGCCCCCCACAGGGCCCCTGCCACTAGCATGGAGGAAGAACAGCACACCACCTCCGCCGGCGCTAGTGGTCAGGAGGCCCCGACACAACAGCAACGGCCCTCCCGGACCCCACCCTCTGCAGAACAAGAACCATCCCGCAAGAAAGGCCTGAGATCTAGGAAGAAGACAGAGTAGGATGTCAAGACCCCCGCCATGCACGGAAACCCCCGGATGTCATCCCACTGTCCCACTTGTTCACCCTGTCCAACCTTCAAACTGCCCCTGCTCCACCTTCCACAGGCATATGGACAATGGACCTGTAGGACCGACAGTCTGGACACTGCCATGGACATGCCTCCACCATCACCCATCACCCTTTTTGAACTATACACATATTTGAAAACTTCAATAAACACAATTATTGCACAAAAACCAACTGGATTCTGCTATCTATTTATTTAAACCAAATGTATTCGATATAACCAACAAAACATTTCTATTTACATTGTGATGACAACATACCAGTGTCACACAGCGGTAGTCCATGGGGAAAAAAACCAGAGGGCACTCCGTGGGGATCAGATCACTGAAATAGGAAGTGATATACACAACTAAGTTACCATACATTGGGGTGAAAGGTCAGACAGTAGAGAGCCACTACAGTTACAGATACAATACAATGCAGGAGTAGATTATTACCTGTGTGTCACTGGAAATACTGCAGTATCACTCTGTCCCTGTTGTCTGTGTCGTCCTCTTCGTCTTCCTCCTCTTCACTCTCCGCAGGCTCCACAGCGGCCACAACACCACCATCTGGACCATCCTCCTGCAGGAAAGGCACCTGGCGTCGCAAAGCCAGGTTGTGAAGCATGCAGCAGGCCACGATGATATGATACACCTTCCTTGGTGAGTACATTAGGGATCCACCAGTCATATGCAGGCACCTAAACCTGGCCTTCAGGAGGCCGAAGGTCCGCTTAATCACCCTCCTGGTACGCCCATGGGCCTCATTGTACCGTTCCTCTGCCCTGGTCCTGGGATTCCTCACGGGGGTCAATAGCCAAGGCAGGTTTGGGTAACCAGAGTCACCAATTAGCCACACACGGTGTCTCTGTAGCTGTTCCATCACATAAGGGATGCTGCTATTTCGCATGATGTACGCGTCATGCACTGACCCTGGGAACTTGGCATTTAAATGGGAGATGTACTGGTCAGCCAAACAGACCACCTGGACATTCATCGAATGATAACTTTTTCGGTTCCTGTACACCTGCTTATCGTCTTTTGGGGGAACCAAAGCCACATGGGTACCATCAATGGCACCAATGATATTGGGAATGTGTCCAAGGGCATAGAAATCACCCTTCACTGTAGGCAAGTCACCCACCTCAGGGAAAATGATGTAGCTCCGCATGTATTTCATCAGGGCAGACAACGCTCTGGACAACACCTTTGAAAACATAGGCTGAGACATCCCAGATGAAATGGCCACGGTAGTTTGAAATGATCCACTGGCAAAAAAATGCAGTACTGACAGCACCTGCACTAGAGGCGGAATCCCTGTGGGTTGGCGGATGGGTGACATCAGGTCTGGCTCCAGCTGGGCACACAGTTCCTGTATAGTGGCACGGTTGAGTCTGTAGGTGAGTATGACGTGTCTTTCTTCCATTGTCGACAGGTCCACCAGCGGTCTGTACACGGGGAAGATTCCTCCGTCTCCTCGCAAGTCCCAGCGGACGATGCCTAGGAAGGACAACATGGAGCACAGAGTCAAGCAACCCACAGGTAAGTGCCCACAGCATGCACAGTACACAAATCTCTCGGGATTGAATGGCTAGTATGATTGTCGGTGCAAGGCCTAGCCATGTGTGACGCAGTAGGAATTAAGCCATGTGGGCCCTTGAAATGGCGGCTGCCTGACCTGTGAAGTGTGACAATGTGAAGTGAGGTCATTGCGCAAGCGTGGCACAACGTGGCGGTAGGCGGTCGCAGTCCGCGGCGCAAAGCCGCATTGGACAACATTGAACCCTATGGGTTTCAGGAGCCAATGGCGGTGAGCGCCGGCGGTCGCGGTACACACCGCCGCGGTACGCACCGCCGCGGCCGTAACCGCCATTTTCTCTCTGCTTGATCACACGAGACCTGAGCATCCACAGGAGAGGACCTATACTGCAAGTGCTGCTGTGACCTCGGTCTGGAAGTGACAATGGCTGCTGCGACTGGGGAAAGGGCCCCTGCCTTCAGTTCCGAGGAGCTGGAGAAGCTCGTGGACGGGGTCCTCCCCCAGTATGCGCTACTCTACGGACCTCCAGACCAACAGGTGAGTACACGGGGGGCAATGCATAGTGCCCAATGCCCGGGTTGAGTGGGGAGGATGTACGATGGAGGGGAGGGCAGCGAATGACGAATGCATGGCACGACAGATGAGAGCATGTGCCACATGGCAAGGTTGGGGAGGGGGGGCCACTCACATCGAGCATGCAGAAAAGTGATGATGTTTCTCTTCCCCCCCTGTACATGTCACATAGGTCAGCGCCCATCAGAAGATTGACATTTGGCGTGCCATCGCCAAGGACGTCCGGGCCCTGGGGGTCCACAACAGAAGGGGCACCCACTGCCGCAAGAGGTGGGAGGACATCTGCCGCGGGAGCAGGAAGACCGCGGAGGCTCTGCTGGGGATGGCCTCCCAACCTAGGAGGGGTGCCAGTCGTACCTTGACCCCCCTGATGTCCCGGATACTGGCGGTGGCCTACCCTGATTTAGATGGGCGCTTGAGGACATCACAGCAGACACAAGGGGGTGAGTACCAGCACATTCAGCTATTTTGCGCGCAGTGGAGGTGCCTGGGTGGGGCAGGAGGGCTGTGGGTATCCCTAGGCCAAGGCGATTTCTGTAGGATAGGCCCGTCCGTGAGGTATGGTCCTGTGCACCCGCCCCCCACCTCAGTAGGGTGCCTAGTAACGCGATTCATGGACCAGTGTATACTGTGTGGGCAGTTGTCGCCCATAGGCTTGTAGGGCATGTCCCAGTGAATGAGTAGTGTACCCCAAGTGCGCAGCGTAGTGCAGGGGGCTTCTGTGTCTGTCCTCTCCGCCAACGGTGTCCCCAATGCATGCACTCAACTTGTCTTTATGTTTTCCACCCCCCCCCATTTTCTTTGTTTTTCTGTGAACGTCCTCGGAAGGGAGCTCCCTTGCGGTGGCGGCAACATCCGTGCCCACCGATCCTACAGGTACAGCCGCCACCCAGCGCACCAGCTCCGCCCTCCCAGCAGCCCCTCGGCCTTCGGCCCGTGCCCGCAAGGCCAGGAAGCCGGCCATCTCCTTCGCCCCAGGCACCTCAGGCCCTGCCCCAGTCACCCCTGCTGCCCTCAGTGAGGAGGTCATTGACCTCCTGAGGACCATCATTGTTGGGCAGTCTACCCTTTTGAATGCCATCCAGGGTGTGGAGAGGGAGGTGCATCAAAGCAATGCATACCTGGAGGGCCTTCATTCGGGTCAGGCTGCCCATCAACGATCGTTCAATGCTCTGGCCTCAGCACTGACGGCAGCGATTGTCCCTGTCTCCAGCCTCCCTCTTCTGACTCCCTCCACCCAGTCCCACTCCCCTGTTCCTCTGCCTATCCCATCCACACCTACAGACCAGCCTGCACACACCTCAACACCCAAGGGCAGCTCATCCAGACATAAGCACCACAGGACACACAAGCATTCACCCAAGCAACATCCAGATGCAGACATGCCAACAGTCACTACCTCCTTTGTGTCCCCCACCTCCTCGTCTCCCTCCTCCCTCCCTGTGACGTCTCCACACACACCTGCAAGCACACCACCATCAGCCATTGCACCCATCACCAGCACACCCTCCAGACCAGTCCGCACACGTGCAGTCACCACCCCCACTGCCATGTACACGTCCCCTGTGTCCTCTCCCAGTGTGTCTGTCACCCCCGCTTCCCAACCACACAAACGCAGGCAGGCACCCAAACAACAGCCATCCACCTCACGTCAGCCTCCTGCCCAAGCACCTGCACCCAAAGACAGCACACTTGACTCTCCTACAACCACATCCTCTTCCTCTTCCTCCACTCCCATACCCACTCCAGCTACCCTTCCCATGGCTCCAAAGAAAATTTTCCTCTCTAAACTTGACCTCTTTTCCTCACCTGACCCACCCCCTCCATCCCGTAAGAGTTCCACAAACACCTCAGCCACCACCAGCCCAGCAACTCCCAAGAACGTCGTGCCTGGTTTTTGGAGTCCGCCCTTTCCTTGGGCTGGGACATCGTCCAGCAGCAAAGGCACAGCCAGCCCCCCCCCCTGGGAAGAGGAGCAAAAAACTGAAGGGCAGGCGCGACAGGCCTGATACGCCTGCCCCCAAGGAGGGTAGCCTTGAACCGTCACCTGCCACATCGGGTAAGGGAGCCAAGGGCCACGGACAGTCTGCCAAGGAGGGCAAGGGCAGCAAGGAGCAAAAGGCAGGGAGCAGCCGATCTGGCCATGAGGGCCCCACCAGCCCCATTCCGGGGGTATCAGAGGAGACCCAGGGCCCCAGGACTCCATCACAGGAGGGCCCCGCAACTGAAAGGTCCGATGCAGACTGAGCGGCAAGTATTGGCCAGGTGTGGTTCACTGGAAACCCAAGACAGGCACCGCTGAACAGGGCCCCGCCGTCTCAAGCACCGCTCCGCTGGGCCCTTCCTGTCAAGCACCGCTCCGCTGGCCACCGCCGTCTCAGGCACCACTCCGCTGGGCCCTTCCTGTCAAGCACCGCTCCGCTGGGCCCTTCCTGTCAAGCACCGCTCCGCTGGGCCCTTCCTGTCAAGCACCGCTCCGCTGGGCCCTTCCTGTCAAGCACTGCTCCGCTGGGCCCTTCCTGTCAAGCACCGCTCCGCTGGGCACCGCCGTCTCAAGCACCGCTCCGCTGGGCCCTTCCTGTCAAGCACCGCTCCGCTGGGCCCTTCCTGTCAAGCACCGCTCCGCTGGGCACCGCCGTCCCAAGCACCGCTCCGCTGGGCCCTTCCTGTCAAGCACCGCTGGCCCATTGGCAGTCCCGGTTCTGTGTCGGGCAGGCCTTCACGACGCACTCTGCCCACCATGCCTCCTCCATGACCAGTGGTCTCTGTAATCCACCTGATGGACTGTGGCTTTGCACTCCCCAGGATGTAACAGTGGGCAATCCACCCACTGTAGAGACTTGTGAGACTGTGGCTTTGCACTCCCCAGGATGGCACAGTGGGCAATCCACCCACTGTAGAGACTTGTGAGACTGTGGCTTTGCACTCCCCAGGATGGCACAGTGGGCATGGAGGGCCTTCGTGGATCTGGCGTCGTGGACTCATGTGGCTGAGGTGCCCCCCCTTCCCTTCCCCCTGAGGTGCCTGTTTTTTATTTTTGTGATGCCCCAGCAGTGTTCTCTCCAATGGACTCAATCTCGTGTGTGGGCTTTGCCCATGTGTTGCTGCACATTGGCCCACGGACATTTGGACTTTGAAAGACTGGGCCGGACTTTTGCTACTTGTATGGATATAGTTATAGATGTGTATTAATTCTTCATATATTGCTAAGGTCGCTATACTTTATTGTTGCAATAATATAGTTCTACTTTTACATTCATTGCCTTTTGTCTTTGTTTTTTTTTGGGGGGGGGGGTTTGGGGGTGTCACTCTGACTTTTTTATCTGCATAGGTGTGTAGGTATTTCGGTGGGGGTGAGGGTGGGGGTGGGTGTGTGGCGTATGTGTGTGCCCGTAACCTTTCCTCCTCCCCCCTCCCCTGTGTCGTAGGTGCAGTACTCACCGTTGTCGTCTGCGGCGAGGTTCGTGATCCTGGAAGAAGAGCAGGAAGGCAATGGCTGGGAGGATGTGGAGTTCGGGTTCCATGCTGTTCCGATTCCGCGTGGAGTGTGTCGAGGTAAGCGTTTTCCATTGGAGATGTCTGTTTCCGCCGTGTTTTTATCGGCGGGCTCCCGCCCCGGAAAAGGTGGCGGATTGGTGAGTCGTGATAGGGTGGGCGGTACATTGTCTGCCGCCTGCCTGTTGGCGGTGACCGCCGCGCTGTTTGTTTGTACCGCCGTGGCGGTCGGAGTGTTAATGCGGCGGCCTGTGTTGGCGGTTCCCGCCAGGGTCAGAATTCAATTTTTTGGGCCGCCAGCCTGTTGGCGGGTTGGCCGCCGCTTTAACACTGACCGCCAGGGTCAGAATGACCGCCATTATTATTTAGTGCTCAAAACGATGCTCTTGAAGGCACACTCTGTAGAAAATAGAAAGCGCTATCCTCCCCTGCAGCTCCATTGCTTGCAAAAAATGAATTTGATCGAAATTTCGACTTGTTGAACAGTAATACTGAATCAAATTGAGGAATGAGTAATAATATTAATGAAGACTCAATTCTATTGTTGGTGAACCTCTTGGCATCCTGCCCAACTGTATTTTGTCTGTTTTGATGCTCCATGTATTTCCTGTTTATGTTTGTTCTCACATTTAACCATGGCACCAAGGAGTGGCAGATGTTCCAAGAGGAGGTGTCATGATAGGTTTGGTTCTGAATGCTGGAGGCAGTGTGGAGACCTTTGAGAGGCTTTTCACTACAGAAAAGGATGGCTCGCTGGGAAAAACTTCTCACGGAAATGTGAAAGGTATCAGGAGTGAGCTACAGCAAAAAGCAGTCATTCACTCATTCACTGATCCCTCAATCAAGCAATTGCATTTGTATAGCGCTCAGCTGCTTCAACAGAAGGTCCCGGCGCTCAAAGCAGCGACTGAGAACAAACCGGCAGCAGGAGGGTGATCTTGGTCAAACAGCCAGGTTTTTAGCTCTTTTTTGAAGCATTGCAATTGACGGGCAGGCGAAGTTTAAGTGGTACAGAGTTCCACAACTTCGCCGTCAGTACCGTAAATGGCCTGCGTCTGCGGCGAGATTTAACAAATCTGGGAATACACATGATCCGGAGTTTATTGGATCTCAGTGATCTCTCTGGATGAGATCGGCCGAGTCCGTTTCTCAAATAGAGTAGACCTTTGGCATCATTGGATCAAAAAGCAAGGGTAAAGGACTTAAAATTGATCCTTTTCCCCAGTGGGAGCCAATGTAGCTGCTTTAGGTTGGGTGAAAGATGTTGGCAAAAAGGGATCTTCCGTATCAGCCTGGCTGCTGCATTCTGAATGATTTGGAGTCCGAGAGTCCAATAGCAAGGGTATGGACCACGGTTTGGGTGGGTTTCCTCCGGGACAACATGCAGCAGCTTGCTGACAGATCTAAGTTTCAGGAAGCAGATCGAAGAGATCTGCTTGATTTGTGTTGCAAAAGAGAGGTCGGAATCAAACATGATGCCCAGGTTCCTTGTCGATGTGGAAGGCGATGGAGGCAGGTGAAGTTCCTCAGGCCTCAATCAGAAGAAGGATCTCCTCTGCTTCTGATGCATTCAGGTCCGTGCCCTGACACCAAGATATAGACATGAATGAGTGATATGTCATGGTCCTAGGTATTTCTTTTTGTCCTTGATCCATACTAGTGATATCTCATCAGGAGAAGGGTGTATTTCCCTGAGGAAGTAAGTGATTATTTGAACCTAAGAATCTGATACAGGAAACCCAGAGACATGTAAAGCACTGAAAACAATATAAAACTTGTGGGCTGCTTTACTAAGGAGTTTCCTAAACTTAAGTCTGTTCTAAGAGTGTCTTAAACAAAGACATTTGGATTTGATTGACTAAGATATTGTCTTGGCTAAAGATAGTTTCCTTTCTGATTTAAAATATTCTTGAAACTGTTGTGGATGTTCTGCAAAAGTTATTCCCTAGTTTATTAGCCATAAGTCGTTCCTTCTAGTCTTAATACAGCTTTAAGAGGATCATAAACCAGGTATTTTTATATTTGACATCATTTGCTCCTTGCTTAAAAAAGTGTTAAACGTCTGTATGTTTTAAGTGTGGAAATGTCTTAGTAGATTAGGTCCTCTGGCCTCACAGCTCAAGAAGGACAACAATACTGGTTATGCTGGGAGGTATGGGTTGAACTGGGAGACATGATACTGCTTATGGTGGGTGGTATGGGTCATGCTGGGAGGTATTGGAAGGGACGCAGCCTGGTCAGTAAGATTTTTTTTTGGGGGGGTGAGCTGGCATATAATGTTAAAATACCTTATACAACAAGCAGGGTGTCGTAGAGAGGGGCTTAAGGGGCAGTGGGAAGGGAGAGGAATGCAGATCGATAGGGGTACAAAGTGAGAGAAAGCATATTATTTTGTGAATTAACCAACATTTTGAAGTCTTTCCAAACAGAGAGAGAGAGAGTGCGTTTTTGTTTGTGTGTGTAAATATTCCTGGTGAAATCCAATAGACCCCTCACCATACCCGACTGAAAGCACCTGCACCCAACGAAGTATCACACATTACATTTATTAGGGTGATGTAGCACCCCAAAACCCCCCTTCCCCCCGAATCTACGCCCTTGGGTATTGGTTATGTTGGGAGATATTGGTCATGCTGGGAGATAGTGATGATGGTGGGAGGTACTGGTCATGAAGGGAGGAATGGCACTGGTCATGCTGGGAGATACTGGTTACGTTGGGAGATATTGGTCATGCTGGGAGATAGTTGTCATGCTGGGAAGAATGGCACTGGACATGCTGGGAGATACTGGTCACGCTGGGAGATATTGGTCATGCTGGGTGATAGTGGTCATGTTGGGAGGTACTGGTCATGATGGGTGGAATGGCACTGGTCATGCTGGGAGATACTGGTCACGCTGGGAGATATTGGTCATGCTGGGTGATAGTGGTCATATTGGGAGGTACTGGTCATGATGGGAGGAATGGCACTGGTTATGCTGGGAGATAACGGTCACGTTGGGAGATATTGGTCATGCTGTGAGCTAGTGGTGATGCTGGAAAATGTTGGTCACAATGAGAAGAATGGTTCCGGTCATGCTGGCAGATACTGCTCACACTGGGATATATTGGTCATGCTGGGAGATAGTGGTGATGCTGGGAGATATTGGTCATGATGGGAAGAATGGCTCTGGTCATGATGGGATATACTGGTCACGCTGAGAGATATAGGTCATGCTGGGAAATAGTGGTGATGCTGGAAAATGTTGGTCACGATGAGAAGAATGGCTCCGGTAATGCTGTGAGATATTGGTCATGATGGGAAGAATGGCTCTGGTCATGCAGTGAGAAAGTGGCCATGCTGGGAGACATTGGTCATGATGGGAAGAATGGCACTGGTCATGCTGGGAGGTATTGGTCATAATAGGAAGAATGGCACTGGTCATGCTGGGAGGTATTGGTCATAATAGGAAGAATGGCATTGGTCATGCGGGAGGTATTGGTCATAATGGGAAGAATGGCTCTGGTCATGCTGGGAGATACTGGTCACACTGGGAGATATTGGTCATGCTGGGAGATAGTGGTGAAGCTGGGAGGTACTGGTCATGATGGGAAGAATGGCACTGGTCATGCTGGGAGGTATTGGTCATAATGGGAAAAATGGCTCTGGTCATGCTGGGAGATACTGGTCACACTGGGAGATATTGGTCATGCTGGGAGATAGTGGTGATGCTGGGAGGTACTGGTCATGATGCGAAGAATGGCACTGGTCATGCTGGGAGGTATAGGTCATAATGGGAAGAATATCTCTGGTCATGCTGGGAGATACTGGTCACACTGGGAGATATTGGTCATGCTGGGAGATAGTGGTGATGCTGGGAGATATTGGTCATGATGGAAAGAATGGCTCTGGTCATGATGGGATATGCTGGTCACGCTGAGAGATATAGGTCATGCTGGGAGATAGTGGTGATGCTGGAAAATGTTGGTCACGATGAGAAGAATGGCTCCGGTAATGCTGTGAAATATTGGTCATGATGGGAAGAATGGCTCTGGTCATGCAGTGAGAAAGTGACCATGCTGGGAGACATTGGTCATGATGGGAAGAATGGCACTGGTCATGCTGGGAGGTATTGGTAATAATAGGAAGAATGGCACTGGTCATGCTGGGAGGTATTGGTCATAATAGGAAGAATGGCACTGGTCATGCAGGAGGTATTGGTCATAATGGGAAGAATGGCTCTGGTCATGCTGGGAGATACTGGTCACACTGGGAGATATTGGTCATGCTGGGAGATAGTGGTGAAGCTGGGAGGTACTGGTCATGATGGGAAGAATGGCACTGGTCATGCTGGGAGGTATTGGTCATAATGGGAAAAATGGCTCTGGTCATGCTGGGAGATACTGGTCACACTGGGAGATATTGGTCATGCTGGGAGATAGTGGTGATGCTGGGAGGTACTGGTCATGATGGGAAGAATGGCACTGGTCATGCTGGGAGGTATAGGTCATAATGGGAAGAATGGCTCTGGTCATCCTGGGAGATACTGGTCACACTGGGAGATATTGGTCATGCTGGGAGATAGTGGTGATGCTGGGAGGTACTGGTCATGATGGGAAGAATGGCACTGGTCATGCTGGGAGGTATTGGTCATAATGGGAAGAATGGCTCTGGTCATGCTGGGAGATACTGGTCACACTGGGAGATATTGGTCATGCTGGGAGATAGTGGTGAAGCTGGGAGGTACTGGTCATGATGGGAAGAATGGCACCGGTCATGCTGGGAGGTATTGGTCATAATGGGAAAAATGGCTCTGGTCATGCTGGGAGATACTGGTCACACTGGGAGATATTGGTCATGCTGGGAGATAGTGGTGATGCTGGGAGGTACTGGTCATGATGGGAAGAATGGCACTGGTCATGCTGGGAGGTATAGGTCATAATGGGAAGAATGGCTCTGGTCATCCTGGGAGATACTGGTCACACTGGGAGATATTGGTCATGCTGGGAGATAGTGGTGATGCTGGGAGGTACTGGTCATGATGGGAAGAATGGCACTGGTCATGCTGGGAGGTATTGGTCATAATGGGAAGAATGGCTCTGGTCATGCTGGGACATACTGGTCACACTGGGAGATATTGGTCATGCTGGGAGATAGTGGTGATGCTGGGAGGTACTGGTCATGATGGGAAGAATGGCACCGGTCATGCTGGGAGGTATAGGTCATAATGGGAAGAATGGCTCTGGTCATCCTGGGAGATACTGGTCACACTGGGAGATATTGGTCATGCTGGGAGATAGTGGTGATGCTGGGAGGTACTGGTCATGATGGGAAGAATGGCACTGGTCATGCTGGGAGGTATTGGTCATAATGGGAAGAATGGCTCTGGTCATGCTGGGAGATACTGGTCACGCTGGGAGATATTGGTCATGCTGGGAGATAGTGGTGATGCTGGGTGGTACTGGTCATGATGGGAGGAATGGCACTGGTCATGCTGGGAGGTATTGGTCATAATGGGAAGAATGGCTCTGGTCATGCTGGGAGATACTGGTCACACTGGGAGATATTGGTGATGCTGGGAGATAGTGGTGATGCTGGGTGGTACTGGTCATGATGGGAGGAATGGCACTGGTCATGCTGGGAGGTATTGGTTATGCTGGGAGCTAGGAGTCATGCTGGGAGGGCCTGGGGTCTGCTGCTTTTAAACACCCTTGGCCCACGCACACCCCAGGAGAACCCGGTTTACAGAATAGGAACATGCGAGCTGACAATGAAACATAAAGGTTGAATATTAACTCCAGGCTCCTCCAGATCCGCGCGCCTCCCCAGTCTGCAGGTCTCGCGCCCCCTCGAGTGATATATATCCAGTTAAATTCATCGCAGCCCATACATTATTCTCTATATATGAACACACACACTGGCGCGCGCACCCACAATCGGAGAATAAACTGAATTTTATGCCTCCAACTTTATTAAATGTAATGACACGTTGCGGTGAAATATCTTTTTTCCTCTCCGGCTGCCGTGCGGTAATATATTAAAATATACACTCCCGTCCCTCATAGTTGGAGTTTATTAATTCTAACAGGTAATATTCCACTCAGGTAAATGTCTCGTTCCCGGGGGGCCCCGAGCTAACGCACATGATAGATCTCGCTTAGGAAGCCAAAGAGATATTTTTATTTGAAATCTTGTTCCCTGGGCCGGAAGAGAAGTGAGATGGAGACACAGGCTTGCGAGAACACCTGGACAAGGAGTCTCGCGAGGGAGGGAAGGACGCGCGTGGCTCGCGTGGCCACGTGGCAGGGGTGGAGCTCACGGTTACCGAGCGACAGGGGCGTAGCTATCATTAGTACAACCCTAAGGCGGTTTGTGGTCCATGGGTGCGAGGGGTCTCCTGCACCCAATTATGACCCGCTTTAACCACCTATTAGGAAGTTCGGGGGACATTTTTGTTGCTTGTTTTAGGACCCATGGAACCCCGCTAGATGGTAGTTAGGCCCAAACGCCTCATTCACTCTACTTCACACCATCAGGATCCAGCGGTTGCTGGATTTGCCGCACTGGTATGTGACTGGAAGCCATCCACAGCAGAGCGCTTTACGTATGGGGTCATAGTTCAGTTTAACAAAGTGATACTTAACTCCACAATGAACTGCATCCCCCCTACAAACTAGGCGCTGTAAAGCATCCCTTGGTAATCCACCATTTGTAGACTCCAATTGCATTTTTTAGCCTACAAACA
The DNA here is from genome assembly GCF_031143425.1 of Pleurodeles waltl. Lineage (NCBI taxonomy): Eukaryota > Metazoa > Chordata > Amphibia > Caudata > Salamandridae > Pleurodeles > Pleurodeles waltl. Next base: position 1,158,513,827 of record NC_090448.1, read on the forward strand.
TCAGAAATGTGTTATCCTTATTACCCACAAACTATTACCTGCTCTACGACCACCTCTAAGTCAATGTGACTCTTTAGCATCCTGGTTACCTTCCATGTGATGCTCCACCCGGCTGGAAGCTCATCCCTGCCCACATGTTAGCATGCCCCCTTAGTGCCCTCTCGTCCTTGTTCTCTCGTTTGTGCCTCTCCATTGCAATTTAGGCTTGAATGCTTTATACCAGTGGTTCCCAACCTGTGGTCCGCGGACCCCCAGGGGTCCCTGACACTTTCCCAGGGGGTACGCAGGCCTGGGCTGGGAGGAAGGCACTTCTCCAGCTGGGGCCTCTGACAAACACGTGTGTGCGTGTTTTCATATTTATTACTTCCTTTGTTGAGCAGTTTTAAATGCACTGAAAAGTTCCTTGTACTGCAAAAATAAAAGTGTCAAGCTAACTCAAGTGATTAATGTATCTGCTGGAGAGAGGTGGGAGTTTTGTGCAGTGCAGTTTTGACTCAAAGGTAGCGCAGATGGTTAATATGCCTGCTGCAAAGAATGTGTATCATGCAAAAAACAGTATTTTATGTGCATGGCACAGTGGGTAACTGCTTTTGCCACAGAGATTCTTTTGTTACTATGCAGTTCATAATCATAATCTAGCACAGTGAGCTGCCATTAAAGAGCTGCATGCAAACCGCATGGTACAAATTAGAAAGTTGTTTTTTCCCTAGTCTTTCATTTGCCTTATGCTGCTAAAAAGGTTTGCTTGTGTAGAAATACATTCTTATTGCTAACGCAGTGCTTAATTTGTGCTTGTTGTTTCCGGTGCTGAGCACCGGCACTTATTTTTGAGGGCCGGGGCTTATTCTTCTGCCTCAAGCATTTGCTGTGAGCAAAAGACACATATGGGAAAGACGGAGGAAGGGAAAAATGAAAAAGCATGACAAAGGGAGAAAGTAGAAAGCTGCTAGAGTGAGCTGAAGTGGCAGAGAGTGGCTTTATATGGATTGAAGAGGCCCAAGATGGTTTAGGATTATGCTGCCTCAGTATTCCGTGTACCCACATTTAATTGCAGCAGCCACGTGTTACAGAGGAGGGCTTTGGGCACCGGCACGTTTTTAGTTACAAATTAAACACTGTGCTAACGTCATTGCTAATCACTGTGCTGTGTTCTGAATCCTAAATTTGTGCTTCTCCGGACCAAGCACTCTTAGAAAATGCCTACCAGTGTGGATGACATGTGAATCCTACATCTTGTAGTCCCCTGTAAAGTGCCCTGACACCCTACAGTGGTATGAGAGGTGCTATAAAACAAATTAAGTACATGTGACAGAGAGGCTAGGGAGAGATGAGAGGCTCTTATGGTTTACTTCCTTTCCCCTTCACTTATTTATGTGAAAAAGCTATCTCAGATCTTGCATACTAAAAAATAAAAACAGAAATCACTCCGGAAATGTAGAATCTGACCTGAGGATTCACCTTGCCTAAATAAAACCAAACATTGAAAAGGTAGTTGCCGAGATGCAGCGTCAACCTTCCCAATAAAATGTTTCGATTTTTGCATATTTTTTCAATATAAAATAATTTTATCTTTAGGAATTTGAGTATTTGTTTGGTGTGTACTTGTTATATTTTTTGCGAATTACTGTTTTAATGTTTGAAAATTACATCGTACAAATTGTTGGGGGTCCCCGGCTTCCAGTAATGATTCATTGGGGGTCCTCAGGAGTCAAAAGGTTGGGAACCACTGCTTTATACCAACATCTCCTGTGCTCCTTGTCCAGCTAAACAATTCAGACAAAGCATTAAACCTTCACTCCACAGCATTTTGATTTTCTCCCTGAGCCAGGGCCACATCCCTTTCCATATCAAATAAGACATTGTGGTACTGTTGCTGAAAAAGCCATGGAATTGACCCTGTCTCTTCTAAGCTATGGCCCCACCTCCTAAATCCCTTCATCAGCTAAAATCTTGGAGGGTCCTGTCACAAAGCAGCTCAGAAACTTCTTGGAAAATAGTAACCTTCTGGATAACTTCAGGCAGGCATTCTCATCATAGAGGGGAATCAGTTTTTGTTCCACCGTAGCAAATGATGACGCGGGCAGTACCTGCCCCTTTAAATCTGTAAGCGCCATTTGACAGCGTCAACCGTGATATTCTCAAACACTGACTCCAGGGGATGGGCATAGGTGTCAGTGTCCTCAGACAAGTTATTTCCTTTTTGACAGACATGAGTCAAAGAAACTATCTCCTTCCATTATTGCCATCTGATCCTCAGGCTTTGGCCAGTGGGGTCCCACAGGGTTTTGCCTTATCTCCTTACGGGGCGGATGTAAGAGCCCGAGCACCTCCTTGCGCCACATTAGTGTCAATTTTGTGTTACGCTAATGTGGCCCAACAAGGCAAAAATCGCCGCAACAGGTTACAAAGTGGCGCAATGTATGCATTGCATCACTTTGTAACCCTTTGCAGAACATAATGCCTGCGACAGGGATAATGTATGCAAAGGGGGGTTTTCCCCCATTAGGGGGGCTGAAAAATGGCACAAAGAAATCTAAGAGATTCGGCACGTTTAACGCCTGCTCAGAGCAGGCGTTAAAAAGAGGCTCCCGTTGGTTTCAATGGGCCTCTGGGTGCTTTGCAGGATTAGCATCAACATTTTTGACACTAACCTTGTAAAGGGCCGAACTAGTGTCAAATTCTGATGCCAGTTCCCTAACTACCTCCATGGTGCCCCGTATATTAAATACGCTGCACACATGCTGGCGTTAGGGGGCACTAAAGGGCACAAGAAAAGTGGGGCTGCACTAAGTGCAGCGCCATGTTTCATAAATCTGCCCCTATGTGTTTAACATTGACTTGGGCCTTTGCTCAGGGTCATTTGTTCCTAAGGACTCATTTCTTTCATGTACACATGTGACACACATGTTGCATGTAGGTATGACTTGATACCCGGGGTCACCTGGTTGTCTCCTTCCAGAATTGCATGAAGGAGGTCAGGAGCTCAATGGACTCCAGTTGGCTTACACTTAGTACTGGAAAAACCTATGTTTGCTTATTGAGACCTTGTCCAGTACCAGCTAAGAACCTCTGCTCTAAGTATGGCTTGGCCTCACAATCTTCTACGTCAATACAATCATACTGTTTCCTATCATACCACACAAAGGGAAACGTGAGCCCTTCTCACTATTATTGGGTCAAGACTTGACCAAGCGAATGGGCTCTTTGTGGGATCACTAAAACGCCTTCAGCGACAAACCTTGAATCTGTTTAGAATGCATCACCCAGAATCACCCTGGGAACTCCGCACTTCTGTGACACCACCCTTCATCTGCGGACTCCCTTGGAATCCGGGATTTCCCTTAAGACTCTGGGATTGATTGTGAATTTCATTAAGGCTCTGAGGTGACTGTGATTTCCCTTAAGCCTCTGGGGTGACTGTGAGTTATCACAAGCTTCTGGGGTCACTCTGAGTTCCCTTAAGCCTCTGAAATACATGTATACATGTGAGTTCCCTTAAAACCTCTGGGGTCTCTGTCAGTTCCTTGAAGACTCTGGGGTCACTGTGATCTCTCTTAAGGCTCTGGGAGTCACTGTGGGTTCCCTCACAACAATGGGGGTCACTGTCAGTTTCATTAAGACTCTGGGAGTCTCTGTGACTTTCCTTAAGACTCCGGCAGTCACTGTGAGTTTCCTTACAACACTTCGGGTCACAGGGCTCTGGGGTCACTGGAGTTCCTTAAGCCTCTAGGGTCATAGTGAATTCCCTTAAGCCTCTGGGGTCACTGTGATTTCCATTAAGGCTGTGGGGTCACTGGAGTTCCCTTAAGCCTCTAGGGTCACTGTGAGTTCCTTTAAGCGTCTGGGCCCACTGTGAGTTCTCTTAAGCCCTAGGGGTCACTGTGAGTTCCCTTAAGCCTCTGGGGTCACTGTGATCTCCCTTAAGGCTCTGGGAGTCCATGTGAGTATCCATATGGGATCACTGTGAATTACCATAAGCCTATGGGGTCACTGTAAGTTCATGTAAGCCTGTGGGTCCCTGTGAGTTCCCTTACAACACTGGGGTCACTGTGAGTCCCATTAAGGCTCTGGGGTCACTGTGAGTTCTCTTACGACACTGGGGGTCACTGTGAATTCCATTAAGCCTCTGGGGTCACAGTAAGTTTCCTTAAGGCTCTGGGGTCACTGTGATCTCCCTTATGACTCTGGGAGTCGCCGTGATCTCCCTTAAGACTCTGGCAGTCCCTGTGAGTTTCCTTACAACACTGTGGGTCACTGTGAGTTCCATTAAGGCTCTGGGGTCACTGGAGTTCCCTTAAGCCTCTGGGGTCACTGGAGTTCCCTTAAGCCTCTGGGGTCACTCTGGGTTCAATAAAGGATCTGCCGTTACTGTCAGTTCACTTAAGCTTGTAGGGTCACTGTGATCTCCCTTAAGTCTCTGGGAGAACCTGTACATATACTTAAGCCTCTGGGGTCTCTGCGAATTACCTTAAGCCTCTGGGGTCGCTTGAAATACTGAGGGTCACTGTCAGTTCCATTAAGGCTCTGGGTTCACTATGAGCTCCGTTAGGACACTGGAGGACACTGTCGGTCCCATTAAGTCTCTGGGGTCACTGCGAGTTCCTTTAAAACTCTGGTGTCACAGTGAGTTCCTTTAAAACTCTGGTGTTACTGTGAGTTCCCTTAAGCCTTTGGGGTAAATTTCCTATAAGCATCTGGGGTCACTGTGAGTTCCCTTAAGCCTCTGGGGTTACTGTGAGTTCCCTGATGACTCTGTTGTCACTGTGATCTCCATTAAGACTCTGGAAGTCCCTATGAGTATCCTTAAGCCTTTTGGGGTCACTGTGCATTACTTTAAGTTTCTGGGGTTGCTGTAAGTTGTCTTAAGCCTCTGGGTCCCTGTGAGTTCCCTTACAACACTGGGGGTTACTGACAGTTCCAGTAAGCTTCTGGGGTCACTGTGCGTTCCCTTAAGCCTCTGTGATCACTGTGAGTTCTCCTAAGCCTCTGATGGTCACTGTGAGTTCCCTAATGCCTCTGGGGTCACTGTGAGTTTCTTTAAGCCTCTGAGGTCACTGTGTGTTCCCTTAAGCCTCTTGGGTCTCTGTGAATTCTGTTAAGCCTCTGGGGTCACTGTGAGTTCCATTAAGCTTCCGGGGTCACAGTGATTTCTCTTAAGACTCTGGGAGTCACTGTGAGTTCCTTTAAGTCTCTGGCAGTCACTGTGAGTTCCCTTATGCCTCTGGGGTCACTGTCAGTTCCCTGAAGACTCTGGGGTTTCTGTGATCTCCCTTAAGGCTCTGGGAGTCACTCTCAGTTCCATTAAATCTCTGGGGTCATTGTGAGTTCCCTTAAGCCTTTGGGGTCACCTTGAGTTTCCTTATGCCTCGAGGGTCACTGTGAGTTCCCTTAAGCCTCTGGGGTTACTGTAAGTTCCCTTACAACAGTGGGGTTTGCTGTCAGAAAATATGTAAATAAAACAATTGAATATAAGTTTAATAGAACAGTACTTGTGCTTCCTAACATGCCGGTGACTTTTAGAACAGGAATTAAAAACCCTTTTTAGTACGAATGTGTAACCCAAGGGGATATGGTTCTTAGTAGTACAAAGAACAGCACTACTGGCTTTGAATTACTGTAATCTGAAGACGTACTGCCTGATTTACGTTTGGTGACGAGTTACACTGACACAAAGCTGACAAATATTCAGTCTGTCGTATTACAAGTACATAGCACATAATGCACTTCTGGGAAGGCGGACCGGTTTTCTGCTACGTTTGTGATGAAGTAACCCTTCCATCAAACTCTAAACCAGATCCATAGTTCCAACAAGCACAAAAAATAGAAGACATTAAGAAAGAATGAAGACTGGAAAGAAAAAGAAATGGAAAAGTGGAGACGTGGCACTGAAGTTCATTTCGGTGAGTGTGCATGAGCGAGCTGGACAATGCCTTCTCTCACACATTAGTATACAAGGAAACTGGAGTTCAACACTACACTTTAAAGCAGTGGTTCCCAAAGTTTTAACTTCTGTGGACCCCCGCTTTACCATTACTGAAATCCGTGGACCCCCACTGGATCGTTATTGGAATCCGGGGACCCCACACTGAGTCTTTAATGGAAGCCGGGGACCCCGGCCTGAACACTGTTGATGATCTGAAACGCAAAACAATAAGCAAAAAATACACGAACAAGCATTCATCAAACACATACACACATTATAACACATTTATTTAATTTGCAAATCTAAATAAAAAAATAATGTTAATAGGAAAGTTGGAGCTTTTCTAAATGCAATTGAAGCCACACATCGTCCATACCATCATGCTGTATTCTGTTTCATGCGCCTGCTGTGCTCCCACAAATCAATCTGAGGATACTAATTTCCTTTTTAGCGTTCAATTTCAAATTCCCTGGCAATTACAGTACATTTTAAAATTTTCATTTGTACATTTAGCTAATTTATGTATATACACTTGTTTTGCTTCTCACTAATAACCAAGATGAAATAATCATGCACTGACAAAAAATTTCTGGAATGCACTTCTTAGTCCAAGAAGACGTTTATTATTTCACTACGCAAGGCTGCTAAAAGGAGATTAGCATGTTGAAAGCACACGTTTAAAAATGGTCACAATTAAATGAAAACATACAGGACTGGTTCTCCACTGCAATTTACACAGCAAATATATATATCTATATTATAATGCAACGCAAATAATCAATAAAAATGCATCACTGTAGGGCTGGTGCTTCATCTTTCTCCTGCCAGCAAGCCGATGACCCTGTTCGACTGCGAAAGAGAAAGAGAGATCTCTACCCTCACAGGAAATCTGTATCAGCATCTGACGTCTGAATCCTGATTGAGGTCTCTGAATATCCTACTGTCGAACTGGGTCTCTTATATCTTAAACAAAATGAAGAAGAAGCTTTGTGGAAAAACCCCTCCTGCTGGCGCAAAAAGTTTTCAAACATGCTGACTGGTTTAGGTATGCTTTGAAAATCCCAAGATGTCAAGTCAAAGCAAGGTCGTTCCCTGCCGTCTGAGTACATTCTTATCAACCAAAGCTCTTGGTGAGAAAAAAGTACGAAAACAAGACAGAATGCACAGTTTACAATGTGGAAAATTACGGCCAGCGTTTAACATGGTAGTGTCTAATGCTACGATAAAGTCAATATCTACACCATTTGTGGTTTGGGCCCTTATAACCCAGCTGTATCTGGGCCAAATATCAATACAACATTATAAATGTACAGAGGGGATAGATATGTATATAAAAATATATATCCTGAGTGAAAAAGACAATTAATCACTGGGGACAATTATTGTCTTTCGTCTTCCAAATATTTATTCGTTTTTTGTCTCTTTGTTTTGCTCTTATCAAAAAAATAAAATTGACAATACTATACACATAGCTATATTTCAAACACTACACAAATAAACATATAATGTATAACAATTAACAAACAAAATTCTAAAACAATATTAAAAAAATAGGGAAAAATAATTCTTTAGCACTGAAATCCTTCCTTGACTAAGCTGCTGAACCTTTTTTCGGCAAACAGTCTTATAACTTGAGGTAATGGTTTTTGGTATCGTCTTTTCTAAGGTTCTTTGTTCCTAATAGTTATACCAGATACCATCTCATCTCCATTGTTTCATTATTCCATAATTTCAAGGACATTCCTCAAAAGTGTGGTCGACGCGTTTCGGCCTTTCAACTTCTGGCCTCCTCAGGACATCAAAACCAGTGCCTATGTATACGAATTCACAAAACATTACTACTAATCAACATCATATCACAATCATTACCACCGGTGCTGCGAACAGCACTGTTCACCCTTATCTACACCGTGTGTTTGCCAACCTTGACCAACCACAAAAGCAAGCAGTGTCACCCCATGAACTGTGACATAACCATCAAAAACACTTTGGTTTGCATTTTATGCAATAATGTGCTCTTAATAGATGTCCAATTTTAAGTACATGCATGTTAATCCATCTTATCACACCTCCTTTCTCTATATACCAAATTATTTTTATCCACTCCCTTATAATACTATTGTTGTTTAACCAATATAATAATAACCATTGGCTGATCTTGTCTTTAAAGGTGGACTTTACTTTCATAAAGCTTTTATTCAAAGCACTGTTATTATGCAGACTTGAAAGCTTATTATTCTACTTACAGATAGTGTTCAGTATTCTTTTGGAAACAGACGTCAAACGCATATCTAGCACTGCCTTTTGGACGGTGCTTCCTAGATCTTAAATCGCTTGCATACTGCTCCGCTCGTGTGTTTAAACACAACGTTCTCGGAGCTAATACTTTCCGACTGCGAAGCGAAAAAGGAAGAGCGAGAAAGGACAAAGAGCTTACTGACATGAGTCAGACTCTTTTGTAGTCCTGTGGCGGCCATCTTAACATGCCATTTCCGAGGTTAAAACAACAATTTTAAAATTCGTATCGTTTTACCTCTAACTCCTGTGTACAAAGAGGTAAAAACAAATGCAAAATCTTATGGAAATCTTGAATGGAAAACTTTATCATGAAAACCATTTTAGCTCAAAAAACGCCCAAATAAGTATAACAAAAATGAAAACATAGTACATAGTACATTCTTATCAACCAAAGCCCTTGGTGAGAAAAAAGTACGAAAACAAGACAGAATGCACAGTTTACAATGTGGAAAATTACGGGCAGCCTTTAACATGGCAGTGTCTAATGTTACGATAAAGTCAATAGGCAGAATGAAGCTAAGGCTAAACTGAATACAAAATGGAGTCTGTAACTGGTGATCACTGGACAGCTAGGCCAGGTGCAAAGTGGTGCAACACGAAGTCAGTGCTCAAAACACACATTTCACTACAGCACTTTATTAATCTATTAATATTATTGAATTTTCTAAGCAGTCGCGGACCCCCTGAGGAGGCTTCGTGAACCCCCCAGAGCTCCCAGGACAACAGGTTGGGAACCACTGCTCTAAAGAAGAACCATTATGTGCGATGGAAGGCAAATGCTAATTTGTATCAATAATGCATTGGACATGACTATTCTTTCAAAAAATGCAGTGATTTTTAGGTTTTCTGTTATGTCCAATTTGATAAAAGAAGTCCTATTTGTAAAGAAAAAAAATGCTTGCAAGAAGTTTAACCTTCTGTGCACCCCACAAACTCAAATTATTTCATTTTGATTTGTTAACTTCACGATTAAGAGGTGACATCCTCATTTGTCTATCCCATTGCATTGACAGGTAATCGAGAAAGGTGTGCATTGTGCTTGTAGAGCAAGGGTATGCTTTTATTCACCTGCGAATTTCAAAATCTTCAGCATACTGTAACCTCCTTCCAAGCTCCTATGGGCAGTATCACTTTGTTCAAGCTGCACAATTTTCCCATTGTACAAACAAAATTCAGAGTGAACGCAGATGTCCTTGAACATAGTACATCAGCATGTTTGACACTGGAACACAACTCAAATGCTGCAAGAAAATTAACATGTCTTATCATTCCCTTTCTGCATCTGACATCCTTAGGGAATATCTAGGGGTGCTGAAGCACACCCCACACTCCTATTTCCAGTGCCGGTGCCCTTTGGACTTTAGGGGTATCTCTGAATAACTGTAAAGCTCTGGGGATCACTGTGAGTCCCTTAAAGACTCTTGGGGGTCACTGTAAGTTCATTAAAGACTCTGGAGGTCACTGTAAGTACTTTTAAGACTCTGGGGTCAATCAGAGTTTTTTTTCACTATTTTGCATCGGAAATTACCACTCCTGCAGGTTGCATGATTATACTGTGCACAATTACCGCACTGATCTCAGCATTACACTCAGATAGTTCCACTGGATCTTATAAGAATGCTTTTTCCACATCAAAACTCACCAAAAGGTGCTGCACAACTTTGTCCCTGGTAAGTTATAAATAAAACTCCCAGTTTTCCGTTTTTACTGATTTTTACAGATAAATACAGACAGAAAACAAAGTGTTTTCTGTCTGCATTCATTTTTACAAGCAGAAAAGTACAGGAAATTGGGTTTCTTTTAAGTTGCTCTCCACACTGCCTTTCATAAATTCCTGGCCAACAGCTGAGCAGAAAGACAGCTTGAGGAGTTAAAAACAGGATGAAATGTCATTAAATGATCTCATTTGTCAACGCATAAACATATATTTGTAGACTAATGCTCATATATACCTAGGATGTATTGTTATGCTATATTTGGCTGCTTAATTTGCTAAAACACGACAGGCATCAAAGTATGAGTGCTCTTTTATCAGTTAAATAAATGTTGAAATATACTATTTTACAACTTAATTTATTCACAAAACACAAAATAAATACTGACATTTACTGATAAGATGGCTAAAAAAATAAATATGGTTATATAGATACGGAAACCTTAAAAAAAAAAAAAAACCATAAAACCGGGAGCCTCATTTACACACTATCCATCTGGTGCTAAATTTTGTTAGCTCCCCTTATTTGCATATTGAAACTTGACTTATCTTGAGGGCTAGTTTTATTATTGGTCGTGTTCGTTCTATGGGGCAGTTCCGTTGTTTGTTCTGCTATTTCTGCGGACTAGTCCCGCTATTATACTACTCAGCAGATGTGGCTGCCGCAAATCTAAAGGGGAGGAGGAATGAGACAGAGGGGGGGAGAAAAAAATAATACAACAAAAAAAAGTACCTGTCCCGACGCCACCTGCAACCTCATGCTCCTCTTCGAATGGTGTCCCAGCAGACAGTGGGATGCCAGCACAGGCCCCCATGCAACCTAACCTGGTGCTGCTTTCATGCTATGCCTAGCATGAGAGCAGCACCAGGATTGGTTTGAGCGGCTTGGTCTGCCGCTCAGACACTGTTTGGGGGTCTCTGCAGGTTAGGAAACCTAAGTGCGCACGTGTTTTTGCCCGGCCTAAGACGGCTGGCCAAACACCCATGCACACTTAGTGCATTTCACTCCTCCTATCCACTCCCCCCTCCCATGGCCCAGCCCTCCCTGCACATGCTGCTGGCTTAGCTGGGGGGGTGACGCTCCTATGCCATTGCGAAGGAGCCTCTCGTGCTACTCAGACTGCTTGCTCCGATTTTACTATCTTTGCATTCAGATTTTTAAGGAGATTTGTCATTCATTACAACAATTCAATCAATCTTTGTCTGTCTTAAGTATGAGGATCCCTTGAGAGTGCTTTGTATATCTACCAAGGCATTGTGAACATTTATAGGTAATAATGGAGAGATTTGTGCAGTGAAGCCTTCATTAGATGGAATATTAGTCCATCAAGGCTTGGTGATTCCAGCATTTTACATTTTTAATAGAGTGTTGAACCTGTAACTTAACATGTGCATTTGTAAAGATCACATTCACCCCTTGAGGCTTCTTCACACTGAATAGCAAGTGTTGAATGATACCCAAGTCAATGCTACTTATGTTAGTGACTTGAGAAGGATGAAATGCTAAGTAGACCTGCTGGAATTCAAATGAGGAGCCTGATTTCAAACACAGATTTCTGGAATGGATGCAACTGTCCAGTGACCTACCAGGTAAATCACAGATACTTCTGGTGAGTAGTCCCTTTCTTTCTTATTTCAATTTTGTGTCCAAAAGGTGAATGTCGTGGGTTATCTTAGAAAGAAGGAGTCATCATGCGATTTCTTATTGTGCGGTTCTCTTTATTTCTCTTGTTTTCTTGTTCTCCCTTTTGGTTACTTATTGTCTCCCTTTCTGTTTAATGTAGTCTCTTGCAGTTCTTCTGTACTTTCTGGGTTTTCCAGGTTGGGGCATCGTCGGGCCGCTCTTGATACTGCACCCGTCCGCCTCGAAGGAAGAGTGGAAGGAACAAGGACCCGGCGTTAGGTAAGTGTTTCAGAGCTTGGGGTTGTGGGGTGGGGAAACCTTGGGAGGTGCTAGTGAGTGACTAATGGGGGATAATTTACCCTTAGGTGACATACACCCATGTGATGATCCCATGTACAAAAAGTGTCTCAAAGAGGGGCCTTCGCCATCACCCATTCAGTGGTTCTCTCCCCCTGTCTCTACGCCTCCTCCCCCGGTTTTAATATATGTTGCGGTTTGATACAGAAAAGACCATACCTTGTTTAGCCATGCTCCTCCAGGAATGTGGCGGGACGGTCTGGTAGGGATTCTTCCTCCGTTGGGTCCCCGCTTTCTCCCCTGGGCAGGCTCTTCTGGGGTCGTCGTTTTGGTCCCACGTCTTCCTTCCTGCACGTCCCCTCCTCTCGCTCAGGTCTTGCACCTTCTCTCTCCTCGTTCCGATCCTGCTTCTCCTCGCCAGCACGTGCTCCTCCTTTCCTCTGGTCCTGCGCCGTCTTCTTCCTGTCGGCACCAGAAGCAGTTCACCCCTCGTACAGAGCTGCTCATCGAGGTACCACCGGGGCACCTATCGGGGATGTCTGCTTGAGCCGACCCGATGAGTCTTCCTGTAGTCGCCACGGGAACCCTGTCACAGTGAACATAAACAGGTGTGGATGGAATCATTCCAGGTTTGTTTTTTTGGAATAAAGTATGAAAGTATAATTAATGCCCCTAACATCAGTGTGGACATTGCCATTTTGATGTCCAGCTGCATGTGTACTCTTGCTAGAATCCATTTTACTTTAGTTTATGTGACACTTTTTTCATGCCTCTCTTTGCACAAACATCTACCCACATCACTTCCCATGGCTTGGTCTTTGAACGATTAATTATTAACACAATTGCAATCGCCATGACAACAAAAGGAGAAAGCTGTTAAACTGGGGGGCGGGGGGAAAGGGTTGGATGAGTACAAGCATCTCTTACTTGCTGATGATGTTACCCTCCATGAACCACCTACATTTCTCTCTGCTGCTCCAAGTTACACCCGTTGGCACACTATTACGTGGCACAATCCACTGGCAAGATTCAGCCTAATGCCTATGTGTAAATTGATCAATAATTTAGACTACATTCCTTTTCATTCTACATGGGTGGCAGAGTAAACAAAACACCTTGGAATCCAGTTTCAAAGAACACAGAAAATAGTCTTCCCCTGAGTCTAAAACAATAAGGAACCAGATGTACGTAGATGCTATTTTGCATTTCCTAAATAGCTGCTCCTTAGAAATCACTAATGATAAAATGCAGAATGCTTTGTACCAGAATACAGATTTCCTAATAGCGATTCCCACTAAGTAGGAATCGCTTTTAGGAAATCGGAAATAAGAAATTCCATGCCATTTGTGGAAATGGGCTGGTTTTGCATTTCCCAAATAGCGATTTCCTATTATGAAACAGCTATTTGAGAAATGCAAAACCAAGGATGGCTATGGGCAAAAGGCCCCACAAAATGCACTCCAAAAATAGTGGTGCACATGTAGAGCACACGTATGCGCAAACGGCATGTGTGTGCTCTATTGGACTTTTAAAAAAGCTTTTTGGGATTATTTTTTAAATTGCACATGATTACCATCGACTTCAAGTCGATGGTAACTCTATTTCCTAAATACCCAATTTTCATTTAGGAAATGCATTGTACATCTGAATAGGAATCGCAAATAAGTAATCCCTGTTTGGGATTTCCTATTCAGAGGATCGCAAATTGCGATTTCTACTAGTTAGAAATCGCACTTCACGATTCCCTAAAAGGCTTTGTACATCTGAAAAGCCCATTTTGCATTTCTTAATGGCCTGAAAAAGCTAATCGGACAGTTAGGAAATGCAAAATGCCTTTGTACATCTGGATCCCGGTGTTTTGAGGTTGTCAAAACCCACCTTAGATTTTTGAGCAACAATAAACACACTCAAAATAAGGCTGCTTTACCTCTTTTGAAATTTAAGGGCCCCATGCAGAGGGCCCCAGTAAAATGCTTAGGAAAAGACCTCTAAATTTGTCTGGGGTTCAACAAGACCATGGGCTAGATGTATCAAGATATTTTGCATTCCCAAATGGTGCGAATCGCAAGATTCCACCGGTTGCGAACGCAAACTTGCCTTTCATGATGTATGAGAGGCATCACAGTGCAATTTTAGGGAATGGCAATTTTTTGCCATTCCCTAAAATTGCGACTTCAAATAAAGAATCGCAATTTGCGATTCCTTAAATAGGAAATCACAAATAGGGAATGCATCAAAGGGGGCCTTGAGCCCCCAGCACCCTTGGATTTACATTACCTAAATTGCGAATTCCTAAGAGGAATTCGCAAATTAGCAAATGCAAAACCATTCGCACCTATGGGCCTTCAGGCACATAGGGATGAATGGAGTCCCATTCCCTAATAGCAATTCCTTAATAGCAATTGCAAATTTTAAGAAATCGATATTAAGAAATCACTATTTTCTTACATACCATTTTGCATTTCTCAAATAGCGATTTCTTAAAATTCTCTATCTGGGAAATGGTAACGGGACTTTGATACACCTAGACCCAGGTGCTTTATCTGTGCCCAAACTTAAGGTTCCTTCACTGAAAGGTGATTGTGACTTCTAAGACCTGAAAGTACATTGTTATTCTTTCATTGTGCACAACACAAGGATTCCACGCTGGAGCCCAGGGAATCACAAGTTGAGTCTGATAGTAACAAATGCCTCAGCCGGTGGTGCTTTTAAATTGTAATCACTGCAGGACAGCTAGAGCTCAATCCCATTGGTTAGATTATTTTAAAGTTACACAGTTAGTGTTAGGTCAAATTGGGTTGAAATTCAAGATGAGTGTTAAGTTTTGCTTCACTTTTGATAACTCGGATAAACCTAGCTGTTAAAAGACTCATCTGAGCTTCATAGAAAGATGTTTTAAACTTCTCCAGGGGAGCACTATTGTCTCATGCAGAAGATTACAACTGCTGGACCCCAGTTAGCGTTTTTCTTTGCACATCGGGCATCACTTAGCCACGCCCTCTATGACAGGCTACTTGGTGGGCCGGAGAGCGCGTCCACACAATGGATGTGTGCTGCTGGCATGCCAAAGGCGTTCCAAAGGCAAGCACGCCTGCGCCCGTCTGTGCCCAGATTGCACCGAGCGCCGGAACCCCTGGCCAAATGGAGAGCGTAGTCTACTCCAGGAAAGCACTTCTCGGCCTTGGAGAACTAGGTAAATCGATTAGTTGCTCATACTGTACGTTTTGAAGTGCTTTCCCGCCCCAGCCAATTTAATTGCTCGGGCTATGGTTTTAGTACTAATCCAACATTAAATTCTGATCCACAATTTAATTCCAATACGATGGGACGTTACTTGTCGTTGTTGAGGAAGCATATTGAGAAGTCTCTGTCCTGTATGCTGTTAAACACTAGATCTTTAGTAAAACATTGCTATGAGTTTGCTCAACTAATAGAGTGCCAGGCCCCGGACATAGCATTTCTTATGGATTTAAAAATAGCCATACCTGATGGTTATAATCTTTACAGACATGACAGAGTTGGAAAACACGGTGGGGAGTTGCCGTTATCTTCTGGAGTAACCTGAAAACAAGCTTTACTCCAATACCGGATAGTGAGGTAGAAGCTCTGGTGTTCACATTAAAATCTAACAATAAAGTAGTGTTCAATGGCGTACTGATCTATCGCACCCGGGCCCCAGAATGAACTTCATTAATACATTGCATGAGCTGTTGGATTCTTTTGGAACACTCAACTTTTACAGTACCAGAGGACTTCAATTTTCATTTGGACCTTGAAGAGAATCGGGAAACTTACTACCTGGTTGACTGTTGCAGGAGCTTTGGCCTAACGCAAGAGATTAAGGAGTTCACTCATTACCCCAATCATATCCCAGACGGTATTTTCACTAATAACCTTGACCTCACCATCAACAAGGTTTTGCCTCTGATTTGGACCAATCATTAGGCTGTATTTTTCAGTCTAAAGGGAGATGGTCCTAACCAAAGTCCTACCGGGACTGGCAAATTGCTTGCAGTGAAACCCTGGCATAAGGAAGACAAATCCAAGCTTGAACAGGCCTTACTGAACGGCAGGCCTCTAATACATGGCGCAGACGATACCACCGTTGAGGATTATCATGGCCAGATCGAAGAGGCTGTTACCCCGCTCGCCCCAGAAAAAAGTTAAAAGCCATCATCCCACCACTCCTTGTTACTCCTTGGAGCTTGGGAAAATTAAGCAAAAATGTCGTACTTTGGAGCATCAGTGGAGGAACGAATATGAGAGCGTACGAGTATAAAGCTGCAACTGTAAATGCAAAGTCAAAATATTATGACAATAGGATAAGTTGTGCTGAAGATTCCACAGCTGAATTATTTAAAACTGTCCCTTGTCTCTCCAGGGTTGAACAAAATAAAAGTTTTATTCCTGACCAAGAATTTTGCAACGAAATAGCAGAGTTCTTTCTGGATAAAGCCAACTGTGTTTTCGAGTCATTTGTGGCTGGCTCAGGGGGAAACAATACTAGGGTCTCCTCCTGCTCTAGAGCAGATATGTCCCATCACAGTAAGGAGGATACTGGCAACATTGAAAGCCTGTATAATTTTCTTGCGTTAATGGTAGGTAAAACCGTCAAATTGTTGGAAACGACCAAATCAGGTTCTCCCGCAGACCCATGCCCACCTTATGTGCTACATCCGGTCTCTAATATAGCCATACACTTGACTAAACTTTTAAATAATTTATTGAACATTACTTATTTTCCCACAGTTTGGAAAAAATCATCAATTCTGCCCATTTAAAAAACCCTCCTCTGCCCTTTGATAGTTTTTTTTTTTTAACATGTTTTTATTGAGTTTTCGAAAGAGCCATACATTGCAATGCACACATATATCAGCAATAGTAGGAAGCTGTCAATTACAGTAATTTGCTAGGCTCTCATCGTTTAAGGTTAACTAACAACTAAGAACTTTCGTACACTTCCAGGTCCGCGCAGTTAGTCGATGCTTTCGGGCGATGCTATCGCAGGCATTACGGCTTTCTTTTGTAGGAGGGTTTCATTACCGTCTGAGGGTTCTAGGTGGGGGCCCCAGCCGCCACGTGGGGAGCAGGAGGGGGGGGGTTTGGTGTTCCATGAAGCCTGTGTCTATTGATTGGGTGTGGTGGTCTGTGTGTACTGCTTGACGTGTGTACTTGGGGGGTGTAGTGTGTTGATATTAGTGTTGAGGCGTTGTTGGCAGGTGTATACGCAACCCCTAGTGTATTGCCGCGTTACAGCTGGATCCAAGCCCGCGGCTATCTAGGTAATCGCAGCTATCTACGGTTCAAGGGGGTCTTTCATAGTTTTTTGTCTCTAGTTTAGAGACTAAAATGCCCCAAGCTTCGCAGCCTGAGTGCCGCAGTCTCCTTCGCGCCAGTTTCGTTAGTACCTGATGTTCAGCACGTGCCCAGCGAAGCGTGAGGGTGAGCCAGGCCCCAAGGTCGGGAGCCTTGGGGGCCTTCCAGTTCATGGCTATCAATCTTTTGTACATTGCATAAGCCAGATCTACGAACCTGTGCAAATGTTTGTTTCTTTTCGTCCTTGTCCTGAGGCCAAGTAGGCAGGATTTGGGATTCGCATCAAGGTTTAGGCCAGTCATTTCCGATAATGCTATGGCCACCCCAGCCCATTCCCCTTGTAAGCGCGGGCACTCCCAAACCTTGTGGTAAAACTGTGCTACTGGGGTTTTGCATCTGGGGCAAGTTGGGTCCGTCCCAGGAAACATACGTTTAATCCTGGCTGGCACCAAATATGTCTGATGTAAGTAATTAAACTGTGTGTATCGGAATCTGGGGTTTCTTGAGACCTCACGTGTGTGTCTCAGGGCTTTTGCCCATTCTGTCCCTAAAATCGGGGTAGGCAGTACGGCGTTCCACCTCTCGCGAGCTTTTTGCAGATTAGATTCCGGGGGTTTGTTCAGAAGTTTATATGTATTTGAGACTGCTTTTTCTTGGGTGTCGTAGCTCAACATATGGTGCAGAGTAGCTGAGGCGTTTGGCTCAGAGTCTCCAGACGCCCATGTGTTTCTGATGGCGTGGCATATAGCGTGGTGCGCCAGAAATTGCCCTAGGCTGATCTCTGTGAGGGCCTGTATGGCTTCAAAGGACATTAGTTTTCCTTCCTCGAAGCATTCTCCGACTGTGTTTATGCCTGCATCTACCCAGGTTGAGGTCGAGTGGGATCCGGCTTCCACCCATCCGGGGAGCCGTTCTAGTGGGAGGAGCGGTGAGTAGGGAAGTTTTTTGGCGTCTTTTTGGATGTACTTCTTCCAGCATGCGTGTGCTGCTGCCATCAATGGGTTTACGCGTGTGCTTTTGGTTCGCTTGTCCATAAGCCACTCGAGCAGGGGGACTCCCTGAAGTCGGGTTTTCAGCCAAGTAGCTTCCGCTGAGCTGGGTCTATGGATCCAATTTAAAATCCACTGCAGCTGTGCGGCCGCGGAATATACCTCAAAGTTAGGAGCGCCCAGTCCACCCGCAGCCACCGGGTGATATAGTGTGGTGAGTGCGACCCGCCTTCTGCCCTCACCCCACACCAGCTGTACCAGTGCAGAATTTAAGCTGTTGAAAAAGCTTTTGGGGATAATGATCGGCAGGGCCGCGAAGTAATACAACAGTCTGGGTAGTACCAGCATGTTAGCTATGGCAACCTTTCCCAGTGGTGAGAGTGGTAATTTATTCCAGAAACGCAATGAGCCCTTTATAGAGGTCACCGCTCTCCCCAGATTACCATCCCTGAGGTCTTCTGCTCTGTGGTAGACGTTGACCCCTAGGTATTTAAATGTGTCAAAGCACCATTTTAATTGGCCTGATGGGGCATTCTCTTGTCTCGCTGGGGGCCAGCTGATCAGCGGGAATATGCAGGATTTTCCCCAATTTACTATCAAGCCTGAGATCCCTCCAAACTCAGACAGCAGTGACATCACCGAGGGCAGCACCTCCTTAGTTCTGCGTATGTATATCAAGGCATCATCTGCGTACAATGATATGACGTGGGAGGTGCCGCACCTTACCACCCCCATTCTGCTTTTTTTGCGCGGACGCGCGCGGCCAGTGGTTCCATCGTCAGGGCGAATAAAAGGGGGGATAGGGGGCACCCCTGTCTTGTTCCCCTGCTGATCGAGAAGCTCTCTGATATGACTCCCCCTGTCTTCACCCTGGCCTGTGGGTTAGTGTACAGAATGCGTACCCAGCGTGTGAATTTTGGGCCAATGCCCATTAGCTGCATTGTGGCAAACAGAAAGTCCCATTCTAGTGTATCGAACGCTTTTTCGATGTCTAGTGAGATCACCGCTTCCTCAAATGCACTCGGAGGGGTGTCACCCATTACACTCAGCAGTCTGCGAATGTTGAGAAAGGTGTTGCGTTTTGGGATAAATCCATTCTGATCCTCGTGTACCAGAGTGTGCATGTGAGGAGCTAGCCTGTTGGCCAGGATTTTGCCAAGTATTTTGCAATCTAGGTTTAGCAGGGACAGGGGTCTGTAGGACTTAACGTCAGTGGGGTCACGCCCCTGTTTCGGGAGGACCACTATCATTGCCTCTCTCATTGTAGTGGGCAGAGTCCCACTGACCCCTGCTTCTTCAATTACTTTTAGGAGGTGTGCGTTGACATGTGTCGCAAAGGTGGAATAGTATTCTGATGGCAGGCCGTCTGCCCCTGGGGCTTTATTCCTAGGTAGTTGTTCAAGGGCCTTGTCGAGTTCTCCTAGTGTGATGGGGGCCTCTAGTGTCTCTCTGTCAGTGTGTGTGAGTTGGGGCAGGGAGGAGTCCTCTAGAAAAGACCTGAGTTGTTGGGGAGTGCATGATGTACGTGTAGTGTATAGTTGTGTGTAGTATTCCCTGAACGCATCATTTATTTTTTCCTGCGTAGTTGCTAGTGCGCCTGCGCCTAACCCTATTGCCCCGATTGGAGGGCATTGCCGTTCCTCCCGCAGGAGCCATGCGAGTAGCCTACCCGATCTGTCGCCTTCCGCTTGTAATCTAGTCAAGTGGTATTTGTAGTCATGAAGGCGTAATGTGGCGTCGGCGGTTGCGTATTCTGCACGCGCATCTTTTAATGACGTGTATGGCGCTTGATTGCGGGCTACTGCATTTTCTAGTGCTCTTAGTTTCGTCTCCAGCTTGCTAACCTCTGCATGGAGTGTGCGTCTCACACCCCATGTAGTAGAAATACAGTACCCACGAATCACTACTTTGTGTGCGTCCCACTCCACTGCTCTTAAGTTTGTGGTGCCAGCGTTCAATTCCCAGTACTGTTTTAGCGTTGTTCTCAGTGTGTCTGTAAATGCTGGGTCCTGTAGCGCTTCCACTTGTAGCCTCCAAGTTGGGATCGCCTGACGCTTCCTGCCCCAGTCCAGAGTTATTTTAAGCGGTGAGTGGTCCGATAGTGTCTTAGCTAGGTATTCAATCCCGCCGGTTACTGTGCAAATTTCCCGAGTGCCCCATAGTAAATCTATCCTGGTGTGCACTTTGTGTGGTACTGAGTAAAATGAGTATTCCCTGTGTTGTGGGTGCTTCATACGCCATATATCATGGAGGCCCATGTCACTGGCCCATGTTGATAATGGGCGCCCGGGAAATCTGTTGGCTACTAGGTATGTGGGGGGGTTAGACCTGTCCAGTGTCGGGTCCGGCGTACTGTTGAAGTCTCCACCCCATATTGCGGGTGTTCTGGGGTTTACTAATAATGCTGGGGAGAGCGTGCTCAGAAACTCGGGCAGCGCAGTGTTGGGGGCATATACCCCTATGAGTGATAGTTGTTTGCCGTCTAATTTACCCTCCACTACCACATACCTACCTTCCTGATCTATCCTATATGATGTTTGGAGAAAGGGGACACTCCCTGCTATCCATATAAGGTCCCCCGTCGCAAAAGTTGAATAAGATGTGCCTACAATCTGTCCTCCCCATTTACTCCGCAGTACTTGTAAGTCTGGATCCCGCACGTGGGTTTCTTGTAAAATTGCGATATGTGTGCCCTGGCGTTTAAGTCGTGCAAGCACCCTGGACCTTTTGCTTTGGGTCCCGAGACCCCTGACATTCCAGGTGACTATGTCATATTTGTGTGTGTTATAGGCTGTAAGTTGGGCCATATTCATTTTGTGAGGGTGCGTCTGGCACTCTGCCCCCCGTCAGGACCCAGACGGGCTCCCCCGCCGCTGCAGCCGCCCGGCCCCCCACTCCCAGCCATGTATCCTGTGCTGTGCGCAGACCTGTAGTGTACAAACTAGTAATTACCCTCCCTCCCTCCCCAACTGGATCCCATCCCCAACTGTGAACTAGCAAGAAGCTACGCACCCCGATGGGGTGCGATCTGGACTGCGTCCATGTGGATATCTGCAGGGGAGTAATAATACTATCCGGGTGCGGCTCATTGTAGGGGCTCGCATCCTTCTGCAGACGCGGTCTGCGGGTGGTGTGGGGCGCCCCTAGGGCGCGGCAACCCGTCCCCCCCAGCCGTGCATCGCCACCAATTACGCGCAGTATGAATAAAGGAGTTATCTCTAAGAGCAGAGAGATAAGGATACATGAGTTCAGGCGGTGTGTCCATCCACTACCAGTGGGGCACACAATGTTCAGTTCTACGCTCCAACTGTGGCGGCGGGTCCTGCCGCGGAGGTGGGTCGGTAGCGCTTATTCAGAGTGTATCTGGGGTCCGGGGGGTGAGCTCCGGGCCCCTCAGTGCCTCCGTTAGTGTGGAGTCCGAGCTTATCGAGTCCGACTCCGAGCCTTCCTCTGGGTGAGTCCTGAGAGTCTCGAAGGAGTTCTGTGTCAGCAGGGGAGTTTCTTTCAGGGCTTACTAGCCAAAACGATGAAAACTGAAATGCTTGAATTATTCTTAGCTGCTGGTAATTACTCAAGGCCACGTCCTTGTCCACTATTTTTGTCCATCATGTCAACTCAGAGAGGGATCAGACATTTGCAAATCAGCCTTGGCTATCTCCATCGAAAATAACCCAGCCTGAACTGCCATGTCCCACCTGAATGGGAACACGAGCAACCCTAGACCAGGTTTGGTCTATTTAGGCCTTGTAAAAGGGTTTTAGCTTGCTTGAGCCCTGTGGTCCAGTGAGCACAAGGCTCATGTCAGGACATACCCAATTCAGCGCCTTGAGAGCCTAACGGGTGAATAGCCGCGCTCTACAAATACAATAATTGATTGATATTGGACTGAGGAAAACAAAAAAGTGATGGGTGGAATTATTTAATTAATCTCAGCCATTGGTAAACGCTTAGGTATTTTCATGCAGCCCTTTGGTTTTCATTCTCTATGGCACCCCTGATAGAGACCAACCACCTCCAAATCAGCCTTGCCCCTGATTCAAAATGGAGAGGCCAGACAGAGCTGCCAAGCTAGGTCATGAATATGGGTAAGACAAGATTGGGTTTCGCCTCCTTAAACTGATTCAGTGATTTATAGCTTGAATTAAATAAATGTTTTACAAATTTCCTTTACTTTGCCATAGGCTGACTCTGTAGTCAGGGCAGAGATAGCCACACGGTAAAATATAGTGGAAAATAAAAAAAGTTTATTTAACTTGAAAATAAATATTACAAATATGTTTTTGTTAAATAATAATGGAAATTAATTGTATTTACTTTAAACATAGCACAAAATAAAAACAATCTGCATCACTATTGAATTAATTTTGAATTAGAACTATGTTAGAAATATATTTGATTAAATTACATTTCTTTTCTGAAGCTTAAATTGAGAAATAAATTCCCACTTAAAGTAAAAATAGTTATTAAAAGTGATGTATAAAATTAATTAAAATTCATGTAATCATGTTTTAATAAAATGTGTTGTATCTTTATATTAACAGGTTAGTAAAATATATTACAGTTAAATAATAAATATGTGCTATTTTTGTGTATTTATTAACAATTGGTACCAGTGGCTGGCCGTGTGTAGTGTTGGACTTAATGCTGATTTTTATTAGCAACTTACACCCTGAGTTTGTGAATACTGAAATAGTAATAAATGTATTCAAAAGTGTAAGTTACCTTAGTGAATGAGGCCTGCAATCTTTTTAATTTAGGTGGGAATTTATTTTTTAATTGAAACTTTGGAAAAATATTTCTTATTTAATATTATATATTCAAATAATTGAATATTTAATTACAAATTAACAGATAGCCCTGTAGCATTTTTACTTTGTCTGAAGTTGAAATAAAAATCTAAAATTGATTTACGATCATATTTAAAATAAAACAAATATTTTTACTAATGTGATATAAAGTTCAATAAACCTTTTTAAATGTTCTGTGTACTTTACATAAGGAGATTTTCACCTGACTGCTTCAGCCACTGTGCAACTTATATTTGTATTTTCTCATTGGAAAGTCTGAATGGAGAATTCAGAACTGATAAAGGCTGAGCCTGAAACAAATAGTGTTTCTCGCACCAAAATTACCCAAACTACTTCATCGCCATCTCATATTCTTTTTATGGGCGAGAGCAAAGCACTCCGTTCTATGCTGTAATCTCTCTTTGGGCTTCTAACCACGCCCATGTCACGTCAGTCACTTTCATTGGTTCGTGGGCTTGCTTTTAAAATCTGCTTGCTTTCATTTGTGAAAGGCATGCATACGTCATGCCTTTTCCAGTGTTTAGCCCACCTACACAGCACAGGGAAACTACTGAAAACATTCGAGACTTGTTTTCAGTCTGCGGTCCAGACTACTTTATCTGTTTATTTCCCACGCAGCGCAATTGCGCTGCATTTTTTTTTCTTTTCAATGCTAATAGCTCTAACTCGAGCAAATGCGAGACGAGTTGCATTGAAAATGCTTGTTTTCTTTCTCTTCTCTTGTCCATCCTCACACTTATGTTTCCCGTGCCTCCCTGCAATCCTGGTGTCACTCGCCTTATTTATACTCAGGGCCACTGGAATTTTGTGCCGTAATGCAACAGATTTTGTGATAGCATTACTTCATTATCTTGGCATTTTTTCCTCATGGTAATAGTGTCTTAGCAAAGGTTTCACCTTATTAGCACCTGTTTAGCAACCAAATGCAGCAAAAAGCAACTGAGAGATGACTTGTCAACTTTTGCAAAAGGCCTTCTCCTGTGCGGGAACACGTCACCACCTATAGAATAACTTTTAATCTGCTGGAGCTAGAAAGATTTTTTTGTGAAAATCTGCAGAATATTTAGCAGATGACGTATTATGTGGCAAATGCAGCAAATCCATAATTGTGCGGAAAATGCTGCGGTAGCAGATCCGCATTATTCCAGAGGTCCTGCCTGTACCCGTTTCCCCATCCCTGTCTCTCCTCTCCTGGCTGTGCATGCCCTCCTCTGACTTCTGCAGGGCTCTCTCGCCCCATCGCATGTTTGTCCCCTCAGCATACCCCCAAACGCCCGCCCACACACACACGTGCTAAGGCACAGTGTCGGAGATGCATGCGCGCCCAGGCAGGGCGCCAGCCCCATTGAAGCTCTCGGTTGGTGAATGCCAGGCCCCCGGTGCCTTCCTCCCAGGCTGGCAGCATTTCTTCAGCGGGCTCCGTCCTAACATCGTTGT
Organism: Pleurodeles waltl; assembly: GCF_031143425.1. Lineage (NCBI taxonomy): Eukaryota > Metazoa > Chordata > Amphibia > Caudata > Salamandridae > Pleurodeles > Pleurodeles waltl. Next base: position 1,158,538,233 of record NC_090448.1, read on the forward strand.
GGTTTGGAAGCTTTCACCGCATAAAAACAGCTGACGCTAATTACCCTGGTAATAACTGCATCCGAGGGCATGAAAGTGCCGTTTAGTGGTTACCTCTCCTCCCTGGCATTCATTCTCCTCACTGCGCGCCTGGCAGTGGGTGCCACGTGCTGCGCGTCCGCGGCGCCTGTGGGCGCGCCAAGACCATCAGTGCCCAGCAAATTAATAATTGAACAAACGTGTACACTGCACAAACTGAATTGTTTCTTTGCTGATGCCTAGCAGATGTCAGCATTTCCCATGGTCATAGCAAGCCTTTCAGCAGCTGCGGAGGATGAAAGGCAGAGCGGCCCTGCCGGGATCCCAGAGCCACTTACAGGTCGCGCCCAGGTCTGTGCAGCAGGCACTGCACCCACTCAGCTGTTATCATCTTAATAATTCTTTCTTCGGAGCCTTAGGGAGCTTCTGGTGTTGGCCTGACTAGGCTTAAAGCGTCTGTAGGGACGCAGCTTGTTGGACGGGGTGTTACACTCCCCCCCACCCAAATAAATGTCTTTTCTGATAAATAGTTGGGTACAGGTGCTTTCACAGGGGAGTGGTGAGATGTCTACCAGATCTAACCAGGACGTTTTGCAGACACAGGGACAAAAACGCGCACACACTCTTTCACTCTCTCTTTTGAAAGTCTGCAAAAATATGGGTATTTTTACAAAATAGTGTGTTTTCTTCCAGAGTACTCCTGCCAATCCGAATTCCGTTCCCCTTCCACTGCCCTAAAAACCCCTCCCATGCACCCTACTTGTGGTATAATGTACTTAAACATTATATGCCTGCCTGATTGTCTCAAAATCTGAACCTCACCCTGCCCCAGTGCTTAATTTGTGCTTGTTTCCGTGCGGGGCACCAGCACTTATTTTTTAGCGCTGCCCCTTATTTCAAGCATCTACTGCAAGCAAAAGTCACATATGGGAAAGACAGAGGAAGAGGAAAACGAAAAAACGTCACAAAGGGAGAAAGCAGAAAGCTGCAAGAGAGAGCTGAAGGGGCAGGGAGTGGCTGTGAATGGATTGAAGAGGCCCGAGATGGCTTCAGGATTACGCTGCCTCAGTATCCTGTGCTCACACATTTAATTGCAGCAGCCACATGTTTAAAAAGAGGGCTTTGGGCACCAGCACGTTTTTATTTACAAATTAAGCACTGCCCCACTCCCCGCCTCCAATTTTACTGACCAAGCTACGCCTCTGACAAACCAATCCTTCAGATGCACTGACCACCGCTGAACTCATCTGGGCCAGGACACATTTCCAGAGACAACAACTAGGGGTAGGGTTGTGAGGATCTGCACCAGTGATTTTACATAAGCAGAAGGATGGTGAATCTCTTGCAGGGAGGGAGGATGCTTTGAGAATTGTAGATTTGTCGAAGTGAGGTAATAAGATAGCGTAATTGACTGACTTTTGGAGGGTGGCTGATAGAACTTCCAATGCTGGCTTGCATGCGTATAGATTTTCAGTGGTCTTATTTTTGTGCCACTTATGAAGAAACTGGTGCGTTGCAGCTCTGAAGGTGCATGTGTAAAGCACGATCCGCGACTGCAGAGGTGAGGCTGTTGGGGAGGAAGTGCAAGGGGAATAGCGAGGGTTAAATGAGTCTTCTTTCAAACTAGGGTGACCAGAGACCCAGATTTCCCCGACTGTCCCAGTGTCCCAACGCTTTTGTTAATTTTAAATAAATGTCCCTTTTTTGGGACAAAGGTCAGGTCAACCTGCATACGCTTTTGTTAATTTTAAATAAATGTTCTGGTTTTTGGGACAAAGTTCAAGTCATCCTCTGAATCAGAAGTGAAAGGTATGCTCTCCTTTCACATGCACCTCTAGAGCCTTAAATAATTGAAGAAGTAATTTATTGGTTTTTGCCTGTCCCCTGCCTGCTCCCATATCTGCTCCCATATCTATCTGTGTTTGTGTAGGACAGGCAAAATATAAAAGTGAGACTAAAGGCTTTAGTCCTACTTTTGTGTCTGACCTGGCCCGTTTTTTTCTTTTCAAAATCTGGTCACCCTATTTGAAACAGTGGATGTTACAAGATGGCCGCCTCCTTGCGTAATGTAATCTCATAGGTCAAGTGACTGGGTAACCCGCGGTAGTTTTATCCTCTCAAGGCCTTGCACCACTTGACCCTTTCAGCACCACTTCCAGGCGGTAATGCTCCACAGACCCCACCGCTTTTCTTTATCTCTCCTCGCTCAAGCACTTGTCCAGCTATCTCTGGTGTGCATTCTTTCACCCCAGGCCTCCTGCTGCTGGAGATACCACCATGTGCCGGAAGCCTGCTCATGGGCCACCAGCAGCATGTGTTCGTGCATGCTGAGGTAATGGTCCGAATCAGCTAGGGCAAGAAGGAATAGTTGGGTCTACGAGGAAGGGAATAATGCTCGTGAGAGTTGATAGCTCAAGCATGCGTCAGCCGGTCCCACAGGCTTCCTAGAAGGAGGCGGGGTTTTCAGAAAAAGCAGCTTTCCGGCCAAGACCCCTCACCAGCCATTGGAGGGCCACTCCAATCACTTTCACAAAACTGGAAACAAATTTCATTCTTGCACCTCTACCAACGTAGGGGCGTAACTTCAGGTGGGGTGTGTTTGGGGTATTACACCCCCCAATAAATGTATTTTCTGGTAAATATTTGGGTACAGGTGCTTTCAGTCAAGTATGGCGAGGTGTCTGTCAGATTTCACTAGGAATTTTTACACAAAGAGAAACGCATACACACTCTCTCCCTCTCTTTTTAAAGTCTTACATTTTTTTACTTTTTACAAAATATTGTGTATTCTTCAAAATAGTACCCTTAACCAATCTGCATCCATCTTCCTTTCCACTAGCCCCTAAACCCCTCTCATGCCCCCTGATTGTCGAATAGGGAGCTTTAACATTAAGGGCCTCATTACGAGTTTGGCGGACGGGAAGACCCGTCCACCAAACTTCCGAGGGGGAGGTTGCCACCTTATTGGCTACCTCCCGCCGGCCCCATTAAGACTTTCCCGCGGGGCTGTCTGCAGCATTGTCGTTGGCTCCTAATCAAGCCGGCGGAAGTGCTGCCGCCTGCAGGGGAGTCCAGCACCCTTGAAATGCGCACTGTCTGCGCAGCAGACAGGTAGCATTACGAGAGCGCTGGGCAGGAGGTCCCTGCACATGCAGGCCCCCCAGTGGCCCTCTGCATCTGTTCTCCCCCAGCCATGAAAAGGCTAGGGGAGAACCAGATTGTAATCAGCAGGGCGGCGTTGACTTCAACGCCACCCTGGCCGATTGTGACCTTCACGTGCCGTCACCCTGTCGGGATCACCGATCCCAGTGGAGACGGCGGTACCCTGACGGTCTGATCGCCAGGGTCATAATGTGGTGGTTGGACCACCACAGCAGCGGCACTCCTGACCGCCACCGCGATTCTGGCGGTCTAGTGACTGCCAGACTCGTAATCAGGCTCTAAATGCCAGCGTGATTGCCGGAAAATATGAAGCTCACCCCCACCCCATCCTACTGCCCAAGCTATGCCCCTGCTCCCAGGTGCACTTAAGTAAACTCCAAACAACTAATAAACGTGGGATTTTAGAAAGGGTTTTTGTCAAATATCAATTTACCTACTGTTGAGTGGAAAGCATGGCTGGAGGCGTTTGCAAGGCCTGGCTGACAGCAAGGGTAGTTACCCTCCTGAAAATCAGAGATGAATTGAACATATCAGGCGTTTAAAATCCATATTCTGCATATTTAGAATTTGAAGCAGTCATTATCTAGTGTATTTAACTCAAAATAACGATTTTCTGATGAATATGTTCCACCTAAAGTTTTCCAAAGATATTTTAAACTCTGCCCTGCGGCTTCCTCGTTCACTGGCTTGACTAATGTACTTTCTTTGCTTTGGTTATATGTAGGCGGGGTACAGAATGTCATGGAAAGTCACTGTTATGTCCCAGCTCCAAAGTGGTCTCACAACGCTGACGCCTCCCCAAGCAGCAGCAGACGCTGCAAACCTTTCAGAACCAAAGGATAATAAACTATGTTTATTATCCTTTCATTCTGAAAGGGGCGGGGCCACGGGGTGACGTGCACTGAGGGGGATTGCTCAGCACTCTCCCTCAGAGTGCATGTGTGTTTGGCTGGCCAGACACACATGCACAGTAGTCTGTCGAGAGCCTGCACAGGCTCCCAGTCTGCCTGGGAGCGCCCTGGCTGGGCGCTCCCAGCCAATCCTGACGCTGCTTTGTGCAGTGTCAGGATTGGCGCAGGGCAGGCTGGGAGCCTGTTCCATGTAGTGACACTGAAAAGGAGAGCGGCGCCGGTCGGTGGATCAGATACGTTTTTAATAAAAAAAAAAAATTAAGTACCCCCCCACTTCCCCTCACCCCCGTCCCCCTTTCCCCTCCCTGTTGCTCCGCACCCACCTGCCCTTTTAAGCACTGGGAGCTGCGACTGGATCTGACAATACTGAAATAATGTCAAAAGACAGATGATGTAACAATGCATAAGTGATGCCACAAAGCTGAACTTTGCAGAAGTTGGGGCAGATTTACTAAGGGGCGCTTGGGAGGGTGAAAGAAGAACAGCGCCCTATCTACTAACACAATAATGTAATCCCGCTCTCTTCCCTAGTGCGGGTGCACAATCAGGCTGCCCAGAGCTACGGACACACCTTTGCACCATCGTGCAAAGGTGTTTGTGTCATGGCTAGCACAGGTTGTGTACTGGAAAGGTATCTTCCAATACAAAATAGTATGTCTAGACAAACTTTAAAACTTTTCCCACTTTGGATATGAGTGATGTTCGGTACAGTACACATGTAAAATGAGAAAAGTTTGAAGAAATATAAACATTTCCTCTTTTTACCACCTGCCCCCAGATTTACTTACGTTTTGTGCCGGGTTTGCATCACAAAAGTGATGCAAACAGGCGCAAAATGTTTACTTAGGATTTACTTTCCAGTGCAAAACTTATTTTGCACTGGAAAGATGCCTGAAACTAACACAAAGTTGCCCTTTGTGCTGCTTTGCATTACTAATTCACATTAAGAGGGCATTCCATGGTTGGTACGCGGGTCTTCCCACGCAGGTAACTGTGGTTATTGACGCAATACCTTACGTACAAACAATGGTAGCCAGAGCTTTGCACCAACAAATAGCACCTTATTGAGCCAGATTTGATAAAGGAAAAATATAAAATATTGTTACTTCTCAAAACTTATCTGACTTTAAATGTGTGGCGCACTGTACAGCACACATCAAAAGTGAGAAAAGTTTTAAAGTTCATCTAGACATAGTAGTTTCTGCTAGAAGGATACCTGTCCAGTACAAAACCTATGCGTTGGTGCCTTTGTCTGTTGCAATGTGCTTCAGAGAACCCTCATTAGGAAACACTCATTCTAAGAACTTATGGGCATATTTATAGTGACGTAGCGCCACCTTAACGTCATTTAAAAAAAATATATATGTGGACCAACGAGGCCAAAAGCTGCACGCCTTATTTACAGGCTGGCGCAATGCATGCATTGCATCACCCTGTAACACTTTGCGCTACATTATGCCTGCGCCAGGCATAATGCATGCAAAGGGGGCGTCCCCCCGTTAGGGGAGCCGGAAAAATGGCGTAAGGAAATCTATGAGATTTACTTACGCCATCCTTTACGGCACTTTTAATGCCCGCTCAAGATCAGGCGTTAAATGGGGCCTTCCATTCTTTATAATGGGGCCCTATGTACTCTGCAGGAGTAGCACCAATATTTTGGCACTACTCCTGCAGAGTACATCAATAGCGTCATGAATAATGACGCTATTGCCCCCTACCCTGCACCATGATGGGCAGTATTTTAAATACGGTGCATACATGGTGGCAGTAGGGGGGTGATTAGGGGAGCAGGAAAAGTGATGCTGCACTCAGTGCAGCGCCACTTTCCATAAATCTGCCCCTTAATTGCACTCTTGGTATTAGGAGACTCTACAAAAGAGTAGTAAATCCACTTAAAAAAATAGTTGACTAAACCAATTAAATCCTCTTGCCAACAGTGGTAAACTGAAAGAACCAGAGAAGTCCAAAGCAGCTTTGTCCTAGGACCAGTGGGTAATTACACAGGAAAAAGAGGTTTGTTTACCATTTCCAATGTTTGTCAAAAACAATACTCTGAGGACACTCCCCAATGATACCAGATACCTGATTGCCCATACTAGGCCGCCAGTGAACCTGGCATAGTTTTTTTACAAGTAGCAGAAATTCCCAGATGGACTTCATGCGCCACATTCATTATAAGTTCACGTAAATCAAATGCAGACACAAACAAACCATTCCTAAAATCAGATTTTTCCATGTCAGCTCTTATGAAATTTGACAAAAACTCCTCAGACCAATGAAAGATTTTACCCAGAAGGCCAACCTACTCTGATGTACTGAAACACTTTTTGCGGTGTATCATCATTTGCTGTTGCTGTCATCCATTCATTCTCAGATATAACTGCCTTGAGGCAGAAAGAGCATCCACAAATTTGGGCCTGTATTTATACTTATTTTGCTCCGCATTTGCATCATTTTTTGACGCAAAAGCGGTGCAAACTTACAAAATATAATTGTATTTTGTAAGTTTGCGCCACTTTTGCGTCAAAAAATTACGCAAATGCCACACATAAAAAGTATAAATACGGGCCCTGCTATCACTGTCATACACACAAGATTCAGAGAGGGGTAAAGGCAAGCGTGACAAACAATCCGCACAAAAGTTCTTGTCACATTCTTGTAATTTGGAAAACAGTCATACTAATCGTGTCGATGCTTTCCCCAAACCGTTACCACTCAAGAGATAGTCAGATTATGATCAGTGTATACATCAAAAGGAGAAACATCAGTTACAACGCAGCAAGTTCAACACAATGCAATTACCACAATGCCTTTACCACGCATATGTGTTTACCACGCATGGCTTTACCACGCATGCCTTTGCCATCAATATGCCTTTACCAGGCATGCCTTTACAACTAATTTCATTGTAAAGGCATGAATAGTAAAGGTGTATGTGTGGTAAAGGTTTTAAAGGTAAGTACAGGTAAGTAGTAAGTGGGTTGAGTAATATATATATATTACTCAACCCACTTAATACAGATATATATCTATATCTATATCTATATATATATCTATATATATATATATATATATATACATATATATATATATATATATATATATATATATATATATATATATATATAGTGTTTAGGGTGGGTATGGGTTTTGGAGTTGTAAGGGCATTTTTAGGTTTAAGGATGGGTATGGGTTTTGGGGTGGTAATGGCATTTTTAGGTTTTAGGGTGGGTATGGGATTTGGGGTGGTAAGGGCATTTTTAGATAATACTAGCATATCTCCTACAACCACTGGAGTTTCATGCCTTGGGCACAAAAGAATTCCTATCTTTGCTAAATCCATCCAAGCTATGATGGCCAAAGTTTAACAGCAAACAATCACAGCGGGGGCAAAAAGGGAGGTTCGGAGGAAAAAGAGAAGAGGCACTCCTGGTCCCGTGTGTAGGTCTCCCAAGTATAGGTAAAACCACAGTAATATACACACGGTTCCAAAACATAAAAAAGGTTCTCTTGAAAAGACGGTATACCAGAAAAAGCAATTTGTTTTAGAGCAAGAGCCCTCACTCACCAGCCGGTGACATGCTTCATCATTGGGCCGTGCTCCTCGTCAGGCCGGCACTGCAATGCCTGACGGGCCCCTCAAGGGGGCTCTTTGCCGGAGATCTTTTAGAGGATGGTGTTGGCCGGTCAAAACATGCAAAAAAGGAGGAAGGATTGGTAAAGAGAGATGTATAAAAATGTCTAAAGGAAAAAACTGATAATTTATTCAGATGTTAATGCCTTTGACATGGTTAAAAACACTGTATAGGGATATGGCAAAATAATGTTTACAATCCCTCAACAAAGAAGCATACAGTTCGTAAATCTTGTTGAAAAAAAGTAGTACGAAGTGGGGTAACACAGAGTTCTTGTGTCACTCAATCAAAAACAGAAGGTCAACATGTTTCTCGCTATTCATAGTCATGTGTATATTACTGTTGTTTTACCAAAGTTTAACAGCCACATAAACTTTTGTCCAAATCTTTCTCCCCAGACACTCCAAGGGTGACAGAAAATACCCAAGAAGGTCAATATCCTGTTCTCCAAATGCTTTTGGCTTGACATCAGGTTGAAAAAGATTTAATGTAAGGAATTTGCCCCAGTTTATAAAAAGTTGTGTCAGCCAAAATCATGACAGGTGCTCCTGAATCTGCCATGGCATCACCTGCTTCCCATCAATTGTGGCTTGACACAAAGGTGCTTGGATTTTTAAGTAAGTCTTAAGACCACCTGGCATTTCCACAGTCAAAATAACATTGGGTAATTGTTTTACACATTCCTGTAGCCCTTCAGTATTGTCACACACATTGACATTACTAATTTTGACCTTGTCTGCACCATTTACCAATCCCTTACAAACACCCTAAAATGCCCAATACTTCAGCAGCGATAACATCTTTCTCCCACAGCAGGGCAGGATCCAGTATTCCTCATGTGATTTCTGGAACCACACCTGTAGCAAGTATTTTGGCGTCTTCTACTTTTGTTGTTCTTTTAATTGACAGCACGAATGGGATTGTCCTCCGCTACCTTACAGGTGATAAAACCTTCCTGATTCATTATAACTTATGTAGAATAATAAACTTTTTATGTTTTTAGCAATATCTATAGTTTCTGATAATGGAGGGTTTCTGCATATTAGAAGCTGCGCCTGGATTTGTTTTTGGAAAAAAACAATTAAAAACAAATTGGTCTCGTTTATTAATATCAACATTGTTCTTGAATTCACATGCTGAAGCCAGAACTCTCAACACAGCAATATTCTCAATGTTTTCATCACTAGATTCCTTGCATTTAAAAAGAAATGTGTCTCTCCAGAAACACACTTGACTCTTCAGAATGCAGTCAGCGATTCTTTGTTTTGCTTCCAAATGAACATCCTAAGGCACATTTTTACCTGTAGGCACAGGAGTTATAGGCAAATTGTCAAGCTCTCTTTGACCCTCTATAGCATGGGTACTCGCAAACATTTTCCCAGGGGCCAAAAAGTTTGGTCTGTGACGTGCCTGGGGGCCGCATTGATGTCAGGGCAGTGGCGGTCGGGTGGGGTAGCTGGAGGGATTGGTGGCAAGGTAGGTGAAAGAGAAGCAAATGATATACATCTAGTGGCTGAAAAAAACAATGGGAAACCAGAAAACCTGGAATTAATCGCAGCTAACCCACTTTTCCAAATTGTGTGATCCTAGGCAATTGTTTAGTCTCACTTACCCTCCTTTTTCTTCATTATCACATTTAAGATGACCTCGAAATACATGATTCATGATGTGCGCTGCACAAAACCTGCCTCTATGTTTGATTTATTAAACTATAATGTTGTTAATGTATGATAGGAACCCAGGCCACCCATAAAGTGCACATACCAAGTGGCTTGCCTCTTTAATTTACTATTGATGATGTCTCAGGGTAGAGGAAAGAATTTATGTTTCCAAATTTATGTATGAAAACTATCACTTTTAAATGAATACATCTCAATCACTGATAAAATAAATTGTACTAAGGCAAAAATGTTCTGAATGTTAACTAAATACACTTTTGTAATCTTGAAGAGACTTTCTTGGTTTACACTTGTGCTGCAAGATGTCTTTAAAAATGAAGGTGTTTTTAAAGTTAAGTGCAGGAGTCCCTAGTTACTTCTTTTCTTTAACACCAAATAAGTTTGAAATAAAAGATTGTGTGTCTATTTAATATTTTTATTGTTAGTGTGGAGTTGAGCAAACAGCTGCCCAGTGCTCAAGTTGCCCGAGGGGCCGCATGAAAGGTCAGAGGGGCCGCATGAGGCCCGCGGGCCGTACTTTGAGTATCCATGCTCTATAGCCAAATGAATAAAAAGAAGTGCCCTTTTCCTTGAAGGCTCAAAGCTACTGGCATCAATCGCTGTAAGGTAATTCTCCGATATGCGCAACTATTCCTTCCATGTAGTTGTACAACTCCTTGACTTGCTACCAGGAGTAAAAAAATGTGACAGAACTTAAATACAAGTCCCACCTTAAGTTCTCAAAGTTAGTTGAGTTTATCAGTAGTCTCCACAAAAGAAGTCATCAATCAGATGACATCCTAAGTGGTGAAAAGACACAACGATATGAACATCTGTAGTCTTTCTCAATTTATACTGATGTCAGCCCAATGCAATTATTGTGGCATTCTTGTGCAGCGTCAAGCGCCTCGCATCGGATGCATGCTACACTCCCCACAAAGCCTCGTCAGGGACTAAGCGGTGGCGCGAGGAGATTTACAAGCCGCACATGCCGAAAAACAGTCACTGAGGTCGCTCTTGCACCTGAGTGACTATTACCGCTTCACTCAAACAAGTAAGTCAAAATATTGAAAATGAAATTCTCACCACTGACTGGGTTCCGGGGCAATCCAACCAGTGAGATACACCTAGTTAGCAGGAACCCTTTCCCTGTCTGCTCAAAACTCAAACCGGCTTTTGGCGGGCACGTTTTCAGGAAACCTGCTGCCATCACACCTCTGCTGGTACCGATATGTAGTAAACTGTTAGCAGGTTTGTTCCAAAGACTCCAACACACTATGAGATGGAAGAATAAGGCTTCATTTGAAGAGAAGACCCAGGACAACAGGACCATCCAGGGCAAGTCAAGGAACCACAGGCAATTGGTAATACCTGAGAATTCCAGAACCCACCAGGTGTTCCAAGAGAAACACACACATGCACACATACGTGCATATACACACACACACACACACATCCACACACGGGTGCAGCACACAGAATTACATCCTGAAAGAATTAGAGTAAACATAACACCAATACTACACCCATATCTGGGCTCCCATTCAGGGTTCACCATGTGATGCTGGGGAAATGATGCAAGTCTGACCTTGTGTGTATCATGCTCATGGTGGACAAGAGAATCTCTTCTTAGTGAAAGGGTCAGCATTAAGCAGGAGGCTGCTCACACCAAGAAGCTAAACCCAATCTATTCTGTTAACTACACGATGCAGGTTGTGTTCATTTCCAGGGCACATTAGCAGAGCCAGTACAAGTAATGATGCAGGCCTTAGCCAGATGTCCAGCAACATGCGTGTGAAGTTTTGGATCTCCACGCTTAAGCTTAGTTTGCAAGTGTGTTCCCAGTTCCCTCATGTTTACTGTTTTCATCCTATTCATTTCCCTTGCATGTGATCAATTGTAGTTAGAGTTTATTAGTTCCCTGTCTGTGACTTTCTGCTTTTGTTTCTTCAGAGCTCTCTGGTCTAATCTGGTACCAAGGTTAGTGTAAAGGCCTTCTTTGACCTCATCATCGCTCACACAAGTAACTGATATATATATATAGTAAATACTTAAAAGATTCTACCAACATATCTTTACCAATATTTTACATAATGGTCCATGTTAGACATCTTGATACAAATCTTGTTGTAGGTTGATGCTCTTGACTACAACCTAATGCGAACCCGAACAGTGTCCTGCAGTCTACTTACAGGAGACTGTTGCTTTATTTTCTCTCTCTCTCTATCTGTCGCCCTCTCTCTCCCTCGCTCTCTTTCTCACACTCTCTCTGTTACGCTGTTTGTTTCATGAAATCTATTGCAGGAAGCTCAAACCTTTATCATCCCACTGCGGAGTTCCAAGGAAGATCTGGAGTCACATTTTGTTTGTTCTTCCCTGGAATTCTAACAGGGGGACCTCAAGAGGCCCCACGTATCTGTGGAAGACCACATGGGAGAGGATACACCTTGGAGGCACTCCACACGTCGCCATCAGAATGTGGATAACTTGTTGTTGGGTGGACAGGTACGAGGACCCGTAGTAGGGTGTTGAAAGGAATGTGTATTCACAGGATAATGCTCACGACAGGACAATGGTATCAAATGCTGCCAAGAGATCTAACAGCTCCAGGGACCATTTTTGTCTTGGAAAAGCAGTGCATCATTCACAACTTGGGCAGTCTCCATCTCAGTCTTGCATGAAGGTCTTAAACCACACTTCTGGGATGTGACTGTTGCTAATTTGATCTTAAAGTTGGGTATGGTACTAAGCACTCCTAGGTGGGTGATGGCTCGATAGCTAATGAGGTCATCGGGGCTGAGATTTGCTTTCTCGAGTAGTAGGGGTACCTGTCTTCTTATAACTGTTTTAGTGTTGTGCCCTATGCCGGGGTGGGGGAGGGTGGTGACCATGTTAAAATGAGGTGTATGCACTACTCTGGGAAGGGATGTCACAACTGAGGATGTCACCTTCACGTGTGGTAGCCATAGTAGGAGTGTGGTGTCAGCGAGGCCTGGGAATGAGACTGTCTTGCAAATTGCTTCCGGAAATAGAAATAAAATCTGCCTTTCTACGGAATGCCAGTGATCTCAACATATCAGGTGATCTCAAAAGCATTCTTGCATTTCTATGTGCATGAGAAGTTAATACTGAGCCTGAATTACTGGGATTCTTGCAAAAAATAATGTAATGCCATAAAACTTTGGAATCCACCCCTATTTTTTAGGTCTGGCCTTTGAGAGAGCTCTAGCTGCCTCGAAAGTCTACTGTTTTCGCAACAAAATCATAAATATTATTCATACAGAGATGCGCTTTTAGTAGTAGGCTTCATCCAATTGACTATTAAATTGTTCACATTTTGCTTCAGCGCACTACAGCTCACAGCACGGTGCAAAGCCCGCTTTACCCACAGGCTCTCTGTATTGTGAGAGACCGCACAAAGAATGCGAAAAGTGTTCCCATCCACCTGAAATGAGTTCCTTTCTCTTCTGTGAGGATTGTAGGGATTGGGTGGAAAGAGCTATTTGAGAGTTGAATGGGGCCTTGAATTTATTGTCAAAAAGTGCAAGGGCCTCATCCATTGATTTCTCCATGATCTTGTCTTTATTGAAGATTGAGCGCTTTCCACCAAAATGGAGGCGCGGGGCGCACCGCTAGTTTCTTTCCATGTGGAATTTTTCTAGCCTCCTTCACTTTCAGTTCTTTGGAGAGGATTTCTTCCCAGTGGAAAGGGTGGTGAGAGAAGAAAAGGACAACAGTTTGTAGACATTCAGTAGCATTGATCAGCAAAGCATTTTTGGAGAGTTTGGGAGCAAAGATTATTTTGCAGAAGATAGGCCAGTGTTGGATAGCTGGTCAGGGAGGTGGGAGGGTTGGTAACTTGTCAACTTAGGGAAAGCAGGGATTAAATACTTGCGCTAAGGGGGTGTTAGCATTTAAAAAAAGCTGTGAGCCGGGACGCTTTAGCGCTGGTGGCGCCCTGTGCGACAATCTTTTTGGGCGCCCCCCGCCCCTTGACCACCTCCTCTGATTCTCTCACTGCCACCCGGCAAATGTGCCCCTCGTCTCTCCATAGCCTCCCTTTCACATACATTCATTTGCTTTAAAGGAGGTTGTAAAGGCTGGCTTTACTGTTCCACTCAGCTATCCACATAAAATATAGGGGCATATTTATACTTTTTGGTGCAAAACTGCACTAACGCAGTTTTGCACCAAAAATGTTAGCACCAGTTTGCGCGATTCCTGAGCACCAGCCGGGCACCATATTTATGGAATGGCACAAGCCGGTGCAAAGGGTGGGCTAGTGTAAAAAAATGACGCTAGCTGGGTGGGGCTGGCAGTATAGGAGAAGGGGGTTTTGCACCAAAAAATGATGCTAGGCTGGTTAGAGGCAAAAAAAAGATGACTCTAACCAACCTAGCGTCATTTTCTGATACAAAACCATCCATACCACATGACTCCTGTCTAAGAAAAGACAGGAGTCATGCCCACCACCCCAATGGCCAGCACAAGGGACCAGTGTCCCCTGGGCATGGCCATTGCACCCTGTGCCATGCAGAGGGCCCCATATTGGGCCCCCAATGGCACATCAATAAAAAAAAAAAAAAGTACTTACCTATACGTACCCTACTTACCTGGGATGGGGGCCCCCATCCTCCGGTGTCCCTCTGGTGTGGATGGTGGTGTTCCTGGGGATTGAGGTGGGCACCTGGGGACCGATTCCATGGTGTGTAACCATGGAAATAGGTCCACAGGTCCCTTAACGCCTGGTCTGACGCAGGCATTAACTAATGGTGCAAAGCAAGCTGTGCACCATTATTTAGCCCCTCCTCCCACCCGTTCGTAATTTTAGCACAGGGGGATGAATATGGGCTATAGGGTTAGCACCATTTTTTAGATGGGAACACCTACCTTGCATCTCATTGACGCAAGGTAGGTTCACACATCTACAAAATAGTGCAAACTCCAATATTTTGATGTTAGACGGGTCTAACATCAAAATATAAAGATGGAGTTAGTTTTGCACCCAATTTATGTAAAAAAAAAGATGCTAATTCGGTGCAAATGGGGTATAAATATGCCCCATAGTTCTGTTCTTTGCAGCAGGGATATTAACCCTCTACACTACTTTATGGTGAGTCAAAGCTGCCACTAGACAGAACTCACATCACTCTCCCTAGCAGGAACATTAATCACAAGAGGTAAGTTGACATTTGAATTGCTTCCTAGAGGCTGGATGCACAAGAAACTTTTCAGGAGGTGCTTTTAAATGGCAAGTTTCTAAGTTATTGCTAAACACAGCACCCCTGTGAGGTCAGCGCCCCCCAATCCAGGTCAACACCTGGTGAGGCTGCACCGCCCTAAAGCCGGCCCTGGCTGTGAGTATCATTAGGTGATCCTTAGGCAAGAGTAGGTCAGAAAGAATGGTATAACCGTGTCACAGAAAACAGGGCTTCTTTTTCTTAATTTTTTGTTTCTTTTTTGCTTGATTCCAAAATAAGTAATATATTTGTGATGGAACACTTCGGATTTCCATTACTAGCTTTGGATTTTCATAAATGATTATACTCAGGACAAATGGATGTAGGCACGGGACTCGACTATTAAGGAGGCAGGATCCAAGGGGGCAGGGCGGAACAGATACTGAATTAAGGGGCTGTCGGCCCAACAACGAGTAGATGGGGACTGTGCGGAGAACCGACCCGCTCTGACGTGTCTCTGACGAGGATCTACCCCAGCAAGTGAAATTACCTACTCGCATTGGCACCATTGTGTGACTATGTTGTTCAGTTTTAGTTCAAGTCTGTTATGGGGCTACGGACCCCAGAATGGCTGCATGGCTCTCATATGCCTTATACGAGACTCAAACAAATCTGGTAGTGAGAAACTACGAAATTAAAGTAAAGATATAACGTAAAATGTTGTCATTTTTTAGTTCAAGTAACATAATGAGACTCAGAGAACACCAAGGATTATGGATTGGACGAGAGCCATCTCCTGTCATAAACTGTACTGTATTTGTATAACAGCAAAAAGTTAATAAAAATACATTTGAAAAAAAAAATGATAATACTCAGGACTGATCAGGTCCTTACATACAGTTGTAACTTTTATTGTCAAAAATCATAGTTGCCACATCTTTTATTCCCGAGTAGCTTTCTAGGACTATAATTCCTTTGTGTTTTCTCAGCTCCTAATATAATTATTAATTTGGACAAACAGTACTAGGCAGTGCTTAAAATGTAAATACAGAGGTGCGGTACTCACTTTTTAGAGTATTTGTTTGCGCCTGAGAAGCACTGGTACTCTCCCATTAAAGGTATTGCTGACGAGACGTGCAGGTACTCGCCTTTTCAGATTAAAGAAGTGCAGGTGCTCAGTACCAGAAGGTACCTCCCCATTTAAAGCACTGGTATTAGGAAGTCCTTTTCCTCTTTCCTCTGAAATCTGGGAAGTCTTTTTTCTCTCTCAACAAAATGCTTCTGTTTATGCCAGTGGGTATGGCTGCACGAGCCAATATCCCTTTACTGTACTCTTGTCATTATATTGGCCCCTTGAGAGTCTTTTTTCAGTATCAGTCGCAGCGCACTAGTGATTTTGAGAATGTAAGGGCACAATGAATAGAGTCCTATGTCTGTGTTTACTGGCTCCTCAGTATCTAAGCATAAAGAAAGCCTCAGGCTTCCCAAGATGCAATAAACGATGCCGGATGGCGGTGGTGGTCTTATAGTCAATGAGAAATGGTCCCGCCCACATGCAGAAGACTATTTGTGCAGGGTTCTCTGGGAAAGGTGTGTACCATGCATCATTTGTGCGGTCACAGGCTCGTGCACACGCTGATGTCTCCCCAGTGGGCTCACATGGGGACCAGTCCTTCACAGTGGCATAACAATATCCCCCGCAGTGAGGGGGAGCTCGGACCATGAGCCAGTGGTGTAACAGAGAACCCTGTAGCCCCCCACAGTGTGGGGTACCCCGATCCCCAGGGGGCTCCCCTCAGCACAGTACCCTGGCCTGAGAGCTTCTGAGTGTGTCCTCGGTGGGGGGAGGGCTCCATGTACTTCTTAGGGTGGCCTCAAGTTTCATCGTGCCACTGGCCTGAGCTCCCAGGGCCCCCCTCAACACAGTACACTGTACATGGGTGGGGAGACCCTGGCCTGAGAGCTCCTGAGTGGGTCAAAGGGGGAACTCCATGTACTTTGCAAGGGGCACCCCTCAAGTTTTGTTACACTACTGCTCCTTGCATTAACGGGGCGACAACCCTCAAAGTTTCCAGAGACTAGGGGTGGCAAGGGCAGTGCCAACTGCCAATAGTACTATAGTGCAATTGAGGGGCTGCAGTTACTCCAAATTGCCTACGAACATGGCCATTTTGTCCAGGGGCAGGATCACTTTTTGCAACACGATGCTCCCCATTGCAAGTGACACAGCAACAACTGTTAGTCCCGCCTTCCACTGCCTGGGGCCTGTCACTCCGAGGAGGCTGCGTGAATAAAATAAGAAAAGAAAATTCATTTTTCAGCCCCAACAAATATCTCAAACTGGTTCAATTACACCGTGTCAATAAAAATGTAAAACAGACATGGGGCTTAGTGGACACGATATTAAAACCTGTTTGTTTGACGCTGTCAGACAATATATATTAAAAAGAGGCTCTCTCTTATGATACAATAATTTCCAAGTCATTTCATTACTGCAGGCGACGCATAATTCTCGGGCAGGGTCTCATTTCTGCGCATTTTTTCGATTCTGCGATCTGCTGGTGTGCGGCGTTATTTTCTTTCTCTCCCCTTCTGGAAGCTAAATTAATTACTGTGGGTTTATCTCGCGAGCTTGTCAGAGGGAGATGATGAACAGCTCCTAATATTGAAAGATTAGAAGGGGCGCACGAGCTGTTAGATCTCAGATACACGCGCGTGCACAGCTCTGCGCCGCATCTGGAGGCCAGCGAGGCGCGTGCTCGGCGGCCCCCTCCCTCAGCTGTCTTAGGCCCCAGGGACCCATACCCCAGGGCCAAATAGCACAAAAACTGCTCCATGGACTTGAATTAAAGTTGGCAGGATTACACATTATGGTGCAGTTTTGGGTACTACAGATAAGTTGAGTATTTTTTTACGTAATAAGCTATTTTAACTTAGTGATATCTGTATTTACAGTCTTTTGCATGACATTTTGCAGTATTTCACAGCATTGGTACATAGCAATGTAAAGTCATTGTGGGATTGGCTAATGAAAAGTTAAAGCCAGCAATCCTGTTTTTAGGTACATTTTCCTGTGTTCTGCGTTTCACCCTTAGATGTAGGTAAATATTAGGTTTGATATTTTTCCCCTACCTATTACAACTTTGTCAAAATGTTATGGAGTATTGCAATACTGCCTCAGGAGTACAGCTGCACCAAAAATAAATAAAAAATATAAAAAATATCTAAAAAAAATAAAAATAGAGAGTAATGCACTATAATGTACAAATATAGTGTACTACAACATATTATCTTCTTTTAACATATTTAAATATGCACAAAAAAATCTAAGCAATACCGCGGTAATAACTATAAATCACAACTCTAAATTTTTCTACTTATTACCACTTTAATAAAAGTGATAATAGGTACTGAAGATCAATAAAAGCACTTACCTATATATATGACGATAACCCAGAATGCAGAGAAACACAGAATGTACAATGCAGCTAAAATGCGCCAAAAATCACATCGCTGCATTTTATCTTTGGTAAACACAGCCATTAGCCAGTCACATATTGACTTCTCATTCGCATGTACTGCGGTATACCGCAAACATACCATGGTACACCTCGGCACATTGTACAAGGGAATGTTTTAAAACGTATAACTTTAACACTGCTTAGACTATTCACACATACTAACAAAAGTTGACATTTACACCTTACAATGTACATATCAGGCACATTACACCTACATCCGTCCACACACCTCTACACTACTTCTGTTACCACAGTCCACTCTACTCCACTCCACTCTATGCCGCTCCACTCTACTCCACTGCACTCTACGGTATTTCACTCTATCACATTTCACACTTTGTCACTCGACTATACGTCACTCCACTCCACTTCATTTGACAGCACTCCACTGTACACTGTTACGTTTTACGGGTCACTCCTTTCTATCACAGTCCAGTCTACTCAACTCCACTGTTCAGTCCTCCACTCTACGCTACTCCACTATACACAGCTCCACCCTGTGAAACTGCAGTCAACGCTATCGTGCTCTATGCCGCTCTACTACATGCCACTCCACTCCACTACAATGCACTGTATGCTATTGCACTGTACACTACTGCATTCTATGGCACTGACTCCATGCCAATCCACTCTACTGCACTGCACTCTGCGCTACTACACTCCATGCTATGCCACTGTACCACACGCCACTCTAAGCCACTCTACTCTACTCCACTATATGCCACACCACTCTATGTCACTGCTCAGTACGACAGTAAACACTACGTTATTCTGATTTACATTAATCCACTGTACACTACTCCACTCTATGCCACTCCGCTCTCTGCAAATCCACAGCACACTATTACACTGTACGCCCCTAGGGCCTACCCCACTACACTCTACCCTACTCCTTTCTACAACACTCCACAGTATTCCACTCTACAACATTCCACGCTACGTCACTCCACTATACACCACTGCACTGTACCTCACTACACTCTTCGCCACTCCACTCTACATCACTCCAGTGTATGCCACTCCACTCTATGCTATTCCACTCAACACCACTCCACTCTATGCCCCTCCCATCTACACCCTCCCAGTGTACTCTATTCCTCTGTACACCACGCCACTGTTTGCTACTCAACTCTACTGCACTGCACTCTACGTTGTTCACCTGTACGCCGTTACACTGTACCTCTCTTGACTGTACGCCACTCCACTCGTCGCCACTCCACTGTACACTATTTCACTCTACGCCACTCCTTTCTATCAGAGTCCGGTCTACTCCACTCCACTGTACGTTCCTCAACTCTATGCAGCTCCACTCTACCATTACTGTATACTATTTCTATATATGGCAGTCCCATGTATGCCACTTAACTCTATGCCACTCTACTTTACCCCACTCCACTCTACGTCACTCCACACTATGACACTCCAGTCTATACGACTACCCTGTATGATTCTCCACTCTAGGCTACTCCACTCTACGGTGCTCCCCTCCGCGCTATTCCAATGTACACACCTCCACTCTCACTACTCCACCGTACACCACTTCACTTAACAGCACTTCACTGTGCACCATGCCCTATATGCTAATCCAATCGATGCCACTCCACTGTGCACCACTGCATTCTACACAAATACATTGTATGCTATTCCAATCAATGTCACTCTGGTGAATGCCACTACGGTGTACACTACTCCACTGATGACACTCCACTCTACACTACTCCACTGTACGCTATTTCACTGGATGCTACTTCACTGTAATCTATTCTACTGTATGCAACTGCAGTCTACCTCACTCCACTATATGTCACTATATGCCACTATACTGTACACCACTTGACTATATGCTATTCCACTCTACACCACTACACTCCATGCTATACCTACTGTATGCCACTACTCTGTACCTCACCCCACTGTACTCTGCTCCACTCTATGCCACTGCACTGTACAGTACTCCCCTATGTAGTACTATATTCTACCACACTTCATTCTGCCATTGCAATGTTCTCCAGTCCACGCTACACTAATGTACTGTATGCCACTCCACTATACGTGTTCCACTCTACTCCACCCCACTGTACGCCAATCCACCCTGCGTCACTCCAATGTAACCCACTCCATTCTACACCACTCCAGTTTACAGTATCCGCTGTACAAAAGTACACTTGACGCTATCAACTCTACACTATTCAATTGTATGCCACTCCACTGTATGCTCCTCCAGTGTATGCTCTTCCACTGTACACTATTCCATTGTGCCCTACTCCACTCTATGCCTCCCCACTGTACTCCACTGCACTATATGTCACTCCACTGAATGCTATTCTAATTTACTCCACTCTAGTGTACACCAATCCACTGTATGTCATGCCAATGTAAGCTACTCCAGTGTTTGGTAGTGTACTGTATGCTAGTCCACTGTATGCCACTCCACTGTAGGCCACTCCCCTGTACGCCACGCCAGTGTACGCTATTCCACTGTATACCACTTTACTCTACCACACTCCACTCTATGCCGCTCCACTCTACGCTAATCCACTATACGCCATTCCACTCTACAACACTCCATTCTACACTATGCCACTCTACGCCGTTCCACTTCACTCAACACCTCTCTATGCACTACACTCAACAGCACTATATGCCACTCCACTGTAGCACACAGCACCACACTTTAGGCTACTCTACCTCACTCCACTGTACAGAAACGTACTCCACACTATGCCGCTACACTATACTCCACTCTATGACAGTTTTACACACTCTACACCATGGCATACCATTCCACTGTACAAGCCATCACTCTACTCTATAACACTTTATTTCACTGTATGCTATGCCACTACAGTGTTTTATTCTCCATGGCACTGTATGTTACGACACTCCAATCCTCTATATGACACTTTAGTGCACTCTGTGCTACCCCACTCCACTTGGCTACACTGTACAACAGTTTAGCCCACTGTATGACAATGGATGACACTCTAATGTACGCCACTCCAGAACTCTCTACTGCACTCTATAAAACTGCACTGTATAACTCCCCACTGCACTCCATGCCGCTATATAACACTGTACAACACTGCATGCTCCTACACTGCACTGTACAACACTCTATTCCACTTTATGCCATTCTACAATACTCTGCTCAGCTTTGTACCACTTGATAACACTCCACTCCACAACACTTGACTCCATGAAACTACAGTCAACGATACTCCAATGTACGAAACTCAACTGTACTGTATGACATGCCACTCCATGGTACAACACGCCACTACAGGCTACAATATTCTACTATATGAGATACCACACCACCCCACTCCACTAAATGATAGTTTACTCCACTATACGCAGCATCACTCCTCTCTGCTGTATTCCACTCCACAACACTAGACTCTACGGTACTACCCTGTACAACACTGGCCTTTACTAAGCTCTATGACCCTGCACATAACAACACTCAATTGAATGACAATCAACACTATTATTTCTAACACATTTTTATTAAGAAATAAAAACTTTTAAAATTAAAATGGAAAAAAAATCAAATGTTAAAACTAAGTTATAGTCAGGAAAACGTTATTTATGCTTTCTATAGAAATCCAACTTAAAGCATAAAAACAAGAGAAATTCTAAAGTTATACCTATAACTTACATTTCTGAATTGGGGACCACTAGCTAGAACTTACATTTATAATTTATGCACCACCTATAATTTACTATACATCGCAAACCTTCGTACACATTCTTCTCGCATCAATTGCAACACCTATAACTCGCCACTCTACTATGCTCAGTGTCCCTGAGAAATGATGTCATATTAAATGTCATAGGGCCTGATTGGTGGATGGGATATGCCGTCGCAAACATGACGAATAGCCTGTTGTCCGTATTACAAGTTCCATAGAATATAATGGAACTTGTAATATGGTGGATGGGATAGCTGCCCCATTTGTGACAGAGTATCCCATCATAATCAGGTCCATAAGTCTTAATATAACTGCTATGATTTCACATGCTGTAAATTATATGATATGCAAGAGTATAACCAGTGCATGGACAAATGGCTGGTGTTTTGGGACTGAGAAGAAAATGAGGGGTCCTAAAATATGTTTCCCTGCTGCTGCCATGCCCCATACGAAAATATAACATGGCCACAGGCAAACAGCTGACCAAAATGACAACTAATTTGGCAAAAAGCTAGATATTTAACCAGAGAGCATGTTTTTGTGATTTGATGTAAATCTGTTCAGTAGTTTTGGAGAAATAAGGCTTCAAAATGTATAGATATATCAGGCCACGGTAGGGAGGAAAGGTAGATCAAAAGATAAGATCTGATTGACTGCTTCATGTCAACAAAGATGTTTGACAGCCATTGTAGCAGTCAGGGACTGAGTCATGTGTCTTAAAAAAACAAAAAGCAGCATATGAGGGTAACGTAGGTATACAAAGTGGACCTCTTTCGGTGTCGGAACAGATTTATTTTTAACTGTACTGTAGTATTTTTTTAAAAGGGACTTTTCTATTTGAATCCTCCTGGGGTGGGCCATGGCCCAGTGGTTTGGTGCACATGTTGTATAATGGGAGCAGTTCATGAGCACCCCCCCACTCCACGAGCCAGTAAATTGACCCTTTGACCCGGGCTTGTGCTGATTTAAAATTAGTCATGATGAGGGATGTGCAGCTCCCATCTCCTAGCCATTTCCTGGCCCCAGGAGCCCCATCCACCAAGACTTGATGTATTGTATGGAAGGGGTATGGACCCCATCCCTGAGCCACAGTATGGCCCCTGGGAACCTATCCCTGGAGTCCAACCGTCCTGAGACAGTGTCCTGAGGAACCCATCCCTGGGACACTGAGGAAAAAGCAGAATTGCAGTCGAAGACAAATAAAATACACTAATACCATTGATAAGTTGAGAAATCATTCAGACATAGTAGTTAGGAGTTCAAATAAAGGTGGAAATGTTGTCTTGTGGCATTTGACAGAGGCATACAAACAGCAGAAGCATGCACAATGCTGTAGGGGGATTACTATGGCTGAATACCTCGAAGTAAGGCAAGATTGTGACAACCAGTTGAATGAGTGGAAAGATCAGGGCCTGTTAAGCTGGGTTGAATATAGATTCCTCAAGCAGCAATCTATATTTATCCAAAATTACCAATTTCCCATCTAATTCCCAAAGTGCATAACAATGTCTACAATCCACTGGGCCGCCCAATAATTGTGGGACAGGGTAGTATATTTGAGAATGTTTCGAGATCAATAGACTTTCTGAACCAACTTGTAGACAGTCTACCCTTCTACATAAAAGACACTGCAGACTTTTTACAGAGAATTTTTTATGTAAGTTGGGAGAAATATATGTTGCTTATGACACTTGATATCACATTATTGTAATCAAGTATAAGACACAGTGATCGGTTGAAGGCTGTGAAACGTTTCATAAGAGCAAGACCAATGAGAATATAGAAAAACTGTAACTTGCTCTTCAAGATGATAGAATGGGGTCTTTCAAAAAGCATTTTTATATTTCATTCTAAGAGGGACGGCTATGGGCACCCGTTTCATCCCCAGCTATGCTAATTTGAAAATGTGCTGGTGGGAGGAGCAGGTGGTTGGGGGAGCCCCAGTGGGAAAGTGGATGTGCACGTTACACTTTGGGCACGCTTTATAGATGGCCGATTTTTTATATGGAAAAGCAGTAAAGCAGAGGTGGACCTGTTGGTGGAGGAGATAAATAATATTGACTTGAAATTGTCCTTCACTGGTAAGATAAGTGAAAGGGAGTTGGAGTTTTTGGATGCATCAATGCGTGTGGAGGGACATAGATTAGTGACCGTACTATGTAGAAAACCAACAGCAAACAATAGCATTCTGCATGCCCACTTATCAAGTGTATGTCCTTTGGCGAGCTCTACAGAGCTAGAAGAGTATGCAGTACCATTGAGGAATACCAAGAAATAGAAAAACAGATGCTAACTAGATTTAAGGCACAAGGATACAATGTTAACATTTTGAATGCAGCATCAAACAGAGCGAAAGATTGTAAGAGAGAAATAGCGCTGTTTACAGCTAAAAAGAAGAAACTGATGAACAAAGAGCATAGATTCATCACAATATATAATTGAGAGCATTCAAGAGTAGAGGTTGCCCTAAAAAAACATTGACACCTCAACAAAAGCGACACTAAAATAGGTTAGGAGATTTCCAGGAGGCCCTCATAGCTACAGGCTTGTTAACTCCATGCAAGACCATCTCGTAAAGAGTGATATGAAATATGACTAGAAGAAAGAGGCATGGCTTTCGTCTGCAGAGGAGTTTATGAAATGCAATAAACAGAAGGCATGCCAGCACAGAGTAAACATTACCATAGTTAAAACACCATTCAATAGAAAAATCAAGGTTGGAGGCAGATTGACATGTAAATGTACACATGTAGTATACCAATAAACGTGTCGTTGCCCAAAAGTATATAGAGGTAGCACTAAGCTACCAGTTCACAAGAGAATTTTGCAACATCCCAGTACGCTGAAACATGGTGCTTTTAGCTACCTAGTTGCCAGACATTTTAGTAGATTTCATGAAGGTGATGAGTCTCAGTTAAAATATAGTGGCTTAGCACAGGTACTTAAGAATGTTACGGGAGGTGATAGAGAGCACCAACTCAGACTTTTAGAGACTAAGTTAATCCTAGATATGGACAGAAAGGAACTGCATGGTCTTAATACTGATGAGGAATTGCATACAAACTTGAGATACATTTGCTGCTGGATTTCCAGCAGGACAGTAGATGCACTTATATAGGTGTTTTTTAACAGACGATGTACAGCTAAATAAGTTAAGAAATATGTTGATAAGTCACCTACTTTTTTTTCAATGAACTGTTTTTGTTTACTTATTTATTTGAAATGTTTATGCAGCAAAGTATGTGGTATTAATTTTCGGCTAGTATACCCACTGGCGCTATATGTGAGACACTGATTGATTGCTAAGAAGCGGACAAATTAAATGGAATCAAACTTAATTTTGTATAGAACTGACCTGGTTTAATGAAGAAATTACAAGACTGATATTATGAATGGCAGAATGTGATATTAACAGATGACCATTATGTTTAATATTTTGATTAAATTAAGTGAAAAGAGAAGGCATGTGATGGGAAATTAATTGTAATTACAAATATTAATTAGTAAGATGGAGGTTGCTCTAGCAATATATGTTCAGATTAATTTGCTTGTAAATTTTGTTTCAATTTTATTTTTCCCATTCGAATCATAATGTATTAATGTTTGAGATTTACGTTTAATATAAGGAATTGAAACAGACTTGTGCATTACAAGATAGCTCCTGATTTTCACTATTCTTATTGTGCTTCGTTTGTGCTTATGGTTCACAAATGGTTTAAATGTAGGTAATAATAGTGGCATGTTTATCATGACCAAGGCTGAACAGTGTAGCTGAAGTGCGTGGAGATATAATCCTTAACTAATAATAGTGCTGCTCTCATCTTTACGAAGTGTGAGGATTGTTTATTTAGTAATGCGCAGGCGGATGTGTATTTTTTCGGCACCTCCAGTGATCGAGAAGCACACCGGCAACTGCAGCTTGATATATATATATATATATATATACATAAAACACAAACTGGAGTCCAGCGACTCGTAACTTCGGACTCAGGCTCCCCTGAGCTATATATCGTTTTTTATATATATATATATATATATATATATATATATAGATAGCCTGGGTCCGAAGTTACGAGGCACTGGACTCCAGTTTGTGTTTTATGTTTACCCACAGGTTTTTGAAACCGATGTGCTGACTTGCGCGGTCTTTAGCTATGCCCCTGGACACGGCAACCATCAGCCTTCAAAAGGGACTTCAGAGTGAGTCTGCAAAGCTGGTGCTGGCGCACATAATGTGCACCACAGGTAAGCCTGTCTACACCCACCCGTGCCCGGACTGCACTTGCACCAGAACCCCTGGCCAATTCTCTTCCCAAAGGTACTCCAGAAAAGAGCTTTATTGGTTTAACAACCCAGGTAGGAATACCTTGTGTGATTCCCTTGATTTCAACAAGAATATCTAGTGTTTCTATTATGTTAGTTGTCAATTCTCATGTAAAATAGACACCTCACTCGTGCTCGGCATACCGAGCCAAAATCAAACAGCCCCCTCCCTCAACACTGCTGCTTGGTCCACAAAACTTCCCTGTGTTTTGATTAACTCTTGATCTGTAATTAACCACAAATACGAATTGAGTATTTAGACACATGCTCTAGAGATAGCTTTTCTTAGGGAGAGTTGGGATGATGACGCCTCTCGCTTGACGTAGTAGCTGCGATTCCAGCTGGCTATGCCATTTTCAGATGAGATCGCACCTCAAAGCAAGGAGGAGGCTTATCTGTTATTTATCTCAATCATCTGAAGATTTTGTGGGAGTCAACCACTCAAATTAACTATGAGGGGGGATTGGCCATCATTTGTAAGTCGGATCTCACCTGTATTTTGACTGGTGGGAGCACTTTCTCGGAGGTATGTGAACTGATGGCCTTTAAACTTTTTGATGGCTATTCTTTAGTCGCAGAAGGGCTCTTAGTATATTGCCCTCCTGGCCCTCTCTCTAATTTCCTTGACGAGTGCACAGACCTGCTGGAACCGCTGGTCATGGCACCAAAGGCAATTATATTGGGGGATTTTAACATTCATTTCGACGACAGTAGCAACCGGCTGGTTACGGAATTCCTCAATCTGATGGTTTCCTTAGATTGGATTCTAAAGGAAGGCTCGGCCACTCATGTAGCTGGCCACACCCTCGATGGTATTTTTACCCACCCTGAGGTGGATATACAACTCACTATGACCCCGGTTGCGTGGACGGATCACTCTCTTTTGACTTTTCTCTTCGCACATACACATTTTTTTCCGACACGTACACCCTTGAATAAACCTATTAGACAATGGAAAAGTATTAAGGCAAAACCCCTGGAAACAGCACTAAACAACAGCTGGAACAATCCTAAGTTGTCTGTATTACCGCCATTGGCCCATTTTAATCAGGGAATCTCGGCACCGATTAACTCTTTAGCCCCTCAGAAGGTACATGCACCACGACTGGGGAAAAAACCTAGTCAACCTTGGTTTTCCCAGGATCTTAAAACACTTCAGAGGAAATACAGGCAACAGGAGTGGTGCTGGAGGCTTAAGCCGGACCCCAGCGAGAAATCTGATTTAAAAACGGCCTTAAATTGTTATAAGGAGGCTTGTCTTAAAGCTAAATCAGAATATTTAACGAGTAAAATTAGGAACGCAGCTAATTCCTCTAGAGAGTTGTTTAGAGTTATTAATGTCCTGACCACCCCACCTTGTGCGCCTAAGCTGGACAACTCACAAGATTTCTGCAACAAAGTTGCAGATTTTTTTGAAAGTAAAATTCTAAACATCCATTCTAGCTTTACCTTAGCTAAGACTCAGGGGTCCTCCTCTCCGCCCAACACCGTGGCCAGGGTCTCTCCTGGTCTATGCTCAGCCACACTTAACAACCGGAGGCTACTGTCCAAGTTCAACATGCCGTCTCAAGATATGCCCGGTAAGCTGCTCCGCGAATGCAAATCGGGGTCGCCACTGGACCCATGCCCGCCGGCCATTTTGCATCTGGTCCCGGAACTGACAGTATCGGCGCTAATCCCTGTTTTCCAAGTTCTTACTTCCTGTATTTATCCATCTGCATGGAAGGAAACTACTATTATTCCTTTAAAAAAGAAGGAAACGGGGAAACATGATGATCTTACCAATCTTCGTCCTATAGCTTTGCTTCCCTTGCTGGCTAAAATATTTGAGAAATTTATCAACAAAGAACTGGTCAATTTTCTGTCAGTTTCAGAGGGTTTTGATACATCTCAACATGGATTTCGGAAATTCCATAGCACGGAATCGGCCCTCATCTCCTCATCTGATAATATTCAGAGGTTGGTTGATGAGGGACAGGGTGTTGTGCTGGTTCTACTAGACCTTTCTGTGGCGTTTGACACCATTGCCCCCCACATCCTGTCAGAACGCCTACATTATATGGGGATCAGGGACCAGGCTCTGAAGCTGCTCGAGTCCTTCCTCACGGACAGGTGGTCTACCGTAAGTTGCGGAGACTTTAGTTCCCCGGCCTACCTTCTGCCCTGTGGGGTCCCTCAGGGATCCCCACTTAGCCCCACTTTGTTTAATGTTTATGTGGCCCCTCTGGCAGAACTTATACGTTCTTTTGGTTTCACCCACACCTTATATGCAGACGACACGCTGATTATTATTCCTATCAACAATGATGGGTAGATAGTTGCGGCTCGGTTTAACACCTGTATGTCAGCGGTAAGCAGTTGGATGAAGGCCAACTGGCTGAAATTGAACTGTGAGAAGGCAGAAGTTCTCTGTTTTCGGACAAGTAAGGCACTATGGTCCCCTAGTTGGTTGCCTAAAGAGTGCGGCACTCTGCCCCTACCGGGTTCCACATCCAGAAACCTAGGATTTCTTTTCGACGATCATTTGTCTTTCCAACCGCAAGTTAATCTGACTATAAAAACCTGCTTGTGGACGTTGAGGAAGCTGAAGAAAATTTTCCCTTTTCTAACTAAAGAATGGAGAGTGACGGCTACTTTGGCGTTGGTCGGATCCAGATTGGACTATGGTAATGCCCTTCTGCTTAACTTGGATAAAAAATCTCTTAAAAGACTGCAGCTGATACAGAACACAGCTGCTAGACTAATTCTGAATCTGCCACGATCTGTCTCTGCTAAGGAAAGCCTTAAAAATCTTCATTGGCTTCCAATAGCCCAACGGATATCCTTTAAGGCGCTCTGTATTTCCCATAAAGCCATGCACGGATTGGGCCTAAGTATCTTACTACTAAACTTCATTGGCACCGACCCACACGGTTGCTGCGGTCGGCCAATACCTTTCTCATCCAGGTGCCCCGCACTAAGAAGGTGAAGTGGGGGGATAAAGCCTTCACTATAGCAGCTCCGAGGACTTGGAATTCTCTTCCGCTGGAGCTGCGGAAAGAGCATAACTATCTGATCTTTAGGAAACGGGTCAAGACTTGGCTGTTTCCTCGATAATTGTCTGATTTCTTTCTCTGACATTGCCGCTCTCCCTTAGTCAGCGCTTCGATGCCCCCGGGCCGGAATGCGCTCTACAAATACCTCCATACATACATACATGATGCACTCACTTTTAAATGCAAACATGCCAATAATTATGTCTTTAATGGCCTGTAAATTTATAGGCCTCTGGGTCTAGAACCAACTTCATATTGTCATTAAATAATTTTACTGAATCATGAATGTGGTTCACTATCTTCATCATTTTAGGGGATTTTAATTTCCACCTAGAAGATTTAACTAATAAAGTAACAGAACAACTTATAGACAATATGACTTGCCTTGACCTCTAATAATTGACAATTCTGCCACACATTTGTCGGGCCATATCTTGGATGGTGTCTTTTCTAGAAGCCCTGACCTAGAATTTGAAGCTGTGTCACCGCTAGAATGGCCTGACCATAAAGCAACCAGCTCTAATTTAAATCTCCTGGCTACAAGCACATTAGTTTAAAAGACCCCGCAGATCATAAAATCCTGTGCATGGAACAAAACTAACAAAACTGAACTCATTGAAATTCTAGCAGCATCACAGCCCACCCCTATGGATGATCCTAATATAACCACATCTAGCTACTCTGAATGGATTAATCTAGCGGTTACGTGGCTAGCTCTCCCTAAGGTTTTTAGAAACCATAGAAACAAACCCTCTGCTCCTAGGTTTCCCCCAAAGTAAGATCACTAAATCTAAAATGCCAGAGGTAGGAGAGAAAATGGAGGGAACATTAGGCCAGATGAAAGAAACAAATATAAACAATACATATAAGAATTTGATTAATACTGAGAAAAACAAGTTATTTTAGTGAGGAAATCAACCTAGCAGAAAATTCGGCAAAATAATTATTTAAAACAGTCAAAACTATCTCAAGTCCCAATTCCATTAATTTCATGACACCCAATCAACCCCAATGTGATCAATTAGCTGATGTCTTTCAAGTCAGAGTAAAGGAAATGCACTGTGAATTTGACTGTGGCTGTAATACCAACTGTTATGCTTTCAGGACAGAATCTTTAGGTACCAGGAACACAAACTTCATGTTTACTCCGTTCTCAAGGTAGAAGGAGTGATCAAATTAATCGAAGCCACCAAGTCAGGTGGCCCCTCTGATCCTTGTCCCCCGACAATCCTTCATGAGATAGCTGGCTTGGTAGCAGTTCCCCTCACCAACCTATTGTATGGTATTATTCTCTCCAGACAATTTCCCAATGATTGGAAAAAGGCATCCATCCTTTCCCTGATTGAAAAACCCTCCCTCAATTCCAATTAGGTAAAAAGTTATCTCCCCCATCCCGCACCTGCTGATGCTGGCAAAAATCCTAAAAAGACATCTTAATACAGAACTTTCAGCCTTCTTGGACAAAAATGAAGTTCTGAACGGTGCTGAACATGGTTTTAGAAAAAAACGTGGCACTGAATCTGCCTTGATACTGGCTACAGAGGAAATCAGCTCAATTGTGGACAGAAATGGAAGGGATCCTTTTGGATCTATCTGCAGCCTTCGACACCGTGAGCCATACTGTGCTAACAGATCAGCTAGAAAAGATAAGTATCGGAGGGTCGGAGCTCGATCTGTGCTGCTCCTTTCTTACAAACAGAGAACAGTTGGTCTCTCTTGGAGAATTCACATCAAGTCTTTTTCACTGCCCTGTGGTGTCCCCCAGGGGTCTTAATTGAACCCTTTGCTCTTTAATGTATATGTAGTACCACTAGCTAGGCTCGCTCGTTCTTTCGTTTTTTCGACAATCTCATTTGCAGAACACCCAGATCATGGTGTTGATCTCAAGCAACACAAATGAGCTTTCAAGCACCTCAAGAGCTGAATGAATGAAGCAATAAGATGGATGAGATAACTCTCTCACATTAAATTCGGAGAAAACTGAGGTCCTTCTCTTTGGGAAAGATACCTCCTACTGGAACTCTTCCTGGTGGCCCCAACACTTGGCCCCCATCCTTCTCCAGTCCTAAAAGTTAGGAATTTTGGAGTAATTTTTGATTTGCAGAACATACATTTGTGGATCAGAATAATAAACGTAATTCCTCTTGCTTTCTCCTCTTAAGAACCTTGAGAAAGATTCTCCTGTTCATTTATTTTGGACTCCAGAAAACCGTATGTAAAGCACTTGTACTTTCCAGGTTAGACTACAGTAATGCCCTTCTTATGGGCATTCAACAGCCGTTCCTGAACAAACTTCAAGTATTACAGAATGCAGCAGCTCGTCTCCTTATGAGAATTCACAAATTCAATTCAGTCTCTCAATCATTAGTGGAGCTACATTGGCTCCCAGTCAAGAATAAGTAGCTTTTAATGCACCCTGCATGGCTCACAAAGTTACTTGAAAGAACTCTAACTATAACTGCTGAATTTCTATGGTTTTCTACTATGAGCTAATGAAATAGTTTCTGGGTGCTATTTTGTTGTTGCAGATAATTGTGAATTTGTCATAACATTAAACGGGGGGCCGCACTGAGCATCATGATGTATTTGTGAATATCGCACAGCGTGAAACAATATGTTTTTAAGGGCTTATTTAGACCCTCAAACACGCCTACATCACAGCACTGGCCTGACCCCTTATACCATTTATCAAATTTATTTTGAGCACCCTGGACTGTGTCCTGTAACATAAAATGGCAGCTGCAACTTTCTAGTCAGGCTGTGGAAAGCCAATCATAGAATTCCTGGTGGCCCATGCATGTGTAAATTCGCTGAGAAAACGTTGTGATGGATCTACGGCCCTAGATATACAGATGTATTTTCCCTTAAATATCTCAAAAACTACTGAACAGATTTACGCCAAATAACCAAAAGCACAATATGCGGAACACAGTCTAGCTTTCTGCCAAATTTGGTGTAATTCAGTCCAGCAGTTTGGGCTGTAGTCATGTTCAAACTCTTATGGGAATTAACGGGGGAAACACGAGTTTTTTTTAACCCCCCTCCACTTTTTCTCAGCCCCCACTTGATGGATCATCCCGAAACTTCCCATGTGCAACAAGGATCACACTTTTTCTATGGAAAAATTGTCCTAACTATAACTACTTAGTGGCGGCCCCCACTAGGTAATATATATATATATATATATATATATATATATATATATATATATATATATATATATAAATATATATATATATGTGTGAAAAAACTAAAGGTTAGAGGGATGTTATAGTTAGGTTGACTTTTACCCATACAAAACCTTAGAAATTCAGTAGTTATAGGTATACTTATGTTAAGAAACTATAATTCATGGCCTAAAGTTACTTAACAGCATGTTATAGTTTCCTCAGATAAGTATAACTATAAGTATAACTATAACTGCTGAATGTCTATGGTTTTGTATGGGTAAAATGCCGATCTAACTAACTGTAAAGTCCCTGCGACCTTTGTTTTTCCGGTGAATTTGTTTTTTTTTTTTAACATAAGTAATATATAATTACTGTACATTAATACAACCACTAATACCGAGTGGAGCAGGCTGCAGCCAACCCCCCCCCGCATGTATCCAACCCCATGTTGCACGTGGCCTTTGGCCATGTGCAGTGGGTTTTGGGGTGAGAGTGGTGTATGTTTTTCCAAAGGATTTGGGATCCGCTGGTCCCTCACAGATTTACGCTAGAGGTCATGCTGAGCACTGCGGTGGATCCGTGGATTGGCCCAAATGAATATTTGGGCAATATTGTCCCATGAGGAGTCCCTCGGAGTCCTCTCCATCTGTCCTATGGGGTCAGGACATCTCTATCCTGCCCCCCTTGTATCAGTTTTTTATTATCCCCTCTCCAGCCCGATCGAGAAAGAAAATGGTGGCCACAACTTTTCTCTCAGGTTGTGGCCAGCCACTCAGGGTCTTGCTTTTCCCCTATACCTCCAGATCCTTTGCAAGTGCATCCACGAAGGATCAGCGTCCCTAGATATCCTTATTTCTTTTTCCTTTAATAATTACAAAACTACTGAACAGACTATCAGCAAATCACATAAAGCACTCTTTCTGGACCAAGATCTAGCTTGCTGCCAAATTTGGTGTAGATCCGTTCACTGGTTCGGGCTGTTTAAAATTCCTATGGAAAATTGTATAGGGAAAATGCGTTTTGGGACGCCCTCCCCTTTTTTCTCGGGCCCCTGCTCGACAAAACACACCAAAACGTTCTGCACAGCAGCTAAAGTGACTTGTGTACTAGTTTGAAAATGTTTTGAAGTTTTGTCAAACATATATATATTAAATATGTATATGCATGTATATATATATATATATATATATATATATATATATATATATATAGTAGATAGATAGATAGATCTCCCGTCCTTTAGTTTTCAGTTTCCCCTTTTGTAGTTCCCCCTTCATTGCTTTGCTTCTCCTCTTTCTATTTTATTTTTTCTTAGGGTACCAACGCTCCTCTGGCAGTCCTAATGGGCCTCTTGCTTGCCCCCTATTTCCATCTGCAGTGCGCCACTTCCAGCGCGAACCATGAGACTACTATGGAATGCTGTTGTCCATAGTGTATCATTGTTTGACCGTTTCAAGATTGGCAACACATTAGTTCTAAATGTGGTGGCCATGATGGAACTATAAAACAGCAACAGACTATGTAGAACACCACTGCAAGATGGACACCAGCTGGAATGCTTAGTTTCATTATTGCCTGCATAGGTGCACCATGTTTAGAGGACAGCGTGTTTTCTTTTTTCCATTTGTTTTCTTTTAATTTATCTAGCATAGTTTGTGTGTGTTTTATTATGGTTGTATCAGAAAGATGAACGCAAAAACGAGTCAATGGGTGAATGAGTGGAAAGATGAATGAAAGAGTCCATGTATGATGACTTATTGAGTTTCTCAACCCATTAAGGACATAAAAGGCACTTTCATTCATAAGCCAGAACACTTGACGTTGCCGGTGTTTGTTACTGTTTAAATAGCAGTTTTTATACTGATGCATGGCCTGACCTTCACATAGTCTGTTGGCTCTGGCAGTAGGCATTGTGATGTCAAATCAACTGTAATATTTTGTAAAGTGGAGCAGATGCACCACTTTCTTATTACAAATGACTAGTGATGTCACAATTAGACTGTAACAAGAAAATTACAGACAAGCTTTTTGAAAAGAATTGCAGACACTTGTTATAAGTCTATCATATGAAGTCGACCTCTTTCTTTGAACTGAGCTGAAAACCTGAGCTCCTTTTACAATATTATCGTCAGAATTGTTGCACAATCTCCGCCATTGTAGCTGAAATGTGAATTTAATGTAGTTTGTGTAAAACGTTGAGGCAGTTGAGGTAGTATGGGGAGAGTGGGAGGCCACATACAGCCCTCAGCATAACAGGAAGTAGAACAGAGGCCATTTTGAAAGGACCTTGAGCTGCTTGTCTAATCTCAGTTCCTGCTTCCCTCGTTTTGTTCATAGTAACTCACACATAGCCGTTTGCCCCCCCCTGAATTCCTTTTTTTAGTAAAATCTGCGATAAACTCGTTTTTCCTTGCGATCAAATGAGAGCATCGTCCAGAGAATCTAGAGGAGAAAAAAGCCCTGGCGGACCCGAAAGCCTGAGTCAGAAATGCTTCCGGTGACGAGATCAGAGACTCCGCGCATCTTCAGTTGAGAGGCAGAAACACTCTTTTTTTTCATCTGGATAAAAACAAGATATAATCCAGATGCTGAGACCTCACGGGGAGGAGGCGGCGGCTTTTATTTTGTTCTGTTCTGGAAGGCAGTTTTGTCAATTCTGAAAGCTCTGCCGCCTGGGGTTAAGCGCACCAAAAGAAATGTTTTTCGGAGTTTCATTTGCAGCCAGTCGTACCCTCTGGACGCTGGCAGCGTTATTACCACCTCAGCCGCCTTCCACAGTTTTTGAATCCTCTCTGAAGCCTTTGCGGCTGAAGCTGCCGACAGAACTACATAATGTGGTGTTTAAACCC
Organism: Pleurodeles waltl; assembly: GCF_031143425.1. Lineage (NCBI taxonomy): Eukaryota > Metazoa > Chordata > Amphibia > Caudata > Salamandridae > Pleurodeles > Pleurodeles waltl. The sequence goes on from NC_090448.1 coordinate 1,158,573,387, forward strand.
AAAGTCCTTCCCTGTGAGAGGCAGCACCGTTCAATCTCTACAACTGCCCAAAGATATTGTGCATATTTGAAGGAATTCTGAAGAACTTGGCCCCAAGGCTTCCTTTCCTAAAAAGTCCCCTATATTAAATATTAGTTGAATTCTGTATCTTTTCCATGCTCAGTGGAATGACCATCATAGCAGTTTTTTAAAATAAAAAGTGATTCCGATTGATGGAAGTTTTGAACAAATTTCGGGCAGCAGAATCACGACTGGTTTTAAAATCCAAAAGAAGTCTTCAATTGACTACAATATTTAAAACAAGCATTTGCAATGCAATGGGTCTCGCATTTGCTCGAGTTAGAGCTATTAGCGTTGTAAACTCCTAACTGGACTTTTCTTGCCACATAAATTGAAAATAAAAAGTAAAACAGTTTCACATAAGTGAGCCCATTCAAAGCACCACGGCCGCCATGAGCATGAGCGCGAGGGAGAGATGCAAAAGGAAAAAGAAGTTCACTCGCAATCAAACGTATCGGCAAACATGCAATTATCTATGTGACACGGTCAGTCTGCAAGGCGGTAACAAAACCTCACAAAGGAGGGACAAACGTAAAGCATTTACCAGTGATAACAAAGGATTTTTGAAGGGCAAGCCCATGAACAAGTGATAGTGGTTGGCGTGGTTCAAAGCCCAAATAGATAACAACACGTTGGAAAAGCAGCACTTGCGTGCTGTTAAGCTCAACTTAACAATCATGAACAGCTGACACATGTTTCGCTCTGTAGCATGGTAGAACTTCCAGCTATGTCAGGGCTTAAAGGTGATGCTGTGCTTTTGGTAGAAAAGCAGGGTTCTTGTTTGGGTCAGCAGTTTGTGTCAGTGGTTGCATGTGGCGAGCAGCAGTTTTTCTGGGATTTTGGACTTAATTCCTATCTTCAGACTTTGACACAGAGTAAGAGAGGTAAATGCAGCAAAAGGGAGCAAAACAGAAGGAAGGAAAAGTAACAAATGGGAAAATCATGGCTGAATAAGGACTGGGCTAGAGTGCGTAAGAAGTAGAATGACCAGATTTTGAAAACCAAAAACCTGGACATTTGGCAAAAATAGAAGAAGAACTACAAGTGTACATCGACGAAGGACACAGTGCGACTGCACTCATCAAAACTGAAATACACAAAATGAGTCACTAAGAAAATAGATCCAGTACCATTTTTAAACCCAGTATCATCCTGTTAATTACATTTCTTTCTGATAACAGCTGCTAACTAGTGCAGCTTTTGGACGCATAAAAACGAGCTTCCCACTGTTTTCAGTCAACCCTGTCTGAGAACTGGGACATGAGGCACATTTACTAAAATCAGCCAGGACTGCTGGTGATAAACCGGCACTGTCCTGGCAAATCCGGTAAGTTGGCACCCTATAGGAAGTCAAGAAGTGTAGGTAGTGGAAGATAGAGTCAGGAGGCGAAGTCAAGACTGGGCAACTTTGCTACACAGAAGCTGCGTTGCTAGAAAGCAATAACCTTATATGCTGAATCCAATGGGAGCAAGAGACTACGTCACCCCTCCCCGCAGCCACCACTAACCGCACACAATATAATATGTTGGATGATCACCAAAACGGGTAAAAGAAAATAACGTACGTGAGTAAACAAATGCTGGATAACACCACTCTGGCTTGCCACTCTGCTGGGCTCTAACGACTACAGATCGGAATGGGTATCTAAAGAGAACCAAATATATCTTAGTAATCTGTTATGATTGTTCTGCATCTAACTTTTCTACACAATATAGCAGCTAGGCCTGAAAACAAAGGGAGGGCAAAATATCGGAAAATATGTTACATTCACCATTTAGTCATCCCAGAGAAATGGAGTAGATGCCTCACCCACTGATAGTGGCAAGCTTCATCATCAGCGCCTATCCACACCCTGGTAGGTCAATACCACTAGTGCGGACTCACCAAACCTTTGGAAGTTCTTAGATAAAGTACCACCTGGATAGAAGCAGGGATCCAGAACAAGCTGTTAAAAATACCCACAGGAGTTGCGTTTTATTAGAGGGTATCAGGGGTATAGATAAAAACAAATCAGTTGTGGTTTCTTAAAGGAAATAATATTCCTAGAAACCTTCATTCAAGCAAACATGTTTCGCCCTCGCCAAGAGCCCATCCGGGTCTGGGGCCTTCTGCAGGGCTGTCAAACTATCCCTGCCTCTCTACGCTCATAAATTCATACGGAAAAGTGAGGCCTATTGCTCTCACCTGAGCAGGAAGACACTTCACATTCGGAAGTACCCTATTGTTGAATGGTACATATATCATGCACATCTGGCGACAGGTGCCGTCCTGTAGTCACACATTCGACGAGCATCCCACACCGCTAATCAACCTACTCACACCGCTGCAGACCGCCGATGAACATCTAACTTTAACAGTGAATGGATGTCCCTTAAAGATATTTCTGTGTTAGTAACTCTGTGGGTTCTTGTTACGATTGTGACTCCCTGACACTGAAGGATAACAGGGCTTCAGTAACTCCCTTTAAGCTCACCAACCCTTCTTCTCTTTTGGCAAGATAGCTACCTCTGGCTTCATAGAGATGTACCTTCTGATACCGACTGGCCTAGATTCCAACTTGTCTCCTGTGCCACACACAAGTAATAAAACATCCATAAATTTCCAGTGATATCTATTCTTTGCAATACATGTATCACTTTCTCAATACTACTTGCACATTCAGACATACGTAGAATAAAGCAGGCATCTGCAACCAGTAGCTCGTGAGCTACTGGTATCTCTCCCGCTACCTGTGAGTAGCTCTCTGTATGCAGCCGAGCCTACTAAATGAGAAACGTTTGTGTGGCTGAAATAATATATTTATACCAAAATTGAAATCTGTGTATTCGAGACAAAGATGTGTGTAATTTCAGAACTCATAAGATGATTTTGGAGAAAAAGCGTTTAATTTCAAAAATATTTTAAACTGATATTTGAGTGATAAATCATGAGGCATTGGGGAGACTTATTACTAATATTATTACCTTGGTGCCACAAGCATTGGAGCCACGGCAATTATGTTTTAGCTATGTAAAGTTATTCCGATTTGACAAAGCCTCTCTATGTTATTGCTGGGGTCCCCGCCTGACGCAGCGAGGTGATCACGGTTGATAATCTATCACTTCTTCCTATAGTGTGATGACTAATGTAATCTTGTCTGATGCAGCTGGTGTTACAACATTAATACTATTGTAGCCCGGGATCGTCTTCATTGAAGATTAGTAGCTCTCTTTACAGAAAAGGTTGGAGACCCCTGGCATAAAGTAGTCACAGTCCTAATGCTAGGAATCTTCCTGTTGCTGGACTGAAAATTCCAAAATTCAAATTGATTGGTAGATGGATTTAGAATACTGAGAGTCGTTAGCAGTAAGCCATGCGTCGTGAACTGCCTCCTAACAAGCTCTTGCCGTGGATTACACATTCTAACCACACGGTTAAAGGTTTGGAGTGAACACACAGGTGTATAACTCTGTCTGTCACCTGCTATTGGACAGGTATGATGAATGCACGTTAGTTGGGATCACCAGGGTATCCCTGGCTGGGTCTTTGGGATCCTGGCACTGCCCTTGTACTTCTGATTTCAGGTGCCCTAAATGCAGAGCTATGACCTGGAAGTGAACAAGGGTTTGACATCCATGTTTACCTTCTGTAGTTTGAACTCCTATCCCGCCTCTAACTCATCTACAGCCAATAGGAAGCTGTTTAGGGGCTAGAAATGGGACTAGTTAATCTGTGAGGACTTTGGGGGCCAAAAGGTGCATGACGTAATTTCTATTACCTCTGGAACTTTGGTGGGTCTCCATCTATGAAATACTGAGACAGTATAAAAGTATGTATTGTTTGTTTTTGGAATGAATACACCTGGGGGTTGTTTTGCCCAGAGAAAATAGATGAGGATGAGAATGGCTTCCCATTGACGAAGGTCTGATGATGGCTAGTGAGGAAGTTAGAATTGTTGTTTTCATTATTCAGGGCGCACCAATGATAAAATAAAATGATAATAAACTTTGTTTATTACCATTTTATTTTTCAGCGCCCTGTCCTGAACCGAGTGTCAGGAAAGGGCGGGTCAATTGCTGCAGAGTGGCAGCAGGGAGCTGTGCACTTTTTTAAAGTGCGCATGTCCCTTTGGCCGTCCGTCTTGGGACGGCCAGCCACACATGCACACTTTAAACATCTCTAACCAGGGCTAGAGCAAGCACAAGCCTCCAGCGCTCTAGTGAGTGCTGAGAAAGGCCGCTCCCACCAATCCTGATGCTGCTTTCATGCTGGTTACCAGCATGAAAGCAGCGTCAGGATTGGTTAGTGGTGTTTCCAGGTCCCGTGCGTTGCAGCTTCCAGGAGCAAGAGGACACCGTGAGTAAGACGCCTGCAGGTAATTGACTTTTTATCTTTCCTTTTTTATTACTGTTATTGTGTTCTGGCTTTTCTGGGTTTCATAATAAATTCGGAGAGTAAGAAACATCATCTTCATTGATTATTTAAAAAACTATCATAAATGGTCTATAAAAGTAGCACAGAACCAATCAATAGAACCCCTTCATTTAGGCACAGACAAAAACATAACAAAAATTAAACTTCCTCTCAAAATGCAGATAAACGTAGGGATGGGCATTTAAAAACGTATCCATTAAGTGAATTTAGTAACTTCAGGCTCAGAACATTACATTGTTGGGATATCTAATTGCTGCTTTTAAAAACAAAGCCACACGGAGCAAACTTTGAGACAGTTATTAAGAGGCAAGTCAGTTGTTATGTGGCCCTTTAAGTAGCCTGGGTTCGTGTTATAAATGAACAACAATATTGTTTAAATCAAACACAGGAGAAAGTTGTGTACACCACTCATCCTGAAGTCCTGTATTTCGAGTCCTTTTATATGTGAGAATGGAGGGGAAGTGGAATCAAAAATGTGCCTGTATCACACAATTTGGTAAAGTGGGGAAGCCGGGATTAATCCCTGGTTTTCTGGTTTCACCTTGTGCAATTCACCCACTAGATGTTTATTCTTTACTCCCCTAAGCCTACCTTACCTCCAACACACCCCTCCCCCAAGTGCCTCCAAGCATGACTGACACCTTGTTCGCTTCAATGCGCCCTCAGTCACATCACAGACGAAATGTTGGCCTCCAGCGAACATCTTTGCGAGCTCCCATGCTCTAGTGTAATGTGAATGATTTACCTGACTACGGCTTGTAATCTGTCCCCAAATGTTGCCCAAAAGCACAAACAGATGGAGCTGTGGCCCTTTGCTGGGCGGTCACCTGCCAACACTCTTCCTATAGGAAGAAATTAATAAAGGGGGCGGAGCCCCTGCGAGAGGAGCGCAAATGCGTCCACCAAATTTTGCAGGGAGGAGAGTGTTGGAGACTGCAGGCCTGGTTTGTAGTAGAACGGCAGCCACATCTTCCGATCCAGTCCAAAATATATAGATATACAAATATATAAACTTCAAGAAATGCCCTTTGCTTGTGTTCTGCTCTCCCCAGCATTAAAACCTTCATCAGCAGTTCATTTAATACTCTCTCTTCGGGACCTCGAAGTCCATTCTTTCACCTCCAGCTCTAAGGGACGGCGGTAAACATCATCGTATTCTGAGCCCAAATGTTCTTCATGAATTCTGCTCCGGGCGGATCTAGGTCCCGCGGTTCTAGGTCACGTGCTTCTAGGCGCTGCGGTTCTCAGATTCCAGGGTTCCAAGGTCTCGCGGTTCTAGGTCCTCCGGTTCTAGGTCCTGCGGTTCTAGGTTTCGTGCTTCTAGGTACCACTGTTCTCAGATTCCAGGGTTTCAAGATCTCGCGGTTCTAGGTCCTGCGGTTCTAGGTTTCGTGCTTCTAGGTACCACTGTTCTCAGATTCCAGGGTTTCAAGATCTCGCGGTTCTAGGTCTCGCGGTTCTAGGTCCTCCGGTTCTAGGTCCTGCGGTTCTAGGTTTCGTGCTTCTAGGCGCCGCGGTTCTCAGATTCCGCGGTTGCAAGATCTCGCGGTTCTAGGTCCCCCGGTTCTAGGTCCCGCTGTTCTAGGTTTCGTGCTTCTAGGTACCACTGTTCTCAGATTCCAGGGTTTCAAGATCTCGCGGTTCTAGGTCCTGCGGTTCTAGGTTTCGTGCTTCTAGGTACCACTGTTCTCAGATTCCAGGGTTTCAAGATCTCGCGGTTCTAGGTCTCGCGGTTCTAGGTCCTCCGGTTCTAGGTCCTGCGGTTCTAGGTTTCGGGCTTCTAGGTACCGCGGTTCTCAGATTCCGCAGTTGCAAGGTCTGGCGGTTCTAGGTCACGTGCTTCTAGGCGCCGCGGTTCTCAGATTCCAGGGTTCCAAGGTCTCGCGGTTCTAGGTCCCGCGGTTCCAGGTCTCGTGCTTCTAGGCACCGCGGTTCTCAGATTCCGCGGTTGCAAGGTCTCGCGGTTCTAGGTCCCGCGGTTCCAGGTCTCGTGTTTCTAGGCACCGCGGTTCTCAGATTCCAGAGTTCCAAGGTCTCGCGGTTCTAGGCCCCGCGGTTCCAGGTCTTGGGGTTCAAGGAACCGCGGTTCTCAGATTCCAGGGTTCCAAGATCTTGCGGTTCTAGGTCCCGCGGTTCTAGGTCCCTCTCGTCGGTGGAGTTGAAAGTAAACCCGCTTCCTGTTGTTTTCAGAAAACAGCCTGGTGCACCGGGGGGCTGCTTTTCTATCTGAAAAAAAGATGGAAATAGATTTGCACGATACAAAGAGGATGGGGGGTTTGGTGCCCCCTCCTCTGAGACTGGCTGCTGAGATCTGAGCAAGACAGCCACCCACCAGTGACCTGTGATTGTGTCCAGGGGTTTGTATTCTATTTGGGTCCAGGGGGTTGAATATTGTGCTCCGGCGTCCTTGGAAGCACAGATGGGCCTGGGGATGGGGGGGGGAGGGGGCTCTGCTACCACGAGCCCAGGGCCCCTTGTCAGATCTTCAATCATGTAGCTCAGTTCAGAAGCACTGGCATTCCTTTGGTATACATTATTATCTATACATTGAAGGTGCCGCTTATTGGACGTCAGCAGAATGCAGGTCAGACGTGGCCCAGGAGTAGGTGGTTAACAGAGGAAGACTTATTGTTGCCCCGGGCATTACGGTGAGAGAGCTGGGGAGGCTAGCTCCTAGAGTCCGACGAGCATCAGCAGGGCAAGGGCCCTGTTCCACCTCCTGTGAGTGCTGAGGTGCACACGTGTACTTTCTGCTGTACTACCTGTGTCTGCCCAGTTAAAGCACCTTTGTTTCTCCCCTTCTCACACCTGTGCACTTGTACTACCCGTGTCTGCTCAGAGCACCTTTGTTTCTCCCCATGTCCCACCTGAGTACCTGTACTACCTGTGTCTGCCCAGAGCACCTTTGTTTCTCCCCATCTCACACCTGTGTACTTGTACTACCCGTGTCTGCTCAGTCAGAGCACCTTTGTTTCTCCCATCTCACACCTGTGTACCTGTACTAGCCGTGTCTGCTCAGAGCACCTTTGTTTCTCCCCATCTCACACCTGTGTACCTGTACTAGCCGTGTCTGCTCAGAGCACCTTTGTTTCTCCCCATCTCACACCTGAGTACCTGTACTACCTGTGTCTGCCCAGAGCACCTTTGTTTCTCCCCATCTCACACCTGTGTACTTGTACTACCCGTGTCTGCTCAGTCAGAGCACCTTTGTTTCTCCCATCTCACACCTGTGTACCTGTACTAGCCGTGTCTGCTCAGAGCACCTTTGTTTCTCCCCATCTCACACCTGTGTACCTGTACTAGCCGTGTCTGCCCAGAGCACCTTTGTTTCTCCCCATCTCACACCTGTGTACTTGTGCTACCTGTGTCTGCTCAGAACACCTTTGTTATTCCCATCTCACACCTGTGTACCTGTACTACCCGTGTCTGCTCAGTCAGAGCACCTTTGTTTCTCCCATCTCACACCTGTGTACTTGTGCTACCTGTGTCTGCTCAGAGCACCTTTGTTTCTCCCATCTCACACCTGTGTACCTGTACTAGCCGTGTCTGCTCAGAGCACCTTTGTTTCTCCCCATCTCACACCTGTGTACCTGTACTAGCCGTGTCTGCCCAGAGCACCTTTGTTTCTCCCATCTCACACCTGTGTACTTGCACTACCCGTGTCTGCTCAGTCAGAGCACCTTTGTTTCTCCCATCTCACACCTGTGTACTTGTGCTACCTGTGTCTGCTCAGAGCACCTTTGTTTCTCCCATCTCACACCTGTGTACCTGTACTGGCCGTGTCTGCTCAGAGCACCTTTGTTTCTCCCCATCTCACACCTGAGTACTTGTACTACTTGTGTCTGCTCAGAGCACCTTCGTTTCTTCCCTTCTCACACCTGTGCACTTGTATTGTCGCGTAGGTTCTCATTAGGGTAATGAGGCTACTGGATTTGGGCGGTAGGATCACCTAGGTAGTGGGTACTGAGTACAATTCCACTCCAGGGGACACCTGACGGCCTAATCCGGGTTCTCTGGCTAACTATCAGCGCCTCATCTCTGGCCGAGATGATTGTGGCAACCGGGCACATGGCAAGATAGACTCCTCACGGAATCGTGGTAAATCAGATCGCATCCTTTTCTCTCAGTTACCTAAAGTCTCACGCAGGCAAAGACAACAGAGACAGAATATAATTCAATAAGCGTTCATTGAAATAACTGTATCTTGGATAAAAGCGTATGGATAGCTATAACTAGGATGATAAAACCCAATAAATGCAAGCATGTGACTAGAAGTGTAAAACACAAAAACAGTCCTACCATACTGTCAAAAGGGGGGTGGATCTATAATCCTCCTGCCTACGCGATGTATGCGCACAGCATACTAAAACTAATCTGCCCTTTGGGTTTCCCCCTGGGAGAACATCATCCCTCATACCTAGAACGACAACGTCCCCATATGGATCAGGGGATCTCCAAGCAGTCAGCATACAGTCGTGGTCATCTGGCTGGAATCTCCCGCTAACGTGTTTGGGACAAAAGGGTGTTCTTATAATAAAACAGTTAACATTCTGAGAAATAGTCCCTGCTTTCTGTGAATGTTGGAGACACAGCAAACCACGTTTGTTGGCAATCCTATCTGACTGTAGCCTTGGAAAGAGCACCTAGCTTCTGCTAAGTACACAATGTTTTCCTAGGCAAAAGGACAATGAGATAGAAATCATAAAAGCAGCACCGCAAAAGTGGCTCTTGCTAGAAAATAAAAAGCATGCTGAAGAAAACGTATCTAGGTGAAAGTGTACAGCTGCAGGCCTAGGTAGCTAAAATAATGTGTATAAAATATGGCTAAAATGGCTATACAACAGTACTACCTGTGTCTGCTCAGAGCACCTTTGTTTCTCCCCATCTTTCACCTTTGTACTTGTGCTACCTGTGTCTGCTCAGAGCACCTTTGTTTCTCCCCATCTCTCACCTGTGCACTTGTACTACCTGTGTCTGCTCAGAGCACCTTTGTTTCTCCCCATCTCTCACCTGTGCGCTTGTGCTACCTGTGTCTGCTCAGAGCACCTTTATTTCTTCCCTTCTCACACCTGTGCACTTGTACTACCTGTGTCTGCTCAGAGCACCTCTGTTTCTTCCCATCTCACACCTGTGTACTTGCACTATCTGTGTCTGCTCAGTCAGAGCACCTTTGTTTCTCCCCATCTCACCCCTGTGTACTAGAGCTACCCATGCCTGCTTAGAGCACCTTTGTTTCTCCCCATCTCACAACTGTGCACTTGTACTACCTGTGTATGCTTAGAGCACCTTAGTTTCTCCCATCTCACACCTGTGCACTTGACCTAGCTGTGTCTACTCAGAGCACCTTTGTTTCTTCCCATCTCACACCTGTGTACTTGCACTACCCGTGTCTGCTCAGTCAGAGCACCTTTGTTTCTCCCCATCTCACACCTGTGCACTTGTACTACCTGTGTCTGCTCAGAGCACCTTTGTTTCTCGCATCTCACACCTGTGTACTTGCACTATCTGTGTCTGCTCAGTCAGAGCACCTTTGTTTCTCCCCATCTCACCCCTGTGTACTAGAGCTACCCATGTCTGCTTAGAGCACCTTTGTTTCTCCCCATCTCACAACTGTGCACTTGTACTACCTGTGTATGCTTAGAGCACCTTAGTTTCTCCCATCTCACACCTGTGCACTTGACCTAGCTGTGTCTACTCAGAGCACCTTTGTTTCTTCCCATCTCACACCTGTGTACTTGCACTACCCGTGTCTGCTCAGTCAGAGCACCTTTGTTTCTCCCCATCTCACACCTGTGCACTTGTACTAACTGTGTCTACTCAGAGCACCTTTGTTTCTTCCCTTTTCACACCTGTGCACTTGTACTACCTGTGTCTGCTCAGTCAGAGCACCTTTGTATCTTCCCATCTCACACCTGTGCACTTGTACTACCTGTGTCTGCTCAGAGCACCTTTGTTTCTTCCCATCTCACACCTGTGTACTTGCACTACCCGTGTCTGCTCAGTCAGAGCACCTTTGTTTCTCCCCATCTCACCCCTGTGTACTTGTACTACCTGTGTCTGCTCAGAGCACCTTTGTTTCTTCCATCTCACACCTGTGCACTTGTACTACCCGTGTCTGCTCAGAGCACCTTTGTTTCTTCCCATCTCACACCTGTGTACTTGCACTACCCGTGTCTGCTCAGTCAGAGCACCTTTGTTTCTCCCCATCTCACCCCTGTGTACTTGTACTACCTGTGTCTGCTCAGAGCACCTTTTTTTCTCGCATCTCACACCTGTGCACTTGTACTACCTGTGTCTCCTCAGAGCACCTTTGTTTCTTCCCATCTCACACCTGTGTACTTGCACTACCCGTGTCTGCTCAGTCAGAGCACCTTTGTTTCTCCCCATCTCACCCCTGTGTACTTGTACTACCTGTGTCTGCTCAGCCACCTTTGTTTCTTCCATCTCACACCTGTGCACTTGTACTACCCGTGTCTGCTCAGAGCACCTTTGTTTCTTCCCATCTCACACCTGTGTACTTGCACTACCCGTGTCTGCTCAGTCAGAGCACCTTTGTTTCTTCCATCTCACACCTGTGCACTTGTACTACCTGTGTCTGCTCAGAGCACCTTTGTTTCTCGCATCTCACACCTGTGCACTTGTAGTAACTGTGTCTACTCAGAGCACCTTTGTTTCTTCCCTTTTCACACCTGTGCACTTGTACTACCTGTGTCTGCTCAGTCAGAGCACCTTTGTTTCTCCCCATCTCTCACCTGTGCGCTTGTGCTACCTGTGTCTGCTCAGAGCACCTTTATTTCTTCCCTTCTCACACCTGTGCACTTGTACTACCTGTGTCTGCTCAGAGCACCTCTGTTTCTTCCCATCTCACACCTGTGTACTTGCACTATCTGTGTCTGCTCAGTCAGAGCACCTTTATTTCTCCCCATCTCACCCCTGTGTACTAGAGCTACCCATGTCTGCTTAGAGCACCTTTGTTTCTCCCCATCTCACAACTGTGCACTTGTACTACCTGTGTATGCTTAGAGCACCTTAGTTTCTCCCATCTCACACCTGTGCACTTGACCTAGCTGTGTCTACTCAGAGCACCTTTGTTTCTTCCCATCTCACACCTGTGTACTTGCACTACCCGTGTCTGCTCAGTCAGAGCACCTTTGTTTCTCCCCATCTCACACCTGTGCACTTGTACTACCTGTGTCTGCTCAGAGCACCTTTGTTTCTCGCATCTCACACCTGTGTACTTGCACTATCTGTGTCTGCTCAGTCAGAGCACCTTTGTTTCTCCCCATCTCACCCCTGTGTACTAGAGCTACCCATGTCTGCTTAGAGCACCTTTGTTTCTCCCCATCTCACAACTGTGCACTTGTACTACCTGTGTATGCTTAGAGCACCTTAGTTTCTCCCATCTCACACCTGTGCACTTGACCTAGCTGTGTCTACTCAGAGCACCTTTGTTTCTTCCCATCTCACACCTGTGTACTTGCACTACCCGTGTCTGCTCAGTCAGAGCACCTTTGTTTCTCCCCATCTCACACCTGTGCACTTGTACTAACTGTGTCTACTCAGAGCACCTTTGTTTCTTCCCTTTTCACACCTGTGCACTTGTACTACCTGTGTCTGCTCAGTCAGAGCACCTTTGTATCTTCCCATCTCACACCTGTGCACTTGTACTACCTGTGTCTGCTCAGAGCACCTTTGTTTCTTCCCATCTCACACCTGTGTACTTGCACTACCCGTGTCTGCTCAGTCAGAGCACCTTTGTTTCTCCCCATCTCACCCCTGTGTACTTGTACTACCTGTGTCTGCTCAGAGCACCTTTGTTTCTTCTATCTCACACCTGTGCACTTGTACTACCCGTGTCTGCTCAGAGCACCTTTGTTTCTTCCCATCTCACACCTGTGTACTTGCACTACCCGTGTCTGCTCAGTCAGAGCACCTTTGTTTCTCCCCATCTCACCCCTGTGTACTTGTACTACCTGTGTCTGCTCAGAGCACCTTTTTTTCTCGCATCTCACACCTGTGCACTTGTACTACCTGTGTCTCCTCAGAGCACCTTTGTTTCTTCTCATCTCACACCTGTGTACTTGCACTACCCGTGTCTGCTCAGTCAGAGCACCTTTGTTTCTCCCCATCTCACCCCTGTGTACTTGTACTACCTGTGTCTGCTCAGCCACCTTTGTTTCTTCCATCTCACACCTGTGCACTTGTACTACCCGTGTCTGCTCAGAGCACCTTTGTTTCTTCCCATCTCACACCTGTGTACTTGCACTACCCGTGTCTGCTCAGTCAGAGCACCTTTGTTTCTTCCATCTCACACCTGTGCACTTGTACTACCTGTGTCTGCTCAGAGCACCTTTGTTTCTCGCATCTCACACCTGTGCACTTGTAGTAACTGTGTCTACTCAGAGCACCTTTGTTTCTTCCCTTTTCACACCTGTGCACTTGTACTACCTGTGTCTGCTCAGTCAGAGCACCTTTGTATCTTCCCATCTCACACCTGTGCACTTGTACTACCTGTGTCTGCTCAGAGCACCTTTGTTTCTTCCCATCTCACACCTGTGTACTTGCACTACCCGTGTCTGCTCAGTCAGAGCACCTTTGTTTCTCCCCATCGCACCCCTGTGTACTTGTACTACCTGTGTCTGCTCAGAGCACCTTCGTTTCTTCCATCTCACACCTGTGCACTTGTACTACCCGTGTCTGCTCAGAGCACCTTTGTTTCTCCCCATGTCACACGTGAGTACCTGTACTACCTGTGTCTGCCCAGAGCACCTTTGTTTCTCCCCATCTCTCACCTGTGTGCTTGTGCTACCTGTGTCTGCTCAGAGCACCTTTATTTCTTCCCTTCTCACACCGGTGCACTTGTACTACCTGTGTCTGCTCAGAGCACCTCTGTTTCTTCCCATCTCACACCTGTGTACTTGCACTACCCGTGTCTGCTCAGTCAGAGCACCTTTGTTTCTCCCCATCTCACACCTGTGCACTTGTACTACCTGTGTCTGCTCAGAGCACCTTTGTTTCTCGCATCTCACACCTGTGTACTTGCACTATCTGTGTCTGCTCAGTCAGAGCACCTTTGTTTTTCCCCATCTCACCCCTGTGTACTAGAGCTACCCATGTCTGCTTAGAGCACCTTTGTTTCTCCCCATCTCACAACTGTGCACTTGTACTACCTGTGTATGCTTAGAGCACCTTAGTTTCTCCCATCTCACACCTGTGCACTTGACCTAGCTGTGTCTACTCAGAGCACCTTTGTTTCTTCCCATCTCACACCTGTGTACTTGCACTACCCGTGTCTGCTCAGTCAGAGCACCTTTGTTTCTCCCCATCTCACACCTGTGCACTTGTACTAACTGTGTCTACTCAGAGCACCTTTGTTTCTTCCCTTTTCACACCTGTGCACTTGTACTACCTGTGTCTGCTCAGTCAGAGCACCTTTGTATCTTCCCATCTCACACCTGTGCACTTGTACTACCTGTGTCTGCTCAGAGCACCTTTGTTTCTTCCCATCTCACACCTGTGTACTTGCACTACCCGTGTCTGCTCAGTCAGAGCACCTTTGTTTCTCCCCATCTCACCCCTGTGTACTTGTACTACCTGTGTCTGCTCAGAGCACCTTTGTTTCTTCCATCTCACACCTGTGCACTTGTACTACCCGTGTCTGCTCAGAGCACCTTTGTTTCTTCCCATCTCACACCTGTGTACTTGCACTACCCGTGTCTGCTCAGTCAGAGCACCTTTGTTTCTCCCCATCTCACCCCTGTGTACTTGTACTACCTGTGTCTGCTCAGAGCACCTTTGTTTCTCGCATCTCACACCTGTGCACTTGTACTACCTGTGTCTGCTCAGAGCACCTTTGTTTCTTCCCATCTCACACCTGTGTACTTGCACTACCCGTGTCTGCTCAGTCAGAGCACCTTTGTTTCTCCCCATCTCACCCCTGTGTACTTGTACTACCTGTGTCTGCTCAGAGCACCTTTGTTTCTTCCCATCTCACACCTGTGTACTTGCACTACCCGTGTCTGCTCAGAGCACCTTTGTTTCTCCCCATCGCACCCCTGTGTACTTGTACTACCTGTGTCTGCTCAGAGCACCTTCGTTTCTTCCATCTCACACCTGTGCACTTGTACTACCCGTGTCTGCTCAGAGCACCTTTGTTTCTCCCCATGTCACACGTGAGTACCTGTACTACCTGTGTCTGCCCAGAGCACCTTTGTTTCTCCCCATCTCTCACCTGTGTGCTTGTGCTACCTGTGTCTGCTCAGAGCACCTTCGTTTCTTCCATCTCACACCTGTGCACTTGTACTACCCGTGTCTGCTCAGAGCACCTTTGTTTCTCCCCATGTCACACGTGAGTACCTGTACTACCTGTGTCTGCTCAGAGCACCTTTGTTTCTCGCATCTCACACCTGTGCACTTGTACTACCTGTGTCTGCTCAGAGCACCTTTGTTTCTTCCCATCTCACACCTGTGTACTTGCACTATCCGTGTCTGCTCCGTCAGAGCACCTTTGTTTCTCCCCATCTCACCCCTGTGTACTTGTACTACCTGTGTCTGCTCAGAGCACCTTTGTTTCTTCCCATCTCACACCTGTGTACTTGCACTACCCGTGTCTGCTCAGAGCACCTTTGTTTCTCCCCATCGCACCCCTGTGTACTTGTACTACCTGTGTCTGCTCAGAGCACCTTTGTTTCTTCCATCTCACACCTGTGCACTTGTACTACCCGTGTCTGCTCAGAGCACCTTTGTTTCTCCCCATGTCACACGTGAGTACCTGTACTACCTGTGTCTGCCCAGAGCACCTTTGTTTCTCCCCATCTCTCACCTGTGTGCTTGTGCTACCTGTGTCTGCTCAGAGCACCTTTATTTCTTCCCTTCTCACACCGGTGCACTTGTACTACCTGTGTCTGCTCAGAGCACCTCTGTTTCTTCCCATCTCACACCTGTGTACTTGCACTACCCGTGTCTGCTCAGTCAGAGCACCTTTGTTTCTCCCCATCTCACACCTGTGCACTTGTACTACCTGTGTCTGCTCAGAGCACCTTTGTTTCTCGCATCTCACACCTGTGTACTCGCACTATCTGTGTCTGCTCAGTCAGAGCACCTTTGTTTCTCCCCATCTCACCCCTGTGTACTAGAGCTACCCATGTCTGCTTAGAGCACCTTTGTTTCTCCCCATCTCACAACTGTGCACTTGTACTACCTGTGTATGCTTAGAGCACCTTAGTTTCTCCCATCTCACACCTGTGCACTTGACCTAGCTGTGTCTACTCAGAGCACCTTTGTTTCTTCCCATCTCACACCTGTGTACTTGCACTACCCGTGTCTGCTCAGTCAGAGCACCTTTGTTTCTCCCCATCTCACACCTGTGCACTTGTACTAACTGTGTCTACTCAGAGCACCTTTGTTTCTTCCCTTTTCACACCTGTGCACTTGTACTACCTGTGTCTGCTCAGTCAGAGCACCTTTGTATCTTCCCATCTCACACCTGTGCACTTGTACTACCTGTGTCTGCTCAGAGCACCTTTGTTTCTTCCCATCTCACACCTGTGTACTTGCACTACCCGTGTCTGCTCAGTCAGAGCACCTTTGTTTCTCCCCATCTCACCCCTGTGTACTTGTACTACCTGTGTCTGCTCAGAGCACCTTTGTTTCTTCCATCTCACACCTGTGCACTTGTACTACCCGTGTCTGCTCAGAGCACCTTTGTTTCTTCCCATCTCACACCTGTGTACTTGCACTACCCGTGTCTGCTCAGTCAGAGCACCTTTGTTTCTCCCCATCTCACCCCTGTGTACTTGTACTACCTGTGTCTGCTCAGAGCACCTTTGTTTCTCGCATCTCACACCTGTGCACTTGTACTACCTGTGTCTGCTCAGAGCACCTTTGTTTCTTCCCATCTCACACCTGTGTACTTGCACTACCCGTGTCTGCTCAGAGCACCTTTGTTTCTTCCATCTCACACCTGTGCACTTGTACTACCCGTGTCTGCTCAGAGCACCTTTGTTTCTTCCCATCTCACACCTGTGCACTTGTACTACCTGTGTCTGCTCAGTCAGAGCACCTTTGTATCTTCCCATCTCACACCTGTGCACTTGTACTACCTGTGTCTGCTCAGAGCACCTTTGTTTCTTCCCATCTCACACCTGTGTACTTGCACTACCCGTGTCTGCTCAGTCAGAGCACCTTTGTTTCTCCCCATCGCACCCCTGTGTACTTGTACTACCTGTGTCTGCTCAGAGCACCTTCGTTTCTTCCATCTCACACCTGTGCACTTGTACTACCCGTGTCTGCTCAGAGCACCTTTGTTTCTCCCCATGTCACACGTGAGTACCTGTACTACCTGTGTCTGCCCAGAGCACCTTTGTTTCTCCCCATCTCTCACCTGTGTGCATGTGCTACCTGTGTCTGCTCATAGCACGTTTATTTCTTCCCTTCTCACACCGGTGCACTTGTACTACCTGTGTCTGCTCAGAGCACCTCTGTTTCTTCCCATCTCACACCTGTGTACTTGCACTACCCGTGTCTGCTCAGTCAGAGTACCTTTGTTTCTCCCCATCTCACCCCTGTGTACTTGTACTACCTGTGTCTGCTCAGAGCACCTTTGTTTCTCCCATCTCACACCTGAGTACTTGTGCTACCTGTGTCTGCTCAGAGCACCTTTGTTTCTCCCCATCTCACACGTGAGTACTTGTACTACTTGTGTCTGCTCAGAGCACCTTTGTTTCTTCCCTTCTCACACCTGTGCACTTGTATTGTCGCATAGGTTCTCATTAGGGTAATAAGGCTACTGGATTTGGGCGGTAGGATCACCTAGGTAGTGGGTACTGAGTACAATTCTACTCCAGGTGACACCTGTCGGCCTAATCCGGGTTCTCTGGCTAACTATCAGCGCCTCATCTCTGGCCGAGATGATTGTGGCAACCGGGCACATGGCAAGATAGACTCCTCAAGGAATCGTGGTAAATCAGATCGCATCCTTTTCTCTCAGTTACCTAAAGTCTCACGCAGGCAAAGACAACAGAGACAGAATATAATTCAATAAGCGTTCATTGAAATAACTGTATCTTGGATAAAAGCGTATGGATAGCTATAACTAGGATGATAAAACCCAATAAATGCAAGCATGTGACTAGAAGTGTAAAACACAAAAACAGTCCTACCATACTGTCAAAAGGGGGGTGGATCTATAATCCTCCTGCCTACGCGATGTATGCGCACAGCATACTAAGACTAATCTGCCCTTTGGGTTTCCCCCTGGGAGAACATCATCCCTCATACCTAGAACGACAACGTCCCCATATGGATCAGGGGATCTCCAAGCAGTCAGCATTCAGTCGTGGTCATCTGGCTGGAATCTCCCGCTAACGTGTTTGGGACAAAAGGGTGTTCTTATAATAAAACAGTTAACATTCTGAGAAATAGTCCCTGCTTTCTGTGAACGTTGCAGACATGGTGCCACCAGCGTTCGGTCACTAATATTCAGATCCTCCTAAGTATCTCTGTCTCACTAAAGGCTAAAGACACCTTGATACTATACACGGAGACGCCTGTGGTATAGAGAATTTCCTCCTCAGCTAGGTTGGTGGGACCTATCTTCAGCTGTAGGTTGTTGAAGCTTGAACCTTAAAAGGACAATCCCCAGTTGGTTTCCTTATCTCTGAATGCAAATACCAGTAAAATGGCGAACCCTCAACGGGTAGCAATTGCAGTAAATACGAGACCCCCCTCTTATTGCACATTTATTGGCAAACGGCCTAACGGATCAAAGGGGTCCAGTTACTTTTGTTGTTGAGGCTCATGCAGCCGACAGAACAGATTTGTTTTTTTTTGGGTCACCTTTTCAGCAGCACATGGGAACACACAAAGATTTCATTATTGCACAGCTGCAAATATACCTGCACAATACAGAGCTTATGCATAATTAAGGATACCTTTATCCTATCGAGACCATAATAATTGGCTTGATGGGGCCCTACCCCATACAATACTACCTGTTAGGTCAGGTCCTTTGACTAATGCTGGCCCGAACTGACCTTTATTGGCCACATATACACCTTATCCTGACGCAGCAATCTTGGCGATAACTGAGGTCCGCCGCTTATATACAGAGCTTACAACAATGTACAGACTGTTAGTACAATTTGTTATGCGAACATTAAATACAAACCCAGCACGTGCTGCTCCAGCGCAACCACATGCAGTAACGTCAGGCATTAATCCTTCTACTGTACGTTCAGTCATGGGTAAAATACCCGCCAAGCGGGAGGAAAATCCGTTTTGGCTAGCTCAAAAAATAAATGCACTGGAAGCAGTCTTTCCCCATACGGGACCTCAGGATAAACATAGAATTCTGACAGTGTGCTTGCCATTCGGGATGGTTCCCACAGTTGAAAACTGTAATACATGGGGCACGGTATTTGCCACACTCTATACTACCGCAGATGGTACATCTACACTTGCCAATCTTCCGGAGGTGTTGAAACAAATTCAAGAAAAAGGGTGTTCTTACAATAAAACAGCTAACATTCTGGGAAATAGTCCCAGCTTTCTGTGAATGTTGGAGACACAGCAAACCACGTTTGTCGGAAATCCTATCTGACTGTAGCCTTGGAAAGAGCACCTAGCCTCTGCTAAGAACACAATGTTTTCCTAGGCAAAAGGACAATGAGATAGAAATCATAAAAGCAGCACCGCAAAAGTGGCTCTTGCTAGAAAATAAAAAGCATGCTGAAGAAAACGTATCTAGGTGAAAGTGTACAGCTGCAGGCCTAGGTAGCTAAAATAACGTGTATAAAATATGGCTAAAATGGCTATACAACAGTACTACCTGTGTCTGCTCAGAGCACCTTTGTTTCTCCCCATCTCTCACCTGTGTACTTGTGCTACCTGTGTCTGCTCAGAGCACCTTTGTTTCTCCCCATCTCTCACCTGTGCACTTGTGCTACCTGTGTCTGCTCAGAGCACCTTTGTTTCTCCCCATCCCACACCTGTGCACTTGTACTACCTGTGTCTGCTCAGAGCACCTTTGTTTCTTCCATCTCACACCTGTGCACTTGCACTACCTGTGTCTGCTCAGGTAATGTTGTAGATATGTTTCCCTTAGTGTACCCGTTAGTGTATGTCACTCAGTCTGTCTAGCTGAACAGTACATGTAATGCTAAGCTCCCCTGCACTATGCTGATTCCACAATAGGTTGAGAGTCTCTGTCGCCTTATATCAGTGATATGTCACAGGCGTGTGAACGACCCATTGTTAAACTAACCACATGGTCTTATACAACATTGTCCATCATGTTGTTCAGTTGCCTGCATGACTCGTTATAGTCTAACCGCTTGTTTGACACATTTGAGATGCGATGTACGATCCAATCCTCTCACTATCAAGGTTTCTGGTATGTGCTAATATCAGTCTTACTCCATCATTTGGCTGGGGAAAATGAAAGTCTCAGTCATTCATCATCTCTTTCTGCTTTCTTTGTCCTACAGTCATTCGGTGATCTATCTAGTTCTCCATAAGACTGAGAGAACCAATCTGTCCTCAGTATAATGTCTTAAGAGTCTTAAGGCAATCTCTAGGTATGGGAGCTAGGAAAACCTGGAAGCCCTTTTGCAGCATGGTATGTGACCTCAGTATCACACTGAGTGACATCACCCTGATCACTGATTAAAAGCAAGGGGATGTAAAGCTCTCTATATATTTTTTTGAAGCGAGCACTGTAAAAAGTTAAAGTATGATTTTCATTTTTGATAATATTCTACTTCTTATACACTGTGGCCTAGGTGGTGGTGATTGATCTAGTTTGGGAAGGAGAACACATTTATACTAACCGCATGTTCAAGGTGGGGGTTCTGACTTAGTATTCATTAATAGAAGTGAAAAATGTACAGTTCCTTTTTGGCTCAGCAGAATATTGGATTCATTTTTTTAGGTTAATTACATGTGATGTATGTCTGAAGTGGCTTTCCTGAAGAAGGCGTAGTCTCGCCAAAACACGTGTAGAAACTGAACTTGAAGCCACAATATTGAAGAACAGGACACTAGCCACAATATTGATGAATGCAATGCAAAACATTTAAAGCAATATACAACAAAATACGGTATTATGAATTAAGGAGGAGATGATAAAAATAAATTGTTCAGAAGTGTTAATGACTTAACTGAATATATATATATATATATATATATATATATATATATATATATATATATATATATATACACACACACATATGTATATGTATGTTTGTGTATATATATTTGTGCATGAGATTCAGCGAAAGGGGATATAGTGCAGATGTTATACGTCAGGCGGTAGAAAAAGTTGAGGAAGTGACAAGGTCAGAAATATTATATCGTACACAGCACCGCACTACCAAGAATGAGAAGATTAGGTTTATTACGACCTACTCCAACCAAACATTCAATCTAAGGAAAGCACTCACTAGGAGCTGGCATATCCTTCAGACAGATCCTGACTTACATGAGGTTGTGGGTAACAACCCAGCATTAACTTTTCGTAGAGGCAGATCGCTCAGGGATAGCCTCAGTCCCAACATAGTGTTGAGCAGCATTCAATCTGAGAGTGAGAGATCAGATATCTTGTTTTTTTTTTGCTGCCACCAATGCAAAGCATGTAGATACAGCAAAGACTGCAAAAATGTAACATGGGGTGGTGGGCAGAACCAATATGCTATAAAGGGATTCTTTACATGCAACACTGAATTTTGTGTATACTGCCTACGATGCCCATGTGATAAGATATATGTGGGTAGCACAATCCACAAGGCGAAAAAGAGAATGCTGGAGCACGTAAGAGCTATTCATAACTTTGATCGTAATTAGCCTGTGGCACGCCATTTTCACGAAGTACATCAAGGCGATGAAAAACAACTTACATATGTGGTTTGTGATCAAATTAAATCTAACTTGAGAGGTGGAGATAGACAAAAAATGCTACGTGCCCTTGAATCTAAATACATTATTAAATTCATGACTCTGTCGCCTAATGGGTTAAATTTAAGTGAGGAAATGAACACCCACCTTGGCAGTTAGTCTGATTCTGATTCCAGTAATGTTTTAGTCTTCGAGCTTCTATGTTGATATTTTTACACGTTTTTAAGTGTTATGTAGTTACGAGTGTTCAATCAGGATAAAGTTAGTAGGATCAGGCGGGAACATGAAATGCAGACTGTATTACTAGTTATTTAATTAACATTACATTGAATATGTAACTCAGAACTCATGGTATGTATTTATGTTCATATACAAGCTGAGTTAACACGATGTGTTAAATTCATATGTATTGGTTAAATAATAGCTCTCACACGTATATGATTTTTTCTTGGTATGCATCTCGCTTTATATACCTCTACAAGATGGCACTCATGTTTTCCTAGAAGGACCTGTATTTATACTTTGTGATTAGTCCTTCTTTTGTGTTTATGAATATGTATTTATACCTGTTGTTTGTTACACCCCCCCACCCGTGAATAAGGCTACGGCTGAAACGCGTTGGGAGGAACACCATTTCTTTCTTTTTTGCAATATATTTTGGAACTATTCGTTTGGTGTCTTGATCTCTCGTTTGATTGAATGAGAGAACTTACAAATATATATATATATATATATATATATATATATATATATATATATATATATATATATATACAGGGCTTAATTAGTGCTTGTTGTTTCTGGTGCTGAGCACCGGCACTTTTTTTGAAGGTCGGGGCTTATTCTTCTGTCTCAAGCATTCGCTGCAAGCAAAAGACACATATGGGAAAGACGGAGTAAGGGAAAAACAAAAAAGCGTCACAAAGGGAGAAAGTAGAACATTTCTAGAGTGAGCTGAAGGGGCAGGGAGTGGCTGTAAATGGATTGAAGAGGCCTGAGATGGCTTCAGGATTACGCTGCCTCGATATTCCATGTTCCCACATTTAATTGCAGCAGCTGCATGTTTAAGAGGAAGGCTTTGGGCACCGGCACATTTTTATTTACAAATAAAGCACCTGTGTATATATATATAATATCAATGGAAATCTTTTTCAATAGAAATGCTGACATTTTGTGAAATTATGACCAGTATGTGCAGTATGTGTGAGGAGGGAAAGGGAGGTATGTGTGGATGTGGATGTAGTGGCATGAACTGTATGAGTTTTAAAGAAAATTTATTGATCAGTTGTATCGACAAACTGTTTAAGTGGAAAGTATTTGTACACAGGGAATATAATGATGGATATAAAGATACAATATTGCTGATTTTAAAGATAATAAAGATGATGATATAAGAAACAATTATTCTGTCTGAGCCATTAATACTAGAGTATTGAGTAGGTAAGAAGAGGTTAGGTTGTCAGGGGTTTCCTTTATTAATTGTTATTTTCCCCTGTCCCAGGAACCGTCATTTAGTCCAGGGGTCCCTTGTTTAAATTCAAATATGACCTCACATATGACATTACTCATGACATGTTAAATGGCATCATTGATGACATCACTGATTATGAGTAAATAACAACATTGTTGAAATTACTAATGAGATCAATCAATGATCCTGACAATCTAATCCACTACAGGCTTTCTGAATGAGGAGTAATATAACACCTAAATCGATGGGTGGACTCTTATGAGCTTGTCTGTAAGCTTTCGAAAGATGCAAAAGAACTTAAAAATGTCAGAAGTGAAGCACTTTTTATGGTTGTCACTGTCTTTTTACCTGTATTCACTCAAAGGAACGGTGAATTAGGGGGAGAGGAGAGGCGGAGGCCTGACCACCGAACATTATTGAACAATAAACTCTTTGGTCAAGTTGGGTGTCCGGTGGACACTGTGCAAGTGGAGGTCAGGTGGTCACAGAGGTAAGGGCAAGGCATGCCCACTGGAGAGTCCCAGTCATGCAGCGGGGGTTGGCCGGAAGCAGAGAGTTGGATGCAGGGTCTGGGCAAACAAACTGCCCAAACCCAACTGTCTGTTGGATGCAGGGTCCGGTGTGACACCAGGCATTACAGACAACCTCCACTGTGTGTGTCCAAAGTTTGTGCATGGTGGGGGTTGGCCATTTATGAAGGCCTAAGCCCTGTGTCGAGCTTGTCCTATGTATGGCTGAGAATCGTGTGCATTGGTGGTTTGACACTTGTTGAGTGTCGGGTGTAGGGCATTGAAGATGCCTAGGTAGACTGAATGGATGTTCCTGCAGGAGGCTTTGCCTGAACTGTCATGAGCGATTTCATCAATTTAACATATCATTTAACGTTATTACTGATTTAAAATGTGAGGGCATAGGCAGTGCATGACGAGAATCTTATGTTATAGTTAGTTCTCGAAACCATAACTGGCATATTTCAGTGTGTTTTGGATTTCTTAACATCAGCTTGTGTCTCATTCCAACACCTAATTACATCGTCTCTATAATCGTTGCTTTTCAGGTGAATAAGTTAAGGTCTTAGCACCTAAGCTAGCTATAACATCACTTCAACCTTCCTTCTTTCCTTTTTCAGGGATTTTATATATATATATATATATATATATATATATATATATATATATATATATATATATATGTGTATAAAATGTTCTGTCCCTACACCGGTATATAAAAGAGCAAGCCACACCAGAGCACGTCCCCTCCCCTTTTAGATAATTTTCAGGCCTCCCTCCCTTAAGTATACATGTGCTCTGCCCGCCCTGGGCCCTGACCCACCCCTGTTTTTTTTTGCAAATAGGAGAAAATGTCAGTTAAAGCATACTATTTTAAAAGAACAATTCACTAAGAAGTCACCAGCTATAGTTATCTCAACTAACTATAACATGTGCCCTAAAGTAACTATAATTTGCGCCTGCAACTTGCACTGCTAAATACGTCACATATTGCATCACTTATGACATGTTCTATGACATCATTCATAACATCACTACAACATCTGAAATTACACCATTGATGACAACACTGTGCATGGCAGGGTACATATTATAGATAGTTTAGGGCACAAGTTATATTTACTTGAGATTGTTATAATTGGTGATCTTCAGTGGTTTTGTTGCTTTAAGACAGTTTTATCTGACATTTTCACCTAACTGTAACTTCCCTTTAATGTTTGTTTTTTCATTGAACATATATAAATCTTTTTCTACCAAAGTGTTACTATTTTAAAATTAGAGTGCTGGTAAGTGACTGAGAAAATGTGTAGGCTGAGTAAACTGATGTGCAAAGAGAATGCTGTACTTATACAGACATCTCACTTTAACTATTTTCATCCACTTTAAAAATACCACATGCCTCAAATTACTGAATATCCATACATCTCCACACATGTTTAATCCTCTGTTTTCATGCCTGCACTAATATCTCAATTCTTTTTTACTTCAACCTGCTCCTTGGGAAATTATTTAAATTCAACAGCTCCTATTCTGACAAAATGATGCTCAGGAGTGGCACACGTTTGAGTTCAAATGCAATTACTTTTGTCGTTCTTGCATTTGATTGTCAGGGAGCTGACTGACAGACTGCTGTGATGTTGGAAGTACATATTGCTCTCTGCATGTCAGACTCTTTTACTGAAATGGATGAAGAAGATATTTCGAGAACACATGGACAATATGTCCTTATACAAATGCTTTTGAGTTTTAGAGCTTTGATTCAATCAAGATGGCGTTCAGGTGTGCCACAATTGTGTCATAAATACAGAATGTTAACGTTCTAGTTGTTTTTAAAAATATTTTATTTGATTTAATTTAAAGGTTTTTATGAAGCAAGAACATGATCCTAGTGTATCAGAGCCCTGTACATAAGCAAAGTCATAAATATAAAAATAACAAAACCTGTTATGTCACAAATATTCTCAAAACAACTGTGCTTCAGTTCCAAGCCCTCATGTGGTTCCACTATGGCTGTTCTCCTGAAGCCATTGGTGATTCAGTGCTAATGCACCCAAATGATCCTTATTCAGTTGTTCATTAGAACACTGCAGGAAGCTGCATTAGAATACTGGGGGAATCTGGCATACTGAACCCGCTGTTGGAAGTACATGTATTATTCAGAATATCAAACTTTAATCTTACATGGCCGACGAAGATAGTGTGAAGTAATAAAAAATGTGTTTCATTTTAGCTTCTGGAACAGATTCAATAGCTGCTCTGAGAAAATTGTGGAAAAGAGTTTTCTCTCAAACATGGTTCATCAAATCCCCACAGAAAATAAGCAATTTTCTCACGGTAAAATCACTTGAGAACTCACCAGAATACTTATAAACAAGTATATCACCCCCAACAAATGATTTGTAGTGACTAAAATGCTATCAACCTTTTATGTGTTCTTTTTTGTGACCCTCGAACCTGGGCATTCACTGCATTGCATTTCATTCAGAACAAATGTACCCAAGCTGGTAATGGCTGCCACAACATGTTGGCCCGTGTAGTGGCCAGGCAAGTCTGGGTGTGCTCATCCTACCCCTTATATTAAATTCATATAGAGGATGCAGGGACCGTGTCCCTGAGTTCTGTAGTGGCTGCTGCAACGTATTGTTCATGTTGTGGCCAGCCAATCAAGATTGACTAGCCCCCTTTAAACTGTTCAGTCCTAGAGCTGAAGCATGCCGCCTCCTTGACTGTGCCACAAAACACCACCAGACCTGTGGGAATGACGTAAGGTGGCGGTCAGGATGCTGCCGGCTCGATGACGTTCTCCTGACCGCCGCCGCAGCGGACTGGCAGTCCAACCACCAAACTCGTAATTGGGCTCTGTTTAATCCCATCGCTCGCAACCCAAGCCCCTCTTAAAACATTAATTTCTCGAAAACGCCTGAATTGATTTACACCAAATCACAAAAGCATACTTTCCAAGTAAAGTCCTTGTACCAAATTGTATGCAGTTCTGTTCAGTCTTTTCTTTCAGTATTGGAGAGCAGTTTCCTCTGAAAGTTAAAATTGAAAATTACACTTTTGGGGCCCTTCTTGTTCCTGGCCCCACTGGATGGATCAGCGTGAAACTTCCACGAAGGAGCAGAGGTGGATGAACATTTTTTTGGATTGTTTTGTGCAGATTCATCAAATGCCAATAAATTTATTAGCAAAAGAATAAAATACTAATCTATCTATCTATCTATCTATCTATCTATCTATCTATCTATCTATCTATCTATCTATCTATCTATCTATCTATCTATCTATCTATCTATCTATTTATCTATGTGTTAGAAATGGGGTTCCTGGTTGGCTAGGGTAGGCACCTAAGCCAGCTACCCCCTGAACAAAGGTATTTTTGAGTATAAGTTGAGGGGCTCTGCCCCCTGAGTTTAGAGCACTTTTGGAACTGGGACTGAACCTCTACCAAAGGGACTGCACAAAGGACTCATCTGGACTGCTCTTCTGTTTGCTTCCCTGCTGACTGGTGTCTGCTGGGTGCCCAAAGGACTCATCTGGATTGCTTTTCTGTATGGTGGCCTGCTGCCAGCTGCTCCCCGACTGTGTGCCTACAGGAGGAGCTGCCAAAGAGTCAGGTGCTGCCTTATGCTGGCCTGCCCCGCGTACCCCCACGTGCCCCCGCGTGCCCCGCGTGCCCCCTCAGAGCGCAGAGTAGGATCACTCTCCTCCTTTTTCTGAGAGTATGAAGAGAGCTTTCCCTTATCCTTGTCCAAGTGTGGGGTGAGCACTGCCATCTTTGGCTGGAGGTGTGCCCCCCAGTGCGTGGTGACTCCCACCTCCTGCAGTCTCTACTGAGTGTGGGGAGAGTGTTCTGCCCGCTGTGGTCCCAGGGGCTGTGCCGCGTCGGCTTCCCGAGCGCAGACGAGGAGCGCTCCCACCAGTGACCCCGGGGCACATGCGTTCCCTCGTTCCTGCTGCGAAGACGCGGATCAGGACAGTGCTCCTCCCCCCTGAATACACCACTGCAGCCCAGGATAACAAAGGAGCCTTAGCTGAGGAGCCAGATCCAGCGAGGAGGTATTGTGGGCTCCTCAGGACTGGGCCACCCCCTGGAGAGGAAGGCAGCGGTCTGCAAATCGCTCGAGGGCTCTGGATGCAATCCCATTTGGAGGCGGATGGTCAGGAAGCCGCCAAAGTTGGTGGTCGTCCCGCATGGATGCGGGCAGCTGCCTGTTGGTTTGCAGGGTGCTCGGCTCTATGTGGGGGACCAAGAGAGATTTCTCCGCTGTTAGGAGAGCCGTGTGCGCCCTATTCCCCCCCCGTTGTACATCTCTTCTGGGGGCAGTGAGTGTGAAGCCAGAAGTACGGGGCGGCGACCCTCGATGGAGGTCGCCGATCCAAGTAGCATGACTGGACAAGTACTGCCCTAAGGTGTTAGGAGTGCAGGAGCTCCTGCGATTGACATATGAGCCTCTGTAGTTGCCGCCTATCATGTAATATAAGCACAGGTGTTCTGTATTCATGCACTGAGTCCAATTGTGGGGGAGTATCGGGTGATTCCCAGGCTGTTATATTTACTTGCTGCATTTCTGCATTCCAACATAGATGTATGCCATGCTTCTCCCAGACAGGAGTAACAAATACGTTTGCAGGGGATAAGTAATATGAACAGTAATGTTGAATTGGTAATATTTTTATCCTGACGTGCAAGATGGAAATGATTCTCATTGTGCATTGGTAATGATGATGATGTGACAGCTGCTTGCCTAGCAGGGTATTACTGATTTATGTCATTTTTGGTCTACTGTCCTATGCAATACTGTTTATTTTTATATAGCTTGTTGTGGAGTTTCTTTTGTTGTGTATTTATTGTGTCACTGGGTTGTGTGTGTTATGTAAACGCTTTACACATTGCCTCTGAGATAAGCCTGACTGCTCTGGCCGAGCTACCAAGGGGGTGAGTAGGGATTATCTTGGGTATATAACATCCTTACCCTGACTAGAGAGGTGGCTAATTGCCTGTTTTAGGTGCATACCCTAGTCCACCAGGAACCCCATTTCTAAATCTATCTATCTATCTGTTTGTCTATATATATATATATATATATATGTATATATATATATATATATATATGATTCTATGAAAAAGTATTTGCTCTCCTTAGTTTATGCATTTACACAATTATGTTGATGTTTCTACTGTTAATCCACATTTGCTTATACTTAGCACTCAGGGCATTTTCCAGCACATTACTGAATATATATATATTTTTATTCATCCTCTGCTTATGAAACGTTTTATGCAATTTACAGTTTCAGTCCTTGCTTTTACATGTGTGTAGCAAAGATTAGCCATTATCTATGAACTGTAATTTGCAGTGTTGTTAATTTGTGCCTTCCACGTACACATAATTTGCAGTCTCTGCATACCACTTACTATTGCATACTAATAGAGTTGCATTAATGCACTTTGATGCTCAAACTACTTTTATGACCTAGTGGGTGCACATTCACTTTGTGAAATTGTTTCTAGTTGTTCTCTTTTTGTGCTGTGATGATTTAACACACATTGATTCCTTTGTGGGTTGCACCTTCATAGGCAAGTTTGTGGCTATAAGAGCAGGTTTCATTGCTCTTGAAAGTTCATTCAGAACTAGAGTTTGAAAGCAGGTTGTGTTCTTATGTAGCTATAGCTGCATGCTAGATGACTGCTGGGGTGTCAGGTACAGGTCTGGGGTTCGATCCATGCCACCTATGGACTATGACTATGCATCTGAGCTCCATTAAGAGTCCATTTGTCTTATGTAGTTATTTCAAAAATGTCCCACAAAAGCGGAACTCCTCGACCTATATTGGACACCCCAGGATTAGTTCTACCTGAGCCTGTGAATTCTGAGAACTTGTCAATAAAGATACATATGATTACATCTTAGCCTGGATGTCGGAGGACTTTTTTAGAAGTTAAAGTTCACCTTATTGAAATGCTACATTACCCCACGGTAAGGGCGGTAATGCACCAACTCTTGCAGGCTGATTAGTGCACGAGACAGTAGACCAAAGGACCAGAGTATTTTTCTTCCACACTCATACCATCTTGCGAACTGTGGGCATGTTACCTTTCCTTCCTAGTCTCTGCATTTGTATGTTTTACAAATCCATAAACATATGTAGGTACATGCACACACACACACACACACATACATATAAATAATATGTATTTCTGCAAAGCTGTCGGCGGCGCGCTCTGCAGCTGGTGCCGGTGTAGGGGTTTGACAGTACCCTAATTATGTGGAACAGCACACATTCCGCCGCATTCTCTAAACTTTAATCCAGCAATTATTTACTTCAAAACAAACACAATCGCACCAAAGAGTTTTGACCACACCAGGTCTTTGTCACGGTTAGTGAGTCCTTTTTCTATTGTTCTTGTATAGCACCAACTCATCCTGCCTGTAAATGGGGCACTTTGGGGCTTGTAGTTCGAATTGAACACAATTTAAAAACATTACATGAAGTTTTTACATCAATATTGTAAAGTGGTGTCGACTGCTATGCAGGTGTTTTGACATAATTGTTGACTGGCATTTGAATGTTTGATTGACCATTAAGGAGCTCTACCTTGAGGTACTGTACCTGAGATAGCCTTTCAGATCTCTCTCTAGATAGTCTGTATTTTTAAAATTCTCATAATAACTTAGATTGTAAAATCTGAGCGTAACTATAAGCCCCCTGTGACCTTTGTTTTTTTTCAGTGAATTTCTAAGGATTTTTAGATTATATTTTCTAACTATAGCGTCCCTGTAACCTTTGTTCTTTCAGAATATTGCTACTGTTTTAATGCTGTTTCCTAATTATAACATATCTTTAACCTTTGGTTTTTAGTGAGTTTCAGGTTTTTTTATGTAAATTGTATTACAATGTGTAAATGGGGTTGCGAGTAGCTGTATGGGTATGTGATTGGGTGTGTGAGTGGTTGTGTGAGTGGGTACGTGGATGTGTGAGTGGTTTTGTGGGTCTATGATTGGGTGTATGAGAGCGTGAATGAGTGTGTGAGTAGCTGCGTAGGTCTATGAGTGGGTGAAATAGCAGTTTTGTTGGTCTGTGAGTGGGTGTGTGTGACTAGATGTGGGAGTGGGTGTGGGAGTCTGTGAGTGGGTGTGGTATTGGTTTTGTGAGTCTGTTAGTGGGTGTGTGAGAGGGTGAATGGGTGTGTGAGTAGCTGTGTGGGTCTGTGACTGGGTGGGGTTTTGTAGGTCTGTGAGTGGGTGTGTTAGGGTTTGTGAGTGTGTGAATGGGTGTGTGTGGGTGTGTGAGTGGCTGTGTGGGTCTGTGGCTATGTGTAGTAGTGATTTTGTGTGTCTGTGTGTGAATAGGTATGTGAGTGGGCGTGTAAGTGGATAGATGGGTGTGTGGGTGGCTATGTGGGTCTGTGAGTGGGTGTATGTGTTTTTTTTAATTGGGGTCTGGATCTGTAGATCCACCGTGGACCACACCGGGGAGCTGGGCATGAGCACTGCGGTGGATCCGTGGATCCTCCCGTGTGTAAAAGCAAATGTTTTCACGCAATCTCTTCTCCTTGGGAGGTCCCTCAAAAACCCCTCCATCAGTCCCATAGGATCAGGGTACCTCTACCCTGACCCCTTTGATCACTTTTAAGTTTTATTTCCACCCCCTAGGACCAAGTTCTGATACACAAAATGGCAGTTGTAACTTTCCTCTCAGGTTGCGGCCAGCCAGTCAAGGCATTGCTATTGGGGTGTGGATCTGCGCATTCACTACGGTGATCCGCGTCTCTATATATATACGTAATTCTTTTTACTTTAATAACTCCAAGACTACTTAACAGAGTTCCTCCAAATTACACAAAGCACTCTTTCTGGACCAAGATGTAGCTTTCTGCCAAATTTGGTGTAATTCCATTCAGCCATTTAGGCTGTAGTGCTGTTCAAAAGTTCCTGTGGAATTGAATGAGGAAATTGCATTTTTGCCCCCCAGTTTACCCTGAAACTTTCGAGGAAGAAAGTGAGGTGGATGAACTTGTTAGTTTGGAAAGTTTCATGATGATTCTTCAAAGGGCACCAAAGTTATTAACATAGATATATATATATATATATATATATATATATATATATATATATATATATATATATATATAGCAAAGGCGCGAGTTATAGTTACCTTAGGGCGCAAGTTACAGTTACTGGAAATAATTTTGTACGAGTAAATTCAAAACCTAACTATAAAGTCCCTATAACCATTTTTTTTCAGTGAATTGATATGGTTTTTTTATCGTAAAATATTTGCAATTACTATTCGTTAACCCAACCACCGCCGCACACGGCCTTTGGCTACTCTGCCTCTCTGTCAGTGGATCTGTGAGTGAGTGCCTGAGTGTCTGAGTGGGTCTGAGGGGTGCATGAGTGTGTGAGTGACTTGCACCCACATTCCCTTACACTGTACCTAACGTATTTACAGTGGTGCTGAGGACAGAATTTCAGTGGGGCAGGGCATAGCTTTGTCAGTAAGATTAGGAGGTTGTGGGCTTCAGGTTTCACTACACTCATGCTGGTTAAACTGCATTATATGAGAAGCCGAGCATGAGGGGTGCTTAAGGAGCAGTAGGAAGGGAGAGAAGTATGGATGGTGAGGGGCAGTTAAAACTCTATGGGCCTCATTACGAGTGTGGTGGTCTATAGACCGGCACACTCGCAGTAGTGGTGGCCACCGCACTCCTCGCGGTCCAAACGCCACATTACATCTTTGGTGAGTGGGACCGCCTAAAGACTGGTGTCCCTGCCAGGATCTCAGCATCGCCGTGCTGATCACAACTCAGCTTTCTGCCAGCCTTTCCATGGCGGGCCCCTGCACTGCCCATGCCCAGCGCCATCGGATGAACATTGTCTGCTGTGTAGACAGCGCACATTCCGATGGTGCTGTTGTGCTATGCTATTGTCCTTGGCCCCCTTAAGGGAGCACTATTACCACCAGTCAGCCCAGCGGGAATGTTGTAACACAATTTTCCCACTCGTCAGCCCGGCGGGAACATTGTAATATGACTGGGGGGGGGGGAATGCCAACATCATGGTGGTGGCGTCCTCCCCATGACTTTGGCGCCCAAAGTCGTAATGAGGCCATATAGTTTGTAAATAACCATTTTTAAGACCTTTATAACTGAAATGAGACTATGGGACTAATTTAGATTTCGGCAGCAAGGGTATCTGTCACCATTGTGATAGAGTAACTTGTCCGCCAAGTTTTAAATCGGGCCCTATCGTGTACGTGTATGTTTTTTTCTGCATGTGTATGTAAAAATTCCAAGGGAAATCCGACCATCACCTCACCACATCCAACTTAAAGCACCTGTACCTAACTATTCACTACAGAATACATTAAGCGGGTGTAACACCTCAAACACCCCTCACCCGTAGTTACACCCCATGCAGAGTTCATCTTCCTGGGTCATGTGCCATCTGGTGCCTGCGGAGGAACTGAGAGGTGTCCATGGTGATGGCGGCAGCACAGTACCATGCAATGGTGCTTGAAGCATTGAAACTGCCTAGAGGGGAATGTTGAATGAGGACCCTGACCACTGTAATAATCAGCGTAGGGTTTCGGGGTCCTCTAGAGAGGGTGTGAACCCCACAGAGCCTGTAGAAAGGGTTAGAGAGCTAACACAGGTGCAAAGGTTTTCTAAATACTTTTTGCTGAATTTTGAACTCTCTGCTGATATGTGTGTGTGATGTGTGGGTTGTTTCTTTTGGTCGTTGGGCATTGTGGTGTCTGTGGTGGGTTTGTTGTTTACCATTGGTGTCTTCCACCACTCATACCACTTGTACTGATTGTGGATGACCAGTTCGCTTACTTTGCAAACTTGATGCTACAAAGGTAGCTGGGTAGAGCAGTCAAGGCTTACTGCAAGAGGAGGCGGAGTCTTGAAACTCATATACTGTATGACACAATTGCACTCAAAGTCCAGCCAGAGATATGTCTTTAGAAAGACAATTTATATTATTTAGATGCTGGAACAACTATGGTTTTAGACAGAATAATACAGTCTATTAGGCATATCTCCCTACATCTGTGCACAAGTTATGGCAAAACCCCCAAAGCAGCCTCAAGAAAGTAAAATCACCCAAAGGACAACTAACTAAATGGAGTGCCAAACAAACCAAAAATGATATTTTCTAGATGCCAGGGGCTAGTTCTCAAAGTCAAAGTGTCTTGTAGTGCAATTTAAGGGGCCTGCCCAGGGTCCAATAGTTGGTGTCTAAGATGCAGGAGACAGGTTAGGGAAGATCCTGAAAGGGGAGTGGGAAGAAGGCAACCAAACTGTTCCCTATAACAGGGCATCTGCAGAAGGCATATGTCTGTGTGGTGCCAAAGTAGGTCACCTGGATGTACCAAAAATGTTTGTATTGCAAAACTGGGCAGTGATGTTCCTGACTTCTGGCTGAAGTAGGCACCACCAGGCCAAGGGAATCCAATGGATTCAGCAGATCACTCATGGAGACTGGTGATCTGGGATTGAGGGTTGGGGCTCAAGTGCAACTTCAAGCAGCATCATCTTAGGACACTGATGGAGAAGGCTCTGAAGGTTCTGGACTCGGGTGATAGGTCACAACCAGTGAAATGCTACAGTAGTCCCAGGACAAAGGGACAAAGCTCTGTGCCCCTCTCAAGATGGGAAGCGGAAGATGCGTAGGGTCCTCAACAAAGTCTGGCATGGTTGGGGGGGTCGAAGGATGGTGCCATCTCAGCGTTCTTTCAGTCTTGGGATGCTTTCTCCCAGTCTTGGACTCGCTGGTCACAAAAGATATTTATAGTTGGTTTTGGCCAGCTGGGCTACAACCTGCTCTTGCCTTCCGCATGCCTCATATCCTTGAGACAGCCTCCTTGCAGGCCTCTGTTTTGGCTCTATTTGGCCAGGGGCCAGCTCCTCTCCAGTTCCTAGCAGCAGGACTTCTCCAGAGCCCCAGCCCTGTTTATGGCCTCTTACGACTGGTGGATGGGGGGAATAAAAAATTAATTAAAAAGTAAACACCTTGCTCGCCGCCGTACCGCTTCATCTGCTTCTCATCAGCAGGAACAGCCTCCCAGCCTGCCCTGCGGCCAATCCTGACGCTGCTCAGAGCAGCGTCAGGATTGGCTGGAGCGCCCGGCCAGCACACTCCCAGGCAGACTTGGAGCCTGTGCATGCTCTCTCCAGCCCGGCAACACAGTGCCGGGCTGGAGAGAGCACAGTGCACATGTGTGTTTGGCCAGCCCCAGACAGCCGGCCA
Organism: Pleurodeles waltl; assembly: GCF_031143425.1. Lineage (NCBI taxonomy): Eukaryota > Metazoa > Chordata > Amphibia > Caudata > Salamandridae > Pleurodeles > Pleurodeles waltl. Next base: position 1,158,607,995 of record NC_090448.1, read on the forward strand.
AACATACGTGAGCACTGAGGGGGAGTGCTGTGCATTCTCCCACAGTGTACTTCACAGCCTGTGGCCCCTTCCCTTTTACCAAAAAATGATAATAAGCATAGTTTATTATCGGTTTTTGATAAAAGGTTTGCAGCTGCCGCTGGTAATAGGGGGCCACACTCTTCCGCCCTAATGGAGGAGCCGCCCCTGATATGAAGTATTGTGAACCGCTGCATCTGATTAGAATTGGCCTATTTTAGGGACATATACCTATGCATAGTGTCCTAGTCACAGAGCAACTGCACACTAAATCACAAACAAGGTATAAAGGACATGGGTATTGAGAGGAGATGTGGACCCCAGTCACTGTTATTTTGGGGAGTACAGATCTTTAATCAGCCACAGGTGACTCTGGTCATTTATAGGTGACACCAGGGGGGGGGCACCACTGTAACTCCCGTCAATAGGTGAGGGACAGGAAGGGACAGGAAGTGTGGAATACAGTTATGTGGCTGCCTTACAGGAGCTGGTAGACCAGTGCTGCGACACACCACTAAACAGTGCACGCCAAAAGTGTGGCTTCTGCAGGGGATGGTCATTTCACATTGGGACCATTGCCAAGTGGGCTGGGTTGGTCATCTTGTGCTCAGTCCCTGACCCAACTGTGCTACATTAATCTTGAATCAATCACAAATGAATAGAAGTCGCCAGTCACTTACGCGCTCTCTTGGATTATTACAAGGATCTGTCTGAGACTAAAAACGACTGAGCCACTGAGGTGGCAGGTGGTCCCAAACCCTTTGGGCCAAACTCTGAGCTGTATCCGTAACCAAATGCTCCTTTCTGGATCGAAAACTGACCAGAAGTGTTGGCCATCCAAAGCCTTCTCCCTTCTTTTACAATTACTACAAGGGAGGAGCTGAAGCCTGCCATTTTAATGGTTCAGGCACTCGCCCGAACGAACTGTGTTCCTCCAGCAAAAACTGGAGATTAGCTGTGCTTCAGAGCTATAATCAGAGCTAGCAAAATCTGTTCGTTCCTCATTAAATAAGTCAACAGTTTGTACATCAGAGAAGAGCCCAACTTTCTATTGGTTTCCAGCTAGGGTCAGCGCCAAGAAGCCACGGTATAGGTATTCATGTGCTTTTAAGTAAAAACACTAAGTGGCATATTTACAAGCCCCTAGCGCCACTGAACCATCACTTTTTGTGGCGCTTATATCGCGCTGTGCACTGCGCTATATTTACAAGGCCGCGCTAAGCCACTTTTTTGGTGCTTAATGACACTTTGCAAATATGGGCCCCTTCGATGCAGTTTTCTGCAGCAGAGGGGCGTGCAATGGGTGTTGCTGTGGGTGTTCCATCTCAACACCCACTGCTTTTGACTCTGTCCCAGATTTACAAGAATTCGTAAATCTGTGGCACCGTCAAAAACTAATGCCACCTCAGGGGTGGCATTAGCATGGCACAACAAGGAGAAATACTTTTATTCCTCCTCGTATTTGCTTTTTCCATGTGTACTGCATTATGCAGCACACATAGAAAGAGCAAAACGCCATGAATGATTGTTTATGTGCAGGAAGGTATTCCTTCCTGCACATAAACAATCATTCAATAATGACAATTTGCTACTTCTATGTGTGCTGTAGAATACAGCACACATAGAAGTGCCAAATCACCATTGTAGATCCTGCACATAAACAATCATTCCCCTCAACGCAGACACCCTTGCACTTTGGTGCAAGGATGCCTGCTTTGGCCAGTGCTAGGGGAAACACAGGGGTGCGCCGTATTTTTGTAAATACGACGCATCCCTGCGTTTCAGAACTGTTACAGCGCTGCCAATTTTGGCGCAGAACCGCGTTGCGCCAGCTCCTTGTAAACCTGGCCCTGGGAGCCTTGGAACTCCTTCTTGGCTTGCAATATCCTTATAGCGTGCAATACGGGGTATTGCAGCCCATGTGCAATCCCACCCCAGGTCTGTGCGGGTCTGTATTTACATCTGTAAATCGAGATGCACTCTTTGAGGGACAGGACTCAAACGTTCTGCCCACCTGTGGCACACACCCACGAGTCTGACCACACGCCAACATGGCCGCCGCCATGGCGAAGATGCTGCCGCATCCGAGAAGACATCTGTCAAACCCTCCTGCATCAGGCGCAACACAGAAGGATTAGGCTAAATTAATTAAGCAATATATTATGGTTTATCCACGTCTCCGTTACCGCTCACTGTTTAACACTTGAGGAATAAAGTGCTGTACGCAGGCGGAACCCATTAGGCGGAATCCCCCTCCTGAGAGCAGAGCTCGCGGAACAAAGTGATATTTAATGCTTTAGACGGTATTTATTTAACTAAAAATGGCTGATTAGACGTCAAACATAACAGAGGTTAATGATCTTTGTTATTGGCATTATAAAAAAAATATGTAAAAAGTATAAAATCGGGTTAATGGTGTATGGCTTTATTGTTCTTAGGGAGATTAAAAATACGCAATTGCCTCGTGCTTGAGAGGCGCAGCCTCCAGCTGTGGGTAATTAGCAGCGCGATTTTACCTCTCACCCTGTAATAAACAGCTTCTAGGCTCAGCCCGGCTGCTTTTGGGCTCTTGCCATCAGCTTCTTCCAGGTGCCTTGGGCAGCTGGAGCACCGAGGCGGGGAGGAGGAGGGTGCTGCCAACGCTGGGGTCCAGGGCGCCACTCCGTGGAACTGGGTACAGGCCCTTTGGGGGGTGGGGGGTCGTTTCCAGCACCGCCCTTTGAAAATGAAATGCCACTGGGCCTGTTTACTGTGATGGGAACAGATGTAGTAAACACTATGAAAAGTGGATGAATGAATGGATTAGGGTTGGGATGGGTGGAGAAGGAGATGGAGGGCAGAGAACTGGAGAACCAATCTGTGATAGGTGGAGAGAAGGGTTGAGTCAGAGAGTAAAAGACCTAGCGAGCGAAAACGTAAATGAGTGCATATTAGACTGAGTGACTTGTCAGGCATTAAGAAAAAGTGAGCTATAATTTGCATTTCTGAAAATGGAATGAGTGGGGTGTTGTGTTAGAGCAGAGATCTCCAACTTTTCTATCACTAAAACCCTCCTGGAGCTACTGCCCCCATACGGGTTCAAAAGGGGGCAGAACATAAACACCCCCACTAGAGTACCCATAATAGCTGTATCACAAAAGGGTTACCTGTGGGGACCAAAAGAAACAGGTAAAAAACTGTAAACTTCACACTTGTATAGCCGCACTACTCACCCGTTAGGGTCTCAAGGCGCTGTACGCATACTGCTGTGGAACCCCTCCTGGCTTTTCCCTGTGAGGCACCCACTCCTGGACAGCCCCAGGGTGAAGCCAGGCATACACGCGCTGTGAGGGCTGTTGTGGAGATTAAGCAAGCTATTGCCCAGAGTTACAGAGTGGGACCCATTAATTAGATTAGGCACCAAGGCGAGAATTATCTGGTCCAAGGGAATTGAGCCCAAGACCCGCCGAGGCTGGAATTGAACCCTGGTCCCGGGCCAGATCTCTGCATCAGGGTCTGCCGCTCTAACCATAGTGCCACACTTCTCCTAGGTATGCACGTGTACTGTTGTTTATTAATCACTTCTGTGAGTGTCTCCTCGAGCTTGTGGCCTGCGTCTGATTCAAAACATATAGGTTTGAAGAGGGCAGAGCCATCCATAAGCAAATTAGGGGGAGTGACGATGTGCTGTAGAGCATAGGCTGACCCTCCTCTGACACAGAACTTTACACAAACTATAGGGCTATGCTCGATTGGGTCAATCTAAGAACCCCCCCCCCGTGGACCTAAGGAGAAAAAAATAATTTTGCTTTAAAGAACTCTCCCCCACCAGGGGTACCCCTTGGTGGCATGCTTCATCATAGGGCTCTTCTTGTTCTGTTGTGGAACCAGGCGTGCTACAACCTTTGAGATGCAGGGGGGCACTTTGTTGGAAAGGGAATAGGTTAGTGAGCCGGTCAGGGTACTCTTTAAAAGTACCTTCCTGGTACCCTAATGTTTTAATCTGGGTACCGGCTGGTATGATTAAAAATATGAAAAATTAGGAAGTCCCGGGGCCCTAGTTACCTCTACTTCCTTACAGGTTGTAGCACGCCCCATTCCGCAACTGAATGGTACGGAACTCTGCAGTGAACCGTGCCACCAAAGGGCCATCTCTTCGAAGAGACCACACAGTCCTGCTCTTTTCTAGTCCTAGCACGCTTTTCTAGTCCTAGCACGCGCAGGCACCCTTGCGCCATAGGGCAAGGGTCTCTGCGTTACAGTTATGGTAGTTTTTGTGCAGGAAGGTGCAACTTCCTATACTAAAGCTATCTTTGGAGCCTCTTTGCTCAGTGGATGCGTGCTGCAGAAGGCAGCACGCACTCAAAGACGAATCATTGTGGAGAAGTAAAGATATCTTGCCCGGTCACACCAGCCTCAGGCGGGCGCACCATTTTGGTGCAAAGTCATGTCTACAACTCTTTGTAAATACGGGTTTGTGGCAAAATCCATTGGTGGATTCTTGGAATGTCCATGCACCACCCACACAACGCCTACCTGAAGCATATCATCGCAAGGCAGCCCATTCACTGCCTTGCGTTACTTTTCTTAGAAAATCAGCGCAAATCAGAATTTGTGTGTCTTATAGATACCAAAAAGAATGTTGCATTGGGGCTATGACAAAAAATCCAGACACAAAATCTTTGTATATCTGGGCCTAAATATAGTTAAGTTCCTGATTCAAAAAATAAACAACTTAAAACCAGTTAGGGAAATCGGGACAAGAAAAACTGACACAGACATAGGAGATTCTACCCAGGGCCCCCAGAACCAACTACCAAGCTAAGAAATGTTGTATTTGGGGTGGTGCTGCACCCCAAACATCCCCTCCAAAGCTATGCCATGTATGAGCAAGGTGCTCGGAGGCACGCTGTGAATTACTGGTAGCTCACAATCGACTGGTTGGAGACCGGTGCTCTAGGCCCACAATATCAGGCAGTGGTTGAAATGGAATTAAATAAGTATAGGTACTCATTGCCCCAGAGTGTTCGTGTGCTTCTGAGAAGTACCAGTACTCTCTTAATAAAAGTGTTGAAGTCCTTTCAAAGAAGTGCAGGTTCACTGCCTTTAACATTAAAGATATTCATGGATTCTGTCCAGGTAAGCACCTGCCCATTTAAAGCACTGCATGAAGGACAGATGCTTGGCCAAGGAAAAGCCCTTGGGGACCGAACATCCCACACAGGGTGTCCTCCCCTCTGGAAATCCACCCCCCAAACACAACAAACACGTCACACGTTGTATCCACAAATCATATCTGCTCACAGTAGACCCTTCCCATAAGGACTCGGGGACACTAGCGCTCACTAAAAACTGAACCCCAGAACAGCGATTCAGATACCCCCTGCTTCCCCTCCTTTCACGCCCTTCTCCCTGAAGCGCTTGGAGAAGGCAGAAGCGCTATACAGAAAATCACGATTAAATTCATTACACTGGGCCCGTGCAGGTTAGAGTGATAATATCAGGCCGCGTTATTCCGCTGCTGACCCGCCTTCTACACCCCTCTCAGTTTACTCAGCGCCTTCCATCACATACCAAGGCAGGCCCCGTTATTCCCCTTCAAGCCCCCTTCTCCTCCCTCTCACTCTCCACAGCTCCTTGCATCATAGCGCTCGTTAGATGTAAGCTCCCCGATCCGACAGGCGGTTTCTTGTAGCCCAGGGGCGGACATCAGAGCCGGAGATGAACCATTTGTGTCTGATGTGGGGGCCTAGGGCCAAGGATCCAGGCTGGCCCGACCCTCGTACATCTCCTTCCAGAGGAGAGCTGGAGATCTCCCACCACCGACACTTATTAGGCCTGCTGTCAATCATCGCCTCCCGGGAGCAAAAAAAAGCGCCTAGGCGCACGTCTTGGCGCACAGCAGGCTTCCATTGAAGTCCCGATGATGAGAGCGAATGAGGCCCGGAAGGGTCCGGAGACGGACACCCGTCTCCCACCCTAATGCGCGCCTTGACGCGCCGTCCAGGCCTCTTGGTGTGAGTGATGGGGCCGGGCGTGTGCGTGTTTATACACCGCTCCTTTAAAGCAGCGCGGCGGTGTCTCACTCCACGGGACACCGGCCAGATTTACTGAAGCTTGTCTGATGCAAAAAAGCGAAAACAGCGGCGTCGTTCAACTTTCCCAAGCGCAAAAATATTTGTCATGGAAAACTTAATATGAGCTCAACGCTAAATGACTCCGTGTAGCGCCAAGCCTAGGATAATGATTAGAAAGGGTATACAACGGGACTGTAACAGTGCTTAATTTGAGCCAGTGGTTTCTGGTGGGGGGGGGGGGGTGGGGTACCCATTTATTTTTTAGGGCTGGCACTTGTATTTCTGCATCAGGCATTTACTGCCTGAAAAGCACACATATGAGAAAGTCAGATGAAGAGATAAACGAGAAAGCGCCACAAAAGCAGAAAGCTGCAGGAATGAGCTGAAGGGGCAGGGAGTGGCTGTAAATGGATTGAAGAGGCCCGAGATGGCTTCAGGATTACGCTGCCTCAGTATTCCGTGCTCGCAAATGTAATTGCAGCAGCCGCGTGTTTCAGAGGAGAGCTTTGGGCACGGCACCTTTTTATTTACAAATTAAGCACTGGACTGAAACAAGCTATCCCTCCCCCTTGACACAAGCCGGCTCTACTGAAGTAGTTTGTGTTAGAAACCTGGCGCTACATGCAACCAAGAGCACACAGTGCGGAACATCTCGAGGTGCTCACACCTGTAAGATTTATATCCGCCACACAACACATTTCACAGGGGTTGCCACTGGGCTGTGACCAAGTATGTACTAGAGGGTGTGCATGGGGGCAAATGTCATGACCCCGCTCTCTCTCCTTTCCTGAAGGTGCATTATTGTAGCTGTGGTGTAATGCAAAAAGATGCCCCCCCGGAGAATGTAATTAGGGCACCCCGACCTCCAATATCTCAGACATAGGGTGAATGTGATTCGCCTGAAGGTTGGGCCCCCCCTGAAAATGTAGGGGCCCCACTTCGCAGCTGGGGCGGCAGGTGCTTATTTCACGGCCTTGTGGACCAGCGGAATGACGAAGGTGCCATTTGCTTCAATTTTTTATCTACTGAACCAAAATGGCGGACGCCACTTGGCTCTGTAAATAAAAGAATAAACATGTTTTTTAGTGTGAAAGCACTAACTGAAGAAACAAAATGCAGGTTTTGGGGTAGAGGGTAATGGAGGAGCAGGAGGGCAGGGAAGGGGAGAGGTACAAAAGGGGGAGAACACCATAGGGACACAGATAAGAGAGAGCACAACAGTGCCGTGGTGGGGGAAAGAAGCACAATGCAGTGCACTGTGTTACATTGCATCAAGGAGCATCCCATCGATGGTGCATGAGTGTTTCAGTGCAGACACCCATGAGTTTCGACTCAAATCCCTATGTACTAAGAAATGTAGACAGGAGTTTTGAAAGATGCGTAGCTTCAGGGGGGTATTTGTGGTGTTACACCCCGCACCCCAATAAATGTGTTTTTGGTTATATCGCTGGGCACAGTGCTTAATTTGTAAATAAAAACGTGCCGGTGCCCAAAGCTCTCCTCTGAAACACGCGGCTGCTGCAATTAAATTTGCGAGCACGGAATACTGAGACAGCTTAATCCTGAAGCCATCTCGGCCCTCTTTAATCCATTTACAGCCACTACCTCCCCCTTCAGCTCACTCTTGCAGCTTTCTGCTTTCTCCTTCTGTGATTCTCTTCCTCTGTTTTCACATATTTGACTTTTGCTCGCAGTAAATGCTTGAGGCAACAAAATAAGTGCCGGCCCTCAAAAATAAGTGCTGGTGCCCCGCACCGGAAACCACCAGCTCAAATTAAGCAGTGGTTGGGCGCAAATGCTTTCAGTCGAGTATGGCGTATGGCGAGGTATCTGTTGGATTTCATCAGGGATTTTTAAATATACACAGAAAAAACCGCACACACTCTTCCCTCTCTGTTTTGAAAGTCTTAAAAAATCCTGGTTATTGGACAAAATATTGTCTGTTCTCTCACTTAGGCCCATATTTATACTTTTTTAGCGCTGCATTTGCGTCATTTTTTTACGCAAAAGCGGCGCAAACTTACAAAATACAATCCGCTTTTGCGTCAAAAAATGACGCAAATGGGGGGTTAAAAATGTATAAATAAGGGCCTTAGTACCCCTACCAATCCGCAGTCCTCTCCCTTTCTGCTGCTCCTTAAACCCCTCTTATGCACCCTCCTTATTGTATAATATATTTTAACATTATATGCTGCATGATTATTGGAAAATCTGAAGCTCTCACCCTCCAAACTTACTGACCATGCTACGCCCCTACTTTGGACCAAAATCCTGCTCCTCTCTGAGGCAGGCGTGATGAGGAGGAATGTTCTTATTTCTCCTTTTTTCTCAAAGAGGAAAATGCCTTAAAACATAGTTGTTGAACAAGAAGGGATCCCTTTCAGCCCAAAAACTATGATGACCACAATACAGACTCTCTTAAACTATGGTGCAAGGGTGTCTGTGTTGGTGCATGGCAGACAAAATGTCAGGGGCGGCCCCCTCCACTATGACTTAGGAGTGTCGCCCCCGCTGCTGAAAGCAGAAAAATAAAGGGATAATAAAAGTGTTTTATTATCCCTTTATTTTTCCGCTTTCGTAGTGCAGGGTGGGTCCAGCATCTTACACGTCAACAAGTGGGGGAGGATTTGTGGTGCGCTTCTAAGTGTGCATGTCAGTTTGGTCGGCCGTCTGAGGCTGGCTAAACTGACATGCGCACTTAGAACTTTCCACCCGGCTGTGTTGCACAGCCGGGTGGAGACCAGGTGCAGGGTCCTACTCGCTTCCTGAGTGGCATTTCTGCCTGCCTAGGCGATCCCGGCACATCTCTCATGCTGGTAACAGCATGAGAGAAGTGTCAGGATTGGGTGGGGACTTGGCCAGATGAATTCTCAAAGTTGCTCTTGTGGTCAGGTTTTTGCTGCTTATCTTTCTTTCTCGACGTTTGCTTCCTTCCTGTCCAGTTGATGCAGTGAGTGGTATAATACAGGAGAGGATTTCCGTCACAGTTCATTTTGGGATAGTTTGGCGCCCTCTTGTGTTTTTGTTTTGAAAAGTGATTTATTTGAATAGAATGTTCTGCAAGAGGTTCTGGGCCATACATACCACAGGAGGCCTTAGCAGTAAACAGACGTAAACAATAAGGATTTAAAGCAGTTATTAGACATTTAAGGATGGCAAATGGCTGAGATATGCTCTCGCTGCTGACATATGTGTGTGACTTTCAGATCATGTGCTTGACCTCTGGCAGGGCTTACTCTGTCCTTTATCCGCCAGAGGCCGATAAGATGACTACTATTAAGTTGGGTATTAGTAGGAAGCACAATTCTAACTGGCATATGAAAAAAAAACGAATTTTAAAAATAGCAACAAAAATGTCATTGAGCCACTGCTAAGAGAAAGTTTATATTCACACATATTCCACCACATACGACTTCGTTTCGATACATATATCAGAAACTGACTTTGAAAAAGGACGAGAGAGTTTTCTATTTTAAGTTATATTTGTCTTTCGAATATTTTCTTTGAATTTCGGAGATATTTGGAGGTCTGACAAGCAAAGAGCTGATGAAAAATCGCAAAATGTAAGGAATATTTGCAATAAGTGGCAAATCGAATTGCAAAAAAACACAAGTTTGACCAAAGTGGTGCATTTTCCTTTCCAGCGAATGAAAGATATTAGGCATACCTGCTGAGTATTACAGATCCTAGAAGATACACGAATTGAATCTCGATTCTTCCAGATCATTTTTTTTCAAAGCACTTTCTTATTTACCGCACTAGCCCACCAAAGCTATGGTGCTTGTACTGCTTTTCAGAATAGCGCAAAACTTAGTTAAACTCAGTACCGTGTCTCTACAGCCCTGCTGCAGCTTCACCAGGACAGCGCCTGGCCTCCTGGGAGGCCTGGTATACTTCCAATGGGACAATATTTCTGTCCTTGGCAGGACTGTGCTAGATGTAATGGGATAACAACGGCACTTCTCAGGTGGGCTGGTATATATTGAGAGGGCATTTTTAACACCTGCACAAAAAGTGTTTTTATTGGGACAGTGTCCAGCGCCTAGATCTAATGAGGTTCAGAATGGCGCTAGGCAAAGTTAAAGACTCACGAATCTGAACTTCTTAAGAGAACGGGTGTCTGCGCGAAAAGCAGGAGTTTTACAAAAACTTTCCCCTGTGGGCCACAGTGTTTCGCCATCTGTTCACGTATATAAATGATCACACGTAGTTCTTCCTCTTCACTGATCACGTACATCGAGTCACAAACATTTTATAAAATGCAGATTTGCGCATTAACATTCCCTAAACCGTGCACCAGGCTCAACGACCCACTTGAACACAATACACTCGTTGTCAGGACGTATAGGTGGGATGGGACGGAGGGTGGGGCACACTGAAGAGATCTGGCATCCTGCTACAGGCTCAAAACCGTTGATTCTGTTTTGTTATGTAACTGACGTATCACAGATGTGAATGGAAGGAGCAGCGCTTTACAGAGAACATTTTTGTTGCAGCAGGGGCACCCGGGTCCGAAGTGCTGCCTATGAGGGGTGGGGGAAGCTGTTGGACGGCAGAGATGCCACCAGCTCACAGGAAACAACTGATCTTGAGTCGAGGGGTTAGGAGGTAGTTGGCACCGGATAGCACCCTTGGGTTTTGCAGATTCACTTTACACAGAGTTACTGTTTGGGGGTTTGCCTAGAATCACACAATGTTCTGGCCGAGCGCCGAAGTCACGCCTCTTCCATGTCTTCAATCTATCTATCTATCTATCTATCTATCTATCTATCTATCTATCTATCTATCTATCTATCTATCTATCTATCTATCTATCTATCTATCTATCTATCTATCTATAGTGCTATTTGTTGAGTGTGATCCTAGATGAGAAGAAACAGGTCTGCCGAAGTCTCTCCACTCTCAAGAGCCAGCCTTCCTTGCCCTCATCCTTGGACCACCCTTGGACCACCTTGGACCACCCTTGGACCACCATTGGATCAGTTAATCAGTCACCTTTCTGATGCAAGTATTGCCAAGAGCTTTAATTAGTGGAAGCCAGAGGGAGCACCTGGTCCGAAAGGCCTGCCTCTGGTTCGTCTGACACTCTCTGTTCTCACCTGAGCTCAGAGTTTATAAAATATATTCCTTTCTACAGGTTGCTCTCCTTGCACTTACCCTACACACTGAACATCAAGAGCGTAAACCGGCTCAAGGGACCATTTGGGAGCTTCATGGAAGAGAGAGAGTGGAGGGTAGCCCTGGAGATGAAACCATCAGCCAATCAGCCAAAGCCGCCTTGATCAGCAGTCCCATCCACGTGTGGCAGAGGAGCACTGATGTTGCTTTGGAAGCAGGGGTGTAGCTGGCCCTGGTGCAGCAGGTGCAGTGGCACCAGGGCCCAGTTCCCCCACTGACCCATTGAACCCTGACAATGCTGTATTTTACTACCTCAGCTGTCAAAGGGGGCATTGGCTTGCACCAGGGCCCATGGCATCCATACCACGCTACGGTTTGTAACAGAGTAAACCATATTAAAGGCAGGTTGGAGCATAGAAAGCTGGCGTGGGTCTTGAGGTCTGACCGGCCTCTGACCGGAGACATAATGCCTGAATGGATGCCTCTGAGACAACAGGTAAACCCGCAATGTATCAAAGATGAAATTATACCTTATATCACTCTCACCTCAGCTAACATTTGGCTTAATTGGCCTACACTACAGGTATTTTACTGAATGGAGCCTCCAGAACCTGCTGTTTTAATCCCCAATCTCCCACTTAAATTTCTGTTGAAAAATCATTTGGTTGATTTTCTTCATGCAAAGAATGCTTGAAAAATCAGTATTTATTTTGTAGAACACATTTGCTCCAGGCTCGCGTCAACACGTTTCGGCGGCGCCAGAAGAAGGCCATTTTGCGGTCAGTGACTGCTGCAGGGCAGCTGATGCAATACACACAAGAAAACTCCTGGAAACCCATGCAGCTATCACTGCAAGCCTGGACTCGGTGGCTTTCCATATTTTTTCTTTCAGACACCTCCTCTACCTCACAAAAAATAGGTTTGATGGAAAGCTGGTCGGGGCACTGACCCCGCAGCCCTCCCCTGAGGAAACCAGGCTGACAGGTAGATATATAGCCGGCTTGTTATTGTGAATTCCTCATTTCCTGATTGTCTCTCAGGCTCCACATTGGTCTTTTTAAATCTGGAATTCCTGCCAGGGGTCAAGCTACGTGCAGGGCTCTTGTCTCCAATTCCAGTCTGGGTTTAAAAATACACCTTTTCGACTGCCTCTACCTTCATATGATATGTAAGTGGCAATACCTAATGTGTAGTTATGTTTAGGTCAGAGTTTCCACTGAAAAGCAGTTTTTTTTCTCCCAAATATCTTTTCCCCCTTTCAAAGTAACAAATACAATTAAACATTCTGTAAATGATCTTTGGTTTCAGACCATTAACACTGTCAGTGAGACAACTGTATAGTTTATTTATTGATTTGAATGTCTTGCTATTTAGTGACATTGGGCCTGATGTGCAAAGCAATTTTATAGTCACAAAAGTCAAATTTGAGCTTTTGTGACCATAAATGGGTGTTTTTAAATGTTCAAAACCCAAACAGCAATTCGGTACACGTTACCGAATCACAAATTGAGTTTCAGACTAAATACAGAATTGTTATTTGTAAGGGGTGTGTAAGGGACGTCCCTTCCAAATGCCAATTCCTTAACATATGCATTAATGTTTTGTGACTGAAATCCGGTCTCAAAATATTAACATTTTACCACTAAATTCAAACTGGCGGTAGCCATTTGTAAACGTGATGTGCTTTCCAAGGGACTTCTTCCCCTTTGTGAATGTTGACAAAGACATCTTTTAGGAGCAGACGGTGGCAGAGGTCCACGGGACCACTGTCTGCTCCTAAAAACTGTTTGTAAAATTATTATTATTTTATTTAAATTCATCCTGTTTTCCTTTTACGAAAGTGGGCTACATTAAAGAAAAACAAAAAAGGATTGCTTTGTTTAAATGCAAACACAGACATGGTTGTCTACCGGCCCCAACCTCAAACCAATCGAGGTGGTCTCAAATTGCGTCCTAACTCATGCATATTAATGAGGTAGATCGAATTGCGACCCACTATAAATCAGTGTTTTGAGAACCAACCTATTAATACATAGGTTGGTTAAAAAAAAATACCAGTGCATTCGGTAGCAGTCGCTGTGCATTTTTCATCCATTCCTACCAAATTTATTCAAGTAGATTCTTAATAAGAAATCACATACTGAAGAATCATTATTTGATGCAATTTATGATTCCTTTGACATCAAGCCCATGTTTTAAAGTGCTCCCACTTATTGGTATAAATTTTGTTAGGTTATGTACATTGTTTTTTGTATGAGTGTTATGTATTCATGACTATTGTGCAAGTTATAGATTGTGGGACTAATTAAAAACTGTACTTTAACTGTGTTTTTTAATAATTTCAGAGGAGTTTTAAAACATATATTAGGGTATTATAACCAATCCTAGCTGTAACTTTAATTTATCTTTAGTTTTTTCACTGAAAAAATATATATTTGTGCCATGGAAGTGGAAATATATGTGGACCATTAAAAGATGTTATTTAAGCAAGTTTGCTAATAAGTGCATTCGCACAATTATTTCTACAGCGCAAAGGTCACTTTTGATTTTGTTATCAGAGTGCAGCAAGTTTCACACAAGAAAAACACTTCACTGCCTCATGGATTTCATATGACAAATACTTTACACAGGGAAACAGGTCTCCTAATTGCCACAATATCTCTTCCATGTGATTTTAGCATACTGCACAAATCTAACCCATGTGCATCTTGGTCATAGTTAAATGCCTTTTATTGAGAGCAGTACACATGAAAACATACCACAGCACAAAGCATATAGGCAGAGAGTATTATATTCTATTTATAACTGTTTTTTGAGGGAGGGGATGGACATCATGGCCCTCCCTGACAAGTAACAATTTTAGTAATTAGCATATTACATGCTGCACATCTGAATATATACAGTTTTTACACGCGTATTATGTAATCTGCTATTTATTTATTTCTAAAGTTCAGTGTGGGAAGGGACCATGAAGAATGAGGCAAAGCTTTGAGTGCGTCACAATGTCCCTTCCCTATCGTACCACTGTTAAATGGGATATTGTTCTCTGCGCGGCTGTATTTATGGTTTATGTATGCCATGACATGTTTGCATATGTATTCGTTTTGAGAACAATTATATTTTACTAAGATGCCAGGGCTTAAATTTGTGCAGTGAGGTAAAGTCACATTTCAAAGCTCAAATGGCAGGGAGGTTTACTTCTGCAAAGTCAGTGTAACATACATTATGTTATGTGTATTTGTATAGCGCACAACTCACCCAGGCGGGTATACAGGCGCTGAAGCTTGTACCCAATAGAGCCACTCACATGACCTGGCACATACAATTTGTGAGACAGTGTGTAGTGTTGTTCTCATGCCGTTTTACTGAACTATGTGAATGTGGAATTTTTATCTGGTCTGTAGTAATGCTTATAATGGTTAAGAGTACTTTGTACTTTCCATAAGGTATTCAAGCATTATTTATTGCCTATAGATCTGGCAGTTTTGCCCACAATTCTAACGCCTTTGCTGTCACATGCATTTGCACATGTTATGTTTGGTGAACTAACTCAGTATTATGGGCAAAATATTGATGTGAAACAATAGTCTCAACAGCAAGTTCTAAAATATTGTGAAGGGAGGTTTGTACAGATACATGTACACTTAACTCCACAGCTATAAGGAGCAGCAATGGTAAGGGATAAAGTTAAGTGAAGTAATTGGTTATGGTCCATCTCCCCCTTACGTTTTATTACAGAAAGGTAATTCTGAGATTTACTTCCAAATTCCAGATTTAAGAGCCCCAAATTACAACAAATACAGAAACGAGCATCCATGTACCTGAACTGTGTGCGTGTTTGTGTGTGTCTATGTGTGCGTGCATATATATATATACATGTGTGTGTGTATATTATATATATATGTGTATATATATATATATATATATATATGGTCCTTTCACACATTACCCTGAATTTTTACCTTTAGACTTTTTTGTTTTTTGGCTTTATGGAGGACCTGTACCCTCTTTCTCCTTTTCTTTACATCTCACTCTTACCAAGACCTTTATACTTTCCTTAAAAATGTCTCCTTTCTCATTTTCCTTACCTGTATTCTACCCATTTTCCCTTACAATAGTAATTTCATTATTATGAGATTTTCACCTCATAAGGAAATTAAACTGAAAAAAGGACGTCACCCAAACCCTGAAGATGGTAAAATAAAGTTGGTACCTCAAGTGTGTTGATAAGATAAAGATGGATGGCCTAAAGGCGTTGATAAGACAAAGTTGAACAGTCCAATTGTGTCCACTTCTTTTAAAAGGTCCAGATATTGGCTTCACCTGAACTCTCAGTTGGCCATGCCAGTCCTTGCCCACCAAGATTTTGATGCTGATTTCTTTATGGAATCCTACATGGAAGCCAGTTGTATTAGTTTCAGGGCTGGCTGAAAACCATCAAGCCATTATCAGTTTCAAGTGCGGCTGAGGGAAAACCGATTGAAAGCTAATAAGATAATTCCAGAGTTATTGCTTGAAGACACTTAAGCGATTAGCAGTAGGATCAAGACCTCTGATTTCAGTTCCGTAGGGCAAGGTGCCTTCCTCCCTATGCTTGGTTCACTTTGACCTCCTGAGGTGTTACCTTACTGCAATATTTCCAGACAAATCTCCCTAGGCATTTGCTGATGATACAGCTTTCTCCTCAGTAGTCATCTTGTGTTTTAGATCCACTTGACTTTGTCACTGATATGAATTTCTGGATAGTGCCTGAAATGACTTCCCCTAGTTCTTCACTTTCCAATTAGAAAGCTTTTAATTTTCCTCTTTGTGCTGCTTTGCCAAGAACTATAGGTATAGACATTGTTATTTGATTTTTTAGGCTGCAAAATGTGTTTACCACTGAAATTTGAGCCAGTCACCATCCTAGTTACTCAGTAGAGATAAGAGCTGAAAATCCATCTCTTCAAAACCTCTTTACTTTGTGGTCTCTTGCTCCCACTCCATCTAAAGTACACCTGTATCCTTTGACCTCCTTTCAGCATCCTCTTCAAGCTACCTGCCCACCATTCTGGGCCAAAGCCCATCACCTCCATCCCGCTTCACCTTCCTACCCTACCTGCATCCTTGCTCCCACCGCCCCTCCGGAACACCCTTTGCAGCACAAGTGCATTCCTCAAGAATCCCATTAATGTCCCTTGACATGGTTGAGAATAATATGTACTATATTTTCCTTGGCAATGATATGCAATTTCCTTGCTGTCTGAGAAGTCCATGTTTACACCGTGATTGATGTGGTTGGGCCGACAATGGGTTGCTGGAAGGGACGGACAGACCTCATTGACGGCGCATGCTTGGTATCTCACATGGCCCGCCCCGTCACTTCCTGGAAAAACCACCTCCTGTCTGAATTCCAGGGCAGCCTTCATTGTTTTAACAGAACAAGATATGCCCTATCTGGCCCCTCTTAGATGACTGCCAAGATAAAAAAAAGTTATTTTCAGTGAAATTAAGCATACTTCCAGTTTCTGCCGATTTCTGGCCTGAAATCAGGGGTGTAGCTTAGTCAGTGAGATTTAAGGGGTACGAGCCTCAAATCTTCCAACAGAAAAGGGAGTTGGCTGCAGGGTGGATGAGTGAGAAGATCAGGTTTGGGGATGGACTGTTTCCATATGGAAGAGGGTCAGCACAGATTTGTATTAGTTGAGCCTCTGTTTATAGTTGCATGGTGGGTAAAAATGATGGGTTTGAACGTTACCTGAGCAATCGTCACTGGTTAAACTATTTGCAAGCATTCCTCTCACCAACTTTTAGGTGTATAATTGTGTCTAGTATGCATGAAAATGTGGGAATGGCACAGCTTTCCAAGCCTATTACTGTCAATGTTGGTGAGTTCCAAAGAGTTGTACATTTTTACTCATTCAAGGAGTACGTCTATGCATAAAGATTTACCACTTTTTTGACTGTCTGGTCACTATATATATATATATATGTATTTATATATATAAATATATATATATATATATATATAAATACATATATATATATATAAATATAAATACATATATAGATATACATACAAATATATATATATATATATATGTATATATACATATATATACAAATATATGTATATATATATAGATACATACATATACATATATATAAGTATATATCTATATCTATCTATCTATATATATATATATATATCTATATATATATATATATATATCATCTTTACCCAGGGAGCCTGCTTCACTCTGCGATTTATTCTTCGAGCAATCCCAGGAAATGGCACAAATCCGGTACGACTTATTGCTTTTTTATAAAGAATTTACTGTTTCATAACACTGAAAGTGCAAAGTGTGAAGTGCCACCAGAAAAAATGGCCTACGCATTTCGGCAAAAAGCCTTCGACTGAGCCATGATATATATATATATTTATTTAAGATCCTGATCCAAAAAGAACACATCAGAGGGTGTCACGCCCCAACTGAAGCTACACGTCTGTCGATTCCACCTGGGCCTGGTAGTTCCCCCTGGGAACCCATGACTGTGGTTACGTACAACACAATTGCTAGGAGTACTTCCCTTAGGATCACTTATTTTAAATGTATTTTCATTCTTCATCTCTGCTACAAGAAGCCTTGCTGGTAGAGTTGTCAAATCAGTGAATGTGGTCAGGGCTCCACGTTTCTAGTCCTCGCCTATTACAAATGATTTTATCAAGTGACTCCCAATTCCATGTACTAAGCCCACTTCGCAGACAGAGGAGGATGCACAGGGGAATGAATAAGGCGACTTGAACCAGAGCCGCATCATAGGTCTGTCTTGGCTCTAAGACCCCGTAGATGACGTGAGCTGTGAAAACGTTCGGAATGTACATTTTGCATCAAACATGTAAGTCTACATAAGATTATATCACTGCAGAGACAAACAGTTATTCAGGGTGAGTTTTTAGAAATATGCATTTCTCACTCCGCCCGCCCTAGCGATAATGCCATTAGTGAGCTAAGAGGCACATCAGTTGTTATGTAAACCCTAAAAGTGGCCTAGATTCTGATTATAGTTGGAGAAACATTATAGTCTATTTACACAAATTTAAAAGGTATTGTACTGCTCACATATTGAACTCAAGCATTTTAAGGTGTGTTCACATATGCCAATAAAGAAAAAGGAGGCCCTGTGAAATAAATACAAGTAGAAAGATACATTTTAGGTTGTGTTGAAGCCTGGTAAATCAAAGGGTTTTACCCACTCTGTGTCTATGGGGAAATGTTTTGATACAAAATTAACATAGGGCTAGCTGTATGAAGCCTTTTTGAATTTGCAAACGGCCATATTTGCAGAATCAGCCCGTTTTCAAGTGCAAAAGTTTTTTTTATTCTGTATGAAACCCAAATTGTGATTTGGTAATATGTTATTAAATAGAAATTGGGTTTGTGACCAAATACCAATTCAGTATTTGGAAGGGGAAGGGGAATGTCTAGGTCGTCTCTTCCATATACCAATTCGGATTGGTTGTGACTGAAATTTGATTTAAAAAATCATTAATACTTTACATACTAGTGAAAGATAGTGTTATAGCATTTTCAAACTGGAAGGGATTCCAAAAGGACCCCTTTCCCTTCATGAATGTTGAAAAAAACTATCCGCACCATTGCCTATTCTTAAAAAATAGTAGTACATTTTTTTTCAGCACATCCCGTTTTTCTTTGAGGAACATGGTCTGCATTAAAAAAAATGCTTTATTTAAAAGCAGTCACGGACATGGTTGTCTGCTGACCCCAGCAGGCCACCATCCCTGTGATTGCTGCGATCTTTAGTAAGTCACAATTAGCAAACTCTCTCATTAATATTCATGAAGTAGGTCAAATTGCGACCCACTAGGAATCTGTATTTTGTGAGCCAGCCTATTAGTACATAGGTCCGTTCGCAAAATAAAGCACTTGTCACAAAAATACTGGTTGCAAATTGCGACAAGTATTTAGCAACCAGTGCTACATCTAGTTCAAAGTGTTTTGTCATCAGATGACCTCAGTCTTGCAATACAATGTAACCAGGACATATAAGGGGAAAGAAGATTTATGGAGAGGAAAAATCATCAGAATAGCCTCCAATCAAAATCCTTCCCTTGTATGTCAGTTACAGCCTCAATATACCCTCATGAATCCAGGCATAGCATCATCGGCTGAAGGCAGCAATTGCATGGTGTGTGCAGCGCCAATGTCCAGTTAGCACCACCATATGTAAGGATAGGCCCTATCTGTCCAAGTACTGCCAGCAAGTGCAGCCTCATAAGCCCATGCCCTTGCACATCATATACCTGGGGTTCAAACTAAGGTTTGACCACATGAAGTCCGGGAGTGAGTTACAGCTAGTTTGTGCCTCAATTGTTTCTATTTGTTGTAGGGGTGGTATTATGCTTTGTGTGTGTTTGTGCAGCATGGATGCACTGAGACAGAGCCTTTTAGTCCATGGGCCATGTGTCTCAACCGTGCATGCATGCGATATCATCATAGAATCTTCAGGCCGGTTACAACTCTTGCCCTAAAAAGCGACCTTAGCGAGTTTGAGTTTGGAGCTTGATGGAAGAAGATGACAGGAGAGTGTATTGGAGGCTCTTCTTTCAGAACAAGTTTTGACAAAGCCAATAGATCAAGTCTTTGTGACCTATTGGCTTTGTCAATGGTTTTTAGCCACTCGGCCTGCTTCCGCGATGCAGCGCATCACAGACACATCACAGGAGGGGATGTGAAAGCAACCTGGGGGAAAGGCTGGAGCAGACATGAAGGCAGTGAAGAGGCAGGCGGAAGCGAAAGCAGTGCGGGTGGGGAGCAACAAAGAGGGCGGAAGCAACAGAGAGAAGAACATGGCCTTGCACAAAAGAGAGTAGGCAGGAAGAAACAGGAGAGCAACATGGAGTGCAAGGGGAGGGAGGTGCATGAGAGAGATGATTTTATATCCCATGCATTTTAATGGAGTGCTTCACACAAAAAAGAAAAGAGTAGTGCTTGAAAAGAAAGCAGTGGAAACAGCAATGCCAACCAGTCAAAGAGACTGCAAAGAGACAATGCTCCATGGGATGGACAAAGACAGGATTGACAAGCTGGGTCACAAATAAGAAGCAGGCAAAGGGGAGTGACAAGTAAAACCAACCAATTGGTAAGTAATGGGCTGACTTCAATCCCCTGTATGTTCTTGGTAAACCACATTATGCCTCGGAAAAGGTATCACATGTGGTGTCTAGTGGGCTTGACCTTAAAAGTGCACCAAGGGAAGCCTTAGCTTACAGCACTACTCAGGGACCCCTAATACTATGCCTCAGAGTGGGTCCCAGGCTACTGGATTCATGCCCAACCCAGCTCGGGGTGATGAATCACTCATGGTCAGAGGTGAACCCTGAAGGCCTAGGCCTTTGGGCATGCTGCTCTGATCGTAATATGCATCATTACCATACAACTCCCTTTGTACTGATTGTGACTGGGCTGTAGAAGCTATGGCATATGACTGGTGATTGACTAGAGTGACTGAATGCTCTGGGAAACCCGTGCATACCCGAGAACCAGGCAGCATTGTGAAGTATTCCAATTCAAGGTCCTATCTCCTTCTGGCCTCTTTGATGCACTCAGGTTACTCCAAAAGGAATAAATACAGAGCCTGTTTCGGCTGGACCCTGGGAGGTCAGCGAGTGATCTGGTAAACAATAAATCTGGAGTTTTTCTTTAGAAGGACCATAGCTTATCTGAGGTTAGTGGCAGCCGTAGAGATTTCAGTCATTGCAGATCTCCAAAAGATCAAAAGTAGTGGGTGTGGGAGTAGTGAATGTAGGACGGGGCCCCCTAGGGTAATCCTGCACCTCTACTAAACCAGTGACAGAGAAGCACAAAGCCCGGGCATACAAGGTGCCAGAGAGGGGGTGCAAAGATGGCCTGACAGGAAGTCTCAAAAAAGGGGGAGACGACATGCTAGGATTCTATTTGAAGGCCCCCTATAAGTATCATGTCAACTGTGAACCCCATTCAGTAGAAGACCCAGGGCGGAAAGGTGTTGATTAAGGATGGGTGAAACTCCAGTAATTCCATGTAGTGTGATCATGCAGAATTACCCGAAAATTCTGTGAGATTACACAGAATTACACAAGAAGAGCAATTCTGTATTTAGCTCTATTTTGGTAGTGCAAAAATTGCCCCCTCACATCAAATATGGACACAATGTTGCATTTTGCGCTAAGAATATAAATTATACGTCTATAAATACCAACATGAGCAGTTGGTCACACTCACTAAATGTGCACTTTGGTAGGATTTTCCCTCAACTTGCTGCCGGCATTTAGCGTTAGTTTCTTAGTGCAAAATGCACCTTTCGTCTACATAGAATGCAATATACAATGAGAATTGAGCTGTTCATAGATGCTCCAAGAATATTGGCTGCAGTAAGCGTGTTCATTTGGGAAAAGTAGTGACCCAGACTTCTCATGACTTTGCCAGCCGTGCATGTATGTCGCCTGCAATACAGAAAAGGATAACATTTTTGTAGTCCATCAACAATGTGGGGACCCATACATGTATAAACATTTAAGTATGAACTAAAACATTTGTCTTTCACATAACAAATCAGAGGTTCTTTTTACAGAGGTGATGAATTCATAGTTGGAGAAATTTGACAGGATGCCAAATTGTCTCAAGATAAACAAATAGGGTAATATTGAATGTTTTTTAAATTGGTTACGGGGAATATGCAGTCTGTTTTCTATTTTGTTTACAATGCTAATCAAGTGGGTGTAGTAAAGGCGGAAGAATGGCGCTATGCGTCATCTGATCAAAGCTGATGTGGCCGAAACAAGTCATGGTGAAATGACAGCAAATGAAAGATGGTGAATAGAAGCGGTCTGCACCTAGTTTTTTTGAGCAAGGAGTGACAGGACGTTACTTTATATATATATATATATATATATTTATCTATTTATTGTTCGTTCTATCTATCGTTCTATCTATGTATAAATATGTATATCTATATATGTATAAGAAATATATATATGTGTGTGTGGATATATATATATATTAGTACTGTTATTTGCACTTCGGTGTACTGCATATTACAAAAGTATTAACGTATATATTTGAAAAATATGTATAAAAATAACTTTGTTTGCACTTACAAAAACAACTGTATTTATGCATTCCCCCAATCCGCCCACAACTGTTTCCATTTAAAGAAGCGATCTGTGTGATCTGAAAATCAAATTTTCTCGAGTGCTTTTGCACTCCTGATGTTGCGTCAGTAAACATCACTTAATACAACACCCGGAACTACTTACTCGATTGACACAGAGAGAAACAATGTATTTGATTTAAAAATAGTTCTACTTTTTTGCTGGTTCCTTAAGAAGAACGTTGTATTGTCAATGGAGGCCTTTTGTTTCTACAGAGTCTATAATAATTCACGTTTTCTATAAATAAGCCTGGCTTACGTATTCCAGGTTTGTGAGAGTCGTGCCTGCAATAATTAACCGGTTATCCCTGCCACGGTGCGCTTGGCGGCTCCTATATGTAGACAGTATTGTGATGTCAGATTAGGCTCACGGCAGCACCTCCACAGATCCTGTTTTTGTGGGTTTCAGGGGCGAGGGAAGATGTTTGTCCCCCGAGGCCGGAAGCGGAAGTTCCTTGCTGAAGGAGGGAGGCCTTGGTGCTCTGGCGTCCCAAACATGACGCCCAGCGTAGCCACGCCATGAGGAGACACCGTGCAGATCTGCAACACAGGTTTCTCTGCAGGAAAAATCCCTGCAGATCAGGGACATTTAGCAAATTCCCCAGAGATTTCTGAAAAATGGGGTATTACCCACATATTTTCTATGGCTGAATATCCAGGCAAATCGAACTTGTGTGTTGTATCTCAGCTTGAACAAATGTCAAACCATAAACAGGCAGTTTAAGTTAGTTCACTGGATGTTACACTATCACGTGTGCCCGTACTTTTCACCTCTGCCTGCCATCTTGTCCCCCATGTATATTCTATATACAGTGGTGTCATCTATCTGATTCTGGTCTCCACCTAAGAGGATCTTGCCTGACCCATGCATGTGGATAGATATTACCAATGGTTGGGTGTCCCTTACACATTAGGCTGGCCTCTTTCCTATTCTACAACTAGTCAGAGCAGTGGGGAGAGGGGTTGACTAGACCTATGTTACCACCCACCTCTGGCTTTATAAATAATCCAGCGAGGTCTCTGTCTGTTACCATCCTTTTAAGCTAACTTCATTAGCCGAGTCTAGTTTCCTAGGTCCATGCATGACAAGCTGATCCAATTCACTCTTTTTCTTTGCATTCTGGGCCTTGTAGTCTTGTTTATGCATTTACAAAATAGGACTACAAGTTCCAGAATGTAAAGAAAAATAAATCTAGACTAGACCAGACTGGATCACACATGGACCTAGGAAGCTTGCAGCTATGATTCAGTTGAATCCCATTGTTCGAGACTGCCCCACCCTTGTGTTTTCACTAATCGGCTAATGTTTCCTCTTCATTTCTACCCACCTGGGGCAGTGGTGTAATATATGGGGCCCATATGCAGATTGTCATGATGGGACCCTGAGTCTGCCATATCTCACAGAAGGAGCACGTATACGTATAATCCTTTGGATGATTTGGATTTTTATACAATTTACAAAGAATCCCATAACTGTTGAGGAAATCTAGGGCAGACATAGATGCCAATAAGTAATGCAAACTTAGAACATCTTCTCTTGCAAATGTTAAACTTGATGTACAACCTGGATGAGTAAATTACCAATAATATTTTAATTCCCTGTCTCTTTTGTTCTCTATGGGAGTGTGGAGCAGTATTCCTGATTGCACTTTTGTGTTGCATGACGTACCCCAGGGCTGTGCTGGAGTACATTTGAGCCTGTTTTGACACATTCAGAGCTCTAATTGCAGTTGCCGTACCCTTTTGGAGGCGTGCGCCTTGTATCATCTTATCCTCCACAAACCCCTCCATAAATTTCCATAACTCTTTCCATTTAGTTGTAATTAGTGCCCATTTTCCCACCAGCACTGCCCCATGTCCCTCCTACATTTACTACTAAGATGTACGCTTATGTGTGCACTTATCTCCGGCAGTGTGGAGGAGTTCCCCGTACAGAAAATATACGGGAGACAGGGGCAGGGGTCTCTGGCCGTAGGTTTGTGAATTGTGTTATGTGTAAGACTTTGAGTTTTCCGTTTTTACTGACTTTTACAGATAAATACAGACAGAAAACAATGTGTTTCCTGTCTGTATTTATTTTTAAAAGCTGAAAAATACTGAAAATTGTGCTTCTAATGAGTAACTTTCCATGCTGTCTGCTTTGAATTCCAACACAACAGATGAGCAAATAGACAGCCAGCAAGGGGAGTTAAAAACCAGGTTAAGATATCTTTAAATACAGGTATATGTTAAAATATATTTGTAGGAAATTGCTAATATGTACCTGTACTTGCAGTGTTTTGCTATATTTGGCTACTGAATTTGCTAAAACATGACATGCATCAAAGTAAGGCTGCATGTTTATCAGTTAAATAAATGTGGAAATGTACAATTTTTGACCCCACTTATTCACAAACCACAAAGTAAGTACAGATCAATACTAATAATATGGCAAAAAAATAAATATGGAGAAATAGAAACGGAAATGTTAAAAAATAAATACCAAAAAAGAAGGAGCCCTAGTTATGTGCTACTTTACCTACTACAATATGCAAATTGTGAATCTGGACCTATTTTATCTAAATGTTAATATATAGTTGCATGAAGTTATATACATACTAAATATAAACACATTCACTGCAAAGCTGTGATAACCTATCTCTTGTTTGTTCCCCTATGCATTACAGTATTAATGTTTACACACATGATCAAGAATGAGTGTCATTTTCCAGAGGTTTGGAACTTCCTGCAGCTTTGAAGCATGCTGGCTAATTTTCATGCTTCAAGGAGGCCCAGAAGCCCCGTAATGAAGGTTGTACATTTGCACATTTCCAAGAACTGCAACCTCGCTTTTGAAACTGGCAAGTGGAAACGGAATTGTAGGAGAATAATGAGGCTGGTATTGTATTTATGAATGATATCTTTTCTTCAAGGACGTTCTGTTCTTCCTCATGGAGAGGATCCTTCCACCCATTCATACTGGTCTTAAATGTTATGTATTTTAGTTTTTATGTTCCAACTGATCTTCTCTAGTGAAAGCCCTTGTCAGTTGAATTGGCAAGTGCCCTTGATTCTTTTACTCTGCTGTCTGCTTTTTGCACTAAACGCTAGTTGGACTTTAGGTTTCTGATGCGTTGTGTATTACTTTTAACATAGCCATGGATAATGTAACTATGCGTATGTATCTATATATAACAATGCAACTAATGGAAAATACACCTATCTTCACTACAAGTACATTTACTATGTTACTCTAAATAATGTAACTTTATGCATTTATCTGTCATATGAGCCTACGCGACATACAAATAATTAAATTTACTAACAGTATAAAAATCTACAACTGCTAATAAGTAAGTGTTTAACAGCAAGCAACATTTTAAGGAACATTCAATTTAAATGTACTCTTCTGTTTAAGTTAGAGCTCATCTATATCTTAGCCAGTGCTTAATTTGTAAATAAAAACGTGCCGGTGCTCAAAGCCCTTCTCTTAAACATGCGGCTGCTGCAATTAACTGTGCAAACACAGAATACCGAGGCCGGGTAATCCTGAAGCCATCTCGGGCCTCATTAATCTATTTACAGCCAGTCCCTGCCCCTACAGCTCACTCTTGCAGCTTTCTACTTTCCCCCTCTGTGACGCTTTTTCGTTTTTCCCTTCCTCCGTCTTTCCCATGTGTGTCTTTTGCTCGCAGCAAATGCTTGAGGCAGAGGAATAAGCCCCGGCCCTCAAAAATAAGTGCCGGGGCTCAGCACCGGAAACAACAAGCACAAATTAAGCACTGATCTTAGCACCTTAATTGCAGATGTGTTTCTTGGCTTTAATTGTCGAAAAAAAACATCTGTACTGTGTGTTTGGGATGAGTCTGTAAAATGTACTTATTGAAAAGCTGTTATCACAGAAAGATCAAGCAGCCACTATAGAGATGAGCTCTCCGAGATGAGTTAAAACTCACATTTAGAGCAAACACTGGCAGTTCTAAGATTGGGTGAAATGATTTTTAGTTTCATTACTCCAGGAGGCAGGTGTCTTGAGTGAGAGCATGAAAAAACAGTGACTCAGAGAGGACATGTCATTCAAAACCATCCAAACAAGGAAATGGACTCAACATCGATCTTCAAACACAGAAGTTTGTAAATTTCACTTCTCAAAAGCCAAGTGCAATCCATGTCTCTCTTTCAGGTGAGGGCTTCCAGTTGATGCCTTAATAAGGCCTGGCAGAGCGTGGCTGTTGCAAGACTGGCCTTAGCATGATTATATTTTGACATAATTTAAATTGCACGTGATATGTGTGCAACGTAATGGGTCATGTGCCGTTCCACGTGGCCTATCAATGCAGGGCTTGCTGCTACCTGTGAGGAACCTGGGCAACCTGGCATCACAGTGGGGGTGCCATATATCAGAGTTCTCGAAGACTAAAGGCCAGATTCATGAGAAAATGATGGAGCGCGACACTGCGCCAAATTTGGCAGTGCAGGGCTCCATCATTTTCAAAACACGGGGTTGTGTTGTATTTAACAGAATACGGCGCACCCCTGTGTTGCCCCCTGCGCTGGCGCTAACTTTGATGCCAAGCGCCAACGCAGCCACCCATGCGCCATGGTGCAAGGATGGCTTTGCTGCAGGAGAGATTGTTTTTGTGCAGGAAGGGACACCTTCCTGCACAAAAACAATCTTCAATGGTGATTTACTCCTTCTATGTGTGCTGCAGAATGTAGCACACATAGAAAGAGCAAACAAGCATTTGCAATGCAATAGATCTCACGTTTGATTGAGTTAGAGCTATTAGCATTATAAATTTGTAGCTGGAACTTTTTTGCCACACAAGCTGAAAATAAAAAGTAAAACAGTTGACATAAGCGAGGTGATTCAAAGCGCCACTGTGAGCGCAAAGGATAGAGGCAAAAGGACAAATAAGTTTCCTCGCAGTCAAAGTTATCGGCAAATGTGCAATTATCCATGTAACAGGGTCAATGGCCAAGGTGGTAACAAAACCGCCCCAAGGAGGGACAAACATAAATCAGTTACCAACGAAAACAAAGGATTTTTGAAAGACAAGCCCATGAACGAGTGATAGTAATGGGCGTGCGGTGGGCATGGTTAAGAGCCCAGATACATACCAACACGTCCGAAAAGTAGCACATGCGCACTGCTATGCTCGACCTAAAAACGAAGAGAAATTAAAGCATTTCTCCTCGTTGTGCCATGCTAACATCACCCATGCAATAGCGTTAGATTTTGGCGCTGCCTCAGGTTTACAAAAACTCATAAATCTGGGGCAGTGCCAAAATGCAATGGATGTTGCTGTGGAATGCCCACAGCAACACCCACTGCACGCCCCTTCCACGCAAAGTGCTGTGTGTGAAGGGGCCGTATTTACAAGATGGCGTTAAGCCACAAAAAGTGGCTTAACGCCACCTTGTATATACGCGCAGTGCATAGCACCACCTGAGCATCACTAAAAGTGACGCTCCGGAGGTGATGGGGCCTTGTAAACCGAGCCCTACATTCGTACATGCATGACAGCCGGAAACACTACAATATTGCTAATTTAGCAACAGGGATTGGAATCCTGAATAACAAAAAGTGCTCTCTGTTGTCTAATCAGTGCAAGAAACAACGCAACACGTTTAAAGGGATTCCAACACTACCTAAACATTTACTTCACTGTTAAAACATTGAAAATGTGAATACAATTAACTGAGTATTCTACAAAGACCATAATGCATTGGGGTTCTGGTGGAACATGTCCAGCGCTGTGTAAAACACCCTTGAGAGAAACAGAGAGATAATTAGGCTGAAAGATCAGGTTATGATTATAGCTAAATTAGGGTTAGATTAGCGCATGGACTTGTGTTACGCTTAGAAATGTGGATATAACTGAGATAACTTAAAGAAATAAATGTAAATTAAAATAAAATGGTTGACACTAATATCCATCTCAGTAGAAATGGGTGATTGCAAACCATTCACAAAAGAAACCTTTGATTAGAAAGATGCTATTCTCTTCAATTAATTCCAGCTCTTCACCTAGAACCTGGTAAGGTAAGTACCAAGAAACTTTGTAATGGTAACACCTGTTATTTACCACTCTAAAACATTTTAAATATGCAATTGCAAATAACATGGTGAAACGGAATTAGGATGCCTCAAAAAAGCGAAACCCTCAAACAAACGTCTACTTTACAAGAAAAAGCTGTATATTGTATGTAACCGATTTCAGAAAATTGGATCCGATTAATGAGAATTGACTTCTAGGATTTGGTGAGATAGCTCTGTTGGCTAAAGTCCTTGCTGTTGATATTAATTTACCATTTGGACACTAATACAAAATGTTTGTTTCTAAAATCCTCAAAACCTTTGTAATTCCTGGACATAGACAATGGTATTACTAATAGAGCCTTATCGCCCGCCGTGGCAGGCTATACCGGCCATTATATGCCTACCCCAGCGCTAAAGACCCGACTGAAGGCAAGGGCCTTTAACTAGGGAGCGGGACTTTAATGGCCGGTATAGCTCAGCTACGGAGGGCTATAAGGCTATCAGAACATTCCGCCACTAGAGGGCAGAATGTTCTAATATACAAAATAAATACCTCACGGAGTCCAAGGGGATTGAATCCACCTCGGCTCTGTGAGGCTTTTGTTCAGAGCTGTTGCTGTGAACAAAGAACATCGGAATGTTGTAGCTCTGGGCTTCTAACGGCCATTAGAAGCCCGGAGCACTCCAGTGTCTTCAATGGAGCTCCCGACATTCCAATGTTCTAATAGTCGGTACGTTCTCATTAGTCAGAGGCATCAATCTTTGCACAAAAATTGAGGATCCAATAGTGAGGGCTGCTTGAAGAGCCCACCGACACTCAAAGGCGCAGCTTTTGGGAGGTGGGGTTTGGGGTGTGAACCCTCTCCCCAGTAAAGCATTCTTGGCTTGATAGATGAGTTTGGGGCCCAAGTCCAGTCTGCTATGTCTTGGTTTATCTCCTTGTCCTGCTTTCAGTAACATTTTAACTTGTTCATTTTTGGATCAGGACCTTAAATATATTTAGTGACTTGTTTACCTTAAAAGTAGCAAATCTCAACCCATAGATGCACATTTACTACTTTTTGGAATTCACTAACATTGCCAGTAGACATTGCCAGAGAAAAGCAATCCCAATCTAACAGCATTCACATTATGGATTTGGGGTGTGGAGTACATTGACTCACATTTGGAAAGTTTTACACTGAGGGGCAGTGTTATCATTCTTTCACATAGCATAACTCAGCAAGCCACCTTACTGTGCTGCATGAAATGGAAAGGGCAGGAATGCATTGTATTTACCATTATACAACACATTCCTATCCTTCCCTAGCCCTGGGGCACTTTTGGTGACCTAGTGTCAACGCAGGCACCCTTGTGTCATGTTGCAAGGGTGCCTGCGTTGTAGGCAGGTTTGTTTTCTGTGCAAGAAGGGACCTGTTCCTGCACAAAAGCAGTCCTCTGAGGCATATTCCTCTTTCTGTGTGTGCTGCAGGATGCAGCACACATAGAAAGAGTAAAAAACTAGGAGACTGTAGCAGAGCCAAACAGTACAGACACTCAGTAGAGGCAGCTGGGGTTGTTCAGGTAAGTATTTATTTGTTGTTTTGAATAAGTGATGTATATGGTTCGGTACAGTGAGTTGAGGATTAGTTCTTCATTGAGCGAAGTTCGTTTTCCTAACGTGTTTCTCTCCCTCTTCTCCTTTTACTTGGTGTTTGACATCTCCTCTCGGGCTCCCGGGTTGCATATAGGGGAAAGAAAAGGATAAATATCGATGGTGAGTGGGATGACAGCCGTTACATACGTCCTTCGCTTAGTTATACTACTGGGGAATGGGTTCGGGAAGGGGGGGGTGCGCCAGTGAGGACGGTGGGCTATGTCTTTGTTTCCTTATCTCCTAAATGTGTTTACTTTTGGTCGTGCTCGTTACATGCTCCTTTTGGTGCCCTCTGACTCCCTCCCTGTCCTCCCCTCACCCTGCCTCCCTCCCTTCCCCAGCTCGTTCCTCTTTTAAGGTGCCCCTCTGTTCGCCCACAAGGACCGTACCTTCCAGAGCCACGACCCTCCGGGGCCGTGGCTGGCTCTATGGTGGTCCCCTCATTGCTCTCTGGTCCCCTCGGGCTCCGACGCCACTCCGCTTCCCCTGGCTTCGTCGGCCCAAGTTCCTGGACCGCGGGGCCGCCCTCCGTCTTCGGGGTTGTCCCTCAGATTGCGTGGCTCTCCTTCCCCGCCGTTGCCGCCGCCTTTCTCCTCGCTCGTAGCTTTCTCCGTCGCCGTCTCCTCGTCCGCCGCTTTCTCCGTCTTCGTCTCCTCGCTCGCCGCTTTCTCCGTCGCCGTCTCCTCCTCTCCCCCTTCCTGGGGAATCCACGGTCTTTGACCTCCCGCCGGCCAATCCGCTTTGGCCCCGTCATCGGTGGTTGTCAAGGCAACCTCCGAATGCCGTCCTCGTGGTGGACGCGTTCCCATGGCAACATGGGAACGCAACAACACTTGCTCTGCCGGTGCCGTGCCTCCGATCGGGCTGACCCGGTCACACACCCTTCCCCAGGAGCTGTCCTGCTCTAGGACAGTGGTAGACAGGGGAAAACGAGACAGATAATCTGCGGGGGCTTGGTGAGATCCGGGTACGTGTCGCACCTGAAAAGAGAAGGGTTGGAGTTCAAGGAACCAGCGGAGTATTCTGGAGTTCGAGTCCTTATGTGCAGCTAACCATGTCAGGGGAGCGTGATCCGTGAATAAAGTAAAAGGTCGGCCCAGGAGATAGTATTGTAGACAGTCTATGGCCCATTTGATAGCCAAACATTCCCTCTCAATAATCGGGTAATTACGCTCCCGAGGACATAACTTCCTGCTGATGTAGACTACGGGGAGGTCAAGGCCTTCCGCATCAGGTTGCGCTAGAACCCCTCCAAGCCCAACATCCGAGGCATCGGTGTAAAGGTGGAAGGGTTTCGTAAAATCCGGGCAGCGTAGTATGGGGTTGGAGGTTAAGGAGGCCCTAAGTTGTTCAAAACTCGCATTCTGTGTCTCCGAAAACGGCAAAAGCCGATTGGGATGGTGTTTAGCGAGCAGGTCCGTGAGGGGGGCTGCTATGGAGGAATAGTGTGGAATGAAACGTCGGTAATAGCCCACTAATCCTAAAAATGAACGTAACTCTTTTTTAGTGTGTGGAAGAGGGGCATGCAGGATAGCCTCCACTTTTGGATTCTGAGGTTGTAGAGTACCCTGATTAATCCGATAACCTAGGTATGAGATGTCCGTCTTACCTATGATACATTTCTTGGGATTGGCTGTTAAGCCGGCTGATTTGAGGGCATGGAATATCTTCTGTAGGTGTATCAAATGTTCTTCCCACGATTCGCTAAAAACGACTACATCGTCAAGGTATGCGGCAGAAAATGTCGGAAAGGGTTTTAAAATCCTATCCATCAACCTCTGAAAGGTTGCGGGTGCTCCGTGAAGACCAAAAGGCAGTACAGTGAACTGATATAACCCTGATTGGGTGGAAAAAGCTGTTTTCTCCTTGTCCTGAGCGGCTAGGGGAATTTGCCAGTATCCTTTGGTTAAGTCGATAGTGGACATGTATTTGGCTCTCCCTAGTTTTTCGAGAACGTCATCTACTCGTGGGATGGGGTAAGTGTCAAAGAGGGAGTTTGTGTTAAGTTTGCGGAAATCGATACAAAACCGGACGCTACCGTCAGGTTTTGGTACTAGAACTACCGGTGAACACCAGGGACTCCTGGAGGGTTCGATGACTCCTAAGACTAACATCTTTTTGATTTCTTCTTCAATTATTCGTTTTCTAGCTTCTGGAATGCGATAGGGATGCTCTCTAGTGATTGTACTGGGATTTGTTCGTATGTTGTGGTAGATTAGGGAAGTTTTTCCTGGCTTCTCGGAAAACAGCGGTTGCCACTGTTTCAACATTGTATGTGCCTGTTGTTTTTGTCCTCCAGATAAGTTATCGTTCACCAAGGGTAAACTAACCTCTGGGGATGAGGTGGTGGGGTAGAACTCGATATCTAATCTCTTGTTGGGACATATGAAGTGACCCATTTCTATGGTTTGGTTAGGCTGTTCGGGTGTTTCCCATTTTTTTAGTAAGTTTACATGATATATTTGTGTTTTCCTCGGATGGGAGGATATTTCAATAAGGTAAGTGACGGGGGAAACCGCTTTGATAATGCGATATGGCCCTTGCCATTTGGCGAGGAGTTTGTGTTCGGAGGTGGGCCTCATTATTAGGACTGGGTCTTCGGGTTGGAAAACCCGTAGTTTGCTTCCTTTGTCATATTGGAGTTTCTGAGCTCGTTGGGCCTCTTCCAAGTTGGCATGCACGTCCGCCCATAAACTGTGTAGGTGTTTTCTCAATTTTTTTGCATATTCTAATAATGGAGTTCCCTCTTCCTCCGCCTCAGCCTCCCAGGCTTCTACCGCCATGTCCAGTAGGGAGCGAGGTTGGCGTCCAAACACCAACTCAAATGGGCTATGCCCCGTGGATGCTTGTTCGTGGGTTCGTAGGGCGTACAGAACCAGTGGGAGCTTTTGGTCCCAATCTCTCCCTGTCTCATTGATGATTTTTTTAAGTAACGTTTTAATGGTTCTGTTATATCGTTCTACCAGTCCATCTGTTTGAGGATGGTAAACGGACGTTCTGATCTGAGCTATTCCCAACGTTTTGCACACTTGTTTCATTAGGGTGGACATAAAGGGGGTACCCTGGTCTGTAAGGATTTCATGGGGAAAACCAAGTCGAGCGAATATATTAATCATGGCTTGGGCAACTGTTTTGGTCGTCATACTCGTCAGGGGAATAGCCTCTGGGTATCGGGTGGCGTAGTCTACAATGACCAGGATGTAGGTGTGTCCCTTTGATGAAGGAATTAAGGGCCCGACCAAGTCCATCCCTATTCGTTTAAAGGGAATATCTATAATGGGAAGGGGTAACAGGGGTGCCTTCCTGGGCCTACCCGGTTCGGTTAACTGACATCGGGGACATTGGGTGCAATACCTTCGTGTATGAGCATATACCCCAGGCCAGTAAAATTTTCTGAGTAAATACTCTTCGGTTTTCTCTCTTCCCAGGTGTCCCCCCCCTGGATGACTATGTGCTAGTGCCAGAACATGATCACGATAATCGGTAGGTACTTGAAGTTGGTGTTTACGTATACCCAACCGAGTGGTAGTGACTCGATACAATAAGTTATTTTTCACTACAAAGTAGGGACCCACCTCCTCAGTCTCTTCTGATACGGCGGACCTCCAAGCGTGGGTAAGGGAGGGGTCCTCTCTCTGCTGTTGGCTAAAACTACTAGGGGCTTCTTGAAGTTCTGCCACTATTTCCCCACACGATCTTTCCCCTGCCGTCTTCCGATATTCCTCCCTCTCATGTCGTTTTTCCTTTCGTGATAATCTTCTACGATCAGCTGGACACTCAATACAACTCTCTGCGAAAGGAGCCTCTCTCCACCAATCTGGGACCACCTTGTTATCTCTAACGTGATCCAACAACTCTTGGAAGTGGATATAATCTGTCCCAATGATACACTCCTCGATTAATTGGGGCATTAGTCCTACGGTTAGGAAATCCTGATAGGGTCCCCACACGATTGGAAGCACCTTTATAGGATACTGGACCTTGTCTCCGTGTATACAACATATGGTTACCCATTCTTTCTCCTCGGTGTCGTCCTGTATCAAGTCTTTTCTAATCACCGATTGGCTACAACCAGAATCAACCAGGGCGTATACTCTTTTCCCGTTAACGGTTATCGTTAGTTTAAATTTGAGGGCACCCTTTCCTGTACATAGTACCCTCCTCCTTGTCATTCCTATCTCCATTGGTTCCCCAGTATCCTGTTTTTGCGGACACATACGTGCGATGTGTCCCCATTCGCCACAATTATAACATTGGGGCCCCATTGTAGGTGGACCTTCCGGAAATCTTCGTGGTACTAGGTGGTCGGGTGGGCTTTTTACCAAGGTCTTTGGGCTCGGAAGAATTGGTTTAAGGATGTTTCGTGTCGGAGGGTTCCTAACATCAGTAGACCGGTGGAAAGCACAGGCTAGATCAATGGCCGTTTCAGTGTCCACTTTTGGGTGTTGCCTGATCCAGTGTTTTGTAGACGGTGGCAGACCGTCTAGGTATTGTTCTAGTATGATGGTCTTGAGAACCTCCTCTCGACTATTTCCTACATGGCCTAACCACTTCAACGCCAGATCTTTCACTCGAAAATAAAAGGTTCTAGGATCTTCATTGATTCCCCATTTGATTTTACGAAATTTAACTCGGTAAAATTCTGCATCATGGCCCACCCTTTCCAGTATACTAGTTTTTATGTCTTGATAAGGGGTGTCACCACCCGGGTTGGCGGCTTGGTATGCTGACTGTAGGATACCTGTGAGTAAGGGAGCAACGTACTGTCCCCACTTATCTTCGGGCCACAGGGCGGAGGAAGCCACTCTTTCAAAATTGGTAAAAAAGGACTCTGGATCCTCTCCCTCCTGGTATTTCTGTAGTACCGAACTAGGTACGTTCGGATGTACCTTGCTAGCGGCAATAGTCTCAGTTAGTTTTTTCATCGCGCTTTCATGGACTAACTGATTATTAGCCAATATGGTCGCCTGACTCTTCAGAGCAGATTGGAGGGCCTCCCGATCCTCTTTAGCTTCCCGCTGTTGGGCTTCCCAGACCAGCTGCAAGTGCCGTTGCCCCTCCGCTAGCTGTTTGACCATGGTCTCTAAGGACGGACTTTCACTCATAGTGTATACTGTTTGGTCCACCACGAGGGGGGGGGTTGAATCCCACTTCTGACACCACTGTAGCAGAGCCAAACAGTACAGACACTCAGTAGAGGCAGCTGGGGTTGTTCAGGTAAGTATTTATTTGCTGTTTTGAATAAGTGATGTATATGGTTCGGTACAGTGAGTTGAGGATTAGTTCTTCATTGAGCGAAGTTCGTTTTCCTAACGTGTTTCTCTCCCTCTTCTCCTTTTACTTGGTGTTTGACATCTCCTCTCGGGCTCCCGGGTTGCATATAGGGGAAAGAAAAGGATAAATATCGATGGTGAGTGGGATGACAGCCGTTACATACGTCCTTCGCTTAGTTATACTACTGGGGAATGGGTTCGGGAAGGGGGGGGTGCGCCAGTGAAGACGGTGGGCTATGTCTTTGTTTCCTTATCTCCTAAATGTGTTTACTTTTGGTCGTGCTCGTTACGTGCTCCTTTTGGTGCCCTCTGACTCCCTCCCTGTCCTCCCCTCACCCTGCCTCCCTCCCTTCCCCAGCTCGTTCCTCTTTTAAGGTGCCCCTCTGTTCGCCCACAAGGACCGTACCTTCCAGAGCCACGACCCTCCGGGGCCGTGGCTGGCTCTATGGTGGTCCCCTCGTTGCTCTCTGGTCCCCTCGGGCTCTGACGCCACTCCGCTTCCCCTGGCTTCGTCGTCCCAAGTTCCTGGACCGCGGGGCCGCCCTCCGTCTTCGGGGTTGTCCCTCGGATTGCGTGGCTCTCCTTCCCCGCCGTTGCCGCCGCCTTTCTCCTCGCTCGTAGCTTTCTCCGTCGCCGTCTCCTCGTCCGCCGCTTTCTCCGTCTTCGTCTCCTCGCTCGCCGCTTTCTCCGTCGCCGTCTCCTCCTCTCCCCCTTCCTGGGGAATCCACGGTCTTTGACCTCCCGCCGGCCAATCCGCTTTGGCCCCGTCATCGGTGGTTGTCAAGGCAACCTCCGAATGCCGTCCTCGTGGTGGACGCGTTCCCATGGCAACATGGGAACGCAACAACACTTGCTCTGCCGGTGCCGTGCCTCCGATCGGGCTGACCCGGTCACAGAGACATAGAGATATTTCCCATCGGTATGCCTCACCAGGGGAGGTGTAGCATTTTGACGCTTTCCAAGGACCACCACTAATGGTAAATCTGGGAATGCGCCAAAATCCACAGTGGATGTGTGGGAAAACCTACAGTCCACCCATAGGACACCTCCATGCCACAGAGTAATGCAATGCAGCGATTTGCGCTGCCTTGCATTACTCTGGATTTATCAAGCCATGCAGGGCACTGCATGGTGGCCTGCGCGGTTTGATACATTTCACTAAGGTTTTCCGTCGCCCTTGTGTCCCATTACAGGGGGCAAGGGCAACACAAAACCTTGCTAAATACGGGCCTAAGATTTACATGACATGACTCCAGCTGAAAAATAATGAACTCACACTCTGTTTACTCCCAGATTTGGCCCTGATTTAGATCATGGGGGAGGGAATACTTTATCACAAACGTGATGGATATCCCATACGCCGTATTACGATCGCCAAAGTATATCATGAGATCGTAACACGGCAGACGAGGTACCTGTCATATTTGTAATAGAGTTTCCCCTCTGCCAAGATCGAAATCAGGCTCCAAGTCTTTACTCTGAAACAATGATTAGTCCATGTCTTTGTTATAAGTTTTCCAAATTTGTTCCTGATTTGGCATCTAAAAAGCAACCTCACTCATTAAGCTGCCTTGGAGAGAATTAGCTTCAAAATCACTTTTTCCCACATATGCTCATGAAAACGTATGCAAACAAGTCAAAATGCATACAAAACATTTAATTAAAAATGAGGACAGTGTACACCACTTTCACAGCCCTACACCTAAACCAAGTGTCCAACATCTTCACTCGGGTCTGTGCAGCCGCTGGTCTGAAAAGCAGATGTATCGACATCTCAGGGTTAGCAAGTCCACCAAAACAACAGAGATGTTTTATCTGCCCCCTGTAAAGACTGAAAACCCTTGTAACCCCAAATACCAGCGCCATGGATTACTACTGGTGGGGGTTAACAAAGAGATCATCAACAACGCCCGCAAGAGATCCCAGTTCAGGTTGTCATGAAACCATCTCTCTAGAACAGTGGTCTTCTAACTTTTTAATGTTGCCCCACTCAGTGCGTAAAAAAAATCATTGTGCCCCCCCAGAATTTTTCACAGTTATTCTATTAAATTGACAATGTTAAAAATGTCTAGAATTAGTTACAAACTGTTAAGTCTGGTTACCTGCTTTAAAAATGCAATCAAATACTTGATTGTCAAACAATACCTTATTAAATTATCTAAGTATCCACAGTGTGATTATCACAAATGGCGGGGGTGGGTGGGGCGGGCATTGGAGTTTGAGGAATATTTTGATTCACTCCCCTTTTGACACATACTCCCAGCCAGAGGTAAATTACAAAAGATGTCAGTGATGGCCCATTATAGAGTGGCTCATTGCCCATAATTTTTTCAGCTTAAAAAAACACTTTCATCAGCATGATGCTTCTTTTGGCCAGAGCCTGACGCCTCCTGGGATCAGTGAAGACCCCCATGCAGGGCCCGTCCAGCAGTTTGAAGACCCCTGCTCTAGAGGACGATTATTGATACACCGTGGCCCTCAAGGGGCCTGAGTGACCTACAGTTTGTATCTGTCCATCATTCAGATCAAACATCACAAATAATTCCCACTAGGCTGTATAATTCTTGCTAGGAATAAACCCTTAATCATTACGGTCCCACCAGTATCTTCAGAACTCTTTTTTATTACATTAGTTACAAATTGTCTGAAAACACTTATATTCCTGACAAAAACAAGCATTGCAGATCTATATATCCAACATTGTTTTTTTTCTTATTGCAATAAAAACACAATGTTTCATCATGACAATTTGATCCCCACATAATAAAGCAAAATGAGAGACACCGAAAACATTCTCACATTCCTATCAAACACACGCATTCTCACACTCTCAAAAAACGTCTCCCTCGGATACAGGGGCGGCTCCTCCACTATGGCAGAGGAGCGTCGCCCACCCCTTCTCCGCCAGCAGCAGCAGCTGCAAAACATTTAGTATAAAAGGGTAGGGCCAGCGGTGATGACAGGGATGGGGAGGGAGTGCACAGCGCTCCCCCTTAGTGCACAGGTATGTTTGGCAGGCTGTCTTGGGCCAGCCAAACATACATGCACACTGGGCTGTCTCCAACCCAACAACTCAGGCACTGCGTTGCTGGGTTGGAGACAGCAGGCAGAGACTTCCACTCTATCGTATATATATATTTTTTTATTGTGCCCCGTGCCCTCCCCGCCACACGCCGCCCCACCACTTTTCCCTCCTGCGAGCCGCCAGTACTCGGAGATCTTCTGAACAACACAACATGGAGACCCTCCTTTTGGTCTTTCATCGCCGTGTCTTAGCTAAGGGACTCTATCAACGGTCAACACGCGTTTCGGTGGCACAGATGATTGTAGACCACCTTCTTCAGTACCTCTCATTTAGTACCAGATTTGCAAGGTCCCAGTGCCTTTTAGTGTCACTTTTTTTACACTAATATGGCGTTAAGGCATCCATTTTCCTTCCCCAAATGCTTGCATTGAGCCACTTTGTGCCCCATTGCGCTACATTATGCCGGTGCCAGGTATAATGTATGCAAGGGGGGTGTTCCCCCATAGGGAGGCCCTTAAAAATGGCTCAGTGAAATTTACATTTCACTGTGCCATATTTACCGTAATGTTTAAAGCCTGCTACTTTCAATGGGCCTCCCTTTACTTTGCAGGATTAGTGCCACAATTTATGGTGCTAATCTTGCAAAGTACCACAATACCACCATAAATTTGGACGTTATTGTCCTAACGTGCGCTATGGTGCACCGTATTGTAAATACGGTGCACACATAGGCCCTCATTACGAGGCTGGTGGTCATTAGACCACCAGCCTTGCTGTGGCGGTCCTTCCGCTGTGCAGTCGGCGGTAAGGACCGCCACATTAAGAGTAGTCTGCCAAGCCTCCACAACCCCACCTGGCCCACCGGTGCGGTCGCACCACTGTGGCTGGCGGGGAGCACCTTCAAACCAGTGGCATGCCTGAGCCTGCCATCCGCATTATGAGGTTGCACACAGCCAGGCTTTCCGTAGCGGTCAACCTGCCACGAAAACCCTGGCGGTCACGCACCCGGCGACAGGAATCTTCATTCCTGTCGCCCGCACACACATACACACATGTCCCCACACATCCACACACTCAAACCCCCCACCGCTTCTCGCTCGCATGCATTGACATACACACACATGCAGCACATGCACATATGCACTCGGAAACTCGCACTCACTTGCATTCATTCACACAGACACCCCAAATAACTCGCATTTATCCACACAGACACCCCCATACACGCGCACATACACACACATTCATATTCACTTGCAGACACGCACACATTCAGCACTCCCCTCCGCAAACACGCACACACACACCCAGTCACACAGACCCCCTCCCCACCTTCTGGATGCCCAGTTACCTTCTCAGTCGAGGTGGACGTCCGGGAGGGGATGGGTCCTGGCGGTCTTCCCTCGTCGCCACCACCACGCCAGCAGGACTCCGGCAAGCCGTATTATGGCTTGTAATATGGCGGGCAGAGTCCTTCTGGTGTGGTGGTGCTGGCGAGGGAACTGCCTCTGCAGCGCCGACCGCCAGCACGACTGCTGGCTGCTTTTCGCCTCAATAATGGCGGAAAGCAGCCAGGACTCGTAATATGGCGGTCTGCTGACTGCCAGTGCTGGCGGTCATCTGGCGGGTTGTGCTTTGGCGGTCAGTGAAATTGACCGCCAAAGTCCAAATGAGGGCCATAGTGTCGTTAGAGGGGGGTACAAGAAAAGTGGCGCATCACACGCGGTTCCCCACTTTCTTATAAATCTGGCCCTCAGCATCCTTTTTCTCAGAAATATACAAGGGGTTTGTTAGATTACAGTGCACTATAGTTCTTGTACATAGCATATATCTTCAGACTTTGCCAGTGATAGTAAACAGAACATTATGAATACAAGGGCCGTCATATTAGAGATTCATAAGGCATATGTCGACTTCATTCCCATCCTTTACAGATGCCACAACCAGACATAGGTAATGTATTTACTATTTTTTCAGGGTTACCTAAAAGTTGATTACGCCATACTCGTCTGAAGCAGTAATCCTCCTCTGGCGATTTCACGGTCCACCATGCAGATAAAGAAGGCAGTTCTATAAAGGCTGAATAAAGGGAGCCTTATTACAAATATTGTATGTGCATGTCACCATAAATAAGGCCAGGTACTGCTTCTGTGTGCCAGCACCCATTTTAAAACTGAGTTGGGCATCAGTCCCATCACTTTACTTGGAGTCTCAGGCCTGCATCCTGTCCCACAAAAGCATGAGGATAATGATGGGGGACACCCATGCTTCAGGGAAGGCTGGCGACCTGCGTACAGTATGAAGGTGTTTTAAAGTGCCACTCATAAGCCCATATTTAAGAAAAAGTGGTGCATCAGGTATGATGCGCCACTTTTCTTGCGCCTTGCCCGGCACCTAACGACACCATGGTTGAGGCCTATTTACAATACGGTGCACCATGGCAGTCGTTAGCACAATAGTGTCAAAATGTTTGACTCTATTGTGGTGCTTTGCTCCACTAGCGTCAAAAATGTTGACGCTGGTACAGCAAAGTGAAAAGAGGCTCATAGGTTACTATGGGAGCATCACTGTAATGCCTGCTCTGATCAGATGTTAAAAATGATGGCAAAAATGGTGCAGTGAAATCTTTTAAATTTCACTGCACCATTTTTGCAAGCCTCCTAGTTTCAGAACGCCCCCCTTGCGTGCATCATGCCTGGCGGAAGCATAATGTGGCGCAAGGGGTTACAAAGTAGAGCAATGCATGCATTGTGGCACTTTGTAAATATGGCGCAGCAGAAAAGTGCCTTAGCGTAAAAACAAAAATTACACTATGGCGGTGCTAAGGTGGAGCTAGGGGCTCTTAAATATGCCCCACAGGCTTTAAAAACTCAATGGGGACCCCATCCAGTCTTTGGACCCTAGGACGACCTCTGATGGACGTCTTGACCTCACCCAGGCTGAGTGAAATATTGATGTTGCCTTAATAGACTTCTGTACCTTTTTCTGAGGATCCCTTAGTAGATTACCAAAACAAGCGAGTCGTCAATCATCAGAAATGATACATTCCAGAACCTCGTTTAGAGAGGGCTTGTCTGCACATCCAGAAATAAATCTCGGCATGTCCTCCCATTGAGGTCCTTACAGGTCTCCTGGACCTCACTCCAGACAAACCTCCATGGCCCAGCTTTGCCTTACTAACAGTTTCTTTGAGAGAATTAGAACCCTCCTAAGATGCTCTTGATCCCCAGCAAGTCTTACTGTGTGACTGTCTGTTCTAGAGCCACACTTTTGCTAGAAGATTCTCACATTGTTCATGTTTTCTGTCCCTGGTATATTAAAATATATCTGATTGGTTGCCTCTCATCCCCCAGCACTTCTGGTCTCTCCCATCCCTCCCCCCATTCCTTTTCACAAGATTTCTAATAACCGACCTTACATCACCACAGGAATCTTCTCTAAACTTTCTATAATCTGACTTTATTCGTCTACAGATGTGGCCTCGAGAGTTAGACACAACACTCTAGACGTGATCTCCAAAACAGGGCAGAACACACACCTCTGATCACCTCTGAGATGACCTGCGGAACTGGACATAATACCGTAGAAATTGAACACGGTACTTCAGATGTGTTGTCAAGAACTTGGCACAATATTGTACAGTAGATGCACCCCAAGAATTAGGGCACAAAAATCTATATGTAGTTTATAGCACTGGATGCAAAACCCCAGATGTGGTCTCTAGATCTGGTCACAACACTTCAGATATTATGTTCAGAACTGAGAAGTATACTTCAAGTGTGGCCTCAAGAACTGGGCACAGTACTGCAGATGTAGCTTATAACAGAAGATAAAAGGTGACACCTCCCCAACAGTGGCACCTACAACTGAATAGGATATTCTAGGCGTAGGGCATAGCGCGGTAAGGGAGGCCTCATGTGTAGCGTGAGGACAGAACGCAATACTGCATACGCACTCTCTAAACATAAGCACATTAACCAAGGGTAGCCTCCCCAGTTGATTAAAGAGTAACTAGGTGGCGTGAAGGGAATATCCCATACATTAAACCCACAGCTCATAACATGACATCTGTACCCTTTTCCTGCAATCAAGGACTGTGATTGCGATCTAGTGATGGAAGGCCTGTTTGAGAAAGCAGAGTTCTAGTATGTGGTTGTGGCCGATAACTATGTCTCACTGTG
Source organism: Pleurodeles waltl (assembly GCF_031143425.1). Classification (NCBI taxonomy): domain Eukaryota; kingdom Metazoa; phylum Chordata; class Amphibia; order Caudata; family Salamandridae; genus Pleurodeles; species Pleurodeles waltl. Next base: position 1,158,650,517 of record NC_090448.1, read on the forward strand.
CCTCAATGCTCTTCCCTGCCAAAACTGTGAATTCTAGGAAACAGGTTGTATAAACACTATAAAAAGCACTGTAAGAAAAGTAGGGTGTGAAGTTGCTTTACCTCTTTCCATGGAAAACTTTGCAAACAGATCTAGGCTTTTCACTTTGACGAGTTAGCCTGAAAATTACCACTTTTGACATAATGTATGCGGTACATATCTTTATTTGAGTCCTAATGTATGCTGCACATAACTTTATTTGACTCCTAAATGCTACACATATCTTTATTTGACTCATAATGTGTGTTGTACATATCTTTATTTGACTCATAACCTGTGTTGCACATATCTTTAGTTGACATGTAATCTATGTTGTACATAACTTTATTTGACTTGTAATGTATGTTGCACGTATCTTTATTTGACTTATAATGTGTTGCACATATCTATATATTTCTTGCATGTTTTACATATCTTTACTTAACTCATAATGTATGTTGCACATATCTTTATCTGACTTGTAATGTATGCGTATGTTGCATATATCTTTATTTGACTCCTAATGTATGTTGTAGATGACTTTATTTGACTCGTAATGTATGTTGTACATATCTTTATTTGACTCATAATGTATGTTGCACACATCTTAATCTGACTCGAAATGTATGCGTATGTTGCACATATCTTTATCTGACTTGTAATGTATGCATATGTTGCACATATATTTGTCTGACTCACAATGTATATTGCACATATCTTTATTTGACTGGCAATGCATTTTGCACATCCTTTACCTGACTCATAATGTATGTTGCATATGTATTTATTTGACTCTTAATGTATTTGTATGTTGCACATATCTTTATATGACTTGTATGTTGTACATACCTTTATTTGACTCATAATGTATGTGTACATTAACCACATCTTTATCTGACTTCTGACTTCTAATGTATGTTGCACGTATCTATATTGCTTTATAAAATAAGTGCACATATCTTTATTTGAATTAATGTATGAAGCACATATCTTTATCTGTCTCATAATGTATTTTGAATGTATCTTTATTTGACTTGTAATGCATGTTGCACATATCTTTGTCTGATTTGTGATGTAATATCTTTAACTGACTCATAATGTATGTTGCACATATCTTTATTTGGTTCGTAATGTATGTTAAACATATCTTTATTTGACTCACAATCTGTGTTATGAGTATCTTTATCTGACCCATAATGTATGTTGCACATATCTTTATTTGACTCATAATATATGTTACACATAACTTATTTGATTCATAATGCAGGTGTATATTGCACATATCTCCATTTGACTCACAGGAGGTCATTATGACCTTGGTGGGCAGCTCAAGCCGCCCGCCATGGTCTGACCGCCGGGCGGCCGCACTCTCACCACGGCCATTATGAGATCCCCGCTGGGCCGGCGGGCAGAAACCTGGTTTCCGCCCGCCGGCCCAGCGGGGATCTCAGCCGCAACACAGGAGCCGGCTCCAAATGGAGCCAGCGGTGTTGCGGCCGTGCGACGGGTGCAGTTGCACCCGTCGCGCTTTTCACTGTCTGCATAGCAGACAGTGAAAAGCTGCACAGGGCTATGGCAGGGGGCCCCTGCACTGCCATGCCATGCCCAGGGGCCCCTCGACTCCCCTTTCTGCCAGCATTTTCATGGCGGTGCAAACCGCCATGAAAAGGCTGGCGGGAGGGGGACTCGTAATCCCCTGGGAAGCGCTGGATTACTCCCACCAGGACTAAAGTGGCAGGAAACCGCTGATCCCGGCGGTGCGATCCTGGCGCTTCCGCTGCGGTCGTAATACCAAGGATTTCACCGCCAGCCTGCTGGTGGTGAAATCCGCCAAAACAACCATGGCGGTCAAAGACCGCCAGGGTTGTAATGACCCCCATAGTGTACGTTGCACTTATCTTTATTTGACTCACAATCTGTGTTATGAGTATCTTTATCTGACCCATAATGTATGTTGCACATATCTTTATTTGACTCATAATATATGTTACACATAACGCATTTGACTCATAATGTAGGTGTATGTTGCACATATCTCCATTTGACTCATAGTATATGTTTCACATATATTTATTTGACTCACAATGTGCGTTATGCGTAACTTTATCTGACCCATAATGTATGTGGCACATTTCTTTATCTGACTGGCAATGTATGGTGCACATATGTTAATTTGACTCACCATGTGTGTTATGCATATTGCACATTATCTTTATTTGACTCATAATGTATCTTGCACATATCTATATTTGACTTGCATGTTTTACGTATTTTTATTTGATTCATAATGTTTGTCGCACATATCTTTTTCTGACTCATAATGTATATTTCATGTATCTTTGTTTGACTTGTAACGTATGTTACACATCCTTCATCTGACCCATAACGTATGTTGCATATATATTTATTTGACTCAATGTATTTGTATGTTGCATATAACTTTATATGACTCATGTATGTTGTACATAACTTTATTTGATTCATTATGTATGTGTACATTGAGCATATCTTTATCTGACTTCTAATGTATGTTGCACATATATTGCTTCATAAAATTTGTGGACATATCTTTATTTGAATTCATGTATGAAGCACATATCTGTATCTGACTCATACTATTTCGAATGTATCTTTATTTGACTTGTAACGCATGTTGCACATATCCTTGTTTGATTCATAATGTATGCTTCAAATATATTTAACTGATGTATGTTGCAAATATCTTTATTATACTCATAATGTTTGTTACACATTACTTCTTTGACTCAAAATAAAGTTGTTTGTTACATATATCTTCGCCTGACTCGTAATGTATGTTGCATATAGCGCCTTGAGACCCTAACGCAGCGCCTTGAGACCCTAACGGGTGATTAGTGCGCTTTATAAATCTTATGATTGATTGATTGATTGAATCTGACTCGTAATGCACGTTGCACATATCTTTATTTGGCTCGTAATGTATGTTGCACATAACTTTATCTGACACACAGTGTATGTTGCACATAACATTATCTGACTCGCAATGTATGTTGCACACATCAACTCATAATGCGTGTTGCACATATCTTTATTTAGTCGCAATGTATGTTGGACATATCTTTATTTGACTCACAATGTGTGTTACGAGAATCTTTATCTGACCCATAATGTTTGTTACACATTTCTTTAGCTAACTCGCAATGTATGTTGCACATATCAGCTCATCATGCGTGCTGTACATATCTTTTTTACTCAAATAAAGTGGTTCTGCTTCACCTACACTTCATATGACAGTTACTGGCTCACTCTGGGTCCCTCGATGAATCAGGAATCAGCCTCAAATTGAGTTTGTCCCAATCTTATATCCAGCGTGAGGAGAAAGTTGTGTGGGGAGAACATTGAAAAGGGGCAAAGCCTGAAAGGGCATATTTACCGGGATCTTTTAAAAGACACAATTCCAGGCCATCTCCAGATTAGAAGTTCTTCACCCGCAGGCTTTACGAAAAACTAGAAGGTAAAATGCAAACTTGAAGAGAAACTTGTGAATGCCCCGGCAACTTGCATAGAAAAATTCTGCAAATGTTTAACGTGAAGAGAAAATGGCCGCATATATGTTGCTGCTCGATGAGAATGGAAATGATCTCACAATGTGCAGAAAATCTTTGCATGGTCAATGGGAAAGCGAAAACGGACACCTTGTAAAGTGTGCAAATCGTGAACTTGGCAGAAGTTTGCCAGTGAAAGATAACTTAGTGCTCTGATGATTAAAAGCGGATTCTGACTTGCTCCGGCTGTCTCAGCGGCGAGGCAGCCGCCCCCTCGCGTGGTCGAGTCCTCCAGCCGCAATCCCGGAAGTTCATGGTCTGCTCCTTCTATGGCGCCCTGCTGCTTTCAGAAGTTCCTAAGTGACCCTTGACCCCCAAGAGTGGGCCTGGGACCTGGAGAACAGAAATAGAGGCAATCATTTGAGGCTCTTCGGTGCCTCCGGATGGGGGGGGGGGGGGTTACCCCTCTCTGGGCCCCTCCTGCCCAAGGCAAACAGAGGCCGCAGGGTTTGGGAATCCCAGAGGGCCCTGGAGGAGAGAGAAACGTGATGAAGTGCTCAAGTGCGATGAGGAGGGGTGTTTATACAAACCCTGGGGTGAGTGATGACTTTGGCCGCACGTCTGGCACTTTTAAAGATTCCACGCCTGGCTCAGGGCTCCCCCCAACCAGCTCCAGGCCTGACTGCAGCAGAGGTTCCCAGGCAGCTGGAAGCAGGGAGCCGTCTGGCCTGCAAGGGGAATTTATTTTCGTGTGTTTTGGTTGTTCTTGAAAGTGCACATGGATCCCACAGGGGTGATTGATCGTAGTACATGGAAAGTGAGCCTGGGATCAAGTCACACGTATGCGAGGGGGGGGGGGGGGGGGCTCTGGTCCCATGCGTGGAAAGAACCGAGATGTCACTCAGAAGTCAGGTCAGGAGAACACAGCAGGTAATGTACTCATGTATTTACAAGGGGGAATTAGAACACAGCATGACACATATTCACATAAAACATGTCAGGAGAACACGCACAGAACATGTCAGGAGAACCCAGGATGCGATATGTACTTACAAGAGGTCAGGGCACAACAGGGGGTCTAGGCACACACATACAACATGTCAGGGGAACACAGGGGTGGGATGTAGTAATGTACTTATAACAGGTCAGGAGTACACAGCCTGGGGCCTAGATACACGGATACAACATGTTAGAACTCAGGATGGCATGTAGTCATGTATTTACAAGAGGTTAGGTCTACACAGCATGGTGTCTAGACACACACAGAAGACATATCAGGAGCACACAGGTTGGGATATTGTCATGCACTTAGAAGAGGTCAGGACTACACATCATGGGGTCTAGACACATACAACATGACAGGGAAACACAGGATGGAATATAGTCATGCAGACACAATAAGCCAAGAGCACACAGCAGGGGATATAGTGGTATATATAAAAAGATTCAGGAGCACACAGGATGGGACATAGTCATGTACTTACAATGGCCCGTAAAACAAAGCATGGGATCTAGACACACTTAAAACATGTCTGGAGAACACAGGATAGGATATAGTCATGTACACACAATGGGTCAGGCATACAGAGCAGGGGATGTAGTGGTATATATAAAAAGATTCAGGAGCACACAGGAAGGGATATAGGCCCTCATTGTGACATTAGTGGCAAATGCCGCCTACCGCCACGATGACGGCCGCCAACATACCGCCGCCGTGGCTACCGACCGTCCATCGAATTATGACCGTAGCCGGAATTCCGCTAGAAGGCTGGCGGAATTCTGGCTATGGTCATGTCAGCGGACTGCGGACGGCGGACTGCCAGCAGCAGCGCCACGCCAGCAGACCGCCGCCGACCGTATCGTGAGCCATGATACCGTCTGGCGGTGTTTTGCTGGCGGACGCTGCTGCTGGCAGCAGCGCCACACCCATCTTCTGCTGGAGGACCCCCTGCAAGCAGGTAAGTCAGGTTCTCCTACAGGAGACGGGGTTAGGGGTGTTGTGTGCGTGTGTGTGTGACTGTGTTTGAATGCGTGCATGCGTGTGTAATGCGTGTGTGCATGAATGGATGTGTGTGTACGTGCATGTTATGTCGGGTGTTGCGTGTGTGCCTGGATGTATGTTCGTGAGTGTTGCTTTGAGTGTGTATGAATGTATGCACATGTGGGTGAATGTGTGTATGCGTGTGTGTATGTAGTTGCGTGTATGTGTGTATATGTGGGGGGGTCGGTGGTGGGAGGTGGAGGGGGAGGACTCTAGGGAGGGGGGCGGGGGAGACCCCTATCAGTGCCAGGGAAGAAATTCCCTGGCTCTGATAGTGCCTACCGCCATGGTTTCCGTGGTGGAACCAAAACCACGGAAACCATGGCATTGGGCGGGGTCAAAATGCCATGGGCAGCCTAGTGACGGCCATGCGGGATGGAGACTGTAGTCTCCAGCCCGGCGGTCGTTCCCGCCGTGGTGGTCGTGTGTTGACTTGGCGGTTTGGCTTTGGCCAAACCGTCAATGTCATAATGGTGGAGGTATGTACCGCCAGCCTGTTGGTGGTAGTACCTCCACTATTACACCGACCGCCGGGGTCATAAAGACCCCCATAGTCATGTACTTACAATAGTCAGGAGTACAAAGCATGGGATCTAGACACACATAAAACATGTCCGGAGAACACAGGATGGGATATAGTCATGTACTTACAAGAGGTCAGAAGTACACAGCATGAGGTCTAGACACACATAAAACATGTCAGGAGAACACAGGATGGGGTATAGTCATTTACACACAATGGGTCAGGAGTACAGAGCAGGGGATACAGTGGTATATATACCAAGAGAAAGGAGTACACAGGATGGGTATGGTCATATGCATTCAACATACTTGGAGTACAACAATACAGCCATGCATATTAAAAAGGTCATTTGTGCACAGCAGGGGATATAGTCATGCACATACAATGGGGCAGGAGAACACAGCAGGGGGTATAATCATGCACATACATGCATGAGTACACAGCAGGGGGTATAGTCATATACACACAAACGTCAAGGGGATATATTCATATACACACATGGATAAGGGTACATAGCAGGAAATGTAGTCACGTGCTCACAAACGGTCAATGACACACAACAGGGGATATATTCATACACACACAATGGAAAAGAGTACACAACAGGGGATATATTCATATACACACAATGGAAAAGGGTACATAGCAGAGAATGTAGTCACGTGCACACACACGGTCAATGACACACAGCAGGAGATATATTCATATACACACAACGGTCAAGGGTACACAGCAAGGGTATATATTCATGTACACACCATGGAAAAGGGTACATAGCCGAGAATGTAGTCATGTGCACACAAACGGACAAGGGTACACAGCAGAGGCTATATTCATATACACACAATGGACAAGGGTACACAGCAGGGGATGTATTCATATACACACAATGGACAAGGGTACACAGCAGGGGATGTATTCATATACACACAATGGACAAAGGTACACAGCAGGGGATATATTCATATACACACAATGGACAAGGGTACACAGCAGAGAATGTAGTCACGTGTACAGAAACGGTCAGTGGTACACAGCAAGGGTATATATTCATATACAGACAATGGACAAGGGTACACAGCAAGGGTATATATTCATATACACACAATAGACAAGGGTACACAGCAGGGGATGTATTCATATACACACAATGGACAAGGGTACACAGCAGGGGATATATTCATATTCACACAATGGACAAAGGTACACAGCAGGGGATATATTCATATACACACAATGGACAAGGGTACACAGCAGAGAATGTAGTCACGTGTACAGAAACGGTCAGTGGTACACAGCAAGGGTATATATTCATATACAGACAATGGACAAGGGTACACAGCAAGGGTATATATTCATATACACACAATAGACAAGGGTACACAGCAGGGGATGTATTTATATACACACAATGGACAAGGGTACACAGCAGGGGATATATTCATATTCACACAATGGACAAGGGTACACAGCAGGGGATGTATTCATATACACACAATGGACAAGGGTACACAGCAGGGGCTGTATTCATATACACACAATGGACAAGGGTACACAGCAGAGAATGTAGTCACGTGTACAGAAACGGTCAGTGGTACACAGCAAGGGTATATATTCATATACAGACAATGGACAAGGGTACACAGCAAGGGTATATATTCATATACACACAATAGACAAGGGTACACAGCAGGGGATGTATTCATATACACACAATGGACAAGGGTACACAGCAGGGGATATATTCATATTCACACAATGGACAAAGGTACACAGCAGGGGATATATTCATATACACACAATGGACAAGGGTACACAGCAGAGAATGTAGTCACGTGTACAGAAACGGTCAGTGGTACACAGCAAGGGTATATATTCATATACAGACAATGGACAAGGGTACACAGCAAGGGTATATATTCATATACACACAATAGACAAGGGTACACAGCAGGGGATGTATTTATATACACACAATGGACAAGGGTACACAGCAGGGGATATATTCATATTCACACAATGGACAAGGGTACACAGCAGGGGATGTATTCATATACACACAATGGACAAGGGTACACAGCAGGGGCTGTATTCATATACACACAATGGACAAGGGTACACAGCAGAGAATGTAGTCACGTGCACACAAACGTCAAGGGTGCACAGCAGGGGATATATTCATATTCACACAATGGACAAAGGTACACAGCAGGGGATATATTCATATACACACAATGGACAAGGGTACACAGCAGAGAATGTAGTCACGTGTACAGAAACGGTCAGTGGTACACAGCAAGGGTATATATTCATATACAGACAATGGACAAGGGTACACAGCAAGGGTATATATTCATATACACACAATAGACAAGGGTACACAGCAGGGGATGTATTCATATACACACAATGGACAAGGGTACACAGCAGGGGATATATTCATATTCACACAATGGACAAAGGTACACAGCAGGGGATATATTCATATACACACAATGGACAAGGGTACACAGCAGAGAATGTAGTCACGTGTACAGAAACGGTCAGTGGTACACAGCAAGGGTATATATTCATATACAGACAATGGACAAGGGTACACAGCAAGGGTATATATTCATATACACACAATAGACAAGGGTACACAGCAGGGGATGTATTCATATACACACAATGGACAAGGGTACACAGCAGGGGCTGTATTCATATACACACAATGGACAAAGGTACACAGCAGGGGATATATTCATATACACACAATGGACAAGGGTACACAGCAGAGAATGTAGTCACGTGTACAGAAACGGTCAGTGGTACACAGCAAGGGTATATATTCATATACAGACAATGGACAAGGGTACACAGCAAGGGTATATATTCATATACACACAATAGACAAGGGTACACAGCAGGGGATGTATTCATATACACACAATGGACAAGGGTACACAGCAGGGGCTGTATTCATATACACACAATGGACAAGGGTACACAGCAGAGAATGTAGTCACGTGCACACAAACGTCAAGGGTGCACAGCAGGGGATATATTCATATTCACACAATGGACAAAGGTACACAGCAGGGGATATATTCATATACACACAATGGACAAGGGTACACAGCAGAGAATGTAGTCACGTGTACAGAAACGGTCAGTGGTACACAGCAAGGGTATATATTCATATACAGACAATGGACAAGGGTACACAGCAAGGGTATATATTCATATACACACAATAGACAAGGGTACACAGCAGGGGATGTATTCATATACACACAATGGACAAGGGTACACAGCAGGGGATATATTCATATTCACACAATGGACAAAGGTACACAGCAGGGGATATATTCATATACACACAATGGACAAGGGTACACAGCAGAGAATGTAGTCACGTGTACAGAAACGGTCAGTGGTACACAGCAAGGGTATATATTCATATACAGACAATGGACAAGGGTACACAGCAAGGGTATATATTCATATACACACAATAGACAAGGGTACACAGCAGGGGATGTATTCATATACACACAATGGACAAGGGTACACAGCAGGGGCTGTATTCATATACACACAATGGACAAAGGTACACAGCAGGGGATATATTCATATACACACAATGGACAAGGGTACACAGCAGAGAATGTAGTCACGTGTACAGAAACGGTCAGTGGTACACAGCAAGGGTATATATTCATATACAGACAATGGACAAGGGTACACAGCAAGGGTATATATTCATATACACACAATAGACAAGGGTACACAGCAGGGGATGTATTCATATACACACAATGGACAAGGGTACACAGCAGGGGATATATTCATATTCACACAATGGACAAAGGTACACAGCAGGGGATATATTCATATACACACAATGGACAATGGTACACAGCAGAGAATGTAGTCACGTGTACAGAAACGGTCAGTGGTACACAGCAAGGGTATATATTCATATACAGACAATGGACAAGGGTACACAGCAAGGGTATATATTCATATACACACAATAGACAAGGGTACACAGCAGGGGATGTATTTATATACACACAATGGACAAGGGTACACAGCAGGGGATGTATTCATATTCACACAATGGTCAAGGGTACACAGCAGGGGATGTATTCATATACACACAATGGACAAGGGTACACAGCAGGGGCTGTATTCATATACACACAATGGACAAGGGTACACAGCAGGGGATGTATTCATATACACACAATGGACAAGGGTACACAGCAGGGGCTGTATTCATATACACACAATGGACAAGGGTACACAGCAGAGAATGTAGTCACGTGCACACAAACGTCAAGGGTGCACAGCAGGGTATATATTCATATACACACAATGGACAAGGGTACACAGCAGGGGATATATTCATATTCACACAATGGACAAGGGTACACAGCAGGGGATGTATTCATATACACACAATGGACAAGGGTACACAGCAGGGGATGTATTCATATACACACAATGGACAAGGGTACACAGCAGAGAATGTAGTCACGTGCACACAAACGTCAAGGGTGCACAGCAGGGGATATTCATATACACACATAGGACAAGTGTACACATCACGGGATGTAGTCATATACACACAATGGACAAGGGTACACAGCAGGGGATATATTCATATTCACACAATGGACAAGGGTACACAGCAGGGGATGTATTCATATACACACAATGGACAAGGGTACACAGCAGGGGCTGTATTCATATACACACAATGGACAAGGGTACACAGCAGGGGATATATTCATATTCACACAATGGACAAGGGTACACAGCAGGGGATGTATTCATATACACACAATGGACAAGGGTACACAGCAGGGGCTGTATTCATATACACACAATGGACAAGGGTACACAGCAGGGGATGTATTCATATTCACACAATGGACAAGGGTACACAGCAGGGGATGTATTCATATACACACAATGGACAAGGGTACACAGCAGGGGATGTATTCATATACACACAATGGACAAGGGTACACAGCAGGGGATGTATTCATATTCACACAATGGACAAGGGTACACAGCAGGGGATATATTCATATTCACACAATGGACAAGGGTACACAGCAGGGGATATATTCATATTCACACAATGGACAAGGGTACACAGCAGGGGATGTATTCATATACACACAATGGACAAGGGTACACAGCAGGGTATATATTCATATACACACAATGGACAAGGGTACACAGCAGGGGCTGTATTCATATACACACAATGGACAAGGGTACACAGCAGAGAATGTAGTCACGTGTACAGAAACGGTCAGTGGTACACAGCAAGGGTATATATTCATATACAGACAATGGACAAGGGTACACAGCAAGGGTATATATTCATATACACACAATGGACAAGGGTACACAGCAGGGGCTGTATTCATATACACACAATGGACAAGGGTACACAGCAGGGGATATATTCATATTCACACAATGGACAAGGGTACACAGCAGGGGATGTATTCATATACACACAATGGACAAGGGTACACAGCAGGGGCTGTATTCATATACACACAATGGACAAGGGTACACAGCAGAGAATGTAGTCACGTGCACACAAACGTCAAGGGTGCACAGCAGGGTATATATTCATATACACACATAGGACAAGTGTACACATCACGGGATGTAGTCATATACACAGGGCTTTAAGTGTGATGAAAAAAGTGAGAGTCCCAAAGAGGGGCGTGGCCTGTGTAATTAAGGGTGAGGAATAAACAAGCAAACTAAACCCCCCATAGAGTGCTACGCTACCCCAGTACTTGCAGAGAATCACAAGTGCAAATGACATACATGATCAACGCTCTGTGCGCTCTACAGAGAGGCCAAGGATTGGATGTCCACGTGTTCTGAACACATTTTCGATCCACGGACAAACATTAAGAGAAACTTGCCTTCAGCCTCAACTCAGTCGTGGTCCCTATAATCCTTTGGATGCGACTCACTTTAAAGCGTGCACTGTACAAGAGAAATATTCTGCAGTAAAAACATACTGTAACACAAATTCCTGCAACTAGCTAATATATTGAGAATGTTTCAAATCTGAAATGATTGGACTGTGAGTTGCCATTACTAATGTCTGTGGAAGGGATAGTGGTTTTCAAGCGTCTCCCCACTCCTGTTCTTCCAATCACAGAACTTTACACTGCGTCAGACACTTGCACCCTTTATCTCTAGAGCTTCGTGAAATCCTCCGTCTGCAGACCTCACACGTCATCTCTTTCCTCTTCAGCACACTTTTCACTCTCTGCTCCTTTGCATCTCATACCCTTCTCCATCCCCAAACACAGCAGCTAGCAAGGATGCAAAGGGCCTTGGTGCAAGCAAGGTAAACCGCATCTTTGGAGACAATAAAATGCAGCAACTTTCAGGGTGCAATGGGCCCCTAAAGGCTTTGGGCTATAGTGGCACTCAGTTGTAGCTCACGGTGACACAAGGGGCGGGTGCGGTGCGAATGGGGGAGCTGGGTGATGCGGAGGGTGGGTGTACATTTAATAAATAAACATTTTGTACCTGATCCGCTGATCCACGCCGTGCTGCTCCCCTTTTTATCGTCGCTGCAGGAACAGGCTCCCAGCCTGCCCTGCGGCCAATCCTGATGCGGCTCAGAGCAGCATCAGGATTGGCTGGGAGCGCCCGGCCAGGGCATTCCCAGGCAGACCTGGAGCATGTGCAGGCTCTCCAGCCCAGCACCTGTGTTGCTGGGCAGAACCCACTGCGCATGTATGTTTGGCCGGCCCAAGACGGCCAGGCAAACACAAATGCACTCTGAGGGGGAAGTGCTGAGCACTCCCCTTCACTGCTCATCACCTCGTGACGCCACCCGTTTACAAAGAAACACTAATAAACAAGGTTCATTATCGTTTCCTTGTAAAGGTTTTGCAGGTGGGGAGAGAACGCTCCTCCGCCCTAATGGAGGAGCCGCCCCTGGTGGCACTGCACCTGCTGCACTAATGGTGGCCTCAACCTAGCCCAGACACACAAGGCACACACTCACCTGTAACCCCCATCATTTTCTTTTATTTTCAGCTTTTCAATATTTTAACAGCCATGTTCCCCCTTCACACACATTTGCTTAGAGTCACACCTGCAGCTGGCATAAGTGACTTTTGCTCTGGGTTCTGCCGAGAGGACAGGAGGGGGTGACCAGGTATTCTGGACACCTTTATGACCCAGTGACAAGAAGTGAGAGAAACTCACACTGCTTTCAGCCTCAGCTCCACAGTTCTCCACCGAGGCCCCTTATAAGCACCTGGAGGCCACTCCCTTCAAAGTATGCATCATACAGGAGTAACATGCTGCATAAAAAGTTCTGTTACACAACATCTGGAAAAAAGCAACCACTTTTAGGGAATGCAAGATTAAGTGAAGCATGTGAAATATAAACAGAAACTTCATGTATTACCTAAACGTATTTACACTTATTGTTCGGCAATCAATCATTGTTTTTGCCTGTAAAGTTAAGGACATGGGTATAGGGCTCAAAAGTGACTAGTTTCAATGTCAGCATTTAAATGCTACTGGTTCAGAGTACTGGAGAGACCCAGCCAACGTAAAGCCAGCATAGACAAAAAACAAAACAAGGTCGGGAGTAAACAGCAGGAGACATACATAAAACCGATCAGGAGAATATAGTCATACACATACGATGATTCAGGAGTACACAGGGGAACATATAGTCATACACATAAAACAGATCAGGAGTTCACAGGAGAACATATAGGCCCTCATTATGACATTGGCTGTAAGTACCGCTTACCGCCATCCTGACTGCCGCCAACATACCGCCGCAGTGGATCACCACTACCGATATTATGACACACGCATAGCAATCCGTCACTATACAGCCACACACGCAAGTCCGCCAGCCCAAAGGTCGGTGATAAACTGGCGGTATCCAAACCCACACCGTTACGCCAACAGAACTACGCCCACAACATTATGACCCATGAATCACCACGGCGGACATTCAATGGCAGTAAACAATGGCAGTACATACCACCACGCTCAAAATACACACACACACACAAAACAACATCACATTGGACAATTCAAACTACACACACCTGACACACATACACACACCACACCCACACACCTCCACCACTATAAAACATGCACCCACATTACCCCCTACCCTTTACGAATACAAACAAGTGCCACAAGAGAGATAGCAAGACCACAGACAAGACTACAGCCACACACCACCATCACCTATACACCATCTACGCACCTAACAGCACACACCCCAACACATCACCCTACACACCCTCACCCACACCACTCACACTACATCCATGGCACCACAACTACACCCCAGGTTTTCAGAGGAAGAGCTAAGGGTTATGGTGGAGGAAATCATCCAGGTAGAGCCGCAGCTATTCGGATCACAGGTGCAGCAAACGTCCATTGCTAGGAAGATGGAGCTATGGCGGAGAATCGTGGACAGGGTCAACACTGTGGGACAGCACCCAAGAACAAGGGATGACATCAGGAAGAGGTGGAACGAACTGCGGGGGAAGGTGCGTTCCGTGGCATCAAGACACCAAGTAGCTGTACAGAGGACTGGCAGTGGCCCCCACCACCTCCCCCACAACTAACAACATGGGAGGAGCAAGTCTTGGCAATCATGCATCGTGAGGGCCTAGTAGGAGTAGGAGGAGGACTGGACTCTGGTAAGTCAAATCTCTATTACTATCACCCCCCACCACCTGCAAGCCATCACATACCCCTACCCCTACCCTCACTCCCATCACTCCACCACCTCACACACACCCCACCATCACAACCCACCCAACCCAATACCAAGCCCTGCATGCAACACCAATGCATGGACACCCATGACAGATCTGCATGGACACCTATCACTAAAGCATGCACACTAGAGGGAGACAGCTAGCCCACCAAATAACAACTCACACAAGGCAAAGCTGCCAGGGCAATAACAACCTTAGAGGGCAACACACCCATGCACAATATGTCACCTGCAGAAACAATAACACTGCATTTACTTCCCCACAGATCCCCCAGCCAACGTCCAGTCCCCCCCCAGAAGAGGCCCACAGTGATGACAGCATCTCTGGACGCCTGGATCTGGATGACCAACCTGGCCCATTAGGGATCTCTGGACAGTCGGTTACCCAAGCACAGTCCCATACCACCACAGAGCCTTTGCCTCAGGAAACACCAGCACAGTACCCACCCAGCGGGCCCATACCTCTGTCCCCAGGACACATCAATCAGCAGTGTGGCCACCACTACAGGGACCCCAGGCCACCCCACAAACACAGGACGGTCAAGGACCTGGGGTCAGTGGCAGTGGGCCCCAGATTCAGGGGACAGAGGAACAGGACAACAGGGAAGCTGGGAGGACTGCTGTGCAACGGGGGAGGACAGGCCCAGGGAACCGGCTCTCCAGGAGGTACTCACCAAGATCCTGGGAGCATACCACCATTCCCAGGAGACGATGGGCCAGATACTGGACAAAATGTAGGAGAACCAGCGGCTGCAGGAGGGACAGTACCTGGGGATCAGGGAGGACTTGAAGGATATAAACACCACCCTGGTTACCATTGCAGGGGTGCTGGCAGACATGGACAACACTATGAGGGAGGCAGTGGCACACCACCGGGCCCTTACCACTAGCCAAACCGATGAACAGCCCTCCACCTCCGCTGCCGCTAGTGGACAGGAGGCCCTGCCACGGGACCTACAGGCCACGAGCACCCCTCGGCCTGCACAAGGAGAACCACCCCGCAAACGTTCACTGCGATCCAGGCAGAAGCCAGAGACTATTGGCACGACCCCCACCAGGAAATAAGACTCTCCTGAATGTCACCCTTGTGTCCCACTCTGTTACCCTGTCCACCTTGAACTGCCATTGCTCCCCTTCCTTTGCCCCCTTGGACAATGCACCTGTGATTCACATAGACTGGACTCTATCCTGAACTTTCCTCCATCATCACCCCAGCCCTTTGCACATCCCCCTCTACTTATTAGCACTTAAATAAACACCCTTTGAAAAAAATACAAGTATGGAGTATGTCAACTGATTTAACTATGTATTTGTTTAACAAGGTATAAACACTGCAATACAACTGTACAGTAATGTATACACAGGAATGACCTGTAGTTGGCTGCAGTCAATACACCAGGAGCGATAGCGGGGCACAAATATCTGCAAATAGAAATGCAAAAGGGTATAGTGAGTGGGCATAGAAGTGGGAAAATCAGCCTGCCAGTGACTATGTCATACACAAAACTGTCAATTAAAAGTGAAGTTACACTGTCTTACCTGTGTGTCACTGGAAGTATTGACAAATTATTGCACTTCTGTTGTCCTCATCCGCCTCCTCATCTTTACTGTCCACAGGCTCCACTGCTGCCACACGCCCATCTCCAGCCTCATCCTCCTGCAGAAAAGGCACCTGGCGACGTAACACAAGGTTGTGCAACATACAGCATGCCACGATGACCTGGCAGACCTTCTTGGGTGAGTAGCACAGGGAACTACCTGTGAGATGGAGGCAACGAAACCTGGCCTTCAGGAGGCCGAATGTCCTCTCTATAATTCTTCTTGTTCACCCATGTGCCTCATTGTAACGTTCCTCTGCCCTTGTCCTGGGATTCCTCACAGTGGTCAGTAGCCATGAGAGGTTGGGGTAACCAGAATCACCTGCAAATATCGAGGGACAACTGTTAGCCACACACTAACCCTTAGGGCCCACACCATACCCATACAACAACATATACTGGGTGGGAACCAGGGCTCACCTATTAGCTACACCCGGTGCCTCTAAAGTTGAGCCACCACATATAGGATTCCTCAGGATAAAGGCATCATGCACAGACCCAGGATACTTTGAATTGACATTGGATATGTACTGGTCCGCCAGGCTAACTATCTGCACATTCATTGAGTGAAAGCTCTTTCGACTTCTGAACACCTGTTCATTTCTCCAGGGGGGGGGGCAAATGCAATATGTGTACCATCAATTGCCCCGATAATGTTTGGGATATGTCCCATCGCATTGAAATCAGCTTTCACTGTGGCCAAATCCTCCACCTGGGGGAAACGATGTTGCTGCGCATGTGTTTAATCAGGGCAGACAACACTCTGGTCAGCACTGTTGAGAACATTGTCTGTGACATTCCTGCTGCCAAACCCACTGTCACTTGGAAGGAGCCAGTTGCCAGCAAATGGAGCACAGATAGGACTTGCACAAGAGGGGGGATTCCGGTGGGGTGACGGATAGCTGAGATCAGGTCAGGCTCCAATTGGGCACACAGCTCTGTAATTGTGGCCCTGTCCAGTCTATAGGTGAGGATAATGTGCCTGTCCTCCATTGTTGCCAAGTCCACCAGGGGTCTGTACACGGAGGATGTCCCCATCTCCTATTCATCCGCCGCAGTTGCAATCTATGGAGCAAAACGGTGAGCAGCTGGTCAGTATCTCATATTTACAAACACTACACTTCATTGCATGTAGTGTTGTAACAGTTTATTGTTGGATAGGTCCAAATGGTGCTTATGTGTACTGTGACGCAGTTAGGTGCCATGGCCTGCCCCCCTCCCTGAAACGGCGTCCGCCTGTCCTGTATGGAGGGACACGTCGAAATGAGGTAATTCTGCTGACGTTGTGCACCGTTGAGGGAGGCGGTCGAGAACCACCGTGCAACTCCTCTTTGGTTGTCATTGGGCCCTATGGGTTACAGTGGCCAATGGTGATGTACGCTGGCGGTGGCGGTACGCACAGCCACGAACGTGACCGCCATTTTCTATCTGTTCACTCACTTGATATCTGACCTTCAACAGGAGAGGACCTACACTGCAAGTGCTGCTGTGACCTGTGTCTGGAACTGACCATGGCTCGTGTCACTGGAGAAGGGGCCCCTGCCTTCACCTCTGCGGAGTTGGAGAGACTGGTGGATGGGGTCCTACCCCAGTACCGAATGCTGTATGGGCCTCCAGACCAACAGGTGAGTACGCTGTGAGAACGATGCATTGGGCATGACTGCATGGAGTGCTGTGTGTGAAGGCATTGTGTGGGGGGGCGGTTGGTGGAACGGCACTGGGCAGCGTGCTGCATGTATGTTTGGCCATGTCTGTGCGTAAGGGGATGTGAAGGGCTATGGTGGGCCATGAGTGTAACAGGCAGGACGGTCGGACTAATACCTTTCCCTGTGTCTATTTCCCTGCACGTCAGCGCCTATCAGAAAAAGGGTATATGGCGTGCCATCGCCAAGGATGTGCGGACCCTGGGGGTCTACGGCAGGCAGAGCACCAACTGTCACAAATGGTAGGAGGACCTGAAACGCTGGGCACGGAAGACGGCGTAGGCCCAGCTGGGGATGGCCTCCCAACGAGGAAGGGGTGCCCGTTAAACTCTGACCCCCCTGATGGCCTGCATACTGGCGGTGGCCTATCTGGAGCTGGATGGGCACTTGGGGGCATCACAGCAGACACAAGGGGGTGAGTACAGTGCCCCAATATACTACGTGCACATGGTGGGGTGGTTTCAGGGTTGGGGATGTGGGCCTGTGGTTGCCCCTTGGCCAGGCCGGACATTGCAGGGTAGGTCCCATGTTGGGCAGGGTCTGATGTAAACTTCCTTCAACCAAGCTAGTAGGCATCCACTACTGGGCAGGGGTCTGTGGGTCTCAGGTATGCTGCAATTGGCGTTAGGTGTCCATGGGCTGGTGACTAGCATTGTGACTGGTAGTGCATTGCCCAGTGCGTAGGACTGTTCCCTGTGCGTGTGTGTCATGTACGTCAACGGTGGTGTTGTTGGTGCCATTGACCAAGGGTAACCTTTGTGTCTCCCCCCCCTTTTTGTTTTGTCACCCTGTCCTTATGTGCATTAGCATCATCTGGCGGAGGAGCAGAGGCACTGATGACGGAGGGAGCTGCATCCCACAGGGCCCAGGAGGCCGAATCCACCAACGGTGAGGACACCAGTGGGACGGAGGGCGAGGGGAGCACCATGGCGGAGACTGGAGGGAACAGTTCGGACAGTGATCCCTCCTCCGATGGAAGCTCCCTAGAGGTGGCGGATACCTCTGTGCCCACCCCAACTACAGGTACAGCCGCCACCCCGTACCAGCACCGCCCTCCCAGCAGCCCCTCCGCTGTTTCCCATGCCCGCTCACCCAGGAGGGTGGGCATCTCTTCTCCCCAGGCACCTCAGACCCTGCCCCAGTGAGCCCTGTTGCCCTGAGTGAGGAGGCTATTGACCTTCTGCGATCCATCTCTGTTGGGCAGCCAACCATTGTGAATGCCATCCAGGGGCTGGCAGCCCAAATGCAACAGACAAATGCATTCCTGGAGGTTATTCACACTGGCTCTGGCCTCCTCTCTGATGGCAGCCATTGTCCCTGTTTCTAGCCTCCCCCCTCCAACTTCCTCTACCCAATCCCATTCCCCTCAGCCCCAACCGATCCCAAGCACAAAGGCAGACCAGCATACGCACAAGACAACACACAGGAGTGGTTCAGGCAAACACAAGCACCACACATCATCCCACAGGCACTCACACAAACACCATCCAAATGCAAACATACCAACATCCACTGCTTCCACTGTGTCCGCCTCCCCCTCGTCATCCATCTCCCTCCCAGTTGCATCTACACTCTCACCTGCATGCACTACATCCTCATCCACTACCTCCATTACCATCACGCCTATCACTACACGCCCCTCACTGGCAGTCACCCCCCCACATCCATGCACACTTCCCCTGTGTCCTCTCCCACTGTGTCTGTGCCCCCTCCTCCCAAAGTACACAAACGCAAGCACTCAGACACCCCACAGCCATCCACCTCACAACAGCATCCAGCCCATGCACCTGCACCCAAAATCAGCAGACAGACACCTCCTACAACCACTTCCTCTTCCTCCACTCCCAAACCTTCACCCTCTTCCTGCCCCAATGTCCCTAAGACGCTTTTCCTCTCCACAGTTGACCTCTTCCCTACCACTCCCCCCCATCCTTCACGTCGGACCAGAGTGGTCAGAACCCAGGCGAGCACCTCAGCCACCCAGTCCACGGCCACAGTAGTGTCGACAGCTACTCCAGGTGGGAGAGGATCCCGGGCACCAGGCAGCCACACTGAAAGGGTGCCTACACCAGGTGCTTCAAGGAAGGGCAAGGAGGCACCCCCAGCTGCTACAGGGAAGGGCAAGGAAGCACCCCCAGCTGCTACAGGGAAGGGCAAGAAGCAATCCCTGGCTGCTGACAGGAAGGACAAGGGGCCTGCACCAGCAGGCAGGAAGGACAGAAGGCCTGGTGCTGGGACTCATTCGGAGCTCCCACCACCAACCATGGTGGTTCAGCCGCCCGAGGCTTCAGGGGAAGGGCTGGAGCCTCCCCCCACCACTGCCAGCACCGCCATCAGCAGCAGCAGCCCCAGTGGGCAGCCGTCCGAGGCTGCAGGGGAAGGGCTGGAGCCTCCCCCCACCACTGCCAGCACTGCCACCAGCAGCAGCAGCCCCAGTGGGCAGCCGTCCGAGGCTGCAGGGGAAGGGCTGGAGCCTCCCCCCACCACTGCCAGCACCGCCACCAGCAGCAGCAGCCCCAGTGGGCAGCCGTCCGAGGCTGCAGGGGAAGGGTTGGAGCCTCCCCCATCACTGCCAGCACCGCCACCAGCACCACTGCCAGCAGAAGAAGCCCCAGTGGGCAGCCGTCCGAGGCTGCAGGGGAAGGGCTGGAGCCTCCCCCCACCACTGCCAGCACCTCCACCAGCACTGCCACCTGCACCGCCACCAGAACCGCCACCAGCACCGCCGCCAGCAACAGCAGCCCCAGTGGGCAGATGTCCGAGGCTGCAGGGGAAGGGCTGGAGCCTCCCCCACCACTGCCACCAGCACCACTGCCACCACTGAGCGGCCGTCACCGCCAACGGACAGTGTGTAGTCCTGTATCCATGGGCTGTTGTGCGGCCTGGCCCCTGCAAATCCTGTGGGTCTGACACCCAGGTGAGAGACTGTGGCCTTGCACTCCCCAAGATCTGCATCACAGGGCACAATGCCCCATCCAGAACCAGTGGAAGAAGCCATCCACTCACCCCATCCTCCACAGGATGAAGCTCACTGGGCACAATGCCCCCTCCAGAACCAGTGGAGAAGCCATCCACTCACGCCATCCTCCACAGGATGAAGCTCACTGAGCACAATGCCCCCTTCATAACCAGTGGAAAAAGGCACCCACTTGAGGGACTGTGGCCTTGCACTCCCCAGGACCAAGCAGTGGGCAAACCACACACTTGAGAGTATGTGGCCTTGCACTCACCAGGACAGTGCACAGAGCATGTGTGCCCCCTCCAGGACCAGTAGTGTTGTACCATCTTCCGGCTGAGGTGCACCCCCATTCCCCGTCCCCCTGAGGCACCTGTCTAATTTCGACCTGATGCCCCTGCAGTATTCTCTCCGTGTTGTTGCAGGAGTGAGGTGGGGCCTTGGCCTATGTGTTGTGGCCCTGTGGCCCACAGACATTGAGGACTGGGCAGTTTCCCTACATCTGTATAGATGTATATACGTTTTGATTTTGATGCACTTATTCATAGTATTTTATCGTATTACACTCACTTTCTTCAAATCAATTTGTCCTTGCATCTTTCCTGAGGGGTACGAGGTAGATTTGTTATGTTGCTGCTTCTGGTTGTGTGTATGGTGTTGGGGGTGGGGGTGTGTGTTTTGCGTGTGTGTGTCACTCTCTTTTTCCTCCCCCCTCCCTTGTGTGATAGGCGGCTGTACTCACTGTGGTCGTCTTCGCCAGCGTTGGTGTTCATAATGTAGCAGAAGGTAGACAAGCATGGGGAAAACTTGCAACTCGGGCTCCATGGCGTCGTGGTTGTTCCCTGAGTCTCCACAGGTGAGTCCTTTGACTTCTGAGATCTGTTTCCGCCAGGCTTTTGATGTCGTTGGTACCGCCCCAGAAAAGGTGGCGGATAGGCCGGTCATAATAGGGTGGGCGGTACATTGTCTTCCTCCTGGCTGTTGGCGGTTACCGCCGTGGTGTTTGTTGATTCTGTCCTGGCGGTCGGTTTGTTAAATTAGCTGTCTGTCTGAGTGGTTTCCGCTGTGGTCATAGTTCCATTTTTGTTACCGCCGGCCTGTTGCCGGTGTTACCGCTGCTTTATCACCGACTGCCAGGGTTGTAATGAGGGCCATAGTCATACACATAGAACGGATCAGGAGTGCACAGGAGAACATATAGTCATACACTTAGAACAGATCAGGAGTGCACTGGAGAACACATAGGCTTTCATTATGACCCTGGCGGTTGGTGATAAAGTGGCAGTAATACCGCCAATAGGCTGGCGGTAACTACAGTCAAATTATGACCATGGCGGTGATATCTCCGAAAGGCTGCCAATGTAACACACCGACTGCCAGGGCAGAAACAACAGTCACCACGGCGGTAGCCACCTACAGCCAGGCAGAAGACAAAGTTCCGCCCACCATATTATGACAACACAATTCGCCACCTTTTCCGGGATGGTACCAACGCCATCAAAAGCCCGGCAGAAATAGAGCACAGAAGTCCAAGGACTCACCATTGGAGACACAGGGAAGAACCACGCCCCCATGGAACCAGAAGTGCAAGCCTTCCCGATGATCTTCTACGTCTTGCTCTACCACTAACAACAACGCTGGCGAAGATGACGACGGTGAGTACAGCCGCCTAGCACACAAGGGAGGGGTGGAGGAAAACGAGAGTGACACACACACGCACAACACACAGCCCACACACACACACCATACACACAACCAGCTTCACAAGAAAACAATTTGTCCCCGATAATCGGCTGAATAATGCAAGAACAACAGGAATTGACTAAAGTGATTGTAATAAGATCAACATCAAAATAATAAGTTGATGTGGCAATGCAACAGATATGTACAAATGTACAAAAAAGGGACACTACCCAGTCCATAGTTCACAGGGGCCACATGACCACAGGGTAAAGTCCAAGGCCCCACTCGATTCCTCCACCAATACGGAAAGAACACTGCAGGGGCATCAGTTGGCAATTAGGCAGGCACCTCAGAGGGAGGGGGGGCACCTCAGCCAGATACCGAAACAAGACCACTGCTTCTGGAGGGGGCAACATGCCCTGTGCTTGGTCCTGGGGAGTGCAAGGCCAGAGTCTCTCAGGTGGGTGTCTTCCCCACTGGTTCTGGAGGGGGCTACATGCCCATTGCTTGGTCCTGGGGAGTGCAAAGCCACAGTCTCTGGAGTGGTTGTCTTCCTCACTGGTTCTGGAGGGGGCAACATGCCCATTGCTTGGTCCTGGGGAGTGCAAGGCCACAGTCTCTCAAGTGTTTGAATACCCACTGGTTCTGGTGAGGGCAGGCTACGCAGCAGCCCATGGAGGCTGGACTATATGGCGTCCGCTGGCGGTGACGGCTGCACTGTGGTGGTGGTTGTTGGAGGCTCCTGCTTAGCCTCTGCACCATCCGATGGCTGCACTGTGGTGGTGGTTTTTGGAGGCTCCTGCTCAGCCCCTGCACCCTCTGATGGCTGCACTGTGGTGGTGGTTGTTGCAGGCTCCTGCTCAGCCCCTGCATTCCCTGACGGCTGAACAGCCACGGCAGGCGGTGGGGGCTCTGTGACAGCTGCTAGTGCAGGCTCCTTCCCCTTCTTGGTGGCTTGTGCAGGCTCCTTCCCCTTCTTGGTGGCTGGTGCAGACTCCTTCCCCTTCTTGGAGGCTGGTACAGGCTCCTTCCCCTTCAGTATTTGTGGCCTGGAATCCCTTCTACCATGAGTAGATGCTGCTGAAACTGGGCCCGTGGACTGCTTGGCTGGGTCCTTGACACCCAGGCAATACATCCAGGATGGGGGTGTAGGGGTAGGGAAGAGGTCAGTTGTGGAAAGGAAGAGCTTTTTAGGGACATTGGGGTGGGAAGAGGTAAGAATAATGGGCGTGGAGGATGAGAGAGTGGTTGTTGGGGGTGTTTGTCTGCTGGATTTGGGTACAGGTGCATGGGATGTATGCTGTTGTGAGGTGGATGGCTGTTGGGTGTCTGAGTGCTTGCGTTTGTGTACTTTAGGAGGGGGGACAGACAAGGTGGGAGAGGACACAGGGGAGGTGTGCATGGATGTTGTGGAGGTGTCTGCCAGTAAGGTGTGTGTTCTGCTTGGTGTGGTGATGATGCAGGTAGTGGATGATGATGTAGTGCATGCAGGTGTGAGTGTGGACGTGACTGGGTGGGAGGTGGAGGAGGAGGAAGGGGAGACAGTGGACATAGTGGATGTTGTTATGTCTGCAAATGAATGGTGTTTGTGTGGGTGCCTGTGAGATGAAGTGTGGTGCATGTGTTTGCCTGTGACACTCTTGGGTGTTGTCTTGTGTGCATGGTCATCTGGCTGTGTGCTTGGGATGGGTTGGAGTTGAGGAGAATGGGACTGGGAAGTGGTAGTTGGAGGGGGGAACGGTAGAAACAGGGACAATGGCTGCCATCAAAGAGGAGGCCAGGGCCTGGATTGATCTCTTTTGGGCTGTCAATCCACCTTGAATGCCCTCCAGGAACGCATTAGATTGCAGCATTTGGGCTGCCAGCCCCTGGATGGCATTCACAATGGTTGACTGCCCTATAGAGATGGATCTCAGGATGTCAATAGCCTCCTCACTCAGGGCAGCAGGACTGACTGGGGCAGGGCCTGAGGTGCCTGAGGCAAAGGAGATGCCCACACTCCTGGGTGAGCGGGCATGGGCAACTCGCTGAGGGGCTGCTGGGAGGGCGGTGCTGGTAGGGGGTAGCGGCTGTACCTGTGGCTGGGGTGGTCACAGAAGTGTCTGCCACCACCAGAGAGCTCCCATCAGAGGAGGTATCAGAGTCTGTGTTGTCCCCTCCAGTCTCCGCTGTTGTGCTCCCCTCACCCTCCTTCCCACTGGTGCTCTTAGCGTCGGTGGACTCTGCCTTCATGGTCCTGTGGGATGCAGCTCCCTCTGTCGCCAGTGCCTCTGCCCCTCCGCCAGATGATGTTAATGCACATAAGGAGAGGATGACAAAACAAGAAACGGGGGGAAGAGAGAAAAAGGATACACTGGGTCAATGACTGCACCAACACCACTGTTGGCATACACAGCACCCTCACACACAGGGTACAGGCCTATGCACTGCACTACCAGTGATATTGCTAGCCACCAAGGCATGAGGAGGAGCACACGCCCAACTGCAGCAGACCTGGTACCCACACAGCCCTGACCAGTAGTGGATGCTAACAAGCTAGGTAGCCAGTCTTTCCCCTTCAGACCCTTAGCCACCAGAGGACCTACGCTGCTATGTCTGGCCTGGCCTAGGGGCCCCCATTAACACACAACCACCACCCGGATACCACCCCTCCAGCCGCGAGCTTCACTGATGGCCACTGTACTCACCCCCTTGAGGCTGCTGTGATGCCCTCAAGCACCCATCTAGCTCAGGATAGGCCACCGCCAGTATGTGGGCCATCAGGGGGTCAGGGTCCGACGGGCACCCCTTCCTCGTTGGGCCTCTGCAGTCTTCCGTGCCCAGCATCTCAGGTCCTTCCACCGTTTCAGACAGTGGGTGCTCTGCCTGTCGTAGACCCCCGGGGTCCGCACCTCCTTGGCGATGGCACGCCATATACCCTTCTTTTGATGGGCGCTGACATCCAGAGGCAATACAGACAGGAGAACACAATAAGACAAACAGTCCAGCCTGTTACACAAATGGCCCACCATACCCGTTTCCATCACCGTTGGCACACACATAGCCCAGCACACAACGTGTACACCGCCAAGAGGACATTCCCCCCCTTACATGATGCCTCACACACAACGCCATGCATTCATGCCACATACATCGTGCCCACAATGTACTCACCAGTTGGTCTGGAGGCCCATACAGCAGTCTGTACTGGGGTAGGACCCAATCCACCAGTCTCTCCAATTCCTCAGTAGTGAAGGCTGGGGCCCTTTCCCTGGTCACACGGGCCATGGTAGGTTCCAGACACAGGTCACAGCAGCACATGCAGTGTAGGTCCTCTCCTATGGAAGATCAGGAAACAAGTGAGGAATCAGATAGAAAATGGCGGTGACGTCCGCGACGGGGTATACCGTCACCACTGGCATATATCACCATTGGCCACTGTACCCCATAGGGCCCAATAATAACCAATGAGGATTTGCACTGCAGTTCCCGACCGCCAACCACCACGGCGCACAACGTCGGCGGCATTACTTCACTTCCACCTATCCCTCCACACAGGACAGGCGGACACCATTTCATAGGGGGGAACAGGCCTATGGAATAATGCTGCGTCACAGGATAAATAGGCACATACTTCACTAATTACACTGTCCCATAACATGTTTACAGATTGCGGACTTCTGTTGTGGCTCCATTGTTCAGTTTGTGACAGCCTCCTCACTCTTTTATCCCTTAGATACCTACTGCTGCGGATAAATAGGAGATGGAGACATACCCCCGTGTACAGACCCATGGTGGACTTGGCTACACTAGAGGACCTATAGATTGGACAGGGCCACAATGACAGCACTGTGTGCCCAACTGGAGCCTGACCTGATATCTGCTATCCGTCAGCCCACTGGGATCCATCCTTTTGTGCAAGTGCTATCAGTTCTCCATTTCCTGGCAACTGGTTCTTTCCAAGTGACAGCGGGCTTGGCAGCAGGAACGTCACAGCCAATGTTCTCAATAGTGCTGACAAGAGTGTTGTCTGCCCTGAAAAAACACATGTACAGCTACACTGCATTCCCCCAGGTTGAGGATTTGGCCACTGTGAAGGCCGGGTTTTATGCAATGGGACATATCCCCAAAATAATTGAGGCGATTGACGGAACACATATTGCATGTGTTCCCCCTGCCAGAATGAACAGGTGTTCAGGAATCATAAGAGTTTCCACTCAATGAATGTGCAGATGGTGTGCTTGGCGGACCAGTACATCTCCCACGTCAATGCTAAGTATCCTGGGTTGGTGCATGATGCCTTTGTCCTGAGGAATAGCAGCATCCCAAATGTGATGGCTCAACTACAGAGGCACAGGGTGTGGCTAATAGGTGAACCCTGTTTCCCACCCAGTATATATTGGTGTATGCCTATGGTGTGGGCCATATAGGATAGTGTGTGGCTAAATGTTGTTCCTCAATACTTGCAGGTGACTCTGGTTACCCAAACCTATCATGGCTGCTGACCCCTGTGAGGAATGCCAGTACAAGGGCAGAAGAACATTATAATGAGGCACATGGGTGAACCAGAAGGATCATTGAGAGAACCTTTGGCCTCCTGAAGGCCAGGTTCCGGTGCCTCCATCTGACAGGTAGATCCCTGTGCTACTCACCCAAAAAGGTTTGCACAACCTGACCCTCAAATGCAATGTACCTTTTCTGCAAGAGGAGGAGACTGGGTTTGCCCCTGTGGCAGCAGTGGACCCTGTGGACAGTGAGGATGAGGAGGCAGAGGATGAGGATGTGGACAACAGAACATCTGTGATCCGTCAGTACTTCAATAACACACAGGTGAGACAGTGCAACTTTACATTTCAATGACTTTGGTTGTATTCTGTGTGGCATTGGCATGCTGGTATTTCCCACTTCTATGCCCACTTACTGTTACCTCTGGCTATTCATTTTGCTGGTCTGTGTTTTAACAAATACCCCTGGTGTGATCTTTACAGCCAGCTACAGGTCATTGATTCTATGTGCATTCTATGTACAGATCATTTGTAACGGTTGTACCTGTTTCAATCAATACATATTTATGAAATACGTGACATACTCAACATTGATTTATATCAAAGGGTGTTTATTGTAGTACTAATATTTAGAGGGAAAAGTGCAGTGGGATGGGGTGATGATGGAGGAAAGTCCAGGGCGCTGTTCCAGTCTGTTCGTAGCACAGGTGCATTGTCCAAGGGGGCATAGGAAGGAGAGCAATGGCAGTTCAAGGTGGACAATGTGACTGTGTGGGGCACAAGGGGGGCAATCAGGAGAGTATCATTTCCTGGCGGGGGTCTTGGCAAGTGTCTCTGGCTTCTGTCTGGATCGCAGGGAATGTTTGCGGGTTGGTTTACCTTCTGAAGGGGGAGGGGTGCTGGTGGCCTGTGGGTACTGTGTTGGGGCCTCCTTGTCACTAGCGGCAGTGGGAGTGGAAGGCTGTTTAGATGACTGGCTAGTGGCAGGGGCCCGCAGGTGTGACACTGCCTCCCTTATAATGTTGGCCATGTCTTCCAGCACCCCTACTATGGAGATCAGGGTGTTGTTGATGGCCTGCAAGTCCTCCCTGATCCCCTGATACTGTCCCTCCTGCAACCTCCTGTTCTCCTGCACGTTGTCTAGGATCTGGCCCATTGTGCCCTGGGAATGTTGATAGGCTCCCAGGATCTCAGAGAGTGCCTCCTGGAGAGTCAGTTCCCTGGTATTGTCCTCCCCCGGGCGCACAGCAGTCCTCCCTGTGTCCCTGTTGGCCTGTGCTTCTGTCCCCTGAACAGTGTGCCCACTGCCACTGACCCCAGGTCCCTGATTGTCTTGGGGGCAAGGTGTGGCCTGGGGTCGGTGTACGGGTGGGCAAACTGCTGATTGACATGTCCTGGGGACAGAGGTTTGGGTACGCTGGGTGGGTGCTGTGGTGTTGGTTCCTGATGGGGGAGGCTCTGTGGTGGTCTGTGACTGGGCTTGGGCAACCGGCTGTCCAGTGGTCCCTGATGGGCCAGGTAGATCGTCCAGATCCTGAAGACCAGAGTTACTGTCATCACTGTGGGCCTCCTCTCCAGCGACATTGGTTGGGGTACCTGTGGGGATGTAAATGATGTATTATGCTTCATGTGTTTTGACATATTGTACATCCCTGGCTTCCCCTCTATGGTTGGTGTTGTCCTGCCACCTTTTACTTGTGTATGTTGGTATAGGGTGGGATTGTTAATTCTCTCTGCTATGCATGCTTTAGTGAAGAGTGTCCATGCAGGGCAATGAAAGGTGCCCATGCATTGGTACATCATGCAGGGCTAGGTATTGGGATTATTGTGATGTGATGGTGGAGTGTGTGGGATGGAGCGGAGTGATGGGAGTGAGGGTGAGGGTATGTGATGGCATGCAGGTATGGTGGTGATAATTGTTGAAAGTTGACTTACCAGGCTCCAGTCCTCCTCCAAATCCGGCCAGGCCCTCAGGATGCAGTATTGTCAAGACTTGCTCCTCCCTTGCTGTGAGTTGTTGGGGAGGAGGTGGGGGTCCACCGCCAGTCCTCTGGATAGCAAGCTGGTGTCTTGCTGCAATGGAACGTACCTTCCCCCGTGGGTCGTTCCACCTCTTCCTGATGTTGTCCCTTGCTCTTGGGTGCTGGCCCACGGCGTTGACCCTGTCCACGATTCTCCGCCATAGCTCCATCTTCCTGACTATTGATATTTGCTGCACCTGTGCTCCAAATAGCTGTGGCTCTACCCTGACGATTTCCTCCACCATGACCCTTAACTCCTCCTCAGTGAAACGGGGGACCCTTTGTGGTGCCATGGGTATTATGTGATGTGTGTTGGTGAGGGTGTGTTGGGTAATGTGTTGGGGTGTGTGAAGTGGGGTGCGTAAGGGATGTATGG
The DNA here is from genome assembly GCF_031143425.1 of Pleurodeles waltl. Classification (NCBI taxonomy): domain Eukaryota; kingdom Metazoa; phylum Chordata; class Amphibia; order Caudata; family Salamandridae; genus Pleurodeles; species Pleurodeles waltl. The sequence goes on from NC_090448.1 coordinate 1,158,680,250, forward strand.
GTGTATGTGGTGTGTGTGTGTAGTTGTCTCAGTGGTCTTGGTGTCAGTCTTGTGCCAATGATTTGTATTCGTAAGGGGTTGAGGGTAATGTGGGTGTGTGTTTTATAGTGGTGTGGGTGTGGTGTGTGTATGGGTGTCAGGTGTGTGTTGTTTGAAGTGGCCAATGTGGTGTTGTTTTGTCGGTGGGTGTCTATTGTGAGCGCGGTGGTATGTACCGCCAATGGTTTACCGCTGTTGAATGTCCACTGTGGTGATTCGTGGGTCATAATGTGATGGGCGTTGTTCTATTGGCGTAACGATGTGGGTTTTGATACCGCCACTTTAGCGCTGACCTTTGGTCTGGCAGATTTGTGTCTGTGGCGGTATTCTGTGGAATTGGTGTGTGTGTGTCATAATATGGTGAACGGATATCTGCCGCGGTAAGTTGGCAGCTGTCAGCGTGGCAGTAAATGGGATTTACCACCAGGCTCATAATGCGGGCCATAGTCATACACAAATAACGGGTCAGGAGCGCACAGGAGGACATACACACTCACACATACAGCGGGTCAGGAGCGCACAGGAGGACATACACACTCACACATACAACCGGTCAGTAGCGCACAGGAGGACATACACACTCACACATACAGTGGGTCAGGAGTGCACAGGAGGACATACACACTCACACATACATCGGGTCAGGAGCGCACAGGAAGACATACACACTCACACATACAGCGGGTCAGGAGTGCACAGAAGGACATACACACTCACACATACATCGGGTCAGGAGCGCACAGGAAGACATACACACTCACACATACAGTGGGTCAGGAGCGCACAGGAAGACATACACACTCACACATACAGTGGGTCAGGAGCACACAGGAGTAGAGACACACACGCACATTCATTGGGTCAGGAGTGCACAGGAGGACATACACACACACATATACAGCGGGTCAGGAGTGCACAGGAGGACATACACATTCACACGTACAGCGGGTCAGGAGTGCACAGGAGGACATACACACACACACATACATTGGGTCAGGAGTGCACAGGAAGACATACACACTCACACATAGAGCGGGTCAGGAGCACACAGGAGGACATACACACTCACACATACATCGGGTCAGGAGCGCACAGGAGGACATACACACTCACACATACAGCGGGTCAGGAGCACACAGGAGGACAAACACACACACATACTGCAGGTCAGGAGTGCACAGGAGGACATACACACACACACATACAACCGGTCAGGAGCGCACAGAAGGACATACAAACTCCCACATACAGCAGGTCTGGAGCGCACAGGAGGACATACACACTCACACATACATTGGGTCAGGAGCGCACAGGAGGACATACACACTCACACATACAGCGGGTCAGGAGTGCACAGGAGGATATACACACACACACATACAACCGGTCAGGAGCACATACACACTCACACATACAGCAGGTCTGGAGCGCACAGGAGGACATACAAACTCACACATACATTGGGTCAGGAGCGCACAGGAGGACATACACACTCACACATACAGCGGGTCAGAAGTGCACGGGAGGAGAGACACACACACACAAATACATTGGGTCAGGAGTGCACAGGAGGACATACACACTCACACATACAGCGGGTCAGGAGTGCAGAGGAGGACATACACACTCACACATACTGCGGGTCAGGAGTGCACAGGAGGACATACACACTCACACATACATCAGGTCAGGAGTGCACAGGAGGACATACACACACACACATACATTGGGTCAGGACCGCACAGGAGAACATACACACACACACATACATTGGGTCAGGAGTGCACAGGAGGACATACACACTCACACATACTGCGGGTCAGGAGTGCACAGGAGGACATACACACTCACACATACATCGGGTCAGGAGTGCATAGGAGGACATACACACACACATACAACCGGTCAGGAGCGCACAGGAGGACATACAAACTCCCACATACATCGGGTTAGGAGTGCACAGGAGGACATACGCACTCACACATACATCGGGTCAGGAGAGCACATGAGGAAATACACACACACACACATACAACCGGTCAGGAGCGCACAGGAAGACATACACACTCACATATACATCGGGTCAGAAGTGCACAGGAGGACATACACACTCACACATACAGCGGGTCAGGAGTGCACAGGAGGACATACACACTCACACATACGTCGGGTCAGGAGCTCACAGGAGGACATACACACTCACACATACAATTGGTCAGGACCGCAAAGGAGGACATACACACTCACACATACAGCGGGTCAGGAGCGCACAGGAGGACATACACACTCACACATACATTGGGTCAGGAGTGCACAGGAGGACATGAACACTCACACATACATGGGGTCAGGAGTGCACAGGAGGATATACCCACACACACACACACACACACATACATCGGGTCAGGAGTGCACAGGAGGACATACACACACACACATCCGGTCAGGAGCGCACAGGAGGTCATACACACACATACAGCGGTTCAGGAGCGCACAGGAAGACATTCACACTCACACATACATCGGGTCAGGAGCGCACAGGAGGACATGCACACTCACACATACAACCGGTCAGGAGCGCACAGGAGGACATACACATTCACACATACAACCGGTCAGGAGCGCACAGGAGGACAATACCACTCACACATACAGCGGGTCAGGAGCGCACAGGAGGACATACACACTCACACATACAGTGGGTCAGGAGTGCACAGGAAGACATACACACTCACACATACAACCGGTCAGGAGCGCACAGGAGGACATACACACACACACATACAACCGGTCAGTAGCGCACAGGAGGACATACACACTCACACATACAGTGGGTCAGGAGTGCACAGGAGGACATACACACTCACACATACATCGGGTCAGGAGCGCACAGGAAGACATACACACTCACACATACAGCGGGTCAGGAGTGCACAGAAGGACATACACACTCACACATACATCAGGTCAGGAGCGCACAGGAAGACATACACACTCACACATACAGTGGGTCAGGAGCGCACAGGAAGACATACACACTCACACATACAGTGGGTCAGGAGCACACAGGAGTAGAGACACACACGCACATTCATTGGGTCAGGAGTGCACAGGAGGACATACACACACATATACAGCGGGTCAGGAGTGCACAGGAGGACATACACATTCACACGTACAGCGGGTCAGGAGTGCACAGGAGGACATACACACACACACATACATTGGGTCAGGAGCGCACAGGAAGACATACACACTCACACATAGAGCGGGTCAGGAGCACACAGGAGGACATACACACTCACACATACATCGGGTCAGGAGCGCACAGGAGGACATACACACTCACACATACAGCGGGTCAGGAGCACACAGGAGGACAAACACACACACATACTGCAGGTCAGGAGTGCACAGGAGGACATACACACACACACATACAACCGGTCAGGAGCGCACAGAAGGACATACAAACTCCCACATACAGCAGGTCTGGAGCGCACAGGAGGACATACACACTCACACATACATTGGGTCAGGAGCGCACAGGAGGACATACACACTCACACATACAGCTGGTCAGGAGTGCACAGGAGGATATACACACACACACATACAACCGGTCAGGAGCACACAGGAGGACATACACACTCACACATACAGCAGGTCTGGAGCGCACAGGAGGACATACACACTCACACATACATTGGGTCAGGAGCGCACAGGAGGACATACACACTCACACATACAGCGGGTCAGGAGTGCACGGGAGGAGAGACACACACACACACATACATTGGGTCAGGAGTGCACAGGAGGACATACACACTCACACATACAGCGGGTCAGGAGTGCAGAGGAGGACATACACACTCACACATACTGTGGGTCAGGAGTGCACAGGAGGACATACACACTCACACATACATCAGGTCAGGAGTGCAGAGGAGGACATACACACACACACATACATTGGGTCAGGACCGCACAGGAGGACATACACACACACACATACATTGGGTCAGGAGTGCACAGGAGGACATACACACTCACACATACTGCGGGTCAGGAGTGCACAGGAGGATATACACACTCACACATACATCGGGTCAGGAGTGCATAGGAGGACATATACACACACATACAACCGGTCAGGAGCGCACAGGAGGACATACAAACTCCCACATACATCGGGTTAGGAGTGCACAGGAGGACATACGCACTCACACTACATCGGGTCAGGAGAGCACAGGAGGAAATACACACACACACACATACAACCGGTCAGGAGCGCACAGGAAGACATACACACTCACATATACATCGGGTCAGAAGTGCACAGGAGGACATACACACTCACACATACAGCGGGTCAGGAGTGCACAGGAGGACATACACACTCACACATACGTCGGGTCAGGAGCTCACAGGAGGACATACACACTCACACATACAATTGGTCAGGACCGCAAAGGAGGACATACACACTCACACATACAGCGGGTCAGGAGCGCACAGGAGGACATACACACTCACACATACATTGGGTCAGGAGTGCACAGGAGGACATGAACACTCACACATACATGGGGTCAGGAGTGCACAGGAGGATATACCCACACACACACACACACACACACATACATCGGGTCAGGAGTGCACAGGAGGACATACACACACACACATCCGGTCAGGAGCGCACAGGAGGTCATACACACACATACAGCGGTTCAGGAGCGCACAGGAAGACATACACACTCACACATACATCGGGTCAGGAGCGCACAGGAGGACATGCACACTCACACATACAACCGGTCAGGAGCGCACAGGAGGACATACACATTCACACATACAACCGGTCAGGAGCGCACAGGAGGACAATACCACTCACACATACAGCGGGTCAGGAGCGCACAGGAGGACATACACACTCACACATACAGTGGGTCAGGAGTGCACAGGAAGACATACACACTCACACATACAACCGGTCAGGAGCGCACAGGAGGACATACACACTCACACATACAGCGGGTCAGGAGCGCACAGGAGGACATTCTCACTCACACATACAACCGGTCAGGAGCGCACAGGAGGACATACACACTCACACTTACAGTGGGTCAGCAGTGCACAGGAAGACATACACACTCACACATACAGTGGGTCAGGAGTGCACAGGAGGACATACACACTCACACATACAACTGGTCAGGAGCGCACAGGAAGACATACACACTCACACATACATTGGGTCAGGAATGCACAGGAGGACATGAACACTCACACATACATGGGGTCAGGAGTGCACAGGAGGATATACACACACACACATACATCGGGTCAGGAGTGCACAGGAGGACATACACACACACACATCCGGTAAGGAGAGCACAGGAGGTCATACACACACATACAGCAGGTCAGGAGCGCACAGGAAGACATACACACTCACACATACATCGGGTCAAGAGCGCACAGGAGGACATACACACTCACACATACAACCGGTCAGGAGCGCTCAGGAGGACATACACATTCACACATACAGCGGGTCAGGAGTGCACAGGAGGACATACACACTCACACATACAGTGGGTCAGGAGTGCACAGGAAGACATACACACTCACACATACAGCGGGTCAGGAGAGCACAGGAGGACATACACACTCACACATACAGTGGGTCAGCAGTGCACAGGAAGACATACACACTCACACATACAGTGGGTCAGGAGTGCACAGGAGGACATACACACTCACACATACAACTGGTCAGGAGCGCACAGGAAGACATACACACACATACAGTGGGTCAGGAGTGCACAGGAGGACATGAACACTCACACATACATGGGGTCAGGAGTGCACAGGAGGATATACACACACACATACATCGGGTCAGGAGTGCACAGGAGGACATACACACACACACATACGGTCAGGAGCGCACAGGAGGTCATACACACACATACAGCGGGTCAGGAGCGCACAGGAAGACATACACACTCACACATACATCGGGTCAGGAGCGCACAGGAGGACATACACACTCACACATACAACCGGTCAGGAGCGCACAGGAGGACATACACATTCACACATACAGCGGGTCAGGAGCGCACAGGAGGACATACACACTCACACATACAGTGGGTCAGGAGTGCACACGAAGACATACACACTCACACATACAGCGGGTCAGGAGCGCACAGGAAGACATACACACTCACACATACAGCGGGTCAGGAGCGCACAGGAGGACATACACACTCACACATACAGTGGGTCAGGAGTGCACAGGAAGACATGCACACTCACACATACAGCGGGTCAGGAGCGCACAGGAAGACATACACACTCACACATACAGTGGGTCAGCAGTGCACAGGAAGACATACACACTCACACATACAGCGGGTCTGGAGTGCACAGGAGGACATACACACTCACACATACAACTGGTCAGGAGCGCACAGGAAGACATACACACTCACACATACAGTGGGTCAGGAGTGCACAGGAGGACATACACACTCACACATACAACTGGTCAGGAGCGCACAGGAAGACATACACACTCACACATACAGTGGGTCAGGAGTGCACAGGAGGACATACACACTCACACATACATTGGGTCAGGAGTGCACAGGAGGACATACACACTCACACATACATTGGGTCAGGAGTGCACAGGAGGACATACACACTCACACATACAGCGGGTCAGGAGCGCACAGGAAGACATACACACTCACACATACAGCGGGTCAGGAGCGCACAGGAGGACATACACACTCACACCTACAGTGGGTCAGGAGTGCACAGGAAGACATACACACTCACACATACAGCGGGTCAGGAGCGCACAGGAGGACATACACACTCACACATACAGTGGGTCAGAAGTGCACAGGAAGACATACACACTCACACATACAGCGGGTCAGGAGTGCACAGGAGGACATACACACTCACACATACAACTGGTCAGGAGCGCAAAGGAAGACATACACACTCACACATACAGTGGGTCAGGAGTGCACAGGAGGACATACACACTCACACATACAGCGGGTCAGGAGCGCACAGGAAGACATACACACTCACACATACATTGGGTCAGGAGTGCACAGGAGGACATACACATTCACACATACAACTGGTCAGGAGCGCACAGGAAGACATACACACTCACACATACAGTGGGTCAGGAGTGCACAGGAGGACATACACACTCACACATACATTGGGTCAGGAGTGCACAGGAGGACATACACACACACGTACAATGGGTCAGGAGTGCACAGGACGACATACACTCACACATGCAGCGTCGCAGGTGTACACACAGTGGAACAGTCATACACATACAACATTGCAGGAGTAAGGCAGTCTGGTTCCCCGGTTTCCCTTGTCTTGGTGATGCAGGGCTTGAGCTGGGAGGGCCGGTGCACGCCCTCCGCGGTGGAACAAGGGTGCGTGAATGTCTTTTGACCCATGGTTGGGGGGGGGGTAGAGGACTGAAATAAAGAGCCTTCACAGGAGCTAGGGTGTGTCTAAGGGCCTAGATAGGTCAGTGCCGCTGAAAGGCTGCTGGGTCTGGGGCAGAATCAGTCACCTGCCAAGCCAAAGGGAAGTGTCTGGTGGGGCTGGGGCGCTCGCTGCTTCTTCCTATGTGCCTTATAGCGCACACCCTGTTTACATCTCTGGGACCCCTTCGGAGGTGGCATTGGGTAAGACATCTCCCCATGTACATATAGGCCTGCTTACCTCTGAGCCCTTCGCTAGCAGTGGCCAGGGGTGGTATCTCCCAGGTGGATACCGCTCTGGGCTCCTCGTGTTTATGGGGCTTGAAAATACCAGCCCCGGTAATCCACCGAAACCCTGGACCCGCAGTCCTGCGCTGAGCCCTCCCGTCCTCCTCCTGCACAAACGGGGGGTGATCGGGTGCTCCCCCCAGCTCTCCACTGCCCCCCCACTGCCTCCTCCCGTCACCCATTGACCAGCTGCTGCAAGAGCGTGCTACATAGATGTGGATTTGAACCCGTTATTTTCACAGGAGGAGGAAATACTTGAAGGATTGGAGCAGATATTCCTGGGGAGAGGAAGGGGGGGGGGAGGTGAGTCGGCCCACCACCCCCATAATCCCCGTACCTAATATTGGGGGCCCCATTCAACTGAGATGTACTTGATGAGCCAGACGTACTATAGGCATTTCCATTACCCATCCTTCTTTCATCCATCCATCACAGCCACCTTGCCATCCATCCATACATCAATCAGTCGTCTGTCCATTCATCCATCAGCTGTCTGTCTATCCATCTCTCCATCCATCCTCCTTCCATCCATCTGCTTCTTTACCCCTTCTCTATCCACTATCCCTCATTGCATTTATCAACACAACCACCCTTGAAACTTGATTAGGTAGTGTGTTCAATCCATCCATCCCTTCATTCATCCATCAGCTGCTTGTCCATTCATCCACTATCCGTCCATCGATCTATCCATCCATCCATCATCCATACATCCACCAGCCGTCCCTCCATACATCGGCCCATCCATCTCTCCATCCATCTGACGTCTGTCCTTCCATCCATCCATTCATCCATCCATCAGCTGTCTGTCCACCCATCCATCCACCCATCCATCCATTCATCAGCCATCCATCCATTCATTCATTTATCCACCGTCTGTCCATCCATCCATCCATCCATTCACTATCCACTATCTCTCCCTGCATTCTTCAACACAACCAACCTTCAAGCTCGGTTAGATAGTCTGATCCTTCCGTCCGTCCACCCGTCCGTCCATCCATCTATCAGCTGTCTGTCCATCCATCCCTCCGTGCGCTAAAATCTCAGTTCTATAAACTCATACAAAATTGACTTTGAATCTCTTTGGTGAAAGCCGTGGAGCAGATATGCCAGTGATGGCTTATGGGTTGTCAGAGAAGATATTAGTCATGACGGCAGAAGGTAATATATCAGTGTCGCCTAGAGGTAGGGGTGTGGGATTGTTGGGATCCCAGCTGGCATCTCCTGGCCAGTCAGAATCCTCCTTACACAGCAGTATATGCAGCAGTGACTCCTAGTGGTCAGTTAAGGCATGATCCCAGCAGAGCCTTCGGGTTGATTCTCACCACACATGGTCACTGCTCTGCCCTCTCGTATGAGAGAGAGAAGATTATTGGCCCGATCAAGGAGGGCGACCCCTTTTTGGTTATCAGTGGCCCTCTCTGCCCCCGAGCCAGGGAGGCCCAAGACAGCTGGAGATCAATTAGACTCCCAAGAAATACCAGCTAGGGACATAATCAGATAAAAAATCTGGTGGTGCTTTGTGACGTGTATGTCTGGAGAAGCGTTATGAAACCATGCACATAAAAGGAGGCGCTAGATAAATGTCCTCATAATAACTTGTATGTTGTGGTCAAGCATTTTTACTACGGAGGTAGGGGGCTTGGGTCAGCAAGGGAGTGGGGTACGCCTGCACTGCACCCCACCACTCACAGGGCCGGGCGCAGCGCCATCTCAAAGTTTGTTCAGCAGATGAAAGCGGGGCACTTCCCCTCCGCCATCACGGGCCTTCTCTGGCTCCGGTCCAATGAGAGACCAGAGCGCCCCTTCCACAGTCTGCAACGAGCCCTTCCTCCATCTCACCACACCCCCTGAACTCGCAGTGCCCCACGTGTCTTGATATCGTTTTATCAAAATATGTCCGTGGCAATTAATGTAGCGCTGTGATGCGGTAACGTGAGCAGGTAGCGTTTAGGCGCTGTGGGCAAGCAGTCCTTCCAGAGCCTTTGTGGCCGAATAAAAAGCAGGCCTGGGGCCGTCACAGGTGACCGGCGGCGGCGGCGGCGGAGCACTGTCTTGGCACTAAGTGCAGGGCTGGGCCATATTATGCGGTAGGGTTGAGTAAATTATGCGGCAAGAAAGGGCAAATCATGCTGCATCATGCGGCACATATTGTGATAGTATTTACTTCATTATTTACCAGTTTAACACCCAAATATAACAATAAGCAACAGAAAGCTAACCAGCAAACCTTTGCAAATGGCATTCTACTGAACAGCACCACGCGTGGCTGTATTTTTAGTAACTTTTGAACTGTTTGAACTAGAAGGAAATATTTATTTTTGTTAACCACTGCAGATGATGGATTATGTGGCAAATGCAGCAAGTCTATAATTATGAGGAAAGTGCCACAGCCGCACAATTGCGTAATTCCAGTGACCCTGACTAAGGGGCACCAGAAGGGAGGGCCAGGAAAACGTCCATATCTCACTGTTCCCGCCCTCCCTGTTCGGTTTAGGAAGACACTAACAGACTGATTTATTTAAAGCAGGCCCCATCAGTAAAATGATTTGGTGGCAGGCCACCTTCAAAGTTTTTTTGCAAGAATTGGGGGAGCGGGAGAGGCAAAGCTGAAGAACTTATGAGATGATTTGAAAGAAACTTTTTCTGTAGCTCATAGTCCACTCTAAGAGCCTGATTTATACTTAGCGCAGAATTTGTGTAATTTTTTGACGCAAAAGTGGTGCCAACTTATAAAATTCAATTATATTTTGTAAGTTTGCGCCGTTTTTGCATAAAAAAACAAGGTAAATGCAGTGCTAAAAAAGTATAAATCAGGCCCTAAACGTGAGACTTTATAACAAATATATGGAACAAAAACAGGCCTTTTTGGGAAAGTTAAGACAGTTGTGGTGCAGCGGGTCTCTTTCAACCCTGGCCCCCCTGCTTCACTAATGACAGCTACCTCTTTGCAAAGTGGGCAGTTTCCTCTGCCCTTTGGTACAAATGCAGACACCCTTCTTGCTTCATCTTCCTTTCTGCCACCTCTCTGAGGCCCAGCTAAGGTGCCAACTCAGCTTCAAGTGTACCCTTCTTTGGGCCAAGGCTCCAAGCGACACTGGCGCAGCAGGGATGCCCCAGGCCCTGATGCAATTAAGGAAAACTGGTAAAACAGCCATAACTGTGTCTAGTCTCCTCACACCCCTGCAGAGCACTGATAGGTGCAGCCCTGCGTCTAGACATTCCACTGGACCATCAATCCCAGGCCTGGGGCCCAGAGGAGGCTGTCTTATTCAGTTAATAACTTAGGGCCAGATGTAGCAAGCCATTTGCATGTCGCAAACTGCGAAAAACGCAGTTTGCGCCATGCAAACGGCCTCCCGCGATGCTCATTCCCAAATTGCGAGTCGGTACCGACTCGCAATTTGGGAATGTGACTCGCAAATAGGAAGGGGTGTTCCCTTCCTATTTGCGACTCGCATCGCAATTCAGACTTGCTTTGTGACCGCGAATGCGGTCGCAAACCAACTCGCAGTTACCACCAGTGTCACACTGGTGGTAACTCATTCGCAAAAGGGAAGGGGTCCCCATGGGACCCCTTCCCCTTTGCAAATGTCGACAAAACATTTTTTTCAGAGCAGGCAGTGGTCCAATGGACCACTGCCTACTCGGAAAAAACGAAACCAAATGGTTTCGGTATTTTTTTCATTTTGCAACTCGTTTTCCTTTAAGGAAAACGGGCTGCAAAATGAAAAAAAAAAACTGCTTTATTTATAAAGCAGTCACAGACATGGAGGTCTGCTGACTACAGCAGGCCACCATCCCTGTGAGTGCAGGGACTCGCTATGGGGTAGCAAAAAGCGACCCACCTCATTAATATTAATGAGGTGGGTCTTTGCGACCCCATAGTGAGTCGCAGAAGGTGTCTGAGACACCATTCTGCATATGCTTTTGCGAGTCTAAAATTGCGAGTCGCACCGACTCGCAATTTCAGACTCGCAAAAGCATATCTTGCTACATCTGGCCCATACTCTCCACCATGTGCAAAAACATTAACAAAGACAAATAGAGTTGGCATTGGTGGTTTTCATATTTTAGCAAAAAAATAAACTTGTGTCAAGCCCAAACAGTTTAAGAGTTACTAAAAATGCAGCAACACGTGCTGCTGGTCAGGCTCTTTGCTAAGCTGGACTGGTCACCTTTTTGTTGCGTATTTAAAACAAAGGAAAACCACCATCACCAATCCGTTTCCTAAAATCCCCTCCAAGAGTAAGCCAACCCAGCCTCTGCACTCTTTCAAACAAATATCACAGAGTGAATTTATGGATTTGGTCAAAGCAAGCAGGCCTTCCGGCTGCCCTTCTGACCCTTGCCCACCACACATCTTCAAGAACATTCTTTTATCTGCTTCTGCTGTCACACCAGTAAGAAGAATCATCAATAATTCTTTAACTACTGGAACCTTCCCTGAAGTCCTTAAAAAGGCATACATAGGCCCTTTATTGAAGAAAACAAACCTGGACCCACATAACCCCAACAACTACAGACCAATTACAAATAGACCTTTCCTGGACAAACTGATAGAGCAGCATTTGCCCAGATGTCACAGGTCATTGAAGACAACTCTATACTTTCAGACTACCAAACTGGATTCCGCCCAGGAAGAGGCACTGAGTCTGCCCTCTCAGCTGCCTTTGACACAGTTGACCATGACACCCTAATTTAAAGACTCCACGAAGCCGGCATAGCAGGAACTGCTCTCAACTTGATCACATCCTACCTTCAAAACAGAAGTAATGCCATCTATTCTCCCCCTTTCCCGTCCAAACCCAACTTCACAAAAGCAAGGGTCCCCTCAAGGATCAATCATCTCACATATGCTTTTCAACATCTACATGATGTCATTACACAAATTGGTCAATTAATTTTAACTCACATGCTACAGCTATTTAGACGACACACAAATACTCCTTAAATTGGAAATCTCCCAAGACATTGGAAACTCACAAATCTTCAGTTGCATCCGAGCCGTTGATCAGTGGGTGACATGGAGCCATCTCAAACTGAATGCTTCCAAAACAGAAATACTCACATGTGGTGACTGGAAAACCTTTTGACCCACTCGTCGCCTTGCCTGACGATCTGGGACCACCTCCTCAAGTATCCAAGGAAGTAAAAAACTTTGGAATTACCATGGACTCCAAGTTAATGAATGCCCAAGTGGACAAATTAGCACGATCAAGCTTCATCACCTTGAAAACTCTGCGACGCATTTTCCCCCACCTCAGATTTCCACACAAGGGCTAGGGTACTATCTCTCTTGTACTATCTAAACTGGATTACACCAATGGCCTCTACCATGGATCATCTCTATCTACTATGAAAAAACTACAAAGTATTCAGAACTCTGTTGCCAGACTGCTACTTCATGTAAAGCCACAGGCCCCCATCTCCCCTGCCTTGAGGGCCCTACATTGGTTACCCGTTGCCAGAAGATCCACCTTCAAGCTGCTTTGTATCACCCACAAAGCAATGCTTTGAACAGGACCACTTTTCATCAGGAATAAAATCACCAAATACATTCAACAAAGAACCCTCTGCTCCAGATTGGCACCCCGCCTTAAAACACCACCACACACGAAAAAGACTATAAGTAATACATCCTTCTCTGTTCAAGCTGCCAAACTACAGAATTCATTACCCCCAAGTATAAGATCCATGGATAACTATCTTGTCTTCAGAAGACTACTCAAGAGTTGGCTCTTTCCTACATAACCAGCATATCCGGACTGCATATGCCTGTGTTGGTAAACATTTATAATGTGATTATGTGTATATATCTAGATATGTGTATTTCTTTAACAAATATGTATAATTACTATTTTATAATAACAAAATATATACATACTCTCTAAGCCTGTTTAAAAACTGTATATTTTACTCAAGGTTAAATGTATATATGTGTGTATGCGTGTGTGTGTATGTATATATGTATATGTATGTATATATGTATGCATAAGTGTATATATAAGTATGTATATAATGTATGTTTGTGTATATACATATATATATATATATATATATATATATATATATATATATATATATATTATTATTTGCTTAACATGTTCATAGGTCATTGCATAGTTCCTAGAGAAGTTGTTAGATACTTTTGAATCTCTGTTCTCATTTTATCTATCACAATCAGCAAATGTTATCGTAACTATTTATCTGCAAGCATTTCACTACTGAAATATTGAGGAAGGATGCAATAATGTTGGAAAAGTACATAATTAAATTAGCTTCAAATATTTCAAATCTTGAAAGTCTGTGTTTATACAATACAACTTTAAATCTCAAATTAATATATCCATTATTATATTCTTTACACATATATTCCCTTACTATGTATTTACATAGCTATTTATTACTTTAGTCCTAGTGTACAAGAGAAATACAAAAAAAAGCTTAACCTGCCCATTCAAAGATGAAAAATTAGGCCCTCATAGCACCCCCTGATCTGGGCCATCTCTTTGGCCCTACACATTGACCTTGCTGTTTTTCTCTTTCTCCTGGAGCATTTACTCTGAGGCTGCAGGGTCCAGATGACCAGGGCTCTGGGCCTAAATGTGTCCCTGCTAATCTCCTCCCTCCCACTGTTCCCCTTCGACTCACCCGGAAGAACATCTGAACAGAGGTCCAAGTGGTTGAAATCTATGAGGACCTAGCTGCCCATGCTTTTTTAATTTGACAAAAATGGGTCCCATGCTTTTTATTAAAGAAATGGGCGTCTCTCATTGGTTATGGCAGACCTTGAGGTGCCTCTGGGTGAAAGTGAAGGCAGGGCGAGGGGGGGTGTAGGACTTGGTGGGGTCTCGTGTGCTGTGAAGCCCAAGAACAGACAGAGAGCTAAAGCAGAAACAGGCCTTGCCACCAGGGTGCCCCCTACCTGAAAGAAATGCAAACGTGCATTTGGTTAGTGACAACATTTTAGGGCTGGCTAGGAGCCAGTATATGCTTTAATGGATGGAGTTATTTGAATTTTTATGGTTACAAAGATTGATTCTTTTTGAGAGGTAATGTGTGGGTATCAGCTGAGTTCTGAGAGCGTACCTTTTAATGGACACTTATAAAAAATATCTATGTGAAGCCTCTCTAATACTTAAATATATACTTTGGAAGCACTTGGTTTCTCCTAAAAACTAAATACTTTTTAAACAGCCTAGCTTGCACTGTGTGTAACACAATTTTAAAATAATGATTTATATATTCACAGTATTTTTTGTTAAAGAGTGGGACCTCACAGCGCTATAAATGCACAGGTCACAATTCCCAGTTATGCCGATCGGGATTCCATTCTGTGACTCTCTGATCACACATACAGACATCTGCAGTGATCACATTAACCAACTGAGCTTTCATAACATAAAAGACTGTATTTCCACATGATGGGTTTAATTCGCATCTATTTTGCCTTAAGATTTTGTTTATACACAGTTACCTGGAGGTGAAAAAACAACAAAGCGCAATATTTGGTTCTTTTTAGTTAAATGTTTGACCCCACCACTACAACACAGATCACAGTTATGCAACTTGTCTAAGCGCTGCAAACCCTACATGTACATGAGGCAGGCTGGAAACACAACAGATGAACAAGGGGGCACATCTTCATTTGAGGACACATTTGCACCCCGCCCTTGGGAATGCAGCCATGGACCCGGGTGGGGGGGGGGCACCCCAAGTTTGTAGACCCTGATTTAGAGTGTTGTGGGTGGACTTTTCAGTTGCCAATGAAGCAGAATTTGTGGCCCTGCTAAGCTGGGTGCTGGAAATATATGACATTAAGGGCCTCATTATAGCACCCCGGACATTCTGTGGGTCATGCCAGTATTCCTGCACCTATATCCAGCAATTACAAGTTATTTCTTTTAGAACAGGGAATAACACATGGACCCAGGATTATCAGGTTCAATTTCGTGTGATTTTCTCACATCCAGGGAAATAAGACACCCAGATCTGCACACAGGTGCCACCTGCTGGCAGCCGGTGGTAAACGACTGGTGGCCTTTTCTCTCTGCTATGGTGTGGGGGCCCTGGGAGGGCTGTGCAGCTCTAGTTTTACTCGGCGGGGGTTCTACTCACCATGATGCAGGATACTGGTGGGTGGGACCCCAAAAGGTCTGCACAAAGGTCCAGCAATGGTGTCTCCAGGTCTTTAATGATCTGATCTGGAGTTTGCAGACCCAAAAATTCCATGCCACGATACTGGTAAACTCGTAGCAGCCAGGAATGGTACCCCTGGAGTGCAGTTGCATAGAGTACAGTGGTGTAGAGTAGAGTGGCGTAGAGTGCTACGGCATAGGGTGCAGTGGCCTAGAGTAGAATGGTGTGGCATAAAGTACAGTGCTGTAGAGTGCAGAGGCATAGATTATAGTGGTGCAAAATAGCATGTCGTAGAGTGCAGTGGCATAAAGGGCAGCAGCGTAAAGTGCAGTGGCGGTGAGTGGTGCAGAGTAGCGTAGAGTGCATTTGCGTAGAGTAGAGTGGTGCAGAGTAGAGTGCAGTGGCATAAAGTGCAGTGGCATAGAGAGCAGTGGAGTGCAGTACCACAGAGGAGAGCATGGTGGCATAGGGTACAGTGGTGCAGAATTCAGTGATGCAAAGGGCAGTCTCAGAGTAGAGAAGAGTGGCATACAGTACAGTGGCGGAGAGTGGTGAACAGTAGAGCCGAGTGGCGTAGAGTGCAGTGGTGAAGAATACAGGGCATGGACGTGGAAGGGAAAAAGAAGCAACATGGAAGCAGGGTGGGTGGAAGGGAATAAAAGCTACATGGACGGGGATACAGGAGACATACTGAACCCATAAGCACTCATATGGAGTACTTGAACACGAAGAAAAAAGGAGCTTCAAAAAAAGGCACAGTGGATGGACATCAGCACTTGGTCCATGCTCCAGGGGAGGGCCAAAGACAAGAAGAGGACACAACACCCCATGCCATGGTAAACGGGAGTGAAGAAACTGGGAGTGAAGCTGAAGCCAACAAATGGTAAGCTGGGGGCGGGCTGTAACCCCAATGTATAGAAACAAATGTCTTGCAGAGACAGCGCATGCACTGTGTTGGAAACCTAAAAAGTAACTCAATGTGTTTAGGCCTAGAATATACTTCTGATAAAAATGTCATCCATTGTAGGACATTACATGTTTATTCAGACCGTGTGTGGTGGCATTAGGACATTGACAAGGTCATCATGCAGACCCTGTCTACCAATCCGATGACTTCATGTGCAGTGTCGATGCCTATGTTGTGTGAAGGATGCCCTTGTGATACCGGTTCTATGTGTGTGAGGGAGAGTTGCACTGCTAATGCCCATATGATTCCATTTCCATTTAGGTGAGGGAGACTTGCACTGCTAATGCCCTTGTGAAACTATTTCTATGTGTTGTGAGGGAGACTCGCACTGCTTATTTCCATGTGATTTCCGTTTTATGTGTGTGAGGGAGACTTACATTACTGATGCCCTTGTGAAACCGGTTCTATGTGTGTGAGAGAGACTTGCACTGCTATCCCTCTGTGATTCCAATTCTATGTCTGTGATGGAGACTTGTACTGTTAATGCCCATGTGATACGAATTTTCTGTGTGTGAGAGAGATGTGCACTGCTAATGCCCATGTGATTCCAGTTCTATGTGTGTGAGGGAGACTTGCATTGCTATTGACAATGTCATTCCAGTTCCAAGTGTGTGAGGGAGACTTGCCCTGCTAATGCCCTTGTGAAACCAGTTATATGAATGTGAGGGAGACTTACACTGCTTATGCCCATGTGATTCAATTTCTATGTGTGTGAAGTACACTTGCACTACTAATATCGATGTGATTCAGGTTCTATGTGTGTGAGGAGACTTGCACTGCTAATGCACGTGTGATTTCAGTTCTATGTGTGTGAAGGAGAGATGGACTGCTAACACCCATATGGTACCAGTTCTATGTGAGTGAGGGAGACTTGCACTGCTAATGCCCTTGTGACACCGCTTCTCTGTGTGTGAGACTTGGACAGCTAATGCCCTTGTGAAACCAGTTCTATGTGTGTGAGGGAGGCTTGTACAGCTTATGCCCATATGGTACATATTCTGTAGTGTGAGGAGAATAGCACTGCTAATGCCCATATGTTTCCAGATCTATGTGAGTGAGTGAGACTTGCACTGCTAATGCCCTTGTGAAACAGGTTCTATGTGAGTGAGGGAGACTTGCACTGCTAATGTGCATGTGATTCCAGTTCTATGTGCTTGAGGGAGACTTGCACTGCTAATGCCCTTGTGACACCGGTTCTCTGTGTGTGTGAGACTTGGACAGCTATCGTCCTTGTGAAACAGGTTTTATGTGTGTCAGGGAGGCTTGCACTGCTTATTATCATGTAATTCCAGTTCTATGTTTGTGATGGAGGCTTATACTGCTAATGCCCATGTTAAACTGGTACTATGTGTGTGAGGGAGACTTGTACTATTAATCCCCATGTGATATAGATTCTATGTGTGTGAGGGAGACTTCCGCTGCTAATGCACATGTTATATCGGTTCTGGGTGTGCGAGGGATTCTTGCAGTGCTAATGCCCATGTGATTACAGTTTTGTGTATGTGAGGGCGACTGGCACTGCTAACGCCCATGCAGTACAGGTTCACGTTCTATGTGTGTGAGGGAGACTTACACTGCTAATGCCCATATGGTACCAGTTCTATGTGTGTGAGGGAGACTTACACTGCTAATGCCCATGTGATTTCAGTTCTGCGTGGGTGAGGGAGTCTTGCACAGCTAATGCCCGTGTGATTCAGGTTCTATGTGTGTGCTGATTCTAGCACTGGTAATGCCCATGTGTTTCCAGTTCTACATGTGTGAGGGAGACTTGCATTGCTAATGGCCATGTCATTCCAGTTCCATGTGTGTGAGGAAGGCTTGCACTGCTAATGCCCTTGTTAAACCGGTTTTATGTGCGTGAGAGAGACATACACTGCTTATGCTCATGTTATTCCAGTTCTATTTGTGTGAGGTAGACTTGCACTGCTAATGTTGTTGTGATTTCAGTTCTATGTGTGTGAGGGAGACTTGCACTGCTAATGCCCATATGGTACCAGTTCTATTTGTGTGAGGTAGACTTGCACTGCTAATGTTGTTGTGATTTCAGTTCTATGTGTGTGAGGGAGACTTGCACTGCTAATGCCCATATGGTACCAGTTCTATGTGTGTGAGGGAGACTTGCACTGCTAATGTTGTTGTGATTTCAGTTCTATGTGTGTGAGGGAGACTTGCACTGCTAATGCCCATATGGTACCAGTTCTATGTGTGTGAGGGAGACTTGCACTGCTAATGCCTTTGTGAAACCGGTTCTATGTGTGTGAGGGAGCATTGCATTCCTAATGCACATGTGATTCTGGTTCTGTGTGTATGTGAAGAAGACTTGCACTGCTAATGCCCATGTGATACCCATTCTATGTGAGAGGAGACTTGTGCTGCTAATGCCCAGGTGATAACGTTTCTATGTGTGTGAGGGAGACTTGCACTGCTAATGCCCGTGTGAAACCGGTTCTATTTGTCTGAAGGAGACTTGCACAGCTTATGCCTCTGTGATTCCAGTTCTATGTCTGTGATGGAAACTTGCACTGCTAATGCCCGTGTGATACAGAGTTTCTGTGTGTGAGAGAGATGTGCACTGCTAATGCCCATGTGATTCCAGTTCTATGTGTGTGAGGGAGACTTGAATTGCTAATGCCCATGTGATACAGAGTTTCTGTGTGTGAGAGGGAGACTTGCACTGCTAATGCCCATATGATTCTGGCTCCATGTGTATGGGGAGACTTCTACTCCTAATGGCCATGTGATTCCGGTTCACTGTGTGGAGGGAGATGTGCACTGCTAATGCCTGGTTCTGTGTGTGTGAAGGTGATTTGTACTGCTAATGCCCATGTCATTCCAGTTCTGTGTGTGAGGGAGCGTTGCACTGCTAATGCCCTCGTGAAACTGGTTCAATTTTTGTGAGGGAGACTTGCACCAGTTATGACCATGTGAAACCAGTTCTATGTGTGTGAAGGGGGACTTGCACTGCTAATGCCCATGTGATTCCCGTTCTATGTGCGTGAGGGAGACTTGCACTACTAATGCCATTGTGAAACCTGTTCTCGGTGTGTGTTGGAGACTTGCTCTGCAAATACCCTTGTGAAACCTGTTCTGTGTTTGTGATGGAGACTTGCACTGCTTATGCCCATGTGATTCTGGCTCCATGTGTATGGGGAGACTTCCACTGCTAGTGCCCATGTCATTCCAGTTCTGTGTGTGAGGGAGCGTTGCACTGCTAATGCCCTCGTGAAACTGGTTCAATTTGTGTGAGGGAGACTTGCACCGGTTATGACCATGTAAAACCAGTTCTATGTGTATGAGAGAGACTTGCACTACTAATGCCCATGTGATTCCCATTCTGTGTGCGTGAGGGAGACTTGCACTGCTAATGCCCATGTGATTTCCGTTCTGTGTGCGTGAGGGAGACTTGCTCTGCTAATGCCATTGTGAAACCGGTTCTCTGTGTGTGTTGGAGACTTGCTCTGCAAATACCCTTTTGAAACCTGTTCTGTGTCTGTGATGGAGACTTATTGTAGGAAAGTACCATTTTGCCTGGCATGTTACCCCCATATTTCACTGTATATATGTTGTTTTAGTCTATGTGTCACTGGGACCCTGCCAGGCAGGGCCCCAGTGCTCATAAGTATGTGCCCTGTATGTGTTCCCTGTGTGATGCCTAACTGTCTCACTGAGGCTCTGCTAACCAGAACCTCAGTGGTTATGCTCTCTCTGCTTTCCAAATTTGTCACTAACAGGCTAGTGACCAATTTCACCAATTCACATTGGCATACTGGTACACCCATATAATTCCCTAGTATATGGTACTGAGGTACCCAGGGTATTGGGGTTCCAGGAGATCCCTATGGGCTGCAGCATTTCTTTTGCCACCCATAGGGAGCTCTGACAATTCTTACACAGGCCTGCCAGTGCAGCCTGAGTGAAATAACGTTCACGTTATTTCACAGCCATTTACCTCTGCACTTAAGTAACTTATAAGTCACCTATATGTCTGACCTTCACCTGGTGAAGGTTGGGTGCAAAGGTACTTAGTGTGTGGGCACCCTGGCACTGTCCAAGGTGCCCCCACATCGTTCAGGGCAAATTCCCCGGACTTTGGGAGTGTGGGGACACCATTACACGCGTGCACTGTACATAGGTCACTACCTATGTACAGCGTCACAATGGTAACTCCGAACATGGCCATGTAACATTTCTAAGATCATGGAGTTGTCACCCCAGGACAATTCCATGATCCCAGGGTCTCCAGCACAGAACCCGGGTACTGCCAAACTGCCTTTCCGGGGTCTCCACTGCAGCTGCTGCTGCTGCCAACCCCTCAGACAGGTTTCTGCCCTCCTGGGGTCCAGGCAGCCCTGGCCCAGGAAGGCAGAACAAAGGACTTCCTCTGAGAGAGGGTGTAACACCCTCTCCCTTTGGAAATAGGTGTGAAGGCTGGGGAGGAGTAGCCTCCCCAGCCTCTGGAAATGCTTTGATGGGCACAAATGGTGCCCATCTCTGCATAAGCCAGTCTACACCGGTTCAGGGACCCCCCAGCCCTGCTCTGGTGTGAAACTGGACAAAGGAAAGGGGAGTGACCACTCCCCTGACCTGCACCTCCCAGGGGAGGTGCCCAGAGCTCTTCCAGTGTGTCCCAGACCTCTGCCATCTTGAAAACAGAGGTGTTTGTGGCACACTGGACTGCTCTGAGTGGCCAGTGCCAGCAGGTGACGTCAGAGGCTCCTTCTGATAGGCTCTTACCTCTCTTGGTAGCCAATCCTCCTTCCTAGGTAGCCAAACCTCTTTTTCTGGCTATTTAGGGTCTCTGCTTTGGGGATCTTACCAGTTAACGAATGCAAGAGCTCACCAGAGTTCCTCTGCATCTCCCTCTTCATCTTCTGCCAATGGATCGACTGCTGACTGCTCAGGACGCCTGCAAAAATGCAACAAAGTAGCAAGACGACTACTAGCAACCTTGTATCGCTTCATCCTGCTGGCTTTCTCGACTGTTTCCAGGTGGTGCATGCTCTGGGGGTAGCCTACCTCCCTTCTGCACCAGGAGCTCTGAAGAAATCTCCTGTGGGTCAACGGAATCTTCCCCCTGCACCCACAGGCAACAAAAGACTGCATCACTGGTCCTCTGGGTCCCCTCTCAGCACGACGAGCGTGGTCCCTGGAACTCAGCAACTCTGTCCAAGTGACTCCCACAGTCCAGTGACTCTTCAGTCCAAGTTTGGTGGAGGTAAGTCCTTGCCTGTCCACGCTAGACTGCATTGCTGGTTACCGCGTGATTTGCAGCTGCTCTGGCTCCTGTGCACTCTTCCAGGATTTCCTTCGTGCACAGCCAAACCTGGGTCCCCGACACTCTAACCTGCAGTGCACAACCTTCTGAGTTGTCCTCCGGCGTCGTGGGACTCCCTTTTGTGACTTCGGATGGACTCCGGTTCACTTTTCTTCTAAGTGCCTGTTCAGGTACTTCTGCGGGTGCTGCCTGCTTCTGTGAGGGCTCCCTGACTTGCTGGGCACCCCCTCTATCTCCTCATCCAAGTGGAAAACATCCTGGTCCCTCCTTGGCCACAGCAGCATCCAAAAACCCTAACCGCAACCCTTGCAGTTAGCAAGGCTTGTTTGTGGTCTTTCTGCGTGGGAACACCTCGGCAAGCTTCTTCACGACGTGGGACATCCATCCTCCAAAGGGAAAGTTCCTAGTCCTCTTCGTTCTTGCAGAACACCAAGCTTCTTCCCACAGGTGGCAGCTTCCTTGCACCCTCAGTTGGCATTTCTTGGGTTCCTGCCCACTCTCGACACTGTTGCGACTCATGGACCTGGTCCCCTTGTCTTACAGGTACTCATGTCCAGAAATCCACTGTTGTTGCATTGCTGGTGTTTGTTCTTCCTGCAGAATCCCCCTATCACAACTTCTGTGCTCTCTGGGGGTAGTAGGTGCACTTTACACCTACCTTTCAGGGTCTTGGGGTGGGCTATTTTTCTAACCCTCACTGTTTTCTTACAGTCCCAGCGATCCTCTACAAGCTCACATAGGTTTGGGGTCCATTCGTGGTTCGCATTCCACTTTTGGAGTATATGGTTTGTGTTGCCCCTATACCTATGTGCTCCTATTGCAATCTACTGTAACTTTACATTGCTTGCATTACTTCCTTTTGCTATTACTTGCATAATTTTGGTTTGTGTACATATATCTTGTGTATATTTCTCATCCTCATACTGAGGGTACTCACTGAGATACTTTTGGCATATTGTCATAAAAATAAAGTACCTTTATTTTTAATATATCTGTGTATTGTGTTTTCTTATGATATTGTGCATATGACACCAGTGGTATAGTAGGAGCTTTACATGTCTCCTAGTTCAGCCTAAGCTGCTTTGCCATAGCTACCTTCTATCAGCCTAAGCTGCTAGAAACACCTCTTCTACACTAATAAGGGATAACTGGACCTGGCACAAGGTGTAAGTACCTCTGGTACCCACCACAAGCCAGGCCAGCCTCCTACACTTATACTGCTAATGCCCATGTTAAACTGGTACGATGTGTGTGAGGGAGACCTGTACTGCTAATGCCCATGTGATACTGGTTGTATGTGTGTGAGGGAGACTTGCACTGCTAATGCCCATGTTAAACTGGTACGATGTGTGTGAGGGAGACCTGTACTGCTAATGCCCATGTGATACTGGTTGTATGTGTGTGAGGGAGACTTGCACTGCTAATGCCCATGTGATACTGGTTCTATGTGTGTGAGGGAGACTTGCACTGCTTATGCCCTTGGGAAACCAGTTCTATGTGTGCGAGGGAGACTTGCACAGCTAATACCCTTGTGAAACTAGTTCTATGTGTGTGAGGGAGACTTGCACTACTAATGCCCCTGTGAAACCCTTTTTTGTGTGTGTGAGGGTGATTTGCACTGCTAACGCCCATGTGAAACCGGTTGTATGTCTGGGAGGAGAATAGCACTGCTTATGCCCTGTGATTCCCTTTCTATGTGTGTGAGGAGACGTGGTCTGCTAATGCCCAGGTGATACTGGATGTACCTGTGTAAGGAAGAGTTGCACTGCTAATGTTTAGGTTGTACTCAGAGCTAATTTAAGCTGGTGGTTGCAGCTGGGGCCCATTGGCAGTACTTTTTGGAAACCTGCATTAATTAGGTCGAGCATAGCAGTGCCGAAGCACTGTTTTTCGGCCTGTTGTAATCTATTCTGTGGTCTTCCACCACACCTTTCTCTCGCCCATCACTTTCATTCATTGCTGGGCCTACCTTTCAAAAATGCCTTGATGTCATTGGTAAATGCTTTATGTTTGTCCCGCCTTGAAGCGGTTTTGTTACCGTCTTGGAGACTGACCCTGTTACATGGATTACTGCACGATCAGCCAGATAGCTTTGTGTCGGCACACTATATTTACTTTTGCCACGCCGCGTTGCACATGGCGGTATGTTGTTTCTTCGTCTTACTTGGTTTTGGGCATCTTGATGTTTCTTTGTGATGTCTGTGGGGTCTTTTTTTTTTTTTTTTTTTTTTGTCGTTTTATGCAGCACGAACTCGATACGAAAGGTATTACAGAGCTTTACATGAGCACCGGTTACATTACAGAAGAACACATTAATTTTTGGTAGCAAGGGGAGATTTAGTGATTTGCCCAGAATCACAGGATCTTGAGCCGGTGCCCAGAACCGAACCGTGTTCCCCAGCTCCAAGGTCGGCATTTCTGGCCCTTATGCCACATCCTCTCTCCTGGGGTTCTTTTTCAGGTGCGTGCTGGGGCAGTCTGGGAATAACTCTTTTTTTTTATTATAGCGCTTGGTAATACAGATTCTGCCTTTTCATAGCGCTGCAAAGCAGGTGCCATTCTTAACAAAATCGCTGTAATTCATTTGAATCGCCCTTGCAGAGATGAAGAGATGAAAAAACTATGTCAGGATTGTAATCTGTGACATTCTCGTTCTGTCAAGACCTCTGCAGTGTGTGCATTAACCAACTGACTTAAGTAGAGCGTAACAGTAGGCGATAGCACATGCTCTTGATAACCTCTGGAGGGTCACCAACCAAGCACACAGGTTAGTTCTAGGCAAGAAGATGACGAAAGGTGTTGTCTCCAAAATGGTGGAAAGGGAGTCGTGACTCCAGACCCAAACATTTCACGGCCTCAGGCTTGATAGCAAAAAACATCTAGGCTTTGGATGTAAATTGGGCCTCTTCAAATGGAGTTCAGTTAGCATGACCCCAATACAAAAGTATTACAGCACTTTACATGAGCACCAGTTACATTGCACAAGAACACATTCATTTTTGGTAGAAAGGGGAGGTTAAGGGGGTCAGTGGAAATGTGGCGGTAGTACCGCCAACAGGCTGGCGGTACATACCACCACATTATGAGAATGGTGGGTTGGCTGAATCCAACCCGCCACATCTCCACTCATACTGCCATGGCAGTATCAGCCGCTGGACCAGAGATGTCAATCTCCAGCCTGGCGGCCGGCATATTACTGCCAGCGGCATTATGAGCCTGCTTACCACCACAGTTTTCGTGGGGTTAGCAACACCATAAAAACCATGGCGGTAGGCCCTACCGGTGACAGGGAACGCCTTCCCTGTCTCTGGTAGGCAGCTCGCCCACCCCCTCAACACTTTCCAGACATCCCCCCACCCCCATACAGGCACACACCCGAAGACACGCACCACACATACACCCAATCACTCACACTGGCATACACGCATTCATACATGCATACTTCCAGACATTCTCGCACACATTCTTACACACAATCACACTGACATGCAGACACGCACTCACTTCACCATTCTTACACGCATTCACTCACACGCATACAACCACGCAAACAACACACACAGATGCATTCACACACGCACTCACACATTCTTGCACACAACCAGACACACACTCACAACACCCCCGATCCCCCCTGCACTGTCGGAAGCCCAACTTACCTTTGTTGAGGAGGTTTTCTGGCAGTGAAGGGGCGCTGCTACCGCCAGCAGCACCCCGCCAACGGAACACTGCCAGGTCGTATCACAGGTCATGATACAGCTGGCGGCGTTCTACTGGCTAGCGGTGCTGGTGGTAGCAGTGCCAGATTACCACCGTCCGTCAGTATGATCACTGCCAGATTTCTGCCCTTCTTGTGGCGGAAGTCCGGCAGTGATCATAATATGGTGGACGGATGGTAGCCGCGGTAGCCGCGGTGACGGTAAGTTGACAGCCATCACCACGGCAGTAGGCGGTTTTTACCGCCATTGTTATAATGAGGGCCTAAGTGATTTGCCCAGAATCACAGGATGTTGTGCCGGCGACAAGACTCGAACTGTTCCCCAGCTCCAAGGTCGGCAACTCTGGACCTTACGCCAAAGGTTTCTTTGTCTGGTGCATGTTGTGGCAATCTGGGAATAGCTCATTTTTTTAAATATAGCGCTTGGTAATACAGGTTCTGCCATTTCATAGCGCTGCAAAGCAGATGTGATTCTTAACAAAATCGCTATAATCCATTTGCAGATAAGCTGCCTCTTCTGTTATTCTCTTTGTGTACAGTCAATGTTTTTAAAAGTTAGGCTGGTATTGCCAAAGTAGAGGAATAATTCCTTTAAAAGTTTAGCCCAGAAATATATGGCTGCCCCCTTTCTTTGCTCCTAACTCTTTTGACCCCATCATTCTATGGGTTAAATGCCACAAGAGTGCCTCTTTATGGCTTGAATGGTGCTATAAAGGTTTAGGTAAACACACTAGAAAGGGTTGCATCACTAGGGTATCACAGCCAGTCTGTAAGAAAGAGGCAAAACACTCTAGATGGTGGCCTTGTTATGTCCTCTCTGCTGCAGCGACAGGCCTGGGTGTTGCTGTGGCCCTTGGCATACATCCCCTACATTGCAAACCGAAACACATAGGTAAAGGACATTGGGGGTCATTCTGACCCCGGCGGGCGGCGGGAGCCGCCCGCCTGGAGGAAACCGCCAGAATACCGCTGCGCGGTCAAAAGACCGCCGCGGGTATTCTGGGTTTCCCACTGGGCTGGCGGGCGACCGCCAAAAGGCCGCCCGCCAGCCCAGTGGGAAACACCCCTCCATGAGGATGCCGGCTCCGAATGGAGCCGGCGGAGTGGAGGATGTGCGACGGGTGCAGTAGCACCCGTCGCGAATTTCAGTGTCTGCTAAGCAGACACTGAAATTCAGGGTGGGGCCCTCTTATGGGGGCCCCTGCAGTGCCCATGCCATTGGCATGGGCACTGCAGGGGCCCCCAGGGGCCCAACGACACCCCATACCGCCATCCTGTTCCTGGCGGCCGAAGCCGCTAGGAACAGGATGGCGGTATGGGGGTCAGAATCCCCATGGCGGCGCAGCAAGCTGTGCCGCCATGGAGGATTCTACAGGGCAGCGGAAAACCGGCGGGAGACCGCTGGTTTTCACTTTCTGGCCGCGGCTGAACCGCCGCAGTCAGAATACCCTGGGGAGCACCGCCAGCCTGTTGGCGGTGCTCCCGCCGACCGCCGGGGTCGGAATCAGACCCATTGTCATTTACAATGCCAATAGCTCTAACTCTCACAAATGTGAGATCTATTGCATTGCAAATGCTTGTTTTTCCATATCAGACTTTGATGCAGAGCAGCAGAGAAAAATACAATAGGGGGAAAGAAGATTAAAGAGAAAGATGGGAAAATCAGTGACAACAGAAGCACAGATTAAAAAGAACCAGAAAGAGTGAGATGAAGGGGGAGGGAGTGTCTAGTTCTGGATGAAAGAGCCATGAGGTCGATTCTGCTTTGAGCGAAGTGTTCAGAGCTGAAGCCAATGCTCTAACTGTTGTGTAAGTGAGGGAAACTTGGGTGGCAGAGGCTCACAATCCACTTGTGTAATTGAGGGAAGCTTAAGTGACTGATACCCATGCTGTAGTTGTGTAAGTGAAGGAAGCTTGGGTGGCTGATTCCCAATCTGTACCTGTGTAAGTGAGGGAAGCTTGGGTGGCTGATGCACATGCTGTACTTGTGTAAGTAAGAGAAGCTTGGGTGGATGATTCCCATGCTCTACTTGTGTAAGTGAGGGAAGTTTGAGTGACTGATACCCATGCTGTAGTTGTGTAAGTGAAGGAAGCTTGGGTGGCTGATTCCCATACTGTACTTGTGTAAGTAAGAGAAGCTTGGGTGGCTGATTCCCATACTGTACCTGTGTAAGTGAGGGAAGCTTGGGTGGCTGATGCACATGCTGTACTTGTGTAAGTAAGAGAAGTTTGGGTGGATGATTCCCATGCTCTACTTTGTAAGTGAGGGAAGTTTGAGCGACTGATGCCCATGCTGTAGTTGTGTAAGTGAAGGAAGCTTGGGTGGCTGATTCCCATACTGTACTTGTGTAAGTGAGGGAAGCTTGGGTGGCTGATTCCCATACTGTACTTGTGTAAGTGAGGGAAGCTTGGGTGGCTGATTCCCATACTGTACTTGTGTAAGTGAGGGAAGCTTGGGTGGCTGATGCTCATGCAGTACTCGTGTAAATGAGGGAAGCTTGGGTGACTGGTGCACATGCTGTACTTGTGTAAGTGATAGAAACTTTGGTGGATGATTCCCATGCTCTACTTGTGTAAGCGAGGGAAGCTTGGGTGGTTGATGTTGTGGTTGATGTTCACAATGTACTTTTGTAAGTGAGGGAAGCTTGGGTGGCTGATGCTCATGGTGTGCTTGTGTTAGTGAGGAAGCTTGACTGGCCGATTCTCATGATGTACTTATGTAAGTGACGGAAACTTTTGTGGCTGATGCTCACACTGTACTTGTGTAAGTGAGGGAAGCTTTTGTGGCTGATGCTCACACTGTACTTTTGTAAGTGAGGGAAGCTTTCGTGGCTGATGCTCACACTGTACTTGTGTAAGTGAGGGAAGTTTGGGTGGATGATGCCCAGGCTTTAGCTGTTGTGTTAGTGAGAGAAGCTTGGGTGGCTGATGCTCATGTGGTGCCTGTGTTAGTGAGGGAAGCTTGAGTGGTCGTTGCTCACAATGTACTTGTGTAAGTGAAGGAAGCTGTGGTGGCTGATGCTCACAGTGTACTTGTGTAAGTGAGGAAGCTTGAGTGGTCTTTGCTCACGATGTACTTGTGTAAGTGAGGGAGGCTGTGGTGACTGATGCTCACAGTGTACTTGTGTCAGTGAGGGAAGCTTGGGTTGTTGATTCCCGTGCTTCAAGTTTTCTGTTAGTGAGTGAAGCTTGGGTTGCTGATTCCCGTGCTGCAAGTTTTCTGTTAGTGAGTGAAGCTTGGGTTGTTGATTCCCGTGCTTCAAGTTTTCTGTTAGTGAGTGAAGCTTGGGTTGTTGATTCCTGTGCTTCAAGTTTTCTGTTAGTGAGTGAAGCTTGGGTTGTTGATTCCCGTGCTTCAAGTTTTCTGTTAGTGAGTGAAGCTTGGGTTGTTGATTCCTGTGCTTCAAGTTCTCTGTTAGTGAGTGAAGCTTGGGTTGCTGATGCTGACCCTGTGCCTGTGGTATTGAGAGTAGCCCGTACTGCTGATATAATGTTGCATGTGATCTGTAAGGGAGCGCAGCGCGTACTGATGTCATGATGCACCTATGCAGAGGATGTTTGTATTGTTTATGTCACTGTGGTGCATTCTTCTGTGAGGGAGGTAGGCTTGCACAATGTCATCATATACCTCTGTGCTCTGCATGCGTCAATGCGAAGCCTTATTCTGTGGGGGAGGGAAGCTTCCGTGATGTCATGATGCCCATGTGTGTGCTGCTAGTATCCATGAAGTGCCTACTTCTTTGAGGGAGGGAAGCTTGCACGATGTCATGATGCACATGTGTGCACTCTTTGTTCCCATGTGGTGCCTTCTTCTGCAAGGGAGAGACGCTTGAGTGATGTCATGATGCAACTGTGTGCACCGCAGGTGCCCATGTGAAGCCTTCTTTTCTGAGGGATGGAACTGTGTGGGATGTCATGATGCACCTGTGTACACTGATTGTGTCAATGTGCAAGGGAGGGAAGCTTGATTGATGTCATGGTGCACATGTGTGCACTGCTGGTGTCTATGTGGTGCCTTCTTATGGAAGGGAGGGAAGCTTGCATGATGCCATGATGCACCTGTGCGCACTGCTTGTGTCCATGTGAAGGCTTCTTTTGCATGGGAGGGAAGCTTGCACTATGTCATGATGCACCTATGTGCACTGCTAGTGTCTATGTGATGCCTTCTTTGGCGAGGGAGGGAAGCTTGTGTGATGTCATGATGCACCTATGTGCACTGCTAGTATCTATGTGGTTTCTTCATGTGTGAGGGAGGGAAGCTTGCACGATGTCATGATGTGAACTATGTGCACTGCTAGTATCTGTGTGGTTTCTTCATGTGCGAGGGAGGGAAGCTTGCACAATGTCATGATGTGAACTATGTGCACTGCTAGTATCTGTGTGGTTTCTTGATGTGCGAGGGATGGAAGCTTGCACGATGTCCTGATGTGAACTATGTGCACTGCTAGTATCTGTGTGGTTTCTTCATGTGCGAGGGAGGGAAGCTTGCACGATGTCGTGATGTGAACTATGTGCACTGCTAGTATCTGTGTGGTTTCTTCATGTGCGAGGGATGGAAGCTTGCACGATGTTGTGATGTGAACTATGTGCACTGCTAGTATATGTGTGGTTTCTTCATGTGCGAGGGATGGAAGCTTGCATGATGTCATGATGTGAACTATGTGCACTGCTAGTATCTATGTGGTTTCTTCATGTGCGATGGAGGGAAGCTTGCACGATGTCATGATGCACCTGTGTGCTCTGCTTGTGTCCATGTGGTGCCTTCCTTTGTGAGGAAGGGACGCTTGCACAATGTTTTGATGCTCCTCTGTGCACTGCTATTATCCATGTGGTGCTTTTTCAGTGAGGGAGAGAAGCTTGTATGATGCCATGATGCAAGTGTGTGCACTGCTAGTGTCCATGTGGTGCTTTTTTCTGGGGGGGAGGAAATCTTGCACGATGTCATGATGCACATGTGTGCACTGCTAGTGTATGTGGTGCCTTCTGCAAGGGAAGGAAGTTTGAGTGATGTCATGATGCACGGATGTGCATTGCTAGTGTCCATGCGATGCCTTCTTCTGCAAGGAAAGGAAACTTGCACAATGTCATGATGCATCTGTGTGAACTGCTTTTACCTAAGTGGTGCTTTCTTTTGTGAGGTAGAGATGTTCGCATGATGTCATGATGCTCCTCTGTGCAATGGTTTTATCCATGTGGTGCTTTCTTCTGTGAGGGAGGGAAGCTTACACAATGTCATGATGCACTTGTGTGCACTACTTGTGTCTATGTGGAGCATTTTACTGCGAGAGAGGGAAGCTTGCACAATGTCATGATGCACTTCTGTGCACTACTTGTGTCTATGTGGTGTCTCTTTCTGTGAGGGAGGGAGGTAAGCTTGCACGATGTCGTGATGCACCCTGTGCGCTGCTTTTATCCATGTGGTACCTTCTTCTGTGAGGGGGGAAGCTTGCAGGATGTTGTGATGCACCCTGTGTGCTGCTTTTATCCATGTGGTACCTTCTTATGTGAGTGAGGAAAGCTTCAACGATGTCGTGATGCACCCTGTGTGCTGCTTTTATCCATGTGGTACCTTTTTATGTGAGTGAGGGAAGCTTGCACAATGTCATGATGCACCTCAGAAGTATACAAAAAGGGATGGATAGAATGGTTGAATTAATCTCAGTCACTGGCATTTACTTGGGACTAGATCCCAGCCCATTGTTATTTTGCACACCATCCCACCACAGCTTGGACACAGTCATATGCAAATCAGTCTTGACTCTGTTCCAATGGAAACAGTCCAGCCCGAACTGCCAAGATGGGTCCTCCCTGAACTGAAACACAAGCAAACAGGACCGTTTTTGCCCTGATTAGGTCCCATCAGCCAGGTGTAGGCGCCCGAGTAATTACCTGTGGCTGAGAATAATTCAAATATTCCATCCATCTTTTTTTGTATTCTTTAGTATGTCGCTCTCAGTGGGGCATGCATTCCCAGAGGTGGCTCCCACTCACACTGTGGGACTGGAAACAAGCTCTGGTTTGGTAAATTTAAATTTCTCCCGTGTACCATGCAGTGTAACTTATCCAAGCAAGGCAAATCCTTCCTTGGGTAGGGTTGGTTGCTGAAGGAGATGGGTGGTATTAATTTAGCTCGTAGAGCTCGTATAATTGCTTCAGTCGAGGGACTATGTAGATGATTATTTGGTTTGCAAAGTGCAAATGGCACTGCTGATGCTTTTCTCGTGAGTTGTTGTAAGTGCACACCGGCCTTCGGCTTTCCATGACCCATACTCCCAGATAGTTGTATTTGAGGGTGTGGCTAATTTGTAGTTCACCTAGGGCCTGATTTAGGCTGATGATATCCCATCCACTGAAGTATAAATCCTATAGGATATAATGGGATTTGTATTTCAGCAGATGGGATGTCGGTCACCGTTGTGACGGAGAAACTCATCTGCTGAGATCTACCGCAGGCCCCTAGGCTCCAGGAGTGTTAAATTTGCTTTTATGCTTCCCAAAAGCCACACCTTGGTCTTCCAACAGTTTATTATTTTCATTATAGATGTTGAGTTCCCCAGAGCACTCTCCGTGCCTATTGTGGTGCGATCATGGGTGATGAAGTCATCTGTGTACCGTACAACAAGAAGCCATGTGTCCAATCCTTGGTGGTACTATTTTTGCCTTTGAGAGGGTCTGGCCTAGGTTTGCCGTGTAAAGATTGAACAACAAGGGCGCAGCAATGCTTTCAGGCCATGACTTGTTGATATTTGAGATGTAACCGTGTTACCTTTTCCCAGTTTGATACGAATCCATGTGCCAGAATACAAAGAGATGATTGCCTTTAGTAAAGTGCCTGAAATGCCCCATTTTGTAAGCGTGGCCCATAGTAGGTTTCGGTCTACTCCTTCAAGATGCAGAATAGTCTATGAAGCAAGCCAAGAGAAGTGGCTGAGAGTGCAGGGAGGCGCAGGACGCCAGGTAGGACAGGGTGACTATGTCGTCTACAGTAGACAATTTGTGCCTAAAACTACTTTGATAATAGGGAATAATGTCTTCACCACCAGTTTGGCAGTAGGGATTATGGGGGTCATTCTGAGTCTGGCGGGCGGCGGAGGCCGCCCGCCAGACTTCCCCCCTCCAAAATACCGCTCCGCGGTCGAAAGACCGCTGAGGGTATTTTGGCTTTTGCACTGGGCTGGCGGGCGACCGCCAAAAGGCCGCCCGCCAGCCCAGTGCAAAAAACCCTTCCCACGAGGACGCCGGTTCAGAATTGAGCCGGCAGAGTGGGAAGGTGCGACAGGTGCAGTTGCACCCGTCGCGAATTTCAGTGTCTGCAAAGCAGACACTGAAATTATTTTTGGGGCCCTCTTACGGGGGCCCCGCGACACCCCATACCGCCATCCTGTTCCTGGCGGGAGAACCGCCAGGAACAGGATGGCGGTATGGGGTGTCAGAATCCCCATGGCGGCGCTTAGGGCAGCGGAAAACCGGCGGGAGACCGCCGGTTTTCCCTTTCTGACCGCGGCCAAACCGCCGCGGTCAGAATGCCCTGCGGGGCACCGCCAGACTGTTGGCGGTGCTCCCGCCGACACTGGCCCCGGCGGTCCGTGACCGCCGGGGTCAGAATCACCCCCTATGTCTTCACTACCAGTTAGGCAGTAGGGGTTATGTCTTCACCACCAGTTTGGCAGTAGGGGTTATGTCTTCACTACCAGTTTGGCAGTAGGGGTTTATCTCTTCACTACCAGTTTGGCAGTAGTGGTTATGTCTTCACCACCAGTTTGGCAGTAGGGGTTATGTCTTCACCACCAGTTTGGCAGTAGGGGTTATGTCTTCACTACCAGTTTGGCAGTAGGGGTGTATCTCTTCACTACCAGTTTGGCAGTAGGGGTTATGTCTTCACCACCAGTTTGGCAGTAGGGGTTATGCCTTCATAAAGAGTCAGGCTCTGTTATGGTAATGTGTGCCTTTTGAGGCCAATAACATCTTTTTGTCTCATTCAGTATTTTGTTTATACTGCTAAAGGCCCAGCTGCTCCCCCAATTACAAAACCCATGTCAAACAAAGGAAACATTGACAAAGCTGGGAGATCTGCAGCCCACGCCAGCCTAATGGCTTTGCCAATGCTTGTTTCTTTAACTGTGGCTCGTCTTTCCAGCTCAAAGCACAGTCTGTACAGTGCACTGACAGGGGGAGCAGGTGCTGCAGGGTGCACTTCACGGTGTTTCCATGCAGGGCTCGTGCCTCACCCAGTGGGTGCCCGCTCTAGGCTGGGGATACCTGGTGTAGGCCTTGGTAGGGCACTCCTGGGGCCTGCCGGGTGACTGGTCTGCGGCACAGCCCTGCCAAGAGCCGGTGCCCATTTCTGAACAGTTGGTTAATATGTCTACCTGCAGACTGCAGCCTAAAGGTTCATGCCACTCAGCCTTTCATCCTCTCAAGGTCAACCAAGTGAATGCCTTTCAGTAAGTAGGGTATTAGCAGCAGTGGCGTAATGAAACTTGAGGGGGTCCCCCTGCAAAGTACCTGGAGGGGCCCCCTGGACCCAGCCAGGGGCCTGCCACCTGTGCACAGTGTACTGTGCTGGGGGGACCTGGAGCTCGGGCGCTCCCGCACCATGGGGGATGTGGGGGCCTTTGTTACGCCATTGAATAGCAGCATTTGTATACAGTGCTACGAAGGCCAAGAGCGCTGCAGCGCATGCTCTGTGCCACAACAGGGCATTACTGTAAAATGCCAGAAGAAGGGCCCTCATGACGCGCTCCAGTGGAGCTGTTCCACGGCATTTCGCATTCCCTATGATTTATGCATTAAGCTGACAAGCCCAGAGCCACTTTATAACCTGACATGACATATTGTAATCGCAGAGAGTCCTAACACTCAGGGCGGGCGCACAGCAGATCCTTATTCTGCTGTCCTTTCTGGAAAGTGTTAAAGGTCCTGTCGGCACACTTTATCTGAGAATATAATGTAATATAATATAATATAATATAATATAATATAATATAATAAAGTATTATATAATATAATATAATAAATTACAATACAATATATATAATATAATATAATATAATATATAATACAATATAATATAATATATTATGTAATACACCATAATCTAATCTAATATAATATATTATTGTACAATATGATATATTACAATATAATATAATATAATAAAATATAATACAAATAAAATAATACTGCAACACAAACCTGTAACTTTTTTTTAAATTAAAGTCAAATTGTGAAATCACCACTCCAGCTTTCTTAAGAAAATGACATGACTGCTCTGATAAAATACTAGCCTATGCTTGGCAGCCAGGTGATCCACCGTCCCAGTGCTAGAACTCTTGCCATGAGACTTCCAGCAGCATGAAATACATTGCTTAATTTGTAAAAAATAATAATAATAATAAGTGCCCGGACCTTCGTCAGGAAGCCACCGCAGCTGGCAGCACTCATTGCCCCTGCCAGGAGTACCGATGGCAGTACCTGCACAACTGCTAACCATTACACTGCTACAAGTGTGACAATATAGACTATTCTAGGTCCCCCAACCTATAAGAATTTCTAAGGCAGCAGGTATTAGTCATATGTAATATATGTTGAATTAATAAACAACTATTGTGTGCTTCGCTCCAAATTAGGTAAAGAGCACCACCATGTGGCAGGCTGTCATAAGGGCTGGTGTTAAAAATGAAGTGCCAGTCCGAGCACCAGAAACCACTGGCTCAAGTTAAACACTGGTGGAATAGATGTGTGCAGCTACACCAGCCTCACACAATAAGAGTCCCCGAGTGATGCACTTACGGGTCTACATAATAACATGAGGGTCATGCTACCAAACAAGGATCTGTTTCAGACCCCACTTTGGTAAAAATATACATCCTCAAGCATAGTCATATTTCGTGATGCTGCTGAAGCTTACAAATGTGAGAAATGGCAAGTTCTCAGTCTTTGCAACATGTCACACTCGTTGTGACATCAGAATGACGTGTGCCAGAAGACAGTGGGCCAAGCTCCTGCTTCTGGTTAAACGCAGCAGACCTAGCGTATCAGCTCTCTTGCCCTGGAAATTCACTTCCCATATTTAATGAGGAAGCATTTGTGCAGTATCTTTCTTTAGTGAAATGCTGGAAGTTTAGGCAAGAATCTGTCTATAGGTTACCACACACTCTAACCGGAGGCTAGTTCTGAAAGTGACATATTATATTGCAACAAATGAAAAACTAGATATTGTTGTGTGATTATGTTCACAAAATTGATTCCACATCTATTCTAAATATCTGTACCCAGTGACGAGGTGATATGTGTGACTATGTTATATACAGATTAAAATCAGGCTGCAACAGAATTCCGATTACGCAGGAGTAATAGGCGAAATTTGGGTCATTTTGCATTACTCTTTGATGCGGAATTACTGATAATTATGCAATTATTCCAGCTTGTGTAAGGAACAGTATTTTTT
This sequence comes from Pleurodeles waltl, assembly GCF_031143425.1. Taxonomy (NCBI): domain Eukaryota; kingdom Metazoa; phylum Chordata; class Amphibia; order Caudata; family Salamandridae; genus Pleurodeles; species Pleurodeles waltl. The sequence continues at coordinate 1,158,716,664 of NC_090448.1, forward strand.
GGGGAAAAAATCCTACAGCAAGAGCCGGTTTCGGGGTATGACCCGTCCTCAGCCGGGTTAGCTCGAATCCAGGGGCGCAGTGACCCACGTCTGCGCCTACCCACTTAGGGCGACAAAAGCAGAAAAAAACAGATAACGGGCGGGATGCTGAACAAATCAAACTTTCGCCCCGAGTTACAGATCTGAGTTTAATCCATCATTGTTTGTCCACCACACCACCCCAGTTTGGACCCAGCCAAATGCAAATTCTTCAGCATTATGTTCATGATCCGTTCTTTTTGCTTTCGTGCAATATTCATACGACACAGAGAAAGAGGCTCTTTCTCACTCTTATAGTATAAAGTGACGTTGCATCATGTGGTAAGAAGAATTTCCGATATGGTTTGAATTTCTATGGTCTACTCGGTAAAGTGTCAGAGCTCTGATAACACAGGTTACTACGCCCTCACTTAGAGGCTCTTACTTGCCGGCCGGCCATCTAACTTCTAACCTTCAGGTTGCTCGCGCCTTGCAGCAGGCGCACCACCCCCCTGAGCTTCACTTTAATACCGTCGGATCCGGTTTAGTTGGCTTTGGCCGCGCGTGACTGTGAGTGGCCCACCATCACTTCTGGCGCGCAGAGCTGCAAGGGAGAGGGGTCGCCTCCTTCTTTTCCTGTTTTTGTTGTTTTTTAACACCCACCTGCTTTTGCGGATGTTGAGACCAGGGACGTAGCCTGGTCAGTGAGATTGGGTGGGGGGTCAGGGGGTTTATCGTGTGAGTTTCAGATTTCCCAACAATCACGCAGGCACGTACTGTTAAGATATATTCCTGCTGACATCCGAAGCACCTGTACCCAACTATTCATTATAAAATACATTTATTAAGGGACGTAGCACCCCCAAACACCCCCTCCATCCCGACAAAATACTCCACTGGTTGAGACGGAACAGAGCGGCGATTCAGTCTTTCTATGGACAAAACTCCCTTGACGTCCACTATAAAATCCACGCAGGGATTTTGCAAAATCTCGGTCTGAAAGTGAGTAACTTCCGAAAAATAAAATCCGGCGCATGAGAGAATTAAAGGTGCGCAATTTTTATTCCCACACCCGTGTACGCACAGAGGATATAAATACGATTTAGTGACAGCAACGAAAATACATAGCTTCTATGTAACACAAAGAGAGGAAGAGGGTCGAGATTAAGATTAATAGATTTTCGGTTATTTTAGCATAATCACGTAGTGATCTTTAGTGAACCGGAAGAGAATGGGCCCCGTTGCTGCTCCGCCAGTCCAGGGTGTTAGGGTTGCGGGTGGACCCTGAAAGGTTCATTGTCTTATAATATTGCATGATATGCAAACGGCTTCCTGTGGCTCGGAAGCAGCGCCCCCCCTCTCCCCGCCTGGGCCCGCCGCTGTCGGATGCCATTAGCGGTTTTGCCGCCTGGAACCGTAACTACCCCTGACATGTACTTATTACGGCTGGAGATGAGGGAAGGTCCTTTCCGTGGAGCTTTCACAACCTATATTTCAGAAAACCTGAGCTGGCCAAGTGCGCAGAAGGTTCCAGAAGAAACGACCTTGTGGCTATGCAGTGACCTCCATCTTCAATGACAAGCCCCTGGCCAGGTGTGGGAGAGGAGGCCCATCCCTGCCTGGGAAGGCGGGAGGAATGGAGGTGTGTGTGGGGGGGTTTATCATTAGACGCACGGGCCCACGTATCCTTCATCCTTGTGTGGCTCCTGATTATCTTTGGGAGTGAGGCCCCATCTCTGCCGGAGGGGCTCCTAGTTACCTGTGAGGGTGAGGACCCACTCTCTGACCGAGAGACCCCTGGCCAGGACTGGGATTGAAGGATCATTCCTGCCTCAGAGGCTTCAGGCCAGGAGTGGAATTGAGGGTCCGTCCACATCTGGAGTGGAAACAAGGGCCCGTCCATATCTGGAGTGGAACTGAGGGCCCGTCCATAACTGGACTGGAATCAATGGCCCTCCACATCTGGAGTGGAACCGAGGGCCCGTCCATATCTGGACTGGAACTGAGGGCCTGTCCATTTCTAGAGTGTGTGTTGTTAATATGGTTGAGTGAGGGCCCATTCCTTCTAGAGAGGCCACTTTTCAGGAGTGAGACTGAGACCCCACCCATGCCAGAGAGGCAATTGCCAGGACTGGCAGTGAGGGCCCATGCCTGTCGGAGAGGCCCCCTGGTGAGGAGTGGGACGGAAGGCCCAACCCTGCGTTGGTGCAAGGCAGGTGCTAACTATCTAGGAGAGATCATGACCCACTCCTGCTTAGGAGGGCCCTGACATCGCCTTCTTCATTGAGACCTGGATCACCACCTCGCCAGCACTGGACATCGCCACTGCCATCCCCGACAGCTACAAAATTATACATCAAGACGGCATCAACAGACCAGGAGGAGGCGTCACAATAGTTCACAAAAGCTCACTCCGTCTCACGTCCAGCGTTGATGTCCAGATCCCAGTCGCCGAACACCTGCACTTTCAGATCCAGACAAATCCAAACACCACCGTCCGCAGCACCCTCATCTAGAGACCCCCCAGAACTCACCCACCCTTCAGCGAAGCCCTGGCCAACTTCATCACTCCCCATGCCATCCCCTCAACAGACTACATGCTCCTCGGCAACCTCAACTTCCACCTCAACAACCACAGCGAACCGAACACCTCAACCCTCACGGAAAACCTCTCAACCCTCGGGCTCAAGCAGCTGGTCTACTTGCCCACACACTCAGCAGGACACACCCTCGACCCTGTCTTCTCTGCTGGAAACCACGTCTCCTTCTCACACACCTCCGAAGTCCACTGGACCGATCACCACTGCATCCACTTCTTCACCAAGACAATCAAATGGCACCATGTCCACCGGCACCCTCGCAGGAACTGGACTACAGTCACCGAAACCCAGCTCGCTATTGCTTTCCACCACTCCCCACCACCGACACCGCAGACTCCACTGTCTCAGCCCACAACCTCCACCAATGGATCACCAACTGTGCCGACACCCTTGCCTCCCTAAGGAGTCCCACCAGCAATCAACAGCAAAGGAGACACAGCTGGTTCTCCCCCGACCTCCAAGAATCCAAGAGCGCATGCAGCCGACTCAACAGCAAGTGGAGAAACAGCAAATGCCCAACAGACCACAAAGCCTTCAAAGACGCAGTTACATCACACCACCGGCTCATCAGATCAGCTAGAAAATAGGCCATCCAGGAGAAAGTCAACACCAGCACACACAACACCAAGGAACTCTTCACTATAGTCAAGGAATTTACAAAACCCGGCGAGGACACCACAGACATCCCGCCCTCCCAAGACCTCTGCGACAACCTCACCACCTTCTTCCACTGAAAAATACTGGACATCTACGAAGGATTTGCAAGCAATTGTCTTCTCCCCCCCACAGACTCCAACCACCAACCGATCGTGAACCACTGGACCCTCCTCACCCCAGAAGACACCCTGAAGCTCATGAATACCATTCACTTTAGGGCACCATTGGACCTATGCCCCCACCACATCTTCAATCAAGCAAGCACCACCATCGCACCCAAACTATGCTGGACCATCAACCACTCTATAGAGAATGGCAGTTTCCCGGACGCCTGGAAACACATACAGATAAATCCTCTACTGAAGAAGCCCTCCGCAGACCTAAATGGAAGTGAAAGACTACAGATCGATCTCACTGCTTCCTCTTCCAGCCCAGGTAATTGAAAAAGCAATCAATGCACTTCATCGAGACCAACCGCATCTTTGACCCCTCGAAATCCAGATTCAGGAGCAACTGCAGCACCAAAACCGCACTCCAAACAGCCACGGATGACATCTGCACTCTATTGACTACAGCGAAACAGCACCCATCATCCTCCTCGACCTCTCCACCGCCTTCAACACCATCTCCCATACCACCTTATGCACCAGACTATGCAACGCTGGCATCCGCTGCAAAGCCCTGGAGTGGATCTGCTCCTTCCTCACCAGCCGAACCCAGAGAGTCAGGCTCCCACCTTTCACCTCGAAGTCGATGGAAACCAGATGCAGAATTCCCCAGGGCTCCTGCCTTAGCCCCACCCTCTTCAATGTCTACATGACCCTGCTCGCCGAGATGGTCAGACACCATGGGCTCAACATAGTCTCATACACACAGCTCATTTTCTCCCTCACCGACGAACCATCAACAGCCAAAAATAACTTTCACAATGGAACGAAGGCAGTCGCCGACTGGATGAGAGACATCTGCCTCAAGCTCAACTCATACAAGACGGAGATCCTCATCCTGGGCCCCACCACTACTGCCTGAACAACTCCCAGTGGCCCAGGACCCTTGGAACTTGGTCATCTCCTACGGACCGTACACGCAACCTCAGCATCATTCTCGACTCGTCACTGTCCATGGCCCGCCAAGTCAATGACATCTCATCCTTGCGCTTCCACATTTGTCACTGCTCCGGAAGATCTTCAAGTGGATACCCATCAACGCTAGAAGGACAGTCACCCAGACACTCATCAGCAGTAAATTCAACTACGGCAATGCACTCTATGCCAGAATCAACAAGAAACTACAAACTAGATTTCACAGAATACCAGGGCCAGACTGATCCTGGACATCCTCTGCCACAGCCACATCTCCACCCACCTGAGAGACCGACACTGGCTCTCCGTCAACAAATGAATCACTTTCAAGCTCCTGACGCATGCGTACAAGGCCCTTCACAACATCGGACCCTCCTACCTCAACTGGGATAGAATTGCTATAAACGTATTATTACAATTGGGGTGGGTTGTGAGCTCTGCTCCGCTGTCGTAGCTAATGGAGTTTTTGGCACTCTGCGCTCCTCTTGTAGTGCAGAGTTCAGCCCAAAACTCCGCTAGCCCTGCAGCAGAGCAGAGCTCACCTCGTGCACACTGAGGCCCAGTTATGGGCCACACAGCGCAAGCGCAGACACTCTGCGCTTGCACAGTGTAACCCATAACTGGGCTGCAGTGCTCACTCACCTGATGTGGCATAGGGCTTCTCGCTGGTGGCCCAGCTCAGCAGCTCCGGATCCAGGACTAAGAGGCAGGGAGCAAGCCAGGCTGCTGGCAACGAGGACCCAGGTAAGTCCTCGTTTTTTTTTTCAGTGTGCACACTGGTGCACAAAAGACCTGAAACTGCAGCTTTCGCTGCCTACAGCCCTGGCCTGAATTCAGGCCAGGGCCATTTCAGGCCTCTTGTGCATTGGACTGCCACGTGTGCAGTCAGTGCACATGGGGCAGGCCGATGCACAAGAGACCTGAAACGGCAGCTTTTGCTGCCTATGGCCCTGTCCTGAATGCACCCAATCTCGGAAGTGCTAAGCAATGTCGGGCCTCACAAGGCCCCACACTGCTTAGCGCTTCTGAGATTGGGCGCATTCAGGTCCACTCCGCAGCTCACGGAACTCCGTCTCTGCAGAATTCCGCTGAGTTGTTAACCAACTCCGCGGAATTCCGTGGAGTGGAACTCCATCAGCTCCGCCCACCCCTAATTACAATCATGTTGGATTACTTCCTTTTTCTTTACACTTTTAGTAAAGTGTTGCTGCTGTCATTCTATTTGTCTGTATTGTGGTTACAATTCAGATCAGGAGTATTAGATTAGGATTTTGACTTTAAAATAAAACTTTAAAATGGATTCCTTATTTTCTTGAGTGTGTTATTCATTAATGAAAGAGGATTGGAGTTTGAGGTTCCACTGACATTCATGTCAACATTTTAGAAGAGTGAAGTGGGAGATTTGATTTTTTTTCCGGGAGAATGCATTTCGCCCATTGAAGCAGATGCAATTTCAGGCGGGACAAAGACAAAAGACGTCACTTTTGGCTTTAAAATTCGGGAGTCTCCCACTTCAATCAGGTCCATTGGCAAGTAAGCACTAACTATCCCTGTAATGTTACTGGCAACACATCTCACTCGAATATTACTGAGAGGGATGTGGGGTGGTTTCAGGTTGGCATGCTGACTGAGTCCTTGGTGCTAGGGAGTCTAGAAAAATGAATTCAATGTTTCTAGAACATTCTAAAAATCGTATCAGATATTCCCACTGAAATACTCGGGTCACTTGCGGGAGTGAGGTTCTATCACAGACAAAATGCCCTGTATCACCTGTGGTACGAAGGAACGAAGTCATCTGATAGATTCCACTTCACTAGTCAGAGTAAGGGCTTATTTTTGCCTGAGGGACATCTGGTTATCTGTGGGACTGAAGGCACATTCTTCAGTACATGAAGGGCATTCGTTTTCTGTGGGAGTGAAGGCCCATCTCTCCTGATGGACCATTGGCTATCTGTGGTAATCAGGGTCCCTCTCTGCCTGAAGGGCAACTCACTATCTGTTGGAGTAGGGTAATACCTGCTGAAAGATTCCCTGTCACTTGAGGGAGTGAGATTGCATCACAGGCTACATACATGCCCTGGGACCCGTGTCATAGGAGGGGAGATGCCATCTGATGTACCCTGGTCACCAGTCAGAGTGCTTGCCTGCTGAAGGGCTCCGAGTCGCCTCTAGGTGTGAATGCCCGTTCCTAATGTTGGGGCCTGTTTTACAGTCGAGATATGGTCCCCCTGAATGTGAGCTAAATGCAAAAATAACACAGTGATGGATGGAATGCTTGAATTAATCTCAGCCACTGAGCATGCCACATCAGTTTGGACCCAGCCATAAACAAATCAGTCTTGACCCTGTCCCTTATGGGAACAATCCTGCCCGAACTGCCAAGCCAGGCCCTCCCTGAACCAGAACACAAGCAGCCCAGGATTGTTTTCACCCTTGTAACGGGCTCTTCAGCCAGGCACAGCTTGGCTCCAGTGGCACTGTAAGCCCTGGTTCCACTTCTGGCAGATTGTCATAAGTGGTGGTGTGACCCCTGATTGTGAGGGCACATCCTTGCTGAAGGGCCGCTGAGAGTGAGAGCCCCTGGTCACGTTAGGAAATATGGGCCAATCACAATATAAGCTACAGGTGACAGGCAGGAATCTGCAGTTCTTGCTCTCGGGCCTGATCATCAACGGGACCTGTGTGGAAAAGGCAAGATCGCTCCACCAGAATGACATGGGCGCCATTTTCTTAAATTTTTTTATTTATTGAAAATGCAAGGCGATTCCATCACTTTACATATGATAACAAAAGGGAGACATCCAAACATTCAATGAACCAGGAATGGAAATTGCAGCTGGTTTGGGAGGACATAAAAAAGATGAAGCTCTACTTTTCCCAACTAGTTTGATTTTGTTTGCCTCCAAGAGATATGGTTAATGGTTACATTGTATTATAAACGCTTTTAAACCTTTTAGAGATTGACAAGCCACCCACATTTAGGTAATTGGAAGGGTAGACAACTCATTTTAAGCTTCTTACATTTAGAGATACTGCTTTCTAAATTTAAAATAGAGAAAGACTATCTAATGACAGTGCACTTTTCTATAGGAAGTGTTTCAGGTGTTCCTGCATCACTTATCCTAGGCTGAATATTTACCTCAATAAGTTTATAGATGAATTCACTTAATTGAGTGATTTACATTTGATGTATGTGTAGTATAGTATTTTGTATAGTATTATTTTAAGAAGACTAAATGGTAGATAATGAAACACCATCCTCTTTAGTCTGTGCACTTTTCAAGTACCCCGAGCAAATATTGTATTCCGTTAGATGCTGCCCATTTCATTACGATAAGAGATTTCTACATCGACATGTAGCTTAAAAACTTTAATTATAAAAACTTAATAAAATGCACTTCTTTGGGTAAACACAAGTACCAAGATCTATCTGGAAGTTTGTGAGGCTAAGAGAGGTAATAATTGCTTATAATACATGATATTGGCCTATTTTTCATACCCACCCTTGCAAGAGTGGTGTCAGAAGTGGGAAAAATTGGCATCAATAAATGGAGCAGAGGGGCAGAAGAACCCGCAATGGGCCTTAGAGAGTGCTATTAGAACCGCATATCAAGAAAGGGAGAACACTTTCCAAACCTTGCAGACAGTCACAGAACATTAGTCTTTGGAAAGTTGGCATATACTTTATCTCATTCAAGAGAACAAGGTAACATGCCTTCAGTTGCATTGCAAACGTATGCTGCTGGGGAGGACCCAGATTTTTTTCTTCACAAACTTGACCAAAGTGGATCATGGTCAGTAGAAAAACTGGGCCAGCGTCTTGCTTCACTTTTAACCGGGTAACTCCAAGTGACACCTGACTACTAACCTGGGGGCAACTCTGTATAGGGGATTAAAAATGCATCCTTGAAAGGTTGGGAACAGTCTTACAGAATCGGTTTTAGAAGAGTGAGAGAATGGGGCGTCCCTTCACGCAGTGTACTACCATACTAAGGACCAGATTTAATGGAAAGTGACAGTGTACGGCGCTTCGCCAAATTTGGCAGCGTCGTGCCACATCATTTTCAAAACGCATGGATATGCTGTATTTACTAGAATACGGCAAACCCCTGTGTTTCCCCCTGCGTCGGTGCTAAATTTGCTGCTGTGCGCCAACGTAGCCACCCTTGCACCGTAGTGCAAGGATGGCTCCGTTGAGGTGGAATTTGTATTTGTGCAGGAAGGAACACCTTCCTGCATAAAACAATCTTAAATGGTGATTTGCTCTTTCTATGTGTGCTGCAAAATGCAGCACACATAGAAAGAGCAAGAATCGAGGAAAAATGAAAGCATTCTCCTCCTTGTGCCACTTGATGCCACCTCTTGGGTGGAATTAGATTTTGGTGCTACCCCAGGTTTACGAAAACTCATAAATCTGAGGCAGCGTCAAAATGCAATGGGTGTTGCTGTGGCACGCCCACAGCAACACCCATTGCACGCCCCTTGCACGCAAAGTGCTGCGTGTGAAGGGGCCGTATTTACAAGGTGGCGTTAAGCCACAAAAGGTGACTTTACGCCACCTTGTAAATATGGCGCAGGGCATACCGCCACCGGAGGGTCACGATAAATGGCGCTCTGGTGGCACTAGGGGCTCTTAAATATGCCCCCAAATACGCTGGAGGTAGCTGGCTTAGGCCAGAGACTTCTTCTAAAGCTGAGATTTTACAGGCAATTTGTTGTGTATGGGTTCGTTGCGCGTTCTTCAGAACGCTTGTGTTCAGAGCATTCTGGAGATGACAGTTTAACCTGTTTCTCCGAGTGGCTGGACGCTAGGTCGCGCATTACGAATAAAGTTGTTTTAACAATACCTTTATTAAGAGATCGATACTTTCATTCACCACAGTTTGGCGACGAGAGACTTAGCGCGACCTAGGTGTGTTCCTGCCATCAGCTGGTGTTTTCCTGGAGGTGCGGATCCGATCAACACTGTCGTTTCCCGAGGGAGAAGTAGGAGAACCTGCGTTGTCATTAACACCGTGGTTTCCAGTGAAGCAGCAGAGCAGCTTCCTGTGTGCTGTTTCGTGTGTGTGTGCGGAGAGCTGGCGCTGAGGAAGGAGAGCCAGCGCCGATATCTATACCGCTGTTTCCTGTGCATAGGAAACGTGCACAGTGTTTTCAGGAACAGCAGAACGGCTGTTGCTTTGCGTGTATGCGCAGGAGAGAAAGGAGAGCTGGCGCTGATGTGACATCTTCATTTTATTATATTTTATATGCAACAACTTCTCAAAACCGGAACCTCTTGTGCAGGAAGTGGATTTTCTGGGATTTACCCCGGAAGTGTTCCTGCCTTGATTCGCCTGTGTTTTAATTAGAAGTGGTGGAGTTGTGAGGTCATTTCTGTTGTTTCTTCTCGTTTCCATAGTGACAGGATGCCTCTTTGAAACTCCTGGCTGCATATGAGTGCTTCTAAAGGAAATAAGGAATACTGTGAGAACTTTCTACTTGCTTTTATAATGTTCATGTAATGGCTGCATAGCTTTTCTATTCACTGCATTGCATTGTTATTTTGTGTTTAATACTTATTTGACAATTGCTATGATGGCCAACTACTCCAATATTTCTCCACCACCTTTATTTCTACCTGTTCCAGGTGTGCCAATTCTTCCTTGAGAGGATTGGGTGGAAATGCTGGAGAATTATATTGTTGCCTTGGATGGTCAGGGTTACTCTCCTCAATGGAAAAAATCTATCCTTTTGAGTACTCTGGGGTGTGAAGGTCAAAGGATTTTTAAATATCTTCCTCCTTGTATGGGGCCCAATGGGCAGCCTATGGATGATGCTTATAAAGAAGCGATTAAAAGGTTGGAGAACAGGTTTGCAAAAGAGACTAATTTAGTCTTAGCTAGGTACAAACTTTACACTCAAGATCATCATGAGTCTATTGATGATTTGGTGTCGCGGTTGAGGGAATTGTCTGTTAAATGCAAGTTTGGTACCATGACAGATGAACTGATACGTGATCAACTCATTGTGCAGTGCCGCAATAAAAACATTCAGGAGAGGTTGTGGGCGGCAAAGAATCCCACGCTACAAGAAGCAATTGACTTGGCAAAAGTGATGGAGGAATCGAAACGCTGTATTAAGGAATTGGAAAGGAAAGAGAAAACTGTGGAAGTTATGGCCTTAACGAATGATTCTGCAATTTTGCGGCCAGAAACTGGAACTACAACAAAGAAAAACATGCTAGTTGGTAGTAAGGGGAGGGAGTGCTTTAGGTGTGGTAGTACTTCGCACTTGGGTGACTCCAAGAAATGTTTTGCCATCAATAAGGAGTGTCGCAAGTGCGGTCGCAGAGGACATTATGCCCGCGTGTGCAGAGAAAATAATCGGAGTACTAAGGAATATAGATCAAGCATAAATTTGGTTGAGGAATGTTGTGAATCTTCTTGTGAGGACAGAGTACTTGTTGTTGGAAAAGATTCCAACGTGAAAGTGAGTGTGAGTGATCGTCGATGTTCTAGACCGACAGCTTCTTTCCTAATTGGGGAAGTTCAACTAAATCTCATGGTGGACTCGGGTTCGTTGAACACCATTATCCCTGAGAGTCTTTTTAGACGTTTTTGGGGTAAAGAAGAGTTATTACCTAAAGATATATCCCCGGGGGGATATCAAGGGGTGGAAATTCATTTGCTGAGTTATATGTTGAAGGAAATTCATTTTGGTGGAAGGAAAGTTCTTGGAAAAGTTTATGTGTCTGTTGAGGGCCCACCTATATTGGGTTGGATGCATCAATATGATCTCAACATTGTCATCAGTCCCAGAGCGCCCAATCAGGTTTTGTTGGTGGAAAATATACATTTGGAAGACATTTTGGAGGGGGCTGGGGATGTCTTTAAAAAAGAATTAGGATGTTTAAAAGGTTATGTGCATAAAGTAGTGTTGAGAGAGGATGCTCACCCTATTCAACATAAAGTCCGCAAGATACCATTTGTGGTAAGAGAGGAAGTCAAGAAAGTGATTAACAACATGTTGACTGAGGGTACCATTGAACCGATTGAAGTTTCTCCATGGATTTCCCCGGTTGTTATTACGCGGAAATCGGATGGGAAGGTTAGATTGTGTGTAGACTTGAGGTCTGTAAATCAGAACATTGTGGTTGATACCTACCCTTTACCCAATATAAATGAGTTGTTATCTGCGGTCAAAAATGGTAGGTTTTTCTCTAAATTAGATTTGAGGAGTGCTTACCATCAGATTAGACTTCATCCTGATTCTAAGCATGTCACTACATTTGTCACTCCGGAAGTACCTTCCAATTTACTCGTATGCCTTTTGGTCTGGCTTCCGCTGCAAGTGTGTTTCAGCGATTGATGGGTCAGATGTTTGGTAATTTCAAGGATGTATTATTTTTTTAAGATGATATACTTGTGATGGGTGATACCGTTGATGAGCACAATGTCACACTGAGGAAAGTACTCAAGATCATTGGAGAATCTGGTCTAAGCTTGAATAAGGAGAAGTGTATTTTTTTGGTAGAGGAAATTGACTATCTTGGGTACTCTATTGCTAAAGGCAGTATTAAACCAAAGAAAAGCCTGTTGGAAGCCATCAAATTTGCACCTGCACCAGCTGACAAAGACCATTTGAGGTCCTTTTTGGGACTGGTGGAGTATTACTCAAAGTTTGTAAATAAATTTGCGAGCAAGACTGAGTGTCTAAGGAAGTTGTTGAGGAAAGGGAGTAAGTTTTGTTGGTCTGAGGAACAGTTGAATTGTTTTAATCGAATCAAGGATGAGATTTGTGGTGCAGGTATTTTGTCAGCTTTTGATATTAATTTACGTTCTATCCTGACTGTGGATGCCAGTGGCACGGGTTTAGGAGCTGTGTTGTCACAAGTACATGGAAAACAAGAGAAGACAGTCGCGTTTGCTTCTCGTACGTTGACACAAACAGAGCGTAACTATTCTGTTATTGAGCGTGAGGCTTTAGCGGCTGTCTGGGGCACGGAACATTTCAGAACGTATTTGTGGGGGTTAGAATTTACTTTAAGGAGTGATCGCAAACCCTTATTGAGAATATTATCGGCTGGTGGTGCTGGTAAGGGGTCAGCGAGGTTAGCTAGACTATCTGCAAGATTGCAAGAGTATTTGTATTGTGTAGAGTATGTTCAGGGTTGGAAAAATGTTCAGGCTGATTGTCTGTCCAAGTTGTCCCTTGACTGGGAAAAGGTGGATGCCCAGTTGGTAAAATCTTGTGATACAGATGATGCTGTGGCTTCTATTTGTAATGTTGTTGAATGGGGTTTAGGTACATTTACACTGGATGAATGGAAGAATGAGATGGCAGCTGATGATTGTCTTAAATGCGTCTTTAGATTAGTTTCCTTGGGAATTCGAATGGAGAGTATGCTTCCACTGTCTATTAGGCCTTTTTTGGATGTATTGGATGAGCTGTTGTGTTGTGGGGGCAGTGTATTGATGCAAGGGGAACATTTTGTTCCGCCGGTGGGTTTGAGGTTTAAGTTATTTTCTTTAGCTCACGAGGGTCATTTGGGTCAAGGGATGACCAGCAGAAGATTGAAAGAGAATTTTTGGTGGCCTGGTTTGGATGGGCAGGTCAAGTGTTGGGTGGAGCAGTGTACACTATGCAAAGTGAGTGAGAAGAGGTTGAAAGTGGGAGTTGGCAGGGTGGAAGGCCATATTGAAGATCCAGGGAAACCTTGGCACACAATTTGTTTAGATTTCATTGGTCCGTTGATGGAAGTTCCCTTTCAAATGCGTTTTGCTGTGGTAATTGTGGATGTTCACTCAAGATGGTTAGTGGTTAGGTTTGTACATGATGTTACCACGACCACAACTATAAAAGTTTTGGAAGACATTTTCATGGAGGAAGGCATTCCCAGAGTCCTTATCACGGACAATGGCACTCAATTAACTTCGAACGAGATGTGTTTGTTTTTGAGGAATTGTGGAGTGCGACACACCAGGACGTCCCTCTACTACTCACAGGGTAATGGAATTGTTGAGAGGATTAACAGATTAATCAAGGGAACTATACAGCTAGCTTTGGCTAATCACTGTAGTGGGCAGAAAATGAGAATTGATGTGGTACGAGCATATCGCTCCACGGTTCATAGTACTACCGGCGTGTCTCCTTTCCGAGTGATGAGAGGGAGACCGATGGGGACGAAATTGATTCCTTCTTGGCTTCAGGAGTGGGTTGCATCTGGTGGTGGTAACAAGACGGGTGTTCCCTGTCAGCATAATCATGGACTTAGGGTGGGTGACTGGGTCAAGGTTAAGTCAGGTAGAGTAAGAGCGGGTGTTTCAAAATTTAGAGGCCCTTTTCATGTGAAGAAGGTTGGAAAATTTCAAGTTGAGACTGAGGAAGGAGAGAAGTGGAATGTGAGAAATGTGGCTCTTTATCAGAAGGGGGGGAAGTGTGTTTCTAGTCAGGTGGAGGATGAATGTTCTAGCTCTTTCTTCTGGCGTGATGATGGAGAGTCAGATATAAGTCACAGTACTAATTCTGATACTGGAAGAAATTATGAAAGAGAATCTACTTCTGGTATGGGTCATGTTTCTGAGGCTGGAGAGAGTGAATCACAAAGTGCAACTCAAGAAAACGAGAATTCTCCAACAGAAGGAGCGGTTCGTGAGCAATTGATGAGGACTCGCAAGTGTCCTGGTTATCTTAAAGATTATATTTTGAAGTGATTAAGTATTATAATTGTTTATTTATTTGAAAGACTGCAATATTAAGTAACAACTTGTTTTCTGTTTTAAGTTGTATGTTTTATGCTAGATATTTCCTTTAGTACACTATTTATGTGAAGGCAAGAGGATATGTTGTGTATGGGTTCATTGCGCGTTCTTCAGAACGCTTGTGTTCAGAGCATTCTGGAGATGACAGTTTAACCTGTTTCTCCGAGTGGCTGGACACTAGGTCGCGCATTACGAATAAAGTTGTTTTAACAATACCTTTATTACGAGATCAATACTTTCATTCACCACACAATTCATATCAAAGTTTTTAAGTACACTCTGTACACGTGTCTAGAAATTGGTTAGACAACATAATACTCTGATTTCAAGTACTGCCATTAAAAACAACTTTTTCTCGAGTACAAAATAACACAGACTGTAAGAACAATCTTTTAACTAAAAAAACACGAGAGTCTCTGGTTCCAGCAAACCACTTATGATGTTGGTTTCTTGATCAGGGGAAGCACTGTCAGACTCCAGTGCTGAGCCAACATTCCTCCTGCCCAGGATGCCACCGTGCTTCAAGTGCAGTGGGCGGGAACATAAGGCCAGGTTTTTCCCAAGAAAATATAAGGAAGAACCTTAAACATCAGACTTGCCTCCAAACCCATTTTTAAGATGGAAACAAAATTTTAAATCTTACCGCCACGTAAAAACAGTGGGAGAGATTTTCAGGATTTAATACAAACTGGTTGTGGGCAGTTCTTTAACCATCCACTGTGTATACCTCAGAGTCTTTATTACACAGTGAAGTGGCAAAGGAATCAGAGAGAATATAGCTTCTAACAAGAGCTAAGTATTTGCTTATAATAATTGACTATGCAACAAGATGTACAGAGGTGGGAAAGCGCCTTGAGCCCGTAGGGCCAGTCCGGGCCTGTGCGAACCACCCTTTTCTTTACTCAGCCCGTGGACCATGAAAACTGCCAAAGTTCATTCTGCAGGTCGGCTGGAGAAAAAGATGGCGTCACTGAAAGATGCTCGTGCTGGGGCGACCGCCACCTTCCTGCAGTTCTGGACATGGTCTCCGTAGGCTTGAACTATTCTGATTGGCTGCTAGCAGTCGAGTGAGTGGACTTAGAAACACCTACTTTTATTGGTTGAAAAGGGAGTGCTCTTTTACCAATCGGAACAGTGCCTTGGATCATTCAGACAAGGTGGTAGCAGCCATCAAGAATAGCTGTAGCAAGGACTGCCCACATCTTGGTGTGAGCTGGGAAGGTGAGAATGGTCAGCAAGATACCAGGCTCATGACAGGTGGGTGCAGATCCCCGGAAAGGTGGATTGATGCAGGCATTGGCTTCTGCCTATTGCAAACTACATTTTAAAAGAATTACACAACGGTTCTCAAAATATCTATCTATCTATCTATCTATCTGTCTGTCTGTCTGTCTGTCTGTCTGTCTGTCTGTCTGTCTGTCTGTCTGTCTGTCTGTCTATCGATCTATCTATCTATCTATCTATCTATCTATCTATCTATCTATCTATCTATCTGTCTGTCTGTCTGTCTGTCTGTCTGTCTGTCTGTCTGTCTGTCTGTCCGTCTGTCTGTCTGTCTGTCTATCTATCTATCTGTCTATCTATCTATCTGTCTACCTATCTATCTACCTATCTATCTATCTATCTATCTATCTATCTATCTATCTATCTATCTACCTATACACATACAATCTATGTTCAGGTGCACTTAAGTGTAAACAAACAACCATTCTCCGGGGGAAGTTAACATTCTATCAACAAAATAAAATGCAACAGTGATTTGCTTTTTTTGGGCTGACTTCTGGGAGGAGCATAAAGCTGCCGAGTATCTTTGCTGCTGGGCGCCTCAGCACGCTGCGTGTGAAGTGCCTGATACGAGAATGCCCCTGGTCCGGAGTTAGCAGCGTGACATACGACGGCCTCACTGTGCCGCATACTGCCTGGAGCTTGGGTAATGGGGGCCGCATGAGACGTTCGGGGCACACAGACGGACAGAATGTGGAGCCTTGTGTCACATGACTAGTCTGTGTGAGGGGCTTCAGACACATGGGTGTACAGTGTAAGGAGCCTTGTATCACATGAACAGTCTGTGAGGGGCGTAGAGCACATGGATGTACAGTGTAAGGAGCCTTGTATCACATGGACAGTCTGTGTGAGGAGCTTATTTTACATGGATGTACAGTGTAAGGAGCCCTGTATCACATGAATAGTCTGTGTGAGGAGCTTGGGACACATGAGTGGACAGTGTAAGGAGCCTTGTATCACATGAATGGTCTCTGTGAGGAGCTTGGCTTACACGGATGGACCGAGTAAGGAGCCTTGTATCGGGAATAGTCTAGTCTGTGTGAGGGGCTTCAGACACATGGGTGTACAGTGTAAGGAGCCTTGTATCACATGAACAGTCTGTGAGGGGCGTAGAGCACATGGATGTACAGTGTAAGGAGCCTTGTATCACATGGACAGTCTGTGTGAGGAGCTTCTTTTACATGGATGGACAGCGTAAGGAGCCTTGTATCACATGAATAGTCTGTGTGAGGAGCTTGGGACACATGAGTGGACAGTGTAAGGAGCCTTGTATCACATGAACAGTCTGTGTGAGGAGCGTGGGGCACATGGATGTACATTGTAAGGAGCCTTGTATCACATGAATAGTCTTTGTGAGGAGCTTCTTTTACATGGATGGACAGCGTAAGGAGCCTTGTATCACATGAAGGGTCTGTGTGAGGAGCTTGGGACACATGAGTGGACAGTGTAAGGAGCATTGTATCACATGAATGGTCTCTGTGAGGAGCTTGGCTTACACGGATGGACCGAGTAAGGAGCCTTGTATCATGAACAGTCTGTCTGAGGAGCGTGGAGCACATACATGGACAGTGTGATGAGCCCTGTATCGCGTGAAGAATCTGTCTGAGGAACCTGCAGCACATGGTCAGTGTGAGGAACGTGAAACAGACAAACACTGGACGAAGCTTGGAGCACCTGGGCAGATAGGATGAGTAGCTTGTAGTGCATGACAAGAACGCAGGAGGAGCTTTGTATCTCATGAACATCAGTGTGAGGAGTGTGGCACACGTGGACAGTGAGAGGAGCTTCTTCAGACGCTTGCGCAGACACTGTGAGAAGCTTAGGACATATGGACCGAGAGCGTGACAAGCTCAGGCCCCTTGGACCGCTTGCGAGAGCTTGGGACACATGAGCCAGACTGTTTAAGAACAGATAGGATGAGGACTTATTTATCACAGCACACATCCGTGTGAAGAACCAGGGGCACAGTGTGAGGGGCTTTAGAGACATGGAGAGACAATGTGAGAAGGTTGGGACGGACAGTGTGAGGAGCTTGTAGCAGACAATCTGACGAGCTTGAGCTCATGGAAAGAGGGTGCAAAATTTTGGGGGGCAGATGGAAAGCCAGCATGGCGTGTGGACACACAATCCTGAGTCTGCCCAGGCCAGTGCTTAATTTGAGCCGGTGGGTTCTGGTGCTCAGCACTGGCACTTAATTGTCAACACCGGCACTTATGGCAGCCAGCCACATGGTGGCACTGTTTGTATAATTCAAAGATGAGCAGAGCACCAGTTATCAATTTAATATGCATTTAAAACAACTAATACCTGCCGCCCAAGCTATTGGTATAGCTTTAGTGGCCGTGAACAGTCTGAATTGTCTCACTTGTAGTAGTGTGATGGTTAGTAGTTGCGTAGGTACTGTCATTGGCAGTGCAGCGTTGGGGTGCTTCCGGGTCGCCATGCGCTCTACAAACCCTATAGTATGGGCTGTGGCAATGTGTGGTACAAGCTGTGGTGGCCTCCTCAGCAGAGCCCAGGCACTTTTTTTTTTTTTACAAATTAAGCACTGTCCCAGGCCTTGGCACCCCTGAGGCCTCTACCACAAACCTTCACACACCCCCTGCAGGAGACCCGACACCTCAGTCTCCCATTGCTTCCACCTGTCTGCAGTCCAATGAAAACCACGCCGAGCACAGCCTGTGTCGAGTTCATCCCGTCCCCCTCCCCTAAACACTGATTTCACAAAACCTCCAAACTTCTTCCAACTCTGAGAAACACATACCTACGGGAACACAAATGACTCTGGCGCTGTGATGTTGCCAAAGTAACTGTTACACCATGCAATTAAATCTCCCTTTTTAAAGTACTTTCTTTCAACAAACACCGGCTTCCTGCGCGAGCCGGAATAATGCATGTTATTATCTGGTCGCCAAAATAGGGAACGTGTCTTGCAATGCATTATGTTTCGCGAACGAATTAAGCCCCCCCCCACCCCCCCCTGTTTTCAAAGTCATCTCCTTATTAATGACTCACCGGTTTCTTTTATGGTATGTAAATATAATGTAATTATAGGGCCGAGCCGGGAGCACGTGACACGTTCGACGCTGAAGCACTCCGGGTCGCGCGCATTATTTAGAGTACGGTGGAGGAATCCATTATCCCAGATAATCCCCCCCTAATCCTTTTTAAATAGCAAGATACCGTTAATCCTCCGCAAAACATCTTCATAACAAATCGTTTGAATGCGCAATGCTTTATGGGATCTTTCTTCTTGGAGATGCGCGGGCCCATTCCATGTCCCCTGGCGCTTGTGTCCAGGTCTGGTGCGAGGCTGGTTGTGTCAGCCTTAAGAAACTCCTTTTTGGATTCTCATGGTCCCTCTGTGCCCCCTCTGTCTTTGCTGCCCATCCCAGCTCACCCTACTACATATACCTTGAAGGTCTCTATGAAAGATGGCCGCCACTCAGCGCTAAGGGGCCTAATTTAGAACTCGGCGTACGGGTTACTACCTCACAACGGTGATAGATATCTCCTCTGGCAAACTGTAAATCCCATAGAATATAATGGGATTTAGATTTCAGTGGACGGGATATCCCTCAACATTGTGACAGAGTAAGCTCTGAAGTTCTACATCAGGCCCTTAATCTGTGCTTGCGGTTGCTGTGCTATGGAAACTATAGCTCTGTAATCGTCACCGGGTTTACCAACATACCAGTTTGGTTATGCTGCCTTACTAACTGTGCCACAACCACCCTCTCGAGCAGACTCAGACCACACGAAGGACCGATCCACCACCTTCGTTGGGGCTCCTAGTCGCTCTTCAGTTCCCGAATGCATCAGGGAATTCCCCTTCACCACAGCCAGAACAGCGAGACAACAGCATCTCAGTATCATAAGGACCTGCCCTCACCTTCGATTCCAGCACTGACCTGGTGATGGGTACACCTGACTACAGTCATCGACTTTTTCTCAGCCTTCCACTTTTAGTTCCATTGGAAGAGGTTAGTCAAAGCCCTCCAGGGCCATGCTCCAGTCCCCCTGCAAAATAGGACCAAAAGATACCCCTCAGGTGCCTTCGCTCCTCTTCAGCCAATCTTGTCCACGTTGCTGAATGTAGAAAAACAAGACGAGGTGGACGAGCCTTCATGATCAGGGCAGCCCAGCCATGGAATCAACTACCTGCCTCCCTGCGATCCCTGGTCGACTGACTGCATTTTAGAATGGCCTTAAAAACACGGCTCTTCCCGAAATAGGCTCTATTTCATTTCAGCACCTTTCTAGTCGCAGTTATCATCTCTTTATTCTGGTATTGATATAGCGCCAGGGTACCAGTTTGGTGGCAGTGCGCTTTATAAATAACATAAATAAATAAATAGTAAACTTAATACAGGAACTCTCTTTGGTCTCCCCAGACATGCTCCCACCTCTTTTCACCAAGCTGGTGGCTATCAGCAAACCCAGGGCCCTTTACAAATTCTTAACGCTGGGCTAGAAGGCCATCCTTGGTAGCTTCCGTGCCTACCCTCTTCCATAAGTATTTCCTCTAAATTTGTTCCTGACATCTGCACTACACCAGTCCTCATTTCTTCACAGTCCCAAAACTGACCCGTGCCTCATCCTGACTCAGAAGATTCAGTCTACTCAGCCCCCTCAATTAGACAGGACTTCCAAGCCAATGGATGGACATTTCTTTTCTCTTCAAGTTCAAGACCTCTCTGGAATCACATCCCCTCCATTTTTAGGACCAATATGACCCGGGGCTCACTCTATCAAAACCAAGGTGCAACAAATACAAAGTCTGATGGTCTTACCCACCACCCCACACCCCTACTCCTTTACCTCACCTTTGCAGGTCTCCCCTTTTCCCATTTGTGACGTTTTTACCGCTTGTCTCTTCCTCTGTCTTTCCGATTTGTGCATTTTCCCCTCTCATGCCTTTGGTAATTATTTGACACTGAAAAATGAATGCCTCAGACGGCCGGCCAAACTGACATGCGCACTTAGAAGCGCACCACTACTCCCCCTCCACTTGTTGACGTGGGTGAGGCTGGCCCCGCCCTACGAAAGCAGAAAAATGATATTATTATCCCTTTATTTTTCTGCTTTGAGCAGCGGGGTGATGCTCCTCCGTCAAAGCGATTCACTTTTGCATGGGCACAAACAGAAAAAAAGGGTGAAGATGTAACCACAGCTAAAAATAGTAGAGGTGGCCCTAGAGAGGAAAACCAAGGGGGGTGGCTCTGCCCTGCCCTGCCTCTTCCTGGCGCTGCTGGGTGCTGGATGGGCCTGCCTTCGGCGAGGGCACTGTCTGCGCACATCCCATGCTGCGGTGGGTAGACGCAATGTTATAAGCGGACACCTCCCCCTGTCAGCAGCTGCGGGCAATACTAATCAGCCAGATAGACCCTGGGACAGTGAGTCCCAGCAGGGCAACGAATTGCAATCATAGTGGCCAGGAATGCAGAAAAGACACTTGTGCCTTGGTGGGAGAGGCAGAGCTATAAGCGCGATGTCGGGCGCTTCCCCCTCTCAGCAGCTGCGGGCAACCCAAGTCAGTCAGGTGGACCCTGGAACAGCGGGTCCCACCAGGGCAATCGAGTTGCAGGCGGAGTGGCCAGGAATGCAGAAAACACATCCCACTCTGCAGGGCGAGAGGCAAAGTTATAAGCGGGCACCTCCCCCTATCAGCAACTGCGGGCAATCCCAATCAGGCAAATGGACCCTGGGACCGCAAGTCCCACCAGGGCAATTGAATTGCAGGCAGAGTGGCCAGGAATAAAAAAGACTGCAAGCGACGAGACACTCACTCCACGATTAATCAAGTAAGGTTACTCTCCGGATGAAAGTCATGTGGGAAGGGCCACTTTGAAAAACTAATCACAGGCCATTTACAGCGCAACACACCCATCAAGGTGGAAAACATACATGAGAAAACACAAGTAAAGTTAGCGACCTCTACTACATCTAGACATTGATTTTTATCCCATCGCTTCCATATCCTAGTTTGGAACAAGACTAGACCGTGGCAGAAGTGTTTTTATCTTCTACGCAAGGGACCTTTCTTGAAAGTCCGTAATCGCTGCCTTCACTCAATCAATCATAGCATTTCTAAAGCGCAGTCCTATCACCCCTATGGGTATCTGGGTGCTGGGGTTGCTGTGTCTCCATCGAAAAGCTGTGTCTTAAGTCTCCTTCTGAAGTCCGCCAGGGAGGGAGCTGTTCAAAGGTGGAGGGACAGGCTGCTGCAGGACTTAGGTGCTGTGTAGGAGAAGGAACGTCCTCCACTGTGGCTGCAATAGATGTGGGGGGTGTGGCAACATTTAGCGAGGCAAAGTGTAGTTGTCTTGCTGGGACGTAGAAGCTTAGTTGATGGCTGAGGTAGGATGGCCCTAGATTGTGGAGAGCCTTGTATGTGAGTGTGAGCATTTTGAACTGACATCTCTTCTGGACGGGGAGCCAGTGGAGGTTCCTGAGGTGTGGGGTGATGCATGAGCTCTTTGGGAGGTTGAGTCTGGCTGCAGTGTTTTGTAGAGTCTGGAGTCTTTTAAGTAGCTGAGAGGACACTCTGACATAGAGACCATTGTTGTAGTCAAGGCAGCTGGTGACCAGAGTGTGTGTGACTATCTTTTTGGTGTCAGTAGGGATCCATTTTAAGATTTGGCAGAGCATACGGAGGATGTAAAAGAGGGAGGAGGTGACTGAGTTTACTTGTCACTTCATGGATAGTTGGTAGTCGAGGATGATGCTGAGGTCTCATGCGTGGTCTAATGGAGACGGCGTTGGTCCGAGTTCTGCTTGCCACCTGCTGTGGTTCCATATGGAAGTGTTCTTCCTGAAGATCAGCGCTTCCATTTTGTCGGTGTTTAGTTTGAGGCAGCTGTTTTTCATCCATGTTGCTATGTTGGTCATGACATTGCAGAGGTTGGCTTTGGCATTGTGGGGATCTTCGGCGAGGGAGAGGATTAGTTGAGTGGTATCAGCGTAGGAGATTATATTGAGTCAGAAAGGATCTGATGATGTCTGCGAGGTGGATACTGTAGATGTTGAACAGGGTTGGGCTGAGGGAGGATCCTTGGGGTACACCGCAGGTGATGTTCTTGGGTGTAGAAGTGTAGGGATGAAGGTGGATGCTCTGCGTGTGGCCTGAGAGGAAAGAGGTGACTCACTTAAGGGCATTTTGTTGAATGACTATGTTGTGTAGTCTGTTGAGGAGAATGTGGTGGGAGACTGTATCAAACGCTGTGGAGAGGTCCAGAAGGATCAGAGCTGTCAACTCTCCTCACTCGAGGAGTTTCCTGATGTCATTTGTGGCAGTGATCAGTGCAGTCTCCATGCTGTGGTTGGCCCTGAATACTGATTGTGAGGTGTTAGAAGGTGATTTCGTTCGAGGTAGTCGGTGAGCTGTTGGTTGATGGCTTTCTCAAGCATTTTGATCGGGAAGGGGAGCTGGGAGATTAGTCTGTAGTTTTTGAGGTTGCTGGGGTCGGCAGAGGGTTTCTTTAGGAGGGGACTGACCTCTGCGCACTTCCATTCTTCCAGGAAGGTTACTGTGGAGATGGAGGTGCTGAGGATGCAGGTTAGCTCTGTGCTAATAGCGTTAACGGTGAGGTTGAAAAGCCAGTGGGGGCAAGGGTCGGTGGGTAGGAGGAGTGGATGGATGATATGATGTGTGCAGTGGTCTGTGCTGTGTGGTAATCATGTACCTTGAGGTTATCTTGTGGCTGGTGTTTGCTGCTTGAAAGATGTTGTCTAGGCTGGGGATGGAGGGTTGGGGGCCGAAATTGTATATGGTGATGATCTTGCTATGGAAGAAGTTTGAGAGGATGTCTCAGAGTTCCTGGGATGGGTGGATGATGGTCTCTGTGGCTATCGGGTTAGAGAATTCCTTGATGATTCTGAAGAGTTATTTTGTGTGGTTGGCTGGGGTGTCGATGCGGGCAGTGATTGCTGCTCTTTTTGCTGCCTTGATGTGGTGGTGCTAGTTGTTGAGGGCTGCCTTGTAGGTCGCTGTGTTGGAGGGGTCCTTGGTCACGCGCCATTGTTTCTCGAGTCGGTGCCAGTCTCGTTTGGAGTTTCTGAGCACCGGAGTGTACCATCTTGCTGGCTTGGAGGTGTTAGTTTTAGCTGGTTTCAGCAGGGCAACTGTTGGCAGATTTGGTGATCCAGATGGTAAAGTTTTAGACGGCCTGGTTGAGCTCGAGGTCCGCTGTGGGCTTGGGTTGTGGGTTGCCTAGGGCATGTGCCCATAGGGTCTCAGTTACCTTGCCCCAGCTTCGTGGGGGATGCTGAGGTGCTTCGAGCTGGTGTGCTGGGAATAAGAGAATGTAAAGTGGACAATGATGTGGTTGGTCCTGGTGAGTTCAGTCACGTGGGTAAAACTGATTGTCACTTGAAGTGAAGATGGCGTCCAGTGTGTGTCCAGCTTTGTGCGTGTGTTTGGTGACCAATTGAGTGAGGCCGATGTTGCTGAGGTTTTCTATGAGGGAAGTGGAGTTGGTGCCATTATGGTCACTAAAGTGGAAACTGAGGTCGCTGAGTAGGAAGTAGTGGAGAGAATCGATGGTGAGGAAGGCAATGAGGTTGGTGATGGAGTCGCAGAAGTCTGGACATGGTCCCGGTGTCTGTATGTGAGAATGCCTTGCATGAAGGTTTTGGCACTGGTCTGGAGTCGGAAGTTATGATGCTCTATGAGGGGCGTTGGGTTGTCGTGGGTGATTGTGCATTGTATGGTTTCCTTGAAGATGATGGCAATGCCACTGCCATGTTGTTGGTGTGGTCTTGGTGTATCATCTTGTAGCCATTGGGGTGGCCGTGGCGATGTTGGGGTTTGAGGAGGGTGTTAGCCATGTTTCGGTGATGAAGGTGATGTCCAGGTCGGTGATGGTGTCCCATATTTCCGTGGCGTGTTTGCATAAATAGTGGGCATTTAGCAGGATGCACTGGAGTGGTGCTTGGCTGTTTGTAGTCTTCTGTATGGGTGCAGTGTGGGCATTAGTGGTGCAGTTGGGCCCGCATTGCAGGAAAACTGGCAGTGGAGGCAGGTAAAGTGTCCTTTGGTTGAGCATGGGGAGGCCGTGAAGCAGCTGTTGATGGGATGTTCGACGTTCAGGGCCTGGAGCTCCTTGATTGGTGTAGCGGTGGGTGGTGGGAGGACCAGGGGTCCTGGCGCTGGGTGTGGTCCAGGCATGGACGGGAGCAGATGGGCTTGCCTTTGGCACACTGGTGGCGCACCCACCGTGCACGGCCCCTGTGCAGCTGTGCTGCAGCCTCCATTATATGTCCTGAGAGATAGGAGGGGCTGGTTTGGGAGGTGGGCTGGCGGGGGTTGGGAGCGGCAGTGGCCCGAAGGAGGCATCAGCAGGGGTGTCAGCAGATGCAATCAGACACAGCAATGCAGGCGGAGCTGTCAGTGGCAGGCAGGAGGGTTGTGGAGTGGCTATGGAGCTGTGACTGGCCCAGATGTTCTAATCTTACATTTTACAGCGAAGTAAAGAACCTGTTCAATTACAGGGGCTGCGAGGTGAGTGCTATGTATCATGCTTTAGGACTCAGGTGTAGTTATGCGAGGGTAATGTGCATTGTTAGGTGGCTACAGGGTGATGCATTGTGGGAGTCGTAGTGCTTCATGCTGTACATGCATCAGGTGCATTTGGGAGCGTAGACTTTGGGATTGGCGTTAGTGGGGTAGGGTGTGCATGCAGAGGATGGGGATGCATGCATTACAGGTAAAAAAGGACTATAGGTGTCTTACCAGTTTCCAGTCCTCTGGGGATTCCACTGAGACCATCAGGGTGCTGGATCGCCAAGACCTTCTGCTCCCATGATGTGAGCTCCAGGGGAGGTGGTGGGGGCCCACCGCCAGTCTTCATGAGGGCGATTTGGTGTCTGGACATCAAGGACTGGACCTTCCCCCTTAGGTCATTCCACCTCTTGTGTATGTTGTCCTTTGTGCGTGGGTGGCTTCCCACTGAGTTCACCTCGTCGATGATCCTCCGCCATAACTCCATCTGCCATTGACGTTTGCTGGACTCGTGCCCTGAACAGCTGTGGCTCTACTCTGATGATTTTGTCCACCATGGTCCTTAATTCATCATCAGTGAAACGGGGGTGATTTTGTCGGGACATGGTGCGTGTGATGTGTGTGAGTGTAAAAATATTTAAGTGAAGTGTGATGCGTGAGAGGTGTGTAGGTGTCTGTGATGTCTGTGTGCAGTGCAATCTTCAGCGTGGTCGTGCATTGTATGTCAGTTTTTTGTCATGGCAAGGGTTTGTGTGTGTTTTATAGGGGGGTGATGTGGTGTGTGTATGTGTTTCAGGTGTGGGGTATTCGAATTGGCCTATGTGGTGTTGTGTTGCAGTGGAGGTTCCATTTCGGCTGCCGCGGTCCCGACCGCCAATGGATTACTGCTGCGCTATGACCGCTGTGCTGATTTGTGAGTCGTATTGGGGGGCGTGGTCTTGTTCTGCCTTGGCAGTGTGGGTGGTGGGACCGCATCTCTGCCGCCGCCGTTCGCCCTGATGGTGTCAGTTTTGTGGCTGTGTTCTGGCGATTTTGTTTTTGTGCGTCGTAATTCGGCAGGCGGATTACCGCCGCCACTGTGGTCTTTTGGCGGTCGCCAGCAGGGCGGTCTTCGGGAAAGACCGCCAATGTCATAATGAGGGCCTAAGTTTTGAAAGTCTTCAAAAATGTTGGTTACGTTACAAAAATATGTGTTTACTCTCACTTACTACCCCTACCAATCCCCATTCTTCTCCCTTTCCACTGCCCCTTTAGCCCCTCTCATGCTCCCTGCTTGTCGTGTAATGTATTTTTACATTACATGCCAGTGTGATTGTTGGAAAACCTGAAGCTCACATGCCCCCAAACTTACTGACCAAGCTACACCCCTCCCAATACAAACTAGACAGAGAGTGTATGCACTTTAACACTGGTTAGCAGTGGCAAAGTGCCCAGAGTCCTAAAACCAACAAAAACAGGTCAGAAAAAAATAGGAGGAAGAAGGCTAAAAGTTTGGGAATAACCCTGCAAAAAGGGCCAGGTCCAACACTTTGTAACATAAGTTCACTCCCAAGCTAGAGGGAAATCTTTTGAAGTTACAAAAATATTTCTAATTTTCAAATGCACATTTTTGGGTTTTGTTTTTCTCTACGGGGAAAACGTTGTTTTTTGTGTGAAAATCTGTCTCCCTACACTGGCAGCAAATCCATGGAATTTTTGTTCTACCCTTTATGGAAGGGATAGTTACCCAAATGTCTTCGCTGCACAAATTTCCAGCCACAGGGAAAAACCAATCAGCTCACAAGAAGACTGCAGACCTTCTAAAACCAGTGCTTAATTTGTAAATAAAGAGGTGCTGGTGCCCAAAGCGCTCCTCTTAAACACTCGGCTGCTGCAATTAACTGTGCGAACACGGAATACTGAGGCAGCGTAATCCTGAAGCCATCTCGGGCCTCTTCAATCCATATAACGTCACTCCCTGCCCCTACAGCTCACTCTTGCAGCTTTCTGCTTTCTTCCTTTGTGACGCTTTTTCATTTTTTCCTTCATCCGTCTTTCCCATATGTGTCTTTTGCTCGCAGCAAATCCTTAAAGCAGAAGACCAAGCCCCGGCCCTCAAAAATAAGTGCCGGTGCTCAGCACCGGAAACAACAAGCACAAATTAAGCACTGTCTATAACGCAGCACCCAGATTAGTTATCAACCTCCCGCACCAAGCGTCACCCCTCAAGATGGCATTTCGGTCTCGCTGTGTTTTGATTGGTTGATGTCAGACCTCTCATTGTGGTGCACGCCACAGGTTTCATGACTACTGGCTTTGCCAATGCTTGTTTCTTTTTGTTTTCGCTTTCCTGGGATTCCCAGAGTGTTTCCACATAACCGCTGACGACAGCAGGGCGGGTTGCTAGCCGTCAGTCACTGTTCTTGTGTACCCACCCCAAATCGGGTGGCTTAGCTATAATTAGCCCTTGAGGCAGGAGCCCCAGGATTAGATAGGGTGGCAGAGTGAAGTGTCGCGGTCTTTGAAGAGGTCACGACCCTGTCAGCACCCTCTTGGCCTGTCCTGGGAATGCTCGGGCTGAGAGCAGGTTTGTGAGGGAGGCAGAGAAACCTGGCCTTTGTCAGGACTTTTTTTCTTTAGAAGGGCTCGCTACATTTAATGTTAATACCGCTGGTGTGAAATTACATTCTCATGTGTTGAACATGCGGTATCGCCACATATTTAGCACTTTTCTCCGGTAAATACAGGCGAATTATAGAAATACCGTTTTCACGCGTCTTTCTGCGTTGATGTGACAGTCTCTGTAAAGGGGACCTTAGTTTCGGTATCGCGGAAGTATAAAATAATATTTAGAAAGGGGGAGGAGTCAGTCTTAGGAGGAGAAAAAAGCCCAACTGGGATCTTCGTGGCCTGCCACATATTTATTTATTTATGTGGTTATATATAGCGCGGACATTACCCGGAGGTGTCAGAGCGCTTTACAGTAGATTTACCGCGTGGGGTTACCATGGTGAGACGCAGAGACGTGGTCCACAGGGTTTCAGCATCTTCTTCCTGCTACTGTAACTTCTGCAAACACCTCTAGCCAAATCCGATTCCTGCAGGGGTCGTAGTCCCCCCCAGAAGCACCTGCAGAAACCCAAAGTTTCTGCTTGCCTCCTAACAAAACCTACCTTGTCTGGAACCCCGTTTTTGCATCTTCCTTGCACCCTACACCTCTTACCTCTTTTCCCATGTTTGCAGGATGTTTTTATACCTGCGTTCACACTTTGGGGCATATTTACAAGAAAGTGTGCATTGGTCCGGATGCGTTATTTTTCTTGCGTCGCCCCTGCCCCACCTAAAAAAACCGTGGTTGCGTTATACTTACAACCCTGCGCACCGTGGCGGTCGTTTAGCACAATAGTTTCACATTTTTTTACATTATTGGGGCACTTTGCTGCACTAGCATCAGAAGTGTTGAAGCTAGTGCCGCAAAGCACAGGGAGGCTCACTGATTAAAATGGGTGCGTCATTTTAACGCCTGCACTGTGCAGGCGTAAAAAATGATTGAAAAAAGGGTGCAGTGAAATGCAAATTTCACTGTGACATTTTTTCGGGCCTCCCTGCGTCAGAACACCATGCCTATATTATGCCTGACGCAGGCATAATGTGGCACAAGGGGTTGCAAAGTGGTGCACCGCATTGTAAATATGGCACAGGGGAAAAGGCACTTTGGCGCCGCCTTAGCATAAAAAAAATGACTATGGTGGCTCAAGGTGGCGCTAGGGGCTTGTAAATATGCCTCTTAGTCTCTGTTTTCTATATTTTCCTATTTCTGCCTTTCTTGCTCACAGTCAAAGTCTCATGGCCGGGCCTGAACCACTGGCACAAACTAAAAGCTGAGAACAACTGCGCAACAAAGGCTGCGGTGGTGGTCCTTGGTCACCGGGAAGTGCTACTTACTGGCTGATGGCTTTACTCTTTGGAGGGTATATTTACTAACATGTAACGTAACGCAGCACAGCAAGTACAATCTTTCATATTTTCAAAGACATGGAGCAGTTCTGCTCCCGCCCGCACCAATGCAGACACCCTTGCGTCATGTTGCAAAGGTGTGTGCGTTGTGGTCAGAATACTTTTTATACAGAAAGTGATCTCCTGCCTGCACAAAAAGAATGCTTTAAGGATTTTTTCTCTTTGTATGTGTGTCACGGAGTTCAGCACTCATGCAAACAGGAAAAAACAAGGAGAAATAAAGATATTTATCCTCAACGTTCCAGCCTCCGTAGACACACTATTTTGTCGCAAATACATGTTTACAAGTCTGCTATGAGCCGCATTCCCATACCCCACCATGTAATTCGCAGCTGATGCTATGTAAAGCGAGACAGCGCTATACGCTGCGTTATGTTACTTCGGGATTCGCACTGTGTCGTATGTTCTAAAATAGATTTTGCATTGGGGCTGTGTCAAAACAGTGACTCAATCCCAACACAAAATCTTGCTAAATTGCTTATATCTTTGTTCTTGTTCGAGGTAGGCGGAAGGACTGGACTTTGGTGCTTCTTTCACAGGACACCCTCTGACTCTAAGCAGCATCAACAAGGTATTTTTTTTTAATGTGTGTGGCGCTCTGTTTCACCTTGTGGCTACCTTAAGGTGCTGCTTGTGAGTAGACATCTGGATATTGTGATGGGGAGAGTGGGGTCCGAGTCCCATCACCAGAAGGGAATCATCAATCTGACATTCTTCAATTCTACCACCAATTTTGAGAAATCAATTTGGAACTCTTCTGCTTTAAGGCCTTTACTGAATCACAAGTCATGTGACCCAGTCCTCTGACTTAGAGGCAGAGCTCCCCCCATCCTGGGGCACTAGGCTCTCAGTGAGCTCCTGGTTTCAACAATTTCAATAACTATGGGTAATAAGCTTTGTCTTTGTCGAGAGCAGCTTTCTGTTGCTCAGGTGTATAATGCGCATAGGTTTTGTTGTTACTCTCCTCCTTAGCTATCAGTAGTGCAGCAGGTGCAGTGGCACCAGGATCCAGGGATCTCAGGAGCTCACCGAACCCAATTATGGCTGTATTTTACTGTCCACCCAGCAGACGGGGGCCCACTTCCTGTGCTTGCAGCAGGGCACATGGCACCCTTGCTGTACTGTAGGTTAGCTCAGCAAGAACACATGTGTCAAAGCACAACCACTGCCCAGGAGTCACTGAGGAAGAACATGCCCTGCACTTCACCAAAGGGTATCCCTACATCAGCAGTACAGGTCTGTCCCTGGGTGAACAGCGAGCAGGAGTCAGTGCGCCCCCTCGCTCGTGGGTCTTGTTTCATAGTTATCCAGATTCACAACTTGTCGCCCTGCCCCAATGTCCGGAGATTAGGCCCCATTGGCACTCAAGGACCCTGCGACTGAAGAATGAGGGTGCAGAAGCATGGGGGGCAGGGGCCAAGTATCCAAAAAACTCAACCATGAAACCAGGAACAAAGATCGAGACCTGTTCAGTGGCCAATAAGCATAATCGTGAGGGAACACCTTCTTAGGGACCCTGGAGTTTAAAAAAAGTCTGATTTTGACTGTAAAGAACTGGATATGGGACTATTTGGCCTTCCTTTACCAAAGACCCTAAATGTGATGTACCTGGCCACAGCTACCCCGGGGTTCCTAGTAACCCCTAACTGAAATCATGAAGAAATTAGATGCACTATTGCTTCCCAGGGGCTGCTAACCATAACATCAAGTCTCAGAGACACAAGGGCTTACAAAGTGGCGCAATGCATGCACTGCACCCCTTTGTAAATATGGTGTGGCGATTTTTGCCATAATATCGTCACATCAGCTTAAGAAAAAGACACTAATGTTGCAAAATATTCAGTTAGGCTCTCTTAAATCTGGGCCGTAGTGTCCCTTGTGAGCTCCTGTGTGCTCCCTACAACCTCTCCATATAGGATTCGAAGATACACCCAGGTGCAGCTTGCAGTAGGGAAAAGGGATAGCGCGTGGAGTGGAGGGTGTGGGGTGACCTGGCGGAGGATCTGCCCCTGGATACACCTGGCGTTGGTGACCAGCAGGGACATCTCACATCAGACCACATTAAACCTTCTTAACACTCTTTACAACTGCAGCATTTCTGCTATGAAAGAGAGAGAGGGGCTTGTTCTGAAGTAAATGCTGGTGCGTACATTGAGGGACTCCCTCATAGGCTGAAAGTGTGGCCCAAGCAGTCCTGGATCAATACCTGCTCCATCACCTTTTAGCACAGAGGCGCGGGCTGACAGGCAGCATTGAAGAAGCCTGTGAGGCCTTTTCTACTGGTCCTGGGTAGCCAGGGGGCACTGAGCAGTATTGGGGTAAACACTGCTGTTTACCACTTGTTTCTCTGGTACTATGGACTTTAACTGGATAAACAAGTAACCCCTTTTGCACACCTGACTCTCCAAAGGTCAAGCCTTAGCCCAGAAAGTGGCTGAAGTTTAGAAACTCAGAGAAGTTATCACCCATTTATTTAATATCGCAAAATAATCTGAATGTCCTGTCAGGTCTATACCTTTTGTTCTGTATTTACATAAATGAAAGGCAGAGCAGTTAAATTGATGATTGAACAAACAAGAGGGTCCCTGTGTCCCTTGGGGTTGCGGTGTCCATAGTAGGTATATGCAGGGTCACTGGAATTATGCAGCAGGAGAGGGCCAAATTATGCGTTCAGGGTTGAGTAAATTTTGCAGCAAGAAAATGCAAATTATGTGGCATAATGTGGCACATTTTGTGACAGTATTACTTCATTATTTTGTCATTTTTAAACTTGTTAACATTGTCTGGGTATTATTGGACCTCATTACTACCAATTTAACACCCAAATATACCAACAAAAATGTAACTTTGCAAAGGGCCTTCCACTGAGCGGCAATGCATGAACTCCACGTTTAGTAACTTTTGAACCATTTGAGCTAGATACATATTGTTTTTTGCTAACATCTACAGGTTATGTGGCAGTTGATGGATTATGTGGCATATGCGGCGCATGTATAATTATGGCTAAATCACTGCAGCCACACATTCGCATAATTCCAGTAGCCGTGGGAATACGGCACTGACTCGGAATGGTGATTTAATAAAGGTTACATGGGAGTTTATGGACAGTGTTATCAGATGGAACAGACTGCCTCTCCCCAGTTCATGGGTCCAGACAGTTGAGTTTTAGCTCTCATGCTATAGTTTTGTGTACAGCCCTCCTGCTAAGGAAAATGTGTCAGACTTCTGCAGTGTACCAGGTATGCTGCACTCTGCACTTTACTTTTTGCCTAGTTTCTCCAGGATGGAAGGGGATGGACAGCACAGCAGGTCTGAGTTTAAGAAGCTGCTATTCTACGACAACCTCCGCACAGCACAAACAACTTAAACTCCAGAGCCCACCAGTAAAGGGTGACCTAGAATTCCAGTGCCTATGCCTGCAACCACTGGCTCAAATTAAGCACAGTGTTCACCCTGTTCTGGATTGTCCCAGATAAGCAGAAAACTATGGAATAGAATACTACATGGGGGAATTCATAGTTATTTTAGTGCCGGAGAGCCCAGCAAAAGTGGAGTATAACCCTTCACTGCACGCCTAAGTTCTTTCATTCAAAATAATTGTGTGTATTTTATCTTATGTGGATATCCTGAAAAACCTGGCAGGTGTTTGGCCGGACTGGACATAGTGGATTCTCTCAAGCAGTTGCCTGTATCACATTCATGTTGTCGCAGTACTACACTACTTTCCAGTGAAAGTCCACCCCAACCATAGACATTATAAGGTATGAGCAAAGTGGTTGGGAAGATGGTTTTCCCCTCGATATCACCTCTATTTCTCTATCTCAACCCCTCTCCCTCCCTCAGCTTACCTCAGGCTCTGTCTGTCCGTCTACCCAAAGTCATCTTAATGTTTTTGTGTGACCCTGTTTCTGATAATGTATCCATGATTCAGTTTCGTTTGGCAACATCTGCTTATGTGTTTAAATTGTATTTGTATAGCTCCTACTATTCTCCGATGAGGCGTCGAAGCGCTCTACGGCGACTAGCACACTACACGGGAGCTCAAAGTTAGTGGTCAGTCCATTAGTTATTGGGGTTAGTTTTGCAGACTCATTCCATGCATCCAGTCCAGTTTCTTTATGGTGCGCTGTTGACATAGATATGATCTTTAGAGGCGGCCATGTGAGACGCACCTGCTTGCTGGATTTAATAGACACTGTTATGGTTTCCAAAAAGAGCTTTAAGGCAGAAAAAGACAGAAGGTAAAAGGAAGCAGAGGTCCGTTAAAAAAATAAGGGATGGAAGGTCAATTTTTTATGCAGGATGTTCAGGAATAAAACAGGTTTAGAATTTTTGCATGCAATTTGTGGATGTAAACTTGATGAAAAACACAGTTTCAAATTCTGCTCCTAAGGAACAATCTTTCTAGAAACACTTCAGAGGTGACAGATGCTTGATTAAATGATCAGAACATGGGTAATAAAATGTAAACACTGCCAACGGTGGGGCCCCAAAGCTGCCTTAACCAGGGCCACAAAGAGCCTTAGGATGGCACTGGCCCCGCCCCTTCTCCCCCGCACTCAGGACATCCAGATGGCTGCATCAGCACCACGCCTCCCGCCAGCCAATCACTCCCTCCGCTTCCGAGGATGCTCCATTTGAGCAGGGCGGGGGTCTGTTTGCTCGGCGTCACCTCCCGGAAGCATTAGGAGGGCCTGGGCTCTGCATGTCGTCTGAACAAACACCACTTAAGGCCGGCTCTGCTTCCCAAACACGTATTTAATCCCCTCATTAAAGATGCATGACCCTGCCGGTCGATGCGGGCAGCGGTTAGAGGTTTTAAGCCACGCTAACAGCTACACCTTGTCTAACATTAGGGACCCCGCCTGCGGTTTTTAACGCTAGGCCGCACTGCGGGGGGCGGGGGAGGCCCGGCCTAGCCCTGGCCTATCTCACGCCTGTCCAAGGAGATTTCCTCCTTATTGCGGTTATTGCACCTTCTTGTGGTTCCAAACTGAGGTGGTCACATGTTAATATATGTATTTTTAATATTTGGCTATTATATATTTAGAAACACACGCGCTGGATGTCCAAGATGCTCAGAAGTGTGATTTCAAGATAGCTCAGTGGGTTGATGCGCCTGTTACAGATAGGTTTGTGTAGCATGGAGCTCGTAGAGTGCAATCCTGATTGGGCCATACAGTCCTTGTAACCTGACTCTCAGGTAAAAAAAACCTCACCGGCTGCTTATCCGCTATTGCTTTTGAGAGCTTTTTAGTATATCCCCAATAGATTTATTTACATGTGAGGTACCTGCTTATTTACCGGGTTACCTACATCGTCCATTCACCAAGTGGTAGGGGTAGCCTGTATGTCACACCACGCACTCTTTGACCACCAATGACAACCCAGAGTTGACCTCTTGGCCCGCCCTTTGTCCCTCAACAGACTCCTATTTGCTGCCAAGGAGCAGAGGGGAGGACAGTGGATGGAAACTGCAAATGGTAAACACCCTGTTCCCTTTCTCTGCCTTCGGCTGCCTCAATCACCACTGTGACCAGGGGTACCCAGGCGGTGCCC
Organism: Pleurodeles waltl; assembly: GCF_031143425.1. Lineage (NCBI taxonomy): Eukaryota > Metazoa > Chordata > Amphibia > Caudata > Salamandridae > Pleurodeles > Pleurodeles waltl. The sequence goes on from NC_090448.1 coordinate 1,158,751,105, forward strand.
GGGGTATCAAATGACAAGGTGAGGGCAACAGCTGCCATCCACACTACCCCATATTGATGGCCATGTGGTTACTTTATGAAAACCTGGCATGGATCTGGCCTTCCCAAACTCAGGGCTCTCCAGGAAGGACTGACATCCAGTGGGCTCGAGGGCCGCCTTGTACAGAACTTCCTTGCCTCCCAAGTACCCTATCCAGGAGGTAAGGAAGAATTGGAACAAGGTGGCCACAGGGCAGAAAGTAATGACTGAAGTCCAAGTATAAGGCGCGGGTCCGGGAGGGGAGAAGCGTGGATGGATACAGTGAACAGGCAGATCCTCCATTGATGACTGACAAGGTGGTCTTGCTCATAATGATCTCAGAAAAGATTCCTCCGGCCTGATATTTGGGTTGAGGCGGAGGGATGTTGTCCTAGAAAGGCAGCTCCCCTGGTCATTTTTTCGCGTTATAGAATTTCAGGTCGAGTGATGTCCTGGGCATGAACTACAAGTACCGTGGAATAACAATTGCAACCTCCAGACGTTACTAGTCCTGCTGTCAGGTGTTATGAGGGCAACAGCAGCAAATGTAAGTAAAGATAAAGCTAAGAGCCTTCTGATGGTTATTCTCTTCTTTCCACTCTGCCCATCTACTGGCCATTTGGCAACAAGCCCTAGTAAAGCCAAGAGAGCTTGTCTGCGATACGAGGGCGCAGACCTATTGGCTTTAACAATGCTTTTCTTCCCAGGTGTCCTGATGGCCATCGTGTCGGCACATGAATTGGGGCCGTCTTGGAATAATTTTTCATAAAGTTTATGAAGAGGTTTTTCAAAAGTGCCCATATGACTGTTCTGAAGTCTGGTTCCATGAGAACAGTGTTCAAGTTTGGTAGCAGGGAGAGTTGATGGCAGGTGGTTTTAGACTTCTTCAGAACATTGTTTTGTGTCTAAATGTGGCGCTAAACTGTCTGTCTGCAATGAACTTTAATAGCATTGCTCGACAGTGCGAAATCCTGTGTCACTGGTGATGTGAGCTAACTTAGTGGCAGATTTAAGAGTCCCTTGCGCCATTTTGTAACCCTTTGCGCTACATTATGCCTGCGCCAGGCATAATGTATTCAGAGGTGGTGTTCCCCCATTAGGCGGGCGATTTCATTGCGTCATTTTTTTTTCAGTACTATTAAAGCCTGCTCAGAGCAGGCGTTAAAGGGAGGCACACCATTGTTTACAATGGGCCTCAATGGGCTTTGCAGGATTAGCGTCAACATTTTTGACGCTGAACCTGCAAAGCACTGAACGAGTGTCCAAAATTTTGATGCTAGTTCCCCTAACTACTGCCATGCTACACCGTATCTTGAATATGGCGCACACATGGTGGCGTTAGGCGGGGCGCTAAGGGGCTCAAGAAAAATGGCACTGTACTGGGTGCAGGCCTGAAGTCTAAAGTCCTGGTGGCCCACGGCCCTCGGCACCGCACCGACCCCCACAGACCACGCCCGCAACCTCGGCTTCATCTTGGACCCTCTTCTCACCATGACCAAGCAAGTCAACGCCGTGTCCTCCGCCTGCTTCCTCACCCTCCGCATGCTCCGCAAGATCTTCCGCTGGATCCCCGCCGACACCAGAAAAACCGTGACCCACGCCCTCGTCACGAGCCGCCTGGACTACGGCAACACCCTCTACGCCGGGACCACAGCCAAACTCCAAAATCGACTGCAACGCATTCAAAACGCCTCGGCCCGCCTCATCCTCGACATACCCCGCAGCAGCCACATCTCCGCACACCTGAGACACCTGCATTGGCTCCCAGTCAGCAAAAGGATCACCTTCCGACTTCTCACCCACGCACACAAAGCCCTCCACGACAAGGGACCGGAATACCTCAACAGACGCCTCAGCTTCTACGTCCCCACCCGCCTCCTCCGCTCCTCTGGCCTCGCACTCGCTGCTGTCCCTCGCATCTGCCGCTCCACAGCGGGTGGGAGATCTTTCTCCTTCCTGGCGGCCAAGACCAGGAACTCCCTCCCCACCAACCTCAGGACCACCCAGGACCATTCCGCTTTCCGGAGACTCCTAAAGACCTGGCTGTTCGAACAGCGATAACCCCCCCTTTTTCCCCTAGCGCCTTGAGACCCGCACGGGTGAGTAGCGCGCTTTATAAATGTTAATGATTTGATTTGATTTGATTTAAGGGCCCAATTCACAAAGGTAAACTTAGACCTGAAGTCTAAGTTTAGACATGAAGTCGAAGGTTAGGCCTGAAGTCTAAGTTCAGATCTAAAGTCTACGGGCTCAAGTCACAAAGGTAAACTTAGACCTGAAGTCTAAGTTAGACCTGAAGTCTAAGTAAGGGCCTGAACTCTAAGGGCCCAATTCACAAAAGTAAACTTATACCTGAAGTCTAAGTTTAGACTTAAAGTCTAAGTTTAGGCCTGAAGTTTAAGTTTAGACCTAAAGTCTAAGGGCCCAATTCACAAAGGTAAACTTTGACCTCAAGACTAAGTTTAGGTCTAAAGTCTAAGTTTAGACCTGAAAGCTAAGGGTCCAATTCACAAAGGTAAACTTAGACCTGAAGTCTAAGTTTAGTCCTCAAGTCAAAGGGCCCATTTCACAAAGGTAAACTCAAACCTGAAGTCTAAGTTTAGGCCCAACGTCTAAGTTTAGACCTGAAGTCTATATTTAGGCCTGAAGTCTATGTTTAGGCGTGAAGTCTAAGGTCCAATTCACAATGGTAACCTTAGACTTCAGGGCTGAGTGAATTGGGTCCTTTAACATGATGCCTAAACTTAAACTTCAGGTCCAAACTTAGAGTTTAGGCCTAAACTCCGACTTCAGGTCTAGGCTTTGCTTTGTAAACTAGGCCCTGAGAATCACTGGAACAGGACAGAGGCCTAGGTACACCAGCTTACAGCGATATGACGGGCCTGAAGTTGCTGGTATAAAAGAGTTAGTATTTGTCCTTCAGGTATAATGCAGGATCCATGGTACCCCAGAAGACATTGGTGTTCCTAAAAATGATAGCTGTTTACTGATAAATCTAAGATTAATCCCTCAACAGAGGACAGCAGTGTTCCTGAAATAGAAACAATTTTTGTTGAGTTCAAAGAGTCATTCCTCAACAGAGGGCTTTGGCTAGTCAAGAAATTGGTGATCTTTTTACAGCAATAAAATATTCAAGCTTTAAGAGAGGATATTGAGTCTTTGGAAAATCAATCCCTCTCACCATAAATCATGGACGGATGCCTTGATAGGGACTGCTGGCTTTGAAGATCATGGATGATATTCACCAAGGACTTGGAGATGTGTCCCTTCATCAGGACCTTAGATTGACAGGAAATCAATCTTTTTTCATCCAGTATTCGAAACTTTAAGTCTCAATGGAGGACATGGAAACTCTGGAAAATGGAGAAAACCTCTACTGTGAGCATGTATCCCTCAGAAGAGGACACAGGCGTCTATAAAGAAGTTATAGAACCTTCCCGGAATCTAAGATGACTATCGTAATATTTGGTTTCCAATCTACATCAATAAAATATAAGGAATATTTAAAATATGGAGAATGCAGTTTCTGAGAATTAGGTTCTCCTGCAACAATAAAGTATGCATTTGACATATGGAAAGACGGTTGCCAATTGTTACTTCACAGGTATTACACTGGGCGTCTTTACATCGGAGTAGCATTACATCATAGTACTCCATATCGGGAGTACTGTATTTCATAAGTAAATATTTCTACCTCTCTCTCTCTCCCTCTCTCTCTCTCTCTCTCTCTATATATATATATATATATATATATATATATATATATATATATATATATATGTGTGTGTGTGTGTGTGTGTGTGTGTCTGCGTGTGTGTGTGAGACTGAGCATCTTCTCACTGCTGAATATCCTGCTACTCCAGGCAAGTAGCATGCCTCCTGTTTAGTTTAATTTGTGTCTCCCTTGCAAAGCATCACTTGGAAGTTTTTAACGTTTTACTAGATTTTAAGCCAGATGCTTTTTTTCTTACAGAAACTTGGATGAGTAAGCATTCCAGCCCTCATGCTGCCATGGCACCTCCTGATGACTATTGCGTGGTTAAATGTGATCGTTTGCACAAAAAGGGAGGGGGGGGGGCGGATTGTGATAATTTTTAAGTCCAAGCTCACTTGCTCGATAAAGAAGCTTTCTCTTCCAGAGTGTGATGGTCTGGTTTTCTCACTCCGCATCTCGAATAATTTTATTTTTTCTTGCTTTCTGATCTCCACCAGGTCCTGCATGTAGGTGGAGCTTTTGGTCTTATCTCCTTTTATACTTAAATGTGCTAATTTTTAACATACTAGGCATTTTTAACATTCACTTAGACAAACCTAACTGCAGTCTGGCACCCTCCCTTATTGGAAATTTTAAAACACTTGGTGGTGCATTTACAAGCAGCCTGCGCCGCTGATGTGTCACTTTTTGTGAAACACTTGATGGCGCCGGCTGCTTACCCATATCTATAAGGCCACGCAAAGCCACTTTCCTTGGCTTCTCGTGGCCTTGTAGATATGGAGTAAGGCAACACAGTGCAATTCGCTGCGTTGCCTTACTTTGCGTCAGAGAGGTGTTCCATGGGTGTTGCGTGGGTGTTCCCACCAACATCCATGGATTTTGACGCATTCCCAGATTTACAACGTTTTTGTAAACCTGGCAATGTGTCAAAAGCCTTTGGCTCCCCAGGGATGGCGTAAGGGTGATGCACTGGGGAGAAATATATTTATTTTGCATTTTGCAGAAACACATAGATAGAGGAAAACCCCTCTCATGATTGTTTTTGTGCAGGAAGGTGTCCCTTCCTGTGCAAAAACAATCATCCCCGCAACACACCCACCCTGGCACCATGGTGCCTGCATTGGCGCATGGTAGCACTCTGTGCACCAGCGCAGCAGAAAAGGACAGGAATGCACCATATCTTGTAGATACAGCATATTCTGCCCTTTTGTTTTGATGGAGGGGTGTGCAGCAAGAAGGCTTGCGGCACAGCCCTGCGTCAAAACGTTGTAAATGAGGCCCTTGATTTGCAGCAATTAGTTCATCATATCATGGTAAACTCTCTGCATCCTATCTTTTCAAATCTGCCTTTTGTGACTGTTGATCCCTCACACCTCTTGTACGACTGACCATTTTGCAAACCCTGTTTCAGTAGATGTTGCTGAGGCAGGAGGTTCCATGAGAGAGAACTACTCTTTATCCCAGACAGTGGTCTAAGCTCAACTCTGGGGTGTTCTGCTCCCATCCTCAGGATAATGTCCTGGATTTAGTGGGCTCAGCGGATGATCGTACTAGAGCCATGGACAAGTGGATACGCTCCACATTAAATTATCAGTCACCACAGACAATATGCAGTAAATATAAAGCTTGTTTGCCGGCCCCTTGGTTTGGTGACTCCCTTTTAGTTCTGAAGAAAGATTGCAAATGCCTGGAGTGTGCTTGTTGCACAAAATAAACCCAGGATGACACAGTTAAGTTCAAAACTGCTACTAAGGAATATCACAGAGCTTGCCGGGCAGCCCGAGCTAACTTTTATACTGAAAAAATTGATAATGACAATAATTGTTCCAAATACATATAGTGACATCTTTTATGGATCCAACTAAAGTTTTGCAATGTCTTTCTCTTGTGCAGACAACAGGTAATGAACTTGCCGACTTTTTCTTCAGAATGTTCGCTGACATCTATGCCTCGTTTTTTGAGGGAGAAACGACCTACTGTCTCCGTCCTCACCCACAAATTCACCTTAGCAACTTTTAATCTCATAGATGAAGCCAATTTCCTGGCTCTCCTGGGCACTATCAAATCTGGATCTCCACCGTATCTGCCCATAATTTTGAAAAAGGTTAGCTCTTCTCCAACCCAGTCTGCCTGACTCCAATCCAAAACAATCTGCCCAACTCCAATTTGCCCCACTTCAATTTGCTCCACTCCGGTCCACTTCATCCCAGTCCACCCACTTCATCCCAACTAAATCCACCACAATCCATCCCAATCAAATACAGCCCAATCCAATCCACCCCACTCCCAAACCAATCCACCCCACAGCAATCCAAAACAGTCTGCCCCACTCCAATCTGCCCCACAACAACCTACCCCACTCAAATCCAAAACAATCTGCCCCACTACAGTCCAAAACAATCTGCCTCACTCAGTCCAAAACAATCTGCTCCACTTCAATCCAAAACAATCTACTCCACTCCAATCCCAAACAATCTGCCCCACTCCAATCCAAAATAATCTGCCCCACTCCAATCCAAAACAATCTGCACATCTCTAATCCATACCACTCCAATTTGCCCCAACCCAATCCAGTACACCTCACCCCAAACCATTTAATCCATCCCAACTCACCCCACTCCAATCCATCACAATCCACCTCACTCTAATTCATTCCATCCCACACCAATCCAATCTGCCCAACTCCAATCCAATCCTCCTCACCCTAATCCAATCCGCCCACCCCCTCCACAATCCACCCCACTCTAATCCAATCCACCCCACCCTGATCCAAAACAGTGTGCCCGCTCCAATCTGCCTCACTCCATCCCAAAACATTCTTCCCCACTCAATCCAAAACAGTCTGCCCCACTCCAATACAAAACAATCTGCCCCACTCCAAACTTCCCCACTCAAATCCAAAACAATCAGTCCCATCCACTCCAGTCCAGAACAACCTGCCTCACTCCAATCTGCCTCACTCCAGTCAAAAATAATCTGCCCCACTCCAGTCTGCACCACTCCAATTTGCCCCATTCAAATCCACAACAACCTGCCCCAATCCAGTCTTCCCAACTCCAATCCAAAACAATCTGCCTCAGTCCAATCCACCCCACTCCAATCCACCCCATTCCATTCCAATCCACCTCACCCCAATCCAATCCACCCCACTCCAATCCTGCCCAACCCACCCCAATCCAATCCACCCCAGTCCAGCCAAATCCAATCTACCTTACTCCAATTCACAACACCTCACTCCAATCCACCCCAGGCCCAATCCAATCCACCTCAATTGAATCCACCCCATTGCAATTCAATCTACTCTACTTCAACCCGCCCCACCCCACTCCATTCCACCCCACCCCACCCACTCCAGTCCACCCCACTCCAATCTACCCCACACCACTGCAGTCCAATCCACCCCACTCTACTCCAATCCACCTGACCGTACCACAATCCAATCCACCCCACCTCAGTTCAGTCCACCCCACTCAATCCAATCCATCCAGCCCACCACACTCTAATCCACGCTAATCCACTCCAACCCACCCCATTCCCATCCACCCCACTCCAATCCACCCCACTCCAATCCGCCCCTCTCCAATCCACTCTACTTCAAAACACCAACTCTAGTCCAATCCATTCCAATCGACCTCACCCCAAACCAATCTAATCCACCACACTCCAATCCACTTTGCCCCATTTCAATCCACTCCACTCCCATCCAATCCACCACACTCCAGTCAATCCAACCCACTCTACCCCAATCCTCCCCAATCTACTCCAATTCAATCCACCCCACTACCTCACTCCACTCCAATTCACCCCATTCCACCCCACTCCACTCCACTATGTGGCAGTCCATTCTATACCACGCACTCCACTTTACAAGACTACATTCTATGACACTGCACTGTATGGCACTCTCTTCCACTGAACCCCATTCCCCTCTACTCAATTCTACGACACTATACTCCCCCAATCCACTGTATTCCTTTTAAAAAATATATATATTTCTCACTATACCTTACAACAAAGCATTGGCAATGCTAGTAGCTTAGCTTTACAGACCTTGCCAACTTCACCAAAAACCTCACAGTGTGAGGAGGGGGCAGGGTCTTGGGGGGTGTGGCCTTGTAGTGAGAAGCACCTAAAAGGCACGTTTTCCCCAACTCCCGCCCCGGCCCCAAACCCCCTCCTCTAAAATAAGTAAACAAAACTTTGCTGAGGCTGCGGCCCATGTCCTAGGGGTGTTTTCACACCCATTAATGGACCTCCGCAGGTAAAAGCGTCCGAAAATGAACTTTGTACGTTTGTGCCGTTTTTGCGTCAATAAATGACGGTAATGCAGGGCAAAAAAAGTATAAATCAGGGCCACAGTTTCCAGCAGTTTTAAGCTCGTTTCCCCTGCTACCAGCGCCGGCTTTAGGGCAGTGAGAGTGGTGCGGCCGCACCGGGTGCTGACCTAGATTGGGGATGCTGACCCTAGGGGCGTTGTGTTTAGCAATAACTTCGAAACTTGCGATTTGAAAGCACCTGCCGAAAAGATCCTGGTGTGTTCAAGAAACAATGAAAATGTCAAGATACCTCTTGTGATTAATGTTCCTGCTAGAGAAAGATTTTTTGTCTAGCGGCAGCTTTGACTCTCCATGAAGTAGCGCAGATGGTTAATACGCCTGCTGCAAAGAACAGATCTGTATTTTATGTGGATAACTGAATGGATTAGTAAAATCAGCCCTTACCAGCGCTTTAAAACAAATGAATGTATGTGAAAAGGGGGCTATGGAGAGATGAGGGGCATATTTTCCGGGTGGTAGTTGGGGAATCCGAGAAGGTGGTCATGGGGTCGAGGGGTGCAAAAAAAGACTGTCGCACGGGGTGCCAACAGTGCTCAAGCTGGCCGTGCCTGCCACCATGTGATATTGACCCCTCAGTGGGAGACCGTGTGAGGGGAGCCAGTATCGTGTGGCACACTGTGGCACCGTGTGAGTTGGCAGGTCTGGTAGTATTTTAAAAGGCAAGACCTATTAGTTCTACCATGCTTGTTTCAATTTCTAAATGTTTACTGCCATCAAGCCAGATGTGGAATTATCAGTGCAGTAGGTGCAGTAGCACCGAGACCCTACAGTGTGAGGAGCCCTTGCACTGAATTCTACTACTCGAAAAGGAGTACGAGGGCCCTATTCTTTGCTTGCCCTCGCACACCGCTGCTAGGCCCTACACGGCACTACTACCAAAGGTTTTTGAGAGACCCTGCGACATTTCAGTCATCACCCCTGGCCGCCTTCCCATGCAGGTAGCCGGTTCCTGCTGCGTTGGATGCATTTTAAGTGATTTCGGTCGGCCTCATAAATTGTTGTAGGTCTAACAATAGTGAGCTAAATCTGAACAGCCTTGTTTTTAAGACACATCCACTTGTGTGTTATATGACAATACAACACCTTGGTGGTCATTCTGACCCTGGCGGTCTTTGACCGCCAGGGCGGAGGACCGCGGGAGCACCGCCGACAGGCCGGCGGTGCTCCAATGGGGATTCCGACTGCGGCGGTAAAGCCGCGGTCGGACCGGCACCACTGGCGGGCTCCCGCCAGTGTACCGCGGCCCCATTGAATCCTCCACGGCGGCGCAGCTTGCTGCACCGCCGCGGGGATTCCGACCCCCCCTACCGCCATCCAGATCCCGGCGGTCCGACCGCCAGGATCCGGATGGCGGTAGGGGGGGTCGCGGGCCCCTGGGGGCCCCTGCAGTGCCCATGCCACTGGCATGGGCATTGCAGGGGCCCCCGTAAGAGGGCCCCTACATGTATTTCACTGTCTGCTGCGCAGACAGTGAAATACGCGACGGGTGCAACTGCACCCGTCGCACAGCTTCCACTCCGCCGGCTCGATTCCGAGCCGGCTTCATCGTGGAAGCCTCTTTCCCGCTGGGCTGGCGGGCGGTCTGAAGGCGACCGCCCGCCAGCCCAGCGGGAAAGTCAGAATTACCGCGGCGGTCTTTCGACCGCGGAACGGTAATCTGACGGCGGGACTTTGGCGGGCGGCCTCCGCCGCCCGCCAAGGTCAGAATGAGGGCCCTTGTGTCTTATCCCATGTAGGATACCAATCCATATTGTTTTCTGTAGAGGGTACATCAAAGCCTGCTCTTCAAAAAGCAACTAACCATAAATAAATGGAGTGGGAGCGATGCCGGTTAAAAGGATTTCACGTTATCCCTCACTTGAAGCAACTCATCAAACCAGGTTTGTTAGGAGAAAAGTCAAACTACAAACTATCATTGGAAGAAAGGGGAAACTACAAAGTATCATTGGAGGGAAAGGGAAAGTCGAAAGTATCACTGGAGGAAAGAGGAAACTACAAAGTATCACTTTGGGAAGAAGAAACTACAAAGTATCATTGGAGGGAAGGAGAACCCACAAAGTATCATAGGAGGGAAGAGGAAACTACAAAGTATCATTGGAGGGAAGAGGAAACTACAACGTTTCATTGGAGGGAAGAGGAAACTACAAACTATTGTTGCAGGGAACAGGAAACTACAACGTATCATTGAAGGGAAGAGGAAACTACAGAGTATCAGTGGAGGGAAGAGGAAACGACAAAGTATCATTGCAGGGAAGGGGCAACTACGAAGTATCATTGGAGGGAAGAGGAAACTACAGAGTATCAGTGGAGGGAAGAGGAAACGACAAAGTATCGTTGGAGGGAAAGGGAAACAACAACACGTCATTGGAGGGAAGAGTAAACTACAAAGTATCACTGAAAGGAAGAAGAAACTACAAAGTGTCACTTGAGGGAAGAGGAAGCTCCAGAGCATCATTGGAGGGAAGAGGAAACTACAACTTATCATTGGAGGGAAGAAGAAAGTACAAAGTATCCCTGTAGGGAAGAGGAAACTACAAAGTATCATTGGAAGAAGTGGAAACTACAAAATGTTATTGGAGTGGCGGGGAAACTACAAAGTATCATTGGAAGAAGTGGAAACTACGAAGTATCATCGGAGAGACGGGGAAACTGCAAAGTATCATCGGAGCGACGGGGAAACTGCAAAGTGTCATCGGAGGGACGGGGAAACTACAAAGTGTCATTGGAAGGAAGGAGAAACGACAACGTATCATTGAAGGGAAGGGAAAAGTACAAAGTATCACTGGAGGGAACAGGAAACCACATAGTATCATTGCAGGGAAGGGGGAACTACAAAGTATCATTGGAGGGAAGGGGAAAGTAGAAAGTATCACTGGAGGAAAGAGGAAACTACAAAGTATCACTTTGGGAAGAAGAAACTACAAAGTATCATTGGAGGGACGAGGAAACTACAGAGTATCATTGGAGGGAAGGGTAAACTACAAAGTATTACTGGAGTAAAGAGGAAACCTAGAACGTGCGAAAGAAAACAAATGAATAAAGGGTGCAGACCCTTTATTTCTGAAATGAGGGAACTGAGGTTGAAGCGCGTTGGCGTCATATCCCAGAGGCGCGTGGAGTAGGCACTTGTCTGTTTACTGTTCTGGCCCTGCTTCTCTCATTTCCTGGATTCTCCCTCAGCTGGACAGCTCAAGGTTATCCTCCCTTCTGGCTCCAGAGACACTGATGAATGTGTTCACTATCACCCGACGCTCATTAGAGGAATCAGCTCATCTGTCTGTGGTCGCTGACCGGCCATCAGGACACCACGCTCTTCAAAGGGAGTGGGTGGGTGCTGACAGGGGGGGGCTCTGGGCGCTTCAAAATGCCCCTAGAGGTAAGTGTTGGCACGTGTTGGATAATTTGTGTGATGGGGTGTTTTTGAAACACCCCCTCTGTCTGGCCCCCGCCCTGGGCCAGGGTTGATGTTCTGGAGGGGCGGGGGGGTTGCGTAGGGGAAGTGATGGCCTCTCCTCTCCTGCTTTCTTTCATGTGACAGAAATTTTATTTTTGTTTCATTTTAACCTTCTGTCATCAAAGTGCCTGGTCAGATTCTGTGCACGTGTTGTGAGGACATTATTTGAGCTGGGGTGGGGACTCCACCATCCGGCATTACCTTTGAGGATGCAAACTGTTATTTGTACAACACTGTGAAGGCTGATCGAAAACTAGAGCTTCACAAAGTGAGACAAAATCTTCGCCTCGTGAAATACCTGCGAAAATCATTTTTTCAAAGTTTATGTTGTGTTTATTCATATCTAACCCAAACTAAATGGCCTGCATAAGATATACCGCAAAAACACCAGCAAAAGCCTCGTTGCCAATGCTGCTTTCAAAGTTTAGTAGAAATTACCACAAATGTGCTTTTACATGCATGATTTTCGCTGGATAAAACCTGCCAGAATTTGTGTGGCAAAAAACCCACAACATTCCGGGGTTACACCCCTTGCAGCATTTGAAGAAATGTGGAGGTAACAGGTTTATATCACTTTCTATGGTTTGGAAATCGCACGGGTGAGTTAACACACACCGGGCAAACACAATACACTGCGGTAAGGCAAATAAATCACCTGTCACATAATCTGCAGAATTTATCAATAAAAAAGTGCTTCTAGCTCAAATGGTTTGAAAGTTACAAAAAATGCGAGGACATGTTGCTGCGCAGGTGAAGGCCCTTTGCAAAGCTGGAGTGGTCACTTTTCTGTTGCTTATTGCTATATTTTGAAGTTTAAGTGGCACTAATAAGGTATAACTAATGACGAGAGTGTGTAACCAATTTTTAAAATGATGAAATTATGAGGTAATACTATTTCAAAATATGCCGCATAATTTGCCTTTCTTCAGGGGCGGCTTCTCCAGTATGGTGGAGGGGTGCCGCACCCCCCCTCTAGCAGGAGCAAAACCTTTACAAGAAAACGATAATAAACTATGTATTGTTTTCTTGTAAAAGGGGTGGGGCTACGGGCTGTGACGAGCACAGAGGGGGAATGTCAGATGTGTTGGTTTGTCTCAATGTTTACACAAATAACAATTTAAATACCATTAGTTTATTTCTTTTATAGCGCTACTCATCCCAGTCCAGGATGTCAGATCGCATTACATCACACGTGCACATTATACATGGACAATAAGTCATGTGTGTAAATCCATGTACGGGATGTGTTACATAAGACAGTGAGGGCTACAGGGTAGGAGTCACACGTCCTTAACAGCTCACTCTGCTATATTAGAAGGATTACCGTTTATAAGTTGCAAGTGACAAAAGGATCTGTTTTAAAAGCAGTGACCCACTTACCCATCTACATAAACTAAAAATCTGTCACTTCTATGTCACATGATGTGCTTCGCAGGAGACACTTAACCCTCTATGCTACTTTGATTCAAAACTGGGACTAGACAAAAGACACATCTCTTCAGCAAGTGCGTTAACCTCCAGAGTTGTCTTGCCATCAGTATTATTATTCCCTGAGATTTACTGGGCACACAACGATCTCTGCAGCAGGGGCCTTAACTCCTTAACATATTTTAGAAATGTAAACTTTGCAACCAAGTAAACAGAACAGATTTACTGCCACCTTTCTCTTTGTGGCCAATTTCTTTTTGGCAGTTTTAAAAATAAATGTAGTTACGTCCCAGATTTTGTGTTGGGATTGTGTCACTTTTTTGCACAAATCCGACACAAAATCTCATTTGTTAAATATTGTAATGCTTTCAAATGTATTCAAGATAGACCCGCAAACATTTGTGTGAGGTCTCAAGATCTGATGTCACTTCGTGTGAGGGTGCGATGCCATTTCCTGTGATGCCACATGCGACATCAAGCTCTGTGATGTCACGCGCCATGATGTCACTTGCAAACTGCCGAACTTGTTTAGTTCCCGCACTTCATGGGCCCGAGTCACAAAGGTAAACTTAGACTAAAAGTCTAAGTTGAGTCCAAGAGTCTAACCTTACTATGAGTAAAGTTAGACTTTAGGTCTAGGCTTTTGGTCTAAGTTTACCTTTGTGAATCGGGCCCACGGTTTTTGGGCCTTGTGCCCCGCTGATACATGAGGAACCACTGGCACTTGGCAATGTCTTTCCTGGGTATTGATATGAAGCAGGGGTCGGTGGAGAAGGGGTATATAAGGGCAGCTGTGAAATGGCCCATGTTGTGCATCAAGGTCACCTTGAAGTCGCTGCAGTTGTAGGTCAGGTTTACTTCCCTGCGGAGGAGGTGACTCTGAGACCTCGCCAGACCCAGGTGGGCCTGCACCCGGCTCTCCGGGGGCACTGAAGACGTGGGGATGCTGGACAAGTGTCATTGCGTGAGGAACGAGGGTGCGACCAGCAAAGGGAAGGAGTAGAGCGCGTGATGGAGCGAAAGCATCAGTTTTGGTGCAATGGCGGAGAATAAAATCTGTATTTCGCACGATAACTAGCAGGCAGGTGTGCCATTTTCTGTGCGTGGGCGGGGCACGGGGCCCTCTTTTCCTCAAGCCTTTGCAGAAATGCTAAAATGTTTTGGTTTATTTCATACTTTTCGCTGTCCTGGTGCATGAATTACCGAAGGCTGAGAGTCGTGACATGTCGTGCATGTCCAGCCAAGTCCACGGGCCGCACAGTCTGAGCTCCTGCGCGCGCACGTATGCGTCTCGGTGTAGTTGTGTGCGCGCGCACGCACGGCTGTATTTGTGTGCACACGTGTTTGTGTGTGTGAGCATTAGGGTGACCCGATTTTTGAGACCAAAAACCGGGACATTCGGCAAAAATAGGAGGAGGGCTACAATTTTACATCTACTGAGCTCCACAGAATGACAGCGCTCATCAGTATAGAAAGACAGAATAGGTACTAAACAATACATGCAATGCTATTTTTAAACCCAGTATCTCAACTTTTAATGAAATAGCTTTCCTATCATTTCTCCTAACTAATCCCGCACTGTTTTCAGTTGACACTCTCTTAAAACCAGGACATGAACCAAATTTGTCAAAATCTGCCGGGACAGTTTGTGAAAAACTGGGACTGTCCCAGCAAATCCAGGTTGCCTGATCACCCTAGTGTGCATGCCTGTGTGTGTTTGCACGTATCCAGGCACGTGTGTGTGTGTGTTTGGCGCCAACCTCGGGGATCTGCTGAACAAGAAATCCTGGAGTGGAAGAAGCAGAGGGCAGCCCAGCTGAGATGGAAAGGGTTCTCCCCAGCGGCACACCTAGAACTCTTGGTCTCTCTGGAGAACGTGCCATAGCTGGATAGGGTTGATAGACTGCTGGCAGCCTAGGCTAGGCCACCATGGGATAAAAGAGTGCCAACATCTGCCCCAAGTGCCACTGGAGAGGATTTCTCTTTCAAACTCTGCTGTCTTCAACAATCCCAGGAAAAATGATCTTTTGCCCTTTAGTTGCTCCCTTTCCACTGGCAACAAGGTCATTTGTTGCAGTCTGGCACCTTTTGTGGCCAGTTAAGGTGGCGTCTTAAAGCATCTTCCTAGAGTGGTCTCCCCATAGCACGAGCCCTGCGTCAGGTTTCTGTCATCCAACAAGCTGTAGTACTTAGGAAAAGATAACAAGAGTAACTGAGGGCATCCAGTAAGGCTTGTTCTTGTCTCTCTCTTCAGTTCTGCACAGGTGCATACTTATATGGGATTTGTGTAGTGTCAACCTATCCAAAGGCAGCGGCGGACCGGTGTGCAGTGTCAAAGAAACAGTCAATGAGCGATTTGAGAGGTAGTTGGTTTGTGGACGGCTACTGCATCATGATGCAGGGGCGTTTCCTCTATAAGAGCGGAGGAGCATTGCCCCCCAGCGGTAGCTGCAAACCCTTCTAACAAAAACTATAATAAACTATGTTTATTATAGTTTTTGTGGAAAAGGGGTGGGGCCACAGGGGTGACAAGCAATGAGGGGGGATGCTCAGCACTCCCCCTCACTGCGCATGGATATTTGGTCGGCTGTCTCGGGCCGGCCAAACACACAGGCGCGGAAGGGTCTCTCCAGCCCAGCAACACAGTTACAAGGCTGAGGAGGGCCTGCACAGGCTCCCAGTCTGCGTGGGAGCGCCCAGCCAGGGCGCTCCCAGCCAATCCTGATGCTGCTCTGAGCAGCATCAGGATTGGCTGTAGGGCAGGCTGGGGGCCTGTGCTGGCGGAGACCGAAGAGCAGAGTAATGTCGTGAGAGAGCGTCGTGTCATAGGAGAGGAGGTAAGTGTTTTTTAAAAATATTGCACATCTCGCGCGAGCGTCGCCATTTAGGTGTCAGGCAGCGGTTAAGCTGACATCGGAGCCCTAAGTTACCAGAACAGCATGAAAACTGCTTTCCTAATACCTTCGGACTTCAGGAAAAACTCAGACCCCATTTTCCTGGTTAGCAGGTGCTAGGACCCATAAACCAATAACCTGCGCCAAAAAAGGGCCCACTATCAGACGAGCCTCTCAGCCCCCACATATGTTTAAAATTACTATGCACATCATACACCACACATTACACATAGTATTCCTACCACTAGCCATAGTTATTACCGTCAGAGTAAAATAGAAACAGGAAGAGCTGGATGGGGGCTTCCACTTTTGTGGTCTCCTGGAATTAGCTAACAGGAAGTGGGAGCCATCTTGGGATGGGAATTGTTAAACTTTGGCCAGGGACTCGCTGTATTCCTCCGAGCCCCACACGGGGTCATGGCTGGACACGACAGTCGGTAGGAGGAGTAGTAGCGTCGAGCTGGCACACTTCTTCCTCCAGGGCCTTCTTACACCACGGCACATGCCAGCCCACATCGCTGTTCCAGTGCTCCATGGCCTGCTGTTGTCTTAAGGGTTTGATATAATATTACAGAACACGCTTGAACCGAAAGCCCTGGAGGTCACCGTGACGCATCCCACAAGCGATTTTAATGCATTGTGTGTAGAGTTACAGATGCGACAAGGCAACCGGATCTTTTTTTTATCCTACACCGGACATCCGTGAGGATAGAATGACAACTCCATTTAAAAATAGTGCGGGTAGGTTGTCGGTCTTAGATTGTAAAGTAATAAAATATTCACACAAAACACCGCAAAGTAATATAATAATTAGGGCTCCCAGTTTTCTGACATTTATTTTCTGACATTTCTTTCTGTATTTATCCATATTTTTTTTTTGTTGCTAATTTTAGCTGTATTTATCCGTATTTATTTTGGGTTTTGTGAAAAAAAATGAAGCTGAACTAGTATATTTCCATAATTATTTAACAGAACCATATTTATTTAACAGAACAATGTACATTCTTATTTGAATGACTACCAGTTTTCAATGATATTGAGACCTGTAAAATGATAAATCAATACACTTTAAAGAAAATATGAAACTTTTAGTATCAATCTTATGCATATACACTGCTCTTTAAGCATCATTATTAAAATGTCTTTATTTTTTACCCTATGTACCTGACAATTGACGCAGCTATTGGCCTGACAGTCATGACTTACAGTATTTATAATTGCTCAGAAAAGATCCACATTTCAGTTTTTACCCACATTTAAAAATAAATACAGATAGGAAAATAAAAGGTTTACTGTCTGTTTTTATCTGTAAAAATCAGTAAAAGCGGAAAACAGAGAGCCTTAGTAATAATACATTTTAAAGTAATAAATTGATCACATTTTAATTTAGCAAGATTTCAGGTTATGCGCTTCCCTAATTTTTGGATCCTCCAAAAATCACTTTATTCCCTCTGATCTTGCTTGTGTGCAAAACTAGGAAGAGCTATAAAGCAAGTTTTAGCAATATATTAAATTGGTCAAGCGCTGATAACCGTATCTGAATATTTAAGAAATTACCTATGTGTATCAATAGATTCTGTTACTAAATCAATATGATTAACATGTGTTAGAATAGATCAGTGATAAATTAATGCACCTGATACAGAGAGTGCACAGGTTTGATAGTTTCAATCCATGCACGACTGGCTCAGCCTTTATCCAATGAGGGCATCTTTTGTTAGTGCATAGGGAGACCAACAGAGGTTGATTCCCCACTCGATTTTCTCCCAGCCTTTCATCCTTGTGAGGTTGATAAAATGAATGCACATTTCATTGCATAGTACACATTTTACCTTTGCAGAGAATTTAGGCATCTACATCAAGATATGAAGCGCTACACAAAAGGCAATAAATAAATGATTTCTCTGACTCATGGCAACAACGTTAATCGTTAACTTTAAACTTAAAGCAGCATCTTGTCAAATGTATTTTGATCACCAGAAAAGCAGGAGGGATGAAGAAACCTTAAGAAACTGCTAACAACATACAGTGTGTTTTTTGTTCTCCCCTTTCAACCATTGGCTGTCCTCTCTTCTCCTCTTTCAGACATTGGCTTGAGGCTTTGTCAGTCAGAACGTTGGCTCTGCCCAATGCCTAATGCTATTGGCTGTTTGTTTGTATCCTTCTGCCTCCACTTGAACATGCACTGAAGTGCATGAGGGACTAATTTAAAACAATAGCTCCCTCTGTCCCCTCCTGTTGGCTCCCTCCTCTATCTCCCCATAAAAGGCTACGACTCCATGCTTTAGCACGTTAAACTCAAACCTATTGGCTTTGGTTATTATTAAGAATGTTTTGAATTTAGTGAACAGCCAGAAAAGACCATCGTAAGTGGGTATTGTGCATGGCGCAGCGAGTGCGGTGTGCTTCAGATACAGTGAATATAACCGAATGAGGTTGGATTGTGAAAAGGATGCAGACAGTTCTTAGGATCCAGGCAGTACTGGTGCTCTGACATGTCACAGGCATGTAAGGATCCCATGAATAACACTTAAGGGAATAGGAGGCTTTTCTTTAATAGGAACACACAGTGCCATACAAGGCAACAGGGCACCCAGAGGATGGGCATACCTGAGCACTGCTGTAGGCTGAAGAGCAATCACTGGCTTAATGTTTCAGAATTTGTATTCACTCTTTTCAAAAGGATGCCCGTAATATAGTTGGTTACCCTCCCCACTCCTAGTGGCATGCTTCATCATCTGGTACCTCCTTACTACAACCACCTTGGGAGCTCCTAGTGGGCAGTAGTGTTTTTGTGTACCCAAGCATATACACTCTTGTGGAGTAAGATGATTTCTACTGCACAAGACAAGTTGTGAAAAGTTTTGAATGGCTCTTTTTTTATCCTCCCTGTTAGTGTGGTGATGAGATCAAAGAACGAGTTAAAAATGTGTTAATTGCATTTCGATTTCAATGAACTTATGGTCATGTGACTGTTCTGGAGGTTGCTAACCACTGCTATAAATGTGTGCTTTGCTTAGTGTGACATAATGAATTTATTCGCATAACTATAAGGTTCTCCAGCCACGTCTTTCCGCTCATGCTAACAGATGCCTAAAGGAAGTGCTTGTCTCTGATGTTTCCAGCCTCTGTTTCTGGTCTTGGCCTGAGAGATGAGAATGTGTTGATTACCTTGCTCAGCCGAAAAAGTTCATTTTCTTGTAACTACTAAAGGTTGCCTTCTTCCTTCCTCATGGCCTCAGCCTCCAGACGCCTCTACACTTTCTTTGTTTGGTTGTAACCATGGGCCAGATGTAGGTAGCCTTTTGCGCCTCGCAAACGGCGAAAAACGCCGTTTGCGATGCGCAAAAGGCCACACGCGATGCAGAAACACATTTTGCGAGTCGGTACCGACTCGCAAAATGTGTTTCCGACTCGCAGATAGGAAGGGGTGTTCCCTTCCTATATGCGACCGCATCGCGATGTAGAGTTGATTGTGACCGCTGTATTTTTTCTATTTGCAGCTCGTTTTCCTTTAAGGAAAACGGGCTAAAAGAGAAAAAAAAAAAAACTGCTTTATTGAAAAGCAGTCACGGACATGGTGGTCTGCTGTCTCCAGCAGGCCACCATCCCCGTGAGTGCCTAGACTCGCTATGGGGTCGCAAACTGCGACCCACCTCATAAATATTTAGGAGGTGGGTCTTTGCGACCCCATAGCTAGTCGCAGAAGGTGTCTGAGACACCTTTCTGCATCGTGAATTGCGAGTTGCAATTTGCGAGTCGCTATGACTCGCAAATTGCAAGTCGCAATTTGTGACTTACCTACACCTGGCCCCAGAAGCATCATAAAAACTCTACAAATGTGTGTCCTGCCTCTGTACAAGCAGAGTACGTCACCCCATATTTCAAGGGGACTCACTGGTTGGCTGGAACTGGGATTTACTGACCATCATTTTTATTTTCATAATGCACCTTTTCAAACTATGGTTGGACGTGTGAGAGGACACTGACTTTGCAAAACCTCCTCGTCTTAGCTGCTGCCAGGCACACCCTGTCCGATTTTTCTGTATTTTCAGCTATTTTAATAAATACATTTTACAGACTCATCCATAATTCCAAATACAGAGGTTTTTCTTTGATACTCCACCCCCTGCACCCAGATTCTTACCCTAACAGTAACTGAAACTCCAACCCAAATCATAGTGACCTTCACCTACACTGTTGATTACACAACAGATTAAGACTGTCGTTATGACGTTATGACTTACCTGAACTTTCCTCTGTAATGACTTTGGCCCTCATTACAAGTCTGGCGGTCTTCACACTGCCAGACTCGCGGTGGCGGTCCCACCGCCAACAGACCGGTGGTGTGGACCACCATACTACGAGTGTAGCGGTGTGGCCAGTGCCAGACTGCCACTTTCCTGTTCTTACCGCCAGGGCAGTTGGACCGCTGGGCCGGAGATAAGCATCTCTGACCCGGAAGTCCACCTAAGACCGCCGCCAGTTTTACAAGTCCCCTTTCTGCCAGGAAAACCCTGCGGAAAGGCTACCAGCGACAGCAATTTGCATTCCTGTCACCGGTAGATGACTCCCTCCCTACATCCAAGAGCCCCTCACCCCCCTTCCCTTACAACATTATCACCCCCGCTCACCGTAGTAATATCCCCACCCGCTTCCATCACAACAGTCTCACCCCACCCACCATAATATCTCCCCAACCCCCTGCACCCCGTACTTACCTCCCACATACACGCACACACCCAAAAGTACAAACCTCTGCATACTGACACACATGCACACCCTTACACTCACTCACAACACCCTTATATTCACACACGCACACACAGCACCCCTCTCCCCTAAATCCATAAACACACACACAGTCACACACACACACACAGACCCCTCCCGAATCCATACACACACTCACAGTCACACGCACACATGCACACACACACAACAAACCCTCCCCTTCACCATCCCCTTTCGGACAGTGACCTAACCTGGTCGTTGAGGTGGTCATCCGGGAGGGAACAGGTCCTGGCACCCCGCCAACACAACACCGCCACACCATTTTTCAAATTGAAATACAGCGGGCTATGTTTTATTGGCATGGCAGTGTAACCGCCACTAGACCACTGACCTTCAGTACGATTGGTGGCGGTTTTCTGCCTGGGAAATAGCAGAAAGCCACCAGCAGTCGTAATACGGCAGTCTGAGGACTGCCGTGCTGGAGGTCTTTTGGCAGTCGTCAGCACGGCGGTCGGCGGTCTTCCAAGCCGAAGTCGTAATGAGTACCTTTGTGTCTTGGGGTGTTCTCTTTAATGATTTTCTATGTCTGGAATGGATTACACAACATAATTCCCATCTCTGGTTGTTATTTGTTTGTTCTTACATTCACATATATATCCCAGTGGCGGTCACCCCTCGGTGGTTATAGTTAGGTCTGCGTTTCTATAGAAACTGCCATTTTTTGGTTTGCCAATAACATAACTTTGGTTTTAGGGTGATCTGTCCTGCGGGGGCT
Source organism: Pleurodeles waltl (assembly GCF_031143425.1). Taxonomy (NCBI): domain Eukaryota; kingdom Metazoa; phylum Chordata; class Amphibia; order Caudata; family Salamandridae; genus Pleurodeles; species Pleurodeles waltl. The sequence goes on from NC_090448.1 coordinate 1,158,772,460, forward strand.
GAGAAAAAGGGGGAACCCAAAACGCAAAATCCCCATTCATTTTTCACAGACTTCTTTAGGAAACAGTAACGCAAAAACTGCTGACTGAAATTACACTAAATTTAGCAGGAAGCTAGAGCATGATCCAGAAAGTGGCTTTTCGTAATTTGGTATAAATATCTGCAGCAATTTGTAAGAAATTAAGGATCAGAAATATTTGTGTACCTGGACGTTTGGGTTGGATGACTCTCTAAAGTGTTCCTCAAACACAATTAAAAAAAATAGAGCATTCTGATTGGCATAGTGGGCTTTTTTCCTCTTGAGCCAACTCACTCCTACAGGAGTCAGGCTCCCGTGGGAGCAAGCGCTCTTATTGACACCGGTACCATGAAAAAAGATATTGCAGGCAGCCATTACAATACTCAGGGACTAGGATTAAGAGTCTGGCGGTCACTCGACTGCCAGACTCGTGGTGGTGGTCCAGACCGCCACAGCTTTGACAGCCTGACCATTGAATTAAGAATCTGGTTGTGACCCCGACGGGATGGCAGCAGTCGTGGTTGTAATCAGCCACAGCGGCGCTGAAGTCAAAGCTACTGTGCTGATTACAACCTTGTTCTCGGCCATGAAAGGGCTGGTGTAGAACAAGTGCAGGGGTCCCCCTGTCCAATACCCTTGAAATGCACACTGTCTGCTGCGTGCATTTCAAGGGTGCTGGTGCACCCTCCATGCGGCAGCATTGCCGCCAGCTCAATTATGAGCCAGGAACAATGGTGCTGCACCTCTCCCACTGGGCTGACTGCGGAAACCTTGGTTTCCACCGGTCAGCCCAGTGGGAAAGTTGCTATAGGGCCAATGTGGAGATCACCAGCACCGTGGCAGTCTCTTCATCTGGAGTTTGGCGGAGAGATGTTTCCATCTGCCAAACTCCTAACTACCCCCTAAGTCTCCTGTCCAGAATTTAATCCATAAAAAATATATAAGAGGGCAGGATAGGGATAACCTGCCCCTCTAGCCCTTGTTGGGGGGGCATCCAAAAGCTTCAATCCTGCAACGTATATTAAAAAAGTAAAACGTCAACCAGTGTTTTTGATTTTAATAATGTGACCCCTAGTGCCCAAAGGGTCTTCATTTAAAATATTTGGTGAGAGGGGATAAGAGGGCCTTCCTCCCCGAGTCACACATAGAGGGTCATTTGGACCCCCCAGAGGCTGTGCTGGGCCTCAGGTACCCCATCCCCCAAGGCAGAATATTCACAAAAGTTGGGACTCCCCTTACCTTGCTGCTATCTGTCCCAGGGACCCCCTCACCCGGGGGTGATTCTACACAGTACCCCCTGGAGCTCAACCCAGGGACACCGTGGTTCTCCGCCCCGGGAGAGAGCCGGCATACCCTACCTGCACTCCCCCAGGCAGGGAACTCCAGTTTGCACCCACCCAGCGGGAGCAGTTAAAAAATTCTGCTCTCACCCAAGCGGGAGCAAAGGAAAGATGCCTGGTCCTGCCAGCACCCAGTATGGTGGCGGCAGGGGCCGCAGAGGTAATTGGCTTCAATCCGCAGCCCCCACAGCAGCAGCCCATGTAAAAAAAAAAAAAGAGGTTGGGCAGTCCAGGAGTGGGCTCCACATCCTGCCCGTTAAAAAGAAGAGAAGCTGGGCACCCCAGGAGTCGGATGCCCACGCTGCCCATAAAAACAAAAAAAAGCAAGGCAGCGTGAGAGTATGATCTCCATGCTGCCTATTGAAAAATGTATAAAACAGGCAGCACGGGAGTGGGCTCCCCGCACTGCCTACAGAATAATTTTTAAAAAGGCAGTGGATAGCACTGAATATGAAATGAGTAGAATAGTCACTCGTTTCATATTCACTGATTCTGGCAGGGGAAGGGCTGATAATACTATGTAAGGGTTTTACCTAGTTATTTTTGGTTCCCGGTGATGTCCTAAAAAGGGGTTTTGGCACCACCAATCATTTTATTAACATTGTGTGGGGCTGCAGAAAGTGCAGAGCCCCTCAGCAATAGTAAAAAATGCAGTAAGTTTCCTGGGTCATTAAATCCATGACCCAACCTGGATAGCTTGCCATAGTTTTTAAAGCACTCCTAGCTAAAGCGCTGTGCTCTTCCGCTGGAGTGCAAGGCCTTCTTGTGTTTGTTTTGTGATTGTATTTTCTGGTCTGAAAAAAGTTAAAAGAAAGACTCAGAGACTTGTTTTTTTTTCTTTTTATAAATATCTCTGACTATTTATTTCAACATTTTTCACTCACATAATGTAATAATAAAAACTATGCGAGCAACTTCCTGCTGGGCAAGGCCGAAGGCCATGTGCGTCAGGGAGGTATCTTTACATATGATCATAAAATCCTACTTTACGTAAAAAAAAAACTAGAAATCCAGTGAAAAAACGAAAGGGTAAAGTGACGTTATAGTTAGTTGAAACTTTCAGAGACAACGTAACATTTTAAACTAAAAATAAACACTGAAATTCACTATTTACAGTTATCTCTAGTAACTATAATTTGTTCCCTAAAGTAACTAAAATTTGGGCACTCGCCATGCCTCACATATGACATCACTCATGACATGTTCTATGACACCACTGATGACATCACTGCAACATCTGAAATTACATAATTGATGACAAAACTGTGCACTGTGGGGGTGTGAGTTATAGTTAATAGAGATAACTATAACTAGTGAATTAAAACATTATGTTTTCACTGAAATTTTCACTTAACTATAACACTAGCCTTTGTTTTTTCAAAGAATATATATACATTTTTTACATTAAAAATACATTATATTTTGCTGCAAACAATAAAACAATAAACAACACAGCAACAAAGCTTGCATGACCTTCAACACACCTGCTACTGCAGTGGGGGTAGAGTGACCAGTCAGGACTTCATCATATCCAACAACAGGTGAAACTCATTACAGTATTAATAAACCACATACAAGCTGCCTATATAAGAGAGCAAGGTACAGACCAACAAAAAATCAATATTGGATAATAGCTTTTTTGCTTTGCCTCTAATTTTGAGGAAAGGTTATTTGAGGAGAAGTGAGAAGATTTGCAGGTAGAGCCTCAACATCTTTGGGATGTCCAAGGAAGCCCTCATTGCCAAATACAGCTTCTCACATTAACTTTTCCATGACATGGCTGCAGACTGGGAACAGCAGCTCAATTCAGCTACAGCTCTTGCTACCCCCCTGCTCATGTCAAAATACTGGCTGCACTTCTTGGGGGCTGAATTGTTCCAGAGGGTCAGTGAGGACACATGAGCATCTCACAACAAAGCCAATCACACTGCTTCCCAAAGATGCATCCCTATATGAGTGCCCCACTTTATCACTAGGTCATTGTCATTAGTGGAATGGCAACAGGTGTAAAAATGTTATGCCACTGCCCACTTCCCTTAGGTATAAAGCAGGGGTTGGCATCAGTTGCATAATTCAGTGTAGCATGATCACTCGGAATTGCCTACAAATTGTGCAAGATTATGCATAACTAAGCTGGAAAAGTAATTCTGCATTTAGCACTATTTGCGAATGCCCCCTTGTGTCCAAAGGAGCGCGAAAATGCATTTTGCACTAAGAAATAGCACTAAATGCAACAGACCACAAAGAGTGAGTGCAAACAGCTGCTTGCGCTTGCTAAACGTGCTTTTGGGGTAGGATTTTCGCCTAACTTGCTCCCGGCACATAGGAGTATTTGCCTCCTTTGCATGTAAAATGGGCGCGAGAATGCATTTTGCAATAAGAAATAGCACTAAATGTGCTCTTTGTGTTGGATTTTGCCCCAACCTACTCCCAGCATTTAGCACAATTTTGTTAATGCAAAATGGATGCAGGGATTATTTTGTGCTAAGAAACAGTGGTAAATGCAGCAGAAGATGAATCGCGAGTGGCCACTCGCGGTCGCTAAATGTGCTGTCATGGTGGGATTACTTTTTCCCAAATTACTTTTAACTAAACGAGCAGGAGCAATCATGTTATCATCAGTAATTCCACATTAAAGAGTAATGCCTAGTTACTGAAATTACTCTGATTACTCCAGCTTAATTAAGATATCGCCCAGACCTAGTATTAAGTGTCATTGATTGCACTCAGGCTGTATTTCATCCAATGGCCCACAGGAAAGACCATTCCTGTGACGGACTCTGCCGGCACAGCATCAGTATGCAATCTGCCAGCTACACTTTCCGACAGTCACCTCTCACATGTCAGGTAGTTGCTGGGAATTTCCATGACATGAGACTCCTATGTAAGTTTTAATATTTCACAATGGAACCAAATGTATATCTAGGGAATGGCATACAAATGCAATCATCCATTACTATATCACAGTGCGTGCCCTTGTGAATAATATTAAATGCATGCATAGATTATCTGCAGAATTGTCAATAAAAACACATACACAAGTCTCATTGCTTTGCTGATTGTGATGCCAGGTATGCCCGCTCTCCCCCCTCCTCACCCTCTTCTGAAATCTAAACACACTGGGGGTCATTCCGACCTTGGCGGGCGGCTACCGCCACCCGCCAGGCGGAAACCACCATGGGCCGCCAATACGGCCGCACTCACGCGGCCCCCATTCCGACATTCCCGCTGGGCCGGCGGGCGCAAACCAAGTTTGCGCCCGCCGGCCCAGCGGGAATGAGGCCGCAACACAGAAGCAGGCTCCGAATGGAGCCGGCGGTGTTGCGGCCGTGCGACGGGTGCAGTTGCACCCGTCGCGCTTTTCACTGTCTCTAGGCAGACAGTGAAAAGCTGGCCGGGGCCCTGGTAGGGGGCCCCTGGACACCCCTTACCGCCAGCCTCTTCCGGGCGGTGAAAACCGCCAGAAACAGGCTGGCGGTAAGGGGGTCATAATCCCCAGGGCAGCGCTGCAAGCAGCGCTGCCCTGGTGGATTATCGCCGCCGGGGCAGAAATGGCGGAAAACCGCCGGCCCCGGCGGACAGACCGCGGCTTTACCGCCGCGGTCAGAATGGGGAAAAAAGCACCGCCAGCCTGTTGGTGGTGCTTTCAATCATACTAGCCCTGGACCCCCACTGTCTCAACAGAGGCACAATAGGGCACACCTACCCAAGGGTAGGTCGCTCCCCCTGCCGCTGCAGCTCCTCCAGGTTCCTGAGTTCCTGAGACCCACCTCACAGTAAGTACCCCCCCCCCCCCTTCCAGCCCCTCGCTCTGCCCCACGCTACTCACCCTCTCTCCTGCTCCTGCTTCTTTTCTTCTTTTCTTCTTCTCTGTTCTTCTGTTCTTCCTCCTCGCTCCTCGTCTGTAATCTTCTTCTGTACTCTTCTTTCCCCCGTCTTCACTCTTCTTCTCTTCTTCCTCATCTTCTTCTGTGGTCTTCTGCCCTCTGTTCTTCGTTTTTCTGTATCTTCTTCTATGTTCTTCTGTGTTCTTCTATGTTCTTCTGTGTTCTTCCAGTCTTCCTTTCTTCTCTCCTTCCGGTCTTCTGATCTTCCTTTCTTCTCTCCTTCCGGTCTTCTGTTCTTCTGTTCTTCTGTTCTTCTTGTCTTCTGTTCTTCTTGTCTTCGGCTCTTCTGCCTCCTCCGTCCTCTTCTCCCCACGCCTGCCCTCCTGCTCCTGCCTCATCCCCCTCCCCCACTTGCATCCCCCTCTCTATCTCTCCTATCTAACCCGTTCACAATCTACCTCCCTCACTCCTCCTATCTACCTATCTCTCTATCTCTCTATCCCACTATCTAACTCCCTCACTCTCCACCTCCTCCTATCTTCCTATCTCTCTATCTATTTCCCTATCTATCGATTTCCCTATCTATTTTCTCTATCTATTTCTCTATCTCTCCCCCCCTCCCTCACCCTCTCTATTACCTATCTTCCTATCCTCTCACTCTACCTCTCACCCTCACCCACCTCTACAACCCCCCCTCCCCTATCTTCTCAACCCTACTCCTATCTTTCTCCCTTATCTCCTAAACCTCCTAACACTCACCCCCCTCCACCCTTAAACTCCCCTCCCCCAGCTCTTCTCACTCTACCTGTCCCCCCCTCCCTCGCGCTTTCCCGCCACGACCTCCTGCACGCCCCCGCCCCCCAGCTCCCATTCGCCCCCACCTGACCCCTCCCCCCCTCCTACCTCATATGGCGGCCGCTGCGCGAGCGCGCCACTGGCGCGCCAGAGGCAAGCCCGTCTGCGCCCGTCCACGCCTGGCCCGCGCCCAGCGCCACGACCCCTGGTCCCCAGCTCTCCCAAGCCCCGCTGACCCGCTACGACCCCACCACCCTCCACGCCCTCAACCCAGGACGCTCCAACACCTGCTTCCAAGCTCACCCCAAACGCACCCATGGACCCTTCGCCTGCAACTCCTGCAAACGCACCTTCCACCACGCAACAACCACGACCACAAGCCCACGCGCCATCAACCACCTCAAGTGCATCCTAGTCAACGCTCGCTCCGTCCACAAACACGCCATTGAACTCTGGGACCTCCTGGACTCCATAGCACCGGACGTCACCTTCATCATGGAGACCTGGATGAACGCCTCCTCGGCCCCTGACATCGCCACTGCCATCCCCGAAGGCTACAAGATCTCCAGAAAAGACCGCACCAACCAGATAGGAGGAGGTATCGCCATCGTCTTCAAAGACTCCATCAGCGTCACCACCTCCACCGAAGACACCCCTCTCGCCGCTGAACACCTGCATTTTCAGATTCGCACCGATCCGAGGACCACCCTCAGAGGATCCCTCGTCTACCGTCCTCCCGGCCCACGCGCCCCTTTCAGCGATGCCATCGCCGACTTCATCTCCCCGCACGCCCTCGCCTTGCCGGACTACATCCTCCTAGGCGACCTCAACTTCCATCTGGAACAAAACAACGACCCCAACACCACCACCCTGCTCGACAACCTCGCCAACCTCGGCCTCAAACAACTGGTGAACACAGCCACCCACATCGCCGGACACACGCTTGACCCCATCTTCTCCGCCAGCAAACACGTCTTCTTCAGCCACGCCTCCGCCCTACACTGGACCGACCACAGCTGCGTCCACTTCACATTCCGACGCGAGACCCGCCACCTCCGCACCCAACCCATCCCTCGTCGACAGTGGAACAAGATCCCCGAAGAGCAACTCTTCTCCGCACTCGCCGCCAACCAACCCACCCCCACCACCGACCCCAACGACGCAGCCCTCAACCTCACAAACTGGATCTCCAACTGCGCAGACATCCTTGCTCCCCTCAAACGCATGCATCGGCAGACCAACACCAAAAAACCTCTCTGGTTCTCTGACACCCTCAAAGAATCAAAGAAAACTTGTCGCGCCCTTGAGAAAGCCTGGCGCAAGGACCGCACCGCTGACAACATGACCGCCCTCAAGAACGCTACCCGCGAACACCACCACCTGATCCGCGCTGCCAAAAGGAACTTTTTCACCGACAGACTGGACAAAAACAGACACAACAGCAGAGAACTCTTCAGCATCGTCAAGGAGTTCTCCAACCCCAGCGCCAACGCCAACGCCGTCACGCCCTCACAGGATCTGTGCGAATCCCTCGCCACTTTCTTCCATCGCAAGATTAGCGACCTCCACGACAGCTTCGGACACCAGACCCAACCATACACCACCGAACCGGCATCCACGGCCATCACCCTCAACAACTGGTCCCACATCAACACGGAAGAAACCAAATCCATCATGAACTCTATCCACTCCGGCGCCCCTTCGGACCCCTGCCCGCACTTCATCTTTAACAAAGCCGATGACATCATCGCCCCGCACCTCCAGGCCGTCATCAACTCTTCTTTTTCTTCTGCTACCTTCCCCGAATGCTGGAAACACGCCGAAGTCAACGCCCTACTAAAGAAACCTACGGCTGACCCGAGCGACCTAAAAAACTTCCGCCCCATCTCTCTTCTGCCTTTCCCAGCCAAAGTAATAGAGAAGACCGTCAACAAACAGCTGACCACCTTCCTGGAAGACAACAACCTGCTCGACCCCTCACAAACCGGATTCCGAACCAACCACAGCACTGAAACCGCCCTCATCTCAGTCACTGACGACATCAGAACCCTGATGGACAACGGTGAAACAGTCGCCCTCATTCTGCTCGACCTCTCGGCTGCCTTTGACACCGTCTGTCACCGCACCCTAATCACCCGCCTCCGCTCCACCGGGATCCAAGGCCAGGCCCTGGACTGGATCGCCTCCTTCCTCTCAAACCGTTCCCAAAGAGTTTACCTCCCTCCGTTTCGCTCAGAACCCACCAAGATCATCTGCGGCGTACCCCAAGGCTCATCACTCAGCCCGACACTCTTCAATGTCTACATGAGCCCCCTCGCCAACATCGTACGCAAGCACGACATCATCATCACCTCCTACGCCGACGACACCCAACTTATACTCTCCCTCACCAAGGACCCCACCAGCGCCAAGACCAACCTACAAGAGGGTATGAAGGACGTCGCAGATTGGATGAGGCTCAGCCGCCTAAAGCTGTACTCTGAAAAAACGGAAGTCCTCATCTTCGGCAACACCCCGTCTGCCTGGGACGACTCCTAGTGGCCCACGGCCCTCGGCACCGCACCGACCCCCACAGACCACGCCCGCAACCTCGGCTTCATCTTGGACCCTCTTCTCACCATGACCAAGCAAGTCAACACCGTGTCCTCCGCCTGCTTCCTCACCCTCCGCATGCTCCGCAAGATCTTCCGCTGGATCCCCGCCGACACCAGAAAAACCGTGACCCACGCCCTCGTCACGAGCCGCCTGGACTACGGCAACACCCTCTACGCCGGGACCACAGCCATACTCCAAAATCGCCTGCAACGTATTCAAAACGCCTCGGCCCGCCTCATCCTCGACATACCCCGCAGCAGCCACATCTCCGCACACCTGAGACACCTGCATTGGCTCCCTGTCAGCAAAAAGATCACCTTCCGACTTCTCACCCACGGACACAAAGCCCTCTACGACAAGGGACCGGAATACCTCAACAGACGCCTCAGCTTCTACGTCCCCACCCGCCTCCTCCGCTCCTCTGGCCTCGCACTCGCTGCTGTCCCTCGCATCCGCCGCTCCACGGCGGGTGGGAGATCTTTCTCCTTCCTGGCGGCCAAGACCTGGAACTCCCTCCCCACCAACCTCAGGACCACCCAGGACCACTCCGCTTTCCGGAGACTCCTAAAGACCTGGCTGTTCGAACAGCGATAACCCCCCCTTTTTCCCCTAGCGCCTTGAGACCCGCACGGGTGAGTAGCGCGCTTTATAAATGTTAATGATTTGATTTGATTTGATTTGATTTATGTACATGATCCATCATTGTATGTACTTTTGACCTCACATTTGACCTGAGACGCAAGTTTAGTTGATGCGTTGCAGTGAGTGGACAGTGTTGAGTCAATGGTGTTTGGCGGACTGTTACACTACCCACATATACCTTACTGAGACCCCACAGTTTCAACACTATGCTGTCACAACCAAACCTGCTTTAGAACAAAATACATCACTTTTTCCTACCCACATTAATGAAAGTATTGATATTGTAATTGTGTTATGACACTACTAAGGAAAAATTAAAAACCCATACTTAAGTCATCCTTATTTTTATTTTTTCCATTTATTCCATCTACATGGTAGATTTCTCTGCTATATAGACGCAGGATTCTGTAGCCAGCCGACAACTCTGTACTCGGGTGGGAGTTCTCTGCCAACCTTGACAAACAGGAAGTGACCTATAGCAACAGGAGGAAGGCCATTTCTGAGAAAATTGGAGATAATTTAGGAGGAGGTCCCCCAAAAATATCCTTAGCTCTTGGGAGGATCAATGCAAAGTAACGTACATGCAGCGTACACGTAGACGTATCAGCCATCATAGTTACAAGAAAATAGCCATGCTTGCTCCACCTATAAATAAAAATAATAAGGGGCAACTCAGTAACCCCAGGAGCTGGGTAAGGAAATTAATAATGTGCAAATGGTCCTATATGTGGGATTATAAGCCTAGACTCCCATGGCAATATCTTTGTACTACGCCTTCAAAAGATAGGGTAGCCTATATAACAACTTTGCCGCTGTAAAAATAAAACTTTATTCATAATTAATGGACCTTACTCGAAATTTATATAAAGTCATACAAAATAAACCTAATTTGAGATTTGAAATTCAAGAATTAAATTGGAGAAATAGGTGCTCCACACAGAGATACAGGGAGCAAGTGAGTTAGTGAGACATAAGGTGCACAAAAGTATCAAATGAGGACAATCACCTCCATAGAAAAAGCATTACTGAAGTCCTTTGTTCAACTCTTTTTAGAACCAGTCCATCATAAAACAATTGTCCACGTTTCGACCCCTGGGGACAGTTTAATAAAGGGTCATTATCAGGAGTACGAACTTCCATCAGGAGACACCCAGAGAAGGTAAGTGAAGTAGAAACAAAATGGATGTAATAGCAGGTAAATGGGGAGTAGAACTGAACTATTATCAACAAAAATCTGTACGTATGAGGGTGATGAGGGCGTACTCTTACGCACCACCCCTTGGGATCGAAACCAACTGAGAAAGAAGAAAAGAAAAGGGAGAAACGCCCCCTGATCAACAAGATAAATTCAAGGAAGGAGGACGGTCTTCAGGTCGTCAACTCCCATATGATGTGGTATTTGAAACCCCAGTATTAGGTTAAGGCAACAATCGAGCCTATTAGATTCACATAGTAAGCCCCGGGTGAGATTATCCCATGTAGGCAAAAGCGGTCCACAATATACCGCGATGAGGAAGAACAGGACCTCTGAAGTTATCTCCATCTCCCAGGTGAATGAAAAGTCAGCGTTGCACCTATGTTGGGTCACTAGGACACCTGTAGGCTGAGGTGTGGTTTAGGCAGAGTCCTTCGTAGCTGGTACAACCATCCATACAATAGTAGCTATTGGCGGGGACTTGCCATCTGTAGGGCCCATTTAGGAGGAGGCTACTTGCTGGACCAGGGGTCTTTTTTAGATGTTTTACTGCGTGGGACCAGACATTCCCTCCTCTTCAGCACTGGCGGTCACAGACTTTGCAGTTTGGATGAGGAGAGGGTTTTCTCTGGGTATTGCATCTTCTGTTTATGGTAAGACTGTCAGGCTCTTTGTCCCCAGGATTTTCGTTTTTCATTTCTTTACTAAGCAGAATCCCAGAAACGAAATAAAGACATGGTGAGAGCTTGTACAGTCTGCCTGCCTTATGGCCATTGGTACAATAAGAATCTTGCAATACTAACGCATTACAATCTTTACCATCTTAAGTGATCAGTGCATGGAGGGGGTCTCCGAATCAGTACCGCTGCATTGTAAAGGGTATAGTGGGACAACAAAAACCTAGGGTACAATTCAGGGGGACACTTGTAACTTGCAGCGGGCCACTCATCTGCTCTCTCATGGGTGTGACTCAAGTCATCATTAATGTCATGAATAGACATGGTCTGTCCAGTCTGTGGTGGTCTTGTATCATCTTTTGCCTTCAGCACCTACGCCTCCAGTTTGTGCATGTTTGTGTCCCATAGCATGATCCCCCGTCCACCCCACCACTATACCGAGCCTCTGTGGGAGCTATTGATTTCACCTTTGCCCATCTCAGCATGGTGTGAAGCCATGTCGTCATGTCTGGCGAGGCTGGTGACTTCCATGCCAGTGCGAACTGGCGATTGTATACTATGAGCGTCAGGTCAATGAATCTGTGAAGGTATTTATCCCCCTTGGCTCTAGGCCGAATACCCAGTAAACAGGACTCAGGGGTAAGTTGGACCAGGGTGTGAACCAGGGAAGAGACAGTCCTTGCATTTCTTCCCAGGCCCGCTGAACACCTGGGCAGTCCCATGCCATATGGAGAAACCCTGCATCTATGACCCCGCATCTTGGACAGCCTGGGTTAGTCATAGGGAACATGCGTGATATGCAGTGGGGTGTAAGGTATGTTTGATGGAGTAATTGAAATGGGTAAATCAGAAGCGTAAGTTCTGAGAGACATCTTTGAAGTGCTGCAGGGCTTGAGTCCATTACTTGTCCGGGAATGGGAGGTGAAGATCTGCTGTCCAGCACTCCTGAACCCTAGCGCCTGACTCCTGTCCCTGTTGCAGGAGAGCTATGTATAATGGTATGATAATTATGTGTGTACCCTTGTATGTAGGCATGGAGTGGATGTGTAGTCTTGGGTTCCATAAGTTTGCGTCTCCGTGTGGAAACCAGCATGTGGCAGCTAGCCCCGTAGGTGAGGAACTGCCCAGTCAGTATATGGGATGTTCCTCTTAGTTCTGGAAAGGGACGTAGCGTCCCATCTGTGTATGGTGACCCAGCCGAGTCACCCTTGCTTCCTTCCAACTACTCATGTCATAGACATAAAGGAAATCTTGTAGTGAGAGCAACTGCCAAAGCAGTATCTGTGGTGAGTATGAGGGGTCGCTGCATCCGTGAATATGTTTCTGCCAGCAGCGGCTAGCTACTGTCATCTGTGGTGAGTCTCCTGGCAATGCAGAGCTGGGGGACAAAAGCCAGGTATATATGGGGGTGCCTGCAAGAAGATATGTGACCTCTGGTCTTTCAGAACATAGAGCTGTCCCCAGGCATCAGAGGGACCATTATAACTGGGCAGCAGTGAAGTAGAATTCAAAGTTAGGGGTGCCAAGTCCTCCCTCCTGCAAGTCCTTGCCCCAGATCAATTCAACTGAGAACTATCATAACTCAGAGAAAAAGCATCTGGGAGAGCTGAAAAATAATACAGAAGTCATAGCAGCACCAGCATCCTTAGTATGGCTACCTGGCCCATGGTTGAGACGTCCAAAAAGGCAGCGAGCTATGCACCGAGTTAAGGGCCCTGTTGAGTTCGGCTTCTGACATATTTAAGGGTGTCACACTGCCCTTGTAGGCATGCCCTGGGAAGAGCGCTTCTATCCAGTTCAGGAGTGGGACAGATGGGGAATAGGCAGTATTTCTCTGAGTTCACCTGCAGACCCGACATTACCCCAAAATCTTCCAGTAATGTAATCACCCACAGTAATGCAGTGTCCGGGTCCCTCAAGTAGGTAAATGCATTATCTGCATTTAATGAGAGCACATGATGAGCACCTAGGTATCTCTATCCCCTAGTCCTCAGCTCGTATGCACAATCAACAAGCCAGAGGCTCCATAGCCAGCGTAAAGAGAAGGGGGATAGTGGGCAGCCCTACAAGGTACCTCGACAGATATAGAATTTATCAGATGTACTGACCTGTTTTAACTGTTGCGCAAGAAGGCAGTAGAGGGTTTTAAGCCATTTGAGAAAGCCTGGTCCCACTCACATCACCACAACATGGATACACCGCCAGATAAGAGTGGATTCAGCTGCCTATTTTCCAGGTCATGAAAATGTATTCTGGGGTCACGTACATGCACAGGGTAGGTATGCACTTTGTATGGTTAGGTGTAAGAAGTGGCAAGCTAGTGTGCAGGGTGTCGGAACAGTTGCAGGAAAAACATTTACCCGTACCCTCCAGTGTCTGATCGTCTGTGCCGTACATAATAGATGGTCAAGCCATTGAGTGACTGGAGCTCTAATCATTAAAAGCAAAGTTAATTATAACAGTATAAATAGCCCCCCCCCCCAGCAGGAAGAATACCCCTGTCCCTGCTATACTACAAATTATAAAGCAAACAAATTAGTAAACTGAACAATGTAATAAACAAGTCCATTACTGTAAGCCGGGGCGTTGGCTGAAACAGAACGGGTAGGCCGGTGTGTAGTGTCTCCACTAAGTAGTTCTCCAAGCTGTGACTGATTGCCTGCTCTCCCCCAACAACAGCCATAGCCCAGTCTTACTGTGGTGCATTCAGCTTACAACCTTGAGAGAAACAAAAGGTCAATGTCACAGGTCATCAGCACTGCAGGGTGTCAGCAGCGGGCCCCAGGCATCACCGTCAGCGGAGATCACTGGGCAATCAGAGTCCGATGCGGCCTCGGACCTCAAGACCTTAAAAGGGTTGTAGACATGTTGCAGTACCTCATATACTGCTCAAACTGTTCTTCAGCTGCCTGCCTGCTCTGATGTTGGCATAGATCATGGCTTTGGAGGGTGATGTTGCCATCGTCACAGAGTAAGCCATTCCCCAGATTCAGGAGGCAACACCAGCCGCTCAGCCTGACCTTTGGTGTGTAACCATGTCCAAGTGTCTTCCTGGGTCAAGAAGAAACGAGTGTGGTCTCCACCCAGGACTCAAAGTTTGCAGGGAAACATGAGAGCATATTTAATTCTCAATGCTTGTAGTTGGGTTTTCACAGCTGTGTAGAAGGCACGCTGCTGCTGTGCGTCTGCAGTGTAGTCCGAGTATGCTGTGATCTTGCTATTTTTGTAAGCCATGGGCCTTTTGCCTGGAAGAGCTGGAGAATCAAATCCCTGTTCCTGTAGTTGAGGACTCGTGCAATCACCGGGTTTGGGTGGCAGAGGTCGACCTGGCACGCAGTGGGCTTGTTCAGTAGTAAAAACGTTGTTATTCTGTTGGCCAGCCCTGTCTCTAATAGCCACTGTTCAAGAAAGTGTTGGATAATCGGACCTTCAACGTGTTCTGGGAAACCAACATAGTGCACATTGTTATGGCGAGATCAGCCCTTGGCTTCCTCCATTTGATGTTACAGGGATAGGATATCAGTTCTCAACTTCTTTATCTGGATCTGTTGATTTTGCACTGTGGGACACAAAGCAGTTATTGTAGATTCTGCATCGTCCCCTCGGTCCACCAGTTTGTGGTGGCCAGCCCAGAGAAGTCTGACATCTAAAGATGCATTGTCAATCTTTGATTCAAAGGATGTTTTGATGTCGAGTATGGTAAATGTGCGCACATTGGGTGGCGTGGCAGTCAAGGGCAAATTTGAGGTAGCGCAAGAACCTTCCTTGGCCATATTACCCGGGGCTGGGGCTGTCCCCATAGGGCTGGGATTCTTGATGGATTTGGGTTTCATCATGATCAGTAGAGGCCTCGGAGCTCAAGCACCAAGACGTCAAGATACACTCTGTCACAGAGGGTGTCATTAACACCTCCATGGGGCAAGTGGGCAGCGACAGGTAGGGCCACCAAGGCATGAAATTGAGTGATGCCCAGTCAAGAGAAGTTCACAGGCAGCAGATGGGGGCCATTGTTATTGGCCGCCTCCAAAAGCCTCAGTCCGTTCCGATGAAGGGCCCTCTTCCATGCATTGGGGCCGCAGACTCCAGAGAGGAAGCAGCTCAGTCCATTCTCTTCCTGCCAAATCGGCCTGACACACCCAGTGAGGGACCCCAAGGGGATCCAGATGGGCTTATTTAGGAAACTAAACAATGTAATCAACCAGTCCCCTACAGTAAGCTGGGGCATATGCAGCAACAGAATGGGTAGCCCCGTGTGTAGTGTCTCCAGTGAGTAATCCTCCAAGTTGTGGCTGATCATCCGGTCTCCCCTCCACCAATGGCCATAGCCCAGTCTTAGTGTGGTGCATTCAGATTATCACCCATTACAGTTAGCCGGAGCATGGGCAGCAACATAGGGGCTTCCTAAACAAGCCCAATTAGATCCCCTTGGGGCCCCTCACTTGGTGTATCAGACTGACTTGCTGGGGTATGATCTCGACCACACGGGGTCACAAGTGAGGGGAATCCCCTACCCCCAGCCTCACTCAAGGGACTCGCTGAGGGGCCAGATCTTCAACAGGAGATGTAACCGGGGGCCCACATAGGCGCATATATTCAATCCAATAATGGGGCCCATGGCAGGCGCACTGTTGTTAATGCACAGTCTCTCCCCGGGACCCCGCTAACGTGTCAATTACCTTTTACAGTACCTCCTCCATAGTGCTAAGCAGTGACTCCACTCCAGTCTGCTTCACCATCACCACAGGTCTAAGTTGGGGTCTCCATAGTGGTCTCGCATGGCAGTGTCCATCCTCTGCTGCTCACAGGGCCTTGGGCAAGCTAGGCTGGTGTCTGGGCACCCTTTCACACCTCAGCGAGCACACAAGTACTAGGAGGCCTAACCGGCTGACTGGGAGGCCCCATATGCAATGCAGGTGCCTGATAGGCAGAAGCTCTCCGAGAGTTCCAAATGTGGCCGGTGGACCCGCCCAGCTGTGGTGCATCCTCCGGGCTATGCGCTGTACGTTAGTGCAGCATTGCAGCCACAAACTGGATTTAGACCTCGTGGCTGCAAGGATTAGCCACAGGTCGGCCTTCTCTATGCCGACAGCCGCAGATGTCGCCAGGTGTGGTGGAGGGAGTTCAGGCACCTCTAGTTGTTGTTGGGGTGTCTGGGAGCTGCTCGTTAGGTTACGTCATGGCTGCGAGTAGAGTGTGGGCCTCGCGGCTGCTTGAAGGAATGTCAGCACCGCAGGCCGGTTCTCACCCCGTGGTGGGCAGGAGGGCTGAAAATGTCCCTGAATATAGTGTAGAGAGTTTGAAGTGCCCCTTGCCATTGTTGGGGTGTCTGGAGGGCCCAGGTTTGTGCCGGATGATGCTGAGGTCTGTAGGAGCTCAGGCAGGTAACGTCCCCCCTTGACCACCATCTTGGCCACGCCCCTTGTCCCCAGGAGTTAAAAGTAAAATTGCTTTAGAAATATTACGTTACACATTAGAGATTGTGTACATTACTAAAATTGACAGATTGTGCAATATTTGTCGTCAATAGATGACACATGATCATATTTACAGAATTAATTTAAACCTTAGGGCCCATATTAATACTTTTTTAGCGCCGCATTTGCGTAATTTTTTTACGCAAAAGCGGCGCAAACTTACAAAATTCAATTACATTTTGTAAGTATGCGCCGCTTTTGTGTAAAAAAATGTCACAAATGCGACGCTAAAAAAGTATAAATATGGGCCTAGGTCTTTTAGATTTGTGGTTATTATAAGGCCCAAACATAATGCAAAATAAAATCTTTCATACTCTTGCTATAGATGCTTAGGTTGTGGCCAGACTGTCGGCTGCTGAGCATGGGTCATGATAGACAGTGACAGATGTGTTTCTACACCCAGCAGCTGATAGATAAAAATAAATTTTAAATTTTAAAGTACATTTTTGTCAGTGTGACTGAGATTAATATCACATTTGTACATATTTAATTTTCTTCTAAGACAAATAAGTTGATCAGTGGACAGGCATTTGGTTGAAAAGACTGAGGGAACACCTATGTTAGAAATTACTTCAGATAGTAGTGCATGTAATGATGTCATAGGGTTACCTGACTTACCGATGGCAGATGGCCAAATTGCTGCAAGCAGGAAGTTCTGTGATACCTGGTGGGGTAGCATTAAGTGTTGACACCAAGGAAGCCTGGATCAATGAAGCTGTTAAGTTAAAAAAGACAATGAATGTACACAAAATGTACACAAAATATATCAGTGTGTATTAACCCCTTCGCTGCCAGGCCTTTTCCTGTGCTGAGCCTTTTTTTGGCTATTTGGGGCAGTTCGCGCTTAGGCCCTCATAACCTTTTGTCCACATAAGCTATCCACACTAAATTTGCGTCCTTTTTTTCCAACATACTATGGGTTCTAGGGGTATCCAGAGTTTGTGAATTCCCCTGAAGGAGACCAAGAAATGTGCCAAAATACAGCAAAAAAATAGTTTTTTAAAAAGAAAATGGGAAAAAAGGGCTGCAGAATAAGGCTTGTTTTCTTTCCCTGAAAATGGCATCAACAAAGAGTTTTTGGTGCTAAAATCACCATCTTCCCAGCTTTCAGGAACAGGCAGACTTGAATCAAAAAAACGAATTTTTCAACACAATTTTGGCATTTTACTGGGACATACCCCATTTTTTACTATTTTTTGTGCTTTCAGCCTCCTTCCAGTTAGTGACAGAAATGGCTGTGAAACCAATGCTGGATCCCAGCAAGCTAAACATTTCTAAAAAGTAGACAGAATTCAGAATTCAGCAAGGGGTAATTTGTGTAGATACTACAAGGGTTTCCTACAGAAAATAACAGCTGAAATAAAAATAGATTGAAATTGAGGTAAAAAAACTGCCATTTTTCTCCACGTTTTACTCTGTAACTTTTTTTCTGCGATGTAATATTTTCAAAAGCAATATACTGTTACGTCTGCTAGACTATTCTGGTTGTGGAGATATATAGGGCTTGTAGGTTCATCAAGAACTCTAGGTACCAGGAGCCAATAAAGGAGCTGCACCATGCAACGGGTTTTCATTGTATACCGGGCATACAGCAATTAATTTGGTGAAATATAAAAAGTTCGAAATAGGTATCAAGAAAACCTGTGTATTTCCAAAATGGGCACAAGATAAGGTATTGAGAAGCAGTGATTATTTGCACATCCCTGAATTCCGGGGTGCCCGTACTAGCATGTGAATTACAGGGCATTTCTCAAATAGACGCCTTTTTTACAAACTGTCTTACATTTGGAAGGAAAAAATGTAGAGAAAGACAAGGGGCAATCACACATGTTTTGCTATTCTGTATTCCCCCAAGTCTCCCGATAAAAATGGTACCTCACTTGCATGGACAGGCATAATGCTTGCGACAGGAAACGCAACATGGACACATCACATTTTTACATTGAAATCTGAAATGTTTCATGCAAAGTGCCCAGCTGTGGATTTTGGCCTCTAGCTCAGCCGGCACCTAGGGAAACCTACCAAACCTGTGCATTTTTTAAACCTAGACACCTAGGAGAATCCAAAATGGGGTGACTTGTGGGGCTCTCACCAGGTTCTGTTACCCAGAATCCTTTGCAAACCTCATAATGTGGCTAAAAAACACTTTTGTCTCACATTTCTGTGACAGAAAGTTCTGGAATTTGAGAGGAGCCACAAATTTCCTTCCACCCAGTGTTCCCCCAAGTCTCCCGAAAAAAAATGGTACTTCACTTTTGTGGGTAGGCCTACTGCCCGCAAAAGGAAATGCCCCAAAACACTATCTGGACGCATCAAAATTATCAAATACAAAACTACCTGTTTTTGCGGGGGTGTGCATCTGCATTTTTGGTCCTGGGCTCAGCAGCCATCTAGGGAAACCTACCAAACCCAGACCTGGACTGAGGGAGTCCAGTGAGGTGTGACTTGCATGGATCCCCCAATGTTTTCTTACCCAGAATCCTCAGCAAACCTCAAATGTAGCTAAAAAATCAAATTTTTCCCACATTTCTGTGTGGGATCACTGCACTGGGACACATTTCCAACCACCCAATGTTCCCCTCAGTCTCCCGGTAAAAATTATACCTCACTTGTGTAGGCGGGCCAAGTGCTTGTGACAGGGAAGAGCCAAAAACATGTCGAAATTGGGGGGGAACCAAAGCGTGTCGAAAAAGGGCAGTTTGAAAAAATAAAAATGTTGGCTGACAGTGCAGCAGAATTTTTATCGGTAAAGATGAGACAATGCTGGGTGATAGGAATTTTGTGGATTCCTGCAGATTCCAGAAATTCCATCACAAAAATGTGGGAAAAATGTGTGATTTTCAGCAAGATGGAGGTTTGCAGGGCATTGTGGGTAAGAAAATGGTGCGGGGTGCATGTGAAGCACACCACCCTGGAATCACCCAGATGTTTAGTTTTCAGATGTGTCTAGGTCTTGTGGATTTTTCTACATGGCAGCGTCCATAAAGTGCAGCCCTTACCATTCCAAGTGGGACGATTTTGAGAGTTAGCCAAGCTCTCATGGCCCAAATGTCAAACCAAAACCCCCAAATAATCAAATGTCCTCTTGCTTGCCGTGGGATAAGATGTTTTAGTGTGCGGGGAGGGCTGAAAGACTATTACCCCCTTCCGTTGGGGTGGGGGCATAACCAGGCCCATACTGGTTGGTAGCCACCACCCCACTATTTTTTTTTTTTTTTAATGACCTGGCATCTAGTAGACCTTCCGCCCCCGGGGTGTGGATTGGGGGTAATTGCCCCATCTGCCCACTGGTGGGCAGAACAACTTTGGCCCCATTCATTTGGGGTGGAGGTATGGCCATACACCCACCCTCTTATTTTGAAAAATAAAATCTTCCCTGGTCTCTGGTGGCCTTCCTGTCCCCTTTGGGGGCGGATGTGCCTTCCAAAAATAGGCCAATCTTCCCCCAAGGGGGGCAGATATGGCCAACAGTAATGTGCCCCAATGGGGAGCAACCCTTGCCCAAGGGGCTGCCCCCCAAACAAAACACACACATACATTAGAAGATTTTGGGTTAACAAGACACCTATATATAAGGTACTACCTATATACACAAATATAATAAAGAGACAATCATATCAATGTTGAGGTATGAAAAACCAAGTCATATAAACTAAGGGACTGATTTAGATCTTGGTGGAGTGAATACTCCGTCACAAACATGATGAATATCCGTCCGTCCACCTTATTGCGCTCTCCATAGGATATCCTGGGATTGTCGTAGTTGGACTCTCGTTCCTAGGCGGGATTGCTGGTTTAGGGATGACAGCACTTTTGTATGTAGTTGACTAAGCCAATCCTACAACAAGTCGCAACTGTTGGCCCAACCATCCCCGCTCACAAGCAGTACCTCAGCAAAAACCAAAACAGTAAAAGGTAATTTTGCCGCCTTTACACATGGACTCAATCTCAGGGGAGTTGTGGTTAAATGGAGATTATCCTTAGCAGTAAGTCTCAGTCACACACAGGCAATGAATTAGATGCAGTAAAGTTTTCAATAGGTTTATTAAAAAGACTGCAATCTACTGTAAAATGCATGAGCTGCAATGATTAGGATAATGAACAATCCAAGAAGCAGAATTGTAAAGATGAGAGTCATGAATACAAAGGCCCCCACCATCTTGCACTAAACATGAAATGTAAAATATCCCTAAAATCGTAGCATAGAGATTCAAATCTCTAACCTAATGAGAGCTAGGTGTGATAAACCTAATCTGCCACTACAGTGTCCATGAGAAGCACCCCCCCCAACCCTTGTTACCTTGGAATTAAGTCTCTAGCTCACACTCTGTGGTGACATGAAGGCTGGGTCTGCATCAAGGTGACGTGCAACATATATGGCATCGATAGCTTCTGGTAGGAATCCCTCTGATAACCTTGTCTGTGTGAGATGTATTTATTAAGATCTTGTAGGACCCCTGATGCAGGTATGTGCCCAAACAATAGATAAGGAACCATGCTTGGGGCGGCAATTATATAAACAATTCCCTCCAAAAGCACATTATGTTCCTGTCTCACGTAAGTGGAAAGGGACATGATGTGAATACCTACATATTTCACTTGACTTTGACGCTGATAGTCCAATAGGCCACTACCATGTGTGAACCTGGACCATTGTGACCCCTTACAACCTGATGGTGCATACAAATATATCTTAGTTGCTGTAGATTCTTGTTCTAAATTCCTGTGGGTATTTCCACAGCGGTTCGCTGACACTATCTGTGATAAAAGACTTGCTGATCTTCATCGGTACATATGCAGTTGCAGCTTTCCATTCGGGCCAGGGCCCTGCCTTTGCCTCTAAGGCATTTAGGGACAGCATGAGGATGATGGGTGTTGAACTCCATTACTCCTCACCCTACCATCCCAAGGGTAATTAGGTCATGGAGAGGAGAAACTGAGATCTAAAGCAGTCCTTAACAGCTAGAATATTAGGCATCTGCCAAGACGGTCCTTAGGAGGGCGCACTCCTTAGGTACGAGATCCTCTTTGGGATACCTATGTAATGCCCAGATCTAGATGGCCCTAGTTTGATGGCAGCAGACACACATTTTGACATAAATGAACGTCTCACTGTCTTACAGGAGCTTAAGCAAGTTTGTGATGATAATTAATTCACCAGTGTTGCCACCTTAGGAATAAGGGATTTGCCAACAACTTCTTCAGGTTGGATTCCTAAACTTGGGGATCTGGTTTGTTAGAAAACTGCTGTGAAGAAGGAATTCAGCTCATCCTACAGGGCACCAGTCCCGAATCTGGGAACACAAGGCACCAGAACAATAATCTTACCACAGCTGCCAGGCTCCAAAGGCAACATATTTGTCTCCATTGGCAACATCAAATTGCACCATGTGGCTGATCCAAAAGTCCCTTGGGTAGTTCCCGGTCCCCTCTCACTACCCAACAGGACATACCTCTTCAAAGAATAAACATTAACTCTTCTGAATACACCAGCATGTTCACAATGCTACAAATGCCTCACCAGTATGGGGAGGGCGGAACATGAGCTTTTACTGATTCCTGTTAACACTTCACCGACAACAACTGTCCAAGATGTGGCTGTCTTCTACTCCAACTCAACACAAACAGCCAACATCATCTACTATGAATCTCCACGCGAAGTGGATTCATCCACCAGTAATGCACCAGCTCATGTGCTTGCAGAGACTGCTTCTAGTTATTTCATCGACCTCGATGACTCTTCTTCAGCTTCATCCACACCTGCAACTGAAACTGTTTCAAAGACACATAGGCTCTCATTACAACTTCGGCTGTCTTTTTAAAAGACTGCTGGAGCTGCGGGTGCCAACATACCGCCAGTGCTGGCGGTATCTTTGGTGCCCTCTTATGACATTTCCGCTGGGCCAGCGGACAGAAACAGTTTCCACCCGCTGGCCCAGTCGAAAACTCACCACAACTGTGAAGCCGGCTCGTAATCGAGCCGTGGCTATGTGCGTCGGGTGCAGCAGCCCCCGTTGCGCATTCCAGTGCCGTAAATCGGGCAGTGGAATGCGCAATGGGGCTGTGCATGGGGGCCCCTGCAGTGCCCATGCACCATGGACAGGGTGGCGGATGGGGACTCGTAATCCACAGTATAACTGCCAGGGCTGCCAGGCTGTAGGCTGGCGGCAGCCTGGCGGTATCGGCGGTATTACCGTCGTGGGTCCGGTACAGTCATAATGTGGTGGTAAGTACCGCCAGCCTGTTGGCAGTACCACGCCACATTATCGCCTCCTGCCGGGGTCATAATGACCCCCGTAATCTGTACATATGGCTTAAAAATAACTATTTAATTTATCCATGGAATTATCAGTGGATATTTCTGACATTGCTTCGCTTTCTGTTATGGATTGGTTTTGTGACTGTTTTCTTTCTCTTGATAAATGGTCATTATCTTCCTGGACACTCTTCTGTCAAGCCAGTGGATGAAGCTCCGAAGAGGCCTGTCTCTTGTGAACATTTCAGCAGTACCAATTCCAGATCAGATTGTTTGGGATAAAGTTCCCTTTGATACATCCTGGCCTACTGAAGTTATACAAATTCCATATGTAGAAGGGACAGGTCATTCTGAATGATGTTAATCACAGATGACACTATGTTATTAAGGGTGTATTTTCTGTTGAACAGAGCATTCATGCCATTGTCGACAACAACTAAAGCCTTTTTCAAATGTTCCTTATCTACCTGCCTCAAACGTGCAGCCGCTTCTATTTGCGAAAGCTTCCAGATCTCATTGTATATGGCATACAAAAACCTCTTGGAGTGGGGCTTTCTGGTACCCAGCAGGAAATCCTGTAGGTCCATTTCCTCTGAAAGGAGGTGAAGATGTTCTTTCACTGCAGCTAAGGTATTAGTCTGTAACCATTGCCGGCACAGTTTACCCCCAATGTATGTGGTAACTATACCCAAGTGTTGACCCGAGGTGAAGTGAGGATCCGGCCGGCTGATCTTGAAACCCCCTGAGGAATTAACAAAATGCACCTGACACCCATTTGTGTTTATTGGCCACAATAACCCCCCACACAAGAGATAAGAGTAGCAGAAATGTGATCTCACATTGATACTACTAATGTCAATTATGACAAGCTGAGCAGACGCTACTGTTCCGGAAACAAGTTGCATTGACACCGGCTAGAGAGACGTATGCTCACCAAATCATCAGCCGAGATACAATCCCTATTAAATACCAACTACCTCAAGCACTTTGGAGAGCTGGTTTCCAGGATATTTAACACCTCAAGCACTACGGGGATTGTGCACTTCTTTAAGGCTGTTAGGTTTGGATTTGTTTCCATCTTCCATGCTGTCTTAGGAGTCATTCCATGAGCAATCCATTCATTTTATTCAAGTTTGTTTGGCAGCTTTCCGTTGTCTTTGGCATTGATTGGTGGGATACTGCTGCTGCTGTTCCGGATACGCAGTGGTTGTGCCTGCTCAGCTAAGCGAAGTGATGGAGGTACTACCACCAGCCCAGCTGTGCATGATTGCATGGTGTAGTTCTTTAGTGCTCCATTGCGGGAAGAATTGGAACATGATTGGTCACTCTCATTGCAGCCAATTCTAAGGTGCGTGCAACCAGACTTCCATTGCACCTGGTGCCTCTTTGAGTTTCTACCTTCGGTGTGCCTTGCTGTTCCGCCAGTGCCTCCTGTGGACTGAGAACTGCTGGTGTTCCCGATGAGGGTTAATTTACAGTCGTGCCCCATGAGACTGAGGCTGATTTGTGAGGTCACCTATGAGTCACCTCTTGTCAACTATCTGGCTCCTTCAGGCACTTTGGATGGTACTGCCTTCGAGGGTGATCCTGCGCTTGAGGCTGCTGCACACTTCTGCTCCGTGGACCCCTCTGCCAATCCTGTCATCTATCTGACGATGTGGAGTCATTCCTGGATGCACTTCCTTTTGATGACTTCGGAGACATTCTTCAAGATCATGACTACTGTTAACTGATTTGACCATTGGCTTTATTCCAATGTTTCAAAAGTATTATGCCAAATTGCCTTATTGATGGCTTTGGTCTGCTGTGCTTGTCTTGGTCGAAATTTTTTATCTCTTTGTATGTTTTTAGCTGTTTTAGCTAGTTTTTAATAAGATTTTATCTTGTTTTTAGCTCAGAGCATTTTAGCTTGGACTCATACACCTTCTCTGGCGTTATCACTATGGCGTCATCCTTGTTCCGGCAATGGGGAGGGTGTAGTGGATCCTATTTAGTTTTAATGGGAATCAGGAGGTTAGCTTAGCCTTCTGGCTTGCATGCCTGTGCCCCCGTCACCTAGTGACTTTGAACTTACTTAGCTTGCTCTGTCTTAGCCTATTTACTTAATTATTTCTTTCAAAATGGCTGCTATGTTTATAGTTAGTGAAATGTTTGGGTTTTACGTTATCAGTCCAATGAGTGATGTCTGCAGAGGGTGTTTGATGTATGAACCCTTAATCTGTTGGCAAATGTCGCAGCAAAGGATATATTGCTTGGTCTGTTTATATAGACCTGGCCACCAGAAGCTTTTATGTAAGAGTGATATTGTGGCTGCAACATCAGCATGTGCAGAGGTGATACCCTCATGTGTTTCTTTGATTAGATCTAATATTAATCAATCAATCAATCAATCAGTGCTTGTAAAGCACAGTTATTCACCTGTTAGGGTCTCAAGGCGCTTAGGGGGGGGGGGAGTGTAGCGTATACCAGTGAGGTGGTTTAAAAAAGCGATGTCTTCATTTCCTTCGTGAAGCTGAGGAGGGAGGTGGTTTGTCTGATGTGGATAGGTAAGGTGTTCCAGGCGGTGGCTAGGGGTAGGAGAAGGAGCGTCCTGGTTGGTGATCACTTGATCCCCAACCCCAGGAATTGCTCCAAAGGCAACATTCTGTGCTCTGATGTGGTAAGAATATTTAGTAGGGTATGCTTTTGGAAGAGGCTTGCCTGCAGCCGAAGGCTTCACGGCAGCCAGAATTTCATTATCCAATCTCGTCTGTGAACGGGTCCCTGCAGCAACAGAAGCCGTAGCTACTGCAGATTTGTCCGCTTCATCAGCCAAAGTATTGTCAGTAACGTGTACTCTTACACGTTGAAAGCCGAATGTATGAGCTACATGAACACTCAGTAGCTTATCCTTCAGATCAGCCACGCTGCTTCACAGAGTTCTGTGTTTTATGGTGTTCCCTTTGGAATCTCTGAACCCATTCAACCTCCAATGATTGAGAGAATCATTGTAAGACTGGTCACAGTAGTACGAATCACACACTATTAATCTAAGGTGTCTTGGATCCTTATGTTCCAATGCCAAGATGAGGGCTTCGAGTTCAGCCAATTGTGCTGTGCAGTGCCCTAGGGTCTGCATGTAGGTATTGTGAGGTTGGAATACACCATCCTTCATCAGTCCACTCACAGCTGCACAAGCGGCTGAGTATTGATGTGTTGCACCTACAGCTGGTTGTGCTGAACCATCAGTGTAAATGTCAGTTTGGTATCTGTCAAGTGGCAAGATGTTAAGAGATGGGGGGTACTCCTGTTCGTACTGGAGAAACTCTTGCATTTGAAGTTTTGGATCAAAGATGTAATAAATTTCGGTGGCAGTCAGGGAGGTTGCCCATTCGATCCAGCGTGGATGTAAAGCTTTAGCATTAGGAATGCTAGCTTTGGTGACAGCCTGTAAGGCTGGCACCTGGGTAATGACAGTCATGCATTTCCTTGGGCAAGTGCCCGCTCCTTGATGACAGCCATCTGTACAGCAGTTAGAATTTTTTCTGTGGGTGCAAAGCATTATTCTGCATTGGAGTAGAAATGTGATTTTTATGCTATGGGCACCGTGTCGCCTTTGTTAAAGGTGACATAGTGGAACACAATGGTACCAGCAATTATTTTGATGATCAAATTTGTTTTGTTATCACATGTGTGTAAGTGTTTTGCTTCTAGCATACCTGGTTGCAATCCTCTAAGGATACGCATGTGTTCAATTGCCCAATGTCTGCTTGAGAAATCGGGCTGAATTAAATCATAGCGTGGTTTGATGCGTTGTGCGTAATCAGGACTGTACGTTCTGCGAAAGTTAAAGAAACCAAGTAAAAACTGCAATTTCTTGATAGTGTTTGGTGGTTGGAGTTGAGCACATTTTTCTAAAAAGTGCGGGGCTAGGCTCTTGCCCTCGTTTGATAGTTCATATCCCAGGAACAATACATTGATAAAGGCTATTTTAGGTTTCGTAAAATGACATTTGTTGCTAAGGGCTGCGAGTCTTAGAACGATCCGATCGTCCCTGGTAAGATGAATGTTGAGGTCGTCATCTGTAAGATAGATATCATCCACATAGCACAACGCTGCGGGGTCAGTATCATGCAATATTGATGTTACTCGGCTTGAGAACAGCCCTGGACTGTTCCTATAGCCTTGGGGCAAACGACGGATGCCTTTTTATGAGCTGAATGAGAATGCACTCAGGTCCTGACTTTCATGTGCTGTGTTCTGGCAGTAAAAAACGTTGGAAACATCCAAGGTTGTTTTTTACTTTTTACGCACCATGGGGTTGATTTAAGAAAAGTGACGCTGCACTCAGTGCAGCGCCACTTTCCTTGCAGCCCTTTGAGCCCCTTTACTGCCACCATGGTGTAGGGGGCAACAGCATCAGAATTCCTGATGCTATTGATGTACTAAGCAGGAGCAGTGCCAGAATCTTGGCGCTACTCCTGCAGAGTATATAGGGGCTCATTGTATTCAATGGCGTGCCCCCTTTTAACTCCTGCTCTGGAATGTCTATGGCGTTAGCCATATTGTGAAAAGGGTAAAGAGATGGAATACCAAATGGGGAGAAAAGACCTTTTAAGAGTTTGAGCTTGAACAACCTACAGCCTAGTTAGGCGCTCCCTGTTCAGCTGAGGAAGATAATCCCCAACACCACGGACATCTCCGTATCATGGTATTTATGGTACCTGTTGAGTGTGAGACAGAGATACTCAGGGCATCCGTACATTAGTACCAAAACACCATAGTTGGTGGCTCCCTGTCATAGTTGGACTCTCGCTCCTAGGAGAGACTGCTGGTTTAGGGATGACAACATTTTTGTTTGTAGGCGATGAAGCCAATCCTACAACAAGTCGCAACTGTCGTCCCATTCCTCCCGGCTCACAAGCAGCACCTCACCTAAAACCCGAACAGTGAAAGGTGATTTCTGGCAGCCTTTACGCATGGACTCAAAAGTACGACATCTCAGGGGAGTCTGGGTTAAATGGAGATTACCCTTTTCTCGCACGAGCAATAAGTCGCAGTCACACACAGGCAATGAAGGAAATGCAGTAAATATTTCAATATGTTTATTAAAAAACTGCAATCTACTATAAAATACATGAGCTGCAATGATTAGGATAAAGAACAATGCAAGAAGCAGAATTGTAAAGATGAGAGTTGTGAATACAAAGGCCCTAACCATCTTGCAATAAACATGACATGTAAAATATCCCTAAAATCCTAGCATGGAGAACCTAATCTCCCACCTAACGAGAGCTAGGTGTGATGAACCTAGTCTGCCACTATCGTGTCCATGAGAAGCACCCCCCAAACTTTATTACCTTGGAATGAGGTCTCTAGATCAGACTCTGTGATGACACCAAGGCTGGGTCTGCATCAAGGCGACGTGTAGCGTAAATGGCGTAGATAGCATCTGATAGGAATCCCTCTGATAACCTTGTCTGCGTGAGATGTATTTATACAGATCTTGTAGGACCCCTCATGCAGGTATGTTCCCAAACAATAGATAAAGAGGCGTGCTTGGGGCAGAATTATATAAACAATTCCCCCCAAAAGTACAATATGCTCCTGTCTCATGTAAGTGGGAAAGGGACATGATGTGAATACCTACGTATCTCACTTAACTTTGACGCTGATAGTGACACCTTCATTTCACTAACTATAAACATAGCAGGCGTTTTGAAAGAAATAATTAAATAAATAGGCTAAGATAGATTGAGCTAAGTATGTTAAAAGTCACTAGGTGACGGGGCAAAGGCCTGCAAACAAGAAGGCTAAGCAAACTCCTGATTCTCATTAAAACTAAATAGGATCCAATATAGGATCCTAATAAGGCGGATGGGAAATCTGTCAAGTTTGTGACGGGTATTCTCCTCCACCATGACCTAAATCATGGCCTTAATGGTGATAGCATTGTTTACATAAGTGAGTGAGTGTGTGTGTGCTGTGTGTGTGTGTATGTGCGCGTCCGTGTGTGTGTTTGGGGTATTTTGTGGCATTTTCTCTGGTCGTGCTCCTGCCACAGTCGCTTAGACTCCTCTTGATACCGTCGGACTATATTAAAAAGGACGGCATTAACATAACTGTCATCAGTATAAACCCAATTAAGGGGAGCAGGGTAAAGTTCTTTGTGAGTGAGGAGTGTGGGGTGTGTGCTAGTCTGTGTGGCGAGAGAGAGTATGACATGAAAGTGGAATAGAACCATAGTTATAAATTAGAGGGGGTATAGGTGCTTACCTGGCCTTATGTTTAGATTGCACATGACAGGCAGGGCTCATAGCAGTGCAGAGTACATGGCGGAGAGGATACCTTTATCAAAGGTGGTGAGACACAGAAGGGATCTGGATGGTCCTCCAGGAAGAGCCTTTCCTAGCTGAATTCTGGAGAATCTCCATCATCTGTCTTGTTTCATCCTGCCACTTTCTTCATGCCGCCCATGGTGCGCACCTCTATCTCCATGCATTGAGAGAAACTGCTGCACCATGCCACATGGCCGCCTTTTCCGCTCTACTGATGGTGTACGAGGCAGACCATGTAGTTCCCTTGAATAATTTACAACCAAGGACACTACAACATGTGTCTCCTCCTCACTTTTTCTTCCTCATGAGTGGATCCAGGGGTGTTGCTTTGGGGGGGGGGCGCGTTTTGGGGTGTTACCCTCTAATAAATGTATTTTCTGGTAAATAGTTGGGTACAGGTGCTTTCAGTGAGATATGATGAGATGTCAGTTGGATTTCACCAGGAGTGTTTACAAACACAGACAAACATGCACAGACACTCTCTCCCTCCCTCTGTGTTTTGAAAGAGTTAACAAATTTTGGTTATTTAACCAAATATTGTGTTTTCTCTTTAGCGCTCCTAATAATCGCATTCCTCTCACTTTCCACTGCCCCTTAGGCCCCTCTCATGCACCTTGCTTCCTGTATAATGCATTTAAACATGACATTGTCCGAAACTCTGAAGCTCAACCAATCTTACTGACCAAGCTACGCGCCTGAGTGGACCTGGCTGTGTTCTAGATGCTGAAGCTGTAGTATGGTATCCTGAAAGTCATAAAGTCCCAAGGGAGCAGGGGGAAACTTGTTGTGAGGGCTGTATTTATAGGTTTGGTGGATTCATGTTAGTGTGTAGTAGAGGTCAGGTGAATGCTGCTTGCCTATAATTTCCATTCTGTGTTTTCTATAGTGCAGGTGCAGATCTGTGCTGTAGAGAGCTTCACCTACAGGCCAGGGTCAAAAGTACAATTGCAAAGTGATTAGTAGAAACTGAAGAGTTGGGATTTCTGTCAAAAGAGTTCATCACCTGCTGTAGATCAGAGGTTCAAGAGGCTATCTATCTATCTATCTATCTATCTATCTATCTATCTATCTATCTATCTATCTATCTATCTATCTATCTATCTATCTATCTATCTATCTATCTATCTATCTATCTATCTATCTATCTATCTATCTATCTATCTATCTGTCTATCTATCTGTCTATCTATCTGCCTATCTATCTGCGTGTCTATCTGCCTGTCTATCTATCTATCTATCTATCTATCTATCTATCTATCTATCTATCTATCTATCTATCTATCTATCTATCTATCTATCTATCTATCTATCTATCTATCTATCTATCTATCTATCTATCTATCTGTCTATCTATCCGTCTATCTATCTACCTATCTGCGTGTCTATCTGTCTGTCTGTCTATCTATCTATCTATCTATCTATCTATCTATCTATCTATCTATCTGCCTGTCTACCTGTCTATCGGTCTCTTTGTCTATAATTAGTTTGATGCAATGCTTACTAAAGGTTCTTTGAAGTTAGAAGGTGCTAGAAAGGACTACGCCTCCACCACGGCTGCCCCCTTCCACCCCCATCCTTTTGACGTCTTGGTACAGTCTTTGACTCCTGTGTAACCTCTCCTAGTTACGTCGTTTCTCTGTAAATAAATGTCTTTTTTATTGCGAACATCTCCGCTGCCAGAGACAGTGCAGGTGCAGGCAGCTGTTGGAACAGCTGAAATGCTCTAAATCTCCCTTTTTTTTACTGTCTGACACATTCATCATTACAGAAAGATGGTCCACACCCCCTCACAGGCGGGTTAGCATTCACTGTGGCTTTAATTCATCTCTCAGCATTGTTAACCGAGAAGCTTTGGGAAGCCCAGTCCCTGCCAATTTTCATTTTAGGAAATCCCCTTTCCCTCTTCATTTCATTAAAGCGTGTTTTATTTCTGCGCTTTAGGTATTTGCTATTTTTTTTAAAAAAGTTTCCGTGAAACACTTTTTTTAACATTAACGCCTCTTCAAATTTTCCTAAATTTACGGGGAGAGCTCCAGGCCTATCTTTTAAGATACTGGCATTTGTATAGCGCCCAGTCTGACTTTGGTATCACCTCGTAGCACTTTCGACTGTCTGGGCTGTCATTCCAAGGTTTCGTCTCAGACTGGAGCCTGGAGGTCATTGTGGTGCATGTTTGTTTGGGTCTGGTCGGTGTAGGACTGTGCAGTATGACGTGCTTGGTGCGAGGTTGTTGCTTGGATTCATCAGTGCGCAATCATTCACAGGCCTCTTGGGTGGATGCAGGGGCTTTGAAATCACTCTTCGGTGGGAGTATGATGCTGTCACAGCCAAGGTGGCTGCAGGGCTCTACTGATTCATTAATGCCTGGTGCCTAGTAAGGAGAAGGTCTCAACTTAATAGTGTTTTCAGTCGTGGCGCGCGGGGATTCCTGGGGGCGGGGTGAAGCGTAGGGTGGGGGGAAGAGGGTATGGGGGAGGACGGGGTCACGTAATAATTAAAAATTCAATTAAATTTTTAAAAACTTACCTTGGCTCCTCGCGCCTCTAAAGGCTGCAGGCTCCCAGCCTGCCCTGCGACCAATCCTGACGCTGCTCAAAGCGGCGTCAGGATTGGCTGGGAGCGCCCTGGCTGGGCACGCCCAGGCATACTGGGAGCCTGTGCAGGCTCTCTCCAGCCCGGAGGCGGCCGGCCAAACATACATGCGCAGTGAGGGGAGTGCACTCCCCTCTGCTCATCACTCCCGTGGCCCCGCCCCTTTCACAGGGAAGGGATAATAAACATAGTTTATTATCCCTTCCCTGTGAAAGGATTTGAAGCGGTTGCTGCTGGTGGGGGGGGGGGGGGGTTTCGACGCTCCTCCATCCATATGGAGGAGCCGCCCCTGAGTGTATTCTATTGCTATTGTACTGAAACTTACTTGCATTAATTTAGCTCTTCAAGCACCTGGAAAGGCCTGCAACCCATTCGCGAATGGGAAGCACGCTACTCCTTGGGAGTGTCTGGATGGAAGGCTGCGGCCTGTGTGGGTACTGTTTTGATGTGCCTGAGGAGCAGAGTTGTGCTTTTATTGTGTTTTTGTCCTTGTATCTTGGGGTGCAGAGAAGAGAATGCATTGAAAGGTCACTTGGGCATAAAGAGGCTAGTCTATAGATGGAGAGAGAATGTCTGTGGGCAGTGTGGTCTATGTGGGAAGTGCTTTGGTGTCTTCCATGCAAGCTACTCATAAAGTGTTGCTGCAGATGTGTAGCTGCGTGGAGTGAAGCCAAGGAGAGTGAGAGACAACTGTGCATGTGGCAGCTCCTACCATCATTAGGGAGAGCCGAGTCTTGCCTGCCTTCCTGAGGTCCAGGTCGTCTTGGATGTATTTTGTCATTGGTCGAAAGGAAATCCTACCTTTTGCTTCTTTCACAGAGAAAGGCCCAGCTGCAGCTGCTGCATCGCTCTTGCTCCTGTCTTCTTGCTTTTTCCTGCGTTTTTGAGCGCCTTGTCCTTGCTTTTCCCTTATTCTCACTGCTTTCTCCTTGCGTTTTCCCTTGTATTTTGTGTGCCTTCTGCTTGCTTTTCCCTCATCTTACTGCTTTCTCCTTGCGTTTGCCCTTGTATTTTGTGTGCCTTCTGCTTGCTTTTCCCTCATCTCACTGCTTTCTCCTTGCGTTTGCCCTTGTATTTTGTGTGCCTTCTGCTTGCTTTTCCCTCATCTCACTGCTTTCTCCTTGCGTTTGCCCTTGTATTTTGTGTGCCTTCTGCTTGCTTTTCCCTCGTCTTACTGCTTTCTCCTTGCGTTTGCCCTTGTATTTTGTGTGCCTTCTGCTTGCTTTTCCCTCGTCTTACTGCTTTCTCCTTGCGTTTGCCCTTGTATTTTGTGTGCCTTCTGCTTGCTTTTCCCTCGTCTCACTGCTTTCTCCTTGCCTTTCCCTCCTTACCTTGCTTTTCTGCCCGGTTCTTGTGCAGCCTCCCCATGCAACTCCGGATCATCACCTCACTTCCGGAATTATGAAGGGCCCGAGACCTGGCTGGTCGAATGAGCTTCTGGGATCTGCAAGTGCCTGGATACCCTATTGAGGGATTCGCTGTGCTTTTCTGATTGATTGATGGTATGGGAGATGTTCCATCAATAAAATTCTTGTAGGGATGGATGTTCATCTCAGACACGAGGCTGGGGTTCAGTGTCTCTTTGGTTAATATCTTTGCAGCTTCACTTGATTGAAGCATGGACCTTGGCAGTGAGGGGCCCTTTGGGTGAAATTATTTAATGCTGAGTGTGTTTCCATGGGAAGCCACTGCAGTGCTTGGAGGAAAGGTGAGATAGGGTCATATAGATGGATGTGTAAAAGTAATCTTGCTGCTGCATGCAGGATTCTTTGCATTTTACAGAGAAGAGTCTGCTCTTAGGGTCATCATGAGACAAGTCGAGGAAGATGGTATCCTGGAGTTTCAGCAGCCATGAAAACTAGATGCAAATAATATTGTGAATATCCTTTTTATTCCCTATCTTAGCTATTAAATATGCTTTCTAAACTCCATTAGTTTACATTGGTAAATACAAATGCACTGTCCAGTTTGAGTCCTCCCTGTTGTTTCTCAACATGATAGAATACAACCCAGTCTTATAACAGTTACGATAAATATTCAAGAGAACATTGAAAGGTTTGTTTTCATCTGCAGCAGAACTTCAGGATAGTTGACTGTAATTCAGTTGTCTATTCTAAACAATCTTTAAGGAAGCAGAGGTTCTTTTTGAGAATATTCTAAATCCATGCAGCAAGGCTTTGGCTACAGCAACATTGTAGGATGACAGTCTAGCAAATGCCACTGTGACCATTAGGAGAGCTATACCTGATTAGCCTAGATGTCTTAGTTCTCTCTGGAACATGCAAGAGTTTGTGGCCTGCTGGGATGTGTAGTTCATTGCCAGCACGATGATGGGCAGCGTGTCCTTCAGGTACACAGCTTGGGTCTAAACAGCACCTGCACTCCCTGCTGACGGCCTTCCTTTCCTATAGCTGTTTCAAGCCAAAAGGTCTTCCAATGTATGTGAAAAGTATGTGATTGTGCGTACTGGGTAGCCAGTGGGCTATATCTTTCCTTTGTTGTCTTTTGCGAGGGGCCTACTACTTTTAGCCATCTCTGCATTGAGCTTGAACCCTCACCTGAGCTCCTCTTGTCAACTGTATTGACCATGGCTTGTGGATCTTCTACCACCTCTTCTGACCTTGTCACGCCAGATCATTCTTAAATTTTATGCCCTCAATTCTAGGACACGCCTGATTTGCTTTCATCTTCTCTGTCATCCTGGTTTAGGCAATCTCTCCTCTTGGATTTCGTCCCTTAGTACCCAGGATTAACTTTATCCCCTCTCACGTGACCCTTTGCCAGCCTGATGCTCTCTGTCTTCTGCTTTGGCCGTATGGGCTTTCCATTTTTTCATCCTGCATTTTCTGGGCTATCCTTTGGCCCTTGCAGGGTCTCCTCTCTTTGTTGGTCTCTAGGCTTTGTGTGATCTAGACTCACTTGCTGACCTAAGGAAGGAGATGGACAGTGGCGGTGTCAGGGGGCTCATCCTATGCAATCTGCCGCCAAGCTTCGACAGAGCTGCTTCGGTTGAGATGCTGAGCTGATGCCGGGACATGGGAGTAGCAGCCGATGAGCAGGCCCATTTCTTTTAGATTGTTCCCAAATTATGACCCTACTTCAACTTATGCCCTCATTCACCTAGACTTTTTCAGAGGATCCCCAAGGGTTTGACTACCTCACACTTCTTGCTAAACTAGTTTTTACAATCTTAGACCAACCGCCTGATTAGGATCTCGTCAGAGGGTATACTCCGTCCCAACGGTGACTGATAGACCATCCGCCAAAATCTAAATACCATTGTTTTCTATGGTACTTGGATTTCGGCAGACGGGGTATCAGTCACCATTGTGACTAAGTGACCGTTCCTCTGAGATCCAAATCAGGCCTTAAGTTCTTGTAAATTTTAAAGCTGAGGTTCTTTATGCATGTCGACAACACTGATTAAGGGCCTAATTTAGAGTTTGGCGGATGGGGTTTGTCCGTCACAAATGTGATGGATATCCTGTCCGCCATAGTACGATCCCATTATATCCTGTGTGAATCGTATGTAATACAGCGGACGGGATATCCATCAAGTTTGTGACGGAGTAACTCATCCACCAAACTCTGAGTCAGACCCTTAATCATGAATGTCCTAAACGACACAGCAGGTAAAAAATATCATTTGTGACACGCTAAACTCAAGTTTAAGGTGGACGGCCTATAATTTTGAATAACGGATTCCCACCAAATGTAAGGTTTTACTGATTCCAGCAATTACTCCCAGATGAGATTCCGGTCTCTGGCCCCGTCTGTGGGATCCTGTGGGACTCTTGCATCAGTGGTCCGCACCTTCACGATTCTTGTTGCTTCAGATCTCTTCATGACCCAGTGCGGCTAGAAAGCCTGGTTGCACGAACTGGGCTATTTTAGACAGTGCAACGGTTCCTAAGATTGAAATGTGTAACGCTTGCACCTGGCTGGCTGTTTACACTCACCAAACATGCTGGACTTTTGGTGGCCACCTACATCCACTCCGCACTGCCTACTGAACGTTTTTTCTTTTTACCTGGTCTGAGAATGATGGACGTAGGGATCAATTTTGGATATGTTTGCTTGGCACACTTAGCCTGGAACATCATCAACTAGTGTGTGCAGACTTCTCAAACCCTGACCTTTTATGGTCTGAGACCCCAGCATTCTGCCTTCTGAGTCCGGGGTCAACAGCACCAATATACCAGCGCTGGTTGGCTTTGCAAATACTACATAATACTGCACTTGTTAGAACCTAAAGTGCATTGACGACCTAGAACAGATTAGGAAGTATTATCAACATCTTCCAGCTTTTCCATAAAAAGATTGGACATGTTTTGGTCCATTCGAACCAAGTTATTTTTTTTACCACTTATTTCCCTAAGATTGTCTTCCCTCGTTTCACTGTTTTTGCAAAGCACATTTTGCTATTTTCCTTTTTTTCCTTTGTGTGAATTATTGCTTTGCTGTATTAATGAAAACCTTTTCTGGTTCATACAGACTTCCAAGGTGAGCCCATACGCTTGTCAGAGAGACGTGGATCGAGAACATTGAATTTTGGGAAACTCGGGCTATGGACTCTAGACTGTGATGACGCTGCCACGGAGAATCGCTAGAAGCCCGGACTCAAACTGCGCAAGGTGTTCCGCGTAGTCCTATGAGGGCGGAACCTACGCTAGATTTACTGGATATCTATATATGAGATAAATCTGCACCCAGTGGCTCTAAGTGGAAATTATTTACTTAGTGGCATGGGTCCGGCCATCTTGGACTGAAGTTGGAAGTTTCCAATACTACGCCTGCACCCACCACAGTGTACTCTACCAGCAGAGCGAAAGGCGTCATAACCGTTCAGATCATGACCAAGCAAAGCAATGTACGCAACACTACATTAATCATATTCAATTAATTATTAAAGGGAAAATCCTAATTATAGATGCACCAATCTTGATGGCAAGACCTGTGAAAGAGTCTGCCCCATACCTACCGTCCTTTGCAGGAAGCAGCCTGGATTAAATCTCTTTGTCTCCCACTCTACCTACCAGGGTATTTGAACTAACACTTAAAAAAAACAGAATATTAGCTTGGAAGCAAGGCACAGAAATCATTTATAAGAAGAAGGACGGTCGGTCCATATAACCTCCTGTTTTGCTTCATGGCCTTTCATAACTCCCAGGGCAAGCTGCATTTGCTCAGATTCTGCTTTGCTCCAAAACAGGTGCAGCTAAGCACATTCCAGGGTGCAATCCACATCGGATCTTCCACTCATCCGCAAGTCTAGCAAAGTTAAACTCTCAAAAAAGCCAGGAGATCATGCATGGGAGCAATCAGTCTATCAAAAGAAATTCAAATCTTCCTCTGAGGCGCCCATAGATGAAGGCTTCCGCTGTGGGCTAATGGGAACCCATAATGTTTCAAGATGCAAATCGGGCGTTCCAGGTTGGCTGTCCCTGGCAGGGCGACGCCATGTTCCCTGATGACTCATAATGTTCTTCCTGGAGAGGGAAACGAAGGCGGCGCGTGCCTGGCTCCCTTGCACGAGGGGCTGCAGCGCGGGAAGCCCGAGCCCTCGGCTCAGATATTTCTTTCTGCAGCAGAGTGACATGTAGAAGGCTTGGTTGAGGAGCACGAAGTGATAGGCCGCAGCTGTGCAAGCAAGTTTAATCACTTGAATGAGACGGGAAGTGAGTGAGAGCCAAGGACATGTTCAGCAATCGCTTACCATCCTCAGGGGCGTAGCTTGGTCAGTAAGATGTAGGATGTGAGCTTCAGGTTGTCCAGCAATCATGTTGGCATAGAATGTTAAAATACATTATACAACAAACAGGGTGCAGGAGAGGGCCTAAGGGACAGTGACAAGGGCCAGGAATGCGTATTGGTAAGTGCAAGACAATGCACTATTTTGTAAAATAACCAACATTTTTGAGGACGTTCAAAATAAAGAAGAGGTGTGTGTGTGTGCGTTTTTGTCTGTGTGTAAAAATTCCTGGTGAATCAGACAGATAGATCACCATATCCGACTGAAAGTACCTGTACCCAACTATTTATCAGAAAATACATTAGGTGGGTGACACCCCAAACACCCACCCCCCCCCCGAAGCTCCACCCCTGACCAGCCTCCTATTCCCTTATTTCTAGAACTAAGAAGTTTTTGTTTCATCAGCGAAGTTCTGAGACATTTTTTCTGCAGGCCACTGGTTCGGGCAGCACTTTCTGAATCTAGTGAAATTTGCTAAATTCATACATGACAACATTTTAGGAGAGGAAAGTGGGAGATTTTAAAACAATTAATCAGGAGAATGAATTTTTCGCATTTTCTTCTGTTGAAGCAGAGGCAATTTAATTCGGGAGTCAGCCAAAAGAAAGCTATTTTTGGCTTTAGAAATTGGGAGTCTCCCACCTGAATAGGTTCTATTAGCATGTATGTAAATTTCTCTTGGTTTTCCTACGCACTCTCTGTTCATAGCAGCAACTGCAGGAGGGATGGAGTTTTATTATTTTCACTTCCAGCTTGGCCCAAACCAAAGGGCTGGATTAAAGGGACATCAGCCCTTCTTTTGTAGGAGTATCACCCTGGCTGTGAGACATGTGGATTTTAACACCTAGACAGAGTGCTTAATTTATAAAACATAAAAAAATAAAAAATAAGTGCCAAGGCCCTCGTCTGGATTTATCAAGCCACTCAGGGCCATGCAAGGTGGCCTTGCATTGCTTGACAAATCACATTTTGGGCTTGCGTTGTGCATGCACCACGTTGCGTGATGCAAGGGTGACGGAACCTCTCCCATAAATATGGAGCTATATGTAGAGTGCATGGTCAGAAGAAAAACAAAGTCAGGATTTCAAATGTAACGCAGTGATCTGGGTTTGTACTAACAAGTCTAAATTATTAAAGCACTTCTACTCCTCATCAGGGGTAGTAGGCACTACAGAAATGAAACTTCAATACAATACTACTCTTCTTTGCAAACTCAGAATAACAACAGATTGAGAATAATAACAATATGGATCTAAACCCATGCCTTACAGTTTGCATGCAGCTCCTTGATGCCAGTAAATAGATCACTGTGCTATATTAGCAGGATTGCAACTTATGAACTGGAAGTAATAAAATGATCTGTGGCAAAAGCAGTAACCCACTTACCTATCTCCATACAATACAAATATGTGAACTGCATGTTGCACGATGTGCTTTCCAGCAGGCACATTAACCCTCCAGGCTACTTTATGAATCAAAACTGTGACTGGACAAAAAAAGAAGTATCCGAGAACTGTGTTAACCATTAGAGTATATTGCCTCTATTACAATACCCTCAAAATTGCTGGGCACACAAAGAT
The DNA here is from genome assembly GCF_031143425.1 of Pleurodeles waltl. NCBI lineage: Eukaryota > Metazoa > Chordata > Amphibia > Caudata > Salamandridae > Pleurodeles > Pleurodeles waltl. Next base: position 1,158,811,519 of record NC_090448.1, read on the forward strand.
CTCTGCAGAAGGTGTCTTATTCCTGTAAGATATTTCAAAATCCAGCCTCTTTGTGGCTAATTACATAAGCTAGAACTGTCACGTTTGTTCTCGTTGACAACTGCTTTGCAGCAGGTTTAAACAAATATGTATAAATTGACTGTCAGACTCCACTTTTCAAGACTTTCCCCTGCTGCACCATGACCCCCAATTTATGGGGTGCTGGGGTATTTTTTCCAATTCCACCACTGTTTTTGCTCTTAGTCAAAGTTGCCAAGTTTCCATGTTTACCATTGTCTTCACCCTTGTGATGTTTTTTGTCACTGTCAGGCCCATTTTGCAGCCCAGGAAGATAATTTCACTCCCATGCAACACAACCAAAAATGGAAAATGTATGCAGAGTTATTTCTCTATGAGAATGACTTTTGCAGACTTTTCTATGAACAATGCCAAACCATATCAGTATTTGCAGAGTTTATCCATGAACAGTGGCACAGCCCTGAAAAAGGACACAGCTATCTACAAAGTATATATTTTGCAGAACCATTTAGTTACTATTAAATAAGGAAACATGCAACATAAATTGTCACAAAAGCTATGATTTCCACGTGGTTCCAAAGTGCAAGACTTTGCAACATTGCCAAAGTGAAAAGTTCCATATAACTTTGTAAAGGCCGGTGGCGCGGTTATCATTAGTGCAGTAGGTTGAGTGACACAGGGGTACGCAGGCATTAGGAGTCCATTGTACAAGAGTTTCCCCTTTTTGTCAACATCACAGCTGGGATCTGAAGTCATCGGGACACTCAAAGTGTAGTTTTCAAACTCTGCATTGCCTATGAAGCATTCCTCACTTGGAGTCCAAGTCATCTTACTCACAAGCAGCCTACCTTGGGTGACCAACAAACTCTACAGAAAAGTCAACCACCCTCCTGCTGGAAACTACGGCAAGGAAGATAACCGGTAAATCAGGCTTCCCTGGAAGTGCATCCAAGGTTAGGAATCCATCCCTCCACCAATCAGAAGATTACAATCATGCAAACTGTCCAAGAAATAACTAGGTTTCTGTTCCAATGCCATTCCCACTTCTAGATGTCCCTACTCAGAGGCTTGGTGATTTAAGTAGCACCCAGATAACCCCTCCATCATAAGACTTTGTATTCTTGTATATTCATTCCAGGGTCTATTCTTCAGACTCTCCCCAACTGCTGTGAGGTTGATACCTGCTTGCTTGATTACTCCTGAATACTATACCTGTTGTTCTGTAATAATTAACATGATCCTGTGTAAACCATTATATCAATGCAGCAAAATCCCATATCAAGCTTTCTGTTGCCTCCTAGGTAGCTATTGTGCAATATGAAGCTGCTAACAAACACATAAATAATACTGCTGCTGACTCTTGCAGGTTTGCAGCCTCTTCCTTTGTCAGCAGATGTTTGGAGGAGTGAGTGTGGCTGAGAAAAGTGGGTATTGAGTGGAGTGTTGGTGGGTGAGTACTTGGAGGGAGCCTGTCATTAACCTATGGTTAGAATGAGGATGAAGTGTTGTAGAGAGCTATGGACCTGGTGCAGTCCCTCAGGACCAAACATGGAATGACGAAGGCACTTTCATCAAGTGCCTCTTGTTTCATCCATGTGAAGTGCTGCTAAGGCCAGTTCGGTCCACCGGATCTGGTTTTCTTCACCGTCACCATGTCTAAGACATGTACGAAGAATGCATGTAATGTGAGGTGTGTTTGTGCTCAGGGTTTTCATGCATTTGGACTGGTGAGTGCTGGAGCCCATTGGACTAAATGTGGGTGTATGTGTGTGTTTCACGTTATGTTGGTCTCCTTTGTGCTTTGTGATTGGCTGTCAATGCCCATCTGAGACATTGCAGCCTGCATGTGCCCTCTCCTCCCCGCCCTCCTAGAAAGTCAGTGTATCTGTTCGGTAGCCGAGGTAGGAACCACAACCTTTGTGTAGCCCATTATTCTCCAGCCACAGTAAAACCTACGTCTTACCCCATAGCCTGCACTGTGGTGGTCAGTCAGGAGAATGGGATCCGACCATACAGAAGAATACATATCCCCAGCTGGGCACGCCGAAAACTAAACTCGCTAGGAGAGTAGGCCTGCAGGAAGATGCTCCTCCACACTGAAGGGACCTTGGGACATCTAATGATTTAATTCTCTAGAAGACTGAAGGCTATAAGTACTGGCACTCTCATTCATTACTTCATTCATATACATCGATCGGACACCCAAGAACCCATGTCACTGTCCAGGAAAGAAGTACTTAGCTGGATTTTCTCCTTATAGACTGGGCCCCTTCTCCTAAGACACCATCATCCTCATCTGTGAAGTTCCACAAGGATCTTCAGTCAGCCCCACCCTCTTCGATGCTGACATGATTCTGCACGCCAGCATCATCCGTGGCCATGGAATCAACAGCAGTTCCTACGCTGATGACACCCAGCTCAAATTCTCCCTCTCCAGTAGGATGCCAAACACCTGGACCAATTTCTCTGCCTGCATGACTGAAGTCACCAACTGGATGAAAATCAACTGCCTCAAGCACATCACAGATAAGACAGAAGTAATAGTCTTGAGCAAAGGCACCTTGCTCTGCGGCTCCACCTGGTGGACTGCTGAACTCAGACCCACATCCCACACAAATAATGTCAGAATAGTAGTTGACAGCCAACTCACACAGTCTCCATCTCTTGCTTCCACACACTCAAGATGATCAAGAAGCTCCTTAAACTGCTCCACCACCAACAATCGCACAACCGTCATACACGCCCTTATTTCCACCCAGCTGGATTGTGGAAATATACTCTATAAGGAATCAATGCTCACCTGGCCAGAACAGTCCAGACTATATAAATCTCTGCAGCCAGGTTCACCATCAACCTACCACCCCTCACGGACATCACCCACACCTCAAAGAGCTACACTGGATCCCAGTCCACAACTGAGCATTCTTTAAACTCCTCATGCACACATGCAAAGTCCTACACAACACTGCCCCATATACCTCAACAACTGTGTAAAGTTCGACAAACCTATCTGACACCTTTGATCAGTGGGATTCCTGCTCTCACACAACACCTACCTACGCAGAACCAGATCTGCTGGTTGTGCCTTTGCCTACCTCGCTCCTAAAGTCTGCAACAGCCTGTTCCTGCACAGCAGAGCCGCCTCCTCGGTTCTTGAATTCCGCAAGAAACTGAGGACCTGGCCATTTCAACTAGCCCTGGCTATGTCTCAGGCCATACAGCTCCTGCTTCTGTGCAAGGTCACCCTCTTGGATAAGTCATGCTCTGTACAAATACATATAACATAACATAATAAATACAAGAGCTAGGAGCTCCTAAGCTTGGTGCCATTCTTCATCCAGGCAGACACTAAGCCTAGAGGATCATCTTGCAGCTGGGTACTTATGTCCCTGTGAGAGGAGCTTGGCTGTACCTGCCAGGAGGTGTGACCTGGTTCACAGGAAGTGAGCTAAGGACCAGCTAACTGTCAGGACATGTGCAGGGGCAGCTTAGTCGAATGAGATTGACCAGTAAGCATGAGGTACCCCTAGTCTACCTCCACAGCAGAAGCCAGACCTGTGCCGGGAACAAGGGAGTGGTCCATGGCCTGCAGACATCAAGGATGGTGAGCCTACTGCATCCTGTACCCTCAGAATGCCAATTGGGTGCCCCTAACTACTTCCTTTGAAGTCCAGTGGAGGAAATTCCACTGTTTCAGGAACCATGAGAATAATTTCCCTAGCTGTAGCTGCCCTAGACACATTGCTGACTCAAGCTGCAGTTGAAAACCCTGTGAGAAAGTGGATTATTATTTGGGGTGGGAGACTGCCCACCTCAAGCAATAATGACACTGACTTTTATGGGTGGACCTCAAAGTCACTAAATTAACCTAAGTCTAACTCCCTGGTAGTTATGGCACAGAGGAGACTGCTTAACTTAATGTATAAAGGATTTATGCAGCACTAAAAAAGAAACAAAGCCAAAACAATAAAAAATCTCAAACCAAATTAGAAAAATAAAGTAAAATGTAATGAACAAAATGACACCTAACCAACAAAAATCCAGTAAGAGGATCCGGAGATATGAATTGTTTAATTTTTAAGTAAAAATAGCATCAAAAAGCACTGCGTGCCCATGACAGTCTAAGGAGGATCAAATAGTGGCTATTTCAGGCATATTGTGATGGAATGGGTGTCAAATAAACAAAGCTGGGCTGTCCCATTCACCAATTTTATGTACTCACTTACACCCTGATTTAGAGGTTGGGGTTACTCTGTCACAAACCTTTCAGATATCCCGGCCGCCTTACTATGATCTCATTATATCCTATGGGAATCCTAATACGGCAGACAGAATATCCCTCACGTTTGTGACAGAGTTACCCGTCCTCCAAACTCTAAGGGGGTCATTATGAACACCGCAGGATTCCGCGCAGTGTTCATTCTGGGGGTCTAAATACAGACCACTAGCCTGAGGAAGACCCGCTGGCCCAATAATGAACATTCCACTGGGCCGGCGGAAACAGTGTTTCCGCCAGCCGGCCCAGCAGAATGCTGGGCCTGGACATTGCCGACGGCTCCACATGGAACCGTCGTCAATGCCGCAGTGCGGCAGGTGCAGCAGCACCCGTTGCGCATATCACTGCCCGTAAATCGGGTAGTGGCCTGCGCGACGGGGCTGTGCACGGGGGCACCTGCACTGCCCATGCCAAGTGCATGGGCAGTCCAGGGGTCCCCAGGGGGGGCCCACAGCACCCCTCCCGCCAGCCTTTTCCTGGCAGGGGAAACCGCTAGGGAAAGGCTGGAGGAACACGAGTTCTTCCCTGTCGGATAGAGAACTCTGCCATCGTCAGGCTTCTGGTGGAGGTAGCCTGGCGCTGGCGGAGGACCACCTTTGGTGGTCTCCCTGTGTTCGGAATATGGCAGTCCAGCCCGCCATGCCGGTGGCGTTAATTTCCTCCACCGCCGGCATGGCGGTCTGGACCGCCAAGTTCATAATGAGGGCCTAAAGCAGGCCCGCATGCTTTTTTATGGAGCTCTAAGGCCTCTGGTGGGGCAAATCTGACGTTGTACCTGAGGAAGTTGCATCGAAATCACACATGCTTCTGGCGAGAACCCCTGACACCTCTGGAGGTCTTGGAAGTCCAAAACGTTTAAAGTCCCAAACTTTCATGTTTATTTGAGCAGTTCTTCTGTGTCACTTACAGGGCTCGGGGGACCAGGACTCACTACAGCAGAGGATACCAGAAAGGTCCAATCCTGGTGAACTGGTAACTCAGGAAAAGGCCTCTTGTAGCTTGTTGTGCCCCTGTAGCCACACAGGAGGCCAGCAAACTGGCCTCTGGAGTCCACTCCTTTGTCCTCGGTACAAGACAGAGCACGCCCAGGCCTTCAGTCTCTTCTTAGGTTACGGACAGGAGGTCCTTTATTCCTATGATCTTCTTCAGGCCCAGAAAGTGTTCTGAGAAAAGTAACATGTGGTATCACAATTATGGTTGTCACTAGCCAGTGGGTGGGAGTGACTCCTTGGACAGTCCATACCTGATGGAGAAAAGGTTCCTGGTTAGAGTGACCACCTCGGGAGCTGGAGATCTGAGTTTGAGCCTCGGTGTCGGTGCAACGTCCTGTGATTCGGGGCAAATCACTTAATCTCCACGTGCCTATGGACAGCACCTTGAGACCCTCATGGGTGATAAGCCACGCTATATAAATCTACATTTCATTTCACTTCAGCCCTACCCACTTTTTCAGCAGTTGCTGTTATCCTGATTGCAAATAATCCCATAATGCTCCTCACTCATAAAATCAAAGATGGAGAAATCCTTTCTTCCTGTGCAAATCTCTTGTATCCACTGAAATATGTGACCAGGGAAATGAGCAGTCATCCTCCCTGTTTCCACACCAAACCAATTCTAGGGGTAGCTCCCCTCCAACTGGATTTAGAGCCAGCCTGGCTAGTGTGGGCCTTGTGGACAAAAGCTTTGCCGTCTTCATATCTTTCCTATGACTGAGCAGGCCTCATCTCTGTCTCGTTCAAGTTAATTGAGTTCCTAGGCCCTCTTCCCAACTATCCTTCCTTGTCTGAAAGCGATACTCAACACCCAGTCCAGCCTATCACCTGGCCATTGTTCAGCTCAAGGAGCAGTTTTCACACCTCATTAAGGTTGCATACTTGCTGGGTTGCTGCTAGCAGGCTAATGTCAATAAGTCTCCCTGGGCTCCAGGTGACTTTCCAGATTATTAATTAAAAGCTACCTCCATCAATGAACTGTATTTGTGATAAATATGAAAAAAGACTTTTCGATGATGTTTGAGCTGTTTCCTGTCAAAGATTACAGACTGAAGTTTATAGTCTCTACTTTGACATTTTCAAGAATCAATTTGCAGCTCTGCCACTGAAAATAGCTTTTTGGGTCTAGTCATTGAAGGGGCATGCCAACTTTATTTTTGTTCATGTCCTCCTCTTAAACATCAGGCAGCTTACCTTATGGGTGACAGAGTGTACTTATGGTGGCTTATTACTATTATAAACAAGGGTTCCCACATGCCAAAGGGGTTAATTTGACTGGTTTGACAGCAGGTTTTTAGGCCGCTCACATCATCTTACACATTGAAGACCTGAAGCCACGTTTTAGAGGCCTACAGTGTGACATTTAACTTCAAGGCCCCAAGTGTATTCTCTACATCATATACTATGGACATTAAGGAAACGTAAATATGGCAGCCAGGTTTACCCCAATTTAATCATGTTTAAAGGGGAAGCATAGGCACTTTTGTTCCTCTTTAGCAAGGGTAAACTGCACAGTGTTCTAAGTCCAGCAAAACAGATAAGGCACAAATTGGGGTGGTAGGGCGGCGGAATCACACTAAAGATGGTCATTTCCTACAGATGAGTAGTACCCACTTGCCACAGGTCCCTCCATGGCCCACTTTGGGTGCTTCTGACCCTTGGGTTCTCCGAACAGCATAGTGGTTTGTAAGTTACATTCTCCTACTCCTAAAAAATAACACCTAATGACACATTTAGTGAGCACAGGCCCTCTAGTCAATCACTGTCCCCATCATACAGTCCAGTGCAGCACCTAGAATGTGGACACCAGTGGACTACTGGACTGTGTCCTTTACTGGACACAGGTGTTCAGAAAAAAGTTCGCCCATAGACATCACCCAAGATTTCCTTAGAGTATATAAAACATTATTTTCAAGGGTGATATCTGGCTTTACATGGCAGGTTTCGGACCTTTTTTTTACTTTTGCATTCTTGTGGACAAAGGCCAAGCTCAAATCACTACCCTTGATTCAGAAGACCAGACATACTCTAACAATAGTTACTTGAGCCAAAGCACAAATGCATCGAAACTTCCAAGCAGACCCAAAGAATCCCCCATTGATTAACATTGCATAGAGCTGAATGTTAATATTTCTAGACCAGGATAACTATAATGACTTTTGGTGGGTATAGTGGGTACATTGATGGCATCATACCTGGTATTTGGACCTCTAATTTTCTTTGTAGCTGATATCTGTAAGTGTACTGTGATTCCTCACTTGCTAATAGAATGCACCAGCAGAGCAATGCTTAATTGCGGAGAAGTGTGGCACAATGGTTAGAGCAGCAGACCCTGATGCAAAGATAAGGCCTAGGACTAGGGTTCAGTTCCTGCCTCGGCGGGTCTTGGGCTCAATTCCCTTGGACCAGATAATTCTCGCCTCTGTGCCTAATCTAATTAATGGGTCTAACTCTGGACAATAGCTTGCTTAATCTCCACAATGGCCCCAACAGTGCTTGGATGCCTGGCTTCACCCTGGGGGTTGCCCAGGAGTGGGTGCCTCACAGGGAAAAGCCAGGAGGGGTTCCATGGTGGTATGTGTACAGTGCCTTGAGACCCTAACAGGTGAGTAGTGCACTATACAAGTGTGAAGTTTTACAGTTTAATTTGTTAAAAAAATGAAGTGAAGGGGCTCAAAGTATTTCTCAGGAGTCCATTGCAGCTGGAGCTGCCCCAGCTCCTGCCACTTCTTCCATATTGCAGGGACAGAAGTACTTATGTATATTAAATTGCCACTGAGGATTTCTGCTAACAAAATATATGCAAACGGTGCCTCCATGTGGCGAATAAATATGTGCCAGTGTTTATAAACAGGTGCCGAGCACTGGCAAACACAGCCACAAATTAAGCACTGCAGCAGAGGGAATCACACACTGCTGGGGAGGAGAGTTACAGCCCAGCTTAATTGTCCTGGGACCCAGTCACAACAAGGCATAAAACTTGAGTTCACAACAGCAGATGAGCAGAAGATAGTGTGGATCACAATAAGAAAGTTTCCTGAGAATATGTGCAGGTTGCCAGCTAGTGTCATTGCCTCTTTTTTAAATACTATTGTGTACCTGGCTGCACGTTGTGTACCTGGCTGTTATATACTGAGATTCATCTGTATTTAAGTCTGGAAAAACAACTTGAATTGGCCTGCACTGCAACAGCCGTGCCATGGATGCATTATTGGAGTACATGGGGAAATGCCATGTCAGTGTAGTTGTACATTTGCAGAGCTGTGTGTGTCTCTGGGGTATTCGCTACACCATATACTATGGACTAATAGGAAACTTATATATGCCAGTCAGGGTACCCTAATGTAATCATGCTAAAAGGGGAACATAGGCACCTTTGCTCCTGTTTAGTAAGGAGAAAGTGCACAGTGTTCTAAGTCCAGGAAGACAAAACAGAGAGGGCAAGAATTGGGGGAGGGAATCCCACTAGCGATAGTCATTTCCTATAGATGAGTAGTAGCCACTTGCCACTGGTCCCTCGACGGCCCACTGTGGGTGCCCCCGACCCGTGGCTGCTCCAAACAGCATGAATTGTGAACGAGAAACCTATAAAGGCGCAGGTACTTGGAGGAGTGCGTGTAGGTCTTAAATCTGGAATTGCAAGGGACGATGTAAATCAATATTAGGATGGATTGGGTGAAAGTAGAGAAAGACAGTGGCCAGGAGTGATTAGGCGAGAACTGAGGTGCACCAGGAGAGTTGTTTAAGGTCCACAGTCCAGTATAGCAGTGGGACTAAAGTTTGGGATTGGGATGCAGCGACCTTGTTGGCCCATTTGTTAACTAGGTGCCACTGGGTCTCAGAATGCCTCTGCCAATGATGCACTAAGTCCACTGTAGGCAACTGCCTTATGATGCTCTGGAGATTGACTGTTGTGACAAATGACCTTTCTGCATATGGAAACTGAGCACCCAAAAGTCAAAACATCATTTTACCTAGTGCTTGAAAACCCTTGCACTGAGGGTCCTGTTATATTCCAGCCTGGTAATGGAGAGCCATTTGGGTGCCAGGGAGCAGGTGCTTGAGAGATGCTCAGAGCACATGTCAGTGGGAATAAAGAACATGGAGGTATATTGTAGTAAAGGTGCGGGAAAGGACTTAGAGGTAAATGGGAAGGACAGAGATGTGCAAAGGGGAGAGACAGTGCATGATGTCAGATGTGCAGGAAAGAGACAGAGGTACCACGCAGGGATGCAGATGAGAGAGAAAGAGAGACCGAAAGAAGGCATGGGTAAGGTGGATGCTTCAGAAGTATGTGCATGGAGGAAACACCTGAAGGAGACAGTCCTTTTAGACACTCAAGAAATCTGCCTGGTGCCCTGCACTAAAACTGATTGTGGGGGCCCCACTAAATATGTTAACCCCTGGCCCCACAAACGTCTATGGCAACCATGGAGTAACACTGCAGATGTGAAGGACTTTGAAATACTTGAGTTTTCTCTGCAGTTCCCTGTACCTGTGGGTTGCAATGTGTTTTCTCTATTCTGCTCTCAATTGAGGACCTGAAGCACGTTGTGTTTCATCCCATCAACATTCAAAGCATTTTTCGATCTGCAAAAATTGTTTTGTGTTGTGGAACCCATCATCATTTCTATTCTGTTTTCAAATAACTACAAATCTTTCTTCAGATTTATAATAATAATCCCATTGAAAAATGGGTCAGTTTTAGGAAAACTATTTTGTCAATTTTATTAAATCACATTTGCCTGTGCCTTTCGCTGTCTCGCACAGTCAACCATTGTCATTTTGCTAGGAAACCTGAACCAGGCAATTTCCATTTGTGAAAGTGATAGTAAAGGAACTGAAGACGGTGTGACAGATGGATGAGCCGTTTAATGCCATCAATCCGAGAGAGGCCTTTATGTAGCAGCCACCCCGAGCATCCAGGGGATTCTTAGATTCTTACATTGTAATGTAATCGTATTTATATAGCCATTAGTACCCCTCCTGGGGCAGCACTCCTGACGCTCTGCAAGTAAGCCCTGTTTTACAGAAACATGCAAACCAACGCAGCACCTTGGATTAAAATATCAAGAGAATTGTTATATTTGTATTTTATAAATGTAACGGAAATGCAAAATAAATGTGTTTTGCTCTTGTATAGGTGCCACCAACAGGAGCAAGGATTACAAATAAAGATTTGGGAGAACAAACTGCAAGTTCCAGGAGGTCATTGTGTAACCTTCGACCTCCAGCCAATTGACGCCATTTCATGATGCTTGGTGTGCTTTTTAGGATCGAGCCTGCGTCACATGCGCGTGCCCATGTGCGTGCGCATACGTTTCGCTAGCGAGACGCTTTAGGGATTAATAAGGACTCGGAGCCCCGTCCACGTGACGTCAGTGTCTTTCATTGGTTCGTGGGCTTGCCTGTTAGAATCTGCTTGATCTCATTAGTGGAAGGCACACATACGTCATGCCTTTTCCGGTGATTAGCCCTCCTCGAGCGCATCGACCAAGTACAGAAAACACGCGAGGCTCACTGTTTTCCATTCGGTTTGTGGACTACTTTTTTTCTATTTTCGCAACGCGAACTCGCTTGGCAGAAGTCGAGCGCTTTGCATAATATCGACCCTGTTACACAGTTAATTGCACTTTTCCGGTTACGTACATGGTTTATGTCGTAAGAAAAGTCCGGTTAGGAGTTTACAACGCTATTAGTTCTAACATGAGCAAACGCGATACCCGTTGCATTGCAAATGCTTGTTTGCTCTTTTGATCAAAAACACTCTTCTAGAAAGCAAAACTGTTAACCTGTTCTTGTAAATCAAATGCCCAGCTTCTGAAAGTCAGACACCGGAAGCTCTCCATGTGAAAACTTCAGACTGCAAGAAAAAGAGGACTCTCGATGGGAAGAGTCCCTTCAAGACAAAGAAAATGATGTCCACATCATTTTTCTGTGTCCTTGCATCATGGATGAAAGGAGAGCCTATATATCAAGTAACCATTAGAAAATGCTTCCTCCACTGAGATTTGACACACTTCAACGACATTCAATCTTCAAAGACAGCAGGTCCACATATTCATGGAAGAACCTGTGGTGGGTATAGGCGTGACCCAACAGGCCCTTATGAGAACCACCACCGATACATTCCCATAGCTAGCGCCTAGATACCAGCAGTACAACTCACAGAATGCTTAACCATGCCAGATTCCCACATGATCACCTTAGTACATTTTTACAAGGTGTGTGTGGGTTTGCAAAACTCAGGAATGCATTGGCAACACATTCAGGCCAAACTTAGGTAGTCATGACTAGGAAAACTTTCACAAACCATAAGACACTTGCTACATCTTCCTGGGGAAAGACTGCAAAAACATAGAAGAAATACTGAGGCGAGGGCTACCTTTAAAACTCTGGGACACTAACACGCTTGGTGAGATTATCAGCTGAGCAACCTCTGAAACCATCAGGTCTGACAACATGCAAAACTCCAAAAGATCATTTAAAAACTGAAATCACCTGAAATAAATTTCAAGAACAAGCATTTGTTAGGATTGCATTTGGGGAGGTGTGTCAAAATATTTAGGTTAACAATATTGACCTACATTTGCCCGACTATCGACCACCAGTACATTGTTAAGGTAAGCATACAGAGGAAAGTAGATTTACTCTTTCTAACTCCACGACCACCCAACCTGAAGTTATGGTGGCAGTCGATTCTGTATAGGAGATGCACATGCAGGTCCGTATAAACATGTGGTGCTTGGTAGATTAGAGACTTGTGCTTCTTTACGCGGTATGTACCCTATAAAGGAGGCCACAGCAGTCACGATGGGATCACGCCCCCCAAAAAATGATTCAATGTCCAAGAGACAAGCCACCTGAAAAAACAGGGAAAATGCAAGCCTTTATTGTTTGCAAAGATTAAAATAGATTATAAGACAGACCACTTGCCAGCTGCACCTTTTTTATAGAACAGGCTTTCCTAGTGCCTAGGAACCAGGAATCTCAATTGAAACCTATGATGCCCGACAAAAGAATTGAAGGATTGCAGGATCCCTTCCAATCCTGGAAAAGGCCAGGAGCAGACCTCGTTGCGGCACCAGGGGATGCAGGAGATCCGCTGCCTTCTTCCAGTCCCAGCGGTCTGCAGGTTACACCTGGATGGGAGGACAACCAAACGATGCACCCAATGTCACAGCACCAGAGTTAACCAAGGTTGGATCAGTGCTACCAAGTCCAGCAATGCCAGACGACACACAATCTGAGATAGCATCCTCTGGACATCGCGAATGGACGAAAGGCAGGGGGTCGTGTCTCCATTCCTGGAGGAAGGTGTGCATCCTTCGAGCCAGGATATCCAATCTCCAGGCGAAGCGGATGGGAAGCTGAACACTTAGTATGTCACCAAAAACTCTCTGAGGCAGCAAGAAAATCATCCTGTGGAGTTTGTGCAGGTGCTGGAGATTGGTGCCCAGTTGCGAGTTGAGGGCTGGTGCACGCGGTGAAGCCTGCTGAATGATAGAAACGTGGAAGAAAAGGTGAGATTCGTGCCCAGTGAGAAGACTGGTGCACATGGTGAATACTGGTGCACAAAGTGAAGCCTGATGCCTCAAAGTGGAGACTGGTGCATGAGGTGAACACAGGTATATGAGATGAGGACTGGTGCACAAGGCACTGAGGTGACGACTGGTGCATGAGGTAAATACTGGTGCACAAAGTGAAGACTGGTGCGTGAGGTAAATACTGGTGCACAAAGTGAAGACTGCTGCATGAGGTAAATACTGGTGCACAAAGTGAAGACTGGTGCACATGGTAAATACTGGCGCACAAAATGAAGCCTGATGCCTCAAAGTGGAGCCTGGTGCATGGGGTGAACACAGGTATATGAGATGAGGACTGGTGGACAAGGCACTGAGGTGAAGAGTGGTGCCTGAGATAAATACTGGAGCACAAAGTGAAGACTGGTGCACAAGGCACTGAGGTGAAGACTGGTGCATGAGGTGAAGACGGGTATATGAGATGAAGACTGATGCATGAGGTGATGGGTGCACAAAGTGAAGACTGGTGCCTCAAGGTGGAGACTGGTGCATGAGGCGAACACAGGTATATGACTGGTGCACAAGGCACTGAGGTGAAGACTGGCGCATGAGGTGAAGATGGGAATATGAGATGAAGACTGGTGCACAAGGCACTGAGGTGAAGACTGGTGCATGAGGTGAATACTGGGGCACTTGGTGAAGATTGGTGCCTGAGGTGAATACGGGTGCACAAAGTGAAGACTGGTGCCTCGAGGTGAAGACTGGTGCACAAGGCACTGAGGTGAAGACTGGCGCAGGAGGTGAAGATGGGTATATGAGATGAAGACTGGTGCACAAGGCACTGAGGTGAAGACTGGCGTAGGAGGTGAAGATGGGTATATGAGATGAAGACTGGTGCACAAGGCACTGAGGTGAAGAATGGCGCAGGAGGTGAAGATGGGTATATGAGAAACAGACTGGTGAACAAGGCACTGAGGTGACGTCTTGAGCATGAGGTGAAGACAGGTATATGAGATGGGACTTGCAGGTAAATTAAATATGCCAATTATGTATAAGCAAATCATACCAACTTTAGAAGGGAGAGCACCAGCACTTTAGCACTGATCAGCAGTGATAAAGTGCTCAGAGGCCTAGAGAAAACAGCGAGAGGTCCAAAACAAATAGGAGGAAGGGGGCAAAAAGTCAGGGTTGAACCTTCCAAAAAGGCCAGGTCCAACATGCACAAAGTGAAGACTGATGCCTCGAGGGGAAGACTGGTTCATGAGGTGAAGACAGGTATATGAGATGGAGACTTATGCACAAGACACAGACATGAAGACGAGGCCCTGAGGTGATGACTGACGTATGATGTGAACACCACTGCACTACATGAAGACTGGTGTCTGAGGTGAATACTGGTGCACAAAGTGAAGACTGATGCTTCAAAGGGAAGACTGGTGCATGAGGTGAAGACAGGTATATGAGATGAAGACTGGTGCACAAGGCACAGAGGTGAAGACTGGTGCATGAGGTGAAACTGGTGCACTAGGTGGAGACGGGTGCTTGAGCTGAATATTGGTGCACAAAATGAATACTGATGTCTCCAGGTGAACACTGGTGCATGAGGTGAGGGGTATATGAGATAAGGAATGGTGCACAAGGCCCTGAGGTGAGGACTGACGCATGAGGTGAACACCACTGCACCACATGGAGACTGGTGCCTGAGGTGAAGACTGGTGCACAAAGTGAAGACTGATGCTTCAAGGGGAAGACTGGTGCATGAGGTGAAGACAGGTATATGAGATGAAGACTGGTGCACAAGGCACAGAGGTGAAGACTGGTGCATGAGGTGAAACTGGTGCACTAGGTGGAGACGGGTGCTTGAGCTGAATATTGGTGCACAAAATGAATACTGATGTCTCCAGGTGAACACTGGTGCATGAGGTGAGGGGTATATGAGATGAAGAATGGTGCACAAGGCCCTGAGGTGAGGACTGACGCATGAGGTGAACACCACTGCACCACATGGAGACTGGTGCCTGAGGTGAAGACTGGTGCGCAATGTGAAGACTGATACCTCAAGGTGAAGACTGGTGCTTGAGGTGAAGACTGGTGCACAAAGTGAAGACTGATTCCTCGAGGTGAAGACTAGTGCATAAGATAACTCTGGTATATGAGATGGACACTGGTTCACAAGGCATTAAGGTGAAGACTGGTGCAAGGGGTAAATACTGGTGCACTTAGTGAAGACTGGTTCTTGAGGTGAATATTGGTGCACAAAGTGAAGACTGATACCTCGAGGTGAAGACTGGTGCATGAGGTGAAGTTAGGTATATGAGATGAAGACTGGTGCACAAGGCACTGAGGTGAAGACTGGTGCATGAGGTGAAGTTAGGTATATGAGATGAAGACTGGTGTACAAGGCACTAAGGTGAATACTGGTGCACAAAGTGAAGACTGATGCCTCAAGGTGAAGACTGTGCATGAGGTGATTACCGGTGCACTAGGTGAAGACTGATACCTGAGGTAAATACTGGTGTGCAAAGTGAAGACTGATGCCTCGAGGTGAAGATTGGCGCATGAGGTGAATACCGGTGCACTAGGTGAAGACTGACACCTGAGGTGCGCGAGGTGAAGACTGGTGCATGGGATGAAGTCTAGTACACAAGGTGAAGACTTGTGTGTGAGGTGAAAACCGGTGCATGGGATGAAGTCTAGTACACAAGTTGCAGACTTGTGCGCGAGGTGAAGACTGGTGCATGGGATGAAGCCTAGTACACAAGGTGAAGACTTGTGCGCGAGGTTTGAGGAAATTCGATTTTTAATACGATCGTATCGACCCGCCATTTTGTGGCCCGCCGCCATTTTATGTTGCCTTCACTCAGGCAGCACAGCGAACGAAGTCCATTCTGCCTTTTCTGCTTATTCTGCAACATGGTGTTCAAAACAGCCTTCTGCCTCTATCTTTACAAGGCTGGTATTAAGGTCTGACCGAGTACACTAATCCCTGTCTGGTTTTCTAATCCTTGTTTCAACTACCTGTAGGCTCACACTATTCTCCGCCGATCTTATCTTATCGTCTGGCCTTCGCTGTCCTTTGCTAGTATTCTCTCATTTCACAACTGTCCTCCAAACGCACACAAACTTATCGCACCACATGCAACTTCGTTGTGGATCGGTTAATGAATTAGTTCAAGGGAGGGGTGACAAACACAGCTGGAGAGGAGGCAACCTTAAGTCACTTGATACTTTGTTTTCCAATTCCTTCTATTGGTGCTGTCTTGTTTTCCGACATTTCTATTGGCTCTGTTCTATCTTTACATTATTCTTACTGGCTCCTTTCTATGTGTTCTGGGAGTGTATGTAGTTAATAAATGGTTTTTATACGGTATATAAGATTGTGCGCCACAAAGTAAAGTGCCAGTCTCCTGAGAACATACCTTGTGTACTTCTTGGACAACTGTACTAGCTGCAGCTAATAAAATCTGATCTTTTACGCCTGACAGAGTGTCCCGTGTCTCTGTTAGTTGAGGCAGGTGAATCCAAGGAGATTTCAGGCGTACCCTGCGCCGCCAGGCCCATAAGGTTCTGGTTCTTCAACTGGCGCCCAACGTGGGGCGGCTTCAGCGGTACCGGTTCTGCCTGAAGGTTGTGAGGAGCCCCGCAAGAAAATTCTGGAGGAATCGCGAGCCACGTCAAGCGACCCCTGTATGTCGAAGTGGTCCGAAGGTCTTTTTCAGCGCGGTTACTCCTTCCTGACGGCTACTGACGACTGCTGCCCTGACTACCGCCCTGCCTTGGCCCTTTCTTTGATGATGTATGGTAAAGCGAGACGATAGACGGGCCTCTGTTGGTGTAAGAAGACATCCTTAGGTTAAGTATTTGGTGGGTCGCGCCCACAAATTTTGGTCTTTGTTTTGTCCTTAGGTCCTTAGATTTGGCCATTGCAGTGGCCAAAGCCGAGGGGTAAGTGCATTTGTGCTGTGTAAACTGAAAGTTTTACCCCCTTGATGTTTGTGAACAGCCAGTAAAAATCGTGAGATGTCTGGTCTGACTAAGTTTGGAAAACTTTGTTGCTTTGGTTGTAATAGGGACTCCCAGCTTGAGGACTCCTGTCCGATTCCTTCGGTTGGAACTCCCACATATGAGCTCTATTCTAAACATGGTGTTGGTCCTATTGCCTTTAATAAGACATGGACCCGATATACAAAGAAAGATGGTGTTTTAAAATGGCCAGAAAATGGTAGTTTCGAAACTGATGTGCTAGATAATTTAGAAGCAACGTTATTTAAAAGAAAAGCCCGGCCGGCAATGTTTGACTCTTTTCGCCTTTGGCGTAAGGAAGCCAAACAGAGAGAAATTAAACAAGCGAAACGAGATAGGAAAACACAGGGAATGACGATTATACAGGCTGCTCAGCAATTCAAAGATGATGAAATAGATAATGCAATGGAAATTTCAGACAGACAGCATCGAATGGCAATAGATAAATGCTATCCGACGTTGCCTATCTCTTCCCTTGATAAGAGAAAAGATTTTGAGGAAGATTCCTTAATGTCCCACTTATTGAAATTGCCTCCGCCCTATGTACAAGGTGCTAATGCACCCCCGATGTTACAGCCTGTTCAGCCGCCAGTTGTGCTTCCGCCTGCTCCAGCTTTTCCACATTTGCCTCCTCAAGTATTGCCTATGCCAGCTTTGCCTTTAACTCCTTTGCCTTCTGCTCCTTTGGCAATTCCTAATGCTCCTTTAGTTAATTCACCTAATACCTTGTCCCCTATCCTTATGTCAAATTCTCCATCTATGCGTAAGCGATTTGCAGATACTGTCTCTGGTCTCTTATCACCTTTCTTTGAAGCTTTAAATGTGTCTCCAGCTTTTTCTCGAAGACAGTCTCGTAGTCAATTCCCAGACTCCGAAGAGCGAGAAAAATTGGACTCACTTGCTTGTAGATGGATCAAGAAGGGTCCCCAATATAGTACGTCTGATATTATGTCCACCTTTCTGCAATGGAATGCACCTACGCAGAGATATGTTTTTAAAGTTATGTGCGATACTCTCGCTAAAGAATGGGAGGATATGAATTTGGGTTCGGTCCCACAGGATCTGTTAGATGTTCAGGCTGACTTTGACAAAGGACTTATTGTGGGTCCTAAGGTTGAAAACGCTGTCAGAACACTTATTTCTTTCAGATCCCTATTGTTCTCACAGACTTTTCCTGATTCTGATCCTTCAGTTAGGACAGCACTGAAAAACTATCCCATGAGAGAGGTTTCTCCAATATGGAAGGAAGAAGTTGCAGCAGCAGGTGCTAATCCAGCTATTCCTGCGCATTTTCAGCGCATATGGATACATGTCCCCTGGAAAAGGTCTGAAGTTTTAGCACTTAAACAGTCACTACCAGATTCACGCAAAAATCCTGCTGGTTACTATAAAGAGTTGTCGCAAACAGTTGATGCATGTACTATGAATCTAGCAGATATTGACATGTTGATGGGAAATGTAGTTCCACAGACAATATGGGCTAAAATTCGTAGAGAGGATCACGCTCAAGAATTAGGCGGCGATTGGAACGCTATTATTGCCGCAGATAGAGGTCAAGTAGGTGGTGCAAAGCCCGACGCTTTGATCTCAGAACTCCCTGGTAGGATTATTACATTAATGAAAACAATGATGCCTGCTTTGAGAGTTAATTGGGATAAGCTAGCAGCATGTAAACAAAAGAAAGATGAAAGTGTTTCCGATTTCTTTACCCGATTCGAGGAGACATTCATTGATCACAGTGGTCAAGATATGGCTACAGAAGGGGGACAGCGATTATTTGTGGATAAGTTCGTATATAACTTGCTTCCTGAACTATCACACAAGCTAAAAGACTCCGAGAGTTCATGGGCAGTTTCTTCTTCCGCCCAGATATTGGCTACTGCACAATATTATGAAAATAGAGACAAAGAAGAAAGGGAAAAACAAGAGAAAAAGACGAAAGAATTAAAAACTAAAGTTCTCTTACAACAGGCTTATCCTCCTCGTTATGTTCAGCCTCAGTTTCAACAGCCTCTGCAGTTTCAGAGGTTGTATCAAAAGCCTGAACCATTCATTCCAAGACCTTTGCTAGGTCCCAATCAATGTGCTTATTGTAGGGAGGAAGGCCATTTTAAGAACAGTTGTCCGGCATTGTTGCAGCGTAATGGAGCAACATCTGCTTCACGAGGTCGTGGTGGTCCTCAGTCAGCAAATAGAGGTAGAGGTCGAGGTGTGTTAACCCAAGAGCAGCGTTCTTTTGTTCCTCCAAATTCCGGAAATTACTTTGACCAGCAAAATGTTAGGTCTACACAGTATTACAGTGAGGATCAGTATATTGAAGGAGGGAATGAAAGTCTTCATTTTGAATAGGACAGCCATGGACAAAGTAAGGGGGTTACGTCAATTCCAGTGGATCAGAATGGACCTTATGTTAATGTCACTACAATGGGTGTTTCAGAGCCATTTCTTTTAGATACTGGTGCCATGAGAAGCTCTATCATTCATTCTAAACTCCCTGGCGCACCTTTGTCTGGCTTAACGAATGTATCTGTAGGATTTTCTGGCGCCCCTGTTCGCAATCCAGTTTCTTGCCCTTTGCCTGTTTCAATAGGCCCTTATGATTTAGAAGCTCCGCTTCTTCTGACGAATGGTTGTGGTGAAAATCTGTTGGGTTTAGATCTATTAAAAAGAATGCATGCTACGATATATTGTTCACCTTCTGGTGTATACCTCACTCTAGGGCAGAAAATGACTAGTCCAATGTACTTATCAAAAGATCAATTCCCACCTGAATTGCTTTCTCTTCCCGAAACGCTTTGGGCTACGGGTCCGAATGACGTTGGTTGTCTTGAGATCCCACCTTATGTTGTTACTCTTAAGCCCAATGCTGAAATGCCACGTATTCCGCAATACAGAATCTCTACTGAAGGTGAGAAAGCACTTCTGGAAATTGTCCATGATTTGATTCAGAAGGGTGTGGTTGAGGAAACGAGAGGAAATACATGTAACAGTCCTGTTCTTCCGGTTCTTAAACGCACTGATCCTTCTCAGCCTCCTGTTTATCGTTTTGTAATTGATCTTCGGGAGGTAAACAAGATTGTCGTACCGCAGTTTCCTGTAGTCCCAGATATCACTGCTCTGTTGACGATGATACCTTCTACAGCGACTTGGTTTTCAGTTATTGATCTAAAGAATGCTTTCTTTAGTACTCCCATCGCCGAAGAGAGTAGAGATATTTTTGGTTTTTCCCTCGGAGGCCGAAGCTTCCGGTTTAAACGCGCACCTCAAGGTTATTGTGAAAGTCCCTCTATTTACAGTCAAGCTCTAAAATGTCATCTTGATGCCTTTTCCTTACCGTCCGGTGCCGCTCTCATTCAGTACATGGATGACTTATTAGTTGCAGCTGATTCAGAGGAGATTTGCAAAAACGTGACCGTTGCACTGTTGCGTCATTTGTTTGATCTGAATCACAAGGTTTCTCCTTCTAAATTACAATATGTCTGTCGCGAGGTGACTTATTTGGGTCATCTCTTGTCAAAGGAGGGACGACGATTGACCCCCGAACGAATTCAGGCAATTGCACAAATGTCAGTGCCATCCACACAAAGAGAGGTACGTGCCTTTTTGGGCATTACTTCTTATTGTAGACAGTGGATTCCGAGTTTCTCTTTATTGGCTAAACCGCTGTTGGCGCTAACTTTAAAAGATACGCCTCAGCCTCTTCCGTGGACTGACGAGTGTCAGAAGAGTTTTACTGATTTGCGTATTGCTTTGTGTTCTGCTCCTGTATTGGGTACTCCTGATTACAGTAAGCCCTTTACGCTCTATGTCCACGAAAGAGAGGGTTGTGCATTGTCAGTCTTAACGCAGCGTTTTGGAGATCAACAGCGACCATGCGCATATTTCTCAGCTACGTTAGATCCAGTAGCTAAAGCATTGCCTAGTTGTCTTAAGGCAACAGCGGCAGCAGCAATTTCTATTCGACAGTCTGCTGGAGTAGTGCTAGATAATACTCTCATTGTTATGGTGCCACATGCAGTGGATACTTTACTAAATAGGACAAAAACGCAGCATCTTACGAGTGCTCGGTTGTCCGGATATGAGCTGACGCTTTTGGCTAGTCACATACACATCAAACGATGTAATACCCTGAATCCAGCTACTTTGTTGCCTCTTCCAGAAGAGAGAGATGTCTCTGAACAGCATGATTGTTTTCTCCGTACTGAAGAAGAGACTAAGGGTAGAATTGACCTAAAAGACACGCCATTAGTGAATCCAGATGGAACACTATGGGTAGATGGTTCTTGTTTCAAGCTCCCGAATGGAGATACAGTTTCAGCCTACGCTATTACTACTTTGCATACGATTGTGGAGACAGCACGCATTAGACATAATTCAGCTCAGGCAGCTGAATTGATAGCCTTAACTAGAGCGTGTGTGTTATCCAAAGGAAAAAGAGTAAACGTGTACACTGATAGCCAATACGCTTTTGGTGTAGCGTTTAACTTTGGGCGCTTATGGAAGGAAAGAGGATTCTTTACTTCCCATGGTACTAAGATACAACATGGTCAATTAGTGACTGAACTTCTTGAGTCACTTACAATGCCTACTCAGATAGCGATCGTGAAGTGTAGTGCACACAAAAAGATTGTGGACGATGTTGGTCGAGGAAATGCATTTGCAGATGAGGTAGCGAAAAAGACAGCCAGAGACAACACAAGTCGAATGTATGTTGCAGGTCCCGCAAACTGCGTAAGAGAAAAGGGAATGTGTGAAGATACAGTAGAGAGTGTGAAATCAATTCAAGGAGAGGCTACGGAGAATGAGTTGAGAAAGTGGAAGGAAAGTACAGGAATATTAGATGAGATGGGATGTTGGGTTGAATTATCAGAACATCAACGTTGGCTGTTACCAGATGCTTATGTACTACCTGTAGTTACTATGACACATGGTCCAGCTCACCTAAGTGCAAAAGGAATATGTAAACTTCTGGCTCCAGTGTGGCAAAATGAGGGGATCCCAAAGTGTGCAAATAATGTAGTAAAACATTGTATTGTTTGCTTGATGTACAATCCGGGAAAGGGAACCCCAACTCCAGCAGGTCATTTTGCTCCTCCAACATATCCATTTGAGGTGTTGCAGATCGATTATATTCACATGGAACGATGCAACAACCTCAAATATGTTCTGGTGGTAGTATGTGCTTTTTCTAGATGGGTAGAAGCCTACCCCCTGAAGGACAATACTGCTTTATCAACTGCCAAAATACTTTTGAAAGAATTCTTCCCTAGGTTTGGTTTGCCGCGCATTGTCTGGAGTGACAATGGGAGCGAATTTGTGGGTCAAGTCATGCAAAAAGTTTGTGCAGGTCTTGGCATAAAACAGAAGTTCCACGCGGCGAATCACCCACAGTCGGCTGGTTTAGTAGAATGCTACAATGGAACCTTGAAGCTTAAAATTGCTAAGGTGCAAGCTAGCACAGGACTTAATTGGCCTGATGCTTTACCATTGGCTCTTCTGTCCACCAGAACAGCAGTACACTCTCGTTTGGGGCTTAGCCCTTACGAAGTGATATTTGGTCGCCCAGCTAATGTATGGGGAGTTCCTCGCCCTAAGAAATACTCAGACTTGCCATACCCGATGTTGATTGACTACTTGCATGACCTTACAACTAAATTGCGTGTTCTTCATCAACAGGTTCAGAGTGCTCTACCAGAGGCTTCCACAGACCCAGGTCATTCCATCCGACCAGGTGACTGGGTCTGCACGAAAAATTTCCAACGACAGAGAAATTTGGAGCCCAGATGGAGAGAGCCACGCCTGGTTCTTTTGACCACAAGAACAGCAGTTAAAGTCGAAGGAAAGAAAAACTGGGTGCATGCCGTGCACTGCAAGAAAGTGCCTTTGCCCTTGCCTTTCGATCAGTGGGTCCGTAGAGGCATCAGTGACTCTGAAAGTGAGAAAGTTCCGCAATTTGTACCATTCAGTGATGCGCGTCTAATTGGAACACTTTCTGAGAAAGAGGACGACGACATCCTTCAAGAAGCAATACCATCGCATCGTCGCTTGAACACGACAAATCCAGGAACATTGTTTCAAAACCAGACTGCCTCTGGACAGGAACGCTATAATTTGAGACCAAGACCAAAGAACTTGTAAATTTCTCTCCTATGTAGTACTCTATCCCGGTTGCAGGGTCACGGTAGGAGTCTTAGTTACGACCTGAGTAAGTGGCAATAGGCCTGCAGGACCTCACAGTGTCATAGGACGGTAGATAATCGTGACTACAGTGATTGAGGAAGATTGCCGTGAGCATCCACTTAGAAAGATGGAGGCTACATTAGATAAAAGAGAAAGTAAAAATGTAAAGAATAATTGTAAAGAAATATGTAGTCGTTGTAGTATTGCTCTATGCGTCATTATATTGTCGTGTATTCTTTTGGCATCTGTAAACTGGATCATTATTACTCTGCAGCAAAAAGTTGTCTCTTCTCCTACCTCTACATCTTCTTCTACTATCTCTCCGCACCTATTTCACACTCTTCCCCAGCATGAACTCATCAGAAGAACTGAATACTTTAACAATTCCTTCGTCCAGTTGTTACATCAACATCAGTTAGTGATCAATACAACTGACTGTTGGGTGTGTGGACTCATACCACATACGGTAGAAAAAGGAATGCCATATTTAGTTCTTCCATTCTCCTATGAAGGTTCCGCTTGGGCTTATTTTGTCATTTTCAATAATGCATATCAAAGTAAAATTAAACAACCTGTCAGTTCACATAGTGTTGGTTCAAATTTCAGTCATAGTTTATTGATAAAGGGAATGGTAGCTATGGCTAAAATCATGGAAAAAAGTGAAGCTTCCATAGATGAAAGAAAAGCATATACCAATTGGAACATAACTAATTACATTTCCAGCCTCAATGATAAGGTTAAGCAAGGAAAATCTCTTCCGATACGGGTCATACCCCAACAAGGAAATTTCTGTCTGCAAATAAATGGTAGAACTCCAAACACCGGACAAAGAGAAAGTTTATGTTCCCATACATATGTTTATTCAGCCCTGAATTCACTGCCGTTAGTACCATCTCAAGGTACATACTTCGTTTGCCACGATAGGGCTTATACATGGTTGCCAGCTGATTTCTCTGGTACTTGTTATATAGCCTTTCTTCTTCCCCCTACATACACCGCTCCTGCGAACCATCATAAAAATAGATATGGCAGAGGGATTGTGGATTCGAAAGACACAGCAGGACAAGAGGGAGAGATTTCCTCAAAGGATTTCTTCCCTTCTGGGGTCCAATGGCCAACAGCAGAAATATAAGGCAATTGGTTCGTGTCGTAGAAACCACCATAGACATCACTGTAGGAGTTTTAAGTAACATTACAGCTGAACTACAGGCTGATCGTCTTATGACCTTGCAGAACCGTGTTGCCTTAGACTTTGTTCTTGCGGACCGTGGTGGAGTATGCAAATTGATCGGATCAAGTTGCTGTATTTTCATACCTAATGACGCTCCGACAGTATACCAAGCTATCTCTAAGTTACACATAATCTCCGAGTCGATTCATCAGGACGAAGGAGATTGGTCCTTTTCAGAGTGGTTTTGGGGATTACTGTCCAAATGGGGTTGGAAGGTATTGACATTCTTTGGAGTAATTTTAGCTTTTATATTCTCTTGTTGTCTTTGTATGCACTGCGGTCCTGCCATCTGCAACCTATGTGCTACTGCATGTATTCCCAAACCCAAGTCACAAAGAGCAGAGAATATCAAAATGATGGTACAGCAACAGCTTGATGACCTCATGGCCATAGACATCGACTCAGATTAACATGAGTTTGTGTATCTTGCCTGAGTTCTGGCAAAAGGAGGGTCTGAGGAAATTCGATTTTTAATACGATCGTATCGACCCGCCATTTTGTGGCCCGCCGCCATTTTATGTTGCCTTCACTCAGGCAGCACAGCGAACGAAGTCCATTCTGCAACATGGTGTTCAAAACAGCCTTCTGCCTCTATCTTTACAAGGCTGGTATTAAGGTCTGACCGAGTACACTAATCCCTGTCTGGTTTTCTAATCCTTGTTTCAACTACCTGTAGGCTCACACTATTCTCCGCCGATCTTATCTTATCGTCTGGCCTTCGCTGTCCTTTGCTAGTATTCTCTCATTTCACAACTGTCCTCCAAACGCACACAAACTTATCGCACCACATGCAACTTCGTTGTGGATCGGTTAATGAATTAGTTCAAGGGAGGGGTGACAAACACAGCTGGAGGGGAGGCAACCTTAAGTCACTTGATACTTTGTTTTCCAATTCCTTCTATTGGTGCTGTCTTGTTTTCCGACATTTCTATTGGCTCTGTTCTATCTTTACATTATTCTTACTGGCTCCTTTCTATGTGTTCTGGGAGTGTATGTAGTTAATAAATGTTTTTTATACGGTATATAAGATTGTGCGCCACAAAGTAAAGTGCCAGTCTCCTGAGAACATACCTTGTGTACTTCTTGGACAACTGTACTAGCTGCAGCTAATAAAATCTGATCTTTTACGCCTGACAGAGTGTCCCGTGTCTCTGTTAGTTGAGGCAGGTGAATCCAAGGAGATTTCAGGCGTACCCTGCGCCGCCAGGCCCATAAGGTTCTGGTTCTTCAGGTTAAGACTGGTGCATGGGATGAAGCCTAGTACGCCTAGTACACAAGGTGAAGACTTGTGCGCGAGGTGAAGACTGGTGTATGGGATGAAGCCTAGTACACAAGGTGAAGACTTGTGCGTGAGGTGAAGACTGGTGCATGGGATGAAGCCTAGTACACAAGGTGAAGACTTTTGCGCGAGGTGAAGACTGGTACATGGGATGAAGCCTAGTACACAAGGTGCAGACGTGTGAGTGAGGTGAAGACTGGTGCATGGAATGAAGTCTAGTACACAAGGTGCAGACTTGTGCGCGAGGTGAAGACTGGTGCATGGGATGAACCCTAGTACACAAGGTGCAGACGTGTGAGTGAGGTGAAGACTGGTGCATGGGATGAAGTCTAGTGCGCGAGGTGAAGACTGGTGCATGGGATGAAGCCTAGTACACAAGGTGCAGACGTGTGAGTGAGGCGAAGACTGGTGCGTGGGATGAAGTCTAGTACACAAAGGGGAGACTTGTGCGCGAGGTTAAGACTGGTGCATGGGATGAAGCCTAGTACGCCTAGTACACAAGGTGAAGACTTGTGCGCGAGGTGAAGACTGGTGCATTGGATGAAGCCTAGTACACAAGGTGAAGACATGTGCGCGATGTGAAGACTGGTGCATGGGATGAAGCCTAGTACACAAGGTGCAGACTTGTGCGCGAGGTGAAGACTGGTGCATGGGATGAAGCCTAGTACACAAGATGCAGACTTGTGCGCGAGGTGAAGACTCGTGCATGGGATGAAGCCTAGTACACAAGGTGCAGACGTGTGCGCGTGTGCGCGAGGTGAAGACTGGTGCATGGGATGAAGTCCAGTACACAAGGTGCAGACGTGTGCGCGTGTGTGCGAGGTGAAGACTGGTGCATGGGATGAAGTCCAGTACACAAGGTGCAGACTTGTGCGCGAGGTGAAGACTGGTGCATGGGATGAAGCCTAGTACACAAGGTGCAGACGTGTGCGCGAGGTGAAGACTGGTGCATGGGATGAAGCCTAGTACACAAGGTGCAGACGTGTGCGCGTGTGCGCGAGGTGAAGACTGGTGCATGGGATGAAGCCTAGTACACAAGGTGCAGACGTGTGCGCGAGGTGAAGACTGGTGCATGGGATGAAGCCTAGTACACAAGGTGAAGACTTGTGCGCGAGGTGAAGACTGGTGCATGGGATGAAGCCTAGTACACAAGGTGCAGACGTGTGCGCGTGTGCGCGAGGTGAAGACTGGTGCATGGGATGAAGTCCAGTACACAAGGTGCAGACGTGTGCGCGTGTGCGCGAGGTGAAGACTGGTGCGTGGGATGAAGCCTAGTACACAAGGTGAAGACATGTGCGCGATGTGAAGACTGGTGCATGGGATGAAGCCTAGTACACAAGGTGCAGACGTGTGCGCGAGGTGAAGACTGGTGCATGGGATGAAGCCTAGTACACAAGGTGCAGACGTGTGCGCGTGTGCGCGAGGTGAAGACTGGTGCATGGGATGAAGCCTAGTACACAAGGTGCAGGCGTGTGCGCGAGGTGAAGACTGGTGCATGGGATGAAGCCTAGTACACAAGGTGCAGACGTGTGCGCGAGGTGAAGACTGGTGCATGGGATGAAGCCTAGTACACAAGGTGCAGACGTGTGCGCGAGGTGAAGACTGGTGCATGGGATGAAGCCTAGTACACAAGGTGCAGACGTGTGCGCGTGTGCGCGAGGTGAAGACTGGTGCATGGGATGAAGCCTAGTACACAAGGTGCAGACGTGTGCGCGTGTGCGCGAGGTGAAGACTGGTGCATGGGATGAAGTCCAGTACACAAAGGGGAGACTTTTGCGCGAGGTGAAGACTTGAACATTAAGTAAAAACTCATATCCAAGGAAAAGACTGGTGCACATGGTGAAGACCGGTGAGTGAAGTGAAGACTAGATAATAGGAGAAGACTGGTGCATAAGATGTACACTGGTGCATGAGGTGAAAACTGGGGCACAAAGCAAACAGTGGCATATGGTTTGAAGACTGGTGCACGAGACGAAGACTGGTGCACCCGGCAAAAATTGGCACACATTACACAGATTGACTCATGAGGAAATGTCTGATGCGCAATGCGTAGACTGGTGCACAAGGTGAAGTTTG
This sequence comes from Pleurodeles waltl, assembly GCF_031143425.1. Classification (NCBI taxonomy): domain Eukaryota; kingdom Metazoa; phylum Chordata; class Amphibia; order Caudata; family Salamandridae; genus Pleurodeles; species Pleurodeles waltl. Next base: position 1,158,839,117 of record NC_090448.1, read on the forward strand.
GTAAATAAGGCCAAGTCTGGCGTACAAGGCAATGAATGGCGCGTGACACAAAGATTGGCACACAAGGTGAAGTCTGGCACAAAAGGTTAAGACTAGTGCATAAGGTGAAGAATTGCACCTGCACGAGGTGAAGACCAGTGCGCGAGGTGAAGACCAGTGCACGAGGTGAAGACCAGTGTATGAGGTGAAGACCAGTGCACGAGGTGAAGACCAGTGCGCGAGGTGAAGACCAGTGCACGAGGTGAAGACCAGTGCGCGAGGTGAAGACCAGTGCACGAGGTGAAGACCAGTGCGCGAGGTGAAGACCAGTGCACGAGGTGAAGACTAGTGCACGAGGTGAAGACTTGCGCACGAGGTGAAGACCAGTGCACGAGGTGAAGACCAGTGTATGAGGTGAAGACTTGTGCACGAGGTGAAGACCAGTGCATGAGGTGAAGACGTGTGCACGAGGTGAAGACCAGTGCACGAGGTGAAGACTTGCGCATGAGGTGAAGACCAGTGCACGAGGTGAAGACTTGTGCACGAGGTGAAGACCAGTGCACGAGGTGAAACGTGTGCACGAGGTGAAGACGTGTGCACGAGGTGATGAACTGCGCACGATGTGAAGACTTGTGCACGAGGTGAAGACCAGTGCACGAGGTGAAACGTGTGCACGAGGTGAAGACGTATGAAGCCTGGTCCACGAGGCGATGCCACTCAGGCCGGTGGAATTAAAGAGAGGAGTGAAAATAGTAGTGGTCCCAGTACCTTTACTTCAAAAGTCCTCTGGTAGTGCCAGAGGTGACCGAAAGTCATGAAAGTAGAGCACTGCACTGAAGACCCGCGGAGTTAGGCTCATGCTGTGCTCCTGTGACATGGCGTCCCTAACAGTGGTCCTTCACTGTGGTTCACGTGATGCGAATTGAAATACTAATGCTTATGGTTCCTTTGCTTTCCAATCGGTGCTTCTTAGATTGTTTATCTTGCATTTTTTGTTTCCACGTGGAAGGTTCTATAGTAGGCTCAGGTGTAATTAGGCCGGAGAAATTTCAGTTACTCCGCATTACTCTTTGAAGCGGGATTATCGATAATTACGTGATTACACCTGCTTGCGTAATTATGCGTAATGTGGGACGGAAAAATCCAACCACAGGAGCACATTTTGTGACTGCTCACACTCGCTATTCGTGTTCTACTGCATTTAGCGTTATTTCCTAGTGATCAATTCATCCTCGTGTCCATTTTGGACAGTGGCGCATTTTGCACAATTCAAATTGCAAAAATGCTGCGAGTAAGTTGAGGGAAAATTCTACCCCTAGAGCACATTTAGCGAGTGGCTGCTTGTGCCCACTATTCTTGTTTTGTTGAAATAAGCGCTATTTTGTCAGCGCAAAATGCATTCTCACGCCCATTTTGGGCACGAGGAGGCATTTTTGGCACTAAGAAATAGTGTTAAATGCAGAATTACTTTTCTCACATAATTAAGCATACTCTTACAGAATTCTGGGGTAATTCCATGTGATTACGCTACACTGAATAATGCAAGATATGCCCACCCGTAGTCTATAGGTTGGTTTAGGATGGCTTAGGGCTGGATTAGACTGAGGGTCAGGGCTAGCTGAAGGCCATATTGTCAAAATACTATCCTCTGAAAACTCCTCAAAATTTATGTAATCACATCTTAATCCCCCTTCTGTCTTAATCTTACATTTAGCACCTAATATCAAGCACCAAGGCACCCGTGTGGCTGACAGTGCGCTTTAGTAATGCTGCAATGACTCACTCAAGCAACCAATGTATAATTATGGGTTCTTGAGTACGGCCTGGGCCAGCAGTGGAGGACGAAATTATGCGGCAGGGTTGGCTAACTTATGCAGCAAGAAAACTGTAATTATGATGCATTAAATGCCAAATTCTGTGACACTTGAACACTATGGCCATACTTCATGTAGAAAAGTGTAAAAGGACAGCTGGAGTTCTACAACTCTGTCTGAATGCACTGGTACAATTTTTTACCATTCACAAAACAAGTGTAATAGTCCTTCAGGTGCAGGGTTTCACCTCTAAGACTGCATTTTGCTTGTGTGTGGAACTGTACATAGCATACATTTCCACACAGAGGGAAAGGCAGTCACATGTGCAAAAGCACATTTCTAAACAAATGTTTTTCTCCTTGGGGAAAATATTTTTCCCTTATCTTGGGCCCCCCTGTAAATCTAGGGGTGATCCATTTCTCTTCTCATCCTGGAAGGTTTGCATTACCTAATTTGCTAACAGGAGTTCGCAAATTAGGTAATTCAAAACCATTCACACCTATGAATGGAGTCCCATTCCCTAATTGCGATTCGGTATTTTCCAAGGTAAGTAACCGAAACAACCACATGCTTGTACGCGTTCACAAACTTTCAAGGCAAACCACAGGACGATGTCTCCAACTGAAATAAGGCAACAATGATATCTTAGTCGCACATCTCACAACTGTTACAAACGTTTATCGATAATGGGGCCCTAAGATGCTATAACACATGTGTTGCCACCAATGCGTATGTTTGCAACATGGAAACTCCCTGTCAACTCAATATTATACAAAAAAATAGCAGAGCACTCATGACTATATATTCAAGAATGTGTGGTCCGGAGAACGTAATAAAAGCCTAGTGTGTTTAGGACAACATTAATAATATAAAATATTCAGCAGTCAAACTGGAAGTCCATAGTTTACTTAAACATCTAAAAAAAGACAGCATTAACAAATCCATACAGTGAACAAACAGTTGCACGTGTGTTGATGTTCTTTATCACATGAAGAGTTCAGTCGACACATGTTTCGTCCCCCCATTTGGGACTTCTTCAAGGCTGACAATAAAACTTAGCAAGGTCTACATAAACAGCTCAATAAAAGCTATACATCAAATTACATTTATAATTTTATAAACAAGATAATAAAAATCACACTTCAAATACCAACACCTAAAACCATAAATATTGCTAAGAATACAGATAACAATATCTCTAAAGGTTCTACCTTTAGAGATATTGTTATCTGTGTTCTTAGCAATATATATGGTTTTAAGACAACTGAATTCTCCACGCTCGCAGCGGATTTCACAAATCTCTTTTGTGAATTCCTAGCAGGCACAAATTATGTATTTTCAGTGTTAAACGTAGTTTAATGGCCAAAAGACCTTTGTCAATTGCGCCCCTTTTTGATGCAATCCGAGTTGAATTGTCTCCGCTTTTATTGCTGGATCACAGGAATCAACGCCTGAATGGGCATCAGTTCAATGTTGCCACATCTGTCATGGCATTTTACCCTGCATGCAGCGATTCTGATAACTTTTAGTCTGTTTAAGCTAGAAACAAATTTCTTTTTTTATTAAAATCTGAGAATTTTGCAGCAGATACTAACTATGTGGTGAGTGAAACCCCATATTCATTCAATAAGAAATAGCAACTGCCCATACCTGATACTCTGCCTTTGATGATTGTGGGACCTGAGCTCATCCTAGGTGGAAGAGGGGCCCTTTTGGGTCTGCCTGAGTTAGCAACTTTCATCTTCTCTTTTTACTGCAGTTGCAGATTTCTGCTTAACAAAGGCCTCTCCCTGACCCGCATATTCCATAGCTGGTAGATCAGTTTCAGCTCAGGTGCAGGAATATTACCAAGCGGGTGCTGCACCTTCACCAGCAAGAATGCCATATTCAGTCCATTTAATGTAACATGGTGCCCTCTTGTGGTCTTGTGTTGTAACACCATAAGACAGCAATGCACAGTGGCCTTACTTTAGCATAAATACTCATCAACGTACCGACAGACCAATCCTTAGATCCATCTCTGTTCGGCTCATTGTATTAGCCTCTTCCAGTGATGGGTCACTCAAGTGAGGAAGAGCAAGGGAGTAAGCAAACTGGTTAGTGCCATGTATCTGTGAGGTGTGGATATACTGTACGGAGGAAAAGCGATGCCACGTGTATGTAAAATTTAAGGTAGGGCATTTATTTGAAAGGGAAGCTGGGAAGAAGAAGTTAAGATCAAAAGGGAGGGTATGCCCCCTGTATATCGAACCCACAATTTTAGTGGGACAGAATGGCAAGGATTAAGGGGCTGATGTATCAAAGGATTTTGCATTCGGAAACGGTGCGAATCGCAAAATCCCACCATTTGTGATGCAAAATCGCCTTTCATGATTTATGAAAGGAATTCGGAGTGCAATTTTAAGGAATAATAGCGATTCCTTAAAACTGCGACTCCGATTAGAGAATCGCAATTTGCGATTCCCTAAATAGGTAATCGCAGATAGGGAATACCTACTTGCGATTACCTACTCACATGTATCATGCACTTCCTGAATGCAGATTTGGCATTTAGGAAATGCAATTACCACAAATTCAAGTTTGGAGGTAAGCATTACAAATGCAATTTTAAAAACAAAATGTAGCGCACACATGCCCTTTGGGCATGTGTGCGCTTTACATGTCCACAAATATTTTTTGGGGGTGCATCACAGGGGGCCTTAGGCCCCCAGCACCCTGGGGTTTGCATTACCTAATTTGCTAACAGGAATTCGCAAATTAGGTAATTCAAAACCATTCGCACCTATGAATGGAGTCCCGTTCCCTAATTGCGATTCGGTAATAGCAATTGCAACTTTTAAGAAATCGCTATTACCGAATCGCAAATTTCATACATCCCATTTTGCATTTCTTAAATAGCGATTTCTTAAAAATCGATATATAGGAAATGCAAACCGGGATGATGATGATGATACGTCTGGCCCTAAATATCGAAAACAAATATCAACAGGTAAGTTAGTCCAGATTTGTTGTACCTAACTTCACACATACGCCCTACATATATCTTCAAGGTACGTACCTGCTACGCCTGGGAATATTATGTAGTATTCTGCTTGCTCATTGCTTGCACCTGCTTACATTTTACTCCAGGATTCACACAAAGCCAGGTCATTTTACTTTAGAAGAACTTCTCGAGTGTGAAATCCTAGGAATATTTGCACTGTTTCGACCCCACAATGCCCTGCTTCAATTCACTAACAGGGATTTGGCATTGCATGATGCAAAGTTATGTTCCAAATATGTTTTGCATAGGAAAGTTGATTGACACTAGTGTCTGTGCTGCTTTCCATTGTGCAGCGCTGCTTTGCACCATATAAGCCCTGGCGCAAATGCATAGTAAATCTGGCCTCTGTCTCAGCACCGCAGAGTCCCACCAATAATGCATGTGCCATAACATCCCTGTTGGGTGCTGGAGAAGGCTGAATATTCTGCAGATTTTTTTTCTGAACAGCATAATATGGCTTTTTTTTCTTATTGATGCTCAGATTTCAGTTTAATAGCCTTCCTTCCCCCCCTTCTTGGTATATGTGAGAAGCTTTACGTCCCAGCGCGCCATGTCGTACGCGGGTATATCAAAACCGCAATGTGCGCTGTCAGCGGGTGAGTGAAACCCACCGCCTTGGTAGCAACCCCTGGACCACAGTCAGATCATGGCTGCACAGCTCAGAGATGCATTACAGCTCCTCTGTTCTCAGAGCCTCACATTAGGCCAAGATTATCTATTTCCCAAGTGAAAAAAAAACCTTCCAGCCTTATCCATTATTAATACCTTGCTTGCAGCTAATGTTTTATCTGAATTATTTAAATGCATCTTCATTTATCAATAAACATAAAATGTTAAACAAAGAGTGGGGATGAAGGGCATTATTTGGGCCATAACATTTTATGAGCTTTCTCGTTTTTTTCCCCTCCCAGACGCCTTCACTGATTTATTGGCACAATATATTTTTATAATTATTTTTCCATTTCTTCAGATAAAAGAAAACGTGTACCAAAAAAACCCCAGAGAACTCTGGAGACAGGGCTAGTGCTGGGGAGGGCCAGATGATAAGTGTTGTGTTATTTTGTGTGATTTTTAAGAGTGGAAATAGTTTTCAAGAAATACCAGTTCGTGGATGTTTTTGAGAAAGACGTGTGTAGGGTTCATTTTGTTATTTTCTTGGATCTGAATAAATGTGCCATACACTTTAATAATCTTGTGCATGCTGGTGAGCTCCAAAAGGGGCGAATCGTGGTTGTGATGTATGTACATCTTTGGGAGATTCTGTCCTTGGCTCAAAAAGGCATGTTTTCTAATGCAGTGGTTCCCAACCTTTTGACTTCTGTGGACCCCCACTTTATCATTACTGGAACCCCGGACCTGCACGGAATCATTATTGGAATCAGGGGACCCCCTACTGAGTCATTACTGGAAGCCCGGCCTAAGCATTGTCAATGATTTGAAACGCAAAAAAATACACACACACAAAAAAAACATTCATCATACGCATACACGAATGATAACATATTTTATTTAGTTTGCAAACAAATATAAATAAAAAAACTACAAAATGTAATTTTAATAGGAAGGTTGGAGCTTGTCTAAATTCAAAGCCACACAACGTTCATACTATATTCTGTTTGATGCACCTGCACTCCTCCCACCAATCAATCTGAGGATAATAATTGAATTTTTAGCCTCCAATTTCAAATTCCTTGACATTTACGTTACTTTTGCAATTGCACACTTAGCCACTTTATCTAAATACACTTTATTAATCTATTAATATTATTTAATTTTCTAAGCAGTTGCAGACCCCCTGAGGAGGCATCGCGGACCCCCAGAGGTCCCTGGACCACAGGTTGGGAACCACTGTTCTAGTGTGCTGCCTTTTGGACAACCCACACATCTGCGCTTTTGTTTGCAATTTTTGAAGGAAGGAAGGAATACAAATATTGACAGACAAAGACTGTACACCCAAAACTTTAATTCAGGGGGTCAAATTCATCCAAAATAGCCAACAAAAGTGATACTGTGTGTCATTTATCATACTGAGTGTAGCTTATGTACAGCACATCAGCCTGGATTTGTACATCACTTTCTGAGCCACAGCACTGAGGTCACATCGTAAATTTCGTGCTGGGTTCTCAAGATTTTTTGTGTATAATTTGCCCTGCAAACAAAATTGCAGGTGCTACTGAACAGCACCGCCCCCTGTTGGTTGTGTGTGTTTCTGGAGGAATGGAGTGTGATTCGTATGCATTCTCCAACAGAAAATCTACTGAGCACAATGCAGATCAGCAGAAATGATCTGACCTGTTTTGATTAAATATGGGTAGTATTTGAAAGTAACAAAAATTACACCTGCATAGTGGGACAGATGAACCTTTCCGCCCACTGCCCTGTGTGGAGACATCCTTCCTGACTGAGTGATCTACCCACCCACTCCCCTGTGTGGTGATATCCTTCCTGACTGAGTGCAGTAAGATGGTCCATCGAGCTCTACCAGCCCACTGTCCTGTGTGGAGACATCCTTCCTGACTGAGTGATCTACCCACCCACTGTCCTGTGTGGAGACATCCTTCCTGACTGAGTGCAGTAAGATGGTCCATCGAGCTCTACCAGCCCACTGTCCTGTGTGGAGATATCCTTCCTGACTGAGTGATCTACCCACCCACTGTCCTGTGTGGAGACATCCTTCCTGACTGAGTGCAGTAAGATGGTCCATCGAGCTCTACCAGCCCACTGTCCTGTGTGGAGACATCCTTCCTCACTGAGTGATCTACCCACCCACTGCCCTGTGTGGAGACATTCTTCTTGACTGACTGCAGTAAGATGGTCCATCATGCTCAACCTGCCCACTGCCCTTTGTGGTGACATCCTTCCTGACTGAGTGCAGTAAGATGGTCCATCGAGTTCTACCAGCCCACTGCCCTTTGTGGGGACATCCTCCCTGACTGAGTGCAGTAAGATGTCCCATCGTGCTCTGCCCATCCACTGCCCTGCGTGGAGACATCCTTCCTGACTGAGTGCAGTAAGATGGTCTATCATGCTCAACCCACCCACTGCCCGGGGTTGTGACATCCTTCCTGCAGTAAGATGTCCTGCCGTGCTCCCTTGTATCCACGAGAGATGCAGAACCCCTTCTTCAGATCCATCACAAAAGGTCTGAACTACTGACACATTGGAAATCATTGAAATACAATAATGGAAATGTATGCTGGTTAATGGTGACAGAAAGTGCTTAATTTGTAAAAGAATGAGTGCCAGTGGCCAAAGTTCTGCTTAGAATCCATCACCGGCGCTATTAAACATTAGTGTGACTGATCCCAAAGCTACGTAGACTTGTATCCAACTCAGGCCTCTTTAATTCACTCCCAGCTGCTTTTTCTCACGCTTGTGGGTTCCTGGGTGAAAAGACTTATTTTTACCTTTCCTGATGACAGCACATCAATCAATCAATCAATCAGGTAATTTATATAGCGCGCTACTCACCCGTCAAGGTCTCAAAGCGCTGGGGGGGAGAGCTACTGGTCGAATAGCCATGTCTTGAGACGTTTACTGAAAGACAGGAGGTCCTGGGTCTGGCGTAGATGGAGTGGTAGGGAGTTCCAGGTCTTGGCTGCAAGGTGAGAGAAGGATCTTCCTCCGGTGGTGGTGCGGCGAATGCGGGGGACAGAGGCGAGGGTGAGGCTGGCAGAGCGGAGCTGTCGGATGGAAGTGTGGAAGGTGAGTCTGTCGTTAAGGTAGGCCGGACCTGTGTTGTGGAGGGCTTTGTGTGCGTGGGTGAGTAGTTTGAAGGTAATCCTCCTCGATACGGGTAGCCAGTGTAGGTCTCTGAGGTGGGCAGAGATGTGGTTGCGGCGTGGGACATTGAGGATGAGTCGGGCGGAGGTGTTTTGGATATGCTGCATTTTCTTTTGTATTCTGGCCGTGGTTCCTGCATAGAGTGTGTTGCCGAAGTCCAGTCGGCTGCTGACTAGGGCGTGGGTGACTGTCTTTCTGGTTTTGACAGGAATCCACTTTAGATCTTGCGGAGCATGCAGAGGGTGTTGTAGCAGGAAGAGGAGACTGCGTTGACCAGTTGAGTCATGCTGAGTGCGGAGTCCAGGATGATTCCTAGGTTCCGAACTTGGGTGGTGGGGATGGGCGCGGCTCCAAGGGAGGTAGGCCACCAGGAGTCGTTCCAGGCGGATGGGTTGCTGCCGAGGATGAGGATCTCTGTTTTGTCTATGTTTAGCTTGAGGCGGCTTGATTCTATCCAGTTGGCGATGGCGTGAAGTCCATTGTGGAGGTTGTTTCTTGCGGTTGTGGGGTCTTTCGTGAGGGAGATGATCAGCTGGGTGTCATCTGCGTAGGATACTATGTTGATGTGGTGGGCTTGTGCGATACTGGCGAAATGAGCCATGTAAATGTTGAAGAGTGTTGGGCTAAGGGAGGGTCCCTGGGAGACGCCACAGATGGTTTTGGAGGATTTGGACAGGTAGGGCGGAAGGCGGACTCTCTGAGTTTTGCCAGAGAGGAAAGAAGAGATCCAGTTGAGGGCCTTACCGCAGATCCCAGATTATGGAGGCGTGTTCGAAGGGTGTGGTGACAGACGGTGTCGAAGGCTGTTTAGAGGTCCAGAAGGATGAGCGCTGCGGTTTCTCCTTCATCGAGCATGATTCTGATGTCATCTGTGGCAGCAACGAGTGCTGTCTCCGTGCTGTGGTTCTTGCGAAATCCAGATTGGGAGGAATCAAGAGCTTTGCTGTCTTCCAGGAAGCGGATAGTTGGCTGTTCACAATGTTTTCAATGACCTTCACAGGGAAGGGGAGGAGGGAGATGGGCCGGTAGTTTTTGAGGTCGACTCCGGGTAGGTGGCTGTCTCGAGGGAGCTGTTGATGATGGTGCAGTGACATGTGCTGTCACTGCAAGGAGTATTATTTACTATAAAGAGCTTGGAGTTCGCCCATTGCTTACCATTCGTTGGCATCATTGCCACTCTTCTTTGCTGCCTCACAATTGCCTAGTGAGTGCCGGCCATCACTTCATTTTATTTCCATGGAGCATGGAGCAAGCACAGATTGATTCATCTTAATTAATGTCCATCCACTGCTTGAGCTGTGATCGAGGTACTATTTCTTCTTTCCCCTCCCATCCATTCCTTCTCCTTGTTGCTTCTTCTCATCCCACCCCAACACACCAACATCTGAAAGGGTCGTCAAAGAGATTACTGATCTTCAGCTCTGGAATATCTTTGGTTTAAACCTCAGTCGGTCTGTTGTTTGTCCCTTCTTGCAACAAGGTAATTGTTACTCACTATCATTCTATCGTGATTGAGCACTGAGCACGTGTGCTACTTCAGTTTGACAGAGGCTTTCAAGATTTGAAACTCCACAACACTGCCTCCTCCCCACTCCATCTGGTTTATCTCCAACAGACAGCATGTATGATGCTCCCTCACCCACTAGCACACACCCAGGGCTTTTACACCAGCCTGAAGTCCTGAATGGGACTAGTGTATGACATTGTAATTCAAGCTGTATCCCGGGTCCATTTTTATAACTAACATCATCTGTCCATCCATTTGCTGTATCGCTTGGGTTCTCAGAGACCCGCAGTGAGACAGCAAGCATTTCTTAACATAAACCATGAATACATTTGAGTGCTGCTGTGGATCCAGCACCGAAAATATCCAGCATTTTGGAAGAAAGTTCTATTTCCAAGGAATCGAGGTAAAGAAAGAGCGCACAGGCAGGAGCTCTTTTAGTCCTTTGGCACCAAAGTTGTGGAATGCATAGCCCCTGATCGCTGGTCAGGTTCAATCGGAAGATCCTCTTAGGAAAAAAACGTAAAACCTGGGGCCTCATTTAAAAGCCCTTCACGCCACCACTGCATCATTTTTTTTGATGCAGCGTTGGTGCTAGCAATGCACTGCTCCAGATTTACAAACTGAAGCATTGGGTCCAATGCGTCCGTTTGTAAAGCCCTGCATCAAATTATACCTGTGCCAGGTATAACGTATGCAAGATAGGCGTTCCCAGGCAAAAAAAAACGCACAACTGACACAGTGAAATGTACAACTTTTCACTACGACATTCTGCAAATTCACTACGTCAGAATTTTACCGCCTGCTCAGAGAAGGTGTAAAATTGATGCAGGACTTTTCGTATTGTTGGAGTAGCATGATTTTCGTGATGCTACTCCAGCAATGCATGAGTTTAGCGCTAACAGATGTATCAGAATTTCTGATGCATCTGTGAAAACGTGCACCCCGAGCTCTGTATTGTAAATAGAGAGCATCCAGGACGTCATTAGGGGATCTTAGGAAAGCAAGAAATCTGACGCATTGATGTCGATGCGTCAGGTTCTTGTAAATGAGGCCCTTGGTTCTTTAGCTCAGGATTCATGGGGGTTTAAAAGCTGCATTTAGGCCTGCGGATACCTGTACCTAGCACTAGGACACCTAATATGAGGTAACTGCGCTTTACAAATCATATTATTATTATTATTAGAATTACACATTAACTCGAGAACACAGAACATAGCACCTTGAGTCCAGTTTCTGCTGTCGTTATTTATTAATCTATCTCTGTTTATTTGTCCCTTTTCAAGCACCTTCATAGGTCCCAGCAGCACTTACTGTTCAATGATTTCCATGCCTTCCCCCTTCACCAGGGTCTCTAATTTGGTTATTCTTTAAAACAGGAAAAGAAAATAACAGCTGTTTACTGAGCATAAACCATGGAATGCGTATGGTGGCACCACAGCAGTGATTTTAATGCGCTAGTCTCATTTGCATCCAAACGTGTTTTTTTAAATAAAATATACTATTGTAACTTCATTAATTTTGCATAAGGGACAGTATTTTAATTGGAATAAAATTGCCTGCTTTAAGTAGCTGGAGATCAGCTTGTTTTACACCATTAAAAAGAATCTGCATTATTAATCTAAAACATTAGGATTTACTAAAGGACTCTTTTTCCACATTATTTGCCCTTCCTTAATTAAGGCCCTTCATAGCACTGACAAACTCTGACCCACTCCAGGCGAAACAGGGCCAGTGCTGTATTAAAGCTACCACAGGACTTCTGGTGGCCTTGTAAGGTACCTCCCCTACAAGGTACCTTCCAAGGCCAGCACAAGACAAGAGGCCACAAGCAGGTGTCAGAATTGGCATCAGATATGGTCTTATTGGTAAGGGTGGGTCGCCATATGGTAAAATGTAATTTTTCCAAGAGCACCGAGTATCAAGGCCCAAGGATGCTGTGGAAGGACCACTGGCGTGAACTAGCTTGAAAACTGTGTGTATGCAATGTAGATATACTTAGGGCCAGATTTAAAGAAAAGTTGCGCAGCGCGGTGCTGTGCCAAAATTGGCAGCGACGCGCTGCGTCACTTTAGAAACACAGGGATGCACCGTATTTGAGGGAATACGGCGCACCCCTGTGTTTCCCCCTGCACTGGCGCTAAATTTAGCTGCCAGTACCAACGCAGGCATCCTTGCACCATCGTGCAAGGATGTCTGCGTTGAGGGATATGATTATTTATGTGCAGGAAGGGAAACCTTCCTGCACATAAACAATCAATAATGGCACTTTGGCACTTCTGTGTGTGCTGCAGAACGCAGCACACACTGAAGTGCCAAAAAGTCATTTTCAAATGATTGCTTATGTGCAGGAATGGACACCTTTCCGCACATAAACAACCATTTCTGGCATTTTGCTTTTTCTATGCGTGCGGCAGAATGGAAAAAGCAAAAAAAGAGGAGGAATGAAAGCAGTGCTTAATTTGTAAATAAAAACGTGCCGGTGCCGAAAGCTGTCCTATGAAAAACACGGTTGCTGCAATGAAATGTGCGAGCACGGAGAACCAAGGCAGTGTGATCCTGAAGCCATTTTGGGCTTCTTTAATCCATTTACAGCCACTTTCTGCCTCTTCAGCTCACTCTTACAGCTTTCTGTTTTCTCCCTTTGTGACGCATTTTCCCTTTTCTCTTCATTTAGCTTTCCCGTATGTGTCTTTTGCTCGCAATAAATGCTTGAGACAGAAAAATAAGCGCCGGCCCTGAAAAATAAGTGCTGGTGCTCCGCACCAGAAACAACAAGCACAAATTAAGCACTGGATAAAAGTATTCCTCCTCGTTGCACCTTGATAACGCCACCCCTGGGGGATGCGTTCGAATTGGCGCTGCCTCAGGTTTCCGAGAGTCATAAATCTGAGACAGCGTCAAAAAGCTATGGGTGTTGCTTTGGCACACCCACAGCAACACCCATTGCACGCCCCTTCCACACACAGTGCTGCGTGGGAAGGGGCCGTATTTACAAGGTGGCATTAAGCCACAAAAAGTGGCTTAACGCCACCTTGTAAATACAGCGCAGTGCTTAGCGCCACAGGAGCTTCACAAAAAGTGATGCTGCTGTGGCACGAGAGGCCTATAAATACGGCCCTTAGTTTACACGGGTGTGTATGACGTGCGATAAAACCCCTTTCATACCTTGTGCTCAAGCGAGAAGTATACATCCGTAACTTACAATTTAATTCAGATATAAATAGATTTACTCTAGGAAAAACACTTTCTTGGCACGTTGGTACCACTCACAGAGCCAGTATAGCCAGTGTGTCATGAGCCACTGGTGCAAGTAAGGGAATGCCCCCGACTGCTGTTTGAATTAGAAAACACAGCAATGCTGAGGGTTCAGTGCCCCCATCAGGTCTCTGTCCCCTGACACCACTGCACCTGCTGCAGACATGGAATCTACTTCTAGATTAGAGGCCAGATGTATCAAAGGGTTTTACCTCTTCTCGGTCTATGGGGGTATGTGTTAATGCATAAGGGCCCTGATGTGCCTTTCCAAAGGACAGGGGAGCTGTTAGCCAGCCTGACGCCTTCTTGCTGGGAACTCCACATGGTGTGCCCAAAACCGAACATGCTCAGCATCTTTGGGGTAAGGGTGCAGCAGAGGTGGGCCAACAAATCACAGAGGGCACATGGAGATGATGCAGTGCACTGTACTTCTCTTTAGGTAGAGAACTTTCATTTCAGGTTTCATCAAACAACAAACGCTCCTTTAGATTTCCCACCCAATCACAGAAAGTATCCCAGGCATAGAATGGAAGCAGAGAGCCGAGTGCAAGTTGTAAGTAACCAGTGGCCACATGTACAAAAGTTTTTAGTGGGCACAAACGGTGAATTGGGCCATTTGCGACCGCTAAATAGCCTTTTGACATGTGCCAAACCTATTATGGGATTCAGTAACCAATTACCAAATTGCAAAATAGGGTTTGCAAGGGTATTAGAAAGGGGCGTGTTAAGGGCACCCACTCCTAAAAGCGAGTCGCAGGGGCACGTATGTATGTTTTGTGACCGGATTGCAGTCGCACAACATTCATCTTTTAACGACTCCGTGGAGAAGGAGGTAACCCATTCTCAAACGGGAAGGGGTCCTCATGGAACCCCTTCCCTTTGTGAATGGGGGCGCTAACATTTTTTAAGAGCAGGCAGTGTTCGCACGGACCACTCATTTAAAATTTTGAAATGCATCCCGTTTTCTTTTAATGAAAACGAGATGAACTTCAAACAAAAATATTGCTTTATTTAAAAAACAATCACAGACATGGTGGTCTGCCAACCCAAGCAGGCCATCATCCCTGTTAGTGCGGCCATTCCCAAAGGGTCACTAATTGCAGCCTGCCTCATAGATATTGATGAGGCAGGTTCTTTGTGACTCATTTGGGAATTGCAAACAGTGTCTGAGACACTGTTGTATATTGCATTTTGCGACTTCCTAATTGCAAGTCACATAAAGTCACAATTAGAAACGTGCAAAATTTAGATATAGTACATGTAACCCCAGGAGTTTCTGCACCAGCCCCTTCACTTCTGCCGGTCCATATTTTATTAATATGCAAGTTCAAATCTTCCATCAAAATACGTAGGTCCCATTACAATTCAGCACAAATATCCCATGTTGTTCTTGCAAGATTTTCATCAAGCAAAAAAAACAAAAAAATTCTAGCCAAATAGTGCAAAATACTGGAAAATAAATGCAATTTGCAAGGTGTCCCCCATTTTGCAATCTGAAATTGTGCACATGCTAATTACCATGCTCTGTGCAATTGGTCCCTCATTATGAGGTAAGGGGTAAATTGGGATCCCTGCGCAAACACATGGTTCCAAAGGTTTCAGAATTACGAGTTGTGCGATAATTATCACAAAATCACAGTTTTTCCCGATGAATTCCAGCAGGTCAAACATGGCAAAGTTTAATAAGGGAACATGCTGGAAAAAAAAGCATAGGCCCTCATTACAACCCTGGCAGTCGGTGATAAAGCGGCGGTAATACTGCCAACAGGCCAGCGGTAAAAATAATTGAATTTTTACCACGGCGGAAACCGCCAACACAGACAGCCACTTTAACACACCGACCGCCACAGCGGTAGCAACAAGCACCGCGGCGGTAACCACCAAAAGCCAGGCGGAAGACAATGTACTACCCACAGTATTACAACAAGCCAATCCACCAGCTTTTCCGGGGCGGTACCAACGCCATCAAAAGCACGGCAGAAACAGTACACAGAAGGGAAACGACTCACCTCTGGACACTCAAGAAAGAACCACGACGCCATGGAGCCCGAACTGCAGATCTTCCCCATGCTGGTATACCTCCTCCTACACCAGGAACACGAACGGCGGCGAAGACGACCACGTTGAGTACCGCACCTATCACACAAGGGAGGGAGGGAGGAAAAAGAGAGTGACACACACACGCAACACCCCCACCCCCAACAACATACACACAAATAGATGCAACAACATTACGTATCCACCCCGTACCCCTCAGGAATAACGCAAGGACAAAAGGAAGTGAGTAAAGCCAGTGAGGGGGGCACCTCAGCCAGAAGATGGTAAAATGTCACTGCTCCTGGAGGGAGCTACATGCCCTCTGCTTGGTCCTGGGGAGTGCAAAGCCACAGTCTCTCTAGTGGGTGGCTTCTCCACTGGTTCTGGAGGGGTCTTTCCGTCTTTCTGCCCAGTGTGTTTCATGCTGGCAAGGAGGGGGTGAGTGGATGGCTTCTCCACTGGTTCTGGAGGGGGCCTTGTGCCCAGTGTGCTTCATCCTGGCAAGGAGGGGGTGAGTGGATGACTTCTCAACTGGTTCTGGAGTGGGCCTTGTGGCCAGTGTGCTTCATCCTGGGAAGGAGGGGGTGAGTGGATGCCTTCTCCACTGGTTCTGGAGGGGGCCTTTTGCCCAGTGTGCTTCATCCTGGCAAGGAGGGGGTGAGTGGATGACTTCTCCACTGGTTCTGGAGGGGGCCTTGTGCCCAGTGTGCTTCATCCTGGAGGGGGCTACATGCTCTCTGCTTGGTCCTGGGGAGTGCAAAGCCACAGTCTCTCTAGTGGGTGGTTTTCCCACTGCTTGGTCCTGGGGAGTGTGTGGTATTGTACTCTTATTGATGTACCAAGTTACTTGTTGTTAAGCACTGTACATGTACTTGTTTGTATTGGAAGCTCTATGTGTTGTGAACAAGACCGTTCTAAGAATATGGAACATAGAATGTGAAAGAACCCAACAAGGTTCCTAACTGGGGCAGTTGGAGTGGAAGGTCTTGTTGACAGGATGAGGCTTCTATACACAGGACTTAAACCTAATACAATAGATCAAATATACAAGAAATGGAATCCTGATTACTTCATTTTGGCGACGAGGACTTAAAAGACTCACGTATCTGAAGCCTCAACTGGATGCTGCCTCTTTCCCTGATTTCGTGAAGCAGGTCGCTCAAGATCCGGCACAACATGTGGAACAGAGGAAGACAATCGCAGCTCTAAAACGCCGGTGAGTGATCAGCCAGAATTATAGTTATAACTAATTGTGGCTTAATACGGCGAAGAAACTGAAATTGTGCTCGCGCACCAAGCGCGAGGCATAGACACGTCTTCACCAAGCGCGAGGCGTAGACGTGTCTCCAAGACAACGGAAAGCTGCGTGGGCGTCCGTCTGCATGCTCGCGTCTCCAGGACAACGGATGGCGACTCTTCAAGGCAACCAGGAAGTGTATCGAGACACTGTTTAAAGTGGCACGCGCACAGTCTTGAGCGCGCATTGTGTTCGCTCTATCAACGCGTCTCCAAGGCATTGAGAGTACGCGTCTCCAAGGCATTGAGAGTACGCGTCTCCAAGGCATTGAGAGTACGCGTGTAGACGCTACAGAGACACGCTTGCTGCATTCAAAGAACGGTTAAATCGGAAATAATTTTAGAGGGTGGAGAGATACTATTTCAACATCAAATTTCACCCTTCATTGTAAAATCTTGATTTGATTCAACGGATACCACAAAATAATTATATATCAGAAATTGTTTAACTTTTTGGATACAGATACGGGAATATTGCTGTTTTCTATTCAAATATCAACTCTATCATACTAGAATAACTTCAACATGCAAAATGTACCAGCAGCACCTTTTTTCATGATATCTCCGGGGGAGCCTCCTATCAAATGGCAGAAGTGGAAAAAAGTGTTCACGAACTACGCTAAAGTTTGTGGCACGTCTCTTAGTGCTGAGAGGAAGACTTCCTTACTAATGCATTGTTTAGGCACAGAAGGGCAAGACATTTTTGAAAATCTGCCAGAGTTATCAGAGAGTGACTCCACTGGACTCAATGAATATGAGATTTGTATCAAAAAACTTGATTTGCATTATTTACCAAAGATTTGCACAGTATTAGAACGTTATCAATTTGGAAAGAGGTTACAACGACAAGATGAAACAATTGAACAATACATCACGGCACTACGTGGTCTGGCCACTAACTGTTCTTTTGGGTCTTCTTATGAAGAGCGACTAAGAGATCAATTCATGTTGGGTTGTTCTTTAGAAAAGGCCAGAGAAAACATGTGGCAAAAAGACAATCCATCCTTGGATGAAGTGCTTACCATGGCTAAAGCCTGTGAACACTCTAAAAATTGTGTTCAAATTTTGAAAAATCAGAATACGACCATGTTTAATAGTGACGTGGAAGAAAGGGGGTCAGTAAAGACTGTATACGATACTAAGACAGAATTCAAACATGTTAGAGAGAAGAATGATGGTAAAGGGGTAAAAGCATTTAAGGGTAAATGTTTTAGGTGTGACAATGTAGGTCATATGGGCAATAACAAGCAATGTCCTGCTTGGAGGGTAGTGTGCAAAAAATGTGGCAAGAAGGGACACTTATCAAAGTGTTGCAAGTCAAAAATGGGTATTAAGGAAGTTAGTGAGGTGGATTATCAAGATACCACTGATGAAATAGATTTGGTGAATGAAATAGATATATTGCAGATGGGGTGTACATTGAATGGTCCTCTTGAGACTATTTTAGTGAATGATGAAAGAGTAAAAGTTTTGTTTGATTCTGGTGCTAAAATAACCTTAGTCCCTAAGAGCTTTTATGATCAACACTTAAAGAACAAACTAAGCTTACAAAAACCGGACATTTCTCCCAAAGGTTACGGGGGGGGTGCCAATCAAACTACTTGGGTACTTTTGGGGTACAATTGAGTTTAAAGGACGTGTAATACCAGCAAAAGTGTATGTATCATTGAAAGGAGATTCCTTGATAAGCTGGTTTCACCAACGTGACTTACGGGTTTATCTTGACCCGAATGAGGACCCATCTGTACTTCTTAAAGATTCCCTCAGTATTGACCAAGTCGAAGGACAAGGGAAAACATGGATAGAAAAATTCCCTGGTGTTTTTAGGAAACAAATTGGCTGTATGAATAATTATCAACTTAAGATTAGTTTGAAACCTAGAACTCAACCCAAAGTAGCAAAATTAAGGTCAGTCCCTTTCACTGTTAGACACAAAATGAAGGAAGAGATAGATAGGTTACTCTCTAATGGTATCATTCAAGAAGTTGATGCTTCTGAATGGGTGGCCCCAGTAGTCATGACAAAAAAGGCTAATGGAGAGGTAAGACTTTGTGTGGATCTCAGAGAATTAAATAAAGCTGTGGTTGTGGATCATCATCCTCTTCCCAACATTAATGAAATGCTGTGCTCTCTTAATGGAGCTAAGCACTTTTCTACTCTTGATCTTTCTTCTGCATATCATCAAATAGAACTACATCCTTCTTCTCAAGATCTTACAACTTTCATCACCCCTTTTGGTACCTTCAAGTATCTCAGGATGCCTTTCGGCTTAATCTCAGCGGCATCTGTATTTCAAAGAGCACTTGAAAGGGTATTAAGAGGGGTGGAAGGTGTTAAGATCTATCAGGATGATATTTTGGTATTTGGCAATGACTTAATTAAACACAATAAGTGTTTAGAAACAGTTTTACATCGTTTGGAGAATTCGGGTCTAACTCTGAAATTTGAAAAATGCAAATTCAACACCTCTACTATTGAATATTTGGGACATGAGATCTCGGGAAAAGGGATTCGTCCAAAATCGGCTTTAGTTAACACGATCATAAATATGCCAACTCCAGACAACAAAGAGGAACTTATAAAGTTTCTTGGTATGGCTGAGTTTTATAATAAATTTGTATCAAAATTTGCTGAGAGAACAAGAAACATGAGATGTTTATTGAAGAAGGGTAGTGAGTTCTCCTGGAATGACCAATGTTCAAATGAGTTTCATGAGATTAAACGGTTATTACACTGTGCAGTTGATTTAGGGAGCTATGATCCAAATGATGAAATTAAATTGATGTGCGATGCCAGCTCCAAAGGCATTGGTGCGGTGTTGATGCAAAGGGCTGAGGGTGTTGATAGGACAATTTTATTTTTATCTAGAAGTTTGAAAGGAGCAGAACTCAATTATTCTGTTATTGAAAAGGAAGCACTGAGTGTTTATTGGGCAATAAGAAAATTGAGGAAATTTTTGTGGGGCTGTAACTTTGAAGTCATCACGGATCATAAGCCTCTAAAGGAAGTTTTCAAGAACAAGGGAATTGATTTAGTCTCACACCGCATTCGCAAATGGGTTGTGGTCCTACAAGAGTTTGACTATACAGTTGTTTACATACCAGGAGTACTCAACATACAAGCTGATTGTCTCTCTAGACTATGTAAACCCTATTTCTCTGAGGAAACAGAGTGTGAGCATGATACTGTTGATGATGAAGGCTTGTTCAGTGATGACTTTGATCAGGATATCAGAGTTTGTTTAGTAACAAATGCTGTTATCCATGAATCAGAATGGAGAAAAGAACTACAGAAAGATACCACCTTACAAAAAGTGATGGAATGTACTAGAAACGGGTGGGGTGTTAACGGCAGTTATGGGGAAAACTTGATGCCTTTCTGGCAAGTAAAGGATGAGTTAGTGATTGTGGATGATCTTTTAGTCAGAGGTAGTAAGTTGATTCCTCCCATTTCTTTGAGGGAAAAATTATTGACACATGCTCATTCTAGTCATATGGGTATTTCAAAAACTAAAGAAAGGCTCAGATGCACATATTGGTGGCCTGCAATGGACACTATGGTAGAGAGAGAGGTAAGGGAATGTCGCTTTTGTGTTCAATCAGACAAAGTCTTAAAATGTAGAACACAACCCATGGTGATAAGGGAGGATGCCTTAGGACCTTGGATGGATATAGCCTTAGATATTTTGGGGCCAGTGAGGTTGGGCTCAGTAGACAGGTATGTACTAGTTTCTATTGATATGTATTCAAGATGGCCAGAGATAAAGATAGTAAGTTCAGTGGAA
Source organism: Pleurodeles waltl (assembly GCF_031143425.1). Classification (NCBI taxonomy): domain Eukaryota; kingdom Metazoa; phylum Chordata; class Amphibia; order Caudata; family Salamandridae; genus Pleurodeles; species Pleurodeles waltl. Next base: position 1,158,859,615 of record NC_090448.1, read on the forward strand.
TCTAAGGATGTAATTGCCTTTTTAGAGGAACTTTTTGAGAGGGAAGGGTTTCCCTCTTCCGTTCTTACAGACAATGGGGTCCAATTTGTGTCAAAAGCCACGGAATCCTTTCTAAAAGATAGAGGGATTAAACATAAAAGGGCAGCTTTATATCATCCTGAATCCAATGGGGTAGTGGAACGCTTCATTAAGGTACTCAAAGAAAGTATACAACTGGCACAAAGACAAGGTAGTAAATGGGAGAGCGAAAGAAAAAAGAAAGTACGGGAATATCGCTTGACTCCACACTCATCCACAGGGGTGACACCCTTTCGCTTATTTAAGGGAAGGTTACCTTGTCATGAGGTAGCTCCTCGTTGGGTACAAGAGAAACGTTTGGGTATAGATCCTCTTTGCGGGGATGTGAGGGGATGGAGGAAGAAAGAACAAGAGAAAAAGAATTTAAGGAAAAAATGGTATGATGTGCACAAAAGTGTAAAAGAAACTAGAATAAGTGTTGGAGATTGGATAAAGATAAAATCTCCTAGAAGGGAGAAAACAGATACCAAATTCATAGGTCCATTTAAGGTTTTGAAACTTTTTAAAAATGCAATAAAGACGAATGATCATAAGATATGGAATTTAAACAGAGTGGCAAAATGTGGTATCAGTAGACTGGAGCAGTTTCATAAATCTGTCACTCCGGAAGCAAGTACTCCGGAAGTAATTGATGGGAGGTCTCATGTTGATGCAACAAAGAAGGTGGGTTTCAGACCTGTGAGATCAACACGGAGACCAGAGAAACTAAGGGACTATGTATAATTGTATTGTTTTATAGTCTCCAATGGTACTATGTTTTTAGTCTGTAATGTAAGGGAGGTGATGTGGTATTGTACTCTTATTGATGTACCAAGTTACTTGTTGTTAAGCACTGTACATGTACTTGTTTGTATTGGAAGCTCTATGTGTTGTGAACAAGACCGTTCTAAGAATATGGAACATAGAATGTGAAAGAACCCAACAAGGTTCCTAACTGGGGCAGTTGGAGTGGAAGGTCTTGTTGACAGGATGAGGCTTCTATACACAGGACTTAAACCTAATAAAATAGATCAAATATACAAGAAATGGAATCCTGATTACTTCAGAGTGCAAAGCCACAGTCTCTCTAGTGGATGGCTTCTCCACAGGTTCTGGAGGGGTCTTTCTGCCCAGTGTGCTTCATCCTGGTAAGGAGGGGGTGAGTGGATGGCTTCTCCACTGGTTCTGGAGGGGTCCTTGTGCCCAGTGTGCTTTATCCTGGCAAGGAGGGGGTGAGTGTATGCCTTCTTCCACTGGTTCCGGAGGGGGCTTTGTGCCCAGCGATGCAGGTCCTGGATGGTACAAGGTCACAGTTTCTCACCTCGGTGGCACACCTACAGTTGTTGCGGGGCCAAGACGCACTACAGCCCATGTAGGCAGGACTACACACTGCTCGCCGGTGGTGATGGCTGCTCAGTGGTCGCAGTTGCAGGGCTGGCAGCGGTGCTGCCAGTGGAGGGGGGAAGCTCCAGCCCTTCCCCTGCAACCTCGAAATGCTGAACATCAGAGGGGTCAGGGTAGGACGGGCACCCCATCCCCAGCAGGGCCTCCACCATCTTCCTTGCCCAGCGGCGCAGATCCTCCCACCGTTTGCGACAGTGGGTGTTCTGCCTGTCAAAGACCCCCAGGGTCCGCACCTCCTTGGCGATGGCACGCCAAATACCCTTTTTCTGATGGGCGCTGACCTGCAGAAAAAGATACATAAGAAAAGGTAATAGTCATACCGTCCTGCCTGTTACACTCATGGCCCACCATATCCCTCCCATCCCCTTACGCACAGAGATTGCCCACCATACATGCAGCACTCTTCCTAGGACTCCTCGGTCACCCCCCCACACAAGGCTTGCACACACAGCACTCCATACATTCATGCCCCACGCATCATGCTCACAGTGTTCTCACCTGTTGGTCTGGAGGACCATAAAGTAAACGGTACTGGAGTTGGACCCCATCCGCTAGTCTCTCCAACTCCTCGGAAGTGAAGGCAGGGGCCCTTTCTCCAGACACTTGAGCCATGGTTGCTTCCAGACACAGGTCACAGCAGCACTTGCAGTGTAGGTCCTCTCCTGTTGAAGGTCAGGTAGCAAGTGAGTGAACAGATAGAAAATGGCGGTCACGTCCGCTGCAGTGTGTACCGTCACCGCCGGCGTACGTCACCATTGGCTCCTGGAACCCGTAGGCCCCAATGATAACAAATGAGGTGTTGCACGGCGGTCGCGACCGCCTCCCGAACGGCGCACAACGTCAGCAGAATTACCTCATTTCCACTTGTCCCTCCTCACTGGTCAGGTGGCCGCCATTTCAGGGGGAACAGGCCATGGCACCTAACTGCATCACAGCAGACATAGGCACATCAACGGACCTACACGGTTCACATACTGTTTCTGTAACAAAATGCTAGGCATTTTACTCAGAGGATGCTTTGAATATGACCATCTGCTAATATGGAGACATACCCCCAATCCAAGAGCTGTGTGCCCAATTGGAGCCAGACCTGATCTCAGCTATCCGCCACCCCACTGGTATCCCCCTCTTGTGCAGGTCCTGTCAGTGCTCCATTTCTTGGCAAGTGGCTCCTTCCAAGCGACAGTGGCCATGGCAGCTGGGATGTCACAGCCTATGTTCTCAAACGTGCTAACCAGAGTGTTGTCAGCCCTGATGAAACACACGCCCAGCTACATCGTATTCCCCCATGTGGAGGATTTGGCCATAGTGAAGGCTTACTTCTATGCACCGGGACATATCCCCAATATCATTGGTGCTATTGATGGTACACATATTGCCTTTGTCCCCTCCGGAGAAATGTGCAGATAGTGTGCCTGGAGGACCAGTACATCTCCCATGTCAATGCAAAGTATCCTGGGTCTGTGCATGATGCCTTTATCTTGAGGATTCACAGCATTCCATATGTGATGGCTCAACTCCAGAGGCACAGGGTGTGGCTAATAGGTGAGCCCATGGTCCCCACCCAGTGTCTGTTGGTATATGGGTGTGGGGTTGGCCCTAAGGGTGAGTGTGTGGCTAACAGGTATCCCTCGATATTTGCAGGTGACTCTGCTTACCTCAACCTCTCATGGCTACTGACCCCAGTGAGGAATGCCAGGACAAGGGCAGAGGAACGCTACAATGAGGCACATGGGCAAACAAGGAGGATCATTGAGCGCACCTTAGGCCTCCTGAAGGCCAGATTTCAGTGTCTCCATCTGACAGGTGGATCCCTTTGCTACTCACCCAAGAAGGTGTGCCAGGTCATCATTGCATGTTGCATGTTGCACAACCTGGCCTTGAGACACCAGGTGCCTTTTCTGCAGGAGGATGAGGCTGGAGATGGTTGTGTGGCAGTGGTGGAGCCTGTGGAGAGTGACGAAGAGGAGGCAGAGGATGTGAACAACAGAATAACTATAATTCAACAGTACTTCCAGTGACACACAGGTAAGACACTGAAACTTTACATTCCATTGCAGTTTTGTGTTGGACATTGTACATGGCAGCCTGACTTTCCAAATTCTATGGCCACTTACTGTACCCTTTGGAATCTCTATTTTAAGATATATCTGTGCCCCACTCTGGCTCCTGGTGCGTTTACTGCTGCCCACTACAGGTCATACTTATGTATACATAACTGTGCAGTTGAATTGCAATGTTTACAGCTTGTTAAACAAATACCTATTTCAATCAATTGACAGACTCCATACTTGTATTTGTTCCAAGGGTGTTTATTTATGTGCTAATAAGAAGAGGGGGTATTGCAATGGGCTGGGTTGTTGATGGAGGAAAGTCCAGGATAGAGTCCAGTCTATTGGTATCACAGGTGCATTGTCCAAGGGGGCATAGGAAGAGGAGCAATGGCAGTTCAAAGTGGACAGGGTGACATAGTGGGACACAAGGGTGACATTCAGGGGAGTCTTATTTCCTGGTGGGGGTCTTGGCAATGTTCTCTGGCTTCTGCCTGGATCGCAGGGACCTTTTGCATGGTGGTTCTCCTTCTGCAGGGGGAGGGGTGATGGTGGCCTGTTGTTCCTGTGGCGGGGCCTCCTGTCCACTAGCATCAGCAGAGGTGGAGGGCTGGTCATCGGTGTGGCTAGTGTCAGGGGCCCGGTGGTGTGCCACTGCCTCCCTCATGGTGTTGGCCATGTGTAGGAAAGTACCATCTTGCCTGGCATGTTACCCCCATTTTCCACTGTATATATGTTGTTTTAGTTGTATGTGTCACTGGGACCCTGGTAACCCAGGGCCCCAGTGCTCATAAGTGTGCCTGAATGTGTTACCTGTGTAGTGACTAACTGTCTCACTGAGGCTCTGCTAATCAGAACCTCAGTGGTTATGCTCTCTCATTTCTTTCCAAATTGTCACTAACAGGCTAGTGACCATTTTTACCAATTTACATTGGCTTACTGGAACACCCTTATAATTCCCTAGTATATGGTACTGAGGTACCCAGGGTATTGGGGTTCCAGGAGATCCCTATGGGCTGCAGCATTTCTTTTGCCACCCATAGGGAGCTCTGACAATTCTTACACAGGCCTGCCACTGCAGCCTGAGTGAAATAACGTCCACGTTATTTCACAGCCATTTTACACTGCACTTAAGTAACTTATAAGTCACCTATATGTCTAACCTTTACCTGGTAAAGGTTAGGTGCAAAGTCACTTAGTGTGAGGGCACCCTGGCACTAGCCAAGGTGCCCCCACATTGTTCAGAGCCAATTCCCTGAACTTTGTGAGTGCGGGGACACCATTACACGCGTGCACTACATATAGGTCACTACCTATATGTAGCTTCACAATGGTAACTCCGAATATGGCCATGTAACATGTCTATGATCATGGAATTGCCCCCTCTATGCCATCCTGGCATAGTTGGCACAATCCCATGATCCCAGTGGTCTGTAGCAAAGACCCTGGTACTGCCAAACTGCCCTTCCTGGGGTTTCACTGCAGCTGCTGCTGCTGCCAACCCCTCAGACAGGCATCTGCCCTCCTGGGGTCCAGCCAGGCCTGGCCCAGGATGGCAGAACAAAGAACTTCCTCTGAGAGAGGGTGTTACACCTTCTCCCTTTGGAAAATGGTGTGAAGGCAGGGGAGGAGTAGCCTCCCCCAGCCTCTGGAAATGCTTTGTTGGGCACAGAGGTGCCCAATTCTGCATAAGCCAGTCTACACCGGTTCAGGGGACCCCTTAGCCCTGCTCTGGCGCGAAACTGGACAAAGGAAAGGGGAGTGACCACTCCCCTGACCGGCACCTCCCCTGGGAGGTGTCCAGAGCTCCTCCAGTGTGCTCCAGACCTCTGCCATCTTGGAAACAGAGGTGCTGCTGGCACACTGGACTGCTCTGAGTGGCCAGTGCCACCAGGTGACGTCAGAGACTCCTTGTGATAGGCTCCTTCAGGTGTTGCTAGCCTATCCTCTCTCCTAGGTAGCCAAACCCTCTTTTCTGGCTATTTAGGGTCTCTGTCTCTGGGGAAACTTTAGATAACGAATGCAAGAGCTCATCCGAGTTCCTCTGCATCTCTCTCTTCACCTTCTGATAAGGAATCGACCGCTGACCGCGCTGGAAGCCTGCAAACCTGCAACATAGTAGCAAAGACGACTACTGCAACTCTGTAACGCTGATCCTGCCGCCTTCTCGACTGTTTTCCTGCTTGTGCATGCTGTGGGGGTAGCCTGCCTCCTCTCTGCACCAGAAGCTCCGTAGAAATCTCCCGTGGGTCGACGGAATCTTCCCCCTGCAACCGCAGGCACCAAAAAGCTGCATTACCGGTCCCTTGGGTCTCCTCTCAGCACAACGAGCGAGGTCCCTCGAATCCAGCGACGCTGTCCAAGTGACCCCCACAGTCCAGTGACTCTTCAGCCCAAGTTTGGTGGAGGTAAGTCCTTGCCTCACCTCGCTGGGCTGCATTGCTGGGAACCGCGACTTTGCAGCTACTCCGGCCCCTGTGCACTTCCGGCGGAAATCCTTTGTGCACAGCCAAGCCTGGGTCCACGGCACTCTAACCTGCATTGCACGACTTTCTAAGTTGGTCTCCGGCGACGTGGGAGTCCTTTGTGCAACTTCGGCGAGCACCGTTTCACGCATCCTCGTAGTGCCTGTTTCTGGCACTTCTCCGGGTGCTACCTGCTTCAGTGAGGGCTCTTTGTCTTGCTCGACGTCTCCTCTCTCTTCAGGTCCAATTTGCGACCTCCTGGTCCCTCCTGGGCCCCAGCAGCGTCCAAACACGCGAAACGCACGATTTGCGTCTAGCAAGGCTTGTGGGCGTCCTTCCGGCTGGAAAACACTTCTGCGCGACTGTCCAAGGCAAGAGGGATCCGTCCACCAAAGGGGAAGTCTCTAGCCCTTTTCGTTCCTGCAGAAACCTCAGCTTCTTCTGTCCAGTCGAAGCTTCTTTGCACCCGCAGCTGGCATTTCCTGGGCATCTGCCCATCTCCGACTTGCTTGTGACTTTTGGACTTGGTCCCCTTGTTCCACAGGTACCCTAGATTGGAAATCCACAGTTGTTGCATTGCTGGTTTGTGTCTTTCCTGCATTATTCCTCTAACACGACTATTTTGTCCTTAGGGGAACTTTAGTGCACTTTGCACTCACTTTTCAGGGTCTTGGGGAGGGTTATTTTGCTAACTCTCACTATTTTCTAATAGTCCCAGCGACCCTCTACAAGGTCACATAGGTTTGGGGTCCATTCGTGGTTCGCATTCCACTTTTGGAGTATATGGTTTGTGTTGCCCCTATCCCTATGTTTCCCCATTGCATCCTATTGTAACTATACATTGTTTGCACTGTTTTCTAAGACTATACTGCATATTTTTGCTATTGTGTATATATATCTTGTGTATATTTCCTATCCTCTCACTGAGGGTACACTCTAAGATACTTTGGCATATTGTCATAAAAATAAAGTACCTTTATTTTTAGTATAACTGTGTATTGTGTTTTCTTATGATATTGTGCATATGACACTGAGTGGTACTGTAGTAGCTTCACACGTCTCCTAGTTCAGCCTAAGCTGCTCTGCTAAGCTACCATTATCTATCAGCCTAAGCTGCTAGACACCCTATACACTAACAAGGGATAACTGGGCCTGGTGCAAGGTGCAAGTACCCCTTGGTACTCACTACAAGCCAGTCCAGCCTCCTACATTGCCATGTCTGCCAGCACCCCTGCAATGGTGACCAGGGTGGTGTGGATGTCCCTCAGGTCCTCCCTGATCCCCAGGTAGTGTCCCTCCTGCAGCCGCTGGATCTCCTGCAACTTGACCAGTATCTGGCCCATGGTCTCCTGGGAATGGCGTTATGCTCCCAGGATGTTAGTGAGTGCCTCGTGGAGGGTCGGTTCCCTGGGCCTGTCCTCCCCCTGTTGCACAGCAGTCCTCCCAGCTTCCCTGTTGTCCTGTGCCTCTGTCCCCTGAACCGTGTGCCCACTGACCCCAGGTCCCTGATCGTCCTGGGTGTGTGGGGTTGCCTGGGGTCCCTGTAGTGGTGGACACACGGCAGCAGATTGACGTGTCCTGGGGACAGAGGGATGGGCCCACTGGGTGGGTGCTGTGGTGGTGTTTCCAGAGGGGGAGGCTCTGTGGTGGTGTGGGACTGTGCCTGGGTCACCGACTGTCCAGAGGTCCCTGATGGGCCAGGTTGGTCATCAAGATCCAGGCGTGCAAAGCTGCTGTCATCACTGTGGGCCTCTTCGGGGGGAGGACTGGATGTTGCTTGCACCTCCTCTCCGGTGACGTTGTGTGGGGGTCCAGTGGGTATGCGAAAGCAGTGTTATTGTTACTGCGTGTGACATCTTGTGCATGGGTATCTTTCCCCCTATGGTTGTTATTACCAAGGCAGCTTTGGCTTGTGTGAGTTGTGATTTGGTTGGCTAAGTGATTGTCACTAGTGTGCATGCTGTGGTGATGGGTGTCCATGTAGGGCTGTGAGTGGTGTCCATGCATTGGTGGTGCATGCAGTGCTGGCTACTGGGATGGGTGGGTTGTGATGGTGGGGTATATGTGAGGTGGTGGGGTGATGGGGGTGAGGGTATGTGATGGCATGCAGGTAGGGGGGTGAAAGTAGTAAAGATTTGACTTACCAGAGTCCAGTCCTCCTGCTACTCCTACCAGGCCCTCAGGATGCTCCTGGTGTCTCTCTCTCTCTGTTGTAAATTGTTTGTAGTGGTAAAGGGTTGTGGGTAATGAGGGTGTGTGTTTTATAGTGGTTTGTGGGTGTGGTGTGTGTATGTGTGTCAGGTGTGTGTAGTTTAATTTGTCCAATGTGGTGTTGTTTTGTTAGGTTGTGTGTATTTTGAGCACGGAGTTATGTACCGCCAATGGTTTACTGCGGTTGAATGTCCACCGCAGTGATTCGTGGGTCATGATGCTGTGGGCGTATTTCTGTTGGCATAATGGTGTGGGTTTTGGTACCGCCAGTTTATCACTGACCTTTGGGCTGGCGGACTTGTGTGTGTCTGTATAGTGGTGGATTTTTTTGTGTGGGTCATAATACGCGTAGCTGTATACCTCCCCGGTCGCGGTATGTTGGCTGCAGTCAGCATGGTGGAAAGTGGCACTTACCGCCAATGTCATAATGAAGGCCATAATGTGGAATTCAGTGTGTAAAAAATCCATCTTCACTTCAACTTAGTCAATTCTCTGATAAGCTCCTCCTCTCAATCTGTCAGAGTCTGAGTAAGCTTTTTTGGCAGTTCTGACTGTCTCCACGCCTATCCATTCTCTTCGACACCGGTGCATCATGATGCTGCGGCTGCCACCCTAAGCATGCTGGATATGTGGGCAAGCATGCATAGGGCCATATTTACATGCCCCTTGAGCTGCCTAGCACCGCCATAGTGTCATTTTTTTTATTCTAAGGTTGCCTTTCCCCCATGCCAGATTTACAAAGTGGCGCAATGCATGTATTGAGCCACTTTGCAACCCCTTGCACCACATAATGCCTGTGCCAGGCATAATGCATGCAAGTGGGGCGTCCGATGCAGGGAGGCCCGAAAAAATGGCTCAGTGAAATTTACTAGATTTGACTGCACCATTTCTTCCATCTTTTTAGCGCTTTCTCAAGGCAGGGGTTTAAATGACGCACCCATTGAAATCAATGGGCCTCCCTGTGCTTTGCTTTTCTGCACTATTAAAAACATTTTTGATGCTAGTGCAGCAAAGCGCCGACCAGCGTCAAGAATTTGCTGTTGTGGTAGCGACCTCCATAGTGCGCCGTGTTGTAAATATGGAGTAACCATGGTGTTATTAGGTGGGGCAAGGGCGACGCTAGAGAAGTGGCGCATCGGGACCAAAGCGCCACTTTCTCATAAATATGCCCCATATTGTTCTAATATGACTAGTTACAGTTTTTCCACTAGGGTGTAGGGGCCCTTCCCTTCACACACTATGAAAACCCATCACCAATTTTTGTAAGTGTAACTAGGGTTGGTTGTGATTTGCTGTAGCGTAACTGTGTGAAATTACAGCAACATTACACAGAATTACGCAAGAAGCATAACCCAGCATTTAGTGCTATTGTCTTAGTGCAAAATGCGCCCTCACGTCCACAGTTGCACCAAAAGATGCGTTTTGTGCTAAGAAAATAGTGCTAAATGCAGCAGAATACCAAAAGCAGCAGCTGCGTGTGCTCATTAAGTTTATTGTTTGTGTGGTACAACTTTTGTGACAAACTACTCACAATTACACAAATAGCATAATCGTGTCGGGTTTGGTAATTTTGAATCACAAAATTGCGCCAATTACTCTTGCATAATTAAAATTTGGCCAGCCATAATTGTAACTGAGTAAGCATTAGCAATACAATGATGCACATGTGACTGAGCCTCTCTTATCCCTAAGGTCATGCAACCAGACACTTCCTGAAGTACCAATGTGCAGGTGCCAGTCAGTAATATTGTGATAACGTCAGGCAAACCATAGTTCAGCCCTTCACTTTCACTTCAGTGGGTGGTGTATGAAACAGCAAGCAGTGTCACAGCCAATAGATGCAGTGCCTAATTTGTGAAAACATAAGTGCCAGGGACCTCGTCAGGTGGCCACTGCAGCTTCCATCACCCATGACCGTACCTATGCAGCTACTAAGCATCACATTCCTACAAGTGTGACAATCCAGACTCTTCGAAGTCCCCAGCGCTATATACATTTCTTGAATGGCAAGTATTATTAATTTTTAATGTATATTGAATTATTAAGCAGCTGTTGCTATACTTATCTCTAGATTACTTAAACAGCACCACCATGTGGCAGTCTGTCATAAGTGCAGGTGTTGACAATTAAGTGCCGGTGCTGAGCACTGGAAACCACCGGCTCAAATTCAGCACTGGATAGATGTAGCGTCAGGCGTTGTAAAATGAGCTGTACATGAGGCTCCATGTCACTCATCCGAGACTCAAAACATGTTTACTCACGCATCACAAGGTGGGAAGTGATCAGCAAGCTTCACCAGTTCCACCCCACCCAACTGTGTGAAGAAATGGAGAAGGGTGGAGTTAAAAATAAAACTACCGGGCTAGGGTGGTGGCATGCATGGCAAGGGTGTGTAGGCGTGGGCCGGAGCTGGGGGCCAAGTGGCGCATTTTGAACATCTGGGGTGACACAGATCTTACCCGTATGGACCCTGGGTCTGGTGGTGGCCAAACGGAATATAGCCAGCCTCTGGGGTAGTGATAGCGTAGCTCGTTAGGGGGCATGGGAGAGAGGTATGGACTGGTGTACACAGGCACAAAAGGCAGTCTTTGAAAGTGGAGATGTTGAAATAAATGGAACAAAGTGTGGGGGATATACAATGAACTTTGGGGAAATGTGTGCACTCCTGTATTGGTTGCCGCCTGACATGCTTGGGACTGAGGACAGACAGAGATGTGTATTGACTATGGGGTTATTATTGAGGAGGGGTGATGGACTTGGATAAATGTTTCCTGTTTACTTGATGCATAATGTCACTGCTGTGCTCGTATTGTATGTCACCGATTCACAAAGTGCACTTCTGACTGGAATGCCAATAAAAAGAACTTATATTTAAAAAAGTATTCCTGTCTGTCATGTGGTGTTTTGCCAGGCTACCCCTCTTTGTGGAGAAGAGCACTGATGGGCGTGATTTTTACATTAAATGAAAAAAACACAAGTGCTGTGGAGCTAAAATGAGATTCTTTCTGCCTGTTAAAAGTTAGAGCAGTGGTTCCCAACCTGTGGTCTGGGGACCCCTGGGGGTCCGCGAAGCCTTCTCAGGGGGTCCGCGACTGACTAGAAATTTTTGTAAAAAAACAAACATATGAGGTCCCCAGCTTTCAGTAATGAATCAGTGGGGGGTTCCCGGATTCCATTTATGATTCAGTGGGGGTCCCCGGGTTCCAGTAATGATAAAGTAGGGGTCCACAGAAGACAAAAGGTTGGGAACCACTGAGTTAGAGGCATTCCGCCAGTATGACTCTTGGCTGCCAAAAGAAACAAGTCAGACTTTTATTCAGGCTGACTTCAGACATTTGCACCACAAACTTGTGTGTGTAAGGTATGGAAAATAAAGTGCCCATTTGTCATAGTTTGACTCTTGCTCTAGGCAAGACTGCTGGTTTAAGGATTACAGTACTTATGTTTGTAGGCGACTATGCCTATCCTACAACAAGTCCCAGCTGTTGTCCCAACCCTCCCGGCTCACTAGCAGCACCTCACCAAAAACCCAAACATTAAAAGGTGATTTGTGGCAGCCTTTACGCATGGACTCAAGAGAGTGACATCTCAGGGAGTGTCGTGGTTAAACGGAGAGTACCCCTTTCTCACATAGACAACATGTCTCAATCAAACACGTGCAATGAAAGCAAGGCAGTAAAGTTTCTATAGGTTTTATTTAGTAAAACTGCAATCTGCGATAAGTTGCATGGGCTGCAATGATTAGGATAATGAACAGTGCAAGTAACAGAATGGTAAAGACAACAGTCATTAATACAAAGACCCCCTACCATCTTGCAATGACATGAAGTGACATGAAGTGTGAGATATGTCCTAATACCCTAACAATGTGAACCTAATCTCTAACCTAAAAGAGAGCTAGGTGTGTTAAACCTAATCTGCCAATGCCATGTCCATGAGGAGAGCCCCCAACCCTCATTACCTTGGAATGAGGTCTCTAGCTCAGACCCATAGGGACACGAAGAGTGGGTCAGCGTCAAGGCGACGTGCTGCATCGATAGCAGCGATGGAATCTGGTCGGAATCCCTCTGACTATCTGTCTAGGTGAGGTGCATTTATACAGATCTGCTTGGACCCCTGACGTGGGTCCGTTCCCACACAATAGATAACAAGACATGCTTGGGACGGTAACTTATATAAACAATTCCCTCGATGGCGTGAAGAGGGAAAGTACCTAATGTGAATACCTACAGTTTGTTTATCTTTGTCGCTTGATATTGACGCCTTAGCACTGATGTCGTGAAACTAAAACATAGGCCTAACTAAAAACAAGGCAGCCATCTTAAAAGAATTAATTAAATAAATGCGCTTATACAGAGCAAGCTAAGTAGGGTAAAAGTCACTAGGTGACGGGGCACGAGCCTGCAAGCCAAAGGCTAAGCTAACTCCTGTTTCCTTTTAAAACAAATTAGGATTCACTACACATTGACCGGTTTGTCATTGGGGAAATGTAAAAAATGTTTTACAGCAGTTCTCTGCAGTTGTGGGATTCTGACAAGTTTGTAACAGGTGAATCTTTATTGTTTTAACTTAATAAAAACCATCACAATAACATGCACGTACAAAGAAGGTGGTCACTGACTAATACAGTATATTTCTATTAATTATATAATATATAAACTATAAAAAACATATAAAATACTGAAGTCTAAAATCGTTAATCAATAAAGCAAAGTGCAACGGTGCTACTGGGTTCATTCAGGGGCCCCCATTGTTCTGTCAATTCAATCCCAAGGCGAGGTTTCTATTGGGTGCGGCGAATTGCTGGTGCCTATCTGCCCTGAGACATTTTAATGCGTGGGCAAAGCAGGCAATTGCCCAGGGTCCCACCTTCCAAGGAGCCCCCTGGGAAAATGAACTTTCCCTATCTTTGACCCGTTTTGTCTCTCTACATACCTCTGTCTCTGACTCGCTTTCTCGACCTAATGTCATCTACAGCAGTTTTGGGGTCCCGGGGAAGGCATATTTCAACTACTTTTGTGTGACCCTAGTAAAGTTTAACAAGGAATTTAGAACTGTTTGGTTGCATGCATGCTTGAATTAGCAGGAAATTGGTAATACAGTTCAGATTTAGTGTACCACAGGGCCCCCAAAATATGTCTTGCTCTGGGCCCCCAAAAATCTCAAGACAACATTGTAACTGCAGTGCTCAGTGTCTTGCACACTTAGGCCACGGTGGGCCTTTCTTTTCTAGCTCACCACGATTTCCTGTCCCCACATGTTCTGAAAAATAATATTTGGTGTTTTTGTTATCAGACATGTGTACATTTATGAAAAGTGGAGCATCATGTCATGATGTGCCACTTTTCTTGCGCCCCATTGCGCCCTCTTAACGCCACCATGTGTGAGCCCTGGCCCAGATTGCGGTGCACCATGGCGCACGTTAGGGAACTAGCTTAAAAAATGTTGACGCTAGTTTGGCACTTTGCAGGATTAGCACCAAAAATGTTGACGCTAATCCTGCAAAGTGAAAGAGGGCCTATTGAAAACAATGGGACCGTCATTTTAACACCTGCCTTAGGCGGGCATTAAAAATGACGCTAACAATGACGCAGTGGAATCTTATAGATTCCACTGCACCATTTTTCTGAGCCTCCTAATGTCGGAACGTTCCCTTTGCATACATAATGCCTGGCGCAGGCATAATGTGGCGCAAGGGTTTACAAAGACGCACAATGTGTTGTGCCACTCTGTAAATATGCACAACATTTTTGCCAATCTAACGCCACATTACCGTAAAATAAATGATGCTAAAGTGGCACAGAGTGACCTTAGGGGCTTCTTAAATCTGACCCAAAGGGTACTGGTCCATAAGTTACTTTCAAGTATGACTTTCAAGGGCCATAGAAACCGTAAGGAAGTGCCCACCGCGAGCCTCTTCGCAGAGATAAAATAGAGCATGGACTTAAGCTACACCTGGTAGGTAACTATGCGCTTGACTTCACCGCGATGATGCGACTGTAGTCAGGGAAAGAACGCTGTCAAAAGTGACATGTGTTGAAAGGCTATGTGTCTGCCTTTTCTGTGCTGTGTGAAGGAACATGCACATCCATGTGCAGAACAAAGTGCACAACAACCTGGATTCAGTAGGCTCAGCCTTTCCAAGACGTTACTTTGCAGAGAGCGTCCCAGGTAGACCTGAAAGGAGCCTTCCCGAGACCTTGGCCCTTCTGAGCCAGGCACAGGTGCACTCTCTGGACAGGCTCTTGGAATGAACACAGCCCAGACCTCACTGCTGGGCCAGGCACAGGTGCACTCTCTGGACAGGCTCTTGGAATGAACACAGCCCAGACCTCACTGCTGGGCCAGGCACAGGTGCACTCTCTGGACAGGCTCTTGGAATGAACACAGCCCAGACCTCACTGCTGGATTCATGGTCATCGCAACCTTGGTGAGACCTTTCATCGCCAGCCCTCATCTGAGCATCACTGTTCTTAGGATTGTCCTATGGTGTGACCACACCCAAAGTTTCATGCCAATGCCCCATGAAGCACTCAAAGACACCGTGCAGTAGTGGATGGGTCTCTGCGGAGATAGTTAGAGGCACAGTATAGACAACTAATTGGTTATCCCTGCCACTACTGGCGTACTTCTGGAATCCAGGAGTATGCAGGCATCCTAGAGAGGTAAGCCGCGCCCACTCATAGCAGCATCTTTCTGAATAAAGCCCATTGCTTCTTCAGGAGGCCGCCTTGGCTACTACTGAGCCAAAAGTTTGGCCTCATCTTAAAATGACTATATCGTCTGCTCTCTATTCACCAGTGTTGACTGCTTAGGACTTTCTTCCTTACTCCCTTTTCATTGCTTTTATATGATCTGGGTTTTTACTTCTGGAAACTGACATTTTAGTCTTTCTATATTTAGGCCTAAAAAGTGGCTATCAGAGAGAACTATCCATCCATCCACCCATCCTTCCTTCCTTCCTCCCTCCCTCCCTATCTTTTTCTTTCTTTCTTTCTTTCTTTCTTTCTTTCTTTCTTTCTTTCTTTCTTTCTTTCTTTCTTTCCTCCTTTCCTCCTTTCTTTCTTTCTTTCTTTCTTTCTTTCTTTCTTTCTTTCTTTCTTTCTCTTTCTTTCTTGCCCCTCCCTCCTCCTTCCTTTCCTTCCTTCCTCCCCCTACCTTCCTTTCTTCCTCCCTTCCTTCTACCCTCCCCCTTCCTTACCCTTCCTTCGTTCCCTTTCTTTCTTTTTTCTTCTTCCCTCCCGCCTCCTTCCTTTTTCTTCCTTCCTTCTTTCTTTCCTTCCTTCCTTCCTCCCCCATCTTCCTTCCTTCCTCCCTTCCTTGTACCCTCCCTCCCTTCCCTTCCTTCTTTCCCTTTCTTTCTTTCTTTCTTTCTTCCTCCCTCCCACCTCCTTACTTTCCTTCCTTCCTCCCTCCCCCTCTCTTCCTTCCTTCCTCTTTCCCTCCCTTCCCTTCCTTCCTCCCCACCTCCCTTTCTTCCTTCCTTTCTATTTTAAGACTTTGGCTGACGGTTAGCTGGTGCAGCTAGCGCCCCTGCTTGGCGCCCGCACTGCAGGGGAAGGTCCAACTCTTTTGGCAAGTCTAGAAGGCTTTGAAATGTTTCAGCTGTGGCCCTGCAGATTGCCTATAAATAATAATGCCTTTGGGAAATGGAAATTGTACTGAAATACATATCATTATGACCATTAAAAGCAGGCTATAGTCTTGCCCTCTTCCCGGGCTCCCTATCGGAGAGGGCTACAGACACTCCAAAAATGAAGTTTATGCCACCACCCCACACTTTCAGAGTTCACCAGCAGTCAATGAATATAGCAGACATATATCTTGGAGATCTAAAAGTGTAATAACTTGTTTGAAAGCACACAATAAAGAAGTAGTGGCTCGATAAGAAATTACAGATGCTGGACCATCCAAAAAAGATAAAAACAAAAAGAAAAAAATCCCCACTAGAAGGGGGCAACACAGGAGTGGGTTATGGGACATGGGACAAGGAGTCAACACCTCTGAGTGTTGGAAGGAGCTGACAAGCTTGGGGTGAAGGATCCGAGCAGGTGGCCGGTGGGGGGACAGAGATCGCGGGGCAAGGATGTAAGGTAGAATGCAGTAAATGGGGGAGGAAGCAAGAAACAAAACCATGCTCACGGAGTGATGAAACCGAAAAAAAAAGTAGTTCCCTGAAGGCAGCTGCCGAAGGATACAAGGCATCCAGTCAAAAGGATGGTAAGAAGCTATGCTCCAGGGGAGGGACAAACACAAGAGGAAGGCAAGCCATTGAATAAGAAGCCACCTATTGAGATTGACAAGAATCCCACCAATGCTAAGTAATGGGCTGACCCAAAGCCAACTTCAAATGTTGTTATAGCACACAATAGGTCTTCAACAAACTGGCCAGACATAACAAAAAGATTAAAAAACATTATATAAGAAGGGGCTTTGGATCCGTCTCTCTGATTATCCTTTTAAACGTCAATTAAGATGGACACCTGTATTAGTTAACTTGTAATGGGGTTTTGGAGGGCTGGGCAGAATGCCCTCCCCGTGATCTTTGGGCAGGTAATAGGGTCCAGGGACAAGGGGCAGCTCTGATTGGTTGGAGGGCGCAGAGCAAGATATTCAAGTCGTTTTAAAGCTAGGTAGACGGTTGCCGGGAGCCATTTTAGTTTATGGTGCACCCTAGCTGATGGGGAAGATTAATTGGGGTTTTCCCCAACCCTTGCACCCTGTTTTCAATTTAGTGCCTCAGGTGCACAAGTAAAACTGTTGTTCGGGGTTGACTGTCGCTGTTGATGGGCAGGTGCCTTGGCGGGTGTAGATAAGTTTATACATTATTTCTACAAAACGTTGGTCAGGTTGAGACCCAGTTGATATTTTGAGGGGGGTGGGCAGGAGTGTTGCAAGACAACACTGGTGTAGTCACTAGGTTGGGATAAAGAGGGTTTGAATGACGAGAGTTGTCATTGGATTTTGGTTGTGTTGGTTTGTAAAGGGTTGTTTAGGGGAAGGGGAGGTAGGTTTTGGATTGTTATAAGATGTATAGTGAGGACAGTTTGATTTAGTATGTAAGGCGTTTAGAGCCAAGGTTCATTAAAAGCTTCGTGCAACTGTTGCATTAAAGTGGCCTTTTGCACGCTCTCAAGTAGTGAGTTGTTCTTGGAGGCTCCAACCCGCCAAAGTAATTCTGTGCCAGTGCAGGGACAGTGAATTCTTCTTCGCAAAGCTGAGCTTTGGTTGACCTGTCAGGTTCTGCGAAGTCGGTCCTGGAGAGCCGGTTCCATGCCAGTATTTAACATATCCACATATAGAAACAAGATGTTTCAGAAATCTACATTTTTCTAAATGTGGATATGCTAAAAATCTGGCATGGACCCGGCTCTCCAGGACCGACTTTGCAGAACCCTGTCCCCAGGGAAAGCTCCCCTTTCATTAAGGTTGCTAGTCTGTCTTCTATCTCTTGACCGCCACATTGACCTGGGGCATGAAGGAGATCGCCAAGTCTTACCATAAGGTGGAGGACGAGAGGCATTTATTCAGTGCACAAGGTGGCCTCGCTGAGGCTGAGCTGCATTTGCAGTGTTCTACTACTTCCGGTTTACTTTAGGCATACATGCCAACATTTTCAAAGAGGAACGTAATCAGGAGTATGGCCCTCATTACAACATTGGCAGTAAATCCCGCTTACCGCCGTGCAGAAGACCGCCAACACACCACCGCGGCCGCGGAATTCCGCCACAGTTATTACGACCCACAGCTCGGAATCCGCCAAAATTTAGACACCCACACAAGTCCGCCACACCAAAGGTCAGTGATAAACTGGCGATAACAAAACCTCCACCGTCACGCCAACATGAATACGCCCACACTATCACGACCCACGAATCCACGCGGCGGTCTTTCAACCGCGGTATTCCATTGGCGGTACACACCGCCGCGCTCAAAATACACACACATATACAAAACACAACCACATTGGACAATTCCAAATACACACACCTGATACACATACACACACCACCCCCACACACCCACACCACTATAAAACACCTGCCCACATCACCCACAAACCCTTACTACCTAAATTATTGACGAAGGCCAGAGAGACAGCTCAGCAAAGACAACACCACCATACAGAGGCACACAACACCATCACACATACACAACCACGCACAAAACACCACACACCCCTAAACATCACCCCACACATCACAACACACACCACCTCACACATCACCCACACCACCCCATTGCACCGCAAAGACACCCCAGGTTTTCTGAGGAGGAGCTCATGGTCATGGTGGAGGAAATCACCCGGGTAGAGCCACAGCTATTCGGATCACGGGTGCAGCACACCACCATAGCTAGGAAGATGGAGCTATGGCGCAGAATCGTGGACAGGGTCAACGCAGTGGGACAGCACCCAAGAACACGGGATGACATCAGGAAGAGGTGGAACGACCTACGGGGAAAGGTGCGTTCCGTGGTCTCAAGACACCACATCGCGGTTCAGAGGACTGGCGGCAGACCCCCACCTCCTCCCCCACAACTAACAACATGGGAGGAGCACGTCTTGGCTATACTGCATCCTGAGGGCCTCGCAGGAGTAGCTGGAGGAATGGACTCTGGTAAGTCAATTCTTAACTATTACATCCCCCACCTTACCTGCATGCTATCACATACTCCCACCCTTGCCCCACCATCACTCCAACTCCTCACATATGTCCCACTATCACAAACCACACATCCCAACACCAAGCCCTGCATGCAACAACAAAGCATGGACACCCATCACCAATGCATGTCCACTGCACATACCCACACAGACCCCTAAACAATTAGCACACAAGGTCCTACACAGGATTGCAAGCACTGGGGTACAGGGTCACCCACCCATTGCACACCATGGCACACACAGATACTAAAACTATGCCTTTACGCCACTGCAGGACCCCTACCCAATGTCACCGGACAGGAGGTGCCAGACATGTCCACTCCCCCCACAGAAGAGGCCCACAGTGATGACAGCAGCTCTGTCCAGCTAATTCTAGATGACCAGCCCGGCCCATCTGGGACCTCGGGACAGTCGGTTCCCCTCACACTGGCACAGGCCACAACAGAGCCTCCCCCCTCTGGAAACACCAACACAGCACCCACCCAGCAGGCCCATACCTCTGTCCCCAGGACACGTCAAGCAGCAGTGTGTCCACCACTACAGGGAACCCAGGCTAACCCACCACCCCAAGAACAGCAAGGATCTAGGGGCAGTGGGCACACGGTTCAGGGAACAGAGGCCCAGGAACACAGGGGAACTGGGAGGGCTGCTGTGCGACAGGGGGAGGACAGGCCCAGGGAACCCACTCTCCACGAGGCCCTCTCCAACATCATGGGAGCCTACCACCATTCCCAGGAGACAATGGCAACGGTACTGGCCAAGTTTCAGGAGACCCAGCGGCTGCAGGAGGAACAGTATTTGGGGTTCAGGGAGGAACTCATATCCAACAATACCACCCTGGGCACCATTGTAGGGGTGCTGAAGGAACTCGTGAACACCAGGAGGGACACTGTGGCACAACAAGCGGCCCCTGACACTAGCCTGGACGATGAACTGCCCACCACCTCCGCTGGCGCTAGTGGACAGGAGGCCCCGCCACAGGACCACGACACCAGCACCCCACCCCCTGCACATGGAGAACCACCCTGCAAGCAGTCCCTGAGATCCAGGACAAAGACAGAGAACAATGCCAAGACACCTGCCAAGAAATGAGAACACCCTGATTGTCATCCTTCTGTCCCACTTTGTCACCCTCTCCATCCTTAAACTGGCTAGCTCCACTTCCTATGCCCCTTTGGACAATGCACCTGTGAAACAAATAGACTGGACTCTGCCATGGACATTCCTCCACCATCACCCCTGACCCTTTTACAACCCCCTCCACTATTTTGCACTTAAATAAACACCCTTAAATCACAAAACTACCTGGAGTCAGTCTGTGCTTTCACAAATGTGTATTTGCAATAACTGAGGAAAATAGCAATATCCATTGTATTGTCAACATACCTATGTCTCACAGCTCTAGTCCATGAGGAAACATAGCAGATGTCACACAGTGGGACCCACATCTGTGAAATCGAAAGGGAAAGTGACAAATCAGGGTCCATACACTGGGTGAAAGTGACAGACAGATGAGAGGTAGAACAAGTGTATAAGATGTAGCAGGCAGTGATGTCTTCTTACCTGTGTCTCACTGGAAGTAATGATGAATCACGGTGTTTTGTTGTCGATATCCTCTTCTTCTGCTTCCTCTTCTTCACTGTCCACAGGCTCCACAGCTGCCACAAAACCTCCTTCAGGACCATCCTCCTACAGAAAAGGCACCTGTTGTCGCAAAGCCAAGTTGTGCAGCATACAGCAGGCCACGATGATCTGGCACACCTTCTTTGGTGAGTAGAATAGGGAACCACCCGCCATATGGAGGCACCTGAACCTGGTCTTCAGGAGGCCGAAGGTCCTCTCTATAACCCTCCTAGCTCGCCCAGGTGCCTCATTGTAGCGTTCCTCTGCCCTTGTCCTGGGATTCCTCACTGGGGTCAGTAGCCATGACAGGGTGGGCTACCCAGAGTCACCTGCAAATATCGAGGGACAACTGTTAGCCACGCTCTAACCCTTAGGGACAACCCAGACTCAGACAACTATTCACTCTGTATAGGGTCCATGTCCTCACCTAATAGCCACACACGGTGCCTCTGGAGTTGTCTCATCACATAAGGGATGCTGCTATTCCTCAGCATGTAAGCGTCAGGCACTGAGCCAGGAAATTTGGCATTCACATGGGAGATGTACTGGCCAGCCAAACACACCATCTGCACATTCATAGAATGGTAACTCTTCTGGTTTCTGTACACCTGTTCACTCCTGCGGGGGGGACCAAGGCCACATGTGTCCCACCAATGGCACCTATGATGTTGGGGATGTCCCAAAGCATAGAAGTCACCTTTCACTGTAGGCAAATCCTCCACCTGAGGGAACACGATGTAGCTGCGCATGTGTTTCAGCAGGGCAGACAACACTCTGGACAACACGTTGGAGAACATAGGCTGGGACATCCCTGATGCTATGGCCACTGTCGTCTGAAAAGACCCACTTGCCAGGAAATGGAGTACTGACAGCACCTGCACTACAGGGGGTATCCCTGTGGGATGGCGGATAGCTGACATCAGGTCCGGCTCCAACTGGGCACACAGTTCATGGATTGTGGCACGGTCCAGTCTGTAGGTGACAATTACATGTAACTCTTCCATTATCGACAGGTCCACCAGCGGTCTGTACACTGGAGGATGCGGCCATCTCCTCACCTGCCCCAGCGGACGTGCTCTATGGAGGAGAACAGCGAGCAGAGGGTCAGCCAACACTGAGGTACGAAAACACAACTTTATTGCACACATTTTTCAATCTGCTATTGGCCTGTCTTAGTGTGTATGCAAGGCCTAGATATGTGTGACGCTTTTAAAAATAATGCCATGTGGCCCCCTGAAATGGCGGCTGCCTGACCTGTAAGGTGGGACAATGGGATATGAGGTAACTGCGCTGGCGTTGGACACCGTCGTGGTAGGCGGTCGAAGACCGCAGCGCAATCCTGCATTGGTTAACATTGGGCCCTATGGGTCCCAGGAGCCAATGACGATGTACGCCGGCGGTGACGGTATGCACCGCCGTGGACGTGACCGCCATTTTCTATCTGTTCACTCACTTGATACCTGATCTTCAACAGGAGAGGACCTACACTGCAAGTGCTGCTGTGACCTCAGTCTGGAAGCGACAATGGCTCATGTGTCTGGGGAAAGGGCCCCTGCCTGCACCACAGAGGAGTTGGAGAAACTAGTGGATGGGGTCCTCACCCAGTACACGCTACTCTACGGTCCTCCAGACAAACAGGTAAGTACACTGTGAGCATGCTGTATGGGCAATGCCTGTGTGGAGTGGTGTGGATGTAAGATACGGTGGGGGGGAGAATGAGGCGTGCATAAAACGACAGTGAGTGTATGTGCGTCAGGGCAAAGGTAGGAACGCGGGCCAATGACTGTGACGGTCCGGACGGTTATATCTTCTCCTTTTCCCCTGTACTATTCCTGTAGGTCAGCGCCCACCAGAAGAAGGATATTTGGCGTGCTATCGCCAAGGAAGTCCGGACCCTGGGGGTCTACCACAGACGGAGCACCCACTGCCGGAAAAGATGGGAGGACATTCGCCGCTGGAGCAAGAAGACGGCGGAAGTCTAGCTGGGGATGGCCTCCCAACGTGGGAGGGGTGCTCGTCGCACCATGACCCCCCTGATGTTCCGGATCCTGGCGGTGGTGTACTCGGAGTTGGATGGGCGCTTGAGAACATCATAGCAGCCACAAGGGGGTGAGTACACTCTCATTCAGCTGAATCAGCGCACATTGGAGGTGTCTGGGTGGGGGAGGTGGGCTGTGGGTACCCCTAGGGCAGGGCGAGGTTTGTAGGCAAGGTCCCTTCGTAAGGCAGGCCATGTGGCACCCCACCCCACCAGTGTTAAGAGCCAACTACACCTAGTCAGGCTCCTGTGACTTCCATGTGTGCAGCAATCGGGCATAGGCCTTGTACCCCATGGCCCTGTGATTAATTAGGGAACTCTAAGTGCATGGAGTAGTGCAGAGGGCTGCTGTGTCTGTAGTGTCCGCCAACTGTAGTAGTATTGCATGCACTAAACATGTCTTTCTTCTGTCTCCCCCACCCCTTTATGTGGTCTCCCTGTTCTTGTGTGCAATAGCATCATCAGGCGGAGGAGCAGTGGCACCGGATCAGGAGGGAGCTGCATCCCACATGGCGCTGGAGGGCGAGACTACAGACTTCAAATTCACCAGTGGGACGGAGGGCGAGGGGAGCTCCACGGCGGGGACAGGAGCTGAGACCAGTGACACGTACTCCTCCTCTGATGGGAGCTCCCTTGAGGTGGCGGGCCCCTCTGTGCCCCCCGCATCTACAGGTACAGCCGCCCCCCAACGACCAGCACCGCCCTCCCAGCAGCCCCTCAGAGTGTGCCCCATGGCCGCTCACCCAGGAGGGTGGGCATCTCCAACGCCCCAGGCACCTCAGTCCCTGCCCCTGTCAGCCCTGCTGCCCTCAGTGAGGAGGCCATTGACCTCCTCAGATCCTTCACTGTAGGGAAGTCTACCATTCTGAATGCCATCCAGGGTGTAGAGAGGCAGTTGCAACAGACGAATGCATACCTGGAGGGCATTCATTCTGGTCAGGCAGCCCAATAGCGAGCTTATCAGACTCTGGCCTCAGCACTGATGGCAGCCATTGTCCCTGTGTCCAGCCTCCCCCCACCAACTTCCTCCACCCAGCCCCAATCCCCTGTACCTCAGCTTATCCCAAGCACACCATCAGACCAGCATGCACACACCTCAACACACAAGGGTAGCTCTGGCAAACATAAGCACCACACATCCCACAGGCACTCACACAAGCATCATACCCATGCACACATACCAACATCCACTGTGTCCCCCTCCTCCTCGTCTCCCTCCTCCCTCCCTGTCACGTCTCCACTGACACCTGCATGCACTACATCTTCAGCCACTACGTCCATCACCAGCACGCCCATCACCACACACCGCTCACGTGCACTCACCACCCCCACTACCATTCACACATCCCCTGTGTCCTCTCCCAGTGTGTCTGTGAGCCCACCTCCCAATGTACACAAATGCAGTCACACACCCACCCAACAGCCATCCACCTCACGACAGCCTCCAGCCCATGCACCTTCACCCAAAGTCAGCGAACGTAAACCTCCTACAACCACTACCTCTTCCTTCACTCCCAAACCCCCTCCATCTACCCGTCCCAGTGTGTCTAAAAACCTTTTCCTCTTAAATGTTGTCCTCTTCCCTACACCTCCCCCATCCCTTCCGTCCCCTAGGGCCCGCCTTTCCAGGTCCCAACCCAGCACCTCAGCCACCACATCACCGGGAACAGTGGTGCCAGCAGTAACCGGTTTCTGGAGTGCGCCAAGCAGCAGGGCAGCCAGTGTGCCAAGGAGCCAGACCACAGACAGTCCCCCACCTCAGAAACATAAGAAGTTGGCCACAGCCCAGAGGGAGAAGGGCAAAACACCTGCCACCAAGGGCTCACCCAGGACTACAGTTGGGAGTCGCAAGACAGCTGCGCCACCATCCAAGGTGGGGAAGGGGCAGAGAAAGAAAGGGAAGTCGCTGCCAACCTGCACGGTGGACAAGACCGCCACCAGCACCGCTGCCAAGGACACCGCCGCCACCCGCACCGCTTCCCAGGACACCGCTGCCACCAGCACCGCTGCCAAGGACACCTCCGCCACCAGCACCGCTGCCAAGGACACCGCCGCCACCAGCACCGCTTCCTAGGACACCGCCACCACCAGCACCGCTGCCAAGGACACCGCCGCCACCAGCACCCCTGCCAAGGACACCGCCGCCACCAGCACCGCTTCCCAGGACACCGCCGCCACCAGCACCGCTGCCAAGGACACCGCCACCACCAGCACCGCTTCCCAGGACACCGCCGCCACCAGCACCGCTGCCAAGGACACCGCCGCCACCAGAACGCTCACTGAGCCACCCACCAGCACTGCAGGCCAATGAGCGCTGCAAGCACCGCCGCTACTGAGGCCGCCGCAAGCACCGCCAGCAGCCACGCCATATCATGTGCCAGTGGCACCACCGCAGACATGGCTGCCATCCCCAGTGGTCAGTCGTACGAAGCTGGTGGTCAGTTTCAGGGGCCTGGACAGCTTCCATGTAGGCCCACCGTCAGTGGAGAAAGACATCCACTACCTCAGTCCTTGGCAGGATGAAGCACCCTGGGCACAAAGCCCCCTCCAGAACCAGTGGAGAAAGGCATCCACTACCTCAGTCCTTGGCAGGATGAAACACTCTGGGCACAAAGCCCCCTCCAGAACCAGTGGAGTATCCCATCCACTACCTCAGTCCTTGGCAGGATGAACACTCTGGGCACAAAGCCCCTCCAGAACCAGTGGAGACTGTTATCCACTTGTGAGACTGTGGCTTTGCACTCCCCAGGATGAAGCAGTGGGCAAACCACCCACTGGAGAGACTTGTGAGACTGTGGCTTTGCTCGCCCCAGGATGCAGCAGTGGGCAAACCACCTACTGGAAAGACTTGTGAGCCTGTGGCTTTGCTCGCCCCAGGATGCAGCAGTGGGCAAACCACCCACTGGAAAGACTTGAGAGACTGTGGCTTTGCACTCCCCAGGATGCAGAATTGGGCAAACCACCCACTGGAAAGACTTGTGAGACTGTGGCTTTGCACTCCCCAGGATAAAGCAGTGGGCAAACCACCCACTGGAAAGACTTGTGAGACTGTGGCTTTGCACTCCCCAGGATGCAGCAGTGGGCAAACCAACCGCTGGAAAGACTTGTGAGACTGTGGCTTTGCACTCCCCAGGATGCAGAATTGGGCAAACCACCCACTGGAAAGACTTGTGAGACTGTGGCTTTGCACTCCCCAGGATACATCAATGGGCATGGAGCCCCCTCATGGAGCTGGCGTCGTGCACTCATCCGGCTGAGGTGCCCCCCCCCCCCCTTCACCCTGAGGTGCCTGTTTTATTTCGATCCGATGCCCCAGCAGTGTTCTCTCCGTTTGGATCGGGTATCTTGTGTGGGCCTCGCCCATGCATTTTGGGCCCAGTGGTCCATGGACTATGTAGGTGCAGTACATGGACTTGAAATCTTGGTGTACATATTTGTTAATAGTGTATATATATATATTTTTGAGTAATGGATTTTTATTGATTACAATTGTTCAACTCATTTCCTTTTGTCCTTGAATTCTTCCGGGGGGTTTGGGGGTGTAAATGTAATGTATCAACATGTACTTGTGTGTGTGTTGTAGTAGGTGAGGGTGGAGGTGGGGGTTTTGTGTGTTGCGTGTGTGTGTCACTCTCTTTTCCCTCCCTTCTCTCCAATGTCGTAGGTGCAGTACTCACCGTGGTCTTCGCCGCCAGCGTTCATGCTCCTGGTAGAGGAGCAGGAAGACAATGGCAGGTAGCATATGGAGTTCTGGCTCCATGGCGTCCTGGTTCCTCGTGTAGTGTGTAGAGGTGAGCGTTTCCCCTTCCAAGTCCTGTTTCCGCCGTGTTTTTGTTCGCAGTGAATCCGCCCCGGAAAAGGTGGCAGATTCGCCTCTCATGATACTGTGGGCGGTACATTGTCTTCCTCCTGTCTGTTGGCGGTTAGCACAGCGGTGTTTGTTTGTACCGCCGTGGCGGTCGGAGTGTTAAAGTGGCTGTCTATGTTGGCGGTTTTCACCACAGTCGTGATTCCATTTTTTTTCCCGCCGGCCTGTTGGCGGTTTTCCCGCCACTTTAACACTGACCGCCAGGGTTGTAATGAGGGCCTATGTATTTCCCCCTCTGTCTTCTGTGGAAGCACAGGCAACGTATGCACTTGCAGAGATCTGAGGGGAACTTCATAGCAGTAAACGAGCTAAGATACACGCACACATCAGTGGCATAACGTAAGCCCCCGCAGCACCTGTGTTGCGGGGTGGGGGGCTCCAGGGGCCCCCGCAGCACCTGGTAGGTGGTGGGCTGGGGAGCGGGGACCCTCCATATACTTTGCAGGGGGGGAGGGGGATACCTCAAGAAGTTTCCTTACACCACTGACATACATGGCTTATTTCTCTGCACATGTATAGCAAATGCAATCACATAAGTGTTATCCAAAGTTACCCTAAGCCATGATGAGAAGGATTCGCACTCCAGGCCACGTTCACAAATGTTCTGTTCCTTCAAAAATGCGACAAAAACTTCTTGTACTGAGGTCCTCTAAATGTAGCTGTTTGGGATACATGTCTGTCCTGTGATTCTTCTGAGAAGCCCAGGACTAGCTTTGTTTAGAACAAATACAATCTCCCTCGAAGGCACTTTGCAAAAATAATCATACATTGCAAAGTGGGAGTTATTGAAAAAAATCAGGATATGGGTTTTACTGTTGATTTCTATTGAAGCAGAGACAATTTCAGGAGGGAGACAGCCAAAAAAAAAACAGTTTGGGCTTTAAAAAGCAGGAGTCCCAGTAGTGATCCACCTGAATCAGGGCTATTGGCATTATGAGTTATACACATGCTCACACACATGGATACAACTACACAGACACATGAAAACAAGCCTCAGGCATACAGACACACACACACAAGGCCGTGTGCATGCACACATAACAGGCATACCCCCAGAAGCACACAGAAATGTACAGAGATGCACAGAAACACATACCCACACAGATGATAAAGAAACAGGCAGGCACACAAACATACACCAACATAGTAGCACACACATATGTGCAGAAGCACACAGACAGATTCAACAACACATGTCCACAAACACTCATAGAGACGCACCTCCAGCCCCGCAAACATATACATTAGGGCATATACACCCATGTAGAAATACAAGATCAGTTGGTTGAATGAATAGATATGTATATGAATAAATGGGTGAAAAATGAGTAGGATTGAATTGGTATCACTATGAGTGAGTGCATTGGAGGTCACAATCACATTGGTGGAAGGAGGTTATTACCACCCCCCAACTTATGCTCAATCACTCGATAATAATTTAATCTCGTCTTCTGTCAGTGCATCCAGTTATTTACCCATTCATTCACAACTGCTCACATTACCAGCTCATAAATCCTGCATTCACTGAATTGCCCATTCAGAAAAAAGACTCACTTCCATCATTTACTAAGTACTTTCACTGCCAGACCTATTAACTTTATCAAAAATTGTTTTGCAAGTTCATAACTCTTGCATTTTGTTTTAAATCCGAAAAGGTCAGCTTATGCAGCCTTCTCCTCCAGGATGACCCTGCTGTCTTTCTAGGGAATATATATAAATACTGCCATCAGTTCACACCACTTCAAGCTTAGAAGACAATTAATTTAATCATCTACAAGGAATCCATCAAATGCACAACATTCGCAAAGAACGACACCCCAGTGATGGACAAACTGCACTTCAAGCTGCAAATCTCTGAAAATTTCACACTGAACGGAACCCACCCCGCTGACCACGAGCCACCTTTATCAACTTCATCATTGACTTCATCGCTCCACTCGCCATTAACTCCAGAGCCTACATTCTCCTCCTTGACCCCCATTTCCACATGGAAGTCTGAAAAGACCCCTGCTCCACACCACTCCCCGAAAGCTTGAGCAACATCGGACTCACCTAGCTCGTCTCAGAACCAACACACACAGCAGGACACACAATGGACCCATCTTCACCACAAGCGACAGCATCAACTATGAACTCCAGCATACTGCACACATAGACTGACACTTCATTACCCACTTCCAAACCAACACCCCTACCAGGTTCAGCATTCCAAGCAGCAGCTGGGGCAAAATCACAGGAGCAGACTGGCTCAACACCCTAGGCATGGATCAACCCAGCCCCACCGACAACCTCAACAAGACATCAACATCTTCAACAAATGGATCAAGAACTGCCTGGCCTCCCTGGCACCCATCAAACCCAACAAGCATAGTAGATGAAACAAGTAGGCTATCTTGTACACAGAAGACCGACGAGTCACCAAACAACACTGTAAACAGCTAGAAAGGAAATGGAGAGCCTGCCACAACACCACAGACAGAACTACCTACAAGGCTGGACTCAGATGCTACAATCAGCAAATAGGTAGCTCCAAGAAAAATCACACTAGTGGACCGTATCATAGGAAGCTCCAACAGCCACAAGGAGATCTTCTCGATCGCTAAGGATTTCACCTTGACCTCAGCCACTGTCAACAACATCGTTGACTCCCAACAACTCTGTTACAACCTATCCAACTTTTTTCACAGTCAAATCACAAGCATCTACCACAACTTGGCACACCAACACATCCCCAGGGAACTGATTGCTAACCTACACACCACCAACCAAGATGGACAACTGGTGACAACCTCACTAGAAACAAAATAGCGGCAATCATGCGGACCATTCACTCAGGGCTCCAGTAGACCCATGCCCCCACCACATCTACAACCTATGAACATCACCAATCAGCACCACCCTGACTCACATCATCAACACCTCCTTCATGGCTGCCACTTCCTGGATGCATGGAAAATTGCAACAATCAACACCCTCTTCAAGAAGCCCACAGCCAATGTGATTCAACTGAGAAACTTCAGACCCATCTCCCTGCTCCCCTATACAGCCAAAGTGATTGAGAAGGCCATCAACAAGCAACTTACAACCCACCTCGGATTTCACCATCTTCTACAAATCCCTGAATCAGGATTCAGAAAGAACAACAGCGCTGAAACAGCACTCATCGCAGCCACCATCAACATTCAAATAATCCTGGATGGAGGGGAAACAGTAGCCCTCATCCTGCTTGACCTCTCTGCAGCCTTCAACACTGTCTCCCACAACACCTTCATCAGAGGACTCCATGAGATTGGAATACGAGGACCTGCTCACAAATGGATCTGTTGCATCCTCACAGGAAAAACCCAAAGGGACAGGCTGCCACCCATCACATTAGAGACCAAGAAAGTGATATGTGAAGTCCCACAGGGATGCTCCATCAGCCCCACCCCTTTTCAAAATATACATGACACCTCTTGCCTGCATCATCCGATCACAAGACAACACCATAATTTCCTGTGACGATGACACCTAACTCATTTTCTCCCTGACAGACAAAACAACCACCACCAGACCTAACTTCACCAACTGCATGACCATTGTAGCAGACTGAATGCAAACCAACTGCCTAAAGCTCAACTCTTTCATGACAGAAGTACTAGTCTTCGGCAACAAGACCTCCCCATGGGACTCAATTTGATGGTGGTCGGAGCTAGGACCAACACCCACAGACCACACAAGAGATCTAGGAATCATTCTAGACCGCAAGCTCAACATGACAGCTCAAGTCAAGACAGTGTGCACCTCCTGCTTCCACATTCTATGCATGCTGCAAAAGATCTTTAAATAGTTGCCTCGGAACATCAGGCTGACCACCACACAAGAACTCATCACCAGCAGGCTGGATTACGGCAACACTCTCTACGCCAGAATCCCCAAACAACTCCTACACAGAATCCAGACCATCAAACAACACCACTGCAAGACTCATACTCTACCTCCCATGCCACACCCGCATCACACCACACCTCAGGAAGCTTCAGTGCCTCCCCATTCACAAGCGCAGTCACTTCAAACTTCTCACGCACACATACAAAGCCCTACACAAAGCAGTACCTGAGTACCTGAACAGATGCATGCACTTTCATCAGCCCACCAGACACCTACCCTCTGCCTCACTCTCACTTTCACACACTCCCCGCATCGATGAAAGCAAAACTGGAGGTCATACATTCTTTTACATTGCACCCAAGACATAGTACGACGTCCCTTAACACACCATAGCCTCCTCCTCACTTCTTAAGTTCTGCAAGAAGCTGAAGACCTGGCTCTTTATGTAAACACCTTGGGGACCACAAGCCTTCACACCTTCCAAAGCGCCTGGATACCTTCTGGGATGGTTAGTGCACTATGCAAACCAACGTGACAGTTCATCAGAGCTACATCCACTTTCACTGCAAAGCAGATTCAGGGGCGAGCTTGCATTAATGGCCCTGTTTGCAGACCTGGGTAAAATGTTGCTGGACTATGGGTGTAATCTGACCCAATCACAGTGAAAGCATAATTCACAGAGGGGCGTTGTGCAATTGCAGTCCCCGGCAGCCCAGTCTCTTC
Source organism: Pleurodeles waltl (assembly GCF_031143425.1). Lineage (NCBI taxonomy): Eukaryota > Metazoa > Chordata > Amphibia > Caudata > Salamandridae > Pleurodeles > Pleurodeles waltl. The sequence goes on from NC_090448.1 coordinate 1,158,890,591, forward strand.
ATTTAGCACCTGAGCACAGACCTGTTCAGAACAGAGCCCTTGTTGGAAAAATGGGATTTAAGGGACAACCTGATGGTCAGTGGTTAGGACTTAATTGCCATAATTTATTCATTCCAAAGGACACTTGTAATGATTTAAAAGCGACCTTGAGAAATACATTTAAGCTATTTACAGCTGTCTACAGGAACAGATATTTTGTTCCTTTTCAGGAACACAGTGATTTCAAGCCAAATCTGGGTCCCTCCGTTCAGGAAGCCTAAGGATGTTCTGGGTAAAAGAAAGAGTCTCAGCAAGACACGTCTGTAATTAAAACTATATTGGCGGTGCACCACTTTGTTAGCAATTATTGAATCAAATGTAGAGAAAGTCCAATTCTTTTATAGTTTAACTAAAGCAAATCTTCTTTTTATTTTCTTCCAATTCCATTAAATTCTTCCATAATGATCTTGTTAAAGCATGGTACTTATTGCCTATTGCCTCCATTATATTGATAACATAAGGGTCAGGTTTATTCCCCCTTTTTTCTTTTCCATCTTTTTTCATTAGACTCATTAAGAATAATTACTTGAAGAATATTTAAACCATGACCTACCGGATAATACATAGGTATGCTTATGTTTTAAACAATTGGCTATTGCATGATTACTTGAGCACAAATTAGGTTTTTTACACTGGGTAACACTTTACTTTCCCTAGCATACCAAACATCGCTTTCCTTCTCTTTCATCTCACATACTTTTTAACTTACTTTTCACTCTTCAGCCTTGAACCTATTTCTTTGCCAATTTCCTAAGATACACTATGTTGTTTTTTACATACCAGTGGTTTTCAATATACTTTTTGGACTTACTGTTGTGTATCTATTCACACATATATATGTTTATACATTTCCATGTCTTGTCCTATGATTTTGTTCTGTTTTTATTATGTATCCAAGTGGTGTCGGTGTGTTTATTATTGTTTTATGTTACGTTACAGCCCTGAAGAAGCCCATTGTTGAAGGTTGAAACGCGTTGCCTGTTACCATTATGTATATCATGCTTTAACAAGATCATTATGGAAGAATTTAATGGAATTGGAAGAAAAGAAAAAGAATATTTGCTTTACTTACACCATAAAAGAATTGGACGTTCTCTACATTTGATTCAATAATTGCTAACAAAGTGGTGCACCGCCAATATAGTTTTCATTATTAGGTTTTTCTAACATATTGAGCTCCTTTGCAGCAGGTGCTTTGGTGGAGTTGCACATTATAGATACCTGAATATTTTATTCTTTGATGGCTGGTAACTTATAGGGATTAGTGCGTTTCCTATCAGCCTGCTGCACCCCATTGTTGTATAGTGTCACGTCTGTAATTACTTGGCACCTGTGAGAGGCCTGCAAAGCCAGTGTCTTCACAACTTTTTGTAAGGTGTCAAGGCCAAATCTATGTCCACAGGTAGGTACATTATATTAACACCATCAGTGCCAAAACTGCTAGCATGCCTCTAGTAAAGTGAAAACATTTATCATGTTAGGAAGAGTAGTTACTACGTAAATGACTTGCCGGTGTTGATTACTCAGGTGTTGTTCTCACTCCTCCCACTACAACAAGGCACAAAAAAGTGTGCAATACCACCCTCCCCTAAATCTGACCCAAAGCAGTGCTCTACTATTGTGCAGATGCAAGCTCGACTATGAAGGGATCCATGGCAAACTAAGTGATAACAGATGTAGTGATCAGAGCCCACACTCCAATAAGAAGAGGTAAGGCTGCGGCTTTAGGAAGCTACCACTAGGTGGTTCAAACAGTAGTAATACTCCAGGATTTGTAAAGTGCTGCAAATCATCTGTGAAGGTCTCAAGGCTCTGAATTGTAGGCAGAGGGAGAATAAATGATTTTTCCTGAATCACAGGATGTTGAGCTGATGCCAAGACTCAAACCTGGTTCGTCCAGCTCCAAAGTCGGCAGCTCAAGCAGTTACGCCCCACTCTCTCCCTCCAACAGTAAGGAAAAGCTGAAAAAATGTATTTTTTCGTTGCAAGTGAGAAGCATTCAAAGGCAAAATGCTACTTTGCTTGGAGCACAAGAAATGATTCTAGCACACCCGGTGGAGATTGGTGCTCTTAATGAAAAAGCAAGTGCGGCTGTATCATGTTGGGCTGTGCTGGCTCAGCGCAGAACTAAGCGCTTGTTTCAGTGTGCCTATAGTGTGCAGGCACACAACACCCATTGGGCTAAAAGGGCTTTAGCCCACTACCCCGGCTACCCCTGCAGATCAGCTAATGTGTGCTGGGCTGCACTGGAGATATGGCCTCAATGACTAACTTGTAGGTCATCCAGAGGCTGAAGTGCAAAAAAACAGTATGGGAATGTGATCCAAGTGCAAAGGGGACATGGCCAGAGACTGCAGAAAAAAGAACAAAATATTCTGCAACACTTTTATTGGTTTATTTTACATATAAAATATAACACACACACCTTAAATGAAAAATAAATGCAAGTTAAATCAAATGGTGGGAAATGTATTCTTTACGTTATGAAAGCTCACTTAATGCGATCACTGCAGATGTCTGTGTGTGTAATTAGAACAAAATCCTGTTTGGTGCACTGGGGAATGGTAAAATGCACTTATAGTGCAACAAGGTCTCAGCCTCAGACTGAAAGCACTGTAAATATGTAAGTCATTATTTTAGAATTGTATTACACACATTACAAGCCTGCCGCAAAATGTCCAAGAGATTTAGGCCCAGTTTACAGTTTGTCGTAAAGGGTACTCCATTGAAAATGCGACTGAGTACCCTTTCCACTAAACCCTTGGCCCACCTGCCTCATTTAGCGATGGATGGACCTTACATTTTCAATCAAAGAAGCGCCTGTTGACTCAGTTGATGTGAAACTTCCTCCGATGGCCTAACAAAGTAGAGGCTGACAGAGGAAGGGCATTACAACACATGCCCTATTTAAGTTGGACAGTGTAATGTCTGTTTTTTTCCTGACAGTCATCACCAAGAAAAACCTAGTGGTGAGGACAGAAATAAATAATGCACCCCCACACTCTGAGGGAATTATTTCTTTGTTTTTCTGAAACAAATTTCCACGTTGGGAATGTGTTCTAAAAAACACAAAAAATTACAGTAGCCATCCAACAAACGTTTTGTACATTAAAAGGAACTGGCATCATGAGGGTGCCTTTCAAAGTACAGAGATGACCGCTGGGGCAGTGGTCATCTCTAAATTTAATGGATAGTAGTCTGCCAGGATGGGAAGGTAATGTCCTCTTCCCCCCTGACAGAGGGAATACAGCCTGTCAAACTGGAAATCAGGGCCTAAGTGTTTAGGGTAAATGAAATGCGTTTAATATATAAATATATATCTATCTAGTAATATGCAATCATGTTGTTCCAAGTGCAAACCTCTTTTTATAAGTTTCCATTAGAAGAATACACTCAAGAATGGTAACACCCTTACATGACCTCTCCAAAAGGTAAATCGTAGTCACCATGACAAAACACAACTCTGATAATTAAAACCATATACGGGTTCCCAAGAAGCCATTAGATTTGCTGATTAACCAGTTGCACACATTTATATTTCTTTCAGGTAGCGGGCATTCTTGTGAGTAAACGTGCTTAATCATTTGCTGTCTGCCGCGTCCTCAGCTCCATACCATAGTAGACTCATGTCCTTCCTTTTCAACCTGATTCCCCCTGAAGGTCCACATTATCCATTCTGGAGCAGTTGCCTCTTTTAAAAGAAAGTATGGGAACTGATAATGTAAAACTCAAGAAGACTGGGAATGTCATTCTTAAGAAATCTTGCCCACTTCAACCATTGAGGTTATCCAAAAGTCTTTTATAGATAGCGGTGGCTTTGTTTGTTTTTTATTGCTCCTCATACCTCATGGTACAGCACTCTCTGCATAATCAACCCACTTGCAATGTACCCATAAAAGACATGGGCCCCAACTGGGAACTGTACATAGCAGACTTCCAATGTGGAATTCATTTCTGCACATTGATGAGAAGTCCAGTGTTCTTGCATCTAGATTTACTGGGCACAGGAGCAACAAAACCAGTTTTACCAGCCAGAAAAATCCAGCAGGTAAAATCACTGAGGAAAAAGGGACAAATGTAGGCCGGACCCCTTGAATGACCCATGCGCACACCTCAGACAGGGCACGGGGAGCACTAGGTGCTCCACCTTGCCAGCCAACATTCCCAACTCTTTTCCTCACCCCAATTACCCCCACCCCCAACCCTGACTTAGAACAGCTCTCTGCACACGTTTACCCTGTACACTGTTACCACTTGCATTAAACCACAAAGAAAAGGAAATACTGTATGAAATACTACCTTGTAAATCCAGGTCTGCATTGCAATCCCTGTGTGGGATTGAACTTGCATTTGCATGGTACTGGTGGGTTGTTACTGCACAGTACTGGTGCCACTACTGTGCAACTTGTAATTGGAGCCATGGTGAGGTACTTAAAGTGCCTGGGGATAGACCAACATGGGTGAAAGGCCCAGTAATCACATCCCACCACATCTACAAATACACAGCAGGGGTACCTCACCACCCTTTAACTTCAACAAAATAACTGGAATGTACAAATCCATCAGAATGTAACAGGGTGAAGCAGTGATCTTATATTATATATTCTCATTTGCATAGCACTTCCCAACTCCGGAGAGGCCCACAGTCCATATCTGGCAGAAACATTGCTTTGTTTTATATTCATAGGCCATTATTTATACTTTTTTTTAGCACTGCATTTGTGCCGCTTTTTTACGCAAAAGCGGCGCAAACTTACAAAATACAATTGTATTTTGTAAGTTTGCACCACTTTTGCGTCAAAAAATTACGCAAATGCAGCGCTAAAAAGTATAAATATGGGCCATAGTGCTTTGGGCGCATTCATAATATCAGGCACTATGTATACAGAAACTGAAAGGAAAAAATGATAAACACTGCCTTCTATTTTAGCAAGGATTCTAATAATACCTCAGCCCACCAAAGCCTTTCCACTTTTTGACACCCCATTAGGAGTATGAAGCAACTGCATAAATGGAAAAACAATACAACATACGCACACCTTATAGCACTGCGAGGATATACAGCAATTCAGATTTAGGCACATCTCTTTTGGCATAACCTATCTCTGCCTTCTATAAACACACAGACTTTACTTAGACACTGATTCAAAGTTGTGTGTAGAATTCTGACCAATGCGCAAATGGGAGTACGCACACAGATCCGAATTCTGTGTTGTGCATCGATTACCACATTCTACAATTTTCTCCTTACAGATTGCACCAGAAAAGACCTGAGAACATCTATCATGAAAAAAATACTGAGAAATACATGCAAAACAAGCAGTAGTCAGTGTGGTAAACACAAAGTCCACACGTTAGGGTTCATTCTAAAGTGGGGAGTTAATTATGTTGCCCATTTGAAGCCTCACACCAGTGTAGCAGCAATTATCACCCACATTTACCCATGGACTTATTCTCTAAATCTGTGTTTGTGCTTCTATCATGATGATATCCAAAGAGGTACATAACTTACAAATTATTTGTCCCAGTTTGGGGTCACAACCCCCACCTACCTGACCTCCTGTAATTTCATAGCGCCTAACAGACCAGATGATGTATGTCCACTCAGGACTCTAAAGTCTGTATCTGCAGTTGTAACATCTGCTTTTACCTTAATCCTTAGCACCTGTTGTCATCAGGCTGTGTCACTAGTGAATGGAGGAACAGGGTTGTCAAACTCCTTTTAAAGACATCAAACTTGGACCCTGGGGCAGAATCTAACTAAAGGCACATATTTCTTTTACCAGGAGTCACCAAAATTGGTGAGACGTTCTGGCTCACTGGCTTTCTAAAGATCTCGAAGAGTACTAGATTGTAGCTGTATGAGTTTGAGGCCTGGTGGAGGCATTGACACCAGCCCTGTGGCTACTGAATGATGTCAAGCATCACTACAGATATACCACTTCCACCTGCCTCATCCTGCTTTTTTCACTTGTGTCGTCTTGTTACCTTCATAAGAGAACATTGAATAAATCTTCCTTTATTCCTTGCCAGTTGAAAGCCTGTGTTCTGAATGCAACCACCATTTCTAGATTGCCCTATGCCAGTACTTGCTTTGTTGGCCTACCCGAGTCAGCTATTTGCAAGCTTCAAGGTGTTCAGAATATGGCAACGTGATGTGTCACAAATTTCAGAATATGTGATGGGTTCTCTGAGGCTCGCAGTAAGCTTCATTGTTTGCTAGCTTCTAGAAGGACCCATTATAAGGTGCTCTGCTGTGCCCACAGAGCCTATTACCAAACAGACCCCAGGTTGCTCGTGTTTTATTCCAAGTCTAAGCGATCCCTTCCTTTGGACTCAACTCCTGCGATCAGTCCCTGGAATTAGAATTAGAAAGGTTTGAGGTGCATTTTACCTCTCAAGTCTTCTTTCCTCCGTTAGGAATGCACTCCGCCTTGCCCTACACAAGATAAAAGACCATTTTTTTTGTTTGGGAAGGCTCTTACAAATCATTTATTTTTATTAAATATCTTCTTAGAGGTCTGATCAGTTCAGCAACAAGATGCCTTAGGGTGTTTGTTGCACACCACAAATTACAACTCAACTCATAGATTCACACTCGTACAGCAGTGGAAATTTAAAAAAACATTGAGCAAAAATGATGGGTTGTGGCTTTTTGGTGATGGACCGATGTCACCTGACGGATGGCGAAGGTGTCGGATGCCCGACCTATGGGTAGGGTGGGAGATAGCCTTATGCAAACACCTCTGGGACTGGTTCCTCAAGGTGCATTCTGAGACAGATAGACTTTGCTTTAATGTATGGTTTGTGTGATTTTGTTCTCTGGGGTGGTGTCTATCCACCCCCTGTCCAATGACTGCTTTGCTGTGTCCTTCCTCTTCGAACCAGTGTAGTTTGGCAGCACACTGCGTCTGAAACCTTATTCCGATGTCAAACTAAAACTGGGTCCATCAAAAGCAGCAGAACTCTGGTTCTGTGTGCAGTGGGTTATTAATGCAAAAGCACTGCACAATCAAAACACTAGTTTGTGTTCATGTGTTCCAGTGTGACTATGACAAACTGGTGGCCATGTTGTCTACCTGCTATCTCTCTTGTGGCCCATTCAAGGCTGTCACTTTCACTATCCTGGCCGGTCTAGTTCCTGTGATTAGTATGGACACTCAGTAGCAGCCATTAGAGAGAATATGGTCATTCTTCTCAAAGGAATTTTGGAGACATTTGTAACAAATGTTGAATGTTATAATGCATGTTGCCCTCGCAGGATTTAAAATCAAGATTCCTGTTTTAGTGGTTCTGATAGTTCTGTGACAGGGGCTTCAGAACAGAACTGAAAGTGCAGTTGTTATTAGGAGGACTGGGCGAAATTGTAATTAAGCCGGAGTAATCACAGTAATTCTGTTGTACTAATTTGATGGAAAATACCAAAAAATGATGTGACTACACCATAATTATGAGTGATCTGGCATAAAAATGGTGCCACAGGAACGTGAGCCTCTGCTGCTGTGTTGCATTTATTGCAATTTTATTATCACAAGATCCATCCCCAGTTCCATTTTAGCCACAAGGGTGCATTTTCCGACAGCAAAATAGTGCTAACTGCTGGGTTAAACCCTTTATGTAATTCCACATAATCTCATATACCGCTGTCTGAAAACCAGCCCAAACTCAGAGGAACAACAGGTCAAATGAAGTCACTTTACAGCCTGCAGGCAGTGCTTAATTTGTGCTTGTTGTTTCCGGTGCTGAGCACCGGCACTTATTTGTGAGGGCCGGGGCTTATTCTCATGCCTCAAGCATTTGCTGCGAGAAAAAGACACACATGGGAAAGACGGAAGAAGGAAAAACTAAAAAGCGTCATAAAAAGAGACAGTAGAAAGCAGCAGGATGAGCTGATGGGGCAGGAGTGGCCGTAAATGGATTGAAGAGGCCCGAGATGGCTTCAGGATTACGCTGCCTCAGTATTCAGTGCTTGCAGATTTAATTACAGCAGCCTCGAGTTTAAGAGAAGGGCTTTGAGCACCGGCACCTCTTTATTTACAAATTAAGCACTGCCTGCAGGTGCATAAAAACATGTGCTATGAAGTGCACTGATTCAGCGCTCCCTATCAGCTTTTCCAAGCTGCCAATTCATTCCCAACTTGCATTAACAACATAATTAAGGTTTTATTATAACAGGCAGTTAATTTGAAATCATCCCACCAAATTAGAGGCAGAGAATCTGACCCCTCCAGCAGTTCTCGGAAGAAGCGTTTCACCAGCCAATGGAATGCATGCCAGCTCGATCAGTGTGTGGTACCTATTACTGAAAAGTTTGTGGGTGTTTTCATAATTTTCGAAACAGTTGGGTGAGAATGAGGAATCGTCTCTTCTCCACGACCAGATGGCCTCTTCGGTGCCTCCATTCCAGGCCTTGCTGCAAGTGGTTGTGCTGACCCGTTGTAGGCAGGAAGGAGTAACCACCTGAGTTACCACTAAACTAGAACTTGTTGAGGTTTTCAGAAGGAATTCATTTGTTTGGGTTTTGAACTACTTTCTTTTGAATTTTATAGGGTTGCTCTCGAATGCTTATTTGTGTACACTGCAAGAAGTGAGCCTGCCCACCTCTAAGTTCTGTTTTGTTTTCGTTAAATAACTTAAACCCAACCACAATCTTGGAAAAACGTGAGCTCTCCAAACACCCACTACCACGACTACCCCCACTACCACCGCTGCCACGACTACCCCCACTACTACCACTACAACCACTGCCACGGCTACCCCCACTACCACCACTACCCCCCTGCCATCACTGCCACGACTACCCCCACTACCACCACTGCCACCACTACCACCACTACCCCCACTACCACCACTGCCACCACTACCACTACTGCACCACTGCCACCACTACCACCACTGCCACCACTGCCACGACTACGCCCACTACCACCACCACCCCCACCACTACCACCACTGCCCCCACTACTCCCACTTCCACCACTACTCCCACTACCCCCACTGCCACCACTACCACCACTGCCACAACTACCCCCACTACCACCACTACCCTCACTGCCACCACTACCACCGCTGCCACGACTACCCCCACTACTACCACTGCCACCACTACCACCACTGCCACCACTACCACCACTGCCACGACTACCACCACTACCACCACTACCACCACTGCACCACTGCCACCACTACCACCACTGCCACCACTACCACCACTACCACCATTACCACCACTGCCACGACTACCACCACTGCCACGACTACCCCCACTGCCACCACTGCCAAGACTACCCCCACTACCACCACTGCCACCACTGCACCACTGCCACCACTACCACCACTGCCACCACTACCCCCACTACCACCGCTGCCACCACTACCCCCACTACTACCACTGCCACCACTACCACCACTGCCACCACTACCACAACTGCCACCATTACCACCACGACTCCCACCACTGCCACCACTACCACCACTGCACCACTGCCACCACTGCCACCACTACCACGACTACCCCCACTACCACCACTGCCACCACTACCCCCACTGCCACCACTGTCACGACTACCACCACTGCCACCACGACCACCACTACCACCACTGCCATGACTACCCCCACTAGCCCCCACTGCCCCACTACCACCACTGCCACCACTACCACCACTGCCACGACTACCCCTCACTACGACTACCCCCATTACCACCGCTGCCACGACTACCCCCACTACTACCACTGCCACCACTACCACCACTGCACCACTGCCACCACTACCACCATTACCACCATTACCACCACTGCCACGACTACCACCACTACCAAAACTGCCACCATTACCACCACTGCCACCACTACCACCACTGCCACCACTACCACCACTGCACCACTGCCACCACTACCACCACTACCACCACTACCACCATTACCACCACTGACACAACTACCACCACTGCCACCACTACCACCACTGCCACGACTACCCCCACTACCACCACTGCCCCCACTGCCACCACTGCCACCACTGCCAAGACTACCCCCACTACCACCACTGCACCACTGCCACCACTGCCACGACTACCCCCACTACCACCGCTGCCACGACTACCCCCACTACTACCACTGCCACCACTACCACCACTGCACCACTGCCACCACTACCACAACTGCCACCATTACCACCACTGCCACCACTACCACCACTGCACCACTACCACCACTGCCACCACTACCACCACTGCCACCACTACCACCACTGCCACGACTACCCCCACTACCACCACTGCCACGACTACCCCCACTACCACCACTGCCACCACTACCCCTACTGCCACCACTGCCACGACTACCCCCACTGCACCACTGTCACCACTACCACCACTGCCACCACTACCACCACTACCAACACTGCCACGACTACCCCCACTACCACCACTGCCACGACTACCCCCACTGCCACCACTACCACCACTGCCCCCACTACCCCCACTTCCACCACTACCACCACTATTCCCACTACACCCACTGCCACCACTACCCCCACTGCCACCAATAGCCCCACTAGCCCCCACTGCCCCACTACCACCACTGCCCCCACTACCACCACTGCCACGACTACCCCTCACTACCACGACTACCCCCACTACCACCACTGTCACCACTGCCACCACTACCATCACTGCCCCCACTACCACCACTACCCCTACTGCCACCACTACCCCCTCTACCCCACTACCACCACTGCCACCCCCTCTATCCCTCTATCCCCACTACCACCACAGCCCCCACTCCAGCCCTCATGCCCCCTCCATTGCCAGCACAAGATCAGACAATGTTGTTGGGGGAACAGCTCTAATAACGCGGTCAATGCAACGATATGCATTGACCACGCTGCCGTTACCCCGCGTATGCGTTTACTACGCATGCGTTTACCACGCATATGCGTGGTAACGGTAGAGAGAGCAGTCTGGCGGCAGGAAGGAAGCAAGCAGGACGGGGCAGGGACCAGAGTGGAGAGGTAAGTGGGGCCTGGGTTGCGGAGGGAGGGTTGTGGTAGTTTTTAGGACAGGGTGGGGGATCGGGGTAAGTTTTAGGACAGGGTAGGGTAGGTTTTAAGGTTTAGGCGGGGCGGTGGGATGGGGTAGTTTTTAGGACACAGCGGGGTAGATTTTAGGACGCAGTAGGTTTTAGAATTTAGGGTGAAGGCGGGGGTTGGGGTAGTTTTTAGGAGAGGGTGGGGTAGGTTTTAGGACAGGGTAGGTTTTAGGATTAAGAGCAGGGGTTGGGTAGTTTTTAGGACAGAACGGAGTAGGTTTTAGGACAGGGCAGGGTAGGTTGTAGGGTGAAGACAGAGGTCGGGGTAGTTTTTAGGACACAGTGGGGTAGGTTTTAGGACAGGAGTAGGGTACATTTTAGGGTGAAGGCGGAGGTCAAGGTAGTTTTTAGGACAGGATGGGGTTGGTTTTAGGACAGGGTAGGTTTTAGGGTTTAGAGCTGGGTCGGGTAGTTTTTAGGACAGAGCGGGTAGGTTTTAGGACAGGGAAAGGGTAGGTTTCAGGGTTTAGGGTGGGCGTGGGATGGGGTAGTTTTAGGACGGGCGGGTAGGTTTTAGGACATGGTTGGTTTTAGGATTTAGGGTGAAGGCAGGGGTCGGGATAGTTTTCAGGACAGGGTGGGGTAGGTTTTAGGACAAGGTAGGTTTTACGGTTTAGAGAAGGGGTCGGGTAGTTTTTAGGACAGACCGGGGGTAGGTTTTAGGACAGGGCAGTGGAGGTTTTAGGGTTTAAGTTGAAGGCGGGGGTCAGGGTAGTGTTTAGGGCAGGGTGGGGTAGGTTTTAGGACAGGAATAGGGTAGGTTTTAGGGTGAAGGCGGGGATAGGGGTAGTTTTTAGGACATTGTGTGGTAGGTTTTAGGACCGGGAACGTTTTAGGATTTAGAGGGGGGGTTGGGTAGTTTTTAGGACAGAGCGGGGTAGGTTTTAGGACAGGAGAACAGTAGGTTTTAGAGTTTAGTGTGAAGGCGGGGGTCGGGGTAGTTTTTAGGACAGGGTGGGTTAGGTTTTAGGATTCAGGGCAGGGTGGGGGACGAGGTAGTTTTTCAGACAGGGTTGGGTAGGTTTTAGGACAGGGTAGGTTTTAGGGTATAGAGTGGGGTCGGGTAGATTTTAGGAGAGAGCGGGTAGGTTTTAGGACAGGGGAGGGGAGGTTTTAGGGTGGGGGGTCGGGTAGTTTTTAGGACAGGGCAGTGTAGGTTTTAGGGTTTAGGGCAGGGGGTCGGGTAGTTTTTAGGACAGGGTGGAGTAGGTTTTAGGACAGGGTAGGTTTTAGGATTTAGGGCAGAGGTCAGGGTAGTTTTTAGGACAGCGCGGGGTAAGTTTTAGGTTTCAGGCGAGGGTGGGAGTAGTTTTTAGGGCAGGGAAGGGTAGTTTTTAGGCCAGGGTACGTTTTACGGTTTAGGGCAGGGTTTGGGGTAGTTTTTAGGACAGATGGGGTCGTTTTTAGGCCAGCGTAGGTTTTAGCGTTTAGGGCAGGGTGGGGGGGTCGGGTAGTTTTTAGGAAAGTTTGGGACAGGTTTTAGGACAGGGCAGGGTAGGCCGGGGTTAGGGCTCTGGGCAGGGGTTGGGAGGGGCAGTTTTAAGGGCTTGGGCAGGTGGAGTATGATGTCAGGTTTAGGGGGCAGGGCGGGGGAGAATTTACTGTGCATGTTACTTTACTAAACATGCTTTTACAACTAAATTCGTTGTAAAGGCATGCGTGGTAAAGGCATGATGCATAGTAAAGACGCAGTTGTTGTAAAGACCGCGTTGTAAAGGCATGCGTTGTTCCATCATACATCCTGTACAGTCCAATAAACCTCCTCATGATATTTTCAAATTTATGCATACAATATTTTGTTTTTTTAAATGCTCCAGCGAAATGAATAAAACTAAATGAAATATTTTATCAGTCTATATAACTCATCCATTTTAGATTTTCTCTTCCGATTGTACATGGTTAGTTTTCTCCCACTTATAAAACTTTTGTAATACATATTCTCACACATGCTCAAACACACTTGTAATTCCCCAGCGCGGTGAATATTGACGATAATCATCTGCCCCTATAAAATTAAATCACTGTTACAGACCATAACTCTAAGAAGATCTCTACCAATGATTCTACTGATGGGTGTGAAAATCACCAGTGTGATTTATCTATCATAGGCCCTTCCTGCGATCACTTATGGTGCATAGAAGGGACCAACACAAACGTGTATTCACTCAAGAAATCTCGGGGCATATTTACTACTCCTTAGTGCCCACTTGCGTACCATAGTGTCATTATTGTTTACGCTAAGGTGGCTTTTCTCCCGCGCCGTATTTACAACGTGGCAAAATGCTTGCATTTCACCACTTTGTAAACCCTTGTGCCAGATTATGCCTGCACGAGGCGTAATGTATGCAAGGGGCGGCATTCCGATGCAGGGAGGTCCAAAAAGTGGGCAGTGAAATTTACAACATTTGACTGCGCTGTTTTTTTCCATCATTTTTAACGCCTGCTCAGAGCAGCCATTAAAATGACGCACCCATTATAATCAATGGGCCTCCCTGTGCTTTGTTGCACAAGTGCCAACATTTTTTATGCTAGTGCGGCAAAGCACCACCATGGCATAAAAAATGTTGACCGCTATGGTGCACTGTATTGTAAATACGGTTCGACCACGGTGGCGTTGGGTTGGGCAGGGGCGAAGCAAGAAAAGTTGCGCATCGGGACCAATGCGCCACTTTCTTGTAAATCTGCCACCTTTTTTTTGCCTCTGAGCAAATTTAAAGAGGGGTGTTTACAGTCCCAGAAGATAGGACTTGAGAACTATGATTTTCTGTGGTTCACAGGAGTCACAAATATTTATTAATTTATTGATTTACTGATCTTTAATTCTGCCTGCCCCACAGTCAAGATTCATACTGGCACTGATATTACCCTGATTTAGATATCGAGGCTAAAAAGTGGGCAATTGCCACTGTAAATATGCTAGCCACATCAGATCAGTGGACCTTTTTTTCAGGAGTGCAATCCTGGAACAGCATGTATAGAATTCAGAGGGTCCTTTTATCATGGAAAATGCTTATGTTTCATTGAATACTGGATTATTTATTCAAAGTTGTTTTACTAAAATGCATGAAAACAGATAAAATAAGAATGTGTTAAAAAACTAAATCAGTGCCTTTGAACTGGGTACAATGCAGGGGTGGACAAGGCAGGGCCAGGAAATGTTGCACTTTACAAAAGCAGACAAATATATTCTTTCACCCACCTGGAAGTCTAAAGTCAACCTCCTGTGATTTGCTACAACCAGATGTCCCACCCAGTGACTGCAGGACTTTGGCTGCAAGGAGTCCAGAGATTGGTTGCCAGCTGATTCGTTTTACTCGCTGCCGCTAACGCCTGTCCTTAGGCCACATTGGCAACCACGCAATGGTGATTCGCCATCACTGTTCTTGGCAATGGGCCTTCTGACGACTGGAACTCGCCAGTTCATAGCCAGGGAGCTCGCAGGCCACGAGTGGAAGCAAGAACGTTTTCTTGTTGTCCCATTTTTCACTCCATCATTCCTTTTGTCAAAACTTGCACCCATGCAATGTTGGAAAGCACTCATGATAAGAGTAAAACCCCCACCTCCCTTACACAGGTCAGCTGAATGTACTTGACACAAAAAATGGACAACTGAAAAGGAAACAGAAACAATAAAAGTGTGTGTTGAAAGCCAGTGGTGTATTTCTACCACCTTCCCCACACAAAGAAATTGAAATAATGAAAAACAGTGCAGCGTTAATTATAGAACAGTCGGCGTCTCCCCTGGAAGCCAATAAGGCAGCGGTTCTATTTCCTCGTCGCCAATGATGCCGCATGTGGAATCAGATTTGTGCAGTGGTAATGAGAAAGGAGTCGTGCTCACGCTGCGGCCTCCTCAGGGCTGCCTTTGGGAGCGAAGAAAAACCTCATCAAGAGGGAGCCGCCTGGAGAGCGGAAAGGGACACTTCCACGTGAATGTTTTTGATAACCCTTCTTATTTAGGTCACTGTAAAATGCTAATAATGATAAACAAACACAACAAATTTGCTTGAAAGGCTCATTTAAGGTGCCCTCTCTTTCAAGTCCCTGCCAGCTGTTATGCCATGCTAGAAGGGGACTTCATTTGGACTGCCAGGAGAGATGCTTATTTCTATGGCGACAGCGAATTGGGGCAACATGCACTAAATTACACAAAACATCAGACTGGGGGGATATTCTGGGGATGCATGAAATTAATTAACCCAGAGGCATGCACATTAAAATGTTAGTCTTGGGAGGCTTTATTGTGCTTTTTATGCTAACAGCTGCAAAGTGAAAATCCGCAGATCACTGCTTCTGCCCTGATTTTGGGGTGACCTAGTTACATAAAAGAGGTTGTGCAGGGTGTGAATGAACAGAAAAAAAACATTGTGCTCCATCCTCATTTGAGGGTGTCTTTGGCCTAAGTTGGAAACTTGAAAAGCACAAGACTACACAGTTTGGTCAACTGACCGTAGTGGGATTAGACATGTGGTCGCCAAATCATGCACAGAAATTGACATTACAATCCTTCGACTTCTGATTCTAAAGCCAAACGTTAAGGGGCTATACCACCACCACCAGGGACATGGCTTGGAGATATCTCCTTAAGGGATGGGTATATATTCTGGGTGTCCCTGCATGGAATGACCCATGAGAAGGTGGACTACTGGCATTCTTTTGGCTCAGCACCATTTCGGAGCCACACCCAGACTAAACTGGTACCACAAAAGTAAAATCCGGGCACTACATGCCTAGTTGCTGGCCATCCCTTGACTGAACTCCACAGAGGTCACCCTTTTTCGATCTATGCTCTCAGGATCTGGAACAACATCCCTGTATCCATCAGAACCGCCCTAACGCTGCTCCGGTTTAGGAAAGAGCTTGAGGCGCACTTCTTTAATGAACACTACATCACGATGTATTAACCGTCCTTAACCCAGCTACCTCTTCTGTCACTCACGGACTGTGTGCTTGTGTTTGTCCATGTCCAGTGCTCTGCTGCCTTTGGCTAGGTTTATGCTATAGAAATACCACGCACATACATACATACCTCTTAGAAATAACTGGCTCACTGTTCGAATTCGACCTCTCAAATACTAATTCTAATGAAATTAGGTACTTTAACAGCACAAAATTAAAAATCTAAGGGGCTGATTTAAGAAACGTGGCGCTGCCCCCAGTGTGGCACCACTTTCCTTGAAGCCCCTTAGCACCCCCCCTACCGCCACCATGTTTGTGCTGTATTTAGAATACAGCGCACCATGGCGCAGGATAGGGGGCTTTAGCGTTAGAATTCCTGACGCTATTGATGTACTCTGCAGGAATAGCGCCAAAATGTTGGCCCTACGCCTGCAGAGTACACAGGGGCCCACTGCATTCAATGCCCCCTTTTAACGCCTTCTGAGCAGGCTTTAAAAGTGCAAAAAAATGGCGTAAGGAAATCTGCAACACCCAAGGAACGCTTCCCTGGTGCAGAGTAAGGCAACGCAGCAACTTGCTCTGCGTTGCCTTACTCCATATCTATGAGGCCATTCAAAGCGGCTTGGCGTGGCCTCATAGAAATGGTTGGGAGGCTTGCGCCATCGGAGCATCACAAACAGTGACGCAGGGCCCTTCTAGATATGGCCCATGGTTTGTATCATTTTAGCTCTACTTTGCATGTTTCTCCATTATAATTAAGTCATTTGCATCACATAACTGTTTGATGTTACAAGCAGGCAAGATTATTTATACGATGATAGCTATATAAACATTAAGGGGGCAGCGGGTCAGTGAAACAGTCACTACTTCCAGCCGCACTCTGGAGCAGAAGGTGCCAAACTGGAGCAAATGCCACCTTTGGCAGAGCTGAAATAATTTTGGCCTCAACACATTCAAGGAATTTTGTTGAGTGGGGTTCAGAAGGTTATTGAGAAGAGTTAATTTTTGACATTGGAGGAATTCCTCTGATGGTCACATTGATGTCACAATCAAAATGGCGGAACAATTGGTTTACCCCTTATGAACGGGTAATACAACTCTTCACTCGCCCGGCCGAGCGCACTAGGTGCAAGACGTGTTCAAAGACGACACATCTCACCAACAGAGAACTACAGCAGGGTATGGCTCTTTATTTTAGGCCAAATCTGCTTTTACTATCAACTAGATTTTGCATGCCACAAATCCCTGGAGGGAACCTGTTCCCACCGCCAGATGTTTTGGCACTCTTACAGTCTCTGTGCTCTCTTTCCATTTATCCACTCAGTAACTTGTTTTCCATCCACATAAAACGTCATCAGTCCTTACTCCTAGATATCTTGGGCTGGGCTCTGTTTGTCACCTTCACTCAATGTCATAAACCATGGTCGGCGCTCTTTCAGATCTAGATCCAGAATTACATTTGCCTGGGGTGCATCTTTTAAGCACTGTTGGTGACAACTGTGCTGGTGGCCTCTGACAAGCTGAATGCATTACCACTGCTGCTGAAAGAAAAAAATGATGTTCTAACATCATCTTTTGAAATAATTTCATCTTGATGCTGTGGGTGTAGCTATCTTTTTTCCTCACTTCCGGCAACAGCCAAAATTAACAACACTTGAGTCGTCAGATTTCCTTGATTTCACCCAGGCGGGCACCTGTCAGGTGTGGGTGTTTTTTGATGAAAGGGGGTGTGCCTGTTCCCTTGACTCTCCTCTGGGTCTGCCCCTTTGCATCTTTCTCCTGCCTTTGATCAGGTGAACCACTTCATCTTTTCAGAAACCACTACCCAGAATTTTGGATCCTTTGGAAGCATGTACTTTCTGCACTTCTCTGCGTCTACAGCCAATCATACTCAGGAGCAATATGTTGGAGCCAATAGACCGGGGAAGGGGAATGGGATAAGAGAGATAAACAAAGACACTAAGGGCCTGATTACAACTTTGGCGGAGGGGGTTAATCCGTCCCAAATGTGACGGATATCCCACCCGCCGTATTACGAGTCCATTATATCCTATGGAACGCGTAATACGGTGGGCGGGATATCCATCACATTTGGGACGGATTAACTCCCTCCGCCAAAGTTGTAATCAGGCCCTAAATTTTATCTTTCCATCTCTGCTCTCTTCTGGGTGTTGCTGCCTGCTCTGCTGGTGCTAATGTCTGATAGGTCGTAGTGGATACCGAAAGACAAGATAGATATCTTTATCAGCATCTATAGAGAGCCATCTAACATTTACATATAACAAAT
The DNA here is from genome assembly GCF_031143425.1 of Pleurodeles waltl. Taxonomy (NCBI): domain Eukaryota; kingdom Metazoa; phylum Chordata; class Amphibia; order Caudata; family Salamandridae; genus Pleurodeles; species Pleurodeles waltl. The sequence continues at coordinate 1,158,908,905 of NC_090448.1, forward strand.
AGTATAGTTCCAAAACATGTCTATGCTTCAGACTCACTGTGAAATTGAGGGAACTCTGACGTTTCTGAAACTGAAACACAAATAATATTGAAGTAATTCATTTAATTCTGGTTTTGGAATAATCTTATATTCTTCTCTAACAAGTTATGTATGTTCTGTTTTTGTGCGTACATGGCCTCTGATTCTGATACACATTCAGGGTTGGTTCTTAAATGTAATATAAGCAAACATTCATCAGTATTATATATTTAGGCTAAAATTACTTTGCGTACGCACATACCACTATTTACAATACAATATATACAGCATGAAAGATATTAAGGCCCTGACTTAGATTTTGGCGGATGGGTTACTCAGTCACATTGGCCCTAAGTCTTTAAGACGAGGAACCTTCTGATTATCGCCTAACATAATATCAAAATGTGCAAAGAAAATATGAGTTTGTTCGCCTTCAAGATTATCTTCGAAACACAACTTTTAACAGTTGACGTTCATAAACAAAATACAAAGGAATACTTTAGAGTACTTCTCGGTACTTAGCTTCGACTTTACACACCACCAGCCTTTCCGTCCCTGGATGAACATAGCCCCGGAGTTCGGACAAGGGCACCTGTGCTCCAGCCAAGGGCAGCAGGATGCGCGTGTACTGCCGATCATGACCCATCTTGGTCCATCTTCTGGCAGAGTCCTCAACGCCTTCCTATCTGGCAACTGCAGCGCAAGAGATCCTTGGATGAAAGTAGTGCTGACTAAATAACCCATAACATAACATCCATTCCCCTACTTTTCGCCCTGAATGCACTCCACTCACCACAATTCAAAGACCAGACAACACTCAAGTAATTTTAGACCTTAATCAGTCCAATTGTAAGCTTGGTTGCAATTCTCGTGCTGTTTTACCATCCAGCCTGCAATAAGAGACAGACGGCTAAAGCTGAATGACAGCCAGACTGAAGTTTCTTCTTGGACACGACAACACTTAAGAGTCACTGTCTTTGGGTAGTCAATAAAGGGTGAGTGCCAGCCCCAACCTCCAAGTCAAGCACCTGAGCTTTCAGCTTGACAAGCTTGCCTTTGCCAAAAATGTCAATGATCTTGTTTTGGCCTTTTTGCTACAGCTGAGCCCCTTAAGGAAGATGTCTGCATTTACTCCTTAAAAGCTGTGCTTGTGTGGCAGAACCCTGGATACTTTGTAGGCTGGATTACATGAAAGCCTTGGTGTCCCATCCGATACTATCGGCAAGGCTTCAGCTTATCCAGGACCCCAAGACGGGGTACCTTAAGTTGAATTCTCTGTCTGATGGAATTCTACACAATGCAACATTATTCAGGGAATCGAAGGAACAGGAAGTTCCATAATTTCAAGGCACAATAGGAGAAACTTCACCAACCCAACCTCTCTTGCATAAAGTAAGAATTACAACCATATTATCCTTTGGAGGAACGGAGTGGGCCAACGGGGCAATGATTCTCATTGCGTTTTTTGAGAAAGGAGGATATTTTATCATGGATCGCCTTGTGCCCAAGACGGGGTACCTTAAGTTGAATTCTCTGTCTGATGGAAAATCGTAGAGTTTCTACACAATGCAACATCCTTGAGAGTCCTGCTGCCAAGTGGTCCACTGAGTTTGGCAGTACCTGGAGTTTGTTCTCTAAGGAGAGCAACAGTGCCAAGTAAAAGACGCTGGCACAGTCCAAACGACAGCCAATGCTCTAAATGACAAGAATCTGCTGTCTGGGGTGAAAAAGATGAAATCTTACTTGAAATGCTCAATTAATAGCAACAGATAGAAATAGCTGGATGAATCTGAGTGGGCAGAGTAAGCTTGGAGTTCATTGTTACGCACAGGCTTGTCAAAGCGATCGAAGGTGTATGTGATATACCTAATTCAGTTTGCCATTATGCACCAAGCCATAAATCTTTAGATGGCCACTACGCATACAGCCTTACATTTTCAGTGGCCATTACGCACTCATCCATAACTCTTCAGTAGGCTACTACGCATACAGCCTTAAAGTTTCAGGAGGCCATTACGCACCCATCCATAAACCTTCAGTAGGCCACTATGCATCCGGCCATACATTTTCAGTTGCCCACTACCCATCCAGCCATAAAGCTTCAGTTGGACACTACGCATACAGCCATGAATCTTCAGTTGGCCACAACACATCCCCCCATGAATCTTCAGCCGGTCACTATGCATCCCCCCATGAATCGTCAGTCGGCCACTATGCATCCACCCTTGAATCTTCAGTCGGCCACTATGCATCCCCCCATGACTCTTCAGTCGGTCACTATGCATCCCCCCATGAATCGGCAGTCGCCCACTAAGCATCCACCCTTGAATCTTCAATCGGCCACTATGCATCCACCCTTGAATCGTCAGTCGGCCACTATGCATCCACCCTTGAATCTTCAGTCGGGCACTATGCATCCAGGCATGAATCTTCAGTGGGCCACTATGCATCCACCCTTGAATCTTCAGTCGGCCACTAAGCATCCACCCTTGAATCTTCAGTCCCCCACTATGCATCCCCCCATGACTCTTCAGTCAGTCACTATGCATCCACCCTTGAATCTTCAGTCGGGCACTATGCATCCATCCATGAATCTTCAGTGGGCCACTATGCATCCACCCATGAATCTTCAGTCGGCCACTAAGCATCCACGCTTGAATCTTCAATCGCCCACTATGCATCCACCCTTGAATCGTCAGTCGCCCACTATGCATCCGCCCTTGAATCTTCAGTCGGCCACTATGCATCCACCCTTGAATCTTCAGTCGGCCACTATGCATCCAGGCATGAATCTTCAGTCGGCCACTAAGCATCCACCCTTGAATCTTCAGTCGGGCACTATGCATCCACCCTTGAATCTTCAGTCGGCCACTAAGCATCCACTCTTGAATCTTCAGTCGGGCACTATGCATCCAGCCATGAATCGTCAGTCGGCCACTATGCATCCGCCCTTGAATTTTCAGTCGGCCACTATGCATCCACCCATGAATCTTCAGTCGGCCACTATGCATCCAGTCATGAATCTTCAGTCGGCTACCAGGCATCCACCCTTGAATCTTCAGTCGGTAACTATGCATGCACCCATGAATCTATGCATCCACCCATGAATCTTCAGTCGGCCACTATGCACCCACCCATGAATCTTCAGTCAGCCACTATGCATCCACCCATGAATCTTCAGTCGGCCACTATGCATCCAGTCATGAATCTTCAGTCGGCTACCAGGCATCCACCCTTGAATCTTCAGTCGGTAACTATGCATGCACCCATGAATCTATGCATCCACCCATGAATCTTCAGTCGGCCACTATGCACCCACCCATGAATCTTCAGTCGGCCACTATGCATCCACCCATGAATCTTCAGTCGGCCACTATGCATCCACCCATGAATCGTCAGGCAGCCACCAGGCATCATGACATAAATCATCACAACAATTTACAAAGAATACCTCACTGTTCTCAATGTTAAATTTGAACTTATCGTGGCACAACCCGCTCCAGATGCGTTTCTTGATTAAACTCAACGTGTTTTCTTTACCACCTCAGCGGGGTCTTATCAGCCGTGACCTCCCAAAACTAAAATGCTCTTCGCGCCAAATCACAAACGGTTTCGAAAATCTTTCAGAAAAGAGTTCCTAGGCCTCTACAGTAGTCAACTTTTCAGGTTCTTCGGCGTCTTCCTCCTGCCCTAAGTCCTAGCGCCAAGAGGCCAGAGGATGAACGTGCGCTGGCTGATATTTCTTATTCATTCATTGTAGAAAGCTAGAATGAAAAGCAAAGCATTCATTCATCGAGGAAAAAAAAACAAATTACAATATTATTACAGTTCATCCCGTCTGTGATGAAAGAGGCTATTTCTGCCCACGTTCTGCATAAAACAATCTTAGTTTCTTATTTTACAACCCCTCTCCCCCAACTCCAGGGACCACTGGAGTACCAGCAGGCTTGGTGCGACTGGAAGGCGGGAAGGCCTCGTCGCCGCGCCCGAGCCACCGTCCCGAAGTGCCGGCTTCATCTCCTGCCAGGGAGCGGAGGACGCAGCACTCCGGCTAATAAAGATATTTTATAACAGCAATAAGGGCGCTCTGGGGTGTGTGGTTATCGCAGGATAATGGTGCCCCAGAGGCATGGCAGGCGCGCCGCGCGCCTGCGCAAGCCCATAATTGCGCCCCCCCTGCTCCTTAATTATCTACTCCCAGAATAGATGAGCAGCGTGGGGGGGCCCTGGGCGAGCCCACATCTGCATCGCAAACAACGGGGCTGGCTCGGGAAGGCCCCGCTGCCAAGCACTCTGTGCCAACACTTGTGCACATATAACACACGCGCGACGTGTCTCTTCTGCTTAAATAAAGAATCCGCCGCAGCTCTCGAGTTCAGAAGGATGAAAGGTAGAGCCTGTGCTGCCGGGATGCAAACCTGCAACCTGCTAATTGTACACAGGTCTCATCAGCAGATGCTAAACCCACTGAGCTGTCTTGTTGGCCACAGGGACGCCGGACAGCCTAGCGCAGTAAATTAGTTCTGGTCGGGCTTGGAAAGTCATTCACATCATGTTTTTTGAAAGACACTCGCTTACATTTTGATACTGTTCCCGATTTTCTCTATGAAAGTCTGCAAATGTGCACTTTCTGCTTGTTCAAAGATTCTGCAGTACAAACCCCTCTTTCTGGAGACGTAGAGAGGTGCGGGGGATCATGGGAATTTGTGTTCCACTGCACACTACAATTCTATGTCAGTACCCGAGGCTCCCTGTTATGCATCGCTTTCTTTAAACTGAAAAACACAACAGTTAATCAAAACATTAAACAGAAAAAACATATAAACTACATTTCCCATGAGTCACTTTCCTGGTATTAGTACCGCTCCACCAATCAGGACCCACTAGTCCTTGTAAAACGCCATGAGTCTTTCCTCTTTCTTTGTCATTTTGAGGATTTTGGGGGGCCCTCTCAGGAACAGCTTTGAATTTATGATCCAATTTCAGCTTTTTCATATCCTCCTTGGCTAGGTCACTGACACTGCACAGGAAAACTAGTCCAAATTCTAAAGGTGTTTCTAATCTAATATTCAGGGATAGCGATATGTCTTTTCCATATTGTAATGTAGGAGCAGCTCAATGATATCACTGCAAACATTCTCTGTGAACCACTGCCATTTCTCATATTTGATATCCTGTTTCAAACTTAAAGGAACTTTTTGTGGATGTTGCACGGTGTTGAAAAACATAAACACAACATTTCTCTGCATAATGTCTTTATAAGACTCCCACAAATCACTCGCTTTAAAAATAAACTAAAAGAAGGGGGTATTTAAAACAAATCTATGTTAAAGAATTATTCAGGGTCATTGGGGAAGGGCTGTTTGGCAAACAGATTTGATCTATCAGGGTGTCTCCTGAAAGGCTGGGGCCCTGGGCCAAAGCCCACTTTGCCCATGCCTTAAAACTTCTCTGCTGCGCAACATCAGATAAGTGATCGATTTGCTACACTGCCAATTTCCCTTGTGCTTCATGCGCTGTTTACTGTTGCATTGTATGTGTGCATTGATCTCCCTTTTCAGGGTCTTGTCTATTTTGCCGTTCATTGGGATTGCAATCCTTTCTTGGCGCCGGCATTGAGTGGGGTATGAAACATTAGCTAGCATTCGCGTCAAGAATGTTCAATTCTATTAAGGACACGGGGTCGAGGATTATCCCACCCACTTCATCTGTTGCAGTATGATTTATGACTATGTATTTGAGTAATGAATATGTTGTATCAAAGTTTAAGACCCACCCTGTTGATTAAAGGTTTTATGCATGAGATTACCATGACGTCTTGGAATTGATAAAAAATCCTAGGAATTCCGCTGCCCTGGTGGGGGCAATGATCACATTTTTCTCGTTTATGACAAACCCCAGATCCTGCAGGAGATATATCGTCATGAGGCCGTGCTGCCTCACCAAGGCTTGAGATTGCACCATAATCAAAATATCATTGAGATATATGATCATGCGAATCCCTTTCTCTTGCAGGTGCGCTACCACCGTCCTGAGCAGCTTGGTAAAGCACCAAGGCGCTGACAAAAGCCAAAAGGCAGGACCAAATACTCCATCCAACTGTCCATCCATCCGAACTGGAGGAATCTCCTGTGAGGATGTCAAATGGGAATAGTGAGATAGGCATCTTTGAGATCTAAACGCATCAACCAGGCCCCGTCTGAAGCAGATCTGGTAGCAGATGAAGACCCTCCATCTTGAAATGCCTGTATATAATGAAGGAGGTTTAAGACTAACCAATGCCCTCCTGCCCTTTTTTGCAACAGAAAAATGGTGCTGCAGAACCCAGAAGGATGGCAAAGCTTGGATCTCTACATCTATCATGCTGGCGTCTTGTTGGGAAAAACTGAGAGGAGAGGGAGGAGTCTCCTGCTGTGGGGTCTGATAAAACCCTATATGAAAACCCTGCACAGTCTGCAACACCCATGCTTCTTGGGTCACCTGACACCAATTGTGGAGAAAGAACAGCACACAACCCCCCCAATTGAATGAGGTATGAGTCTAGAAGTCTCACCTGTGGAAAAACTTGATTGGGCATTGATCCTTGCACCTCTTCGTTGACGCCTGCACCGGATGAAACTGAAGCAGGAGGGGAAGAATGTGCCACCCCTGGTGTAATCCTGCCTACGATTAAAGGAGCTTGTCTGGGAGCCTTGAAGATATGGGCGGCCTGACGAGTGGCCCATGCCTCGTCCGGCCTGCCAAAGAAGGCCCATATGGAACACATTCTTCAGATTCGCCTGCGCCTTGTCCAGCGTCGTAAACGTGGTTACATACTTGGTGATATCTTTTACAAATTTATCGGCGAAGAGGCGATCCTCATCCAGGGGACCTGCGTATGCCTTCCCTGGTCTCCCTGGTCTTCAATGCCATTTCCAGCATCTTTGCCAAGGGACCCGAGAGAGCTAAAAGTTTGTCCTGCCAAGATCGCCAGGCCTGATCAATCCCTTTCTTTGGATCATTGGCAAATTTCTTATGGAATATCAGCATGCTCGTGTCAATCTCTGGCGTTTCCGCCACCTTGTTTGGTATTTCGGGCCTAGGGCATTCTGCCCGTAACCTACTGCAAACCTCCTTATCGAAACTTTTTCTCAGCTTATCGTGCATATAATCAGCCACAGCCTGCGCCGGGGCCCAATCAGCTGAACTGGGGAGCCCTATGTCCCCCGGATTAAATTGGAACGGATTAGGAGGAGACCTGGAACTCTCCTGCGTGTGGGAGGAGGTATACGTCTTTGCTCTCTTGCGTTTACGCAGAGATTTATTGGATTGAGAAGAATCAGAATCAGTGGGATCTGAAGCAGAAGTAAGGTTGTCCCCATTGGTGAACTCCTTAGAGGTAGAAGGGAGAGAACAATAGTGATGGTCAGACGCGGAAGACTGAGTTAAAGCTGACATGGCCGTGTCGTGAGGCCAAGAGAGGGACTGATCTTTAGACTTACTGGGGAGAGAGAGACCCCCTTCACCCGAACTGTCCTCAGGTAGCGGGACAAGACCCTGCTTCTTCTTGAAGCTCTCTAACTGCTGCGTTATGGGCTTCAAGGCTGTCATTAAAGCTTAAATTAATTTTCTGCAGGATTGAAAATGCGAGTGCCCTGCTGAGATACTGCTGAACTGATGCATAAATTACCTCAGACAGACCGTCCCTCAATTGCTGGCTGTGGGCCTCCTCATAATATTGCCCATATTCCTCCTCCTCAAAGGGCACCCACTCGGTCATGCTGAGTATCTGATGCTGCACGAAGCAGACACAAAGGATCCAGTTGAGCTACTGGATGTGATAGACGGGGGGCACCCCTAGTGCAATTCTACAGTCTACAATCCATTGGCTCATCAGCGAGAGCTGTATATTAGTTATTGCAGCCCTCCCAATGAGGTAGAGGGCGGCAAGGAGAGCCACAGTAAACTCAATCTGCCATGTATACAATGAGCGTACACTACGCTCTATTTGCAGGGCTTGCTCTGTTCTTGCAGCCGGAGCGCAGCATCTCTTGCGCTGACAGGCACGCCAGGAATGCAAGGAATGCATGCGATTCCCAGTGTCCTGTCAGCGCGTGTAAGGAGGGAAAACCGATGATGGAATGCACATAGCCCAATCCTACTAGGTCTTACCAACTGGGCTATGCGCACCTTCTCTGCTCTCCGCCCGGGCCTTATGAGGGGAGGCTCTGGGGAAGTGCTGTCGGAGCAGCGCCCACCAAGGGCATAAGCTCTTGATTTCACGTGGGAACACCCAGAAGAAATTAGAGACTTAACGGAACCGAAGCTGACGCTCTGAAAAGCCAGCTGGAGCCGAAAGTATTGCGTGACAAGCTTGCGGCACTGCGGTCGCCCACAATGAAAACACCCTGGACAAGCTAGGGAACTTGTGGAAAGCCTGAAAACCAGTAAGAAATCACAACGCAATTGTTTGGGAAATGTAAGTGAAAGGCACTTATCTTGCCCTCGAGAAGCAAAGAAAGAGGAGTTCTAGATGATGTTAAGGACTCTAATAGGGTCTAATGTTATGTGATTGGTGGACATGTTGGGTAAAGCATGTTGGGAAATGCAGTTGAAGTTTTCTGTTTTGTGACTGGCTGCTGTATTTGAGTAGTAAAAGAAAGAGAAGCATAATCCTCGCCTCCGGTCCTGAAATAGAATTCCGTGGCTGCTCTGAGCACAAGAGGCATAGTCCTCTTTCTATGCCGAGCGGTGAGCAAGCGCACTTTGACCACGCTCAGATTTAACTTTGATCAGCTCAGAAGTGCACTTTGTGATTCTGGCATAGCGCCTACTGCCATTTCTTCTTACGTCCAGCAGGACTGTATAAACGATTGGGGGCTCTGCCCTAGGGATGACAGGTGGCTCCTTCCACATTTGAATTTGCTGCCAAGAGCAGTTTCTGCTCGTTTTCACCTGCTAGGGGCTCTCCCGCCATTTGCTTAAACAAACTCTCCTGGAGGGTCCAGATCGGTGCCCTGCATCATGATGGCGCAGGGGAGTACAGTGAATTACCATATGAATATCAAGTGGAAGAAAGACTGTCGAAGGCACAGGATAACTCGGTGCAGGAGTCAGTGAATAGGGTTCTAATTTGAGCGCTCCGTCCCTTTACGCAACTCTTGACGCACTTCTGCAGGACAGAACTGGGTATAGGATCCTCAGTGGCTCCTCCTCTTTTAGAGATACGGTTGACAGAACCTGTACTCTTAGAAAGGGACATCTGGGTGACCACACGCTGAAGTGCTAGAACAGATCTCTAACTCCACTCTGTTAGACCACAAATACAGCGTACCAACTGCACCGACCCTTTGAGATCTTCTCATAGGACAGATCCTTACGCAGATGATTCCTCCTCTCAGTCTTCTAGATCTGAAAAGTCTCAAAAAGACTCTCAACTCTCCACTTCCAGACTTAAATGCAAATGCCTTAATATAACTGAGGCTCTTGTGGGGATTTGAAAGAGAACTCTGGATTTCGATCCGGATGACATCATTTACCTGCGCTCAACGGAATGGGATCCCCTGCCTGGAGGTGGCAGATTAAGTCCAGGTCTGATTATGTAAAGGGTTTGAAAGAGAGATTCACGCAAAACTGTGTTCTGAATGCCCAAATTATCCGGCCTACATCCCAATATGGTGGCATTCCTAAAGAAATATGCCTGAGAGCCCAAAAAAGGAATAGACCGCACCTGTTGCAGTTTTAGGACAAACTGCTAGACCTCTCAGGGCCTCTCCCTAAGATTCTGGAGATGGCAGTTTAGGCCAAGGAGTCTAATGCCCCCATTGATCCTGATGTTTTGCTAGGTTGGTCCTAACGTGCAATATGCCTCCTCTGCAATGCCAACTAAGCCATTTGTCAGCCTGATTATGCAAAGGGTTTAAGAGAAGTTTGTGCAAAACTTCATTCTGACTACCCTAAATGATCTCTTCTGAGTAAGGTCACTGACACTCTTGACCTACTTCCCAATATGGCGGCATTCCTAAAGAACTATGCCAGAGACACAGTAAAGGGGATAGACCGCACCTGGTGCAGTTGTGAGGACAAACCGCTAGACCTCTCAAGGCCTCTCACTAAGATTTTGGAGACAGCAGTTCTGGCCAAGGAGTCTAATGCCCCCATTGACCCTGATGTCTTGCTAGGTTGGTCCCAACGTGTGGTATGCCTCCCTGGCAATGCCAACTGAGCCATTTTGTCAGAAAGGCACAGGTCTCTGCTAATGCATATTGATCCAAAACTGGCCGAATTAGCAACTTTGGAGGCAGGCCCATTAGCAAACAGTCTCCTGTTTGGTGCTATGTTTGTGAAGGATCTGGGAAAATATGTAGTCAATTTCTCTTTCAGGATGAGTCCAATCCTCTGTTTAAAAAGTCTTCAACAGGGGCCTTTTTACCAGGACTGGTCACTTCAGTAGTTGAGCAACAGGCTGTGGTTACTACCAGGCCCCCCCAGGGTTATAACCACAGAGGAATAGAAGCATCTTCATACTCTGGCTCTGACAAATTCTCCCACACCAAAGCTCAGGGGTTGACAGTTCTTAATTTTTACCCTCACAGGTGATTTCTCTAGTTTCAATGGAATCAACAGTGGTACGAAATGACAGCTCTACCATTACCATTTGGCCTATCCTCTGCCCCTGGTGCTTCACCAAGCTGTTGCGACCAGTGGTGGAGAATCTCAGAGCGAGACGGGTGTGATTAATTGTCTTTCTAGACGTCCTTCTTATCATGGCCCAAGACTGAGATACGGTCCTTCTCCATCTCTCTTGGTTGATTCAACTTCTCCTCGGCTTAGGCTTCATCATCAGTGGAGTGAAGCCTCTCTTTGTTTTATCTCAGAGTCTGGAGTTCCCAGGGTTCCAAGTGGATTTGGTCCTGGCACAACTCAAGCTCCCTCTCCCAAAGATGGTGTCCACCAAGAAGGAACTGAGAAAAGCTCTCGACTCTCAGACGTTCTTGTTGCGGATATTAGCCAGGTTGGTGGGCCTTCTCGCGTCATCTATCCAGGCCATAGTCCTGGGCCATCTCTATTATCATGCTCTGCAACTGCTCAAATTTCTTCATTTCTAGAAAGGATTATCCTATTCAGAACTGATAATTTTGCCAGAGGAAGCCAGAACAGAGATCATATGGTAGCTGGATCATATGGATGCCTGGAATGTCAAGGCCATATTCGCCAGTATTCCGGAGGATCATAAAGTCCAATGCCAGCAGATGGGACTGGGGTGCGAGGTGTGGCCCGATTACCACCGGAGGCAGATGGTCTCTGGAAGAACTGCACCTTCATATCAATTGTCTCCAGCTTCTGGGGGCTTCCTTTGTAATCAAGATGTTGTCCCCTCACAATATAAAATGTTGCATCCTTGTTCGGATGGACAATATTTAGGCGGTGAGGTACATCATTAAGCTGGGGGGTACACGCTTGCGTCCCCTAGTGGAGATTGCCTAGGATATCTGGCATTAGTGTCTGGAGCATCAAATAGCAGTGACAGCAGAATATATTTCAGGTCAGATAAACATAGTGGCAGACTGGAACCCTTGGTTCTTTTGTGACTCCAATGAGTGGAGACTTTAACCTTGCATTTTCATGGCTCTGAATCTGTTGTGCTGTCCCTGTGTGGTGGATATCTTTAAATCACATCTGAATGCGCAACTTCTGATATTTTATAGTTGTAGACCAGACGCCCTGGCGATGAACTTGCAAGCTTTTCTTCATTCGTAGATGGGGATTTGCATCATGCTTTCCCTCCGTTTGCGATAATTCTGAGAGTTCTCATCCGGTGACCATCTGTTGGAAAACTCAACTGTGGTTTCCTGTGGTGCTGGCACTCTCATGCACCTCTGCGGTGAGTACTTGGACCTACAGAGACTTCTCTCAGATCCGATGGGGCTTCTCCATCCATTGATAATGGAGGGGCAGCTGTCTCTCATAGCTTGGAGGATTTCAGGAGATGATGGCAAATGCCAGGGATTCTAGAACATACTGCTTTTCTTCCTCCCCCAATCTTGTGCCCCCAGCACTCATAAGAGATATGCTGCGGCATGGAGGCCATGGGTTCATTGGTGCGGTGAGATGAGTGTGGATCCCCTGGGGGAAAATATGCAAATTGTTGTTAACTTTTTATCCCAGCCGGCTGCTCAAGGCATTGGCTTACAGGATGGTCAACAACGTCCACTCTGCATTTCAGCTGGGCATCCTCATTTGGGAGGTAAATCAGTGGAGGAACATCCATTAATTTGCAAACTTTTTAGGGGTATCACACCTAAGCACTCAGTTTTATGGGATGTTGATGTGGTCCCCTTAGATTTTTACGATGTTGGCCTATGAATGAAGAACTCTCGAAAAAGCAGCTATTGGCTAAATTGACTCTCCTTTTGTGCCTCATTTCATGTAGGTGATTGTCAGAGGTAAGGGCACCCAACATAACAGCCAGAGTATTTTTGCCCTCAGGGTGCCTTTCCGGATCTCTACCCATACTAAGACTAATTCACATTGTGCAAGTTATCCTGCGTTTCCAGTCAATCACTAATTGTGTGTGGTTAAATGTCTTAAAGCTAAAGTGCAACACAAAAAGATGATGGACGGAATGCTGAACATTGGCAAACATTCACCCCCAGTCACAGAACTGGGTTGAATCCATTGTTTCCCTTCTTAACACGCCACACCAGTATGGACCCATCCATACGCAGATCAGCTTGACCCTGCTCCCCATGGGAACAGTCCAGCCCAAACTGCCAGTCCAGGTCCTCCCTGGACCAGAAACAAGCATCCTGGGTCCAGTTTCGGAGTCTCACCCCTAATCGGCCAGGCTAGCTTGAGTCCAGTGGCACAGTGAGCAGGGGACCCAAGTCTGAGCATCCCACAGAATGAGCAGTTATGGTTGAATTTACAATTACAGGCTGGTCACATATATATATTATTTTGTAAAGAGACCCAACATGTCCCTTTTTATTTCTCCCTGTGGCCATGGACTAAAAGGGCTGAGTAATGTTTTCCCATTTTTGAGCATCATGCATCTCAACCAAGAGTTAATTTCTGTTCGTTCCAGTACATGCTGTGGTTAGCTGTCTTTTTTAATGATTTATCATTACCCTTCTAGAATGAACACCTAATTCCTCAAATACAAAAGCCATTTAATTCTGATAAAAAGATTTTTGATCTACCAAAGCCAGTCATTTCTCTAGCATAAATAAACTGATAAATGGTGTAACTATTCAACCAGATCAAAAACATTTTCTCAACCTTTAGTTTCTATATTTTTGTGAGCATTCCTTAATTTCTTTGGGGTCTTCACCATCTGCTTTTTAATCATCAATTCAAACACATCAGCATAACTCTTCTTCTTGGTCTTTTCTTTCATCTTCTCTTATAGGTGCAGTCCCAGATATACTCTAGGCACCATCAGCTCATCATTGACTTTGCTCCTGGACCCCCATCCTCACCTTTTCCTCTCTTTGTCCATTACGGCGGATAACAAAACTGTGGAAGTCAAAGAGGGTACTGATGTAGCCACGTGGAGAGGAGGGGCTGTGTTGTGCCTGAACAGTTGCTACTGCATTAGCTAGAGATGTGGGCTACCCACCATCCAGTCTAATGGTTCTGCTGACCTGAGTCTGCTGTTTGTTGGAAAACACCAGGTCAAATCACCTCTTAGCCACAGCCCATTAATCCTTATTTGCAAATCCGGAGTCAGATTTGAAGCCAGGAGCCAGATGTACAAATTTAAGGAACAGCGATTATCTAATTGTTATTTTTTGTGTGACTCGCAGTTAGGAAATCGTTCTTCCTAATGTACAAGTTGGAAATACCAATTCCTAATGGGGTTGCAATAGACCTACCTAATTAATATTAATGAGGTAGGTCACAATTTGCGACCCATTAGCAATTTCAGTCATCACAGGGATGGTGGCCTGCTGCTTTGAACTTTATTGGGATTAAGGACACACTTTGACATTACAGTACAGTGTGATAGGCAGTCTGTAACATATTACGAGACAGTGTAATAAGGTTTATCAAAATAAAAGCATTCCCAATTTTATTTGATCTAAGCCCAGGTTTATGAGATGCTAGTCTTTTCGCTCAGCTCATGAGACACTGAGTAACATGATGATAGTTAGCCTGACTGTTCTATCAGGGGTGACCACCTCTCACCTCGGAAAAGGGCATCTCACACATTCCTGAAGCTTGTAAATTCCTGTACATTGCCACCTGTATTCCCCCTGTGCTATGCACTCTTTTTAAATGTGTAGTAAAAGGGCACCTGACATTATCAAATTTTGTGACTCCAGCACGGATTATTGCTGTAAGTGTTTCCATAGACTGACCATAGTTTTCTCCACCACATATTGAGCGAAGGTGCCTGCCGGTGCTTCCACGCCTGAGCCACACTCAAGGGTTAGGAGAGGTGGAGGAGAAAATCTTCCCCTGTGGGGGTCATTGTGGTGTAGAGTCTGTGATCCCCCAGGTCCTCTGAAGAACCAGGAGTGGGTCAGGGGGCAAGGAGACATTAGTGATGGAACAAATCATAAGGAGGACTTCGCCCAGAACCCCTCAACCCGTGGACATGTCCACCATGTACGTAGAAAAGTGCCCCTGTCCTCACAACCCGTCCAGCACAGCTCCAAACCCCCAAACATCCTGTGTAGGTGCACGGGAGCGAGGTACCAATGCATCAGTTTTTTGAGGGATTCTCCTTATAGAGCAGGCGTATGGAGGATTTGGCCATGTCGCCTTCCAAATCTCCTCGGAAATGCCAATGTCCAATACGATCTCCCACTGTGCAACTTATGCATGTTTCCTAGATGGGGAGGGGTAAGATTTAAAATGTAGCAGTGTAGCCATGATATTCCTTTGCATCTGATGTTATTGGTATAGGGATTTGATCTGTGAGACCCCACTTTGCAGTCAAAAGCCACAAAAGAGCGGCAAGGGGGACAGGCGAGAAGGCCTGTTCCACTTGTACCCATGGTTTGCCTCCAGGGTGGTGGCTCCACTCAAATGAAGGGCGGAGATGAGCCGCCGGCATGTACACTGTTATGTCGGGGAAGCCCAGGTCCCCCCGGTGGTGGAGCGGAAGAGGGAAGATTTTGCCACCCTCAGGAATTTACCCTCCCACACAAAATTGAAGATTTTGACACAAATTAAGGATTGTGTTGCTTTAAGGATTGTGAGTTTGAGGTACAAATAAAAGCTGGGGCATGAAATTAATCTTATGGATATTTAGACAATCCAACCAGGATAGTCCCTGTTGGAAATTGGGTCTCTAGTTGGCGGGTGTATGCATCCTGTCCACGTAGGGACCATAATCCTAATCAGGGTAAGTCTAATACACAACCTAAATCAACCTGTGCTCACCCTCTGTATGCTTGGCGCAGAAAAGGCAGGCTGAACTTAGAGGGCAATCTGTAAAGTATTTGTGCAACACTCAAACAGTAAATACAGTGACAACATCACAAAAGACTCCAAACAGGTTTATATATAAAATAGAGATTCTTCATTTGAAGAAATCTTGACCAAAAACGATAAAACATCCAATAGGCATTCACTTTTAAAAAGAATTAGATAAACACATTTTATGCGAGGCTCGTTTTAGAGCCTTTACAGTAGGTCAGGGAAGTTTATGTGTCCCTCTGCAAAGAGCGCAGCAAAGACTTGTTGGGGTCGTTGGGGTCATTCCAGACTGACCCAAAGGTTGGATCAATGTTACAATGCTGATTGTCTCTCAATTGCAGGGAGCACAGTGGAAGCCCGCTATCAGGCACAGCACTACCACGGCTGCGGGGTGGAGGTAGGCGGTATCGCGGCAGCTGGCGCTGTAACAGAGAGCAGAGGGGTGTCTGAGACAAGGAAGGCAGCACATCTCGACTACCTGGTCAGCGCAGGCAGCAACCCGAAGGGGAGACGCAACTGCATCCACGTTAGGCAGCCAGCCAACTGAAGTGGGGCCGCGTCGAAGATCGGGTGCAGGCAGGGTGGCAAGCAGAAAGGGAAGCCGCTCTGAGGTTTCTGTCCAGCAGGTGGCGGGCTGCAGTGAGACCGCTTGTAGGTTTATGCACAGCGGCGGCTGGCTGCAATGAGGCTGCTCGTAGGTTTCGATGCAACAGATGGCAAGCTGTAATGTAGCTGCTCAGAGGTTTCTGTCCAGTGAGTGGCAGGCAGTAATGAAGCCGCTCTGATGTTTCGATAAAGTGTCTGACAAGTCGAGATGTAGTCACTTGGGGGGGGTCTTTGATGTCTCAGAGACACTTTGTGGAAATGGGGGGGGACACTCTGGAAGGGATGAGTAGTCCTTGGGGTGCAGGGCAGAGATCAGCAGGGCAGATCAGCAGTCCCTGGGAACAGTCAAGTTCGGCAGGGTGGTGATCCTGGCACACACCAGTCTTTACTTCAGTAGGAGAAGTGTACTGTCTTCAGTGAGTCAGAGGCCCAGTACTTATACTAGAAAGTACCTTTGATGTAGGGGATGACTACAAAGAATTTCTGTGAAGTGCACAGATCCCCCTTTCAGGTCAGCTTCAGCTCCAGAATATCAGTGGGAGGTAATCAGCCCCTTTGTGTGGACTCTGGTCACTACCCTTTGAGGTGGAAGTGTGAGCCCTTCCCATCCTCCGCCCCAGAAAGACCCATCAGTATGCAGATGAATGCAGATGCAGTGGAGTATCCTGTGTTGTGTGTGTCTGGAGGGAATGCACAAATGTATCGGTCACCTAGCCCAAGCCAGATGTGTGTTGGAGAAAGGTTGTGGGCACATACGGCAGTGAGTGCGGAGAAATGCCCACTTTCTAAAAGTGGCATTTCTAAAACAGTAACAATAAATCTGACTTTACCACTAAAAAGGATGTATCATTACCATTCCAATGGTACTAAACATGGTGTAGCTACTCCTCTCAGATCAGGGATTACAGCTTTAAAGTACTTTAAGGAATTCCCAATGCTGGCCCATGAGTGGGGCTGGCCTCACAATAATGATAAACGACTTTGGGAGTTTTTTCATTACCAGGACATGAAAAACTTAAAAGTACATGCCCTGCCTTTTGCTTACATGGCACCCTGCCCTATGAGCTACCTAAAGCCTACCTTAGGGGTGACACGTGTGTAAGCAAAAGGGAGTTTTAGGCTAGGCAAGAGTTTTAGATGCCATGTCGGGGAGGCAGCGAGACTGTGTGCAAAGGCTCTGCAGTGGCAGGCCTGAGGCATGTTTACATAGCTACTTAAATGGGTGGCCCAATTAGTGCTGCAGACCCACTAGTAGCATTTAATTTACAGGCCCTGAGCATATGGTGTACCACGCTACAAGGGGCTTGCATGTACATTAAACATGTCAAATGTGGATACCCCAATGTTACCATGTTTAAGTGAATGACACATGTACTTTAGCACTGGGTAGCAGTGGCAAGGTGCTCAGAATCCTAAGGCCAACAAGAAGATACAGCAACAACAGTGGAGGTGAAGGCAAAAAGTCTGGGGTAAGACCACCCTACGGATGGCAGGTCTAACAGTCCCAATTTGCCCCACTGGCACAGATCCTTGAATAAGGTCGTAAAAAGTGGAGGGATGTTAATATCGTAAAAGGCACTCGTGCAAGTTGGAAGGTGAACCCCCGGTATGTAATGGCTGACGCAACCCATGTGAATCCGCCCCGTGGAATGGGGTCTCCTAGGTGGCCAAGTGGGTCTGTTCCCGCTAGTCCTTGGGATTTGGAGTAGTTAATTTTAAAACCAGATACTTGAGCGAAGTGGTCTAACTTAGCTAACAATGCCAAGATTGTTGTTTCAGGATCTGTGATAAAGCACAAGCTATCATTGGTGAAGAGGGCTACTTTATGTTTCGTGCCCTCCACCATCATGCCGTAGATTGCTGCATTATTATGGATCTCGACCACCAAAGGTTCCATGTCTAAGGCGCAGATTAGAGGGGAAAAGGGGCACCCCTGTCTTGTGCCCTTTGTCAGGGGGATGTCTGATGTGAAGGCTCCATCAATTTTAAGTTTGGGTGATTGCTTTTTAATAAAGCAAACTTTTTTTTTTTAATGCAGCCTGTTTTCCTTAAAGTAAAATGGGATGCGTTTCAAAAAATAAAAATAAATGTTTAAGTAGCATTTTTTTAAAGTAGGCAGTAGTCCCTTGGACCACTCACTGCCTGCTCTTAACAAATATTTGTTTCAACATTCACAGAAGGGAAGGGGTGGTCCTATGCGGTGTTGGTAAAAAAAATTAGGTCCTGGTTTAGATATTGGCAGAGGGATTACTGCGTTACAACATTGACCGATATCCCATCTTCCGAAAACCAAATCTCATTATATCCAATGGGATTTAGATTTTGGCAAACAGGATACCCATCACCATTGTGATGGAGTAATCCCTCCACCACTGTCTATATCAGGCCCTTAATGTTTTGTGACCGTAATTCGCCTACAAACCAATCACACATAGCACGGCAATGCTGTATTTGGAAGGGACGCCCTAAACACGCACCTTCTAAATGCTGAATTGCTAAACACAAATTGTGATTTCATAACAGCTTTTGGCCTGTTACCCCCAAGGGTCTGCAGGTGATCTGGAGCCTGATTATCAGTTATACTTACTGGCTCGGGGGCAGAATGTCCACCCCATGTAATCACTGGGGGGGCGTATGCTGAAGTGATCAGGCTGGGAGAGGGAAGGCTTTTTTTCTTACCCCTGTTTGCTCACCCCCCCCTTCCTTTTGCACTTGATTGTAGGGGTAAAAGTCGCTTTTAGAGGTACCCCACTCATCGTGATTGTTCGCCAGGTTCCTGATTGGAGGCCGACTGTAGCACCAGAAAATCATACATTAAAGGCTGAAGCACCGTCCATGGCACTAAGCGGGCAGGTTCAAGAGGAGTCCTCTCTGGGGGTCAAATTCAGGATCTTCAAATTATGAGACTGACACGCTGCCTGCTGGTGACCTTGGCAATTGCTCTAGATGCATGCTGTTACTAGGTGGCAGGCTGTGCTGCTGTACAACATGGCTTAAAAAACAATGATAAAGCCACCCGATCTTGCATAGGTGAGGCCTATTGGCTTTGCCACTGCTTGTTAAAGTTACTGTTATAAAGTGTGCAACACTGTAACATTGTAATTGTATGTGATTTAAGTGCTTGGTTACGTCTATATGTTTTCTAAATAATAATGTGGCATATGTTTTTTGCATGTTTACAATATAAAAATAGCCCTTGCTCCATGCTTATTAAGGAAAGACCTTTTGGCTTTGCCGATGCTTGTTAATTCATCTACTTGTGCCCTGTCCTTCCACAGCTTTGCTTGCTATTTTTCGAGTTTCTGCAGACCTCTGAGGGCAGGTGGTATTTTTAGAGCGAGAGCATGCGTTAGTGCATGTGTCTTGCTTGTGAGACACTGTTGCTAACAAAAAGGGCTTGGAAACCCCCGCTGCTTACCATTTGTTTGCTTGCGTGGCACTCTTCTTTACGGCCTGGTAACTGGTCACTGCAGGACTAGCATAATTTTTGTTACTTTCTGTGGAGCAGGGACCAAGCGCTGATTGATTTGCGGTAATCAGTGGTGGTCCGCTGCTCCCAAAATGATTGAGGTACTATTGTGTTGTTTTTAACATCTAGTGCCCTGCAAACAGAAGGTGTGTGGCTGGCAAAATCGTGCCCAGCTAGACAAAAAATAACTGAAAAGTTTTATTTTCTACAGTTAACTTACTTTTATTATGCCAAGTCTTCTTTTCTCACTTTGTACTCATGTTTTGTTTTGTTTTTGGTCGTGGGCGCTGTTCTCAAAAGATGACGATTATCTTGTTCTAAATATTGCGAAGCAACATTGTTTCTTTCTTATGTGTAATTTCAACTTTTAAGTTTTAACACATAATAGTGCAGTACACCTCAATCCACCCCACTCTCATCCGCCGTACTCCAATCAATGCCAATCCACCCCACCTCACCTCACCCCACACCAATCCACCCCACTCAATCCAAATAACTCACCCCAATCCAATCCCATCCAATCCACCACACTCCAATCCTCCCAACCCATTCACTCCAATCTGCTCCACTCCAATCAAAAACAAACTACCCCACTCCACTCTGCCCCACTCAAATCCAACACAATCTGCCCCATTCCAATCCAAAACAATCTGCCCCACTCCAATCCAAAACAATCTGCCCCACTCCAATCTGCCCCACTCTAATCCGAAACAATTGACATCCCTCCAATCTGTCCCATCCAAAACAATCTGCTCCACTCTAATCCAAAACAATCTGCCCCACTACAATCCTAAACAATCTGCCTTACTACAGTCCAAAACAATCTGCCCCATTCCAATCCAAAACAATCAGCCCCACTCCAATCCAAAACAGTCTGCCCCACTCCAGTCCTAAACACTCTGCCTCATTCCAGTCCAAAACAATGTGTCCCACTCCAAATCCAAAACAATCTACCCAACTCCAATCTGCCCCACTCCAATGCAAAACAATCTACCCTACTTCAGTCAGCCTCACTCTAATCTTCCCCACTTCAATCCAGAGGAATCTGTCCCACTCCAATCTGTCCCACTCTCGAATCCAATCCACCCACTCCAATCCAGTCCAAGCCACTCCAGTCCAATCCACCTCACCCCAAAACAATCCACCTCACCCCAATCCACCCCACCCCACACAATCCCAATTCACTCCACTCCAATACACCACAATCCACCTACTCCGAGCCAATCCACCCCACCCTGATCCACCCCATTACAATCCACCATAATCACCCACTCCAGCTCGATCCACCCCACTCCAATTTAACTGACCCCATTCCAATCCAAACCACTCCAATTCAACCCTTTCTTATCCAATACAACACACGCCACTCCAATCCAAACCATCCCACCCCACTCCAATCCACTGTACCCACTCAAATCTATTTCATTCCACCCAATCCAATCCACCAACCCTACTTGAATCATCCCACTCAAATCAAAACACCTTAATCCACCCACTCCAGTTCCGTCCAATCCACTTTAAGCCAACTCACTCTGATCCAAGTCATCCAGCTCCAATCCAGTCCACCCCACACCAATCCAATCCACCCCACTCCACTTCAGTCGAATCCAATATAATCCACCCCACTCAAATCCACCCCACTCAAATCCAGTCCTCTCAAATCCAGTCCACTCAACTCCAGTCCACCCCGAAGCAATCCACCCCAATCCAATCCACCCCACTCAAATTCACCCCAGCCCAAAATATCTACCCCACTCCAATCCACCTCAGTCCAATCCACCCCACCCCATACCATTCCAATCCCTCCCAATTCAATCAGCCCTACTCAATCCAATCCACCTGACTCTAATCCAATCCCCTCACTGCAATCCAATCCACTCCACTCCAATCCACCACAGCCCAGGCCAATCCAATCCACCCCACTCTCTTCCACTCCACTCGAATCCACCCACTCCAGTCCACCCTACTCCAATCCAATCCACCTCACCCCAAAACAATCCACCTCACCCCAATCCAATCCTCCCCACGCCACCCCAATTCACCCCACTCGAATACAGCACATTCTACCAACTCCAATTCATTCCACCCTACTCCACCCCAATCCAACCCACCCCAATTCAATCACCCCACTCAAATCTGTAGACCTCACCACAATCCAATCCACCCCACTCCAATCCACCATAATCCCCCAATCCAATTCTATCCACCTCACTCCAGTCCAGTCCACCCCATTCCAGTCCAACCCACCCCACACAATCCACCTCAGTCCAGTCCAATCAATCCCACTCCAATCTAACCGAGACCATTGCAGTCCAGTCTAATCCACCCCACTCCAATCCAATCCAACCCAAGCCACTCCAATCCAACCCATCCCACCCCACTCAATCCAATCCACCTACTCAAATTCATTCCACCCCACCCCATTCCAATCCAATCCACCCCACTCCAGTGCAGTCCACATCAACCCAATCCACCCCACTCCAATCCAGTCCACCGACCCTACTCGAATCTGCCCCACTCACATCAATCCACTTTATTCCACCCCATTCCATATCAATCCAATCCACTTTAAGCCACCCAACTCCAATCCAATTCACCCCACTCCAAAGCACCTTAATCCAGTCCACTTCAATCCAATCCACCCCACACCAGTCCAATCCACCCCAACCACTCCAGTAAAATTCACTATAATCCACCCCACTCAAATCCAGTCCTCTCAAATCCAGTACACTCCACTCAAGTCCAATCCACCCCAATCCAATCCACCCCACTTCAGCCAACCCCACATCAATACAATCCACCCCAATCCAATCCGCCCCACTCAAACCAATCCACCACACCCCAATCTAATCTGCCCCACTGCAATCCAATCCACTCCACTCTAATTCATTCCACCCCACACCAGGCCAATCCAATCCACCCCAATCTCTTTGACTCCACTCCAATCCACCCACTCCAGTCCACCCCACTGCAATCCAATCCACCTTACTCAATCCATTGCACCCCACTCCAATTCACCCAACCTCAATGCAATCCACCCCACTCAAATCCACCCACCCCAATACAGTCCAACCCACCCCACCTCAATCCAATCCACCCCACTTCAATCCACCTCTTCCACTCCAATCCACTCCACCCACTCAATCCAATCCGATCCACCCCAGTTCAATTCAATTCAATCCACACGACTCCAATCAACCCCACCCCAACCCACCCCACCCCAGGCCAGTCCAATCCAACCCATTCCATCCCACTCTCTTTCACTCCATTCAACTGCACCCACTCCAGTCCACCACACTCCAACTGCAATCCATCCTACTCAGTCCAATCCACCCTACCTCAATGTAATACACCCTACTCCAATCTGCCCACCACAATCCAATCCATCCCAATCCAACCCACCCACCCCAGTCCAATCCAATCCATCCCCTCCAATCTACGTCCTCCACTCTAATCCACACCACTGTATTCCAATCCACCTCACTCCAAGCCATCCCTACTCTACCCCAATCCAATCCACCCCATCCCAGTTCAGTCCACCCCACTCAATCAATCCACCCCACCCCATTCCAATCCACCTCACTCTAGTCCAATCTACTCCACTCCAATCCACCCCACTCCAAGACAATCCACCCCATTCCACTCCAATCTATGCCACTCCAGTCCACCCCCCTCCAGTCCAGTCTAATTCAGCCCATTCCACTCCACCCCAGTTCACCTCACTCTAACCCACTCCATGCCACCCCAATCCAATACACCCCACCTCAGTGCTATCAATCCAGTCCACCCATCGCAATCCAATCTAGCTCATCCCACTCCAATCCACTGCACTCCAATCCACCCCAATCCAAACCACCCCATCCAGTCCAAGCGCATCATCCCATCCCACTCCACTCAATCTAACCCACTTTGCCCTGATCTAACGCACAGCACTTTACTCTAATTCACCCCACTACCTCAATCCACTCCAACTCATTCCATCCTGTTGTTACGCACTCCACTCTATGACACTCTACTCCAACAAATCAACCCTACGATACTCTACTCCCCCACTCCACTCTATGACACTCCATTCCACTAACCTTTAGCCATGCTGAATAGCAGCTACACTGGTGTATAACATGGCAAAAACACATTGCCAAGCCAATATCTCTTTTTTTTAAGCTACAGTAGGTTGCTGAGCAACAGCGCATGCACGCATCCTACAGGCACGACCTAAAAAGGAGTGCAGCCACTGTCCATTCCACCACAGAGACCAGGCCTCCTGACCTATGTCACATTGCCCAAAAAACCCAAATCCCTGGGCAATGGCACAACCCAGCTCCATAAGGCCAATGAGAGCTTCTTTAAGCGTTAGTGGTCCACTCCCAAAGCATCAGTGTTGCTGTGAAAAAAGGCAGGATTCACCAATATGAGTTAGGTGGGCTGCGGGTCAAGGACCTGCACCAACCAGTCCTCCCATTGGAGGGGAGGCAGTTCTCACGCAGAGTTGTTTTAAGGCATGGGCAAAGTGGACTCTGGCCCTTGGCCCCAGCCTTTCAGTGGGGCCCTGATTGAGACAGCTCTGTTCTGAAGAGTCTGGCCCGGTGACCTTGAATAATTCTTAAACAGATTGTTTTAAATAGCGTTTAAAAAAAAAAAAATCAATGTGGGTGATGTGTGACAGTCTATTGCAGTAATTCTGTAGAGAAATGTTGTGTGTATGTTTCATGCACCATCCATGAAAAAGTTTATTTTAGATCAAAAGAGGACCTCACATATGAGAAATGGCAGGGGGTGACAGAGATTATTTACAGTAATATTAGTGATCTGCTGCTGTGATACAATCTTGAAACCACACATCACTGTCCCTAAATATTAGATGTAAACACATTTAGAATTTGGACCTACCTGGGCGCTGTCAGTGACCGGGCCACAGAGGGCACGAAAGAGCTGGATCTGGATCATAAATTCAAAGCTGTTCCGAACAGGGCCCCACAAAATACTTTAGGCCCGGGGCCCCAAAATTCTTAAGATGTCCCTGGTCACGTGGGTGAACACCCTGCCCCCGGGCT
Organism: Pleurodeles waltl; assembly: GCF_031143425.1. Taxonomy (NCBI): domain Eukaryota; kingdom Metazoa; phylum Chordata; class Amphibia; order Caudata; family Salamandridae; genus Pleurodeles; species Pleurodeles waltl. The sequence continues at coordinate 1,158,933,460 of NC_090448.1, forward strand.
CCTGCTGATTTTTTTTTTAAAAAGACAAATTATTTCCAGAGGAGGCCCATGTACTTGTCTAGGGACCACCATGTTCTTGTCCCCCTTTTGGGATATATTTCAGTAGTGCTCCACCGATTACCCTAGGGGTCTACTGGTGGCTGCGAGTTGTAATGGTCTCCAGAAGGGGCTAGGAATGGACCTTGTTTACATCTGAACAATGTTAACTGAACTATATTTTAGTAAGGGCAGTAAATTTCAACTACCTCTATCTGTGTGATTGCTGCCCTACAGCATTGACACAGATAGAGGTAGTTACTACAAGTCAGTAGCACCTTCCTCAATCTGTGTTGGAATGGGCTTTGTTATCGGCAGACTGCCCCCACAACTTTCAGGTGACTTTTCAGAGACCCACAGTGGAGCCACAAGGTTCAGGGTGACTAGTAGGGCTGCATACACGCCAACATTTTAGAAGAAAGTGGGAGATTTTTTTTTTTTAATCAAGAGGATGAATTTCTCTCATTGACTTCTACTGGAGCAGAGTCAATTTCAGACAGGAGACAGCCAAAATAAAGCCATTTTTTGCTTCACAAATCGAGTCTCCCGGCATAATCGGTTCTGTTGGCATGTAAGTGTGTGGGAAAAGTGGGGTAACAAAGGCCCCTGCTGCCCCACCGCGGTGCAGGGGGGCCCGAGCTCCAGGAGGTCCCCTCAGCACAGTACTCTGGCCTGGGAGCTCCTGCGTGATTCTGGAGGGTGGGGCCTCCATGTACACATGACACGGACTGTGTCCTCTCCAGGGCTTTAAGTGGGCCGGGTCCTGCCGGTGCTCAGCACTGGCAGGTCTAAAAAGCAGATGCCTTTGACGGGTCCCTCTCGGGCTCGTCGTTTTAACCCTCACCCTCGGAGTGAAAAAAATCTTAACTCTACTGCAGTGCCACCCTTCACTGCCTATGATGCAACTTCAAAGAGGCTCGTTATAGTTCTTTCACAGTCTCATCATTTCATAACCGAAGCATTTTCAATATTTTCTACAACACCATTGTTGTTGCTCATTTATCTTATGCAACTAACAACCATTGACAAAGCCAATATTCCTGGCTTGTTGTAGGTGTGATGTTACATGTTATATATCTGGGTGCAATGACAGAAAGAAGCAGAAAAATACCAGTCAGGCTGCACATTATGCTAAGCACCAATGTTTAACTTATGTGTTTTTAAGCCACGCCTTTAGTTACATCAGCCATGCCCCTTTGAGAGACCCTCCAGTTTTTTCATCCCACTTAAAGGGTCACCAAGGTCTTCAGAGACACCACCACCATTACCTTCCCTCAAGACTCTGCAGATGCCTCCATAACCTTCTCCGAACATCGATTTTGTGATGTCAAAGGCGAAGCCATCATGTGTTGCCTCTTCCCGCGAAGGCATGAGAGGTCAAAAGATAAATGCTGTCACTTTCTAACCCGAGTAACTGCCCCTCCAGGAGCCTATAGAAAAGGCATATGTCTTCGTATGTATGAATCTAGTTCTACATCATTCCATGTTATTTGAAAGTGCTCTGAATAGTCTTCCATCTGCCAATTTAATATACTGAAAAATAAAATTTACATGAATTAAAAAATAAATAAATAAACTGAGCCCCAAAAACATGTGCCGCAAGCGAAACAGGTGTCTGTGACTTGTTTGCTGGCTGGACTGCTGCGCATGTGCAGATCATCACGCACCGCTTGACCTTCGCTTGGTGCACTTGGGGCTGTCACCTTTAATTTAACGCCGCCAACTAATATGCAATATGGAGATCAATGCGATCGATCGCAGGGAATGCAGCACTGCGCGCCAGAATATATGATATGCATTTTTAAATGCGAACAGACCAATAATTGGTTTAAATGCAAAAATAAATTGTGTCCTGAGATGTTTGGCCGCGCCTGGTAGATGTGCTTATTGGTTTCAGCATTTGGCTAACTGATCTGCCTTCATAGCTAATCAATACCTGCCAGCCGGATGCATCTCCCTCTGCAGCCGGCAGACTTCTAATGTGTTCTGAACTGGCACTGAAACAGAGCATTTAAGGGCTGCACCAGTGTTAGTTAGGGAATTCCAAAGCAGTCGAAAGGAAGAAAAGACCTGACAAAAAAACTAGAAGGGGACATTCCTTCAGAGCTCCATCCAGCTCAAACAAAGAGAGTAAATAGGTCACAATTACTCCTGCTTGCCCGGGAACAACAAGGAGAGCGAGTCGTAGACTTCGGGACTGATTTTGAGATTGGCGGAGGAGTTACTCCATCACAAACGTGACGGATATAGCGTGTGCCAAAATCTAAATCCCATTACATCCAATGGGATTTAGATTTCGGAGGACGGAATATCCGTCAGTCGGAGTAACCCCTTCGCCAAACTCTAAATGAGTCCCCTAAGGGCCAGGGCCTGATTTAGAGTTTGTCGGACGGGTTACTCCGACAATATCCCATCCGCCGTATTTCGATTCCTATAGGATATAATGGGATGGTAATATGGGGGACGGGATATCCGTCACGTTTGTGAAGGAGTAACCCCATCCACCAAACTCTAAAATAGGCCCTTAGAAGTGTTATCAGGGGGAATGAAGCACCTTGGAAGAATTCGAGACAGATGGTGCATCTGAATGGCAGGGAGGGCTGGTGCAGAGTCAGTCACATGTCAAGGATGTAGGTATTTTAGGTGTATTTGGGTCTTGATGAGCGGCGATGCTGTTGATATAGTTTGGTGTTGAGGCAACCTGAGCACAGCGTGGGGCTGATGTGGGACTGACGCGACTGTGGTGTAGTACATGGTTGATGTCGCAGAGGTGTGTATATAAGTCCCTTCATGGCAGTGCTGTCCAATAGGAGGGCTGATCCATATCACATTTTCAGGAAATCCATGTGAAATTAATTTACACACACTATCTCAAAGGAAAACGTTGTTACTGATTATCCTGCGAATGGAGCGGACACCAGCATCTTGCTTGTCACCCCTGGTATGCCCCCTGAATATCAAACCCACAACACCGGTGGGATAGGATATTGAGGACAAAGTATCAGAAAAAATATCACCAGGTAAGTAAGTATAGATTCTCTATCCCTACCTCCCCAGATATGTACCTATGTGGTACATATATCATCAAGGTAAGTAGAAGTGGAGAAAGGAACAGTATATACTTCACTATATGCACTTACTTTTTGATATTTTGGGGCATATTTATAAAGCCAAAGTGCCTCCTTGCACCGCCCTAGCGTAATTTTTTTTACCCTAAATTGGCGTCATGGAGGCCTTTTCCCAGCTCCAGGTTTCCAAAGTGGTGCTATGCAAGCATTGGGCCACTTTGTAATACCTTGCGTCACATTATGTCTGCGCCAGGCGTAATGTATGCAAGGGAGGTGTTCCCCTGTTAGGAGACCAAGAAAAATTGCGTAGTAGAATTTAGGAGATTTCACTGCGCCATTTTCCCCGTCATTTTTAACGCCTGCACAAGGCAGGCGTTAAACTGGCGCTCCCATTGTTTCCAATGCGCCTCCCCATGCATTACTGGACTAGCTCTATAATTGTTTTGCACTAGTCGACCAGTGCGGCAATAGCGTAAAAAATGTTGGTGCTATTGTGCTAATGTGCGTCATGGTGCACTGAATTGTGAATACGGCGCCACCATGGTGATGTTAGGGGGCACAGGGGGCGCAAGAAAAGTGGCACATCATAGCTGATGCGCCACTTTCTTGTAACTATGCCCCTTTGTCTCTTGGTTTTCTATCCTCAATAGTCTTATACCATGTTATTGCTGGTATTGATATCCAGTAGTACAATCATCACCCCCAGTGGAATGCTGAAATAGCCTCAGCCAATCAGACTGCTTATAATGCTGACATTAGCCACTGTTGTTTACATGAACTAAGCATTGATTGAAAGTGTGAAGCAGAGCCCTGAACCAGCCATGAACAGTGGGCTTGTTGGCCTACCTGTGGGAGGGGGTGGTTGGTGAGACTGGACGGTGATGCTAATGTCCTTCTCGACACACACTTCCTGGAATTAAATTCTCTTAACTAACTTATATGCTCATTATGACCCTCAGGAACATAGATGCAGGATGTACAATTCATAGAAGTTAACGCCCTCAGCAGGAGGCATTAACTGCTCCTAACACTGCCAATAGAAGGAAACAACACCTAACTTCAGGGCGTTTTTTCTATGGCAACCTTAAGGTGGACATTGTGAACTACTCCACCACCTACTCATCAGCGACAGACTTCCTCCCAAAGTGTTCTAGCTGGCTCCTAGCTCAGCTAGCAGCCCACGGTGCGCAGTGCTCTAAAAGTTTGTTATTGAAAAAGTTTCAACTTGAGACACAGTCGACTGGTGAGCTAACTCAGGATTTCACCCCCTAAGAATTCACATCAAGGTGAACTTGGGTCACTGTTACTCCAAACCCCCTAGAATCAATTTGATACCTGCACTACGTGCAAATCTTGTGGAGGAAGGGCCCTTAAAAGTAATCGCCAAAGGAGGTGAGTGATAGGGGAACGCCATCTGCCATGTGAATGAGTAACTTTCTTTGAAACCCTCTAATGCTTGTCTGTTGCTCCCTCTAAATCCCCAAACTCAAAAGGCTGCAACCACGGAAAAAACACTAGCATTGCAAGGATTAGTTTAAAGGTTTTTTTTAACTACCTCACCCCAGTAAGTTAGCCCTACAATTACACTCAAATTAAAAAAAAAACATGTATTTAATTTATGTATCCCGTTAACGAAGTTTGACCAAGTTGGGAAACCCACAGAATTTTGCAAAGTGCAATATTTGCCAAATTCGAAGGTGGAATTTACAAACTTTGCCTAATCCTAATCCCATGGAGAAATGTATTAGGAAATGTTTACATCAATCAGACTTAAATTCAGGGATTAACAAGGGGGAAAGCGGGTTAATGTCAACTGTACTGGGAAAGGAGAGTTAGCTTAGCTAGGAAGTAAAACACTTTGAGACAGATTTATCAAAATTTGCGATTCATGTCAGGATGTGCCACTTTTCTCACGCCCCATTGCCCCCCCCCCCAATGACACCATGTGTACGCCATACTTATGATACGCTGAATCATGGTGCACATTTCTGACAAACTTTCTGACGCTAGTTTGTTGCGTTGCAGGATTCGCACCAACAATTTTGACGTTAATCGTGCAAAGTGAAAGGAGCCCCTTGAAAACAATGGGAGCCTCATTTTAACACCTGCCTTAGGCACGCATTAAAAATGACGTTAGAAATGGCGCAGTGGAATCTCATAGGTTCGACTGCACCATTTTTCTGGGCCTCCTAACGCCAGAACGCCACCCCTTTGCATTCATCATACCTGGCGCAGGCATAATGAGGCGCAAGGGTTACAAAGTGACACATTGCGCCACTTTGTAAATCTGGCACTGCGTTTTTGCCAACCTAACGCCACATTAGCAACAGAAGAATTACGCTAATGTGGCACAAGGGGCTTCTTAAATCTGGCCCTTTATCTGCCTTCTAGATATCATTACTGTTCTAGCAGTCAACACCAAGACAGAAGCAGAAGTTTGTAATGACCACATCTGTATTTTGGGACCTTAACTCTTGACTTTCCACCTGATGGGCCTAAACCTCCCATGTCTTCCCCAAATAGATGTTTGGGATGCTCCGAACCACAAACTTCTGGTCCACTGATCACAGAGTGGTAAAAGCTGCAGCCGAAAGGATGCTACCCTTTTCCAGCCCTTCCAAAGTCTTCTGAAATCTTCATACCCCCAAAGTCTGGGACAAGTTTGGGCAGTTTCCTAAAGGAAAGAAAAAGTTTCTGAATATTGAGAACTGCTCTTGACCATACTATCTCTGAAGAAGGCTGATCTTTCAGGACCAGGATCCTTTGTTGATAGACCTGCCTTTTAATTCTTTCGCTTTATGCTTGGAAACGCTTGACCTTCCCCGGTCTGCCAACTTGACCTTGCCCACTCTGCCCACTTGACCTTCCCAGCTCTGCCGACTCAACCTTCCATTTCTGCCAACAGAACATAGTGCTGTCCAGTGAGCAAAGCAAACACTGAATCCAACCTCAAAGGAGGAACAGATCCCCTGCTAACTTTGTGTAAATCACCTCTTCCAACATATCAAATACTTTAATTTACTGTCTAAAATCTTCAAAGTCTCTCAAAGCATTTAATCAGATCTCAGCCTAGTCTAAAGCAAAACCATATGAACAGAGAATCCCAGTGCAGATTAAGAGACAACTTCTCTTCCAGTAAAGGAGTAAACATACAGCTTTCAGCACATTTCAGTGGCGGAGATCCTAATCTGCCGGGGCAGTGCTGCATATTACGCTGCCCTGCAGATTACGACCTCGTCCTCCGCCAGCCTTTTCATGGCGGTAACACTGCCATGAAAAGACTGGTGGAGAACAGGTGCAGGGGGCCACAGCAGGGGCCCCTGCACCTAGCATGGCCCCTCTGCCCAGCACCATTGCAATGTCCCCTGCCTGCTTTGCAGACAGTGAACATTGCGAGGGTGCTGGTGCACCCTGCAGGCAACAGTGTTAGTGCCGGCTCGATTACGAGCTGGGGACAATGCTATAAGCCTGTTTTCCGCTAGGCTGGCGGGTGGAAACTTAGGTTTCAGCCCGCTGACTTAGCAGGAAACTCTTAATGGCTACGGCCATTTAACAAAGGTTCCAGTTTTTCTTTATTTAGGTAAAATAGTTTGATTGCATTCTGTTTTGCTATCACTATATGTTCAGGAGAAACAAATGCTATTGCACTTAATTGTTTTATTTTTAAATTGTAGCTTTCTGTCACACATGTGATCTCCCTTTAAGAATTTTTTAGCATTTTACTCCAAGTTGCATGTGCAAAATGGAAAGAATATATTTGAATTTATGTGTCAGGATAAGGTGTTTTAATAACTGAAATCATTGCTAATTTAAAGTCACCTTTATTTACACAGGTCTTTTGTTACTTGTTTTTCTTTTCCCACAGATAAAGATTCTGTAAGTAGAAGACGGCTTGTCTGGCAGTAAGGCAGACAGAAGTGGCATTGTAGTGCTTTTCGTTTTTTACAGGGTATTGTGTAGACTTGGAAGATTGGTTGGGGTATTTAAATGTCCAATCCATTATCCACATTTCACTGTTTGCTCATGTTGTGGTGTTATTTATAGTACCAAAGGTTAGTGCTCTTTTTTCATTGTTTCTCTTGTCATAAAGGAGGTAAGGTTCAGGATTATAAGTGTGTGCTTTCTCAGGAAGTATAGAGCATGGCTGTTCCTTTCACCCTGTGATGTCTCCAGCACTTGTCAGTAGTGGTGTCTGGAGGCTCGTTGGTCCAAGGCATCTATTCCAGAGATCTGTGGTTGACTTTATGGTCAAAGGTTAAAATCCAGGCAGGTTCACTTACCCTTCCATCCTTCCGACGTCGATAAAATGAGTGCCACTAATTTGGGTAATAATAAACGTTTGTTATTCAGCACTGAAATGCCACGGGGGTGAACATTTGACATACAAATACACATGTTTTGTTATGTACAAGGCTCCCTGTTTTCTGTTTTTACTAATTGTTACAGATAAATACAGACAGAAAACCATTTATTTTCCTGTCTCTGTTTATATTTAAATGCAGATAAAAAACTGAAATCAGGATGTTTTTCTGAGCAATTCTAAATACTGTCAGGCATGACTGCCAGGCCAATAGCTGCGGACACGTAAGTAGGTCCAAAATAGAGACGATTTAATAATGATGCTTAAAGAGCCCAGTGTATATACCTGAGATTGAAACTGAAAGTTTCATACCTTCTTAAAAGCATATTGATTTGAATCATCTACAGGTCTTAGTAGCATTGAAAACTGGCAGACAGTCAAATAAGAATATACATTTTTCAGTTAAATAAATTTGGGACAATACTAGTTTCATTTTTATTTTTTCACAAAACCTAAAATAAACACAGATAGATACAGATACAATTAGCAATAAATAAATATGGATAAATACAGACGGAAATGTCAAAAAAAGATAAAAGCCCTAGTTTTGTCCTAACCCGTGCACTGGGCGGCGTGCATGTTTTAGAGTACTAATGCACACCGACTGAAGATAAGCACCACTGCAAACTGGTGTTCCCCACCCGGTTATGTAATCCAGCACATAATGCTCATATGGTATCTGTTGCCGTGCTTAATGTGAGAACCACCTCGGGCCTCTTTAATCCATTTACGGCCACTCCCTGCCCCTTCAGCTCACTCTTGCAGCTTTCTGCTTTCTCCCTTTGTGACGCTTTTCCGTTTTACTCTTCCTCCACCTTTCCCATTTGTGTCTTTTGCTCGCAGCAAATGCCTGATGCAGACAAGTAAGTGCCGGCCCTCAAAAATAAGTGCAGGTGCCACACAAAGGATACCACCGGCTCAAATTAAGCACTGACCTGTTGCGTGTGCATGTGGTGCATTAGCCAACAGGACTACCCATGCTTCTTTGTGATTTTAGCAGTTGATGTGGTTTGCTACTGGCTGAGGATCACAGGTGAGCTGGGACTGAGGACATTTCCCAGCTGAGAATCGTAATTCCGAAGGGCCTGAGGAGCTGACAAACGACTGACTCCGCACCGGCCCTAACGCCATCAGCAGACCCTTGAGAAGCCCCCCCTCCCAGCACGCGCACTTTCCACGCTCCACTCTGATGAAGGGGCAGAAAAGCACTAATGGCCTAAGGGGGGTTGGAAATAACCTACAACTTCCTGAGCACACATAATCAGCCGATTATAAACACATCCTGAAGTCATAAAAATCTCATTATCCCGCCAAGCTGCCAACACCACCGATTAGAGGCGCAGAGTGTCACAGGGCTGCCCTCCATCCTGCTGCAGGCTGACTGTGCCCCCCTGGCACCGACACACACGGGGCCTCTGTGCCCCCGCCCCCTCCCGTGCTGTGCACCTCATGCCCAAAGCGCAAGGGGGCGAGCTTTCACCTCCCGTCCACCCTGGGCTTAATTTGTAAACCAAGTGCCAGGCCCAACCTCTCTCCCAGAAGCCCGCGGCCGTCGCTGCCAAGTATGGGGGCTGCTGAATGCGAGGGCTCAGCAGTGTCTTCCATCCACCAGCAGACACTTCCCGCCTCTTTATCTCAATCTTACCAGGTGCTTTTCATCCCTGTTTCTCCCCTTGTCTCTGAGTCTTTCTCTTCCTCCTTTCCCCCACCCCCCGTGTGTTTTCCACTTTCTTGCTCTGGGCCAAAGTTTAATAAAGCAAACATGCGTTCCGGTGGGCCCCACTGCAACCACCAGCTCACATTAAGCTCTGAATCGACTGCTGTTTGAGAACAGGAGTGATGGTTATTTTATGCAGGGCAAGGAAAAAGCCAGTTCAGTGTCTAATATTTGAAACACATTGACCCCTTGTCTTAGTTTGTCAAATGTTTTCATTTCTCTAATTTTTAAGGGCCAGCGCAAAGCTCCGTCCCATTCTGTAATCTCTCTTTGGGCTTGTAACCACGCCCATGCCACGTCAGTCACTTTCATTGGTTCGTGGGCTCGCCTTTTAAAATCCGCTTGCTTTCATTTGTGAAAGGCATGCATACGTCATGCCTTTTCCAGGGTTTAGCCCACCTACACAGCACCGGTAAACTACTGAAAACATACGAGGCTCGATGTTTTCAGCATGGTGTCCGGACTACTTTATCTGTTTATTTTCCACGCAGCGCGATCACGCTGAATTTTTTTTTTCTTTACAACGCTAATAGCTCTAAGTCGAGCAAATGCGAGACCCGTTTCATTGAAAATGCTTGTTGTTTAATTGTCCTTGTTCTCTGTTACACTTCTGCTGTTTTTTTCATATAGTTTTCAATAATTAGTAGCCATTACTTTCTTTTGGGGTTGTTTAAAATATCCCTTTTTATTTTTGGTATCTTCTAATTTTAGGTGCCCACGTACGGTGACCAGGCGTCCTGGATTTGCCGGGACAGTCCCGGTTTTAACCAGCCGTCCCAGCAGATTTCTGCAATATTGGGTTAGGTCCCGGTTCTCAGTTTCAAACACTCAAGGCACGTTTGTGTGTGTTACAGAACAGTACTAGCGGGCAGCTGCTATTACAGAGCAATTTATATACAATGTATGCTGTTAGGTTTTAAAACTGACTTTTTATTTATTCCCCTAGTACAGTGGTTCCCAACCTGGGGTCCGTGAAGCCTCCTCAGGGGGTCCGCAACTGCTTAGAAAATTAAATAATATTAACATATTAGGCCCCAAGCTTTCAGTAATGAGTTAGTGTGGTGGGGGGGGTAGTCCCCGGATTCCAATAATGATTCAGTGGGGGTCCCTGGGTTCCAGTAATGAGAAAGTGGGGGTCCACAGAAGTCAAAAGGTTTGGAACCACTGCCCTAGTACCTTGTTCGTACTGATGAGCGCTGTCATTCTGTGCCCCTTGGATCGTGTTAGTTAGTCCTTCTTCTATTTTGTTGCAAAATGTCCCGGTTTTTGGCTTTCAAAATCTGGTCATCCTAAGCCCACAGTCCTATTGGTGAAAGAGGGTAAGGGAACCTGCATACCCAACCCCCCACACCACTTGTCCGAACCAAGCTTTGCCTCATCCATCTAGCTCTGTTCCTGGGCTTTGTTTCGTCATCGGTCAGTTCTGGCTTGTACAGTTGTGCTTCCTGTCATGAATTTGCACCTCACCCTACCGACTACACTAAGACAGCTCCACAACTGGCCATAGTCTTTCTTCATTGTCTATTGCAATACGCCCACATGTGTCTTTTGTACGATCAACATATTTAAGTCTCTGATTTAGTTCTGTGCGTCTACCATAAACATAGACGAAAGACTGCATTCATTCCAACATTTTAAAACTAAGAAGAGGGAAATTTTGTACATAAAATTGGGGGACTTAATGTTCCCCATTGACTTACATTAAATCAAAATCAATTTTAGGTGAGTGGCACCTAAAATCAATTTTTGGCTATAAAAAACGGAGGTTTCCTGCTTGAATCGGGTATACAACCTGTATCAGGTCTGTTGGCATGTACGAGGGGACACTGCTTGCTGATTTCAGCTTTTGCAAATGAAGGGCCCATTTCACAAAGGTAAACGTAGACGTTTAGTCCAAACTCAGACCAAACATCTAAGTTTACGACTTTGAGAATTCACAAAGGGCATTTACGAGTAGTAGCTTGACGATGGAACAAGGTTGTAATCAGAAGGCGGATTACAACCAGGACAACCGTTACCCAGTCGGGATCTTGGATCCTGGCAGAGATTGTGGTCGGTTGGTGGTTCGCACGCCAAACTATTAATGTGGTGGTCGGACCGCCACAGCTCCAGCGGTCCGACTGCCATTGCGAGTCTGGTGGTCTTGTGAATGCCAGATTTGTAATCAGGGCCTTAGTCCTGCTCGAGTAGGAATTGTCCATCCCAGACTGCCAGGTCGGGCCCCCTCCAGTTGGGAACAGGCAGTAAGAGTGTATTAAACCCAACTCCACCCCACGTTAACACACCTTGTTGTCAGAAGTAACTGGGACGCTACCGTCTTCTGCATCCAAGAACCAAATCAGATGCTGACCTATTGAAGACATATTCTCTCTCGTATCTTGCAAAATATACATGTACTGGGCTTTAAGTCAGCCCTTTGCTCTTGATTTCGCTGCTTTCTTGTCCTTCTCAATTCATTGCTCTTATTCTGTGGCTTTCCTCTCGATTTCCTGTTCGTCCCACCTCTGGAGCATTTCTTTTCTACTGTGTTTGATTGAATCACTTGTGTGGTTCCACCGCTTGCATTCAGGGAATTTCTTTTTCTTTTACCGCTATGTGAGAGTGCATGTGCTTTCTTGCTCTCTCCCTTGTGTGCTGCTTCCTTTCTCAAATCCCACATTTCTCCTTAATGCGTCCTCCTCCCTTCATATCTTCTTTACTGCTTTCCCACCTGCTTTTCAAAATGTTAAGCCCCCCTCGGCCCTCCATTTCTCCTCCACCCCTGCTGATCCTGCCGCTCCGCACCACTGTCTCCCCTTCCCCGCTCTCACCCATTGCTTCCCCTCCCCCTGTAGTTTTTATTTTAAATAAATGAATAAATACATACTTGTTTTTTAAAATCTTGTTTGGAGGGACAAACAGCTGCAATCTGTCACCGGATCCCTTCTATCTTCTCTTTGTGCTTCTGAGAATATAAATTGTTTGAATATATTGATCCAAAATTTGCGGCCACCATCTTGGAATCGTAAATAAAAAAAAAAATGGCCACATCATCATCACATATGGATGTGCATGCATGATGAAATATGAGCATTCAAACAATTCCATAGGAAAGCTAGCAAAGGATGTGGCGATGTTTAGTAAAAGCGAGGGAAGCTGAAAAGAATGTAGGTAAAGCCGGAAAGATATCTGTAGAAAGATATCTGTAGAAAGATATCTGTAGGTACCAGTCAAAAGAAGACTAAGGGGCATATTTACAAGCCCCCGGTGCCATATTTACAAGGTGGTGTTAAGCCGCATTTTGAGGCTTAACGCCGCCTTTCAAATATGCCCCCCCCCACAAATGCAGTATTCTGCGGCAGAGGGGCATACAATGGGTGTTGCTGTGGGTATACCCATGCAATACTCATTGTTTTTTGACAATGATGCAGATTTACAAGGAAACGTAAATCTGAGGCAGCGCAAAAAACTAATACCACCTCAGGGGAAGCGTTAGCTGTCATAACCAGGAGAAACACTTTTATTTCTCCTTGTTTTCGTTTTTTCTGGAGCAAAAGGCCATTAATGATTGTCTAGGTGCAGAACGGTATCCCTTGCTGCACATAAACATTCATTAAATAATGACAATTTGCTACTTCTATGTGTGCTGCATTCTGCAGCTCACATAGAAGTGCCAAATCGCCATTGTAGATGGGATCCGGAGGCCTCCAGGTAGCCCACACTCCCCCCACCAGCTATACACAAACAGACAAGCTTAATTTGTTGGAAGTGGTTTTTATTTAAACACCAATTAACTTCTTTATAGCAAACATAGTCAAAAGTCAAGCATAAAAGAACATTGCACAAATATTTACAATAACTACAAGTCCTGTTAATTAGTGACCATAAATCTTTTTCTGACAGGATCCCTTCCTGTCCTGAACCACCTTTGGACCACACAGGTGACCCATATCTCACCTGTATCCCTAGGAGGGGCGGTTACCCTGACTACACCGTTCCTTGTCCTTACACCCAGGGTTCTGCCCCCCCCTCCAAACACCAATCATACTCGGGGTGTACCGGGGTGGCCAAGAGTTGGGCGGCCCACGGCCCCCCCAAGCGATCTGAACTGCCGTACCCCTTGATCTGGTGTGTACGTCCGCAGGTTGGCTCCGAACTTCATGATCCTATCCCTGGTGTCCTCCCGGGCCCCAACCATGGGGACCCCCCTGTTATTTCTACTCACTTTTATATCTCAATTTCCGCCACGAGGGCGACCAGGGTACAAAAGGTCCTTCGCCCTCCCCACCTTTAAAAAGACTACGAGCAAAATACCACATGTCATGGATGAATTGATCAGTACCCGCATCTGACAGATGCACCTGGTCTTTGTGAAACATGTGTGGGCCTTTTAAGAGTTTGTGGGGGATGTTCCAGAACCTTCCTGGGCCCGGGCAAAGTTTGGCCATCTTGGCGTTGAGACGGCGTACTGAAACATTGATTGTCCTAGATTTGATCCCCTCTCCCCATTTGCGTCAAGGAACCATATGGGACCAGGCAATTCCTGCCTTTGGGAATTGTTTCGCTAACTTTGTGATCTCTAGGAATATTGTTTCTCTTAGTGCCTTTCAACCCAACTGCACCAGGTCGTTCCCTCCTAAGTGGATGATGATAAGATCCGGGGACTGGAGCCCCCCAAAACCCTTCGCTACATTGACCAATCACTGGAGTTGGGTGATTCCCACACCTCCAATTCCACACCAACGGAAAGCCATGCCTTGCACCATCGCCAGATTCGACCCACGGAGCTGTTGCACCCGGTACGCCGCCCATCGAACAAAAGAATGCCCCAAAACCCAAACCACATGCTGAGATATTGCACTGAAAACAATTGCGGGCTCCGCACGAACCCGGCCGCTGCAAACAAAAAGAAGGACGGGCCTTCTTGGGCGGGCTCTGATGAATAATGCTTCAAGTCTCTCTCTCTCCAGGTCCCCACCTTCTTGTATCCTCCAAACTTTTTTGCAACCTCTAGAATATCCTGTAAGCTCAGGTCCACTTACAGCACAAATCCTCCTCTGCATTGTTGTTGTTACAATACAGTGTGAAGTGTTCATGTATTCTCTTCTGACTCTGCAGACTGGTAAAAGCTCTCCAGCCTTCGAGGAGCTGTAACTACAGGTGGATGAGTGAAGGGCCGAGCCAAAGCTCTAGGTCTGACTGGGGCCTGGGCATGGTGGCCTGAGCCAGCCTACTCTGTCCTCCCTACTGGAGCCCTCCAGACAGGAACAAACACCTTTCAGGTTCCTGCTAAATCAAGGAGATCTGCTGATTGTACCATATTACAGCATTTTATAGCGCCGACTACCCTCTGTGATGGACCAAAGCGCTTTCCTAAGCGCAGCCCTTGGTTGTCAGTTATCTGATCTAACATGGTTTGGATACAAACTAGATCCAAAACATGCATTTGTATGTTTTCAAATAATTGCTGAATAAGGACTTGGAAGTATGTTTAATTTCACAGGCCTGTCCCACGAGAGCCTTGGAAACGAGAGCATGTGAAGTGGAGTCATCGCCTCCCTAAGCTATTTATTGCATTCATTGCTTTGTGGGCCCTCTTAGCCCAGCTCTGGGCATTAAGTCAGGGAGGCCGGTGTTATTAACATATAGAGTGCTCGCCTTCCTTGCATCAGATTTTTTCTATGGAGAATGGCCAGGGTGCGTTTGTGTTCTTTGCAGTTTTTGTGGATTACTTTATGCTTATTCTGTAGATATTTATTCTTCTGCTCTCCCCACGTTTGGAGATGGAACGCACAAGTTTCTAGAGAGGTTACCTACACAGTGTCAGAGCTGCTAGCCTGCGAGCATATCCTCTGCTACCAACTTTATTGAACCCAAAGCATTAATGCAGCTCCTGAAACAAAG
The DNA here is from genome assembly GCF_031143425.1 of Pleurodeles waltl. Classification (NCBI taxonomy): domain Eukaryota; kingdom Metazoa; phylum Chordata; class Amphibia; order Caudata; family Salamandridae; genus Pleurodeles; species Pleurodeles waltl. The sequence continues at coordinate 1,158,948,524 of NC_090448.1, forward strand.
AACTAAGCAGAAACTTTGCCCTCTGGTCTACAACTCAAGAATGGAGGAAATGCCTCGCTGAATTTAAGCTGCAGATTGTGTGACTGAAAAGCCTGGCCTAAAATCCCAGCTTTCCCACTTGGCGCATTGTGTGATTCTGACCAAATCAGTTTGCATCACTGTGCTTCATTCTTCTTAAAAGCCAAAGCTGAAAGTCTTTTCTGTCTGATTTAGGTGAGAGTGTGCGGTGTAAAAAAGAACATATATTGTGAGTTAGATATAGGTATACCTAGCTCTTCATATATGGTATGTATTTTTATGTGTGTGTGTATATATATATGTGTGTGTGTGTGTGTGTATATATACCTACATATATATGTGTATATATATATATATATATATATATATATATATATATATATATATATATACACATATATATGTATTTTTAAGAACATATATATATATATATATGTTCTTAAAAATATATATTTATGTTTATTTATTTAAATAATATATACGTAGAGTTAGCTATAGCAAATCGATACATACTCACCTGTAACTATTTTGTTACAGGTGATACCTACATATATATGTGTGTATATATATATATACACATATATATATGTAGGTATATATATATATATACACACACACACACACACACACATATATATATATATATATATATATATATATATATAGACACACACACATATGCAAACAAACTTGTCCTAGGACGAAAACCGCGCTCCCAACAGGTTAAAATTTATTTTGGAATGCAGCAAAGCCAGCAACATACAGAGAATTCTTTATCATTTCTTCAGGCGTTGCGCATTTCAGACATCTCCGTCCTTGTTCACAGGCCAAATGTTTGAGTTCAGCAGATAAATTCAGCAGACTACTGATTACTCAATCAGATACCAGTTCTGCCCTCGGGGTGGGCATATATATATATATATATATATATATATATATATATATATATATATATATATATTTAATATTTTTTTTTTTTTCATGGCAAGTATATGTGGAGTTAAGAATAGTAAATCTATATTTCACTATGTGCACTTACCTTTCAGTGTCTTGGTCCTCTATATTGTATGATTTTGAGGTCTCACAATAATCCCTACTATAGATTCCAGGCTAGAAGTGTCTTATCCATATTCTCGAACAACCACGATCATCAGTACTCCAAGACATCATGAAATTATTTTGCACATGAAAAATTTAATTGCCCCCAGCAACATCCTTATAATATTCTAAGTTCACGTTTAGAAATGATGCATATTAATAAACGCCACTCATTGCAGTGATGTGATCTAATGCATTACTCCCAGGCATACTCTATGAAATAATAAACCAGTATTGTATTTTAAAGAGGTTCATCATATTTTCAAATCATTTGTTTCATGATTTACAGGACAGGTCTCTCTGAGGCTTAGTTCATTTGAGTCTGAGGGTTGAATCAGAGGGCTCCTTCAATGACTGCTAGGCTCTCCCTGAACTTTGTGACTTACCTGTCTCTAAACTATCCCATATACTCCTACATCGTCCTTCATTGGCAATAGCATAAACTCCCAGACTGCCCACCTTCAGCTACGATGTATACTGCCATACTGCCCACCTTCAGCTACGACATATACTCCCAGACCGCCCACCTTCAGCTATGATGTATACTGCCATACTTCCCACCCTCAGCTATGACATATACTCCCAGACTGCTCACCTTCAGCTACGACATATACTCCCATACTGCCCACCTTTAGCTATGACATATTCTTTCAGACTGCCCACCTTCAGCTACGACATATACTCCCAGACCGCCCAATTCCAGCTATGATGTATACTGCCATACTGCCCACCTTCAGCTATGATGAATACTGCCATACTGCCCACCTTCAGCTATGACGTATACTGCCATACTACCCACCTTCAGCTACAACGTATACTGCCAGACCACCCACCTTCCACTATGACAAATACTCCCAGACCGCCCACCTTCAGCTATGATGTATACTGCCATACTGCCCACATTCAGCTACAACGTATACTGCCATACTGCCCACCTTCAGCTACAACATATACTCCCAGAGTGCCACCCTTCAGCTATGCCCACCTTCAGCTATGACATATACTGCCATACTGCCCACCTTTAGTTATGATGAATACTGCCATACTGCCCACCTTCAGCTATGACGTATACTGCCCTACCGCCCACCTTCAGCTACGACAAATACTCTCAGACCGCCCACGTTCAGCTATGATTTATACTGCCATACTGCCCACCTTCAGCTCCGACGTATACTGCCAGACCACCCAACTTCAACTACGACAAATACTCTCAGACCACCCACCTTCAGCTATGATGTATACTGTCATACTGCCCACCTTCAGCTACAACGTATACTGCATCACTGCCCACCTTCAGCTACGACGTATACTGCATCACTGCCCACCTTCAGCTACGACATATACTCCCAGACCGCCCACCTTCAGCTACGACGTTTACTGCAATACTGCCCACCTTCACCTACGACATATGCTCCCAGACTACCCACCTTCAGCTATGATGTATACTGCCATACTGTCCACCTTCAGCTATGATATATACTCCCAGACTGCTCACCTTCAGCTACGACATATGCTCCCATTCTGCCCACCTTCAGCTATGACATATTCTTTCAGACTGCCCACCTTCAGCTATGACATATACTGCCTTACTACCCACCTTAGGCTACGACGTAGACTGCCATACCGCCCACCTTCAGCTACGACATATGCTCCCAGACTGCCCACCTACAGCTATGATGAATACTGCCATACTGTCCACCTTCAGCTACGACGTATACTCCCAGATCGCCCACCTTCAGCTACGACGTATACTCCCAGACCGCACACCTTCAGCTACGACGTATACTCCCGGACCTCCCACCCTCAGCAACGACATATACTCCCAGACCTCCCACCTTCAGCTATGACATATACTCCTTCATTGCCCTTCAACACAGTCTATGTTTCCTAAGGTATATACTTCCACATTGTCATTTTCAGCTTTCAATAAAATCCCAAATGGCCCTTCTTTAGCTATGGCATACGTGTAGACACTGCCCACCTCCAGCTAAGGCATATATTTCCTCAACACCCATATATTTACCTATGGTATATAGTTCCACACTGCCAATCTTTAACTATGGCTTATACTTCCACGCTGCCCAACAGCAGATGCCCATCTTAAGCTATGGCATATGTATTTCATCCTGTCCACATTCGGCTATGGCATACGCTGTCACACTGCCCAGTGTTAGCCATGACATATATATTTTGACACTGCCCATCATTAGCTATGACATATACATCTCTATAGCGCCTACCTAGCGAAATAGGCAGCAGAGAGATGTACAGGTTGACAGACAAGCATAAAGTCAACAAACGTTAGGAGAGGTACCTGGTTTGTGGACTATTAATACTTTGAGATGTAATGTTCTTTAAAGAGGTGTCTTCAATGCTTTCCTTAATGGGAGCAGCATTGTGGCGGTCCTGAAAGAGGGATGTATTTCCACATCGTAGATGCTTAGATGGGAAAATGCCTGTTGTCTTGTTTTTTCTATTTTACCTAGAATTTAAGGGCTCCCCTTAACCTAGCTCACCAGATTCCTGGCGTCCTCAAGACAAGAAGAAAGAAGAAACACTGCTGAGCCGACCCCACAGCAGTGAAGTCTCCAGACGACAACTGACTTGGCCCCAGCCCTACCGGCCTGTCTGCAGCTTCAAGAACTCTGCTACTAAAAGGCGACACATCTAGCAAGACCAGCGGCCTCTCTAAATCCCAGAGGACTGCCTGCCTACCAGAGGACCACGAACTCTGAGGACAGCGGCCCTGTCAAGAAGAAACCCTCCAAAAGGACTCCAGAACTGCCCCGGATCCGGGAGTCCTGCCCATTCTGCACCCGACGCCCACGGCCCATGTCCAGGTGGCCCACTCGGCCAGAGCAGGTCCCCAGGTGATTCAGACCGTGTGTCCACCTTGGGTTGACCCATCCTGCCAACATGATGAGGCCTGCAGCCTAAATCCGGAGAAGACCCCTGACCACAAGAGAACAGGACTTAGATTCCCAATGCATGAAGGTACCCCTGCAGCCTCCTGACCTTGGGGAATCTGACCACCCATCTAGCAATGTTCAAGAGGCTACCCTCCACCTTCTCCAGCCTGTGGTTTACCGGAACTGACCCCCTGGATCCAGCCTGCAGCATCTTTGTGACCCCCCGGGGTCCGCCTATTGAAAACCATTGGGAGGCTGACACTGTGTTTGCACCTTGCACCCGGCCGCCCCTGTGCCGCTGAGGGTGTGTGTTTGGTGCTGACCTGTGTCCCCCCACACCCCTCAGTGCTCACCTAAACACCCCAGGTGTGCCCTCCGAAGCCACGTACACACCTGCTAACAGATCTGTTTCCTAGTGCCCCCAGCTGCATCTGGCCAGCTTCATGTTGCTGGTGATGTAAGTTTGTGGTCATCCTGAACCCCGAACAACGGACATCCTAAGCCCCGGTAACTTGAACTGTAAGTCGAGTACTTACCTCAAAACTGCACTAACAGTTTTATCCCACAGGTCTGTTCTAAAAATTGCAGTGTCAACTTTTAAAAGAGAAAAGTGTTATGTGTAAACCGTTTTCTTTGCAAATCTACACAAAGTGCTATTGATACATATGTTCGATACTTACTTGCAAATGTACTTACCTGCAATAAAATACTTTTGGTTCTAGAAATAAAGTAACAAAATATATTTTTCCAATATAAATACATTGGCCTGGAGTTAGTCATTGAGTGTGTGCCTCATTTATTGTCTTTGTGTGTACAACAAATGCCTTGCACTACCCTCTGATAAGCCTACTGCTCGAGCACACTACCTCAAAAGAGAGCATTAGTATTATTTACTTTAGCCTCTGTTCAGACTTTGGGGAACCCATGGACTCCGCACACTATATCTCATTTTGACATAATATATACAGAGCCAGCTTCCTACAGATGTGCTGAGGTGTGTAGGATGCCACTAGGGGGCGCCAGTGGAGTCCATCCAGATAAGGGCGCACCAGGGCATAAACAGCAGTTCTGAAGTTGCTTTCCAGAAAAAAACTGTTTCACTTTCTTTAGAAGAAAGAGCTGATATCAGCCGTCTTTGGGATATTTTATTAAAGTGTTCCTTGAGAGTGAGGTTGGTGTTTGGGGAGAATCCATGTTACTTGCCATTCAGTGAAAGTTGGGGTTCAAAACCATCAAGGTTCGTGTCATCAAGCCCGGTTTACAGTTTCTTGTTTGCTCTTGGGAGACAACAGGAATATTCTTGGTTGATTTCACGGTTATGTAGACACCGGACATCCAGGTCTGGTTGAAGGGGAGGGAGCGTTTGAAGCACTGGGTGTCAGAAACAGAGAAGACTTTCAAATAGGGTTATTTATCATCTGATATTGGTGGATCCTGATGCTGTTATCTGCGAGTAGGGCACAACGTGGCTCAGCATAGAGGTAACAGGGGAATTTAAGGAACCCTGGTGGGCGCTGCAGGTGACAGGGATCTTTTGGGACCTGAAGTGTCCCATGTGAACAACCTGGTGTCAGTTGGCAAATACTGAATTGGTAAATTATATATTTGAAATGTTTATTTTCATAAATAGTGATTTGTTCTGATTCGTAATTCTAAATAATGACTCCATATTTGCCATTCGGAGGTAGTTGCAAATTAAGAATCTCAAATTCAGACTGCATTTGATGCCCTCAGAAGCAGAAACCAGGAAGTGAGTTACCTGTCCCTCGTTGCTTGGTTAGCACTTTCAAGAGATACATCTCTATGGAGCAGCAGAGTATTGGAGAGTTGCCATAATGTCCAGCAAGGAGAAAAGCCGGGAGGATGGAGGGTGCAAATGGAAAGAGAAGTTTTCTGATTTGGAATTGGAGATTTTGGTAGAAGAATGTGTCTCTAACAGTGACAAACTTTTTGGAAAACCTCTTTGACTGTGCCAGAGGTAACCAAAAAGAAAATCTGAGTGTCAACCCTAGAAAGCATAAATGCTGTTGGACGAACCAAGCGCACCATTAATGAAACCCTTAAGTGATGGTTATGGCTTACGGTCTCATACAAAAGAAAATTTGGTACAAAGAATGTCTGATGCTCGGCCTACTCGAGATGGTTCTTAATCTGTCCCTCCTGAAAAACTGATAGATCAAATATTTCACCATTAAACACAGCTTAGAATGTTATCTTAATTAGGTGTTGTTCATCATAAAAATAGTTTATTAACTTTGTAAGACATATATTACTAATGTAAATTATATTTTCAAGGATTCAATAACTATATATACAGAAAGAGTAATACAAATCCCATAATGAATGTTTAAGCAATCCTTTTTGACAAATATACATTTTGTCTAATTTCTTCTGAGTCTAATTATAAAACAAATTTAAAACTAAAATATACTTGCAAAATATGTGAATTTGTGTATTTCTGGATGCACAACAATGGATGGCGGGACATGTGGTTTTACTATTTACAAGTCAAAACATGACATATATGTTTCACCACTCCTAAAAATATATATGTTACTTCTCAGTAGAAAACACTGTTGAGCCAGAGAGTGCTGAACAGGAAGATGACAATGTAGAAAATATTATTAATGAAGAGCCGGGGGGAACGTCTGCTGTAAAACATCTCAGTAGCAATTTGGAACCAGAAGAACCCATGAGAAATGGCAGTAGAAACCCATGAACATATAAGATCTCCAGATTATCCAACTGCTCTGATTAATGGAAATATCACTCCTACCACAAGGCGAAGCAGAATATTGCAACATCTCAGAGCTGATGTAAGGCAAAGGGCAGTGATGTCTCAAAATTTACAAGCACAATGTTAATCTGCTTGAGCATTTCAAAACACTGAGAAATCTAAGCTGCAAGTACAACAGCAAATAAGGGAAATGTGTTCTTTAGGACAAAGTTAGGTGACATTGAGGAAACCATGCAAGAACAAGAAGAAGATGGATGGAATGCTTGAATTAATATCAGCCACAGCAAGGTTGTCTCTCAGTGTTTAACATTGTCATAGATGCCCACCAGTAACTTGTTCATTTGTGAAGCACTTGGTACAGAAAACTGCTACCAAATATATATAGAAATGGACTACAATTGTAGATGTCTGTAAATGTATCCTTAGATTGCTTTACTGTTACGTTCAACAATATTATGTGTGCAATATACATGAATATAAGTTATGTGGATCAATTATACATATATATTTTTTAGACTTTTAGACTAGTTATAATATTACAATATTCCTTCTGAGTTGTGTGAACTTGTGTCTTCGACCTTCCACAATGACTAACCTGTCTCTCAAAGAACACACTGCCTGAAAACCATGTTGTCTTGTGTTGGGGGCACAAGTTACTTGCATTAGTAATAACACTACATTGGTTGATGTTAGCGCCTACACTCTTTTTACCCCATGCACACACCTTATAAAGTGATGGGGGCATCTTTTTTTCTTTTTAGTTAGTGATCATAGTTGGTTTGGTAACTTAAAGGAAATTAAAACGCACAAAAGTGTTTTTTAAAGCAAGCATTGGAGGTGATGGGAGCAACAGTGGGGTGGAAGGAACACGCAGGAGGACATGGCAACACAGAAGCAACATGGAGGAGGCTGAAGGGACGCGAAAGCAACACAGGGGTGGTTGGGGGATGCCAAAGCCTCATGGCGGAAGTTGGGAGGGACGCAGATCTAACACAGGGAGGGTGGGGGGTGCGCAATAGCAACAGGTGGAGGGTGGTGGGGACGGGGGAGCAACACAGGAGTTGAGAGAAAGCAACACAGAGGATGTCGGAGGGAGGAATAATGGGGCTAGATGAAAAGGATGCAGTGGGGTTATGCAAAACGGGGACACCGAGAGGTAATCTGAAGAAGCACACAAGTGAGTACAGGGAGGAGGGTGGGGAGAAGCACTCGGGCGACAGAGAGCAACACACAGTGCAGTGAGAAAGAAGTAGACAAGACAGACAGCTTGAAAACACATGCATCATATGGAGTGCTTAACACAAAAAAACAAGCACTGACAAAACCAAAAGGTTTTTGCCTTATGGGAGAGCTACTGGCTGTGTCAATTTCTTCTAGCCACTTTGTACAATAGGCACAACTGCAGTGCAGCATGGCTGAAAGTCTGGAAAAAAGTAATATGATGTGGCCATTACTGACGGCGACAGCCAATGATCTGTTTTTTTGTATGAGATGATTTTCTGCCTCCACAAAAAAACTGTTTATTTATCTTACATCTGAGCAGAGGTTTACCATGTTGGCCCCGCATAACGACAACACCAAAAGGACCATGCAGAGCAGGGAGCGTAGAGCCATCTGCTTCTTTGTAACATCTTGAAACCCATTGGAGTGAGTTTTAGGCACTTTTTTCTGGGGGACTGTAGAGGGCAGGAAACTAAGAGGATGAGGGTGGCCAGCAGATGGGCAAGCAACAACGGGGGATGAGTGGGGGAGGACTAGAGAAGCAACAATGCAGGAGGGGAGTGTTGGGGAGGGCAAGCTAAAATGCAGAAGTTGGAAGGAGGAAAAGGGTGCAAGTAAAAGTAAAAGAAAGTACCTCTGAAAGTGGTGAGCAGTGGAAGGACACTGGGCAATGGAAGCAGTACTTGGGCCATGCTCCAGGGTAGGAACAAACACAGGAAGAGAAAGCAAAGGTAGCACTTGCTGGCCAAAGAGAAGCAAGGAAATGAGAGTGACAATGAAGCCAACAAATGGTAAACAGTGGGTGGGCTTTAAGCCCCTTGTGAGTGAAAACAATTTCTTGCAAGCAACAGCGCTTACGCTGTCTCAGGAGAGACCTTAAGTATGGGGAGGGTGCAAACTGTCAAAACTGCCCCCCCCCCAAACATACTGAAGGGCATAAAACAACCAACAGTGCCCCCAAAACAATTAAGGGTGCCAGGGTGAAAGCTGATGAATGTCTAGGGAAGGTGCGGTGAGATTAATACTGCCTGAGGGAATCAGCCTTTACCGTGTAGTCTGTACGACGCAGGAAAGTACAAAAAGATAAGTATTTATATCTCTACCATGCAGTACTTTACCACACAGGTATTTTTTGAATAACATAGTTTTTATGTTATATTTGAAAAGTGATTTTAAGGTTTAGGGATCAGTAGAGGTAAAGGGAGGTGAAGTTGATTTGAGGATTGAGGGTTTAGGGGTAGGTAAAGGTAAAGGGAGGTACGGGTAACTTGAGGGTTCAAGAGAGGGTAGAGATAAAGGGGGAGAGAGAGATTTGAGAGTTTGGGGTGGGTATAGGTAAATGGAGGTGAAGGTGATCTGAGGGTTGGGTAGAAATAAAGGGAGGTGAGGGAGACTTGAGGGTTCGGGGAGGTCAGAGGTAAAGGGAGGTGAGGGTGATTGCATCTCGTTCACAGGGGCGAAGGGCTCAACAGGACCACACCTCCCAGGCACACTAAATAACAGATATCAGGCCTTGAGTACACTCTAAGATAATGATTGACAAAATTACAGGGGACATGTGGACAGTCCAAAGAGGGGGCCTTGTATGGTGGGGTCTACTGAAAAGTCAACGTCTATTGGTTTTAGAAAACTTCCTACAGAGACCCAGGGGACAGATGGGGTGGACGATGAGGCCTGTACTAATAACCTTAACAGGAAATGAATGGGATTTTTTTTTAAGCACCCTTAGCCAAACAGAGGCAAGGAAAGGCGATAATGAGTATATTAGAAATAATAATGAGGGCCATAATTTTGCTACATGGAATGTCGAAGGTCTGCGTAGTAAGATTGAGACAGAGGAGTGGGGTAACATCAATAATAAACTTGACCTGGTATGTATCCAAGAAACATGGTGCGTTTCTCCTATTCATATGCAAGGATTTATCTCATATTTCTTGCCAGCTATTCCTTCCCAATTTGGGAGGGCTCAGGGTGGGCTTCAGGTGCTTATTTCAAATAAACTCCCTGTAGTGGTCAAAAAGACATTCTGGAAGACTCCAAACTTTCAATTTTTGTGGTTAAAGCATAAGAGTATGGCTGAAGTGGTATTAATTAATTATTACAATAATGTTTTTGATTCTACCAGCTGCAGAGTAGTTTATGCTTTAGATCAGAACTTACATAACTTTTTACGTTTTATCCATTCTAGCTTTATTATATTGTGGGTTGGAGATTTTATTATTAAATCATGTTCCCTGCCAATATCCCGGACCTGTGGGCTTACCAGTCATGAGGGGGTAGATTACAACCATTCTCGTCATAAAGATGATGGAGAGGCGTTCAATATGATTTTGTCTAAATATGATCTAATGTTAATGGAAAGTAAATACTGTGTTAATGGTGAGGTAATACCATCATTTAGAGGTACTAATTCTTCATCTGTTATTGATCATATTGTGGTGTCATCATTTGCCAATAATGTATGTGATACCCCCTATATTGCCCAGTCATTACTGAGTGAACATCATCCGATTATTCTTTTAACAGTATTTTGGGGCCCAAAACGATGTGTCCATTTTACTGTGAATCAGGTAGAGGCACCTATGACTAATGTAGGTAGATTGAAATGGAAAGATATAGATCCAGCTGACCTCCTACAGAATATTGTACGAGGGTGTTTGCCAGAAATTAATTACTGCCTACAAGAGGAAATTGAACCCTCATGGTTGGTTAGCTGTTTTAGTAAAGTTATTGTATATACTAAGGGTCTTCTGACATATTACCTTCAATTTAGGCAGACCGAGAAGAATAAAGGGTGGTTTGACCATGGGTGTACCAGAGCCCTGGGGGATCTTAATTTAGCTCTTCATATATCACCCAGAGTCCCGGTGGAAATTAGGTCTTTGTGTGTAAAATCCCTGGAGTGAAGAAAGAAAGAGCTGAGGGAAGAGGCATGGTCAAATTTAGCCCTGGCGATGGATCCAAATAATACTAAGTTGTTCTGGGAAATAGTAAATGCCCCCTTTTTGTCCAAATGGGCACTTCTTGAAATGGGTTCTAGTGTATCCTGTGCAGCATGGGTGGACCACTTTTCAGAAAGTTTTTTAAGCAAAGGAGTGGGTCAGTAGACATAACTGGGCAACTGGAGTTGGGGTATCCCAACCACATATATTATCATGGATGAGGATCTTTCAGCTGTTTCAGTTAGTGCCGGGGGTAAGGCCCCAGACCTGGATGGGGTACCGGTGGATGTTTTTAAATATAATAGTAATTTCTGAGTACCTATTCTGACTAGGCTGTTTAACATAGCCATGACTGAGGATATCCCGATGTTGTGGACCACGTCCTTTATTATACCTATATACAAGAAAGGTGATTGAGCGGACCCTAAAAACTATAACCCAATATCATTGTTGGACTCATCCATGAAAATCCTTAGCAGGATCATTTTGGCAAGACTTAATGACTGGGCATTGGATAATAATATTCTTTCACCTGTCCAGTTTGGATTCAGGACAGGACTGGGCACTATCGAGCGATGTGTTAACCTAAATTTGATCATAGGGAAGAATACAAAGGCCAAAAAAGTGTCTCTCTACCTCTGCTTTGCCAATCTTACTAGTGCTTTCGATCTAGTAAAGCATGCCCTTCTTTGGACCACATTACTAGATATGGGTGCCCCAAGGTATATCATTGACTTCATTGCCCATTTATATGCAGATTTAACATGCAAAGTTCGCTTTGGGCAACTGGGAGAATGCACCACCCCTTTTATGATTGGAAGAGGTATTCGCCAAGGCTGTGTTCTCGCCCCGTTATTGTTTAATTTATATATTAATGGGGTGAATAAATTCCTGCAGGAAATCCAGGCGGACCCTCCATGTGGCAGGGCCCGTACCTGCATTACTTTATGCCAATGATGTTGTCCTGATCTCTAGGACCCCACTGGGGCTTCAAAAACTAATGAATGGCTTTGAACAGTTCATGACCCCAAAGGGTATGGTGATTAACAAATCTAAAACCTTTACTATGGCCTGTGCTCAAAAAGTAAAGACATGTAGGAGTTTTTATATTCACAATATGAAGATTACCACTGTAAGTTCCTTCAGTTATCTGGGTGTATTGTTCTTGAGCAATTGGCAATTGGCAATGGGAACAACATATTCACTCGGGTAAGAAGTTAAGAAGGAATTCTTGCGCTGTTTTTAGATTTGCTAGAAATTTAGGGAGTCGTCCCATATCCACTATGGTAAACATCTACAAGGCTAGAGCATTATCTATGGTAGTGTATGGAGCTGTAGTATGGGGGTACACAAAGAGCACCCCTTTACAATTAGGGGAAAATCGTTTTTTAAAACTTTTGCTATGTGTACCTACTTCAGCATCTAATTGGATTGTACATCGAGGTGGGTCTCGAATTTTTGGAGGACGTGCTGCAGGTGAGCCCCCTGCTCCTATGGTGTAGTATTTGCTCCAAGGAGAAAACAGTCTTCACTAAGCAACTTATCCTAGATTGTTTAAAATTGGATAATGCTCTGTGTATTCCATGGCTCGCCTTTATTGACTCCTCTTTTAAACCTGTATTTAACATAACTATAAATCCAGACCCAGAGGAAGTGTTGATATTATCAAAGACATTTATTAAGGACACTTTTTTGCAATATAGGGTGGATGGCAGAAAAACTAATGAATATATAAAATCCACTGTTGGTATAATAGATATATACATACCGTATTTATCGGCGTATAACACGCACCGGCGTATAACACGCACCTCATTTTAAGAGGAAATTTTAGAAAAAAAAACCTTAACATTATATCGGCGTATAACACGCACACATCATTTGCCCCCTATTTTCAGGGAGAAAAAGTGCGTGTTATACGCCGATAAATACGGTATATATAAATATGCATATATATATATATATATATATGTCCCATTCATTGGAGGCAAGAAGCGAAGGTTATTTACTTGGTGTTACCAATATGCAGCATCAGTTTGTTCTGACAAGATTAAGACTGGGAATAGTGCATCATTTAGTAGAATGTCCTAGCATGAGGTCCTGTCCTCATGAGACAGCCAGTTGCCCCTGTGATTGGACTAGCAAACAAAGCACTTTGCACTTTATGTTATTTTGCAAGTTTTATGAACATCTTAGAATTTTTTTACCTTAAACCTCTTTTTATGAAATACAGTATAAGAACTCATTTGGTGGCGTTGGAATTTGTATTAACTCTAAACAATCCACATGTGAGCTATAGTGTGGCACTATATATCCTAATGCCATACAAGTTAGGAAAAGTCTTGTTTGTACTTCTGGTGAATCTGGATAAGTGCAATTATTTCTTTTTTTTTATTTTTTATAATCATTATCATGAACTTGGTGGGGTCCGTGTTAAGTGTTTTATATATATTTATTATTTTATCTTTTATGGTTTGCTTGTATTTCTATTAGGATATGACTACACTGAATATGTATTTATATTGATGTACTGTTATGGCTATCCTGTATTTGCCGAATAAAGTTTTGAACTGAACTGACTGACTGGTGAGGCTGACATGAGGGTTCAAGGGTAGGTAGAGGTAAAGCGAGTTGAGGGAGATTGAGGGCTCAGGGGTGGGTAGAGGCAAGAGGAGATATGGGTGATGTTAGGGGTTAGAGGTGGACACAAACTTGGAACAGATATGGATTTGCCAGTGATACAGAGGTGCTCCAATCCATTTAGTTAACTCTTTCACTGTACTACTGGCCTTTAACGTCAAGAAATGAGAGTGTGAACGTGTATGGGTGAGAGTGAAGATGTCTGTGTGTTGAAACTAAAGAGGTGAAACCAAAATCTTCCCAAAGCCGTCTGAGCCATATTGAGCAGCTCTCAAAATGAAACCAGCTGCTGTAGCTGACGAAGGAAAACTAAAGAAATAAGAGTGATGAGGAAGCCAATGAAAGCTAAGTAATGGGTGGAGTATGAGCCCTTTGACGATTGTTTTTAAACAACAGTAGGCCTTGGAGCAAGAGCGCCTTCGCTATCTCAGGCTAGACCTAAAAAGTAGTGGTTGAAATGGAAGCAGTGGAAGCCGAGACACCAGCCAATCAAATATACAGTAAAGAGGCAATGCTCCATGGGAAGAACAAACACTAGATTGACAAGCTGGGACACGAATAAAAAGCAGGCAAAGGAGAGTGGCAGGAAAGTCAACCATTGGTAAGAGATGGATGGGCTCCATCCCCCTCTATGTTCTACATAAACCAAAATATCCCTTGTAACAGACAATGCGTGCACTGTCCAATAGGATGAACCTAAAAAGGCAATTGTATATGTAAATTGATTTTTAGGCAATGAATGTGTTACGCATGTTTACATCAATTACAATTTCCTTCATTTTGCCATTGTGCAAAATGATTTCTGTAATATAGACTGACACACCATTTGTTTCCTCCCTTTAGTATAACAAAATCAGCTAATGGCTGAAAACAGATTTTTCCTGTCACTTGAAATGTGACGCATAACGTGAATGGTGTGGGCGGCTTTCTTCTGCTGCTTAATAAGTGCTTCCTTTATGTCGCGTAGGGTACTGGTACTCAAGTCCTCAGTCGTCTGCATCAATAAAAGTTTTAAGAACAATTTATTTGTGAGGGTACTGCAGTTTTGCAATAGTGTCAGCTTCCATTGTGATGTCACTGCGCTAAGGTCGGCTGTCAATGTGATGCTGCAGTGGGGGCAGCATGGAATGCTGTCGCAGAAGTAAGATCTGCTCCCAAATTGATGTCACTGCAGTAATGGTATCTTCCAATGTGATGTCACTGCAGTAATGGTATCTCCCAATGTGATGTCACTGCAGTAATGGTATCTCCCAATATGATGTCACTGCAGTAATGGTATCTTCCAATGTGATGTAACTGCAGTAATGGTATCTCCCAATATGATGTCACTGCAGTAATGGTATCTCCCAATGTCACTAGAGTTGATGCGAGGAGAAATATCTTCTTAACTTTGTACAGCCACGAGGAAAATGTACAAAAGATAATATATTCTTGTGAACACATGGTCTAGCGATGAAAAGTATTGCTGAGTTCTTGATTATCTTATGGACAGCTGCCCTCTCATTGTACACTTACCACTTGTAGTTCTCATGTAACTAACCGTGCTACCCTTTTGTGTGTTTGGCCTGAGAACATTCTACACAACGTTGCCCACCACTAGTAATTATCACTCAAATATCAGACTTAAATTTGTATCTTGGAATGCAATAAATTTGTCCCACACATTAGCTTTTTATTTTATGAAAACCTACACATTGTATTATTAAATAGAAACTTTTTATTGTGGAAAGAGAAATGAAATTCCCCACAACAAAAGCTTTTAAGCTTCATGAAAGCACTTTTTAGTCCTGAGACTCCAGCGATTCCCTTTAAGTTATGTTAGGTAACCACACAGCGGCTTGCCATTTTCATCAAGTAGTCACTTGCACCACTGCCAAACAAGTAGTGATTCTGACATCAATGTGCATGTATCACCATCTAGTACCAGGACTGCCACCAGCATGCCACGAATTACCATTATTCCAGGCTACTAACTCACCAGTGATGGGGGCCATTAAGCCATTTATGTCCACAACATGACAGAATTATGCCAAGGCCAGTATTATGCCAGACAATTAACTGCTATGCTATGCTATGGAATGGATATCCACAATATATCAGGATTACCAGCATCATGCTATGCGCAGCATTATACAATGAATGGGTACCATGCTGCCATGGATTCCAACACCATGCCAAGAATTACTATAATTCTGTAAGGGGTTACATTATGCCAGAAGTGGCATCCTATTCTCGTGGATGTCACAAAATTACAAATACCACCATCATTTTAACTGGACCATTAAATCCTGTTTGCCATGTAAACCAGTTGCCACCCGGTCTAGGCACTAAACAGCCTCCCCCCCCTTCCTGGACTACTTGACAAAGGCCCATCAAAATGACACGACCACAAGAATGCCCATGGACCCTGAAATGTAAGGGGTTCTCCTCATCCTCTTAACTGCCCTGTTTCAGTGTGGCACTTTACACCCTCTAGTGATGTGTCAGCAGAGTTGCTGTTTTTTACCTTCCTCACTTGTTCATGGACCCGACTCTTACACCTTAGCACTTTCTTTGTTCCTTATTCTCCATCATTCAGTTTCTGCTCTCTCACTCACACACACCCAGTGCTTAATTTGTGCTTGTTGTTTCGGGTGCTGAGCACCAACACTTATTTTTGAAGGCTGGGGCTTATTCTTCTGCCTTAAGCATTTGCTGCGAGCAAAAGATACATATGGGAAAGATGGAGGAAGAGAAAAACGAAAAAGCATCACAAAGAGAGAAAGTATAAAGCTGCTGGAGTGAGCTGAAGGAGCAGGGAGTGGCTGTAAATAGATTAAAGAGGCCCGAGATGGCTTCAGGATTACGCTGCCTCAGTATTCTGTGTTTGCACATTTAATTGCAGCAGCCGCATGTTTGAGGAGAGCTTTTGGCACTGGCACCTTTTTATTTTCAAATTAAACACTACCTACACCTCAGCCTTCACCACTTAATACCAAATGATATCATGCCTTCTTCCTCTCCTCAGCCATTCCTCTCCTTCTTTCTTCTCTGGTCAACCCTGTTGCTCCCCTCTTCATTCATAGTCTTTCTTCCCTACCTATTCTTGTCTTAATCCTTCTGTTCCTCTCCTTGGACCATCCTCTCCACAGCACCTCAGGCTACCCTCTTTAGAAAGACATTCTTATTCTCCTCACAATCTTCTTTTGTTAGTCTCTTTCTCCAACATACAGTAGTTCTTTCCATGCTCTTCTTGCCCAGTTGAGTGTTTTACTCTGAAGATTCAGAACACAACGCTTTCCGTCCCCTCCTCTTTCTGTTTCTCTCTCCTGTACCCCTCCTTTTCCCCCATCAGCTTCCCCCTATTGAACATATCCACTCACTTCATTCTCCACCCACGATCCTTGTGCTTTAGTCATTCTCATGTTTTATTCCTACTCGCCTCATCTCTTTTCCTTGTTCATTGCTTGGTTTCCTTCTGGCCTGTCTTTGAACTTTTCCTCACAATCTTTCCCTTCAGCTCAGCCCTTCTTTCTCATTGTTGTCCACATCTCAGTCCTTCTTGGCCCTCACTCTGACATCTCTCTCCTCTATCTTTCACATTGTCCTGCCTCCTTTGCTTCCCGTCACTCTCTCTCGCTCTCCTCTCAGCCGTCTCCTTTGCTTGTTTTTAGTCAGTCCTCTCCACTCTCTTTCTCTTCACCCATCCCTTCACTTGCTATTAAAGTTCTCAACTTTCTCAGAAAAATATTCTGACTGTTTTCCTATATTTTGGTGTTCTACAGCTGCCAGGTGAAGAAGAATTTGTAACATGACAATTATCCATTTGGTCTCAATAATAATCCCGAAATTATGTATAAAGCTCTAAAATATTGTTAGCTAATTTATGTATTTGCAATTTATTTTTATGTTTTGGAAGGGAAAAAATACCACCAGATTTCACTGCTATCCCCACTATTTTTACTGTCCTGGGATTAAAAATACAGCCCAGTAACAAATTGACCAGGGGCAGCACTACTTGCTTTCAATGTTTCTTCTCCCTTTTTTCCTCTCTGAACATGACTCTCTCCTTCACTTGGCTTGTTCTTTCTTTTCTCTTCTTTCTCTTCTCCTCAGCCCTTCTTTTCCGTAATCGTGAACAGCACAGCCCTTCTTGACCCCCTATGTTCGGACATTCCTCTTTACTATGTCATTCACTTTGCCCTTCTCTATCCATCACTTCTCACCAGCATTCACTTTCTCTTCTCTCCCCTTCCATCAGACTTTTTCCTTCTCTTGTTCTATATATTCTCCTCTCTGTCTCTCCTTTCAGCCCTTGACTAGCTCTCAGTCTTTCTTCTCCCCTTTTTCTCTCTATGCAACACTTCACTCGCTTTCACTTGTCCTCAGTCTTTTTTACTCTTCTCCCAGCACTTCTCTCTCCTTCACTTGGACTCAGTCTTTCTTTTCGCTACTTTATCTTTGCCTCAGCCCTTCTGCTCCATGTACTCAGTGCTTATTTTGTAAAAGAATGAGTGCCGGTTCTCAAAATTCTACTCAGTATCCCACGCCCGGCGCTATTAAGTGTCAGTGCACCAAATACTGAAGTTCATCATCTTGAATCCACCGCAAGCCTCTTGGATCCACCACCAGACGCCCTCACTCCCTTTATCTTACTCATGAAAGTTCATGCTTTTTCCATTTATGACACTTTTTCTGTCTTTCTATTCCTCTGTCTTTCTACTTTGTTTGTTTGCTACCACTTTTGCTCTGGGCTAAATGTCTGATTCAGGAAAATACATTGGTCCCCAACAATCAAAAACTCCTGCTCAAATTAACATACATGCCAACAGGCCTGCTTCAGGCAGGATACTCCCGATTTTATCTCGTTTTTGGAAGACAAAAATTGCCTTGTGTCAATAGAAGTCATTGGGGACAATATATTTGCCCAGATTTTCTTTTCAAAGTCTCTTGTTCTAAAATATTGGCAGGCATGAATGAAGCACTCCCGGTACTTTGCTAAGCCAGGAGCAGCCAAGCTCTCAGAAGAGGGCATCTCAGAACAGGGCAGTCGTTGCCAGCATCAAAGATGGCCGCGGTGGAAGCGCATGCGCAGATGCCGGGGTCTCCGGTACCCACTGAAGTCTAATGGAGGGTCTTCAGGGAAATTAAGGGCCCGCGCGCCGAAGCAGGTCCCAGAGAAACTCCTTGGATAAATTAACAACACAATTACATTACATGACACCAGAAAGATGGATGAGCCGGCCAGGCCGGGGCTGTGTACCGCGCTCAAATTGCAATTTATTTGAGGGCTTTTATGGGCGCCGTATTAAAACATCTCGGCGTCGGTGGGGCTTCAGCAGGTGTCAGCGGGGCCGTGATGGATGGCTCTCCGGGCTGCCACCCTTGCACATTTATTGGCAATTTCAGCAAAGAGGGGACTCAACAGCGGCCCTTGGTTTGTATCGATCGGAGATGGAAGTGGGTGAAGTGACTGGAGGAGGCCGGGGGCTGATAACCTGCCCCTGGGGAAGAGAGGGAAGAAGTAAAGGAGAGAAGAGTGGAATGTGTACTTATAGGGGGAGAGAAATAAAAGGGAGAAGAGTTGAATGTGCACTCGTGGGGGTGGGGGGGAGAAGTAAAGGGGAGAATCGTGGAATGTGCACTCCTATTGGGAGAGAAGTAAAGGGAGAAGAGTGCAATAAACACTCCTCCCCTGGGAGAGAACTAAAAGGGAGAAGAATGGAATGTTCACTCCTCCTGGGGGGGGATAGAAGTAAAGGGGAGACAAGTGGAATGCACACTCCTGCTGGGGAGAGAAATTAATGGGAGAAGAGTGGAATGTGCACTCCTCCTCAGGGTAGAGAAGTAAAGTGGGGGGGAGTGGAATGTGCCCTCATAGGGATGAGAATTAAAGGGGAGAAGAGAGTAATGTGCACTCCTATTGGGAGAGAAGTAAAGGGAGAAGAGTGCAATGTACACTCCTCCCCTGGGAGAGAACTAAAAGGGAGAAGAATGGAATGTGCACTCCTCCTGGGGGGGCAGAAGTCAAGAGGAGAAGAGTGGAATGCACACTCCTGCTGGGGGAGAGAAATTAATGGGAGAAGAGTGGAATGTGCACTCCTCCTCAGGGTAGAGAAGTAAAGGGGGGAAGAGTGGAATTTGCACTCCTAAGGATGAGAAGTAAAGGGGAGAAGAGTGGAATATGCACTCCTAGGGAAAGAGACGTAAAGGGGAGAGAGTGGAATGTGTCCTCCTAGGGGGAGAGAAGTAAAGGGGAGAAGAGTGGAATGCACCCTCCTCCCAGGAGGGGAGAAGTATAGGGGAGAAGAGTGGAATGTCCACTCCTCTTAGGGGGTGAGAAGTAAAGGAGAGAAGAATGGAATGTGCACTCTTAGGGGGAGAGAAATAAAGGGAAGAAGAGTGCACTATGCAGTCCCTCTAGGGGGAGAAAAGTAAAGGGGAGAAGAGTAGAATATGCACTCCTCTTAGGGGGTGAGAAGTAAAGGGGAGAAGAGTGGAATGTGCATTCCTAGGGGGAGAGAAGTAAAGGGAAGAAGAGTGCAATATAAAGTCCCTCTATGGGGAGAGAAGTAAAGGGGACAAGAGTGGAATGGGTACTCCAAAGGGGACAGAAGTAAAGGGGACAAGAGTGGAATGGGCACTTCTCTTAAGTAGAGAGAAGTGAAGGAGAGAAGAGTGTTATGTGCACTCCGAAGGGGACAGAAGGAAGTGGGAGAAGAGTGGAATATGCACTCCTCTTGGGGGGTGGAGGAGAAAAAGGCAGAGGAGTGGAATGTGCACTCATAGGGGATGAGTTGTAAAGAGGAGAAGAGCGAATGTGCACTCCTCCCAGGGGGACATAAGTAAAGGGAAGAAAAGTGGAATGTGCACTCCTCCCAGGGGGACATAAGTAAAGGGAAGAAAAGTGGAATGTGCACTCCTCCAAGGGGGAGAGAAGTAAAGGGGAGAAGAGTGGAATGTGGAGTCCTAGAGGGAGAGAAGTAAAGGGAAGAAGACTGGAATGTAAACTCCTAGCGGAGAGAAGTAAAGGGGAGAGAAGTGGAATGTGCACTCCTCCCAGGGGAAGAGATATAAAGAGGAGAAGAGTTGAATGTGCACTCCTAGGGGAGAGAAGTAAGAGAAGTAAGGGGGAGAAGAGTGGAATGTGCCCTCCTCCCAGGAGGAGAGAAGTAAAGGGGAGAAGAGTGGAATGAGCACTCCTAGTGGCAGAAACGTAAAGGAAGAAGAGTGGAATATGCACTCCTTGTGGAGAGAAGTAAAAGGGAGAGGAGTGAAATGTGCACTCCTCCCAGGAGGAGAGATGTAAAGGGGAGAAGTGTTCAATGTGCACTCCTAGGGGGAGAAGTAAAGGGGAGAAGAGTGGAATGTACACTCCTAAGGGAGAGAAGTAAAGGGGAGAAGAGTGGAATGTGCTCTCCTAGGGGGAGAGAAATAAAAAGGAGAACAGTGGAATGTGCACTCCTAGGGAAGAGAGAAGTAAAGGAGAGAAGAGTGGAATGTGCACTTCTCCTTGGGAGAGAGAAGTAAAGGAGAGAAGCGTGGAATGTGCACTCCTCCTAGGGGATGATAAACAAAGGGGAGAAGAGTGGAATGTGCACTCCTCGGGGGAAAGTAGTAAAGGGATGAAGAGTAGAATGTGCACTCCTAGGGGGAGAGAAGTAAAGCGGAGAAGAGTGTAACATGCACTCCTAGGGGAGAGAAGTAAAGTGGAGAAGAGTGGGATGTTCCCTCCTCCAAAGGAACAGAAGTAAAGGGGAGAAGAGTGAAATGTTCCCTTCTAGGTGGAGAGAAGTAACGGGGAGAAGAGTGGAATGTGCACTCCTCCTTGGGTGGAAGAGTTAAATGGGAGAATAGTGGAATGTGCACTCCTTGGGTGAGAGAAGTAAAGGGGAGAAGAGTGTAATGTGCACTTATGAGGGGAGAGAAGTAAAGGCAAGAAGAGTGTAATGTGCACTCCTAGGGGGAGCGATGTAAAGGGGAGAAGAGTGCAATGTGTGCACTCATAGAAGGATAGAAGTAAAGGCGAGAAGAGTGTAATGTGCACGTCTAGGGGCAAAGAAGTAAAGGGGAGAAGAGTGGAATGTGTATTCCTACTGGGGGAGAAGTAAAGGAGGAAGAGTGGAATGTGCACTCCCGGGGAGAGAAGTAAAGGGGAGAGGAGTGGAATGTGCACTCCTCCCAGAGGGAGAAATGTAAAAGGGAGAAGAGTGGAATGTGTACTCCTACTGGGAGAGAAGTAAAGGGGAGAAGAGTTGAATGTGCATTCCTAGGGGGACAGAAGTAAAGGAGAGAAGAGTGGAATGTGCGGCCTTCCTGTCGGGGTGGGAAAGAAATAAAGGAGAGAAGAGTGGAATGTGCAGTCCTCCTAAGGGACAGAAGTAAAGGGAAGAAGAGTGGAATGTGCCCTCCTTCTAGGGGGAGACAATTATAGAGGAGAAGAGTGGAATTTGCACTCCTCCTGCAGGAGAGAAGTAAAGAGAGGAAGAGTGGAATGCATACTCTTCCCAGGGGGACAGAAGTAAAAGGGAGAAGAGTGTAATGTGCACTCCTCCAAAGGGAGGAGAAATAAAGGGGAGAAGCGTGGAATATGCACTCCCCCTGGAGGAGAAAATATAGAGGAGAAGAGTGGAATTTGCACTCCTCCTGCGGGAGAGAAGAAGAGTGGAATGCATACTCTTCCTGGTGGAGAGAAGTAAAGGGGAGAAGAGTGGAATGTGCACTCCTCTTGGGGGAAGTAGTAAAGGGGAGAAGAGTGGAATGTTCACTCCTAGAGAGAGAGAAGTAAAGGAGAACAGAGCTGAATGTGCCTCTTCCCATGGGGACAGAAGTAAAAGGGAGAAGAGTGTAATGTGCACTCCTCCAAAGGGAGGAGAAATAAAGGGGAGAAGCGTGGAATATGCACTCCTCCTGAGGGAGAGAAGTAAAGAGAAGAAGAGTGGAATGCATACTCTTCCTGGTGGAGAGAAGTAAAAGAGAGAAGAGAGGAATGTGCACTCCTAGGGAGAGAGAACTAAAGGAGAACAGAGCACAATGTGCACTCCTCCCAGGGGGACAGAAGTAAAAGGGAGAAGAGTGGAATGTGCACTCCTCCAAAGGGAGGCGAAATAAAGGGGAGAAGCGTGGAATATGCACTCCTCCTGGGGGAGAAAGGTAAGGAGGTTAAGAGAGGAATGCACACTACTGCTGGTGGAGATAAGTAAAGGAGAGAAGAGTAGACTGTGCACTCCTCCTGTGAGAGAGAAGTAAAGAGGAGAAGAATGGAATGTGTACTCCAAGGGGGAGAGGAGTAAAGGGGACAAGAGTGGAATGGGCACTTCTAGGGGGAGAAAAGTAAAGGGGACAACAGTGGAATGTGCACTCCTCCTGGGGGAGTGACGTAAAAGGGAGAAGAATGGAATGTGCACTCTTCCTAGTGGGAGAGAAGTGAAGGGGAGAAGAGTTGAATATGCACTCCGAAGGGGACCGAAGTAAAGAGAAGAAGAGTAGGATGTGCAGTTCCTCTAGGGTGAGAGAAGTAAAGGGGAGAAGAGTGGAATGTGCACTCCTCCCAGGAGGACAGAATTAAAGGGGAGAAGAGTGGAATGTGCACTCCTAGTGGAGAGAAGTAAAAGAGAGAGGAGGAGAATGTGCACTCCTTCCAGGAAGAGAGATGTATAGGAGAGAAATGTTGAACGTGCACTCCTACGGGGGAGAAGTAAAGGGGAGAAGAGTGGAATGTGCACTCCTAGGGAGTAGAAGTTAAGGGGATAAAAGTTGAATGTGCACTCATAGGGGGAGAGAAGCAAAGGAGAGAAGAGTGGAATGTGCACTCCTAGGGGGGAAACTAAAGAGGAGAAGAGTGGAATGTGCACTCCTAGGGGGAGAGAAGTAAAGGAGAGAAGAGTAGAATGTGCAGTCCTCCTAGGGAGAGAGAAGTAAAGGGGAGAAAAGTGGAATGTGCACTCCTCCTAAGGGGAGGTGAAGTAAAGGGGAGAAGAGTGGAATGTGCGCTCCTCCTACGGGGTAAGAAATAAATGGGAGAAGAGTGGAATGTGCACTCCTAGGGGGAAAGAAGTAAAGGGATGAAGAGTAGAATGTGCACTCCTAGGGAGAGAGAAGTAAAGGGGAGAAGAGTGTAATATGCACTCCTAGCGGGAGAGAAGTAAAGGGGAGAAGAGTGGAATGTGCCCTCCTCTGAAGGGATAGAAGTAAAGAGGAGAAGAGTGAAATGTTCCCTCCTAGGGGGAGAGAAGTAAAGGGGAGAAGAGTAGACAGTGCACTCTTCCTATGAGAGAGAAGTAAAGAGTAGAAGAATGGAATTTGTACTCCAAAGGGGAGAGGAGTAAAGGGGACAAGATTGGAATGTGCACTCCCAGGGGGAGAAAAGTAAAGAGGACAACAGTGGACTGTGCACTCCTCCTGGGGGAGTGACGTAAAGGGGAAAAGAATGGAGTGTGCACTCTTCCTAGTACGAGAGAAGTGTAGGGGAGAAGAGTTGAATGTGCGGTGCCTACAGGGGGAGAGAAGTAAAGGGGAAAATAGTGGAATGTGCACTCCGAAGTGGACCGAAGTAAAGAGAAGAAGAGTAGGATGTGCAGTCCCTCTAGGGGGAGAGAAGTAAAGGGGAGAAGAGTGGAATGTGCACTCCTAGTGGCAGAAACGTAAAGGAGGAAGTGTGGAATGTGCACTCCTAGTAGAGAGAAGTAAAAGGGAGAGGAGGGGAATGTGCACTCCTCTCAGGAAGAGAGATGTATAGGAGAGAAATGTTGAATGTGCACTCCTACGGGGAGAAGTAAAGGGGAGTAGAGTGGAAGGTGCACTCCTAGGGAGTAGAAGTTAAGGGGAGAAGAGTTGAATGTGCACTCTTAGGGGGAGAGAAGCCAAGGGGAGAAGAGTAGAATGTGCACTCCTAGAGGGGGGAACTAAAGGGGAGAAGAGTGGAATGTGCACTCCTCCTTGGGAGAGAGAGGTAAAGGGGAGAAAAGTGGAATGTGCACTCCTCCTAAGGGAGGATGAAGTAAAGGGGAGAAGAGTGTAATGTGCACTCCTCCTACGGGGTGAGAAATAAATGGAAGAAGAGTGGAATGTGCACACCTTGGGGGAAAGAAGCAAAGGGATGAAGAGTAGAATGTGCACTCCTAGGGAGAGAGAAGTGAAGGGAAGAAGAGTGTAATGTGCACTCCTAGCGGGAGAGAAGTAAAGGGGAGAAGAGTGGAATGTGCCCTCCTCTGAAGGGACAGAAGTAAAGAGGAGAAGTGTGAAATGTTCCCTCCTATGGGGAGAGAAGTAAAGGGGAGAAGAGTGGAATGTGCACTCCTCCTAAAGGGGGAGAAGTAAAGGGGAGAAGAGTGGAATGTGCACTCCTAGGGGAGAGAAGTAAAGAGGAAAAGAGTGGAATGTGCACTCCTCCTAGGGTGTGAGAAATAAAAGTGAGAACAGTGGGATGTGCACTCCTAGGGGGAAAGAAGTAAAGGGATGAAGAGTGGAATGTGCATTCCTACGGGGAGAGAAGTACAGGGGAGAAGAGTGGAATGTGCCCTCCTCCGAAGGGACATAAGTAAAGGGGAGAAGAGTGAAATGTTACCTCCTAGGGGGCGAGAAGTAAAGGGGAGAAAAGTGGAATGTTCACTCCTCCCAGGGGGAGAAATGTAAAGGGGAGAAGAGTTGAATGTGCACTCCTAGGTGGGAGAAGTAATGGAAAGAAGACGGAAATGTGCACTCCTAGGGGGAGAAGTAAAGGGGAGAAGTGTGGAATTTGCACTCCTCTTCGGGGAGAGAAATAAAGGGGAGAAGAGTGGAATGTACACTCTTCGTGGGGGACAGAAGAAAAGGGGAGAAGAGTGGCATGTGCACTCCACCTGGGGGGAAGAAGTAAAGGGGAGAAGAGAGCCAAATATGCACCACTAGGGAGAGAGAAGTAAAGGAGAGAAGGGCGGAGGTGCACTCCTCCCAAGGGGACAGAAGTAAAGGAGAGAAGAGCGGAATGTGCACTCCTAGGGAGAGATAAGTAAAACAGGAGAAGAGTGGAATGTGCACTCCCTGGGAGAGAGAAGTAAAGGAGAGAAGAGCAGAATGTGCACACCTCCTGGGCGACAGAAGTAAAGGAGAAAGAGCGGAATAAGCACTCCTCGTGGGGGAGAGAAGTAAAGGGGAGAAGAGTGGAATGTGCACTCCTCCTGTGGGAGAAAAGTAAAGAAGAGTGTAATGTGCACTACTCTTAAGGGGGGGAATAAAGGGTAGAAGAGTGGAATGTGCACTCAGAGGGGGTGAGTAGTAAAGAGAAGAAGAGTGGAATGTGCACTCCTCCCAGGGGGACAGAAGTAAAGAGAAGAAGAGTGGAATGTGCACTCCTCCAAGGGGGAAGAGAAGTAAAGGGGATAAGAGTGGAATGTGGAGTCCTAGAGGGAGAGAAGTAAAGGGGAGAAGACTGGAATGTGCACTCCTAGGGGAGAGAAGTAAAGTGGAGATGAGTGGAATGTGCCCTCCTCCCAGGAGGAGTGAAGTAAAGGGGAAAAGAGTGGAATGTGCACTCATCTCAGGAGGAGAATTCTAAAGGGGAGAAGAGTGGAATGTTCACTCCTAGGAGGGAGAAGTAAAAGGGAGAAGAGTTGAATGTGCACTTCTAGGGGGAGAGAAGTAAAGGGGAGAAGAGTTGAATGTGCACTTCTAGGGGGAGAGAACTAAAGGGGAGAAGAGGGGTATGTGCACTCCTAGAGGAGAGAAGTAAAGGAGAGAAGAGTGGAATATGTACTCTTAGGGGGAAAGAAGTGAAGAGGAGAAAAGTGGAATGTGCACTCCTTCTAGGGGGTAAGATATAAAGGGGGGAATCATGGAATGTGCACTCCTAGAGGGAAAGAAGTAAAGGGGTGAAGAGTAGAATGTGCACTGCTAGGGAGAGAGAAGTAAAGGGGCGAAGAGTGGAATGTGCCCTCCTCCGAAGGGAGAGATGTAAAGGGGAGAAGAGTGGAATGTGCACTGATAGGGGGATAGAAGTAAAGGCGAGAAGAGTGTAATGTTGTGAGAAAGTGTTCTCTTTCTAGCACGGTTACCTCCATTTTTGACCTGTTTGTCAGTGTTTGTCAGTGTGGTTTTACTGTCTCACTGGGATCCTGCTAGTCAGGACTCCAGTGCTCATAGTTTGTGGCCTACATGTCAGTATGTTTTACTCTTTTGTCAGAATGATTGACTGTGTCACTGGAGTCCTGCTAACCAGAACTCTAGTGCTTATGCTCTCTCTGATTCCAAATTTGTACTTACATACGGGTAACCCAGTATTCCACTCCAAATTGGCATACTGGACCCCCTTTATAAGTCCTTAATATAAGGTACCTAGGTACCCAGGGCATTGGGGTTCCAGGAGATCCTTATGGGCTGCAGCATTTCTTTTGCCACCCATAAGGAGCTCATACAAACACTTCTTCAGGACTGCCATTGCAGCCTGAGTGAAATAGTGTAAGGACTATTTCACAGCCATTTTCACTGCACCAAGTCTCTTATAAGTCACCTATATGTCTAACCTTCAGACACTGAAGGCACCCTAGCACTAGCAGAGGTGCCCCATGTCGTCCAGGTACATTTTCCCAGACTTCGTGAGTGCGAGGACGCCATTATAAGTGTGCACTACATATAGGTCAACATATATATGTCGCTTCACAATGGTAACTCCAAATATGGCCATGTGAGGTGTCTGGGACTGAGAAATTGTACCCCCAATCTGATTCTGGGGGCGTGGGCAATTCCATGCACCCTGGGGGCTCCATCATGAACCCCCGGTACTGCCATACCAGCCTTCTGAGGTATTTGAGGAGGAAGAGTGGAATGTGCACTCCTAGTAGAGAGAAATAAAAGGGAGAGGAGGGGAATGTGCACTCCTACCAGGAAGAGAGATGTATAGGACAGAAATGTTGAATGTTCACTCCTACGGGGAGAAGTAAAGGGGAGTAGAGTGGAATGTGCACTCCTAGGGAGTAGAAGTTAAGGGGAGAAGAGTTGAATGTGCACTCTTAGGGAGAGAGAAGCAAAGGGGAGAAGAGTGGAATGTGCACTCCTAGAGGGGGGAACTAAAGGGGAGAAGAGTGGAATGTGCACTCCTCCTTGGGAGAGAGAGGTAAAGGGGAGAAAAGTGGAATGTGCACTCCTCCTAGGGGGTGAGAAATAAAAATGAGAACAGTGGGATGTGCACTCCTAGGGGGAAAGAAGTAAAGGGATGAAGAGTAGAATGTGCATTCCTAGGGGGAGAGAAGTAAAGGGGAGAAGAGTGGAATGTTCACTCCTCCCAGGGGGAGAAATGTAAAGGGGAGAAGAGTTGAATGTGCACTCCTAGGTGGGAGAAGTAAAGGAAAGAAGACTGGAATGTGCACTCCTAAGGGGAGAAGTAAAGGGGAGAAGAGTGGAATTTGCACTCCTCTTCTGGGAGAGAAGTAAAGGGGAGAAGAGTGGAATGTACACTCTTCCTGGGGGACAGAAGTAAAGGGGAGAAGAGTGGCATGTGCACTCCACCTGGGGGGAAGAAGTAAAGGGGAGAAGAGAGCAGAATATGCACTCCTAGGGAGAGAGAAGTAAAGGAGAGAAGGACGGATGTGCACTCCTCCCAAGGGGACAGAAGTAAAGGAGAGAAGAGCGGAATGTGCACTCCTAGGGAGAGATAAGTAAAAGGGGAGAAGAGTGGAATGTGCACTCCCTGGGAGAGAGAAGTAAAGGAGAGAAGAGCAGAATGTGCACACCTCCTGGGCGACAGAAGTAAAGGAGAAAGAGCGGAATAAGCACTCCTCGTGGGGGAGAGAAGTAAAGGGGAGAAGAGTGGAATGTGCACTCCTCCTGTGGGAGAAAAGTAAAGAGGAGAAGAGTGTAATGTGCACTCCGAAGGGGACAGAAGCAAGGGGGAGAAGAGTGGAATGTGCACTCTTCTTAAGGGGGGGAATAAAGGGTAGAAGAGTGGAATGTACACTCATAGGGGGTGAGTAGTAAAGGGAAGAAGAGTGGAATGTGCACTCCTCCCAGGGGGACAGAAGTAAAGAGAAGAAGAGTGGAATGTGCACTCCTTCCAAGGGGGAAGAGAAGTAAAGGGGATAAGAGTGGAATGTGGAGTCCTAGAGGGAGAGAAGTAAAGGGGAGGAGACTGGAATGTTCACTCCTAGGGGAGAGAAGTAAAGTGGAGATGAGTGGAATGTGCCCTCCTCCCAGGAGGAGAGAAGTAAAGGGGAGAAGAGTGGAATGTGCACTCCTAGTGGAGAGAAGTAAAAGGGAGAAGAGTGGAATGTGCACTCATCTCAGGAGGAGAAATCTAAAGGGGAGAAGAGTGGAATGTTCACTCCTAGGAGGGAGAAGTAAAAGGGAGAAGAGTTGAATTTGCACTTCTAGGGGGAGAACTAAAGGGGAGAAGAGTGGTATGTGCACTCCTCCTGGGGGGAGAAGTAAATCGGAGAAGAGTGGAATATGTACTCTTAGGGTGAGAGAAGTGAAGAGGAGAAAAGTGGAATGTGCACTCCTTCTAGGGGGTAGGATATAAAGGGGGCAAGCATGGAATGTGCACTCCTAGAGGGAAAGAAGTAAAGGGGTGAAGAGTAGAATGTGCACTCCTATGGAGAGAGGAGTAAAGGGGCGAAGAGTGGAATGTGCCCTCCTCCGAAGGGACAGAAATATAGGGGAGAAGAGTGAAATGGTCCCTCCTAGGGGGAGAGAAGTAAAGAGGAGAAGAGTGGAATGTGCACTCCTCCTTAGGGGAGAGAGTGAAAGGGGAGAAAAGTGGAATGTGTACTCCTGGGGGGAGGGAAGTAAAGGGGAGAAGAGTGTAGTGTGCACTCTTAGGGGGAGAGATGTAAAGGGGAGAAGAGTGGAATGTGCACTGATAGGGGGATAGAAGTAAAGGCGAGAAGAGTGTAATGTTGTGAGAAAGTAGTCTCTTTCTAGCATGGTTACCTCCATTTTTGACCTCTTTGTCAGTGTTTGTCAGTGTGTTTTTACTGTCTCACTGGGATCCTGCTAGTCAGGTCTCCAGTGCTCATAGTCTGTGGCCTACATGTCAGTATGTTTTACTCTTTTGTCAGAATGATTGACTGCGTCACTGGAGTCCTGCTAACCAGAACTCTAGTGCTTATGCTCTCTCTGATTCCAAATTTGTACTTACATACGGGTAACCCAGTATTCCACTCCAAATTGGCATACTGGACCCCCTTTACAAGTGCTTAGTATATGGTACCTAGGCATACATGGCATTGGGGTTCCCCAGCTGCTGCCACCTCACAGACAGGCTTCTGCCCTCCCGGGGCTTGAGCAGCTCAATCCCAGGAAGGCAGAACAATGCATTTCCCTTGGGACAGGGGTGTCACCCCCTCTCCCTTTGGAAATAGGTGTTAAAGGCATGGGAGGGGTTTCCTCCCAGAGCCTCTGGAAGTGCTTTGAAGGGCACAGGTGGTGCCCTCCTTGCATAATCCAGTCTACACTGGTTCAGGGATCTCCGGTCCCTGCTCTGGCATGAAACTGGACAAAGGAAAGGGGAGTGACTACTCCCCTGTCCATCACCAACCCAGGGGTGGTGCCCAGAGCTCCTCCAGAGTGTCCCTGTGTTC
This sequence comes from Pleurodeles waltl, assembly GCF_031143425.1. Taxonomy (NCBI): domain Eukaryota; kingdom Metazoa; phylum Chordata; class Amphibia; order Caudata; family Salamandridae; genus Pleurodeles; species Pleurodeles waltl. Next base: position 1,158,978,618 of record NC_090448.1, read on the forward strand.
TGCCATCTTGTTTTCAGGATGTTCAGGGAACTCTGGGAGCATCTGAGTGGCCAGTGCCAGCAGGTGACATCAGAGACTCCTTCTGATAGGTCCATACCTGGTTAGGTGACCAATCCCTGTCTGAGGGCTATTTAGGGTCTCTCCTGTGGGTGTTTCCTCAGATTCGGATTGCAAGACTCCAACAGGGATCCTTTGCATCCTTTACTTCATCTTCAACTGTTGGATCAACCGCAGAACTGCTCCAGGAACTCTACAACTGCAACAAAGTATCCAAGAAGGCTACTGCAACTCTGTCACTTCAGCTCCGGCCAGCAACTGCAACAGTTTCCAGGTTGTGCACGCTCCGAGGACTGCCTGCCTTCATCTTGCACCAGATGAACTGAAGGAATTTCCTGTGGAGTGACGGAGTAACGTCCCTGCTTGAGCAGGCACCTCTCTGCAGCGACGACCAGTACTCTGGGTCCCCTCTCCTGATGACGAGTGTGGATCCTGGAACACAGGTGGTAGGCTAAAGTGACCCTGACGGTCCAAAGTTCCAGCTGTCCAAATGTGGTGGAGGTAAGAGCTTGCCTCCCTGTGCCAGACAGTACCCCTGTGCACCGGGTTTTTTGCAGCTCCTAGGGCCTCTGTGCACTTCTCCAAGAAATCCTTCATGCACAGCGTAGCCGAGGTCCCCAGCACTCTATCCTGTGACACTCAGCTCTGTGAGTTGTTCATCGGCGGCGTGGGATCCCTTTGTGTAGTGCTGTGATGACCGCCATTTGCAACTCCTTTGTCCCCATGCTGTGAGACTCCTGTGCACGCTGCCTGGTCTTCTGAGGGCTCTCTGAGTTGCTGAGAGCCCTCTATGCCTCCCCCTCCTGGGTAGAGTCGACTTGGTCCTTCCTGAACCCGGGCAGCGCCATTTTTCATGAAATGTGAGTTTTGCGTTTACCAAGGCTTGTGGGCAGAATCCAGTGACGCAAACCAGACTGCATTCATCCATCTGGCGTGAGACATCTTCTGCACCAAGCAGGAACCTGCATCTGTCTTCTTTGGGGCAATACTGACTGTGTCTTCTTACTGGTGGTTCTCCTTTTGCGCCTTCATCCGGGTTAGCAGGGGCTCCTGTTCTCCCTGGACTCTTCAGTGCTTCTTGGACTTGGTTCCCTTCTTCCACAGGTCTTCCATTGTTGGTGTCTTGAGGTCTCTTCTGGTTCTTGAACTGTCTTATACCAAGACTTCTAGTGTGTTTTAGGAAACCTGCTGTGTTTTACTTCTGCTTTCCTGGGATCGTGGTTGGTGCACTTCAATTACCTTTGGTCTTTTCTTACACTCCTAGCGCCTCTTTACACACTACACTTGTCTAGGTGGGAAACCGCCTTTAACATTCCACTATTTTAGTATATGGTTTGTGTTCCCCCTAGGCCCATTGCAAACCTATTGTGATTTTCACTATTTGCACTATTTTCTGACTGTTTACTTACCTGATTTTGGTTACTAGTGTATATTTTATGGATAATACTTACCTCCTAAGGGAGTACAGCCTCTAAGATATTTTTGGCCTTGTGTCACTAAAATTAAGTACTACGAGTCCATAGGATATCATGGACTCGTAATACAGCCGGTGGTGTATCCGTCACTTTACAGTCACTTTTGGGACGGATTAACACCTCCTCCAAAGTTGTAATAACCCCCTGAGTATTGCCTTTCTTGTGTGTAAGTACTGTGTGACTACAGTGGTGTTGCAAGAGCTTTGCATGTCTTCTAGTTCAGCCTTGGCTGCTCTGCCTACAGCTACCTCTAGACAGCCTGGTATCCAGACATTGACTACATTTCATTGATAAGGGATAACTGGACCTGGTATAAGATGTAAGTGCCTTTTTTACCCACTACAAACCAGGCCAGCCTCCTACAAATGTGCACTCCTAGGGGGAAGAAGTAAAGGGGAGAAGAGTGGAATGTGCACTCCTAGTGGGTGAGTAGTAAAGGAGGAAGGGTGGAATGTGCACTCCTAGGAGAGAGATGTAAAGGGGAGAGGAGTGGAATGTGCACTCCTCCCAGGGTGAGAAATGTAAAGGGGAGAAGAGTTGAATGTGCACTCCTAGGGGGGAGAAGTAAAAGGGGAGAAGAGTGGAATGTACACTCCTAGGGGGGAGATGTAAAGGGGAGTAAAGTTGAATGTGCACTCCTAGGGGGAGAGAAGTAAAGGAGAGAAGAGTGGAACGTGCACTCCTCCTACGGGGAGAGAAGTAAAGGTGAGAAGAGTGGAATGTGCACTCCTCCTAGGGAGAGAATGATAAAGGGGAGAAGAGTGGAATTTGCCCTCCTCCTAAGGGAAAGAAGTAAAGGGGAGAAGAGTGGAATCTGATCTCCTTCTAGGGGAAGAGAATTATAGACGAGAAGGGTAGAATTTGCACTCCTCCTGTGGGAGAGAAGTAAAGTGGAGAAGAGTGGAATGTACACTCTTCCTGGGGGAGAGAAGTAAAGGAGAGAAGAGTGGAATGTGCACTCCTCCTGGGGTGAAGTAGTAAAGGGGAGAAGGGGGGAATATGAACTCCTAGGGAGAGAGAAGTAAAGGACAGAAGAGCAGAATGAGCACTCCTCCAAGGGGAGAGAAGTAAAGGGGAGAAGAGTGGAATGTGCACTCCAAAGGGGACAGAAGTAAAGGGGACAAGATTGGAATGGGTACTCCTCTTAAGGAGAGAGAAGTGAAGGAGAGAAGAGTGGAATGTGCACTCCTCCTGGGGGTGAAATGTAAGGGGGAGAAGAGTGGAATGCACACTCCTGCTAGGGGAGAGATGTAAAGAAGAGGAGAGTAGAATGTGCACTCCTCCTGTGAGTGAGAAGTAAAGAAGAGAAGAATGGAATGTGCACTTCAAGAGAGAGAGGAGTAAAGGGGACAAGAGTGGAATGGGTACTTATCTTAAGGAGAGAGAAGTGAAACAGGGAAGAGTGTAATGTGCACTCCAAAGAGGACAGAAGTAAAGGGGACAAGAGTGGAATGGGTACTCCTCTTAAGGAGAGAGAAGTGAAGGAGAGAAGAGTGGAATGTGCACTCCTCCTGGGAGAGAAAAGTTAGGGGGAGAAGAGTGGAATGCACACTCCTGCTGGGGGAGAGAAGTAAAGAAGAGAAGAGTAGAATGTGCACTCCTCCTGTGGGAAAGAAGTAAAGACGAGAAAAGTGGAATGTGCACTCCAAGGGGGAGAGGAGTAAAGGGGACAAGAGTGGAATGTGCTCTCCTCCTTGGGGAGTGACGTAAAGGGGGGAATGGAATGTGCACTCTTCCTAGTAGAGGGGAGAAGAGTGGACAGTGCAGTCCCTCTAGGGGGAGAGAAGTAAAAGGGAGAAGAGTGGAATGGGTACTCCTCTTAAGGAGAGAGAAGTGAAGGAGAGAAGAGTGTAATGTGCACTCCGGGGGGGGGGCAGAATTAAGGGGTAGAAGAGTGGAATGTGCACTCCTTTTAGGGGGGGAGAAGTAAAGGGTAGAAGAGTGGAAAGTTCACTCATAGGGCGTGAGTAGTAAAGAGGAGAAGAGCGGAATGTGCACTCCTCCCAAGGGGAGAAGAGTGGAATGTGCACTCCTTTTAGGGGGGAGAAGTAAAAGGTCGAAGAGCGGAATGTGTGCTCATGGGCGGACAGAAGTAAAGAGGAGAAGTGTGGAATGTGCGCACCTCCCAGGGGAAAGAAGTAAAGGGGAGAAGAGTGGAATGTGCACTCCTCCAAGGAGGAGAGAAGTAAAGGGGAGAAGACTGGAATGTGCACTCCTCCTAGGGTGTGAGAATGATAGAGGGGACGACTAGAACGTGCACTCCTCCAGGGAGGAGAGAAGTAAAGGTGAGAAGTGTGGAATGTGCACTCCTTGTAGGGGGAGAGAATGATAGAGGAGAAGAGTGGAATGTGCACTCCTCCAAGGAGGAGAGAAGTAAAGGGGAGAAGTGTGGAATGTGCACTCCTTCTAGGGGGAGAGAATGATAGAGGAGAAGACTGGAATGTGCACTCTTCCTAGGGGGAGAGAAGTCAAGGGGAGAGGAGTGGAATTTGCACTCCGAAGGGGACAGAAGTTTTGGGGAAAATATTCAATTGTGCACTCCTCCTTTAACACGCGGACCTGTTTCAGTCTATTACAGTATGTAATATCAGTGATGTATTAAAGTTAATTTTTAAGCATGAACTTAAAAATGTTAACATCCCATGTCCTGAGCACAAAGTTACGAGTGAACTGATAGGCAAGAGGATGACACATACACTTTATATAGCTACATGCTGACCTTGCATATTTAAAGATCTTTTCAAACGTGGAAATGAGAAAGGGAGACTGTGAAATAAAACAATTGTCTGAGATCACACAGTTTGTCAAGCAGTAAAGCCAGGGTTGTTCCCAGGTTTTCTGATTTCACATTATGCAATTCAGCCTCTAGATGATATTTCTGTCTAACTCCCTGTTTTACATCAAAGGTCACTGCTTTGTCTTTAATTCCTGCTGCATACAGAGGCAGGGAGCATCCACGTGAAATCCCTGCTCATTGTGAGCTTGAGGGTCAGAGAGGACCTTGAGCTAAGCCAGGGCCAGGCATCCACTCTAGCCTGCCTCAACCTTTCAGGGGCTCGTCTATCTCTAGTGCACCCCCTGGAGGACGCCAGGTGTTGATAACTCCCTCCTAGGGAGAGTGGGAAACGGGAATGTGCACTGAAAGTGGGGTGGTCAGGGCAGTATGGACTCTCTGCAGGAGGCGGGTGCCCATACCCTCTCCCAGTGGAGAGGAAGAAAGGGGTAAGAAGAGGGGAATGTGCGCTTTCCACTGGGGGACGGTGCTGATAACCCACCCCAGGGGCAGGGAAGGGGTAAGAAAGGGGAGTGGGCGCTCTCCGCAGGAGGCCGGTGCTGATATACCCCCCCCCCAGGGGCACAGAAGGGAAGGGGTAAGAAAGGGGAGTGGGCGCTCTCCGCCGGAGGCCGGTGCTGATGTACCCCCCCCCCCCCCCCCAGGGGCACAGAAGGAAAGGGGTAAGAAGAGGGGAGTGTGCGCTCTCCGCAGGAGGCTGGTGCTGATAACCCCTCCAGGGGCAGAGAAGGGATGGGGTAAGAAGAGGGGAGTGTGCGCTCTCTGCAGGGGGCCGGTGCTGATAACCCACCCCCAGGGGCAGAGAAGGGATGGGGTAAGAAGAGGGGAGTGTGCGCTCTCCGCAGGAGGCCGGTGCTGATATACCCCCCCCAGGGGCACAGAAGGGAAGGGGTAAGAAAGGGGAGTGGGCGCTCTCCGCAGGAGGCCGGTGCTGATGTACCCCCCCCCCCCAGGGGCACAGAAGGAAAGGGGTAAGAAGAGGGGAGTGTGCGCTCTCCGCAGGAGGCCGGTGCTGATAACTCCCCCCCAGGGCAGAGAAGGGAAGGGGTAAGAAAAGGGGAGTGTGCGCTCTCCACAGGAGGCCGGTCCTGATAACCCCTCCAGGGGCAGATAAGGGATGGGGTAAGAAGAGGGGAGTGTGCGCTCTCCGCAGGAGGCCGGTGCTGATAACCCACCCCCAGGGGCAGAGAAGGGATGGGGTAAGAAGAGGGGAATGTGCACTCTCCGCAGGGGGCCGGTGCTGATAACCCACCCCCAGGGGCAGAGAAGGGATGGGGTAAGAAGAGGGGAGTGGGCGCTCTCCGCAGGAGGCCGGTGCTGATAACCCCCCCCCCCCGAGGGGTAGAGAAGGGCAGGGGTAAGAAAGGGGAATGTGCACTCTCTGCAGGGGGCCGGTGCTGATAACCCACCCCCAGGGGCAGAGAAGGGATGGGGTAAGAAGAGGGGAGTGTGCGCCCTCCGCAGGAGACCGGTGCTGATAACCCACCCCCAGGGGCAGAGAAGGGGATAAGGACACTGTAGAGGAGGGAGGACAGGGAGAGGGTGGAAGGTGAGATGAACATGCACTGCCTGCCCCTGGTGAGCTGCAGCGTCCTCCTCCTATGGGGAAAGAGGAGGATAGGACAGGGGGATGTGCTCCTTTCTCCCAGGAGGAGAGAAGGAAAGGGGTAAGAAGAGGGGAATGTTCTATCTGTAAGAGACCTGTTACAAATACCTTCCTCCTGGGGGATGAAGGAAATGAGAAAATGAAAGTGCATCCCCTGCAGGATGGTTGCTGCAAATATCTTCCTACTAGGAGGAGGGAAAGCTTAATGTGCACTGTCTGCAGGAGGGCAGTTGCTAATAACCTCCCAGAGAGGCAGAAGGAAAGGGGAGGTGATAGGGAATGTGCACTGCCTGCAGGAGGCTGCTTGCTAATAACATCCTCTCAGGAGGAGGAGAGGTTAGCATCCTTGGTAAGGCTGCCATCCCCACAGTGTGTGACATGCGCATGTAGTGTGAAGGTAATGACTGCAGGCGGTGCACGGTTTTGCAGATCCCGGGGATAGTCACACGTGGGAGACTCAGGAGGAATACTGATATGAGTAACAGACCTGGTGGCATCTGATTGGTGCGTTTTTGTGGGGAAGTAATGGGTAAGCCTGTGTATATTTTGTGTGGAAGCTTCCAAAGACTCATTCTGTCTGTCTCAGAGGAGACAGAGAGCGGAGTACTTGTTGAGAGGGCCTTGGATAGCCAGAGGAGGCCCTGGCTCTACCCAGTCCAGCATGGGAGATTGGCGCCCCCTCCTGGAGGGCTAAAACACCCAGGAGTCGGCGTTCTTCCCACCTCCCTCCCGGAATTCAGAAAGGGACTCAAGAGCTGGCTTTTCGACTGACCCCCAGAAGAACATAGCACATCGCGGGTGATTACCCATGCTATACAAATACTGATTAATTGATTGATTTATTGATTAACCTGCGTCAGTAACCATCCTCAACTGGTGCAAGGTAAAGAGGTTTGAGAGAAGTCTGCCGAAGATGTACCAGTTCGATCTTGTGTTGACATTAAGGAGTGATGTGCTTCACATCACTGCTAGGGCTGCCTTCCCAGGTGGGCAAGTGGAAGGCACTGCAGGAAATCCCGATTCACAACCATCAGGTAGGACCTACTCATGAAACTGACCAGATATGACTTTCCCTTTGTAGATAGAAATTTGGGGCAAAGCCCTGACTTAGGTGACCCATGCTACCTGCTTGCGTGCTCTTGTTGTGACCTCACTACTAGTTGTGCTACCCCACAAAGTAGGTGTGAGACACTTCTGACCCTCAGACCACCAAATAGGGGTGGGGGGTTATGTGAGGATTCCCCTATTATTCGTTACATTTATTCATTCATATATTTAGACTTCCCTACAGCGGGAACATAATCCAAGAGAATTTTGAGTTCTTTTGCGTAAAGATAGAAGAACGAGATCCAATTAGAAATTAACAGTTTTCAATGGTCTAGAGCAGTGGTTCCCAACCTGTGGTCCGGGGACACCGAAGGTTCGCGAAGCCTTCTCAGGTGGTCCGCGACTGCTTACAAAATTAAAAAATATTAACAAAAATTGACAAATTAGGTCTCATGCTTCCAGTAATGACTCAGTGAGGGTCCCCGGATTCCAATGTTGATTCAGTGGGGGTTCCTGGGTTCCATTAATGAGAAAGTGGGGGTCCACAGAAGTCAAAAGGTTGGGAACCACTGGTCTAGAGACAAGGCAAATTGTAAATGGGTATATGTGCAATTTTGGGACGAACACATTATAAATGGAGAACAATAAAGTATGTTCTGTATGTAAATTAGTCCAGACCTCGTGTAGCTAGCCAGGAGAAGGATCTCACCAGTGTAACAGGCAGTATGCATCCCCTGTCTGTAGGCATGTGCAGGTGTCCATCAGGACGTAGTCAGCAGTTCCTGTAGTAGGGGATCTTTCACCTGGTTTTGTAAGGATGCAAGTGATTGGTCCATTCTTATACCCAAGTGGATGTAATTCCAGACCTTTGGAGCTGGATCTGAAGATGGGCAGGTTAGTCTGGAGTCTCTGGGATTTAGTTTGGGGAGTTCTGAAGACCATCCAGGGAGATCATGAGCTACAGCCAGCTGGAGAGGAATCCAATTAGGTCACTTACAACTGCTGTGATAGGTCAGATTTCCTAGAGGCTGCAACCAATACTGCTGCTGCACTAAGGATGGCTTAAAGGAAGGCAGCTCCGAGAGCAGGGAGGCCACTGCAGATGGGGAGCCCCTATCGTGGTCCGGAACACCACTGCCTGTACAGTCATCTTTGGGAAAGAGTATCTTTATCAATTTAAGGTGTCTGCACTGGAACACTACAGTTAATATACTCTATGGTCCCCAGGGCGAGTGCACGCCCTCCTTAGTTTCAACTGAAAGCGTCCCCCAGGGATGTGTTCTTGCCCTATTTGGATTCTTCATTTACATGAATGGTTTGGAAGCCTATCTATTGCAAAAAGACTTGGATTTTCCGAGGGTAGGTACCCGTTTTATCCCTATGCTCCTCTATGCATATGATGCTGTTATTTTAGCAAGAACAGCAAACAGCCAACAAATTGCCATGGATGCCTTTGTTGAATTCATGCTTTCTCTGGATCTAAAAATTAATCATTGGAAGTCCTTTATAATGGTCTGTGGACCAAAAAGGGCTAAGTCCAATACCTTTTATATGCAGGACATGTGGTCAGTATGGTAACAAATGTTTGATACCTGAGTCTCCTCCTTAAATCACAACTGAACTGGGACCCTTTGTTTGTGTTAAGGGCCCAACAAACAAACAAATAGAGGCAAAATTTCAATTTGCTGCTAAATTTGGCCATAGATCTACACGAGAAATGTTAGCCCTTTATAAAGGAAAGTGCCTCTCAATTGCTACTTATGGGGCTGGAGTCTTGGGTATCATGGATGCCCAAGATTACAATCTATAGAAAATGGGTTTCTTTGTGGATTACTAATGGTCCCTCAGGGAGCCTAAACTTATTTTTGTCATTCTGAGGTAGGCCTTAAATTTTTGGTGGATGGGGTGGGTTTGGCCTCGATGTTATGATGGATAAAAATGTGGTTAACACCGGAATTCGTTTTATCTAGACATATCCTGCAGGATTGTCTAGCCTTGGGTAATGCTGACTGCATCCCTTGGATTGGATATGTAAAACACACTTTTGGAGAGTTGGGATTTATGGAGTATTTTGAGGAACCAACTCATATTTCTGGCACAGCTAGAGGGGTAATAAATATTATGAACAGGCTCAGTTTAAACGTGGGTATCAGTTTCTCCAGTCTTCTTTGGTAAATTTAGAAGTTGCGACATAGTCCCAGGAGATGGAATTATATCCTTCTCTTATAGAAAATTCCTCTATAGATTTTATTTAACAAGGATCCGATTAGGCACTGTGCACTTTCTGGTGGCTTTTCCAGTTCAAGGGAGGTGGTATACAAACTCTCCCCTTATCCTTAGGACAATATTTCGACACAATCTACTAAGCACTTTCTACTCTTCTGTGCACTTTATAAAACTTTAAGAGTACAATTTGTAATACCTTTACTGCGTACACTGTTTTAATTCACAACAGGAAGGGTTTAGATTTTTAATAAACTTTGATACCCCCGAATATGTTGCGCTGTTATATACATTTTATCAGGGAAGCTCTTTACATTAGGAAACAATATGGCTAATTATCCACTCTATCATGATTGGCGTGGGGTTCTGTCTCTTTTTTCCATGATGAAATATGCTGTTGTAATGAATGTCTGGTTGTAATGTACTGTAAAATGTATTTTGTTTTATGCCTTCATGGCTTTTTATGCTGAATAAATATTTTATACCAGACTTACTGAATCTTAATTAGTTACATACTGTTATACCAAAGTGAGACTGTACAAATACTTTTATGATGTCCGACAGGCTTATCATGGTCGTGTCTGTTGCTTAAAATACAGGATCAATGTACATGGATTTGACTACCACGCCTTCAGGATTTTTCTTCGCTCAGAAACGCATTATAAATGTTTGGTGACATGGAATTGTACCTAGCCTTGGGCCTTGAGGAAGTCTTGTTGACGAAACACGTGTAGGCTGTTGTATCTCTGGATTCATGATGGATGTTACCATATGGATTACTTGGATGAATAAAAACACTACCATATACTCATATTGAATCTGAACTTTTACTGTTGCAACAAGAAGAAATGGACCTTTGTGGTGTGCCTTGGGATAATAGTATGGAATTTTCAAGTGCCGTTTGATCTCCAACTGACACTACTGCATCCTTAGTGGCTGGGTGCTTACCAGTTTGGCACCCTGTATGGTACTCTTTACGAATATATGGACACTGTTTGCCAGACTACAATATACTTATGTATAGGAGGTGCGAACCTTATGCACAGCCGCTGTCTTTTTGAGACTTAATCAGTGATGGGCACTGTTTGACAATGCTTTTATAAGCGCGCCTAGGTTTACTTTGCTATCTAATGCACAGCCTAGGGAATTTGCCTTATGTGTGCTTTTTTTAGGGATATCAAGCGTCTTTTCATACCATCATGTTTGGGATCAGCTTTGATTCAGTTTTGGTGTCTCTCTTGTCATCCTGAGTGAACATAAGCCAGAACTGTCAGGATACAAGACATGGAGAACCAGATGTACACAACTGTCACACAATGCAGCACAGAGCACATAGCATTGTGTGACAGAGAGAAAGCAGGAAAACACCACATCTGCTAATATATGGTGGTATCCTGCTCTCTCGCTAACGCAATTAGGCTGTCGGGCGCCACGCACACACATTTGTGCCGCTATGGTAAGGTATCTGCGTGAGTCTAGCAAAGTTTTATACTGGAAGGATATCCTTCCAGTACAAAATACTATGCCTAGACAAACTTTAAAACTTTTCCCAATTCGGATGCAACACACACGCACAGTGGGAAAAGTTAGGATAAAAAAGGCATTTCTCCTTTTTAACTCCTGCTTTCAAGTGGTGTCATTTTTTGGTTCATAAATCTGTGTACTGTTGTTAGCAGATAGGGTTTTGCATCAAAAACCATGGGTGGCTGCACAGGAACGCCCATATTCCATCCACGAAACTACCCTTTGATGCAGTTAAGCACAAATTAGCTCTTGGTGCTGCTTTGTGAAAGTAAAGACATAAAAACACTTTGTGAAGATTTGCATTACTTGTGTGACGCAAACAAAAGCACAAAAAGTTTGTCAATCTGGCTGGAGTGCTTATGTGTTTACCCCAGTGAGCTTCTGTATACAAACATTTTAAATAGGTTCATACTTTGATCTTTATTACATTCCGTGACAGCTTTCCCTGTAAACAACATGTCCAAGTACAATGTCCCCCCAGTGAGTATGTTATCATTGCACTAGTATGAGACATGCAGTTTCCTGGGCCCCTTAAAAGCAAGAAGAGTTTCATTTTGGAGAATATAATAGTTTTTTACCCTGATTAGACAATGAATGCACACAGAATCTGAGGACCAGGGACGTTGGCCAAAATCTCAAGAGGTTTCCAAAGCTTACGTAGACAGCTCATGGGGATGCAAATGTCACAAATATGAGGCTACCGTGGCTACTGAATGGACGCACTGTTATGGGGAGCTTGTCCGTCCGACACACAACAATCAGATAATGTTGTGTGCACCTTTGATGTGTGCGCCACTGTGCAGTTTATTTTACGTAGGGCAGGCCAAATCATTTTAAATTTCATTATTACAATAAGCAAATTTTAGTGCAAAGTCATAATAAATGGGTAATTTGCTTTTGCCCAGAAAAGATTAAATAAATCAAAAGGCACACAGAACTCTGAAATGTTTCCAGATTGTGGTAGTAGTATAGTATTCTATGAGGGGTTTGGGGTGCAGAGACAGGGAGGGGCAATTGTTGAAGAGGCGATCAGCAGCCAATCAAAAGGGACTGACCACAGAGCCCCGATATGATTGGCTGAGGGCTGCCAATTAGGGCTGCTTGTTAGGCCTGGAGGAGTGTACCATGGAAACCTATTGACAGAAACCATGGGCGGCCCCCGCATTCTGGGATGTTTTACAGATCAGCGAGCTTTCCTCTCTTCCTGGAAAGAAATCACAGTTTTTTCTAGGCCACCTATGTGATGGAATTCAGGGACATCTTAAGAATTTTGAAGGCTATGGGCCAAATGTATTTTGGGGGCCCCAGTTTGGAACAGCTTTGAATTTATGATCTGGTTTCTGCTCTTTCATGTCCTCTTTGGCCAGGTCCAGGGGGTAACAGAGGCCTCCGCAGAACCTGCGGTGCGGTGGGGGCCCCACGCTTTCCCATACTTGAGGGAGGCCCCACGGCCCCTACTGATGCGAGTGTGGGAGCTCCTTCAGCATATCTTGCAGGGTGACCCCCTCATGTGTTGTTGTGCTGCTGGCCTGGTCACTGACAGCGCACAGGTCCAACTTCAAAATGTGTTTACATATAATACACTCTCACACACACCACCCACATTAAAAATAAAGGAAAACAATATTCAAAACTATATGTTTAATAATTTTTCAAAGTCATCAGGGCAAGGCTCGGCAGAACAGAGGGGGCTCTATCGGGGGGGCTGAAAGGCTGGGGCCCTGGGCCAGAGCCCACCTTACCAATGCCTTAAAAGTCCCTGGTGGAATTAGGTGTCTTTTTGGTAGAGATGTCTGTGTTAGTAAAAAGAAAATTGTGTTGGTTAACGTGAAAGCAGAATGAGTTAGATCCATCTAGACATCTTTGTATCGTGTTATGTCTATGGATGGTGTGCTAAGGAGCTGTCATTTTTAGGTCTGGAGTTAACCAAAACCTTTCGATAGATTTTAGTGAAATTACAGCTATAGAATAGGTACAGAGGTTTTCAGCCAGCTCTCTTCATCCACTGGTGGTGTTGTGTCATTCATTTTTTTCTTGTGCCCACTATGGCATACAGCAGTGGTTCCCAACCTACTGGACTTTTCTTGCCACATAAATTGAAAATGAAAAGTAAAACAGTTGACATAAGAAAGCCGATTCAAAGCACCATGGCCGCCGTGAGCGCAAAGGAGAGACACAAAAGGAAAAAGAAGCTTGCTTGCAGTCAAACGTATCGGCAATCGTGGAATTATCCATGTAACAGGGTCAGTGTGCAAGGTGTTAACCAAACCACCCCAGGATGGACAAACGTAAAGCATTTATCAATGATAACAGATGATTTTTGAAAGGCAAGCCCATGAACGAATGACAGTGATGGGCATGCGGTGGGCGTCCTTGAAAGCCAACAGATAGATTACAACACGTCAGAGCACTTGTGCGCGCGACCTAAAAAGATGTTGATGGGATTTCAACCAGCCTGTGTAGGTTTTTTAAGCTGACAAACAAACTTCCTAGTATTTGTGAAGTGCAGAACTCTTCACCCACTCAAAACCTCTGCGGTGCAAATTGAATTGTGCAGACCCCTAAATATATGTATGTATATGTTCTTAGATTTTTGTTGGGTTTTCAGGCGCGTAATTCTCGTTTTTGCTTTATTCACATATAGAAGTGGAACCTTGAAAGCCCCCCCTCATCAAGCCAGCTCAGGTCCTAGAGAAGAGAGAGGGCATTGCCACCTATGGCGGTTCCATTAATTAAACAACAAATATTGTCTAATGTTCAGGTAACGAGGGCATCATGTCAGACTGGGCAGCAGGAATGCTTTACAGGTCCTGTGAAGTCAGCTTCATGAGGCTCAAGGGCATTTAGAGGTTATAATCGTGGCATCCGAGGATTGTATATCACTGCTGTCCAAACTGAAAAGCAAGCACACCTCTTCAGAACTTCACTCCCTACAGGTAGGGACGTCAGAGTAGGAAGTGAGGTCAGACTGGTTGAAAACGCCGATTCGGCGGCTATTATCCATTGTAATTATAAAATGCTGTTTCCAGAGACAATGTGCACCCATCCCAGAATGCACGACCAATGTGGCAGTCTCGCCCTTCAGGAAATTGGATGTTTCTCGACAAAGAGTCAGTCACTTGTCAGGAAGAGACACCAGGCGTTTCCCTGGTCCCACCCCACCTCTGTGAGCGATCGTGCTCTGACCTTCAGCCGAGTTAAATGGCAGGTTAGGGTGATAAAAACACAATAATTGCCGCTCTGTGGCACGGGTGACCGGCCCTCGCACTTCCGGGAGACGGATCCGGCAGGTGACCTTGTCGGCCTGAAATACTCACCCTGGTTCAGATCTCTCCGATTTAATGGCCCCCTTTGTAGAACTGCACGTTCATGATGGAAAGGCCAATAAAAGCAGCTGTTACGATTGCCTAACAGAGCAGTCATTGGAAAGAGGAAGTGTGAAGACAGCCCCATCCCTACTCGAGCTGGAACCTGGGTATATTTAAATATACGCTATAGAGCAGCGGTCGAAGTGCATTAATAAAGTTGGGGAACTGTGAGCCTGAGTGCAATAAGGGCGGGGTCAGTGAGCGTGGGGGCGGGAGCAAAGGCGTGGCTAAAAAGAACATGTTAAGGCCCATATTTAGAATGTTTTCGCGCAACGCAGAGACAGCTTGCGCTGCGCAAACGGGAGAGGGCAGGAATGTGCCATATTTACCAGATATGGCGCATTCCTGCCCTCTCCTTGCGCTGGCGACCTCACTGCAGCCTAGCATCAATGCAGGCACCCTTGTACCATGCTGCAAAGGGGCCTGTTTTGCAGGCAGGGCTGTTTTTGTGCAGGAAGGGGCACCTTCCTCGAGAAAAACAATCTTTAGAGGTAATTTCCTTTTTCTAAGAATGCAGCAAACTTAGAAAAAAGAAACAACAAGAAAAATAAAGATATTTCTGCTCTTTATGCCTCTGGTGGGAAAGCGTACAATTCTGACGCATTCCCTGGTCTTCCAGTGTTGGTAAATCTGGGAACGCATCAGAATTCATATGTGGATGCGTGGGAACAATGATGCTCCACCCAGTCGCAGTTTGCGGTGTTAAAGGGGGTGGGGCAGCGCACAGTGGGGGAGGCAGGGGGTGGCTGGGGAGCAGAGAAAATATTAATAACATTAAAAAAAAAAAAAAAACTACCTGAAAGCCGCGCCGCATCCCACTCCTCTGTTGGTGGAAGACAGGCACAGGCTCCCAGCCTGCTTTGTGGCCAATCCTGATGCTGCCCAGAGCAGCGTCAGGATTGGCTGGGAGCGCCCTGCCAGGAAGACTGGGAGCCTGTGCCTGCTCTTGCCAGCCCAGCAACTGCCCAACTGTGTTGCTGGGCTGGAGAGAGCACACTGCGCATGTGAGTTTGGCCGGCCCAAGACAGCCGGCAAAACACACATGCACTCTGAGGGGGAAGTGCAGGTCACCCCTGCTCGGTGCAGGTCACCCCGTGGCCCCACCCCTTAACAAGGAAACAATAATAAACAGTTTAATATTGTTTCATTATAAAGGTTTTGCAGCTGCCGCAGCTGGCAGGATGGAACAAACCTCCACCCTCATGGAGGAGCTGCCCCTGTCTCTACCCATGTAATGCTGCGACTTACGGTGCCTTGCATTACACCACATTTACTAAGCCATGCAGTGCCGCACGGGGTGGTAAATCTTATTCTAGGTTTTGTGTCGAACTACATCACTTTGCATGGAGCAAGAGTGACAGAAACAATGATAAATCTGCCGCTGTGTAACTATTTTGTTGAACTTTCATCTTCAGGTAACTGCATACAAAATAATACACACACCTTAAATGAAAAATAAATGCAGTTACTCTATTTAGTGAAAGATACCATCTTTTACATTACGAAAGCACTATTGGTTAATGCAATCACTGTAGATATCCATGTGTGGAACCGAAGACCCCCAACATTGAATTCTGGTTGGTGCAGTGAGAAAGTGTGACTTGTGTGTTTGTAATGTTACAAACTCCCAATCTGTGACAGAGAGCACTGTGAATATCTAAGTCATTATTTTAAACTTGCATTACACAGAGTACGGAGAATAGGCTGCCACAAAGTGCCGAAAAGATTTAGGTTTATGATAAAACAAAGTGCTTCCAAAACATGGAGATAAGTAATAGGCAGACTATACCTAGTACAGACATTGTTTAGAACTGTCCATTAGAAGCACACACTCCACAGCTCAGCTGGTAACACACTTACTATGCCTCTCAAAAGGAATAAACTGGATGCTTCAAGTGATTCCATCGATTAAAGCCAATATGGCTTCCAAGCAGCCTTTACACATGCAGATTCACCAATTGGGCACGTTTACATTTGTTCTAGGCAGCAGGTGCCCTGGAAAAAAGCCTGTTGCTTAGCTCTCTGTCCTTCACTGTCTTCACAGCACAAGGGACTCTCTCCTTTCCACTTTAGCTGAGGCATCTCAGATGTTGTATTTAACCATCCTGGGACAACTGTTTTTGTCAAATCAAAAATGTATGGGCACTCTGATCCCACTTCAACCTCTGATGTAGAGTGAATCTAGCTCCAAGAAGCAGCAGGGCGCTATCCAGATAACATTTCAATGCAGCAGGAGCATCTCAGCATGAGTTGCTGTACATAAACAGTACTGTGTGTGGGATCCAGTTGAAACCAGAATGTGATGCGGAAGAAAACTGTAAATATACTTCTTTTCCCATCACAAATATTTGCAAATAATTTGTGTCACTGGGAGATAAAGTAATTTGCTCAGAATTCTTTCATGAATGCATGTGTTGAAGACAGGGTTTGGCTTCTCCATTGTAGGGGAACAGCTGCCATTTTATGGGGAAAGAGGAATAACTCTAAATGGAAACAGTACCTGCAATTAACACCACACGGACAGGCAGACCTACAAAAGGAAATATAAAGATCCCAATTTTCCCAGGTCCTCACAGTGCCTGACATCCATTCCTGGGGTTTTGCTTTGTATTCTTTGCCTTGTGGTCTTGTTTATTCAATTATAAAATCAAGACTACAAATCCCAGAATGCAACTCAGGACCCGTACTGGATGAATTAATCACACAACTAAGATTTCCTGTAAGTATCCTCAGGACAGCTTTGGTAAGGTGGACAGAACAACAAATTTATACTCTCGAGGGAATGGCATGTGGTCCACCTGTCACAATGTCAGGATGCTCAACAGTGAATCAGTGGGTCTGCTGTCAAGGACGTCAATTACAAAGCCAGGAGCTGCCACCCATGGGTTGCACTTTTTGCTCCTAGACACTGCATTTACCATCTGTAGTCTCGTGTCACAAAGTCTGCTTCAGGAGCAGAAAATAAACAGGGATCTTACTTTCTGCTGTTTCCATTCCTTACCTCTCCCCAGCCCATCAGCTGGGGACATACATTTCTTTAAGTGAACAGTTGCAGTTGCACCTGGGCCCAAGAGTTAGATGGGTCTCCTACACCATAATTGTGGCCACCTTTTACTACCTTGTGGGCTACCAGGGTGCCCCAGAGTGACGTGGCATCAAAGCTGCCAGCATGACCTGTTGTTACCAGTCCTTTAAGACAAACACAGTGGGATTTGGTGCTGCCCAGATGAATATATGTCTCCCACTTTATGCTACTGGCCATTCGGTGTACCATTCTGCCTTCTGTGGATTGATTGCATTGCATGTCAAACTATTTTACATTAGAACTGTACACTGAATCATCACACCTTAAATTATTCTATGTATAGATCGGTGTCTCCAGCCTTTTCTGTAATAGGACCTACTTATGTTCCATGAAAATCATTTAGAGCTATTAATAATTTTAGTGATTACATTAGTGGCCACCATACGCAAGATTACTACCAGCGATCGCCTGAGCGCATCAGGCGAGTTTACCATCAGTAACATAAAAAAGGTTTTGCCAACATGGAATGCCTTTACATGAGTAATACACAACAGGCAGAGCAGCAATGCCTCTGTGTAGGAAAGTACCATCTTGCCTGGCATGTTACCCCCATATTTCACTGTATATATGTTGTTTTAGTCTATGTGTCACTGGGACCCTACCAGGCAGGGCCCCGGTGCTCATAAGTATGTGCCCTGTATGTGTTCCCTGTGTGATGACTAACTGTCTCACTGAGGCTCTGCTAACCAGAACCTCAGTGGTTATGCTCTCTCTGCTTTCTAAATTGTTAATAACAGGCTAGTGACCAATTTCACCAATTCACATTGGCATACTGGAACACCCTTATAATTCCCTAGTATATGGTACTGAGGTACCCAGGGTATTGGGGTTCCAGGAGATCCCTATGGGCTTCAGCATTTCTTTTGCCACCCATAGGGAGATCTGACAATTCTTACACAGGCCTGCCAGTGCAGCCTGAGTGAAATAACGTCCACGTTATTTCACAGCCATTTTACACTGCACTTAAGTAACTTATAAGTCACCTATATATCTAACCTTCACCTGGTGATGGTGGGGTGCAAAGTTACTTAGTGTGAGGGCACCCTGGCACTAGCCAAGGTGCCCCCACATCATTCAGGGCAAATTCCCCGGATTTTGTGAGTGCGGGGACACCATTACACACGTGCACTGTACATGGGTCACTACCTATGTACAGCGTCACAATGGTAACTCCGAACATGGCCATGACAATTCCATGATCCCCCGGGTCTCTAGCACAGAACCCGGGTACTGCCAAACTGCCTTTCCGGGGTTTTCACTGCAGCTGCTGCTGCTGCCAACCCCTCAGACAGGTTTCTGCCCTCCTGGGGTCCAGCCAGGCCTGATCCAGGAAGGCAGAACAAAGGACTTCCTCAGAGAGAGGGTGTTACACCCTCTCCCTTTGGAAATAGGTGTCAGGGCTGGTGAGGAGTAGCCTCCCCCAGCCTCTGGAAATGCTTTGATGGGCACAGACAGTGCCCATCTCTGCATAAGCCAGTCTACACTGATTCAGGGATCCCCCAGCCCTGCACTGGCGCGAAACTGGACAAAGGAAAGGGGAGTGACCACTCCCCTGACCTGCACCTCCCAGGGGAGGTGCCCAGAGCTCCTCCAGCGTGCCCCAGACCTCTGCCATCTTGGATTCAGAGGTGTGCTGGCACACTGGACTGCTCTGAGTGGCCAGGGCCAGCAGGTGACATCAGAGACTCCTTCTGATAGGCTCTTACCTTTCTTACTAGCCTATCCTCCTTCCTAGGTAGCCAAACCTCCTTTTCTGGCTATTTAGGGTCTCTGCTTTGGGGAATTCTTCAGATACCGAATGCAAGAGCTCACCAGAGTTCCTCTGCATCTCCCTCTTCACCTTCTGCCAAAGGATCGACCGCTGACTACTCAGGAGGCCTGAAAAACCGCAACAAAGTAGCAAAGACGACTACTGCAACCTTGTATTGCCTCATCCTGCCGGATTTCTCGACTGTTTCCTGGTGGTGCATGCTCTGGGGGTAGCCTGCCTCCTTTCTGCACCAGGAGCTCTGAAGAAATCTCCCGTGGGTCGACGGAATCTTCCCCCTGCAACCGCAGGCAACAAAAGACTGCATCACCGGTCCTCTGGGTCCCCTCTCAGCACGACAAGCATGGTCCCTGGAACTCAGCAATCCTGTCCAAGTGACTCCCACAGTCCAGTGACTCTTCAGTCCAAGTTTGGTGGAGGTAAGTCCTTACCTCCCCACGCTAGACTGTATTGCTGGGTACCGCGTGATTTGCAGCTGCTCCGGCTCCTGTGCACTCTTCCAGGATTTCCTTCGTGCACAGCCAAGCCTGGGTCTCCGACACTCTAACCTGCAGTGCACAACCTTCTGAGTTGTCCTCCGGCATCGTGGTACTCCCTTTTCTGACTTCGGGTGGACTCCGGTTCACTCCTCTTCTAAGTGCCGGTTCCGGTACTTCTGTGGGTGCTGCCTGCTTCTCGGAGGGTTCCCTGACTTGCTGGGTGCCCCCTCTGTCTCCTCATCCAAGTGGCGACATCCTGGTCCCTCCTGGGCCACAGCAGCATCCACAAACCCTAACCGCGACCCTTGCAGCTAGCAAGGCTTGTTTGCGGTCTTTCTGTGTGGGAACACCTCTGCAAGCTTCTTCACGATGTGGGACATCCATCCTCCAAAGGGGAAGTTCCTAGTCCTCTTCGTTCTTGCAAAACACCAAGCTTCTTCCATCCGGTGGCAGCTTCCTTGCACCCTCAGCTGGCATTTCCTGGGCTCCTGCCCACTCTCGACACTGTCACGACTCTTGGACTTGGTCCCCTTGTCTTACAGGTACTCAGGACCGGAAATCCACTGTTGTTGCATTGCTGGTGTTGGTTTTCCTTGCAGAATCCCCCTATCACGACTTCTGTGCTCTCTGGGGGTTGTAGGTGCACTTTACACCTACCTTACAGGGTCTTGGAGTGGGCTATTTTTCTAACCCTCACTTTTTTCTTACAGTCCCAGCGACCCTCTACAAGCTCACATAGGTTTGGGGTCCATTCGTGGTTCGCAATCCACTTTTGGAGTATATGGTTTGTGTTGCCCCTATACCTATGTGCTCCTATTGCAATCTATTGTAACTTTACACTGCTTGCATTACTTCCTTTTGCTATTACTGCATAATTTTGGTATTGTGTACATATATCTTGTTTATATTTGTCATCCTCATACTGAGGGTACTCACTGAGATACTTATGGCATATTGTCATACAAATAAAGTACCTTTATTTTTAGTATATCTGTGTATTGTGTTTTCTTATGATATTGTGCATATGACACCAGTGGTATAGTAGGAGCTTTACATGTCTCCTAGTTCAGCCTAAACTGCTTTGCCATAGCTACCTTCTATCAGCCTTAGCTGCTAGAAACACCTCTTCTACACTAATAAGGGATAACTGGACCTGGCACAAGGTGAAAGTACCTCTGGTAAATAAATATCAGATTTAAATATGTTTTGGAACCCTAGCTATTTTTTCCCCAAATAGCTTATGAGTTATGAAAATAAACCTATTTTCGTCTCAAAAGTAAACCCTGAACTTTAGTGTACATGTAATATTTCAACCAAGCAGGAGCTTTTAACTTGATAGGCTGGGTTGCACAGAGGAGAGCTACTCACAGGTAGCTGGAGAGTTACCAGCAGCTCACGAGCTACTTGTTGGAGATGCCTGTTCTGGATGCATCCTATACAGAAAGCAATCATTTTCATGTATCTCTTTTCACAGCAGCAAGCTTTTAAAAAATATTTCAGGATGCAAAATAGAAGCCAGGCCTATTGGCTTTGTCAAGTCTTGTCTTACTTTCAATGGAGCCAATGGCATCCTTGTACTCCATTGCTCTCAGACATAAACGGGACTCTGCTGCAGTCTAATGGAGAGACAAGGAGTCACCTTTGTGCTGTCACTGGAGTTCAGACGGTAAGGGGTGTCTCTTCCAGTTCTCCTGGCACTTTGGTGGAACTGATATCTATTTATGCAGTTGTATTACACAGCTTCTTCTGAGATGGCATTATTGCCCCATTGCAATGAATGTCACAAAAGGTCGTTGTGCAAGAACTTTAGGTATTATGGCCTGGGGGCTACAGAATAGACAAGTTCTGCTGCGACAGAGGCATGGAGTGCACATGGGGAGACAGAAATCCAAGTCAGACAAGTCAATAGGGACCTAGGACATTTCTCAGTCATGAAGATATCTCTTAAACTTCTGGCACCCTGTGTGTGAGCGCACTGATGGACGAGAGAACGTGCTGTACACAGACACCAATATTTTTTTAAATACACAATATTCCTCTCGTGATATTTTTGTAGTAACAATATTTTGACCACAATTTTATGATCAAACATTATTTTGGATTCAATATTCAGGAGCCACACCTGAGTGGGATAAAGCGTCAGGAAGTGATGGATGGGGGAAGACAGGGGCATGAGGTGGAGTCGAGGCTAGCAGCAGTGGTATTTCAGCAGTACCAGGGCCAGCAGGGCCGGCACTAGGGCAGTGCAACTGGTGCAGCCGCACCTGGCACTGACCTGGGGGGCGGGTTGGAGGGTGTTCGTGTTTAGAAATAACACAGGTTTAAAAGTGCATGCTGCAGGACTTCCTCCTGTGTCCTGGAGAGAGATCGGAGCTTTGTCCAGTGACAGTTTCCAATCACGATAAAGTAGCACAGAGGGTTTATGTGCCTTCTGCAAAGCACGAGTACCACGCAAACCACCGAACTGTATTTTATGTGGATCACTCAGTAGATTAGTGGTTTTGTCACAGATATTCTTTTGTTACTTGCCACTCATAAGTTACAACCCTGATGTAACACAGTGAGGTATGAGCTGCATGTGCTTGCAAACTGCATGGTATAGGTTAGAATGTTTTTTTTTTTCCCCCAGTCTTTCATTATCGTATTGTTGCTGAAAACAGGTCGTTTGGGTAGAAATGTATTCGTATTAGTAAAGCCAACCATTGTGGAATGTTTTAAATCCTGAGTTTCTGCTTCTCCAGACCAATCACTTTTGAAATATACTACCTACTAGTATCGGTGACACGTGACTCCTATCTCTTGTAATCCTCATTGCTTTACGTAACTTTTCCTATAGCCTGATTTGCACTTGGATCCATTAGCTTTGTATAATGTGTTTGTGATGTAAAGTGCTCTGACACCCTACACTGGTACAAGTGGAGCTATAAAAAATGAAATGCATGTGAGAGGGGGGCTATGGAGAGAGGAGGGGCCCTGGTGAAGCGTGCTAGTTATGGAACTTATTTAGAAGGAGGTTTTGTGGGGGGTGCCAACATAGATGGTCGCACTGGGCACCGCCAGTGCTAAAGCCAGCAGTGGGTGGCAGGCTGTAAAACATCTTTCAGCCTGGTACTTTTTAAAATGTTTTACTAGATAAGCATGTTATTGGCATCGTTTGCTTTGGTGTAGGTTGACCAGCTGACCCACATTTGCCAGGACAGTCCCGGTTTTCCACCAGCTGTCCCTGCAGGATTCGGTCAATTTGGCTCATGTCCCTGCTTTAATGGAGGATCCACTGAAAACGGTGGGAGGTGCCTTTTTATGTTTTCCAAAGCAGGGATACTTAGCAGCTGTTACAAGAAAGCTATTTTAGTAACAGGCATGATGCTGGCCTTGGAAATTGCATTTTATGTATGTTCTTGGTGCCTCTGCTGTAAGTCTATGGTGATGAGCGGTGTCATTCTGTGCGCTCAGTTGTAGTGAAATTGTCCTTTTTCTATTTTCATGAAATCACCTGGTTTTTGGCTTTAAGATTCAGGCCTTCCTACCTTGGTTCCCCCTTGTTGTTGGATCTGCAGCAGATTGACAGTGAATGCTGCACGCCACTACTCTTCAGCAAGCGTCCGTGGGCGGGAAACAGGTGGCGCCTCCTAGTGGTTGGGTGCGCCATTTTGGAAAATGGTGACTTAAGTTTCAAGCTTGACTCAGTTTAACTGAACTGTGTGATTCTTGCAGATCACTTAAACCACTTCGTCTGTTCATTGGATACATTTTACCCCATCACTGGAAGTGCTCTTAATCAGAGAAACGTCTGATTTACTTCCACCTGAGATCTGGTTAAAGCGTTTCACAAAGACCGGCTTCACATAGCGGGTTGAAGTATTTGTGCCTTTAAATGACACAAATTGATCTGTAGATCCATCTTGGGTCTATTTTAACTTATAAAACAAAGATATTTTCTAAAGCAGTAAGGAAAATATGAAAGGTTTATATTTCTTCTCAATGCCCCGAAATATATGCTAATTCTACGGCATAATATAATTAAGAAATTGATTTAAAAATACGGTTTCACACTCAAGTAGTTCAGCAGTTGATCTCCCAAGCTCAGATGTAATTAATGTCTTTAACTTTTTGCTGCATATAGCCATTGTCACCTCGGCGGCCCCTCCTCTAAAAGTTCAATATTTACTGGATAGCAAGATTGTATAAGTGACGTTCAATCGAGCCCTTAGTGACTGTTCCTGTGGGCTTTGACTGTCACTGTGTGATCTGAGGCACCAGACATCCGTGATTGGATTCCTGACACGAGCCGGGCCCCTCTGCGTGTAATTAAACATGAGAGGTTATGAAAGCCAAGAGCTCCTAACATGGCCACCTCCTGACTGCGGTGGACGAGCTGGGCTCGTCATGAATAATGCAAGGCGATGTAAGGAGCTATTGCCCTGCAATGAGGTTAATGGCCCAGTCATAGACCTGGCGGGCTGCCCCCTCCGGGCCTGCTTGATAACAGCATCAGACCCCTACCAGGACCGTGGAACCAGAGCATGGCTCTCTAACGGGTAACCGGACCCCTCCGCTCAAGGCGCAGCTGGAGAGCGCTTAATACGTTCACCAGATAATCAATAGCCAGGCCGACCCAGCGGGACCTCCTCCCCGCTCAAAGTCCGTCGGTTAGTCTTTCTTCACTTTCTCTTAGCCCCTCGACCACTCGCATCCTTTTTCCTTGCACTTAAATTCTTTGGATTATTTCAGTCGCACCTTTCCATTTTTTAATTCCTTCATTTGTAAAATGTCCCCGTTTTTACATGTTCTTTCTTTCCCCGTATTATCAATTTCTTCTCTTTACTTGTCTTACTTTGTTATATATTTTTTTTTACTGTGTTATATTTTTCGTTCCTTCTACCCTCAAGTTTATTTCCTTTTAAATGTTTACGTTTTCGAAGGGTTTTGCTGTATCAATTCCCTTTCTTGCCCTGCTCTTTCTCTTATATTTAATTTCTCCAACTTCTAGAGCGGGTTTTGCCTTGCTACTTTCCCTTTGATTGCCCTACTCCTTACATGCCCTCTAAATTTCCCGCTTGTGACTGTCTGATGGGCTTTCTTCTATTCTACTCCACTTTAGAAAGTGATTTACTTCCTGCTCTTGTCAAAAGTAAGTCTCCAACGGTGTCCACTTAGGGAATTGATCAGAATGCATCCTCTCTGCAAATGCAGTTTTCACCCTTCTATGGGAAAAAACATTTTCCTAGTGGAGAAAGCTCTTCCCGTACACCCCCCCCCCCCAAAACTGGCAGAGGATCCCTTAATATTTCCATCATTGAGTGGGAGTTACTCTCGCCCCTGGGTGGAGTTAATTTCTGATCACTTCCAGGGTGAAAAAGAGTCAGAAAGGAATTTGGGAATGCCCACATACGTACATGTTTGTGGTCATTCCCAGACTTCCATTACAAACCACACCTTGGGATGCCCACTTCCCACTCCTTGAGTGGGATTTACCCCTGGGATTTCTGCACACTCGTGGTGGACAAATCTGCAGTTGTAAACACATTTACACATGTGAAAAATTCCTCTGTGAATTCTGGGCAAACATGAAAGTGGCACTGCTTTAAAATTATGTTTATTGACCAAAACAATTTTCTGAATAGACCTCAGGGTGTCAATAGCTTATACGAGTAGACATGAGATGAACGTTCCCAGTTGCAGACAATTGTGTTTGCGTAGTTTACACAGACCAGAGAGGTGGTATACACAGTGAATGGATAAAAGAGGTGCCAGAACGCACCTCTTTTTAAGGCCTCTGTTTGTTTGAACGTTTCATCAGGTGCGGCCCTTCCGCTATGGCAGAGAAGCGTCGCCCCGCTGCTGAAAGCAGAACAATAAAGGGATAAATAAAGTATTTCATTATCACTTTATTTGTCTGCTTTCGAAGGGCGGGGCCAGTCTCCTCCATGTCAACTAGTGGAGAAGGAGTGGTGGTGCGCTTCTAAGTGCGCATGTCAGTTTGGCCAAACCAACATGCGCACTAGAAACACTCCACCCGGCTTATTTTACAGCCGGGTGGAGACCAAGCGCAGTGCCCCACTCCCTCCCTGGATGGCATTTCTGCCCACTCATACCAACTTTGCCAGCTGTGTAATCCCTGCAGGGCGGCCTTTTGCCCGGCGCCTGGCATGGCTAACAAAGGGCCTGAATCAGAAACCCCACAGAGTCAGACTGACCAAGGAAGTGAGGCAGGATTTGGAGCAATTTTAACAGGATGTTGATCTGGAGTGAGCCCTAGGTATCCTCCAGGCAGCTGGAGCTTTTCACAGATGCAACTGGGGCAAAGGCTTTGACGCAATACTCAGCCCTGCATGGATAGCTGTGCACTGGCCCCCAAGCTGGCAGGACAGCGGGATAACACGCAACATGATGCTCCTGGAACTCTTTCTCATCTTAGTGGCTTTCACAGTCTGGGGAACACAACTAAATAACTGACAGATCAGACTATTGTCAGACAACCACACGGGAGTGCAGGCAACTTGGGGGCATCACAACGCCCAGCGGTGCTGCGCTTGTTACAACACCTTGTGGGCTGTCAATTGTGGTGGAACATAGCAATCAGAGCGAGGCACATTCTAGGCTGTGGAAATAGCATGGCCGACACACTGTCTCGTTTTCAATGCCAGAGATTCAAGGAGCTATCACTGCAGGTGGAACCAGAAATAACACCGACACCTGGTCATATGTGGGACCTGCTGGACCCAATTTGAGGATTTTAGTGACAGCCCGCAAGACAAACGCGGAGTATCGCACGTGCTGGGTCAACTTTCAGAGGGCGAAGGGGGTGTCTATGCGAGGTGCAGTTTCAGAACAGGATGTACAGGGGTTCATAGCACAGGCATACTCCATGGGAAAAAACAAAGCTTGGGCCTAAGCACACCTTAGCGCATGGGCCTACTATACCAAATTGGCCAGAAGGAAAATATCCCATCAACTCCTTCATATGCAGGGCAGCCATGAAAGGTTGGGGAAGATTGTGCCCCGATAGCAGAATCAGAGATGCCCCTTTGACTTTGAAATACTCAAAAAACTGTTGGCAGCCCGCCCCAAAGCTAGCAGCCCTCCCCGAAGTTAGCAGCATGGGTTACGAGGTATCACTATTCAAAGCAGCATAGACATTGGCCTTCTTTGGAGCCTACAGAGTGAGTGAACTCATAGCTCTGCTCGGGAAGCAGCCAGACACAGTCTGCATCCTGGGTGAGGATGTCATTTTTGTTCAAGACTACAAGTGGTCCACCTCCAGAGGTCCAAAACTGACCAGGAGGGTAGAGGTGAATCCTCACAGCTGAATTGCTGAGGGAGGGGTGACATTTGCCCCATTTGCAGGTTGCACAAATACACAGTGAAGGGAATCTCACCACGGCAACCACTTTTCAAGCACAAAGACGACTGGTATCTAAGCCGATTTCAATTCATCACGGTCATGAGATTGGCCTCCACCCCAACTGCTTTGGGTCCCACACTTTCCAGAAGGGGCGGCAACCACGGTGGCAGCATAAAGATTAAGAGACACGCATAAAGTGCAGAGGGTGCTAGGTGTCGGGAGCATTCAAGAGTTAGGTAAGACCTATGAGCCCCTAAGTGTCATTTCTTTCCGTGACAGGCCCGAGCGAGGGACACCGCACGGGTTGGATCCTAGGTCACTCATTCATATCCAGAGCAAGGCAGTGGGCTGAGGCGAGAAGTAACTACCTGGGGCTGTGGTTGCGCATCATGAAAGTGGTATGGCTAGGCCACCTGAGCACGAGATGGGATGAGCTGCTACCTGCTGTACAAAACACGCTGTTAGTCATACACCTCGGCTGGAGCAACCTTACTTACCCGGGCAGGAAATATCTGTGAGGCACCATGGCATCAGGGCCTATGGCAGTAGCGAGGCTGTTGCGCCCAGCGGACATATTATGGTCTGAGATCATATCTAGGGCGGAAAGGAGATGGTCAAGAGATCATGGGGCAGTAGACAAGTCAAGGAGAAAATTGGACATTTCCATGTCCAAGCTTTGCAGGGCAAACTCGTGGGGCTTCAATAGGCACGGGCTCATTAACTTGAAAACACCAGGTTATCACGCAGTTGAAGGGGTGCATGGATCGGGAGTGGGGGCATGTTCCTACCAATACAGTAGGGGAGATAGAACCACTTGGTTTCTCCTTTGGGTGCGATTGAGGGGAGCTACTCGCGGTCGTGAAAGCACGAGCAGTGTGGTGGGATAGACATTGTCAGCCCATAAAAGCACAGTGGTCTAAGAGGAAGAGTCACTCTGACAGTGCCCTTGGGGTGCCTAACAGCAGGGCACCAGGGGTGCAAGCAAAGACTGGTTAAGGGGGCGACGGCAGGCTAACACAGCACTTGCAGACCTGGCAAGGCCAGGGGGTGCCCAAGGGGACTTGGCAGCAAGGGAAGCCTAGCCGCCAGCATACGCTGAAACCCCAAGGGGGCACAACTCACAAGATACTGTGCAACTTAGCAGAGGACAAGCAGCTCAAGAAGAAGGGCTGGACTAAAGAACTTAGACAGAAAAGGAATGTTCGAACATGGGGCATATTTGTCCATGTTTTATGAACCATGTGATTTTATTATGTTGTTGTAATAAACTGCAGCTGTTTGTAACTTCCAGTAACGCCTCCAGCGTGTGTTTCCAAGGGGGAAGGGAGAGTGGAAGGCGGCCGGGAGTAAGACTGTCTCTCACACGTCTGGGACGGGTTTGGCCTCCATCTCTCAACCTTCCCGGCACAGAATTACTTGTATAACTTCAATGCGGCACTTACGACTTTAAATCCTGTTTTGTCGAATTAGGTGCATGTCACGTGCCACTGTTTGAGGAGCCTAGGTGGGGCCCAAGATTTGTTTTTATTTTTGGCATGTATAGTTGCATTGATTGTGATTTTTTTTAACCCTTCTCATCCTTGTTTTCTGATTTAAATAAATTAAAACATGAATTTGTTTTTTTTAGGTGGCACAGTATTTTGCAGCGGGTCTCAGGGTTGCATTGGTGGGCGGGAAGGAGATCCCTGAACAGCACCCTGCCACTGACACGCAGCTAGTGCTCTGAGGTCAGAGTCAGGGCGCTGGAGTCCAGGGTGCCTTCAGCTACCACTCTTACTGCAGCCTTCTGCACTATTCAGAGGCGCTAGATTTGGTCTTTGGCGTGTGCCAGTAGACTAAGTTGGCACAGCCAGGTAAGGGGGTGCTGACTGCTGCCAGGCAGCTTTCAGGAGCGAGGTAACAGAGCATTGACAAAGGATGAGTTTGGAATGAGTCCATGACTGACATTCAGGCTTCACACTGCCTTGGAGAACATCAAGCCGGTGCCAGAACAAAATTGTACTCACAACAATTCCTAAACCTGATACAAGTGTCTCAATTTTTCTTTGAAATTGATAAAATGATTTTATATCCCAGTGAAAACTGGGAGAATTAAATCCCCAAAACTTATCCAGAAAGCAACTAAAAATGGCTCATTCATCTGTAAATTCCCGGAAAAAAAGGAACAAATGTAAGGATTAAGAATCTTCCTTTAGATTCCTGTTGCATAAGACATTACCAATAGCTCCATTTTGAGTTGTGTGAACGCTCTCAGGCGCTATTTGTAACAATTTTGCAACTTGACATGTCTGGAAATACAATTAGGAAGATGAAAATGTGTTTTCACTATGGGTGTTTAAAATAGACTAACCTAACTCCAAACAAAGGGAATATGTTACAGAGATATGTTACCAACAATATTTTTATTGCAGCAGAATAATTTCAAAATGAGGTGTTGTACATATGGCAGGAGCCTGTGTGGGGTGCAGATTAGAAAAAATAGGATGTCACAGGGTGAGGAGCATGTAATTGGGACCGTATGTGTGTTTTTCAGATTACCCTCCCTTGCACATCCTCGTTCCATTCCTTACGCATGCAAGGTCTCTGCCTCACAAGGATAGGCACTCCCAGCAGTTGAAAAGCAAATCCCAACCAAAATTAGCGTGCCCTAATCACATGGGGCTACATAGCAGGACAGCCTACCTCAGCATGCCCTGTCCATATCTTACCTGAAAAGATATACCCTCCCACAAATCCCGCTGGTCGGCCTGGTTGTCAATCAGAAAGAGAGGGAAGTAATGCCTAAAACCAGGAAGAATGGACTCAGAGTACTGGAATTACTTAAAATGAATTAAAACAGTGGTTCCCAACTTCTGTGGACCCCCACATTACCATTACTGGAGCCCGGGGACCCCGACTGAATATTTATTTGATTCTGGGGACCCCCTACTGAGTCATTATTGCAAGCTGGGGACCTAATCTGTTAATATGATTTAATTTTCTAAGCAGTTGCACACCTCCTGAGGCGGCTTCGTGGACCCACATGGGGGCCCCGGGCCATAGGTTGGGAACCACTGAATTAAAACTTTTCTTCAGCGTCTACTTCCTCGTTTCATTCATGATGCAAGCTGTATACCCAAGAAGCTCTAGGAAGCTGGAATGACTTGAAAGAAAAGACCCAAAAACTTGACATATTTCTATAATTTAGCATAACTAAAGAGACGCTTACATTTTACTTAATAGTAGAGAGTGCGGTTGAACTACAAATGTCATTCAGTTTCATGTCAAGCAGACGCCTATAATGCTTGACAAAGGAGGAGAATAAGCCCATGTGCTGCTCTGCCGAACTCTACCAAGGAGACCCTGGTGGTTCTGGCCAGGAAGCCGACTGGCCTCTTGTAGATCTTCTCTGAATGCAAATCTGTAAAGCAGAAGAAGTTAAAGATGTCTTAGTAAGCTAGCATCCCTTTTTTCACTGGGTAAAAGTTTACAAAAAATCTGATTGACAGTATCTGCTATTCTTTGTAAATAGTTTAAAAGTACTGTCACCAAATCCAGATTAGGCACACCAAACTCTTCCAAAGAGGAAGTAGGTGGAAAAATTCAGGAAGAATCACTTCTTGCTCCAAATGAAAAGGAGGATACAATTTCGGAATAAATGAGGGACCACATTTTAAGCCTTTTTAGAATAATCCTGAGAAACAGATGTTTAAAGAAAGCAAACCTAACACACCTAATCTTGTGGCCGAAGTAATCACAACCAGAAGGAAAGTTTAAAAGTAAGGATTGTCAAATCCCCTGTCTGCAAAGGCTCTAAATATGAATTTTTAGGATCTACAACACTAAACGCAAATCTCAGCAAGGAACCAAAGCCTTAGAGGAAAGATGGACATTAGAAAAACATTGAGTATATGTAAAGCAAAAGTTTCACAGTCTCTAACGCCACCCTCATGGTTTCTAAATATCCTAAAATATACCCATTGCACTTTAAGGGTAGTTACTTTCAGAGCCAACTGAAACCCCTTTTGAAGGAAATAAATGATATAGTTACTTTTTAAAGCAGGGAAGTGTGGACTCAGAGTAATTTAATTAGTGGTAACTAATGGAAATATTACACATTTAGCTTTTGAAAGATAGGGAGATTTATTTGCTGAATATCACAGGATTTTTAGATCATGATTTTAGGCAAAATGTGAACCAAGAGTTCCAAGTAATAATATATTGTCTATTTATATGCTAGAAAATACTCTTAACTCCTTCAACAAAGTAGTTTGAGCATCAGAGGGAGCATAGATTGCGGTGGAGGACGAGATAGGGGAAATGCTGTGAACGAATCAGTTTATAGCGCATGC
Source organism: Pleurodeles waltl (assembly GCF_031143425.1). Classification (NCBI taxonomy): domain Eukaryota; kingdom Metazoa; phylum Chordata; class Amphibia; order Caudata; family Salamandridae; genus Pleurodeles; species Pleurodeles waltl. The sequence continues at coordinate 1,159,009,720 of NC_090448.1, forward strand.
ATATATCACAAACCTGACCATGTAGCGGTGCAATGGAGCATTACACACCAAAATGGGGTTGGGAGATGATTTAGGATTTTGTGAATACAGGTGGGTTTACAAATTTGTATACACATTTTTTTTACATTGCACATATTTGCAATTTGAGATATACTGATAGTTGGTCAAACTCAAAAGGACGGAATTAGAACCCAGGATTCCAAGTTTCAAGCAAAGCAACTTAAGGTCTGTATTTAGAATTTGGTGGATGGGTTACGCCATCACAAACGCAATGGATATCCCGCCGCCTTATAACCAGTGCATTAGATCCTATGGCACTCGTAATACAATGGACAGAATATCTGTTATGTTTGTAACGGAATACCCATCTGGCAAACTCTCAATCAAGCCCTTAGATACAAGACAACCCTTCCTCCCAAAATAGTTCGCATGAGTATGGGAGTATGGAACGTTGTAGCTAATGAAGTGTAAGAAAGGTTTCAGCTGGAGCAGAGCTTATAGGGTGGCAGTGGGGAAGGAATGTTGAAGTCTGGGTCGGCGTGCCAGGCCTCGTATTCCACCACATTGAATCTCAGCAGGGCATCGTGGACCTGGAATGTGCCCGTCCTCTCCTATACCCTTTTAGCTTTCTATCTATTTATGATTATAAATATTGACCCGTTACATGGCTCACCCCACAACGTAAATTATCTCTTGGCACCATGATAATCATAGTTAATACCTTGCTCAATGGTGCTTCTTTTATCGGCTTTAGAGTCTAAATTTTAAGTTGGCCTTTTCAGGATTTAAATCTGTGACATACACAATATGCAGAGCACTTCTCTGCGGAAGATGCTCAAACTGATGATAGTCCAGTTGAAACATGGATCCCCAAAGACGTCTAGTTGGCAAGGATGTGTTGGTCCCGCTGTACAAAGAAAAGGTACCCTGCTCTCGTTCTGGATGAACAGAGGCCAACGAGATGGGTTGGACAGGTGACACATTAGGCAATTGGTGCTATAGGCAGAGGGTCTGAGTTAAGCCTTGCTATCAGGGATCATATAGGCAGTGGCGTCTATTGTTTTCATCACTTGCCCTTTGATGCTCTCAGCAGGAAACTGGAGGCTGTTCAGGGGTTAGGAATGGTGTAAGAGGTCAAACCTGTGATATAATTGGGAGTCAAAGGGAGTCATGTGTACTATCCCTGACATTTTGGTAAATCGACTTCCATAGCTACGTCAGGAGGAGATTTTAGGAGAAGAATCCACTGATGAAGGTTTCTTAACCAGGAGGATACTGCATTGGTAGAGAACCCACTGGTGGCTTCTCCTCCAGCTTTTAACACTCACTGTACCATTTTTCATTACCACCCAAATCTACATCAGGTTCTCAGAGTGCCTCGCAGCCTTCTGAGGCATTGCAGTGGGTGTACGATCTGAGGTCGGTGTGTGATGAGTAGGGCCAGGGCAGGGTGCCAAGGTGGCTGCAGGCTTGGGTTACACGTGGAATGATTTGTAATTCGGGATAATCACTTAGGACAGGGCTGCGGAGCGCGTTATCTCAACATGACTCCAGGCAGTGATCAATACTCATGGAATAGTAATGAGGAGAGGTGATCAGCGGCCTTCCCATTACGCGACGAGGAACAGCCCAGTGCTGCTGAGTCCCAAGTGGAACTTAGCAGCTTTCCCTCCACCGTTCATGAGGAATAACAGCATTGGGGTTCTGACGGTCTGAGTGTGTTCCTCCTTGTTTAGATGGGAAGGCAGAAAGAAAAGTAGGCATGAAACAAAATATTTTTGTACTCTGCCCAATTAAGGCCAAGTTATGAGAACTAAAGTGCCACCTTTCTGATTTTGTAACAGGGAGGAGATGTGACCTAGCAAGTAGAGGTGCTGGCTTTGGCAGTGTCCAAACTGGCATGGGTGGCATGGTGAGCAAAATAATAATGTATTTAACTCAGATCTGTGACTGGGGTGACAGTTTGACAATGTTCAGCATTCCGTCCATCATCTTTTTGTGTTGCTACAGTCGGAAGGGTAAGCCCAGATGTGGGTCCCGGGCTTTCTGTGCCACTGGATTCAAGCTAGCCTGTTTGAGGAGGGATGATACCACAAATCCGGTCCCAGGATGCTTGTTTCCAGTCCAGGGAGGACCCGGCCTGGTGGTTCGGGCTGGACTGTTCCCATGGGAAGCAGGGTCAAGATTGATTTGCACATGGGTGGGCCCAAACTCTGGTAGCATGGTGAGCAAAAAAACAATGGGTTCAACCCAGATCTGTGAATAGGGATGAATGTTTGACAATGTTCAGCATTCCGTCCATCATCTTTTTGTGTTGCTTTGGAACTGGGAAACCAGGTTTGGATGTCATCATTGGCTCAACGTCCTGTAGGTTCTGGGCAAATCACTTAACCTCCCTGTGCCTAAAAACGTGTGATGTAATCTGGTGCTCGTGTAAAGTGTTCTAAAGCCCTTGGGCCATGTTCACGCTATATAAACCAGCAAATAAAAAAACCAACTACCACCAGGGTTGGGAATTAGAATTAGGCAAGGAAGATCCCAGCAGCTGGCTTGTACTGCTATGTCTTCCAGAGTTGAGTACCACTGGTGTGTGGGATGGAGGCTATTAGGCTCGGGCTTGTGTCTCACATGATTGTGAACTGGCCAGCATTTATCAACCAAGACATTATTTTCAAGTTGAGGCTGGCAAAAACAATTCGGAAAATCAGTGAAAACAAGCATTTTCCCACTTTGAAATATAAACTTAAAATAGCAAATTCAGGAAGAAATCACTTCAAACGTATTTGAGCTCTAGAGGCAGAATTGATTTTCATGTAAAAAAATATAGCTGGTTTTACACAAATACATATTCAAGTTCCACCTACTGGTCCTTCCAAAAATTATAATATGACCAAAGGGCTGAGGCACAAGTTACCTAGGGAACGCTGGACCATGAGGTTACATCTAGCATCCCCTCAATGGCGCCCTCAGTTCATAGGTTAATACTAAGTAGAGGTGTAGAACCACAAGGCTTTGAAGACACATGAAGCCAGGAAAAATAACCCAAGTCATAGCTCCCAAATTCCTGCCTACCAAGAGCCCACCCCTGCCCCCAAATCTTGGCCCGAAGACACAACCCTCACAATTTCTGCTTCTTGAAACTTTGGATGACGCCTCCCTCAGCAGTATAAGGACATTCAATATTGGTTACTGCAATGTCTTTTTCAATTACACAAAAGAGTATTTAATGCACTGGGTCATGTTAGCCCCAAATCCTTCCCAGCCCCATCCAATAGGCATGTTGCTTACAAAAAGGAATAGGCGCCATTTCATAGAACCTCACTTAGACAAGTTTGGAAGTGATACAAATTGTGAGAGATGTGCAGTAAATGGGTTTACACACACATAGTACAATTTTGCTATTTAGAGTAAACTGGCATTACCACATTATAAATGCAGTAATAAGATTAAACTATACAGGAGAAGCCTCATTAACAGCTGCAAAATTTTAGCGCCACACAATGTAGTAACACAAACAATGTGCCCCCCGCAGAATGTGAAGAGAGGCGCCTGAGTCCTTCACATCTCACAGACACTCATTGAACTTGTGTTGAATGGGGCCCCTTGAAAGGTTAGAGGGGGCTCGGAACAGTTTGCCCCCCTCTGTGCACCGCAGGGGCCTGCGTTCAGCCCACGGGTGCCAGTATATAAACCATAAATGTAAACAAGCATTTTCAATGCAACGGGTCTCGCGTTTGCTCATGTTAGAGCTGATAGCGTTGTAAACTCATAACCCGACTTTTCACCTATCGGCAAAAGTGTATTTATGTACGTAACATAAAAAAAGGGCAATTAACTGTGTAAAGCACTCGACTTTTGCCAAGCGAAATCGCACTAGTAAAATAGAGAAAAAGTAGTCCACGAGCCAGATAGAAAACAGCGAGCCTCGCATGTTTTCTGTACTTGGTTGCTGCGCTCGAGGAGGGCTAGCCACCGGAAAAGGCATGACGTGTGCATGCCTTCGACTAGTGAAAGCAAGCGGATTTTAATAGGCAAGCCCACGAACCAATGAAAAACACTGATGTGACGTCGACAGGGCTCCGAGCCCTTTTCTAATAACTAAAGCGTCTCGCTGCGATACGCATGCGCGTGCGCATGCAAAGCAGGCTCGACCCTAAAAAGGGCCTATTCACTAAGGCATTTTAGATTGCATAAAATATTACTCGTAGTAATTTTTTACATACTCTTACATGCTCTTGTGAATTGACCCTAAAACATCTAAAATGGCAATATTCAGAGACTAAAATAGTACACATACATAGGAGTGTGTCCTCTTTGCAACTTTTACAAATAGAGAGATGGACGTTTTAGGGCTGATTCCAGTAGAAGATGGTTATTATTCTTATTATTATCAGCCATCATGTTATTGATATTATTAATACTACTATTTGTTTTATAATAACAGTAATGATTGCATATTTTGTCCTTATTCTGATTATTATGACTTTTAGAAGAGTTATGTTGTTTTTACTAATATACCCATAATCATGATTATTGTTCTGTTATTTTCATCATTCCCTGCCCCCATGCACCACCCTCACAGGCTGCCATCCTTTGCGTCACAGACCTTCCCCCCTCTTCCTACAGTAATCAGAGTTTACCTCTGTAATCCAGCCCACCTGCTCCTTATCGTTCATTTGTACTTGAGCCCTGACCCGCGCTACTATTGATTACCGCAGCTGATTCCCGCTTGTGATAGCTGCCAGTCATATCTGGTTCCAGGGAGGCCCAACGCATCCGGCCCGCACTGGCAGGGCCATCCCTCCGCGTGAGAGGGGCGGTGAGGGAGTGCGCTGGATAGGGGAGAGGATGTGGTGTAAGGGCCACAGCTGCCGACTTTGGAGCTGGGGAACCAGGTTCAAGTCTCGGTGGCGGTTCAACATCCTGTGATTCTGGGCAAATCACTTAATCTCCCTGTGCCTAGCCAAAAATGAATGTGTCCTTGTGTAATGCAACTGATGCTCATGTAAAGCGCTCCAATACCTTCAGGTTGAGTGTGCACTATACAAAAGTGGGGAAAAAACTGGATGGTGTGGGGGACAGTGAAACGCCACTGTCTCGCTTGCGCCACCAGTGAAGGCGTGGTTCTGAGTTGGGTAAAACTTGACGGTATTTACCACACCTGCTAAATACCAATACACCAGAGTGAGGTATTTACATAGATACAATTCTGTTCTAGGAATGAGGCATTATGCAGGGATGTGATAATTATTGCTCAAAAATCGGCATGTTGTTTCTTTTTTTTAAGGCACTTCCCTACAACATATGTTTCAAGGTTTTTCCTAGGTCAATATATTGGGGGGGGTGGGGGACTGCAGGATGTCATAATTATCACACAACTTGTAATTCCACTCCCTGTCTCTCTGTCTCTCTCTCACACACACACACTTACACACCCACACATAAATATACATATACGTATATATCTCCCTCCCTCCGTGTTGCTGGAACAATTTTCAGAGTGAGGGTGCTGCCATTAATTTTATATCACTGACATCATAGGGATTGTGCGATATGCAAGCAATATCACAAACAACAAGTGTAGCAGATGTGTCACACTCATTCAGCAGGAGAGTGCTATGGGTATGGTTTGTAGCTGGTGGTGCAGTTTGGAGCGCTGGTGATGTAGTGCACTGTCATTTACAGGCAGCACGTTTTTCTGAAATGTCCAGAAAAATTTGCATAGAAATACAGTTTTACTTGTAAGAGCTATATCGCACAAAAAAGATAAATATGTTGAAACCTGCTGTCACTGAATATTTGTCATTTGTGCATCACCAAGTAAAGTGTCTTGATTTGTTTTGATCCTATTAATATCTTTGTTTCCGACACACTTCAGAATTACAAAACATGTGCTTCATTTGTGCTTCCCTAATTGGTGATATAATTTGAAATCAGGAGTATAGTTCATTTGATATTTAAATCTTGTGTGTTAGAAAAAACTGACATCCTGCAGCCTTCCCTTTCACTTCCTGCACCACAGCAGGAATGGCACCTATATCACTTTGAGAAAATCCTCTCACTTTGCAGTCAGAGGATTAAATATGCACCAGTTTCCAAACAAGCAGCAATTTGTAAGACATAGACAGATATTTGACCTTTGTCTCTGTACTGCAGAAAACGTGACAAGATAAACACAAAATGTAAAGGCATCTTTATTGCTCATTCATCTTCTGAACCCTGGAATGATTATGTCTAAGGGTGCTGCAGCACCCATGCACCCTTACTCCCAACGCCTGTGACAACAGCCCCCTATTTTATAATAACGGTGGTATCCTGCACAGAAGGTGACTAGCAACCACCCGACAAACACACATTACACTGTATGGGTCTATGAGCTTCACGGAAAGGCATTTCTCAGCATCCAGCTACAGGGTTCTGCACTATTTGGATATTGCCACTCACACCCCCAAGGCACTGTGTATGTAGGTGAGGTCAAAATGAGCCCTGGGCCAAGAGAGTCCAGCTTAGGTTCTGGCGGGTCTGTAACTAGAGAAAGACATGCTTCTAACCCTGCTCCTGTTGACTGGCTTCTAGTGAGTACTTTCCTATACTGCGCTCAGACGAAGGATACGGGGTGGTGCTTGGAAAACGAGAACACCAGGCGGAAGGTTTCAAGCTAAAAGTGCACAGGATGTCCTACACATGTGCAACAAATGCCTTGCATCGGCCTCTGCAACCTCTGCTGCCTCTCTTGCTTCTCGCTGGGGTGGGATCAGGGACTGTCAGCAAGTGTGTGCGCAGTTAGCAGAAGCTTGCGAGAGGCACAGCTCTTTTCTCCTTCCCTGGCACTGCTGAGACATTGCGACATGGATGACAGGCCACATGGACAGCCACACCTCAGTTAGGACTAATAGTAGAAAAGGTTTGTAAAGAACAGTGCGTACCTGAGTCTTATTAACCCCAAGAGATAGGAATAGTCCGTGCTTTAGCTGAATGGGGACCTCACAGAAGATGCCTTTGTATACATTTTGTTCTTCATTTTTAGGATACAGGGACTATGTCCCCGAGTTTTGTAATGGATGCTACAATATAGTGTTCAGGTTGTGAACAAGCAATCAGGCTTGACTGCTCCCCGTTAAGGTGGCCAATCAGCACATCTGGAGAAATCCCACACAAATAGCTTCATTTTTGTAACTCAATTTCTGAAAAGCTACTGAACAAATTTACATCAAATCACAAAAAGCACACTTTGTGAGTGGGATTTAGATTTCTGTCATATTTGGTGTAATTCTGCTCATCTGTTTTCCCTGTATCGTTGTTCAAATGTATGGAAATTTCATGAGAAAATTGCCTTTTGGGAACCCTTTATTCATGATGCCCACTTGAGGGATCACCCTGAAACCTTCCAGGAAGGAGCTGAAGTGAAGGAAATTCTTATTTCAAACGTTTTGTGAATATTCATCAAACGGTGGCAAAGTTATTATCAAAATAAAAAACGTTCTCTAGATGGAAGCACTGATCTGACTGAAGGTGGTGGTGACCCAAAGAAGAGCATGTGTACCTTGGCAAACATCCTTTTGCATAGATGCAATACACGTTCAAACATGATGTGCTTCATATAGGGTAGAACGAGAGCTTGAAGTTATGTGTGTCAGTCAAACCCAGCCGGAAGCCCTCAAGTGTTGTACATAGTAATAGACAATGGCAACAAGGCAATGATTCTAAATCTTGCACATTTGCAAGAAGTACAGGGGGCAGAGTGTATCCGGGGGTCTAGGAGGAACCTATTGATTAAAGAGAACAGGCTCCTCGAATAGCCAAGCCTTTAGTTCCTCTCTGAATTCCCTGAGTGACGGTGGAAGTTAGACCTCCTGAGGGATGCTGTTCATATTTTGAGAATATAAAATTAGATGAATAGTTGTGTGGTCTTTATGTTCTTGCAGTTTTTAATTTCGAGTCTATAGAGTTCGTGACTCTGGGCCAGATTTAGAACCTGGCGGACGGGTTATTCCATCACAGCAGTGACGGGTATCTCGTTTGCCGAAATCTAAATACCATTATATTCTATTAGATTTAGATTTCGGCGGATGGGATATCCATCACCGTTGTGATGAAGTGACCCGTCTGCCAAGTTCTAAATCAAGCCCTCTGTGTGTTGTGTTCGCCTCCTGGGATGGCTCAGTTTTTAACTATGTTGACTTATACGATGGCCATTGATGTCTTGTAGATGATGCCAGAGGACTTTACCACAATGCGGACTGCGGAAGGGCCACTCCAGCTCTAGCCGTTCCACCAGTGCCAGACTGGCTCATTCCCTAGGCGCTTGGTTGCTTGAAACATTATTAGCGCTGAATTGTGTCCCAGTCCTGCCATGAGTCTCAGTGACTATAGCTCGCTTGAGGATCTCTGCTCAGGGCTCTCGCCCTTGTGTGTCCATCCTATAGGAAGCCTGTGCCCTTCTACTGGTAATCTACAGATAAAGTGTTGGATCGTAGTCCCAGGGCCCACCTCTCACGCAGAGCACTTTCCTGGGAGACCTAACACAAGTCAAGCTATGTGTTTTACACCCTGAAATATTAATTAACACCATTTAATATTCACGTCCCTAAGGGTCTTTACTTCACTCAAAACTGACTCCTCAATGCCTCATTTGCAGCTCAATTTAAAACATATTTGAAACTGCTGGTATGAATCTTTGAGGAAAATGCTGTCTTATATTAAGAGTAACATTGAACATGTATATGTGATGCATCAAATTGATTGTCTCCCTATGCTTAAAATATGTCATTAAAAGCCAGCTGAAGTGTAGTAACTTTGGAGGTAGCAAGCGCCATTTGCTGGAACTGGAGGCGCCTCCCGTTTGGTAGAACAGAAAGTTCCAACCAATCACATCCTGTTTGACAGAATGGGAAGTGCTTAGATGTGCCTGTTTATGTGAACCTAAATCACTTAGTGACCCCCCTCTGCCCCCACTTATTAAAGAGAGTGCATTTAGCAACCTCAGGAGGATGACAAGTGTTTACTACCCCTGCTGGGATTTGACCCTCTGACCTCCAGTCTATATGCAGACCTCTGAAGACATACAACCCATTAAGCTGTGTTTCACACACCTCCCTTGTTTCCCTGTCCCATGTATGAGTGGCACTTCCAATTCATTTTTTCCTTTTCATTCTTAACTTACATTTCTGTTAATCTCTTCATAAAGTCAGGGGTGGAAGTCCCTGAATGCAAAGAGAGAGTCTGCTCTGAAAAGGCTATGGCCGCATAGGCCTGGGAACTTTCGAGGTCTCATTGCATTTATGAAAAACATATTTTAAACATGCAAACTCTATAGAGCAGTGGTTCTTAACCTGAGGTCCGCAGAACCCTGGGGATCTGTGAAGTCTAATCATGGAGTCCGTGAATGCTTATAAAATTAAAAAATATTAACAGATTATTAAAGTGTATATAGATGAAGAAGCAAAATTGAAAAAAAATGTAAAACGTTCTGTAAATGTGAAGGAATTTGAAACTGGGGGTTAAAAATGTATTTAGTATCCTCAGACTGATTCTTGGAAGCAATTCAAATATGTCAAACTGAAATTAGTATGTGTGATGAGTGGTCTCAATTAAATTCAGAAAAGCTCCATCCTCCCCATTAGAATTAAAATGTTGATTGTTTGTATATCGGTGAATTAAATAAAATATTTCAGCATTTGGGCATTTGTTCAATGAATGCTGGTTGTCTGTTTTTTGTGAATTGTTTTTGGTTAAATCATTAAAAGTGCTTGGGCCGGGGTCCTTGGCTTCCAGTAACGAGTCAGTGGGAGTCCCCAGATTCCAATATTTATTCAGTGGGGGTCCTTGGGGTCCAGTAATGATTAAGTGGGTGTCCATAGAAGTCAAAAAGTTAAGAACTGCTGCTGTTGAGGGTTCATGCTGATGGCAACAGCCGCGTGTGCTGCCGAGGCCAAGACCACCATAGATGCTTCTATTGCCGACATATAACCTCGGTACTCCCAGTCCCCTAGTCATTGCATCTTTTCAGGAGTTAGGTGGGTCTGCTTCTCTAGGAGACCTCTTTGTAAACATGTACAAACATACAGAAAAAGGGCCCCAATACATCAGTTCAGGGCCTTAATAAACCACCTCCACAAAAGAGACACTCTTTGTCATGCCAACAAGAGCAGGTCACTGCAACATGACCCCTAACTTCAAAAGTAGAAATGTGGTGACTGTCACAAGGAGGAACTGACTCAGAGTAATGAGTGCACTGCTATGTAATCAAAACGTTACCTCCTCATTCTCTTCCTCTCTCCATTCATTACAGGGTTGAGGGACACCCAAGCAACTCTACAGTGCAGGTCTGCTCAGTGTAAGTCAGAGAGAGAGATAAGGCGATGTGTCACCTGGAGTTGATGTACCCCCCCCCTCATTGGTCACAGTAGCTGTGGAGACCCGAAAGAAGTGTAACAAGAATAGAAAAGTAATTCCAAGAGTAGTGCCAGAGCACTGATGCCTGCTATGTAAGAGCAGTGAGTAACTGGACTGGGAATCAAGTATTCACACTACTGGCCGCTGCATTCTTCCAGGACACTGTGGGTAGCAGGGCACAGCAGAGCTGGGGGACCTCACCACCTAAACACAGTCTGATGCTGTGAGCAGAGAGGCCATATTTATCCTGCACATCATGGAGTTGTATTCAGGCTCCCAGTGAGGGCTGCAGACGCAATGAAGGTTCTACAAGCCGCAGGGCGGCTTCTGGATCTTACCTGCAGCTGCCATGGGCTCTCTTTCCCCCCATAGGAGGATTTTTAAAAGGGTGGCTGGACGAAAGCAACCAGTGAGAAACGGGTGCAAGGGAAGAGAGGGACAAGGGGTGCAAGTGGGGAGCAACAATGACGACAGGTGTTACAGGGTTCCAAGACAGGAGCAGAAATGACAGCAGAGAAGAGGGTGCCATTTCAGTCAATCAATCAATAATTCAAGGATTTATAGAGCACAGCAAATCACCAGTGAGGGTCTGAAGGCACTGGAGTAGCTGTTTTGTGGGGATTGTGCATTTGCACAGCCAGGTCTTGAGTCCTTTCTTGAATTCCCGGAGCGATGCGGCCGTCCTGAGATGCAGGGAGGGATCGATCCAAGCTTTGGCTGCCAGGTGAGAGAAGTAGCATCCTCTGCTGTTGCTGCAGCGGATCCAGGGGGTGTCTGCAAGGAAGAGGGAGGCAGAACGTAGGTGTCTGATCAGCTGGTGGAAGATCATACTTTTGTTGATGTATGCTGAGGCTTTGTATATGTGGGTTAACATTTGGAACTAGCATATCTCTTGGATCTGGAGTCAGTGTAGTTTCTTGAAGTGGGGTGTGATGTGGGTTTCTCTGGGGAGGTCAAGGATGAGCCTTGCCGCTATATTTTGTATTGTCAGTAGTCTGTTCAGGAGGCGTGCGGTGATTCCTACGTAGAGTGAATTCCCGTAGTCTAGCTTGCTGGTGACGAGGACCTACATGACGGTCCTTCTCCATTTGACTGGCATCCACTTGAAGATCTGGTGGTGGAGGGGTTTTCTGACAGCAAGAGGATGAGCTGGGTGTCATTGGTGTAGGGGATGATGTAAAGTCTGTGCAATCTGACAGTGTCGGGCGGGGGGGGCATGTATATGTTGAAGAGGGTGGAGCTGAGGGATGATCCTTAGGTGATGCCGCAGATAATCTTGGGTTCCGAGGTGAACGGTGGGAAACAAATTCTCTGGGTTCTTCCTGTGAGGCATGGGGTGACCCATTTGAGGGCATCTCCCTGGATTCTGATATGGTGCCTCCCAGTACATGGCTCCCACCGTATCTAGAGATCCTTGTCTGCCTGCTGAGGATCTCTGTGATGAAAGTACATCCACCGGATGCAATTTCATTTTCTCAGGGACCTACTTGGATGACTCAAGGGGAGCATTGAGAGTATTGAACAGAAGCACAGAGGGCTGCAAGGAAAAAAGCAGGGGGAGCAAGAATGAAGATGGATGGTTGTGAGTGAAAGGAAGTGAAGGGAAGTGTGTCCCTATAAGTGTATCTCCCCAAGGATAGAAAGAATGAAGGACATAAAATAGTGAGGAGTGACAGGAGACTGGAAGGAGGGGATACTCTGCCCCCAGTGAAAAAGTATGGAGGACAGAACACAAATGTTGCGGTTTGTCTGATCGTTCAAGAAAGCGGAAAGAGCGGCAGAGTGCCATGGAATGGGGGCAACCAAAGTGGCGAGTACAGAGGGTCCTGGGACTTCAGACATGGGCACAGAAGGAGGAAAAGTGATTCATGGCCTCCTAGTGAAAGAGAATCCTTTCCAGGGTGCACCACCCACAGGCTGGTGGGAGATCAGTTCAGAGCTGAGATAGAAGGGGCACATGTGTGCTCCCAATGGGAGTACACACACGCAACATCCTTGCAGCTACAAGAACAGCGGGCATGAGAAAGTGGGAAGGTGTTAAGAGATTTGAGGAGGTGATGGTGGAACTTAAGATACCCTACAACCAGAAAATAATAACCAACAACTGGCCAACAATGAGATTTACATTGATGAGCTTTGAGTTAGAAACAGTGTCAGTGAAATTAAGGACACCAGTGGACAAATTAGCAACAGTGATTCCATTGCTACATTTTGGAATAGGTCAGTTTCTCCAAAGGAACAAGAGTGTACCATTTGCAAGTCTGAAAATAAATGCTCACTTCCGAAGTGTATATTATGGTACGATCTCAGGTTATGCATCACTGTCCACCCAAAGCGTTCCCTCTAGAAATGTCATCAAATCAAGAGCCTTAAGTTTTGCTGAATGTGACCTCACCTGAACTGAAAACAGTCTGGCTTCTTAGTTCTAAAACCTAATTTCAAACAAGAAAAAAAACATATTGGGACAAACAGTTCTAAAAATGATTTGCATATTCACCTGAGTAGAATGTCTAACTATCGCAAATCACACAAATTGCATATAATTAGGCAAAATGTGAATCCACCAGTTTTTGTTGCAAGGACGCATTTAGACAAAAACAAAGAGAACATCAGCCCCTCCTGTTGTGTTGTTCAAGTGCATTCTCTGTAAATGTTTTTACTGCAAATGGTGTGCAACTATGCGAAGTAGCATAATGATCTAATTTGGGGAATTTCATGTAAAAAGCTCAAAATTACATGAATTACACTGGTGTAAATTAAACTTCACCCAGGCCTAAATCTGTGTGCAATTTGTTGTTAAGTTGCACGCGGAAAATTGATCCATTTGTAATGCTCATTAGGAGAGGTGGAAGTTATGTGGTCAAGGAAGGGGGATATACTGGTGTCAAACAAACTGAAGAGAAAAACTCCAGGCCCACATCCGACCCTAGTACACCTGATGCTGAATGACACAGGGCAGATCACAGGTTTAGAGCTGAACAAGTTGAGGGAGAGGGACATATTGCATTTAAGGGCCAAGTGTCCAAGCACAGAAGCGGTGTTGACACATTTACTGTGCAGGGCTGGAGGCTAGGAAGGTTACGGGAACAACTAGTGCCCAGGAGGACGTTGATAAGGTTATAGTGGAGATTTGCAAGGACAAATGATAGGATGGGCGAACCTGTGGGTCATACCATTTCACCACTCCCCCCTAATCAGACAAGATGGAGTAGACCTTCCAAAATACGGATTAAACAAGGTTGCCTACTGGCCCCATTGCTTTTCACCCTCTATATCCATGATCTACCCATAAGTCTCAGGTACTCCTCCGGCAATGCCCCTGAGGTGGAGGGCTGGCCAATTGTGTGCCTAATGTATGCAGATGATATAATAGTGTATGACCTTACCCCAAAAGGCCTAAATCATCTTTGGATGCCCCAAAAGTCTATTCAGAGAAGCACTACCTGAAAATTAATACAGCAAAGTCTCAGGTGGTTTGCTTCTCTGGGAAGATACTTAGAAGAAAAGTCTTGTTCCCTTGGGTTATGGGTCAACATAGCTGGAACAGCAAGTACCATGTCAGTTTCTGGGCAAGATCTTTTCGGCTTCAACAAAAGATCATGATCACATTCGCCATATTACCAATAAGGCTCTTTCTCTAGCCCAAGGCCTGTCGGCCTTTTATAAGGCAAATGGTATGCGTCATTTCTCATTTTTACTATCGGCCTATCAGGTCAAGATCCCAGCGACTCTTTTATATGCGATAGAGTGTATTGATAGAACCAAATGGGATTTTTGGACAAGACAGAAGGCTGCATTCTGAGACGCAAGGTTTCTTGAAATCATGCAGTCTCAGGGGCTGCATTACGTCTAGAATTTGGCATTAGGAATATCTTTGTGCAAGGCCTAGTGGCAGTGATAAGAATGGCGCACAACCTCATGCACAGTGTGGATTGTACATTGAGAAACCTGGCCTACAGTGAGATCTTCAACAATCTGAGGGAGAAAACTTTTTTTTTTTTTTTTAAATTACATCAAAGCTACTCGGCTCTTAGAGCTTGACTTGGACCTTTGTCTTTCATTTCCCTTTGTATCTTTAAAAAAATCCTGAAGGAAGTGTCATGGTCCTAAGGCTTTTTGATGGATTTGGAGGTGTGTCGCCAAAGAAGAGGTCTAGAGAAGTTAACTACCTCGGTAACTATGAAAATGGTGCAACCCTATTTGACCTGGAATTTAAATCAGTGGGTGAGGCAATTGTGTATCCTGCTTAGACTTAATAGATTGCCACTGAAAGATCTCACCTCTATGTGGGACTGCTCTACTAGAGTTTGTGATCTGTGTCAAAGTGGGGTACAATCTCTCTCACATGTCCTGTTTGTCTGTCCGGCTCTTGCCGTTCCAAGGAAATTTTGGTTGAAACCCCTCTTTTTGCGGCTTAAAATTAGATCTCACAGAGAGGCGTTGGATTTATGTTACACCCCCCTGTAGGACGCTGGCCTGGCTTATAGTGGGTACCATGTGGTACTTACACCCTGTGCCAGGTCCAGTTATCCCTTATTAATAGAATAGAGGTGTTCTAGCAGCTTAGGCTGATAGAAGGTAGCTATGGCAAAGCAGCTTAGGCTGAACTAGGAGACATGCAAAGCTCCTACTATACCACTTATATCATATAGCACAATATCATAAGAAAACACAATACTCAGAGTTACTCAAAATAAAGGTACTTTATTTTTATGACAATATGCCAAAAGTATCTCAGTGAATACCCTCAGTTAGAAGGTAAGTAATATACACAAGTTATATGTACACAAACCCAAAACAGGTAAGTAACAGTAAGAACAGTAGTGCAAACAATGTAGAATCACAATAGGATGCAATAGGTGAACATAGGTCTTGGGGCAACACAAACCATATACTCCAAAAGTGGAATGTGAATCAGGAATGGACCCCAGACCTATGGGAGCTTGTAGAGGGTCGCTGGGACTGTAAGAAAACAGTCAGGGTGTCCAAGATACCCCACCCCAAGACCCTGAAAAGTAGGAGTAAAGTTCCCCTACTACCCCAAAAGGACACAATAGTCGTGATAGGGGGATTCTGCAAGAACCACAAACACCAGCAAAGCACTGAAGATGGATTCCTGGACCTGAGGGCCTGCAAGGCAAGGGGACCAAGTCCAAGAGTCGCGATAGTGTCCGGGGGGGCAGGAGCCCAGGAAACCCCAGATGAAGGTGCAAGAAGGCTGCCTCTGGGTGGAAGAAGCCAAAGAATTTGCAACAACGAGAAGGGCTAGGAACTTCTCCTTTGGATGGAAGATGTCCCATGGCATGCTGGATGTTGCAGAAGTATTTCTATGCAATAATACCACAAACAAGCCTTGCTAGCTGCAAGGGTTGCGGTAGAGGTTTTTGGGTGCTGCTGGGGACCAGGAAGGACCAGGATGTCGCCCCTGGGAGGAAGAAACAGAGGGGGCACTCAGCAACTCAGAGAGCCCCCACAGAAGCAGGCAGCACCCACAGAAGTACCGGAGCAGGCACTTAGAAGATTGGTGTAACAGGAGTCACAAAAGGAGGGTCCCACGACGTCGGAGTCCAACTCAGAGGGTTGAGCACTGCAGGATGGAGTGCTGGGAACCCAGTCTAGGCCGTGCACAAAGGAATCCTTGGAGAAGTGCACAGAAGCTGGAGCAGCTGCAAATCACGCAGTACACAGGTTTGCAGTCTAACGTGGGGAGGCAAGGACTTACCTCCACCAAACTTGGTCTGAAGGATCACTGAACTGTGGGGGTCACTTGGATCTAGCTCCTATGTTCCAGGGACCACGCTTGTCAGGATGAGAGGGGACCCAGAGGACAGGTGATGCAGTCTTTTTGGTGCCTGCCTTAGCAGGGGGAAGATTCCGTTGACCCACGGGAGATTTCTTCTTGGCTTCCAGTGCAGGGTGAAGGCAGACAGCCCACAGAGCATGCACCACCAGGAAACAGTCGAGAAAGCCGGCAGGATGAGGCGCTACAATGTTGCTGGTAGTCGTCTTGCTACTTTGTTGCGGTTTGGCAGGCGTCCTGGAGCAGTCAGCGGTCGATCCTTGGCAGAAGTCAAGGAGGGAAGTGCAGAGGAACTCTGGTGAGCTCTTGCATTAGTTATTTGAAGAATACCCCAGAGGAGAGACCCTAAATAGCCAGAAAAGGAGGTTTGGCTATCAAGAGAGGTAAGAACCTATCAGAGGGGGTCTCTGACATCACCTGCTGGCACTGGCCACTCAGAGCAGTCCAGTGTGCCCCCAACACCTCTGAATCCAAGATGGCAGAGGTCTGGGACACACTAGGGCAGCTCTGGGCACCTCCCCTGGGAGATACTGGTCAGGGGAGTGGTGACTCCCGTTTCCTTTGTCCAGTTTCGTGCCAGAGCAGGGCTTGGCTATCCCTGAACCGGTGTAGACTGGCTTATGCAGAGATGGGCACCATCTGTTCCCATCAAAGCATTTCCAGAGGCTGGGGGAGGCTACTCCTCCTCAGCCCTTCACACCTGTTTCCAAAGGGAGAGGGTGTAACACCTTCTCTCAGAGGAAATCCTTTGTTCTGCCTTCCTGGGCCGGGGCTGCCCAGACCCCAGGAGGGCAGAATCCTGTCTGAGGGATTGGCAGCAGCAGCAGCTTCAGTGGAAACCCCGGAAAGGCAGTTTGGCAGCACCCGGGTTCTGTGCTAGAGACCCGGGGGATCATGGAATTGTCACCCCAATACCAGAATGGTATTGGGGTGACAATTCCATTATCTTAGACATGGCCATGTTCGGAGTTACCATTGTGACGCTATACATAGGTAGTGAGCTATGTATAGTGCACGTGTGTAATGGTGTCCCCGCACTCACAAAGTTTGGGGAATTTGCCCTGAACGACGTGGGGGCACCTTGGCTAGTGCCAGTGCAGTGAAAAATGGCTGTGAAATAACGTGGGCGTTATTTCACTCAGGCTGCAGTGGCAGGCCTGTGTAAGAATTGTCAGAGCTCCCTATGGGTGGCAAAAGAAATGCTGCAGCCCATAGGGATCTCCTGGAACCCCAATACCCTGGGTACATAAGTACCATATACAAGGGGATTATATGGGTGTACCAGTGTGCCAATGAGAATTGGTAAATTTAGTCACTAGCCTGCAGTGACAAATTTAGAAAGCAGAGAGAGCATAAACACCGAGGTTCTGTTAGCAGAGCCTCAGTGATACAGTTAGGCACCACACAGGGAACACATACAGGGCACACACTATGTGCACTGGGGTCCTGCCTGGCAGGGTCCCAGTGACACATAGACTAAAACAACATATATACAGTGAAATATGGGGGTAACATGCCAGGCAAGATGGTACTTTCCTACACCACCACAACAAAAGATTTTGCTACAGGATTTTTATGTTTTTCCAATCATTTTTGCAGATATTTTGAATTTTTGTGTTTTAAATAATGTACTATTTTATTATGTATTTATATAATCTGCCCTTCTAAGAAATGTGTATAATTTTATGTGGAACTTTTACGATCTTGTATCTGTACTCATGTGGATCTCTTAGGAGTTCCAAAACATGAAAATAAAATAAATTGAATTGAAATAGACCTTCCATATCCAGATGTGGACATGTGCTTGATGAAATCAAAGAAGGCAGTGAAAGCTATTGTGAACTTGGGAGCGATAGGCTAGATAGAGCATAACAGAAATTACACAGCTAAAGAGGTTGTTTCTATGTGGTGCAAAAATGTCCAGACTACAAAGAAGAGTTGCAAGGCAGTGCTTAATTTGTCAATAAATAAGTGCCAGGGCCCATGTCAGGAGGCCACTGTTGCTTGTGCCACTCATTGCCCTTACCAGAACTGCCAGTGATGGTGCCAACACAACTACTAACCATCAAGTGTGACATTGTAGAATATTCCAGGCCCCAAATGCTAAAAGAATGGCTTAGGCGCCAGGTATTAGTCATTTTAATGTATACTGAATTAATAAACAACTGTTATTGTGCTAATCTCTAAATTAGACAAACAGCACCACCATGTGGCAGCCTGTCATAAGTGCCAGTGTTGACAATTAAGTGCCAGTGCTGAGCACCAGAAACCACCGGCTCAAATTAACAACTGCTACCAGGTAGCTTTAAGACTATAACTTTAGTATAAGGTTAAGAAGTGGGGTAAGGCAGCTGTGGTTCAGGTTTGTCGAGGACCCACCAGGTTCAAAAGAAAACAAGCATTGGGTCTTGATTGTCACCCTTAGGTTGCTAAGTTTTGTCATGGTTTTTACAAACCTATTGATGGGAAAGGGATGTGAGTTCATCAATCTAAGAAAAAAACATAGACTAAATGTTCTCTTTGTGAAAGGGCAGAATGCTGTCACTCACGGTGAAGTAGGCCAGTGGCTGAAGTGGGCTGACCCATTTCCTATGTGCTATGCTGTAGTGGGTGGAAGAAACATGTGAGTGACACAACAGCCCACTAATGAATGAAGAGGACTAGCTGAAAGCCCCTGTAAGTAAGTATATCATCAATATAATTTTAGTAAACAGAAAGCTCTTGATTAACGCCAGATCTAAAATGAGGTAGTAGGTCAAAGACAAGCATTTGCAATGTAATGGGTCTTGCATTTGCTCGAGTTAGAGCTATTAGAGTTGTAGACTCCTGCCACATAAATTGAAAATGAAAAGTAATACACTTTCACATAAGCGAGCCGATTCAAAGAGCCACGGCATTAGAGTGAAGGAGCACACAAAAGGAAAAAGAAGTTTGCTCACAGTCAAACGTATCGGCAAAAGTGCAATTAGACATGTAAAAGGGGTGATGTCCAAGGCAGTAACTAAACCGCCCCAAGGAAAGACAAACGTAAAGCATTTACCAACGAAAATAAAAGATTTTTGAAGGGCAAGCCCATGAACGAGTGATAGTGATGGGCGTGCGGTGGGCGTAGTTAAAAGCCCAGATACATACCAACACGTCGGAAAAGCAGCGCTTGCGCGCTGATATGCTCGACCTAAAAAAAGAAGTGGAAAATCAGTCTGAGGTCAGCATCAGGCAGCTTAAAAGGGACAAAGGCATTAGAACACGAGGTGCTTCCAAAAGGGATTGGGTGGCGCTTTTTAAAGTAATGTAGTGGAGAACCGCTCCGTAAAAGTGGAAGAAGAGTTATTTTCAAGGAAGGCATCTAGGGTATAACTAACATGTACCACAGTGGTACAAAGGATGGATGTTGTAGCTTTGGTTGTGCAAAGTTTTTATTACACAAGTCAGGTTTTGCACACTTCCTGATTATCAACCTCCATGTAGTTTGTTGAGTTTCAAGCTCTTCATTCAGCCTCAACCTAGTCCCCCATTCCGAGGTCCCCGTGAAGATTCCAGCTACTATCTCTCTGAGACTTAATCGGGATCATGAGTTAAACTCCCTGGAATGAGGAATAATCTGCCAGATTCTGAATCGCCAGGGCTCCAAAGGCCTTTTTTCTCCAATTCCAAGGAGTTTAATCCTGATATTTAGCCCCTGCATTAAGCAAGGGGTACATATCTGTGGGGTGCCTCTGTGTGTCACAGTATTGGGAGGGAGTCTGGACAGGTGCCTTCAGGGTCCAGAAACACTGGACCACTCAGAGATGCTGGCAGCGGAGTGGCTCAGGAACACCACGGTGGGCATTTGGCAATGGGGGCTCTAGTGTAGTTATCTCCTCGTGAGCGACCGTTGGGGCTCAAACTAGATGTGCCTTTTTGGTGTGTCACTAGTAACTCACAAACATTGTGTATGCAATTGCATACTTTGCGTGAGCAAACTGTTGAAAATAAGGTGTATCCTGGATAAAAGCATAGCGCCAAGTTCCAATTTTGTCTGTGGCACAACTCTGATAACACTATGAGGCAGATTTAAGAGCCCCTAGTGCCTCCTTGTGCCACATTAGTGTCATTTGTTTTTACGCTAATGTGACCCGAGGCCAAAATTGCTGCACCAGATTTACAAAGCTGCGCAGTGCATGCATTGTGTAATTTTATAGCCCCTTGCGCCACATTATGCCTGCGCCAAGCATAATCTATGCAGAGGGGGCATTGCCCCGTTAGGGGGTGGGTTGAAAAAATGGCGTAAAGAAATCTAAGAGATTTCTTTGCGTCATTTTTCCTGCACTTTTAACACCTTCTTAAAGCAGGAGTTAAAAGGAGGCACACCAATGTTTACAATGGGACTCAATAGGCTTTGTAGGATTAGCGTCAACATTTTTTACAGTAATCCTGCAACGTTCTGAACTAATGTAAAATATGTTGACGCTAGTTCCGTAACTACTGTCATGGTGTATCCTAGACACGGCGCACACATGGTGGTGTTGTGGGGGGGGGGGGGCGCGAGGAAGGTGGCGCTGCACTGGGCGGGGAACCACTTTCCTTAAATCAGGCCCTAAGAGACATTTTTCCAGCCATAGAAACTGAGATTACAAATAATATTTCACAGCCAACACTCCTACGATTGTTCTCTGCATACATGCCAACATTTTAGAAGAGGAAAGTAGAAGATTTAAAAATAAAATAGAGAGAATGCATTTCGCTCCATTGACTTCTATTGAATAAGAGGCAATTCCAGGCTGCAGACAGACAAAATGAAGACATTGTTGGCTTCAAAAACCGAGAGTCTCCCGCCTGAACCGGGACTATCGGCATGTGGCCAATGTGTCGAAGAAGAGCATGTCCGATATATAAGACACTTTATTGTATTTTTTTCACTGGTATCGAAAGTATGGCAATTTGGCTGATTTACGCCCGTTACCTTGCAAGACGGGCAAAAATTCATGTTCCGCGATACAGCCAATCAGGCAGCCCGAGAGCGAGCGAAGCCCTCCATCCTGCTCGTAATGTGCCGTCTCTCGTTTTATGTGGCTCGAAGGAGGCGTGCTAGGACCCGGGCCCCTGCGTCTCCAGGCGCAAAGGCCCCTCTCCACGTTGTCGGGCCGAAGGGCGCCCTTGAGAGGCCGCACAAACTGATATAGAAGTGTCACTTCCCAGCTCTTCAGAGTCCATCAAAGGAGAGCGGCGTGGATAAGTGGGGAGCCCCGCAGCGCTGGAAGAGAGCGCCAGGGGAGCGCGCTGCTCCGAGGAAGGCCACTGCTAGTGGTGAAAAATGGCTTCTCTGGGCCCAGCAGTTTACCTATTTACTGTATTGATTGTTTTTGTGATTTAGCGACCACCGAACCAGTGCTCCCAGGTAGATCTGTGCATGTCTCACACCTTTATTCAGTCCTGACCATATAAACTCCAGCGCTCTGCGCAGTGGGGTCGATTAATGCCTCATATTTCCATTCCAAGTCTGGGCCTACACATCCAGACGCATACGGGCTGGAATATAAAGGATGAGGGAGTTTATGCCTTCTATGCTCCGTACACAGGGCCTCTGGATGCAGCAGGGAAACACAAATTATGCAGCAAGGTTGACTAGATTATGCGGCAAGATCACAAATTATGTGGCATAATGCGCCACATTTAGTGATAGAATTACTTTGTCGTTTTTCCACATCTTAACACTATCTGGGCAAAGATTTCACCTCATTAGTACCAGATTGACACTCAAATACCACAATAAGGAACACAAAAGTTATCCGTCGAGTTTTGTAAATGGGCTTCCACTGAGCTGCAACGTCATCACATTAATAGTGAAGCTTAGTTTGAGTTTAGAACTATGTTTTTTGTGCAACTCCGCAGGTTATGCAGCAAAGGATGGATTATGCGGCAAATCCATATTCATGTTGAAAACGCCACAACCCCAAAATCACATAATTCCAGTGACCCTGCCCGTAGCTGCGTGATGCATCTATAGGGTACATGCGTAGTCCTTTACAGGTGGTACAGATTATTGACATGTATTACAACACAGACTACAGTTGGGGGTAGAAAATCTGAGAAAACCTACACTCTGCAAAATCACGCATCTCTACAGCGCACTTCCCGTTTTTTTAAGTCTGGCCTTTGAGACAGCTTTAGCTGTTCAACCTGATTACTATCTTTTTGAAAGCTTTACGCATAATATTTATACGCAGAGGGACCTTTGGCCAATGAGCTTCATCTATTGGTCTAAATTGCCATTCACACTTTGCTTCGGACAGTCACACCATATAGCACGAGGCAGTGGTAAGCCCGCTTTACACATTCTCTATCTTCACCATGAGTGACGCCAGAAGGCCTGTACCCTTTCTCTACAGCTGCCTAAAAATAATTCCTTTCTCCTAAGTGACAAAGCTGGTTTAAAGCGTGTTTTTTTTTTTTTTTAGATTAGTTTTATATTAACTTTAAAGATGGGTTATTTATTTTGTCAGTTTATTTACCGTCTCCGTTTTAGGTCGAGCGCAAAAGCACTTTGACCTGTTGTAAGTATTTTAGGCTTTTAACCACGCCCACCGCACACCCATCACTATCACTGGATCGTGGGCCTACCTTTCAAAAATCACTCATGTCATTGGTAAATAGTTGCTGCTTAAAGTGTTTTTAGAAACACTGTAACATTGTAGCTGCCTCCAGCACGAGTGCTTGCTGAGTTTGTGATTTTAGCCATTCTTCCTCCCTAATAATATAAATACTGAAATGCATTACACAACTTTTTAGTTAAAAAACACAACTGCTAAAAGAGCCACTTCAGTGAATGTTGTTAAAACGTAAAATTTTTAATACAAGCATACTGCAGCCTCGTTTAAGTGGGGCTTATGGTTTTTTTCCTCTTAGGGCATTGACTCGCAGCAAAAATAAAAAAATAACCCTCACACTACCTATCAAGGCTAGACCTACTGGCTTTGCCAATGCATTTTTATCTATGTGTTTTAATGTCTTTTAAAATACTTAACAAAGCATGCATAAACTTTATTCAAAGACCCCCCTCAAAAATCTAGGGAAAGTATTTTGCAAGCTGTAGAAACATAACCACAATGTAAATAGGCGAAAACTAAAATAGTCAAGTCATTAAAAAAAACTCAAAATTAAGACAAATACTATCAAGGGCAGTGCAAGGACTTTCTACACTCCTGGCAAAATTATGTTTTCTTAACGGCATGCTCCTCATGTACTAACAAAAATATATTTTCTGGCACCTTGGAAGCACTGGCCTGCAGACAATACCACAGTAGAGTCAACCATCTAAATATAACCACGCTCATCCTCCCAGCCTTCCTCCCACTAAACTACTAGTTAAAGCCTGTCGTGCTTACTACTACCTGCACAAGAGAGACCTGTGACCCTCTGGCATTGCACAAGGCACACCATGCTTCACAATGGCCAAGGCATTGCAAGTCTTGAACTGTCTCCTCACTTGAGCCGCTCCACTACCTTGACCTCCTCTATCACACCCTGATGCCAGCTCTCTAAACCACACACACCCTCTCAAAAGCCTCTCATCCAACCTTAGTTTATCTCCCCACACTCACATAAACTGAGCGGGCACCTTATAATCCTCCCATCATCTCAGTCCCTACCTGGAGTCCTCCATCGTCCAACAGTCCTCACATCAAAGCTGCAGCAACCTTACGCAACATACACCCACCTGTCTCAAACAAACCCATCTGAAAGAAAAATCTGGTAAAGTTTTTGAGATATCTTCAGTGAAAAAGCTCGAGGAAAATGAACAGGTAATGAGTTTCGAAGGATATTTACATGTTTTGGTCATTTTAATAACAAACTGGATTTTACTATTCAGTAGATTGACAAGTGGGACTTTCCTTTAGAGAATCAACTTAACTACTAACTACAAACCCAAGTTAGAAACAACAACCACCACCAGCTGGCAAACGTCAACGAAGACATTCTTGGCAAGCTAGACCATGTAACTATTCTAACTTTCATCCACTGTATTCAGTGGACCTGAAACCTTTAAGACAATAATCAGTAGGACCAGGGCACCCACCAAGACCACCTACACTGTAATGCGCTCAATGGTGATAAAGACATCGTGAAACTTTAACCCTCCTCCAACCCTCCCAGCATATAACAAGACTGGATGAACCATGGAGCCTCCGAAGGCAGTGCTCTAGTGTCCCTGGAAGAGCGCTAAGCATTCTAGACCTGCTTCCCTCGCACAAAATACCATTCAAACATCTCTCCCCTCCCAGCCTATGCTCTCTTCCCACCCCGGTCCTTAGACCTCCTTATACCACCATCCTTATAACCCCATTCTCAAACTTTACGCCAATCTCCAGGGATAAAATCGTCACCCTGATTATTTCTCACTTGTGGCGTAATTTCACTGATATCCTAAGGAGGTGAACAGAACCAGAGTTATGGAGCTAGCTTACTTGGCCAAGCACAAAAAACCTGTAAAAAGTAGATCAGATCAGACCAATCCATGTATGTCTAAGAGTACACCATCGATAATCTTGGTTGCTAGTGAACTTTGTTTTAGTCATTTTACGCCTTCCGTAGATCCTGGCATGTGGTACGCAGCGCGTCGGAGTTTTTAGCTTCCACACTCCCAATATTTTTGGGGACTTATATTTATAGTTAGCCGCACAACGTTTGTGTCTAGCATAGTTACATTTGATATACTTTTGTCTCCAATCGTGGTAGGTGGAAAGTACTTTGGGAAGACACATTTTTTCACCGAAAGCTCCTGGGAGAGTTAGTGGGAGGAACACCGCTGCAGGGCAGGAGGAATGGTGCCAAGGGAAGATATACAGTGTGCTTCTGTGTGGGCACTGACCATCACATGAACAGGAGGGTGTCAGACAGGTAGTGCTTGGCACTGTGGGGGTGAACCGTGATGAATCATTGTCTTCATCAGTTGCATCTCCAGATTTCTTCAACCAGTGATGCTAGGCAGTTTTCCCGGGTGGAATATATGTAAAGAT
Source organism: Pleurodeles waltl (assembly GCF_031143425.1). Lineage (NCBI taxonomy): Eukaryota > Metazoa > Chordata > Amphibia > Caudata > Salamandridae > Pleurodeles > Pleurodeles waltl. The sequence continues at coordinate 1,159,034,911 of NC_090448.1, forward strand.
CATCTTTCATTTGTCCCTCAGCATCTGCTTTTATGTTCTCAGTGCCATCTGAAGTGTGACTGCATTCCATACCTGAGGGAGGATGGGGAAATGTTACTTCCCAACAGTGTTAGTGACATGTATGAAAGCTGGAGCTGCCAAGAATGTGGCCACACATCAACGAAGCCTCTGAATTCTTAGGGAGAAGTAAAATGCAGCTGAAGGGCCTGATGTATGCAGCACCAGCAGCAGAGCCCGTATTGCTGCACCCAAGACATCTTTCACTCCGTGGAAAAAGGTCTCTTCACACTGGCGGTGCTGTGCCAGTGAGAAGACACAGTGCACAGGCGGAGGCTCTCGTTACTGTTTAAGAAGAGCCCCAGAGAAGGGTATAACAAGAAGGTGCAGCATCTAAAGCCAAAGAAAACCCCTTGCAAGGGTATCAGAAAAGGTATAAGAAGAAGGTACAGTGTCTGAAGCCAAGGAGAGCCCCAGGGAAGGGTACATGAAGAGGTATAAGAAGAAGGTGCAGCATCTCAAGCAAAGGAAACCCCCTTGAAAGGGTACTGGAAGAGGTGCAGCATCTGGAGCCAAGGGGAGCCCCAGGGAAGGGAACTAGAAAAAGATATAAGAAGGAAGTGCAGCATCTGAAGTGAAGCTTGGTCCTGATGAAAGTGGGAGCCATAATCCATCTTCAACATCTCCAAGTTCCCCTTGGGAAGGAGACCCCCGGGGATGATAAGAAGAAGGTGCAGCATCTGAAGCCAAGGAGAGCCCCAGGGAAGGGTACCTGCAGAGGTATTAGAAGGTGCAGCATCTGAAACAAAGGAGAGCCCAAGGGAAGGGTGCTGGGAGAGGTGTAAGATGAAGGTGCAGTGTCTGAGGTCAAGGAGAGTCCCAGGAGAGGGTACTGGAAGAGGTATAAGAAGAGTTGCAGCATCTGGAGCTTATAAGAGTCCTAGGGAAGAGTGCAGGAAGAGGTATAAGAAGAAGGTGCAGCATCTGAAGCCAAGGAGAGCCCAAGGGAAGGGTGCTGGGAGAGGTGTAAGATGAAGGCGCAGCGTCTGAATTCAAGGAGAGTCCCAGGAGAGGGTACTGGAAGAGGTATAAGAAGAGTTGCAGCATCTGGAGCTTATAAGAGTCCTGGGACAGAGTACAGGAAGAGGTATAAGAAGAGTTGCAGCATCTGGAGCCAAGGAGAGCCCCAGGGAAGGGGACCAGAAGAGGTATAAGAAGATGGTGCAGCAGGTGAAGCCAAGGAGAGCCTCAATGAAGGGTACCAGAAGAGGTATAAGGTGCAGTGTCTGAAGCCAAGGATAGCCCCAGGGAAGAACACAGGAAGAGGTTTAAGAAGAAGGTGCAGCATATGAAGCAAAGGAGAGACCCAGGGAAGGATACTGAAAGAGGCGCAGCATATGGAGCCAATCAAAGACCCAGGAAAGGATACCTGAAGATGTATAGGAAGAATATGCATAATCTAAAGCAAAGGAGAATCTCAGGGAAGGGTACCTGAAGAGGTATAAGAAAAAGGTGCAGCACCTGGAGCCAAGGAGAGTCACAGGGAAGGGTACCAGAAGAGGAATAAGGTTCAGTGTCTGAAGCCAAGGAGAGCACAGGGAAGGGTATTGGAAAAAGGTATAAGAAGAAGGTGCAGCATCTGAAGCCAAGGAGAGACCCAGGAAATGGTACTGGAAGAGGTATAAGAAGAAGGTGCAGCAGCTGAAGTCAGGGGTAGACCCATGGAAGGGTACCTGAAGAGGTATAAGAAGGTGCAGCATCTGAAACCAAGGAGAGCCCAAGGGAAGGGTGCTGGGAGAGGTGTAAGATGAAGGTGCAGTGTCTGAAGTCAAGGAGAGTCCCAGGAGAGGGTACTAGAAGAGGTATAAGAAGAGTTGTAGCGTCTGGAGCTAATAAGAGTCCCAGGGAAGGGTACAGGAAGAGGTATAAGAAGAATGTGCAGCATCTGAAGCCAATGAGAGCCCCAGGGAAGGGCAGAAGAAGAGGTATAAAAAGAAGGTGCAGCATCTGAATCCAAGGAGAGTCCCAAGGAAGGGGACTGGAAAAGGTATAAGAAGAAGGTGAAGCATCTGAAGCCAAGGAGTCTCAGGGAAGGGTACCTGAAGAGGTATAAGAAGAAAGTGCAACACCTGGAGCCAAGGAGAGCCTCAAAGAAGGGTACCAGAAGAGGAAGAAGGTACAGTGTCTGAAGCCAAGGAGAGCCCCAGGGAAAGGTACATGAAGAGGTATAAGAAGAAGGTGCAGCATCTAAAGCCAAGGAAACCCCCTTGGAAGGGTACAGGAAGAGATGCAGCATCTGGAGCCAAGGAGAGACCCAGGAAAGGGTACCAGAAAAGGTATAAGAAGAAGGTGCAGCATCTAAAGCCAAGGAGAGTCACAGGGAAGGGTACCAGAAGAGGTATAAGGTTCAATGTCTGAAGCCAAGGAGAGTCATAGGGAGGGGTATCGGAAGAGTTGTAAGAAGAAGATGGAGCATCCGAAGCCACAGAGAGTCCCAGGGAAGGGTACCTGAAGAGGTATAACAAGAAGGTGCAGCATCTGGAGCCAAAGAGAGTCACAGGTAAGGGTACTGGAAAAAGGTATAAGAAGAAAGTGCAGCATCTGAAGCCAAGGACAGACCCAGGGAAGGGGACCAGAAGAGGTATAAGAAGGTGCAGCATCTGAAGCCAAGGAGAACCCCCGGGAAGGGTAACAGAAGAGGTATAACAAGAAGATGCAGCATCTAAAGCCAAGGAGAACCCCCAGGAAGGGTACTGGAAGAAGATATAAGAAGGAAGTGCAGCATCTGAAGTCAAGCTTGGTCCTGATGAAATTTGGGAGTTATGCTTCATCTTCAACATCTCCAAGTTCCCTTTGGGAGGGAGACCCCCAGGGAAGCATACTGGAAGACGTATAAGAAGAAGATGCAGAATTTGAAGCCACAAAGAGCCCCAGGGAAGGGTACTGGTAGAGGTGTAAGATAAAGGTGCAGCATCGGAAGCTTAGGAGACTCCAAGGGAAGGGTACTGGTAGAGGTGTAAGATGAAGGTGCAGTGTCTGAAGCCACAGAGAGCCCCCGGGAAGGGTACTTAGAAGAGGTATAAGAAGGAGGTGCAGCACCTGAAGCCAAGCTTGCTCCTGATGAAAGTCGGAGTCGTGACCCATGTTCAGCATTTCCAAGTTCCCTTTCAGGTGCTGAAGCGAGCATCCTGTTTTGGTCTCTTTGATATCTATGGAAAAAGAGAAAATAGTGAGGCATGAATACCACTACTGGTAACGACAGATGTGCTTTGGCTGCATGTCTTTTCAGTTGGGGCCCGCTACTGATATTGTCAAAGGAAAAGTAATTGAGCCAGAGGTAATCAATTGATGCCCGCACAAATCAAGGACCTCAAGATGGCACAGGAGGTCACCCTTGCTATCTTGTAGCCATCATTGGTAAGTGGTCTGGCCTCCCACCTAAAGGTTCTGCATATTTGGAGCATTAGTGTACGGCATGGGGTAAAACAACTAGTCACTATCAAGGGTTTCCTCCAGATATCCCTGAAATCATCTCATCGCCAAGCATACAAAGAGAATCTGGCCAAATGTTGGTGCTTCAAAAGAGAAGAAGCCCTGTAATCATGGAGGAAACATGTCCAAAACATGTCCCTTCTGTTTAGATAGCAAAGCCTGACTTTGATGCAGGACACACGGATGAGACGTCACAGGGATTCTGAGCCATAGACACGGAGAGTCTGGATCGGGACTGGTGGGAACCATGTAAACACTGAGAAAGACGCAAAGCAGATCATGACTAGAATAGCCAATCGTGAGGGAGAATCACATTAGCACCTCTCTCAAGTGACTGGTCTGAAGCATGTAACACAAAACATGCCCTAACAAAAAACTTTCAGTACTTTCCTCTGGAGGTTTCTTTTTTCTTGGCAAGGTTTGCCCTAAGGCAGCCAGGTCTCCTAGCATCCTAATGGGGCTTATCTGTATGCTGGTGCACTGAGAACCAGTCCAAGAGTCCAACTTGCCACTCAGGGCCGGACTGGCTATTCTGCGACTCTGGCATTGTCCTGGTAGGATTCAGGCTAGGGGCTGCCATGACTCAATCATTCCCCCACGACCTCCTTCTAGTTGCGGCCTCTGACAGCATGGGGCTGATTTTGGTTTTCATTCCGGTCCTGCTGTCTCTCTGGGCTTTTCTTGACACACAAAGCCTTATGTTCAGGATGTACACTCTCGTCTCCAAATAAACTTTTGCTGACCCTAGAGATTACCAGGTAAAGTGGCATTTCAAAAATGTAAAAATTAGCAAACTTGAACAATCCGAATTTATTACCCCCTAAAAGGTCAAACCAGTGCTATGGCCATCTCCAGGGGTCCAGGAGTGAACAACGGAGCCCAGCTCCCAGCAATCAATCAAAAAATTTATTAAGTGCACTACGCACCCGTTAGGGGCGCTGTGGGTGGGGGAGGGGTGGGAAGGGTTGCCGTTGAGGTAGGCTGGTCCAGTGTTGTGGAGGGTTTTGTGAGAGTGGATAAGGACTTCGAAGATGATCCTTTTGCTGATGGGCAGCCAGTGAAGGGATCTGAGGTGAGTAGAGATGTGCTCGTGGCGGGGGAGGTTGAGGATGAGACGTGCAGCTGCGCTCTGGATTCGCTGGAGTTGTTGCAGAAGTTTGGCTGTGGGACCGGCGTAGAGGGCGTTGCCGTAGTCCAGTCTGCTGCTGATGAGTGCATGGTTGACTGTTTTTCTGGTTTCTAAGGGAATCCATTTGAAGGTCTTCCGTAGCATGCGAAGGGTGTTGAAACAGGAGGACGAGATGCTGTTGATTTGCTGGGCCATGGTGAGAGATGAGTCTAAGATGATGCCGAGGTTGCGTGCGTGGGTGGAGGGTGTTGGGGGTGGTCCTAGGGCGGTGGGCCACCAGGAGTCGTCCCATACTGTCTTGTTGGGGCCGAAGATGATGATTTCTGTTTTGTTGGAGTTGAGTTTGAGGTGGCTTGCTGTCATCCATTTGGCGATGTCGAAGAGTCCGGCGTGGAGGTTTGTCTTGGCGGTGGAAGGGTTCCTGGTGAGGGAGATGATGAGCTGGGTGTCATCAGCATACGAGATGATGGTGATTCCGTGGGGATGGAGGATGTTGGCGAGCGGGGCTATGTAAATGTTGAAGAGGGTAGGGCTGAGGGTGGATCCTTGGGGGACCCCGCAGATGATCTTGGTTGCTGGGAACTGGAAGGGAGGGAGGCGAACTCTTTGGGTTCTTTTGGCGAGGAAGGAGGTGAGCCAGTCTAGGGCCTTGTGTCGGATTCCTGCATCAAAAAGGCGTGCGTGGAGGATTTGGTGGCATACAGTGTCGAAAGCTGCGGAGAGGTCCAGAAGGATGAGAGCGACGGTCTCGCCCTTGTCCACTCTGGTTCTGAGGTCATCTGTGCAGGCGATGAGGACAGTCTCAGTGCTGTGGTTCTTGCGGAATCCAGATTGGGAGGCGTTGAGTGCGTTGCTTTCCTCTAGGAAGTGAGACAGTTGGACGTTCACAATCTTCTCAGCGACCTTGGCGGGGAAGGGGAGAAGAGAGATGGGGCAGTAGTTTGTGAGGTCTTCCGGGTGTGCTTTGGGTTTTTTGAGGAGCGCGTTGACTTCGGCGTGCTTCTAGGTGTCTGGGAAGGTTGCAGCGTCGAAGGAGCTGTTGATAACGGCGCGGAGCTGGGGGGTGATGATTTGCTGGCCTTGTTGAATATGTGGTGGGGGAAGGGGTCTGTGGGGGAGCCTGAGTGGATGGAGTTCATGTTTTATTCGGTTTCTTCGTCGTTGGTAGGGGTCCAGGTGTGTAGTTGGTTGGTGTGGGGGGCGTTGTGCTGTTGGTCATGTCGGTGGTGTCGGTGGTGGTGGGTGTGGATGCTGTGAAACTGTTGTGTATGTCCAAGATTTTGAGGTGAAAGTAGTTCGAGAGGGAGTTGCAAAGGTTTTGGTTGTGAGGGGGGTCAATGGTGCTGGATTTGGGTTTGGTGAGCTCTTTGACAATGGTAAAGAGTTCCTTGCTGTTGTGTGAGTTATTATCTATGCCTTTTTTGTAGAATGACCGTTTGGTGGTCCGGATGAGTTGGTGGTGTTTGCGTATGGATGTTTTGAGTGTGGAGAAATTGCTCATTGAGGGCTCTTGGCGCCATGCTTTCTCAATTTTGCGGCATTCACGTTTGGAGGCTTGGAGTTCTGTGGTGAACCAGGGGGCAGTCTTGATAGTGCGGGTGTTGTTGTTACTTTTCAGTGGGGCGAGGGAGTCTGCGCAAGTTGTTAACCATTGTGTGAGGTTGTGGGCAGAATTGTTGGGGTCATTGGTGATGGGCGGTGGAGCTTGTGTGAGTTTGGCAGTCAGCTGTTCTGTGGGGACCTTGTCCCACATTCGGTAGGGTGTGGTGTGTTGTTGGTGGTGGGTGGGGGGTTTCATGAAGGAGAAGTGGACGCATTGGTGGTCAGTCCAGTGCAGTTCGGTGGTGTGGGTAAAGGTGACGTGGTTGCTGGAGGTGAAAATTGCATCTAGCGTGTGTCCTGCTGAGTGAGTGGGTGAGGTGACCAGTTGCTTGAGTCCTAGGTTCATGAGGTTGTCTAGCAGGGTTGTGGAGTTGCGGTCGTGGGTGCTTTCCAGGTGAAAGTTGAGGTCACTAAGGAGTATGTAATCTGTGGAGGTGAGGGCGTGGGAGCTGATGGTATCAGTGATGGCATCGCAGAAAGGGGGGCTGGGTCCTGGTGGTCTGTAAATGAGGGTTCCTTTAAGGGTGGTGTTGGCGTTTATGTGGATTAAGAAAGTTTAGAAGAGCTCTCTTCATCTCAGTTTGCCTGCAGCGTACATGAACATGTGCACTGGACATTGCTGCTAATGGGATTATGGGAAAGATTATTTTCCGCAAAATACATTTAGCTACAAAGGAACTGCTGTTTATTTTCTGCAAAGACTCACTCTCAGCAGGAAAAAATGGAAAGGGCACTTCAAGAAAAATTAAAATCAGCACTGATTCCACTTTGAACAACTTTTGCTGGGAAATTATCAGAAGTATTTGATTTCACCTACTAAATGCCTGTTCTACCACTGACCTCCTCTGCATCGGAGTACTCAAGAACCACAGAGGTTTGGAGGAGAGCATCTCTGTGCTCATCTCCATACACAGGTGAGTGCGAGCCACAGATTATGACTGTAATGGTGTTTGGCGCTAACGTTGAGCCATATTGTTTTTTTATTTACCAAGTTCCCCTTAGTTTCCTTGACTCCCCAGTGTTAGCTGTGACAGTCACAGATTCCTCAGAGATGTGATTAGAAGTGTAGACTGAGTCACCACATGCAGCAACAGTAAATAGCCCAACATATGCAATTACCAACATGTTGGGGGAACTTGGACTTTTAGGGCAGGAAGGCAAAGTTATTTTTAAGTTCATTCTGGTTACCGGGCACAGAAGAGGCTCTGGGATCCGGGCCTCCTCTTCACATGTGCCCAGGCTACTAGGATGTTCACAGGTCAGTACCTTCATGCAGGATGGCTATAGTTAAACTACTTTAGTGCCCCATGTATCTGGGAGCTATAGTAGGCCTGCTGCTGATGGCTGCAGCTACCGGAGGAACTTGGAAACTGATATCCGAAGAACCACTCACTGGATGACACCTTCAAGTCGGCTCTGGTTATGTGAAGGGGTTCAAGGCTGCAGGTTCAAAGAGGCCTTCAGATACCAAAATGAATCTAACAGAGCCAGGATGGGTCTAGTTCAGTGTCCATTGAAGTCAGGAAGAGAATGGAATGGGAGAGGAGGGAAGGGAATGAGAAGAAAGTTGAAGGTGGTGAGGTGAGGGAGGAGAAGGAAGAATTGGTAAGGAAGGAATGGGAAGAGCAGTAGAGGAAAGAACATGGGATGACAGGGAAGAGAAGGACAGACGGAGGGGAGAAAGCAAGGATGGAGGTAAGAACGAAAGACAGAGGAAGGAAGCTAGCGAACAAGAAGGGGGCAAATTTAAGAAAAGTGGCGCATCATGTCATGATACGCCACTTTGCTTGCGCCTCCCTAACACAACCATGTGCGCACCGTATTTATGACACAGTGCACCACGGTGCACGTTAGGGAACTAGCATCATAAATTTTAACGCTAGTTCGGCACTTTGCAGACTTATCACCAAAAATATTGACAATAAACCTGCAAAGTGACAGGAGGCCCATTGAAAACAATGTGAGCCTCATCTTAATGCCTGCATTAGGTAGGGGTTAAAACTGTCTGGAAATGGGGCAGTGGAATCTCATAGAATCCACTGCTCCATTTTTCTGGTGCAGGCACAATGTGGCACAAGGGTTTAGAAAGTGAAGCAATGCATGTGTTACGCCACTTTGTATATATGGCGCAGCATTTTTGCCAACCTAACGCCATGTAAAACAAATGACACTAATGTGGCGCAAGATGGCCGTAGTTCTCCTTAAATAAATCTGGCTCCATGTTTTAAACCAAGAAAGGTCAATCGAGAAGTAAGAAAGACCGCTTCGCCTTTCTTCTCATTGGGAATTTCTATCTCTAATTCAGGCGCGTGTCGTGCCTTGTGACCGCAGCGCTCGTTGTGATATTGAGCTGTGAAGTTAACCACATTTCCTTGTTAGCAGAGTCATATTGCCGCTGCGTGACAGACCATGCACAAACACAGCAGTATCTGTCCCTTGCTGGACTCCTGGCGTCAGTTGCCGACCGGGTGACTCACACATTTCAGGGTCTCCTTTTCCTTTGCATTATTTATCCCCAGGGCCGGACTGGGAACCCAAAGCAGCCCTGGCAAATTTTGTCAGAGCAGCCCCCACAGGGAACATAGCGAGCGAGCCTAACCACTACAATGGGGCTTGAGGGGTTCTCCCCACAAGACAATTTGGGAAAAAATGGCAAAAATGGTGCATTCTACTATATATTTTTAATTCAATTGTATTAATGTTTAAAGCATAGTGAATGATGACCTTACAGTGCACCTGGATATGGCAATCGTTATTGGGGTTCTTCAATGAGTCCCTCACCATCACCCTCTAACAGCGCCTCTCACCTCTCCATAGCCCCTCTCTCACATGTATCTCTCCATCGCCCGCTATGACATGTATTTTATTGTTTTATAGCGCCTCTCTAACCAGCGGAGGGTGTTGGAGCACTTTACATCACACACACATACAGAGACAATGAATCATATGTGTGTCATTTTTTGTATAGAACATGTCATCCTCACGGGTAGGCATTTTTTAAGAGTGCTTGGTCCAGGAAAGCATAAACCCAGGATTCAGAACTTAACACAGTGGTTAGGATTGACTTTACTGATAGCAATTTATTTCTACCCAAACAAACTCTTTTTAGCAAAATTAGGATAATCAAAGACTGGGGAAAAACATAACTTTCTAACCTGTACCATGCGGTTTGCATGCAGCTCTTTGATAGCAGTTCACAGATCGCTGGGCTAGAATATGGTTTTAACTTATGAACTGCACAGTAACAAAAGGATCTCTGATCTGCATAGTACATGCTCTTTGCAGCAGGCATATTAACCCTCTGCGCTACCTTAGATGAGTCCAAACTGCCACTAGACAAAACCCTGATCTCCCTCCAGAAGATACATTAATCACAAGAGTTATCTTGGCACTTTTATTATTGCCTGAAAACTGTTGGATATACAAGGAACTCTGCAGTGCTTTTAAAACTGCTGCATGGCTACAAAGCTGGCCCCAAAAGCAGCCTCTCATCCTTCCAGCCTCCTGGGGAAATGCCCGATGCCCGGTACAGCCAGTCTGGCCTTGTTTACCCTGTATAATCGCTCACGTTGCTGTGATCATGAGGTTACTGCCTCATATGACCACAGTCTAAACCTCTCAATATTCTCCTATGTATGTGCCCAGCCATTACTTTATGCTTCCAGGCTTTGCTAAAGCAAAATTCTAGCAGTAGCCTTTCAGGTGATTGATTGCCTGGTTCTAGATCACAAGTACCTAATATAACACTATCTCACATGCAAATAATTATTATTTGTACAGTTTTGCATTCCAATCCTAAAATTGCATGCAATCTCAAAATCCTCTGTATTCCCATGAAAAACGTAAAACTTCATATTGTTACTTCTTCTTTCTTCTTTCAAATCTACTTCCCCTTATTTCCCCTCCTCTGCTTGCCTCCTCTTTCTGGGCACAGCCTGCTCAAGGTTAAATGCATGTTCTCCCTAATCCATATGTATTTCTGCAAACTGCATGCACCTCACTTCAAAGATCACATCCTCTCCTTTAAGTCACACCCCTGCAACCTAACAATAGCTAATCAACTGTACCTTGTTTAGTAATACTGCCAACAATTTGTGTGAATTCACATCCCTCCTCCCACTAACGATCACACAAAACTCCAGCTCATTGAAGTTACCACGTAAAAACTGGAGTAAATGCATTGATGGCTTTCTTTATGAGCATATGACTAATCCTAATAAACACTGAAAAAACACTCACCTTGGGCTCCACAATAACGTGCTGTGCTTCATAAAGTGTGTTAGTGCCTCATCAGGGCCAGTAAGCGCTATATGAATCCAATTACAATGCAATACGATATATAACCCTCCTGGCCTAAACTAATATTAATACCAAGCACTCAGCACTAGTTACTTCAGACTGCTTAGTAATAATCTTACACTGCTTGACACTCTGACACTTACATAAGAGCGAACAGGCACTGCACTCCATCAGTACTGTACCACTCCACGCCAACAAAACAACCCATCACCAATTAAACAGGCATGGAATAACCGAAAAGATCTGCTACATCCCACTGGCCAACAGATGACTTGTGGTCATCCACTGCAGGTCCCAACAAGCTACATACTATGGCGGATTCTTGACATCTTACAATGGCAATCAGATATGGGATGATATTAACCATGTCCATCCCAGCCGGTCTCCCCACAATGTCTTCCTCCAACTTATTCTTCTTCAGGACCATAAACTTTATAAAAAAAATATCTTAGCATGGACATCCCTATGCACTAACCAGCTAAGTGGTCTATTATTATCAGAAACACCATAAAGGGACCCGCAGCTCTGTTCAAAACTGCCAGTTACTGCAAACCATTAACTGCACACCTCTCTCTCACCTCTTCATCCATCACACTGCGTGTCAAAACATGATAACGCACCTCGGTGGTCATCACACTAACATGCAAACACTTCCCACATAGGATCAAAACAAAGGCAACACACTGCACACTCCAACCACACACACTAGACAGTGTGGCATGCTACCTATGCAGGCAAGTGCTTCAGCACCCCACCTGGGGTAGTAAGCGCTGTATGAAAAACAATACATTAAGTGCCCGCTGCACCGAGTCCTTACACAGAGACAAATTATAACCACAAAGCATAGTGAGGTAGCTCTGTGGGTTGGTGTATTTGCTGCAGATATCTGTGCATGCTGCAGGTCCCCCATTTTGCCGTGGCTGACTTGCGGTTTCACCCTTCGACTGCCAGCAATGAAACCCATGCAGTTAAGTGAGGACAACACTTACTGTTGTAGCCTTAGAGGCCGCCGTAGCGGGCTCTACTGGCCATTAAAGGCCCGCTCCAGCGTTAAAGGCCCGAGCACAGGAGCCAACAGTTCCACAATTCGATATCTGTAATAATACCATTAGTGTGCACAGGCCATTCTTACACCTTTAGGCCACCTGGTAAAGCCCAGATTGTCACATTTGTAGGAGAGTGATGGTAAGTGAGTGGCATTAGTTGTGATGTTTGGCAGCTTTGGATGGGCCTGTATGTGGTGCAAGCGGCAGTGGCCTCTTGGGGAATAGTTTGGGATGTGGCACTTATCTTTTGATATATTAAGCACCAACAGGTTTGATTAGAGAAAAGCAGGTGATAAAGATGCTGTGAGATGTGGTTGAAGGAGTATGAAAGAGGTGTCCGATGAAGTAGGGTGATGGAGCGGGTCAAGACAGAGCAGGAGAATGATAAGCAAAGTATTTGATGAGATTTTGCTGATGGGTGGGCATTTAGTGAGAGAGGAGCAATGAGGGGGGTACAGGGAGCTCAGTAGGGAAGAGTGAAGGCAAAGGATGGCGCTGTTGAAGGATGAGTGCGATGAGAAAGACATGTACTCAGAAAGAAGGGAGATGAGCAGTGGTGGGAGGGGACACTTTAGAAGGAGGATTAAGAGACTGGAGGAGATGTATTGAACAGAAGGGACACGCGGGGAGAGTGATGGAGAAAGAAAGAGAGGATAGTGAGACTTGTGGGAAAGAGGAAGAGAACATGAAAGAGGAGGCAACTTGCAAGTCACAACTGAGGGGAAACAGTTCAGATTTGAGGCAATCACATGAGCTGTAATTTCCTCCTAGTTCCCCTTAAATACTCTTTGAGAAAACAGCGACTCAATGAGAAGTCCAGTCCTCAACCTCAGAAGCTCTACTCAGTGGGTAGCTGAGGGTAGAAACAAGCACACATTTGAAGTTTGGTTGGTTCTCCTCAGGTTGCAAACTTTGTTTGGTCATCCAATTGTTATGGCACTTTTTTGGAGTAAATGTGCAGCAGTAGCCACTATCCACGACTTTAAAAGTTGCACTTCTCCTTACTATCCCTTTGAAATGCAAATGGAGCCCAGATCTTTGTAGATCTTGTGCATGCTCATGAGAATGGGTGATGTAATACAGGCCTTGCTGCTACTACAGCCCAAATGTTGAGTTACCAGTGAGAAACACTACCAGGGAGGCAGCAGGGTGAGGTCTGATTACAGGCACCAGCACAACAACACAAGTACAATCACACACGCTTGCACAGTCGCAGATCCAGTTTTGACCCCATATGCAGCAAGAGTGAAAGTGATGCTGTCAGAAGGCAGTGAAGTGGAGGGAGAGAGATGAAAAGGTGAAGCAAAGTAAGGAGACGTTGATGGGTAGGAGCTAGGGGGGCAGAGAGGTGTGTGAGTCAGAGGGAGGATATCGAGGAAGAGAGGGATGATGGTGGGTTGGAACGACTGAGAAGGATGGTGCAGAGGTTGGGAGGAGGGAAAGCCAAACGAGAGAGGAAAGCTGGAGAGAGAAGGGTGGGCTTGAGAGAGAAGGGCGGGTGGAGAAAGAGGAGGTTGATGCACAGTAAGAGGATGGAGAGGTGGAGTGAAAGCGGAAGGTGAGGTGGAAAGAGAAGGAAGAGGTGGAGTGAGCGAGGAGGGAGGGTCGGGCAGATAGAAAGGAGGGCATGACAAAGAGAAAGGAGGATCAGGTGGGGAGAAAGGGTGAGGCAGGGGAAGAGGAGGGTGAGGTGGAGAGAGAAGAGGAAGTGATGAGAGGAATCAGAGGATGAGGGGGGCTAGAAAGCATGGGGTGCGAGGCAAAGAGGGCAGAAGATCACATAGGTACAAAGCCCCAGAAATACAGAATAAAACTAGTTGGCACAACCAGTACAGTAGGTTCAATATGCTCCTCATCCCCCTACAAAACTACCCTCCATGTCCACAGCGAGCAATCAAACACCTATGAAATGCTAGGTAACCCTATTCATCTTCCTGGACCACCCATGCTTCTTCATGGCCCTCCCAGATCATGAATCCTGGAACCGGGCCTGAATGGATGGGTAAATTTGTAAAAGGATGAATGTAAGAATGGATGAGTGAAAGAATGGATGGATGAGTGAAAGGGTGGATGGACGCATGGATAAAAGGGTGGAAGCTTGGATAGATGCGTAAAAGAGAGGTTTGACAGATGGGTGAAAGGTTGGATGGTTGGATGAGCAAGATTATGGATGATGAATGATTGAAAAGATGGATGGATGAGTGAAAGGAGGGATGGATGAGTGAAAGGGTGGATGGAGGCATGGATAAAAGGGTGGAAGGTTGGATTGAATGCGTGAAGGAGAGGTTTGACAGATGGGTGAAAGGTTGGATGGTTAGATGAGCAAGATGATGGATGATGGATGGGTGTAAAGATGGATGGAGGGAGGGATGGAAAGGTTTGATGGATATATTCGGAGCTGAATAGATAGGTTGGATATTAATGGGCAGTTAAATGGAATGATGAAAGACTGCATTATGGATAAAAGAATGAATGAATGACAGAATGCAACAGTGGATATTGGCAGGTGGATTGAAGGCTGAAGGGATGAATGGAGTGATGCTTTGATGAGGAAACAAGAGAGCTCTACCGGGAAGGGTAGTGATGACCTGCTTTATTTGCTTGGCGCCATCAGAGCTTTGGTTTGAAGTGGGGGTTATTTGAATTTTCTGGTTACTCCCTTGCATGTAAATGCAATACTGTCCCTAGGTTAGATCATTTTGACCTATTTTACAGAAAATATCAATCAATGTTGCTAGTTTAGATTTCAAAGGTGCTTTAATTAATAAGCGGTTTGTTCTTTTTGAAGAGGTCAACACAACCTCTCACAAAATGCATTTAATTTTAGGACAGACCTGCCACAAGGCACTTCAAAATGCGCAAATTTATGCTCTGTAAATATTGATTGTGCTGAGGACCGCCAATCTTCTCTCACCTTAATTTCTCTAAAATGTACTGGGTCTAGTCAAAAGTACAACCTGCACACTGAGCTTTCATTTTTAGGTTGAGTATAGCAGCGTGCAAGCGCTGCTTTTCCAACGTGTTGTTATGTATTTGGAGTTTTAGCCACTCCCACCTCACGCCCATCACTGTGGCTCGTTCCTGGGCTTGCCCTTCAAAAATCCTTTGTTATAATTGGTAAATGCTTTACGTTTGTCGATCCTTGGGGCGGTTTGATAGCCGCCTTGGACACCGACCCTGTTACATGGCTAATTGCACTTTTGCCGATACGTTTGACTGCGAGCAGACTTCTTTTACCTTTTGTGTCTCTCCTTCATGCTCATGGTGGCCGTGACACTGTGAATCGGCTCACTTATGTGAAACTGTATTACTTTTCATTTTCAGTTTATGTGGCAAGAAAAGTCCAGTTAGGAGTTTACAACTCTAATAGCTCTAATTTGAGCAAATGCGAGACCCATTGCATTGTAAATGCGAGACCCATCTCATTGCAAATGCTTGTTGTACACTGCAACAGTGACATGTGATTCACTCAAGACTCCAACCTACCTTTTATGTGTGTTGGTAAATTATAAAATCTGATGATAAAGTTTCATCCGTCAGCATTACAAATTGCAATATTTGCTTTTATCGAGGAGCATGAAGGCCTGCCTCCTCGATAAACGATATAAAAAGTGAATAACCCTGATTTCCATGATTTTCCTGGTAAATAAAGGTAATTTTTCTGTAACCCTACAAGGAGCAGACAAAACATGGCCGCCATCTTTGCTCAGACGTCAAAGGCGCGGTTCATACACAATACTTCAGTAATGTGCTCACCGCCCAGTGGTGTGAAGGTATGTAGGATGTCAGCAGTGGTGTGCAAGGTTGTCTGGCAGGGTGGTAAGGTGAGACAGTGTCTGACAGAGGCATGTTCGCTGCTATTGATTTGGTGCAAGTTCTAATCCTGTAACCTGAGGTCTGTCAATGATCCGCACTCTGCAGTACTTTTCTGTAGCTGTGACGGGCAGCGAGAGACAGCGCATGGCTTACTTTTCATTGGGTTTTCAGGGGTTTTACCAATGCACCCTATACCTCACCCACTTCTCCAGATCCAGAAAAGGTGCCCCAGATTCAACATACCCCTATATTCATCCATCACTGTCATTTTAAGTCATTTAAATAGATCCAATTAAATAACTTTTTTATGTAGTAACTGTTTGTAAGTCTACTGAATACCAGGCTTTATTATTTTTACCTAGTCTAGTACCCCTCATTTTATTGACCTTAGAAGGATGAAGGATAGGTTGATCCTGTTGGAATTTAACTTTGTGACCCTTAAGTCACGATAAATATTCACATAGAGCAGTGAACACGCTGAGCAACCTTGGAGCAGTAAATTACTACAGGATATCCGCCAGGGAGACAGGTTTCTTGCGCACTCAGGTGTAGTTGCAGAAGGACGATGGACGTTTGCAGCAGTGTCAAGGGAGGGCTCTTCAGAATGTAGAAATTATCCAAAAAGAGAGACTTTGTGGGCATTGACAACCATTCAGAAGGAAATTTCCCAACTTGAATGTATGTGTAACTTTAGTTGCAAAAACGTCGGGATAAACTGTATAGGTAAGGGGGGAAGCTGATTAAAAATGGAGAGAATATGTGCTACTGGTCCTCTGTGTGGAAAATTTGCAGTAAGACGACCATGAGCAGTAGGGGCTATACTTGAAGTCTACGACTTTTGTGGATTTCAAACATAGTAAATGAGAGACTGCAAATCCCATAACATGTGAGTGTCAGCATTTTGTTTCTCCACAGTGTACGCTTTCGCAAATAAAAAGTAGAATCCCTTGGTCAGTTTTACAAAATTCATTCACAAACTTTATCAAAGCTAAAAGTTGACAGTCAACGCCAGACCTATTGGCATTACCAGCAGTGCTTAATTTGTAAATAAAAACGTGCCGGTGCCCAGAGCTCTCCTCTTAAACACAGAATACGGAATACTGAGGGAGCGTAATCCTGAAGCCATCTCGGGCCTCTTCAATCCATTTACAGCCACTTTCTGCCCCTTCAGCTCACTCTTGCAGCTTTCTCACTTTGTGACACTTTTGCATCTTTCCCTTTCTCTGTCTTTCCTGTATGTGTCTTTTGCTCACAGCAAATGCTTGAGGCAGAAGAATAAGCCCCCGCCCTCAAAAATAAGTGCTGTTGCTAAGCACCGGGAACAACAAGCACAAATTAAGCACTGATTACCAGTAGTTCTTGCTTTTAGCTGTTTAAACGTCTACTGGAACCTACTTTGGGATATTAAACTTGGTTCTTTACTCTGCCTTAAAGCCAGGGGAGATCTGGTGCAGGGAAGAATCTTCACCTCCAATTAGGAGCTACAAGATTGCCAAGGAGGTTTTTGACCCTTTCTGTTTTTTTCCCTCCTAACCGGGACCTTGGTAAGGAGACACCCAACATCTTTTATTGATAGCATCCTGTGGATGGGGGCACCATGGCTACTGGGAGGAGCCCCCTTTCATCAGGAAGTTCTCAGTGTCCAGGCCTTGACAGCCGAGTGAATTGTAATTCAGGCTCCCAGTTTTACATTTTTACTGATTTTTAGAGCTAAATACAGACACAAAACAACACATATCCTGACTTTTTTATTTTTTGAAAGAGGAAAACTACAGAAAATTGTGCTTCTTCTGAGTGACTCTCCTTGCTGTCCTTTATGAATTACAGGGCAAAAACTGAGCTCATGCACAGCACAAGTAGTTAAAAAGCAGGATGAGAATCCTTAAATACAGGCAACTGTTAACATATATTTCTACATAATGCCAATATTTACTATTACTATATATATGTACTGTTTTGTTATATTTGCCTACTTAATTTGCTAAAACGTGAAAAGCTTTAATGAGTGCATGTTTATTAGTTAAATTAATGTGGAAATATATCACTTATCACACCGTTTATTCAAAAAACACAAAATACATTTGGATAAATACCAATAAGATGGCCAGAAAATAATTATGGGTAAATACAGATGGAAATGTCAAAAAAATAAATACCATAAAACTAGGAGTCCTAATTGTAATGTGGTATATTTCAAGGATCACGTGAGGACGTGCAGATCGATCAAACACCAGGGGTGGAGAGTGTTGGAACATGATCACGAAGCCTTGGTGAAACGCAAGAGTCATGCAAGTCTTGGTGAGAAGAAGAAGACTGGAAGTTCCCATTCTAGGCAAATATCAGGTGTTCTGGAGGGAGGTTCAGCAGAGAGAGTCCCCACCAGTGCAAGGACCAACCTTACTTGGCCCGCAGCCGCCCAGGAGACCTGCAGTAACCTCAGCTGGAGCTCGCGCCTGGATCACGCGCCATGTCACCTCTCATGGCTGAATTAGCATAACGATTAAAGCATGGAGATAAATGATCGCTTTACTACGGTTTGTCTTTTGCTCAGGTCAATACCCAGTATGTGAAGGCACTCTATTGATTTTGTGACATTGATCAAGTGCATCGGATGCAGTGGTTAGTGCAGTGCGCGCGTCTGCGGGGGCTGACAGAGCTCGGTTACGAATACCACGGGAAGCTAGAAAGGCCTGACACGATCAACTGGACCTCTGCAGCAAGTCCAAGTCTGTGTGGCTGCTGGAGCTGTCCATCATGTCAGTTGCTGCTCAGAGCCCGCCCCTCACTGTCCTCTTTCTCTTATGATTACTGTCCTCTCAAGAACCTCTCACAGAGAAGAAAGCCTCAGATTTAAGTATTTCTGATTTCTTGATGTCTGATTTCCTGCTCAGGCATCATTTCTTGGAGGGCTGGAGTAGAAGACGTTGCCCCTATGTTGTTGCTTTAATGATTGATTAATTGTGGATCGATTTGTATCCCCTGTTCTGACCACTTATGTTTTTTTAAGAGTAAATACACATTAAGCTTTTGGTAGTTTTAATGGCAGTTGTCTATAGTTAATATCAATCTCTGTTTATTGCTGCCTCTTTCAGTTTTTAATAAGGGTATTTTAAAATATGCCCTTACCTCATGAGAGTAAAATCTCATCTGACGTCACTTCCTGCTTTGGTACTCCGAGTGAAGGGGCAGGGCACATCACTCCTTCTAGACCTCCAATGTTGATGACATGACACCAGTGATTCCAGCAAAAAGTGGGCTCAACATAGTACCGTCGCCAGCACGCGTTGTCATCACCAGAGCCTGTGTCCAGTGACACATGACACAGATCACAAGGTCAGGTACAAACACAGTACTATACACAAGACTATTTCTTTACACTCTCAGATGCCCTAGCAGTATGACGTTTTATACACATTAAAGACACGATGACGTGCAAAGATTTAAACTTGTAAAATAAACAATACTTTTTACACAAGAGAGATATAATCACGTGTGCATATTTAAAAGCACATGCAACTCAAGGCAGAATGAAGAGTCAGCAACAGTTAAAAGAAATGGTGGGTGCCAGAAAGTGAAGGGATATCACACTCTCTTCTTCGTGAGGATGCCAGTATAATTATTGTTATGGGGCACAGAAGATACTTTCTGATTTCTGATCGCAGTAGAATCAAAGCAGATTTAAAGTTTACAGCCCGGGTATTTTGACTCGATCCATCATTTCGTTTCACTCGGTACATGCGCATGCGTGTTAGGCTTTCCACCTTAGCAAGCAACAGGAAGGACTCATTTCAGGCCCCCCTGTGTGGGCTGCTGCTGGCGCCAGAGCGGATCATTTACGAGGGAGGAGGAGGCAGGAAAAAACCTGACAATATCTGAGGCTCTGGTGATTCTTCATGGGAGTTTCCTAACTTCCTACTTTTTGGAGTAAAACAGACTGGTATGCCCATTCATTGGTGCAGCCATTGGGAAGAGTGAAATAAGGACGAATGAATTCAAGGTTATAGATGCATTTTATTTTTATTTTTTTGCTTTAATGGAAATGTATGGGACATCGTCTTCTGTGTTTTGATAGGATACGTTATCCTGTGCTACGTAAGCTATGTTAAGTTCTGTTACGCTTTGCGCTGCTATGTTCTGTTGATATGTTATGTGACAATGTGATGTCATCTTAAGCTATCCTGAGCTATGTTGTGTTATGATGTGATGTTATATTGCATTACATTATGTTATACTATGGTAGCTTAGGTCATATATTTTCTGTGCAGTGCAGTATTCAGCAAGTCCTTGGCCCCCTGGCATGTGTGCAATGTTTAGGTAGACAGTGGTCAGTATAGACCTCCAGGACCTCAGGATATTCATCCCAACAGACTAGTCAAGGAGCTGATACTCAGATGCCAGAAGGAGTCCTCACACCTCAGAAACATGTAGGAGGCAGGGCCTGCCTAGGCTGTGGGGGTGCACATCTTTACTTCTAACCTTCTCCAAGGTGAGTAAGATTGGCCTCCCAAGACCCTCTGACCCAGCAAAGTCTCCTTAAGTTGGGATGACCACCTCACTCCAAGTCAGTACGCACACTGTCTCCAGTCCTGAACCTATCACGGTCATTGATTCCAGGTGTGTTAGTCTAATTAGTTCAAGGGATGGTAAACCGGACAACAACACCCCGAATGTATTAGCTACGTCCAGGACTGGAAACTGTGTCCATAATACCGGGAGGAAGGCGGTCACCCACCCTTGAGTGTTCAACCATCTCTCCGATTCTCTTGTTAAGCTTGTAAATCTCTGTGAATTATTAGGAGATTCCCATATCTGTCTGATAGAACAATCATTACCTTACTGATCACTGAACTAGAGTGCAACATTAGGTATGGGAAATGCATTCCAAGTTAGGTAAACATCCCTCGTCATCATCCTAGTCATCACTTATGAGACAGTTGCACCTTCACTCAGGAAAAGAAACCATAAAATGCTGTGAATGCAAGCCCTGCCCACCCCAGTTGGGCACCACAAGCAGACTTTTTATCCCAGCATCCTCCTGTTTTTTTCTTTTATGACTAGGACAAGCACTGTAAGATATGCTGGGGCCTTTGCCAGGCTTCAGCCCAAGTGTTTCTCAGCATGCCTGGCTCCTGCATAGCTTGATGACAGAGGAGATCATATAGGCTGCTGTAGGGGAGCACTGGTATTGATCCCTGTGGCAGATATTGGTGAACCTTACAGGGTTGGAAACTGTGTGGACAATGTAGATTCAAAAGCCAGCGTAAACAATGTATTTGTCACAGTCGAGCAATGGCTTGCACTCCATGTCGTGCACGTACCGTATCACAGTAAGCCTGTGCTGATCTGAATAGCAGTGATGTCAGCATCCATCTCTGGGAAGCATAGCAGACAAAGGCATTATATGAAGTCTTCTTGCACATCTGCAAGGCAAGCTCCAGATCACCATCCCTAGAAGGCAAAAGAACAATTGTGCTGTATTAAAAGGGACGTCTCCTGAGGATGTGCCACAGAGATGTACAGTCCCATTTAAACTCTGATTTTTGTTCCTCTGAGGATCACAGAAAAGTGATCTCACATGAGTTATAAGGACAAAAAGGAACACACACATATATATATATATAAAAATAAATATATATATATATATATATATATATATATATATATATATATATATATATATATATAAAATCTAATGTTTTATTACATGTGAGACAAAATGTGGGATTTCCATCTGCTGATCTTTCTGTCACATCAAGTGAAACTAGGCTGAGACAGTTCCAGCATCGCCCCCAGGTTCGCTTTCCGATACATCGTTACCTTAGATGTTGTGTTAAGTATGTGGAAAGTTCTAGACAAGATCAATATGCAAATATTTATTGCAGGATTGCATCCTTCAGAAGAAATGGTCACTAAATTGCCTGATGCAGTTCCGTGCCCTTGGTGGTATTTGATTGTCTGGCCCAGTTCGAGAGAAGAAAATGAATCATTTTTTTAAGGAGAAAAGGCATTCTTCTTCCATTAAACAACATCATAAAAATGCCTCCCAATCAAACATTGGTAGACCAGCTTTCCGACAACGTCCCGGAATGGCCAGCAATACCAGTTCTGCAAACAATGTGGGAAAGGTTTCTCTGGCACAAATCCCCAGAAACAGAAGTCAGGGTCTCCAGAGCAACAATAACATTTTGACTATTCCAGATGTTGGCCAAATTCTCCAATGGTACTTCAGATTCAGCTTTTCAAGGAGGTTTAAGAGAAGCCCACTTCAAACTCTTGGGTTCAAGCCATCAGACAGGGCTAGGAGATAGAATTCATGTCACCTCTGCAGTTCTCTTGAATCTGTAATGCACACAGGCCAGAAGATTTGGAAACAAGAGCAGCCTTTTTATCGTTAGCCCTTAAAGATCTATAAATGAAAGGAGCAATAACCTCAGTGCCGACAAAGGCAAGGATGGGTGGGGGATATATGCCATCATATGTCTGGTTCTCAAGACATAAGGGGGATACAGATGGTTACAGACTTGAAGAGACTTAATTATTAGGCAAAGGCGATTTTATTCAAAACAGAAACACTCCTAAAACATAATTCATCTAATAGCCTTAAGGAGCCTTATGGTGACAATAGACTCAATGGGCCCATGTTAGCTTACGGAATCTTCATTTTCATCTCAGTGTCCTTCTGCTTGGTCTGAACCCAGTTCTGCTGCATCTCAAAGACTGGCATGTGCATCCATACTTGGACAACTGGCTATCCATCAAGGTCTCTAGCAGTGGAAGGTCTGAAGGAAGTGCAGAGACACCTGGATGAACCTGATGTCTTTTTAATTGTAAATTGTGTCTTTATCCACCCCGGGATCTGGTCTGAGTAGAAGCCAGATTCAGAACAGATCTGGACATGGTCTTATCTCGCAAGATCATGATGGGAAGAATTCAAACTCTGGTTTGATCTCTGCTGCAGAGACAATCAGATCTAGCAAAACAGGAGCTCAGGCTCCAGGGTCACAGGCATGTGTGTTCATGGTGTCTTAGACTCATTTTCATCTCCATCCACTTCTTTTCATCTCCCCTGCTACTGGGCTCTGGCTTCACAATGATCGAGGCACTAATTCCACTCGCTCCAAGACCACCTCATGCTTGTTTAATCCACCACACTCACGGCCTCTTTATCTGAATCCGGCACGTTCTTTTTTCATCCCTACTTTGTTTTTGTCACTGTTTTCCCATCTTTCTCTTCCTTTTTTCTTCCTTGTATACTTTCTCTCTTGCTCTAGGTCAATCTGATGAGGAAAGAAAGTGCTAGTCTCCAAGAATAAGTTCTGAAGTGTCCCACATGCAACCACTGGCTCAAATTAAGCACTGTCCTTTAGTGGTGGTGGAGACCTGTTGAAAGACGTTCCACTTCTTGCAGTAGAATCCAGTAGTCCCCACAACAGATGCAGGTTCTCTGGGTCGGTGCGTATATTAAAGCGATTGTCAACTCAGGGCTGTGAGGCATTAGTGCAAAGCCACCAGTCATCCAACTGGAGAGAATTCACTGCTAGGCACAGAGCCCAAAGATGCTTCCAAGACTTACTACAGGTTCTGGTTGTGAGGACGGACAATATGGTAGCAGTAGCCTATGTCAAGAACAGGATGATACCCAATCCAGATCAACGAGGTTGATAGCGGTGAAGCTGATTTCAAGGGCAGAGTATCCTCTTCTGTCCTTAAAAGCCATTTACATAACAGAGTTCAACAATTTTTAAGCCAGGCACTCTGAGCGGAGTCTCTGATGCTCCTACAGTCTCACCTTGCCTCCAACCAAGTCTGTCAGGAAATGTGTTGGAAGTTTGGGATTCCATTCCTGGTTCTGTTTATGACCAAGTCAAATGTTCGATGTTCCAAGTTTTATTCCAGGGTTTCAACAGAAGGGACATAAGAAGTGGATGCTCTGTCGGTGGACTGGCTTCAGGAGTACAGTATGCCTTTCCTCCTTTTCCAGTTCTAGTGATACTGAAGTTGTTGGCTTTAATCACTTGGTTGTGACTATTGAGGTCAAAAGTGATATTCGAACATTCTTCATCAGCATCCAACTCTAATCAAAGATTTGAGCACGTTTTATCTTTAAAGACTGTTTCTTCCATTCTGTAAATTGAGAGGAGTCTTGAAGAAAAAAGTTTACCTTTCCACCTGGCTAAAGCCATTCAAAGGTCTATGCGGTTATCAACCCAAAAGTCTTATGGTCGTCCTTGGTGAACTTGTAATTCTGTTTCTCCACTGGATTATGATTTCCTTGTCATTTTGCATGTCTTATGGGGTATCCTGTCACTGAATCTTTCTGCTTCAGGTTTGAGAGGTCAGTGGGTTGCTTTTCGAGCTTTTATGGAACCATGAAGTGACCTAAAGGAAGGTGAAATCTTGGCATCCAGGTTACTGAAAAGTTTTTCTCCGTCTTGTGCTATGGCTTATTTATTGACCCCCTCCATGGGATCTCCCATTGGTCTTGAAAGCTTTACAATGTCATACATTTGAAGCAGTGTGGAGTCATTGATATTAAGGTTCGGACCATAAATTGACTTTACTTCAGTTACAAAAATTAGGACTTGTGAGTCTTCATATGTAGGGCTCCCTTGATGCCAGTTTTGGGAAGACAGTTATTCACAGACTTGTTACAATGTTTTGCAAAACGTTACCACAACTCTTCATAGGCCTTACACAGCTGTCTGTCCTGTTTTTCCACCTCTGGCGTCTGCAAAGAAAGAAGTGCTTCATTTCATTGTTTAGATGCTAAAAGATGTTGAGTGACTTATCTGGAGAGGGCGAGATTCTTTAGAGAATTAGATCATTTGTTTGCAGAATTTGGGTTTGCTGGTCAGGGTACAGAGGATTCCTGACCAACAATTAGCAAATAATTTAGGTCCACCCTAGCATTAGCTTACTCAGTCCTTTATGTTCCCCTTTCCTGATGTTCCTGGAAAATAAATGGTCTATCAGTCTCATGGGTGGATGTCACATGTGTTTTCTGGGAGAGATCTGTAGGGCTGTCACTTGGGCTTTCTCAAATACTTTTGTACAGCATTACAAGGTACATGGGATTGAAACAAATGGAAAAGACTTTGGTGTTGGGGTTTGGAGTACCATTCTGACTTAAATTCTGACTTTTATTCTGTAAATTCCCTAAATCACTGGATTATGTACATATAACACATGGTTCAATGTGTTTTTGTTTTCAAAGCTAAATTCTGGGCTAACTTGAGTATACCGCATACGTAAGGACTTGGAAGAGGACAAGGGGCATAAAGGTAATGTTATGATTACTGAATGGTAATCTTCATTACTTCTAGCCCTGATAATCCTCGTACCAGTCATGGATACCTGCGCATCCCTCTCTAGATTACGTGGCTTTTGTCTGGATTTAGGTATGTCAGGAGGATGTTGGTAATGTCAAGCCTAGTTATGGCGCCCAGATGGGGTCACCGGAACTTGAATTCTAAGCATTTCCTGGTTTTCTTTCCCCACTCCAGGTGCAGCCATCTCCTCAGTAATGACATGTACGAGAACTATCAGAACTAGGAGTAATGAAGATTACTGGTAAGTAATCGGAGCAGTAACACCTTTCTACTGTGGCCATCCTACAAGTAGTTTTCCAGATTTGTGGGCAGGCTTTGAATGTCACTTGAGCAGACAGGAATGGATTACAAACTTCAGAATTTAGGCAAAACCTTTATACTAGCTTCAAGGACTCTCTTCTGGGGTGTTGGGTCCGAAATACTTGCAACAGATTTCCTGCTAAACAGAAGACAGCATTTACTAACTGTTCAGGCTCCTGCTGTATTTCTGACTGGGGCACAGCCTTAGGAGCATAACCATACACAAAGAAACAGTGCTGGAGGGAATACCTAATGGCAGTGACCAAGGTTGTCCTGTCAATATTTGGATAATGGCTGAGGCTTGAGAAGAGCTGCCTGAGGAGATACAGGTGGATTCAAGAATGACAGAAGATACAGGTGGATTCGCGAATGAGAGGAGATACAGGTGGATTCAAGAATGAGAGAAAATACAGGTGGATTCACGAATGAGAAAAGATACAGGTGGATTCGCAAATTAGAGAAGATACAGGTGGATTCACGAATGAGAAAAGATACAGGTGGATTTGCAAATGAGAGAAGATACAGGTAGATTCAAGAACGAGAGATGATACAGGTGGATTCGCTAATCAGAGAAGATACAGGTGGATTCACGAATGAGAAAAGATACAGGTGGATTCGCGAATCAGTGTAGATACAGGTGGATTCACGAATGAGAAAAGATACAGGTGGATTCGCGAATCAGAGAAGATACAGGTGGATTCATGAATGAGAGAAGATACAGGTGGATTAGCGAATGAGAGAAGATACAGGTGGATTCGCAAATGACATCAGATGCAGACGGATTTGTTGATAAGAGGTGGGCAATACCTTTACAAATGCTGTGGGGTATTGTGATGAAAGCTGCCACATTGATGGCTTGGTTTGGAACCAAGGGAGCCTTTGGGTAGAAGCAGGTCGAAGAGAAGCAGATAAGATAGAGCGGGTGTGGGGTTGCTGCACTGCGGATGTGGGGGATACTGAGTCTAATGTGGAGTCACAGCCCTGAGTAGGGGTGAAGAAAGAGCCTAAGGACACGGTGTCGCAGGGCAATATGAAAGACACACACCGTTTAGCTGAGCAGTGGCTCTAAGAGGTCAGTTCATTTGCAGGTGTGGGGGGCACTTTGGAAGCTTTCCCAGAGTGTGACCCCCCCACAAGTGTGGAATTTCCAAATGGAGGCAACAAGAGGTCCAACCAAGAAGATTGTGAGAGTTACTCAAGTGACACCTTTGAGCACCATACTGTGGGCATCATACTGTACAAGGTGTGAAATCTTTTTTTATTTAATATATTGTTTAATTATTTTTTTTTTACATCAAAATAAAGATAAACTGCTGAAGACACAGTGCAAGCAATAGGGAAAAACAAAGGAAAGCACATAAAGACCAGAAATAGTTACAATGACGGGGTTTTAACCAAAAACAGAGGTTAAAGGAGGGCTACTGCTGTCAATTTAGCTATCTCTTCCTGGCAATATTGAGTAAAAATCTAGGTAAATAAGACGAGAAAAGTGGGTCAACACAGTTCAGCAGAAGACCCTTGTTTCATACCACACACTAGTACCATGGGCTATTCTAAGCCGAAGAGGCAGACACTGAAACGTGGATATGGTCTCAAGATTGCCCAAAGCTCTGATTCATTCCTGTTTAAGGATGGGACATCGTTGACTCCCGGGGGACCTCGAAGACACTGAGGCGATGAGTTTGCTTGGTGCTCCATGGCATAAGACTGGGGCATTTTAATGACCTCCTTGGAAGACTGCAACTCTTAAAGTTCATCCTGGCTTTGTTTCAAGGCAGCCACAATATGAGGTTAAATGGCAGCAATAAAACAAGGCATCCCCTGATGGGGGTCCTGATTTTTTAGAGTACTGGCATTAATTTCATTAAGGGTATTATTCCCACCCTCTTTTACTTACCGCACCACCTTTCTATAAGACTTCACAATGTTTCCAAACCCTTCCACCTTAGTTTGTGCCCTTCATTTAGATGGCACGGTGATGCCCTGCTTGGTTGTATAAGTGCTGTTCTTCTTTGAGAGGAGAGATGAGCCAACTGGGCGATGGATGAAGGTGGCACTTTTTCCGATCCACTGGAGGCAAACTTTCTTGGAGAGCCATCTGTGGAGCAACCCTTTCCTATGAAAAAGGGAAACTTCAACATCTTCTGGAAGGCGTACAAATGCTGTTTGAATAGTCTCTTAAGAGGACCCAGATGGCCAATATACAGCCCAAAAGAACCAGCAAGTTTCATTTTATGAAGAAGCCTTGCACTGGATTTCAGGACTCATATAACCAACAGCCACCAGGAAAATAAGTCCACGCTGCCCTTAAACATGAAAGTGCCACCAAAGCTTTTCAGTTATGAACTGTCTTCTCTCTAAAGTCCAGCGATGCAGAGATAAGCATCAGAGGTGGTCATTCCAACCTTGGCGGTAAAAGCCGCTTACCGCTGTCAGAAGACCGCCAACATACCGCCGCGGCCGCGGTAAACCGCCACGGTCATTCTGACCCACAAAAGGCAAACCGCCAAAATACAGACATCCACAAAAGTCCGCCACACCAAAGGCCAGCGAGAAACTGGCGATGACCAAACCTCCACCATCACGCCAACAGAAATACGCCCACACTATCACGACCCACGCGGTAATCCATTGGCGGTACACACCGCCGCGCTCAAAATACACACACACTTACAAAACACATCCACATTGGACATTTCGAAAAACACACACCTGATACACATACACCACTCCCACACACCCAATACAATATAAAACACACACCCACATCACCCACAAACCCCCACTCCTACATATTCGGGACCACGCACTGAGAAAAAGAGAACTGAGCACCCAGATGCGCATTTTACTTTCACCCAGCAATATTTCCACGCACTTCACACAACACACCGATACACATCACCACACAATCCACCCCACACATCACCCACACCACCCCATGGCACCGCAAAGACACCCCAGGTTCTCCGAGGATGAACTCAGGGTCATGGTGGAGGAAATCGTACGGGTAGAGCCACAGCTCTTCGGGACACAGGTGCAGCACACCACCATAGCCAGGAAGATGGAGAAGAATAGTCGATAGGGTCAACGCTGTGGGACAGCACCCAAGAAATAGGGACGACATCAGGAAGCGGTGGAACGACCTACGGGGGAAGGTGCGTTCAATGGTATCCAGGCACAACATCGCGGTGCAGCGGACTGGCGGCGGACCCCCACCTCCTCCCCCAGAATTTACAACATGGGAGGAGCAAGTCTTGGCGATCCTGCATCCTGAGGGCCTCGCAGGAGTATCTGGAGGAATGGACTCTGGTAAGTCTCATCTTCACCACTTCATCCCCCCCACCCCACCAGCATGGCAACTCATACCCCCACCCTCACCCTCCCCCCCATCACATCCTGCTCCTTGCAAATGTCTCACCATCACAGCCCACCCATCCCAACACCAAGCCCTGCATGCGACCACAAAGCATGGACACCCATCACCAAAGCATGCCCACTGCACATACCCATCCCCCACCAAATCACCGTCACAAAAGCCCCCACACGGGAATGCCAGCACTGGGGTACAAGGGCACCCACCCATTACATGCTATGGCACACACAAATGCAATAACCATACTTTCATACCCCTGCAGGACCCGAACGCCACGTCACCGCGCAGAAGGGTCCACAAATGTCCACTCCACCCCCAGAAGAGGCCCACAGTGAGGACAGCAGCTCTGTCGACCTGGATCTAGATGACCAGCCCGGCCCATCTGGGGCCTCTGGACAGTCGGTTCCCCTCAGACAGCCACATGCCACAGCAGACCTTCCCCCCTCTGGGAACACCAGCACAGCACCCACCCAGCGGGCCCATACCTCAGTCCCCAGGACACGTCAACCAGCGGTGTGTCCACCACTACAGGGAACCCAGGTTAACCCCCCACCCCAACAACAACAGGGACCTGGGGGCAGTGGTAGTGGGCACACAGTCCAGGGGACAGAGGCCCAGGGAAACAGGGGAACTGGGAGGGCTGCTGTGCGACAGGGGGGGGGACAGGCCCAGGGAACCCACTCTCCACGAGGCCCTCTCCTCCATCATGGGAGCATACCACCACTCCCAGGAGACGATGGCTACGGTCCTGGCCAGGTTTCAGGAGATCCAGCTTCTGCAGGAGGAACAGTATTTGGGGTTCAGGGAGGAACTACAAAACATCAGTTCCGCCCTGGCCACCATTGTAGGGGCTCTGAATCAGGTAGTCACCACATTGCGGGACACTGTGGCAGGACAAAGGGCCCCTGACACTAGCATGGACCAAGAACTGCCTACCACCTCTGCCGGCGCTAGTGGACAGGAGGCCCCGCCACAGGACCAACAGGCCACCAGCACCCCACCCCCTGCAGAAGGAGAACCACCCCGCAGGCCCTGAGATCCAGGAAGAAGACAGAGTAAGATGCCAAGACCCCCGACAGGAAAGGATACCTCCCTGATTGTCATCCCACTGTCCCACATTGACACCCTGTCCATTCTTATACTGCCCATGCTCCACTTTCCACAGGCATTTGGACATTGCACCTGTGATACTAATACTCTGCCATGGACAATCCTCCACCATCACCCCTCAACGATTTGCAACCACCCACCAATATAGAGCACTGAAATAAACACAGTTATTGCACAAAACAATCAGGAGTCTGGCTATGATTTTGTACTAATGTATTAGACATTACCATCCCAAAATGCATATTTACATTGTGATGCCAACATACCACTGTCACACAGCTCTAGTCCATGGGGAAACAAAGCAGATGTCCCGCAGTATGGCCCACATTTCCGAAATTGGAAGGGAAAGTCACAACTCAGTTACCATACACAGGGGGAAAAGGTCAGACAGTAGAGAGGTAGTAGGGCTTAAGCATATGTAATATGACGGGTTAGAATCTTACCTGTGTGTCATTGAAAATACTGCTGTATTACTGTGTTCCTGTTGTCTATGTCGTCCTCTTCGGATTCCTCGTCTTCACTCTCCACAGGCTCCACAGCTGCTACAACACCACCATCTGGACCATCCTCCTGCAGAAAAGGCACCTGGCATCGCAAAGCCAGGTTGTGAAGCATACAGCAGGCCACGATGATCTGGCACACCTTCTTTGGTGAGTACAATAGGGATCCACCTGTCATATGGAGGCACCTGAACCTGGCCTTCAGGAGGCCAAAGGTTCGCTCGATCACCCTCCTAGTTCTCCCATGGGCCTCATTGTAGCGTTCCTCTGCCCTTGTCCTGGGATTCCTCACTGGGGTCAGTAGCCATGACAGGTTGGGGTAACCAGAGTCACCAATTAGCCACACACGGTGCCTCTGGAGTTGACCCATCACGTAAGGGATGCTGCTATTCCGCATGATGTACGCGTCATGCACAGAGCCAGGGAACTTGGCATTCACATGGGAGATGTACTGGTCTGCCAAACACACCATCTGTACATTCATCGAATTATAACTCTTTCTGTTTCTGTACACTTGTTCACTCCTGCTGGGGGGGACTAAAGCCACATGGGTCCCATCAATGGCACCTATGATGTTGGGGATATGTCCAAGGGCATAGAAATCACCCTTCACTGTAGGCAAATCCCCCACCTCAGGGAAGACAATGTAGCTCCGCATGTATTTCAGAAGGGCAGACAACACTCTGGACAACACCTTGGAAAACATAGGCTGGGACATCCCTGATGATATGGCCACTGTTGTTTGAAATGACCCACTTGCAAAGAAATGGAGTACTGACAGCACCTGCACTAGAGGGGGGATCCCTCTGGGTTGGCGGATGGGTGACATCAGGTCTGGCTCCAGCTGGGCACACAGTTCATGAATAGTGGCTCGGTCAAGCCTGTATGTCAGTATGACATGTCTTTCCTCCATTGTCGACAGGTCCACCAGCGGTCTGTACACGGGAAGATTCCTCCATCTCCTTGCATGTCCCAGCAGACGGTGCCTAGGAAGGACAACAGCGAGCACAGAGTCAATCAGCCCACAGGTATGTAACCACAGTTTGCACAAAACACGATTCCCAATGCATTGAATGGTTTGTATGAGTGTTGAGGCAAGGCCTAGGTATGTGTGACGCAGTAAAAAGTAAGCCATGTGGGCCCCTGAAATGGCAGCTGCCTGACCTGTAAAGTGCGACAATGGGATGTGAGGTCAATGCGCTGGCGTGGCACACCGTGGCGGTAGGCGGATGAAGACCGCGGCGCAAAGCAGCATTGGTTAACATTGAACCCTATGGGTCTCAGGAGCCAATGACGATGTGCGCCGGCGGTCGCGGTACGCACCGCCGCGGTACGCACCGCCGCGGGCGTGACCGCCATTTTCTATCTGCTTAATCACTCGATACCTGATCTTCGACAGGAGAGGACCTACACTGCAAGTGCTGCTATGACCTCGGTCTGGAAGCGACAATGGCTCATGCGACTGGGGAAAGGGCCCCTGCCTTCACTGCTCAGGAATTGGAGAAACTCGTGGATGGGTTCCTCCCCGAGTATGCGCTACTCTACGGTCCTCCAGACCAACAGGTAAGTACACTGGGACCATTCTTTGAGGCGAATGCCTGTGTTGAGTCGGGTGGATGATAGATGGTTGGGAGGGGAGCGATTGAGGCATGCATCAAACGACGGATGACAGGATGTGCCACATGGCAAGGGTAGGGATGGGGGGCCACTCACATAGAGGTTGCAGAAGGTGATGACTCTTTTTCTCCCCCTGTACATTTCACATAGGTCAGCGCCCACCAGAAGATAGACATTTGGCGTGCCATCGCCAAGGACGTCCGGGCCCTGGGGGTCCACCACAGACGGGGCACCCACTTCCGGAAGAGATGGGAGGACATCCGACGCTGGAGCAGGAAGACGGCGGAGGCTCAGCTGGGGATGGCCTCCCAACGTGGGAAGGGTGCCAGTCGGACTTTGACCCCCCTGATATTGTCCCGGATCCTGGCGGTGGCCTACCCCGATTTGGATGGGCGCGTGAGGACATCACAGCAGACACAAGGGGGTGAGTACACTCTCATTCTGCTGACTTTGCGCGCAGTGGAGGGGTCTGGGTGGGGGAGGAGGGCTGTGGGTATCCCTAGGTCAGGGCGATTTCTGTAGGTTAGGCCCCTCCGTAAGGCATGGCCCTGTGCCTCCGCCCCCCACCTCTGTAGGGTGCCAAGTACAGTTATCCATGGCCCTGTGTCATCTATGTGTGCAGTTGCCGTCCATAGGCTTGTAGGCCATGTCCCACGGATTGAGTAGTGGACCCCAAGTGCGCGGCGTAGTGCAGGAGGCTTCTGTGTCTGTCCTCTCCGCCAACGGTGTCGCCAATGCATGCACTCAACATGTCTTTATTTTCTCCCCCCCCCCTTTTTTATGGTCTTCCTGTTCATGTGTGCATTAGCATCATCAGGCGGAGGAGAAGTGGCATCGGAGCACGAGGGAGCTGCATCCCACATGGCCCTGTAGGGCCATGCAACGGATTCCGAATACACCAGTGGGACGGAGGGCGAGGGGAGCTCCACAGCGGGGACTTGTGCAGACATTAGTGACAGGGACTCGTCCTCTGAAGGGAGCTCCCTTGTGGTGGCGGCAACATCCGTGCCCCCCGCAACAACAGGTACAGCCGCCACCCAGCGCACCAGCACCGCCCTCCCAGCAGCCCCTCAGCGTTTGCCCCGTGCCCGCTGGAAGGAAGGTGGGCATCTCCTTCGCCCCAGGCACCTCAGGCCCTGCCCCAGTCACCCCTGCTGCCCTCAGTGAGGAGATCATTGACCTCCTGAGGACGCTCACTGTTGGGCAGTCTACCATTTTGAATGCCATCCAGGGTGTCGAAAGAGAGGTGCACCAGAGTAATGCATACCTGGAGGGAATTCATTCTGGTCAGGATGCCCTTCAGCGATCGTTCAACACTCTGGCCTCAGCACTGATGGCAGCAATTGTCCCTGTCTCTAGCCTCCCCCCTCCAAGTTCCTTCACCCATACCCTATCACCTGTACCTCTGCCTATCCCAGACACACCATCAGACCAGCCTGCACACACCTCAACACCCAAGGGTAGCTCATCCAGACATAAGCACCACACATCACACAAGCATTCACACAAGCAACATCCACATACAGACATACCAACACCCACTGCCTCCACTGTGTCCCCCTCCTCCTCGTCTCCCTCCTCCCTCCCTGTCACGTCTCCACTCACACTTGCATGCACAACATCTTCAGCCACTACGTCCATCACCAGCACACCCACCAGAACACCCCGCACACGTGCAGTCACCACCCCCACTACCATTTACACATCCCCTGTGTCCTCTCCCAGTGTGTCTGTCTCCCCCTCTTCCAAGATACACAAACGCAGGCAGCCACCCACCCAACAGCCATCCACCTCACAACAGCCTCCAGCCCAAGCACCTGCACCCAAAGACACCAGACTTCACACTCCTACAACCACATCCTCTTCCTCCACTCCCATACCCACTACACCTACCCGTCCCACTGCTCCTAAAAAGCTTTTCCTGTCCAAACTGAACCTCTTTCCTACAACTCCCCCCCTGTCCATCTCATAGGACTCCAGTCAGCACCTCAGCCACCACAAAACCGGCCCCTGTCATCACGGTCTGCCATGGACTGTGGAGTCCCCCACCCTCAAGGGCAGCCAGTTCAGTACGGAGCCAAGGCACGGCCAGCACACATCCGGAAAATCACCCGAAGATAGTCAGCGGCCGGCGCGAGAGGGTGAAAACCCCAGGCACTAAAATCCCTACCATGGCTCCGGCACGAAGTGTGGAGACAGGTGGCACACCGCCCAAGGTGGGGAAGGGCCACAGGCGAACAGTGGGCTGGAGGACACCAACAGGCCCGGTACTGCAGACCAGGAAGGCCCCGCCAGCCACCCGACAGATGGGCAGGAACGCCCCGCCAGCCACAGGACAGGTGGCAAATGACCTGCACGCCATGGCCGGATCCGTTGAACTGGGCCCTTTCACTCAAGCACCGCTGCACTGGGCCCTTCATCTCAAGCACCGCTGAACAGGGCACCGCCGTCTCAAGCACCGCTGAACAGGGCCCTTCATCTCAAGCACCGCTGAACAGGGCACCGCCGTCTCAAGCACCTCTGAACTGGGCCCTTCATCTCAAGCACCGCTGAACTGGGCACCGCCGTCTCAAGCACCGCTGAACTGGGCCCTTCATCTCAAGCACCGCTGCACTGGGCACCGCCGTCTCAAGCACCGCTGAACTGGGCCCTTCATCTCAAGCACCGCTGCACTGGGCACCGCCGTCTCAAGCACCGCTGAACTGGGCCCTTCATCTCAAGCACCGCTGAACTGGGCACCGCCGTCTCAAGCACCGCTGAACTGGGCACCGCTGTCTCAAGCACCGCTGCACTGGGCCCTTCATCTCAAGCACTGCTGCACTGGGCACCGCCGTCTCAAGCCCCTAAGTGTAGGCCCTCAAAAATAAGTACTGGTGCCCCACATCGGGAACACTGGCTCAGATTAAGCACTGCTTCCATCCACTATGGACCTTGTGTGTGAATAGCAAGATTGTGGTGCATTGGCCGTGACCCCGGGAAGTTGGCCTTGTTAATAAACCATGGCCGCACATTATGTAGCATCACTGAAGAAGAACCCATGTCTGCCAAAGGCATATCCTTAGGAAAGAACATCGACAGAGCTGGGGACAGCATCCGGAATGATTAACTGATGTGAATCACAGGTCCCTGCCTAGAATTTCTGATACACACACACATATGGTGGAACACTTAGAGATATCTTTTTACCACTGCAGCCATGCATGTCCTTGAGTTGTCTTGTGTCCAGAGACTGAGGAAATGATATGCGGGGGCATTAGCTGTCTCACAGGGGCTCAGGCACATCCTTCCAACCTGTCAGCGGCACCAAATATGAACGTCATTTGTGGAAATGAGTAACATCAGAGGAGTCTTCTTAAATACTTCCCTATTTAAGACAGATCCTATGGCACTGTTCCTGCCAGTGTATTTCTGCCTGGGACCTCCATGCCTATCATGGTGGTCCAGACCAGAAAACTTCTGCAACACTTTAGGAGAAAACTCCTAGAACATCAGTTTTCGTTTTTCCGAAAAAAAGTGTATGGTGGACATGACGTTTCTATCTTGTTTTCCTGTAAGTAGCTCTCACCATGAAGGCAACAACCTCTTCTGTCCAGAAAGGGACTCTAGCCCTGTGCCATGCTCTGTGTTGGCAAGGCCTACCCCTCAGCCTTTTGAGGGACAGTCCCTCAAACTCTGAATGAAACCTTGAATTTATTCCCAACCCCCTACACCTTCCACTAAACTCAGAGGCCGCAGTGATGATGCGCTTTACCTTGACAACAACCAGTTGTACATTCACTTGTACAATCAGAAGTCACTAACACACCGCTGTAAACCATATGTCATTGTTCACCCTGGAGAAGGCATCACCCAGTGCTTTACAAAACAAAGGAAATAAAAACATATATAACTTCCAAGTATATTCTTAAAATGACATCAGCACTGTCTTAGATTTCCCCACTAACAATCTTGCCCGTGTGGGTTTAGATCTCAGCCCTCCACGACCTTCTCTATCCTCCCACCCCCCCAAAAAAATGCCTGCCCCAGACAGTTACATCTACAGTGAATAAACAATCCATGATATTTTGATTTATGGTTTCCACACATCCTGCACCTCGTATCCGTGGTGCACACCCCCTCAAGGTGTTATTTCAGTGGTAATAGTAATGGAAATGTTCATACACACCACACATTCACCTAGAAATATTTAATTTATAATTAATTATTATCAGCACCCCGAAAGGAATGTTGGAATCTTCACAGCCAATCACAGTGCTTCCTTCTTAGCAATACCTGCAGTGCATACACAAAGAGCATTTAAACAGAAGTGGAACATTGGGATCTGGGCAGCCAATCACAACTGCTGGTGTAGAGAAGAGGAAAGGAAGTGGCCTTTGACCCCAGTGACCTAACACTGCAGCACTGATATTTAAACCCTTCTGGTTCTCCAAGTCTGGCAGTTGCAGCCTTTAAAGTTTCTGTTAACACTGGGATGAGAAAGTCAGGACACTACCTGCCCTGGGCTGTTCACCGGAAACAATGCGATACTTTTCAGATGGTTCTCCAACCAAAGTGGATAGGACTGTGTGTCTAGGCCAGGAGTCTCCAAACATTTCAGTTATAAGAGCTACTTATGTTGGATAAAGTTACCTGTATCTACTGATATTTATTGGTGGCGTAATTGTGACCACAACAGACAAGATTACACTAGTGACCGCCACATGCAAAGCTGTTAGCATTGATGTCCTCAGAGCATCAAGCAAGTTTTTCAGTAGTAATGTAAAAATGCTTTTTTAATCGCGAATGCTTCTACCTAGATAATATATAACACCAGTGGCTGCAATGCCCCCGCCATCAAGGTAATAATATGAGTAATGGACCTGAACAATGCTGCATGATTTATCACTTACATTTCAGATTTTTCTTCTTTTTTTTTAAATTCAGCCATTTCTCTCCAAATGTCAGCTTATGAATTCTAAAAAGACATGCATATCTGTCTCAAATACATGTTTTTCAATTTCGATATACATATATTATTTCAACCAAGAAAAAGTTTCAAAGGTGGGCTGCACACAGGAGAGCTACTTACAGGCAGCTGGTGAGTTACCGGTAGCTCACGAGCTACTCGTTGGAGATGCCTGATCTAGGCCTTCTCATAGCTGCCAAGTGGACCTGCATCTTCTGTGACACCATCATTCAGTCCTGGCATTTTATCACTTCGTAGTAAGGAACTTACAGTTTGGAGTTTACTCTTAAAAGAGTAAGATTCTCATTCTTGGTATAGAAAGTGCTGTTGGTTAAAAAGCTAGGTCTGGTGGGCTTTGTCAGACATGGAATGTGACTGGTGGATATGTCTTTCAGGGGTAATTGCCTGAAATACACCCTCCAACCTCCCATTGTGATACCACACACCTTACTGGTACTCATTTAGCAATCTACAGGAAATGTGCTCTTTCAGCTAGTTTGCAATAACATACAAACTGCACTCCTTTTCCTTCTGCTAATTCACTTAGGGCCTGATTTAGATTTGAGCGGACGGGATACCCCATCACAACGGTGACAGACATCCCATCCGCCGAAATATAAATACCATTATATCCCATGGCATTTTGATTTCGGCGGACGGGCTATATGTCACTGATGTGATGGAGTAACTCGTCCTCCAATATCTAAATTCAACCCTAAGTTATCCAAGACCCTTCCCTTTCTCCACAGCTCTCTCCTTTCTTGCAAGTTTTCTTCCCTG
The DNA here is from genome assembly GCF_031143425.1 of Pleurodeles waltl. NCBI lineage: Eukaryota > Metazoa > Chordata > Amphibia > Caudata > Salamandridae > Pleurodeles > Pleurodeles waltl. The sequence goes on from NC_090448.1 coordinate 1,159,072,246, forward strand.
TGACCTAAATGCTGGAAAGTGTCTTACCAAGAATCTCTGTCATTAAGCATAAACATTCTAGAACCCAGTGGCGGCTGGAGTCGGGGCAAAGTGGTGGGCGGGGGCACAAAACAAAAAAGATGCACCAAAAAAACAAAAAAACTTAGCTGCAGCATTGCCACCAGTTCGCCCCTCTTCTGGGTCCCTCGCTGAAGGCACAGGCTCCCAGCATGCTCTGCGGCCAATCCTAATGCTGCTCTCATGCTGCTAGCTGCGTGAGAGCAGCATCAGGATTGGCCTGAGTGCTCTCGATTTGCGCTCCCAGGCAGACTGGGAGCCTGTGCCTGCTCTTTCTAACCCGGCAACACGGTGCCGGGTTGGAGATAGCTCAGTGCGCATGTGTGTTTGGCCGTCCTGAGACAGCCGGCCAAACAAACATTCACACTGAAGGGAATGCACCTACCACTCCCCCTGGTGCCTGTCATCCCTATGGCCCCGACCCGAGAAAAAAAAATATAATAAACATAATTCATTATTGTTTTATTTTTCAAGTTTGCAACTGCTGCTGCTGGCGGGGGGACAGCTCCTCCTCCATAGTGGAGGAGCCGCCGCTGCTAGAACCTCCCCAATATTCTCAGAACATTTTGGAATTTTCCTTACAGATTCATGATGTGGGAAGATATTCAGGCAGCGAGAAAAACAATTCCGAAGACCCACAAAGCACCTCTCGAATTTCCCTTAATAGTTTGTGAACAGCCACAAGACACTTTTTAAAAAGCTCACTGGGTGTACTCAGTGGACACCCCCCAAGCAGAACCCTGACCTGGGACAGGGGCACAAGAACCGCTCACTGTGATTGGGCCGATGTCTGATGTCACTCTATGCAGAATCACTGCGTGTGCTGCACCTGCATGGATTCAGCTGCATCGCTTAGGTTCAAGCCAGAATCAATAGGCATTGCTCTAACACTATGGCCCTCATTATGACTTCGGTGGTCTATAACATAGACTGCCGGAGTCCTGCCAGCCACAACACCGCCAGGGATGGCGGGTCATCCGACCGCCATATTATGACTGCTGGCGGCTCCCTGCCAGAATTTGGGCGGAGAGCAGCCAGCAGCCATACTGGTGGTCGGCGGTGCGGTGGAGGCTGCTCCTCTTGCACCACCACGTCATCACAACACCGCCACGCCTATTACGAGTTGGTAATAGGTGTGACGCTGTTGTGGTGACGGGGTGCTGGTGGCGGAGCAGGCCCCAAGGATCCCATTCCCTCCTGGACAACCACTGAAAAAATGTAAGTGGCCGTCCGATAAGGGGGGGGGGGGGTGATGAGTGGTGTGTGGGTACATGGGGCTGTGCGTTTGTGTGATTGGAGGGGGTTGTGTTTGTGTGCGTGTGTGATTGTGAGTGTCTGTGTGAGTGAGTGAATGGATGCGGGGTGGAGGTGGTGTGCGCAAGAGTATGTGTGTCTGTACGAGTGCATGAATGCGTGATTGCATGTGTGTGTGGTGCGTGCATGCTTGGATGGGGTGGGGAGGGCTCTACGGGATTAGGGGGGCCGTGGCTGTGGAGGGGGGGTTGAAGGGAGTCACATACTGGCGACAGGAATGTAAATTCCTGTTGCCAGTATCCTTTCTGCCAGGGATTTCCTGGCGGGGTTGCCACCAGGAAATCCCCGGCAGAAAGGAGGCTCCAAATACCGTTGGCGGTCCATGGTGGAACGCTGGGGCGAATGTGGTCCACCTTCAACCCGGCGGTCTGACCGCCCTGGCGGTACAGGCAGTGAACTGGCTGATTTGCAGCCTCTTCACCACCGTGGTCATAATCTGGTGGTCCAGCACCACCACGCTGTCGGCGGTGTTACCGCCACTTCCAGCGTGGCGGAGCTGGACAGTCAGTGTCATTATGAGGGCCTATGTGGGCGTTTTGATTGCACTTCAGTATGGCCCCTAAATGTAGTTTAGCGCAGTTACTTAATTTGTTTTATCTGCAGGGCTGGCTTTTCCACATCACCCCCTTCAGTGCTTTGGAAAGGATGGTAGACCTGTCCAGAGTCAGACAAAGACAGGTTTTTGGTCGCAGTTAACCAAGTGAGATAAGAGTTTGGAACAGAGTGGCATATAATCATGTATGATTTGTGAGTTTATGTAAAGAAGATGCCGGGACTGACGCATTGCTTGTTGGCTCCTTCGAACATGACCGCCACTGAGGAAAACATGGCTGCCATCCATGGCCCTGTCCTGCAGCGGTTTATGTCCAGTTTAAATAGAAGAGCTCCTCTGGATCTGAACCATCCCTGTGACCTTTGGTGTCCCCCGTGGAATCTTCTTGCCTTAGAAACTTTCACCCTAAACATGCAGCCAGTGGGAGTCCTTCTGGCCGGACAAGTTGTCACAATCCCCCACTATGCAGAAGACACCCACCCAGCTCTACCTAAAAACATTCACAGCCTCTCCACAGTCCAGTCCTGGAACTCGAAGAGGTACCTGAAGCGCAACCCTTCGAAGGTGCAAGTTACGCTCATCACCAGCAGCAGCCAATAGGAGGGAGTGTACTGTTGCCTTTCAGTTCCGAAGCTTGGTGGCTTCACTCAGAGAGTGGGATCCTCAAGGTAGAGACTCATGGTGTATGGTCCCCCCCCCCCCGCCACTCAGTGATCTGAAGTAGAATTACTTCCCTTTGCCTCGTGGCGCGACCAAAGCTGTCAGCTATGTTTTAAAACCCACGTTCATTGCACCTGGAAAACCTTGCAAAGTTTTTTTAAAAAGCTACGTTGCAAAGCGTCAGGCTTTGCAACGTTCCCCCGTTCTGCCTTTACCAGCATCCTGGGCCTCAGGAGGAGACCGCGTGTGATGCGCAACCTTGGCAACTGGCTACACTGACAAGGATGATGCAGAATGGACTAGTCTATGAGGGGAAAGGTGAATCACGAAATGCATAGGAGGCACAGGTGTGATTCAATTACACCAGAGATCCCAGACCCTCTCCATCGCCATCCCTGAGTGACGTGGGACACACTGGCCGGCATCACACTGGTCCCCAGTCAGACTGGAACCACATCTATCGCCGCTGATGCAGAGAGATACTAGCACATAGGAAAACCGACGGCCACATTGCATAGGAGAATAGTTTGATGAAAGACAGGCGTGTGGAGGAAGCGACGTACAGCTGAAGACACAGCCTAATCCACACGTTTATTTATGGAGTATCATGATCACGTGTCACGCCACTGACGTCAGAACGCTTTATACACTAAACAGCTGCTCATGTAACATGGGGACTGATAGCCGAAGTTACAGTGGGAGCAGATAAACATACAATTACATGTATGTATGTATTTATGGATAGATAGATAGATAGATAGATAGATAGATAGATAGATAGATAGATAGATAGATAGATAGATTTATTTGTATAGACATATAGCTAGAGAGATAGATAGACAGAAAGGGTTGCATAGATAGATAGATAGATAGATAGATAGATAGATAGATAGATAGATAGATAGAGTTGTATAGACAGTTAGACAGAAAGGGATAGATAGATAGATAGATAGATAGATAGATAGATAGATAGATAGATAGATAGATAGATAGATAGATAGATAGATAGATAGATAGATAGATAGATAGATAGATAGATAGATAGATTTATTTTTGTGAATTCCAGAGGCTCCTTTGAGACAGCAGGCCTTCTTTGAGACTGCCAGGATCCCGAGGAGTTCAGGCCCAGTGCAGACTCTTGTTAGACCCTGTCACCTGATTGCCCTGTCCCGATGTGAGACAGGCGATAACTGAAAGTCGAGGGCCTTAATGGAAGGACCTTGCAAGTTCAGGGCTCTCACATTCTCCCACGGAGGGTGACTCGCCAGTTCGAAAAGGTCGTCGCGCATTCGCTGTAGCGCCAAGACAGGCTTCTCTAGAGGGTTGTAACAAGACGCAGTGTGAGAGAAGAAACACACAAGACGCAGCCTTTGAAGGGACGTGTCTGGACATACGGCCCAGGAGCCTGCGAATCGATAAGGGCCCTCGTAACTACTCGACACCGGGGAATAACACTACAAAATGTGGACATGGCAGGCGCGCGGGGGACAGGCGCGGACTGGGGGTCACTGACAAACAGCAGCCCAATCATCTCCGCAGAAGGCCTCGACAAGAGACGGGGTGCACTCTGCACCCCTGTGGCAGCGTCGAAGGGCACCGAGGCAGCCCGTGGGGGGCGCCCTTGCTAGCATCATGGAGTGGGAAGGAGGGCCACGTGCCTCTTTAAAGACAGGCATTTAGCACTCAGTCCACCCACTGAGGATGGAAGCCAAAGATTTCCTCTAGAATGGAGGCAAGGGCACTTCACGCCCCAGGCGTGATCTAGGCGTGACGCGGCTCCCTGCGGAGCCTCCGCGGACGTGTCATGATAAAAACACACACAGCCATGGCGTCCCAGAGGCTTTCAGGACACGTGAAGGCGGGAAAATGAGGATAGCACTGGGCAGGGATCTGGGACGAACCCCAACTGTCATTGGCAGCGCCTCCAGTCAAAGGAAGCAGTTCACAAGCGGTAAAAACCAGGAAGTGGGGGGGACTAACTAAGTTAGGCAGTATGCAAGTGACATCACAATGCGTGACATCGCATATGGTATCACCGGAAGTGGCATCGCAGCCATGACCTCACAGGAAGTGACATCCCAAAAAATGACATGATCTTAAGACCTCACGCATATGTTTGGCAGGTCTAGCATGAATACACGACTATATTAAAATATTTAACAAATGAAATTTCGCTTCCGTGATGTGGCAAAAAAGTGTCGCAACCAAGATGCATAACCTGGGCTTTAATTTATACTTTTTTTTTTTAAATACCCTGCCAGAAAGAAATTGGCAACAAGGAGATAGGTGGCAGTAAATCTGTTCTGCCTAATTGGCTGGAAAGTCTGCATTTTAAACCATCTTAAAGGGTTAAAGCACCTGATGCAGAGATCTCTGTGTGCCTGGTAAATCTCAGGGAATAATAATGGTGAGATAACTCTGGAGGTTAACGCACCTGCTTGAGACCTCTCAGTGGTATAACGGTACTTAAGCCCCCCCTGCAAAGTACCTGATGGGGCCCCCTCTCTCCTGGACGCAGTCGGGCCTGCTGCCCGTGCACAATGTTCTGCTGGGGGGCCCCACTAGAGCTCACGGACCCCCTCTGCACCACAGGGGCTGCGGGGGCTTTTGTTACACCACTGAGACATTTATGTTTTGTCTAGTCCCAGTTTTAAATCAGAGTAGCACAGACTGTTAATATGTTTCCTGCAAAGCACATTACGTACACGCAGATGACAGATTTTTATTTTGTGTAACTACATGGGTTACTGCTTTTAACACAGAGATCCTTTTGTTACTTGCAGTTCACAAATTGTAATCCTTTTAATATAGCACACTGAGCTATGAAGGACACGTGGCTACTACACCGTGTAACCCTCAATGTCCTATGTAGCACAGCCTGTACATCGATTTACACACATATGGTTTAATGTCAATGTATAATGTGTATGTATGATGTAAAGTGCCCTGACACCCTGCATTTGGATGAGTAACACTACAGCGCTATAAAAGAAATAAAACAAAATAGTGATATTTAAATGATTATTTGTGTAAATACAAAAGACCAAGACATCTGACATTTTTACAATACATTCTTATGTCTTCTATAGAGGGATTGAACAAAGTCAAAAGCATGTCTGTCTTAACTACCTATGAAGTGATAAGCCCAGTGCCTTTGTTCCCTCTCTACTGCATTTAGGTGTGAGGCTCCCCATAGCTCACAGCCAGGATACTCCAACAAAAGGAGGCCTGATGGTCCTATAACTTCGGCCATTATCATGGGCCCAGCTGGAATTTAATAAGCGTCCTCCCTGACGGAACCTTGCTGCTCATAAGGAAAGCAGACAACGTGCAGGCACTGCTGAATATGTCCGGGAGCCTAAAAATCACACCGGGACAAGTTTAGCATATTTCTGTGGGGTTCAACCTTTTGGAAGGGTAGACGGCGTCCACCCTTTTGGAAAAAAGTGGGTAGACACCGTCGAACCTCGCCTGCCCTCAACTTGCTCCCTGAAAGGAAGGATTTAATTTTGAGATCTGGCTTGATAGCAGAGCTTTTGGAGTAGTGTGTTACTCACCAAAAAGCACTTTGATGCCTCCACAGGGGTAGTAATCACTATATAAATACAATTACCGGACTTTATGTGATCAGCCATAAAATAGCTTTCAGGAATAATACAGAAAGGAGCTTTGGTTCTGGCCACATGTTTTTGGACAGGAGTATATGTTTTGATTGGGCATAAGTTGTGTGCTTCCACAGAAATAGTGCTTTCCCTCCAAGCAACTGTGATAATTTGTTTATCACGCTGTGCAAGCCAGACCTCTACATCAAGTCAAGCTATTGTGTTACAACAGTGCTTGACCTATCATCAAGCACATGCCACTGAAATTGCATATGTCTCCTAGGTAACTAGATAAATACAGTATTTTTTTCTTCTCTGGCAGAAGCACAGATGGGAGGAGGGCAGTCAGGAGGAATGTGTTGCTATATTGCAGTCTCAGCCACCTTCCTCCTTGACTTTCCATCATCAACTTCCGAGATACCTTAACTTCTCACTCCTTTGGAGAATGGTGCTTTTCTAATTCCTAGTATTGGGATTTATGGACCGGGGAGACATTTTTTAAGCTCCTCCACATTTAGAAGTTATTTTATTTATTATTTTGTGTATTTTTTTTAAATTGCATTAATAATATTATATGTAATTTACTTCAAACATATTTTTACATATTGCATTAATTTACTTATTTAAAACACTGCTTTTTTAAATTACCATTCCCTGAATCAAGAAATGTTCTACTGCCCCTTAACACTACCCTTCCCTGAACCCTAAAAACCCTTAGCGCTACTCTTTCCTGAATCCTAAAAACCCTTTTCTATCCCTTAACAATGCCCTTCCCTGAACCCCAAAAAACCCTTACCAATCCTTAATGCTACACTTCCCTGAACTCTAAAAGTTACTTACTACCCATTAACACAAACTTTCTGTGAACTTTAAATATCCATGGTACCACTTACCACTGCTTAACGTTATCCTTCCCCGAGCCCTAACACTAAAAACCCTTATTAACTCGTCACAGTTACCCTTCCATGAACTGGAACACACCACAGTATCCCTTATCACTATGTATCTCTGCACCTTAAAATCCCTTTCCTACTCCTTAACACCACCTTTTCCTGAACACTAACACGCCCGTCTACCTCTTAAAACGACCCTTCCCTGAGCCTAGATTCCTTCAGAAATGATAATGTGAACTCAATTATTTGTGCAAGGTTCATTGCTGAGGCGTTCTGTGCATTGATGTTTACACACCAAGACATATCAGGCCGTCCACATGTAAGGCACACTGATATGGGTCCTAGTGTCCAACTCTACACCTTGGGTCCAAAAAGTCGCAGCACTGTGTGCTTGAAACCTCCAATATCACATGCCATTTAGACTCTGACAAACTTTCTGACACAATGCACTCCCTGAAACTTCACCCAGACTTGACATTCATATGTACCCCCCTTGCCATAATCACAACACCCATCACCAATCACAGAAACTTACCAATGCCTGCTGTATTGCCAATGTCCTACAAACAGCGGATACTGCAGGCACCATCACCAATCAAAGCATGGATGCTTTCATGATAGCAGAAACCTAGATAACACCTACCAGTGCACACATCTAGGGCATACTCATGCGTACAGAATGCAACATTTAGCATTGCAACAGGATGACCAAAACTGGTGGTGCACTTTCCAGTGTCCATAACTCATCCTACTTGTATGGAACTGAAAGAACGCAACATCAGCCCTTCTGAGGACCTTGGCACCAGAGAGGCTCACACTCAGATATGGCTACCCAAGACTTGACATATTCTTCACAAAAGACTTTGCCTACCTCATAGCCATCATGTCCCTCATCCATGCAAACAATGTCATTCTCAGAGACTTCTACCTCTTGGATGATCCCACCATGAACGCGATCATAGAAGGTGATAGATCTCCTCAGCACAAGTGACCTTATAAAGAAAGTCACAGCAGTGACAGCAACCTTCTAACAACACTGATTTCTCTCCTACTGATAAAGGTATCCACTTCTTGTAGACCACTAATCACCAGTGACATAGAGAACTACTATGAAAACTTTAATTCAGAGGCCAAAACCCAAATTGACATCCTTTTTAAAGAGGGTATACAGTGCACCATTCCCCTACTGGTCTCACCTATAACACCACACTCCGTAGAAAAGCACATGCAGTAAACAAATCCTCCCTTACAAGCATCAACAGAGTTTGTTAGAACACGGACTCAAACACCACTCACCTTCCTACACTGCACCAAAGTTTTTGCAGCTCTAAATGTTTAACTTCTGCAGACAGTAGCCTCCCTTCCTCATTTTCTTGCTGTTAAAAACCCTTAACACAGGCATACTCACTGTTATTCCTGCATAAGGTCCATCAGATGCTCTTTCTCCTTATGAAAGTAGCACTAGTCGCTGATGTCTTACTAACTAGAATCCAATCCCCCTTCTACACTTAGTTTAGAAGATACAAAATGCATTTTTCATAAAACTGCATGATCCGTGTGCTGACATTAACAATCACATTGTCATTCAGTCATCTAGCAGGAGTATGGGGCCCACAGCAGCAAAGAAACAGACCACAAAAAATGTTCTCTCTATCCATAATAATGGCTGTCCATGCTCTCAGATTCCAGTCTAATGAAGGGCATGATCACTCAACCACAGCCATTCTTCAGTTTTAGCTTGTGCTCATATATTCATGGATATCTGGCACACTCGCTTGACATGAACATCACCCTCAAGGAACTCATCACAAGGGATGGGTGAAAAATTCAGCTACGTAGGCGGAGTCTGCAGAGTTTTGCTCATCCCTCGTTTCATTTGGAGAGGAGAGTTCTGGTAAAGCTCCACCAACAACCATGTGTGAAGTTTTTTCTTGCACATGACTCGCCAATGTTAAGTTGGCAAGTGAGAATTTGCGTCCCCGGGGTAATTTTCAGGTGCTAAAACGCCTCTCCCTGAGATTTCTCAATGCGGGCGGTCGCGGCAGGTCGTGACCCTTTGCGTTGAGTAAATTGCCACCTGGGTTTAAAATCTACTCGAACTACACGGAATCTCACAGTTTATGTTGTTGTAAAGACTCTAATTATAGTAACAAAACTTGTGGATTTGGGCAGCAGCACGGGGAACTGAGTCTGATCATGCGCCGGCCTAACCCTTCCAGCCAGCTAGCAGCACCTCACCAGTACCCAGGAGTAAAAGGTGATTTGTGGTAGACCTTTGCTTGTTATCTGGATTTCTCAGGGAAATTGTGGTGGAACAGATCTTACCTCTTTCTCTGAGTCACATAGGTCTCACACATACAAAGCCAAAACAGAAGCAGGACTAGGTTCAAAACGTTTTATCGGATCAACTGCATTCTCTGTAAAAAGGCGTGTATTCAGATGATAAGGTTGATAAAAAACAAAAAAGCAGGGGAGTGACAAGAAAAGTAAAACATAAGAAAAGTCCCACTATACTATCACAACAATGGTTCTAAAATCCATACCTGCACTACTAAGGTTCCATACAAAAGCATGGCAGTGTAACCCCTAATCTGCCCATCAGGTCCCCGGGAGAACCCCATCCGCCATACCTGTGATTGTAGGTAAAGAAGAGGTCTGTTGGTCTACTGCAACTTCTCCCACATGGAGGGAGAAACTGCGTCAGGTCTCAGCAGAAACCGCAAAGGCGACGTGCAGTGTACGATGGCAACTTGTTGGAATTCCCCTCTATTTTGTAGGGGGTAGTGAGGTGTTTTATAATAAAACATCTGGTGTTCTGAGAAAACTGCCCTGTCGTGACAACACGTATATTTCTGTGTATGAGAATTGGGGACCTGATGAATGCTTTGTGCCGGCAATAACTTGTAACTTATGTTCAGCCTTGAATGAAGCACAGAATAAAAATGTTGTGCAGAAAAAAGAATAACAGAATTCTATGTGAAAGGACAGGCTGATAAACTAAAAAAAAAAGCCTCCACTAAAAGAAAGGCTTTTGCTAAAATAATAAAAGTATAAAAATGCTCGGAGTGAAAGAGCACACGATGCAGGCTTAAGCTAAAATGACGTGCCTGTGTAATAGCAAAAATAACCTCACGACAATGTAACTACATGGAATTTTACAGAGTGAAACTTTGTCAGTTCCACCCACCCTTAATCATCACCAAGAAAACCAAGACAGCCTGGTTCCATCTCTCCCTAATGAAGAAAGTAACAACATTGCTCCCAGGAAGAAACTTCAGAACTACCATTCATGCACTCCCACTCTTACGCTCTATTTCATCACCCTGCGAATGACCTGAAGAAATATCATCACACCCTCCTACCATGATTGACCACCACTGGCTCTCCTTGCCGGCCTACACCATATACAAAACCAGCTACATAATCTGCAAAACCATAACAACTGGCACCCCTGTCTATCTGGCTGACTAGCTCACCACCTACCGTGGCTCTTAGCAAACACACATCCATGACACTCTGAAACCGTAGATGAAGAAGTACAAAAAATACTCAGGATCTGGAACCACATCTCCGTATCAATTAGGCTGCTCAAACCCTCCCTGGTGTATTCAAGAGCTGAAGATGCTCATCGTTAAAGAACACTATATCACAATGAAGTATCAGTCCACCTCCACTCACAAAACCCAGCTTCCACCCCAATAACTCATTGAATGCATGCTTGCTTTTCTCTCTGTACAGCTCTCCACTGACTTTTGGCTCAACTAATGCTATACAACTACCACATGCATACTTACAAACCAAGCAAAGGCTGAGTTCCTGCTCATTAGAATTATTACAACATCTAGACGTCTGTCGGTGAGGAACCTTGAAGGATTCACCCATCAGTCCAAAGTCTCTGCCATATTGCTTGGGCATTATATCAACAAACATGTTTACTTCAAATCACAGACTGAGGAAAAGCAGACAGCCTGATACTGGCCCCAGTGTGCAAGACAATTTGTGCAACAATCCTGGCTTCGCTTTGTCACAACTAGATGGTGGCACTACTGTGTACAAAGCTGTCTAGAACTCACTTGGGGAACCCATTAAAAGCATCCTTCTAACCGTCACACTCCTCATCAGTGGTGAACCAAATACCCCCATTTGACCCCAATACGGTCACGCTGCATTGGTGTAACTTACAAGCTTGACTCGTAAGTGTATTGTTTTACTGTTATATATAGCACAAACCTGGCAGAAGGACAAAAGAACACATGAGCACCAGATTACATTACACAAAGTTACAATCATGTTTTTAAGCAGGTGGGGGGGAAAGGTGATTTGGCCAGAAACACAGGATGTTAGGCTGACTACTGGACTTGAACTTGGTTACCCAGTTCCATTGTATGCAGCTCTTGCCCTTAGGCCATGCCATTGCACCAGCATGTTGTGCTGTGTCTCCTACAATAAGTCATTGATGATGAATTTGCCAAAAATCCTGGCAGGCAATTTTAACATCTATTGCATACTTAACAACACTAGCAGCCATTGCCTCACCACACTGTAGCTCCAGAACTATGAGGGTTAAAAACTGAGGACCAGCTAACTACTTTTATCAACCACGACTGTAAATCTCCACTCCTCTCAACATCAGACCTTCACTCAATACTTGTAAAAGTGTTCAAACCAATCAACTCTTCAAAGAGCAGATCTGTCAACACCAATAAAAACCTAAGGCCGCGCCAATGAGAACCTAACCTCGTCCTCCACCATCAGACTTATGAGCACCAATAAGAACCTAACCTGGTGTCCCTCAACATCAGATCTATCAGGAAAAATAAGAACCTAACCTCACGCCCCGCAACAGACCTATCAACACCAATAAGACCCTACCCACACAACCCTCAACCTCAAATCTATCAGCAGCAATAAGAAACTAACGTCATGCCCCTCAATGCTAAACCTATCAGCACAAATAAGAACCTAAACTCAAAACCCTCAGCATCAGACCCATCAGCACCAATAAAAACTCTCTTATCCTATCACTCACTGAGGACCCCTCGAATGCAAAAAACAACTTCTGCGACACCACAACCAGGAGAATGGATGAGAGACAACTGCCTCAAACTCAACTCCGACAAGACAGAAGTACTGATCTTCGGGAAGAGCACCTCTGATTGGCACCACAGCTGGTGGCCAACAGAACTCAGACCAACACCCATGGACTATGCACGCAACCTAGGCAACACCCTCCACAACAAACTGACCATGAAACGACAAGTCAACACATTCACCTTCTTCTGCTTCCACACCATTTGCATGCTCCGCAGAGACTTCAGATGGATCCCAATCAGCGCCAGACAAACCGTCACCCAGAACCTCGTCACCAGCTGCCTCAACTATGGCAATGCTCTCTCTGCAGGCATCTCCTCAAAAGACTCCATGCCATACAGTATAGGGCAGTCAGACTCATCCTGGTCCTCCCCAAATGGACGCAAATCACCCCCCACCTCAAAAACCTCCACTGTCTCCACATCCAGAAGAGATACCAGTTCAAGATCCTCATGCATGCCTACAACGCTCTACACAGTCAAGGACCGTCCTACATGAACCACTGACTGGACTTCCATCTACCCTCAAGACACCTGCGCTCCCTCTCTTGCCCTCGTGCACACTTCCCGCATTCATCGTAGACGCAGTGGGGCTGCTTCTTCTTGTCCATCGCTGCCAATATCTGGAACGACCTTCCCCCCACCTCTGAACCACACCCTCCCTAGCTGACTTCAGAAAGAAACTAAAGACCTGGCTGCTCGACAAAGACTTGGCACCCTCAGCACTCAGATAACCCTAGCGGTGACAGTGCTGTGCTTTACAAATGCTGATTGATAACCTCATGCCCCTCATCGTCAGAACTATCAGCACCAATAAGAACCTAACTTTGTGCCCCTCAACATCAGACCTAACAACACCCATAAGCACCTAACCTCGCACCCATCAGCCTCAGACCTATCAGCACCAATAAGAACCTAACTTTGTGCCCCTCAACATCAGACCTAACAACACCCATAAGAACCTAACCTCACACCCCTCAACATCAGACCTATCAGGACCCGTAAGAGCCTAACTTCATACCCATCAGACCTATCAACATCAATAAGAACCTAACCCTGTGCCCCTCAACATCAAACCTATCACCTAACTTTGCGCCCCTCAACATCAGACCTATCAGCACCAATAAGAACCTAACCGCACCTCCCTTAACATCAGACCTATCAACACCAATAAGAACCTAACATTGCATCCCTCAGCATCAAACCTATCAGTACCGATAAAAACCTAACTTCGCACCCCTCAATATTAGACCTATCAGCACCAATAAGAACCAAACCTCATACCCATCAGCATCAGATGTATCAGCACCAATAAGAACCTAACCGTGCGCCCCCTCAACACCAGACCTGTAAGTCCTGATAAGAACCTATCCTCGCGCCCCTAAACATCAGACCTATCAGAAACAATAAGAACCTAAATTTTCGCCCATCAGTATCAGCACCATTAAGAACCTAACTTCGCGCTCTTCAACATCAGACCTATCAGCATCAATATGAACCTAACCTTTCACCCCTCAATGTCAGATGTATCGCCACCAGTAAAAACCTTACCTCGCGCCCCTCAACATCAAACCTATCGCCCAACCTTGTGCCCCTGCAACATCATACCTATCAGCACCAACAAAAACCTAACCTCACGCCCCTCAACATCAGACCTATTGGCACCAATAAAAACCTAACCTCACGCCCCTCAACACCAGACCTATCAGCACCGATAAGGACCTAACTTTGCACCCATCAGCATGAGACCTAACAGAACCATTAAGAACCTAACCTCACGCCCCTCAACATCAGACCTATCAGCACCAATAAGAACCTAACCTCAGGCTCCTCAACATCACATTTATTAGAACCAATAAGAACCTAATCTTGCGCCCATCAGCATCAGATGTATCAGCACCAATAAAAACCTAACCTCACGCCCCTCAACGTCAGACCTAGCAGCACCGATAAGAACCTAACTTCAGTCCCATCAGCATCAGATGTATCAGCACCAATAAGAACCTAACCTCACGCCCCTCAACGACAGACCTATCAAAACCAATAAGCACCTAACCTCGCACCCATCAACGTCAGACCGATCAGCACCGATATGAACCTAACCTTGCGCCCATCAGCATCAGACCTATCAGAACCAATAAGAACCTAAATCAATCCATCAGACCAGCACTCTACCCAAGGGTCGAATTTCGTAGAGTACAACACACACTGAGTTCATTGCCTGACTCTCTCTACCTGAAAAGCTAATTGATCTGTATTACTTATTATTTGGGGGGTTAGTTTTTAATTGTGAGAGGCACTTCCCTGGTTAGCCAACTAGTCGTCACTTTAATTTTCTGGGCTTACTTGATTATGTGTATAGATCATATACTCACATGGGTTTGGATAGAAACGTCGGGATTAACTTCTCTGTTTGTACTGTTGATTCATGGCCTTGTCTCGTGTAGCTATTTCTGCGGTTATTATGGGTCCGATTCCCAATCATGTGTTATGTTATGTTATGTGAATTTATAAAGCGCATGGTTACCCGAAGGACTCCCAGCGCTGTAATTCTTCTTGGAAGGTATACTCCCTATAAATATATTTTTTCTCTTCAACAGGAGTAAATATCAGACTGTTTCCGGGGTGAGGATGGGGTGTGGACACATTTGTAAATGCCTACTAACAGATTAAATTGTAGGAGTTTGAAAACTTTCCAGGCCTGCTCTGCCCTAGAATACCACTCCCTGCCCCGGTAGAAGATTTACTCCAAACTGTGCTCACATTACCAACACTTGTAACTCTCTTTATAAGTGCAAATTCACCTTTTTGAATTATAAAACTGAATTACAACTCATAAATTGAGCCATTTGTACGTTCAAGTTGACCTGATGTGTGCAATTGACTTTGTGACTAAAACCTTAGAAGCATTCCTGAGGGGCTGTCACATACCCTCATAAGTTATATGTAACTTGTCACCTCTGTCTATCATACCAGGTGGGAAGAGGCAAACAACATTCCGTCCTCCCTCATCTACCCGCCCCACAACCATCTCTGAAGGTCGCATCAAGGACGGGGCAGGAAGTCCTAACACAAACTGCTCAATAGATGTCAAAGCTATAAATACTCCTGGTCAAACCACAGCCCATATTAGACATTATCGCTGCGAGACTTGGTCATGGTTGAATGCCACTTTCCAACATTTGTTAAGTACACTTTAAAAAGATAAGACACTGAGGCTAGTCATCGTTTAAGAGAAAAGGCAGGAGTAAGTATTACCTTTAGTGATCCAGCAGGCAGGCAGGAGAGAGATTGAGGGTCCTGGTGGTCTGGGGGGTCCTTACCAATGAGTCTGTCTATGGATTAAAACAACTGGGTGGTACTCAGATAGGCCGTTTTCTATGGGTTGCCAGATTTGCTGACAGGACGTGGTTTTTCATATAACAACCAGCTGGATTCTGGGAGTTGTAGTCTTCACGGCTATTTAATAAATTGCACTGCCACACCTGATAACAATAATTTCTAAAGGAAGAGCTCAGGATTAGAAACAAGGTTCCCTGGCACGATGGATGTAGGACACAAGCATTTTTTCTCAAATGATCCCTTTACCAGCTGGTGAAAATGCAGAGGTATGCAGCGACATACTCCTGTTTGGTGTGTGTTATACTCAGGGCCACTGGAATCATGTAGCAAGAGAGGGCCAAATTATGTGGCAGGGTTGATTAAATTATGTGTCAAGAAAAGTCAAGTTAAGCGGCATAATGTGGCACAGTTTTGTGATAGCATCACTTCATTATTTTGAATTTTTTACACTTGTTAAGACTGAGCACTGGTAGCACATCATTAGTACCAGATGAATTCCAAAATGTTGCAATAAGCAACAGAAAAGTGACTAGTCAACCATTACAAAGGGCCTTCCACAGCACTGCAACACGTGTTGCCGTATTTTTAAAAACTTTTGAACCCTTTGCGCTAGAAACGAATTTTTTGTTCATATGTGTAGTTTATGCGCAGACTATGGATTATATGGCGAATGCGGCAAATCCACAATTATGCGGAAAACCGCTGCCTCGCTATCGCATAATTCCAGTGGCCCTGGTTATATTAAGGTAGAAGGATGGAAGCCGGTGCAGCGGGGAGGGTCCATGCCCAGTGACGGGCCAGTCCTCGGCCTGGTGCGGTGCCAGCCGAGGTGAAGGGCCGGTCGATATTAACGGCAGGCTGCTAAGCCGCGGCCATTGATCCGGTCTCTGGCAGCGGCTGCGACCGACAGGGCCATTAATAAAGTGCCCCCGGGGCCATCGAGCTACATAAAATATAACGGGTGACTTTGGAGGGCCGTGGCCCGAGCAAGGAATTTTAATGTACAATTTAAACAACTATCTGCAATTAACGAGCTGTCGAGGGCACCATTAAAGCCAGGATGGCGTTGGGACAGGTCTGAGCCCCTCCTTCCAGTTGGAGGTGTCTGTGGTGAGCTTGTTGGGGCCCAAGGAATGAATGACAGTGTAAAACCGCCAGTGCACGTATATAAATATATATTAACAAGCCCTGCGTCCATATGACGTCATCACGCCCACCTGGCAGGAACCCCAGGAGCTGCTCCTGCAAGCCACCACCTTACCCAAAACCTGCTGAGCAGCCACAGAGAGGCAAGAACCAGCACACCCTCCCACGTGACCGGGGGCATGGTTTCAGGAGGGTGTTTGGGGTGTTACACCCCCCCTAGTAAATGAATCTTCTATTAAATAGTTGGGTACAGGGGACATCAGTTGGACATGGTGAGGGGTCTGTCGGATTTCACCAGAAATTTGCACACATACAGACAAAAAAGCACACACAAATTCACTCTCTGTTTTGAAAGTCTTCAAAAATGTTGGTTATTTTACAAAAATATGCTTCTCTCACTTACCACCCCTGCCTATCCCCATTCCCCCCCCTTCCCACTGCCTCTTGAGGCCCACTCATGGGCCCTGCTGGTCGTGTAATGTATTTTAACACTAGATGCCAGTGCGATTGTTGGAACATCTGAAGCACGCCCCACCCTCCAAACTTACTGACCAAGCTACACCCCTGCAGGGGGCCACCACACAACCACCTGAGACAGGTAATACAACCTACATTAGGACGTCATGAAACACAGACCAGCAGACACGCCTTCTCTCTATGCATGGGGGGCCTTGAATTACGCATGGCACGGAGGGTGGTTTGGGGTGTTCCACCCATTATAATGGTGCGCCCCATTTTAACGCCTCTTCTGAGCAGGCGTTAAAAGTGCCCCCAAAAAATGGCGCAAGCAAATCTCTTAGATTTCCTTGCGCCATTTTTTCTGCCCCCCCCCTAACGGGGGAACGCCCTCCTTGCATAAATTATGCCTGGCGCAGGCATAATGTGGCACAAGGGTTTATAAGGTGGCGCATTGCATGCATTGCACCACTTTGTAAATATTTTGCAGGGAAAATGCCACTTTAGAGCCGCATTAGTATCACAAAAATGACACTATGGTGGCGCTAAGTTGCCGCTAAGGGCGCTTAAATCTGCCCCTTATTTTAGTTTTCATGTCGCTCAGAGCCAACAGAAGGCTGCTTCTAGGCGCCCTCACAGCGCCACGGATGCCGCTGTCTAAGCTCTAATATGTGGTCAGGATTTTGAGCCAGAATAATGTGTGTGGAGGGAGTCATTAATAGTAATTTTCTCAGTTTTAATTATGCACACACAATTTGGAGTATTCACAAATATCACGTTATGTGGAAAAGTTATGAATTTCACAGGTGCAAAATTTCGCACTATTTTGTTCTGGTTATTTTCTGCTCGAGCAGAAAATGTCTCATGGAAACGCATCTACTGGAGTCTGTTTCCTGATACCAGTCTCCTGGAGCTTTAGAATGCAATTCATCCCCTCGTGTTCAGTTTTCATGCGCAATACCGTGAATTTAGTTTTGCAAATGTCAGGAAATCAAATTTCGCAGTTTCGTAGACTGATGGTTGACGCGCATTGGAGCAATTGTCTCAAGTGCAACACATGGACCCCTGGACATACAGGCCTTCAGCGTGTGAAGGGTGAGAGTGATGGGCAGAAACAACAGACCTCGCCTCACACTCATGATGTTACAATCCACCCAAAGGAGAGGGATGGGAGTGAGCAGCTCAGAGCCCGGAAGGACAGATGTGTGCAAGATCTCAAGAATTTCCACATGAAATAGATTTATATACAATAAATCTAAATTAATCTAATTTACATAGTAATTGGTAATCATGAAAATGCATGGATTCGGCCAGTGCTTAATTTGTTTAAAAAAAAAAAAAAAAAAAATGCCAGGGCTCTCGTTAGGAGGCCAGTGCAGCTTGCACCAAACATTGCCCGTGCCGTGTTGCTAATGACAGTAACAACACAACTACTGACCGTCACACTCCTACGAGTGTGACAATTAGGACAATTTCAGCTCCCCCTAAAGTTATAAGAATGTATTGGGCTCAACTAATAATTATTTTTAATGTATATTGAATTAATAATGAATTTTTGTTGTATCATCTCAAAAGTAGCCACACAGCTCCACCTAAACTCAGGTTTCTGCCCGTCGACCTAGCAGGAAACTCAAAATAGCTCTGGCTGGGACGCTGCCCCGTAGGCGGCGGCCACCCTGTCGGGAGTTTGGTGGACAGAGTTTTCTGGCATGCAAACTCACAAAGGGGCCCTAAATGTGTTACCCTTTGTATCTAGCCTCTAGGGTCACTTATTGTCCTGGGTAAAAGCAAAACGCAAAACTCTCCTGCCACGGGTTTCCAAGTACACAGGAAAAATGTACACTGCATTCTTTTCCATAAAGGGTTCATCGACAATAGATATAAATATACATTTATCAGATGTAACCATACTCAAAAGAAAGCATTATACAGTCCACCAAAGCTTCAATCAATCCTGAACTTAAATAAATATTGTGGAATGCCAAATAGTTAAAATTGTGGTTCACAATCCAAAATGCTGATTCACAAAATCATGATTTTTTTATTTTTTTTTGGATAACAAATTCAAATTCTATGAGATTGTTTTCAATCATTTAGTTGTATTACATCTGGTTCAAATCTCATTGTTCGAATGAAAATGTTTTTCTCATACACATTTGCACTTAAGTTGGAAATAGTTTAAAATATGTTCTTGAAACCTTTTCAGGAGTGTGTGGCAAAGCAATTTCTCTACCTGCAAAAATACTTTATGGATGAAGAAAAAGATATATAATGACACCCACAATATTTATGCCTGTTTATGCCTGGTCATATACTTTTTTCAGCTGCTCCAGTAACGCGCTGAATCCTTGCAGAAGATATGGCAGGTCTAACGGTTGGTCACCAGGATTCAAAGTTTTTAGTTGAACTAGGGGTACGGGTGAGCTTACATGATTGAGCCATATGTGCACCCTTATTTTTAAGATACCTTTCCTTCATATTTAGCAGGTTTCCTCGCTCTTGTTGTGGCTTCTTCTGCATTGTTTTGGCCCAATTTACTAACATTTGGAGCAATGCAGCACAGAAAATGAAGATGCTGTGCTGTGTTGCATCAAAGGGTGAGAAAAAGACAGTGGGCCTGATTCACAAAGGGCCTCTGCACTCGTGGTGGAGGCCCCACAGTCGCGGAGAAGTCTCCACACTCGGGGTGGAATCTCCGCAATGAGAATCTCATTGCAGAGTTTCTGCCCCGAGTGTGGCATTCTCATTGCAGAGATTCCACCCAGTGTGGCATTCTCATTGCAGAGATTCCACCCCCAGTGTGGCATTCTCATTGCAGAGATTCCACCCAAGTGTGGCATTCTCATTGCAGAGATTACACCCCAAGTGTGGCATTCTCATTGCAGAGATTCCACCCCCAGTGTGGCATTCTCATTGCAGAGATTCCACCCAAGTGTGGCATTCTCATTGCAGAGATTCCACCCAAGTGTGGCATTCTCATTGCAGAGATTACGCCCCAAGTGTGGCATTCTCATTGCAGAGAATCCGCCCCCAGTTTGGCATTCTCATTGCAGAGATTCCACCCCCAGTGTGGCATTCTCATTGCAGAGATTCCACCCCCAGTGTGGCATTCTCATTGCAGAGATTCCGCCCAAGTGTGGCATTCTCATTGCAGAGATTCCACCCAAGTGTGGCATTCTCATTGCAGAGATTCCACCCAGTGTGGCATTCTCATTGCAGAGATTCCGCCCAAGTGTGGCATTCTCATTGCAGAGATTCCACCCAAGTGTGGCATTCTCATTGCAGAGATTACGCCCCAAGTGTGGCATTCTCATTGCTGAGAATCCGCCCCCAGTTTGGCATTCTCATTGCAGAGATTCCACCCCCAGTGTGGCATTCTCATTGCAGAGATTCCACCCAGTGTGGCATTCTCATTGCAGAGATTACGCCCCAAGTGTGGCATTCTCATTGCAGAGATTACGCCCCAAGTGTGGCATTCTCATTGTAGAGATTACGCCCCAAGTGTGGCATTCTCATTGCAGAGAACCCGCCCGAGTGTGGCATTCTCATTGCAGAGAATCCGCACCCAGTTTGGCATTCTCATTGCAGAGATTCCACCCCCAGTGTGGCATTCTCATTGCAGAGATTCCGCCCTAGTGTGGCATTCTCACTGCAGAGATTACGCCCCAAGTGTGGCATTCTCATTGCAGAGAATCCGCCCCCAGTTTGGCATTCTCATTGCAGAGATTCCACCCCCAGTGTGGCATTCTCATTGCAGAGATTCCACCCCCAGTGTGGCATTCTCATTGCAGAGATTCCACCCCCAGTGTGGCATTCTCATTGCAGAGATACCGCCTCGAGTGTGGAGACTTCCCCGCGACTGCGGGGCCTCCACCGTGAGTGTGGAGGCCCTTTGTGAGTCAGGCCCAGTGCCTTATCTATCATAATATGGTGCTAGAACTCCTGGGTCAGCAATAAGCCAACACACACCCTGGCACTGTAGTGCCAGGGTACCCTACGAGTATAAAAACTACACTTTGACATAGTTTAATACTTTTCACTCTTTGGTATGTGCTTCACAGTGCAGCACTAGTGGAAAGATGGGAAAGTGTGGAAGGTTTTAAAACTTGCTACACTCTTTATGCCTTCCTTGACGAGGCATAATTTTTTGGAGCAAATCTCTGTCTACGCATGTTAGTGGAAACAGATTTTTTTGAAATATGTCAACCTCTTCTGTATTTCTGTGGTGGCACTGTGAAGCTGCTGTGTGTAGTTGCCTTGTTCCTTATGCTTTTTACCTTCATGTTGTGCCATTCTTTCTCATCCTTTGCCGGAGCGCTTATGGAAGCAGAACGTAGTCTCCATTCGATGCACCTTGTGGCCGACTAGAAAGCAACAAATTTACAATATAAATTTAGTGATCCCATTTGGCCACACAAGAGGACCAGGAATCAATATGGAAAGTTTAGTAGGTCTATTACAAATTAGTAAGCAATCCAATATAGGTACATATCAAAATTTAATTATAAAGGTACAGAATCAGAAACGGCAAGCTGACGCCCTGGAGTAAATTCAGTTCAGTCTCAATGGCATAATGCATACAGAGATTACAGTCACAGCGATACAGATACTACGAAACAAGAACTGACATTCCTTAAAGGGATTAGGGTTACTCTTCCTAAACATAAACAAATCTGAGGTCATCTAATTCAGGTTCTAAGCTAAAAAGTATGGAAAACTATGGAATAAAAGTCTCAAAAGATTCAGGAATGGAGAAAAGTAGATGTCAGCATCATGAAGACTGCAGTAAAAGTATTCTAAAAAGGGGAATCAGTTTTAGCATAAAGCTATGCACTCTATGGGCAATGGAATGCATAGAGGTCTGTACCTCTCCGAGTCTGAAGGAATCTGCCGTAATTTGAACAGTGTTAACACTAGCCTAAAGAGGAAAGTTCCAGGCGCATCCATATCTCTAAACATATCACCAAAAACCCAATTATTTCTCTTTCTGATAGGACACATCTTCAACGTTCCTTGATTTTCCCATCCCACAGAGCTCGAACAACCAAATTAACCTTGAGCACCTTTGTTTCTGATATGGGATGAATAGTAGGCTTCTTGTGCTCATTAAATCGCCCTGTTCTTGCCAAGATTTCTCTTCTCAAGCCTCTCTAGTACACAATACTCCTTATTGTATGAAATCACAAATGTGCACCTGCAAAAGAAGAACATGCATGGCACAGAAAAATACATATTGTGTTAAAATAAAGGCCTAGTCAAGCTAACTTTAGTTAATCATTGTCAATGTGCACTTCCAATCCACAATTATAGATGCATGCATAATATCAGGATAAATGCAAAATGTGAATAAATGTATTCATGGTTACGTATGTAATATGCTTTAAATAAATGCAATATATTGAAATACAAGTGTAAATCTGAAAGAAAACTACGAATCTTCATGTCAACATTAAACATTAGAACACACGCTGATATGAAACTCTACTTTCTTACGTAAAACATCTCCAGGTAATACATTTGAATGCTTCACTTTACATTAATAATGTTAAGGCACCCAGGGGGAGCTTGCACCATCATTACGTCATTCTTTTTTGATGCAGTGGTGGCGTTCTGTTAGCCCCATATTTAAAATGCAACACATTTTGCCAGATACATCAGTTTTTCGGGACCTGCGTTAAAAAAAAAACCTGCGCCAGCATCAGGCTGCGTCACGGAGATATTAGTGTATAGAGAGTGGACGTTCCATCGGAAAAAGTCACTTACAACTGATGCAGTGACATTTTCAAGATTGTCCTCGTTTGACACTTCTGTCAGATGCATCTTGCAAAGCTTGCAATGCGTTGGAATTTCTACACCTCCAAAATCAAGGCATCGGGACTGAAGCAGTGGCTTTAAAACAAGAATCTGATCATTTGAAGTCAGTTCACACCCTGGAAGATGTCTGCTTTTCACTTCCTCACTAGTTGTAGTAGGTCTACACATGTGCCAATCAAGTTGTAGGACCCTCTTACCAACCTGTGATGTTGTGTAACGTTTGCAAGGAACAAACTAGGTTTGTCATTTCTCCATGGAGGAACGGGTCCTTAAGTCCAGGTCTGAGTACTCGAAAGGACAACAAGTAAGTACCACACATAAAGTGGGTAAACATGTATTGCCACATTACATTATACCACATACTTATATTCACTCACTGTCACTCACTATGTCACACATACTCTGATCTCCACATACGTAGACTATGCACCCTGTAAAGTGACACAGAGCCATACTGCTTACACTACATCAGGACCAATGCGAGATTGGACAACGTGCTATTCCACCATTTTACAGTCTTTCACATTGGTCCTAACACATTAGACTACTTGCGTCAGTCAAAACTAATGCAGTGCCTCTGAATTTTACGCATCGCTGAAGAAGCGTCAGTTCTGAGGCCAACTTCAGCGATGCGCCACTGTGGGGTCTGATCCGTTATGGCAACGTTCGCACTGATGTGTTAGTATTTCTGACGCACCTTGGGTCCTTGCACCATGGTGCCCTGTAAATAGGGCGCATCCATGGCATTGTAGCCAATTTTTGCACATCGTAACTATTTCTGACGCATTGCTGCCGCAACGCAACGATGCCTTAGTTCTTGTAATTATGCCCACAGAGTATTTGATGTTGATTACACCTTTGCATTGCCTCTATGACGTGTAGCCGTGAAGCCAAAAAGTACGCTGCTCACTTTATGTTCCTTTCCTCCTCCCACATACTTCTTTTTCTCCCTCATTATGTTTTTATCGTTAAGTGTCCTTCCTCCAGCCCTAACTTTCCTTCTGTCTCTATTCAGTTCCTCTTTTAAGTTTTTTCACCCCATGTCCCTATCTACCCGTTAAGACCTCCTTTGTCAGTCTTCTTTGTTTGGGTACTTTTGCAGTCCTGTGTGTCTTTTCAACCAGTTCTGGCTCTCTTCCCTCTTTTATAGTCCTTTCCTTTCCCTTCTTTTATTTGTATTTCATTTCTTTATGCATCTTTCTTTCGCCCTTGTACTGTTTTTCCCTTTATAATAGTTTCCATTACTTTGTTCTTTTATCCTTGTTTATATTTCCTGTGACTTTTCCTCTCCTCAATACCCCCCTTTAGTTCTCTTTCTCTCTGTATACCTATCTATCCTTTTTGCCTTTTTCCTATTCCTTCAGGCCTGCAGATCCCTTTCTTCTGCATTGGCATACAGTTCCCCATCGTTTATGCACCACTAGTCTTTGCCCGCCTCCTTCACACCCTTTCCTTCCCTTGTGACTTTTCACTTCTTGCATCTTCCCATCTCCCTTCCTCTGTTTTCCTTTCCAGGTTCTTCCATGATCTCCCTTCCCCGCCCTTTATATCCCCCTGTTATGCTTCCCCTCTCCTTTAAGCATATTGCTTTGCGCCTTTGTTTATCCCAGTGGTTCCCAACCTGTGGTCCGGGGACTCCTGGCGGTCCGCAACGCCTCCTCAGGGGGTCTGCGAATGCTTAGAAAATTAAATAATATTAATAGATTAGGTCCCCAGCTTTCAGTAGTGACTTAATGGGGGGGTCCCCGGATTCCAATAATGATTCAGTGGTGGGTCCCCGGATTCCACTAATGATTCAGTGGGGGTCCCTGGGTTCCAGTAATGATAAAGTGGGGGTCCACAGAAGTCAAAAGGTTGGGAACCACTGGTTTATTCCATTCTCTCTGGCCTCCTGTGTGACTGGATCCTACACTTCTGCTTGTTCATCCTAGTTCCCAGTTAGTGGCTTTGTTGGACGTGCATGGGGAGTGTCACTCACTCCCACCGAGAGGGCGGGGAGCGTCACTCACTCCCACCGAGAGGGCAGAGGTCGAGGCGAAGCTGAAAAACAATAAAGTGTTCATATTCTTGGAGAAAGCCAAAGTGTGCCCCATGAACTCGCCTGAGGTGCCAAGAGCAATTCCAGCCCGGAAGACTTCAGGAGTCCTCCGACCCCCGAGGTGGGCGTCCAAGGTGGCATCCGGCGAGTGTGCGCGCGAGGCCTTGCTTCCGGGTGAGGCCAGGCCTCCTGGAAAGCGCCCAGAGACATCTTGTGCTACATTGGGACCCAGACGGGGCCGGGCCGGGAGAGGAGGGCCCTGCCAGAGAGAGGAAGTTCTGGACGCCGACCTGCGCGCCTCGGCCTGGAAGCAGGCACTGGTCCGCCGGCTCTCAGGTGTCCGGAAGGCCAAGGCTGGAACCATTCTGGGAAGACAAGCCTCAGTTAGGGCCACCTTTGGAGAAAAGATAGCAGCGCAGGAAAGGCTGCCTGCCCTTCACGCCTCCCACAACAATGCACAAGGGCAGCGCCTGCGCCGGGGGAGGCAGGAAAACACTGACCGGGGACAAAAAATAGATTTGGAAGACAAATATGTGGAGAAGAGTCACGAAGAGGATGAGAGAAATACCCCTGGTGTCTTTTTTAGAGTTGGCAAACAATAGATGCGTGGATCGATCCAGGGACACACGCAACCTCTCTCTTTGCAAACACAAAAGTAGCATGTGCTTGTTGTGCAAATGTCTATATCTTATGTCGCACGAGGCCCAGGGACAAAATACTTCAGATCAATGTGTACAAGTAAAGAAGCCGGGTATCTACTCTCATTGACATATACTCGACAAGTTGAATCATCAGGCCACATCTTCCTAAGAGCAAGTGCACCCACAAGCACAAAGTAACCTATCATTTCAGACAGATTCGCTGCACAGGGCGCACTGACAAGCCCTTGGGTTTCATTCTGTATTTGATAGAGCTTAGGCCTACCGCCCAGTAGCAGTGTGATACTCACATTTTTATTACAGCAGTGACACCTTGATAGCGAACGGCTGAATACTGACAGGTGTGTAGTGTCTGGGCCTGGCTCAACAGAAACCTGGGTGTTTTGGAGATATTTACAAACCATCTGGCTTTTCATGTTTGCAGTTTGCGTTACAAGGATATAAAGCAATCTGTCCAGAATCACACACTTGTTCGGCAAGTGGTAAGGCCGGGATTAGAACCCACAGATAGTAATTTAGCCAGTAGACCTCATCTCTTTCAAAAAATGATAGTTTCGGACTTTCATGGCTTGTGCAGCAGGGTACTTAGATCAGAAAAACACAAGGACTTTGGGGTATTGACGTCCAGACATACCCTCCACCTGGAGAGAGAAAAAAAATGGGGTACGGTTGAAACAAAATCCAGCAAAGTAGGAGACCACCATCCTGTGTGGGGGCGCAACCATGGAATGAGGGCACGTCTAACGATGTCCTCTTGTATAATTCTATATTTGTATCCCTCCGGCCCCCTGTAGGAGGCACAGTTACGCCAAATGTAGAGCATGGTGGTAGTTGCAAAGCTGTACTCCATTAATACTGGAGTTCATTGCATCCGTGTATTAGAGGGTGTGCGGTATTCACCAATTCATGGATCTATCCATTGCGCAGTAGAAAGCTTGTGGTAAATCTGCAAGATGGGAAGTGAAAAAAGGACCCCGAAGAGAGGCAGAATCAACCTGTGAGAGCCATGCTGTCGATTTTGAGAATCCTGAACTCATGCAGTTGAATAACTCTGCGTTCTGGTCTCCCTCGGAGATGTGCTCAATGGCGGCCATTGGGGAGTATCCTCCTGGTGTGTTAGGAAGTCCACGAGAACGAGGGAAGCCCTTTAAAGGGATCCTCCGGTGAATGATGTCACAATACATCTCAACCCAAACAGAATCATCAAAGCAACAGTCTAGAGCCTCTCTTGGTGATTGTTGGAGATGCAGGACGAGGAAAGGAGGACATGTTTTCTCGTCACCGGATGCCCTTTTTAGAGAACAGTTAGTGCCTACTGGTTAGAAAGGGTAGATTTCCTGTTCCCAAAAGAAGCTCCCTCCTTCTGGCCATCATCAGGAACAAAAAGTAATTCTTCCTGGCTTGCTGGACACTACTGCTGCGTTAAAGCAATGGGATGGAGTCACAAGTGGCACCCTGGACAACATTTACCGTAGCAAGTGACACCCTGGCCAACATTTACCATAGCAAGTGACACCCTGGCCAACATTTATCATTGCAAGTGGCACCCTGGCCAACATTTACCATAGCGAGTGACACCCTGGCCAACATTTATCATTGCAAGTGACACCCTGGCCAACATTTATCATAGCAAGTGACACCCTGGCCAACATTTACCATAGCGAGTGACACTCTGCCCAGCATTTATTATAGCAGGTGGCACCCTGGCCAACATTTATCATAGCGAGTGACACTATGGCCAACATTTATCATAGCAGGTGACACTCTGGCCAACATTTATTATAGCAGGTGGCACCCTGGCCAACATTTACCATAGCAAGTGACACTCTGCCTAACATTTATCATAGCAGGTGACACTCTGGCCAACATTTATCATAGCGAGTGACACTCTGCCCAACATTTACCCTGGCAAGTGACACTCTGCCCAACATGTATCATAGCAAGTGACACTGCCCAACATTTACCATAGCAAGTGACACTCTGGGCAACATTAACCATAGCGAGTGACACTCTGCCCAACATTTATCATAGCATGTGACACTCTGCCCAATATTTATCATAGCAAGTGACTCTCTGCCTAACATTAATCATGGCAAGTGACACTCTGCCCAAGATTTACCATAGCAAGTGACACTCTGCCCAACACTTATAGCAAGTGGCACCCTGGCCAACATTTATCATAGCAAGTGACACTCTGCCCAACACTTATCATAGCAAGTGACACTCTGCCTAATATTTACCATAGCAAGTGACACTCTGCCTAATATTTACCATAGCAAGTGACACTCTGGCCAACATTTATCAAAGCAATTGACACGCTGCCCAACATTTACTATAGCAAGTGCTACTCTGTCCAACATTTATCATAGCAAGTGCTACTCTGTCCAAC
The DNA here is from genome assembly GCF_031143425.1 of Pleurodeles waltl. NCBI lineage: Eukaryota > Metazoa > Chordata > Amphibia > Caudata > Salamandridae > Pleurodeles > Pleurodeles waltl. Next base: position 1,159,100,259 of record NC_090448.1, read on the forward strand.
ATTTATCATAGCAAGTGACACTCTGCCCAACATTTACCATAGTGAGTGACACTCTGCCCAACATTTACCATAGTGAGTGACACTCTAGCCAACATTTATCATAGCAACTGACACCCTGCCCAATATTTACCAAAGCAAGTGACACTCTGACCAACATTTACCATAGCAAGTGACACTCCGCCCAACATTTACCATAGCAAGTGGCACCCTGGCCAACATTTATCATAGCAAGTGACACTCTGCCTCACATTTATCATAGCAAGTGACACTCTGCCCAACATTTATCATAGCAAGTGACACTCTGCCCAGCATTTATCATAGCAAGTGACACTCTGCCTAACATTTATCATAGCAGGTGACACTCTGCCTAACATTTACCAAAGCAAGTGACACTCTGCCCAACAGTTATCATAGCAAGTGACACTCTGTCCAACACTTATCATAGCAAGTGACACTCTACCTAACATTTATCATAGCAGGTGACACTCTGCCTAACATTTACCATAGCAACTGACACTCTGCCTAACATTTACCATAGCAAGTGACACTCTGCCTAACATTTATCATAGCAAGTGACACTGCCCAACATTTACCATAGCAAGTGACACTCTGGGCAACATTAACCATAGCGAGTGACACTCTGCCCAACATTTATCATAGCATGTGACACTCTGCCCAACATTTATCATAGCAAGTGACTCTCTGCCTAACATTAATCATGGCAAGTGACACTCTGCCCAAGATTTACCATAGCAAGTGACACTCTGCCCAACACTTATCATAGCAAGTGGCACCCTGGCCAACATTTATCATAGCAAGTGACACTCTGCCCAACATTTACCATAGCAAGTGACACTCTGCCCAACACTTATCATAGCAAGTGACACTCTGCCTAATATTTACCATAGCCAGTGACACTCTGGCCAACATTTATCAAAGCAATTGACACGCTGCCCAAAATTTACTATAGCAAGTGCTACTCTGTCCAACATTTATCATAGCAAGTGCTACTCTGTCCAACATTTATCATAGCAAGTGACACTCTGGCCAACATTTACATAGCAAGTGACACTCTGCCCAACATTTACCATAGTGAGTGACACTTTAGCCAACATATTTCATAGCAAGTGACACTCTAGCCAACATTTATCATAGCAACTGACACCCTGCCCAATATTTACCAAAGCAAGTGACACTCTGCCCAACATTTACCATAGCAAGTGACACTCTGCCCAACATTTACCATAGCAAGTGGCACCCTGGCCAACATTTATCATAGCAAGTCTAACTCTGCCCAACATTTATCATAGCAAGTGACACTCTGCCTCACATTTATCATAGCAAGTGACACTCTGCCCAACATTTATCATAGCAAGTGACACTCTGCCTAACATTTATCATAGCAAGTGACACTCTGCCTAACATTTATCATAGCAGGTGACACTCTGCCTAACATTTACCAAAGCAAGTGACACTCTGCCCAACATTTATCATAGCAAGTGACACTCTGCCTAACATTTATCATAGCAGGTGACACTCTGGCCAACATTTACCATAGCAACTGACACTCTGCCTAACATTTACCATAGCAAGTGACACTCTGCCTAACATTTATCATAGCAAGTGACACTCTGCCCAACATTTATCATAGCACCTGACACTCTGGCCAACATTTACCATAGCAACTGACACTCTGCCCAACATTTAGTTGATGCAAAGCCAACCCAGTAAAATAGCATGGCCTTGCATTGTGTGAAGTCCCAATGCCAAATGAAACCAGGCGTAAGTGAATAAAGCACACAGAAAATATCACATATTTTTAGGCAAAGCACACATTTTCATGTCTTATCCTTTGTTGATTGTCATTAAGCAGCTATTTGTGATCTTTCAGTGCAAGTTCTACACAGGACGCCTCTGCCTCTCCGCAGCACAACACTAGTGTCACACTGCACCAGGGACAGACTAATGAAGATGTGACGCAGCGCAACACAGCAAGACAACTAGCTACGCCGTGTCACATGGAGAGGGCAGGAATGTGCCATATCAACTAAGATACAGGGTACTCCTGATATTTCCCTGCGCTGGCGCAAGGGCACCAGCGTTGAAGGCAGGATTGTCTATGTGCAGGAAGGCACACTGTCCTGCCCAAAAACACTCCACTGAGTCTTTTTCTTCTTTCCACGTGTGCCTCAGAATACAGGACACGTAGAAAGAGAAAACAATGAGGAGAAGCCAGCAAATTTCACCTCCTTGCATTACTCTGGATTTATCAAGCCACGCAGACCCACACAAGGTGGCTTTGCGTGGCAAATCTGACCTAAGGATTGAGTTGCCCATGCACAGAAGGTGACACAAGGGCAGTGCAAACCTCTCGTAAATCCAGCCACCAGATTTTTCCACCAGTCACAACACCTGCGCAAGATTCTTCCATAATCTGGCGCTATGTGATTTGTCACAATTCACTATGTAGTGTTGCGGATTTTTACAGAGACCTGCGCAGCGCAAAGATTAGTACATTTGTATCCCCATGTGATGTTTTGCTAGCCACTTTGTGTTCATGTGACTAGATGACAAGAATATAAACTGGCAGCAGGTAGCAAACGCCGCTGTAATGTCACACCACATGACCTGCTTGGTGTAGCTTGGAGGAGAAAGCAGTGTAAACCAGAGGAGGCCTTTTGGCACCAGTGTGCCACGTTGTGGTGAAACACAAAGATTGCATTAATTTCACCAGCTGGCTAGTCATCATGCTGCCCCAGTATGAGCTAGCCACCTGTTGGCGATGGCACCATTAAGGCGAGTTCCAGCCTTCCATCAAAGGCTAAAAGAGCCATAATAGGCCTCTATGTTCCATGCTATCTTCAAACCTGCTTATTCCACCCTGGGGCACAGAGTAGACCCTTCTGAACAAATCAGGTGGAAATGTGCGTGTCCGGTGCGAATACAAGGTGTGTCATCCCACCCTCGACTCTCTGGTAATAGACATGGTGGCCCAGCTCACAAGCCACCCTACAGGCCTCGCCCTGGGCCCCAGCACATTGCCACCCACTTGGACATCTTTAAAGAGGCCCATCTCACTTTGCAGCAGAGATTAAGTCATGGATGCCAATACTCTAGAAGGGAAGGGTTGTGGAAGTCACAGCACATGCTCTTTGATTGCCAATGACATTGCAGGGATGACACCCTGGCCAACGCTAGCCCCTCAGCATCCTCTATGTGATGCAGATGGGAATTCAGAAGGTGAAGGGACACAAAGTAATGAATGTAAATAAGATTTGTTGAGATCTATTTATTTTCTGTCCCTCCTCTATCTTCAAGAACCATAGAGCCAGAGGCGGGAAGGGCAAGCCAGGGCTAGCAGCTACAAGTGGATGTCTACAACTAAATCACCTTCTTGGAGGAAGTGATGATAGTTTGCTTACCTTGGTGCAGTGATGGCAATGATTTGAAGTGGTGTGGACTAAGTCCAACTGGTGCATAGGCCTGGCCAGTGGTCTTGTGCTGGATTCTACTGGGGCACAGGTCTGAACAGTGATCTCATGCATTGTGTTCCAGTGGTGCATGGGTCGGGACAGTGGTCTCAAACATGGTGTTCTACTGGCACGTTGGTCTCGATAGTGGTCTCAGGCATTGGATTCTGCTGGCCCTTGGGCCTGGGCAGTGGTCTCACACATTCTGTTCTACAGGCGCATGGGCCGGGACATTGTCTCACACGCTGTGTTCTGCCAGCACGTGGACTTGGGCAGTGGCTCACGCATTATGTTCTGCTGGCGTGTGGGCCTGGGCAGTGGTCTCACATGTTGTTTTCTGCCGGTGTGTGGGCATGGTAAGTGGTCAGACTTGTTGTTTTCTGCCGGCGCACGGGCCTGGAAAGTGATCTCATGGATTGTATTCTGCCAGTGCCTGGGCCTGCATAGTGATCTCATGCACTGTGTTCTACTGGGGCATGGACCGTGACCTCATGCATTATGTTCTACTTGTGCACAGACGTGGAAAGTGAGGTCATGCATTATGCTCTACCGGCACATTGGACAGTGATCTCATGCATTGTGTTCTACTATTGCATGGGCTTGGACAGTGATCATATGCGCTTTGTTCTACTGGTGCGTGGGTCTATATAATGGTCCCATGTGTTCAGTGGTTAATCTGTAAATAAAAACATGCTGGTGCCCAAAGCTCTCCTCTGAAACATGAGGCTGCTGCATTTAAATGTGCGAGCACCAAATACTGAGGCAGCATAATCCTAAAGTCATCTCAGTCCTCTTTAGTCCATTTACAGCCACTCCCTGCCCCTTCAGCTCCCTCTTGCAGCTTTCTGCTATCTCCCTTTGTGATGCTTTTTGGTCTTTCTTTGCAACACGTCTTTTGCACACAGTAATTGCCTGATGCAGAAAAATAAGTGCCGGCGCTCAAAAATAAGTACTGGTGCCCTCACCGGCAACACCCTAATCAGACTAAGCACTGGGTGTTCTATTTTGCTCTTGCTCTAGGCATCCACTCTTGCACTCACAGAGCACCCTCATGCAAGTCCTTGGACTATGCTGCAGAACCTTACAACAAACTCGGGGTGCACATCAGAGGCACTGGGGTAGAAGTGAAGTGAAGTGGATTCTGTTGTGTCAGTTCTGTCCCATTGACAAACCCTTCACTCTAGGTAAAAAAAAAACTGAAGTTGTCGTCTTCTCCAGTTCATGTCAAGCCCTTGTCAAGGGCAAGTCGAGAGTGGGTGGCCTTCCAGTGAGTTCTGGTGGCCCGCATTTGCAGAGAGGGAGTAATGAGTGGTAGCTTACAACTGACGTAGAGATAGAAAAGATGAGTGAGCGAGTTATAATTACCTTAGAGCACAAGTTATAGGTACATGAGATCACTAACTATAACAGGTAAATTGCTATGGTTTCGTATGTTTAAAATGTGAGCCTAACCATAATGTCCCTGTAACCTTTGTTTTTTTCAGTGAATTTCTATGTTTTTTCTAACATACAGTAATTTTGCACGGAGGGAGTTGCCTGCAGCCTGTCTGTTTGGGTGTCAGAATTGGTGTGAGAGGGTGTATCTGGGGGGGGGGGGGGGGGCAGTGGCTGTGACACTGTCTGGGTGTGAGAGTGGGTGCATTAGTGTCTTAGGGGGTGTGTCAGTGTCTGTGTAGGTCTGTGATTAGGTGCATGAGGGTTTCAGTGGGTCTGTGAGTGGGTGTGTGAGTGTCTGGGTGTGAGAGTGGGTGCATCAGTGTCTTAGTGGGTGCGTCAGTATTTGTGTGGGTCTATGAGTGGGTGTTTGAGGGTTTCAGTGGGTCTGTGACTGGGTGTGTGAGAGTGAGTGGGTCTGTGAGTGGGTGCATGAGTCTGAGAGGGTCTGTGAGTGGGTGCGTGAGTGTATGAGTGGGTGTGTGAGTACATACATGAGGGACTGAGTGGGTCTGTGAGTGGGTGCATGAGGGGCAGAGTGGGGCCATGTGGGTCTGAGTGGGTCAGTACGTGGGTGAATGAGTGTATGCGTGCATCTGTGAGTGGGTGCATGAGGGTAATAGTGGGTCTGTGAGTGTGTATGTAAGGGTCCGATTGGGTCAGAGACTGCATGCATGAGGGTCTGAGTGGGTCTGTGTGTGAATGCGTGGGTCTGTGACTATGTATGTGAGGGTCTGAGTGGGTCTGTGAGTGGGTGCTTGAGGATGTTAATGGGGCTGTGAATAGGTGCATGAGTGGGTCTACGAGTGGGTGAATGAAGGTGTGAGTGGGTCTGTGAGTGGGTGTATGAGGGTCAGGGTCGGTCTGTGAATGGGTGTGTGAGAGTCTGCATGGGTCTGTGAGTGGGTGCATGAGTGTGTGGGTGAATGTGTGTGTTTTTATTCATTTTGCGGCAGAGTTTGCGACTCTGTTGCAACTTTACAAGGAGGGGCCGCGCCGAGTGCCATGATGGAGTTGCAACTCCACGATGGTGGAAAAAAGGGGTTTTAACCATTTTACAGTCATATGGGGTCCCTCTGACAATCTAATTTACATCATGGGATCAGAGTACCTCTACCATGACCTCTTATATTGTTTTCAGGCATAATTGCCATCCCCCAGGACCGTGCACCAGTTCATAAGATGGCATCCGCAACTTCCCCATAGCTTGCAGCCAGCCAATCACCGTACTGCTTCTGTCACGCAGAGATGCGATGCTCCGCGCAGGAGCTGCAATGGATCTGCATCTATATATATATAGACATACAAACAAATTTGTTTTTCATTCAATAACTAAAAAACGACTGAACTGATATACACCAAATAACTAAAAGGCCTATTTCTTGACCAAGAGCTACCTTTCTGTCAAATTTGGTGCAATTCTGTCCAGTGGTTCTGGTGCTATCACTGTTAAAATCCCTATGGAAAAATGAATGAGAAAACCACGTTTTGGGACCCTCCACTTTATCTCAGCCCCCACTTGATGGTTCATGCCGAAACTTTCCAGACTGCAGCTGAAGTGAGCGTAACATTTTTTTGAAAAGTTCATCAAGATTCGTCAATCGGCTTGAAAGATGTAGGCAAGTCAAACAACGCTTTTTCTATAGAAACTAGGTCTTAACTATATCTAGCGACCGCCACTAGGTTATATATATATATATATATATATATATATATATTTTACCTTATTAGCTAGTGGCAGTTGCCGCTGGGTAGTTATAGCTAGGACCATGTTTCCATAGGAAAAGCGACAGTCAACCCACACGTCATTGGAAAGAAATGTGAATGTTCCATCACTAGGAAAATAAAAAAACACTTGTAAATAAACAAACACACTGCAAAGCGATATTGGGATTTGAACCTTCAACCTATTGACAGTCCAAGAGCTTTACCATTAGGCCAGAAGTAACCCTGGTCTGCAGTCTATCAAACCGTAACTGTAACATTTGTGCCAAACATCTTGCTAGGTTGATGCTTTAAAATCACTGCATGGAGTGACAATTGCAATAGCAATAGCTCTCTCTCTCTCTCTCTCTCATGGGATGGAAAAGAGAGAGAGAGAGTGACAGGATCACAGGAGTATCCTGAAGGCTACAGCGGTCCTAGTTGGCTCCCTGTGTCCTGTTCCCTCAAGCAGAGAGCTGCTTTATACTGCAGGTCCCTGCTTGTGGGGGCAATGTTTTCATCTGTTTCCCTGCATGGATATTTGTGGGCAGGGAAACAGATAAAAACTCTGCTTTCTGCAAGCAGGAACTGTTTGACAGGACCCACTGGCAGAAAGCGGAAAGTTTGCTCTGACTTGGCGGGAACTGTCAAAGCTCCTTCAAAGTGAGAGCAAACAGCTTTGCCCTGAGGGTGGGCACCATGGAACATAGCAGGTGCCGGCCATCGTTGCCTCCTTGAGGGGTGCTGCGTGGCCCCCCTCCTTCATGAAGTAGTGGTGGTGTCATGAAGGTGGTGGCTCCCGGGGATGGGGGTCTGTGACGGACCCCCTTAATTCTTTAAATTCAGCCCCGTGGAGATGGCAGTCCCCCTTAACTAACATGTTAAGCCCTGAGGAAGTGGCGGTCCCTAGGGCTGTGGGGGGACCACACTGCCACCCGTACTCATTGTGATTAAAGCTCCTGGGAGGTGGTGGTCCAGGGGCTGCAGGAGGGCCATGCTGCCCCCACCCTGGCCCCTACACTCACTATGATTAAAGCCCCAGGAAGGTGTAGATTTCCGGGGCATAGAAATGACCTATAAGATGGGTCCCATGCTCTCCCCTCCTTTATTTCAACATGCCCCCAGGACCTGGACCACCCGGGGGCTTCATTAAAACAAGCAAAGGAGCCCATGCTTGGTTTTTTTTTAAAAGTTTCACCTGATCCGTGGATCCGCCGCAACTCACGGCAAAATTGTTTAGAAAAAATGCATTTTTGCCCTGGAGGATCCCTCTAGGACAACAGCATAAGACCTAAGTGGTCCGGGTATCCCTACCCTGGCCCCTTTTCTTTTTTTAAATCTTTTTTTGTGAGACTCCGCTGAAGCAGAGTCCCAAGATGGCTGCCAACACTTCCTGGTTGAAGTGTTGGCAGCCAATTAGAGCTCTGCATTTCCCTTTACAAGGACATTATTATTCGCAAATCCTTTGCACCTCTAGATATCTAGATTTCTTTTAATATCGCAAAAAAACTACTGAACAGATTTACATCAAATAACAAAAAGCACTCTTTCTGGACCAAGAGCTACCTTTCTGCCAAATTTGGTGTAATTCCATCCAGGGGTTCGGGCTGTAGTGGTGTCTAAAATCCCTATGAGAATTATAATGGAAATTGACTTTTTTTTACCCCCCCCCTCCTTTTTATCAGCCCCAGCTTGATGGATCACCCCAAAACGTCCTGTGTGCGACACGATTCTTGGGAACACTTTTTGGGGAAAATTTCATGAAGATTCATCAAACTGCATGTAAAAAAGTGCTTTTTCAATGGAAACATTGCCCTAACTACAAGTACCACCAATAGGTGATATATATATATATATGCACTGCAGGATTTCTGGCTGGTAAATGTGATGGGTAAGAATCAGTTTCAATTGCTCAGGTGAGAACGTTTCTAGGCAGTTCTTTTCCTTTTGGGTGTCTGATTACCGTCACAGGAAGGCTGAATGACAACCAGACGCAAGATCACACCTCTGTGGGTGCTCTCGTTTGGAAACCTCCCCAGTGCCACCTGCCCTTAGAAGATTGCCCTACTCTAACTCACTAAAGCAGACTCTTTTCTCCTCCATTCCTCCATGGTCATCAGAGGGAATGTGGGGATACATCACCTGCACAAACAGTTAAAGTACATTTCTGTTTTGTGTTTTCCTTCCATCAGATTTTATGGCAAAATGAAACCATATTCATCTCAACTCTATTTACCCACAGGTGATGGCGGTGTGTGTGTGTGTGTGAGCACTGAAGTTCTCATGTCCTAGAATGATGTAGCTACACACGCATGTAATGGTATTTCTACAGGTTTGCAGGCTGTCTCAAAACACCTCCACCCCACTCCTAAAAACCCTGCATGAAAACGGACTCTTACTTAAAACTTCCGATGTTGACCCTGTTTTTTCTTTCGTGTGACTCTCTCCTTCCTCCCATCTTCCGCTTGCCTCCTCTCGCTGAGCACAGATTACTCTGAGTCACATGCATGTTTTCCGTAATTCCTCTGAATCATCCATAACCCCAAAGAACCCTACTAAGCCTGGGGTCCGGAGCACCGTGCTGCCCACGCATACAATGCTACAATACGTCCCAGGGGGAGTAAGTGCTATATAAATGCAATTATAATACAGTACGATATATAGCCCTCCCGCCTCATACTAATGCTAATTCCATAACTCCCTAACACTGAGCGGATGGGAAGTGAATTCTATTCCATGCAGAATGCATGCTAATTTCCTTCTACTGCTTGGTGCTCTCACGCTCGCATAAGACAAAACTGTTGTGGGTCATGTCCATCACTCAGTACTGTACTAGTCAACGGCAATAAACCAGCCATCACCAGCTGAACAAGCATAGAGTAACTGAAGAGATCGGCCATGCGTCACTGGCCAAAGGAGGACTTTAATATAGTCCGGGTCCCAGCTGGCATATACTAGGACCCTCTTGACATCTCACAATGACAGTCAGATATGGGATGGTGGTAACAAAGCTCATCACAGAATGAAGCATGTCTTCCTCCAACCTACGCCTACTCAGGACCATAAACTTTAAACAGGATACCTCAGAACGTTGAATTCAGTGCAGTAGTAGCTAAGTGGACAATGAAAATAATAAATAAACATAAAAGGACCATCAGAGCTGCTCAAAGATGATGTTAGCCGGTTAACCAATGGGTGTACTGCACCCCTCCCAGGTGCAATAGAGTCCTCCTGAGCTGGGTGTAGACAAGAAGAGACCTCGGTGAGTGACAGATGCTCAGACCTATCCCCGTCTTCTTGTGTTACACCTAACAAGATTTATAGCTTCCTCTGCCCTGCCTGGCTGCGGCCCGCGGAGCTCAGACAGTTATCCTTCCCAGGTGGTGCGTGGACCTTGTGCGGGACGCCGTCCACGCCCACCCGGCGCTCTCGGCTCGTCTTTGGCGTCTCCTTCACGCTTCCCCCAGTGCCAAGCGCTGCGAGGAGGGCGCTGGGAACCCCACACCCTCAGGCAGGTAATTAGTTCACCTGACAAACCCGTGACCCGCGACGTCATCAGCTGCTGCCGGGGCGGCGCGTTATCCGCTTACCTGGGAGGAGATGGCGTCCCGCCTAGAAGCCCGCGCATCAGGGCGCTGCCCTCTCCTCTGTGATACACGTACAACAAGGAGGACCCAGGGTCATGTTAAAATACTTTACACGACAAGTGTGAGTTCGAGAGAGGGCTTAGAGGCAATGAAAATGGAGAGGAAATACCGATTGGTAGGGGTACTGACTGAGATAAAAGAATAACGTATTTTATAACATGTGTGAAGGCATTCAGACTAGAGAGGGAATGTGTGCGCTCTTATGTCTGTGTGTAGGTAACGTTTCCTGGTGAAATCCCACAGACACTGCACCACACCCGACTGAAAACCCCTACACCCAACTAATTACCAGGGAAAAAACTTCAATTAGGGGTTGTTACACCCTAAACAGCCCTCTGAGCTGGGCCCCGGGGATGACCGGCGCGTGTCCCACTTCTATCCCTAATGGTGACATCACTCCTTGCAACGGAGGGCCTTCCAGGCTCTGGTCCAGGCCACTGAGTCCCTCAGTGCCTCGGCATGCCAGCAGCCACTGACCGCGGTAGCTCACTCACCACCACGCCACTGGGCAACGAGACTGAGGCTGAGACCCAAAGTCCATATTCATTCATCCTCTGGCTGTGAACGCACGAAGCAGCACAAGCGTCTGCTGAAAGCGGTTCGATGCTTCACCGGCAGTATGAAGAGCTACATAAATGCAATACTCCAGAAATACTGACGTGATGTAAGAGTGAAGGGAGAACATTTGCGTGTCAGGCTCACCTGAAACATGACTGAACCTCTTAACCTACCTACAGATGGACGTCACAACAGTGCCCACCATTGCCTTGAAGTTATGACTGACAACATTTGGGGGGTCCACCAGTGAGAATTCCTTGCGTTGGCCACAGTCTCAAAGTAAGATTGCCTACTTGAAGCACTATTAAGTAGGCGCTTTGAAGACTCAGTCCTCCGATGACGAGAAAGTTTACCACACTACTCGGAGACTACGCAGCCCCCCCCCCCCCTAAGCCAGACTCACTTTATGATTGCCACCTCTCGCTTGCTGAGCCTTTCATTCTTCAGAGGTCGATAAGCAGAGCACTCGTGAGTTGGGTAACAGTATAGGCGCTAGAATTGTCGGGGCGAACGCGTGCCACACAAATACTGCGGAGTCACAGGTGCCTGGGGTGGGCACCTCCTCCGACGCATCTCTTGCAGAGCAGATGTTCAGAGGATGCGGTGATCGTTGTCCTGTTAATAAAACCACATCCGTTTGTAGGCACCACAGAGGCCTGTAATTATCGGGGCTCACCTGGGAGGCCGAGGGCCCCGTCTAGGCCATCGCCGAGGCTTAATTAAAGCACCAGGTACCACCGGGCCGCGGCGAAAGCGCGGGCAAAGAGGCGCAGGGCGGCCTTGTTTTCACTACCGTGAGCATGGGACCCACTTTAGGGCGGTGCGACCTCACTGGGCGCTGGCCTGGAGGGGGCACTGACCTCGGGGGGAGGAGGGAGGGGCGCTGTGTTTAGCAGTAATTTAGGCACTTGCTGTCGAGTTCCTTGTGCGTCCAGCTTTCAGGCAGTAATAAAAATGTCAAGATAACTCTTGTGAATAATGTTCCTGGTAGTGGTAGTTTTGACTCTGCATAAAGTAGCGCAGAGGGTTAATACGCCTGCTGAAAGAACAGATCTGTATTTTATGTGTATAGCTGAGTGGATTAATAAAGCCAGTCTTTATCAGCACTTCAAAACAAATTAAATATATGTGCCAGAGGGGCTATGGAGAGATAAGGGGCACTTTTACTGGTTGGTAGTGATGTGGAATCTGAGCAGAAGGTCATGAGGGGTGCGGTAAAAGACTGTTGTAGCGGGTGCCACCAGCCGGTCCCTGCATGGGGGGGGGGGGAGGGGGTGTGTGTCAGGGACATAGGCTGGAATCACATAGGCAGTGTGAGTGTGCGGGTGTGGTCTCAATCTTTCACGTCTGAGGCTCTTGAGATGCTGAGGACCTTCTTGGGTATCAGAAGGATGCCACTGACGTGGGTGGACTGGTGTAAGGGTGGAGGGCAGGTTGGGGATTTCTGTCACTGATGCCACACATCATTGTTTGGACTCTTCTATTGATGAGTACTAGTACCGCTGTCCAGTTCTTGTGTTTGGGGGATGCATGAGGCTTTGCACCCCCAGCTGATGGAGCTTTGCACTACTTTGGGAGAGTTCGCATTGCCTCATCGTCGCATCAGGTATTTAACACAAAAACACACAACTCCAAGGAAAAAAAATCACTAATCGAGGCAACAAGAACTAGCCACAAACCTGCAAGTGCAATGGGCCATAAAGCAAGAAAAGCAATTCAGACCCCAAAATCCTAAACTGGTAGTGAAAATCAGCCAATTATTCCCTGAATCTGAGTGCCTGGTATTAGTGCGGTGCAAAGTCTGCATGCAAAATTTACACTACTATGTAGTAACACCATGCCAGTACCGTACAAAGATAAACTCCGTAGAATGTGGCATAACCATGCGGAACCAGATTTATTGGTCCTAAAACCACACAGAACTTCCCAATTCTGTGGGGTTTAACACATACATTACCACCTCCTGTGAGCAGGTGGTAAATACCTGCTGCGGCCGCTGTGTGATGTGTGTGGGTGTAAGGGTGTGGGGAGTAAGGGAGGAAAGGGAAAGCTCATTTCTGGGAGGAAGTCATTGTATCCTGCTGCAGCCAATGCTGCATATTTCTTTTCTGGGGAGCATTTCCACCCTGGAAAACCAAATACAGAGTTACAACTTATGGGAAAACCGGGGTTTGGAACACCGCCCTGCTCAGAATCAGGTGCAGCGGAATTTCATAAGCCAGTTCCACTCCACCTGACTGATAATCAGTGCCTGATTGGTGAGGTGGACCGTTCACAACCCCGTGCCAGGTGACACTGCACCTGTTGCACTAGTGATAGTTACGCCGTAGGGATGATGGAAGAGAAGTAGGGATGATGTATGATGGATGAGAAATAGGGATGAAGGATGAGAATCAGGGATGATGGAAGAGAAGCAGGGATGATGGATGAGAAGTAGGGATGATGGAGGAGACGTAGGGATGATGTATGATGGAAGAGAAGCAGGGATGATGTATGATGGATGAGAAATAGGAATGAAGGATGAGAAGTAGTGATGATGGAAGAGAAGCAGGGATGATGGATGAGAAGTAGGGATGATGTATGATGGATGAGAAGCAGGGATGATGGAGGAGAAGTAGGGATGATGTATGATGGAAGAGAAGCAGGGATTGTGGATGAGAAGTAGGGATGATGTATGATGGATGAGAAGTAGGGATGATGGATGAGCAGCAGGGATGAGAAGCAGGAATAGAAGTAGGGATGAGGCGTGAGGAATGAGGATGTCCTAAAATGGATGCCGTAGGAAACGAACAAGACAGGAACACAGATACGAAAAGAACAAAAACAAGCACTAGTGAAGCCAAAAGATCTGTCCATGGGAAGCTGGTGCAATGGATATTTATATTTTTTAAATAACAATAACATAATAATATGCAAGCATAGGCACAAAAGGAAAAAATAAACCACACTGCCATCTAAACATGCCTGCCATATGGATGCAATAAAAAAATATATATAGTGTTATCAAGGGCAGCTACAATCTTACAATATCACTTTAACACTTTTTTAACAGCAACTTAAAAAATATACCGAAACCCCCCCCCCCCCCCACATGTTACTAGGCAGCTAAAGTACAGGCAAAATAAATAGCTGATATTTAATGCTAGCACAAAAAATAAAACCAAACGTACACTTTCAACCAGCTTTGTGGCAGAAGTCAAAGGAACTATTTTTAGGTGGATGTAAAAATTGTGCACAGGCTTTGTGCAGCCACTCAGAGTGAAGGTAGCCGGTGGATAAAGTGGGCTGACCCATGGCCGCAGGCTATACACGGTGGTGGGTAGGAGGGAAAAGTGAGTGACGGGACGGCAGCCCAGTTGATGATGCATGTTGACCAAGAGCCCCTTGACGGAAGCATTTTATATATTATTTTTTTGGGGAAAACAATAGCCTAGTCAGACAACTAAAGCTAACTCCAAGGCCAGACTTAAAATCACAGAGAGAAAATCAACATACAAGATTGTAAGAAGAGGGAAAGCGTAAAATAGGAACACAGCTTTTAACTTCAAACTTCCATGGAAACGGCAAATGCTGCACTTTATAAATACCACCTAAACTAACTTAAGAAAACTTACATTACAAAGAAACTAATACAATAGGGAAAGAGAGTGAGAAGCTGACTTGCAAATGCACTTTTCACAAATTGAGGCATGTTCTATAAGTACTTCTAGGTAAGTGATTCAAACTGTGTACAATACACAGAAATGGATGTAAAGGTTGAGAGCAGGCAGTCTTAAGATAATTCACAAAACCAAAGACAAGAGAGCCCAGGTGTGTGTTTTTAAGGCACATCAGTGCTTGAATTGGAAAAACAGAAGTGCAGGTACTCTGTGCCAGAGTACCTGCTTATTTCTGAGAAGTGCCGGTACTCTCCAATGAAAAGTATTACGTTTTTCTTGAGACGTGCAGGTACTCTCCTGCTAAAAATTAAAAAGTACCGTACTCAGTACCGGATAGTACTAGCCCATTTAAAGCACTGAGGCACATGGCTGTGTTTTTTTCTGATCATGCGGTTGCCAGTCACACTCAGTCTAATATAAAGAAGCATTGCAATGCCAATAGGTCTGGCTTTAAAAGAATGTGGCACCTTACAAGCAGATAGCGTGGGAATGGATATGTGTTTGTGTGGAAGCAAAGAACGGTAGAACAGTATTGGTGTAGGTTAAAAGGTCAGGTGATGGTAGCACTGTCAAGCCAGACCTAAAAATCTATGTAGGTTAAGGACTGCCCTCCTTCCGTCTGTGCTGCTGCCAGAGAAAATCACTGTAAATTATCTACCGAGCTAGGACACTTTAGTATCAATACAATGTCATGTGTGGGAAACATCCGGAACAACGAGTCCGGAACAACGCTGTCGTTTACCACGCAAGCGTCATCACGCTTGCCGGAATAACGACTCCCTTTTCCCCTACCCTAACCACGCATGTGCCGACCAACGGAAAAGGGAGAGTGCATTGGGACAGGACGCGGTCAGGTAGGTGGGGCTGGGTTGGGGTAGTTTTTAGGGGGGGAGGTTGAGTTATTTTGTTTAAGGGGTGGAGGTAGGGGGTCTGGGGTAGTTATATTTTTAGGGTGGGTGGTTGGGGTAGTTATGTTTTTAGGGTGGGTGGGGAGGGGTCTGGGTAGTGTTTTTAGGGTGGGTTGTGGGAGGTCGGGTAGTTGTGTTTTTTGGGCGGGTGGGGGGTCGCGGTACTTGTGTTTTTAGGGCATGTGGGGGGTGGGGTAGATGTGTTTTTAGGGCGGGTGGTGGAGTTCAGGGTAGTTATGTTTTTAGGGCAGCGGGGGTGGGGTAGATATGTTTTTAGGGAGGGTGGTGGGGTTGGGTAGTTATGTTTTTAGGGTGTGTGGGGGTGGTATTCTTGAACCATGCATGCCGTTCCCACACAAGCCTTTACTAGGCATGCTTTTACAATGAAAAATAGTTGCAAAGGCATGCATGGAAACAATGCGGTCGTTGTTCCAACTGCGTTGTTCAGGCATGTGTGGTTCGCACATGTGTTGTTCCATCATACAACCGTCAAGTGTGTGCCCATTAAGGTTCAACCTTATGCAGTTGAATAAATAAACAAAATGATCACCGCTGTGTGGAGGGCAAGCACTTTTTTGTGGAAGCACACAAATTCTGCCCAATCAAAACACATACTCCTGGCTCCCAACATGTGGGCGGAGCCAAAGCCCCACCCCTGGGGATGCTCACATAATTGTCTGGAGACAGCTGAGCTCTCAAGCCAGACCATAATCACCAGGCAGAGGGCTGCATTGACTGACAACTCTGGGCACAGGAAGTTAGGCAACACAGTGCTGAAGCACTTTTGAGGGGAACTTTGACTCCAGAGCAAGCGTGCCTCAGAAATGGCTTTTATTAGCATAGGATCTGGCCTAAGGAACCTCTTTTGCTTACAAAAAGGGTGCAGAATGAATTGACTAAACTTCAGAGCAAGAGCTTGTGATTAAAGTAGTGAGTGTGGTAATCTTGGTGTCCCTCTCCACACAGACACCTCAGTTGAGTGCTGAATTACATTGTCACACAAAGTTGCTGCTGTACTAATCATAATAGTAAAGTCTTTGTGTACCAGCATACACTGGCAGAGCCACAATACCAACTAATTGAACAATCATCATCTTATTTTGAAGTAAAATATTCAGGTCAATCATGGAGGGAGACGTTGTGCAACAAGACTCATGACGTAACGTTTGCTACACTCTGCGTGAACCAAATACGTAAAGTGGTACTATGCAAGCATGGGAAATGTAAAGTGAAGCAACCTCTTAGTGGCTGAAGAAAAAATACCAGAACAAAATAGAGAATAAAACAAAAAAACAAGAATAAAAAAAGAGCAGTACTAGAAATAGAAGACAGACTGCGTACACCGAATGGGTTGTAAGAAAGTCGTTGTTGTATAACACCCTACAAGATCAGCACCGGGTGGATGCCACTGCAGGCCGTCTTATTGATGGCGAATGTAAAGGCATGTCTTCCAGGAGAAGCGAAAGGGGCAAAATATGCAACATAATTCTTTGAAGCTAGATGGGAAAAGTAGCTTAATGGCAAAAGAGCCTCGCAGAAAAAGTAGGGTGTACACTTTTGAATCGCAACAAGAATCAGTAAACTAGAGAGGAGGGTTGAGGCTATTCTCTGCTTGGAAGAGTTATGGAGGTATTTACGTTTATTGTATTCTATACACATATATTCAATTCTTTCCCCAGCAACTAGGCAGCTTGAGGGTGCGAGTGAAAGCTGATCAATGGGTGGTGTTGGCAGGTTAGGTACAAACCTTGATTACAGCACAGGGAGTCGATCCAGCGGAAGAGGGTCAGCAAAAAGGGATTTGGTGAAAAGGTCATATCCACCACTAGCGTCTCTGGGGCTGATGTAGAGTTTGACGGACGGTTACTCCATCACAAACGTGACTGATATCCCATCTGCTGTATTACAACTCCCATAGGATATAATGGGATCGTAATATGGTGGACAGGATAACCGTCACGTTTGTGACGGATTAGCCCCATCCGGCAAACTCTAAATCAGACCCTCTGTCTTTTATCTATGTAAAGTCATCCAGTTTCCATTCATGCAACCCCGGATAGTGGCCAGGCATTTAAAGGCCAGTCCTGCTAAGTTATTTACACACATTTCATCCTTAACGTTTGTGTTTTTGTTCCAGTATCTTGGTGTTATCTGTATAAATCAGAAACTTAGGAATGAATTGCATGAGGATGATAGTCTATGGCCTCATGTACCTTAAACATAAGGCATGGCGGTGGTCATTTTTGGAGAACATCAAACTGGATTTTATCTGGTTCAGTAATATCAGAAGGGAAGGGTCTCAGCCAAGGACTGGTCAGGCCTTTGACAACTGTTCAGGTTTCCAAATGCTGAGGAACAATGTCATGCTGTTGGTCTTAAAGGCAGACAACTGGTTCCACTCTATGAGAAATGTTGGCTCTCTGACACCCAGGGATTTTATGAACTATTCTGTCACATCAAGGAGTATGGCATCTGTTTTCTTTGGGTCTTGACTCGGTGATCTTCCCCCTTTAAATGGAACCTTTGGGAGTGTTACTGGCTGGGGAAGACATTGCCCTACACCAGTATGCAAGTGACATACAACTATATAGCAGATCATTGCCCATCCCAGAAAAAGAAACTCCTCTGGCATTGCCTGGGCATCAATCAGTCATGTACACCTGAACTCCATCTTAAGCTAGATCCAATCTAAAGAGCAATAACACTGATGGCAAAGCCCCAGCTCAGAATGAAAACTGGTTAACTTGTTCCACAAGATGCAAGTGACCCCTTCAAAGGTCACCAAAAGGTAAAATCCCAGAATGATTGATACCAGTTAAGTCTTCTATAGAGGACTGACCCTTACAACAAACGCATGCCTAACGCTCTACAGAGCAAGCACTCATCCTCTCCTGCATCATCTCAGGCAAGTACATGCTTAATAGCCTACTTGACAAAATGCTTTCCCCCAGGTGTCTGTCTGTCTTGCACCTACATGCATGATCACCAGCCAGTGCTGCATTGATATCCACATCACCCGACCTTCAATGATCTCCAGTAGTTCCTATGTCTTGTATGCATCACTTTCAATAACGTAACCCGCACCATAAAACAGACTATCTGCACCCTTTCCCTCTCTAGCCACACCCCCACAACAGAGAGGAGGAACCTAGCTAAATTGGTAATCAGGAGGGTGAAGAAAGAGAAGGATGGAGATAGGTCTTAGCCTTTTCTACTCCCAGCCTCTAGCACAATCCCCCTCTTCATCCGATACTGACTCCAGCATCCCCCACACTCACTGTCACCTCCCTGACACCATGTATGCACTCATTCCTTCATTTAAACTTCTGCCTATTTCATTAAACTGGGCTTATGGAACCCATATGCTCTGCACATATTCAAATCAAATCAAATCAAATCATTAACATTTATAAAGCGCGCTACTCACCCGTGCGGGTCTCAAGGCGCTAGGGGAAAAAGGGGGGGGTTATCGCTATTCGAACAGCCAGGTCTTTAGGAGTCTCCGGAAAGCGGAGTGGTCCTGGGTGGTCCTGAGGCTGGTGGGGAGGGAGTTCCAGGTCTTGGCCGCCAGGAAGGAGAAAGATCTCCCACCCATCGTGGAGCGGCGGAGGCGAGGGACAGCAGCGAGTGCGAGGCCAGAGATTCATGTCCTACTGCTCTGCTGATCTCTACAAGTTAGCCAACATTATATAATAATACAATTTAAAAAAGATCAAAACAATTATATTCCAAATTGTTACAAAATAATCTGGTACTGGGTTGCTTATGTTCCGGTCCAGGGGGGACCTGGCTTGGCAGTTCGGGCTGGACTCTTCCTATAGGAGCAGGGTCAAGACTGATTTGCATATTGCTGGGTTCAGACTGGGGTGATATGCTGGGCAAAATAACAATGGACTGGGATGCAGACCCAGTAATTACCGTTCAGGCATTCCATCCATCACTTTTTGAACACTTTTGTATGTCGCCCTAAGTGCGAGGGGTATGCCCAGACTTTGGTGTCGTTGGATGTTAGGCACATAACAAGGGTGAAACAGGTCCTCGATTACTTGTGTTCTGGTTCAGGGAGGACCTGGGTTGGCAGTGTAGGCTGAACTGTTCCCATTGTAGCAGCGTGAAGAAAGAGTGAAGAAAGAGTTGCGTAGGGCTGGGTCCAAACTAAGGTAGCACATTGTGCACAATAACATCTGAGTTTAATTCAAGCATTCCATCCCTCACTTTTTACATAAATATATCTTACCCAGTGGCTGTAGTTATAGTAAGGACCATGTTAAGCCCATGTTTTCCCCCATAGGAAAAGCATTTTGTGGTTTGCTTATAACTTTGGCGCCGTTTCACGAATGTTCCTACTACTTTCCATAAAAAAGTCTCATCTTTCTCAGCCCCTTTCTAGAACGTTTTGGGGGAATCTGCCAACCGGGGTCTGAGGAAAAGGGGTGGTCCCAAAACACATTTTCCCCATTCATTTTCTATAGGAAAACTGAATAGTAATATTGCAAAAACTGCTGAACGTAATTACACCACTTATGGCAGAAGCTAGATCTTGGTTCAGAAGATGTGCTTTTTGTGATTTGCTGTAGTTGCATTCAGTAGTTTTAGGGATACTAAGGTTAAAAATATAGATATTTTGAGCCGCATAGGATCCATAGAGCCGACAGATCTTAAGATAAGAGCTGATTGGCTGCCACCACATCAGCAAAGATGTGGCGACAGCCCTCGCAATGGACTGCTAATTACTTCCCACATTACGTCTCTCATGACATGTTCTATGACATCACTATTAACATCAAATCTGAAATATGCTTTTCTCATTAGTACATTGACACTTTGGACAAACATAACAAAAGAAAATTCAGTGCAATGTTGTACAGCATTCTTGCTTCCTCTGAAAAAGCTAGGATAGTCAAGGGATCTTTTCTTGTGTTCTTCCTGCTATGACTAGTTTCACGAATGTAGCTGTGACTAGTAGTAGCACCTCTTCACGCCTTCTGCTCTTCACACAATGGTGGCTGTCCCTCTCGTTGCTAGGGAACAGGCTCTTTTTGAAACGATGATCATGAACTTCAGGGAATGAAAGCTCAGAATGCTACTTAACTTGACATGTAGTCCGCTGGCTTGAGCAGAAGTCCAAAAAAAAAAAGTTCTGACCTCGTTGCTAAGTGTTTCAGTACCACCGTCTCGTGTTCAAATCCGTGGATGTGACGAGGAGTTCACTAACAACATAACTCTCCACCTCAATCTGAGCTCTGCCCACTCTGAAATCAACAATTTTACAACGGCATAATTCATTTTTTAAAATTCTAAATGGACCAAGAATGTTTCAATAATTTACAGCCTTTATTTTTAGTCAATGGTCTCGGACACTGCGTAATTGTCTCCTTCAGACCTCAGTCTTTGTACGGAGTCCCGGGACTAGAAAAGATGGACCCTGCTGACACCCCTATTTCTGATAATGGGTGTGCATAATAGCATGTGTGAAGAGACTGTACCCTACTCGCATCTCTTACCAAGCCAGCAAGACACCTTCCCACAGTAGCAAGTGTGCATTCTACAGTATATTAAAAAATCAGCTAATCTTTTCTCCTTTTCACGATCCTGCTAGAGTCTCCAGAGATCGTAGCATTTTTTAAAATAAGAATTAACCATCTACTTATCCCAGTACATATCTCTTACATACTTACTTTATAAAAACAAGCACCACAACATCGATTCCTACTAATAGAATGTATTGTGAACTCATCTACTAATTTTTACTATTCACGATCCAGCGATA
This sequence comes from Pleurodeles waltl, assembly GCF_031143425.1. Taxonomy (NCBI): domain Eukaryota; kingdom Metazoa; phylum Chordata; class Amphibia; order Caudata; family Salamandridae; genus Pleurodeles; species Pleurodeles waltl. The sequence goes on from NC_090448.1 coordinate 1,159,121,409, forward strand.
GTCCAGTGAGATTGAAAAAAATAGTTAAAAACAATATACATTTACAATCTTCACAGTAGTTATCCCTTAGACACCTCTTCTCTAAATCTAGGGGGACGGCCTGCCTTTCTGCTGCCCCTGTATATAGCTTTTTACTTCATTTCTACAACTCCTCCAATTTTTCTCAGTAAACAGTAACGGCAGCCATTTAATTTCTAACATTCCAACAGCCAGCCAATCCGAGCACTCGCTCTTGCAGGAACCTCTTGCTTCCATGAGTGCATGAAGGCTCACAGGGAAAATGGGCCTCTCGACCAATCACAGGGCTCAATTTTTGAATTTGAGCTCTCACCAGAGGCTCGTGAGACTTGTGAGTCCAACTGCCAAAATATACAATTATTTTTAACACTTAGGGCCTGATTATGGCCTTGGCGTATGGGATTCTCTGTCACAAACGTGACGGATATCCCGCCGGCTGTTTAACAAGTTCCATAGCATATAATGGAACCTGTACGGTGGGCGGGATATCCGTCACGTTCGTGATGGAGTATCCCATCCACCAAGGACGTAATCAGGCCCTTAATTTCTTAAAAACTACTGAACAGCCTTACACCCAATCACAAAAAGTACAATCTGCAGAGCAAGAGCTACAATACAATTGTGTTCAATTTGGTGTCATTCCGTTCAGCAGGTTTTGCTAAAACCGGTCTTAAATTACAGAAGATACATGGGGATCTTGCGCATAGAAGCCACCCCCCCACACACACACCTCTGCTTGACAGATGACCCTGAAATCTTCCAAGAAGAAGCTGAGGTGGCTGAACGTTTTTTGGAAAGATTGGTGAAGATTCGTCAAAAGGGGCCAAAGTCTTTAGCAAACCACAAAACGCTCACTGGAAAAGCAGACCTAACTTTAACTACCTAGTATCGACGGCCACCATGATATGTTTTTGTGCGTGTGTGTGATGCGTGTGTGTGACGTTTCCTGTAATCTATTGGTAAATCTATTGTTAAGAAGCCTTGTCTATATGGTCTCCTCGTTCCCTGCCTGACAAGCATTCTTTGCGCCCGCTACCTGTCCTCCCCTGTGGAACAGGCAGCTAAGTACAGGAAATTACATTTTTCATCCCTTGATAGCTTATTTTTGACATCAGCAGTATAAATGCCAATAACTCAGGTATAAACATACAAATGCAGATGGACGCCATTGCCTGCTAGTCTTGCAGAAATATATTTTATTTATAGGCACTGCGGGTACAATAGTTGAATTTGAGTTTTACATCCTTTCACCTCATCTCGTTATTTTGTAGCATTTGGTTATATTTCCACCCTCTCCATGTCTATAAATCATTTTGTATACAGTAAGTGGCTGCGTGAAAACACTGTGGAGCACGCTTCGCTCTCGGCTTCTCTGCTAACCACAACAAGGTATTGTGGATAGAGTATGTGCTGGCTGTGAACATTAAGTAAGAATTACAGAAGGTAGAAAACTACTGTTTGTAAAAAGAAAAAAACAGAATGCACAAAATAGAGTTAAAAAAGCAGACGTAAAATAGTGGAGGTTGACATTTAAATCTATGGAAAATGCAAAAGTGTATAGAGAAAAATGACAAATTTTGCCGCGTATGGCCAGATTTAAGAAAAGTGGCGTCGCACCCAGTGCAGCGCCACTATTCTTGCACCCCTTAGCACCCCCATAACACCACCATGCGTGCGCCGTATCTAGGATACGGCGCAGTTAGGGAACTAGCGTCATAATTTTTTACGCTAGTTCGGAGCTTTGCAGGATCAGCGTAAAAAATGTTGACGCTGATCATGCAAAGCCCATTGAGACCCATTGTAAATAATGGTGCGCTTCGTTTCAACGCCTGGTCTGACCAGGTGATAAAAGTGCTGAAAGAAATGATGCAAAGCAATCTCTTAGATTTGTTTGTGCCATTTTTTCGGCCCCCTCAAGGGGGAAATGCCCCCTTTGCATACATTATGCCTGGCGCAGGCATAATGTATGCAAAGGGTTACAAAGTGGCGCAGTGATTTTGGCCTCTCTGGGCCACATTAGTGTAAAAAAAAAAAAAGTGGCGCAAAGAGGCACTAGGGGCTCTTAAATCAGCCCCTTAAATTGTAATTGTACGCAGATATACATTAGCCTTTAACTTAATGCCCGTTACTCTATCCATGATTTAAGCCTAAACATTTATCCTTTAGACATGTTCTTTCTTCCGTGGTATGGACGGAGATGCCAAACATCACTTCCTGTTCTACCCCATAAAATTATCTTAACCCGGGGGTCTCCACAATTTTCTGTTGTAAGAGCCACTTATGATCAATGAAAATCATATTGAGCCACTAATATTTTTAATGTGGTAATAATGACCACGTGAGACTAAATTACATTAGTGACCACCTCATGCGAAATTATCAGCAGCGATTATTTTAGCGCATCGGGCAAGATTGCCCACAGTAATGAGAAAATCGCCTTATTAATTTGGAATGCATATACAGGGTTAACGTAATAGCCATACATGCAGTGCCCATGGCACCAGGGTAATAATAATTTTAGAGATAAGTCTCCCCAAACCTTATGACTTATCACTCAAATATCAGATTTAAATATATTTGGGAAATTCATCAATTTATCTTCAAGCATCAGCTAAACTTTGGGGTTCTGAAACCATTACCGTTATCTAACCCTAATCTATAAACATTTTCTTATATCATTCCTTGCACAACTTACCCTAAAGAAAACCAAAACAAAAACTTATCCATAACTTGATCCGTTACTGGCACCGTCAATGATTAATTTTTCACTTCTTTTTTCAACTTTTTTGCATGAATTCATTCATTTTGTACTCTGACTTTGAAAAAACATATGATTATGGCACTAAAATAAATACGTTTGTGTGTCCAGGAAAACCCTTTGAAACTACGTTATCCATAATCTACACCTCAAACAACTAGCTGAAGGATCGGTCAGCTTCCTCGATGTCACGACCTCTGACACGGAAGTAGACGTGTGGAAGCAGGAGAGCTTCACAAATATAAACAAATAAAAGTGTCCTTAAGCATTAGGCCGTCGGCGCGGCTTGTGTTCATTAAGGTCTCTTCTCCTGTGTCCAGGCGCTTGACAGCTCTGACATTCACGGTCTGGTGCCTCTGGAAAAGTATAAATATTCAGGCAGACATTAGGCGCCCCTCGCTGCGAGGACCCCTCCAGTGAGAGGTGGCAGGAAATCATTTCTCTTACCTTATGCAGCCCTTCCCCGAGGACAGGGAAGGTGCTCTTTAACTGGAAGGGCCGGTGCCAAGATCCCTGCTTGATCTGTAAAATGCAATCTGGGCGCCTAGTTATTCACCCCGCAATCCGGAAGGCAGGCATTTTCAGTGATGCTCAATGAATTTCACCAGCCCCTGCCCCGTCACGTGTTGCTAGACAACTGACTTTTTTTTAAAACAGTTTTATATAGCGTGAACTTGACCCAAAGGTATTGGAGCGCTTTACATGAGCACCAGTTACATTACACAAGGGCACATTCATTTTTGGTAGGCACCAGGAGATTAAGGGCCTCATTATGAGTTTGGCGATCCGACCGCTGGACCGCCTAACTACCGGGATTGCTGGAGAGCCTGTGCTGGTGTCCCAGTGAATGCTGGGACACCACATCGAGGGAAGAGGAGGAACGCAGCACGAGGCAGTGGCTACGGCAATAGGTACGTATGTTTTTAACATTTTTCTTTTTTAATTATTCCTCCCCCCACCCCTCTTCTTGAGATTTGCGGCCGCTGCATGACAGTCAAGCAGGAGGCCCTATCCGGTCAGAGGGACAGGCCTGGTGTAAATACAGTGTGTCAGCCAATCAGCTCATAGTACTTCTTTGCTGGCTTTTTACTTGCAGGATGTTCAAAGAGCTGAGTTGGGCTGCATCCTGAAGATTACTTGCGATACTGTAAGTATTCCTTCTTGATGAAGAAGGGAAACTTTTGTGGTCTTCTCCCATACCTTTTCAGGGGATTGAATGGGTGGGAACATTCCTAGGTCCCCCAACAGAAGGCGGGATTAACAAATGAGAATCTGGCAAGTTGCTATCCTGACGCATACATCCGCCATCTTGCAAGTCTTCGCCTTGTTTGAAGAGGACCCAATTAGGCATGGAGACGTAGCGCTCTAATGCATCTTGTCAAAGAAAACGGGGCATCCATTTTGAAGGCGTTCCCTAGACCGCCCCACCCCACCCCATCTCACAGCTAAATTGTTCCACTAAAACTAAAGAAAAGAAGTAGCCCTTTATAAGGACAACAAAAGGTACTCTTGTGCTTTTTTGCTTGCAGTCCTGTTTAGACCCCTCCGCCTGGAGACAAGATTGTTCCGGTAGTAACAGGAGGCTCATTCAAACCACCGCGGGGGACTGGCATAAGAAGGATACATGAGGAAAGTATGGAAAGGTGGAAAGACTGAGGGAGAAAAGTAAACAGGGGAAGAGCGACTAAGGGAAAGTGAGAAGGGAACATGATATTATGTGACGCTTCTATGTACCATATACCGTCTCGACGCCTCTTCAGAGTGTTGCAGGGAACTGTGGATGGAACAAAGTGGCATGGAAGAGAGGGAGGAATGGAGGGATCCAGGGAGAGTCCACCTGCTCAGCTTCAGAAAGATTTGCCCTCACCCTCCACTCCACAATAACAATTCAAACATTGACACACTGGATATGGGGCAGTTGGACGACTGCAATGGCAACTTGTAGCGGCCTCCGTAAATGTGTGTCCTCTCCTTGTGACTTCGTGATACACTTCACAACATGTCTACCCTAGAGTCTCCCATGTCATCTCCCCACCCTTACTTCATATATCAAGTATACCAGGCTGGGAGCTCAATGTATGGTTCTAATCTTGTTCTTCAAGCCTATCTGCACTCTAACTTTCTGACACCCACTCCCTTTATTCATCTACTCGTCACTGCGTCCTGCAAACCTCCACCTTCTCCCAGTGCCCAAACCCACCACCATCCCATCACTTCACCAGCTCGATCCACAGCACCTTCACGCCACCATGCTTGCTGAGACAGGAGTCGTGTTCCTGCCTGTAATCCTTCATAATGGTCCCTTAAATCCGATCTCCTCAAATAGGAGTTTCATGAGCACCACTCCTCGTTCCTTGCAAAAAATTCTGGAAATGCCACAGGAGCATCCCATGTGTGGTCATGGACATTCCCACACTACCCACCATGCTTTGTGACACAAAGACTAACCTACTAACATTTGTAGACAGGGCTTTGTGTCAAAATAATAATGCCACCTTGAGGCAGGTGCTAACTTTGAGAAATGCTTTTTTTCTCAAAACATTTTCAACTTTGCGTGTCTGCTGCACTGTACATCATCCATATAATGTCTGAAAAAATAAAAATAGATCTTAACATAGTAATTTAAATTGGAATGGTAGCCTTACAGCACATACCTTATGCCAGACATCACACACAAATCTTTGCACTGTTGTGCAATGATCTGTGTGCGGCAGAAAGCAGCCTAGAAGAGTGCCAGCAGTGAGGAAGAGAGCCGCAGCACCATATCGAACTGAATATGGCGCTGTCCTGCTCTCTCCTCCGAGCACAACACGGTGCAGCAACTTTGGGTGCACCCCTGCATTGTGCTAGAGTTTAGTAAATCTCCTCAATATGGTTTCTCTTGGGGACTCATTACAAGTGGCGGTCAGGACCGCAGCTGCTGTGGCGGTCCGACCTCGACATTAAGACCCTGGTGGTCAGAGTTCCAGGGTTCCACCGTCTCCGCTGGGGTCGGTGATCCCGACAGGTTGACAGCGGGTGGAAGTCACTATCCGCCAGGTGCAGCGCTAGCCTGCGGATTACAACCTCGTTCTGCTGTACAGACAGCGAACATTGTGAGGGTGCTGGTGCACCCTGCAGGCAACAGCATTGCCGCCGGTTCGATTACGAGCTGGAGACGAAGCCGCCGCCTGTTTCCTGCTAGGCTGACGGGCTGAATCCTCGATTTACACTTGTCAGCCTAGAGGGAAGCTCCTAATAGGTCCGTGGGGTGGCCACCGCTACGGCGGCGGCGGCCACCCTGTTGAGAATTTGGCGGACGGGGTACCCCGTCCTTAAACCTCATAATCAGGCCCATAATGTCTGTTGTCTCACTGTCTGCCCTCCAGTACTTCACCTAATGTTTAAGGTGGTACCCAAACTCCAGTGTGATAAATATCAAAATCTGCATGCTATATGAGGCCTTCCCGGTCCAAACGCTCTGACCTGAACCTACAGAAGTAAATTAGGAAATAATTAAAAAGACATAGGAGAGAGGACAGAATGGAAAATGAGTTTGTAAAACGTACCAGCACTTTCTGTATGAGCCCTTGCACTAGTACCCGGACACATGCTCCGCTCTGTCCCAACACTACTCCCATATGAATGATCCCAGTGCTACCTGCTTACATTTGATCTCACGCATGTAGTGTTTGTATCTACTGGCTGCTACTAACGTTCTTCCAACCTCACATGTAGATTTTGCTGCCTTTTCTGTATCTGACCTGTAACAACTTGATGTTTCTTACCTTACAAAGTTCTCTGACTGACAGAATTTATATAGCACACACTACCTAATTTGAGCTTCTATGTGCTTGTTTATAAACTGTCAGGCAGAACAAATAAGTCTGAAACTTAAGGGAGGGTGTGGCACGGAGCCCTGTTTCATCCGGTAGGGAACTGTACAGCATTGTGGTCTGTAATGAGATCAGCAGCCTCCCAGTGTGTGGCGATTATATTTAGGGACCGTCAGATTCGCCTTATTTTTGCTGCAGAAATCATGGGTGTTGAGCAGCTGTCTAATGTTAGATACCCAGGAGCACGTTTTTTTTTGCAGTTTTATATCGTGTGAACTCAGCCTAAGGGCATTGGAGCGCTTTACATGAGCACCAGACTACATTACCTCTACGTCCCTTGTCCTCGACCCAGTCATTATTAATGTGAATTGTCCCAATCACTGGACAGGAAGCATCACAGGACTGCTTTCACTATTCCCCACCCACCCTCACCTGAGCCATATAATAGGAAAACATCCCCTCGGCTCATCTGTTTTGTTTACTGTCTCGCGGGATGGGAACCAGGGCCGTATTATACAAAGTGCCCCAGGGACATAATCGGCATGTGTGTCCCTGGGGCACTTTGATATCACAGAGAGGGTCACAGACATTGCGTGGCCCTTTCCCTTAAAACAGGTGCGGCGGGCGCAAACAGAGAAAGTGCTTTCCTTTTACACTGAATTTGCTGCCCTCAGGGCATCCGCAAACTTGGGCTCCCCCGGGGGCAGCGCATTCCAGTGAAAAATGGAGCGGCTTTGAAGCCTCCACTCTGGGTTTCACTGTTCAGGTGGTAAGCCGCCTGCACTTTCAAGGGGGAGTGAGTGACTGCACCCGCCTGCGAGGGATGTCTGGAGGGTCCATAGGACCCTTTCTGTAACACAGATAGTGTTGGCACACATATAGCACCAGCGCTCTCACCAGAGGATGTTGCCTCAATTGCACGGTGCCGTGGCCCCATGCAAATCAGGGAATCCCTTTGCCTCTGTGCCCGCACTGTATTATAGATGCAGAGGCAAAGAAGCTGTCGGGAGGAGCTTGACAGTGCATCACTTTAAAGGTAGTGAACTGTCAGTACGTCCCCCGAAAGCAGCCCTCTGGAGAGTGGGAAAGGGAGTCCTCAAGTTCAAAGCTGAACAACCTGTATCCGTGAAACAGCAGTATTCCGGTCCTTCAGAATGAGATTTCGTTGTGCTGCTATTGAAGCGACGTAAGCCAACGCAAAAGCTCTCACTGCAACAAACAAAATGACTGAAAGAATCTCTGCTATCTTTTTCACATTCTCCAGGAGAAGGGAACATTTGCCACCTGCATTGCCATAAACAATTCCTTAGAAACACTAAGGAGTGACTGAGCCATATAAGCCCCATAAACATCAGCGCAATGCAACATGAGATCCAGAGTGCACCTTCTTTAAAGCAGTGTCCCCTTTCTTCTCTGCAGGTGTTCTGAGGATGATTTCCTCCACATTGATGGTCTACCAATTTAGCAACAACATGGCATGGATAGAGTCAGGTAATGTTTCCTTCATTCTCTCAAGAGATATAGTTTTGCCATAAACCTGGGTAAATTGATTTTGTCTGGGCTTCGCCATTCAGTGAGGATGATGTCCATTTTGAACTGATGGGAAGGCACCCCAACACTGGTAGGCTATTTGTATTGTCCTAGAACAGTATCCGACTGGTGCCCCACCCTGCACAAAAACAATCCTGTCTATAACAAAGGCACCCTTACACCATGGTACAAGGGTGGTACAAGGGTGCTTGTGTTGGCACTAAGCTGCCAAAATGGCACCAGCGCAAGGGGAAAGGACAGGAGTACACCATATTGGATAAATACGGCACATGCTTGACCTTTCCCTGTGACATACGCAGAGCAGAAAGGTGACTTGCTGCGCTGCGAATTTATGCCCCTATTTATTTTATTCCACTGACGTAAATATAGTTCTAGGTCTGGGAACATGGGGGTTCCCACAGGAGGCAACAAAGTACCCATTAACAAGCATTTGCAAAGCCAATAGTTCTCGTCTTATGGACCAATTGGCTCTGTCAGTAGTTTTACTGATGTTGTGCAGCATAATATAAAAAACAAACAAAAATGTGCTATGATGTGACGCTTTCGTAATGTTGTAGGCGCATGCACCACGCATGTGCAGTTGGATAGGTAAATTAAAATAAATGAGTAGCATGGGTATGGATGGAAGCAACACGCAGATTGCAGGAAGGGAAGCAATGCAGTGGGGCAGAAGGAGCACAAAGGAGAATCAAAAGCCAAGACAGAAGGTGGGTGGGGGGAAACAACACAGAGGGTGGGGTGTGGAGGATAAGCAACAGACAAGAAAGCAGTGTGGAGCAAGCACAGACAAGCACAGTGGTGACAGAGAGAACATGGTGTGCAAGGGGAGTGAAGTATATGAGGGAGACAGCCAGAAAAACACATGCACTTGCATAGAGTGCTTAGCCCAAAACTAAGAAGTAGTGCTTGAACAGTAAGTAGTGGAAGCATACTAGCCAACCAATCAGAAGGCTCTGGTCCATGGCAGGGACAAGCACAAGATTGGCAGGCTGGGACACAAATAAGTAAGCAAATGAGAGTAACAGGAAAGCCACCTGATGGTAAGCAACGGGCAGGCTCCAAGCCCCTGTGTATTCTTGGTAAGCCTGGAATATGTCTGTCGCAACCAGGCAGCTGTTCTGACTGGTAGGTTCAACCTAAATATGCAAAAAACTGACAAAGTTGGATATTTGTGGGAATTTGCACACATTCCGGTGTATGCTCCTCACAGTGTAGTAGGTGTGCAAATTGAGCCACAATAGCTTCATAATTTAGGAGATGTAGAGGACTGTGAGACAGATTTACTAACATTTCGCATGTTGAATGTGTCATTTTTTTGTGGCAGCTGTGATGAAAAATGTTATTTGTGATGTACAAAGTCACACAAATCAGCTTTGCGTGGCCTTGTGTGGGATTTTGCCCAGAAAGTTAGGGAGATGTTCCATCGGTGGAGCATGGACGTTCCCATCCATCTATGGATTTTGCCACATTTCCAGATTTACTGATGCTCGTAAACCAGGGAATTCTTCAAAAAGCAATGCCTCCCTGAAGCAGCATAACAAGAGAAATATGTTTATTTGTCCTGGTTACTTCCTATTTCTATGCAATCGGCATTCTGTAGCAGGCATAAAAAGAGGACCATGCCTTTAAGGATTGTTTTTTGTGCACAAAGGTGTCCCTTCCTGCACAAAAGCAATCCTGGCTGTAACTCAGTTACCCTTGCACCAGCGGCAGCTGCTTTTAATAATACTCGGTGGGGCGGGCAGAGGGGTTGCGCGGTGGAGGAGAGTGTTCGCGCTGGGGGGTGGGTGGTACTTCACACAGGGCGGGCGGTGGTGGGAATAATAATAATTTTTTAAAAAACACATACCTTAAGAAGGCAGCCTCAGTGTTCCTCGCAGCCTCGGCAGTTCTGTGCGTCTTCTCTCTCCATCCAATCCAGACGCTTGTCTCCTACTGTTACCCAGCATGAGACAAGCACCTGGATTGGTCTGTACGGCCTCAATTGCCGCTCAGATGGGGACTGGAAGACTGCACTGGTTCTTCACCCAGGCTGTGATACGCAGCCCTCATGGAGAGTTCTAAGTGTGCATGTCGGTTTGGCAGGACTTGGACGGCCAGCCAAACCTACATGTGCACTTTGAAGGGCACACTATCCCTCCCTCCCCGCTGCTGATGATGGCGATCGCCACGCCCCGCCCTACGAGGAGGAAGCAAAAAATAAGACGATAATACAGTAGTTGTTTTATTGTTTTATTTTTCTCCTGCCTTTCAGCAGTGGGGCGACGCTCCTCCGCCAAAGCGGAGGGGTCGCCCCGGCCTTGCACCATGGTGCAAGGGTGCCTGCATTGGCGCTAAGCAGCACAAAGTGACAAAGCGCTAAGAGACAGCAGAAATGTGCCATACCTTAGCACATACGGTGCATTTCTGCTTTCTTCGTTTCAGGCACTAAAGCAACTGTGCTTGCTGCCCTGAATTGTGTGAGATGTAAGTAAATATGTCCCAAAATATCTTAGATGTCTGTTTGTAAATTAGGAATAAAATAAAATACTTTAAAATGAATTATTTTATTTAAAACATTTTACTCAGGTAAGCTTTTGGACTCCTCTGTTTGTGTCGGGTTTATTATGCTCGATAAAGTGAAACAAAGCTATCCGGCTGGGTTTCCATGTGGTTGACTGCTAGACTGCAGCATTCCTGAAGCGCTAGCACACACACTTTTTGGCTCTAATATTGTTAAATGAACTAAGGGCCGTATTTATGACATCACACCTGCTAAACCAAAGCCCATCCAATGAATAGAGCGCAAGGATCTCTTAGAGCGCTATACAAATGTTATTATTCATCCACTGACGTGGAAACGTCCCCGGCGGGGTGAAATGTCAACGTGCAAACCCCGTCCCGGCGAATGGCATGAATTCACTTTGAGTCTGGAACAATAGCCTCTCTCTCTCTGTATAGCGCTGCGTGCCGCCGGTTTGAGGTCCGTTGTATAGGCGCTGCAAATACCGTGTTAATATTTCAAGGCAAGGCACTTTTCGAGGTAGGCAATGCAGGGTTTCGAACCCACGACCGTCGAGCCAACGGGGTACAAGTATGACCCACTAAGCCCTTCAGACAAGTTTAACGCCCTTTGTATACCTTTCTTGTAATGTAGGGTTTGCATCTTGCAAAGGGAGAAACGTGTGTACGTCTAGTTGCGATTTCCGCTGAATCTTCTTCGAAACAAGAAGCAATTTTGTTACACGTAAGCGCCAAAAGTGTTGCAAGCGCTTTATAAAAACACAATGCAAAAAAATAAATCCTAATAGCACGGATTATTTCTGTCTGTGAAGGGACCTGGCTGATTTTAGGCTCTGCAGATGGAACACAAATGATAAATTTGGGTCAGACAACTCCACAGAACCGCCCGGCTGGACAGGTTGTGGTTGCAGCTGACAAATTCAAGGATCCTGTATTTTCGGAAAGGCTGCTGGACATGAGGAGTACGGGCGCGAGAGACTGGCCTAGGGGACACCAGGAGACAGGAAATGTCCGTGCGTCTGACTGGCCAGCAGGGCTGGGGCAGAGCCAGGCGCGTGACAGGTGTGCTCTGGGGTCGATGCCTCTTTAAAGTTAGTGGAGCTGGGAAGCCAACTCAGTGGGTTGAATTATTGGCATATCTATGATGTCATCGTAAAGTGCAGGTTCGAAGACTGCCTTCCATCCTTCTCCATGCAATAATAGTGTGTTACCAGCTGCTTAGAAGCAGGAGACGCCGTGGAAAAGGCACTACAGAAAAATATATATTATTAACATTTTGCAAAGCCTTATTACTGGCGAGGGGAGAGTTTTATTTTTTCTCTGGCTATTGCAATGAGTGTTTCCAGGGCTCGTCTGAAGCCGCTCCAAGAGGAAACCTTACTTTGATAGCTTCAAGCGCAAGGCAATGCTGCCCCCTGCAGGGCACCAGTGGCAGTGTCCCAAAAGGTACCAAGGAATTGATTCAATGTACTGGTCCAACAACACAAGTATTATATTGGAATAGCATTTATGTAGTGCCTCCTACCCCGGATCAATCAGTAATTTCTAAAGCACGGTTAATCACCCGTAGTGTCTCAAGGCGCTGTATGTGGGCGTGCTGCTTAGTCGAAGAGCTAGGTCTTGAGGTCCTTCCTTAACTGTTTCAGTGATGCGGTCTGTCTGAGTCTGAGATGTCACGTGTTCCATGTCCGGGCTGATGAGGCATTGAAGTGCTTCCTGTCAGGTAGAACCCTTCTCAGTATCCCGAAATGAATAATTATGTAACTAATTATTGTGAATTTGTTGGTTATTAGGTTACTCTTGTGCTCTATAGAAACTGAAGAATTTCCTCCATGTTCAGGTAGTGATGTCTTATGTTAGTGGGAGTTAGATGTAATTACTAGAGTATATTAATGTACGTGCAAGAAGAGGGAAGAGGAAGTAGGGTGGGCGAGTTTATATACTGCAAGGTAGCAAGGAAAGGTTAAACAGAATGAGTCTTTGTGACTTATCGAGATGAGTAGATAAGTTAGAAAGTTTCGGTACTGCAGGAATGGTTACTCAGAAAGAGAGTTTATGATTTGTAAGGAGGGGTGTGGGTAGTTTACTGAAGTATGGAAGAGAGTAAGGTAGGTGAAAGGGTAGGGTATCCACGAGGCACTGAGGCATGCAGCGGATAGAGTATCCTTCAAACAGAAAGGGATGAGAAACAATAATCGCTAGCTATCATCGTCTTATTTTCATGCAGGGTTTTTTGGAAAGTCGTTGTAGAATGCAATCTCAGGAAGTAGAAAGAGTAGACAGAAAGCCTTAAAGTTGATTACCTGTGGGCAGGTGATATAAGATGTTCGTTCGTAGGTTGTTCAGTTCGGCTGTTGATGGAGTTGATCCTGTCCGTTCATTTTACATAGCTATTGAACAATGTTGAAATTGTTTGACTTTGTATTTTTTAGTTTGGGGTTCTGAGTTATGTGGTTTGTTGGATAGGTCTGTTGAGATTTTGAGGAGTGGTCAGTCAGCGGGGTTTGCGTTGAATATACTCAGGGGCGTAGCTTAAGTCAGTAGGATTGGGGGGGTGAGCTTCAGGTTTTCCAACAATCACGCAGGCACATAATGTTCAAATACATTATAAGACAAGCAGGACGCATGAGGGGGGTTTAAGGGGCAGAGGAAAGGGAGAGGAATGCAGATTGGTAGGGGTAGTAAATGAGGGAAAACATAATATTTTGTAAACTAATATTTTTTAAGACTTTCAAAACAGATGGGGAGAGTGTGATGAAACTCCACAACCCAAGAAGAAACACACCTCTCACCAGACATCGACACATGATAATTGTATGCTATTGATGTGTCTCTTGTACCTCTAGTTAAAACTAACAACAAATGATACAATGTTGGCAAGTGATGGAAGATATGTTTTGCGTTGTTATGAATTTTGTCCTCAAAAATCACTTTTTTCATTTCAAAGTGTGAGAAAATGTTTTGCCATCCTGGTGAGAGAAATGATATTAGAACACTGGAATGCTGGGAGCTCCACTGGAGACAATGGAGTGCTCTGGGCTTTTTCTGCCTGATAAAAGCCCGGAGCGTCTGCATTCTAATGCTCTTTACAAAGGCCTCAGGGAGCCCGAGAGGTGTTTAATCCTTCTAGCCCTTTGCAGCTGGGCTGTACTGGCAATTAAAGTCCTGCTCCCTTGTTAAAGGCCCTCGCCTTTGGCTCGGGCCTTTAAAGCTGAAGTAGGCCTTTAATGGCTGGTATAGCCCGCTACGGCGGGCTCTAAGGCTATATTAGTTGTTGTGGACTTTCTCAGAAGTTAAACAATCTAACACCAACACAGCAAAAACAGACTGTGAGGCTCCCCATGCTTCCTCTTCATAGCTGAGGCCTAAGAGGCATGCGCGTCACAAGGAATGCAAGTGAGGTCTGAACAGCATCACCAAATGCCCAACCCCCAAACCAATACAGATACAAATAAAACAGTTTAAGATCAAAGTGATACAAGAATAAAGCAAATAGGATGTAGGAAACAGGAGAGATGGTAAAAAACCTGAAGGCAACTCTGGATTAACTTCACACTTTGTAAAATAGTGTCCTGAGTCTGCTTTTCTGAAAATTGCTACTAGAGAGCAGCCCTGCATTCACTAGGTGTGACGTAAAGATAGCATAAACAAATATGTTCGAATACTCACAAAGAGTGGCTTTAGGTCAGCCCTGTTCATCTTTTGGTCTGTTCATGTGTCATTAATATGTTGCTTCTGCCCACAATAGCATGTAGCACTTTCCAGTGGCTCAGCCTACGTCAGCCTTTAGCTCTGTTGCACTTAGAGTGGCGGTATCTTTCTTGAAACAAGTTAATATCCTCCCAAAAATAGTGTTCTTCAGGGCTGGGCCAATCGAGGTAACCTGGTGGGCCATGCACTGAGATGATTATTGTTTTTACTTTTTTTCCCTTCGAACGCATATGACCACCTCTTATAGATGGCAGCATTGTTACCTTCTTTTTTAGCTTTTTCACTTCTATCCCATATGCTAGAAAAATATATTTTGTAAGTTTGCCTGTTTCACAAGGCTAGATTTATTGGTTTTGCCTATTTTTATCACTGGAGTCAAGCAGAGCCAGATTACTAACACACTTTAGAATTGTAAGGAAAATGCCTTTTTGTCCAAAATACAACATTGGCCACTTGTTGCAGGTGTACTTGAACAAAAGGACTTAATGATAAGTAAATGTAACACATGGATTGGTTTTCCACATGTCTCAACCGTGCAACTTCGCTTCTTTAGACTCCAGACCACAGATTCCCAATGGGAAGCAAGCTCCTTGGATGATCTCTTCAGGAGAACAGCCAGAGATCCAGTTCACACTGAGCCTGTCCCTTTTTCCAAGGCACAGTCTGTGCTAGGAACCACCTCTCCGCCTCTCCTTCATAACCAAAAGAGGTGTCAATCAACAGCAGTGGCCAGTAACCATCCTCTTCGGCTACCTGAGGAAAGGACTGCTGCCTTCTCACCAGGATAGACTGCTTAGGTCCAATGGACACAAACTTCTACTCGTTCCAAGGGTCAGCAGGGCAGGAAGAGGTGGTTGTTCTTTTTCTTACTTGACTGCCAAACTATGGAATCGTTTGCCTTCTAACCTCTGCTTTGGACCCTCTGAATTAGTCTTCTGCAAACTCCTGAACACATATTTGTTTGTTAAGTAGACGTTTCCTTCGGCGGTGTTTCACTTTTTGGTGCAGTTTAAGGCCATTAGTGCCAGGACACCTCTTCGGAGGCAGCTGTGTGCGTTACAAACTCATATTGTGTTGTATTCTGCAGCAGCTCCAGCCACCGTTCAGTTCTTACAAGCCTGCTGGTTCCACCTTCAAGATGCCCTTTGTCATTGTTGACTTTCAGGTGGTCAGCCGCCTGATCCTGGAGAAAGGTTTTCGATTCTGCAGATTCATGAGAAAGCAGGACCTCCCCAGGATCTTCCTCAGATAAACAGAGTAGACATTTCACAGCCTCTTAACCCTTCTTCAGTGTCTAGCACCATTCTCACTTCCAGAGGATGGACACCCTACTTTTAAGAGTAAACCAGTAGTGTGCGATGGTGGCTCTGGAGTCTTGATGACTCACACACTGCCCTCGTACATATTTTGTCAACACTCCCCATGCGTTAGGGTAAACGCTATTCAAGAAAGAAGGAAAACCACTGCACATCCCAAGAAGTTATAATGTTCCAGTTTATTCCTCGTAATGTCTTTAGATGAAACAATGGCCTGTGGCCCAAGCTGACATCTTGGAGCCAGAATCAAAAGATGACAACAGAAATCCATTTCAAATGAACAGCAGCCCAAATAAACAACAGCCCAGTTGTGGCTGGGTGCATACCACTTCGAGCACTCCCCCTATCGTTTTACGTCATCATGGACTTTGTAAAAAAGCAGTAGCTTATATTTGGAAAGTGCGCTCTCTCCTTTACACAGCCACCTTTTTGCTTATATGCTATTCCAGAAAGCTTCATTTCACAAATGCTAGTTGGAATCCCCAGTGTGTGCGGCTGCACGAGCTCATCGAGCACACTTTGGCCTGTTCTGTTCTCAATGGTCGTGCCTGACGCTACTTCAAGGGGAAATTCCCCTCAAGATGGGCATTTAGTCACACTTTACAAATCCACATAATATAACATAGCCGTCCTTTATTGCCATACAACAGTTGTTGAACGTCACAAATTGAGAATATCGGTGCATGGGTGATGAGGACATGTAGTCAGAGACCACTGGAATTATGCAATTGTGCGGCTGAGGTGATTTTTGCATAATCATAAAGTTGCCACATTTGCCACATAATCCACTTGCTGCATAATCTTCTGATTTTAACAAAAAAATTGTTTCTAGCTCAAACGGTTTAAAAGTTACTAAAAATGCAGCAATAGATGCTGCCTCACAGTTGGTTAGTGCTATATTTGGGTGTTAAACCTGTAATAACGAGGTGCAAACAGTGCACATACAGTGTTACCAAGTTAAAAAAATAATGAAGTAAAATACTATTGCAAAATGTGCCTCATTATGCCACAAAACTTGGCCTCTCTGGTCACATAATGTATTCAACCATGTCGTATAGTTCCCCCCCCCCCCCCCCCCCCCCATTACAGAGGCCCTGCATATAGTGGATGTTGATGGGCAGTAAGGGCCATTAGTTTGTTTAAATAACAGCCTGTAACATTGAAAGTAGGAAGAAGTTCTAGCGATGAAAAGAATCTGATCAGCAGGTTGCACATTATAAAATGGGAAACATAATGTAAATGAAAATATGTTAGCACTGTCACACCGTAGGAAAAGTGAAGCCATATTTACTTGTCAACAGAAAAAAATAAAATTATGGGCAGTGTTAGATATCATATATTGAAGGCACTGAACTCTATAACTGAGCTGTTCTTGCTGCACTGGTAAGAATGTGTTCCTAATACATTTAACAGCTCGTGCAGCGCCTGTCCACTGTCACGTGGTCACTAAGCCCAAGCGTTGCTATAGTCCCCCCAGACGCCCTGCTGGACCACACCCCTCCAGTTTCATCAGAAGACAGGGCCCAGGCCTAGATTAACACCGCCATGAAAGACTCGCGCCAGGTTTAGGCTCCCATAACAAGGCACTGATGCAAATACAAGCAGAGGGCCCAAGGGCATCAGTCGCAGAACATTTCCATATCCGCCACCGTATATATCATGCCAAGTTGTGCAGAGAGCGGGGATATACTGTGTGCTGGAGAGCTGCACGCGGGCGCGCTGATATATCGTCTCCCGGGTATCCAGAACCTCCTCCGCCGAGCTTTAAATTACGTTTGCAAATGAGGCCGCAAACAAAATCTCTAGCCCAGGGCGTGATTCGTAAATTGCGGCAGTAATCGCCCCTTCCTCGCTCCACCGCCCGCCCACGTGCCTTTCTCCGTGCGCGCGCTCCAGGCGGGAAAAGATGGTCCATGGGATGCCTCGCGCCTGAGCGCGAGAGCTCGGTCCCCTGGTCCATGGGATGCGAGAGCTCGGTCCCCTGGTCCATGGGACGCCTCCCGCCTGAGCGCGAGAGCTCGGTCCCCTGGTCCTTTGGACGTCTCGCGCCTGAGCGGGCAATGGCGGGATTTTTATCTCGCGCCAGTTCTGCGTTTCTCATCAATGCAGAATTTTTATGCAGCGTGTTTATTATAATATTAATATTTATGCTTTTCTGTAGCACACTCTGCAAGTTGAACAAGTTGCTACTCAGTGCTTCGAGAATAGATGTTACTATTACTGAAGTCAGTGGTACTCCGTCCATAAGAGCTCAGAGTGAGCTCGCAAGCCTGAGATTAGAACCTGTGACCTGCTTGCTACACGGTGCTTTGAACAATCAGTCAATCTAATTTCAGATTATGGGCATTATTTTGAGCAGCGGTTCTTAACTTTTTGACTTATGTGGACACCCACTTAATCATTACTGGAACACGGGAACCCCCAGTGAAACATTGGAATCCTGGGACAGCTAAGGAGTTGTTACTGCAAGCTGGGGACCTCTGCCTAATCATTTTTGGTGATTTGACCAGCAACGGCTGGTAATATATGAAAGTGTTGGGACAAGCAAAGTGCCCCACCGCATAAAAAAAAAAGGAAAACAGTACACAAAACAAGGATGCACAATAAAAACATAAACATGCATTATATTAAAATTAATAATAAAATAATTGTACTTACCAGGGCTGCTCATTCTCTGTGTCCTTCCCAATCTCTGACCGGCACGAGCGGAAGAGAAAACTTTCCTAAGCAATCCTGGCGCTGTTCTCATGCTGGTAACCAGCATGAGAGCAGCACCAGGACTGAATGGCGCAGACTGGACAGACGCTCTTTCAGGCCCTTTAGGCCTGGGCTTGGTCTCCACCAAGCTGTCCAAGGCAGCCGGGCGGAGAGCTTCAAAGTGCGCATGTGAGTTTGGCTGGTGCAAGTCTGCCGGCCAAACTCACATGCGCACTTTGCAGTGTCACCACTGCTGTAGTCCTCTGCTCAAAAGAGTACCCGCCACCTAATTTCTCCTGGCTCCTGAGCAGGCTGACTGCTGCAGCACTATGTGAAAAATAAAATGGCAATTAAATGATTTCATTGCTATTTTATTCTTCATGTTTAGTGTGGCTCGCAGCAGGTAGGGTGGAGATACTCCCCTACCCTCAAGAAGGAAATGCCACTGGATATGACCCTGGAAAACAATCCACTAAAATACAGAAAGAAGCATTCATCAAACAATTAAATTGAGGCCATTCATCCATATTATATTCTGTTAGATGCACTTGCACTGCTCCCACAAATCAATTTGAGGGTGCTAACTTAACTTTCACTTTCCAATTTCAATCCTTGACATTTACAGAACTTTTTAACATTTTCATTTTCACAGTTTTCTTTCTTTCTATACACTTTATTTAACTGTTAATATTATTTATTTTTATTTTTCTAAGCCGTCACAGCCCTCCGGGTTGGCTTCACTGACCCCAGGGGGCCCTGGACCACAGGCTAAGAACCACTGATGTAAGTACTATACCAGTCTGGCTGCCACATGACAAGGGACGCTTTGCTGAAAAAAATAGAGTGGCAGTCCCATGGCCAGAGAAGTACGTCACTCCTCTCAGTGCTTTTTTGATTTAATGAATGCATCGAACATGTTGAGAGTTTTGTTCCAGCACGTGGCAGAAATTGTTGCACTTTCCTGCCTGGAGCCGCCATGATATACAAAGCAGGACCGCACTGAGAAAAGCTACGCCAGCAGATGCGCCTCAGAAAGGACTTTACCAATGGCGGAGCTGTTGTACGCTCCACTGTTGAAAACCTTTCCCTGGGGCAGTCACAGCTCAAGGAGCACTTAAGTGGCGGGGCGGTGCGTGGCGTGGGGGGAGGGCATGACGACGACAAAACAAACAAGCAAAAAAAGAAACTTACCTGACTCCCGCTGGACCGCATTGCCGGTCTTCAGGCTGCCCTGAGGGCACAGGCTTCCGGCCTACCCTGCAACCAATCCTATCGCTGTTCTCATGCTACTTTGCGCTCCCAGGCAGACTGGGAGCCTGGGCCTGCTGTCTCCAACCCGTCAACACAGTGCCGGGTTGGAGAGAGCTCAGTGCGCATGTGTGTTTGACCGTCGTGAGACGGACGACCAAACACACATGCACAATGGGGGGAGTGCACAGTGCACACCACTCCCCCTTCGTCCCTCTCATCCACGTCCTTTTAAAAATAAAACAATAATGAACATGATTTATTATCGTTTTATTTTTAAAGTTTTGCAGCTGCTGTGGGGGAGACCCGACGCTCCTCCGCCACAGCGGAGGTGCCGCCGCTGCCCATTGGCCCACCTGCTGTAGGACCACCAGAGTCATTGCTTTGGAGCGTCTCATGTGATTTAGGGCAGGGCTTCCAAAGCAGATTGTACCTGCAAGCTTAGCCTTACATTGCATGGCAGAAGCAGGCACAGATAACCAGCCATAGTCTTGACTTGCAGGGGGAAAACTCAGTGCACATCAGGACCATTGCTATTTTGTGTTTCTGAAAACCCCTGCTTTATGGGTTTGCTTATGAAATACAAAAATATGTCACCCAGCTTGCCATGTTATGGTGGCTGGGAAGCATTACATTTTTTCCGAAACTGCTCTAGCTTTGTTGGTGGGCAGACATTTGGCAAAATAATATCCTCTCCCAAGCCAGCACCTTGTAATATGGAGGAGGGCCAGAGCTTAATTTGTAAAAGAATAAGCCCTAGTGCCCAAAGTTTTGCTCAGAAGCATGTGGCTGTCACTATCGAATGTCCGGGGTGCCAATTACCAAGGATGTGCAGTCTTGATTCCACCTCATGTCTCTTTACTCCTCCAGCAGACACTCCGAGCCTCTTTACCTCACTGTTTCATATTCTTTTTCATTCATTCTTTCTTTCTTTGTCTTTGTTTTTCCATCTTTTGCCTCCTTCATCTTTGTCCTTTTTGAGTTTTTCCTTCTTGTGCTCAGGATGAAAGTCTGATGAGTAAAAATTTGTGCCAGTCCTCAAAAATGAGTGCCGGTGGACCCCACCTGCAACCGTCGGCACAGATTCAGGCAGACAAGGAAGGGCCTCGACCTGGTGGGCTTCGCGCCAATGTTTAAATGACCCCTTATTCTTTTTAAAAGCTATAGTGCGGACTGGAGCTTTTTGTGAACAATTACTTGTGTTGTACAGTATACCGTCTACTGCCTCCTGGTCCTGGAATAAGCCTTGACTGCTTGCCCTCGCTACCGCTGGGGACTGCAGAAGTAGCTAAGACTCTGGGACAGCAAAGATAAACGGCAGAACCCTCCGCAGATACATCCCGAAAAGGGCCAACTCTTCCTTATTCTTTCTGACTCTCTACAAACTATGGGGCATATTTATGGAAAAGTGGTGCATTATTCAGAATCAGTTTCTAGCGCCTCATTGCATCCCCCTAACAACACCATGTGTGCGCCGTATTTACCATACCGCCAACCATGGCGGTCGTATCCACATTAGCATTATCATTTATCGCACAAATGTGACGCTATGGCTCTAATGCAGCAGGGCAGAGGGAGGCCCATTGTTTTCAAACGGGGTGTCATCTTTACGCCTGCCCTAGGCAGGCATTAATAATGACGCTGAAAATGGCGCAGTGAACTCTAATACATTTTACTGCACCATTTTTGTGGGCCTCCCTACATGGGAACGCCCCTTGCATTCATTATGCCTGGTGCAGGCATAATGTGGCACAAGGGTTTACAAAGTGGCGCAATGCTTGCATTGCACCACTTTGTACATATGGCGCGGGAGAAAGGCCTCCATAACGCCACATTTGCGTAAAAAATAATGACGCAACTTTTGCACAAGGTGGTCCTAGGGGCATCATAAATATGCCCCTATATCTCATCTTTTACCCTCTCGTCTTTTGTTTCCCTTTCTCTATTTTTGTCAGATGCTCTGTTAGTCACTGTCTGCCTCGTTCTATCTCTCTGTGTTTCTATCTGTCTTTGTCTCCCTGTTTCTTTTTCACCCTATTTACTCTCTTTTCCTCATGCCCTCTTTCTGTGAGTCTCGCCCGTCTCTATCATTCTTCGTCTTTATCGCTTCATCAATTTCACTCTGTATATTCTTTCTCTATCCACCACTCTCTGTCTTTCTCTGTCCCTCATTTCCTGCAATCTCTTTCATTTTTCATTAATGTTCACTCTCCCTCCTACTTGTTTTGTTCTCTTCCATAATTTGTCTCTTTCCTCTTTGTTTGTTTCTTTCTATTTTGTTCCTCTCTGTATTTGTTTTGATTCTGTTCTCTCTTTCCTATATCACATTTGTCTCTCGGTGTCTTTCTCTCCGTCAGTCACCTCTCTCCGTCCCTCTGTCGTTCTAGTGGTCTATTGTTCCTCTAGCATTCCTCTTTCTTTAGCTCTTTCTCTCTCTATACTATTTTCTGTCCTTTCGTTCATGTTCTCCCTTTTCCCTTTCACTCCTCAAAGTCTCCTATACTTACGAATTTGCTTCCTATCCTCTTTTTTTGTGCCTTTTCTTTCTGTCTCTCTTTCTTTTGCCATTTATTTGTCTTTCTTCCCTTCAGTAGTTTTTTATCTTTCAGACTTATTTTTTCCATCATTTTTCTGTTTCTTTCCTCTTGTGTATCTCCTCTCTCCTCTGGTCAATAAGTCTGACATTCCTCTAGTGCCCTCCACCCTTTTCTCTCTTTCTTTCTTCTTTCTTCTCTATTTCCTCATTGTTCCTTACTTCCTTTTCACCTCTCACTCCATGTCTTTCTTTTGTCATTTGCTCTCTACTCCTTCCTTGTATTTTGTCCTTCTTCCCCGCTTGTCTGCTGCCATTTTTTCTCTGTTTTCTCTGCTTCTTCCTTCAACTACTTTACTTTCTGTTTTACTTTCTTTCCCTCTTTTCCTCTTATTACTCTATATGTTCCCTACCTCTGTTTCTCTGTAATGCCCCCCTTCCTCTATTTATCTGTCACCTGCCTGAATGTATCTAATTTATCTGTCTCCCCCACCTCTGTTTATCTGTCACCTGCCTGAATTTATCTGTCTCCCCTACCTCTGTTTATCTGTCACCTGCCTGAATTTATCTGTCTCCCCTACCTCTGTTTATCTGTCACCTGCCTGAATTTATCTGTCTCCCCTACCTCTGTTTATCTGTCACCTTCCTGAATTTATCTGTCTCCCCCACCTCTGTTTATCTGTCACCTGCCTGAATTTATGTCTCCCCACCTCTGTTTATGTGTCACCTGCCTGAATGTATCTAATTTATCTGTCTCCCCCTCCTCTGTTTATCTGTCACCTGCCTGAATGTATCTGTCTCCCTTACCTCTGTTTATCTGTCTATCTGTCACCTGCCTGAATTTATCTGTCTCCCCCTCCTCTGTTTATCTGTCACCTGCCTGAATGTATCTGTCTCCCTTACCTCTGTTTATCTGTCTATCTGTCACCTTCCTGAATTTATCTGTCTCCCCCACCTCTGTTTATCTGTCACCTGCCTGAATTTATGTCTCCCCACCTCTGTTTATGTGTCACCTGCCTGAATTTATGTCTCGCCCACCTCTGTTTATCTGTCACCTGCCTGAATTTATCTGTCTCCCCTACCCCTGTTTATCTGTCACCTGCCAGAATTTATATGTCTCCCCCTCCTCTGTTTATCTGTCACCTGCCTGAATTTATCTGTCTCCCCTACCTCTGTTTATCTGTCACCTGCCTGAATGTATCTGTCTCCCCCTCCTCTGTTTATCTGTCACCTGCCTGAATGTATCTGTCTCCCTTACCTCTGTTTATCTGTCTATCTGTCACCTGCCTGAATTTATCTGTATCCCCCTCCTCTGTTTATCTGTCACCTGCCTGAATTTATCTGTCTCCCCTACCTCTGTTTATCTGTCACCTGCCTGAATTTATCTGTCTCCCCCTCCTCTGTTTATCTGTCACCTGCCTGAATTTATCTGTCTCCCTTACCTCTGTTTATCTGTCTATCTGTCACCTGCCTGAATTTATCTGTCTTCCCTACCTCTGTTTATCTGTCACCTGCCTGAATTTATCTGTCTCCCCTACCTCTGTTTATCTGTCATCAACCCATAACTTCTTTACTTTTTTTCTGACTTTGCCCCGTTTTTCTTCATTTCGGTCTCTGCCTTTAGTTTTCGTTCTCTTTTCTCGAATTAGTTTTCTTTCTTTCCGTAAGCAAACGTGTTTCAGCCTCACCTCTCCCCGCCCCCTGGTTTTTCCTCATTGCCTTTTTCCCGCCCTGACTGCATTTGACAAACATCCCTGGCTGCCAATTACCGAGGCCTCGACTCCCGGGTTCTATTTTATACAACCCGTGGGGAGCCCGCCATCACACACAAACAACCCCTTGTATGCGGGGCTCTGTTCACCCGCCTCCCCCGCACACATAAATAAACAGATTTGTGTCTGTATTTGTAGTAGCCTTTTAGGGGGGTCCTTATAATCAGGGGCTACTGCACCAGTATATCTTATCTGTGGAGTGCTGGTCCCAGAGCCCCCTCTGCCCACATTTTTGGTCATGCTCGGCCGCCGTCTGATGGGCACAGGTCAGCCATGACGGGCTCTTGGTGACATTAGATAAACAGGCAGGAGTCTGGAGCGGCCAGGGAGGGGGTCCTGCCCCCCTGATTGCCTCTGATTGATCACACTCTTGTCCAGGGGGACTGGCTGTGAGAGGGCTCGCCTGTCTGGGACCCCCCAAATGTCTGCAGGCGCTGAGGACCCGCCATACACAGGGTTAGGAAACATGGAGGCCGGGGGTCTTGAGGGAGGCAAGAGAGTCAGCTCAGGCGCACATCACTTAGAAGGTGAATTCACCTCTTTCTGGGTTGTCTCTACAATTTGGTATTTCATTATCCCATTGTCCAACTGTCCATGGCCCAGTGAATTTATTCAGCACTAGAGGTACATTGCCACTTAGCATTCTAAGTCATTGTAATTGTATTTATATAGCGCTTACAACCCCTGACGAGGCATCGAAGTACTTTTCGGTGAGTAGCACACTACTCCGAAACCCAAAAGGATTAATGGTGGATTAGTAGAGGGAAATATGAGTTAATTTGAACCGTGGGCGTGTGAGTCTGTTAGTTGGAATGAATAGAATAATGTGCCTCCTGAGGCTGCTCAGACTTTGAGGAATGCTGAAGGGGGTTGACAAGGTCCGTATGTCAATATCTGGGCAGCTACCACATCCTTCGAATGGGCGGGAGAAGTTTAAAACTTCACTGCAAAGTCTGTAATCTTTGCCCTTCGTGAGGGTGGGCGAAGTTTCCTTATTGGGACCTTAGGCAGTCAGTGGTTTCTGGCAGTTCTCAGGTGAGTGGCTGTTGCTCAGCATTGATGCTCCAGGGCTGGGGTACTGTGGCAGTGCTCTTTGGCTGTCAAGTATTTTTTTGGGGGTTCTTGATTCTTCTAAGGGTAGAGTGGTCCAGTGGTCAAGGCTAAGTTAGGAAGTGATGAGGCTTTTGGACTGACTCAAAGAAACAGAGGAAGTTTGCACTTTCTGGGGCACATGTGATTTCAAACACCTTTATAATTCTCATGCTTTAAGGAGCTATTATTCAGTTATAATAAACAGGAGCCTGTAATCCATGTAAACAATTCTGTTGCTAATTTTCCTATTACAGGTGACCTCTGGCATCTTTCTAATGAAGTGACATAGCTTCTGAAATGTAATAACTCATAGCTGTTGAGTTCTGACATCATAACTCAGCCTACCGACTGAGCAGCCAATGTGCAAGGCATGTCATGGAGCTTGATTACAGCTGCAGTTTAAACAAGGCAGTCACATTAGACATAAAATGGCATTTCGTTCTAAAACAGTGATGAGCAGGTTAGATATATTTATGGCAGCATACACTGAAGGTCATTACAGACAAAATAACCTATCTGCCTTTTTGTACACACAGTGAGCTTCAGCACTTGCATTACACTGATTTTAATATTGTTTTACATCAAATTACTAACTGTTTTATATGTGCTTAATTTCACAGTAGAGTTCACTTTAACTCTTTGTGTTTACAACTGTACTTCCTTTTTATGTGAAAGCGAATTAAAGTATGTAAGTGGTTTGCAGAAAGGGTGATGGTGTGCCCAAGTATTATATAGAATAAAATACCCCTTCCATACATTTTAAGCATATTGCAAGCCTCTTTAGAGGCCCATTATCCTATAACAGAACTAGGTAAGGTCTCCTTCCTCAGTTTGGTCATGGAGCTTTTCTGTGACTTGCAATATCCTTATAATATACACCAAGGGGTACTTTATTTCATACCTCATTGAGGTCTAAGGGTTGGAGATTGTGAATACTTGACAATGTTTGGAAATTTGAGCTTCACGGGATTAATTAAAGTTTGTGGGATCTGGGACATCTGCAGAAATTTGGCAGATGCCCCCACCCACTCTGTACATGAGTATACACATTAAAATGGGTAGATGGGACGTCTACCAATTTTTGGTGGATGTTGCACACCTGCCAAACTATAAAAAAATTGAAAGTGGGGAACACTTATTTTCAAATAGGAGGGCTTTGGGGAAATTTAGGTTGGGGTTTCACAAGGGACATGCTATTACAAACACACCAGCAAATGTGTAACAACATTGCTATGCTATCTAAAGTAACTACAGCCCAAAATGTGTCAAATGTAAGCCTTGGAGAAAGTCAAGCACCAAACATGGCCACTCACAGGGGCTGTGACGCACCTCAATTGAAAATAAAACTGAATTGATAATATTAAAATAAACTTTTAAACGTTTATTATTTTGTAAATGTAGTTATACAAAAAAAACACAATGTTTAACAAAATGTATTACATATCAAGAAATCAAGATGCTAATGAAATGGAGATGTTTTGATTGTTGTTTAAAACATGTCATTTATGAATGACAGTAATATAATTTAATATTGAATACACATATCATTTGCTAACATACTCTGCTGTAACATTTTACTTTATTAGTGTGAGGTTAAAAATAAACAAAATTAATTTACATTTCTATTTAATGATAAAATACAGTTGTTTTCTAATATAATAATTAATACTTGTTTCTACACTTTCCAATAGGGCTATCGCCATGTAGGCGCACATGTCCACATACATGTGCAAAGTTGCAAGTAGTAACTTTGCATTTGTTAATCCTGCGCTAGGAAGCTCCATCCCCTCATTTGAAGGTGGAGACACGTCATTTCACACATACCAAGATGTTAATCTACATTCACAAAAGGTGAATCGAAAAAAGTGTTGCTTTACACCCAGGAGTAGTTGTAAATGTACTTGTGAGTATCCATACACATGTAAATTTACCTTTGTGAACAGGCCCCATTGTCCAGTTTACAGTACATTAGAACTGGAGGCAAAGGTTGATGTGGTGGGGAGTTGCAAACAGCTTGCTTCTTGAGTTTAAGACTTCCAATGCAATCTGTACATTACAAAGCGGGTGTCTGTTACTTATCCCTTTATTGAGAGATTGTAGCCCATCATGGCTATTCTAGCAGCATCAAATATTCAGGTTCATCCTGTTTGGCTATAACTGCTTATAAAGATGCTTAGAAAAACTATGGAGTTTTAGTTACAAGTGTAAACTTCTAGAAAAAAGCCAAGAGAGCCACAGGGCAAGGTGTTACCATCAACAATCGTGTCTCTGACAAGGCCTCTGAACAGCCAGGTCAAACATTCCTCCCACATAGGACATATGGGAAACAGGCAGCATCAGGGTGTGACCACCTCATATGCAGAACAGGCGCAGCATTGGCAGCTACAGTGCAAGTTTCAAAACAGTGACAGCAGCAGGACAAGTTGGCAACAGCATCAGAGCAAGCTTCCCTGAGACAGAGCGCACACGTACAACAAGACGCAGCAGGATGAAGCTCTATCATCAGGAGGAGTACATACACCTCTCCACCCCATACACAGCGTATTTCCCCCTACCATTAAATCAGAGGCGGTAGCTTTACAGACTTCCTTCACTGACAGAAACAAGCATTTGCAATGCAATGGGTCTCGCATTTGCTCGAGTTAGAGCTATTGGAGTTGTAAACTCGTAACTGGACTTTTCTTGCCACATAATTTGAAAATGAAAACTAAAACAGTTTCACATAAGTGAGTCGATTCACAGCACCTCGGCTGCCATGAGCATCAGCGTGAAGAGACACACAAAATGAAAAAGAAGTTTGCTCGTAGTCAAACTTATCAGCAAAAGTGTAATTAGCCATGTAACAGGGGCGATGACTAAGGCGGTAACAAAACCGCCCCAATGTGGGACAAACATAAAGCATTTACCAATGTCATCAAAGGACTTTTGAAGGGCAAGCCCACGGACGAGTAGTAGTGGTGGGCGTGAGGTTAAAAGCCCAGATACATACCAACACGTCGGAAAAGCAGCGCTTGCGTGCTGCTTTGCTCGATCTAATAAGGGACAACATGGGGAGCCGGTGATGCAAGCCCTACGCCCCCCCAAACAGGCACATAAGCACAGACAGAAGCAGGTACCCTCCACACACAAGCATAGAACATACCACAACAATGCAACGTTTCCTCACACAAAGGACTATGGAAGCAGCAGTGCAACCACACACAAGATGTAAAGACTGAGAAACAGGAATATAGGCATCCCTCACACAAAGAACAAATATTAAATTGGTGGAAAAAAATTAATCTTTTCTCACATAAAGAAAAGATACTGTTCCTCAGGAAGCCTGAAGCAATTTTCTTCCTGAGTGTGCTGTTGCCTTCAAGATTCACCCTACAGAAATCAAAGGCAGCCCTTGCCCATTCCTTGATCTGCTCCATTAAAGAAACAAGGGGCAGCTGGCCCTGTTGTAGGTGAATTGGAGAATATTCCCAAACTCATAAGCAACAGTCTTTCCCATGTGGGTTTGCCCATCGTGGTATTTGGGACACAGCATGGGCATTGAGTTGTGGCCCATCACAGACCAACTGCTCTAAGTGCTTGTCGACTATCAGGATGTTACGTCTGGAATTGTAAGTTCACCTCTAATTGGATCTGTGCATTCCTCATGGACCTGGGAAATGTAGGATTATGGTACAATTGATCACCTGTCTCAGGTGTAGGCCTTCTGGCTGACTTTTGGGGTCATCTTGTAGGACTCTGTGTAATGCTCCAAAGATCTCTAGCAAATTCTCATGAGAGTTTTGCAGATTAGTGAAGTCTTGCTACACACGCACCACCTTCTTGCACGCAGAGTATACAAATCATATCCCAGCAGCATCTGATTACTGTGAGGTGCTCCATCTTTTGTAGGCAGATATGTGATCACAGTGTAATGCTAGACATAGAAACAGGACTATATGCCTCACACGTGTACAGTGCATGCCATAGCTCAGGGAACTATGAAAACATTTTATACCAGGGTTTTGATGTGATTTAGTGGTGAGAGTATGAAGAAAGGGAGGGGGGCAATAGTCACCAAGCGGATGGCAGGAAGATGGGAAAGAGACAGTTTTAAGGTATGATGGCAGCACAGGTGTCTGCAGGACCTATTGTTTGCAATATATATATATATATAGCATTGCTGAATATGATTTCATTCAAATGGTCGAGAGTCAAATAATGGGATTGGTGCAGCCGTCAGATG
Organism: Pleurodeles waltl; assembly: GCF_031143425.1. Lineage (NCBI taxonomy): Eukaryota > Metazoa > Chordata > Amphibia > Caudata > Salamandridae > Pleurodeles > Pleurodeles waltl. Next base: position 1,159,150,644 of record NC_090448.1, read on the forward strand.
GTTATCGTTCCATCTGTTGAGGATTATTATATTATATATATATATATATAGCATGGGCTATAGATTAACCCATTTCAAGCATTGGGTTGTTTGGGTAAGCACCTTTCAACCATTCCTTGGAGATAGCAGCTCTCACAGTTTGAATCACCCTAGAGGAATAATACATCTCAGCTTGTGATATTCGGCTTCCTAGGAAGTAGTTCCATTGCGATGCATGAGAGACTGCCTGGAAAGTACACTCAATCATCACACTTTTTGAAACATTCTGTTATTTATTTTATACATGAATAGAGCACAAAAAGTTTCAGTGTAAGTCACATTGGATTGCTTTACCGCAAAGTAAATGAATTACTAGAGTTTCTAAAGCGCTGTTCTTCTAATGGTTTCCATTAGAGGAATGGACCTTTGTCATCACTACGTTCACCGACCAGCTACTGAGAATTCAACGGCCCCATCATTGACCTGTTGCTGCTGCTGAGCCACAGCTGAAATACAAATTCAGCGCCCCCACTGCTTTTTAAAGTTTATACGAAAGATTAGGGCTGTAGGTGGAGAAGGTATTTTTCCTTGTACATTTCTTTTTGGACTTTCTGGTTCTCAGTCCTTGTATGAGATGAGCTTCTGGTGGAGTGGAGGACATCAGAGTTATGTTTTTTTTATGCAGTAGACTGTTTTTTTGTGTGATGTCCTCATATATTGCATAGTAGTCTCTGACTTGTTTCTGGACAGGAGGACCATTCTGAGGTGTTGTTTAATGTGGCAGTGCTGGTGACCACCGGTTCTCTAGGTTTTCTGAAACCTTTGGGACGCCTGTATCTATCGAAGCTCAAGGGCCTTCTGGCTCCACAGTTTACTACCAGAATATTGATGTCTGCAAAAATATTGCGGCAAAAATATGGACTACCAGAATATTATGTAGGTACATATGTATAGGAAAGTTTGCTAAGCTTAACTTCACATCATTGTACCAAGACAATAGATTTATATATTGTCTAGGTATGTAGCTGTAAGGTTACGAATAATACATCTATTCAACTACTCATAGCTTACTGAACTGGAACAAAGTACACGAGCTTCAAGTCTTTTTTGTCTCATAGTTAATCTCGCGTCTGTGTGATGTCCATGTGTAGTCCTTGTGGTAGGACAGCTTCTATGGTGAAAGCTTAGTCCTATTCCTGTGTCTTTAACCTACCCCATGTTTTATTTTTTGTAAATTGTAAATGTATTTATGTAGCACTTCCAACCCCTCATGAGGCATTGAAGTGCCTTTTTTTGGAAAGCATCACTCTGCTCCAGAACCCAAGTTTAGTAGTTAGTAGGTTAGTATGATTTTTTTTTGTTTGCTTTCTTTCCTTGTGCTTTAGTTGTGTTAGGATTGTCTTCTTGATTTCTTGTGTGTTTGGTAGAGTTTGGGGTAGGAATAGATGATAGGGGTGAATTTGAAAAGGGGATGTAGTGAATTGTTTTTGTAAGTAATGGTTGTGTGTGCTTGTTTGTTGGGTGGCATGCCTAAAAAGGAGGAGTGAAAGATTGAGAAGGATGTTTGAGAGTTAATAGTAGTTAAAAGGTTTGGTATGAGTCTACATGAGTACGGTTGAGAAGGAGTGAAGGGTGCTTTTATAAAAGCAAAATGTAAATAAAACGTACATCTACAGATATGATGCTTGGTAAAGTTGTATTTGCTTGATTAAACATCTCTATATAAATATCCATATACACATTGGAGGGCAATATTTACATGGTCTAGTGCCCACTTTTATCATGTGGTCCATTTTTTATGCTTTCAAATAACTGTAATTAATTTATATAAACATAAATATACACATGGCACCTAGGGACTGATTATAAGTTCGGCAGGCGGGATGACTCATCCGTCAAACTCCTGACAGGGAGGTTGCTGCCATACTACTGGTTACCTCCCTGCCAGGCCCATTATGACTTTCCCGCTGGGCTGACGGACGGAAGCCAAGGTTTCCACCCGTCAGCCCAGCGAGAAAGTAGCAGCAGCATTTTTGCCAGCTTGTAATCGAGTCTGCAGCAATGCTGCCATCCGCAGGGTGCACCAGCACTCTCGCAATGCTCTCTGCACAGCAGCCAGTGAGCATTGCGAGGGTGCTAGGCAGGGGGACCCCTGCGCTGCCCATGCCAAGTGCATGGACAGAGCAGGGGCCTCCCCGCAGGCCCTTCCACCTGTTCTCCGCCAACCTTTTCATGACGTTGAAACCAACATGAAAAGGCTGGCGGAGAACCAGGTCGTAATCAACAGGGTGGCGCTGACTTCAGGGCCACCCTGGCTGATTCTGACCTCTGCTACAGTAAGCCTGAGATGGCAGAAGGTTGGCAGGGCTGCCCACCAACCTCATAATGTGGCAGTCGGACTGCCACAACTACGTCGATCCGACAGCCACTGCCACACTCGTAATCAGGCCCTTATTATAGTTATTACTAGCAGGCATAGCCCCTTTTATATGTACATAAAAACCAGCAATTTTGACATATTCTGATATGTACATGTATAATGTGGTGTAATATATAATTCCACCCTTAAATAAATGGATCTGCTTATGACAGAAGGCACAGTTCAAAGTACATTGGTGTATACTTGTATAATGACAGCTCTTCCAAACCGCGAGACGTATCGTTTGTCATGTCTGAGTATAGTGTCGTGATACAGTCTTGAGTTGTGACTATAGTCGTCATGTGGGAAACAGTCACCTTTGTCTGTGAATTATGGTTGCATGTAGGGAATTCCATAGTTTGGCTGCTTGAACAGAGAAAGAAGTTCCACCCATGTTTTTTTTCCTTGTATGTAGGAATTATGAGGCAGGGAGCCATTCTTGAGCGTAGGTCTGGTCCTCCTAACATTAACATCCATTAAATTGATATTTACCCTGTCCCATCAAAAGCACAGGAAAAAACCTTCACTGCACATTTGACCAGGTCATATATATAAAAAAACTAAATAAAGTGTATGGGAGATTGCAGACATTCAATTTTTCAAATGAAACGTCCTCGAGGCTTCATGCATCAAAACCCCCAAAAGGGCCTAACTCTTATAACACTTATAATGGCCATCATCTGGGCACATTCCTCTAGGGAAGGCAATTCTGCCTTTCCTCCCCTTAAATCTTTCTTGCAGAGGCTGCAGCTCTCAATCCAGCCAATAGAAATTCTTGGTGTAGCCAGCCAATCAGAATCCAGGGTACAAGGCTCACCTGTGTGCCCTCTGGCAGCCATCATGGAAGACGAGGAGGACGACACAAGAGCCTGTTTATGAACTAATACTAGCAATTAACCTCATCTGCAATGTAAATTAGCTTTAATTGCACGTAAATACTTCGCTTGCCCAAGAGGGAAAACATTATTTTGCACGTGAGATGACGAGGGAAGGAGACTTCCTGAAGCCCTCACGGCGCCAGTTGCTGTTCCCGCCCGTTTAGGGCTCTTGTGTTTTGATGTTTGCTGCTTGACTCGAGGGGCTTCCAGTGGAACACGTTTTTATCTTGTTTAGAAGTGCGAGGCCGCCACGGGCATGGAGTCTTGAAAAAAGGATGGAAGAGCTTGTGGAAAAATCTCTCACATTTCCTTGCAGAATGTTCCCTATGGAACTGCTCTGTTTTATGCAAATTTCTTATACGTTTCCTTTAGAATTGCACGGATTTGTATGAAATTGTAGCAGAATCTGTTGCCTTCGGTTTAAAAGCAGACATTATGTGGTGATCGAGGCAGTGGTGCAGAAACCAGCAGAACCGCCGTTGTGTTAATGGAAGGGGTGCGACCCCACACACCAGAAAATGTGGTCCAGTCGCTATCCCGCCAAACTGTTAATGTTTTAAAGTTTTTATCTATTTAAGGCTGCTGTTCGGAAGTGCATCGTAACAAGAAGCGGTCTGAGGGACTCCTTGTTATATGCTGCTTAACTGTTATGTATTGGTGTAACAATGTAATTAAATCAATAAAAACATTCCTGTAAAAAAAAAATGTTCATCATTTTGTCCTATAGAAAATGGCTGGTGTCTATGGGGAAATGTGAGCTGGTGTGGCAAGGCAACCGTTCTTAGGGGCTATTAAATTAAAAAAAACAGACCTTGATATACGCACCCTCGTCAAACCACTTTCGTAGAAGTGAAGTTTGTGCCTGTGTTCCTTTATTCCTCCATTTCACCAGACTCCATCATTTCCTATGGTGCTGGGACAGCTTTAAGACAATGCCCCTCATTGTGAGTTTGGTGGGCGGAAAAGGCTGCCCGTCAAACTCCCGCAGTCGGGCTGCCGCCAGTGTGGTACCCTTCCTGCAACCCCTATTAAGAGTTTCCCGCTGGGTCAGTGGGCAGATACAGAGTTTCCACCCGCTGGCCCAGCGGGAAACAGCCCACAACATGGACGCAGCCTCATAATTGAGCCGGCGGAAATGTTGCGGTACGTAGGGTGCACCAGCACCTGTCGCACTTTGAAAAGCGTGATGGGCTGGCCATGGGGGCCCCTGCACAACCCATGCCAAGTGCATGGGCAGTGCAGGGGCCGCCATGGGTCCCCCTGCACCCAGTCTCCGCCAGCCTTTACATGGCGGTGCTACTGCCATGTAAAAGCTGGCAAAGAGAGGACTCGTAATCCCCAGGGCAGGATCAGGACCACCAGCACCACCAGACTGACGACAAGTCATGATGTGGTGGTCCCACCGTGGCACTACCGCCACGGTTGTAATGTGGCTGCCGGACCGCCACATTTGTGGCGGTCTGACTGCCACCATGGTCCGGGTGGTCTGGAGACCACCCGGGCCGCAGTGACTGCCAATATGTTATAAGGCTTACATAGGCACTATTTGGTGTCCCAAATTCATATGTGACACCTAGTGCTAGAAATGGGAACAATTTACTCACTATTTGGGGGGTCAAGGTTTGGCTTGACCCCCAATTTTGCTCTGTAAGCTATGAAGCAGCACCAAGAATGTGCATGCAAACTGCAAGTCATAGGTTTGGAACTTTTCGTTATTTTAAGGTTGGTAAAAGGGCTCCTTTGAGAAATTACAAAGTCCTATTAGTACAGACAACTCCAACCACTGCTTTAGGTCTTTAAATACTGACTTTGTGTTTCTCCAAAAAAAGCATTCTAAAAGTATAATGCATATACCTCGTAAGCCTTATTGTCTTACATAAAATGTCTTGTAGATTGATCCACAGACCTATGTCATTCTCTCTGTATATGTGTGAGATGTGAAGTGCTGCGACTACAGTAGGAGTGAGTGCAACTCGTGTAATTCAGTGTAGTGCAATCACGTGGAATTACAGAAAATTTCAGTGAGATTCTGCATAATTATGCAAGAAGAGTACTTTTTCGTTTAGCACTATTTCTTAATGCAAAAATGCCACTTCACATCCAAAATGGGTACAAGAATAAATTTTGCTCTTAGAAAAAGTTCTAAATGCAACAAAAATAATAGCAAGTGCGAGCAGCTGCTCATGCTCGCTAAATGCGCTCTTGAGGTAGGATAGTCCCTCAACTTACTACCAGCATTTAGTTCTATTTCCTAGCACAAAATGCCGTCCCCCTAATGTCCAAAATGGGTGCGAGAATGCATTTAGCTCTAAAAAAAATAGCATTAAATGTGCTCTTGGAGTAAGATTTTACCCCAACTTATTTATTGCAACATGTTAAATATGGCCCACACATGGTGGCACTGGGGGGGGGGGGCTTCTAAGGGGCACAAGAAAAGTGGCGCTGCACTAGGTGCAGCAACACTTTTTATAAATCAGCCCCACGGAGTGTTGCCTCTTTACCATATGCGTTTTTTGCCTGGTGTATGTGCTCGATGTCAGGGAACTACTTTTTTCTTTTTGAGTAAGCACTCACAGAGAGTCCATGTCTTTACGAGCCCCTTGTGTACTCCTCTCCCTCCTCGTGTTGCTGCCTGTCCCTGTGTGCCTATCCTTTCCCCGCTCCTGGTATGCTCACCCATCTGTTTCTCCATTTTGCATCTGATCAGAGATGCTATGCGGCATGGCTCGCAACCATTGGCAAAGCTAATAGGTCGCAAAGGTGAGAACTATTGGCATTGCCAATGGTTATTTTAGTATTGATAGTGAACAAATTGCCGACAAAAATAAATGCAGACATCCACGTCACACGCAGACTAAGAATAAGGGTGGATCAATCACTGAAGATGGAAAAAACACCCCTGTTCTGGTGGCCCACAGCTCCCTGAACATAAAACAAAACGGGGAAGCAAGAGTTTGCATACTGGTACTGTGGTGTCATAAGGGCCCATGAGTCTCCCATGTCTCACAGAGATCCATCGGTGATGGCTGAATGGGGCTACCTGGTGGGCTACGGGGGCCTTGTGGGGTTATTGGCCTCCCCTGCACCACCGGTGCTGCACAGGCCTTTGATTTACCCCCTGCACACAGGTACTCTCGGACAGTGAGTACCTGCACATATAACTCCTTTTAAACCACTGCTCACAACAAGCCGGCTGCAGTAGTAACTCAATCATGACATCACCAGCGCCAAAAGTAGCGCGATCTCATTCCCAACACCGCTAGCTGCAGCAGGGTCTCACTCACAACACAAACAGCTGCAGCAGGGTCTCACTCACAACACAGCTAGCTGCAGCAGGGTCTCACTCACAACACAAACAGCTGCAGCAGGGTCTCACTCACAACACCGCTAGCTGCAGCAGGGTCTCACTCACAACACAAACAGCTGCAGCAGGGTCTCACTCACAACACCGCTAGCTGCAGTGGGGTCTCACTCACAACACCAACTGCATGGGGGCTCCCTCACAACACAGTTAGCTGCAGCGGGGTCTCACTCACAACACAAACAGCTGCAGCAGGGTCTCACTCACAACACCGCTAGCTGCAGCAGGGTCTCACTCACAACACAAACAGCTGCAGTAGGGTCTCACTCACAACACCGCTAGCTGCAGCGGGGTCTCACTCACAACACAAACAGCTGCAGCAGGGTCTCACTCACAACACCGCTAGCTGCAGTGGGGTCTCACTCACAACACCAACTGCATGGGGGCTCCCTCACAACACAGTTAGCTGCAGCGGGGTCTCACTCACAACACAAACAGCTGCAGCAGGGTCTCACTCACAACACCGCTAGCTGCAGCAGGGTCTCACTCACAACACAAACAGCTGCAGCAGGGTCTCACTCACAACACCGCTAGCTGCAGCAGGGTCTCACTCACAACACAAACAGCTGCAGCAGGGTCTCACTCACAACACAAACAGCTGCAGCAGGGTCTCACTCACAACACCGCTAGCTGCAGCAGGGTCTCACTCACAACACAAACAGCTGCAGCAGGGTCTCACTCACAACACCGCTAGCTGCAGTGGGGTCTCACTCACAACACCAACTGCATGGGGGCTCCCTCACAACACAGTTAGCTGCAGCGGGGTCTCACTCACAACACCGCCAGCTGCAGGAGGGACTTACTCATGCCTCAGCATGCTATCACTCACCACACTACCAACGCCGGCTGAAGCAGTTCTCACGACATCACCAACATCGCCTGCAGCAGGTTCTCACTCACTTCACTGCTAGCTGCAGCGGGGTCTCACTCTAAACACTGCCATCTGTAACAGGGTCTCACTCATAACCTCGCCAGCTGCGGCATGGATGAACTCATGCTGCAGCAGGTCTCACTCACCACACCAGATCTGGCTGCAGTGTGAGTGAGACCTGCTGCAGCTGCAGTGGTGGTGTAATGAGTGAGACCCTTCCGCAGCATGAGCCAGACCCTGCTTCATCATGAGTGAGACATGATGCAGCCGCACTGTCGATGTTCTGAGTGAGACCCTGCTCAAGCATGAGTGAGACCTGCTGCAGCCCATCTGGCAGTGCCGTGAGTGAGACCTTGCTCCAGCATGAGCAAGACCTGCAGCAGCCACGCTCGTGCTCTTGTGATTGATACTCTGTCCCCAGCATGAGCGGGACCTGCAGTACGCGAGCTGGAAGTGTCATGAGTGAGACCCTGCTGCAGCATAAGCCAGACCCTTCTGCAGCATGAGTGAGATCTGCTGCAGCCGCACTGGTAGTGTCATGACTGAGACGCTGCTGCAGCATGAGTGAGATTCTGCAGTCACACTGGCGGTGTCATGAGAACCAGCTCTCGCATGAACGAGGCTCTGCTGGAGCATGAGTGAGACCCTTCTGCAGCACGAGTGAGACCTGCTGCAGGCTTGCTGGCAGTTTCGTAAATGAGACCCTGGTCCAGCATGAGCCATACCCTGGTGCAGCATCAGTGAGACCTGCTGCAGCCTACCTGGAAGTGTCGAGAGTGAGACCCTGGTCCAGCATCAGCCAGGCCCTGCTCCAGCATGACTGAGACCTGCAGCAGTCGCACTGGCGGTGTTGTGAGAACCAGGTCCAGCATGAGCAAGACCTTGTGCAGCCGTACTGGCAGTGTTGTGAGTGAGAACCAGCTCCAGCCTCAGCCAGACCCTGCTGCAGCATGATTGAGACCTGCTGCAGCTGCCATGGTGGTGTTGCGAGTGAGACCCTGCCGCAGCATAAGCTAGACCCTGCTGCACTGAAAGTGTCATGAGTGAGACCCTGCTCCAGCATGAGAAGACATTGCTGCAGCATAAGTGAGAATGCTCCAGCAAAAGGGAGATCCTGATCCAGCATGAGCCATGCTGCAGCTGCACTGACGTGGGGGAGACCTTGTTCCAGCATCAGCTAGAACCTGCTCCACCATGACTGAGACCTGCTGCAGCCGCACTGCCGGTTTCATGAATGACAGCCTGCTACAGCATGAGCCAAACCCTGCTGCAGCATGAGTGAGACCTTCTGCAGCCAAACTGGCAGTGTCGAGAGTGAGACCCTGCTGCAGCATGAGTGAGACCTGCTACAGTCGCACTTTAGTATTGTGAGCGAGAGCCAGCTCCAGGATGAGAGAGGCCCTGCTGCAGCATGCACAAGACCCTGCTGCAGCATCAGTGAGATCTGTTGCAACCATGCTAGCAGTGTCGTAAGATCCTGCTCAAGCATCCGCCAGACCCTGCTGAAGCATGAGTGAGACCTGCTGCAGCTACACTGACGGTGTCATGAGCCCGACCCTGCTGCTGCTGCACTGGCTGTGTCATGAGAGAGACCCTGCTCCTGCATGAGCAAGACATTGCTGTAGCATGAGTGAAACTGATCCAGCAAGAGTGAGACCCTGCTTCAGCATGAGTCCTGCCCTAGCATGAGTGAGAGCTACTGCAGCCGATCTGGCTGTTTTGTGAGTGAGACCCTGCACCAGCATAAGCAAGACTCTGTACCATGAATGAAACATGCTGCAGCCACACTGGCATTGTCATGAGTGAGACCCTGCTCTAGCATGAGACTAACGCTTATGCAGTATGAGTGAGACCTGCTGCAGCCGAGCTGGGGTGTCATGAGGTGGACCCTCTTCATCATCAGCCAGACCCTGCTGCAGCATGAGTGAGATCTGCTGCAGCCACACTGGTGGTGTCATGAGTGAGACCCTGTTCCAGTACAAGCGAGACCCTGCTGCGACTTAAATGAGACCTACTGCAGCCGCACTGGTGTTGTGAGTGAGACCCGGTTCCAGCATCAACCAGACCGTGCTGCAGCATGAGTGAGACCTGCTGTAACCACACTGCCAGTGTCATGAGTGAGACCCTGCTCCAACATCAGCCAGACCCTGCTGCAGCATGAGTGAGACCCTTCTAGAGCCGCACTGGCAGTGTCATGATTGAGACCCCACTCCAGCATGAGCAAGACATTGCTGCAGCATGAGTGAGACTGCTCCAGCAAGAGTGAGACCCTGCTCCAGCATGAGTCCTGCTCTAACATGAGTGAGACCTGCTGCAGCTGCGCTGGCAGTATCGTGAGTAAGACCATGCTCCAGAATAAGCAAGACTCTGCTGCAACATGAATGACACCTGCTGCAGCCACGCTGGCATTGTCCTGAGTGAGACCCTCATGTTCCAGCAGGGTCTGGCACACGCTGGAGCAGAGTCTCACTCACAAAACCAGTGCAGCTGCAGCATGTCTCATTTATGTTGCAGCAGGGTTTGGCTGATGCTGGAGTAGGGTCCCCCTCACCACACTGCTAGTGCGGCTGAAGCAAGTCTGGCATAAGCTGCAGCAGGGTCTCACTCACAACGCCAGCTCAGCTGCAGCAGGTCTCACTCATGCTGCAGCAGGGTCTGGCTTCTGCTGCAGCAAGTTCTCACTCATAACACCACCAGTGCTGCTGCAGCAGGTCTCACTCATGCTGCAGAAGGGTCTGGTTGATGCTGGAGCAGGGTCCCCCTCATGACACTGCCAGCATGGCTGCAGCAGGTCTCACTCATGCTGCAGCAGTGTCTGTCTCATGCTAGAGCAGGGTCTCACTCATGACAATGCCAGCGCCGCTGCAGCAGACCTCATTTATGTTTCAGCAGGGTCTGTCTCATGCTGGAGCAGGGTCTTACTCACGACAACACCAGTGCGGCTGCAGCAGGTCTCACTCATGCTGCAGCAGGGCTAGCTCATGCTGGCTCTGGTTCTCATGACACCGCCAGTGTGACTGCAGCAGGTCTCACTCATGCTGCAGCAGGGTCTCAATTATAACAATGCAAGTGCAGCTGCAGCAGGTCTCACTCATGCTGCAGCAGTGTCTGTCGCATGCTAGAGCAGAGTCTCACTCATGACAATGCCAGTGGGGCTGCAGCAGACCTCATTTATGTTTCAGCAGGGTCTGTCTCATGCTGGAGCAGGGTCTTACTCACGACAACACCAGTGCGGCTGCAGCAGGTCTCACTCATGCTGCAGCAGGGCTAGCTCATGCTGGCGCTGGTTCTCATGACACCGCCAGTGTGACTGCAGCAGGTCTCACTCATGCTGCAGCAGGGTCCCAATTATAACAATGCAAGTGCGGCTGCAGCAGGTCTCACTCATGCTGCACCAGGGTCTGGCTGATGCTGGAGCAGGTCTCACTCACAACACTGTCCGCATGGCTGCAGCAGGTCACACTCATGCTGCAGCAGGGTATCACTGATCATGATCATGATCCAGCAGGGCTTCGCTCAGGCTGGTGCTGGTTCTCACAACACCACCAGTGCGACTGGTCTCACTCATGCTGCAGCAGGATCTGGCTTATGTTCCAAAGGGTCTCATTCATCATACTGCCAGTGTGGCTGCAGCAAGTCTTGCTCATCTGGGGGCAGGGTATCACTCACGAGAGCACCAGCGTGGCTGCTGGTCTCACTCATGCTGGAGCTGGTTCTCACGACACTGCCAGTGCCACTGCAGCAAATCTCACTCATGCTGCACCAGGGTCTGGCTGATGCTGGAGCAGGGTCTCACTCACGACACTGCCAGTGTGGCTGCAGCAGATCACACTATTGCTGCAGCAGTGTCTCGCTCATGCTCCAGCCGGGCTTCACTCATGGTAGAGCTGCTTCTCACAACACTGCCTGTGTGACTGCAGCAGGTCTCACTCATGCTGCAGCAGGTTCTGGCTTAGGCTGCAGCAGGGTCTCACTCATCGCACTGCCAGTGCGGCTGCTGCAAGTCTCGCTCATGCTGGGGGTAGGGTATCACTCACAAGAGCACCAGCATGCTGGAGCTGGTTCTCACGACACCACCAGGGCCACTTCAGCAGGTCTCACTCATGCTTCACCAGGGTCTGGTTGATGCTGGAGCAGGGTCTCACTCATAACGCTGCCAGCGTGGCTGCAGCAGGTCACACTCATGCTGCAGCAGGGTCTTGCTCATGCTGGACCTGGTTCTCACAACATCGCCAGTCCGACTGCAGCAGGTCTCACTCATGCTGCAGCAGGGCCTGGCTGATGCTGGACCAGGGTCTCACTCTCGACACTTCCAGGTAGGCTGCAGCAGGTCTCACTCATGCTGCAGCAGGGTCTCACTCATCACACTACCAGTGCGGCTACAACAGGTTTTCCTCATGTGGGGGCAGGGTATCACTCACGAGAACACCGGAGTGGCTGCTGCAGGTCTCGCTCATGCTGGAGCTGATTTTCTCGACACCGCCAGTGCCACAGCAGCAGGTCTTACTCATGCTGAAGCAGGATCTGGCTTATGCTGCAGCAGGGTCTCACTCATCACACTGCCAGTGCGGCTGCAGCAGGTCTCGCTCATGCTGGAGCTGGTTCTCATGACACCGCCAGTGCCACTGCAGAAGGTCTTACTCATGCTTCACCAAGGTCTGGTTTATAGTGGAGCAGGGTCTCACTCAAAACTCTGCCAGCGTGGCTGCAGCATGTCACACATGCAGCAGCAGGGTCTCTCTCATGGTCTGGCTGATGCTGGAGCAGGGTCTCACTCATGCTGAATCTGGTTCCCACAACACCCCCAGTGTAACTGCAGTGTCACTCATGCGGCTGCAGGTCTCACTCATGCTGGAGCAAGGTCTGGCTGATGCTGGAGCAGGGTCTCACGCATCCAGCAGCAAGGTCTCACTCACGCTTCATCAGGGTCTTACGACACCGCCAGCATGGCTGCTGCAGTTCTCACTCATGCTGCAGGAGGGTCTCACTCATGTTGCATCAGGGTCTCACAACACCGCCAGCACGGCTGCTGCAGTTCTCACTCATGCTGTAGGAGGGTCTCACCCATGCTGCAGCAGGGTATCACTCAAGAGCACCAGCGCGGCTGCAGCAGGTCTCACTCATGCTGGAGCAGGGTCTGGCTAATGCTGGAGCAGGGTCTCACTCATCCTGCAGCAAGGTCTCACTCATGCTACATCAGGGTCTCACGACACCGCAAGCACGGCTGCTGCAGTTCTCACTCATGCTGTAGGAGGGACTCACCCATGCTGCAGCAGGGTATCACTCAAGAGCACCAGCGCTGCAGGTCTCACTCAAGACATTGCTAGCTCCTGAATTACAAAGTAAACAGCGAGCGCTCGGCTTCCAACGCGCCCCTCCTCACCCTCCCACCTACTCGATAATGGCTGCCGTGTTTTGCCTCTCAGGCTACTAAAGTGTTTAATTGCAATTAAGCTCATTTACATAGCAGATGAGGCTAATTACCGGTATTAGCTACCAAATCGTCAAAAGGCTAGGAAGGGAATGGCCCGCAGACAGGCACGTGCCTCCCTTTAATTACCGGAGCGCGCGGGAGCGTCCACACCGCTGAGTGTTCCCGGGGCCCGGGGCCCGGGGCCCGGGGAGAGGATGGGAGCAGGTACCTGGGTCCCAAGGAAGGTGCGCTTTGTACTGATGAGCAGGGAGGGGCTGACTATGAGAACCCCGGGAACGGTGGGAGCCCTGGGAGCTGCGTACCTCCAGCAGGACCGAAGGGCTGGGAGGAGTCAGTCTCTCAAAGGTGACTGTCATCAGTGAATAGAGATAGACCTACCTATGGGGGCCCTGGGAACGGCGCACCTCCGGCAGGACGGAAGGGCTGGGAGGAGTCAGTCTCTCAAAGGTGACTGTCATCAGTGAATAGAGATAGACCTACCTATGGGGGCCCTGGGAACGGCGCACCTCCGGCAGGACGGAAGGGCTGGGTGGAGTCAGTCTCTCAAAGGTTACTGTCATCAGTGAATAGAGATAGACCTAACTATGGGAGCCCTGGGAACGGGGGGACCCCTGGGAACAGTGTGCCTCGGACAGGACAGAAGGGCTGGGAGGAGTCAGTCTCTCAAAGGTGACTGTCATCAGTGACCAGAGATATACGTCCTATGGTAGCCCTGGGAACGGCGTACCTCCGGCAGGACCGAAGGGCTGGGAGGAGTCAGTCTCTCAAAGGTGACTGTCATCAGTGACCAGAGATAGACCTACCTATGGGGGCCCTGGGAACGGCGTACCTCCGGCAGGACCGAAGGGCTGGGAGGAGTCAGTCTCTCAAAGGTGACTGTCATCAGTGACCAGAGATAGACCTACCTATGGGAGCCCTGGGAAGGGCGTACCTCCGGCAGGACGGAAGGGCTGGGAGGAGTCAGCCTCTCAAAGGTGACTGTCATCAGTGACCAGAGATAGACGTCCTATGGGAACGGTGGGACGCCTGGGAAGGGCGTACCTCGGAAGGACGGAAGGGCTGGGTAGAGTCAGTCTCTCAAAGGTGACTGTCATCAGTGAATAGAGATAGACATCCTATGGGAGCCCTGGGAACGGGGTGCCTCCGACAGGACTGAAGGGCCGGGAGGAGTCAGTCTCTCAAAGGTGACTGTCATCAGTGAATAGAGATAGACCTACCTATGGGGGCCCTGGGAACGGCGTACCTCCGGCAGGACGGAAGGGCTGGGAGGAGTCAGTCTCTCAAAGGTGACTGTCATCAGTGACCAGAGATAGACCGGCTTGTGGGACCTCTGGGAACGGGGGGACCCCTGGGAACTGCATACCTCCGGCAGGACAGAAGGGCTGGGAGGTGTCAGTGTCTCGAAGGTGACTGTCACCAGTGACCAGAGATAGACGTCCTATGGGAGCTCTGGGAACGGCGTACCTCCGACAGGACTGAAGGGCTGGGAGGAGTCAGCCTCAAAGGTGACTGTCATCAGTGAATAGAGATAGACCGGCTTGTGGGACCCCTGGGAACGGTGGGACCCCTGCGACCGGGGTGCCTCGGACAGGACTGAAGGGCTGGGCGGAGTCAGCCTCTCAAAAGTGACTGTCCTCAGTGAACAGAGAGCGGCCGGTTTATAGGAACCCTGGAAAATGTGTGCTTGAGACTGCCAGGAGGGCTGGGCTAGGGTCAGCGTCTGAAAGGAAACCCCCCACAAATTGAAAGCAACTCAACCAGCAAACTGTTTTCATTATGCTGGTAAGCAAAAGAGGGCTGACCTCTGGTTCACCCTGGCATTACATAGTTATGGACTACCTTATATAACAGTTCTGGCCACAATAACATTAAAACCGCAGCACAGAGAGGCCAGAACAAATGGTAATTTATACATATTAAATTCATGTAAGACATATCTGCTAGGAGGCTTGTCCATCACCAGCTCTGTAGAGCCAAACATCACCAAACGCAGGGCATGGAATAACTGAAGAGACCCGTCACACTTGCTGGACTGGAGGACTTTATAGAGTCAATTCGCTGCAGGTCCCAAATCTACGCAGTCGGACCCCTTTTTTGCATCTCAAGAAGACACTCAGATACCGGATCACAAAAAGGTCCATCCCACCAGATCCCTCCACTTCTCTCTCCTTCCATCCAATCAGCGCAGGACCACAGCTATGCACCAAATCTCAGATTGGACAATCCCAGTGCAGTGACCGACTAAACAGATTATAATCATAAGAAATACCATGAAGGGACCCGCAGAGCGGTTCTAAGCTACCAGCGTCCAGAAAACCATGAAACTATACGTCCCTCTCTTGCACTTCATCAGAAAACTCACTGGTACACGCTGTGTCCTACAACACGATAACCACATCTTGGTGGTCATCACGCACGACATGGAAACACTTCCCACAGAAGATCAAAACAAAACAACATCAGTCCAACCACACGCCCTACACGGTGCAGCGTGATACTCATGTAAGCAAGCCCTACAGCACCCCACATAGGGGAGTAAGCGCTGTATAAGTGCTGCAATACAATACAATACTATCATCGGTGAACAGAGAGGGGCTGACGTATAGGAACCGAGGGAAGGGAATGCGTCCGACAGGCCGTAAGGGCTAGGAAAGACTCAGGCCCAGATTTAAGAAGGCTTGCGCCACATTAGCATAATTTTTTTATGATGCTAATATGGCTCAACAAGGCCAAATTCACTGCGCCAGATTTACAAAGTGGTGCAATGCATGCATTGCACCACTTTGTAACACCTTGCGCCACATTATGCCTGCGTCAGGCATAATGTGTGCAGGGGGGGGGAGTTCTCCCCTTAGGGGGGACTGCGAAATGGCGCAGTGGAATATATGAGATTCCACTGCACTATTTTTAGAGGCTATTTTTAACGCCTGCACAGAGAAGGCGTTAAGAGGGAACACACCATTATTCTTAATGGGCCTCTATGTACCTTCCAAGATGGAGCTGATCCTGCAATGTACTACAATAGAGTCTAAAATTATGACACCATTGTCCCTAACCTGCGCCATGGTGTTTAATACGGCGCACACTTTGTGGCGTTGGCGGGGGTTAGGGGTGCAAGAAAAGTGGCGCTGCATATAATGGAGCATCATTTTCTTAAATTTGGGCCTCAGTCTCTCAAAGTGACTATCATCAATGAACAAATTGGAGCAAGCCTATGGGAAGCCTGGGAAAGATGTGCCTCCAACAGGACAGAAGCGAAGGGGAAGAGTCAGTCTCTGGAAGCTGACTATCATCAGTGAATAGAGAGAAGCCGGGATCCCTGGAATGAGAAACCTGGGATGATGTACCTCCGACAGGACAAAGGTGCTGGGAGAGAGTCAGTCTCTCAAAGGTGTCTATCATCAGTGAATAGAAAGGGCCTGGCCAATGGGAACCCTGGGAAAGGTGTTTACTGGGCAACCCAGAAAGACTGGGGAAGAATCAGTTTCTCAAAGGTCCTCAGTGAGTAGAGAGAGGCCGGCCTATAGGAACTTCAAGCATAGCTGAAAAGTTAACAAATCCATAGTTGGCTGGTTAGTCCAGTTTTTTAGAATTATGGAATTTGCTGACCTAGTTTTATACTGGGTTAACTAAGACTACAAGTCCCACAATTCTAAGAAAAAAGGGACCGGCCTATCTAGCCACGCAGGAACCTGGGAAGCTTGACAGCTGTATTCAGGAAATATCTGGGATGTGTCAGAGCTTGTGACAGGCTATAGGAATTTGGTCCCAAATCATTTTTTAAAGACCATGAGCTATTTCATTGCATTATTGAAGAGAGGGTTACCCTCCTGTGGAAAGATTTGGACAGGCCAGTGCCTCTCATAGGCTGGTGAGCAGTTAACGTTTTAGAGTTCTGGAAGAGTGTTTTATGCAGGGGTCAGAGAGTAGGGGGCCAGTGTCTGAAAGGTAGGTCAGGTGGAGGCGTGGAAGAACTGGCCTATGTATGTTTACCTGATGACTAACATGCCATGTAAGAAAGTACTCAAGTCCAAGGCTTTTCTTGTTTTCAGCTGTTTTCAGGTGCGTTAGTTCAATTGGATCCATTGAACTGAACCAGACCTAATACAGAATGCATTTGGTTGTTCAGGGAAAACCCAGAACAGGCACTCTATGCCTTCTTTTCAATTTTACTACCAGGAAGTTCTACATTTCAGGCCTTAGAGGCATTTACGTGTACCATAAGTATTACTCACAGAGCACGAATTCAGGTACTCCTAATTGTATAGGTCAATTGCCCCAAAACATCTAAAGTGGAAGTACTCATATACAATTAACACAAAAATAATGTACTGTGTCCTCTTTTCAACTTTACTACTAGAAAGTCTGACATTTTGAGGTGAGTCCCAGAGGTATATATGTGTGCGCGTGAAGCAGTACCCCTGTAGAGTAGTACTCCTGTAGAGCAGTACCCCTGTAGTCACCTTTGAGCACTCTTGGTACCAGCCTCTTCACAACAGTGCCCCCTGATCTTGACCTGAACAGCCTCATTATAAAGCACCAAAGCAATATTTGGTTAGATGCCTTTTGTATTTTTATGGTTCAAATCTCTTTATTAATACTCAAAGAACTTGTACTCTCACCGACTTCCAAAGGCTGGTGAGGGTGGAAGAAAAAAGAGGAGGGGGAGGGGTGTAGAGAGGGGCAGGAAGAGCAGGTGAATGGTGTAGGTGGGGGGTGTAGGGGAGGTCTCATCTGCTTGTATAGGGGGTGCAACATGGTGTATGGTTTGAAGATGAGCTAGCCATGTCATCAAGATGGTCTGATGCAAGTCCATTTAGGGAGTTTGTTGAGTTTTGCTCCTCGTCAGTCGGAGCACTCGAAGATAGTGGGGGCAAGTGAGTTCTCAGGGCGAGGAAACAAATGCACGGTCCCTACAACTTATCAGAGCGTGGCAGCTCCTGGTTCAAGGAGGCCGTGGGTTTTCCATAACTATTGCATCCCACATATTATTAAACCAATCCCAGTGCGTAGGTATAGTATCCGAGCCCCATTTGATCATGATCACTTGCCTGGCAGCGCTAAGTGTCGGCGTTATTGCTCTTCCTCTGTTGGGTTGAAGCGGGTAGGTCAGTGGGCTTGGGAGACCCAGTAGTGTGTAGCTGGGGAAGCGGGGAATCTCCGTCTCAAAGATTTCATCGATGTCTCTTCCAATATCTCTTGAGTTTGGGACATTTCCAGAGCAAATGTGTAAGTGTGCCAGTTTGGCCACAGTGTTGCCAACATGTGCCCCTGGCACCAGTTTGCCACTTGTAATACCAGTAATGTGTGATCTTTAACATGGATTCTTTACCTGCTGCATTAATGAAAGAGGTGCAAGCTCTGCGGAGGATGTCCGTCCACTCTTTAGGTGTGAGGGTGTGTCCAGTTCCCTTTCTCAGCGGCTCTGGGACAGGGATTTGCTTGTGTCCATTGGAATGTTCTCAAAGTTATATATCTCTCAGGCCAGACTTTATCTTCCAATTTGGTTAATAGCCATTGTTTTCAAACTCTGTGAGTGGTCTGGAGCGGTGGGGGTCGGATTGTTGGTTGGGTGACCCAGTGCCTGACTGCCGTGTACTGATATTGTGCACTGTGAGGGAGGCTGTAATTGGATTTAAGTTGGGGGAAGTCCAGACTTTTGCATTTTTAAACAGTTTGAGCATAGTAGATATATCCAGAACATTTTAGGGAGACTTGTGTTGCACTTTAGATATTCTGGAATTTTGCTTCCACAGGCAAAAAATTGTCAACAGTTAATGTTAAATTAATTATTATAAAATGGTAATGTACAACTATGCCCATGGAGAGACCATGACTGCTCCCATGTTTACAGTCTGGAAGGGTTGTGATACTCCAGACAGCAATGGAGTGGAATTGAACATATTGAGGAGGAGAGGCGTGGGACCATTCTACCACTTTGGCATTTCCCCAGTGGAATGCGGGCTAGAAAGACTCTTTCAGCGCTGGATGGGCCGCCATGAATAACCATGAAGGCTCATGTGGCCACTAGATGCACCTTCTTGGAGCATGGGTATTGGTTGAACATTTTTTGCTGGGGCTCATTTTGGTTTAGGGGTCAGTCCCAAGCAAAGGTGTGAGACCTTTGAATCGCTCGTTTTGAACCCCCTAAGTGCATGTCCTTGTCATGTTAATCACAAGACCCCTTTCCTTTCTGTACACCAAGTCCATAATGGACACTGAGCGAAGATCCTTTAAAGGTAGACCTGAGGTTTGATCAAGATAAATCATTTCTGGACACGCATGGCCCTTTATTCCCCAAACCCTTGTTCACACCGCCCTGTCATGAGTCAGGCAGAGCACCAGGGTTTATGCCGATGGAGTTTAATTGAATCCATCAGCATAAACCTATCACTGCTTGAGAGGTACGGGCTGTCAAGGATAAATCATCTGACCCTTCACCCTATTTCGAGGGGGAGTCAGCTAGCCTTTTTTTTAACTGTTCATCACATCACCACCAGGAATTTCCTGGTGGTGAATTTCCTGGTAGAGAGGGACAGTAAAAATAAAAACAAATGAACCCATGCCAAAGGAGACAACACCCATGTTGGTGGGGCCATTAAAGTTTTCTTTCCCAAAAGCAAACTCCTGCTTCAAGACCTTGGGCCTCATTAGGGGATCGGCAGACGAGAAGTCCCGCACACCGAACTTCAGATGGGGAGGTTGTCGCCATACTGGCTACCTCCTGGCCACACCCATTGTGAGTTTCCCGCTAGGCTGATGGGTGGGAAACCAAGGTTTCTACCCATCAGCCTAGCGGGAAAGTGGCAGCAGCATTGTCTTCGGCTCATAATCGAGCCGCCGGCAACGCTGTCGCATGCAGGGTCTCCAGCACCCTGGCAAAGTTCACCGACTGCTAAGCAGAAAGTGAACGTTGCCAGTGTGCTGGGCATGGGGACCCCTGCACCTGTTCTCGGAAAGCCTTTTCATGGCAGTAAAACCACCATGAAAAGACTGGCGGAGGACCAGGTTGTAATCAGCAGGGTGGCACTGCATGCAGCACCACCTTGGCTGATTGCGACCTGCAACCACCGTCAACCAGTTGGGATCACCGATCGTGGCGGAGACGGCAGAACCCTGGCTGTCTAACCGCCAGCGCCATAATGTGCATTCGGATTGCCACAGCAATGGCGGTCCTGACCGCCACCACAAGACTCACACGTTGGTGGGGCCATTAAAGTTTTCTTTCCCAAAAACAAACTCCTTCTTCAAGAGCTTGGGCCTCATTAGCGGTTTAGCGGACAGGAAGTCCCTTCTGCCAAACTTCCAACGGGGAGGTTGCCGCCACACTGGCTACCTCCTGGCCGCACCCACTGCGAGTTTCCTGCTAGGCTGACGGGTGGAAACCAAGGTGAACCAGTCAGGATCACCGATCCTGGCGGATATGGTGGAACCCTGGCTGTCTAACCGCCAGCGTCATAATGTGCATTCAGACTGTCACAGCAGTGACGGTCCTGACCGCCACCACAAGGCTGGCGGTCTCGAGACCGCCAGCCTCGTAATGAGGCCCTTTGTGTTTAGAAAAGAAAAAAACAATAAGCGTTTGTTGTAAGCCTATATTACTCAACCTACAGTTACAATCCCCATCAAAACAAGCATGGGGTCAGTGAAGTCAACACACTGAGCATCTTAATGTAATAAAAAATTGCCCACCCTTACCAGCATCCTTTCAATCCTTCTCCAGAAAGCAGCATCTGCCTGGTATCCATTTCCTGGCATTTTAGTGGTCAGGCACCTCTTAACAAGGGTGTCCAACATCTGCATGGCATCACCATGCATGGTTGACTTCTGGGTAGATTGGCAGTGCCAGGCATACCTTATTGCAGGTCCAATATGTTATGAACTACAGGTCCCACCAGCTAAAATGAGTAGAATCCATGACTGGAGCAAGTTGCTACACACTGGAACTCTCCTCGATCTAGCTTCTGGATTTCCCTTGTGCTGTGACCTCTTCCCTTAGGGTTATATAGTTTTAAACCTTAGTTACCCTTCCACTGTATTTCAGTTTTTCCTCCGGTACACTCAGCTTGGTATATGCTGCACTTTATGGATTTTTAATGATTCTTTGTGTTCTGGGTCAATGTCTTATAACTCTCTACTTTTTTTTAAAAAAGTATAAATTTGCACTATTCAATTCTTCTGAATCTGCTACCAGTTTAAATATTTAGTCCAGGTGATTACCTGCTTATCTCACTTCAGATACTTCCATGGTGCTCACTTCCTCTAATCCTCAGGGTGTAGCAACAGCATGCTTGAGATGCAATGACCATGGTGCCGCTAACTTCTATCTCCCAGTTATAGCCTGCGGGCGGCCTCCTTTCCCTCTACCACAGTCAACACCCCTCTGCCCCGTTCTATAGTGTGTTCTGAATACCTCACATATTACATCACTTATGACATGTTCTATGACATAATTGATAACATCACTGCAACATCTGAAATGACATGATTGATGAAAACATTGTGCACAGCGGGCCTGAGTTATAGCTTCTTGAGATAACTATAACTGCTGAATTTCAGTGGTTTTGTATGTTTAAAATAGTATGGACATTTTCACCTCTATATAAAATTCTTTGCATACATGCAAACACACACTCACATACACACACCCACACGCTCACCCACACACCCACTCACACACACACACCTATACTTATTAGAAAGCGCATTTTGTGTGTTGCTAATAACTTTGGTGTCATTTGAGGAATCTTCATGAAATTTTCCAAACAAAATTCCATCCACCTCACTCCTTTTCTGAAACATTTTGTCTAGGTGGTCCAGCAAGAGGGGCCAAGAAAAAAAGGAGTTCCCATGACATTGATTTCTCATGTTAATTACCATAGAAATCTGCTGTCACAGCTACAGGAAAAAAAATGTCTCAACAGAATTACACCAAATTTGGCAAAATGTCAGACCTTTACTCAGAAATGGTGCTTTTTTTGATTTGGTGTAAATCCGTTAAGCCAGTTTTAAGAAATTTGCATTTAATGAGGTACTTGGAGTGGTCATGAAGGAGTTAAAAAGCAAGTATATCTGAACTGTTGGTGTCTAGATATAGTCTTGTTGGCCACTTTAAAGGGGACTAGTCAGTCCTGATTGGCCGGCCACAATCTGAACAATATGTTGTTGTAGCTGCTATAAAGCTCACCAACATGGCCCCTGTGTCCTGAAAATGAATTAAGAAAAAAAGGTGAAGGGTAAGCACATCTTAGCCCCAAGGGCTCTTATAGTTAGATTTTGTAATAATATAAAAAACAATGTTTAAAAACAAAAAAACACTGAAATTCACTAGTTATACTTTACTGATCTAACGATACATTCTGCCGACACCATGCACTGCTTATGATCTCACATATTGCATCACTCGTGACTTGTTAAATTACATAATTGATAACATCACTAATGACATAATTGGCGACATCAATGATCATCTCATCAAAGCTACTGTTCGTCAAATAGAAACAATGCAGGAGTGAAGGCAAGTCTCATTCAATCTGGTAAAAAAATTATTAAACCGCTGATCTTCCACTCCCTGGCCCAGTCCACGGAGGCTCAGACTGAAAGCGGACAGGAGCTTTTTTTGGGCTGTTAACAGACCGACTGATCCGTGGATCCCAGGGCCCCTATATGTTTTTATAAACTTTTTTTTAGGACGGGAACTGAGTCACCGGGTCCAAAATGGCTGCTGCTACATCTTTGTTGATGAGGTGGCAGCAAATCAGATTATAGGCGGGGTTTAGATTTTGGCAGATGGGGTTATTCCATCACAATCCCATTATATCCTATGGGAATTGTAATACGGCGGACGGGATATCCATCATGTTTGTGACGCAGTAACCCGCCCCCCAAACTCTAAATCAGGCCCAATATCATTTGATCTGTTAGATCTGCGGGTCCCCCACGACATTAAACATACATTCATTTTGAACTTTAATTTCTCAACAAGTACTAAACTGATTCCCATCAAATCACATAAAGCACACTTTCTGGACCAAGATCTAGCTTTCTGCCATATGTGGTTTAATTCTGTTCAGCCACTTTGGCTGTAGCTGTGTCTAATTTTCTGATTGAAAATTGCATGAGTGTTTTAACCCCCCCCCACACACACACACAAATACACTTCTCAGCTCTTACGTGACAAAATACCCCAAAAACTTTCAGGAAATAGCTGAGATGGCTGAACCTTTTTTTGGAAAGTTTTGTGAAGATTCATCATAAATAAAACTAAATATGATTTTCCTATATAAACATGTCCTAACCATAGCTACCCAGCAGTGACAGAAAGAATGAACCCCCTGGGTTGTTCCCACATTTTAGATGGATGCTTGGATGCGTTGTATGGCGCACTCTACAACACCACCAACGCTCTCACACTGCTCACCTCCAATGCCCGTTTTCCTGGTACACTTTTTCCACATAGGATTAGCATATTGCCATCCACAAAAAGCCAGAAAAGGTACTGTCTTTTACCATTTTGTAGCAAAGTCTTAATGCATTTGATCAGCTAGTGCCTCCACACCAAGATGAAAAATGACAAAAGCTTTTTTATCAGAGGAGGCACAGTAATACTTATTTGGATGAGTAAAATACAATCCAAGCTGACCTGGAATTAATAAAAGTAATCCCTGACACATGTTTCACAATCATTAAAGCTCTTCGGGGAGACATGGCTTTGTCCAGACAGAAGAGAGAATCTAGTGTAAGTCAAAGCAATATCTTTCGGGCTTAGAGTGCTGCCTGGATTATGCAAAAAGGGAAGTGGGGAACCTTGGTTAGATCCTAAATTGTAGGTGAAGAGTAGCTCTAACTAGTCTTATTCTTAAAGACTTTGCTGCAACAATAGTAAAAGTCTGTGTCTGTGATGTTGCAGAGTGCTCCATAAAAACAGTAGCTATCCACCTGAAATTTGGGAACTAGCCAGGCTTCTCTACTTCCTGTTCATTTGTTAGACTCATTTTGCTTCTGTCCACCACAGCATGGGGCAGTGAGTCAGCCCACTTCAGCCAGTGGCTCTCTTGTACTATGGGTGATACCAATTTGCCTGATCCCATGTGGACATCTGTCTGAGAATAAGTGAATTTCAGTGTTAGGGCATGTAGGCCAATACTTTAAATTGGGAATTCTTTCTAATTTCCATGTTTTTGTCTTTTTTTAGTGTTTAGTCATCCGTGCACGTTTAACTGCCTTCAGAATATAATAATTCATAGCCAATAGAATCACTTCTTTATGTAAGTTAAAGTCATATTTTCCGATAATTTGCATCAAAACTGAAGAGCATTTAGATACATGTTCTAAGTATGCCTGTCTGCTGGAAAGAACCAGTTTGCTGAGGTCAGGCCTATTGGCTTTGCCAGTGCATGTCTACCATTGATAATGCCCAAGATTGAGGCTTTCTACAAAGAATCAAGGTGGCACTTCAACCTATTGGATTCACAGCAAATGAGTGAGACTGCACGAAGGGGAGGGACTCACACCTAATAAGTGAGACAAGGCATTAGACTCAAAACCACGAGACTGTCATACATGTAGAGATGCCACGTGACCAATATTGTCTCTGCTTGGCTAGTATTTTTATGCCAAGAGAGGTAAAAAAGTTAGGTAAAGCATTAAAATATTTCCCCTCTGAAATGTGAAAAGATACAAACACATGCAAAGACTTCCAATGCTGGCTAGAGTATTCATAAATAGTTTTAAAGCAAATAGAGGCAAATTGCTATGTTAAAAATGAATATAGAAGAGTTTACTCAAAGTACTGGTCCAGGATCAGCGCATGGCCTTTCCAGAACCACAACACCTGAATAAATGGCTGGTATTTTTCTCAGGGAAACTAAAGGTGACCCCCCTAGATATATGCAACTATTTAGTATTATTTAAGATGGAGATTGAGGACAAAAATTGATTGGGAGAATATAGTTTTCCATTCACTTGCATTGGCCCCAAACACGTTTAAAACTTTGGGAAAAAGTATCATAATCTTTTTAATGAAAGAATCAGACTTCTCTCCCCTGAATCAGGAGTGTTGCCTTGTATGGTGAGTTTGTGGTCCACCAAGTGAGTGACCCTTTTCTTCAAGGGGTGAGACCTGCATCCCATTGGTGGCCTGTACTTGTTCCTGTTCCTTTCTCCCGCTCCCTGGTCCCTTGACTCCACGTCCATTGTAGGGGGCAAGCAAAGCAAAGCTTGAGCCTGGCCCTGCCTCAGTGTCTGGTTCTGCCTCGTTCCTTGTCGCGCTGCGATTGGCTAGGGACAAAAGAACCCCGCCCAGCCTTCCAGACGCTGCTCTTTTCCTTCCATTGCCCATGTTTCTTACAAGACAAAAAACTACAAAGCACAGGACACCTGAGCACATGACATTTGAAAAGGTACTTTTGTGCTGTGTCTTCTGCCTGGCTACACTGCAATACACCCTTGTCTCACAGCAGACCTGGACCAGGACAGACTTCTGAAGTGTTTTCCTTGGTTTGCTAACGATGTAGTCTCCCTCATAGAGGGGCTAAATCTCTCTCCTTCTCTCTCTCTCTCTCTTTCTCTCTCTCTCTCTCTCTTTACTTTTCGTTAAATTGAGGGAAACCAGTGTATTACCATAGAAATAATCTCTTACATCCTCTTGTGCTTAACTTTCTACTTTTTTATCAAGAAAGGCATTTTGACATTTTATATATGTATATTGTGACATATAGAGTTAATGTGTGATATTCACATTTATTGAAAACAGCTCAATAATTTAGGTCGGGAAATAACTGAGGCCAAAGCATTGCCCTGTGGTGGTGGGAGAGAGTGAGCACGTGATATTCACAAAGTGAACCTGGGCTCGAATCCCAGCTTTCCCACTACACCAAGCTGTGTAATACAATGCAAATCACTTCTCATGTTGATAGACAAATCTGAAAGCACCAGGAGTCAGTTCAGGCAGTGCACTATATGCAAAGTTCATGTGCATGGTTTAATAGGCAATAATGCTGATCCACAGTAAATAAAAATATTGGCTGGCGTATACGGTGCCCATGACAAACTGGCACCTCTTGTTTCACTCAGGGCAATGTTGTCAGAACATCGAGGGCAGTGCTTCTTAACCTGAGGTCTGGGGACCCACCAGAGGTCCGCAACGTCCACTTAGATGGTCTGCGACTGCTTAGAAAGTTAAATGATATTAACAAATTAATAAAGTGTATATAAATAAAGAAGACAAACTTAAATTGAACATTGTAAAACTTTCTGTCAATATAAAGAAATTTGAAATTGTAGGGTAAAAATTAACTTGGTATCCTCAGTTTGATTCATGGGATCAGTGCAGGTGCATCAAACTGAATATGGTCTGGACAACGGGTGGCCTCAAATGAATTTACAAAAGCACCAACCGTCCAATGTTGATTTGTTTATATTTAGTTGTGAACTAAATCAAATATTTATTTATTTGTGTATTTATTTGATGGATGCTTGTTCCCATATATATATATTTTTTTGCTGTTCAAATCACTGATGTTTCTTAGGCCGTGGTCCCCAAGTCTCAGTATTGGCTCATTAGGGATCATTGAATTCCAATAATGATTCAGTGGGGACCCCACGTTCCAGTAGTGGTTAAGTGAGGGTCCTCAGAAGTCCACCTGTTAACAACCACTGACCTAGGCTGTTGAAAAGGTCATGTGTAAATACTATTACTTTTAACAGAATGCAAAACACTAATTTAATTCAATGTAGTGAAGTGTCCAAGAAATATTCTATTTATAACTTGAAAGAGTTTATCATATTTTATATGAAGTCTGGTATGACATTTACATGCCAGATGTTTGATGGCTCAGATTGGGCTTTGGCACTTGGAGCCAAAACAGACCACTGGGTCACCTCTGCTGTTTCTTTCTAAATTTGGTGGCTCGCCCAGCTCTCACAGTCATCTCCCTATGTGCTCATTTACAGATCAACTGTGCCCAGGCAGCTTCTCCCCTGTTATCTGTCCAATGAGGCCCTCCCTTCTCCTGTATGCCCCGCCCCCATCCGGTTCTAACCCATGCTGACCTTCCCTCCACCTCCAAGGACCCATGTTCCCTCTTCCAGCAGACTTCCGCTTCCGGAGGCAGGGCTCCGGAGCACCGGAAATGGCCCAGTCACACAAGAAGATTAGTCTGATAGATAAGTGCGTCTTTGGATAAAAACAGGGATAAAAATCACATTCTTATTGTTGGATATTCTAAACCATGGAAGGAAATACATATGTACAGAAATACAAATGTACATAAATCAACCAGAGTATAAAATTAACTCTGCCCGGTGCACCTGTTCCTGTGAAAGAAACAACATTCTTCCAGCACAGCAAAGTCTAAAAGACTCGCTCAGGGTAAATCAAAACATAATCTGTTTGACAAATCCATTTTAATTAAACTGCACAAACTACAGTATTGGATTGCCTGCATTAAAAACAAGGATAATTACATTACATCACATTACTTACAAAGCAATAAAGGAAAAACAAAACACAGCCCTGAATATACAAATCAACAAAATAGGTACCAAACAACACACTATTCCTGTCTCAGGGTGTGAAATACAGCACGAATCCATCTGACATCTAAATGGTGCTGAATAAATATGTAGGGTAACTGAGCAGTTTCGAGCGTTAAATACAGAAACAAATGTATTTACCCCTGGTGCCTTTTAGATGAATGGTACATGTTTTAAATATTTATGACACAAAAGTCTATGTGTGATTTGATTCTGCACTTCTAAAACTCGCTTTTATTTGTTTCCTACCTCTGCATGGACACACCCTACAATATTTATGCGCTCAATCCTGCCTCACTGCAGAGGAAGCTAAAATAAATCTGGGAACGAGTCCTTGCCAATCAGGGAACAGAATAACCAAATCACATCTTATACGAAATGTATAGAGCGCACTCTACCTTGCATCTGGTTTCTAGGCACTGATAACATGATCATTATTACCCAACTCAATGGCACTCATTTTACGCACCTCAGAAAGATGGAAGACTGAGTAGATTTTCAATCTGTGACCTTCAGGGTACAGACGTAACTCTACAACGGATGCATTAGCCCACTGAGCTATTTTACCATAGAATGATAAGGTTTACTGATTATGAATAATAATATACAGAGTGGTGTAACATAAGACCCCGCATCCCCCGCAGTGTGGGGAGGGGGCACGAGCTTCAGGGGGCCCCCTCAGCACAGAACCCAAGCCTGAGAAGCCCTGACTGAGTCGAGAGGGGGCACCTCTGTGTACTTTGCAGGAGGGCCCCCTCAAGTTTTGTTACGCTACTGAATATACACACTGTGTGCATGGAGCACCCCACAGACCTCAGTCCTGCATAGGGTCCACCCCTCCCCAGAGAGCACTTTGGACCTTGGTGAGGTAAGGCACATTCCCATAACAGGGTGACAAGATGTGTCACAGTTGATGCACCACAGCTGATCCACCAACTCACAGCGATGCTGTGTGTTACCAGATATTGGCTCTCTTCACGTGGCGTTCCATTGAAGCGCTGATATCACTTTATGTGCAGAAGGTGGGCTGGAAACCACTGTAGAGAGAGGTTTTCCACTGCATGTGTGGCAGCTTTGCATATCCTACGTCCATCATGGGATTTGCAACCTCATCTGGACGTCACAGGCATTCTCAGAATTTTTTGTCGGTTGTTTTAGGGCAGGGTCTTCTCGGGCAGCTCCTTGCTCCAAGTACGAGCCCTTCTCCTTGGCATCCCCTCTTTATGGTTGCCAGGTGATGGTGGGAAGAAAGCCCCACCACCTACCCAGATTCTGTCCCTCCAAGACCCCTCAGCCTCCTCTCACTTGGCAATAACAACGTTTTTACGACTCGCAAGTCTGCACCTGGGTTGGCAAGGTTTTTGTGGGAAAAAAGAACAAGTATGTGGGCAAACCAGTCAGTGTAAGAAAAAAATTAGCACTGGTGAACTCATAAGCGTCCGCGATTCACAACGGGCAAACTGCTGGGTACAGTGGTTCACTGGGCATGATGAGATTCTAAGAAAAAAACTTCTACAAATGGACATTCTATAATGTCTTTAAGACATCACACATCTCTTTTCCCCTACAACACGAAAGTCACAGTTGAATAAGAACACAAACCTAATTAAAAATAAGTTGCATAAAATAAGAAAAAAACAATACTAAATAAAACTAAGGGGCAGATTTAAGAGGCCCTAGGGTCTCCTTGCACCACATTAGCTTCATTTTGTTTACGCTGATGTGGCCCAGCAAGGCCAAAATTGCCGTGCCAAATCTACAAAGTAGGGCAATGCATGCATTGTGGCACTTTGTAACCCTTTGCGCTACATTATGCCTGCACCAGGCGTTATGTATGCAAAGGGGGGCGTTCCCCGTTAAGGGGGGGCTGAAAAAATGGCACAAAGAAATGTAAGAGATTGGTTCGCGTCCTTTTTTTCGGCATTTCTAATGCCTGCTCAGAGCAGGTTTTTGTTTAAAAGGAGTCACACCATTGTTTACAACGGGCCTCAATGCACTTTGCATAATTAGCGTCAACATTTTTGCCACTAATCCTGCAAAGTGCCAAACTAGCATCAACTATTCTGACGCTAGTTCCCTAACTACCGCCATGGTGCGCCATATCTTAGATACGGTGCACACGTGGTGGCGTTGAGGGGGCGCTAAGGGGCACAAGAAAAGTGGCGCTGCACTGTGTGCAGCGCCATTTTTCTTAAATCAGGTCCATAATCCCTTGACCACACAGAAGACCTTCTAGGTTTGCCTTTCATGGCTGTATTGCGGTAATTCACGAGCTTCGTCTGACCTTGAAGGGACAAAGCCTCTTGGACCTATGCTAGGGAATTCAACAGTGTAGACTGGGACTATCAAGTGCAGCATATCGAATAGCCACAATGTTGTGAAAAGAACATCAAGGTTAAAAATTTGAAAGGTAGGTTTGTCCACATTTTCTATACCTAACTCCAAAAATACATATCTTGGTGGTATATGTATCTTCAAATGGTACAGACGTGGAGTTAAGAATAGGAAATCCTTACCTCTCTCTGTTCACTTAACGGTTTGAAATTTTGTTCTTTTGATAATTTGGTCACATTATTGTGACCTGTTGATATTTTGCCTTTGATGTTCCCCACCACAAACAAATTCTGCTATCTTCACCCAGTGAGCCCACAGCTGGACTCAAGAACAAACAGGATGTGCTATTGGCCCAGATGCATTTCATAACCCGCAGCATGCTCGCCGGGTTGAAGGGTCAAGAGTGAAAGATGAACTTATTTTAAACTTTGATAGGGGATGCTACTGGAAGAAGTTGCAGCTTTTTCCTGCATTGTATCTCAGAACATCAATATAAAAATATTGTCTAACAGAAATATTGTATCCTAAGTAACATTTGCAAAAAATATTGCTCTGCTGGGCGTAGACTTTGTATTAACTGCAATGAGGTGATATTTTGTAACTATATTTAAAATTATATTTTTGTCAGATGATATTTAGGACACAATATTCTGCTATCATACATAGGGAGGGCAAGGCAGTGGCGTAACAAAACTTGAGGAGGGGCCCCCTGCAAAGTAGATGGAGGGCCCCACCCTTCCCGGCTCACACCTACCACTATTGCTGAGGTGGGACCCTGGAGCTTGGGGTCCTCTGCACCACGGGGGCTGTGGGGGCCTATGTTACGCCACAAGGGGAAGGAATGGGACAAGGAAGGGGATAGGAGGTAACGCACTATTTATCAGACCAAGACCATTTTGTCCTTCTGCCGTGTCCGTCAGTGTGGGACCGCGGAGCTCCGCTCCAAGCCCCACAAGTGCTGCTCTTCAGAGACCCCTCCTGGTCGTCTGTGGCCACAGCTGCCAGGCAGTTTGTGTTGTTATAGTGTTTTTCTTCTCTCCAAGGACTTTCTGAGTAGCCGGGTTCAGCGAGGTGTAGATTTGTTCCGCGCTGCCAGGAAGGACATTGTCAGGCGGAAAGAGGATATGAGCCTGTTTGCATGCAAGGGTCAGTGTATTTTCTCTTTAGATATTTCCTCTCAGTCCACACGACAAGAAAACCATCCATTTCCTGTGCCGGACAATTAGCAGGAAGGGTGTGAAAATTAGCAAAAGGTCAGGGTATCTGATGGCCGGGACGCTGTGAGAAAGGCCTGGACTCACGTACCGCCTTGAGTTACAGTCCTGGGAAAGTTATGGAGGGTGATATTGCAGCATTCTGAGTGTGATGCACTGAATGTGGTGGTCAACAGGGGCATCAGAGTAGACACATTCCACTAGTGGAGGCAGCTGGTCCAGTAGTAACAAAATGGTGATGGGATCCTGACAATTTGATTCTTTAAAAGGCTAGCAGTGCTGGGGAAGAGTCAGTCACAGAGCACTGCTTTTCAGTATACAGCCTGCACACCACATGTGTTCGAAGTGCCATTTTCTGTGCCCTCCTGGTACAGGCCTTTCCTGCCCAGACATTCCTCCTGCTTCCCTTACAATGCACAGTTACCCCCGCAGCCTCTGAGAATAATATTTTGTTTAGGAAGTGCTGCTGTTTAGTTGTCTTAGCCTGTCCTAAAAGTGCTGTTCGCCCTTGCATGCTCAATATTTTACCAACATTCTAACTTGTTGTTTGATTTACAGACATTTGGCTCCCAAACACATACCACATATTGGCTTTATTAAGGGGAGATGCTGACCCTTTGTCAAAACGATCCATTCTGGAATATTTTTCTGTGTATGGCTATGAGGATTATCTCTTATAACACAATCTCCTTTTCGTACCCCTTTTTTGAGGGCTCAACTTACCTCTGCCAAAGCAGTCTGTTCAGTAAGGGGGGCTTTTATTTATTGCTATTATTAAAGTGAAGCAAATAAACACATTTTAAAATAAATCCGTCTTTTTCCTTGATAAAAGTGAATGTTATATACTTCATCCTGTGGATTTTAAGTATAAACAATTTACAGTATTCAATTTAATATCACCACTCATCTTTCAGCAAAGAAGTGTGGTGTAAAAGGTCCAGCACTTTTTATGAGTCTTCTTAACAGTGCTATGGCTTGTAAGCAAGAAGACTAGAAAATGATATATTAGCAAAAACATTTAAATATGAGGCGAAAATGCTATTATATGTTCGACCATACCAAACACTCCTACCTACCACACTTAACTTACCATTACTAATCGACCACACCTAAACCCTCTCACCTAATCTAGATACCGACCTACTGTACTTGCCTACCTACCATATCTACCCTAAGATTCCTAACCAAGCATACCTACCACAAAGACTTAGCACACCTATTTACCACACAAACCAACCCTATCTACCCACTGTACTCAGCTTATCAACCTTAACTTACAGTACCTAGCAGATCTACCATCCCTAACCTAACATATTTAACATACCTAACATCCCACAACTGTCCTACCATACCTTTGCTGCCTAGAATACCTTACTTAACCCACCTGCACCAGTATACATATTTTATGTCCGTACCGTAGAAGGCGTCACCAAACGCAGCGTTTTGTTCTAGAAATGAGTGACCCTTGTTGTTGGACTTGCACCTCTTTGCAGGGTCACCCCCAAACGTTTTGCCTTCTCCCCTCCTGTTTTGCTGAATACTTTTTTTTTGTTGGCTGTAGGACCCTGTGCACTTTATCACTGCTAACCAGTGCTAGAATGCTTGTGCTCACTACCTAAAGCATTGTAAAATTGGATTACACCTGATTGGCTTATTGAATTTACTTATACGTCCCTAGTAAGTGACATAACTTATACTCATGGTAGTTAAGTTAAATGCTACTGGTGGGCGTGCAGCACTGAAAGTGCCATCCACTTAAGTAGCCTCCTAAATATGTCTCAGGCCTGCCATTTGGATCTTAGTACAGTTTAAACTGCAATTTCCACTTGGCAAAATAATCTTCTTGCCAAGCCTAAAACTCTATTTTATTACATACAAGTCATCCCTAAGGTAGGCCCAGACAGTCTCTATGGCAGGGTGCATTGTAATAAAAAAAATGGGCATGCATGCAAAAGGTTTACGTGTCCTGGTAGTGAAAACTCACACATTAAATTTTCACTACTGTGAGACACATCTTTCCTGTGGGATATGATTGGGTTACCTTCTTACATTTAATAAGTGCTCATTTTTGTTCAGGAGCAGGTGGGAATATCATGTTTGGTGTCTACGGATATGTAATTTAAAATCCTGTAATGGTACAATCAAATTTTAAGTCACAATTGTGAAAATGCCACTTTCAGAAAGTTGGCATTTCCTTGTCAATTTGGTGCCTGCAGCTTGTTTCCTGGGCCACATGACTAGGTGTAGATGGCAGTTGGCCTTTGAGTATTCATCCCAAACAGCCACACAATAGAAGGACTGGGTGTTGGCAGGATTGGCCATCCAAGGCAAGATGAGGCGGCAGAGCACTGCACAGCCCCATGTGCACTTCAAAGACACTGCTTCAGCTCACACACAAAAAACTTCACAATAGCCTATTGTGACTCCAGACGCACTTGGACCAGGGTAGGGGAACAGGAAATACCAGACACTTCTGTTGGGGGGGGCGAGGCTCCAGAAAATCTCTTCCACTTGAAAATGGGCACTAGGTATAAATATGTGTATTAGTATAGGACACTCAGACCCACTCTTCAGTTCACTTCTGGGCTTGCAGAAGGACTCTCAGAGGACTGCCCTGCTGCCTGTGGGTGCTGTGTTCTTCAGAGGCACCAAGAGGACAGCCTGCTCTGTGCACCCAGAGGACTTCCCTGCTTATTGAGACCTGTTTGAACCCAGAATTTCCAGAGTGAGTCCAAGCGCTAGTTGTCTGGCCTCCTGATCAAAACCTCAGGTACAGGAAAAGCTCCAACCATCATGGACCTGCACCTGGACCTAGCCTGAATGAGTCCTGGCCCCTCCAAGTGGTGCCCCACCAATCTTGGACCCTTGAAAGTGGGGACCAGATAGCCCATATCCAAAGCTTTTCTGCCAAAAAGTGTTTTGAGAACTGACAGGAGACCGGGATGTACCTGCTCACTGATCAACCCAAGGTGCATCGCCAGTTGGCCTAACTTTGCAGCAACTCCTGCTACATTCTTCTCCACAGCAGCAAATCGTGTTAGTCAGCTCCTCACAGAAGGGGTATCCGGCCTCATGGATTACTTGTCGACTACAACCTGCAGATTCCTCCCACTGGAGATTTTCGACTTCCATAAAAGAGGATAAGTCCGAGCATAGACATCTTTACTGCGACTTCGTCCAGTATCTCCTTGACAAGGATGCCTCCTCTTCGGGCACCGCTGGTTGCCTGACCCCACTGAACTTTATCTTTTCTGACATTTTTCTTCTAATTTCTTTCTAAGTTTGAAGGTAAGCAGAGACTGGGCTCAATCCACTTTGTCTATCTGAACCGTGCTTCATAGCTTTTGACTTTCTCACAGTTTCGAATATTTAGATGTACAGATTGGATTTTTGTCATTTTGGTGTCAAATATTGATTAAAATTTACACTATTTTTCTAAATTAGGGTGGGATTTTTCCTGTGTTGTGTTTTCACTTTATTACTGTTTAAGTGCTGCATAAATACTTTTCAAGTTAAGCCTGGCCGCTTTTGTGCCAAACTGCCAGAGAGTTAAGCACAAGTTCATTTGGTGACTTTTTGTGATTCATCCTGAAAAGGATTACGGCTGTTGTTTGAGACCAACCAATAGCCCAATTTCTCACAGTTGAGATTAAATTGACACAACCCACACAAGCTAGTCACACACTTCTCACATACTAATCTTTTGCACAACAAACCATGCACCATCATACAAATTCTTAGGTAGCAAGCATACCACTTTACAAACAGTCACAATAATATAACAAAAACAACTATCAACATTGGCACAATAGACACTCTCTACCTCAAAACGTTAGCATTATGCACATTAAACTGTAGTTCTACTACCTTCAGCATTTCCCAACACTTCTGACCTACAGCTGTCCGAGAGACCAATTGTTACTACTGCTTTAAAATCTACATACAGTTTGCCTTGGCTCCATCCAGAGGAGTGTTCCTGTCTCACCCCCATCTGTTGGCTTGCTGGTGCATCATTCCACCTCCTATTGACTAATGGCATTGCAATGCACG
Source organism: Pleurodeles waltl (assembly GCF_031143425.1). Lineage (NCBI taxonomy): Eukaryota > Metazoa > Chordata > Amphibia > Caudata > Salamandridae > Pleurodeles > Pleurodeles waltl. The sequence goes on from NC_090448.1 coordinate 1,159,185,719, forward strand.
AGAGACTATTTTACATATCAAAAGTATTATCGCACATTAAATTATGTATCACATTTTTGTTTTGTTTCATTTTCACTGCAGCAGGCCTTTCTTTAATGTTTTAGTCGGGAATCAAAATGCCAGCCATCTGGTGGTTTTGCTAATGCCTGTTTATTTTACAAAATTTATACTGCTGTACAATTGCAAGATTTGTACTTTGGCACTCAGCAAAATCATTCTTAAGTAATGCTTCATTAAGAAAAAAATAGCACAATTTGATCTCAGATCCCATTGCATGTATTATTATAATTATGTATAAGTGTTTCTATTTTATTGCTGTAAGAAAGATGTGTCTGCTACGATTCTAATGTATTCTACAGCTAAATAAAAATACAAGCCAAGATATTTCTCCTTCAACTTTTTTCCAGCAAAGCTATTACGTTGGAAATGCCCCCTTTTTGAAGGGTTATCCCAAAACTTTTTGCTTCTGACCTCATGTTTTTGACTGTGTGGTGCCTTTTGTTTTTGTTGGTTTTAGGGCTCTGGGCACTGTACCACTGGTGACCAGTGCTAAAGTGCAAGTGCTCTCTGTCTAGATTGTATTGGTGATTGGTTATCCATGATTAGCGTATTTTATTTACTAGTGAGTCCCTAGTAAAGTGCATTAGAGGTGCCCACGGCATATAAATCAAATGCTACTAGCGGGCCTGCAGCACTGGTTGTGCCACCCACATTAGTAGCCCTGTAAACATGTCTCAGACATGCCACTGCAGTGTTTGTGTGTGCAGTTTTAAACTGCCTTTTTGACCTAGCAAGTGCACCCACTTACCAGGCCCAAACCTTCCCTTTTACTGCATGTAAGTCACACCTAAGGTAGGCCCAAGGCAGCCCCAGGGGCAGGGTGCAGTGTATTTAAAAGGTAGGATATGTACTGGTGTGTTATACATGTCCTGATAGTGAAATATTGCTAAATTAGTTTTTCACTATTGCAAGGACTATCTGTTCCATAGGGTAACATGGGGATTGCCTTGAAATATCTTTCAAGTGTAATTTCCCATTGGCAGCAGATAGAGACTAAGGGCCAGATGTATCAAACATTTTTGCATTCGCAAACGGTACGAATCACAAAAATCGACCGTTTACAATGTATGAAAAGCAATCGCATTGTGAAAATAAGGAATGGCTAAAATAGTGAATTTTTGCTAATTTAACATGGTTTTGCGTGTTGCAAACAGCGTATCGCAAATAGCGACATGATTTACCGAATCGCAATTTGTGTGAAGCAAACTGCGACAAAGAATTGTGAATCACAGATAGAGTGTCGCAAAATCATGACGCAAATTGCGATACGCTGATTGCGGCACGCAAAACCATGTCGCAATGCGACGCATCAAAAATTCGCAAATTGCAATTATTCGCAGAATGGCCTTTTGCACATGCAATTTACCACAAATTGAAATCAGGTGGTAACCAGGTTTGAGGAGAGGGAGGAGGAGACAGGAGCACATTTTCAGAGTGCGCATAACCCTTTTTGACCAGACAGTGGAGGACATTTATGAGAAGTACAGGTTAAGCTCAGCCGTGATACTTGACCTGATAGCAGTTCTACAACCCATACTGCAGTGCACCACACACAGGACTACTAATATACCCACCCATGTGCATGTATTATGCTCCCTGCACCTATTAGCCTCAGGGAGCTAGCAAGGGGTCATAGCAGCAGCAGGAGGGGTCCCACAGAGGGCTCTCTCATGCTTCTTCAATGCATTTCTCAATGCCGTGCTGAGCAAAATACCAGAGCACATAAGATTCCCCAGCACCCCACAGGAATTACAACAGACGAAAATCAATTTCTACCAGATAGCACAGTTCCCACATGTCATAGGTGCCATCGATGGAACACATGTAGCAATCTGTCCACCATCGGCCACCGAGTATGTGTATGGCAACCGTAAGAACCATCATTCAATGAACATACAGGTGATTAGCAATGCGTCCAACATAATTACCGATCTCGTGGCCAGATACCCAGGTAGCACACACGACTCATACATCTTTCGCCACAGCGGGATTCACACAAGACTGCTAGCTGGGGAGTTTGGCAAAGGATATCTACTGGGTAATGTAATAGTTGACAATGTTGCATTGATGTTATTGTGACGTCAGATATCAACAGTACTCATTTTACTCTCTGTTCATTCCAGAGGACAGTGCCTATGCAGTGCGTACCTATATACTGATGCACTACCTGAACCCTGCAATGCCAGCAGAGAGGAGGTACAATGCTGCACACGGGCAACCTGTAGTGTAGTGGAGCGGACCTTTGGACTGCTGAAGAGCCGCTTCAGATGCATCCATAAGAGTGGAGATGAACTACAGTACAGCCCAGAGATGACATGCAAAATTGTGGCTACATGTGCTATGTTGCACAACATTGCAACTAGACGGGGCATACCAGTTGAACCAATGGAGCCGGACTCAGATGAAGATTGTGATCCCTTACCACCCCATCACCCAGTAGACAGGAACAGTGCAGCAGAGGGCAGACAAAGACATGCTGACATCACACACAACCATTTCTGAAGTAAGTAATGACAACACCACTGCAATATTATGTATTTCTGTAGTTAGCAAATTTATTGCCTTGACTTTAGGTAACATATGTGTCAACAGGACACAGCTGTGCACTACAGGCACACGTGCGATTCACAGTGTCACACTATTAGCATCACAGTATAACTGTATAGCTACATGTTATGGTAGTCCCCTGTAGCCCTCAAAATTACTTCCTACGTCCAGGCACTCCACTTGAGTGCTCAGTGGCCTCACTGGCACCTCTTGCAGCGGGTTCACTGGCAGTACTGTGTCTGGTACTGCGACGCCTAGGATCCATCACAGGGACTGTAAGACTGCTGAGGCTAGAGAACTCCTCACTATCTCCACCACCGAGTTCACTGTTTATAGCACTGCGTGCTGTCTGCATTGCATCCAGAACATGGGTTATTTGCACCAAGCCCAGTGCAACGTCCCGACTGCAGTGTGCCATCTCCACCTGAATGCCCACAACACGTTGTGACATCATGGCAGTTGAGCTAGCAAGCCGACCGACCGATCTGCAGAACCCATCAAACCTGCCCATGAATTGGTGATGGCGCCTACGGTGGCTGACACGCTCCTGCTGAATCTCAGTGCAGAGGTCCCTAATGGCGTTGGTCAACTCCTTTGTGTTTTCTGCTGCTGTTTGCTGTCCCTCATTCAGAGACTCCAACTGCTTGTTCATTGATCCAGTGTCTTCATGGAGTACATCCATCTGCTTGTGCAGTACTCCCATATTGTCATTGTGAGACACCAACTGCCTGTGCATTGACCTCATGTGTTTGCCTTGCAGGCGCTGCACTTTCAGCATGGAAGTTTAGAGGCCGCCAAAGATTGATGGACCTTCTCCTTCCTCTGTGCACTGTCTGCCTGCTTTGTGACGCCTTCTGAGGGAAGTTGACTGATGCTGGGGCAGGGACTGCTGTCTTCCTGTGGATCTAGCCTCTGGGGGTGGTGTGGGGACTACATCCGGCATTTCATCTGAGTCCTGGTTATACTCTGGGAGAGGTAACACCCTTGCCCTGCATCTAGTTGGTGCAATACTAAAAGACGCAATTGTATTGGAGTCGGACTGTGGCTGTGTTTCAACAGCCCCCACATTTCCACCTTCTGCTGCAGCAGGGCCCAGGACATCTGCAATGACAATGTGCAGCATGTCATTTATATATATATATATATATATATATATATATATATATATATATATATCACAAGATGTTGCACAAGAGTATACAATATACACTGTCATCATATCACTATGAGTTGGTGGTGCTCTTTCTCTATGTGGCTGCACGCTAACTTGCTATTTATGTGGTATTTTGACTTCAGGGTTGTGGACTACCACTCCCATAAGGCATTGTTGGGTTGTATGTAAGATGTGGCATAGACTACTTATCACAATGCATCTAACTGATTGCTATTTTCTAGGGGGCATTTGTACATGCAACTATGGGGTTACACATCATTGCTTGCCTTACCTTTGCTGGTGCTGGGTGTCCATGAGGTGTCAATGTCAGTGACACCACTGACAGCTTCAGGAAGCAGTGTGGACTCCACCATGTCTTCCATTGGTGTGGACGGTGTCTGGGTGGGTGGTCCTCCTCTGGTGTCCTTGCCTCCTTTAGCCTGCAGGCTACCCTTTCTTTGGCACGGGAACGCACCTTCATACCTTCATGCAAGTCATACCATCTCTTGCGTATCTCCTCAACGGAGCGCTGTACAACACCCACTGCGCATATTTTTGTCTGGATTTCTGACCACAGTTTCCTATTCTCACTTTCAGGTACCTGGAGTGAGTTCTTCCCAAATAGTTTGTCGTGGTTCCTGACCACCTCCTCGGTATGCACCTCCAACTCCTGCTCACTGAGTTTGCGCTTCCTGTCACCTTTCTCCTTCACAATCCCATCATTGGCCATGTTCCTTTTTGGTCCTGGCTGGATCACAATGCTGGCTCTCTTGTGCTGGACTGTGTCTCTCTGCCTGCTCCCTCCTGTGGGTGTGGCTCCCAGAAACAGCATGGGCTGACTCACTTCCTGGTTGTAATGTCCTCAGCCTGTTCCGGTTTGCCGTTTTCGCAATTTGCGATTTTGAAATACAGAATCGCTATTTATTTGCGATTCGGTGTTTGCTTCTCGCAAATTTTGTTTGCGAATTTTAAGAAATCGCTATTTCCGAATCAAAATTTTTATACATCCCATCGTTCATTTCTGAAATAGCGATTTCTTAAAATTCGCTATTTAGTAAATGCAAACCGGGAGCTTGATACATCTGGCCCATGGAGTTCAGGGAGTGAGTCTCTGAACTCACAATTAAAAAAAACACGTTCTGGTGAAGTTGGTTTTTGAATTGTAGGTTTGAAAATGCCACTTTTAGAAAGTGGACATTTTCTTGCTTAACCATTCTGTGCCCCTGCCTGTCTGTGGAATACACTTCAGGGACAGAATGACAGTTGGACTGTTTGTGAGTTCACTTTGGACAGTTCAACAAAGGGAGGTGATGTGTGCTCTGCTTATCCTGATGGGTGTTCCCGGGCTAGAGTGGTGGGGGGAGTTGACACTTACACCTGAATAGGGCTGTGCCTGTCCTCACACAAAGCAGCCTCCAACCCCCTGGAGCCAGGGCAGGGAAAGGCAGGGTCTAGTGCACTACAAAGACTTGCCTTTGAAGTTTGACTACTTCAATGGCAGAAATTGGTATAAGTACTAGACCTCTGACCCCACAAAGTTAGAATCCTTCTTGACTGAGGACATTCTGAAGGAAGAGCTGGATGCTGTAGGATGGACTGACAATCTGCCTGTTGCTTTTCTGTGCTGGCCTGCTCCTTGATGCTTCTATCATGAGAGTGAAAGGACTGGACTTTGTTTTCCACATCCTGCTTCCCAAGGTTTTCCAAGGGCTTGAACTGAGCTTGCCTCCTGTTAAGAAGTCTCAGGGACATCAAATACTTCATACTGAGAGGCCTGACTTGCCAAGTGGTGCCAACTCCTGTCCCTTGGCCTTTGGAAGTGGAACCTGGTGACCTGAAGGAGGAGATCCATGCACCGATGCGCCATGGCAGAAAAATTGCTGCAGTTTTTGTCCCGTGGTTGAAGAATCGACGCAGCGCCCGTCTCGCGGTTGCAGAATTTACACAGCAGCAGTTTCAGCGAGATTCCATCCACTCAGCGCGCCTGGATTTTACATGCATCCTCCCTGGGCATCAATTTCTCATCGACTCACATCACAGTAAGGACCTGAGACTGTGTGTCCAGAAATCAACGCATCACCTTTCCTGCAAGGAAAAAATCGACAAATCGGATCCCCTGCCAGTAAGGAACCAACACGTTGTCTCACCCTGGGAGGAAAGAATCAACATATTACCTCCCCTGCACAGAAAGGAACAGACACATTGCTTTCCTTTTCTGGTGCCTCATCTCCCCTGCGGCCCACATCATCTTTGTTTCTGACGCATCCCAGGTACTGTGTGTTAAAAGGACACAACCATTGATTCCTATGGATTAAGACTCATTTGAATCTTTAAAAAGTGATATTTTTACTTGTGTATGTTGGATTTTTGTTGTTTTGGTCATGTTTTATTCAGATAAGTATTGGCTATTTTTCAAAATTGGTGTGGAGTCCTTTTGTGGTGTTTCCACTGTGTTACTGTGAGTGTGTGTGTACAAATACTTTACACATTGCCTCTGAGATAAGCCTGACTGCTTGAGCCAAGCTACCAAAGGATTGAGCAGGGGTTATCTTAGGTGTGTGACTCCCTTACTCTGACTAGAGTGAGGGTCCCTACTTGGACAGGGCACAAACTACTGCAAATAGAGACCCAATTTCTAACAAATTACTGCATATAATATGAAAAACAAGAGAGATGTAGTGGTGTTCTCAACGCTTGTTTAGAGTGGTGTGTAAGTCTAATGTTGCTTTGACAACTGGTGGTGTAAATAAAAAGATGACCATGGTGTCATGTCATCACAAATCTTATCAAGTTGTGTGTTTGTAAGTGCCTGCCTACCCATGTGGACAACAGACGATCCTATGTGTAACTGTCCAAGCCTGAAGGGTCTGCATATGTTGTTTGCCAGCTGACATCAAGGGGTAACATTAACATGACACCTTTATAAAGTGGAAGGCGGTAAAACATTGTGGCGTGCAGAGGATTGTGGGAGTGGGAAGCAGCTCAGTTGTCTCATTTTAAGCTTTGCTGCACATTCAATGTATACCTCATTTTTGGTCACCATTCCAATGCTTTGTATGTACTATGTAGTCTGTATTTGAGTAGAGCCAAGAACTACCCAGTTGTACTATGTTGTGCATAGATATTGTCTTTCCATGGTCACCAGCCATAATCTATTTGAAGGAGCATGCCCTCTAGTAACAATGTTACACACATGTTGCTGTTTGCAGCTGGATGGACCACCAAAATACCTTCATACAAAGGTACAAATGTTGCCATGTTCTAGCCGGACAGCTCAGTGAGTTGAATGCTCGCAGCTGACATCTGATGTGACCTGCAGGTCATCAGCTTGTACCAACATAGAGCCTTATAAATCTTTCATCCTTCCTATATTGATAAATTAATCACCAGTAAACTGAATACCTATTATTTACAGTGTTTAGAAGTGGCAAACGTCTAGCGTGGAACATAAAATGATGATATGTGCTTTACTCCAACAATATACTAAGCCCTGATTCCGAGTAAAAGTGGTATTTATTGCACCTAATAAATAATGATATCCTGGGGTATGTTATCTAACGGGTGAGATTAATGGTGCCTATTACAGGTTTTTGGGAATAATATGTACTTTTCACCTGTTAAATTCTGGAAGGTTTGATCTACCGATATTTAACAAAGTGTGAGGTATTTCACGCCCCTGGTAATAACAAGAGCAGTCCAATGGATGAAGATGTCTTGCTGAAAGTTCCTAAAAGTAAGTATATTGTTGAAAGCTCACATGCGCTGTTTGTTTGCTGGGTAGCAGGACTCCAGCCTCCCGGGAGAAGCCCGCCTACCGCTGTGATCGCGCAGGGAGGCGCAGGGTTAAAACAGCCACAGCGCTCCTGCAGCACGGTACGTGCCCGGGTGTGTGCCCGGGTGAAGGCTGGGCCAAGAGTGGGCCTGTTTGCGCCCGTCAGTGGCCAGGGAAGGCTGGCTAGGCCACCCCTCTGGGCCGGGTCACTGAGTACGCAGCCCATTTTGGGATCCACTGGCCTTGTGGACCGGAGGAGAGAGAATGGGGAAAATAAAGATCACAACTGGTACTTTGGGAGGGGGTTACCACTACTACCTTAGACTCTTTCTTGTCGCAGGAGTCCTGTCAAAAGAGATTGAACTGCGTGGCGCCCGCCCTGTGAGGTTGGTCCAGACATCCCCCCCCCCCCAGTGAAACTGCAGGGGGCAGGGAGCATGGGGAGCGCTCTGTGGCTACAATGTGTCTGACTTACCAGCATTTCCATCGGGGTCTAGTTCGCTGCACTCTCTTCTGCCTTCCTCGAGCGAGCCCCCAGTAAAAAAGAAGAAAAGGGGGGGCTGTGTGGAAAAAAATTGTTCCTATTTCTAAGGAGACATTGGAGACTCAAGGAAAGTCAGGCCCTGCAGCCGCACATTACAGCAACGATGATCTTTGTGCCAGGGCTGAACTTATGCTGAATCTTCTCCTGAAACCCCTCCAGGACTGCCGGGATGGCGTTGAGGCTAAACTGACCAACTTGGCCCAGCGTTGTGACACTTTTATGGTAATCCCTCGGGGGGCATGTACAACATCGTGCTATTTTAGTGGGTCAGGATGACAGTGATACTTGTGCGAACTCACAAAAGTCAATACCCGCTGCGATTGAGGAGGTGAACAGGGATGTGGAATCCTTAGGGGGAAATTTTCCTTTATCGAAGGTGGCCTCAAAGGTAGTTGGAGCATCGTCTGTTAATGACAGTGCAGCACTTTCCCATACGCCCTGCACATCCCTTAATACAACTACGGGTCGCCTGAAGCAGCAGGGAACTTTGGGGCTAGATCACGCTTAACCGTTTAGCAAGGATGAGGGCCCTATTTTAGCTTTAGTCCTGAGGATGGGTAGCGGTCAAGTAAGGCTACACATTCTCCCAGCTTCAAGCCCGTACGTCCTCATTTTGACAAACGTACCACGACTTACGCCAGCACATACAGAAACTACCGAGCAATTAATCGCCAAAGTTACACACTGGTTTTCTACTGTCTGTGGCCGGGAGTATGTTGTCCCAGCCCAAATTCTTATGGCTAGAAGGGTGGACTGAGGGGATATGTCTCCTAAGTCTTTAGCTGAGGACTGTGTGGTGGTAAATTTTAGATCCCCAAGGGCTGTGACCAATTTATTGAACTGTGCTGTCAGCTGTCTCCACCCTACCATTGGATTTCTTTTAATAAACCTCCTTTTTCCATCCCAAGAGTTGAGTATGGGGATCTCTAATAGGTCTCACACAAAAGGGTACTGTGGCACTGACATAGGGCTTCCCCTTTCTAATAGGTTTGAGCCACTGGGGGGGTTGGAGAGCTGTGATTGACTGACTATTAGGCCACCCAATGAGCCCTCCCCCCATCTGGCTGTGGGCAGTCACAACACGACCTCCCAATAACGAATCCCCCTCACCAGATTTGGTCCTTTGTTGGAATATCGCAGGGCTAGGTAAGAAGTTGGGCGACCACTGCCTTATACTCTCCAATTCGAACTGTGGCCTTACAGACTGCAGTGAAGACATATTTGTGCTTTTCAGACCTGACAAGTACGGTAATGCCCTCAACCATTTTGTTATAAAATATAACCGTAAAATGCTGATGGAAGGTGGGGAGGCGGGCCGCCTGGGACCAACTTTTTCGGGCAGGATCTGTCCTTCTACTATTGATTATATTTTCAGTTCAGAGTTGGTGGGGGCCTCATTGAGTTGGTGGGGGCCTCACAAAAAAAATTGTAAACAGCCAACTATCCCTAGAAGACAGCAAGGTACTCAACACCTCCCAATCCGGATTCCGCAGAAACCACAGCACTGAGACCGCACTCATTGCTGCCACAGACAACATTAGGACCATGCTCGACGAAGGAGAAACAGCAGCACTCATCCTCCTGGACCTCTCCGCAGCTTTTGACACGGTATGTCATCACACTCTCCGCACACGCCTACACAACGCTGGAATCCGCGACAAGGCACTCGACTGGATCTAGTCATTTCTCTCAGGCAGAACCCAGAGAGTCTGCCTCCCACCGTTCCCGCAGAAGCTTCCAGAATCATCTGTGGAGTTCCGCAAGGATCTTCGCTCTGCCCCACGCTCTTCAACGTTTACATAGCCCCCCTCGCCAACATCGCACGAACCCACCACATCAACATAGTTTCCTACGTAGATGACACTCAGCTCATCTTCTCCCTCACGAAAGACCCTACAACTGCAAAGAACAACCTCCACAATGGACTTCACGCCATCGCCAGCTGGATGGGATCAAGCCACTTCAAGCTAAACACAGACAAGACAGAAATCCTCATCTTTGGCACCAACCCCTCAACTTGGAATGACTCCTGGTGGCCCACCTCCCTAGTAACAGCGCTCTCACCCACCACCCACGCACGCAACCCAGGCTTCATCTTGGACTCCACACTCAGCATGACTCAGCAGGTCAATGCCGTCTCCTCTTCCTGCTACATTACTCTCCGCATGCTCCGCAAAATCTTCAAGTGGATTCCCGTTGAAACCAGGAAAACTGTCCCCCATGCCCTGGTCAGCAGCCGATTGGACTACGGAAATGCCCTATATGCAGGAATAACAACCAAACTCCTAACAAAACTGCAAAGAATCCAGAATGCATCCGCCCGCCTCATTCTGGACATCCCACGCCGTGACCACATTTCCCCCCACCTGAGAGACCTTCACTGGCTACCAGTGTCAAAGAGGATCACCTTCAAACTCCTCATCCACGCACACAAGGCCCTCCACAACAGAGGCCCAGCCTACCTCAACGACAGACTCACCTTCCATACCCCCACCCGCAATCTTCGCTCTGCCAGCCTCGCCCTCGCCTCCATCCCCCGCATCCGCCGCACCACCGCCGGAGGAAGATCCTTCTCTCACCTAGCCGCCAAGACCTGGAACTCCCTACCGCTCCACCTTCGCCAGACCCAAGACCTCTTGACATTCAGGAAACGCCTCAAGACATGGCTCTACGACCAGTAGCTTCCCCCCCCAGCGCCTTGAGACCCTAACAGGTGATTAGTGCGCTCTATAAATCCTTGATTGATTGATTGATTGATTGGGGGGATTTCAGGTTAAATTCACAGTTTCCAGTGATCGTGCACTGCTGTGCTGTCGTCTGAAAGGGGTGGTAGTAAAGAAGCCCTGGACTATGGTAGAATAATGCCCCTTATTGGGTAGGAAAAATGGATTTACTGTTACGTGGGCTAAGGTGGATAAGGCCATCTTTATGCCCTCCCTAGTAGGCGGTGAACAACAGGCTTTCTCCCTATGTCTTGACACGGAAGCAGGTCCCAGTGTGATAAAGGAAGCCTCTAGGCACACTACAGGTTAAATTAACATTGCGCTTACAAGAGCGACTGCCTTAAAAAACCCACACCCTAGGGGATGGGTCAACTCGGCATCTTCCAAAGCCCCCGCTAAACTTCCTACTGCTCTGCGAGCTGAGCCAGGGGACAGAGACCTCATAAAGAAGCCTGGGCCGTTTATAGGACAGCAAGGGAAGAGCGGGTTAGGAAGATTAGAGGTAAGGCATGGGAAGATCTCAGGGTGGCGAGTCAAACCAAGGATAGTGCCGGCTTTTGGAGGGTTCTGAATTCCTCCCTTTCAAAGAACGGTCTGATTACTCCACGGATGTGTTCATGCAGGAGGCGCAATGAATTGAACACATTTCTAATATATATTTATGTGAGCAGGGGCTGCAGAAAGCAGAGAGGTTATAATCCATACAAGTATGTCAATACCTCTCCGCAGTCGAGGGGAGTTGTAGAGGAAAGGCCCCCGTCCCGGATGGGGTCCTGGTGGACCTTCATCTGGACTGTCTGGATTTGTGGGGCCCACTACTAACTAATGTTTTAACACGTTTGCAAAGGTCGGCCCACCCCCCTCATGGAAAGAGTCTGTTGTTCCCATTTATAAATAGGGAGATAGGACCCTCCCAATGTATTGCAGGCCCATATCTCTTCTGGACTCTACAGCCAAAATAATGGGGGAAAATCTTGTTCCAAAGGTTAGAGGAGCGAGAAAACACTAATAACATACTTGCAGACACACAATAAGGGTTCAAGAAGGGAACGGGTACAATTGATCAGAGTTTGAATTTGAGTTTCATTATATCTAAATATGCTTTTATTAAAAAAGGTACTCTGTTCATGGCATTCATTGACTTATTGGCAGCTTATGACTGTGTCATGCACTCCAAGCTTTGGGTTCTTGTGTCCAAGATGAGTATATTGGAGGATATAATTACTTTTATTAGGCAACTTTATGCGGAGGCGAGAGCATCAGTCCGCTCTGGTAGGGACGGGGAGAGTATGGACCCATTTGGTATTAAGCGAGGTGTGAGGCAAGGCTGTGTCCTTGCCCCTTTTCTTTTCTCATTTTATACTAATAAAATAGAGGCAGCTCTCACTTATGGGCCAAGAGACCCCGCTTATGGGGTATCTACCTTCTCCCGATCCTACACTACGTTGTCGACGCGGTTTTAGTGGCAAGGATTGGTCGAGCATTACAGGGCCTCACCGATGATTCTATTAGCTCTATGAAGGACCTTGACCTACAGGTTAACTCCAAGAAAGGATTTATTATGAGGTGTGGGATGCACCCTAGGAAAACCCCACTCTTTTATATTAACAGTGCCAGAGTTGAGAAGGCACTGACCTTTTCCTAGGTGGGTGTTCTTTTTGATCATAATCTCTCCTGGAAGCCAGTGGTGGAAAACAGAGTGACGCTTATGGAAAAGTCCTTAGTAGGGCTGCAGAATTTTTGGAAAAAAATCAGGCACAAAACCCTTGAAGGAGGTCCTGTCTGCTTATGCATCCAAATCAGTATCGACTGCTGCGTATGGGGCAGGCATATGAGGAATGAGGGACGCTGGCGAGGTTCAAAGGGTAGAAAATGCCTTCTTTAGGAATTTGTTGCCTCCACTTTGTGCCACGAGGAGCTCTGCATGCCCTACATAGAGGATAACATTAAATTAGCCCCACTTCTGTTATGGGGGGCCATCTGGGCAAGGAAGTCTGCCCCACTGGCTCGCCTGGTCATTAAAGATTGCCTAAACCTCTCTCGATGTCAGGAGATTCCCTGGCTTGCGTACGTTAAAGCGACATTTGAGAAGATTGGGTTCCTGAAGTTGTTACTATGTCCTAGCACGTGTAGTAGTTGCAACAAAGCAAGCTTGAAACAGAAATATATGGGGAAATCTCTGTCTGTGTCAGAAGTTGCCCATTGTAGTTTAACAACAGCATGCATGTTTAAGAAGTTACTCTCTCAGGAAGGGATGCAAGTGTATTTGTCAATGGTTCAGAATCATCAGCCTGGGTTTATTTTCACCAGATTTAGTTTGAACTACATTCCATTATTGGTGGGCTACCCGGCGAAGTATAACTCCTTTTTGGAACTCGCCCTGTGTCCTTGCGATGGTAAATCCATACAGTCAACTATGCACATTATGTTCCTCCTCTTATATAACACCTAGCGAAAAGTTACTGCTCCCACTTCTTAAATAACTTAACTTTCGTCAGTGCAAATCTGCAATGCTATTCCTCCAACAAATACAGTCTCCCTTGGTGTGCTACTTAGTGGCAAATTTCATCTGGCAGGTAGTGAAAATTAGAAAGGAGTCTGTTTGACTGCCAGGCGGTTCTGTCTGAATATAACTTTGTTTATTTTAATTGTGTTTTATTAAGTTGCTCATTTCTTATTATGGTTTTGTAAGATTTTTAGACTAAACGTAAGCTTTTGAGCTTTTAATTTGTGTATCCCTATTGGGCTCATTGTGGGTGTTTTTTGATTATATATATTTGTAATATTTATGTTGTGCTTTTATGCTGCAGAAATGCAGTGACTAAAGTATTTTTGAGACCTTTGAATAATATTGAATATGTAATCTTAGTAAAATCAAAAGGTCTTCTCTAATGGAAGACCTAGAAATATACAATGTTTAGAACCATAGTCCACCACTGGGGTCCAAGGATTTCAGCTCTAAATGCAAAATAGCACTTTGACTGCTGCAGGGATCACCAAATGCATTGAAGAAGTTAGCTAGGGTTCCTTTTCAGAAATCTACAATCTTGTCTACTCATTGCCTTAAAGTGGCCCTCCGGGGGAGAGGGGATAAAATGTTATCTTTATTTAATCCCACATCTCCAACAATCACCAAAAGGCATTCTAGAATGCTGCTTTGATGTCACCTGGGGTTTGAGATGAATTGTGACATCATTCCCCGGCTGCCCCTTTAAGGTTGCAGGCCTACCTGGCCACATGGAAGTAGTAGAGTTGTACAGCACGGTTCTCCACCAGCTCTGGGACTCACATACACCTTCTGTATTTAGCCACCAGCTCTTCCTTAACAAAGGGCAGCATCCACCCACTGTCACTATGGAAGTCACATCCTTACTAATGCAGCTAATTAATATTTATTAACTAGCATCAAAGTCTTGTTTCCTGAATTTCCCAGTGTAGGGGCAGCCATTGAAACCTCTGGTGAGCAGCTGGAGAGTTGCGCGCAGCCTCCACGGATGAGGACAGAACGACATACAATAGCACTTGTGACGCACCGTGGTTCAGGACGGTGGCACATGGGGACATTCACAACTGCCTGCCAACCTGACCAGTGATTAGACTGAGAAAGTGCCATTGATCACTCTCCGATGGCCCCCAAAGGCTTCCGCACCAGGCAGTGGAACATACGGTTTACAGCCTTGGCGGTTCTCCCCTTCTCCCCCAGTGGAGCCCAGCTGGAGCCCCGTTGAATGTGGAGGTCCGGATGATGCCCATAGCTTTGACTGGCACAGTATGGTACACAGGTTTTTGGCTATTTTTGTTTGTTTCCTGTTGTAATGTTGATGTTATGCGCACAACAAGGGGAGAAGGATGGTAGGAGAACAGGGAGTTTGGGGCTTGTCACTAGCAGGCAGGGGCCTACAGGCAGTATCTGCGTCTAGGTTAGTCCCTATAGGGGGTGGAAGGGTCCTCGACGCAGCTCCCCCCTGCGCCAGCTGCACTGCCAGCCCCCGCCGCTGCTCTGCTTCTGGTCTCAGCACCTTTCACTTTTTCTCACTGTTCTTTCTTTTCCACTCAGTTTCTGTTCACACCTTGGGCCACATGTACAAAGATACGGTTTTGCGACTCGCAAACTGCGAGTCGCAAAACCGGATGTACAACAGTGTGCTTTACACTGTTTGCGATTCCCAATGGGGTCGCAAATGACCTACCTCATGAATATTCACGAGGCAGGTGGCAATTTGCGACCCCATTGGGAATGTTCGCCCTCACGGGGATGGTGTCCTGCTGGAGACAGAAGACCACCATGTCTGTGACTGCTTTTAAATAAAGCCGTTTTTTTTTTTTTTTTTTTTTCAAATGCAGTCCGTTTTCCATAAAGGAAAATGATATGCATTTCAAAAACAAAAATGAAAAGTTTTGTTTTCATTTTTTCAGAGCAGGCCGTGGTCCGTTCTCAATCTTTCACTTTTTCTCACTGCTCGCTTGCCTGTTCTCCTGCCTCTCGCTTTACAGCCTCTCGCCATAGCACTCTTTCTGTTCTGTTCGTCTTCTGCTCAATCCTTTGATCTTAATCTTAATATACGGACCGATCAAAGACAGAAATTGTTTCTTGCTGCATATAATTCCAAAGATAGCATCAGTAGCAGAGAGCGCAAAGACACCGTTATTGATGCATCAAACAATCGGCCCAGGCCCATCGAAGAACTGAATCACTCATGAGAGGGGTTGGGGATCTAGGATTACTGGTTGCATGGTGGTTACAACACCAGCATGAGAGGGGTTGGGGATCTAGGATTACTGGTTGCATGGTGGTTACAACACCAGCATGAGAGGGGTTGGGGATCTAGGATTACTGGTTGCATGGTGGTTACAACACCAGCATGAGAGGGATTGCACTTTTATGCTAGAGTCAATAAATCCCACTTATGAATATATTTTTTGTTGAAAAGGAGAGACTATTAGCTGACTCCAGACATCTCAGTGGGGGACGGTGTATTATCAGACCAGTCACATTAGCATTAGCTATCTAATTGCTAAAACATGGAGTATTAACAAGGTGTTTTTAGGGATGTGACACTGAGTGAGAGAATCTTGGATTGCACCCATCATTATTTTGAGGAACATGACTTGGAAGAGATCTCTCCTAGGGGAGGCTGAGATGCCTTCCAAAAACAGAATCGATGCAACAAATTAGAGGAGGAGGGTCAACTTTTACAGCTGGAGCAATATTATAAAACAAATTGCCAGTCCTCAATTTATAGCACTCTATGCAAGACAAGGAGAGAACTGGAAAAACACATTGATAGGGGAAATGGTGCTAAAATGCTATGCATAAAGCAGAAGTATTATGAGAAGGGAAGCAAGGCATTGCACATTTTTGCTCATAAATTGAGATTGATTCAAATTTGTAATCACATACATTAAACATGAGAGAATGGGATACATGAACTGACTAAGACACAGGAGATCCTCCATCAATTTTCCAATTACTACTCCACCTTATAGCAAAGTCAGGCTCTGGATTCACAAAGGTTACAGGGACATTATAGTTAGGTTGATATTTTAAGCATTCAGAACCATAGAATAGGGGATTTCATTATTTTATCTGTTCTATTTTTTTGTTTGTTTCCTGCTGCAATGTTGATGTTATGCGCACAGCAAGGGGAGAAGGATGGCAGGAGAACAGGGAGTTTGGGGCTGGTCGCTAGCAGGCAGTATCCTACAGGTAAAATCTGCATCTGGTTAATGTCTTTAGGGGAGATGGCGGAAGGGTCCTCGACCCAGCTCTCCCTTGTGCCTGCTGCACTGCGTAGAAATGCACTTTCTCCCACACGTATTATATGTTGGACAAAGTTTACCTTTACGCTTCCCAAAGGAAACACTAAAGGATATCCAGACCTGTGCTTGCGGAACTTTCTGTGGGAGGGCAAATCTCCCCAGGTAACAATAATGACCTTCTTTGAGAGATCCTCAGAGGGTGCTCTGGGACTCCCCGGATATACCCCGATTTATAACAGCAACACAAATCCGTCCTAGCATTGGAATGGATGGGCACCTCCAAAACAAAGCCATGGTTAGCAATCAAGGCAGCTGGAGCCCAAATACTACTAAAAGAACTAATGCGACTTCTGTCAGGCCACAGGCCTCTGGACGATAGCCTCACCTATTCTGCAAGGATTTTGTCTGTGTTTTCATCAAAAATTATTATTGGTTTAATTGAATGTTATTCAATTATTATATTTTAATTTAGTATTTATATTTATTTTTTCCATTTTGTTTTTTTTATCTTACTTTTTTAAAGTTAGTTTTGATATCATTTTTTAGTTATGTTTACATTTTGTTATACTTATTTTCTAAATGTAATTTTATAGTTAATTTATATTTTTTTAAGTTCGATATATGGGGTAAAGCCCCCCTCGCTGTACGTTATAGGGATATTGCAAGTCACTGAAGAATTCTGTGGCCATATAAAGGAATGAGTCTGAAGGTCGCGTTCCTTTATAACTCTGAGGAAAATGATGCCAAAGCTGACAATAATTTCATCCTGTGTACCCTCCCCACTGGACAGAGGCTTCTTGACAAATGAGGTGCAGTTCTTTGTTACATATTGTGCTTTTTGGTAGAGAAGTGGTGGCTCTGGTACAAATTATCTGGGCTGTATGTCGGCTTACAAGAGGCTCCTTCGTAAGGTGCGGCGACAGGTATAGCAGTATTTGTGAAGTTGGTAGACTCATTGTGATGGTGACAAGACTAGCTTAGCAGAAGAAAAATATCGAAGCGAAAGATCTAAGGTCAATATATTCACTGGTTAAAGTTTCATGACCCTACATTGGAGAAGAGATCTTCAACTCATCAAAAAGCAGATGAACACTCGAGGGATTGAAGCGTCATTATGGTTCCAGCCAGATTGGGAGTCCAAGGTAGGGTAAATATGAGCAGAATCATGTCCACACCTCCTTCCCACTATAGAGTATGGAAGGTGCGTTTACATTTTTCGACAGTTTGTTATGTGCCACATAGGTGTAGCCATCTTCGTAAAAACCAGTGCCTTGGGCCTAGTTTGCAATTTAAGTAATACCTTTTTAGGTCGAGCGTGCAAGCCCTCTGGCCTGTTGTAATCTATCTGTGGGCCTTAACTACGCCCACCGCACGCCCATCACTATCATTCGTTCATGGGCTTGCCTTTCAAAATCCTATGTTTGCTGATACCTTTGACTGCGAGCGAACTTCTTTTTCCTTTTGTGTCTCTCCTTCGCGCTCATGCACCTGGCGGCCGTGGCAGTTTGAATCAGCTTGCTTATGTCAACTGTTTTACTTTTCATTTTATTTTCGATTCTTGTGGCGAGAAAAGTCCAGTTAGGAATTTACAACACTAATAGCTCTAACTCGAGCAAACGTGAGACCCATTGCATTGCAAATGCTTGTTTTCTCTCTCTCTCTCTACTCCATTTTTCCACCTTCGGGATACTACCTGGTGGGGACCGCATAGTGAGCAATGGTTTATGAATTAACAGTAAGGCTCCACGTTTTCAGTTTTTACTGATTTTTACAGATAAATACAGACAAAAAACAATGGGTTTACTGTCTGTATTTATTTTTAAAACCGGAAAAATGCTGAAAATTGTGTTTCTAATGAGTGACTTTCCATGCTCTCTATTGTGAATTCCAGGACAGCAGATGAGCAGACAGCCAGCATGGGGGGGTTACAAAACTAGGGTAAGATTTCTTTAAATACAGGTATATGTTAAAATATATTTGCAGTAAATGGCCAATATTTACCTGAGGGTGTGGTTTTTTGCTATATTTGGCTGTGGAATTTGCTAAAACACGACAGGCATCAAAATATGAGTGCATGTTTATCAGTTAAGTAAATGTGAAAAAGTACTACTTTTGACTCCACTTATTCGCAAATCACAAAATAAATTTGGATAAATACTAATAAGATGCCCCAAAAATAAATATGAATAAATTCAGACAGAAATGTTAAAATAATAAATTCCATAAAACCGGGAGCCCAAATTAAGAGATATTACAGTCAGAAGTTATTCAGTTCATTACCTGAATTCACTTGTGTGGGCCACTGAACGGTATTTGATCCTGTGTTTTCGATTGATTGATGTAGCTGTTCATGTGCTATTTAATATATCTCAATTAAGGATTGTGGGCTACATGTACGAAAGAATTGATTTGCGAGTCGCAATTTGCGAGTCGCAAAACCTTATGTTGAACAGTGTCAATGACACTGTTTGCGATTCGCAAGGGGGTCGCAAATGCCCTACCTCATGAATATTCATTAGGTAGGTCACAATTTGCAACCCCCTTGGGAATGGCGGCACTCACAGGGATGGTGGCCTGCTGGAGACAGAAGACCACCATGTCTGTGACTGCTTTTAAATAATGCAGTTTTTTTTAAAAATGCAGCCGGTTTTCCTTAAAGGAAAACGAGATGCATTTCAAAAACAAAAAATGAAACGTTTTCGTTTCATTTTTTCAGAGCAGGCAGTGGCCCGTAGGACCACTGCCTGCTCTGAATAAATGTTTTTACTGCCATTCACAAAGGATGGGACCCCTTCCCGTTTGTGAATGGGTTAGCAGCAGTGTGACACTGGTGCTAACTGCAATTGTTTTGCGACCGCATTCGCGGTCACAAAACAATCATACATGGGACTGCAACACGCAATTAGGAAGGGAACACCCAATCCTAATTGCAACTCGCAATCCCTTTTTGCGATTCAGTAAATAGTTTACCGAATCGCAAAAATGCATTTGAACATCCCAAAGTGCATTTTGCACGTCGCAAACGGCCCAATTCGCTGTTCTCAATGTGCAAAATGCTACGTACATGTGGCCCTTAATCCTAGAAAAGTGTTAGAACTGCATACCAAATCACATTGACTTCAAGTCCCACTATAAACTTAGCAGCAATTTTAAAATCCCAGAAACGACCTTATAACATTCAGAGAGCTTTGAGAAGCTAGTCTCTCTTCTATTTTAGTAGGCTTACATATGGAGATGAAAGCCCAGATTTAAGAGAAAATTATGGAGCGTGACACTGCATCAAATTTGGCAGCGCCGCGCTCCGTCATTTTCAAAACGCAGGGATGTGCTGAATTTTATACAATATGGTGCACCCCTGTGTTGCCCCCTGCACCGGTGCTAATTTTGCTGCAGAGCGCCAACGCAGCCACCCTTGTGCCATGGTACAATGATGGCTGCACTGCAGGAGAGCTTGTTTTGGTGCAGGAAGGGACACCTGCCTGCACAAAAACAATCTTCAGTGGTCTTTTGCTCTTTCTGTGTGTGCTGTAAAATGCAGCACACATAGAAAAAGCAAAAAACAAGGAGAAATGAAAGCATTTCTCCTCGCTGCGCCATGCTAATGGCACCCCTTGGTTGACATTAGATTTTGGCGCTGCCTCACATTTACGAAAACTTGTAAATCTGGGGAAGTGTCAAAATGCAATGGGTGTTGCTTTGGCATACCCACAGCAACATCCATTGCATGCCCCTTCTGCACAGTGCTGCATGTGAAGGGGCCATATTTACAAGGTGGCGTTAAGCCACAAAACGTGGGTTAATGCCACCTTGTAAATATGGTGCAGGGCATAGCGCCACCTAGTGACGCTCCAGTAGCGATAAGGCCTTGACAATCTGGCCTGAAATGTAATTAACAGCTGTGGCCGTCCAGGTGTAAGGTCCCTATCTGTGTCCTTTCTGAGGGAGGAGTTTAAGAAGAGTTTTTCCGGAGTCACTTGTTCTTGCACCTAGTATCTTTTGAACCACACATGTCCTTGACTCAATTGCCAAGTGACATGGGAGGGGATTCGGATCACAAACACAGGCCACCAATAGGCCCTTCCAGCCAGCACAAAGGGAAGTTCCAAACCCAGGAAACATCAGTCACACCTCTCAGAGCTACAGATGGTCTCTTGGTGGGTTCAAACTCCCTATCTAAGCCAGAGAGGTAGAATGCATTAGGACACATAGGCCCAGATTTGCTAAATAGTCACGTAGTGCAGTGCAGCAGTGAAAAATTCTGTGCTGCTAGAGAGGGAGAGAGCAGGAGAATGCCATATTTGCAGAAATAGAGCTATCTCCTCCCGTCTACCTAATGTCAGCGCTGATTTTAGCTGCTGAGCGCCACACACACACCTTTGTACCATAGTGCAAGAGTGTGTGGGTGAGTCTAGTATGGGTTTTGTACTGGAAGGATAACCTTACAGTAGAAAATACTATGCTTAGACACACTTTGCAACTTTTTCTATGTTGTATGTGTGCTACACTGCAGCACGCTTGCAAAGTCGGAAAAGAAAGGAGAAATGAAATATTTCTCCTTTTAACGCCCGCTTTCAGATGGTGTTACCTTTTAGCGCAAAACCCTGTCTACTATTTTTGTAGCTAGGCTTTTGCATCAAAGGCATGGGTGGTTGCACTGGAACATGGATGTACCACCCATGCAATGCCCCCTTGGTGCCAAGTACCACAAAACTCTGCTTCACGCTCCTTTGCATTACTTTTAGGGTAGTTTTGCACTGGAAAGTAAATTGGGAAAAAACATTTTATGCTGGTTAGCGTCATTTTTTAGATGCTAACCCAACGCAAAATGTTTATAACTCTCCTCCTTTGTCTTTCAATTCAGTAGCTGGTTTGTGGATGGCATTGTAATGTAGTGCTCTTTAAAGAGGTGCATCTTCTTCTCTTTACTAAATTGCACCAATGTTGGAGTGATCCTGAGGAACACAAGATATTGTTCTGGATCCTGAGTGATGCATGGGCTTCTGCCGCTGCAGTGTTTGCTCCTGTGTGCCAGCAGCATCTTGCAGCAGCTCTCATTCGTTAATTCACTTTGTTATTCTAGAAAATTATATGGCACACCAGGATGGAGAAGGCAACAGGGAGCTTTACATAGAACATACACTAAACAGTGATAGGTTACATGAGAGGGGGAACAGGTGGTTCAAACCATTTAAGGAAGAGATGAGGAAAGGAAGCAAGTCCATGATCAAAGACAGTCACATCTTTGATCCTAATAATCCCATGATTTATTAGGCATTGACTGAAGAGGTGGGTCTTTAAATACTTCTCAAAAACTGTGGCTGAGGTTAACTTATGTAATTCAAAGGGAGGAAAGTTCCTAGTCGGGAAAAGGATTGATTTCCTGAAGTAGAGGTTCTGATCTTCGGTATTTCAAGTAGAATAGTATCTCAGCTTCTGAAACCTTAAATGAAGAATTGGTGTGCTAGGTAAAAGGAGTTATTTCAACTTGTAGGTTTATACCATGTATTTTAAATTGGTTATTGGCCATAAGGGAGAGCCAATAGATGTCACTGAGTATGGGAGTGATGTTGTCAAATTTGCTAGTGGAGTGGACGAGCCTGGCCGCAGTGTGGAGCTCAGCTTTGAGTGGGACAATTAATATTTGGAGTACCTGCTACAATTGCAGCCCCAAAGTCAAGTCTGAAGGTGATGGACATTTTGAGTTGTTTAGAAAGTTTGAGTGGGCAGATTTTTTTAAAGGTGTGGAGTTGAAACCTTAGTGTTTCAGTCACTCTACTGATGTGGTGGTAAGAATGATCACAAGGGTTTTACCGAGGGGTGAGAGTGGGGATGAATCTATTGATCAAATCACCGGTGAGGGCCTCAAGGTGCTGAAAAAGCAAGGAGAAGACAAGAGCGATGCAGCAGGATGGGGAGAGCTGGGCCTGGGTTTGACTACAGCCAAGGAGTGAGATCTGTTCCCTTAGTTGAGTCTTCACTGTGACATCCTATTTAGGGATAACCATAGACCTTGTCCTCAGATCTGGAACATGTGCCATTGTTTACATGTGGACGGATGCACTCAAAGCCAAACACAAAGAGACACAGCAAATCACGAGAGAACGACTTTCGGTAGAACTGACTGTTGACCGTAGGTGCATGACCTTTAATTCAAAGGATGATCCATCCCCATGTAAACATGTCCCACAGCAAAGATATGAGGACAAGAAAGTCAGTAGTTACTCAAAATAAGATAACAGACCTCATTCTATCATTTTCCTTAACCACAATTCATCGCTGCTTCTGACCACACTCAATTCATAGCTCAGTTCATAAAGCACAATCTATTCCTATCTCTAGGCCACATTCCATCCCTATCTGTGAACCCAGTTTCTTCTACCTCTAGACCACATTCCATCTTTATTTCTGGATCACATTCCTTCCCTATCTCCCTGAATCACATTAGGTACCTATCTCTGGACCACATTCCTTCCCTATGTCTAGATCACATTACGTTCCTATCTCTAGATCACAATCTGTCCCTATCTCTGAACACCTTCCTTTCTTTCTTATCTCTACACCACACTCCAGCCTTACCTCTAGATCACATTCCATCCCTACCTCCACATCACACCCTATCCCTAAACCACATTCTATCCCTATCTCCAGACCACTTCCCCCCTATCCCTGAACCACATTCTATCCCTATCTCCAGACCACTTCCCCCCTATCCCTGACCACATCCAACAGGTATCTCTGGATCACATTATGTTCCTATCTCTAGATCACATCCCATCCCTTTCTCTAGACCACAATCTATCTCTATTTCTAGACCAGACTTCTAGATCACATTACATGCTGATCGCTGGATCACAATATGTTCCTATCTCTAGACCACATTCTATCTCTATCTCTAGACCACATTCCACAGGTATCTCTGGCTCACATTATGTTACTATTTCTGGACCACATTCCATCCCTATCTCTAGAAGACATTCCATCCCTACCTCTAAATCACATTCCATCCGCATCTCTGGATCACATTTTGTTCCTAGCTCTAGATCACATTCCATCCCGATCTATAGACCTTAATCTGCCTCTATTTCTAGGCCACACTTCTAGACCACATTCTATCCCCATCTCTGGATCTCATTGTGTTCCTATTTCTATACCACATCCTGCCCCTATCTCTGAACACCTTCCTTTCTTACCTCTAGAGCACAGCCTATCCCTATGTCTAAGCACACACCTTTCTTATCAATAGACCATAGAGCATCTCTTGTGGAACCACCTGGCACCATTATCTAGATCCACACTCCACTTATATGCTCCGAACCATAACTCATTCCTCTCTGCAGAGCATACGACATTAGGGTCACTCAGCACAGTTCATCTCTGATATCTGAAGCTTAATTCTCAGATGACTACGCTGTAGCTCTTCTGTGTGTGAGGGAAGCTTGACTCTCAGATGTCTGCGCTGTATCTCTTTTGTGTGTGAGAAAAGCTTGACTTTAAGATAACCACGCTGCATCGCTTCTGTGTCTAAGGGAAGCTTGGCACTCAGATGACTGCCCTGGATCTCTTCTGTGTGTGAGGGACAAAAATGCACACACTCTCTCCCTCTCTGCTTTGAAAGTCCTCAAAAATATTGGTTATTCTACAAAATATTGGGCTTTCTCTCACCCCATTCCAATCCACATTCGTCTTCCTTACACTGCGTCTTTAGCCCCTCTCGTGAGCGCTGCTTGTCGTATAATGGGGCATGTTTACAAGAAAGTGGCACATCATATATGATGCACCACTCTTTTGCGCCCCCCCTACCGGAACATAACGACACCATGGTTGCGCCATATTTACAATACGGTGCACCATGGTCGTAGTTAGTACAATAGCGTCAAAATCTTTGATGCTGCTGTGGGGCTTTCCTACACTAGCTGTAGATGCTTGTGCAGCAAAGCACAGGGAGGCCCTTTGAAAATGGAGGCGTCATTTTAACGCCTGCTCCGAGCAGGCGTTAAAAATGACGCCAAAAATGGCCAGTGAAAGGCTGGAAATTTCACTGCACCATTTTTTCAGGACACCCAGTGCTAGAATGCCCCCCTCGCATACATTATGCCTGGCACATGCAGGCAGAAATGCCTACCTAACGCCATATTAGCGTTTTTAAAAAATGATATGGCACAAGGGGCTTGTAAATATGCCGCAATGTATTTTAACATAATTCGCCAGCATGATTGTTGGGAAAATCTGAAATCCTCCCCCCCAACCTTACTGAGGAGGCTACGCCCCCGGTCGTCCATCAACTACTTCCCAAAAATGTGTCCTGGCGGCGGCAGAGACTGGTGGGGCGCAGCCCCCCCTCGTTAGCAGACCACGGCCACCAACATTTCGTCAAATTAACAAGGCGCGGCTGCTCTGCATACGATCTGCATACATTATCGCGCCACTGGTGCCATCTTTAATTGTTCCCGCGCCCGCCGCGGCCCGTTCATCAAACCTGGCACCGGGGCGGGGCCGGCGCTGCACTGTACATTAATGAATAAAACACAAAGAGCCTTGGCTCTGCCTCGGACGGCTCGGGCCTCCTCCGGCGTGTTCACATTGCAGGGCTGCTGACCTGTGCTCCAGTCTGCCGTGTTGACATCATTTTTAATTCTGCCTGAAGAGACAGTGCTGGACAAGCGGATCTTTGCGCTTTGTACATTAATGCATATAACTGTATCGCTGCTGAGTAGGTGTGCAAACGATTCTGGGGTGAAATGCACTTAAACGCACGCGTTCTGCAGCAGTTGCGTAGCCAAAGCCCCCCCTGCAAGGAGGGAAGTTACCCCAAACCCATCCCTGATGTCTGAATTATAAAATGCGGCAGTAATCAGGGTTCCGGGTCCAGTGGGCCTTCGGGCCTATGGGCCCGGCGCCACTGCACCTGCCGCACCAGTGGAACATGTGCTCCTATTCTGGAGAAACGTTTTCCATTAACCTGTTTCCTGTGATTTTGTTTATTGAAATCTATTCACAGTATGTGTAATGCCCCACCATGTCAGAACAAAATGCTGTCAGGGCCACTTTTCTCGAAAAATACAAGTTTCCCTTTTAAGGGCACAAAAAACCTCTCCCTGTACCCCCTCCTTCCTGCCTCTCTAACCTCTGTCTTGTTTGAAGGGAAGCCCCCTACACATATGGATCATCCCAATTCTGGAAATTAAAAAAAAAAGTACTCCCTGACCTCGTAAATTGGAGGTTAGGATGTGGCGGGAGAAAAAGAGGTGGAGCCATGAAAATTAGTCTGACAGTCAACGTACATATTTACGTCTTTAAAACTCTGATGCAAAGAAATTGGCAAAAAAGACAAATGTGGCAGTAAATCTGTTCTGGCTTAACTTCTCACAAAGAGGCTGCATTTTAAAGCATCTCATGGGGTTGAGGCACCCACAGCAGATATCTCTGGGTACCCAGCGCATTTAGGAGGGTAATAATATCAGAAAGATAACTCTGGTGGTTAATGCACTTTCTAGAGAGATCTGGATTTTGTGTAGTCAACCTTTTGATGCAAAACATAGCACAGACGGTTAATGTGCCTGCTGCAAAGCACGCCGGGTAGCTCAGTGGGTTGCTGCTTTTGTCAAATAAATCGTTTTGTTACTTTCAGTTAATACCTTGCACACTTCTAGCATGGCACAAGGAGCTATGCACAAGTATCAAGGTGCTGCATGCAAAATGCAATGCATGGGATTAGAACTTTGTGTTTTTTCAATCTTTCATGTTTCTAAAGTTGCTAAAAAGGGCTCCTTGTCCAGACTACCCCAACCACTGTGTTACATTTTAAATCTTGAATTTGTGTTTCTCCAAACCATCCACTCTTAACATATAGGGCCTCATTCTGACCCTGGCGGTCTATGACCGCCAGGGTGGAGGCCGGCTGAAGCACCGCCAACAGGCTGGCGGTGCTTCAATGGGCATTCCGACCGTGGCTGTAAAGCCGCGGTCGCCCAGCCGGGTCCGGCGGTTTCCCGCCGGATTACCCCCGGCTGGGAGAATCCTACATGGCGGCGCTGCATGCAGCGCCGCCATGGGGATTCCGACCCCCTTCCAGCCAGACTGTTTCTGGCGGTTTTCACCGCCAGAACCAGGATGGCGGGAACGGGTGTCGTGGGGCCCCTGGGGGCCCCTGCACTGCCCATGCCACTGGCATGGGCAGTGCAGGAGCCCCCTAACAGGGCCCCAGAAAGATTTTCACTGTCTGCATTGCATACAGTGAAAATCGCGACGGGTGCAACTGCACCCGTCGCACCCCTGCAACTCCGCCGGCTCCATTCGGAGCCGGCTTCATTGTTGCAGGGCCTTTCCCGCTGGGCCGGCGGGTGCTCCTTTGGCGGGCGCCCGCCGGCCCAGCGGGAAAGCCAGAATGGCCTCCGCTGTCTTTTGACCGCGGAGCGGCCATTTGGCGGTTCCCGCCAGGCGGGCGGCTCCTGCCGCCCGCCACGGTCAGAATGACCCTCATAATGCCTATCAGTATGGACAATAAATATCTCCTACAACTTGTAGCCCTCATTGTCTTATGCAACATTTCTGGTGCCGTGATTTACACACTTGAATTATTTATTGTCTGTGCAAAAATGTCTGTGTGTGATGTAAAGCTGCGTCACACCCTGCATTGGTATGAGTAGAGGTATGAAAGAAACAAAAACAAAAATAATTATTACGTGTTTATACAGACAGGTGCATGTGACATTCCTACAGCGCTTGCAGATCTCTTACATACAGGATTTGAACAATACTCTGCCTCCAAATCATAGTTTCTCTTAAGTACTTGTAAAATGATAACAAGGTTTGTGGCTTTGTTTCCTCCATTGCATTGCATCTAGGTGTTGGGCTCCGGATACCTCACAGCCAGAAAGATGCTCAAACATAAGGAGGGCTGATGGCCCTTTAAATGAGGCCTTTGTTTTGGGCCCAGCTGGAAGTGAAAATAAGAAAGCTCCATCACCCCCTGCAGGGTGCTGCTCTGAATGGAAAGCAGAGAATGGGAGGCCCTGCTGTCTGTGTCCCAGCGTCTGCACATTTCAGCATATTATATCGGGGCCTTCCCTTATCCCAGACCCGGCTCAATAATAGCTGCTGGGTACTCGTCACTTCCTGCACCCGCTCATCCTCGCCCAGTAACTATGATATATATATTACCCCTTTCCTTTACCCCTCCCTAGAACCAAATACCTTTACCCGTACTACCCGATCCTAGCACCTCAATACCTAACCTTACCCTAGTACCTTTTCTGTTGTTTATACTCCCATCTATACCCCTTCTGACCCTGCCCTTACCAGAGTGTCTCTACCCATGCCTATATTCTAGTGCCGATAGCTCACTCCTCTAGCCCTACCTATAACATATAGGGGGTTATTACAACTTGGAGGAGGTGTTAATCCGTCCCAAATGTGACGGATATACCACCAGCTGTATTACGAGTTCCATAGGATATAATGGACTCGTAATACGGCTGGTGGTAAATCCGTCACTTTACCGTCACTTTTGGGACGGATTAACACCTTCCTCCAAAGTTGTAATCAGGCCCATAATCTTTACACTATTTATACCCTAGTACCTGTACCACTGTCCGCACTTCAGTACCACTAACCATACCTTAGTACCTCCCCCCGCCCATACCTGCATACCTCTATGTTAACCTACACCCTGGATCCTGTAGTCCAATGTATACTCTATTACTTCTATCCCTATCTATGCCCTAGTATATCTGCCCCTGCCTGTATCCCTGCCCAGACCCGAGTACCACTGCATTTGCCTCTCACCTATACACTCGGACCTCTAGCCCTAATTATATCATATCATATTTACACTTTTCATACCCTAATACCTGTACCACTACCTGTACCTTAGTACCAGTACCCACCCCTTCCATTTATACCTCCTTATTCTCTATGCCAACCGATACTGTCTTACCTCTATCCATTCCTGTATCCAGTACCCCTACCTCTGGCTATACCAGACTACCCCCACCAGTGCACATACCCTAGCACATCTCCTCCTGTCCATACCTAGTACTTCCGCCCCTGCCCATACTGGTATATCTCCACCCATACTCATTTATTTATTTATTATTTACAGTATCTATAAAGCGCACCTGTGACCATAACTGGTATCCTGGCGCTATAGCGACTAGTTGAAGAACAAAGGGGAGAATAAGGAGGAGTACCGGCCCCAGATCTAAACCACAAAAACTGAGTAGGGAACAGCCAGGCCTCCAGAGCTGTTCTGAACTTCAGCAGCTCCGACTGTGCTCTCAAAGTAGATGGCAACGCATTCCACTGCTGAGCAGCTTTCAAAGAAAAATCTAGAAGGCTGCACCAAATTGGCCGTAGCTGAGCGCAATGTTCTAGCTGGAACATATCTTTGCAGTTTACTTTGAAGAAGTACTGACTTCTTCATTACTTCCCTGTAATGCCTTAAACACCAGGTTCATTGTCGTAAAAAGAATCCTATTTTCTATGGGGAGCCAATGCAGTTCCTTAAGAGCATTGGTTGCAGAGGATCTACGGAGTCTGTTAAGTACCAGTTTGGTGGCAGCCGATTAAACTCTTTGAAGTCTCTTAACCAAAAAATCTGGTGCCCCCAGGAGGATGGAGTTACAATGGTCCAACCGTCCGAGTGTGCCACTTCTGGTGATGAAAGACACATTATATCTTTGTGACACTATGTAGGAGGGCAAAACAGGCGCCTGCAACCTTGGTCACATGACTCTCCAGTGAGAGATGAGCATCAAACATAACACCAATTCAGTTTTAGGGAATTATCCATCCCGTCCGCAATATTAAGCGTACAAGCTTGAAAGGAGGAGATCTCATCCTGTTGATTAAGGGACATGATCAATTGTGTATCATCAGCATAGTTTATATTCAAGATGTTGTAGTTTTTTATTAAAGTGAATAATGGCCTCATCGATACATTAAAGAGAATTGGGCTAGATGGTGACCTTTGTGGCACCCCTTGTTTAAGCCTTTTAAATTCCGAGCAGTAAGGAGACAAGGACACCGCCTGACTCCTGTCCTGTAGGTAGGAGCATATCCATCTTAGTGTGGTACCACCAAGGCCACAGAACACTAGCCTTGTTAGGAGAGTTTTGTGATTAACCTATTGAATGCTGCAGATAGGTCAAGCAGCACCAACTAGTACCTCTTCTCCTGCCTATATTTAGGCAATTATGCAATTGTGCGGCAAATTTCACATGATTATAGGTTTGCTGCATTTGCCACATAATCCATCATGTGCTGCATTACCTGTAGATTTTAACAAAAATGTTGTTTCTAGCTCAAACAGTTCAAAAGTTACTAAAAATGTGATGATACATGTGGCCGTGCAGTGGAAGGCAAATTGCAAAGCTAGCCTGGTTACTTTTCTGTTGCTTATTGCTATATTTGGATGTTAAACTGGTATTAATGAGGTGCAACCAATGCCCAGAGAGTGCTAACAAGTTTAAAAATGCTGAACTAATAAAGTAATACTATCAGTATTATGCCGCATGATTAGCCTTTTCTTTAAGTATAATATACTCAATCCTGCCACATAATTTGGCCCTCTGCTGCTGCATAATTCCAGTGGTCCTGCTTATAATACAGTATGGCTACTGCTGCCCATAGCAAAGTACCTTTACCCTTGCTATACCCTAGTACCAGTTCCTCTCTCTATATCCAGTCCTTCTGATCCTGCCCATATCAAAGCACCTTTACCCACTCTTATACACTAGTACCTTTTACCCTTCCTATACCTGTGTGCCTACCCTGCCCATGCCAGAGTACCGCTACCCATGCCTTTGCTCTAGTGCATCTTCTTCAACCCCACACCTCTAGCCCTACCTAATGCATTCTACTTTGCACTGTTTATACCCTAATACCACTGTCTCTACCCTACTACTATCACCTATACCTTGGTGCGTTTTGCCCTCACCATATCCCAGTACCTCTTCCTTTCACTACACCCTGTATCCTCTTCTCCAACCCATACTTTACCATAGTACATATATTCCTAACTATACCCCTACCTGTCCCCAGGTATACACTGGTACCTCTTTACCCTCCCCCTCCATTACTTCTGCCTTTTCCCTTACATTTTTAGTTGTGTTGTTCAAGCCATAACATATTGTTGGCATTAAGGCCCCAGGCTACATCACAGTCCTGAAGTGGTATCGCTGGACATCACTAAGGAAACATGAGGGGTGGCAATGATGGAGGTGAAATACGAGGACATGTGAGGAGTCAGAGGATGGTCCAGTGCACCAAGAAAGTATTTTTGTAAGAACTGTCCAGATTCCGGACAGTTTTTCTGGAGCCAGAACTGGATTCTGGACTGGCACCAGCTAGTCATCGCCACTCCAACCATACGCTACTGAGGGACAACCCAGAGTGTTTACAAATACTGCCTTGCAGGTTCATGGAGCTGTTTGCATCATCCAACAAGCTGTTCCACTCGGATTGCAACTTGTAGCCTACAAGTAACACAAGGATCTTTGGCAGAAAAAAACACTAACCCCGGAAGCTGTTTTATATAAAATCCAAATCTGTCACCTACACATTGAGCTCAACAGTAGAAACACTAATCCTCAGGGCTATTCTATGATGATTCAAAGCTTTGACAAATGAGTGCACAGCGAGTTCTCCTTCATAGTGACTGATAACGAAAAGGAGCAGTGGTAAGTAGAGCACCAGAAATTACCAACCATTGGTACTGCAACTCTGTCCCATACAAAACAACGGAGGCAGGGACTTAAAATAGAACCACAGAGGAAATAATGTTGAATTAAATTAAATAATTTCCACTTTTTAAATATAAATACAAAATAATTTAATGTAAAAAATGTGATCAACTATTATAATAAAGTTTTAAATCTAAAAATGAACGTTACTTTAGTTCTAAAAAAAAAATAAAAAAATTCTATGCTAAATATTTTATACTTTTTAATACATCGTAAGTAAATTTAAACATTTTACTTTAGGTTGGATTTTTTTGTTACCTCTTTAATAAATGATGTTAATTGAATACACATTTAAAAAATAATGTTATTTTAATATATTTAAATTAATTCAGAATTAAGTTAATAGTGCTGTAGAACTGTTTTATGATGTTCTACATTTAAAATAAATATATAAAATGAATTCACAATAATATTTAATATAAAAATGTTTACTCATTTTTTCAAGTTTAATAAACATTTAAACGTTTTGATGTACTTTACCACAGGCGGATTTCCAATTAAAGTAGAAAAAATAATTATGTATTAAGAAGTACTAAAAGTGATGTATAGAATTATTAACTTAATTATATTTTAATAACAATTAATGTAGGATTAATTTTCAAAAGTCAAGAAAGATCATTAGAATAGGATATAATAAAATAAACAATATATTTTATTTTTAGATACTTTTTTTTACGTTAAATGTACTTATATGTTTTAAATACTTTAAATAATTAAATTTAATTTAACATAATTTTCTATGGGCTTTTATTTTAGGTCCATACCTCTATTATTTTCTTTGAAAGGGTGTTGCAGTACCATTGGTTGGCCAGGTGTGGTGCTGGACCTACTCCCACTCTGAGCTGAAGTCCATTAATGACTGTTTTTGGTCCTCTTTTAATTGTGGTAACTTTAGAAGTGCAATCTGTGAACGGGACGGGGCCTACTCTCTTGTGGGTGGGTAGACATTCCTCTGTTAAGCCCTTAAAATTCCTCCGTTAACACCTACCCTTTAGTTCCTCCATTACGTCTTCCCTTTAGTAGTTAGTATCTCACAGTTTCCAGCCACTCCCCTCTATCACTCCCATAGTTACTATTAAAATATATAGTTATGTGTGCAGAGATTCCTCCATCGGGGTGTTGATATCCTACATAGCGATGTCACAACACTGTCAAACTTGGGGTGATATTGAAAATGTGTCCAGGCCAATGAAAGGTTTAAGGAACCCTGTGCCCAGGCTTCTGAGGCACAAATCTCATGTGATATGAGATGACAATGTATCTCTTTCTGGAGCTAAGAGGTTTCTTGTAAGGTTTTGTGTTGCTGTGTCAGATGCTTAGAGAGGTTTATTGTGGCAGTCTCAGATCCTAAGAGAGGTTTATTGTGGCAGTCTCAGATGCCTAGAGAGGTCTATTGTGAGGTTTATTGTTTTAGTATCAGATGCTTAGAGAGGTTTATTGTGGCTGTCTCAGGTGCTTAAAGAAGTTTATTGTAGGAAGTCTCAGATCCTAGGAGAGGTTTATTTTAGCAGTCTCAGATGCTTAGAGAGGTTTATTTTGGCAGCCTCAGATGCTTAGAGAGGTTCACTGAGGCAGTTTCAGATCCTAAAAGAGGGAGAGGTTTATTGTGGCAGTCTCAGATGCTTAGAAATGTTTATTGTGACAGTCTCAGATCCTAAGACAGCTTTACTGTGGTAGTCTCAGATGCTTAGAGAGATTTATGGTGGCAGTCTCAGGTCCTAAGAGAGGTTTATTTTGGCAGTTTCAGATCCTAAGAGAGGTTTATTGTGGCAGTAACAGATGCTTAGAGAGGTTTACTGTGGCAGTCTCAGATCCTTACAGTGGTTTATTGTGGCACTCTCAGATCTTAAAAGACGGGGATGTTTATTGTTGCAGTCTCAGATGCGTAGAGAGGTTTATTGTGGCAGTCTCAGATGCTTCAAGAGGTTTATTGTGGCAGTCTCAGATGCTTAGAAATGTTTATTGTGGCAGTCTCAGATCCTAAGACAGCTTTACTGTGGTAGTTTCAGATGCTTAGAGAGATTTATGGTGGCAGTCTCAGATCCTAAGAGAGGTTTATTTTGGCAGTTTCAGATCCTAAGAGAGGTTTATTGTGGCAGTAACAGATGCTTAGAGAGGTTTACTGTGGCAGTCTCAGATCCTTACAGTGGTTTATTGTGGCACTCTCAGATCTTAAGAGACGGGGAGGTTTATTGTTGCAGTCTCAGATGCTTAGAGAGGTTTATTGTGGCAGTCTCAGATGCTTCAAGAGGTTTATTGTGGCAGTCTCAGATGCTTAGAGAGGTTTATTGTGGCAATGTCAGATGCTTAGAGATGTTTATTGTGGCAGTGGCAGATGCTTAGAGATGTTTATTGTGGCAGTCTCAGATCCTAAGAGAGGTTTATTTTGACAGTCTCAGATGCTAGCACGGTTTACTGTGGCACTCTCAGGTCCTAAGAGTTGGAGAGGTTTACTGTTGCAGCCTCATATGCTTAGAGAGGTTTACTGTGGCAGTCTCAGATGCCTAGAGAGGTTTATTGTGGCACTCTCAGATATTAAGAGACGGAGAGGTTTATTGTGGCAGTCTCAGATGCTTAGAGAGGTTTATTGCGGCAGTCTCAGATCCTAGGAGAGGTTTATTGTTGCAGTCTCAGATGCCTAGAGAGGTTAATTGTGGCACTCTCAGATCCTAAGAAACGGAGAGGTTTATTGTTGCTGTCTGATATGCTTAGAGAGGTTTATTGTTGCAGTCTCAGATGCCTAGAGAGTTTTTAGTGAGGTTTATTGTTGCAGTCTCAGATGCCTAGAGAGTTTTTAGTGAGGTTTATTGGTGCAGTCTCAGATGCCAAGAGAGGTTTACTGTGGCACTCTCAGATCCTAAGAGACGGAGAGGTTTATTGTTGCAGCCTCATATGCTTAGATAAGTTTACTGTGGCAGTCTCAGATGCCTGGAGAGGTTTATTGTTGCAGTCTCCGATGCTTAGAGAGGTTTATTGTGGCAGTCTCAGATCCTAGGAGAGTTTTGTTGTTGCAGTCTCAGATGCTTAGAGAGGATTAGTGTGACACTCTGAGATCCTAAGAGACGGAGAGGTTTATTGTTGCAGCCTCATATGCTTAGATAAGTTTACTGTGGAAGTCTCAGATGGCTAGAGAGGTTTATTGTTGCAGTCTCCGATGCTTAGAGAGGTTTATTGTGGCAGTCTCAGATCCTAGGAGAGGTTTATTGTTGCAGTCTCAGATGCTTAGAGAGGTTTATTGTGACACTCTCAGATCCTAAGAGACGGAGAGGTTTATTGTGGCAGTGTCAGATGCTTAGAGAGGTTTATTGTGGCAGTCTCTGATCCTAGGAGAGGGAGAGGTTTATTGTGTCAGTCTCAGATCCTAGGAGAGGTTTATTGAGGCAGTCTCAGATCCTAAGAAACTGAGAGGTTTATTGTTGCAGTCTCAGATGCCTAGAGAGGTTTACTGTGGCAGTCCCAGATGCTTAGAGGGGTTTATTGTGGCACTCTCAGATCCTAAGAGACGGAGAGGTTTATTGTGGCAGTCTCCGATGCTTAAAGAGGTTTATTGTGGCAGTCTCAGATCCTAGGAGAGGTTTATTGTTGCAGTCTCAGATGCCTAGAGAGGTTTATTGTGGCACTCTCAGATCCTAAGAAACGGAGAGGTTTATTGTTGCAGTCTCAGATGCCTAGAGAGGTTTACTGTGGCAGTCCCAGATGCTTAGAGGGGTTTATTGTGGCACTCTCAGATCCTAAGAGACGGAGAGGTTTATTGTGGCAGTCTCAGATGCTTAAAGAGGTTTATTGTGGCAGTCTCAGATCCTAGGAAAGGTTTATTGTTGCAGTCTCAGATGCCTAGAGAGGTTTATTGTGGCACTCTCAGATCCTAAGAAACGGAGAGGTTTATTGTTGCAGTCTCAGATGCCTAGAGAGGTTTATTGTGAGGTTTATTGTTGCAGAGTCAGACGCCAAAGGTGCCATGTTCAGAATAGAGTCAGGTTGCCAGCAATGCCTCCTCCATGCTCGACAACCACATCACTCCTCGAGCGGCTTAACGGGCGCCATGAGTGATGCCCCCCTTGTCGATTCCAAGACGATCATCAATAAATGTGCCCGCCATGGACAATTAACACCGTGTAAAATTAAATACAGGGATGTCATTTTAAGAGTTTAATTAAGAGCGCTTGCTAATTCATTGCGATGGGTTAATCACGACGAGCCTGCAATTCATTAGTGTGCGGTCTTCTTGGGGGCTCTGAGTGCACCAGGACAGCACTCGGCCACAGCGAATCACTGCTTAATTTGGGCAGGTGGTTGCAAGTGGGGGGCACGGCACGCACTTTTAGGGGCCGGGAATTATTTTCCGTCATCAGACTTTGACTAAGACCAGGAGAGAATGATAGTAGAAAAGTGAGAGGGGGAGGAGAGAGCGATAGAGAGAGGGGGGCGGTGAAGAGAGAGAGAGAGAGAGGAAATGACGAGAAGGCAGAGTAGAGAGGCGAAGGACCCCACAAGAGTGAGCTGGAGACCGGAAGTGAAGGGCGGCGGTAAAGAGAGCCATTCGGTGGAATCAGGACCAGGCAGGCCTGGTGTTTGGAAGCCCTAGTATTCGGTAGCCCTGGCCCCTAAGGGAACTTCAGGCCTCTACACTTGAGTATTTCTTTTAAATTAAGCACCAGGTTGAATATCACATTGTGAGACGCGTCACAGTCTCTGCCCTTGCAGCCCTCGACAGTGAACCCAAGACTCGTTTCTGTGGCCCCCAAAATACAAACGCTTTGCCCATCGCCGCCCTAATGTCCCTCTCGATGTTGGGTGCGCCGGAGTCATTCCTTATAGTGACAACAAGATGGAGAATAGAGACGCACAGGGCCGCATTCTTCTGGATTTGAACACATTTCAGGCCTGATTTAGAGTTAGCTGGTGATAGAAAATTCCCAGATCTCTGGAGAAAAGGCTGAACCTGGAGACGAATCCACTGGAACAATATCTTCCGCGTTTCCAACCCTGTGGTGGAAGCAATTACACCAGTGGTGTCTTCTCTGGGGGTAAGATTGTAGTAGAGAATATTTAGCACTGTTTCACTCAGCGCAACGCACCAACACCTTCCTGCGCTGCGTGAAAGGAAAAGGGCAGGAATGCACCGTACGTAACATTACATGGCGCGCTCCGCTCCTTTCATAGTACTGGGACATATTCGGCTGCCTAGCGCCATTGCAGAGACACCTTTGTGTCATGGTGCAAGTGTGCTTGCGTTGCAGGCAGGATTGTTTTTGTGCAAGAAGGTACTCCTACCTGCACAAAAACAATCCTGAGCGGCCTTTTCCTCTTTCTACGTGTGCTGCAGTGGGCCTCACCTGGGGAGGCGTAGCATATGGACGCATTCATAAATCTACCACTGATGGTAATTCTGGAAATGAGCCAAAATCCATGGGTGATTGCGTGAAACACCCATGCTTCACCTGTCGAACGCCTCCCTGCCACAGCGTAACACAAGGCAACGATTTGCGCTGCCTTGCAATACTCTACATTTATCAAGGCATCAAGGTGGCCTTGCGTGGATTGATAAATCTCACTTAGATTTTGACTCATCCTTCTGCCCCCTTATTTTGCACAAGGGCAATGCAAAACCTTGATAAATATGGGCAGAAAACTTCTCAAGACCTGGCTGTTCGAGCAGTAGCAGCACCCCCTCCCCTATCTCCACCCCCTCCCCTATCTTCACCCCCTCAGCGCCTTGAGACCCTCACGGGTGAGTACTGCGCTTTACAAATTCCTGATTGATTGATTGATTGAATCTCAATATCACAATATCATGACCACAATATTGGGGGAGAAAATATCTAACAGGCAAGTGCACATGGGGAGGGAAGGATTTACAATTTTAACTCAACATCTACATATCTTGAAGATATCTATATCACCAGGATATGTATATGTGGAGTTAGTTGCAGGGGAGGCTCGTCCGCAATGGCGGAGGAACTTTCCCCCACTGGCTAAGAGCCAGCAGCTGTAAAATAAAACGATATTTGATTATCGTTTTATTTTACGGCTGCTTGCTCAGTTAGAATGGGCGGGGAGGGGCAGGGTTGGGCCATGGGAGGTGGGAGGAGGGGGAGGAGTGGAGTGCACTAAGAGCGCATGTGAGTTTGGCTGGAAGTCTTAGGTCGGCCAAACTGACATGCACACTTAGGTTTCTTCAAACCAGCTGTGTTGCACAGCTGGGTTGGAGAAACTGCACAGACCCCAGTGCACTGTCTGAGTGCAGGCCAAGCCCCTCAGACCAATCCTGGTGCTGCTCTCATGCTAGGCATAGCAAGAGAGGAGCACCAGGATTGCATGGGAGCCTGTGCTGGTGTCCCAGGGACTGCTGGGACACCAGGAGAGCAGAGGAGCAAGGAGGCAGCAGAAAGGTAAGGTTTTTGTTTTATTATTATTATTCATTTCCCCCATCCTTGTCCTTCCCTCCATGTTGAGATTTGTGGCGGCCGCTGCTGGTTGACATTTACCTGTCAATATTTTTTCCCTCCATATTGTGGTCATGATATTAATATCCTTCTGCATTTCAGATTCAATATTCTCGGCATACACTACACTGGATGTAGGCTATCCTTCACCATCCAACCTTAAGTCCCATCCTTCATCTTTAACATTTTGAATAGCGGCTTCCAGGATACTGCATCCGATTGATCAGCAAACTGCAAACAGACGCCAAGCTATGTTCTGGGGTCAAGACATCTTATCCTGTGATGCTCACAGAGGTGCAACACAACGGAGCACCTGACAAACAATGCCAGGACAGCTTAGTGGGTTGTATGTTAAAATATTGTCAGCAAAAATATCATCAGGCAGAAATATTGCGCCCTGAATATTGATGTAAAAAAACCTTCTCAGTGGTGTACATTTTCTATTCATATCTCTAGTTTGATGATAGTTTAAACAATATTATGACATGATATTTCTGTCAGACAATATTTTGCTGATTATGCCCTGGTAACATACGAACTTGGTCAGGGACAGGCCATTTTCGGAGAGGAGTACCACATTTCCATCTTGAAAAATTGGAGGCAATTCCATATTTGGAAAAATCTTGATAGTCCCATGGCCAGGTATGGTGGGGGAAAAAATACTACTGCAGCTCTTTCATTAAAAGATAGACAGCAACAGAGATATAGGGGTGAACTCGTAATGGCACAAGGAAAGAACCTAGGGCCTTTTTATGACTTTCCACTTATTATGGATACTTAGGCCCAAATTTAAGAAAAGTGGTGTTGCATCCCATGCATCCAAAATGTTGGTGCTAATCCTGCAGAGTACATAGGGGCCCATTGAAAACAATGGTGTGCCCCCTTTTAAGAGTTGTAACGGAAGCACTGCGTAAAGGTGAGTAGTCCCCCGGGGCGACAAGGTCAACCAACCCCGTTCATACATATGACCTGGGGAGGGTAGGGTTGCTGTTGTAGCCCCCACTTACGAGAAATGCAGATATTATGAATTATCAAAACATTCATCCTTTGAATTAAAAAGTCAAGGACCTTGGGCTGCATTGTAGAACATCACAAAGTATGAAGAATTGAATTTTTTCAATTATCCTTAGGCATGGGAATTACTGTGGGGCACATTCCAGTGCATCGTTTTTAGTACATCTGTGCCATTACAGACGGAGGCCACCCATATACAAATGAAGCTTGGCCCGCCCCAAAAGGGGCAGTCCAGCACAAGCTGCTTGTGTTTCTGTTCAGAGTAAACATGACTGTTTACTCTGTGGGTGAGGCATGCTTACAGACATCTGCCCATACTTACCAAAGTGGGGGACACCATACGTACTCCCATGCAGAGATTTCTGCCTGAACAGATTTGGCCCATGTGAGTCAGTTTCCCGAACTCACCTGGGACACTCAACCCAAGAGCAGACATGAATGGTAACATCCATCAGCTTATCTAAATAGCGCCATCCACCGAACAGGTCAATGTAGGTGGGATCTATTGGGAACAAAGTTTCCTAGTTTTATTT
Organism: Pleurodeles waltl; assembly: GCF_031143425.1. Lineage (NCBI taxonomy): Eukaryota > Metazoa > Chordata > Amphibia > Caudata > Salamandridae > Pleurodeles > Pleurodeles waltl. The sequence goes on from NC_090448.1 coordinate 1,159,225,012, forward strand.
TAATTTTTCAATTAGTTCCCATATTTTTTGTTTTTAAAAAACAGTTGTTGCTGAGTGGTTAATTTCGACCTTCTGTATCAAGAGAAGGGAAATAGTGATAAAAGAAACCGGCCTTCTTGCCAGGGTGCCTGCTACCTGAATGAAATGTAAATGTGTGCAGTTGGTTAATCAGCAAATGTAAAGGCTGCTTGGGAACCATTATTTGCTTCAACTGATAGAGACTCGTTTAATGCTTCATGGTGACAAAGCATTTTTTTCTTTTTCAGGGGTAATGTAAAAGTGGTACCAGTTTTGAAATGCCTCTCTTTAATAAAAATATATAAAACAGTTTTCCATTAGATATAGGGGTGGGTGGAATGTTTCATTCCACCTGTGGAATTAGCAGAATTTTTCAACTCTGCGGTACTTGATTTCCAGCCAAATTCTGCCGTTCCGACGTGGGGGAATGTTTTACCGGAAGCACTCAGAAATGCGAGCATGATCGAATTTTGGCATCTCAAGGCACCATTTTCTAATGCGGGCAATAGCAGAGAAGATTTTCTACTCGAGGTACTGCAAAAATCAAGTTAATGGGCATGCGCTATTGCGCACCACATGGTGCAGTTCGTGCTGATTTTTCAGCACTGCTCGTGCTACTAGTGCTAAATTGCAGCGCTTTCAGCGCGAGCTGCATATTTGCATCCATTGGGGGGACTCTTCGGAATCTCGCAGAGTTTTTATGTAACTTTGTGTAATTCTGCAAAGTGAAGACCTGTGAGTTCTGCCCACCCCTAATTAAGTACAACCTGACATAGTTTTACTAGGAGAACAACTTTTAAAAGCACTGTAAGCTGAAAAAAATTGCTAGACATTTTGTAGCAGCCTGTGTCGTCATTAGTCCCACTGCATCAACCAGGATTCAAATCATTGACATTCCGCTTACACACATAGACTAGTGGTTCCTAACGTGTGGTCCGGGGACCCCTGGGGGTCCGCAAAGCCTCCTCAGGGGTCCGCGACTGCTTAGAAAATTAAATAATATTAACAGATTCGGTCTCCAGCCTTCAGTAATGACTCAGTGGGGGGTCCCTTGATTACAATAATGATTCGGTGGGGGTCCCCGAGTTCTAGTAATGATAAAGTGGGGGTCCACAGAAGTCAAATGTTAGGAACCACTGACACAGACATCAAAAACAAACCGGTTGTAGTAATTGTTATCCTTTTCCCCTACGTCTCTGACCCCGCCCACAAACTCACTCACCCTGCACTCAGTACTTATAATCACATTTCCCATTCTTTTTATGCACTTCAACCACCGATCCTCCTCCTACAAGGGGACATGCTCTCAATTTGTGGCAGATTGTGCTCAATGAAAAAGGGCTAATTTAGCGGTGTGGGGCTAACGAGGAGGGGTGAAGGTAAAAGGTGGGTTGGAAAAAGAGGAATTGCAAAAATAGGTTCAATTGGAAATGCCCGTCCCTGCCCCCATCGAGAGGAAGGCAGATGCCTTTTTTCTAAAACGTGATGATGGTTGCTCCATAGAAGCAACAGGGGACAGGCTGCATGACCATCAAACAGGTTACAAGGATCTGGTGATTCAGAAGTGACAACCAATCAGGACTGGCTGGCAGTGATCACGCGGAGCACGTGACATCCCGGGCCCTTTTAGTTGACATGGGATCATGAAGAATCACTGATTACAATAAAGGGAAAAATGAAAAGATCCCCACGGTTCACCCGTACCGTCTGATCCTCGTCACTTGTAGTTCTGCTGAGTTTTTTTGATATGCCATGTCCATGAGCCACCTATCCAGCCGTGGGCATATTAACTGTGTACGACCGGGGGGACCTGAACCCCTCAACATTTGGAGTGGGGAGATATAGGGGACAATATCCCTCCACGACCCAGATTTGTAGTGGGAACAGTTTTTAAACCTTGGTAGACCGTCTTTCTGCACAAAGACAAAATCTCTTTGATTCATTGACCCCCAGGATCAACTCTGTGGCTCTCTATCAGCTCTTTGTTTTGTTTATTATTTCATGGTGGTCACGTGATTGTTGTGGTTTATTGTTGGGCTCCAGTTACATCTTAAGCAGGTGATACCTCTAAGGATGCTGCAAATCCTTCTGAAGTCGAGGTGGCCATGGAGTGACCACCTCTCTCCAGATCTTCCCGGATAGCGCGTGCAGTTGTGGACATGTCTCTGTTAGTGTGGTGCCTTCTAAGGGTTGTAGTTGGGTTCTGCTTCCATTGAACTAAGTAGACTGAAGTGTTTTGGGAATTAGGGGTCTGGAAATGGAAACTTCCGATGACGCCTGAAAGAGACATCTACAGTTTCACTGCATGTTAAAAGTGGAGCCTCCGAGTTGGGGTTTTTTCGGAGGCGGAACTTTGAGTGATGGGTGAGTCTCACCTGAGGTTCCTTTGGAGGGAAAAGGTCCTTTTTAGGCCTGGGTTTTGCCAGCACAACTGTGCACCAGACCCATTCCTGGCACTATTTATATGGTGGGCTTTGGGTCCTCCGCCCCCATCTTCGACCACTGACATTTTATGGAGCAGCCTCTCTCCATCATTGGCTTGGGACTGTGGTAACACATCCTGGCTCAGCGCAGAGGAGCAGGTCTCTCTTACCTCCTGCTATTGGTCAGTGGGTGCATCATTGTGTCTCAGTCTTTCTGGCACTGTAGAAAGGGGACACAAATGACTGTCCCCCGGGGCACCTTGTATAATGTGAAGTCCGATTGGGAGCACACTGCCTAACATTACAGTCAAGTTCGCCCCTTGCATCCTAGTACATGCAGTTTGGACAATAAACACTTTTTTGAAAAAATCTGTAGTATTTCACTAAAGTTAGTGCAGACAGTACTGTTCATCTCTAGACACTTGTTTCTGGGTTAGTGCCCTTCATCAGTAGAGACCAAAGAACAACAAACATATTGTATTGTATAATGTGGCCTCAGGAACAGGGCACCACCTGTGACAAAGATGCACAGCTTGTGAATCCTGCTTTGCATTACAAAAACAAGCTGCACGTCCGTGTCACTCCTGTGACCTGTCTACAAAAAACAACGCACAACGCAGCTTTAGGCTCCTGTCACCTGAATCCAGAGCTGAGCTCTGGCAATGGTGAACCAGCCACGACTCTTTCAGAAACGTGAGTGCGATGCGCCTGCGCACGAACACTTTAGGAAGAATCGAACAAACATGCGTCACTCAAGGTCCGCTGCTCTAAGGGGCTTGCACAAGATGGTGGGCAGCTGAGTCTCCACACGTCACTTCCTATCACATAGGCGTTCAGAGCCTTCCAGCGTTGGAGCTCGGCATCACACCTTTCAAAATAAAAACCCACGTGTGGCTCTTTTGGGGTTCTGACAGGGCCAGTGGCTCATACATGAATAATACTTGGTTGTGATTACAAATTGAATGGAACGGATGGGGTGCAAACTCTGCATACCTAAATATCGTTTCCATGGGGTAACACTCTTGCAGGACTGTGCAATTACAAGTTAAACCCCTCAGAATGGGGAAAACCGGAGTGAACACGGAATTAACCTAGATAATTCGCTACTGGATCAGGGCCAGCTTTAGCACTGGTAGTGCCTGGTGCGACTATCTTTTTTGCCCCCCCCCATGACCACCTTCTCCATGAATTTCATCACTACCACTCTTCAACAGTGCCCCCGTCTCTCCATAGCCCCCTGACATACATTTTGTATTTTTATACCTCTACTCATAGTACACTCACTCAGTTCTGTGATGTGCATGGTACACGTTCTTTGCAACAGGCACATTAACCCTCTGTGCTAGTTTCAGATGAGCCAAAACTGCCTCTGGACAAAATACCGATCTTTTACCAGTCAGAACATTTATCACCAGGTTCTCTTGACATTTTTATTGTTGTCTGAAAACTGCTGGACACACAAGGAAGCTCATCAAGTTCACCTGCTTTTAATCCTGTAAAATATTTTTAAACCCAGCGCCCACCTCCAAAACCAGTGCCAGGTGCTGCTGCACCGGTCGCACCGCCCTAAAGCTGACCCTGCCCCCTATTCCAGGGGGTTTAACACACACATTTGGAACCTGCTTTCAGGTGGTGGAAAACGTGTGTCGGGAGGTTCAGGTTTGAGAGGTCGAGAGGGTACAGGAGCGAAAGGGAAGAAGTAATGGCCAAGGCAGTGCTTAATTTGAGCCGGTGGGGGGGCACCAGCACTTATTTTTGGTGGCCTGCACTTGTTCTTTGCATCAAGCTATAGATACATATGTGACGGAAAGGCGTCACAAAGGGAGAAAGCTGCAAGAGTGGGCTGAAGGGGGAAAGAGAGACTGTAAATAGATCAAAGAGGCTTAAAATGGCTTCAGGATTACGCTGCATCAGTAATCGGTGCTTGCACATTTAATTGCAGCAGCCGTGTGTTCCAAGAAGCGCTTTAGGCACCGGCACGTTTTTATTTACAAATTAAGCACTGGGAAAAAGAGATCATTGCTCCCCCAACCCCCCCGCGCCAACCTCCCCCCCCGCCCCCCTTGTCAGAGAAAAGTACGACTTTGACAATGGGACGAGGCTTGGCTGCTGTTACACCTGAAGCCTGAAGAGATTTTACTGGCCAAAATTTCGAGCTGGTGAAATCGGGCCCGGTGTTCATTCACCTGCGAAAAAACTGGGCCATTAATTCCACACAAGAATTCCACTCCGCCCGTCACCTAACCAGGCTCTTGGTGTAAAATCCGCTGTATTTTTTTAAAGCAGCAGTTCGACTCCTATTTACGTTAAAACGTTTAGGTAAAGCCAACACAGTATTAAAATTATGTTGGCATATTTCCATCGTGTATTTGTGACCGTAAATTAATATTGGATTTTAACGATTTTGCTGACATTTTTACTTGTTTTAACATGAAAATACCAGCTGAGCAGGTGAACTCCTGGCCAGAGGCAACAAGTATATGGAAGTAAAGACTAAATAAATGCCACATTAGTATTTTTATATTCTATTTTTCTCTTCAGCAATTTTGCTGATTTTTTCAAACATCAGGCTATAAGTTTCAATATGCATAAATTATAAACTAGATGGAAAGAATATTACAACACTAAGCACTTCGAGTTTCTATGCCTGACAGGCACTACCTGGTGTTTTAATCATTCCAACACAAATCAGCCTCCGAGGCCCCGAAATGTTCTGGGAAAAATAATTTTTGTGCTCAGGAACGTCCCACCGGAGCTGACGAAAGCAGGTGTGATTAAAGGTGAAAAGCTCCGAAAACATCCCAGCACTCCCCGGCCCCCCAGCTTCATTCAGTGAAAGTACACATGTTTGTGTCTGCATTTTTCGCACGCCCTGGAGAATAAGTGTTGGGCGGGGTATATTTTGTACCGAGATGTCTGATCAGGCCTGCCAGCAGCTGCCATGGCAAAGAGATGCCTTCAGGACATGAATACATCATCCAATATGGCTGCCAGGAGCCTGCTGGCCAATGGGGAATCGGGAAATGTACCCACTCCAGGACCCACTGAATGCCCTGTTGGACCAGGCATATGTCACGTATCGAGCGACGAAAGAGCTGGATGGGAGGCTTGAATTCATCTCAAATTTGGTAATTATTTTGGGAGGCATTCCAATCCATGGTTTTTACCTCTCAGAGTAGGCAGTAATTATATGCCAATCGGTATGGGTACCGTCGCACAAGAGAGCCCAACCTCATGTTGTGCTTTGTGGGGCCTCACCAGCAGTGCTTAATTTGTAAATAAAAACGTGCCGGTGCCCAAAGCCCTCCTCTGAAACACGCGGCTGCTGCAATTAAATGCGTGAGCACATAATACTGAGGCAGAGTAATCCTGCGGCCAACTCGGGCCTCTTCCTATCCATTTCCAGCCACTCCCTGCCCCTTCAGCTTACTCTTGCGGTTCACATCTTTCTCCCCTGTGACGCTTTTTCGTTTTTCTCTTCCTCAGTTTTTCCCACGTGTGTCTTTTGCTCGCAGTTAATGCATGATGCAGAAACCTAGGGCACCTCCCTCAAAAATAAGTGCCGGTTCCTCGCACCGGAAACCACCGGCACAAATTAAGCACTGCTCACCAGAGAGGTGCAGCTTGAGTCCCAGCGGTACAACCTTTGCAATATCTGTGCCGTTCGAGGCGGCTCACCTACATCTATTTCAGCACTTACATTATGTTTTTTTTGTGTGTAAATGAGCTGCGATAAGTAGCCTTGGTATGGCCACAAGTGGTCCCCAGCCAGCTTGCTGTCCCATAGGCATGGACAATTAAATTATGTGACAGGGATGGACCAAATTATAAGGCAATGTTGACTAAATCATGTGGCAAGAAAATCCATGTTCTGCACCGTAAAGCAGCACATTCTGTTATAGCATTGCTTCCTTATTTTTACACATTAACACTGTGTGTGCCACGGTTTCACCTTATCACTACCAGTTTAAAACCCAAAACGAACAATAAACTAAAAGGTGAAAAGTCCACCTTTGCGAAAGGCCTTGCGCTGCTCTGCAATATGGGTTGCTGCAATTTTAGTAACTGTTGATTCCTTTGAGCAAGAAACAAAACAGGGTTTTTGTTAAAATATGCAAATGTTGTAGAAGAGGATGGATTATGTGGCAAATGTGACCAATCCATAATTATACAGAAACAATTTCAGAACTGCATAATTCCAGGGTTGTCCGAGATAGCTCCTCTTCCCACTTTGCTCAAAGGACACTCACTACCTGTTTTCCATTCTAGGCGTCACCTGATTAGCTTGTCAGCACCACTCTACGCAATTGCACTATTCTGTTCCTTTCTGTGTGTCTCTATGCACCAAAGCGCACCGAGGCGACAATAGTCTGGTTAGTAGCGCTACACAAAACCCTCAAAACAAAAAAATTATTTCAGATGCAACGTGGCCAGTCAGTTTCACTGGGGATGACACTTTTAAGGTGAGATCAGGATTGATTTGGTTTCCATTGGTTCCTGCCTCTTTTGGTATTAATGGGCTAAAAGTGATGAAATGGAATGCGCCCTGAATTACAAGTGGTTTATTTTAATTTATCCTTATTTTCTTCAATGTTTTACTGCGGGAGTATATCAGACGAGCGTGATTCTGCCCCAACTCTACAAGCCCTCCCTGACCCCCGGACCCATCAGCATCCTTGTAGTTCGGGCCCCAAAAGGCAGCAAAAGGTTCCCACCAGCTGAGCGTTTCAGCCCGGCTCCTGCGTGTCTCAGCACGGAACAGCCTTGTTGTTCTGGGGGAACTGAGTCATCCAGGGCCTGGCAGAGCACAGAGACATCTCCTGGATGTCAAATAGTGTCTTCTCTACAGAGAAACAGGTGTTTGCTTTGATTAGAGGCACTTTGGACCAAGCAATGGGGCGTGGGAAGCGGAAGGGGGCAGACACATTGCAGGCTGAGACAATGAGAGGGCAGAAAGACAGATATGTGTTCAGATGCAGAGCTGGGTTGATAACAGGCAAATTGCTTTGCCATCCGAGTTCTGCACAGAGCCAAAGAGTGCGGAGAGCACATCTCCCCCAGTGGACTGTCCCACCTCGCCGTGGAGGATTCTGGGAGAAGAGGAAGTGAGTGGAAGGGAAGACGGCTGTCTCACACAGCGGAAGGTGCTGTCACTCTTTCGGGGCCCGGGCACTGATGTCAACCGGCACCATGGCACGACAAAGCGACCTTCAGCCAGCTCAGGATGCTCGGATGTGTGTCGATGCACAAATGGGAGAGTGCATCTGTAAAATGCCAGCCCACTTAACATTCATGGCTGACACATGGAGAATGGATGAAAGGCAATCTCCTGATATGGGCCAGGTAATAGTTCTGAGTGAAAGGTTTGCTCATAGAGAACACAAACTTCAATAGCGGCTCAGTTGCCTCCCAAAGGGTGGAAGGATAGCAGCTGCATCTCAAAAGATGCTCCGGTTCCTTGCCAACATAGCCAAATCTAGGCTATTAAATGTGACTTAAAAAGAGGTTTCCAGAGGAAACGTTTTACAGTCAGGACTTGCTCAGTGTCTCTTTGCCCCAAGTATATTTCTGTTTGCTTTAAATCCTTATCTCTTACAAAGTACTACGTTAGTTTTTAGCTACATTGGTAATTAAGAATTCTGCTCCCCGGTATATGCCTTTGATGTCTTCGCCAATTAATGTGTAAGTAGATAGAGGACGAAAGTAAACACTGTTTACATCAAAATCATTATACAGTAGGGAAATATAAAAACAAAATTGTGACAAAAAAGAGGATACATTGTGCAAAGGCAGTACATAAGTACATAGGCCCTCATTACGAGTGTGGCGGTCTTACGACTGCCACACTCGCGGTGGCGGCTGGACCTCCGTCAATGCGGCGGTCCGACCGCCACATTAAAACCCTGGCGGTCCGACCTGCCCGCTCCGCCAGGATCATGGATCCCAGCGGTCTGGAGGTGGCGGGGGTCCTAATTCACCAGGGCAGCACTACATGCAGTGATGCCCTGCGGATTACGACCTCATTCTCCACCAGCATTTTCATGGCGGTTTTACCGCCATGAAAAGGCTGGCAGAGAACAGGTGCAGGGGGCCAGATGGGGGGCCCTTTGCACTTTGCATGGGCAGTGGAGGCCCCCCCTGCCCATCACCCTCGCAATGTGCTCTGTCGGCACATTGCGAGGGTGCTTTTGCACCCTGCGGACAGCATTATTGTCGCCGGCTTGATTACGAGCTGGAGACAATGCTGTAGCCTGTGTCCCGCCAGCCTAGCGGGAAAGTCCTAATGGGTCTGGCGGGGAGGTAGCCTGTGAGGCGGCAACCTTCCCGTCAGAAGTTCAGCAGAAACTGCAAACCGTCCGGAGAACTCCTAATGAGGCCTATAGTTTGAAACATAAATACAAAAAGTCTTTGACTAAAATAAGCCTTCACAGAGGATGTACTGTACTGAAGACAACTGGAATACTTACTGTGTATTTAATAAAAAATGTCTTGAGCGTTTTTAGTCGTCAAAACAGTTTTGGTCCTGCCACTCATCCGCAAAACAGCCGTCTTCAGGATAGTGAGAGACATTGACAAAGTTACCTATATATTTTGTGGTTTTATATCTTATATGAAAAGTAAAATAATGCAAAATGCTGTACGAGATCTTTTTCACACCGGAGGGCTCGTTCATTCTTCCTCGAGAGATACATAATCCTCATATTAAAAATGTCTCTGTCATTATTTTATCGTCTTGTGCCATATTCCTCTTGTTGCTGTTTTCTACCTCATACTCCATGCCTCTTAGGTTGTTTCTCTGTTCCTTGCAACATTTTCACAGAATGCAGGGATTGTCTTATTCAGGGGAAGTAACAGAAAGAGGTAAAACTCCGAAGTCATGTCTAGCTCGCTTACTTTCTTGCATTTAGCTCCCTTTTAACTGCTGTAAACTTTGGAAGATGTGGGAATGAAGACATACAGAGAACACACACATTGCATAGAAAGACACAATGTGATTAATAGGAAATCTTCAAAATGATCGAAATCCGTTTTTTAAAATTAAATCTCTATTTAATTTTAAATTATTTTACCTACATTACCTAAGAAGGAGACCCTACAAAACAAAATAAATTCACTCTTTCCTATCACTGTTTTGTTTCTATGGAGTTTGTTTTAAAATGACCAACCAAATTATTATGAAAGTGACTTGAAAATGCAAAATTGATCACACGCTCACTGAGCTGCTAGTTTGACTGTCCTGGATTTTCATTCAGGTTATGGCAGGTTAACAGACGGCCATTGGTGGGTGAAGGCTGAAAATCAGTCAATTGAGTCCACACAACATTAGTCCGCAGAGATCAAAAACATCCTTCAACATAACTGGTCTTCTTGCCTGCTCCAGCATCCCATTCCTTCAAATCGTGGCTTTCAAAGTACTCACCCAACATTCACCAGGTCCTGATCGATGCGTTATGGATATACCCCTCAGACTTACCACCCCCTCTTCTTCTATAGCCATGCACTGGACACCTCGCTCCACTGGCCACCGTCCAACGGGCCTGGGAGTGCCGCTCAAGCTGCAGACTTAGGGCCTGATTCAGAGTTTGGTGGATGGGTTACTCGTCACAAATGTGACGGATATACCGTCTGCCGTATTACGATTTCCATAGGATATAATGGAATCATAATTCCGCGGATGGGATATCAGTCATGTTTCTGCAGGCGCGGCTCCTCCGTTAGGGTGGAGGAATGTTACCCCCCCGCGAGCAGCAGCCGCTGCAAATCACCTTTAACAAACAAAACGATAATAAACCTAGATTAAACTAGGTTTATTATCGTTTCGTTTGTTAAAGGGCGGGGCATTGGGGTTGACGATGAGGGGAGTGCACTGTGCTCTCCCCTCACTGCGTATGTATGTTTGGCCAGTCGGCCAAACATACATGCGCAGTAGGCGGGCTGGAGGGAGCCTGCACATGCTCCCAGTCTGCCTGGGAACGCCCTGGCTCAGCGCTCCCAGTCAATCCTGACACAGCTCCGAGCAGCGTCAGGATTGGCGCAGAGCAGGCTGGGAGCCTGTACCTGCAGTGCAGCCGAGGAGCAGCGCGGCAGAGAAGCAGGTAAGTTTTTTTTTATTTTATTTTTTATTAATTCGCCTTGCCCCTCCTGCACACCGCACACCGCCCGCCCCAACAAAGCCCAGTGAGCTGCTCCTGCATTTGTGGCTGAGTAATCTCATCTGCCAAATTCTACATCAGACCCCTAAGCATTTAGCTACCTTTCAAATCAGTAGTCGCTGGAATACCAGGATTCAAGTCCAACGCCTGCCTTCCAAAGACCCGTTGAAGCACGATACACAGGGACTCTCCCTATTCTTTTTTCTAACTAAAGTAACAGTAGGACTGGGTTGCAGGGCACTGGGAAAGTTCCCACCATGCTGGTGCCCCTGAAAGACTGGGGCAGAGTAATTCACACAATCAAATGTGCATGTTCTATGTGACGAGTCTCTGAGTCTGCCCGAAACCCTAATGCCCTTTCGCGCACAGAGGCCTGCTATAGGTCTTGTGATTTCAGCAAGGGCAAGACTGTCTTTGGGAACGCAGTCGAAGGAGCAGTTACTTGGACACCAGACCAACTTTGCTGTCAATAAAGCTGTCTTGTTTACGTCACAGAAAAGACCAACACCTTCATGGCTACATCCATGTAATGCTGGCTGCGCTCACAGATCCTCCTATGCAAGACATGAGCCTTAACCATAGGCGAGCCAGCTGTGGGGCCTATTCACAAAATGCATTACGTAGTACTAAAGTACTACAAAATGCTATTCACAAACCTATGAGTGTAAATCTCCACTGCCACCTCTCCAGTGTTTTTAATGGGGAGTAATTTTTCTATTATGGACCTGTTTCTGAGTATAGGTGCCAATGGTTGAGTTATTTAATGCATCTGATAATTATCGGATATGTTAACTACCTTCCAACTTGAAATTCTGACCTTGCGTAAACATGCCCGGTCCAGTACGACACATGGCTAACCATTGGTGTTATATCACCCTTCCTTAGAAAATAATGGAGGCAGGGACTTAAAAGTCTACAGGAAATAGTGTTAAATTATTTAAAATAATTAAAAATATAAATAAGTATAATTTAATGTTAAAAATATCTAAAAATGAAAGATTGATTATGTAATTCTAAAATATTTTTAAATGTTATTTTAAATTTGAAATAAATATATAAAAAAAAATGTACATAAGTAATTAAGACAGAAATATTTTCACAATTTTTTTTTTTAGTTGATTAAACTTTTTTTTACATTTTCCTCAAACTTTTCCATATGAAGACTTCACAGTCAGGGTGGAGATCTCCCTGTGGTGAAGCATACAGAAAATCAAAAAAGTTTATTAAATTTTATGTACAAAAAGTACAAATATTTTTTGTTAAACATTATTGTAAATTCATTTTGTATATTTATTTTAAATGTAGAACAAAATAAAAAATGCTGCAGTACTTTTAACATAATTTTGAATTAAATCTTTAAATAATTTAGATACATTAAATTAAAAATATTTCTAGTAATTTTAAATTAAAAAATAAGTCCCCACATAAAGTACAAGAAAAATGATACTTTAATCATTCTTAAATTGATTTATAGAATGAATTAAAAGTAGTTTATTTAAATTTTAAAATACATTATTTTTACATTATTCTATGAACTCAACAAAGGTTGCTCTAATATTTTAGAACTAAAGAATGAACATCCTTTATTTTTATTTGTATGTCCCTTTGTACCTCTTTCATTTGACTCATTAGTTTTAAAGCAAATATACCTCCTTGTATTTACTTGCTTTTCTCTTAATACTGCATTCTCCCCAATACAAGTTAATGAATAAACTAAATATGTCCTATTTTTAGGTCTTTCTTGCAGACAACTTTAGCTGGCTGTTTGTGATATACCTACTTACAGTGGGCTCTGCTCATTGCTTATCATTGGTTGGCTTTCTTCTTAACCTCATTTGCAAGCTTCTAATTGATGGCTTTCTTTCCTCTTTCGTGTTTGCCCATGCCCTGGAGCATGGCTTCTTAATTATCCTTTTGATTTTCTGACTTGTATCCTTCCACTTCTAATATTCAGAGACCTACTTTTTCTTTTGCTTCCAAGGAATATAGTTGCTGTCTTCCTCTCTCCCTGTTTATTGCTTACCTTCTAACATCCCCACTGCCCACATGCTCCCATTTTGCCCCTCTTCCCCGACGTCTTTAGTTACTTTGATCACCCTTTCCTGTTCCACTTTTCTTTTTTCTATTTTGTTTTTCATTTCCTGAATTTTCCTGTGTCGACCTCTCACCCCTTCCTGCTCATTGTTGCTCCACACTACTCAACTGCATTCATTTACTTTCCCAATTTCCCCCTCTCCTTCATTGGTTCCTCATGACATTTTTTAATTTTTTTTTCAAAGGGCCTGTTGGCTAGTTGTTGGCTCCTTTTTAGATCCCAGCCTACCTGACAGGGTGGGTAGAAGCATGAATGCTTCTAAAATCATGTTTGAAAACTATTAGGCAATTTACTCTGCTTATGGCTGATTCACTGTTAAGTACAGGATAAAGGGGCCGATTATGAGTTTGACAGACGGGAAAGCCTGTCTGTCAAACTCCTGACAGGGTGGCCACTGCCTTCGTGGTGACCACCCCGCCGGACCTATTAGGAGTTTTCCACTAGGCCAGCGGGAAGAAACCTCAGTTTCTTCCCGCCAGCCTAGCGGGAAACAGGCTACAGCATTGTCTCCAGCTCATAATCGAGCTGGTGGCAATGCTGTAGCCCGCAGGGTGCACCAGCACTGTCGCAATGTTCACTGACTGCTAGGCATGGGCAGTGCAGTGGCCCCCGTAGCCTCCTACACCTGTTCTCCGGCAGCCTTTTCATGGCGGTGAAACCGCCATGAAAAGGCTGGCAGAGAATGAGGTCAAAATCTGCAGGGCAACACTGCCCTGGCAGATTATGATCTCTGCCACCGTCAGTCCGTCGGGATCACCGATCCTGGTGGAGACGGCTGAACCCTGGCAGTCTGACTGCCAGGGTCCTAATGTGGCTGTCGGACCGCCACAGCAGCAGCGGTCCAGACTGCCACCGTGGGGCTGGCTGTCTAAAGACCGCCAGCCTCGTAATGAGGCCCAAAGTCTTTTGACAGGAAAGACCCAGCCACATTGTAACACAATTTAACAATGCTTGTTTTTCACTTTGATGTGTAAAGCATATGCTTTGGTTAAGACATCTGTGCAAATCGCTTTGGATAAGTTTAATGCCTTTTTTTATGAAAGCTTTTGTGTTTAGCTACACTATAATTATGTATTCCGTCTGCAACTGTGCTTTTTTCGGAACACGTATATTACTGGATATACACTGTTTCCTCATTTGTCCTTGCAGGCACTATGGTCATAATTTGAATGGTGCAGCAGGTGCAGTAGCACAGGTGCCAAAAGCATTAGGAAACCCACTGAACACTGATTATTGCTATATTTTACTATTAAGCGAACAGTCACAAGTGCAGTTACCTTGCAGTGACTAGGGCCATGATTTGAATGGTGCAGCAGGTGCAGTGGCACTGGGGCCAAAAGCTCTTGGAGACCCACTGAACACTGATTATTTATATATTTCACTACAACCCCCAACTCAAACCAGCTATTGCCAATATCCCCCTGGTCCCTAGCGACTGTCTGCTGTCCCAGTGCTCATTGTGGTGCAGTGCGAGCGCAGCCTCCTCCACCGTTGTCGCCTCGTTTCCTCACCCTTCCTCTCTCCCCTCATTTGTTTTCTCCCTCACAGACTTCTTCTTCTCACCTAGGACACTGGCACACCTAAAAATGTGTACGGATCACCTATTTTCAAAGTACCGGCAGTTTTTGTAAAAGCACTTCAAAGTTCTATAAAGTTTTTTAGTGCTTTATAAGAGCACCAATTATATTGCACATAGGCGAAACCTGTAGGCTTTGCTAATGCTTGTTCTTTATTATGACATATAAAGTGATCTTGAAATACACAAATTCAGGATGTGCACTGTATGAAAACATTTGAATTTACTGAAATGTTGTCCATGTAGAACAGCAACCTGGGCCATCCTGGGGTGCATATAACTGACTTGCCTCTTAGTTCTCTATTGGCATTGTCTCTGTGGATGGAAGCACAAACCTTTCAAAATTAATGTTTGAGAATAATTTCTTTAAAAACAACTTGCACTGATTTAGTCTGATGCACTACTACTTCTTAGCTGAATCAATTCTGCATGTGAATAAAATAAATTTTGGGAATTTTTGAAGAGACGTTCATATTTTACATGTTTGTTGCAGAAGGTCTTTAAAAATAAAGGTCGCCCAAATGTTAACTGGGCAGGACACCCTAGTTACTTTCTTTCTTTCATGTCCATTAACTTGTAAACAAATGCTTGCCTGTTTTGAACAGAGGCCTCATGCACAGATCAGGAGTGCACTTGCTGCCCACAGACTATAGATCTACAGGACATTATAATATAGATTATACAGCAGCGCTTGCTTCAGTGCAGCATAGCTGCAAGTAAAAAAATTAATGCTAAAACGCAGTCAACGCTGGCTGTGACATAAAGCTTTTTATCTTTACTTTTAGTTATTTGTAATATGTCTAAAAAACATTGGCCAAGCCAATAGATCCCTCATAGGCAAGACCATTGTGTGTTTGATAATGCTCTTTTGTGCACTTTTTATTTTTTTAATTTACAATTTCATGACAGATGTCCACCATCTTGGAGCAGTAAACGAAAACTACAGAAGGCAC
Source organism: Pleurodeles waltl (assembly GCF_031143425.1). Lineage (NCBI taxonomy): Eukaryota > Metazoa > Chordata > Amphibia > Caudata > Salamandridae > Pleurodeles > Pleurodeles waltl. The sequence goes on from NC_090448.1 coordinate 1,159,240,230, forward strand.
CTGCTATTTCTTGATGGATACCTGTGCATGCCTGGTGGGGCATGCATGCATGGATATACATCATCATGCTAGGGACAACTGTACTGTATAACAAAGGCTTTTGTAGCACCGTGAAGCATACGTATGTGTGCACATATGCATAAATGCCATTACAGTGGCGTCAGTCATTTTCATTTTCTTCTTTGAATTTGCCAAGCAGTTCAAACTTGGCAACAACCTTTTTTCTTTTAATCAAAAGGACAGCCAACGCCTTTTAAAGGTGAAACACATTGACTTTGTCAGTGCTTGTTTTTACTAAATGCTGTTTTAGCTCTTTATAAGTATTGTGATGCTTGCAGTTTATCAATGACAGAATGTGAGAGGCCAACTGTGAAACTGGAATCAGAGTTGAGTCCTGGGCTTGACTATGCAGCATGTAATTTTGAGCAAATCACTAAGGGCTCTTTTATGAGTCTGGCGGTTCGAAGACCACCAGACTCGTGGTGGAGGTCAGACCGTTGCAGCTGTGGCGGTCCAACTGCCACATTACGACCCTGGCGGTCGGACCGCCAAAAGACCGCCGTCTCCGCCAGGACTTTTGATCCTGATGGGCCCATGGCGGTCTTGGTTGTATTTAGCCAAGGCAGTGCTGAAGTCCGCGCTGCCGTGCTGATTACAGTCATGTTCTCCGCCAGCCACTTCATGACGGTTCAACCATAATGAAAAGGCTAGCAGAGAACAAGTGGAGGTAATCACAGAGGGGATGCTGCACTGCCCACGACATTGTCTTTCCACAGCCCAATCAGACTGCGCAGTGGCTGCTTAGCGGACAGAGCGCATACCGAGGGTACTAGGGGGCCCCCTGTGTGACTCCACGTGAGTTGAGTCCAATGCCGCTGCAAGTTTTCCACTGGGTTGACTGGCAGAAACCTTGGTTTCCAGTGGTCAACCCTGTGGAAAACTCATAATGGGGCTAGTGGGGAGACCGCCAGCACTGTGGCGGTCTCCTCATCGGGAGTTTGTCGGTTGGGTTTTTGGACCGCCAATTCTTAATCAGCCCCTAAATATTCCTGCATAAAAATGTGTAACCTAATCTGTTTATCATGTAAAGTGATCTAATGCCTTTAAGTGCTACAGAAAGCTATAAAAAAAGACTGAAGACTGAGTCAGCATAGTGAAAACATATATGCCTCTAATTTAGTGAAATTGTGTCTGCTTCAGTCAAAGTCTATGGGGAAAATACAGTGCTTCTAGTTTTCTTCAAAATCTCCCTTTTTTCTTATTTCAAAATGTTGCCATGTATGTGGAAACAGGAGCTGCGCACATTTAAAACTCAAATCATAAATTCAAAAAGTCGAATTGCACGGATTTATTATTTTCCATCTTTGAAGAGCAGCATCATTTGGGGCTGATTTGAGAAAGACAACAAAGATGTGCGGTATTCATCCGGCAAGCAGGGGACATTCCACCACCAGAGAATAATCCGGCCTGCTGCACATACCCCTAGGAGCCCGCGAGGGGGCGCGGATGGAGTTTGCCTGAACCTTTGATATCTATAGAGGATTATCTTCGTCTCTATGGTACTTAGTGACGCGCGGAGCCTCGCCAAAACTAAAGAAGGACAAGAAGACGCTCAATGAGCCCCGTGTTCCAATTATGCGGCAGCCATTGAATGTGCAAAGAGCGGCGCATTTCCATCAAGTGGCAAAATAAAACGGAAAGTAAAGTGTATTCCCAAGAATCGGTACAATAATCAGGCGTATAATTTGTTAGAACGTATAATTTAAAGTTAATCTAGCTGTTTTCAGAAGTGATATCAATATTTTATTATTTTACTAAATTTGCTTTCAAGTTGCTATTTCATTGCTTGAGGTCCCGAGAGTTTTAGTTTTTAATAGAGAGCCTTTGTTAATTTAAGGAGCTAGTTGCCGCCAGCTGTGGGTATCTTAGCCCTTCTCTGTCTCCACTGCATGTGTGCTTCATGGAATCAGCCTTCACCTGTGACCCGCCCCTGCACTTCCGGGCCCGGGAGTGCACGTGTGGGTGGAAAACAACAACAGCGCAGCAGGCATGAGGGTGGTGGCTCTTATCAGGTAAGAGCCCTGGGAGGCCGGGCGGGCTGGGGCCAGTCTGTGCTGTGCACGTGCCTGCTGCAAGCAGGGTGCCCCGCAGACAGTGCAAACTAGGACCAAGCTATGGCCAGTGCATGCCACATCACCTTTTGTGCATGCTACATTTTAAACATGCTGCTTGCATGCAGTCCATGTTGCAACCTTTGTGTAGCTCTTGGTGCAGTAGTGCATGGTGCGTTCTCCACCCAGTAAAAGTTTAGTATGTTTCACCCAGTGACTGCTGCAGCTTCTCATGTCTCTGTGTAAGGCATGGAAGCTGTAGTTGTGATTAGCTGTCAACAGGCAGACTGACAGTACACTTGCAGCCAGCCCTGGTGCAACACTGAGCGTGCTGGGATTTGCAGCCCCCTGCACATGATGCTCAAACTGCCAATGCAAGTCCGTGCATAGTTAGTGCCCTTGGATGAGCAACCCAAAGGGCGAGCAACCCAGGGCACCTTAAACTCACTGGTATGTCGTGGTGAGTTAACAGTTATGGTACTTCATTTACTGCATGCTATAAATATACAACCGGTGTACTCTGAAATCTTTATGTCAGTGCTTGAAGCGCCTGGGTGTATAATGTCATTGTTCCCAAGAGACAGCCAGTGAGTGTTTGCTGCATTCTTTGCGTGCAGCATTCTGTAACTTAAGTGACATCTTTAATCATTCCACTAGGACACTAAGCGCATTCCAGTACTGTGTATGCTGATTTCAGACTCCAACACATTCTGAAACCAGCACATACAATAACAGGCAAATTCAAGGCATGCTGCTCTAAACAAATATAATATGCAGCTAAAGGGATTTAATAGATGCCGCATCTAGGAAACGAATGCATCTAACAGGCGCTACTCCCAGGCAAGAAAGCGATCATCATCAACATTTACCACATTTTAATTGTGATTCCTGGTGCAGCCATCTCCTCAAATGCATGCTCCTCCCAGATGCTCAATGCATGCGCAGTCAACATATTTAGTGTACTCTGAATGAATGCAAGAGTGCAGCGAGGCTGTCCTGTGCATTAAAAGGCATGTGCACTGGTCAATTCAGCAGGGTAGTCAAGAAATCATATTATCGGTAGAGTTAAGGCATTCCACCCTCGCGCATGCTGTATATGTTTCTCTCAACCAGTCATTCTGTATGGTTGTCCCTCAAAGTACTAACTCAGATATTTTCCACCTATGAAATCCTTGATCAACAGGAAAAAGAACTGATTCATCAACTTGCTCTGAACCCTGCTTCAGACTTATTTGGCCAAAGCTGTTAATTGTAGCATGTTTATGGAGCATTCATGTGCCTGTAAAGCTATTGAGTGCGAGCGGTCTGAGGCATAGTTCTCAAAGAAAAAGTTCTCATTTTGCCTTCAATCACCTCTCATAAACCATTCCTGTACATAAGAAGTATGTCTAGCCACCATCAAAGAAAACATTGTAACACCCATGTAATGACAACTACACTCAACTTTTCATGAGTAAGAGCTGCAGACTGAAAGCCGGCCTCTAGTCCACATCCACAATAGCGCCACCCTCTTGAAAACCATAGATGAGCATGACCTCTTTTCCCACTCATACACTCACAGCACCTAACTCGGTTTATGCATGACCAGGAAGGAAAATCAATATCAGATCCTAGAAACCTGCCAGTCTACCAAGAAATCATGGGCTGCAACAAACCTCCCGAGATTCATTTTTCCTAACATTGAAATAGAACTGGATTGGATCTGTGTTTTTCACCTTTTCATCATTGCTGAGAACCGCCCTGAAGTAGAACAGAACACATGTTTACATGCTACCTCAGTGCCAAAACCAAAAGATCAATCCGCCCATTACAATGGGGTTTAGAACTCCGCGCCTAGGTTGATAGGCACTAAGGCGCCATTGGGCTCCAACCCTCTAACATCGCATTCTTTACACTGGCTGCCGACATCACCCAGGCTGCCTTTAGGACTGTCTGCCTTAACCACAAAATGAAGTCACATTAAGCACCCCAAAGAATTGTTGACACAATAAAGCAAAGTGCCCATGGACTCTCCTACATTTATCCTTCCAAAGCCTCCAACATATCCACCAGGCACTGCCTTGTCATAGGCGATGGTGAAACATGATCAGTCCACAGTCATCTATGTGTGACCTCGGAGTTCCATTCGTAACTGGTTCATCAGTGAATCGAAGTTCAAAGTCAGACGTTTCATAGGTCTCAGGACCCTGGTTACGGAACACACGCTCTATGAACACCTGCAGAGAGAGGAACCGCTTTGAGTTCAGATCAGAAACCTGAAGCAGGTATGTTCTGACTCTTATATGTCATGTTCCTCCTTCCACAGAAATACTTTGAATACCTCAACCTACAGAGGTGTGAATTATTCATATAATCAGTCATTCCTACCTACCTGAATTCACCAGTCCAACACTGCCCTCCCTAAAGCAAGTCGCTGTAATGACTTGCGTGCTAAAGGACCGGCTAACGTCAGTCGCTGTAGTGCCCTCATTGTAAAGGCACTGCGTGGTGAAGGATGTTTCCCTAAGAACACACGTTCATTTATTTATAAATCTCATGCTTCAATTCAGTGTTTTATCATCCAGTAGTATCCATTACTACTCATCCGTTCCTTAGCAGGCCACACTGACACACATCTTCTAGATGCCACACTTGAATTTAGTACTTAAACAGGAAATTCATGCTCAGAGCAAGGCATGTAATATGCAGCAAATAAGTGCATTTTCAAATAGGCACAGAATTTGTCAGTCACAGTGTTTAGCAGAGCATCTTGCCTGACATGTAACCTGCATTTCTGCTGAGTTGCAGCATGCACCACTGTTTGTGCGCTTTGCTTACCACACATTTTACACCTGGAAACAAAGGAGAAACTGCATGAATAACCAGCACATTCCCAAAATCAAACTGTGACCAATTTTTTGCATTTGCGTCCATGTAAACGGATAGAAACACAGTTGGTCACCTGGCTTTAGGTGAAGAAATTTGCTTTTCAGTAGAAGAAGTTGCAATTCTATGGATTTAAGATGTCATTGTTCCGGAGCCCTGTTATCTTTTTAACAAAAATGTTTGCGTATTATCCTTTGACTGGTTTGCTTTTCGAGAAGCCAAGTTGTTGGCTCAGGCAGTTTGCAGTTTATGGAAGATTTATTGATCACAGCATCTGTGGATTCATATTTTGTCTTTCTCTCTCTCTAGTGGTGGCAAGGACAGCACGTACAACATGATGCAGTGCGTCGCCGGGGGCCATCAAATTGTTGCGTTGGCCAACCTGAGGCCATCTGATGAAGGTGAGTGATAAAGAGCATGAGTTGTTGGGTTTCATTGTTCATCTGGATGTGCAGGGCTTGAGGGAAGTGGCCCACCATGGGCACCACTAGGTAGGAAATGATAGCGTCCACCCAGATTCAATGCCATTTCTGGATAAGGCACTGGTGGTTTTATTTAGGGATCAGACAGCGACAAAAATCTCATACTCGCGTCCGTCCCTCTACCAGTTTCTGAACTTCAGTAGATGTTGTGTTCCTCAAGGCTGCCTCACGGCCCAGCTGTCCATTCCCACAATGTGTTCAACGTGTACTTCCTCGCAGGGGCGCCTTTAGGACTGCAGGGGCGCCTAAAGATGTCCCTAAGAACCTGACACCTGTGCTGCAGAATGTCAGGATTGCTGAATACCAGAGCTGCATAGTCTTGATTCCTCCCTCTTCCATCCACTCCCATCCTTTCCTTGCTGCTTCATATCACTTTTGCATGTTGTTTTCCACCCCGGCTTCCTCCCTTTGCCACTGTTTTTTTGTTTTTCACTTCCCCCTTTCAAATTTTTCTGTTTTTTTATGGCCTTGTTTTGAGTCAAAGTCCATGATGGAAAATAAGTGTTTGTCCCCAGAAACGTGTGCGGGTGCGCACCACCTTTAACCACCCGCTGAACGAAGCAGTGATCTCCGTAATGCATTGTGGGGGGTAGATTTTCTTGCACTGTGTGCTGAATGAAGCACTGATCTCCCTAATGCATTGTGTAGGGTGGATTTTCTTGCACTGTGTGCTGAACGAAGCACTGACCTCCGTAATGCATTGTGGGTGGTGGATTGTCTTTCACTGTGTGCTGAGTGAAGCACTGATCTCCCTAATACAGTTTGGAGGGTGGATTTTCTTGCACTGTGTTCAGAGTGAAGCACTGATCCCCCGAATGCAGTGTGGAGAGTGGATTTTCTTGCACTGTGTTCTGAGTGAAGCACTGATCTGCATAATGCAGTGTGGAGGGTGGATTTTCTTCCACTGTGTGCTGAAGGAAGCACTGATCTGCCTAATGCATTGTGTAAGGTGGATTTTCTTGCACTGTGTGCTGAGTGAAGCACTGATCTCCCTAATGCAGTGTGGAGGGTGGATTTTTTTCCACTGTGTGCTGAATGAAGCACTGATCTCCGTAATGCATTGTGGGTGGTGGATTGTCTTTCACTGTGTGCTTAGTGAAGCACTGATCTCCCTAATGCAGTGTGGAGGGTGGATTTTCTTCCACTGTGTGCTGAATGAAGCACTGATCTCCCTAATGCATTGTGTAGGGTGGATTGTTTTGCACTGTGTGCTGAATGAAGCACTGATCTCCGTAATGCATTGTGGGGGGTGGGTTTTCTTGCACTGTGTGCTGAGTGAAGCACTGATCTCCCTAGTGCAGTGTGGAGGGTGGGCTTTCTTCCACTGTGTGCTGAAGGAAGTACTGATCTCCCTAATGCGTTGTGTAGGGTGGATTTTCTTGCACTGTGTGCTGAATGTGGCACTGATCTGCCTAATGCATTGTGTAGGGTGGATTTTCTTGCACTGTGTGCTGAGTGAAGCACTGATCTCCCTAGTGCAGTGTGGAGGGTGGGTTTTCTTCCACTGTATACTGAAGGAAACACTGATCTCCCTAATTCTTTGTGTAGGGTGGATTTTCTTGCACACTGTGCTGAATAATATGTCCTGTCTGGGACCTTTCTAGTCCATTATTGTGTGGACACGCCTGTATGCCGAAGGCCATCACAACTTATTACATTCCTGTGGTGTGCAGGGTTGTCCATTGCTACGCCCAAGAAGGCTGTTCTGTAGAGAAGGATAAGTAGCCTATGACAGCTTTCAGGTAATCGTTTGCTCAAGTATGTTTAAAGTAACTTTTTCTATATGGTTTTTAATATGGAGGTTCTTAAGTGGCTATGGATGTGCTGCTGAGAGGCTTAAAAGACAGATTAACAAAGGGGAATGGTTGCAGAATGTGGCTTGGCACGGTTTCTTGTGATGGAGAAGTAGCAATCACTTAATGTCTGCCTCATCCCACTGCATGGGTACCTGCCAAAGATCAAGTCAAGCACATAGCCTATAGCGGACACATGAGGTGTTATATCAGGCCAGGCCGGCCTTCTTAGTATCGAGATTCCCAATATGGGAACCTTTAATAAGAATCATACTCCCATAAATGTGCATTGTAACTAAAAAGGAGTTCTGAAGCTATTCTAAGTAGGAAACATTCATATTAGTCTATTACAAAGATGTGTGATGCTTTTTATTTTTGCTTTTTTTACTTTTATATATTTTTTGAAAGCACACAGTCATCGTGTTTAGGTGGCAGCATGTTTTCTGTTTTTTTTCTTGTTTGTATTTGTGTGGCTTGCACCTGCAATAAAAATAAAAAAAGTACACCATCATTCCAGCTTGCCAGGTCCAGTCCTATTGGATTTGTCATTGCTTCTTTTCTACGGAATAATCTTTCAGGATCCCTGTAGTTCATCTCAAGATCAGTTGAGTCTTGAAGATCTGAATCTGTCCATGCTAGCTGAATTATTATCTGACTCTATAGTGCCAAGAAACATCCAGACCTACCATGACTTCTACGCATGTAAATACACATACATGCATGCATGCCAGCACTTAATTTGTGCTTGTTGTTTCCGGTGAGAGGCACCAGCACTTATTTTTGAGGGCCGGCGCTTATTTTTGAGGGCCGGCACTTATTTTTCTGCCTCAAGCATTAACTGCGAGCAAAAGACACATACGGGAAAGGCGGTGGAATAGAAAAACAAAAAAGCATCACAAAGGGAGAAAGCAGAAAGCTGCAAGAGTGAGCTGAAGGGGCAGGGAGTGGCTGTAAATGGATTGAAGAGGCCCGAGATGACTTCAGGATTACGCTGCCTCAATATTCCGTGCTTGCACATTTAATTGCAGCAGCCGTGTGTTTAAGAGGAGGGCTTTGGGCACCGGCACGTTTTTTATTTACAAATTAAGCACTGATGCATACAAGGATCAAATTGGATTATTTTTTATGATTCCTGTATGCTTGTGTGCCATGAGCCTTTATTGTAGGTATTCTCTAGGTAGGAGGTATAATCGTTACCAGTGGAATTGCCAATTGGTAGATAGATTACAAGCATTCCATTTTTCTGTTGACAATGTGCCATATAGTGCAACTGTGGCATCTGATTTCCTTTTGCGCCTTCCAATAGAAAGACAGGATGGAAATGCTGATGATGACAGGCAGTGTAAGGTAACGTTGATGGATAATGTGGAGATGAGCATTCCTTATTTGGTCGTTGTGGAGGTGACGTATTGAAAGAAGGGCCGGTGAAAGCTTGTGAAAAGGATTAAAGTCTGACAATAACAAGAAGTGTGGTGATCAGGGGCACTGGAATTATGCTGCAGGGGAGGGCCAAATTAGGCAGCAGGGTTGAGTGAATTATGTGGCAAGAAAAGGCACATTATACCGCATAATGCGGCACATTTTGTGTTAGTATTATGTAGTAACGGATTCACAAGAAGCCTTTTTGTGGTTTCAGGTTGTTGAGTTTATTCTTGAGAAATAAACGCGATCCTCCTCCCTCGGCCAGCTGACACCAACTGCCGCGGTAGGAACGATCGCTCGCCCACATTCCACTACCGTAAACAATAGAATACAACACATCCCCCTCCCTTCCGATCTTCACAAAACACCCACACGCACAAAACAAAAACACAAAACTGAGAATAACAAGATACTAATATAGCAACACAGCAAAATTAATTAACCTAATAATGATGTTAATAACTGAAAAGCAAACATAAACTTAGATACTGTTCAAACAAACTGAATATAATCTCTTAGATAACCAGGCGGTCTGCGAACCCTTGGGTTGCGACCACCATTTGTGGTGCTATCAATGGAAACAGGTTCTGCTGAACCAGAAACTGCTCCCTCCTGAACACACTCCGTACCACTCGTAATCGGACTATGCAACACTTGCTCTGCAGCCCCAGAAGAATTTTCATCCGACTTGGCAATGAACTCTTTATCACTCATGAACATAAAACTATTGTAATCCCTACCAAAAGAAGAATTGTCCTTAAACACCACCTCACCTTCTTCCCTCTTTTGGTAGAGCGCAACCTTCCTTTTTTTCCATTTGTCCCTATTTTCCAACTCAACATGATTAGCTCCCACCTTTCTGACTTTAAAAGGACCCCAGAATTTAGAAAGACCACCAACAACTCTGCCATGCCTGATCTTCACCCAATCACCTTCCTCAATATCATTTTTCCTTGTTTCTTTGTTTACATACTGTGTATTACATACAACACCATTCCATAACCATGCTGGCAGTAATTTCGAACCTGCCTTCCTTCCCCTCATTCTTTCAAATGGGGTTGTATCTGTAGACTTATTTAACGTAGTACGGTGGGCCCAAACCATCTCATTCACAATCTCCTTAACATCTTTTCCACTCTGCACCCCCATTAAAATTGTGCCTTTCACCAATCTGTTTATTCTCTCTACCATTCCATTGGCTTGAGGATTATATAGAGCAGTACGTTTATGAATGATCCCCGAGTTTTCTAAAAACCTCTTCATTTCATGAGAAGTAAGTTGAGTTCCATTGTCTGTTATTAGGATTCTGGGAAGACCTTCTTCCAGAAAAACTTCCCTCAACACTTCAATAGTGCTCTTGGTGGTAATTTCACGTAAAAATCTTACGACCACCCATCTAGAGTACACATCAACCATGATCACTGCATTTTTGTATGCATTTCCTACACCCTGCATGGGACCAATGAAATCTAAACACACACTCCACCACGGTAACCCAGGATCTTCAATATGGCCTTGAATTCCATGCACACCAGTTTTCAACCTTTTTTCGCTCTCTTTACATGTTGCACAATCTACAACCCACCTTGAGATCATATCATCCATGCCAGGCCACCAAAAGTGTTCCCTAACTCTCTTCTTAGTAATGGTTTGACCCAAATGACCCTCATGGGCCAACACAAAAATCCTCTTTCTTAGACCTTCTGGTGGAATAAACTTATCATTTCTCATAAGCAATTGTGAATCTAGAACAGATAACTCATCCACCAATTTGATATAAGGTCTCACGGAAGGAACAACCGTGCTGTCTCTCCTTTTACCTTCTAAAATCATGCGTATAACACCCTTGAGTACTGAGTCTCTCTCCATACACGTCCTCCACTCCTCTGCCGAAAACGTGCCTTCGCCCAACTCCTCAATGTCACTCAACCAAGCCACTGCTCCTTCTTGTCCTTGAAGTATATCCTCACCCTTGACCAAACCCTCTACAGGGAGTCTAGAGAGGCAATCTGCCCGAGCATTTTCCCAACCGGGAATATAACTCATACTGAAGCGATATTCTTGGAGTCTAGCAGCTAATCTCGCAAGCCTAGCGGAACCTTTACCCGCACCACCAGGACTCAACACTTTGAGTAATGGTTTGTGATCGGACCGTAAAGTAAAATCTATGCCCCAAAGAAAGGTTCTGAAATACTCAACAGACCACACAGCCGCCAAAGCCTCGCGTTCAATAACAGAATAATTCCGTTCACACTCCGTTAAAGACCGCGATGCAAAAGCCACAGTAGCTTCTTTCCCTTTACTTACTTGAGACAGTACGGCTCCCAAACCACAAGCACTCGCATCCACAGTCAGGATTGTCCTTAGATGAGTATCAAAAGGAGACAGAATACCAGCTCCACAAATATCTTCCTTTACCATATCAAGCGCACATTGTTGCTCCTTTCCCCACTTGAAGTTGGACCCCTTCCTCAGCAACATTCTTAAACTTTCAGTTTTCCTTGCAAAATTCCCAACAAACTTGTTGTAATATTCTATCAAACCCATAAATGAGCGCAACTGATCTTTAGTACTAGGAATGGGTGCTGACCGAATGGCAACTAATAAGTCTTTTTTGGGTCTGTACCCATCTCCAGATACTGTATGGCCTAAGTAATCAATTTCCTCCACCAAAAATGTACACTTGTCTCTCCTCAATGTCAGACCACTCTCTTTCAATTTGTTAAGAACAGCTTTAAGAACCGAATTATGTTCACTTACTGTTTGACCAAAAATTAAAATGTCATCTTGAAAATACAACACATTATGTAATCCCGAAAACAAGCTCGACATGACTCTCTGAAACACACTTGCTGCAGAGGACAGCCCAAATGGCATTCTGGTGAACTGAAATGTACCTTCCATGGTCACAAAAGCAGTGAGGGCACGAGACTCATCATGTAATCTAATTTGGTGGTAAGCACTCCTCATATCCAATTTTGAAAAAAACCTCCCCCCTTTGAGAAGAGCCAAGAGTTCATTTATGTTTGGAAGAGGAAAGGAGTCTGTGACTACAAATTTATTCAAACTGCGTAAATCCACACAGAAACGAAGCTTGCCATCCTTTTTTTTTGTAATGACAACTGGTGAAACCCAAGGTGTGGCCTCGACAGGTTCAATTATGCCCTGATCTATCATAGTTTGCAATAATTTCTTCACTTCTTCTCTCACCACTAACGGTATTCTCCTCACTTTGTGTTTCATGGCCACGGCACCATCTTCCAACACTATTTTGTGGACATACCCTCTCAACTCCCCCAACTTCTCATCAAACACAGCATTAGCATCATCAATAATTTTCTCTAAAGGTTCATCTTCTACTATCAAATTCTTATTGTCAGAATGAGGGTCAATGATGATGTGCAAATCATACTGATGCTCCCATCCTAAAATCGGTGGACCAGATTCTGCCACATAAACTTTCCCTTCCACGCAACGATTTTCAAACTTAATGCTAGAAGTAAAGTAGCCTACAACATCAATCTCCACCCCTTGATACCCTCTAGGATTTATATCTTTAGGTAACAATGAAATATCATGCCACAACTCAAGCCACAATGACCTTGGAACAATAGTATACAGTGAGCCCGAGTCCACCATTAGTTCCACTTCTTTGTCGGCTATAGTAAAGCTTCCTTTCGGCCTGGTTTTTCTCCCTTTGTCTGTTCCAGAAGTCTGAACAAGTAAGATGCGGTCATTATCGCAGCCTTCTTCTGCCGGATCAGCTACAGCAACTCTCGTTTTGAAGCTGTCTTTACACATTCGTGCAAAATGCCCCTTGCGACCACACTTCCTGCAGTCTTTATTAATAGCAAAACACCATTTAGCATCGCTGGTATGCGCAACGCTCCCACACCGTGCGCAAACTTTAGGCGAATCTCTTGATCCATGTTTGCTATTTGAAGTACCACTGTTCTTGAACTGATTAGGTTTCTTAGATATCACAGCAACTTCCTCTCCACCTTCACTGCTTCCATTCCCTTTTTTGTTCATCTCTCGCATGCACAAATCTGATTCTTCTACAATCTTCGCGATGGAAATTGCATCTTTCAGGGAAGGGTTCTTCGCAGCCCATAACCGCTCTTGCATTTTTTTACTCCTGCACTGTACAATTAATTGGTCTCGAATTAGCTCATCAGACATAGGACCAAATTTGCACTTCACTGATAGTTCACGTAAACTAGAGACAAAGTCTTCTAACGATTCTCCATCCTTTTGTGGCCTGGTATAAAACTTGTAACGGGACAACACTATATTTTCTTCCTTGGCAAATCTCTTTTCAAAACGTAGTTTCGCCTCTTCATAGACATCACCCAGTTGTCCATCGTCATTACGAATTTCTGGTAAATATTTAAAAATATGATGAGCTTCTCTGCCAACTGTACTTAATAATAATGCTTTCTTTCTGTGCTCAGAGAAATTTTGCCCATCTAATGCCACCAAGTAGTTTTCAAATAGATCAATCCATTCTTCCCATTGTACAGAGGGTTGCACTTTGTTATCCAAAAATGGTGCCGGAATATTTATAGCAGAAGCCATGACAACATTGAGTTAAAAGTGTCACTTTCACCCAGTGTGGTTGCTAAGGACTTTTCCTTTTCCTTATCTAAGGAACGAGTAGTGTGCTTTCTTCTAATCACCAAAATAGGGCAGGGCTTGTAACTCCCTCGGTTCACACTGTGATTTCTCACAACAGCGTCAAAAGAGACAGGCAAATTGGAAGAGGAAACGAATTACCATGTGAAAAAACACACATTCCTCCTTGACGAAATTCCGCTCGTGAACTCCATAGCATCATCCATAGCACGTCTGCTAGCACACTTGGATTCGTTGGGACCGCGTTTATTCCACTACAGCTGGCACTCGTCGCCAAAATGTAGTAACGGATTCACAAGAAGCCTTTTTGTGGTTTCAGGTTGTTGAGTTTATTCTTGAGAAATAAACGTGATCCTCCTCCCTCGGCCAGCTGACACCAACTGCCGCGGTAGGAACGATCGCTCGCCCACATTCCACTACCGTAAACAATAGAATACAACATATTACTTCGTTATTTTGTCATGTTTATAGTTGTTAACAGTGCCTACACCTCAATAGTACCAGTTTAACACTGAAATATAGCAATAAGCTACAGAAAGGTGATCAGACAATCTTTGCAAAGGGCCTTCTACCGTGGGGCAACACGTGTCGCTGCGTTTTTAGCAACTTTTGAACCGTTTCAGCTAGAAGTAACTATTTTTTGTTAAAATCTGGGCGGTTATGCAGCAGATGATGGATTATGTGGCAAATGTGGCAAATCAATAATTATGCAAAAAGTGCCACAGCCGCACAATTGCAGTGGCCCTGGTGATTATCCAAAGATCGCCCATGGAAAGATATTTTATTGGAGAATCGGAGGCTTAGAGGAAGATGATGGAGGAATATGGAATGCTTGTGGGAGAGAGCAATCATGTGCCCCTTGCAGTTTGAAGAATTAGCTGAATTGATCTGTTACCTATAGGCCATCTAGTCATTAGACGTGTTACAGATTTAATACTGCACGTGCTGTGAATCGGCAGAGGACTGTGGTAATCAATGATTTAGTATTAGTCCTTCTATTAATTGTATGAATGCTATAGTTATGGACGATTGCTTTCCGCAGTGGACAAGCAAGCCTGTAGTTGTCAAGATAACGTATGTATGACTTGTTAAGCGCTAGCATAGCCACAAAGCAGTAAAGCACTGTACAGGAGGTTTAACAAAAGAATTGTTTGGTCAGTGATGCTAGGGAAGTTATTGGAGGAGGGGATGAATCGGTGAATCCCTTTAGGGAGGTCTAGTCACCAGGAGTTACACTGTGTCCACGTTCTTCTTGAAGAGGTGGGGCCTATGTTCTTTTCCGAACTGGAGGAGGGGTGGGCGAAGGGATGTTGAGTGGGATGGAAATCCAGATCCTTTCAGGAGGTGTCAGAATGCACTAATCTGAATTCAGGATCCAGGGGGAGTGATGAACAGTTCCACACTACTCTTTATCCACCGTTCACAGTAGGAATATGATAGTCAGTAGTTGACCCCGGTGAATGGAAAACCTAGACACTGGATATCACCAGTGTGACTCTACACATTAGTCGGTGCTATCATCTACACGTTTCGTTGTAGTTCATCTAAAAACAAGATAATGCCTTTAATATCATGTCGCCCTGATTGCTCATAGGAAACACTTTCTGTAATGTATGTGGAACCGCTAGAATACCTCTAAAACTCAGCTCTCTAGAATATTGGCAAACTGAGGATATTTCTTGAATTGAAACATAAAAAATGTCTGCGAGATTCATATGGCACATTTCATTAATAATCTCTCATCTCTACTAAACAACTACCCTGTGTTTTCAATGTACAGTCTCTCTGTTTTATATATACAATAAGGTTATTTCTGAAACTGTAGTATAAACATATGTCAGGATAGTATAGAGCATATGCACTCTATTAAATCGCCCTCTTAATACCATTGCTTTACACACAAATATATACATTACAAAGTGTCAACAGTCTCTAAGTATGTTGAGGGTCCTTCAGTACCTCAAGAAGCCAAAATATCCCTGAGGGAAGACCGGAAGATAGAATTTATAATTGATTAAGGATATTTCTGAAAAGTTCTTTTAACTCCTTCACGTTCTTTTTTTAATAAAAAAATAAAATAAAAGTATGACAGTTTCTTGGAATTCTTCTCTGTATTCAGATTAACAGTTTCTCTCACACCCCAAGGGAAAAAAAATCCCCAAGGCTATCAAAGCAAACTACCTGATAGCAAAGTCCTGGTTGCAGCAACATTGTAGCTCAATTTCATAGCAATGACTCTGTGGCCACCTGAAGCTTATACTTGATACCTTCAAACGGACCAACAGCGTTTCTAAACCAGTGTGAGAGCTCTGTAGCCTCATGGGAAATGTAGTTTCTTATTCTGAGTTCAGGTGCCCATGCGTAGTGCATCCTCCAGAAACATAAGGCCCTTCGCCCAACATTACCAGTATTTGAGTGCACCGAGAAACTTTCTTTTTGTGGAACACATTCGCTTATCCGGCGAGTGTCAAGAGATAAGTTTAAGTCCTTAGTACAGACCCTTGCAGTGAGGAGGGTGTGCTTGCTCATACTGGGAACTAGGATCTAAGTTTGCTTGTCTTGACAAAGTGTGGGGCTGCGCAGGGTGTGGTTCAGAGACTGCACAAGCCGAGGGATGCTTTTAGACTGCTCAAGGAGGCAGAGGAGGGGTTCCAGGCAGGCAGTAACACCCAAACAAAGCTCAGTATTCCTGGGTGGTGAATGCCCTAAACGTTAGGTGAAAGTGGTCTTCGGTTACTCTGCACCAGCCAGTCAGGGATGGGACTGGTGGGAACAGCCTTGGTTGCTTTTTGTGGCCTGTGCTTTTTGGAACGTGTTTGCATGCAGCGTATTGCCTTGCAGTAGTGACGTAACCCGATCCTGGGTGAACAGAAGTTCGCAGTGGCAGTAAGTTGTACTGAGACCCAGGTGAGGCTGGCATGGGACATTGCGCTAGTTGGCGGCTGCGGTGACGTCACTTGGACCTGGCCATACAGATTTCTGGGGCAAGGCTGGTGACGTTCACTGAAACGGTCACATACAGATGTTTTCTGTTGTGCAGATGAAGGCACTACATGCATCATCCACAATAGGGTGCAGTTCATAAGCCATTTATTGTGGAATGGGGACTGTCTCTTTTTTTTTTTACCCACTTCCGGTAAGTACCAGAAGATAGAATTCTGCAAGACGATTGTGTGGCAGAAAAGAAAACGCCTCAGTGCTATACGTTTCTGCTGGGAAGAAATCAGGGAATTGAGGTAAATGGGTGTTGTTTGAGGAAAATTGATTAGAGAATAAAAAGGAATTCTGTTCGCAATAAGCATAAATAGTAATGAATCGAGGATATGGTCTTTGTGATAAGCCACATGTGACGGCCACTATAGGGGCTGATGAATGCAGGACGAAGAAGATACCTGCACGGTGTCGGGTTTGATGATGATAGCATAGTGTATATTGCTGGGTCCATACTTAGGTGGCTTGGTGTGCAAAATAATGATGGATTGGGATGCAGCCTAAAGCAATTGCCAGTGGCTGAGATTACTTCAATCATTCCACCCATCACCTTGTTTTTGATGCTCTAATTGATCTCTATAATATTACATGAGAGATTAGGACACAAAAATGTAACTATTACAAGGTGATCGTGGAATAAAGGAAACATACCTTGCACGTGGTGGACAGCCCATCATCAAAAGGAAAAAAGACCTGTATTGCTGTAGAGGTTGTGAATTATTTATTTCATTTATTTATTTCTTAAAGAGAAAATATTTCCAGAGGAACATTTCAGCAAATTATACAATTATATTAATAGTACAATTCATTTTTTTTGTTCAGTCTTGTATTGCATATTGATTTATTTCCGTGGTTGCATTTTTATTCTGTTGTAATTGTTGCTTTATTTGTAAATAGCAGAGACATTGTATGTAAGAGCAACAAAAATCTCAATGAGAAAAAACACACCTTAAAACTTATTGGCTACAAAACAGAAATCCTGGTTCTTGATTGAAATGAACTGACTCTATCTGTCTCTCATACATTCCTTTGAAACACCACCCCATGACAGAGCTCTTAGGGCCAGATGTAGCAAAGGGTTTTTCCCATTCTGTGTCAATGGGAAAATGTGTTCGTACATATGGCCCTTAGTTCTAAGTCCCCAGTGTATCCATTAAGCCTTGAGACCTTAAATTACTGTTCGGGTGGGCGGGGTGCATAGGGGAGGGCGGGCCGAGGGGCATAGGGCTCATAAACCAGCCAGGGACAGACTTATAGATAGGTAATTGAAGCTGTGGTCAAAGTTGCTATTTTCATGTCTTTTGTCTATACACCTTGTTTGTTAAGTTTTTATTTACAGTCTTCAGTGTTAGACTGGTGATTTCCAACCTTTTGACTTCTGTGGACCCAAAGTTTAGCATTTTTGGAACTCGGAGACCCCCACTGATTCATTATTAGACTCTGGGGACCCCCCACTGAGCCATTACTGGAAACAGGGGTCCAGGCCTAGACACTGTTGATGATTTGAACCGCAAAACAATACACACAAAAAACAGAAACAAGCATTCAATCAAATACATAAACAAATGATAACACATTTTTTAGGGTCGATCCTGCGCTGCATGCGCTCGCGCATGCGTATCGCAGCGAGACGCTTTAGTTACTAGAAAAGGGCTCGGAGCCCCGTCGACATCACGTCAGTGTTTTTCATTGGTTCGTGGGCTTGACTATTATAATCCGCTTGCTTTCATTAGTCAAAGGCATGCACATGTCATTCCTTTTCCGGTGGCTAGCCCTCCTCAAGCGCATCGACCAAGTACAGAAAACATGCGAGGCTCGCTGTTTTCTGTCCGGCTCGTGGACTACTTTTTCTCTATTTTACTAGCTCGATTTCGCTTGGCAGAAGTCGAGTGCTTTACACAGTTAATCGCACTTTTTCAGGTTAGGTACATAAATACACTTTGCCAATAGGTGAAAAGTCGGGTTAGGAGTTTACAACGCTAACAGCTCTAACATGAGCAAACGTGAGACCCGTTGCATTGCAAATGCTTGTTTTAATTTGCCTGCAAATGAAATACAAAAAATAAAAATGTTACATTTAATAGGGGGGGGTTGGACCTTTTGTATATTCAGTTGAAGCCATGCATCACCCATAGTATATTATGTTTGATGCACCTCCACTGATCCTACAAATCAATTTGTGGATACTAGTTTAATTTTTAGTCTCCAATTTTAAATTCCTTGGCATTTACAGTAAGTTTTGAAATTTTCAGTTGTACATGTAGCCACTTTATTTATATACACTTTATTAATCTGTTAATACTAGATAACTTTCTAAGCAGTCACGGGTCCCTGGGGTCCCCGGACCACAGGTTGGAACCACTGTTGTAGACCACTGATTCTGAAAAGAAGTGGTACATGTCAATTGTAATGTGGGTTGTAATCTCCCATTGTGTTTGTTGTTTTCTAAGCTTTTCTGCTTTTTTTTTTTTTTTTTTAGGTGGGACAGATGAACTTGACAGCTACATGTACCAGACGGTGGGTCATCAGGCCATTGACTTGTATGCAGAAGCCATGGGCCTCCCATTGTATCGGCGCACTATCGAAGGCAGCAGCGTGAACACAGGGAGGGTGTACAAGGAGTGCAGAGGGGACGAGGTGGAGGACCTGTACCAGCTGCTGAAACTTGTCAAGGTACAGTGTGGTTAGTTTTGGCCTCTCTGGGTATGTTGTGTGGCGAGAATGAGGCTGTCAGGTTACACTGTGGTGAGAAGGATTTATCAGCACTTACTGTATCTTCTGAATGCCTCCCTGGGTACAATGTTTGTGAGAAGGCCTCTAAGGGTAAACTGTGAGGGGATTTTCAGGGTTCACTATGTGATGGGAATTCCTCTCTAGGCACACTGTGTATTGAGAATGCCTCTTACGGAACTATATGTGGTCACTGTGCCTCTCGGGGTACACTACATGAGAAGAGGGGGTCCTCTCAGAGCGAGCTGTGTGTTGAGAATTCCTCCCTGTATTCCCTGCCACAAGATGGCCTCTGGGTGCACTCTGTGGTGAGAATGTTTTGCGGGGTACATTCATTGTAAGATGGGGACTATCTGGTCTTGAGAAATCCCCTTGGGCACCACTGTGTGGGAAGAAGGTCTCTGATGGTACACTGTGGGTGAGAGAGCCTATTTGGGAAACACTGCGTGGTGATGATGTCTCTGTAGATACACTTTCTAATGAGAATGCTTATCAGGGCACATTTGGAAGTGAGAAGGCGTATGAGGTTGGGTGGTGATAAAACTTCACAAGTTGCATTGTTCTGTGTGTTTTGAGACATTCTCTGAAGTGGCTGTGCTCAGCTTAATCTGGTGGATCACTGAACTAATACATTAAGGGGGTCATTATGAGTTTGGCGGAAGGAAAAGCCAGCACCATTAAGTTGGGTAAAAGTCTGTTTGCATTGCCAAGAAACATTTAGAAACATTAAGGAATGCATAAGTACATGAAGAGTGACTATGTGGGGCAGTGAGCGAACACTGCCACCAAAACAAAAAGTTTTGTCAAAAAAATTATAAATTGCATCTTCTTTTGACTCCGTTTTGAAATGTGTAGTTTCTTGCATGATTTAGAACGCAACCTTTATGGCTCCCCGAGGACTCCGTATCAGTGTGTGACGTAATCGCTAGAATAGAATGTATGAGAGTTTACTTTAGAATGTGGGGAGTTCACAGGTACACGCAGAGGAATATAGATGTGAGATTTACAGCTCTAGTCATTCTGCGGGTATCAGGCTTGGGAACACGCTACAACATGTTGGGCGGGTTTACGCATCCAGGCTCTCTGTAGTAACAAACTGCTCTAAACTTGGCAGCATACCTCATGGACAAGTTTCAGAGCTGTGCTTTCGCACCGTGAGAAATAGCCCAGCTTGTATAAACAAGAAGTCCCACACCTCTCCTTCCTTTGTTTTCTATTTGAGGCGGTGACTGTGAGTCGTAGTGCTTGCATTGCGCATTCAAGCACGTGCCGGGAATAAAATCACATCTTGTTTCTCAAGTAAAAGATTTCTCAAATTTTTAGGGACGTCTCGCTGCTTAAGTAATAAGTGCATTGAATTTATAAGGATCTGTGACTAGGCCTAACTACTTGTCACCTGCAGGTTACAAACCGGTCTTCTGGTACCAATTTAAAGTACTTTATTTGGTTGCCATAACCATCAAAGCAGACAATAAAAACATCAGAAAATGTAACATAATAAATCATTTAGAAAATGTAAAACAAGCAATCCCAAAAATGTTTTTTAAAGTGCATTTTCAACAGTCTTCAAACTTATAGGCAGTATAACATTTCATAGTCGAAAAGTTCAGAGGTTTAGAAAGTGCAAAGTATCAAGAATCAATTAAAACCTAATCATACCCAAAGTCAAAAACCTTGAATGTCGTTAAAACAGTTACCAAATTTCATGGTTGTGATATGGTCAAGAACTTCACATGTTTGAACCAGAAATTTAACAGAAAATAGCCTACCCCGAATTCAGTTAGGCCTGAAGTATCTGTTTTAAGATTCTTTGAGCAACTGAATAATGGGTGACGCCCAGATTCAGACACGCGGGGGGCGTCCACCTGCGCGGGTGCCATAGCACTCTGGCCAGAAAAACAAAACATGCTCCTCTGTCTTGGGGACCAGACGGCAGGCAGGGCACGTATTAGAAGCCTGGTCTTTTCTCCATTTACTACTAAATGTTTTCAGAGGTAGATTACTTAAACAAAACCATTTATATGGGGTTTTTGGGAGGGATGGGGCAATGGTATCCAGGAACATTTCAAAATGGCTTGGCTTAAACTCAAGGAACCTCTCCTGCCCTGGTTTTCTGTTTGCGGGAGGTGACTGCGAGTCCTAGTGCTTGCGTTGTGCATTCAAGCACGGAAAATAAAATTACATCTTGGTTCCCAAGTAAAAGATTTGTAGAATTTTTAGGGACGTCGCGCAGCTCAAGTAATAAGTGTATTGAATTTCTGAGGACCAGTGACCAATTGCCGGTCACAAACCGGTCTTCGGGTAATTCTGTCATCATAACTTCAGTAGACGTATCTCTTCTTTCCTCATTCATCCATCCATCCCTTCATTCATTTGTTCATTCCAGTCTGGTTTCCTTAGGCTCACAACTGTGCGGACTGACCGGGCGCCATCCCATCTGGGACACTGAGTGACCCGTGTGCCTGCGGCACTTTGATAAACACACGCTTCCTTTCTTTATCCGACAGGCTTCCACCGCCTCCAAGTCCTCCTTCCAACCCTTTTCCTGTCCCATAAAACAAACAAACAAAGAATGAAAAGAAACTAAAAAGAATGCAAAAAACCCCAGAGGTTACAGTCTTGGACCAGGATCTGTCCCCTTGTTGGGACTGTTGCATTCAAAGAAAGTGTATTTTATTTTAAGTTTGTGACATGAAGTGAGACCTTGGCGTGGGTGTGTGTGTGTGGGGGGGGGGGGGGGGTGAAGGTGTGGCCTGTCCACTGGGAACTTATGCAAAGTAAGTGAAGTTGCTGGACTATCAGGGGGCTGGGCAGGCCCCTTGCAACAGGGTTTGGGTAAACACAGCTAGAGTGTTTCTAGTTCACATGGACTTAGCTCCTCCCTGGCGCGCATGTGTACACACGTGTAGAAAGGGTAAGAGGGATTCAGCCAGGAGATCATGCTCCTTGCCCCATCAAAGAGCGTAGAGCACCTGGGTGTTTACTAGGTGAGTACTGGTGTAGGTGAAGCGATGGAAAGAAGAGTGGAAAACGAATAGTTGATATTATGATGTGTTATCAGAGTGGGGAAAATCCTCAGATAACAACCTCCCATCAGCTGCCCAGAAGAAGCAGCCACTTGGCAGAAGCATTGCCTGCAGCAAACACAAATGCATGCAGTGTCTCATACCTTGCAAAATACACACACAGCATGCCTTTATAAGACCAAAACTGGCTTGGTTTGCAAATTTGGGGCACCCTAAAGCTATCTGGTTCTTTAATGGGGGCCACTTCTATTTTGGTGTCGGGCCTATATTTTCTCCATGTCTGCCCCTGGGTCCATGACCCAAATTGCTGATACACATCTTTTCCAGATCTACACACCTAGTCACACCCTGAGTACAAACCTGATTACTCAGACCAGATGCAATCGCAAGTTGGGTGGAAGCGGGTGGGTCTGGTGACAGCTCTGTGTTTGACTGCACCCAGTTCTAAGGTCTTAACCACAACTGGTTGCCTTCAATTAAAATCTGACCAGAAACCTTTTCAAAGAGCCCTTACTAACCATCATGGACGACACCGAGGCACATGACTACTGAGCTCAGATTGACAATGCCTGGATCTGGAGACTAAAATTTGATCCATGAATGAGCAGTGGTAGACAGGGTCTCATGTGTTACGAGGAGAGGCCGGGTCAGCTTTACAGTGTGCAAGCAACTACTTCACCACTGCTGCAAACTAGCTACATTCGTAAGATGACTTTTTACAAAGCAAACAAATAAATTGCAAGCATTTGTATAGCACCTTCTGCAGTTAGTATGGCTTTGTAGCACTTTGTTAATCTGGAAAGCCTGTTCATACAATTCTGGTATTTTCGTCAGCCAGCTGGAAGTGATTTTTTCGGTTGTGTTTGGTTTTGTTTAGTTAATAGAACTGAGTTAGATTGTTTAATAATGGTTCTTTTTGGTTAATGTGAAAGTAAAATGAATTTGATCTAACTTTAATGTTACAACAGTGACCTGGGAAATGTCGGTGACAGTGGGAGGTGACTGGCTTGATTTTTCCCTTGTTCACTTCTTGAGCTGACAAACTCAGAAGATGTAATTCTTGTTAGTGATCGATCTCTCTCTCTCTCTCTCCATATATATATATATATATAATATAGTATTTCTATGGCACAAACCTAGCCAAAAGGTAACGGAGCACTACTCATTTAAAAAAATGTTTTAACCTATGTGACCCGATCAGAACCAGGCCACTTTGAGTTCTTTGAGGTAATTATAAAGTGTAAAGAAAACAATATGGCATCGTGCTTTGCTCCTGCGCAGAATCAGCACCCACACTAGCATCTGTGGCAGAACCCGTTGGGACTGGCATCTCCACCAGCACTCACATCGACAGCCGCACCCATTGACCTGCTGTCGACTATGACTGGAGCAGACACAATCATATTGACTTAGAAAAGTAAACATGTCCATTGGCAGGAGGGGATAGGACAGCGGGACCATAAAACAGAATCTGGAACAAGGAAACACATACAGGCGCCTATATGGATAATTACCACTGCTTGGTCTGTAGGTACTTGCTAAATATATATCTAGCTGGAAAGACACACAAACCTCCTTTGGCTCCACCTAAAGGAAACATATTACTACTGAACTCATGACCCCTGTGTGTATGTGTGCCTTGATGTCTGCTGGTCTGTAACTGTGATGCTCTGTGCTTGCTTTTCTTTGTTTATCTGTGGTTCTGTATAGCACAGACATGACCATAGGTGACAGAACACTTTACAAAGGTAAAACGTTTATCTACAGTTAGACTGCAACAATGAAGTAAATTTTCATTGGCAAAGTTAGGACGAATTTTGTCCACATTAGAATTGACAAGGAAATAATGAGTATGCTATGATGTCTGGGTCCCGGAGCGGGATCTTCTTGTTATGGGTGAACCCAGATCATATGTGTGTGCCATGATGTAGGCCTGTCTCGTGGATTGTGATCTTTGTTGGTCTGGGAGATGCGCCCGAAGCGCTACCCTCCGAATGGTGAAGGCTACTGCTTTTGCCAGGAGTTAAGCAGCACAAGTGCCGTGGTGGCAGCATACATTATAGTGATCAGTAGAAGTGAACAGGCCCTTTTAACTTGTGTCAGTGAAGTGAGGCTTACAGGTTCACTCATGTTAAATTCAGCTACCATGTGCTTAACTCACCCTTGGCGTACATTAAGGTAGTATGCAAGGCTGTGCAACGTGTGGGTGTTGTATGGGTGTATATGTGCCTGTGAATGGTACAATATATTGAAGATTCTGGATTCCATTTCGGGAGACCCAGGGCTGACTGGAGGTAGAGGATTTCCCCCCGGACAGATTTGTGGATTGCTCCATACCAGTGACCTGGGTGGGTCACACGGAAGG